>NC_053048.1:47923754-53143754 GCF_003473485.1 Medicago truncatula
GCAGCTGCAATATCTGTTTACAAAGTAATAGAATGTAAATTAAAAACAAAAAGTTGCAGTACCCAAAAGACAATATTAAAAAAGGATGGGACAAATGAACTGGATTATTGCTCATACTTTTTCCTCATGTGTCTTGACGGCGCTTTCATTCATCTTTCTTATTCTCTCCATTTCAATTAGTAGTGGATCTGGGTCTGCAACATGGGGCATTTGATATGTCACATAATGAGCTTGAAAAGGATCACTGCTCATATATCCTGGATTAGTGATGTCATGAGGAACATGAATAGCATTTCCATTCCAGGGCGCATAACTGGAGGGTTGCGATGTCACAGGCGAAACAAAGGAAGAGCTAGCCAGTTCCACGGGATCATACAGTGCTTGCAACCTTTCTTCAGACCCACGTATGTAACGATGATCTCGACCATTATGATTTATAAATCTATCCAGAGGCATTACTGACCGAGATAAGTCCTCCATAAATGATGGACTAGCTGACAACGTCTGGAAGGTACAAGAAGCAGGTATAAATTATTGCAATGAAAACAGTACATGCTACACAAAAAGATCGGTAATTGAAATACACAAATTACACATCAGTGAACTGTACATCTGATGCCAATGCATAATAAAATGTATAACTTTTAACAGCTAGTTAGAAAATGGAGAGTTTGAATCATATGCTTTTCGCCATCATCAAATAATGAAAGTACTGCTTTCAATGTTAGGTTCTAAGAGATTTTTGTGTAGAGAAAGATAAAGTGCTGAAAATGATTCTGGTATAAAAGAAGTGATGGCATTCCTACAGAAGAGCTAATGTAGTGGCTGTTAGAAGAAGAAAAATACCCTACAGAAGATAAAGTGCTGAAAATGATTCTGGTATAAAAGAAGTGATGACATTCCTACAGAAGAGCTAATGTAGTGGCTGTTCGAAGAAGAAAAATACCCTACAACACAATATTTCTGTAAGATGCATTTTTTTTTCCTTTAACATGTTGAAGAACCACTTGACCTGAGATTAATACTTTTACATGACCAAATAATTGCTCAAAATCTCTACCACAGTAACTAAAGCGAAGGCCAATAGGCTAGAAAGGTAGTTAAAGTACAGGCCCACATTACATACCAATAGAAATAGAAGCAAAGAAACAGTCCACACTAAACTTTCAAATGTTTTGCCATAAACTAATACAACAACAACCAAGCCTTATCCCACTAAGTGGGGTCGGCTACATGGATCAAATTACGCCATAGTGTTCTATCATAAACCATATTTGGATCCAACTCATTGACCTCTAAATCTTTTCTAATAGTTTCTCTTATAGTTTTCCTAGGTCTTCCTCTACCTCTTTTAACACCACGAAAAAAGAAGCAATCTAAAATCTTAACCTGCTGAATGGGGCGTACAGAATAAACTTTCAAATCTGTTAAAATGCACAAAAATAATAGAAAAGTAGCAAAAGGAAGTTGACCGGAATTTGTTGCATTGCAGCAACACAAATATTATCAATAAAGACTAAAGAATAGCACCAAAAGACTTCTGGAACCAAAATTTACTAACCTGTGGGAATGGTGTCAAATTAGCATGTGATGGTTGCATATATGGTAAAGGACACTCAGCAAACCCTGAAGCAGTTGACACACCACATACAGGATTCACTATCCTGTGCCGCTGTCTGACAGCAGCAACAGCAGTTCTATCACAAGTTACAGTATCTGTCTCAACATTGTGAAGTTGTGCAGGATGAGTTGACATATTCAAAGAATTGTCAATGTCAATCAATTGATTCATTAAAGTTTGAGGATCTATAAAAACTCTGCCATCAAATTGTGTAATATCTGCATTTACAACGTGACTCTGTCTTTCCAAAGAACATGTAACAGGGCTGACATAATTGATATCATTACTTGAATTGGGAACTTTATCCCATTGCTCGAGGGATGAAACTTCAGCTGCTACCGAGTTCACGGCATTTATTCTCTCATCTGCTTCAGATTCCATGGAAGCATCTACTTCCATTTCCACAGACATATTACCAAGGGTGATTTTAGATGTAGAAATTTCATGAGTCACATAAGGTTTGTTGTGAATGTTTTCTGTATAGATCTGGTCTTGTGAAAATAGCACTGTTGTGGGAGATTTTCTTGGAAGATCAGGTTCGGTTGCGGCAGATTTTACAAGATTTAAAACATGAGGACGCTGAAAACCCTTTTGATTCTCCTCCTCTACCGAATCTTGCAGCTCAGGTGTCAAGGAGCCTGAACCACCATTTATATTACTTTTCTCAACACAAAGTTCATTTTGTAAACAGCTTGAAAAATCTTTCTCACACTTCTTCAGTACATGATAAACATCGGTGGCTTCTTCCTCCTTGCAATCCAAATTCAAATGCCGTTTTGCAAGATCAAGTGAATGTTTCCTATCAATCTTGTGTTTCAACAAAGAAGCTGCTATCCAACACTGGAAATACACATTTGGTTACACGACTTAGAACACAGTGCGTAACTTATCTCATACAAGAAGTAATATCAAAGCATGTAAATGCTCAAATAAACAACAACATGCATGGACAAAAAATGTGCAGCACAAAACACTTGTCGCAACAAATTGGGCACAGTAAAGGTTTTGAACTGCAATGTGATTTTTGACCAACCATACACTATGATCAGAAGCCAAGAAAAAACAAGAAAGAAAATGTGACAGTCAAGATCAACCATGGGGATTGCCGGAATTATTGTTACTATTTTGTTCTCTTTTAACAAGGCTAGGGTACGACCTAGCTTTAGAGGTGGACAATGCCTCTTGGATACCAGATTGAAATATTAGTTAAAGAATAAGAATTTGGAAGTGTGAGAGGACAGAGTGAAATACATGATAAAAAGGCTGTAAGCATTATATCAATTGATCAAAATGTAGGGACCTGCATCTCAACTTATACCAGAATATATGATGCTGGACGGATTCTACAAACATACTTTTTCAATCATTTTTCCCCAAATGAGCAACATTAAATGAGTCAATAAAATGACCATAACTGTAGTGATCAACATTTTCATAATTCACACAACTTCCCACAACAGATTTTCTTATTCTTAACAGGTAGAAAATAAGGCAAAAAACAAGGAGGAAGCTAAAAAATGGTTTGATCATTGACTCACTGTTGCTGACCCACCCTTGTTTGAGTCATATTTGTTTTATGAACAAAGAGGAGCTCAAACAAAAACGCAGATAAGCTAGCAAGAAGTCAAATTATTGACTGGAGACGATAATAACAATAAAGAAAATGCTAAAGAGTGCCCTTAGGGCATTGGTTAAGGGAATAAATATAGAAATATTGTGTCGGAAAGTGGTGAATTCAATTTTTTAGAAGTTAAAAAATTGTTGTTCTCAATGCAAAATTACTACTTTTGGCTGACCGTACTAATGAATAATAACAACAACAACAACAACAACAAAACCCAGTTCAATGGCTTCTTTCTTTCTCAAAAGATGCACAATGATTTACACACACACATAGATATATAATAAAAAAAAAACAAATACTTACCACAGATATTTCAAATGCCTGCACTGTAGAAACTTCCCGGCAGTTAATGTTGTAATTTTCGAATACATACTCAAGAATCCTAATGGCGACAGCCTTGACATTTTTCTGCATATATGCAAGAAAAAATCAAGTGATCAGGCAAAAGCTGCAAAACAATCTTTCTAGTGTTATTGAAATATAATCCAGTGCAGATGTAAATCCAATACTGATCTGGGCAGCAATTCAGCATAATATCATAGTGGAAGGTTTGACCTTGCTAGTCATGACTCATGAGAGAAGTAGCTATTATCAGGAAACCCTGACCTCAGCTAAAAGATGCAGCCAAGGGAGCTGCTGACCAGATTAGATTTTAGACCATGGATGCTGTGATCTGTTCATGGGAGTATAGTTTGACTTGTTGCCTTACAAGTTATGAGTTCATATATTGGTCTATGACTTTTGGTAAGTCGTCAATGATTTTTTCTAGCAAAAATCTCAATATTACTAAATTAGCAGAAAAGTTTCAATGACTCAATTTAGACCAATGCAGCTCCTCTGAAAGTTTTCACAGTAAAGCAAAACCATTTATGTTCAAGTAAAGGTTTCTGAAGTTATTGAGACCCTACCGAAAAGTGTAGAACATCACAGAGACCAGATATATCAGGCTTTGACAAGAGTTTGGTACTCTTGGGCATGCCATGCAGTTTCTTTTGTTTCGGAATTTGTTTCTTCATTACAGCTGCTCCTGTCATTTCATCGGTCAAAGAATGTTTTATGGGGTCAGGTACGTTAGAAAACCCAATTTGTGCATGAAAACGAATCAGAAGTAGGATGTACCTTTCAGAAACAGTGGTAAAATGTGTTTCTTTTATTTGCGGAGTGGATAAAATTGATGGTTTGATTTAAAAAGTGTAGTGTGCATCAAGAAATAAATAAATAAATAAATAAAAGATTATAAAAGGTAAAAAGAAATTCAGTAGTACCATTGAATTTGCCTTTCCTTTTACCAGCACTTCGACTCTTCTTGTTCATCCACTTTTTTCTCAGATGCTTGGAATCAACAATTTCCTTGGACAGTTTCCTTCTTTTTGGGTCAATATTATCCTTGGTGATTTCCCTCTTCTCAGGATCTACATTATCCTTGGACACGTTCTTTCTTATGGGAAAAACATTATCCTTGGACTCTGTCCTTTTCTTCCTTATAATGGCATCATTTTCTTGTTTAGGTCCTTTCGCTGTGTGAGGAAAATGTTCAACTGTTTTTCTGATCCTTTGAGACGAAACAGGCAAAAAATTCCAGTGAGGTTTCCTTCCTTTGAGGAGATCACTCCAGGAAAAAGTATGTGTATCATTGCCCAATTTCATCATTTCCCTCTCTCCTAGAAGTGAAATATTCCTTGCATATTCCCCGCCATTCTGTTTTACTCTCGATATGAAAGACTGTCTGTGAGAATGAGTGGCATCGCTATCAGAAGCCAATTTGCATGATAATTCGCAGATTACATCATTTAGAATTGACTGATCAGAGATGCCTGAAGCAGAGACTGAGGTGCCACTTCCATGTAAATCATCAAACTTGCTGAACAGATAAGAGGCACCCCATTTAAGCAGGGTGTGAATACTGCTCTGGTTTAGCTGCATATTTCTGTCGAGAGCTATACCCTCTTTTGCAAGCGCTAAAACCTTTTCTTCAACAGTTAAGTATGAGTACAATCTCAAGACTGTTAGCTGTTTGAAGTTTGAGCTGATTGACATTTTTTGTACGCATTTTAGGTCATTTTGCGGGTCCAAATCACTGTCAAATAATATAATGGTATCGACAGATGAGAGCTTAATGCTAGAGGTACAAGCACGGTTCTCTATCAAGAAAACAAATTTTCCACTTTCTCTGTCATTAAATGTGTCCAAAGCAGCTTGATTCTTTGAAGGAATGTAATCCTTGCAATATCGTACATAGCAATCTTCTCCAAATCTATGACAGAGAACATCGTCCAAAATATCTCCAATTGATCTAGAACCACAACTAGACTGCAGTTTTTATAAAATTTAAAAAAAAAAATGAGGAAAGAAAGAAACAACTAATTAAATCCATGAGAATATAAAAAATACATCAGTCTTTAACCAAGAAGATAATTGACCACAATGTGAAGCATAGTTTTGTGAGAACAGGAATTCTCATATCTCTAGCCCTTTTACAGGAATTGCAAATGATAACAAAAAGAAGCCAGTAAATAAATGCATTAGCAGGGTGAGTAAACAATTATTGACACTATTTCTGAACTCAATAATTGTTCACCTAGATAAACAAGGCTAACAAAGTAATAGAATTGCCAAAGAATGAGACGCTGCTCAAAGTTTGTGAATCTCATTGAAATCATACACTGTAATTGTAAAAGACAAAGCAATTCCATTTGAGTATCCGACATTCAACTTTAAAATCACTTTTTGAAATTTCAGTAACAACTGATTAGAATAGGAGCATACAACGTTTATATATGTCAGTCCAGGCCTTCCTACTTTCCGAATAAAATAAACAAACGCTGAAAAGTCACTGGTTCTATCAGAACTCCCAACATTATTTCTGAGAAATTCAATTATGTGACAGGTCGGCACCAAATGGTAGACCCACGGCTAATTACTTTTTAATATTTCTTTAATATCAAACCATATAATAGTCTAAGGCATTGTTCAAAAACCACAAACATATAACCAATGATCGTCAACTAGGACAAAACATAGATGCAGTTTTCTTGTATGCTGCTTGTATTGTTCTCCAATTCAACACCTGAATTATATATCTAATAGCATAAACAGAACCATTTCAAATTTAAACTCCACTCAAAATTCTAAAACTAGTAGACATAAATTATTTACATAATAAAACCAGCATTTTATGTCTGAGATAGGACATAAGGAACTTTAACAACAACTCAAGGAAAAGAGATAAAGAACCAAAACATTTAAGTTTGGGAGTTTGGAGGGGAGGGAAAGGCTTTGGGGGTTCGGAAATATAGGAAAAAATAGAGAAATATTTCACATTTTTTGAAAGAGTATTTTTGTAGAGAATTAGCATCAAAGCTCTTTAGCAGTATAACATGAAATGAACAAACTCACAGAAATACAAGAAATAAGACAGACAAACAAGAAGCATGGGACCACAAAAGGTAATCACCTGAAATAATATGATCACTCTTAGCTTACGACTTTTAGCTTCAAAAAGGATCTTTTCAAGAAGTTGCAATTTTCCACTTGCTTTTATTCCAATATTAAAATGCTCTTCGACAGGCAGACCTCTAGTGACTAAATTATTCAGTGACGGGTTGAGGAGATAAGGATGGTTGCAGCACTGTAAACAACAACACATGTGCAATGATCATTATGAAGCCCTATTGACAATTCATTTAGAGCTATTGCTTTTATAAAAGTTGAGTAAGTATTAATCATGAAAGGAAGGTTTAACTAAAAATTGGTGGACAGCCAAACTTATTCAGCTTATCTGCTTCTTATCGTGCCTACCTTCTTTGTTGAGATGACAAGCTCACGGAGGGCACCAACAGAGTCAGACCTTTGGCCAGAGCATAACAACATTGAGTTTGAAAGCAGCATTGAACAATACTGCTTAAGCTGCATACTGGAAAACTGAGCAGGAACCCAATACTCGATAAACCTGCTGGAGACAGAATTGCATTTCAATACAGTATATTGTTCCAATTCACTCTGCAAATTGGAGATGCTTGCAGATGAGAAATGTAACTCATCATGTCCAGACTTAAGGAATGAAAGCAGTTTGATATAATCTCGATCTTCCTGAAAATCCGTCAGACAAAAGTCATTACAATGAAAAATATCAATATTGAGCACAAGTAATATTATTGAAATTGTCACCTTGATTTGTCCACTAACGAGAAGAAGCCTTCTTATGTCAGCTGCTAGAATATTGAAATTGTCAATGTGTCTTAAAATCATGGGTCGCTGGCATTCATCAATTACTATTGCTTCCCATGGAATGCATCTTAGAGCATGTAAGTCCTGCATATTTCATTAAAACATAACGAACACAGAATATTAATGTTACGGTGAAACTTTTGGTATACGAAAAGAAAAAACACTCAAATTGTTTCTGAAAATCACTTATATAACGAAGCTGTTGGATTAGATATATGAATATACCTCACTGATACTATCAGATGATGATAGTAATATTTGAAATAAAATACCACCATCTTCATTATAAAAATCTAATGCCCTGATTCTACGGCGTACATCTTCCTTTCCCTTGTAAACTACAAGATTGGCAGATGGTGCCAAATGAAAGAATTCAATTTCCCATGCAGAGAGGCCAGTAGAAGTTGAGATGATGAGAAAAGGCTTTTTCACATCGCAACTCAATGATAATATAAACAAAATCATCTTCCTAACCCGCTCCTGCAAATGTAGTTTAACAATAAATCAGGGATTCTACTATGTAATCTGAATAATTCACCAACCATTACAAACTCCAGCCTCCTAGCTTATACATTTGACACTTCAAACATTAGTGTAATATTTTTCTTACAGCAAGTCTTCATATTAATATTGCAACTTGTTAAAATTCTTTTACAACTATAAACATACATGACAAGTAAAAGTTGCAACGTTTGGATGCTTATTAAAGATGAATGTCCAAAGGTTGATGCTTTGGTGCAGCTTATTCTTGATTAGAAGGAGGTTGGTTTGTGTGGCTGTTTTGGATGACCTTTTGATGGTAGGTTTCTGGAGGGAGAGGAAAAGGTTGTGTACAAATTCATCTTGTCTATTCTCTGAGATACCGAAAAATAAGACAAGTAGAGCAAGAAATCTCCCATAATAGCTATTGCACACTTTTTGTACTTTTGGTATTTATCAAGTACAAGGCTAGAGAATAAAAAGCACTCTTACAAGAAATTACAAAAGAAAACACTTAGAAACCAAGATATAGAGGGGTGCATTTGAACATAAAGCTTAATTAAGCACTTATTGCATAAATGCTTATCTGTATAAATTATTTATATAATCAAAGAGAGAATCGGATTAAACTATTTTCATATAAATTGTGTTATTTTCAAAAGCAGTTCTAGGGAGCTGCTGAAAACAGGTAAGAAACATGTCATAAATTAGTTTCATAAGCTCTCCCGAATACTTAGCCAAGTACTTAGTATTTCATAAGATAAGCCCAAATAAGCTGTTCCAAACCTGCCTGTTTTTGAATCATGTGCTCTTTAAATGAGGTACCTCAAGCATCAAAAGTTTTATTTAATTACAGAGTTTCTAAAGAGACAAATATTAATGTAGAAAACAAGCATGAAAAGCTAAGTAAATTGATTATATAAGATGAAGACATGAGTGTATGGAGAAAAAATGACCTGGTCAATTTGATCATCAACAATAACAGCACTCTGACCTTTGTGCCAATGCATGCGCAGCCTGTTCACATAACTCAAATGCTGGTTATACAATCCTGGTGAATCTCCAGATGATAGCTCTGATAATTCGGTAAAGGAAACTTTACTCTCCTGCAAGGTCAAACAAACTGCCCGTTAGAGAAATACACCAGTGCTATAAAATATAAATCTAAAACATGATTGTTCAAGATGTAAAGAGCTACATTTAGCCCACCAAGTCAGAAGACGTTCTCTATCTGTTGTGAAAGTATCATCTGGTAAATAATTGTGTCATTATAATAAGTGACTGAAAGTATCATCTGATAAATAATTGTGTCATTATAATCAGTGATTTAAAATCTCCAATGACAGGTTATTTTTCTCCACTGTGACATGTTATCTAAAGCTAATGAACATTTGGGACCAGGAAGCAACAAATTTTGACTAGTGATAATTACAGGCAATAATGCATCGCCATCCCTACTCTCGTATTTATCTCATTCACATTTTAACTTTAACCAATCAAATTTCTTACAAAATAACCCAGTAGAACAAAGCTACCGGAATCTTTATATAATAATACATCACTCCAGACTGAAGACACATCGACGACTTCAGAAGCAACAAATTAAGTGATCATTTAATGTTACCACAAGTGCATTTTCTGAGTTTACCAAACTTTCAATTGAACGCGTGCATGAAAACCAGCTCAGATTAAAATCAATTCTTAATCAAGAAGTAAAAGAAATTATGCTTATCCATACATATATTATATGTTTTCATTCTCTTTCGAGAGACAGCAAAAATTGAGTGAATATCCAATTTTGACCCTAAAATTGTAGCAGTCAAACAATTTGGCTTCCAAATTAACAAAATTCCAAAATGATCGCTGAAATTGAAAATTCATTGATTGATCCAAAAACTAACATGATCGAAGATATTCAACTTCATGGATCATTGTGGAATTACAATTTGTAGGGACCAAATTGTCGAAGCCTACAATGATACAATCTCAATAAAGATGCGAATGGTCTCTGAGTAAATTTAAACAAAAAACTTGAAAATTAAAACTTTTATAAAGATGACGACATTATCATGAACAATAACAAAAAATAAATTATATTCAGATAAATAAAGAGGACCTCATTAGCTTCAAAAGGAGTTGACGGTCCATCTGATTTCTTTTGACGACTTTCATAATTGTCCACGAGTTCCTTGCCTTTAGATGAAGTCATAAAGGAAGCGTCGTCTAACTCCCATGTAACATGATCATAACCAAGACCAGTCCATTTCACAAGCCATTCATATTGGCAAACTGAATCGTTGTCATCATTCCCATCAAAAAGGTGCGCGTTTTTCTTTGACAGTATAATTTCCCTTTTTAGTAGCAACCGGTGAGGTATACTCCAATCTTTTTTCCACCGGACAACCTTATGTTCAAATAAGAAACATTGTTAATGGATACATATAAAGAAAGTACTAACTAAAAAAAATGTTTTGTTGAAACCTAAATGACCGATTCATCCAATCCTTAAGAGTTTTGATAATGATAAAGTTTATATTGTATGTTTAACCTTTCTTGTCATGTAGAGACTGAAATCAACGTAACATGATATTTTAAAAATGAAAAGTTCTTATTTTCATGGACCTTCTTTTGACATTAAGAAAAATCTGAGAATGAGAAACTAAGAGGAAAGTAAAGTCTGAAGTGTCTCATGATAAAGGATTTTACAATCAATCCATCGAAAGGTATATAAGACTGAACATTTCATCTGTCTGTCTTATGCATGGTGCTTCCTATGCAGATACTAAAGTGTGTCTAATAAAAGATTATGACCATTCGCTATCGATTTCGGATTCTCGGATCTCATCAAAGATAACGGAGTTAGGGTATAATTTCATTTAACTTGGAGGTTGAAGCCAATTCATCTTAGCTAACTTTTTTAAAAATCTTTTTGAAATCATTTATATATACAATAACCTGATAAGACCCTTATTGATGTCCTATCTCATTTTCATGGTTAAGAAAATTTAATTCAACCTCCCTTAAATTTTTCCCTGTTCACTTTAATGTTTATCCGTGTAAAACTATGAACAGTGACTGAACCTGTTTTCTATTCTTATACTTTTTCAAAAGCTTTGGAGCCTCAATAAGCATTTGCTTTTCTGGAATCCAACAGTTGTGAGCATGAGCGAGGTCCTGATACTTGACAAAGTACTCCCTTTGGATCACTAGCAACAAGTTATAAACTAATTATAATTAATAACCAAACTTACTAGTATATATTCCATGAACAATAAGTATAGGAGAAACATAACAGCAAAATTTATGGGAGGTGGGAAAAAAAATATAAACCATACCTTTATCTTTTGAAACGACTTCTCGGGAATCCAATATGGATTCTACCCCTTTAGAAACAGAATGCACACCAAGCTTTATTTTTTTCTCAACACACCAAAGGCAATGCCAAAACCCTATAGGAAGAAATTTGAGAAGAGGATCCAAACAAGACGGGTGATACCTCCTTTGACATCCTTTACCACAACAGAACCTAAAATATAGTTCCACGTCAACAAACAAAAGCATAATATGTCTTAATAAATAATGCTTCAATTTAATTTAAACAAATACAGACACGCATAAAAGTATAAAACCATTCTCCATTATTTTACATAAAGAAAGTAGCAGTTGAAAAGGAATTATGTTAGGGAATGTTTTCTACAATGCTAGAAATACCAAAGAAGAATATAGGATTTGAGAGATAGGGCAAAGTTCATCGTGGATTCGGTAGATATTCAAGAATCCTCATGGACATTTTAAAAAAAGAGGCTAAAAAATGCCCAATCAAGTAACATTAAATTTAAGTATCATACATGACCATCATCACTAGCAAGTGTTTCATTTTGACCAGAAGAGACTAATACGTTGTCGAAACCACAAATTATTGAATCGGTAAAGATAGAATCCACATTGTGATTATCAAAGTATACAAGATAGCACTGCACAGTATAGCAAATTTACAGTAAGATTATGGCAAACACAGAGCTGCTATTAATATAAAAATGCTGCAAAGTTAAAAATATCCACAAGCAGTTTAGAGCATATACAAGCATAGAGGAAATGAAAGGAAACAGAAATATAAAATGTTGTTGCAAAAAATAAGTTACAGAAGAAATCATGGAGGAAAAGGCAAGAAATGAACTTCTAAGAAGCAAAACATTTATGAAGGAGAAGAGCATAGGATTATAAGGTGAAAAAAGGACTCAATCTACAATGAGCTGAATTCCAGAAACTTACAAGAGTGTTCCTTCAAGCAAACACTTGTCACATACAATATCTCCGTCTCCTTTTCCATTTTTCCCATGAGGATCCACTCGTGTTTTTCCTTTGTATTCTTCGGCCAATTTCTTGACACACCTTGAAAAGGAAATCCCTCCATCCTATCAAGATGTACAAGTTCAAATCAGCGCAGCCACTTACAAATAAATGTGAAAACAGAATCCAATTCTTGACCCCCAAAACAAGGATTTGACATCTCTAAAATCAGCAAGTTGCTTTAGAATGTGAAGTGAGTAAATAATAAGTGGAAAATGTTATACTTTAGTGTAATAGAAACTGTGATTTTTGAAAAACCTTTAAACAGGACACGCTAGAGAATATCACGTTGTAAAATTTGCACTTAAACTGTAAGATTTAATAATAAATACTATAAAACGTGAGGTTCATGAAAATATAATACTAATGAAAATAAACTAACTCTCTGAGGCACATGTATCAGAGTTCGTTAAGTACTTATAAGCAAATGAACAAATCCATGTCCATGAGACGGTTAATTTGACCTTATAACTTCAAAGGTCAGAGGTCAAAGGTCAAATTTCATCAGAGACGGTTGTAAAATGACTATTAGTGTCACTTTAATCAATAAAAAAAAAAATCTTCTTCCCCAATTTTAAAAAAAAAAAATTAACAAATCAATAGTTGATATTTTGTGCACATGCATAATAGATCATGCATAAAATGAAAAAATGCGGCTTGTTGAGGCCACATCACCGAGATATTGGATAGGCTGTGACACTATCTTAAAATTTGTGGTTGAGTCTAACACAACCTCACAAAACCAGATTGTGAGATGAGGATTACCCCCACTTATAAAACACGTGTTCAGGTTCCAATGTGGCAATCTTAACACTACGTAACACCCACGTTTACCCACGTTTCGATAAAAGTTGTGTCCCTCATCGACGCATGTAACATTTGATTATTCTATTTTCTCAAATTATTACGAGACATAACAGTATCATGTCTGTGTCAATCTTAAAATAAACAGGCAAACTGAGATTATAAGTAACATAAGAAGAAATTAAGGAAATCACAAAAACCTACATCAGCAACACGATTCCTCTTCCTAGATGTCATGTCACAAACAAAAATCTCGTCCTCTTGAAGAATATTTTTCAAGCGATCACGTAGCACCTGAAAACACAAAAAAGGGGGAAAACCCTATTTAACCTTTGCAAAAACAGCTCAAAACTCAAACAACATTCTTGTTACCTCGTCTCTTAAAAAACAAAACACAAAACCATTCTTAAAAAAACGTTTCAAAAAAATTATACAAAACCCTATGCATGATTCAAACAACATTAGCTTACTTGTTCTGTGAGTATGTTCAACAACGTTACTCTTTCTTCTTAATCGTTGATTTTCTTTGAGAAAACGAGGGAACAATGTAGTGTGAGGTGAAATTTTGCTAGAGAATTTTATGCAAAAAAGGTTGATGTGACTTTATAGTGATTTTTTGGACCCTACAGGTTTTAAGGTAAAGAAAACATTAAGAATGAAAATGACGTGCGAAGGAAGAGGAAGAGTGCTTGCGAAAAAGGTGGCACAGACGCACAAGAATGGAGGTCTGAAGAAGGACTGGACTAGTGGGCCATGGTGTGTGCGTGTTACACTCCCACTACTTTCTATACGTGTCTTGTTGTAATACGTAGGTTTTAGGCTTTTAGCTTGTGGACTAAGGGGTCTAAAAAATGGAATTAAAAACAAAAGTTCTATTTTTTTATTCACTCGCGTCATATTTATAAGCAAAAAAGCAATTTTTAGGTACATTAAATAATTAATGTACATGACTTATAAATGTGACCAGATGCATTAATTATTCAATGTATTTAAAAAGTTGTTTTTTGCTTGTAATTGTGATCGGAGGGAGTACTATGTATATATATAAAGGCAAATGATAATATTGAATTTGTCTTGATTAATACCTTTTAAGTATTAAATTTTTATGAGTCTGCCCTAGTTTTCTAGTGGGAGAAACTCCAACTTCTCTCTAAACTTTAGTTCTTCTTCGTTCATCGAGGATGGTAGTTTTAGGTCATTTTTTGACCTAAAATCACTCCTCTACATCTTTTTTTCCACTTTTCTTTCAATCTAAATAAGTGGTTTTCACATCTATCAAGTTTTTCCTTTTGTGTTTTTTGTGATTTCGTCGTCTAAGTGCGGCGTTGTGTTGTTCGTCATCTTGTGCGGTGTTTGTTCAGTTCCTATTGAAAGATCTACATCAGTCAATTACAAATTCAACAAAAGATTTGGATTTCAACGTTGCATATTCAGAAGCATGGGTATTTCGGTGACTTAAGTTTTATCATATTATTTGTAGGCATTTTGTCGTTGTATGTTATTAACTTGGGTGTTGTGAGTTTGTTCGCAGATTCACCCTTTACGTTTTTAGCGATGTTTGTATCTGATGTACTCTATCGATTTAAATGAATGAATATCGTTTTGTTTTTGTCAAAAAAAAGTATTAAATTTTTTTATACATGATTAAATATATCAAAGGTCAAATATGTACAAAATCATTTATTATGGGACCTATGAAGTATATGATTTTAAACTTTTAATTTATTAAATGTAAAATTTTTAAGAATATGTTTCTATATTTGGTTTCTTAAACTTTTTTATGGATGATATCTTAACTTGTGCAGCAAGTATTTTCCTAAGTTATGTTAGTTTTAAATAATTGAATATTAACACTAGTTGTAAGTGTTATTTTGTGGTGATTAAACATTGATGATTATTCTCTCAAAAAAAAACATTGATGATTATCATTGTTAGACAATAAATCTGTATAATCACATGTTAATATCAAGTCCATTGCAACCAACTAATATAGATGCAAAATTGACTGAGAGTTGAATTGATTCTCATATGACAGTTGAACATAACTACCAAGTCTAAACAAGTTTGGATGTTGGTATAGGCTTTGTTGAGTATGTGGTAATACTTAGAGCTCGAATAACTATATCATAGAGTTTATTAAGTCAGATGTCATAAAACTACTTTTATAGATATATGGCACGACATGGGAGGTGTTTACGAAGAGAGAAGAGAATATGATGTTTGACATCAACTACGGTTTGAAGGGCAAAAATTTTGATAAAACATCCACACTAATTTTATGATTACACTCCATGTTTTTCTGGTTACACCCAAATTTTCTTAAAAAAAATTTATAATATTAAAATTGTCCTTTTATATAAATTTTCTTAAAACCCTAATTTTATTCATTGTCGGTGAGTTTCACCCTCTTTCACCCCACAAAGCGAACGATCAAACAATTTGATGTTCAATATCAATCTCCATGAAAATTAAAGAGTGAATCAAAATATTTTTCATCCATACTCAATTGGATATAAGTAAGTGAATTTCTTCTTCTATTTGCTAGTTTCAATTTTTTTCCTTCAACTGCAATGATGCACTGACGATTACGGTTTTAATTTACATTGGCAAGGTTAACTTAAATTCAGTTTAAGTAGGTTCATGTAAACTACTTAAATTGAGTTAACATGAACCTATTTAAACTGAGTTTACATGAACCTACTTAAACTGAGTTTACAAAATCGCAGAACTGTGAATCGCAGAACAAGGAAAACACAAAATCAGAACTGAGAACTCATAACAAGAAAAACACAATCGATTGAAGAACAACACTTGCTAACCTGGTTTGCTTCGAATTTTCTTGGAAATCATGAATGAACGTGAGAAAGTATGGTTTTGAAAATCTTCGCAGAACACAATCGATCGATTGGAGAATTATGGTTTTGGAAGAAGGGTTTTGGGATGTAACCAAAAAAGAAGGAATAGACTTTTTGAAAATCAAATTTTATAAAAGGATAATCTCGTTATTTTATGGTGCAACCATGATTAACTAGAGTTTAAGTAGAAAAACTCGTAACATTAATATCTTCCTCTAGCCCAACCGTATGAACAAGATATTAACATACTAAATCAAGAACGTGCATGCAGGCATATTCTATAAAGAATTGAGATTCATACCATACAACAAATGCTGATTTGGGCAACTTATTATTCCAACTTACTCGGCCAGAAATAACACACGGTAATAATAATTGGTTCAAACTATTTTCAACTTTGTTATTAAATACTGTCCGAAGAGAATTAATATTTTATAAATATATATAGTAAATATTTTTTCGACTTATTTCTCGAAATAATAACTTTTAGAGTTTTTCTACTTGCACCCTAGTTAATCATGGTTGCACCCCAAAATGATAAGATTACCCTTTCATAAAATTTGATTATCAAAAAGCATATTCCTTCTTTTTTGGTTACACCCCAAAACCCTTCTTCCAAAACCATAATTCTCCAATCGATCGATTGTGTTCTGCGAAGATTTTCAAAACCATACTTTCTCACGTCCATTCATGATTTCAAAGAAAATTCGAAGCAAATCAGGTTAGCAAGTGTTGTTCTTCAATCGATTGTGTTTTTCTTGTTATGGGTTCTCAGTTCTGATTTTGTGTTTTCCTTGTTATGTGATTCACAGTTCTGCGATTTTGTAAACTCAGTTTAAGTAGGTTCATGTAAACTCAGTTTAAGTAGGTTAATGTTAACTCAATTTAAGTAGGTTCATCTAAACTCAGTTTAAGTAGGTTCACGTAAACTTAGTTTACATGAACCTACTTAAACTGAATTTAAGTTAACCTTGCCAATGTAAATTAAAACCGTAATCGTACAGTGCATCAGTGCAGTTGAAGGAAAAAAAATTGAAACTAGCAAATAGAAGAAGAAATTCACTTACTTATATCCAATTGAGTATGGATGAAAAATATTTTGATTCACTCTTTAATTTTCATGGAGATTGATATTGAACATCAAATTGTTTGATCGATCGCTTTGTGGGGTGAAAGAGGGTGAAACTCACTGACAATGAATAAAATTAGGGTTTTAAGAAAATTTATATAAAAGGACAATTTTGGTATTATAATTTTTTTTAAGAAAATTTGGGTGTAACCAGAAAAAACATGGGGTGTAAATAGAAAAACTCTAACTTTTAAGTACAAAATATTTTAGAATACATATTTTTGGGCTGTTTTTTTTTTTTTTCACTTTCAATATTACCTTAAACAAATTCGTTATATTGTTGGTATGAGACAAGGTTTAGGGGGGTGTATTGTATTAGGATTTTAAAGGATAATTTTTGATTAAAAAAGTCTTGAGGATTTTAAAAGACTTTGCAAGATTTTGATGACTTTGATGATTTTAAAAGACTATTAAAGATTTCAATGGATTTAATTCATAAGATTTTAAAGGATTTGAAATGATTTTATGGATTTCAAGAGATTTCAACAGATTTTATGAATTTTAAGAAATAATTGAAAAAAATATCATAACACACTCTCTTTCACAAAATCTCAATAAAGACTTTTTATTTATTTTTTTTTTTTTACGGGAGAGTTAGAGCTACAAAATCTCAATAAAGACTCTTTTATTTATTTTATTTTATTTTTTACGGGAGAGCTAGAGCTAGAGCTAGAGAGAGAGAGTGAATGAATCAGAGAGAGAGAGAGAGGGAGAGAGAGGTTTTTTACGGGAGAGCTAGAGAGAGAGAGAGAGAGAGAGAGAGGGGAGAGGAAAAGAGAGAAGGGAGGAGAGAGAGATAGTAAAATCTTAAAAGAAAAAAACAATCCTAAGAAATCTCATGTTTTCATGAAAGACTTTTTCATGCTAAAATTTCACTAGAAAATCCTACAAAATCCATCAAAATCTGATTTATTAAACAATCCTTCGAAATTTGAATGATTTTGAATACCACTAGACTTTTTTTAAGCGATTAAGAGTCTTGATTGAATACCACAAGACTTTTTTTAAATGACAAAGAATCTTGATTGAATAACACGAGACTTTTTTTAAATTGGAAAGAGTCTTGATTGAATACCACAAGACTCTTTCATGATAAAAAAAATATTTTAAAATCCCTTAGAATCATGATCCAATACACCCCCTTAATATTTTATTTTTTTTAAGGAAGGTTTAATATTATATCTATATCTATAGTATATATAAAGAAAATGGGTCATTTTGGGCTGTCTTCTCTCTTTCCAAAAGCAAATTTGATTATACTATTTTGTTGATGACTTGATGTCATTCAAAAAGATAATAATTTGTTTTATTTTTTAAAAGATATATTTTTGTTATATTTTTGGTATCATTGAAAAAGATAACTATAATTTTTTACAATATGAAAGTACAAAGTATTTACTCCCTCTGTTCCTTTTTAAGTCAGTATGAGATCAGAATGGGGTTCAAAGAGAGTAGATTCTAACCTTGGGGACTGCAATGAGTCCCCTTTATATGTAGGTGGATGTTTGCAGAAGCCGTTGTAAGACACACATGTGTTCGACGGGTACGAATTCGTAGGAAGTGTAACCATTTAGGAGAGATTCACGGGAGTCATGATCATGATTGTTATTGTTTATTTGAATTGGTCTATGTTGCTTCGAGCACCCCCTTGTAGGGAGCGGATGAGTTGCGAGTAATGCTGCCAAATGTGGAATTTAGGTTGTGTTTATATTGGGTCTAAATGTCTTTAGCCGGTCCAGAACAACATATTTTAATTAAAATAACTATAAAAAAAACATTTCATGTTTACCTCTTCCTCTCAACATACCACCGCGACCAACTTTGTCATGTTGTTGTGAGTTCGTCCGATCTTTTATGGCCATGAAACCACTACCAATATTTTCATCTATTCAGAATCTATTGTTGGAACAAGTGTAGAAATTGAGTTAAAAGACTAAATACAAATTCCTACATTGGGTAAAACTAGTGTAGTGTGAATCGAAAAAAGTGGAAATCCCACATTTGTAATGTTTATATAGTGGGGGTGTACCTCTAAGGGAAACATAATTATGTGATCGGAGTTACCACTATTGAAAATGTTAAGTTAAATAATTAATTTAATCGTTATTAAGTATCATAAAGTGTTTTCTTAGTTCTCAAGTTTTGCCAAAATATTTTGGAACGAAATCTGAAATATTTTGGTATGCAATCGAATATATTTAAGTATTTAATCTAAAATATATTTTGATCTCAGTAATATATTTTTGTACTCAATATAATATATCTTTTGTACTCAATTTGAGGTACTTTGGTATGCAACCGAATATATTTTGGTACTTGATCTAAAATATATTTTGATTCTCAATAATATATTTGTTTATTCAATAATATATCTTTTGTACTCAATTTGATATATTTTCTCTATAGATAGAGAACTCGTGCATTGCACATGCTAAAAAAAAATTATGAAACTTCGAATCATTTTTTCTCTCCCTCCACTTTGACTTGTGTTTTAGTGCTTGTTAGATAATATTATTAAAAAAAAAATGTTGACGAGTGCTACCGGGGCACTCTTTAAGAGTCTAGAATAGTAACTTTTTATGAAAATTTGTGTATTTAATACATTAAAAATTAAACTGGGCTTAAAAAAAGGGTCATATTAACAAGTGCCCCGCGGACACTAGGTGGCTAGTTATTACAAAAGAGGTTACAATTTAATTGGATCTTTAAAGTTGGTGGCTGATCAATGCATGAAAAGGTTACATATTCATTTGCACATTGATTTGTGAAGGATTATTATGGCTAGACGTTACAATTCCATAAACACCACCTTTAATTCTTCAGCTAACATACTTTAACCACGTCTTCTACTTACAGCTCATTTTGCACCATTAAATATTAAGAATTTGCTCTTGAATCAAACAGATGAAATGTAGAGAATTTTGTAAGCTTTCCAACGAGTTAAAGATCACCTCAAACGGACATCCAGAGCTCCAGATATAGCCAAAATAAGACAGACATATCATGACCTACGAAAATAAAATTTTGAACCCAAAATTAATTTGGTTCTTTTATTCCACAATGACTTTATTATTCTTGTCAAGAGAGAGAATTTTAGGATCACATCATACTCTCCCTCTTCAAGAGAATTCGACCTCGAATTTATAGCTTGAATACCTCCTGGGTCAAAAACAAATCTATGGAATCCATCACATGTAAGTTTAACTTTAGAGGGCTCTTCACTTTTATTGGAAGAATTTGTTTTCTCTTCATCCACTTTTGATTTATGGACATGATCATCGTTCTAAATTTCATAATTTCCTTCCACCTGTTGAGAAAAAGTTTCTTCGTTCTCTTTGTTTCCTTCATAACATAAAGAAATGTTAAGCAATTGAATAATATTAGAAGAAGAATCCCAAAATTTGAAAACACAAACCAATTTAGAAGAAGCTACTAATGTCATAGTAGGCCAAAACTTCTCAACATTTTTCTCTTCCTTTTCCATCTCATTCTCCTTTTTCCTCTACTTCTTTTTCGTCACTTTCTTTTGTCTCTTCTCTTTCCTTTTCACATTCTTCTTCGTGAGTTTCCTTTACAATGAGACTCTCTTTTTCTTCAACATTTATTTTAGGCTCTATATGATCATTTTGGATTTCAAGGAGATTTTCCTCTAATATTTTAGAGATATCAGCCATTCCTCTATCAATTATTGCCATCATTTTCTTCTTTCTTTTTTGTCTTTCTCTTTCTATTTGCAATATTTTTTCACCTTCTATCTTTTCCACCATCTTTCTTTGAATTTCTCTAAGATGATAAGAAGGTGCATAACGCCTCCTCATTATTGTTTTCATTTCTTCCCAAGTTTCAATCGGTGGATCTCCATACCTCCTTCTTTCCTTGATAGTTTGATCCCACCACAACAATGCATATTCTTTAAATTCAAGAGCTGCAACATGCACTTTTTGAACATTAGAGTAAGTTTTACATTGAAAAACATTGTTCAATCTTTGTTTCCCACTCTAAATATGCATCCAGGTCTCTTTGCCCTCGAAAAAACGGAACTTTGATTTTTTTGTCACTGTATCTTTCCATTTTTTTTTCTAGAATCATAGAGAGATTAAAATGAAGAAAAAAAAATGGTAACAATGAAAAGGAATTTCCAAATGAAAACAAGTTTTTTCCCAAACGAAACCGTGCTCTGAATACCACTTGATGAAGGACAGAAATCGTATTGGGATAAAAAGTAAAATAAAAAGATGGAAATAGGTAGAAATGATAACCAAACAAATTCCCAATCCAAGGAAGATGTTTAATTTGGTAGAGGATCGCCACAAGAAACGTGGTTTCTTAATAAGATCAATGCATGGTTCAATCCAGAACCAAAAAGAAGCAAAGCTTCACAACACACAAAGTGTATTTTTTTTATCAAAATTCTACTTGTCCCCTTCATTATTTTCGCCCCCTTTATATAGGAAATAGGCTTGGATGCTGAAAAAGTTTACAATCATAGCATAATTAGTGTTATAACTCCTAGGTGGCTAGTTATTACAAAAGAGGTTACAGTTTAATTGGATCTTTAAAGTTGGTGGCTGATCAATGCATGAAAAGGTTACATATTCATTTGCACATTGATTTGTGAAGGATTATTATGGCTAGACGTTACAATTCCATAAACACCACCTTTAATTCTTCAGCTAACATACTTTAACCACGTCTTCTACTTACAACTCATTTTGCACCATTAAATATTAAGAATTTGCTCTTGAATCAAACAGATGAAATGTAGAGAATTTCGCAAGCTTTCCAACGAGTTAGAGATCACCTCAAACGGACATCCAGAGCTCCAGATATAGCCAAAACAAGACCGACATATCATGACCTACGAAAAATAAAATTTTGAACCCAAAATTAATTTGGTTCTTTTATTCCACAATGACTTTATTATTCTTGTCAAGAGAGAGAATTTTAGGATCACATCATTATATGCAGAGATCGAGATTCGAATCCCGAACATCCCACTTATTCACCTTAAAAAATGTGAATTCTAACCACCAGACTACTTGACAACAAAAATATTGATTGAAATTAGTCTTATAAGTAAACTTCATGTCGAGTAAATTTCAAGGAGATGACCATAAATTATGTTAGAATAACGTTATGGACTCCAAGCTTGCAAGACAATCCTCCCACAAAATTATTATCATCATCCTAAAATGACAATAGTTGGCTTATCGACCTCCCACCTAAAAATCAAACATCTTTATTTGGTTAAGTCTAACATTTATTTGGTCCCCATATTCATTCTTTAATACGGAAAGAAGATATGATTGGTGTCTATATTTTCAAATTGGGGTATAACCTTTCCATGAAGATAGTTACCGATGCATGCAAATTTTATGTACCTGGAGTAGTGGGGCGCGCATTCAAGCTCCCACCTAAGGTCCAAAATGTGATTTGGATGATATGCAGGGATTCTTTGCCAATGCGTCAGCGGTTAAACGATCCTCGCGTCCCATATCCGAAAAATTGTTTGTTGTCCATGGATGCAGTTGAGGACGATGCCCATATCTCTCTTCATTGTAATATCAATATGCAGTGTTAGAAGGTTGCAAGTTTGAGGTTGATTGTCCAAACTTGTGTGCAATGTTTACTTCAATGGAGTTTGTGTTGCTTGACACATCCTCTAGATAGGGATATCACCATCATACGCCGCAAAATGGTGGTCTAAGGCATATGATTAACGTTATACAAATTTGGAACAAGGTTCAGGTGATGTGGGAAAATTGGTCTACAACTCAAGGGATGTCTGAACAATGCAATCTGTCATATAAGTTTTTGATGTTGCTCCTTCTTGCATCCAAAATTATTTACTTAATCAAACAAGTCGATTTTAATCTGATAAAAAAAAATAAAAAATTCTATCATTTAGAATAATTTTGTCGGTTTTTAAATTAAAATGTTTTTATTAAGAAAATCAAACATTGTATATATTCTAATAAAAAATTAAGCAAAATTATCCTAAGAATCCCTTAGCTTAATTTAAAATTTTCAAACGTGACATTTGTCTTTTTTTTTCCCCGTCTCAAATTACTCATTTATCTTTACAAATGTTTTACACCATCATAAAGCACTTTTCATTTATAGCCAACTTCCTTTACAAATATGCGTACACAATATTGTTAGAAAAAAAAAATATCGGACTAATTTTGATTGAGGATCGTACTCCTTGCATTTTTTTTGTTGGTTTAGTTTCTTAGGTTTTGTTTGGGAGTTTGGTGGGGAAGGGAAGGGAGGATTTTGGGGGTTGGAAATATATAGAATAATAGACAAAAAATTCACATTTTTTGAAAGAACAGTTTTTTAGATAATGATAAACTAATACTTATGATTAATATATTTTTAATTTTAAGAATATTATAACAACATAGATTGAATTTGAAAAATTCATATAAACCCTCCATAACCCCCTAAAACCCTCCCCCAATATAATTTTTGAGTTCCCCCAAATGAGGGGAATTTTTTATTATGAGTAAAAAATTAACCTCCAGAACCCTCTCCTTCCGATGTCTCTATTTCTTCCACTTGCTCCTTCATTTTTTCCAAAACCCTCCCCCTCTCCCCTCCAGACTCCAAACAAAGCATTACTAAATTTCATTATTTTGTAAACAAAAAATAACGATTTGACATGATTTAAATGTTGTCTTGATGAATTGAAGATATAATTTTTCAAATGATCAAGTAAGACTTTTGGTATAGTAGATGAGAAACTAAGTTTGATCCATTTGTTAACTTGACAAGAAATGCCCCTAAAAAAATGTTGACAAGAAATGTGATTGACTTTGCACATAAAAAATGAATTAATCTACATATTAATTTTTGTTTATAATAATAACCAAATGATGTATCATTCAAATAATTAATGTCATGCTAACTAATGCCGCTAACACTAATTAAGAAAGTTGTAAAAAACAGAAACTGTTTATTGAAAACAGCAAACATTTCTTTGACTTTTAAAAATAGGTTATGCTAATAAATTATCTTAGGGCAGTTGTAAAGAAGTTAAAAATAAAAATAAATGATACTCTCTCCGTCTTTAATTATAAGACCAATTTGCTAAAATTACAGGAATTAAGAAAGTGGATATTTGTATTAAAGTTGTTTGTAATCACTATTGTTTTTACAATTTTATCCTTAAGAGAGAGAGATAGTTTATGTTTTCCATATGCTACTTATTGCTGATTGAAGAAAAAGATGTATAATAAATAGGGGCATGTATGTAAAGAAATAATTAATGTAGTTGGAAATAACAAATGGATCTTATAAAAAGGGACAAAAAAAATTCTCAAAAGGGTCTTATAATTAAGGACGGAGGGAGTAAATTCTAAGGTGGAAAAAGTCAATTTATAGAGTTTAGAGGTATTAAATGCATCATTTTTAAGATAAAGTTTCTTTTTCAGACTTCTTATCAAACGGCCTTAGAACATCCACAATGGAGACTCTCATATTTGAAGTCTTAAATAGGTCCTACCTTGACACATCACTTTTTAATAATTTTTTAACAATAGTAATTAATAGGTACCCAACCACTCCAATGGAGACCCTCTAACAAAAGATCTAATTGAGTCCCACCAATATTATTTATTTAATACACTATCTATTTTAATACATTTTTCAATTATTATTTTAGTAAAAAGGTGATGTGGACCCATTTAAAAATGAGGTCTTAATTTAAACATTGTATTTTTAAGACCCTCAATTTCTTTTCCACAATAGAGTACCTATTAGAGACCAGATCTTAAATATTTAAAACTCTCCTATTATAAATGCTCTTAAAACACTTATTACCATTTCTCATTAAAAATTTATACATTAGTTTCTTTAACTAATACTATTGGATACTATTTAACATTTTTCATTTATTAATTTACCAGAACAAAAACCCGCTTTAAACAATCTTTTACGAAATCAAAACAATTAAATTAGCAACCATTTTTTTAGAGAAGTAAACTAGCAACCATTTTACACAAGACATTTGAAAGATGACAACTAACCTCTTTCAACTTGACTAGATACTGCCATTAATCATAGTTATGTATTTACAATTGTGTGTTGATGATATTAATTCACCCCAAACTAGCAACTATCATTTGTGAAGGTGTCTATTCTTTTAGATGCAGTTACAAAGAATAATCCTACAAATAAGATAGAGCTGCAATGAATAACAAAATTATAATCAATAAATTTATGAGAGCTGTATTTCCATAATTGGATTCAAAGAACAGAAATTAGCAACCATTTATTTTATTTTTTTGTTAACAATTAACAATTGTTTATACAAGCTATTTTTTTAGGGGATACAAGCCAATATATATTATTCTTAAAAGAAAAAAAAAACTAATTTATATTATAGGAAAAAATGTTAGTGATATAAAATAATTTCCATATAGTAAAGGCTTCTTCATTTCACCTCCAATTCCAAGCCTCCACAAAGCTAACCTTCACCTACACAACTCCAAACCCAATCAATAATCAATCTCAATTCATTTTCATACACACGCGTTCAAATCACGACCCAATTCAAGCGCGTGAACAAACCCACCACCATCCCGGTGATATCCACCCACCTTCTCAAACGCGATTATCCAAAAAAGCCAATCGGAAAATTTAATCATAATCTGCGATGAGCGACCAACTACGGTTACACAACGTGCGTTCCACTGCACAACTTCTCAAACAAGCAACCTCATCATTCACCTCAAATCTCTTCACATTCCTCTTCCTCTCTCTCTTAATCTTCTCTTTTCGCACCGTCGTTGAAAACGGTACCTCACGTTTCATCTCCTTTGTCGACGGCGATCCCTCCGTTAAATCTCTACTTTCCCGTCTTGACCTTGCCGGTAACGCCGTTAACGCTGCTAATTATCAACACCGTCAACGTTCTTCTCAGTTTCATCCTTCTCCAGCTGCTCTTCGCCGTCGTCGTCCTTTTCTTCATCTCACTCGTGTCGGAACCCTAGATGATGATTTCTTCTCCGGTGATGATGATGATGGAAGGACTCTTTTTGGATCGAATTCTAAAGCTCCGGTTAATGGTAGCGTTGTTGATTTTGGTCCATTTTCTCTGGATTCGGGTTTCTCCGATCTTGTTGCTGATAATGGAATTAGGGTTTTTCAAATTGTTCGTTCTGGTATCACGTTGAAGACGGAAGATTCTGAAATTGAGGTAGAAAAAAACGAGAATGATGATAAAGATATTGATGATGAGAAAGATAAAACGAAAGAGAAAGAAGTAGAAGATGAAGAGGGAAAGAAGAAGGAGAAGAGTGATATGGGGAATGGGAAAGAAGAGAAAGTAAAAAGTGTTGATTTTCAAATATTTGTGAATGGAATTGAGATAAGTCGTCGCGATACGACTTTGTTCTTTGTTCTTCTCGGTTCATTATCTGTGGCTTATGGATGGGTAATTATGGTTTTTCTTGTTACGTATTCGTGTGTATTAGGTGTTGTTGTTGTTTCAGTTGTTAATGATCTTGTAGGAAGGTTTAGTTCAACTACTGGTGTGGTTTGGGATGGTTTTCAATTAGGTTTGAAGAGGATTTCTGCGGTTGTTTTGATAAGGTGGGCTGTTAGGGATGCAGTGACACAGCTTGTGGGAATATGGTATTTTTCTGAAATTGAGGATCAATTTTCGTTCTTTAAGCTATTTGTTCGGTTGAAATTGATGCCATTTTCAGTTATGTCGCCTTGGGTTACTGGTTTTGAGAAGGAAATTTCTGGGTTTTTGGTTACATGGTTTCTCATGGATACATTTGTGACGTTTATATTCTCTGTGGATTTCTGGGTTGCTTTGGAGGATTTTAGGAGAGGTAGTAAGGAGATTGTGAAAGAAGGGTGTTATTTGTTGTCTTCCATGTTTTATCATGCTTTTCTGATCAAATGCTTGGAAGCTGTGCTTTGTGGATCGTTAATGAGGTGGTTTTTGGCTCGAATTTGCGGGAAAGTTTTTGCCAAGATGTTTCAGTCTACCATGGAGGTTT
This sequence comes from Medicago truncatula, assembly GCF_003473485.1. Classification (NCBI taxonomy): domain Eukaryota; kingdom Viridiplantae; phylum Streptophyta; class Magnoliopsida; order Fabales; family Fabaceae; genus Medicago; species Medicago truncatula. Next base: position 47,950,861 of record NC_053048.1, read on the forward strand.
ACTTCATGGTTGCTTGGCTTGTGTTTTATTTTGTGGCTAAGAGTAGGGATGCCAATCAACAGGGTAGGAGGTTTGGGCAAAGGGAAATTGAGGGCTTAATTGATGGGCACAGATGATAATTTGCTGTGGTTGGATTGACGGTTTTATTGTGCAGGTTTTTGATTGGGAATGCACAATCAGCTGCAATGTTTTACAGGTTTATGTCACCTACTTTTGCAGTCACTGTTGGTCATCGCCACCATTCTGTAGTTTTGTCATGCCATTAGATGTGTTGAATGTAGTTCGCCTCAAGGCCAAGATAGTTCTTGTGTATATTCTAAATGAGGATGCTTCATATGTAAATTATTCGTTGCATCATTTAAATAGCGCACACAATGTGTTGGTGAATGGTGATGATAGTCTGTAGTCCCAAATTACAAGGTTTGAGAAATGAAGAAGAACGTTGATGATTTTTCTCCATGCAATATGGAGTTATATGTTGTGATGATAAAAGTAACCCTATAGCAATTTTGTTTGTCGGTGCTGTATTATATTTTGTATGTACAACTAGTGGCATAAATGGACATCATCTACAAGAACAAGGAAATGCACTTGAATCTGCAAGAACTTGCAAAATTGTTGTGAGTTATGCATTTATATTTCTATTTTTAGAAAGTGTTCATTCAGGCTAAAATAGCATACGTCTGTTTTGTATGATTACTAAAATCTTTTGCCGAAAGGCCTCTTTGTTTGCTGTACGTATAGAATCATGCAGGAATTTCAGAAAATAAGTTTTGCATCATGTAGTTACTTTGACAGTTTGAATGATAGGTAAAAGTTCAAGTTGATAACAAAATTAGGGATATATATATATATTCTAAGTGAGTAGTGCATTCCAAGTGTTGAAGTTCATTGTTGAAAAATTTGTGTTAGTTTAGTGTTAAATGGCAGCCAAGGTGGAAATGCTGTGGTGGATTTTTTACAATCGCCACAGGAAAATGGTGGAGGGATGCCTGCCATGGTGGTGCCATAGGCCACAATGGCATGTTTATATGGCGTACTTCTGGCCTTCCATCATCCGCCATCGACAACACTGGTTTAGTTCTATTCTATAAGACCAATGTTTAATAATCAGAGTCAAAACTTGGATGCTCTCTGTTTGGTGGTGGACATGCTTATATTTTGTAATAACATCTATGGGTTTTTTGTTTTCAACATTTTTCCTTTAACTCATAGCTTTGGGGATTGTCGGTTTTTATGTATAGATGTTTGCTTACATGAAAAGGGTTCAACTGAAGAAGATCAGGGATATAAACAGTGTGCAGATGAATCTTGATTTCAGTTTAATGAATACAGTCTTCCTACTGGTTGTATGTGAAATGATTCTTCTGGAAGAGATAAATGAAGTATACTATTATTAAACAGTTATTGCTTTAAAATTAAAGAAATGGAAGATATAATATTTAGTTTAGATGATTTAAAACTGTCTTTTGAGGGGGTGGTTTCCCCAAGGCAGCATGTAGAGGGATATCCTGTAAAACTAAAATTCTTTGAAGGGTTCCCATTTTATCTTAATGCTCATAACAATGCCACTGATACCGATTTGGATTATATTTGATACGATTCTACACTAAAAATAAATGCAAACTGCATTTATTTGTGAACCAGGTAGCTTCAGGAATGAACGACAAAAAAACATTGTGAGGAAGAGCAATTGACCATATATTAATCCAAAATGGATATTAGGTGGCAAAAGAAACATACATAGTAGTCAAACAATTCTGGTTTCCTTCGAAATAGCACTACTGAATTGTATGAAGTTGACTGTTAACAACCTGAATAAAGATCAATGCCAAATGTATTCATTTATTTATGCTCGGTGGTAGTTTCCCAAAAGCACTTGTCCATGCTTGACCAATATTGTTCCTTTTTTGCCTCCGTCCCATAATACTTGACACAGTTGACCTTATTACGTATGTCAATGTATAATTTTGAGTTTAAATATCTTGAATAATATATTATAAAAAATTATGAAAATTTGATATTTTGATAATATTCATCGAGCAAATCTAACGACATCTTATATGATATTATTTATTGCTGTATATTAGTAGAAAAATATGGTCAAAGTAAGTTAGGTCAAAATTACATATTTTTAAATGAGTCATCTATTGTGAGATGGAGGGAGTATGAATCATACATTTTTTGATATGTGAGTAAACACTATTTTCAATCCTGAAAAGTGTAATGTGTTGTCACATTAGTCTTTGAAAGCCACACAATTAAAAAAAACTTCCTAATTATATCTTGGTTAATTCCTTTAATCTTTGTCATACCGATTTGGCACATTAAATGTATGTTTGGATTGAGGGTTTGAGAGGGGAAGGGAGGGGAGAATTTGTTTTTCTTTTTTAAATTACGGACTATATAACATGTTTTTTTTAAAATAAATTAAGTGTGATTGAAGTTATATGATTGTTTATCATGTTAATATGTTAACTTTTGAAGACAAAAAAATCATAGTATCCGTAATTTAAAAATGAAATGTAAACTCTTCCTTCCCCTCCTAAACCCTGCATCCAAACACACCCTAAATGTCATTGATTCACCTGTTGGTGCCATATCACTAACATAATCTCTTGGTCTTTTCTCCATTTGCCCCTCCTCCTTCCACTATCCTCCACCGTTTATATGCTCCACAAATTCTGCATAATCGGTTGCATATCATCATTAATTCATTGAGTGAGAAAGTTTCCTAATATCTGCTAAACGAGTAAACTTTATCAGACACCATAAATAGGCTGACACACCTCCTAATGGATGATAGCTTTAACATGTCCTGGAAGGTTGCTTATAAAAAAAATGCGCTGGAAGGTAGTGAACCAATTGAATAGGTTTCTAATTTTCTAGCAAGAACCGATCCATATCATTCATAGACCAAAATCCGAGTAAATCATTAAAGTGGTCACCGTAAGTCATTCTCAAACTAGTCTGTGATTCTATTAATATTTTAAAATAGTTTCCGTCTTTATCAAAAAAATTTCGATTAAGTCCCTTGTCAGGACAAAAATATAGAAAGAGGACCTAATTGAGAAACTTTTAACAAAGATAGAGACTATTTTAAAATATTAATAGAGTCAGAGATTAATTTGAAAATGACTTACAAAAACAGTGACCAAGTTGGTGGTTTACTCACCAAAATTCTTGGTGGAGAAGTACAACTATATAAATAAGATCTTAATATTCATGGGATTACTTGGAGAAAGGGATTACTCAAATTTCAAACAATATGCTTAATAAATAAAGAAAAAACTTTCATAAGACTAAAGGAAATGGTACAAAACATAGTTTAGGTGTCCAGCAAGTGTTTGAAGGGAGAAATAATTGCTGAATGAGTTTTTAATTTTGTTATGTTCTACTTGTGTTAGAAAGAGAGAGATAAATTAATTTGGTATATGTCAATAAAATCAACCTATGTTGGTATCTGAGTTTTGCACTTGGTAAATGTTATCATTGTAACAACATCTTCTGCTGCTGGAAACATGTTTGATGCATTTGTCTTCTGTTCTTCACAAGAGTAAATGCTCTTTTATAAGAAGGTGCAAAGACCAAAGCCAATGATTCAAAGGAACTCAAATAATCACTGTTTGTTAGGCCCTGGACTCCATTACGTTTCACTACACATATTTTTGGGATTGCTAATCAAGATTTCAAATGGTCTTTTATTATTCTCCTTTAAGCCAACTAGTTTGATTAAAATCAAACCATTTTCATATAGAAGTGATAATTGCTCATTTGATTACTTTGGCGACAAAAGTGAAAAAGCCATCTACAAAATTTAGTTGATTTTTTTGAAAAAATTTAGTTGACTTGAACGCATCAAAAGTACAGAAGTACAAAAACACAATCAACCAAAATAATAAATAAGGTACATTAGTTTGGTTCCATTTTTGAAGAGTCAAAATTGATTCTATATAATTACTCCTTCTGTCCTTATATCTAAGCATCCTTTTATTAGAGGTATTTACATATAGGAACGGAGGGAGTAATTTTTACATGTTTTGTTTTTTAGTATAATTGATTTTACCTCGAGAATTGAATCCACTTTAACATTAAAATTCCATTAGAAAAAATCGTGAAACAAGAAAGTGTAGTTTTTTATTTTAGAATTTATTTTTACTCGAACATTTATTTGTTCAAATTATTTTACATGAATGTATCCAAACATAAATTACTTTACCTTCAATTCAATTTTTGTTAGAGACAATTTTATAGAATCAGTTTGCTCAAAATCAAATTTTCACATTGCAGAACCAAGAATATATATCAGATTACACATTAATTTGATAAAAATTTAGCATATTAGGATTCAAATGTGTAATTAATTTTGCAGCACCAAGCATATACGTAAGATTACACATTAACTCATTAACCATTCAATCAAACACAATTAACCACATTTTTCAAGTGTCTCAATATACATATTTGAATCACATTAACCATTTAAATTGTGATTAATTGTGTTGAGGAATTACAAGAACATAATTAACCATATAATCGAGCGTGTTAACTATTTTTTTTTGAAGTAGTCTAGTAGTTAAAAATTCACCTTTATATGACGAATAAATATAGCGTTCGAAATTCGAACTCTGATCCTTACATATATAAAGCAATGTCCCTGTCAACTAAACTATAGTCACTTACATAGACAACGTGTTAACTATTTAAATTGTTGTCGAACTTTGACGTCATTTGTGTGTCAAAATCTCATTTTCCTACATTAAAATGCCAATAAAAAACAAAACTCTTTCCTTATTTAGAACAAAGAAAACAGAACAGGAGCCTCATGTTCCTGAATTAATTGATTCAAATTGGCACTCTACATACATGACACTTAATCAACACATGAATCAACTATATATATCAGCATAGCTGTTAGAACTTAAAAGCTAGTATAATATATGAACTAATGTCTCAAGTAAAATTAAAGGATGATAAATTTCTCATGTCAGACACAAACAAACACCTTTTCATTATGTGTGGAGCTAGCAAAACTAAGAACACTAAGGAAAAGATGTTCATTACATGGAATACAAAGTTTAGAATCTGCAATGAAATCATATTCTTCTCGAGCTTGTTCCAACAAGGCCTTGAAAAGTGGATGATGGAGTAATCCAATCTTGATGACAAATCTCTTATAGTTCTCACCTACATACACAACCAAGTGACCCTTTGGAACATCATTTGGAATAGAATCCATTTCAAACACACTAGACAACAATCCAAACCAATAATCACAAGGTCTTGTCATTTTCTTCAACTTGTTAACACACCCTCTTAGAAACTTGCACTTCATAGTTTTTTCTTGGCTTGGCTATGTTTTGTACTTTGAGAGAGAAGAAAGCAAGTACATGGAGTACTTTGAAAAATGTAAAAGGTTTATATAATTGAGGTACGGGTTTGTACCAATTTTGGAACATTCAATGTTGACATGGTTCTTTTGCTTTTGGGAATAAAAAATTAATATTGCAAGATATATCAATATCCAATGTATATTATTATTTTAAGTGTCTATTTACTCTTTTCAGAGCATTGAACCTTGATACATAACTCTACGAATAATGCATGTCTTTTTCTATGTTTACATAAAGTGAAAGTATTGTTGTCTTGCTATCATTGAGAATTTTAGTTTTAATATCATAATTTTAACATTTTATATCAAATTAAAAGAGTTTAATGGCACACATACAGTAATTTTATACATATAATGTCAACATTCTATTATTTTTAAGATGTAGTTATAACATATCTTAAAAATGGAATGTTGATATTAGATGTGTTAAATCACTTTTATATATGTCATTAAAATCTTTTTTAAAATGTAGTTATAAGCATATAGTGGTTTATTAAAAATAAAAAAAAAACATATAGTAGTGACAATTTTTTTATTTTTTTTACGTAAATACACACACACACAGATATATATATATATATATATATATATATATATATATATATATATATATAACTTATACCTTTTTTTTTTTTCCTTAACTCTCTAATTTGTAAGGGAAGATCTAAAAATTTAGATGAAAAAATTAAAACTAATTTAATTGAAAATTTATATCAATTGGATAAAAATTACTTTTTAATTTTTTTTTTTGAAGGGGGATAAAAATTACTTTTTAATGAACTCTTTACTTATAGAATATGCATCTTAATTATGCTATTTTATTAAAAAAAATATAATCAAATAGTATATAATATTAGAAATATGAAAAAGTTATTGGACAAAGAAGACAAAAACCATAATCATCTTATCCAATTACCATGCCTAATTATGAAAAAGATTTTATTGGACAGAGACGTCAAAATTATCCGCCGTAAAAGCGTATTTCTTCCATATATATATCCAAAGTAGATTATGACGGTTATTTACTAAAAATAATCACATAACTGTAGTTGATTGAATGTAGTAATTGTAAATTAACATCCTTCTGTGAGATGTAAAGGGTTTTGTCTTTGTGATTAATGAAGCACCACCACCCTTCAATAATCACAAAAATAAAGAATAGGACATATTTCATGGGTGAAGTACAACTTGAAGGTCAACCCAGTTTTTTATTTATATAGATTTTCATGTTAAATTTATATTCTAATTTTAATTTTTTTGTTCTTTCTACTAAAAATAAAGAATTGTTCTTTAAAATTAATTAATTTTTTTTTACTCTGGTAGCCTATCAATTAGAATTCACCTTTTTTTAAGGTGAATAAGTGGGATGTTCGGGGTTCGAGCTCCGGCCCCTACATATAACAATGCATGTCCCTACCAATTGAGCTATGCTCACAGAGACAATTTTATATTTAATTTGTCGACCAATTAAAATAGCACTCTTTAAGAATTTTTTTTAAAGTGTTTTTTCCTTGTTACGGAAGATAAAAATACAAAAGTAAGTTCTATGGATTTTAATGGTGAACAAGCACCAGTAAAAAAAATGCTGAACAAACAACATGTTTGCCTGTAAATATAAGTCTAATTTAAATAAAAAGAATTGTTCCTAAATATATATCAATCTTCTTCCTATACATTAAATCTTCTAAACTACTAGATGTATTAACTATATATTTTTTTGAAGGAGTATTAATTAATTATATTTTTAAAGTATTTATAAATAATTTACCATTATTTTATATGATTTTTGATAAATATAACTTAGATATAATGGTTTTAAAAAACTAACCATGATTTTGGAAAATCTATCTACTGATCTACTAACAAATACGACCTGTATTTTTATAAATTAAATGTTATACGTACGTGTAATCATGTCAATGATTCTTCTTTGTAGTTTATTTGACAATAAATACATTTATTCAAATAAAGAAAACCTACTGACTAAAAAGCATTACGTACGTTTTGAGAAAATGCACACTTTACACATAAAGAGAGCTACATTCATTCAAAATTAAATTAAAAAAAACAAAACAAAACTTCCAACTCAATTTTTTGCCTGATTGCTATTAATCTATCTATATTATACACAAATACTACGTATTATATATATATATATATATATATATATATATATACAAAAAAATCTTACACTAGATTGATATTATAAAAATTAAATTAAATCTTACGTACACTGCAGTGATATGATGCAAAATGATCATTCTGTGGTTCATTTGACGATAAAACATATAAAATATAGGGTTAAATATGTTTTTGGTTCATATAAATATATATACTAATTTTTCGTTTTAGTCCCTCTAAAATTTTTCATCAACTTTTAGTCCCTATAAAATTTGCAATCACTACTTTTGGTCCCTATTTTTAAGTAATTTTTTGTATTTTTTAATGAAATTGTGCAGAAATGCATGGAATATTGTAAAAATCACTTCCAAAAAAAATTAGAATTTTTTAACAAAACATGAATTAAATATAAATTTTTTACCACCAAAAATATAAAAATTCATATTTAATTCATGTTTTTGTAAAAAATTATATTTTTTTTGGGAGAGATCCTTATAACATTATACATTTTTCTGAAAAAATGTATTTAAAAATATGAATTTTACATATGAGTTTACTTTAAACGATGGACCAAATTAAAAGTGAAGATTGAAAATTTTATAGGGACTAAAAGTTGAAGGAAAATTTTAGAGGGACTAAAACGAAAAGTTAATATATTTATAAGGACCAAAAACATATTTAACCCTAAAATATATTTCATAAAAGTTCAGCTAGTTGATATCCTTTATCTCAAGCTAGTTGATATATCCATCAAATATAAACTGCATGGGAATTAAATTGAATATTATACACTATATGAGCTAGAGCTAATTTCAACATAAACAAATTTTAGGGAATAAAATAAAACAAAAATGACCAAAAACAAAAAAATTGGATTTTTTTTTTTTTTTTTTTTAGGATTGAAAACAAACAAGTTTTTTTCACATGGATTAAAACCAAAATGGTACATTTGCACGATAAAAAAAACATAATGAAGTGTTTTTCTACAATATTTCTCTCGGTTGATGATGAGGAAAACCATAAAAAAAAAAATAAAAAAAAATTGATTGAATTCTAATGGTGAGTGAAAAAACATAAAAAATCCAAATCCATTTCCTTTTTTTTTAAGGGATCCAAATCCATTTCTGATAAATGTAAAAGTTACAAATATACAATCTCCGTGAGCTTAACTCAATTGATAGGGATATTTAATATTATATACAGATATCGGAGTTCGAACCCGAACACCCCACTTCTAGGCTCTAGCCACTAGACTACTTGACAATTTTTTTTTTTTACAAATATACATTACAGTTAATTAAAAGTTACAAATACTACTCACTCTAGTTAATGGTGCATGCACTCAAAATAAGCCTAACATTTTGTATGGCAATATGGCATCCTATGCAATCCGTACACAAAATATTACTATTCTAGTTGCTAGCTGTGTATATCCTGTAAATGGTTTTTTGATCATGAATTTCTGTTTACAGTCTCTGGTTTGCTCTCATGCATGCATTCAGGAAATGGGCTATACTATACCTACGTTCTTTGCATAAGGTATGAAAGGAAAAAATATACATCTATGGTTGCACCGTCGCAGAAAGGAGAATGGAAGTCACAGTTCTTTTCCCTGAAACTTTGACCTTTTGTGTATGTGAAACCATTTTTTGACTGCAGCAAATCTAGCTAGGATATGTCTAGAATCAAGACACTCATATGTACTTGCGGTTTCCCATGATGTATTTTTTTTTGGGTCAAATAGTCCAATGGTATAATTCCACCATTTAAAGTTGAATAAACGGGGAATTTAGAGCATCTCAAATGGAGAGGTCTTAAACATTTAAGAATCAGTACCTATATTAGGTATCACATTTGAGAGAAATTTTTTTGGGGTCCTGTAAGACTCTGAGTCTCATTTAAGACCCACATTTTTAAGTAACATACATTGTTTTAATATTAAAAAAATTGATATATACAATGATATAAAGATATTGATAGTTGATTAATGAGTCTCATTTGAAAATTTTGTGTGAAATGCTGGATTTGATGGATTAAGTACTTATTAGATATTATTATTAAAAAATTATAAATGAGTGAGAAATACACGTGAGTAGGGATGGGAATAGGCCAGGTCGGTCTACTGGGGCTTACGGCCTAGCCTACCACAAGCCAGGTTAGGCCAGACTTTTTTCTTAAATAGAGAGGCCTAGGCTTTCTAAAAAGCCTATTTAGCTTAATAGACCAGACCACAAGCCATTCAAAATGCCTCTTAGGCCTATTAGGCCGACCTATTTATGTAAATATGAATAATATTATTTATTATTATATTATATTTTATACTTTGAATTAAAATAAAAATGTGTTAACTTTTTTAGTAATTTAAACTTATTAGTATACATTAATTTTTTTTTCATATTTAAATGTATTATTGTAAACTATAATTGAAATACGATACAATATATAGTCAAATTTTCCAAAAACTCATGTTGAATATCAAAAGAGTGATTAATTTAATTGATATATTAGTTCGTTAGTCTATTTAAACTTAGATCACATTGCTGACTAAAGATGTTCATATAAAATATGCTTTTAAACATGCTAGTAGGCCATATCAGACTTTCATAAGGCCAGACTCAGGCCTAAAAAGTAAGCCTATGACAGGCCGCAGGCCAGGCTTAGGCCTTCAAAAAAGTTGGCAGGTCAGGCTCAGGCCTTCCAAAGCTTAGCTCGGCTTAGCCTATTCTCATCCCTACACGTGAGAAGTATCCAGAAATGGGTGTCTCCGTTTTGGATGACCTTAGAGTTTGTTCAAATAGTTTAATGAGTAGAATTTCACTCTTTCAAGGCGAGTGAACGGGAAATTCAGAGTTCAAACCCCAATCCTTACATATATAATTCAATGTTTCTGTCAATTGAGTTATGCTTATGGAACGCAATATCCCATGGTTTATATAATATAAGTATTTCACTGCGCACAATTTCATAAATTAATCAATAACATAGAATTAAAATAGACCTAAGAGTTTTATGTTTGACTCAAACTTCTTTATGTCCAACTCAAACTTGAATCTAAGACCGTATAATTAATTTAAAAGAAGTTCATGTCATCTCATTTAAATATTATAGTATAAACCTAGAGTCCATTTATTCTTAACAAACCCTATAATCCATTTATGGATTCTCTATTGAAATTATTTGATTTGATTTGACTTGCTTTGTTTCCCATTCACGTGGTTTTCAGCGTTCACATGAGCTAGTGTTTGAGGCCCCATAATCATTTCCTGAGTGACCCACACACATCCCTCTATTAATTCTTCTCCATGCTTCCTTTCAGGTAGCAATGCCTTTGAATTCTTCTGAGGGAATTTGGATTGGTCAGAACTCAATAGTGTTTTTGAGATTCAAAATTTAGTTAACTGTCGGTTGTCTGTGGAAACCTTGGTTTTAGACAGCTTGCTGACTGAAACGAGATGCTTGGGATGAATAAATTCTACACTAATCCAAAACCATATACTGGTAATATCTTAGAAGATTGATTGATATGTGTACTTGACTCAAAATAAAGAAGATTAGGGGTAATTAAAGATAAAAGACCAACATACCAATCATCCTTAACTATTTTTTTTTCATGTAATATTGGATATAGTTTGTTCGTTCTCAAGCTCTTAATGTTTTTTGTTGAGTAGTGCACTGGTAATTAAGCAGTTTGACTCAGGATCTAAAAATACTAGTAATGTCTAAGAAGATTCATTAATATGTATACCTCATAACTTTACTAGTCTTTATATTCATTTGAGAAATGATATTGGTATTATCATTTTATGACAATTTTCTTTCATTTGTATTGTGTTTTTACTCTCTCTTTATCATTCTATTGTTTTTGTCTCAAAAAGAAAAAAAGTTATTTAAAAAATGATTATACAAATATAATTTTTCTATTTGATTAGAGCCGACGCAATAACTTTTCATATTAAGTGAAACAGATATAAAACAAATTTTAGCATACGAGGTCTTTTTTGCCTGTATGTGATATTTTTTTAATAATAAAGGATATTAATAATAATAATAATAATAATAATAAATCTTTTTGTTGGTGGATTTAAACCGAGTTTTAATAGCATTACCAATAGGTTGATCCTGAGTTTGGTTCATCACCATATGTTGTCTCAATCTCCCACTCTCTATCTCTCTGCTAAGTTATTTGTCTCTCTCTCTCTCTTAATTTTGTCTCTCTCTCTCTCTCTCTCCCTATGGAGAGGATCCATTTTCCACGTAAATCCCTCTCAAATAAAAAGATAGAGTGAAATGAGAGAGAAGATGTGGGAAAATGATAGGTGATTAGGAGAGGGAAAATGATAAAGAGAGATAGAAATGAAATGCTGCAGTGAGATGTAGAGAAATTTTGTGAGGATCCAAATTTATAATTGTGTCACACATATATTAAGAAAAGTTAAGAGTACAATCAAAATGTATAATTTTAATAAAATTATCACTAATACAAGTACATTCAATATTGACTTTTAATAAGAGATATATTTAAAAAAAAAAGTAATAAATATATCTTAAAATTTATAATTGAACCTATATTTAGAGTTAGGGACAGTGAGAAAATGATTAGGAAGTTGGATCGTCCACTTTAACTTTAGATTAAAGAAAACAAGAGTGAAAAGAGAGAGACAATGATAAAATAAAGAAAAAACCAAACAGTGGTCAAAATCTCAAAAGACAAATTTATTACAGAGGATCAAGGTCTAACCATTAAATGGAGAGGCAAACATGCATAAACAAAATTGCAGAGGTAAGCATGCATTACCAATTAGCAACTTAATTAGTCATAAAATTTTCCTTGGTGGTCATTTTCCATCCTTACTGTGGAGCACGGGTAGCACTTGGATGACATAGAGTTGGGTGACATTGGCCAATCACAATGTCCCAATGCTTGTGAAAGAGAGAGAAACATAAGCATTGTGGCATTGTGATTGGTCAATGTCACCAATGTCACCCAACTCTATGTCACCCAAGTATTTTCCGTGGAGCACATCCATATAAATTAGTATAATGGTTCCTCACCGTACAAGCACCTAAAATGTGAATGAATATGTGTTGTGCTTCCAATCTTTTACCGATCCTTCATAATATACATGCATTTTTTTAAATAAAAAGGTGATCGTAAGTTGCGTTTAATTATGTTTAATGTTATAGTTTTGTCCAATCTTTTCTTTATATAAAATGAAAGGGATGACTCAACTCTTCTGTTAGAAAAATTATAATACAAATCAAACGCCCACTACGGTTGTATTAGAAAAATAAAGTTTAGAGAAATGATATTTGAACAACTATTTTTGGACAACTTTTGTGACAACTTTCTATCTCATACTCACATTATATTTTTACTTTCTCTCTCTATTACTTTGGTTTTTGTGTTAATACCTCTTTTTCTTTGTAAATTTATGATTGTCATAAAAGTTGTCACCTAAATAGTTATTCAAATAACACAACTCTAAAGTTTAACTTATAAATTTTTTTGGTTACAGTTTAAATTATATATTTGATTCTTAACTTTATTTTATAATTTGTTTGATTTGTCTTTTAATTTTGTTTTGAAATGATTTTTGTTTTTGTAAAACCAATATGATAAAATTGTGATACAAATATGACCATTTTAATATAACTTTTACAAAACAAGGGTCTATTTAAAAAAAAAGAAAAAAAAAAGACCTTTTGATATATGACGATCTTTATAGAGTAAGAGACTATTTTAGAATAAAATAATTAAAGTAAAACTATAAATATCGGAATAATTTTGTAAAAGAGAGGACCATTTTAAAATAAAAAAGAATCAAATCAAGACCTAAAGTAAAATGAAGACAAGGATGTTAAATGAACTTTGTAGCTTATAAGACAATAGTACCTAAACACATCTATACATATAATGATATAATCGTCTACGAACATTGACAATGTGAGAATCCAATACAACTTCAATACTCACATTCATGTCTAACGTATGTCGAATTCAATTTCACATTAACTTCATCAACCGACTCTAATGCCTTGTTAAATGAGGCTTGATTTCACTAAAAAAAAAAAAAGAACTTAAAAGATGAAAGAACGCAAACTCATATATTCATTCAATAACCTGTAAACCTTGATAATACGTCACTCTAAAGTTTAAAATTCATCTTCACATCTAGTATGAATTTCGAGTCCAATTTTCACATCACCCAGGTGTCAAAAGATTTCCACGATCTAATTTAACTTAAGGAGGGAAAATTGAATTTATACGAAAAATCCCACTTGCTAAAGGTAGCAGTATTATACCATTATCTTATTCGATGCTTATCGTTAAACAAGATTTGTCTTTATTGTCATTGCGTGAATTTTGATAAATAAAATCATAGTGAAATTGTATGAAAATCCACCTTCCCTTGACAACCCCACAATCATTAAATTTAATTGACATCCATGCATTAGCTCAGATTATAATTTAGTAGAAAACAAAAGTATGCCAAAAAATAAAAATATAGTGTAAGTCGACCTTTCTAAATTAGAAAACGTAGAAGCTATAGTGGTGACCTCTTGTTTGGAGAAGTCAAGGGCTTAAGATTTTGTGGAATATATCTCTTTGGATTGACTTATTTTAATTCACATCTGTTGAAAGAGTTTGTAAAAATAGATTATGACAAGTTCATAAGTTCTTGTCATTGTAAGATGGTTTAACTTATTTCATCTTTTGTTACATAAATGATTTTTAAAAGATTAATTTGGGATCCAAATATGTTATTTTAGTTTGAAACTTAAAGAATTAACTTAGAAATTCTGTCAAACTAAAAGGATCTAATTAAAACTTTCAAAACTTAAAAACTAACTTGGAAATTATGTCAAACTAAAAGGATCAAAAATGGTATTTGACCCTCTAAATAATAGGTCTCTTTAGTCGTTTTAGCAAGTTACTAAGCTTAATAATATTTCTTATTCTTATCATAATTCCGACGACCTAGGTTATGTTTTGTATAATCAAATTGAAAAGATGTACGAATTGATGGCATAAAACATAGCTGTTCATTTCGATGGATTTTAAGGTTGTGAATTACTTATTGTGTATGAAGTACGATACAGACAAGGACACTTATAAACACTGACACGTCGACACAACTAATAATTTACAAAAATCACATAATTTAGTGTAATTATATGCGTCGGTGTTGAACACGACACATATCTAACACCGGGACACGTCTAATCCAAAGAATGTCCGTGTATTACAACTTAGTGTAGAGTGTCATCAATTGTAAGTAATAGTTTGCTTGGCACAAAGAAAGGAGATGCTTCCTAATTGAGTACCATCCATCTTTCAAATATTCGCATTGATCAAAATCAACTATTATTTTCTTAAAAACAGTTACCAGCTTGTTCCTAAATCCATATTTCCATGATAAATAGTGTATTCGTGAAAGAGATAATATGTGAGTGACAATCATGTATTCTTAGTGAGTTTAGACCAAAACCGTCCTTTGACCAAAAATGAAAGACCAAACCTATCCTCTACAGTTCCATTGCCACTGGAAACGTTAATATTTTCAAACTAACTGGTATGTTTAAAAAATTGAGATTATTTCTATGAAGGTGATGTACAGAACAGCTTACAATAGACTGGTATACAGAAACAGCTAACTGCAATCCATGTTCTGTTGAAGAAATAGTTGAGAAACTCTTGGTTAGACACAACACTAAATATTACATGTTAGGCACACACCCATGAAATTAAGAAAAATTAGAAAAAAAGGAATAAAATGATATTGATTGATGTGACTATTTTATTTATCTTTAAATTTTTTTGATTAATGTGTGTGTGCCTAAATATTTGTGTCTATATAAGACTATCTCATGACTTAGTTGGATAGAATATGATAACCGAACATCACTAGCAAAATATAATTGTAACAAATCCAAAGAACCCTAGGAGACCCAATAAAACCTTATATCAATCAAATAATTTGATTTGGAAAATGTTATCAAATGTGAATCTTATCAGTTATCATACTCGTAGTTGGATTTAATCTTGGATAAAATATTAGTTTGGTTAGCAATCAAATAATTACCTCCCTTTTAGACTTAAACCATTTTTTTTTTGGCAAAAACTCTTCGCAGTTATTTTTTTAATTCACAATTCTATTTTATAATAACAATGAAATGGCAACTTTATTAAGATCATTTTATCCCAAAAAAAAAACTTACTAGCATGTATTGAATTAAAAAAAAACCGCAAGCATTAATAAACTTCAATGTACTATATTTTACATCTAAAGAAAAGGAAATACAGAGTTCTAAGTTCTCACAAAGGCTTTGAAAAAGGATATTGACAGAATAGTATAAGATAGTGATAAGCATTTCCTTCCTTTCATCAACAATTAGAAATAACTGTAGATATATGGGCTTATACATAAGCTTATATCTGAGCCAACAAAAAGCCAAGTCTATCTAGTCTGACATACTCTAAGATTGCCCTTTGATTCCTTGATCTGCAACTGACTCACCATTGGGTGTCAAACCCCTAATCTTAACATCGTAGTAAACTTCTTCTACTTTTCTTAGGTCATACTTCATGCCTGCCAACAGTGAAAAGATGTTATCCAAATAGTGGAAAGATGCCAACCAAACAGATAGATAACAGTGCATACAACGAAGATTTACTAGATTACTAGGTAGACACGAGGAATGCTCAGTTGCTGCATATGTTTTTCTAGAAAGCAAGTATATGATGTTATTGTCACAGTTAATAGACCAATCTCTCTTAAGAAATGGTATATATCTTTCACAATGATAGTAACAGAGGGACAACAAGGAGAAAAAATGTTGGACAAGGTACTAGTAACATACCATCAAACTTCCTCCGCAGCAAATCATTTCGTAGATTGAGCATTCGGAATGCGGCATGAAGTTCTGTTAAAAACTTTAAGACATTCCTTGGACAATCATAGTCCCCAGCTGTTACTTGATTAACCACATACCTTGGCTGCAAATTACAAAATAGGTGTAACTCTTATGATGTCTTTTCCTTAAAGATAACATGGTTTTATAATTTGTTGTGTCCACGCATGCCTGTCTCTCTAGTCAATATTTCTCTTGCCAAAATAGTTATAAACATTGCGTTAAATATCTCCTACCTTTTTTTTTTACAGGTTGATGTTTAAAAGTTAAGAGAAAAAGAGTTCTTACCAATTCATTGGACATAAAACAAACACCTGCATAACAATCAATATCAGAATATGTTGCAAACCTGTAATTTGAATTGACTATGCAATCATCCTTGATTAAAAAAAGCTAGAGCTAGACGCTTAAATCAAATGGTGATGTCAATGATAAAAAGTTAAAAATCAAGAATTCTGAACATGACATACTCTCTAAATAAATATGTCAACCATATCATTTGATTATCTTGGTCCTTTACCCTGAAAGACATTCAGACTCTATCTGTTACACTCATTTCTAGATGATAATCATATTCAACTCAAACTCATAGCGGGAAATCTTAAGATGT
Source organism: Medicago truncatula (assembly GCF_003473485.1). Taxonomy (NCBI): domain Eukaryota; kingdom Viridiplantae; phylum Streptophyta; class Magnoliopsida; order Fabales; family Fabaceae; genus Medicago; species Medicago truncatula. The sequence continues at coordinate 47,967,897 of NC_053048.1, forward strand.
CAATCAGTAAAAAGAGATTAACAATCAAGATTTCAGCTATTGTTCTAAATCAAATGGTGAAGATGTCAATCGTAATTTACTCTATCTTAATTGACTCAGTCAGACAAAAATTACAGCTATTGTTCTAAATCAAATGGTGAAGATGTCAATCAGTAAAAAGAGATTAACAATCAAGATTTCTGAACAACAAACACTCTAAATATGCCAGCCATATCATTTGATTGTCCTGCTCATTTACCCTGAAAGACCTGCGGGCTCTAACTGCTACACCCATTTTTTTGATGATAATCATATTTAAATTGGTCCTTATTCACTAATTCACTCAAAAAAGCTAGCCTAAAAAAATAAAGTGCAAAAAGAGGATTGTATTCATCTCAATTTCTCAAGTAATGTTTATTACTCAGCAGCAAATAACTAATGCATTCCATTCAAACAAAAAAACAACTAATGCAAATACACATTTAGAACACTCACCAACAAGGTAGTCTTCAACATCTAGATTGAACTCTGGACCATTCACTGCAAAATAGTTAACAATATACATAAAGAACTTACAAATCTCATAATGCTAGGAACAGGCATGAAGTAAAAGTTAACATTATCGTCAACAAAAAGAAAAGAAAAAAACAGAGTTCAAATTTAGATGCAACTTATTCATAATCAACGGACATGAATGGGTTTTGACTTTTGAGGATATAGAAGATAAACAAATAAACCAACATTAACTATTAACTTCAAAGTTTATTGTCCCCAATCCCCCTTCTTTTTAGAATGGATAGAAATGTCCAAAAAGGTTGGAAGATTTAATTGTCCAAGAGAAGTTCTAAAACACAGTTCTCCCAGTTAGATGTTTAAAAACCAATACTTCATGCTAATGAAGTTCTAAAACTTAGTTCTCCCTGTTAGATGTTTAAGCACCGGCATTTCATGCTAATACAATTTTAAATGTGGTCAAACTCTTAAATGTAAACAATGAATTCATAATTATATCAGTTGACATAATCTCAAATCAATTATTGCATTTGAATCTTCTCACATGCAATAAGCATTCTTCACAATAAATTATTTAGTTGATAACCACTAATGCAAAAAATTAATAGTTAATATTTTTAAGCTTACAAGAACCTAATTAATTGACATTAGAAGCTACTCCCTTGATCCTACTACTCCAGACTGAAATAAAGGGCAACCCGCACATCACATTGGGAAAATCTAAATCCCCAAATGTTAAACCAGTTGCAATTTGAAATTATTAGAAGATTCTGCAAGACATTCTTGATGCTTAAAGAAAAATGTTGATTAATGTACAAGTTATAAACTAAAACCCATCCATGCATACAGTGTTCTTCGTAACAACCATGTGATATCTGTACAGTACAGCTAATATTTTCTTCCTGCATGAGGTTCTTTTGTTTTCTATTTTCCCTTGTAGGAAGGTTTTATATTACAATTTGTACATTTTAGGTGCTTCAACACGTTGTCTAAACGATGAACCTTTGTCATAATGAAATGCATAAACTTATTTTAGCAGATTATAAGATTGAGTCCACAGTCCCCTACGGCTTAGAATCATAGGACTTCATAATGTATTCAATTAATATTAGTAATCAGTAACAACATTAACATATGCACGCATAAAAGGTACCCACCCAAATAATATAAATTTATAAAACAACATTCAACATGTGAATAACACAGGAGAGTATTGACTATTAAGAGTTATCAAGACGTACACCCAAGCATTTCCTCGGCTTCTTTGTGTTCAAGAAGTTTTCCCGTTTCAAGCCAGTGCACAAAAGTTAGCATAGAAACAACAGTTTGTGTCTCACTCTTCCAATCACCGTGATACCTACATTATGTAGAACCAGAGGTATGTTACAGACCACAGAAAGAAAAGACAGAATACACAGAAGTTCATCATAAACTTTAATCACCTATAGTATTGACCAGGATATCCTCCAAGAATATCAGCAAGTTGCTTGTACTTCTCTTTTAGCACATCAATCTGAGACTTGGCCTTCTCTAAAAGCTCTATCCAAATGTCAAAAATCACATTAACATCAAAAAACAAACATGAAAACATATACTTATGGCCCGTTTGTTATAGATTAAAAAAGATGTGATTTTCACTTTATATTTCTAAAAATGATTTTTACGAAAACTTGTTAAAAAACACTTGAAGCTATTTCAAACTACTTCTTTATAAATTAAAAGAGTAATTTTGATTCATTGTTGGAAATTTAACCTAACAAGATCACTTTTTTTTGCAAAAAGATATTTCTAGAAAATGACTTAGCTTCTCATTTTAAGCATTTTTCCCCTTGAATCAATAAGCAATGCATTGAACATGAACGAAATTGATTATCTACACTGAGCAGAAAAATGTAATTGCTTAAATTAGGGTTTAAGGAAGAAGAATGAGAGGGAGTTGGTTACCTGGAGTAGGACGAGAGTGATGAACAAGAAGAATGCTAGCATACATAAGCCTAGTGGTGGATTCAATTTCGGAAACAACGGTTCGAATTCGGTCGCGTAAGGTTCCAGATTGTTCGAGGTGAGTTCTGAATTCGCCGAATTGCTTCTCGAGAGAAGGATCAGGAGCTGAAGAGAACGCCATTGAGGAAGAGAAGCAGGAAATGGGTGATTGAGAGCGAAACGTTTGGAGTGTGTGAAATGGTGAAGTGAGGAAGAAGATGAAGGGGTTAGGGTTTAAGGTGTTTGATAAAGAGCTAGAAATTAATGTGTAGCGCCCGTTACGAAGTGCTGGTTTCATATATTGCATTTTTCTTTATTTTCTTCTCTTCTACCTCGGTGTAGCATAGCAGCATTTCATTAATGTGTTACTTACATGTACAAGTTTTTTTTGAAATAAGAGAAATGATATTTGAACATCTATTTAGTGATAATTTTTGCAATAATTTTCTCTTTCATAGTCACATTATTTTTTACTCCCTCCGTCCCTATATATAAGACCCTTTTGCCAAAATCACGGGAATTAAGATAGTGGATATTTGTATTAAAGTTGTTTGTAATCACTATTGTTTTTACAATTTTATCCTTTAAGAAAGAATGTTAGTTTATGTTTTCAACATGTTATTTATTGTTGATTGAAGAAAAAGATGTATAATAAATAGGGGCATGTATGTAAAGAAATAATTAATGTAGTTGAAAATAACAAATGGGTCTTATAAAAAGGGACAAAAAAAATTCTCAAAAGGGTCTTATAATTAGGGACGGAGGGAGTACTTTGTCTCTCTATTGCTATGGTTTCCGTACCAATACCACTTTTTTCTTTGTCAAATAAATTGTCACCAAATTAGTTGTTCAAATAACACTCCTCTTAAAAGAATGTACACGTTTTGTTATTAGATATAATGTGCCACTGTATCAAATATTTCTCTATAAATAATTAGAAAACTTTATGATTAGAATTGTTTTTTTTAATGAGATATATTAACGAAAACCTTTTCTTTCTAGCATGATACAGAAAATAAAGACTGAACTGAACAAAATGATCTAGCATAGTGAACATATCAACCGATGAAAAACCAATCCAATTTCGCACCAGATACCAAATGAGATTAAAGAAATTGCAAGTTCAAAATATGTGATTTGATGATTCTATTTCGCCACAACCTCCCACACGAAGTTGTGAGTCTTGATGAATAATGCCCCTTATAAAGAGGTTATCTTTCGTAGGAAGCCTATTGCAAAAATGATGTCAGGCTAGCAAAGAAACCTTTGTTGGAACCTCCTTTTGTCAAAGCAACTCTAAAGCATGATTAGTAACATGTTGATCTGACGAACACAAAGATTGATACGCACCACGAACATAATAACTTGTATCTTAGTCTAAATGTCACACTCACTTATCACCAACATTTATCTGCAAAGTAACATCGTGAAGTAAACCCTTAACATTCCTCTAACAACTTTTGCCGCCACTTCCAAGCCTCACCTCCCACTCCTCAACCCAAAGAGTGTTGAGGCAAAATCCCTGATTAATTTTAAAGATAACAAACCTTGATGATTAAGGAATTAATGGACTTTGATTAATTTGTTGGTATTTAACTTGTGCTCTTGAGTGGTTCACTGAGACAGGAAAAAGTTTCACTTCATACCAAGACACAAAGAATCAAAGGACATAAAGACTTAAGAACTCAATTAGAGTTCAGAAAGTTAAAAAGAGTTCAGAAGGTTGGACAAAGTTCAGAAGGTTGTTCATGATGAACATCAAGAACCAAGCCCAGAAATTCATGAACCAAATGAAGAGCATGCAAGGTTCACGTGATTTAAATAAAAGCCCAGTAAAGTACATTGACTAAGATCAATCAAGGAATAAAGACATTTATTTGATTAAAGTCAAAAGGGGCATCTTCAATGTTCATTCAAAACTATGAACATTTGAAGTACAAAACATTAGGAATATTCCATTAAGAATATCATCCTAGATGTTTTCCATGCTGCACTTCATAAATATTTCACTATTAGGATTTGATTACATCAAATAAGAGTCTTACAAATCATCCTAAGTGAAACAAATGGAACATTCTGAAGTCCTCTGAGTTCAGAAAGTTCAATCCTGCTCTATGTTTTTTCTGACATGAACAGTACAGTGGTTGGAAAGTAAAAAGCAAATCCAAAAGCAAGATCAAGTCTGATTCAACAAGATTTCGATACATAAGGGAGTTTGAAATGTACAAAGCAAACCAAATCCCCTAAAGCATGGAAGGGAAGTGACATCACCACTTTATGAGATCCTGCACGCGCTCCTAGACAGGTTTCAAAGAAGATCTAATCTAACAACATTCTAAAGTCGTTCAAAGCAAATCTTCAAGTACAACCCAGAAATTCATGTGACATTCATATGTAAAAGCCCAGATGCATATTTGACCGTTCATCCACATTAACCCAGATGAAGATCGTGATGAATACAACAACATTCTGAAGTATTCTCAAGAACACGACAACATTCTGAAGTATTCTTAAGAATACAACAACATTCTGAAGTATTTCAGTTTGCCCAGAATTTCAAGTGAAAGTTGGTGGGTCCAGGACACGTGGCATAAGACCAGTAGTCACTCTCAAACGGCTACAAAGGCTCAAGAACTCTATAAATAGAGATCAAGACCTCAGCATAACACACACCTTTGCAAAGCATACAAGAAAACAACATAAGAGTGTTTGAAGCTTTAGCAAAAACATTGATCATCACAAAGATTCCAAGAAGTCTTCAAAAGTGTAAATCAATATTTCTCTTATCTTTGCAAAGATGAATCTCTCATTCCATTATTCTCCTGTCTGATCTATATCATTCAAACTCCATACAAATTGTAAACAAAGTCTCATATAGCTATAGGGGGTACTAAAGTGTTAGTTTGAAAAGAAATGTGTAAAGTCTAAGTGGGTAACTTAGCAAGAAAGGTGTAAGCCTGCTGAGGCTAAGAGAATACTGTTGTTGTAATTGTTCAGGTGAACAAGGTTGTAAGGTGCAGGATTTGAGAAGTTATCTCAAGCATCATAGTGGAAAATCTCACAAGATTGTGAGGAGTGGACTAACCCACATTGGGTGAACCACTATAAATTTCTGTGTGTTCTTCTTCTCTTCTCTTTAATATTTACTTACATTAAACACAACACACACAAACACATTTAATTATTTAAATTGTTTTTATACTAACACTTCAGAACGTTCTGAAGTCTGTCTGTTAACTTGATCATTTCAAGTTTTCAACTTGAGAATAACTTTTAAGTGATATGTTTAATTTTTAAAGGGTCACAATTCAAACCCCTTCCTTGGGACTACTTTATCTACTTCAAAGAGAACATACCAACAACCGCCTCACACTGATTCTTCGATAACTCAAATAACTTTGAAAACCTAACACTCAAAGGAGTCTCCCCCAACCACGGGCCCGTCCAGAAAAAAGAATCTACCCCTTTTCCAACCGTTCACCTTAAATTACCATTGAACCAACTCCCCACACCTAAGTCCACCCTTTATGAATCCTAACCATCTTCCTCCACCAAGTTGACTCACCCATCCACCTTCCTTCACTTGACCACCCTCCATCCACACCATAACTCGCCTTCAACATCGGAAATCATAACTCCTCATTATCAACCAACATTCTCCAACTACTGTGAATGATTTGACCCACGATCAACTACCGTTTCAATGGAGATGGTGGTCATGGATTCTACCTAATGTTGTTTTACTTTGTATATATTTCACCATTATCTACAATATCTGAACAATGTTTATTTCTATTTTATTTGATTTGATTAATTTTAAAATGATTAATAATTATGATGTGTTTTGTTAAAGTTAAATTAAAAGTTATAAATTTATGACTTTATATTAAAGATGCTCTACAGGTCCCGTGAGCTTAGCTCAGTTGGTAAGGACAATGTATAATATATGCAAGGTCCGGGGTTCGAATCCCGACCACCATAAAAAAAAAAAAGATGCTGTACAAGGAAACGGAAATACAACATTGGTGCATGGTGCATGTTCTTCGCGAACAAAATATGTGTGTAGATTTTATGGCTAAGGAAGGGTCACATACAAGGTGCTCTGCTCATTGGAACTGTCCTCCACCTGACATGGAATCTCTCATCGTGAAAAATAAGCTTGAGACTTAATTTTTTTATTTTTTTTTTGGCTCGTTACATTGTAACACTTAAAAAAAAACTATAAATTTAGAATTTTTTCTTTATAAAGTTTAAAATTTTCCAAGGCAGTCCCTAAAATTTTCAAATTAACCTCTATAAATTGTTCAAATTTTTTCAAATCGTTACTAGAGAATGTTGAGAGCTCCGTTTCCGGTTCGTTGGTTCTCTAGCCGCCGCTTTCCTCCTCCGTTCTTGTAGAAATTCCCCAACAGATCGTTAAGTCATCAAAATCATTGATGAACGCTGCTGCTTTCTTCACCCACCTCCCTACTATACTCCGAAGAACAATTACAACTCCTCCTCACACCTTCAAATCACATCATTCTTCTTTTAGCTCTCAATTCTTGTTTACTCCACTAGGAAAAAAACTACGAAAAACGAAAGCTGAAACAAGGATGGATCAGCAAGAAAATGAAAGGGATGGTTTTTATGTTGTGAGGAAAGGGGATGTTGTTGGAATTTATAATACTCTCACTCATTCTCAGGCTCAAGCTGGATCTTCTGTATGTGATCCTCCTGTTAGTGTTTACAAGGGATATTCCATGTCCAGCGAAACCGAAGAGTACCTTCTTTCGCATGGACTAAAGAATGCTTTATACACAATTAGAGCCTCTGATCTTAAAGAGGATATGTTTGGCACACTTGTTCCTTGTCCTTTCCAGGTAAATACCACACCATTTTCCTTTCTTTTTCATGAATTATCTTATCAAAGGGAAAAGGTTATGAGAAATGATATTTGCACATCCATTACAACTTTTGTACAACCTTCTCTCTCACACTCACATTATCTTCTTATTCTCTCTCTTCCTTTTTCTCCCTCTATTGTTTTTGACAAATAAGAAGAAAGAAAAGGTAGGTTGTCACCAAAAGGTTGTTCAAATATCATTACTCAAAGGTTATCCGTGAGTGAGTTGAAGAGTGAAGCTGTTCAATTTTCTCAAAACTTAGGGTAGCACCTATAATGGAAAATAGACTTAGGTGGTTTGGACATGTAAAGAGAAGACCTAATTTACAATATCAATAGCTTGTTTCAGTTCCTTCTTAATTACAAATTTACAATTGTGTAACACCTATTTTGTGGTTACACCATACAAAAGGCAAGTAGTAGGATATTGTTGTGTTAAAAGAATAAAACTTTTAAAGATTGCATTTTATATTATAGCTGTCACATTTCTGTTCCATTCACGTATGGTTTCTCCCTAGACACCTTTAATGTGCTTTTAGGTTTGTTTATGAAGAAATCAGAAAATTTATTATGTGTCTCAGGATCCTTCTACCAAAGGGACCACATCAAATGCAGATACATCTAAAAAGAGAGCTCTACGAGTGCTTGAACAAGATGATGTGGTAAGTTTCATACCATTTGAATTTATAACATGCTTATCAGGAAAGCAGAGTCCATGATTATGCATCTGCAATTATCAATTTGTCATCATTTTCATATTGAGAAAAAGTATACACACACATTTTCAGCAAGAAACCTCCATTGAGTCTAATATTAGTCGAGACATGAGAAAATGTTGTTGATTTAAGTTATCAAGGACTTATTTGGTTTGAGAGAATCTTTCTTGATTTTACTAACAGTTACAAGTTATCACCTAATTATCACTTCACTGTTTCCAGAAACAGCAAAAGAGAAAGAAAAAAAATGGTTCACAGTGTTTCAAATACAAATACCAATATTTCAAAATAAAAAATAAAGTGAAAATTAGGCGCTACTTTTCTAATTATTATTGTAAACAGGAAATGAAACCATTTTCTCTAATCAAACATGCCGAAGGTCCTTGACACGATGGTTGGTGGTATTGCCTTGTGATTAGGCTCACAGTTGGGTCTTTTTTCTTAATGCGTTGATTCTTCATAACTGTGTGCACTATCCAGACTTTTTTTGTGAGAAAATGTTTTAGCATATACATTTTTTTAATTGCTTAGCTGAAAGCAACTGGTTTGACATCTATCTCTGAAGATCCCTTGAGAAAGCAAGTCAAGTTTGATCGTGCTGCTGTGGGCGAAGCATCTTCACTTGCAAATGTAAGCAGAAAACTATACTAATGCTCATATATGCAAAATGATGTTTACTCAGGGTTCCCCTATTTCTACGACAATAGTTGGTGCATCTTCTCCACATGCAGGTGCTATTATGTAACCATGGATATTTTAATCTGTAAACTATTGTGTCATAGTCAGGGCCAATTGCAGTATGTTTCTTTCCTTTTTGACTGAAAAGTCACATTTTATGAGATCTTCCAATATATTGGTTACTTGGGGTACTGTCTTAGTCTCGCTGTACCTTGAAAAGTATTGACTGAAATGCATTTAAGTGTCCAACTCCCTTCACTGGAATGTAACATTCTTTACTTAAAATTAGAATTTGTTCACTTAAACTCAACCAAGACAATTTGTGATGGAGCGTACAAAAATATTTTACTGTGTAGCAATGCTCTTTGAGAAAATTGAAAACCACCATGGGGTTGAAAACATAGCAACCGGTCTCCTGAACTTGTCAAGTTTTGGACCACAGGATTTTTTGTGCAACTAAGCTGTGGTTAAAGGTTGAAGGGTTCCCTGTATTTTATCCTAAGTACTCGATGCAATCAGGGCTAGTTACATTATTTCCTACCCGTTATTTATTGCAGACTCAATAATTATTGGGTGTTCACTGGAGGCTCTCTAGTTACTATTGTTGATTTGTATTCCATAGAGTTTTGAATGAAATCTTTTGATTAATTCTTTATGATTTATATACTTATTCATAGTCATATATCCTTGCACAGAAGACTTGTATTGTTGAGTTCGATGGTGCGTCAAAAGGAAATCCTGGAAAAGCTGGTGCTGGGGCTATTCTGCGATCCAAAGATGGGAATTTGGTACACATCTGATGTTCCCGTGAATATGCTTAATTTCCATACAATTATTGATCTGATCACTTTAACTATTATTACTTTAAAGATTTATAGGGTTCGTGAAGGTGTGGGTAATGCAACAAACAATGTTGCTGAATATCGTGCAATGATATTGGGAATGAGATATGCTCTTAAAAAAGGATTCACCAATATCTGTATACAAGGGGACTCTAAACTTGTGTGCATGCAGGTTGGCCATTTATGTTCTTCTCTATTTTAAATTTAAGCTAACATGACTAAATGTTTATACATTTTATTACAGTACATTTTCATTGTTTCTTTAGTTTTTTCATCTTATAGTGCTGTAATCTTTTCCTTATTTTTGGATTGAACATTTATCAGAAACTGTGTATAAAATATAATGTCATAAACAGTACTGTGATAAACTTGATTAATTTTGAGAGAATACTCAAAGTTTATGTTCATAGATGTTACCTCTTTGCCAATGGCCTTTTGGATCTGGCATCCTTTGGAAGCACTAAATATTAGGTTTCATTTCCATTGGTAGCATTTGGTAGATGAGTTAGATCAGACAAAATGTGTTATTAGTACATTTTATAATTTTAAATAAAATAGATTTAGAAATGCCGTTGAAAAAGAAGTAAACGTTGGATTTATTAAGAGTGGAATTGAGGAAAACATAATAGAATACTTTGCTCCATTAAATTCTGTGTACAAAACTCGCATTGAGTCTTCATACTCACTTTGAGGCACGAGCCAATCTTTCTTCATCCCCTCAGCTTGTTTTACAACTTCCTTTGTAACCAAAATGTGGAAAAACTTCGCTCCCCGAAGCAATTAACATAGCCTAGCCTTTACCGTCAACCCATCAGTCTTTCAGCCTTTAAAAATTAAGTATGTTGTAAACATGGTATACTCACTCACTGGTTTTGATAACCCCAAGTTAAAATCATAAGTGTATTAAGAAAAACAGTAGGTTGGTTGTGACACTCTTTACTTTAACGATGTAGTTATCTTGTGGAATCAACTGGACTAAGAATATCAAATTTGTCTTCTGCTGTATTAAGTTATCATAAAAACTTAAAACAGTCGCTTAACATGTATTGTTTTATCATCTTGGAATGAATAGACTAAATCAAAGCTTTCCAATTTGATGATTTACCTGAAATTACTATGTTCTAGTTGTATATAGATCGATACTACCATCCTATACTTGATACCGTTAACACACACTTACCTGAAGTTTTCTTTGTCCATCTGTTATGCACCAGCTAGCTGCATGTGAGTGGCATAGTGGCTCTGTCACATGAATACACTTTGGAACACATTCTTTTTCTCTCTAGTTTGTGCCATAGGGCCTAGGGGACACAATAATTGAACAAACCACAGATTCATAGTCAGATATTTTATACGTCATATCAGGGGAAAGTAATTTAGTGTAAATCAAGTTACCCTTGAAAAGGTCAACTAAGTACGGGAAAAACCTCTGATTTCATCTAGGTACTTTTTGGTCTCTAACCTTATTTCTGATGTAGAATAATTCAATTTTGTTTGTCGTTGTAGGATACTTCTCCCTGGAAAACCTGTAGTACTTATCTAGGGCATAGTCCTCTGATCCAAAAATCTACTATATATCATAAAATAACGAAAGAATCTCAAAGGTTTACATAACTACGTTGAAGGCTTATAAACAGATCTAATAAATCCAAACACCCTAATAAGTTGTTCCTACTTTAAGTTGGAAAAGGACAATCCAAAATAGAATAAAATCACTATAATCAGTTATAACAAATGATAGAACGGAGTCAAATTATTCCAATCCACTTCATCTCATTTCTAGTATATGGTCACTATTATTTACCATTTGTCTGACTTCAATTTTCCAATGCTGCTGCATGAAACAGATTGATGGTTCATGGAAGGTCAAGAATGAGAACTTGTTTACATTGTATAAGGTGGCCAAAGAACTCAAGGATAAATTTGCGTCATTCCAGATCAGTCATGTTCTAAGGGTAGGCACAGTTTTCTGTTTTTGTGTATATGGAATTTCATTTGGCTTTATATTAGCTATTTGTCGGGTACCTCAATCTTGCAAATTATCTAAAATAGGAGAGATTAGTGTTCTTAGTAAAGCTAAAAAAAATGTGGACACGTGATGCATTCTGAAACTACTTAACATTATAATTTTCACCTTTTCTTAAAAGATTTGTTTTCATGACAGACGAATTGTTGGTACCGGTTCAACTTAAGGGTATCATCTATTAAAATATTTTAACACTAAAAATCAACGAGATGAAGGTAGTATTTAGTGCACAAATAGAATATAACGATGAAGAATAGAATGGAGTATTATTTGATTCTTAATTCCAATCTTTTTAGTGGAACCAAAATATATTTCATTTTAAGCTCATGTCCTATTATAATCAAGTTCAAATCCACCAAACACAGAATGGAATCTTTAGGTTTTGTTCCGTCCTTAGATACACGCCTACTTGATGCTCTGCATTGCCTCCATAGTGCTACATATATGTTTTCATCGAATCCTATTAATACACCACACCATCCCCTTTGTGGTTGAGTTTGCTTTCTATGTGGCAATTTGTTGATATCATGATGGGAATAATTTCCTAGATGCTAATTCTACTTTTCAAATAGGCCGCCTACTAAAGTCAACTCCTTCATTGCGTATTAATTGTTTTCCTTTTAGGAATCATTTGTTTAATGAATCACTTCTTTTCTTTGAGATTTAATGTGTTGGGAAAAGAACTTCTCCTTACTTAAATCTTATATATGCACATTATCAAGATTTCAGATGCTTTTATTTGTGCTTTAAAAATAACTTTCTGTTTCCTTTGTCAAGAACTTTAACTCTGAGGCTGATGCTCAAGCAAATTTAGCCATCCATCTTGCTGGTGAGGCTTTCAAAATCTTAAATATTTGTTCATCTTTAATGTACATGTACCTCCTTATTTGTATGTACTAGTTAAACCTTGCTATGCTTTCTCTAATTCTACAGATGGCCAAGTTCAGGAAGAGTTTGTAGGTTGATTCATTTGTACACAGGTAATGGTTATGTTCTGGGTTTGTGGCAGAACACCTTCAATATACGAACTCCTGTCACTGTTCTTTCATTTATTGGTATCGATCATATAGCAATCAAAACCTCAAGAACAAACGATTTTGAACTAGTCCTCTATCACTGTTCATTACCATTTGATAATGTTTTCTAGTCCAATCTAGTTTTACTGATACAAGCTGGGTATTGGCCCTCAGCAGCAGCCAGCAGTGCCAATGATAGTAATCTTAAACATCATAACTTTTCAATTTCCGTCAAAGGCTGCGGAGTGAAAGATTCCCATTAGCCACCTGAAGTTGGATTTTATGATTTTCATTCTTGGGGCATATGGTAGAGATGAAACTCTTTATTGTCTATTGCAGACATGATTTTTATTAAATTATTAGACTAATTATGCTTCTTGGCTGAAAGTGATGTTTCATTTCTTGTAATAATATCAATACTGGCTCAATGCCACTCATCAAATAGTACATCTTTGTACTTTAGCAAGTTTGTTGCACAGCAAGATCAAGTGAGAAGTGCATTTTCCGTAAGCAACTGGTCCAACGCTAGGATAGAACGACAGAAGTGTTGAGATATTGATAACAAGTCTGCTCACTGAATACAGATTCTTGCATATCACATGGCATATATTTAGAAGCCATTGTCTTCAAAAACCAATCCACGATTTATCTTCCTTTGTGCATTTGAAGCCTTCTATAAATCAATTAAAAAAATGTAAAGAAAAGAAAGGGAGTGCATAGTCAGGTTAGCAAAACCTTGCTCGTGTGTATTAAATCTGAAAAACCTTTTAGCATACATACAGTACCACATTTCAATCGCGTATGAAGCAAGGTAAATAAAATCAGTTCCAAACTTCTTCAATTTAGTCATTGAGTTTAATCAGTTAACTCTAAGATTCTTTTTTGATTGTGTCAATTTAACGTTGTTTAGAGATTGCCTATTTGCCTTCCTCCACCATATTGGTTGAGCATTGATATACTTCTTTTAAAGGTCGATCACTGAAATCAACTGAGAAGAGTATGAAAATTTAAATTACTTAATTGCGTCAATTTGATTCCTCGTATTTGTGGGATGAATTGGCTGAATGACGTGGATAGTTGATAAGGTTTGGTCCCTTACAAAGTTGTTGCTAACTAAAAGGTTGTAGCTTGTGTCAACTTGATACGTTAGAACTCCTAATTATATCAAGTAATAGACATGAAGAGACTAACCTGATTGATTAACGTTTATAATTTTAGGTAACAAATTGAAATTATGATAATGTAGGGGACTAGGTTGATAATGTTAAACACTAAATTGAAGTATTTCTGTAAAAAAAAAAGTAAAATAAAAATTAAATTGAGTAATTAATTAAGAAAAATGGTAACGAATGTCACCACGACACTCTTTGAAGACCTTAAAGAATAATTTAAAAAAAAAAAACTTATTTATTCAATACATTTGAAATTGAAATATGTAATGTTTTTAAATAATATTTTTTTTAACTATAATCCTTAAAATATGTATCGGAGCACTCGTTAGCAAGCACATTTCACCCATGCTCAAGACATAAGTGTCCTTAGGATATATGCTATAATGGTATAGTTATTGTTTCCCCTTGATAAACATATATATATGGAATTTGTTAGAAGACACCTTTTATGAAGGTGTCTTTTAGTAAATTATTCTATGAGCATTTGGTAAAAGACACAAACTAAGTTTTATGAAGGTGTCTTTTAGCAAAGTTATAACTAAAAAGTGGAAATCACACCTTGAGATGTGGGTTGTTAAAAGACACCTTCATGGATGACTTCTAGCAAAACTATATATATATGGATTTGCTAGAACACATCCACTAGTTTTTATGTGGGAATGTTTTAGCAAGCTACACCTTAAGGTGCATTTAACTACTTTTTAGTTATAACTTGCTAAAACACACATTCTTAAATATAACTGGGTGTATTTTAGCAAATGCCTATAGGAGTTGCTAACTTACACTCACTTATTTTTTTAGAATGTGTGTTTTAGCAACATTCACCTTAAGGTGTATATAACAAATTTTTCGTTATATCTAAAACACTCCCACATAAAAACTAGCGGGTGTTTCCTAGCAAACCATATATATATATATATATATATATATATATATATATATATATATATATATATATAAGAATGATATACTTATTTCCCCGTCTCATACTCTCATGGTGTTAGATGCAAACTTTATTACTCATTCTGCCGTCTCATATTAAGGGCCCGTTTGAATTAAGCTTATGCAAATAAATAAGCTTTTATGTATTATTCAAAGCTTGTCAAGGTAATTTATGATAAAATAAAACAACTCATGAATTTCAAAAGGTTATTTATTTGTATAAGCTATTTTTCATAAGCTCAAAATTAAGTTAATCTAAATGGGCCCTAATTGATGTGGGAATTAACGTTGTTCGCGTAGCTATAATTTACAAAAAAATTGACCGAAGAAATAAAATAAAATAAATTATAATATATGCGAAGCATAGATCAATAGCTGGAATAGCTCAGTTGGTTAGAGCGTGTGGCTGTTAACCACAAGGTCGGAGGTTCAACCCCTCCTTCTAGCGATTTTGCATTAATTTTTTGTCTTTGGCATGTTTCTGAAATTAACAAACGCGCGCACAAAAGTTGTAACATTAAATATTGTGATTTCCCTTTACAACCTTGTTTATACAAAAAGTATGGTAATAATTGACACTACTATAGAGCACCAAAACCAGAGTTTTGCAAAACTAAAGAACAACAACAGAATCAGATCAACAAGATAGAGAGACAATAACAACAACTGAGATCGAATGAAGCAAAATTCGCATCACAATCTTCATAACACACAAATTAAATTTTTAAGCTATGAAGCAAAATCGCTTGTCCAACACCCTAATTGCAAATATTTATATTTTAGTAAAGAATAATGCTGGTTTCTACGAACATGTGTTAAATGCTTCAAGCTCTATATCCTCCGAACAAGCAAATAATTAACTCTTCTATAAGTACTTTTAGAGATCATAAATATTAAAACTTCTCATTTAGCTCAAACAAAAGATGCTTTATTGGTAGCTATCGCCACCTGTCCATTCATTCCAGTCCTTGTCAACATGAGCTTGAGCTCAATTGATAGCAGTACATGCAGCTTGCGGTCCTCCAGGCAATCCTCGTCCATTTACAATATCAGCAAAGTCAATGAAAGGATCAACCAAGAGTATAACAGGACCTCCATACTCGCTGAAAATCTGTTCAATTCAATCATGGTCACAGAATATATTCAAACAATGCAAATTATATATTCTGAATTAACCTTACAAATTACTAAAACATGAAAGTATTGATATCGTACACAGAAGGAAATGAGAAAGGTTGTTTGCATTTGGTAGTGGCATAGCGAAGTAAATGAGTAACGTTGTTTATATGTAAAAGTATTTTTACTATGACATGTTTCGTGTGTCATGACATCAACTTTGACAAGTCACAATGTCAAATGTGACACATCAACACCTCCAGTTACTTGATATATGAAACATTTTGACTTACGTTAGACAATTTGAGCAGTTTGATATTTCGTAAATTTGTATCACCAAATTGTTAGACACTTGCAATTTTAGGATCTAAAATAGTGATTTACTCGAGGTTTTTACTCACAATTTGACAAATCTTAGTTAACAGAATGATCATGCTAGTCCATGATCTAAAGATATTGTTAAATGAGTAATAAATATACAATTTTCTATGTAAAAGTTACCTTTTATGTTTGTGATTATTTTTGAAATGCCACTGCATAGTTAGATTATAATTTAAAAATATATTTTGTTGAGAAAGCACTTCATTTTATTGGATAAAACAACTATACTAATAGCAAGAAATACAAATCCAAGTTTAAAACTAAAGTTTTATTTATTTATTTATTTTGTGAATGTTTAAAACTCAAGCTGAAACCATGATAATTTGTCTTTGATTCCACTGGCAGTTTTTGTTCGTTTGTTTTGTTTTGGACTTTGCAAAAGTGTAGAACAAGGAAAGTTGTCCTAATAGGAAGAAAGTGTTTAATATGTTTAGAGAGCTCTGCACTGTATCTTTACTAAGTAAAATTTACTTACAAGTTACACCAAAGTAAGCAAAAGTTGAATTTACATGAAAACCTAAAATGGAAAGCACATCTATAGGCCTAATCCTACTTAGTTGACTGAATCTAGCATCACATTCACATTTTATAAACAATGGTTTATACACTATCGAACCTATATCGTCTCAGATGTCTCCGTCTTCTACTGCCAAAGATCAACCGATCTTTGGCTTTAGAGGCTAGAAACAATTAGAGGATCTGAACTGTGAGATATCATACATCCCAAATCACCTCTTTTGTGACAATACCAAACAAATGAAGGCTACAATTCGGGCAATTATTCCATTCAAAATGAGTACAAGTAGACAAATGAGCCATTCATTGAGATCATAACCACTGTTCATCAGTGAACTACAACGAGTTATCAACCATACTCCAGTGTACCTAAGAAAAAAGAACCAGATTAAAAAAATTATATGGAAAACATTAAAACTTCAAATCAATTTTCAAACATGAGAAATGCATACCGAATAGTGTAAATTATTTCTATAATAAAAGATAAAATAATGAAAAACAATTTCCATATAAGCTAAGCTATTTTCATTTACTATCATGGAGAGTTTATGGAAATAAACTCATAACAGCTCATGGATATGTCATAAGCTGTTTCCATAAGCTCTTCTAAAGAGCCTCACAAATACTTATATCAGTAGATAAACTCAAATAAATCAATTCAAACAGACCTATAGCACAAACAAATTATTAGATTTCAAAAATTGTAAAAGATAACAGGTGAGGAAATCAATGTAGATTTACATAAATTGATGTGTGCGTGTGAGCGCGTTCATGTATATGATTTCAGATTTACATGCATGAATACATTCTCTCAGTACTCCAGAAGAAGGAAAACTAAACATACCTTTCAGCATTTGCAATGATAAAGGCCTCCAAAGCCCATTTAGGATAGCACAATTGTACTAAGATCTTCATAAATATAGTATCTCTATTCTGTTTAGCAATGAGAGTCATAACAACAGGAAGAAGCACTGACCACTACAAGAGACAGAAAAAAAAACCAAATGCAGTTATTATAAGTAACAGCTTGTAAGAAAATGTGTACGTAGACGGAGTGAGTTTATTGATATGATAATTACCAGCTGAGCAGGACTAGGCTGAAAGAAGATGGCTAATGCATAAGCCATACCAGTGACACAGTACACCAAACAAACCAAAACTATATAATTGCTTCCAAAGGTTGACCTTGGATTACTTAAAAAATAGAACATGGAGAGATAAACTACAGGTTTGATGATTGTACTGAAAAGATCGATTGTATCTTTCGCTAGAAAATGGGCTAGACTGCTTATCCCAGCTGCACTTTCCCTCCAGTATTGTAACTTATCCGTAGTAAACGATCTAAGTGCTGCAATCTTGCAAAGTAGAGCTGCACATATGCAATGTATTTTAGAGGATAGGCTAATTAAAATCTTTTATTATCCAATGATGCATAAAATAAGTCTCAAATTTGAGTGTGATTTGTTAAATGATGTAACGTTTTTTCATCATGTGTCAGCTCAGAGGTAAGAGTTTGATCTTGTAATCTTAAAGGATGAGGTTTAAATAGACAAATTTTCCTTTTTTATTTGCGGGTAGACTTGTAACAAAAGTTTGGTATAATGATATCAGCACACTGATACTCAAATAGAATTTCAAACTTACAAACAGAAATAACTGTGTATGTATAGCCAAGGGACCCAAATGTTTCATCATTTACTTTGGTAAGAGTTCCTAAGATAGCACCGGCCACCAATAAAAGGAGATAGTCGATTGCTTGTAATTGTGCTTCTCGAAGCAGCTGCTTACTAACCCTGAAAAGAATTAACTAATCAATCTAACAGGCTTGTTAACTCTCTGTGTGTGTGTGTTCTAATAATGGATTTTGTACCGGCCAACGAAGTATCTGTATTGTTGGGCTACATTAGGAGTCTTTCGGTTAGATAAGTCCTTTGTTCTTGAGAATATTGCTTCTACATGATCTCCTTGGATCCTAATATTATTCTTCAAATCCTCCCAAAACTCTATAAAAAAGGATTGATCAGAAGTTTCCTCAGTACCCTTTGACGTAAGAGTTGCATTTGTGGTTGAGGGTGAAGGAGTGGCGATTTTATCAGCCAAATGAAGCATATCTGGTGGTACTGGGTATCCATTATGAAGCATCCATCTAACAGGAAGTGTTTCAATAGTTAGACCTGAAGTTGGTTTCTCTAAACCTTCCAGAATATCAATAAAATGGTCCGGAGGATTAACGCGATCCGGTACAGGGATTCCAATGCCAGAAAAGTATTCTTCTACTTTTTTCACTGGACCATGATATGCTGTAAGACCACCTTTTGCTAGAAATACTATATCATCAAACATTCTAAACAAGGTATAACTGCAATGCAACAGAACAAAATCAAAATATAATAAATGACAGTATATAATATATAGCTTAGAATGCTTTTTCAAAAAAATACAGCTTAGAATGTTTCATCAATACAATGAAGGTGGAGGAAAAAGCATATTACCTTGGTTGGTGAAGTACCATGCATATGTTTACACCTTCAAGAGCTTCACGACGAAGCGCTTTAAGAAGTAAACTAGAAGATGCGCTGTCCAAACCAGTTGTAGGCTCATCTAAGATTAATAATGAAGGTTCCATCACCATCTCTAGTCCTACATTTACACGTTTTCTTTGCCCTCCGGATATGCCTCTCTTCTCTATTGTCCCAACTAGAGAATCCCTTACTGGCTGTAGTCCTAAGGACTCAATCACCCTTTCAACAATCAGAACCTTATCTGGTTTCGACATGTCTGCAGGGAGCCTACAGTGTTAAGAAACAGAAGTTTAAATGTGGTAAATAATTAGATGAGGGTAGAAATTAAAAACAACATACATGATTGCTAATTATATATATGATTGCTAACATACTAAGCTGCAAATCGATATTTGCAATGAATTATATGTAGATCATGGTTATCAGTATCTTACGATACATGCGAGTCGTATCTTGATTCGATAGAAAATTGAACTCAATTGATACAAGTCACTAGGGTGTGAATCTATTATGCTGATGAATTTCATCTTGAATTCCAAATTCTTATGATGAATCCTGATTCACTGTGACAAATATCAATTCATTCTAATGAATCACTATATAAAATTAGTATAGACAGCTACATTTTTTGTTAACTTTGTTATAGATGTAATAACACATACATATAACATATTAAATAGAATTCAGATTCAAAGAGTAGCTTCTGCAAGGAAAACCAGATACCTGCATCTTGCGCTAAAACGGAGATTTTCCTCTACTGTCAAGTTTCCATGTACAATATCATCCTGTGGCACAAAACCAGTAATTTTCTTATAAGAGTGAATGGATTCATTTTTTCCATTAACTAGAATTGAGCCTGACATAGTGCATCCTCTTGCTTTTCCAGCCAAAGCTGAAAGAAATGTGGTTTTTCCAGCTCCTGAGGGTCCCATAACAGCAGAAACTCGACCAGGCATGATTTTACCACTCACACACCTCAGTATATGTTTGTTTTTACCCTTCAATGTCAGGGTTAGATTATTGAAAGCTACCTCAATAGGAGGTCTTGTGTTTACTTCCTCACCTTCACCAGCCATCGAAATTAATCCTGAGAATGTCAAGTTCTTGTTTTGTTCTTGCTGAGCTTTCTCCTTCTCAATTTGACCATAAGCATACCTTAAAATTTGGCTATGAGTGTTTAATTTTTTTCCCTTTGGCATTTGCTTTTTAATGTTCTTGTCACCAATCTGAAAATCAAATCCTTCATGTTCATCATCCTCAATGGAATTCATAATTTTAGTAAGATTGCTAGGCTCCTTATATTTGCTTGGTGGATCTGGAGGCGTTGATGGAAATAGGGGTCCTTGTTTCACAGATTTCTTGCGCGAAAAGGTTCGAGACAGCTGCTTTTGCAGTCCCTCTGAACCTTTTTTAGCCAAATCTCTTGCTTGTTTCCATTTTTCGCGAGCCTGTACCGTTTCTCTTACGTGTTTTGCTGCAGCTTCTCTTGATTTTGCCTTTCTTCTTTCTCTAGTAGCTAGCACTTGATCAGAACAGTTATAAATGAAGATCAGAAGAGTACTCATAGCAACCTACAGGAGAGAAATAATACCAAATTTGATGAAAGAATGGTACGAAACTTTTTTACTAATAAAAACCTTGATAGAGCATAAAACCTTTTGAATATTTTTCAATGTTGTTTGACAAATGAAGCAAAAATGAATGCTAGATTGGGATCTACTTACAATAATCAATGCGCCGTAAGCATGCATGTTTTGGGTTGCTGTGTTTGGATTACAGCTACTCAAACTGAAGCATGCTTCAAAAATGAAAAAAAAATACAAAGTAAGGTTTTGATGTGATATTGTTTTAATCAAATAACTAAGTAGAGCATGTAACTGCATGCGATAGTTGAACCATATTGCTAATTTCTAATAGATGATTTGATGAATCTTGCTAAATTCATCCTGCCAGTTATGCTCTCATGTCTACACTCATATTGACGAAATTAAAATACCATGTAAAAATTTATCATGACAGTGCATCAAAATTAATCTCAAATTTATTTAGAAAAAAAAAAAATTAAAACTTACGATTTTGATGAGTTGAACCCATCCTGCAGTAATATCTGAAATGGGAGAACATGATACTAGTTAGTATGATCACAATGGAGTTCTTTTAGGGACATTATCTTTTGCAAGTTAATAATACCCTTAATACCCTTTATCGCAAGAAACTTTGCTCGTTGGAGAAGGACAATATGATCCTGGAGAACAGAAGATATTACTATTGTTGACAACACCAGACCAAATATCAGCACTACCACAAGTATGATTTGTTTCTCCTGCAGGAATTTGGTAACTATAACTGCAAATTCAAATTTTTTATACATCAAATTAGTTATTGTTGCATGACTAAGCATTAACAAAACAACTCAGAAAAATACAAAGGAACATTAGAACTTACGGATCGCATACTCCAGTTATTGGATTCAATTTTGCAAGTGGACAATAAGAACCAAGTGGACATGCTTCATTAAGATAAGAAAATAACAAAAGTTAAAAACATTTTACTAAGATAAAACAATAAGATGCATAAGATACATACTTACTTATCATGCAAGTTAATCCTTGAGGACAGAAAAACCCTTCACAACAAGGTTGACAATCATCAATTCTTGAAGGAATATCTTTTATATCATTTTTGAGATCAATTCTCTCAGCAGCACTACAACTCCAACCAGGTTCACAACCAGAACCCCATGAAGTCAAGTTGCAATTTATGTTAGGTTTTACATAACTTGCAGATGTGCCTTGTTGTAGGAAAAAACTCTGAAAGTAGTACCTTATTTCAGCAGTGGTACACATTCTGTCTCTAAAATCACCTGTCAAATTAAATCAAAATGTATTTAGGAATTCATATCGTTATCTCAGGGTCGGGCTCAACATATATTTGGGCCTAAAGCAAACTTTGAGGCGAAGTCTTTCTGTTATGCAAGCTGGACTGTAGTATATAACCTCAAGTTGTATTTTTGTAAACCCTAAACTTGAATAATAGAAAGGTACTGCAGTCGGAGATGTAGGCGCAATCGGCCAAATCGTGATCAAATGCCGTGTGTTCTTTGTTTTTGTTTTTGTTTTTCACATGTTATATTTTGAATTGATATTGCTATTCTAACACATTCTGAAGTAAGGCCTCATGAAGAATAATAGTATATAAATGAAACGAAAACAAATGGCTCATGTATATACCTTTTTGCTTAACACAAGCATCTACAAAGTCCAACTTTCCTTTAAAATCAAAGGCTTCCTCCCAATCTTTATTCCTGAAAGATGGTCAATTAATTAATTAATAACTAAGAGTCTAAGACAAATGCGAAAAATTAATTAATTAAATTATGAATACATAACACATACACATCCTTTATGCAGAAACCTAAATCTTCCTTGATGTTTCTTGTTAAAGTGATAGTAAGACCTTCAAGCTCTTTGTAGATTTCTTCTGTGTAAAGCGAAGGTGCTAAAGGTTTATCTTTATCTGCACATTGAATCTGTGGTAGTAGTAGCAAACTTGTGAAGGTAAAAATGGACAAGAATAAAATGTGAGAGACCAATGAGGCCTTCATCATCATTCCATTCATTTCCATTGTAACATCTTGTGAAGGTATTGCTTGATCATGAAGCAAGGCATAATGTGCCATGAATTGTTAACATGGTGATCAGAAAGAAAAGAAACAAGGAATTACAGGATTAATGCAGGGAAAGATTTTGATTTTGTTGATTGGTGTTTTTTGGTCAAATTGAAAATGGTGTGAAGAAATGGAGGAGAGAAATGAGAGGCTTGATTGAAGGATGTGCATGAATTGGAGACTTATTGCTTCAGCTGATCTCAAAATCAATTTCATTTTATTATGAGGAAAAAATGTTCTGTAGTTTAGGCCACTATATGGAATATATATACTGCTATATATAATTAATTAATTAGAACAATTTTAATTTTTTATGTTATATTGATTCATAACTACATGAATAGGTTTTAAGTTTAAGACGTGTCAACTAAATGGTAAGAGCTTGAATTTATAACGTCAAAGTATATGGTTTAAATTCCACCTATGTTGTAAAATGTTCATTAATGGCATCGCTTTTAATAATAATTTCAAGATAAACATTTGATTTTAAAAAAAAAAATACTAACTGATTTATTTTATACCATTGTCACTCAGTTACATTTTAGAGTGAAGATGAATTTTAATCATTTAAAAAAACCGTAATAAAAAATTGGGACAACTCAAGAAAAGAATAATTATGTCTGTAACAATAATCAAAAAGAGATAATTTCATTTACAATAAAAAAAATGTTAATTAAAAAATTACAAATTATTCATGAATAAATCATCCATTTTTATTATTTTTCTTTTGTATTCAATCAAATAATTGCAAAGCAAGATTATTCATATAAATATCAATTATACATGTCATACGAGAATTATTTATTTTTTCTTCTTTTTTCTTCTATTCACGTTAGACACGCATTAAACACATCTATAAAACATATAGATGTGTATGTAAGGTTAAAGATATTAATAACTTTATTTACATCAGTTTTAACTTTTCGAAAGCAAATAGACGAATGCATTCTTTTCCTCAATTTAGATATTTTATTAATAAACATTTATATTTTAACAAGGGAATTTCTACGGTACACTTACAAAGTGAGGTGTACCGATACTATTGCTTTATAATTTTATAAATTAACGATAATTTTTTATGATATAAATAGTTATTTGTTAATATTTATATTTTATAGAACATCATTTCATAAGAAAAAAACATCATTTCAAATTGTTTATAAGAATCATAATAATTTTTTTTACATATTATCATAAAAAATAATCAATGTTTTCAATTATGAGTGATAAAAATTCAAAAAAAAATTATTTTATTTCATTGACACTTTTGATGAATAAGATTTAGTTATTATAATTATAAATGATAAAAAATAATATTTTTCTTCAAAAAAACAACTAATTTAACTATTAATTTAAAGAGTAAGTGTACCAATAAACTTAAATATATTATTTGTACCATAGAATTTGTCTTTTTAATAAATGAATAAATAAGTAAAGGGTTGTGTTAACCGGTACCCCTGGAACAGTGGTTAAGGTATCTAACAAAGGAAAAATTTAATAAAAAAAGAGATTTTTTTGACTTTTGTAACTTGGAACATCGGTTAACATTTTCCATAAGTAAAGAGGCCCTTCCTTCCATAAAAACAAGGGAAATGGAGGGAGAGGACCAATTTTTTCTTTCATTCCACGAATACACGGTTTTCTTTACTTTTCTTTACACGGTTTGGTGAAACACTTGAACTGAAACTACTAACGTGCAAGAAGCTGAGTACAACGTCAAGGGTGCTTCCCTATTTATTAGTTTGGTGTACTTTTGTTGTTTTCTTTACTTTTTCAGCCAACTACCAACAAGAAAAAAAACTATACTACGGTAAAAAAAATTAAGCTAATTCACACGTCACACCCTTTGACTTGGAAATTAGATAGATTGAGAGAATTGTTGTTGACACATTGCATAAGACTGCGGCACATAAATAAAATACATTTTTGCTTCTCGGTAGTTAACTGCAGAAGAATTTAATAATCGGGTGTAGTTAACTGCCGAGGAAAACTTCGGTAGTTAACTGCCGAGGATCTTCTGCTACAAATCTGGAGGAAGCTCTCTCATCCATTATTCATCTCATCTTCCAATTTTTTTTTTCTTCAAATCTTTCTAAAAAACCCAACCAAATCCAACCAAATTTATTCAACAAAATCACAAGTAAGTAATTATAATGCTATTAAATTACATTTTAGTTGTTATAAATGTTTTTATTTTTTAGTTTTTGAGTAGATTTATTTTATTTTTGTTTTTGAGTAGATTTACATAGTATAATTCATTTTTAGAGTAAATATTAGTTGCTTAATTTAGTTAAAATGTTTGTATGATGTTTATGTTATAGTTTAAAATTTTAGGGTTATATTTTAATTTGGTGTTTTATATTTATTTTTTTATTTTAGTTTTTAATTAGATTTACATATTATAAATCATTTTTAGATTAGATGTTAGTTGATTAATTTAGTTAAAATGTTTGCATGATGATTATGTTATAGTTTAAAATTTTAGGGTTATTTTTTAATTTGGTGTTTTATATTTATTTTTTTATTTTAGTAAGAGTATATGATTTATTTTAAGAGTAAATATAAGTTTAATAATTTTGTTATATTTTATGTTATAACAAAAAAAAATGTTAAACATAAGTTGAATGATTTATGTTATAGTATATGATTAATTTTTTTATTTTAGTAAGAGTATATGATTTATATAATTTTAGGGTTATTTTTATGAGTTTTAGAGTCTATGTATAATGTGCACATCAAGTGTTTGATGAAATGTTTGAATGAGTTTTTCGTTGATTTTTTTTAATTTCTTATTGTGTAGATTTGAAACAATGGCCGGGTGGATCGACGTTCATGCACAATTTAACGGTGGAGAACCTCAGAGGTTGAAGGTTCGGTGCCTTGGTGTAACATTAAGAGGTCTCAAGTGACTGAATTCAACCAAGGAGTCAACCCTAGAGACAGAAGGAGGATGGAACACGTTCGGTATAAACGTCCAACGCTCGACGAGGTGAGAGTATCATTCACTTGGGTGGAATTAACGAACGACGAAAACGCGACGAGCATGTTTTGGGAGCACAACATGTTCCAGTGGATCGATATGCGGGTGACGTTGCTGAGATCAACTGAAGATATCATCAAAAGTTTGATTCCGCCAGAAGATCGTCATTAGGTACGAAATGAATGCACCTTCCAGCTACAACAATTGTCTTCCTTTGAATGGGGTAATTCAAACTTGCAAAACGGCAAGTCTCTAATATTCGACCGACATTCCCATTGTTCCTGTCAAAAGATTAAATTCTTGTTAGGTCGGTTTAAATGAAGGTATTGAAGTGTCAAGGAATGGACCGCATTCTTTTGAAGTTTAAATGAAGGTTTAACTACCGAGGTTTTCCTCGGCAGTTAACTGCAGCCGATTATTGAATTCTTCGACAGTTAACTACCGAAGAACAAAAGCGTATTTTACTTATGTGCATCAGCCTTATGCAATGTGTCAACAACAATTCTCTAGGTAGAATACCCTTTTCACGTTCACAATAAGTTTATTTTATTTTATTTTCTTATCTAAAATAAAAAAATAAAACAATTACTACTCCGCAACATGTATTTATGATTTGTGTTGAAATGAACCTTAACACACGTCATGTCTTCCGTATATCACGGGTGCAATGCTTAAATCCAAAACCAAAACAAAACACCCTTTCCTCTTTGAGGTTTCACACAGCAAGCAACAATTCTTCCTTCAGTTTTTTCTTTTGGTCCTAAAATTCTAGAGGAATTTTCACTATACTACTTTTCTTTTTTTGTTGTAAATTAAGGTCACCAACCAGGTCTTGTTCAGCTTCTATTCATTCTCAAAAGAAGGAGGATCCTCACTACATCAATAGGTCAGTTTCAACTTCATCAATTTCTATCAAGCTGTGCAAATAATTAGTTGCATATGATATGATATGACCCAAAATATACACAAATTTTTCCTTCAGTACGGATGCCAAATTTGGAAAACTTTCTATTCTTACGCTTATTTGCATATTTCACCAATTTTGTAACTTTTTTCCTTTTTATATAAATTCCTTGGAGCTTTTATATATGTTTTTGGTTATGGTTGTCTGAATTTCGAACTGTTGACAGCTACTTTTGATTCTGAATCTGAAGCTGTTTGATGCAAGTAGGTGTGTTCAATTTAATTTCACAAGTTTTCATTCTTGATTTTCGATGTCTACTTCATGTCGTCTGTTTCTCAAGTTTCTTGTTTCCCTTATGAAAATGCAGTCTGGTCTGGTATTATGAAGTGTTTTCCATTCCACTCTAGTGATAAGAAAGATGAACCTAAAGGCTTGCAATCCGCATCTGGTCGTTCTGACAGTTCCACATATGTTGACGTTGAAGGTAGAAGATGTGGTTCTGAATTGAATTCTCAGGATATCTCGGATAGTGGCAGCGTTGAATCCCTGAGGAGGAATGCACCTCCTAATTTGTCCCAAAGACCTAGTAATCTTAGAGTGTTTACTGTCTCTGAATTGAAATCGGCCACGAAGAATTTCAGCCGATCGGTTATGCTTGGAGAGGGTGGTTTCGGGTGTGTTTATCAGGGAGTAATTAGAAGTGTAGATGATCCATCTAGAAGAATTGAGGTTGCGGTTAAACAACTTAGTAAAAGAGGAGTGCAGGTAAGGGTTTTCCTTATGTTATTCTGGTTTTGATTCATAGCTATTCTAATCAGTTGCTCTTTCAATATTAAGATAAGTGTTGCTATCTCATAGTGTATAGTAAGTTATTCTACTCTGCTGTGCGTATTATCTGTTTTATGATCATATAAATAATTGAATACACAATATGAATTGTCACACTCACATAGGTTGCTTCAGGTAGACATAGTCACGTGTTTCAATAATATTTCCTTTTAGAGTATGACTCATATTTGTTGATAAGTAGAAAGACACTCTCGCTACGCGTCTATCATTTGGGCTTGGCCCACTCTCGACTAGGGTCGAGGAGTACTGGGGGTGCGGGTGGCTAAGCCCTCCGTATTGCTTAGGGACTTGTAAAGTGAATTGTGGTATTTAAACAAAGTTTTGTACTCTGTATAATTCTAACTTTCATTGCATGATAGAAAAGTACGATGACCACTCTGGTCTCAGAGACGTGGGCATAATTGGCCGAACTTTGTGATCAACCATTGTGTTCAAGTGACTTTATCTGCTTACTTTAGAACTGGATTTCCCATTCTTCAAGATTTTATGGATTAATAATTAAAAGTTTCATGTTGTTTACACCTTGTTGTCCTTACTTGAGGCATGAACGTTTTTGTTGTCAAGTGAGCTATGCAAGATAGGAATCAGGTGTTAATCTTGTTGCTTAACTTTTGGTTTTCAGGGGCATAGGGAATGGGTGACAGAAGTGAATGTTCTGGGAATTGTTGAGCATCCCAATCTTGTGAAACTAGTGGGATACTGTGCCGATGATGATGAACGAGGAATCCAACGGCTTCTGATTTATGAATACATGCCAAACAGAAGTGTGGAACATCATTTATCTCACCGAGCAGAGACTCCTCTCCCATGGAATAGGAGATTAAAAATAGCACACGACGCAGCTCGTGGATTAACATACCTGCATGAGGAAATGGATTTTCAGGTATAGGTTTATAGCATAACTTTCCTAAATTCCTATTCAATTTAATTAAGTGTGTTTGGATAGCGAAAATTGTTTTTGATTGGATCCTTCCCAAGCAGCCAAACTTGAATACTTTGAACATATTTTATTTACTATTCAGATCGGTGAAGTTGATTAATGCCGTGCTAACTGTCTGCACATTATTGTTTAGATAATTTTCAGAGATTTCAAATCTTCAAATATCCTTTTGGATGATCAGTGGAATGCAAAGCTATCAGACTTTGGGTTAGCGAGACTGGGACCATCGGATGGACTAACTCATGTTTCAACAGCGGTATATATTTTTATTAATCTATAATTTTGTCGATAGAGATGTTGAGATATTGTTAACGTATGGGTAGAATGGGGAGATGTAATTGCTTTGTATATTTTCTAGTGACTATTTACATCTGAAATGGTCACTAAAGCATTTGGGTCCCACCTAAATTTGGTAGGTTTAAGCAAAAAAATGAAACTTGTTAAAAATACGTGTGTAAGAGAGAGTGTGTTACTAGCATTTTTATTGCTTACATACCACTTACCAACCATTATAAGTGGAATCCAGTGACTCGAATACACCACTTATGTTCAAATTGCTGTTTATGTTCATCAGGTTGTTGGAACAATGGGGTATGCAGCTCCTGAATATCTCCAAACCGGACGCCTTACATCAAAGAATGATGTATGGAGCTACGGTGTTTTCCTTTATGAACTCATTACTGGCAGGCGCCCTTTAGATCGAAATCGCCCCAAGGGTGAACAAAAGTTATTGGAATGGATAAAGCCATACCTATCAGATACAAAGAAATTTCAACTGATATTGGATCCAAGACTTGATAAGAAACAAGTTATCAGATCAGCACAGAGACTTGCTACGATAGCTAACCGATGTTTAGTTAAAAACCCGAAGAATCGGCCAAAGATGAGCGAGGTTTTGGAAATGGTGAATGGAATAGTAGAATCATCATCCGACACTAATTCACAACTACCCTTGAAGAATGTTTCGAGAATAGAAGTTTCTCATGAAACTGAAATGAGGAACACAAAGAAGCGGACCATGGATCAGAAGCCTAGAGAAAGTAATTGGTTCGTTAGGTTGTGGAGACCAAAGCTTATAAGAACATGAAATACACAGTGATTATTGAGCCTGAAGTGAAATGGTTGTCAGTTCAGATATAGTTTTAAATTGTTACAATTTACTTGTATCTTGTAATTTTACCGGTTACATTTAAAAGTCCTTAGAAGTTTTGCAGAGTTTAACATCAAACACACAAAATGCATGGATGGTTCTTGCATGGAAATTCAGTTTTAAATCCAGGGAAGAAAATCCTGTCCAGAATTTGCATAATCCTTGTGCTGTTGTATTTTATTTAATTTTGATCCCTTGTATGTAAATAAGCTATTTTTTTATCCATAATTTTGTCAATACAGATATTGAGATACATGCAGAGATGTAATTGCTTTTTATCTTTTCTAGTGACTATTTATAACATTTGGGTGATAGCAATTACCAACACACTATTCCTAACACACTATCTCTCATTAGTTGAAATTCAGATCATGATTTGCTACAGTTGACAAAACCACACAGTTTTGTTTCGGTGATTGTTTGATTAAGATCAAATGGTCTTGATTTCAACTCGATATTTTAAGAGTTAAACAATTAAAATTAAATCTATTTTTTTGAACCGTCTGATCAAGATCAGACGACTAACAATATCCTGACCGCATGAATGTAGAAAAAAGTCAACTACAGTGAATCGTATTTCTTGAAATTCAAATAGATTCCATGTAGTTGACTTTTACATCAGTCCGCGGATGGGAGTGTCAAGGAGCTCATAAGAATAAGGAGTTCGATTAGCGTTCTTTCTTTCCGGTTCTCATCCCAACTCGTTCGATTAATGGTGTTGCTGTCAGCCCTGTTCTTGGAGATCTGGGATGGAGGGACGCAAGATAGAGCAAGAGGTTTTCGCCCTTTTGATTTGATTAGGCAACTTTTACACACGGGAACTTACGAATAATGATTCCCTTTGACAGGAACTTGCTTATAAGAGACTCTCTTCGATGCAACTCAAAGGAAGTCGCTCCTAGAGTCCAGAGAGCAAGCAGCCAACGGTCGGAAGATGTTCAAGACTAGCGTGACCAGAACCTCTGAGGATAGAAAGCCCGCTGCTTACCAGATTATGCTAGCAACTTCACACCGACAGAGAGCAAAGATAAGGCGGAATGGAGACCATAGGTCTCCGCGCCGACTCAAAAAGAAAGGTTCTTACTTCGAGAAGACTTACAAAAAGATCATGTGAAAGCTCACAAATTTACAACTTGGTAACAAATATGGTTAATGAATAACACTCACCATAAAAATAAGGCTAAAATATGGTTTTGGTCCCTGCAAATATGCCTCATTTTGATTTTAGTCCCTGTAAAAAAAATTTGTTGTTTTTGGTCCCTGCAAAATATTTTGTTTTTGAAAATAGTCCCTGCAGGGACCTTTCTCAAAATCAAAAGATTTTGCAGGGACTATTTCTCTAATAAATGGGTTCAGTCATCATGTGCCACATGTGCAAATCATCACAAAAGTGGAGCCAGGGACCAAAACCAAAATGAGGCATATTTGCAGGGACCAAAAACAACAAAAAAAAATTACAGGGACTAAAACCAAAATGAGGCATATTTGCAGGGACCAAAACCATATTTTAGCCTAAAAATAAAAATAAAAATTGCCCTCAATCAGTTGCACAATCCGATTCAAGTTGTTCCATTATTTTAAATTTAATTTGTTAGATTAGCTTTCATAGGAATCCTAATTTCTGGGATATTATTCTCATAAAAGTGTTTGGTAAATTCTTGATGTTCCTAGGAAAGTGGGGGGTTTTGTTTGTTTTCAAAATAAAAAATTCTGATTCATTAAACAAATTCTGATTCATTAAACAGGAGAATAAAAAGTTTATAAGTTAAAAAGTTGTTTGTAAATTTCACAGGTATAATTTATTTATTTTTGTCAAAACAAAAACAGCGAAAGACTCGAGTCAAATTAAAAATCTCTGGAAAACAAAATAGGCAAAATTACATATTTTGTCCCTTAGCTTAATTTTAAGTAATAGTTTGGTCCTTTATCTTTTTTCATTACAATTTGATCATTTTGGTCCATTTTTATATTGATTTTCAAGCTTCAAATTTATGGTTTTATTTTCTTATGGCCTTTCAATCTTTAAATTTGTGGTTTTTTATCAATGTTTGCATAAGAATATTAGATTTAAAGCTCGAAAATTCATATAAAAATGGACCAAAAGGATAAAATTAAAATGAAAAAAAGATAAAGGACCAAACTAATTTTGCCAAAGAAATATTAGTCAAATTAAAAATCTCTGGAAAAATTTCTTCCTTTTTTCATGATTATGCATTTTAACGGTTTTAATTTTTGTTGTTTTTTTTCGATTGTTAGTGGATTATGTACCAAAGATTGTTATATTGCATTGTTGTAGAAAAATCTTCCTTTAATCTTAGGAGTTTTGTGTAACACCCCGTTTTCCAACTTAAAAATTTCACATATAAATCAGAGTATTTCAATCTAAACGGAATGTCACACTTCTTTTCATAAAATCATAAATAGAATAAATTAACTATTTATCCTTCAAATTCAACAACATAGTCTTTATTACTTCGCAGCGGAAATTATTTCAACATTTTAAAACAACCTTGGCACAAAGGCCTCAATGTAAAATCTTATAAAATTATTCCAACAACATGTTCATAAAACTTCATAAAATAATACGTAAGGAACAGAAAGCAACAACAAAATTCTCATCCCGTTACGTATCAGAGCAACTAAAACACACGTGAGAGAATCGACTCGCTTCACAGCTAAACTTGATTACCTGCAAGTTACTCATACGAAGAGCAACATTTTCAAGCAGAAGGGGGTGAGATTTCACATTCAATAATAATAAACATGCAATGGACTCAACTTTGTGTATATCAACATACAACTCATCAACATCAACGACAACGTAGACAACGACAACAACAACTGTGCATAAATAATTATGACTTACTCCACAACTTGGTCAACATCAACAACTTATATGATTCTAATACTTTGGAGCAACATCTTACAACTTTATAACTTAGACCAACACTTGCAACTTAATTAATATTCAACAACAACAGAGGCATCACATAAACAACTCACAACATAACAACGTTAATAAATAACAATAACAACTTCAACATCATACATATTCCACATAATGCATAAATATATATCTATAACAAATAACAAATATATCTCTATAACAAATATATTTCTATAACATATATATTTCTACACCAGATAACATATATATTTCTACATCAAATAACAGATATATTTCTACATCAGATAACATGTATATTTCTACACCAAATAACAAATATACTATACTAATAAATACCAACATATAACATAACAAAATATCACTCATCTAATTTCCAAAACAGCCCCCACAACTTAATCTTATTTTATTTTCAAATCTTATTCTATTAAATAATAAAATAAGCCACTTAATAAATCAACAACACATCACAATAATCATATAAATCACATAAGTCATATAAATAGACTCTAAACTCAATAAAATATTCAAATAATAAAATAGGGCGTTACATTTTGGGTTTGTTTTCAAGAAAGATGGGTTTTTTTAGTTGAGGTTGTCATGTTTGCTTGTTTGTTGCTGCGATCATGTTTTTACATTTGATGTATTTTTTTCATAGTCTAGATAAATGCATGCATGTGGATTATAGTAGATGTCATGATGATTGAATTTTAGGTGGTGTGGTAAAGTTGTGACACAATTGTTATTTTAGCATCTGACGATCATGTTTTTACATTTGATGCACTTTTTCATGGTCTAAATAAATGCATGCATGTGAATTATAGTAGAGGTCATGATGATTGAATTTTTAGCTCATGGTAAGGTTTTTACACAATTGTTATTTTAACTTCTGGTACTATAGTTGAAAAAAAAAAAAACTCATGCATGTGGGTTATGACATTGGTATATCATGATTGATGTCATTTTTTTGGTGATTCAATTTTGGGTGGTGCTAAAAATCTAATGAACTA
Organism: Medicago truncatula; assembly: GCF_003473485.1. NCBI lineage: Eukaryota > Viridiplantae > Streptophyta > Magnoliopsida > Fabales > Fabaceae > Medicago > Medicago truncatula. The sequence goes on from NC_053048.1 coordinate 48,001,589, forward strand.
ATATTTTAACATGTGGCATTAAATTTTCAAGTTGATGATAAAAACCTTGATTAGTTGTTTGATTTTGTGAGTATTCCTAAAGTTGATTGGTGTAAACTTGTTTTGGTCATATTATTGAGGTCCAGAAAGTTGACGATGCAAAAATTTGTGCATTTAAGATCAGGTTGATTTGATGATATATACAAAAATTGATCACACAAAAATATGTTAGCTTCTGTCGATATCAGAATGAACAAAGGGAATAAAATTAAATTATGTATTGTTGTATTTCTATAGAGGGCTTTCAATGTCAAGGAATTGTGACTACATTAAGGATCTCAAAAATGATTTGGACATGGACATTTGGAAAATAAGATTTATAGTGCTTGATTCTTGAATTGTGACCGGTAGTAATGAGAATCAACGTATGGAGCTCATTATTTGTGATGCAAAGATTAGAGGAGTTAGTTAAGATTTGTTGTCATTTCCTTTATGATTTATCAATGTTACTTATTAGTGTACATTTTGATTTATTTTTTATTTTTTGGTTTCTTTCTCGGATTTAGGATGATCGAGTTCATGTAATAACTCGATATAGAGAATTGGAGCATTGGAAGACTTTGATCGAGGAAAACAAGACCTGTACTTTGTATAATTGTCATGTGTTTAATAATGCATTGCATTTAAGCCCGTTGACCATCCCTTTAAGGTTGTTTTTGGTTCTGGTGCAGAAAGATGACAAGTTAATTAACATTCCTACTCATGAATTTCGCTTTAAATCATTTAAGAAAATTCAAGATGGAAAATTCAAAACTGATGTTATTGTGGGAGAAGATGGAAGACATATTGTGGGAGAAGAGACATTATTTGTGCTTGGGAAGAATAGGAGCACATGTGTGAAAAGAAAGAGTGATGAAATTGAACAAATTGAAACACAACAATCATTGAACAAGAATTAATCTCAAGATAATCGATTCGATTATGCGAATCAGAAAAGGCTTGATTGAAGGTTGAAGATACACTTTTGAGGATGGAACAAATTGTTGTATTTGGGTGTCTGGCACCCTCCAATCTTCCATTGGATCAAGTGCAACACAGATGGCTCAGCAACCAACACGTCATCATCCTGTGGTGAAATCTTCAGGGACAAAGACGCTAAGTTCTTGCTTTGCTTTGCTGAAAACACTGGTATTGGTAGTGCATACCATGCTGAACTTTCAGGGGCTATGAGAGCAATAGAGATTGCAGTGCAGCATCAGTGGACCTCTCTCTGGTTGGAATTTGATTCAACCCTTGTTGTTAATGCTTTCAAAAATCACTCCCTCGTTCCTTGGAGACTCAGAAACCGCTGGACTAATTGTATGCTTAGCATCAGCTCCATGAACTTCTTGGTAACTCATATATATAGAGAAGGTAATAGTTGTGCTGATGCACTAGCTAATTTTGGTCTTTCACTTGATACTAACTATTTGGCTAGAGATCCCTATGTGCATTAGAAGTTTTTACTTTCAAAACAGGCTTGGTTTGCCTTGTTTTAGGTTTGTAAACTTCTAAAGAGGTTTGGTTTGGCCCCCCTCTTTTACATTGTTCTTTTCCTGTTTCTTTGTTTTTTGGTAATATATTTTGGATAGTCTTAACTGGCACCTCACTTAAATGATGTGGATTGCCACATATGCATTGACTTTAGTCAAAATTGATACAAAAGAAAAACCGATACTATTAATTTGTACAAATCAAGTTAACTCCCCATTACTTAGGATAATCCTAGTTTGTACGAAAGAAAAATCGATGAAAGCGAAGAACAACGCTATGTATTATCCGTGATTTCCGCTAACAGCCTTAATTATATCCATTTTTTTTTTTTAGCAATTATATCAATTTATTATTTAAATAAATATATGTAATTGTCAGTTTGTGCTCTCTCGTGTGTTTTCGTGGTGGAACATGTCGTTCCATTTAGCCACAAAGGTGATTGGAGTTGAAAAATAATAATAATATAATAATAATAACATAATTTTCCCATTCCACACAATTCAAGGGGGCGGTCGAAATTAAAATTAGTGAATTATTATTAGCAGGAGCACCGTGCATAACTTGTTTCGTCAAAATTCGTTTTGGAATCGTTCGCACATAGTAGAATTGCACCTTATATCATTACTTTTTTTTAAGTCCATTATTTAGTTTGTTTTCTATTTATTTATTTTAGTGGGTAAACGTGGGTTGTGGGCATATTTCATATTTTTTTTATTTCTCTTTTAATTTAATTAGTGGTAAAAAGAAAATATGTGATTTTATTTACTAATAATTGCACTTCATCAACGTCCTTGCTTTTACATTGAAACATAGTATGCTCTGTACACCAGTAAAACATAGTATGCTCGTTGCATGTAACTAAAATCATAGTAGTTTGTTAATTTGTTTAATTGTTCAAATACTTCACAATCTAAACCCTGTTTTCTTTTTATCTTTTTGCAATTGATATACATTAAAAGTACACTCCAAAAAAGTATAGTAACGTTTTTTTTTTTTTTTTCTTTTTTTCATTAAACCTGTACTAGACGTACAATGCACGAGTGAATTCTAAGGGAATTTCATTTTGAATATCTCTCATATTATTTGTTTAAACAATAAAATATATTTTGAGTTTTAAGAGATTACTAATGGTAACACTTATATTTTTATTGTCTCAAAATAACTGAGTCATTTGCAAAAGAAAATATTGTCTCGAAGTAATTGATCTATTTCATTTTTCAATATAATATTAATTACTTTTTTTCAATTATAAATTTAATTAATACTACTTTCACCACTTTTGATTTATTATAACTCTAAAGATTTGTAGTTTAGAAATTAAATGGGTTAGTCCAAGTGGTTTTTTTTATGTTAAAGGGAGTAACTTCATAATAACTTCATTGTTGTCTAAGAAACTAGTGCCAATACTTAAACACACAACTTCTATGAAACTTAAGGCTCCGTTTGGATTGATAGACGGAACGGAGTGAAAAGGAACGGAATGGAATGGAGAGGAACATAATGAAATGGAGTAGAGAATTCATTCTATTGTTTGAGTATTCTATGATGGAGCGGAATAAATTTACCTTCCCATTATTTGAAAAATTAATAGGATGAAATTAGTTATAACTTTTTATTTCAATTTTACTCTAATATTAAAATATATAATTATAATAAAAAAAGTTGAAATCTTCCATTTCTAAACTGAATTAAGAGTATAATATAATAGGATGAAATGCTTTTATTTGGGATAAGTAAGAGGGGGGTTTTAAACATGTGGCAAATTGACTTTAGTCAAAATTGGTATGGGTGAGTAAATACAATACAAAGGTGAAATGGTTGTTTACCTTAGGACGGTGTATTGAATTGGAATTTCATGAGATTTTAAAAGCGTTTTTAAAAATAAAAAAGTTTTGTGGTATTCAATCAAGATTTTTATTAAATATAAATAAATCTTGTGGTATTCAATCCAGATAATCATGACTTTTTGTTCAGGGCAACGAAATCTGGTGGTATTCAAATGAGATTTTGACTGACTTAAAAAAATGTCCGGTGGTATTCAAAAGTATATAGATTTTAATAGATTCTTTTATAGAGTGGATTTTGTAAGACTTTTTAACTAAAAATACACATAACATGTTCATTCAACAATCTCACAAATATTCTTGAGACTTTTAGAGACTCCCATAATTTTTGTTTTGTTCTTCATACCACACTTACACCTTTTTCTTGTTATTATTCATACGCCCTCACTGCTGTTATTCTACTGTTATTCCTTGTTCACCATGCTTATTTATAAACCTTTTTCTTGTAAACGTTACAAATTTTTTAAACTTATTACATTCACAGTAAATATTACAGATTTTTAGTTTTACGTTTTTGTTCCTCTCAAAAAAAAAAAGTTTTACGTTTTTGTAAGTCAATTTTTTTTCTTCTAATTTATCATTATTTGTTTTTTTTATCACACTGTTTTGTTATTGTTAGTATACCAAACATTACTTTGTAACAGTTTGTTTTTTTTTTTTTAAGCAAAGGAAACTTGCCAAAGAAGCAAGCCCGAAGATGTATTATAAAAAGTTAAAAAAGATACAAGAAAAGAGGGGGGACAAACAACCAAAACCCTCCAAAGATTAACAAAACCTAAAGTAAGGCAACCCTAATCTATTTCTGATATAGGCTTCTCCAATCTGATGAGGAACATGATTCCACAAAAAATGAGTATTCAAACTAAGACCTATATTAGCCAATTGATCAGCACAATTGCCTTCCTTAAAGATACGAGCGACAAAGAAAGACATTCTAGTTTGTTATTATTATTAGTAATATTAATATTTTTATTTTATGTTTATTTTGAGTAAAAAAAATTTGACAGTAGTAACTTGTTATTATTAGTCAATTTCATATTTTAAGTTCATAATTTTTTTCATTCCCTCTTGTCATTTTGAATTTTTCTTAAGAATTCATGTGATCCTCTCAAATCTTAAAATTTCATAAAGTCTATTGAAATCTTTATAAATCTGTGTTATAAATCCATTAAAATTTGGTGTTCAAAATTTTGATTGTAAGAAGTCTTTTAAAATCCGATAAAATCGTCTTTTAAAATCTGCAAGATTTTGTTTGCCAAAATAGTCTTTTGAAATCCCAATCCACCCCCTTACTTAAAAAAAAATAAAAAAAAATATACCAATTCAAATTCGCGAAGAACAAAAAAAATTGAGAAACCCTAATTTGAGAAGGAAAAAGCTGGGTCGATTGTTGTGATTTTCTGTAATTCGATTACGGTTATGGGTAAAGGAGCTAGTTCATCATATTCAGGTGGTGATTATAGCTTATTGAGTTTGATTGATGAAATGAATTCGAAATCGGCGAGGGCTGGTAGGGCTGCTGCTGAGGCTGAAGCTTTTGCAGCTGCAAAAGCAGCTTCTATAATTATTGAGAACCCTATCCGTGCTCCAATTTGCTCAATGTTGGGTCATATGGGGAGTGGAAAAACTACGCTGCTGGATTATATGCGTGGTAAAGTAGTTCCTAATCCACCTCCTTCTAATTCTACTATAACTAATTCTGCCACATACTTTGAAATGATACCCTATCATCAATCAATCAGACTTCCTGGTTTACTCTTTATTGACACCCCTGGCCAACCACTTCTCACTGTTTCAAGGTCTCTCTCTACAGCTCTATGTGATATTGCAATCCTTGTTGTTGACATTAATAAATACACCTTACAACCACAAACTGTTGAATCAATCGATCTTTTACATAGCCGCAACAAATACTTCATTGTTGCCTTGAATCATATTGATCAGATTTCTGGATGGAAATCATTTCCCAATGCTCCATTTCGTAAATCATATCACCAACAGTCTTCTGATGCTCAAAAACTTTTCTCATCTACCTTTAGAAAGATTATTGCTGAGTTCAAACAATATGGGATAAAAGCTGATATGTTTCTTAATAACAATGATATCCTACGACAAACTGTCAGCATTGTGCCTACTTCTGCAATAAGTGGCGAAGGACTCTCAGATATCAAATCAGAATTGATTAAGTGGACCCAGAAAACTATGCTTAATCAACTTACATACACGGATCAGTTGCAGGTTACCTATTATTTATTAGTAATTATCATTCCATGTTAAACCATTACCTTATTCTTATTTGTTTGTATTGTGCCTGCTAGTGTACTGTTTTGGATGTCAAGCTCCTTCAAGGCCATGGAACCGCTATCAATGTTGTTTTAGTTAATGGTGTTCTTCATGTAGGAGATCAAATTGCTCTATGCGGAACTCAGGCAAGCTTCTTTCATTCTATTATCTTTTTAATAATACTTACTTACCTTCTGCCTCTCCCTAATCAACTTTCTATTCTAGGGCCAAATTCTTACCTCAATTCTAGCTTTATGGACAGCTCTTCCACACAAGGAACTTGACGCTAAGGTACCTACCTACATTTATTTATATCTTTTGTGTGCTTAGCATGAAGGCTCTATCTGTGGGAACTCAAACCCATTGCTAAACCTCTTTTAAATGGTAGTAAACTTTCTGAGTTGAGGTTTTGACCAAGACCAAGAGGTCTGGAACTTAAACCCATTTGGAAGTTTAGGTTAAAAGTAATAATATCCTATCCTCATCCATGATTATAATCTAATATGCATTCTTTTAACTCTTGTTCACCAATTATGATATTCTGCCGTCTAACAAAACTGACCTTAAGATCTAGGCTTCAAGGCAATAACATCTTCACAGTAAACTTTGTTTGACTACTATGCCTGTACCATGCGTCTTGCTCTTCTGGTGCGTGACTGCATGCAGCCCCTCTTCAAGCTATGAAAAAGCATTTTAGTTTTCATGACGTGTTGAAATCCATATTTGGGATTCGCTCACTCATATTTCATGTTAGTTATTGAAATTCTTTAAGTGGTGATCGATCCCTCTTGAGATTATGTTCAGACTTGCCAAAAACCATAAATGTTATGTTCCAGCTAGCATAGTCGTTCATACTTCATATTATGGAGGGTTATCCAATCATATAAACTATGTCAATTGACAAATAGTTTCTTGCACATTACGAATCTTATATTACTGGGTTGAATGAATGAGAACTCCTCATTGATGTATGCTATTGGCAATTGCCAATTATATCTTTGCTGTAAATACAATGAACTCCAGCATCCAGATTTATCTTCTTCTATGTAATGGTGGTATAATTTCAGGCTCATTATATCCGGCACAAAGAAATCAAAGGTGTGAATGCTGTCAAGATCCTTGCCAAGGTACATCTTTGGGATACTGACTTCATTATGCCTTTTTTTTCTTCTTTCATATGTTTTTATATGTTTCGATAACCAAAGTTATGGTATGATTTTTTGTACGTAATATTTCAGGGGCTTGAAGATGCTATTGCTGGCACTGATTTACAGGTGCTGAAGCGTGGCGATGATTCAATAGATATTATCAGTCTTGAGCAGGAATCAAAAGATGATTCAGAAGATAATATCCTAAAGGAAATACTGGAGGCTATGAAAGCTGAACTCTGAAACGCATAGTGGCCATACTTAGCTAAAATCCTTTCACGTCACCGTGTGGCAAACATTTCAATGTTTTGAATCTGCTATGATCCCTTTACCTTAAAAGATTTATTTTATTATCTATCTATCTCTCAAACGTTATACAAATTATTTAGCTAAAGATGCTCATTGATCCGTTGAGTTTGATGTTAGGGACAAGTGTAAATGTTATATTTACCTATATTTGAGATATTGTCATTTTTGTAGTACTAGTACGTTGTTTCGGTGTTATGTTAGGGTTCGACTTGTTGCAAGAGTGATTCCAAGTTTCCAATACTCACATTAGAGAACAAGTTTTCTTTTTTAGTTTTTGATATGCACATATAACATATGTTTTACCGGACGCTTTGAGAAAAAACACAACAATTTTCACTTGAATATTTTGCACATATATTAGTGAATAATGTATGAAATAAAACACAAGTACTAGTTAAAACAAAACATGGACATCGTAAAAATGACTATATGTTCACATGTGAATCGGTGTTTAAATTTCAGGGTGAAATTTTAATGATGAGTGTCAAAATTCAACTCATATTAGTTTTATTTTATTTTAGTATAAATTTTAAGGTTCTTGTTGACCAGTGCTCTTAAGGTAATGGTTAAGGGATTTATAAATAGAAATTTTATCTTGAAAATATATATAAGATGTTACTTTTGATCAAGTAATGGTTAGACAACTTTTTTATTAAAACTTATTTATTTTGGATGCTTAACAAATGCCCTTGGGGCACTAGTTACATTCTCCAAATTTTAATTGAAAAAAAAGTGTATTAAAAAGTATGTTTTTAAGAGTATGTTGCTAATGGTATTTAAATATCGACTATGGAAATTGCCATTACTTATCTATTAAGTGTCTGTTTGGTTTGGCTTTTGTACATTTAGAAGCAATTCTACAACATTCTAATATGTTTGGTTTGCCTTTTCATAATTGCTTCTATCCTCCAAAAACAATTCTCCATAAAGCTACAATTCCTAGCTTCTGACTTTTCTAGAATCAATTCTACACCCTCAATTCCATCACTGCCCTCTTAATTGTCATCAATTACATCATTGCCCTCCTAATTATCATCAATTTCTCTAACCCTTTCTCCAACCACATCGATTTTTTTTTACGTGAAATCTTAATTAGTATTATACTTTAAATTATTATATCAATATTTTAGTACTATGATACACATTAAATTAGTTTTGTAATAATATTTTAATACTCTATTGCACTTTAAATTCTATTATCTATTTCTAATTTTTATTTTCATGCTTTTAGTATTCTAATAACTTATATTTTAGGACTATATTGTACTTAATTATCTTAATTTAGTAATTTCTATTTCTTTGTATTTATTTCCAGATTTGTTGTATTTTTTTCTTTTACGCTACATTTTATCATTTTTGCCAACCATCTCTATTATTATTTTCTTTAAAAAAACTATTATTATTTAACTTAAATATATTTTATCATAAAAGAACAAATATTTTGTCAAAAAAAAATTGGTTTAACGATCTATTTATTATTTTTTAAATTAATATATAGAAAAAATTATTTATTTACATTAAATAATATATTTACATTGATCTGCACATACATTCAACTGTTATGTCCAATTATTTTTATTTAGCTATGTCCATTTTAGTAATTATACATTCAAAAGCAATTTTGATCAAAACTATCCAAACAACATTCATTCTCTTTAATCAATTCTACGTTATCGTATTCAAACATAAATCAATTATCTTAAAATCAATTCTGATGGAATCAATTCTGTCATAATCAATTCTATCCAAAGCTGAACCAAACACACCCTAACTCATGATACAAAATTTTCAAATAGATATATAGATTTTTTGCTTTTATTGGAAAGCAGACCATTCAGCAAAAGGGGAACTGTTTATAAGATACACTAAAATGATTGTAGCAGTGTTTTAAAAGAACTAATTTATGAGAATACAACTCCAATATCACTACCATGAATCCTTGTGAGAATCTAGCAGCGATATTACTGGACAAGGACAAAATATCCAAACCGTCATTTTTCCATCCAAACTCAACCCCATTAACCCGTGGGCGCGGTTATGGTGCATAAGAAAATCTTTATGCATCCTGCATAAATTTAGAAATGGTTTCTGTGAGTTGTACTCCAAAACCATTAAATGTACTTAATGGTTTCCAGCATACTGCATAAGGATTTTTAGCACCCTGCATAAAATTATGCCAAAACCATTTTGCTGTGGAAATGGTTTCTGTGAGTTGTACTCGAAAACCATTTCTAAATTTATGCAGGGTACATAAGGATTTCCTTATGCACCATAACCGCACCCTTAACCCGTGCCCTAGATACGTTAGTTAAACAATTAAAAATAAAATAAAAAGACAAATTTGACATTGAAAATAGCTTTTTTTTTTTAAAATTAAAAAGTATAATATACCATTTTTAAGATAACATTTTTTTTTTGACAAAAGATAACATTTTCCTTTGTTTATTGTAAATAAAATTAATTTAAAATTTAAACTTATTTTAAAATAGTTGAATATAAAAAATGATATGACATTAAATAATTAGAGAATAAATACATTTCTATGAAAAGTTGAGTATATTCAAGATGTTCACCTAAAAGAGTAGATTTACAATCACCTTGATAACTCGTGGGGTTCATTCCCAAAACACAATTGCAAAATTGGGGCTCGACATTCATTGTGGGCTTTAGAACCCGATCTGTGCACTGAGTGACCCAGTTTCATTCTAATATAATCTAATTAGATTGAGAAATGGAAAGAATATCTTTCTTTTTCTTCTCTGAAGAAGTTGAGGTTGAGCGTTAAAGTGTGGAAAACAAAACCTTTTTTTTTTGTTATCCATCTGATACCTCCTTATTCTTCGGAAAGTACAAAGTAGAGAAAAACATACACATACACATACATAGTTGTATCTAACTACTAAGGAAGGAAGTGAAGAACAACACTATGTTTTCTCCGTCTACACCATTCCCTTCTAGAATTCTTCCTTCCCCTTCAGGTACTGTACTGTTGTTTATGCTTATGTTGTTATTCTAATTCTGTTTAATTCAAGATATTTTGTGCAGTTATGATGCCTCCTCATGACCAAGCTGCTCCTGCACTTTCTTCTTGGCCTACTACTTTTCCTACCTCCGTTCTTTTACAAGAGCATCGCGATGAGTATAAGCCGCTACTTCATACGTGTAATGAAGACAACAAACCACCCCAGGTTCACATTTTTACTTGTAAAGAAGACAGTGTAATGTTCAATGTTCTTTTTATCTTTTCTTTCTACATTATCAATTTATCTACTATTTAGGCAACCTTAAACACAAGGGTAACAGATATGACCTCTATTTGTGAGAAAATCATTACCGGCGATGGCGATGGCGATGGCCATGTTGATGTGTCCGTGCATAACTGTATGCATCAGTTGCATCTTCGGTGTCATTTACAGAACTTGTAAGATATATTTGATTAGCACTCATGCTTGCACAACCAAAGTTGTCTCTTTAATAGATTTTGTATATTGATTACTACAGATTGGCTTCTTCACCTGAAGAGGATTTTGTTTCTTCTTCTTCTTCTTCTTCTTCTTCTTCAACTATGCTGCCTGCTGATGGTTTCCAATGGGATGCACTTACTCTTGCTAAGCAAGCTCTATCAGCCTCAAAACAAGCCGCTGCAGTTGCTCAAGAGTTGAAATTGGTTAAAATTGACGATGATGATTCACTACCTCTTGGGTTAGTTCTAGCTTTGGCATCCTTGATTTGGCTTTTTATCTGTTTATATGTTATTTTGTTGAGAATCATGCCTAAAATTTGCGATTCAGACTGGCCGACTCTTCACTTGGAAAGAACAAAATCGTGAGGTCAATACGGCTTAAAGAAAGACGATCTAAACAGAGAAAAGTGTCTAACTCAAAAGTTCTCGATGACGAAATGTACCTTACTAAAAAGTCCAATGTACAAAGAAGGTTACGTTTAGAGAAAAAGTTGAAAGAAGGACTTGACGGAAACCATGCTCTGCGCTTGTTCTTATGGAGTCCTGAAACAAAGCAACTTTTGAGCATTGAAGAAGAATCTCAATTGATTGCTCAAATACAGGTGTCACTCAGAATTCCATATTTCATTAAAATGTTTTGTTGGTTCAATTAAGGATCTTCTTTGCCATAATTTGTTATATGCAACAGGATTTATTTAAATTGAAAGAAACAAAGATCAAACTTCAGTCTCATTTTGGAAGGGAACCAACTTTGGCTGAATGGGCAGATGGTGTGGGCCTTAGCTGTCGTGACCTTCAGAAACGACTTCATTGTGGTAACAGAAGCAAAGATAAACTGATTCATGCCAACTTACGCCTGGTAGTTCACATTGCTAAATATTACCAGGGGCGTGGTCTCAGCCTTCAGGACTTATTGCAGGTATCGTCACTACCAATGGCTGTTTAAATTATTTCTAAACAAAGAAAAACCTCAAGATAAATGTTTGGCTAAAGTTGGAGCTGCAGTTGTAGGAGAAAATCTTCTGTGAAATGATCTCTATTATTTATTTTTTTAGAACTGTTGCAGTAATTATCTTAATGGCGTGATTAACAACTACATCTTTAACATTCATTTTCTGATGGTAATATCATAGGAGGGAAGTATGGGCCTTATGAGGAGTGTCGAAAAGTTCAAACCCCAAGCTGGTTGCCGGTTCAGTACTTATGCTTACTGGTGGATAAGGCAAACAATAAGGAGGGCCTTATTTCTGCATTCCAAAACAATTCGTCTGCCGGTAAAACCAATCTGTTCATTTCCTTAACTAGTTTTCTAAAATCTTGGGTTTGTTTACTTTCTAAAAGTGTTGTTCAGTTTTCATTTTTTAAAATTTGTCTTCGTTTTAAATTGCTAGGAAAGAGGGTGAAATTCTCATGTAATGAACAACTGTGATAGAGAAAAGATGGAAGGCAAGATAAGAATAATGTATTTTTAGAACAATGAGTACAGTGTTTTAAATAATTGTAGAAGAAAATATTAAATCTATGTTTGTTAGTTGAAGGGGAAATGAAAACAAGAAACATGAGAAGTAAATGGGTCCCAAGCTTTTCTCATTTTGAAGTGTGGATTGTCGGTAGACATGAAATTGTTGTATATGGACATCCAATAAAATAACTACCATTGCATTAATTTCTTTTTAATATGTTATTTGTAATAAAGCAAACATCGATTCTATTTCTGTAACATGGTATCAGCATATTATTTTCAGGAGAATTTCTACGCCCTTTTGGGCAAGATTGCGGAAGCAAAGAAATCATACATTAAAGAAGGAAATCTTCACCCCACCAAAGAAGAAATAGCAAAGCGAGTAGGAATTACAGTAGATAGGTTGGAAATGTTGCTATTTTCTACAAGAACTCCACTTTCGATGGAGCGAGCTGTATGGGCAGACTCGGACACAACTTTCCAGGTAGGGCCTTTTAAGTAAATATCAATTTTTCCCTGCAATGATGTCACTTACTAGATCTAAAAATTGAAAACAGTGAAAAGGAAACATATGTATTGATATAGATTGTTTAGAGCAGCTGAATGTTGTTCAACTCCCCATTTTGTACTGGTGAGTGGCGAGTGTCTATACCGAGTTTTTTGCTTGCGCTGATAACTGTTTAAACATATTCGAGGATATCTAATTTCAAAAAAGCCAAAATGTAATTGACTACAAGAACCATCTCAAATTTGCACAAGTATTAAGTTCTGTTGTGGGTGATGGAAAGCAACAATCAGCAGCAGCCAAAAGTTTCTTTTTTAATGGTATGAGGGAGATGCTAGATCATATTCCAACAATTTATATTAGATAAACCTGGGAAGCATAACATACTACCATAAACACAAGGGTATCAAGCAAACTGAGTAAACTAGTTAAACAAAGCCAGGTGGTTTGGTTTTGATTTGGTTTCATTCATCATTCTTTTGGTTTAGTATTTTGGGAGTAGCTGAACCAAATCATATATTTAAGTATGTTTCTCTCTTAACCATATATATACATTGTATAGGTATTAAGTCTTGTGAAATGCGATGTTGGTCTTGTTTAAGGTTGATCCTCAGGTTAAACTAGATTAAATCATCAACAAAACCTACTAAATATGCATGTGGCAGTGATTGGACTCAAGTCGCACAACTCTATTTTGTTCCTTACAGAAGTTGGATCATTTAAGTATTGACCTGTTAATATGCACCTCTTTATGGTATGCCTGTTTTTGCAAGTGACGGAGTGTTGGGAGATAAAATGGCAGCACGAAAGTAAACTCAATATAACAGATGAGAATATTGCACTGTATGTGTTGAAATACTGAAAAGAGATAGGATTACGGATGGCAACATTAGAGAGAGTCGGGGTCGCACTTATCGTAGAAAAGATGCTTGAATCTCGACTTAGGTGGTTTGGGCTATGTGAACTAGACCTGTAAATTTATGTAATAGAGAGAGTAGATCAAATATAGGGTAACCCATTCGTTAGACATAGCAAGACCTAGAAAAACTAACTGTTGGAGAAACTATCTAAGAAAGTGATAGATCTTTGATAGATGAATAGGAATAGATAGAATTATGGAGATGGTACTTGAATTATTATTGAACTTCTCTGGATAACTTTCCAACAGAGTGGTTACACAACAGGGGAATTACAACATGATGTAAACATAATTAATAAATTAACTGCTGCAATTTAACAATTCCTCTAGAAATTAGAGAGCCTAGTCTCTCCCAGGGTAATCCAACATAAAGAATCGAATCGTAGTAAACGTTCATCCTTATTCTATTTAATACATGTAAGTGAACTATATTAGGCCTTGTTTATTGGGCCTGCTAGAGATATGATCCATGGTAGAGCAAGTGTATGATGAGTCCATGACACAGTTTGATCTTTGTAACCGACCTCACATACGGGTATAATGCTTGCTTGTCGTTATTGCTTAGATACTACTAACAGGCTAAGATTCTTTTGTATTATGAATGTTCCAAATTGACCAAAACCTTATTATAATTTCAGGAGATTACTGCAGACTCATCAATTGAGATCCCAAATGTATGTGTTGCAAAACAACTAATGAGGAGCCATGTACGCAACCTCCTAGGTATTTTGCCTCCAAAAGAAAGGAAGGTACTCAGGCTAAGATTTGGTATTGAAGATGGTTATGAGAAATCTTTGACAGAAATTGGCAAGGTGTTGGGTGTGTGTAAGGAGAGGGTCAGACAATTGGAGAGCCAAGCGTTGAACAAGCTCAAGCAGTGCCTTGTTAGTCAACAACTTGATGCATATGTAGACTTAATAGTATAGTTGATCAATAGCATACACCAAGGTTGAGCAATTATATTGATTATCGTATATATATATATCATATTTTAGATTATGAATATGTGATAATAATTTTGATATTCATAAGTATATATTTGATAGAAAATGTGATACATTACTCGAAAAATATACATTACTCGAAAAATAAGGTGATAAAATGAAATATCAATTAATTTTTGAGTTATATAAATTTGACTAACCTAGAAGAAATACGAGTATGTTTGAATTGGCTTATTTGAGTGTATCTTTTGACAAGCTCTAATGGAACTATTTGGGAGACCTTAAGAAAATAATTTATGGCATGTTTATATGCAGTTAGTATTTTAATAAACTGTGAAGCTCTCCATAATAGTCTTTAAAAACGATTTATAGTTCATATGAAAAAAGGTTGATTTTACTTGATTTTTGTTACAAAAATAGCTTATACATAAGCATTTATATGAAAACGATTTATAGTTTATGCTATAAGCCTTTAATAAAGCTATTTACACAAGCACGGCAGTAATCAAATAACCTATACACAAGCATGAAAATACATTGTTACAGTATTTGCTTATTTGCTTATCTCTTCAATTCTTATTTACCATACTCTTACAAATATATATGTGATAGAATTTTTTTGAACAAATATACGTGATAGAGTTTAAGTTATACTAGACTTGTCTAAATTTCTATAAGGTAATCAAATGACATATACACAATTAATATCATGTCTTCTAGATTTATGAATGTTATGTTTACGAAGATTGATTTTGTCATCCAAAAAGATCTAATGAAGTAGTTTGTTATATGCCTACCTTCTATTTATATGTATGTAATTCTTGATATATATATATATATATATAATCTCTATCCATGTAGAAAAAAAAGTCAAAAGAAAGGTAAAAGTGGTTTACAAATATCATTGTTTTGTTTATTCTCTTGTATCTTTAACCATAAAATTGACAACCGTTAAAATATCATGACCATACAATTTTGATCGGACAGCTTAGATGCTTTACAGCACCCTGTTGTTAGAGCAGGAAATCTGCTTCCCTAACCTTATCATCCTTAAAAGGAAATTTATACATCTTTTCAAACCAAGGCACTAAAAAGCTCATAGTATTAATTGGATTATTCTACATGTAGGGCCCTCGTAAAAGTGGTATTTTCAAACCTAAAAAAGGCTATTCAACTTCAAGACAAGCTTCTTGTCAATAAAAAAACTTCAAGAGAGGCTAAGCACTAAACACACATGATAGGTCCTATGAAGAAGACATCAAATTTTGCATGTGACTTTCTTGTAAGTCCACCTTCCTATTATCTTTGGCAAAAACATTATGGTTCATGCCAACATTAATGTCACTTATTAATGATTCAAAACTACAAATGATTGATAAATTTTATGTTGAAAAAATTACTTTTTGTTGTTTCAATGTGTTGAATGCACAATTTCTAAAGTAAAGTTTTCATTTTAAATTTTTTATCAAGTGTCCTTGCTAACATTTCCCAAACATTATTAGATTCCATAATTTGGGATATGGCTATCAACTTGTGTCCACATCACCAAGCTCTTCAAATTTTGCTTTATTATCATCACACTGACCCCAAATGAACCTATAATTGAGTTCATCAAACATAAAGTTTCTCTCAATTTTAATTCATATTCTCAAATAAGTAGAAGAGGAATCTTAAAATGCCAAAAGATGAAATAGTTGAGCACGCGGGAGACATTATGTGACTAATGACCCGGACATTACATATGTATCCTAATTCATCAAGGAAATTTCATGTCATTGTTTCCATAGAAACAATAATGCAACTAACTAGAAGAAAAAGTTAAACCCCATTATGCTTATATCTACTAGATTTTAACAACAAAAAACAATTCTTAAGGGATCAAGTAGGAACCATAAATATGCAGTTTCCACCAGCCTTGTCCATCTTATTGCACATATGAGGCATTTACATTTGATGGGCCAGTATTTGTATCCTTCTAAGTAGGCAAATGAGTAAGTACTGAATGAAACATTAGCTTTTAATCCCAAAATTCTTTCTCACTCTTAAAATAAGAGATAAGTTATTGTCCAATTTTTTTTATCATTATTTCCTTGTCTTTTTTTTTTCTTTCTATGGACATTATATCCTTATCTTGTGCATCTAATATTTAGAAGAATTTAATTTTTTTTTAGTGTAAAACTAGCATGGAAGACATCATTACGATAACTAACACATCAATCAACTATGTTGGTACCCCGCCTACCATCTATCATCAACAACACACTAATAATATATTATATAAATAAAGAAAAAAGAACAAAAAGGCGAGGGGAGACGAAACCAAAACTCTAGCCTTTGAAACCAAAACTTTGGAAGAATTAATCCCTTCCAATGAAAGTCATCCTAATAACAAATGGACCAATGTCCCACCAATAATAGTCTAGAAAAGAAATTTCATAAGAAGTGATTTTATTGACACCGCCAACCTAAAGAATTTTATAATAACAACTCTTAACTTTAATCATAAGTACTTTTAAATTCACAAATGTGATATGTTATTTTTTTTTTTTGACGGTGTACAACTTTTTTACACTATCAATATTAAATTCCATTTAGAAAGAAGATTTCAACACAAATTGAATAGTACAATGATAATTTCTCTTTCTAACTTCCACCAAAAAAAATATACCTTAGCATTGGATGAAATTGAATTAGTACTACCTAGGAGTGGTAAAATTTGATATTTGGCAAACCTAGGCCCATTCTATTTTCATACGTTTCTGACAACTGGTGATTTTTCAATAGTAACAGTCCATACTTGATCTAGAAGTGTACTACCATAGATAAAATTTTCTTCTTTGCTTCTATATATATATAAATACCTATAGTGGAACCTGAAGCTACCATGCTTCTTCCACTTTCTACCACTAGATTCACTGCTATATGCCAGAAGAATATCATTCATGGCAGTAAAGGAAATTAGCAGCACAAGGAACCAAAATAGTACTCATCAGCATCAAGAACAAGAAGGGTGTGATCCGTGCAAGTCTTTTGGCCAAAAGTGTAGTCACTTGGTCAAGAAACAGCGTGCAAAATTCTACATTCTTCGCCGTTGCATCGCCATGCTTTTGTGTCATCATGAGCGTTCTGAGCATTGAGAAGCAAACCAAGGTAGATGCAAGAAGTTAAGATTAAGACTAATTAATTTAAGAGCTAGGAGATTAATGTTGCATTATTATCTTTTTATTTATTTTATTTTGTATTATTATTATTATAAGGTTGTAACATAATGAGGGTATTATGTCATACTGGAAATTGTTGGTTTATAATTTTTGTTATAGGATTTGCATTTATGTGTAAATTACATGCAGCTGCTAACATGTGAAAGAGATTAGATCTGTTTCAATTTTCACAACTATTGAGTAGATCTTCTTTTTCAGATGCTATAAGTATGTCTTTGAAACTCACACTAATGTCATTTTCTTTTATTATCTTATGCTTTTCTTCTTATTTTCTTATTATTTTTCTTTCGGTTCATCACATGGTAAGTTGAAATTATCCATGAGATTCTTTATACTCCATTTTCAGATTTATGTGCATAAATTAATTAGTTTTATACATAATCATTGTTTCTTTTTATTCCCACAAAGACCTCTTCCTCTGAAGAGGTTTGCAATTAATTTGTGTTCTATTTTATTTCTTGCTTCTCGGTTATTCTGATTTGGTTTTTTTTCTTAGACATAGTTCTCATGGAAAATAAATATGTAATTTATTATTCTAAGTTAATCATTTTAATAATGTTAATATTTCTCAACTCTATTTTCTTGGTGACACTATTGCAAGTATATGCATAAATACCAACTAATTTAACACCCAAGAAGGATGAAACCATGTGGCTACTGAAATTTTCATTCAACTGCCAAGCTTTTGAACAATGTGAAAAATTAATTAAAACTAACTTTATTAAATAAATAAATAAATAGTTTCTACTTGCTGATACAGGGTAAGAAGGAGGCATAAGATAGCACATATAGTATTTATTGATAAACAATCAAACATCCCACACATCTTCAAAATCTAATATGATTAATCATTTTTCATAACAATGGTCCTAGTGCTAAGGAAACATGAGACAAGATCAAGCCTCATTTTAAATTTATTTTTTTGGGTCCATAGTCACATATATCCCATTATATATCTTTAAAAAAATCTTATAATATTTTGTGTCTTTAAATTCCACAGACTCTTTGTTAAATGTTTCGATCCAACCAACAAACAAAATTCAACATCATATCAAGCTCAGATTAATAAAATAATTTGTTGTGTAGTAATAATGTACTACTACATCACACACTCCCTAGTCCCCACCTATTAATAAAATTTTAATTATTATCAACAAAAAACACTAGACATGCATTAATTGATGAGCAAATAAAGACAAGCTTCTTTAGTAACAGCAATATTAAAATATAGACTTTTATATGTGTTTAGTCCTTTAAATATGGGTCATTTAAAAAATTGTCTCTGTATATTCCTTAATCCACGCATTTGGTCCTCCCAAAATTAAATCATTTAAAATTTGGTCCCTCCCACTTAATCACTGCCACGTTACTATATTA
This sequence comes from Medicago truncatula, assembly GCF_003473485.1. Classification (NCBI taxonomy): domain Eukaryota; kingdom Viridiplantae; phylum Streptophyta; class Magnoliopsida; order Fabales; family Fabaceae; genus Medicago; species Medicago truncatula. Next base: position 48,020,576 of record NC_053048.1, read on the forward strand.
GCTGATGTGGCACTCAGCAAAGTTTGGTGTGAAGTGACAAAAATACCCTTAAGTAATTCCGCTTCCCTCTGATGGAAGGAGAGATATTTTTGTCACTTCACGCCAAACTTTGCAATTAAGTGGGGAGAGGGACCAAAAAAATTTTTAAGAAAAGAGAGGAACCAAATTTTAAATGATTATATTTTGGGAGGGAAAAATGCTAAGATCAAGAAATGTAAGGACCATTTTTTAAATGACCCCTATTTGCATAGGCTAAACACATATAGAAGCTTTAAATATATAGGTGTATTGGTTTTATTCGATTTTACGTATGTGAAATTATGTTAATCCAAAGCATATGGTTGGTCAAATATGGGGAGAGATGGGAAAGAATGAGTCAGCATGAAAAATGAATGCTTTTATATGTGTGGTTGCTTTCTCAAATCATTAGCTTTTTTTTATTGTTTTGTACAAGAGAACTTCTGTTCATCTTCACGTCTTGAAAGCGATACTGTTTCTTCATCCACCGTGAAACTTCCAAGAAATTAACTAATTAACCTTGATCAATATTCAAAGATGATGGAACATTTGTTGTGTAGTAATTGTCAGTTAAAAATCTAACATATATAGTTCCTAAAAATGATAGTCCAAGGTGATAGTCCAAAGTGATAATCTCTTAGATTCCTCTCCCATGCATGACCCAACAAAATTAACATTTTTACAAGAGAGTGGATTTTAGGAAATGCTAGGACAGAATATGGGAGATATATCTTTAGCCTTATATTATGCACTTATAGCAACTCCAACATGAGGTGCTCAATGATTTGATGAAATTTAAAATATTTTGGTGAAGGTATATATTCTCAACTCCAGTTAAACTTCTGGCTCTTCTAGAAATTATCTTCATTGTTAAACATTGGAGTTCTTAAGGGTTTAAGCTAATGTACACTAAGCAAGAGTTAATTAATTATTTTCTCCATATACGTGAATAGAATAAAACTAGAAAGTTACCTTTCACATGGGAGAAATTGTTAAAAAAATGGGTCCAATTGTAGTTAATAGTTCGGCTATAGTTTTTTTTTTTTTTTTCTCAAAAAAACTATCGTTGGACACTTTTTAAAGCGGTCTAATCATTTTTTACGTTGATTTTAACCGACTAAAAGAGTGATTGAGCCATCGAACTGTAGTTGGACCCGTTTTTTAGCGATTTCTCCGGTGGAAAAGGTAACTTTCATAAAACTATGAGGTAACAATGTGTACTCACGTGTTGATAAGTGGAAGGGGAAGTGCTTAAATTGGCATCAATGTGATGACAGTGGTTGACGTGCACGAATGATTAACGATGATTTTGTTACTATAATAAGTAAAATCCAATGGTAAAAACAAAGAAACCCATCACATGTGAAGATGCTCTTAGTATACATAGCTAGAGACTATAGTGTGAGGTACGGAATAGAAGAGAAGAGGAGGGGTGTGTAGTAGTAATACTGTGGTGGTGGGTCTAAGAAGAGGAGACAGCAGGAATCGTAATGAGAAGAAGAGGTGAGTTGTGGGTCAGCCTTCTGTTCTGCTGACCTGACCCTCGTGCGGCCCTCTCTTTCACTTCGTGGTCCCAAACTCTCCTTAATTACTCCTTTCTTAACCTTTTCGTTCCACTCACCCCCCTCTTCTACACTATTTTATTTTTTAAAAGACCAAGAGAAAGATATGTTAAAACAACATAATAACAACATAACAAATGTTAGGATGAAAAGATACAATAGTCAAAGATTGCATAAAAGATATCAACGAGTAGTGATATTTGAACCACCATTTGAGACAAATTTGGTAACAATTTTTTTCTCTCTTTTCATTGGTCAAAAACAATAGAGAGAGGAAGGAAGAGAGACAATAAAAACATAATGTGAGTATGAAAGAGAGTTCTTAAAAAGTTGTCACAAAGTAGTTGTAAAAATATCATTTCTCATGTAGCAATGTCAATGAATGGAAATCAAAATGGTAATCAACTAAGATGTAAAACCATCATAAGAATCTGAGTGGTTGAAAGCTACATAGATAGTAATCGTTAGAAAAAATTAAACCATTAACTTTAGACTTGATCAATAGTTTAACCATGTCAAACTTTCTAATTGACCGCATGGATGCTAATCAAATCGAACGAAGACATTCAATTACTTTTTTTTCATTAGATTTTAAACTTATAAATTGCACCAAATAACAAAAGCCCTGTTTGTCAATGCACAACTGACTTACACAAATTTCTGTTTTCAAAATGCTTATAGAAATGATTAAAAATCTCTCATTTAACTTCATCCACTCTTTCCCATTAACCATAATGCTTAAGATAACTTTGTTCCTTTTTCTACTTTTATCCAAGCCATGAAATTTTTTCATGTTTTCATCACATTATTTCAATCATAAAATGCTCGACCTCTATCTTTAAATCATAAAACTCTCGACCTCTACCATTAAAGACTACGGTTTACTTGTGACAAAGAAAGTATTTTATGCACCAAATCTTTTCTTTGATATTGTTCCTCTAAAGATAAACTTTCCTCCTCCCTGTATCATCTAAAAGTTGTAAAGACAATTTAAACTCTAAGATCCTCTCTTCAATATATTGGCTATACTTCTTGTGCCAATCACAAATACTATTCGTCATCTTTTTAGATTTTTCCTTCAACACAAAATCACCCTAACCAGATTCTCGAATATCATTCCAACTTTCTTTTACAAAATCATGGTAACCATCAAAATCTTCCTAACACTTAAGCATCCTAAAAGGGTGAGGGCCCCAACTAAGTTGAATATCGCACAACACAATTGACACATGATTAGACAGCAAAAACTATCAAGTCTACTTAAGACCTTACCATCTAACCTTGATTAAGTGAACTTTCTCCCATTTAAAGGTAAACCAATCAAAGTTGAATTATCAATAAACTCATTAAAAGATTATGTATCATTCTCTCTTAAATAATCAACATTCCCCTTTCGATCCAATTATGGCCAAATTGAATTAAAATCTCCACAAACACAACATATCACCCACTCATCACCTATAACTTTCTTATATAATTTGACATATTGTTGATAGTTTGACAAAATTCGATCTTTCTATAAATAGTTATTCTAGTATTTTTTTTAGGCTTATTAGATCCGCTGGTCCCTCAATTAATTTCCATTTTTCATTTTGGTCCCACAATTGATAAAAAGTATCTTTTGATCCTTTAGATTTTCCTCCATTTGCCGAATAAATCCCGACGGTTAACTTTAACCCAAATGATGTATATGGTGGACCAATCTTAAAAATGGTCCACCATAATCTTTTTTATTAAAAGATGATTGTTAGATCATGCATGTCTATTGTATCTTCCGGTGAGTCAACAACACTTAACCCTTTTTCCCATTTCTTCATCTTCATCCCTCTCATCTTCATCATCTTCTTCGCACAACCTCATCAATCTTCAAACTCAACCTAGAAAATCCAGTAATTTTAAAATTAATAGTACATAATCTTTGCCCCCGTGAATGATCGTCCATTTTCTTCATCTCTATTCCCTCAATCAACCTCTTATTTTTTATTGTTGACTTTCGAAATCATTAACTAGAGATGAAATGAAATAAGTGAAATGAAAACTACAATCTAAACAGTGAATCGGAACCAAATCCGATTCAAAATCTCCACCACCGGTGATGAATAGTAACGCAGATTCAAGGTCCTGGAGAGAGAAACGCAGAAATTCCACCATGGCTTTGAAATGATTCGGATGGGTTGGGTGATAAGGATTGGATTTGAAACGCAAAAACGCAGAGAAAGGGGAAAATCAAGGGTTTGTTGGATTTGAAATGATTCATATGGGTTTGGAGATAAAGATATGATGTTGCTTTTAATTGAATGTTGTTAATTCCATCATGGCAGAAGTGAAAAAGAAACAACAAGAAGCAAAAATGGGTTTGACAGAAGTGAAAAAGAGATGGGTTTGCAGGTATGAAGAATAAGATCAAAATGAAAGTTTAGTTTTGGATATGAAGAAGAAAGGGGTAAATCGGTAATTACCCATGTGTTTGGTCTTATTAAGGGTAAAAGAGTCCATTCACATGTGAAAATCTAACGATTCCTTTTATGATAAATAGATTGAATGGTTAAAATCAACAAAATTAATAAGGTCTACGATGGACCACTTTTAATGTTGTTCCACCATAGATATTTGGAGTTAAAGTTAACGGTAGGGATTTATTTAGCAAACGGAGGAAAAGATAAGGGACCAAAACGTACGTTTTATTATTGTGGGACCAAAATAAAAAATGGAAATTAATTGAGGGACCAATGGATATAATAAACCTATTTTTTATTATATTCTTGATGTCATATTAAATTATGTTGTTTCTTTTTTTTTTTTGGTCAAGAAATTATGTTGTTTATGATACTTCATGGTTATTTAGTTTCCCGCGTGCTTTAAGTTTTTTCTCGGGCCTTTTGCCCATGTGTATCACCCATAAAAGTCAATTTATTATTGAGAAATGATATTTGTACAATCATTTTGTGACAACTTTTAAGAAGAAAAAAATGCTTTCAGAAATTCAAAAAGACATTTAAAAAAAGTTTTTGAAAATTAGATTTATCTAGCATAACATTCATAGTTTTGTCAAATGAGTAAATAGTCAATTTCCCCCCTGAAATTGTAAGTTTCATCAATTACTCCCCTGAAATTAACAAAACTTCAATTACCCCCCTGAAATTTCACAACATTAGTCAATTTACCCCCTCCGTCAAATTTTTCTGTTAGTGAACATGACGTTTTGCAAATACCCCCCTAAAGTTTTGCATTATGTGCAAAATGCCCCCCAAACTTAAAAATTTATATTATTTTTTTCTTAAAAACAAACAATTAATAGTTAAATATTAAAACTAACTATTAATTTTGGAATTTGGGAAAACTACATGCATATATACATCAAAATAGGCTCCAAAATGGGGAAAAATATGTATTTTTTAAAGTGACAATAATGGGATGATTTGTGGATTAATATTGGGGGTTGTGTAGTTTAAATGGTTTGAGCAAATTGTTGAAGGAGTTGGAGGAGTTAAAAGACTGAGATGGTGAAGGAAAAAATATAAATTTAAATCTGATTATTAATTTGTTTGTAAACCTCTAAAAATAATAATTTGTTTATTAGAAATAACCATTATTGTCACTTTAAAAATATACATTTTTCCCTATTTTGATGTATATATGTATGTAGTTTTTCCAAACTCCAAAATTAATAGTTAGCTTTAATATTTAACTATTAATTGTTTGTTTTTAAGAAAAAAATAATTTAAATTTTTAAGTTTGGGGGGCATTTTGCACATAAGTGCAAAACTTCAGGGGGTATTTGCAAAATGTCATGTTCACTAACAGAAAAATTTGACGGAGGGATAAATTGACTAACGTTGTAAAATTTCAGGGGGTAATTGAAGTTTTGTTAATTTCAGGGGGTAATTGATGAAACTAACAATTTCAGGGGGGAAATTGACTATTTACTCTTTATCAAATGTACTAATTATAAATAAATAAAATTCAATCTACGGGTTTGAGTCGAGTGGAAGAAGTAAACTCTTGCACTATGACAAATTAAGGGTTTTCTGTAAAGTACTGATTTTTAACAAATTAAATGTATATTAAAGTTAAAAAATTTAATTGAGAGAGTTGCTATATTAATGTTCAACTAAGATTGCATTAATTGATGCAAAAGAGAAAGGGAAAAAAACTCAATTTACACGTCCTTTCAATAATACGATGCAACATGGTGTTTGATGATTTCTTCTTCTCCCAAGTCCCACCGACCATTATCAAATCCATCTTGCAATTTACTTAATTCGTGCAAATTTCTGATAAAACGTACTACCTTTTTCTAAAAAATAGATTCCATATTCAAACTTGAAGGGCTTGTTTGAATTTGTTGGAGATAATTCAGAGCCAATATAATTGCAAACAGTTGAAAGAAAGAGATTCAATTGAAAGTAGTGTTATCAATTAGATCGTACTGAAATTGAAATTCCAATAACAGATCTGTGTCTACTTGTCCATTGTCTACTCTCGTGTGCACGTGCTCCTGGTACGGTGTAAAATTTTCTCCTTACTTCAAAGTGGATTTGGATTTGGTGAAGGAATTGTGTTACGTACCTTGAATGTCCCCGTTTAAATTGATGGATAAGATGGCTTGTTACCTTAGTAGCGGAACCAGAAATTTTGAATAATGGGAACATTATTAAATAAAATTTTTTGGAAGGGAGAATATGTGTGGTTGATTTTCGATTCCATGAAATAAGGAGGAAAGGTTTTCATTTTTCTCATTTAGAAAGAGAGATAGAGATGATTGTAGATGGGTTTAAAAATAAAATCTCACAAAAACAGCATTTGAGATGAATTTCTCATTGAGAAAGAGATAATTATAATGGATTTAGAAATAAAATCTCACAAAAACGACATGTGAGATGAATATTGTCCCCATTTATATATGTCATCCCTCGACTGATGTGAGACTCTTTAAACGATAGTGAGACAAGGTGTGATAAAAATTGCTTATTTTAATTTTTAAAAATTAAATATATGAGAGAGTGTAAATTCTATACGGGTAGACAAGTATGGTAGGGGGGTGTCAAATATGTTTGTGCAGGCAGGAGCCCACTCAACCTTGTGTGTGGCTCCACCATCGGTTTGTAACTGATTAAATTAATTTGTAACTTTAATCGTATGATTTCAAATCAATGACCCATGGAGGAGAATTGATGAGGATTTTTTCTGCTATTATAAATGCATATACAATATCCTAATGCATATCGCGTCTTGTAAGAAATTAAGTCGGTACAATTGATGAGGGTTTTTTTGTGATGTATTTGCAAATATCTACGAGATATATATTTTATGTTAGAAATGCAATTTTGAACTTCTTATTTTCACTAGTTCATAGAATTGGTCCCTGTTTGAAATTTTTCACTTTTGTCCTCTCTCCCTCACTCATATTTACATCAAGACTAAAAAAGTGATGATATGATATGTTTTAAATTATGTGACATGAGATACTATACTATGGACCAGAAACAAGGAAGTTTCGCATACGTGTGGATCAAAACATGAAACTTTAGCGCACGCACATGGACATGGAAAGTTGCGCGTACAAGGAACACCCGCGCATGTGACTCAATTAAGAAATAGAATTCTTATTTATCCATTAAACACTCCCTCCATGTTCTTAAGGGCAATCCTACACTTTTAAGATCAACACATCCTTCACAAATTCTCAGAGATAAATTTTGGGGCATCATGAATGCTGGCTAAGAATATTTTACTTGTCATCAAACTCTTTTGTTGCAATTGATAAGGTTAGCATGGTGTTTTTGCATCTCATCCCTATTCCCCTACAGTTTGTAGCTTTGTTCTATTGTGAAATTCAAAGGTATCCAATGTTACATGACTTTTATCCTCACTTTGAGGCAAGATAATATGTGTGCATATTGGCCTGTCGAAAATGGAACTTCTCAAAATTCTTCTTAGTTTATCTTTGTGTCCCCTACCCCCTAATCATCTTATTCTATCAAACATTATATGATGCTTAAGAGTTAGTATTTTCCTATGATCAGTTATTTGTCTGTTTCTTATCATCGTATAAAAAGATAAGTAGAGAAACATGTCAAGTCAAGAAAGTTGAGTTATATACATTTGGAGATTGTTTGATGATGGTGCAACTACCTGTCTTTGGGTATGATAAAAACAGATTTTAAATAAATTAGTTATGTAATACAATTGTAGTGAAAAGCTCCAAATTCTAATTTAAATTCAATTCTAAACAAAAACTTAATTTTACTTTGTGCTTGTTTAGTATGACCCTGGACTAGAGTCCTCAAATTGACATTGGTAGCTCAATGTAATTCAAACATGTTTAATTTAATTATGGATCTTTTTTAGTGTCAATTTTTTCTTTTTGGTTAACATTTAGTGTCAATTTTTTTGTTAAATAAACCGGTAGCATGAAAATCATATTTTTAAGGTGAATAAGTGAGATGTTCGGTATTCGAAATCCAACATTTAAATATATTATGTAATGTCTCAATTAAACTCACAATACTTTTTAGTGTCAATTTTAATTCACCAAAAATAAACAAAAACACATACACATATTATTATACTCCCTGTGGTTTTAAATATAAACAAAAATCAAAATATCACGAGTGATATCCCTTATACATACTTATATTATATGTAATAAAACCGTTGGAGGTAGCTTTGATGTAACATTTTTTTTTTCAACACTTCCTTTAAATTTCATTTTTTTTTTATCTAATAAAATTAATGTTGATTCCATACTTTTGAAATAAATATAATATAGTGGTGCAATGCACATTATTTTCATCAATAAAATATTAGAGATTGTAAAGTGGTGGAATCGCCGTGAGCTTAGCTCAGTTGGTAGGGATATTGCATATTATATGCAGGGGTCGGGGTTCGAACCCCAAATACCTACTTCTCTACAATTAAATTGTATAAGTTATCGCCACTAGGCTACTTGACCCAAAAAAAATAGAGATTGTGTTCAAAATAGAGGATAGTATTTAGGTGACATTGATCAATCATAATATCACAATCCTTGTGAAAGAGAGAAAGAAACCACTTATGATATTGTAGTTGGTCAATATCAGAAATGTTTCTAAAATAAAATAGAATGTTAGCACAGCACCTCTACTCTCATGGAGGATACTATGAATACAGTAGGGCTGGGGAGGGGGACCCGGTGGAGAGCACGTGCAATCCTGACAAGGTTGAAATGTGAGTGTGTTGTGTCACCCAAAAGCAAATGAAAGTGCCACATTTCAACTTGTGTTTCTTTGTACGAACCCACTCACAACTTCACACGTGGAGACACACGTGTGACAGTTTCATAAAATTACTGCACACAACAATGATTAATTTACTTGTTTTCTTATTTATACCTAACCTATTACCTATATCTATTTTTAGGTTATCTTTCTCCAACTGCTTGTCAGTGCTGCCATAATTCCCGATCTCTTATTTTTTAACAAGCTTTTTGTGATAGCCTTGGATTATATATTCTCTTGATTATCATTCTTTCGGTCTAAGTTGAGTTAATAAAAATTAAGGTTATGTTATCCGGGTCTTAAGCGTATTAGTTGAGGAAATAAAAAATGATAAGTTTGTATTGAGTTCAATAATTTTTTAACTTTTAAAAAGTTAAATCTATCAATTTTCATTATTTCTCAATACAATTTTTTTAAATTTGTCCTTTTAATCAATGCCCTAAAAGCACTCTTTGACATTTCCTTAAGGCTTTGTTTGGATGCACAAAGAAAATGAAAGGAAAGAATGAGATAAGAAAGATTGTCTAGGGAAAGAAAAAGAGTAGAAAGTAAGAGGATTATTTTGGTTGTTTGGTATAAGAGAAAGTGGAATAGAAAGTTGGAGGAAAGAAAGACTTAAATTTAGTAATCGACATAAAAACCCTTAAACAAAAATAATATGTTAGTTTTTTTTTGTTACAAATAATATGTTAGTTAGTATATATAAACAAATTGTCTATAGTAAATAAAAAAAGAAAAGAATAAATAAATAAAAAGAAATTAGCGTGAATTATTTAAAAAAGAAGTTAGAGGTGAATTGAAAAAATAAATAAAAAAAGACAACAATTGAATAGTTAAACAAATAAAGAATAAATAATGAAAGTTGGGGCATATTGGTAATTTCAAACAAAACACTTGAAACTTTCGGTCCATGTGTGGGTGGAAAGGTTTCTTATAGGCCCCACATAAATCTTTTCTTTCCTTCACTATTTTAGAGAGTTCCAAACAATGGAAAGTCTTTCTTTCCACCACCTTTCTCTCCTCGTCACTTTCTTTCCTTTGAAACAAACATACCTTAAAATTAATGTATTTAGACAAAATTTTAAATCAGATATATTAACTTTTGTTTTGATCTAATATTTTCTTATAAAAATGACGGGATGAATTTTTTACATGATTACATATCTTCAAATACTTATGTTTTCAATTTTTTTACAAAACTCCATTCATTTTATATTTTCCTTAGCAAGGATTAAATTGGAGTTTTCGGTCGCTAGTAGTATGTGGCTTCATTTGTACGAGTCAACTCAAATAGCATGATCATCCAACACCATCTGAATAATCAATTAGGTCAAATTCAAACTTGTTTGTTGAGAGCCTGAGATTGATCTGCAAAATATTATAGAACTCAAATGAACCATAAACTCGAAAAAAAGAATAAAAAAAAACGGGCCTTAATTAGACTTGTATGTATGTATACTCACGATAAATGGGAAAATAAAAAAGGGGATAAGGATGGTTGATAAATTTGATGGACAGCAGTACAGTACATATACAAGGCATACCCCTCCTCTTTCTTCAGCAGCATAATTGTTAGTATGTGGTATGATATGATGTTGCTCTCTCCATTATTATTTTACGGATCATATGATATGATTTGATGTTTTTTCTAGCCAATTATTGTGTCACTAATACATTAGATCATTGCCAACCAACAATGTCACATTCAATTACAAAAATGAAGCTGGCTTCGATCTGTTCACATTTATATTTGCAAGCGTAGCATCTGATTATCTCTACTTATGTGGAGTTTCGTTATCCAAATAACTACATAATTGTGGTAAACCTCTAATATCAGTTTGAAGTCACACATTAGATAGAAAAATGAGGGTTGAAAAATACATCAATGATTGAACTCATAAACTAAGATGTTGTAGATAGAGTGTTCAAATTTAAATTGATCCAGAATAAAACCACAACTCGATTCAAAAAAATTAGATACCACAAAAGATTGAATATTATTGAATGTTTTTTAATGTTGTTTTGTAAAAAGACATTAGAATTGGATTTCAAATCACTTTTTCAAAAATGAACCAAACCAAACAGAACCATAAATATAAATTTTAATATGTAATTATTATTTTTTGAAGGGTATTTTATCAGTATTATATCTAGTTACTAATTCGTTTCAAAGTTTCAAAAGTATTAACTTACTATTTTAAACTCTTAAAAAGTATCCTAAGAACATTCATTAGCATTTCCCTTATTAAAATATATCCTGTCATTTTATTTTATTTTAAGGATATATTGTCATTACGTTGTTTAATTATATAGACTTATCATTTTATTAAGTTTTTTTTTATCCTGCTAAGTCCTTTAAATCTCATTATATGTACAATGGTACCCATTTTTATACATTATGTTACAAAAATACACATGTGTCTAATATTCGTCTAAAGTTTGGATGATAATCCTTATTGTAAATGGGTTCACCCATTATGCACTAATCAATAAAATTTTACTTATAAAAAACGTACTGGGGTAGAAGAATCCAAAGTTTTTTCTTTTATGAGAAAGGGGTAGAATATTTGATACTGGGATGGAATCCAAATTTTACTTATCAAAAGTTAGGTTTGGAAAATTTAATATTTGATATTGAAATTATAATAATAATTAAATGATATGAAACAAAAAATAACTAACTTAAATTAGTTCCCTCAAAAAAAAAAACTAACTTAAATTAGTTGTGATTATTTCATTGTTTATATATGGTTACTTAATCAAATTAAAATAATCATATGTTTGTTTTTAACATCTTCCTCTTAAATCAGATAATACTTGTAATCAATTTAAATTTTCACACATTTATCTCTATTTTTACTTTTTCTCTCTTCACGATTTCTCTCCACAACCAAATACTCCAAAAATAATTGCTTTGGGGATTCATTACACTAAATTTCCATGTGAGATTGCCTCTCAAATAGTTTACTTAGTCCAATCAGTGATATGCTCCAACTATCTTTGCCTCAATTCCTGTCTTCAGCATAGACGTAGTCATAGTCATTGATGGAAACTCTATCTCTCCCTCCCTCTAAACTCAACATTCTTTATATTAATTATTATTATTATATCTATCATACCAACCTTAGGACTACAAACTCGTGGCTTGTTTTCCTTTGAGGAACATGAGCCCTATTTCTCCTGCAAACATTGACTTGAGCCTTTGTGCAAGTCCCCCCTAATGTCCCATCAGTGAGCATGCGTGCTTGTTAATTTGACTCACAAATATTTCGGCCATTAACCTACTAGGATGTCATACGTTACGTACCATATTTTTGCACGTCTTTATTTTTCTAAGCTTTTTGGCTTATTCATAAGAGCAAAGGTACATTAGATTAGTTGGGAGACAGCAGGAACAAAATAATTAATAGCTTAAATTTATTTACTGACTGTGTGTAAGTTTTGTTTGCACATGTAAAATAAATATTTGTAAAGGTATTCTAAGAAGTAATCTATAAAAAAAATGGCCGCGTGGAGTTATTTGATTGAATATTTATATGAAAAAAAAAATACAATTTTAGTGTATACAAATTAAATGCAATAGTTATTAATCAAAGCAAAAGGAACGTGGTAAACAATTTTTACACGATTTTGCTCTAGAAAAATTACAGGATTTAACAATTTTTATTTAATAGCAAATGCTAACGACTATACTGGTCAATTTTTCACCCTATTGTTTGCGGCATTTTTAAAGAAACGGATGCATTTTTAAAATATATTTCAATTCAAAAGGGAATTATTTTGTTATGTGAAAAATATTGCATAATTAAACATTTCAATATAATTATTGTCCTTAGAAAATTTGCCTCCACCGATAGAAAATATGAATAGAAATCAAAGCCTAGATTGATCGAAGTTGAAAACAGATGTATTACAGATTCGGATTTGGGTGATTAAGCCCTGTGAAGAGGAGATTTGAGCCTGGCTGCGTACGTCTCAAGATTATATTAGGTACAAACACAAATCCATTTTTAAGCAAAAAATAATAAAATTGTTCATCGATAGTTGCAACCTAATAATGAACGTTTTAGAGGAGTCTATTGAACAATCTTTTTAGATTTAAAGGTAAATGCTAACAAGTTACTCCCTCCATTTCAAAATACATGTCCAAATTTTACAATATGCACTGTTCATCTGACTTACTTTGACCATATTTTTTAACTAATGTATAAATGCAAATATTAACATGTAAGATGTTGCATGATTTGTCTCGACAAATATTTTTAAAATATTAAATTTTTATAATTTTTTACTTTAGATAATTAAATATATTAACGGTCAAAATTGTGCATTGGTATTTTAAAACGGATAGAGTACTAATTAACAAATCAAATTTAAATTGTATTACTCCCTCCGGTCCTTATTACAAGAAACAATTGACTTTTTAGATTCATTGAATAATTAATGTATTTCGTTATAAATATAGACTAGATACATTACTTACACGATTAACCTAAAAAGTCAATTGTTTCTTATAATAAGGACCGGAGGTAATATTTCGAAAGCGATGCACTCAATTTTGTAAACTGATACTTATATCTCGAGGTTTTATTTAGGTAATTATTCGCCTCTCGAATTGTTCAAAATTTTGCAAAAAACAATCATCGGGGGTACTAGCACAATGAAATCCATTTTTAAGAAAAAAAAGTACTAACTAAAATTGTCAACGGAGAGTGATAATGAACAATGTAAAAGGGTCTATTGAACAATCTTCTTATATTTAAAGATAAATGCTAACAAGTTTAGATCACTAATTAAGAAATCAAATTAAATTATATTATTCGGAACATGATGCACTCAATTTTGTAAAAGTTTAAAAATTGTCATTTTCAACTCTAAAGTTTTATTATTGTCTTTTGACAAATAATATCAAAATATTTTATTTTTTTTATCGGCAAATATTATTAAATGCCATCTCTGCAAGACAAGGTATGGACGAAACAAGATACAATGGTGCCGCATATAGACGGTACACCATAACCACCTAAAAACACCCATGAAGATAAATCCACCAAAACACATCATCACCTAAAACAGACTCCAAAAAAAAAAAAAACAAGTCATGTAAACACAGTATCTACCACCGCCCATTGTCACTATTACCCGCAAAGAACACCCTCAAAATAAAACTCCCAGACCCTAACACCCATCTTGAGCTACACTTCGAAGAGCACCTCAACGAAGAATCATGCAGCTTCCACAACCTCGCGACCTCCGATCCACCGAAAGATCACAAAACAAAAGCTCAAAAACCAACTTGAGTCAAAGAGCTGACTCCCAATCTCGAATCAAAAGTGATCGGTCCACCAGACTTTAGTACCAAATTAGCAGAGCACCCCTCGCCCCCGATACACCAGAGAAAAACCAAATCAAGTCAAACAAAGATTGTAGCTAGACCCCAACTCTCGATCTCATTCAACAAAATATCAGGTTATACTAACCAAGACTCAAATCAAATAAATTTGCTTCTACTAAAATAAAAAATATAAAAGTTCGCTGACCATATGAAAAGTTCATTAGTACCATCGTTCTATAATAAATACACTCTTATGAATTATAAGGAAAAACATTTAAGAATAATTTTGTACTATAAATTTGCTTCAAAAAGATCTTTTATGTACATGTTTTTTTTTTTTGTACAAATGTAACTAATTACTTTTATTTTTTGGTACAAATGTAAATATTACTTTTAGTAAAGATGTTAAAAAATACATGCCAATAAAAGAAACAGCTTCAAAGAGATCATTTATAGTCCCCGTAAATTTAGCTCAGTTGATAAAAACAAATGCATATTATATGTATGGATCGGAGTTCAAACCCCGGACACCCCACTTTTCCTCATTAAAAATGTGAGTTCAATGAAAAACCGATGTTACAAAAAAAAAATATGATTACCAAAAGTAATATTGTATTGATAGGTGCTATATTTTAAACGAGACTTTTTAATTCAACGAAAATAAACGACACCTAGAAAGTTTAGAAGACCATTTTGCTGTTCTCTTCAAGACCATCTGCTAACAGCTCAGAAAACACAGAAACAACAAATTTCGAGCATAACAAGTTGTATAGCAGAAATTTTTCGCGCATAACATTTGCTATAAGAAAAACTTCAACTCCAAATAGTAAAAAACTAAAGACACGAGTGAAATCTGTAAAATTTTGTTCATGTGAAATGTCGCGCTTCAGAATTGAGCAGCAAAGCTTCAAAAGCTGTCAGATTATACAAGAAACTGGATAACTTTTTTTTCTAACTTAGGAAGTGGCTCGCACCTAATGCTTGCCATATAAACAAATGCTTTTAAGAAGCAATGACAATAATAATCCAAAGAAAGCCTTTGACAAGTACATAAATAAGACAGCACTGGAATTCTTAAAACGAACTACACACATACAAGTTTGACCTAATTGTAAAGATCATCATCATCAGCTCCAGCAGCAGATGAAAATGGATCAGATGCACCTGCAGCAGCAGCACCACTGGTGCCAGAATCTGCAAACCGAAACTCGGTTCCAAACCCTCTGGACTGCTGCAATGTTTGGGCGAATGCCTGGTACTTGCGAATGTCAGCGTCGCTTACACTCCTCCGAGCGTATTTCATCGATTCCTCAAAATGAGCTGCCTTGATTTCAGCTACTTCATCTTCAATGTCCTCTTCCATGGCCTCGGGGTTCTCGCTTCTCTTTCTCTCTTTTTCAATGTCCTGTCAAGACAAATTAATTTAAGAATAATGTTACAAAGATCCAATGTCTAAAAATTCAATAGTCAAAGGATTTAAAATATGGAATACAAAAAGGGAGCCCAAAACTGTACCTTCTCAATGTTCTCTCTTATGGCATACTTGCAAGCACGCTGGCAAATCTCAGTAATATCAGCACCACTAAAGCCTTGGGTGTACTTTGCAAGAGCTCTAATGTCAACATCTTTAGAGATGGGAGATTTTCTCAAGCAAGCTTTAAATATCTGATGACGGGAATCTTCATCTGGGAGGGGGATATAAATCAACTGGTCTAGACGGCCTGGACGCAGAAGAGCTGGATCTATAATGTCCGGTCGATTAGTTGCGCCAATGATGAACACAGTTTTCTTTGCTGACATCCCATCCATTTCTGTTAGCAACTGGTTCAAAACCCTGTCGGCAGCACCCCCAGCATCTCCTACACTACTACCTCTCTGCAAGATAAAGCAAAGCAAATGTTAGATAACCACGGCTAATGTTCTCTATTCCAAATAGTTAGAATGAATGAAGAGTCTTAAAATTTGACGATAAATTTAGTGCCAACGTCTAATTCATAGTTTAGTACCAACCTGAGTTGCAATGGAGTCAAGTTCATCAAAGAATAGGACACATGGAGCAGAACCACGGGCCTTGTCAAAAATTTCCCTCACGTTTGCCTCACTTTCTCCAAACCACATTGTGAGTAGCTCGGGACCTTTGATACTGATAAAGTTTGCCTGGCATTCATTGGCAATAGCTTTTGCCAATAGTGTTTTACCACATCCAGGAGGACCATAGAAAAGAACTCCCTTCGAAGGCGACATTCCAAACTTCTCAAACTTTTCAGGGTGTTCCACTGGATATTGGACAGTCTGCAAAAGAGAACAATATTAAAGTTCAGAGGCAGATGAAAGGAAACTAGTGTATCAATGGTGATTATGTAAGAGCTTCACTGACCTCTTGGAGTTCCCTCTTAACATTTTCAAGACCGCCGATATCATCCCAGCTGCAATTAGGCACTTCAACAACCTGGTTCAATAGAGAAGTTGGAATTATAGATACATCAAAACTTTGCATGGTACATACAAGCTTTATACTAAAAAACAAATTTCTAGATAAATACTTACTGTTTCACGGAGAGCAGAAGGATTGCTTGATCCGAGCGCAGTCGCGAAATGCTCATTTGTCACTGCCATGGAGTTCAATATTTCAGCATCAATTGTCTCATCTTCCAAGTCAATCACGTCCATTTTTTCCCTGATGCATTGAAGTGCTGCTTCGGTACACAAAGCAGCTAAATCAGCACCAACATAGCCATGTGTCTCCTTAGAAATCTTTTCTAAATCAACCTGCAAATGACAGAAAAGACAAATATCTTTTAGAACTAAAAATTTTCAAATTAAGCCATAACTTAGAGGAAAGGAATTTCAATATTACATCTTCGGCGAGTTTCATATTCTTTGTATGAATTCGAAGAACCTCAAGACGCCCAACCTCGTCTGGAACACCAATATCAATCTCCCTATCAAACCTTCCAAACCTCCTAAGTGCAGGGTCAATGCTATTGGGCCTATTTGTGGCTCCCATAACAATTACATGTGCACGTGATTTAAGACCATCCATAAGGGTCAAGAGTTGGGAGACAATCCTCCTCTCTACTTCACCGTGAGTTTTCTCTCGCTTAGGAGCTATGGAATCTATCTCATCAATAAAGATGATGGAAGGTGCATTCTTCTCAGCTTCCTCAAATGCCTTCCTTAGATTGCTTTCACTCTCACCAGCAAGTTTCGACATTATCTCAGGGCCATTAATGCAGAAAAAGAAGGCACCTGTTTCATTTGCAACTGCCCGAGCAATTAAAGTCTTTCCAGAACCAGGGGGTCCATACAAGAGAATCCCCTTTGGTGGCTTGACACCAATAGACTTGAATAATTGTGGGTGCCTCAGTGGCAATTCAACCAGTTCCCTAATCTGTGCCATCTGCTTTCTCACACCACCAACGTCATCATAACCAACCTCATCTAAGCGATTCTCATCTTCCCTTTTAATGGGCTCTCCTTCACAGAAAATCTCCGTGTCAGGGGCAACAACACAGTACTCATGTGGGTCGGTTTCAATAACCTTGAATTCTACACTTCTCATCCCACCTCTCACAAGGAAGAAGTCACCTTTCCTCACTGGTCGATATGCCTCCAAGAAATAAGCTGCAAACATAAAACTAGGATTAGAGAAATCAAAATTGTAACAAAATTGTAATTATCTAGAAAAAAGCTCTCAAAAGATGCAATTCAGTCATTATTCTCAAATACACATTAAATAAAAACGGACATGCAATTCAGTCATTATTCTCAAAGACAAACATCACATAAAACCAGACATTATCACCAAAAGAAGAAGAAAAAAAAATCACTAGATATTGTAAGGTAAACCACCACCCTTCACATTACCAGCCTTCCAAAAACGAAGAGAAAAGATCCAATGATTATGGCAATTAATATAGAATAAAAAATAGAATGAAACAGTAACTCACGTTTTAAGTATGCATCAAAGAGATTCCCAGTAACTCCTTCAATAGTATCATCGACGGGAAGAATGTGAACTCTCTTTCCATATTTGACATCAGCACATTGATGCACCGAAACAACATCTCCAAGCCTAACCCTAAGATTGTTCCTCACAACCTTGTTCATTCTTATTTTTGGCTCTTCACATGTTTCATCAGCGAGTGCAATACATATAGTATCTTTCCTTTTCTTACCCTAAAACCCAAAAACACCAAAGAGAAAGATAAAAATCACATTTGAAACAAATCACCCTAATCAAACATGATAAAACACAAACAAAATACTGAAAAAATCTCACAAAAATTAACGGCTACACAACAAATCTTAACACATTATGGGCACGTTCGGATCAGCTTATTTTTTAGCTTATGCAAATAAATAAACTTCTATGTATTATTCATAAGCTTGCCAATGTAGTTATGTAAATAAATAAGCTTTTATGCAAATAAATAAGCCTTTATGTATTACTCATAAGCTTGTCAAGGTGGTTTATGAAAAAAACTTATGAAGATACAATTTTCGTTAGTAAGAATATGAATTAACATACAGCCTTATTTATTTGCATAACCTAACATGTACTATGTTCATAGTTATAACAAGCTACGGTTCAGGTTTCAAATTTAACATGAAACCCTAATGTTACACACTTTGATAACAAATTTAGCAGTTTTATTAACAAATTGACTTAGTTTAAGCTAACCCTAACTAATAAAAAAAATAAAAAAAACGAATCTTCTCTGCAAAATTAAACAATACCTTGATCAAGATAGTGTCACCGCGGAATAGTTGAAGCTTTTCCATAGTCTCGGGATGAAGAGCGACGACGGAGTTGTCATCGTTAACAGCTTCATCAACAACCAAACGATTTGGGGCTTTTTTGCGTTCGAGAATTGCAGTGCTGAAATCTCTTTTTGTAGTTCCCTTACTGTAAAAAAACAAAAACAAAATCAAAT
This sequence comes from Medicago truncatula, assembly GCF_003473485.1. Lineage (NCBI taxonomy): Eukaryota > Viridiplantae > Streptophyta > Magnoliopsida > Fabales > Fabaceae > Medicago > Medicago truncatula. Next base: position 48,039,687 of record NC_053048.1, read on the forward strand.
TAATGGAAATTGAAATAGAAGGGAAGAATGAAAAGGATCGGTGAAAAACGGAGGAGGAAACATACGCATCGGAGGATTCGGGTTGATTCGCCATAGCGGAAGAAGAAGAAGAAAGTGGTGGTTGAGTTTTGTGAATGTTGAGAGAAGAGAAAGAAGAATGTTAATAGAATAGATCTGAGAGAGAGTATGTGGGGTTTGGGCGTTGTGAAGATATTTATAGGTGGGGTTAGCTTCCTTTCTTGTTACCAAAGAAATTTATAATATCTTTTTCTTATACTATTATTTTGTCGAATCAAATTTCTTCTTATTGGTATGAGTCATACAGTATCTTTACAAAATTTTATATCTTCGAGAACCTTCTTTATTTTTATTTGATTTAAAATAAGGATATATATTTGTAAAAAATTGATTTAAATCATCTTGGAATTTGTTAAATATATATATATATTTATTCCCTCCATTTTAAATTATAAGCAAATTTTGACTTTTAAATTCATTCAATTAATGATGTATATGATCACTCATTTAGGGTTTGAAGAAGAAGCGTCGTATAAGGACTTCGAGATCAAATATAATATGTTTCTTTCCATTCCTCGTGAGCCACTTATTTCTCCGAAACAAGAGAGAAAAGTTATTTTACTCCTATTTCCCAATAAGTCGACGGCGTTACACCATTGGGATACTTCGAATAAACTAGAGTACATATAGGATACACCGGTGCTAAAACCTTTTCTAAAGATATCTTCCAAACTGTTGGGGTCGTTGCTCCGGATTTTGTTCCCCCGGTTTGAAACCAGTTGGTTCCGTAGTTTGAGAATTCTGCTGATCCCCAGTACTCCATCTCCATCATTGCATATGGGAATATAGAAAGTAAAGAGGAAAAGGCATGACCAGAAGAATTGTGTGAAATAAGTGAATTTATCCAGTTGAGGCATGATTGATTGATAAACAATGATTCCCTCCGGACTCTCTTTCTGTCTGAAGTCTTAAAGAATGAATTCTATTGAGTTGTGGTTGTTGACCAACAAATTATGCATGGGAGAAAGATTCACAAACGAAAACTAACCTTGATCCAGAAAGAAAGAAGGCCCCTCCAGAGACCTAAAACCTCCATATCAAGAGAAGGAATTGTCCACTGAACACTTTATTTTTTAATGCAGACCAGACAGACAGTGATTTCTGACAGACAGAATCCCCCTCAAGAAAAATAATCCAAATCGAAGGCCCTCTCACCCGAAGCTAAGAGCCCTAGCTAAGTGAGCGCAACAGTTTAGACTCCACCATAATATGTAATTTGGGGATGCTGCGGGAGTGCACGGTGCCCGGAGACGAACCGGCGGGACGTTGCCATTGGCCCTTCCTGTACAGGATTGCCTTTTCGGACAGGAAATCGTACAGGCCCAGAAGCTCATAGTCGCACACCAACCAAAGACTAAACTAAGGCAGCTATTGAGGAAGAAGGAGAGGCTAACGAGATAGGGGCGACAAAGCGAGGGGATTGAGCCTTTCTCCTAGCGCAAGAGTTTTCGTCGCTGGATTAAGACGACTTAGCTACTTGTCTGAAAGCGGAAAAGGAAGCTGACTAGCCGGAATAAGCAAAAATAAAAATAAAAAAGGAAGTCATTGGATTATTCGCTTTGATAGGATTGTCTCCTTATGTGGTACTCGACCGGCTATACTTCGATTACTTTTTTTTGGAGTTTCTAATCGTGTTAAGCATTTCCTATAGCTGGCGAGAAGGGATCGCTTATTAACGAACCAACCTGGCGAAATTCTAAAGAGGGATCACAAATTGCCCTATTTGAGGGACAGATGGGGAGGACGTTTTGCCATGCTTTGAAAGATTGTAGTTGGGCAAGATTTGTTTGGTCTGTTAGGCCAGAGATCTGGTCGCACTTCATTTCAGCCCCCTTACTCAATATATTTATTAAAATATCCATGGTGCTGGTATGCATACAGTGTCGGAGCTTGAATGGCCTCTTTCAACATTTCATTTTTGAAGTAGCAATTCACCAACTCTGGGCATGGCGCAACATAATGATTCTTTTCATTTTCCTCATAATCCTAGTGATCTCATCATTGCTAAAGCCAAGGAAATTTCAAAAGGGAGTTTCTCAAATGGGAAGCTCTTGATCAAAATTTCATGTTTGACTCTCGAGTGACAATTTCAATGTACTATTTTGACTTCTTAAAAAATACTATTACACTTTTTTCTATTAAACCAGGAGAACGGACAAACATCAAGGGAAGCAAAGACATCCCACTTAGGTGGAAAAAAAAAAAAACCATTACGCACAAGACAGGATAATATTTATTCAAATTTTAAAATAACTAATATAAGATGTCCTAAAATTATAAATAATTGTCATACAAGGACAATATGTCGTCAATACGTTTTTGAAAATAACTATTATATGGATTAGGACGCGTGTAAATAATAATCAATATTTTTTTTATCACCGACAATTAGATAATACAATTTATTTTTTGTGTTGAATTTTTTATTATTTTAGTTATATCCTAAAATAAATTTGATCTATATTAGTTTGTATACAATTTCCAGAGTTCGGGTATGCTCCATACAACGAGTTTGAATCAAATCAACGCTAAAAATCAAACCTTTTCACGATTTAAGAACGACCTAGATGAAGAAAAAAAAATTGATTTTTAGAAGATTAAAGAAAAGGGTTTTGAAGAGGATAAATAAATAGGTGAAATTTAGGAGTTTGTTTTGTTATTTTACGAGGTAGTGTGAAATAAGGTTTGTGTCGTCAATCATCAATGAAATTATAATGATTTTAATTGATTGATAATGAGGTAGAGAGAAGAGAAAGAGGAAGCGCATGTTTGATCTTTATTTTTATTTTTAATTAAAAAAATTGATGTTTTGTTTATTTTAATCTAAACCATTTAATCATTTTTTTGTCACATGTCATTCATCCAAGATCTTAAATGGGGTAAATGGAGCATACCCACACTCCAATTCTCGCCGTTCAAAATTTAGCACACAAGATCCGAGTCACCATGGCAGGGGGTAAAAGCCTATTAACCCAAAAATAAATTATAATGTTTTGGGTATAGAAAAATTCATAATATTATAAGAATCTATCCAAAAAAAAATGGAATTTTTTAACAAAACATGAATTTAATATGAATTTTTATATTTTTGACGATTAAAAATTCATACTTAATTTATGTTTTGTTAAAAAATTATAATTTTTAAAGGAATTTTTTTTACAATATTTTACAAATTTCTGCAGAATTTCATTAAAAAATACAAAAATTAACTTAAAAATAGGGACCAAAAGTAGTGATTGAAAATTTTATAGGGACTAAAAGTTGAAGGAAAATTTTAGAGGGACTAAAACGAAAAGTTGGTATATTTATAGAGACCAAGACATATTTAACCCTAATGTTTTTATAATGATTTAATATTTGATTTTAGGGTTAATTAAGTTTTTAGTCCATATAAATATCTGCAGTTTTGTTTTTAGTCCATATAAAAACAAATCACACTTTTTAGTCCCTACAAAATTTTTCGTTAGTGTTTTTAGTCCCTGTTAAATTAAATATTGTTTAATTATGCTTAAAATTTTAAATTTTTTACTGATTTTTTACATACTTGTTTAAAACATTATAAAACGTTCCTCCGCAATAAGTTAGCTCAAAATTTTATTTTTAAGTCCAAAATTTCGTTAGGTTTATTTTGAATTTTTGGCGTTTAAAAAAATTATATTTAATTCATTACATGTTAAAAAATTCTAATTTTTTATGAAAGAGATTATTATAATGTTCTTAACATGTCTGTTGAAAATCATTTAAAAATATAAAATTTTAAGTACAATTAAACAAATTTTAATTTAAGAGGGACAAACACATACTTTTAATCCTTGTAAAATTAAAATTTGCTTAATTGTGCTTAAACTTTTAAATTTCAAAATATTTTTTACATACTTATTTAGAACATTATACAAAGTTCTTCCGCAAAAAAGTAGTTCAAAATTTTATTATTAGATCCAAATTTTCATTAATATAATCTTGAAAATTTGGCTTTTAGAAAAATTCATATTTAATTCATTACATGTTAAAAAATTAAAAGATTTTATAAAAGAGTGTATTACGATGTTATGAACATGTCAGTAAAAAATCTTTCAAAAATTTAGAAGTTTAAATTTTAATTTAACAAGACTAAAAACAGTAACGAAAATTTGTATGGACTAAAAAATGTGATTTATTTTTATAGTGACTTAAGATTTTGTGGATAAAATTGGAAATTTGGTGTTAGTGTGAGGCTGAATTTGGAAGAAAAAGAATCGACTTATATATTCTTCAATGATTTACTCAGTTTACTTGAGTCACCATCTTCAAACCCTGAGATCTCTCTCGTAAAATAATGGCTGTTGCTGCTTTAACTGTTGGCGTTTTTGGGGCTCTTATACTATTTCACGCCGCTTATTCAACCATCCAATGTATTCTTCACTTTTTTTTTTTTGTTGCTTTTTATGCTACTTCGTTTCATCTTTCTACGCTTTCTTAATCTGTTTTAATCTTATTTATTTTGTTGCAGATAAGAGCTTGTTGAAGATTACTGAAGATGAGTTTACAGCACCCCCTTTTAATGTAACCTAATTCATTCATTAATTTCTCTGTTTTATTTTATTTATTGTTTTTGTGTTTGCTGTTTTTGAATTTAAGGTTGATTATGTAGGTTGTGATTGAGCTGTTTATTGGTCTGTTGCTTTGTTTTTGGGCTGCTCTTACTGTTCCTGGCAAGTTTTTGTCCATACACCCTCACTCTGATGAGAACAGGTTTCTTCTTACTACCATTCTAATAATTTTTTTTTAGGGTTTTTGCTCTTGTTCTGTGTGTTTGTTTGGATGGATATAAGTAGTTGGTATTTGGTTTGAAAGATTTACTTTTATGTTAGAGAGTGACCCCTGTAGCACCGACACTTCTAATTGAAGGCGTGTCGATACGTGTCAGTTTTTGACTCTGGCATGACATTGACACATGTATTTGTTTATATTGAATTATATCATTTTCTCAAATTATTATTGATTTCAATGTTGTATCCGGCGTCCATGTCTGTGCTTCATAGGCGGTGACAACTTTGAGATAGTTTTTAAAGTATACTACTACCCAATTTGAGTTGCTCATATTAGGTAGTGAAGAGTTGTCCTTTTTAACTTGGTCAACCTTGATATGATTCTGTTGTTTTATTTGAAGTTAGTTCTGTCTTTTGAGAATACTTGATGGGGTGGAATGGAGTTATACTGTAGTAAATTAGTGCTACTCCATTCTTTTCTAATTGACTAATATTTAGAAAAATTAATTATGGTTTGAATTTACTGTCATTTGTGGTTTTCTAGACACACTTATACTGTGTAAACTACTTTTAACTCACTATACTCCAATATGCACTTATCATAACGACTAAACCACAATGGTTAATAAAAACGATTTATTTGTTTTTAATTTTCACTTACTCATTCATTAGCTTATTGTTTTTCTTATGTGGGGAAAAACCTTAATGGTCTGTTTATGAGGTGGATTTTGGAGGGGTTAGGTCTATATTTTAATATATATTTGAGATTTTTAAAAATTCATAGAATACCATGATATATGATCATAGAACAATTCAATCACACTTCATTCATTTTTAGAAACATTTTATAGCTTGCTTAATTTAGAAAAGAAAAACAAGCCCTCGTCCCCTCCCCTCTGAAATCCTCCTCCCAAACAGACACTAAATAACGGTCATTTAGGAGCGGAAGGAGTAATACACTAGAAGAAAAAAAAGTTTTGTTTAAGTTTTGACTCACGAGGGAATGGAAAAGTTTCACTTTATGCAATATCAGTGAGAAGTTAAAAGCAAGACACTCTGAATCTACTTCAACCAAGCTTACTTTTTACGAGTTTGAACTTTGAAAACAGATGGGCATAATATTTCTAGAAAAACAATATGAATGAACAAGCAAATATTCATTTAGTTGGAGAAAAATGAATTCACCCAATCTTGTTTTCCATAATTAAGATTACAATATCAAGTTGTTTGGGTTTCTATGTTTTTATTTATATGCTTGGTTTTGTTTGCTTCTCTTTATCTCAAACTAGAGGCATATATTTTTATAATTCTGATCGACTAAGTCAGTTATTCCCTGGTTTTTTTTTTTGTCTTTTATCTGCGCCAACCAAATCCTTGATTTCCTATCATGCTATATATGAAGTTGATATGTCTTCCTTGATGGTTTATAATGGAGATTCTAGTGTGGTGGTCTGCATATATGAACACTATGATCATTGATATGTTTTCATTGTATTGGCAAGGTCCATAAATTTTCTACGAGCCATTTAAGCAGTCTGTTTGGTTTAATTCAGTTGGTGCGAATTTTTATCCTCTCTAAAGGAAGTACAAAGTTCCTTTCATTCATACATCATAGCCTGTTGTTTGAAATCCAAACACACACTAAATTTTTTCTGTCAAGTTTTTCGTTCACAAATCACAGTCTGTTATCTGACTAATTTGCTCAGTATTGACATTATTTGTCAAAAAGAAAAGGGACAAAGGAAAAATTAAATATGCTTCAGCGCTTGATCATCACTTAATTGTGTTTCTGTATTGATATATAAACATCACCAAACGATCGTTGATGTTATTCATGGTTTGGCATATTGATATATAAACATCACCAAACGATCGTTGATGTTATTCATGGTTTGGCATGCTCAATTGATTTGCAACGGGGCACTTAAGTTGTATCTGTCAGGTTTTTCATTTATAAGTCATTACCTGCTGGTAGATCATTGGCAGTTGGGTTTGATTTAACTAATATGTTCAGTATTGACATAGTTAATCTTAAAAAAAGGGTCAAAGAAAATTTATATTGTTCCTCTGCAACATTTGTGCTTAAGCTGATCAAGCATGGAGAGAGAGAAGTGTGCAAAAAATGTTGGCCATGTATCATAATCTATTATATAGTCCCTGTACATTTTAACAATTTTCAGATTCTTTGATAGGCAATCCCATGGTTAGTTAGTTAGCTAGTCAGTTAGTAAGTAGGAGTTGGGATGGGGAGGTGCAAATCTTTGAAGTTCTACAATCTATGTTGTAATCCAGGAAATTCTTTCATAAATCAACTAATTAAAAAAATACCAGTTCTAATCATAGGTCTCAGTCAATTTTTTTGCAATGTAGTCCCTGAATGCAGCCTCCAAGTTTCATCTATAATTCTGATTTAAAGGATTTTCTTTGAAAATTCCCAAAACCTACAGGGACCTGTTCACATGATATAAAGTGATTTATCTGAAATTTTCTGTTTGAAAAGCTTTGCAATTTCTGTGTTCATTGTTGAGAGAAGTATCACTTGTCATGGAAATATTTGGATCCTAATACCAGAATTGTCTCCAATTCAATGCAGGATTGTTTCTTTACCTGCCAACCTAGATTTCATGATCTTCAACCACCGAGGCAAAGTTTTTCCCCTGGAAACGGATTTGAAGCTGAAACACTGAGGACTTCTAAGAACTATCAAGTGTCCTTATCCCTCAAATGTGCAAGACAAATACTCTCTTAATATGAAAGAATTTGTATGTGTTTGATATAACTGTTGGTTAATGTAAGAAATTCTGCTGTAACTTATCTTATTAGTCAGTACTGGCCACTTGCCCCAGTAATTTTTACAGGATGTTAGTACTTGTATTATTTATGATGAGCAGCTTTCACTATTGCCATACTTTCATAAGTGAATTGTAAAATACTCTTTGAATTCAATTTTACACGAGTATATAATTGGACTGTCCCAATAAAGATAAATAAGTATTATCATGAGTATATACTAAGATCATTTTGAAATAGGTGGAAGACTCCTTGAGATCGATGGAGTCAGAATCCTCTCTAGTGACCAGAAAATTTCATCAGGAGAGAAAGATTCATGGAATAATAGAGCATTAATTGAAAATAGTACTAGTAGTATTATTTTATCCCATGAGTCTCTCTCTTTCCAATTACTCCTAGTCCTGTGCGGTTACTTGCATATAATATGTCTCCACCATACAAGTAGGGAGAGAAAGCAAGGAGGAGCAACTTGTAGAAATAATGGATCCTGACCTTTGTGGATTCCAATGAATGACAGAATGAGGTGCATTTAAGATTGTTGTTGGTGTTGTGTATACCATGTTTTGTAACTCGCCAAAATTACGGCCAGTGATATAACCAAAAAAGTACGTGTAGTTTTTGCTCATATTAAAGGCAGGAGGGAGTAGGTTTCACATAAACTTCTTTCTGACCAGATAACACAACGTGACCAAAAGCAGGTTTCCCAATTTCACTGAAGCAGCCTATTTTTCAGCATTTTGAGGATTGATTATCCTCCTCCCTCCATTTTTAAATATAAGTAAAATTGACTTTTTAGGTTCATTCATCTAATGTTTATGTGCCACTTGCCCACAGAACTAAGGCTCTGCTTAGATAGTTTAAAATGAACAGAGTGGTATGAGACGGAATGCATTCTACCATATTCTATTTCACTTAGGCATAGCAATGGGGCAGGGCGGGGACAGGTTTTACCTTCTCCGTCCCCATACCCGATTCTCATATGCTTACCCGTTACCCTACCTATACCCAACGGGGATGAGAAATTGAATCTCATTCCCGTCCCCGATGGGTTTGGGTATCCCCACCCCATTCCCCGTCCCCGCATTGAATAATTTTTATTTTTTTTTAATAAAAATCAGAAGTTTTTTTGCATCCCCCAACAGCAACGTTATAGTACATTATTCAATAATACGTCCACTTTAACATTTGTTAGACGGAATGATTTAGTTGATCCTTTAAATATCATCAATGGTAATTTGTATTAACATGACAATTATCAAACAAAATAACAAGAGATATCAACATAAAATAATTTTTTACATTTAGGACGGGTTTATGTATGGGTTCGGGGTGGGTACTTATATACCCGTTAACCGTCCCATACCCGTGTTTTGAAATCGGGGAAAACCCATACCCACACCCAGTCAAAACGGGAAAAATCCGTCAAATCGGATTTGGTTCGCGCGGGTAACCACAGGTATGAGTTTTGTTGCCATTTCTAATTTCACTCCATTCAATTTTTTAAAATCTAAACAATGAAAATCCCTATCTATACCATTCTATTTCATTCCATTTCATTCAATTCTACCAATCCCAGCAAAGTTTATAATTTCTCTTGCTAGTTGGGACTTTGATTGGCAAGGAGGTGGATGAATGTTATTTGGAATTGATGGTGATGTTAATGTGAATAAAAAAAAAAAGTCTTACTAACGAGTGCTCTAAGAACATTTGTTAAAGAATAAATGAAAACTTTATTTTAAAAATATAAGTTTTTATTTTGTCTTAACAATAATTACACTATTTTTTAATACAATTTACTTATTTAAATATTTTAACCAATACTCTAAAAACATGGTTAACTAACATTCTCCTACTGAAAAAGGAATTGTTTGTGATGTCATCGTGATTGGCACATTGACCAAGCAAGCATTATAATAATATGGATTAGATGCACTAACTGGGTCTGTGTTTTGGCCATTTGATCTGAAATTGACCGCGTAATCTGAATGATCTTATCCTAAATCAACAAAAGTTGAGTGTTGCGGTAACTGAAACAGATCCCAGTCCCTTAAATAATGCAGGATGGGGAATATTACCACATGCAATGCAACTGGCATGGCATACCCATAATTCTTCTCACCGCCATTCATATAAACTATTAACTATCCAGTAAAATAAAACCACAGGTTCATACTTCCTCATATATTAGTTATATTATTGTCTCTTCTTTTCACCGGTTTTAAACAAACAATCAGCTGCTTGGTACCCTGCAAAATTAGTATATGCCCTCTACATCATAAAATGGAGATCGTGGAATAGAACAACTTTATGTTATGAAAGAATACAATGTTTGTTAGTTTATATTTTGTTACGATTCGGGAATCCTTCCCTTGCAATTGAATAGACTAATCATTTGAACCAAATAGTATTAAAACTTGATGAATAATGAACACATACATATATATAGTAAAACATCTCAATATATCCATTCATTCCAACAAAACAAAAAAAAAAAAGCTTAATATATCCATCCATCTCAAAAACGCGATGATGATATAGGGATATCAAATTAATATTGTATTCCTTAATATTAATTCTATCATATTTGTGGAAGAATTTAAGTCGTTACAAAAGTCACAAACAATACATTATACATGTTTGAGACGAAAGTATACAAATTCAAAATATATAGGTAGAACTATCTTGTTTGAAATGTCTACCTATGTAAAAATCAAATTGATGTTTATATACTAAAAAGAATATTGATAGTTTTTGCACTATCTGTATACATAAATGTGTCTAAATATAGATTGTTGAATCCAGAAGAAGTGTTATAAAGCATCACTATGTCGATTCTCTATAATCTTTTGAAGTTCTTGAGGCTTACATGGCAATGCAATAGCACCCTTTTGTTGATAACCATACTCATCCTTAGCTTGCTCCAATAGTTTCATGAAATGAGGATTTCTTAAGTAATCCAACTCAAGAACAAATCTCTTTGTTTCTTCACCTTGCATTGCAATAACCGCAAAAAACCCTTCAGGAACAGTTGTTTCTGTTTCACTCTCTTCATCATCAATGTCTCTGATTCTCAAATAATCAGCTCTTTTTGTATATGCTTTACTGATTTCCAAGAAATGAAGACCCTTTAGTACCTTTGATATCAAATGCTTTAGCTTCAACTTCTTTGTAACCTCCATATCAATAAATTTATCTAAGACAATGACAAGAGTGTGTGAGTTGAAGTAAATAAATACGTACAATCTATGATTTGGAAGTTTCAGTTAATTTACAAAGTGTTGAATATTGTAGAGTGAGTGGGATTTTATAAAGTAGCTTTATTTTTGGTGAAAGGAAAAACACACGAAGTTTCTAATTTCATTTTCTAATAACCTAAGACTATCTATAGTACATGTCATATTCATACCGTGTTTTTTTATGCGACAAATCATTTAATGCAATTTAGACGCGTCGGTTTCATCCTTAATCTTCTTCTACGCGGTACTGTGTTCGTAGAGCTAGATAAGTACTACGAGTACGTTCTTTATTTTAGGCCTAATTTGCTGTCTGCATGGCTGTCACATAATATATGGCATGACATTCTTTTAATGGATAGATTTATATTTAGTTTATTAGTGGTTGACGCAAGTAATCATACCATTAACTTGCACCAACATTGACTAATTTCAACTTAAATTTTCACAATCCCATAAACTTGCATGTTCATCGACCTTGCATGTATCTGATACACTCTCTAGTTACTATAATAAACAAAAATCTATATTTTAAATTCATTTAATTAATAATGTATATAATATTTGTTATATACCATATAAATTATTTAATGAACATGTTGATTTTTGTTTATAATAGCAACGAGAGAATATATAATTATATATAAGGATAATTCTTATATGGTCACAATTACAAATTCAACTTATATTTAGACACAAACAATTACACATCAATTAATGTTTTCGATAAAAACAAGAAGTTGATTTTTTCTATTTTCAACATTTTCTTTCAAAGAAAAAACATTTTCTCATCTGTGAGTGTATCTAAATTATTTAAATTTGCAGTTGTAACACATAATCATTGCTCTGTGAACCCAATAAATCATAGGAGTATTTGATATTTCTACAAATACTTATATTGATATTTTATATACAAGATGTGATTCAATGATTGCATAATCTTTTTATTTTTAAATATAGTTCGTATTCGTATATAGTAGTATGAGAATTCTCTAAATTTTTGCCCCGAACTTACTGTATACATGTGCAATTGTACTGTTTACTAATTGAGAAATGTTTTGCTGGTAGAGGACTAAATGCTTTTGTGCCAAATTTCATGTCTCTATGAATTAACGTATACTTTAAATACATGCACCATGTCCATATACACGCTTCTGAATTATAGTGCTGGTTATTAGCAAAAAGAAAGAAAAAAAAAAAGAGTTTATAGTGCTAGTATACATATGCTGCATATATATAACTGATTAAAACAAACATGTAGGAAAATCCTTAATCGTCCTTTTTTTTAGAGTATCCTTTTTGGTCCTTGTTTGGTCAAAAGCAAACTAAAGTAATGTAATGCAAAAGTCATCCATATTTAATTTGCGACATCCGTACGTGCCTTGTCATTGTTGATACAACAGATCAAAGGTTTCCGTGACGGTGTTCGTACATCTTGAATATGTCGGCAAAGCAACAGATTTTTTCAACATGTTCATATAGATCAATTAAACTTTCAGTCAAAAAATATAATTAATGAGACTGCTATCATCAAGCTGTGTTGAGAGCTGAATATTTTCGATAATAAATGAGTTTATCTTCTTAAGTCAAGGAATAGGGTTATGAGCAAGAATGGTCAAATGCATCTAAATGTTCTTTAAATTTTTCGTTTTTTCCAAAGTCCTTTAACTTTTAAAGTGGTTCTTTAAATTTCAAAAGTCTCAAATAAGTCTTTATAGTTTTTAAATCGTTTCAAACAAGTCCTTTTAGAGGATGATGATTGATGGGATAAAACCGCAAGTGCACGGTCTTACCGAAGTAGTAAAATATGAGTATCGTTCCGACAAGGAGTTATGAATTCAATTAACTTTAGATAATGATTAGACTGAAGATTTTATAAGGTAGAAAGGTTTGTATTTTTAATTGAAAGTAAATAATAAAATAAAAGATAAAAGCCTTGGGGTCATTGGTTCATCCTAACGACAAGTCCTTCTCAAACCAAACTATTAAACTTATAACTTTATGTTAGACCTAATTTCTCAAGACAATTTCTCTTTTGTTCCTCTAGCAACCAAGCCTATTTCGCTGACTTGATTACTATTAGATTTTGGTTCCTCTAACAACCAAGCCTATTTCGCTGACTTGATTGTTATTAGTTCCCTTGAAGATCGAAACTATATGTCTCAAAGATTGCAAAGCCTATTTCGCTGACTTTGCAATCCTTGTCTGAATTCACTTGTTCGAATATCAAAGCTCCACTTTCGTTTTATGAATTGATATTTGAGATGATGGATAAACAATTATCAAACCCTCCACTTTCGTTTCCACAGTTTGATAATGGTTGATCCATGTTAAAGCGGTGAATTTAGATAAGGAATTAGGGTTACATAAGATTAAGGTTTAAAGCTTGGTTTGATTAGGATTATGTCATTAGACTTATCCAACAATCCCAAGACAAGAGAAGTCTACTCACTGACGTTCATCGTAGACAAGGAGAAGAAGAGAGGAAGCATAAAAGTAAATAACAATAAAGTAAATGAACTTTTATTAGAAAACAATTGTCACATATTGCATTCCAAGAAAAGATGAATATTTGTGATGGCTAGCTACTCTATTTATAGTTTACATTCGACTTAAAATCTAAGCAACCATAAAAGGGCATTCCGGTAAACTAAAACAGAGTAGCTTAAAATCTAAGCAAAAGCAGCAAACGTAGTTCTGGAGTGTGGCACGGCCGTGCCAAGCCTGGCACGGGCCGTGCCAAGCTTCTGACTTTGGGGGAGATATATTTTGTCTCCAAATCTTCGTATTTTCGTACCGAATCAACTCCAAATCCCTTTCTTTTGCTCCAAGACTCAATCCATCAAATATTCGTTCCTAAAATATAACAATATGCAATTGTAGTAAAATAGTTCAAGAAAGGAAATAATATTAATATAAAATAAACTTAAATCTAAATAAAACTAAACTAAATAGCATATTAAAATAGATAATAATTGACTCATCAAACTCCCCCACACTTGAATCTTTGCTTGTCCTCAAGCAAAAGGCATAAACATGGTAGCACAAACAATTTTATCAAATGACAATTCGATTAAAGCACATGTCTCCTCAAGGGCTTAAATCCCAAATGTACACTAATCACAAACTCAAGCATTTCTTGTAATTTTTATTCAACCCAACGATCAAGTTTCAAGTGAGTGTGTGTGTGAAGTCCAACCCTTTTCTTGCTCCTGTATAAGATAGGCATTATGAGGAAACATGGTCTAATCCTAGCACTAAACAAACCAAGAAAGATTCCTTCTATAATTCATATAAGAGAGATGGGAGTATTTGAGAATCTTTGTTCTTTGCCATTTGCACATTTAAGTTCTTTATTTAAGGAACAACATCTTCACGTAGGAAGTCGGAGGGCCTACCCCCTTCCCCAATCTAGATTCAATGGTATCCCTTAAAACATCATCTTCACGTAGGAAGTCGGAGGGCCTACCCCCTTCCCCAATCTAGATTCAATGATGCTTTTTAAAGTTTTTCTCAAGATAACGATCATCTTCACGTAGGAAGTCGGAGGGCATACCTCCTTCCCCAATCTAGATTCAATGATGAGATCTTGGAATTTATTTGGCTTTTTGGCTTTTTATCAACTCCCTTATACTAACTTATACTACTGGCACTTTGAGAATCTTTAAAGGTTAATGCACCACTAAGATTAAAACGCGTTTCCTTAAAATACCTATTCATACATTTACTCAAGGGAAGCAACTTTGTGTTTTTCTCATTGGAGAATTTTATTCACTTTAAAACAAGATGTGGGTATATCAAGAAGACTTAAAACACAAGAGTTTGCTTTCATGTACAAGAATCAACCAAATAAGAGGAGACAATGAAAATTTTGTGTCATGATATTTTCAATAAAAATTAGCTACTTAACCATGTCTTTTACAATAGAACTATACAAAAGAATAAAGTTCAAGGGAGTTTGGAAACAGTACGACTACTGACACTTTATTAGGCTCCCCCCACACTTAGGAGAAGCATTGTCCTCAATGATTGAAAAGAAGAAGAAGAAAAAGAAGAAGATGATGAAGAAAGAAGAGAAGTAGAGTAAGAGTAGAGGAAGAGGAAAGCTCACAATTTTATTGAAGTCCAGAAGGTGGACCTTGGAGGTGAAGGTGTTGCATCATGTATCGGAACATTGGATTGTGTTATTCATTTATTTGATTGTCCCTTAGGACATCGTTTCTTAGCCCGATCATTTCAACACCTTGTCGTTGTTGCTCGGTGAATATTCTTTGAACTTTGGTTTGCATCCATGCCCACCGTTCATCATTATAGTTTCCACCGGCTTTTTGTTCATGGTGCAAGTTTGCACCTACCTCCTCTTCATCACCACCATCATCACCATCATTGTGTACCTGTGGGTTAGTGCCAACATAAACAAAGTTTTCTACCACCTCCGGATTAGTAATGTCCGAATTAGGTAGAATAATCAAGCAATTAGCATTATTGACTCTCCACTCATATAGGTAATTGTGAGAAGGGCCATGGATTCTAAAAAAAAAAAAAACATGGTAGTGAGGGTTTCTAAGTCTAGATAGTTATTTCCCTCAATCCTATTTATCCCTTTGTTCACATTTACCGCCAATTTTTTTAACAATGAAAGTGATGATTACACTTACCACTATGTCATCTTTATATCCAGTTTATTTTTAGCAATTGAAAAAGGATAATAAATCAAATAATAGCAAATGTTAACATGGTGGTTATAAAGCATAGCCCACAACAAAAATAGCTCAACATTCCTCATCATTCCTACCTCTTTTCTACCCCATATGGTGCAAGCAATAACCGTGTGAAGGTACCTAAGCACAGGGTTGTGAATTTATTCAACAACCTAATCACATGCTCAGCTATTTCTAGTCTATCCAAAGCATTAACATCTGGGTACCTGCAAGGAGAGATAGTTCTAGAGATTAGAGAATTATACCTATTTCTTTGCTCGGAATCCTTGAATTGGATCCCATGATTGCGGGCTGTTGATTGCTTCTTGCTTGCACCTCTTCCGGAGGCTTCAATATCCTCACCTTTCGTTTTTGATGCCATTGACCTTAGCTTGGTTTGGGTGTGGGTGGATGATTGTTGGTGAAGTTTGGAGAGAATTATAGATGTTATTTGATATGGATACGGGAAGAAAAAATAAAAAATAAAAAAATAAAATAAAAAAATAAATTTTTTTTTTTTTTTTTTTTGCTGATGGGTTGGCACGGCCGTGCCACCATTGGCACGGGCCGTGCCAACTTTTTGGAAAAAGAGGTAAGATTTTTTTTGTTTTTGGTCAATGGCTTCAAATTTCTTTCTCTTTTTCACATCATAGTTGGACAAATACCTACAAAACAAATCAAAGTAACAAAAAAACAAACAAAATAAAAGCAATTAAAACTCGTGGGTTGCCTCCCACGAAGCGCTTGTTTAAAGTCATTAGCTTGACAATCGAGAGGTTTCTCTACCCTATACCCAATCTTTCCCAAAGAGATAAAGGCATCAAACTGACATTCTCTCCCAAATCACACATAGCTTTTTCAATGGTTTCACTCTCAATCACACAAGGGGTGGAAAAACTCTCAATCACTATGAAGTTAGGCTTAGCAAGCCTTTGTGGGACATGGATTTTGAGTTTATAAGGTGGTGAAACTATTGGCTTATCACTCTCTCCTATGACTTTCTCACCTTGTTGCTTTTCACTCTCTATCTCACCCTCAATTGTCTTAGTTTTCATAATGGTGTCCTCTAACTGCTTACCGTCCCTAAGTTGAATAGCATTTATAAGGCCTTTGGGGTTGGCTTCAGTTTGACTTGGAAAAACTTCGGGGGTTTGAGAGGAAGTAGCTACTTTTTGGGCTACTTGAGAGATTTGAGTTTCTAGCATTCTAGTGTGAGTAGCAATGGAGTCCACTTTAGATGTAAGCTTGACAAAAGAGTCATTCAAAGATCCAGTTTGATTTTTAAGTTCTTGAAATTGCTTGGATTGCTCCATAGCATGTTTTTCTAGTAAAATTTCCAAGCTGGATTTCTGAGGAACTCTTTCGTTGTTTGCATAAACGGGTGGTGTTGTTTGTTGTCCAAAGGTATAAAAATTTTGCTCGGGACTTTTAGCAACACTACCTAGTTGGCATTCAACATCAGTATGGTCAAGTATTCCACAAAATTCACAAGGTGGTGAAACAAGAGCAGGTGTGACGACACTTACAGATAATTTATCAAATTTTTGAAGAAGTGTGTCCACCTTAGCAGATAGATGATCAAGGGTAGAAACCTGACACATACCTTCCTCTTTTTTAGAGGGTGGAGGAGTACCTTCAGTGATAACTCTCTCACTTGTCCACTGATAGTGGTTGTATGCCATGTTCTCGATCAAATCATAGGCTCCTGTGTAAGTTTTATTCATCAAAGCTCCACCTGCAGCTGCATCAACATTCATTTTTGTGGAAAACAAAAGACCATTATAAAAAGTGTGGATAATAAGCCAATTCTCAAAACCATGATGGGGGCAAAGCCTAAGCATTTCTTTGAAACGCTCCCACGCATTGTAAAGAGATTCACCATCTTTTTGAGTGAATTGTGTGATTTGACTCCTTAATTGAGCAGTTTTACTATGGGGAAAGAATTGGGAAAGGAATGCCTTCCTCATTTGGTCCCATGAAATTATAGAACCAATTTTCAATGAATTAAACCAAGCACTAGCTCTATCCCTCAAAGAGAAAGGAAAGAGGTGCAGCCTTACGGCCTCTTGGTTTGCCTTCAAAGTTCCACTGAGTCTTAAAAAAATTGAAACATGAAAATTCGGATCCTCAGTGGGTGATCCGAAAAATTGATTTTGCTGCACCAGGTAAATAAGTGCAGGCTTTATTTCAAATTTAATATCCTCAACCGTTGGGTACACAATAGCATCGTACGGCTCATCTGAAGATGTGATTGTATACTCTTTGAGAGCACGTTTCTCAGCCATATCGTTATTACTGTGTGTTTCTTTGAGCCATCCCTGAAATCAAAGCGGTTAAAGATAGAAAATAAAAAATAATAAAAAATAAAAATAAAATAAAATAAAATAAAATAAGGAGAAATGGAGGGAGAGAGATTTTATATATAAATATATATATTTTTATTTTTTATATTTTTTATTTTTTATAGAGAGAGAGAGAGAGATAAATATATAAAATATTTTATAAATATATAAAAATAAAATAAAAAAAATAAAAAGATAAGAAAAGGAAATAAAATATATTTTAAATATATATATATAAAAAAATAAAAAGGTAAGAAAAGGAAATATATATATATATTTTAGACTAACCACTATTAAAAAGTTAATCAAATTACAATAGCTCCCCGGCAGCGGCGCCAAAAACTTGATGGGATAAAACCGCAAGTGCACGGTCTTACCGAAGTAGTAAAATATGAGTATCGTTCCGACAGGGAGTTATGAATTCAATTAACTTTAGATAATGATTAGACTGAAGATTTTATAAGGTAGAAAGGTTTGTATTTTTAATTGAAAGTAAATAATAAAATAAAAGATAAAAGCCTTGGGGTCATTGGTTCATCCTAACGACAAGTCCTTCTCAAACCAAACTATTAAACTTATAACTTTATGTTAGACCTAATTTCTCAAGACAGTTTCTCTTTTGTTCCTCTAGCAACCAAGCCTATTTCGCTGACTTGATTACTATTAGATTTTGGTTCCTCTAACAACCAAGCCTATTTCGCTGACTTGATTGTTATTAGTTCCCTTGAAGATCGAAACTATATGTCTCAAAGATTGCAAAGCCTATTTCGCTGACTTTGCAATCCTTGTCTGAATTCACTTGTTCGAATATCAAAGCTCCACTTTCGTTTTATGAATTGATATTTGAGATGATGGATAAACAATTATCAAACCCTCCACTTTCGTTTCCACAGTTTGATAATGGTTGATCCATGTTAAAGCGGTGAATTTAGATAAGGAATTAGGGTTACATAAGATTAAGGTTTAAAGCTTGGTTTGATTAGGATTATGTCATTAGACTTATCCAACAATCCCAAGACAAGAGAAGTCTACTCACTGACGTTCATCGTAGACAAGGAGAAGAAGAGAGAAAGCATAAAAGTAAATAACAATAAAGTAAATGAACTTTTATTAGAAAACAATTGTCACATATTGCATTCCAAGAAAAGATGAATATTTGTGATGGCTAGCTACTCTATTTATAGTTTACATTCGACTTAAAATCTAAGCAACCATAAAAGGGCATTCCGGTAAACTAAAACAGAGTAGCTTAAAATCTAAGCAAAAGCAGCAAACGTAGTTCTGGAGTGTGGCACGGCCGTGCCAAGCCTGGCACGGGCCGTGCCAAGCTTCTGACTTTGGGGGAGATATATTTTGTCTCCAAATCTTCGTATTTTCGTACCGAATCAACTCCAAATCCCTTTCTTTTGCTCCAAGACTCAATCCATCAAATATTCGTTCCTAAAATATAACAATATGCAATTGTAGTAAAATAGTTCAAGAAAGGAAATAATATTAATATAAAATAAACTTAAATCTAAATAAAACTAAACTAAATAGCATATTAAAATAGATAATAATTGACTCATCAATGATGATGATTCAGATGATAGCAACAAAGAGCATTATTCATCATTTGCCATGTCTAAAAAGATGACTAATTTTAAGTGGGTGTTAGGAGCCAGATTTGGTACCAAATATGAGTTCAAGGAAGCAATTACCAACTATGCTATCTACAATAGGACTTGTTTGAAATGATTCAAAAACTAAAATGACTTGTTTGAGACTTTTGAAACTTAAAGGACCACTTTGGAGAAAATGAAAAAACTTAAATAACCTTTAGATACATTTGACCTTTATTATATAAATCTTTCTATCATACCATCTTAACAAATTCGTAGGTTCGGTTTTAATCTTTTGAGGTCATGTAGCAAGTAGAAAACTTCCTCCACAACCGGTTACTTTAGCTTTCACGATTCATGGTCGTGTTTCTTGGTGGTTAAGAAATAAATGTCACAATTGTGTTGAGTTAACTAAGAATATTTTATTCATCGTTTTGCTTATGTATTTTAAGGATCAAACTTTTGTTTGCTTGATACTCATTTTTCCTTCATTAAGGATTTCTTCCATTGAACTTTCCTAGTTAGATTTTTAATGCCGTCTTCTTTGAGTTTTGGCCTATTCCTCTATATTGGTAATTTATGTTCTTTTTAATTGAATAAATTTTAAAAGATATCATTGCCTTCGTTTTAAAAAAAACAGATTAAGCTATTGTATCTCTCTCTTTAGACATATAATAATTGAATTGAGATGATAATATATACACTAAATTGGCATGCAATTAGAGTCGTGTAAAGCGGCTCCGGAGATGTCGGGATAATATATATATATATATATATATATATATATATATATATAGTGAGAGGAGTTGTTAAAATGAGAGATGAGAGGAATAAACCTCAACTATTAGATCAAAATTAATGGCTCACATTAAAACTCTTACTTTAGGGACTCATAGACTTTAATTTTTCTCAGTTTCCCATTGTCTTTTCATTTCCCAGTTTTCTTCATCTCTTTCTTCGCCGTTTTCACTCTTCATTATGCAGCTGCAATTGACTCATCACTAGTTTCTCTTTGATTGTTAGCATAATCACATTAATCATTATTATGAAAAATTCAATTTATGTAACTCATGCGGTGACAAAACAAACCCAGTAATGCTACTCTTTACCATGACTCCTCCATCACAAGCCTATTGCAATTCCAATTGGCCGGAAGATGAATAGATTTGACGACATCCTCAATTTCGTCGTCGGTGTTCATGTTCGCCGGAGTTCATCGTCCGTGTTCCTAATCGCCGGACTTCGTCGACGGTGTTCCTGTTCCTTTTTGGATCTAAGTTTTGATGTTCTTTAATATTACTTGCTAAATTGGATCTTTCATGATAATTGGTTGTTAAATTAATGAAAGAACAACTAGAAATATATAAAAAGAAAGAAAAAAAATGTATTTTAGTGATGAACCAGGTGGAGAGGAATACGGTAAAGAAGAAAGGTGAAGAAAACTGAAAATTGGAAAGAGAAATGATAAATATACACATTTTTTGACACAAATAAGACACCATGGGTATTCTTGTAATTCTCATTAAACTGCAAGGGCATGATTGGTTTTTCGAACTGAAACTTCTCTCTCTATTATCGTCTTCTTCTCTCTTCTGTCTCTAACCACAGAACCCACAACCACCATCCCCGCCGTTCTCTGCTTCTCCACATCGTCGCCGTTATATGTCAACACGACCATCGTCACTGTTCTCTTCAGGCAGCAACACGCCGTTCTACACCACCACCGAATCGCAACCCCATCTCACCACCACCGGAGAAAGAGATCAGCCCATAGAGAACTCCGGCGCGGAGGTTCAACACACCACAACCACGAGGTTGTTGGTGGCCGGAGAGTTTCTGAGGGGAGAGAAAGAGAGGAACAATGGTGGTGCTAGAGAGTAGAGAAACGAAGAAGTGGGTGTAAGAGGGAAACAAAAAAAAATAAAAAAATACCGTATAAAATACTATGGTGTCTGTATTGTGTTTAATTTTTTGTGTTCAATTATCATAACTGAATTGGAAATGAGTAAACCAAGGGATGATGGAGAAATTGAGCAATATTAAAGCACATAAGTCACTACAATAAGAGTTTTAATGTGAGCCATTGATTTTGATCTAATGGTTGAGGTTTATTCCTCTCATCTCTCATTTTAACAACTCCTCTCACTTGATATGCCCTATATATATATTGTCCTGTCATCATTATAAGTAAAACTGTACTTTGTAGATACATTGAACAATTAATGTATCTAATCTTTATTATAGAGTAGATACATTAATTATGTAATGTATATAAAAAATTAAGTTTTACTTATAATAGTTACCAGAGAGAGTATATAAATTGTGTTATTGAACTTCTATCGATTCTTAACTTCTAATCAACTCTTTTCAAAAAATACAAATAATTTGTGGGGTCAATTAAAAAAGATAATTGCTTTTCTTTCATCTATTTTTGTTCATTCCTGTAAAATAGTTGATCGTGAGTTAATTTACACCGATGTGTTTTTAACGTAAATTAACTCACGTAGAATGGAAGTGAGCAAAAACTGATGGAAGAAAAGCGATATATTAAAAAAAATCATCAAAGAGTACCGGACAAAGTTGAACCAGAGGAGCCCATTCCTCACATTAGGTTCAACATATAAAATAAGGCCCCAAGCACTTTATAAAACTATCAAATCAAAATTGATAGAAGAATTAATTCACAAAAATGAATAAACTGCCACAGATACCTGCCATAGTACCGTAGATACCTTGAATGGTCCATTTTCATATCCTGCCATATGCATGTTGTTAAAAACACACCGTCATATATAAACTTGAATATAAAATCTCAAATTGAAGATTATTTCCTCCTCTCTAGTTACTATTTTTGAATACTAATTTATAAACATCATATCTAAACTTGAAATTAAAGAAACGATGTTGGTTACTTCGGTGGGAGGAAAATAACACATTAGCTATTTTCTTTTGACAAAATCAATTAGTCAGTTCCATTATATCATATAATTGTATGTGTTATGATGTATGATATGTTATATGAATTATGGTGATATATGATTGTGGGATTGAAGAAGACGCACGTGGAAGATGAGTGAGGTTAATTGGGAGATATTGTAAAAAGGATATTTGATACTATGTTATATGCATAGGATGGACAAATCAAAGTATCCAGGGCACTTAAGTGCCGTTGGAAAAATAAATAATTTTTTTCAAAGGCGACGGTTAACTTATTGGGGGTACCGACAATTTTCTACCGTTTGTATCGAGACAGTTAACTTCAACCGGAGGTTAATTGGGAATTTTGGAGCAGAAATGAGTAATTTTAAAAAGAAAACGAGCAATTTTTTTTGTTAAGAAACTAAACTATCCCACCTTAATTTACACTAGAGATAATCAACTATAAAACTTTGAAAATGAACATACTTTAAGGTCTTAAATCAACCATATGGATATAGTTTTTTTTTGGTCAAGCACTCTTTACAATATATATATTCGAAGGAAAAAAAACTCTTTACCATATAGTTCTTTTTTGAAGGAATTACCATATAGTTATATTATAAAACTCGTTGGATTGATATTTTATATAATACAAATTATATCCCATAAAAAAATACAAATTATATTTATAATCGAGATACATCAAAATAAACAACTTTTAAAATTACATAATATATTCCCTAAAAAAAAAATCACATAATCATAATGAAAAAAAAGTCATTACATGTAGAAATAATAGTGTTCATAAAATACAATAAATAAATTGCAATCGTTAGAGGATTGAACTCAAATACTTTAAATTTAGTATTCCTTTACATACAACTCATATGGTAAAAGACTGCAAAGACATTGCTACATTGAGAAATGAGTTCGAAGGACATTTGATACGTTGAAATAAGATTTAACCCGTAATTCTTCACTTTCCAACAATTAATGTATGAGCGTCAAAAAAATGAGAAACAACTAGTGTATTTGTGTTTTTACGTCAGACTCTTTGTAATCAAAAGTATTAAAATTACTAGTTTTTGGTTAAATTATTTTTTAGAATTATTAGAGCAAAAAATCA
Organism: Medicago truncatula; assembly: GCF_003473485.1. Classification (NCBI taxonomy): domain Eukaryota; kingdom Viridiplantae; phylum Streptophyta; class Magnoliopsida; order Fabales; family Fabaceae; genus Medicago; species Medicago truncatula. The sequence goes on from NC_053048.1 coordinate 48,063,224, forward strand.
TTTATTGAATTAAATTCATTAAATTAATACAATCAATTTCATTTTTTCCCGTTTAATATCTTTTTTTAATTGATTATAAAGACAATCAATTTAACCTTTGATTCTTAGTTGAGAATATGAATTTTAAATGAATTTATTAATTTTAATTTAAAAATAATAGAATATATGAAGTCTTATTAAGTAAAAAAAATTATATTTTTTAAGACCTAAAGCAATTATTTTAGTGGATCTACCCTTGGAGTCTCCAAGTTGGAGATATCTCATGCAACTCTGTTTAGCAACGTAACATCTAGCATAAAAACACAAATTTTGCCAAAAATATACACTTTCAGTCTTTTAATATGAATTTAAGAATCAAGACTGTCTATTTTTTTTTCTTTCTAAATTAATATATAAACCATTATCAACACTTTCGGTTTCCTAACACCAGATGTTGTTAACCTTCTACATAGAGTTTAAAAGATCATGCATAGCAATGTCATGTTTCCTAGGTCCATGAATGTTGTGTTCACGATGATTGATTTTGCTATCCAAAAAAGTCCAGCGGCGCAGGCTTGTTGCCGACTGGTGCTAATCACACCCAAAAAAAAAATAAGTTACACCCCAGAATGACTAATATACCCTTTAACTAAAATAAAAATTTCAAATTAACTAAATTTACATTAACGTAAATTGAACATAAGTAAACTTAATTTACATTAACCTAAATTGAACATAAGTAAACTGAATTTACATTAACCTAGATTGAACGTAAGTAAACTGAATTTACATTAACCTAGATTAAACGTAAGTAAACTGAATTTACATTAACCTAGATTGAACGTAAGTAAACTGAATTTACACTAACCTCTTATATACATACGTAAACTAAATTTACATTAACCTAAATTGAACATAAGTAAACTTAATTTACATTAACCTAGATTAAACGTAAGTAAACTGAATTTACATTAACCTAGATTGAACATATTAAACTTAATTTACATTAACCTAGATTGAACGTAAGTAAACTTAATTTACACTAACCTCTTATATACATACGTAAACTAAATTTACATTAACCTAAATTGAACATAAGTAAACTTAATTTACATTAACCTAGATTGAACGTAAGTAAACTGAATTTACACTAACCTAAATTGAACATACGTAAACTTGAATTTACATTAACCTACATACGTAAACTACACTAACCCCTTTTATATACATACACGTAAACTTAATTTACACTAACCTCTCACTTAAAATCAAATTGACAGGCATATCTCATACCAAAACAAACAATAAACAAATAGAAACTCATCGAAAATGAATTTCATGAAATTCACCAACCTTTATGAATATAGTACACATCAATAACAAAGATGTTGATTCAGATATTGGTTGCACATCTATGGTGATTTGTGGATGAAAGGGGGTAAGGGTTCAGAATTATCATAAAAGATGGATTTTTAAAAATTTACATGAAGAAGGCAATTTTGGTATTATTGTTAAATTTTAAATAAATTTAGGTGTAACTTGTTTTTTTGGGGTGTGACTAGCACCGGTCCTTGTTGCCGGTTGCCCGCTTTCCTTATATTCAAATGTAAATAATAGTTTATATATATAAATAAATAATAAATTATTATTATTTTCCCTTACATAAGCTTTTTAATCATTTCAAATCCTCGTACCATGATTGATAAGATGACGTGATAGAGCTTGCATTATTTATTAATATGTGAAATAAGACAAAAACCGATGACAACTATGAACCTTCCTCTCCACTTCTTCATGAGCACATGTGCTGGTCCATTCAGACCACCGGTGTAGTAGTGTACATATATGCAGATTGAAGACAGCTAACAATGAAAGGGTAGATAATTCCCAAAATAGAATGAAAGGGTAGAGATTTACTAGTTTCGCAATTTGGAAATTTGTTAAATAAGTATCTTCGTAATTTTCGATCAATTGTTTTTTTGTTTATAAAATTTGTTAGTTGTAATTTTCGACCGACTATTTTTCAATGAAGTGGACAATTTTGATGTGTTTATTGAGCAATCATCCTTGATTCATGGTATTATATACAAGTATCCAACTTACGAATCATGCAAATTTCACTGGTAATTAATTTCTGACGTATAACGTCAACTACTCATGTAAGGTCTTATCTTATCAATTGGCCTACAAGGTCATTTTCATCTAAAGTAGGTTTTAATTACACCTAATGAAAGCCATTTGAAATTACTCTTTCATCGTGTTCATTAGCTATCTATAGTTTTCTGATTAAATTCTTCGTAACGTACTTCATTGAGATAATTTTGTTATACTAGACTTTTTTTATTCTATATTATAGTTAAGCTTTTACCAATATTATCTTAGGTTTTGAATCGAACCTAACATCCACAAATAATGATTTTGATGTGGTGAATGATAGTGAGTAACTAATTAACTAATTTACGATAAGTTTTAATATTATATTAAATTTTAGATCTAATTCAACCCATTAAAACAAATATGTTACTGAAACAAAAAAAAAAAAAACAAAAAAAGTAAATAGGTGAAGTGATTATAATTTATCTATAACTTGCGTGAGTCTTTACTCTTGAGTAGGGGTGGACAAAAACCCGCAGCCCGAGGTAACCCGCACAACCCGGTCCAAAAAAAGAAAAACGGGCGGTTTAAAACGGGTCTTCGGGTCCTACAACACACATTTGCGGTTTAGCTAGGGTCCACACGGGCAGGTCCGGGTGGAACAATTGGACCCCTCGGTACCCGAACCCGCCCGCATAAATCTTCATCAGTACTGGCGAGACAGCTAAGCGTGTGTTACAGCTTTTATTTTGGTAGAGTGTGAGAGATTCTTTTTTGACTGTGTGACAGTGACTTTACAGTGGAATAAACAATGCATTTATTAGTATAATTTAATTAATACATATATAGGAAATAGGATAGGCATCATTAGTTTTGGTTTTACGATGGAAAGTTCTGGTGCTATATTAATTCATAATAATAATTAATAAAAGCTACTCCCATTTAAAAGACTATTCTTTTGTGATACTTTACCTGCAACTCCCATATAAGAAAATAAAAGAGAGAGAATGTTTTTGTCTTCATTGTATCTCCTTCTTTTCATTTAGATGGAACAACCATACAAAATCACAATGAAATTGGACAGAGAAGAATAATGGCTCTTCCACTTCCTCCTCAACCTCTCCCTTTCTTTCCTCTCAAATCTCATCTTCTTTCTGTTTTTTATTTTTTATTGGTTGATGATTGATGATATAGATCTAGATATCAGATTGTTGATCCTGGTTTTTTTTCCTGAGCTTGCAAACAATCTTTGTTAATAGTTATGTTGTACCCGCATACACCGACCCGCGTAACCCGTAACCCGTGTTACCCGAACCCGTCTAAACCGAAACAGAAAAATGGGCAGCGAGGGGTCTGCATATGTCAACCGCGGGTTGGGCTGGGTGGGTGCTTTGGACCCGAACCCGCCCGATGTCCACCCCTACTCTTGAGTCTTATCTAATATATCAATCATTTCAACATTATTTTTGTAGCCTCTAATTTTAGTGTCTGCTGTCTAGTGATGTTAGGTTTAATATATATACTACAGATACAATAGCCTCGTGAGATGTTAGTGTGTTGTGGTCTAAACTTGTTTTTACTTATACTCTCTACTCTTATATAAAGTATTTGGTCCAATTGATCTACTTTTCTACTTATATTCAAAGCCAGAGTGAGTACTACTTCGTATTGCACTTCCTTTTTTTAAAAATCGCCAATGTAATTTTTGAAATTGTAAGCAGTTAGAAAAATTAATTTAAATTTTCATTTGAAGAGATACATTTGAAGAATTTGATGATTTAAAGCAAAAACTCTAACTAGTTAGTCAAAGTAAGGAAATTTAAAGCCTAAGTAATAACTAGTTGAAGCAAAAGATCCAAATGTAAGTGTGTATCACCTCTTTGATATAATTTTGGGATTTGGATTAAACACATTAACTGTATAACTCGGTTACTCGTCTGAGTTGTTTGATCTGAAGTCAATGATCACGGTTGTTCACAAGTGATTTTTACGGTAAGCAATCTAGGTCCATATCTTTCTAAGCGAAATGAAAATGAAATTTCACAATGTAGATGTAAAAAAACAAACCATGACATGGAACGAATTATTGTACCTCACCTTCCCATCTGTCTCCCTTAGCAAAGGGACCCTAACTAATAGCAAAAGAGGATGTGGGTTATCCCATGCTTCAATTGGAATATGTCCAAATCACCTGTAACTTCTCTCATGCTCTACCATGCCATTACCCTGCCATGGGGATAGTGACTAGAATCTGTACTTGAGACATATATATAAGAATTGAATTGAAAGGATACATGCATGGTATGGTTACCTATTATTATTTGATAAGTCCTATTCACTTGAGGTGATAGTGTTGGATGAATAAAACAAAAAGGAGTATGAAATGATTGATTATTGTCGAGGGTCATTATCTTTAGACCAAATGACCAATTATAAAAACATGTTTAGTAAGTTGATAACCTTAGATTGGAATAGACAATACATGTGATGTGACTCATTTCTTACAAGGGACCGTCCAATTTTGATCATCTAATTCATTTGTGGTATTTACACTGCAAATATTTAATACACATTCCCTTCAAGAGGAGACTACACAATCAGCACATAGTCATTTCATTAAGATAGATTGGTTTCAATTTTGAGTTTATTTGAAAGTTGATCTATTGAGCTCAAAGTTGGAGAAGTTGGATCTCGATCCAATGATAAATGTGTGGAATCTCTAACGATAAATAATCTAAATTCACATATACTCTTAACTAATTTGTCTTAATCTTTCTTACCGCTGCATTATACATACACAATTTATAGAGTTCAAATGATCGATGATCAACAATTATTGATAAGATTTTATTGCGTGGCAAATTTTGTCCAAAAGGTTAGCAAGGGAGAGTAATATGATCCAATTTAATTTTCTTAATCTCGAGTTCAAATCTCGGCTGCGATGTCTCTGTCAAATGACCTAAGCTTACTGGGACAATTTTCTTAATCTTATTACCCATTTAAGGTTAAGGTAGCGGGATAAAAAATTCACCGTCAAAATCAAATGATCGAGAAAGCGACAAAAAATGGAACAACAAAGGAAACTAACTCACCTACATGTTTTTTTTAACCTTATTTATTTTTCCTTTAGTATATTAAAAAAAGTTGAAACAGCCACTTCTCTAAAGTTAGGTACTACTCAATATTCAATTATTTGATAACATGTTATTAAACTATTTATACTTACCTTTCAAAAAAATTATATATAAAATATGTTTATCTTTTATAGGGTTAATAGTGTTTTACCCCATGTAATATAAGTTATTTTCAGATTTACCCCTGTAAATTTTTTTTTTTGGATTTCATCTTTGTAAAATTATTTTTTTCTGGAATGCCCCCTTAATAGGCCATTTTCAAAAAAAAAAAATCCAAAAATTTTAGTTTTTGAATGTCCTATTAAAGAATATTCTGAAGAAAAGAAAAAAAAAGGCGAAAACGAAAACAAATTTTTTACAAGGAGCAAATCCAAAAATAACTTATATTATTACATGAGGTAAAACACGAAATAACCGTTTTTTATATTTAGCCTATGTTTTGGAAACATTTCAATTAGGTAACACCTTAAAATGAAAGAGAACCCACAATTACAAATAGTGGATGTATCAACATAGTAAAAAGTGAAGGACAGTGTTCTGAACCATATTTAACGAGAGTATGTTAAAAAAGTCTTTCCAGCATTATTTGGTTAAAAATTTACAAAAACTTATTTCATTTCTCTTTCATTTGCATAAATTTAAGTTTAATTTCCATATCAACTAAGCTACATTCACATTGGTATGGAAATAAAATATGCAAGGTCAACCCCGACCACCGCAAAAAAAAAAAAAAAATTAAGTTTAATTTCTTCCTCATACGTATTTTTATCTATATTTTAACATTTTCTATCTTTTCTCCTTCGTTTTTGTCTCTCTTGTCCTCTATCTTTTCATCAAATCTCTCTTTTATCTTTATACACTTCTTATGCTCCTCCATTGGGAGTGTCCAATAACCTTTAATATAACTAAGAGAGATAGTTATGCATTTTTCATGTAAATTCTTGGTATATTTTGTGCTCGTTGTTTCTCTTTAATAAGGGGCAAAAGTCTCCTTCTATCATTGAGGTTATATGTCACTCTATCTCCTTGAATGAGTTGGTTTAAAGCTAACACAGATGGTGCAACCTGTGGTTCTCCATATATGCAGAGTTCTTTGCTACAATGTATGATATTGATATAACCTATTTGTATAATTGGTGGAGTCTCTATAGCTCGAATGTGATTCTAAGTAATTGATGGTTTGGAGTCTTACTATTAGATGGAGAAACTGTTTGCAGTCATATGAGTTTTTAAGTTTCCAACATCTATAGCCATAGGGAAGACAATTATTGTACTTCTTCTCATGGCTCTCATTGGTGCTCAATCACTCCTAATTTGTTGTTGAAAACATCTTTAAAAATAGGGTTATGCTCCCTAATTACCGTTGCCATAAGTTTCTCTATATCTTTTTTGCTAAGTTTCTACACACACTACTCTTTCTCCCTTACCCTAGTTTTATCTCATTTTAATTCATTGTTTAAACGAGACAGTTGTTTGTAGTTTTCTGAGCTGTTGCCAAGTGATATGATGTGATAGTTTTGCTTGGCTAAGAGCAATTATAGATGAGTGGTTTGGTTTGGAGAGTATATCTTCACCTAAAACAATAAGTCATTTGATATATACTCTTTTCATCTTATTTATGCATGTTCCTCTACTTGACACTTTTAGGGCTTGTTTGTTATAGATTGTCTAAAACGATTTTTGTTATATGGTTCAAAAATCATAGACACTATAAATTATACTTTTCTCTATTTTATTAAAGATGAAAGCTAATCAAAATAGTTATTTCATTTTCAAGCATAAAAATTATTTTTCAATTTTTTTTATTTTTATAATAACCTACACACAGTAACTAGAACATAAAAAATTATTTTAAAAAAAATCTAAAACAAAAACATACCCTCCAATGAGGTTGATTTTTATACTATTTTGTAACAGTTACTAATATTATGGACCCATATACTCCCATATCAATCATTCCATTCCATAATTTTAGAGTTGACTCAAGGCATAGATCTAGTTTAAGTCATCATTCCATAAGTTATTATTATTAATTATTATATAATACTAAAAGCAAAGGTGCTCATTATTCACTAATAATAACCATTTTTACAAGCTAAACTTACAAGAGAAGGAAATGCATGCTAATTAATCTAGCCCTCTTGCACCTGCAAGTTAAAGTTATTTTACTTACATTACAGGGGCACAAATACACAACAAAATCACAATCTTATTGCATGTCCTCTAGCTAGCTAGTTCACTAATTATTAAAAATGAAATAAAAAAAGCACTAAAAATGTGTATAGGCCTCCAAAACATTAGAAGGTATACACACAAAAAAATATTAAAGAAATGACAACTTTATTTTTCTAATATTTTACCTAACATGTAATAGTAATACCCTTGTTGTTTATGTGCTGTTTTTTCCTTCTAATGATTCTCTTCAACTCATCTGGTTCACAAGGAATTGCAAGTGCTCCAACTTGAGAGAATCCAAACTCTTCTTCAGCTTGCTTTAACAATTTCACAAATTCAGGATGATCTAAATATTCCAATTCAATACAAAATCTTTCTGTTTTCCACCCTTGTGTTGCAATCACCACAAAATGACCTTGCTTCACACCTTTTTCTGACCACAATATTCTTTTCTCCACCATTTTCCTCATCATTATTCCAAACCCTCCTTTCCAAAATCCCTTACAACTACTACTTGATTTTCCCATGTTAAGAAGAATGAATGAATGAACAAAGAAAAATAAAAATTAACTTTCAACAAGTTTCATCAAAAACAAGAATATATATAGTGTCTTGTATATGATCATATTATGATTAATAGTATAGATTCGGTGGATAAGCATAAAACATTTGGGGACAATTGCATGTGAGTTTTCATTAATGGTAAGTGTCACTGTTTCTCCCATTTTGGGGACGAAGTTAGCAATGTACTTGCATGAATCATTATTCATGCTCACTAAATGTAAGAGGGAAAACGTATATCTACATGGAGAAGTAGACAGAAAGTACTACTCTGGCCATTTCAATTTTCTTTTGGTTAAATATGGGCCTTATATAAATTGCAATACATGTAATTTAAATGAGTGAAATAATTACTTAGCCAGATTTTGAAAGCAATAGAGCTTATAATAATTAGATAGTGTTTATTTAGTAACGGTCTATTACAACAAGACAGAGATTAGGTAGTGTTTTTTTTTTTTTTATTGGTATAATGTTAGTTGTTAGTATGTTACTCTCTATAGCACAATAATTGTAGTATTAAACAATTTCATACAATTTAAGAGAAATTGTAAATAAAAAGAGAGATTAACAGTTTTATAATTTTTTTTAAGAAGCTAAAATGAAATATATTAATTGAACTTTCAAGTCGATTCAGTACAAGAAGTGCTAGAAAAGATCGAGAGGAAAAATCAAGAGTTACATCAAAGATTCAATAGTGCACAAAATAAAAAAGAGTCAAAAAGCAAGTTCTCTAAAAGATACACAAAACAAGACTAGATATTTACACACAAACACAAAAAGGGTTAAGCCACCACGTGTGATAGTTAAAAGCAAAATTTGGATGATTTGCCTTTAGCCATAAGTAAGATTGTAGCTTTATTTTCTCATGAAGATGTTGAAGAGATTCTCCCTTTTATTTTAAAGGCTTAATACATGCTTTGGTCCCTTAACTTATTTTCAGATTTCATTTTGGTCCCCTAACTATAAAGTGTCTCAATTTGGTCCCTTATGTCTTCTGTCGTTACCTCTTTTGGTCCTCTCCGTTAATTTGTTTTCAAAAATAGTTAACCATTGTCCACATGTCATTTAAGATTGGTGATCAAGGGCTAGATTTGAAAAGTACACAAGTATACAATAGGCTCACAACATATAATCATTTCTATTTTTCTTGATTTTCCTAAAAATATAAATTTAAAATCACCATCAATCTTCATCTATTTATATATTTTTTAGAATTTTGTAGAAAAAAAAAATTTAAAAAAATCTGACCTTTTTTTTTTATTTCGTAAAAAAAAAAATCAAATTTTAAAAATAATTTTATAAAATTCAGGAATATTTTTTTTTTCTTCATATTTTATAAAAATCTGAATTTTTTATTTATTTTTCAAAATTAAAATATTTTCCAGAATTTTGTAGAAAAAAATTTTAAAAAGTATTTTTTTTTTGAAAAAAAAATCTGACCTTTTTTTGAAATTTCGTAAAAAAATAATTTTTTTTCGAATTTTTAAATCATGGAAAAGATTTTATAAAAATTCTGGAATATTTTTTTTCTAATTTTAAAATCTGATTTTTTTATATATTTTTCCAGATTTTTAAAAATTAAAATATTTTCTAGAAAAAAATTTTAAAAACCTTTTTTTTTCGAAAAAAAAAACTGACCATTTTTAAAAATTTCGTAAAAAAATTAAAAATTTTCAATTTTTTTAATTTTGAAAATGATTTTATAAAAAATTTGGAATATTTTTTTATATATTTTTGACTTCAAAAAAATCAAGTGTTAATCATTCACCGTAGGCTACAATACACCTACATGATCCAACGATTTCTATTTGAAAAATAGATCAAACAGTTAAAATGTAACGGATAGGACCAAAAGATGTAACGGCAAAAGACATAAAGGACCAAATTGAGATACTTTATAGTTAGGGGACCAAAATGAAATCCGAAAATAAGTTAAGGGATCAAAGCATGTATTAAGCCTATTTTAAAACTCTTGAATTTCTTTCATGTCAAATAGTCCAAACGCAAGTAAGCCAAATTAAATGAAGAACATAGCAAACTTTCTTTGAGAAGCCGCAAATCGAGCCAAATTGAAGTAAATGATAGAAAACTTGAGCCGGATGAACCGTAGTTAAACCTAACCAATTATAGATACCAAAATAAACTTTTCCAAAAAGAGTCGCAAGCAAAAAGAGATGGTTGGTATCCTCCTCCTTGGCACAATTTCCCTCACAAAACGTAGCATTTGGTTGAAGCATCCTTCGCTTAATTAAGTTATTTGTAGTTAGTAAACGATTACGTAACAAACCCCAAGCAAAAACATTGATTTTTAATTGAACCTCCTTATGCCAAAAGATATTTGAATGATCAACGATGATATGTTAGTCCATTGAAAGCAAGTAGTTATAAGCACTAGAAACATTATATTTTGAAGATTCATGAAGTCGCCAGATCCATCTGTCACTAACATTAGCCTGCAAAACATAGGATATAGTAACATGCAACAATCCTTCAATTTTTCTTCCTCCCATGCCAATAAACGCCGTCTCTATTTCCAAGCCCCACCATCCTCCCCCAACCTAAACTGATCATATATGCCACAATCGCCATTTTGTTACCAGCTAAGTTAAAAAAATTACCTTTTTATGTAAAGTTATATAAGCTTTTTTAATTATTTTTTTCGTGCTTTTATTTTTGTGTCATTATTACAAATTATCTTATATATCTTTAGTTGTTTTAAAAGTTGTCGTAAATTCTTTCAACAAAAAAAAAGTTGTCGTAAAAAGATTGTTGAAATAGTATACTTGATACTTCTATAAATATTATTAGCAACAACAATTTAAATTGTGGACCTCTTCCTCTCAAACTCATTTGAATGTCTCTGCTCAACCACTTGACTTTACTTCAATTATTGACGAGTATCAAATCGTTTCCTTCCCAGGTTTCTATCAATTGTGTTAGGTGTATGTTTAATTAATTGTTTTTAAATACAATGTTAACCATTCAAAATGAAATAAAATTCCAATTTTTTTTTTTGACAAGAAAGTAATAAAGTTCCAATAAATAACTATTAATAAGAAAATTAGTGAAACGACATAATTTTCTGTACAGTTAAAAGAACATAAAATTTAGCATATACAAAGTAATCATGGAAATGTATATTACAATCTTTTTAGCAATTGAGAGATAAGCTCAGGAAAATACGTTAACTCTAACTCATATGAGAAAGGAGAGTGAAAAATGTCGTGACTTCTATGAAGCCATGTGTATTATTATTATTATTATTATTATTATTATTATTTTCCTTCATTGGCCAAGAATATTCTCTCGACTATACTGCCAACAAGCTAATGCCTTGACAATAGTGGATTTAGGATGTAGCAAGCAACTCAAAGAGCATATCATGATTATGATGATAAGGACGTACTAACAAAGACATTTTAGATGAAGTATCAAACCACATTAGCATATAAATCTATATTAACTTTTTCAAGTTTAAAAGTAAAATTTTATCTAGACATTGCAATGATCAATAGAAGGATTGAATATGTTTTTTATTTTTATAAATATTTTAATTTTTCATTTTAGTTTTTCTATTTTTAATCCCTTAAAAGTTTTTCATCATCATTTGTTGTCCCTACTTTTAAGTCAACTCATGTGTATCATTAAAAATTTCAATTATATTTTTTTGCAGTCATGTTTAATACATTATAGAAATCTCTCTTGCAAAAATTTAAATATTTTAACATAGGATGAATTAAATATGTATTTCTTATATTTTTAGAGATTAAAAATTCATGTTTATTTAATTTTTTATTAAAAAGTTATATTTTTATTTGGGAGAAATTCTTATAATATTCTAAATATTCATGCAAAAATTTGAAGGGTACAAATAACCTTACTTAAAAGCATGAACCATTGTACCCAAACAAAACAAAAAATAGGGACAAAAAATATGAAGGGAAAATGTTTTGAGGATTGGAAAAAAAAATATAAGGGGGGAAAAAACAAAATGTTTGAATAATTATAGGAACAAAAAATATATATATTCCATAATAGGAAGTCGCAAAAGTGTCATACATATGTACAAAATCATCCTATGTGTTAAAAATATTGTTAATTATTTAAAATTCGCCTTCATCACCTGGTGATAATATGTTATACCGAATGATATGTGTTTATGATTCATCTTACGTGAAACTATGGTCAGATCATACTCTTTTTAAATAAAAAGGAATAATTATTTTTAAAAGTTTACTTAACTAAAAAAAAGTTAGGCTACATGTTAACAGAACAAATTGGTAGGTTTTTTTTTATCATATTTTTTGATCAAAACAGTCGACATCATTGATACTCGACGAAAACAAAATGGTGTGAAAAAAAAGAACAACATCAATTTACGACTATTCTGAATAAAATTTAAATCGTATCATTATAAAATCAAACTCTTACCATATACATCTTTTGACACTAAACTTGAAATGAAACCCAATATCCACTATCCATAAACAACAACCGATTACTGGTAATTACGAGATATAGATATTAGATAATGTCAATTTTCAACATCAGATTATTACTTCAATAAGCTAAAGAAGAGTTATACACTATTCGTACTAGATTAGATGTGAACATTGTTTTATTTTGAAGGGTACTAGATGTAAAGTTATCACCATTCACCACAAAATTTACATGTGAATATATTTGGAATGTAAAAGTCACTCCTAAATTTTCTTCATTACCCGCAATTTCAAGGAGGCACTGTACTCTCCATCGTATCTCACCATTCCAGTACTCCAGAGATTGATTAACCCCTGCAAAAATAAAAGACCAAAATAATTTAATATTTGAGTTTCTATTCAACTAATTAATTTCCTCAAGATCCACAACATTGTTTTACATGGTTTGCAATCGTTACTAAGCAAGGTTTGTACCATAGAAATATTTGAGTTTCTAAGCAAGGTTTGCAATCGTTACTAGCTGGGACAGTTTTACATGGCCAATTATAATCACAAATTACAATCATGTTTTACATGGCCACTTATCACCACAATTACAATCACAAAATTTTATTTAGAATAGGCTTGGGCTACGGTTTATGATCCACAACAAACTGGGCAGGGTTTAAAAATGGAAAAACGTGACTTACATTTGGAGGACAAAAGAGTAGAGACACAAATTTAAGGGAACTAACAACAACTTTTGTTTTTCTATACATAGGTTCATAATAAAACACAAAATTTGGCCAAGGTGCGACCCCATCTGTTGCACATGCCAAACCCATAAAATTGAAAAGGAAACTAATAATATAAGTGAAATTTAAAAAATTTCGGAATAAATCAATAACAACGATAAATTATTCAGGAGAACAAAAATTTAAATTTTTAATGAAACAATTTTTATTTTTAAAGAGAATGAAACAATCTTTAATCAATTTACCTTCCGACTAAAATTTGGATCACCAATATCCTTTTCTTAGAAACATGAAGGTTAAAGATAAAAGGACAAATCGATCAATATAATTATAAAAATTAAATAAGAAAGATGGAACGTACCGTTTTGAAGGAAGAGACTATAATAGTAATTATGATTTGGAGACGATATCAAAGAGGAGGTAAACTAGGTTAGCACATAGAAAGAAGAGGAGAAGGAGAAATAGGAGAAGGAGGATAAAGCGTAAGAGAAAGATGAAGATAATAATTGTGAGAATTATTGCAAAGGGAGAGCCTATAATTAACACCACTAGCATCTTTGCTCTCTCCACTTCTTACAACTTTCAGCTTCAACTTTCTTTCTTAACTCTATGGGTAATTGATTATTGAATTACATTAAAAATAAAAACAAGGGATACTATTGGATTACACCGCAGGTCAAATGTGCAAAACGCAAGAAAACTTAACTTCTTACTTACCTTATCTTGTCCTTGACATTTTCATCACTACCCTACCAATAGAATTATGACAAAATAATTGAAACAAAATAAATGAAAGAATTCATAAGAAATACTACTAACACATTGGGAGAAACAAGCAATTCAAAGGAATGGAAAGAAGGCAGGAAAAATAGTATTGAGAGAAATAGTCGACTTTTAGATTTTTGGTGTTCTAAAGAAAACTAAAAACATTGTGTCTTCGTAATTATTAGAATTGTTTCCTCCACGCACAAGCTCCCAACATGTTCTTTCAAAAAACAAAAGCTCCCAACATGTACTTACTTAAACGAAAGCAACAATCTCATGCGCATAAGATAATTATCGTTAACATTCATATTATTTTAAGTGGTCTATAGTGGCTACAATTTACCTTTTAGACATTACTTTGATCATATACGTGACTAAACAGATTATTTTTTTCACCATCAACAAATATATCATCACTGTTTACCAGTATTTTTGGTAAACAAAAAGGGTTGGTTTTGATTATTACAAGCACGATCAAATTAGAAATTCTAGGATATGTTGTGCAAAGTTTTTCTAGAAAGTGAGTGAACGTTCATCAAATTCATAGGCTGCTTTATGAACATGACGAATTTGTATGGTGTCTATCGACATAAAAAGGTAAAACAAAAGAAAATGCAGTAAATGCAAGTAAAAACTAAAAGTTTAAAACGCAGAAACTTAAAGAAAAAGCAAATTGCCTGGCATTAAAATGAAGGTGGTTCGACAAATCAGATTACATACATTTTGTATGACTCTTTTCTATAGACGTTGATACTTCGAGTGCTTAATTTTTATTTTTATAAATGATTTGTGACCCGTTTTCCATCTGGAAAACTACTATTTATACATAGTAAAATAACTGAAAAAAGACTAACTACCACGATCATCACTTCTTCCATCGAAAACTGTTTGTCCTCCACGTCTTTACTAAGGAAAACGCTACCTATTTGAATGCAAATTCTTTCCTCTTCCACGGTAACCGCTTGGCTTTCAACCAGCTTTACGCTCTGACTCGCGTCTTGTCGAACTTCAAAGATTTTAGACTCTTTCACACGCTAAGTCCAAACTCTGTCGAAATCCCCATGTTAAAGATAAAACTTTGATTCCTGAAATGTCAAAAAGTCAACAAATATTAACTGCATTAATTAAACCTGTCGAAATTACAGGCTAACAATCACACCATCATCGTCCACGTGAGCTTAGCTCAATTGATTTGAACAATACATAAAATATGCAAGGTTCGGAGTTCAAACCACGACCACCTAAAAAAAATCACACATCATCATCAACAAATATTTCCTTTTAGACATGGTTGAGTCCCTAAATTTTATCGTCATCTTAGGTTGCTCCTTAAAACTCTATATAATGATTTCCTTACTTTCATTCAATACTTCTCATTAAGTAATGAATAATGATAAATATGATGATATATGTTGAATAATTGACTTACCTTGTTGTGATATATGTTGAGTAATTTATTTGTTAATGATAAACATGCTCCTTAATGAGTGTCATCAATTGCATGAGTAGTATATTTCATCATTTGCATCAGTCTCGTATATGAATTAAACATGTTTTAGTCTCTATTTTTTTTCCAAGAGTTCTAGCCGTTAAATTTAAATTTGTTTAATTATATTTAAATTTTTTTAATTTTTGAATGATTTTTTTAAACATGTTTAAAACATTATAAAAAAAAAAGTTATTGGTAAAGTATGATTTCTAGATCCATATGTATTTTCATTACTTTTTATCTTGAATATTTAACTAATTTCATTTAAAAAAATTCTAAATTTTTGTGAAAGAAATGTTTATAATTAAGGTTCTAAACATACTTGCAAAATCTTAATAATAAATATAAAAGTTTAAACATAATTAAAATTAAAATTTAATAAGGGTTAAAGTTCATACTTAAAAATTATATGATGACGTAAACATGTCACTTTTATTTACGAGGAGTAAAAACAAATTTTGATATAATTTTAGGGAAAAAAACTTATTTAACTATGTTATGAACAATATGATAGATGAATGGGGAAATTATGATATGATTTAACACGAGCATGTGAGTGAAAGGGTGATTGGGAACTTGAGAAAGTGTGATTTTGCGTAATTGTGAACTTGTCATGAGAAGTATTGAATAAAAGTAATCAAATCATTGCATTGCATATTTCGTGGAATATGTGATGTGTTGATAATTCAAGAACTTTGATACGAATTTATGATCTTGTCATATCCATGTGACTGAAATTCATGCTGTGTTACGACTGTGTTTCATTATGTGTATGTTTTGCCTTATCCATGTTCTACCGTTAACATAATCTTTATTGAGAAAATATGTTGAACGTCTATATAGGTTATGTATGTTAGTATATGACATCCTTAACCCTTTTTAAAAGTATACTAAATTAAGAATGAAAACCTATTTTGAGGTTTGTGACGTAACAATGTGCATTAGGTCAAGATATTTCCTAAAATTGGAAGAGTATTAGTGTATTACATGTTGTGGACTGTACAAAAATTGAATCATTTTATTTACTACTATGTTAACAATGGAGATTCATATAGAAAGAGAGAAGAGTGAAGGAAGAAAGAAACTAAGGTTTCAATAATGTGAATAACAAAAGTTGTCAATACAAGAGTTACATAGAATTTATTTGTTTAACGTAACCAATTTTTCGCTTTCATAATTTAGTAAGTTAACTAACATACATTTCAATTTTGTGACAATATATGCAATGATATGCAGTGGGGGCACACATGATCCATGATGCATGCCCATCCATGCAATTAAAATCATATGACCATGAATTCTTGGGATGTCACCATGAATTCAAAAGGAAAAAGGCTCATTATTAAATGAAATGATCTAGAAGAAGCTGACATATCTCTAGATGTCACAATCATGGTGGAGTTATAAATGTGATCTCAGTAGCTACTAGCCAGTGACTCATCTTTCCTCTTGATTTTCAAGTCTTAACACGTATATGGTTGCTGCGAGCCTGCGACAATTTCTATAGCCCTGGATCTCCTTGTTATGTATTTGAGGTGCCGTTTAATTTGAGAAAGGAAAGTTATTTTCCTTGATGGGAAAGCTTAATAATAGCCATTTGGTGCCCACATATCAAAACGTGTAATTTGAGTGGTAAGTTAACTAAGATCAGTCCTCTAAACATGTAATTAATGATTGTGTATATCGTATGTATGCAACCAATAAAAAAACTCGTGTATATTTAAACATATTCTCTCTGTTTTAAAATACATGTTCAAGTTAACCACTTCACACATGATAATGTACAATTTTGACTGTTAATATCTTTAATTATCTAAAGTAAAAAATTATAAAAATTTAATATTTTGAGAATATTTGTCGAGACAAATCAAACAACATCTTACATGCTAATATTTGTATTTATACATTAGTTATATGGTCAAAGTAAGTCAAATGAATAGTACACATTGTAAAAATTGAACATGTATTTTAAAACGGATGGAGTACTCCTTAAAAATAATAAATATTTTCTGCAAAATATATGAAACAAATCAAACAAAAAAAACACTTGGTTTCCACCAGTTTTTCATAAATTAGTCATTTCTTGTAAGAAAATATGAATTTTATTCATAGGGTTATAACATCATAATAATCTTCATCATGACATTTTGGAGATTTCATGATTTTTTGAGAGCAAAAATTCATAATTAATATTTTCTTTGTCTGAAACTTTTAATTTTTTGTGGAAAAACATATTTTAACGACATAAACATCTCTCCAAAAAATCATGAAAAGATTCAACCTCTAAGACATCTTTATAGATTTCATGTATACTACACGGTTAAAAATAGGAGCAATCTCACATTATAGGGTTATATAATGTGTTTTCATTTTTACACATTCATTTTTTAGACATAGCATATGTAACATGATGAATTTGAACAATTAACCTAAAAAGATAATATTATTATGGGATATTTGTTAATGTGTATATATTGAGTATAACTATTACTAAATTACCCATTTCATATCGATGTACTTACAATTAAATTTTCACATTTCAAAGCAAAATAATAGTATTAATTTGGGTTATGTTTAGATAAATAATACTTTTAGTAAAATAATTTTTTTTGAAGGAATACACCTACTGAATTGAAAATGGATTTATTTTAAGGAACATCGCATAATATACATTAATCCTAATTTTATGCCTTCAATTGAACCCAGATCAATAATTTACAATTTATTAACTTTACAATTTTCAAAGTTTAAGGTTA
The DNA here is from genome assembly GCF_003473485.1 of Medicago truncatula. Taxonomy (NCBI): domain Eukaryota; kingdom Viridiplantae; phylum Streptophyta; class Magnoliopsida; order Fabales; family Fabaceae; genus Medicago; species Medicago truncatula. The sequence continues at coordinate 48,081,350 of NC_053048.1, forward strand.
ATGTATCTTGTCTTAAATTAGATGATAATTGTATCTGTTAATACTGTTATTTTTTCTTCAAAAAATCACAGAGATGTTGATAGTGGGCTATCTCAAAGTTCAATAGGCTAGCCCAATCCAATCGAAGTCTTATTTCGAAACCTCTTTTCCAACCATACTCACTTCTCGTGCACCCTCCATAGTTCTAAAAATGCAATAGGACCTTTGAATTATATAATCTAAAATGAGGTTTTATCCTACATTTTTGGTGGAAAATGTTTTTTTTTAACAAATTTGGATTCTAAAATCCAAAAAACATATGATTTCAGATTATACACGCTACTTCAAAGCATGTATAGAACATGTTTGGATTATAAAATCCGAACATCTTTTATATATCCTCTTTTGCCAAAAAACATGTTCAAATTATATAATTCGAGATGTATCAGCATAAACACTGAACATATATTATGATAGAGATAACAAGTTTAAGAATGATATTAACCATTCTAACTGGTTACGACTGTGTTTTAGGTCTTGGAAGTATACATTTCTAGTAGAACAAAATAAAATATTAATTTTTTGGGCGATTGTGTCGGTTTCCTTCGAAACTTGCTCAGAAATGATGAAAAAAATCAAGGATCAAAACTTTCGTAGGAGAAGCTTCTTACGGGATACTGCCTTTCAAAATTCAAACTTACATCATTTAGACCCATTCTTAAAAAAATCCATTTTTTTGCATTAGCTTTATTTGATTTTTATAATTTTTAGTGGTATTTTTGAATATTTTATTTTATAGGTTTTGTCATTTTTCACTTTGTTTTTTGGTGGTTTTTAGAGCAAAAATCGCAACTGCTGACTGAAATGGTCGGAGGTTATGATCGTTGTTTACATATAGACATGTTTCAGATTATATAATCTGAACAATGTTTCTTTTATTTGTATTATATATATTCCAAAAGGGGGTAGAATAATTTTTTTGGAGGGCACGTGAGAAGCTGGTGGGTTGGAAAAGAAATTTCCAGTTTTATATAGGCTATTTGGGTATGCGCAAAAAATATCGAATTGTCTTTGAGCTTGCAACTTTTTAACGATCAATATTTGTAACTGGACATTTAGTTGTTAGATTAATAGTTTTCTCCTTTGTGTGGGTTTAAATCCAAAACCTCCAACTCCTTTAACCTTTAACTCGGATCATTTGAACTAACCAACCCCTTTACATTTGCATTTTTACGGCCTAGCTTACGAAAAATTATGGGGCAATCACCATGACAATTTTGACGGCTCTACTTGTGATAACTGTTGTGGTAGGTAAATTGCTTAATTATAGTGGCAATAAAACACTTCTTAAATCTGTAAAACAAAATCAAATTTCAAAGTGCTGAAATATTAAAAAAAAAAAAAAAAAAAACCTTAGTCTATGATAATAAATTATATTTTTCGGGACAATGAAACTCTTTTTAGAGTTTTTTTTTAGGTAAACTTTGGTTTTGAGATTAAATACTTCTAAATGGAAATTATAGACTTATCACTATTTTCTTATATCATTCTTTGATGGTTCATGCACTTGCTTGTTTTTCTTATCGTTCTGATTTTCGTCAAGTTCGATGGTATCCTCCTACATATGGTTATATCAAAGTTAATGTATATGGTTCTTCTTTTGGAAACCTAAGTAATGCAGGTTTTAGTGGTCTCTTGAGATATGTTAATGGTATTTGGATTCATAGTTTCTCATGTTCTTGTGGGAGAGCGTCAAACTTGTTTGCTGAACTTTTGGCAATTTGAAGATGCTTTCATCTGGCATGAGACCTTGGTCATAGGTCGGTTATTTTGGAATCTAACTCTAAGATGGCTCTGGATTGAATTATAGGAGGTCATAGTACTGATTTTCATCCTTATGTAACTATTCTTTCTCTCATTACGAATTTATCATCTCTTTCTTGGAGGTTAAGTTTACTCACACCTTGAAGGAAGACAATAAATATGTTGATTGGCTAGCTAAGTTTGGGGCAATGGATGTCGACACTTTAAAGATGTGGAATTCTTCTCCCCAACAATTAGTTCTCACCTTGTTGCCCGACTCTCCAGAATTTTGAGACAACAGATAACTAGTTTGCTTGTCGTTTTCTTTCAATTGAATCAAAATAAAAGAAAAAAGAAATAGCTATCACACGTACCGTTATATACTGCTCCCTCCGTTTTAAAATGAGTGTCGTTTTACCAAAAAAAATTGTTTCACAATGAATGCCACTTTTAGTTTCCAATGCAATAATAATTTTTTCTTTTCAATTGTACCCTTCAATTGATACTATGTTACACTACTTCCAAAGTAATATTTTTTTCTTTAATGAAATCAAACCAGTAGTTGATTAGGATAATTTGGTAAAATTGCTATGACATTTGACTACTTTATTCCATTTTTTAATATATGTGCAATTCACTAAAATGACACTCATTTTTTAAACGATGAAGTATTTTAAAGAAAAACACACACAACTTTATATATTAAACATTTAAACGAATAAACGGTAATGATAAGGTAGTTTATTAATATGGCTGCGCAGAAAAAACAAACTATACCTAAAAGACGAAACAAGGAATTAAAATACAATATCGTTTTGTACCAAAAAAAAAAAAAATACAATATCGTTGAAAAAATATGTGGTAACAATCGTATGCAGTTTAATCTTAATTTATTCTAAAAAATTAACTCTTGAATTGAGTATTTTTACCATTTTAAAGGTTTTTTCGTATGATTTAGTATTTGAGTTATTTAATGTGTTTTAAAATGGTTGTCAATTGTCATCCCATCAACCAAAATATATGAATTTCACCATGAAAGAGCTATTTAAATAACAATAATAATAATAATAATAATAATATATTATTATTATTATTATTATAATAACAACAAATGTAGCACTGTATTTGTCTGAATAGTTAATGATCTCCACTAAAAAAAGAATTGTTCGAGAGAATTCGAGTTCAATTCATTAATTATTGAAACAATTTTTAATAAGATTATATTTATCTTTCGACCGAACTCCAAATTACCACAACCTCTTTTTCCCTTAGAATTAGATGGTTAACACCAAAATTATTTGTTTGATGATATTTTAGCAGTAGTACGTACGTTTGCACAAAATTTGAAAATGTAGCCAATTATTTATGTTATTGAAATGTAATAAAATGAAGCCACTAATTACATTGGTTTATTGATCAAAGGTTTGTTCATTTGAGTAGTATATAATAAGGTTTTAGTTTCAAATCTATATATAACTTATTTATCATGTTCTATTTATAAAATATCTACAGTTGATCAACAATAATTTATCTTTGTCGAATAATTTTGATTTACCTCACTCGAATAATATGTTGGCACATTATAATACAAGTGATGTTTGCAATAAAAAGAAGGGAGTTCAATTAATTAAAGCAACATCTCCAATGAAGAGAAAATAAAGAACTCAAACATATTTCAGTTTAATAGTAAGAAATTAAGCAACATTTAAGGAACACGTTTTTTTCTTCCTATACCATTGGTACGTTCCATCGCCACATAGTAGTGATTAGAAGAACACGTGGTCCCCGTGAGCATAGCTCAGTTGGCAGGGACAATGCATTATTATATGCAGGGGTCGGGGTTCGAATCCCGGACACTTCACTTATTCACTTTAAAAGTGAATTTCTAGCCACTAGGCTACTTGACAAAAAAAAAAAAAAAACATGTGAGATACATAAAATAAGTTTTCCTCATTTTAATCGGATTTTATTTTCATATGCAAGAGTTAAAAATTGAACTGCTGACCATATTTTTAAGGTCAAATGTATCTAAAGGTCCTTTTAAGTTTTTCATTTTTTCCAAAGTTGTACTTTAAGTTTCAAAAGTCCCAAACAAGTCCTTTAGTTTTTGAATCGTTTCAAACAAGTCCTATTGTAAATAGCATATATAGTTGGTAATTGCTTCCTTGAACTCATCTTTGGTACTAAATCTGGCTCCTAACACCCGCTTAAAATTAGTCATCTTTTTAGGCATGACAAATGGTGAATAATGCTCTTTGTTGCTATCATCTAAATCATCATCATCATCCTATAAAAGGACTTGTTTGAAACGATTCAAAAACTAAAAGGACTTATTTGGAACTTTTGAAACTTAAAGAATTTGTTTGGGGCTTTTGAAACTTAAAGGAAGACTTTGAAAAAAAACGAAAAACTTAAATGACCTTTAAATGCATTTGATATATTTTTAAAGGAGTCTAAATCCTTTACCACTTGAACCAATCTATTGTTGATAGGAACCAAAACTTTGATAGTTTTTATTTTGTCCAATATACTATTTTTTATTTTTTATTTATTTTTGATTGCTATTGAACGGTGCATTATCTAAAATACTCTGCACAAGTTTCTGCATCCCACTCTGCCATGTGTCTAAAGCAATCTCTAAAATGTCTTCACTAAAAATGCTCTCAAATAGACGCGGTGAATCCCAAAAATGGCAGAGCTGGGATATCGAATATATTCATATTTCTGCATCTAGTTGAGATGATTTGTATTTCAACTTAATTAAAGTTTGTTGGTGTCAAATCTTTTGAGAAAGAACTACGTTGTTGATTGTAATTTTCTCTGACTCGTAGAATTAATCTATACAACTTAAACACTCGATTTATATAAAAAATATATATAATCTATATTTCACCTAATTAATTAGGTTAATGATTAAAGGTGCTGACACTAAACTTTCTGAGACACCCTCCAGAAGGTATTTTGGTTTTAATGGGATCCAAAAAAGAAATGGTAAATATTGTTATAAAATTAAAAATAAGTGGGTTTAGTTGAATGGGCATGGATTTATAGCCCCACTCCACGCAAGCATTTGGGAACCAAGACATGGGAGCTGACGAGGAACATAAACACATAATTGGTTGCTTATTAGCATGACTCAGCTAATCAAAAAGCCGTCGGTGGAATTGGAATGTTGTCATTGTCGTTTTATTTTCATGTCCAGTTCAAAATGTTGAAAGTTTACTAACTGTGTATGTGTGTGTGGTGGGTTTGAGAAGAAGCTCTTTTGTGGTTACACGTAGCTTCATTGATCTTTCATGCAGACCACTACTTTGCAGGAGAGAATGTGTCATTTTCCTACCCCAAAGATCCAGAAAATGCACCTCTGCCTGCTCCTTTGGAGGTGTCAAGTTTGCGATATCATTATTTACTTTATGATTTTGACACAATTTGGACATTTGAATTCCACAATAAATTAGGTAGTTGAATACAAAGTATGTTTAATAAATGGGTATGATATTTTAACAATTAATTTTAAAGAATTTTTAGTGACTCTCTTCTTATAGGACAATAACAAGAGTGAGAAAAAAAAGAGAAAATAAAAGTATAATGAAAATACGAGTGAGATAGAGTTGTTACAAAAATTATTTTAATATAGTTGTTCAAATATCAATTCTCTTAATAAATAAAGGGTGTACTAACAAGTGTCCTAAAGGCATGACACTTGTTAAGGAAACAAAAAATAATAGGTTGTTATTGAAATCAACAATTTTTTGATTTTTAAAAAGTTAAATTAACAACTTTTCACCATTTTCCAATACATTTTTTCTATTTTAATTATCTTAACTAATTTCCTAAGGAGACTCTTTAGCATTTTTGATAAATCAATTAATGTTATTTTGACAATCATTTAAGTGTTCTAATGACATTGTTTAAGGAACCTATAATAAGGAGTTTTATCTTGAAAATACAAGTGAAACACATATAAAAATCACAACTACACAATTTATAATGAAAAAGTTACTTTTGAATGCTTAAACAATATTCTAAAGACACTTGTTAGCATTCTTTTTTCTAGTTTTTTCTTTTTCCTCAAATTAAATTAATAATTATAAATGATGTGTACGGTTGTCTAATTTTGGTTGTTCAAATAACATTTCTCTAATAAATATTAATTATATAAAATCCGACTATCTTTTACACACACATTTATATATTATAAGAGTAGGTTTGAATACTAAAATTTATAGTTAATGATAAACAAGTTATTCGACTCAAGTGATTAATAAATTTCTACTGGTGGGAACCGTTTTAGATTAGTAGAATCTCCTTCATCTAGAAACCGGAGGTTAACACCAAAAAAATTTATAGTTAATCATATTTAAAATCTTAGATGATTGTGTAGGAGCAACTCTTGCATGTTCACTCTCAAAACAAAAAAGAAAACTCTTGCATGTTCACAACACATTCTCGACCTGTTTTACACTATTTGGTTTGTTCTGCTTTGCCCGCCCTGTATTCAAAATCAAAGACGATCCATGACATTCTTTGAACGTAAAAATTTATGGCCCTCTCTGATTTAATGAATAATAATTGGACAAAATAAGAGAAAACAAACATGAATCCGTTTTGAGGCAAAGATAATTATGAATTATTATTTGTACCAAAAAAAAAACTATGAATTATTAGAGTATATCAAATAATTTTCAAGTATCGGTCTACAATAAAGTGGTTTGTTAATGTGGTGCTTAAGTCATTAAACTCTCATACGGTTACGAAACACAATCATAAATATGTAATCTTATGATTGATTTTGTTAATGTGGTACCTGAGTTGGGTTCTCTTTGTGGACTTAGTTATAACAACCGAATGCTCATGTTAAGAGTTGAACTATAGAAATAACTACCTATGATGATATAAGCTCAACTAAGATTCACCACCGAATATTGATTAATGAGTGAAAGTCGTCTCGGGATAGTTATAATGTATGTTCGGTATAACAATTAAAAATGGTGACAATACCATGCGTTTTAAAGAGAACGGCAATATCTTAAGTCTCAAAGTTCAATCTATGAGACTCTACCGTTAATTGACTAGTATTTTGAGTTGTTGGTCCCTTTTGTCAGCTTACTGGTATACTCTAGAATTGCAACCGTAAAATTGCTGGTGAAAAAATACCAAAACATATTAACGACGGCAATGCTATGTAGTTAAAAACAATAACTTTTCCGTCAAGAAAGAGAAAAAAGCACAATAACTTTGATAGAATAGATGACTAATTGGTTTATTTTTGTAATAAAATAGATGACTAATTTGTTGCAAGCTTGCTAGAAATAGCAGACGATCCGAATGTAGCTCCAAAAATGATTTATTTATATATTGAATTTTATAATACTAATACGGCATAAACTAGAAGCACGCAAACAAACAAAAACAACAGCTACTCCATCTTTGTCTTTTTCCCCAAAACTGGATTCTCATCTAGCAGGCCGTACGTCACTAACCATGCGCCAATGGCACAGTTCAACTATATACTTTTCTAACCTAATTTATTATATAAAAATCTTATCCTAAACTAATACTTATACTTGTTAATGTTATTTACAACTTGCACGTGTATTGTATACTCCAAAAACAAAAATATGTTTTCCTCAATGGTAAAATGCTCACATCATGGAACAAGCATTCGGATTTTCATCACTAAACATTTGTGGAGGAGGTTGATTTGGATGCAAGTAAAACTGAGGTTGCTGATATTGATATTGAGGTTCCACCATATGCCCACCTTGGCCTTGATGATTCACATAATTATAATCATACCCTTGTTGGTGTTGGTTCGCATAATTGTAATTATACCCTTCTTGATTCACATAATTATAATTGTGCACTTGTTGATTCGAATACCCTGGCTGAACCTGCATCGCGTAGTTACTACTACTACTACCACCACTATTTTGACCCGGTTCATATCCGTCATACCAATACATAGGAGTTTGATGCCCATATCCATAACCATGATGCTCCATTTTATTAACCTCTACCTTAGTTCCGACTTCCTTTGCTTTTTCTCCCTCTTTCTTCTCACCACCACTTTGATCTTTCTCTTTATTCTTACCATCCTCTTTCTTTGGTTGAACCACATCCACATTCCGCTTCAGCTTCTCCGCCAGATATGGTACAATTTCCTTTGCATCTATCGTTCCTTTTACCGTCACCAAATCCTTCCCTTCATCACTTGTCACTGATTCGACTCCTACAACATGGGTTGAGTAGTTAAAGGAGTTGAAGAATAAGAATTCAACAAATTCAGTTGAATGAGAAAAATATTAACTTAACAACTAATAAAGAATACCAGCTGATTAATAATTAACAATACACTAATCATAGCATGATTTGATGATATATACAGGTGGATATGAGCTCATTTCATATGGAAAGAATCTTAATTAATTAAAACTAAAGACCAAAGTGCTATGATGACTAGCTAACTAACCTTTGATTTTGAGGATAATCTTTTCAATTTTTTGAATACAACCATCGCAATGCAATCTAATCTTCAAAACGACCGTGTTTTGAACCGACTGGAAAAAAATAATTTAAAACGGTTAGTGAGAAAAAAGCGTGGAGGAACAAGTCTCTTTAACTTAATCAACACGGAAAAAGTCAATTCTGAATGAATTGCGATGAAATTTGTTTCCATTTCGTCACGGCTAACGGTATCGAAGAAGATAATGAAATTTCTAACCTGTTTTGAGGATTTTTCTTCGGGTTTTTTCTCCTCAGGTTTTTTGTCTTCGTCCGGTTTCTTCTTCTCCTCATCGTGATTCTTCTTCTCCTGCGGTTTATCGGCTGCAGCGGGGTCGTCTTTTTTAGGCTGAGGGGAGGAAACAAGCTCAACCTTCTTCTTAATTTTCTCCGCCAGTTTATCACGAACCTTGTGAGGATCTACTTTTCCAATAACGGTTAATTTGTTATTTGGCGTATCTGCCTTAACGTCTTCCACACCTGCATCATCAATTTTTTAATTCCGTTGAAAAGGAAAAAACTCTGAATATCTTAGTAAATGATAGAAGTAGTACCGTCGAAATGGCGAACCGCGCGTTTGATCTTCTTCACGCATCCTTCGCAATGTAAGTCCAGTTTCAAAACGACAGAAGGGATATCGTCGTTTTTCATCTCATCTTTCTGCTAAAAAAAAACTGAGCGTTAAGAAATCATTTGAATTCGAGAAAACAATATAAATTTACATTAATCGAATTTGTTCAAGGATAAGGAGAGTAAGCAAGTGAAATTGAAACTAACCTGACCCATTTGTTGGTGTATGTTGTTGATGAATGAATATGAAAAGAGATGTAAATTAAGTATGAAGCAACGGAAACAACATATATATAGGTGAAGAGTCAGGGGAGTGTGGATTTAATTTTCTTATTGGGTAACTAACTATAGCCGGTTTAATGGAGATAATCGTTTTAATTTTGAGTGGACCCACTTGAAGGTGAATTGACTGGTATGCCCTTGGATTGATGAGGGAATTTCAAAGAGTCAATGACCTTTGAGCATCCGTAGGGTAAGGCGTGAAATGGAAAACTGAAAGGGAATGAAGAAATAGTATCCGTTGGGTTGATGTTGAAAGTGTGATATGAGGATGGAAGGGATGAAGATTTTGAAAACAGCGGCACTAGCCGGTAAGATATCCAACATCCATCTAATTCTCACAAGTCAGACACATTCCACCCCTTCGGCTATGGGTTTGGGATTCCCATGGCATGGGATTGCTGTACTGTCCCTTTTCTATGTCAAAGCAACACTGACTTACATTTTTAGAATTGAAGGGTGGTGTGTCATTGATTAGTCTTACATAGATTTAAAATAGAGAATATATTAGAAATACAAGAGAGATCATTAATATATTTAACGCCCTCAAATTTTGAATGAAGACGTGGTTTCGATGTCTTTTAAGACTCATTGATGTTTAAGTTTGAAAAATGTGAGGGTCTGTGCGGTGTGCAAGACATGACAAAGACATGATAAGATAATGAATTAAATAAAGATAGTGATATGATAGACACTTATCCTATCATGTGTTTGGTGCAACATATGATAAAAAAGCAACGAAGTAAGAAAGTTCGGGTTGTAAACCGAGAAAATAATGATAAGCATGAAAGGGTTTTACTATCAGGTTGTTAATCCACCAAAAATTAATTAAGGATAAAATTAACAAAAGGTGGGTATGATAAAAGGAAAAGAAGGGGATATAGCTCTGAAACTCGATATTTCAAAGGCATTTGACAGTGTCAGCTGGTCTTATTTACAAGCAATCTTATCCAAATTGGGTTTCTGCTCCCAATGGATCACATGGATGATGATGTGCATCTCTACAGTTGAATACCATGTCATCTTTAACGGAGACCGCATCGGCCCCATCACTCCTACACGAGGTTTACGACAAGGTTGCCCTCTGTCCCCATATTTGTACATTATCTGTGCTGAAGGGTTGTCTGCTACTATTAAGAATCACGAGCTTCGAGGTAAAATCCATGGAACCCGCATTTGCCGTAAGGCTCCTCCTGTTAGTCACCTTCTTTTCGCGGATGACAGCTTCCTATTTTGCAAGGCGACAATTTCAGAAGCTCAATGCCTCAAAGACATTCTTTCTAGTTATGAACTCGCTTCTGGGCAAGCCATAAACTATAGGAAATCGGCGATTTCCTTCAGTGCAAACACTCCACAAGACTCTATCTCTTCCATCATGACATGCCTTGGCGTTTCTAGTGCAATCGGAAGCGGAAAATATCTAGGTCTTCCATCTATGGTAGGTCGTAGCAAGAAGGCAATCTTCACCTATCTAAAAGATCGAATATGGAAGAATTGTCAATCTTGGAGCGCTCGGTCTCTCTCAAGGGCAGGGAAGGAAATTTTGATCAAGTCAGTGGCCCAAGCCATTCCGTCTTACTGTATGGGAGCCTTTCTTATCCCTACATCTCTTTGTGATGAGATTGAAAAGATGATGAACTCATTTTATTGGGGCTCTAAAAAGAACGGTCGTCGTGGAATAAATTGGCTACGTTGGGACAAGCTCACTCGCCACAAAAGTCAAGGAGGTTTAGGCTTCAGGAACCTCGAAGCATTTAATCTTTCTATGCTCGGTAAGCAAAGTTGGAAACTCTTATCCGACTCGTCCTCCCTATTTTCAAGAATCCTCAAAGCTAAATATTTTCCCCGAAGGGATTTTTTGGATGCCAATCTAGGTCATAATCCAAGTTACACATGGAGGAGTCTATGGAGTACTCAATCTTTACTTACCTTGGGCCATAGGTGGAAAATTGGAGACGGTTCCCTAATTAATGTGTGGAGTATGCCTTGGATCCGCAATTTGCCAACTCTCAAACCATCTACCCCGCCTCTATTGCACCACGCGGATCTTACGGTTAGTTATTTGTTGAATTCAGATGGAAATTCTTGGAATATTCCTATAGTGCAATCTCTGTTTAATAGCGTAGATGCAGAAGCAATCGTTTCCATGCCTTTATTCCCTCGTACTGCTACTGATCAGCGCATCTGGAAGGCTACTGCAAACGGATCTTACACTGTCAAATCAGCATATCGTCTTTGTTCAGACCTTATAACTGCCATCAATCCCATCCAACATGATTATCGTTGGAATTCTATATGGAATTTGCAGATCCCACCACGAGTTCGAGCTTTTCTTTGGCGCCTTGCTCAACATTGTTTGCCAACTCGCGCTAATCTTCTTACCCGTGGTATTCCATGTGATGACTCGTGCATATTTTGCGACCAATTCGCAGAAACGCAGACTCATGTTTTCTTCGTCTGTCCGAAAGCATCCAGCTGCTGGGAACTGCTTGGAGTTAATCACATCATCCGAGACCTGCTACTCTCTAGTAATGACTGCACTTCTATGTTTTTTGACTTGATTGACAGGTTACACCCGCAGCAGCAAGTACTAGTTGCTATGACTCTCTGGAGCTTATGGAAGAGTCGTAATTCCAAACTTTGGGAGGCCACAGATACTACTCCAATTTCTATTGTCACTCGAGCAAAGGATGTCATCAACGAATGGAGTTGTATGCAACGAGAAAAGGCACCAATTCACCACGCAAATTCTGTCCACTCCTGGATCAAACCACCGATAGGTACAATTAAATGCAATGTCGATGCAGCTGCATTTAATAATAATTCTATCATGGGGTATGGTATGTGTTTTCGCGACTATACAGGTACTTTTTTACTTGGGAAATCAGACTTTCATCACTCATCAGCCACTGTTTTGGAGGCAGAATCTCTAGCCTTGCTTGATGCTATTAAATTGGCTATTTCAAATGAGATGCATGTTGTATTATTTGAAACTGATTCGAAGATCTTAGCTGATGCACTCACCAATAACTCTTCCCCTACCAATGAGTTTGGAGATCTTGTAACCCAATGTAGAAGTCTCTTACTTGATAAACCCGACTTTGCAGTGTCGTATGTTAGGAGGCAAGCAAATAGTGTTGCTCATAGTATTGCTCGAGCTTCGCTATCTCATCCTAGCCCCCATATTTTTCATCATGTATTGCCTACTTTGTACCGCCTAATTATGAATGAAATGAATTGATTCTGCTTTTGCTCAAAAAAAAAAAAAGATTATAAATAAGTTTAATTTATCCTTTTCTATTGATGCACCAAACAACAAATGGAATCAGGATATGATATCATATCCTATCACCCTATCATGTGTACAAAACTGGCCGTGAAAGTTTTGGTTTTGGAATTATCTTGGTTTATGTTCAATTTCATTTTTTTACGAGTAGTGGTGCTTTCTTTTTGTAAACCAAGTGGAGTTGGCTTTCTTGCTTGTAACTTTGATCTATTCCTTATGCATTGGCTTTCATTTGTATGTTTATCCTAGTTTTTTCCAATTTACTTTTCTATTTTGTTTCACCTTTCTTAAGAAACGCAATGTCTTCTTCTGTTTTGATTTTGCTTCAGCTTCTCTAGGTAATAAAACTACTCATGTTTTAGTTAAAATTGTAACTTGTATCTGAATTAATCCTTGCAATTGTTTTGCTACAGATTGAAACGTATATATCTTATGAAGTGGAACCAATATGGTTTGAAAATATATTAGTTGTTCGCATCACTATCTCATTGGGGACTTGAAACCTTTCCAACCTACAACAATGTGTATGGGGGACTTAAAAAACAATCGTGTATGTGTATTCATGAACCCCAATTTCTTGGTCCCCTCCCCATATATATCAGCATGATATTTCTGACCTATCTCTTGTGTGTATGTACCAAATTCAATCATACTCTAAAATAATCACCCGTATATCTAATTGCTTTTTATAAAAAAGACTATATTAAATCAAGTTGCTGCAAACATGAACATAATGACAACCTTTAGCTTGTTTGTTTTGGCTTATTCTTAGTGCAACCTCGTATAAAATACGTAGCTTAGCCTCCAAACTCCTATAGCAGCTATTAGGAAAGACATGGTTCTAGTGATCACACTTGTAAACAACCACCAAATTAGTCATCTTCTATGACTTTTAATTAGTCATAGAAAGGAAACCTCGAAGAAGACAAATCTAATTGTCCATATTTAGCAGTAGCTTGTATTGAGGGGAACTTGCTTATGATTGTTGTCTTATAGTATATATTTAGAGAAATGTTATCAAAATTGCAATATTTTTTTTAATTGCAATTTATTTTTAACACTCATTGCATAATTCAACAAAATTTGATAAAATGCTAGCGTCACTCTCTTTAATATTCACAAGATTGAATTAAACAAAATAACTTACGGACCCAAAATAAAAAAAATGTTATAACTTCATGAAATAAAATCATATTTAAACCTTTCATAATTTCTCTTTCTCTCTTTCGTGATTTTTGTTTTTTCTCGCCTATATGCGTGCAATTTCATCTTTCACTAATTAATTGATATTTAACTTTTAATAGTATATTTTAACACTTTATTTATTATAAAATGATTTTTTTAAAGGATTATTATTAAATGATTATCATTTCTTATTTGAAAGTATTTATTTTCCACCAAATGAACCTATTTCATAAATGAACATAAAATCCTGAAAAGTAAATAGAGATACTAGTAATGCGTTAAAGAAACAAATGTTGACATGTTAAATAAAATGTGTTTCTTCACGTTTGAGACTTCAATTTAAAGATGCCAATTGTCAAAATAATTGTGTTCATTCATCTTTGTGATCAGAACTCATGGCGTACTTTGCTTGTCCTAACATCAAAGCGTGTTGGACTGCTTTGTTTGTGCACAACAAACGCACTAGCTTTTACACTAGTCTCTTTTTTGCTAGACAAATCTGTTCAGTTTTTTTTGTCAAGTTATTCAATTATTTTTATTTTATTAAACCTAAAATTAATAATTTTGCTTATGCTAATGCAATATTTCTTAGTATTTAAAACTTTTTTTGGAAAAGATTTATGAGTTGGGTTCCGGTACTCGTCATTGTCATCATAGTCATGTCTCCAAACTCGACGTTTAAGTACTTACTTATAAATTATCCACCTAATCCTAACTTTAGCTGTGAACTCATGCCTTTGTAAGTATGAGTTAAATATTAGTATTTTTTGGTATAAGAGAGGGCAAAAGTTCACTATAAGTTGACTTGTTGAATTAGTTTATCTTTAAATGATATAAATGTTTTTTTAGCATAAATTTATTTATCCCTATTATTATTTTTTCGGGGCATTAGTTAAAGACCTTAAATAACTTTTTTATGAAAATTTGTATAATCAGTGCATTGTGAATTGAAATCTTTAACACTTTTAAAGAATAATTACTTAATTTATGATGCTTAAAAAGTGACATAAAAATATTACTAGTTAACAAGACCCATATATTTTATAGTGAGACCCAATAATTTAAGTCGCTAATGCCTAATGGCAAAGAACCAAACGACACTTAGAGGAAACCGTGTTGCTCATGTTGGTTGTGATTGTGATATGCACCAATCATGATGACCCTTTTCTTTGGGATTCTGTTTGCCTGCACCAAAAATGTGTAACATATGGCTCAATTAATTTCTTAAGCTGCCCTAGATGCGTGACATCTATTTTAGTTCCTCTACATGGTACTGCCCACTTACATCATTTTTCCTTGGTTCAGATAAAATTATTAGAACTTGGAATTGTCGAAGTTTCTTTCAGTTTTAATCTTAGCGGATTTCTTCTATCGCAAGGGATAAAAGTTACAACATTATTATGTATGCTGCCAGCTAACTAGACAAGGGCTAAAATTTGCCACCCCAAAAAAAAGTTTTGAACAGATGATAACATTATTGCAAAAACCCGGATATGGATTTCTCATTATAAATGCACCACACAATTACATACTTTCTCTAGTTTTTATTATAAGAATAAATATATTTTTTAAAAAAATAATTTTGGTCTTGTATACAAGAAAATGTCGTAACTTTTAAGATATAATTATTGTTTAAAATATTTTTCTATCTCTTTTTTCACAGCTTTTTATAAGGATATACTTGTAAAAATATTTCAAAAGTTAATGATACATTGGTTTTGATGTTACTTGGTTTTTCTTCTTTTAATAAGGATCGAATGGAATATTTCAATTGTTTGACCTCAAATTAGAAGTCGATGTTGTTTAACATTAAATTATTGAAATCTAATTTTGTTGATTTAATGTTGTTGGATTGATGCATTAGAGTGTGCTTCTCTCGAAGTCACATGCTCAATTCTCCTCAATGTCAATTTCGCTAGGTTAGTTTGATTTCTTAATAAAAACATTAGTTTGACTTCCCTCAAATTCTCAAGGTTCGCGTACAACGACAAGGCATACAATGTCAAAAGGACAAGTCTTGGTCTAGTGGTAAAAAGACAGGTCTTGAATCCGAGAGAACCCGGGTTCGAGCCCCGCTAGTGTCTTTGGAGGGAGGTAAATGTAATTACCTTTTGTAAGTGCTCTTTGAGCCCGAAGGTCTTCCCTGCCTTGGACTGGGGCACCATCCCCTCACCCTAAATTTTTTGTAACCAAAAAATATTTCATGTCAATTTGTTTAAATCGACCGCTTTTGACACCTTTCCCACCATTAAACAAAATGTTAGTTTTCATTTGCTCAAACTTTTAGTGGTTTATTTGTTTTTTTCTTCTTGAAGCGCGTGCTAGGAAAACCTTGTGCATCGAGAAGAAAACTTGGGGCTATGTTCAAAGGACGTCGTATGGCCTAACCTGTGCATGCTTCATTGCTATGAAAATCTGTCACAACAAGCCCATTCGATTGGATGAGATACACCCGCATTGGCATAAGTTGTATATAGGTGAAGAAGAAAGTAATGAAGATTTGTTTTCGGTCGCGGAGGAGTGGCGTGGTATCCAATAATGTCTCGAAAGAGTTCTGATCCAAATGAAACTAGAAATCAAAGAGGGTATGCGATTGTTAGCGTTTCCGGAGACCACAATGTTATCACCATCTCCAAAAAAGGTGCCAACCAAAGGAGCTCCCAAAAAAATCAAAACTACACATAGGATCCCATCTAACTGGGAGACTATTGATTCTCAACATCTGGAAAGTCAATCTTCACCACGAAAAAAATCTTCACAACCTAAAAGAAAAGGTGCTCGCATTGCCATTTTTCCGGTTTCGGTTCCTAAGCGTAGCTTGGTTTCAAGAAATTATGATCCATCGAATCCTATGTATTACATGCCAAAATTCATGAGACCATACATTGAAGGAATTGTAGATGTTATTGGTGACGGACATCGTGGGTTTAGGCTATTGCCGAACACGTGGGTTTGACGGAAGGAAGTCATGTTATGGTGCGGAGAGCACTTATTAAAGAGTTGAAAGAGCATATGAACAAATACATCGAGGTATATGCGAGCGCGAACCGTTACAAGTACATTTTGGATGGATTGCATCATCCCAAAAATCCTAGTAGCTTTGCACCTCCCGACAAATGGTTGACATTGCCGGATATGGGACATATCGTTGCATCTTGTTACAATAGGCCGGTGGTGGAGATGACTACCATTGATATTGGATTCTCCGAGACTTTTTTCCCACTTAGAGGTGCGCCTCCGGTTAATCCGAAAAGCAACATGATTTGCCTTGGTTTAATCCCAAATCATTTTGTCATTCTTTCGTTGAAAGATGATTGTCCATTACCTCCATCATCCACGAAGTGGAGAAATCATAGGAGCGATGGGGCAAAAGCATGAGATTATGAATTCTTGGATCAACACGATCGTTTCCGAGCACTCATGGAGATTGAGGATAAAGAGAGACCGGTTCCACCAAAAAAACCAACAAATGAAGACAATCCAATTATGTTTGTTCACACTCCGGTTAAAGGAAACGAAGAATTTGAAGATGTTCCGGAACATTTAGATGATTTGCTTTTGTTATATGAAATATGACACTTTTTGGTCGGTGTTAATCCGTTTTTTGGTCGATACGCGCCGACGTATTTTTTGGGATATATAATGCAATGACCAATTTTTTTGGGTGATATGTAACCAACCTTTAACTATATATATATATATATATATTTGAGTTTCACATTTATTAGTAATTAATGCACATTACGTGTATTGTGTTGCATAATGTGAAAAATTTGACGAATTTCAAACAATTGTGAAACGTTAACGCATTATCGATTTTGTGTAATGTTACCGAATAATTGATAACCTATGAAATGTTGATGTTTGTGACTGTTGGATGTTGTTGTTTCAGTTTGATTTCCTCCAAAATTACCGTTAAAATTATAGGTAAAACAGTGTAGACTGTTCTGTTACTGGTGTGAACGATAGTTAATTGCCGCCGCTTATTCTAGTAGCGTTGTTTCCTATGTAAATTATTTGTATCAATAGTAAGTCATCTTATGTCAAAAAAGCAATTTTCCATCATCCAACTCTCTTGCATTTCCATCCTCAAGCTAGCTGCACTCACATTCACAGCAATGCCTGCAACTCCATTTTCGCGTTCGTTCCTCATCTCGCAACCGCGTTTTAATCACTATATTAACCCTATTTTCCGTTCAGTCACACACCAACTCTCTTCTTCACCGTTCCCGTTCAATGTCAAATCCTCCACCGTCAGATTCCACTGTGCACTCTCCCAAGCGGCTGAGACCGATTCTACCAGCGGCGGTCGGTCTGGTGCGTTGTCTCCTACTCCTCCGGTCACCGGTGAAGTTAAAAAAATCGACGTGAATCCTCCCAAGGGCACTCGTGATTTCCCGCCCGAAGAAATGCGATTGCGCAATTGGCTTTTTAATAATTTCAAAGAGGTATAGTTTATGGTTATAATTGATTACTGTATTTCGCTATGTAGCACAGATACTTCTTATCAAAGGTCTTTTCACAAAACACATATATACGTGATTACATTCAATTATGTCATTTTTAAATAATTACTGGTGTCTGTGTCTGTGTTGGTGCTTCATAGGTATTTGGATGTTTTGATATGGATTGTTTTTGTGGTTTGTTGCGATGATTTTAGGTGTCAAGGTTGTACGGATTTGAGGAGATTGATTTTCCGGTGCTTGAGTCGGAGGCATTGTTCGTTAGGAAAGCAGGAGAGGAGATTAAGGACCAGGTAGTAACTCTTTCACTTCTTTCGAATTAGGGTTAGTTTGGTTCAACGGGGAGGGGAGGGGATTCAAGGAGGGGGAGAATAGAGATTTTAAATGTTGTGTTTGGTTAGGGTGGAATGGTTAAAGAGGAGGGAGAGAGATTTTTTTATTTTGTCTATAGATGGAATGACAAACACCACCTGGAAATTCATACGCGACAAGGTTAGATCCTAGGTTACCTGACTAACCACCGCAAATGTCCAGCCTAACAATCTCAGCATTGCAATTGAATTAGGCCCTACAAATGAGGGAGATTTTAATATTAATTTTTCCATGCTTTTAATTTTTAATGTCACGTTAATAAAATGCTATTTAACTCTAATTTATTATGGTAGCTAAAATTGGCTCTGGAGAGATTTTACTCCCACCCTCTCTCAAAAATTGAACCAAACAACTAAAGTTGTAAATAATCTCTTCCACCCATTTCCTTGGAACCAATAGGCTCCTTAAGTTTGGATGGGAATCATAAACAGCTATATTGTTTGGATTTCTTAAAATACAATAGAATGGATTCCATCATATTCCATGAAATTCTCCAATTTTAATTTCCCTTTAATTTTGTGAGAATGGTATGGAACAAATCTTTTTCTCATTCTATATTTAAAACACCCAAAACAATGGAATAACAAATGTTCCTTTCTGTTCCATGTCAATCATGTACATGATAGCATATCTCATTTGAAGTTTATTCTCAGGATTTTGAAAGATACTTGCTTCCACACATCATTATTTTAGTTGTAAACAAATTTGGGGCAGGTCTTTTGCCTCTTTGTATGTAAGTGTAGAGGCAGGAGATGAAGCAGGGTTTCATAAATCATGGTGATCAACAAATATCATCATGAAACAATTTATTATTTCGAATTCAAAAATTTCTTTGGAGAAGTTCATTTATGTTTTCATTAAAAACTCTGGTCATTGACTCCGGTATTTCAGTGTTTCTGCAGTTAAGGTTTGTCTTTGTTATTCTGCATGCTACTTATGGACAGATAACATTGTGAGAACCAGACAATATCTTATGTACAACGAGTCATGTTAGCATTATTTTGTTATTTGAATCCAATAGCAGTTAGCGTTTGCTAGAACAGAGTCTTGATGTGGCCGTAAGGTAATTTAGAGGTAATCCATTGAGTTCTCCCATGCTTTGATGGCAATTGTGTCACACAAACAGCATGCTTGAATTATTCTTCAAAAAGTTACCATTAACATAGCAAATATTTACTAAAAATAAGTTCCATTAATAGTGACGAGAAGAAATACACACTTTATTATTATTATTATTATTATTATTATTATTATTATTATTATATGGAACATCAAACTATATACATTTATATTGTGCAGCTGTACTGTTTTGAAGATCGAGGTAATCGCCGTGTTGCATTGAGGCCTGAACTTACTCCTTCTTTGGCAAGGCTGGTGATACAGAAAGGGTAAAATTCATTTTGATATTCCCATTTTAGGTTTGCTTACATCTGCAGTTTAGATCTCATGTCTATGTCTAAAAATTACAGTTTAACCTATATAATTTACTCATGTTTTCTCGAATGCGAATATTGACTTCTCTTCTTCATGATTGTTCTTTTTTCTTCAGGAAGTCCGTATCACTACCATTGAAGTGGTTCACTGTTGGACAATGTTGGCGGTATGAGAGAATGACAAGGGGGCGTCGCCGTGAGCACTACCAGTGGAATATGGATATCATTGGTGTTCCTGGGGTTATGGTATGTATGTGCTGCCTGGTATACACATCTTTTTATGTAACGGGGTCAGATGTTTCATGATTGATCCAGGAAGCTTGTACTACCGAGGTTTTATTAGTTAATAGATAATGTCATTTTAATTATGTTAATATAGCAGTTATGGGTCAGATATTCTTTGATAAGTTAATGCTCTCTTATCTTTCACCCACCCTTCTTTTCCGACAATAGATGAACCTGTTTCTTTTTTTTTAGTTGAGTCTCAAGGTAATGAAAATGTTACCCGTAATAAGTCATGAAATGAGTTTTTTTTATTTTTTTTATTTTTTTTTATAAATATTATTCTTATGCTTGCTTTGTATGAACTTTTGTGGCTGGTTCATACTGTGTGCTTTTTTTTATTTTTTATTTTTACTATGGCGGTAATAATATTATTGAATGTATTGGGCTCTAATATTGGATATGGACTTTAACACTATGCTTATTTTCAACAATGTAGGCTGAAGCAGAGCTTATATCTTCCATTGTTTCTTTCTTCAAACGAATAGGAATTACAGAATCAGATGTTGGATTTAAGGTTTCTAGTCGAAAGGTGCGGGTTTTATTTTCTTTTTATGAATGATGGATCAAGTTTCCTTCCACAGTGCTGTTTTATTGCATTTCCACTTCTCCACAAGTTATATGATCAAGGAGTTTGTATTAATTAATATTACTTAAAGATGCACAACATGCCATGATATGCTTCTAAAAAGCTGATAATTTGCTATGTGGTGCTTCTGGCTTCAAATTTAATGAATATGAATATTAAATATTAGATGTGTGTAGATTTAATAGATGTGCTAAGGGCAGCAACAGAGGGCTGAAGGTTTATTGCTATCATATTGTGTTGTCAAAGCTTGGTTAAATTGTGCAAGGACTCAGGGATACTATAGATCTACACCCTATATACTTGTGGACAACATTACATTTTTCAATTCCTTGCTACGGTTGTTATCGAGGATTCTTTTGGGCATCATGCTTGTTTTTCTCCATTTAATGATGCAGTTATAACATGTTGTGAAGTGTCATCAGTTTGTTCATTTTTTTGCTTGTAGTTTGTTTCAATTTTGTAAGTTAGCACAGTCTACAATAAACAACATTTAATACTTTCATTTTAACCTATTCATGTGGTTCTAGGTATGGCTTTAGTTTAACGATACCTTGTCATTTTGTTGTATATCTACCTTTGTTGCAGGTTCTACAAGAAGTATTGAAGTGTTATTCAATACCTGAAAATATGTTTGGCAAGGTTTGCGTCATTATTGATAAAGTGAGTTATGCATATTGGTTTTATTATGGTTTATATTTAATAATTGTAGATGGAGCTCTAAAACTCCCGATCCTTGTTTGTTCCTAAAAAAATTAAATATGGTTAGCTGATCATCATGATAGCCATTCATGTGGTCTTTTTTCCAAACTTTTACATGTGAATTTTTAATGGTATTTTTATTGGTCCTAAGCTTTCATATGGGGTGGTCATCCATTATCCTCTATTCTGTTATTTTTGGATCCATATTACTTTTACCCCACTATTATTTCATGTCCGTCTCTGTAGTTACTGAAATTTCATATTCTCACATTTTTCCTTGTCTACTTTAGATTTAGGTATGGCGGCCATGCTATGAGTGAAATATGTATTTAATAAAAAATAAAAAATATCATTTTCAATTTTATACAGATTGAGAAAATTCCAGTTGATGAGATAAAGAAAGAGTTGAAAGCTCTTGGTCTATCACAGGAGGCTGTCCAGGAGCTATTGCAAGTTCTTTCTGTAAAGTCATTGACCGAGTTAGAAGGTTCGCTCTGTACATTAAATTGATTCTGAAAATTTTGCAACAGTATGACAAATTTCCTGAAAGTTGTATATTTCGTAGTCAATGCATGAAAAACACAAATAATAGCCAGCTGTAACTTTGTGTTAGAGATTTTGAGATTAGGTTTATGAATGTAAGAACATAGATGTGATCTCTCTCTGATGCAAATTTATCATTTCCCGAGTTATGCATGCTAATGAAAGAGTTTATCCCTTTCCGTAGTGAAGGATTTTATTTTTTTCACTTGTTGACGGAAGCTTCATTTTCCCAAAATATTCTGGACAAGATTTTGGAAACTTGTTTAGCTTGAGAGTATCAGAGTTTGACCTCTTTCATATTATTATTGGGTGTGCTACTTGCTGTCATTTATGCTTTGGCAGAGTTTTTTTTTTTTTTTTTTTCCAATTTTTTTTGGCAAATCATATCACTCTCAGCCGACCCCACTTAGTGGGATAAGGCTTGATTGTTGTTGTATATCATATCTCTCGTGTTAGATTAAAAAACCCAGTTTCTTTGCCTATTTCTTGAAGCCCGTTTGCAGCACCATAAATTTCATATACTCTCTCCATTATTAGGTTATAAACAACTTGCCTGTATTAGGTTGTTAAAAACAAGTGTAAAACTTACATGAAATCTCAATTTGGTTGAATTTAGAGAGGCTCGGAGGGAGTGGGGAGGCAATTGCTGATCTCAAACAGCTATTCTCACTGGCTGAAAAGTTTGGTTACTCCAAATGGCTTCAACTTGATGCATCAGTTGTTCGTGGCCTTGCTTATTACACTGGCATTGTCTTTGAGGTCAGGCGTTCATCATGGCTAATACCAAATAGATAGTATTGTTTGCACTAGTATACATAGTTTTGGATCATCTTGAGCAAAACTCTTGCTTTTGGCTTACCTATGTTGCGTTACTTGACACATTTCTCATTGGACCATGACCTGATTTTGTGACAAGTGTGTCGAAAGGTTTATTCAAATATTTAGAAATTTTTTCGGGCATGTATTTTCTAATTTATATTCTTATGGTACACTTAATTGCACTCAACACATGCATGATTACCGAGTTTGGCAAATAAAGGCTGAGGTTCATGATTAAATAATCCATATTCTTGGTTTAAATGAATTTTGACAAAAAAAGTGCTTTGTAATTTTTCGCAAGATACTGTGAAGTTCATACATACTCATGTAACATGTAGGCAAAGAGTATGATACATTCAAATTGATGAAGCCAGCGGCTTTGGCATGTAAGATCCTTGGAGATAACATTATTTCATGATTTGAAAGAAGATAAAATGCATAAAGCAATTTGTTTCCTCTCATTCTGTAATTTTTTTTCCTTAATGAATTATTTACTTTATAAAAAACAAGAAAGGAAAAGACAGTATGTACTACATACTACACAGACAACTTTATATACTGCTATTGCTTGATCAAAATACCAAAGTTTTTCCGGCATTATTTTGTTGCAACCAAATTGAATTTTCACCATGCTTCCCATTGCAGTTACACAATATGAAAAACAGATGGCATTGTTGATCGCAATGGTTCCTATTGTTGTGTTAATTTGTAACTATGGTATAAATTTGCTGTTGTTTTTTCTTTCCCTCTTTCAAATGATCGAATTCTTCAGTAGGGTTTTGACCGTGAAGGAAAGCTCCGAGCTATCTGTGGTGGTGGTCGATATGATCATTTGTTCTCAACTTTTGGTGCTGATGACATTCCTGCTTGTGGTTTTGGATTTGGTGATGCTGTCATAGTCGAAGTAAGTCTATAACTTCTCAGTAATGGGAAGCCACCATATTAAGTATATCAAACCATAATAGTGCTTTTATAAGAATTCCCATGGTCATGGTCTCTTCTTACGATAATTTCCTTAGAGCACCCAATCCATGCCACCCAATTTGGTGGTATAAATGGACGCCACTCAATATATTATATTATTTCACACTTTCCAATTATTTAAACAACTCAACCACTTGCTCAAAAAAAAAAAAAAACTCAACCACATTTTCTAAATATCCATACCACCCATCCAAAACTCTCAAATGGGTCCCATAAATCTCACAATATACTCTAAATGGGTCCTACTCATTGAAAAGGCCTTTAGTACAAAAAATTAAAAAACAAGCAAAGCACCGGTGCCTCATTTGGCACCGTAGGCGAGTAATGCCACTCATGTGGAACCAATTATCGGTTGCCGCCGAGGCAGTGGCTTTAAACTTGAAATGCCACCACACATATTTATGCTCTTATGGTTCAGATGCTGTTTGATGAAATATCTGACCTTAATATTTTATTACATCCTGATACTTGGGTATAAATGTGTTTTTGCTTTTGGGAAGAACAGACTTGCTGAAAGATTGTTTTGGGCAATGCCCATTAGGGACTTGGCAACTTGAAATGCATTACAATGATAGAGTTGTAGATGTTCTCCACATGTATAAAAAATGCATTCACAACTTTTAATTCATAAGAATTGTTGCATGGACAGCAAAATTGCCCATTAGGGACTTGGCAACTTGAAATGCATTACAATGATAGAGTTGTAGACGTTCTCCACATGTATAAAAAATGCCTTCACAACTTTTAATTCATAAGAATTGTTGCATGGACAGCAAAATTGCCCATTAGGGACTTGGCAACTTGAAATGCATTACAATGATAGAGTTGTAGACGTTCTCCACATGTATAAAAAATGCATTCACAACTTTTAATTCATAAGAATTGTTGCATGGACAGCAAAATTTTAATTCTCCAAATAAATACCCAAACCAGTAATTTTACAAATGAAAAAAAAATTGAATTGATGTAATTTAATTCCCATTTTCCCTTGCATTTTGAATTCCCTCAAAAGATGAAATTCTCCATCGAAACACAACCCACCATACTAGTGGGATGTATTGAACTCCTGATTCTTTTATAATTTCTATTTATCACTAGTTAAAGGTGATATACATCTACAAAGGTGTTTTGGGTTTACTCTGGAAACCCTTTACCTACATGCAGTATGATTATCGGGGCACGCAACACTGTAATATTTGGCGTATTGCATTAAAGTCAGTTTTTTTTTTTTGTTGTTAATGCTGATTTTTGCTGCCAACTGATATCTTACCTTTTTAATACTGGTAAGTAGACTTTGTTTGCCTCCTTTTTCAACTATGCTCCAACTTTGTTTTATGCAACAGTTGCTCAGAGAGAAGGGTCTTCTACCAGAGCTCAGCTTGCAAGTACATAACATTGTTTGTGCCTTGGATGAAGAACTTCAAGGGTGTGCTGCTATGGCTGCTAACATTCTCAGAGAAAAAGGACAGAGTGTTGACTTAGTTTTGGAAAGCAAACCACTTAAATGGTATGAAATCCTTGTCATTTTTGTTTAATTTTTGGTCTATTTTTTTACACAGTATATGTTAGGGCTTTAAGGTATCGTGCCATCATTTGATTGGTGTAGTAACACCTAGCAGGAAAACACTTTCGGTGTTATAGTTTTCTTCTCCTTTTAATTGAAAAGAGAGGATAAAGGCCATAATATGTTTTTTTCGATTAAAAGTACAGAGGGTGTTGACAATGGGTCCGTTTTTTTTTTTTTTTTGGATTTTTTCCAAAAAAAATCTATTTTTTTCCTTAAAAAAATCACTTTTTTTCATTTTTAAGTGTTTGTTTAGGATTTTTAGAAAAATCATTTTATCAAAAAAATCTATTTTGACTCTAAAATGAAAAGCTATTAGGATTAGCTTTTCTCAAAATCTATTTTTTTTTTTAAACAAGGAGGTAACACATGTACATGTTAAAACTCATTTTCTTTGAAAAATGGATTTTTATGGGTAGTAGACAAACAAAAATAACTTCAGATTTTTTTTAAAATCTCTAAAAATTAATCTCTAGATTCTTTTAACACAAAATCTATTCTTTTTAAAGCTAAAACAAACGCACCCAATATGCAATATATCATATCTGTTTGATTAAGAAACTTTGAGGAAATAATATGCAATAAAATTTATACAAATCAAATTTATCCTAACTACAGGAAACTAAAGAAACAAACTTGCACAGTAATAAAGAGAGTTGAATCGTGCTAACTATGGTAGTTATGGCACACGGCACTTAAATCATACTTGAAAACTCCGTCAGTCTTCTGATAAGATTTATCCTCTTTATTCCCCTTTAGGGTGTTCAAACGTGCTGCCAGAACAAATGCTGAGCGTCTGGTATTAGTAGGAAATTCTGAGTGGCAAAGGGGTATGGTTCGTGTCAAAATTCTCTCCACTGGTGAACAATACGAGGTTAAACTAGATGATCTAAAGTAAATCAGAATTTGAATTTTTTGTATGTATTTTGTTTCATTATTGGTATTTCATTCACTTTAATTTTTTAATTTAGTACTCTCCTCTCCCCCGCATGTGTTTCTATATATGTTTATAGAGCACTATGCTCAATAAGGATATTTTTTAGCTAGAAATAATGATTTGAATATTTCATTTTGTAATATAGATCCTTTCAAACTTTCGATTGAAAGCTTTTCTCCATAATCTACCATACTAAAGATGATTAAAGTTGGAGGTTTACAGTTGGTAAAATCAATTTTCTTTCAGCTCTAGATTGCTGCCTTCAACCTTGGTCATCCATATGATGATCTTTCCATTTTATCTTTATTTGTGGCCTTAAACAAGTTTCGATGAGTTGGTATTATCTCTTCCGAATTTTAGAAAGGCATTCTATATATTAAATGAATGAAAGTGAATAGGACATAGGTATCTTCTCCAAGGGTATTCCCTTTAAAAAGGATCCCCCCTTTCACATGCAACTATCAAATTTAATTATGAATCCATTGCAACTATTAATTATGAATCCATTTTATCCTTATCTCTCCTATTTATCTAATTGATACCCCTTCTAACTATTAATCAGCTACTCTAAGTAATCCGAACTACTTTTGTTCACATTTATTCTTTTATCCTAACACTATGCTATATGATTAGTTTTATTTAGAAAAGTTGAAATGCTAATGATTTGTTTATTCATTTTATTTTTCCAGATAATTTAAAAATTATTTGGTTAGAATCTTATCATGCTTCCCATTACCTGGTGAATTCCATCTCTGTATTTAATGTTTTTCCTTTAAAATTACTCCCTCCAGCCCTTATTATAGGAACCTCTAACATAAATCACGGGTATTAAGAAAAGTTGTTGGACTAATAAATTTGTCTAAAATGTGAGTGTGACTATTACTAGATTATCATTATCCTTTATGTATGAATACATTGAGTCTTAACTTTTCATATTCCAAGACAAATTGGTAGTATTAATAAGGGATATATTTGGGAAAAGAGTAATAAATGCATCTAGAAATTTGTATAGGGTCTTATGTTTAGTGACAACCAATTTTTTGTAAAGGATGTTATAATTAGTGACGGAGGGAGTAGTAAATGTGATATGAGGAAAGGAGCATAATGCCGTACGTTGTGTTCGGTACAAATTAACAAGTCTTGGCATGAGTCTGTATTAACTTAGAATGCTAGCGCACATATAATATTCCATGTTAATGAAGTATGATGATTTAAGCTTTTTTCTTTTGACAAAACGGATGATCGAAGCTTCGATGTTTCATTAATTGGAACAAATTATTAAACATGTTGAAGTTTTTTAAGGTAGCCTTTGGGGAATGCTACTGCATGCTTCTCTTAGAAGAGGATGGCAGTCTAAATGTTTTTCTTGCTACATCTACAAAAAAAATTATGGTCATTGAACCAGAAAAGTTGCAGCAGTATTTTGTGTTTCGAACCTAGAAAAATTCTGAAAGAAAATGGTGAATAGAATTCCATAACTGTTTAATTAACTGATTTCTCTAACTTTTCCTATTCCCGTTATCCTAAAACATCGACATGTTTGATGTGGCATAGTTTTCTTGGATTAACTACGTAATAACAATATTTTAACGTCGCATATATGTCGGGCTTCATCCCTTTATAAATGCATTTTTTTTTTTGGAGAAATATTACTGAAAGAGTAGGTCATATCTCATGTATGTAAAGTTCTTTTTTCTAGATCTGGTTTTACTTGAGAGGTTTATAGGTTCATTTACCTAAAATTGGAAAGTAGTCTAATGATGTACATCTTGATTGCTTCCTTCCACTTAGCCTAAAGTTCAAATCATTTTCCCTTGTCTGGGAAATAAGAGAAGTGAGCAAGAGGAAATGACCACATAGGATTTGTCTCCTAGTTAATGTTGGAACTTGAGCATCATGATGTAATAGGATGATTAGTTTCCAATTTTATGCCACCTTAATTATTTCAATATTTTGGTTTGTTTTGCACATGCTTCTATCTTACTGTTTTATATTTTGGTGTGTTTAATGCACACCTCCATCGTAAGACTGAGTTGGTTTCAGAAAAGAAAGAAACTAAGGGGTAGTTCCCCCAATTTTTATTCACAAATATAATATTACAATATTGAACGGACAATACAATACACTCATAATATTACAATGTTGGACGGACAATACACTCATTTCTTCATATATAAACATGTATATATACTTTTATTCTGCCTGGTATGCTTGAATACGAAGAGTTCCTTCCACCATATGGTTTGGTTCTACTAGATAGGTAATTACTCACTGCTTCCCGTTATATGCTCACGGGTATAACATTAAACCAGTAGTTCTGCATACACAATACACAACAGACTGAGACACTAATAGTTCAATTGATCATTGCCTTTAAGCTTTAGTTGGGTACAATTGTTCCCACTATCCCAAATCCCATTGTAAAGAAAGCCCCTGCCTGCAACAACAGATACAAATAGAAATGATCGCGTCCGAAGAGTAGATCATAGATTGCACAGTGCAACATATACATCCCAACGATAATCTCCAATGGGTGGATCCTGTTGATTATAATAAAAGCCCATTAGTATGCATCAGCTGAAGTATTAAGGAATTAAATACTGTATATGCATTCTTTACCATGCTTTCTAGTGTCTATAACATCATCCATAAGTTCAAATTGATATAAAAGAGCAATAAAAATATTAATTGTATCCTGCTTGCTTTTTTCTTTGCATTCTGTATTTATTTTAAAATACCTGAATTATATATATCATGTATTTACTTGTTCAATGATTCAATGGAAAACTGTTGTGTTTGTTGAATAAATTACTTTATTTAGAGAGACTGATTACAAAGCAGCTGGTACCTTTCTGTAATTCGAAACCATGGACTTCTTGATGTTGATGGCCTAGCATTGTTTCTTTGTTTCATCGTATTTCCAAGCTTCTCTGTCACAACCCATTCATTGACACGGTTTGCTTCCAATAGTCCTATAATTGCTGCTTTAGTTCGATGGAGTGACATGACATTCTCAAAGAGTATCCAGAGTACTAGTAGATGCACTGATCTGTCCCATGTATAAGTGAGTATAGAATAATCAAAATAACTGAGGGAAATTAAATAATTTTAAATAGCTGGAAACCAATTACCTTGGGGTGGAGACTGCATTTAGAATTGTAATGGTTGCTGGGATATATATGGCAACTTTTTTTGTGAGACTTACTTCTGGAACAACCACACAAGCTGGTATTACTATGCAGTAAAAGAAGAACGTCACCCAATGTGCAATTATTTTCCTCACAAAGAAGAAAGCATAGATAAGATGAAGTCTCTTCAGAAGCGATACCCTCTGGATAATACATGTGATATAAATTTCAATTAGTTTGTAAGATTAAATGTTGATTCCACAAGGGATTGACTTTGGTTTTAGTTATTGAGGAAATTAGAGTTTACGTACTTTGCAGAAGAGGATTTCTTTTGTCATTTTCTTAAGGAGATTAGCTGGACCGCATGACCACCTGTGCTGCTGATATCTGTATGCTTTAAATGTACTTGGTAGTTCATTTTTGACCTAGTAAGCAACAAATTTTTCCCGTTATGAGAAAGGTGTGGTTTATGAAGTATTCAAGCTTAAACACTATTGTACCGAAGATATTAGTCAATTATGGATGACTTACTTTTACATCGCCGACGAAAACAAATTCCCAACCCTTCAGGCTTGCCCTAACTGCAAGGTCCATATCTTCCACTGTGGTCCGGTCTTTCCATCCTCCAGCGTCTTTTATTGCTTGAATCCGCCAAATTCCCGCTGTTCCTGCATGTTTTAAATCATGTTATATAAGCTGATCTACAAATGTGCTTGTCTGAATTTTGTTTGGCGAGTATCTTGACTTACCATTAAATCCAAAGAATGAGTATGTTGAGGAGCCCACTTCCTGTTCAACACTAAAATGATAATCAAGTGACATCTCTTGAAGCCGCGTCATCATACATTCCTCTGAATTAACTGTGCAGACATGGAAATGGTGTTAAAAAATGTTGATTTACTGGACTCTTTAGTAAGGCATGCTATCACACTGATGTGTCTGCACACAATTTTACAAGGTGGTGATATTACTAGTTACTTACCAAATTTCCATCTTGCTTGAACCAAACCCAACTTTGGGTTCTCAAGAAGGTAAGGAATTGTCTTCCAAAGAAAATCTGGATCTGGTTGGAAATCTGCATCAAATATTGCTACAAACTCGCAATCCTCAACATATTGCTTCTGTAATCCCTCTTTTAGGGCACCTGCCTTGTAACCATTGCGATTGCTCCTTGTTTCATACTTGACATTCACACCTTTCTCAATCCATTTGTGACACTCTAATTCGACTAATTCCTGCATGAAATGAAAACACGTGGTTATTATAGCTTTGCTCACTCATAGACACACAAACATATGAGATCTGCTATGAAGCTTTACTGGATTAGTTGGATACCCTTAAGACTTGATTTGTTGAGTCATCAAGAACCTGAACTATGAGTCTGTCACCTGGCCAAGAAAGTCCGCATACTGCTCCAATGGAAAGCTTGTAAACCTGGGAACAGAAATTAAATTTTCTTAGCCAAGGTAATTCATCTTTATTCTTTAATATTTACTGACATTACTGTATGAATCTTAATCGACAATCTTTATTTTGATAAACTTGTGTTCCTTTACTTCGTCAGTTAGCTGTGATTTATTATGTGCATGATTGGATAAATGCTAGAGTATATTACAATAATGAATAATGACAATCTAAAAGGACACCCTTAGTGAAGGATCTCTAAAAGATGCCGGACTTTGCTGGCAACGCTAAATAGCGCAAAAATTAACCAACCCATCCCACCCCCCAACTGATTGACAAAAAAAGCCAAATTGGGAGTAAACAAATTAATATTCAGGATACATTGAAATGTTTGAAAACACAATATCTAGTTTTTTTTTTCTTCCCAATTTAAAGCCTGCCTTAATTATTTTCAACTATTGGTAAATGATAAAAGGATGCATTTAGAATTGGCCTGGTTGTTTAAAATTATAAACATATAGTGACTGATGGATCAACTTGCATAACATTTTGGGTTTGATATATCTTATATGAAATGGTAAATATGCTTAGATACCAAATAACATATTAACATTTTCTTTATGTGCTATACTTATTAATTACAAAGAAAAGTTACCTCTTTTTCGTTAAACATAGGTATTTGGATCAGCACCATTGGGTATCTTTTGTTTCTCTCTATGTTCTGTTTCATGGCGTCCAACTTGTACTTGGTGTATTTTTTAATCCTCAGCACCTTGACCACCAAAATTACGAGTGCCATGCCTACTCGTTCAATAAATAGCATGACTGACATAATTGAGCATATTATGACTGCTAGTTTTAGGAGCGGTATTATCACCGGGGCTCGTATGGATTGCCAGGCATAGCGTAAACCGCTTGAGGCATATCCTGGAATATCTACTTCAGGCTCCTCAAATATTAGGTTTTTCATGGTGTTTGGGGTTGTAGTTATTAGGGTACACAGAGCCTGAAGAAGAGCCTCAAGATAAAGCCACTTTGGGGCTGAGGCAATTGTAGGTTGGGGCAATGATTTGTTGCAGGCAGTGATCAGATGGGTGTGATCTGGTAGGAGATGAAGCCTTCGCTTTAAATAGGAAGGACATGCGTGTTAGGAAGATGAGGACATGCATTCAAGTTTAGGGGGAAGAACGAAGTGTGTTGAGTGAGCTATTAAGGAGAGATCTATCCTTATTTTTTTTAGAGACACACGTTATTCATGCAAACAATGGTGTTGCTACGTAGCTACTTGATAGCTTGATATGTCTTTTTTGCCGACAATTTGATCAAGAGTTATACTGTCAATGATTTTGATCGGAGTAATAACTGCTTCTATCATTTGATCAAACTTATGAGATTCTGTTATATTGCTAGTAAATATTGGATAAATGCCAACGTGATAAATATGGCATTTTTTGTGCCTTACTAATGCCTGGATGCAATTTTTTGGTAAAAAAATATTGATTTTTTTTTACACAAGATTGATTCGGTGTTTAAGAGCATATTCATTCATGAAAACATCATCAATATTCTTTTATGGTAAATTTTCTTTAGAAATGTTGGTAAAGGAAATTAAAGTACTTCATAGTTCACCATATAGTACATTAAATTTTTTAATGGATCTTTTATTTTCTATCCACAAAAGCAAATTAATGAAATCCTAGATATAATTATTATGGTTTTACTGCAATTTAAGTTTGTGATGGAATTTGTTGTTTGTAAATCATGCAGCCATGCTTCCAATTTAAATGGCTAATCCTAGTGAGATAAATGTGGTTGTTATTATTTAGTTTTATTACTACACCATGAAAAGCTATAGGATTCCTGCATTTCCTAGGTTTACGTGGTAGTAGTGATATTAATGAAGTTTTTTAATTACTATTATTAATAAAGTTAATATTGTTAAGAGAAGAATCTTTTTATTGAAAAAAAATGGATATTTCTTCCCTTCTGTAGAGAGCATGTTTGCACATAGTCATAAAGTAGTCATAAAGTTGTAGAATTTTATTTATGAGAAAACTTTTTGATGCATTAGGCCGGGTTTTTTCTTTTTCATTTTTGTACTTGGGAAGATATCTTGTTCCCCTTTTATACTTTGCTCCATTTCTTCTCTATAATTTATTTTTATTTAAAATAACCACTTTGGCAAACAAGAGGTTAGAAAAGGCTTGAGAGTGAAGTAGAGGAATGACGGGGGCGATCCCTTGTTGAAAAAGTTTGACACAGTTGTTGAAAAGTGGGATGGCTTTAAAAGAGAATAGCGTGTATATTAGTATTTTATGTTGAAGATTTAGGATTTCTTGATGGTAAAGTCTCTAATAAAGGTATAATTGAAAATAGAAAGAATAAAATTTCCTTTTGAAACATTTGGCAGGTAAAGAAAGAAACACTCACCTTCCTTTCTGCAATAAATTTCTTATTCGATATGAGGCAGATTATACCAAGAAATGACCACTCTGGAAAATTGACAATATTGATGAAAAATGACATATATTGATGTCTGACTCAGATAAGATGTATTTATTTTGCAACACGTAGTCATTTGGATATATCAAAATATTAACTCTCTAAATTATGCGTGCACTCAAGCTCAGTATCGACAATATTTTGCAGTTCAGCTATACTGTCGCTTCCGTAACAATAAAATGTCTATAACAAGTTATGATGGGAATAGGAGGAATGTACCTTTGCGTGGATTCTTCCTTCATTGTGCTAAAATCTTTTGACTTCTGCAATTAGTGGTTAATAAAATATCAATTACCAAGTTAATGTTTTGTGTTAGTTACAAAAGTAGTGAGGCTTCTAAATGTTTTGGTTTACAATAGTATATATTTAACTTTTGTATATATCTGCGGTATATGTGAAATGGTGGCTGTGATACGATAAATATAGGCAGCATGTCATTGGTCTGTCATTATTTAATAACTATGCTGTTGTGTTGGGAGTCTGGTGCAGCCTTAACACATGCTCATACACAAACTTCATTAGGATGTGAGTTATTGTTTTAAGGAGTAACCAATAAATTAAATCTCTTCTATTGTTGCTCATCAATCTTGATTAATTTTTGTTACCCTGAGTACAATATTACGAACTTTAGGAAATTTTATTATGTCTGCCTTGATCATTCCTTCATACTGTTCTGATCATTTGGTTTCAGCCATTAGAGTTTGTAATGGAAGAGAAAAAAAGATTACACAGTTTCAGGTAAAATAAAAGTAATTAGACGTCTGATGTTTTTTCGAGTCTATAGGATAGGTTAGATAAGTTTGTATTTTTGGTAAATGTGGAATGGTACTTGCGGTGCAATAAATATATAGGAAGTGTTTGTTTCATGTGTTTAAGTGAATTATGTTCAAGACTATGGTCTATGGGACGTACTGCCTTGGTATGTTCCCTTTGATATGCGAACTTAATTAGAGTGTGAATTGCTGTTGTAGTGATTAATAGATCAAAGAAATTTCTTTGCACATCATACATTCTAGTCTTAATAATTATGGTAGAACTACAATACTGAGGGCTTCTTAAATCTGTTATTCGAGTTGGTTCTGCCTGTCCATATTGGCTTTACTGTTACGAAAATAATGAGGGGAAGGAAAATATGGAGTTTACACCAGAAGATATAAAAATAGAGTTAGACAGGAAGCTTGACATTTAGTAGGGATAGTTGGGGGAATGTTGATTAATAGACAGTGCATGAGGGAGACCTTTGGGGGAGGATTTTGTCTCCTTGATTACGTGATAAAAGAAACATTATTTTCTTACTTACCATGTCTCTTTAAGTTTATTACCATTCTCTGTCTCTGAGTTTATTACTACACTATCTTATTTTGATCTAACAAAGCATAAACTGACTTACCACTTACCACACTGATCGAGAAGTCGATGTTAGGTCTGATGTGTACCAAATAAACTAGTTTTGTATTAGGGTCTCCAAAGTTATCGGCAAGAAAACTAGAAATGAAATATGATGTAATATATAATCAAAATATCAAATTCTCTAAAAATTCATGTTAAATATCAAAAAAGAGTTTAATCTCGTTGATCTATTAGTTCGCATATTCCCACACCTAGTTTAATCTTGCAAAGCCTAGTTCAACCTAGCATATTCCCACACCTAGTTGTGAAGCCACAATTTTTTTATTTTATTTTTATTGAGCAACCTCCATACCAATAAAATATCTCAAGGATCCCAAGTCCTTATTTTTAAAGTTACTGGCTAGTTTCTCTTTTACTCTTGCCATTCAAACTGTATCATCCCCATTTAAAATGATATCATCAACATAAACAATCATGGAAAACTCCATGAACAAGGTGTGGTTATCCTTGTTTCTTCATGGATTGAATGAAGTTTTCAAACCAAGCTCTAGGAGATTGTTTTAATCCATACAAGTCTTCTTCATTTTGCATACATTTCATCCTAACTTGTCTCTAAAGCCAGGAGGAATGTGCATATATGCTTATACTTCTAGATCATCGTTGAGAAAGACATTCTTAACATCCAACATATGTAGGGGACAATCTTGGTTAGAATCAAGAGTTAAGAGTATTCTGACAATGTTCCAACTTTGCAACTTGAACAAACGTTTCTTGGTGGTCTATGCCATAGGTCTAAGTGAAGCCCTTAGCCATTAAGTGAGCCTTATACCTGTTCCACCTTCCGTTGTGGAGGAGTCATCGTTGTTGGTTGATATGGTGAAAGGCTTGCAACTATCTATTGGAATCGGCCATGAGAGCCTAACTGTATTCGGGAATACATGTTTAGAAAGGAAAAAAAACACTTTGCAAACCTAGATTAAGGAACCTAGAGCTGCTGATACCATATTAGAAAAATAAGAAGTCATTGCGATAATGTTTTATTCCCCCACCAAATGTTGATTTAAATAGTGAGAGTACAATAAAATTTCTCTATGAATCATGCAGAAAATAATTACTCAATATTTTATCATTTTGTGTTGGAAAGAGATATCCTGAGTGATTTTACAAAATTATCTTATTTATGACAGGGGAAAAAGAGATTAAAAAAAATAGAAATAAGAATAGAGTAATAAATGGTAAAAGGTATGATAGAAAAAAAATGATTAATAATGCATTTATATTATAAAGTGACATAATCACAATCTTTTTTGAAAGTGACATAATAAAATACGAAAGGGGTACAAACTAAATTAAAGGAAATAGTTGGAAACATCTAGAAACACTTAAAAATAATAAAAAAGAAAAATAATACACGGATTTTCCAACAAGGATTTTCCAAGATTTTGGGTTACGTCTGTGTAAATTACTTTAGAGCGTTCACAATGAGACATCCACTTTTAGGTACTTAAACGGGTCTCACGTGTACACATCATTTAAAAGAGTCTCATATGTACTCATCACGTGTACAAAAAACAAGATTTAGATTATCCTTTTATTTTAATCGTTTCTTTTGCTGATTACCTTTTAACCCTTTCCTTTCCACCTACAAAAGAAGCAACTATTTCTCGAAAACCCATAACCAGATGCCACCCAATACGATTTGCGACCTAAAACGCACGTACGAACTAAGAACGAGTTGCGACCGAGAATTTTAAACAAGGTGTTTGTGCATTTGTTTCTAAAGTTTTGATTTTTCTATATTTCTAAAGTTTTGAGTTTGAACGCGACCCTCTCTGTCTGTTTCGCATCTTGCAGAAACATTCTCATGGAAGAGTGAAAAAGAAGGAACCAAAAAATAATTGTGTGAACCTTGTGTGCGTGAGGATGCCATGGATTTCAAGATTTGATTTTTAGGGTTTATGTTGGAGCTGCATCATAATTACCATTGGAGAAGAGGCATGTTAAAAAAAAAGTTGGAGAAGAAATTAATGTGTGATTTCTTTTTTTAACAAAATGTGTAATAGATTCCACTTAAAGGGTAACAATGAAAATATTTAAAAAGATAAAGGACGAAAACGGAAAATAAAAAGATAAAGGAATAAAAAGGTTATCTAAAATTAAGTTAAAAAAATATTTATGTAATTTTGTCAATTTTTTAATAGTAATACCAAATAAACACTTAATCACTTCAACCTAACATCTTACAAAAAAAAAATTAAATGAGACACACTAATCAATTATCATTAACTTTATATCATTACATTTCAATATTAAAAATATATAGAGCCCATGTAAGATTGATATCTTATTTAAAACTTTGAGTCTTATAAATACCCAAAGAAATTTTTCTTCAATGGAATACCTAACAGGTACCAAGTCTTCAAATTGCAGACCCTTGTTAAGAATTATCTAAGAGCAATGCTACTATATATTGTGAAGCACATGCCTCGCCAATTTCACGAACTGTATTCTTTTTTTTGTATTCTAAAACAATTTTGGTAAAACTTAGTTTTTGTTAAAATAAAAAAAAAAAATTCAGCTAAGTAACAAATGTTTGTCGTCAATGGCCACTAAACCCGTAACCCAAAAAACCTGGTCCATATACTCTAATTCAAGAGGTTATTTTAAATTTATTAAACAGTCTAATTCGGTTCAATTTTCATCTCGAATCAAACTATACACATCCCTAGACATGGTGGTTGAACTTGAGATTGAACAAGGTAGTGTTATTGTTGGTGAAATTCAGAGTGGTGGTGAGAAATTGGTGTAGCCTACTATGTCTGGTTGGATGGGAGAGTTAAAAATGGAAACTGAGATGTAAATTTCGGTGAAGAGTAAAACAAAGTGATGGAAATTGTGATGGAAAATGATGCATAAAACAAAGGAGTATAATAACTTAAATTGAAAATTCACGTCAAATTACTACGCTAAAAAAAAAAAAAAAATTGAAATGCATGGAATAGGTCCAAGTCTATTACTGTATGATACAGATGTCTTGCAAATCAGAATAGAGTGTAGATAGATAGGCATAAAATGCATCGAGTTGCTGAGGCAAATTAGAGTTGAATGAGAGGCAAATCTAAGATAGCAAAGCGTGGGGAGTATGTTAGATTATAATAATGCTGAAGGTTAACATGGACTTATATTTATTTTATAATTAAATAATACAATGGTAAAGATTGCATTATTTTTTATTAAATCATTGATTATTATTTTTTTCACCATGATGGATCAATACATATTGTTCACCATGATGGTCAAATTATCATCGGCAAGTCTAAAAATGGTCACTCGTACCCAACATTTTTGGCACAACCCTATTAAAAGTGTCGAAATTTACTATTATTATTCTGATGTAGATATTGAATGGTATAAGAAGTATTCATGGTGATAAATGTATTACAAATTATAATATATTTCATTTTATTTAGCACTTGTTTATGCTACCATACAATAGACATTGAGTTGTGTGTAAGAGAATGAGGAAGCTTGGCTTATTGGAGTTATTTGATTCTCTAGAGCAAAGTTCGTGACTAATAAAATGCAAAAAAGAAGAACCCTTCAATAAATTAATAAGGATGAGCATCAATTCATTTGTCATTAATTTTCTTAGTAACATTCACAAAGACAAGAACATACATACATACATTCTTTAATAGGACATGAAAAGAAAGAGTAGGACTAATACACAAACTCTATACTATTTTCAAGACAAAAAATGCCAATAGTTATAAATGTGTATATATATGGCATATATTCCTGTAGCTGGTATTTTCATTAGATTTTTCTTCGTCTCTTGGTTATGTTGAAGAACTTGAACCAGATGCCATACCAATTACTTCGTTGTGTGTAAACCTTTGTAATTGAATCATGCGCGCATATATCCCATCCTGATGATTTTTCATCAACTGTGAATGTGAACCTTGCTCAGCTACTTTACCATCATCAATCACAGCAATCACATTGGCATTCCTGATAGTTGATAGCCTATGTGCAACAATTATGGTTGTTTTTCCCGTTGAAGCGCGGTCTAGCGCCTCTTGAACTGATCTCTCTGATTCAGCATCAAGTGCACTTGTTGCCTCGTCAAGAAGCATAAGCTCGGCTTTCCTCAAAAAAGCGCGAGCAACTGCTATTCTTTGTTTTTGTCCCCCTGAGAGTTGAACGCCTCTTTCCCCTACAAATGTTTTGTATCCGTCCGGTAGAGAAGATATGAACTTGTGAGCATTAGCAAGTGTTGCTGCTTCGATTATTTCGGCTTCTGTTGCTGAGTCATGACCATATGCAATGTTTTCATAAATAGTAGTGGCAAATAGGCATGGCTCTTGAGGTACTACAGAAATGTGTCTTCTTAAGGACTTGAGGTTATATTTTCTGATGTCTTTTCCATCAATCATTATCCGGCCGGACGTTGGATCATAGAATCTCTGTATAAGTGCAATCACCGAGCTCTTACCACAGCCACTAGGTCCAACAAGGGCAAGAGTTTTGCCAGCTCGGATTCGAAGATTAAGGTCACGAAAAACCGGCATATCCGGTCTAGTGGGATACGAGAAATCCACATGCTTAAGTTCAACTTCACCACGAAGACGGTCAGGAACAGGAGTAGCATCTTGATCATCTGGTTCAATCTCGGTTTGACGGTCAAGGAGATCGAAGACTGATCTCATGGCTCTACCTCCCTTGATGAAATCAGGAGCCAATGTTAAAGTCTCAGCAGCGCCATTGGCAGAGACCATGAGGACCATGAAAACTCGGATTGTTTTAGAGAAGTCAGATATTCCATGTTTCACTAGCCAAGAAGCATACCAAAGACCGAGTGCATAAGAAGCATAAAGTGCAAACTGAGCTATTCCATACCCGCTTCCGGAAATCTGTCCCTTCCAAAAGCACCTTTGTAGCGGAGTTTCAAGGTTGGATGCGAAAAGGCGAACAATTTTTGATTCTGAATTGAAGGCTGCAACAGTTCTTACATTAGCTATTGCCTCCCCAGCTAGTTGTGTGGCCTTGGCATGAGCAGCTTCTAGGTCACCAGAGAAACCAGTCATGAACATTTTCTGTACAAAACACAAAATAATTGGATAAATAACTTACTTATGCTCAAATAAACCAATCCAAACAGGCCCTAAGCGAAACAGAATTGAATATAAACAATGCCTGAAAGAAGATGTTATAAAACAAACCTGCAAAACAGTGGCTGCAACAACAACAGGGAATACAGCAATGAGGACAAGGGCAAGACGCCACTGCAACACAAAGCCTGCAGTACAAGCAACAAGCATAAGTGCAGTATTCTGCACAATTACCGAAATTCGGTCTCCAATGGCTGATCTGACATTGTTGGCATCAAGAGCAAGCCTTGCAGAAATTCTAGCACTCTCATTTTCCTCCTGATCAAACCATGCCATTTCATTCTTAAGCACTGCCGTCAGCATTTTCTCCCTCACACGTTTCGTAAGATTTTCCCCGACAATATCCCAGAAAAAATGTTGCAACGTATTGAAGATAAGTGCAGTTGATGAAAGACCAATCAACAAGTAGCAGTACTTATCTATTTCTCGGATCATGTGTTTGTGGTCTGGATTGTAGTAGACACTGAGGACAGCACTAAGAACATAAGCAAAGAAAGCACTAAGCGATCCACAAACAATTGAACCGATTGAGCCAAGTAAAGCATAGAGCCATTCAGGAGAGTTCATTTTAACTAGTCTCCAGAAGGAACCGGCTTGATCTTTGAAGGCAAGCTTTTCATGCTTGTAATTTGGATGAGATGCATCAAGTGACAAACTAAAATCTGATGTAGAGAAATCAGACAATCTACGCGAA
The DNA here is from genome assembly GCF_003473485.1 of Medicago truncatula. NCBI lineage: Eukaryota > Viridiplantae > Streptophyta > Magnoliopsida > Fabales > Fabaceae > Medicago > Medicago truncatula. Next base: position 48,121,890 of record NC_053048.1, read on the forward strand.
TACGGTGACCGACCATAAGAAGAATTCCTAGCAATTATCGGGGAGCTAACCGAGTTTCTTGCACTTGAAGGCCTGCAGATAAAAATATCATGTATGTTCAGCTCAGAATCTATACTAGCAATAGTTATAAGATGAACTTGAAACATAGGTGAAAATAGTAATATTTTATTTTGGTATTGACCCTTCGGTTCCTAGGGGAAGGAGCCCCTGAAATTTGGAGTTCGGCCGAGAGGTAAGTAAAGTTTGACTAAGGATTATTCCCAATTTCCCACCAGGATTCAAACTCGGGTGGAATAATCCTTGGCCAAGCACTACTCTTTCATGAACAAAGAAAATGAAATTACATAAAGAAATGTTCAACATTTGCGAAATTTACTACCTTGCACTACTCTTTCTAGCATTATTCATAGCAGTTTCATGGGCAACCTCCTGCATCTTAATAAGCTTGGCATAGACTCCATTTTCACCTTTGGAAAAGAGCTCATCATGAGTTCCAATTTCAAAAACACTTCCTTGCTGAATCACGGCTACAAGGTCAGCTTTGCGAATTGTGGAGAGGCGATGAGCAATTACAAGAGTTGTCCTGCCAATCATGAACCGGTCAAGTGCTTCTTGCACCAGCTTTTCTGATTCAGAGTCCAATGCACTTGTTGCCTCATCGAGGAGAAGAATTGCTGGATTTTTTAGCATTGCCCTTGCTATTGCTATTCTTTGTTTTTGTCCTCCAGAAAGTTGTAGTCCTCTTTCTCCTACCTGCCATTAAAAAATTGTTATTTTTTCATTTTTTTTCTTTATCATTTTGCACCATTTTCAATTAAATTATCGTATATTGTATGATTCCACCTGTGATTCATAGTTTATTTAGAGTTCTGTGTAGAAATTATTTATTCCTATTGATAAGAAGTTTTATGATTGATGAATAACTTTTCTGTGGTCCTTATTGTTTATCACAAGCACAAGTTGACTGAAGCATGTTACCCTCTTGGTCTTTTTTCACATGCAATGCATAAAAAACACTTCCTGCTTCAGGTTTGACCAAATTAATAGTCAAGACATCACCACGTTTTTGTATACATTGATAATAACAGAATAGTAACAGTTGTGGAATAAAATATTCCTCTTTTCTGTTATCCAAGATTTTATTTATTTATTTAGCATCCTGTACTCTTTTATAATAAGCTATCAATTTAGTCCCTAGAGTACCACTCTCTCCAATTTAATCTCTAAAGTATATACAAATAATAAGTAATCCCTAAAAGTATATGAAATCTACCACTTTGGTCCTTGCTATTAAGATGTCAAGGACTAAAATGGCGGAGTTTTATATATTTTAGAGACAAAAATAACGGATTTCACATACTTTAAAGACTAGTTATTATTTTTATATACTTCACCGACTAAATTGGAGAGAGGGTGATACTTTAGGGACAAAATTGATGGTATTCAATAATTTAAAAAAAAAAAAAAATGCTTCTATGGTTCCATCCTAAAAATTTAAATCCAATAATGTGATTAATTTAACAAACATCATTTCATCAATGACAAGATGTATTTTCTGGAGACAGAGCTGACTAACCTGAGTTTCAAAGCCTTCAGGAAGTTTGATGATGAATGAATGAGCATTAGCAACCCTAGCAGCTTCTTCAATCTCAACCTGGTTTGCATCAGGCCTTCCCAAGAGTATATTTTCTCGAATCGTGGTGGCAAACAAAGCAGGTTCTTGGCTCACTAGTCCTATTTGTTGCCTCAACCATTTAAGCTTCAAAGTTTTAATGTCATGCCCATCCAACATTACTTGTCCTGCACCAAATTTTCGGAACAATGTAATGTAACAGCCACTACTACTAACATAAAACTTCAAATCTCAAAATTCAATCGTCCAAACTAAACAGTAATTTTAAAATTTACCTGAAGTTGGATCATAGAATCTCTCAATAAGAGAAACAACAGTGCTCTTGCCAGAGCCGCTGCTACCAACTAAAGCTATGGTCTTTCCGGCAGGAACACTCAAGGAGAAATCATTGAGGATCAGAACTTCAGGTCTTGATGGATAAGAGAAGTCCACATTTTTCAGTTCAACAAGTCCAGTAACTGTCTCTAATTCCAATCCAGATTCACTGTTTCTATCTATACCAGGCTGGTGATCAATTATCCGGAAAATCTTAGCAGCCGCAACTCTAGCCTTTGTAAATGCAGCCATGCTCGGTGCAGATTGCCCCAAACCTCTACGTAAATCAAATCAAATCGTTAAAACGTATTAAACATTAAGAAACTCGAAATTCAACCACTATGATTTTGTTTGCTAAAACACAAAATGCTCTGGTACTCACATTCCACCAATCATGACGGCAAACATAGTTGCAATGGCAAGCCCTCCATTGGTTTCGTGATGCCTTACAAGATAGCCTCCATACCACAGAAGAAGCGCGTAACAGCAGAAAACAACAAAGTAAGTCGCACCTAATCCCATTCCCTTTGCTAATCCAGTTTTGTAGCCAAGTTTCTGAGCAACCTTCAAGGCTGATGAGTAGCCTTGAAGTGCTCGTGACTCCCCAACGAATGCTAACACTACTCGGATTTGCACAACCGTCTGCAATATCAACAATAAAATCACCTCAGATGCAGAAAAACTGACAAAATTCATACAAAATCAAATACTATTAACTTTGTAACGAAACAATATGTGTTATTGTTACTCTTTACCTGTTCTACAATGTTGCCAGCTTGAGAAAGAGCTTCTTGGCTCTTACTGGAGAGTTTAGCCAAAGTAGTTGTGTGAATGCCTCCAATTACAGCTATCATAGGAACAACAGCAAGGGTAACCAAAGCCAATTGCCAAACAGCAGTGAATCCAACAACAAAACCAGAAACAAAAGTAGCCATGTAGTGAATGAAATTTCCAAGCTGCAGGACACACCAAACACAAAACTCAAAAACTAGTCCAATTCCAATCTAATGATACTGTCACAAAAGAAAAGAAAAGAAAGAAAAACATTAACACTTGTTCATTCATCTAACCTTCTCACTAATGGCATCCTGAACCATAACAGCATCAGTGTTGATTGCAAAAACAACATCCGAAGTTCGAACCTCGGTGTCAAAGAATTCAATATCTTGTTTCAATGCAGCTTCCAGATACTTGATCCTCATCTTGGTTGATTGTCGCTCTCCAGTCCACATCCAACAAGAAATCTCTGCAACAAATACAACCCTCTTTCAATAATCCATTAAACATTTGAAAATCAAAACATAAGAAATTCAAAAGCAAAAATTCTCAACAAAAAAAAAAAAAAAAAACAGAAACATGTTCTTCAATTTCAATTTTTTCAACTAACCTGCCCAAGAAGAAGCCCAAATAGCAGCACCCACCACAAGGAAGTAAAATGCATACTGCAAAAAAACAACATTACCTCAAACAATTAACACCCACTTTCGACAAAAAGAATCCAATCAAAAAATAAATAAAATTCATACAACTTTGAATTGTTCTATCAATTATTATTACTATTTTACCTTGACAACTTCTTGTGTCATCTTATCCAAATTATTAGCATTGGAACCAAAAGAGTTAACAAGATCAGCAAAGAATCTAAGAAAAAGAGGCAAGGAACAACCATGAACAATTGCTCCAACGGTTCCAATTGTCATTAAAATATAATCCAACCCATCAGCAAATCTAAAAAGTTCTCCAAACCCAACAGCAGGAGCACTCTTAACCTTCTCCTTACTTCCACCATCTTTCTTATGTTCTTCCATTTCCTTTGAAACTTGAACTTGATTCTGAGAATCAGAAACAGTAGCAGTAACACCTTCTTCTGTTACTGTTGGCAAGTTCCCTTTGAAAGGGTCAGAAGAAGAAGAATTGTTATCATCACTCACAAGCTCAAGTCCTTGCATTTCAGACCATTTCCATTGCTCAGTAGTTTTTATTTCTTCAGACTCTTTTGACATTTGTTAAAAACTTGTTAGTTTTTTTGTTTTATACACAAACAAAATTCACAGTTCCCAACAAAACAACCTCTTCACACACTAACTCTTCTTTATTAGTACTATCTATCTCACTCTACCTGCTCTTTCTGCTCTCATGTTTCTGATCTGAACTAACTTTTCTACTCTCTCTCTCTCTCTCTCTCTATATATATATATATATAATTATAGTATTTGATAATTTGTTTTGTGTGATGGTGGTGGGGTGTGTGTTGTTGGCATATTCTTGTGATCTTTGCTTCTATTAATATTAAGATTATCTTGTTATTCTTCTTTCTTCTATTGTGTTGTGTGTGTTAAAGAAGAGTGGGAACAAGAAAAAAACAAGGGTTAATGTAATGTAAGTAGTTATTTTTCTAAGTCCGTAAAAAACACCGAAAGTGATAGGTTGGTGGTGAGAACCTAGACATAGACAAAAGCATGCATTGCATTTCTAGAGAGAGAGAGATAAAGTTTAAATTGATTTTCCACCCGACAAGGTACACTGTTGTGTGAAAATTTTAAGATTTTATTTTTGACCAATATATATATTCAATCAAATGTCATCAATCACTAAAATTATATCTACTGTTATCTACTAAAATATACAGTGCATATAATAATATAATATTTAAATGAAAAAGACTTTGAAACAGTTATAACTGTTGGTAAGTTTTGTCATTTTTTAACTCAAAATATATTTTTTTTTTATAAAATTGAGGAGTACTAATATCAAATCTAACTAAACACATCAATAATTTTTTTATTATGTACCAATTTTTTCTTAATTTCTCATAGACAGTTCAAATGAATGAAGTTGATTACAATGCTTTTTTACCAGAAAAAAAAAATGTAATCAAATAAGTAAAAGGACTAAGGTTACTCAATAATAGCATGATATTGTGTGATTTAGAATGAAGGTCACTCAATAATGGTGTGACTTTGTGTGATTTTGGAATGAAGGTTGCTCAATAACGCGGGAATTGGATTATCTAATGTGACCACAGAGTCGTTTGAAAAAAAAATCAAAGCATAGAGCATTAAATGTAGAAATTAGGAGAGATAAAGTGTTTAATGGTAGTGATGTTGACACTGCAGAAAACTATGCGTGATTTTCGAACTAAAGTTTTAAATGGTAGTATGACTCTACATGATTTTGGTTCTTGATTGATATGGCATTCTTGGATGATGTAACTCACAATGATTTGTTATATTTGGGCTGGTTTATTTCATGATTAAGATTCCTTTGCAGTTATGATCATGAATTGTCGTAATCAAAATACTTAGTTGTTTGATTTAGATCATATGATCAATTTATGCTCTCTATCATTTTTACTTGTATATAACAATTATCTGTCATACTTGACTCGTATATATCATGATTAGATTTCGTGCAATCAATGACCAATGTATTTTGTGATTAGATTTCTTGCAATTATGAATAAATGTAATAAAGAAACTCAATTGTTTAACTCAAATCATATGTTCAATTTAGGTTCTCAATCATTTTGGCCGGTATAGTTCATAACTATCTTTCATACTTGACTCATATATTTCATGACTATATTTCGTGTAATGACCTGGTGTAGTTATAAATCTCAACTATTAGATGAAAATCGTGTGGTCAATTTAGTTTCTTTAGCTTTGGCTTCTACATGAAGTTAATTAGATAAAACCACATTTTTCAAAAAAGAATTTGGATAAAACAAAAATATAAATAAAATATAAAAGAAAAAGGAAAACAATTGAGTGTGAGTCACATTAAAGAACATGACATTTTTATTTATATAAACAATTCTCCTATTAAGACATTTGTTAATAAATTAAAAATAAAAATAACAACTGATCGATAAAAAGAAGAAAGAATTGAGCACTTTTCTCAATATAATTTTGATAACAATGCAGCAGCTAAAACGTGATAAAAAGTAAAAACCTGAAAAGTGTTCATATGCATCAAATGACTTGGTCATCTAAAATATGAAGCAACAATATTAAAAACCTTGGAATAATTTAGGAATCTTATGTACTGAAATTGAAGAATCCAAGGCAGGATCACCAAATTTGTCAATCAATCAAGTAATTAACAAATATGAGTAGAGTTCTCTATGTTTGACTATACTCCACTTGTTTTACAAGCAACTATTACTAATCATAGCTTAACTAAAATATTTCATAAAAAATACCATAATTAGTATTAAAAGTTAAAACTACTAATGTCCATTTCATTGGAGAACGACAAATTAAGTACGATCTTACTTACATCACACTCTCTCTTTGGCTTTAATTGAGACCACCAACAAGTTCAGTGCAGTTCCTTTTTTTAGCTTAAAAACAATAACGTGTGTGCCTGAAATTCTGACATTGTTAAAAATTCTTTGAAGTTTTTGTAGTTGTATTTTTGTGAAAATAATTACTAGATCAATAGGTAAACAAGATTTACCTTTTTTACTTTTTTAAGGGTTTGATATATAAAAAGGGTGAAAATCGAAAATAAAAATAGGCAAATGGTGACATCTAATTCTGAACAAATTAATGCTATTGTCCAAATAAAGAAAAAAGGGAAAAAAGAAAGGTAAATATTGGATTAGTTTGTTTCACCCTTTACATGCTTAACAGTACAAATCTTTGGTTCTGCTGAGTGTGGGTCATTAGTCATTACACTTCATCCAAGGGTACTTGTCCTACAGCATGTAAAAGTGTTTGGATTGTAAAATAAGGCAATTGCAAATGAACATCACAACTGTAGTTACTTTTAAAAGTTAGCAAGACATTTCCCCCTTGTAGTAGGCTCAAAGCAACTGTCATTTTTGTACTATTGCTCATTTCTAATTAAATTAAATACTATACTATAAATATAAATATCTATACTTTGTATGGTGAAAATGTTTTTGATTAAATGTGTTATTTGCCTTTAAAGAACATTAAAAAAAATTGTTTTAATTTTTCCTTTTAACAAGTGATGTCATCATGTTTTTACTACACTACTTCATAGTAAAGCAAAAAATGTCACTCCATTAGCATAAACTCAAATAAAAGCTAGACAAGATGGTGATCCATTAACATAGCCATAGTAATTGATGTACAATGAGAAAATATGGGTAAAGTGTGTGCATCTGCAAGCAAAATTACAAGAACCTAACAATAAGAGTAACATATTAATGCATGGTATTTCTACAATCTATACATGCAAAATTTAATGAGGGTGACTGAACCTTACTTTCACTGACCTTAAAAAGAATACGTACAAGTACTTACCCTACATTATTATGATATATGGAAATTTGTAAACCCCAAACAGGAATGTCTTAAAATGCAAATGGAAAAAGGTGACTTCTGATACCCACTTTTTTTGGGTTTTTACCACTTGTTGCCAACGCCAAGCACTGCACGCGTAATGGCCTGCAACAAACACCCAACAACTTATTCAGTACACTTTGATAATTTATCTGGTAACTTTTTTTATAAAAAAAATATTTATCTTAATTTGTTTCATTAAAGAAAAAAGTTACCAAAAATATTAATGTATTAAAGAAAAAATATCTAGCTTTGAAAAACATATGTTAGAGAAAATGGAGAACCCCTAAAGAATCCGTTCGAAAAATAACATGTTGAATAGAGTTGTTGATGACCAACATAACATAAGTTAGTAATCTTATTACGCTATAAAAAGATATATAATGGTTTAACTGGCAAATGCCGAAATTGCAAGGCCGGACGTCTTGACCTGGGTTCGAACCCAATACCTCACAGTTATGTGTGAGTTTATTTTCAGTGGATTATCACTTCATCTAAGACCAGAGATAATGGTTTAACAAAAATAAAAATCAAACTAGATATGTAATTTTTTTTTGAAAGAAAATAGATATGCAATTTAAAAAATTCAAAATCTTAAAATAGTAAATTGAGAATTATATTTATGAAAGGTTTGACCCCACTAATAGATAGGATGAAGATCCATGAGAGGTTGTATTTGTAGGAAACATAAAAACAGAGAAAACATATAATACCATGGTGAAGATTTCCACGTTGAGAACAATCGATTCCTTGTCTTAAGCGTTACACAAGTAGATAATTAAAATAAGGAATTCACGATAGAGGTATGGCCCTGCCATTTGCACAAGAAGTCCAACATCCAATATGAATATTGAATATGAAATAAAGTTAGAGTAGAAAAGTCAAATAAACCCTCAATTCGTTTGTTACATATTAGGTGAAAAGATAAAAAGGGTCGGTGATCAAACTTCCACTCATGAAGAGACCAACATAAACAAATCCAGTTCTCATTACAATGATATTTTACTTGCCTATTCATCAGTCAAATTCAAGGGAGGGAGAATATGTTGGAACAATAAAGTATTATACTATTATATTATGTGAATTGAAATATGCAGGAAGTCTCAAGTAGAAGAGAGTTCACACAATCTTATTAGTAATACTATAACGTATGTAAGGTAAAGGTAGGATACTTGGGTGTACCTCAAGGGATACCTAATTTTGTAAATGAGAGAGAACATATTCAATTTGAGCATCACACATGTGTATCGCCGTCTCTGACCGGCTCGTTTGAATTTGGGCCTTGTGTATTCAATTTTGTGAATGAGAGAGAACATATTCAACTTGACCACCACACATGTGTTGACGTCCATCCGATCAACTCGCCCAGGCTTGGGCCATGTGGTGTATTAATTTTTTTAAGAAATTGAAACCTTAACTTTATTTTTTAAATTTTTTTTGGTTTCGATGCCCTTCCAAGCTTTTGGTTTTACCTCTTTTGCTTGACACACTTTCAAACCACTTCCCTTTCGTAATTTGTTCCTTCAAAAGAATTGTCCCAGATATTGTCCATTTGGAAGTTTGAGTGGCAATATAACCATATTCAAACATTAAATTTTGACCACACACACGCTTGTCACCGTTCGTCCGACTCACTTGCGCTTAGGATTTATCGTGTATTAATTTTTAAGAAACCAAGACCTTATTGTTGTTGAAAACTTTCGGTTTTGACGCCCTTCCAAACTTTCTCTTTTTTCTCTCTCATGCTTGACGCACTTTCAAGCCACTTTTCCCATTCAAAATTTGTTCCTTTTGGATTTTTGTCCCTTCAAAATATGTTTGCCCCTTCTTAAGTTCAAGTGATCATATATAGTACCAAATTTGAGGGTATTATTTTAGAACGGATCCTATATTGCAGTAGAAGTCTAATGTGGTCGGTAGTTTGCTTGCACAATATTGGGTAGTGTAGCGAAATGCCTTAAAGAAAGTATACGCGACTCAGTCCAGAAATATATTTGGTGGCAGATTTTTATTAAAACAATTTTACTCCAAAAACAAATTTTAAGGGGATGTAAATTGACAAGTCCATTATGCCAGCACAAATCAGATTGTGCTTTGGTTGAAATTCTTGTTGAAGTTTTGCAAAAACTAAGTTTCCTTGCACAAATCTTTCTTTCAATTCATTGCACACTGTGAGGAGATGAAAATCAGAGAGGTAAACAAAGAAATCTCATATATTGAAATGAATGGCATGAACTGAAAGTTAATTACAAGAATCATACACACACACAAGTGAATAAAGCTAGGTGACTTGTAACACAAGTAATCTGTTATAACTAACTTTCTATCATCTATGACTTAAATGTAACTGGTTATAATAACCGGTTGTCAACTGGATGGAGTAGTATCCTCTAACAAGATGACTTGTGCAATATATAGGCGGAGCAACCTGAGTTAACAATCCATGAATTCATGAGATTGTTGCACCTTTGCCAAACATGTATCGAGGATCAAATGAATCTTGAGCGCAAGGGAATGCTTGGTCGATCAATGTTCTTAGACCAAAATGTTTTGGAAGTGGTTGATCATTTTCTCAATAAAAATTCGATAGAATAAGAATATGATCCTAGATACTCCTAACAACAAACCAATGGTAGTGCTCACGCTTTGAAATGACTTTTATTTCCTTTATAATTGTATTAAATATTTTTTTGCAATGGAATGATTTAACTTGGTTTGAGTAATAAATAAAGGCCAACATTATCATAAAGGTCTAACGATGATGTCCAATCCAAAATGGATTTTCCATTCTAGTGGCCATATGAGAAACGGTAATCCTACAAAAAAAAAAAATTGTGACAATTTTACGACAACTCTCTCATACTCTCATTGTGTTTTTACTTTCTATATTATTTTTGTCCAATAAGAAGAGATAAAAAGAATATTGTTCTACAAATTGTCACAAAATAGTTGTAAAAATATCATTATTTAAGGATTAATTATCCAAATATCAAATAAGTACAATATATATATACAACAAATTAATATACTCGAGTATCCACTCAAATACTACTTTCAAAAGTGGTGATACTTTGTGACACCAATTATGTCATTCCATTGTCTTTCTTGTGGTTAGGTGTGCACATTTATATATTTAAACATCAAAATAGATATCATGTGATCTTCATTATTAAGTTATGTTGATTGATTCCTTGGGTTGCATTTACTACAGTATGTTTCACTAACATTCCAACACTGGTGAACTGAACTTGTGAGAAATTTACCCATGGACCCACCCTTCGTTTCTTGCAAATTCATTTCCTTTTTCAAATATCTAATGTCCCCCCTTAAAGAACCAAGGAGACCATAGTGGTTTAGGATTCTTGCATATATTTGGACTATCATGCCATATTTATGTTTACTTTTGGCTGCGAACAACTTAGTTAATAGAGATCCTTATCAGATAGGTCTATCAAAAGTTTTAAAAAAAAATGTAGGAATCATGATTGTAGAGGTCATATATTTTTATGTGTAGATACTATCAATAAGTTCTTAGTTGTGAAATAAAAGGAGTACTCAGCACAGTGTTTTTATAATTCTTGAGCAGTGGAAATCTTGAAATGCTACTTGAGACTAATTACTGTTCAAATTATGATGACTTCTCAAAAAACATAAAAGACGGAAATTTAGGCCTATAAATCAAACTCTGATATCATTTTTTTTAGAGACATCCATCGTAGTCAAAGTCTATTAGCATTACGATAAAGCTCGATTTTGATATCATTTTAATTTTTATAGGAACTAAAATTGTTGATAGAAAATATTGCGGAGGCTAAAACTCGAAGAACACTTTTATAGAGATCGATAAGACGATAACAATAAAACATAAAAGTCAGGAAATAAATTAAACTTTAAATGAAGTATCATGAAATAAAAAATGCAAATGAAGATAGTGATGCAAGTCTGGTTCGAAAACACATGACTAAAAAGAAGGCAAGCGAAGATGGTGATGTAAGTCTGGTTCTTTATGTTTCGAGCATATAGCTTATCATTTTTTATTTCATGTTTTTCCTTTTTCTTTTTTTCTAAAATTCATTGGAACATAGGAAAAAAAAATTAACTCAAACCAATTGTCAACATTGGTGATTAAAAAGACTAAGAGATTAGTTGGTATGTAAATTTGGGATATGGCCAAGAAACATCATAAAATTGTCATCTCAGGTCATGCACAAATTGTTTTTCCTCCAAAAAATGACGTCGTTTTGATTATATTTTCTTTTAAAAACATTATAAAAAGTACCAAATTAAAAGCGAATTAGGTTTCATTCCGCATTTTTTTTTCCTCTCATCTCAAATTTCCAATATCCAAAAGAAGTGAACCCTAGAGAGACCAGACCAACACAACTTGTTGCCCTTCTCTTCCCTCCCATCACAAACGTATTCAGAATATGAGTTAGAGGTGCAAACTTTTTAGTTTTATTTAATATTTTACTATATTTTAAATAAATACGGTGCCCCCATTTTAAAAATCACACAACTTTGGTCCCCTCGGTTTTTTTATTTAAAAATAGTGATGTGTAGTATTTTAAATGACCTGGCATTTCACTACATGATGGAGAATCATTGAGATTGATTAAGTATTTACGTTCTTGTATTTTCTTGGGTGTTGATCATTCTACATCATCAAATTGTATAACATCCCATTTAAAATATGTCACACCATTTTTTAGTCTAAAAATCCACAAAAATGACCAAAACTTAATGATTTTAAATTAGAAGTGCAAATTTTGTGATCGAGTTAAAATACAAAGATCAAAATTGCAGTTAAACGAAAAGAACAATTATTTGCTATAGGGTATAACTAACAAGTGTTCTAAATACATATATTAAAGAAGCAAATATAAGAATATCTCTTCCATAGGAAAAAAAATTCAGTCATACTAATCGACAATTTCTGCATAAATATAAATAAATGTTTCCCACTGAAGAAAATTTAAAGTATGTTTATAATTTTCGACCGGAACAAGAGACACAAACATCGTTTTTGGTGTGATTTTTATTTTCTTGTCATGTTTATGTTATTGCACTAATACTATGTATAGCAATATTCAAAAGATTTCACATCCCACAGTTTCCCAATAGTTGACATTTCAAAATCCCAAGTTTTCCACAACCCAACTTGTGTTTCAGAGTAGTAGTACATTTTTATTAAAAAGGTGTAATTATTACTATTTAGTTAAAAGTAATAAGTTATGTTTTTAAGATAAAAATTTTACTTACAGAATTCTTAATCAATATCTTGAGAACACTTGTTGACAAAATACATTTGACGATTCATTCATGGAGAATGCTAACTATATCTGTGGGGCATTTGATAAGAGGATAAAAATATAAATATAGCATTGGAAAATGGTGAAAGGTGATAAATTTAACTTTTTAAAAGTCAAAATGCTGTTGAAATCAATGCAAACATACTACATTTGGCTTCCTTAACCATTGTCCTCAAAACCCTTCATTTATTTATAAATGAAAGTAACTTTGGCTTTAATAATTCATTATTAACCTTTTTACCTTTTCTTTGATTAAAGCGCTACCTAATAATTTGGTCAAGAAAATAGCGCTAACTAATAATGGCAATTAGCAAAATCTAAGCATTTGTGTGTTGCAAATCTTATCGATTGGCAAGACTTAGATCTTGTAGGCTAATTTCTTCCAACAGACATGGACAATCCTATGACTATAGTATAGGTGATGATTTATATATATTGGGTCCAATTAATTTAATTTAATTTTATATAATTAGATTAGATTAGTTTCACGTGTATAATACATACATGCACTAGAGGACATTTTATTTTAACTCATCCTTAGTGGGGTTTAGTACAGCTGAGTTGGGACTTCAGTTGGAGTATGGGTCCTCAATGAGTTTTAACTTTCAATTGCTTTCATAACACATGATGAGAGTTTGACACCCTTTTTACTAGTATTTTGGTTATCTTTTTACATAGAGTTGTGTTATTTGAACATTCATATATATGTGATAACTTTTATGACAATCAAAATTTTACAAAGGAAATGAGGTATTGACACAAAAACTAAAGCAATAGAGAGAGAAAGTAAAAAGATAATGTGAGTATGAGAAAGAAAGTTGTCACAAAAATTATAAAAAATGGTTGTTCATATATCATTTCTCTTTTATAAATTATGCAATTTGATCCTATATTAAGATTGTTAGCAATATAATATATGCAATTTCTTTCACCATCACCAAAAAGGAGCATTTAATTAATCAAGTTAAGGAATATTCCAGCTTATTGTGAGTTGCCTCAACATATAAACCCACCAATGACACACTAAAAAAGAAGTAGCTTTAAACTAAGATACATAAATCTTGATCACACTGAGATATTGAAGCTTCTATCCTTATAGCTGCCAAACACAATAAAGCAAATAAAATTATTTGATACTTACACATAATAACCAACTCATTCCTCTCCATTTGTCAGGATCTGCAAAATGCTTTGTGTTAAAGTGCGAATAAATTTCACTTTAGTGGGGTGTGACAACATATTTTTCCAGCGTGTTTATGATATGTTCATAATACTAATGTATAAATCGTACACAATAACCATATGCTTCTGTTTTGCATCTATATTCTTTCTATCATTAGACTTTTAATGTATATCAAAATCATAAAATATTAATTAAAATGCTTTAGTGGATTCCTATTGAGAAGTGAAGAATTTTGCTTATGTGTGACATGTGTGTGTATCTTGAACGGCAGAAAACCTCAAATGATTGAATAAACTAGTAGATTTTTTATAACAAAAATTCTAGAAGAAATTCTCATTCGTCGTAAAGTTGTGTACCCACAATTGATCTTCTCATATTATAGTTTATGTGCTTTTCGTAAGGTGGGTTTGGGACTTAGAAAAACGTTGAAGTCACATGGCTCTCATCAGCGATTTTATTTAATCACTGTATAGTACAGTTTTATTTTAGAGGGATGTTTAAATTTGAAATTTTGCTTTATCATTGCACATGTCTGCCCTACAAAACAGGGCTTATGGACTTTATTCAGGTAAGTAAGATAGAAAGAATAGTTACTAAGTTATGATAATTGATATGAACATTAATCGGTTTATTTTCTTTCTTTTATGAAATGATTATTATTATTTTTTATGACAAACTGAAATGATTATTTTGTTGACAAGTTTTTTGAAATTGAATGATAGTGATAACATCAATAGAAATTCAAATTTTTAGTCAAGCCCTTAGTTAAATAAGTTTTTACCCTCTAATTTAAATAAGGGTCGGACTAACAAATGTACTTAAAACATGTTAAAAAAGTAAAAACCAGAAACTTTATATTAAAAAAATAAATTTTAAACATTTAAAATGTTGAACATACATTTTTTTTTATCAGTTCTCAAAAGAATATTTCTATTTTAATTTCGTAACAAATATCCTACGATCACTATTTAACATTTCTCTTTAAATAATGATCAATTGAATTGATCCTATTGATGATAAAATAAAATAAAAATCAATCCTATTATTGTTAAGAGTCCCACATCAGATATGTGATAATCTGACAATATGTTTATAAGTGAGAGCAATCCTCACATCACAAGCCGGTTTTGTGAGATTGTGTTAGGTCCAATCACAGTTTCTAAGAATTACTTCAGTCTCCAATTCTAATATGCAAGTAAGATTGGTTTTATTAGATTCCTTGCACACAATATGAAATGTGTTTGGATTCCTTTTATTTTAGTAAGGACATGGACATTACATTAGTAGATAAAGTGAACAATGTAGAGGTAAAACACTTGAACCATTTTACTGGAAAAAGGTTCTATTTATAATGTTTGCGAAAATGCTTAAATGGTGAGACGAGGCTAGAGGGACAAAATAATTAGAAGATGATAAAAGGTAGGGAAATTCTATGGGAAAAGCATCGAAAATGGGTAGTAGTGGAGGCATGAATGGATCCATATGATGTAAGTTGACATTTAGTGACAAAAAGGGTGGGTGCTAGTGTTGTGCATTTTTAATGATGATGAAAAATTATTTGTGTTTTCATAGTGGCACTTGGTTTCGGTTTCCATGTGTTTATGGTAGTGATTGTTGTGTGTGCATGTGTGAACAAACCTTTCTATCATCCATCACTTTGCATCTTCTATCCCATGCTTTGGGTCCCATTCCCTTTCTTCCTCTTCACTCTTACTTTTTTATTTTTACTCTTTTGCTTGTTAAAATGTGGCTTAATTACCTTTTTATCCTCTAACTATTTAGTTGATATTGGATTGGTCCTCTAACTAAAAATTGGTTTATTTCAGTTCTCTAAGTTTCTCACCGTTACTACATTTAGTCCTTTCTGTTAGTTTTATTCAAATAAACGTTAGGGTTTGTGTTATGTGGGTATCTGACCTCATGTTTCACACATACATATGAACCATAATAGTTACCAATAATAATATCAGTCACTATTTAATCATAATACCTTAATAAGAAATATGACCAAAATGATACTAATAAATAAAGTTAGAGGACCCACATAACACAAACCCTAACGTTTATTTGAATAAAACTAACAGAAAAGACTAAATGTAGTAACAGTGAGAAACTTAGATGACCGAAATAAATCAATTTTTACTTAGAGGACTAATCCGATACCAATTAAATAGTTAGAGGACCAAAAAAGTAATTTAGCATTAAAATGTCAATATGTTTATTTCACAATTTATGTATTTCACACTTATTTCATTTTCAACTATAGCACAAGATGTTCTGAAATGCAACATCGATGCGGCCATTTTCAATGACCTGAATAGTTTAGGTACATGTATTTGCATCCAAGATCATTGTGGCCATATTATAAAAGCTGCTGCAAAATGGTATGAAGGCAATCATCTTCCTTAAGAAGGTGAAGCAGTGGGTTTATGTGATACTATTTTGTGGCATGGACAGTCGGGATTATCATAAATGCACATTGAACTAGATTGTAAACTTGTGATTGAGAGCATATATGATAAGAATGATAATCAAGCCGAACTTGCCAATATCATAGTTGGTTGTACGTCACTTTTACAACAATCCACAAACTTTAAGATGAATTTTGTCAGGAGACAAACAAATGTTGTCGGTCATATAATGCTTTGGTGTAAATTAATAAACCTCTTTACATACTGCTTAATTATTCACTTAAACTTTTTTATTTACAAAGACAATTATTTATTTAAACTAAAAGGTAAAAATTTCATTTCTTTTTATGTATGTAGAGTAAGGATAACGTGAGTATGATATGTCTTTGATGTGATCAATAAATAATGATAGAGTATAGTTGATTGTACGGACTAGCTAAGCCATCAAAATCATTCAACAATAAAAACAAGGTTGGCCCTTCAATAAGGTAGACATGTGCCACTTACAACACATTATTTGGTTAAATTCATATCACACAGCAGGGAGGGATAATAAAGAAACTAGGGATTTGATTACTTGATGTGGTAGGAGATTTTTGATTGTGGCCTATGCTAACAAAGTTTTGATATGAAAAAGATGTTTGGGAACTCAAACATAATTGATGGCAAAAATGGACAACTCTAGTACTTTGTGTGTTTATTTGCACCAGAGAATTTTGATAAGGTTGTGACCTAGAAAGATCTTTAATCCTTGTTATCAAAGGGTTTGTCTCCTGATTTGGCTTTGGAGAGTCACTTTCTGATATCAATTAAAATTAATTTCTAGATTAAAGCATATTAATAATTTCATCTTGGAGACAAAAAAAAAAAAGTGGTTTAGCTTTTGTATTAGTAAAATGGAAAATAACATAGATGTTATTAATAAAGGATTGAGTAATATAAGCAAATAATCAGAAGTTCGAACCTTGGAGAAACTTTGTTAAAATATAAGAATTCGTCTTATTTTTTTATTAGATTTTTCGATAGATATTAACCACTAATAAATGATGATAGATATTTCATAAATGTAGCATGCTTATTGTTATAAAAATGGAAAACATGTAGCATTGACTGAAAAGGGTTATTGCAACATTATATGAAAATTGCTTCCTTAGTCCTTACCAAATGCAATGTTTAAGTACAAGACTTAAAAAGTTCAAACTAGTTAGGTTTCTCCAACAAATAAGATTGGGTATGAATATTTTATGGTGGTTTTTCTTTATCATCATGATAGTCATAAAATGAAAAGGTGTTTGGTTGGTTAGAGTCTTAAGAGATGAAAAGTAGTTAGGCATTTTTCTACTAAAGTAATAAATGAGTTACTACAGCAAAAGTTAGTGTCACTTAGATGGAGAGAGTTTCCAAATGCTGGAGTCTTTTGAAGAAAAATGAGTGGGAGAGGCAAACAAGTCAAATAGAAGTCGAATTGGATGCCACACATTACAAGTTAGTTATAAAGTGGGATGGGATTGACAATTAATTAGTAGGGCCAAAGACTTGAAAAGCATAAGAAATTTAGAGGGTCATTGAATTGGACAAAGTTTAACTAATTGGTTCATTGAAAGATAAGGAAAAAAGATCTAAAGAATTAGTTGCATGTGCTAAACTGGAATAATTGAACAATAGAAGCAATAGGGACGTTTAGAAATAAAAACAGCATCTCTTGTCAAAGTCTTATGGTGGTTGGGAAAAAAATTGTCCACCTTGATTATAGACCACTTGTTTCCTCATTACTAGTTACTAGACTTAGAAATCAACTTGTGTATCTAATCAGGAACTTGGTAAAAAGAAAGATAACTTGATGGAAAACGAAAATTATTGTCTACAGGTAATATAACAGGATTTATTAGGAAAAAAAATCAAGTTACAGATAGAATTAATACAATACTTGAGATGAGTTAGGTCAAAACTAAAAATTTAATATGGTATTAAAGACGGATTATTCATTATTTATATTCACGCGCCAAATCAAATAGTGTCGGAGGTAAGGAACGTATTAGAAAATATTAAAATTCCACATAAAATAAAGAAAGGACTTACAATAACTTAGGTTCAATACAAAATACTTCATAACCTAATAGTTCGAGTATAAATTTGCAACATATAGCTTAGATATTGCTCTGAGTTAGGTGCCATTTAATTTGGGAAAGGAGAGTTCTTTCCCACCATGGGAAAGTTAATCATGTCCATTAAATTAATGAGGAACATATTCTTATCATACTCTTTCCACACTAAATTATTTTTTATATTATCTTTCATCATCTCTCTTTCATGTCCCACACCACCACCACTAAAGCACAAATTTAGCAACCCTTCTGACCACCACACACCACCATGGCTGCCGGAAAACTCAATTTCTCTAAGTTTTATATGGGTGTTGTTTTAGAAAATAACAAGTTGAATTGTCCTTGTCCCAATATTATCATTCAGTTTTGCGAATTTCTTAAACTGAGGAACACAAATCCATCACCCAATCTGCCATGGATCTTCAAAATCCATCACACCAAGAACATGAAAAATAAAAACAAAACCTTGTTGGTGCTTTAAAACACATCAGTATTAAACTTAGACCGCAATTCTGGAAACATGTCCGATATGATTAGGCGTGGAAGTAAGGGTGAAAAAACGGTGGACTAATTAGGGAAAGCATAATGAAATTTCAGATTCCAATTTTGTCATCTACATGCTTGTTTTGATTATTCATTTGTGTATCAGATTTTTCTGAAATTTGATTTTAAGGATTTCACTCAATTTAGTATATCTTTCTATGGTTGTTGTGTTTATGCTGTTTGAAAGCATAATGGAATTTTGAAGAAGATGAAGAGAATAATGGGTTTGTTGTTAAATGTGAATGTGATGCGGTGGTAGTGGTGTAGGTGTGTGGGAACATGAGAGAGGATGAAAGATAGTATAAAAAATAATCTAGTGTGGAGAGAGTATGATAAAATCAATGTTCCTCTTGAATCTAATGGTTGAGATTTACTTTTCCATGATGGGAAAGAAGTTTGCTTTCCCAAATTAAATGGCACCGTGAGTTTGTTTATTGACAGGGAAAAAATTGTCCCTGAATCCGAGGAGAAATTCAGAAGACAAATTCATTCTTAGCAATGTTAATGACTTTGACAAGTAACTGGTTGATGGACCACTCAAGTAAAATTAAGAAAACTTTGGGCTTTACAAAGAGGGAGTGGTTCCATTTAAAGCCCACTTTTACACAAGGCTTGAATGGAAAATTGTTATTCTCCCTTCCGTTTTTGCTCATTTATTTAATTCATCGCAAGCTAACTCACGCTCGGCATTTTTTAGCGTTAGTTAACTCACGCTGACACTTTTAAGGTTGATTCAATCACTTTTTAAGCTGGTTCAACTGATCTTAAAAGTGTCAACTTGAGTTAACTTCCGCTGAAAAATACCGAACGGGAGTTAACACACGCTAAATTAAAGGAATTAATGAACAATTTTAAAAGGGAGAAGATTGATTTTTGCTTGAATAATGATCAAAGAAAAATAGAGCATTATATTTATTAAATGACCATAAGCTCAAAATTACCATTTATGGTAGACATGCAAGTAGATATATCATATAGATCCTTATTACCAAAGTTTTAAATAAAGCTGTACAAGTGTGATTTGGATCATGACATAACAATTTTTGCTATTGCCAAAACTACAATGTGAGTGCAATTGACGCTACATTGACAACATTTGATCATGATTCTCGGCAATATCGAAAATCGTGATACAACCACGTTGGTAACCACTATTTAAAACCCTGCTTGTGACTTTGTCAGACTCAAAACCAAATTCACTAAGAAAAGAGGATACTAATTTATTTTATTTTATTTCAAAAAATAAAAAAACTGACCGTTCTGGTCGTAAAATACTCTTTTCTACATTAAAATTGGTGATCACAAACAATCAAAAACTTGACAAAATTGCAAGTTAGTTAACATTATTAGTTATCGTTGTTTAAGAATTTAGCTTCTCAACGAATTTGGATCCTCCACTGCTATTGCACAAGATAATCAGATATAATGATGTATTATACATTTGTTGTCCAAGCAATGAAGAGAAAAGGGAACATAACAAAACATATCAAAAGTTCAGCCTTAAGCTAAAGACAAGCAAGAATTTATTATTCAGACATAAGAGAACATATTGGAAATATGTCTAAAGAGCCATGCAGGGACACCACGGTGGACACAAAAGAATGTTTCATCATGGTAGTGACTAGTGAGTCTATGAGAAGAGCCAATAAAATTGTCAGACTATGATGGTGTTCTTACCTAAAAAATGAAGGAAAAAAAAAAAAAAAAAAAAAAGAGTTCTTATATTCTCATTAATTCTTTTCTTCAAATTCAGTCACTTTTTTTTATTACATTTTCTTTTTCTATAAAAACTCAATAATAATGTGTGATATAGCATTACTTTCCGTATGAAAAATGTGGCTTTACTCTCACTCTTCCTTCCAATGTACTATGGTTCTCCATTATGATTTTGGTCAGAGTTATTCCCCATGATCACTACACTACATGACTGCATTTTAACCTATTTAAATTTCTGTTATGCGATGGAGTATTTCCTTTTAGATCATGAAACCAGCGCATAAAGACACCACCACCTTAAAATTGAGAATATAATCCAAATAATTTGTACTCTTTTCAGCTTTTTGTCTGATTCATAATAAAAATTAAATAATTTTTTGCATTTTTGTTTATAAATTAAAGTTCTTTAATTATCTAGAGTAATATCAATTATGTTTGTTGATTTTTCAGATTAAAAAATAGTCTTTGATTACTGTAAAAAAAGTCGTTTATTATATATAATATATGTTTATATGTAGGGTCAACCCATTAATTTTCAATATTGAACGAGGCCTAATACAAGTTTTAATATGCAGTTTTTTTTGTCTACATAGGAGGATTTTTTGTCTAAAAAAACTAATGACAAGTAACTTTTTTTTTTTGATAGGCCTAAATCAATAGCTTTGACAACCTTACGTACCTTTGGACTGATCTACTTATATGTTTTATAAATCTTTAATATAGATTTATAAGTAGTTGTATTTCAATTTAACCATAAAAAATTATGCTTCTTAAGAAAAACATAAATATTATGAAAATTTAGAATCTACACAATATATAACAAGCAGCATACATGCCCATTTCCTCTAAAAAGAACATACATGTCCATTTAAGAGCTCCAAGATAGTTCATGTAAGAGCATTTCAAGTTTAGATTTTTAAATGGATAAATTTTCTTTAATTACCATTTAGTTTCTTAACAAGCGTTCGAGAGATATCATTTAGCAAGACCAAAAACTTATGAGAATCTTCAGATTAAAACACTCATTTTCTTCAAAACCTACGAACCAAATGGACTATAGGTGGAATTTTCTCACCCTCAAAACAACTTGGAATGCACGTTGAAAAAAAAAACAGGTTTTTGTGTTTTTTTGACAAATATTGTTTTGTGTTGTCCACATATTACATATATAATTCTAACAATTTTTATTCCATCGAGATTACATTGTCTTTTTGTTTTTGGTCGAATGAGATGAGATTTCAACATGGGTCGAACAAAAATACATAGTCTGAAAGTAATTTTAGCAACATGGGGCGGGCAATGTTTGTTCAAGCCCAATTTTAATTGAAATTGTTTTTCAAGCCTAAAATAAATAGGTACATTTCTTTTCAAAAATACCCTTTTACTACACATTCAAATTTAAATTCCGGGCGTTTTTTTTTTTTATTTATTTAGAATTCGGACGATTATTATGGGAAGTAAGAAAAAAAATGTTGGCCATCGCCACATTTGGTTGTCTAAAGGTGAAAAGGATGAAAATAAGAACGAAGACATTTTAACTTTGCAGGATTCTTGACCAATTTTATCTTTGAAGAATTTTTTAAGAGAATTGGGAAAGGTTCTAGTGGCAAGCTCATATAAAAACGACCTTATACGTAATTTTGATGGTAGATTATTGACCTACTGATGTTCTACCAAACTTTGCAAGGAGGTGTGTCTTCTCGAGTAAATAGGTTATTTAGTCTTTGAAGTTATGATTATCAGTCAACTTTATTCCTAAATTTCACGAAATAGCAAAATTGTCTCTCAATATGCTTCATGTCTATTAAACGAGTTCATTTGCCAAATCATAATGTGAACCACAATGGCATACATTGTTAATGTTGATGTGTCCGTCCACATCACTTCACATGCATGCATGGACCAATTTGATAGTGAGTTTTGACATCGTCAAAAATCTATAAGTTGATAGACATGGACGGTGACATGCCGAACACATCGGTGATTAGCAATGCACATCATATCTTATGTTTCGACTTGACGGAAGGACTTGTTTGATAGATGTGAAACATATTAAATGTCAATTTGGATATTTTAAAAAATTCAGAAATTAAGTTGATCAACAGTTACAAATTCAAGAACGAAGTATGCTGCTATTATCTCGTACATGCCTTCTCTAGTCTAAATTTTTCCATAATTTTAAGATATGTACTTTTGAAAATGATTTTCACATCATTTTCAACATGTGTCGTGGTGCGGTCCAGCTCGGTTTGAAAGACTTTATTTTTTTTCTCGATCAAATCCAATTTGATTTAGATCGGTTTTGGAGATCCAAATTACAGTTTTATAAAAAAAATCTATTTATATTAATATTTTAAAGAGATTGTAAAATTACAAGCTTGATGCAAAATATAACACATGATATAGTAAAAAGTAACAATTAGAAATGAAAATAATTGATGAAACATATAAAATAGTAAAAAAAAAAAAGGATTAAATCTAACGAATAAATATTATTAAAAATATTAAAGAACGACAAATAATAGAATAATGCAATATATTAAACCGAACCGCATATATAAACATTAAATTCATTAAATGTCTTATCATACGTGTTTATAGATAGATTCATATTATTGTGTGTTTACATTTCGAACATAAAAAAGAAGAAACATTAGTTAGATTTTATTTTTATTTTTGTTGAAAAAACAAAAAAATTACTAGCTAGTTCGATAGGCGGTTATACCGATTTCTTTTTGTCCACTGCTAGCCTATAATTTCAATTCCAACTTTCAAATATAGTCAATAATTTTCTCGCTGCTTATCCTACACCACGTTGCTACTGAATTTCTGGTACCTACTCTTCAATTCCATTACACACTCATTGTTCATCTCTCAATTTCACAGTTTGTTCTTGATTAGATCATTTTATTTTCAACTAATATTTTCGTTTTCTTTATAATCTTGATATTGATTTATTAGTATCATACATTTTGCTATGAAGAACTAATTGGTTTTAGTTTGTAATCTTGATAATGATAAAATTTAGCAAGATTTTCATGCATGGATCATATCAAGATTCAACCCACTGATACAATGTAGCAAGGTTTAAAATCATGTTATGGTGAATCGATACCACTTTGATATAGTAGCTTAATTATGGTGCAATACCTCTAGTTTATAGATGATGATGATGATGATGTTTTCCTCCTTTCAATTTTAAATTTAACAGGGAAAGTACGATGAATTCTGGCAGTGATGAGAAAGACCATGATGCTGTGGAAATTTCTGAAAGTGCAGTGCCACTTGTGGTTAATGACAGAGGTAATTTGGTTCATACTAGCTAAAAATCAGAAGAGTATTATATAATTATATAGTAGAGCAACTTACAACTCAAAATTACTAATATATCTTGATGCAAATGTATACTCATAAAATTTAGATGCTATCTTCTGGTGTGTTTTAATGCAAATATGTAATCACACAACTTTTTTTTTTTATTGGATCTAGAGCTGTCAAAATGGGCCGGGCCTTACGGGCCGGCCCGAAAGCCCAAATAAAATGTAGGGCCTGAGCCGATAAATAGCAGCCCGAATTTTTTCAGGGTTTTTTAGCCCGGTCCGAAAAAGCCCGAAGCACGTTCGGGCTAAGGGCAGCCACTACAAGAAACATTACCTTTTGCCAGGGGCAAAATCCCTGGCAAAAGGGACGTTTGTGAGGGAAAAAGCCAGGGGCGGAAGCAGTGGCAAAAGCGCTCATCGCAAACCTTTTGCCAGGGGCTACACCCCTGGGAGAAAAACGAGGGGCAGAACCCCTGGCATAACACGTGACTTAAACCTTGGCATAAACCCTGGCAAATTCCCTCACTTTTGTCTGCAAATTTTCTGCAACACTGACTGCGCCTGCGCTGAAGTGACTGTTGTGAAGAAAGTCTGACCGGAAAAAAACCAGGGATATGCGAGGGGTTTAACCCCTGGCAAACGTCCATGTAATTTTTTTTTTAAATATTTTATTTATTAAAATGAATTTTTTATTAATTAATAAAATGTATTTAAATTAATTTAAAAATTGTTTTTTTTAAAAGTTGTTTTTGATCAATAAACAACTTTAATTTTTTTGTACTATACTATTTTTGAGTCCCTCTTTTTTAAACAATATGCATTATTATATTATATTGTTTTATTTTATAAATTGATAAAATATAATAATAGATTTTAATTTATTAAAAAAACAGATTTTAACAAAGTTTTAATTTAAAAATAAAACTGATTTATTATAAGCAATTAGTGTTTGACCATATTTTTTTAAAAAATTCTGCTACAATGCAAATACAACTACAACATGCATATATTTCTTTTTATCACAAAAAAAAAAAAAAAACAGCATGAATAACATACAAAATAAATAACATTAATAAGTAATCAAAATTAATATCATGAAAAATAAAACAGATTTATTATAAGCAATTAGTGTTTGACCATATTTTTTTAAAAAAATTCTGCTACAATGCAACTGCAACTACAACATGCATATATTTCTTTTTATCACAAAAAAAAAAAAAAACAGCATGAATAACATACAAAATAAATAACATTAATAAGTAATCAAAATTAATATCATGAAAAAAATATGTAACAAATGAAGAAATTTTTACCAAATATATGAACTTTGATGAATGTGTTGTGTGAAGGGGCTGTGTTTTATGAGAAGAAAGAAGAAATTTTTCTAAGTGTTTTTTAGGCTGCTAAGAGACCGGTGCATGGCTTATATAGGGATGGAAAAAAGCCAGGGCCTATGTGAGGGACAAGCCCCTCGCTTTGTTGGTCAAATCCTAGCATAGCTAGGTAGCAGAACAGCCATAAAAAAGCCAGGGATTTCCTGCAAAAACCGAGGGGTTTAGCCCCTGGCAGGCCTGCACTGCACAACTTTTGCAGGCTTCAGTCAACTCAGCAGGAACAAAGCAGGGATTCTCTCACTTTTTGCACATCCGAGGGGCTTTCCTTGGTAATTTCCCTCGGTTTTTCCTGACATGCAATTGATTCCTTCCCTTTTTCAAATTCAGTTCTGGCGCCAATAAAAATCCAGGGATTTTTTAAAATAAACGAGGGGCAAACCCCAGTGTTTTTTGCCAGCGATTGTCCTTGGCATTTTCCCTGGAAAATTTGCCAGGGGCTTCAAACCCTTGTCAAAATCCCTGGCAAAAGGTAACTATTCTTGTAGTGAGCCCGCAAAAAAAAAAAAAAAAAAAAACGTTATTTTTTACACTGGATTGGACGGACAATCCAAATAATTATGTTCATTTGATATTTAAGTCATTCTCTCTTCTAAAAATTGTATATAATTATGTTCATTTGTTTTGTTACTTCTAATTTTTTTTTTGACCGAAATTTTGTTACTTCTAATTAAAATGAAGGAAAAACAAAAATCAAAGTGGTCGTGTTTCATCATTGTTTCTTAACTCTTGTTCTCCTATGATGTTAAAAATGTTATGCTTTTATTCCCCACTTTTGAAACCCTTTTGCTTATGGTTGCATTGTGATTTCCTTTCCTCACTATCAACTCAGTTTAGTACCCTTTATCTTTCTTACTTTTTTTAATTTATTTTTACATGTGTTGGCTAATTAATTAATTATATCATATATGTGGATCTTGCAAGACAATATAGTGACTATGTTGTTCCCTAAAAAAATTATATATAGTAACTATACTGATTAGCAAATGAATTTAATAAATATACTTTTTTAGTGTACAATTATGTTAATGTTACTATCTTAGTATGGATAATTGTTATTCTCTTGGACCAAACTTAATTTATCTTTTGTTCACTATAAATTTTGTGTACATTTATGTTATTATGTTTTCGGTCCTTAAATAATGAAAAAAAATGAAGAAAAAATAAACGGGCCTGGGCTGGCCCGTTAGCCCGGGAGCTCGTAAAGGGCCGGGCTCGGGCTCTATTTTTCCAGCCCATATTCAAACCGGGCTTTTTAGTCCGGTCCTTGGCCCGGTCGGGCCGGACCTAAACGGATCGGGTCATCCTTTTTGACAACTATAATTGGATCAAAGTAGTAAAAGGTCTATGGTATGTTTGGATATGAGTTGAACCCATGTAAGTAAGATAATGTTTCAATTTCTAAATATATTCATGGTTTGGTGTTTGTCCAAACATGGTTATAAATTTGAGGGTAAATTCTATTTTGTATAATTGCAGTAGTATTATGACATAAATGCTTATTTCGATCATGATTTTCATGCAAGATTTTTGTTTGTTTATGGTGTAAACTAGGTATATAACCCGTGCGTTGCACGGATTTGATTATAATACTTTTTTATAGTTGGGTTTGATTATAATACTTACTTGTAACTTTTTTATAAATAAGAAAATAAAAATTGTGATAACTATATATTCATATAGTTAGAAGATTGATAATATTTTAAAATGCACTAAAATGATTATTATGTTAATATTAATTTATATTAAAAAATGAGTGTTGTTTAAAAATAAAAGAATTTATATGGATTTATATCGTAGATTTAAAGACATATATGGTAGAATTTGTATAGATCATGTATTATTAGTTTGAAGAAGACACTATACTATTTTACCCTAAATATTATAAGCCTTTGTTTGGTTGAAGAGGTCTATTTCTCTTGTTTGGATAGGGGAGAAGTTGTGGAGAGAGAAACAAAATTCGTGGGACCCATTGATTTTTTCAATCTCCCCACCACAGGGAAGAAAGTGAGAAGAAAGGGCTTTTTTCATTCAATTTACATTAGTACCCCCACCCCTTTTTTTTTCCTTCCATTTTTCACATTTGTACCATTTCTATGATTTTTATATAAAACATTGTTCTTTTCTCATTGAATCTCCCCACCTCCCAATCCCAGTTCAACCATCTTTCCGAATTTTTTTCCTTCTTTTATATAAATATATAATAATAATTTGTTGATCGGTAAGAATAAATCTTTTTTTTTTTAAGTATTTTCTTGTCAAGTTGGTGAAACTTTGAAACTTATTATTTTGTGGACTCTGTTTTAGCATTTCGATTGCATGGTGACGGTAATGTTTTTTCAGATTTATAAGATTGTTGGGTTGAATCAAAGCAATGTTGAAGAAATAAATAAGTTTCATAAGAAATCAAATTGAAAATAAAAAATATATTGAACTTTTTTATTTAAGGGTATTTTGTCATTATAAAAAACAAACACACTTCTCTCTCTTCTCTTTCTCTCATCTTTCTCTTAAACCAAACCATATATTAAATCTGCTCTATTTCTCTCTTTTCAAACTCTCTCTTACCTATTTCTCTCTTCACAACTTCTCTTCCAAACCACACACACCCTAATAGTGCATATATTTGTTTGTTGAGTTCACCATAATGCAATAATTTTTTATTTTATTTTTTTATATTTGAATGTAATGCCTTGTGGCCTAAACTTTCTACCACTTTCTCATATATGGTTCTACGTTTTTTTTTTCCTTCCAAAAAACCCATATAAAAAAGCTACTATACATGATTAGGTTTTTCCCTTAAAAAAAATTATTAGGTTCTTCTGTCCAATATAATCACAATTCACAACTATACATGATGGAACAAAACTACATGAAATGAAGTTAAATTAAGAAGAAAAAAAATTATTTTTTATTTTTTTTATAGTAGGAATAACAATGGTACAACATTGAGTAAAGAAATGAATGAAAAAACACCGGATCAATATTATAAAAAAAATAAAAATTAGAGATGCAATGTTCGATCAATGCATATTGATTCTCACGTCAATCATAAAAATTAGAGATAAAATATTTGACCAATGTATATAATAGAGTAACTTTGAGTCTCTATCCTATCACATAAACTTATGAATAGCCAAGACATATCAGAAAAATAAGCAAAAATCACCATACAAACTTGAAAACCATTCACAAGTTTCTTAGAGAATGTGATGATGACCCAAAACTAAAATGTATACTACAAACATGTAACACCTATGCACAAATTATGTATGTACACACACAATTCTAATGATTAAAATTTGACATGAATTAATGTGAATGAGTATTGGAGTAGTTAAGAAATAGGAAAAGAAAGGTGGTTATAATAATACCAATTTGTATTAGTATTATTATATTTGTTTTAAAAATTTGTATACACATAGTTGTACATGAATGCATCGGTTTTTTGTGTTATTAGTTGTATAATATAATTAGACATTAAATTGATAGTAAATAGTTGCAAGGTTTTAAGAGAATGAGAGAACTCTTCATAGAGTATCATATATGCACAATCCAAACATAAGATTAATTCAAGCTCACTTTAAAATATAGAAGAGATAAATAGATTGAACGTTTAGATTTTTTTCACCGATTCATGTATTATTAGTATATGTGCAAATTTAATGAAAAGTTAAGATAAATGATATAAAACATGCATTCTTATGTAGAAAAAAAATTAATCGGTTTTGACATTAATTGCCTCAATTTTTATTTTTTTTGACAACATTAATTTCCTCAATTGTTTTGTTGAAATCCAATATTTTGTGATTAAATTATTAAAGAAATGACGCTTCAAAGAAATTTGAGGTTGATTGTTTCAATTATTTTGATTAAATGCGTGTTTAAAAATTCACTATTCAGCAAAAGGCGTAGATTCAGTCTGTATTTTAGAAGCTCAACTCTTTGGATGCTGCTTATTAAGAGTGACTTCTTATTTGACATTTACAAACTACAATCTAAAAGCATTCGTGGTTATTAGAAATCGTGCCTTGCTTTGAGTCTGAGATACTAATCTGATATTTTAATCTCTATTATAAGAAGAAAAAAAGGGGACATTCATAGTCTACATGTAGAAATCTAATAAGAGTTTATTATTTTGTAGTTACTTTAAAAAGATTAATTAATAATCTCTATAAATATCTAAAATTTTGTTATAATCTCTACAAAAAAATTACAAATTAAAGGAAGAGGTCAAAGCATTTTTTTTTTGACAGATGGTCAAAGCATTTTTATCTTGTAACTTTTTCTATTACTTCCGTTGGAACATTCAACTAATATCTTTTTTCTTCTAAACGATTCACCATCACCAACAAGGCATCAATATTCATATATTTAAGCTCATACATCTTTAGAGTCCAATAACTATGGTCATGTCCACAGTCCACTAGTGATTATTTTATGAGTTGAAATTTTGAGTCATATGCATGCTTTAATTAAATACCGTATTTAATTAAAATCCATGTCCCCCTACTTGGATTTATTTACAAAAAAACTCGCTTTCAGATCAAATTTGATAGCCAGTATTGCTTTCATATTGCTTTTAAAAAATATTTAGTGGAGATGATTATTGTCTTATACTGATAATTAACCATAAAATTCCATCACAGCATGCTACGTCCTTGCAGGCTAACTGATGTCTACGAATCTAGAACAATTATTTTTTCAAAGTCATTCCATGATTGCCGTGCCATGCCCCAATTATGAGGCACCATATATTATCATTCTAGAAGTAAGTTTCACATGTTTACCTCATTAAGAAAAACATGTTTATATGTCACCCTTCAATTTATAATAGATGTCACAATCAAATTGGTAAAACATTGGTGAGTGTTTTAGGCTTGGTCAATTTGGTTTAAGAATCTCACCCAAAAAGTAATTGGTTTAAGAAATATGCTAAGAAAAAGAATAGAAAATTAGATGACTGTTTAGTACATAATTTGTTAGAAGAAAAAATAAAAAGGAAAGAAATAAAATAAAATAAAATAAATAAAGATCATATGTAAGATAAGAATAAGATTGCACGAATATGAAGAAGAAGAAAAAATGATGCAAAGCGCGCAATATCTACTTGTTGATTGCACTTTTTTGGGAAGGTGTGGGAAGGATTATGTGTTGGTTAGACATTTCTTGTGTGTTATCTAATCAGGATCATTTACACGCAATAGTTCAATAGCCTTCTTAGAGTTTCAAGGAGTCTCAATTATCTTTATGACGTTTTAGATGACATATGTTATTAGGTTATTTGAAAAGAGAGAAATAATACGGTCTTGATCATGAAGAATCATATATCTTTGACGCAATTAATTGACCGTGTGGGTGGTTAAAAGCATTGATTGCCTATTTTGTGTATGATTTGAATATCATGTTGCTTAGCCCTATGAGTTGTTGCATTAGCTCTTATTTCAGAGGTTTTTTTTTGTTTGCATTGTGCTTATAGTTCTCGGCATATCATGATTTTCTGTCGTTTTCTATTCGAGACACACTTTGCGCATAGAATAGTTCATTTATATCCTTCGGCTTTTTTAAAATAAAAAAATATGTGTTAGATTATATCAACTATCAAGCATATTTAATATAAGACATTCATTAAAATAGAAATAGATAAACAGCTGCAAGCCTATTTATAATTTTTGAAAGATAAAGGTACTCAAATTAAGTAACTAGGTTTCTTCCTTTTTCCTCTTTTCTTCCTTCATTTTTTTTTTTTTTTATGACATTTATATGGTTGGTTTAAATGTAATTGCAAAAGAGGAAACATCTAAAATGTATATGAAACAAAGAAAGTGGTTCTATTCATTCAATACATAAAAACCAATATCACAAAGGCGCAAACTATATCTAATTTTAACTCTTGTTCATTTTAGTCACATAGTCAGCATCATCCATCACAACTTCTTGACTTTTTCCTGTCTTTTACTCATCAAACAAAAAGTTGTTGCAACTACTAGTAGATGCAGAAGTGCTTATTAGCTGTTTAATTTCATCTATACCATAATCCAATGGATTTTCTCCCCACAATCCATTAACACTACCAGCATTAGAGAACATTAACTTCTCACTATCTTCCACCTCACTGTATATGTAATCAACAGAATCAATATTATTCTGCTCTACAAAAGTTGCATCACCACACTCTTCAACAAGTCCTTGATCTATGACATGGTTGATTTGGTTTTTGCTATTGTTCTTAGAGGGACTAATGTAACTTTCTTGTGCTGCAGAAGTAGAAGAATTTCCACTCAGAAGACTTGATGATGTAGATGAGTAGGAAAAGGAGCTGTTTGTGAATGATAACGATGGAGATGATTTTGTTGAGTTTTGAAGGATGGATAAAAGGGTAACTTGTTGAGGTTTCATCTCCACTGAATGATTCATGGACATAATCTTTTTCTTAAGCTTGGTATTCCAGTAGTTCTTTACATCATTGTCAGTTCTGCCTTCTAACTTAGATGCTATTATTGACCATCTGCACTTAGTGAAAATTTTGAAAAATTACCAATAATATGGAAGTTTTTAACATTGAGACTCAAGATCAAGATCTTAATTAATTTGGAATGCATGAGGTGATGAGAACATCTAAAAGAAAAAAATACTTGGTATATTGAACGGGAAATGGATTGTTTGCATTTACGCAGTTGTGAATATGGACTATTTGATCTTGATCAAAGATCATACCACATTCTTTTGAATATGAGAGGAGATTCCACATTTCGGGTGTCTTAAATATAAGTAAAAAGATATATGTATTTGGTCTAATTGTAAATTAGTTTGATAAATTTAGAATACTAGCGGTTTGAGATTGCGTGATTGCAGAGAATCTCTTTTATCTCGGATTCGACTCCAGAGAATCTGAATCCAAACTGGCACTTCACTTAAGCTATTTTATAATATAAGTGGAAAAATAAAACTTTCCAATACTTCTTTGTGCATCTCTTATTTTTCTCTTCAATTGGAAATTAACTATATTGTTTTCATCCTTCATGGAAGCATAAAAAATGGTAGAAATGAAAGTTGAGATGATAATTAAATGAAAAAGAGGCTACCTGCTTCCAATGCTAGCAAAGAGGGTGCATATTATTTTATCTTCAGAGTCAGAGAACTCTCCATGCTTA
Organism: Medicago truncatula; assembly: GCF_003473485.1. Taxonomy (NCBI): domain Eukaryota; kingdom Viridiplantae; phylum Streptophyta; class Magnoliopsida; order Fabales; family Fabaceae; genus Medicago; species Medicago truncatula. Next base: position 48,154,282 of record NC_053048.1, read on the forward strand.
ATGTTTGGTCTGAGATAGTTAAGCCATCTTAGTCTACAACTCTTGCCACACCTTGTCAAACCTGAGTGGAAAAATAATCACAATCAGAAAAACATGACAAAGGAACAAAAAGTAAATATATATCCATTCATATATATTATCATAAGCATCTTGGAGAGAATAATACTATATATTATATGATTGGTGATTTGTATGTACTAACCAACTTTTTTTGGCAGAGTAATCCAGTTTCCTCCAGTTCCATGTTTCTCTATGTATTCCTTTAGTTTTGCATCTTCTTCAGGAGACCATGGACCTTTCTTTACATTAGCTTTGTCACAGCAAGGAGATCTTCCCATTTTTTTCTCCCTTCTTCTTTTAATCTGCAGAGAGAGAGAGAGAGAGAGAGAGAGAGAGTTTAAGGAAGGTATAGAAACTATAAAGGTCAAGATGGATGGTTGAATAGATTTTTATTCACATTCACAGAAGAAACAGCATAAGTCAAAGGGAACAGCCTGTGTAACTTCAATTGTCTTATTATCAATTTTCAAAACCAAATAATTGATTACCTTGCAGAAGCTTCCATTACTATATATAAGCTCTGTCCATTATATTACTATTACTATCTCTGTCTTTCCGCTTTATTTGCAAAAGTGATAAAATGGTAAAAAAAATAATTAAAAGAAAGGTAAAAATTGAGTCAAAAGATGTTACACTAGAACATAATTTTTTTTTTTATATATAATGTCAGAATAAGGTTTTCTTAGTGTCTGATATTTTTCCTATTATTATGAATTGGTCCCTATCGTTATGAATTGTTTATATTTTTAATGAGTTTAACTAATTTTTAATTGATAATTTAAATAATAATTATAATAATATTATAAAAATGATAAAATAGACATGAGAAACTTTGAAATATTATAAAAATGGCCCTCCTAACTTTAGCAAGAGCATCGGCCACTTGATTAACCTCCCAATAGGCATGAGAAACTTTGAAAGAATCAATGATCCTCAACAACATGTTAATATCTTCAATGATATATCTGAATGGCTTAGTTGAAGGACACGCCAAATATTGATATAAGACACAGCTTCTTTTGAACATGATTCAATAATCACATGATTCAATCCTCTATCCAATATCAATTTCATTTCATGAAAAATTGCCAATAATTTGGCCATGATAATGGAAACACTGCCAACATTAAGCGAATGAGTAGTCTTGAATTTCCTAACCTCGCATATCTCAAGCACCATATCAGATACCAAAGTGTGAATGTTCTCAAAGGTATACTTATTCCTAGTTGTCCTAATACAATTCATAGCCACCATAAAAGTTGTCACATAATTGAGCATGTTTGTTTTAAATGTTTTTAAACTCATTTTTTATATAAATAATGTGGAGATTATTCTTTAGAAACTTAAAAAAAAAAAAAAAAAACATAAGTCATTGTTGATACAAATTACTTGTGATGCATTCCGCTCCGGTAGAGACAATGTCTCTGAGTTTGGACATGTCATTGCATCTTGTAAAGCTCTCTCTTTTCATCAACTCCAGGGTAGAGTTCACTAGGCGACAAGCAAATGCAGCAGCTCATGCGCTTTCAAGAGATGCTATATTTCTAGTTAGTCCCGTCATTTATTATCAAATCCCTTCTTGTATTGAAACAATTATTATAAATGAAATGCAATGAGTTTTGTTCCCTTCAAAAAAAAAAAAAAAAAATTCATTAATCAGTTTGAAAAAGCATATACCCTATAAATTATTATTTTCTCTCTCTCTCTTTTATTATGAAAATGATTTTTTTTTTTCCAAAATCTTATTAAAATAGTTATTTCATTTTCAAAATGATTTTTGAAAAAAAGCTTACACACAAGCATAACTAAACCATCAAAAGTGTAACAAAACAAAAAAACCATCAAGCGTATAAAATTTTGGTCTCCTACACAACCCAATTCGTTCCGTCAAGAATATATGCAAGATATGAATTCATAGCAAGAGGAATGCTAGTTTCTCACAGCAATATGCAGGCGGATTCTAATTAACATACGCCTTTTTCTGTTTGTAAAAAAAATAAAAAATGTCTTTTTATCAATCACTTTATCAACCCTTAAATTTCTAATGCTTTAAACTCTAGCATGAAACATTATTAAAAAAAATTGTATATCTAACCTAAAATGTTTTCTATTTCATAAGTATCCTTGACAAGAGATAATTCAATCCAAATTTCAAGACATGTTGTTGATAGGAGTCTACCACTTTCATTGGTTAGAAAACGTAATATTATAAGCTAACTATAATTGACTATAATCCTCTTATCGGATCTATCCTAAGTCAGAACAGTCTCGATCCTAGAGAGTAGTACTTGTTTGGATTCTCTATTGGACATGTTTCTCTCTATCACATTAAGATATTATCACTAGGCTCAAATTTCTCTCAAGGCAGTAGTAATTAAGAGATATAATGTTAATTATTGGAAAATATTTATAATATTAATTAATAATTTTTAGAGAGACATAGGGTACGTTTGATTTGCTAAAAAATGAAGGACAGGACAGAACAACTCTAGTTGCCCAGTGTTTGATTTGTAAAACTGTTTCAGGTACATGACAAACTAGAGGCAAGGGACAGGACAAAAACTCATATTTTTGTCCCTCACCAAACCACAGCACAACTTTTTGTCCCACGTACAAGTTGTCTAAAATACCAAAATAGCATTTTTATCCCTAAAAAATCGTATAAAACAAAAAATTACTCAATGCCATAAAAAATTTGTCCTATGTTGTTCTGCCTTGTGTTGTATTGTTCTATCTTGTACTGTTTTGTCCAGTACTTGCTGTTTTGCAAACCAAACACGCAACACTTATTACAAATCACGTTAGAGTAATTAACTCAAATTAAATTTTGCAAAATTTCTTAAAATATCCTATATATGTAGGCGGGAATAGGAGAAGGGGTCAGATTTATCCCGACGGAAGCAAGAGTAATAATAATGTTTATAATGCTACAGCAACAGGTATAGTAAATAAAATTATACGAAAAGAAAAAGGTGGATACCAAATAACGTTTAATCCAAATGGAATGAGAAATAATCGATGCACATTTATGAAAACAAATAATTGTTTGAGGAGCGAGTCATTCGTCAAAACTGTTTCTCTGAAATCCCCATATATGTTTATCTATCTATCTATATATAGAACCCGCTACCTTTCTATTTCCCTTCCTCTTTCTCACATTTTCTGTTATATCAATAACAGCTTGTTGCTCTTCTTCTTCTCTTCTTCTTCTACCTTCTCACTCCAACCACCACATTTGGTACGTAACTCTCTCTCTCTCTTTTACCATTTCTATTTATCATCAGATCTTGGTTCCAAATTTATAATGCCTTGCTTTTCTTGCATCCCTGTTTCAGATCTAGCTTCTCATTTCAATGTACGTGAAATCAAATTATTACAGTTCTCAATTTGGATCCATTATGTTGTACGATTTATAATAATGTATATTGCATTACTGCTCTTCTTTGCTATGGAACTAGTAGATAGATCTATATTGTAGAATTATTTGTTTTGTTGTGAATAAGAAGAAAATGTTGATGATGAATGATAATAGAAACATTAGCATTGTGGTTTTAGATTTACTTGCCAAAGTAACCAAAAATAGTTTTTTCATATTTGATAATTGAACGTTAAGGTATGGATCTGCCAATATGAATGATAATTGAAACATTAGCAATGTGGTTTTAGATTTATTTGCCAAAGCAACTAGAAGTAGCTTTTGCTTATAGAACTTCAGACAATCTTAACACTTCCTTTTCATCTCATTCACCATCGTAATCATTCAGCTGTGGATCTGTCAATTGTCAAACTCTTTTTGGTTTCCAGATCTACATTCAAGGAAACAACCGTATAACAATGTCGCTCCTTATCATCAACTCCACATACACCTTTTTTCCTTATCATTATAACTTTTGCGTGACATTATTGTAGCTGATTGTGATTAATAACAATAACAATGACAGCATTTTATGTACTTTTGAGAGGATCCTAACTCCTTTCTAAAGTATTGATATGAGTCAATTAAAGTCTATAGCAGCTGTAACGAAAATTGAATAAATGTTGTTTTGTTAATTTATTATAGTACTTGTTATAAAATCAAGATTGTTTGCTTCATATTACAAGAAAACTTACCATGCCTTTTTTTCTTCTCCTTTTAAAACAGATATGGAAACTTTCCTCTTCACCTCAGAATCTGTCAACGAAGGTCACCCCGACAAGCTGTGTGATCAGGTTTCAGATGCCATCCTTGATGCATGTTTGCAGCAAGACCCGGAAAGTAAGGTTGCATGTGAGACATGTACAAAGACTAACATGGTTATGGTCTTTGGTGAGATAACAACCAAGGCTACCGTGAACTATGAGAAAATAGTTCGAGACACTTGCAGAGGAATTGGATTCGTATCAGCTGATGTTGGTCTTGATGCTGATAATTGCAAAGTTCTTGTCAACATTGAACAACAGAGTCCTGATATCGCTCAAGGAGTTCATGGTCACTTGACCAAAAAACCAGAGGAAATTGGTGCTGGTGACCAAGGTCACATGTTTGGCTATGCCACAGATGAAACACCTGAGCTAATGCCACTTACTCATGTGCTTGCTACTAAACTTGGTGCAAAGCTCACTGAAGTTAGAAAGAACAAAACATGCGCATGGCTTAGGCCTGATGGTAAAACCCAAGTTACTGTTGAGTACCAGAATGATAACGGAGCCATGGTCCCAATCCGTGTGCACACCGTCCTCATCTCAACTCAGCACGATGAAACTGTCACAAATGAAAAAATTGCTGCAGATTTAAAAGAGCATGTGATTAAACCTGTTATCCCAGCAAAATACCTTGATGACAAGACTATCTTCCATCTCAATCCATCTGGTCGGTTTGTTATTGGTGGACCTCATGGAGATGCAGGACTCACTGGTAGGAAGATCATTATTGACACCTATGGTGGCTGGGGTGCTCATGGAGGAGGTGCCTTCTCTGGCAAGGACCCAACCAAGGTCGATAGAAGTGGGGCATATATTGTTAGGCAAGCAGCCAAAAGTGTGGTAGCTTCAGGGCTTGCAAGACGTTGCATTGTGCAGGTTTCTTATGCAATTGGAGTCCCAGAGCCACTTTCTGTATTTGTTGACACATACAAAACAGGAAAAATTCCAGACAAGGACATCTTGGTTCTTATTAAAGAGCATTTTGACTTCAGGCCAGGAATGATTTCGAATAATCTTGACCTCAAAAGAGGTGGCAACTTCAGGTACCAAAAGACTGCTGCTTACGGCCATTTTGGACGTGATGATCCTGATTTCACCTGGGAGACTGTCAAGATACTCAAGCCAAAGGCTTGAGTTAGCAAGCTACCATGGCATTTTTAGTGGTGGTGGTTATCATCGTAGCCATCTTTCAGATTTTGAGTGTAAAGAAAATAAAGGAGCTTCAATGCCTATATTCATCTCTTATTTAAGATACGCTTCAGGGATTGGATGCGGAAAGGAAACAGAGATGATGATGTCTTAGTTGGGCACGTTAGCACAACAGGGGCATGTAGTATTAGCTACTTCGTTTGTTTTTTTATTTTACCACTTCATTTAAATTTCATTATTATGGGTTGTATTTTCCTGTCACTCTATTGATAGTTTTGCAACCAAACTTGTGTTATTGGTGTAAACTTAGATGTTATTGATTTGATATTATTATTTCCCCATTGGAGTTAATTTATGAAATTGTTTACAATCCCTCAAAAAAAAAATTAAATTGTTTACAAGTTTTCCTATGTTTCCAATGGTGTCATTCAATAATTAGGATTCAACATGAAATACATTGAATTGTTAATGATAGGAAATTGCAAACATAATGTCTAAATCAAACATGTCTTCAGGAGTGCAACCACAAGCGATCATGCAGCCTCTCTTCTCCGGTACCATACATCTCATCAACCTTTTCACCATTTCGAAAAAACTGGAAGGTTGGAGTGTATCGAATCTGTTGAGTTGTTTCCGGACATTCATCAATATCTGCGTATATAAATGAAAGCTTTGGGAATTTGTTGCTCAGTCTACAGAATGCAGGCAGAATTTGACTGCAAACGCCACACCTGAAAAAATAGGGAAAATAATATTAGTGAAACTGTCAACAATTTGTCTTAAAATTGATATAATTAACACATTACAACACTATAATTGATAAGTTTCTACTCTATTGGATGGAGGAAATGGGATATGGATTCTCAGCAACTCTAATATATGTTGCTCTCTCTACCACAGCATACAACGGTTAAGTTAGAAATTAATAGAAAAAAATAAAATTTAAAATCTTAGAAGAAAATAAAATTGCAGCTTGGGTGACCTTTTTTATGGTGTTCATAACCCTTCGTCATTTCTTGGTTATACTCTTTAAAACTCAGGTAGGCAAATGGTCTTCGCATTAGCAAAACATGAGTTTATCTACATTTGCACAGATGAACGTTCATTTCTCTGTAGAGAGAAGGGAATTTGCACAGATGAAAGCTACTCCTATGTTAGAACATTTCTTTCCTTTACTTTTCATTTAAGATTAAAGCCAGTGGTTTAGTTCAATGGTTGTAGTTAATGCGGCAGATCGTGTGGTAGACAGCTTCAGCTGCCAAGGATCCATACTCAACAAAATGGAAGACAATAAAGTGATGCTAGTTAACCGGAGTAAACCACAAAATTTGTCCCTAACTTTGTAGAGCCCTCGCAAATAGGTCACTGAGAATATTAACATTTCAAAAACATCTTCAACTCTATCAAACATTACTCATATGATCAGTCCCTCAGGCAAACGTTAAATTATCAATGATCCATCTATTTGATAACTTACTATCAATTTGGTCATTAACATCGATAGAAAGACTTGTAAAGTTTTTACAAAGTCAGCGGTTCAGACATTTTAGTGGAGTGACATATTCTAAGAGTTCTAACATCAAACACCTGGCGTGCGTTCAGTTGAAACAAATTCAATAATTTGAGATAGAAGTGATAACATACCATGAAGCGCCATAATTGATAACAGCCTGCAAAAAATTTTGAAACACGAGAGTTAAATACATATCTACGAGAAATCGTAAAAAAAATAAAAATTGTGGTGAGAATGGTTGCTTACGGGAGTTTTGGAGGATTTGATGTTTGTGATGATTTGAGTGAAATTATCATCGGAGGAAGCAGATTTCAAGTTAGAGTGACGGTTGATGGATAAAACTAAGCCGGTTCCTTCCAACCCTTTCTTTGTGTTCCCTTCTTCCATATCAAATTGGAAAACACGTTCAGATAAAGGTGTTGCAAGGTTAGATGAAAACTAGAATATTAGGCTTCTAGAACGCTTATACCGTTGATGTTTCGGTTTTCAGTTTTTTTTTTTTTTTTTTTTTTTCCACCATGGTTTAACAAAATTATCTCTTAATTTATTTTTTATTTTTTTTTAAGGTGCTAAAATGAAATATATTAGTTAATCAAAAAGTTCTTCCTAGCATAAGGCGTACCAGGATAAGAACTAAAGTCACAAACATATTTACGAAAAGGGAAACAAATAAACAGTGACTCTCAAACAGAGAAAGAAATAGTATTAGCATATCCCCAACATAGTGAACGGACTAAGCCACCATCCATGGTAGTTGAAAGAGAGATTAGGAAGTTTCGCGTTCAACCACAAATAAGAAAGAGACGTAATCTTTTCAGCAATTTGATATGTTCAACATTCTTTACCATTGAATAAAATGTTATTTCTTTCTTTCCATATTTCACACGCAGTAGCATACCAAATCAGATACAAAATAGAATGCCGCACCTTAGAACAGAAGCCACCAATAAAAAAACCAAAGTGATTGAGGTAATATGCAGGCACATTTGGGAGCACCAAGCAAACACCCAACCAGCGATGAATAAAGTTCCAGACTTCCCCAAAAACTTTACAATGTAAAAATAAGTGAGAAGAAGATTCTACCGAGCCACGGCCGCCAACACACAATCTGTCATCAGCAACTATAACTCCAGGACGAAGCAAATTATCCTTATTTGGCAACCTATTACGGAACAACCGCCAAGCAAAAAGAACAACCTTCTAGGGAATATCCTTGTGCGAAAGAGTCTTAGAAGTAATCGTAGTATCAATATTATGATGATGATTCATGATTTTATAAGCACTTCGAACTCTTAATTTAATTTTTAAATAATAATATTATCATTTATCTTTTTTCACGTTACCTTTATATCATTTTGATCTATTGTATATGAAATTATTTTTTTTAGGAAATTGTATATGAATTTTTAAATATCAAATCTAAAATTCATATGAAAACGTAAGTGAAACAATATAGATTTGAATACTAAGAGGTCAAATCTTCTTTAAAAAAAGAGAGGTCAAATCTAAATAAAATCATCCCTTCAAATAAAATCATATATTTGATTCTTGAAGATTTATATACAAATTGATTAAAAGAACAAAAATGACATTCAAAAAAGTATTACATAAAATTAAGTTAAAGGTCGACACAACTTGGATGTAATTTCCCATTTTTATTAAGTAAGATAATGGTATTATTCATTGAATGAGAGAGAACAATTCATTCATTTCAAAAGCTCTGAAAATTATGATCATTATTGATACATGACATAAGTTAGTGATGTATGTATTTTTTTTTTATCTTTTGTGAGATCCAATTTGCAAGATATGATACAATATTACATGCAAATGAGTAATATTGCTTAATTATTTAGATGTTTGCATGTTTATGTTGTAGTTATCATTTTTAGGGTTTATGTATAATTTGCACTCCAAGTGTTTGATAAAATGTTGGAATGAGTTTTTCATTGATTGTGTTTAATTTATTATTGTGTAGATTAGATGTGAAGCAATGGTCGGGTGGATCCACGTTCATGCAGAATTCAATGGCGGAGAACCTCAGAGGTTGAAGGTTCGGTGCCTTGATTTAACGTTAAGAGGTCTCAAGGATCAACTGAATGAGGTTAACCAAGGAGTCAACCTCAAAGACACAAGGAGGGTGGAATTAGTTCGGTATAAAAATTCAACGCTCGACGAGGGGAGAGTATCATTCACTTGGGTGGAGTTAAAGAACGACGAAAATGTGACGAACATGTTTTGGGAGCACAACATGTTCCAGTGGATCGATATGCGGGTAACGTTGCTGAGATCAACTGAAGATATCATCAACAACTTGATTCCACCAGAAGATCGTCATTAGTTAGGGTAAGGTGCATTCCAACTACAGCAATTGTCTTACCTCTGATATGGGGTAATTCAAACTTACCAAAGGGCCTGGACTCAAGCATTTCGCTCAGCATTCATGTTTTCCTTTGAAAAGAATAAATTTTTGTTAGGCTGGTTTAGATGAAGGTATTAAGTGTCAAGGAATGGACCTCATTTCGTTGGCACTTGAATACCATCATCTAAAGCAAGCCTAACAAAAATTTATTCTTTTCAAAGGAAAACATGAATGACGGGGGAAATGCTTGAGTCATGTTGCTTGGCAAGTTTAAATTTGGCCCATTCAAAGGTAAGACAATTGTTGTAGTTGGAATGCACATTCCAACTACAACAATTGTCTTGCTCTGGATGGGGCAATTTAAACTTGTTAATCGGCATGACTCCAACATTCGATAAGCATCTTGAATGCTGGTATTCAAGTGTCAAGAAATGCACCTCATTCTTTTGACACTTGAATACCATCATTCAAGATGATGATCGTATGTTGGAGTCCTGCTGCTTAGCAAGTTTGAATTTTCCCCATTCAGTGGTAAGATAATTGTTGCAGTTGGAAGGTACATTCCAAAATGTAATGTAATAATAAAAACATGTATTACTGAGAATCAGCTATATAAGTTATTTATTGACTTTTTATTCAAATTTTTATTTGAATTCACGCTGTCGCAATTTTTATTCAAATTCACGCTATCGCAATATTTATTCGAATTCATGCTATCGCAATTTTTAATTCAAATTATTTTATTAACTTTATTCTAATTTATTTTATTTACTTTATTCTAAATTATTTTATTTACTTTATTCTAATTATTCATACATTAATATTTATTAAATTAATATTGATTCGATATTATTCATTACATAAATACAAATATAAATAAAAGTAAATGAACTAAATTAATATTTATTCATTAAATACAAAATTAGAAAATAAAAGCAAATATAAAAAGGAATGAACAAAATTGAGGCATATAACAATATCTCATTTTATTAATAGAATTCATACAATAATTGATACAATAATTTATTCAAATTCACTAATTTATTCTACTTATTTTCTCCCTTTTGGGGTAAAAAGTAATCAATCTTCTTGGGGAAAATACATCACCAACCATTGGGCTAAATTTAAATTTGGTTTTTTTTATACCCCAACAAGAATCTTTTTACCCACGGTAAAAGTTTATGGAGTAAAAAAAAGCAGATTTAAACTTATCTCAAGGGTTGATCAGTTCCCCAAGTCGACTACTCACTGTTTTACCTCGAAGAAGTTTGATCACTTTTGCCCCCAAAGAGAATATTGAAAAAAGAAAGAAAGAAGAGAAATAGAGGGAGAGAGTGAGCAGGGGGAGAAAGTGAGATGGTGTGAGAAAATAGGGAAGTAAGGAGGGGTATTTATAGGTGGGAATGGTAGTGTAGGTTATAACCACCATAAATGTGGTCAAAAAAATGTGAGAAGTTTGTAGAAAACGTGTGGATTGAAGGTTGAAAACCTGACCACCATACAAAAAACGTTTGTTCTTCAGTTCTGACCACCAGCCAACGTGCGTGAGTTAACTCGCGCATAGGCCAGTGATGCGTGACTTAAGTCACGCAGAGGTTATAAGATGCGCAAGTTAAATCACGCAGTGTAACTTAACTTGCGCAATGACATTTTTGACATGGCTGCACGACGCGAGCAAAATATGTTGGGTGAAGAGCAACATTCTAAATAGAATCATTGGTGATGCTATCGGATTTCTCTATCTTTATTTATAATACTTTATGACACACTTTACATTAAAAAAATGTGACATTATGTCTATAGATTCAACATTGGGGTAAAAAACAACTTTTCTTTGCGCCAAAAATCACAATTTTTAGGGGGAAACATGGATTGTGACTAAAAGTTTTACTAGAGGTCGGTGGGAATATGACAGGCTAGTTTACAGAGGCCTATGTCAAACCAGATCAGTTTTTTTGTTAAACAAGGTAGGCTAATGCTTTTTTACAAGTTTATTTAGTTAAAAATATCAGGTCATAAGCCATTTAAAAAGATTTTTAGACCTATTAAATTAGCCTTCCTAAATAAACATGAATAATTTTGTATTTTCTATTATTATAATTATTATTATAAATTTTATACTTTATATTAAATTACAAATTTTTTAACTTTTTAGTAATATAAACTTATTTGTCTTCCCCTCAAAAAAATAAACTTATTTGTCTTCCCCTCAAAAAAATAAACTTGTTTTGAGAAGTTAAATATTACACTTAAATTCTCCCTAACCAGAGCTCTTTGTGGTGTGTTTTGTCCTTTCATATTAATTGAACATGTTTATCGTTTGCCGATTGACGTAAGTGCTATTATGGATGTTATCAATGAATCAATATCCTCTTTATTTTAGATCTTTCCCATTTTTTTAATTTAGAGAGATAAAGACACAATAAAATTTAAAAATAATCAATGATGGTGGGACCCACTAGTCGGTAGGACCCACGATTTATATTTTTTGTGGATCTTTTTTTAAATGGCAATCTCGTTTTATTTTTATAAATGGAGAGAATCCTAGAAGGGGAGGGAAATGGTAAGCTCAAAAAGAAAAACATTAAAATGCACATTACAACCGTCAACAATGGTCTGCCTTGCGAAGAGCACTTGGGCACCAAGCAAATTTCAAACCTTATAAAAGCTAAAAGGCTGCAAAAAGAAAGGGTTCAAACATTTTCACATAGAGGAAGAAGGGAACAAATTCAGCTTTTGGAAACAAGATTGAAGGATTAAAATTTATATTTCAATGTGTAATTCTTACCATGAGTAGAAGAATCTCTCTAGATTAGGATGAAGATGAATATCTTTTGATCTATTTGAGCTATGTAATTCGTGTGATTCTATGCAATTGAGTTCATATGCTTATTCAATCATCCTTTTGTTTAATGATTCTCAAACTCTGGCCTTTTATGAATTGAAATTTGGCACAGTTTACTTTTGGAAAATAGTTTAATGATTCTATGTATACGATTGCTATAGGAATATAAAATCGCTCACATGTAATTGTAAAAAAAAAAATCACTTTTCTGTAAATTAATTACAAACCATATGTATACAAACTTTTTATTATTTACGCGATTTTTGATACACTTATCAAATATCTATTATAAAAAATGACCTCTCATAATCTTCAAAATTTACATGTGAGATTTTTCTAAGGTTGAGTGATCAGTTGAATCACTTAAAAAGATACACACAATACACAATACGCTCGTGTAACTAAGAGACACTTAGTTAACAATAATTCATAATTTATGAATGACATTTTGCAACTTCGTAAGTACTAAAAACCACTAAATTGAAGTTAACCATACTTGATTTTGTTACTTATAAAATGATCAGCTAATTTCTTGTTTATTATATACAAAGGAGAAAAAATATGGTGAAAATTCTCAAATTCGCCGATGCTTTGATTATCTTTCTTTCTCTAATTGTTCTTGTGACCAGCAACGGTAAGTTCTTTTTACACCTGTTTTAAATTTTGTTCTTTACGATTTACATAATCACTCATCTCTTTATAGTTATTCTCATCACAGATCGCGTGTTCTGCTTAACTAGCAAGGATTGTCGATGCCATAAATGTTTCGCTCGCGAGGTTCCAAAGTGTTTTTTGTTCATGTGTGTCTGCTACAGAATATGACTGCAAAATAATTAAGTTGAAAAATAGTTTTTATGTATTTTCGAAGTGTATAATTTTTGTATAAGTCATATGATGTTTGTACTTAAGAATAAATTTAATGAATGCCTCGACATTGTTTGATTTAGACATATGTAAAATTATTGCTCCTGTTATGAACAAAATATATCAAAAATATTATATATATTTTATTACTACATGTTTATACTAATATTTTTTAGCAAAGTTAAAATTACAAATGCATCACCATGATGTATCTGTATCTCAAATAGATAAAAATAAAGAAAACAGAAATTTGGGTAGCCAAAAACTAAATCCAGACCATAGATAATAAATCATATGAAATGAAAATAAGGTAGCTCTAAATTGATGGTAAAAATTTGGACCGTTAAAAAAGGAACTAAATTCTACAAAGAGTCATATTTTAATTGACTTCAAAAATTGCAAATTTATCTGCACAAATATTCTCTTTCGTGTAAGTATGAGAGACTCTGAAATTTATAGAGATGATTTTTTATTGCCACGTGACTAAATCTATGATAAACAGCTGAAGTAACGAAAAAAACAAAGATAGGCTCCAACTTGTTATACATGGCAGTTATCAAAAGTTAAGGAGTTTGTATCACCAAGTTCTAAAGAGTTTTTTTTTTTTTTTTTTTTTTTTTCAAGTAGTTTAGTGGTTAGGATTCATCTTTCGAATCTCGACCCCTGCATATAACAATATATGTCCTTATCAACTAAGTTATATTCATGGACGTGTTTTTCTTTATTATTCAAGCTTGCACGCATGAATGTCATTTTTCCTCCAATATTTATTCTTCACATAACTATTTTTACAATTTTGTCCTTTGTTATCAATTAAATAACTTATTTTTTAAAATAATTTGATAAAACTTTACAACTTCTATTATATCTTAATTGCAAAAGCAAAAGGATGGAAATGTTAGTGTCCATTTAGACGCTAGTATGTATAATATAATTTTAATAAAAATATATAATAAAATTTTCGTAAAAAAATGACCTTTTACTATCATCGATATTTTTTTGTGATAATTTCAAAAAGGTTAGATGATCAATTGAGTGAGCTAAAAGATTTATACAATACATTTATATACTAAGAAACACTTAACACTAATTTATATTTTATGTATGCCTTTTTAAAATTCTAAGAATTAAGGACTACTAAATTGAAGTTAACCATGCATGGTTTTTACTTATAAACTGATTAATCAATTTTCTATCTATTATATCAAATGCAAAAAAAAAAAAAAAATATGGCTGAAATTTCCAAATTCTTTTATGCTTTCATCATTTTCATTTCTCTAATTCTTGATGTCACCAATGCCGGTAAGTCCTTGTTCGCATACATTTCAAACTTTCATATTATACACAATCATTCATCCCTTTTTAGTAATATTCATTTGTTCTTAATTTAAACCAGGTCCTATTTTCTGCTATAACGACGATGATTGTCCACATATATGTAGCCATCCTCGTGTTCAAAAGTGCCGTATGTTTTTGTGTCACTGCGAGGAAGTTGAGGAGAAAGATGAAAAATAATTGTTTTTTCTAAGCGTATGCTTTTTTTTGAATGCCAAAATGCTGGTACTTCAAGAATAAATATGAGTATGTTCTTATTGAAATTTTAGAAAGAGAAAAATCTGAACTAATCATTTTATTGGCAAATGTTAGAAATTAATTTTTATGCTAAAGTTGTGTTGTCGTTTAGTAAGAAATAAGAATTTCAATTTTTGTCATATTTCTAGTCTCTAGTTTATTATGCATTTGAAACAGTTTTACAAATCAAACACGGAACAATCGGAATTGTTTTATCATATCCTTCATTTTTTAGCATATCAAACGCACCAAATGTTTATACTAATATTTTTAAGCAAAATTAAAATCCCAAATGCATCATCACAATGCATTCGCATTCAAAATATGTTGACACCCAAATAAAAATAAAGAAAACAAAAAATTTGGGAGCCAAAAACGAAATCCATACAGCATATAATAAATTATATGAAATGAAATTAGGTAGCTCTAATCATTGATGGTAAAAATCTGAGCTGATAAAAAAAAGAATTGAATTTCACACAGTCATATTTTTAATTGACGATACAAGTTTATTGGCACAAATATTCTCTTCCGTGTAAGTATGAGATACTTTGAAATTTATAGAGATGATTTTGTATTGCCACAAGATTAACTCTTTAGTGTTTAGGTATTCACACAAAGGTGATTTTCTCCCAAATTGTTAATCAGTTTTTTTAAAAGTTATTAAAAGGAGTAGGAGTAATCTACCAAAAAAAAAAAAAAAAAGGAGTAGGAGTAAGATAAATGGAGAATTTAAATGAGTCTTACTGCTTTTAATTATTTATATTTTTTTTTTCAAACTTCTCATCGTGTTTTTATCTTTCTAAATAAAATAAATGAAGAAGGATTCTATGTATCCCTAAGCACTATAGATTTAATCTTGTGACTTAAAAAAATAACTAATTATAATTACACCATAAATTTTTTACTATTAAGGAACCAAATTGCATGAAGAAAAAGATTGAACGGTTTGAGAGAATGTGCCATTAAATTTGGGAAAGACTAGTTTTTTTCCATCATGGGAAAGTAAGTTTTAACCATTAGATCTAATGAAGAATACACTCTTATCATATCATACTCCTTCAACACTCAATTTTTCTCCCTCCCTCCCTCTTCAACCACACAAACATCAACCAAATTTCTCACTTTCTCTCTCTACGTCCTTCTCCTCTCCTCTCTCGGAACAGTACCATCATAACCACCACCACCACCATGTTTAACACCTAGATCTCCCTCACTTTCTCTATATTTTGTGATGATTTTGGATTTTTTTTTTAAATTTCTTATTTTTCATTCCTAATTTTCTGGATTTATAATTAATTTTGAGATGAAAATAATAATGGAAAGATGAACAATCATATGCTCTGAATTTTTTGGTATAAGGGAGTTGATTTTCTGTTATGTACAGATTAGTTGCTGATAGAAAAACTGGAAAACCAAAAGGTCATGGATTTTGTGAGTATAAGGATGAAGAATTGAAGAAAAGATTATTCTTTTGATATTGATAGAGAAAACACATTGTATAAGTGTTGAATTAAAGAAGAGATCGAGGTGTGAGATGTGTTACGGTTCAAAACTTCAAATACCGTTACAGTAAAAAAGGCACAAAGGTAGGGGAGAAGGATGGTGGTGGAAGATGATGAAGAAAAAAATAGTGTGTTGAAAGACCATGATAAAATTGTGTTCCCTATTTAATCAAATGGTTAAAAACTAACTTTCCCATGGTGGGAAAAAATAAGCCTTTCCCAAATTAAATGGCACCTTAAGAGAAATCACAATCTAACCAAAGATTATATGTCAACCATTCTGACAGACCAAAGTAATAGCTAGCATCAGGGTTTTTATTTTTTTTTATTTTTTGGTTACAGCATTAGGGCTTCTAACTCAGCTTGAAAAAACTCAGCTTGTATTTTTATTGTCAAAAAAAAAAAACTCAGCTTGAAAAAAAGTTAGTGTGGGGTGCCAAATTATAAAACCATCTACCTCTGGAGCTCTCCCTCTCATATTTACAATTATTTTATATTTTGGCTGAGGGCATCAGTTAACGGATTTTATTTTTTAAAATAGCCTATTTTCGAAGAAAAAAAAATACAACACTACTATACACTGAAGATAAAAACACCAAAATACCCTACTTTCAAATACCCATAAATGGTGGCATTTTTATTATGATGATATTTAAAAAGCATTAATAATCCTACTTCACATGGGTCTTTGTTTTTTTCATAGAAAATTTTATTAAATTAATTAACATAGTACCACCAAGTAGAAGTGGTAAAGTACAAATTGAAAAATCATATAAGATATATGTCTTCATTATATCTTTTTTTGACAAAATGTCTTCATTATATCTTAAATAACTTATTTTTTAAATAATTAGATAAAAATTTACAACTTCTATTATTTTAATTGATAGAAGCAAAAATATGGAAATGTTAGTGTACATCTGGACGCTGGTATATATATAATAAAATTTTAGTAAAAATATGACCTTTTATGATCATCAATCATTTTTTGGGATAACTTCATTAGGTTAGATGATTAATTGAGTGAGCTAAAAAGATTAATACAATGCATTGATATACCTAAGAGACAATTAACGCTAATTTATATTTTATGAATGGCTTTTTGAAATTCTAAGTACTAAAAACTACTAAATTAAAGTTAAAATGCATGGTTTTCACTTATAAAGTGATTAATCAATTTTGTATCTATTATATCAAATGCGAAAAAAAATATGGCTGAAATTTTCAAATTCTTTTATGCTTTGATCATCTTCATTTCTCTAATTCTTTCGGTAGCCAACGCAGGTAAGTCCTTGTTCTCAGACATTTCAAACTTTCATATTTATCATATTATTATTATACACAATCACTCGTTCCTTTTAGTAACATTCTTTTATTTTTATTTTAATTCAGATCCTATGTACTGCTTTAATGACGATGATTGTCGAGAGCTGAAATGTAGCCATCCTCGTGTTCGGAAGTGTCGTATGTTTTTGTGTCGCTGCGAGGAAGTCGACAAGGAAGATGAAAAATGATTATTTTTTTTCCAAGTGTATACTTTTTTGTATGACAAGATCTTGGTACTTAAAAGAATAAATATTAGTATGTGCTTATTGAATTTTCGGAAAGAGAAAAATCTAAACTATTCATTTTATAGGTAAATGGTAGAAATTAATTTTTTATACTAATATTTTTCTCTTTTATTTACTAGAGTTTGAACATTAATCCTTTAACTGTAATCTTCCCCCCCACTACAGCTCGACCGTATTATTTTCTGATTTAGTGTAACTGAAAAAGTTTTTATCAAAAAGGTTTCAAATCATATTCTCCACATCATCTCTCCTCTTTAATCCTAAAGGTAGGAAAATCAAAGATGGGGGATACATTTTCAAGCAAAGTGTAGCTCCTTACCTTGTGCCTAAACCATAGCATTTATCTCAATTACAACACATTGGTAATTCACAGCAAAATATAAGTTTACTTATCATGCTTGTCAAAAAGAAAATAAAGATTCTGATCATGATTAAAACTTTCAATACAAAACAAATACTAAACACTAATCTACACATGCCCATTGAGCTGGTCTCAATCTAGTTACGTAATTAAAATAGGTACCATTTAGAACTACATTGCCATTGCCATAATCAACATACGATGTAATCTTTTTATATTTCTTTTACAAATCAGAATGAAGAGATTGGTAGTTAAAGAAGTATATTTCTCATTCTTGAGTTGGATTGAAATAATTTCCCAGTATATATCAAGTTTTTTTTAATACGCAGATATTAATAAATTACTCCATAGTTTGTTAAGGGAGGGGGAAATGTAAGTGGCGGGATTTGAACCCTAAACCTCCAACATATAACGGTTTAGGTGTCTCAACCCAAACCACTATACTACTATTTTAGTAACCCCTGTATATATTAAGTTAAGAGAAATGATATTTATACAATTATTTTGTGACAACTTTTGGATAACCCTCTCTTGTCCTGACATTATGTTCTTACTGTCTTTCTCTCTCTCTCTTCCTTTTTCTCTCACTATTGTTTTTGACCAATAAGAGTAGAGAAAAATAAGGTTGTCACAAAAATTTTCATCAAATGGTTGTAAAAATATCATCACTCTTAAGTTAATGTGAGGGGTATTGCACAAACACAGTTACTCCTTGGGGCAAACCATACCTCAGTAATGAATAGTTAAAAAAAAAATGGTAAGCGGTTCATACATTAAATGGCATACTAGAGAGCTAGTATATTTTCAATCAACATCAAAATCAGGTAAATAGTAGCCATAAACCTGATAGTGCAAATAATGCATGCTAACTTGAAAGGTTTAACTGGAAGGTTTTCAGTAAAAATTATGTATATATTTGTAAACTGCTGTAAATTGAGATAGTAATCATCAACCAATAATAATCAAGCTCCCTGAGGAGAAAAAAGTGTTGTGAATATTGAAGCTTCAGCCACTGGTTTGTTCCATTGCTCTTCCTTTTATAATGATAGCAGCACCTTTGATTGTCTTCCTTGTCCATTGTTAGCTCAATGCATCTTATATTTGTTGATAATATGATAATGATATTGATCTCTGTCCATAAAAGATTTAGAAATGGACCATGGCATGCAGATATCAATCATACTACTTCATCTCCACAAAAGCACCAGAAGTAAACTTCTTTTGTAATGCTTCTATGGCCGATTCAAGGCGTGCAGGGTCCTGTAACAACACCATAACGGCTTAGTAGAGAAATTTACGTTACTTTATTTTCAAAACAGACTAGATTGTGGAAGTTTTGCTATACCTTTCCTTTGAAACTTATTATGACAGATCCATATCTTGCTTTGCGGTAACATCCTAAATGTTGCAAAGAAAAAACATTAAAACAAATGATGGATAATGAGTTATATATTAGTAAAACCATCGCAACAATTCATAAACTTCATACCAATACAAAGGTCTGGAAATTCAAGACAAAGCTTTGACAGAGGTTGAGCTATTTCAACCTGCAAATTTAATACCCCAAAGGAGATCAGATGAGTCCATAAGCTATCTTCAAGCAGTGTTTCTGATGTATATTAAAAGAAACATAATATCAAGCTATCTTCAAGCAGTGTTTTCAAATTTCTGCCATGGCAGATTTTGTGCCAGCCAGCATAGGCGGCAACAACTATGATATGTGTCATGTGTCCACGATTGGCCGCAACGCGATGTTTATATGGAGAATTTTGGCTGGCAGCCATAATGCGCCATCAGCCATTGATAACAAACACTAATGGATCGAGTATATCTATCATAATATATGTATATGAAAGGTAACACGCACATCTGATAAATTAGTTGTCACATGCTTTGATATGAATGGTTCCAGCAATGTTAGTAGGTCACTAGACTTCGTTAATTCAATCAAACAGTCCCATTGCTTTTCCATCTCCGAAATATCCGTCGCACTGAGAATTATTACATTTTGGCACTTCATCTGCAAGAAAAAGACATTGTCTCAAACAGCTAGCATCACTTCAGTGATTCCATTATACAAAACAGGAGTTGGTCGCAACAAATTATAAAAAATAATAGAAAAATTCTTAGCTTTCAATTAAATTCAAAACTGAACTTCTTATGAATGACAAAAAAGGAAACAGTTTCCATTAATGAACTTCCAAAGACATACCAAGGGTACAGTCAAACTGTCATGATGCAGTAATTCAGTTATGCCCTCGGGCAATTGAGCCATCTGAAAGGTGAAAGACACAATGGATCAATGTTAATAAATTTCTTACAAATATCATCGCATGGTATATTGTGTAGTGCAAGCTAAATCTGAGATATTGATGCCTTACTTCAGAAACAAGAGAAAGAAACATTGCAATCAAAATATGATTGTACTTTTAGACCTCGTTGGTGTAAAATATTGTCGTTCTAATAAACAACAGCTCACCTTTTTACTGCTTCCCCAACAAAACAACAACAGCAAAATTGCAGTGTTTCAGAAAATTATGGCTGGTTTAAACAATCCCGGGGAACTTGCTCTAGCCTGTGGTGCTAAAGATTGGGATTAAAAACTTGAGCTCTTGCCATTTGCGGGTGCATGATTGTGATAATCATAGCCTATGAAGCACGGACACTTCTCATATTAGGCGTGTCGCAGTGACGGACACGCGTTGGTGTCCGACACCGACGCCTATGATTATACAGAATTATGTCATTTTCTCAAATTATTGTCGGTGTCCCATAGATCATAGGTCATAGTCTCATGTGTGCCTACCGATGAAACGTTCAGTACAGTGCGAAGTTATATACAGAATGAACATCGACAGCCACCAAAACCTTTTCATGAACCATGTATAAGTATAAACCATTTAAATCTATAATGTTATAGTACAGCCATATTTTAAAAACAAAATGTTGTATTCTTCGCCCTTATTCCTCCTTTTTAGGAGTAATTACAGTCAAACAAGTGTTCTTCTATTACAACACCTCGAATTATAATTCCTACACAAAGTCTTACTTCTACTCAAATAGAAGCCATGTGCTTCAATAAAAGAATTACATGGCAATGATTTTAATAGAAGCAAGACAATGTATACCAAATGTAAGTGTAGTAAAAGGAGATACACTTCTAGATTAGAGGTGAGAGTAGGAGGCCATAACATACCACAAGCCACACAGTTTATATATCTTTCACATTTCCCCCTCTTTAAAACGTATGAAAGAGTTCTCCATTTCCCCCTATATTTCCCACCTCCCCCCCTTCCCCTCCCCTCCAAACTCCCAACAAAGCCTAATAAAACAAATAAAAAAAAACATTGTTTTTCTAAAGAAAATTACCTCATTCCTATCACCAATACATTGATCACCAATAATCTTCCGTAGATATTCTTCAAATTCTTCATCTGGGGCCTACATCAAAAACAAATCATCCGCACATACGGAGTTGCAATGGTAAATCAAAAGCAGTTGATGATAAAAGGTAAGCCGCCAACCCCATATAAAGCCCTAGTCAATCAAGTCAGCGGAAAGCTTGACTAAAGTCAAACTTTATATTTGGAGAATGACATATTTTAACTTAGGAACCAAGAGCATATTTAGGGAATGATTAAAGTAGCCTCAAATTGTAAAATATAACAATCAAAGGAAGTAACGCACCAAACGAACATCAAAGGCTTTTGCAATGCCTGCTAAGGTAACATCTGAATGCAGTGGACCAACACCTCCATATATAAATACCTACAAGAAGCAGGCCAGATGAATAATGTGAACCATCATTTCATTTTCAAGAAAAGTCACAACTTTCTAAGCATTTGAATATTACCATATCGGTTCTAGATTTCTGTCGCTCAACTTCTTCTGCCACGGAATCTATCTGTACAAAACACGTGCCATAAACAATAAAATTGAAATATTAGATGAATAATGCCTATATTAGAGTTTGCATATGGTCCGTTACCCATAGACTCATAATGAAACCAACTAATAAATTTCTGCAAAGCAGAATCGTTCGTGAACACACAGGTAGGACTTTTACAAAAATGAACTTACATTATTGTGTACTACAGAATGTTGCAACACAGACCAACCAACTGAATGCAGCTTCCTACATAGATATGGTCCCAACTGATCCTCAACAATGCCAAACCTGAGCTATGGAACAGGGTAAAGAAAAAGAGAACATCAAAAGAACAGCTGAAGGATAGAAAAATATTATTCAGTTTACTACCCAGTATGACATGATGGAGAATAAAAATTTACGGTATCATTTAGTTTTTTCTTTCCTTTACTGGAACTAGTTCCCAAGAAGTTTACTTCACGTTTCTAAATGTTGTTTGTTCGTGAGTAAGGGATTATGACAAGATATAGTAGGTAGCTCAGGAATAAATCATCCAGCATAAAATATAAAAAAATCCAACAACGGGTTAAACCATGGGAAAAGTGGGTAAATGGTCAACGAAAATTGAAAAAATCTCCCAATAGAAAATTATAAAGCGGTGCATACATGTTCATAACAGAAAAAATAGTTTCCAGTAGATGCAGCATTATCCAGTTATCCATGTGATATTGTGGTACTTACAGAATCTCATCCCCGACAGCAATGATTGATGCTGTGAGTGTGCTGTTTTTATGCAAATCCAAGCCATTGCTATCAGCAGTAAGTTGTCCACCAGAAGAAGATTTTCTTTTAACCCTCCCAGCCCTCTCTAATCTTCCATCAGCAAGTAAATATGCTGGTTTGAATTTATTGGTTTTATTACTAATGGATAGTAAGGAGTTGGGAACTGTGTCATATATGCTCCCAATTGAAGTATAACTGCAAAGATCATAAAGTAATAATTGCAAACTCAAATTCGTTGAATAAACACAAGCAACTGGAACGTAAGATCAACAATGATGGTACAATTAGTAAATGGTACAAACACAAAATCGGTTAGGTTATTAAGTAGAGTCTCTTTACTTCATTCAAATAAGATGACAAAGCAGATTTATTGGATCAATTATTCTCAGATAATCCCCTGTTTGAGGGGAAAGAAAGTAAAAAGGACAAATATGGCATGTGAGTTATTAAAATCCAACGGAAAGATCAAGCATTTATCGAGTATTACCCTTGATCATAGAGGCTGCAATATTTCATCTCGCAAGTTAAAAGGAAGGCCCAGATGTCTCTGCAAAGAAACATAAGCAAGTAAATATGATAACTAAATGAAGCAACTAACATTATCAAATGAAAGGGTCTTCAGACAAGTGAGTGCCAATAACTAATGTGGCGAACATATTTGTTTCCAAATCTTTATTTGTTTACTCATCCAAAGGAGAGTTTGAAAAAAGCGGTAACAAGAAACAACATATAACACAGTTGCAGACCTGTATGACCAATCTAAAATGGGATTGACTCTCATGAAAGGTGGCCAACCAGGTGAACTGGGGGAGAACTGTTCTTGGCCAACCTGCAAGAAGGTAGCACACATGTAAAAATAGATATGGCAGTATTCCGATTGTCATAGAACCACGGTAACAAAAAAATCTTGGTTTAAAACATGAAAATACAATTTAGCATAGGCCATACGCTTGACTTTTTCTACAAACTTTTTTTGGATGCACATGTTTAAAAACCCGCCTTTAGGCAGTAAAGTGGTTAAATCAAGCTTTCGATTAGCAACTTCAAGCTTATATTTCCAGTTTCAATTTTTCTGAAAACATATTCAGGTATATGCATAATAAGCTTCTGTAGATACCTCCAGGGTCGCTCCAACATGTCAAATATTATGCATGCTTTTTAAAAAGAACTAGTGTGATACCCGTGCGTACGCACGGGTTAATGTATCTATTATTGAACAATGTAATTAAAATAAAACAAAATAAATAATGACACCAAAATTCAAGTTGATATAATGGTTAAAACAATAAAGTAGATAAACATACAACATACAATAGACATTAAACAAATGACAAACAACTCATGACTACAAATTACATTACACCAAAGAAATGATATGGACGTAAAGATTCAAAGGCTACTAACCAGCATTAAAAATTAGTATAACACCCCTACTCAATTTCTTCTTTGTGGCAATACAATCAACCATATTAATGATCCATGAATTTTTTTCAAAAGGATTTTATGAAAAAAATTCATGTGAACACATTTTCATCAACAAAGCCTAGTGTTCATTCAAAATAACAATAAACATAATACGAATCATACACCATAAAATGGATTAAATAGTTTCTAATCATACAAATCATAAGTTTTTAAGTTTAGTCGATATTAAATTTTAATGGTAATTTTAGTCCTTTACAAAATTAGAGCTTTTATTGTTGTAAAATAATTGATGCCCATATGCAGCTGTAAAATGTTGAAAAATCTGAAAAAACATCTCAAATTTAGCCTTTTTTTTTTTTTAAAAAAAAAGTACAATGAAAAAAAATTCAACTCAATAAAATATTCTTGAAATTTTTTTATGTGGGACACCCCCTATAAATTCTATAGGCTCTTCAAATAGGTTTTAATGTGGGACACCCCCTATAAAAAAATTGAGTTGAATTTTATATTCAACTTTAATTCTAGACCATTCATTTGATAAAAAAATTAATAAACAATGACATGGAATTTTCTTAGAAGCTTATTTTTTACTGATATATATAAGGTTTTTGATATAGGAGAGCTCCAAATAATGTATACTATAAAATTACTTATTCACAAGCATTCAATGCTCTTCAAAAGAGATGATTTTGCTCGTCTAGACGTCTACCCTATTTCCTCTCTCCTCAACAGCTTAGGGTGATCATCTAGCCTCGATTCTAATTCCTTCTAATAGCCAGGTTTTGCACAAATTGAGGAAATCAAGTTCAGTTTTCCTTTTCTATGGGAAAATTAAAACGATTTTGAGTTAACTATAGAAGGAAATTTGAAATCTGAGATATTTAACGTGTACTGAAATTGTTCCATATATTATTGACACATGATAAATTACTATGGAGTATCCTTCATGGTGGATTTATAGCATTAGATAAATAAAATAAAATAAAAGACAGCAAATAAATATTTAGAAATTATAACAGCATCTACAGCTTTATACTATAATAAGTGATAGTTATTTTATATTTACTAGATATTATTAGATTGCAACTTATTGAGTAATGACTAATGAGTATGGAGCTAAATTTTCACCTCACAAGATATATGTATGCACAGTTATATGTGTGTGTAGTTTTTAGAATGATATTAATATGTATCATGCAAAACCTTCATCTTTGCACCTCACTTTAAATTTTGCTTCTACAGATCATCAACACTTTCAAATAAAATTTTGCTTTCGACAACCATGCGTAAAACTTTTTTGAAAAAAGCCAACCATGCACAAAACATGGGGATGAAGAGCGGATCAGAAAATATCCACTTCAAAACAAAAAAGTATGACAAGGTTAAAAACTAAGGTTACCGCAGTAGGGTCTCCGATTCGAACTCCAAGAAAAATAGCTCGAATTGGCTTATCTTTCAGCAAAGTCTCCAAACCAGACTTGAAATCTAAGCGGATGGTGTCAATTTGCAAACCATAGCTGCAAAAACAAAAAAACATTAGTCGTTTCATCATTCAGAGGAGAACAAGCCTTAACTTTTAAAAGACGACAAGGACACTAAAAATAAGAGCGGAAAATATCATTTTTATATGTTAGCACAAAGGAAGAAGAAACTTCACTCACGTGGCAGCGATATCATAGGTAAATGAGTTGATTTCCGGGAAAGCACAGGGACTTTCAAAATATATTGTTCGAATTGGGAAATCTTTTACATCTCCATTGGCACTATTTTGCCCCGTTTTATGCAAGAAATAGCCAGCCCTGAGTAGGTGTAACAAAACCTACACGGCAAAGCTCGATGTAATCATTATTGGGATCAAAGATTATGTCGAATGATAAAAGAGTACACACGTTGAAACTCACCGTTGAATCCTTTCCACCATTGAAACTGAAGGCAACCTCCTCAATACTGTAAGAAGAAATACATTAACTAATAAATGCATACATTGATAAACTTGCATTAACAAGGACAGTCAGGTGGTCATAAAAATATCACAGATTAAAATGTAAAATCATCTCATCCATTTATATGTTAATCCAAGGATGATTTATGGTATACGAAGTAGCGTAAAGACACAAATAAGTATATGGCATCATTCTATGATCTATGGACTTATCCCTGAAACAATCAAGTTTATATCCTTATTCATTTCCACAGATGTGAAAACTGTTACTATGAAGCTCTAAGAATTGTTCTGTTGTTCAGAAAACGACCCTATTAAAGATATCAATTGACAAAGCTGGTATCCTCCTTTTTACATAAACAAACACAAATACATCAAAGCTATTTCCAGTTTTCAGATTACACATTTACAAGAGTAACTCAGACCAAATGGAACTTCATGTTCAGACAATTGTTCATTACACATTATTGTCAAAAAAAAAATCCGTTGACTATATCTTCAAGTCAACAGACCAAAAAAAAAAAAATTAACAAAGTCTTGTCCCAAACACAATAATCATCAGAATCTCATTAAATGAATCATATATAAATCAAACATCAATCCACATTGAACTCTAATTCATCATACAATTTAAAAAACAACCACAAAATCAAATCAAACAGCACTTAACATTCTTTTCCATATCCAATTCAAACTAATCATTAACCAACAAAAAAAAGGGGGTCAAATGAATCTAACTACACAAAATTCAAACCAATCACAGAGGGTTTAAGAAAAACAACCTTAAAAAACTGCATGTCAGAAGAAAACTTACGAATACAAAGACAAAGCTCTCTGAATAACATAAGTAGCATTGTTATACTTGGTCTGAAGTCTTCGATCTTCACACCCTCTAATCGCTTCATCGATCTCCATGTTGACCAAAAATCTGACCCAACAAACAAAAACAATTGAACACAAAATTAAAACAACTTGGGTCGGTTTAGAATTCCAAAAAGATTGAAAATTTAACAATAATTTTCAAAAAGCAAACCTGGGTTTTGGTCAAAAAGATAACTTTTTTTTAGAATTGAAAATTCTGTGGAGTGTGATTGTTAGTGATATAAGTAAGGAATAGGTGTCAGTGGTGAAGGATTGTGATTGTTTTGTTGCTTTGTGAAAGTGAATAAAAGAATGGGATTGGATTGGAAGAAGAAAATTGAATTTGGTTTATGTGAGATAGAAGAATTGAACAAACACTCAACAACAATGGACCTGTTTGTTTATTTGTAGGTCGATGTTTAATGTTTTTCTAGATTCTGGTTTTTTTAAGGATGTGAAGAAATTGATGCTCTAACTGAAATTTTAAAGAATTAGATCTAATGGGGACACAGTCCTTCACAAATTTAAATGGAGTTATCAAATAATAATATATTTTTTTTAAGGTTACAAATAATGCTAATATTTTTTTTAAGGAAAATAATACTAATATTTGATATTCATACCCAAAACAAATATTATTTTTTTTTTAATATAAAAAAACATTGAATCGGATGGTTCAAAAACGACTATTCTTTTTTTAAGTTGAAGAAATGACAATAATAATTTAAAAACTTAAAAACATAAACGTGTGATTTCGAATTCAAATCCAAATCATGATGTTCAACCTAACAATTTCAGTATTTGTCAGTTGAACCAATATTTATGAATCAAGAACGGTTATTTTGTGTTTGATTTGATTATAATGTAGTTCGGTTGAATTGAATTGAAACGTGGTTCAACTTGATTTTGTTTCTACATTTTATTTATTTATTTATTTTACTTTTTGGGTATTTGCTGTTTTGGGGAATAATGTATATAGGGCTTCTTTTTAATTTTATATTTATATTTATAAGTATTTAATAAATATTAAAAGGGGAAAACTTGACCAAAAAAATATTAAAAGGGGAAATGGAAATAATAGATAACCCTTTCTTGAAAGATTTGTCAAAACTAAATACCTTTCTTGATTGCCTCGTATGACAAGTGATATCTTGAAATTAAAAAAATTATCTTTTTGGATTTGAAAAAGAAAGGAAATCTTTTTATTTGTATCCTCTATTACCTGCTTCCCTTTTAATGGGTGTGAATTTCTTGAAAGTGTTTGATTTACAATGGATAGATGTATGTATAGTCCGTACCAAATTGTTGACTCTTAGAAAATTGGTGGCATTTCACATGGGAAGGTGTAAAACCTTCCCACCATGGGAAATGTTGTTTTATAAGGACAGCTAGCAGTCAAACAGGTTGAGCAAAGCTTTTTTTGTTGTGTTGCTTTGAACAAACATAATTTAGTGCAATATAATACAAAATTTAGATTACACCCTCCCCTATTAAAAATGCTACTTTTTAAACCCCACTTATCTATGTCACTCCAAAATATTTATACCCAAGCAATATTGTTTTATACTAGGATAATTAAAATACACAAATACATGGTTAACACTTTTTTTTTTGTTGAAGGATGGTTAACACTTTTTATCAACCACTATTCTGACAATGTAAATAAATAAAATGTGATACCTCAATTCCCTAAAAAAAGTCAATAAAATAATGAACGTCAATTATACCAAAAAAAAATTAACGAACATCAATAGTTAAGAAAAAAAATCATCAAAAATAAATTGACAGAATAATCCAATTAAGTACATTTTTTTCCAGTATTTAAACTATAGCATCAGACATAAACGCAATCTCATATATCAATAAAAAAAAATTTCACATTATTAATTTTTTTAAGAATATCTTCTTAAGCAATCTCATTATTAATTTTTAAAAAAAAAATATCAGAATAAACTTTACCATATATTAAGAATATCTTTTTACCACTATAATATAATAAACTGTATATTTTCTTTCAAAAAAAAAAAAACTATATATTTTTTTAGCGGGAGGAGAAAAAACATTTTACAAAAAATAAATAGAATAAACTTTTTATTCATAGGTCCATTGTCTAATATTGTACCTATAGCCCATTAAATAAAATAACATTAAACAAATATAATGTGGGGTCATAATTTTTGTACAAATTTTAAAACCAAAAAGTTAGCAATAGGTAGCAAGTGATCCATCTCAACCATTGAATATTTTTATTAATATATCAAAGATCAAAAATCACATTTCCCATGATGGGAAAGGAATCAACCTTCCCATGTGAACACACACCTAGAAAATTTCACACACTTATTTTTACTCAACAACATTTCCCTCAAACTCTTGTCAAAAAAAAAAAAACATTTCCCTCAAACAATCGTCTCCAAAGCATTTCCTTTGAATAAAGATTTTTTTTGGTGGTGGTCGAGGTTTGAACCTCGAACCTTGCATATATTACGTATTGTCCATACCAACTGAGTTATGCTTACAAGGACTCCCTCGAATAAAGATTGACAGAAAAAAAAACATTTCACACGATATTAAAATAAAATAAAAAATAATTTTAAGGTCCCAAACTCGAACTCTTGCCATTGAACTTAAGCTCTCTCTCTAATGAAAGACATGTATATGTCTCTTATCGTGGGAGACCTTTTTTCTTTGCAAAATGAATATGGATAATTGGATATATATATATATATATATATATATATATATATATATATATATATATATATGATTTATTTTTTTTAAGAAGTCAAAATGAAATATATAACTGCTAAACCGTGCTCTCCCAACACAAGGTGTACCGAGGGAGAGGCTCAAAAAGTTACAAAAATGTGTTACAAAATTGCAAGAACAAAACCAAGGAAAGAAACAAAATCAGTCTATGCCCGTACACATCAAAGGGCTTGGCCACCACCTATGATAATCAAAAACAATAATTTTGTATTTTGCCTTTAACTACCAAAAAGAAAGAAGTTTAACATTATCTAGAAGCTTAGAAACGGAGGAGGCTTTGTTTTGAAATATTATGTTGTTCATTTCCTTCCAAATAGTCCACGTACAAGCACACCAAATCAACATTAAGAGTGATCGCTTTGGTTTCGAAATACTTTTATGCATAAAAGTTATAGGTAGTTTTTATTTTTGAATACTTATTAGGTGTCTTAAGAGCATAATTATCGGCAATGTCTTAGCCAACATGTACACCTTGTGTTAGTTTGGATATTGCTTGGCAAATGATTACTACGTTGGCAACGGTGTCATTCTCTTCCCTTCTCACCTTTTCAATATTTTATAATTTAAAATATAAATTTGTAGTATATTGTAAAATTAATGGGGCCATTTTAAAATTTTGGATATGTAGTGTTGATATTTAAAAAATTTAGTTGAATATTCTAAATAATTGAAAAACATAAAAGTAAAGTAATATATTGAATGAGATCCATTTATAGTATCAATATGGATGTGTTTGCCCTTGTTTTTGGTAAACAACCGTTGGTTTAAAAATAGTTACTTGTAAGATCTTTGGAACATATTAGGTTTGTTATTTTTTAGAAAATGATGAATGTTCTTGATATTGTTATGCAGAATATGAATATAACCGTCGAATCCAACAAAGGTTGAACCCGTCGAAGTTATCTTCAAAGAAATAAAGTAAATTGTTTGAACAGAACAAGTAAATTGCAATGAAATTTAAAGAAATAAACGTAAATTGCATTGATTAAATGTAAATTGGTACACAGATTCATACATTGTGACTTGTTACTCGTTTCTCTCTGAATCCGGATAGTTTGAGCGTAAGTTTTATGTATGATTGAATTGTGACCCTTTTTTCTATGAAAAACTAGTATTTATACTAAGTAACTACCTACAAAGAGCATTCGAACATAACTGCTAATGACGATTACAGACACATTTGAATTTCAAATAACCTCCTTCGGACGGTAAGTGCTGCTTGGCTCCTTTATCTGGCACCAACTTCCCTTCGACTCTTATTTGCTTGTCGAACCACCACCATAAAAACAAAAAATCTCTTTAAATCCATAAATTCGATCAAACTTGTGAGTCGAACTCATTAACTCTTTTCAAAACCTAAGTCAAACTTCATTGACTGCATCTATTATAGCCTTTCGAAAACACATACTAACAGGATGGCATATATATATATAGATGCTCTAAGACACTTGTTATAAAGACCCTTATTTCAAAAGTCCAAGTTTTCCATATTTTCCTCTTTCGGCAATGATCAGGCTATTCACGTTAATCTCCAAAATCAACATTTCCATACACTTGATTAGAACAATTGGAAGCAAGCATTCCAATGTGTTAGCAGCTATTGTTATTTTTCATCCAATTCAATTAATTTGGAAAATATACAACACTTTTTTTTTTTCTTCTTGTTGCCTCCCATTTTTTGGTATCACTTGCGCTAGATGCTTCTTAACCGAGACCCTTATACGAGACTAATGATGTATATGTTATAAAATTACAAAGAGATCACTATATTAAAGTTAGTAATTTACTAAAACAAGTAAAAAAAATGTGAGGGGAAAACAAGTAAAATTCTTGTTGTGGGAAAAAAAAAATCTGAAATAATTAATAAGAGAATTCAAATTCTATTCCTATAAAATAATTAAATACTGTAAAGCTTTCGGTCAAACTAATTAATTGTTTTTGAAAGTCGGTCAAAAATAATTAATGAAATTTAATAAAATCTGAAATAGTTAATAAAAGAATATAAATTTTATTTCAAAAAAGAATTAAATAAAGTTTCTGGTCAAAAAAATTAATGAAACTTACAATGTAAGATTCAACATGTTACAAAAAATAATCTATAAATGTGTGAACGACTTCGACTCATCCCTCACAAATCAAAAGTAAACTCATTTTTCCATATACCACTCAGAAGATCATAGATTTGGATTGAATATAGTTGATTGCACTACAACCAACACATCTAGGCAATCCAGTTAATTAATATCAGGTGGTCCAGATTTTAAGTTCAAATTCGAGCTTAAAATCTGGTTTGTCCAATCTTAATTGGATGGTCCAGATGTGTCTGACTGCAGTGCGGTCATGAAATCCTGACGGCACACAAATCTTGCTCATGAACACTCCATAAAATTCAATGCAATTTTATCAAAAAGATATCATTTTGACAAAAACCCATGTTTACTTTTTGGATAACATGCATCATTCAATTTTCAATGCTTAGAATCCTTCACTCACCCTATTTGCTCTAATTATGTGTTCAATTGTTTGTTTTTGTTAGGATTTTGTTTTTGGAGATCAACATGGATTGTAGATCCATCATCCATGAAGCTATATTAGTTAGTGGATGATCAAATACTTCATCAAAGTACGATGATTTTAGGTGTGTTATTAAGTTAAACATACATGACTCTGCGTTCATATGGCTTCGTGAGACATGTAGTTTTAGAGTTGATATCTTTGAAGTCGATTTTAATTTTATGTGTGTGGAATTAGATTCTTGTTGTTATTGTTTAATGACTAATTTAATTTAGATATGGAAAAAATGGCTATCTCTGTTGATTTGATTTTGTGCTTGTTTTTCAACTATAAATATAAAAGTGGTCAATGTGGATTTGTGTCTTATTTATGTATAAATAATTTGATAAGACTATGATTAATTGTGTTCAATTGATTATTAATGAGTTATGACGCTTTGTTAAATTCACTAACCAGCAACCTAATACAATTAACCACATTTGGATTGAGTTAACTCGTGTCTCTCTAACCCAAATGACCTCCGATCATCCGAAATCCCCCCTTCCAAAACACAAGTGCATTATGTAGCCTCAAGGGTGGTGGTGCGACGAGATCCATCCTCCACAGACCACTGTTTAACCCTCTCCTTCCACTGGTTGGTTCCAGTTTCAATAGGTCGGTGGGTCGCATTTCTTGATTGGGTTTGGACTGTTGTGTTTTCACGATAACAAGATATATGTTCAGTTATGCCTCCTTGACGTCTGAAGGTTTGAGTTTATGCAGATAGGCAGCAGGGCTGCCACATTACCTTGGCCTCTAAACATGCATGTTTGTTTTTGGGTCCTTCCCATTATGTTTAGGTTTGCTTATTTTTGTTGTTGACTGTGTATTCGTCAAGGTTGTACTCCGGGGGACTGAATAGGTACGTACCTGATTCATGCTCATGATACTTGGATCTATGTTGTTCCCAGTTCAAGTTTCAAGGGTTCATATTCTACATAGGTGTCGCCTTAATATCTATATTGGTCATTGTGATTGATCAGGCTTGTTTGATATCCTCCTCATCATCTTCTCAATTCTTATGACCCTTCCCATGTAATAATTACTATCAAGTGTGAGATCCTCGAAAGAGAGTTCTGTCGGTGTTTAAATTCAAACCGTTCCAAAATAAAAGCGCAAATTGATAAAAAAAAACAAAAAATAAAAAACAAAAACCACGTAAAACCGAATATTGTTGAATTGTAATTTCGATGGTTCTTTTACAAAAACCGATTGGCTCGCATCAAATTTTAGATTGATTTTTCAAAACTGAACTAACCCGCATGCATATATTTTAAAACTTTATTTCTTCTTTTTTTTTTGTAAGAATTTTAAAAATTTATTTCTTCTTTTATCAGTACTATATATTGCACTAGTTTTTTTTTTTTTTTTTAACAAATCAAAATGGAATATATTACTCAAACGAAAAGTGATTCACCCCGCACAAGGTGTGCTAAAATTGATGAATCACTAGATATCTGTTACAGACACAAGGCACCTAGCAAAAAGATGCCGCCACCAAAAGAAATGAAACAAAGAATTTACTTGACATCCAAACAGAGTAATGGATGTCTCCACCAATCATGAAAACCAAAAGCTAACGAAATACGATTCGAATATAGCCAAAAGAAAGAATCCCGCTTCACTTTTTCAAGAATGATTTGAGGATCTATTACCGCATTTTTGAATATACAGTTATTTCGATCCTTCCAAATTGCCCATATAGAAGCGAGCCAAATCACCTTGAAAAAAGTATGAGAAAATCTCGGCATACTCGCCATGTTGCTAAACTGCAGAAAGTGATCAGAAAGCTGACATGAAGGAACATAACAAATGCCAAGCCAATTACAAATTAAGTACCAAACACTTCCAAAAAGGTTACAACCAAGAAAAAGATGATCCGCTGTCTCAATGTTTCCACACCCACCAGCACATAGAATACCGTTAGGTTGGATAACATTTCTTCGCACCAAATTTGCTCTAGTTGGAACTTTGTCTTGAAGTAGCCGCCACACAAAGAGAGCAACTTTAGAAGGAACTAACTTGTGCCACACATTTTTCTGAACACCCTCCACCACCGGTTCTGCATCAGATGTTAGGAAACGATACGTCCCACGAACCGTGTAACCATGTATAGGATCAAGAAGCCACCTCCAAAAGTCCTGTATATGATCCTGCAAAACAACATTACTCAACATAGCACTACACTCCCTGACACTTTCTTCCTCCCACGCCAACAATCGTCTCTGCCACCCCCACGCCTCACCACCTTCCCCCCACCCCAAATTTGCCATTTCCGCCATCGAATACTCCTTATACACTGATAAATCATATAAGCGGCTGAACTGAAGCCTTAAGGGAGCTCCACCCAACCAATTATCAGTCCAAAAGAACGTATTCCTACCATCACCTACCACCCAACCAATCAATCATATAAGCTAGGTTTGGATCTCATCCCAAAAGTTAGCTCAACGGATGAGGTTACTCAAGTATATTTATAGACTCCACAACCTGAAAACCTAAGCAATATGGGACAAATAACAAACTACAAACAACGTCAAAAACCAACTTCATTCAACAATGGGTATCCTTGGTACTTACGTGATTTTTATTTTAGGTTGCATGAATTCATTTTCTTTGAAGGTTAATTTCTTCTTACATTTAAATACTACAAACAATTTATATGTTCTATTTGTTTTACTTAACATATGGGATTGTCATCTTTATGTACATTTTGTACCATTTATATATCATTTCATTTCCAAACATCTTTTTTTTTTTTAACAAATATTAAGTATTCCCTTTTAAAATTTATATTTAATAATCTAGAATATATTATTTTTCATCACTTGTTTGTTTATGATATTAAAATAGGCTTAATAGCAGTTTTAGCCCCCTAACTTTTCCAAAGTTGCAATTTTAGCCCCCTAAGAAAAAAACTACAAAACCGCCCCTAAGTTTTGCATTTGTGGCAGTTTTTGTCCCCAAGGCCAATTTTGACTCGGTCTACGTTGACGTGGCACCCTAAGTGAGGTGTCATGTGTTATTTTTTTTTTACCAAAAATTGGCATTGAGGGCCAAAACTACTACAGTTGCAAAACTTAGTGGGCGATTTTGTAGTTTTTTTTTCTTAGGGTGCCAAAATCGTAACTTTGTGAAAGTTAGGGACCGAAAACTGCTATTAAGCCATTAAAATAACATAAATCGCTTGACAAAAAAAAAAAATATAAATCTGGAAATTGAAACTCCCTATGGTCATCAATTGATCGACCCACATTTTGCCACAATGGTAAACACCTAATTGATTGTATTGATCGACCCACGTAATGCCCTGGTTCATTATACATGTTTATATACAACAAAATTATCATGTGTGTGTCCTGGTCTCAAATGTGCCTCTCAATTGAGCAAAGTTCACGAATACAATGTTTTCATTTCTTGGAAAGCTAAAAAATTATAATTCTAACTACAAACAATTTAGTAATGTACAAACATAAGGCATTAGTTTTTAATAGTGCCTGTATACTTTTTTCAATTGTTTGTAATGTATAAAATACAATTTTAGCGAAAGGCAAAATACGTCTAACTTAAAGTTTATTTTTTTAGAAAACCTCTAACTTAAAGATGAAATAGGGTTTGTAGGTGGAATACTAAAATTTTGTCAAAAAAAAAAGAAGGTGGAATACTAAAATCCAATGGCATATCCATTGATTATTATCCAGATTATAAAAGCTGCAATAGTTCACCTTGCAAGTTAGAAGGATAGTCCCGACGTACGTGCATATAAATATAAGCAAGTAAATACGATAATTAAATGAAGCAACAAACATTATCACAACCTACAAACGTCAATATAAATAATCGCGGAAAAGTGGAAAATATTTTCCATTGGTAGTGGATCTAAATTGATGGAAGAAAACGTGATAAATTTTATGATTTATTTAGTTACTTTATAAGATGAAGAACGAGTAAAAGTTAGATATGTTTTGAAACAATAAGTAAAAACAAAAACAAAAAATGAAACTAGACATAGAAAATCTACCCTTTGATAAATTCTTATTACAATAAAATAAAACTATAAAAATACAAAATCCCCAAGTCATGTTCAATTAGGAGAGTCTTTCAAAAAAAAAATGTTCAATTAGGAGAAACATATTTATATCTCCGTAAATTTAGCTCAGTTGATAAAGATAATGTATAATATAATATATGTAAAATATGGGTTTGAACCCTGAACAAAAAAAATAAACATATTTACAATAATTTATTTAGGATAAGGTCTATATTTAACAATCTACCCTAAGTACTTATGTAGTTTTCTTTAGCTATTGTCCTACAAAGGTAACCAATATGTAAGTCTATACAATGCTCAAATATTGTAAATACTATATCTAATTTAACTTTTATACCAAGGACAAGAATTGTTTGTTTGGCATCAACTAAGTAATGATGTTAAGAGGGAACTGTTTCTCCTTAACCATTCACTTGACATTTTTCGAAAAATTAGTTACTGATACACAAATCTAAAGACTTTCCTTGGTTCATTTGCCTAGTTTTAGGTTTGTTCATCATTAAGGAGAATTTTCCTTTGCATTTCTCTTGTTTGTTTTTCCCTTTCCTTTTGGTTTAATATATATATATATAGTGCACTGCTATATTATCTTTTTGGTATAAAATAAATAAATAAACTTGCCTTAGTAATTAAAGTTGTGAAATCAAGCTTTCGATAAGCAATTTCAAGCTTGTATTTTCAGATTATATAATTCAGTGTTAAGTTTTTGAAAATATAATCAGGTACACATCAAAAAGCAGTGTTGTTTTGACATATATATTAGACATTAAAATTCAACAATATTCTTGATAATTAAAATAGGTTTTTAGTAAGCAAACAAAAATTAGATTAAAAAAAGTACAAATATTAGGGGATATAAAACTTAACCCAGTAAATCAACGTAAAAGTGTAGCTCAACCCTTACGGGTAATGAATACATTAAAATCAACATTAGTAGATTCAACCCCTAGTTCATCCTAACAAACAACGATCGCGACCATGATGCATATAGTTTGAGACATTAGCTAGAGCTCTAAGGAGTTGGTGTATGGATCAACCGTCAACACGGAACTAGTCCAAGATCCACCAACTCCCTCCAATAAAAGAGAGCAAGCAACATAACTCTTTCGAGTCCAACTATCCAACATCAAACTAAGAGGACGTGAGGGTAACAAACCGGTCTGAGCAATCACAATGACCAATAGAGGTATTAAGGCGACGCCGATGTGAAACCTGAACCCTTGAAACTTGGAGATTTCAATAAATCTTGAAACATCATAGATCCAAATATCATGAGCATGAACCAGCTATTTATTCAGTTCCCTAGTGATCAACCCTGAAAAATACAATCAATAACATAAAGAAAAAAACCCATACGGAGTATGAAGCAACCAAACATGAATAGGTTTAGAGGCCAGGGTAATGCGGCGACGCTGCTCCCTACCTGCACAAACCTAAACCTTTAGACGGCGAGGAGGCATAACCAAATAGAGATCGTGAAACACAAAATGATCCAACCTCGATCCAGAATCGCGACCCACCAACCCAACATAAAATGGAGACAATTAGTGGAATGACAGGGTTAAACGGCGTTGTGGAGGATGGATCTCGTCGCACCACCACCCTTGAGACTACATCACGACGCCTATCTTTTGGAAGTGAGAATTTCGGATGGTCGAAGGTCCTTTTAGTTAGAGAGATAGGTTAACACAATTTAAATATGTGGTTAGTTGTATTAAGTTGGTGGTTAATGAATATAACAAAGTGTCATAACTTATATATATATAACAAGTGTCATAACCCATTAACAATCAATTGAACACAATTAATCATAATTTTATCAAATGATTTATACATGAATAAAACACAAATCCACATTGAACACTTTTATATTTATAGTTGAAAAATAAGCACAAAATCAAATCAACAAGGATAACCATTTTTTATATATCCAATTAAAACTAGCCATTAAACAACAACAACAAAGGACAAATGAATCTACCTCCACACACATAAAATTCAAATTGACTTCCAAGATAACAACCCTAAAACTGTATGTCTCAAGAAGACATATACAAATACAAAATCATGTATGTCTGACTTAATAACATACCTAAAGTTATTGTAATTTGATATGAAGTATTTGATCATCCATCAGCTAATATAGCTTCATGGATCTACAATCCATGTGATTTTGAGAAACAAAATCTTAGTAAAAAGCAAACAATTGAACATATAATTAGAGAAAATAGGGTGAAAGAAGGATTCTAAACAGAAAATTGAATGATACATGTTATCTAAAAAGTAAACATGGATTTTTGTCAAAATTATATCTTTTTTATAGAACTGCATTGAATTTTATGAAGTGTTCATGGGACGAGGTTTGTGTGCACTCTGGATGTCGTGGCCGCACTACAATCAGTCACATCTGAACCATCTAATTAAGATCGGAGAATTCAGATTTTAAGTTCGAAATTGAACTTAAAATCCAAACCATCTGATCTTAATCGAATTGTTCAGATGTATTGGTTGCAGTGCAATCAACTATGCTCAATCCAAATTTGCAATCTTGTGAGTGATATATTGAAGAACGAGTTTGCTTTTGATTTGTGAGGGATGGGTCGAAGTCATTCACAAATTTATAGATGATTTTTGTAACATATTGAATCTTACATTGTAAGTTTCATTAAAGTTTTTGACCGAATAATTATTTTTTTTTTAATAAAATTTGTATTCTTTTATTATTTATTTCAAATTTTTCAAAGTGTCATTAATTACTTTTGACCGACTTTCACAAACAATTAATTAGTTTGACTGAAATCTTAATTTAATTATTTTTTTGGAATAAAATTTGAATTCTCTTAGTAATTATTTCAGATTTTTTTCCCACAACAAGAATTTTACTTGTTTTCCCTTAAAAAAATTTTTTTTTACTTGTTTTAGTAAAGTACTAACTTTATTATAGCGATCTCTTTGTAATTTTAACATATAGTACTTCATTTGTCTCGTATAAGGTTCTCATTTAAAAAATTTATGACTCAAATAATTTACTTTCTTCGGTTTCAATTATAAGAAAAATAATCACTTTTTAGATTTATTGAATAATTAATGTATATGGTTTGTATTATACACAAGATATATCAATTATTTAATGAACTTAATAAGTGAAATGTTACTTATAATCGAGGCCGGATGAAGTATCACTTTGTGGAAGAGGGTTATGTTTTGAGGTTCGACAACTACTCTTGTTCAATGCCCCAACCCGAGGGAGCATCACATTCGAATAACAAGACAATACTTATTGAGGTCCTCTAACATTGTCCTTGTTTAATTAAATAGTCTGCCTAATTATTTCATTCATTGGGGTGGTGACTCAACTGATTTGAACCAAGATATTAATGGAGTTGAGGAAAAGTCCAATTTCAAGTCTTGACAAACAAAAAACTAACATAATTAATTAATTTACTATCATTTGTCATTAAAAAAAACATTTCACTCTTTTCAACCACTTAATGGATGGTGATGAATACATATTTAACTATTGAATTCAACTAACTAATATTTTTTTAGGAAGTATGTTTGATTCAAAATGACATTTATAATTAGACAAATGTAGCCTCACACACATACAAAAGTTCTTATTGAGAGTACCAACTCCACAAATTTTTATAAAATTTTAAAACTACTCAATACATCATCCAATGATTTCAATAGATTAGGTTAAATTGCTACGAAATTTGGATTTATATAAATATTTGTGTGATTGGTCATATATCTATTACGACAATAATCAACTGTTGGATTAGTGAAATTTCTTCCTAAATTATGAGTTGTTGAGTGGAGTAACTCATGTGGGAGTAACTCATGAAGCTGATAGCCGAAAAAGTAACCTATAATTGAAGGTTTATAGTTGATGATTTATAACTGAAAATGTAACTTATTAAAATTAAAGTGTTTGATAAAGATAGTTGTTGAAATAGCCGATAAATATAAAATAAAATAATAAAAATGTTTGTTTATTTATTTTTTATGTACTCTTTTGTACGTAGATGTCTAAAATGTTGAATATATGAGATAGGTACTATATACCTAATATTTTAAAGTTTTGGATGGGGATGTGACATTTCTCTTTTATGGTATCGGAGCATCGACTCGATGTTGCTCTTGATATTCTCCTATACCAACCAAAACATATTACATCATTCTCTTTATTTCTTTTTCTCTCAGGGTGTTATTTGGATGCAGGATTATCCATGAAATATTTTCTTGTGTTATTATACACGTGAAAAAATAAATTTCTTATCATTAGATGATGATGATGATGAACGTTTGTAATTTAATAAGGACCAATGACATGACAATTATTTGTTATGTAGGATATATCTTTACTCGAGTAATTGCCATGTCATTGTTCGTGCAATTCTTGTGCAACCAATGCAGGTGGAAGACAATTTGGCTCAGACTGAGAAACAAGCGGAGGATCATCAAGGTAACAAATTTCATGACATGCGTATGAGTGGCTCATGGAGTGATGCAATGGCATATTTAGATTATATTCGAGAAGATCACATGAATCCCAATGTCGCTCAAGACTTGGAGATTTTGCAGTCGTTTTGGAAGGGCAAAGATGTCAGCACTAGTGTACCTCAGGTTTATGCCGACGAGGAAAGGAGAGGGACATCTATAAATTATTTAAAGAATCGTTTTGTTGCTATGGAATAGCCTTTGACTGAGGTAGTGTAAAAAAAAAGAAGCAAAAGGGTTTTTGAGTTCATTTTACCTGCTCTAGGGGTAGGTTTCACGATTGATTTGGCTTCTCTCTTTGATTATGTTTCTTTTGTTGTTCACTAGTGTATCACCCGTGCGTTCATACGGGTTAACGTATCTTTTATCGAACAATATAATTTGAATTGGACAGAATAAAAATAATGAAAACAAAATTCAAAATGATTTAACAACAGAAACAGTAAAATAAGGTTAAAAAACATGACATGCAACTTACATAATAAGGTTTACAAATTACACTACACCATCACTATGAAATTAAGATATTCAAAGTGTTTCGACATAAAGTTTCGAAGCCTAGTAATAATTAATATTGAGAATTAAATCTTAGTTGATCGGTTGTATTCAACTCATTTAATATAATACATGCACTATTACAGACCAATATGCACCAAACGAAAAGAAAAAAAAGACACATGAATTTTTTTCGGTGGTGTTCGGGGCTTGAACCTCGGACCTTGCATATATTATACATTGTTCTTATCAACTGAGCTAAACTCATGGGGACAAAAGACACTTGAATTGAAACACTTCA
Organism: Medicago truncatula; assembly: GCF_003473485.1. Taxonomy (NCBI): domain Eukaryota; kingdom Viridiplantae; phylum Streptophyta; class Magnoliopsida; order Fabales; family Fabaceae; genus Medicago; species Medicago truncatula. The sequence continues at coordinate 48,195,817 of NC_053048.1, forward strand.
TAATGATTTAAAATACTACAAATATTAAAAACATGACACACAATTTATAAATAAGAATTACCACTTAAACTACACATTCTATACGGAATTAAGAAATATTGTCATCCCTTTGCCAATAGAATAAGGTAGGTAAATGATTTAAAGCCAAATTCAAGTTAAGAAAAACAAATACTATTTAAATTGTTTTTATTATTTTCAATGGGAAAATGTTTTAGATAAATTTTTGGAGATAAATTTCTGAGTGTAAGTATTTTGAAAATTAAGTGATATGAGTTATGAGTTTCAAATTATTTTATTAAACTCAATAAAAATTTAATTTTTAAAGTCAAGTTGCATTTATTTCAAGCTCTAAAGAGCTTTTATTGTTGTAAAATAATTGATGTTCATGTGCAGCTCTAAAATGTTGAAGGCAAACATCTTATATTTTTAGACTTTTTTTGAAGCAGAAAAAAAAGATACAATGAAATAAAATATGAATTCAATAAAATACTCTTGAAAAATATTATGTGGGGCATCTATGAAATCCATAGGCTCTTCTCATAGGTTTAATGTGGGACACCCCCTATAAAAATTTTGAGTTGAATTTTATATTCAACTTTAATTCTAGACCATTCATTTGATAAAAACTTTAATAAACAATGACATGGAATTTTCTCATAATCTTATTTTTTAGTGGTATATATAAGGTTTTTTATTTTTATTTTAACTTGGTCTTTTTCTTTTTCTTTCTTGTTATCTTTTGTCGCTTGAGAAGGTTTTGATTTATGTTCTCCTTTTCCTTTTGTTCTTATCTCTTTTTTATATGCATGTTGGAGTAGGTTCTCCTCCTACACCCATTTGTCTAAAAAAAGAAAGAGTCAAGAGGAGTACATGGAGGGGTTTGTTGTGAATTTTTTAAAAAAGGTTTTTAAGAAAACAAGATACATGATTCTATAAATTGACTTTTATGTTTGTTGGCAAATTATGATACGAGAAATGTCAGACACACTCTCCTTTTAATATTCTCTTAAATATTTACTCTTTTATTGGATGAAACACACGTGAGTCTCACAACTTTATGTGGAGTCTATTTTCAAAGTGTGATATCTACATAAATTTTATCCAATAAAATAGTGAGTAATAAGGAGAGTGTTAGAAAGAGAGGGTCCATAACACTTCTCTTATGATACATACCTTGCACAATAAAGGATACCAATTTATATAAGTAACTCGTTTAAAAATAGGGAAATGCTAACTTGTGTTCTTTGACATAAGTCAAGAAACCAAATGTATAAGATTTTTTATTTTTTTTTAATTTTGCATTTAATATCTTAAAAGTTATATTTTTCAATGTAAAACTTATTTTTTATTTCCATTTTAAACTTCTTAAGACACAAGTTAGCATGACCCCTAAAAAAAAATATAAGTGAGATTCATATAGAAGTTTGGCATCTTCAACATTATGTTTTTTCATTCGCATCATTCATAGAACTTTAGATAATTAGATTAAATGATTAAGAGACTCAGATATCTAACACATTTGTGAGACCATGTTGGTCAAGTAAGTTTATTTGTGAAGTAAAGCAACATTTATCTAGTAATTTAATTTGAAATCCACACTAAACTTTAAGAAAGAACTAGAATTTTAACCCGTGCGATGCACGGGTCTTGTCGACTATAATATATACTAATGAATAATCTTTAACTCGTAAGATCATGGGTCCATCAATAAACACAAATTAGATTATTAGAGATACAATATTACAATCAAATTTGTTTTACTATGTCCTTCAATGACACTTGAATCTTATTAAATTTTACATTTTAGTTTTGAAAAACTAATCAATTAAAGATTGTTGTTTTATTTTATCACAATATATTATTGGGGCATTATCTTCTCATTTTTTTATAAAAAAATTATAAAGAAAAAAGATAAAAAGAATACAATATTATATTGTTGTACGGGTCAATTTTATTTATTACTCCCTCCGTCCCTATATATAAGACCCTTTTGCCAAAATCACGGGAATTAAGATAGTAGATATTTGTATTAAAGTTGTTTGTAATCACTATTGTTTTTACAATTTTATCCTTTAAGAATAAGGTTAGTTTATGTTTTCAAGATGTTATTTATTGTTGATTGAAGAAAAAGATGTATAATAAATAGGAGCATGTATGTAAAGAAATAATTAATGTAATTGGAAATAACAAAGGGGTCTTATAAAAAGGGACAAAAAAAATTCTCAAAAGGGTCTTATAATTAGGGACGGAGGGAGTACCTTTTTAGTTAAACATCAAAAATTGACTTGTAATAATTGATTTAAATTTTCACTTCCATGAAATACAAAGTCACTTCAATTAATAGAATTTCTAAATTACACGTACAACTCTAAAAAGAATAATTACACTTTGATATTTATTAAAAGTAATAATATATTTTTCCAATTAAATACATATCATATATGCATATATCATAGAATTTAATAACATAAGAGATCTTATACAATGTATTAATTATTTTGAAGATGTGTGCTTAGTTGAAGAGTTGTGTATTTTTCAAGGGGTATAACAATAGATGTAATTTAATGCAATTCATGGTTTCTAACAAAATTTTTTGAATTTCAAATTAAAGAAGTGTTGGAAGGAAATATATAATTAGGGTTAGCACTTAGCAATTAATGTGGATCATTTGGAGGGAATTTTCTAGGTTTAGTTGTTGCAAACCTAATAAGATTAAAGAGTAATAAGAGATCTTATACAATGTATTAATTATTTTGAAGATGTGTGCTTGGTTGAAGAGTTGTGTATTTTCCAAGGGGTATAGCAATAGATGTAATTTAATGCAATTCATGGTTTCTAACAAAATTTTTTGAATTTCAAATTGAAGAAGTGTTGGAAGGAAATATATAATTAGGGTTAGCACTTAGCAATTAATGCGGATCATTTGGAGGGAATTTTTTAGGTTTAGTTGTTGCAAACCTAATAAGATTAAAGAGTAAGGGATACGCACCCATTCACTAATTTTTTTTTCTTTAGATTTTCATACTCGAGCAAAGTAATCTTTTACGTGGATCTAATACATTAATATTTTTCTTTTATCAAAATTTTTCCTTACAATCAATTAAACAAAACTATTCCTTTGACCAAAACAAAAAAAAAAAAAAAAATATTCCCGACTCAACTAGCCTCTATTTACTTTCTTGAAAGATTAAAAGTCAACAATTTTAAAGAGGGTGTTGTAACCAAAAAAAAAAGAGGGTGTTACGTGAAAGATCTCATCTCACTACTAAAGTTGATTAGATTCAACAATTATAGAATACACAATTAAATTTCAATTAGATTCAGAGAAACGTAAAAAAAATGCTTGACTTTCTTTTATGAAGTGAAAAAGAAAAAAAAAAGAGGCTTATGGAAGAAACTTTTATGGTTGAATATGACTTTTGATATGTATAGGAAAGAAAAAACATATTTTATGTTGTATGTTTTTTCTCCTCAATCTGATACCAAGTCTCGAGCCAAGGACCACAAAGTTTGAAAAATATTTGGTTGTTTATGTGGAATCATTTGAAAGTACACATTTGAAATCATATTTGGCTGTTTGGAAAATGTTCTCTCAAGTATTAGAGTGTTACTTTTTCCACCCTATATTTTTCCTCGCGCGCCTTATTTTTTTTTTTCAAAAATATCCTCGGAGCATTCCGAATTGTATATTCCAGAATCAACCGGTACATAGAACTGAAACAAATTTGCATGTCATTGTGAGTTTTATCATTGTTTTTCAATAAATCATTATATATGTATGTATAAAAGGCAATTAACTTAAATACTATATCAAAAAAATGATTTTATATATATATATATATATATATATATATATATATATATATATATATATACCAAAAAAGGGTTGAATTTATATCATTATACATTTCATCTAATGATATACATTTCAACTAAACCAATGATATATATCTAATCTATGGCGCCGAAAGATCAATGGACCTATCATCATTTTCAGCCTTCACACCAGGACCAGGACCAACAGGACCAACCCTCTCATCGGGATCAAGATTTTCAATAATGTATAATTCTTCATCATCTTCTACCATCGCTTGACCCGCCGCTCGACTTAGCTCATTATAATCTACCATCCGGCTGGCGTATCTATCAGGCCAGTTGTCTCCATCCTCTCGGTGGTGTCGTCTCCATAGATTGCAAGTGGGAGGAATCGGACAACCATCCTTCAAATCCAAAGCCATAAAATGGTTGTCATTCACATATGCCAGACAGATCAACGGAGAGATACTTGGCGGCGTCGGTGGACCACATAGGTTGTCGATGGCCCTAACCCAGTGGACAACACAACAATCGGTTGGTTGAATTTTTGTGCGATGAGGAAACTCATATCCGGCATGGTCATCAATTTATCCCGTGGTGCATTCCCAATATCGGCGTAGGATAGAGCGCCTAAGACCTCTTTATTCCGCCTATCATTATTAATCATCGTCCCATAGCGGGCATTTTCTACACCGATAAGCTCTTTGTAAAGGTTGTACCGGACTAATGTGTGATCATCAACAGTCAAGTTACGTAGGACCGCAACTGCTCGGAACCCACAATGGCCATCACCGGGTACATCTGTAACCTTTTCAATAAATTTAGAGAAAATTATATTTGTACGATCACTTTTTGACAACTTTCTCTCTCATACTCACATTATACTCTTATTCTCTCTCTTCCTTTTTCCCTCTCTATTGTTTTTAACCAATGAAAAGAGAGAAAAAAGTTGTCACAAAAGTTGTTCAAATATCACTACTCTAAATTTATGCATCCAAATTGGGATTTGGTCTTTGTGTGGTATATTGACTTTAACCGGTGTTGGCTTGTTCATGTTTTTTGGAGTTGGCTTAGGAGGAGTAGTTGACATGTTGCTTTTCCGTGCACTCTTCCTACTCGTCCCTGTTGATCTTGTTTGTGAACCCTATGTCTCTTGCTCATGGGAGTCAACAATCTCCCAAAGCGAAGGGGACTGCCTTGTCGATCGAATGCTTTACTTATCTTTCTTAGGAGCTCCTTTGATGGTGACCTTATTTGGCGGTGGACGCATAAAGGTGGTCTCTGGTAAAACAAATTGTCGGAATTGTTCCTTCAAATGCAACTTCATGTTGTAATCGGCGTCCTTGAACCGAGCTTGCAATATTGTAAGGAAACTGTCATTCTGGTCTGTTCACTGATACATTTCGGATTTTAAAATCCGGAATTCACTTATCTAATTCGGAATATCAAATCCAGAACTTCCCGATACACCCTTTGCATGAGCCTTAAATGCGCTTGCATGGGGTGTAAATGCTACATTTCGGATTTTATAATCCAGAAGTCAATAACATTGTCCGGAGTATAAAATCCGGATTGCACCAATACAGGAAATTAAAACAGAAAATCTTGGGCAGAACCTAAAGTAACACAGTTTTTTTAAAAAAAAAAAAAAAATTACCTGAAGAATATCCCATTATGGCAATAGAGAGATGTCTTCTTTTTTTGGAAGCTTCGGGTCAACCTCGTACTGAACCTCAACCTCTTCCAGTGGGTGTGAATTTCATCCAAACGGAGGGCAGTTCCGTTTTTGATCTTCAAACCAATCATACACGCACACGGTAATCCGTAAGTGATCAAACTCAAACAACCATATTTTGATTTATCCGTACCAATTTCAAGTGCTTTATTGTACTCCACTACGAGATGATGTAAAACTTCCATTGAAATGTTCCGGATCGAATTAGACCACAACAACTTTCCTTTGAACCTATGTTCAAGCATTATTATGCTCGTCTGAAATGAAGCATGTATTGCGGTATGTTGCAACTCTAGCATGTTATTAACGGATTGCCAGTTTGTACTCAAATCACCCATACTACTACTCAGGTACTTTTTAAACGAAGCGTGTGCAGATTCAGCTCTATTTTTTGTAGTATTCCCCATATGAAGGTTTTTGTGAACCCAAAACCTCACAAACTTCTCCTTAACCGGATTCAAAATTGTCTTTTCAACATATTCCAAAAACTTGGAAAATTTTGCGCATAGAACTTTAAACCGGGTCCAATTATCAATATATGTTTCCTCCGTGTCGGAGTCCACAATATACATCCATGCAGCCATCACAATTTTCACCACCGACGCAGGCTTAATCGCTTGCCCATTCTTGCCTTTGAGATCCGTCACTTTGCAATCCAATTTACACTTTGCTCTCACATTTTGTCCAATGTGATATGAGCACAACATAGTTGTAGCTTTAGGGAAAACATTTTTCACAGCATTGATCAAAGCATTGTCCCGATCAGTGAAAACTACATTGGGATAGAGATCTTTGGAGTGCAACATCTCACGACACCTCTCAAACGCCCAATAAACATTGTCTTGCCTCTCAGACATCATATAGGCAAAAGCAATAGAGAATGTTTTCATGGTAGAGGTGTTACCAACAAACTCAAGCAATGGAAGACGATACTTGTTTGTCTTGTATGTTGAATCCAAGACAAGCACCGTGGAGAATGTGTTAAACAACTTGATATAATCTGGATGTACCCAAAAAACATCACTGACAACCTCAGAATCAGGATACTTCCTACAATGATAAACGTAACCATTATCAACCAAAGACTTCAAGAGATGTTGCATGTCATTCCACGTACCCCTAATGGACCGCCTATACCTATAAGAAGCATTATAAACATGTTTGATAGTAGTTGACGTGGTACGGTTCCTCTTCTTTAAGTTGGTAAGCATTTGCCTTGGAGGAACGTTTGAATCCACCATCTCTTCAAGGTGAACACGTTCATTTGGGTTTAGACGACCGACAGTTTTATGATCTTTCAACACATCCTCCGTGCCGACTCTTTCTCTTGTACACGGTGTATGAACCTCCTCTTTCACATATCAAAGTAACAAATGTGCTTCTTCCATTGCCACCGTTATCAGATTTACCAATAACAGTGGAAAAACCAAGCTTTTTAGCTTTCTCTCTAACCCACTCCAACAAATCGTTCCGTGTTGCAAACCTGTGTTTAGTGGTAAAATGTTCTCGTTGGTCGATACAAACAGCAACAACTGAAGGTGGTACAACAGGAGGAATAAGAGGAGGAGCATCCTCTGCTTTTGAACCACCTAGAGAAATTTCAAGTTTTGGTGGTGGTGGTGGGGGATTCTCGGATTTGGCATTACCGGAATCATGCGCATCTTCAAGTAAAAGAAGCGGCAACGCATTAGGAGGTTCAATCTCAGGTGGATCAACATTTGGGGCATCAATCGGAACAACCATATCTGAAAACAGTGCAGGCATAGTCAGAAAATAAACACAGTTTCTGTACTGGTGCAGTCCGGATTTCGAAATCCAGAACGCATGAATCCAATCCAGATTGCATAGTCCGAAAAGGTACAGTACATATCATATGACGTGATCAAAAGGAAATCGCCTAAAAAACGAATGGGGAAAGGTTTATATACACATTACCTTTGCATTCAGTCGAAAATGATGATGTTAACCCCCCCTTGATGGCCATATTGCTGCTCCAAACCATATTTTCGCCCTAAACAGTGTGTTTTTGGAGGTGTTGGGAGTGTTTGTGATAAAGGTGGTGTGCTTCAGCTAGGTTCTGGAGAACTACATATAACCTAGCTATCCGGATTTTGTTTTCCGGAAAAAAAAAACGACTACTTTTCCCGCTCAGTTTAAATACAGGGTGTGCGGAATTTCTATTCCGGAAAGTAACCATTGTGTCCTGATTATGTTTTCCGGATAGCCTTTCACCCTCACCAAGCCCAAGTATCACAGGCCACATGAATCAATGTGATTTGCTAACCATTTCGGATTATAGGATCCGATTTTTGTCCGAATTATATAATCCAGACAAAGGGTATTTTGGTCAAAATCACAGGGCGCGCGAGAAGGCTGTAGGGTGGGAAAAGTAATAGTCCAAGTTTTATTGCACAACACCAAAGGAAAGACTTGGATATCCCATAGTGAAAGCCAAATTTCCCAATGAGTAACATCAACAACTCTCTTTTCAACACTCTCTCTAACAGTCACCCTCTCGTTGGATGAAATCAATGTAGATTTCATAACTTTATTTGGGATCCATTCACAAAGTTTGGGATCCACATTAATTTCATCAAATGAAAGAGTGAGTGTTCGACAAACTAATTGCGTATTTGATTCTGTTGTTATGATGAAATATTTAGTTGTCTGAAATAAATCTTTAAGCAAAAAGTGATCTATGTTCCTAAAGTTAATTGTTATTACCAAACATAATTCTACCACCCCTAGTTCTATAGAATATTTTTGGTTGATCAAAACCAACAACAGTTCAGACAAGTGCAGAGGATCCATGCAAATATTCAATGTATACTCAACTTTTTGTTTTGAAATTCATCAAAACATTGAGATTTCACACATTGTAATCATAGAATGCACTCTAGTTCAAAAATGTAAAAAAAAAAAAAAAAACTATAAAATGTTCAGCCTGTCAACAGTGTGGCAGGTGGAAACTGCTAAGTGCTATCAAGTTTATTTGTGCTGCTAACATAATTAAAAATATCATTCAACGACTTCAACCATCTCATATTGAAGAGTCTCTCACTCTCAGCAATGTCCTTGTGATGCCTTCTCTGCAAATAAAATCATGCAAAATTCTTACTGAAGTTTCCAGAAGAATTACCTATTAGCTATTTCATATAGACCTTCATGTTTCCAAATTTTAACAAAATAGCCTACCATCTCCTGCATAATGCAAACTTACCAACATAACTTTTCATATAATGCATTCCCAAATTTGAAAAGGAAAGAGTGTATCTTAAAGAACTTACAGCTAAAGGTATAGGCGGGCGGAAAGATTCGTTAGAGAAAAGCATGTCGTTAGGATTTCCTGTCAGGCTGAAAGAGATGTTGGTTAATTTTGGTAAACATGAAATAGATATTCAAGATTACATAAAACATAAAGGATGGATTACTGAAAATAAAAAGGTGCCATCTAGGACCTCATCTTCATAAAAGCAAAGGTTGTTGCTATTGTCACAAAATGCCAATGATGAGCTATTGGCAACATGTACAAGTTTACTGAAGTAAAAGTTTCCGCTTAAATATTGGCAAACCAGACAATTAAAAGGATGATGTACATGTATAGTGCTTAGAGACACAGTAAAGAGACATTCATTTTCTAAAATATGAAATGGATTCACAAGGAGATCAATAATTTTGTTCATAGAAATTTTGATTATTCCATTTGGTTGGCACCAATATTTTTGTTGGTCTACCAAACTCAAATGAAATGCATGAATGAAGAATTCCTTTTTATTACAATTGACCAAACATGGCCCCCTAATTTTTCTATGGATATATGGATGAAAATCAGAAATATGCATGTACCATATAGTTGAAACTCTAGGGGGTCTCTGTGCTTTGTTTGACTGATCACCAACCCATTCTTTCCTCTTTTGATTCCACGCTATCTCAGCTGCATGATAACATGAATATACTTGAGAATATTCTAAGAAGAGGCTTAAAACTAGACTGCATTTGACAATAGAGAAATCATTCACCAAGAAAAGTCTCACATGAGTTAACATCCAAATGCAACAATTTTTTTTAATATATTTCATATTTTCTGACTGGTTTCAGGGATCAGGAAAGGATTAATTCCAGTTATTTCTATAATCTGCGGCTACATTTGGCTGGGTAAGCAAAAGAGATACCTACATGTATATATTTGTTAGAGATGTGATTGTGTATCATATTGTAATACAACCATATGGCAAACTATGTACTTGTACTCCTATCTCAATTTTCACATATTCATTTTTTCCTATCCGGAAGCCACATGCATGCACTATATGCAAGTTGCCTCATGACTTACCAAGTAAACAGGAAAAACAAACAAAGGATCCTAAAACATTTTGCTGATAAGTTTTTTAAAACATTCTGAGCAGGGAGAAAAAACAAAATTAATACTTGAAACGAGCCAAACCATTTAATTTGAAGTTAAACACATACGCGCGCGCGAGAATTGTTGCAGATCTGTTTAAGATCCATGTGCTTACAAGATACCCAAAAAAGTCGAAGCATGAAATAAATTTTGTTCACTAATTCTTATTTTGCTAAACTAGAGCTATCAACAATAAATGTCAGAAAAGGACATACCATGGTTTACAAAGGCTTCTTTCCCAGTCAAATTATTTTTGCGGGCATCATTTGAGCCCTTTGAAGAGTCGTTCTGATGGGCATTTGAACTACAACCAATCAGATCCATCTTTTATGGAGAGTTTTATAAAATTGTCTACTAAACAACTAAGCTGTATGAAAAGTATATGGAAAAAGACTATTAGAGGGAAAGCTTTCCACCCATGTTATACAAATATAAATTATAAAATCATTCCAAGGCCACACTATAAAATTATAAGTTTTTTGAAGATTCACCAATCATGCGAAAGAGCTTCTAGTTAAGCAATTGAAAATGCAAATTGTAATGCCATTTAGGCCTTACAGAACTAAAATGTGTACCAATTGGAGGCCAGATGAAATAATATGTTTTCAGCCTCTAATTCCAGATTCAAAACTAACAAAATGTAAATCCAAATTCTATTTCTCAATACCAAACTATCCAGAAACTAAATTTCAGAAGGAAAAAAAAATCAATATTTTGCAATTAGTTTACAGGGTAAAAGTAAACAATCTCAAACCATTGATGAATAAATCAATAGCGGGTGTAACATGCACACTCATAACAAATCATGAATATTTTGCAATATAAACATCAGATTTCTCATTAACTATTAAACTTGCTTATTATACTTCCGACTTCTGAGTCTAATCCATTAAGAAGAATTTGTTACCAATTGTACAGGTTTCAGGGAAGCATCCCTTCCCTCAAAGGGAAAAATGATCATAACCAAAGCAAATGTTAGGAATGAAATTCCTCGAAAATTGAATTCCTTGCTGTTGGGATATTCACACATTCACACGCGATCAATGTATTGGCCATCATTGCATTCAGATCAGATTTTGAGCATGGAATCCATACTACCCGATCTTGAACCAATTGTCATTAAAACGCTGACTGCATGAAATTAGAATATCCCGACCACGACAAAGGAGGAATCTTGATCCCTCCCTTTTGTGATTACGATTTTATTGGGGAAAAATACATTCATTGATAATGAACCACTAATTCACAAGCACAACACCTCAACATCAAGAACAAATAAATTTAAATATTAAACCAATACAAGATACCGTCACTCCAAGAAATGATCACCAAGGATTTCTTGATCATAGTCAATTGAATCGAACACAATATGCAACCATTGTCATTTCAATAAAAACAGTAACAGAAAATAATATAACAAAGCCGAAACAAATAATGAATACTACTACTAATAAAACAGCAATGATTTCATCAATAAAACAATAGGTTAAGAATATGAATTCATTGAGGATTGAAATGATAAAAGAAATTCAAAGGGGAAATGGAAAGAAAGGAAAGACTGACCTGTTGTTGTGTAGTGTGGACTGAACTTCACTGAGACGAAAGCGATGGAGAGAAAAGAAAACAAAAACAAAAGCGTATCAAATTTTGGCTTATGTACGAGTAATTCAATCAAGGAAAATTCAAACCACTCTTGGCTCCTTTGATGCACATGATGAATGAAAGATACGGTGATTGTATTATACTTTGTCTCAATGTAAAAAAAATACATGATTTATATCTTACATTGTCATAGTTAAAAAATAAAAATGTTGTCCGCTAGTTTGTCTTAGTTGTAGGAAAATTGCATTGCATGCTATATGTGAGGGTCGAATGAAATCAAGCAAAGAAACAACATCGGTGAGTGAAGATAATCTAGTCTAGGATTAGAGTTAAAGTGATCTGTTGAAAGTGTGGATCATAAACATCAAATCTTTATTTAGAAACGACTTGAACATGCATATTTTTAGGTGGCTTGATAAAAAATTAACTTATCACCTACCTCTAACATATGTACTAGGCAAAATTTGAACCATTGGCCGCCATTATCAAGAGACACTTATACCTTTTTTGCGCTTGTTTGTCGATGAGTGTGATTGTTTTCCGTCTTTCTTTAAATGTCATTGATATCTCATTTGAGAAGTGCTAGGTATAAAACACATTGTAGTGTTAATTAGAAGTTATATATATGTACATTTCTAAAATATTTACCAAAACATTATAAAGATTTACCGTAGGAAAAGAACATATTTTATTTTGTTCAAGATATTAGGAAAACAACATTACAATTAACATGATACTAATTAGAACCAATGAAGGAACCAACAAATGATTTTTGCCAACAAATGATACGTTACATAATAGTTAGGTATAAAACACATGGTATATCTTTCAGGATAAGGGAATAGTATATCAATTGAAGGCAGAAAAAAAATTTGGACTCAGAATACTTAGAATACTTTACCTCACCCTAAAGTGATAGGCTGCTGTTCAGAGCTATGACTTGTGAGGTGTGGAATCTTTGATTTACTACATTACCAAACTTTTAGGCTTACGAAGAATGAGAAAAAGCAGTTATGCCTCCTCATCATGACATTAAATGAATGAATATTCAAGATGACCTTAGTTTAATGGTTACACTTACACCTTGTTATGCCTGGCCATACTGAATGTCTTATAAATGTTGTCATATACAGTTTGTTTGAAGCAAATTCTTAAATGAGACATATCCACGTTGTTTAAGAATTTCCGGAAAGAAATTGAACTGGAAATTCTTTTCAACCACACAATAACCAATTTTGTTAAAGTTTCGAACATGATTTTGCTATGTGGAGAATACTTGTAGATTTCATCTAAAACTACTTATTGTTTTCAACCGTATAATTAATCAATGATCTGTACATCTTTTTTCCTACCCTCACGTTCATATTCAACACCGAAACTGCATGGCCACATTTTGTTTAATTACTGGGACAACTCTAATCATGTAGGCTAGCATGAGTTAAATGCCTAAATGTTCACTATAACTTTTGAAAATACTGTATTAGTGCAAAAGTCATTGAATATTTTTGAACTGGTTTAGAAACTTTGGTTCTGGTTGTTAAAAAGTAGCGGATACCTAATAGCATATGATTTGTAAAAGAAAATAATGGAAAGGTATAAACTCCCACTAAGTCTACCATTGAAGATGCTGAAAAGAGAACCAAAACAAAACTTCATTTAGAAGAATCCACTACACCATTTCCACAAAATGGGTTCAGGTTTTCTTCATCACTTCTGCTTCTTCCATTAACCATTTTATAGTGATTTGCAACAGAACAAAACAAAAACCTCAACATGATTCGATCCAAAATTGTTTCACATTCTGAACATAGTTGAAATTCAAACATGGTTCCCTCTATTTTACCCAGGTAATCTCCAACATTCATCCAATTACAGAAATGAAATATCCACTGCTGAACTATATCAAAACTAATACTTCATCTAAATAGAAAATTCAGAAATCAGAATAAAATTATATGAAAAAAACTACAGCCAACTCAATAGGTGCAAACTAAAGAAACCAGATTACTTTGCAGAAGTGGAATATTTTTTTGTCAAATGAGTATTTCTATTTACGAACAAAGGTCTTTGTAGAGAGGATTGAGAGAGTAACTTCAGAGCAATTTATTAATTCATTCTAAATACTTTGAAAGTGAAGTTCTTAAAGATTGTAGAAGTTCCCCTTTCATTAACATTTTTTCAATTGAGTTTCAATGTAGTTTCCACTTCGAATCACAATCCTTACACATCTTTTGAACATAATTAGTCACATGTTTATACTGCGCTATCTATGTAATTTGTTGTCGAAATTTGAAGTTGTGGAAGAAAACACAACTTTAAACTATATATTAAATCACACGTATTTAGTTCATGGGGGGGTTCTCATTTGAGCGGCTTTGCTCATGAGGAGTGCCCCCCTACCTGACATTAAGCCTCTCATCTTAAGAAACAAACTTAAAACTTAATTTCTGCTTTATTTTTTTTCCTTGCTACTTTGTAACAAAAAAAAAAAACAAAAGAGATACAGGGTTTGAAGTGAAAAGTATGTCATGAAATTAATTTTCAATTATTTTTAACTCTCACCAAGCCTACATTATGCCAACTTTCTTTTTAGCGAGATAAATATATATTTATAAATGATCATAAAATGTTGAATAAGTGTAACTTAGTATGTAGTTATGAGGAACATTATTTGAAGGGGTCAATGTTCGAACCTCTTTCTTATTTGTCTACATTTAATAGTGTGTGAATCTATCCAAGTTAGTTGTTGAAATGTCCATTGCAAAAGAAAAAGAAAAGGCACGAACCTGTGTATGTCAACTTGTATACAGAGTAGTGACGAAAGCATCCATCTTGTGAATTGTGATTGATTATTAACAAACGTGTAATGGAGGGTTTAATTGAAGACTATCTATGTACAAGTAATTAACTTGTATGGTGGTGAGCCTTGTAACGTCCATATCTGATATAAGCAGAAAATCAAACAATTAATTCAAAACTCTGTATATGGTGGTGAGTTTTTCTATCTGTCGGTCGGCAAAGTTTGCCCTACCATGCACCCTCTCTCTTCATCTATGTGTGACCGACAAATAGTTCAATATCCCGTTCGTGTTTGTGTCAACACATATTGGTCAAGAAAAGAAGCTCTAATTTGCAAGCTGTACGTGACTTGTCCATAAAATTTCAGATTTTTTAATCATATCTTCATACTAAAAATAGGATCATGTTTGATAAGTTTAAATTAAGAGTTTATAGTTTATATTCTCATACGATAAAAATATATATGATACATAATCACTTTTCTCACTAAAATTTAAATTGTGTCTAATTCAATCTTACAAAATTAATTTATAAAGCAAAAATTCTCTCAATTTATAAACTCATGTTTAAGCTTCATCTCATATCCAACATGGGATTCATAACAAAATTGATTCCACTTTATTTCAATAAACTGATCAAAATAAATCAGCGGTGATTGAAAGAGATTGTTGAACTCATCATATTGATTATTTTTGACTTATACTAGTATATGTTTAAATCTGAAATGATACGTAAACAAACACTATCGTATCCAAAGATAGACACTTTAGGGGCTCTAGTTCTTTAGAAGGAATGGTTCATATTTCAATCACTCATAATTTATCAATATTATCATTAACTTATTCATCAATAATTGTAATTCACTTTATATGAGGTGGATAAACGGTCGTGTTTTGGTTGTTACTTGCAGGAACCTCAATAAAAGCCTCTTGTCTCATGTGATTTTGTGGTATGTTTTCGGGGAACCATGCCTTAATTAAGTGCATGTACTTTGACACCCCAAACATTTTTTACTTTATGTTTTGTATTATTCATTGATCACCGATACACAAGATTAAATTGCAGGGACAATACATAATATATATGTTTGAACCCCGAACACCAAAAAATATATTTCAAAGAGGTTGGAACCTTTTACTATGCAGACAAGAGTTGTGTTCAAAATTATGTCCTAGCTCAAACTTCTTTAATCTGTTCATTTTTTTTGTTTATCCAAATTCTCTGATAATCATCCTCAGATCTAATTATTTGCATATTTGAGTTTATAAAATGCGGGGTGATTATGAACTCTTTCTATATTTCTTCTTCCAAAAGATATTAGTCTCTTTTATTGTTTATAAGCCACATTGATCAAACGATATAAATATTTGTATCTTTTTATTTTATCATCTCCAATTTTGTGTGGTCTGTTTGTTCCTCTCTATCGCCATTATGCCATATATAGCAAAGAGAAAAAACAAAAGGATAGCAATTAATGTTAATTCATTCCACTATGGTTAGTTAGGGTCCCCTGCAAAAATAGTCTCCATGCCGTTACCAAATAATAATAATACTTTTGGTTTCACATTGGATGGTGTCAAGAATTAATAATTTTACCTCCTATCAAACCTCATTTTAGTTTGTTTTTTTAAGGAACCTGTCTTAAGTTTCATACAATACAAATATAGAGATGTTATCTCATGCTTAAGCAATTCATGTACATTTTGCTCCAATGGTAAACTACTTCTTTGATTTCTATGCTACTAACTTTATAACGTCAAGTTATTTCAATAAGAAGAGAAAAAATATGTTCATTATTCTATGAAACTTATTTAAATATCTTCGTTGGAGACGCTTTTAAAACAAAATCGGTTTTTTCTTTAAAAAACGAAACTAATCCAAAATATTTTTATTCAAAAGGTTTGTTTATACCAAAAATGTGGCATTGTCAAGGAATCTATCCTATCAACTAGGAAAAATGAAAACGTTAGAGCAGTAAAATCTAGCATCTCGCACCTCTGTCATTCATTATTTTTTTAATGCCGACAAAAGAATTGTGATTACTTGATCCTTTTATTTACTAAGATTAATTGATCCCTGTTAAAACAACATCAACAACTTGTACCAGAAATAAATAAAAAATCAAACATCAACAATTATTAATAATAAGAGTAAATTTATGATAACAATTATCTTTAAATCATAATTTTCTATCAAAAAGAAAAAGGAAAATTAGCCACCATTTAACGAGAGTGAAGAAAAGTAATTTATAATAGTAGTAGTAATAATAATAATAATGTGATTGGTTGAGATATATATGAGGACTCATTTAGTTGATAGATCAATAAATTAAGATTTCAAATAATTCGTACCATCACCAAAGATTATTCTAGTTGTCAATCAAGCGTGCATATACCCCACTGAAAATCAAATCAAGCTTTGAGGGTCCATTAATGGATAGTTTCTTCTGACCCACCCATCCTTCATTGATGAAGTTCACAAGTTAAAACACACCGTTGCTCTTGTTTGATTCATGAGAATTGACTATATTAGAATCTGTCCCATGATATGATTTCATTAGTTTTATTTTGTTTCATTGGCCCATTTTGGCCTTTACTTGCCTTTGATTTGTATGTTTTATTGATGATTGGTACTCCGTAGTACATCTTGTATATTAAAGGTTAAGTATTGAGTAGATAATATAGTACATGATAAATATTTAAACTATTTGGACATTTTTTTTGTCATGTTACATGCTTGGTGGATAGTAGAAATATAGTACTCCTCTTTGTCAACTTCCAATCCCTTCTTTTATACGCATATTTAGAATTAATGATTTAAATCGAAATATAATTTATGATAGAATACTACGGCGTAATTGAAGTTGCTTTGTCTCGTCGTAATGTTAAAACATTACAAATGGAGGTTCTTTTGATCTTATTTGACTAAATTATCTAATTGTGGCACATGTAAAAAAATTATAATCAGATGCAATAAAATACACATGTAATCAGTAAAAGATCGTTTTCTTAAAATGCACGTATTACTTTAAAAGACATTGACATTTAATATGAACCTGGAGCAAATGACACACTGAAAAGGTGAATGATATGGTAAAAACTTAAGCAAATAAGGTTAATCCGGCTATTGCTTTCAGTGGTCAGACAAAGATACCTGTAGTCCTTAAATGAAGATAGAAATTTAAGAGGTACAAGCCTATGATCTAGTTGGACTCAGAAAGCCATGGAACACAAAATTAAGATACACATTTAAGGCATACTCATCTACCCCTTCTGCATCCCATCATCTTTTTTTACCTTTACAGCCAAGCCACAGGTTTTCTCTCATAAAGAGATTGGGAAAAAAACTAAAGTAGTTGTAGGGTGAAAAAATAAAATAACAATAATTAATTTCAATAATTTAATTTTTATATATTGTCAATTTTTTTCCATCGGTTTCCGACCCATCAAAGGTGGACGACTAATCTAACTCATGCGTAGAGGCATGCACACTAATCAAGCGTTATTCTCCCCTAAAAATCGAACTCGATATTCTTCGAATACGTTCTTTGAAGAAGCTCCTTACCACCGGAGCCTACAGAAACTTGGTTGATATATTGTCAATGTTACTTCAAAAAGAAATCTTAATTTAAATGTCAATACAGGGCATAATTGAATGATATCTAACAATTAAAGATCTATATTTGGTCTACAAGGATCTATGAATAATAATTGATATGGTAAGTTTAATTCACATGACTCCAAAATTTCATTTCACCACTAATTCTCAATTTGGGACCCACTAATAAATTTCATATATTTATATCAAACTCACTGCCATACTCTTCTTCCATATGACCCTTACTTTGATCATCACTTCCCTTCCACAACAGATCATTCCGGATTCTGCTAAAACTTTACCACCCATCACTTTTCATCATGCCTCTCTTTGTAGTTGCTATTTTATTCTTAATGACATTTTCAAGCAATGCTTATTGGCCACCTTCACCTGGCTACTGGCCAAGTTCAAAGTTCAAGTCTATGAACTTTTACAAAGGTTTTACAAACCGTTGGGGCCCTCAACACCAAAGACTAGAACAAAATGCATTAACTATTTGGCTTGATAGAACCTCAGGTTCTGAGTCTGATCATCAGTTACACATGTTTTCTACTAGTTAAATATCATTGAAATTTAATTATTATCGTTGCTTTTTTTATGGTAAAAGCAGGAAGTGGATTTAAATCGGTTCGCCCGTTTCGATCTGGCTACTTTGGTGCTTCCATTAAGCTTCAACCTGGTTATACTGCAGGAGTTATAACATCTTTCTATGTAAGATGTTACAACATGACATGCATGTTTAGATTAGCACTTACTTTCGCGAAATTACGATGACACTGTGTGATTTTGTTGAACCTCGAAAATGTAGTTTTCTCTAGAACTTACTGGCAAATTCAAACATGCATAAAGTTCACTGGTTTGATTTGAACTTATACATTTTGTTTAGATTATTAATTACTATTAGTACTAATGATAATTAATGATTGAATTATTGGCAGCTATCAAACAATGAAGCACATCCTGGTTACCATGATGAAGTGGACATTGAGTTTCTTGGAACAACATTTGGAAAGCCTTATACTTTGCAGACCAATGTTTATGTAAGAGGGAGTGGTGATGGGAAAATTGTAGGTAGAGAAATGAAGTTTCATCTTTGGTTTGATCCTACCAAAGGTTTTCATCACTATGCTATACTATGGAGTCCTAAAGAGATAATGTAAGTCACTGTATAATTTAATTATATTCCTGAATGTCTCTGAATG
Organism: Medicago truncatula; assembly: GCF_003473485.1. Taxonomy (NCBI): domain Eukaryota; kingdom Viridiplantae; phylum Streptophyta; class Magnoliopsida; order Fabales; family Fabaceae; genus Medicago; species Medicago truncatula. Next base: position 48,214,970 of record NC_053048.1, read on the forward strand.
TGAAATTGAATGCCTAGATTAATTATATTAGTACTAATCTAAAATAGTATAGGGTACTAGACAGGACATGCACTACTTTCTCATTTGATGGGTATATAGGTGTGATAGGGAAATGGACTTACATGCACTCAATACCATTGATTAAGATTGGACGATGGAGACTGATTGTTGAACTTATAATTGAACACATAAGATTTTTTTAACCATGGTTTGGACTTGGTGATTATAGCGACTCTTGAAAATTCTAACCATTGATATAGATCGGATAGTCGAGACCGATTTGTTGACCTTACAATATAAACCATTCGATTTTATCAATGGTTAGGATTAGCTAACTATAGTGATTATTGGAAAATTATGAGAGCATGAAATCTGACTTGCAAGATAGGAAGAGATGAAGAGAATCTACAATTGAGCTTGGATTCTGCTTAGGTGGCATTGTTTGATTGGTTCTTAATCAATTGGGATCAAAGTTTAGGCAAGACTTATTGATATTTTGGAATTTTTTTAGGAGTGGAAAAAGAAAGGATAACAACATAATTTTCTATCCTCTAAAAACAAACAATATAATTTTCTAAGAAATAAAGGAAGAAGGCAAATAAGGATGTGACAGGATTAAAAATAGTAAATCATATCTTATAGAAATACTAAATCAAGGTCTCACATGAATGGCACAAAAAACCTAACATAGAAGTGTGGGGAAACAAATACTATGATACTAGTAGGTAGTAGCAGTGTAGCACCCAACTAATGAAAAGTTAGAAAGTGACAGTAATTTATTTTTTATTTATGAAAGGTTAAACTATATACTAATACTAGTAAGTAACGTTCAAAAAGCTGTAACTATTATATGAATCATAGAAATGATTATTAATACTATATAGTTGGTTTACACTGACATTAAATAATGTGTCAGATTTCTTGTGGATGATGTGCCAATAAGGAGGTACCCGAGGAAGAGTGACACAACATTTCCTATTAGACCAATGTGGCTTTATGGTTCAATATGGGATGCTTCATCATGGGCAACAGAAGATGGAAAATACAAAGCTGATTACAGATACCAACCATTTGTTGCAAAATATACAAATTTCAAAGCTAGTGGTTGCACAGCCTATGCACCTCGTTGGTGCCATCCAGTTTCAGCATCACCATATGGTTCTGGTGGATTGAACTCACAACAAAATAGGGCTATGAGTTGGGTGCAAAGATACCATATGGTTTATAATTATTGTAAAGACCCCAAAAGAGATCATAGACTAACACCTGAATGTTCGGGTTAAATAAAGATTAAAAACTTGCAAATTTGGGGGGTGTCCCAAAAAATACTGTTCTCTTGTGATCTATTTTGTTTGTTTGTTTGAGAAAGTTTTCTTTTTACATTGTGGGGGTGACATGAAATGGGACCCCTATCACTTGAGTGTCCAAGGCTCTAAAGACACGAGAAAATTTGGAAGATTGTGTGAGTTTTTTGTTTTTTGTTTTTGTTTTTGTGACATTTATTTGGTGTAAACCAAAGGGGAAAAAAATAAAAGAGGGACAGAGAAAGGAATAATGTTTGTCAATGTCCAAGAAAAGCAAAGTGGACAATTATGTATTGGTTTGTGGCACTGTTGAGTGCAAAATACTATAAGCATACTTCTCATTTTATAACGTTATTGTCATTTCAACGATGAAAACGAGAACACCATCATAAACAAGCTAGACCTCTGACATGAAACTTGGTTATCAATGTCATCTCTTGAAAAATGTCTGTTGGCCGTAGACACAAAAGATCACATGAATCGTATGTAAAGATTGTGGACATTGATATTCGATCTATCTAAAAGTAACACAGAGAGAGGAAAACAAATGCATGGTACAAAAGTTGGACAAAAATTATAGATAGTTGTAAGTTGTTAATTTGTTAAGGAGAACCAGAATTTGTGTACTCTCCTCGGTCATGTTTATAAGGAAAAAAAAAAAGTACTTTATATTCATTGAATGCATAATTTATTTAGTCTATATTGAATGAATCTAAAAAATATTTTTTTTGCTTATTAATGTGATCGGAGGGAGTAATATGTAAGAAAAAATTGACAAATTGTGTACAATGTAAATTGTAGTTTTTTTTTTTTTTGAAAGATGTAAATTGTTGTTGTTAACACTAATTATTTCGTTGGATGTATGGTTTTGCTTCGGACCTTTTAGCGACATTGTTGACAATTTGTTTCTAAAAGCTTAAGAGTTCGCCTTGCATTTTGAGTCTACCATAGATTTATCATCGAGTTTGACTCTAAAACAACATTGTCTTTGATTCAGATTGGTGTCCAATTAATTGTATCATCCTTATCCAACTTTGATACGCCTCATTTGTGAGTTAAGATCCTCTCTATTTTGAACCCTCTCCATTTTGAACCCTCTCCATTTCTTCAATTTGCCTCTCCATTTTGAACCTTATTTGAGGCTACAAAGGCCTTTCGAAGTCTTTTTTTCAATCACACTTTGGGGAGTTAAGATCCTCTCCATTTTTTATCTTCTCCATTTCTTCCATTTAGAGAGATAAAGACAAAAAAAAAAAAAATGATCGTAGGACCATTTAATTATGGGTATACCAATTAGTTAAACTTAATCCTCCATACTCCCCCTAAAAGTTAGGTCGTCTTACCCTACTACTCCTTAGATTAGTCATGTTCTCCTATAACCTGTAACCTTAAACCTCAATTATTCCCGCCCATCCACGGATTTCCGTCTATTAAGTGCTTCTTCGATGATTGTTATCAGAGAGACTTTCAAATTAAGGTCCTCTCCCCCATTCTTTCTTCATCCCTTCACATCCCTTCGCCACCAAGAAAGAATTCTCTTCCGTTACATGAGAGACCGACCATTCTGTCTTCAGACCTTGATTTAAAAAGGAGAGATGTGGGTTTAAGGGAGGGGATTTCTAAACTAGAGAGACATGAGAAAGAAAGAAAAAACTAGAGATAATTCTTTCGTCCTAGATACTCCTTGTCTTTCCTTCTGTTCTCACTGTCCTTCCTTCTCACTCCCCCAATATCCCTCCCAATGGCAAACTTGCATGAAAAGTAAAGAAAATTAACAAGAAAGTACAAGTATCATGTCAAAAGGGATGGCTCAGACCTTTGACGATGAGTTTCAACAACATTTCCATGCCACTGGAGTGTTGGACTCAACATTTTGGGAAGGCATGGAATCAATACCATGTCCCTCTATCTCAATCACGGCGGTGTCAACTCAATATGAAAAGTTTCACACGTGTGACATTTATGTGGAAGGTGGAACATCAACTAGTAGAAGTGAGTGATAGTGATTGAAAAAGAAAAAAAAGTGATGAGCTAAGCTAAAGGGAGATGACTGCCTGCAATTCAAAGTACCGCTACTAGTGGTGCTACTTTACATGTTAAATTTGTTAATGATAATGCTAAGGCAACGACAATTGGGTGAATCGAGAATCTCTCCAAACAATGGATACTTTTATTTCGAGAGAAATAGACACATTGCATAATATTATTATTTTATCTTAAGTGTCAATATCTTTTTAAATTGAAGTGTCTATTAAATTGAGATGATTCCACCACCTCCATTTAAATGGCAGCATGCGAGGTGGTTAGAATGTAACATACAAATCAATTTGAGTTGTCCATATTTAAAAATGACCTGAAGGACTCAATCAATTGATTTATCCTGATCAATATCACGGCTCTAAAATATAAAATACAAGAATAATTACAAAAAGCAAATACCATTTCAAAATAATTAGAGAAATCAACAGATCATTCACAGGCTCGTGGCAAAGTAATAAATATCTCAACTACTTTATGGACAGCTTCTAAAAAACAAAATTGAACAAAAACAATCAAAGGCTATGAACTAGTATATAATTACCTTCCTCACGAGAGATTGGTACGGAAAATTTGCAATGAATTCTCACTTAAACAACCAAGCATTCCATGACTAGGTGAGTACCTGATATCACGGGCTTGAGCTGGCATTTTGAATCGCTGAATAACTCTAAAAGATGGCAACTCTTGCAAGACCAAGTCACATGTAACTTCATCTCCAGATGCAAACATTCTATTCTGATTCGCAATGTTTATAATTATACATCTTGGTAGTCGAATTTTACTTACATTGCCATACGAAGAACCCATCTTTTGGAAATTATTACCACCTGTTCTTTTTAATAATACATGAGAGCCCTGTACTCCTTGTCCAATAAGCTCACCCGTCAACGTGTTGAGCTTTGGACGGTATGAAACAACAGTGTCATCACTGCTCGGGGAATAGGCAAGGGATATACAAACTTCTTGATTATCAGTCCCATGAACCATAAATGGCCTTCATATTTTCAGAAGGAAAAAAATAGAGTTAGGTGAGCTAAATATAGCATAAACTTTTATCCAATAATTGCTTCCAAAATCTAATCTGGCCTTATAGAACTAAACTAAAAGAGAAAAAAATCATCATATCTTATCTCATATCAGACTTGTTGACAATAAAGTAGTATGTGAATTTCCACAATGCAAAAGAAACCATCTAAAAAAATTGGAGAATATAACTTAAAAAAAAAAAAAAAACACTGCACTATCATGCAAACTACAGGATATGAGTAAAATTAAAATTAAATTCCATCAAACTTAAAAAATCATAATTATTACTGGATAGTGTCAGGAAACAAGTTCAATAAATTTTTATAAGGCATTGATAATTGATTGATAATATAAACAAAAGAAAGTGTAAAGCAAATATCCATAGAATTCAAAAAGCTTACCGATCATCAGAATCAATGTCCCACTGACAAGCACCGATGGCAGATGCAGATAGAATGGTTCTGACACCAGAAGAAAGACCCGTTGTTTGTGCAAGAGACTGCAAACTATGAACAGGGTTGCTAGTCAACCCAGCTAGAGATTTTAAGGGTCCTGCAGTTTGTCTCATGTCAAACACCAGGACTTTACCATTCTGCAGGAAAGTTATATGAAGATTAGCGCTTGAAGTTCCTAGATCTAATATATAGAAAAAAAATAAAAATAATGCTGACCTGTAGTCCAGCATATATGCAATGCGTACTGTTGCGATCCCATGAACAGGACCAAGCAGGAACCTGGAATACGATTATAGAAAGTTATACACCCCGCAGAAGGACATGCAAACTGACTAGTGAAGATTGCATGGTATAAGCAATAACATTAGTACAACCGGGGGAGGGGGGTATAAAAATTTACGATTATAGCAAGGTAGTCAAAATCGAGATCCTAGGCAAGATCGGAGAGGGGTCACAAGATCGTGAATCGATGGATCGTAAGATCCTACCAAATTCATCAATTGACATATGTATGGCAATAAATTATGTAAATGCATAAAAAAATCAATTGTGTACTTGCTAATTACATAATATAACCCTCTCAAAAAGAAAAAAATAATAATAATATAACATTCCCCAAACATAAAATATTTTCTTATTATTTATTTATTTTTGACCAAAAACATTTTCTTATTATTATATTATTTTGTTTATGTGTATGGTTTTTTAAAATCACATGATTGGTTATTAACTAATTATTAAAAATGCCCTTCAAAAAAATTAATTATTGAAAACAAACAGAAAATATGTTAAGAAAAGAAAAGACAACGTATAAACAAACAAAAGGCAAAGCCAAAAAAAAAAAAAAAAAGGAAATGTTGGCGTGTGTAACAAAAAAAAAATAAAGAAACGACTGCGTTTCACATGTTTTATTACTGACATCGTCGTTTTAATGAACCGGGTCGCGGATCCGACCCGCGAGCAACATCTCTGCGTAACGAGAAAAGAAGCGGCGGACATGCACGATTTCACCGTATTTGCGACTTTTCGCGGCGATCCTGGCTGCGCCCACCAAATTCCGATTCCAGCCATGTTTCAACACGGGAAGGGGTTGCGAGATCGCAAAGTCGTACGATCCTACGAGTTGGATCGCGAGTTTAACTACCTTGGATTATAGAAATCTATTTCGATAAGTATGTGGGAGCACTTTCTGTTTTTTTTTAGGTTTTGCAGTAGCCGAAGAGTGTAAGGTTCTCTTGCGGTGGCACTTTATGGTGCTTTTAAGGTTGGAGAGAATTGCTATATATTTTAGGATATCTACTTACGAAAGTTACAACAGCATCATTTGCGGAATAAAGAGATTTTCTTTTCTATACTCATTTAGTGGGTACTTCAAAAGACAGTGGCTAGCTCTAATTTTCCAAAATGCCATCTTCTTGGCTACTCATTTTGGTTTTCGTTTACTAAATTTAAGGACACTTATACCCAGATTTTACTATCTTCTCTTTCTTGCTATGCTCAATAATAAAATAAAATACTATATGTACATTCCAATAATATTCTAGAAAACCATAAGGCATGGAAATATAAACTATTATTAAAAGTTTTATTTCCACTAAATCAGAATTATGGAACAAACTTATACCTCTAGATCATAATTGAGAACAGGGGTGCCGCTGTCCAAGCTGTAACAACATAAAATACGTCAACGACAAAATTTTACATTGCAAGACTAAATGAATCAGTACTTAATGCAGCTATACCTGAGCACTGATAATTGCTTCCCAAATGACGCATAGAGGGCCTGTTTACTACCAAAAGGAGAAATGTGCAGGTCTCTAACACCATTTGTAGATGAAGGCAGTTCAATATGTTGCATCTCAAATGGAGATATCAAGCTCATCTATAGAGCCAGGTTTCCAGAAAGGTCAGTGAAATCAGTCATTGAATGAAGAGATTTAAAAGCCAAGTACATATACGTGAATATTTCAAATTCAAGAATCTTACTTTAGTTATACTGTGCACATCACCCATTCCTTTTGGCTTTTGTGCGATTATTACAATTTGATTAGAAGTGTCCATATCAAATACACGAGCACCATGCAGGTGAAATGCATTCTAAAAACAGGGAAACAAATTAGTAAATAAAATCCATGTCACTGGAATAAAATACTACATCATATAATGATGCTTAACGAAATATTTTTATTATATTCTAGGCATTTGAAGAAAATCGGCTCTTCTAATGGTGGAGAACGAAGACCCATAAAGTTAGGTAAAGGAAACAAAAAATGGCATACCTGAAATTCAAAAAATCCAGATTGTCTACTCTTCATATCTAGTACCAGCTGCTCCAAATAAGTGTTTTTCTACAGAACCAAACTAAGAAATTAAAATTGTTCAAAACCACACATACATAACGATCAAACAGTAAGGCTTATATAATTTGCACCACGGTAGAAAAGTAACTAGGAAAATTGGAGATGTTAAATTGTTGGCGTCATACAAAATACTCTAAAGGTATGGAACTGGAGCAAAGCTCTGCCAGATATTCCATATAGAAATACTAACAGTATCAGAAGTGGGTCTACTACAGAAAATGGTTCTAAATTTTTAAAACAAGACTTTTTCCAATCTAAACGGCAGGTATGCATCCATCATTAACATCATAGTAATATAAAAAGTATACCTTCTTAAGGTTCTGGACATCAAAAAGCAATGCAGCTTCTCTCTTCATCCATCCCTCTTCTTTCTTGCGCCAACTACCATCCTAAGAACATAATTGACAAATTTTCTTAACAAAAACTAATGAAAACATCGCCTCCTATTAATTCTAGGATAACCCAATCCCGCAAAATGCAGTAGAAAAAACACAAGACAACAAAAACAATTTCATAAGACATAAACAGCATCCTACCTTACTCTCAAGAGAAGCACATTTGTTCTCAAGTGACCGAATCATCTGCCAACAGAAAGAAGAAAAAGAAGAAAAAAAAAAACAAATCAGACAAACAAATTACTTGAAAATTAAAACTTTCTTTTGATCATAACATTGAAACAACCTTCTGAGATTCTTCATCAACAGTAACTACTCTAGAAGCATAGAGTTTCCTCACATCCTTCATCGAACATCTTCTATTACATTGCGGACACTAGAACAAAACAACACACAAAATAATGAAATATTAATGTCAAAAACCCTCTTCCTTCTTCAATTATTGCCATATCAATTTTCAATCAAACAAAATTACCTTCCCAGAATTTTTTTTCTGTTGAAGCCATTTTCTGACGCATGACATGCCATAAATGTGTCCACAAGGAAGACAACTAAAATCATTCATCCCAAAAAAACATAGTAAATCAACCACAATTTAACAGTGTGAGAATATCAAATAATATAATTTAAAAATTAAAACAAGGTGTAGAATTAGGATAATTTAAATTTAAATTAAAAAAAAAATGTTGCAGAATTAGGGTTTAGCAGTGTTACCAAATGTGATGATCGCCCTCATTGGTCCAAGCATCCATACAAATAGGACAAATGAGTCCATCAATATCGGTACGGTTGCATTCATTCTCTTGGCTACAATCAACACTTTCAATCGGAATCGACAACGAAGAAGCCTCTCCTCCTTCAATTCTGCGGCGTTTGTTTCTCTCGTCGCCGGGAATAACACTTACTTCGTCGGATCGGGAAACCCTAGACGACGGCACATCGGGAACATATTCTTCATCGTCTTCATCTTCATCGTCTTCGTCGTCTTCTTCTTCGTCGCCGGAGTGGCCGTTTAGGACTAAATTAATGAATCTGGGATCTGCTCCGGCGTCCATGAGTTGTTCTCGGGTGGGAATTGCGCTTTCGTCGAAGTTGCGGAACTCAACGGGAATGTCGTCGTCGAAGGGAAAATCGTTGAACGGAAAATCCATTACGGTGAATTCGTCCGAGAAAACATGTGACTAAAGAGAAAAGAAAGAAGAAGTGAGAGTAAACCTAATAAAACACTGTAACGATAGAAAAGAAAAGGGGGTAGACGTTTGAATGTAGCGAGGGGAAACCTGAAGGCGCGGAAACGGCCCACTACTTTTCTAGAGCTTTATTTTTTTATTTTTATTTTACAAACATTCATTTATTTATTTATTTATTTTAGAGAGATTAATTTCAGTTTTTTTTTTTGGTCCTAAACAATGGAATTGCATTAACTGCCCACATTGATGAAATTTACACAAGAAGAATCATTATAGTGTGTTTTTCTTCAAAAAAGAATCATTATAGTGTGTATCAAAAAAAAAAAAAATCATTATAGTGATGAAATTTACACAACAAGAATCATTATAGGTGAGAATATTTAATAAAGAAAAAAAATTACATTACAACTAAGATGAAATTTACACAAGAAGAATCGTTATAGGTGAGAGTATTTAATAAAGAAAAAATATACATTACAAGTTTATAACTAAAATGAAATTTACACAAGAAGAATCGTTGTAGGTGAGAATATTAAATAAAGGAAAAAAATTACATTACAACTAAATTGAAAGAGGTATAATGAGCTCAGTGTGCAGATTTATTTGCATCGCGTTTAACATGTTGTAACTTACTCCATTTGGAGTCTTGAAAATACGAAGGATGTCACCAATGCAAGTACAAATAAGAAAAAGAAATATTGGCATAACCCATTTGAATCACACCGCTATTTTGGAATCAGATTCGGTTAACGTGTATTGCAGACAGAGGTGGACCTACATTGTTGTTTGATAATCCTTATTTATTAATTTTATTTAGGTATTCATCAACTTAACCAAATAATTTCTCTCTAAAATGTTGCATTCGGTTAGTATCAATTTTACCTAACCTAATAATTTTTTTTCTAAAATGCAACAAACCTTAATATTTTTTCTCATTGATGATTTTTCATTCCTATCATGTTGTGTCATCGTTTATATATATCTATTGTTTCTGTAGACTTTTTTTTTTGACAAGTTGTTGTACACTTATTTAATACATTTACAAACAGAATACCCTAATTTCCATGCAAACTCGGCTACCCTAATTTCCATGCAAACTCGGCTATATATAGCAAACCCTAAACCGTGTTTCTCTAAAAAAAAAACTAAACCGTGGTAAATTACAAACTCGGTTACCCTCCTAATTTTCATGCAAACTCGACTTTATATCGCAAACCCTAAACCGTGTTTCTCTAAATAAAAAAAAAACATAAACCATGGTACACAGGCAGCAAAAGAATCATATATTTTAATATTTTGATTTTTGCAAACGGAAGGTCGTGACATTACAACCTTCCTCTCATACCACTGCTTAATTTAACATGCATTTTATCAATAGTTAAAAATAAATAAAACTGATACTACTAGAAGAAATTACTTTTTTAGATACTGATTTTTTTGTCAGTGAAGCATAAAAATCAATCACTCATTTATTTAGAGACTGAAATGTTAGTCGTTATTCGTTAAAGAATAAAAGATTAAAAAATGTTCATTATTTTGGTTGCTTTTAAATATATTTTACTTTCGGTCACAAATGTTGGACTTTTTATACAACAGTTTATTTCTCCCACTATTCCGGTTGCAATTCGTTTAACCACCACGAAGTCAATCTTTGATTGCTGGTAAAATAAGATCAATCTACGTTAATTTTGAAGCGCATGGGAGGACGATGGACATGTGCTTTATTGCTTCCTCCAGATGCCTTGGGCAGTTGCTATAGAAATGTATGATTGGGGATAAATTGTATTATATATATTGCTTTGTACAAGGCTGCTGTTATATAGATACAGCAGAGAAAGATCACAGACAAAATGAGGTGTCTAAGGGATACAATAATTATGACAATATTACAATCATATAATTACAAATGAATACTGTTAATTATATTAAATGTTGATTTCTTTGACTAATTTTATTTCCTTTAACACTCCCCCTCAAGTTGGAGTATGGATGTCAATGATGCTCAACTTGCTGAGATGTGTATGAAACAAGGGTGAACGCAGTGGCTTCGTAAATATATCAGCTATCTGTTTTCCACTTTGTACATATGCTGTCTTGATCTCTCCTCTTTTGATTTTCTCACGAACAGTGTGACAATCTAATTCAATATGCTTTGTCCGCTCATGGTAAACGGGGTTGGCAGCAATGTGCAGAGCTGCTTGATTGTCACAGAATAACCTTGCTGCTTCAGGATGAGGGACATGTAAATCTCTTAACAAATATCTCAACCAAGAAAGCTCACAAGTAGCTGCAGCCATTGATCGATACTCTGCTTCTGCTGATGACCTTGAAACTGTTGTTTGTTTCTTACTTTTCCATGACACAAGGGACTTTCCAAGAAATATACAATATCCTGTTACAGACCGGCGCGTAATTGGGCATCTTGCCCAATCAGCATCGCAATATCCAACCAAGTGAAGTGGATTATTTGATGGAAACAATAACCCTTGCCCCGGGGCTGCCTTCAAGTACTGAAGGAGTCGATGAGCAGCCTTCATATGATGCATTTTTGGTTCCTGCATGAATTGACTAAGTGTATTCACACAATATGTGATTTCAGGCCGGCTAATTATAAGGTAGATTAGCTTCCCAACTAGCCTTCGATATCGAGTGGGATCCTTAAGAGCTTCACTTCCATTTTCTGTTAGCACCAAGTCAGGTTCCATGGGGACTATTGCTGGTTTTACTCCAAGTAGTCCAGCTTCTTCTAATATGTCCAATGTGTATTTTCTTTGACAGACTGTTATTCCTGCCTTGGACCGAGCCACTTCAATGCCGAGAAAGTATTTTAGAGGTCCAAGATCTTTAATCTTGAAACAACTACTGAGAAAATTCTTGAGATCATTGATGGCTATCTCATTATTACCGGTAATAACCATATCATCAACATAAAGTAGTACCACAGTAACAGAATCTCCACGAACCTGTGTAAATAGTGAGTAATCAGCCTTTGATTGTTGAAAACCAATTTCTTGAATTGCACAAGAAAAACGTTGGAACCAACTACGAGATGCTTGCTTTAGCCCATAAAGTGACTTGTGGAGTCGACAAACTACATTCTCCCCCTGTCGACAAAAACCCGGAGGAGGCATCATGTATACTTCTTCAACCAAATCGCCGTGAAGAAATGCATTTTGTACATCCATTTGGTGTAAAGGCCAATTTCGAATTGCAGCAACAGCTAATAAGCATCGAACAGTGGTTAATTTTGCAACCGGAGCAAAAGTATCCTTATAATCAATGCCTTCACGTTGGGTGAACCCTTTGGCAACAAGCCGAGCTTTGTGTCGCTCAATCGTACCATCAGCATTATACTTTATCTTAAAAATCCATTTACAGCCGATAGGTCGTTTGCCAAGAGGTAGTGGAACCATGGACCAGGTTTTATTGTCCTCAAGGGCCTGAATCTCAGAATTCATAGCTACAACCCATTTGGGATCATGACATGCCTGTTCATAAGTTGACGGCTCAACCAAGAGAGATATATTATTCACAAATGAACGATATTTATCAGATAACCCAGAGTAAGAGACATACCGTTGCAATGGATAGCGAGTGCCGGATGTGGAGTATGAGGAGACATTATGGCCTAGGACAGCAGCATGGTAAGTTTTGAAATCAGCGAGATGTGGCGGAGGTCGGGAAGTGCGAGATGAACGACGAAGCTCGGGGGGGGCCTGTTGTATCTGGTTTTGGTGTGTTGAAGTGGTCTCTATGGATGAGGGCTGCAATATAGGAGGAGCAGATGGGATGTCAGATAAAGCAGTGTCTAGTATAGGTGTTGGGCTGAGTTGAGCTGTGAGAGAAGGATTAATGGCTGTATTTGGCAAGTGTGAATTGGTTGGATCAGGCTCAGGAAGAGGGATATGATTATCAAGAAGAGGTAGGACAGGATTGGTGTCATCTTGTTTTTCTGGCGAAAGCTTATTTAATGGGAATATGTGTTCATGGAATGTGACATCCCGAGAAGTAAAAAATACTTTACCTTCAAGATCGTAAACACGGTATCCCTTCTGTCCGTGAGGATATCCGATGAAAATGCAGCGACGTGCACGATAATCAAATTTGTTATTAGGGGTGAGGTTTGTGGTATAACATAAGCAACCGAAAACACGAAGGTTGGAATAAATGGGTGGAGATTTGTGTAAAAGCTCATATGGAGATTTATGGGAAAGGAGAGGAGTGGGTAGGCGGTTAATGAGGTAACATGCTGTTTGAACACTTTCACCCCAAAATTGCAAAGGTAAATTGGCTTGAAATCGTAGAGCACGGGCTATATTTAAAATATGGCGGTGCTTACGTTCGACTACTCCATTTTGTTGGGGGTGTGAGCACATGTGTGCTGAAAAATAGTGCCATGTTCATCAAGGAATGAACGCATTGACGTGAATTCACCCCCATTATCGGCACGTAAAATCTTAATGTTTTGATTGAATTGAGTTTTAACCCAAGCAAAAAAAGATTTCAATAAATTTTGGGTCTGAGATTTAAAACTCATGAGATGAACCCATGTGAAACGAGTAAAATCATCAACAATGGTAAGGAAATAACGAGCCCCTGAATGTGTGTGAATTTTGTGTGGTCCCCAAATATCACAATGGATTAAATCAAACGGTGCAATAGTTTTTATTGAACTTGAAGGGAAATACAAGCGAGTTTGTTTTGCTAAGGGACAAATCTCACAAATATGCTTAGAATTAAAGACAATTTCTGGAAAACATTGAGATAAATTGTGAAGAGGAGCGTTCGATGGATGCCCGAGACGTTGGTGCCAAAGATCAGAAGTACGTGTTATGTGATGGACAAGATGGGGGTTCTGAGTTGGTGTGAGGTAGTAAAGACCATTAAAATGCTTGCCCAGGCCAATCGTCCTCCTCGTATCCACGTCCTGCACAATGTAACACCCCGTTTTCCCAACAACATAAATATAAAAGTAAATCAGAGTTTAACACCTAACGGGCATGCTACACTGCTTTTCAAAAATCCATAAATAGAATAAAATACTATTTATTAAAATCAACTTTGATTAAATATCAGTTCATTGCAGCGGAAAGTATTTTTCAACATTAAACAACTTCCAATAAAACCTTGGCACACGGCCTCAACAAAATATCAGTAAAGATTAAATTCAACATCAACAGTTTCATAATGATACATAAGGAATGAAAACACGACAACAATTTCCCATCCCGTTACGTATCAGAGCCCTAAGACACTTGAGCCACCACTTCTAATAAGCTTCAATACCTGCAAGTTACCCATACGAAGGACAACATTTTCAAGCAGAAGGGGTGAGATTTCACAAACAATAATAATAAGCATATAATTCATCAAATGCATCTAACAACTTAAACCCCATCATATCAACAGTCATAACTCGATATCATAAACAACATCATAACAGCATCATTAATTCGTATTAACATTCTCCACCAAGCACCTCATTAACAACTCATGAATAGAGGACAACTTAGCAACTATACGTAACATCATCATTTCATAATAATAATTTTTCATCAAACATTCCATTAGCAATTCATGAATAAAAGACAACTTATCAACTTAACATAACCCTCATCAAGTACATTTAACAACTCATAGGTAACCTCATGTAATATCATAACAACCCCACATTCAACATCATAAAAGATCATCATAACCTCGTCATACTCATCAACATAAACAACGTAAGAGTACACCACCTCTTATAACAGACAATCAAAGTAAGAGTACACCACCTCTTAGAAAAACAATAAAGTAAGAGTACACCACCTCTTATAACAACGACAAGTAAGAGTACACCACCTCTTATAAAGACAACGAGTAAGAGTACACCACCTCTTATAAAGACGACAAGTAAGAGTACACCACCTCTTATAAAAGCGACATGTAAGAGTACACCACCTCTTATAAAAACGACAAGTAAGAGTACACCACCTCTTATAAAGATGACACGTAAGAGTACATCACCTCTTATAGAAACATCTAACCTGATCAATCACCAACAACGGATACAACTACGACTTCAACAATTTAGACAACATTAACAACTTAAGACTCCAACAGCGACTTTGCATCATAATATCATGTCCTCGAATAACACGTTTTTTTTAATTAATTCATCTTCTAAATACACATTATTTCAAACTTGTAAGTTATTATCTCTTTGTTTCACAACAGAGGCCATACGGTACTATAATAATACATTAATTCACACTAGTTAATAGATAATAGATAAATTAGGATATAAAGGTTTGGACTATGTCATTCCTAACTTCAAAATAAATAAAAACTACTTCTTGTAAATTCCACTAGCGTACCATTGACATTGTATCACTGTTTTTATTCCTGGGCAGCATTTTTTATTATAATATCATAGTCTCATGATTCATCTTCATATAAAATTGAAACCATAAATATTAAAAACTAATTGAATCCTACTCCAAAATATCACATACACACTCAAGGACCTATGTAGACTAACTCAAAAATCCGTGCATCGCAAAGATTATATATGCCGTTTCAAAATTTGAAGAAAACAAACAACTACTAAATATGAAATTAATAGAAGAAATTGACCAATATAATTTGGTTACGAGAATGATAATTGCTTGAAATCACACTAATCAAGAATCGCTAATTACAGTTCAACAAATAAAGGCACATATATTCACTTTTCCAGCAAATCAGATCGAAACATTCTTTTCAAAACAAATAAGAGAAAATCCACAAAAGTTACAAACATGTTATCAATTTTGACGCACAACAAGTTGTTATATTGCCACATCTTAATTTAACAAAGGTTTTCATTATATATACACATAGTTGAATGGCACCGTAAGAGAATAAATCATACCAATTATAACTTCTAAACCTAATTCCCAAATTCCTAAAACTACAACCTATAACCTATTAAATCCAATTTCAGAATTATAGACTTATGATCACTGAATGATAGTCTCACCCTTACCTTAGATCGATGAACAAAGCTCTACAGAATCTGATTCTCCCCACTTGGCTCTTCTCTTGGTTTTTCTCCCAAAACTCTGTTGTACGTGAAAACTGTCTCCCTTCTATTTTCTATTTCTTAATACATATAACCTCTCAATATTCCTTAACTCCTCTTAATTCTATTAAATTCTAATTTAATCCCCAAACTCCAAAATAAATCCTAATTCTCATTTATTCCATTAAATACTAAAAATAGTCATTTAATAAAATACACCACACCACAAATCAACATAAATGATTTAAAAATAATATAAAATATTTTAAATCAACTAAAAATAATTAAATAAAATAGGGGCGTTACACACAACACAAAAATTCGGATAGAATGTCACTATACATTTCAATGCTTGTGTCAATTTACTCACAGATATTAAATTCACATGAAATTTAGGAACATGAAGAACTCCATCAAGAGACAAATCTGATGATAATTGGATAGATCCAATGTTTTCAATGGCAGCTTTTTCTCCATTAGGTAGTCCAACAAAGTCACGAGGTGCCTTATTTTTATTATGAGTAGGTGAGAGATGTGATACGTGATCTGTTGCTCCACTATCCACAATCCAATATAGTGTTGAATATGCATCATATCCTATATTATTACTATAAGATGTTAGTATACCTGATGCATTTGCAAGTGGCTGGTCATTACCATTTCTGTTGTGGAGCATAGCCATAATCTGCCTGTATTCCTCAGCTGTAAAAGTTGGGCTGTCATTGGTTGATTCTCTCTTCACCTCAACATTATTGGTTACAACTTTTTTATTTCTAGGCTTCACATTCTTCCCGTGCCATTTGTGTCCAATAGGAAATCCATTCAAATAATAGCATCGGTCAACTGAGTGTCCTCCTTGTTCACAGTAAGTGCATCGCGAGTCTTTGCGATAAGAGGAGGTTCCACTTTGTGGCGTTGGTGTGCGAGCGATCTGCATAGCATGGGATATAGGCGGAGTCTCCCTACGGATTACAACCTCCATTTGTCTCTCTTGTTGAAGGATTAATCCATGAACTTTTCGCGTATCTGGGAGTGGGTTCATCATCAAGATCGACCCACGTACCTGCGAATAAGATTCGTTAAGCCCCATTAGAAACTGCATTACCTTCTCTTTTTCCTCTCTGACAGCAACTTTCTTCAACATGTCGCAGGAACATGTGATGGGTTCCTGGTAAGATCCTAATTCATCCCAAAGACTCTTGAGCTTTGTGTAGTAATCAGAGATTAAGAGGGATCCTTGACGACATTCAGAAATTTCTTGCCGAATTTGGTAGATTCTGGACTCATCTCCTTGAGAGAATCTATCATGGAGGTCGCTCCAAACTGCTGCTGCCGTGTCAGAGAAGATTACACTACGAGCTATGTCGGGTTCGATGGAATGAAGGATCCATGTTAGCACCAGATCATTGCAACGTTTCCACAATGGGAGTTTTGGGTCGTCAGCCGACGGCGCTTTCACCGTTCCATCGATCAGACCGAGTTTGTTTTTGGCGCTGAGGCTGAGGAGCATTGATCGACTCCATTCGCCGTAGTTACCTCCATTCAGAGGTTGGTTAACCAGTGATATCCCTGGTGTGTCAGAATGGTGTAAGAGCAAAGGATCGGGCAATGATGTTTCCATCGCCTTTGCACCTTGCAATGTTGGTTTTTCTTTTGATTGCTCTGGATTTTCAACCGTAACAGTGGTTTTGTCAGCCATTTGGCTCTGATTTTGTTGCGGAAGGGGATTAGGTTGGGCAGGCACAAGAATCGTGCTCTGGTACCATATAGAAATGTATGATTGGGGATAAATTGTATTATATATATTGCTTTGTACAAGGCTGCTGTTATATAGATACAGCAGAGAAAGATCACAGACAAAATGAGGTGTCTAAGGGATACAATAATTATGACAATATTACAATCATATAATTACAAATGAATACTGTTAATTATATTAAATGTTGATTTCTTTGACTAATTTTATTTTCTTTAACAGTTGCAGCTTAGCTACATTTACATTATCATTGATTCCAAAGAGCTCACACCATAACTCCAAATAATATAAACAATCCTAATATATTACCAATTTCCTTACACGTTGAGTTCCATTCAATCCAAACAAACAAGCGGACACTTAAAAACTTACTCCAATGTTATTCTTTAATAAATGTGGACCAAAGCTCATTTGTATCTCAATAATAATTTTAGAATTTGTAAAATATACATCTACCACACTCGATATCATAAGTCATGTATATTTTGTGCGAGGTCTTTCTTGGCAATTTTCCACAAAGAAATTATAATTCTAGTTCCACTTTCACTTTCAAACTTCATATTAAAATTAAGTGCACTTCATATTGTAGATTAAAAATGGCAAGTCAGAATCACACAAGTTGGAATGGATGGAATCAATTTTTCTTTTAAATAAATAAGCTAATTTTATTGGTAATTTTATTGGTTTTTTCTAGATAACCCTCTCTTGTTTAGAGGGTATTTACCCTCTCATGATATCAACTAATCAAAATGTAATATATATTGACAACATTAAATGTCATAAATGGGTCAATTTTTTCTAAAAAAAAATAAAATTATAATCATAAGGTAACTTTTAATACTTTTAATTTTTATTTAATTATAGACATGATTACATTAAAAGTCTTTTTTCTTATTTATTTGTAACACTATCCTTTATCTTTATTTTTTTCCGTTTAGGTCTTTTATCTCTTATAAAAGCACATATACATACACATTTCAATTATTCTATTAGAAGTAGCTCTCTCTTTTCTCTCCTTCTCAAACCCTATCCGTCACCCATTTCTTCTTCTTCTTCTTCTTCTTAGAGGGGTGATTTAGGGTCAATTTTGACCCAATAATCACCCATCCGAGTGATTTTTTCCTTCTATCCTAATTGAATAGGTGATTTCACATATTTTCTGTTTCCTTTCGTTTGTTTTAGTGATTTTGTCGTCTCTGAACGACACTGTTTGTTTTGATTTCCCGTCTTTGTGCGGTGTGTTTGATTTTCCGTCTTAGTACGGTGTTTATTTGATTCAGGTTGAAAGATTAGCTTTGAGCAAGTGCAGATCCGATCAATGACAATGACTTTGGCGTCGTCAACGTTGTAGATCCGGATACATGAGTATTTCGGAGACTTAAATATAGTCATATTAGTCATATTTGCAGGCACAAGTACTTTGCCGTTTTATGCTATTAACATGGATGATGTGAGTTTGTTCACAGATTCATCCTTTTTGTTTTTAGTGAATTTGAATTTGTATTGTATCGATGTACTCTATCAATTTGAATGAAAGAATATCGTTTATTTTTGTCAAAAAAAAAAAAAACACATATACATCCTTTTTCTCATTTTTTTTTAAGAAATACATAATATTATTTTTTAAAATATATTTTTATGAAAAATAAAAATCCATAAATATGATGAAGATGTTCATTATCTTCATTTTCTTCCTTTGAATCTTCATCATCTTCATTGAATCAAAAAAATTTCTACACAATTATATCTCCAAATATCATGAATTAATGTTATATTCACATCAAATCTTCTTTTAAACACAAAAATCAAAACCCTGTACAGAAAGAGATTTAGTTTCATCGAGAAAAAAAAATTGTCACATCGTACATTATTATTATTATTATTTTCTTACTCAATATTCAAACCCGGTATAAAAATAACCTCAAAATTGAGAGTAGCTTTGCACATCAATTTTTTTTTGTTTCAGAACAATCTTAACTTTCGTAAAGTCTAACCCTTCCGCCAGTTACTAAGCCTCCACCATCCGCCTTGCAACATTTGTGAAATTAAGATTTTGATTTTTGTGTTTAAAAGAAGATTTGAGGTGAATATAACATTAATTCACGATATTTGGAGATATATTTTAGTAGAATTTTTTTATTTAAAGAAGATGATGAAGATTCAAAGGAAGAAGATGAATATGATGAACATCTTCATCATATTTATGGACTTTTTTTCATCTTTAATAAAAAAATGAGAAAAAAGATGTATATGTGCTTCTAAGAGAGATAAAGGACCTAAACGGAAAAAAATAAAGATAAAGGACCAAAGTGTTACAAATAAATAAAATAAAGGACCCATAATGTAATTTTGCCTTAATTATATTTAGGTGTTCAATCTTAATTAATTTACACTACATGACTGGCTTAGAACAATTAAAATTTCACATCAAATTTCTTTCATCTGAATGTCCTTAAGTTTATCAGTTACATTCATAAAATTTCTTATTCCCATTTTGATTGTTCTTTTTGATTTGATTTTTCTTGGTTGTGAAGTAGTTAACAACCAAGAATCCAACTGATGAATTTAAGGACATTCAGATGAAAGAAATTTTATGTAAAATTTTATTTGTTATAAGTCTTGTGGTGTAAATTAATTAAGATTGAACACCTTAATATATATAAAAAAATCATTTGCTGTTTAAAAAAAATATAAAAAAAATTAAAAGTATTAAAAGTTACTTTATAATTAAGATTAACTCTTTTATTTTAAAAAAAAATCTACTAATTTATTTGACATTTAATGTTGCCTATGTATATTACATTTTTATTGATTGATAACATGAGAGGGTAATTACCCCTAAACAAGAGAGGATAACGTAGGCCTCACCAAACTTATTTTGCTCAAAAAAGTTAATGAAAAGTGCACCGTGTGCATGCATCCGGTTGGGTTGCAAAATGAGTTGGATTCGGGGCCAGCGTCTGTTTCCCCAAATAAAAGTCAATCTGAGAGGCATGGGAGTCGGAAAGAGTAGTCAGCGTAGAAATAGTGAATTACCAGCAGAGAAGATGGCTCACAGTATCTCATACGTAACAGGCTCCGAGCTTCTCTCTCTCAAACGCCAACCAACCATCGCCATCGTTGATGTGAGAGACGATGAGAGGAGTTATGATGGTCACATATCCGGTTCTCTTCACTACGCAAACGATGGTTTCTCCCAAAACATCTCCAAGCTTCTTCAAGAAGTTAAAGGCAAAGACACCCTCGTCTTTCACTGCGCTCTAAGTCAGGTACCTCAACTTTCCATCCCATCCACCCTCTTTTTTCAGATCCATATGTATTGCTCCTTTTGCTCACATCTATGTATCTAATTTACTCTCAAATTAGTTTCTGAATTATATCACTTACTAGGAAATTCAACGCATATGTCCTGTCTTGCGTTGTTATGTTAAGTAGATCAAACACACATTTACTGTCAAACTAGTCAATGAATTATAAGTGTTGATAATACAAGTTATTTCTATAACAAGAGATGAAATTTAACCTTCTTCGTGTAAGCTATCCTTGGTAGGTTATGGAAATAAGCTGAAATCAGTTTAGTTCTCCCAGACAGTTTCTCAAGTGCTTATTATGTTGCTAGATAAGTTCAAACAAGTCAATCTAAACAATCCGTATTCCTCACTGTAAAAAAAAGCCTTTAGGAATGGCGTCGGAGAAGGCTTGAGCAATGTTATACCTTTTCTAAATTTCACGAAAAAAATAATACTACACTTATATATAGAATAGCTAGGACATCCTATTACTGATTATACTGCAATGTCTTCTAGCTGTCTGTTATCCCTAACATGTCTTTGGTGTGCATCCTGCCTAGTACCCTCGGAGGTGCCTCCCTGATCCTTTCTCAGTACTATTTATAACATCTTATATTGGACCTATAAAATTTCAGGCTGTTGTTACTTGTTAGAGATGTGAAACCATCAACCATTCACGATCCTTCGTCTAATTTTTTTTGGAGAGTTGATTATTGACCTAGTATCCTGAGTGAACATGAAAGAACAATAACTTAAAAGGCGGAAAATAATAACTTCACATTTCGCAGAAAACACGGAGGTTGAGGATGAAAAGTGACCCATGGTATTAGTCTGTATTGTTCATTGAATAAAGTTTTAGTCAACACTAGCGTTTTCTAGTATCGTACCCTCTATCAACAAGCGACGGAGATTGATGCTTGCCATCCCATTCTTCTAAATAAAGTGCAACTGTAGCACAAGTCAATAGGTCTCTGCATTGTCCCATGTTTCAAGCCTAAAGGGAACTTGTCTGAAGGGTATGTAAGAGATATAAAACCATTCCCGTGTCTCCAATTAAGATCCAAATGTTTGAGAAAGTTGGCTGTTGGCGGCTGACAAAATTAAGTATGTGCATGCATCACTCTCATAGTGTATAGACTCTCCTTTGACGTTGATTAGCGAGAAATCTACAAGTTTTACCAAAACCAAGATAATTGGACAGCCATGATGTGTGGAAAACTGTTTGTCATTGGCGAGTGGAATATAGCTCTATGACATTGTTTTACCCAGCTTTTCACCACACCTCTAGACACAAATCACATCTAATTTCTGTTATGAGCAACTCCTTTTGCTAAAGATGATGCTTCTTAATTTGGAGTTTTCATTGGCAGCTCCGTAGCTGACTAACAGTAGTGTGGAAAGAAAAAAATAGTATATTTGATTCAAAGGTAGAGTTTAAAATAGGAGAGGTAGTTGGCCAAAATAAAATTGAGGAAGGAGGGAGTAACGTAGATTCACCATTCTGGGAGGAATAGACTGCAGCGGTTTTAGAGGATGAGAACTCCTTAAGCAAAAGAATAAAAATTAATAAAATTTGTTTATATTGTTTGTTTAACTACATTCCATCGGCTCAGGCAAAGTGCTACATTAAATTTTCTCATACTGAATCTGATTCCTGCTCTTAGGATGATATTCTAGTCATAAATTTCAATGTTTACATGATTGATTGATCAGCTTCTTGTATGCACTTCCACACTCTAATGCAAGCAACTTTCTAGGATGTGCATAGTGATTTTAATGTTGTACAGTCGTTACGATGAAAAAATCAACTTGACATGCCTTGTCAGAAACATGTTTGTACAGATTATGAGTCATGACATTTGAGAATCTTTTTCGTCATGGGAACATGGATGTCTTCCTATACTTTTTTTTTGTATGATACCAGAATGTTTCTCTCTAAACTGAAAGTGGTGTGAACTATTTATAGGTTCGAGGCCCAAGTTGTGCTAGGAAGCTTGCCAATTATCTCGAAGAGAGCAAGGAGGATGTTGGGATAAAGAACATCATGGTCTTAGAACGTGGCTTCAATGGGTGGGAAGCTTCTGGCAGACCTGTTTGCCGCTGCAATAATGTTCCTTGCAAGGGGAGTGAGTGTGCTTAATCGAAGACATCTTTGTGGCTGGGAATTGGGATGGAATCATGGAAGTCTATTGTCTTTCCTATGTTATGTATCTGCAAACATTTGTATACTAAAGAAAATGTATGACTACTATAATTACATTACCATATAAATCATAGGTAAGCTGAATATCTAATTACTGTTTCGTCCATCACTTTATGGTTAAAGAAATCCTTGATTGGAGATTGGCAAGAATAACAAAGATACTCATTTTCTTTATGAATTTTTCTGCGGTATTGCATAATGTAACTTAATGAATATGGTTGAGAAGTTTTGCTTTGGCTAGTTTCAATAGTTGGTGTTGCGCTCAACGAGCTTTTTGGGGATTTGGAGACTGGAGTCAAAATTATGTCTTTAACGAGCTCTGTTAAATGTAAATAATATTGTCAGCAGCTGTATGCATGAGTGTGAAGGTTGCTCTGTCTTGCTCATGGCGCATATTTTGTAACGTTTGATGATGTACATGTAGCTTGTCTGTATTAGATTTCCATGAAAGTAAACCAAAAAACCACTTCTCAAAGCATTTTTTATCAAAGCTACACTTGACACGTAAGTTTTAGCCAAAATCTCATTTGTCTGCTATTTTGGATGCGCTTCTGGAATGCTGGCTGTGTCGGATCCCTGTAGTTCATTCTTAAGCTTTGGTCAAAATCTTATTTGACCCTCCGCAGTAGCTAAACAAAACATTCTAAACTTGATCTACATAGTCCATATTGTCTACTACTTTGGAGTAGGAGGTGACAAGGTACGTCAAGTTAGTTTGTTTAGCCATGTTTTTTGGCATGACTGGGACTTCCAATCCTTCAACTGGCCTTGACCTGTCCGCATAACCCATAAAAAAGATCACAAGGGAGGCTTTGTGTTTTAACTTTTAAGGAATGTCTCACCTATTTTTTGTGCTAACCCGTCAGTTCTTCAAATAATCAGCACCTTTCGTGTGTTTTCTTTTTGCTATTGGAGGGTCGACACCCCAATCCATGGTTCTGTGTGATTTTCAACCAAGCTTCTTAATTCAACATGCATTGCCATATTATAGACAAATTAATCACAACCAGGATCAAATGTGATGGGTTGATCCATTTTGTCATCCCTGCTTTAGGGGCGCTTCAGCAAAACTATTATTTGCACGCCATTCTCATTGTGCATATATAATCTTTAACATATCATTTGTCACTCGCTAAAAGTTAAACCAAACATTAATCTCTTCCATAGTATACCATTTACTATTTTTTTAGGTGATTCCAAAATCTCATTTGTTTTTTTTTCTTCTTTTCTACGTTTCTATTACTAACTACACAATGAAAACCCAAGCAACCTAAATTAACTGTTAGCAGGAATTTAAAGAGTCATTGCTATCACATCTTTATAATTTGTACCTTGTTAGTGGTTTGAACATAATGATATAGAAATCAAAGTGATATAAGGAGATCACCAAATTTAACTCCTCCCACTTATACAATAACAACTAACATTTCTTCTAATAAGATAAAATTAGCTCTTGGCCATTCCCATATCAATTTTTTAGAAGCTTTTCTCATTAAAATTCTCTTTAAATAAAGAATAATCAACCCTAGTTATGGTGACTGAAAATAGATTAATAGATGTTGAACCAATAAATAGTTTTACCATGGAGTTGCTCCCATCCCATGTCACTAGGTTTACATACGTGGGCGCTATCCAGTTTTCTATGCTTCCATCAAAACTTTCTCTCTACTACGACGACGTTTAAGTACTCTCATGTGTTTTCAACTTTGAAAGCAATGTTTATACGACGTTATATTGATGTACGTAAATAAATAAATAGCGGTAACAAGAGACATAAGACACGAAGGCCCATTAGCTCAGTTGGTTAGAGCGTCGTGCTAATAACGCGAAGGTCGCAGGTTCGAAACCTGCATGGGCCAATTTTATATTTATTTTAGGGATGCGAAAATCACGAAATTCGGCGCAACGTATACAATACTGCAGAGATACCTTCGGTGAAATATCCAACGGTTTTCGTCGGCTTAGTTGTCGTAAAGCCAGCATTTCATTTACATTTTTTTATTTTTTTTTTATAATTAGAATTGAACCTATTTGTTGTTGCCTTCGAAAACCGTTTGTTACTCATCCATCATCTTCTACAACTCTCTCGTGAGTCGTGACTCTTGCATCAACAACTCCAACTCTGCAATCACAAATCGAGAGATAATTCATTTCAACATGGTAATTCCTATTTTCTCTTCCGATTTTCAATTCATCGATTCAATTTGTATTCTAAATTCATTTCTATTTTTGTGATTTAGGTTTGCTTGTTTTGCTTATTGCCCCTTTTCCTCGTTCCAATCGTCAACGTATTACCTATTCTCTTCTATTATCTTATGGTACGTGCTTTTTACTTCTTTCGCATCATAATAATTCACAAGATTTTTTAATTTAAACAGATTCTCAATTCTATAATTTTAATTTAGTAGAAGTTTGTATTTGAATTGAAGACGGTCTTATAATCGAAATCTTACTTTGGGAGATTTGGGAAAAACAAGTAAAACAAGATTTTTCATCAAAATTTGAATCAATCTTGTTATCCTGTTTTCTGTGAGTTTTGAACTTCATAAATTTTACAGGGAAAAGTATATCGTCTTTTCGGCTGGGAGTATAGGAAACCAGAGATTGCCCCTCCTGCATGTCCTTACAAGCCTGCAGCCCAAAAGGACAGTAAAGTAAGTCAATGTCTAAATAACTATCAATGTATTATTTAGTTATGGATTGAATGACAATGAAGCATATTCTGTTAAGCTGTATGTATATCTTACAATCCAAACATCAAGTGGTCATAGGTCTCAGGAATTAGAAAACCCCAAAATAAAGCAGCTCAAGAATTTACCAACAAAAGTAATGCACTAGTAATTGAAAAGCTGATATAAAACACGACAACAATCCATTTCAACCCGGCCTATCCACCACATAGAATGTATGTATTGGAAGAAATGGTTTTCAAACTATTGAATCAACTCATACCAATTTACAACTCTAGGTATAGGTATCATAATCGAGTTGACTAGCTTATAAAATAGTTTCTTTGCTAACACGGGTAGGCTCTTACTCACACAGAATCCTGAGTTTGAGGACGGTCTAACAAGACTTACAATATAATGGTTGTTTTTCCCTGAATGACAGTGTTTTGGTCTTATTTGGGAAACCCAAAGTGTAATAGTTGAATAATAAGGCTTCGCCATGCACAAAATATTAACCTTGCAGTTGTAGCCTTTGACTCCACCAAGGCATCTAATCTAACATACATCCCAACAGCCCATCATCAGAGGAGGCGAATGATACTGTATTGAGTCTTAACCCCTATAGCTTCCAAGCATAATGGAAGCTACGAATTTGAGAACATAAACAAGCTCATCATTGCAAGGTTGCAATGAACCAAGCAAGCCAACAGAGTGAATGAACCCAACTCCAATGAGCTGAAACATAGCTCTGTCAAGCTGAATCCAACTTAAGTAAAGAGAAGAACATAGTTTCATCATCCTTCACTCTTAAGTAATTTGGAGTTTTGTGATTTCTCAATTTGTCCATTGCTTTTAAACTTGCTATGCTCGTTCTGTATGTTGAGTTGCGAACCTCTCGTGTGATTTGTGAATATGTCTATTGGTTTTGAATTGTTATACTTATGGCGTGTTTGTACATTTTGCTCCACTCTGATCCAGAGACTATGTTTGAATATTGATTGTTGACTTTCTTATCGATGGTTGCCTATTTTTTTCCTCTGAAGTGGATTACTTGTTTATCGATGGTTGAGCCGCTCCCTTACGTTTTTTGGACTTTTCTGCTTAACTATAATTTTAAGATTTCTTTTCTGCTCAGATAGTTTCTGAAACCCAGCAAGAACAGTATTATAGGTCAACTGTTCTAATTAAAGGAGCACTTTTTCTTCAAAAAAATAAAATAAAGGAGCTCTTTGTCCTGGAAGAGTATCCTAGACTTTATTATAAGCAAACTCTATGTTATGAAATACTCTAGGTTTACTGTTCTATGTAACCCGGATTCATTCAATCACAAGTTTTCTCAAGATATTGTTCTATGTTACATGATAGGATGGATGATATACCATTCATGGAGGGTGGCTGTATATAAATAACTATCAGAGGTGGGGAAATATGAATATATGATCCATGCCATAATTGTCAGTAAAATATAGTCATAAATATTTTGGTTTAACTGACAAGCTGATATCACTTATATCATCGGTACATATCCCTCCCTGTATTCGCAATTTGTTAGAGTTTGAATGATCCTCAATGGTAGGTTCTGTTTTGGGTTTTCTGCATCATGAATGTTATGTACAGTACACATGTGCATCATCGCATGCCTAGAAACACATGCTGTTCTAATGTTACTGCCATGAAATTGAATAAATCCAAATGATTTTGCAGGTAGAAGCTGAAGCTGCGCCGGCTCCAGTAGAAGCTGTAAAGGCTGGAGGAGTAGATGTCAAGCAGGACTAACATCACATCTCAAGATCATTCAAAATATTAAATTATAAATTGGAAATGATCTTAAGATCTATCAGAAAACAAAGACTTAACATATTATATGTGATATGTATATAAGAGTACGGTCAGTTCTGTTTGGATTGCATTGTTTTTTGATATCTGAGTTGAAAATGAATCCAATTCAATAAAAAAAACTTGATTTTTGGTTACCAGTATTTGGCTAAGTTATTTAGATTTGCACTAGTTGAAAATGCTTTGTTTGCTTCAAGTTCATCAACACGTATGTTTGTGCCGCCGCCTCTGTAGTCACAGCACTGAGGACGAAATTGTGGAATCCGACAAATCAACTGCCCTCAGATTCTACCCTTTTCTTTACCTCTATGTAAATATTCTATAATCTAGCTTTACTAATATTATAACAATCCTTTGGGATTCAAATTGAATATTTATCCTTAAAATCGTTTGCCTCTTTCTGTCTTTCATTTTCACACAATGAACAAAAAAAAAAAAGAGAGAAAAATCCTTGAGATCTAATTAGTGGATGTGGGGACCTTTGAACAAAGCGCGGTGTTTGTTATAATTTCCCTTCCAAGTGGGAAGTAGATGCATGCTAATGTTTGTTTACCTATAATTAGATACGTCACTGATTACTTTCATTTTTTTCTACTGTCTCTAACTGCCGACTTTATTGCTTCTATATGAGATCATATTTCTTTGTTCCTATTAAGACATTGTTTGCTTCTATAAATGCATATTGGAAATTAGGGGGTCCAGATTCCAAATGTTAGATGATATATGCATGTTAAATTGATTATTTAAAGTGGACTTCGATTGAGTGGTCCTAGAATAAGAATAATACATATCGATAACATGATCTAAATTCCCTAAACTAGATAAAAGATTACTTTCATGATTTTTTGTTAGCAAATATATGGTTGTATGTATAAGTCACTAATAATATTTGATCTAAGAAATTTACTAATAATAAATTAATTTGCACAACAAAAAATAAATAAAAAGTAGAGGTAAAATCTCATATGGAGTTGGATGGACCATGCCATACCAGCGTAGTGGAGTTGGAATTTTGGCATATTTTTTCCTAAAGTGCTCCCCATTTTCCAAGCGTCCCACCAAGTTGACAACTTACCTAAGCATGGCAATTTTGAATTGAAAATGTAATTTACCCTAGCCAATGACATGGTTGCATAATGACATGTAATTGTCTCCTCTAGTGCGGGAAAAAGGTACAAATATTACCTAACCATGGTTACATAATTATCACACTTACATTAAACCAAGGTAATCAAATCCAAATCGACCAGTAAGATTAGTTCCTTTGTTCTTGGTTCTTTCTTTGGTTAAGGTAAGTTTAGTGGAGTATCATGTCATTTTAACGCACTTACTCACACTCACAAGGCTACGAGTGTAATTTCCTTTTTAAATTTTGGGTTAAATATGTTTTTGGTCCCTACATTTTGCACGATTTTGAGAATTAGTCCTTACATTTCAATAAATGTTTTTAAAATCCCTACATTTTTCCTGAGTTAGTGTAAATAGTCCTTGTTGTTAAATTTCTAACGTGATGCCAATGTTGGCGGTTCAATCTCGCCGGAAAACGGCGAAGAACTTCACCACGATCTTTCTCCGCAGCTTCGTAGATGCGGATCGCCGGTGTTCGTCACACTTCCGGTGAAATATGTTGGTTTAGAGGGGAAGATTTGGAAGCCGAAAGCGATGATGTTATCGTTGAAAGCGCTTGTTGTTGCGGGTGTGGAAGGTGTTGTGGTGGAGATTTGGTGGGGTGGGGTTGAACTTGTTATGATGATCTGTGTTTCATCAACATGGCACTGATGACAGGGACCAATTGCACTAACGGAGAAAAAATGTAGGGATTTTAAAAACATTCATTGAAATGTAGGGACTATTCTCAAAATCGCGCAAAATGTAGGGACCAAAAACATATTTAACCCTTAAATTTTCAACCATGTCAATATTTATATACTCATCATATTCATAATACACACTTATTTTCTCTCATTTTCTCCGTTTTTTTTTTGTCCATTTCGTAACGGAAGTTTCTCCTAACTTTCTTTCTTCTATGTCAAATAAATCTCATACTATACTACTTATAGTAGCATACTAGCACAGTAAAAACCGTTTTTAAACGATAACGGTAACAACAACAACAAGAATAGTATTGTCTGTTATTATGGGTATACTACATGATGATGTTGTGATTATGAGAGAACCAGAGAAAGAAGGTGAAACTACCATCATAACGGTTAACTGCCCCGACAAAACTGGTCTTGGTTCTGATTTATGTCGCATCATTCTCCTCTTTCATCTCACCATTCTCCGAGCAGGTAAGTAATACATATTCAAAATTCGTTCTTTCTCTTTTGTTTTTGTTGTTTCTGTGTTTTTGGTATCTGGGTCTGTGTCCTTTTGAGATACTGAGAATGTTTTTTTGTTTTTGTTTTGGTGGAATGAAGATGTTTCAACTGATGGAAAATGGTGTTATATAGTATTTTGGGTGGTGGGAAAAGAAAAAACAAGGTGGAGTTTGTTGAAGAAAAGACTAATTGCTGCTTGTCCTACTTGTTCTTCTGCTTCTGGATTTTCTTATTTCTGCTCTGATTTGCAGAATCAAAAGCCTCCTGATGTTTTTCTTTTGAAGTTTTGTTGCAAAGATCGGAAAGGTCTTTTACATGGTAATTAATCTTGGGAAACTCCATTTTTGAATTTCAAAACTTATATGTGTTTGTTTTCCGATTAAATTGAATTGTATTATAATTGATTTTATTTAATCTAGACCATCAAATTGATTTTAGTGAAATTATAGTTGTTGAAATGAATTAGAATTGATTTTGAATTCTATCAAACTAAACCCTCTTGGGTTGGTCGGGTGATGTTGGCTTGGGTCTTTGGAGTGTGCTCCAGGTTCGATTCTCCCCGGGTGCCAGTTTTGGTGTGTTAGTTTAGCTTCTTAAAAAAACAAAATTCTATAAAACTAAATTTAGTGAAGATACATGAAAAATTGATTATGTCTCCAGACTTCAATTTGACCAAGAGTGAGAAAAAGTAGTTTTGTTTCTGTCTTAACCTATGATTCATAGAAAAATGGTCACAAGTAATCCATAGTTTGGCTGAGACCTTAGTAAAACCTAGCCAAAGATTGTTTCAATCATGGATCAAACTCACGTGCTCTAGAAAAAGTAGATTTTGAGTTGTTTTGAACAATTTATACCATTCTATCAATCAAACGTAGCTTTCAAAGTGAAAACATTTGTTTCACTTCTAACTCAATTGCAACCTAATAAATTTAAAAAGATGAATTTTTTTTTCATTATCAAATTCGTCAAGCATGTTTTTAGTTTTGCTCTCACAGTCTTGCAGATTGAGATTAGATTTAGGATTTCATGATGATATGTTTTTCAAACTTTCCAATTCTAAAGCTTCATTGTGTTTTTTTGTAGATTGCTTTAAATTTTGCCATCCTTTATATATAGAATATTGAGTTTTGTTGGTTATGCTTGTAGTGTGTTATTGATGGGTTGAAAAACTAACTGAATGTCTTTACAATTGAATCAGATGTCACAGAGGTTCTTTGTGAGTTAGAGCTCACCATAAAGAAAGTAAAGGTCTCTACCACGCCTGATGGTAAAGTGTTGGATTTGTTTTTCATCACGGATACAAGGTTGTAGATGTCTATACATGTATATTTTCTTTAAGAGTCTCGTGTTGTAATTTTGTTCCTTATAATTGCTAGTTTTTTCTGTATCTATTTGCTAAAATAATGAACTTGGAAGAGACTAACAAGGAAGCTAAAGCATTTGATAAAATCACTCTTGTGAAGTTTTCCTATGATGTTTGTTCCCTAAAACCAATTATTCTTATTTCAAGAACTGTACTTTTGAACTAATAACTAACCTACAGCACAATCTTATATAATCAGGGAACTTCTACATACAGAGAAGAGAAAGGATGACACGATTGAGAAGTTAACAACTGTTTTGGAGGATTTCTTCACTACAATTGACATTGAATTAGTTGGCCCAGAAACTACTGCTTTTTCTCAACCATCTTCATCCCTTCCAAATGCGATCACGGATGTGTTTGATTTGCAAAGTGGGACTTCTACGTCAGATTCGGTTTCTATTGTGATGGACAATACATTGAGTCCTGCTCACACTCTTGTCCAAATTATGTGCCAAGATCACAAAGGTCTTCTTTATGACATCATGAGAACTCTGAAAGACTTCAACATTCAGGTATAGTAATTTAAATTTCAAATAATTCAACATTTTTTGAATGATGCTTTTAGGCTTGATATGTAGTACAGACACATTAGATTGAAGATGTGTCCGGCTGTCTCATACCGACACATGTGGTTACATCCAAATATTTCCCTTTGACAATCTGTTATCAGTGTTGACATGTCAGCAATGTCGAGTCTGGTGTCTGTGTTAGTGTTTCATAGGGCTTGATATTGTCACTAGAAAGAATTGATATGCCTTTGAAGTTCACTTGATATCAAATTTGATGTATTTTTAATATATTTTTATATGATATGATGAATACTGCATCATGAAATTTCCTTCTCTAAGCAACTTGTAACAATGGCATGCCAATAATTTCTCATTCATCTTATCTAGTATGCTAAAAGTAAACCAAATGTGTCATGTAAACAGATATCTTATGGGAGATTCTCAAAGAAACCTAGAGGAAAATGTGAGATTGACTTGTTCATCATGCAAGTTGATGGGAAAAAGATAGTTGATCCGAGCAAGAAGGAGTCTTTGTCGTCACGCCTTAAGACGGAACTACTGCGCCCGCTCAGAGTAGCTGTTGTGAGCAGGGGACCTGATACACAGTTGCTGGTTGCAAACCCTGTGGAATTGTCTGGCAAAGGAAGGCCCCTAGTATTTTATGATATCACTCTTGCTCTCAAAATGCTTGGACTTTGCATCTTTTCGGTATTTACTCATTCAATATGCTCTATGTTACTTCATACAGTTTAGTAGATTAAGTGTGATCCTTTACTACATGTTAATATTATTTCAACAGGCTGAAGTTGGTAGACATGTGATTGGAGACCGCGAGTGTGAAGTGTATAGAGTCTTGCTTGATGAAGGGGAGGGCTTATCTTTTCCAAGGAACAAGATTGAGAAAGGAGTCTGGAAAAAGTTGATGGGTTGGGAGTGATTCATATATGGTTGGTGGCATTGTTCCTTTTGTATGTACATGTGTCCTTGTATATATAACACAGTTACTATATAGTTCCTAGATTTAAACTAGATGGATGTATATATATTGTGTAAATAGTAATCTTTGCCACTTACATATTTTTTTAGAGGTTTTGTAAATATAATTTGATGTAGCAGCTAGCAAGTTTATAAAGCAAAAGTGAATGAAGATGAAATATTGTAAATTGGTTATATCCATTAGCTTGCAATTGTTTACAAATGTCAAAGATTGAGATTGTTACAACATTCACCACAACGATTTACTTTTCTTTGTTTGTTTTGTTTTTGCAAAGTTGACAACGACACACTTTATGTATGGAATGAAAGTGTTAGTGGTGATTGGTGAAGCCACTTTGCTGCAATCTTTAACGTACAGATCTCACCAACCTGGTTAGTTGGTTCCAAAGGTTATTTTGTGCTAATCTTGTTCAACTAATCGTTGCTTCTTATGTATGCTGCTTCATTTTTTATTCTGTCGGTTTCCTAGGACAGGACCAAGTTGCTTCATTGTAATATTATCTTATAATCTAATCAATAGATTTGCTTAACGTAGACTTACCGGTTGTCTCCCACATGAATATCAACATCCATAGACATCAATTTTAATTAGGTCCACAATTTGTAGGCACGTGTTCAACGATGTTTGGTAATCAGGTGAAATTATATAGGACTAATAGGCTTAATTAATTAACCAGGGGTGAAGGCAGATTTCTTTTTCTCAAGGTCCAAGTTATAATTTATATACTCCTGTAGATTGCTTGCTTTTAGATAGTATTATTATAATAGGTATAAATTTTGTGACTTATTATTGTTGCGTGTGATAAAAGAAAACATGAGTGAGCCAGCCTAAAGAAAGCAAGACACTTTTGCTAAAAAATGTACAATTATTTAAAAAAAA
This sequence comes from Medicago truncatula, assembly GCF_003473485.1. Lineage (NCBI taxonomy): Eukaryota > Viridiplantae > Streptophyta > Magnoliopsida > Fabales > Fabaceae > Medicago > Medicago truncatula. The sequence continues at coordinate 48,248,611 of NC_053048.1, forward strand.
CAAAATTTGAGGTAGGGAGGAATTTTATTAATTAAAATGACACTAATGATTTTATCATAAAAAGCGAAATTAATGATCATTTTATAACTGTTTTTGAAAATGTAACCAAAAAATAAAAAATAACTGTTTTTGAAAGGATTCAAAATCAGCACTTTAAAATTACAAAGTTAAGCTCTTATCGCTCAACTATCACTTTAAGTGTAAACATATATAAACTTTAAATTATGAAAAATGCTAACATGTATCATTAGGATATATGTCAAGAAACTACATATAGTAATTCTGTTTCAAAAGTCGTGTATGCAAATTCTTAAAATACATTTTCAATGCATAATTTTTACTCTTAATATGCGTCCTTAGAACACAAATTAACAAAATCCTTTATTTTAGAGGTGTGTTTGGATGGAGGGTTTAAGATAGGGGAGAGTTTATCTTTTTTAAAACGAATCATGTGTGATTAAATTATTTTTATATGTTCATTTACCATGTTGTAATTTCAATTTTTTAAAAATAGCAAATTATATTTTAAAATATAGACTTAAATCCTCCAAATGGAAGCCCTCTCAAAACCTCCTCCAAAACAAACCTTTAAATTATTCAAGCATTGTTTTCCACTGCATATTTCTTAATTAGGACACGTTCCATTTATTGACATAGTGTGATTGCCTATTAGTATAATCAGATTATCTAGATATAGTTTTAACATATAAAAAATGTTTTAAAATAAAATATTGTTCTGACTTTTTTATGCTGCAATAATTTATTATTATTATTTTGTCAAACCTAAACCACAATGGACTTGCTTCTCATTGGTTTTCAAACTATCATTTTACAGACATAGGAAGCATTTCATTTTTTTGTGTGCCTTCCAATTACCATATGTTCTTCCACTTGCTAGCCCTGAAGAATCATTATGGATCAAAAAGTCATAAGCGGATTTCATTGTGAATAGGCCATTCGAAAAAATAAAAGTTCAAAAGAAACAGAATTGAATATGCTATAACTGCTGTTCAAAAAGAAAAGAAAAAAAGAATATGATATAACTTATTTACTCCTTTCAAAGAATAAAAGTCATTCTCTCTTATTTCAACCTTCTTTTCAGGCATCCATCACACTACTGATGTTTATATCAAATCTGTCCACATCCACTCGGTTTCACCACACCGGTGTTCATCGGAAACTTCTATGCACTGACTGTTCCCCTAGCATCACAATGCACACTGGTAAAAATGCATATGCTACTCTTTGAGTCATGATGGCAGATTATTAATGTTGAAGTTATGAGTTATGATATGGCATTCTTCATTTTCTCAAATCTCAATAGAAATAAGCGTTTAATTTAATTGTTATCCAAACACACCTTTATTTTAGAAGGACTCTCAAATCTCAATAGAAATAATGCAAGACATGAGAACCGAAGGTAGGCCTCATGCAAGACTCAAAGGTAAAACACACATTAATGATCTTTACCAACAATCAATCAGAAGATTTGCAGTTTTGCACAAAGTCAGATCCTTAAGTTGGTTAGACGAATGTTGGTCCTGCAGGGGCTAGTCAGATCCTTAGGTTTCTCTTACGTAATACAAGTAAGTTCTTTCAAAATGTGATGAAGATAAGTTAAGCATGCTTGAACGTCTTCATGCTAAGCCAATGGAAGTACACAACAACTACAAATATAGGGAGAGTCAATGGCACTAAGAAGCAGTAGTACCTATGAAATAAATAAAAGTTAGGAAGAAAAGGATGGTTCCCTCCTTTTATGGGAGAGGTAGGTACGAGTAATAGCAACTAACATTTACAAAAGAAATAACAATAGCAATATTGCAATACTAAACCTAAAGTATAGTTTCTTTTCCGCAGAGTCCAAACTCCAACAGGGAGACAACGCGAAAATAACAGAATGCTCAAATAGTGTATCGCATGACAATGGCAATTAATTCAAATTCTACTACGCAACAATATAGCCGCTATTTGACAAAACTTTGTACTAAATAACAATTTGTTCAAATTCTGATATACTATAATACTGCTATAGCCGCCATTTGACAACATTGTTTGTACAATAATGATTTTAAAATTTTCTGATTAATACAACATTAACATAACAATCAAAGTATATTCTCAGTAATTGGGCTCAGCAACATCATAACATTATAATCCTAAAATTGATGATTTATTATTTATTTTTCCAATTGCAACAGAAAGAGTGAAAATGAGAAGATATATAAAAGCAGAGAAAAGACATTAGAATGATAGAATAAATTACTGACCAGTCATTTTGAAAGGAAGGGATGAGTGGAATTTGAGAAGGAGGAAGAAGCTTGGAAAAAAGAGCAAGAAAGAAGTAACCAGCAAAGAAAATAGATCCAATTGATACCAGAAAACATCCCCATAATTTTGTCTCATCAAATGAAGAAGCCATAGTTTTAAGGTGTGTGCCTCTAGGTCCTTCTTTGAGAATATATGATCAGTTTCCCCTCTAGGTCCTTGCCAAACTTTAGTTGGGCTAGACTATGTTTTGCAAATTAGGGTTCTTCAGAGTCAATTTTCCCCTCTTTATTTTACTTCATTTTACCTTTTTTTTTTTTTGAAGGAACAAACTTTGGTAAGTTGTGTTGCATGTGCATGCTTTATTTATTTATTTTTGTTTTAAAGAGTCAATCGTCAAAACTCACACACTAAATGCCGAGAAGTGTGAAGTTGCAAGTTCAAAATATCGCCTCAACATATCTAATGTCCTTGAAACCTTTTGACATCTGAGAAACTAACTGAATATCTTTATATTGAGCTAGAGCTCACCAGAAAGAAAATGAAGGTATCTACTACACCTGATGGCAAAGTGTTGGATCTGTTTTTCATCACAGATACATACATGGTTGTAGATTTCTATTTTGCAATCCTTTTATATTCCTAGTTCTTTATCTATTTACTAAAACTGTTATTTGATCAGTAGGATTGCAAAATATCCTTTTACTGTGTATGTGGTTGGTTACATTCAAATGTTCCACTTTCTCAAATTATTATCACTATCGACGTGTCAGTTTACGTAATATCAAATTTGAAGTTTTTTAAGATGTTATTTGATATAAGTACTGCATTATGAAATTTCGTCTTCATTTTATCAAAGGCACATTCTCTTTCATGTTCTAAGTAACTTTTGCAGCAATTGCATTGCCTATACTTTGCTACTCATATTATCTAGTATGCTAAAAGTAAACCAGATGTGTAATGTAAACAGATATCTTATGGGAGATTCTCAAGGAAAAATAGAGGAAAATCTGAGATTGACTTGTTAATCATTCAAGGCAAAAATCTTTGTCATTGCGTCTTAAGATGGAATTACTATGTCCACTCAAAGTAGCTATTGCGAGCCAGGGACCCGATACAGAGTTGCTGGTTGCTAATCCTGTGAATTGTTAAGCAAAGGAAGGCCCTTGTTTTTTATGATATCAGTCTTGCTCTCAAAATGCTTGGACTTTGCATCTTTTCGGTACTTACTCGTCTCATATGCCCTATATTACTGCATACAGTTTAGTAGATTGAGTGTGATCATTTACTGACTATTGTTTCAACAGGCTGAAGTGTAAGGGCATGTGACTGGAGACCACGAGTGCGAATGATATAGAATTTTGTATGATGCTTTTGTGAATCTGATTTGATGTGTATAAAGAAGTGATGTAGCAACTAGCAAGTTTATGAACAAAAGATAGGGTCAAGTGGCTTGGTCAGAGTATTTTATGAATGAAGGTGAAATATTGTAAATTGGTTACACAGTAAGTTTGAAGCTGTCTGTTATTTACTTTTATTATTTATTTAGAATTTTGGTTTTGCTTGCATACTCCTTGAAAATGAAGAGCATCATTGTAAATCAAGGGTTCCAAAATCAAGTAACATCTGGGATGAAAAAACAGTCGATGAATGAATCTCTTGTACTGACCAATAGAGTTTGTAAAAAAAGTTGATAGAGTCTCTTTACAATTCTTTTATATGAAAGTTTTAGCAAGCAATGTTTGATTTTGAGTTCAAACTTAGAATCTTCTAATTACTACTTCGGCAGAATCTCTTAACTCACCATCTGAGTTGTCTGTTTGGGAGAGAACGTGACAATAATTGATTCTTGCCCTAAATAAATTTGCTTGCAGTTGTTTCCCATGTCAAAGATTGAGATCGTTGCAACATTCATGTCAAAAACTTACTTTCATTTTTGCAAATTACTAATGTATGGAATGAAGGTGTCTTGGTGGTGAAGCCACTTTGCTGCCCATCTTTAAGGTACATATCTTATTAACCTCAACCACTGATTTGGTTACTTGGTTCCATCAACATTCATTAAAAAACACTATGATTATTTGGCCTAAACACTTTGTGACATGTTAATTGCTAGCTGAAATTCCATTATTTTTTTTCTCGGATGGATTTTGCTTGCTATTCATAGAGAAGAAATTGCTGCAACTTACAGGTATGTGTTTTTTCTTGTCGTTTTTAATCCTCTTTTGGAGCATATTTTGGTGCAGAGAAGTGATTAAGACAATTTGAATGCAGAGAACAAAGCATATAGATGAAATCAATTATAAAGTTGAATGTTAATGTGGCTGATAATTGCTATATAGCTTACAATTTCCAATATATTTTTAACTTGTGTAACACGCCAGCTACCACTCCCCAAAAAGTGATTTCTGCAAAGATGACATATAAGAGAGTTCCCACTCTCTCTGAGTTCCAAACATTGATAAAAACATGCTTCTTGATCCAGTGTACCTAATTTATATTTTCATGTGCAAAATGAAAACATATTAGAAAGTTATATATAAAATAGAAAATTATGTTAAAAAAGACATAGCATACACAATAAAAATGTAAAAGGTTTCTATGTTTCTTACTAGTGACTTTTCTGGATCTTCATAATACCAGCCATTTACAAATGCTGCAAAAATGCCCTCAGCTGCCAACACATACACTAACATAGCATTCATCCCTATCCATTCTAAGAACAAGAATGGAGTACGGATCCCCCAAACATCAATCTGTTTTATCATCACAAGATGAAAAAAAAGCAAAGAAAAAGAAGAATTAATTGTTAAATAATAACCAACAATTAGAAAACTTTCCGCTTGAAAATATATATTGTATTTTTCCTACCAATATGTAAAGGATAGAGAAGATAATTCCAGCTGCCCCAGCTGTGAAACAAACATAGCTGAAGCTATAGAGTTGCTTGTTGATTGGAATAGCTGCAGGGTACCATGAAAATTTTGTTTAGATATTATCTTGAACTCAAGTGGTATGTTTTCTAGGATGGATTTTGAGGGATTTGGGTTGTGTACGGTCACAATTCCGTGTTGTCGGTCATAGTAGTGACCATTGATGTGGCTGACTGCGTGACTGCATCAGATTGTGACTACATACAATTCAAATTAGATTTTGAGAAGTACTTGTCACACTAACTTACCATCTGTAAAGTGAAGGATAATAGCGACTACGAGTAACACAAACCCCATTGAGAACCATTGTTTGAGCCTCTCTGAATGACTCTGTCAAATTAAGATTCACTTCATTTTTAGGCCTTTCACTAAATTGCAATTATAGAATAGACATTTATTTAGTGGGTGTATAATAGTTAGCATAGGGTGAGATTTTATAACCTTGAAATGAATCAAGACGTGCCCATAATGGATGCCAATGGTGCCTGAGAGGATTGCTGATATGGAACTATCAAAAAGTAAAACTCCTTTAAGATATTTCTAATAATATATATCAGATGCTACTCAATACAAATTTTAGAGACAAATACCTCAATAAGCCCTCTGGTTCAAATGGAGCAAGACACCAGCTTGGAGCATCATCACGAAATGGACCCTCACTTGGGGAACTAAATGTGCATGCCTACAAATTTTTTTAAGGACAACAGCATGGTAACTCATCAATTCATATAAAACAATACTAAAATATTCAGACCAATGCCATTTTATTTAGAACAATTTTATCAACTTGTGATCAATTTTTGACCTGAACCTTGTGTATTTTGGTTATACATATAATTACTCACCTTTAACCGTCTCCAAACAGGTTGAGAATAAAGATGATTAACCCCCCAAGTTTGTCTATCAACATATCCAACAGCGTTACATGCAGGACCAAGGTGCCCTCTCATCCCACATATCACCTAATATACGAAAAATAAAAACAATAAAACAAATCAAATTGAAAAGTAAAGTAAAAATTAGACATTATAAGGAGAAAAAATCTACCGTGTATCTCTTTGGTTCATCATTGTTAACATGATCTACAAAACTCCAATTAGGAACATACAAAGCAAAGGTTGTGATCATGTAAATGAGAAATGCCATGAAGCCTCCAAACCTAAGTCAGACATGTATATTGTGTACATTAATCAATGGAAGGAAGTTCACAATTTCAATTAGCATATTTGAAATTTGAAATTAAATGTGTGTTGTGTTATCTATCTCACCATTGCCATTTATAGGCAGTGAAAATGGCTATGCGTCCGGGACTCAAGGTAGTGGGTCTAAGCTTGGTGGTAAATGTCTCTATTAGAGCCACAATACAATATACAAGGGCTATTCTCTGCACACAAAATTTCATAAACTTGGTTAATGTGATTATTCTGCATTAGGCCCTGCATAAATAACATTAAATTTAATTCGAAACACACCTGGAGAATGCCACACCATCTGATAAATTTCATGTTAACTCCATATACGAGTTCATCAGGGGCATGAGAGTATCCACCTATAGTTTGTTACATTACATAGTCAAATATATTAGTGCACCAAGATTTATTCATCGATAGATTATATTTAGTGAGTTTGAAGAGTTTTGTTTACCTTGCAAAAGTATACCCCAAAAGAGAAGTTTCAATGTCCTGAGAATTATCTTCTTCACGGTATAATTTATCTTGGGAATTTTCTGCGAAGAACATAGAGGATACTAGTTATATTGATAATTGCAATTTAAATGGAAACAGGACAGAGAGCAGAGGATGGAAAACTTGTTACCTTTAATGCAAGAGCTATGGCCACACCAACGATGAAAAGAAAGAAAGGCATAACAAAATCAGCCAAAGTACATCCATTCCATGGAGAGTGATCAATGCGTGAATAAGCTCCACCAGCATCGTCCACCAATATCATCAACTATACACGCAGACATACCAATAAATTTTATGACCACTACTACTCTCTCTAGTATAATATAACATATTCTATAATATAACATATTCTATAGTATACGATACATTTACTTTTAGACAACTCCACTACTCTCTCTGCATGTTCATGTAATCTATATTATTATATACTATACATGCAAAAAAAATATTCAAAATAAGAAGGTTTGGAATTGGATTACACAAACTAACCACAATGGTGAGGCCCCTAAATGCATCAAGTGTTGCAACCCGTTTTGTCTTTTGCTTAACTAGTAGTACAGGCTGCTGATCATCCTGTTCAGCTATTTGCTGCTTAATATCAGAATCTCCATTAATATTAGTTGTTTCTTGCTTCTTCAAGACTTCATTTTTAGCATCATCATCCAATGGTAAATTGTTACCTTCTTCCATTCTCTTAACACCTTCATCCATAACTAAACAGTGATGAATGATACTCAACAAACTGTTCAAACATATATATATATATATATATATCCTTATTTTTTTGTGTTTGGATGTATGTGACAAATTAACAGCTCTAAATGAAGGATAAGGCCGGCTCTGAAGTCAATTGGGAAGAGAATTAATATCTAAATAGGAGGGTACATTACAAACATAAGAGACATATGGAGGACTTTACTATTTGCATTTTGTTATGTATGCTACTAGTAAATTAGTATTGGCAGGCTGGTGCATGTTAGTTAGTTCCACTCTTTGTTGTTTCTTCTTGTTAATCTAAATTTTGAGTACGTATAATTATTTTGACACATTAAAGATTCCTCTTCTTATCTTATGCTTTGACCATATTTTCGTAACATATAAATTCTTGTGTGGTGCTGTATCAAGCGATAACTTTTTCCCGAATTAATCCAGAAGCCTTACGTGTCCTTTGCTTAAAGGAATGGGGGCCTTGCTGGAAATAACTTTTTCCCAAATTTCCCTTAAGGCAAATTCTATGGTACACTCAACATTTTGAGTGTACCGGTACACCAAATATTAAATTAATAATTAAATTGATTATTTTTTGAAGAAAAAATAATTATTTTCTATCATTGATAATTATAATAATTAAATCTTATTTACCAAAAACGTCGATGAAATAAAATTTATTTTTTTTTAATTTTTATTGCTCATAATGAAGAATATTGATTATTTTTTATGAGAAAATGTTAAAAATTTAATATAATTCATATAAACAATGAAATGATGTTTTTTCTCATGAGATGGTGTTTTCTAAAATATAAATAATGATAAATAACAACTTATTTCAAAAAATGATCATTAATTTATAAATTTATGAAGCAGAGGTGTACCATAGAAGCTCCCCCATCTTAAAGCCTTACATGTCTTTTATAGTATTAATATTAATATATTTTTTTTATACCAGTGTAGTTTGGATATCCAAAAAAAACAATCAAAATTAAAATATATTTAATTAGATCAAGTTTGAATAGAATTGATAGTATGATTGGATGAGGGGATTTTCTAAGATAGTGTAATTTTTTGAGAAAATTTAATTTCTTCCATGTAAATTTCTTTGTTTAGATGATTAATTTAGAGAATTTTCACAATAAAAAGTTTATGAAGTATTTTGTCTTAGATTTAGTTAGAGAATTTTAAATGACATCTAAAAGTTTGAAATTTGAAATTCCTTCTTTACTCAATACAATGTGAATTCAAATTGGTTCTTATAATTTTTTCAATTTTGCAAGCCCATTTTTTTCAAAGGCATCAAAGTGTTCCCTATAAATTTTCAAAACTTGTAAATTGTCCCTACTCTCAATTTTCAAAGCTTTAAATTTTTTAGAAGTAGTCCAAAAATGTTACCAATGAATTTTTGTATTACTTTATGAAAATCAAAACACTTAAAAATAAGATAAAGTCAATTGAATTATTTAAATTGTCTAAAATTTTATATTCTCTATAATTTATAATTATCTCACTCAAACAATGTTTAGATAGGTTTTTTTTTTTTTTTTTTAATGGGAAACCAAGATATCCCTCGAGATTAGGGATTGGATCTGAGGCCAAATAGTTAAAGGACTCAAGTATCAATTGGATCAAAACATGTTAGTTTTGAATTGAGATTTGGTCACACCATGTTAGTGTCTGAATTGAGATTTTTATCGAGATATGAATCATAACTCCTTTGATTATGTGGATCAGTGGTGCACAAGGAACAAACTTGTATCTAAAGGTACACATTCAAGGAATGCGTCCACAATTGCCTTAATTTTTTCATAGCTTCACATACCACAACGAGCATTTGACAACTCACATTCCCTGCCCCTTTTGTGCCCTCAGAGGAAAATGTGTTGGCAACATAATGATAATGATAATGATACTTTAATAAACACAGAACAATCAGTTCATGTTGGATTTCTGTGTTCAACTTTGACAATAATTTTTAGTTTGGTTTTTATAGGCTCGCGGGATTGTCAAACATTCTACACGTAGAGATTCAAACTCTATTAATTTGAATTACTCTTTGTTGGGAAGCAAACTTCAAGAAAATTATTTATTTTCGTGATTCCCTCCATGTCATTCAGTTATTGCAAAGAAAACACCGAGTTAAATCACCATGTTAACCTCTTTGAGATAATTCAAAGTTATGTGGTTAAAAAATAAGATATCTCTATATGCCACATTCTCATAGAAAGAAACTCTTGTGCATGTATTCTTGCCAAATTAAGAACTAACCATCATAAACTTCTTATGATGGTGCATGGGCTAGTGCCTTGTCTCTCTACGATATTATCGGTAGATGTCGTATAAGTGTCTTTCATCAGAGCGTAGTTTTTTTTTCTCCCATGTAACTAACAAAAAAAATTACATTCAAGTCTCTTTGGATAAAAAATAGAGAGTATATTAGCAAAATAAAATAAAAATAGAGAGTATTTTTAAAATTATTACACGATTTTTTAGTTGGTAACTTTACTACAATTTACGAATATGAGGGAATTGACAATTCCACCTCAATTGTGAAATTCCTTGCTGCAACTCTCCTCCGTACTCTCTCGGAGCTCGATCTCTCTCTCTCTGGTCGTGGCTGTTTGTCTGCTTCCCGTATTCCTTCGACTACTTCGTCTTCGCCTGTTCTTCTGGTAATCTCTCTCTCTCTCTCTCTCTCTCTCTCTCTCTCTCTCTCTCTCTCTCTCTTATAATCTTCAAACCCTAGTTTCCCAACACCACTTTATTGTTTCATTATGTCAATCTCTTATAATCTACATATGATTATCTTTTTACTAACCAAACCTCAAAAACGTAAAAATTTGATGAGACTATGCAAATGACTAAAATTGAAAATCTTGGGTGTGAGACACCATCACTATAGTTCGTAAATGTATCAAAATTGCAAACACATCTGAAGTGTCTATTTTATTAGTCATTTTGATCCTCAAATATGTTTTTTGGTAGTCAATTTCGTTATCAAATTTGTTTTTTGTTGGTTAATACTGTGCATAAAATTACTAACAAAAGAGAGACCAGGGAAGTAGGGATTTGTTTGCAATTTAGATACATTTAAGGACTACAGTTACAGTGCCGCATACATTCAGGGACCAAAATGGTTGTTTGCTCAAAAACCTATTAATCTGTAGAAAAACAATCAATAGAATAACATAACCCCTCTTTGATACTTATATCTTAGTGTTTGCAACTTAAGTTGTTTCAGACCCTGCTGGATAACGCTAACTACGTGTTCACTTGAATGTGTCAAGAAATGATTTCGTCACTCCATGTGAGTGCTATGCGGGGCAAAGTCAGAGTTTGTGTGGATATATATTGGAAAAGAGACCTGAAAACAAACTACTTAATCTGATTAAATTTACTACTTAGTAAATATGATACTGTTATTCTGCCTTCTGGACTACTATTTAGCATTTAGGATGTCTCGTTTGCTCTGTTTTTATTCCAGTATCTATTCAGCAGCACTATTAATGTTGGAGAAATGTGTTAGTGGTTTGCATCTAAAACAAACACCTTATCAATAGAGTATCAATTAATAAGCTTCATTACTTGCAGCTTTCTTGGCGGCAAACTCCTCCAAGCGTTTTCACTTTTGCTTACTATCAAACGATATCATTTTTTTACCTCCAGTTCTCTAAAGGTTAGTGATCTCATCTCAAATTTTTATTATTGTTGTTGATTTATAGAACTTCTTATAAATAGCTATTTAGTTCGCTGAAAAACTTGTTGAGAATTATATGCCATTATGTCCCTCTCTGTAGAGATCAATGAAAAATTCAAGAAACTTCAGGATTTTTTTGGAAAGATGTATTTAATTTGCTGAGAAACTTGAGAAACAATCTCATCTCTCCAGTTGTAATTTTAGTTTTTAGCCCTCTCTTTTCAGTATAGTTGTCTCTACCTGTGCTTCGTGTATGTACTAGGTATTCTTACTAATCTACTTGTCACTGGGTTGAGCTAAAATGTTCTCTTCACTATACAATCTATGTGATTCATCTCAAGGAGGTGGCTTTGCTTATAGACTTTTACTTCAATGGAAAAACTGTGAACGTGCATTTAGTCATTACTAAGCAGAAACTGCCTTTGAATTCCATTATGTAGAAGAAGGCAAAATTGACTTTCGTTAATCCCTCTTCTTCTTCTTCTTCATTGTCCTCATCCCTACTGTGTTCCACTTTCTTTTTGTCTTCCGCGTCCATTTTGTATTAATGGCGGAGAGAATGTTGTATTGGATTAGCATTGTCTTTGGGCTTGCCTCTCTTGTTGATGGGTGCAGAAAAGGCGAAAAACTCTTGTGAGTTAACATGCGGTTGAGTCGAGATTCAATTGAAGCCTTTATTTGATGCTTTGGAGCCTCTCAAACGTGGGTCGATGTGAACCAGTGAAAACTGAGGATCATCGATAACCTTGTCATGACTTTGTGGTGAATTATCAGACTTTGAATTATTCTTACCCTTATCCCTGTTCTTCATCTTCTTCTTACCTGTTCCCATAGTGGTTCTTCTTGGTTGAATTTTTGGATCCCATTATGGAGGAGATTCTCGAGTATTATGATACGCTTTACGCCATCAAAATTGTCTTCGAATTCCAAATGGTAGTACGATGAATATGATGATATTTTATTTATTTAAGGGATCAAATGAAACTATATGAATATTTTTGGAAAACTGTTGTAGGTGTAAATACTTTCTTGTGGATGTGGGATATACAAATGGCCCTAGATATTTAGCACCTTATAGAGAGACTAGATATTATCTCAAAGAGTGGAATGGAAACACCCCTCAAAATTATCCTTCAAGTGCAAGGAATGTAATTGAAATGTCATTTGGGATATTGAAGAAAAGATGGAGTATATTAAGAACTCTTTTTATGCAAAAACACAAATTAGAATTATTTATGCTTGTTTCGTGTTGCACAATTTCATAATAGATGAAGAAAAAGTGATCAAATTTTAGAGGCTCAAGACTTGGAGCTTTATCTGTTGTTGATGAGGAGTTAACCAACTAACAAAGGGAAAGAGTAATAACTAATGGTGTAAATGAGGTCGCAACCGTTAAAGTGTCTAAAGATCAAAACGTGACGCTAATGCGATGAAAATGTTTGTTGAATATCAAGATAAGAAATATATATTTGGTTTAGTGGATTTTAGATTATTTTTTTCTTTTTATTTGTTACCGACATATTATTTGGAGTTGTTAGGGTGTGCTTTTCATTTTGTTGCTTTTGATTGCTAAGGAATCTCATAGATTTCGTGGCTATACTTTTGATTGATATCTTGTTGATTACTATCTTATTAGTATATTTGTGTTTCTATCTTATTGATATCTGATTATTATTATGTGTGCTTACTTGATTTCAAGAAATGAATTCTAGTCTAGTCTATGCAAGAGGTTTGGGCCGCAAGACAAAGGGAAAAAGAAAGATGGAAGAAAGCAATATTTGGGTTAAGAAAGAGGATGCAAGAGCTTACTTCACGTGGAATTTGGACATGGAGCGTGTATTAGCTGAGGCACTTAGAGATCAAAGAAGTATGGGCCGCCAGACTAACGGAATTTGGAAAACAGAAGCATACAAAGCTGCAGCTGATGTGTTGTCTACACGTTTTAATGTTCAGCTTATCGGAGAGAATGTGAAAAACCGCGTCAAACTTTGGCGAAGATGGTATGGGATAGTTAATGATATTCTCAGTCAAAATGGATTTGGTTGGGATGGCACAAACTGTATGATTACCGTCGAAGATGAAAATGCATGGAATGAATATGTCAAGGTATTCACTTTTTACTACTGCTATATTTTATTTCTTATGTTTGTGTATGTATAGCTACAATGTTAATAACATGATGTAGTGTATTCTATCACTCTTCTTCCTTCATTGATGATGACAACCTTTATTCTGATCCGTGTCATGCTTCCTCTTTTTTCTTTTGTTGTGATAAGCGCCATGCTGCCTCTTTTTTCTTTTGTTGTGATAAGCGCCATGCTTCCTCTATATTGGTGTCTTTTGTTAGAGGGTTATTAACATTAAAGCTAAATAATTGAGCTGGGCAACCTGATTATGAATGCCTTTATTGATAGAACCTACGTTAAGCGAAATAATTGTGAAATCAAATAGGAAATATGTGTATTGTTAAATGATAAAGATGAGCTCAGGGACTCTAAATTAAGCGCCATGATTCCTTACACAAGTCTGAATACACACCATCCTACCCGTATATAATACCCCCCCTCTAACAGAATCACATGACCCCATATGGCCCCACTCTCTTCTAGGGTATGCATAAGTGTCATATCAGATATTGAAACAGGGGTTGAAGTTTTTGATTTTATGTCAAATACTATTACTTGGGGTGTTATTTCTTAGGCAAAATTACACTTTTGGTTCCTTGACTTAATTCCATTTTGGTTCATTTGCATATGGATTTCAAGCTTCAAATCTATGGTTTTATTTTCTTGTGACCTCCCAATCTTCAAATCTATGGTCTTTCATTCATGTTTGCCTATGAATTTTAGATTTAAAGCTTGAAAATACATATGAAAATGGACCAAAAGTGCAAAACTGAAATAAAAAAAATAAAGGACCAAATCTTTATCTGCAAATAAGTTAAGGGACCAAAAGTCTAATGCTGCCTATTTTTTATAGTGGTCATGATTGAAAGGAATCTGTTGTGAATTCGAACTCAAATCTCACACCAATACAAACTATGATGTTTGGAGCAAAGGAAAGTAGTAACCAATATCAAAGTGAACACAAGCAACAACAATAATAACAACACCTAGATCTAATCTAGTAATCAAAGTGAAAAGCTCAAAACCACAAGCAAAAGATAAAGAGAGAGGAGAAACAAACACACCAAAGATTGTTGACCCAGTTCGGTCCAACTTGACCTAATCTGGGGGAGAGATTGATCTCTCCAATCCACTATCAATGAGTTCTTACAAAGGGATACAAATGGATTACAAGAAATTAGCTTTGACAAGCTCACAAAGAACAACCCTAATTTCTACCAATTTTCCCAATCTCACCAATGAACAAGAGACTCAATGATTTTCACTCATCCAAGGTGTTTACAATGTTTCCCAACCCAAGAGAACCCCTCAAGAGAACCCTAATCAAAGACCCTCAACCCTAAAGTTACCTCCTTTGATTTCCCTAGTTTCTCTCTCTTGAAGCTCTTACCAAAAAATGAAGAATGAAGCCTTAAATAGTGTTCAGGTATCCGCAGCATCGTGCCACGTTTCGAGCCCATCCTGCCACGATGGAGTTGGTAGCAGTACAGTACTTGCTCTTATCTCCTGCATCGTGCCACGTATCTCCTGCATCGTGCCACGATTTTTCGAGTGGCAACCCAAAAACTGAACAATTCAATCGTGCCACGTCATTCAATCGTGCCACGTTGCCCTACAAACGTGCCACGATTTTTCCAAACTTCAACTTCAATTTTGAGACACATTTCAACATAATCTAAAATATAATTTATAGCTTGCCTTGTTTCAAGCTATTTCTTATTTCTGTACATTTTCATTAATACTGCTCCACCTCCGGAAAAGAGAGAATATGTCTCGTGCTTATATTTTAAATTGCTTTTTGGGTCTTAGGTCATGTTTGTTGGATCTAAAAGTTTGATTGGGTTTAGATTCTGGATTGTTAGAGCTATGGGTGCAGGTCCTTGTTTAACTTTCAATAAGTATATGCCATAATTTATTTTGGCAGCTTAATTTGTTGTGGTTTGTGAGAATCTGACCATAGTAAGTAATATACATGCTAGTCATAGTTGGAGAAATAAAATACTTAATTATCTTATTTGGTTTGTGGGCAAAAAAAGCCAGGTCCTATTTAGCTTTGTGAGTAATAAACCAACTCATTATTGATTGTTGTTGTTTTCTTTTGTTTTGAAGTCTCATGAAGAAGCCAAACGATTCCGATTTAAGATCATTCTAAATTGGAATGACATTGTAGATATATGTGCTAAAGACAAAGCAAGTGGAATTCAAGTTGAACGTGCAGTTGATGTGGATGATGTCACGAGCAAAGAAGCAAATGTAGATGAAGATGAAGAAGGTTCCAATGAGTATATTGATTTAGAGAAACCAAGTTCTGCAACAAAGAAAAAAGTACAATGTACTTGTGCTAATAAGGGCAGAGACAAAGAGGGGATGATCGACTCTATGAGAGAAGTTGCTGAGATATTGAAAGACTTTGTGCAAATTAGTAAAAAAAGGATGGAAGGAAATACTCCAAAAGAGGTGCAAGAAGTGTTGAATGAAATGGAGATGATTATTGATATTGACGACACACTACGCTATAAAGCAATCAATTGGTTGATTGACAATCCAAACAAAATAGCGATTCTCAAAGCTCTTCCGTTGAGTGAGAAAAAAAAGTATCTAATGGCTTCTATGTTTTGAGACTGAGGTAATCTTAGTTGTTTTTGGGTTTATTTTAGCTGCTAATGTATTAAAAGTAATATAGAGATCTAGTTGATTCAAAATAAGTTTTGGAATCACAGGAGATATTGTGAGAGAATTAAAAGGATACAATTAACTTCGAAAATGGACTCTTGATAGAGTGTCTTTTTTTTTTAAGAAGACTAGAAAATTTATTATTCGAACGTAAGTCTCTTAGATAGCCCAGAGTTACAAAGGAATCCTCGAGTGACTTTGTTCATGTTCAGAGATTGCATTGTAGGCGAAATAGGTTGTGTAACACTTATTGGTGAAGGACATCATTAGATCACTACTTAATAGCCATGCCAACTTGATTTTTTTGGACAACTATTGGCTTAAATTTGTTAGGTTATTGAATGGGTTGATTACAGAGCATTTACAAATTGATTATTTCAATAAAATTAAATTTCTGTTATTATAATCATTGATACTTCAATTGTGCTTTTGTTAGTTGGGTTGGTATACATGGGTTTAAGACAATGCAATATATGATTTTTTTCTTCCTAACTTCGTGCTTTAATTTGTGCAGTTGACGATTGAAGGATGATACCCTGAGTTGGACTCTAGTTATGTTATGTTTGTGTATACCACATTTGTTGTGGGAATTATTACACCATTTTTTTTTTAATGTTATCTTAGTATTTTTCTTCTTACCGTGACTTGACCCTAGATTTTAACTCCTTTAATCCTTTATATCAAATCAAATGAGATAACCCCCAATTTTAGTTGTAGATTATATTTATGTTCAAACATTTCGGGGTTGAGTAAAATTCTTATAATGCAAATACAAATTTTAGTTTCACTGCAAGTCTTTTGTTTAAATATTTTTTTCTGTTTATGTAAGTTTTTATTTTTTTATTTTTATAATAAATATAATTTAATTGTTTGTTAGAAAAGTATGTAACTTCATACGGTCTTTTATGTGATTTTTTTTAATAAAATATTAGTACAATTTTAACTAAATTTCTCTAGATTAAAATGTATAATCTAAGAACTTAAACAAATTAGAAGAAGATTAATTACATTAAAAGGTAAAAGCAATTATTAGAGGATAAGCTTCAATTAACTACTTTCAAAAATAATTAGAGAAGCATAAAATATATTAATTACCTCATCCAAAAAATCAATTTTGCAAATGAAAGGAATTCAACTACATGACCGAAACAACAAATTTTTAAAAGGTTACATCTATTTTTGGTCATTATAAATGTATCAATTTTTTGTTTTAGTCGTCATTTTTTTTTTTTTTTTTACTTTTAGTCCTTTAGAAATTCTCCGTCACCACTTTTGGTCCATAATTTTAAGTCAATTCATGTGTAGTTTTTATATTTTTGAATATTTTTTTGGTTTACATGTGTCATTGGTCCCTGCACTTTCATCAGATTTTGGCATTGGTCCCTGCACTTTGTAAAAATATTGGTATTGGTCCCTCTGTTAATTTTCTGTTAAAAAAAAAAAACACAAAACCAACGGAGTGCCACGTGGCCCAATCATTTCGCGCCACGTGGCACCAATATCAATATTTTTACAAAGCGCAGGGACCAATACCAATATTTTTACAAAGTGCAGGGACCAATACCAATAGTTTTGTGTTTTTTTTAACAAAAAGTTAATAGAGGGACCAATACCAATATTTTTACAAAGTGCAGGGACCAATTCCAAACAAAAAAAAGTGTAGGGACCAATGCCAAAATCTGATGAAAGTGCAAGGACTAAATGCATATTTAAACCTATTTTTTTTAGAATATTATAAGATTCTATCATAAATTTTTTTTATAATTTTTTAACTGAACATGAATTTAAAGTAAAAAATTATATATATTTTTTAAAAAAATTCATATTTAATTCATGTTTTGTTAAAAAAAAATGGAGAGATTGTTATAATATTCCGCATCAAACTTTCATTATAAAATATGAAGGCTGCACATGAGTTGACTTAAAAGTATGGACCACAAGTGTTAAAAAAAACTTTTAGAAAAATAAAAGTTCAAGAAATTTTGAGGAGGGTCTAAAATGAAAAATCCTGTATTTTTTAAAACCAAAAACATATTTTTTAAAAGGAAATTTCACGGAATGTCAAATTCTCGTGCATTTTAAAATTTCTTATCCAAATACATTAGGTGAAAAAATTATTGTTAATAAGGAATATGTAAAAATGATTTCACATTAGGAATATTTTTCTTCATCTCACTTTTTTATTGTTATAGATTAATAAAAAAGAAGGATTGCAATCGACAATAATTGAGTTTAGTCGAATGTGTTAGACTCTCACAACATGGTGAATCAAGATTCAAATCTCAATTGAGATATCAATCTTAATGTTTGACACAAATAAGATTACATTAAGTAAAAGAATTTATGGAAAGAAAGAAAAAAAAAAAAGAGGATTACCTCAAAATATACTTGATTCTTTTGTCACGTTTCTCTACTTTTGTTAATTTGTTGCTACTCTAGACTCAAAGTCAATTATAAACATTATTCAACCTCTCAGAAATGAATGCACGTTATTTAATGCTATTATTCTCAAAATGTACTTTATGGAACAAGTTCTAATACGAATTTAAATGAAAAGAAATTATATTATAGGAAATGAAATTAACCATTATTCATATATGTGCATACTAAGATACTTTCACTTCGTCCCTGTGAGCTTAGTTGATCTTGCATACATCAATTGATCAATGCATTAACTTCTCTATCATATTGTCTTATAGTTTCCAGTATATTTTTAACTTGTGCAACACGCCAGCTACCACTCCCCAAAAAGTGATTTCTGCAAAGATGACATATAAGAGAGTTCCCACTCTCTCTGAGTGCCAAACATTGACAAACACATGCTTCTTAATCCAATGTACCTGATTTATATTTTCATGTACAAAACTAAAACATATTAGAAAAATATACTCTAAAACTATTATATAATTAAGACAGACTATATACATATCCAATGGAAATAAATTAAAAAAAAAAAAAAACGCTGCTTCTTACTAGTGAGTTATTTGGATTTTCATAATACCATCCATTTATAAATCCTGCAAAAATTCCCTCAGCTGCCATCACAAACACTAACATAGAATTCATTCCTATCCATTCCAAGAACAAGAATGGAGTACGAATCCCCCAAACATCAATCTGTGTTATTATAAAGAATATTTATTAAAGAACCACAAAGTGAAAAAAATAAAGAAAAAAATACTTGAATATATTTGGTGCTTTAATTACCAATATGTAGAGGGCAGAGAAGACAATTCCAGCTATTCCAGCTGTGAAACAAACATAGCTGATACTATACAGTTGCTTATTAATTGGGACAGCTGAAATATTCCATAAATATTTTTGTTAAGATTTATCTTGAACTCAAATTTTATCTTTTTTTAGATGGATTTTGACTTTTGAGAAGTGGTTGTCACACTAGCTTACCATTTGTAAAATGAAGGATAATTGCTATTGTGAGTAACACAAATCCCATTGAGACCCATTGTTTGAGCCTATCCCAATGACCCTGCCAAAGATTTCTTCTGTTTTAGGCCTTTCACTAGTAAAATTCAATTTATAAAATAAATGTTTGTTTTGTGTATTTGTATAATATAATATATGGTAAGATTTTGTAACCTTGAAATGAATCAAGACATGCCCATAATGGATGCCGATGGTTCCCGAGAGGATTGCCGATATGGAACTAGTTAAAAAACGAGTTATGTTGTTTAGATACACTAAAATCAACATCGTATCAGACACTATATAGATGCACATTGAATAAGTACTGATGTTGTGAAGAGATAAACTCAACTTCCATAGATGAAAGAATAGAGAAACTAATATGAACAAAGTATAGAATGATGAGAAGAATTAATATTCACAAATCTAAAATGTACATTGTGATCACACACATACTTATACTATCCATAGCTCTATACAAATCTAACTATGGTTAGTTAACCACCTATAACTAACTATGATAACTGTTTTAACTATCAAACCAGTTAGTTAGTTGTCTAACTACTCAGTTACTTATGAAGCAAGTAACTGCCTGATCTATCATATTTTCACACTTAACAGATGTTGGACCCGAAAAAGAGCTATATAGAAAGCGAAAACCGTATAAAAATATGACATTGATGTCAAATTGTGTGCGAAAGAAACTTTTCTCTATTACTATTTACTCTGCATATAGGATTTATTTATTTATTTATTTTTGTATGGAACATTTTGATGCATACTCTAGTACCAATAGGTAGAAAGGAAAGGAAACATGAAGGCAAACCTCAACAAGCCCTCTGGTTCAAATGGAGCACGACACCAACTTGGAGCATCTTCGCGAATTGGACCTTCGCCTGGAGAACTGAATGTGCATTCCTATAAAAGAAATATACGAAATATCTTTAGAAGGAAAACTGCAGGGTATTTTTGCCGAATTCATTTAGAACAATTAATACTTTTTTCTTTCTTTCTGTGATTGGTTTTATAATTGCGTAGTTTTTTATATTTTATTATTAGTCAGTCGAATTTACAACACTCACACACCAACCAATTGCGCTAGATCTCAACTGCTATTATGTAATAAAAGTTACAATTCGTTACTAGTTACCTTCAAGTGTCTCCAAACAGGATGTATATAAAAGTGGTTAACCCCCCAAACTTGCCTATCGACATATCCAACAGCGTTACATGCAGGGCCTCTGTGTCCTCTCATCCCACATATCACCTAATAAATGAAAAGAAGAACAAAATATAAAAAAGTTAAAAGCTTCAACTAACAATTTAGACATTGGAGAGTGAATATACCGTGTATCTTTTTGGTTCGTCACCGTTAGTATGATCTACGAAACTCCAATCAGGAACGTAGAGGGTGAAAGTTGTGATCATGTAAATGAGAAATGCCAAAAAGCCTCCAAACCTAGCTCATGTATATTATTGTACATTAGTAAATGAAAGTTCAGACTTTCAATTAGTATATTTGAAATTTGAAATTAAATGAGTGTTGTGTTATCTCACCATTGCCATTTATAGGCAGTGAAAATGGCTATGCGTCCAGGCCTCAAGGTAGTGGGTCTAAGCTTGGTGGTAAATGTCTCTATTAGAGCCACAATACAATATACTAGTGCTATTCTCTGCACACACAAATTCAAAAATGTGGTCAATCAAAACTGCGTTCAAATGTGATTATTTTGCATTAGGCCTCGCGTAACATTTTTCAATTCGTTTGATTTTTTACCTGTAGAATGCCACACCATCTAATAAATTTCATGTCGACTCCATATGAGAGCTTATCCTCTAGTGCATGAGAGTATCCACCTGTATTATGTTACATAATTAAATTTATCAATGAATTTAGGTAGTATTAATCTTGTTATTTATGCAACTCTTTTTTTGCTTGAAATTTGGAAGTGATTTCTACTTAGTATATCTAGAAGGATGCTTAAAAAAATGTATATATAGTGAGTTTGAGGAGTTTTGTTTACCTTGCAATAGTATACCCCAAAAGAGAAGCTTCAATGTCCTAAGTATTATCTTTTTCACAGCATATTTTATCTTGTGTATTCTCTGCATTATTACAATCAAATTTTGTTCATAATTTAAAGGACATAGAGGATACTATAGTACTGGTTCAGAATTGAAAATGTACCTTTAATGCAAGGGCTATGGCAACACCAACAATGAAAAGAAAGAAAGGCATTACAAAATCAGCCAAAGTACATCCATCCCACGGGGCATGATCAATGCGTGGATAAGCTCCACCAGCTTTGTCTACCAGTATCATTATCTACACATAAATATAGTAGCAGCCCAAAAAACACCATATAGGTTTTTCTTTAAGGAACCATATTGATTAATTAATTCAAGTAAAGGAATATATATTTTAGACGATTAATTTATTTAAATTGCAAACATTTGTATTTTGTACCACTTTTTTTTATAATGGTTTTTTTTTTTTTTTTGTCAAGTAGTCTACTAACCGGTACTCACACATTTTAGATGTGAAGAAGTGGGGAGTCTAAGTTCGAACTCCGACCCCTAAAAATATGTTTTGAAATTGGAAGACACTAACTAATTAATTACCACAATGGTGAGACCCCTAAATGCATCAAGTGTAGCAACCCTCTTTGTCTTTTGCTTAACCAGTTCAGGCTGCTGATCCACAGGCTTAGCCATTGTGTATGTGCCATGCTGATCAACATTTGAATCTACAATATTAATGGTTTCTTGCTCCTTCAACTCATCTTTAGCATCTTCATGATCCAATTGTAATTTGAGGCCTTCTTCCATTCTCTTAGCTTCATCCATGAATAGAATAGTGATGAATGATATTCAACAAATTTTTCAAACGTATATATCCTTTTTTCTCTCTCTCTCTCTCTCTCTCTCTCTCTCGGTTGGTATATATATATATATGAGAGTGAGAGAGTTCTAATTCTATATGAATGAACGACGAGACCGGCTGAGAGGTCAATATCTAGAAACATAGCAGCTACATTACAAATATAAGAGACATGTATTAAAAACTTTGGATAAATAGAGAGTGGTGATTAATTCCGCCAATTAGCTGTTTCTTGTTGCTCAATCAATATTAATACACTAAACTAATAATTTGAGTATGTAGAATTGTTTTGTCTGTCTTTGACAATTGACACCAATGTAACACTCCCCAATTGATGCCATAAATACGTATTGATGAGAGAATAAGATAACCCTTAAAAAGATAAAATTTTATTCAAAAAAATATGTATCCATCAACAGGGTCGATCCTAACATTTTAGACTCCTTAAGTGACCAAAAAAAAAAGATACTCTCAAATTTTTTATCTTAGTATTTTCTTTTTTTTAACACTTTCTATTACAAATGTGTTATCAAGTAGAATTTTGAAGGATAAAAGGACATGAAGCATTTGGGCACCACGACTGCCGCAAGAATGAAAAACAAACCCGTGGAAAAACTACAAACGGTGTTTATAAAAAGAAATTAGAGAGTAATTTGCAATTCAAAAATCAACAAAAATAAAATAAAATAAAATTGTGAGCATGTTTGAAATAGTTTTTGTTTTGAGTTTTTGAAATATATAAATCTTCTTCTCACAATAGTTATCCTTTTACATGTTTTAGTTTTAGTCCCTAAAATAAAAAAAAAATCAAAATAATTTCCAAATATGTAATTTTAAAAATAGTTTAGAAAAAAAGTTTTTAATTTTCAAATTTTTAAAAATTAAAAAAGAATTTTTGGGAAGTGTTTCAAACAGGCTCAATCTTCAAGTTCTAACGGAAAAAGGACTTTGGCAATTTAAAAGTCTGATCAAATATAATGCAAGCCCACTATTGATCTAGAGGGTGGAGTCACTTATGATCCATTTAAATTTAGAGTAAATTTTATTTGTAACCTCATCTCATAAGTTGAAATGAATTAGAATTGTTCTCTTAATGGGAGTGGTGAGCGAGTTAGATCTCATCTTTAACTTCTTTGATTAGAATTAATTGAATTTTATCAATGACATCCTTATTATGACAATTACACTTTGACTTATTAATCATTCATGGTTGTGGTGCTTCTTCATATCTGACTTTTTAAATATCTTGGTCCATTTTATATATAGATGTCACCAAAATACCTTTGGTTTATATTTGTGTCAAACTCCAACTTTTTATCTCACAGACCAATTCTTTTAAGCAAATAAGATGTAGAAAGATCAGCAGCATGCTAAGTAGATTGAAATAAAAAGGAAAAGTACAAAGATCGGGAACATAAAATCTAATCTAGTGTAATAAAAAAATAAAAAAAATGGGTGATACAAAATAACACTATAAATTAGCCACAAATTCTAATCAAGAGCAATCAAGCGAAGCCGCATACGAACCTAAAACCAAATTAAAAAAAAAATATAAAATAAGGTGTGAGAGCTGGCGAGCACCAGAGTTGAATCTTTGATAGCGACAATTGAACCCTACCGTTAACACGTTTACGAGTCCATACACCAACAATTCATTGTTACAACAGCAACAACAACAAAATAAAGGCCATTTCTAGCCAATCTATTCAAATTCAATCACAAAGGATTGAAACGGGTTTAAGATCATGCTCAAATTCTCCGATGCGGCGGACGCAAACCCATAAGCTTTGAAACCTGCTGATGTCAACATATATGAAATCGAATTAGGAAATCAAAACTAGAAAAGCAAACCAATAATAAAATCCAACACAATCTGACAGTGTGAGGGCTCAATCAAGTTATCACCAACGAAGCATATTAAATAAGTTTTTGGTCCATATAATTAAAATCAATTTTGTTTTTTGTCCACATAAAAAAAAGTGATATTCTTTGACCTTATAAAATGTTTCAACACACAGATTTAGTCCTTATTAAATTAAACTTTGTTTAATTATACTTAAACTTATAAATTTTTGAATGATTTTTTATAAATATGTTAAAAATATTATATAAATATTAATTTTTTTTAACATGTTATGAATTAAATTTGAATTTCAAGATAAAAGTAATGAAAATTTGAACCTAAAAAACAAATTTTGAGCTAATTTTTTGTGGAGGAACTTTGTATAATGTTCTAAATAAGTATGTAAATATTAACCATACATAGGACTTTAAATATCCCTCCGTTTTTTTTTTTTTTTTTGCAATATAAAATATCCCTCCATTACGAACAATGGATTGGTTCAAGCAGTAAGGGGCTTGAGCCCCTCAAGCATGTGGTCATTGGTTTGATTTTTGGTTCATGTGTATGGAAAAAATTCGGTTGGAGGAGAGAACTCGTCTTTTGTGTTCCACATATTTCCAGACGAATATTAGTCGAAGCTAAGCGATGGTGGAAACTTTGTACGAATATCATGATAACATAAGGAAAAAAAATATCCCTCCAATAATTTCAAGGGGAAGTAAATATTTAATATATGTATGTATCAAGACCATGAATCTGAGTTTGAGTTTTATTTCCAAACATTTTAAATTCATTCTTTTTTCGGTTAATATAGTATTGATACGAAGTTTTCACCACCGTTTAACATTGACTAATATCCGTCGGAGAGTCTGCAGGATACACATAGTGGATTCTTCCCTTTCATTCGGATTTTTTTCATACACATGCGCCAGAAATTGAACTCTTGACCACATGATTAAAGGATCAAGTCTTTTACCACTTGAACTAATTCATTGTTGGTCATTTTAATTTCATTCTATCTTTAAATATTATAGGCTTAATTGGACATTTGGTCCTCTAAATAATTATGCGTTTACATTTTGGTCCCATAAATTGTAAAACTCACATTTTGGTCCTCTTGGTTTTGCTCCGTCAATCAAAAAGGTCCTAACTGTTAACTTTAACCCCCAAATGTCTATGGTGGACCGACTTTAAAAATGGTCCACCATAGATCCTATTAATTATTCTAATTTAAACCGTTTGATATTTTTTTAAAAGGAGGGTCGTTGGATTACGCATATGTATTTTATCTTACGGTGAGTCAACAACACTTAATTATTTCTCCTTTCTTCATCTTCTTCCTCACTTTTCTTCATCATATTCATATCATTTTCACCAACATTCATGAACAAAAATCCAAAAGAAAAAAAAAAACATAATTTTTTCCTCTCTTTACAAAATCTACTCCACTCTTCTTTCATTTCCTTTTCTTTCTTCCTCTCTCTACAAAACAAAGTCATACTCTCCCTCTCCTCCTTTCCAACCGAATTTTCGGGCCATCCACCGTGGTGTTTCCGGCCATCTTTTGTCAAACAAAATACATAATCTACATACTCTCTTCTTTCTCTATCTCATTCTGAAATTTATTTTTCGATCGGAGACATATTTTAGTCTCCAAACCGTCACTTTCATTATTAGATCTAGACCACCACAAATTGTTTCATGACAAACCACCACCATAAACATACTCTCCTTCATATTCTCTACAAAACCCACAAAGAAAAACCACGAACCGGTGAATTTTCTCGGCGACCACCACACCGAAAAACGACCCCACCACCGCGCCGGACAATGGACAATAACAGATTTGGATTGGTTTTGTTTACCGCACCGGACAACGACCCCACCACCGCGCCGCACCGGAATTTTCTTAGATGTGTTGTGTTTTGTTTTGCTGGATTGGTTTTGTGAAATAGATTTGGATTTGATTTGAAGAAAGCTCAGATTGATGGAGAAATGGGAACTGATTGTTGTTGTGGTTTATTTCCAGAATCTGAAGAAGAAAAAAATAGATATGTGTGTTTCCAAGTTTTTATTAATTTTTTGGGTTTAAATTCTTCTTTTTTATGGGTTGTTGTGAATTGTGATGAATGTATGAATATTTGATGATGAACAAGAGTGAGGGAGAAGAAGAGAGAAGATGATAGTGCTGAAAAAATTAGGTGCCGATGGCTCACTATAGGTATAATGGACATGCAATCAAACGGTTAATATCACATCAAAAAATTTAAACATTAAAAATCTAACGGAGGGGATCAATTTGACTGACGGAGTAAAATCAAGGGGACCAAAATGTGAGTTTTACAATTTATAGGACCAAAATGTAAACTCATAATTATTTAGGGGACCAAATGTCCAATTAAGCCAATATTATATCATAACAATCATTAGGGATGACAAAGTGGGTCGGCCTTCCCCGTTTAGACCCGCCCCATTTAAACCCGCCTAAAATAGGATGAGATGGGCATAGTAAATTTAGGTGACCGAGTTCAAAATCTCACTCCGTCCCGCTTAACGGCGAGTTGGTGGGTTAACCCGCCAAACAAAAAATAATAATTTTTAATGAATTTTTTTGACAATTTGTTTTAATAAAAATAATATGGTGTTTTTATTTAAACAAATAAAATTGGCAGCAAATAAATTTGTTGTAAAAATAAAGTTTATGAGACAAATTTGAGTTATGATAGATTATTGGGTCGCTCCCATTTAAATTTTATCAAACGCGTTGAATGAAAAAAAATTAATAAATAACAAATTGACAAGTTAGGGGGCCAGCCCTCCCTGTCCATATCCGGAACAGTTTTTTAAACAAGCTAAACGGAGTGGACCAATTGAAAGAGACGAGTTCAAAACTTCAACTCAGTCCGTAAAAAATAACGGACTAAACGAACTGTCCCAACAGGTTGGACCCTTTTTCCAACCCTTAACAATCATTAACCCTGTTTAAAGAGACGTGACAGGAGTCAACAGCCAAAGACTACGAAGATCAATTTGTTGTAGGCCTCAAGCTCACATAAGTGGAGATATATGAACCATACATAGAACTTCTCTTATGAGTGGAGATATATCCCCACTTTTCCACTTTAGTACCTGATTGATAAACACCACGTAGTGCTCGTCATTTTCTCCATTCATATCATTGTACATGTTATATCATATGGCATGCGACTATGAAGCTATTTATTTTTAAAAAGATTTAGCGAAATTCACGCACACTAAACATTGAGAAGTTGCGATTTAGAGGTTTAAATCTATATTTCGATGTATCAAATGTCTTTGTAACTAACATATGATGAATTGTATTTACTATCACTATATTCACGCACACTAAATATTGAGAAGTTGCAATTTAGAGGTTTAAATCAATATTCGGATGCATCTATATTCTGATTGATAAACTATCACTTTTTTTTTTGGGTACAAATGACATTATTTTTCTATTCATGATATATTTGTCTGCAGTATTAAAAAAAATTGATTGATAATTCTTTCTAACTGCACTGGCCATGTTTTCCTTAACCATGGTGTTTGGATGTCAATTTTCACATGTATCTTGGGATGTATATTCACTAAAGAAACTACCCAATTCTAGAGGACAAGGGAGATAAAAATATTCTATGTAGAAACGGTGGGAAAAATTCCTCAAAAAATATTGTCTAAGGAATTCAAATAAAAAATGTTAGCAATGCATTTTCCTAAAAAATATATAAAACATTTCATTTATTCCCTCAAAAAAATTATAAATATATCATATACTATCTATCAGCATTTATAGGCTAAATTACATCGGATGTTTTTTTTTTTGTCTAATAGCCTAGTGGTTAAAGCTCACACAATTAAATGTGGAGAAGTGGGGTGTCCGGAATTCGAACCCCGACCCCTGCATAAATTATGCAATGTCCCTGCCAACTGAGCTAAGCTCACGGCTTTAAGTTATTTAATTGTAACAAGTTAGTAGTTTAAATATTTTTCATAGCACTTAGGTCTTTAAGTTATTTAATTATAACTTTTAGGTATCGAATAACTTCAATTTTTAGGATCTAGAATCCCCAAAATTGTTACGGTTAAATAACTTAAATGACCTCATTGGTACATGAAAAACTTAAAGAACCAACTTGTTATAATTTATTAACTTAAATGAGCTAGGTGGTACGAGAAAAACTTAAATGATCAATTTATTACAATTAAATAACTTAAATGACTTATGATATAATTTAGCCATATATATATATGGCTTTTCTATCATGTGCAAATTTGCACATGATAAGAAATTTAAAGTAGTAACTTTGACTTGGAACTTGTGCATTTTATATTAAATATGTAGGTTTTTAATGAAAAGTTACTATTTTTAGTAGCCTTAACATTTGCACAGGTTAGACAAACCCACACACACACACACATATATATATATATATATATATATATATATATATATATATATATATATATATATATATAAACCCTAAACCCCATATATATATATATATATGGCAAGTTTTATGGTACACCTAACAATTTGAGTGTATTGGTACACCAAATCCTTAAATCAATAGTTAAATGAGTTATTTTTTGTAGGAAAAAATTATTTTATATATATATATATATGTGTGACAATTTAACACGAAAAATATTAGCAATGCATTTCTTTCTCAAAAAAAAAAAACAATGCATTTCTTTCAACACCTTCAATAATTGAGTACAATTTATATTATCTCTCTAATTGTATGCATGGGTTTTTATTGCATTTGGAGAACCATTTCTGAAGTGACGTGACTCATCCAATAACAAATAATATTCGCATGACAAACAATTCATTGGTTGTAGTTATCTGTTTTCTCATTGCATAGATTTTGTCAGACGAAAAAAACGGAGAAAAAGATAACTACAACCATTACATAAACAATCTTATAATGAATGTTCCAAACATCTTTAAAGATTTTAAAATTCAAATATTTCAATTTACAATACAATAATTACACAATTACTTCAAAAAAAATAATACAATAATTACATAAATATTCATAAAAGTTACCTATTCAAAGGGTTTGAATGTCCTCAGAACATTTCGTTAGCATTTACAATACATAAAAGTGCAAGAAAATACAAAAATGGAAGAGACAGAAGAAAACATATTTACTGAAATATACAACCTAAAGAAAAAGCACTATAATATTAAATGAAGGTTTATGCTAACAAATATTACAAGGACACTTGTTAATGATCTAAAAAAGAAAATAATTTATAAATTTTATATAAATAAAGTTCTTTATTAAAGTTTCAAAATGTTAAATATACAATTCATTTAGAAGTGTTCCAAGAACACTTGCTATCATTTCCTTTAAATGAATACAAACTCGTTTCAATTCTTAAGAAAAAATTCTGAAATTCAACTTAGTTTACGTAGAAAACAAATATCCTGTGATACATTACTCCATTTGGCAAAAATAGTTTTAGGTATTCAATTTTAGAAGTTTAATTTTGATACATGGTTCCGATAAGAGTTTTATACCGTCAATAATTCACAACCAACTAATGTGTAATCTTTTTTTTGGGGTGCAATCTTAGAAGTAAATATGATGTCCAAACATTTTTAATAATTTAACGATTATAATTGATTGACGCAATAATTTTTTTACATTTGTGTATATAAATATAAGTCCAAAACTTATCATCTTAGACTAATATGTCTCAAATTGATAATTTTAAGAAGATATTAATTTCTATATACTAATGTAATGATGTATAAATATTACTCAAATAAGATAAAGAAATAAAACAAAAATATTCATAGATATTTATGATATGTTCCTTATGGTAACTGAGTTCATGAATTATGATCAACAAATAATCCGAGCTGCAAGATACATTGGTTATGTATAAACTTTTTTTTATTGTAAAGAAAATGTATAAACTTTTTCCTTTTTGTAATAAAAGGGGGTCAAAGATCCTTAAAAAAAAGAGAGGTCCATGACTTTATAAAAATAAAATAAAAGAAAGACGGTCAAGACCCAATTATATATAAACTTTTATTTTAAAAACTACTAATAGAGGTATGTTGATAAAAAATAATTAATGTATTTGAAAATACCAAAAGAGTTTTATAAAAAGGGATAAAAAAATTCTTTATAATTAGGGACGGAGTAGTTTAGATTTGTATTTTTCTCTCAAATACTACTTTTTACTCTAAATTAAAAATGATGAGTCTTATCCATAAAATCCATACTCATTTTCCCCCTATATACCCACACCACACACCCCATATATACACTGTCCTTCATATATAGTATCATCCCATTGAATCACTGATCCACAAAGTGTCAGAAACAGAACATAGTAGCAAAATGGTGGCTACAGATCACACCACCAATGGTGTCCTCAATAGTTGGAAAGGAACAAAAACCTTCACATATCAACTTCTCACAGGTCGTTGGTTCATGTTATTTGCATCATCATTAATCATGTCTGTAGCAGGTGCAACATACATGTTTGGTCTATACTCAAACCAAATCAAAACCTCTTTATCCTATGACCAAACAACTCTAAACCTCCTTAGTTTCTTCAAAGACCTCGGTGCCAACGTTGGCGTCATCTCCGGTTTAATCAATGAAATCACACCACCTTGGGTTGTTCTCTTAACCGGTACCATCATGAATTTCTTTGGTTACTTCATGATATGGCTTTCCGTTACTAAAAAAATTCATACACCTAAAGTTTGGCAAATGTGTCTTTATATTTGCATTGGTGCAAATTCTCAAACTTTTACTAACACAGGTGCTTTAGTTACTTGTGTTAAGAATTTCCCTAATAGTCGTGGTAGTGTTTTAGGTCTTTTAAAAGGTTATGTTGGTTTAAGTGGTGCTATTATTACACAAATTTATCATAGTTTATATTATGGTGATAGTAATAATACTCAATCTCTTATTTTACTTATTGCTTGGCTTCCTGCTGCTGTTTCTTTTCTTTTTCTTCCAACTATTAGAATTTTGAAATTGAACAACATACAACAACAAAAGGAATATAAAGTTTTCTATAATCTTCTTTATATTTCACTTGGTCTTGCTTGTTTTCTCATGGTTTTGATCATACTCCAAAACATGTTAACTTTCTCAAGGATTGAGTATATTGGTGATGGAGTTTTTGTAATTTTGTTACTACTTCTTCCACTTGTTGTGGTATTTAGAGAAGAAATCAAATTCAACACCCTTTTGAAGGATACTTCAATATCTCAATTGAAAGTAGTCACTGATGTCCCACTTCAGAACATGTCATCACACGAACAAGAAGCGGAAGTATCATCATCGTCAACAACTACAAATTCAGACAAGAAAAGTAGTTCTTGTTGGAGGACGATATTCAAACCTCCGAATAGAGGTGAAGACTACACAATTTTACAAGCTTTGTTTAGTATTGACATGTTAATTCTTTTCCTAGCAACAACTTTTGGTGTTGGTGGGACATTAACAGCGATCGATAATTTGGGACAAATTGGTCATTCATTAGGGTACCCAAATAAAAGTACTACAACTTTTGTGTCGCTGGTAAGTATATGGAACTATCTAGGACGGGTTGCGTCGGGTTATATCTCAGAGATTTTATTAACCAGATATAAAATCCCTCGTCCGTATCTGCTCACTTTTGTCATGCTTCTCTCTTGTGTTGGCCACATTCTAATCGCGCTAGGTATTTCAAACTCTCTTTACTTTGCATCGGTGATTATTGGTTTTTGTTTTGGAGCTCAATGGCCATTGATGTTTGCAATCATATCCGAAATTTTTGGATTGAAATACTATTCAACTTTGTACAATTTTGGAGCTGTGGCAAGTCCTGTGGGATCTTATATATTCAATGTGAGAGTGGCTGGTTATTTATATGATAAAGAAGCTTTGAAACAATTGGAGGCCAAGGGACTTAGAAGACAAAAAGGGAAGGACTTAACTTGTGTTGGAGTAGAGTGTTATAGGATGGCTTTTATTATAATTACAGCATCAACTTTAATTGGATGTTTTATTTCTTTTATTTTGGTGCTTAGGACTAGAAAATTTTACAAAGGGGATATATATGAAAAGTATAGGGAGGAATTTGAAGCAGCAGAGACTCAAATGAGGATTGTAAAAACTGGTGATGGTGTGTCTGAAAGTGAAGACCCCGGCAACGCAACGTTAGGCGCTGTCGGGGTTACTCGTAGTCTCCCAGGGTAAGGACATGTTAGTGTAAAGAATTGATCCGATCAAAGTTTAAAATATGGTTAAAGACATGTATGATTTGTCTCAATTTTGTGTTCGCCCCTTGCCTAGATCTGAAAGAGAAATGTACTTCGGTCGTAATATTTATACATTGGTGTATGCCCCTTTTTAAAAAACAATAGAATAAAGTGTGTTTTCTTGGATGATTGGTTTAATTTGCGATATATATAGTGAAATTATGATATATAGTCGGATGTCATGATCGGGGTTCGAACTCCGGTACCTTCATTTTGTGTGTGT
The DNA here is from genome assembly GCF_003473485.1 of Medicago truncatula. Lineage (NCBI taxonomy): Eukaryota > Viridiplantae > Streptophyta > Magnoliopsida > Fabales > Fabaceae > Medicago > Medicago truncatula. The sequence goes on from NC_053048.1 coordinate 48,281,376, forward strand.
GAGTTCGTCTATCTAAAAAAAATTATGATATATAGTTATGTGCTTTTTTTGTAAAAAAAAAGTTATTTGTATTTTTTATTTTTTTTTTACTGTTATGTGGTGATTGAATTAGTGTAACTTTTAGTGGCACCCAAGATATATAAGTATTTAAAATATTTTTTGAGGAAAAATATCGTATTTAGAAACTACTAAGAAATTATGGCTGAAGTTAAGTTATACCATTGTCTAAGAAACTCAATTATAGGCTTAAGAATCAACTCTCTTTTATTGAAGTCAAACATAATTCTTTGCAACGTGCAATCAAACAGATATTTAATCATGAGTTAAGATTCTCCATTTTCATTTTGAGATCAATAATGTCGATTAAGAAAGCTAAAAACATGTTAAAGTTGCGGTGAGGTCTATCTTACCCTCTCTTGTTTAGAGGGTAATTTATCCTCTCATGATATCAATCAATCAAAATGTAATATACATAGGTAATATTAAATGTCAAATAAATGAGTAGATTTTTTCTAAAAATAAAAGAGTTAATCTTAATTTTTTTTTTGAAGGAGAGTAAATCTTAATCATAAGGTAACTTTTAATACTTTTAATTTTTATTCAATTTTTTTTTTAAACAACAAATGATTTTTTTTTTATATTAAGGTGTTCAATCTTAATTAATTTACACTACAAGACTTATAACAATTAAAATTTTACATCAAATTTCTTTCATCTGGATGTCCTTAAATTTATCATTTACATTCATAAAATTTTTTTCCATTTCAGAACCCCAAACGTGAGAACAAAAACATCTCATTCTTTCAAATTTCTTGTTCTTTATTCTTCCATATTGATCAATTTTTGTTTCTTTTTCATTCTACTTCCCATTTTGATTGTTCAATTTTGTCGTTCAAAATTGCCGTAATTTCCAATTATCGTGAGAATTGTCGTTGTTTCTAGAACCGCGTCAGATATCGTGACTTATTTTTTTATTTAAGCAGCCAACCTAATAAAATCTGTTAACACGCATAGATCTGTCTCACTATCAACAAAAGCCTTTAAGTCAAAATAAAAGAACAAAAACCTCATCACATAACCATTTCAGCAACAACCAACAAAAAATGTTAGCAAACTCCCACAACATCACAGCGGCAACACCTGCTAGAAGCCCTCAAAGTACAACAGATGATTTACTCAATTGTTATAATTAACTACCTCACAACCAAGAAAAATCAAATCAAAAAGAAAAATCAAGTCATCATACCTGACGTTGTACTAGAAATAAAGACAATTCTCACGATATTTGAAATCATGACGATTCTCACGAAAATTGAAAAATGCGACAGTTGTAAACGACAAAATTGAACAATCAAAATGGGAGGAATAAATTTTATGAATATAACTGATAAATTTAAGGACATTCAGATGAAAGAAATTTGATGTGAAATTTTAATTGTTCTAAGCCAGTCTTGTAGTGTAAATTAATTAAGATTGAACACCTAAATATAATTAAGACAATATTACATTATGAGTCCTTTATCTTATTTATTTGTAACACTTTGGTCCTTTGTCTTTATTTTTTCCCATTTAGGTCCTTTATCTCTCTTAAAAGAACATATACATCTTTTTTCGCATTTTTTTTTATTAAAAAATACATAATTTTATTTTTAAAAATATATTTTTATTAAAACTGAAACAAAATCCAAAAATATGATGAAGATGTTCATCATCTTCATCTTCTTCCTTTGAATCTTCATCATCTTCTTTAAATAAAAAAAATTCTACTAAAATATATCTCCAAATATCGTGAATTAATGTTATATTCACCTCAAATCTTATTTTAAACACAAAAATCAAAACCTTAATTTCACAAATGTTGCAAGGCGGATGATGGAGGCTTAGTCTCTAGCGGAAGGGTTAGGCTTTACGAAAGTTAAGATTGTTCTGGAAACAACAAAATTGATGTGCAAATCTGCTATCAATTTTGGGGTAAGTTTTATGTCGGGCTTGAATATTGAGTTAGAAAATAATAATAATAATAATAATAATAATAATAATAATAATAATAATAATAATATACAGCGTGACAATTTATATAACTAATTTTTTTTTTATGAAACTAAATCTCTTTCTCTATAGGGGTTTGATTTTTGTGTTTAAAAGAAGATTTGAGGTGAATATAACATTAATTCATGATATTTGGAGATATATTTGTGTAGAAATTTTTTTGATTCAAAGGAAGAAGATGAAGATGATGAACATCTTCATCATATTTCTGGATTTGTTTCATTTTTAATAAAAAGATATTTTAAAAAATAAAATTATGTATTTTTTTTAATAAAAAAAAGGATGTATATGTGCTTTTATAAGAGATAAAAGACTTAAGCGGAAAAAAATAAAGATAAAGGACCCAAGTGTAACAAATAAATAAGATAAAGGATCTCTAATGTAATCATGTCTATAATTAAATAAAAATTAAAAGTTTTAAAAGTTACCTTATGATTATAATTGATTCTTTTTTTAGAAAAAATTGACTCATTTATGACATTTAATGTTGCTAATGTATATTACATTTTGATTGGTTGATATCATGAGAAGGTAAAATACCCTCTAAATAAGAGAGGGTAATCTAGAAAAAACCTTACATAAATATTTCAGAAGTCAATGAGAAATAACAAGCCAAAATTGTAATTCTACCAACTAAACAATTTTTTTTTTCACATGTGGCCAATGGTTAAGAATAAATGCAAGATCAACAATCTTTAATCTCATCTATATATAGAAAATGAAAAAGAAATTATAATATTTGTTGATTTTAGAACCATATAATGTGAAATTCGAGTTCGACCAATGAAGGAAATTAAAATTTGGCCAAATATTATTCCTACGCTATTAGCTATCAAACTTCTAACACATTTTTCACGTTCACACATGTTGAAATTTGCACAATGCGCAACAATGACATGAAAATTTTGCTGGACTTCTCTATAGATCTTAGTGGAATTGGAGAAGACATAACCGTTATTTGCAAACAAAAGTAGGTTGGTTCACAAGATCATTCATTCATAGAAAAAAAAATCCAAATTTTGACGACTTTGGGGCGTAATATGTCTAGCAACCTAAGGTGTTGTTTTTCAAGGCTTGGAAACAAGGTTAAAGATCTACATCAAGATCTAAGTTGTGACCAGATTCTTTTTCAAATAAATAAGATCAACATTTTTTAAAATATATTTGAGGCTTGAGCCCTCCCTCTTTGTGAAGATATTTTTTTTTTTAACAAACCAAAATGAAATTATATAACCAAATCAAAAAGCAGTTCACACGCATAAGGTGTGCCTAGGAATCTACTTCGGTACAACAGAGTATGCCAGTAATGAAAAGTAAAAACACAAGAGCTTAGTCAATGCCCAAACAAGTTAAAGAGCTTGACCACCACATATGCGTGCCAAAAACAAACATGACATTGTTGGCTTTCAGCCACCCTAGAGATAACAATTTAACCTTGTCTAACAGGCAAGGAACTAAAGTTACAACATTATTGAACAACCGGTTGTTTCGTTCGTTCCAGACAACCCAAATACACATAAGCCAAATTAGCTGTAGGAATGAACATTTAGCTTTACCAGGACCTGTCATCAAAGTAAATTGTAAAAAATGATCGGAAATATTATCAGAATCGACCCCCACAAAACCAATCCATTCACGCACATGCTGCCATAACGATGCAAAAGTTGTGCAATTAAGAAATATGTGTTCGGCCGTTTCAACGTGGTCACAACCTGAAACACAATAAGATGCTGATGTTGGTATAACTCCGCGAATAGCCAGGTTGGTTTTCATTGGTAAGCGATCCTGAATGAGCCGCCAAGCAAAAACCGATACCTTCAAAGGAACCTGATGATGTCACACCAACTCCAAATGTGTGTTCATACTGGGAGTAGCACCGTTTGTCAACAAATCATAAGCACCACTCACAGTGTAACCCCCACCAGGATCCGGGGTCCACACCCATTTATCTGAAACATGAGGAAAAACAGAGACATCAAATAGTAAAGTCCTACACTCCTCTAATAATTCCTCCTCCCACGCCCACAACCTGCATCGCCACCTCCACCCCTCCCCACCATGCATAAGACCAAGGGAGAACAAATTAGCCACTGTGGCATTTTTGTTCTCAACTAACGTAAATAACCGAGGAAACTGCACGCAAAGCAGGGAACCCCCAATCCACCTATGAGTCCAAAACAACGTTTCATCCCCATCTCCCACCCTCCTCAACACACTATTACCGAACCAGCCATCACCCATGTCGCCATCCCCATCACGAATCCTCCCTACCTCCTGCCAACAATAAGAACCACTTCGTCCCCCAACCTCCAAACCTCCAACCTCCCACCTACCTCGCCATATCGGGCGACTAAAACATGGTACCACAAACCTTCTCTATCCACTAACATCCTCCAACACCATTTCCCTAGTAAAGCAAAATTAAACTCCTTCAACTTCCTGACCCCAACCCTCCTTTCTCCTCTTTAGAACATACAGTATTCCAACCTATCCAAGTAATTTTTCTAAGGTCCTCACTCACCCCCCCCCCCCCCCAAAAAAAAAAAAAAATTATTAAATAAAGATTCAATGGAAGAGATTATACCTTACGAAGCTTTGAAGAAGGAAAGGGCATAGACATACAGAGAAGTCAGAACCGATTTAAGGAGGATCAAGCGACCACCAAAGGAGAGAAATCGGCTATTTCAACCCGACAATCTAGATTTAATGCGATTCACCAATATCTGTTGAATCTTAAAACTTGTTCCTCTAAAAGGAAATTTGATAAGCCGGGTTGATTGGTGCATGTTTAGAATCACGATAAATTTAATTTTTTTTAGAGAATGATAAGTTTAAAATTTAATTTTGTTCAAATAAGATTTTGTCAAGATCATTTATCACAATTTATGTTAAACTCACGGTCAATGCAAACAAACACTAATTTTCCTTTGTATTATCGTGGAAGCTGAATTTGATATTTATTTTTTATGTGTATCCACGTGAGGCACAATCAAAATTCCTCGCCATTACCTCAATTTAATTATTTAAACTTCCAGTAATGTGCTATTTGCACAAACCATGTGTGTGTCTGTGTATTGATTTGTTTTGTTAGATGGAGAATTGCTCTTCTCCCATCTGTTTTTGTTCATTTTTATTATATGTGAGTTAACTTACGCTGCTGAAATATACATATATGTGAGTTAACTCACGTGAAAAATACATTTACCTGAGTTAACTCACGTTCAACTATTTGATGGAAATGAGAAAAAACATGGGAGAAGAGCAATTACCTATCTGGTAAGTAATGGTTGGGAAAGAGGTCCGTACGTTGTCCAAACGAAAATGGTCGTAACTTGCTTCACATGGGGAACAAAACAAACACTATAACAGGACTGACAGACATGATGAAACACACCATCCAACCAAGTCCATATGTCATGTTCAGAAACAAACCCCTCGTTTCCACTTAGGAGTAGAAGTTGCATTCCATGACCATCGTGTACACCCCTCCAAGTATAACTAGGTTTGTTTCTTATAATGGCATTATTAAGAATATCTTTGTTTGCATATTATCTAGTCTCTAAATTTGCTTGGCCATTGGCCAACATATCTTTGTTGAAAGGCTCATTTACATGATAATATGACAATAGTTCTTATTAGATGACACTGTAAAATAGTTTCATGCCACGAGTATAAATTATAAAACTTATTTATAACCCGATAGTTATAATGTTCATTAAACTCATCCAAAGCATCAAGTTAATTAGGTGAGAGAATGAACCTAACATTTTAAGTTGGCAAAGATCAGTTTTAAGCCACATGAGAATATGGTAGTGATCAATTAGGATTTGTGCACAAGATATATATTTTGGTAGGGACCAAAATGTGAGTGTGATCATAATGATGTTGATAACTTATTTATGTCGTCTTCAAAACAAAGAACTCATTTATATCAAACCTTACGTGTTAAAAGTAGAATTCTAGTTCAATTTGGACATGCTCATATTTGGGTCAATTTGATATTGATCGCTTAGATTAGATTCAATTGGATCAAATTCATTTTCAAAAGAATGTACCGAAACAAAAGTTGCCTAATGCCCCGTATGAAAAATAATCTTAATAACATTAACTTGTTGAAAATAATTTATATATACAGGCTGTTACCAAAAAAAATAACAATATTTTGACCCTCTAAGAAAAAAAAATTGGCAAAAAACCAAAAATATACATAGGCAATCATATTTTCATTATTTTCAGAAATATATATTTCATATTTTCTCCATCATAATTATTCACTTGAAAAGACTCATATCTTTTTTTAAAGAAATGTTAACTTGTGCCCTAAGGCACATGTTAAGGTTCTAAAGATAAAAATTATATATCGTAAATTGTGCCAATTTATTTTTCACAAAATTGTAATTTAATGCTTGATCTTTATAAAAAATTAGAAACCCTAACATATCTCATAAATGCACAAGTTAGCATGACTTATCCTCTTAGGGCAATATAAATGAACATGCAGTAAATGAATCAATCTCATTTGTTTTACCTCTATTAAAGTGAGAAATAAATCAACTAATTAAAATAAGAAAAATGTGCATTCAATACGTTGTCAAATTTTCTATTTTGTGATACAAGCATTGAATCCTTTTTTCTTTTTTTCTTTTTTAAAACAATTCATAAAAAATTCACGGAGGTTCGAAAGAAAAAAAATGATTCATAAAAAATTTACGGAAAAAAGAAAATTCATTTGAGTAAAATTCACGTGAAAATAATACAGTTCTCTTTTATTTTAATTAGTTGAATTATTTAAAGGAAAAGAAATCATATTTTTAATAGGATAAGGAAGTAAAATCCGCGTGAAAAAAAAAGTACCAAAACTAAAATCACAAGAAAAATAAAGGAAAGAAAATTTGATATAATATTAAATACAACTCTCTTTTATTTTAATTAATTGACTTATTTATCACTTTAATTAAGATAAATTAAATGTAATATATTCATTTATTACTTCTTAACCAGTGCCCATGAGCACCGGTTAGCAGCACCCATCTTCTTATTAGCACGTTAAAATGAACATAAATCTTTGAAAATAAAACTAAAATGTTTTCGCAAAGTAAAGGAGAGTTAAAGGAATCTAATTTGGACAACTTAATGATCTTAAAATTTTAGTAAACTCTTTTTCGAGAAACTTGAATTCGGACAAATCGGTGATCTTGAACTTCATCAACCAAAAATCTAAATTTTTTAAGATTAACTTAAAACCATATACATCTTTAATGTGAAGACTTTCACGTGTATTATTTTATGTGATCATATGTGCCGCTGTAATGTAATGCATCCAATGCAAGAACAACAATTGAATACACCTCTTGGTGAATTGTCTTTATACTTAACTTCTTCTTGCCAAAAGTTAAAACAGAATGAAAATTATGTTACCACATCAACTAAGGTATCATTTAGTCAGACTTTTTTTCGGTCTAAAAACTACTTTAAAACAAAGTTAAAATAAAGCTCTTTAAGGAAAAAGCTAAAGTTGTTTTGTTTCTTTATTTTGTTTTAGTTCTAAAGTTATTTTTAAGTTAAATGTTGTTTGGCAAAATATTGTACAAAACTTTGAATTTATTATTTTTTTTTCTGGTGTCCGGGATTCGAACCCGCAACCTTGCATATATTTATACATTGTCTATATCAACTGAGCTAAGCTAAGGAATAGTTTGTTTTTTCTTTTCCAATTATACTGTATAACAAATTTTGTTATAAGAATATCATATTTTTGGTGTCATTTAAAAATATAAAAATTAATATTATATGATATTATATTTGTTACATTGTTGGTGTCATTGAAAAAGATATGTTTAGTTTTTTCAATAAGAAAAATATATGCATAGTTTGTTACAATATAAATGTGTAAAATATATATATAAGTATAATTTTTTTAGGCATCTATAGTAGTACTTTTAATTAGTACACATTGCGCAATACTGAAAAAATTATACGCATTAGCGTAACAAAAAAAACAGACATTCAGACATAAAATATTACTCTAAACGCTAATGTGTGTGTGTGTATTTGTGAGGTTGAAGAAAGGGAATAAAAATATTTGGTGTCATTCAATGACAACATGAATAAAAATATTTGTGAGGTTGTGATAATTAAACGATATTAAAATTAAATATATAAGTGATAAAAAGATAATAAAATTCCTTCAAAAATAGATAATAAAATTAAATTGATTCTCCTTTAAAAAAAATTATATGGACCGGTTAAAAAAATTAAATGGAAGAAAAAAAACAAATTGAAATATAATATTAAAAAATAAAAGATAAGGTTGCATGCGTGAGTTGAAGAGAAGTGCTTGTGAAATAAATCACAGAGAAGTAGTTTTTTGAAATAGCATTCAATAACTTTTGGTTAAAGCTCATTTCATTCAATTTTATGTATTTTAAAAAAAGTACTTTTATTCGAAGATACTTTATTGATATTGTGTTTGACCTAACTTCTCCTTAAAAATGTAAAAAAGCTGAAAAAAAGTCGGGTCAAACGATACCTAAGGAATGAAGTCGAATATCGTTGTAAAGTCCTAAAAGAGACTTCTTGAATGTATTTATGATGATGTGAAGAAATTAGTTCGCTTAACACTATTCTTGTACTTCGATTTTATGTGGCATAATAAAATAAAATAACCTGGTCATAATATATATGATTTTAAAAAGCTTGCCATTTTTTAAATTTTTCTTTAAAAAGTCAAAAAAATATCAAAGATGAGATGCATTCATTTAGCCCATTAACTTGGCTCATCCCTCGCATTTACCCAGTTGCATTATAATAAAATGGTTTAAATATAATAATCGTTCATATAATTTAATCCAGTTTTAATTTTCATCTTGTAAAAAAAAAATTGAAATTCATCCCTGTAAAAAAAAAAATTGTATGAAAAAGGTCTCTGGCTCTACTTCATGTATGACTTGGCAGTTGCTGTCTGTGCAACTTTTGCCATGTGGCGCTGACGTAACAGTCCACACAATTAAAAAAAAATTCTGAAAATTATTTTTTAAAATTTAGAAAATCTGTAAATAAATTTAAAAATTATAAAAAATTTCCGAAAAAAAACTTTGAAAATTAAAATTCTCGAAAACTTAACTTTTTGACAAAAAAAACTATTAAAATTAAAAATTGTGAAAATTAAATTTTTGAAAAATAGATTTTTTTAATTTGAAAATAATGACAATTATATTTTCAAAATTTATAATTTTTGATAATAAATTATAAATTTTAAAAAAAAATTCTAATTTCTTGTTCTTTTACCAAAATTTAATTTTTTTTTAAAAAAATATTCAGATAAAATCAAAGTACAACAATAGTGTTAAGCGAACTAATTTCTTTTGAAAAAATTAATTTTATTATGCCAGATAAAAATAGTGTTAAATGTACTTCAAAAAAATTAATTTTATTTTGAAAATTATACAAAAAAAAAATCAGAAAATTATTTTAATATTTCAAAATTTATTTTCAGAATTTTTATATTGTTTTTTAAATTTATTTTCATATTTTTTAAATTTAATATTATGTGGCACGCCACGTGGCCAAAACCATGCCAAATCAGCTGAATAGTGGGGCCAGAGACCTTTTTCAAACAAAAAAGATTTTTACAGGGATGTATTTAAAAAAAAATTAAGGGACGAAAATCAAAACTGGACCAAATTATAGGGACGATTATCATATTTAAGCCTAAAAAAATCATAAAATACAAAAATAGAAAAGAGGAAATGCACTCAAATCGGATTACTCATGGTCAAAATGTTTTACGTATTTACGCAAATCAATACGACCATGATCGTTGAATCGAGATCGAACAGTCCAAATTTTAATAAATATATATTTTATTAATAAAAAATACCAAACATAAAATATGATATGTTTGATCTCAGTCTAACAATGCGTTTTTACATTTTGAACATCCTCCAATTTATTCTTTCTCATTTGCTTTTTCAAGTTTCCATTTTTGCTTAAAACATCATCCATTGCATGCATCTCTACATTTTCTGCTATTACAAACCTTACAATTTTGGCACCACCACTGTAGTTCTGTATCAGAAGGCACAGTTTGTTGTTGACCACAATTTTGGCACCATCTCAACGATTTGTTATAAGTATAAATATGAACGCAGAAGAAGAGATGCACTTTAAAATTTATGGAGAAGGATGATAGATCATAAAGAAACACAAAATCTTGTTTTTTCACAATTACTCTATAGTCTCGTCATTTTTATCTCACATATATATCTTTCATCCATTTAACACCCTTCAACCTCACAACCCAAAAATAATACTCACAGCTATGAATAAATGGTCACTTGATTCCCTAAGCCTTCGTCCATCTTTCTCTATGCGAGGACAAAGGAAACAACACCTCTATTTTCTTGTTTTCTTTATGCTACGTATTGTTGATTGTTTTAGATCTTCTATATAAAAGATATTTCTATTTTATTAGTTTTTTTTAGCTAATTTGAGATTTAACGCCTGCCTACTTAATCTATATGTAGATGAGTTTATCATATGACGAATTTTGTTTTTTGTCCTTGTGGAAAAAAGCGACATGTTAATGGTTTTTCATTTTCTTTCTTATAAATAATGGGTTAAATTCGAATCACCAAAGGAAAAAAAGATAAATAAGTTTTTAATCCGTAAATATATTAAATTTTGTGTTTAGTACCTCTAAATTTTTTCTTTGAATAATGGTCCTGCAGATGTTTTTCTATCACTATTTTTCGTTCTTGTACTTTTTTTTCTTCTTCATAAAATGGAAAATAAAACACAAACAAGGGGACAAGAAAGAAAACTATATGTTTCGTAGACAAGCAACACCTATAACATCGTCCATCAACACGAGACCGAGTTGAGGAGGACAACTATTCCAAATCTACAAGGTATCATTTGAAGAAACTTTAGTCTTCGTAAGCCAATAATGGCACATTCACTGTCCTCTCTAAGAGTATGTTGAAAAGAGACGTACAATCCCCCTTGTGGAGATGACGAATTTGTTTCTTGGAGCCAATAGAGAACAGAGTGAGGAAGGAATTTGAACGCATGAGAGGATGAACGAAACAATGAGAAATCTAAATTGAGTCGAAGAGAGAATAACGATGCAACGAGAACTGATATTTAAGTCGAAGAGAGTGGATGTGGTTTTTCAAAAGGCAGTTCTTTGTCTTAGGAACGCAAGAGCGACAAATCCAAGAGCGACGAAAGGCAAGAAGTAATTTGTTTACAATTTAAAAATATAAGATTGGAAGGTCGAAATCAAGCTTCCAGTTGATATCATAATCAACGAGTTCATCTTTGCTTCATTTAGCAAGCCTCCATTTATCCCTGTTTATTTTGTAGATGTCTGACATGTGGCAAATATTAAATCAAGGGCTGAGATTAAAAAATTTAACATAAACACTTGTTTAATGAAAAATAAAACACACTCTTTTCTTCTTTCTCTGAATCAGCACTGCGCCTCCTTCTTCCCCCTTGTTCCTCATGTCATCATCACTGCCTCTCCCTCTGCTAGTGCCGTCGTCCCTCTCCCTTCATCCACCAGCGACCTTCTCCCTCTTCTATTCCACACACCGCCTTAGAACTCAATTTTGTCGCTCCTTCCTCCTTCAAATAACTGATTGATTGCAGATTTAAATCAAATTATGAGAAATATGTATTGATTTATAAAAGTTCAATTCATAGATGAATCGAAAGTTCGACGATGAGTTAATTGAAAAGGGTGTATTTAACCTCAATTATGTATCATTCATCTTCAATTTTTGTTTTTTTTTTTTCAATTTTATATTGTTCATGTACCATGTTTGGGTGAAAGAAAATATCTCATGTTCATGGCAATTTTAATTTTGTAAATGATGGTTGGGAGGGAAGAAGAAGATGGAAAAAGGGCGGCTCCGACGAGAGGAAGCAGATGGAACGACGTAGGATATTTGAGAGAAGAAGCGTTTTTCTTTTCTTTCTATTTTTTATCAAGTGGAGGAAGGAGTAAATGGAGTAAATCTACCTTAGCCATTAGATTTTTTTTTTCCACATGTCAAACATCCATACATTCAAAAGGATTAAATGGAGTAAGGTTAAATGAAGCAAAGATGAACTCATAATCAACATAGTCAAATTTATTCTACATATACATCGAAAAAAAACTAATTTTTTTAAACCTTTCACCTTTTAAAACATTATATAGAATTATGAATGTATATGTATCCATATGGAGGCAACCAAAAGATTATACTTCCAAAATTATGTATTATTGTGTAGAAATGTGTGAGATTTATAAAGTATTTCCTTGTTCGATTTATGTAAAATAAATTAATATCGTTCATTACGACATCAATTGCTATTTGATTTCCACTAAATTTCAATTCTATATTTTTTCTGCTTTAAATAAATTGTTTCTTTTCTTTCGTCTTTCTTACAATCCTAGCATGTTACATTGTTTTATTATAAATCACATTTGTTGTATTTGTCTTAAATACAAGACTCATTGTTTCGTTTCTCTCTCTTCGACTCATTTCTAATTGTGTGCTCCTTCTCATTTGCATTCAAATCTACTATGTTCTTTTCACTCCAACAGGAAACGAAAATACACCCTCACAGGAGTTGAACCAGAGTACACAAGTACAACATCTCCAAAATTTACCACTCGGGCACACCTTTAATTTTGTTAATGCTACAATGTTATCAGTATATATTATATTTTCAGTGCATTATATTATAAAAAAAAAATAAAAAAAAATTGGGCCCCAAAATTGGAGAGGTCCAGCTCAGTAAAAACAAAAGTATATTAAAAAAAGTTGATGTATTTGATTTAAATTTCAAACAAAAATATATCATTTTTTTTGGGTTAAATGTTGAAATAGTCTTATAATATATGCGAAGTCTAAAAATAACCATTCTAAAAAAATAAAAAACAACCAAGTCACACAAGATACACTCATGTGAGATAGAATCATATGATTTTTTGATGATGTGGCATTTTGTTGCCTCAAAATTTTCCTCCCGCAATTTTTTTCTAACATTAATTGAAGGGTTGAAATAAATAAATAAAAAAAAACCAATTTATTTTCTATAGATATAAAGTCTAGAAAAAGGCCCTAGAGGACGATTTTCATGATTTTATTTAGACATGTCTATGATGTTAAAATAAGGTCTTCCTCATAAAATTAAGATTTTTTAACATTGGACAGATTAATTATGATATTTTGAACCATCTAAAACTAAAACAACGAAAACTTTGACCTAGAAATCAAATTATGTTTTTCTGACATATTTATTTTTCGACCAAAACATACAAAATTGCAATTTTATTTCGAGTAAGCGTATATTTATAGGTCAAATTTTGTTCCTCAATTTTTTCCGGAAAGTTTATAACATCATACGAACCACCACCAAAGAATTTGGGAGTTTTTAAATGAGTGATGAATTAAAAATATCTTGTATTGTACATTTGAAAATTTAAATTTTATTTACATAATTATACTTTTAAACTTGGTCCCTCTCTAGGTTCAATTCCTGGCTATGTCCATGTTTACACTCGTTCACGAACTCAACATCCCAAACAAAAAAATACCTAACATTTTTTTTCACCAACTCAAACTACCTCCCTCAACACCAATGCCCAATACCATATAATGCACATTAACATATTTCTCCGTCGCTATATTAAACTACCTAAGAAAATGATCTTTTACCCAACTCCTTGTTGAACCACGAGTCTTAAGGGTACCCGCGGATAAAATCTATCATGAATATGAGACGGATAGCTAAACGAATATCCACAGGTATAATAGAGGGGTATTTAACTACTCGTTACTTTATGGATACAAACATAAATTTGATGATATTCGTGGTCGTGGGTACCTGTACCCGATAATAAATTAAATAAATTACTAAAATATTTTTGTGTATATATAAGAAACCTTAGTTTACTGTACAACAACCATTCTCTTCTAAGTTCTATCCAAAAAAACTCTTTTATTCAAAGTGAAATTATTGAAGCTTGGAATGCATATGAAATTTGGATGTTTTTATGATTTTATTTTACTTCAAGAATTTTAATGGATTAGGCAAGAATCCTAAATTTTATATGAATTATGGTATGATGAATTTGTATGGATTATGTAAGAATCATGAATTTCGTTTGGATTATGATATGATTTATGAAATGTGAATGAATTGTGTATGGATGTCTAAAAATTGAAGTTTTTTAGTAATTAAAAATTTGTTATTTTTTGTACCAAAAAAAAAATAAAATTAAAAACTCATCAGTATTCATTTATCCAAGAGGACATGGATATCCAAAGCGGACATAAGTATCATGTTTATCCAACAGAACGTGCATGGGTATCATACTACCCATATTCATGGATACTAATTAACATTCTTCGTGCCAAAACAACCGCTCACTCTCATTATCCAATCTCTTATAAACATTATCGAGAAACCGTCTCTCTCCACTCACCTCATCACTTCTTGCAATAGTAAAAATATGGAAAATGTTAACACGTGCCTTTAAGACACAAGTTAAGGAGTTAAATGTAGAAATTTTTTGTTAAAATTCGTGTATTGCATTTAATTTATTAACTTTTAATTAGTTGAATGCATAAATATTAATGAAATATTTTTATTTTTGATTTGCTTAACATATGCCCTTAGAGCACAAGTTAACATTACCTTAAAAATATATACCAAATTGAATCTATGCCACTCCCCAACCAGTTCGCCAATTATTAACTCATACTTTAAAAGTTAAAACTTGACAATTATTTGAAGACATAGAAAATATGTTAATGCCATAACATATGGTAGTTTTAGCAACTATCGGCAAAGTTCGCGTGTAAATATTTCATACAAATTATATAGCAATGGACTCTACAAAAAAGTGAGTATATTATTCCACCTATCATTTGTCAAAAAGTAAATAAAAAAAGTTGAAATTCATAATTTTTCCTAGTCGTAATTGTAAATTTATAATGCATTATCCATTGATATTGATATTATCCTTTGCACAAATATGCACCTCTTTAATCATCACCTCAATTTTACTCCAAAACACAAACACACCCTCTCTCTATAATTTACCACTCATTTCATCGCCGGAAAACACATCTCCGATCATTCACCACTCCGATCCACCGTTTTTTAACCTGAGATGCGACGTCGCAGCTTTCACCTTCCAAATTCATTAGCTTAGGGTTAGGGTTCTCAAAATGTTCAAGAAATTAATGAAAGGAGGGCAGAAGAAGCCCTCCAAATCCGATTCAACAGACGGATTTGGTCCACCGGCGAACACCACCGTTGATTCATCGGCGGTCGTCATACCACCACCGTCAGGAACAATCGAAGCGCTTCCATTGTTTCGCGACGTACCGGTATCCGAGAGACAGAATTTATTTCTCCGGAAGCTTCAGATTTGTTGCCACACTTTAGATTTCACCGATACGTTGAAATCGGTTCGAGAGAAAGAAATCAAGAGACAAACTTTGATGGAATTGGTTGAATTTATTCAATCTGGTTCGAGTAAGATATCGGAGATTTGTCAAGAAGAGATGATCAAAATGGTTTCGATGAATATTTTCCGGTGTCTTCCTCCGGCGTATCATGAGAATACTGGACAAGATGCTGCCGATCCAGAAGAGGAGGAGCCGTGTTTGGAACCGGCCTGGCCGCATTTGCAGCTTGTTTATGAGCTTCTGCTTAGATATGTGGTTTCATCTGATACTGATACGAAGGTAGCGAAACGTTACATTGATCATTCATTTGTGCTTAAATTGCTTGATTTGTTTGATTCTGAGGATCCCAGAGAGCGTGAATATGTTAAAACGATATTGCACCGTGTTTATGGAAAATTTATGGTTCATAGACCCTTTATTAGGAAGGCTATTAATAACATATTTTATCGGTTTATTTATGAAACTGAGCGACATAGTGGAATTATGGAGCTTCTTGAGATTCTTGGGAGTATAATTAATGGGTTTGCGTTGCCGATGAAGGAGGAGCACAAGTTGTTTCTTGTGCGAGCGTTGTTGCCTTTGCATAAACCGAAACCGGTTGCTGTGTACCATCAGCAGTTGTCTTACTGCATTTCGCAGTTTGTTGAGAAGGATTTTAAGCTGGCGGATACGGTTATTAGGGGTTTGTTGAAGTATTGGCCGGTGACTAATTGTCAAAAGGAAGTTCTTTTTCTCGGGGAACTGGAGGAAGTGCTGGAGGCTACCCAAGCTGCGGAGTTCCAACGCTGCATGGTTCTTCTTTTTAGACAGATTGCTCGCTGCCTCAATAGTCCACATTTCCAGGTTTGTCGAAAATGGTTTTTCATTATGTTGATTGAGTAGGATTAATACAAGTGTTTTTTTAATTACCATTTTCCTTTGAATATTGTGTTATAAATATGCATTGCTTCTTATTGAACTGTTACTCTCTTTGTAAGGTAGATCTATACTTGGCCCTTATTTGGTATAATATTTATAACCTGATGTTAATATAAGATATAAGGTTTGGTTGCCTAGTTAGTAAACTTCAACTGACATATCCTTCCAAGTACCAAACTCGGTAACCTAGGTTTTTCTAGTTTTGTGGACAGGTACCTAGGTTTTTTTGTTTTGTTTTGTGGATAGTTCATTTATTGTTTTGCATCTTAATGATGACGTCTTCGTCAATGGAGGAAAATAAAGAACTGTGTTTTATCATCACTATTAATGTGGGAAAATATTTAATGTTCTCTCATAATTGTCTTCAACCCTAACATCACATACATTTCTCACATACATGGATTGTCTATTCATTATTGTGTTTCTTTTGAAATAGTGTTGAACTGCCAAAGTTAAGCAAAACTAAAATTCGATTGACGGCTATTTTTTGACAATTTACTTTATGAAATTTATACATATGTATGCATCTGGTGTCAATTAAATGGACTACAATCCTTGTTAAAAAAAGATTCCATGGCTTACATAAGTGCTTGTATTGTAAATGTTATGTTCGATAACTGTAATGGTGAAGTGTGTGGTTTGGCCTTTACACTATTTAAACTATCTTTGTGATATAGATTTTCTTAATTACCATTATTGTTATTTACTTTTTTGGTGAGTAGCATGAGGTGCACCATGTAGGGATATTCTGATTTTAGCACAACTGATTATTGTTGGGGGTCAACTGCACATGCCTTGTGGTTTATTAAGTCACAGTAAATGCCCATTGTGATATAAGAAATCGAACACATTCTTATATACTTTAACATTATCATTTGCAATGTGCCACCTGACATCCCATCATGGGTTAAATTTGATTGTAAGGGAGTCAAGTGCAAGTTATGTGATGAATGGGCTAGGCCGAAAAAATCCTTAATGAACTCGTTTTCTGGAAATTCTTTACAATCTACGTTTATGTGTCAGCTAACATTTTCCTTAATTCCTTTATAGAAGGACTGGTCTTTCATGAGAACGATGACAGGGTCACAAATCAGTAAACTTTACGTACCTTACAATTAGTTAAATCCCAACTTATGACATGGCTGAGCATTTAATATTTTAGAATCTAGAGATTGCTGGTTTAGCAAATTTGAATCATTGAAAGCCAAGGGCTTATTTGGTATTAGAAACTGTCACCTTTCAATCTGTTTCATGTAAAAACCTTTTAAGACATGAAAATTGAAAACAAAAGGCAGTTTTGTAATAAAAAGTGAAAACAGGAAATGAAAATAGAGAACAAATTCTCAAACCAAATAGGCTGTATGCTTTCATTTCACCCAGTTAACTTTTATTATTTTCATCCATTTGGTAGTTTTGACGTTTGAGCAATCATTTTTCTCACAATACCTTTATTTTTTTGATAAGAAAAATGTTAGTTGTTAGTATGTTATGTTAGTAACCAGAGTTTGAACCTTGAACCTCAAACTAGCTCAATCACGTGAGCCACGCCTTGGGGACCCTCACTCCTTGTGCATCAATGCAGGCATGACTAGAGAGTTATAGTATGTTTTGATCTATAATTATTTATGTTGCTACAAATCATATAAACTGAGTGATTGAGCAACCCTTGCTCTGTTATCATTTGCCGAAATTCATTATGTTATGATGTTATCATGAAGTTAAAGCTGAATCATGTCTTATGTTATCATGAAGTTTATAATTATCTCAATGTTGAGATTTGAGAAATTCAGCCACCTAGGTATCTATACCTCACTTAAATCTTGAGTCAAGCCTAATCTGGCAGCTTTTCTTTGCTCTGGTGTGAAGCATGTCTTTCTGATTAGTGAAAATCACCGAAAACAATCCAGTGAATCTAATTTCGTGAGGAATTTTACTACTTAAGAGGTCTGATGACTTGGATCTTTTGAAGTAATTTTGTCTGATATATGAAAGTTGTTGGCTGGTTGGTCAGCAACATATGTTTCTGATAGTCCCAGTTCTACTTATACATCATCAAAACTTAAAATACTTGTCAATTAGCTGCCGAAGGTGTGCACTAGAGCAAGAAATTTAGCTCCATATTTGCAGTTATTTTAAACATGGAAAATATCTCAGAATTAATAATGGGATTTACCGAGACCTTGAATCTATCTGCAAGTTGTTGCTGTGAATTATTATAACTTTCAAGTTTGGGAAGCAAATAAAATTCTACAAGTTGAATCAGAATGGTGAAATTTGGAATCATACCTAAGCAAATTGAGAAACAAAATAGAAAATATGTTAACCTAAGTTGATTTAACAAATACTTCGTTTAAAGCTCATTGATCACCATGACCTCTATGTGAGCCCCGAACTGTCAGAACCAACCCTTGATTTGGATCATTAGTGACCATTGAAATATATGTTGTTAAACTGAGGGAAAATGCTTAATTTCTTGAATCAGGAGGGCATGCAATTGAGCCAATAATTCAGGACGCTAAGCGCTATTGAGTCATTGACCCTTCTTTCAACTCATCTCTTCCTTCACTTGCCTTGTTCTCGATAAGGTTCTTTTGGGTGTAATCAGTTTTCAACAATGTGTCTGCACTTCACATTCTATTTTGCATCGAATGTTGAAACTACTATTTCTTGGTTTCTCTTTAAGTGTTTGGTCGGTGTGTTGTTTTTGGCTTACATGTAAGTAAGTTCTGCTGTTAATTTGACCCTCTAGCCCACCCAAAACTTGAGATTTGGCAAAAGGTAAATATACCCAAATCTTGGAACTCGCTAATATGCCACAGTTTTAAATTACAATTGAAGATTTTGTCAAATCTCAGAACCAAAATATTGAGAAATTCTTCATAGGAGCACTCTTTTTTGAGTCAAAGCTGCAAACCCTAGCTGGATTGACTTTTCTTTCCATTTATAGGTAGGTTAATTGCAAAAACTACTTTGCTGGAGATGAGTTGAATCATGTGCTTGACAATTTTTGCCTATTTTTAATAATTTATCATGATTTTCATTTTAAAACTTTTTTAGTTGTCAGGTTCAAAATTCTTCCTTTTGATATTGATTCAATCTTAGTTTAAAGAATTGTTCCTTCTCTTTTTCATTCAGATCATTGAGCTGCAGTATCAGCTTGTGTTTTCATTTTGTCTTCCAGTTCAAAGCTATTGGTTAAGAATCTGGTCTCCTGTTAAAAGTTCCAGATAGTTTGTCCTGATATAATTTTTTTCTATATGTGTGAATGGTAACAAGACTTTTGCAGTTTAATGATGTACCACGGGCTGAACACTGATCCTTAGACATTAAAATATTTTTATTTGAAAAAAGGATAGATATGTTGTAGAAAAATGAAATGAGAAACCTAAGGGCAGGTTTACTTCCTGTGTTTCATGTTTTCATTTTCACTTCAACGTGTAAACATTAGAGATATAGATCCAATATTTTCATCACTATTTTCTTTTACAATTTTTGATAACAAATCTTAACATTTTTAGAAATTTTGAAAATGCCAAAAATACTGTTTTCATTGTTTCTGAAAATGCATTCTTTCTAGCTTGTCATCCATCTTCTGTCTTCACAAATGTTCACTACACAAGTCTTCCGTCGCAAATATTTTTGAAGTGTGCGTGTGTGTGTGTTTGCAGTTTTCACCACAGCCTTAAAAAAATCTGGAAACTGAATGAAAACTAATCAAACATGCTCTAAAAATACAAATTCTGAAAACAAAAAAGAAAGAAAGAGAAACGCATAATCAAATCTTCACACGCCCAACGCACAAACCCTTTGTTTTGCACCTCTTTGGAATTGAGTGAGAAAATGGAAATAAGATTGGAGGTGTATTATGCCATGGAATCTAAAGTCCAAACCTTGCCTAGACTTCAAATATTTACATTGCATGTATAAAATGGGAAATTTGTTTTCCTTAATGAATTGATTACTCTTGGTTAGAGTGCTAAACTAAGTGCCCGTCCAATTCATAGGAGAAATCTGTTTGAATAGAATTTCTATAAATACATCTTCAATGCCATTGTCGCACTGTAGCTTGGCAATATGTAGTCAATGTTCCCAGAAAGCTAGCAGAGAATCATGAGGTGTTTATTATCCAAAACTTCTATGAAGTTTCATTATTTCGTCCTTGAACAGAAAAGTATGGTGATGCTTTTCAAAAGTGAAGGAAGAAAGGGAGGAGTAAATTGGTTCCCCTATTTCAAGATTTCAAAGTTCAGCATCACTTGATTCCTTCCTTTTTCTATCTTTACCAAATCTTATATTGATCATCAACTGTAGTTTGAGCTTAAGCTCATCAGAGATGGAAAATTTAAAGGTTGGCAGGGTCAAAAAGTAGTGTGGAAACAAAAATAGTGTGCAAATGAGTTTCTCTACTTGGTGATATTTAAGGTGATGTTCAGTATGATCTTTAGTCATTACGAGATTGAGGATTTTCAACAGGTTATTACTTTTTTAATTTGAAAAATCTGAACTGATTTTGTGATTATCTATACTCTCCTTGGCCTTTTGGGTCAGTGTTCAGATCCATAAACCCAGATAGTCCAGAAACATTTAGACTATGACTGACCTCTTGGCTTGCTCTTGAACTTGAATGGTAATTATTCCAGATCAGGTTGACCTAATGCAGGACTAGCGGCATTTTGAGGAAGGATAATAGATGTCCTTGCTCCTTAATGGAGAATTTCCTTTCTTATAACGATTAGTCTTGAGGGTCAAAAAGTGTTTTTAATCATTCCATAGAGTAAGGTCGAGTCTGGAAGTTCCTTGTGCAAACATTGTTTTTAGGAAATCTTATCTCTCAAGTGATAATTAGCATACTGAATTGGATTGGGAATCCTGATTGCTTAGAATTGACTTGTTTTTTCTTTATTTTAAAAATAAAATACACTCTATTTCATTTGTTGTTTCTAGTTAAATTATCCCTTGTATGCTTATTCACATCTATATTGTAGGTCGCAGAACGAGCCCTCTTTTTGTGGAATAACGAGCACATCGTCAGTTTAATTGCCCAAAACAGGACTGTAGTATTGCCCATAATATTTGAAGCATTGGAGAAAAATGTCCAGAGTCATTGGAACCCAGCTGTAAATGGGTTGACTGTGAATGTTAGGAAAATGTTCCTTGAAATGGATGCTGAATTGTTTGAAGAGTGCCAGAGGCAGTATTTGGAAAGAGAGGCTAAAGCCAAAGAGGTGGAAGAGCTGCGGGAATTGAATTGGAAGAGACTGGCAGATGCGGCTGCACAGAATGGGGCGGATATGATCACAGCTTAGCCAAATTAAAATTATTTTACTGCCCTAAATGGGATCGTTCATTGGATAGGCGGAGGATTATATTTTATATGCACTCCTTGCCATTTTGGTGCCATTATTGATTGGTTTCTTTCTCCCCTCTGTAATTTATTTTTGCTCTCCATTTTCTTCGTTGGATAATCAGAAAGTTAAAGAAAGCAGTGATTATTGTAAGATAAAAATGTATTAGACGTAAGCAATGTCTGCAGATTAAGAATGTTTTGTGAAATACTTGTATTTATTTCCCGTACAGAAAGATACGGAAATTTTCTTTTCATTGTTACAACAAATATGCATTTTTTTTAGGTGCGACAAGTTCTTCCCACCTTTTTGTGCTTGATCTGTACTTTGATTGGAGTCGTTTTGCAATAAAGCTAAGGTTGGTTACTGGATGGACTGGACATATGTCGCCTTTGCAAAGTGGCATGAATTGCAATCTATTAACAACAGAGACTTCATATGATCTCGTAGATAGACATGATAGATGATTTTCTCTCATTGACACAATGCAGATGAAGTCTAAGGATGAATCAATTTTGTCTCAAGGCACCAGCTGGTTGCAGTTCTTTGTTTGTTGTTACTACACATGATTGGGTTGATTTAGACTTCTTACTTAGTTTAGACTGGGGCCCTTTATGTTATCTGTAATAAGTAGCATGCTAATTGCTAAGCACACCCTCTCATTACTAGAAAATCTACGGGTTTTTACCTTCAATTTTAACCATCTCTTGATATCTCTGGATGTATACCCCCAGATAGTCTTATCTTTTTCATGCAAACAAAATATTTTCAAATAGATTATATATATGAAAATGGTGGATTCTTGGATGAGGGATCAATTAAGTCCCTCACCGATGGACCATGAATAAAATATGGTTGGATTAAATTAATGAATCAGATTGGTTAAGAGTAAAATTGAGACTATCTGCACTTTTTTGCACACAATCTTCTCCCACCCCCTTCTTCCTCGTGTGAAACGCCACCGACACTTCAAATAGGCGTTCCTCTTACCGTCACCAGAGCATCATTCTTCCCCTATTCCACCAATTCACCCCCTTAATCCAATATGTGCTTCTTTCGTCATTTATATTAAAATTCAAGATCTGCAATATCTTAAATCACTTTTGCAATCACTAAAAATAAACATATTTTATATAATAGAAGATATTCTTTGTTCGGCAATTCTACAGTTTCTCAATGTGAAAGCGGCCCCAAGTGATAAATTGCAAATTGATTCACATAGATTTGTGATGCAATCTAATGAAATGAGATCACATGTGGATGAAACAATTGGGAAGATTGACAGCGGCACTCTTCAAATACGGCGTACAAAAGACGGTTTCCGGCAAGATCAGTGTGACACGAGGAAGGAGAGGGAAGAGGTCGGTGGGATTTGATTGTGTGTAAAAAAGTGTAGATAGCTCAATTTTACTCTTAACAAATATGATCCCTCACCCCAATTTTACTCTTATTCATGGTCCACTGGTGATGGACTTAATTGATCCCTCACCCTAGAATCCACCTATGAAAATTTAAAGAAAATGTTGATTGATAAAAAAAAAAAAAAAAAAAAAAAAACTTTTCTTCTTACCATAACATCTAACATTTATAATAAACAGAGTCGGAGTTCTCTCTCTTTTTTTTCTTTGAAGAAGGGAGTTCTCTCTATTTCATAGTTTGATTCGTGTAAATTGGCATTTTACAAGATTTCTTTTTGAAGGAACACATTAAAAATTGGTAATGTAATTTTTTTTGACGAAAAAATTGGCGTAATTAGATGTGTTTATTCAAAATTATAGTGATATATTTTATTTCTCTTGAGAACAGAATCACACTCAAAAATTAGTGTCTCATATAAATTTTGTAAGTGGATTTTTTTCTTTTGAGGGGGGAGCAAATGGATTTATTTGTATAACTTTTTTTCAGGGGAAACTGTTTTCTTTTTGATAGTGTACTTGTAACTATTAATATCATGCATAAAAAAAAAAAACTATTAACATCAATAAAAAACTAACTTGTTAACTTTAGGAACTTTTTTTTCCCATGGCTTCCCTCCACTTTAGGATCTTTACTTGGTAAGATTTTTTTTTGGACTTGATTTCTCGATTAGACCTCAATGTACTTTTTATCTTGTGACTAACTGATTATTTGAAATCACAGTAGATTTGAAAAAAATTACAATAGCATCGTGATTTTGGTAAATCTCTAATGACATGTTTGGTTTGGCGTCTAAGTGGCCTTTCGTACATTTTCAAATACTTATGCATGGTAAAGCAGAAGTTAGGAATAGTTGCTTCTAGTTGGACGCAAGTTTATTGTAGTTTCACCGCATAAACAAATATACCATAAAGTGTTTACAAAATTACGCTAGCTCACAAAAAAGGTACTAATTGGATTGGTCATTCGGTCAAACTTAAAGTTTCACAGATCCTTCCAAAGGTGTGTTTCGGTAAGAGATTGAATCATCTACTGCAACACAAAGAGTATGTTTGGTTTCACATTTGTAAAAGGCAAAATTAATTCTAAAGATGTATAATTGATTTTGACATGTTTAATTTCTTCAAGTAGAATTGATTTTAACTTCATAATTGATTTTTCTTGAAGTTAGAAATTATAAATTCCAATCCTATAATTGATCTTTACATTAAAATTTATTATTCAACACATTTTTACATAAATGTAGTATTTAAAAATAAATCAATTTAGCTTTCGACTAAATTTTTATTGCATTCAATATTACAAAATCAATTAATCTCATTGGCTATTCAAACACACACAAGAAATAAGATTGTGTGAAAAATAAGAGGATATTATGAAGAGAGAGAAGAGAAATTGAAAAGTGGCAGAGAACTCTCTTCTCTTCATCTATGATGATGATATGCTGATTGTGAACTGAAGTGTGTAGAAGAACAAGAAAGAATAATAGATTAGGAACTAGATAGATAGATAAATAAAAATAAAAATAAATTGAAAATGTCGAAGAGTTCGTTTCAAAACGACGTGCCATGGAGAGCTTCATCTTCTTCAACAAAGCCAATACCCAAAATTCATCACTCTCCAATTCTTCGCGTTTCTCAGAATCCCTTTTCCGATTATGCAATTTCCATCATGAGGGTATCTCTCTTTTTCACTTTTCATTCATTATCTTCGTTCAAGTTTTCATTTTTAACTTTTTTTTTTATTTTTTATTTTTTGCAGCATCCAGACCCAATAGGGGATGGTTTGGGTGATGACGCTATAGTTGAAGCAGCTGGTCCTGAATGCATCATACCTGGTCAAGTTACTCCCATTAAACTACTTGGCCTTAAGGTACCTATTTCTTGTTTCAATTTTTGTATTAGAAATCAAATTAAATTATGTTAACTAAGCCTGTTTCAACTATGAAGCACGGACACATACAATACGGACATGTGGACACTGATATTAATTTGAGAAAATAACATAATTCAATGTAACTGTATGTGTCGGACACTGGAACACCTTCAATCAAAAGTGTCGTGCTACATATTTGTTTAATGTTTTTTGGATCATGGTTTTATCACATAGTTTTCCTAAATGCTTCATGGTTTTAGTAATGAACCATTGAGAAGATAAAAAATCACCATAAGAATATTTTGAATCTTTTTGCAATTTGGAAGTCTAACTGTGCACCTAAACTAATTAGTCTATGAAAACCATGAAGAAGGTTGCACATATGATTGAGCATTGCCTAGCAAAACCCTTGCTTGTTCGTACTAATAACATATTCACATTTGGGGAATGTTTGGTGGCGGCTTATGACACCTAATTCTCGACCGCTGCTAATATTTCTTCGATAAAAGTAGGAGTTTGTTATCTTTGAGTTTTTGAATTCATTTCTGTTTAAATAGTTTATTTTTTATTTGGTGTTTGTGATTGCTGGATATATTTTTCTTCTCTTGATGCTGTTTATGTTTAAACTGCTTTTTCCCCTGATAATTGAACAACGGAAATGGCATCGAGTTGCTCATCTCATGAGTTGTAACCTCAATATTAATTCCATCAAGCACAATAATCATACAACTCAAAAACTTTGAATACTCTGCGAATGTTGTTTTGCAATTTGTCCTCGAAGTTGTGGCATATTCTTCTCAATCTACCTTATCAATCTCAGGACCTATTTGGTTTAAGAAATTGTTTTATGTTTCTGTTTCTTATTTTCACTAAAAATTACAAAATTGCCATCTTCTTTCACTTTGTTTCTTGTTATGAAAGATTTGACGAAAACAACGAAACAACTTTTTATTGTATAAGTTTTCTTGCTATCTAAAATCTCACATACAAGATTCAAAAGGGTGGTCATTTTTGTAACAGGGGACTTTGTTCTGTTGTGTAATTTAAAAGTGTGTTATGTTCATCAATTCTCTTTTTCCTCCCTCTATTATCACGTCTTTTCATGTTTTCCCCCATTGTATTTTATGTTTAAGTTTTCTCTAATATTAATGCTTCACTTTTGGGGTGATGCTCTTTAGAAATACTTTGTTTTGGCAAAGAGATGCAATTCAACATTTTTCATTTTGGCTTCTTATTGGAACAGGTTTGGCCTATCGAAGTTGACCTGAAATTTTTGGAACCAATTGGCCGAGAACTTAAGCAGCTTGGGAAGGTAAAGTCCTTTTTATATCTTTCCTACATACAGGGTAATATTGACACACTTCTGGCAGTTGAACATAATGAGTTTTTTGCACTTGATATTGATGAACTTTGGAATAGAGAACAGAAATACTTGTGTATTTTTCTCTCAATATAACTTGCATAGAAAATCAGCAACAAAGCAATCAATATTGCTACTAGGCATATATATGTGCCCTTATACTGTTGGAAATGGAGATGAGATGATAATAATTTAAACTGCGCCTTGTGATAACAAAGTAGCCAATCATTATTATAGCACTGAAACAGATGTCTGTGCTGTGTATCATACAAAATACCATGTTTACCTTGAATGAAAAACCAACAGCATTGTAGCGAATTGAATTTTTAAGTTTCAGTATGCTATATAAATCACGATGTTGTTAAAGGTCAGCTTCACGTATCTTTTACCATAGTGTTATGCAGACTTTGCCAGATGCTTTGCTCATAAATCCACACTTTTATTTTAGAAATTCAGTGTGCTGTTGCTGCGTATTTTTCTTGAAATTTAGTGTGCAGTGAATTTGAAAATATGTTGGATATGAATGCTTAGTGTTAGTTCAATCCCGTTGTTTTATGCTTTTGTTGATCTAGTTGAATAGAAAATCAATGAATCATTTCTTACGACTTATCTTAAATATTGCAGTTGCTTGTGTTTGGATTTATTTGTTTTGCCTGGCCTGTTTGGTTGTATTTCAGTTATATAATCAGCCGCTCATCTTTTGATATTAATGGCGACATGCGGACATCTCCAGTTGAGACATGCAATTCTAAATATGCAATGACCTTTCATGATTAATGTAGTTATTTTTGTGCATGCAGGTCATGGATGACGCTGTGGAACTTATGAACAAATCATTCATAGATCGTTGATACGGTGGCCTTTGTGAAAGATGAAGATTTGGCTCGTTTTGTGTCCAGTCTCACATACATTTTTCCAAGAGTAATACAAGACAGTTTTGTTCTGTACTCGTTCCCCAGCCCCATCTTTCTTCTGTACGTCATTTGTTTTAATCTCTTATTTAACTTTTTCATTATAGTCTATAAATTTGAGAAGACTTTTTTTTTAATAATTAATCATAATGCTTACTTAAATTGAAAGACTCATGAGTTAACTTGAGCATTTTCTTCTTCTAGCCTGCACCCCTTGTAACATTGTATTGAATTTGCAAAATGATAGTACTTTCAAATAGGAGTAGACCCTTTTCATTCCAATTCCAATCAAGAGAAATACAAATACAGTGTCCCATTACATTGGTAACAACATTCCTGAATCGTCATTGAATAATTGTTAATGGTAGCACTCTATAAGACAACAAGAAGCACATCACAATAGTAAAAGAAGACGGCAACACTCGCGCACTCCCTGACATATCATCTGTGTAATCCGGGCCAGAATCTAAAACGCCGTCACTGTTGCTGCTTGGTCCTCTGCTCCACATTCCCAAGTTATTGTCTCTGTTTATTCATCACAACACACACTTCAGTCATTCCAACTCAACTCAATTCATAGAAGAGTCTAATGACTTGAAACTGATGCACAATATATTGATTTGAAGATAAAACATAATATAGCACTAATTATGGGGAAAAAAATGAAGTAATAATGAATTAGACATTGGTACCTTGCATTACCAAGAACACCAGAGTTCATGGTAAGAAGAACAATCCGATCAGCAGACTGAGGTTCAACACTATAAGCCTTCTCATACTTAACCTCTAGAGTGTCACCAGATGTAACAAAAAATGCACCATTAACCATAACATCACCCTCAGACCTCCAATTCCACCCTTTCCACTTATTTTGCTCAGTTTCAACCCTCTTAGTAACCTCTTTAGCAAAAGGATTAATCGGCGCAAAGTAACGGTTCCCTTGACTGTTAATAGTTGGTTCACCACTCCCCCCAATGGCATACATTTCCCACTCAGTGAAATCATTGTTGACCACATGGATGTATCCTCTTCTGCATCGCGGCATCCTTTGTACAAGTTTCTCGCCAAAATGGTTGAATGCGATTGTGACTTGCATTCCCGAGTCTGGGAGGTAGTCATCGCTGTGTCCAAGAAGCATGACTTCGTTGTGGTGTGACATGAAGTTGTTGGATATCGTTATTCCTGTTGATCCCATTACTGCGTCTATTAGTCCATCTTTGCAATGTGAGAGTGTGCAATGGTCGACCCATATGTCTTTTGAACCGAATATGGATATTCCATCTCCGTCTGACATTGTTCTGTAGCCAAAGTGTTCAGGACTTGATCTCACATTTGTGTTCCCTGCAATATATCAGACTCCTAATTTTCATCATTTATGCTTGCTTGCTAGTTGCTTCGAAAATAAAACTTATAATATAGACAGCAATTTAACTATAAGTTTAGTTTTAGGGTGACATAAATGATTTTGTGATCTTAAAGTAAAGTAATTTACATTTAGACATGTTCATGTGAAAATCAGTTGAACAATAAATTTGAAGGTGAAAATCACATTCAGAGACAACAACCATAAATTCTTGAGGCGAAATAAATTTTGATTAGGTATCACAAAAGCATACCAAAATCAATTTTAATTCTTCATAATCACTTTTAGCTCTTCTAAAATTGAATCTAAGCATATTACCAAAAAAAAATTTGAATCTAAGCATATGCATACATCTTCCAAATCGTATATTAGGAATGCAATGTGATGTATATGAAATAAAATGGTTGTGTTTTCTTTGGGATTTCTGTTCTTTTTTCTTACGGCTAAAATATGGTTTTAATCTCTACAAATATGTCTCGTTTTGGTTTTAGTCCCTGTGAAAAAAATAATTTGTTTTTGGTCCTGCAAAATTTTTTGTTTTTGAGAAAATAGTCCATCCAGAGACTATTTTCAAAAACAAAAAATTTTGCAGGGACCAAAACTACAAAATGGGTTCAGTCATCATGTGCCATGTATGCAAATCATCACAAAAATTGGGTGGGACTATTTTAAAAAACAAAAAATTTTGCAAGGACCAAAAACAATTTTTTTTTTTACAGAAACTAAAACCAAAACGAGGCATATTTGCGGGAACTAAAACCATATTTTAGCGTTTTCTTATTGTTGGTACTTTTACAAGGGTTAGACAGCTTTTTCAACAATTACTTTTTTGTTTTTGAAATCACATCTCCACTTCTTGCAACTTGTTTTAGATTTTATTTTTTTATCTTTTATCTTTCATCTTTCTGTCATAACACTCATTGTTCATCTCTTTTCTCTGTTTTCTTTCTCCATATCTCTATTTAGAAGAGACTTTTGAGGAATAGTTTAGTACTAGTCAATTTTCTTTTTATGAGATGGTACAAAATAGGCCCCACATAGTATCTTTTTTTTTTTTTACAGAATACTATTTTTTAATAATAACAGAAAACAGACCCCACAAAATGACCAATGTTGTACCGCGCGGCGTAATTTCTAATTTCAATACAGTATATTAATAAAAAAAATCATTTTCTTAAACTTTATCCAAAATAAACACAACTTTTCCATTCTTCAAAACAAAACATGTGCACAGTGCAGTTATGTTTTGTCATATCCTTCAAAGCAGAATAGTATAATAAAGTTTAGGAAAAAAAATTGTTAATTACCTGAGGGGTGACAATGGTGAATATGAATGTTATGTATTATAACATTACTAATAAACTGCAAAGTAATGCATCCTCCTCCCACAATGTGAACATCAGCTCCACGTCCGTCAATAGTCTTATAACTATTAAATATAAGCTCTTGCTTCAGCTTAATCATCATGTTACTAGGGAACACTATCCACAATGGTTCATTTTTTATCACACCATATCTTAATGTACCTGGTTTTGGGGTAACAGCATCATCATCTGATGAATCTGTTACAACGTAAAATTCACCACCTTTTCCTCCTTTAGCATACTGACCAAACCCGATTGCACAATCAGCTAACCTTTGACGATTGTTGGGCCATTCTGGATCGCATTTCCAACAATCGTCAATCGGGTTACCAGTCATGCATGCAGATCCAGATAGCATTTCCCTTCTTGCTATTGAAGCATTCACCTTCCTAAACACAACAAACAAAACATTCATTTATATATTAAACTAGAAGTTGATATCAGATCAGATGCACACGATTTCGGAGACTAATTTTTTGAACTAGATAGAATCATATAAGTTAAAAAAATTCATGTAGAGAGAAAAAGCGAAATTCCTTTCTAATTATCTGCCACTAAATCAAAGAAAAAAATTCATTTTATCGTCACTAATTTTCTTTACTTTTTCTACTAGTTTATTAAATAGTCAGGAGATGCAAGGATGGTCTGGTGGTTAGAGTGAGAAGTTATAGATTGGAACGATAAGGAGATTAAAGTTCGATCTCTCCACCCTCAACAAAAACTAATAATATTAACCTTTCTCAATTCAAATAAAAAATAGTGTTTTAAGTTTGATTTTGAACTATGGAAACATTAAGCTATAAAAAAGGCCCATATTCTTTTTTTGAAGAAAGAAGAATATATAGAGATAAATGATAAAGTAGGTAAAGAAAAAAGACATGCCTATAATTTTCTTTTAAGGAAAGACATGCCTATAATGAATTTTTAAATGTTTTAAGTGTATATATAAAATATAAATATATATTTTCCTTCAAAAAAAATATAAATATATTAATTTTAGTCTATACAAAAAAAAATCATCAATGATAGTCCTAGTTTGGTAATTTTGATAAATAAATAAATGTTTATAAAAATTCTGAAAATAGCCAAATTGATGATTATATATATATATATATATAAATGCTTATAAATTTTGTTTTTTTTTTGTGGTTATAAAAACTAAACTTTATTACACAAATTTGAAATATATTTAGCTTACAAAAAAATCTATAAAATGAACAAAAAATCATCTCATCTCACTTGAATATAGTCTAGGGTATGAACAAGAACTAGTAAGCTGAAATATGGGGAAAACAAGAAACAACATAGTGGAAAATGACACTGGTGTCCAGATCTGCTATTTTTTTCTAAATTAATACAATGTATGAAGGTACATTGAAATGAAACAAGGGAGAGAGTACCTATGAACTTCGTGGGCAACAGCATCAGGGTCAGGGTGTGTTCCAGGAAGAGTTAAGTTCAGCATTGCTGTTCCAAGTTGTGAAAATGAACTTAGAACAGAGATAATTAGCAATATGCATATTGTTTTGAACATTGTTGATGAAATTTCAGGAGTAAGACTGTGAGTTAGTGTTACAGTGTCATGGTTTGGCTGGTTTTTCAAAAAGTGTTAGACAGTGTTGGGTAAGGTGAGTTAATAAGCATGGAAAAAAAAACCAATGATTAACCAACGAGGTTGAGTATGAAAAGAGATAGAAGAGTTTTGTTTTTGTGCTACTTTGTTGTAATAATAATAAGGGTCATGCTATACAACTTCAAATTTTACTATATTTGATGCTTTAACAAGTTATAAGGTCATTTGTTAGTATTTTTTTAATAAATATTTTTTTTTTAAAGGTTAAACTAGTCCACTTAAATTGGAGCCCTTCATGGGTTGGGGTGGGCCACGGTTCACCCGGAAAAATTAAAAAATCAATATTATAGGTCTAATTTGCGAGATTTTATGCAATTTTGTATCGATTTTATATTTTGGTTGATCCAAATTTCTACAAAGTGGTGTAGTGGTCCATCCGAAAATTTAAATAATTCAGTTATAGGTCTATTTTGTGAGATTTTATACAAATTTATGTCGGTTTTAGGTTTTAGTTGATCCAAATTTCCGCAAATTGGTGTAGTGATCCACCCGAAAAATTTAAATAATTCAATTATAGATCTAATTTGTGAGACTTTAAACAATTTTTTAATAGTTAATTTTAGTGGCCCACCCTAACATTTTTTTATGCCTCCACCACTGACTCAAATCGGTATTGAAGATAATCGAACCTTCAAGTAATTTTAGTAGGTTTTTAATAATAATATTAATAATATATGATATAAAACTCATCAAGTACATTTATATAGTTTTATGATAAAATTGGAGAGAATAATATATATAGTTTATTCTTGTTAAAGTTGATTTGTATTATGGTCCATAATTTATGGATGCTCCTTTGTATTCGTAGTCCAATTTTCGGTGCTTGTTTGTTGATAATGATGGTAAAGAGAAATTAATTTTATTAATAATGAGAAAAAGAAAAAGAGGAAATGGTGAGAAAGAGGAGAAGAAAAGTGGTGAAATAGTCAAGGAATCACACTGCTCTCGAGGAAATGGTCTCTTCATTTGTTTGCGGGACACACAGATAGTGTCACTCTGTCCTCCCACATATCAAGGCCCCTCTCCCCTGCAGCTATGTTGAATTTATGCATGCAGTTGCACCATACTAATACTAAGTTCTGGATTATGATTTGATTTTAATGAAGAAATAGTTTTGTATTTTTACCTAATTTTTATTTTTTTTGTCAATATTTTTACCTAAATTATTACACTCTTTAAATTTTAAAATAATATGTAAATATAAATCAGCATGATCTCAATGGAGTTATAATGTTATATGCTATTCGTAAACATCTTTTTACAAAACATAACAATTAACTCAATACAGACTCGTTCTTGGGGTCGATGGAGTAGCCTTTTGACTTTTAAACCTATGGCTTGCCTATGCATATAGTATATTAGTAGTATTAGCACCAATCACGACATATTCGCATCGCAATAGCTCATTATTTTAACAAAAAAAATAAAAATAAGTTTGTTGAAATGGTTCAAAGATAAGCTAATGAGTTTCCTCACACTCTTGCTCTTGCAAGGATGATCCTATTTTTCATGCTACAACAAACTTTTTTTTTATTTTGTGAGGAGTCAATCAAGGTCTTTGACATAGTCAACAAAAATGAAGTTATCAAAGTATAGCAAGCTCTGCTCATACTGCTTTTCATTAGTTAGTTGGTCTCCATAAATTCAACATCGCTTCCTGCCTGTTCTTTAATACACTTTGTTTACATCTAGGTCCCCATACTTTTGCTGATGTAAAACCAAAAAAACAAATTAACTCAAGATGGAAATACAACCGTAATTCCATAAGTTCTACATGTGATAAACGATTTCTTTAACTTCTATAATGCCCAACAAAAGTTTCTTCAATGAATTAAGTAAAGTAAGCAAACGCCACATAACATGTCAACTCTGTTGAAGTAACACCAACAACGGTAGTATGTGTTTGTTTGTTTGTTTGTTTTGTATGTGTTGTCGAGCATCAATACAATAGGAACCATGCTCAACAACTTGATGGAATACAGATGCATCCAAAATAATTCCCTCGTAACTTATGAGTTTTCACGTCTTCTACTTTAACACACATACTTCCCATGTTTCATGAATGAATGACCATGCAATGTGTGAGGTACTTACGGTAAGGTAACTCTCGGTTGTTAGGTCCAGACATCACTTAAATTGATCCTCCAATCACATCCTTCAATGATTTTCACATTCTTTTCATAGTCCAGTTCTAATTTTGTCTTCCTTTCTTTTCGTCACATTTTGATGAAATGAACCATTCAATCTTTGTACCCAACCTCTCTCGCCCGCTGCTCGCAAAACATTTTCTCGTGTATCAAGCTTTTGATATGTTGTAAACGCGTTTGTCAAATCTTCATGTATCTGTTCATTGTTGCATATCATATTGTTTTAAAAAGAAATCATAAGTTTCAAAATTTTGAAAATTTAAATAGATTATTTTGAAATTTTCAATCATGCAAATTAGACATTTTATCTTCTAAAACTTCCAGTTTGAATATTCAAACGACATCTTTCAAAATACCAAGACTTCTAACAACTTTTGACATTTAATTTTCTTACACATCAAGATGGGGGTGCGTGATTTTTGTAAAAAGAAAATATTTATTTTATTTTATTTGATAAAAGCAAGGGTTTAATGAAAATATCAACTGTTTGGGGGTAATAGTTATAAAATGGAGGGTATGAAATATAATTTTCTAAAGAGGGCCCAATAATATAAAACAAGAAAGAAAAAAAAAAGGCAAACGAAAGGATGGTAGAGGCGCTCGCGGTGGTCGGCGAGAGGTGCATAGACGGTGGTGCAGACTGCAGAGGCGTGCCAAGAATTTTCCTTATAAGGTAAAGTTGTCTGTATCTAAACCATGTTGATGAAGAATGTGAATATTTGATTTCAATTTATTTGATACATTCATGTGATTTAAATTGAACTTCATCACTTACTCTAAATAGAGTAGAAGTGAGTTATCATAAAAACTATTAGTGTTTCTCATTATTGTGTTTCAATCAAACATATATAACTCTTGTTTGTTAATAGATATGATATGATACTAAAACTTTAAGTTTCTTAAAAGAGAAAAAAAAAAAATACATTTTTAAAGGAATGTCATACTTATCTTTGAATGTTGTTTTTACAATGATTGGTTTTGGCATCTAAAAAGGCCTAGCGGCGCAACCTGTTGCCCGAATGTGTAATGTATATAACATACCTAAGCATCTTATCTTATAGTCAACTAATTAATAACATTGTCAAGGAATGGCCAAGATTCTTTCACCTTTCCCTCTATGTCCAAGATTCATAGTTAAGATTCGTAAAAGCCGTGATCCAAGGTTATTTGTTGGGACTCTCATAGTTGTAATTTCTAGAAGAGATGATCAAACTTTAATTCTGAGGAAGGAGGATTGTATAAGAAGGGTTAAGCCGCGGCGAAGAGAAACCCTAGATCGCTATGGAAAACCCTAGTTTGCTCGGTGAGGGAGAGGGATATGTCAGCGATGTTGATGAAGCTATTGAAAATATCTCTGTTCCAAAAAAGGTTGAAAAAAAACATCTCCGTTCCCCGATTTGCTTGATGATTGGGCATGAGTTGAGTGGCAAAACTGCACTGCTGGATTGTATTCGAGGTACCAAAAGTGATAATAATGATTTTCAACATTATAGGGCTACATATGTTCCTGCTAAGAATATACGTGAAAGAACTAGGAAATTGAAATCTTATGAAAAAATCAAAGTTCCTGGTTTACTGTTTATTGATACTCCGGGTTTCATATCAATCCCCAGCTTAAAGTATCGAGGTTTAGCTCTATGTGATATTGCAATCTTGGTTGTTGACATTAATATTGGGTTACGGCCACAGACAATTGAAACACTAAATCTTTTAAATATGTGCAAGACAAAGTTCATTGTTGTCTTGAATCAGGTCACTATTTTCTTCCTTTTTTATCACCATTGCTTTCAATATTTTTTGTTTACATGGTTCTCAATTATGTCGCACTGTTCTTGCACATTGTAGGTTGACAGGATTTATGGATGGAAAACATGTCGCAATGCTTCATTCCCCAATGCATATATGAAGCAGTCTCGTGATGCTGAAATAGGATTTTGTTCTATGCTCAATAGGGTAGTATACGATGTTTATTTTGTATCTGTCAGTTATGGTAGATAATTTTGGTTATTATTTGCCACCTTAGTTTTAATTTCCTTTCATGGCTAGACTATTTGGCAGTTCAGACAACATGGTATAGTTACAAAGATATGTTATCAAAACAAGGAAATGAGAGAAACGGTCAGCATTGTGCCAACAAGTGCTATAAGGTAAAACT
This sequence comes from Medicago truncatula, assembly GCF_003473485.1. Lineage (NCBI taxonomy): Eukaryota > Viridiplantae > Streptophyta > Magnoliopsida > Fabales > Fabaceae > Medicago > Medicago truncatula. The sequence continues at coordinate 48,317,387 of NC_053048.1, forward strand.
CTTTCACCCCCTCTTTTATGCTAAACACAAATTTTGATTGTTAGTTGCGCCTTGACTGATTTTGGAGCCCAGTATTAGTTGGGTTTTTACCTATCTTGTTATATGGTGAAGCTTGCATTGAAATGAAGTTAGTTTTTGGTATGATGAATATTTCCTTTATCATTGCGAGCCACCAAAATCGACAAGTCATTTGAAGGGGGGATTTCAATAGAGAGAAAGACTAATTTACCTTTATGTTTCATTTTGTTTAATGATATTTTAATCAACACATTTAAATTTTTTATAAACCTATGTTTTCTCCCCTCAAAATCCCTTCCATATTAGAGAGCCAAAATGTAGTCAAAAGTAGGGGTGAACAACAGGTCAGTCTCGGTTGAAAAATGCACATCCGTTCATAACCACAGTTGATATATCAACATCCATCACCGTTTGTTTGGGACCATCCCCCAACACATATCTATCAGTAGAGTCCTTCTCTTGCACTTTTGACCACCAAATCAAGAAAGGAATAATATAAAAGTGATAAGAAGGTTGAGTGAGTAATGCAGATTGTGAGGATATGTGTTGGGGGGGTGGGCGAAGGTTCATAGAGAAACAAGGGAACTTTTGAAGACAAGATGTGAGGAAATGTTAGTGAAATGAAAAGCTAAAAATGTTGGTAAATGGAAGAAAAAAAGTTAAGTTTAATTAAGTAGAAAGAATTGTATCCCACCCACAATTCAACCAAACATTGTTTATTAGTTGTATATTACTTCCAATTTGAATGAAGTTGTGCAATGCATAGTTAGCTTGTCAGCCTTGTCTTGCTTTATCACAGAAAAGGAGCTAACATGGCACTGGTATGGTCAAATCACAGAAATTTTTCACTACTTGCATCATATATCCGGTCGGATTCTGTTTGTCTTGGGTGAATTTTCCATATCCGATTCCGCCCATGCTTAGGGGCATGGGTCCGTTTCACTGGCCCGCGGACCCGACTCATCCATTTGAACCCGACCGCATGCCAAAATTTTGTGCAGTTAGTGCGGTTTTGGGCCGGGTTAAGTTCTTTTGTCCAGCCCTAGTCAAAATTGATTTCATTTCCCTCCCTCCCAGAAAGTTGAATCCAATCATCTCTATTTATATTTGGGATCTTCCAAAATCTTGTTCAGTCTGTTTGAGCTCTACCTGCCTGTTTGAGATCTACCTAAAAGTATGGTGAATTGGTTCGAGCAATCTTCTCGGGTGGGTGTGTGAAAAGAGGAGACCCATCTCCATTTATCTTGGATTCTAGCTTGGTTAGAAATTTGCCAAATATAAACTTCTCTGTGATTCTTTCTCTATTGATGATATTTTTGAACTTATATTGCAGTGGTGAAGGAATCTCAGATATGTTATTACAATTGGTTATGTGGACCCAAAAAACAATGGTTGAAAAACTTACATACAGGGAAGAATTGCAGGTAGACTATATTGTCACGTCATTGAAGTTGGTCGAATACTTTTTGATTGTTAACTGCATAGACTCAATTGTTATTTGTTTGTGGATACCAGTGTATTATTTTGGATGTCAATGATTTTGAAGACTGTGGAACCACTCTTAATGTTGTTTTAGTTAATGGTGTTCTACATGAAGGAGATCAAATAGCTGTATGTGGAAGGCAGGCAAGCATCTCTGATTCTAACTGCATCATCTTTTATTAATACTTACACTCTGCTTCTGCCTAACGAACTTTCTATTATAGGGTACAACAATTGTTACTTCAATTCAAGCTTTACTGAAAACTCCTCCATTGATGGAACTAGGTGCTAAGGTACATTTACATCTTCTGTATTTTATTTATTTCAGTATCATATTTGTTGCTTGATTGGAAAATTGTAACTTAGGTGCATTATTTTCTAGTATATATGTGAACAAGAGACTCTCTTGGGTCCGAGTTAATATATTTGTGTTTATTTGGTATTAAAGGATGGTTTTGGATGGTAAAATTTGAGTGAGTTCTAATGAATGCTTAACTATTGGAAGTTAAGTAAATAACATTGAGATTTTTAACATTGTGCTTAGCATGAAGGAGTGGAGCTTAAAAACCAGAAGCCCAATAATTTGATGGGTGATTCTTAATGTTAATTTTATCAATTCTAGCTCAAATGATTGAGTAGAAATGTTTTCTTTGTTAAAGGGATCTAACTCTAGAACTTAAAGCCATTGCTGAGTGGTTTTAAAATGGTAGTAAATTTGAAAGTTTAGATGAACGCAACTAGTAGGCTTGTAAGAGTTACATTCTTTAAAGACATTGGTTAGAATATTACTTCTAACCAATAATATTCTAGCATGTCCTCATCTAAGTTTTATTTTATACTTACTCCGCAGTTATGATATTCTGTAGCTTAACATGTTCGACCTTTACCTTGAGCTTCAAGGCTAAAACCTTGCCGAAATCTAGTCTCCTAAAAACGGAAATTCACTAGCAGGATCGAGTTTTAACATAAGATAGTTTAGCTTGAAATTCAGTACAAGTTTGACAATTAGTGTTTTTGCATGTGATTTAACTCACTTGTGTGATGTACGATATTAAAACTATGTTTGACACGACAATGCATGTATTGTAGCCTGTGTCTAGCTCTTCTAGTGTGTGAGAGTGAATGCTGACATGCTTCAGAGTTCAGGCTATGAAAAAGTACTTTAGTTTTCATGATGTGTTAAAACTTTGAAATCAACATTTAAGACTTCCTCATAATGTTAAGACTTGCTATAAGCCAGAAATGCTCCAGCAAGTATAGTTGTTCATACTTCATATTATGAAGGGTTTTTCAAAGTCAGAAACTATATCAATCAAGGGGATGGGAATCACCTTGTTTGAAAGGGTCTTTGATGACTAGTTTCTTATACGCCACAAATTGTAAATTACCGGGATGAATGAATGAACTCCTCGTCGATGTATGTTATTTTATTGTCAAATGCCAATTATTTGTTTGCTGTAATATATTCTAAAACAATGAATTAGATTTCAGATTTGTGGTCTAATTTCAGGGAGACTATATCCACTGCAAAAAAGTCAAAGGTGCGAAGGCCATCAAGATCATTGCTCAGGTACTTCTTTGGGATATTGACTTCTTTGTGCCTTTTTAACTATGTCTTTCTTCATTCTAATGTTTTTAAATGTTTCAGAGAATCGGAGTTTTGGTATGATATTTGTATAATATTTCAGGGACTTCAAGATGCTGTTGTTGGCTCTAATGTATATATGGCGAAGCCTGATGAAGATTTCAAAGAAGGAGAATTGGTGAAGGGCGAGACAATGAGAATTATTGGACTCCAAAACTATATTATATTTTTGGGTCTGATAGCTGTTGTGATGTTGTTGTTGCCTTGGTTATATCTAATGTGCTAATGCTTGTTGATTTAAACGCGAAAGGTTGTCTTTAGCTTTTTAGTATACTTACTTGCAGAACAAATTAAGTATGGTTTGGGATGTTGATTTTGGAGAGTCCATGTTTTGTGATTATCATTAAGAGTTTTGTAATCAAAGTCTGTTGTGATAGTGTTGGGGTTGCCATGTGATTGTGTTCTCTTTTCATATGTGACAGTTCAATTCAAGTTTTTTTTTTTTTACTTTTGACTGAATGACAGTTCAATTCTGCTCGAAGATCTTACATATGATTGCTGATAGATTTGAGCAGTTCTATTAGAGAAAGATAATTAGGTAGGACAATTGCGCGAAATAAGGCTGTGATGGAAATTTTATCCGGATGTAGTAGGACATTTCATGTATGTTTGGATGAGTGACGAGATTCTGAAAATCACGGTGAGAGCTTCACAAAGTGAGAGTGGGTCACTATGATTTTCAATCCCACCACTCATTCATTCAAACACGCAGACACTTTTACAATATTAAAAAATTATGCAAAAATAATAATTATTAATCGTATTGTATTTGTTTCCGCCCACGGAAACACATTATTACACATGCTAATGGAATGGAAATAATTACATAATCAAATTAATTCAAAAGAATAACAGATACAACATACATCAATATTTTACTTCAAAAAAAAAAAGAACAATATGCATCAATAGTTTGGTATATTCTTTGCTTTTGGGTCGTACAGTTCAATTTCTCGCTGATTTAGGATCTGCACCGGCCTTGCATTCCTTTTTGCATACTGTGGTGAATGAAGCACATAATAAGGATTAGTTAAAGTTGAAGTTCAACCAAAAAAAATCTACCAATAAAAGTCTCTTTTTTATAATCACCACAGTTCAATGAAAACACTTCATTGATTATTCCTATACACTAATAATCACAGTAAAACTTACATATTTAAGTACGGAATTCTTCAGTAACTTTACTTGTCCTCTTGAAACCGTTCTTATCTAATGAGGAAAAATGGATTCTAATTAAAAGATAATCATATGATATGATTAATAACGAACAAAGAAAATTGGAAGGCACATCATTAATAATCAATAAAAATGGATTATTTGTAGAGAGATAAAAATATATATATGTATATATAGTATCACCATACCTTGTTATTAATGGTCCAAATGATACCTTCAGTGCAAGGGGGAGCAGTGAGTGATCCCATGTATCTGTAATACATCTTTGCACTCTTGAATATTTTTGAAGGATCAATAACCCCTATGCTTTTCTCTTCTTCTTCATCAGGAACTTCTATTATGTAATTTACCAGCTGACATATATGTAAATATACAAGATTATGAATGTATAAAAATTAAAAAATAGATTTAGGATTATATATTTTTGAACCATATTTTTTATATAATAATAATTTTTTATTCGTACCTTGGAGAGAAATGGATCAGGTGAACCATACTTGTACAAAACACCAACAACAGCAGTCTTGTTTGTTCCATCTGGCTGAGTGCTAACATGAACCATGTGTAACTCTAAGTCATACCTAATGTTTAAAGACCAAAGTTAGAGTTTGTGATGAGCAACAAATATGATTATTATTGTTGAGCAAAAACAAAATGATGTTTATAGAGAATAAAGTTGGTTTCTTTTTAGTCATGATTTTTTTTATAAATTATTTTTGAAAGAAAAGGAATGTGAAGTAAAATTTAGTTGCTTAACTTTTTAACAATGTTATGTTTCTCTCAGCAATTGATCATATTGATGAAGTGAAATAAATTAATTTTCCTTAAAGAAACTCTTTTCAAATTTTTTTCATAATAGCCAGGTCAATTTCCTTTACAAAGAATCAACCAAATTGTTTTAAACCTTCTTCTACTCAAAACTCATCAATCAAAATAATAATGATAATGATAATAATAACAACTCCATATTCAAAATTTAGTCTTAAACTTTTAAAATCAGCTATATTTTGTCAAAATTTCACCAAATCTCCAACTACTAAACTTTAATTAAAAATAATTTTATACCTCAAATTCATTGTACACTCCCAAATATTTTAATAAAAAAAGAGAACTCAATAGATTTAGTTGGAAAAAAGAAACTTCAATAAAACCATATCTGTTTGATTTTTAAAGTAGAGAGAATTGGTTGATTAAAAATAACAAAATCAGTGATAAAAAATCACGTTGTTGAAAAATAGAGAGATCATGTAAAACTAATGAAGCATGTGATGTATAAAAAGAAATGGCTAAGAAGAAAGGAAAGTAACCTCCTGCCATTGATGGTATGTTCAGATGGCCAGTGCCAATGGCTTTGTTGAAGGAAATAATGTGTTCCATTGATGTCTATGTACCCAACATCCCCTTCCCAAGTAACCTACAATCATTAATTGCTTATATAATCAGGGTAGTGTTAAGAACAATAATAACAGAAAATATTTATTGATAAAAATAAATTGACAAAATTTCTAAGACAAAATTTCCACGTTGAGGTTTTACATGTTACCATTTCCCATATAATAATAATAACCAACCATGCATAATAACAAATATGAGTGTTCAATAAATAATGTTTATGTACTTACTGCAACATCATGACCCCTGTTGGATATAGTAGCATGTTGAGGCTTGTAGTTCCTCTTTAGATCCCCAAACTCTGGGATCATCACACTCACTCTGTCACTCGACAAATCAATTGGAGATTGCATCTCCCCTTTACAAGCTGCCCATTCTCTTTTGAGATCACCCCAATGTCTAGGTCCCTTTGCACTTTTTTCATTATACCCGTATTCTGCATTGCACCAATATAGGTATATGAGTTGCGTCTTATATATTGAATATTTAGATCATTCGTAGTTGATGTCAGATAAATCACCCACACTTGAACTCAACAATTATCTCTTAATATGATCTTTATGTTGCTTTGGACCAAATTTATTCTTAGGGAAGTTCATATTTTATTGGTTAGTTATGTTTTTTTTTTCCTTATTGAATAAAAAAAAACTGTAGCATGCATACAATTAGAAGTACTTACAAATTTGCACGAATTGAAACTAAGCTTAAGATTAATTAACCTATAACACCTTAAATTTATTCTTATCATAAATAAATTCATAACATTCAATTAAAGCAATATCGCTTAAGATTAAACTTAAAATATCATGTCAAACATAATGAAATTGTTAAATGCATAATATATATATATATATATATATATATATATATATATATATATATATGGGTTTTTGCTAGAAGCCACCCATGAAGGTGTCTTTTAGCAACCCACACCTCAAGGTGTGATTTCCACTTTTTAGTTATAACTTTGCTAAAAGACACCTTCATAAAAATTAATTGGTGTCTTTTAGCAAATGTTCATAGAATAACTTGCTAAAAAACACCTTAATAAAAAGTGTCTTCTAGCAAAACCATGTATATAATGAAAATAATTTTATATAAGAAAGCACCCGAAAAATGAGTGTGAGAGAAAGAGATTATATTAATACCAGGGTCATCACTAGCTCTAGTTAATGTCGAATAAAATAGGATGGTTATTGATAATAACACAATTGAAAACAAAAAGTGGTTTTGGCGGTTCATGTTTGAGATTCAAAGATTGATTTTTGTTTATAGAACTTCAGTGGAATATTAGCTTTTGGATATGATGAAATGTGATTGTCGAAATATTTAGTACACGTTCTATGGTTTTTATAGATTGCTAGCCTCCAAGTACCGTAAGATTTGGTCAAGAAGAAACAAGGGGGAAACTTTCTAATGAGACCAACATTTTATCTTAAATAATTTAATATGAAAAAATTACATAGTCCTTCAATTCAATATAAAGTTTTAAAGAGATATGAGAAAAACATAAAAAAAATATATTTAAAATCATCAATTGTAAAACTTTCAAAGAGAGCTTAAAATGACAAAAGACAAAAACATTAATACGATAGAGAACAAGTTTAAACTCACATTATATTTTTATTTTTCAACATCAATTAGTGCATGTTTGGTATTGTGATGGATTCATTAAAATCACGATAATTCATCATAATTTTACAGAAGTTAACGTGTAAGTTTCTTTGCTCTTTAATTTTTTTTAGTGGGTTTGGTATTTTTAGTTTATTACGTCTCCGTTGTCGTGGACATGGTCATTATGATCTCAAGAGTGCGGGTTAAAAGATTTTGACTTTGATTATGGTGAGTACAAAATCAAAAGCTTTAGGTATTGATGTAATGCAAAGGTAAGAACATGTTAATGAACAAATCGATGTAATGCATATATTGAAGGTTTCAGATTGTTTAACGAGTATAAATAAATATATATCTTGATTAATTAGTATGGATGAAGATATTATACATTCGATATTAGAACGAGTATGTGTGTATTATTATATTATTCACAATTTTTTTGTTTAAAATCGTCTTCATGTCTCTCCAGATTTTACCATATACGTTGCACTTAGGAGATATATTATTATTAGCAATTTGAACGGGACAAAAACAAAATAGTTAAACATTTAAATTCTCATTCAAAGAGACGTAACTACTCATATCACCAAATGTGGTAGAAATTATCTACCATATATACTTCCGCAGACTCTAACTACTAACTACCTCAAGAATATTTCTTACGCGGCTAATGAGATTGAGAGCCAGCATGTTTGAGAAAATCAATACTTTTATCTCCACCAGTTACATACATAGAGAGTTTAGAAAGAAAAGAAAAAAAAAAACAAAAATAGAGATAAAAAAAATAAAATAAAATAAAAAGAATAAGAGTTTAGAAAGAAAAACAAAAATAGAGATTAAGGGCCTGTTTGATTAACTTCTGCTTTTTAGTTTTCTAAAACTATTTTATAAATCGATTTTCAAAAACAGGTTTTTAGAAGTAAATAAAAAAAAAACTTGTTTGGTAGTTCTATTTTTAAAAACTGTTCTAGAGAAGAGAAAATTAAAAAAAAAAATTGTTTGATGAGTTTGTTTTTGCAAATCCCCATTTTTGGAGTTAAATTTTTGAAATAAGACTCTAATTGCAATAAATGTGATATATGATAGACCAAAAAAAGTTTGATCGTAAAAAAAACTATTTTTATGTATATGATAAATTAAAGGACCAAAAATATAATTAAGTTTTATAATTAAACAAAAAATTATGTTCACAAATTCTACCTTAATTGACAAAAATGTCAAAATTGTTAGTTTGGATGTTGTGCTCGACTCCTTTACTTATATGTGTGAGTTCTAAATTTTACGTGATTGATGTCGTTTCGTCTATCTAAATAAATTAGGGTTAATAGTGTTTCACCCTTGTAATATAGGTCATTTCCGGTTTTACCCCCTGTAAAATATATTTTTTTTGGATTTCGTTCTTGTAAGTTGAAGATTTTTTGTTTTGGACCTTCATGAATTTTGACATTACAAAATCGAAAATATGGCATGGGTTAAACCGAAAATCGCTCAAATTAACAGGGGGTAAACCGAAATTTGCTCAAATTACAACGGAATAAACCGAAATTTGGTCAAATTACAGGGAGTGAAATTTTCATGAAGGTTCAAAAGCAAAAAATCTTCAAATTACAAGGATGAAATTCAAAAAAAAAAAAAATTACAGGGGAAAACGAAAACGACCTATATTACAGGGGGTAAAACACTATTAACCCAAAAAATTATTAACTAAAAGAACAGTCGAAAAAATTACAATAAAAATAAATTACGACAATAATATGCAATCCCAGTAATTCAAATTATTACGTTGACACTTTTTAGCATAATATATATAATATAGAAAGAAAGTTAACGTATTCTCGTAAGTTTAACTCAGTTGGTATAGATATTGCATATTATATTTAGAGGTTGGGGTTCGAACCCTGGACACCCCACTTCTCCATAATTAAATTGTGTGAGTTAGGCTACTTAACAAAAAAAATTAAAGTAAAAAATAAAAAAGAATATTAAGTTGGTACATTACAATTTACAAAGCGTCAAAGCCATATCACACTGTTCAACTTTTTTACTTTAGCAAAGCAATTTTTTCAATTATATTGTATTCTATCATGCATTGCCAAAATTACAATACTGCCATTAATGAAAATTGTTACTTATCTCCATGTTTTCCCTTTTCTCTAAAGAATATAAAATTGAAAATAGAAATCGGAAACATCTTTTAGCAGTTTTGCTTTTTCAGTTTTTTTTTTTTTTGGTACAAAAAGTTAAATGAGTATTTTGTAGCTTTTTCAGTTTTAAAAACCATTAAAATGAAAATAGTTTTCTAAAAAAGTTTTTAAAAACATGTCAATCAAACAAGTTTTTTTATTCTATATTTTTAAAAACAAAAAAACTGTTTTTGAAAACTGAATCCAACAGGCTCTAAAAGTCTTAATAATTTTCCTTTGTTAGGCAAATTATATGGTACACCAAACAATTTGAGTGTATTGGTACATCAAATCTTTAAAGTAATAGTTAAATGAGTTATTTTTTGTAGAAAAAAAATATTTTCTATCACCTATAATTATAATAATTAAATCTTATCTACCAAAAACGTCAACACAATAAAATTTGATTTTTCTGAATTCCTATTACTCATAATTGAGAATTTTGATTATTTTTTACTATAAAATGTAGAAAAATTTAGTATGATTTTTCTAAAAAATAAAATGATGTTTTTTCTTATAAAATATATATGTCAACAAAGACCTATTTTCTTTCATAAAAAATGATAGTTAATTTATAAAAATTGTAAGCAAAAGTACCGGTGCACATTAATTTACGGGTGTACCGTAGAAGTTTCCCCTTTGTTATGCTATCTAGATGCTTAGTCATTAGTGTTGAATAACATTATGCTTCTTAGTGCACTTGTAGTGTTTACGGCTGTTAGGTTATTTTGCTTGTGTTTGTAATTTGTAACTATGGGTGTGCAAAGTCCGATATCAAATCATATCTATTTATAAATAATTTATATGAATTTGGATTTATAACCATAATTTATTTAAATTATTTTTATAAAGCCAACTTATAAATAAGTATGGTTTGGTTTATAAAAATATCCATATTAAAATATTGGTTTAACAACCAGTTATTCGTCATTCAAAATTGATTTTTAAGACCAAATTTTACATTAAAAATCTAATTTCAACATTATAAGTGTGTAGTGACTGAGATTTAGTGTTTCCGTACCGTCAACATTAAAAACAGTAGAGCATTGCTATATATCTAGATAGATATTGTCCCGAACATATTTTAGCCAATAAAATTTGTTTTTTGGTGGAATTCAAGGGAGGAAAAGTGTATATATTAGGAAAGGCATATAGGAAATACACAATCGTGATATCCTCGTGAGGATATGTCTTGCGATAAGTATCATTCCCCAAAACAGTATGAAATAGAATGAGCAAAAAAAAAAAAGGATAATGCTAAAGTTAGTAAAACGCTTATAAAAAAAACATAGTTAGTAAAATCAGATAAAAATGATCCAATAAATAATAGTTGTAGTGTGTGTGGAATATCTCACTGTCGAGCATAAATGAAGGAGGTTTGAAAGGATGCTCTGATGGCAACTGAATCCTTCCATGATATCCCTATCAAACATGATAAAATTATAAGACAAAATAAACTAATGATACTATTCAATTATCAAATCCCAAAGTTCCAAATAAATCAGTAAAAAAGATTATTCAGCCAAGAAAAAAATTAGATACATAAAAATTAGATACTACTAATTGAGATTCTGACTCTTTTTTCTTCTCATAATTGATATTTTTATTAATATCACCTAGCTCAACATCATCACTATACACTCTTCCATCTTCTATATAAGATTTCAGTGGATACTCCAAAATTTAGTGGATTATATATGGGTTGGTGATAGTTTGGAGGGAGTATTTTTACCATCTTACATAAGATAATCACTTAAAGATTTTGATCAACGTGAATTCAGATAATTCATGGATAATGAAAATACTCATATTTCCCAATTTTAATTTATTATATCCATAAGTTGAGGTTGTATATGCACACCAACCGCAAAGGAAATAAAAGTGGGGATGAGATTGCAAACTTCAACATTCATATGAATCATTTAAATTTGATTGTTTTGAAAACTCCTTCTACCATCTTCGACTATACTATTTTGGATTGATAAAGAAATACTTCAAAAATTTACTTTCTTTTGGCTAATACATATGAATAAAAACTTTACTTTATAAATTAATTTTATGTTTTTTTTAAAGGAAAATTAATTTTATCTTTTTTTTTTAAGAAATATTTTTTATTACATATACTTTTTCTTTTACATAATATCTATATATTTATAGAAGGGAAAATTACATTTGTCATCCCTTAACTTAATTTCAGATAAAAATTTTGTCTTTTATCATATTTCACGCCGTTTACGTCCTTTTAGTCAATTCTCAATTTACATATGAATTTTTAATATTCAAATATATGATTTTAGTTTGAATTTTTTTTTAATGTTCAAATCTATTATTTTTTATTTTCATATATGAATTATAGATTTGATATTTGAAAATTCATATACAAACGGATTAAAAAGAGAAAAATGATATAAAAAAATAAAGATGAAATCGTTATACGAAACTAAGATACGATACAACGAATGTAACAATGTCTTTATATAATAATTATTATACACTAGCGAAAAGGCGAACACTCTTTCCGCTCTTTTTATTGCGTAAACATTTAAAAATTATAAACGGTGTTTTTTATGAAATTTTTATTTTAATTAAAAGTAAAATTATAAATGGTTGTTGCATTCAAATTATAGCAAATTAAATTAACCATGTTTACTATTTCAATGACATCAACAGTATAAAAAATAATATAATCTAAATTCTTATCTTTGTAATGACATCAACAACAATCATTATTATATAAAAAGTTGTTTAATTTTTTCATATTTTCTTTATACTCATCTAGTTTGTTACATTTTTCAAAGGATAAAGAAACAACAATCTTAATAAAGCAAGTATAGATATACTCATCTAGTTTGTTACATTTTTTAAAAGATAAAGAAACAAAAATTGTACATATAAGGCTTAAATATGTAAATGGTCCTTGTAAGTTCGCGCATTTTTTGTTTTGGTCCCTGTAAGTTTTTTTGTTTTAAAACAAACCCTGTATTTTGATAACCTTTTGGAAAAGGTTCTTGCCGTCAGCTTTCGTCATCAAAAATGTTTTGGTGGCTAACGGAGGCCTACGTGGCAGGCTCTAAGTTGGCAAACGTTGATGAAATGGCATGAGAGGGACTAAAACCAAAAACGAAAATTGACATAGGGATGAATTTAAAAAAAATAAACATCAAATTCTGAATTTTAAAAATCAAACTTTCCATCTTCTTCCTCTCACTATTCTTTGTTTCTTCTTCCTTCTTCCTCTGAATATTTTCCCAATCTCCCATTTTCTTGCGCCCTTGAAGGAAAAACTTATTTCCTCCAACAAGATAAAATATGATCAGATTTTAAGACTAATAAAGCTTCTCCATACTGCAACATCCTAAAAAGTATCATTACTTTTAAACTGTGTCATGTTATTAAAACCTTGATTATAACATTGCAAACAAGCCTTTTGATTCATGTTAAGCTGCTGAAATATTACAGTATACAAAGCTACAAAGCATATACGCAACAAAGGCCAGGAACTCTTAATAAAACAGCCAAATTTACAAATACCTATATTTAAAAAAGTCTCATATTAGATACAGTTCTTAGCTTCAACTTCTGCATAATTTACAAATATTTATGTTTAAAAAAGTCCTATACTAGACACAATGCTTAGTTCCAACTTCTGCATAATTCTAGCCTTTTATCCACATGCAATAGCCAGGATAGATATCTCATGAATTGTGGCCAATTCATTCCCATGGAGTTCCAATTCATGTCAATTCAATCCAGAATTCCAATTAATTTAATTGCAATCCATGCTAATTTATCAAATTCACATTCCAATTTATATATTGTTGTTTTGTGTGTCTCCTTATGTGTTCTCATCCTTCTCGAAGCCAACACATCTCGCATGAGCACCATCGACACTACACATCGCCATATGTACCCTTGAAATGATTACTCTTCCAATTATTCATCGCCGGAGTACCATTCCAATTTATAACTACTAGCAGCCTGAGATGAAAACAAACATATTCAGCTAATTAAAAAGTGAAAAAAATAAGAGAGCAACAAAGTATTACAACAGCAAACTCACAATATAGGTTGGGTATTTCCAATATCTCCTTTTAGGGTTGTCAAGTGAATTGGATATGAACATTCTCATAATTTTGTTGCAACCACACATAGGTAACTCATTGGATGATGATTGAGTAATGGAATTAGAAGACATTGTTGAAGGAGATGAGTTTTGGTTCAAGGGAGCAAGGTATGAGAGAGATTGGGGAAAGTTTGAGAGGAAGAAGAAGGCTGATATTTGAGAGGAAGAAGAAGACTGAAAGTTTGGTTTTTAATTCAAATTTTGATGTTTTCGTTTTTTAATTTCATCCCTGTGTCAATTTATGTTTTTTATTTTAGTCCTAGTACTCTCACAACTTATCATCTCTCATGTTATCTCATCAATTTTTCCAACTCATGACCTGCCACGTGGGCTCCGTTAGCCACCATGACATTTTTGTTGACGGAAGCTGACGGCAAGGACCTTTTCCAAAAGGTTATCAAAATACAGTGTTTGTTTTAAAACAAAAAAAAACTTACAGGGACCAAAACAAAAAATGCGCGAACTTACAGGGACCATTTACATATTTAAGCCTACATATAATCATATATTGTTTGTTACACTTTTATTTTAATATTGAATTTATATATATATATTTGTTATATGTGTTATTTGTATTAAAAGTTGATGGTAATTTTGAAAAGATAAAAAGTCAATCAAAATAAGCTATTTTGAATTTTCTTTATATAGATAGTATAGATTTTTTAGGACATATGATAAAATCTTCTATTTTGTTTTTTGAAGAAACACATATGATAAAATGTTGAATATCCATATTGAGCTTATTTGTGTTTACAAAAACACTGAACAACAAACGTGGGCAACTACATTAAATTAAAATAAAACAAAGCAACAAAACGCTACCACTACCGCTTCACACTTGTAGCATCAGAAACAACAAGTTGTAGTCGCATTGATTTCAACTCGCCGGTAAACGCCACCGGACTTCGTCGTCGGCCGCTACAAACATCACAACGGCACTCCAGGTTGTTTTCCTTTTCTCTCCACAATTGATTCAAAAATTAGTGTTAATTTTTTCAACCAATGCAAAAGCTATTGTTTTTTTTTTTTTTTTTTTTACTAAATTCATTCATAGACTAATTAAATCTGTGGTTCGATATTTGACTTTCACATTGATTCATTTTTATATCAATCTAATGTAATAATAATAATAATAATATTTTGGTGTTTTTTCAGTAGTATTGGGAAGTTTTTATGGCCATTGCATTCAAGTCATCTTGTTTTTTGCAATTCAACAAACCCAATACCGGTTTTGGGCTCAGCTTTTCGTCGAGAAAACCTGTCATAATCTCTGTAAAGAGATACACTTCGGTGGCTGCTATCAAGACTATGGAAACAGTTGGGATCTCTGAAACATTCAACAGGCTCAAGAAACAAGGAAAGGTGAGTTCTTATATTCATTACATTTTCTATGCTGATTCGAATCCATCATTTTCTTGAAGTGATTTGTTTACGTTCATGCAAAAGTGAGTTGAATTATAAATTTGTGTGTAAATATCAATTCTAGAATTAAAAGCTACAAATCCTAGCTTCAAGTAGAATCAATTCTGAAGGTGAAATCAATTATACTCGAAAGCAATCAAACATGTCAGAATCAATTTTTGCCGTTCTAGAAGTGAAACTAAACATATTGCCTGGTTATAATAGATTAGTAATTATGATTGTATATATTTTGTACCATGCCAACTTAAAATACTGTTAATTCTTGACTTGAAATGATTATTTTTTAAGAAGAAAATGTGTTTGTGTAAAGGTGGCTTTGATCCCATTCATCACAGCCGGTGATCCCGACCTTTCAACCACAGCAGAAGCACTGAAAGTTCTCGATTCCTGTGGATCTGATATTATTGAGCTTGGCGTTCCATATTCTGATCCTTTGGCAGATGGTCCTGTTATTCAGGTTTCATTCTTTCTTCTTTTCTACTGATATTTAGAATGATTCGCGAATCAAACTGACATGTCTTTCTGTTCAGGCTGCTGCTACACGAGCTTTAGCAAGGGGGAGCAATTTTGATTCAATTATTTCTATGTTGAATGAGGTAATTTCTATGAAACCATTTGCCATTTTCTAAGTCATAAACTATATCTACTTTGTTGGAAATTCCGCCTAATTGTGACATTTGGGTTGCCTTCATTGCAACCTCCAACACCTTCATTGTGTTAGGTATGAAGGGGTGGGTTTAGTCCCACATTGCCTTGACATATGAACTATGTAGTGCTTATAAAATTTGGGTAGCCTTCACCTTACAAGCCTGTTCTGTAAGGTTTAATTAGACCCAACACAAATTCTAAGATACTTGGATGCGGCTCTGCTGCAACCATTGATTTTCATTCACTAGGATGAGGCTCTGCTGCAACCACTGATTTTCATTCACAAATCATTTATTATTCTTTCCTCTTATATTTAGTATTTGATAAATTAGTTGCCTAAATATCAAAATTTGTTAATTTACGAAGATTGAATCACTGATTTCTATCCTCCACCCTTGTTCTTGAAGTTGAAGAGGAAGGAGAGACTTATAAGCCCTCACACTTATAATTATCATGGGAAAAATCACTTGAACAAACCCTATTTTTGCAAGCAGTGATGCTCTTGTGTTTTGTAAACATATTCAAACCCTGTTAGGTTTTTGTAATACAAGATAATAGGTAAATAGTTAATATCTAATGCTTATTGTTCATAAGTAGGGTGCACACTACAAACATATTTGAAGTTTTAACGATATTTTCTTGTTTTTGAATAAGAGAGAAAAGGGAGACATATGATGAAATACCGTGCGTCTGAATAGCACAACGGAAGATTTATTATAAAGGAGTAAAGTAGCTTAGAGACTAAGCTATGATATGTTTACAGAATGGATATTCAACATAATATTCTATCCTAAGTAACTTAGAGAGTAAGCTAAAATATATTTACTATTTATTTATATATCAACACTTGTGTCTCAATTTCATTTCATCTGTTCATTTAATCTCATTCATCTTATTTGAACTCATAAAACCATGATGTACTCCACCATTTTGAACCTTTGGCAAGATATCTTTTTGTGTGCATTGTTATCTAGTTAAAACCATTGGTCTAAGTGTCTAACTAGGAGGAGGAGTTCTGAAACATTCTCTTATGAATCATGGACTGATTATCATTTTCCAATGGTTGATATGGCAGGTTATTCCACAAATATCTACTCCGATTGCACTGTTTACTTATTACAACCCAATCCTGAAGCGTGGTACTGGAAAATTTATGTCCATCGTAAGAGACACTGGCGTTCATGGTGAGACTCAACTGATGTGATGGTTTGACTGACAAATAACATAGCATATTAAAATGACATTGTGCATAACTTCGTTTGGTTTATTTTCTAAACACGTTCTTTGATAAACAATGTCATAAAATGTGTCGGCAAGATCAGGAAACTGTTTAAAATTCTTATGCTATGTGGTATACTAAAAATCAGATTTCTGGGTTTTGCTAAATGAATATCATTATAAAAAAGAAAGCGTCTTAACGCTCTTCTGTCAAGGTTTCTATATCAGCCCAGTCTACTTAGAAATTGCTTATGAAATAATTTTTTTTTGTTTTATTTTCACTTTTTCTTCTAGTTTGGTAGTCGGGATAATATTCTTTTCTTTATACCCTATGTATGCAGGGCTTGTAGTCCCCGATGTTCCTCTGGAAGAGACGAAAACTTTAAGGGAAGAAGCTAAGAAGCATGGAATTGAACTGGTGTGTGCCTACCTTTGAAATTCTCTTTTACTTGGTTTTTGTATTTCATGTGGATATCCTTATATTGTTGATCATGATGATAGAGAAATAATTGTGTGCTTCATTTTATTTGTTTGTGTTGGAAATTTCACCTTCATTGCGGTCTGCCCGTAGCCGACTAATTGCGGCCTTTGATTGTCTTCATTGCAGCCATCAACACCTTCATTGTGTTAGGTGTGAAGGGGTGGATTTAGTCCCACATTGCTTAGAGATATAGCCTGTGTAGTATTTATAAAGCTTGTTACAAGCCGGGTTTTTTAAGGATGAGTTAGGCCCAATATAAAAACACGAGAGTTTGTACTATGAAAATTTGAATTTATATATGAATCCAGAAGTTATGCATGATGGTGATTGGACCAATGAAATTTTGTTTTGAAACATAATTGTATCCTCTTGTGTTATACTTTTTGCAATGTTGTATAAATTTGACGGTGCTGTATTTTGTCCAACATTTTCTAATATGTTTATTTTTTGTGTGGCTAAATAAATCTATGTGCACATGGCTATAGTTAGTTAATTTGGTGTATTTGCTTCTTTGATGTCATCAAGGTACTCCTCACGACTCCCACCACTCCGACAGACCGGATGAAAGCCATTGTTGATGCTGCAGAAGGATTTGTGTATCTTGTAAGAGCTTTTGTCAATCATGCCATCTTCTTTTTTGCCGTCTATTTCTTAGATCTATAAAAAAATAAAAAAAAACACTATTTCCAAAACAAATAAAAATTGCTATATGTTTATCTGTGTTTCTCTTATTTTTAGCAGTTTATTAGTTTAATTGTTTGTAAGATGAGATGTTCACCCACTGACTGCCATCCTGCTCTAGGAAACATATTTTCTCCTGCTACTAAGCTGATGAAATCTGAATAATTTTGAGCTTCTCTATTCATTCTAGAGCATTGAGAACACTCTAAGATATGGTTGTCTCATTTCTATTGGTGCCATCATCAAAGCAAAAATGCTAATGGTTTTCAGTTATGCATCTTTATTCATTCTAGAGCATTAAACACACTCCAAGAATTCTATACTTGTTATGGTTGTCTCATTTCTATTGGTGCCATCATCAAAGCAAAAATACTAATGGTTTTTAGTTGCACACTAAGGAGACAACTGTCTTTCGCTCTGAATTAATACATTTTCCTCTGGCAATATCGATTTCTATTTTATTTGTATGATTTCACAATTTTACACGATTTCCTGCAATCAAGATATGAATATCTCAGCAAAAGCTGTGAGGACTATTTATTTTTTCTTAAACAATGAAGGTTGCTCTTTGTAGCATTTACTAGGCTGGAATAGGACAAAATTTGATGTGGTAGCCAGCCATGGAAATGAACTGACATTTTTACATTCTTTTGTGAAATGGTCATACTTTGGTGTCATCTAAATAGTTTAGGTTTCTTTAAATAATCCTTCATAACGTTGTTCAACTTCGGTTATTTTACTGCATGTTGAAGTCTTCAAATATTTACTTTAAATTTTTTAGGCTAGACAAAGAGATTTATTTTCAAACAATTTTTTTAGCTCACTTGTCCAATAGGGCTAGGAAGTTGACAGTGATAATAAGTCGCTTAGAGTTGAGAAATAGAATACACTGAAAAACAAAAATATCTTGCATAACTATCTCAGTTCAATGTGCACCGGCGGTAATTGTTGTTACCCATTTGTTGATTTAAATTATAGGTGAGCTCTGTTGGGGTCACTGGAGCCCGAGCGTCAGTTAGTGGTAAAGTTCAGGCCCTTCTGCAGGACATCAAAGAGGTTTGTCTCTGTTCATTCCAAAAATGAATTTGGATCGACAGCTGCCAAAATATGATGCAGTTGCTGCAGTCATGAGATTGAAATCATTAGATGAAGCATAAATGGCTCAAATTCTGAATTTATATTTTAAGTCTAATTTGCCAAGTTAAAATACTCTTTTGATCTTAATCCAACGAATCTGAATCTTATGACAGTAGATTGCAGGGGACGCAAATCCAGTTCAAATTTGTTTCCCCTTCTATTTCAACACCTCCTCATTCTTTATTGTTTCAAGAGCTGAAAACTGGTCAACTAAGATTGATACAGCAGTATACCATAGAACTTGGTGAATCTTGATATCCATGCTCTTCATTGACTTTTTTTTGTTTTGTTTTATAAATGAAGGCAACAACTAAGCCTGTGGCAGTTGGTTTTGGGATATCAACACCTGAGCATGTGAAGCAGGCAAGTACTTTGTCCATATTACTTTAGTATGCTTCTACTTAAATTTGGTTGAATAATTAATCGAATCAATCAAATAAATTGTTACAGATAGTGGGATGGGGAGCTGATGGCGTGATTGTTGGCAGTGCTATGGTGAGGTTGCTTGGTGAAGCCAAATCTCCTGAAGAGGGACTGAAAGAACTGGAAAAATTCACCCGCTCCTTAAAATCAGCACTTGATTGAAATTATGTATGAATTATTACAAACTTCCAGTAGTTTTTTGTTGTCGATCCATTCTAGTAGTTGTGGTCTTCATAAATGATGGATTGAATAGGATCTGTTCCATTTTTTTATACAATTTTGAATATGGCCAAGTTTTTGTACATTTTCAATTATGAAAGGATATTTTCGTTACTGAGATTGATGTTTAATGTTAGATTTATCTCCTTTCTTTGCTGAGTTGTGCCTAGCCAACTGGTTCCCAATCCCATAAGCATTTTGCATTTTTTTTTACAAAAGTTCTGAGATTGATCAGTTGAACACTGATTGGATCAGCTACATCAGCATCTTTGATAAATTTGGGCAAGCGCATTATGATAATTGTGCTGTCAACAACCTACATTGAAAAGACAGAGATATTGTGCAACATTGCGACAAACTCGAGAGAAATTATATTTTCACGCACTTTTGACTTATGCATTTACAAAATCAATATTTTTTTTCCTTAAAATCTTTCACACGTGACTGTTAATCAAAAGAGTTTAAAACTCTGAAAATAAATGTTCTCAACTCAGTTTTGTAGGGTTAGAAACTTCTCCCCCTTCTTTTAAAGATAGTTGATAATGATGTACTCGTCTATTCCTTTTAAGAAGCTACTTTTATCCCACTGATTTTTTAAAAGCTGCACCCTTCGAATCTACCAATTTAGACGGGAAAAAACCTTGTTTTTTTCCTAGTCCGGATGCTACATGCGGACAAGAGTGTTTATTTTATTTTTCTTCACTGTTTGGTTGAATAAAGGAGAAGGAGAGCCAAAGATCCATATATTATTCTGACAAATACATTTGTTTAAAATCTTTATCAAATCTAATAGTTTGTCTAGGTCTTGAAATAAGAAAACTCTCCATCTTAATTTTTCTATATCAAAAAAATACGTTTCCACAAACACAGCACGTTACTCCCGATCCATATTGTCTATTTCTCTAGGGTAGAGAACACTATTGCAATTGCAATATCTTCCCTTGTGTACTCTTTGAATGCAACTTGAATCTGTTCGAAGTTGTTTCTAAACATAACAATCCAAAAGAAGAAGAAGAAAGAACAGTATCAACATGACTCCCAATTGACTTTGACTATAAAAGTAATAAACAGAGATACAACTTTAAAAGAAATTATGCAAGAAATTATTGGTTGCTAACCTCTGCTGAGAGAGGAGGTTGAGAATATCATCAATACTTTACAAAAAATATAAAAGGAACAACATTCAAGAAGGCAGGGAATCCCTATATTAGCCTTACAATTGCCACATCACCACAATTTGAATTTGGTTAAGTACATAAAGCTTGACCTAAATCCGCAGTCACCTATGTACTTAGCATTTGTCTAATAAATGATAACCTTGCAATTGCTTACATACATGTTTAACAATTAGCATTCATCTCTGCTGTATATATGATGAGAGCAGGTTATTCTGCACGACTTCTATTGTTCCGGCCTGAAGTTTAATTAAATTGAAATATTCAACGACTGTTTCAAATAAGCATCTTCAACTTGACCTTAAGAATCATTCATCTAACCATCTCTTCTATTCTTGACAAGCATGATGCAGCTTGTGTCTTTCTGGTGTTGTAGGACTTGCAACTAAGGCACTTGTGTGCCACAATATGAAATCTTACTTCGGATGTTTCTCCGCAGTCGTTACATAGAATCCAAACCTGTTTACATATAACAAAATTTTAAGGGTTTTGGAATCTAACCGTTTTTGCAGCAACACGCAAATATTAATTTCAAATTTCATATACCATTTTGTTTTGATACATTTCAGGCATAGGCATTGATGCAACCTGAAATTTTGTGGTGCAAATAGATTAAAGGCTATGTTCATCCAACTAATGAATCAACTAACTACTTAGAAATGAAACTATTGTAAACCATAATAACTAGGTTGTGCACAAATAGAGTTACCTCCTCATCCATTTTCTCCCACACACGCGACATGTCACAGAATGATTTCGAGCAAACAGGGCATGAATATCTGCAAAAGTGCGAATATTTAAATAAATATAGAGAAGACAATTCTCAACACATGTACAGCCATTGAAGACCCTTTAGTTGTGTATAACACTAACTGGAGATGTTGTTGCATTTCTCTCACACATCCCAAATGTATGGTATGACCACACGGCAATACAGTGATGTCTTTAGTAGTATCGAAAAGAAACTGCACAGATGAAAAGATTAGATCAACTGATTTGTACAGTCTGAAAAAGAAATCTACATAGAGGTATGCTGGCTATTACCCTGCAAATATTACCTCAAAGCAAACTGGGCAATTTTGATGCATTGCTTTTTCAATACAATGGTGTGAGTCCTTCATCAACGTTGAATAACAACATTCTACAAAAAATAAGAGAGCATGACAGGGCATTTAGTTAGAGAAATACTCAGTTTGAATACTGAATTGACACAGTTAAAAGATTTTGTTACTTTTGGGAAGCAATGTTCAATAAAAAAACTTACCACATTTGTTACAGTGGAAAAAGTTCTCTTCACCTCCAGTTCTGTGAGCATTATAAAATATAGACCGTCAAAATACAAATGATAAAATGTAAGAATTAACATTAAAGGAATGTGAAAATTTCAGACCTGCATATGCCACATTCATCGCAATGATATTGATTTTTTGATACCTGGAATACAAATAATTTTTGAGTTATCCAAAACATAGAGAGAAAGACAAAAGATGTTGGGAATAAAGTGAGAGACAAAAGAAGCTAACATCGTCATCAAAGAACTTGCATTTGGAGCAGAAGTATCTACCCATGCAAACACCACATTGAATGCAAACCTGTTGAACCTACAAAGTACAGATATAAGAAGTAAAAAATGGCATTACTACAGTAAATCCATTACTAGAATTTTAATTAGGCCATGTATTACACTTACATCTTGCTCAGTGCTACACAATGAACAGATGACCTGGAAATGAATTGCAGAAACAATATATTAATCAATGCTGAATAAATGTTAGCTTTTCCATTTGAGATCAAATGCACCCATAAAATTAAAGAAGACAAAAATGTTAAAGAAAGGATAAAATCAAGCAGGTAGAATTGATTCAAAGTAGTAACTTGTGCATTTGCTTACACTTCAATAAGCAAAACCATGAAATAAATACCATATATATTATAGATTACGGCATAGTGTAGAATTGAAAATTAAACCACATTTAGAGCATGTTTGAGTTGACTTATTTGAACTGTTTTGAGCTTATTTTCATAAGCTCTCTAAGGTACGTTATGAAAATAGCTTATACACGAGTGTTTATGCGAAAAGAATAATTAATTACAGATGAATTTAATGTTGTTGATAGGTACATACCCTCTTAACATGATGGCGAGGAATGTCGTGGCGGTGTTGAGGATCAACTTGAATCGAATTCTGTGAAAACAACAACAACATCGTGCGGGAATTATTACATTATGGTTGCGGTAAAAGGTAAGAATAATAATAATACGAAGTTAGAAGTAGTAATTAAGAACCTTGGATTCGTTATGGCAATGTCTGCAATCGAAAATTTCATTGCAACAGGGTGATATGATCTTGCATCTCCTTTTATAATGTGAGCACCTTCGGTAAATGAATAAATTCCCAGCAATTAATAACAAGAACTTATAAAAAAAAATAAAAAATGAATGACTTAGATTGTTATGAAAGAAAAGAGAAATACCCGAAATGTCCATATCCGATTTCCGAAGGAGAGACATCATCAACGTGGTGGTTATTATGAGGTTCCATTTATTTTGGTCTTGATAATATGGGTGAGAAGATTTTATATATGAGTAGAAGAAATAATGTGACCAGAGATAGACTTACTTCTATTTATTAATGACAAAGGTCAAAGTAGATAAACTAAACTATGGGTATCGCCGTCGGATTAATTAATGAAAACAAAAAACAAGGACTTCAAAATAGTATCTTTTCCATCTTTCCTCAAAAAAACAAAAAATCTTTGGTCACGTGTAATGATAATCACACTAATCCCTTGAAATAATCAATGAGTATGCCCTTCCTTAATCAAAACAGTATTTGACGTTAAAAAATTTCGTTAATATTGTCATATTAATCATTCAATATACTCCTTCCGATCCTTATTATAAGAAACAATTAACTTTTTTAATTCATTGTATAAGTGATGTATCTAGTCTATATTTATAATAAGATATATTAATTATTCTATGAATCTAAAAAGTCAACTTTTTCTTATAATAAGAACCGAAGGAAGTATTTATTTATTATCATATCAGTCCTTATACATAATTATATATTGTCATTTTAGTTCTTGTATAAAAATAATTATTCTGAGTATTGAATGATTATTTTAGCGTTAGACTAAAATAATAATCAACTTATAATAACCTCTACCACTTTTTTTTTTCTTCAAGACTTTAATTTTAATGAGTTTTATTTTAATTGCAAGATACGGAAAAAGAAAAAGGAACAAGGAAAAAATAAAATATGCATTTGCCAAAAGCGGTGAGAGGTTCCGAGAATCATGAAGCATAATAAACGGGTTGAAACCTACAACCCCTAATTTTTATTTTTATTTTAGATAATACAACTTCCAATTTAATTTTTTTTTTATAAGGCAAGAGCAAGTGACATAAAAAAGAGTGTATCGCAACTAAGTTGGTACCAACTCTAATCTTATGTTAAATGTTCATAAATATATTATTAAAATAAGGAAAAAAAATATATAATAAAGTTGATGGACATAAACCTAACCAGTTTATCCATAGAATTGAGGTCTACCCAAAGGGGCAATATAAAAATTAAAAGCAACACAAATGGATTATAGCAGCCTCTTAAGCAAAGGTCTAGACCGCGGTGAATGGATCAACCGTCAACACGGAGCAAATCCACGTACCATCCTCTCCCTGCAAAACACAGCAAGATACACACTCTTTCGAGCCCCAAAGTACAGACCAAATAAGACCCTCTTTCGCAACCACCATCCAGAAACATCTGGATCAACACAGCAGTGCGTCCCTTATTAGACCTTGAAGAACGACGAAAACCTTGAGGATGACGACGACGGTAGGTTGGGAATCCGAGCTGAAGCTTGATCGCTGGAGAGGAAAACGTCTAATTTGACACGTATACCCAATTTAATTAGTTTTAGAATACATTCACACGTGTTACTCTCCAAAGAAGACAGTATTGTATTAACATAAAAAATATATAAATGTGACAATCATCAAGTTTTAAATCATAAAAGTTTTTTTTTTAAGGGTTAAACCATCAAGCATATCGTTCCATCGTAGAGCAGCTACCACATTCGACATATACGATGTTGAGAAAATGATTTCGGCAAATTGCAAGTGTTATTTGAACAAATATTTAGTTGACAACTTATGTGACAAACATAATTTATACAGGAAAAAAATAGGTATTTACACGAAAATCAAAACAACGTAGAGATAAAGTAAAAAATAATACAAATATGAAAGAGAAAATTGTCGCAAAAGTTATCGCAAAATAGATATTCAAATATCATTTCTCCTCCTCTAAGACCTCCCAAACAAGACTTTTCCCGTGTCAGTGATGTGACAGTTAACAAAGGAGAACCCATTTTTATTTGTTAATGACTCTTGTCCTTGGGCTCTGATATACCCT
Source organism: Medicago truncatula (assembly GCF_003473485.1). Taxonomy (NCBI): domain Eukaryota; kingdom Viridiplantae; phylum Streptophyta; class Magnoliopsida; order Fabales; family Fabaceae; genus Medicago; species Medicago truncatula. Next base: position 48,342,844 of record NC_053048.1, read on the forward strand.
CCATCCCCGGTCAACTTTGGATTTGATATAGAATTTATGAAACAACCCTGCATGTTACAAATATCAAAGTCACGTTAATTACTCGTCTTTATTTTTAAATTTTTTTGTTTGGGTAAAAATTAATTTTGGGTTACTTTCCAAAAAAATTAAATTTTTGTCAACTTTTTTTAAAATAGTGGCCAGTTTGCAAAATTAAGTGGCCAAATTGTAATTTTTAAAAATTTAGTGGTCAAATTGTAATTTTCCAATAAATAATTATGGCCAATTTGCAAATTTAAAGGGGCCAAATTTTAATTTTGGTTAATTTTGTGTGTGCGCGCGCGTGCATTTTGAAAATAATATTTAATATAGACATTATTTACCAATTGTTAGAGATCATAAAATAACAAAATAATATTGAAATCATACAAATATAAATTAATGTTTAACTTTTACAAAATTTGGTTACACACTACTTGTCTTAATATATTTAGAACAACCGACATCGAATTAGATTGATAGGAATCTGAAGGCAAAAAGAATTTAAGTATGGTTCATGTAACCAATAAAATAGCTAGCATTGAAATCGAACTTTCAACATGAATTATGACTCCTTCTTTACATACGACTTGAGCTTCGAGTGAACATGTTTTGCAAAATTTGACGTACGAAAATATTTTCAAAGACAAAAATATGGGGCCTAATATGCTAAAAAAATTTGGGGGCCTATAGCTCTTGCTTTAGTGGCAGCCCCCTTGAACCGACTCTGGATCCAAAATAAAAATCACGTGCAGTTTGGTTCATTTGAATGATTATTCTAAAAAAATCCGATTCGATCCAAATAAATTACAGACCATGAAAATTATTAAACAAAAAAAAGTCACCAAATTAAACAGCCACCCAAAATGAAGCAAGCACCACATCATGGAATCACCACCAACTTGTTACTCCAAAAAGGCACCATCATCCTCTTCATATGTGTAGCTTTCTTTCATCACCTTAATCTCATTGTTATAATTGATGTTAACAATGTTGAAGATGATCTGTTCTCCTTTCACCAACTTGCTTGTTGCAGCAAACTCCTTTCATCCATCTTTAATCTTCACATGCCATGGATAATCTTCATACCAAATTAAACACCTCTCGTTCTCCCCTACTGATCCACGAAGGATGACCTCATGCCAAAGAGTTTTCCTCATGTAGTGATCCATCTCTTGAGGCACCGTCTATATGAAACAAACAAACACATGATCATGTTAAAACCAATAAATAGAGGTTACAAATCAAATAACCTAAAAACACTAAAAAAGGGTTATGATACTTAACAATTTCTAAGGCCTGTGTTGGATCCTCAGTCAATGTCATGGTGTAGGCAACTGATTTTTTTTGGTCTAAGCTTTCGCTATGCCATGTGGGGAATGACGGAGGGAAGATCTCATGGCGCAGATAATCAATGTGAAACACATTGTGTCCCTGATAACTTAAGAAGATGCAGTGGCTCCCAACCAATTCATAAACCTCCCTTGAACGCATCCATCCATCTATTAAGAGCAGGTCGTCATAATCTTGGTTGCAGCGAACTACAAAAGTGTTTCCACTTTTGTCCACGAAAGTCTTAAACATATAGAAATTAGGGAATTTGTACCCCAAAAAAAGGAAATTAGGGAATTAAATAAAAAATAAATGAAATTATCCTCTAAAAAAATAAATGTAAATATAGCAATTAATTACGGTCCCCTAAAAAAAAGCAATTAATTATAGACCTTTGTACATAGTGACCATCAAGCATATCGATATATACGATGTCGTTCCATCGTGGAGCAGCTACCACATTCGACATATACGATGTTGAGAAAATGACTTTAGCATATGAGGAGTGTTATTTAAACAACCATTTAATTTATAATTTATTTGACAACCAAAATTTACAAAGAAAAAATAAGTATTTACACGAAAACCAAAACAATAGAGAGATAAAGTAAAAAATAATATGAGTATGAGAGATAAAGTTATCACAAAATAGATGTTCAAATACCATTTCTCCTCCTCCAAGGCCTCCCAAGCAAGACTTTTTCCACACCAGTGATGTGACAGTAAATAAAGGAGAACCCGATTTTATCAGTTAATGACTCTTGTCCTTGGGCTGTGATTAGGGTTGGGAATAGGCCAGGCCGGCCTACAGGGGCCTATGGCCTGGCCTGTTTAAGCCTGGCCTGGCCTGACCTGTTTATTAAAAAGGCTAGGCTTAGGCTTTTTAAAAAGCCTATTTAAGTAAATAGGCCAGGCTTAGGCTATCAAAAAAGCCTATGAAGCCTAATAGGCCGGCCTGTTTATGCATGTTAGGCTTCATAGTGGACTTTTTTAATAGGTTTTAAAGCTTTATAGTGAAATAGGCTTTTAAGGCCTTATAGTAGTGATAGACAAGTCCTACACTGAAATAGGCTTGGAGGCCTATTAAGCCTATTTAAAAGTAGCTAAAATGGAATGTTTAGTGACTTTAATAGTAAGTAGGCCTGTAAATAGGCTTTCAGGCCAGGCCAGGCCAAAAAAATAGGCCTATGAAAGACCATAGGCCAGGCTTAGGCCTGCAAAATTTTTCGTAGGCCAGGCTCAGGCCTATCAAAGCCGGCCTGGCCTGGCCTATTCCCAACCCTAGCTGTGATATACCCTCCATCCCCGGTCCACTTTGGATTTCATGTAGAATTTATGGAACAATCCTGCATGTTACAAATAGAAAAGTTACATTAATTACTCTTGTCTTTATTTTTAAATGTTTTTGTTTGGACAAAAATTAATTATGGGCTACTTTTTTAAAATTTTAAATTTTTGTCAACTTTTTTAAAACAGTGGCCAGTTTGCAAAATTCATGGGACCAAACTATAATTTTTTAAAATTTAAAGGTCAAATTGTAATTTTCCAAAAAAAAATTCTGACCAATTTGCAAATTTAAAGGGGCCAAATTGTAATTTTGGTTAAATTTATGGGTCAACTTAAAAATTTCAACAAAATTAGAGGTCAATTTGAATTTTTAGACTAAAATGCAAGATTTGAAAAAAAAATATTTCAAAAAATGAGACTAAAATGCAAGATTTTGAAAATATATATACCTCAAAAAATGACCTAGCATTTCCGAATATAAAGTCAATCGATCCTTCAATAAAACGTTCCTTATAGTAATGCCTCCCAAGGTATCTTGCGCACCATAAATTCCACATCCGTAGAATGCTGCTTGGGCTCCACCAACTCTCAGTGCCACCGCTTGTGCCCCAACATCTCCTTGCTTTGTAGGAGAAAAAAAAATGAATTAATTAAATATATGAAGAAAAAAAAGAATAGGATATTAATATTATTTTTACCTTAAAACTTATTTTGTAAGCGGTGAACTTTGACGCAAAAACCGCAAAGGAGCGGCTATGAGAAGTCCCTCCGTAGGAAGGAATTTGCAGTGTCGTTCTATTCTATAGTCGTACTTAGGTGTCTTTGACCTTGAAGAATTAAGTTGGTTTTGCCGTTCCATTCAACACATGCACGCTCGCGCGCGCGCACATATATATATAAAAGGCCACACACTAACAAAGTTTATTATAACGAAAAATGATATACTCTCACAATGTGACAAACTAAAATTTGATTTCTAACTAACAAAATACTCGTATTTAATTAGTGTATGACACACATTATATATAATTACTTTTCTTTGAGGGAATTTATGGAATTTGTTTCTTAATTTTGTCTTATTTTCTCTAAACACACTTAAAAAGCTTTTATTTAAATTTCGCTTTAGGCCTAAAAATACATTTACTCGGCTCTATTTACTACCAAATTAATCTACTCACTAGGAACCTCTAACACGTTTTTCTTTCCTTTCCTTCAAGTTCAAGACTTTAAAAAGGAACAACGAAAAAAGAAAAACCAAGTCTTAAAAAAGGGAGTTAAGATCCTTTCCAAAATAAATGGAGACTGTCATTTAGAAAGAAATACATACATAAAAAAGTTGTGGGTCATACTATTGAGTAAGTCCCATCATCATTAATTATTATTTTACTTTCTATGTGTCTATATCTGTTCAAGTAGAACAAATGGAGAAATATATAAATGGAGAGTATCTTAACTCTAAAAAAGGACACCATAATGCATTTTCAGATGTGCAAAGAATGATAAGTTGTCACAAATAAAATTAACTCGCATAAACTTTTATTATACAACGATATTAAACCCTCTTTAACTAAAATGCATGAAAAAAATGATAAGTTGTCACTAATAAAGTTAAACTTCATACGACAGACATGTTTTTGTTAGGAGCAAATACGCTAAACGAGTTGTCACTTATAAAATCTTAAAAATAACTCAAATGTACGGGATAAGTTTTCACAAATGAAATTAACTCTGATAAACTTTTATTATACAACGGTATTAAACTCTCTTTAACTAAAATGCATGAAAAATGTGACAAGTTATCACTACTAAAATTAAATTTCATAAGATTAGAACTTTTTTTTTGGAGCAAATACGATAAACAAGTTGTCACTTATAAAGTCTTATAAATAACTCAAATATACGGGATAAGTTGTCACAAATGAAATTAACTGTAATAAAAAGATAAACTGTCACTGATAAAATAATATTTTTTATTGATATATTAAATAAGATTCAATGTAGAGTATATTTTTTATCCGCAAGTGGTGTAATCCACATTTAAATTTGTTCATTAATGAAGTTGCATTTTACTTTGTGTTACCATTAATTACCTATTTAAAATTATATATCCAATACTACTAATCTTGCTTAATGCTAAGTACCATGTTGACTCGGAAATATATTTTATAAGACCTCCCATCTACTTTGTCAAAACTTACGATGGGAACATTGCTTCCTATTACTTCCTCACCAAGCTACCATTTATATGAATTTATGATAATTATACATTAGCCAAATCTTACTTATTTCAAAACAAAATAGAATTACTGACAAAGAAAATTATTTTCAAAAAAGTTAGCTTTTTTAAAAAACTCCCGAATTAAATTATAAACATTGGCAAAAAAACATGCGCCAACGGCGCAACCTGTGCGAACGCACGAGTACAGCACTAATGATCATGAAGCTGATATAATCACCGGGTCGAAACCTACAACTCCCATTTTTATTTTTTTTGGGATAATACAACTCTCAGTTTAGTTAGAATACATGCACAAGTGCTACCTTACCCAATAGTGTGACAAAGGTTCACAAGTCACAACTTAACTAGTTAAGTACGGCGTTAAGATGTAGGGGAGTCTATCAAAATCAGCAATTATGCACAAAGAGAATTGAAAAAGACGATTTTTAAAGAGAAATGATATTTGAATATCCATTTAGTGACAACTTTTGCAACAACTTTCTCTCTCATACTCATATTATTTTTTTTCTTTGTCTCTCTATTGCTATGGTTTCCGTGCCAATACCACTTTTTTCTTTGTAAAATATGGTTGTTAAATAAGTTGTCACCAAATTAGTTGTTCAAATAACACTTCTCATTTTTAAATCCCCTCCCAACAAATTTCAGTACCAACAAAAAGAGTTTGGATATCTGCACGTAGTATGTTTGACATGCCTACATTTTCATAGAAGCCAACTGAAAATGTTCCATCATAATTTGTACATAAATCGCAATGAATTAAATCATTTTGATATTATGTTCTAAAGTAAATAGTAAATCGCAACCAATCATATATGTCAGCGGTTTCTCGTTTTTAATAATTTATAGCATGTTGATAATGCATACGTATTTACGCCAATATATATGAATTACATCATTTTGATATTATGTTTCACAATAAATAAATCGCAACCAGCCATGTACGCTAAAAGTAGTTATAATTCTTTTTTTTTAAGCTAAAATAAATTATAGAAACCGAACAACCTTGTCTTCCAAACACAAAAAGGGTCATAAAAAAAAACCAAGGAAAAGAAGAATGAGTTGCATCAAAATAACAATAACACGGAAGAATGAAAAGCCAAAAACGATCGTTTCAAAGCACCACACAACAAGCAAAAGGGGATTAAGCTATCACATATGATATTGAAAAGCAAAATTAATTTATTTCACCTTCAACCACCAAAAAGTTTGCAGCTTAATTTTATCAAATAAATGTTGCAATGTATCCTCCTTCTACTGGAAAAATCGAGCATTTTTCTCTCGTCATATAACCCACATGTTTGACATCAAATCAAGCGAATAACTGATCATTTTTTTAGAAGCTTCCCAACACGCCGAACTGAAGTAAATGATCTGGTAGACACGCCGAATTGATCGTAATAATGCCTAATTATTTAGATAACTTAAGTTATTTATATTTTAAACGGAAAGACGAGTGCAAACATTTTCGTCTATTCTATTTTATATTTTATTTAATCGTAGATAAAAATGGAATAAAATATTTGTATTAAATAAGATTAAAACAAGCTTTTTTTAAGGGAAAAATAAGGTTTTTATAATGATCAATATTATTCATATTGTTGATGATTGTCATTTCTTTTGTTATGGAGTATTTCAATTTTTAGCTAATTTTTTAATTGATAATTTTGATAATATTATAATAATGCTAAAATAGTTTAAATGAAGGGGTAAAATTGAAAATGAGAAAATCGAGTTCAAAATGATGCATCCCGTCTGATATATTGTTCTAGATAAATTAACAAAAACAAGATATTGCTAACAAACATCATTATGACAAATGTTTAAGAAATTAAAAAGTTGTTTTTTTATTTTATTTTATAAAAAATGATGTAGTAGTTATTACTTTGACGATATTTACAAAACAAAATTTCATATGATATATTTTTTTAAATAATACATCCTCCGGTCACTATTATAAGCAAAAATTATCATTTTAGATTCATTCATTAAATGATGTATCTGGTCTAAAATAAAGACCAGAGTTAAAAAAAAGTATAAACATTTGTTTGGATATGCATGGAAACTTACAAAATCACGGAAAAATATCACATTTACGTTGAAGCTATAAATAGTAGATTCTGGTATTCGCAGTCAAAAGACCTTCAATCGTGTGGCTGCAATGAAATGATGTGTATGAAAGTAGGAATCAGACCCTATAAGACATGTTTGATAGATTACGAGTCAATTAGAGTCATTTTTGGCATGTGCTCTACTCGCAAGCAATTGTGTTCCTTGACTTCCTTCTAAGTCGATTGAACAGAAACCATATGAAATATGTGCATGCCAAAGGTCCAATGTGATGTTCGTGAAGATTTAAGGTTGTGATTGTGGTATATGTTTACGTGAACCGTCTCTGGTCAGATAAACTATGAGAAGGAATGAATGCATCTTCAAAAGACTTCTCTAATAAAAATTGAGGGAGTATTTTTGGTTGGTTATACAAATTGTGTGGACTTCCAAAATTCGAGTTTTATCTAGCTAGGCAAGTTTTATTTTGCTTGCAATTGTAAAATCTAATTATTTTGAGTAAGATAAAAGCACACAGGTAACAGAAAAGAGCTCACTGAAATTTTAACAGTTACGTTCTCCATTTCTAAAGCTCGAAGATGGAACGTGAAAAAAAATCTGTAATGTGTGCAATAGAATAGTCCTCCTCGTCACCACAAATTGTGCTAAATGTCTCGTGTCACTTTATCTTGATCTAAATAGTGTTTCATTTGACTTAAGCAACGTGTCACAATGAGATGAACTATAAATTGCCAATTTTTGTTGAAAAGGGGACAAAATAGATATTTAGCAACTGTGACCCATGATGAAAAACGACACATTTTATTTTAATTTGGATTGTTTCAGTTTTTTGTTTTGTTTTGACTCTCAAGTTAAAACGACACATGACTTTCTATTTGGGATACAATGTGTCAGTTTAGTTGGCCATGGCGTAATCACTTCGTGCATGATGATCCTTCCTTCTTTTGGCTCTTTAAAGCGTGGTTTAGGATTCTTTAGAACATCATACATTACATGCACGCTTCTTCTATTGTAGCTCATGCTCATGTTGTGTTCCGAGAGTTATCGTTGATGCTTACCGGAAGCTACCTAATATCAACACTTCATTTGTTGGTTGTAGACATTTAGGTTGCGCAAACTTCTTTTGAGATTGAATTATAGGCTGTTTTTGAAGGCAAGCTTTTCAAGATAGATAGACACAAAAGTTAAATAGTTGATTCATCACCAAATTATCTCACCATCACTATTTTTCTCGTTTTTTTTCTCTCTCTTTAAATAAAACCTTTCATTTGCTTAATTTGAAAAATAAAAAGATCCTCACCTGTTATTGTTAGAGGTTACAAAATGGTTGTTTTGTGCTTGGATTCTTCTCTGGTGGGTTAGTTGACCAGGATATGTTATTTGAATAATAATTTTTTAGGACAACCAAAATATATAAAAAAATGTAGATATTTGTAAAAAAAACCAAAACAATAAAGAGATAGTAAGAATAGGATATAAATATAAGAGAGAAAATTGTCTCAAAAAATGCGAGGTTGTACATATATTATTTCTCTTGCCTCAAAGACAAAAGAGATGATGATGCTAGTGGGTTTCATTTAAGGAAAATGCTATTTCTAGCGAGAGATAGGCTTAGCGAAATTTTCCTGACACACCTGCCAAGTGTTTATTGCCCACTTACTATTTTTCAACCATACCTCCTTGTATTGTGGCAAATAGTGCATTGTGACCGACTCCTCTTTATTCTTGAAGAGATCGTGATATTCCTTTTCTAGAGATATATCAATGCTATTCATTTAATTATGTGTTTGCAGAGGTTTTTTCTACATTACCCTCTCTTGTTTAGGGGGTATTTATCCCTTCAAGATATCAACCAATCAAAATGTAATATACAAATGTAACATTAAATGTCAAATAAATGAGTCAATTTTTCTATAAAAAAATCAATTTTAATAAGGTAACTTTTAATTTTTATTTAATTATATTTAGGTATACAATCTTAATTAATTTATACTATAGGGCTTGTAACAATTAAAATTTCACATCAAATTCAACCCATCATGGCTGTGTTTGGTAACACGAATAAGCTAGCTTATAGCTTATTGGACTATCTTATAAGCTTGTTTTGATTTAATAAGATGTGTTTGGTGAAAAGCTTTTTTCACTAGCTTATAAAGTTTTTTGAGAAGCTATTTCAAGTAGCTTTTGAGCTTATAGCTGGTAGTTTTTTTTTTTTTTTTTATTTTCTTTCAATTTTAACCATATTAATTTAATTTAATTTAATTATTTTTTAATAAAACAACATGTTCATGGCTTAAAAAATAACGGCAAAATTCATAATTTATTTTTTAATAAAACAACTGTCATGCTTTATTTTATTTTTTAATGAACGCTTTATATATATTTCTTAAAAGAAATGCTTTATATTTAACTATAACTAGCCTATGGTATGTTGTAAAATTTTATATACTCTTGCTTGCATTTTTTTTCCACCTTCCTCTTATTTTTTGGATTCATAAAAAGTAGAGATCAATGAGCTTTTGCCCTCTTTTGTACAACAACAAAAAAAAAAAAACAGAGATCAAAATTATCGGTAAAATTTTATTGGAGACTAAAACCAAAAGTTTAAATATTTATAGGGATCCAAAACATAGTTAACCATAAATTTAAATATTAAAAAATAAATACATTAGAAAAATGTCAAAAAGAGGAAGATGAATTGAAGGAAAAAAAGAAAAAGAAAAAAAAGATAAACGGAGTGGGAGAGAAAGGTGAAGAGCATATGAAAGATCACATGGAACGTGCACATTTAAGCGAAAAAAGATCTGAACCGTTAATTTTAATCAAATGCCTGTCAATTCTTCCTCTCACCCTCTCATTATAAAATGTCATCTCATTTGATACATCCCTTTTATATATATATATATATATATATAGTACTGCTGTTTAATGCGAATTCAGTTTGACGAAATCCAACGAACCGCTTGCCAACATGGGGTAGTGTTGTAATTTTAAAAATATTTGGAGGACAAAATTGGCAACATCAAACAATATAAGGTAATTTGTACATGTTCGTTGTTTTTCGTTGAAAAGATATCGTACTACAAAGCAATTTCCACACACACACACACACACACATATATATATATATATATATATATATATATATATATATATATGTATGTATGTATGAGGTTTGCTAGAACACACCTATTAGTTTTTATGTGGGAGTGTTTTAGCAAGCTACACATTAAGGTGTATTTAACTACTTTTTAGTTATAACTTGCTAAAACACACTTTCTAAAAAATAAGTGGGTGTATTCTAGCAAATGCCTATAGGAGTTGCTAACATACACCCACTTATATTTTAGAAGGTGTGTTTTAGCAACATTTACCTTAAGGTGTATATAACAACTTTTTAGTTGTATATTTGCTAAAACACACCTTAATAAAAACTAGTGGGTGTTTCCTAGCAAACCCTTATATATATATATATATATATATATATATATATATATATATATATATATTAAAAAAAAAATGTCATTTTATACCTATCAGCCACTTCAACAGTCAATTTTACCAAACACTTCAATTTTAATAAACCATCTTTTCAGTTATAAGCTATCATTTATAAGACATGAACTATAAGCTAGTTTTTCAGCTTTTAGCTAACTTATAGTTTATTTTTACCAAACATACCCCACATACGTTCATAGATTTTGTTCCATTCCAAAATCTAGAACACACATAACGTGCAATTTCTTCTTCCCATCTTGATTGTTCAATTCTCTCGTTCCAAGATGGGAAGAAGAATGAAGAAGAAATTGCACGTTACATGTGTTCTAGGTTTTTTAATGGAACAAAATTTATGAACATATATGATGGGTTGAATTTGATGTGAAATTTTAATTGTTACAAGCCCTATAGTGTAAATTAATTAAGATTGTATACCTAAATATAATTAAATAAAAAATAAAAGTTATCATATTAAAATTGATTTTTTTTATAGAAAGATTGACTCATTTATTTGACATTTAATATTACATTTGTATATTACATTTTGATTGGTTGATATATTGAAAGGATAAACACCCTCTAAACAAGAGAGGGTAGTTTATGCCTCACCGTTTGCAGAAAATTACTCAATAATTTTGTCTTGGTGAAATTTCAATATTCTTTCGAAAAGCGAAGTCGTGTGAATCATGTCATTAATTAGGGTTGTGATTAGATTAAACCCACAATTCAACCATTTTTTAGGGAATTATGACCAACCATCTTATTCTCTTTGTTTTTCACTTATGTTTGATTATTATTTTTAGTTTCTTTTGGATATTTTGCCTCCTTTATTTATTAGAAGTCAATTTTGATATAAAAAATTTACACATTCATGCAAACTTTTTGGTTAGGGAACAACTCATACACACTAAACACTAAACATTTGTGTTAGACCATCTGGTGTTGCCCTTTTTGTATTCAAAATAAATAAAAATATGTTTAAAGACCAGCTCAGTTGACATTAGCAAGATTGTTAGGGTGGACGTCTTCTTCGACATTTAAATTTAAACCTCGTAGTTATATATATAAATTTTGGTGGTGTTTATAAATTCCGTAGATAAAAAAATAAAATAAAAATAAAAAATTGTACAAAGAAAAAACAAGTACTATCTCCATTCATTTTTAATTGTCACTTTTTATCATTTTACACAAATCAAGACAATTAATAAATGTTATTAATTTTGATACAATTGTTTTTAGAGTAAATAGTCAATTTCCCCCTGAAATTGTAAGTTTCATCAATTACCCCCCTGAAATTAACAAAACTTCAATTACCCCCCTGAAATTTCACAACGTTAGTCAATTTACCCCCTCCGTCAAATTTTTCTGTTAGTGAACATGACGTTTTGCAAATACCCCCCTGAAGTTTTGCACTTATGTGCAAAATGCCCCCCAAACTAAAAAAATTATATTATTTTTTTCTTAAAAACAAACAATTAATAGTTAAATATTAAAACTAACTATTAATTTTGAAATTTGGGAAAACTACATGCATATATACATCAAAATAGGCTCCAAAATGGGAAAAAATATGTATTTTTTAAAGTGACAATAATGGGATGATTTGTGAATTAATATTGGGGGTTGTGTAGTTTAAATGGTTTGAGCAAATTGTTGAAGGAGTTGGAGGAGTTAAAAGACTAAGATGGTGAAGGAGAAAATATAAATTTAAATATGATTATTAATTTGTTTACAAACCTCTAAAAATAATAATTTGTCTATTAGAAATAACCATTATTGTCACTTTAAAAATACACATTTTCCCTATTTTGATGTATATATGGATGTAGTTTTTCCAAACTCCAAAATTAATAGTTAGCTTTAATATTTAACTATTAATTGTTTGTTTTTAAGAAAAAAATAATATAAATTTTTATGTTTGGGGGGCATTTTGCACATAAGTGTAAAACTTCAGGGGGGGTATTTGCAAAACGTCATGTTCACTAACAGAAAAATTTGACGGAGGGGGTAAATTGACTAACGTTGTGAAATTTCAGGGGGGTAATTGAAGTTTTGTTAATTTCAGGGGGGTAATTGATGAAACTTACAATTTTAGGGGGAAAATTGACTATTTACTCATTGTTTTTACTTTTACTATAATGGCCTTATTAATTTAATATTTCATTTCATGCATCTCTATGTAATAATTATAATATTGGTAAAACAACATTTAATGTTGCGTTGAACTTTGAAAGTTATAATTAAACAGGAAGGGAGGGAGCAACAAAAAAAAAACAAGTACTATCTCCATTCATTCTTAATTGTCACTTTTTATCATTTTACACAAATCAAGACAATTAATAAATGTTATTAATTTTGATACAATTGTTTTTACTTTTATTATAATGGCCTTATTAATTTAATATTTCATTTTATACATCTCTCTACAATAATTATAATATTGGTATAAATGTTGCGTTGAACTTTAAAAGTTATAATTAAACAGGAAGGGAGGGAGCAAAAAAAAAAAAAAAAACAAGTAGTCCGTGGTGGTAAAAAGAGTCACACTCTCTCACTCTCCACCACCCACCAAACACAAAAACAAAAAGCTGATCCAGAACTCGTTACTTCCAACCCACAAGCTTCCAACTTCCAACAATCATCCATGGCGGTAACTTCAACATCACTCGTTTCCCAACTCTCCATTGGCCTTCGTCGCCACCCTTCCCCCAAGCTCGATTCTTTCACTTCCACCAACCCCTTCTTCGATGCCATTCATCCCAATCTTCGTTTATCCATCTCCTCCCCCAAACCCTCTCGCACCGTCATCGCCATGGCTGGCTCTGGCAAGGTTCTCTTTCCTTTCATTTTTCTTCTTCTTTATATATTATATTATTCGTTTTTCCTCTATTTTTTGTTATTCCCATTTCAAATCATATATTTTTTTAATACATTTTATGTTTTTTTCTTTGTTTGTGGTTTCAGTTCTTTGTTGGTGGCAACTGGAAGTGTGTAAGTATTTTTCTCACACAGCTCTTTACTCATTTGATTCAAATATGAATTGTTTAATTCATGTTTACATTCTTATTCTAACATTACAATCTTACTCTCTCATTACCACACTATTGGAATGTGAATTACACATCATAGCTAGCTTCATTGGAGTAAACAGTCATTTTGGCTATTGAAAGGTGTTAGACACCGTCACTATAATCTCCGAATGCATCAAAGTTACAAAACATCACTGCCGTGTTTTTCCTTAGTTACTTTGCTCTCGAATGTGTCTTTCGTTAGTTAGTTGGTTTTGAATTTGTCTTTTGTTAGTCAATATGGTCAATAAAACTACTAACAAAAGACACACTCGGGGATGTTTTGTAACTTTAATACATTGGGGAACTATAATGACAATGCGTTATAAATCTAGGACCAGAATTTCTGTTTACTCAAGCTTCATGTCACATGATAATTCGCTGTATGATCAACTTTCTTAATCGTTCTTTGTTTAAGTTTTCCAGTTAGCTTGTGAAAATTAACAAAATCACTGTCTCTTACAATCTTACAATTCTTACCAAGTATTTTAACAGAGACACTTGCTTTTTGGTTTGTTCAGTAGTTGTTGTCTTTTTGTTTCACGCTCTAAAGACTAAATCACTTGTAATACAGATGAAGCATTTGATTTTATTAGCTTAGCAATTGATTTTCTTAGTTCTATCAATTCCCATTTCAATTAGAAACAGCATTACATGCAACTTTATTTTCTTCTTTGAAACTCTCTAATATTGAGTTTTATTGCGTTTTTGTTATCTCTAGAATGGAACAAAAGACTCCATCAGTAAGCTTATCTCTGACTTGAACAATGCAAAGTTGGAGCCTGACGTTGGTAAGACATATTCAATCTCTGATCCTATGTGTTTTTAGTTACAAGCTTTAGCAGACACCGAAATTTTATATTATGCATCTTCCGAACTCCTAAAATCTAAAATGAACTGCCAAGATCGATAATATATTTGGTGTAGCAAAAGGCTGATGAAATGTACTCCAATTCCAAATGGTTTTAAATGTTCGATTCATTAAATTAACTTAGTATTGGACTAGTGATCATTCACTCCGGTACAAAAAATAGGAAGAAAAATGAAAGGAACTGCTTCCAGGATCCATCTATGGGTCATGTGCAGAGAACTCCCCTGTGCTTTCAACATGACTCATTGAACTTACCAGACCCTACATTTTTTCTCCCTTTGGTATTTTCTGTTGCACGCACAATGTGGTCAACATGCAATCATGTTCATTTTCTGGTTAGCTCAAGGAGTTTTGTTGATTATACACAATTGAGAGGGGTTCCTTATATCATGTCCCAGAAAAGTATAACATGTTTTTGGTAAAAAAAAAAGTCTAACATTAAGTATGTGGTTTATGGTAGAATCCTTTTTCTTAATTACCTCTTTGATGTATTTGTTATTTGGTTTTCATTAGCTTTTCCATTTTGTGAGAAGTACAGATGTCGTTGTTGCACCCCCCTTTGTGTACATCGATCAGGTGAAAACCTCAATTACAGACAGGATTGAAATATCCGGTCAGAATTCTTGGGTGGGAAAAGGTGGTGCTTTCACCGGAGAAATCAGGTTAGCTTTCTCTTCCCTGTCAAAAGTTTTGGTGTTTCTTTTCCTAATGCTTAGAGTTAGGCCTGTTGGATGCTTACGGATACTATTCTTTTGTATTTTCAGTCACAGTTGTGCTTCCTGCTTTCTTGACGTTTCTTTATGTTTAAGCAGTTTATATTATTATTTTCTGGTGCTCTTCTACTATGCTGCAATTTAACAAGTTAACTTAGCCACTCAATAAATATCCTTTGACTCTTGCAGTGTGGAACAACTGAAAGATCTTGGATGCAAGTGGGTTATTCTTGGGCATTCTGAGCGAAGGCATGTTATTGGAGAAAAAGATGAGGTAAAACAAATTTAGAAATCATTTTACAGTGGCTTTCCTAGAGAATGTGGTCAGTATCTTTGCTAGGGATGCATAATATATTGTCCCGCTGGACTTAAATACAAGCAAAAAAAGTATATATCTCTGGTCCACATTTGGACCAGATACATATGTACTTTTTGCTCATATTTAAGATATGAACCAAATACATGTATTTTCTTCTTCTTGTTATATTTAAGTCTAGAGTAGTAAGATAATAGCTGAAAATTGTCAACTCCAGTTTATAGGAAAGAAAGCTGCATATGCTTTGAGCGAGGGTCTTGGAGTGATTGCATGCATTGGTGAATTGTTGGAAGAAAGGGAAGCTGGGAAAACTTTTGATGTCTGTTTCCAGCAATTGAAGGCTTATGCAGGTGAAAACTATGTTTCTTCATGATCAATTTTCTTTTGGGAAGATCACAAGAAGAGAGAGTAGGCGTTGGTTTTGCTGATTGCTTCCATACCATCCATTATAATTTATATCCGTTATGTACAGATGCGGTGCCTAGTTGGGATAATATTGTTATTGCATATGAACCTGTATGGGCCATCGGGACCGGCAAAGTGGCCTCTCCCGAGCAAGCTCAGGAAGTACACGTAGCTCTTCGAGACTGGCTTAAAAATAATGTCTCGGCTGAAGTTGCTTCTAAAACACGTATCATTTATGGAGGTAAATTTTTTACTGTACCTTTGGTTGCATTTTTATAAGTGGAAATTTAAGATGATGCATGATAAAGTTGCACTCTTTATTCAATATCACGAATGCTTGTGCTGAGAAAACAATTTTGCTGTTGCACCCATTATTTTTCTGTCTACCCTTTCCTAAAATGCATTCTGTATGTACCAAGCGAGTTCATTCCTCATCCTTGTAGGCCATTTATGAATTTAATCGAAAATAGACTAACCAAAGGAAAAATGTATAATTTCTATCAATAAACTGCCTGGCATTTGTTTATAGGTGATATACATATCTGTAAAGTTCTACATGCATAAATCTCGCATAGATATTAGATTTGCCCTGACCTTGTCGATTGCATAAAGTTGGTTTAAGTTCAGTCTATCTGAGATTAATAGAAAATACTGTTTTCATTTGAATGTAATTTTTTTCCAGCACAGCAGCATGTGGGTATATATTAACATTACATTAATCTGGTTTTAGGATCTGTTAATGGAGGCAACAGTGCTGATCTTGCAAAGAAAGAAGATATTGATGGATTTCTTGTTGGAGGTGCTTCATTAAAGGTATATATATGGTTTATGCAAAATTTCTTTGACCAAAGTGACCATACCATTATCACTTACAAGTTGATCTTGTTGAGATGCAGGGTCCTGAGTTTGCCACCATTGTCAATTCAGTCACATCCAAGAAAGTCACGGCTTGATTACTTATCGTGGTTTTGGCAATATGAGAGCATTAAGGAATGCGACAATAATATCATGTGTACTATAACAGCCTGGTCTTGACCATCCTATTATTATTTTCTTTGCAATCAATAGGAGAAGCATCCTCTCAGTTTTCCAAAGAACCTGTGTTTTTATGGTAGCAATTAGAGATACAAAGATTGTTAAAGGCAATAAATGTTTCTGAATTATTGTTGTTTTTCATACATCACGTCAATATTAAGAAATCTTGGTTTTATTTTCCCTTTTGTTGGCAATTGGCATCACGCATTATCAATAAACTCGACCAAAAAATATATGAAGAAAAAGCCTAAAAAACATTAATTAAATAGTGATTTGATTTGGTTTGTCATTAAAACCCCATTGTCACTAGCAATTTAGCATGATGGGTAGCAGGAAGCAAATTGTACGTCTCAGTTGATGTACACCACATGATAATACAACTATCTACTTTCAATTCAAAATCAAAATCAAAACTTTCTCGTGAAACAACAACAAAGCGGAACCATAGTAATATCAATCAGTCAAAATAATAAGGTGAAAATGATGGCTACGTAATAAGGTGAAAAGGGAAGCCATAAATATTTTTTTGATGCTTGTTACAAGTTTATAGATATTTGTGTAGAAGTTAAACGAGACAGATTTTGACAAAATTGAGATGCATAAGCTAATTTCAATTATTACAATAAGTTTATCCAATTCCTTTTCATATTTCTTTTTCTACATATGTTTTTGGAAAAGTTTATCCAAACTAGGTCTATGTCTTGTTTATTTATCTGCAGTGTGATAATTTGTGGTCTGTATGTACAAATGTTGTCTAGATATATACATCTACAGACTGCAGGGAGGTAATGAGTTTCGATTTTTGTGGCGATTGCTACCGAACCAGCTCCAAACATTCTGGCTGATTTAATCAACATCTCTATTCACAATTTCAAGCACGGATACATACACGACACGGACACTGACACCACTAATAATTTGAGAAAATAGTGTAATTACAAGTGTCGGTGTCGTATCGATGTCGTACACTATACATATCCGACAACGGGGCACGCCTAATTCAAAGAGTGTCCATGTTTCATAGCTGCAAATTGAAAGGGTCGCTCTGGCCTACTATAAAAATTGAACCATGTTGAATCTATGATCATAGCAATCTGTTAATACAAATCATGGCGCGGAGATCCATTTTTTCTTAACTGTCAAAATTGACAGTTAAATTGTGCATAGCCGACTCTATTGTAAAGAGTGGGGAGTCCACACAATTTATTTTTTTTGTGCCGTCTTTGCTTTGTGTATTTATTGATCTCTGGTTATTAGATAAATAAGTTTTATACCTCAAAAAAAAAAAAGATAAATAAGTTTTATAGAATTAAATATAGGTAAAAAATTTGATAATCATACTCATATGTTGAATCAGTCATATCACGTTCAAATCGGATTTTCATATTTAAAAAATTTCTAAAAAAAATTTGAACCACAAATTTGATGCTATGAGATGACATAACCTTTCATTGTTGATTCGTACCACTCGATCATATACCATGAAAAATTTGTAGTATTGTTTTTGGTTCTACATGTGATAATCACTCTTACATGTTGCACTAGTTTGTTCACTCTTAAGACCAGATAACCACATTTTTAAGATTTGTCGAACCCCCGAATTTGACACTATGACATGACATGCAACCTTTCATTGTTAAGTCCAAGGTTATTAAAAAGCTTAATTGCAGTTTTGGTCACCTAAGTATCACAATCTTGCGATTTTGGCCCCTTATAAAAAACAATAACAAATTAGCCCCTTAAAGTTTACCCCCTTTTGCACTTTTGGCCCACAGATCAATTTTGACTAAGTCAATGCATACGTGGCACCCACATCATTTAAAGTGAGGTGCCATGTGTGACTTTCTATTTTTTTTAGAGGGCCAAAATCGCAAGATTGTGATACTTAAGAGGCCAAAACTGCAATTAGACCTAATAAACATAGTGATATGGGTGCCACGTATGCATTGACTTGGTTATTGTTACAAGATTGATTTGTTATTATTTTTTTATAGAAGCCAAAATTACAAGATTGTGATACTTAAAAGATCAAAACTGTAATTAAACCTTATTAAAACTGCGTCGATTAAAAAACTTTGTCATAAAGGGTTAGCAGTTTTTACATGTTCCCATGTTTTCACTTTTCACCCAAGTGTTCCGAAAATAAATGTGCTATAATATTTTACTTTCTTTTGAAAATAACTGGCAAAATGAAGTATTTTAGCTTATATGAGGGTAAAACGAGCAATTCATACTAAATGTAGAAATAAGGATACGATCATTAAAGCGAGCGCGGAGCTTCTTCGAATTTTTATTTTTTTTCATTAAGGTATAAGATAAATTTTTCAGAACAACTCATATTCTCTACTTATTCTTTTAAAAGGGAATTTTTATCCACTAAGTTACCTCAAAACAACAATTCTTAATAAAATCGCTGACACAAAAATAGTATGGCAAGGACCATTACATAAAGTGAAAGGCACATTTAGTTTGGAAATTAGTCTTCTTTCATTTTCTTTCACATGCTGTGTAACCACACACATTATTTGTTCGGCATACATACTAGCCCATGCCATGAATTAATTCAATCTTCTTCTCTCTGTCGATATCACTACTTTTGCTGCCCATTTCTTACATAATTTCTCAATCCGTCCTTTAAGTTTATCGAAAGCACAGACGGAAGCATGTTTATGAAAAATTTGATTATTATATGTGGAGTTCTAATTTCTTTCGCTGGATCCCAAACAGACACAAGCCTCTAGGAAAAGGAAAGCTTTTACTATAATTAACTACTCTACTATCAAATCACCGTTTTGATTTCTTTTCTTTTAAAGAAGATTACTATTTAGATTTAGAATCACCAAGTTAGATTTATTTGACAATAACACAAAGGAGGCGTATAATAAGTAAATTATCTTATTTTAAATATAAATTTTATTTTTTTGTCATTTTACTTTTGAAAATAATTGTGCATCATTTACAACAAAATTAACCGTTTATTACGTATATTAATATTATTGTATATATTGTGATGGACTAGCGATCATTTGGATGCTTGAGATATATGTAGTTCAAAAGATACTACCAAAAAAAATATGTAGTTGAAAAGAAAAATATAAGAAATTAGAATAAGAGGATGTAACAAAATAAAAAAAGAGATGCCTAGGGGATTATACTCCATTCTCTAACAACTCCACATTCATTCTCCTACATTAATGTACAAAAAAGGTCAATATTTTACTCTTCCAAAATGTCGTACTATAACATCATTAATTAGTTTTTTTTTTTTTGGTCAAGTAGTCTAATGGCTAAAAATTCACTTTTAAAGTGAATAAGTGGGGTGTCTGGGGTTCGAACCCCGACCCCTGCATATAATGATGCACTGTTCCTGCCAACTGAGCTATGCTCACGGGGACAATTAGCTCTTTTTATCCTTCTACAAAGTTTCATTTCCACTATTATTAGAAAGAGTTAAATCAAACAAAAAAAAGGACAATCATTTTAATCAATTCCAAGAGAAGTTGCAAGAAAAAAAAGTAAAGTTTATCTTTTTTGTTTTGAAGGGAGAAAAAACAAAGAAGTTGAATCAATCATACAACGAAGCAGAGGCGAAATTATAACATTGATTGAGTGGTGGACCTGCTGACTAAGAACCTGCTAGGCCAAGCATGTACAAAATAATTTAACCATTCCAACATCACTTCACTAACCAACGTACAACCAAAGATCAACGGGCACCATTTTTCAACAGAAAAGAAACAATCCACCCTCAATAATTAAAAAAGGACACAAGAAAGGAAATTAACATTCACATAAAATAAAAAGAAAGAAATCATCGAGGAATTCAATAATACAGAATTTCAAATTTCATTTCCCATCTAGTAGTCAGTAGTTGGGAGCTGCTCGTGGGTGCTGTTGATGAAGAGAACCTCATAGACAAGTCCAGCAATTCCACCACCGATAAGTGGGCCAGCCCAGTAGACCCAGTGGTTGGACCAGCTCCAGCTCACAACAGCAGGCCCGAATGACACTGCTGGGTTCATGGATGCTCCGGTGAAGGCTCCACCAACCAAAATGTTAGCACCAACGATGAAACCAATAGCAATTGGTGCAATAATTCCAATGTTACCCTTCTTTGGGTCAACGGCTGTAGCATACACTGTGTACACCAATCCAAAGGTCATCACAATCTCCAACACCAAAGCTGGTCCAACTCCAACTCCCTCTGATAGTCCGAATGCTGGAACAGACTGCAAACAAACATTTTTTATATCATCAAATTCAAATATATTTCATTTTGATCATATATAATTACTTGCTAAGAGGGTAACACTCACTCACTCCGGTTCTATATATGTATAAAATCCAATGAAATATTAAACTTACCGAAGCGGTGACAAAGACAAGGAGGGCGGAAGCAACAATGGATCCGAGGAGTTGAGCGATGATGTAAACGATACCACGGAGGAGGGTGATGTTACCACCAACGAAGGCACCGAAGGTGACAGCGGGGTTGACATGTCCACCGGAGATGTTAGCACCAACGGAGACAGCAACAAAGAGAGCGAATGCATGGGCGATGGAGGCAGAGATGAGACCGGCAGGGGTGGCAGCACCGTCGTTGGTAAGCTTGTTGTATGCGATACCGGAACCTGAACCGGCAAAGACAAAGATGAAGGTTGAGATGAACTCAGCCAAACCTGCTTTCAAGGTGTCTGGGTGAGTTGCCTCTTGAGGTGTTCCTACGGCGATGTTTCTGATAGGCATGTTGAAATAATCGCTTTTGTTAACAAACACTCACTCTTTTTTTTTAGTTACTGTGAAAGCGCTTTCTGGTTTTCGCTTCTGCTTGTTTTCGTTTCCTATCTTGTGTGTTACTTATATGGAGAACGACCGGCCTTTTGGTTCACCGGTAGTAACGGGTTACCGGTTGAAATATTTCAATATTAGAATTTTTTTTCATGATACCTCCAAAATTGGGAGGAATCAACATTTTAATAAAAACCAAGCCAGAAAAGAAACAATGTTATTTGATGACAGCCTGTGTGACATGTATGTTATTCTTTTCCTTCTTTTTTGTGTGAATCAATATTATTTTTTAACTCACTAAAAGATTGAATGTGATCGATTTTTGAGGTTGAATTGAATCACAATATCTTTGATTAATTTGAAAAAGACTACAATTATTTGTTTGCATATAATCTGGTAAGAACCACTAAAACTCGCATTCAAATGTGAGGTTTTTGAAGTCTATTAGTGAAGATGTTCAACTAACAATTTCGATATTGTTTGTTGAGTTAGGATTAAAAGAACATTTAATTCCATTTATTTATATTAGGTAATATAGTAGATAAATTCACACACATCATATGT
Organism: Medicago truncatula; assembly: GCF_003473485.1. Classification (NCBI taxonomy): domain Eukaryota; kingdom Viridiplantae; phylum Streptophyta; class Magnoliopsida; order Fabales; family Fabaceae; genus Medicago; species Medicago truncatula. The sequence goes on from NC_053048.1 coordinate 48,365,045, forward strand.
GGAGAAGTTAGAAATACCTCTGCTAACTATCATTCGATTGATCTACACTTACAAGTTGATTTTGTTATAAGTGAAGAAATAAAAATGCAAGGTTCATACTCCAACCCGTACATATAATGTCCCTTGATAAATAACAACCGAGCTACATTCACGGGACTGATTCCACTTTCACTTGATTGTGTTATTTATTTATTTCAAATATTTTGGATTTGGATATATCCTCATCACCTATGTTGTGTTGCTCTCAAATACAGCGAAGCAATACGGGGATCCACCATCCTTGAACTGACACGTGTCTGAGATGGATAAGAGCCACGTCATACAGCTTATTAGTGGTAATTATTTCTAGTCTTTTTTATGTCTAGATTGTTCCAAGAGCAATAGCACCTACTACACATTTCATTTACTTTCTTTTTTAAGGAATTTCATTTACTTTTAAGACGTAGTACATGATTATAGCAATAGAATTGTTATGATTATCTTGCGAGCATAAAATAAAATGTAGTAATTGTGAATTGTTGTAGTGCATAATGCAACAAATTTAATAATCTTCTATAGCTCCAATGACTTAATTAATCACTAATCACTAATATAATAAATCGGATAAGATTATTAGGAGATTAGCATTGCCTACCGGAAAAATAAGGTATTATTAGCAGACGGTGACTGACACGTTGATGAATTATATTTGTTATTTTATTATTAAAAAATAAAATAAAATGTGATATGTAGGTATGTGACTTTTCTTATAATATGGTATTTTTTGTGTAACGTTACCTTTATAGGAAAAAAAAAAAAAGTACCTTTCGGTAATTGAATTTGATTTCCCTCCAATCCATGTCCTACGATTGGAGTGGCTCAGTTTTTTTTTTTTCCTCAAAGCTATTAGCTAAGTTGGTCCCCTCAATTATTTGTACAAGCAAACAGGTGAACCCTGTGCCCCTTGAATCACGTAAATATTCTGTTTCGAGGCATTTTACTTAATCAAAAATTTATTTTAGTTTTTTCCATATTTTATGTTTCTTTTGTTAAAAAATAAACTTATGATACTTAATATGTTTGGTTTTTATTTCTAAAATGGAAAACTGTAATATTTTAAAAGTATTAAAATGCCGCAAAAAAAAAATATTGATAAATGTTTCCTCACTTGGCATGACAACTTCAATAATCCCAACCGTTTTATCAAGTTCTTTAAGCATATTTCCTTCACCAAGTAGTTCAAATGAATGTGGTGTGCCTTTGTTTTAATTTTAAGAATGTGCTGTACCTATTATCATTATTTTGCCAAAAATAATGGACCAAACAGCGACAAATAAATGTGTAACGGGTGAGAAAAGTATACCGTCCCAAATTTGGAGTGAGAGTTACATTTACAAATAAAGAGAACTCCTAATGAGTATTCAATGGATTAATTCGATTGTGTATTCGATGGATTAATTCAATGTGTTTGTTTTGGATTAAATATTATGAACATGATTTGCCAACTCAGTCGCAATCACTGGTTGTTAATCATTGCATTATCATCTATTTAAATACGTTATCATCGAAGTATTTTATAAACCATGCCAAAGTACTGCTCAGTTTTATTTCTTATTTATAATTGGAGTCTTTTTTTTTTTTTTTTTTTAGGAATTATACTTGGGAGGGTTGAAACTAATCCAACGCAACACTTGCATCCTAAATTAACTAGATATGTTGTCTCAATTGGTTTTAGGCTATGTTTGGATTAGGAAGGAAAGTTTGAGGAAAGAATGTATGGAAATAATGTTGTAGGAATGAAAGTGAAAATAAATCAAAAGGAAAGTAATGGTTGTTTGGTATTAATGAAAGAGGAAGGAAAGAAAAATACTTTTATTACTAAATGACTTAAATATCCCTAATCATAAATTGATTATTAATTATATAGTATATTAGAGTTAAACACAAAATTAATATATTAATACAGGTCTTGTTCAAAAAATATATATTAATACAGGTAACATGTTTTTTTTGAATATAATACAGGATGTTAATATATACATGAATATAGACATTAATTTATTTGTAGATATGCTATATAAATATAATATGTTATATAACTATAGTATTTATTTGTATATATGTGGGGGGTAAAATTGGAACAAACAAAAAAATGATACACTTTTTCAACTTTCTGCGGTGTGTATAGGTCGGAAACAATTTTGTGGGTCGGACCCACTTATCTTTCTTTCCTTGATCATTGTTCTCTCGAAACAAACAGCGGAAGGATTTTTGATTTGCTTGCTTTCCATCCTTAACCAATATTTTCTTCCACATTCTTGTGTTCCAAACACACCCTTAGGGTTTGACGGAGATGGTCTCAATTTCTTAAAATATGTTGACGGTTAAATTTTTCTTATCTCAACTTTTGCACAAAGAATAAAAACAAAAAAAAACATAATTGAAGGTAAGTGAACGACAAGTTGTGCTGTTAGATCTTTTTGAATATATTACTAATATTTTAATTGAAATATATTTAATTTATTTATACAAAATACATGCCCCCTGTTACTTGATATGTTGTTTCAAAGGGTCGTGTGCTTTCAAAAGAATTAATTTACATTTGTCTTTCATTCATGTATAAATGTTTCTAGAAAACAAATTTATTCATTAAAAATATAGTGATAAGATTTTCAATTTCATTTGAGAAATTAAGATGATAATGTTAAACGTAATGTTTCTTGCAAAAAAACTTAATTTAGCACCAAATTTTCTAAAGCTCCTCTTTTGGTGGATCCTGCTTATATATGTTTGTTTCCCTCGCGATAAAAATTAATTTAGTCTCTTGAATTCTTCCCCCTTGGTTATTATTATAAAATATGTAAAAATTTATAGGTAAAATAATAACAATAGAAATGTATTGAATTAATTATTCTCATAAATCGCTCTATGAATGAGTCAATCCTCAAATTTGTCCCAAATATTAACAGTTAGGTTCAGTATAATTTGGATCTATGGAAAAATTGGTCCAACATGAACCTGTTTTTTTAACCCTCAAATTAGATGGTTCCACCAAATCTTATTATAGTCCATCAACACCAAATCAAACCTACAATACTTTCTCATGTTCTTCTCTCTTGTGTGTTGTCTGTCTCTTCCAGCCACCGAAACCATCTTGTTCCTCACAATTACAACAGTATAGTTTGTAAATTTTTTAAAAACCAAAATTCAATTATGAACACATGACACTTGCATTAATTAGCCGTTAATTAATGAGAATAAAAAACAAGGAAAGGAAAAGCGATTTTAAAAAAAGAATTGGTGTGCTTATTGTAAGATATTTTGTAGTATCACTTTCCTTTGAGTACACAAAGAAGAAGAGAGAAAAGGAAAATTGTGCAACAAATATCAGAAGATTTGAATTTGATGAATCTTTGATGCCAAATAACAATGGGTTTGTTTCCAAGATATGGCCGTTCAGAAGAAAGTTCATGAATTGAGCTCAAAGTTTTAAACCTATTCTTTACAAATTGTGGGAATTTATGATGATGATATTGCTTCTGTTTTGTGTATATTTGTTGAACTGCAGCAAACGAGGAAAAGAGTTTGCAGCACCTCCCTGTTGGAGAGAGGAAGAGGGAGAAAAAAAAAAGAATAAAAAAAAAAATTTGATGGGTGGAATAAGATACAGTGAAGTGAATGCATGATAGAATCTATAAGCTTGTTTAATCTAATGGATAAAAATGTTGGTTCAGTATAGACCAATACATCTATGAGTCCATGCTAAATGGCACCTAAAAGTCATTGTTTCACTAGTTATTGAAAATGAGATAAATTTCAAAGGAAACTTTAAAATCGTAATTCATCATGCTAAATAATTTAAATGAAGTCGGTTTGGCAGATTATGAGTACAAAAAAGGTTATCAAAAGTGTTAATTAATATTTAATTGGATCAAACAAAATATTGTTCATCGAGATTGTGATGTCTAATGATTCCATTGGATCTGTTCAAGCTTATTATAATACAATATCCTCTAATACAGCTCTTCATATAGTGGATTAGGCCTCGAGACGGGGCCCAGGATGGTATTTTTATGTAATAGTAGAGTTATTTTTTTTGTTAATACGTACTAGTAGAACTACTACAGTAGTGTTTTTTTTTTGAAAGATTAGAACTACTACAGTTGTAAGTAAAACTTTGCCACATTAGTATATTTTGTAATATGCGAGTCATCACAGTCTTAACTCTTAATGTGTTAAAAACAATTTAGGTAATGGACCAAAGTTTATTTAGATAATATAAAATGAAATATGAAAGGATATTATGTGGCATATGCCAACTTCAATTTTCTGTTCACAAGCTTATAGTGCCCTCTACTCTGAATATATTGAGTTATGATACATAGACATCATTAGATGGTAATACACCTCTTGACACTTACACAAAAATCTGACATGTGGTCACGTAGATCCCGTACAAGCATATTTTCTCTTTCATCTCCTCTTCTCTCTTCCTAGTGCATGGGGTGTACAAAGGTGTATGAGAATAAAGGGTGTTTATGTAACATTTTCCGAATATATTAAATTGAAACCAAATAAATTTAGAGCCAAATGGCCCCACTCATAAGATTCAAAGAGAGGAAGTTTTATTTTTTACTCATGGCGTAAGGCTCAAAATAAAACCAACACCATATTCTCTTATTTTGTCAGAGGCGCTTATATTGTTAATTTTTTTGAGTAGTTTGTCAATGATTAGGTATATGCATGTGAAGTTGTGAGGCTGGGATTGATTTAACGGTTGCCTAAACAGCTAGCAATTTGTAATTATTTGAGTCAACAAACAAGTAGTTTCGTTCTTAACCAAAAAAATAAAAAATAGTCTTTTTGGATTTAGGCCGGTAGTTTAATATAGCTAACCATGAGTTTGATTTGATTTTTGAGAGAAATTTGATTCAAATGAAAAATAAAATTCATAAAGTCGATTTTGTAAAGATGGGAGAGACCTAATATTAAAAATCTAATATGATATCACATATAATCAATCGAGTAACCTATTATATCCAAGCAACAACATTTATAGTGTTGACGTGAGCCAACCTCTGACCTAAATATCACAACACTGTTCGTTAGTCGGGTTCAAAATTGTGAGTGTTGTTTGTAAACTGTCATTAACCATGATTTCAAACAAATGTGAAAACTATAAAAACATGTTAATTTTACAAATCAACAAATCCATTATAATGACTTGAAACTTTAAAGTATGTTCTGTTCAATGTCTCGTGTTTAATTCTTCTCGGTTTCAATTTCAATGAACTAGTTTTGCTTTTTAAAAGAATATTTCAAATTAACATAATTAATTGAAAAAGAATAGCATGATAAGGACTAAATAATAAAAAATTCCGCCTCCCCGCAGCACATGAAATTTAAAACAATGAGGTGAAGAGGACCACCACAACGTGACGCCCTTGCTGTGTGTTTGGACGGAGTGGTAGTGCAGCATTTGTCTTTGTCTGTGTTGTGTTTATAATTATCAAAACCGTCCAAAAAGCACCACAAAACCATTCACATCATTTATCAATCACCATCACTAACCTTATTCTCCTTCTTAAACCCAAATAAATACTACGAATACGCTATGTCTGCTACTATTTAAGCTTAGTTAATCATACTACATTTCATAACCACATAATATTATTCTAATATTCCTATAATTTTTTCTTACAATGATGTCATACAAAGTTTCTTACAGCAAAAGTAAACCGAAGTCGCAACTCAAGATTCACACAATGGTACGATAATGCTAACGACTTTTCTTAATATTGTAGATAAAAAAAGGATATATTTCTCATTATAATTTATTTAATACTTGTTCTAGGCTCACTACCAAAAAGCCCTTAATTCCTTGCATATATAAAATCCAAAACGTCACCGTGAACATAGCTCAGTTAATAGAGATAATGCATAATATATGCAATGTATGAGGTTCAAATCTCAAACATAAAAAAAAATATATATATAAAACTCGAACACATTTTTATTAGACCAAGTCTAACCAATATTGGATTATTTATTCCATCTTATCATTGCCCCAACGACTAACTAAAATTTTCTCGGCCCGCCACTGATAACATTTTCTTATCAACCTTCATCTCTAACACAAGGGATGCAACATCTAACCTTTCAATACTTCTCACTCTTACTCTTATATTAAGTCGATCGTTAGAGTTTTTACATGTATCCTAACTTGTATCTCTAGGGTCGCTACTTGGCAAAGGACTCTTAGGTACCGTTTGGCCCGGTTTTTTTTTCCAGCTTTTCTACGTTTTTAAGGAGAAGTTAGGCCAAACACAATATCAATAAAGTACCTTCGAAAAAAAGTACTTTTTTTAGAATGCATAAAATTGAATGGAATGAGCTTTAACCAAAAGTTGTTGAATGCTACTTCAAAAAACTATTTCTCCTCCAATTTATTTCACAAGCACCTCTCTTCAACTCCCGCCGGCAACCTTTTGTTTTATTTTTTCAATATGCTTTTTTCTTCCATTTTATTTTATTTTATTTTTTTTACCGGTCCATTTAATTTTTTAATGAGGTTCCATTTAAGTTTATTATCTATTTTTTTAAGGAATTTTATTATCTTTTTATCACTTATATATTAATTTCAATATCTTTTGATCATCACAACCACGCAAATATTTGTATTCACGCTGTCAATGAATGACACCGAATATTTTTATTCCCTTTCTTCAACCACGGAAATACACAAACACATTAGTGTTTAGAGTAATACTTTATGTTCCTCTTTCTGTTTTTTTTTTGTTATGCTAATGCGTATAATTTTTGTTGGTGTTGTGTAATGCGTATAATTATTTTTTATAAAATTTTGATTTTAATTAAAAGTACAAGTGTAGTTGCCTAAAAAAATTATACTTATATATAATTTACACATTTGTATTGTAATAAACTATGCATATCTTTTTCTTATTAAAAAAACTAAACATATTTTTTTCAATGACACCAGCAATGTAACAAATATAATATTATATATATATAAATTCTTATCTTTTTGACCAACATTAAAAATATGGTATTCTTATAACAAAATTTGTTATAGAGTATAATTGGAAAAGAAAAAACCAATTATTCTCATTATATATACACACATATACATATTATAGATATGATTGAGCGTGACGAAGAAAGCAATATAAATGAAGAAATCAGTTCATATAATCCAGGAAGAGTGCAAGATGGAGGCTACATGAATAAAGTTAGAAATCAAATAGGAGTTGCGTTGATGGAGAGTAGAAATGTTTGAGTTTGTGATGATTTATGTCTTTAAAAAAAAATGATTATTGTTTTTAATTTTCCAAACTACTTTGATATTATTTATGTTATTATTTGAGCCTCCTTAAATTATTTCTCCTATTCAAATATTTAACAAGTCGTTTATATGATGATACAAATTTGTATTCATGTTACACAAAATAAACGTCATTGAGTAAATATAGTATTGGTAAAAATATATCTTTTATATTTTAAATATTTTTTCACTTCAAAAAATATTTTAGACATTTATTTATTTATTATGTTAATTCATAATGAATTCAAAATTTTTTTATTTATAGACAATGCATAAATATATACAAGGTCCCGGGTTCGAACCCCAGACACCACCAAAAAATAATAAATTCAAAGTTTTGTACAATATTTTGCCAAACAGCTTTTAACTCAAAAATAACTTTAGAACTACAAAAAAATAAAGAAACCAAACAGCTTTAACTTTTTTCTTAAAGAATTTATTTTAACTTTGTTTTAAAGTAGCTTTTAGACCGAAAAAAAGCCTGGTCAAACGGTACCTTATACTATTCCTTTTAATTTTATTATATGTCAAGTTTTTCTAATATATATATGGAAGCGGATTATCCAAAACCCGGTGGCATACATTTTTAGTTTGAAACAATGATCAGATAGAAGGAAGAATAGAGCGTGGCATTGACGTGGAAATGGGCCAGTGCATGTTAGTTTACAGGCTAATACTGATTGGTCAATTCAATATTGAAATTGAGTTGCAGCAATTACAGCTGTATTGAGTGGGACCATCACGTAACAAATAAGATTTTAGATTGGGAGAATATCATATCATACATGGATCTATATTATATATATCACTGGTGAGAAGGTGCGGCGGACAAGCTTATAAAAAAATAATATATTTGCAATATAAGTGCTTATTTTAGAAGTCATTTTAGGCATTGTAGATAGACATAAATTGACCATTTCCATTTTTATGAAATTATTTCTTGTCTTGGTTCAAAAACAACCCCTTCACGTATTTATTCCACTGAGCTATGTAACACGTTACTCCCTCCGTCTCTAAATAAATGGTCTATTTGATCATTTCACACAGATTAAAAAAAGTGTAAAGATGAAAGAAAGAGAGTAATACTTTTATTGAATTGCCCTTGTCATTATTTTGAAACTTTTTCACTTTTAAGTAATGATTACTTTCTTTGTTTCACTACAAACTTTAACATGGGGACCACAAAAAGTATTTATAAGGGGTAAATCTGTCAAATTTTGCTTAGAAATCTGAGAAGATCAAATATTGTGGGACAAATATTTTTTACAAATAGGTCACTTATTTAAGGACGGAGGGAGTATTATTATTGGGCATTGTTTGTTACAGTTTCGCATCGTGTCAGCATAGTGTTCCATGTTCTTATGAATTTAGTTAAGTGTCTTAGGGCAAAAATACAATGGAGGGGACAATCATTGCTTGCCATGTGCAGGGAACCAAAAGGGAAAAAGGGAAAAAGTATGTGAGAAAAAGTTGAGCTATTTTTGGAGGGTAATAATTATTAATTAACTTGTTCAATCAATTTTAATTGACACCATAAATCACCAAGAAAATTATTCTATAAATAAAATTAGGAAAATGCTTAATCAGCAAAAAAAATATCATAACGAGAACATCACGAAGGGGTATTATTGTTATGAATTGAAATTCCACTACCCCACCAATCCGTTTTTTCCGGCCAACATGTTATGTGATTGGTTGCAAGGACGAGATCTAGACAAAAAGCCTTGCGAGAAATAGCAACGCTAATAAAATTATTTTTAAAATTTTCAAAACTAAGTGATTTTTCCATATTTATCATTCTAATATTTTGTGTTTATTTACTATGAATTATACATGTCGATTAATATTTGAAAGAAATAGAGTCCATTATATTACACTCTACAAACATAAAATTCAGTTAAAATTGTGTTTGGTAAGTGAGTTTCCAAAGTTTGATAGACAAATGTTGTTGTTATTTTTACAAGACAAATTGTTATTACTCTCCTTAAATTGTAAGCAGACAAGTTTATAGCAAGGATACAAAGCTGCAAACCAGTTAGCTAAAAAAATCAATACGATTTGCATTTTTGGTTGATAATGAAATTTTTATTCTGAAGAAAACATAAAGGGTCCCATACCCACCGGCCGGAAAACAGAAAAAGACAAAATGGCGCAAGCATATGTTAAAATGACTTATTGTATTTTAGTCATTCAACTATAGAATCTTAGCCCCATCCTCGTTGTTTTTATTTTTATTTTTTCAAATTTTGAAAAGTACATTGAATTTCAGTTTATTTTTTTGTGGTAGCATATATACCTAATCTATTTATATTAGTTTTGTGGCGCAAGCATATATTAGTTTTGAATTTTTGAAATGCATACCACACTCTATTTACCTAATCTTTTTTTTGGTTACAACTCTATTTACCTAATCTCATCATGAATGATGAAGTCATCCAATATGAAAAATATTAACATATATTAGTGTAAAATAGAGTGGTATACATTTCAAATAAATAATTATTAAATGCGTTTCAATGATTGTTTTAATGTAAAATATTATTTTTCATAATAAACTGGTTTGTTTCAATGATTTGATAAAATAAAAAATATACGATCCATCTGAAAATCATATTTAAACCAAATTAGCTTCTTTTTTTACTCAAAATCATATGAATAATGAAAATTCATATGTCAAAAAATCAAAAGAACGAAAATAAGATGGAAAACTGGTTCGTAATTCTATCAAAAAAAAAAAAACAAAAAAAAACTGGTTCGTAATTAATTGGGCAAATCCAACCTGATCTATAATATAGTGACCCGTCAGTGATCACCCAAATGCATTGAGTTGTTACAAATTGACAGTTTTAATGATAGAATGTTTGAGTTTTCCTGTAAAGACGAGTTATATTTTTAGCTTCCACTCTATATCGATCAACAATACTGATTGTGCTTCGTTGTGGTTAACTGGTTATTGATTATAGAGGTAGATATGTATGACAATATTTAAGGTTTGGACAAGGAGGTAATTATAGTACTCATCATCATTCTCATTCTCATTCTCATTCTCATTCTAGAAGGTAGACAGTATTCGTATGTGGGTGGCAGCTTCAAATTTGTACACATACATGTTTGATACAAGGTACATATACTTGTACACTACTTACTTTAACTGAAATAAATAGGTTAGCAACAAATACAACTGTTACATCTTCATAATATTTTTCAATTAGAGTGATGATATGATTTGAGCCTCTAAGCATTTTAAAAAAATATAATCTTGAAAATACCAAGCTACTGATTTAATTTTTTATTTTTTTTTTAAACAAAGAGGGACTACGAAAATGTAATATCCCAACAGAATCAGGAAAAAGTAATGAGTTAATATATGAGCCGGAGGGTGCTCATAAAGAGCAATGTTATTTGAACATCAATGTGATTGACAACCACATGGACAACCATCTTTTTACAAAGAAAATCATATATTGACACGAAAACCAAAGCAATAGAGAGATAAAGTAAAAATATAATGTGAGTATAAGAGAGAAAGTTGTCACAAAAGTTGTTAGAAAATGGTTGTCCATATATCATTTCTCGCTCATAAATATCCACACAAAAGTTAGCTTTGCGGTACGTTTAACACACCTTAACCTCCCAATCTAATTCCAGCAATTAGCGAAATTTTTGAACTAACTGGAACCCTGCAACTCCAACAACACCATCTCTAGTTAAGTTTTTCACAACCACCTTACAATCCGCATGCACCTCTACCTTGCTAAAGCCATATCTTTGTGTCAACCTCAAACTCTTCAAAAATTTAGAAAAACCACATAGCCACTCTCCTCCATCTCCTCAAATCAAACCACCACACCCTGCTCGCAAACTACCTTGACACATTCCATCTGAGTTGATTTTATCCCAGTCTGATTGTGGTAGAGTCCAACTAACCGTAATTTGTTGTTTTGCATTCACATCGTTATCATTAACATAACTAGTTGTCTTGTATCTCATAACATAATTTATAACTTGCTGCCACAACTTTTTAGGTCTCTAAAAGCCTGTACAATGCTCCTCTTTATTCCTCCACATTCCAAAAGAGTGGCACGTTATAGACCAAAGCTCTCAATGTATCATCTTTAAAATATTTATTTATTAATTGTCATTTTATTTTATTTTAGAAAAATTTAGATAAGTTCGACCTAGTGTCTCATCAGAGTAAGGGAAGCTCTCGATGTTTAAAAAACTCCGACAAATGTTCTTATTGTAGTGTAGCAAGTGTGAGTTACAAGACCCACATCGTTTAGAAAAGGTCTCAATGTTTAAAAAACACTGACAAATGTTCAACTTGCTTGTGTGATTGCTATTGGCCAATGTGAATGTTCCCCTAAGTCCTCATCATGACCCAACAATGATATTTGAACCGAATCCTTGTATCGAAATTTTTCTAACAATGGCGATCAGATGGTGTGTCAAATGGTAAGTTTTTATGAAAATATGAGTAATCAATACATTAGAAATTGAAATATTTAATTTTTTTAAAAAAATAATTTCTTAATTTAAAATGCTTAAAGAGTTTTTCGGATGCACTCATTTGCATTTGCATTTCCAAATGATGGATGGTGTAACATGAAAAGAAAAATAGTTAAATGTAGTTGGTGTAAAACAAAGTCTATGGCCAATAAACTCAATAAAGATTTTACCGACAGCGAAATCTCCGGAGGAAGTCAATTTCGGCGTGTATAGATAGATAAGTAAATACACTAGTCGCAATATCACCAAGAAAGTGAAAGAATTAGAGAAACATGTCTTCAATGAATGGAGAGTTATGGAGCCTATCAATTCATTTGAGGGAAATACAAATATCTCTGGTTATTAGGGCCCATTTTTATGGACGGAGATGATTTTGAGCCACACATGTTCCATCATTCATCAGACATACAGCAAGATTATAGGATGGAAAATATGTCTAAAAAATGGTGGTGCGTAATGCAAGTGTTTCAACAAGGTTTTTTTCTTCTTACTAGCAGCTATTACATCAGAGTCAGAGTGTGGGCGCATGTCATGGTCGTGAACATGGTCATGGATGAAAGGTCGGTCGGCAAGGACAGCTACAGATACATATACATTATGAATCTTAAGCAACAAAGCTCAATGTCGAGACTACTACATATTTTCAAGATATTGTTCCGATTTGTGGGTCTTTTTTCCCTTCGTCTTATTCGCTTTGTTTCTGCATTGTTTGAAAGGTGTTAATCATTTATGAGACCTATTTGTGTAAGATTTCATCATTGATTCGTTATTTTGATTGAGTTTAGTTTATTTTATTAGAATTTAGTTCATTCCACTATACTCAACTAGGTCATTTTATTATATTTAGTTCATTCTATTAGACCCAAGATATGTAAGTCTCAATATTTATTAAACACTTTTAACATTTTATTTAATATATTACTAAAAAAAACATTTCATTTAATATACTCTTTATGGTTAATTGAGATTCATATAATCTATATAGGGCTAACTTTTTTTTTTTTTGACGTAATATACGGGGCTTACTAGATTAGTGAAATGTGTGAGTGTAGTAATATTTTCTTAAAACAAGTTGATGAAGATTCAATTCATATCTTACAAGATATGTATTTGAATATCTCTACCAATATTAAAAGGTACACTAATTTTATTTTATTTTTAAGAAGTTAAACTAATACACTTAAAATTATTTTTTGGTTACAATGGCAAAGAAAACAACAAAAAACATAAACAAGAAAAACTAAGATCTCAGGAACCAAAGTTCCAATAACATCGTTCCTCAGTAACGGAAGCAGGTCATCAGGGGTGGAGGGTGTGGGGGTGGGGGTGGGTGGTGGTGAAGGTTGAAACCAACATCTGGAGAGGCTCCTCGCATTGCAAGTAAGATTACACATTGATTGCCTTCACAGAGAGTGTCGTGAAGCGCATAGTTGGTTTGGGAAAGCAGCACTTTTATCTCCTGGATGAGAGCCGCATGAACATGAAACCTAGATGTGTTGCCAACGATAAGGTTGATGTAGAGGAGAGAATCGGAGTAGCAAACTAACAAACCTAAATTGGCACCTAATAATCAACAAATTGTTGTATTTGTATTTATTTTTATATTTTATACTTTGGGGAGCTTTTGGCACCATTGGGCCTAAACTTTTCGCAATAAAGAAAGAGTAGAAAATTACCTTTCTCCCATTCAAAATTGTCAATTTTCTTGATCCAGCGAGAATTAATTCACGCTCGCCATTTCACAGCGTAATTAATTCATGTTGACACTTTTCAGATGATTGATCCGACTTAAAAAGTGATTGAACCGATCTAAAAAGTGTTAGTGTGAGTTAAATACCACTGAAAAATATTGAGCGTGAGTTAACTCCCGCCGAATCAAGCGAATGAGCAATTTTTGAAAGAGTATTACAAAGAAAATGTTAGTAGTGTGTTTTAAAAATGATTTGATTATAATTGGGTTGGTACTTCCAAGTGCATACCTCTCAATTCAATTTTCAGAACAGTTGTGGTTAGGTTAGGTGAATGAAACGGTGCAAATAGCTCATGTATTGTATTCTACTCACTCTTTAGCAGGTCGTGAGGATCATTATCTTTGTGTAAATATGTCTGAGGTCAATCCTAGACACACATTTTTCGGCCATAGTAATATTTAGTGGCATAAAGTAATACTTAGTACTGCATTTGGTCTATACGCAACTATGCTATGCTATAAACTAATGTTGCATTTGGTCTATACGCAACACTCTATAGTCGTAGATGAAGGTGCGTCAATTTGTGTGATTTCTCTGAGTTTTATTTTCATATATTCTGTCTTTGTTTGTTAGCGTAAACGAATTAGTTATATTTTTACATTAGATTTATTTTGGTTACATGAGAAAAAGAAATAGAAAACAACAAAGGAAAAGAAATTAATCCCTCAAAAAGGACACTCTTGGTTAGAATATTTGAACAGTAGTTCACTTCGTGGAGAATATGATACAATGAAACATTTGAAAAGTAAAAAATAACATCAAAATGTTAGGATAATGTGATGAAATCTAGCCGTACAAAGAATTTGGAAACATAACTTTTTGAAACATGCTTGCCAATTTTCTCTAGAACTAATTAGAATAAAATAATTTTTTTTAATGATCTGACAATTATAATTGATTAAAAATGTAATTTTTTCCCACCAGCATATATTAAACTTTTACCTTTTTAGGTTTATCTATTTTAATGCATTTTTTAGTATAGTTTCCATAACCTTTTGAGTCAACAATCGGAACAAGTGATATATTATAAGATGAAATGAGCCAAAAACTCCATTTAGACTCATTAAAATCCAATGTAGGAATGCATGTGCGTGTGCGTGTGTGTAGGGGATGCTTAACATGGATGATGGATAAAAAAAACTGATAAAATAAGACAAGTGTTGATGGATCTCATGTTTAAGGATGTTTTTTCAATACTACAAAGCACTTAGTCTTATTTGTTTGATGAATTGTACATACTACATAGATATCACTTCTAACCATGCTCATATTCATGAACATTATCACTTCTTAAGGTACAAATATATTGATGCACGTCAGAAAGTGTGTATATTATCTAATTATTATTACAATTTATTATTTTTTATTCTACTAAAAATATATTAAGATTAGGGTTATGAGTTAGTCATGAATCTTTATAAAAAGGAGGTTATTTCTTGGTCTACCGTAAGCTTTAGGTAAGAATTGAAAAACCTCTCTTGGTAAACATGAGATTCAACAAAACCCTCCTTTTGTTTTCTTTCTTTTTCTTCTCAATCATCATTCTCCATTACACCACGCCGTTTCCCCCTACTGCTAGCACTACCATTAGTCATGGTAGTTTCTTCAATACAAGTTTACAAGTTGGCTTATTAAACAAGATTATGAATCTCATTGGCCCTCAAGACTACTTGTCCTTGCTAATGACAAGTATTAAGGGTAGGATAAATCATATGCATAAGGGAAATTGTGACAAGACCAAATGGGATTTTAGACTAATTTCAAAAGGAGAATGTTAACCAAGGCTCCCGGAGCATTGGTTAAACACTAAAAGTAAATTTTTATTAAAAAATAATGTAATTATTATTTGATAAAAAGTGACAGTTTATATTTCTAAGACAGAAATTATATTTATAGATTCTTTAATGTAACTCCTGTTCTTAGAAATTATATTTCTAAGACCCATTTCAAAATATAATGTAACTCTTGTTCTTACTCAAAGGGGTGTGGTAACTTTACTAGTACAAGAAGCTGTTAATGCTGTTCCGGACTCATGTTCTCATGCCACCCTTATCATACTCAATTCTGGAACATACAGGTTATCTTCTCTTATGTTTTTATTGATACATATTACTTGGTATTTGATTAATCAAGTCAATTCTTTATATTTTTGTTGCCTTTATTTTTTTATTTAATAATGAACTTAAAAGATACCTGGCTAACTAGTGTTTTATAGAAACACGTGGAGATACTTGCTTAAAAATTATGAATTTATAACTATTAATGACATAACTGGACAAAATTCAATCGTATGTATATAAGGTGTGCATAAATTTTAAGATTTTTTTTATGATGATGAAATATGATTAGAATATTATAAACAACTTAACAACATATATAAAAATATTAAACTTTATACATTTATACGCTATTTCACTAAACAAAAATATTTGGTGAATCCTTAGGGAGAAGGTAATGATTAATGCCAAAAAAACAAACTTGATACTACAAGGTATATCATTACAGTCATAGAATGGAATGATATTGCAAATTCCACGGTAACATACGATAGCTACTCCTTTTGGTGTATTTGCTTCTAAGTTCATTGCTTACAACATTAGTTTTAAGGTTTCCCTAAAAAAAAAGTTTCAGGTGAGCAATTTCGTTTGTTCAATATTAATGTGTTTTTCTTGTTATTTATGGATATTCATATTAATTTGCATAACATATAGTAAGATCTTAGTCAATTAACACATACATTTAGGATTGTGTGGAAAAAAATAGAACACAACTCCTACCCGGAGAGAAGAACAAACAAACAGTGGCGCTAAGTGTTAACAGTGATCAAGCTGCATTTTATTGATGTGGGTTTTATAGTGCAAAAGATACACTACTTGATGATCAAGGGAGATATTATTTTAAAGAATGTTTCATCGAAGGATCTATCGATTTCATATTTGTAAATGGTAGATCACTTTATGCCTTCTCAAATACTGTTGGCACCAAGAAAAAATTAACAAAAGGCAGTTATAACTACTTTTGTGAACAAAGTGAGTGATCATCATAAATATGACCCCTACAAACACAAACACCGCTCTTACTTTACAATTATTAAGCAGCAGCAGGACTAACATGACTGCTACTAATAATTATAAAGCTAAAGTTCACAGGTGTTGTTGTATATGTGGGTCTGAGTTTATATCTGGACAAGCTAGCTTTGGGGGGACATATGAGAAGGCATAAAACTTCTCTAAGAAACTTTATTGAAATAATGAGTAGTCATCATGATGTGATAAATGTAAATGGAGAGGATCTTAACTCAAGTAAATATGTTTTTGAACTTGGACATGAAACTCCTTTAATTTTCAAAGCATTTTGACTACTATGACATGAAACTTTATGTTTTGAACTTGGACATGATGCTATTCTTTATTGTTTCATATAGCTTATTACAGAGGAGGCACTATTTCACCATCTTCTTTTCAATTAAAACATTTCTCTTTAAGATTATATTGGTTGGATACTTGAATGTATAACAAGGAGAATAACATATTCATGGCAGCAGCATCTTAGAGTTCAATGGCTAATCTTACTTTATATTACAAAGTACAGACTACTGATGCGGCGGTATTTAAGTTTTCAAATGAATGAAAAATTTAAGTGGGGCATGCCCTGTAATCTTTAAACAAAGACATGTTATATATTATAGTTTGTACAAGTTTGTGAGTAAACATAATTGTGCAAGTATGAATATCAGATTGACTTGGGAGCAACACACAAAAGATACATCATTCATAGGCAAACAAATTTACACAACCTAATACGCGGCGTTGTTGCCAATTTCGTCATTCAAGTAATTGAGCAACCAAAGGACACTAGCAGCAGTAACAAACTAGTGAAGAAACTCACATATACAGGATTTTTGTTCAACAAGTTGACAATGCAGAAATTTAAGAGCAACAGCCTCCATTTTGGGATGATTGTGGTTCTTGTTTCTGTTTTAAAACATTCCTTTTTGTTGCTGCTGATCCTTCTTCCAATAGACTAGGAGCTTCCATTATCTACAAAATGGTGTTCTACTATTAGGTCATAATTTGATATAAAAAAAAAAAAAAAAAAATACACAATCAATCAATTTACCATACAAGTTTCTCTCAAACTAAATATCAAAACCTTGTTTTATGGACTACTTATTATATTTATATAGTTCAGGGACCAAGTTGATAGTTTATTCTAGGGGGTTGGGTAGCTCAACTGGTTTGAGCTAAGGGAGTAAATGAGTTGAGAAGTTAAAGATCCAGGGTTCAAGTCCTGGTAAGGAGAAAAATACTACCTTAACAAAAGCCGTAAAATTGTAGATAAGCACTTTTTAAAACCAGTTTTTATTAACAAAACCAATATGTAAGCTTCTTATTAGATGCTTGTGAATCAACGTCCGGACAATATATTATACAAAAACACTTCTTATACTTCTGTATGCAGATTTCTCGGTTGAGTTATTATATTTTTAGAACTAATATTTAAGCTTATGCTAATTTGGTAAGAACTCACAGGGTGTGAAAGAAAAGCAAATTCCTCTGAATTCTTCATTTATAATGATGAATGTATTGAAAAACTATATACTAAGGATATATAGAGTATACAGAGAGAAATGATCCAAGGAACATATAACAGAATTGCAAACTGTTTTACAAACAAAGAAAACTACCAATTAACTTAGTGAAGTGTAATGCCTAATGTTAGTTAATTGGAACAGTATGCACAAGACAGAAACATCATTAAAGGAAACCTACAAAATCTTACCTTTAGAGCGAGTTCTTCAAAGCACTTCTCCACATTTTCTCGAGTTTTAGCACTACATTCAAGTAGCAAACACCCCAGTTCTTTAGCAAGGGATAAGCCCTCTTCTCTGCTCACTGCCCTCTCAGAATCCTGAGTAATAAACAATAGCATATATTAGATGACAGACAGAGCCACCAATCATGTGAAAATCTCACATTGTAAGATCCATTCCTAGGAGTTCTGGAAAGCTAAGGGTCTGATAAATCTAATGTGTGTCTAAAAGTGAGGTATTCGTGATCTGAACCTATGCTATTGCTATGTGCAATGGCAAATGACATTTGTGCTAAATGAGGTCCTAATACAAAAATTCATCTATCTCCACAAGGTTCTTCAATGGTTTCAGAATGTCCAGTAGAACTGTAAATCATATGCTCAAGATGGTTGCTTAGACAATGATAGTGCCTCTAAATGGCAGTGTAATACTTCACATATTCACTGAAATGCAAGTGTTAATATCACAAGCATTGCCACATGCAAATGCATATCTGATTTCATTCATATAGAATGGTAATGCGAGGATCAGGGATTCTGATGTATGTCATCAGAATATGACGGTGATGGTGACAGAAAAGTGTGAAGCAATGTTATTGTAAGTAAGGGATGCCTCCTACTTGAAAAATACTCTTTTAGGTCATATCACATTGAACATGGGACTTTCAATGCACCTTCTCACGCTCAAAACTAGACATTTTGAGCTTGACCTGAGTAGCTCAATAACGGATAGTCCAAGGGAGTGAAAAGGTGGCTTGTAGTTGTGGGGAGGCACATAGGAGTTGATAAGGAGGTCATGAATTCAACCACCCCTACTAACAAAATAACAACTATGTAATTCCAAAAAAGAAAAAATAACGGCTGGCCCAACAAATATTTCATAGACTCTGATACCATCTTAAAATTAAGATTGAGCCTAACACCACTCTACAAAACCGGCTTGTAACGTGAGAGATGTCTTCCACTTATAAAAACTTTTAGGCAATATTACATCTAATGTGAGACTCTGAACAGTATGAATGTGTTCATGTATACAAACCATACGAAAGACAAGGTCTTCTAAGTTGATCCACACCTAAAGCATACTTACGATAGGTTGGAATTGAATTTATTATTTTGAAATCATGAGAATGTCTTAATTTTATCATAATGTGAGCATTGACTCATTGTCATTAATTCTATTGAATGGTGAAATAGACTTGGAAGACAAAACTTATATGTTATTCATTGCCTAAACGTGGATAAGATCAAAACCACAATTTCCAACCAATCCAATAAAACATATTTCAAGACAATTTCCTACCAATCCAATAAAAAAAATCCATTCTCTATGGTAATCATAAACTCAGACCCAGTACTTTCTTGATGATCTATCTATCTATTATAAGAAAAGTCTTCTGGTAATCAAACATGGAAGAATTTAACATATCTATTTCTTGTCATTTTTCACACATTCGTGCAATCTTATGCGAGATTTTGCCTAATTAGAACATAAAACTTACTTTGTCAACTTTATTTCCAACTAGCATCTTCACGCACTCCTGATTAGTTGAATAGAGTTCCAATTCCTTAGACCACACTTCTGACAAGTTTGTAAAGGTTTCTCTCCTTGTGACATCATAAACTAGAAGATAAGAAAACAAAGCACTCTATAAATAAAAATCATTAACATTAAAAAAAGTGACTTATATCAGTAATTGAAAGACATACTTTATCCAGTTCAAGTGTTCAACTATTACTAAATTATGGTTTCACAACAAGGCCATCTTTAGTCCCCGGATAAATATAGATAAGATCAAAGCCACAATTTCTCACGAAGAACAATGTAACAGATATCTATATGTTCATAAACCACATTAGCATACCGAGAATGATTCCTTGTGCTCCTCTATAGTAAGAACTTGTTAGAGTCCTGAACCTTTCCTGTCCAGCTGCAATAGACCCAATGCTATTCTATAAGTCAACTTACCACTTAAATTAAATTGGTCATTTTGGTATGTTAACAAATTATTCAACAGAAAACTCAATGAATCACATGCTACTAAGATTGAAGAACAGTCTAATTTCATGAAGGGGAAACACAAGATAGTATATACCTGTGTCCCAAATTGTAAGTTTTAATCTTTTCCCACCTACCGTGAGCATTTTGATCTTAAAATCAACACCTGCGGATCATAGAAACAACATTAGATCATATGAAAACTCAAATCAGATAAAAGCAACATAGCTAAGGAATGAGAGCATTTAAAAAAAAAAAAACTAGAGACGGCGAAAATTATTATCAACTAAAGCGATATTAATGATCATTTTACAGCAGACGTATAGGAGATTTGAAGTCAGTCTCTTTAGATTACAAGATCAAACTCTTACCACTGGGATAACAGCTAACAAGATAATGAGTGCATAAATTAAATAGTTTGTTAATTACAATCCAATGGCATATATAAAAGGAGCAAAGTAATTAGAGCAGTTAAACAATGGCATCCTATTGTCAACAAATTCAATCATGAAACAAACTTGAATTTAACAGAGTGATTATAAACAATAGCTAGATCAAGAATCAAGAGGCAGACACCATTAATTTAATAGAAATGAGAGAATTATAAAGATAGAGAGAGAAATAAATACCAATGGTAGGTGAAAGATCTTCAACAGAGGAGTTGGAAATGAAAGTGACAAGTAAACAACTTTTTCCAACACCAGAATCACCAATCAACAAGATCTTGAAAGAGAGATCATGGCCACTGCTCTGACCTGAGCCTGATGATGAACTCATTTTTCTATCTCTTTCTAGCTATTAACTTTATTATCTGTGTAGTAAGTATGTGTTGTGGCTATCTTAAAAAAGAATAGTGAAAGGTACCAGAGAGAGAGTGGTAACTAAAAGGCCACAGCCACACTGTTTCTGTAAGTTGGAAAATGCAATGCCACCCAATGGGGGCATCACTTCATTTATTTGCTCTCTTAAAGGACTAAGGAGAGAGAAGAAGCTAAAACGAAAGCAACCGTCTACACCTTTTTTGCTTCTTAAACAAAAAAGTATTCAGAAGTACTACTATGGTTTCAATCAAAGAGGAAAATAAATTGAAAAAAAGGATTAATCAATCATTCAGAAAAATGTTGATTACAATAAAGGATTAAGACTTTCCTCAAAAAACAAAAAAAAATAAAGGATTAAGATTGGTTAGAAGTTCGATCATTGACTCTGTACGAAGAAAATTTGGTTGAAAATGGAGAGCACACATTGTGTATTTACATACTCTTGACATAGACTAATCGTGTTAAATAATGATAGAAATTTTGTACCATGGTAAAAAAAATACACTTTATATAATGATTATATTCTAACTAAAGTAAATAATCACAACAAAGATAACCGGCCATTTGATAACTTACTTCAACCAACAATACTAATATTTATCGTTTTAAGATGTAAATAAACTTCAACTAATTCTAACGTTTAGAATAGGAGTGACAAACATAAGTAAGGTCTAGGAGGACTATATCAATTACTATTGAAAGTTAATAATGGAATTTATTATTACCAATTTAGAAATTTTAGACTTCAGCATAATTTGTAGTGGGTGCCAAGAGAAGGTCTAAAGACTAAAGACCAACCGTATGTGTCAATTTTAGCAAATCGGATTTCTTGTTGTCAATGTTTTGACGCATTCACATACAACCATTATTGGATCTAAATTAAACGATCTATGTTTTAATGCAAATTTGATTTCTTTAATACTAAAAATAAAGAACCTGAAATCAAAATTGTTCGATCACTATCCAACGACCACATATATACCAAATGCATGATTGCCTCAAACATTGAGTGCAGATAATCATATGTTATTATGATGATTGTGCACGTAATCCATTTTTTTAGTTCCCTACAACATGCGTATGCCTCTTTTTGTGGAATGCAATGTTACTGTCTCAACTCCATGGCCTACGTGTGAGGAAGGAATGGTGTGTGTGATTTTCTTAGTTATATTGAAAGCGATGCTGCTGTATTGAAGCAGAACATAGCACGGGTTACCTGTTTATTTATATCAATCTAAACTTTGAACTAGTTCTTTTTTCTCTCGTGTTATCATCATGCTACAACACTTTTTTATTTAAGGTGATTAAACTAAAGGATCATGCTTGCTACCTAGATGCTAATTAGTATAACTTAGGTGTAAGGTGTTTCTCTTAAAGCACGTTATCATACATTATTGTTGCCTTTCATTTTCCTATCATAGCACCCTCTTTTCTGAAAATTATATCAATTTATGGTGTCTTAAAAAAAATTAGCACTTATATCAACAAAAAAAAAAATTAGCACGAAAAAAGTGTTTTAAACATTAAAATACATCGTTTAGCTAATGTGAACACAAGAAAAATTACCAATAACCATATATTAAAAATATGTCATGACTGATGATACATTTGCAGTAATATGAAGAACAAGTAAAGAAGACGACTACGCAAAACTGCAAAGTGTATTTGGATGTTAAGGTCTCTTTACTTTGTGAAATTAATTTTTATTTTTTAAAATATGTGTTAGTTTTATTTGTTAACAAGGAGAAAAGACTTTTAAATGAGTTATTGTGATGGAGAGAAAATAAAATGTTACCAAGAGATCATACAATTAATGAAAGAATGAAAAACTAGCTATTTTGATATTTTTCGTTGTTTCCGAGAATTCAAGATAATTGTTTGCTTTAAAAAAGTATTTTCTTCTTGTTGACAAGTAAAACTAAAAAAGTTTAAAAATATGAAAAATAAAAAAAGTTTTCACAAAGTATTCATACCCAAGTTTTAGGTAGAATTTGCTCTATCAATTTATGTGTAAACTCAATGTAAATGATAACAACAATGAATATCCTCCAAATACTTTAAGAGTGTGTTTGGATTGGGTAATTGAGAAATTTTGAAGAATTTAGAATTCTAGGTAATTCAAATGATTCAATTAAATTGCCTTCATTCCTAAATATTATTGTTTGGATGGAGTAATAAAAAAATATTATTGTCATCATTATTGGGTAACTTTTATAAATTTCAATTTTTTGGGGCCAAATTTGAAAAATGAAATTAGGGGTCGATTTACGATTTTCAAAAATTATGAGGGGTCAAATTATAATTTTTGAAAAATTGAGGGGTCAATTTGCAATTTTTTTATAAATTTATTGCAGTCAAATTGAAAATTTTGGGAAATTTGAGGGCCAAAATGCAAAATTTGAAAAATTTTAACAATGAAGAATTTTGAAATTCTTAACTTTTAAGTGTCGTTTAAAATTCTTTAAATTTAACTAACTTGAACAAAATACTTTATAAATTTCCATCATTTTGAAAATTCTTCAAATTATTATCCAAAGAATATAATTCACATCAAAACATCACATTCCCTCATCCAAACATACTCTAAAATCTCTTCAAATATATGGTTTAGCTCACTTAAAATAATGTCTTTTTTTATAGTTAAACTCTATTTTAAGGGGGGAGCAATAAGAGTTCTCAAATACTTCATCCAAGTTTTATCCTTGGAAGTATTAGATATAAAATATTTATTTTGTTAAAACACCATGAATCAACTATTTGCGTCAATAGAACGATCCCCGCAAGTGGGCAGTGGGATTGGTCCCCTCAGATTAAAAATGTCGAACCTTAAATCGGATACCGAATTTAAAAAAAAAAAAAAACTATTTGCCGTCAAAATCCGGATCATATATTTTCCCAAATTTTTAATAAACTTTTTCTACTGTCAATTAATCATAATAATTAGTTCATTAGAAATGTTTTACTCTAGCAATAGTTACTTTTAAAGTTACACATTTTCGTCGTTTTAATTTATTGAAATTGAAAACTTTTTACATCGACTGTGTATAAAATTTATTCTTTCTTTCTCAAATATAAAATCTAATCTTTTTTTCTTTCTCAAATATAAAATTTAATATTTCTAACAGTATTATATGCATTTTCCCCTCAAAATTATTGTATGCATATTTTGATGAGAAGACAACTCTTTTAATATGCACTTTTTGGAAAGTAGCTCCATAGCGGTGAGAGACTCTAACTTATTAAATTTCAGTGCAAATGTTATTTGTGATTTGCAAATTTTTAGGCTTGTTCCTACCGTAACACATCAAATTATAGATTTTCTAAGTGATTTGTGGGCTAACATGGCTCGGACAACAATCAAGTTATAGATTTTCTGAGTGATTTGTGGGCTAATATAGTTTGAAAAGAAGAGAATGTTGATTCGACTGGAAACACAAGTCAACGATTTCAATTGGTGCCACAAAAAAGACTAAGAAGCAACAGCGTGAGCGAGCAAATAGTTTAAGGTAGATGCTACTAGTCATTCGTCTCACTAGTTCTTTGGTGGGAGTTGTCCCCCTTGCTTTTAGACATTTTATTTGTTTTTATTTTTCGCTTTTGTTTCTCTTTGAGGGTTTTTGTTTAGTCTGCTTTCCTCTTTGTACTTTTTACTCATTTAATACTACCTTCGTCTCTAATTATAAGACCCTTTTGAGAAATTTTTTTGTCACTTTTTATAAGACCCCTTTGCTATTTCCAACTACATTAATTATTTCTTTACATACATGCCCTTATTTATTATTCATCTTTTTATTATACCAGCAATAAATAACATGTTGAAAACATAAACTAACACTCTCTCTTGAATAATAAATTTGTAAAAACAATTGTAATTACAAACATATTTAATACAAATATCCAATATCTCAATTCCCGTTATTTTTTCAAAAGGATCTTATAATTAGGGACGGAGGTAGTACATTTTTTTCTAAAAAAGAATTTACTCTTTTAATACATGATTAAGGTACTACATGTGACCTCTTTGCATCACATCTTTTGCTTAAAAAAACTTTTTAAATTTATTTATTTTTTAAATATTTTGTTGCTCATAGCTTTTGGTGAGAAGACAATTCATCAAAAAATAGATGTGAAATTTTATACTATATCTTTTGACGAGAAGACAACCTTTAAAATAAGATACTAAATTGACTCTATTCTTTAAATTACATTCGTCCTACAAAAATCCTTGGAATCACAAGATATTGTGTTTCTATCCATTTTATAGATGACGGTGTTTTTATTATATGATTTTACATGAGGGAAATGTTAACTTGCGTTTTAATGATACAAATTTAAAAATTAAACATATAAGTTTTTTTTTTCTTTTCAAAATAGTACAATTAATATCTTAAAAGTTGAAATTTTATCTTCTTAATATAAATATAAATATTGATATTTAATTTTTATTTTTTTAGTTTCTTAACTTGCGCGATGACAACTCTTTATATAATTGGTTTAGTTCTTCTTCACACTCTTTATATAATTGCTTTAGAAAGTTTAGATAATGCTTTTTTAATTATACTTTTTTTGTCAGATGAATTATAACTTTAATTACGTAAGAATGCATGCATATAAACATATATCAATTAACAAACAATTTTTTTTTTGAAAAATTTTAACAAACTACGTCTACTTGTAATGTACTAACTGAATATATTTATTTTTGAATTGGAACATCGTTCTTCCCTCACCTTAAATTTTCTATATGATCTACTAACTAACCTTAAAAATTAATTGATCAATGATACAAATAGAGGGATCCCTCTATCAAATCTCTAAACTGTCGTCGTCTGCATCGTATCGCATAATGGATTGCGAACCTAATATTTTAGCATTTTATATTTTTTTTTATTCATATCTATGTGAATTCCACTTTGTTTTGAGGGCAATCGACAACTCATTGGCACGAGTGAAACTTTATCAATATTCTATCTGAATAGTAAACAGTAGTATATTTTCTTCTAAAAGAATGGGAAATGAGTGTAAGCATTTGAATTGGATCCTCTCCTTCCTTTGATGTCTGTCGTGGATATCCGACTCCGCTCCATGAAATGGAGTCAATATGAATGAATGGTCATTTATATACACACAAAGCCTCTATGAATGTATTAATTTTTTTTTTTTTTTTTTTTGTGTGTGTGATGACTCATAGATTTTGTTATGTTGCATTGTTAATCGATTTAGGAAATTGAAAATGCTACCTTACTACACTCAAATTTAATGACGAAAAAAAAATTGGATGGAAAAAAAAATGCAACAAATTTATGTCGTGTTAAAAAAAAAACTACAAAATTTATGTACAGTGTATTTGCATTCATAGACTAACTTTTTTCTTACACCAGAATTTAAATTCGAATTATCCAACTTCTTCAACCCTTAACTTAAATAATAGGCTTAATTGCACTTTTGGCTCCCTATCTTTTCAAAAGTTGCGATTTTGACCCTCTAACTAATTAAAATACAAAACAACCCTCTATCTATTGGATCTTTGGCAGTTTTGGCCCCCAAGACCACTTTTGACTTAGTCTTCGCTGACGTGGTACCCACAATGGTCGACACGTGGCACCTCACTTAAGGGATATGGGTGCCACGTCAGCGAAGACTAAGTCAAAAGTGGTCTTGGGGGCCAAAACTGCCAAAGATCCAATACATAGGGGACTATTTTGTATTTTAATTAGTTAGGGGGCCAAAATCGCACCTTTTAAAAAAATAGGGGCCAAAAGTGCAATTAATCCTAAATAATATCATTCAATATGATTTTAAATTTATCAGTTATTTCGGTTGTTAATTTTATACACACTCATACTCAATCTAGTAATCCATTGCTATCAATTAACTTATACGTTAGTCGTTAAAAAAAATTTAACTTTTGTGTTAACTATGTAACATATATGCATCCTATTGCATGAGCATGAATAGAGGTGGCATCATTATGATCAAGCATCATTTGTGCTTGCAAAAATATAATGGCAGATTCCTCTTTACCAAGTTGAGGTTGGCGAAGCCACTTGTCTTTATTCAACTTTGGAGTGGGGTGAAAAACTTTCATTTAGGTAAGGTTGATTTTGAACTACGTTCTCAGAGATTTGTTGATTATACTCGTAGTACTTTATCTGAATTGGATCGAGAGTTTCATTTTGTGGAAGATGGTTTAGGAGCACTTCGCGTAGTGGAAGGTTGTTGAGGAGCACTTCACCTATGTTGATAAGGGGTGGTACCTATAAACACTCTAAAGCTTGTGCAAGTAAGCGAGACAAAAGCAAGAAGTATGTGGAATAGAGGTTGTGTATGTTTCCCTTTGTCTCAAGAGGTTTTATAGTGGCACCGAGGAGACTTTGAGGAGTTGAGCATTTAGTGACCGAACTCGTAGCGGTTGTAACGTCTCCTTGACATTCGCCCATGTCACTATCTTTGTATTGGTTGTTGTCCTCGCACTACCTGTTACTAGCTTGTTGTAGAAGCTTTGACCCTTGATTAGGTTGTGTGCATTGGGTTAGTTTTTTTTTTTTTTGTTTTGTTATGGATTGAGCTTGCGCCCAATTTAGAACAAGAGAAATGCTAAATGTTACAGGAAATGCATTGACGAAAAAAACAACGAAAGGTGTTGGCTAATTAATTCACCCCACTAACCCTTCTATTTTCCACCAAAAGCACTCCTCTTAGAAAAATACCAAAATTGATGTTACAAAATTTGGTAATAATTGTTATTAAATGTCGTGATATTGTTGATACTCAATTCAAAATCTTCCATATATAATTTGTTAGAAGACAATCAAATAGAATAACTCATAGTATGGCAAGGGTAGTCACACTTGTAACTAATTTCCAAATTAGAGATTACAACATGAATTTGAAATATTATGATGAAGGAAATGCTATAAACACCTTTTATTAAAATAAACAAATGCTATAAACACCTATCTAAGGAGTGGGTGGAAATATTAGTGGGAGAAATCAAGGAGTTGGATGAAAAAGGCGAGGAGGTGGGGTTGGAGGAGGAAGAAATTATTAGTAGGAAAGCTAAATTTAGTGAAGTTTGGAAGATCCTTAAGGCTAGAGATGCTTCGATTGTTCAAAGATCTAGAGCTAGGTGGATGAAGGAAGGGGATGCGAATTCTAAGTACTTCCATTTGTGTATTAAAAGGAGATCTAGTGCTAATTCCATCAAGGCGCTAAAGGTTAGTGAGGGGTGGGTGGTTTCTCCGTTGGAGGTCCGGAGAGAGGTGGTGGACTATTTTACAAATCATGTCGCAAATATGTTGTGCTTTAGGCCAAAGTTGGATGGGGTTCCATTTCCATCTTTAACTGAGGTGGAAAATGGGGGGCTAATTGCACCTTTTTCCTTATTAGAGATTGAGGCGGTCGTAAAGGAAAGTGATAGGGATAAAAGTTCGGGTCCGGACGGGTTTAACTTTGCATTTATTAAGGAGTTTTGGTATTTGATAAAAAATGAGGTGAGGATAATGTTTGATCAATTCAATGCCAAC
Source organism: Medicago truncatula (assembly GCF_003473485.1). Classification (NCBI taxonomy): domain Eukaryota; kingdom Viridiplantae; phylum Streptophyta; class Magnoliopsida; order Fabales; family Fabaceae; genus Medicago; species Medicago truncatula. Next base: position 48,393,784 of record NC_053048.1, read on the forward strand.
GGAGTGTTGCCTAAAGGAATGTTGGCGTTTTTTGTTGCTTTGATCCCTAAGGTTTCTTCCCCGATGGAGTTGAAAGACTTTAGGCCGATATCTTTGCTAGGATGTCTCTATAAGTTTCTTGCAAAGGTCTTGGCTAGAAGAATGGGCGGAGTCATGAATTATATTATCTCTTCTAACCAATCGGCGTTTCTTAAAGGGAGGAATTTGGTGGATGGAGTTATGGTGATTAATAAGCTAGTAGATTATGCTAAGAAAGCAAAGCGTAAGTGTGTGATCCTTAAGGTTGATTTTGAAAAGGCTTACGATTCGGTCGATTGGGGGTTTTTGGAGTATATGTTGGCGAGATTGGGTTTTTGTAATAGGTTGGTGGATTGGATGAAGACTTGTGTGTGTGGGGGGAGTATGTCCATTCTTGTTAATGGAAGCCCTACGGAGGAAATTAATATTCAAAGGGGCCTTAAACAACGCGATCCATTGGCTCCTTTTTTGTTTTTGGTGGTTGCGGAAAGGTTTAGTGGGTTGATGGGGAATGCGGTTGCTCTTAATTTGTATGAGGGTTTCCGCTTTGCCCGAAGCGAGGTGGAGGTTACACATCTTCAATATGCAGACGATACTTTATGTGTGGGTTTGCCGACGGTTGAAAATTTGTGGACTTTAAAAGTTTTGCTTCAAGGTTTTGAGAAGGCTTCGGGTTTGAAGGTTAATTTTTCGAAAAGTTGTTTGATTGCGGTGAACGTTCAAACCGGATTTATGGATATGGCAAGTAATTTCTTGCAATGCTCTCAAGGCGCCTTTCCTTTTAAATATTTGGGTCTTCCGGTGGGGGCAAATCATAGGAGGCTCTCCACATGGCAACCCTTGATTGATCTCCTTGATAGGAAGTTGAATTTGTGGGGTCATAAATACATAAGTTTTGGGTGGAGAATTGTGCTTATCAACTCGGTGCTAAATTCAATTCCTATTTTCTATTTGTCTTTTATGAAGATGTCGAAGATGCTGATGGTTGTTTGGAAGAAGCTAGTCCAATTGCAAAGAGAGTTTTTATGGGGAGGAGTTGGAGGTGGGAGGAAGATTAGTTGGGTTTAGGGCTGAAAATGAGTCGAGTCGAACCGAACTCATCTAAGCTCGACTCGATAAGAATTGGCTCGGCTCGAAATTCGACTCGAATTCGATACAAACCTTTTTTCTAGCTCGAGTTCAGCTCGTTTAAAGTTCACGAACTACTCGGTTCAACTCGTTAGATTCAACACAATTTTTTTTTTTTTTTGTCAAGATATATAGCTTGACCTTTTAATTAAAACAGACCATGCTGGTCATAGAAAAAAAAAGTTGAACTTTATGAATTATATGAAAACTATATCAACGGTGGTGTAGCACAGTCCATGTAACAGCGTACTCCATATATTGCGCAGCACACTTCTCTTTTTATGTCTCCTTCTCCTGTTTGATGTTTTCAAACTCCCAGATGTGGGACTAATTTTAGTATACATTGTCAATTAGCGCTTCTTCTTTGTACAAGTGTGTTATTAGCTTTTTTTTTTTTTTCTCTCTCTCTCTTTTATTATAATTATTGTTAATTAAATTAGTAATATATATATATATATATATATATATATATATATATATATATATATATATTATCGAGTCGGTTCATGAACCAACCGAGTCAAACGATATACAACTCAAGTTCAGCTAATTTATTTAACGAATTTAATTTTCAGCTCATTTGGATCATGAACCAAGTTCAACGAGATAATTGTCGAATCGAGTTTCGAACTATTGTCGAGTTGGTTCGGATCATTGTCAGCCCTTTGGGTTAAGTGGAAATCAATTTGTCAAAAGAAGGAAAATGGTGGTTTGGGTGTTAGGGATATTAGAGTGGTCAATGTGACTTTCTTAGCTAAATGGAGATGGAGGTTGTTGGTTGGGGAGAATGCTTTATGGAAAGAAGTTTTGATGGCCAAATATGGTGATAATGTCTCTATGTTGATGGACGGTAATTTTAATACTTGGCCAAGATTGTCGTTATCTTGGTGGAAGGATATAGTTACCTTGGAGGACTTTGGTGGGGTTTCGTGGTTTAACTCCGAAGTGGTTAGGGGTGTGGGTAACGGAATGAAAACTAGTTTTTGGAATGATACTTGGAGGGGTGAAGTGCCTTTTCAGGATAAATATACGAGATTGTTTTCTATCTCAAATCAAAAAGAGGAGAGTATTGGGGAGTTGTGTGGGGAGAATAGCTTGGGAGAGGCGTGGAACTTCATTTGGTGGAGACGATTATTTGTGTGGGAGGAACAATTATTGGAAGACCTTAGAGACGACCTTGTGGAGTTTCGGTTAGGTGAAGATGAGGATGGGTGGAGGTGGAGGTTGGAGGAAGACGGTAGGTTTTCGGTCAAGTCTTCTTATGAGAAGTTGGAAGGTTTGGTGGTGACGGAAGATGTGTGGGGGGAGGAGGAGAAAAAGATGTTTTCTCAAGTTTGGAAGAGCCCCCGCTCCTTCCAAGGTGGTGGCTCTCTCTTGGAAGCTTTTGATTAATCCTATTCCAACTAGAGAGAATCTTGAGATGAGAAATGTCCTTCATCCGGATGTTTCAACCCTTTGTGTGATGTGTGGTAATGTGGTGGAAATGGCAAACCATATATTCCTTCATTGTCCTTTGTCTAGCCGTGTTTGGAGGGACTTGATGTTGTGACTAGAGTGTGATTTTTTAATTCCTCCAAATTTGTTTATTCTTTGGCAATGTTGGAATGGTTGGGTGAGGAATAAAAAAATCTGCTGTGGTTTGTGGCTTATTTGGCATGCATCTATTTGGGTGATTTGAAAAGCTCGGAATAATCGGATATTTAATGACCAAGTAACGAAGGCGGATGAATTAGTGGAGGAAGTTAAGGTGTTATCTTGGAGGTGGACATTTAATCGGATCAATATTCCAGTTTGTATGTATTATGAATGGTGTTGTTTCGTTCCGAGTTTTTGAGGAGGTCTTGTTTATTTTGGTTTGAGCTGCTATTTTTGGATTGTTTTTGGCTGGTGTGCAGTTGCTGTTTTAGTTTGTAGCAGGAAGTGCTTTTCAGTTATTCTTCCTCTGTTATGCTATTTCAGTTGCCAGGCGCGCCTCTATCCTCTGTGTGTGTTAGGTTCTGCTATATAGCAGTATTTCTTTGTCAGAATTTTTGGTTTGGGGTGGTTAGCGGCTATCTTTATTTTTGGGTTTAGGTTCCTTTTGTATACGGGACGTTTGTGTGGGATGGTGTTCCGCATATTTCCGGCACCTTGTAATTTTTCCGATGTTCTTGCTTGGTGTGTCTTACGCCGGCAAGATTTAATAAATTTGGCTGATTCAAAAAAAAGGAGCGTCGAAACAAATTAAATAATAAAAAAAAATTGAATACTTGTATGAGGTTTTTGACATGTATAAAAAAAGTGTCATACATTGGACACCAACGCGGGTTGAACACCGCGACACACAAGCATATTAAATTACACGATCATACAAATCGCACCCTATAGGTTTCTCAGGAAGATATCTTTTGCTGTTTAATTCAAAGTTCAAGCATATGTACCTAGTACAGTTAAAAGGAGAAGAACAAATCAAAACATTACTGCTGACTGCGGATGACTGAAGGATCATAACCTGCAAAACAAGAAAATAAAAAGTAAAACATGAGGCGTGACTATGTCACTAAACTAAGGAATTATCCGCAGAATTGTGCAACTCCCCCCAGAGTACAACAGGTTCATCTCGACGGTAATCATTCCGAGGCTATCAGGACACAGAGAAAAATACACAGACTCAACGACTCAGACACTTAGTATTTTTGTAACACTGAAAGAAGTAGCTTTGAAGAAAAAAAAAGGTTTGTAACTCTGTTACTTTTTCATGTAATGAAATTGTGTTCTTATAGAATACAGACTCAAAGATATTAAACAAGTTTATGAAAGTTGTTTTCACTTACGGCAATTTGTTAATGAAAGTTGTTTTCACTTCAAAAAAAAAAAAAGACTAACTCAAACAATATATATTTGTAGCATAAACATTTCAATAAAGTTCTCATATATCATCAAACATTTCAGTTTAATTTGTATCCACACCATTTTAATTTACGGCAAACAACTCTTAACTCAATTAATGGTTGATAGCAAATAAAACTAAAACTACTCTATTAAAGATTAGGTTAAACTGCACTTTTTACTCCTATGTTCTAAAATGTTGCAATTTTGGCCCTCTATTAAAAAAAATTGCAATTTTGGCCCCTTTCATCCAAAAATTGCTGAGAAGACGTCACGTGTCCCAAAAAAGGGGTCATAATCGCAACTTTTTGTAAAGATAAGGGGTCAAAAAGCATATTTCCCTTATGTTAGGAGGTCAGAAGAGTATATTTCCCTAAACATATGGGGTCACTTTTGCCATTTTTTTTAATAGGGGGCCAAAATTACAACATTTTGAAACTTAGAGGACGAAAAATGAGGTTTAGTTTAAAAATTATCAATGAAAAGCAATCCCAATAATACAACCTCATATATCCAATATGTGCAAACATTGAACTTCATAGATCTAATAGAATACACAAAGTAAACACATGTCTCAGCTGGCATTTCTCGACCAATTAGATGAAGAAGGTGAATAGAAACTAGTTCTTTTGAGTCTCACAAAAGTATTCAGATTAACAATCATCTCAAAGCTCTACACACTTTAAATAAATTTTAAATCAGTTTTTAACTACTCATGTTTGCACTCACTCATTTAGATAAAATATCACATCTAATATTTTTAAAGACAATATAACTTGAATACATGTGTCCGAGAAGGAAAATAATTGAGTAGTATCCAACAAACATATGTATGTATGAGGCATATAATGATTTATGAAATTCAGTTTTCAACTTTGATAAATCATTGTCATCAATCAAACAAAGAGTACTACAACGGCTTAATTACATTTTTGGTCCTCTAACTATTTAGTTGGTATCGGATTGGTCCTCTAACTAAAAATTGATTTATTTTGGTCCTCTAAGTTTCTCACCGTTACTACATTTAGTCATTTCTGTTAGTTTTATTCAAATAAACGTTAGGATTTGTGTTATATGGGTACCTGACCTCCTATTTCACACATACATATGAACCATAACAGTTACCAATAATATCCGTCACTATTTAATCATAATACCTTAACAAGGAATAGGACCAAAATGATGCTAATAAATAAAGTTAGAGGACCCACATAACACAAACCCTAACATTTATTTGAATAAAACTAACAGAAATGACTAAATGTAGTAACGGTGAGAAACTTAGAGGATCGAAATAAATCAATTTTTAGTTAGAGGACCAATCCGATACCAACTAAATAGTTAGAGGACCAAAAAGGTAATTTAACCTACTACAATAAAATATAGTATGAAACCTTTTAGAAACTCACGGTTAAAATTACCGGTGATCGGTCTCAAACAAAGAAGGGCTTAATAATTTACATCAGATTTTCAAAATGCCTCATTAATCAAAACATACTATATTTCAAATCAAGTAAATCAACAATTTTCAATATGATTATGCTAGCTCAAATAATTAACCAGGAAAATGCACCCAAACACATGATTGTAATTTACACAAATACATTTAAATTAAGGACAGGTAAAATGGAGTAGATAAAACCTGTGTGAAATATCCACAATGTAATTTTCTACAACTTATTCGCCATTCTCTTCAAATCAAAGGTTCACCACCTCTACATGATGATTGATAAGTGTCAGAAAATAGTATTTCAAATGATTATTTATGGTACGTTTGTTACTTGTTTCAAAAGTTATTCAGGGAAAAGCCGAGAGAAAAGTGATTATTGACCTATTACGCTTTATTAATCTTACTCTACCCATTTGTGTAGGAATTGAGTGCCAAAACATTAAGCAAGGACCAAAAAGAACAAAAGTGGGCAAAAGCTACTTCGCCTGGCGAGCAGAAATCCTGCCAGGCGAAATATTTCGCTAGGCAAGCAGTTCCAGAGAGTTGGAAAAACAGGACAAGAACACTTCGCCATGGCGAGCAGAAATTCCGCCAGGCGAAATATTTCGCCAGGTGAGCCAAATGGCGAGCAGTTCCAAAGAGTTGGAAAAAACAGGACAAGAACACATCGCCATGGCGAGCAGAAATTCCGCCAGGCGAAAAAAGGCGATTTCATCTGATTAGAGTGACGTGGCAGAAACCCACTGGCAAAGACATCTCATTTCGCCACGGCGAGCCAAATTTCGCCAGGCGAAAAGTCACTTTTCAGCATATGTATAAAAGCTCATTTTAGAGAGAATAATCATAACATAAGCCACTTTAGGAAGAGAGAAAACAGGGAAAACACAGAGAGAACTTCAATGAGCAAGGGGCACAAGGATTGAAGGGATTCACAAGATCATTGAGACATCATGGCTTGCTTCCATTCCATCTCTTCTTTTCTCCTTGTAAGGTTACCATGACAATGAGTAGCTAAACTCTTTTTGTTGGGATTAAATGTAGTTAACTCTATTAGTATGTATTCCCTTTGATTTGGATATTGTGTGATTCTAAATTATCTTAAGATATTGATGTTATTCTTGCTTTTCATTTCTATCCTATGGATTTGAATTGTTATTGAAAAATACTTTTTGAATCTAGTTGAGAATAATCTTCTATTAATGCTTAGGTTCTAGACATGGAACTTAGGTTTGACAATCACTTTGAAGATTGGAACTTAAAGCTTTTGTATCATTGTATAGTTTGGGAAATCAACTATACAACGATACAATTAACTATTGGAAAGTTTAATAGTTTGGGAAATCGACGATTAGAAGACTCAATAGAAATCACGACATCATTTGGACACGAATGATGTTGTTGAGCAATATGTGATAATATCAATTGATAATTAGAATCCGCAACATTAATCCTAGAATACGTATATGTAGGTTGATGAAGTTTAATCCCAACATAATCATTTCCATGTTAACTCTCATATCTCTTACAAGTCCTTAGTTTATAGTTCATGAGACAAAACAATATTGAATCCTTAGCTCAGAACGATACCGATTGTTGAACGGCTTAGAATATTGCATCAGTCCCTGAGGAGACGATATAAATACTTACTATTGTTTGATGCAAAAATACTACATCAATGATGTAAAGACTCATTCACAACTCCAAGTAACATCATCAAGCTGCTCGTCGTAGGTGACCATTGTTAGAGAGCCAGTAACTACAACATCGACCATGTTGTAGGTTGGTAACAACATTGCATAACCCTTTCCAGTCATAATTCCTTAGATTGTTGACTGCGGATGACTGAAGGATCATAACCTACAAAACAAGAAAATAAAAAGTAAAATCTGAGGCGTGACTATGTCACTGAACTAAGGAATTATCCGCAGAATTGCGCAACTCCCCCAAAGTACAACAGGTTCATCTCGGAGGTAATCATTCCGAGGCTATCAGGACACGAGAAAAATACACAGACTCAATGACTCAGGCACTTAGTATTTTTGTAACACTGAAAGAAGTAGCTTTGAAGAAAAAAAAAAGGTTTGTAACTCTGTTACTTTTTCACGTAATGAAATTGTGTTCTTATAGAATACAGACTCGGAGATATTAAACACGTTTATATTTCCACCACCATCACCACCACCACCATCCATTTGCCAGCATTCGAATCTGAGACATGCAGGTAATGTTTTCACACTATTACCATACACGCCAGGCAATGCCAGCATTGATTCTTCTTTATGTCAATACACACCCAATTAGTTTACCGGTAACCAATTCGTCGGATGGACTCCTCTAAATGTTCACACCAAAGGTGGTCAATGTCTTAGACATTATAATCATTATCCGTGACCCATTCCCATCATTTTAATAATAGTAATAATAATAATAATAACTTTTGAAATATTTAAAATATACAACAATTACATCCAACGGAACATAAAAAAAAGACTGAAATACATTAACTAAATGTATAGTTTCTCATCGACTAGAATTAATTCCAGTCAATTAGACAATGAATCACTTATTTAGCCACCGTGAATAACACCTTAGCGAAAAAAATTCAAGAGGTGTTATATTTTTCTTGGAAGAAGTTGAAAATTTAAAGAAAAAGAGAACACGGGGTCTGAAAATTAATCTTATTATATCACTAATACCGTAGTAGTAGTTAGTTACAAATCATGATAGATTGATAGTGAAGATTATTTATGATGATCATGAATATACATAGTTGCAAATTAAGACAAATTAATCACTCCATAATTAACGGTAGAAACTGAGTTGTTTTCAACCTGATTGGCAGCGCATGGAAGAGTCTACACAGAAAAATGATCGTATACATTCCATTACCAACACGCACCAATATGGCCAATATTGAACCACCACGTACCATGCATCCATGTTGATTATTCAAGCTATGCAGCCTATAAATACCATCACACATTTGAACGAGAAATCGCATCATACACAAAACAAAATTAATACCTCACTCACAACCATTCATCAAATTAAGAAAACCAGCTATATGAATCCTATAATGAATACCCAATTTGCTCTTTGCATTATTTTGGCATTCTCCTTCTGTGGTATGATAACAATTAATCCTTTCCTTTTCCTTTCTAAATTTAATATGCTATGATTTCCATATATTTGATGCATGACTTGCTAGCTTAGCTATCTTCGTTATTTTTTTAATAGGAACTTTATTAGAGAATTTATACTGTTCATTTGTGAAAAACACTAAACAGTTTAGTTTTTTTTTTCTTCTAATAAAACAATAGAAAATTACTTATTTTTTTTCTAAGAAAAACTATGGATAAACTAAAATAACACTAACTATCTGATTCGTGGTTCTTGAAAAACACTTTTAAATATATATGTTTTGAATTTATTATGAACATTGTAACTAAATACATAAAAATACGGTAGGAACGGTAATAATTGATTATTTTCTTTTATTTAGCATATGAACCATGATAATGAATTTTATTTTTTCGGTTTTTTTAATGAAATTATTCAGAAAATCCAAAATAGATATTTAAAAGCAATTTTAAGAGCTACAAAAGGGCAATAAGTGTTATTTTAGTTTAATACTTACATATAACGAATTTAAGATTATAACTTACCAACTTAATTAACTGTTCTTGTACAAATAACTTCAAAAGCATTCTCAATTAATTTGTTCATACACAAACGACAAACGTCTTTAATTTTTTGGGTGAACAATAAATGTCTTATTGTATCTGACCCGTATGATTATTTCTGGCAATAATATTAGAATTAGAAAATATAAATAATTAGACGTCCAGTGCAACATTTAAACATAATAATTATTACCCTCCTAGAAAGTATGTGAGATTGACCAAAAAAAGAAAGTATGTGAGATTACTTTAGGCATCGATTTTTCATAATAAGTCAACTAATCAATATTTTCATGCATGTGTTGCATTGCATCTTGTAGGAGCTTATGGAGCTAAGATCACATTCATGAACAAATGTCCATACACAGTATGGCCAGGAACCCTAACAAGTGCCCAAAAGCCTCAGTTATCAAAAACAGGATTTGAGCTAGCATCTGGAAAATCCGACTCTGTGGATGTCCCATCCCCATGGGAAGGTCGGTTTTGGGGCCGAACCGGATGCTCGAGCAATGCAGGAAAATTTAGTTGCGCCACTGCTGATTGTGGCTCCGGCCAAGTCGCTTGCAATGGTGCCGGTGCAGTTCCACCAGCAACATTAGCAGAACTACACGTAGAAGCCAACGGTGGACAAGACTACTACGATATAAGCAATGTTGACGGGTTCAACGTACCCATGTCCATTGTTCCACAAGGTGGAACCGGTGATTGCAAACCCTCGAGTTGTCCCGCGAATATCAACGATGTGTGCCCGACAGAGTTGCAGATGAAAGGACCTGATGGGAAAGTTGTTGCTTGCAAGAGTGCTTGTGCGGCTTTCAATCAGCCACAATATTGTTGCACTGGAGAATTTAACTCGCCCGATAAATGCAAGCCTACCCAATACTCTGATATTTTTGAAAAGCAATGTCCTCAAGCTTATAGCTATGCTTATGATGATAAAAGTAGTACTTTTACTTGCTTCAAAGGACCTAACTACACCATCACATTCTGCCCTCGAACTTGAAATTCCATATAGCTTTACTATGTGAACTTGAATAAATACCATAGTATGTATGTAAGGAATAAACAATCACATTTTGGTGATTGAATATGCATTGGCTCATATGATACGTGTTTTAATAAAAATTGTCATAAATTATACTGCTTCTCGTATAATTGTTTGTGTGTTTTTTTTTTTTTTTAATTTTATTTAATTGAGTTCTAAGCTATAATTTCTTAGATCCATTAATCAATATTTTTATTAAATATATGGTGCGTGTATATTCATTTGTTTTATTTCTCTTTTCCCCTAATTAGTCTTGTTAGTTAGAGGCTCGTATTTGGCTTCGGTCCTGAATGGCACCGACTTCAAGGAATGTAAAGGAGAACATAAAACTTAGACAAATGATATTTTAACATCTATTTTATGACAATTTTTGTAGCAACTTTCTCTCTCATACTCACATTATTTTTTACTTTATTTCTATATTGTTTTGATTTTTGTGCAAATACCTACTTTTTCTTTATAAATTATGGTTGTCATGTAAGTTGTCAACCAAATGGTTGTTCAAATAACACTCCTCTAAAATTTGAGCAATGATATTTTGACAATCATTTTGGTACAACTTTTGAGACAACTTTGTTGTTCTCTTTTTTCATTGATCAAAATCAATGAAGAGAGAAAAAGGTAGAGAGAGAATAAAAACATAATGTGAGTATGAGAGAGAAAGTTGTACAAAAATTGTACTAAAATGGTTGTACAAATATTATTTCTCAACTTATTACATTGAATGCATGGATGTGAACTTTGCTCTAAGGGTGACCAAACGTCCAAACCATCCATCTCTCGGCATTGTTGGTATGATATCTTCTCACCAAATTCTAATTGGAAATAACTCAATTGGCTTGTAAGCTATTTATAATTTATAACTAGAAAATCACTTGAGTTTCTTTTCTTTTTTGTAAGTGTTAGAGTAAGAGTGTTCGCAGTGTGGTTGGATTCCGTTTTGAGGTTAAAAGTCATCTCCAAGATAAAAAAAAAAACATGCAGTTTGGGTTGGATTGATTGATGCGGTTTTTTTTCGAGACAATACGACCTTTTGTTTCCAACATTAAAATCGAGTTAAAAGGCTAAAGCACAACATATTTCCAACAATATTTTTAATTTCATCTCACATTACAATTTCATTTTCACAGGGCAACCTAAACCAAATAAAAAACATAAACAAAAAGTAACTATACTACATGTAAGAAATGTAAAAGACTAAAATTTTATCATTTTCTATAAATCTCATATGTCATTTTTTAAAACTCGTCTAAAAATACTCATTCATTAAAACTCGTTCAGAGTTCAACATGTCTTTTTCCTTCCAAAACCACACTTTAATACCGAATCAACAAAAATATATCAACTCAGCACACAAAAAGTCTCTTGTTCACATGCATATTAGAAAATTATGTACCAAAGTTATCATTTTACAATTAAGCAACAAATATGATCCTGAAATAAATAAAATGCAGAAGATATAAATGGATCTTAGCGCCAAATTCCTTCATTGAAGGAGGTGTCTATAAAAGCTTGAATTGAGGTAACAATGCAAGCCTATAATAGAAAGTTCATTAGGCAGAAGCAGAGCGTAAGTATTAAATGATAATGCACTTAGAACCATTAACTAAAACAGCATGGATAGCAGTTCTACGACCTTCAGCAACCTTGAAAATAGGGGTCAATATCTGCAAAATTTGAAAATTTAGGGTTAATTATAATTTTATTGCTTTAAACAAAATAGTTTAATATGAAATATGTGGGGAATGATAAAAATTTGTTTTTTTTATTACAAATTGAGTATTTGAAGAACAGTGATTTATAAAATCATGTTAAATAGTGCCGGGTACTAGTTAAGCAATTAAAACAAATAAGTTTTTATTAAAAAGTTTCGTAATTATTATTTGATCAACAATAACAACCTATGTTTTTAAGTAGATCCTTTATTTATAGTTTTTTAACCTTATTCATAGAACACTAGCAAGACTTTTAATTTATTTTTTTTATATATTATTAAATAAAATGTAATCAAAACCATAAATAAAAAATAATTAATTGGTGTTAAAGTTTCCCTCAAAAAAAGTGGTGTAAAACTGTAATTTTAGGTGGAGGTTTTGTTAACTCTTATGAACACACCTTGTACGTAGTAGCAAACAAAATATTTTTTGGGAAGGAATTAATGAATCAGTCACTCTTATTGGTTCTATAATTCCGAATCCTATACATGTAAATTGATTGTAGTTAGCAGCAGCAATTATATTATATGATTCTAAAACAAACACGAATAACTTACTACACACAATGCAACAAAATTGTGTTGCAAACATATTTTAGGGTTCCTTTTCGGCAATACAACAATGGGCAAGAAAAAGATGAAGACGGCACCGATTGATCTTGTTGCCAAACATTCTCAACAGCCAAGAAGTTACCCTCCTAAACGCCGCACTGATTTCTCTTTTTTCAATCGTATTCCTCCTATTGGTATGCTATCATTCTTCTGAATTTCTTATAATTCAATTTCATTGTTTGTTTAGTTGCTTAATCCTGAATATGACTTCTTCAATTGTAGTTGATTATTTGTAGTTAGTTATTCAAAAAACAACCAATTCCAATTGTTTAGATCCCCTTTTCTCCTTCCTTAGCATTTGAGATGATGGTGAATACTTTTTATTTCGTTGTTTCTGTAAACGTAGGCAAGAGCTTCCGAACCATGTTAAATCTTTGTATATGCTCCTACTTTCTTTATGATTTGTTACTTTATTTTCTATCAAAGATCCCAAGGCAATTCAGCGTGTGTGAGTTTTTGCCAACAGATCATACTTGCAAAGTATACCAATACTTGGCTTGATGACAGTTTTAGGGCACTTTGTTAGCATGCTTAATTGTTTGGTGAATATTCACAATGAAATTATATGTAGCATATAGGCCTTTGGTAAGAAGAGTATATCAGAATCAGATGAAGAGTAGTCAAATCACTAGAGGCAGAGGAGGACGACCCAAAAAAACTATAAGAGAAACTATTAATAAAGATCTAGTGATTAATGAGTTGGATAGAAAATTAGAAATATGGTATATGATGATAGACCATTATGGCGTCGGTTGATCCATGCAGCCAACCCCGGTTAGTGGGATAAGGCTTGGTTGTTGTTGTTTGATTGATTTCAATGCTCCAGGGGCTTCTGTTTTTCTTATTTGTCCGGGAGGAAAAGTGTAGAATTGGATATTTTTGTCATAAACAAATAATGAACTCTCTATAACACCTATCCATCATAAGTGAAGTTTGATTGAATTTTATAGAAAGATATGACTGATCTTTCATCTGGCCAATTCTTTCAAACAGAATCCTCACCTGGCTCATCTTCCGGTGAAGTGAGATTGTCCAATGTCACAGCAAACAGTTCGCTGGAGAGGAGAATGACGGTTAAACAATTTTCTAATGATGCCCTGGTTCGATGCAACAACTACCAAGATGGTAGACCAGTCTGTTCATCTGAGTCTTTTGATGTTCGAGTTGCAGAATTGGATTCAGTTTACCTTTCCGGAAACAGGTCTACTCTTTATTGGACTGGCATGCTAGTACAATTAAGTTGACTCTAAGACCTTTCACTTTTTATGTTTGTAAGTGGCTGAAACCTATGATTTTCTGTTTCATTATAGGGATGCTTGTACTAAGATGTCAGAATCTACCCCACGTGAATCATCTGTCAGTGATAACAGTTCTCTTGCTGTAACACCTGGAACTGTTGTATGGGCAAGAACAGCTTGTCAAATGTGGTGGCCTGCTGAGGTATTCGCTTGATATCTTGTAATATTAGTTGTTTACAGAGGCCAATATGAAGTTAATTGGACAAAAGGGTTCATATTTACGGAGCCCACCTTCTCCTTTTGGCATCCCTAAAGGATCACTTTGCATACACTAAACTATCCACCTAATTTTTTTAGTACAAAATTCACAAGCATGTGGATATTGCAACTTGTTCTTATCGTTCAAATTGGATAATCTAGATTTAAAATAAACTGGCTTTTGATTTAACCAATGGAATATATCAGTTTAAGCCTAATGGTATTTTCCTTTTCTCTTTTGAATTGTATTTAATTGAGTAGCATTATGTTAATTAAAGACTTGATGATATAAATACAAGTGAATATCATCTTCATATTGTCTTGGCTGACATTCGTGACAAACTTCCCTTTTATTTACGTGTTTACTCGTTCTAGTCTGCTTCTCTTGCGTGAAGATTTGTAGACAATGTTCTCTCATGGGAACTCTAGAAGTTAAGCTGTGTAAACAGTCATTTTCGTTACTGAAGTGTCTAAATTAAAAGCACATCTTCAAGTGTTTCTTTAGTTAGTCATTTTGGTCATCAAATGTGTCCTTTGTTAGTTTGATCCTCAAATGTGTTTTTTGTTAGTCACTTTAGTACTCCAATGTGTTTTTCGTTAGTCAATTTAGTCCAAAAATTTAGAAAATACAGTGACATCCGGAGATGTATTGGTAATTTTGATACATTCAGGGACTATAATGACAACGCGTCACACATTGAAAGACCAAAATGGTTGTTTACCCAGTTAAATTTAATATTTTGAAAATCTATTTTTGTGTACCAAATTTTTTAAATCTTCAATTTACTAGAGATCGAACTTTTGTGCATAGAATCATTCAATACAAAATTATCCTCCACTTCACTTGTTGAATACTTCTGTAGGTTATAATATATACACTACTGATGCAAGTTGTCATTCTTTTGATGTTGCATTGATGTGTGTTATACTTCAGAATGTTTTGAATCCTCGTCTCTTTGATTCTAGTTGGTAAAATTTATGAATTTGGTCTGGAGCTGATATTTATGCATCACTATTCCATTCATCTATATTCATTTTTAAAAATTACTTTTCCAGATCATGGAAGAAAGCTGTGCATTATCTGACCGTGTTAATGATGGAAATGTTTTAGTGCAGTTTTATGGAAATCATCCTAGGTATTGGGGCATATATTATACTTGGGAGTTTCTTGGATTTACCTAATATCGTCTACTGATTGCATTTTGAATTCTACTTTTTACGTTCACAGTGCTTGGATTGATCCCGCCACAGATATTTCAATTTTTGAGGATGTAAGTTTAATGCTTGTCCTGCACTATGCTTTTGTACATACAAGTTCATGTTCCGCACTATGATTTTGTACTTACAAATTCAGGGTGTTCACTATCTCTTTTTTACATTTTGATAACATGTAAGATCTAAATAAATCCACACTAGAATAGGTGGTTGAAGAATCCCTCATCTTCAACCTCAAAGGAAGAAACAAGAGGGCACAGAAAGCTTTATTTTAACTAAATGTAATTCATATCATCGTATGTGAGAGAATAAATTTGTCCACTTTCGTAGACAACGTTTAATTAGCGTTTGAACAATTTCTGAAGTTATAAATTCTTCTAAGTTCTAACGCGCCTTTTTTTTAAGACTTGGGTTGTTGGATAATTTCGAGGTTGCTTTTGCCTCACAATTCTGTTATGCAGGCTTTAAATTTAACCTTTGTAAAGGAAACAGTTTTATCGCAGTTTGCGTAAAGTATATATCTTCATTGCTAACCCACCCCACACCTTTTTTTTTTTTTCTTTTTTCTTTCTGAGGCATGGGTTGTTGGATAATTTCGAGGTTCTTTATTTCACAATTCTGTTATGTAGGCTGTAAATGAGATAGTTTTATGGTTGTTTGCTTAAAGTATATATCATCATTGTCTTATGTTTATTGCAGTCTTTTGAAGAAAGGAGCAATAACCCTTCAAGTGATTTTCAAGATGCTCTAAAGCAAGTATGTTAAGCATATTTTCGTTACAATAAATTTTACGATTCATCTCTCTCTCTCTCTCTATACATATATATATATGTACATTTTTCCCTCTTGTTTAAATTTTCATTTGTATTCTAATTTATATGATACTAGGCCCTGCAAAGGAAGACACAACTTAGTTCTTGCCAAAATCTGAGTCCTGATAGGTCTACTTACTCCAACCAGCAAGATCGTTCAGCTGGTATGTTCCTGTTTTTTATTTTTATTCCTAATCGTCTTTTGCACAGTGAAGTGGTTTAGAACAGGAAGTCCCATTCCTGAGTCCTATGGGTGCATAAGCAAATGAGAAGAATCAGTTTTATTTCGTGCTTTAATTGAATACTATATTTTTAACCAAAAGTAATATGCATTGTAAGCGCTGTTCAATGCTTGTTTTGTCGAATATCCATAAAAGAAATTGTAAATCCATAACAGTGATATATGATAGTCACACTAAAAGGGTTTTGAGAATCACTTCCTTCAAAAAAGTCTCACATGGGTAGTCTTGTCTGTTACCCACGGATAATGTCATTTGTCCGTGCATGTTTTGGACATTTGTTAGCCTCACTAGATAATTCATAAACCCTCCTAAAATGATTTTCTCTCTGTTTTTCCTTTTGCTTTTTTAATATGAAAGTATGGTTTGAGCAGGTAAATGCACTTCACCTAGCTCGAGCAGAACAATCAACGATTTTCAAGAGAAGCGGAGAGGGAAAAGGGAACGTAAACCCAAGGTTCATTTTGATGTGAGTTGCTAACTCAATACTTATGACACAACCATTACTAGAACTTATTTCTCATTTACATAGAATGAATAAATTCTCTTCCAGGAGGTTACGCATCCAATGAAATCAGAAACGAAGGATAGGCGGTTAAAGATAATGCGGTACCTTGGCCTTGCCCCTCCAGTTGGGTCTCCTTTTTGACCATGATTATGAATGAAGTTGTTAATTTTTCAAGAGGAGTGCTATCAACACACTCTTCTAAGACACTTTTCAACACGCGTTATCTAATTGGTTGAAATTCGAACGGGTCTTACTAAATCATGTAGGTCCCACATAAATTTGGCGGAACCAATCTAATATTCATAGTTGCTTCTATTGTTTTACTTCACACGCCATTACCATAGTAACAACACTTTTTTTCCGGATTATCTACTCTCATTGTTTCATTATATGTAAAAATTCTATTATTCTTATGATGGCATAAAGGAATATCACCAGTTATTATCCAATAAAAGTTGCACTTAGCACATGTTGGGTTTAGTGTGTATTTCAAGACTTTAGAATTATGAAAAAACTATCTCAAAATAAGTTTTTTTTCAGGGAATATCTCAAAATAAGTTAATTTACATAGGATACCTTAGATCTGATAAGAGCAAATAATTTAGATAATAGACAAGGTATGTGCTGTGTTTATTGGTTTAAAGCCGAATGGATCATCTTATGAATATTTATATTTGATTAAAGAAGAAATATCGAGTCAAGAAATGAAAAAGAAAAAAATAAACAAAGAAACTTTGTTTAATTGAATCGTTAATTAAAGATAAGTTAATATTAATTTTATTTTTTTTGGTAATACTATATTATTATTATTATTATTATTATTATTATTATTATTATTATTAATTTGTTTCGATATAAGGAATTCTTTTTTTTTTTTGTTGAAAGAATGTAGGAGTTCTAAATATATCATCATAATATATATATGAAATGACATGCTATTATTTTGGCTGGCAATAAAAAATGGCATGATTCCCGTAAGCTTAGCTCAGTTGGTAGGGATATTGCATATTATATGCAGGGGTCAGGGTTCGAACTCCGGACACCCCACTTCTCCACATTTAATGGTGTGACTCTAGCTGCCATGCTACTTGACCCAAAAAAAAAGAGGATTGGGTGATTTTATCAGGTTCGAAAATAAGAACTCAAATCTAGTAGCTCGATGCCTTGATTAAAATATATATTGAACTAAAAAGAATGTTTATCTATTTGTAAAAAAGAATGTTTATGTAATTCAAGTATTAAAAATTGCTCTTACATTATAGTTTTTTTTATTAAAAAGAGATATTGCCACAAAAAATGTTTACAACTTTAATTCTTTTTTGACTTTTTACAACTATGCACCGATAGGGTGATTTTTCTACATAGATACCCAATCAAATATTACCATGATAGAAAAATGCTTGTTTTTTTTAGAGAAAAATGCTATACACTATAAAATATAGACTCAAACACTATGTCAGTCTTTGTTAATACTTATATTCATAATGAAGAAGTTACTGATAATCGGTTGTTTGATCGTAAGGTAAATATAGTTTGATAAAAAAAATGTTCAATTCGTTAATAAAGTAGACCATATGATAACATTATAAGCTACCAAAATGATCTAAATTTTCCTAGATATCTAAGATGTGTCATATCTGAGAATAGAGACCATTCGAAGAAATTTGAGAAGGATGTCAAGAACCGAAATTCAGACTATAGACATAACATAACACACTAATAATATAAGCATTGTCGGTTAGTTTCTAAATATTGGTTGATGTATCAAATTACATCGAACATGTTTGATTAATATAATGCAGGTATATTTATGTAAGAATAAAAAAATTATGAACGTTCATAATTCACATTTTATTGTATAAAAAGTGTTTCACAGACAAAGTGAATTAGTCATGAAACATTATCTATCAATGATAAAATAGCATGTCTCCTCAATCGCTTAAATCTGTATTATTGGTATTTCACACCAGTCACTGCTTTGAATTATTTTCCAAATATTTAGTCTCATATGTGTGTCTTGTTCAATTTCGGGAGAGTTGTAATAAAGTTACTAATACAAACATGATAAAAAAGACCAAATGACAAGCAGGATGTTGGATCAGCCAAAAGAATAAAGTAAACATGAGAAGACGAAAGGGAACATCAGTTTTTTTATTTATTTTTCCTGATAAAGGGAACATCAGATATTGATGAATCTAGATGATTTATTTTTGCATATTTTGTTTAAATATACTTTTAGTCATGGAAAATATACTATTTTTTAGTTATGTAAAAAAAAATCCTTGCAAATACATCACTTGCTTTTGATTATTGAGATTTTTGTTTTAGTTTCTACAAAATTTGTTCGTGTTAAATTGCAATATTCATTTTAGTTTATGCCAGCGGAGTGACAAGTACTAACATATCTGTCCTCTTTTCTTTTGCGTTTAAATTAAAGATTTCTCTTTTCCTTTGAGAGACTACATCAAATATTTTTCATATCACACAAATCAATTCTAATATGAATAAATTTTGTAACGAAAAAAACAAAACAATGACCAAATGAGAAAGTGGTATATTTTAAAGAATATTATTTTTTCTTGTTAAAACTCCGATGACACTTTACCAATATATATAGGGACATGCTAATCAGTGCCTTTAGAGTAATGGTTAAGGAATTCAGAAAAAGAAAAAGAAAATTTTAAGTTGAAAATACCATTTTTTAGACTTTTGAGAAGTTGAATGCACAAGTTTTAATACGGGATTACTATATTTGTTTTCTTAACCATTGCTCTGAGGGCACTGATTAGCATTTCCCTAAATATAAATAACAAAACTATCGGTGAAAAAAATTAAGCGAAAAAGAAAAGAAGACATATATGTTGGTGCTTGTCAAAATCTCTCTCTTTTTGCGGATTATCTCTAATCTTATTTTTCTAATTTTTTGGTGTAAATTGGGTATTTTTCGCGCGTGCAACTACAGAGATTAATCCTCTGAGTTTTGTGAAACCAAAATGGACGGCAAATTCTGTCTAAGAATTTTAACACTGCTGCATGCTCAAAGTTTGAATTCAAGTTGAAAACTTTTGTTAAGCTATAAGAGACCCGCGACGTCTCATATAAGAGGTATATTTATTTTTCTAGTTTAGCATCAAGTTCTCTCTCTTTATTTTTTTTTTTAGAAAAAATAACTAAATATCTTGATTAAAATTTTATAATTTAAATTATATCTTATTATAATAAATCAGTAAATTATTTTATGCTGATTTTAAAACCATCCTATATCAAAGATAATGATTTTTTTTTTAAAGCTCAATATCTAGTGCAAACACAACTAATATGTGGGATCTGATCCCACCATTTATTTACGGGATCTCATTTAAAGACAGAACAAAACTCTGTATAGATTAGCCTATTGAAATTGACAACATAGAAAACTAAAAGAGTAGCACACTCTAAAGTCCTAAACTAATACCATCTAAGTTAATTTTTTAACTAGAGATATATGATACGATAAAGTTTAAAATTAACTCATCCTATCACATAATGTTGGTTTATCTAACACTTGATTATGACGTATATGATAATCTATCTTAAGATCAAGCTAACAGGGTCCCCGAAACACCAGTTATCATTTCTCTTTATGTGATGGAGTCTCTCTTATCGTGGTCATCAAACTTACCAAAAATATGGTTACCTAGATTATCCAAAGAAGATTAATAATCACTAACACACAAAATTTATGATGTTTAGCACCAATATAGTTCTAATTTTTAATAAATAAAAGGTCATGCTACCTGGTGCCTCTAGGGCACCAGCCGGTTAAGCATACAAAAAAAAGAGGAAATTATTACTAAAAAATAAACTATTTTGATTTTTTAAGGATTAATTACACAATTTTCAATGTAATAATTACTATATAATTTCCTTTTTAGCATATGGTGTCAGGATACCGGTTAGCATTTCCCTTTAATAATCAATAATGTGGTTCCAATGAGCTTAGTTCATTTGGTAAGGGGTAATGCACAATTTGTGCAAGGGTCAGAGTTCAAACCTCAAACACCCTACTTATTCATCTTAAAGTGAATTTCTCCAGCTACTAGGCTATTGACACAGAAGAAAAAAAAAATCAATAATGTGACAACCCAGTGTTATAGTTATCAAAGAAACGATCGTCAATACAAACATAAAAAAAAAAAAAAACAATAATGTGACAACCCAGTGTTATAGTTATCAAAGAAACGATCGTCAATACAAACATATCCATTAGTAAGGTAATTACGTCAATACCCATTAGTAAGGTAATTACGTCAATACTGTTGCAAAAGACTAAAGAAACCAGTGACTAATTGTCAATTCTTGGTCATTGAGATTCACGGTCAATACAGATTTCTATTTAAGGATAGATATTACCCTCACTTTTTTCCTTTCAACCAAACTCAAATGATTGATTGAAGTTTCTCTATTTGGAATTTATATATGAATATTTTTTCTTCTTAACCTTGCATATTATCATACTTTGTCCCTACCAACTGAGTTAAGCTCACGAAAACAATTAAAGAATTATTCTATTCACACTCATGTATTTTTGGTTACACCTAAATTAACTTAAAAGTATACGATAATATCAAAATTGTCCTTTTATATAAATTTTCTTAAAACTTTGATTTCATTCATTGTTACTCTAAAATTTTACCCTCTTTCACATACAAACAATTATGAATGTTCAATCAATCTCTATAGAAGATTAAAGGGTGAATCAAAACATCTTTCATCCATATTCGGTTGCATATAAATAAGTGAATTTCTTCTTCTTTTTCAAATGATGCTAGAGTTTCCATATTTTTTTTGTTGTTCAACGTTGATATGCTATGCATTGTACAACAAAAGACAATTTTTTAATGGTGCAACACACTGAGGTTAACATTAATTTCGAGGTTAAAATTAAGTTTAAGTAGGTTCATGTAAACTTAGTTTACAAAACTTACATAAACTGAGTTTACATTACCTACATAAACTAAGTTTACATGTACATACTTAAAAAATTATGTAGAATCATTAAACAAGGTTGAAGAGGTTAAAACAAAATTTAAATTTTAGTATGTACACTTAAACTCAATTTACATGATCTAATTAAACTAAGTTTAGTATATACGCTTAAACTCAGTTTACATCATCTACTTAAATTAAATTTACATGACTTACTTAAACTGAATTACATATGTACACTTAAACTAAATTTACTTGACCTACTTAAATTAAGTTTATACAATCTGCTTAAACTAAGTTTACATGACTTATTTGAAAATTAAATTTTGTTTAAAAATAATTTTATGATTTTGAGATGCAACCTGGAATGGAATACATGGTGTATTTAGAAAAATTCTTAATTAAATTGATATATTTAATTGAATTAATAAAATGTAAAAAGGAGAATTATTTCCTGTCACGGCAAGGCATAACCAGCGCAGCATAGTGTCTGTTGTGTATGTCCGCGCCGGGGGAGAGAAGAGTCCCCCATTTCTTCATCCTCTATAAATTCTTCATTCATTTATTACTCGCGTTACGGGTATTCCATCATCTTCTTCTTCTTCCATGTAAATGGCTTCTTCAATCTCAATTCCCGCACCAGGTACACTCCTCCTTCTTCTTCTCCAAATTCGCGATTCACTCCATCAATTCCTCTTCCGATCTCTTGATCGCACTTTCTTTTCTTACAGAGGCAATTCAGGTTCTTCTCTCATTACTCGCCGATGATTCTTCATCCGTTCGTAAATCCTCCATGTCTTCTCTCAACGACCTTGCCGCACTGTAATCAATCAATCACCTTCACTTCTTCATTTCTTACTCAATTTCGTTACATTATGATTTTTTTTTTTTGTGCTTTTTCAGAAATCCTGTTCTAGTTCTCGAGTGCTGTGCTGCTGTTTCACGCGGTGGACGTCGAGTGAGTATTCTTCATAGCATTTCGTAAGTTCTTACCGTTGGATTGGATGAAATGATTTTGCTGATAATAGTTTTGTTCTTGTGTGTTTTTAGAGATTTGGAAACATTGCTGGAGTTTTTCAAGTTATGGCGGTTGGAGTTCGAGCTCTTGATGAAAGAGATGTTGATTCTGCTTTTATGGCCAAACTTGCTAAGATTGCTACTTCTGAGATGATATCATCTAAGGTCGTGCTTTAGTTCAACCTATCACATGATTTTACTTTGTGTATCAGATAGTAGTAATCTTAGCTCAAACTCGATTTACTGAAACTGTGAACTGAAATACAATCACACTGAAGTCAATAAATAGGAAATGTAAAGATAGAAGACAAAATCATCATGCTACACTACAGTGAACTGAAGTTAAAAACAAAAGTGAATTTTGCTTTGATCAAAAGGAACAATGAATGATATGGAGGTTTCCTTTGACACTTTCTTAGGCCCAAACATTGGTGTCTGAGATTTGGAAGTTTTGATGACTGAATTTATATCCTTGTACTTAGTTGATTTGGTTTTTCGGTTCATGTAGTAGAAGAGGTCAAGATGATTAAGGCTTTGTTTGCGAGTTTGGAGGAGAAGGGAGGGGAGGACTTTGGGGGTTCATTTTTCTTAAGAATACAAAATCCTCCTCATTTGGGGGAACTGAAAAATTGCACGGAGGAGGGTTTTGGAAGGTTTATACGAATTCTTCAAATTTAATCTATGTTGTTTTAATATTTTTAAAATTAAAAATATATTACTCAAAAGCATTAGTTTATCATTCTCTAAAAAAAAAAAATACTCTTTCAAAAAATGTGAAAGATCTCTCCATTTCCCCCTATATTTCCCACCCCCCAAAGCCCTCAATTCCCCTTCCCTCCAAACTCCCAAACAGAGCCTAAGGATTTTGGAGGGGATGACTATTTTTCCTCTAAATTATGGAAGCTATAATGCAAATTTATGGATGGTGATTTGAATTTTGAAAACCCTCTCCCCTCCACACCTTCACAATCCAAACATACACGAGTAGATCATGCTTATTTATGGATGGTGATTTGAAATTTGAAAGATAGTTTCCTTATAAAGTAACCGTGTGACTCCTGTGGACCAATTTATGAAACAACTTACGTACATGTTAATTCTAAAGCAACAGGTTACAAATAATACAACAACATTAATGACATTTAAGCCTTCTCACTAGATGGGTCGAATATATGGATTAAATGACAATAATTTTCTATCATGTTTAAAAATAGATTGTTTACCACTTATTCTTTGTTAATGGTTTGACCTACGATACAATTTATCGTTGGTTTGCTTTCCCTCTAATTATTAGACTATCTTCTATCAAAGTCTCTTATTATTTTGTATGGTTTTCAACTTGTAAATAATGACCCAGTGTTTGAAATTTAGTTGTTCAGTTTTTCTTAGCAAACTGTTTAGCAGCCATTTCTTTAATTATGCATATGAGCAAATAGTTTTGAGAGTTGAGGGGGAAGTTAAGTGAGTGTGCGAAGAAATAAAGATTTGGATTAAAATAACAAGGGATCTGGCTTTAGACATGTGAAGATTCTGTAGCTTGACATGTGACAGCATGCATCTTAGTTGCCTGGTATAAAATTTTATATTTTAAGACCTGAATTGGATATTAATTTATTAAATGTATACATCTCTGAGTTGAAGGTGTTTTCTAGTAGCCATGGCAATCATTTTACTATAACCAATGATTGAAATACAATTATCTCGTGGGTAGGTTCACTTTTGTTGAAGAATATACTTTATAACTTGCGATGTAAACTGGGAATGTAGTTGTTTTGGTGGTAGTTAAAATCCTGATTTTAATCGTAAAATCCCACAATTTTGTGATTCTGCTTTCTCTCAATGATTAAGAGTATACATAGAATCCTATTTTGGTGGAATTGCCTTTGTTAACCGTTGAATCGTATAACTTACGATCTTTGAAACGTCTCTGCAATTATGCTTATGAGTACATTTAAATTTATATAAGTATTTGATGTATCATTTAAGGTTTTAATTTTCTTTCTTGCGAGCTATTCTTATGAATTGAAATTTACGGAAGTATTTCAAGTGATTTAATGCTTTAATTTTCTTTCTTGTATGTATTTATATGAATATAAACAAGTTTTATGAATTTTGTATAATCTTACTGTTAGTGTCATGATTCCATGATTTATGATTTTACTTCCACTTCCCGGATTTTACGTAAAACTCGATTTACCTTGGATGTTTCATTTTGAATATGAGATTATGTTTTGGACTTGGGACTATATGTTGTTTAGGATTTTGTCCTATTTTGGGTTATCTTCTTCCAGAATAAAATAGGTTTATATTCCAAGTTTGGTTATTTTGGGTTTATATGTTGAACATCAGCATAAACAATTGATACTATACCTCACAACATTGAGATCTTCTTTTCTTTTATTCTGCTTGAGTATCTTAAACCCTTATTACAGGAGTACCGTCGGCGTATTGGTCCACGTAACCATTATTATTATTATTTTAATTAATATTTATTTTAAATGACCATTATTCGCATTGCACTATTCACTGGTTTCTTTCTGGTATGGGAACAGTATCATTGCACTATTCACTGGTTTCTTTCTGTCCACGTAACCATTATTCTCATTGCACTATTCCAACTTAAGTCCTAGTTATCGTAGTATATTCCAGTTATAGGGTTAAACAGATTTTGTATGTTATTGTTCATGGTCTACGGGATTCACATCGACTGTCTTCTGCAGGAACTCAATTCTGATTGGCAACGAGCAGCAACAAGCCTACTTGTTGCGATAGGGTCACATTTACCTGACCTTGTAAGTTATTCTTTTTCGTTGAACTATTAAGGATTATTTAGTATTAATAGGCATTTTTAGTATCATGTTTTTTTAGTTCAATAAGAAAGGAAAAATAAGGTTATAGGTCTAGAGGCAGACAAGACAAAGGGATCAAAAGAATGAAGCCCTACATTCTCTTTGATTTCCAGTTAAATAAATCTAATTAGAATATCATTTACAAGCTCCATAATTCATTTTATCTCTTGATACATGTAATGCTCTCTGTTGGGAATTAATCCTGAACTATCACATCATCGCCTGGTTAAAAGAATTGCAATAAAAAAAATCTATTCTGTTTTTGTATCCTTTTTCATATCTGTCTTTCTTATGTGTTGAAATAATTTCTTCATACTCTTCCCTTTGTTTCAAAATTTGTAACTATTTGTAAACACTCTGGTATCCCCTTCATTTTAATTTCACCAGGTGTACAACTTGCTTAATTTCACCGTAGTATATTTTGTATATACTTATTTTGTCTGTGCTTATCCTAGTTTTCCTTGAATTTTGAGTTTGTTCTCAGTTTTGTCCTTAATCTTCCTTACCCTTGAATTGGTGCTGCAGGTGATGGAAGAAATTTTTCTTCATTTAACTGGGACAAGTTCAGCATTACAGGCTATGGTTCAAATCCTTGCAGAATTTGCTTCTAGTAGTCGTCAGTGATTAAATTTTACAGTTTTAAAGATATCACTTTTTTTTTTTTTTATCTGTGTGGGTGGGGAGAAAAGTGGTTTCAAATTCTGTGGTAAACACTGACGCATTTTTTTTTCTTCTAATTTCTGAATCTAATACAGCCTTGCTGTTCATTCCACGCTGGAAAGGTGTACTTTCACGAATTTTGCCAATTCTCGGAAATGTGCGAGACATGCACCGGCCAACTTTTGCAAACGGTGTGGTGATTTCTCTGTCACTTTCTAGATGGATGTGTAATATGCGATATTATCTTTGATTGTGTGCTGATTTGTCAAGAACTGGCTGAATTTTCCAAGTTAACTTGCTTGCTGGAGAAATAACTTTTTTGTTGTAAAAAATTTCAGACAATATAGGGTAGACACATTCTAATACAGATAAAGAAAATGCTGAGTAGTATTGAAAAGACTCTTTGCACGAAAAGGTGTAATTGCAAATGAATGAGTTTGCTTTCCTGTCTACTACAGTTTTTCTCTACCCATTATTTCTATTTAGTCTCTTCACTGACCTCTCATACATTCATACCATTTGCATAATACTAAATAATAGCAAAGCTGCACTGGTAAAGTGTGAAATGAACCGATCACAATCAGTTAAATACAGTCATGCACAAGGAACAAGTTAAAAATCTTAACAAATTTTTCAAATGACAGTGCACTTTGTAGTTTCTGAAATTTTAAAATGAACTTGATCAAGAAGAATGGTAACATCTTGTGATGTAATTGACCATTAGTAGAGTAACATCTTGATTGAATGGTAAAGTTTGGTAGGTGGTTTCTTATTTATCCTTGATATGAACAATTTTGTCTCCATGGTTTTGGAGCAAGTATACTTGAAATCAAGAACTTGCCAGAAAGTGACAGAAACAACGAGAAAATGTGTGTATGATTGAGAAAAACTTACGTTTCAGTAAACTATTAAATGATAGAAACTAACTAAAGTGTAGATTCAGTCATATTCGAGAGAATCAAACTCAGGTTCCTAACTTACAGCCAGGTCATTTAGACTGACAGCTGAGGATAACTGAATTAGTATTTCTTGAACAATATCAGTTTGGAAAATCTTGTTTTCATTGTACTCGATTTAAAATGCATTATAGGTTTAGTTTATAATGGTGGATACTGTGATATATCTTTACTGATGAATCATTGAAATAGTTTTTAGCTGTTTGCAAATGTACATTTTGTAGATTTATGATCCTTTTGCTTCATACCTTCAATTATGTCCGCATTATTTGGTGGTGTGGGGATGGGGAGAAAGCTTTGGCTAACCTTTCTCAATGGTGTAATTTCCATCAACAGTCCAATGTATTTAACTCACCTTTTGTTATTGTTTTCAGCATTCAAGTGTTGGTGTCAAGCTGCTTGGCAATATAGTACAGATTTTCCTTCAAATTTACCTCAAGATGGTGATGTCATGTGAGATCAGAATCAGTCTTCTAGTTTATTTTCTGATTCATGGTATTACATTTCCTATTTTTCATGTCTGAGGGTGAGAGATATATCTTTGTAGTGCAGGTCATTTCTAAATTCTGCTTTTGAGCTTTTGTTAAGAGTTTGGGCAGCTTCACGGGACCTAAAGGTTTGCCACCATATCACATTTTGGTTCTGTGTTTGTGCTTATACAGTCCTCTATTATTTTTTTGTATCTTCTTTTTCTGCTGATTTTTTTGCTTTCTTTCATTGATACCCTACTGCGAAATCTAACTCCTTGTCCATATTTGATCCAAAGTGATTTTTCAATAAAAATATATTCTATATCAGAATGATATTTTCTTTGCACCGAGTTAAGAAATTTGTCAAGATATTAGATTTAGTTGGGTATTAGTGTAATTTTATACTAGTTGTTCTTGTATTTGATCTAATTATCAGCACCAATATCAATATTAGTTAGGTTAGAATATTGTGACAAGTTACATCTATCAATCATATTTTTAATTTAGTACTATTCACTTTGCCTCATTCACTAACCCTAATTATTACTATGAATATCAATATCAGTTTTGGACTTCATAACACATTCAATCTATGAAATATATATTTTTAATTTATTGCCATTTACTTTTCTCTCTCTCTCTCTCTCTCTCTCTTCCTTTTTGCACTTATAAGCCTATAATTCTCACAAAAGTAATGTTCTCCTTTTTTTTATTTTCTCAGTCACATACATGGTGTGTTAAATGCATTTTACCAAAGTTTTTGGTTCAACAGTTGATACGAAGCACAACTTCAAATAAAACTACTCAATATAAATTGAGTTTCTAAACTCACTGTTTTTATAGTTGAATGATTGAAGATAAGTAATTTAACATATTATTTAGAAGATCTATTTACCTATTTTAGTGCTCTCATGTATTTTGGTTATTTCAATTTATTTGGATATAGGTTCGTGTAGCATCCGTTGAAGCACTTGGACAGATGGTTGGTCTCATAACACGAACACAATTAAAGGCAGCCTTACCAAGGCTTGTTCCTACGATATTGGAATTGTAAGATTGATCTGCATATTGCTTTAGACAACAAACTTAGTTTCTTGCATGCTTTGTGGTGGGAAAGCATTTTGCTTTGTAGTTTTTTAATGAGTGCATTATAATGAGACTAAAATATAGACGATACTTATGAAAATAAACATGTATTGCAGTATAAATCCTTATTGTTCTATTCTGTTGTCAGGTATAAAAAGGATCTCGACGTTGCTTTTCTAGCAACATGCAGTCTCCATAATCTGTTGAATGCCTCTCTACTGTCCGAAAGTGGTCCTCCTATGCTTGATTTTGAGGTAATGTATGGTGTAAAGTTATTTTTAAAGGTTATTGGTATGTTGAATTTCTTTATCCTACAACTAGGCGCTCTCGTCGAACAACTGAAGTTTTTGGGATACTTGGTTCATGATATTTCATTAAAGGGACATTGAGTGGATTTGTATTTTGCTCATGGTTCATGTGCAAGGGCACTTGCATGAATCGGCGTGTTAAACATAAAATTGTTCTTACACCTTCATCCAGAAGCTTAACATTTTGGAGCCTGTCTCCCGAGAGGTCACTTGGTTGCAGACTTGTTCTTGCGCCTCGAGGTCTCGGTTTGAGACTTGGCACTGAGAGAAGCTTAACATTTTGGGACTGTTGGTTTATGAAATTAAGTAGTTGCTTTATAAGTAGTTTCTTTATCTATGGCTTGCTGGAACTAATCCATTGAATATTAAAATAAAATTGTCGGTGCTGTGCAGGATTTGACTCTTACTTTAGGGACACTTTTACCCGTGATATCTATGAATAGTGAAAGCAAAGATCAAACAGATTTCTCTGTGGGATTGAAGGTATTAGTATCAGTTTCAATTGTTGGAATTGTTTTGGATTTTTGTATAGTAACTTCTGTAGCACTTTTTATTACAAAGTGACAGTTTCACTACTACGTTTCAGTCCTCACTTTTTAATCCCTTGAATTTGATGGTGCATGTCTTTGTAGTGTCTATATGTTATCTTTCATTTTTGTGTATTCTTTCTGAGATTTAGCCATTATTATTAGTTATTACAATTGTTTCCTAGAGTTCAATTCCAATAGGAGGCATATTGATTAGACTTTTTTTTGGGTGCTTTTTTGCAACGAAAATGAAAGGTGATTGTGGTTGATAGGTCAGTTCACTTGGTCATTATCATTTTCTGGAGATTGTCGTTGTCTGCAGTTTTGGTGTATTTGGCTAGTTTGATGTTATAATCTTTAGGCAGAATTTCTTGTTCTGATTTTGGAACAGAGATGTCTTCTTGAATTTGTTATTATGGATTAGAAGGAATAAGCTCATCTAAAACAAGTTTGCTCTAAAGTGAGCAAGTGTTCATTCGCCCTTAAATTTTACTGTGTTGAGATCCGAATGCATTTTAGAATCAAAGGTGCGCATTGGATCCGTTCTTGCTCACTTTAGAGCAGCCTTATCTCAGTTAGATGACATGATTTCCTCAGGGTTTGGCTATTTGACATCCGCAGAAGGTAGGGAGACCATTTTGAGCTGATAATTCTTTCCTTCGTTCTTTATGTTTTTGTGGTGGGTGTCTTTGAATCTGTACTAGTAGTCTCTCTTTCAATTGACCAAATAAGATGTATCTTCATTTAATTTAAAGTGCATCATAATAGTGCAAACCCACATAAATTCAAGGGTGGATGCGACTTTACTTTGTTCACGTTGGAGGAGCTTTTTCCTTTTATCCAGAAACGAAGTCAAATGTTTATTTGATATAATCATGTATGGCAGATGTATAATGAGGTTCAGCATTGCTTTCTGACAGTAGGCTTGGTGTATCCAGATGATTTGTTT
Organism: Medicago truncatula; assembly: GCF_003473485.1. Classification (NCBI taxonomy): domain Eukaryota; kingdom Viridiplantae; phylum Streptophyta; class Magnoliopsida; order Fabales; family Fabaceae; genus Medicago; species Medicago truncatula. Next base: position 48,424,359 of record NC_053048.1, read on the forward strand.
CTGTTCCTTGTAAATGTAAGTATTTGCAAATTTTAAGTGTATTTGTATAAATGACAAATTCAAGGACTATTTTGTCTGATGCTGTTAGATTCCCGGTTTAGGCCTGAGACTAATAAATGTTCCGAATATGGGAGTTTGTTACGTTTGCTGATGTGGCCAGTTTGTTAGAAGGGAACAACAGTTATATGAAGCAGAGCAATAGCAAGAGCGAATGTTATTCCTTATCGTCTCTAGTTTATATCTTCTGCCAATTCCTCTACACCATAAGATTGTGATGAGAATATGACCCCATTTGTAGCCTCCAAAATCTTCAATTTTGAGAAGGGCGTTTCGTTTTTTACCTTTCTTAAGACTCTTCTTTGTCCTAGGAGAAAATGGTTGATTCTTATTCTGTTTCCTTTAATGTGATGTGACATTTTGTTTCTTTTGTCTTTGTTTCCAGAAATGTAGGCTGAAGGAAGAAGCATCGACTTTTGGTGCACTTTGTGTTTTGAAACATCTTTTACCAAGGTTTAGTTTTTGTTTCTAGGTCGTGCTGATAATTATTGGTAAATATCTAGTATCAGCAGCTGACTTGCAATTTTTGTTTTCCGTAGGCTATCTGAAGCTTGGCATGGTAAAATACCTCTACTGGTTGAAGCTGTAAAGTCTTTGTTAGAAGAGCATAATTTAGGTGTTCGAAAGGCACTTTCTGAGGCAAGTTATTGACCATTTACCTTTGTTGTTCCTTTTTTATTTTTTATTTTTATATTTTTAATTTTTAAAAAATAATAATAGCAAATTGTTACTCAAGTAAATTTTTTTGTCTTCTGTCTTCCTCATTTGGCAGTTAATCGTGGTTATGGCTTCACACTGTTACTTGGTTGGTTCATCTGGAGAGTTGTTTATTGAATATCTCATACGTCATTGTGCTTTAACAGATAAAAATCAGAGTGATCTTGATAGCATACCAAATAAGAGAATAGAGGTACACTTCCCCCTTGTTTCCGTCCTTAATTGTTAGTGAGGTAAATTTCTTTGAATTTCCGGGAGTTGTTTTTATTCAGTACTATACAATATTGTTCATTTTTACTTTGGAATAAGGTTGTCAAACAAAGGCAACTCCTAGAGTTGTACTGGTTTATGATTCGGGTATGAGAATTGTGTTAACTTGATTAAAAAATTGTTTGTGAAAGCTGTGGTAGACTTGCATAGGTTCGTATAAACTCACATTGATTCACAATTTTGAGGATGGTTGAATGAGTCACAACATAATGATTTCTCCCTAGATACGTCTGAAATGACACTGGCTCAGTGTTCTTTAATAAATAAAATTGCTACAGTTCAATGACAAGTCTCTTTAGTGTAGAAAACATTAACCTCACAGTTGTAGAGCTTTGGCATATGCATCTAATATCCCAATATGAACCCGTACACCGAGGAGGCGGTGATACTGTATTGAGCCTCAACTCCATAGCTCCTAGACGAAACGAAGTCATAGAAGAAATTATGAACAATCCTGCTGTTTCTAGTTTGTAATGAACCCGGCAGGTCAACAAGATGAATGACTCCAACTCTAAGAGCTAAAACCCAATCTACCAAGCTAAATCCATCACCAACGACGGAAACCTAGTGCTATCATCCTGCACTCTCGAATTTTGAACCTAGTGATACATTAATTTGGAGCTTGTTATGCCCTTTTCTTAATGCTGTGTTGTGAACGTATCTTATGATTTATGAATTGGACTATCAATTTTGAATGCTATGCTTGTTATTCTGGTCAGGTCTAGTCCTATGAAAATATTTTGCTTTATTATATTGTGTGTTGAATATTTATTTGAAACACCCCCTCTGTTTCTTTTTAGTTGTCTTTTTAAGACTTTTTACACATAACAAGACAACCAATAAATTGTTACTCTTGATAGAACTGTTTATCCTTTCCCTGTAATACCCTTGATAATTTATCATGTCATTTCATCTATTTCTCATTCTAATAATAAATAACTAAGGGTATTATTGACAAAACAATAGTTAATATTGCATTGAACTTTCAAAATGACAACTTAATAGGAACAAAATTTTGTCTGCAAATGAGACAATTAAAAAGGAATGAAGGGAGTATACTTTACGGAGATTCCACAAGTTTATGAAGACTCTCGAGTTTGGTAACCTTGAGTTGGAGCTCGATCCAAAAATTGTTTTAAGAACATTGACATATTTGGTTATTTTCTTGGATATAGTAATCCTCTTTGCTTAATTGTTTTATGCATTTATGGGCGTTTTCTGTTCGATGTCATTCGAAGGCTCCTTGTTTTGAACCTCTTTCAATTTCTAGTATCTTTTACTCTTTTTATTTTAATGGTTACACTAATCTAGTTTTTTTTGGTAACCTCCGGTTTATTTGTTTTTCCTTCAAAATGAAATTTATTCTTTAACCAAAAACAAATATTATAAAATAAGATCTGTATAGTTCTTCCAAGCTTTTATCTATCGCAGGCCCCTAACTCTTTGTTGTTCATGTTTTTACTTTTCAGATGAAAATTGGAGCAGTTACTCCTGGCGAGTTACGAACAGTTTGTGAAAAAGGTCTCCTGTTGGTCACTATTACGATTCCTGAAATGGAGGTTAGTTTTATTTTCTTTACCGATCAATTTTGTGGTCATGATTTCACAAGTTTACTGGGTCCTATTATTTCTTTTAGTATCCTATTTGCTATTTTGCCAAGGAAAATGTCTTATATTGCTATTGGATTTTCAGCATATCCTTTGGCCTTTTCTGTTGAAGATGATTATACCACAGACATACACTGGTGCTGTTGCCATGGTAAAAGTGCTATATCTTGTATTTTTATTATGCAGAAAGTTGAACTGAATACTTTGTTGATTGATGTATTTTATCTTTTCACGTTGTACACACTGATGTTTTGATATCGCAGAGGTTTGACCTGGCAAATTTGAAGACATCATTTTTACCTTTACAGGTTTGCAGGTGCATCTCAGAACTGTGGCGGCATAGATCTTATGGTAGTGATATGTTAAGCGAGTGTAAAACCCGTCCTGATATTCCAACTGCTGAAGTAGGTTCTCTGCCTACAGTCTTTTTCTGTTTGAATTTTCTTAGGGCTCATTTGGTGAACAGGATATGATAGAGACAGGATATGATTAGAAAATGTATAAAGATAGGATAGGTAGTGACATGATAGACACTTATCCTGTCATGCGTTTGGTACACATGATAAAAAAGATGATAACATTTATTTTATCATATCATGTGTTGGTGCACATCTTGTCCTGACATGATGAAAAATTAACAACTCTACATCATATTCATATCCGTTGTCTATTTCCTTCGTAGTTCCATACGAGATTCGTTGTCTTTGAGCACCGTCGTCGAGCCTCCATCTCTGGCCGACAAACATAAATGGAATTTGAATATTGATTGGAATATAGCCAACTCACCAAGAACACATCCCATGCCTCGTATTGATTGGAATTGCTATCGATTCAAGAAACAAGAAGCTGAATATAATTGATTTCCGTTAATGATAATTGATTTGATTGGGAAGAAAACATTGAATTGGGAAAATAATTGATAGAAAAAATCGGAAAAAAAAATCAGGTTGAAAACTAGAATTAGGTTGGAAAGTGCTATCGATTGAAATTGGAATAGGAGTATAATTTATATCAATTGGGAAATTAATCGGAAAAAAAAATTTGAAAAAATAATGAAAATCAGAAGCAATGGGAGTCGAAGGAGGTTGTGGAGAAACAGAGGTACACCCGTTTGCTATCAGGTTGCTAACCCACCAAAAACTAAGGATAAAAATAACAAAGGGTGAGTAGGATATGATTAAAAATAGGTTTAAGTTATCCTTTCCTGTTGGTGCACCAAACAGCGCATTAAATCAGGAGATGATAGTTTTATCCTATCATGTCTTCCTATCATGTGCACCAAACGGGCTCTTCCTTGTACACTCAAATCTCAACGGTACAAGGAAAGCCATTATTCGTTGTATTCAGCACATATATGATTAAATAATTTATGTTTGATATAGGAACTTCTTGCCCGTTTTGTGGTGCTTTTACACGATCCTCTAGCAAGGGAGCAATTGGCTACCCAGATTTTGACAGTGAGCTCATGTTATCCTTAAATACTGCACATTTTTTTTTGAATTATTATTTATTTATTCTCACATAGTTAAGTCCTTCAGCATGTTTTAAAAATCAATACTTGTTGGACTGGACCGTATAATTTTATCAGTGTTTTAATGATATACTAGCATTTGTTAATCTATTATTAGCTTTAGTACATGTCTATTGCATAGTTTCCTTTGTGTTACTTGGAAATGCATTTTTTTCTCTCACCTTTTACTATCAATGAGTAAAACTAGATGAAGTAGCTTTAGTTTGCATACGAAATCTGCTTTTCAAAGCTTACTTAATACGACTAGGCTCTCTAATTCCTAGAGGTAGGTTACTTTTCTGCAGTTACTTTCCTGTATGAATAATAATACATCACGTGCATTCCCTTATTATTATGCAATAATCTCCCAAATACCATAGAATTATCATTGGTATTTATACATATCTGAACCAGTATATAACACAATCACAGTTTATTTTGAAGAATGCATTTCCTTAGATGACAAATATATACATGTTTTTGTAGGTTCTATGTCTTCTGGCACCTCTATTTCCGAAAAATATAAATTTGTTTTGGCAAGATGAGGTAACAGTTGTGCTAAAAGTTTATGTGTTAACAGATTGATACAATCTTTGTTGAATGTTGAGCATCTGTCAAGTTTCTAGTTATAATTTTTTTTTCAAGTATATTGTGCTTCTGCAAATGAATGTCCAGAGTTTTCACATTCTGTAGAAAAAATGATGGAAACTCGGCTTAAGTGGTTTGGGCATGTAGAGAAATGACCTTTAGATCCGTACTAAAGAGAGTAGATCATATTGAGGGTAGCCAAATCACCAGGGGCAGGGGAAGACCTAGAAAAGGAAGAGAAACTATTAAGAAAGATCTAGAAATTAACGAGTTGGATATAGATATGATATATGGTAGAACTTTATGGTGTCATATGATCCATGTAGCCGACCCCACTTAGTGGGATAAGATTTGGTTGTTGTTGTTGAAGTTTTCATCTTCTCAGCTGTTAGCTGTGCATCTTTTAACATAAACTGAAATCATGAAATTCATTTTATTGCTGGGCTTTCTGAACCCGAGAAAATAACTCAAGGTTATGAGGAGTATTGTGGCCATGGTCTTGGATCTTCAACTGATATTCTATAAACTTTTTGGTCATTAAAGTTGGGTCTAACTGATCACAAGAAACTAACTCAAGGTTATGAGGTGTATTATGGCCATGGTGTTGGATCTTAATCTGATCTTTTATAAAACAATTAGATGAGGTGAACATTTTAGGGGCACTAGGACTACTGCATAGTTTTGTTTCATGTTTCTGCATCATTCTGTAATTGTCACGACTCACGAGTCAGCAAAAAATTACATACTTTCATTTGATAATACAGTTTGTCATAAGCTGCTATTTTTTATTAGTTCCTACTTACAATTTTGGGATGGTTATTATTTATCAAAATGTAATTAATGTGTTTTTGGTAAGTTCTAGATTCCAAAGATGAAAGCATATGTTAGCGATACGGATGACTTGAAACAAGATCCATCATATCAGGATACTTGGGATGACATGATAATCAATGTAAGTTTCATTGACTTGTAAAAATACTGTCTTCCGCATTTTGAAGTGTTATCATTTTAAAGAAGGGCAGTTCATGAAGTCAAATTTTCTCGTCTATGTGTGAGCTGGTCTTATCATGCAGTAGCGGGGTCCATTAATTTATTTGCATTTGAAATATCTCTTCAATTAAATTGGGTGGACAACAAAATAACGATTTTTCTGAAGTGGTGAAACACTTCATTGCATATGTGTATTGAAAAATGATAGATAATCTGATCTGGGTATCCAAAAGTAATTCAACTCAGTTTGTTGTCCTAGACATTATAACATTTGTGAAATTCAAACCTTTTCTGCCAGCAAGATATTTTATTGCATCTCTTTATTTTTGGGTTGCAGTTTCTTGCAGAATCTTTAGATGTGATTCAAGATGCAGATTGGATTATGTCTCTTGGAAATGTATTTGCCAAACATTATGAACTTTATACATCTGATGATGAACATGCTGCACTTCTTCACCGGTATCAATTCTCCAACCTCAAGCATGTTTTGGTAGATGCAAAATGTGATATGTTAAATATTTCTTTTTGATGCATGAGAAGCTGATTGCTTCACAGTTCTTAGAATTTGGGTTAAATCTAACTCAACCACACAAAACTGACTTGTAAGGTGAGGGACATCGATCTCTTAATTTCTTCTCTCTCCATATCACTATTTCATGTGGGGGCTCTCGTCAACGATTTCTTCTATCAATACAAAACGAGGTAGAAAAAAATTGCCAGTGCAGTTTATGGTGTGACTAACTAGACTGGTTTGGGGTGACCGGTATTTTGTCAGTTTGTATGTCTTTTGTAACCAGTTTCCAAAATAGTGGTTAGAAGTGGTTGCTTAGGATTTTTTTTCCACCTTTGACAATGAATCTAGATATTAAAAATAATAGATAAAGAAATAGTATAATTTCAAAGACACGAGAATAGAAGCCATTTTTGCTACGGGTCTAATGGAGTAGGTTTTAGCCGCGAACTCTCGGTGAAACTATCCGGTGGTGGCAAAAAACGACATTGACCACATTAGGATCACAGAAACTGCATCAGAGTTGATGTCAGTAGCAGCAACAGTTGCTGGAAAAAGAGTTTGGGGGTGGTTGGAAAGAAGATAACGGCCACAAAAAGAATGCTTGAAGCCGGAAAACAGATGAAGCACGGTTCTAGCAATTTTTTTTTTCAATGAACAGTGGCGCTGGGTGTACTGGGTTTCATGGATTACGATTGTCTGTTGTTAGGATTTAGATACCATGTTGAAAGATAACAGAAACAAAAAGAATGTGATTAAATTCCTCCATGTTGCGCAGTAGAGCTGTATTATCACACACACACTCACACACACACGCACACACTAAATTACAATAAATACAACGATTAACTTATCCTATTTACTATATTTATATGATACTGTATAACCACAACTGCCCTAATTTCATTATTTCTAACATTTTCATAAATAAAAATTTCGTTACATCTTTTTTGGGTATCTGGATCTAGATACCATGTTGAAAGATAACAGATGTGAAAAACAGCTTTGATAGAGAGACTATAAATTCAACTATTAACTTACCTCATTTACTTTATTTACATTATACCGTATAATCCAAAACAACTGCCCTATTTGCATTATATCTAAGACTGTCATGTCTTCTTTGTGACTCTGCTAAAATATGTGATTTGTAGTACTGAAACACAACTGAGCATATAGTTTATATCAGCTTTCCTGTAGTTTTTTTTTTTTTTTAAATAAATAAATTAAAACTTGTACTTTAGGACTTATCTACCACATTTCTTGTTTTTCAAATTCCAACTTCATTAGAATAACCTTGGATTTTCAAATTTGGTTTGATGCCGGCTGTCTGAATCTAAAAGCCTAGTAATTAAGATTGGAAAGAGTGTGAAAAATGATACTGAATTTTGACACAGATGCTTGGGGATTCTGCTTCAAAAGGTTAATGACAGAGCGTATGTCCATGATAAAATGAATTGGATGTATAAGCATTCCAACATTGCAATCCCAATAAATAGGCTTGGTTTGGCAAAAGCAATGGGATTGGTAATTCAGTTTCTTTTTCTTTTTAACCTTTTTAGATATATTTTCCCTTTTCCATTGCTTCTTTTTCTTTTTTTTGATAAGCCCATTGCTTCTTAAATTACTATTTTTGTGTGAAGGTTGCTGCATCTCACTTGGACACAGTGTTGGAGAAGCTGAAGGATATTATAGACAATGTTGGACAAACCATAATTCAGAGGTTTATGCCAGACTTAGGATTGAGTGTATACACTTCTCTTTCCGAATTGGTTTATCAGCTCTAATTCTTAACCCAAGCTTATGCATGTAAAGTTATAAGGGTCTGTTTGGTTTCTCATTCCATTTTCTGTTTTCTTTTCTAGTTTTCACTTTTCACTAATTACAAAATGTCGCACTGTTTTTGCATTATTTCATGTTTTAAAAAATTTGTACGGAAAACAACTTTTTATGGTAAAGCGGAATTTTTGTAATTAAAAAGTGAAAATGACATATGAAAACAAATTATGGAAACAGAAACCTAAACAGCCCTAACTTATGGACAACTGTTTATTTTTTTAAAATCTTCTTCATTGTGTACTTCATTCTGGTTTGAATGTTTCTGAACCTTTACTTGCTATGGTATAATGCTCGTGTTTGAAGAAATTATTAGGATCTCACTATCTTAGTTTTACAGTCATAAGATCTACTTGCACCCCTCTATCTCCTTTTTTTGTGTCTTATTTTTACCGTTGGATGTTCACAGTTTAACATATCTCATTTCATAGGACAGAACATCAAGTGTGTCTGTGTTAAACTGTGTAAGATCAAGATGCCCCACCTTTTGGAATATGTCAAGAAAATAGTAACTTGATAGGAATTGGTATCTTGTTAGACAAAAATAGTTATAATTTATAAACCCCCAGTTATACAGATCTGAATTTGTTACAAAGAATAAAACAAATATCAAACTTGAAAACCCACTTGGGTTGGCCTGGTGGTATTGGCTTGGGACTTGGGAGTGTTCTCCTCAAGGTCTCAGGTTCGATTCTTCCCGGTGCCAATTTAGGTGGGCTAATTTAGCTTCTTCAAAAAAAAATATCAAACTTGAAAAATTCTAGATTCTACAATGCCGACTGACGTGACAGGATGCTTTTTACCCTACCCTACCCTGCCTTTACTCACTCCTTCCCTTGTAGGAAAGTTTGTTACAACCCAAATCTTTATTCTGCCTTGTCTCTTATATCCCAAATGTGGTCTACCACAGGAGTGTAACTAAAGTTTGTATATCACTGTAGTATTAGTGGAGTATTCTATCTGTCATTAATTTAACAGATATTGGAAAGAGAGAATGGATATGCATAAATCTTCCTAACGAGAAAAGGAAAATAAAGAATAAGAATAATACTCCCTCCGGTCCTTATTATAAGAAAAAGTTGACTTTTTAGGTTCATAGAATAATTAATGTATCTTATTGTAAATATAGACTAGATACATCACTTACACAATGAACCAAAAAAATCAATTGTTTCTTATAATAAGGACCGGAGGGAGTATGATTTTAGACTCTTCAATGTGTTTTCTCTCCCTTCATGCAGTGCTCCTAACCATTATTCCCTTGCTTTCCGTTCCCCTTTTCATTTAGGTAACAAGGTTATAACCTAAATCCACATTATGTCCATTACTCATATTGTACTTAATGTCTTAAGTTTCTATTCCCCGCCCTTCCTTCAAAACTTCTAAGAACGGATCTCTTTCCTTTTCCTTTTATAAGATTCAATTATATTCAGAATTTATCTGACCTATTTGTAGATCAATATATGCTTTGGTTGAACAATCACTTAATTTGCATCAGAACTTGACAATAGCGTAGACAAAAAGGAAAAAGTTCCTTTGGTTGAACAGTCATTTAGTTTGTATTCAAACATGACAAAAGTGCATCCACAATGAATAGTCATTACTTTTTTCCAACATTGAATTTGATTCAGAACATGTCTGACCTCTTTGTAACTTGTATCATTTGCAGGATACTTTCATTGTTCTCTGATAGTTACAGAACAGTAGAGTCTGATGACATACATGCTGCCTTGGCTTTAATGTATGGTTATGCTGCAAAGTATGCCCCATCATCAGTTATTGAAGCTAGAATAAATGCCCTTGTTGTAGGTTATCTTTTCTCTATGCTATTGATTTAGTATTTGCATGAATGTCTATCTATTGCGCCTTGCTTTATTCGTGATTGGAACGTTCACAGTTTTATTTTTAAATACAGTTTTGATTTATGATGTACTTATAGAGTTTTTAAGACCAATACAAGAAAATAAGCAATGGATTTTGAGGAAAAAGGCAACTAACTTTATATATTATTACTGTTTTCCCGATAATGAAAACAGTTTCATGAGTTGTTACCTTATTCTTTAATGAAGTTTGGAGATGCCATTCTTTGAGGGGGAAGGTGTGTATGGGATTGCATAGTTGAGCGAGGAAGTAGGAAATTAGTTAATCAAATATACGGCATGAAGAATCCATAGTGACCGGTGCTTTTGTTTTGAAGATGATGACAATCATTGGTTATAGGTTTTATTTGTTGCTTCCACGTAAAGAAGTTGCTGTTGTCTAATTCTTTTTAAATAGAATGCAAAAATGGGATAGATGCTTGTTCTTCCATTGTGGAGGATGTATTCATCGGCAGTGGGGGAATGACTTGAGAAGTGTATGATTCACCTAAAAGCTTGCTAATGATGGAGGAGGCAGTGGCCATGAGTAGAGTGGTAAAGGACTCACTAGAAGGCTCAATGATGGTGGTGGAGCAGGTGGTGCAAAATATTCAGAATCTATGGAAATGGTTCAGAACTAGTCTTTGATATCATTTTGTAAAAAAGTATATATAGAATCTGACTGAGGAGAAACTCAGAGTATTAAGGATTTTAGAAAACTTAATTCTGATTATGTCTTATGAAAGAGGGTGTACAAATGATATTTATTTATGCGAGGTTGAGGGTTATCACAACTCTGTTATAGTAATAAACAGTTTTGATTGGTTATAAGTATATCCAACCTAAAAATAGTTTATAGAAAGATCTTAAACACTGTCTGACAGCTGCACTAAAAGCTTCTAGCTAGACACTGAAGTTTGCTTCTAAGAGATACATGGTTGCTGTAAAAACTAATAACTTTTGTCTGTATGCAGTGTAAACAATCTCTGAAACAGTTTTGATTGGTTTTTAGTTTAAGAAAAGATAATAGGAAATAGTCTGAAACCAACCCTTTTTGCTCTCTTTAAGTGGTGAATCATGAGAACACTGCTATGTCACTTTGTTAAAATATTTGTTGTTATTTGTATAGCTGATTTAGTCGTATTATTTATTCGTGGACAGGGCACCAACATGCTCTCAAGGCTTCTTCATGTGCGTCACCCTATAGCAAAGCAAGCTGTAATCACAGCTATTGATTTACTTGGTTAGTTATCATGTTTTCATATTTTAATTATTATTGTTTCTCATTATTGGAAAAACCAAGTCCCACATAAATTATAGATAAGGCCTGACTAGAGTTTCTAAATAAGTAACCCTCACCTTACAAGCCGGTTTTGTAAGGATGAGCTAGGCCCAATATAAAAACCTAATATGGTATGCCACCATTTTTATCCCCGCACCAAACCCAATAGAGTTGGGGCGTAAGGGGGTTTATTGGAGAAACCAAGTCCCACCACATAGGTTAAAGATAAGGCCCGACTAGAGTTTATAAAGAGAGGCTCCCCTCACCTTACAAGTCGGTTTTGTAAGGATCAGTTAGGCCCTATATAAAAACCTAATACATCAAAAGGGATTGCTAGAAAACCGTTTTTAGAAAATGAACATTTGTGAAACATTGTTGTCAAATTTGACCATGTCTTTATGGAATGGAAGATTTTGTGCTAGCCAGCATAGGGTGCAACACCTATTATATCCACCATACGCTGCAACACCATGTTCATATGATGAATTTGGCCATGTCTTTATGGAATGGAAGATTTTGTGCTAGCCAGCATAGGGTGAAACACCAATTATATCGACCATAGGCCGCAACACCATGTTCATATGACGAATTTTTGGCGGCCCCCATATTAGCTATTTACCATTGATAACACTGTTGTGAAATTTGTGTTATTGTTTTGCCCTACAGTAAAAACAATAAATATCAGAGTTATGTGATTGCTTCTCATTGAAAGTGAGAAGCTCCATGTCTCCATTGAAACCTTGGTGATTTTGCACAACAATCATTGTTGTTCATATCATTAAACAAGTTATCTTCCTTGTATTGATGCATGTTGGGGTTGATTAATTGTTGAACTTATTATTATAATCTACTTTAGATTCTCAATGAGCCTAAGATCTAACTAGGGGAAGCTAGGTTTTTAAAAACAGATGGTTTCTAGAGAAGATCTTCTATAAACATTTTTGTTTTTGTCTTCATAAAAAGTGGGCTATGTTTGACAACAAGCAGATGAATTATTTTGAGCAAGCAATAATGGTAAAAGAACTTAATACAAAGAGGCCTGCTAGTTCAATCTTGATGGATCTATCAAAAGTTTTTACACTTCAGTTGCAATCAAGATGTATCTGTGGGTAACATGAATTGCTGTCATTGTCTTATGTGGTTATAAAATTAAATCACAGCTCCTGAGCAATCACAAATTCAAGATATAACTTGCAGCATCTTCATGTTATCTTCTTGAGTTTTAGAAGCTAGTTTCCTATTTGCTTCACCTCTTGTGGAGAGTTCACCAGAACTTCATCAAAGTTCAGGGTTGATATTGTCCTGATATTTGTGTGCATGATGTAATTCTGATAATGCAGGTAATGCTGTCATTAATGCTGCTGAAAGTGGTGCACCGTTTCCATTGAAAAGAAGGGACCAATTGCTTGATTATATTTTAACTTTGATGGGGCGTGATGATAATGATGGTTTTGTTGATTACAATGAACTCTTGCGCACTCAGGTATATAAAATGTTGCAAAATGAGTACTTGTGTTTAAGGTGAAGTCACTTGTCAATTTATGCTGATAATATTTAACTTTTGATTTTTTTAATATTGAGGCTCTTGCGATAAGTGCCTGCACTACGTTGGTCACTGTAGAGCCAAAACTAACGGTTGAAACCAGAAACTATGTGATGAAGGTATGAGCTTTTATTTAGCTGTTGAATGTATTTACAAATTTTCGGCTATCTAAGTTTTCTGGTGAATTTGACAGGCCACATTAGGGTTCTTTGCGATACAAAATGATCCAGTTGAAGTTGTTACTCCCCTTATAGACAACCTGATCTCTCTCTTATGTGCAATTCTTCTCACTGGGTAATTTATTTAAAAACGTCATATTATTCTGCTTAAGTTGTCTTTATTTCCATTGCTCTTGTCAAATGATTATTTTTTATTTCCAAAAAAAGAATTGTTGCTCTTTGGTTTGTATTTGCATTCTGGGCCATAACTTCTGCAATTCATTGTTTGCTTATTATAAATATAATATTCTATCCTTCATCTTTCTATTTCTAAATATACCCATCACTCAATTAATTTATTAAATTTTTTTGAGCTTTCTATCACGTCATCCTGCGTGTATAAACTGTAAAGGTTTTTTTTTCTCTTTTTTCTTTCACCTGTACTAATTAGTAAATACATAATATTTAGTGGAGAGGATGGAAGAAGTCGAGCAGAGCTGCTAATGCTTATCCTGAGGCAAATTGATCAATTTGTCTCTTCCCCTGTTGAATATCAGAGGAAAAGAGGTTGCCTTGCAGTCCATGAGATGCTTCTCAAGTTTCGGATGGTTTGTGTCAGCGGCTATTGCGCACTGGGAAGCCATGGGAATTCTGCACACACCAAGCAAATTGACCGCACACTATATGGGAATTTTTCTAAGCTACCATGTAAATATGTTCCATCAGAGAACTTTGATTTTTTTTTTTTAGGGTTAATTAAGTAAATGGTCCCTATAAATATTCAAAATTTTGCTTTTAGTCCCTAAAAAATAAAATCACACTTTTTAGTCCCTATAAAATTTTCCATCAGCCTTTTTAGTCCCTAAAAAAATTTCCATCAGCATTTTTAGTCCCTGTAAAAAATTTCCATCAACATTTTTGGTCCCTAAAATGCTTAAGAAAAATGTCACAGGGACTAAAAAGTGTGATTTTATTTTGTAGGGACTAAAAACAAAACTGTGAATATTTATAGGGACTAAAAACTTAATTAACCCTTTTTATTTTTTTTATAATTATACTACAGTAGATATAACTGTATGCCAGTTGGGTTGGGGTACTGATTAAGGGTATGGGTAGTTTGCATAAGGTCATAGGTATAAACCTTATTGCCAATATTTGACACCAAATGGAAAATAATTTATTTTGGTTTTCAACTTCCAGCTGCATTTGTATTGCCAAATCGTGAAGCTTTGTGCTTGGGAGATAGGGTAATAATGTATCTTCCACGTTGTGCGGACACAAATTCTGAAGTCCGAAAAATATCAGCGCAAGTAAGTACTTGTGTAGTTTTCTGAAATATTATAAGTTTTACAAAATACATGTTCTCTAGTTTCACTTCAAAGAGGAAATTTTCTCTTATTCTGAAATAGTCCATTTAATGGTTATGTTGTGCAGATTCTTGATCAACTCTTCAGCATTTCTCTTTCTCTTCCAAAACCGCCTGGTTTGTCTATATCTGCTGAAGATATAGAATTGTCGTACCGTGCTTTGTCTTCTCTTGAAGATGTAATAGCCATGCTGAGGAATGTGAGTTCATTGATCTCATTGTTTCTGCCTTTCTTGCATTTAAGCTGCTGATGAAGCAGAGGGTACTGATAAGATTTTGGTCCCAGAAAATGGGACAATTTCTGACATCATTCTCTATTTCCCTTCATTCAATAAAAACTTTGTTTTTAGTCCCTGGGGAGGGATAGGACTACAAACACAATTTTTTGTTAGATGCAGGGCTAAGAATGAATAAAAGTTAAACTGGGACAAATTAAAAAAAATCATATTTTGAGGGACCAGAAGTATATTTAAGCCAAAAAGTTAAGACCTAAGTGTATTTGGTTTTTGTTAAAGTTGGATTTAGTCCTATAGGTATAGAGGGAGAAGTAAAGAAATACTTGGAATAGTGACTTTATATCGATGTTATGTTGATGCAAGTAATGTGTTGGATGTTAATGTTAATACAAAAGACAAAGCACCATTTATTATTCTTGTTTATACCAACTAATCCTAATTAAATAAGAAAACCAATTATGATATATAAGAAAATATGGAAACCAATATTATTAGATAACCTAAGATACTCTAACCTTTTTTATTTTTTTTTTATATATTATATGATAATGATGCTTTGTTCAGATATTCTAATATTTTTGATGTGTGTGTGTACAGGATACCTCTATTGATCCATCAGAAGTTTTCAACAGGATTATTTCCTCCCTCTGTATTCTGTTGACAAGAGATGAGGCAATTATCTTTCTTACTCTCCTTATATTTTTTTTCTTCCTTTTTTGACAATAAAATAAAATTTTCTTACTCTCCTTATATGTGTCTGTGTGTCTGCAAATTATATTTAACAACTTTGGTGACACTTGCATACAGCTGGTTGCTATGCTTCATGGTTGCTCAGTAGCTATATGTGATAAGATCAAACAGTCAGCTGAAGGAGCTATTCAAGCTGTTGTTGAGTTTGTTACAAGGAGAGGGAGTGAACTGACAGAGATTGACATCTCAAGGTTTAAAGCATAGTTTATGTACCAATGTTGTCTTACTGGAGAAACTACCTTTGGTTATACCATTCTTTTACCTGATAAATTTTCAGCGTTAAGTTATTGTGACATTTAATGTAATACAGGACAACACAGTCATTGATCTCTGCCACTGTGCATGCAACTGATAAGCATTTGCGTGTGGAAACTCTTGGTGCTGTATCCTTTTTTTCCTAAAATCTTAGATTCCATACTGTACCTAAATATCATCAAAATCACAGTTCTTTATAAAACATCGAGTCTCTATTTTTGCCATTATTTTAACTTGTCGGAACATCAAAGTTCTCTGTATTGAGTGAAAATCATTTGCCCCGTCCCAGCTCTTTCTAGCTGTTTGTCTCTGGTTATCCTTTACTATATAAAAAGATTGCTTGTTTGGCCGAAAGTACTAGTGCAAAAACTGTTTTTGACGAAGTCCTGGCTACTGCTGGAAAGGATATAGTAACGAAGGATATATCTAGGCTGCGTGGTGGATGGCCCATGCAGGATGCATTCTATGTAAGTCTGTCATTTTTCAGTAATAAGCATATTTCCCCCTTTTAAATTTTAACTACAATTTATTTTCTCATAACAATGATTATAATGGGTGTACAAAAGTATTCACTAGAATTTGGCATTGTCTATAATGCATGGATATGGGAATTTTGTTGGATATGACGCCTCTATTACTTAGAAAAAATATACTGATTTTTTTATAACACAATACAACATCCACCGATATGTCAAAAACTATACATATCTAAAACTATCGAAAGGCGGAATGACTTTTTTCCCCATCATTTAACATGAATCTTTGATGTTTGTTGTGCAATGGAAAATTCTAATTAATTCCACTTGAAGTTGTTAGGACTTTGGTTGAAGATTATTTCTTTATGAATTCATAAAAGAGGGGATTTGTCTGTTTTAGTATGTTCCTTGCATCTTAAATTAAAATTATGAATATTGATCTAAAATTGGGAGTGTTTATGAATTAAGGTGTTACTAGAAGTGCATACATAGGAAGGAGGGTACTAGAAATAGTAGAGACCATGTGGTTCATATCACTTGTCAACCATGTTCCCTACACTCCGGTCTTGTATACAAAAGAATTAACAATATAGGTTACAACAATCAAAAGTGCGAGTGTGTTAACTATTTGAAGTTTATTTAAAAGGAGACATTGACTTAAAGTGAACAAAGTTCAACGATAGTAAAAGCAAAGGTGTGGCTTGAGTAGAGGCAATGCAGGCCCGAGGCCGTGCAGAATTGATGAGGCACATATAAATGATGAATGTAGGGGAACTATGATGAATGCACAAAACTCATGACTAGAGGACATGAACTTTCAATCGAAGACCGGGGAAATGCACATAACGGAAATGGGTCGAGAGGTCTCTTAAACTAGTGGCAGCAGCCACATACTGATGGTGGTTGGTCGACAGGACTACCAGCTAGTAGAGTTTCTGTTAGGACTTGGGACTTTTAGGGTTTCTGACTTGTACTTTTAAGGTTTGTCCGCTCCACATGATATGAACTCTTGTGCCAAGTTGAATATGAAACTGATAGGATCTAATATGTACACATAGGCCCAATTGTTCAAGGCCCACTTAGAGGGAGAGTTAGTTACACGAGAGAAAGAAAGTGGAGTTAGTTATATAAAGGAATGAGAAAAGAGAGTAAGGGATATCTTTGATCATTTGTTCAGTTAGAACCTTAGGGTTTGAGCCTCTTCTCTGAGGAGCTTTTGCTCTGGGGTTACAGGGGTTATCTTCTGTAATACATCTATTTCCAATTCAACAATACAGCTGATTTATTTTCTTTGAATTCGGGTTCCTAATGCTTGAGAGATCAACCCTCAATGTGCTCACTTACAGGGATAAAATTAATCTTAAATCATATCTTAATTATTGTATTTGTTGTAACAGAATATTTACAGAATTTCAAATAACTTCATATGATGTTTGTGTTTCATGCTGTCATCTGTGGCCCGAATTGAAGAATATATTTATAACATATTTGATTCATGTAGCATATAAATGTTTGCAGGCATTTTCGCAGCACATGGTTCTGTCAGTGTTATTTCTTGAACATGTGATATCTGTCATTAGCCAGATTCCTATCCTTAAATGTGATGTAGACAGAGTTGAGGATAGCCAGGTCCACAATCATACAGAGGATGGCAAACTGGAAGCTGCAATTTTTGCTCTTACTGCTTTTTTCAGGTCTGTATTGTCAACATAGTTCAAGGTTAAAATATCTAAATGATTTAACAGTTTTAAATCTTTCATTTGATGCAGAGGTGGGGGAAAAGTTGGAAAAAGAGCTGTTGAGCAAAACTATGCTTCTGTTCTTTCTGAGCTGATGCTGCAACTTGGAAGCTGTCATGGGCTAGCTTCCTCTGGTCACCTTGAACCATTGCGGTGAGGATTAGCATTACTATTTGAATGTTGGCGTCCACATTTATACTGCGTTTCAAGCATGTGTTGTGGTTTGTTGTACCACAGACATATTAATAACCGACTCTAAGCTTAACATTAGACTTATTAGAATATATGAATAATATCTTCTTATATCTTGGAGTAATTAAGGGTGTTGCGAGTTGGTTTATGACGGGTTTTGGAGGGCCAAGTCTATATTTTGAAATATATTTGATACTTTAAAAAAAAATTAAAAGAACAACATGATAGTATATGTTCATGTATCATGCTGTTCTTTCAAATTTTGTAAAATATAAAAAATATATATTAAAATATAGACTTAGTCCTCCAAATTCTTCCCCTGCAAAATCCTCCAAAGTCCAACTCGCAAATACACCCTTAGGGTGTGTTTGGATGGAGGGTTTAGGAGGGGAAGGGAGGGGATGATTTACTTTTTATTTTTAAATTACGGACAATAGGAAATGTTTTTTAAAAATTTAACATATTAACATGATAAATGATCATATAATTCTTCAATCACACTTAATTTATTTTAGAAAAACATGTTATATAGTCCGTAATTTAAAAAAGAAAAGTAAACCCTCCCCTCCCTTCCCTTAAAGCTAAACATATGTAACTCATATCAATAGTAGTACTTTGTCGTTTGTGATAAAGCTAAACATATGCAACTCACATCAATATTAATATTATGAGTATTCTTTATCCTCCCTTTCTACCTAAGATTACCACTACAAGTTCACAAGAATATAATTGCCACTGTCAATGACAGAGACAATAGTTGTCAACAACAACACTACTACTAAGCAGTGTGCGGATATTTTGCCAACCGTCATGGCCAATTTGTGAAGGATGGCAGCGCCATGGCGGTGCCATATGTCGGATTTTTGTTATTCGGCCATGGTCCACCATCGATAACATTGCTACTAAGTACTAGCATACTCTAATATAGAGGGTTAATGTTACTTTTTGTTAGGAACCCAAATGAGAATTTGGGCCTAAATAAACAATTGGCTAATCAGTTGCACAAGCTCATTAGATGTAGAGTGATGTTATCAAAATATAGAAAAGGTGAGAGAAATAATATGACGTGGCAGGGAGTGAGGGATGAGCAAATGGTGTGACTAAATTCTGTTATAAGAGGATGAATGAGAGAGAGGGAAGGGTATTTAGAATCTTCTCTGTCCGAAGCAATTTCGTTTGGCTTAGAGAGTCATCTCTTCTCTAAGAGGAGCTTAGCTCTAAGAAGTAGGAGTACCCCATTCTACTGTAATTTTCCTTGTCCATAAATAATACATTCCATTCTTAAGCGTTTACTGTGTTATTTTCTCCGTTGGATTCTTGGTTTCTATCACTATTATTGATTCTCTAATGATCTTAGGTAGATATTAAAACCTGCAAATTTTGACATTCTGCCCACCATTCTAATATGGTTTAGTTGGTTTCCCTGGGATGTTACTGAGGAAACTAAAGTCAGGGCTGTATGTCTAAGTAAGCATACTATGCTTGTGAATTCCGTGTTTAGTTTGTTTTTTATCTCCTTGTGCAGGAATCTTCTGACTGCATTCCAGGCATTCTGCGAATGTGTTGGTGACCTTGAGATGGGAAAGGTAGTCAAACATTACATTTGCTCCATTTTAAGGATGTAAGATGGTTTTGTAAGCAAAACAATACAACAAATTATTTCTTTATTCAGATTTTAGCCAGAGATGGGGAACTTTCTGAAAATGAGAGGTGGATTAATCTGATAGGAGATATAGCCGGATGCATATCTATAAAGCGGCCAAAAGAGGTATTATGTTTTCAAGCATACTCCTATGTTAATATATACCTATCTAAATCTATGCTTACTGCTTACTAAGAGATCATATAAGCTTATAGATGTTTATAGAGAAGTTACTAGAGGTTTCAAAACATTTGAGATTTTAAAAGTAATTTCTACTTACAGAATATCAAACTCAGTTATTGTAACATTCTTTTAATATTTCTGTCCACAAGTATTTGTGAGGAAATTTATTAAAACTGGTTCTTGATGTTTAAGATGCCTTTTACATCAATGCAAATGCCTGTTAGTTTGATGCTTAATCTGTAATCCGGTTTTTCTTCTCTCTTAATGTATGAGGATGCCTCACTTTTGCATTTATAACCATCTTTCTCTATTAGAGAGCAGGCTTCTTCTATTAATTTTTTTTAGCTCCACTCAGATACCTCCATATTTTCCTACACAATTAATTCACTAAACTTGTCTAAGGAGTAGAATACATGCAAGAAATGCACCTATCTTATCATTAGAGTTATTGTTGTTTTATTGTTTCTTTGCGATTTTATGTGGCATTTGACATGCTTTATGATTCTCTAAATAATTAGAAAAAGGCCTGTCATTAGGGATCATTTGTTTCTGTGAGGTTGCATGGTTGTGAGCAGAATTGCTCCTAATTACTCATCCATCTCATTATAAGTGTCTCATTTGAATTGTGCAAAACTCTTAAGAAGTCATTAGTTGTGTTGATTTTAATGATAAAATGAGTTTTATTTACGAAAATATCCTTATTAATAGCAGTTAGGAGGGTTGAGATACAATTAATAAGAGTATATTAATGGTAAAAATGAACTAATCCTTCATTGGTAATATAAATGAGAAATCATTTGAGGTGTAGAAAAATTACAATCGAGACATAATGAGTATTTTGGTAAGACAGCTGTTTTCTCAGCATAAGAAAATTTTGACCAAGTTTTATGTCCTGTTGAAAACACAGATTCAAAATATTTGTCAATTTTTGAAAAGATCATTGGATCGACCCCAGAAATATCAAAGGGAAGCTGCTGCTGCTGCCTTGTCAGAATTTGTTCGTTATAGGTGCGTATAGAATGATATTTTGTATAAGTTGTCTACTGTTAATGTTGGAATGCTGTATTAAATGAATGTTTATGTGGAAACTACTGAATCTTTTTTGTATTGTTTCTTATAACATTTAGGGCCCAATTCATGTTCCTTCTGTTTTAGGATAGCGTCCTTAGTGAGGCGTAGTGGCTCCTAAGTGCTACGCAAGATCGTGTATCATTGCAGTTTTGAGGAGCAGCCGTCACAGCCTCTACGTTCAAGCCCCCCCTATGAAAACATAATTATGCCTTCAATTTATAGTTGTTCCATGGGCGTGAGGGGTGTGTTGAGATCCCTGCTTCATCTTGAGTGTGAGGGGATGTGTTGGGAGTCCCACATTGACTAGAGTTATGACCTCTATAGTGTTCATTAAGCTTGGACAGTCTACACCTTGTGAGTCGGTTCTAGTTAGTCCTAGAAACCTAGGAACTTTCATTAATGACTTTTCACTATGGACTTGATTATTTTCAATGATGGATCATTCTGAGCTATTTGCTGACTTTCAAACTCTTATAATTTGGGTTGTGCCTAACTCAATGCCGAAAGCTAGTTCATGAGTTGAGGATTGCTCAACCTTTTTAAGGTTTACTTTGGTCATATCTCTATTCCACGTTGGGTCTTATGACACCCCCTTACACATAGAATTGGACATCTGGATGATGGACAAATGTGTGGACTTGAATGTGATTCCGAATGCCTGAGAGATTAACCCAAGACTTGTGAATATATAACAATGGGATTACAATCAAGATCGCTTGATTATAGGGATAAGAACGAGTAACCCACGCCTATCTAGTCATTTATTACAATCAGAAAAATATATGCAAGGAGATAAAGCATATTTATTTGATGTAAAATAATATCTCAACACTCTCTCCCAAGTTGATGCGTATATATCCAAGTTACTATGTATATAAGATATCTTTAGACCTCTAAGAAACATGTTGAAGATATGAGGACTAGTCATTTATTAAAACTTAAACCATACCAGGTCACACCAGTTCCAATGTCTTGTTTTGTGATTGTCTGTTTCGCAGGCTTGAGTGCTTGACTGGATCATTCATGGGTCTGGTTCACAGATGATTTTGTTTGTCTCACTAACAATTAATTTAATTGAATAGTATGTGGTTGTTATTGACTTCTTACTGTTTGGTTGTTGTTAAAAATATAAACTATACCTGGTTCTTTTTGTATGATTTGTTTGTAACTTTAGGAGGGGAGGGAAGGACTTTGGAAAAAAAGACGGATGAAAGGGAAATGGAAGGAAAGATAGTCGCCCAACTTGAATGGATAGATTTGTTTTTCTTCATACTACAAAATCCCCGTGGGAGAGCTCAAAAAATGTTTTGGAGGAGGATTTTGGAGGGCTTAGAAAAATTCTCCAAGTCCTTTCCATGTTATTATAATACCCTGAAAATTAAAAATATATTAACCATATGCATTTCTTCCTAATTCTCTACAAAAACACTCAGAAATAAGGTGGAAGACTTCTCTCTCATTCCAACTCCTCCCCTTTCCGCAAAGTCCCTCCCTTCCAAACTCCCAAACAAAGCCTTAGTATTTAAACCTTTTGGGAGAGTTGAACTTGATTCTTAGCATAACAAGCGTCTCTATGATCTGGTGGTAGTTAGGAGTTTTAATCCTTTTTTTTTGAGGGGAGGATTTTTAATCCATGTTGTCTCTATTCTTGATTATTAAATTAAATTCATGCACAAGGTAAGAAAGGTTTGTGTATTTTCCTCGCCTCAGGACCATTATCTCTTGCACGAGGGGTGATAATTGTCACATGTCTCCATTTTAGCCTTTGGGAAAGTCAGTCTTCTTCGATAATGTTTCATTTTTTAACTTTTAACGATTAGCTTTTGCAATTTGTCCTCTTCTCATAATAATAATTGTTCACTAATTATTTTGACATTTGAAAAGAGGTCTTTACTGTTAAGTTAAAGTGCTTATTGATTTGCCATAAACTATACAGCGGTGGACTTGGTTCGCTTTTGGAGCAAATGGTTGACGTTGTATGTAGACGTGTATCAGACGAGTCTTCCACTGTTCGGCGCTTTTGTTTGAGAGGATTGGTACAGGTTGTTATCTTATCATGTGACTATTCCTTCATTTCAATGCTAGTTAATACAACATTGATTTAGCTGTTTTAAATACCTGATTTCTTGCTAATTTTCTGCTTTTTTAAGAAAAAAGTGTGTAGAACTACCTTCAACTTTAAGTTCGTCTCAATTATTCCATATATTTCAACTGTTCTTGCTATTGGTTATTTTGTTAATTTGGATTATCTTAATACTTAGTCCACCAGTCTTAAGTGAATGTTTCTCCGATGGGATTTTACTTTATGTTTTCAGTTAATTTTTCAATTTTTCGGAGATGTCTATACTCCCCCATGCTTCCTTGTGCTCCCTTTTTGAAGAATTAATATCTCCTAATAATGATGTTGCAGATCCCATCAATTCATATTCTGAAGTATACAGCTCAAGTCCTGGGTGTTATTTTAGCTCTGCTAGATGATTCTGATGAATCTGTACAATTAACTGCAGTATCATGCTTACTGATGGTGAAGTTATTCGTTTCATGTGTCTCATTTGTTTACTTTTTAAAATCATTTTAAATTCAATTGATAACTTTGCTTTTCTGCCTCAGATTCTCGAATCTTCACCTGATGATGCAGTTGAGCCCATTTTGCTTAATCTTTTATTACGGCTTCGAAATCTACAAGTGCGTCAGTTTACTTTCAATGTATCATCATTTGAATTTTATTCTGTTCATGTTTCATTACATCCACATGCCACTGTATCTGACACATTCCTTTTGTAGATATACAATTGAAAGTTTTCATTAATTGTTTGCGTGTTCGGCTTTGGCACGAAGCAGACTAGATTATTTATTCTAAAACAACATTTTTACTGTTGAATCAATAGGTTTCTGAAATAAAAACCTCACGTTATCTCTTACTTTTAAGATTCAATAGTACAACAAGAAATATACCAGATAAAATCCAACATTTTTCAAATATTTTTTCATTAAGGTCTTCAGGCAAGCTAAATGATTTGCAGGAATATATCTGTACCTGTTAGAATTAAATGTTAGATTTGATACAATGGGTAGAATTTGCTGGTACTGGTTGATAAATGATTGGTGCTGAATAGCTCTTCTTAGAGTTGGGGTTTGAGTCTAACTCAATCCTACAAAACCAACTTGTAATGTGAGAGATGTCCACCACTTATAAACACTTTCAGGTCGTATTAAACCCAATGTAGGACTGTTAACATACCCCTTCACACTCAAGACTGGACATCCAGAGTGTGACCTGGTCAGCTGATAATCAGTGGCTCAGTAGATTAAGATAAACTTTGATACCTTCTTATAATTTGGATTTTAGCCTAATTCAACCCAACGAAAGCAGCTTGTAAGTTGAATGATTTCCACCACTTATAAACACTTTTTTCGGGCCATATCACATCTAGTGTGAGACTCCCGATAGCTCTAGTATAGGATATTATTCCTCCAGTAGTTCATATTGTACACAGTGATTGATTTTGACATGATATTGTGTTTCCACAAGTTGATGGTGTTATTCTGGCAAGTCCTGTGGAAGATTCAAAATCTGTATTTCTTTTCTCTAACTTTAGCTCATTGTTTGCTTCTTGAATTGTTGTGTGAGATACATAGGATTGAGATTTTTTTCATTTGACGCACACGGCCTCTTTTCTCTGTTCTGTATTTGGAGTGTCGAGTTTCTCTTCTCTTTCTGGTCATAGTTTCTTGCTAAGATGCATTGTTCTATTTGTCTTACATGTGCGGATTTGCTTCTTGTAACATTTAAAAGCTTAAGTTATGAGGGGAACTATTAAGAGAGCATTAGAATATAATTAATGATTGTAGAAATATGTTTCTTGGTTTTTCCTCAATTAATTACGTAGTCTTATTATTACTATAAGTTTAGGCTTCTGCTAATAACACTAGTACCTGACCTCGTTATTTGTCCAAGAATGAGTTTGGTTAATACATTGAATAAGGTTTATATCTATTTAATGCAATATTTTCTCATGTTTCTGTATTTGATCAATAAATTTACGAGTTGCTGGAGATGTTAATGCTGGTTTGTTTTTGTTTCTATAATTTCCCGTTTTGAAGGGTATTTTAACCTTGCTTAATATATTATTTTAATATTTTTATTTCTACGAATTATAGAATTTTTTTTATATTAAATAATTTGGGAAATACTCAACACAATTAATTTTAAAAACAGACAAGCATGAATGCAAAGATGCGAGCCAGTTCCTTTGCAGTTTTTGGAGCACTAAGCAACTATGGAATTGGGGAACTAAAAGAAGCATTTGTTGAGCAGGTATATAACAGTGTTAGTAGCATTGTTAAAAAAAGTGTTACCATGTGCAATATTGTCACATGTACTTGTGATGTTTTCAACCAAGTGACAAGTATATTCATGGAGCTTTCTCATTATTTTGGTGAATCTCATACTTGATGATAGGCCTGTGGAACTGGTGATTGTCATATATTAGTTTCTTAATATTTTAGCTAGCTCATTCGATTATAATGACTGTTTTTCACAGGTACATGCTGCTATTCCTCGTCTGGTTTTGCATCTTCATGATGAAGATGTTAGTGTCCGACTAGCCTGCCGGGTAATCAGTCATCATCTTGGATTTTTCTTGAATTGGAGATTTATAGAAAAATTTCTAACATGGTAAATTATTTCTTTCTGAAACATACTTGCTTACAGAATACTCTGAGACGAGTTTTCCCATTGATGGAAATTGAAGGATTGCTTGCCCTGCTAAACACACCGAGTTTCCTTTCTGATCACCGGTATGGTTTGGAAGATTTTAAAAGTTGAACTTTGCAGATTATTTTTAAGAATTATCCTGAGGTAATATTGCATCTGTCTTTTTGGTTTTTTAGAAGTGACTATGAGGACTTTCTACGAGACATTGCAAAGCAATTTACACAGCATCTTCTTTCCAGAGTTGATACTTATATGGCGTCAACAGTGCAGGTTCTTTTTCACCACATGTTTCTGTACATCATAACTTATTATTCCAATACATGCATGCTTTTCACCATATAACCATTCCTGATTATTTTCCTAACTGAAATTAATATTAAATCAATTGGTTCCTCCTGATCATGCTACAATGTTAGCTGGATTTTCATTTCATGAAATTTCTTCTTGATTCTCCCCCATTGAGAATATTATGAAGCATGGAATAATCCTACAACAACGAAGCCTTTAGAAGACTTCAAAACCAATGCAATGTCAATTATTTTTCCATCTGTTTAAATCTAAAGGTCTTGAGAACTTAGCGGAATACTTTCTTGATGATGCAGGCTTTTGATGCACCATGGCCCATAATTCAAGCAAATGCTATGTACTTAAGCAGCAGCATGCTCTCTCTATCGGACAATCAGCACATTTTAGCTGACTACCATACACAGGTATTTTCTTCTGAGAAGTGCTAGAAATACACTCTAACACGCACTTTTCAACACACTATCTTGTATACTGCTTAGAATTCATAGGGGTCTCTCCATATCATGTGGGTCCCATTTGAATTTGAAGTTTAACAGAAATACTGACCCTTGTTTCAGGTATTTGGTATGCTGGTTGGAAAAATGAGTCGATCACCTGATGCCGTTGTAAGGGCAACATGTTCTGCTGCTCTGGGCTTGTTGCTTAAGTCTTCTAACTCATGTTCGTGGAGAGCAGTTCATCTCGATCGGCTAGACTCAAGTCACTCTACAATAAGGAACCATGACACGGAATCCATGATAATAAACTAGCAACGACTCAACAATAAGGAACCGTGATTTAGAAGTGGCTGAGTGGATCATTATTCTGCTCCTGCACACATTGAAGTCTTGTACAGTGTTTGTTGTAAAGCATCAATCACCTTGTATTTTTTCCTTTTTTTTCTTCAAAATCTTCTGTCGTAGAGTTTGATTTTTTTTTTTTGAAGGGCTGTCGTAGAGTTTGATGTAAGTTAATGTTCAAAAGATTGTATGTTGTTGTATATTAATTACACTTCCATGAAACTCGAACATCACCTAGTATATTTCATTAATTTCTACCGATAATATATCCATTAGAATGATTCTTATTGGTTCGATATAGAATTTATACAAATAAGATCGTCAATGTTTGCACCTCCACCTGGGGAAATTATCAATGATAGCTTTATTATTCTCCGTAGTGGTTAGGATTTGCTGCATTTGTGGTAGTAATATTTCTTTCAAAAGTGGTGATTCAATTCACAACTAATTTTTTTTTTAAAAGTTAACGCAGAAAACTCATTAAAATAAATTTACTAACGAATTTTTATTTAGTTTTTTGTGATGTTCTTTGCATTTCGTGTGGTCAAGGCTACCTTTTCATAATCAATAAAAACCTTTTGCTTATTAAAAAACTTGCTCATAAACAAAAACAAAAAAAGCAAAAAATAAGAGAAATTTGACTGTGATGCTGATAAATATCATTAAACGGTGAAGAATATTAATTGAAAAAACATAATAGAAATTTAGAATTATTCATTTTTTAATACTCCTCCATCTTACAATAATAGTCGTTAAGGTTTATGCACGATTATTAAGGAAATGATTAATTGTGTTAATTTTAATGGTAAAATTAGTAGCATTTACTAAAACACTCTTATTAATTGTAGTTAGTGGAGTAGTTAAGTTGGATGAAATTCAATAAATAAGAGTATAATATTGAAAAAAATTAATAAATATTGCATTGATATTGTAAAGTGATAATTATTTTGAGTAAAAGAAAAAATGTTAAAAAGACAACAATTGTGAGACAGTTTGTGCGTGCATTTTATTTTTGGGTTAATTAAGTTTTTAGCTTCCGTAAATATTCACAGTTTTGTTTTTAGTCCCTACAAAATAAAATCACACTTTTTAGTTCCTGTGACATTTTCCTTAAGTATTTTAGGGACTAAAAATGTTGATGGAAAAATTTTATAGTGACTAGAAATGCTGATGGAAAATTTTATAGAGACTAAAAATGTTGTGGAAAATTTTATTGAGACTAAAAAGTGTGATTTTATTTTATAGGGACTAAAAACAAAATTCTGAATATTTATAGGGATCATTTACTTAATTAACCCTTTATTTTTTATTCAGAATTGATGTTTGTTTTGAGAAAACAAACTTAAACCAAATCGACCAGACTGAGATCAAAATTCACCCATTTACAGAAATATTAACATGATTAACCCAAAATAATTTTAAAAAAAAACCCAAATTTTTTTTTTTTTTAAGATGATAAACCAAACCATGCATATAAGATATATTGAATGACATAAATACCATACAAAAATGTAATGTTGTGTACATTTTTTTTTTGACAAAAGTAATGTTGTCACACAATATTATTTTATTTCACTTTGTAATCTTGAAATCTTATCTCATCCAAACAATATTATTGTTTTTCTCATCCAAACAAAGCAGAAAGGTAACGCACATCATATGGGGAAACGCATTTTTGTTTCTTGAAGTGCATGATACGACCTCAAAATTGTAGGCTTTACGAGTGGTTGCACTGCAGGTTGAAATCTGGAGAGAACTTTTTATTTTTTAGCGTCTTTCCAATATTATACCTAGTACTATTTTCAAAGAAATAATAGTAACAGGCAATAATACTAGAGGCTTGAGTCAAAAAGGGACACAGATAAAGTGAAGAAGTTTCTGGCCATATATTAATCAATTTAAATTAAAGGGTTGAAAAGGCTCAGAATATCCCACGTATGTTTTGGTCGGTGTTTTTGTCTGAATAATATTGTCCACATTTTAATCATGGAGGTGAAGAGACTGATAAAAAGTCTAGAAGCAACGACCAAATTAAAAAACTTTATCAAATATACATAAGTAAAAGATCTTGGACCATACAAAATATTTTTTTTACTAATAAATCGATAAATTATATCATATTTTACTTAAATTAATGGTAAAACTTATTAATTTAATGGTGAAACTAACTTACATAACTTAATGATGCAATACTTTTTTTTTGAAGGATTAATGATGCAATACTTATATTCATCTCACTTGCACACCATATAATTGGCCCTAAACTAAATATATCACTTGTCAAAATACCACTAAATATCTCAACTTTTTTTTTTTTTTTTTTATGTTAAATATCTCACTTCTTAGATAAAACTTGAAAGGACTAAGTGAGATGTTTAGAGAATCAATTTTTTTTTGTCAGGTAGTCTTGACTAGAATTCATCTTATAAAGTGAATAAATGGGGTGTTTGAGGTTCGAACTCCGACCCTTATATATAACAATGCATTGTTCCTACCAACTGAGTTATGTTCACGGGAACTTTCAATTTCATATTTTGTGTATCATTTTCTGCATTATGTCTCCTATTTACTTTCTACACCAAATCAATTACTCTCATGTGCTATGTTTTTTTTTTGAAGAATCTCCTGTGCTATGTATAAAAAACTAGAGATTTATTTATTTTATGTATACATGTGATTATACACCTTATTCTTATAAACTACTCCGTTTTGCAAGCGTTATGAGTAATGCTAACAACACTCTCAAATACTTCCTCCGGCTCTATATATAATAAAATTTTCAAAAAAAAATTTGGTCCTAAATATAAGAAAATATCACAATTTTTAAGGTGTAGTTATTGCTTAAAAGACTTTTTTACCCCTTATTTAATGTTTGTCTTTTTAATATTAGTGGGTGTATTTAATGCTTCACAATTTTTTATGAGGGTATATTTGTAAAAACATTCAAAAAGTTACACTAATTAATAAGTGTATTGGTTTCGATGTTTTTTAGTTTTTCTTCTTATAATAAGGACCGAATGGAGTACTTATTTTCTTATTGATTTAAATCATTGTGGATTGAACCCATATAAAGTAGTGAAATATACATTGATTTCATCCAATAAAAAAGTGAGTGCTAAAAAGTGTTAGAAAAATGAGCATTGCTATAACATTTCTCTTTAACATAATATAAAAGTTGAATTAAGCATGAGAAATGTGACAATTAGACCAAAAATTCATATTAAAGTTGTACTAGAATCTCGCATTAATAAGAGTTTTAGGTAGTTAGATGTATATATTTGATTTGGGCATCCTCGTCCTATATACTTTCTCTGTTTTTTAATATTAGCAAAATTAACTTTTTATGTTTATTTATTTAATGATTTATGTGGTTCATAATATATACCACATACATCATTAAATGAATGAATCTAAAAAGTCAATTTTTCTTATATTAAAAAACAGAGGGAATATAAGCTAGCTTTCATTATCTTATTCATTTAGAAAATCCATAGTTCCACTAAAAATTTGTAAGGGTACACGTTTAATTAGATCCCATTTTGAGGTTAAATTCTTTTATTATTTAAAAATCAATCAAAAAGGATCACAGCCAATTAGGTTGACACCACAAATCAAAACACCAACGAGGATTCAGAAAAATATACCAAGTATAA
The DNA here is from genome assembly GCF_003473485.1 of Medicago truncatula. NCBI lineage: Eukaryota > Viridiplantae > Streptophyta > Magnoliopsida > Fabales > Fabaceae > Medicago > Medicago truncatula. The sequence continues at coordinate 48,454,652 of NC_053048.1, forward strand.
GTCTAAAACATGGAGGAGTTTTAGATATGTTACCTAACTCCATATTTTGTTCATTAACAATGTTACTATTTTATCAATAACTAATATTTCCATCAAAAAAGTTAATTGACCCCGCGGTCTTTCTTTAGGTGGAATATTCTTTCGCAAACCCACTTTTTCAGTTGGCAAAAACTCTAATCTAAAACATTACCTAAAAGATCTAAGACAAATACACTGATTTTGAATATGTTAAGTTAACACGGTTTAATACCGTACATAAGACACATGTGGTGGATGTGGTCATGCAAGAATTTATTCAGGTAAACAAGTGGGCATGAGTCGTTTCCATTTTCTGACTCCTGCCATACTATAATTGAATCTTCACGTCACTTCCTTCTCACTTTTTTGTTTGCGTCTTAGAAGAGAATTTGTGGTCATCATAAAAAGCATGCTACGTGTGATTCACATGATTCTAGACCTATACTCCATGCATATATCCATGCATTGTAGTATTGCATACCATCACTACTTTCCTAACATGATTCAATGTTCATTGCATATGCTCTTACATCACCATTCATTAGATATAGATATTCTTCTAGAACCCGTTGTCATCACTCTTTTTTTAATATATATATCTATTCTGTGTTCTACAATAATCCACATATCTGACTAGCTGACGCAAATTAAAAAGACTGTATGAAGCTAATCGAGAAAATACAAATATTATAGAATATACTGAAACTGAATGTGGTGTGTGTAATATTAGTATTATTAATTAATCCATCATATGTATTTAAATATATTATAGAATATACGAAACTGAAAGAGGTGTGTTTAATATTAGTAATATTAATAGTATTAATTAAGACCTTTTACATAATTTTATTAATCACGACAAATTTTTTGATACATTTATTATTATTTTTTCTTCAAATATATTCTTTACTAATACTACTTTTAATTTATATTGGAATATAAAAATTTAACATCGAATGTATTTATATACAAACGATTATTAATGATGATCGAGTACATTTCAGATATATTTATTAATCAAACATGTTTTCTTAATATTAGCGATCTTTCTTAGAGGTTTCTATGATAAAAAAGAATGAAATAAAAGAACGAATTGGTAGATATAATAGATTGATGATTATTGAATGATTGTAGAAAAATTTAAGATGTATAAATATAAGTGCTAAAAATATAATGTACCTCAACTTGAAAGTTGAAAGTGACAATTTTTTATTTTTATTTTTTAAACTTTTTATTTACAAATACTTCAAGTATATATTGAGTTGTGGAGGAAGTATCATCTTCATAAAACAAAGTGATATTATACAATTGAAACACGCTTCAATTCAACTCTAACACCCAAAAGTACATACACTACTCATTAATTTTCCAACCATGGTTTTGCAAGCAAACATTAATGTTCCACACTTTGTGTTATTTCCTTTAATAGCACAAGGCCACATTATCCCAATGATAGACATAGCAAAACTCTTAGCACAACGTGGTGTTATTGTTACAATATTCACAACACCAAAAAATGCTTCACGTTTTACTTCAGTTCTTTCTCGTGCTGTTTCTTCTGGCCTTCAAATCAAAATTGTAACCCTAAATTTTCCATCAAAACAAGTTGGATTACCAGACGGTTGCGAGAATTTCGACATGGTGAACATTTCAAAAGACATGAATATGAAGTACAATCTATTCCATGCAGTTTCCTTGCTTCAAAAGGAAGGTGAAGATTTGTTTGATAAATTGTCACCAAAACCAAGTTGCATTATCTCTGATTTTTGCATAACTTGGACTTCTCAAATAGCTGAAAAACATCACATTCCAAGGATTTCATTCCATGGTTTTTGTTGTTTCACCCTCCATTGCATGTTCAAGGTACACACTTCAAATATTCTTGAAAGCATCAATTCAGAGACAGAGTTTTTCTCTATTCCTGGCATACCTGACAAAATTCAAGTCACAAAAGAACAGATACCAGGAACAGTGAAAGAGGAAAAGATGAAGGGGTTTGCTGAGAAAATGCAAGAAGCTGAAATGAAATCATATGGTGTAATCATAAACAGTTTTGAGGAGTTAGAGAAAGAATATGTTAATGATTACAAAAAGGTAAGAAATGATAAGGTTTGGTGTGTTGGTCCTGTTGCACTTTGCAACAAAGATGGTTTAGATAAGGCTCAAAGAGGTAACATAGCTTCAATAAGTGAACATAATTGTTTAAACTTTCTAGATTTGCATAAACCAAAATCTGTTGTTTATGTTTGTCTTGGAAGTTTATGCAATTTAATTCCTTCACAACTTATTGAATTGGCTTTGGGATTAGAAGCAACAAAAATTCCATTTATTTGGGTTATTAGGGAAGGAATTTATAAAAGTGAAGAGTTGGAAAAATGGATTAGTGATGAAAAGTTTGAGGAAAGGAATAAAGGGAGAGGACTTATAATTAGAGGGTGGGCCCCACAAATGGTGATATTATCACATTCTTCAATTGGTGGATTTTTGACTCATTGTGGTTGGAATTCAACACTTGAAGGGATAAGTTTTGGTGTACCAATGGTAACTTGGCCATTATTTGCTGACCAATTTTTGAATGAGAAACTTGTTACTCAAGTTTTGAGGATTGGAGTGAGTCTTGGTGTTGAATTTCCATTGAATTGGGGAGAGGAAGAGAAATTAGGGGTGGTTGTGAAGAAGGAAGTTATTAAAGAGGCAATATGCAATGTGATGAATGAGGAAGTTGAAGAGAGTAAAGAGAGAAGAGAAAGGGCTAATGAACTTAGTGAGATTGCAAAAAAAGCTGTTGAAAAAGGTGGATCTTCTTATCTTAATATCACTTTGCTTATTCAAGATATCATGCAACAACAATCAAACATCAAAGTTGAAACTTGAAGAGATATGTAATTTTATAACATAATTTGTCATGTTTTTCTTCTTCTTTCTATCATTGCATATTCTACATTGCAAAGCATGAAGTTATGCAACATGCATGAAGAGGTATTGAATCAATATAATAATTAGTACTTCTATATTATAAGAAGAGGGTACTATATGTTCTCACTTCATTTTGTTTATATGTTGAAGATTGTCTAATGACAAGCTGTCATTTTGTTTGTATCACTTAATTCATTCTGGTCACCTTATCTTCAGAAAACACTCTTGTGTGAGGTAGGAAGTTTTAAGCATACAAAATGTTGTTTAAACATTAAAATACAAATATGAGATTTTTTTATCTCTTTTATTTATTTTTTATTTACAATCTATGTACTCAAAAATATATATATAAATAACCTTATAATTAACATCAAAATTGTGTTGTCAGAGAATCATTTCTCTTAAGCATATATGACAATTTTGAATGGCAAAAGGTTATACTAAGAACTCATAAAGAACAAGCCAACAAAAGAAGACTACAAACAAAATTAACAAAAAGTAGAGGCCACAAAATGAAGTACGTACATGCCTAAAGAACACCCAACCAAAACAAGCTATCATCAATAAAAAGCAACCTTGTATTTATTTTGGATTTATGTAAGAGTAAGGATCGGCTCCATGTGTGGAATATGAGCCTACATTGTACGGTGATTCAAAAAATATATTATTTTAATCATGAGTAAACTCATGGTTGGGTTTGAGCAAAATTTGGATTTAGACACAGTCACAAATGATAAAAGTACAAGAAAAAATAGTAAATTTTTATTATTTTTTGACAGAATATTTTATACTTATTTTTATTGATATAATAATATTTCATTTTCTACTTTTTTTTATTTTTAATCTTTTATGTGTGCGCTTAAATTCAAAATATTTGTATATGTGACCGCACAAGCTTTGCTTGGTCGGATGGTTTAACAAATTAATTAATTTATTTTTGTTGTTAATGCTTAACAATTTAACTTGACCAGAAAATTGAATCAAGATTGAACTAAAGGTTAGCCACCTACAATTTTTTTCTTCAAATCCAACTCTAATCCATTATAGATCAACTAATTTGAGCTAAAGATTAAGAAATTAAATGTCTTGACAATAAGAATAAACTAACATAACAATTAATATAATAACATCTACCATTAAAAAAAAAAAGGTTATGACACATTTGCTCTTGCTTTTATGTTTTTATGGCATCATTTTTTTCTTGTTACGCTAGGGTTTCATTTGTCTGGATTCTAAAATCCAAACCGTATGTGAACTTTCTAAATGATTTTTTTCCTTGACTTCTCATGTTTTCTCTATGTTCTAGGAATGGAGAGAAACGATGGCCGTATTTGGGGAACTAGTGACATGCCATGCCGTTTTTTTCAATCGAAACTATGAAATATTGAAATATCCTTTTTGTTACTAAACTATGAAATATTAGAGACTTGCGTATCTAATATCTTAATCATTGGCTAGTAATTTATCCAATTTTGTTTAAAATAATAAAAAAAGATAAATTTCTTAAACAAATATGGATCTCAAAAAGATATTCAAAGGTCTATCCTCACTATTTTTAGTAAAATAGTTTGGTTTGTAAAATAAACATGAAAAGGGATGTGAGATTTTACTAAAAAATATGGTAGAGTTCACATTCGAGAACAATGATTTATTTGCGAATTACAAGTTTGGTGTCATATTTTAAGTAGTTAGACGCACATTCAATCTCCATCTCATTTGCCATTATTTCAGCACTAACGAAACCAAATTTTCTATATTTTTGCAAGTAAGCAACAAAAAAAAATTCTAATTGTATAGCCACATCAATGTGCATCTCTTTTTTTTGTAAAAAAATTATAATTTCATTTACCTCATGTAACAAGTCAAACGAGATAACCATAGCTAGTCTAAGCCTAGCATTATGTTTTCATTGGAGCCTCGCTAGCCAAAATTATGTATATTAATTACTAGTATATTAGTAAAAAAGAAATTTTGGTAAAACTTTGTGCTCCAAGCCGCCCCTGATTTAGACATGAAATTGTGTTTTTTTCACGAGAAAATGGGTTTAAGACAAGTGTGGTTTTTATAAAAACATGCAATAAAACGTAGCACCAATTAAGGGAGAGTCGTATACTCAATAAATTACTTTTAATATATCATCCTAAAAAAGACAGAGCACTCACTTTGGGCTCCATTGGATACTATAAGCACCTCACAATTGGTGTTCAAAGAACATTGGAACAATATATATTCATTGTCCTTGCATGGCCCCTTGGTTTGGCCTGCACAAATTTCATTTGTCTTCTTTGTAAATGTGTAAAGCATAGACAACAACGCATATATTGAAATACTCCCTCCCTCAATCTCCTTGGTGATAAATATCTAGTAAAATGTTAACAAGTGCTTTTAGGACATTGTTTAGTAACTTTAAATAGTAAGTTTTAGTCAAAGTTTATGAAATCAATGTATTGAAAATTAAAATTTTTAAAGAATAATTTCTTTATTAAAAATCTTTAATGAGTGTCCTTATGACACTTGTTAACAAGACTCAAATATCTATTCATTTTACTTATTATTAATTGCCCCAGCCGACTACTTTGTTTATCACAACAAACTCCTCCATATACAAGAAAACATAGAGTTATGAGAGCATAATTATCATTCTGGAATTATTACATGTTTTGATTATATAAAAAGATTATAAAGATTGCTTCAAAATAGAAAAAGAAAATATTATTAAAAAAATTACGTTGACCCATAACAAAAAGTAATTATTTCTTATTTTTCATTTTTTTAATTGTATTTCTATTTTATTTTACATTGTAAAGTTTATATAATATAACCATATGTAAATGACAAATTAATTATTTTCTTATGTGGCACCATGTCAGCAAAAAATGCCCACGTGACAATAGCATGAGACTAGAAAGTGTAAACTAAAAAATTTAGAATGACGCAAAGTTTTATAGAAGTTAAAATCAAAAAATTCAAAAATGGATCAAAAACATGTTGAACCTTTAAATTTACAATAAAATACACCTCCAATTTTGCATCGAAACTCTGCTTGGTTGCTACTACTTGCTAGCTAGATCGATAGTTAAAGAATGAAATGAAAAAGACAAGGCTTAATATATCATTTGTCCCTTAATTTATTTTTGGTTTTAATTTTGGTTCCTAACTATAAAGTGTTTCAATTTGGTCCCATAAGTCTTCATATGTTTACTATTGTGGTTCTCTCCGTTAATTTTTTAATGTCTAAAGTTTTTTATATGATTTTAACCATTTGATTGCATGTCCATTATATTTAATAGTGAACCGTCGGCACCTAATTTTTTTCACTTTTCATAATCTTCTCTCTTCTCCTTCCTCATATCTTCATCTTCTGCATTCCTCTTTTTCATTATCTTCAACATCAACTTCATCAATCTTTATACAAATTCCAGAAATCATCAACAACAATCAATAACAAAACTATCATCATCATCATCTCTACGGTGTGCAAGTTTAAGAACTAAACCAAATTGAAACCAAATTTTTAGTTCGGTTCAATTTATATAACCTCTTACTGCAAAAACGATTTTTTTTTTCTTCTGGAATTCTGGTTCGGTTTGGTTCAAAATCGATTCAATACCAATTTTTATATTCTGAACCGGTTTTTTTTCCATAAAACTAGTTTTCACAAACACATTTTACATTGGAGAAACTCAGAGATACAAAATCTAAAGAGGATCGCATGAGAGTTGCTCAATGTTTTGGATATGTACCCAAATCTAGATATTTCCAACTCAATCATCTCGGAATCCATCATCTATACTTGAGATCTTGTATATATGTTTCAAGATGTGGCCGTTACACACTTTCTCTCATTAATTTCAATTTTTTCTCCTTGTTTAATGATTTTTTTATTTTATTAATTTGGTTGATAATTTGATGCCATCGTAATTCTTTCTCTCCCTCTTGATTTCATGATTCACTTTTTATTTGCTTATTAAAAAAAAAAAGACATTTGAGATTATTAAAATGGGAATTGTCGATTTGGAGGTGCTAGAGATTTTAGAATTTTCAAATTAAAAAAAAAATAAAAAAAAAACTGAAAGAAATAAAGGAAGAGGACGTGTTACTGATCTGGGTGTGTTTGAGGAATTAAAGTTTATGTTGTTCATGGGTTGATGAATTTATGGTCATTAGTTTAGTTGCTATTGTTGATGGTGGTGGAGGTGTAGTGATGAGATGATGATATTATTGATGAATTTATGGATTTTTTTATGAAGCTTGATGAAAGTGATAAGAAGATGAAGAATGGGATATAAAGTTAGCCGTTGTTGACTCACAGTAAGATAAAATAGACTTGCGCAATCCAATGACACTCCTTTAAATAAAAAAGATCAAACGATTTAAATTTAAAAATTTAATAAAGTCTATGGTATAACACCTACAAAGTTAGTCCACCTTAGACATTTAAGATTAAAAACTAACAGAAATGACCACATTACTAAACGGAAGAATACTTATGGGACCAAATTAAGACACTTTATAGTTAGGGGACCAAAATTAAAACAAAAAATAAGTTAAGAGACCAAATGATATATTAAACCAAAAGACAAATGGTAAAACAAACTTTATTCAAATAATCCAACTTTTACCTAGGTAAGCGCTTACATCACCTTAAAAAGCTCTTTCTGAACTACATATTTGTCTTATTTTTTTTTTAATAAAATACTCCACACTTGCCTCTTTTTTCGAGGGACATACTTGTCTCTTGTTTTTGGTAAAGTAGTATCGTGGGTGAGGTTCACACATTTAAAACGTGGAAAAATTGAAAATTTGTGATTGAAACATTGTTAGTCTCTGTATTAATATTCACAGTTATCAACTGAGTTGTGTTTACGAGACATACTTATCTTTTACTTAGCTGTATTATCTCATTTTGTCTTAAATGACCTATTTGAATCTTAAAAAAGTTAAAGTAGTAACTCTGTATTTTTGTCAAACTTAAAGGACCAAACGAGATATCTAACCTATATTTTTTTTTAGGGAATCCTACATATTTTATTTAGAAAGTTATATTCAAGGACAAAGTTAGTATATAAATATGTGCAACTTTAGTTGAATTCATTGTACACCAAACATAGAAATACAACATCCGATCCTTAATCGTTCCAAAAAAAGAAACATATGGCATCCCAAGATCCAAAGCTCCACTTTGTGTTGTTTCCAATGATGGCACAAGGTCACATGATCCCAATGATGGACATAGCCAAAATATTGGCACAACATCACAATGTTATGGTTACAATAGTAACAACCCCACACAATGCATCTCGTTACACATCAATCCTAGCACGTTATCTTGAATCTGGCCTTCATATTCAATTAGTTCAACTTAAATTTCCATTTAAAGAGTCTGGATTACCAGAAGGGTGTGAGAATCTTGACATGCTACCTTCACTTGGTGCAGCCACAAATTTCTTCAATTCATCAAAATTTCTACAACAAGAAGTTGAAAAGTTGTTTGAAGAGTTAACACCATCACCAACTTGCATTATCTCTGATATGTGTTTGCCATATACAGTTCACATAGCTAGAAAGTTCAATATTCCAAGAATTTCTTTTGGTGGAATAAATTGCTTATATCTTTTGTGTTTGCATAATTTACATGTCAATAATATTATGCAAACCATGGCTAATAATGAATTTGAATACTTTGATGTGCCTGGTATTCCTGACAAAATTGAAATAAACATAGCACAGACAGGACTAGGATTAAAGGGTGAAGCTTGGGAACAGTTTAATAGTGATTTGGCAGAAGCTGAAATGGGTACTTATGGTGTAATCATGAATTCTTTTGAAGAGTTAGAGCCAGCATATGCAAGGGAATTTAAAAAGGTAAAAAATGACAAAGTTTGGTGCATTGGTCCTGTATCACTTAGTAACACTGATTACTTGGATAAGATTCAAAGAGGTAATAATAATAAGGTTTCAATTGATGAATGGGAGCATTTGAAGTGGCTTGATTCTCAGAAACAAGGGAGTGTTCTCTATGCATGCCTTGGAAGTTTATGCAATATAACACCATTACAGTTGATAGAACTTGGTTTAGCATTAGAAGCAACAAAAATACCTTTTATTTGGGTTTTAAGAGAAGGAAATGAATTAGAAGAATTGAAAAAATGGATTGAGGAAAGTGGATTTGAGGAAAGAATCAATGGTAGAGGCCTAGTGATTAAAGGTTGGGCTCCTCAGTTATTGATATTGTCGCATCTTGCAATTGGAGGATTCTTAACACATTGTGGTTGGAATTCTACTCTTGAAGCAATATGTGCTGGTGTACCAATGGTTACATGGCCACTTTTTGCAGACCAATTTTTGAATGAATGTTTAGTTGTGCAAATATTAAAAGTTGGTGTGAAAATTGGGGTGAAGAGTCCTATGAAATGGGGTGAAGAAGAGGATGGTGTGTTGGTGAAGAAGGAAGATATTGAAAGAGGAATAGAGAAGTTAATGGATGAGACAAGTGAATGTAAAGAAAGAAGAAAAAGGATTAGAGAGCTTGCTGAGATGGCTAAAAAGGCTGTAGAAAAAGGTGGATCTTCTCACTCTAATATTTCTTTGTTCATCCAAGATATCATGAAGAAAAATAAAGATATGATGTCATCATTTACCAATGGAAATGCCAATTCAAAATGAAAATGCATGTATCACTTTCAGTCTTTAGGCAAAGTGGCAAGAACTACTTGAAAATCATTTATTATGTCTGATTTTTTTTTGTTACTATTATGTTTGATTGGTGTATTGTTTCCTTTATTAAAAGGATTTTTTTTTCTTCTCTAAATCAATTTTCTAACTCATTTAAAAGTATTTGTAATGGGGAAATGATATTCATAGAGAACCAATACAATACGAAGATATCACGACAGAGGAGGTATGATTTCCACTCATCACCATTTATTGTGTTCCAATTTTTACTCCCAACCTACCGTGATAGCCGCTTCACCTTGAATTTTCATATTGGTTCGGGAACAATTTTGAGATAAATTGTTTCGTGATGTATAGCATTGTTGTTTATAATGCACCGACTTATGTTGTTTTTTCACTTGCAATTAATTATATTTCATCATAAAAGGTTTTTAGATATGTTTTTTTGTAAGGGTTTTAAAATTTGACATGACAAAATGATATTATAGCAAAAAAATAATAATTTAAGAAGCTAAATTAGCCCACCCAAATTGACACCGGAGATAATCGAATCTGAGACCTTGAGAAGGAGCACACTCTTAAATCCCAAGCCAGTATCACTAGGCCAACCAAAGTGGATTATATTATAGCAAAAAAAAAAAATTAATTAATTTTTTTTTGAAGAAGCTAAATTAGCCCACCTAAATTGACACAGAGAGAAGCGAACCTGAGACCTTGAGGAGGAGCACACTCCTAAATCCCAAGTCAATACCACTAGGCCAACCCAAGTATGGGTTATGTTATAGCAAAATTATTTAAAAAAAAAAAAAATAGAAAAAGGGAATTAGGATTATCAAAGACACCTTCAAAATCTTATATCGAGACACTCATAATTTTCACGTACAATAGATCTCGATTTAAAGACCATTCAAATACAAACATTTTTCTTTTTATCCATTTTAAAATAATTTATTTTTCTTTTCATGAATAATTTGTGTTATATTTTAATTCAATTAATTTCTTAAAATTAGTTTATTAATTTCCATAATGTTAAGGAGGTTCCTCTAAAAAGAAATGACTATTTTGCTATAATAAACCAGTATAGGGGCTAGCTACTCTGGTATTTAAGGAGGTGCGTAATAAATTACTTCTCAGATATCATCCTAAAAGCCATTGGTGTTCAAAAAACGATGGAACAATATACATATATATCGTCGTCAACCTTACTAAATTTGAATCTGCTAAAAACAAAATTAAAATTAAAATGAAAACCTTACTTGTCATGTATTAAGATTTATTCCTTAAAATAATGTATTAAACTTGGTTTGGCCTGCACAAACTTGTGTTGTCTTCTTCATAAAACACAAGGCCAATGTGATATATTGTGGTGAGGAGGGAGTATCATCTTCATAAAACAAAGTGATAGTATACAGTTGAAACACACTTCAATTCTACTCTAACACCCAAAAATACATACACTGCTCCTTAATTTTCCATCATCGTTTTGCAAGCAAACCTTAATGTTCCACACTTTGTGTTGCTTCCCTTAATAGCAAAAGCCCACATTATCCCCATAATAGACATAGCAAAACTCTTAGCACAACGTGGTGTTACTGTTACCATATTCACTACACCAAAAAATGCTTCACGTTTTACTTCAGTTCTTTCTCGTGCTGTTTCTTCTGGCCTTCAAATCAAAATTGTAACCCTAAATTTTTCATCAAAACAAGTTGGATTACCAGATGGTTGCGAGAATTTCGACATGGTGAACATTTCAAAAGACATGAATATGATGTACAATCTAAAAGGAAGGTGAAGATTTGTTTGATAAATTGTCGCCAAAACCAAGTTGCATTATCTCTGATTTTTGCATAACTTGGACTTCTCAAATAGCTGAGAAACATCACATTCCAAGGATTTCATTCCATGGTTTTTGTTGTTTCACCCTCCATTGCATGTTCAAGGTACACACTTCAAATATTCTTGAAAACATCAATTCAGAGACAGAGTTTTTCTCTATTCCTGGCATACCTGACAAAATTCAAGTCACAAAAGAACAGATAACAGGAACAGTGAAAGAGGAAAAGATGAAGGGGTTTTCTGAGAAAACGCAAGAAGCTGAAATGAAATCATATGGTTGTGAAGAAGGAAGGTATTAAAGAGGCAATATGCAATGTGATGAATGAGGAAGATCAAGAGAGTAAAGAGAGAAGAGAAAGGGCTAATGAACTTAGTGAGATTGCAAAAAAAGCTGTTGAAAAAGGTGGATCTTCTTATCTTAATATCACTTTGCTTATTCAAGATATCATGCAACAACAATTAAGCATCAAAGTTGAAACTTGAAGAGAGATATGTAATTTCATAACATAATTTGTATTTTTTTTCTTTCTTTCTATATCATTGCATATTCTACACTGCAAAGCAGGAAGTTATGCAACATGCATGAAGAGGTATTGAATCTATAGATAATAATAAAGGAAGTTTAGTATTTTGGCAAGTTTGCCATTTGTCATCTTCTAGGAACAACCTTCCTTGATACTCTTTCTAAATTATTTCTTAATAAGGAAACTATTGTATTTTATTTATTTTTCCAATAGAGATTATTGTATTTTTTATTTATAATTTTTGATAAGTAATTTACGATATGAAAAGTATTTAATAGAAAATTCTTTTGGTAATTGTACTTAGACTTTTCAACTCATTCATCTTTTGATTTCACCATTTTCTAAAAATACTTCAGCTTTTGTTCTTCTACCCTTGAACTATTTTACTACTTCCCAACAAGTCTCATCTAAATTGTTTCATTTATATTCTTTTCTGTTCCTCTCCTCACATGAGTTATTTCTTTCTTTCTTTTTTTTCACACCATATTTCTTAATTTATTTTTGCCCTTTTTTTTTTCAGCATCTATATTTTTCTTTTTTTATGAATTTCTTCTTCTCATTCACTTATGCTTTCTTCTTTGTTTGTTTTTTCTAGGTCCGATAGGTTTCAAAATGGGACACCTTACTTTCTTTTTTCTATGGTGGTGAATGCATGAACGGTTGAAGAAGGTAATGACCTCCAACTGCAAGAAGTTTTGTTTAACTTTGATAATTGCATGAATTTTTTTATTAGATTTCTTTTGTTGAAAGACAGATCGCCAATAAATCCTGATCATTAGATATCATGTACATGTATATTACACACAATATGTTATATCCTTAATAAGATGCTTCTCTAGGGTTTTTGCTATTTTTAAAATAGTGTTAATGGAAATCTCATAAAACTAAATTTAGAAACCGAGCATGAAATGCACATCTTTCTATCCTTCGCAAAATGCTTGGCTCCTCATGAAATTTCAATGGTACTTGGTTCTATACGGTTATTTATTTTTCATGTCTTTTGACATTTTTCCTTAGCCATGGGTTTCATGTGAAACTTCAACTTCAAGAAATCATAGATTTTAAACCTTTTGTGGACACTAGACACAACAAAATCCTCTCCAACTTGTAACACCCCGTTTTCCCAACATAAAAATTTCGCATAAATAATCCGAGTTTTTCAACATAAACGGAATGTCACATTCTTTTCTTAAAATCATAAACTGAATAAATAAATATTTATCCTTTAAAATTCAAATACAAGATCTTTAATACTTCGCAGCGGAATTTATTTCAATAACTAAAACAGTCTTTGGCACGAAGGCCTCTTCATAAATGTCTCATAAAAGTCCAATCTAAAAACATAGTCATAAATCTTCAAAAACAATACGTAAGGAATAGAAAAGCAATAACAAAGTTCCCATCCCGTTACGTATCAGAGCACCTAAGACACACGAGAAGGAAAGCTCACACGACATCAACTTATTCTTGGTTACCTGTTAGTTACCCATGGTGGGCAAACAGAAGGGGTGAGATTTCACAAACAATAATATTAAGCATATAATTCATCAATTACATTTAACAACATAAGCATCATCAATCATATTTAACAACTCATAGACAACATCATGTAATCATCATAGATAATAATATATCATAATTCACTTCTTTAATAGTTCATATAAAGAATCACAGCTTTAAACAATTTCATGATTTAACAACTTAACAACTCGACAACTTGATAACTTGACAACTTAACCTCTTGACTATGCAACTTAATCTTCTAATCATGCATGTGGTACCAATCTTTGAGCGTAAATAGGCTCCCAGGGCATCAAGCCCTCAACTTTATTTGAGCGTAAAAAGGCTCCCAGGGCATCAAGCCCTCAACTTAATTGAGCAAAGGCTCCAGGGCATCAAGCCCCCAACAATGAAATGCTAATGCATGGACTCGACCTCTTAACATCTTAAATCGACAACCTCTTATATAATCCAATAATTTGGAACTTCATCATCTTAATCAACTTAGACCGACTCATGCAGCTTAGTTAAATAACAACAGCAACACAACAGTATACAAAAACAGCATGACATAATAATATCAAATGCAAGTCAACAACGTCTCAATTATTCACATATAATTCAAGTAATGCATATACAATTATATCACAATATAACAACATCAAATAATAATCAACATCTTAAAACATCATATATACATATAACACTTCATCAATCATGGACAATATCGTATTCACAAACATATACATACATATACTAATTCATCAATCATAATCAATTATTCACTGTGACCTACGTTCAGTAATTTGACCATAACTCAAATTCTATAAATCCTTTTGAAGTCAAACCAACGGCATTAGAAAGCTAACATTTATACCTACAACTTTTATGTTTACACCTAAGACCAATTCTGTACCAATCAATACCAGTTTTCATTTCAAATTCGGACAAAGTTGTGCTGAAATTCATAAAAATTCACTAAGACCTCCTTGGAGTATTTTCATCATAACTCCTAAACCAAAACTCATTTTTACGCCACACCAAAGCCATTGGAAAGCTAACAAAATTATCTACAACTTTCATTTTTACACCAAAACCCAGTTCAAAACGGAAACGTGTGAAAAAGACGCAAGAACATGAAACAGAAGATGCTGTCATCGTGCAGCTCTCGGGAAAAACCAATTTTTCACCCAAAAATCCCAATTTTGACTTCCCAATGCCCAAATTTGATTCCAAAATTTGTCTAAACATTTATATAGATCAAAAGAGACTCAAAACCATATAAAACTTGACCAAAAACATTATTTTAGAAAATCATCAATTAACCACTTTTAACCCTAATTCCCAAATTCTCAAAAACTAAAACCTACAACATGTTAAATCCAATTTTCAGAATCGATGACTTAAGATTATTGAATGTTAGTCCCACCCTTACCTTATAGATGAAAATCGCAGCACTTCTAGGTCTTCCCCCTCCTCTCGGCTTTTTCTCCCTTTTCTCCAAAATTGATCGTACGTTATGTTTTTTCTAAACTAGGTTTCTCCTATTTATAACCCTTTTTCTATTTTATCTTATTTCTCTTTCTCCCCCAAAACTCTCTAAAATCTCATAACAAACTCTCAACTCAATCTTATTTCTATTTTCAAATCTTAATTTATTAAATAACAACATAAGCCACTTAATAAATCACATAATCAAATAAATATATTTTAAACTCTTCTTAATAAATTTTAAACTCAATTAAATAAATCAAATAATTCAAAGAGGGCGTTACAACTCCACCCCCGTTAAAAGAATTTCGTCCTCGAAATTCAAAGCACACAAGAAAGGAATTCAATTATTGCCTAAACATCTTAAACCAAACATAGCCAAATAGAAACTTCAAACAAAACATGTAAGCCACATCAAAGTTAGTCAATCAAACATGATCACATAATAAACATAACCATTAGTCAGAAAACACAACAACAATCAAGATAACATAAGACAGTATTTCAATTGTTACACGACTTGACACGACTCAACTACTTGGCCGGACGGACCGACCTGCTCTGATACCAATTGTAACACCCCGTTTTCCCAACATAAAAATTTCGCATAAATAATCCGAGTTTTTCAACATAAACGGAATGTCACATTCTTTTCTTAAAATCATAAACTGAATAAATAAATATTTATCCTTTAAAATTCAAATACAAGATCTTTAATACTTCGCAGCGGAATTTATTTCAATAACTAAAACAGTCTTTGGCACGAAGGCCTCTTCATAAATGTCTCATAAAAGTCCAATCTAAAAACATAGTCATAAATCTTCAAAAACAATACGTAAGGAATAGAAAAGCAATAACAAAGTTCCCATCCCGTTACGTATCAGAGCACCTAAGACACACGAGAAGGAAAGCTCACACGACATCAACTTATTCTTGGTTACCTGTTAGTTACCCATGGTGGGCAAACAGAAGGGGTGAGATTTCACAAACAATAATATTAAGCATATAATTCATCAATTACATTTAACAACATAAGCATCATCAATCATATTTAACAACTCATAGACAACATCATGTAATCATCATAGATAATAATATATCATAATTCACTTCTTTAATAGTTCATATAAAGAATCACAGCTTTAAACAATTTCATGATTTAACAACTTAACAACTCGACAACTTGATAACTTGACAACTTAACCTCTTGACTATGCAACTTAATCTTCTAATCATGCATGTGGTACCAATCTTTGAGCGTAAATAGGCTCCCAGGGCATCAAGCCCTCAACTTTATTTGAGCGTAAAAAGGCTCCCAGGGCATCAAGCCCTCAACTTAATTGAGCAAAGGCTCCAGGGCATCAAGCCCCCAACAATGAAATGCTAATGCATGGACTCGACCTCTTAACATCTTAAATCGACAACCTCTTATATAATCCAATAATTTGGAACTTCATCATCTTAATCAACTTAGACCGACTCATGCAGCTTAGTTAAATAACAACAGCAACACAACAGTATACAAAAACAGCATGACATAATAATATCAAATGCAAGTCAACAACGTCTCAATTATTCACATATAATTCAAGTAATGCATATACAATTATATCACAATATAACAACATCAAATAATAATCAACATCTTAAAACATCATATATACATATAACACTTCATCAATCATGGACAATATCGTATTCACAAACATATACATACATATACTAATTCATCAATCATAATCAATTATTCACTGTGACCTACGTTCAGTAATTTGACCATAACTCAAATTCTATAAATCCTTTTGAAGTCAAACCAACGGCATTAGAAAGCTAACATTTATACCTACAACTTTTATGTTTACACCTAAGACCAATTCTGTACCAATCAATACCAGTTTTCATTTCAAATTCGGACAAAGTTGTGCTGAAATTCATAAAAATTCACTAAGACCTCCTTGGAGTATTTTCATCATAACTCCTAAACCAAAACTCATTTTTACGCCACACCAAAGCCATTGGAAAGCTAACAAAATTATCTACAACTTTCATTTTTACACCAAAACCCAGTTCAAAACGGAAACGTGTGAAAAAGACGCAAGAACATGAAACAGAAGATGCTGTCATCGTGCAGCTCTCGGGAAAAACCAATTTTTCACCCAAAAATCCCAATTTTGACTTCCCAATGCCCAAATTTGATTCCAAAATTTGTCTAAACATTTATATAGATCAAAAGAGACTCAAAACCATATAAAACTTGACCAAAAACATTATTTTAGAAAATCATCAATTAACCACTTTTAACCCTAATTCCCAAATTCTCAAAAACTAAAACCTACAACATGTTAAATCCAATTTTCAGAATCGATGACTTAAGATTATTGAATGTTAGTCCCACCCTTACCGTATAGATGAAAATCGCAGCACTTCTAGGTCTTCCCCCTCCTCTCGGCTTTTTCTCCCTTTTCTCCAAAATTGATAGTACGTTATGTTTTTTCTAAACTAGGTTTCTCCTATTTATAACCCTTTTTCTATTTTATCTTATTTCTCTTTCTCCCCCAAAACTCTCTAAAATCTCATAACAAACTCTCAACTCAATCTTATTTCTATTTTCAAATCTTAATTTATTAAATAACAACATAAGCCACTTAATAAATCACATAATCAAATAAATATATTTTAAACTCTTCTTAATAAATTTTAAACTCAATTAAATAAATCAAATAATTCAAAGAGGGCGTTACACAACTCACATTTCAGATATCTAATAGAAAAAGGAATTGTTGGTATGTAGTAATACTATTCAACAAAATGCAATGATTGGAATGTTCCTAATTTTTCTAATTACTGAGCAGAAGGAGAAGTTGCTTGCATGCAGCTGAATAAGATATCTTATGATGAGAGAATATGCAGATCAGGTGGTTTTTGAAGCGGGGAGAGGCTACAGTAAAGTATTGCAATGTAGTAGCAAACTGAGTAAATTGCAGTGGTTTTTACAACAACTATGCAACTGCTCCATAGATATATTAAGTTGTTTTTTATGTGAAGTGGGCCAATAATATAGGTTGGATTTATGTGAAATTAGTGCTAGAGTTTGGAATTATATGCTTAATCAGATCCTTTGTTAGTGCTGCAATTCTGCAGGTTTTGGAGCTAAATTGAGTTGTGTTTTACCGCATAATTATGCAAACTTTTGTATCTAAACTGTTTTTGTAGGCACCTTTACGGTTTGTTATAACTATATTAGACTGTGAATTGTTGGATGTTAGTAATGAAACACTTGGTCTTGGTATATGTATGAAATATTAACTATAGAAGTGTACGCAAATGCAATGGAGTGAAACTGCTACTGAGTTATAGTATGAGTACATCAAGGAGCATGAAAATGAAACTTGAGTGTTTTTCTTTTTCCTCTCATACAATGGTAATCATCGTGATGTGATAACAAAAGCTATGGTTAAGTACTTTATCTCTTTATTTTATTTTTTGCTAATATATCTTTATTTTTTCTATGTCTTATTATTTACTATAATTAATAGTATTTTCTTAACACAAATCTTAATTAATAGTGTATAACATTAACATATAATCCCTTAAAAAAACATTAACGTTTAATACCCAACCTATAGTTATCCTCGTGAGCTTAGCTTAGTTGGTATGGACAATGCATAATATATGCAAGGTCCGAGTCAAAAATATATCTTTAGTTTACTACCAAAATATTATGTCAAATTTAAAATAATTTGAGGTAAAAAGTACTTCATATTTCTTAAATTATAAGTCGTTTCAACTATTTCATGCATATTAAAAATATAATTAGTAATGTTGTATGATAAAGAGAAATTATAAAATATTTTACTCAAAAAAAAGGTATGAAATATTTAATTTATAATTATATTCAAAACAAATTTTGCTCTAAGAAAAAAGTATAAAATATTTTATTTTTACTTTTGTTCAAACAAATTTTCCCGTGCCCCGCACGGGCCAACACACTAGTTAATATAATAATTAATACTTCTATATTATAAGAAGAGGGTACTATATGTTTTCACTTCATTTTGTTTATATGTTGAAGATTGTCTAATGACAAGCTGTTACTTGTTTGTTTGATTTTATCATGAAATTGTAAATCAATAATAAATTAATGTTGCTAATTTACAAGCATTAAAGACATATAATTAGTACTTTGATCTTCACAAAAAAAATACCACTTGCATACAGATATGTTATTCAAATATTTAAATACAAACATGATATGAGATTATTTTTATCTCTAATATTTTTTATCATTTACAATTATGTGTGCTTCGAAAATATATATATATATATATATATATATATATATATATATATATATATATAACTTCATAATTAACAATAACATCAAAATTATGTTGTCAAAGAATCATTTCTCTTAAGCATATACGACAAATTTGAATGTTAAAAGGTTATATTAAGAAGTCACAAACTTTTACAAGAGAGTGTACACCGCCAACAAAAGCAGAGGCCATAAAACGTACATGCCTAAAGAACACCCAACCAAAACAAGCTAACATCAATAAAAGCAACCTTAGTATTTATTTTGGATTTATGTAAGAGTAAGGATCGGCTCCATGTGTGTGGAATATGAGCCTACATTGTACAGTTATTCAAAAAAGATATTATTTTAATCATCAGTATATCACTCATGGTCGGGTTAGAGCAAAACTTTGTATATTCACAAACATACACAATTTGGATTTAGACACACTCATGAATGGTAAAAGTAGAAGAAGAAAAAAAATGGTAATTTTTTATTTTTTTGATAGAATAAAAAAAATGGTAACTTTGATATGTGTAAGTTGGGTTGGGAGGAGGGTGGGGCGTGGCGTTGGAGACGGAGTTTGTTTGCGTGGGAGGAGGAGTTGGTGGGGTAATTCATATTATTGCTTCAAAATGTTACTTTGCAGGTTAATAATGATGATAAATGGTTGTGGACGTTGGAAATATCAAAATCATTTTCTGTTCGTAGTGCCTACAATTTTTTAACGACTCAGGTTCCAACTGTTACTTCGATGCCCGTTTCATCTCTCTGGCATAAAGATGTTCCTTTAAAGGTTGTCTTGTTTGCTTGGCATTCGTTCCGGGATAGATTACCTACTAAGGACAATCTCTTTCGTCACGGTGTCCTTGATCAACAATCGTTAGCTTGTGTTGCAGGATGCGGTTCGGTTGAATCGTCCAAGCACTTATTTTTACACTGTAATTTCTTTGGTTCTGTATGGTATTTAATTTATGGATGGCTGGGCATATCTACAGTTGCCCCTCAAAATTTACGGGATCATTTTATTCAGTTCAGTTACCATGGTGGTTCAGCAAGGGTCCGTCAATCAATTTCACAGGTCATCTGGTTTGCTACGTACAGTCTAGGAGATCTGGAAAGAAAGAAACAACAGGCAATTTACGGATAAAAATTGCTCGGTTTTACAGGTGGTTGATAAGATTAAGTCCATCTCTTTTATGTGGTTGAAGATGAAATTTAACACGCTTCCCTTCAATTTTCATGGTTGGTGACTTAGTCCGTTCACCATGCTGGGCATAGGTTAATAGTTTTTTCTGCTTATTTTAGTTTTTGCTCTGTTTCTATTGTAAATATTGTTTGGACTTTTCTGATTCTTTCTTAGTACACCTTGTGCTAGGAAGGACTCATTGATTTCGTAATATATTCCATTTTAGCTTCTTCAAAAAAAAAAAACTTATAATTATTATTATTGATATAATAAAATTTCACTTTCTACTCTTTTTTTTTATCTTTTATGTGTGTGCTTAAATTCAAAATATTTGTATATGTGACCACACAAACTTTGCTAGGTCGGATTAACCAGGCCGGTTTAACAAATTTATTTATTTATTTTTGTTGCTAATGCTTAACAATTTAACTTGACGAGAGTATTGAATCAAAATTGAACTATTAGTCACGTGCTACTTTTTCTTCAAATCCACCTTTAATCTATTATAGTTCAACTAATTTGAGTTAAAGATTAAGAAACTGAAAGTTATGGATTCAAGTCTTAACAATAAAAATAAACTTACATAACAATTAATATAATATTAACGGTTATTCTGTTAGTGGGACTTATCATTTTCTCACAATGACATATTTTCTCACAATGACATAGGAACCAATTGACAGGGGGATGTCTGCTGATATCTGGCATAAGCAAGTCCCGTTAAAGGTTACTTTGTTTGCTTGACGTCTTCTACGTTACTGAATTCCAACCAAGGACAATCATGTGTGGCGTCGGATACTTCTAAATGACGACAATGTGTGTGTAGGAGGATGCGGTTCATTGGAGGATGCAGACCACCTATTCCTAGGCTGCGCAATCTTTGTCGGCGTGTGGTCATTGGTCCTTCAATGGCTGCATCTTTCCTTCGTTGCTCTAACTACAGTCCACGATCATCTTCTTAAGTTTAGTCACCTGGCCGGGTTCCCGAGATCATCACATTCTTTCTTCAAAATAATATGGCTAGCTTGTGTCTGAGTTATTTGGAAGGAGAGGAACATCATGATATTTAATCAGAAGACACTAGATTTACACTCTATTTTAGACAAAGTTAAGCTGCTTTCTTTCCTCTTGTTAAAGGCCAATATGATTACTTTTGCTTTTGACTACCACGACTGGTGGAGATCCCCTTTATCTTGTATGAGTATCTAATTGTAATCTTAAGTTGTTTTTATTTGTTTTCGTTTCATCGTGCGCTCAATTGAGGCACATCTGATATGACTCTGTAATAATTTTTAAATGTTTCTCTTTTGCACATCTTGTGCGAGATGAAACACTCATCTAGTTTCTAATTTATATTTCATTTTGGTTTGTTAAAAGAAAACAATTAATATAATCTTTATCATTGAAAAAAAAAAAAAAGGTCATAACATATTTGCTCTTATTTTTGTGACATCATTTTTTTCTTGTTGCGCCAGGGCTTCATTTGTCTGTATTCTAAAATCTAAACTGTATACAAACTTTTTTAATGATGTTTTTTTTCTTTCTTGACTTCTCATTCTCTATGTTCAAGGAATGGAAATAAATGATGCCGTATTTGGGGAACTGGGGTTATAACTTACTATAACCAAGCGAGTATTTGGGGAACTAGTGACATGCCATGCCTTTTTTTTTAACCAAACTATGAAATGTCCTTTTTGTTACTAAACCATGACATGTTCCTAAGCAAAATGGACTCATATCATTGCACATTAATAGAGCGGTAAAGATATTAATTAGTGGTTAATCGACCAAGTGGGTACTACATACTTGCGTATCTAATTAAGATATTGAAGAGTATGTAGTATCCACTTGGTCGATTAACCACTTTTATATATATTATCTTGTTAACGAGTGTCCCAAAACACTATTTAAGGATTCTAAATTTAGCAATTTTTTTTTTCTCGTGGTTAAAGTGAAATTGAAAAGTGGCAGAGAATTCTCTTCTCGTCATCTATAATGATGATATGCTAAGTGTAAGAAAAATATGCAAAGGTCCATGATTTGTTACAAACAAAAACTAATAAATCAAACAAATGCAAAATTGTTATTTAATCATTTGGTGAGGTCCACTTTTTTTTCACAATTCCATTCAATAAGTTAAAGCAATTAGCAGGTAAAAGATCTTAGCCATCCAAATTTAAAACTATTAAATCCATGGACGTGGTTAAACTTTCCTATCATGGAAAAGAACTTCCCTTTCCTATACTAAACCCCACCCTAAACCCCACCTAAACTTCATATTAAATTGCGAACAAATTCAAGAGTTACAAAATCATTCATTAATTAATACTATAAAACTAGACAAATTAAACATTAACTGTCATTGTTTTTCACATAATCAAATTACATTCTTTCAAGAATCAAACTTAAACAGTGTTCAACATTTGTAACTTCATAACGGGTTTGTCTCTAAATATCTAAAAAACTGTTAAAATAACACATATTAGAATATCATATTAACTTCAAAAGACAATGAACACAAATGCTAAGCTGCATTTTCTCAAATTGCAAAATACAAGATTGATTAAAAAAGTTGACCTCCACAGCCTTATTAGGTTTGTATCAATATGTCCATAAGTCGCCTTCTACCTTATCCTCTTAAGCAACATAGTATGACCTCATACTGCAGCATATAACACAAGGACAGTCGACTATCAGGAGGGAAATCTTAGTCAACCATATAGCTCACCAAGCTAAAAGATTAAGCAACACATTAGAACACAAGGACAGTCCACTTTGGCATTTTTTGACATCGAACACTTGAGAATTATTCAAGGAACCTGAGGCATTCTGAAATTTGAAGCCACCACTGGATAAAAAGTACTGAAAAGCTTATCAAAATCTAAGCATTCGACATAACCCTCCAAAACAGATGAGTAAGCCACCATGTCCAGGGGCGATTCCTAGTATAGCCAGGAGGTAGCAATGGCTACCCCAAAAAAAAAAATTATTGAATGAGTAGTAGGTATATTATTATATTTGGCTACCCCTAATAATATATATTTGGCTACCCCATGTTCGACTTTAGTTTAAATAATTTTGTCTGATTTTGATTACTTTTCAGTTGAACTTTGAATTACTTGATCATGTTTCGCAGAAATTGAAGAATCTATCCCTAATAGTATCATTTTTTATTAAACAAAGAAAATATTACAATAGCAACAAATTTTAATCTATAACTATTAGTTCCAATCATATATCATATAGTCCCAACATCCATCCTATTAGTATTGTTATATTAAAATTATAATATTATTAATTTATTAGTAAACATATTGGACAAATGAAAGAAAACAATGCTTTATTTACATTGAAAAAGACATTGCAAGTCACTTAAATTCATAAGCAGTTATAGATGAATTTGAGTCTTTGAAGGATCGCCAAGTTCGACTTTCGTAAATAGCTACTATCAATTTTAATTTCTTCCATTGTTGATTTTTACGTGCAATCATTTGTTCTGTTGTTGCTTTTTTTTTTTTTTTTTTGTGAAATCCGTTGCTTTTGCATTTTTGGTATAATTCCTTCTTATTGCTTTAAGTGTATTTTATGAAGTACATTTTATATAAGTACTATTTATTGTGAATTGTTTTTGTTTATGGTTAAATTCATTGTTAATGTTTTTTAAAAAAATTATATGTGGCCACCTCATAAAAATATTGCTAGCTTCGCCGCTGACCATGTCAGCAAAAAATGCCCACGTGACAATAGCATGAGACTAGAAAGTGGTAAACTAAAAAATTTAGAATGACGCAAAGTTTTATAGAAGTTAAAATCAAAAAATTCAAAAATGGATCAAAAACATGTTGAAGCTTTAAATTTACAATAAAATACACCTCCAATTTTGCATAGAAACTCTGCTTGGTTGCTACTACTTGCTAGCTAGATCGATAGTTAAAGAATGAAATGAAAAAGACAAATGGTAAAAAAAACTTTATTCAAATAATCCAACTTTTACTTAGGTAAGCGCTTACACCGCCTTAAAAACTCATTCTTGAACTATATATATATATATATATATATATATATTTAATAAAATACTCCACACTTGTCTCTTTTTTCGAGTGACATACTTATCTCTTGTTTTTGGTAAAGTAGTATGGTGGGTGAGGTTCACACATTTAAAACGTGGAGAAATTAAAGAGAAATTGAAAATTTGTGATTCGAGCACTATTAATCTCCGTATTAATATTTGCAGTTATCAACTGAGTTGTGTTTACGAGACATACTTTTTTTTTTGAACAAGGTTTACGAGACATACTTATCTTTTACTTAACTGTATTATCTCATTATATCTTAAATGACCTATTTGAATCTTAAAAAGTTAAAGTAGTAACTCTGTATTTTTGTCAAACTTAAAGAACCAAACGAGAGATATCTGACCTATATTTTTTTTTAGGGAATCCTATATATTTTATTTAGAAAGTTATATTCAAGGACAAAGTTAGGGTGCCGTTTAATTTGGGAAAGGTAAGTTTTTTTCCACCATGGGAAAGGTTTTTTTGGCCGTTGGATCAAATGAGGAACACATTTTAATCATACTCTCTTATTACTAGATTTTTCCACACTTTCTTCTACCATCATTCTCTCCTCCATGGTCACTCATCCACCACCAGCACAAGGTCACTGTTTTTGTCCAAGCTTTCTAGCCTTCATATTTTAATATTATCTGTTTACTGATTCACCTCTTTTTTTCCTGTGTTTTGTTAATATCTTTTTCTCTTTCTTCCCCCTTTCACTTTTCATGGACTTCTCTCCCTGCCGGCGATGACCCACCGCACTGGACCGAGCCCGACGTCGTCTCTCTCTCTAAACTCTCCCGCCCTTCCCCCTTTGCAACTCTATCAAAATTTTGTACAAGATACACCAGATAAGCTGCCTAAAGGCGCTCCAATGAAACATTACAGATCGATCCCTTGCTAAACAAACAGCAAGGAGACAACACCCAAAGGCACCACAACAGGAAAACAAAACAAACTAAAACAAAAATAAGGCCACAACAAGAGCCACTCCAGCGAAAACGAGCAAAACCCCAGCAAACACCTACAGACACAAAAAGAAAGAAAAGACAACCGAGGAAGCCGGCCAGGAAGGGAAGAGGCAGGAAACCCCCACCCAGCCTCCCAAGCAAATCAGGGAAAGCAACCACAAAACCCCACCGGCCAACAGAGGACGGGCTGCATAATCTCTTCATCCTCTCTATTCTCATAACAGTTTAGAACGTTCTGAAATCTCTCTTTCTCTCATCAGTGGGTGTAAGCTAAGAGCTTGCACCAACAATATCACACTTAACAGTACTGAGCTGTTTGGTCAAGAGACGTTAACACATCTATATATTTTTTTAAATAGTGTAATGATTAGATTCACACATGTTTAATTGCAAAGAAATGAGAAATTTTGGGGTTCAAACTCCGACCATGTGAACAATATCTCTTATAGGTAGAAACTAAACTTAACTCAATTTTGTTTCACATGCCTGGCTAGTAGCGAAGAAAATGAAATGAAATAGACAAAAAGGAAAAAACAAACCTAATAACACAAATAATCCAACTTACACATGTAAGTGCTTAATAATTGTCGTATTTGGTCAACTTGCACCATAGGCGGTTCTGTCATTTCATTTTATGACATTTGGATTACATGCACTTGTTCCAGAATTGAACACGCTTCTTTTCTTTAACCACAAGAAAACGAAGGAGAAGAAAAGCAAGTATGTTTGGCATCTAGCAATTGCCTTAATTTTGTTTTTGAAGGCGTATATATGTGCATATACTTCTTTATATGAATAATTTTATATGAGACATTAATAATAAATGTTAATTTTAAAAATATTTGTATTTCAAAATATAATTTCTTTTACAAAACCTTTCAAAAAATTGTTTCCTTTACAAAATCTTTAATAAAATCATTATAAAGAAATTCTTTCACATTAAAATTATTATATAGTCCAAACATGCATTATTTCTAAAACTGAGGAATTATGCTCTCACTTTATGTTTCCTTGAATATACATGACGGGCAATTAAAAGACCCTAATTTAGCATAGAACTCTGTTTCGCGTTGCTATCTAGTTAATGAAGAAAATGAAAGGACATAGACAAAAAGATAAAATAAACTTGTTTGTGATTCTAATAATAATCCAACTTTTACATATGTAAGCGCTTACATCACCTCAAAAGCTCTTTATAAACTTATTATTATGTCATTTTTGCATATATTAAAAAGGTATAGTACAGAGTCGGTAAACCTAACTCAACTAGTAGGGACAATGTATAATATATGCAAGGGTCGAGGTTCGAACCCGGATACTCCACTTCTTCACATTTAAAATGTGTGAGTTCCAGTCACTAAATTACTTGACAAAAAAAAGTAATATATTCAATTTTCTATTTTATATAGATATTATTATGTATATGGATGTCTCCAAAATATTTCCAAAGGATATTATAGGAGATGGAATTAGTATATAAATATGTATTTGCAACTTTAACTAAATTCATTCATTGTACACCATATACTCCTTAATCCTTAGTCCTCTCAACATATCCTTAATCCTTTCAACAACATAAGCATGGTATCCCAAGATCCAAAGGTACATTTTGTGTTATTTCCAATGATGGCACAAGGCCACATGATCCCCATGATGGACATTGCAAAAATATTGGCACAACATCAAAATGTTATTGTTACAATAGTAACCACCCCAAAAAATGCATCTCGTTTCACATCAATTGTAGCACGTTGTGTTGAATATGGTCTTGACATTCAATTAGTCCAACTTGAATTTCCATGTAAAGAGTCTGGATTACCAGAAGGGTGTGAGAATCTTGACATGCTACCTGCACTTGGCATGGCCTCAAACTTCCTCAATGCATTAAAGTTTTTCCAACAAGAAGTTGAAAAGCTATTTGAAGAGTTCACAACACCAGCAACTTGTATCATCTCTGATATGTGTTTGCCATATACATCCCACGTAGCTAGAAAGTTCAATATTCCAAGAATTACTTTTCTTGGAGTAAGTTGCTTCCATCTCTTCAATATGCATAATTTTCATGTCAATAATATGGCGGAAATCATGGCCAATAAAGAATCTGAATACTTTGAATTGCCTGGTATCCCTGACAAAATTGAAATGACAATAGCACAAACAGGACTAGGAGGATTAAAGGGTGAAGTTTGGAAACAATTTAATGATGACTTGCTTGAAGCTGAAATAGGTAGTTATGGGATGCTCGTGAATTCTTTTGAAGAGTTAGAGCCAACATATGCAAGGGATTATAAAAAGGTAAGAAATGATAAAGTTTGGTGTATTGGTCCTGTATCACTTAGTAACACTGATTACTTGGATAAGGTTCAAAGAGGTAATAATAATAATAAGGTTTCAAATGATGAATGGGAGCACTTGAAGTGGCTTGATTCTCATAAACAAGGGAGTGTTATCTACGCATGCTTTGGCAGTTTATGCAATTTAACACCACCACAGTTGATAGAGCTTGGTTTAGCATTAGAAGCAACAAAAAGACCCTTTATTTGGGTTTTAAGAGAAGGAAATCAGTTAGAAGAGTTGAAAAAATGGCTTGAGGAGAGTGGATTTGAGGGAAGAATCAATGGTAGAGGCCTAGTGATTAAGGGTTGGGCTCCTCAGTTATTGATATTGTCGCATCTTGCAATTGGAGGATTCTTAACACATTGTGGTTGGAATTCTACTCTTGAAGCAATATGTGCTGGTGTACCAATGGTTACATGGCCACTTTTTGCGGATCAATTTTTGAATGAAAGTTTTGTTGTGCAAATATTAAAAGTTGGTGTGAAAATTGGGGTGAAGAGTCCTATGAAATGGGGTGAAGAAGAGGATGGTGTGTTGGTGAAGAAGGAAGATATTGAAAGAGGAATAGAAAAGTTAATGGATGAGACAAGTGAATGTAAAGAAAGAAGAAAAAGGATTAGAGAGCTTGCTGAGATGGCTAAAAAGGCTGTAGAAAAAGGTGGATCTTCTCACTCTAATATTTCTTTGTTCATCCAAGATATCATGAAGAAAAATAAAGATATGATGTCATCATTTATCCATGGAAATGCCAATTCAAAATGAAAAGACATTCTTACAAAAAGAAAAGAAAAAAAAAATTGATGGGAGTTTTACTATTTCATTTATGTATTCTTGGATGTTTTACTGTCTGTCTAGTTACAAGCATATTTGTCTCTATTAAAATATACTATTTTTTCTATATTGAATTGCGAAGTAGGTATTCTTTTTCGTTGGTAAATGTTGTTATAAAATTTATTTACGCATGTACATCACAATATAATATCCCTTTGAATGGTGTGTGGCAAAATCATTATATATGTACACTTGTGATGACATTTTTTAATTAAAATTTGAATCCTGTTTTTGACTCCTGTGTTGTGATTGGGTTTTACAAATTTATTTATTGGCCTGTGATATGAGTACAAAAAGAGACGTGCACTAACTAACATAAATCAAACACGTCCATAGGAGAACGAGTAAATCTACATGCAGTCCAAATTCTGGCGACAAAAATAGAAATTGCTTTTGTTAGACCGGGTACCACTCACACTAATATTCCATAAAAACTGTTTTTTTTTAATTATATAGTATTTTAGATGTTACTATTAAAGTAATATTTGATATCATATTTTATAATTTATTTTTTGTTTTTAATTTTGGTTATTTATTATTCTTGATAAATCCAATCCAATTATCTTCATGAACATATCTTAATTAATAAGGACATTGCGATATGTAAGGGTAAGAGTTTGAACCTCGAATTTTCACTTATTCATCTCAAGAGATGCATTTATAGCTACTAGCATACTTGACTCAAAAAAATTTAAATTAAACAAAAATTCAAACTCCTCAAATTATACCATATGCAAATTAAAGACGGAATAAATAAAATTGGTAATCAATTTGGATGTCTCTAAACTTAGTGATGGAACTAGAGACGACATTTGCTCTTTTTTTTTCATCTAAATTTTTGTCGTTATTTTAATTTTTGTAGTAGTTTTAAATTAAGAGAAATGATATTTGTACAACCATTTTTGTACAATTTTTGTACAACCTTCTCTCTCATACTCACATTATCTTCTTATTCTCTCTTCATTTTTCTCTTTCTATTGTTTTTGACCAATAAGAAGATAACACAACAAGGTTGTCCCAAAAGTTGTATCAAAAGAATTGTTCAAATATCACTACTATTAAATTAATTTAAGTATTTAAAGTGATAACCAATGTAGGTTGGTCAAATTGATAAGTATTTAGTTCAGATTATTATACAGAGGTTTTGGTCAAATCTCGACATGATTACTTCATTGTTAGGAAATATGTAATTACTTTTTTGAGCGCTTTCAGGTAGAGCTTCCATGAAGAGTGAATGGTTGAGGGGATGGAAGAGATAATACGAAAGTTAATTTTCTAATGTGCATAGGGATGAATTTCCAAAACATACTTTGGGTAAAATAAAATGCAATTGACCAACATAGTATCATAAATGATAGATATTTGAGTCTCTTAATCATTTGATACATGATTCAATTGGTGACTAGTGTTTATGGAAAAATATTTGTTGGAGAAGATCAATCCTTTAAATGAATCTTATCTACCTTGAAGATTAGTGTTTAATTAAAAAAACTGTTAACATTTTCGACCGAGTTTTTTTTTTTGTTGTTACAAAACATTTGAACGTAAAAATGAAATTCTTTAGAGAATGTAAAATTGAAATTATTGAAATATAATTTCCATCTATACATTTTATGTAAAACAATCCTATTTTGTTTCATTACTAAAGAAAGAAAATATTTATTTGAAATAAAAAAGTGTCAAAAAATTAAAAAATTATATTTTAATATATGGATCAGATGGATATCCATCATTTGAAAATATTATAATGGATGGATTGGATTGGATTTCTAAAAGATTTTTAGTGGATTGCTTATTGATTAATGGATTTTTTTTGGGTGCTGCTAACAAGTGCCCCATAAGAAACAATAAATAGGCAATAAATAAATGAATCTTAGTTGGTTTATTTTAATTAAAGTAGGTAATAAGTGAACTAATTAAAATAAAAAATAGCTGTATTTAATTATGCAAATTTCCTTTCCTTTACACAGCACACGCACGCACGCATGTTTCTCTTTCTTTTCCTTGTGATCTCAATTTTGGGAATCGTCTCACTCCTGTTATTATTATCTCTGCCTTCATTTCTTAATAAAAAAATTTCCTGCAAATTTTACTCAAGGCAACTTTTTTACGTAAATTTTTTGTTAATCATTTTTTTCTTTCAAACCAATTCACGAAAACCTATGCATAATTAGTAATGTATCAAATTAAAAAGGAAAGTACGCGAGCGTGTATTAATCCACAAGGATACTATGTTTCTAATTCACATGGATATTATGTACATTTGAGAGAGTGTTGAATACAATTTTTATTAATTTTAATTACTTGACTATAATTTCTCATTTTAATTGAAGTAAAATAAATGGAATCCATCAATTTAATGCTCCTTAACCAGTGCCCCGGAGCACGGGGCACTAGATATCATTACCCAACTAAAAAAGCGCATTTTACTTAAAGTATCAATATAAAAAAAAAAATTGAGATAATGAGATTCATAAATGTAGTGTAATAAAGCAAATTACCACCCTATATAAGAAGGTATAAGGTTAGTGTAATTCATAAAGAAAAATTAGGCAGTGTTCTAAGCAAACATCCAATATTAAGAATGGTAGTCATCAACAAGTGTATTCTTTTAACAATTTTCATTTTCTTGTTATCCTTCTTCATCAATTTGAGCTTCTGCTATCCTAAGTCAAATTGTGACAAAAAAAAATGGGCATCTGGTCTAATTAAAAAATACAATGTAACTATGGTACTCACAGTTGATCACAATGGATGTGGGAACTTTAGCAAAATTCAAGATGCAATCGATAACGTTGGAGACTCGACCTCCCATGCCACTCTTATAATCCTCAATACCGGAACATATAGGTATCAAGTCTTGTGGGGCTAGAGTTTCCTCCTAGAGGTGTTTGGTAGTGGCGTCTTTGGATGCCCTTTTGGTTTATCTTGTACTTTTCTTATCGTTTTTTTTTTTTTAAGGATTATCTTCTTATATATATAGTTTGGCATTGAAAAAAATACAGGTATCAAGTCAATTCTTATTTATAATATGATTAGAATAGGTTAAATATGTGATTGGACTTTTATTGTGGACTTAAAATGAGTTTGGTCCTTATTTAAAATGAATGAAGATGCCTACACGGCTATTCTTACTTTATCTGTTGATAACCGATTATAACTCAAATTCTAAGCATATCCAATGAAATATTCCTCACAAGAGAGCAACAATCTATATCTATCTGATTGATTCTTCCTTAAAAAAAAAAAAATCTATCTAATTGATTCTATATAAATTCAGAGAAGATAATGCTACGTGCCTAGTGGTCTCGTAACAATCTTATAAAGAAACGTGCACTGCATGCATTTGCATAAAGCAAATGTGAACAGTGGGGTTTTGGAGGATAGTTAACAAATAATAAGACAAAGATTGAGTCTAGTAAAATGACTTATATTCTTATAATAACGTGAAATATGAATAAGTGTCGAAGTTTGAATTTTGGTCGAAAGAAATATTCATATTTAATGTTAACAATTTTCATAGAATTATTTTTGACGAAAAGAAGTTTGAGAAAGGAGGAAAAAAAAAGTTTACAAGGTGATAGAGAGTCTTCTATATTATTCTTATCAATTACTATCAAATAATAATGTAAGAGTATTCAGGGTCAGATTTAGGATTGAATCATTCGTGGGATTAAATTATTTTTTTTAAGGAAGTCGGACAAAAATTTTTGAAAAAATAAATTACAAAAATAACAATTAATCATAACAAATCGTCAATTATTTATAGATAATGCATAACATAAGTCACAAAATCTTAATATATATATATATATATATATCTTAAAGAGCGTGCGTGCGTGCAAGCGCGCACACATATATATATATATTAAAGTTGCAAAAAAAATTGACATAGTAAACATTATAGCTTGGTGAAGGTAATGAAGTCAATGTGTTTGAAGTTCACAAGTTTAATTTTCCCTGTTGTTTATATTATCATGAAAAAATTATCAAAAAAAATGCAAAAGTTAATAGTTGAACCAACAACCACGAAGCTCAAACATAAATGTTGGGCCACTATACCAAAGTATAATGTCATGCTATGGTTCGAAATATTATAGGGTTAAAAAGTTTTTAGTCCCTACAAACTAAAATCACACTTTTTAGCCCTGTGACATTTTTCTTAAGCATTTTAGGGACTAAAAATATTGATGGAAAAAATTTATAGGGACTAAAAATGCTGATGAAAAATTTTCTAGGGACTAAAAATGTTGATGGAAAATTTTATAGAGACTAAAAAATATGATTTTATTTTGTATGGACTAAAAATAAAATTCTGAATATTTATAGGAACCATTTACTTAATTAACCCTATATTATATAATAATAAATATGATCTGTGTAAAAAAAAAAAGTACGGGCTAGGTTGGTGTGGCAATAGCCACACTCATCCGCCCCCTGGGAGTATCCATCATATTTATCATAAATAAAAAGTATAAAATATTGAATTGAAAGTGTTCAATATATCATGTGATATTTTAAGGCACGATCTAAAAAAATATAATTAATGTTACCTTAGAATATAAAAATTGTCAACTATTTTAAAATTTATTTTACAAATAGATCAATTACCAAAGCATAGACATTAAATATTGAAAAAATTACATCAAATTTATTTTTTTGTGCCTCAATATTTTCACATATATTTTGACTTTTCTTCTGTGATTTGTCGGTCTTATGCAGCACATTGTTTTGTTCATTGTCTCAGTGAACACTATTTTAATTTCTCGTCTTGTGCGATTGATGTAGTATTTTTGCATCAAATAATAGTAAGTATTTATATCGTCTCCACAGGAATTGGTGCGATATTCTAAGTCGTTCAACAATTAATATCGTTCTGAGCTAGGGTTTCGAAGTTGTTTTTGTTCATAAACTATATAGAACTGCAGAAAGGTAAATGGGACGAGAGTTAACAGGGAAATGATTATGTTGGGATTAAACTTCATCAACCTATTCATATGTATTCTCGGATTAGTGTTGCAGATCCTAATTATCAATTGATATTATCACATATCGCTCGACAACATCATTCGTGTCCAAATGACGTCGTGAATTCTATTGAGTCGTTCAATCGTTGATTTCCCAAACTACTAAACGATCCACTAGTCGATTGTATCGTTGTATAGTTGATTTCCCAAACTATTCAATGATGCAAAAGCTTTAAGTTCCAATAGTCAAAGTGATTACCAAAACCTAATTCCATATCTAGAACAAGAGATTTGATAGAAGATTATTCTAACCTAGATTCAAAAGGTATTTTTCAATCACGATTCAAATCCATAAGATCAAAATGGAAAACAAGAATAACCTCAACATCAAGAGATAACTAAGAACAAACAACATCATAATCAAAGGGAATACATACTAATAGAGTTGATTACATTCAATCCCAACAAAAAGAGTTTAGCTACACATTGTCATGGTAACCTTACAAGGAGAAAAGAAGAGATGAAATGAGCAAGCCATGATGTCTCAATGATCTTAGAGATTCCTTCAATCCTTGTGCTCCTTGCTCCTTAAGTTCTCTCTGGTTTTCCCCTACTTTTTCTCTCCCTCCAGTGGTCTATGATATGATATGATATTCTCTGGATTAAGGTTTGGGGCTATTTATATAATTCTGGAAAATTGCAGTGTGGCTTAGCCACGCTCACTTTGCTTAGCCATACTCAGATTTCTTCCCCATTGGGTTTCTGCCACATCAGCATTGGATGTCCAAAACCGCCTTAGCTCGCCTAGCCACGCATAACTCTCGCTTAGCCACGCTTCATGGCTTTGACTTTGCTTAGCCACGCTCCCATATTCAGATTTCTTTTGCTCTCTGACTTGCATTGCTTTGGCATGGCTTTGACTTTGCTTAGCCACGATGACAACATCTAATTTTCTTCACTTTCTTTGATCTTTTTCTCTTGGCAAGCAAATCCCTACATAATTGGTTGGTATTAAACATAAAAAGCATAAAGTGGTATTAATCTATTATTTTGGAGCTTTTCATGAGATAATTTGTAAAACAAGTAATTAAAGTGCCTAAAATATATATGTTATTTAACTAATTTCTAGCACTTATCAGCGATGTTCGATTTTTAATAAAAACTTTGTCAAAAAATTTATATAATTTGCTTCAGATAATTTAAAAACGAAAATAGATTTACAATTTGCTTTAGAACATTTTATATAATCTCTTCGCTGTTTTTATTAAAATTCTCTAAAGCAAATTTTCATTTTGTTTCAAAGCCAAGAGATTATACATATATATCAACGTCCAAGCATGTAAGAGGATGCAAACTCCAATGACTAAGATCAAAGACAAAATCATGCACCTGAGCATGATAACATGACATGACATAAATTTTACAATGTCAAGAATGTGTCCAATATATGTATGTTAGTCTCTCTTGAGGGCATGTCAAATTACTTGTGATGTGCATTCATATATTTAAATTTTTTATTTGGTAATAATTTTTTGTCATGGCCGCATAAATTTAATTTATAGCCCAATCAGACTTTGAGATTTCTTGATTGTATACAATAAATTTATGGATGATAATCAAATTCATATGATCTTTTGAAATGATTAATCATATGATTTGAGAGTAGTTGTTGGGTACGGATTATTTTTTAATCACACAAAAGAGACTCATGAACTGTATATATTTCAGGCTCCAGCAACACTAGAAAAAGGTGGCTAAATAACAACACTATACAACGTATCTAAATTTTCTTCTATTGAAATTGATTAGAGAGCATAATAAAGATATATAATACCGCCTTATCTACAGAAAAAGTATGAAAACGGCCAAATTTGATTGCTAAAGATTTTATATTCAATATTCATTGAATCGCATGATCCATGCCAAAATGTCCTTATTTATTTATTCCCATCGTTCCATGCCAACATAACACACACACACACACAAAAAAAACTAGCACAATGAACTCAACACCAAAATGTTACAATGATCTCCATTTCATATTCATCCCCTTAATGGCACCTGGTCATCTTCTTCCTATGGTAGACATGGCAAAGTTATTAGCACGTCGCAAAGTTAAGGTAACAATACTCACCACACCCCTTAATTCCATTCGATTTCAATCCACCATAGATAGAGAAATTCAATTAGGATCACAAATCCAAATTGTTCACATTAAATTTCCAAGTGTAGAGTCTGGAATCCCAGAGGGATGTGAAAGTGTTGACACTTTACCTTCAATGGATTTAATGTCCAACTTTTACATAGCTTTATGCAAGATGCAAAATTCATTAGAAAATGTTTTTGAAAAGCTAAGACCAATTCCAAGTTGTGTAATTTCAGATAAACACATTTCATGTGTAGCTGAAATTGCAATGAAATTCAAAGTTCCGAGAATTATATTCGACGGGACTAATTGTTTTCATCTATTATGCAATCACAATTTACGCAATTTTAATAATATTCCTAATGAAGGGAAATTTATTGTTCCTGGAATGCCCGATCAAATTGAGTTGCGAAAATGTCAGCTTCCAGGGTTATTTAATCCAGGGGAAAACAAAAAATTAAATGGTTTTCGCGAAGAAGTAAGGGAAATAGAAGAAAAATATTCTTATGGAGTAGTGGTTAATAGTTTCGAAGAATTGGAAGAAAAATATGTTGAAGAGTATAAAAGAGTAACTGGTTATAAAGTATGGTGTGTTGGCCCAGTTTCATTATCAAATAATGACGAGTTAGATAAATTTGAAAGAGGGAAGAAATTAAATTCAAATGATGAAAGTCAATATGATAAAATTCTCAAGTGGCTTGATTCATGGCCTTCAAATTCTGTTATTTATGTTTGTCTCGGTAGTTTAAACCGTGCAACACCTCAACAATTGAAAGAGGTTGGATTGGGATTAGAGGCAACAAAAAGGCCATTCATTTGGGTGTTGAGAGGTGCATATGGAAGAGAGGAAATGGAGAAATGGTTATATGAAGAAGGGTTTGAGGGAAGGGTGAAGAATAGAGGCTTTTTGATAAAGGGTTGGGCACCACAAGTGTTGATACTATCACACAAAGCAATAGGTATTTTTTTGACACATTGTGGATGGAATTCAACATTGGAAGGGATTTCTTGTGGGGTGCCTTTAGTAACATTTCCCATGTTTGCTGAACAGTTTTATAATGAGAAAGTTGTGGTGCAAGTTGTGAAGAATGGTGTGAGTGTGGGAGCTCAAAGTGCTGTGCATTTAGGAGAGGAAGAAAAGTGTTGCGTTGTTGTTAAGAGAGAAAATGTTAGAGATGCTATTGAGAATGTAATGGGTGAGGGTGAAGAAAAGGAAAAGATTAGGGGAAGAGCTAGAAAATATGCTGACATGGCAAGGGAAGCAATAGAAGAAGGTGGTTCTTCTTACCGCAACATGACTCTACTAATTGAAGATATAATGAGCAGTGATAGGTGTACCACCATAGGTGGCACTACACCTTATACCACCCTTATGTGGCACCACAAATAATAATAAAAAAATTAAATCAATTCCATGTCAAAAAAGAAAAATCAAAGATGAAAAAACTAATTAAAATTTGTGCCGTACCCTACTACCCTCTCTCATTTCAATTCATTTTGTTGGAAAATTTCTCTTTCTTCACCACCATTCATTCCTTCAACCCTAGCCGCCGTCTCCTGATCCATCTTCCATTCAACCCTAGCCGCGCCGCCGTCTTATGCTCCATCTTCCGTTACACCCTAGCCGCGCCGCCGTCTCCTGCTCCATCTTCCATTCAACCCTAGCGCGCGCCGCCGTCACCTGCTCCATCTCCGACGATCTGTTTCACAGTGTTCCTTTTTCAACTAAGGTATTTTCTTTCATATTCCTCTTCCTCTTGGCTGTTAGATTTTGTGATTTATGTAAGGTCTTGACTGAGATCTTGGGTGATCTAATGTTCTTTGGTCCTGGCTAAGATCTAATTTATGTAAGCATTTCTTTGAAACAATTTAAGCATTTCTTTCAATGTTTTATTGAGTGATAAAGTTTGTTGACAGTCTTTGAAGCTTGGTTTAGTCTCTTGGTAAATTCGTAGATTTCAATTATTAAAGAAAACTGTGTGCGATTTCAATTATTCAAAGATAATAAACCTATAGCAGACATAGTTATTAACAAAAAAGATTTTAAAAAACGGTCCTTAGTGCGATTTCGCCGTTAGAAAACGGTCACGGCAGCCACCGATACCGTTTTCACAGAGTGAACCAAGATCACAGGTGAATTACTAGGTTCTAAATTATAATACTTAGGCAAATTACTATTATGTCTAAACTAAGTAAATATCGAACTAGTTGAATCCAATTTAAAAAAATATGAATCTAAAATTCAGCAATTCAATTTTCATAGACATTTGAAGCAAGTCATTCATTGATATTCATAAGTCAATTCTTAATATTGATAGACAAAAATATTAGTGGATAAAAGCTAGACATAATAGTAGTGGATGTGAACTAAATTATTCAAGATTACATTTGACAGTTGCATTTGATGGTAAAGTAAATTATCTAAGTTGTGAAGATGACACGCCTTTATATATATATATATTATAATTTTTTATTTTTACAGTAACAATTCACTTGATTAACGATAACAATTGCATCTGTTGTAGTCTTCTCAACCACTAATAACAATTACATCTGTTCCCGTGGTAATTCAACCATTGTCTAGCCAACAAAATGGTATGTGTATGTGATGAATGTCAATTAGTTTGTTTGATTTCATTAGTGTTTTGTGTTTTTATTAATGCCTTTCCTTATATGTCGCCTTTGGAATTCTTATTTATTACAGTTACGTCTCAGGCATGAATGTAAGTCGAAGTATATTACTAAAGTCAACGAGAAGCTTACCGAACTTCAAAGGTCTGAAATTCAGAAAACACCTTTTAAATGGTTATTGAGTTTGCCTAAGAAATTAAAAATATCCGAAAATTTGCTTGAAGAATTGGTGGAAAGATGGGATGATAGGAGTGGGGGGTTTGCTATACAAGGTCGGATAATACGGTTTACACCTTTAGATGTATGTTTTGCATTAGGACTTCGTATAATAGGTGAAAAGATGAACTTCAAAAATGACCCTACATCCACTACGAAAGCAATGTTCGATAATGAAGTCATCAATGTAAAAACAATTTATGCTAAAATTATTAATATGGAACGAGACGAAGATGTTGAGAAGTTTTGCCGACTTTATTTACTTCTTGGTTTTGCCGAGTTCTACTTTCCAAATTCAAGTGTTAAGGTTGGTGGTTGGTGCCTAAAAATGTTAGACGACTTGAACTTCATTGGGAGATACAATTGGGACTTGAACTCCATTAGGTGCCTAAAAATGTTTGCCGACTTTATTTACTTCTTGAGTATTGATTTCAAGTTATGTTGGGTTACATAAAAAATTGTGAAGTTTAACTTTAATTTGATGTTTAGTTTCTGTCTTCATGTCATATTATGACATGATTATAATTGATCTTTTATTCATTGATATTTAGAGCTTGTTAGTAACTGTGACTGAAACAAGTGTAACTCAGATTAAAATGTAGTAATAATTTGTAAGCACTTTTAAATACAGATGATTGTCGTTGAATTTGAGCATATCAACTTATAACTCTATATGACATAGGATGAAGTTTTATAGGAGATGAAATAATGTTTGTTTTGTAGGCCACTCTTTGTCTTCATGCCATTTTATGGCAACAATTTAATTTAATTTATTTATTTTTATTAAATTATAATAGTCGTATTATATATGTATATATAGGTATGGGCTCTAGAGCATGTACTAGGATACGAACGAAGTTATCATGATTCTCCATTGACGTTTCCATGATTTATGAAGGCACGTGGTGTTAGTTTGGTTGGCAAAAATATATCACACTTGCTTGATAATTATTTGGTAAGGTTGAATAAATATTATTATTTATATTTATCTATATAAATTTTGTATATAGGGTTTAAGCGGTGTCAATAGTTCATTAATATTTATATTGTATCAACCTTGACAGGTTATTGAAGAGTTAAGTGCAACTAAAGAAGAGGTTGCAAATGAAGTTGTGAGGGAGGCGTTAGATCGAGCGCCAAGTGGATATATTAAATGGAGACCAGATCCTATTATCAGTCAGTTAATTGTTAACAATTGCCTGTTGGGGGAAGCAAACAAAGGACTTTCCGCAAGGATATCTCTTCTTGAATTGGAAACTAGAGAGATGAAGAAGTTATACGGTAGTGCACAATCCAGTTATGTGGACGAAGGTGTCTTCAATGATGAAGGTGTCCACGAGGACGTCTCCATGGATGAGATTGAAAGAGTTATTGAAAGGGAGGTGGCAAATGTATCATATGATGTAGCACATCATGCATCAAATCTCTTAACTATAATTAAGGACAAGCCAAGAAACCGTGTAAAAAGTGGGGTTCTGCTTTCCCTATGGGTGAAGGATGGACGCATAAAGAAGAAGATTTAAATTAGTGTAGTGTTTTGATATGATTGCAATGTAGATGTTTTTTTATGCTATTTTTTATTTAGTAGGACAATGTCGCACCTATAATATTAATGGAAACACCGTATGTTGTTAGTTATTAACATTGTTGAACTATCCTACAGTTTAATGAGTCACTGTGCCTGTTATGTAATAAATTTTATTGGGAGGTTTGTTGTTATGTTTTATTCTTTGATATAAAAAATGTTTGTGTCTTTATTGACAGATAAAATCTTGGCATGTATATATTTTGCATGAGTCAAAGGGCGACTAATACCCATCTTTGACAAGATTTGGTGAAATGTTACCAAACTTAAGTTTGAAAAGGCTTTTAGTGCATTGTTCAAATGAGATCATGTGTTCGATTCTCGTAAAACATGATTAGTTACAGCTGAGAGTGATAAACTAGCCAAATATATGCAATGTATGACCATAATTTTACATATGTGTGACCACTATTTTTTCATACTTTAGAACTTGTCCGTCCTTAGGCGTAATAAATGCGCATATGGTAAAAATAATCATTTCTGGTTGGAAAGGCTTTTAGTGCAGTGTTCAAATGAGATTATGTGTTCGATTCTCGTAAAATTGGATTAGTTACAGCTGAGAATGATATACTAGCCAAATATATGCCATGTATGACCATAATTTTACAAATGTGTGACCACTATTTTTTCATACTTTAGAACTTGTCCGTCCTTAGGCGTGATAAACGCGCATATTGTAAAATTAATTATTTCTGGTTGGAAAGACTTTTAGCGCAGTGTTCAAATGAGATTATGTGTTCGATTCTCGTAAAACATGATTAGTTACAGCTGGGAATGATAAACTAGCCAAATATATGGCATGTATGACCATAAGTTTACAAATGTGTGACCACTATTTTTTTCATAAATTAGAACTTATCCGTCCTTAGGCGTGAAAAACACGCATATTGTAAAATTAATTATTTCTGGTTGGAAAGGCTTTTAGTGCAGTGTTCAAATGAGATTATGTGTTCGATTATCGTAAAACAGGATTAGTTACAACTGAGAATGATAAACTAGCCAAATATATGGCATGTATGACCATAATTTTACAAATGTGTGACCACTATTTTTTCATAAATTAGAACTTGTCGTCCTTAGGCGTGATAAACGCGCATATTGTAAAACTAATTATTTCTGGTTGGAAAGACTTTTAGTGCAGTGTTCAAATGAGATTATGAAAAAAATGTGGTCAAACATAGCATATTATCCGGAACATTGTAATCACATTTTATCACTGCATTAAAAGCATCTCAAACAATAAACAACAACTTCTTTTTACGCGTTACAATTATTTTACACCTAACGACGAACAAATTCAAATATTTGGAAAAATAGTGGTCATATAAATGAAAAAATGTGGTCAGACATAGCATATTTTTGGCTAACTTTACTTTACCGGCTATAAATATAAACCCGGAACATTGTAATCACATTTAATCACTGCACTAAAAGCATGTCATACAATATTTTATTATTGCACTAAAAACATGTCAAACAATAAACAACTTCTTTTATAAGCTTCATGTATTTCACGCCTAAAGACTGACGAATTCTCATATCTGGAAAAATAGTGGTCACGTAAATAAAAAAATGTTGTCACACAGAGCATATTTTTGGCTAACTATCCTAGAACATGTTATTAAAACTGAAATGTGACCAGATTTTTTTTCCTGGAAATTATGATAGGGAGAATAGTTATGTACATAAATTCAATACGAATTAATTTATCAGTCTTCTGAACAAGTATAATCTTTTATAGATGACCATTGATAACCAAAAAAAGTATGTCTTCGTCAAATGTACATCAATATCAATCAACCACAATTAAGTTAGAAAATGTATGTTTAACCGATCAATAAGTCCGCGGGTAACATAGCATTATCCAATACAAAACTTCTCTGCTTATTTTCTTCATGAAGCACCAAACGACAAACAATGTCACTGCGAATCCGAAGGATATCCTCCTGTAGATAAGTAAATGCTTTTATTTCGATATATATCGATATTTACATATTATTAATTAATCAACAACTAATAAAGGTCTAGATGTTTAAAGGCCACAGTCCTAACGCCTACTCTAAATCCTAAGCTACTTGCATCCCACCTATGCAATAATTCCTTCAATAAAGTACCATTCATTCCTATATAGGTCTTCATTTCCACCAGATATCGGAATGGAGTTTTCATAATTCTACTCCTTTGCGCATCAGATAATTTTCGGTTAATATCTACCAACTTATTGGTACGGGGCATTTGAGTCTTTATCTGTGGCTGAAAAATGAACATTATTCATTCATTAATGGCATAAAACATAAACAGTTACATACACATTAAACGTCTCATTAATTAAATTGTACTTACACCAACACCACCATCCCTTTTTCGTTTGTTTTCGTTCATGATGTTGACCTTATCTGTTGTATACAAAAACAATTTCTATCAACAACAATTAAAACACACACAAATGTCCAATTTCTATCATAGACATACCGACAAAAATTTATCTGCACTTAACCGTATTTTAACATAGACGTAACCACATTTTTTTTCTTTCAAATTTCCAACACTTTGACCATTTTTTAACACAAGTGTGACCACAATTCTTTTGATTAAGAATTTGACACTAACTCTATGTGATAACATTTAGAGGAACAACCACAATCAAACTAAAAAAATTGGGGAAAGCTTAAGATTTTTTACTAACAATATAGGACATGTTTGGCACAACCCAACTAAAGAATGACTTAACTTAAGCAACATAAATTTTCATTCCAGACCCATTTGCAATTACCAACAAATCAAATAGTAGCAACAACGCAACATCTTAATTGACAACAACCCATAATGCAACAATCAAACAGTAGCAAATAACAGAGATTTTAACTTAATTATGAACTAAACATCTAAATACTATCAAGCTTTGTTTAACCCAAAATTATCACTAAATCAGTATCATATCCTAATATGATTAATTTCTTCATCATACCCAAATGATTTCAAAATAAATTTTAACCTTCATCAAATACAAGATTCGAGAAAACATAACCTTCAACGGAGAGATTCGGCGACGGAAACTTTGACAAAACGCCAACCGTTGAATCGCAGAAGGAGATCGCAGTTGCTTTTGATCGTATTTGTTGGGGAGAGAGCTAATTAAGCTGTCGCGGTTGAGGGAGAGATGGAGGCCTCAGAGGAAATGGCGGAGAGAGGGATGGAGAAAGCAGGATTCACTCTCGTAGAGAGAGAGAGGTGAGACACTGATTTT
The DNA here is from genome assembly GCF_003473485.1 of Medicago truncatula. NCBI lineage: Eukaryota > Viridiplantae > Streptophyta > Magnoliopsida > Fabales > Fabaceae > Medicago > Medicago truncatula. The sequence continues at coordinate 48,498,087 of NC_053048.1, forward strand.
TTTTCTTTTTTAATTTTCTAGATCTATTTCTTATTTGTTTTAAGAATTATTTACCATGTCATCAAAGATCAATTTTTTAAAGTATTTTAGCCATGTCATTGGTGGTATGAAGGGGTGTGTGACATTTGGTGTGTCTATGTATACTTTTCCGATATAATACATCTCCAAGGATTATAATATTAGAGGACAAAGCTAAAGTACAATTGAAACAGAATTGGTGATGTTATTTTTGTTTTTATGCTAAATATTTACCTTCATGCATGTAAGCAACACAAACTTTCGGGGGTAATTGTATAAAAATAAAAATTCCCTCTATTCTTTTTTTCTAATTTTGAAATATTTATTTGTTTTAAGTTTTTAAATAATAATTTTTTTTAGGTGAAAGATGGGGCATAGGGGTCACTTACTGCCACACCCAAAACACACACACAAAGGGATGAAAGTACAAAAGGAGGGGGACATAAACCAAAACTCTTATAGAAAACAAAAAACGACAGAAAAAGAGATCAAAACATAAATTGAAAATCTTTAGAAATACTTACCCTAAGTCAGATAGGGTAAGTCTCTTTGTTAGCTTATGGCGGCTGCATTTGATGTTTCTTCTTATTCTTTAAGATCACTTTTTAAAATTGTTGATTAGAGTTATCAATGTTCTCAACTAGATCAATATTATCTCAGGATTCTCTTAGAGAGAAGTTAGAATATTTCTTCACCTCCTAACTATTATCCTAGGGTTAAAATATTCTCAACTAGATCAACTTCAACCACTTTTTAAAATTTCTTCAACTTTCCTAATTATTGTGTCATCATTTGATTATTTTCTTTTTTGACAAAAACAAAACGATATTCATTCATTCAAATTAATAGAATACATCAGAATCAACATCACTAAAAACGTAAAGGGTGAATCTAGGAACAAACTCACAGCACCAAGTTAATAGCATACAACGGCAAAATACGTATAAATGATATGATAAAATCTAAATCACCAAAATATCTATGTTTCCGGATCTGCAACGTTGACGTCCAAATCATTAACTGAATATGTGATTGACTGAAATTGATCTTTCAATATGAACCAAACGAACACCATAACAAGACGCGAAATCAAATAACGTCACACAAGACGACGAACAACACAACGTTGCACTCAGGCGACGAAATCACGAAAAAACACAAAAGAAAACACTTGATATATGTGGAAATCCCTTATTTAGATTGAAAGAAATGAGAAAATATGCAAAATGGTGATTCTAGATCAAAAAATGACCTAAAACCATTCATCTTCGATGAGTGAGAGAAACAGAATTTAAAGAAAAGTTAGAGTTTCTCTCACTAAAAAACTAGGGCCCGGATCTGCAACGTTGACGTCCAAATCATTAACTGAATATGTGATTGACTGAAATTGATCTTTCAATATGAACCAAACGAACACCATAACAAGACGCGAAATCAAATAACGTCACACAAGACGACGAACAACACAACGTTGCACTCAGGCGACGAAATCACGAAAAAACACAAAAGAAAACACTTGATATATGTGGAAATCCCTTATTTAGATTGAAAGAAATGAGAAAATATGCAAAATGGTGATTCTAGATCAAAAAATGACCTAAAACCATTCATCTTCGATGAGTGAGAGAAACAGAATTTAAAGAAAAGTTAGAGTTTCTCTCACTAAAAAACTAGGGCCCGGATATGCAACGTTGACGTCCAAATCATTAACTGAATATGTGATTGACTGAAATTGATATTTCAATATGAACCAAACGAACACCATAACAAGACGCGAAATCAAATAACGTCACACAAGACGACGAACAACACAACGTTGCACTCAGGCGACGAAATCACGAAAAAACACAAAAGAAAACACTTGATATATGTGGAAATCCCTTATTTAGATTGAAAGAAATGAGAAAATATGCAAAATGGTGATTCTAGATCAAAAAATGACCTAAAACCATTCATCTTCGATGAGTGAGAGAAACAGAATTTAAAGAAAAGTTAGAGTTTCTCTCACTAAAAAACTAGGGCCGACTATAATTCACAATTTGGAATTTGAAACTAAACAAAAGTTAATAATTTTTTTGGGTTAAATAGTAAATGATCTCTTTAAATATACCAATTTTTGAATCATGATATATATATATATATATGATGTTGCTAACTTACTCCAACTCAAATGAGTAAGTTAGCAAGCCTACTCCCACTTGCATTTTACTAAAAACTCAATCCCACTAGTTCAAGTTGTTTTTAAACATAAGGGCAGTTTTGTATTTTACTTTTTATTAATTTAAACAAAAGCATAAACCCTTTTGAAAACCCTTTCCTCAAACAAAACAAAATGTTGTAACCCAAAAAAACAAAACAAAATGCAATGTCGCTCGCTCTCCAATAGTCGTATGTTTGTTGTGGATAATTATATATTGTGTTGCAGGTGCTTAATGTTTTACATTAATTTAGTTTTGGTCTATGGTAGAGATATTAGAAAAATTACAAATTTAATGATATGTATTTTGGTGGAAAAATTTGATTGAAGATAGTGGTTATTTTTGGATTAAAAAAATAAATCTATCATTTACTACATAATAGACATGTTGGTGAATTACAAATTTGTTGATGTGTATTTGGAGGAAAGGTAGAAAACGTGTATCAATTTTTTCCTAGAATAATTATGTAAATTTGTTGATAATTTTTTTTTTGTATGGTGCAATACGGTTTTGGTGGGTGACGTGGTAATTACATTAACAATGTTGTGTGTAGTAAAAAAGACAACATAGAATATATAAAAATAAAATAAAAAATAGTGTGTCTAAAACATGTTTTTTGTTTAAAAAAATAAAACAAAATGTAAGTTACGAATTTATCCTTTACTAATAACATAACTTAAATAGATGGAATTGAGATTTTAGTAAAATACAAAGTGGGAGTATGTTTGATAACTCCTTCACGTTTTTAGGTGGGAGTAAGTAAGCAACCCCCACATAAAACAAAATTTAATTTTCTACTTATTAATATTTTTAATAAGAAAGATTTTAAGTTTTACGTTTTTTAATTTTCTATTTGATGAAACCCGCTTGAGATTTTGAAGTGTACTCTTCTTCAAATTTCAGGTTTGATACTTCTCTTTATCAATTTAGTTGAGCTAATTTAACTTTTTTTTTTTAAATTATCAATGAAATTTGTTTAGTGGTGATATATCAAATTAATTGATGATTTACTTCATACATATGTGAGATTTACTTCATAGTTTTATTTTAAAGTTTCGCTTTGATCCTTGGTTTCGTTTGTTTTATCTCTTAAGTTATAACTATTGTATATTTTTTGTCTCTTAAATTATGCACATCTAACACATTGCTCATTTAAGTTACGAAGATTAAGAAATTTTGATCAATGATAGAAAGAACTAAAGTGTTTAAATTTTATAATTTAAAAGATTATAATATCTAATATTATCAAGTTAAATGACCAAAATTAAACGAAAAAAACCATAAAGTACCAAATTGTGGGATATTTGTGGGAATCAAAATGAAACCTAGAATTAGTTTAAGGGACCAAAAGTAAAATTTAGCTTTAAATATGCAAATGGTCCTTGCAAATTTAGACTCAATTATCTTCTTAAAAGACATAAAATTTTGTAAGGTTTTTTTTTTAAAAATTTACAATGACCAAAATCAAAACTCGCTATATTTGCAAGTATCATTTGCATATTTATGCTTAAAATTTAGTATGACGCATATATTATTATTATTAGCAAAAAGACGGAGACTCACATGTTCGTCTTTCCGCTCTTTTTATTGCGTTAATTTTTCAAAACTATGAACAGTTTTCTTTTTTATGAGATTTTGATTTTGATTAAAATTGAAAATATAAATATTTGTTGTTTTCAAGTAATAAGAAAGCAAACTAACCATGATTGTCTATTTCAATGACACCAACAAATATAACAAAAAATATAATCTAAATTCTTTTTTCTTGAATGACATCAACAACAATCTCTATAATAGGAAAAATTGTTTGAGGGTATAATTGAGATAATGAAAAAGTAAGTATAAATATACTCATCTACTTTGTTACACTTATTAAATGATAAAGGAAAAAAACTAAACATATATATTCATATCGTGTTTGTTACATTTTTTTAATATTTAAATTTATATTTATATATTTATTATATGTGTTATTTGTATTGAAAAATCTAGTCCAAAAGAGTTGAAATGTGTTATTTTCTTTATATATAGTATAGATTATTATTATTATTAACAAAACAAAAAAGTTGAAAAATACTTTATAAACAAACAAACAAAAAAGCGTATGAATAAAGATTAAAAGAAAATTTATTGCAAAGGCTTTGTATGTGTTAACACTTATAGCCATTTCGTCTTTTTCACTCTAACAAACTTTATTCAATGCAAAATCACTCTAACAAACTTTATTTTAAAATGGCTTTGATTCCGATTTCACAAATATGGAGAGAATAAAAAGACTGGAGATCAAGCCATATGAACTTCAACGCGGGGAAAATGATGAAGTAGTTTGTGAACGAATGGCTCAACTTTCAGTGAGCCCCGAACAAAGGCGGTGTCGTTGCCATGAACAGCTATTGGATAATCATTTCTTGTTTATTCTATTCATCATTTTTTCTTATTGGAGAATCATTTTTTTCTTGTGAGTAAAGGCTGATATTGTCAAGTCCATAAGAGAACAAATAAGTCTTTTAGATGCATCAAAAATAGAAAAGGAATATATATTAGACCTGGTACGATCATACTAATATTCGATAAAAAAATATTTTGTTAAATATAATAATTTTTTGTGGTGTCCGAGGTTGAAGCCCGGACCTTGTATATATTATGCATTGTTCTTACTCATTAAGATGAACTCACGGGGACAATTATAGTATTGTTAGATGTTACTATCAAAGTGTTTGTAAAAATATTACTATAAAAGTAATGTTTGACATCATATTATATTCTATAGTTTATTTCTTGTCTTTAATTGTGGTTGTTTATTGTTTAAAATAAATTCAGTTCAATGGTTCCTGTGAACATTATCTCAACTTGTAAAGACTTTGGAATATATAATGGTTGGATTCGAACTCAAAATTATCTCAATTATGAAGGATATTGAAATATATAATGGTCGGGGTTCAACATATAAATTGAAAACTGAAAGTAAAATTTAAACCATTTAGATGTCATATATATTTTAAAACAAAAACAGTAAATTTAATTAAAGTAGACAATAGATGCAATAACATACCCACACACACACCAAAATACAATATAAAAAGTTGGACAGATGGGTACTTTCATTCCCCTCTTTTTGGTAGTAAATATAATTGTAATAGGGGTTAATATTTAAATAAAAAATTGCTGCATTTTTAACATATATAATATTCATTATCATATGTTATAACTTATACATGACTTTAAGAGTCATATTTAATACATGAAGAATTATGAATACTTAATTATTTTTTAAGGAAATATATTGGTGGTATCATTCATGTGGTTTTTGCGTATTATTTGTGAGCTACATGCATAACTTCCATAATCATATTGAATACATGAGAATAAGATAAAATCAACACTGTATGATGTATATAATATTATAAATTTCATTTTCAAATTTAAACTTAATGATAAATTTAAACTTTATAATTTATATAATAGTCGATGCTTGGGAAGATATTAAGAAAAGTATTTGTGTGTTAAAGATGGGCACAACAAGCTATGAAACTAGCAATAAATTTACATGGGGCCAAACATATAGAAAAAAAAGTTATTTTTAAAAAACTAATATGTTAAATTAACTTATAAGCAAAAAAAAAGAAGCATAATAATTTTACTTATATAAATGTAAATTAAAACAACACCAAAAAACAAAAATGACAATAACTATTTAAAAATGTTTAATTTCAACGATGTTTCAAAGAGTCGAGTTTATTTATAATTAATTTTGTATTAAACACATAAGTAATGTCTTCTTCAATACAAACAATTAAGTCATTTGCAAGAAACTTGTTACTAACAATTAAGTCATTCAACTGTTTATGTGTATTTAAAACCAATAAAATATGATTTTTAAAAATGTATTTCTATTCTAAATCATTAAGTTAATAATAAAATAATCAATTTTTTTTGTAAGTGTAACTTGTATGATTTGGGTTGTAATAAAAATGAGTAAACCATTAGATCAATCTTTGATTTTTTAAGACAAACTCAGATATGTTGGAACAATATGAATATTTTAAATACATGAAATGAGTTGCCACATATGCGTTGATTTTAAATACATAAAATGTCATTTTCAAAGTTTGAAATCAAAATGTCAATTTCTTGTACAAAGTTTGTGAAGTTGTGTTTGTCTGGTACTCGCATGGGAAGAATCCAATTTCTTTCTTCTCGTGAGACACATTCGTGCTCAACATCAAACTTCCAACCTAAGTTTTTTCTTCTATCCATCTATCATACGTCACACACGCGCACCCTCCCCTTAATTTCCACGTTTTAAAGGAAGATATTTTTATTATGTTCTCTATTCCTTAGGTTTTGTAATATATATTCTACTTTCATACAAAAATTCAATCTTAACTAACTAGGTATCTACATTGATGGATATTCAACCCAAAGCGATCAAACTTCTTTGCTTCCTTAGATCTATCAGTGATTGTTGTTTTGAAACTTGTTTATAAAATATTTAATTTGTTTATAAAATATTAGTTATTAAAGATATTTCGAACATATTTATTGGTTAGTGTTATTAAATAGCAACGCTATAGCATAGCATAATTTGGACAAATCGCTTATGTTCTCAGATACACTGTTTATTACAAAATATTGTCAAATAGATACTATAGTAACACATGTACAAAAAAAAAGATATTATAGTAACATTATAGCATTATTGCACAACAAAATTCGAACAAACAACTATAGATACTATAGTGACATTATAGCATTATTGCATAGCGAAATTCGAGCAAACAACTATTTACCGCAATTCACAATTGACAACACTAGGTTGAACATGTTTCCTAAAATTATTCTTTTTTTTTTTTGAGGCATCCTAGAATAATTCTTTTAATTAGTCAAATCATTGTTGTAATGATTGACAACCCATGATTGAATATATATATATAAAAGAACTTTTACGATACACCTCATAAAGATACACTTAAAAATAAAACATTAAAAGGCGTATTATCCCATTCAAATATCCTTCGACAAAATAGTTTTAAAACCGCTCCCAATTTTCCTAACTGGCTCTTGGTTAAACCAATTCAAACCCACCGCCAACTCAAGAGACATCAAAATTTTCCACCATCTTGATGGAAACTCCCATGGGTCATCTCCACCAACTTGCATATCCCCTCCACAACTATTAACTTTGGCTGTTATATGATAGGCTGGTTCTTGGAATAATATATTATTCGTGAATACAGTTTTTTACTTGAGTATTTATACGAGGAAGTCTACTATATGATAAACCTTGACTGATTATAAAAATTATTTTTTTTTACCTTAATAAATTATGTTACACATTTATATTAAAAAAAATTAAAATTAAAATTCACTAATAGTAGAGTGAATAACCAATAATTTCATAAGTACAACTCAGATGGTAAAATATTGTAAAGACACTTGATATGTTAAAAGGCAATTTTGAACCTCCAACATTCCTCATTCCAGCACTGTGTCCACGAGATTCACACAACTAAGCTCCTTGAAACGAAAAGTAAAAGAATTATTTAATAACCAATAACCAAACTCAAAATCTGAAATGTTTTTTTACCAGGTAAAGATTGGGATTATTTTGCTTAAATACTTGAACATGTAAATTTAATGTGGTTCACTCGATACATGTGATGTGTATCACACACTTTAACCTTCCAAGACTTGTTTTAATTTTTTTATTAGTAACCAACGTGTAACGTTAAACTGCAAAGAAATACAAATTGAACAATATTAGTAATCGGAATCAGACTCATCACAATCTTTGAGCTTTTCAACTACCTTGGTTCACTTATGTATATTTTATTTCTCCGAAATATTGTCTTTTTCCCATGGTTCACTTGAACAAAAAAAAAAAACTTAAATATGCAAATGTTTTCTGCGAAAATCAAGCCTTTTGATTTTAATTTCTGTAAAAAAAAATTATGGTTTTAGTTCTTATAAATATATAATATTTTGTTATGGTCTTTGATTTTTTGTTCTAGACGTCTCAATATATATTTATAAGGACTAAAATCAAAAATATATTTTTACAGAGACTAAAATCAAAACACTTGATATTTGTATATTTAAATTTAAAAAACAATATATTTATAAGTGTAGACAATTCTTACTTCACAAATTGGGTATGTGGGATTGTATTAAACTCCACCACAATTGGGTGTGTTTGTTTTATGAAATAAAAAAGTATTCTAAGAATTATATTTTTCGGGAATATAAGAGTGGAAATTTCATTCCTAAGAAAGTTTAAAAAGAGTGTTTGTTTCATTATTTGAATTCCTTCGAATTATTTTTCAAGGCAATGATGTAATTATCAAAATACCCTTACTTTGTATAATAGATGTCTCAATTTTCTCTATTATTTTCAAACTACCATTGGCCATAGTATCGAACAATCTAAATTAATGTCCTTGGTAATTTAAATTTATCATACATCAATTCATCCATTTTTTTTAAGAACATCAATTCATCCATGAGTACTTTTATTAATGCAAAAATAGCATTCGATCATTAACAAGTATTGAAAGCGTGTAATTTTCTAAAATAACATTCGATCAATAACAACTTTCAGTACTTATTATTGATCGAATGCTATTTTTGCATTAATAAAAGTTGTCCAAAAATGATTGTATAAATATCACTTCTTCCTTAATAATACATGTTAATAAATACAATGTATTAACAAAAAAATGTATTAGAGTACCGATAAAATTTCAAGAAAGTTGAAAGAACTCCAAGATTTTAGAGAAAAGAAAGATTGCCCCCACAATATCATACTTTTTTTAACTTTATTCTTCATATTCTTTTCTAACTTAAATTGAACCAACTAAAACTTCACTTTTTTTCATCATCTCATCCTTAACATTAGTTTATTTTCCAATGGCTTCCCAAACTAACCAGCAACACTTTCTTCTCATTCCATTAATGTCTCAAAGCCATCTCATTCCTTTCACAGAAATGGCCAAATTGTTTGCATCAAATGGTGTCACAGTTACCATTGTTCTCACACCCCTTAATGCTGCAAGGTTCAACATGGTCATTGATCAAGCAAAATCATCAAACCTTAAAATCCAATTTCAATTACTACCTTTTCCTTGTGTAGAAGCAGGTTTACCAAAAGGGTGTGAAAATATGGACACACTTCCTTCTCCTAAATATCAACCTTTGTTTTTTGCAGCTTGCAATATGCTTAAAGAACCTCTTGAAAATTGGCTTTCAGGATTGGAAAAACTACCTAGTTGCATTGTTTCTGATATATGTCTTCCTTGGACTTCAAATGTTGCATCAAAATTCAACATTCCAAGAGTTGTGTTCCATGCAATTTCTTGCTTCACACTCTTGTGTTCACATAACATTAGTCTCTCCAAAGTTCATGAAAAGGTCGACTCAATGTCGACACCTTTTGTTGTACCGGATTTGCCTGACACAATTGAATTTACGAAAGCACAGTTACCTGAGGTGATGAAGCAGGATTCAAAGGCATGGAAAGGAGCTATTGATCAATTCAAAGAATCTGAACTCTCAGCACAAGGGATATTGGTGAATACTTTTGAGGAGCTGGAGAAGGTTTATGTTAGAGGTTATGAGAAAGTTGCTAAAAAGGTTTGGTGTATAGGACCACTTTCCTTGCATGACAGGTTAACCTTCAACAAGTTTGGTAAAGACGATAAGGGATTCATCGACGATTCCGAAACCAAATGTCTAAAGTTTCTTATTTCAAACAAAGCTTGTTCTGTCATCTATGCATGTTTTGGTAGTTTATCTTTCATTCCTACTTCACAACTAAAGGAACTTGCTTTAGGATTGGAAGCATCAAACCATCCATTCATTTGGGTGATTGGAAAAAATGATTGTTCTATTGAATTAGAGAAGTGGTTAAAAGAAGAGAATTTTGAAGAGAGGACTAAAGGAAAAGGAGTTATAGTTAAAGGATGGGCTCCACAAGTTGAAATATTGTCACATCCTTCAACTGGTGGATTTTTATCTCATTGTGGTTGGAATTCAACAATGGAAGCAATTTCAAGTGGTGTACCAATGATAACTTGGCCAATGTTTGCTGAACAATTCTTTAATGAGAAGTTGATTGTGCAAGTGCTTAAGATTGGTGTGAGGATTGGTGTTGAGGCTTTTGTTGATCCAATGGAGATATATAAAGGTGAGAAAGTGTTGGTGAAGAAAGAGGATGTGAAGAGGGCTATTGAAAATCTTATGGAGAATGGTGTGGAAGGAGAACAGAGAAGAAACAAAGCAAAAGAGATAAAAGATATGGCTTATAAGGCTGTTGAAGATGGTGGATCTTCTGATTCAAATTGCAAATTGTTTATACAAGAGAAATTGTAGAGAAAAGTTCATAATCAATATTAAGCATACCAAAAAAGTTCTATTGTGACAATAGATTATGTCATCAGAGACTAATTTATAAAAGACTTGACTTTACAAATTTAAAGTGACACATAAGTCTTTAATGATGATGTCAGATCCACTTCAAATATTATTTTGATAAAATCTTGAAATTTTGGATGACCAATGTAACTATTTACTCAATGATTGCCCAATCAGGATAGTGCACAGTACACACTACCAACACTAAACAACAAGTGTACAAACTAGACTTTTGACATTTAAAACTCTTATGCCAAACTTCTATCATAATCTTGCATAGGTAGGCGCTTACATCATATTCATATGAATAAATAAATAATTAATATTGTTCTAAAGTAAATAAGTGCATTATAGAAATCTTCATTCAATCATTCATTCCAAAAAATAAAATGGAGTCTCAAGCACCTCAACTTCACTTTGTGTTATTTCCACTTATGTCCCCAGGACACATGCTTCCCATGATAGATCTTGCAACAACATTAGCACATCAAAAACAAAACATCATCGTTACCATTGTCACAACTCCACACAACGCTTCTCGTTTTTCACAAACTTTTTCTCAAAATTCACAAATCCAATTACTTCAACTTCAATTCCCTTCTAAAGATGCTGGATTTCCAGAAGGATGTGAGAATTTTGACATGCTTCCATCAATGTCTATGGCTCATACTTTCTTCAAAGTAGCAAATACCCTTCTACAAGATCAAGCAGAAGAAGCTTTTGAAAAGTTAACACCAAAACCAAGTTGCATAATCTCTGATGTTGGTTTTCCTTACACTTCTAAAATTGCAACAAAATTCAATATTCCAAGAATTTCTTTTTATGGTGTTAGTTGCTTTTGTCTTGTTTGGCAGCAAAAGTTGATAGTCTCTAATGTTATGGAGAAAATAGCAACAGATTCTGAGTATTTTCTTATACCTGAAATTCCTCACAAAATTATGATCACAAAAGCACAAACCCCATCATCAAATGATGAAGATTGGAAGGATTTTGTTGATCAAATGGCTGCAGCTGAAATGGTTTCTTATGGTGTTGTTGTAAATTCTTTTGAGGAATTGGAACCTGAATATGCAAGTGATTTGAAGAACACTAGGAATGGTAAAGTTTGGTGTGTTGGTCCTGTTTCACTAAGGAACAAGAATAACTTAGATATGGCTCAAAGAGGGAACAACAAGGTGGCTTCTTCAACTGATGTAGAAAATTGCTTAAAGTGGCTTGATTTGCAAAAGCAAAATTCTGTTATATATGTATGCTTAGGAAGTATATGTAATTTAACTTCTTTGCAGTTTATAGAACTTGGTATGGCATTAGAAGAATGTGAAAGACCATTCATTTGGGTAATTAGGGAAAGAAATCAAACAGAAGAGTTGAATAAATGGATCAAGGAATCAAGTTTTGAGGAAAGGACTAAAGGGAAAGGATTTTTGATAAAGGGTTGGGCTCCTCAAGTTTTGATACTATCACACTTTTCAGTTGGAGGATTCTTAACACACTGTGGCTGGAATTCGACGTTAGAAGCAATATGTGCTGGTGTGCCAATGATTACATGGCCGTTATTCGGAGATCAGTTTTTTAATGAGAGGTTTGTTGTGGAAATATTAAGGGTTGGCGTGATGGTTGGAGTGGAGAGTCCTGTAAATTGGGGAGACGAAGAGAATGTTGGCGTGTTGGTGAAGAAAGAAGATGTCGAGAGGGCTATAGAGAAGTTGATGAATGACACGAATTATGAAAGTGAAGAGAGAAGAAAAAGAGCTAAGGAGCTTGCAGATATGGCTAAGAAAGGTGTAGAAGAAGGAGGATCTTCTCACTTCAATGTCACACTATTGATTCAAGATATCCTTCAACACTCAACAGAGTAGATTGATGTTGTTTGCAACATTAATTTTTCTTGTTGATGTGGAAAATTGCTTAAAGTGACTTAATTTGCAAAATCCAAATGCTGTTATCATTGTATGTTCAGGAAGTATATGTAGTTTAACCTGTTCTGAGGAAATGGTTTTCTTTAAAAAGAAAACTTTATTAATTAATATTAAACCAAGAACATAGTGTACCATGATTAGAGTTTGGATTAGAAAATTACTAGCAAACTTCAAATGCACATGCATTGTAGAAAAACTACACAACTACATGAATCAAAGTGCCTAAAAAATAAAACAAGGCAACTCCATAACCAATATCAAGCTATCCCTCAAGCACCTACCAGCACCCATCCACCACATTAAGCTAAACCAATCACTTCCATTAATGTATGCAATACTCATGTATGGAGCAGCTTCATAATATTTGAGTTGCTTTCCATAAGAGTATTTGTTTTTATTGCTCCAGGTCCCGAACAATTGTACTCTCCAAAGAAAAAAGTCCTGCGTAAACATTAAAAAAAAAAAAAAAAAAAAAATGTGTCGATCACCATCACGTCTTAATAAAAATTTATAGGTGAAGAGATAAATAAGAGTGGATATATCAAGTAATTACGGACCGATTCATAGAGTTCATTTTATCAGTCCATCCTTGAGCAGCTACAACATTAGACATGTATGTTGTTGAAAAAATCACTGTGGCAAATGGTCTCCAAGGTCTTCCAAGCAACACTTTTCCAGTACCATCAATGCGACAATTCACAAAGGAAAGCCCTGTTTCATTCTTCAACGATTCACGTTGTTGAGCTGTGATATATCCACCATTTCCACCCCACTCTGGTTTTGCAATAGAATTTATGATGCATTTCTGGTGCATGTTACAATTTATAATAAGTCATGTGTCTATATATAAAAATAATAGAAATTCTAGCATAAACATTATAAAAAAAATATAAAAAACTAAGGACCCGGTTGCTAGCCAAGATGAGATTAGGAGTTTAGTAATTAGTGTTAGTTAATTACCTCATAAAGTGATCAACCATTTCCAAATATGAAATCAATAGATCCTTGGATGAAACATTCTTTAAAATAATGTCTCCCTTGATCTTGTCCACTATAAAACCCACATCCATAGAATGCGGCTTGATCACCGTTAACTCTTAGCGCCACTGCCTGTTTCTTCTTCTCTCTGGGGTTTGCTAGAGGAGCCGTGTTCTATTTTTTCCATACAATCCCAAATATATATATATATATATGTTAATTAACTAAGATCTTACTATATGTTATGTAAATTAATATGAATATCCATAAACAACAAGAGCAACACGTTAATATTGAACAAACGAAATTGCTCACCTTAAAGCTAACGTTGTAAGCAATGAACTCAGAGGCAAATACACCAAACGAGTAGCTATCGAATGTTCCTGTGGAATTTCCATTCTATGACTGTATTCAGATACCCTTGACGCAGTATCAAGTTTGTTTTTTTGGCGTTAACCATTACCTTCTCCCTAAGATTCATCTAATTTTTTTTTGGTGGCCGGGGTTTAATATTTTTGTTTAGTGAAATAGCATATAAATGTATAAAGTTTAATATCATTTTTGTATAAAGTTCAATATTTTTGTATAAGTTGTTTATAATATTCTAATCATATTTCATCATCATAATATTTCTTCTTAAAGTTTATGCACATTATATATACATACGATTGAATTTGTCTAATTGTGTCATTTATGTATAGTTATAAAATTCATCATTAATCAAACACCAAGAAATATGTATCAATAAAAACATTAAAGGAAGATAACCTGTATGTTCCAGAATTGAGTATGATAAGGGTGGCATGAGAACTTGATCAGTCCGGAACAGCATTAACAGCTTCTTGTACTTTAGTAAAGTTACCACACCCCTTTGAGTCAACGGTAAAAACAAGAGTTACGTTATATTTTGAAATTAGTCTAGAATCCCATTTGGTCTCATCACAGTTTCCCTTATGCATATGATTTATCCTACCCTTAATACTTGTCATTAGCAAGGACACATAGTCTTGAGGGCCAATGAGATTCATAATCTTGTTTAATAAGCCAACTTGTAAACTTATATTGAATAAGCTATCATGACTTATGGTATTGGTGGTGTTAGCAATGGGGAAAAACGGCGTGGGGTAATGGAGAATGATAATTGAGAAGAAAAAGAAAGAAAACAAAAATAAGATTTTGTTGAATCTCAAGTTTGCCAAGAGAGGTTTTTCAATTCTTCCCTAAAGCTTCTTACGGTAGACCAAGAAATAACCTCCTTTTTATAGAGATTCATGACTAACTAATAACCCTAATCTTAATACATTATTAGTAGAATAAAAAATAATAAATTGTAATAATAATTAGATAGTGTACAAACTTTTCTAACGTTCCTTCAAAAAAAAAAAAAAAACTTTTCTGACGTGTATCAATATCTTTTATTTTTGGTTCATATAAGTATTTTTTTTTAGGCTTAAATATGATTTTCGTCCGTTTGAAAAACATCCCTGTAAAAAATTTTTTGTTTGAAAAAGGTCTCTGGCCCCACTAAAACGTTGAAGTGGTATGTTTTTGCCATGTGGCAGTTGCTGACTGTGCAACTTATGCCACGTGGCGCTGACGTGGCATGCCACATAATATTAAATTTTTAAAAATAATTTTTTAAATCTAAAAATTGTTTTTAAAATTTTTAAATATAAAAAAAATTAAAATTATTTTCTGAAATTATTTTTATCATATAATTTTCAAAAAAAAAAATAATTTTAAATTATAAAATCTGAAATTTCTGAAAAAAAATTTCGAAAAAAAATGAAATGATTTTTTTAATATTTTTTTAAATATGAAGAAAAAAATATAATTTATTTTCATGTTTTTTTTAATTTAAAAATAATTTTAATTTTTTAATTACGTGGACTGCCACGTGGCAAAACCAATGCCATATCATCAAAAATGTGGGGCCAGGGATCTTTTTCAAACAAAAAAAAATTTACAGGGATGTTTTTCAAACTTTTTTTTTTACAGGGACGAAAATCAAAACGGGCCCAAATTACAGGGATGAAAATCATATTTAAGCTTTTTTTTTATCATATTTCGTTCATATTTTTTTAAGAACATATTTTGTTCACATCAATACTTTTTTTTTTGTTCATATATTTTGTTCAAATTATGACATCTTAGGTGCGTATATTCCCCTCTAAAAAAAGGTACGTATACTCCCTCAAAAAATAAAAACATCTTAGGTATAATATGTATCAATATCTTCTGTAAAAAAAAAAAAAAAAAAAAAAAAAAAAAGGTGTATCACCGTTATAAATAGCACAATCTTTTGTTGACAAAATAAAAATTAGCACAATCTTTTCATATGAGTTGTACCATATCCTGTCGCACTCCGTGTTTGATGACACAACAAGATACGATAAGTTAATCTTTAACTAATCCTGAAACTTATCATATTATGTCTATGTATTTATTTTTTTTTTGGTTACTTATGTCTATTTATTTATAATTCTTATCATATGAGTTGGGTTGGAAACCAGCAAGATAATATATGAAAATAAAATTTGTGATTTACCACTGTAAACAAATAATTTAAATTATAAAAAATTGAAATCTAATAAAATATAGATAAAATTAATAAACAAAGAAAAAAAATTGATATGAATTTAAAAAATATGAATTTCAATTTCAATATTTTTAACAAATTATGATTTTTAACATATCTTTATTTAGTTTATCTAGCATATATAATTAATCTAGCAAAAATATAACATTGAAATTGTTTATTTATTGGTGTTGGTCCATAAATTTTGACTAACAGGGGCGACATTTTATGTTTATTTGAAAATTATCATATACATGCTAATAATATCTCACATATGTTGTTATACATTTCATTCTTTCAAAAAAAATATTTATTCTTCACAAACAAAATCAAAACTACCTTTTGGCTAGGCTATATTTATCTTATTGTGGAACTAGATTTGGCAGCTACCGGTTATTGATAATCATACAGATTTTTGTTGGTTGGTGATGCATGGTAGTCTTCCTACTAACACTTTCAGAGGTTTACACCATCTTACTACTGATACTTCTTGTCATAGGTGTGGTGCGGTTGTTGAGAGTGATATGCATACTCTTCGTGATAGCCCTAATGCAGTATATATTTAGAAGTATTTTCATCAAGTTTATCCTAACAAATTTTACATGCAATGTCAAGTTTGGTTAAACACCATGCTACTATTGAGCCTGTTACTATGTTATGTTCATAGTAAATTGTTTTGAGATTTGACGGAATAGAAATAATAAGATTTTTCAAACATGTGAAGAAAAACACTAGGGGGCTTCAATGAATAGTATATTGTCGTTTGGATAGTACAATTTGATTATATTTATTGAAATTGTTGCATTTGAAGTTTGGAAAGTATTCAAAATTTACTTAAGTTCATATATTTGGACCCTAGTTTTAGGCATCTTTTTAGATGTTACACTATAGTGGTTTCAATGAGTTGCATATTTTTATATTCGACTATCCTATTTTATTGAAGTGCAAGAGGACATGATATTTGATGAAGAATACCATTGGTAGTCATAAGATTTTGAAATTGTTGGAGCAAATAAATATTCACGAACATTATCACATTTTAAGGTACAAATGGTTTGAATTTTAATTTCTTTATAAAATTTCTGTAAACTATTTTTCATTAGAAATAACCACGTTCTAACGAAAAGAAAAGAAAAAAAAAACCATCAATGAAAGTGACAAGATCATAGTGAACTAAACCAAATGGGGATGAAGCTTATTTATTTAAAAAATAAAAAATAACTTGTTTCCCAAGTCTTTAGATCTTTCGAGAAAAAATTTACTTGCTTCCTTCAAATATATCTCTCTCCCTCTCTCTTTGCCCTAATCACTCTACACCCAACCAATCAACAATCTGCCGCAATCAAGCTCTTTCTCTTCTAAACCTTTTCAATCTTAATGGCCTCTTCCCTTTCAGTCAAGCGTTTTCTCTCCTCCGGCCTTCTCTCAAACTCTCTTCTTCGTCCCGCCGCCTCTTCCGCCTCCCGCTCATTCAACACCAGCGCCATGCGCCAGTACGATGAACTCTTCGATGACAGCAACATCATGGACGCTGTTTGTCGCCCTTCCTTTTCTGGTACTTGTTATCACTTGTAAAATTGTTTCATTCTAACCCTAACAAAAATATAACTATTCAATTTCAATCTATATTTTGATTAACAAATACTTAACTTTATTTTTCTTTCCTGTTTTATTTTTTAGATGTGTTCGATCCGTTTTCTTCTACTAGGAGCTTGAACCATGTCCTTAACATGGTGGATCAATCAATTAACAATCCGTTCCTCTCTGCTTCACGTGGAATCGGAGCAAGTGGAGTTCGACGCGGCTGGGATGCGAGAGACAAAGGATTCTCTCCTTCTTCGTTTGGATACGCCTGGACTTGGTAAGGAAGATGTGAAGATCTCTGTTGAACAAAACACTCTTACCATTAAAGGAGAAGGTGCTAAGGAAAGTGAGGAAGTTGAAGAAGGTGGTCGTAAATTCTCTAGCAGAATTGATTTACCTGAAAAGCTTTACAAGATTGATCAGATTAAAGCTGAGATGAAAAATGGTGTGCTTAAGGTTATTGTACCTAAAATGAAGAAAGAGGAAATGAATAATGTGGTTAATGTCAAGGTCGAATAGGATAAGTTTTTTTTTTTTTTTTTTTTGTTAGGGTTTTTTTAAGGCTTTTCTTTTTTCGTTTGTTATTTGCATTAGTTGATGGATCTTTGATGGTGAGTGGTGTTGATGTGTTAAGTTTTGACACTTAAACTTTTCATCGTAATAATTACTTGAAAAGCAATGAACTGGTCTGTTCATGAACTTTCATTTTGATTGAAGCTAATATGATATTTGATTCCCTTTTGAAGAACGTGACATGTACATGATGCTATTGCAATTATGGTCATAGTTTTTGTGAATTTCCAAAATATAAATTTGGAAAATTGCTTTTTGTTAGGTTAAAAAGATGTAACTTCGTCTGCTTTACACGATGTTTCAAAAGATGTTGTTTGGGGTTTGCTGGTTTTATTCTTGCGTGACATTTATTTGCATCAGATTGACATAAACTAGTGGGGCAAATCGAATCCAATGCTTGTCTGTTCACATAAGTTTTGGAATTTATTTGTGCAACCATCATCATGTGTCATTTTATTCTTGTTTAAGTATTTGCAGTGATCCCCCAACACATGTTATGAATTTTACTTATGGATTTTATTTTTCAGTCAGTTTTGTTCCAAATATATTTGTAACGGATAGTAAAATTGACACTCTGAATTTTAGGTTTAAAAAGATTCACAAGATCATTACAAGTTAACTTTTGAAAATAGGGAAGTACAGATAGAAGATGATAAGCAAATTGTTCAATGAAAAATTAAATGCTTAAATATGTTTTTTATACTCATAAAATTAAAATCCTTTAAATTTAATCCTTACTTAACGTTAATAGTTTTTTTAGTCCCAATAAAAAAAATTACATTCAGTTTTAGTCCCTACTAAATTCAAATTTGTTGAATTATGCTTACACTTTTAAGTTCTTGAACAATTTTTTTTAGACATATTAAGAACATTAGTAAAGTTCCTCTCCAAATAATTAGCTCAAAATTTGATTTCTACGTCCTGATTTTTGTGACTTTTATCTTGACCTTTTTTTTTGTCAAGATTTTATCTTGAACTTTTGTCGTTTTAAAAAATATTTAATTTATCTCATGTTTAAAAAAATTAAATTTTAGTAAATGAACCTCTTTTATAGAGTAGTACTAATATTTAAAAGAGAAAAGGAAATGATCTCATCAATATTCTATATATGTTCTTTTCCAATCATTGTTCTCTT
Organism: Medicago truncatula; assembly: GCF_003473485.1. Taxonomy (NCBI): domain Eukaryota; kingdom Viridiplantae; phylum Streptophyta; class Magnoliopsida; order Fabales; family Fabaceae; genus Medicago; species Medicago truncatula. Next base: position 48,517,479 of record NC_053048.1, read on the forward strand.
TTATATAATGTTCAAGAAATATTTTTTGTTACTTTTATCCCTAGATCAAGTGACATGTCCTTTTTCACACTAATCAATTTATCAATTCAAAACCTGACAATGTGAAAATGTCATTTGTACTTATGATTTGATGATTTGATGCAAGATAAATGTTTATTGTAAAGATAAAGATATCATTCATATTACCTCATTTATTCAAAAAAATAATCATATTACCTCATATCAATTAATTAAAGTATTATAAAATCAATTTATATATATAAAAAAAAAAGTATTCAAAATCAGAATTAAATTGAAGTGTTTAGAGTAATACACAATTTTAATGAAGCAAACAAGATCTTTGCGACTTGAGACCTACTTCTTCGAGACTTTGATGAAGGAAAATTAATTTTAGGTTCAAGGACACAGGTTCGCTTTTCCTTTTATATATATTCAAATTTATTGTAAACGTTGGTTGCTCCATACTTTATAGGTTCAAGGACACAACAATTATTTATTAGAAAGTTATATATTTAATACAAAATATATAAGTATGCAAAGTTACTATTTTAAACTTTTTAACATGTGCAATTTTCCCCAAAAGGAAAAATCTACACGATGATAAGATGAATTCCGTGCTCTAGCTTGATATGATAGAATTTTAGCCGGATTATGCATGAGAGTGACTCGGGACTGCTCACCCCGACCGATTCGTAAAATCAACTCAGATAATTTGTATGATGCACGCTAACATTATAAGAAAAACTGAATATGACTTGACTGGTCAATCCCATACTATTTACAGACTGTTAGTTATCATAGTTTCCCCCAAGATCACTATCACCCAAGGATAGGTGGAACTCACTGATACCTTATGTCTCATCCCAATCCATTTATTTTCTTTTCAGATAAACAGGTTGCGCATGAGAAGGGTAAGCAGAAGGAAGCTGAACGATTTATGTATACATGTCTCATATTAGACTATTAGTTGTATTTCTTTATGTATTGTGTGCTCACTAGTCGGTACATAATTACTCAAACTTGGATTTACATTATGTATTGGATAGTGGTGCATTTGTATTCATATACAACTTATGTCATGTACTCGTCAGTTAGTAATTTTTATCAGATTAATGAGACTATGTATTGATGTAATTCATTCGGAGAAATCTTTTTTTATGTTGTAATTTTAATGTATCTAGTACTAAGTTTAATATTCAACATAAATGAAATAGAATAGGAAAAAAGAATTTAATAAAGTTAGTAAAAAAAAAAAACTTAATAATTAAAAACGGATGAAACATTTACAAATTTATTATAGAAAAAAAAAAATTCAAAATCATACATTGACTATAATAAACAGACTAATTAGTAATTACACAATTAAGTTAAGTTAAATAGTTAAGAAGCCAATCATTTCCATCAATGTATGAAACATTTATATAGGAGGTTGCTTCAAAATCCCTGAGTTGTCTTGCATAAGAGACTCTAGATGTATAATTTGCTCCAAGTCCTATACAATGGTACTCCCCAAAGAAGACACTCCTGTGTTAACACAAAAAATAAACTTTGTGTCAATCATGTCTTAATATTAAAAAAATTAAACTAAAAAAATAAATAAGTAAAGAAATGGAGTAGTTACTAACCGGTCTCTAGATGGATCTCTCCAATCGTTCCATCCCTCAGCAGCTACGACATCAGACATGTTTGTCGTTGAAAAAACCACTGTGGCAAATGCTCCCCAAGCTCTTCCAAGCCACACTTTTCCACTTCCAACGATGTTGCAATTCACAAAGGAAAATCCTGTTTCTTCCTTCAATGATTGTCGTCCATGAGCTGTGATAGATCCACCAATCCCATCCAAATCTTGTTTTGCTATACAGTTTATGGTACAATCCTGTTTCACAGCTTAACAAGTGATTTATTTGCAAATATTTTAATAACTAATTTGAATATTATCTTTTTTTTTCCTTTTAAATTAGTCTTTCTTCAAAGATCTCTCAAATAATAGAATGGTGACTCAAGAGCACTTAAATGAATTGATAAAAATCTTTTTCAGGATAATATCATAAGTTCGAAACTAGTCATGGAAATGCAACACCGTTAAATTTCTTGACACGTATTTTATTTAGCAACCAATTGAGTGACTAGATTATTTCGGTCTCCATAGAGACTAAATTTTATAAATGATCTTTAAATTGATCGCTAAATAATTTTGTGATTGATTGAGGCCGATTTGTGAAAAGTCATTAAACCACTTGTTAATGTTGGTGATCAATTAAGTTACATGGACGTTTTGAGTCTAAATCCATCATGATAGTTTTTTGTATTACCTCATAAAATGATCTAGCATTTCCAAATATAAAATCAATGGATCCTTGAATGAAACATTCTTTAAAATAATGTCTTCCACTATCATCATTGAGTGTGTCCTGCGCACCATAGAAACCACATCCATAGAATGCGGCTTGATCACCGGTAACTCTCAGTGCCACTGCTTGTGCTCCAACCTCTCCTGGTGAAGGTGGAGGAGAAGTGTTCTGTTCTTTTCAAACAATCCAAATGAATAATTAAGATTTCACCATGTAAAAGTATATGCAAATATGAATTAAGAATATCAAGGAAATTGCTTACCTTAAAGCTAATGTTGTAAGCAGTGAACTTTGAAGCAAAAACCGCAAACGAGTAGCTATAGGAAGTCCCTCCAGTGGAATTTGCAGTGTCATTCCATTCTATGATTGTATCAAGATAGCCTTGACCTTGTAGTATTATGTTTGTTTTGTTGGCTTGGACCACTACCTTTTCTCTAAAGATTCAACAAATATTTGGAGTGATTATTATGACACTACCTTTTCTCTAAAAAAAAACGAACCACATTTTAAAATCTTAGCACGTCATAATATTAATTCTTAGAAATATGTTTATGTTATGTTCATATGGCAAAATATGAGTAAAGGTCAGTAAACTTTAAACATATAATTCTTAAATTCATAATTATTAAACATGGACGGTGTACCTCGGTATATACAATTGAAAACACTAGTTAGTAGTTAGTTATGTGTTTTTTGTTAAATATTGATGGAATTCTATTGAATAATGATTAAATATTGAGAAATGTTATTAAAATTAAATAAATATCGGGAAAAGCATAAAAACAAATAATGACCAACCTGTATGTACCAGAATTGATTATAATAAGGGTTGTATTAAAACTAGATTCAGGAACGGCATCAATCGCTTTCTGCACGCTGCTAAAGTTAGCACGACCATTTAAGTCGACTGTGAAAGTGATGGTCGCATTATAGTCTAAAATTAGTTGTGAAGCCCGTTTGGCCTCGTCACATTTTTCCTTATGCCTCATCCAATGATGATGTCTCGTACTCGCAATACTTGTTATCAACAAAGACACAAAATCTTGAGCACCACGTAGCTTTATTATCTTGCTTAATAAACTATCTAGAGAACTACTGGTGGCAGTGTTAGAGGTGTTTGAAGGTGGTGTGGTGTAATGAACAATGATGATAGAAAAGAGAAGGATGGCAAAACCAGAAAGCCAAAAGAGGGTTCTGTTGAATTTCATGTTTTTGTTGGATGAATTGGTTAGTATATGTTTGTATTTTGGGCTAAGAAATGAGTTTTGGGTAGAGGGAGGGGATGATGCATGGAGTAGTGACTAATGCTTTTATAATGTGCATGTGAAAAGGGTATATGTGTATTTGTGTGATAGTGATGCATGATTGGAGTAGGAGGTAAGAAATGTATTGAGGAGTCTTTATTGCAAAATGACGGCTTTTAAAAGCATTATGGATCAATGAAAAATGATGAATTTTGGTGGTAAGACAAAGATATGTTGAAGTTAATTAGAGATTGGAAGATGGACACGTTAAGTAACCGCAGAAAGATTGAAATTAGAAAAAGGTTTAGATAACTAAATGAAAGTTTTTTTTATTGTCGTTTGTTTTTGGGGTGGTGGGGGTGGGACTTTTTTTATCAACATTTTATTAATTAATGTTTCAATTTAATTAGAGAATGAAATTGGATTCTTACCTTCTAATGAACCATGTGTTCAGTTCTATTACACGAACTTTGAATTGAATCCACTACACCGCCTACACTAGACACGATGTATGGACACAAGATATCTAAGCAAACTCGAACAGGCAATGCCAATTTTCTTACGCATAAACTTATTGGTAGGAATATTGCTTGACATTAATAATAGTAATAAAGCTGAGTTTAATACTTAAGAGTGACTCATTCCTGCATTTTATGGGGCTAAATCGTAAAAGTGTCAAGATATTTTTGGGTCAAGAAGTGTAACGAATTTTAATCGATATGATTAATGAGGATATCAAGAGGGTATTTTATTTTTGAAAACATACTACCATCATGAACAAACCCTTAGATATATCTATTAGTTCAACAGCCAATTATTACTAGCAACCTCGGTGACTTTTAACCTAGTGTCCTAACAAGTCAATTACATATCCAAGTATTGTACCAAAAATTATGCTACCAACACAAGAACACACTCTTTTCAACGCATTCTTTAATTGGTGGAATTTTAAATGGGTTCCACTAAAATTATGTGGAGCCAATATGATTTACTAAGTGGTAACAGACCATTACCGTTTATACCAAACAACTTTCCCTTGTACATATTGAAAGAAAATTTTCAGGATTTGAGCCCCCCCGCAAGCTTCTGGCTGATGAATGAGGACGGTGCTACGTTGGTAAAACTCTTTCGCCGGCTGATCCCACAAAAAGATGACCACGGTCTACCACTTTCTTGCTCTATGCAATTCATGAATTAAAACAAATACTAATATGCTTTGTCAAAATTCTAAATCATTAAAGAAATCGATGCTCCAACACATAAAACTGCACTAGAATATTAGTAATAATGTTACACCATGAAATTTCTGCTGTGGCCAACAATGAACTAGTAGAGCCTGATATATTTTGAAGCACTCATCCAAGATCAATAACATGTGTTCTATTAAAACTATAATTTACATAGAAACGATGGGATCATAAATGTTAAAACAATCGGCAAGAACCTGTCCAATAATGGCTTCGAGTAGCTAACTAACAGTCTATATACACAAACATCTGAAAGGAAAAAAGGAGGCTAGAAAGCTAGGGGGTTCCCCTTTCACAACTGACTTTATAAATAAAAAAACATCTGAAAGGAAAAAAGGAGGCTAGAAAGCTAGGGGGTTCCCCTTTCACAATTGACTTTATAAATAAAAAATTATCAGGGATGATTATTGATGACTCGACATGGAGGTACCATTTTATGAAGCATATTTGTCCCTTGGAAGGTCACAAACTGATTGCAGTTCCTTCTGTAGTTGGCAAGCTGCAGGACAAGCGAAAACTCAATATTTCAAGTTGGAGGCGAGATGTTATGACAAGTAATTCCGGTAATGAATTATCCCCCAGAAACATAATTAAAACCCAACTTCAAAAAATGCTAGACTGAAAAGTGGAAAAAATTTCAATATCTACCACCTGGAAAGCAGTAAAACAAATTTTATACCTCGTCTGGTTTAATCTTGCTAAACCCAAATTTATCTGTCCATATGGATTGTGCTTCTTCTGCAGCTGGTAGCACAAGGTTCTTTACTTTCATGAAAGCCAAGAGCCTCTCGATGCAAGAGAATAGTGCTTGGAAGTAGCCCTGTTTGAACCAAACGAATATAATTATAAGTAACGCAATACCACCATGTCATCACCACAAGTGACCACAATACATAGCAAATCTATCAAAATCTCAGCATAGAGATTCAATTAAATAGAGAAAAGCATATCGTGAAAGTGAGGCTGACAACCAGTAATTTCTCACCTTCCCATGTTGACTGTTACTTGTTGCCACTAAAGGAAGTTCAGCAATATCTGTACCGAAGATTCGAAGCATGCCCGCAGATACCACGGATGAACTTCAATATTAAAGAAGCAAACTGTAAATAGTACTGTAGTTTTTAAGTATCAAATAATAAACATTGAAGACAGAGAACCACTTCTTACTTGACTATTAGTAATGCACAATACATTCCTCCAAACTCTTGACCCCGCACACTCTTTCTGTATGAGGGATACATCAATTGAGACAAAGGTAGAGAATAAAAATTGAAGAGAAAAATGGGACAAAACAAATGCTTTAAACGTAGTTTCTAACCCATAAACCATTGCTCGAATAAGGTCACGCCCGCTAACTGCATCAACTATAGGATCGAAGCATTCCTGAAGCAACGGAAGTTTAAATCACAAATCCAATTATTGAAAAATTAAATAAAGCAAGACATATATATAAAGCTCATAAGTACAGTGAAAATCCACAACAACAACAAAGTCTTATCCCACAGAGTGTGGTCGGCCCTACATAGACAAATGATGCTATAAAGTTCTATCATATATCATATCTCTATCCAACTCACTAATCTCTATATGTTTCTTAACAGTTTTTATCCTATAGTGTGGCTAGGTCTTCCTCAGCAGCATGATATCAAATAGTGTGATGGCCACCACTGAAATTTATGTTATAGAAATAATTTGTACTATGCATGAATGCAAAAAATAAAACATTATTACCTGTTAGTTAATTAATAAGGAATAATGTTTACAGACATTGTCTAGACAAATGTTTTGGAAATCGAACAAATGTTCAATGGTTCAACAGCGGTTGAACCGTAACAGGTAGTAATTAAATGACATTTTTAAAAAAAAAAATATATTTAATAACGTATATCACATTTATATTTTATTAGTTCGCTAAATTACACTTCTGGTCCCATAAGATTTCCCTTGGTCCCTTAAGATTTTTCGTTTCATTTTAGTCCCTTAAGCAACAAAGGTTAGACACTTAGGTCCCCTAAGTTTTTTTTGTTCCATTTTGATTCCTTAAGTTACACACATTAGAAACTATGAAAACCTTAAGAACAGAAACAGAACACAGGATAATAGCTGCTGAGAAGAGCACAAAATGCCAGGGATTGTCAGGAAATGACAAAATATGGTGAATCTCAAACCACAAAGGAAGGTCTGACAGATACCATAGGCCACGGAGGAATTTTCAGTATCACCAATGGCGACTGTTATTTGCCATGATTTTGAGTCGTGATTATGGCCACTTATTCAAAACATGGCATCATACACAACAAAGGGAGTAGTAGTTCTGGCAGATTCAACACACACTGGTGGTGCTATGGAGTTCATTTACTGATTGCCCGATATATCGCATAGATTCCCCAAAAAAATGATTCATATATAATTTTTCCATACACCCATAATTTAGGTGACTTCTATTCCCGTAAACATGTACTTGTTTTGGGTTTTAGTACCTGCTGAAGTGCACATCATTTCAGTCTCTTTTTCTAAAAATGCTCACATTTGTTCCCTCTTTAGCTGGGTTGTATCAAATTATGTGGCACAGAGCACCACATCACGAGTGCCACATTTTTATTGCTAATGTTGATAACATTGCCATATATGATACAAGGGAAAGTGTTCCCCGCCCTCTTGTTCTCACCTTCAATGACGGTTCCTAGCCTTATACTGAAACTGCAGAGGAATGGCTAAACTTGTAGATACCTGTTAAGAGTAAACTGTAGCTTAGTAATATTTTTCTATGACCAGTACTCTCATCCCGCTTGTATACTTGTAGTTATCAGTTTCCATTATTATGTTAGAAAATGCAGTTAATTAACTGCAGGAGGCAGGTTAGTAAGGATAGTTATATAACTTTTTGCAAGGTATAAGTCTTCAGATTTACAATGGCAGTAACATTTTTCATAACTCAGTTTCAGATCAAACGCTATCTTTCCCTCTGAGTTTCTCTCAATTTTCTAAATTATTCATGGTATCAGAGCTGTGAAGAAAGAGGATGTCATAGAATAGAAGACAACGAGTCGATATGTCGACTGTGTCCCTTTTATAAGACAGACCTGCACAGACAAACCTTTTGCAAGGTAATACAGCATACTTCTGGTATTTCCTAATTAAAGTGCCCAACAAATTTTCCATGACAAAGATGAATTCTCTTTTAAAATTTCGCATGGCCAATATATCCAAGACAAATAAGAATTTTTGGCATTATTTTCCACTTTTTTACTATGAAGACAAGACAATTGTTAATTAGTTGACTTTGACTGCTGGCCCTGGGTGATCAAACTCTTTGAAGAAAATATAAATGGAATTAAACCAAAAAGGGAATGCCGACATACTAACATAGATTATTTATGCATACATGATGCATCTTCACAATTTAATATTTTTCTCTTTTAACTATTTTTTATTAATTTATACTCGTTAAATTTAACTAAATTTAAAAATAAAAAAACATTCATTCAATATGCAAGATTACTTGTTACTAACCAAAAAAAATGATATAAACAGATAAAAGAGTAAGACAAAGAAGAGGAAGACAAAATTCAGAAAAGAATGTAAATTCCAAAGCAGCTCCATCATATGTTGGGAAACAAACATGGAAAACTACCGCATTCCAAGAAAGAGGGAATAAAAAGGATTATAATGAATTGAGAAGGATGGGAAGAACTTACATGAAAGATAGAGACAGCCTCCAAAAGCAATGGTCTGGTTTCAGGAGACGCTTTTTTCCCACTAAGAAGCCTCCATCTCACATTAATATCGTTGATGGGATCCAATCCTTTTTCCTCTTGCTTTTTCTTTATAACAGCCAAGAGAGATTTAGGGAGTCTCTCAGCCCCTCTAACTAAAACATTCTCCAAAGTAGAATGTATTCTCGTGCAATCATTGCAACAAAGCCAGTTACCTTTTGGCAATTCCTGTAATTGGTCACATACATGTTCAGAAGACAAAAGAGAAAGTTGGTGCCTAAACTAATGTATCCATATATAAAGGTAGGGCAACAGCTGCACACCTTTAGAAATGTCATCTTGTGATCCCTCAAACAGCCAACATGATACTCCTTTTCACACTGCAGCAACAGTGGGGGCAACGTCAAGTTGGCTCAGTAAAACAATACAAATCCATAAGTAGATAATTCATATGTGCATCAATCACTAAACCATTATAAAAGAAAGAAAAAATAAACTCTATGTCATAGAGGATTTGTAGGGACATCAATACAAGAGTGCATACCTGATCACAGAGTATTATTGTGCGTGGACCAAAGCCAGATTTGCTGAAGTCAACACCCCTGTGTGTGCAAACATTTCTCTTTAAATAGATATCTCATAAAAATCCCAAATATACAATATTGGTTTACAATTAACTAAATACAGAAGCACGTCCACATAGGGACAACTGCCAATATGAAGTACAGTGAAGATAAAGTCCATAAAAATAAAATGGCTTCTAATCTTTACAATGTTACCTGCATAAAGCACATGCACTAAGCTCAGCATCAATGTCTTTGACTATGCGAATGCATCTCTTGGTGATTTGCTCAATAGGATCAACTCCTTCAACCCTTCCAGCAGCAAAAGCATTGACATTGTATGCGACAAACTTTTCCCTCTGGAACATGTTTTGGCAAAATTGACAGTACCAGTCACCACGTGGAATACTTGATAGAGATGCACACTCTGTACATTCCAAAAATCGGAACATAAAAGTTCACCGATGACTATCTTTCGATTTGTCAAATAAAGTAAATGTTGAAGTTATATGGTTAGCCTTTTAGGTTTGAGGGAGGAAAAGGAAAATTAGTAATGATAAAATTATTGATATGGCATTAAGAAAATGTCCAATGTTATTACAAGTGACAAAGCAATAATCTTTATGTATACTAATACCAGACACCTATACACCTATACAAGGAAACAAATTATGATAAATAATGAAATTTGAAAGCCAATCATAACTTTAAATCATCTCTTATGAATCATAGGAGATGATTTAAGATGTGCTAAATCATATCTGAGACACTATCGAGATAAAAAGGGCAACTTAGTGCTATAAGGAAATAGTCCTAGCAAGGAGGTTGATTCCATAACTTGAACATGTGATTATCCCATTTTGGAAGCATTTAGATAATAAATCTAGTACACGTATCAAAAAATAAAAATTAATAAATCTAGTACAATACAACTGTAATGAGGTTTTTAAATTTGCCCAAGAAGGAAAAAATGTTTTACAAAAAATAAAATAGATAAATAATCATTTATCTTTGTCCTTCGCCATTTTTATTGGCAGGGAGTAGTACAGTACATGTGACAGTCCCAAAAAAGCATCTTACAATTTGGGAACCTGTGTTCCTGATCCTCATAATCCCTTGAGTTTTATTCTCAAAGAAGCAAGTACATTAGCATTATAGGTGATACTCATTTAGAAACACTTGCATTACAAGTATCAACAACCTATGGTGATAATATCTTCATAGTTCTTGCTACAAAAGCAAATGGAAAAAAAAAGGAAAAATAATGGGGAAAAATAGATGATTCTGCATTTCACACAATGGTAGCAACGGACAAATAGATAATTTTCCCCATCATATATTTTATAATGTATATCTGACCTTTATGAAATGCTCTTGGGCATCCGTCACAAAGCAACAGATTTCCACCATCCCAACAAACAACACATAGATCATCATTGTCATTTGCAGAGTATTTTCGGTCTTTGGAGAGAGATATTGATAATTCATGAAGAGACACCCCATTTGATGTGTAAATGTATGCATAACTGCCCAAAAAATGTGCACTTCCAATAAAATTCACAAGCTTGAACAACAACAAGTCAAATCATTGCTTAATATCCCTCCTAGGCTCCCACCACCCCAAGATAAAATAAAAGAAAAAAGACTCACGGTTTCTTGCGAGAGGCCCAGCCTGCATGGACCTCAAACTGTGAGGGGCTAATCTGCACAACATTAAATATTGAAAGAAAATTATGCACAATCTAATTATTCTCAGAGAATGCCTACAATTGTACAAGTTATGTGTTCGACTGGGGGATACCTCAGTGTTGCAGCATCTACAAACAATTCCAGAGCCTTTTTTGAAACCTTCAAGCAATTTCTGTCGATCAGAATATAACTGTCAGCAGCATAATAGACATACAATAACTGTTGCATCAAACACAAACAAACCTGTCCGCCAGCATAATAAGCTAATTCACTTCCATCAGGCAATCCATTTTCCTCAAAAACTAACTTGTGCAACCGATTATCCCTTCAAAAGAATACAATGGATAAACAAATGAAGATTAACATCACCGAACAGTAATAAAAACACTAAAGCTATTACCCACAAGTGGGGAAGGAGTATGGAACTAACTTCTTAGTTATCTTCCATTCACTCTTAATTTGTGGAGATAAACAATTCGAATTTGAAGTGGTCTTCAACTTTACGGACAGTGACCTGGTAATAACACTTTATTAGAATAAAAGGGTGACAAAAAATTATTTGGTTGCAAGCAATTACCCAAATGCATATTATCCTAACTACATAAAGGGTGCAAAGAAATTAAAGGCAGGTACAGACTTCTTTTTCGTCTTTGGCGTAACTTTCCTCCGGGGTAGAATAGGCACAGAAGCACTCTTGGAAGAATTTGAGCTGTTAACCCTTTTTGACGACCTTGATAACACAGTTTACAATATGTATGTTAAAAGAAAACACCAGAGCAGACCACTATAAAGAGAAAATCAATTCATGGAATCCAAAAAATTGAAACCATGTAAACACATGCATTGGCTAGTGAAAACCAAATACTATGCAAAAACTACATATTCAATTGATGTATAGGGTATCTGAAATAGATGTGAATACTAACTTTCTTCTTTTCCTCCCGCGTCTCTTAATTTTTGGAGAGATAGACATCTCAGAAGCACAGGATGACTTGGAGACCAACACTGGTCTAGGAGACCTGAAATATTGATATAAAATGATAAAAGAATGTATAAATTGGAGAGGAGAAAAGGGAGGTCTTGGACACTGTTAGACTGTTTATTTTTATTATTATTAAATAAATATAATATGTATAATAGCAATCATGGCAGTTATTATGTAATAAGCAGTTTTTAAGTTAGTTATATATTGTGTGTAAATAAAAGGGAAACAACAGGCTATTATGGGTAAGTTATTTCTACTATATTTCAATGTTCGGTACCGGTTTCTATCAGACAAGTCTCATTGCACCTTTCATATGGTCGCAAGTTTCAACAAATTGAACCTAGCATTTCTCTTAGATTTTGTGCTTAGAGACTAACTCAACCTCATAAAACTGGCTTGTAAAGTGAAGATTTATCGAGCCTTATATAAGCACGCTATATATCTAGGCAATGCGGGACTAAACACACTTCCTCGCACCCAGCAGCATGATGGTGTCAGAGGCTGTAATAAAGGCATCTCAAAGTTGACACAATTAAGGCAACTAGGTAACTACAATTAAGATAGACTCTAATACCATCTTCAAACGTAAGCTTAAGATCTAACTCGAACCTACAAAAACATAAGCTTAAGACCTAACTCAACCCTACAAAACTAGATTATATGAGGATTGTCTTAGGCTCTTAGCCTTATAAGCACTACGTAAACCAATTCTCTAGGCAATGGGGGACTAGACACACACTCTTACACCCAGCACAATTAATGTGTTGGGCGCTGCAATAAAGGCTGCCCAAAGTTGTTCTAGTTAAGGGCCAAAGGTGTTAGGGGTAATTTGCAATTATGGTGGCTTTCCAACAATTTCCATTTTAAACTGTGACATTATGTCACTCCATTTCATTGTATTCCTGGACTTAGCTTACAAGACAAATGGCAGAATTAAGTTATTATAATTCTCTACCAACTTTAAATTGGACTTGTTGCTGATCCAAAATGAATGAATGTATGTTCACGAGTCATAATTGTTGTGTTCACTGGCATGCAGTAACATGATAAAAACTTGAATAGTGGTAGTTGTATTATACTAGACTAGATTGCTTGGAATAATATGACTATTGGTCGCAGCTCAATTTTCCTGGATTTTTGTCTGCCATTACTGAATTCTCAATTTTAACAGAACTCATGGCAGACAAAAATCCATGAAAATGAGAATTCAATAGTGAACCTACTTATAAATGAGAAGAAGAAAAAAAATGTGTGTTAACATTTCTGTAGTATCCTGCTCAAAATGCGTTGATTGAGCAATCAAAAATCAAATTTATCCAAAATTTCATCATGATGCAGGTCACTCAACATGAGCCAAACTTGGGTAGAAATGGCGAGTACCTGATTCTTTTGCTAACTACATTCTTCGAACTTTCTTCAGATTTACTTGATTCTACACAAGAACTGCATATAGGTCCCACTCTTTCCATACATGAAGAAGGGAAACGTCCTATGGGTAAAATAATGATATCAAGAAGCACCCAAGGCAATCGAAAATAAAAAAATTAAATAAAGGTTATTATACACTATCTTCCTATAATGTTACCACACAAAATCAGGATCACCACCACAAACTGTAAAACTAAAAAATAAAATAATGATGATGATTCTGAATAGCCAGACACAAAGCTCACCTTTGCACCTTTTACAAGTAAAATATTTTTCCTCAGGTGGAGAACAAACAATATTTTGAATTGTTGCCTCCAAATCATGCAGGGGAGCTCCCCTGCACGCTCTCAACAGATCAAGCAGGCTCTTCCCATTTTCAAAGCAAATATACTCTACTGCTCTCCTATATTGCTTGCAAGCATGAATCTCAAATTGGGAAGGTGAAATAACCTAAGAAAACAAAATAAATGATGGGACAGTCTCAGACCCAATAAACAGATGGGTAAGCAGAGATAGAATTACAACTCACCCTGCGTCCCTCACAGAGACAGCACGAGCACAATATTCCCTCATCTCTGATAACACCCCTTAATCCTGAGACCTGTAATAAAAACATGTCAAACTTGCAATACTAAACACAGAGGGCAGAGAACACATCAAAGCAACACTTCATTTAAAAAAAAAAAACAGAGCACCAAGAGCGCCAGTTTGAAGCCTTATTATGAAAAATATAAAATAAACACAGGATCAAATTACTAGATGCTCAAAGAGTGGGTGTCTAAATCAGTAATATATATATATATATATATATATATATATATATGGGTTATGCTAGAAGCCACCCATGAAGGTGTCTTTTAGCAACCCACACCTCAAGGTGTGATTTCCACTTTTTAGTTATAATTTTGCTAAAAGACACCTTCATAAAAATTAGTTGGTGTCTTTTAACAAATGCTAATAGAATAACCTGCTAAAAGGTGTCTTCTAGCAAAACCCTATATATATATATATATATATATAATCAAACATGGTACCTTGTTTCTCTCACAGACCTACTACTTTAAGCAAGTATGCTAGATGCTAAGGGAATGCCCAAACCTATGGTCTCAAATCTCAAGCTATCCAAACATGGATCAGACTATTTTAGCAGATGCTACTCTCTGTAGGTCGATTGTAGTGGCCATTACGGTATGCGACAATTACAAGGCCAGAAATAGCTATGCAGTTAATAAGGCCTGTCAATTTTTATCCCAGCCTCTTGAGAGTCACTGGACAGCTGTATAGAGGATTCTGAGATATCATAGCGGTTCCTTTTGTCATGGTCTACTTTTGCACAATGCTTCCTCTTTTGAACCCCTCTCAATCACTACCTTCTCTGATGCAGATTGGGGTGCAGACCCAGATGATGGGAAATCTACATCAGGGTCATGCATATATCTGGGACCTAATCTGATCTCCTGGTGGTCCAGAAAACAAACTTTAGTAGCTAGATCGAGCACTGAAGCTGAATCCAGGAACCTAGCTAACACAGCTGCTGAAATGTTGTGGATTCAATCTCTGTTGACAGAACTAAGAGTTTCTTTCACCAGTCCTATGCTTTTATGAGATAATTTGGACACAATGTCCCTATCTCACAACCCTGCTTTACACTCTAAGACCAAGCATATGGAAATGGAAATCTTCTTCCTAAAGGAGAAGGTCATCCACAAGAGTCAACATGTCAGACATATCCCAGCAGTTGACCAATATGCTGACCTGCTCACTAAACCCCTGTCAGCTCTAAGATTTCTTCACTTGAAGGACCAGTTACAAGTCTTTGACAAACTGTCACTAGAATAAGCCCCCTAGGATTTGGAGGGGAACTAATAGTAAAATAGATATAGCTAGACTAGTGATTACTGTGTAACTAACTGCTAACTCAGTACAGAGATTGCCTCTAAATACTTGTCCACTCTCTCTCCTGTAACTAACTATTGATTCATAACAAATTCAGTTAGATCAGTACATTGATTTTCTCAGTCTCTTCTTCTATCTCTAACCAGTTCTTAGTTTCTGTCAATGCATGTTCCGGGTGTAACTAATAATGCCTGTTAGTAAAAAGGTTATTGACTAGTAATGCTTCTGCCATCTCCTAATGCCACAGACAATCAGTTACTCAACAAGTCCCAAGTAACTTGCCTACTTTTTTCAATAATAAAACCTTAAAACAAGGGATGAGTACGCAGCACATTCGATTATATTTATACCATATCTTAGAAAGAATTTATCTTCGACACAATAAAAAAAAAAAAATCATCTTCAAAAAGAAAAGAATAAATATGTGTAGCCATTCCATTAATCCACGGTGTTATATATAAATTTAGATAAGGGGAGGTACGCATAAAAAGTCACGAAGATTCATCAATCTCAATTCTAAGCAACGGAAAAATTAATTCCCTTTCCATTTGCACTTAAACTTTCCTCCTAAAATTCAATAATGAATGCAATGCTACTAGAGTTCGCTTTGCATTTAGAAATTAAATGTATTTGAGTTTATGCACTAAACTTGGAAAAGCCGCTAATTTAGCTTATGATATGTCTCTAAACTGTTTTTAGTCTATCTATTCTAAGAAAAGTCTTGTCTTAATTATATATGACAGAACTTCACATACTATATTATTTTCAATCACTAGATCTTTACCAGTTTATTTCAACGAGCTCATCTAGATAGTGTAAGGAAACAACTTTGAACTTATATGAAAATAATTTAACGACATTCCCTCTTCGATCTTGACTAGTTAAAAAAGGTTATACATAACTACTTAATTTTTTTTCCCTAAATGCAAATTCATAACTTGACACTAAGCATTTATCAAAACGAAGTTACAAACCTTCTTAATACCGCTCACATAAACCACAGAGACACCATCGAGTAAACCGGTACGAAAGAGCTCCTTCATTGTTGTAGGCCGCTTCTTATCAACTGCAATCTTCTTCGACGTCTTCAACTCCATCTTGTTTCTCCGAACAGCTAATGCACCATCAATTTCACTCTCAACAGCAGCACCTTCTTGGTCTAACTTCGTCACTGTCTCCTCACCGGACCCAGCATTTGCTTTCATAGTTGCAGACCGCATAGTCCGATTGAATGTCCTCCCCACACCATCACCACTTGCAACTGCAGCACCTTGTTCTTCTAACACATTGACTGTCTCCTCGCCGGATTCAACTTTTTCTTTCTTCGCCGATCGCGTAATTCGCTTAAAACTCCTCACCGGAATTGCACCATCACCATTACCAGTTGCAACTGCAGCACCTTGTTGTTCTAACACGGTCACCTTATCCTCTCCGGATTCAACCTTTTCTTTCATCGCCGATCGAGTAATTCGCTTGAAATTCTTCACCGGCACCTCACCATCACCTTTACCAACTGCAACAGCATCACCTTCACCTCGCTGTTCTAACACAGTAACCGTTTCCTCACCGGTTTCAACCTTCGATTTCGTGGCCGATCTCGTAATCCTCCTAAACGTCGGCGTCGCCCTCACCGGAACCTCACGAGACTCGCTCTTCACATCCTCCTTCACCTCGGCATCTTCCTTGAATCTCTTGGCATGAATTTCCTCGGAAGAAGTAGTAGACGAATTGAGAGACCTCTTAGCTCGAGTATAAACAATGCAACCATTCACCATAGAAATTTTTCGTGCATCCATGAGCGATGAATTTGAGAAATTGAGAGGTGAATTGAATTGAATTGAAGGTGATTAACATGAGAATTAGGGTTTTTGATTTTTTTTTTTACAGAAAAACCTTTTGCGGGAAGAACAAGGAAGGGATAACGAAGTCGAAGACAGTGAGATTTCAGAAGAAGAAGAAGAAGAAGAAGAAAAAAAAAAATGGTGAAACCGTTATTTTTTACTTAGATTAGATAAATTTTTAGTCCTCATTGAAAAATAAATAAATAAATAAATAAATAATATTTGCGTCTATATAAAGTAATACAGTTGATATGTAAAACGGGACCGGTCAAACTAGATTCAATGCAAAGACATGTTAAACCATTCCAAAACTTTTTGTTCAAAGTTATCTAAAATACAAAAAAAAAAGTTTTTTGTCCATCAAAAATTGTATAGGATCAAAAATTATTTAATATTATAAAAATTTGTCATGTATTGTTCTGCGAGTGAATAGGTAAAACCCCCTGAAATTGTAACTTCCGCCAAAAACTTCCTAACTTTAAAGAAATTTCAAAAAAAACCTAGAATTATCAAACGTTAGTCAATTACCCCCTCTGTTTGTTTTGGCTGTTAAATCATATGATGTAGCAGTTAACGGTACAAGTGGCGCCTCCACATGGATTGAACCTTATGCCACGCCACATGGGAGTAAATGACTTTTTTTTTTTTTTTGCTTTCTTCGTCTTCTTTCTTCCACCTCTTCTTCATCTTCGTCATCAACTTCATACTTTCATCATAAAATTCAAACAAACTTATAAAAAATCTAGAAAATGAAATTGAATAACAACAACCATTCCTTCCACCTCTTCTTCGTCTTCATCATCATCTTTCTATTTTAATTTTTTTATTCACTAACAAGAACAAAAAGTCAACAACAATCAGCTTCAAACGATAAAAAATATTGAGATAATTAATTGATAAAATCACGTGACCTAATTAAAAATTTGAGAAAATACTACATGCTACACCAACAATTTCATTCCATTTTTTTAATCTACCACAAATGTTCCAATTTTCCCTATCTTAAGTTGTCGAAACGAAGAAGGAGAAACAATCCTTCTTCACCCACATGGTCAACACCTACCTCTTGTCCCTCTTTCCCCTCCTCTCAAACCCAAATTTGGTGTTGTGATTTTATATTTGAGTTACTAACAAACAACAACAACAATAGATCAATAAGTTGGAATTTTGTGTTTTTTTTTTTTTATGGCTTTTGTGATGTTTTTGGATAAAGCAGTGTTATTTGAACATATTTGTTTGACAACAAATAGACAATCATATTTTTATAAGGAAAAATATGTATTGGCACAAAAATCAAAGTAATAGAAAAAGAAAGTAAAAATATAAGATGAGTATGAGTAATAAAGTTGTCATAATAGTTGTTATAAAATGGTTGTACAAATATCACTTCTCTTTTGGATATGAGTTTTTGGAGGATTAACTCATGTTTTGGGTGTAATAGTGTTGTACTTATCACTAATCTGTTTTTTTTTTCTCATTACTACCTTGTTGTTGATGATGGTGGAGGTGTAATAATGAGATGATGATGTTGTTGATAGTTGTTGTTTCTTAAAAAAAAATCATTATTTATGAATATTGATGAAGGTGTGTTGAAGATGATGAAGAAGTGGAAGGAAAAAGATGAAGAAAGCAAAAAATAAAAATAGTCATTTTTATTTGAACATCTATTTGCTTGACAACCAAATAGACAACCATGTTTTTACAAGGAAAAATATGTATTGGCACAAAAATCAAAGTAATAGAAAAAGAAAGTAAAAATATAAGATGAGTATGAGAGATAAAATTGTCATAATAGTTGTTATAAAATGGTTGTACAAATATCATTTCTCTTTTGGATATGAGTTTTTGGAGGATTAACTCATGTTTTCGGTGTAATAGTGTTGTACTTATCACTAATCTGTTTTTTTTTTTTCTTCTCATTACTACCTTCTTGTTGATGGTGGTGGAGGTGTAATAATGAGATGATGATGTTGTTGATAGTTGTTGTTTCTTAAAAAAAATGCATTCTTTATGAATATCGATGAAGGCGTGTTGAAGATGATGATGATGAAGTGGAAGGAAAAAGATGAAGAAAGCAAAAAATAAAAATAGTCATTTACCCCTTTGTGACGTGACATAAGGTCCCGTCCACATGGAGGTGTCACGTGTACAGTTAACTGCTACATCATAGAGTTTAACAGCCAAAATAAACGGAGATGAGTAATTTACTAACGTTTGACAATTTCAGAGATTTTTTTTTTCTAAGTTTCATTAAAGTTAGAGGGGATTTTTGACAAGAGTTACAATTTCGGACGGAGATTGTGTAGCAAATCAACGAACCCTAAATTTTGTTTTATTATTTTTAACTTTAAAAATCTTAATGATTTTTTAAGACATATTTAGAACTTTTTAAAAAATTAAACTCTAAATATGATTTTTAATTCTAAATTTTATTATTTTTATCTTGAATTTTGAAAGTTTAAAAAATTATATTTATTTTTATTATATGTTAAAAAATTCTAACTTTTTGTGAAAGAACTTTTTATAAGGCATGCAAAAAGCCAATAAAAACATAAAATATTATGGATGATTAAACAAACTTAAATTTAGCAGGTACTAAAACCGCACAGTGAAAAACTTGCTAAGGATGTAAACATGTCATTTTTTGAGGACTATGGATAAAAAAAACTAATTTAAAAATAAAGAATATTATTTACTCAAATCAATAGAGCACATTGTTACAACATAAACTCAAAGCCGACAAAAAAATTAAGGCTTAAATATGTAAAAGGTCCCTGTAATTTCGCGCATTTTTTGTTTTCGTCCCTGTAAGTTTTTTTGTTCTAAAAGAAACCCTGTATTTTGATAACCTTTTGGAAAAGGTCATTGTCGTTAGCTTCCGTCAACAAAAACGCAATGCTGGCTAACGGAGCACACGTGGCAGATCATGAGTTGGCAAAGTTGATGAGATGGAATAAGAGATGATAAGTTGTTAGAACACAGGGACTAAAATCAAAAACGTAAATTGACACAGGGATGAAATTAAAATAACGAAAACATCAAAATTTAAATTAAAAATCAAACTTTCAGTCTTCTTCTTCCTCTCAAATTTCAGTCTTCTTCTTCCTCTCAAACTTTCCCTAATCTCTCCCATACCTTGCGCCTTTAAACCAAAATCCATATCCTTCAACAATGTCTTCTAACATGGGTTGGATACAACATCTTTAGTAATATGAGTTGCTTGTTCTTGTACACAATGGTTTAAGGTTAATACAAATTTATTCTTTTTCATATGAACCACGTTCTAAATTCCAAAACACCATAAAGGTTTCTCCTTTCGCGGTTTTCCCATCACCCTCTCAACATTTTTTTTGTTCACTACTGTTAAGTGAGTGAGGGTCAAAGAAATAGTTCAGATTTTTCTTTCTTGTTAGGGAAAAATTGTTGGTGTTTCATATAGAAATTGTTGGTTGATTTTTTAGATTTTGTTGACTAAGTTTATGGGTTTATGGTGTGATTGAGAGAGAAAATAAAAAAGTTCACATTCCAACACCATAACCAGAAAATAAAAAACCCAGAATTGGAATGTATAAATTGGAATGTGAATTTGATAAATTAGCATGGATTGCAATTAAATTAATTGGAATTCTGGATTGAATTGACATGAATTGGAAGTCACTTTCATGGGAATGAATTGGCCACAATTCATGAGATATCTATCATGGCTAATGCATATGGACAAAAGGCTAGAATTATGCAGAAGTTGGAACTAAGCATTGTGTCTAGTATATGACTTTTTTAAACATAAACATTTGTACGTTATGCAGAAGTTGATGCTAAGCACTGTATCTAATATATGACTTTTTTAAACATAGGCATTTGTAAATTTGGTTGCTTTATTAAGCGTTCCTAGCCTTTGTTGTGTACATGCTTTGTAGCTTTGTATACTGTAATAGTTCAGTAGCTTAACAGGAATCAAAAGGCTTGTTTGCAATGTTATAATCAAGGTTTTAATAACATGACACAGTTTAAAAGTGACGATACTTTTTAGGATGTTTATAACTATACTTTGTTGCAGCATGGAGAAGCTTTATAAGTTTTAAAATCTGATCATATTTTATCTTGTTGAAGGAAATGGGTTTTTCCTTCAAGGGCGCAAGTTAACGGGAGATTGAGAAAAATTTCAGAGGAAGAAGAAACAAAGAATAGTGAGAGGAAGAAGATGGAAAGTTTGATTTTTAAAATTCAAAATTTGATGTTTACTTTTTTTAATTTCATCCCTATGTCAATTTTCGTTTTTGGTTTTAGTCCCTCTCATGCCAACTCATCAACGTTTGCCAACTCATAACCTGCCACGTAGGCCTCCGTTAGCCACCAAAGCGTTTTTATTGACGGAAGCTGACGGCAAGGACCTTTTTCAAAAGGTTATCAAAATACAGGGTTTGTTTTAGAACAAAAAAACTTACAGGGACCAAAACCAAAAATGCACGAACTTACAGGG
Source organism: Medicago truncatula (assembly GCF_003473485.1). Lineage (NCBI taxonomy): Eukaryota > Viridiplantae > Streptophyta > Magnoliopsida > Fabales > Fabaceae > Medicago > Medicago truncatula. Next base: position 48,538,919 of record NC_053048.1, read on the forward strand.
ACCATTTACATATTTAAGCCAAAAATTAATTTACGAACAAAGTCGAATCATACGTATCAATAACATAAAATAGCAAAATACACAAGCCTTAAAATATAATTATATCCAAATGTCTGAAATACTCATATATCTTAATTTATAACGTAAACGTCTGCAAATTCATTGATCGGGTCAGTGGCGGAGGCTTGTATGGGCTGAGGTGGGCCATGGCCCACCCCCAAATATTGGGAAATTATGAAAATACCCTCAGCTTATTTTGTTTTTCCAAGTGACCCACAGCATTCTCACTTCAGACTTTTCCCCTTCCACTTCCTCTGTTACAGCACACACTTCTTCTCATTCTTTGAAGCGCGACCGCCACACTTCTTCCCCTTCCGCCGCGCGACCGCCGCACTTCTTCCCCTTCCGACCGCCGGCACTCCCTTCTCTCTCATTCAAAAAAGATCAAACAAAAACCCTTTTTCTTTTCACTCTGTTTTTCCTATCCAAATGGAAAGGTAATTTGTTGACTATTGTTGATTTTCTTTTTGATTTTAGAATTTAAAGGTGTTTGTTTGTTGTTGTTTGCTACTAAGATTGGTTGTTGTTTGATAATTTTTGATTGATGATTGCTATTATTACTAAGTTTGAATGTTAATTAATTTTCTTATTTGTTGTTCTTGTTTGTTGATTGTTGGTATTTGATAATTGAATTTTGAAACTGCAATGTTTTCATATTTTTGTTGTTATGCACATCTTGAGCAACCTTGCATTTGTTATGTGATTCTCTTCTCTTGTTATGGCAGATTGGCAGTAGCAATGTTATCACGGCCCACCCACATTTTGTTCATATTATTGGTAGTAGCAATGTTTTTCTATGGCAGTAGCAATGTTTTTCTATGGTAGTAGCAACATTTTGTTCACATTTTGTTCATAAATGAATGTTTTTCTATGGCAGTAGCAATGTGCCAATGTGTTATTTGCAATGAATATGTTCTAATTGTTTTCAATTAAACTTTTGAAGCATAAGTGATTTTGACTTATAGAATTATGGACTTATGGAATTATTTGACTTATTGAATTATTTATTTTTTTGAAAACAGAAAAGTTAAGAAGAAGAGTGTAACACTTGATCATTTTTATAAGAAGAGAGCTTGTGAGAGTGAAAGAGATGAACAAGGAATGACTCCTCCATCTCAACCTATTAAAGTTCCAAGAATTGAAGAAGACATAACTCATATGACTCAACCTGTTGATGTTCAAAGAATTGAAGAATTGCATAACGCGGGTGATTTTTTGAATTCTTTAGAACGTGATCCTGGAAAGCGTTCCCCAATATGGACATTTCCAGCAAATCATGTGGATGAAATACGAAGAGCTTATCTGAATTGGGGTCCATATCAAATCCATTTAGAAGAATATCCTTTGTCTGGTACAGGAGATCATCCAAGACGGTTTAAAGACACTTGGTTTAGCTTATTTCATTCATGGCTAGAATATTCACCTTCAAAGGATGCCGCATTTTGCTTACCATGCTATCTTTTTAACAAAGGACCAAATGGACGTTCTGAATTTGATGTCTTCGTTATTACAGGTTTTAGAGGTTGGAAGAGAGTTAGAGATGGAAAGAATTGTGCTTTTCTTAAGCACATTGGGAAGGATCCTTGCTCACATCACAACAATGCAGTGAAAGCTTGTAATGACTTGTTGAATCAAAGGGCACACATTAGACATGGATTTCAAAAACAAAGCTCAAGTCAAATTATGAATAACCGACTACGTCTCAAGGCTTCAATTGATGTTGTTCGTTGGTTAACACTTCAAGCTTGTGCTTTTAGGGGTCACGACGAAAAGGTTATATCAAAAAACCAAGGTAATTTTCTTGAGTTGCTAAAACTTTTGGCCTCTTATAATGATGAAGTTGCACAAGTTGTGTTGAATAATGCTCCAAAGAATGGAAAATATACTTGCCATCAAGTTCAAAAAGAGCTCTTGGCAATTCTTTCTAGTAGAGTGAAAAAACATATCCGTGAGGAAATTGGTGATTCCAAGTTTTGTATCATTGTAGATGAAGCTCGCGATGAGTCACAAAAGGAACAAATGGCTCTTGTGTTAAGATTTGTTGATAAAGATGGTTTAATACAAGAGCGATTTTTTGATATGAGATGTGTTACCAGCACTACATCTTTAAGTCTTAAGGAAGCAGTGTGTGATATACTTTCTCGACATAACCTTGATGTTTCTAACCTTCGTGGTCAAGGGTATGATGGTGCAAGCAATATGAGAGGAGAATGGAACGGTTTACAAGCATTGTTTATGAAGGATTGTCCTTATGCATACTACATCCATTGTTTTGCTCATAGATTACAACTTGCCTTGGTTACTGCATCAAGAGAAGTCAAACCAATTCATAAATTCTTTGAGAAACTGACTTTTATTGTCAATGCTGTTTGTTCTTCTCCTAAGAGACATGATGAGTTACAAGCTGCCCAACTAAAAGAAAATGAATATTTGTTGGAAATTGAAGAGATTGTACCTGGTAAAGGTGCAAACCAAATTGGTACTGTGAAACGGGAAACAGATACTCGATGGGGATCACATTTCAGTTCTATTTGTAGCTTGATCCGCATGTATGAAGCAACTTGTTTTGTTTTAAAAAAAATTGCAAAGGAAGCAACAAATTATTCTACAAGTGGGAATGCTGACAGTGCTTACAATTACTTGAAGTCATTTGATTTTATATTTATCTTGCATTTGATGAAAGAAATTATGGGGATAACAGATGTGCTTTGTCAAGCCTTGCAACTACAAGCTCAAGATGTAGTTAATGCTATGTTTCTGGTTCGTAACACAAAAACTCTTATTCAACAATTGAGAGAAGATGGTTGGGATAAATTACTTGCTAATGTGAGATATTTTTGTGTAAGACATGCTATTGAGATTCCTGATCTCGATGATTTGCATTCAACAACAAGATTTGGACGCTCTCGTCTCGAAGAGAACTAGGTAACAATAGAGCACTATTTTAGAGTTGAAATATTTTTTACTACCATTGATAAACAATTACAAGTGTTGAATAGTAGATTTAGTGAGGAGGCAATGGATTTGTTAACTCTAAGTTGTGCTTTGACTCCTAAGGATAGATATAAAGCTTTTGATGTTGATACTATTTGCACTCTTGTTGATAAATACTATCCCATGGATTTCAATGATCAAGAGAAGATTCACTTGTGTTATCAACTCGAGCAATTCATTGTTGATGCCCGCAAAGAACCATGTTTGAAGAATTTATCAACTATTCAAGAATTATGCTCGTGTTTGGTTGCAACTGAGAGGAATAAAATTTACTTCTTGATTGATAGACTACTCCGCCTTATCATGACCCTTCCAGTTTCTACAGCCACAACTGAGAGATCTTTTTCAGCAATGAAGATTATCAAGACTAGGTTGAGAAACAAGATGGGAAGTGGGTTTCTAAATGATACCATGACAGTTTATATCGAAAGGGAAATTAGTGCAAGTATTAGTTCTGAGTCAGTTATTGATGATTTCAAGTTAGTTGGATCGCGTAACGACTTATTTTAATTTCCTAAGGTATGTAGTTTACTTTTTTGATTAAACTTTGTGCTTAGCGTTTATTTCAACTGAAAAATTTATATTTTATATATTAGAGTATATTTTGTTGGCCCACCCCCGATATTTTTTCTAACTCCGCCACTGGATCGGGTCATATCAAAATAAACTTTGAATCTAAATCAAATGAACATTATATCAAGACGGAAAATAATAAAAAATTGTACTGAGATGAGAAATAAAAACAAACAATGTTGCACTAAATCACACAAACAAATGCAAAAGAAAAACTAAATAGATATGGAAATTATGTATTTAACTATCAGAAAAAGTAAAAACAATTTGGGAAAGTAATTCTGGGTCAATTTGACCACAAACCATCCCTACCAACCCTCTCATATAGATCAAAAAGAAAAAAAAAGTGTTTGTGAATAAGTGACTGCGGTTGAGAGAATAAAAATTGTGGAGCGGTAGTAAAAAAAACAAATATCTTATGCAACAAAATATAATGAAAATTTAAGAGGGTGTCCTTTTGGATTGAGTTTTATCTGCTAAAAAAATGAAATACATGATGTAATAATAATACTAATCGTATGATGTTTGATTTGGGACCAAGGGAGCAGTTTTTTGTCTGCCAAAAATCATATAAAACAAAAATTATGTACCATAAAAATGTCCTTGTGTTATGTTGTTTTAATATATCAAACACATCCTTTGCGACTATTTTTTCGTTGATAAATTATAATTGAAGGATATAGTTTGATACCGTGAATATTAAACAAAGGTACGTACAAATACCCTTCAAATATATGTACTTGTGACAATATTAATAACTTATCAGAGAAACTTTTTTTTATGTTATTCAAAAATATGAAATCAACCTAAAGAGAATGACTTCAAAAGATAAATATAGAGTGTACTCTTATTATTTTATTTAGTGTGTGAAATTAATACAATTGGATCAGTGACTCCCTTCATAACATATTAATTAACATGATATTATTTTCCGTATGTTTGTGTTATTATACAAAAAAAATATGTTAATCAGAACAAAGTTTAAATTGGGAAAAAAATGTGGAATCCTTTATAAAAGAAAAAAAATGTTCAATGTGGAATAAAAAAAATTTGGGGTGCAGAAAACAACCCTTCCATGGTAAAAGTTCAACGCTTATTTTGGTCATCTTCAAGAAAACTGTTTTTTTTTTTCAATCTATCATCACAGCGTGTTAGGTGAAGATTTTTTTTTGACCGGTAATTCAAAAAGAAAAAAGGTGAATAATTCAAAAGTGGCTGAACAATCAAATTGGACTTTCAATTTTCAAACGATTGTGTGTATGGAAGGTAAATACATCGTTTTTCCACCCTCGATTGTCCGCATAACCTCTCTTGATGATGATGTTGGTAATAAAGTCACTGGTGAACATGGCTTGCAAGAAGTAACACGAAATTATTTTGTAAATATTTTTCAACAACAGAATAGTGATTTTTCTTCTGTCATAGATGTTATTAATCCGTCTATCTCTGTTCATGATAATGATCTACTTACGGCACCATTTACTAAGGCCGAGTTTCGTGTTGCTATTTTCTCTATACACCCGGATAAATGCTCCGGCCCTGATGGATATAGTCCGGGTTTTTACCAACAATTTTGGAATTTATGCAGCGATGACATCTTCAAGGAATGTTGTGGTTGGTCAGATGCAGGACAATTTCCACCTGATTTAAATATTACTAACATTGCACTTATTCCTAAAGGTTCCACGCAGGTTAGTATGAAAGATTGGCGGCCAATAGCACTATGCAATGTGTTATATAAAATTATATCTAAAGTGTTAGCAAACAGGTTGAAGAATGTTTTGTCCCAGTGTATCTCTGATAACCAGTCTGCGTTTGTTCCCGGTCGCTCCATTCTAGATAATGATATGGTAGCAATTGAAGTTCTCCATTTCATGAAAGCCAAGACGCCCGGGGAGGATAGGTATGTTGCTTTAAAACTTGACATTAGCAAAGCCTATGATCGTATGAATTGGAATTATTTAATGGTTGTCTTAAATAAAATGGATTTTTATCACTGTTGGATTCAGTGGATGCGTATGTGTGTAGAGTCAGTTGTTTACACTGCACTTGTTAATGGTGAGCAGGTTGACCCTATTATCCCAGGGCGTGGTCTCCGACAAGGGGATCCTCTTTGCCCCCTATTTGTTTATTATTTGTGCAGAGGGCTTATCAGCGCTTATCAGAGATGCCGAGAGGAGAGGTGTTCTTACGGGAACAAAGGTTTGTCGCCAAGCACCTACTGTTTCCCATCTTTTGTTCGCTGATGACTGTTTTCTATTTTTTAAAGCTACTGAGGAGCATGCACATGTAATGAAAAATATATTACCCACTTACGAGTTAGCCTCGGGTCAAGCGATCAGCTTGCCAAAATCAGAGATCTATTGCAGCCGCAATGCCCCTAGCGAACTTAAAATTACTATCACTGACATTCTTGGTGTTCAAATTGTTTTGGGTACAGGTAAATATCTGGGCCTACCTTCTATGATAGGCCGAGACCGCAAAGCTACGTTTGCATATATTAAGGATCGCGTTTGGCAGAAAATTAATTACTGGAGTGGTAAGTGTCTTTCGAAAGCGGGTCGCGAGGTAATGATCAAATCTGTTTTGCAATCTATCCCCACTTATGTAATGAGTATTTTTCAGCTACCTAGTACTTTGGTTGACTCCATCGAAAAGATGATGAACTCTTTTTGATGGGGACATGGCAAAACGACGCAACGAGGGATACATTGGATGAATTGGGAGAAGCTGTCGGCATAAAAAATTCATGGAGGTATGGGTTTCAAGGACCTCTCTACTTTTAATTTAGCTATGTTGGGGAAACAGGGATGGAAATTTATTACCGAACCGGATTCTCTTGTTGCTCGAATTTTCAAAGCTCGATATTTCCCGTCTAGTTCCTACCTCACGGCTACTGTTGGACATAACCTGAGCTATGTCTGGCGCAGTATCATGCGCACAAGATTTATAGTGCGTGGGGGAGCACGGAGCATAGGTTCAGGTGCTTCCATTCCCATTCTCAACGAACCTTGGCTGTCTAATGGGGAGTTCATTAGTAGTGATATCCCAGGTGCTCACTTTGTTCATAATTTTACTATTAATAGTTGGGTAAATACCTCTTTTCATCCCTGTAATATTAGCGAATTTCGGTTTTAGTCCATATAAAAAAAAATATTTAGATTTTGTCCCTGTAATTTCAGATTCTTCCACATTTGATCCCTCATTCCACCACGTTAGCAGAATCTGCATACATGGCACGTAAAATGAGGGATCAAAAGTGGAGGAATCTGAAATTACAGGGACCAAAAGTGGGAGGAATCTGAAATTACAAGGACGTAATTGATGCAGATTTTGCTGACGTGATGAAAGGAGGGACCAAAAGTGGAAGAATCTGAAATTACAGGGACAAAATCTAAATCTTTTTATTTACAGGGACTAAAACCGGAATTCGCTAATATTACAGGGACAAAAAGAGGTATTTACCCTTAATAGTTTGATGAATTTACATCATAAAAGCTGGAACGAGCAGGTGGTTAGACAGGTATTCAACGTGGATATTGCAGATAAAATACTTCATACGCCACTTATTTCTCAGGTTGAGGAAGACAGAATTATTTGGAAAGCAGAAAGGCACAGACGCTACTCTGTACGTAGTGCTTACAAGTTGTGTGTAACACAATTAATTGATTCTTCCTATTTATGGTGTCCGGGGTATTGGTCTGGTATTTGGAACCTTAAAGTTCCACCGAAGGTTAAGAGTTTAATTTGGCGTATGTGTCGAGGATGTTTACCTACTCGTGTCCGTCTGTTGGATAAAGGTGTCGTTTGTCCCACTAACTGTTCTAGCTGTGACTCTACTCATGAGGATCGTTTGCATGTTTTTTTCGATTGTCCTTTTGCTTTACAGGTGTGGAATAGGACCGACCTTTGGAGCTCGGTGCAACACGCCTTCACTCATACTACTTCAGCTACATACGCTATTTTCTCTCTTTTGGAGAATTTGTCTGCTGAGTTATCGCAACGTCTGGCAACTGTCATGTGGAGCTTATGGAAACACTGCAATCTTAGAGTTTGGGACGATGTTACAAAAACAAGTGATGTGGTTGTAGAGCGTGCCAGGAACATGATTACAGATTGGCAATAGGCGAATGCTCCAGATGCCCTTGCATCCACTTCGCCTCCTCAGCATGTAATGGCTGCGCATATGAGGGCCTCCTCCTCACACCAACACACCAAAATATTGTGGCAGCCCCTACATCAGGTAGATATAAATGTAATATCGACGCGTCGTTTTCTTCTCACCATAATCGCACAGATATTGACATTTGTATTCGCGACTCGGAAGGTAGTTTTGTACTGGCTAAGACTATTACATCTCCTTGTATTGTTTCTGTGGATGTTGGAGAAGCTTTAGGGTTGCACTCTGCTTTGCAATGGTTGAGTGATATGCAGCTGGATAATGTGGACTTTGCAACAGATTCTAAAGTAACAGTTGATGTCTTCCTTTCTACACGGAACAACCTGTCTGAATTTGGTTCTATTATTTCTTCCTGTCGTTCTTTGTTTCGTAATTTATTTTCTAACTCTAGGGTGGAGTTTGTTAGGCGGCAAGCCAAAGCGGTTGTTCATGCTCTTGCACGAGAGGCCACATCTTTAGCTAGTCCCGCTGTTTATTATGATATACCCAATTGTATTGAAACTATTATGATGAGTGAAATGCTATAAGCACGTTTCCTTAAAAAAAAATACGACTAAACATGGACTCTCTCCAATTTAATTTATTGTAATAATCATAAACTAATTTCATAATTAGTCCATTTCTAATTTTACTCTTATTTTCTAGTAAAAAAAGTCGTTCTTATTTTAATACATTTACCTTTTCTTAGAAAAAATAAAGTATTTATTTATTAACTATCACTTAAAATATGCAATTGTATTTTTTTTCTTCTTTCGACTATTGCATGAATGAAGAGGAATGTACGGACGAAATGACAATACATTAAAAACATACATAGACAGAGAAATTGAAATTCAAACATTTCTTATAGTTTCTGACCTAGCAATTTTGATATTTTTATCGGTGTAATTTGACCTCTCAACAATTAACATTGTTATTTTCATAAAAAATAAAAACCAGTTAAGTCAACTTTATCATCTAAATTATTCTCTGAAGAGTACTCCTTGATCCCTCACTTAATTTGCATCTTTGTGCCAGCTAAGCATGGCGTGGAAATATTTGACCCATCTTAAACAAATAGGATTGAATTATTGGTAGGTATTACAGACCATAACAAAGTACCAATACTTCCAAATGATTAAGTCAATTGCAATAAAATATTTTGAGTACGAGAACATGCCATGCCACATCAGAAATTAGTATTATAATTTTACGTAATAGTACGTTGTATGAACTATCTAAAGCATTAACAATTTTATTTTATTTTTTTATAAATAATCTGAAATACTAACATGATGACTTTGATATTATAGTTTTTTATTAATATAATATGTAGAATAAGTTAAAGTCAACTGGTCTAGCAAAAGATCTGCATGTGGTATTTTTTTTTTTTTTTGAAATGGTGTATCATGTGGTTATGATTAAATTACTTAGTCAAGTCAATTTGGCATGTACGTACCAATCTCTTCAAGGTCAAAGACAAAGGTACATGTCGTTACTTCATGGATTTTCATTTTAGAAAGACATGCATCGTTGCCTTAAAATGTCACTTCCTAGTTCATACCGGTGTTTTTGAAGTTTGTACTTGGACTTTCAAAGTACGATGGAGTCGTTACTCTTGTTTCACATTTCAATTTTTTTTTTGTATTCTTTATTTGTTGTTTCAATTTTTTTACTACTCTTTATTTCCGAGGCAAGTAATAGGGAGATGTTGACTTTGTTTGACTCATTCTCTGCTTATTTATGTGAATTGAGTTTCAAAGCAGATCTTATAGTACAACAAGCGTTTATGGTGATACTTATCGATCATTCATCAACGAGATTTTTATATTGGCAGCGAGAGTTAATACTGCGAGTGAATCAACTCTTTACTAACTGAGCAAACCTTCATTGATAACGTTTTTTTATTAATACTTTGAAAATTGAGTTGATAAATCCACTTTGAAAATTGAGTTAATACTTTAATGGTGAAATTTATTGATCTAAAAGTGAAACTAGTTTATGCATGATGTAAGAGTTGTCTAACTTGCGTATCATAGAAATTAGAATTGACTGTTTTTATAACATATACATGGCCTTTGCAAAAAAATGGTGATATAAAAATAGACCCTCGTCGTTATAATTTTTGTAAAATTGTGGATTTTGTAAAAATAAAATTTTAAAATTGACATAAAGAATTGGATTATTATTAGATCTAGTCCATATGGAGAAAGTTCACAACTGTACGAGGAACTTTCCTCAATCCAAACTCTGTTGAGACCTCTACAAGAGCGTATTAGGCCAAGTTATGAGCAACATTGTTCTCTTTTTTACATATTTGTCGGAACAAACATTCCCTAAAACGACATTGTTTATTTTTTATACCTAAAATGATGTTTCTTTGATAAGATACAGGGATGTTTTTCTTTCATTCAAAACCCTAACCAATGTTTTACAATCAGAGCATATTATATGCAGTGAGGTTCATATTGTTGCAGCACAACTCCTAATCCCCATGTACCAACTTGATTAAGATTAGCATCACATTTATTTTGATATTTCTTGAGCTGGGTTTGAGCCATGCAATCCTATTTTGGTTTCTACCGGAACCGTTAATTAGTTGTTCTAGCATCCGTTATCTTTTATATGCAAAATTCAACTAGGTATGACTTGAAGAAGCTAATTAGTTGTTCTTACAAATAAAGCTAATTTTTCACTTGAAGAAGCATGAGCATGATACATTGTCTCCCTTGATCACTTCAATATCTAATATCTAAACTCTTAATTAATTTACGTACTAATTATGTGTATGGTAATTTTCTGGACTCTAGGAAATCCTTTTTCTTGGTTTCTCTTGTAGACACATACGCAAGAAAGCTAGCAAAATCTGTGTCCATGTAACGCTTTGGATTCTCTTCATCAATGAGTTTTGGTGACGGTCTCACAGTGCAGTCAAAAGGAAGGCTATGCAGAGAAGCCACTGATACTCTGCTCTTAGCTTTATTCACCAGAACCCTATGTAATACACTCTTGTATTTTCCGTTGCTAAATATCTGATAAATAACGACCATCACAAAAAAAAAAAAAAAAAAAAAAAGTTTAAAAGTTACTAACAGTGTAAAATTCTTTTATAGAGCCACTCGAATGATTCAATTCTTAGATATTTATTGAAATATTTTTAAAATAAATAGTATATATTACCTCTAAATGATCACCAATATTGACAACGAAAGCATTGGGAATAGGTTGAACAGTGAGCCATTTGTCTTGATATTGGATTTGCAAACCCTCCACTTCATCTTGGAGGAGAAGTGTGAGGAAGCCATAATCAGAGTGAGGGTGCATTCCAAGTGTTAGGTCTGGTTCAGGGCATGGTGGGTAAAAATTGGTTACCAACATCTGGCTCCCATTGTCCAATTCTTTCATAATATTATTATTATTATTATTGTTGTCATTTTCTTTGGCCTCCTCTTCCATAATTCCTAAACTTTCTAGGATGGCTTCCATTATTGTCAAGAACAAATGTTTGGTTTTTTCTGCATAGCTGGCCACCACTTCCCTGTTTAAAATAATAGTAACAAAGTTAAAAAGATGCACTCACATGATAAGTTTGTAATTAGTGAAAATCTAAAAGAGTGCATAGATAAATTAGTCTTTAAAATTGTAGACATCAATTAAAAGTAATTTTGGCATTCTTTATGAATTGACAAATACATCATTAAAATTGTAAAGAATTAGGTAGCGACTATAACGTGACACTTGCCTAAAAAAAGACTATGGCGTGACACATTAATTGAATATATAATTTTTTTATTTGATTCTCACATCCACACCATCATACAATAACTAATTTGTATATAAATTAGTCCACGAGCAATTGTATTTACCCAAAAATTTGTCTTAAACATGACCTAAGTTTCATAGATAAACAAGTCTCTAATAAATTAACACTAATATGATGACATCAACTTATAGCATGACATGTCTAGTTAATGAACTACACACCCTTTAACGTTTAAAATTAATAAAGTAACAATTTTAAATGATGATTTACAATTTTAGGAAAATATATGTCAATTTGCAAAAATATTGAACTATTTTGATCAATCTATGGAATTTTGAGGATCAATTTGTCTATTTATCTGTTACTATTTTAATATTTTTTGTCATTTTTAATCTTGTCATGAATTTATCATAACAAAAGTTTGTCTACTATAAGACAACCCCAATGGGACCCATTGATGAATTTGCTTTGATTAATTAATAGATATGTTCCAAATCAATAAAATAATAATATGAATTAAGGTGAGCTGAGTTAGATAAAACAATATAGGAATCTATTGTTAGATAAATCCGACTTTGTAGTGTCGTATGTTTAGAGGTAGGCAAATAAGGTTGCTCATAGTATTGCTAGAGCGTCCTTATCCAATCTCAACCCCCATATTTTTTATAATGTACCATCTACTTTGTACCCTTGATTATGAATGAAATGCATTAATCTTGCTCGAACAAAAAATATTAAGGCTCAGTTGTAATCACAACACTTACTGAAAGTCCAATGGAGAGGCAGGCCAATGAGGGACGAAATCAGGCAAAGGATTACAAATGAGTTTCAAGAAATCTCTCCAACAGAACACGGAGTCTTTTGTTTGACTGAAACTGGTCCCATATCTAACAGCTGCTCTCATATCAGTTGTCATATACTTAGCTCTCTCCTCCAATGGAAGATCGAAGAACCTTCCTGCAACATCTATGCTGCTCCTCGTTATATCATCTGATATGTTGTGATTTACTAGCTGCATCAATCCAAGTCCCAAGACAATAACATCCAATTTAGATCATATTGAAAATATGTTTTTTTTTTTTTGTATAGCTTATTGCAAAAACAAAATCTCACGTAGATTAAAGATAAAATAGCTCAACATGCATTAGGCATCATATGCTATATTTTTTTATTTTAAAAAAAATAAATTATGTCCCATCTATTCAATTTATTGTTAGACTAATAAATTAGAAAGAAAAAAAAAATTGAATTATTAGTCACATAATTAAATACGAATTTGTATTATTTTATTTCTCATCTTTGCCTCAAAATGAAATTTTTCTAAGAACCAAGATCCACATTGGACAACATAAAGACAAGTGATGGATTTAGGTTTGTGTGCAGTCACAATCTCATTGCTACAATAACGACCTTTGGAATCAAAATCTATATTAAAATTTGGATCATTAAATCTTGTTCGGACTAATGCCGATGTATGAAATTGCGACAACACACAATCCAAATCCACAAGGGATATAGTATTTGATTCTTGTTAGGGTAAGAAAAAGTTGAATTTCAGTTGAAGACATCAAAGTCCTGTTAATAGAAAAGACAATGAGAGATATAATATAATATGCTATCATTTTCATTGACACCTCAGACATTATAGTTTAAACATTATTTGTGACAGTTGTTTACCAATTTCCTACCTGGAAAAATCCATATTGTTCACAAGCATTGGCTAGAGACTCAAGAGCTTGTAGCCTATTTGGACCAATAAGATCAGTGAAATCAATTATGGGTAGCTGAAGATTTTCTTTAGCAACATTTGAATCATCATCCATACTCTTTGTGGGTCTTTCTGAAGCTGGAAACATATACTTCTTTGGTACCTTGTGAAGATAACCTTTCTCATACAAATGCTTCACTCCTTTATGATATTCACTTTCTATTGCATGACAATCCTCACTCCTTTCATCATTCATTGCCATTGCAGGAGACATGAGTAAACTGTGAAAGTAAATTATATCAAAAGTAGTAAATACCATAGGTAATCTTGCAAGAATGTGAAGAAAAAATAAACTATATGTGAAATTTTGTGACATGTAATAATGTTAAGAGTTTCAAATTGAATGAATATAACATGAACATGTGTTTATATATGGATCAATCTCCTTAGTTGGACCCTAACTTTGACTATAAGAAGAAAGTTATGCAATTCTACTTTAACTTAGTGCATGTATGTATAAAGAATGTTAATATGCTATATGAATTAAGATTTTTCCAAGTTAACTAACTACCTTACCTTAGGTTGAGAAATATATGAATGGTTCAAAATGGGGCTTAGAAAGTTGGAAATTGAGAAAGAAGGTTGGTTAATGAATGTTAACGTTATGTTGAATTTGACGTGTATTTATAGTAAAGGGTAGAAGGAAAAGTGGGGCAGGGAAAAAGTTGCAAGTTTTGAAAAAACCACTTTGAGGTTTCTAAAACCGTAGAAGACTGATTCTATTCTATTCATTTTGAAGTCCAATTTTTTTAACAGAATAAAACCGTTGACAAAAGTTCAGTCAGACCACGAGATCCATTACACAAAGACTGCATCCATCTCCTCTCTTTTCATCACTCTAAAATTTCTAATAAGTTGATTGTCTCTTTCTTTAGCTATACCCTACTCTCTCTATCACTTTCTAGTTTTCTTACAATTATTTTTATTTTAATTTGTTTTCTTTTTCATGTTATTTAATTGTACTTTTTTTATTTATAAAATGTTCTTACAACATTAATTACTTTTTAATTTATAAAATAGTATTTAATTGCAGAAAACTATATATAGGCATAGCTGACTTTTGGACGTCCATATAGATATATATTACTGCTCCTTTCCTACTGATCAATTTAACTTATTTTACGCAAACAGAAAAATGAAATAATTAACGAAAAACACAACTATAACATGTTACTTTGGGACATAAATAGATAGAAATAGTTGTTTGTCCCCGTGAACCTAGCTGCATAATATATCCGGTGATCAGAGTTCGAACTTCAAACATCCCTAAAGTGAATTCTTAACTACTAGACTATTTGACAAAAAAATAGTTGTTTATCTTCTTTTTTTTTGGTTACAAAATAGTTGTTTATCTTGGTCACAACACTATTTAAATCATTGTTGATTTTATTATTCTCAAGATGAAGGTCGTTGTGGGTCATGTCAGAATATAATATATGATAGTGTTACTATATATATTAATGTGCTCCACTTCGACCTTCATCCATTTTAACGGTGGATGTTGAATTTGGATCTTTTGAATTGTGAAAAAATTATGTGGATAATAATCATTAAAATATATTATATTCTACAACTTATAAAAATAACAAGTGAGATCCAATGCAATTTAACTAAGATCATTCAAATAACTCTCTTAAAATTTTTTATTCAAGTTCGTCGATGCTAGGGTTGGTCAAAGTAGGAGACCACTAAAGCCCTTACCTTATGTCTCCTTACGAATATATTGCACCCCATTGCTGAACTATTGTTACACCTCTTTGGTTGTAAACTAATAATTGAACCATTATTGTGGACAAAAAATACGAATAAGAAAAAATAGATCAACATTGCCCGTATATTTACGTTGGCTTTGTTTATCATTTGGATCAATTATTTACGTATTTAGCTATCAAGTCTATTTATAAAAAAATAAAATTAACTTGAAGTATAATTTTATTTAATTACTTGCCTATAATAGCAATACAAACTTTAAGGAAAATTAAGCATCGATCACAGTCCCATGTTCCACTTCCACCTTGAAGTTCACAGGGCTTTGCGTACATTGTTTCCCTGTCATAACATTTGTATATTTGGGGGTGGAGGTATTCTTACCTCTTCAGAGGCTCGAGTCCCTGCTAGCTTTTTTAAAATCTAATATGTTTTTTGAATTGCAAAATGAAAATATTGAATTAATTTGGAATGCAAGTCAACATATTTTTCATGTACTATTTAGTTAACAAGTTTGAATAGCCAAAAAGTCTTCTTCTTTAATACAATTAATTTTTTTAGAACCCCCTAAATCAACCCTAGCTCCCTCCTCTACACAATTGTGTGTATCTATACAAGAACATTTTACTTATAATTTATTGATCCAACTGCTAAGAAACTCATACTCTTTAAATAAATCGTATGGAGAAAATTGGGTTCCAACTTCCAGAGAGAATACATGTTATCTGCTCCATAAATTCTTGTTATCGCTGAAAATTCATATGTGTGGAGAAATTTTAGCTGAAAGAGGAGAATTTACACCGCATGCTTCACAAATTTTTCGACGAAAATTGATCACCATCACTAACAACGGTAGAAACTTTATACCTATAATATAATACGGTGATAAAAAAAAAATACAAAACCTTTATTTATTCCTGTTTGCTAAGTATATGTATATAGCAGCCTATTTATGCTCCTTTTGTTCTGGTAACTTGGTTAATGTTTGAATTCAATCACCTTCTAGTTCTATAGTTACCATTTTTGATGGCTGTTAGTGCCTTCTAGAATTATTTAGTTATCGAAAAGACAAGTGTATCTCGTGTTCATTTATTTACTTTCCACGTCATCATGCTAAAACATTTATTTAGTGGCTATGTGCATGTTTTGTAGTTGTGGCAATATTTTAATTAGCAGGATACATATGCTCTCGATGGATCAATTTGTATACTTTGATTCCTTTAATTTAATTTGTTCATTGCTCCTACTTTTGTTTGAATGGTCTCTCGAATGTGATACATGTCAAATCTTCTAGGTGGTTTATTAACTTTACTCGTTTTCTTTTGTCCTCTGAGTGATTCCTTTGTAATATTATTGTTCTTATTAATTTGCTGCATAGTTTGCACTTTTTCTTTTATAATGACGGTTTCTAATGCCTCAAAAAAAAAAAAAAATCGTCATTATATACCTCAAAAAAAAAATGCCTTACATTAGACTGCTTCGAAGAGCATGATATCGAAAGGAAAAAAACAGTTCAATATATGTTTAAAAATAAGAATAAAAACGAGGGTAAGATGTACATATATGATTATGGACTATTCTTGCCAAGGTATGAACTAGCACATTTGTTTTTTCTAAAAAATTCAACATGACGGTGTTCAAAAGAAAGACTAAGACCAAATTAGGGAGAAATTAACAGGTTTTATGGATCCTTGGAGGCATGGACCATGGTTGAACTTGGACTAGATGATACTCCTCTCATTCCCATGGCCTTTCTATTCTTTTAAAGAGAGTACAATGAAAGAAATAAAGTTTATCGATTAGATTTGTTAAGATTCATTGCCATGGCTCAAAACCTAGTTCTATAAATACTTTTTAGCATCGTAGATATATATGTTTTCAAATAATGTAAAACATTCATTGCCATAATTAGTTTTGATGATTGACAAGCTTCAGTAGTAACTTGTCCCACCTCACGTTAATTTTGTATCGGGAGCCAATAATTGTTATGTCACCCAATCACATGTCAAATAATTTTCACACATGGATTCAAGATTCTGCACAAAGCCAATAATCTAAGCCACTATGCATCACGTCACGATGAACCTATCGCATCTAACAATTAAATAATATCATATATAGCAAAGAGATTCATTCATTCATATTGAACTTACAAGCCAACATCACGCACGAGTCCAACTCCTAAACTAAGAACAATAATATAACGCAATATATATGCAATTTACAAATGTTTTTACTTGGGAGAATGTTAAGAGTTGTCTCTAGCATATTCATCCACCAGTTTCTTTATCAAACTCGACAAAATCCAATAAAACAATCCTGCTGAAAAGAAGCTAACAAACCAAGCATTATTATAGACAACAACAAAAGTTTCTGAAACTGATTTTAACGTTCCAACTTTATTCAATAAACCAGGAATCACAGGTAACATTCCAAAAACAAGAGCCACAATTGCTGCCACATTAAATCCCTTAGTGTAATAGTAAGCACCATAATGATTTCTTGAATACAAATCTCCAATGCTTAATTTAGTTTTCTTCACAAGATAATAATCCACTAGAATAATTCCTCCAATTGGACCCATCAATGCAGAATAACCAACTAACCAAGTATACACAAAGCTCTCACTTGATTTAAGAAGCTTCCAAGGTTGAAATGCAATTCCAAGAAATGCTGTTAATATAGCTCCTCTTCTAAAATTGAACCACATTGGACTAAGATTTACAAGAGCGTTTGCAGGTGCTACAACATTGGCAGCAATATTGGTTGTAATTGTAGCTAGGCTTATACCAAGAATTGCTAAGATTGTAGTTACAAATCCACCAATTTTACCAAGTAATTGAATTGGGTTGGAAATGACATGACCAAATATAATTTTTGTTGATGATGTTACTACTATACCAACAAATGTGAATGCTCCCATAAAAATTGGAAGACCAGCTTGACCAATAATTTGATCATTTTGGCTCTTAGCATATCTTGTAAAATCAGGTATGTTAAGAGCTAGAGCAGCCCAAAAACTTATATTAGCAGTTAGAGAAGGGAAGAATAAAGACCAAAATTCTGAATTTGAGAGTTTAGAGGATAAAGAGAGCATGTGACCAAATCCACCAGCTTTAACATAAGACCAAATCAAGAGTAAGGAAGTTAGTAGAATGAGTATCGGAGCCGAGTACTTCTCAAGCTCTCTAATCCCTTCAATTCCTTTCCATACAATTGATAATTGAACCACCATGAAGGCTAAGAAGCAAAAAAACTCTAGTGGGGAAGTGCCAAGCCAAGGTAGAGATTTTGACAATGTACTTTGTTTTATTGAATTTGGCAAAAGAAGGAAAATTGTCTCTCCACCAATCCATGTTTCAATTCCATACCAACCACAACCAACTAAGGCCCTTAAAAGGGTGGGAATGTGAGCACCATGGATGCCAAAAGATGATCTAGCAAGAACCGGAAATGATATGCCATAACGCGTACCTGCAGTAACGCATCCAGCGATTTTAAGTTGACAAGACAATATACTCATATAAAATTTCAAGTGGAATACAAAATATATAATAAACATATATGTTTGTGACCGTATACGATTATTTACACGTATCAAGAAAATCAATTAATGAGAGAAAATGATTCTAATGTATAACATGTTGATCCATCCCTTAGTACCTGGATGACCAGTGAGGATCAGGGGAACAAAAAGGATCATGTTGGCTGCAACCACAGTAGCTATGCCTTGCCACCAAGCCATCCCAAGATCAACAAGGCTACCAGCAAGGTAATAAGAAGGGACTCCCACAACAAGTCCTACCCAAAGGCTAGCCATTTCAAACCCAGAAAAAGTCCTTTGGCTAGGTGTAGTTGGCTTAAGATCATCATTGGTAAGTGTTGGATCAGGCTCTATTTCAACACCATGTGAAGAAAAAGGGACTTTAGAATTGGAGTATCTCAATGAAACATTATTATGCAAGGAATGGTTTTGTGCGTGGAAAGTCTTGTTTAGTTTTTTTGATGAAAGGAGGGTAAGAGAGTTAGAAAGCTTTGGATATTTTGAATTTGAAATTGAGGTGAGAAAATTATTTGGATGAGAAGAAGAGACACTGAGGTTGAGAAATTTGGATACCATGTTGATTGTAGAAACTAACTAATGTCTGTCTAATTGGTGATGGCTATTAGTATTAGGTGTGTATTATCATTATTATTCACATCTCAGTCATGTGAATGAAAGGGTGCATGTATGATCATTTTAATTTCCTCTGACTTTTTGGTTACTTCCTATCATGTGCAACGTTAACACCTTTTATTTTATTCATTATTTAAAGAATAAAATATCATTATAAGAACATCATTGAATGAACTGCATAGCTGGGATACCATAAATTTTAAACAAAATAACATTTGAATCATAGAAATCAACTGCGTAGCTGGGATACCTTAATTTTGAAGTATTGATTTGATTGTACTCAAACTTTTGGACATGTTTCCAAGCCAATAAATTAATCTTGCAATTTGAACTGAGAATAACATATTCCTACAATGGACTAACGTGTTAGTGTTTGCAAAATTCAGTCAGGTACTATTTTGTACTAGTATATAACAAACTCTTAGGATTCCTACAACAAACTCAGGTATATAAAAAATTCAGGAACTTTTATTATTGAGAGTTCTATGAGAAACTTCCACATTGGACACTAAATGCTAAATGTGTGCTCCTTTTTCACAGCTTGTTCATCAAGTTATCGGCATCTAACCATTCCGCTAGGTCCAATCTCCGTTGCTATATTTTTAGTCCCCTTATTTTATCATGCTCACTAACATAGTATTCCCTTAGTTCCCTCAAAAAAAAAAACGTAGTATTCCCTTAGTCTATAGCACAAAGAAAACCAAGGTTTGTTTATAAAGTGGTAGATAAATATGATAAATTGAAGACCACTTGGCAAAATAAACGATTTTTTTTTTTTTTGTAAACATGATGAATGGATTCATCTTATTGTAAATTTTGACATCTCAATTAGGTTATCACCTCGAAAACTCACAAATCAGTTGACTCATTCATCTAATATTCTATCTATAACAAACAAAAATACAAAAAATAAAATAAAAATGGTGGACAATACTTTACCCAAAAAGAAAGAAAAAAAACTAAGGAAATTGATAGTTTAGAAGGCCAAATTTATTTCTAAAAAGGAATTTCCTAATAGAATTAGGACTATAGTCCACCATTCAATATCTTGAATCGAATGTCTATAATTTGCAACCCGACCGACACATTCATTCCATTACTTAAAGATGTGAAGTGAGGATCCTCCATTTATTCTCTCTCTTACTATAGTTTTTGAATGTTTTTTTTTTGGTGTATAAAGAGATTTGGATTTATTTAATGTCACATTTTTGCATTTATGTTTTCAAAACTATATAGTAATGGAGAAAATGGAGATTATCTTAACTCAAAGATGTGACTGCATTTGAATTGGATGGTTTTGATGCATTGATGGATAAATCATTTGAGATTGTTTAAAAAATTAAAATTTAGGATAGTTACAGGTTGGAGTATGAGAAAAACCAAAAGTGTAACAAAATCTTTTTTTTTTTTTTTGAAAACTTGATATCCTCAAAAATTAAATAATATGAAGAATCTGATCTCAATGTATACTTGCGAGGGCCCATTTAAAGACATAATAAACTCCATGAAGAAAGAGAAGTTAAGAGAGAAAAATACAATATCTTTGAATTAAAGGTCATAGTGATATATCTGAAGAATACAATAATCTTTAATATCTTATTTCATTTCATTAACTTTATATTAGAGTTCAAAGTCGTGGTGACGACAACCGTGTAGTTAGAAAAACTAAAAAAAAATAAAATCAAATTATTGCATGACAACACAATAAGTAAATGAAAGCTCATTGAATAATCCAGGAGAGCATTTGTATACTCTTTTGGGTCTTGTACTCTTGTAATATATATGAAATCATTCTAACACACACAATCACCTTCTACACACCTTGGTGGAAAATGAAATCCGCACATATTGCGTGGACAATGAGCATCAATGACACAATGAGAATGACTCACTATAATGAAGAAAGAGAAGAAAAAAAATATTACTAAAATATGATAAAATATTGAGTATGAAGTAACCAAAAAAATTTAAAAGGATAGAAATGGTTTTACCTTTAACCAACATTGCAACAAAAAATATAAAAAGAAAAATGATCATAGCATAAACATTTGCTCTTGGTGGAATCATGTTTGTTCCTGTGTTTGTTGTTAGTAACTTTTAGCAGTATCTTATATTGTAATTGGTCTCCTAACTTTTTATTATATTGGCTGTTATTTTGGCTTTAGCATAGGTGATTTTGCAAATTTCTTTCTGTATTGTGGTGAGTGTCGATTAAGACATTGTTTATCTTGTTTGGGTTAGCACCCCTTGTGTCTAACTTTTTATTTAATTAAATTTTCCGTTTAATATTTTTTAAATTTTAGTCATATTTTTCACCCTTTGCATATTTGAAATAGAATTATATTTTAAAGTTTCTAAAGTTTATGATCTCCTTACATCAAGTAAATAGATTTTAACTCTTATAGAGTTGTAAAAAAAACTTCCAAAAAATTTAATAATTCCTCAAAAAAAAATTAATAATTATTAAATGTTTCTTAATTACATCAATGTGTTGTTGTTATCCCTTTTTTTTTTTTGTAGTGGCCAAGGTTTTCAAACCCTGGACCTTGCATATTTTATACATTGTTATCCCTTTACCACACTTAATAAGGTCATATAAAAAACTTACCATTCCAAAGAGTTCCTTCTACTTTTTTTTACCAAATTTTTATTATTTTGTGACCTTTCATGATAGAAAAGGAAAATGATGTGGTGGGTGAATTTCGAACCCCAAACAACCCTTTTATTCATCTTAAGAGATACGATTCTAACTATTAAATTATTTGACAAAAAAAGAAAAAACGATAAAACAATAATAATAATGTTATAATTACTAAATATCTCTTAGATATGCATAATATATCCTTTAGAATGAGATAACATTTTTGTCACAATTTTTTATTATCTCACAGTGTGAGGGTATCAAGCTGGAATGCATTTGAAAATTTGTGAAAGAATTGATTAAGAAAAGATTGGATTGTAAGGATAAATTATTGAGTTGAGATTAATCAGGAGAAATGGAATTGAAATCCATTCTCCAAAAGAACAAACTATTCCATTCTCCAAAAGGGAAAAGGTTAGAATAACATGAATATGTGTTTCAAACCATATCTTGAAAACGCATAGAGATTCGGCCACGGCTCCGCCTCTCCTATGATGGAGAGTTACTAATGACCAGTGCAAACCTCTATTTTTTAAGCTATATAGCTCTCTACATCATTTCATCGATGTACGAAGCTATAACTTCCATAATTCAGAGTTGTAACTTTCTAAATCTTGCAAACCTATATTTTTTATGTGAATTTCTAAATCCTTTTTATATGCTTTGTTTACTTGTGCATTCTATTTTAGTATCTAAGAATCTTAAAATTGTATTTGTGTTGTTTGTCATTTTGGATGTTAAATAACTAAACTTGGTATTTGGAAATACTTAAAACTAATCCACATCAATCCTCATTGGATCGATACTTTACTTACTTTTTATTACTTCTTGCGATAGTGTATACTTGCACTAGATATGCATTCAAAATAATCAACTATTTTCTAAGCATCAATAGTTGCTCTAAATCAGTGCCTAGTATTTTGTTTTTACGTTTTATTTTATTGTTTCGAGTTTATATCCACCGTCCATTTTATCTGATGGTTGGGGATGGAGCATCGGAGAGCACTGCATGGATTTGGGTTGTCGAAGATCCAAATTGTTGTGTTTGTTTTTTTTAAGGGTCATTTTAATCAGTGTCTCCGGAGTACTGGTTAAGGAAACAAATATAGTAATATTTACATTGAAAGATGTGTAATTAATGCATTAAAAAATTAATAAGTGTCTTTTTTGACTTTCACTTTCTTCTTTTGCCCTCCTTAACCAGTGCCCCGCCCCCGGTTAACATTTCCCTTTTTTTAAATAACTAAGATAGGGAAAAGTTTGTACTACTATTAATTAAAATGGCACAAATGCTCGTTTTACAGTCATCCTTGAAAATATTTGAACTTTATATATTGAGGTTACAAGGATAAACTTGTAAAGTGAGCTAGCACTTCAAGTGTCATTTGCTTTGTGTTTCACTATGACAAAAATCTTACAAAAGAAGAGGATGTAGCCAACTCGCTCACCATGCTTTCCGCTACCTAGGTTACATCTTTTGTTGGGAACTGCCCTCTTGTGACAATAATCTTGCATTTCTTAATTATTTTCATATGGCTTAATACATGCTTTGGTCCCTTAACTTATTTTCGGATTTCATTTTGGTCCCCTAACTATAAAGTGTCTCAATTTGGTCCCTTATGTCTTTTGTCGTTATCTCTTTTGATCCTATCCTTTACATTTTAACTGTTTGATCTATTTTTCAAATAGAAGCCGTTGGATCATGTAGGTGTATTGTATCCTACGGTAAATGATTAACACCTGATTTTTTTTAAGCCAAAAATATATAAAAAATTCATATTTTTTATAAAATCATTTTCAAAATTAAAAAAATTTATTTTTATACGAAATTTTTAAAAAAGGTCAGTTTTTTTTTTCGAAAAAAAAGGTTTTTTAAATTTTCTCTACAAAATTCTAGAAAAAATTTATAAAAAATTCAGATTTTAAAATTAGAAAAAAAATATTTCAGAATTTTTATAAAAATTTTTCCAAGATTTAAAAATTTGAAAAAAAAATATTTTTTTACGAAATTTCGAAAAAAGGTCAGATTTTTTTTTTCCCGAAAAAAAATGTTTTTTTAAATTTTTTTCTACAAAATTCTGAAAAATATTTTAATTTAAAAAATCCGGTGGATTCTAGAGTGAGTGATCAATTAAGTCCCTCACCGGTGGACCATGAAAAAATTACAGTTGAATTTATTGAATGGACCAGATTTGTTAGAAATAAAAATGAAAACTTATGCACCTTTCCACACACAATCTTGTCTCGCCTCTTCTCCTTTCCATCCTACCATGTCCGATCACCCCACCCTTCAGTTTTATCTGATTTGTTTTCCTCTCAAACCAATTTTTTCTTCTATCTCATAATTATAGTATCGAAATTCATGGCAAGGTTGAACCAACCATCCAACACTGTTACACTTATTAAAAAAGGCAAAACAATAGAATATAATCATTTTTTATTTGCTCAAAAAAAAAAATCATGTTTTATTCAATTAATACAATTTATGATGCTTGATAGATATCAGAAAGATTTTGGTCAAAGTGAGATTTGTCCCCTTGAATCATACCTCAGCCAATAAATGCGACTGTTATTTTCTTCAAAAAAAATTGTGATTATTATTTCTTAAAAAAAAAATTGTGGGTTCTATTGCTGATTTTCTTAGTTACGAGACTAAGGGTGCTTCAAAGGTTGTACTTCTACAATGATCAATGAGTATAACAAGTGTTGTATGATTTATGAAGTTGTTTAGTAAATCGAATTCTAAGAAAAAATGAAGGGTGTAGCGGTGATGAAATGTATCAGAGGAAGGAGAGAGGAAGAGGTGAGATAGATTGTGTGTGAAAAAGTATAAATGCTCTCATATTTATTTTGAATGAATCTGGTCCCTTGATTAAATCCAACTGCATTTCATTCGTGGTCCACTGGTGAGAGACTTAATTGGACCCTCACTCTAGAATCCACCCAAAAATCCATAATTCTGAATTTAAAAAGGTCATTTTTTTTTTTCAAAAAAAAAAGGTTTATTTTAATTTTTTCTACAACATTCTGAAAAATATATAAAAAATTCAGATTTTTATAAAATATGAAAAAAATTATTCCTGAATTTTTAAAAATCTTTTTCAAAATTTAAAAAAATATATATTTTTACGAAATTTAAAAAAAAAGGTCAGATTTTTTTTAAAAAAAAATTTCTTCAAAATTCTGAAAAATATTTTAATTTTTAAAAATCTGGATGCAAATTATTTTAAAAATATATAAATAGATGAAGATTGATGGTGATTTTAAATTTATATTTTTAAGAAAATCAAGAAAAATAGAAATGATTATATGTTGTGAGCCCATTGTATACTTGTGTACTTTTCAAATCTAACCCTTGATCACCAATCTTAAATGCAATGTGGACAATAGTTAACTATTTTTGAAAACAAACTAACGGAGAGGACCAAAAGAGGTAACGACAGAAGACATAATGGACCAAATTTAGACACTTTATAATTAGGGGACCAAAATGAAATCCAAAAATAAGTTAAGGGACCAAAGCATGTATTAAGCTTTTTCATATCTAGAATAAAGATTGAGAAATTTAAGTTGAAGTGTGGGAAAAACCAAAAGTGTAACAAGATTATGGTTTGCAAATATAAAATTATAAGCTTAGAAATAACATAAAATTATTTTTCACTTTCACTATTAAAGATATTTTGGTAGTCGGTAGGGTTAGAAAGTAAACGTGATATGCTTAAATTGAAGGTCATGATGATATCTCTAAAGTTACAAGAGAAGAAGACAATCTAGATAATATTTTTTTTTGTTGTCTTCTTTCATTTCATTGGCATAATCCTAGAATACAAAACTATAACTACAACCGTGTAATTAGAATAACTAAAAGAAAATTGAATTATTGCAAGACAACTCTTAGAGTATAAAACCATAACTACAACTGTGTAATTAGAAAAAACTAAGAAAAAATCAAATTTTTGCATGACAACAAAATAAGTAAATGAAAGCTCATTGAATACAAAATAAGGTCATATACTCTGTAATATATGAGATCGTTCTAACACTCACAATAACGTCCTACACACTTTGGTATAATACTACCAGCTCCGCACATGAACCCCGGACAAGTATCATCCCTGCCACATAGAACTATAAATAAAATGTTAATATATTAAGTATGAAGTAACGAAGAATGATGAGTGATTAAAAATAATCCAAAGAATATAAAATAGGAGCACCAAAGTAATGGTTTCATATAAATGAGGGGACTAAAATTTTGATTAAATTAAAATAAGAAGGCCAAAAGTGTTTTTCTTTTTTGTGGTGGTCTGGGTTCGAATCTCGAATCTTACATATATTATACATTGTTCCTACCAACTAATCTAAACTCAAGACCAAAAATGCATTTAAGTCTACTTTAAAATTTATTATGTTCACAATCTCCTTACATCAAAAAGATTTTAGCGCTTATGGGGTGGTAAAAAAACTTCCTAAAATTTTAATATTGATTAAATGTCTCTTAATTAATTCCCTAAAAAAAAAAAAAATATCTCTTGATTATATCAATGTGTTGTTTTTGTCCCTTTACCACAATTAATAAGGAGGTCATATAAAAAACTTTTCATACCAGATAATTCCTTCTACTTTTTTTTTTACCAAATTTTTATTATTTCGTAACCTTTCATAATGAAAGGGAAAACGACGCAGGGTCAGGATTCGAGCTTCGAACACTCAAATTATTCATCTTAAGATATGAAATTATACTTGCCAAATAAACATAGGGAAAACGATAAAACAAGAATAATAATGTTAATAATTACTAAATATCTCTTAGGTACATCAATATGTTGTATTTGTCCCTTTATCACACTTAGTAAAGAGATCACATAAAAATCCTACCAATCATAAGAATTCTTTTTTTGTTTGCCAAATTTTCATTATTTTATAACCTTTTGTGAAAGAAAAGGGATCTCAAAACAATAGTAATATTGTTCGACAATGCAACACCTCAATTTTCCTATAGTCTTGCTTATGATCGATGGTTATTGTGTTTATGATGATTTTGAGCTATGGGATTAAGTGTAGGATATATTCAATGAGCTTACAAACCTCTTTAGAATGAGATAGCCTTTTACACAAATCAATGTGAAGCGATCTCTACATTATTCTATCGATATACGAAGCTATAACTTTTATAACTTAGAGTTGTAATTTTCTAAATCATGCAAACCTTTATTTTTACCAAGTTAATTCGTTAACTAAACGTTTTTACTTGAATCTCTAAATTCTTTTTATATGCTTTATTTACTTATGCATTTTATGTTAGTATCTTAGAATCTTAAAATTTTATCTCTGTTGTTTGTCATTTTGGATCATAAATAACTAAACTTAATATTTAAAAATACTTGAAACTTATCCACTTCAATCCTCGTTAAATTGATACTTTACTTGCACTCGATGTGTATTGAAAATAATCAACTATTTTCTAAGTATCAATCGGTGCCTGGTATTTTGTTTTTACAATTGATTTTATTGTTTTGAGTTTTTATCCACTATTCATTTTATCTGAATGTTGGAAATGGAGTAGCAGAGGTCGTTGCATCCAAATAGTTGTGTTTCTTTGTTTTTTAAATAACTAAGATAAGATAGGGGAGAGTTTGTACTACTATTAATTAAAGTGGCACAAATTCTCGTTTTACAATCATCCTTTAAAATATTTGAACTTTATATACTGAGGTTATAAAGGATAAACTTATAGAGTAAGCTAGCACCTCAAGTGTCATTTGCTTTGTGTTTCACTATGACAAAAATCCTACAAAAAAAAAAGAGGATGTGGCGAACTCGCTCACCATCCTTTGTTGGGAACCCGTCCTCTTGTGACAATCATCTTGCATTTCCTAATTATTTTCTTATCTTGAGAATTTAAGTTGAAGTGTAAGAAAAACCAAAAGTGTAATAAGATTATGACACATATAAAATTATATGTTCAGAAGTAACATAAAATTATTTTTCAATTTAACTATTAAAGATACTTTAATTTAAGGTCATGATAATATCTTGAAGTTATGAGAGAAGAAGACAATCTAGATCCTAAATAATATTTTTTGACGTCTTATTTCATTTCATTAGCATAATTTTAGAGTACAAAACTATAAGAAAAACTATAATAAAAAAAAAAATTCAAATTATTGCATGACAACACAATAAATAAATGAAAGCTCATTGAATAATCCGAGAGAATTTGCGTCTCTCTTGGGTCTTGTACTCTGTCATATATGAAATCATTCTAACACTCACAAAAACGTCCTACACATGAACTTTGGACAACGACCATCCCTACCGCATAGAACTATAAAAATAAAAAAAATGTTACTAAAATGTGAGAAAATATTAAGTACGAAGTAACGAAAAATGTTGAAAAGGAAAAAATTGTTTTACCTCTCATGCTCATTGTAACAATAAGTGGAGAAATAAAGATGATCATATCAAAAATATTTTTTGTTATTGGAGTCATGTTTGTTCCTCTGTTTCTTGTGAGTAGCTCTTAGCAGTATCTCATCTTATATTGTTATATATATGCTTCGAATAATTTTAATTGGTCTGGTACCACTTTATTGTATTGGCTGTTATTTTGGCTTTAGAATAGGTGATTTTGCAAAATTCTTTTTGTATTGTGGTTGGTGTGTCGATTAAGACATTGTTTATCTTGCTTGGGTTAGCATCCCTTTTGTCTAACTCTAACCTTTTATTTATTAAATTTTCCGTTTAATTTTTAATTTATTTTAATTTTAGCCATATTTTCATCTTTCGTATGTATGAAAGAATTATTCTTTAAAGATTTAAATGCATTTTTTATTTCCTTACTTAAACTTAATCTAAATTGTAGTCTTTCCATTTTTAAAACCACTATTTTGGTCTTCCTATTTTACAATTCTTGATTATTTTTAGTCCCTCATCATTATTTGGTGATTTGTCGATCTCCTTAATGACGGCAATGATATGACATGTGTATGTTGGGTTTTTCATTTTTCATGTCCTTATTGGTTCGTTTTCCATGCTTGTCAGTATGGTTAATGTTGTTACAAGAAGACTTGTCACCATAGGACCTCACAACTTCCTTTGACATCCAAATGAAATTCATTCTTATTTCGTGAAAAGAAAGAATAAGGAAGAATTGTTGATCTTGTGCCTTCATTTTGAGGAGTATTTCAAACATTACAAGGTCAAGGCAAATACCTACCAACAACCATAGGTTGGTAAATATGCCAAGTGAAAATTTCACAAGGTGAAGCCAAAAAACTCAAAAAAGCGTTGTGGTAAGAAGATCAAATCATATTGATCTACCATTAGGGTTTGAAAACCAAGACTAAAAAATTTCAAATGAATGTTAAAGATAATTTTGTAAGAGAACTTTTTCTAAGACCCAAATGAAAAATCACAAGTAATATTTTAGCCTGATTGGTCGCTTGATGAATATGAGATGACTTATAATGAGGTCATTGAAGCCCTAAATGATCTCAATTATGATCCACTAGAAACTAGTGATGTTGAAATATTTGAGGATGATGATAAGATTAATCTCTTGAAAATGCAATTATGTCTTTTTGCCAAAACATAGATATATACTATTAAAGATGATACCATGGACGGTGTCAAACAATCGAATCTCACCAAAGAATGCACCTCATTCTTTTGACACTTGAATACCATCATTCAAGATGTTGATCGGATGCTGGAGTCTTGCTGTTTAGCAAGTTTGAATTTTCTCCATTCAAGGGTAAGATCATTGTTGCAGTTGAAAGGTACATTCTGGAATGTAATGTAATACAATGTAATGTGATAACATATATAGTTGAATATGCATAATACATTTTGTTTTGAATGGAACAATAATTATCTTATTTATTCACTTTTCGAACTTATTTATTCATTACGCAATTTTAATTAGTTGAATTCACTTTAGATTTAATTAGTTTTTATTCGAATACGCAATTATTCAAAACGCGACTTTAATCGAAATTATTCCAAATGCGATTTTATTCTAAGTACCATAATGTTAAACAAAATGTGCGTGACACAAAAATAAAACATAAAAAAATCCAAAACAATTAGGCATTAAAAGCCATTACATTCATTCTTCCTCGTCACACAAGTCAATCGGGTTGCCCGCTACAGTCCCTGGGGCACCTTGTTTTGGATGAGGACCAAAATAGCATGTCCTTCCGCTCCTCCTCAACCTCGACTGATTGTACACCGACACCTTCGAACCATTCTTTTTTTCGGAACCATCACAAACAATTTCGTGCCATGTCATAGGCGATTTTTCTTTGTTCTTCTCATCATCCTGAATGTTACCCTGATTCTGATTATGAGGCATATCTACATTAAAAGAAAATTGCGATCAAAACCTAACTAAACAACAATGCCATAAAATCGTAAAATCAAAAACTAAACCCAAAACCTAAACTATCATAAAAACCTACACCTAAACCTAAACAATTCTACAACGATTCATCAAACCCTAAACCTGACAATTTAATAAAAGTTCTCAAACAATTCTAACTATTCTAACCTAAACTATCCTAACATATCATAAAATCAATAAAACCTATATAATCGAAATTTAACAAAAAAAAAACAAACAAACAATTCGACCGCAAAACAACAATGCAATAGGATTCAAAAAACTTACTTGTTTTTGTGATTGAAATTGACTTGAAATTGCTCAAAATCGCATCTAGGAGATCAAAAAACGTGACAATGGAGTTTTCGAAACTCCTATGTCTGTTCTGTACTTATAACAAATTTTCGGCTGTTTACTACCAAGGGGGCAAAAACGTATTTTACTTGTGTGCCTCAACCTTATGTAATGTGTCAACAGCAATTCTCATAATGTAGATGACATAAACAACAAAGGTAAAACAATTTTCTCTTGAACAAATTATTTATTTTTACTTTTGCGTCCCCACCTCTTTGATTTAATGCTTATGTTTTCACCCATAATTTAGTTTTCAAGCAATGTTTTAAACCATTTCCATTTCAATCTTGCACTATTACTTATATCATAGCCCACTATATTAAATCATGCTCTTTGGTTTTTAAAGTGGCACATTTTGATTTTTTGGCTAAAATAGTTTTGTTTTAACTTTTATCTTCTTGTTTAGTTTTCTTCTATTTTGTAGATTTGTATCAATGTCAACCCTTGGCAGTCCCTTGCTAATTTTAGGATGATCAATGTAGTCCTTATGCAGAGGACCACGAGCACTTAGTGTGAGATTTACTCATCATTATGATTTTAAATTATCAAGAGACTTTGATCCATTGTTGTAGGTTGCAACAATTTTGTATGCTTTTCCAGTCTTAAGATAATAACTGTCAGAAATGTTTGATTCTAGACATTTGTGTTTACTTGTATGGTTTTTTTTTTGGAAAAGGCATGTAATATTATCACTATCATTTTGAAGAGCACCGGAGGCAGCTCCAAAACACACACACAAATATATATATATCATTGTTGGGTACGGTTTATTGTTCTGTCATTTTCCAAGTGACAATGGAGCACTTGAGGTCCTATCAAAAAAATAAATGTAGCACTTGAGGCAGCTCCTATAGTAATAGATAGTGCTCTCGTGAGCTTAGCTTGGTGGATAGGAACAATGCATAATATAGGTAAGATTTGAGGTTTAAACATCGGCCATCACGAAAAAAGATAGTGTTTGGTCAATAAAAGTTTGGTATTCATCTATGTTTTCTTAACTTATTACTTCGAACTTATTTTCAAACTCTCCTAATTTTTAATTAATAGTTGATTGCACGTAACTTTAACTGTTGCCACTAATTAAGCTACTTTTGTAATCTTCAACTTGAATTGCATATTTAGTCAACAAAAAAAAAACCTTGACTTACATATTTAGTTGCAATATGACTTATTGCTTAAATTTTCAATTCAATTGTTGACAGGAGTTGGAATTTCTAATTCATTTGTTGACGGGAGTTGCAAAACAAGAGAAAAGAAAGTGCTATTACAATATTTTACAGAACTCGTAACTGGGAGAAAGGTATAGAAAACTAATGAACAAATAAATATTATTGATGATTTGATCAATTTGAATTACAATGAACACATACAAGTCCATATGAAAAGGAGGACAAGATAACAACTAGAAAAGTTAATTAACATAACTAATTATGAACAACTGTTAACGAACTTATCTCTAATAAGAACCATTGGCTTACGAGAGAAAGAAGCATTTTACTAAACTTAAAGTGATATTTTATTGGAAAATTCAAAATAAAGCAAATAACTTATCAATCAAGTGATAATTGTTCTGTTTTTTTTTTTTTTTATACCAATTTTTCACTAATAAACTTGTTTGAGATAGTTAAATATGAGCATGTTTGTTATAGTGTGTGTTTGATGTGACGGTAGCTAGAATTGATTCTGACAAAATTGATTTTGATTAAAAGTGACTTGAGTGTAAATTAATTTGTGTTTGGATACTTTTAAGTAGAAGTGATTCTTATTAATTTATTTTGTTTGGATAGTTGAGATCAAAATTGCTTTTGAAGGTATAATTACCAAAAGAGGTGTATTTAAATAATATATTTACAATTTTTTGTTTCAATTTAAACATTTTAAAATATACAACATAAATTTAAATAACTGTCCAAATAAGAAATTAAATATTAAATATTTTTTTTCTACTATAGATAATTATTTTAATTTTTGTTGGTATAAATTTTTTCATAGAGTCGATCATTAATTAATGAATGCACAAAGCTTAGCCAAAATGTCTATATATGATATAAAAATGTTAAATAATATTATATAGAGTTATATCACAAAAAAAAGATATTGTTGGTCGACTACAAAATAACTAGTAGAGTTAAATTACAAAAATCATGTGTATGCGAATAAGCATTATACAACAAAACATTAATTTCTTTTAAACAACGTGACAATAGTTGCTGAATTTATTTGATTATCAATGGATGGGCAATTAAGTAAAAGACAATTAAGAAAGATATATCAGCGATCAAAATTATGGTAGAATTGATTCTCTAAAACGCAAAAGCTACAAATTGGAGTGTTGGCTAGAATCAAACATAGGCAAGAATTGCTTCTCTCTAAAAGAGCCAAACATCTTTTTAACATATTAGAAGTGAGTTTGGAATAAATTGCCGTGCTTTTAAGGGTGCAAACGGGCATCCAAACACAGGCATAGACTTCAAAAAATTGCTTTTACTTTATACTTTGAAAGAGTCAATTTTAATAAATTAAAAGAGTAATTTTGATATTTAGTAACTTGACTAAAATATACTTTGTGTGGTAGCTACATTTGTTACACAACCCTCTGCCCCTCGCTTAAACACATCCAGAAAGCGTTTATATGCTAATGAAAATAGTCCATAAGTACGCGAGAAAATTTCTTGTCCAAACACCTATTTATGAAATATATTGTAAGCTACCCAAATCCTCTACATGATGATATACTTGCCAAACATAAGCAAATATCCTTCCTTCAAAAAATAAATAAATTATTGTAGACCTTTTGTTAGAGATAAAGAAATACTATTAACTAATGCCATTAAGAAAGGGCTTAAAAATAATGTGTTTGATTAGGTATGCCAATGTAGTGGGGGCAGATGTTGACTATGATTAGGTATGACAATGTTGTCTTTGGCCAAACATGGTTTGAGTATACATTTTTTTTTTATTATTTTTTTTATACGTTGAAGGGAAAATTTTATTGTACAACCGTAAGACTTGCAAAGTTGTCTGAGCGGGTGTTTGACAATGAAGAACTAACATGAGAGTAAAATTAGTGTAGCGGAGATGAGTTCGAAAAGAAACAGCACACATGCTAATGCAAAATAAATCATATTTCAAAAAGCAAACATTGTCTTATATAGCCGGTTTTGGATAATTTTGTTCGGTCCTTTGTAAAATAAAACTTAAATATTTTCTTATATGAACAATATCATAGACAATTTTCATACCCAACCATGAAAACTTAAAAGTTTTTTTAATTAGTTTCTTTCGTTTCTGCTCAAAAAAAAAAAGTTTCTTTCGTTGGACTTATATAAGTTAATTAACTCGCACTGTTTATTGCTTATAAAAAAGAAAAAGAATCGGATATTGTGGAAAGCAATCCCTCCTCTAATTTGATGATATATGCATTGTTGTCTAACCAAAGCCACGTGATGCAGATTCTTCTTTTGTGTTCAATCACTTGTTTATTTGAATAGATTTCTTGAATTAAGGTTAAAGGTAGATGCATCATGCATAGGTTAAGCTGGTATATTTTAAGCACTTGTGCCTAATTGCCAATTGGCTGATTAGTTTAACAAGTACAAAAGAAACTAAACAATTCTGAAGCATCCACCGAATAATCACTTATTCACGTAAATTTGGTATCCCAGTTATGTTACTTGAACATGAACTAGTCACTTACTCACTTATTCACGTAAATCTGTTATCACTCACTTATGATGTTCAAAATCATATGTCTCAAATGTCGTTGATTTGGGCTTCGCACCAATCGGTATTTCTTTAAAAGAAATCATAACAAACCAATGTAGATAGATAGATGGGGATTGTTCTACGGCCCCCCATGTTGCTGAAAAACACCTATCGGAAGATGAATTCCGATAGGTTTTGTGAGTAAAATATACCACCGGGCGCTAACAGGAGGCCGGATGAACTGCACTAGAAAGAGATAGGACGAGCTCAAAACCATAAATGGCAAACATAGAGACAATGTGACCAATCGTCCAATCCATTGAGATCTCCAAAATTGGTAACGATAAAATAGGATAAATTGAAAGTTGATTTGTCCTCATTATTAGTTTACATGCACACGTATTAATAAAATTAAAAATATATTTAAAAAGGTGTTGTTACCTTTATGTAAACGGCCCATGTGAATGGTGGGACAATGAAAACTATAAAACGGACTCCACAAAGACTTGCTTTTTAATTAATTAATTTCTTAATAATGAAATGTACACCCCCAACTATTAGATAATAATTAAACAAATATGCATTATTGATTCTTTGACAAGGGAGGATTTGTTTTTTTTAGGGACCCAAACCGGAAAAGAAGGAGTTTTCTTTCCTATATATATACCCTTTCCTTTACTTTTCCAAATCATCAAGTACCTTGGACAAAACCCCCTCCAAAGGCTCCTAATCTTTTTCACCTTTATTATGTAAAAAGAATTATATAATGACTAGGTTTTTCCCACCAAATAGGGTTGTATTGTATTCCAAGGGAAAAAATTGAATATTGAAGAATATGTACCAATTTTGAGTTTAGAAGGAATCCTATCCCATTAGAATGAGGAACCAAAAGGTGCCCTATGAGGTATACCTTTTCTTCTCCTTGCATTTAAAGGAGGTGGAGGAGGCGTGAGAGGATACATATCTTGTGTTGAGCCTTCACGCAATTCTTCTTCTGATCTACTACTTGACACTCCTTCCATTGTCAATCCTTCATTCTTACCCTCCAAAGCAAAGCTTGCATCTCCATTTTTCTTTATTCTTTCAAGCTAATTAAATTATTCAACGTCAAATTAAATAAATAATTAATAAACTGCATCATCCAATTATTTGTATATGACATGCCATGTTCCCCTGTCAATGCAGCACAATACTATATATCTATGTGTGTGAGTGAATTTAATTTATATACCACGTTGGTGTAAAAGCTTCAGCTTTTAAAACGGTCAATGATAATTATGTAAAAATTGTGTAACTTTAATCATAACTACTTTTTTTTTTTTTTTTTTTTTTAGAGATAATCATAACTACTTCTAAAGTCACGTATATGAATAGTTATGATTTGTTGACAATATAAATTAAACGGATTAATAGACGGACTTTGTAAATCATTTTTACGCTTTCATCCAATCAAATATTACATATTATCCACATCATAATGTCATTTTTCAAAATAATTTAACTAATACTTAGATCAGAAACTATAAGATTTGATTGGATGATAATATAAAAAATTTATTGGATTGTTGAATGACTCAATGTGTCGATTAGGAAGCTAAAGAAAGAAAGAAAAAGAAAACACAAAATGTAGGTGCATTTCCATTAACCCCATGTTTATAAAAGTCATAATATTATAAGATTAAAAACATGAATTTGAGTAATTAATCGAAATGTGAATGCTAAATGTAGTAATTATGAAGGCATGATGAATAATTAAAAGCGGTGGGAATATAATTATGATGTTGAATGATGGAGATGGGCTTTCAAATGTAGGTGATGATGTATGGGTGGTGGGTGTTATACCCATATGATGAGTATAATTGAGTTGTGAATGATGTGCATGTTGATAATGATATGGACATTGGACAATATTGTAAGAGCATCATAGAGATTAAAATTAAAAATAATGAAATTGAAAATAATATTATTAAAATATCTTCTTTACCTTACATCCCAAAGAACAGAACCGAAATGAATCCAACAAGCTCCTTCCACAAATCTCACAAATGTGTGCTACTCCTTTCCCAGATTTTGGTTGAGGCCTAACATTCAAGAACAAAACTCTAGCACTGTTTATCACATATGTTTGCACTCCACTTATGTCCAACACTTTCTGAATCTCTGACACACGAACCACATCATGATACGAAGATCTTCTTATCTAATTCACCAACCACAACACACAAATCTTTGTTAAACAAAATGCAAAATGTAGATGAATACATTACATTATACATCAAACTTAACCCATTTCACCAAATACATTAATAAAAAAAAAAAACCCAGAAAATTAAATATTCATATATGAAATGGGTACCCATTTTTTGACTAATGGTTAACTATGCGCGAAATATTTGATATGTTGAGACGCAGATTCGAATCTACATTTTGCGGTTAGGTTTTGAATAAAGAAAAGCACTTTACTACCTGAATGACTTGGTGGTCTTTGTGTCTTGAAGAACGACAATAAAAGCAAAAAGCACCATCACCATTGTTGCAATCTAAGCAATACATGTTACACTCATTTCTAGCTGCATCAGCGTGAATCCGACAAATGTTGAAAAATGGTGTTTTCAACAATGGTTCAAGCCAAGGAGGCACCAACACTGTGTCCTGTTTCAAACATTTGACTCGTTATTCTTAAAAAACATCAAATAAATCTGAAACCATAGTATACCACAAAAAATGAAGAAAAAAAATATAAAAATAAATACTTAAATACCATTGTGAGTATAGTGGTTGATAATGTGGCTCAATGCGGTGGGATTTGGATTCAATGGACGGAGATTTGGAGAGGAAGATGAAAATGTAGAGAGAGAGAGAGAGAGAGAGAGAGAGAGAGAGAGTAAAACGGCCTTCAACTTAGAATTCAACGACAAAACAACGCAAAAGAGAGTGTAGTGTAATAGGGACGAAAAAGGGTTATTAAATTAAAGAAGTAAAGGGAATGGATGGATGAGATTGAAAGTGGTGGCTGAGGGGGAATTATGGACGTTGGATGATGGAAGATGAGATTGGCGCTTACGCTACTTTGGATCTGTGTTTGAGTTTATAGGGTGTTGCAAGTTGCAACATAAATCCGTGGTTCGGTTCACTATTTGTTAGATACGTGGCACCATTGATTGACTACATTATAGCTTGGTGGCTACCTACGTGGCATAGCATCACAAAGTAAAGAATCTTGCGTCACCTATGTATTTTTTAAATGAAAATAATTTTTGTTGTATAAATAAACTCCTCCCATTCGGATCGATAGGTAGATAAATCCCAAAAATGATGTGTGAAATACGAAGTTTTGTAATTGACTATAGAATGTGATCTAGATAGATAGATAGATCGAGTCGGTGAAAGCAAAGAGTGTGTATTGTTGTAGAAGGAGACTCATATACAGCGGTTTAGGGGAGGAGCAGTTGAGGAGTAAAGAGTGGTTGTTAAGGACAATGCTCGGCAATGGTCTTGTAGTAATTGAAGTCGCTAGGACGTTATGAAATTATATGGATAATATGTTTAACGTAAATTGTCTCTTTTCAGTGTGATTGCAAATGGGTCGTGAGTAGGGTTGGGAATAGACCAGGCCGATCTACAGGGGCCTACGGCCTGACCTGTTTTGGCCTGATCTGACCTTGACTGTTTAGTAGATAGGCCTAGGCTTAAGCTTTTTGGAAAGTCTGTTTAGTTAAATAGATCAAGCTTAGGCTTCAAAAAAAGACTGTTAAGCCTAATAGGCCGACCTATTAATACTTATTTATTAAAAAAAAAATTATATTAAAATAATTCCATATATTAAAAATATAAACATCTTTTTCTCTATCTATTAATCCCTTAATAGGCTTTTATGTAGGCTTTAATCTTGTTGAAATTTACTTGTAGTGAAATAGGCTTTTGAGTAGACTTTAAGACATGTTTAACCTATTTAGTAGGCCAAATGAACTATTTGATGGCCTTAATGTGAAGTAGGCCTGTAAGTAGGCTTTCAGGCCAGTCCAGGCTTTTAAATAGGTCAGGCCAGGCCTAGAAAAACGGCCTATGATAGGTCATAGGTCAGGCTCAAGCTTGTGATTTATTTCGTAGGCCAGACTCAGGCCTATTCCCACCCCTAGTCGTGAGGCTTTAAGCATAATCGACCCTTGAATTCAATTCAAAATAAAAACTGAGAAGAGAACAAGAGATAAGACATCGCATAAAAAGATTAAAAAAAAAAAACAATTTTAAATAACTTTATATTATAAGAGAAATGAAAATATACAATATATAAGTTTTTATTACTTTTTTAAAGCATAAAATAAACTTAATAAAGAAAAAATAGTATAAATAAAATAATAAGTAACACAAATAATAATTTTTATTCTCTTTTTCTCCTGTTTCTGAAGAGACCAAATAAAAGAAGTGAGTCCATCCTTTTTGTTCAACTTCTCACTTACCCTACTTTCCCTTCCCTATTTCTCTTCAATCAACCTCAGCATTGTTAGATCCACTCTCATTTCCTCCTTTCTTTTCCTATATTGAAAGCTCTCCATATAATTTTTAATTACTTGAGACTTGTGAAGTTTAAATATTTCAAAATGGAAAATATAATTGTATTTGTATTGTATAAAAATTAAACGTTGATGTTCTGCATATAAGCTCATAGACATATCCAAGAAATATCTATTAGATAATCGTGAATATGAACAACTACATGTCTTATAGAATATGAACAAATATAAAAAAATGAGACACTTAATGAATATCATTCACTTTAAGATGATGGTAATCTTATTGAATTGTTAGAGATGTATGTTGACGAACAAGACTTAAGGTGTGTTTGTTTCAAGTTATAATTGTTGATTCCTGAGAATAAAATGATAGAAATGTATATGCCTATGTTTATTACAAGTTTACTAAAATTTATTCCTTGGTATAAAATGTTCTTAGGAATAGAAAAAATTTCCCAAGAAAAAGGGTGGGAATAAAGTTCCCATGGAGATGAGAATAAATTCATAAATAGTTTACCTATTATAATCCATATTTTTATGGTTCTTAGGAATATTATAAAGCTAACCAAACATATTTTTCCTAAATTCCTTGGAATAAAATTCCCATCTTTATATTCAAAGGAATGTTATTGAATAAATTTGGTAAACTTGAAACAAACACACCCTTAAAAATTGTGCTTTTTTAGATGATGATAATGACATTCATTATGTTGTTACTTGCTGCGAGAATATTTGATTCACACCAACCATTTTACATTTATTTATTTTTACAAGAGAAAAACTTTATATTTTGATGATAAGTATTATTTTTATGTAAATTGTGATCATTATAATTGCAATATAAATCAAAAATGAAAATGAGTTTTTTATAAAAAAAAATAAAAAATAAATCTACGTGTATATAATAATTTTTGTTAATGCTACTAGTTGGATCGTATAAAAAAGTGATTTAATTGATATCGTATCAATTGGAGCAACAAGGTGTTTCGTTTCCACTTTCCTTCTCCCCTTTGTTTCTGTGAAATTTCGAGGGTTCCCGTTTGTATCTTCGCCTCTTCGGTTGGCGTATCATCAATTCAGAATCAATCAATCACGCAACAAAGATGTTTCGAGGATTATGGTAATTAATTATTCATAATCATATTTCATATCTCTATAACCTTTTCAATTTCCAATTATTGCCAAAATTAGGGAAGAACTTTGATGTTAATATTGATATTGATTTTATTGCTTTTGTTGTTGATTACGCGCAGGGGATCACAAGAGCAACAACCACATGAAGCTTCATCCCAGCAATCATGGTATTCACCATCTATCATGAGTTCATCCACTTCTTCAAGACCTGCTACACCTGCTTCCTCTTCCGCTTCACCGAGGCCGCCGTCTTCACATGTTCCGCCAGCAGAAGCCGCCGGAACCATTGCTTCTTTGAAGGATAAGAGGTTTAACATCAATTACTGATTGATTTTTCTGTTTTATTAATTTTGTTAATATATGATGATTTTAATGATGTGCGTTTAACTGTTTATTCATCAGTGTTGATGAGTTAAGGAAGCTTTTGTCTGATAAAGATGCGTATCAACAGTTTCTGAATTCGCTTGAACAGGTCAAGATTCAAACCAATGTAAGTTTATTATCTTTACTGATCTAGTTTATGCTCTTGGAAATTATCATTCTTTTTCGTTGCTGCGATGAGTATCTAGTTAGTTAATAGTAGGTTGTTAGTTGTTACCAGACTTTCCAATTATCTGTTGAGTTTATAGATAGGAAGCATCAGATCCTGTTTTCTTAAGAATCTATGGATTTGGGAGTGTCACGATACCTATATTTAGTAATACTTAGCTACAGCTTATGCCTTCTTACGTTGTGATTATGAAGCATATATCTGATATCTTTGTTTGGTAATCCTTTTTCCCTGTGAGTCACCCCTAATATCTAAAACTAAAATGAAAACAGTCATGTATTTCTAGTGATTTTGGATGTGAGGAAGAGGACAGTTGTTGATCTAATCCTTCCAACCTGTAGCTAGGAATCCCAACCTGTAGGGACAATGCCTATAATGCAGGCCGATGCTTTATCCTTCCGAATAATACACAGGTTTATGCTACTAACTGCAGGATCTATTTTTTGACAAAACTATGCAAATTATACATTGATAAAACTTAAATGGAAGTCAAATTGTGAAGGTTTTTTTAGGAGAGTAGTTAAGCGGAAATTAAGACAAGATACCCACATTACAGAAAATTAATCTGGTTTAATGCTGGGATGGTCAACCATGGAAGCTGTATATTTTCTTTGAAGATTTATACGATAAAAAAATAATTACAAGCATAAACTTGGAAGATACATATACCGATATACGAAGTCACCTAGACGTGCTGCGGGGCCCCATAAAATAAAGAAGTTTGGATGTATATATTCGAATAATAAAAAATATGTATGAAGGGTTACAACTAATGTAAAAGCACAAGGTGGAAATATAGATTTCACTATTACTATAGGTGTGCATCAAAAGTCAGTTTTGAATGTTTTTGTTCTAGATGTGTTTATCGAGCAGACACAAGAGATGGTGCCATGATACATGTTTTTTAACAAACGGTATACTTTTAAATTAGAAATCTGGAGAATCGAGAAATTCATGGAAAAATAATTAAATTAGAAACTTAAAGAATAGAAACAGGACTTCTGCCCAAGTTGGAGTAAATAGAGCATGTAAGTTTAGTAAGAAACACTCAAATACAGGTGAAAACCAGAGAATAATACACTATAACGCAAGGTAAACATTATCACTCAAGATGCTAAATAGAGGGGGTTGTCAATTATAGGATATAATTTGTGATTGAACAGTATCACTCAAGCTTAAAGGAAAAAAAAAATTGCCAAAAAAAAAAACTATTCTACCAAAAAAAAAGGGAAAAATTTCGGTACAATTTTAATATCTGAAATATTGTATGAAATTGAATGTTGGACTAGTAAAAGCTAACAATAAATTACATATTAGTGTTGTTGAGATGAGAATGTTACCATGAATTTTTTATCATACATGACAAGACAAAGATTATAAATCATATCACTCGAGAAACAATAGAGGTAGCTCTTATGTATTGTAGAAAGATGGTAAAATCTTGGCTTAGGTAGTTTGGACATGTGTGCAGC
The DNA here is from genome assembly GCF_003473485.1 of Medicago truncatula. NCBI lineage: Eukaryota > Viridiplantae > Streptophyta > Magnoliopsida > Fabales > Fabaceae > Medicago > Medicago truncatula. Next base: position 48,580,873 of record NC_053048.1, read on the forward strand.
AGACCCAAAGAAGCACTGATGAAGGTTGTAGAATGGAGGATAATCTCTATTTAGAGGTAAAAGCCTAAAAGATGGGCATGGAAAACGATAGGTCAATTAAGAGATATTTAGAGATATTTATAGTTAATGATATATCTTTAAATATGAATAATGACAGGACATCGGAGCGTCATTTGATCCATGTACCTAACCCCACTTGGTGTGGGAAAAGGATTTGGTTGTTGTTATTGTTGTAGTGATGGAACTAGCTCAGAATATAGAAAGAATGTTGATGTGGCTTGATAGGAAATCTCTATCACTGAATCCGTGTCAATGTAATATAAGATCAGACATGCGGAATCTGTAGATGCAATAAACCCCCTGTTCTAGGCATTTGAGGCACCTGGTTCTTTCCATTCCAATTTCCTTTTCACATGTCTCTACCGACCTTAACTAACGCTTCATCTCTCCTTTTATGTATTATCCATGTGACTGGTAACAAACTTGGGTCCTAATAACAAATAGTTGCAATACTGAAAAGAGTTGAACTCAATAGTAGTATTCTATAATGACAGTATGACATCCCAATACATGTCCGCTGACAATTGAAATGACGTGTAATCACACTAGTCAAATTGTCACAGGTAATTGACTGTGCTCTATTGTACAGTTGGTCCCCTATGAGTGTGCTGAAGTTTTTCTGTTGTATTACTCCTATGCTTAACCTTTTTTAGCAGTGTTTTAGTTTTTGTTCTGATGGTGGAGTTTGTATCTGCTTGTGTTTTAACTATTTTATGGCCTATTGATATGATCAGCTGAAAGATGAACTTGCCAAGGAAAATAGGCAGCTGGCAGGTGAGTGATTGAATTTCTTTTATTTGCAGTGCTTGTATTAAATAGTTTGCCATCAATTAAGTGTTATAGAACTTCTCAAATTTGTCTTTAATACAGAGGAAAATCTACAAAAGGAACCTCGCATGATGGAACTTAGGAATCAGGTAAGATCATGGCCCTGCGATTAGTTTTTTCCCCCTTATTGGAATTCTTGGAAAATGAGTTTTCTGCAGTTAAGGATCATCTGCATTCATGTTGTCAGCAGATATTTAAAAATATTTGAACAGCTCGTTCATAATCTATTAATCAAGATTGGACGGTGCTGATCTGCTGATTGTGTGAATGCAGGAGATCACTGGCTGCAGGGGATTAATATCCAAAATCTTATGCTGATTACGAAACTTATCTCCTTCCCCCTTATGAAACAGTGTAGAATAATTCGTACAACCGAATTAGCTACTGCTAACGAGAAACTAAACGAGCTTGAGAAGCAGAAAGAAGAAATGTTAAAAATGAATTCCCCTGCATCCCTTCTCCAGAGGATTCAAGGTATGACTTGAACTTATAATTTGCTGCAATAGTTCTGGTGGTAACTATTTTTTTGCTATTGCGGCGAAGGCTAGGTCATACATATGACGAACTTGTAATTTTGCAGAATCTGTGAACCAGACAGATGAGGAATCTGAAAATCTGCACCAGCAGCTCCTTGATAGAGAGGTTGACCTTGCAGCTTTTTTGCAGAAATACAAGAAGCTACGCACCACTTACCACAAGAGAACTCTTATACATCTTGCTGCTAAAACATCAAATATATGAGCTTTGACATATGGAATATGAAAATAATAATGTAAACCAGTTTTATGAGTTGTGTGGATAGAGCTATCTTTGTTTGATTGATCAACGTTGTACAGCTTAAAAATTGAGATTGTTCCCTGTAGCGACTAGTATTCATAAATACATCTCTTTTCCCTGTTGAGTAGTTATGCGCCATATTAAGAAGAGGTACGGAATTATCTGCACCTTGTTTTAGTTTTGATTTTACTTTACTACATTCTAAGGTATTTTTCTGAAGGCTTATCTATAGTATCATCATCCCTATTATAAGATTTGTTTTTGTTTTGTAACATGTATATACTTTACTTATTACTTATGTGGGAAGTTATGTTTGAGCATCAAAATGATACATAAAAAATGGCGTGCCTTTCTTTTGTGGAATATTTTTCAAATCAGTGTAAGGTGTAAAGTAGATGAGAAGTAAACAAGAGAAAGAGATGGAGGTATACTGCGTATTATAAAGTGTCTCAATTCTATATTTTTAAATAACAGAACTGTACTTATTTTTATCTGGTTTGAGGGTCATTGATCTTCAGTACTGTACGTCAGCGTCTGTCAATTGCAAACAAACCCCTCAATTTTGCAACATTCTATTATGTTTCTCAATCCCAAAATCCTAAATACCCATCTGCCCAAACCTCCACAAACAACACCCTCTTCCTCGTTATCACTCACCCTTGGTTGGTCCTCCTATGATAATATCTATGTTTACAAGGGGTGATGATGCGTTCAGATTTAGTTGTGAAAGGGGATTGTGACGTGTAGGGATTTTTTTTTTTTTTTTTTTTTTGTGGTTTCAATGCGATGAAATGTGAAGTGGGTGTTTTTCACATTTGACAGAGGTTTTTCACCTTTATCTGTTTGTCTGTTATCTGCTATTGAACGGTTTCTAATGTGAAACTGCATGATTGTAAATAGTACAATAGCAACATGGTTACGAGGCTTCAGCCTAGTTTCGTAGAGTGTTGTGGTAGTTGGTGTTGTACCAGGTGCTTTGTTTCTTCTTCTAATCAGCTTTCATTCAACTGGTACCAAGCTTTGCAGGCACCTCTAGGCTCTAGTATTGTAGTAAATTGCTAATCTGATAGCAAACACCACGTCCCATTCCCATTGTTAAATTATTGGTTACGGCGGAGATTGACTACATAATTGTGATGAAAGAGGGGGAGATTTTTGGTTTTTAGATTGGAAAATTAGAAAAATGTTACAAGTTGAGGGGTTTGTTTGCAATTATTTGACGATTGTGTACACCGTAACACCTATAAAGGTGATACCAACGATTTGGTTCCTCTAAAGTAAATATCTCACTTTACACTTTAAAGTATAAAGTGAATAATGTCAACCGTTAATTAATAGATTAAATATAAATATGTACATCATAAAAAATTACGAGTTTGTTACAAAAACAATTTAATTCTCACTTTACACTTTACTCACTTTAGAGGATCCTTACCCCATACATGAATACACCCTTAATAGTCACCTTGGATTTTGCATTTCTATAATAATTCATACATTTTTTTTAGAAGGATAATAATTCATACATGATTAACATATCTAATTTTTGGAACAAAACTATCATTGAATATTCAACATACGATTGTATGAGATCGAGAAATTCAGTTTTTTTTGGCGAGAAATTTAGTTATTGTTGTGCACTATATAGTAAAAAAAAAACATTCAACATAGATTGTATGAAGGAACATTGCATGTTGACATTTTTCCTCAAATAAAGTTGATACAATCTGTTACAAAATTTAATAAAATGGGAAAGGGAATAATCATAATCTGATTCATGACAAGTAGAACATTCACACTAATAATATCCCCCTTCTCTTTCTTCTTTGGGAACTTTGGCTTCAGACTCGTAGGTATCAGTATCAGGCATCTCACACATAGGAGTGGTATAATAAAAAGGGGTAACCATATATTTAATCAAACCACGATACACTGATGTTGGGTAGTTGAGTTTGTAACCAGCTTTTCCACCACCAAAGTCAGTGAGAATGTTGCAAACATTATCAGGAGATGACACTAACCTCACATAGCAACCTTTTGTATCCAACTTTTTGCCGTATTTGTATTTGTCCACTGTAATGTCGTATAGTCCTAACTCATCTGTTGTGTCACTTGTATAATACATAACCCTGTTTCTCTTGTCCATACATGTTAGTGACACCTTAGCTCCTGTTAGTGTTTTGCACAATTAGTAACCAACCAAAGTATATGCTCATATGCATTAGAGTCTACTTGTTATGGACTATAAAAAATTGAGTCATTTTTATTATAAAAAACTTCTAAAATGTTTTTATTTTATTTTTAAATGTAACAAAATGATAATATCACATACCTTTAATTGGCTTATCACCAGAAACCCATTCGTTCCATCCCTTGCTACAATCCTGGCACAACACTTTTCCAACCACGTGAATGACTTGTGCTGGTTCTTCCCAAGCTGAGACTAGTATGCTATTGGTGGTGCAACAGACTACCATTGCAGTGATCATCAATGCTATTGCAAATGCCATCGTTCTTCTCAATTCACAAGGGTTTATGGCTACATTGACTTGAATGAAGCAAATACATATATATATATATATAACAAGCCAGCTAAGCAGGGGTTGGTTAGTGTGAGTATGAATTGGGAATAAACGTGGTGAAGCACTCCTATCGGTTCTTGACGTGCAATCCACTATTCAATTCTTTATAATAATACAAAATTAATCGATTATCATATTAATTTATCTCATTTTCTTCTGGTCAATGTGTAACACAAAAGGGCCCTTGGCTCAAACATATACAATCAGAAGCGAAAAATGTTGTTCCCACATCAAATGATTTTAGGAAACACCACGAAAATACCAAAATAATCTCATCGGCAGTTAACGGTCGATCGAGTTTAACCGATGGTAGTTAACTGTCGATGGAAATTGGGGTTAAATTTGTCATTTTATGGTCTTTTTTAGCTTTGCTTGTAGTGTAAACAACAATTTTCATCAGAAGTGAGCTCATCCGACAGAGAGGAGACAAATCTCATTTAAGGGTACTACTTTTTTTGACAAAAAAAAAAATATGCCACTCTTTACTTTCCATATTTTCTAAAAAAAAAATAAAAAAAAATCATACGTATGTATTGAAAATGCACTTTCGATCAACATAATATCTAAAAACACATTTTGAGATGACACAACATTTTTATTTTTTCTCTCTATATGTACACCCTAAGAGCATGTGTTTGGTTCACAAGAATAAAGAGAAACATTTCAACATATTGTGACATAAATTGTAGATACTTGAATCATTTAATAATTTGATCCAATATTTCATCCTTAACCGATGATGCATTGCGAGAGATCTATCCTTTTAATTAATTTCAGTTACCTTAAAAAATTAGTCTTCACATTTTTTTTGAGGTGATGTCTTCACATTTTGTTATTTGTCAAAGTATCATAGGGATATGAAGTGTGGTAACAAAAATATGACCCACAATTTTACAACACACTAAAGAATTTCCATTGGTCCATATATAACTCAAAACTAAAAAGTAAGGGAACCACATTTCAGTTTGAGGGACGAATCCAATCCAAAAAATGCATTATCTAGCTTGTACTCAAAATAAGGAATTGTTTCCACGATAAAACAGCACCACATAATCAAAGGACTCCAAGACTCCCAATAGGGACATAACACGCAACTATAACCTTCCCAAAATACACTATAACTACATAAAGTAAAACATTAGGGCTCACACACGCAGCCACATAAAAACTTGCGACAACGCTATATCTCCGTAACATCTCATTCTCACCACATACTTTGGAAATTAATTAATTTGATATGAAGCTTTTGGAAAAGGATTTTGCTCTCAACCAAAGAGGAACTGTTAAAATAATTGCAGAAGAACCCGATGATGTGTGGATCCTTTACAACCTCATCACGATCGGCGATGTTGTCACCGCCGATACCACACGTAAAGTCCATCTCGAATCAAATAAAAACACCGCGTCACGTGTTAAACTCACCCTTCATCTCAAAGTCACGTGTCGTGACTTTCACAAAGACTCTTCTACCCTTCGCGTTCACGGTCGCAACCTTGAATCCAATCAACATGTCGCCGCTGGTTCTTTCCACACATTAACCCTTGAAAGAAACAAATCCTTTGACCTTGAAAAAAAGTTGTGGGGTCCACACGCCTTTGAAGCCTTAACCGATGCCACCGAGAATTCATCATCTTCTTCGGATGCCAATCTTGCTGTTGTTCTTCTTCAACAACACCAAGCGGAGATTCACTTGCTTGGAAAAGGGGTCACTACTCGTTGTTCCAAAATCGAAGCCTCTTCACGTTCATATTCACATAAAAAATCTTCTTCTTCTTCTCCTTCCTTTAACGTGTTTTTTCGTGATGTGTTTGCAGCTTTTGTGAAACATGTGGATTTTAAAACTGTGAAGAGTGTAGTAATAGCAGGGGAAAGTGATGATAATGCATTGCTATCCCCAACTATTTTTCGTAGGTTTCTTTTATCTGAAGCAAAGAGGTTAAAGATGAGGTGTATAGAAGAGAACAAATCACGTATCGTAGTTGTGGGGTCACGGTGTAACAACAACAACAAGAGTAATTGTAACTTCGATTTAAGGGAAGTTTTCAATGACGCAGCGGTGATGAATTTAATAAAGGACAGTAACTTAGGGTTAGAAATTAGGGCTTTTAAGGAATTATGGGACATGGTGTGCGACAGTTCAGATCGTGTATGTTATGGACCAAAGCATGTGGAGAGTGCACACGAGATGAATGCAATTGAGACACTTTTGATAATAGATGAACTTTATAGGAATGAAGAGATTGAGATGAGGAAAAAATATGAGAGCATGGTGAAATCTGTGAAACAAGGTGGAGGAAAGGCTTTGGTGTATTCTTCTATGCATGTTTCGACACCACAATTGGCTCAGCTAACAGGTGTTGCGGCAATTCTCAGATTTCCATTACCTGGTCTTCAAGATATGGATGATGATGATCATGTTTAGAATTACATGTCTATGTTTAATGTTCTTTTTAATCCCTTTCCATTGTTAATGTTCTAGAAAGGAAATTATTATTTGTACATAAATGACTGTATATATATGTCTTATTCCACAATATTAATCCACAAATCATCTTATTATTGTCACTTTAAAAAATACATATTTTTCACCATTTTGGAGCCTATTTTGATGTATATATGCATGTAGTTTTTCCAAACTCCAAAATTAATAGTTAGCTTTAATATTTAACTATTAATCGTTTGTTTTTAAGGAAAAAATATTATAAATTTTTAAATTTTGGGGGCATTTTGCACATAAGTGCAAAACTTCAGAGGGATATTTGCAAAACGTTATGTTCACTAACAGAAAAATTTGACAGAGGGGGTAAATTGACTAACGTTGTGAAATTTCAGGGAGGTAATTGAAATTTTGTTAATTTCAGGAGGGTAATTGATGAAACTTATAATTTTTGGCATTATCCAAACATCTGTCTTGTAAAAAGGTGTGCTGCCTGTGGAAGAGGGGTTCCCATCAGGTCCCACTCGTAGAGAGAAAAACTAAAATTTCCATTGACTTGACTTCACTTCTCTTTTTAGTTTTCCCTATTCATTTCATTCTTTCTGCAAAGACGAATGCAGCATCATCTATTAAGTTACCGTTGCTATTATTAAAACTAAAATGCGCGTTCCTTTGTTGGTGGCTTTGGCCGCAATGGCGGTCACAGTTACGGTGGTATACGGCGGTTTTCCGGGGAGTTATCTTTCCCTTGAACGAACCATCCCTCTTAACCACCAAGTTGAACTCACCACTCTCAAAGCTCGCGACAGAGCTCGTCACGGCGGTCGAATCTTGCAAGACGGCGGTGGTGGTATTCTTGACTTCTCAGTCCAAGGAACCTCCGATCCTTACTTAGTTGGGTATACCATTCTTTCTCAATCTCCTTGCATTCTTTCGTTATCTTATCATAATATTATTTAAAGACTAATAATTAGTAGCATATTATGGGTTAATCTTGGTTTTCTTGTTCAGGTTGTATTTTACTAAAGTGAAGATGGGTTCTCCTGCTAAAGAATTTTACGTTCAGATTGATACTGGAAGTGATATATTATGGCTTAATTGCAATACTTGCAATAATTGCCCCAAATCTAGTGGTTTAGGGGTCAGTCAGATTTTCTTCTTATTATTATTTTCAAATTTTAAGCTGTCAATTATGACCTTACTATTTTATGGTAGAGAGATGAATTTGTGTAATTAGAACATGGACTATCAAGGATGTAATTGGAAGAAAAAAACTAATAATTTCGTCGAATTTATTGTTTTTTTTTTTTTAGTGTAGATAATAAACCATAAAAGATGGTTAAAAAGGGATTGAGGGACTATTATATTTTAGATTTAAGGGTGTAATGCTTAATGTTATTTTGGTTATGTATTGCATTATGTAGATTGATCTCAATTACTTTGACACCGCGAGTTCATCCACTGCTGCGCTGGTTTCCTGCTCTGATCCGGTGTGTTCTTATGCGGTTCAAACGGCTACAAGTCAGTGCTCTTCTCAGGCTAATCAGTGCAGCTACACTTTTCAGTATGGGGATGGAAGTGGGACGTCCGGTTATTATGTTTATGATGCTATGTATTTTGATGTGATCATGGGACAGTCTGTGTTTTCTAACTCTTCATCTACCGTTGTTTTTGGGTGAGTCCTCAATCCTCATGATGCTATTGATGGTATCATAGGGAGGGTGTGCACAATGTATAGGATTGGGAAATTTTTAAGTGAAATTACATTCTGAGTTTCGTTAGTTGCAAATATTGTTAAAATATAAAATACTGCGGATCAAACTGACTGTTACTGCATACATATTATATACGAAATCTTGTCAATAGGTGAAATTTTGAAATATTGGTAATTGGTTTTAATTGATCTTATTGGGATGATTCTTCTGGAAATAGGTGTAGCACCTATCAGTCTGGGGATTTGGCTCGGACAGAAAAGGCAGTTGATGGAATTTTTGGGTTTGGTCCCGGTGCTTTGTCTGTTGTATCACAAGTGTCATCACAAGGCATGGCACCCAAAGTGTTCTCTCATTGCTTAAAGGGACAGGGCAGTGGAGGAGGCATACTGGTTCTTGGTGAAATTTTGGAGCCAAATATTGTTTATACTCCACTTGTCCCATTACAGTATGTTCTCTCTTCTTCAATTCCTTCATTGTTTTCTTCTCCTATCTCAGTTGAACAAATTTTTCCCTAATATTGCATCACATTGATATTAAGGGAAAGTATTTGCATCATTTTTAAAGATTAATTGCTTGTTTGGAAACTATGAGATAATCACTCTGAAATTTATCAAGGGAAAGTGTTTGCATCATTTTTAAAGATTTATTACATCACTATGAGATGACCCGAAACATAAAGCATTGTTAGTTGTCATCTAAAAACTTGAAAATTAGCTAATGAACCACCATTTTGTACCCTTAGCTTACATAAAGTTTCTAATTTTGTTTGGTACTGTAAATCGATGTTTAGAGTGTTATTAAACTGTCATCTTTTAATCTCGATTACAATTTTTTGAAAGGAGACCTTCCATTTCATTGTACTAACTGTTTAGGGCAGTATTCTAGTTGCAAAAGTAATAGGTCTGGGTATTTGTATGTTTTGGGTTAGTGCCTCTTGCCAAGAACAAAATTTTCTACATTTCTCAATACAGTATTTTTATGAAGGGATCAGCCAGCTCCCCTCTCCTAACACTGATGTTGGTTTCTTACCATGTTCTTCTCTGATACCCTTGGTAAATGAATGTGAATCCTGGAAGTAGTAAAACATTTTCATTCTATTTTCTCTTTTGGGTGTTTTTCATGCCCTGGCCTTAACAATGCATTGTTTTCTTAGCAAAATGAAAATGCATGGTTTTGGTTTGATGTGATAAATTTCTCAAAATGAATATAGATGATATGATACTAAACAACACAATTGTTCTAATTTAATGAAATAAGTTTTTGAATTGAATATAGAAATTGGTATGGCTTACATGCTCTCAAAAAATTAAGTTCTTAAAATGCTGGTCATGCCATTATTCCCATTGTCAAATAACTTGCAGTTTCTATCAATATATTGATCTGTGATATCAGACATAATGCCCAGTGTTGATCGAATTTCAGGCCTCATTATAATTTAAATCTTCAAAGCATTGCAGTCAATGGACAAATTCTCCCAATCGATCAAGATGTATTTGCAACAGGTAACAATCGAGGAACTATAGTTGATTCCGGTACTACATTGGCATACCTTGTTCAAGAAGCTTATGATCCTTTTCTCAATGCTGTAAGTTCTGTTTTACCTCTCTTAAACTTTTGAAACACTGCACTTCGTTGTTTGTAGCCAAGTCTTATGATTTTATAGCCGTTCTCCAAATTTATTTAGTAGGGAACGTAAAATCACTATTTTTTCTTAATAAAATAAACTGTAATGACTTGGAGTAATAGGAAAAGCTTTTCTGTCTCAATCAGAAGGTCAGATTATTAATTTAAGGCTTTCCTCAGTATTAAACATGTTCTAGTTAATTATATGTCCAATCCTCAAAGACGGTTTAAGGTCTATATGACAAGTCTTCTTTATGGGCTATTTACACAGAAAACAAATCATATATACCAAGGTACTCATGAGTCACGATAATCAATTGCTTACCTCGCAAATTGGGGAGTATTTTTCACACCCACAATACTCTTTGTTTTGTGAAAACAGGGGAGTCCTTGCCACTTTTTCACACACTTCAACGAACCAACTAATAATATTAAATATGAAGATGGTAACAATAACCATCAATCTAGAGTAAAGAGACACTACTATGATGAAGTTACATTAAGGCTTGTATTAAAACACTCTGCCATTGCAGTAAGGCTGTATCTCCATGAGTGAACTTTATTACAGAATGTGAATCGAGAAAATGTTTACCTGAAAAATAGTGGACCCCTTTCTAATGTTTCTGCTACCAGGATCCAGCATCCACCCAAGAGTCCAAATAATAGCATTGAATCTTGAGACTAGACACCTGGATATATGTGACTAGCCGCAAATATTAACGGTAATTTTACGTTAACAAAAAAAAGTGGAACTGCAACGTAAATCAATGTCTGGATGTTACCCCTTCAAAAAGAAATCTGGATGTTACATTATGCATTGGACATTGAAGAATGAAAATTTAATTTGTAGTCAAAATTTTCTTTTTTTTCTATAAGGTGTGTTTAACAGAGGCGAACAAAATGTTATTTGTCTTGTGTTTTAAATCATTAAGAAATAATCCTGACCTTTCCAGTGCACTGATTTACATATCTCAACGGTTGTGTAGATAACTACCACTGTGTCACAATTTTCCAAACCCATTATTTCCAAAGGAAACCAGTGTTATCTGGTCCCAACCAGGTTATTTCAATTCTCTGATTCTCTTTGATCGTAAAAAATATATTTTGTGCTATTATGATTTCTGAGATGTCATTTGGATTTTTGCTCATTCAGCCTAGGTGATATATTCCCTCTAGTCAGTTTAAATTTCATGGGTGGAGCATCCATGGTTTTAAAACCAGAACAGTATCTTATACATTATGGTTTCCTGGTAACTATGTCTTTCTCTTTGTTGATCACATTCTTCTTCTTGTCTAAGTAGGAGCAGTTCTCGTGAATTGCATGCCACTGATAATTGTCTAAAGCATTACTTGTTTTTTATAGGATGGTGCTGCAATGTGGTGCATTGGTTTCCAAAAAGTGCAGAAGGGATACACAATTTTAGGAGGTTAGAAGCTGGAAAAATTATTTTAGCAGAATAAAATCTACATAAGAGTTTGATGAAATTAGCTCTTTCTCTCATTTGATTATGATACAGGCTCTTATGTTTTTCCCCGCTTAAGAGCAACATGGTGCTATACAGTTCCGTTGGTCCACCGCAGGGGGATCTAGGGAAGGATCAGACCCATTTGTGGGCCTATAGAATAGTGGATATGTCTTCTGTGTAGTAAATAACATTGCTAATTTTTAGTATTGATTTTTATCGACTAAGTTGTTCGTTCATTTGCAGATCTTGTTCTCAAAGATAAGATTTTTGTATACGATTTAGCTAATCAACGAATTGGATGGACCGACTATGATTGTGAGTTAACCATCATTTCCTTTATTGCATATATGCTCCTTTACATTGTCATAATCTTAAATTGGTGCTCGCTGCTCAGGTTCCTTGGCTGTAAATGTCTCTGTGGCTACGAGCAAGAGTAAGGATGCATACCTCAGTGCAGGACAGATGAGTGTTAGCTCCTCACACGTCAGCATTCTCTCCAAGTTGCAACTTGTAAGGATTGTGGCTTTTCTTGTGCATATAATAGTTTTCATGGAGCCCCAGTTTTTGTAGATGATGTTCAAGAGTCAAAAGCTCATTCTTTGGAAAACATACTGGGGTCAGTCGATGTTTATTTATTGTCGGCATACCCTTCATATTTAGAAACGGGAGTTAGTTGCTGTTTTCTTCCCTACATTTGATCATATTGCAAATCTTTCTCCAATTAGTATGTGGAAACTGCAGATCTCACTGTAAAAGGGCTCTGTTGTTGAGAAATGGCAAATTTGTATACTGATATACTTCTGAAGTTGATGGAAATTATACTATATATATAAAGTTTACCAGAGCCCACTTCCACTCTACCAACCAATGTTGTGTTGTAACTGTAACTCTGGTAGTTAGTGACAGTTAAAGAAGTTAGTTATGAATGTTATATGTATACTGGCTCTTGGACCATCTGATGTCAGACTATAAACAAAATGTATATCATTGTGATCAATACAATTCATCTTTAGTCTTTATTACCCTTTTCTTTTGCAATTGTGAGATTAACTGAATGTATTGTTCCCCTAGAAACTGGTATCTATAGCCTTTTCTCTTCAATCCAAATAGTTTGTGTGTGTGCGCTCGCTCCTGTGCATGACATTTAAGTTGCGCTGATGTAATGACCAGTTCCAATGGACCCTTCATTTGGTAACTTGCCAATTTTTTATGCCAAGATTTGTATCAAGATGAAGGTCCTATGCTTCCTCGAAGTGACTGAAAAGAAGTTTCAATAACTTGGTGATGCACAACGAAACGAAGCCACCTTTCGAGAGTCAAAAGTTGTCTCTATAGTTTTGGTAAAAGAATAAACCCTTTAAAATGCAGTTTGTTTTTTAGTTTTAATTAATTCATAGGTTTTTTTTTTATACAAAATCATTTGATATTTCTTTTTTCTATTGATAGTAAAGTCAATAAATTTAATCTTTGATGAGACAATATTAATCTTAGATAGATTCTTCAAAAAAAAAAAAATAGGGTTAATATGTTTTTGGTCCCTATAAATATGTCAACTTTTCGTTTTAGTCCCTCTAAAATTTTCCTTCAACTTTTAGTTCCTATAAAATTTTCAATCACTACTATTGGTCCCTATTTTTAATTTAATTTTTGTATTTTTTAATGAAATTGTGCATAAATGTGTAAAATATTCTAAAAAAAAATAAATTTTTTTAACAAAACACAAATTAAATATAAATTTTTAACTGTAAAAAATATAAAAATTCATACTAAATTCATGTTTTGTTAAAAAATTCTAAATTTTTTTGGGAGTGATTCTTATAATATTTAGAATTTTTCTGGAAAATTTCATTAAAAAAATATGAATTCTACATATGAGTTTATTTTAAAAGAGGGACCAAAAGTGAAGATTGAAAATTTTATAGGGACTAAAAGTTGAAGGAAAATTTTAGAGGGACTAAAATGAAAAGTTGACATATTTATATGGAACAAAAACATATTTAACCCAAAAATATATATTACTTTGATAATTTTAATAGAATATAAGATATTTTTATCAAGTAAATTGTTGTCAATAGAAAAATATGATATCTTTTAATCATGCAAACTTTTTTTTTCTTCTATATTTTTGTTGTGAATTCGGACTCAAAATCACACCAATACAAACTATGATGTGTGGAGCAAAGGAAAGTAGTAACTAATATCAAAGTGAACACAAGCAATAACAACAATAGCAGCACCTAGATCTAATCTAGGAATCAAAGTGAAAAGCTCAAAACCACAAGCAAAAGATAAAGAGAGAAGAGAGAAACAAACACACCAAAGATTGTTGACCCAGTTCGGTCCAACTTGACCTAATTTGGGGGAGAGATTGATCTCTCCAATCCACTATCAATGAGTTCTTACAAAGGGATACAAATGGGTTACAAGAAATTAGCTAAACAAGCTCACAAAGAACAAACCTAATTTCTACCAATTTTTCCAATCTCACAAATGAACAAGACACTCAATGATTTTCACTTACCCAAGGTGTTTACAATGTTTCCCAACCCAAGAGAACTCTAATAAAAGACCTTAACCCTAAAGTTAACTCCTTTGATTTCCCAAGTTTTGCTCTCTTGAAGTTCTCTCTCTCCTTCCTTCAAAAATGAGCTAAAACACTTAAATAGTACACAGTGACAGACAAAAATCGTGTCGCGCCAGTGAAAATCGCGCCACGGTTGAAGCGTACGACCCAAGGTACGACAACCTTATCCACAAATCGCGTCACGCCTGCACAAAATTGCGCCACGATTTGCTTAAGCAGAAACCATCCATTCTGCCAGCAAAAATTGCGCCACGCCTCTGAAAATCGCGCCACGATTTTCAGCTTTCACAGCATCACAATTTGAAGGCAATTTCAACAATTTTTTAAGACTAAAATGATTGTCTTGGTGACCTTATCCTTAAGTCGGTCCGTTAACATGTATAGTTTATCAACTTAAATATTTTTTTCAACCATAATTTATATTTATTTTTTAACCAAAACCTATAAAGAATAATATTTATGTTATTTTTAACTAATCATTAGACCTAGCGGCCACCACATCTCTCTAATCGTTCATCTTTAATCCTTTCAAGAGATGGGTGTTTTGGAGCAATTTTTTTTCTTCCAAAATCACCCATCTCAATTTTTTTTTTCTTCTTCTATCTAAATTAGCGGTTTTCACAAAATTTTTAGTTTTTCTTGGTTTTCTCCGTGGTTTCGTCGCCTAAGTGCGATAATGTTGTTATGTTCACAATCTTCTTTTTAAGAAACTTAAGTAAAACATTCAAATTGACACCGGAGATAATCAAACATGAATCCTTGAGGGGGAACATACTTTAATGTCCTAAGTCAACATCATCAAGCCGACCCAAGTGTGATGTTATTTGATTTTTTATCTTACCGTGGTGTTTGTTGTGTTCAGATTGATAAACTTTTTTCATATGGTGTTCATTACTAATGCAAGAATGACTTTAGTATAATCAACATTACATATTTGGAGGCATGAATTTATTTTGTTAGATTTGTATGCATTTTTTACATCTTTTTTATTTATAAACTGAGTGATGCGAGTTTGTTCACAAAATCCTCTTCTTTTTTTTAAAATGATTGAGAATTTCTATTTTGTTTTTAGCAGACGCAGAAAAACAAGGTGTGTTTGTGGCGTTTTCTCGTACTATTTGTTTGAAACAGTCTCCTTTTCATTCCGCAACGTTCTTATTCCCGTTTTTTTCTCCCTCCGCCATTTTTTCATTTATTTTGGTCACTAATTTCATATACCCACGCGCTACTATCTCATCTCAATCTCATCATTTCAACCATTCACCAACTTTATGTCTAAATTTGGACAATATTCGGACTATGGTGCCTTAAATTGGCAACGTTATCTTCATCATTAATAACTATACTGCCTTAAATGTGAATGAAAAAATAACTATGGTAACTTAAATGGGTAAGATGGGTAACATCTCGCGCCCCAATAGTGAGTAGAGTAAGGTTGCAAAAGCATGCTAGTATGCTAGAATGCACTTGAGAAATGACAGCTTTTTCTCTCATACTCACATTTTGTTTTTACTTTCTCTCTATTGTTTTGGTTTTTGTGTCAATACTCATGTTTCTTTGTATATTTATGTTATCCCACAAGTTGTCAACAAAAATGATTGTTCAAATAACACTCATCGATGCATTACCATAGAAAAAAGGATAGCACCAAATGCTACAATGGTCCTATTTGTCAATGTGCTTACATCGTTAATAAGATTTTTTTTTTACGGATACATCGTTAATAAGATAAAACTACAATTTGAATAATTGCGTACCAATATTAATTACATGTCAATTGAATAAGATCAACTTTGGAAAGAACTTGTTTGTTAGTGACACCAAGAAATATCTTTGAAAAAAAGTTAGAAAGTGCTATTTAAATTACATTATAATAACCCAATAACGCTTAAATGAAATGAAATGTAGTATTTTTTTAGTTTAATTAAGGTTTTCGTTTGAATCCATTTTTCGGCATGCACCGACGTTAAAACTCTTAGGGAGAATTTGCTGCATATTTAAATTTCATAAGGTTTGAGAGAAGTTGCGTGTGAAAGATATCTAATTTACGGAAAAAAAAATTACATTATTATAAAAGCTCCATTGTAAATCCAATAAAGACAATAAAAAAAACGACCAACAAGTGGTTTAAAAAATGTGTTTGATCTATTATTGTCAAATAGTGATAATAAATTTTTACAAAATCAAGTTGAATCAATTAAGTTTATTTGAGGGGAGCAAGATTCTTGGTATTTTATTTTTAAAAAAAAAATAATTTTTTTATTAATAGGGTCCAAATTCAATGTACTGTTTGATAAAGGAAACTGTTTGATTAGGGAAACGAGCTCCTGTTCTCGTGAGCTTAACTCAGTTGATTGGGAAAAAAGGAAAACGAGCTCCTAACCATTTTGACTAAAATGGATCCATTATAAAACATATCTATGTGTGAATGTATAATAAAGTATATATATGTGTAGGTTTTGAGGCAACGATCTCGAGTATTTAAAGTAGAAGATGTGGTAATATTCGACCTATCCAAAAGATCTGACATATGATAAAGCATGTATGAGAGGTTAAGATGAATATGTGTATCCTGAAACTTATTTTAGTGAAGTTGGAATTGTGAAAGGGTGGGAGAGATGCTTTGATTATTTATATGAGAGGTTAAGATGAATATGTGTATCGTAAAACTTATTTTAGTGAAGTTGGAATTGTTAAAGGGTGTTAATAGGGTCATGTTAACGTGTGCCTTAAAGGCACAAGTTAAGAAACTAAAAATGGAATTAAAAAGTAACTTTTGTATTGAAAAGATAAAATTTCAAACTTTTAATACGTTGAATCACAATTTCCAATATATATATATATATAAGTTTAGCTTGTGCCCTTTTCTTTGATTATTTATGATGTTTGTCTTGATCAAATATGATAATTAATTAATAAACATTAAACAATGAAGAAAAAAGAAAAAACACAAGTCAAAAGAAAATGGAAGAATAAGCGAGTGAAAAGCACGTGAGTAGATAGCGCGTGAGAATAAATGTAATTTGGATAGTCGTACTACCTGAACGGCCATGCATGCCGAGTCCTTCCTACACTCACTCACTCACACACATCACCAGGATCCTCTCATTCATATTCACACACATTCTTTCTTTCTTTCTTTCTTTATCTCTCTCTCTCTCTCTCTCTCTCTCTCTCTCTCTCCATTTTTGTTTCTTTCTTTAGAAACTAACAACTCACTCCATCCATCAATGGCGGTTCCTCCCTCCGCCACTCCAGCTTCTCTTTACGTCGGCGATCTCCATCCCGACCTCTCCGACTCTCAGCTTCACGATGCTTTCTCCGATTTCAAAACTCTCGCTTCTGTTCGCATTTGCCGAGACTCTTCCTCTGGTAAATCACTCTGTTATGGTTACGTCAACTTCCTCTCCCCTCACGACGGTAACATCACTTTCCATTCTTCCTCTTTCTTCTGTTAATATTTCTTTATTTAGATAATCATTATCATTATCATTCTTTATTTTCTTTGAATCATGAGATTTTGATTCTGAATTGCATTCTTTAATTACTGTTTTCTTTGATTATATTGATTAAATAAAATGAAAGATTTGAAATCGATTTTATCATTTTCTGTTATGATTATCAAGATCCGAGTGTGTTAATTTTAATGTTAATTTGTTTGATTATGAAGCAATTCGTGCCATTGAGGTGAAGAATCATTCTACATTGAATGGAAAAGCTATTAGGGTGATGTGGTCACGTCGTGATCCTGATGCAAGGAAAAGTTGTATAGGGAACGTGTTTGTTAAGGTATCTCTCTCTATGCTTAATTTATTTTATGTACTTGTTAAATTACTAGTGTTTGGTTTAGGTTATTGTTTCTGAAATGGGATTCTTTTTGCTGTTGTGACAGAATTTAGCTGAATCAATAGATAATTCTGGATTAGAGGATATGTTTAAGAAGTTTGGGAATATTTTGTCAAGTAAAGTTGTAATGTCTGAGGATGGGAAGAGTAAAGGATATGGCTTTGTTCAATTTGAAACAGAGGAATCTGCAAATGCTGCTATTGAGAGGTTGAATGGATATCTTGTTGGTGATAAGCAAATGTAAGTGAAATTATGCATTGTTTTTGGTGACTTTCTTGTGGTCCGTATATGTTTTTGCGTTGAATTCTATGATTCTTTGGCGGCTCTAAAGTTAATTTATGTAGATTGGCTGAATTCTTATATTTCATGAGATTGGTTTTAATTCTTGTCCCAGATATGTTGGAAAGTTTGTCAAGAAAAGTGACCGCATATCGTCTGGCCCGGATACTAGATATACAAACTTGTACATGAAGAATTTGGACTTAGATATTTCAGAAACACTTCTGCGTGAAAAGTTTTCCTCTTTTGGGAAAATCATTAGCTTGGCTGTTGCAAAGGACAGCAATGGTATGTCAAAGGGTTTTGGCTTCGTGAACTTCGATAACCCAGAAGATGCTAAAAGGGCAATGGAAACAATGAATGGATTGCAACTAGGTAGTTATTTATTCTATTATTGTGTAGGTTTTTGGCTGGCAAAGTTGAAATTTATTGATGTTGATCCTGTATATTATCTGGTTTTGATTTATATCAACAGGT
This sequence comes from Medicago truncatula, assembly GCF_003473485.1. Lineage (NCBI taxonomy): Eukaryota > Viridiplantae > Streptophyta > Magnoliopsida > Fabales > Fabaceae > Medicago > Medicago truncatula. The sequence continues at coordinate 48,599,547 of NC_053048.1, forward strand.
TCAAAGATTCTGTATGTAGCCAGGGCACAGAAGAAGGCTGAGCGTGAGCAGATCTTGCACCAGCAATTTGAAGAGAAACGAAAGGAACAAGTCTTGAAATATAAGGTAATTTATTTACCACTCTCCAATATTTAACCAGCCAATTTCTCTGCAATTGTCTTATGGGGTCATCCTTTAACTTCCAGGGGTCAAACATTTATGTGAAGAATATTGATGACAATGTTAGTGATGAAGGACTGAGAGATCACTTTAGTGTATGTGGCACTATAACTTCTGCAAAGATTATGCGAGATGACAAAGGGATAAGCAAAGGATTTGGTTTTGTGTGCTTCTCCACTCCTGAGGAGGCTAATAAAGCTGTGAACTCTTTTCATGGTAAGTGAGTTAAGTTGTTGATGCGATGTGTTTCTACACGATACATGCTTCAGAGTAGTTAAGTTGTCTGGTGGGGATATGAAATAGGAAAAAAAAAATGCATGATGTTAGTTCCAATAAAAGAATGTAAGAATTGCATGATATATCTTTATTGGGTAACAATTTGAGAGATTGTTCATCATGCATCTATCCATCAAGTGAATATTGACAGGTGTCTGCCCTTATAGTTCTTTTCTTTGTAACTATTCATTTTATTCTATAGGATTTTATAATTACCATGAAAGATTAGTATAACTCTCCGTCTTATCCTTTACCATTACTAGGTTCCATTCCATAATTGCATGAGTTCCAGCCTAGTCCTTTTCAAGGGTTTTATTTGTGATTCTTCGTTTCATTTTTCTATACGTGTGCATGAATGTGTGTGTATGTTTTTTGGCGGCGGTTATTGTTGAAGGTTCTTTTGTATACACTACACTTAAATGTGTTCTTGGGTTGATTTTGAAAATTGAATTATTCTTTAAATGAATCCAAGAGAATGTCACAACTATCGATTTGGTTTATGGGGTAAGACTCCTAAAAAGAATTTGTACATTTCACAAGTATGCATAAACTCTTGATTCAATCTAAATCACATTGTGATCTTAACTCACTTAAATTGAAGGGTGAATATATCTTTATATGCATCTTTTAACAAGAGCATTTTAGAGGAGCTTTTCCCAGGTTTATGATATGAGATACAATCAACCTTGCATTGCATGTTAATGCAAATAAAGGATACTCGATAAGTCTGAAAATATTAATCTTATATTACTTTTTGTATACTATTCTGGAACTGAAGATCTTGCAAATCTGCATATCTTCCTCTTCAAGATTTATAATTAACACCATTTTATCTGCAGGATTCATGTTCCATGGTAAACCGCTATATGTTTCTCTTGCTCAGCGGAAAGAGGACAGACAGGCACAGTTGCAGCTCCAATATGCCCAGCAAATTGCAGGACTCGCTGGGCCTTCAACTGCCATTGTCCCTGGTGGATATCCTCCTTTCTACTACACAGCTACTGGTGTTGTTTCACACGCGCCTCCTCGTGCTGGGCTCGTGTATCAGCCTATGGCATTGAGGCCTGGATGGAGGGCTAATGGCTCTGCACCTCCTGCCAGATCATTCCAACAGTCACCTACGCCTGTTGTAAGTAACAATTTTGTTAGGAACCTGATAAGTATTTCATTCACTCTTTCACAAATTTTTATAAGGATTTTTGAGAAATTGCAAAAAAGTAACTTCAGGAAAAAGAAAGAAAAAAACTTACGACGAAAGAACTTAATAGCGACGTTGATTTTATTTGGAGAAACTGCTACTGTTTCATTGGGAGTTTAACGAGTCATTGGTATTAATTCCTTTCATTCACAGGTTTCTAACAATAATACTAGGCAGCATAGGCAAAATAGGGGTAGGATGAATGGCCATGCAGTATCACAGGGAAATACTCACTCTGGTACATATATGCCACAAGCCCAGCAGGCTTCTCAGTCAGCGATCTCTTCAAGAGAGTCAAGTACTCAGCAGGTTTTTTCTTTCTTTCTTTCTTTCTCGAGCCCCACTTCTCACTTATAGAACATGTAAATGCTTATGCGTTGCACATTCTCGACACAACTATCAGGTGTCACAGAGTTCCCAGTGCTACTTGTTTTTCTGAACAACACTATGCCTTAAAAATAATTTGAAACTGTGCTTGAACTTCGGACTAGCAAGTTTTGTTTAGTCTTTGATATAAAATAGTGAAGATGTTTGTATTTTATTTCGAAACTTGTGCTTTAATCCCTTTCTATACATTTATTTCATACATATTTCTGTTCTGTTTTCTCAAGTTCGTATCATTTGCAGAGAACTGGGCAAGCTAAGTATGTACCTAGTGGGCGCCACCGTGAGATGGAAAAAGGATCTGGATTATCATCTAGTGGAGGATCCTTGGGACCAGAAGTGCTGCATAGCATGCTTGCTAATGCTACTCCAGAGCAGCAGAAGGAGATACTTGGCGAACATCTATACATGCTTGTCCAGAAAATCAAGGTATAACTTTGCACTATTCTCTTTTTTTGGGTATATAAGATTGGGCTTTTGAATTCTTAAAAAGTATATTTATTATGCTATGTTGAGCAGCCTAACCTAGCAGCAAAGATTACTGGGATGCTTTTGGAGATGGACAATGCTGAATTGCTGGTTCTCATTGAATCACCAGAGTCTCTTTCTGCCAAGGTGGAAGAAGCTTTCCAAGTGCTGAAGAACTCTAAAGCTAAAGTTTCTGGTCAGGATGTACTTCATTCAAATTTCCTTTCAGCTGAGGTTGCTGTGAACTAAGTGAAGAAGCCTCCAGGAACGACAACCTTACAGTATATTTCCACATGAAAAGAACTTTTAGTTTTATGTTTTCCTTCCTTAGGGATGAAGAGAATTGGTAGTAATAGTAAGATTTAGGATCTACTTTGTTTTGAATTTTGTTTACATGGATTAACTTCAATGAATTTTGGTTCAATATTTTCATTTTTCATTAATATGCCGCAGCACAAACAGGGTACGCACACTATTCCAATCTCAGTAATATGTAAGCACGTCAACACTTTTATACAGTCTTTCTAATTTAACATGGGAAATTTTGCTTCGATTTTTAGGATCTAGACAGTTAATGTCCAAAGTCACCATGGATCCTGACCTATCAAAGTTGGGTCATGTAGATTCATATGAAGGGGTAAAGCTATCTTAGTACCTAGTTTCTTTAGTCATAAAACTCGAATACAAGTTCTTATTTATGGAAATGTTAGTTCTTTGCCACTTAGAACATAATCGACGTTTGTTTACTTCATGTACTTATCCCTAATTCTAGTGTCTTTAGTTGTGTGAAAACATTAATCTCTTGAAGCCTAAACTTCTGTGAAAAATATAAAATAGAAAAAAGTTTGATTATTATAGAGACTAAGGTAGTAGTTGATTATTATTGTTTAATCTTATAGCTGATTTTTGTAAATAACTTGTTTGGATCCCTAAAGTCACATATCATAAAAGGAACAAATGGTAATAATTTAGTGAAATGTCAGGACAAGTATAACAGGATGCTGTGATAGCTCTAGCTCCTCAACAATAGAGTTAGGTGTAATAATCATGAAGTTGATAAACTCGACAGGGCTACATAAACTCCTTCGTAACACCATATTAACCTAAAGGTGTTTGCATAATTTCCTTTCATCATAGCAATTGTTGTCAACTTTTTATTAAGAAAATAATAATAAAACATGTTAGTCAAAACTTGTTTTATTAAAAGCTATTACATGATGTAACTAATTGTCTATATATAATCAAGTACAAGTGGTTGCACTTTCTGCTTCAATAAGAATGCAAATAGATAAAAATTACCTAGATTCAAGACACAGTAACCCAAAACAAAAGTATCTTGATTCAAGAACACATGATAGTGCTATCAACACACACTCTCTAACACACCTGTCTTCACGGTCCTCATATCAGTTGAAATTTAAATTTGGTTCCACTAAAATATTGCAAGTCCACGTAAATTTAGTGGAACTCGTGTCCATTTCAACCAATATCCATGATGGACGCAAATCATATCTTTGCAAATTCAATAGTTTTCTTCCCATCATGAGCTTTGCTGAAGAAATGGTTGAAATAGTCAGAGTACACAACTTGTTTGTATAGTGGTTCATCTCCATTCTTCAACGTTTTTGACAGAGGCCCAATGATGGCATCAGGTGCTGGGTTGACAAAGATTGGCATGGAGATCCTAGTCTTGTTTCTATTAGCAACCACTCTATGTTCTATACTTTTGTAACATTCATTGCTCATTATCTGGAGCACATCCCCAATGTTAACTACCAATGCTCCATTAACAGGAGGAACATTGATCCAACCATCACTATCTTTGCCTCTTACATAAAGTCCACCAATATCATCTTGTAGAAGGACAGTGATTGATGTTATATCAGAATGAGGACTTACTCCTGATACTAGTTCAGGTGCAGGACAAGCTGGGTAGTAAACAAAGCCTAATGACATCGTATCCATTAAGGCGTGTTCTCTTTCTCTGCCTAACTCCTTCACATTCAATTTCTTAAGAAGCACTTTTAGCAATTTTCTAATAAAAGCTTCAGCATATTTCATATATTCTAGTGCTTGATCCCTGCAAAAATGATAGTCAATCAAGACTGATATCAATATTTGTTGAATTTACAACTTAAATAGTTAAATTTCATGATATACACAAAGCAAATCATGGATAAGTATATTTCTTACTTGCATACAGGAGGCCAATATGCATGAATTTTCTCCTCTGAAGTATACACAAGATGCAGGTGATCCTTCCACTCCAATACTGACTCAGCATGAGGACTAAAACTAGTGGCCAACCTCACAACATCAGGTGGTGAATTCTCTTTCAAAGATTTCTTCTCCTCAACTGGTAATTCAAAGAACTTGTGGACAGAAGCTTTCAGATCATCGACGGCATTAATGGGTATCCCATGATTCACAATTTGGAAGAAACCCCATTTAGTTGCAGCACTAAAAATGGAATCTTGGACTTGTATGTCTTCCCAGTTTGTGAAATCAATGATGGGTATTGATTGCTCCGAGTCTTGGGGAATAATTTTGCATTTGTCTAATCTAGCTTTGACAGGTTGGATAATTGGTGAGGAACATTAGGGAGATTTAGATCAGCAAGACCTTTTACACCATTGGCTTGGTTAACCAAAAAATCAATGAGGTTTGTAGGGGTGGTAGGCATGATTTAAGATAATGATGGGAATTTGAGAACTTGGAATAAGAGCAAGCACTGAAGTACCGTAGGACTATTATATTATGAGAATGAGATAGTAAGAAATTATTTTCCCTTGAGTTATAATCAATGTACATCAAATCAATTATTTATACTACTACATCGATGATCATAGTAAAATAAGCTAGTCCAAATGTAGGGGTGGTAACAACTAACTAATTATAATTAACTAACTCCCCATAGGATCCGGGAGCTACAAATTGCCGTACAACGTCAATGTCGTGGAGTAGTTGTCTTTTAAAATTGTTTCACTCACTGAAGACATTTAAGACAGACCAAGGGTTGTTAAAGATTGGTCTTGAGATGCATTGCTTGCATGTTATGTGAGAGAAATCAGCATGAAATTAACGCAAACTATAATATAGGGCTTTTTTCTAATATAGTCTTATATTTTTAATATAGGACAAAATTATATGGGACTAAAATAAGATATAAAACCAAGCAAAGCAGGCCAATAATTTGTTCATATTCACGTCAAGAAACAGGCCGTGAGAATAGAAGGGAAACTTTTACGATCATTAGAAGTAGGGTTTCCCAAGTTAATTTCCATTTACAGTTTTCTCTACAGCATATTTCCAAGTGAAAAGAACTTTCAGTTTTATGTTTTCCTTCCTTAGGGATGACAAGAATTGGTGTCAATAGTCTTTATAATTTAATCATCTTAAGAAATTTTGCTTAAATTTTTTAGGAAAAAGTCCGATTAGAAGATAGCTTTTGATGGAAAAAAATTCGATAGAAACATATCTCCCAATAAATATTTGTCATCAGAAGATACATTCCAATAAATTAAAGGACTTTTGAACAAACATAAATGGTATATGTCGAAAATTTCCAAAAAGAATATGCTAAGTTTTAAAATTAGGCGTGAAATGACTATATTTTTCATATTAATTAAATTGGAGAGAAGTTAAAATGAGTCATCATTATATTTTCATCATAAATTTATTCAATGCATAAAATTAAAAAACATTCAACTTATATGAAAGATTCATCATGTTGTTCATTAAAATATCTATCCATCACAAAGCTAGAAGAACAATACTGTTTATCTAAATCAAATTCACATAAAGCTTAAGTTTATATAGTTGTAAATAATAAATGTTAGAATTAGTACTTAATAATGATTAATCTTTTTGTTTTAGGTTAAGCTTGTAAGGTTACTTGAAATGCAAGTAATCTAGTTTGTCCTTATCTCTTTGAGACTTTGCTATAAATAAGCCTCTCCTTTGTACATTGAGTGGGTTAAGAAATAAGATAATCAATATTTTCACATGTCAATAAATACATAATTCAACGAGTATACATTGACAGTCAGCATATCACATCGCATCAAAACTAATAATAACATTTGCACAATCCCATAATAATTCATAAATTACAGTCATTCAAACTCAAACTAAACATGCAAGTCTTCAATTATTCACTATTACAAATGAAGTCTTCAAATATTCACCGCAAAAGCATTAGTTGCAGTACAACAATATGGATAAATATGAAAATGTTGCATTAATGTTTTGCTGCACAATATAATTGAAAATCGTAATATAAGTTATGTATTCATTAAAAAATATCATAAATTAAACACTAACTAATAACACGACATGTATGTAAGAGTTATAACCATGATTGAGACCAAAGGAATATTAGTGTGTGGATAACGAGAAACGTTACAAAGCAATTAGTCATGAAACACAAGAATAATTGATTAAATCTTTTAATTGTTCACATGTATTATTTATGTCAAATCCATTTGTAATTTATAACCATTTGTTGTTTTATTTGTTTTAATTTTATTAAATGAGACCATGTGTTTACGGTGAAAGCAAATCCACATTTTAAAAGAAAAATATCAATGTTATTCTTGCAATTCGTGGCCAAACTCATTTGTAATATTAACACCTCTATCAGTGTAAATATGAAAATGTTCATCTTCCATTTCAAATGTGAAGATACACTTCAACCAATTCCATTCTCATTAGTTGAATTGAAAAAGTGACATGATTAAAAATAGTAACTTTAATTACAAACCTAACTACTAATTTATCAATTATAAAAACCAAAAAGGATGAAGGCTGCGGCTTACCCAATCACAGGTGCAAAAACAGGAGTAAATTATTCATACGTCCATAAAAAGATATATTGTACACGTATCCTGGTGAGATATAGGGTAAAACAAGAATGGTAAAACTTCAAAAAGAAAAAAAAAAACACAATTGTCAATGTACAAATTAGTAAGCATGAAGTACACAAAAATGAGTTTCCAGAGACAACAAGCTAAGAAATCAAGCAGTCAAAGATTAAAACATGTTCAATCATATGCAAGCAAACATCCCACAAGTTAAAATATTAGTCTACAAAATATAGCCATGTGTTTTGCCCTAGTATGAGTCGTAAATAACTCCAAAATATAAACAAAGTAAAAAAATAAAATATGTAGGAAATTAAATTAAATCAAATTAGTATATATAAGTATATAAAAAATTAATTGAACTTTTCACACAATATTATTCACCGTTAAGATTTTGAACTAAACTAAACTAAAGCTAGTAGTTCTTTTTAGATAGTTATATTCATTGTCAATGAAGCGTGGAGTAAGAATATATTTCATGATGTAAATTATGTGATGACCATATAGGGTGATTCTTAACAAAATAAACCGACATAGAGGTAAGATATATTTCTTGATGTAAAATATGTGATGACAATGGTATTAAAAATAGGGAAAAGTTTATACTTTGCTTTTAAAGTGAGTTTTATTTTAATGATGAGACAGTCGGTTCTAGAATTTCAAATCAAATTGTAGCTTTTAAAGAAGAATTTAATCAGGTATAAAATTGTTTGGTGTTGGACTTAAAAGGAATAAAAAAATATTATTTGATATACCAAATGAAAGTATTGATAAACGATTATATTTTTTAGATTTTTGGTAAGGGAGCATGGCCAGACATCCATAACTTATGCATTTTTACTAAAGAATAACTCGATATATTGTGCGGCGATGCAAAACAAGATACATGAATGTATCAAATTAATTTAATTACCATAAATATGCTTCTTATATTAACAGTTGAATGATAATTCTGTCATGTTCACATTTCGAGGAGCTTTCCTATTGTTAAAGTAAGTATCAACATTTTTAAATGACATCGATAGTTTTGTATAATTTTTTTTATACTTAATCACTAAATTATTCACTACTTCGAACAGTTGCTCAAAATTCTTCAAAAGTTTGACACAACTTGGAAGATTTCTACAATTTGTGACTGCGACACCTCGACTTTCTTCTGGAGGATTTACATCTTTGTACCCTAAGTTGAAGGTTGTCCGAAAGGTGTGTGTAAACAAATTGCAAACATGAATAACGATTTTATGTTGTTATCAGCTAAATCTTGTGCTTGTTTTTAACAACTTCCATCCACTGAGTTAACTAGCGTGATGACTTGTTTTAACTTATTTAAGCTACCTCCATACCTATCAAAATTACACATGATTTTTTATTCCATTCTTTCCTACTTATAAATCATTAACTTTGAGTCTAAGCATTCTTTGATCACTATTCATTTTCAGGTAAAAATGAAAGAAAAGCTCTGGTATGCCATAACAAAGCGACAAAGTTCTTTCCACTTTTCATAATTTCTTTTGATAAGCGTCCAGTTTGAAAATATGAGTTTGACTTACTTGGCAGTACATAAAATGAATATTTGTTAGGGTTAGTACTTTGATTTTTCATGACATTTCTTGTTCTTAAATTGTTGGAATATTTGGTTGAAAAAATATTTCTTTGCTTGATTGGGAGGGAAAATCTTACCATATGTGCCTACCTATCATGTTTTCCTTGTTAATAATATTTTGATATTTAGTACAGTGCTTTTTTCAATTAATGTTATAGGTTAATATTTTATGTGTTTTCTTTTAATTATGAAATTCATCATTTTTTAATTAATTTTTTTTAGTATAATATATATATATATATATATATATATATATATATATATATAGATATTTTCTATATATATATATTCTTTCAAAGAGAGAGATAGTGATCAATATGTTAATGAGTTAATGTTTTGTTATCTTTGTGTAGTAATTCGTACAATGAACAAAAAAATTGTTGCTTATATGGTGGATAAACAATCAATATAAGTAGGGTGGAAGCCTCGTGATCGTACTGTTTGTAGGGGGTGGTCTAAATAATCTATGTTAAATTTTTGGTATCTTTTAATTTGAAATTGTTAAACCAAGTTAGCTGAAGAATTTTCTTGTTTCTTGGTAGCACAAAGCTAAATCAATGTTTGATAACAACCTAGAAAGTATATTTTATGATCATTAAGAGAATTTTAAGAAAAAAAAATGACATACAATATACCTTTGAAGGAAAAAAGTTAACCCTCCCTCTTTTAATTTGAAATTGTGAAATCAAGTTAGTTGAATGAATTTATTGTTTCTTGATAGCACAAAGTTAAATCAATGTTTGATAATAACAACCTAAAAAGTATGTTTTATGATCATTGAGAGAATTTGAAGGAAAAAAAAAGACGTACAACATGTCTTTGAAGAAAAATTTTGACCTTTCCTCTTTTAATTTGAAATCGTTTAGCCGAGTTAGTTGAAGAATTATTGTTTCTTGGTAGCACAAAGCTAAATCAATGTTTGATAACCGTCTAGAAAGTATATTTTATGATCATTGAGAGAATTTGAAAGAAAAAAAATGACATACATGTCTCTCAAGGAAAAAGTTAACCTGAAAACTTAAATGTTGATGGAAACTTCTACGGTACACTCGCAAATTAAAGTGTATTGGTATTTTTGCTTCAAATTTCTACAAATCAACCATCGTTTTTATGAAATAAAGAGCTATTTGATGATATTTTATTATAGAGTACATACATAACTATAGCAAAAATTGTAATTTATAATCATTTTATATCCCTCAGAAAATCATTTTATAGTTAATATTCATTATCGCATGACTTCAAAAGTCATATTTAATACATGATAGTTGTGGAGAATAAGTTCAAGAGTCGTGCATGTAGTTGGTTGGTGGTGTTCTTCGTGATTGGGGATGTAGTTGGTTGTTGGGTGTTTCTTAGTGATTGATATGCATGATTACAAAAGACATATTTAATACATGACAACTTGGGAAAATCAATCGTGTGTGATTTATCTAGTAATCAAAATATATTTTTTAATTTATATTTGATAATATATTATTTGAGTTTCCATTATTTCTCTAACTAAAATTTGTAACACTTCAATTTCTAATTTAAAATTATTTATTTTACATTAAGTTCAAAATTAAATGCTCAATCATGAGTACGCGAGTTTGATCTTTAACTAGAAAAAACCTAGATATATTTCAATGGAGCCTATTTTGATAGAGAACTTTAAATTACTAGAGCATTGTTTCTAATTTTAATATATTAGCCCCATAATATGAAAAAGAATTCAAAAATTAAATATAAATGAAGTAATGGTAACAAAAGCGGGGGAAGTATAATAACAAAAAATTCAAAGTTTTCATTTGAAATAACAAAAATTAAATCAATCGTATGAAAGAATAGAAAGTAAAAGTATTGAAAGAAAATTCAATATTTAAATTATGTTGAATTCAAATAACAAAAGATTAGTCCGATGTGGAATCATTTAAAATTCATTGTTTTTTTTATATGTTATAACTTAAACAATTAGAATGTGTCGTGTATAATGCCACGTGCCTCATTGAGGTCGCGACCTCGATGATCCATGTTTTGGTATGTCTATAGAACCTTCACGTGTTATTCTCAATGAGTGTTGCTTTTCTGCAACTGAATGTTTTCTAAAAACACATAAAAAAGATTAAAAAGTTTAGTGGTAGTTAATTATCGTCGATTTTATAGTTATAAGTCGACGGTAGTAAATTATTGTTGGAGTCATTTTAATATTTTACATGTGTTTTTAAGAAATTTTAGATGTTAAAAAGACAATTTTCATTCTCAATAGACCTTGTTAGATGGCCTCTCTGACGAATAACTAGGCTGGGCTTTTTCAACTCATTTTGGTACACATACTTGCTTATTTATCCATATTAGTCAGAATCTTAGCAAATTTTTTTAAAGGATTTTGTTAACTAGTGCCCCCAACATTGGTTAATATTTCCCTTTTTTAAAGCTTAACCCAATAAAAGTACAATAAAAGACTAAAAACAAAACATTCCAACAGGCTTCTATTTCACATAACTCGGTATAATACAAATCAGTATACACCACATACAATCCAACACATCCGCATATGAACACGAAATCAATTTTAAAAAAAAGAGATGCACAATTGACGAGCATCGTACACCCTAGCTTGATTTTTTAAATTTTAATGGTGCATAGTTATTACTTACATCATGTATTTTAAGGGTGTGTTTGATTTGATAAATAATAAAGGATAGGACAGAACAACTCCAGTTGTCCAGTGTTTCAATTATAAAACTGTTTCAAGAACAGGACAAAAACTGCAATTTTTGTCCCTCGCCAAACCACATCACAACTTTTTGTCTCACGTACAAGTTGTCTAAAATACAAAAATAGCATTTCGTCACCCAAAAATTATATAAAACAGAAAATTATTCAATACCATAAAAATTTGTCTTGTGCTATTATGCGTTATGTTGTGCTGTCCTATCTTGTATTGTTATGTTCCGTACTTACTGTTTTGTAAACCAAACATAATTTAACATTTTATTAATGACAAATAAGCATATTAGAAGATAGGGTGAAACTTTCCTCTTTATTAAAAAAAATATAATTTATTCCTAATAAATAAAATATAATTTATTCCTTTAAAGAAATAGAATTTACTCATGGTTGGTCATACACTGTTGTTTGATTTTTGAAATATATTGTCTTTCCGAAGAGCTTCCTCCGACCCAATTATAAGCAAATTTGATTTTTTATGTTCATTTAATTCATGATTACTCATTAATTGAATTCTAAAAAGTCAAATTTTCTTATAATTAACAACTAAGGAGTACTTCCTATAGACTAGTGAATTATAAAAAAAAGATTAAATTACACTATGAACCCTTTAAGTTTGAGGTTTATAACAAATTGATCATTTAAGTTATTTTTGTTATATATAAGTCCTTTAAGTTTGAGGTTTGTAACATATTGATTTTTTTAGCTATTTTGGTTACACATAAGTAGTTTAAGTTTGTAAACGTTTACGATTTAATCCTTTTGCCACATCATCTTTTTTGTAATAGAAGGACTAAATCGAAAATGTTTACCAACTTTAAGGACTTATGTGTGATCGAAATAACTTAAGGGACAAATCTGTTACAAACCTCAAACTTAAAGGACCTCGAGTGTAATTTATCCTAAAAAGTTAGATTTCAGCCTTTCTCTCAAATATAAGCAAAATATATATATATATATATATATATATATATATATATATATATATATATATATATATATATTCTATTTTTTTTTGTCAAGTAGTCTAATGGCTAGAATTCATCTTTTTAAAGTGCTGGGGTTCGAACCCCGACCTCTGCAAGTAAGAATCCATGTCTCTGCAAACTGAGCTATGCTCACGGGGATATATATATATATATATATATTTTTTTTTTTAATTTCTTTTTGACAAAATATATATTCTAATTTATTTATTTTATTGAGAAACTAATATAAGAATATTTTTCATTCAAATAATAACATTGAATATGATAAATTTTTGAGAAGGAGGAGTGTTATTTGAACAACCAATTTGGTGATAATTTATTTGACAACCATATTTTACAAAGAAAAAAGTAATATTGGCACGGACACCATAACAATAGAGAGATAAAGTAAAAAGTAATGTGAGTATGAGAAATGATATTTGTACAACTTTATCTCTCATACTCACATTATCTTCTTATTCTCTCTCTTCCTTTTTCTCTCTCCATTGTTTTTTATCAATGAATGAAAAGAGAGTACAATAAGGTTGTCCCAAATATCATTACTCTAGATTTTTCCCACTTATAATAAAACCTTTTTTTTTTTTTTTTTTTTTTTTTTTTTAAGGAACTTATAATAAAACCTGTGTGATGAAATTCGATTGATTTTCATATCAATAACATCGCCAAGGTTTAGGGTTAAACAATGGCGAGCGGTAGTAGTAGTAGAAAATCTCGAAGACGAAGAAGATCCGATGATGACTCTGCATCTGACTCCGACTCCGACCACCGCCGGAAAACTAGTCGCCGGTCACGCCGAGATTCAGATGATGATTCAAGTGACGACAACGTTAATAGAACTGGAAGAAAGAAGAAATCTTCCAGAACAATCACAGAAGAGGAAATTTCACAGTATATGGCTAAAAAAGCTCAGAGAAAGGTTCCAACTTCAATCTTCATCGCTTATTTCATAATTTAATTTCATATATTGAATTTCATATGTTAAATTTCATATATTTTTTTGTTCAGGCTACGAAAGTTGCTAAGAAATTGAAGACGAATACAGTATCGGGTTATTCCAATGATTCTAATCCGTTTGGTGATACTAATCTCAATGAAAAGTATTTTTTTTTTCTTCTATGGAAGTTATTTTTATTGCTTGTTAATTGAGTTAAACTTTTGGTAGATACTTTTATTATATAAATGTATTTAAATATATTGCAGATAAATACTGGTCGCCAATATGAAGATATATGTGATTTATAAACCTAAAAAAAAAAAAAATGTTATTTTTAGGTTTGTTTGGCGTAAGAAGATTGAGCGCGATGTTACTCAAGGTGTATCGATTGATTCCTTTTCTGTTAAAGCTGAGAAGAAAAGACAAGTGGAAAGGATGGTATGTATGCATTTTGTTTTGCCGAAGTTTACTTAGTGTTTATGTTTCTCCATATATGGTTAGTGTTCTGAATTTAAGAGTTTCAAATTGAAGCGGAAGCGGCTATATTTTGTTGCTTTTTCTGCTTTAAGCTTTAGCTTAATAGGTGATATTTCATACAAGCATGACATGAGTAGATGGCAACAATAACCCAATTATGTTTGGATTAACTTATTGAACTTATCTATAAGTACTTGTGAGTTGTGACAATGTTTGGGAGAACTTACGTAAACAGTTTATAGACTATAGAAAGCAGTTTGACACTATTTTATCTTGGGTTATAGAAATAGCTTATTCATAAGCGCTTATGCTATCGGCTGCAAAATAAGCTGTTTATCCAAACAGGATCTAGGTCTGTTGTGAAAAAATAGAATTAACACTAGGCCACAGCCCACTCTAGTAATCACACTGCTGGACAATACCCGTTCTTAAAACCTCAGCAACATGTCCCATGTAACTTCAAACAATTGAGAAGCCTGAAATAATAATAGCATAAGTATCGCTTTGAATACCCAGACCATCTATGCAAATGTTTTGACGAATTTCTAATCCCCTCAAGATTTGGCAGTAAAAAGACGGGAGTTAGAGAAGTCATCTTACTTACACAACTCCGGTGGTTGAATTGTTGCACCAAATTTCTAATGTATGCATTTTGTTTTGCCGAAGTTTACTTAGTGTTTATGTTTCTCCATATATGGTTAGTGTTCTGAATTTAAGAGTTTCAAATTGAAGCGGAAGCGGCTATATTTTGTTGCTTTTTCTGCTTTAAGCTTTAGCTTAATAGGTGATATTTCATACAAGCATGGCATGAGTAGATGGCAACAATAACCCAATTATGTTTGGATTAACTTATTGAACTTATCTATAAGTACTTGTGAGTTGTGACAATGTTTGGGAGAACTTACGTAAACAGTTTATAGACTATAGAAAGCAGTTTGACACTATTTTATCTTGGGTTATAGAAATAGCTTATTCATAAGCGCTTATGCTATCGGCTGCAAAATAAGCTGTTTATCCAAACAGGATCTAGGTCTGTTGTGAAAAAATAGAATTAACACTAGGCCACAGCCCACTCTAGTAATCACACTGCTGGACAATACCCGTTCTTAAAACCTCAGCAACATGTCCCATGTAACTTCAAACAATTGAGAAGCCTGAAATAATAATAGCATAAGTATCGCTTTGAATACCCAGACCATCTATGCAAATGTTTTGACGAATTTCTAATCCCCTCAAGATTTGGCAGTAAAAAGACGGGAGTTAGAGAAGTCATCTTACTTACACAACTCTGGTGGTTGAATTGTTGCACCAAATTTCTAATGTATGCATTTTGTTTTGCCGAAGTTTACTTAGTGTTTATGTTTCTCCATATATGGTTAGTGTTCTGAATTTAAGAGTTTCAAATTGAAGCGGAAGCGGCTATATTTTGTTGCTTTTTCTGCTTTAAGCTTTAGCTTAATAGGTGATATTTCATACAAGCATGGCATGAGTAGATGGCAACAATAACCCAATTATGTTTGGATTAACTTATTGAACTTATCTATAAGTACTTGTGAGTTGTGACAATGTTTGGGAGAACTTACGTAAACAGTTTATAGACTATAGAAAGCAGTTTGACACTATTTTATCTTGGGTTATAGAAATAGCTTATTCATAAGCGCTTATGCTATCGGCTGCAAAATAAGCTGTTTATCCAAACAGGATCTAGGTCTGTTGTGAAAAAATAGAATTAACACTAGGCCACAGCCCACTCTAGTAATCACACTGCTGGACAATACCCGTTCTTAAAACCTCAGCAACATGTCCCATGTAACTTCAAACAATTGAGAAGCCTGAAATAATAATAGCATAAGTATCGCTTTGAATACCCAGACCATCTATGCAAATGTTTTGACGAATTTCTAATCCCCTCAAGATTTGGCAGTAAAAAGACGGGAGTTAGAGAAGTCATCTTACTTACACAACTCTGGTGGTTGAATTGTTGCACCAAATTTAAGAGATTGACTTTTTTCCTACATATTTTCCAACAGTAGGAATGTCAACCTTGTCATATAACCTATCATTTAGAACATGCTTCACTTTAACATTCCATGTAAATTTCATGGGGAAGGGTTTGATAAATACATCTCTGCTTTGATTTTACGTTAGGACATGACAATGGTTGGTGGGTAGGAAATAATTTGTACACGAACTTGGTGCCCAATATTATATGAATCTCAGAACCTGTACTACCTTTTGAATGAATTTCAGTACTTTTTCTTGAGAATGTATAGAAAAGTAGTTAAAGAAAACAATAACAATTGAAATGTTTTTCACTTTCTACACTAAAAACAGATTATGGAAACAGTTTTAAGAACAATCGGATGAAAAAAAACAGATTATAAAAACAAGTTTTAAGAACAATCGGATGAAAGATTGACATGAATCACTTTTGTTTTAGGGTTTGAAAACACAACTGTTTCAAAAGTGGTACGCAAACAAACAGGTTTTATTTTCATTTTTTTTTCCTTTCATTTCTGTAGTACGTGGTAGGTGCTTGGTTCTTACTACTCAAGTTCCTATTAATGTAGGCTCTGGTTTTGCCTGGTTTACACAAAATACTATTTTCACCACTCATTTAGGGCCTGCTTGATTTCCTTTTTGAAAACAGTTTTTTAGTTTTTGAAAATTAGAAAAGGATAAAACTTGTTTGATTACTCTTCTGTAATTGATAGTTTTAAAAACTGTTCTCTTCTTCTCTTTTTTAAAACTGAAAAATAGAAACACCAAAAAAGTGTTTTGCTTTTTGATTTTGGTTTTCACTCTAAAAAACACGGAAAACTGTGACAATTTTCATTAATGGCAATTTTGTAAATATAGCAACAAGTTATATAAAAATTGAAGATGACGGAGTCATGCGGAGCTAGTGAGATTGGATTTGGACTACCAAACAGTTTTTCTTTTTAATTTTTTTCTTAAAAATAGTTTTTGAAAACTGATTTTCAGTTAAGTATTTAAAAACTAAAAATCAAAACCAAATCAAACAGGCCCCTAATCTTTTCACTTTCTGAAAATTTTTCTATTTATTTGTTGAGAGCTGTCATTTTCTTAATTATCCAACTTTATCATTTTAAACTGGATAAAATATGACATGCATAAATCAGTGTTATATTATTCTGAATCAGTAAATTGTTTTTACCTTGAACGCTTATTCCGAATTAATTATTAGTATTTGTTTGAAATTCCGCCTTAATTTTGGTCCGCCCCTAGTCGCCTAATTTGCGACCTTTGGTTAGCCTTCATTGCATCCTCCAACACCTTCGTTGTGTTGGCTTTGAGGGGCGGATTTAGTCCCACATCGAATAGATAGTACTCTTGAGAAGAGTTTATAAAGAGGAGGCACTCCTCACCTTACAAACTGGTTTTGTAAGGATGAGCGTATCCTAGATCTATCATTGGGCTTCCCACATCGTCCACACTTCAGGCCCATTGGGCCGGGCTGAAGCGTGAGGGTGTGTGTTGGAAATTCCGCCTTAATTGCAGTCCGCCCCTAGTTGCCTAAATTGCGACCTTTGGTTAGCCTTCATTGCAGCCTCCAACACCCTCATTGTGTTGGCTTTGAGGGGGTGGATTTAGTCCCACATCGGATAGACTCCTCACCTTACAAGCCGGTTTTGTAAGGATGAGTTAGGCCCCAAATTTCAACAGTATTCGTTGTGGATGGTTGGGTTGGGGATCTGGTTTTTTTGAGTCTATTGAAACCATAATTGGGAATATGTAATAATAGTTCAGCTATTCATCAGTCTTATTTAGGTAAGGCTTTGCATGTTTTTTTGTTTTCACGATTTTATTGTCCTGTGATTTGTTGCTATGGCCAGACAACTAAATGTTCTTGCTGCTTACTGTTGCTATGTTCTCAATTACAATACAGGCAGAAATTGAAAAGGTGAAAAAGAGGAGAGAGGAAAGGGCACTTGAGAAAGCACAACATGAAGAAGAAATGGTAAGTCCTCTCATTATTTGTTGTTAGTTAATATGTATCAGTATTATGGGAAATTAGTTATGTTGTGTTAACTGTTATTAGTCTAAGCTTGTTTAGCTGTGCTAGTGGTCGCGTGTTGCTATGTTTTCTACCTAATCTGACATATTAGATTATACAGGAGTCTAAGATTGGTGTCTAGTATCACAGTTTTTCATTCTTGTTAGTTAAATACACTATTATTTCCTTTATCTATTCCCTAAGTTTCAACTGTTATAATTTTAATCTGTTAAGAAAATCTTCTATCTAGCGACGGTAAAATTTTGTTGTTCTTGACATGGCATACCAATTATGTCACGGCTACATACCAGCTCTTGTATTTGTGGGGAAAATTGCAAGGCTACAAAGCAATTATTTTCTTTAACCACAGGTGCTATAATTCAACTTCTCGGTATTTTAAGGCCCAAATAGAATGGCAATGTGCAAGGGTCAAGTCAAG
The DNA here is from genome assembly GCF_003473485.1 of Medicago truncatula. Classification (NCBI taxonomy): domain Eukaryota; kingdom Viridiplantae; phylum Streptophyta; class Magnoliopsida; order Fabales; family Fabaceae; genus Medicago; species Medicago truncatula. Next base: position 48,618,066 of record NC_053048.1, read on the forward strand.
CTTGACAAAGTGTTGGATTAATGGTGTCAAAAACTGTGTTATCTTATTTGTGTTTGACAAATTCTTTCTTCCAGGCATTGTTAGCTAGAGAACGTGCTCGAGCTGAGTTCCAGGACTGGGAAAAAAAGGAAGAGGAGGTACTGTAGTTTGAGTTTGTTTACATATGTTTTTGTTCAGTATAATATTGTCTTTTTGTTGACTTAGACCGTTTAATCTGCAGTTCCATTTTGATCAAAGCAAAGTCAGGTCAGAGATTAGATTGCGTGAAGGGCGTGCCAGGCCAATTGATGTCCTAACCAAGCACCTCAATGGCTCTGATGATTTGGATATAGAAATAAATGAACCATATATGGTCTTCAAGGTTAATATCTAGCTTTTAATTCCGTTTCATTTTATTCTTGGATTCCCAAAGCTGTTTAATTATGCAGCTTCGAACTTCAATATTATTGAACAAGTTAATTAATGATTTGATATATGGTACAGGGTTTGACGGTTAAAGAAATGAGTGAACTTCGTGACGACATCAAAATGCATCTTGATCTTGATAGGGCAACACCAACCCATGTGGAATATTGGGAGGTATCACACTATTTCCCTTGTTTGTGCTCTGCACATGCTATGTAATTAATAAGTTTTACTGTATCTGAAACAACATAATGTAATTTGAACATATTCCTTCTGTCCCTAATTATAAGCACTCTTTTAGAAAAAAGTTTTGTCCCTAAATATAAGCCCTTATACAAATTACTAGATGCATTTATTATTTTTTTTCCTAAACATACCCCTAATTAATACTACTAACTTCTTGAATACTCATAGACTAAAATACTACAAACAAAGGATAATTTAGTTATATTCATACACAAAATACTACAAACAAAGGATAATTTAGTTATATTCACACACAAAATAGACACATTAATTACACTAACAAGTTTTCTTATAAGAGGGCTTATATATAGGGACGGAGGGAGTAAATATTTGAGTTGGATTGGAGACCAAAAGAACTAAATGACTTTCATGATCTCTTCCTTTTATTGTTTTATGCAACACATTTGGCCATTATGGTCGGCACCTTCTTCAAAGCTTAAGATTTATTGGTCACAACTTCATGTAGGCTCTCCTTGTGGTGTGCGATTGGGAGCTAGCTGAATCTCGAAAAAAGGATGCAATTGATCGAGCTAGGGTGCGTGGAGAAGAACCTCCTGCTGAGCTGCTTGCTGAACAAAGGGGTCTGCATTCCAGTGTTGAGCCAGATGTGAAGGACCTTTTACATGGAAAGACACGTACAGAGTTGGAAGCCTTACAGGCTCACATTGAGTCAGAGATGCGTACTGGTACAGCAAAGGTGGTTGAGTACTGGGAGGCCATTTTAAAACACCTCCACATATACAAGGCCAAGGTATTCTTCATCACATTATTTTTCTATTATTCTTTTAGATGCCTTTAAATATTTGTTCTAATGCTTTATTAATTTGCTTCAAATATAGGCTTGTTTAAAGGAGATCCATGCTAAAATGTTACGTAAGCATTTGCAACGTCTTGAGCAACCATTGGAGGATGAAGATAAACCGGAGCGTGCTCTTGACATGATACCTGAGGAGGCATATACTGAGGATGAGGAGGATGAGGATGCTAAAGGTATATACTTTTTGTTTCGGTTTAGTTGTTCATGATTTTTTTTATTGGCTCCATCTATGTCTTCATCCTTAAGGAAATGTGCTTGGTATTTCTCTATGGCAGTAGTCCGTTCTGCAGATGAATCGTTTTCACCAGAGCCCGTTAGAGAGAATCAAGAAGCTGAAGATGAGGCTGGATCATTTTCACCACAACTGTTGCATGATGATGAAAATGAGGAAGCTATTGATCCTGAAGAGGACAAAGCTATACTGGTAATCTTTTTAAGCATGATTATTAAATTTAATGGTGATCCTGTACGTTTATTATAAGTATATAAATTATATTTTGGTACATATAGGAGCGGAAACGTATGGCTGTAATGGAAGAGCAGCAAAGACGGATTCAGGAAGCAATGGCATCAAAGCCAGCTCCATCTGAAGATAATTTAGAGTTGAAAGCCTTTAAAGCTATGGGAGCTATGGAGGATGGAGACGCAGTGTTTGGATCTGGAGCTGAAGTGAGCCTTGATTCACAGGTATTGTTTCTTCACCATATATATAATTTTGAATTTTTCTGGATAGAAAATATGCTGTTAGATTGGTTAGCTCATAAAAAATAGGATAGAATGATTCGGAAAAGTTATATGTTGTGGATGGGTATCATATTCACAGAGGAGGGTATTGTGCCAACTGTTCAAATGCCATGTTGCCATTTTCTTCAATTACCTCTTTCCACCTTAAAAGTTGGCACTAGATGCAGCAAATGCACTCTGAATAATTTATTTTGATATTTTAAGGAGAAATAAAAATATTACTTAAATTCTTCTCATCCTTTCAACTTTTAAGTTTTTGACAATTCTCGTAAATATTGGAGCAGGTTTATTGGTGGCATGACAAGTACAGACCAAGGAAGCCAAAGTATTTCAACCGCGTTCACACTGGATATGAGTGGAACAAATATAACCAGACTCACTATGATCATGACAACCCACCTCCAAAGATTGTGCAAGGGTACAAATTTAATATTTTCTATCCCGATCTTGTAGACAAGATAAAAGCCCCAAACTACACTATAGAGAAAGACGGCAGCAATGGGGAGACATGCATTATTAGATTCCATGCAGGACCACCATATGAAGATATAGTAAGTCTATTTTTCTTCCATTGACATAACACTAACTATTAATATTTGCCGTTTAAAAAATCTTATTTCCTTGTGTCTTCCACGACAGGCTTTCCGCATTGTAAACAAAGAATGGGAATACTCTCACAAGAAAGGTTTTAAATGCACATTTGAACGTGGAATTCTGCACGTGTACTTCAATTTCAAACGCCACCGCTACCGCCGATAATTTCATATCAGGCAATGGTTCACTTTCTGTTTAGCTTCTCCTTTTGATTTGAGCGAAGCTGTAACTTGCTTCCATTTTTTATAGTAAAGACGTGTTGACATCAGAGATAGAGATGTCCACAAAATCGACTGTTTGAAATGAGGCCAAGATAAATTCTAAAGGAGCATGGAGTAGTAGTATTGTACTACCCATGATTGTGATTTGATCTAAATCTTATAAATATTTTGATGTAACCACATACTAGTTAATTAGTGCATTCCGTATGGTATTCCTTCCTAGAATATACTCGATAAGAATCTCGAGACGGGTCTCTCCAGCGAGTGATAGACAGGAATTACCTATAGGGATGGCGATAGGGTCTGAATAGAGTACTATAGCATTCATTTTTATGCATCCATTTTATAGAATTATTGCATATTCGTATGGATAATAACAAAAATGGAAATGTTAACGATTGCCCCCTGAGACATTTGTTAAAGAATTACTACCTCTGTTCCTTTTTAATTGTCACATTTTGACATTTTACATAAACCAAGACAATCAATAATTGATCTATTTTTGATGCAATAAGCTATAGTTTTACTATAACGACCTTATTCATTTAATATTTTATTTAATATATTTATTTCTTTGCAATAAATAACTAAGGATAATATTGGTAAAACAACATTTAATGTTACATTGAACTTTGAAAGTGACAGTTAAACAAGAACAAAAATTTTCTGCAAAAGTGACACTTAAAAAGGAACGGAGGGAGTATAAAAGAAAATATTCTTTTGGAAATTGTCCTTTGTACTTTTTGAAAGATGAAAAAGTGTTCTTTGTTAATACGACTTTTCTTTCTACTTTTACTTTGTTAACTAGTGCTTTTGGGGTGCCAGTTAATAAGAAAATTAATTTAATCAATAGAAGATGAAATTGATTAAAGTACATTTGTAATTTAATTGTAATTTTACAAATTAAATATAATGAAGTAAGGTTATATTACACATACTTTTAATCTTTAAAATTTGGAGTAGTTTTATTATTTTATATTGTAATTATAACTATCTTTTTTAAGCAAATATATGGAAGTAAGGTTAAATTACATGAACACAAAATTTAATTAAACTACTAAAAAAAATATATGCATAAGCATGGTACAAGTTGGATACCTGCTATGACGGTTCATATCCAATATAACAAGATGTTCGACCAACATTTAAGTTATATTAGGGTATGACGGTTCATATCCAATATAACAATGATGTTCGACCGACATTTAAGTTATATTAGCTCAGCTATGTACAATGTGATAAAACTATTTTTTTTTTTTAAGTTGGTATCCGATTTAAGAATCGACTAATTGTTTAGTGGTTAGAAATTCACTCTTGAGGTAAATAGGTGGAGAATTTGAAGTTCGAACTTTACCCCTTGTATATATACAATAATTTCCATTGAATGAATAATGGTTCCAGATCCTAAAAAACGGAAATTGCCAAATACTTTATTAAATTGATAGAGAAGAGAGATTGTCCTATATCAAAAGCTACAAAGTGTTTCGCAATCGATTATATTTTCCACATGTTTAATTATGTGATGTTTTCTATGTTTATGTGTTTTAAAATGAAATATATTTTCTTGTATTTTTTATATTGTGTTTTTAAACACTTTTGGAATAAGAATCCACTGAAATTCCGCTATCAACCAAGTGTAATTCATTGATTAAGGGTTGATGTTAATTTGCAACATAAAAAGAAATTTTTTACACTATGACCGACCAAAACTCTTTTGCTACAAATATACAATCTAGTTTGTCAGCTTTAGAAACACTAATTCTACATAAATTGGAGTTAACTAGATTATAAGTTGCTCATGTACACCGGCATTTTAGTGCATCGCTTGGAATAACTTTTTTGTCGTCAAATTTATACTAATGGTGGTGTTCTAAATCTAAATCTAGTCATAACTTAAAAAAGTTCCATAATAGTTATGCATACATGAGAGATATCTATTCACACATATACTTGAGGCCAATAATCCTAAGCGTTTACGAGTCTATAAAGTAAAGATGCTCATCCTGATTCAGATTAAGGGTAAGACTCCTAAAATCTTAACTATAAACAAATATGGTTTTTCTTTTGTGTCACTGCTTGTAACAATAAGTTACTAAAAAATATTAGAATATCAAAATGTTTAGAAGGAGCTTAATTAGTCGAATAGTGTTGCCATTTTGATTGAAAGGTCTTCTAAAAATACTTCTATGAAAGGAGATTGACATTTTTGGAGGAAGCCATCTCATTCAAATCTTCATAGAAAACATTCTTAAAAGGTGATTGTTCTAGAGAGGGTGTTGCTCATTGTTTCAGCAAACATTCCTAGCATTGATTTCTATTTCAGACGTTACTATGATATATGCTTTTATACAAGGATTGTGCATTGGATGAAAAAGATATATGTCACTAAGGGTGACTCACCCTCTATTCTTAATGTTTGTTAAAGTGGGATCTCTTTACTATTTTTCAATTTGAAAAACAATTTCAGAAACCTTTTTGCTTACTTGGACTTTTGAAGATGTTGATAGGGACTTCACTGTAGCAGAAAGATTGAAGACTAGTTGGTGTACATGTTAACATGGTTTTATGTCTAATTGTGCTATCCATCGACCTTTTTGGAATTCTTCTCATTTTGGAGCTTAAACAAAACAACTTATGCAAATAAATAAATTTTTATGTATTATTCATAAGTTTGTCAATGTAGTTTATTAAAAAACCAGATTATGAAGATACAATTTTAGTTTGTGAGAACTTGTGAATTAACTTAAAAGATTATTTATTTGCATAGGCTATTCTTGTATGAGTAGCCTTGAAATATTTGCAATTTGTTCTTCAACTGCAAGATCAAAACAAACCTAGCTACCACCTATCATCTCTACTCGTAAACCTTAGCGAGACAACTCTTCATAGGTCTTAGAATTCTGAGTCCAAAATAAAATTCAGAATGAGTTTGGATACTCTCTATCTTTTTGATATTGTTTTATAGATGATATTAACATTCGCAACTGCAGAGATGAAACTATTTTTTGAGTCAATTATTTCACCATAACATAGCTTTACCATTTTGTTTCTTGATATAATAATACAAGTACCTTCCAACATAACATAAAACATACTTCCTAAATAGAATAAAAAAAATCATTGAAAACACTTTGATTTCCATAAAAACAGATAATTCAATCATCAATAGTCCTGATAAATAACAAGAGATGGCACAACTCACCACATATTTCTATGTTGCTCGGTTATAGCACAAAATAAAATATTTGAAGCAAAATATAAACTTGTTTTGATCAAACCTCATGTGCAAGACTCCACAAATGTGATTTACCATCGTGGTGATATCAAACTCTGACGGTAAATATGTTGATCAAACCCAAGGTCGCTACTCATCAAAGGATAATCTAGCCTACCACTATTTAATTTTAAGTTATATAAGACGAGTTGGGAAGTCAATGTGTTCACTAGAAGAACACCATTTTCAAAAATGAATAACGGCTTAACACAAACATACGCCTCTACAGATTTCCATATGAACTTCTCACGAGGGATGATGACCAATTCAGTCCATCACTACAAAAAAACGCGTGTTTTCCGGCAGCTAAAAAAATGTATGTTCCGGCGGTTTTAGCCGCCACTATACACAATTCTGGCGTTTTAAAAACTACCGAAATTTTGCCTGCCACAATGTTTAAAGCGGCAGTTTTTACGTAGCCGCCATGTTATCCGCCGTTTTATACTTGCTTAAAGTGGCGGTTATTTAATTGTATATAGCGACAGTTTCAAACGCCATTATTTACATAATTGTGACAAAACCAATAGGTGTTTCTGGCATTTTTGACCGCCGTAACATGCAGAAAGTACCGGCGGTTTTAACCGCCAGAAAGTACTCCTGAGACCTATGCATGTAGTCGCATGTCCAACTGCCAGAATTTACTTCTGATATTTACTCATTGAGCTGCCACAATTGACATATAAAATGCCACAATGCTCGAAAAATTAATTGAAATTATTTTAGTTATAATATTATTATTTCATAGGAATATATAATTGTACATTTCTATTTTTTGAACAAAATTAAAGGACAAACAAATTTTAAACATTGTCATTGATATATTTCTAATTCAACTCAAGTGGAGTTTGATACAAATATCCAAAATAAGTCTCAAATATAAACAAGTCTCCAAACATAAAGTTACACAAACCATTGCCACCATCTTTAGCTATTATCAAAATAAGTTTCAAAACATAAAAATGACTAGACAACTAATGTCACTAAAATTAGGACTCTCATGCTCTACGTGCGTTGCTTTCATCTGATGATCTAGTTATGTCATTGGGTGTTGGAGATTCACTTCCTACGTTTGATGTCTGCAAAAAGTATTATAATTGTTAACTCCTATTAAGCAAGATATTATTGCCAATTCAAGAACCTAATCAAAGTAAAAGTTATTATCAAAGTAAAAGCTTGAAAGACAGTATTATCCAAAATCAATTTTTCATAATTGATGAATATAAAGATTGATGATGAAAAACTTAGAGAAATGCATTTAATTGATAAAAAATAAATTAGCAGTATTGATTTCATTAGCCCAATAGCATTCAGATCCATTTTGTAAAATATCATCAAATAATATCAATGTTTCCAAAGCTTAATGTAGCGCCGGTACTACTCCAGAAAGACACATGCACAAAATCATAAATGCATTGAGTAGTTGTGATACCTGTTGTGTATCATTGGGAAATAAGGCAGCAACTAACCCTGGAGGCAGTGAACCACCTTCCTTCGCTTTAATGTAGCCAACAAGTGCTGTCATTTGAGCCTCCAAAGTTGCAAGTTTTTGGTTCACCAATGCAGAACTGCCGCTTGAAGTACTACCACGAAAAGAGCCAAACTCCATACCGCTAAGTCGTGTGGTAGTATGCTTAAAAACAATAGTAGGAACCACTCCCATGCCCATTCCTCGAACACGGCCAGAATGCTCTTTTCCAAATATCTTGCCAACAATATCATTTGGAGAAATTTCAGAATAAGCATCAGGGTTTTCAGCTATATGATTGCAAATTTTCTCCTACAAACCAAATAATAAATAACCAATGAATAACATTCATTTCCTTCAAGTCTAAAACAATGAACATAAATTTAAAATAAATTGGGAGGTAGATTATCAATTTACCCCTATCTTCTGAGCTTCTTTATTCACATACTTCCCATCTGCCCTTTTATGGGTCATATCCCACATTGGACCCCGGCTGACAGGCTTACCAGCCTCAAGAGTCTAGAACAAAAAGTATAATTATGAATCAAATAACTTAATAGTCAACTTAAACAATGAATTAGCTACATATAGTAATAGACAAACATACTAGGATATGTCTTTTTCTCGCGAAAGTCATGGCGCCGCATGTATGATTAAAAATCTGTTTCTTTCATGCATGACTCAACAACTCCATGAAGGAAAATCCAATTCATTCAGAACAGAATAAGCAGCGGATAAAATTTTTCGATTTTCTTTCCTTGGATCATTACGAATTACACATGAATCCGTGATTCGATTCTTACCTCGAAGTGTGAAAGTGCTCCTCCAAAACTCGATGCTAGTCAAGGAATCAAAAGTTTCAGAAAGCTAGGGTTTCTCAAAAACGTACAACCTCAAACTTCAACACTAGGGTTCTATTTATAGAACTCCTTGTGTGCTCTGCAAGTCAGAAACCACTATTGGACTTCATTAAGCCCAATAACGTGTTTAGTAATTCTGCTAACTAATTAGCGTTATTTACTAAACGCACCCTTTATATAAGTCATACTTATATATTTCTCTTTTGACTGTTTTTTGTGTGTGACCCTATAGGTTCTAGTCACGTTGGCAATAATATTAAATCTAATATTTAATATTATAAACAATGAGCGGTATCTAGCAACATATCATTGCTACCCAAGTGACAAGAATGTCAAGTGATATGACGAAGACTTTCCATGATAATACTCATGTGTACAATTACTCCTTTGTCTCTATATCTTTATTGATCCCAAGATATAGATATTGTCACCCTTGTATAGATCAATGTTTATATTTCTTGATTTCGAAATATACTGAATAACGAATAAGTCCAATATCTCATATTGACTTAGTTCGGCATGGCCATGCAGTTTTACAGTCATATTTCATCAAGAGGCCTAAAGATATATCTCCTGTTTATGAGGAGGGACAAATTCCATCTAGGACACTCATGTCCCTCAACATGATTCATCAAGTACCAATCAACCAACGTTATGGTTATCCTTTTACAGACAATGTTAGAATGGCAACAAAGCACTTGAGTCCACATCTAGGGATCATAGTGGTTTCAGGTCTAAGAGCGATATACACTATTATCATTGTGAGAATATCTTATGACAATTTCATAACTTACTATGTAGTATTCTCACGGTGGGTCAATCCAGTATAAATATTACTCATAATATTTATACCTATGTATAGACTTAATATAATATCTCATATCTATGACCCATGAGATGCGGTCATCAGTCTACATACATAATAGTCTCTATGCTTTATTATTATCCTTTATTCATATTAAAGCTTTGACTACAGATACATTTAAGAATAACGTTCTTTATGATAAAGTAATCTCATGATTAAGTCACACTTAATATATTATTACATAAACTATCTATTCCAAGGACTTTATTAACATTATCTAAATATAATAAAGAGTGTTATATATTATTCAATAATAAAAATCATGATACATAAGATAAGTTTAATATAAACTTACACCAACACTCCATACTCTTTCATCAACCACACAACCCAATGAGTCTTGTTCAAAAAACACACACAAAGGCGATCACTCAAAACATGCATATTCATATCTTTGTATACGAAGTCACCGTCACTTTGAGGCAACAACACTTCCCTGTAAGTCTGCTTCTCCAAATGAAAGGAAAGAATCACGTTTTGATTAGAATTAACACCTCCTTTAACAACTATCCAATTTAGAATAGTTTCCTAAGAATCTTCTTCAAAGGTATAAAGTATGGTCAGATAATCATTGTTATTGCGCACAACGACTAGCACCTCATAACTGTCATTAACTTGATCATAGCCAAAGCCATAATGTGTGAGAGCCCGATCAAGCCATGGAGATTTTGGAGATTTTTTGGATTTAAATTTGATACAAGGGTTGTACAGTCTGACTCGAGGAGGTGGAAAGCTATGACTTTGACACACACACAACAACCCATTGCATGAACCCACAACAAAACAATGGTGCTTCCTCATGACCGTGAAACTATCGTGTTCAACACGGGTCAATGAGTTTTCGAACAATGGCTTCAAAGGGTAAGAATAGATAGTGTTGCTATCCCATGAATCGGGTCAAGCTTGGTTCAGCGGTTGAGATTTGAAGATGGGTCTTTGCGAATTGAGGTCATGAGATTAGGGTTTTCCATGATTTGGACACGCACATAAATTGAAGGAGGGAAGTCACTGGAAGTCTGAGGAGGATCTCAAGGATGAGTTCTTCCGGCAAGACAGGCAATGGCAATGGCAGTTCCATTGGAAGATCGTGATTGAGCTTCTTACTTCTCATCATTCCATTGCTGCTTCATAAACAATAATGAATGGAAACACAGCAGAATTTAATTTGAATTAATAGCATAACCAATCAAATTAAACTAAACTATATTTGATTTTATTAAATTTCATCATGATGCTGCCACATAAAGTTACAAGTAAACAACTGAAACCTAGAAAAGAAATTCGAGTTCAATGAATGAATGAATGTCCTTTCTCAAACAACAGATGATTTAGGTTAGGATTGTCACACAAACACAAACTTATAAACTAACGTCATTTAGGTTATCCTGGACCACTAATATAATGAGGTGGAAAGTCTCGGTAATTTGATATAAATCAAATAAATTATATTATTATTATTTCTTTTGGATTTAATTAATAATTGTAGGCCCTTAAACCATCTTGGAATTTTTAATTAGGTCCTTGACATTTCGTTAAATTAGATTAATGTTGACGTGACATTCAGTTAGATCCCTAAATGCTGACGTCGCATCTAATTAAATCCCAAAATTTAATTGTCCTTGAACTATTTTTTTTATTTTATTAATTATATGAAATTTGATTATATATATAATTTGATATATAATTTTTTTATATTAACAGTGAAATATAACACAAAATTTGTAAGTCCCTCGCAGCTGCATTTTTCCAAAATCGTGTATTGTTGCTCTATCTTTTTTACGTTTGTTGCTTTCTTTATCTGAGGATTTTTCACCTGCTTGGAATGGTGTATGGTCTTGGAGTATACTGGCTGGTGGTGTATCTGAGGATTCTTTATCTTAATGCTTCAGCTTATCCTCGGGGTGTCATTGATGTTGGTGGTGCAGTTATTATGTTAAGAGATGGTAAAGTGTGCATGTCAGTAGCTTGCATTTTTTTTTTGGCTAAATTTGTTAGGAATGGCTAGGGAATTTGTGTTTAAAATTTGTAAGTCATTAATTGTCTCTTAATTTTCTAAAATAACCAAAACTTTCAGAGAAAAAAAAAACTAAACAGACAAACAATTAAGGACGGAGGTTCTCTCAAAAAAAAAAAAATTAAGGACGGAGGTTGAATTATACAAAGGAGTGGAGCCTTTTTAGTCATCGAGTTGGAGACAATGAAACATATATTTTGGGGCTATTATGTACAAGTGTGTCTATTTTGGGATGAAATTATGAGCATTTACATCTAACTATCACTTAAACCAATCAATTGATGATGAAACATACTCGGCTACGATATAACATTCCTTTTATGGATTTTTTGTTACGATTTATTCATTTATTAAGGTGAATAAGTGAAATATTCAAAGTTCGAACACCGACCCCAACATTTATTATGCAACGTCTTTACTGACATGTCCCATTAAATTTATGTGTAACCAATATTATTTGGTGGAATTCATATAAATTGACGAATAAAAAAGTGTATGTTAGTTAGAGAATATGTTGATAACACTCCTCTTATGAACTAAGAGGACAAACAAGCTAAAAATTATGAATGAAACACTTAGACCTTGTTTTGAATCGACTTCTTTTTAAGCTTATGCAACTAAGTAAGCTTATTCAAATTGAATACATACTTTTGAACTCAAATCGAAATTAAAGTACCCGTAATAATTATTTGCTTTAATATTTATTTAATAATAATTATTTGCTTTAATATTTATTTAATTTAAGCAATAAATCCTCTCTTCAACATGGTATAATCACGGTTGCCATTCATATCATAGGGTGTGTTTGTTTCAAGTTATATTTGTTGATTCCTGAGAATAATATGATAGAAATATATATGTTTATGTTTGTTACAAGTTTACTAAATTTTATTTCCGGATATAAGATGTTCTTGGGAATAGAAAATTTTGCCCAAAGAAAAGAGTGGGAATAAAGTTCTCATGGAGATGAAAATAAATTTATATGTAGTTACCTATTATAATCTCTATTTTTATGGTTCCTATAAATATTATAAAATTAACCAAACATATTTTTTCGAATAAATTCTCATATTTATATTTCAAATAATGTTATTCATAAGAATAAGTTTGGTAACCATGAAACAAACACATGCTTAGTTTATGGGTTAGAGAATCCGTAATAGTTATATGCATTTATATATATATATATATATATATATATATATATATATATATATTTAATTTAACCGATATATCTCTCTTCAATACAATATAAAAATATTATGAATCCTATGGCGCACAATCCATCTTTCAATAATTTTTGGGATAATAGTGCGGGAAAATCTTCCCTAATTTTAAACATCGTTTTACATTTCACATGAAGAAAAGTTATCATCATAGTTTATTTATTTTGTTTATGAAAAAGACAATGTAACTTATGGGAATTGAGACAAGAGGAGAATCAAACTTAAAAATTTAAGAGGAGCACGCATCAAATCCCAACCCAACACCAATATCTCATTCAAGTGGGATAAATTAATAGCTAACACGTCTCCTTTGTGTAGAGATCTTACTAAACTACCACTTTTAATGTAATGAGATAAATTAGTATTTTTTTTTCTAAAAAAGAAAAATTAGTAATATTTTTTTCTTTGAAAACTCGGGACAAATTAATAATATTAATTAGAATTATTTTCAAAATAATTTCTAAAAAAGAGTTGAATAAAAACATCTACTAATCAAATAAAAACACGTATAAAGACATCTTAACCAAACAATTGGACTCAAATATTTAACAAGTTCCACCATCAATGATAACGATGAATTTTCGGTGACAGCTCAAGTTTGATTCTTAGACAGAACAATTTTTAGTTAGACTTTAATTACCTTTTGACCGAACTCTGAATTACCAAAGTCTCTTTTCTAGAGAACCGGAAGGTCAACACATAAATACATAAAAACAATCTCTCAAAAAAAATATATATATATATATATATATATATATATATATATATATATATATATATATATATATATATATATATATATATAAACAACTTTTGTTTTTAATGAGTCCTTGTAATTACGGATGTAGGGAGCAAGTAATCCATTTTTATTTTTTTTTGAGAGGGCAATTTGTTTTTAATGGCAACATCAATTTTTTTCTTTTCTTTTTTCATCTAGTATAAAAAAAAAAACAGTTTTTAATATTGTGTTGGTAGTATTTGGTAGAGACCTAAAGGAGAGCAATTATGAGCTTCATGTAATAAACAGAAAATTATGATTTTATGGATGTCATTATTTATTGTATTATCAAATCTTTCTTGAAATAGTTTAATGACAGCTTCTGCTAAAGTTACTGCATGATTCCCTTAAGTCATGTGTGTGAGTTCCTAACAATAACACCATTTCTGTACTGTACTGTTTTGCATCTATGTACCAGGTACTGTCTCATAACGTTTACCATTTTTCTCCCTCTTTCTATTTCTATCTTGAAACTGATGCACCACATACATGCATGCATGCTCCTACGTCCTCTTTTTACAGCATCCAAGAATTTTAAGTTTTGATCCATGTAATTATTTTGTGCAATAATTTGCAGGGTAGCAAAATGGGTCAACAAGTTTTCTCCTTGTTGGAAAGAAAGAAATTGTTATCCCTTCTTAGCATTATTACCTTTGCACTGATTTTAGCATTCCATTGCTATTTTAAGCTTCCTTGTGGCAGTAACGTTCTACAACACTCTCTTGAGAGTGTTCATAAAACTATGATGGTCAACAATTCATATGTCAATGTAATTGACAATCATTCTTCTATCACAATGATGCCTAAGGAGACTGAAGGATCTCTTGTAAAAGTTCCGGAGATGACATCAATTTCGGAAATGGACAAGCTATTGCTTCAAAACCATTCTTCGTATCAATCTATGGTATATGAGTAAATCTAATTTTTAGATATTTATTTTAAATTGAAATTCACCGCGTATTATTCTTGTGTTTTGTTCTTACGTTGTGAACTTGTGTTAATTTAGAGGCCAAGGTGGTTTTCAGCTGTTGATCAAGAGTTACTGCAGGCCAGATCAGAGATTGAAAATGCACCAGTTGTCACTGATGTTGGAAACCTTTATACTCCCCTTTTTCGCAACATTTCCATGTTTAAGAGGTATCATTTGATTATTATTATTATGGTATTTTCTGTTTTCAAAATTGTATACAAGGGAAACTGATTCTATTCCTGCAATGTACAGATTTAATGATATTTTTGTAATATGTGAACTGTATTTTGTTTCGACATTTTAGCGACATTTTCTGCTTATGTTTCTGATGATAAGTAAGTTCAACTGTTTTTTCTATTGTTTCTGAAATAAATACGAAGAAGTGGTGATATATGAAGCAATATTCTTGTCGGTGCTGCTAAATTTTCATTTCATCTTCTTATTATCCCGTGACTGTCTAATTATTTAGGAGCTATGAACTGATGGAAAAGATTCTCAAGGTTTATGTATACAGAGAAGGAGCTAAGCCGATAATGCATTCGCCAAATCTTTTGGGAATTTATGCTTCCGAGGGATGGTTCATGAAGCTGATGGAAGCAAATAAAGTATTTGTGACTAAAGATCCAAAAAATGCTCACCTGTTTTACCTGCCTTTCAGTTCTCAAATGCTAGAGGAAACATTGTACATTCAAAATTCGCCTAGTTATAGCAACCTAATGCAGTATTTGAATAACTATGTTGACACGATTGCCGCGAAACATCCTTTCTGGAACAGAACAGGAGGTGCTGATCATTTTCTTGTTGCTTGCCATGATTGGGTATGTTTTTCCCAGGATGAGTCTTTTCTGTGTCAATTTGTTAAGTCCACTAACTATAGTTATTTCTTATATCACATCCAATGCTACCTTGTTGTGGTATTCAAACAAAAACGTGCATCGATAAACTTTGGCGGATTCACCAATCTATTTATTCTATGAAATGACAGTTTTCAATCACTTTAGTCTCTGAAATTAATGAAGTCTAAAATTCTTCATTGAAATTAATCTCAGAGACCAAATTAAGGGACGCCTACAATTTATGACCCTAAATCACTGATCTATTTGGACTGCACTACGCAGGCACCTTCAGAAACAAATGAGCGAATGACGAAGTGCATAAGATCCCTATGCAATGCTGATTTGAAAGAAAGTTTTGTGTTAGGGAAGGACACATCACTTCCTGAAACATATGTCCGCAATGCTCAGATTCCAACCAGAGGTCTTGGTGGAAAATCAGTTTCAAAGAGGAAAACTCTTGCGTTTTTTGCAGGCGGTATGCATGGTTATGTTCGTCCGATTCTGTTGCAGCA
The DNA here is from genome assembly GCF_003473485.1 of Medicago truncatula. NCBI lineage: Eukaryota > Viridiplantae > Streptophyta > Magnoliopsida > Fabales > Fabaceae > Medicago > Medicago truncatula. Next base: position 48,633,893 of record NC_053048.1, read on the forward strand.
CTGGGGAAATAAAGATCCCGACATGAAAATCTTCGGTGAATTGCCAAAGTCTAAGGGAAACAAGAACTACATCCAGTACATGAAGGGAAGCAAGTACTGTATTTGTCCAAAGGGATATGAAGTTAACAGCCCAAGAGTTGTGGAGGCTATCATGTATGAATGTGTTCCGGTTATCATATCGGACAATTTTGTGCCTCCATTTTTCGAGGTCTTGAATTGGAAATCATTTGCTGTTTTTGTTTCGGAGAAGGACATTCCAAATTTGAAGAGTATTCTCCTTTCCATCCCAGTAAAGAAGTATCTTCAGATGCGGATGAGAGTTAAAAAAGTGCAGCAGCATTTTCTTTGGCATAGGAGTCCTGTCAAATATGATATATATCACATGGTACTTCATTCTATTTGGTACAATAGAGTTTTCACCGCAAGAACTGCATAATCCTTGTGACTTCAGATGCATTCTATCCAGTACATAATCTTCTTTTCTTTTTTTTTTTTTTTTTTTGTAAATATAATTCTGAATATCTTTCCCTTTGTTGATTGACATTTACCGTGTCTTGTGAATCAAATGGAGTGGGTGTTACAAAAAAATGGCGTGGTTTTTTCTTTTTTCTCTCAAAGGTCTCTTCTCTCTCAGATAATCATATTTGATGCATGGTCGAACAATAAATGTTAATACCTCTCTTAGTCGGGATTCGAACCAACCTTGATTCTATAGAGTGCACCCTTTTTCGCTAGCTTTTTTCTTCCTACCCTCATGACCATCTAGGTTTTTACCATTTAAAACAAAAGTGCAAGACAATTAGACACAAGCTTACAGTAGAAGGTTAGATGCATTCTAGTAGTCGTTATGCCGCAGCATACAACTAATTAACTATGCCGCAGCCGCACCCTATTGCAGAAAGTAGGAGCCAGTAGTCTTTTCAGACACATAGCATAAGCATAGCATAAATAAATATACTTTATATATTCTAAATAGAGTAAAAAGATTACTGAAAACACTAATTGAATTCCAATAAGACAGTTCAATCATCAATATTACTTATAAAACACAAGAGATGGCACAACTCACCACATATTTCTATGTTGCTCAATTATAGCCCAAAAAATATCCGAAACAAAAAAGATAAACTTGTTTTAATCAAAATCCGTGTGCAAGACTCTATAGTCCACAAATGTGATTTACCATCGTGGTGATATCAAACTCTCACGGTAAATATGTTGGTCGAACCCAAAGTAGCTACTTGTCAAGGGATGATCATCAATTTAGTCCATGACTCAACAACTCTATACTCTTTCATCAACCATGCAACCCAATGAGTTTTGTTAAAAAAACACACAAAGACAAAACATACAGCATATCTTTGCACATGTAGTCACCATCACTTTGAGGCAGCAACAGTAACACCTCTTTTATCATCCATCCAATTCAGAGTTCCACCCACAAATTTCCCTAACCGCATAGTTGGTGTACATGGGAAATTTGGAATAGTTTTCCAAGAATCTTCACCAAAGGTATAAATTTTGGTCAGATAATCATTCGTATTGTGCACAACTAGTAGCATCTTATATTTGTCGTTAACTTGATCATAGCCAAAGCCATAATAGCAATGCACGCAATCAAGCGATGAAGATTTTGGAGAATTTTTGGATATAAACCTGATAGAAAGGTTGTATAGACTGAAACTACGTTGAGAGCTAATATACATACACAACAACCCATAGCATGAACCTAGAATATTGCGAGACGTAGTGACTGTGAAGCTACCAGGTTCAACACGGGTTAATGAGTTTTCGAACAATGGCTTAAAGGGTAAGAATAGATCCTGCAGTTGTTGAGTTCACATATATTGGAAACAAGCAATTGTTGGTGGTTCAAGCTTGGCTCAGCGGTTGAGATTAGGGTTTTCCATGATTTGGACGCACACATAAATTGAAAGAGGGAAGTCACCAGAAGTCTGAGGAGGATCTCAAGGATGAGTTCTTCCGGCAAGACAGGCAATGGCAGTCGAGTGCTAACGGTCTCCATTTGAAGATCGTGATTGAGCTTCTTATTCGTCATCATTGCATTGCTGCGTAAATAAACAACAATGAATGAAGACACAGTAGAATTTAACTAAACTATAAAGTATATTTGATTTTATTAATCTCATCAAGATGCTGCTACAGCAGATAGATACACATACACCACACACAAGCAATTAACAAAATAAATTATGATTCCAACTGAAATATACAAAAAAGAAAATTAAGTTGCATTAATAAATGTCCTTACTCGGAAACAATACAGTTAGAAGGCGCTTATCGAGTAGAAGAACAGATAGTTTAGGTTAGGATTGATGTCACACAGTTATTACTCCCTTGGTCGTCTTTATAAACAAGCTTGTTTGTTTTTTTATGAAATGTTTCTTGTTATCTTCAAAATTTTGTTACAAACAATGGTTTAAACAAGAGTTAAAATTGTATATAAATAAGATGAGTAACGATTATTAAAAATTTCAAGTGCAAAGTAAAAGAACAAATTTGAGAAAAGAATTCAAAAGGAAGAAAAAGTGGAAGAAAGTTAATGGTTTCTTAGCTTTTTATTAATATGAAGTTGAAATAATTTTTATATTGACTTAAAATAATTAAACTGACGATTGTTTGTTATGAGAGAGAGCGCACAAAAAAATAGGAATTTGTTGGAGAAAAAGATAATAATTGACAATTGTTTGTTACGAGATAAATATAACATATTAAATTTATTGGAAATATAAAGTTTGTGCTAAAAAGTAGGAATTTATTCGTGAATTAAAATGAGGGTATAATAAAAAGAAAATGTGTAAAAATACACTTAGTTAAAAAGAAACGGAGGGACTAAAGTAAACTCATTCCGATCAAATATCCTTAATATTATTAGCATAACAACCAAGTTATTGACCATACAAATTTGACTATCAAATCAATCAAATTGTAGTATGGACATCGGTTTCACCTCATTTGAAATTAATCACATGTAACGCGAATCAAATAATTATACTATTATTTATTTTATTTTACACGATATTTTCTTGACTTTTTCTTGTCACACCCTTTAAAAAACTAGTTACACCTTGAAAAGATCAAAATACCACTATTATGAAATAAAATTTTCAAAACCTATCTTCTTACCTCGTGTCCTCTCAAATGATCTCTCTAATTCCATTCATATTCATTTATCTTCTTTTTTTTTTTTGAAGGAATTTTCCTTTATCTTCTTTAAAAACTAACAAGAATCAATATATTGTTAATTAGATATATTCATTTTGATGGAAGGTAGAAAAAAAAAACAAAGAACGAGATGTTATTTCTACGTATCAATCCCAACACCACACCACACATTACATCATCCGCCACCAGTTACCTATAAACAAGAATTAATGGCTTTCTTATGTGATTCACCAAGAATGGATAGCACTATTTGTTATAATTTCATGATTGCCGCAACGATTCTAGAAGTGGTAAAGGCGAACTTAAATTCACGTAGTTCAAGTTCAAGTTAATTGAACCAAAAAGGGAACAACCCTAGTTATTTTAAAATGACACCATGGTGGGTACACCGAGAGTGAACAAATCCATTTGAAAAGTTTCTTCCGAAACATGGGATAGTTATTCAATATACTATGCATGTTTTTCTGAATCAAAATAATGTTGCAGAGAGGAGAAACCGAACATTATTAAACATGGTGTGGAGTATGTTTAGCAACTCTAATCTTCTCATATTATTGTGGAATGAAGCAATAAAGACCGTTGTGTATATTCTAAAATGTGTTCCATCAAAGGTTGTCCTAAAAACACCTTTTAAATTATATAAACGTGTTCAATATGGACAACTCAACCCACCTTAGTAATGTAGTTATCATTTTCTTTTTTTAAAGATATGTCTTTTTTAATTTTGTAGTAATTAATATTGTGCAAAGTAGTTGCACTTCGCAATATTTTACGTAAATACTAGTGGGTTGTATGTTTTCTCAAAATTTGAGACAAGGTTGGTATGATAATCCCATGCATGCTACTTAAAAATAAAATATGCACTTTAGAGAGAAGGTTGGCCCAATAATGTCCATTAATAAATAAGGCTTAAAACAAACCGTTATATATGTGATATTCTTTTGTCTACATATTCCGTCTTTAAAAAAAAAAATAATAATAATATTTTGTTGGTTGGTCTAAAGTTAGAGTTTAAATAGCCTTATTCTTAAGCCATTATGTTTTGAAGTATTAGATTTCATCGAGAGAATGACACTATAAAGAGGGTTTATCTCTATCAAAACGATATCAAATTCAGTATTATCTCTATCACCTAAGTCATTCATTAAATAAAAACAGTTTTTAGGCTCTTCATCAGCTAAAAGACTTTTCTTTATTTATTTTTGGCTTAAATGTATTTTTGGTCCCTTAACTATTTAATTGGTATCGTTTTGGTCCCTTAACTAAAAAAAAGATTGTTTGAGGATTTTAAGTTTTTTTTAGTCTCGTTTTGGTCCCTTCTGTTAGGTTTCCGTTAGGGTTTTAAAAAAAAGTTAACTCCTGGACACGTGCCACTTTGTCATTGGCTCTGAATTTTTTTTTTACAAAAAAAAATTATTTTTTTTAAAAAAAATTCCAAAGCCAATGACAAAGTGACACGTGTCCCAGAGTTAACACGTGTCACCTTGTCATTGGTTCTGGGAATTTTTTACAAAAAAATAAAATATATATATATATATTTATAAAAAAATCTCAGAGCCAATGACAAGGTGACACGTGTCCACACTTAACGTTTTTTTATTAAAACTAACAGAAACCTAACAGAAGGGACCAAAACGAGACTAAAAAAAAACTTAAAATCATCAAACAATCTTTTTTTTAGTTAAGGGACCAAAAGAGCATTTAAGCCGTTATTTTTTGTTGAAAGAACTAAAAGAGTTTGCTTATATCCTAAAAATGAAAAATATATGAACGCGTTGATGTTTTTATTGGGTGCTAATTTGTTCAGGAATTTTGACCAACAAAATAAAATCACCGAATGAAAATTATTTATCCATTAGTTTTTCATGTGATTTTTAGTATTTGAAAATTGATTTAAACTTTGAATAGTTTAAATTGAGCATGAGACGTTATCCTCTAGCATTAAGGAAGAGTTAGTTGACGTTATATGATCCACATCCTATGAGTTTTTAATTTTCATTGTTAAATCAAAGTTAAAAAGCAATCACCAATAGAGACAAGTTTTAATTTTCATTAAATAGGAAATTATTATTAATATGGAAGAAGATAAATTAATCTTGAGAAAACATTTTAGTATGTGAAACATGCGTAATATTTGAGTATAAAATTGTAAATATTCAACCAACTACGTAGAGGTTGATACGCATATTTAGTTGCATTTAAAATTGATAAGATACAACTTTTTATAAATGAATTGAACCACTTACAATGACATTTTTACAACAACGGGATAACATTAAGAAGCTTCCCAAAAATCGTGTTTTCTTACTGTCCCATCTCCACTAACACTTATATTTTCCGCGGACTTCCTTCTAGAATCTGCAAAAAAGAACACAAAAGATGCAAGATAAGGAGGTATTTTGAATCAAGGTGACATTACTACAATGTGTTAATCATAATGCCACGTCTTAGACGCGATTCAGATGGCATCCATATGATGCTAATCGTATATTATTATGATTTACATCGAAAAGTTGAACCTGTCCAAAACAAAAATATATAAAATTAAAGCCTAATTAAAAATTGCAATGGTAAATGAAAATCTTAAATAGATTGTATTATTACTCTCTTATTTACTCCATCAGAGAGTACTTTGTTAGGTGTGTCTGCAACAAATTTTGTCGACAAAACCCCTTTACTGTTAAAAAATGTTGAGAAGTAATGCAATAAAATTCTATTTGGATATCTCCAAATCCTCAGTTGCAAAGGCAATCAAACAAGTGAATAACATGTATTATGGTAACCACAAGGAAAGCAAAAAGGGAGAACCTCGTCATGCATCCGGACATTAGAAAGAAGGTGTCATTGTTCCATGTAAGGGCACTATTATAGAGCTCACCATGTATAAACCATAAGTGTTAGTTAGCAATATAACATAAATTAAAGGCTAAAATATGTTTTTGATCCCTGCAAATATGGCGAATTTGGGTTTTGGTCCCTGGTAAATTTCTTTTTTGAATTCCATCCCTGCAAATTTTTTTTGTTTTTTAAAATAGTCCCTGACCCTACTTTTTTGATGATTTGTCACATTTGTGCATATGTGGCATTAGCTGACGGTACAAACTTGTACATGTGACATCCACGTGGCAATTATTTTATTTTAAATAATTAAAAAACTAGAAAATATATTTTTGAAATAAAAAAATCATTTTCTTCAAGGACAGAATTTGTAAAACGCGTTCCACTTCTTCTTCCTCCTCACAGATCCTCTTCTTCATCTTCTTCACAAACCCTCTTCTTGAAAATAGCCTGGGTCGAAATCCAGACCGAAATTTATCAAAACTATCCAAATCCAAATCGAAACCCATCTAAACCTTCATCCAAATCGATATTCATTCAAATCTAAACCCAGATCTGTCGTGGGTTATCCACATGCCAAGTTCTATCCTCTTTTGATTTTCTGGATTTTTTATTTTTGTTTGTTGTTCATGATTTGATTTTGAAGATAACCTCTTTTTGCAGTGCTTTTCCTCTCTCCAATCCTTAAAATCAATTTTTTTTCATTTGGGTTTTTCTTTAATCTGATAAAGATCTGATTTTGCTGTTGAGAAGCTGCAACGAATCAACTCAAATGAAGATTCTAGAAGAATCAATTTAGGGAAACAATATAATTGGAGATAAATTTGAATGTGAATGTGGATCTGGATCTGATTTGATAAAGTTGAAAAAGAAGCAAAAATTGGGTGTGATTTAATTGAGTTGAAGAAGAAGCAGTCTGTTACATAGGAATGATTAGTTTTGCTTTGAGTGTAATCTTCATGTAAATAAGCATAGAACTTGATCCATTGAAGGGTGGAAGATAAGATGCTTGTTCTTGCTGATAAACAAACAAGTTAGGAAAGAAGCATGATTAATTTTTTTTGGTTACGCATGATTAATTGATTTCACTAGTTTTTTTTTAATTACAAAATTTTCTTCCTTTTCTTTTTCTGAATCTAAATTTTCTTCCTTTTCTGATTTTTTTTTTTTAATAATTAAATGTTTTTTAATTTTGAAAAATAATTTAATTATCATTAATTAATTTATAAATGTTAAAAAAAAAAACTTGAAATGACATGTATTTTCCACGTGGATGAGTTCCTACAGTCAGCAAGTGACATCTAAGCAAAAGGGTGCCAAATCAACAAGAAAGTGGGGTCAAAGACTTTTTTAAAAAACAAAAAATTTTGCAGGGATGGATTTCAAAAATATTTTTTACCAGGGACCAAAACTCAAACTCGCTATATTTGCAGGGATGAAAAACATATTTTAGCCTAAATTAAATCAATATATTGGTTCTTTATAATTAAATGAACTTATCAACAATAAGACAATTGTTTTTTAAAATATCAATCAAGCTATAAGAAAACAATCTCACAACTCCATAAACTACAAAGGCAGTCTCCTAGGAAACCTAATGGAACTGTTAGATGAGCATAAAGCATATCCAAGCCTAACGAAACATCACTTTTGGAATGTTTATTCCGTAAAGAAGTGAAGAACATAGAAATTTGTCTTGTAGCACATGTATGTTGTGAAGATAAACACATATTTGGATAATAACATGTATGGGATACAAAACACGTTTTCGATTAAAAATGTCATTGTTACATAATTCTTACAATAGTAGATTAAAAATGTTATGGTTGAGCTCCATTAAAGAATGGTTGAAATACTTTAGAGCATGATTCTAACAAACATTTTTTGGCATGGACACAAATCAGTAACAAGCAAACTAAATTAAGGTGTTACATGTATCAAATCAACTTATTTGGAGGGGAAAAAATATATGGAAAATGATTTGCATCAAAACAAAGAATGTGCTCGTTTAAACAATTTCACTATTAATAAGATAACACAATAACATTTCACATATATAATATACATTTTCATGTTATAATTTAATTTATAGAAAATGAGTGACATCTAATATATCTGTCACGCTAAGCCTTCCAATCAAATATGTATTCTGCTTTTTGTCAACCTAACAAACAAAATTAAGAACAAGATCAATCATTTCCTGCAAGAAAACACAAAAAAGAAAATTAAATAGAGAAAGAACAAAAAACTTTGATCAACACGTACGAATGCAAATAAATATTCTCTAATTGTAGAACATAACATATAACACACATTATTAATTATTCCATGGATTTAACACTGCATGAAAAATCAAAATATTGTAATCATACAAACACCAGAGTACTACTATATATTAGGTCAAACAAAGAAAGGAAATAAGATAAAAAAAAAAAAACTAATTATAATTACATAATCATAAAGAAAAAGGAAAAATGGAAGAGAGAGAGGGGAAATGAAAATCATACACTGATTAGAGACTACAATGATGTGAATGTGGGGAGGTTTCAAATGGATAAGAAAATGTGAGGGAAATGTAACAGAACGAAAGAGAGAAAGAGGATCAGAAAATGTATGTATAATTTTTGAGAGATTCGGTTAGTCTTGAAATTGTATTTGTACCACTCTCTATGCAGTTAATACCACTAAACTACCATTTTTATTCCAATCTCTATGTTGCTATATTTGGTTTTGTTAGTACTACTACATATAGAAATATGTTTCCCTTAAAGAGATAATTTAAACTTTCATTTGATTATATTAATTAGTTGAAAATAAAATTAAACATAAAAATTTAAAATTAATCAAATATCAAATAACACCACCAAAATTATTTTAATACACATCCAACTAACGATGACAAAATACGATATTGTAGAGATTATAATCACATCTTGTTATCATTCGAAGTCCTAACCATATTTCAAAGGAAAACTCAAGAACCGCGAAAGAAAATCACAAACACTTACCTTACTATGTTAAACAAAACTACTAACTAGCAAGGCACAACATAGGCAAGTTTCAATTTTCATTAAATTGAAAATAATTATTAATATCGAAGGTAATAAACTAATCTTGAGAAAACTTTTTATTTTGTGAAACATGTGTAATATTTGAGTATGAAATTGTATATTTTCAAAACACATATTTATTTGCATTCAAAATTGATAGGATACAACATTCTACAAATGAAATGAACTCTTACAATGAAATTTTTAAAAGCACCGGTGATGGCATTGAAAAGCTTCCCGGAAATCATGTTTTCTCAATGTCCCATCTCCATTGGCAGTCAATATTTCTTGCGGACTTTCTTTTAGAACCTGCAAAAAAGAACACATAAGATGCATGATAATGAGATATTTTCAATCAAGATGAATTTACTACAATGCGTAAATCAACCTCCAAGTCTTGACGCGATTCAAGTGGGCATCCATACAATATTAATCGTACATTATTATGATTTACATCGAAGAGCTGAACCTATCAAAAACAAAAACATATAAAACTTAAGTCTAATTAAGAATTACAATGGTAAATTAAATCTTAAATAGATTGTATTGTTACTATCTTATTTACTTCACCAGAGAATACTTTGTTAGGTGTGTTTGCAAAAAAAAAAATCCGATTAAACCCCTTTATTTTGAAAAGTTATGCAACTAAATTCTATCCGAATAACATCAAATCCTTAACAACCAAGTCAATACATGTATTATGGTAACCACAAGAAAAGCAAAAAAGGGCAAATCTCATCACGCACTCTGGCCATTAGGAAGGAAGCGTCATTGTTCTATGTAAGAGCACTATTATAGAGCTCACCATGTATAAACCATAAGTATTAGTTAGCAATATAACAAAAATTAAATCAATATATTGGTTCTTTATAATTAGAAGAAGGGAATGGAGATTCAAAAATAAACTCAGAAACAACTGATCTTATGTTTTTCTTTTTGAAAATAGCGTGAAAAAGGTAAGGGTCCTCCTTTAATTATGTCAACCTCATTTACTGTCTCCTCAAATAATCAACAATAATTGTTTAATTATCTTAATTTAATGTATGGTCTGATTGTAGATGTATTTTTTTAAGTTCTTATATCTACAAAGCATTCACACAAACACAACTCAACACTAATAATTATTTGGAAAAAAAAATGATATAATAGAATATTATTACATGTGTCAGTGTGGATAATAACATATGGGATGTCAAACACGTTTTCGATTAAAAATGTCGTTTTTACATAATTCCTACAATAGTAGATTAAAAATGTTACGATTGAACTCCATTAACGAGGGGTTGAAATATTGTAGAACATGATTCCAAAGAACAATTTTTGGCATGGACACAAATCAACAACAAGTAAATTAAACTAAGGTGTTGCACCTGTTAAATCAACTTATGTGGAGAAAAAAAAATACATGCATCAAAACAAAGAATGTGTTCAGTTTCATGCTTTAATTTAATTTATAGTAAATGAGTGGCCTCTAATGTATATGTCACATCAAGCCTTCCAATCAAATATGCATTCAACTTTTTGTCAACCTAACAAACAAAATTAAGAACAAAATCAAACATCTATAAAAAATAATCAACAACACATCCATTAAAAATAAATTTACAATGTACTAAAAGGTTTACATCGGTTTGAATTTCTCATGACTCAAGAATCTTGAGTAAATTTGAAACCATTGCTTGCAAGAAAACACAAAAAAGAAAATTAAATAGAGAAAGAATAAGAAACTTTGATCAACAAAAAAAGAATGCAAATAAATAAAGATTCTCTAGGTGTAGAACATAACATAACACACATTATTATTTATTAATTATACCATTTTTATTCCACTCTCTCTATTGTTATATTTGGTTTTGTTAGTAATACGTATGTTTTCCTTAAAGAGGTAATTTAAACTTTTAATTGATGCTATTAATTAGTTAAAAATAAACTTAAATATAAAAAATTTAAAATTAATCAAATATCAAATAAAACCACCAATATTATTTTAATATACCCTGTGGTGGCTGAAAGCTAGTAATGTGGTCTTTACATTTGGTACTCATAATTGGTGGTCGAGCCCGCTTGTATGTATGGGCATCGATTGACCTTGTTGTAATCTTACTGATTGTTGTTGTTTTTTGTGATTGTTTTGACACGCCTTGTACTATAACAATTACGATGTTATTAGTAATATAATTCATTTTAGTTTCTTTAAAAAATATACCTCCCACCCACGAGGACTTGAATAAGGATTTGTAGGAATTATATCAAACGAGATAAAAAAAAAAGGTGCCGATAAGGTTCCTCGTCTAATGACAATTGTTGTGCTCTCCTTAAATCAAATTGATTAAATATGGAAATCAATGAAAAACACAGACTTTAAAAAACAATTTATTGTTACAGATTTCCCATATATATGTCGAACGATTTTTTTTACGATATATATTCAATAGTGTTGGTTGAATATATACTCCCTCCGTATAAGCAAAATTGACTTTTTAGGTTCATTCATTTAATGATGTATGTGGTTCATATTATAGACCACATACATCATTAAATGAATGAACCTAAAAATTCAATTTTGTTTATATTAAAATACGGAAGGAGTAATATATAATATCACTAAATTTTGCATGTATTTTCACACAAAAAAAAAATACAATCTCATAAAAAAAAAGTGTTTAGTATTTACAAAGTATAAAAATTCAAATTAAATATTGACAAAAAACGGAAACTAAGTTTAAAATAAAAATTAATTTAATAATAATATATAAAAGATATATTAAATTAAAAAAGAGTTTAATGATGGTGAATGTTTTGATTGGCTGTGTGTGCAAAGTTATTTTAGACTGTTGATCCATCACCATTAAACTCTTAAAAAAGTAAATTTATTACATTTTATACATTTTAAATATTACTTTTTAACATTAATATAAAATGTTTAAAATGTAATAAAATCTTAAATTTATAACAGTTTTTTAGCAACTATAAGTCACCGGCTATAAGTTATCAATTATTTTATCTAATAATATTAATAAGGTTGAATCTCCGTGAGCTTAGCTCAGTTAGTAGGGATATTGCATATCATATGTAGGAATCGGGATCCGAACACCGGACAATCCACTTCTCTATAATTAAATTGTGTGAGCTCTAGCCACTATGTTGCTTGACCAAAAAAATATATATATATTAATAAGGTTGATAACTTGAACGACATCTAGGAAGCCACACACATGCCAAATTGGATTGGCCAATTTAAGTATAAGTTTTATAACTAATAATATTTTTCCCCTCAAACCCCTCAAAATAAAAATATTTTTCCCCTAAAAAAAACTAATACTTAATATCTTTCAAAAAAATCGCTAGTGATCCTATGCAGCGTCAATAAAAAAAATTCCTTTAAAAAATATATTTATAAAGAATAAGAAAAGGAACGAGATTCTAACCGTTACACTACTTAAAAAAAAAATTAGAGTTAGAAGAACCAACTCAAACTAGTGGAATGTAATTTAAATGTAAAGTTAGGGGGATTGTTTTTTTTTTTTTTTGAAAGAGGGGGGATTGTTTTTGTTGTCATGTTATATTATTGCTACAGAGTTTTTATCGTGATTAATGTTCCATCAGAGAATCTCAATCAGACGAGTTCTCCTTTTCAATTGAATTTCTTCATACATTTAGTAAGGATCAAAAGCCCTCATCACTTGCTTACGTGTCTAAATCACTTGATCAAATTTATTGTTGGTTAAAGTTAGGAATATTATTTCTATTTCTATAAAATTTCTAAAAAATAAATTGTGAGATTTAGTCCTACCAAATAAAACCATATGTGATAAGATAAGATACCAACGGAAACTTGGCGCAAGCATTCTCTTATAAAATTCGAAACATCTCATTTGAGTTGTGAACAACATGCAGTTGACTCATCTAGTATTCAAGCAGGAGATAATCTCTATCATTTTCAAATGCAATTCTAAAAACGACAAAGTGAATGAGTTCATAATACAGTTGACATATTTTAATGGATTTGGCTTATGTGTTTTCCGCCGTATATTCCACTAGACATTGCATTTTTTATTAGCTAAGCTTGTATTCGGAGGCTTGCTTCCTCTCGCGAAATATAGCAATGCTCTTCTAGAAATTGCTTCAGTGACTTCTAAGTTATTCAACCTATCAAAATGTATCTTTCGATTGGGTTATTTTTGCTTATGGAACCTATGGGAAAAAGCTATCTTCGAATAGATGTTTTCACTAAATTCTAAGCAATATATGGGGCCTATGAAAAAACATATTTGTAATTTTAATTAATAATCAAAATAGCACTCAAGAGCTCAGCTTAGAAGGCGTTTTGTACTCCAAGATGGGCAACATTTGCATTATGCGTAATCAGTGCTGCTATTACCAACACAATAAGCTTTTTTGTGAAGCCATAATTAACTGCCTCTCCCATTGTGAAGAAGCAGTGGAACTTGAAAGAATTATGCAACGCATTATAGGAGTTAAATCACATAGCTTTTGACTTATCCCACTCTTCTTCTAAAGTAAGATATTTTTTTCTTTAAAAAGTTTTAATTTCCACACGTAATCAAGTTTTCCACCATAAAATTAAATCATATAGTATATAGTGTCAAAGTAACTCGTTAACCATAATATGAATTGAAATAATCAAGTATTTGCAAGTCATTAGCAAAATCATTTTTGGCCGATTGTCAATAACATGGTATCAAAATAATTCAATAACCACTAATGATTTGAATTAACCAAGTGTGTGCAAGTCATTAAGCATATCCTTTGTAATGAACTGAATTAAGTAAGTATTTGCACGTTATTAACCATATATTTTTACAGATTATAAAAAAATAATATCAATTTTGTCATAAAATAACAATGACTCAAGAACACAAAATAAACTAAATCAACCAAGTATTTAAACGTTGTTAACTATATATATGTGGCATACATGAACAATATGATACAATGTCAACAATAAAGTGTCGCTAATTCGAGTCAATAGTCCTCCAATAGAGGGGAACATGTGGGGAAAAAAGTTAGCAAGTGGTGTATATTCATGATTTATTGGTTTGATTTTTTTTTTTTGGAGAATCTAGTATATATATGCAGATGATAAGTGATGGGTGATTGATAAGTATCCATGACTTTAGATTAAGTAAAAAAAAAAAATCAACCTTTGGAGGACTTTTCTGTAAAAAATCGCACATAATCCTTCATGGATTAGACTAATCATAACCATGGTGGTGCTTTCCTACTATAAGAAAATGAAATTTCCATTTTAAAACTTTGAGTGAAAACACTTTCCTTAGTTGCAAAAGGAAGACCACTTTGGAGGACAATACAAACCATTCCAAATATTCTAATACTTGCATATACTTTTGAATATTATAGTTCATATTATCTAAAGAAGATGGCATATGATTCTAATGTTTCTTTGTCATCGAATCAAAACCAGTTTTGGAATCACTTTACTTCCTTTCTCAGTGGGCTGCACATTATCGTTCAAAGACTCCATTTGCACATTGTTACATATATCAATACAACCAAGTTTTCAGCATAAATAACCAAGAGAAATGATATTTTCAAACACAAGTTTGACAACAAAAATCAACAATAATTTGAATGGTTAACGCCATTTAAATATATGATTATTTAATAAATATAACAATGTATCACAACTCGTTCATAGTTAATTGAACATATTTAATTACAATTTTAAACGTCATTAACCAAGATTTTCAGATATTGAAATATACCGATATCCATTATAACCATCCAAAATATGTTTAAATATACATGATTTTTAGGTTCCGGGATGTTTGTTTTATGAATGGGAATGGAGTCCCCGGGACTGTTTATTGAGATAATAGCTGTCAGTTATCGGTTCCAGCTTTTGTTGGCCTTGCTGGCTGTACAGCGGTGAGGCTCGGAGGTTCAGGGGGTTGGTGCTGTTGCGAGGTCTGGTTTGGTGCGGTGTCTGTCTTTGGCAGTTGTGTTGCCGCGTGCTTGGTCTGCTGTGTTGCTGTCATAGTGGCAGCTGCTGCTGGTTCTTGACAGCGCAGGGAGGTTTGGGCGCTGCTTTGCAGCCGAAGCTGTTGTTTTATGCAGGTTTCAGCAGCTGCTGGTGCTGCTGTTCGGCTCTCTGATAGCAGCAGGTGTTTTTGGTTGGTTTATGTTGGTTTCGGATGTCTTTGGTGTTGATGCAAGGGTATGCATGTGGTTTGTCATATGTTTATGCCTGCGTCAATTCTCTTTTGTTTAGGGTTGGTTTTTAAGGGGTTTTTGTTCGAGCCGGTGTTTGTGCGGCAACCGACTTCCCCTTGTATGTTTTTTTTCTCCACCCAAACTTATTAGTGCTCCTTGCACGGGCTAGTTGGTTGATAATATTTTGTCAATAAAAAAAAAACATGATTTTTAGGTTTTCAAAAATACATTAGCACAATTTATGTCAAATATACAAAAGAAAATTTTGGTCAATGACATTCAAAATTATAGTTATTTGTGTTGTGTGGATGACTAATTTGCAACAATTTATTTTTTAGCCGAGTAGCCTAGTGACCAGACTCCTACACTATAAGTGGGGAGAAGTGGGGAGAAGTGGGGAATTTGTTGTTCAAACCCCCCAACCCCTACATATCAATATATATGTTCATGGAGTTACCAACCGAATTGCACTTACAAGACTGTGACAACTTGTTATATTCATTTTTTATTTTTTTTGAGAAACTAAACGAACATGAAACCTTGAGGAGGAGCACACTCCAAGGTCTCAAGCTAACAATAGTTATCTACTAAACTTAATAAGATAAGTATTCTAGCTGAATTTTTTCTGTCATAAATAACACAGCTTAATAATTAAATATTAGGCTCGCTATTACACAATACACTTGTTATTATCAAACAGAAACCACTTTATGTATACTTCACTCTTGATCTTCAATCCTAATTATGCATAGGAGGCGTTCCACAATATCCCTCATACTAGGCCTTTCAACTTTCTTCTCCCTAAGACAATCATGTGCAAGCTCCCAAAAGAGTTCTATGCTTGTGATCAATTTACTACTTAAGGGTTCCACAGATAGAAGAAGCCTTTGATCAACCACTTGCATGATTGCACCATTGCTTGCATATTGACTCACATGAATTACTAAGTTGACATCATCTTCATCACGAGAAAAGTCTATTGCTTTCTGTGAAGTCAAGAGCTCTAGTAACACAACTCCATAGCTATAAACATCACTTTTATCGGTTAATTGGTAGTTGCGGTAGTATTCAGGATCCAAGTATCCTAGTGTTCCCTGAGCACAGGTAGACACATGACTAAGTCCCGGGTTAGCCAATCTAGAGAGTCCAAAATCCGAAACTTTTGCGTCGAATTCATTGTCCAACAGTATATTTGTTGACTTAACATCTCTATGGTAAATAGGGGTGTGTGCAGAAGAATGCAAGTAAGCCAATGCTTCAGCTGTTTGAAAAGCAATCTTAAGCCTTTTTTTCCAGTCAAGAAAATTTGGATATCTACCATGAATATGGTCATAGAGGGTCCCATTTGAGATATACTCATAGATCATCAAAGGCTGCTCAGATTCCACACAGCAACCTAAGAGTCTTACTAGGTTCTTGTGATTAACTTGAGAAAGTATTGAAACCTCATTAAGCACTTGTTGTGTGCTTTTAAGGTTACCAACTCTAGCTTTCTTGACAGCTACAATAGTTCCATCTTGTAGTTCACCTTTGTAAACTTCCCCAAAGCCACCACTTCCTAGGATCCTGTCTTGTGAAAAACAGTTTGTTGCTTTCTTCAACTCTTTCAGTTGAAACATTTTGTAAGGTTTCTCCCCTCCAGTGCTTGATTTCAGCACAATTTCTCTTTCCTTGGCCTGCTTCTCCCTGTAGTTAGAGTGTTTGAAGGACTTTGTGATGATCACAAGAATCACAGCCAATGAAAAAAAAGCAATAACCACTATTGAAACAACCAAGCTGGTTTTCCATTTGGATTCTCTCTTGTACCTTACACAGGTTGCTGCAAAAGGGTCCCAATGGAATCCTCTCTTACAAAGACAACGAAAGAGTGTGTCTCTATCAGAAGGGGAACACTTAGAGTCTCTAGAACAATCACTCTGTGTTCTGCAGACAGGTTCAGGTGGAAGAGACCATTGAATCTCTAGGCCTTCCTCCCATTGATTAGGAGGTTTGTCTTGGTCCAAATGAAGGATGCTTCTGAATGCTTTGCAACCGGAACTGTGAAGGCGAATCTTGTAAGCTGAAGGCATACCACCAGCAACAAAGGTGCAACAAGGGTGAAGACCACTTGCACACTCAAGTGCTCGATTTGTGTCAACTTGACCTGAATTTTCCAAGTAACGGTGACAAATACTAGAGGAAGAGCAGTTAAGAGGAGAAACCAAGAGACGAGGGGAACAGTTGAAAATGAACACTGTGTTGGATGAAGTTATGTTGAAAGGAAGTGACTGATTTAACCAAATACCATTGCTTACCGGCATGTCTTGTGTGACACATGAACCGGGTAACCAAGGTGGTGGCTGCAACACCATACGCTGGATCGAAGACATGACTCTTAGTACAACATAGGAACTGCCATTGAGAGTGTCAAAGTAAAGCTTTTGAGAATGAGGATCACAACGAAGTCTATAGAATGGATCGCCACAGTTTGGTTCTGTGCTCAAAGGATATGGAACTTTCATAGAACCACAGTTTGGACAAGTCTTTTGTGAACAAGTATAGTGACAGAGGAAAAGGCAAAGAAAAAAGGCATAGCTAAAATGAAAACAATGTCTCCTAGTTGATTCAATAATCATTTTGCATGGATAATTAAGAGAAGAAAACTGTTATGCATTGATATGAATGCAATCAAAGAAATAAAAAGGCTATGCATAGCTACTGAAATGGAATAAAGTGGCTCCAAGAATCTACAATATGGAATACCATAAAAATATAAAGATCTATGGGACCAATTGATACTAGATGTATATGTTCCTATAAATGGCTTTTATAAATATACGCTCTTTTGTAAGATGCAAAGAGAAACGACTTTGGAACTTGCTAAACTTTGCAGAGTTTTTCTTCCTTTCATTTAAGTCAAGTAGCACATATATATAAAGAGCATATCATAGTGGATAAATTACTTATTAAAATATACAAAATGCTTGAAAACTAGACCATTGTAATTGTTGCACTATCGGTAATTGAATAGCCAATCCCAACGTTCGCCTATGTTTGTTATGACTACTTGACACATGATTCATGTGTCAAGTACGTTAGAGTTACACTGTTAATATCTGTTAGTGAATTCAGGGTTCAAACAACTGATAGAATGTTTAAAATGCATCATCAACTAGAACAACAACAACCAAGTCTTATCGCAGTAGTACTAAGTGGGGCCTACTACACAGAGAATGTTTAAAACACATGTTAAGATAATTTCCTTATCCATCACTATTACTACTATATGTCTGTTGCTTGATCAGATGGCTATTAACAAAACATGCACTTTCTTAAGAAACTGTTATTACATTCCATTTGATAGTTGACATATATAACAGTAGTATTTAGATATTCAAAGGTTCTAGAAAAGGTCCCCACAAGTTCAGCTGCACATGTTTAATATTGAATGGAGTGTCTATAGTAGATTAGATATTTCCTAATCAAGAATATGATTTGACACTATTTAAAGGTTGGAAGAAAAAAAACTCCACATACACAAACATCTAGTTAGTCAAGATTTTGAATGGCATAAACTTTGTAACATAAGACAAAGGAAAACCTGGTCCTAGAATAGAATTAGAATCTGTTTTCAACTCACTTTTCCATGCTTAGAATCTAATCCTTTAAGGATTGTTTTCCACTTCTAGCTCAGATTGACTTACCTGCATCAAATCCATGGTGCTGCAATATTTTTTTTTAAAAATTAAAATTCTAGTTAATATTAAAACACAGTGAAATAATCTGATACATTCAGAATTCATAGTAGCTAATCAGTTATTGAAATAAAAAATGGCAAAAAAATTTGGACCATTTCTCGATTTGTGCGTGTCATCCTTGCGCAGGGGCCATGCTAATCTTCTCTGTATCGTTCCAATTTTATCGGATGTCCCCGAAGGGACAAGTCATAGTGCTCTGTGACGATATATAAACACTGAAGATGCATAACATTTAAGCGATGTGGGACTCCAGTAATTGGTATACGCGCTAGAATTCTTTCTCAGTCTCGCCGATGCTTCTTCTGGATGACTATATTGCCTCATCATATCCTGCCTTAACCATGCATTGCTCCACCGCAAGTATATCACTTATTTAACTTCATCTGCTCGTTCCATCTTTAGCTTCTCCAATTCATTCACAATCTGTTTTTACCCTTCCCTAGTTACACTATCTTTAGCCTCGATCTGCAAATGGCAAACATTGTAAAATTAGATTTACATAATCGGGATAATAGTTATTTTTTGTCCCTGCATGTTCAAGTAGTGGCTACAATAATCTTTCCATGTATCAATGCATTAGTCAAAATAATCTGATGTTAATATAGTTTTTCAATATTGACATTAACTTTTTTTCATATATGAATTGAAATGACAATAAGCATTTATAGTGACTGATATGACAAGAAATAAATATATTCACAGATTAATATGACAATATTAACCAATTTCAATTTTAGAGACTATTTTGACTAACCAAATTTACAATCTTAAACTATTTTAGAATTCTGATACATTTGAAAATCCTTATAATAGTTAGTTACACATTCAAATATCAAAATCACTATTACCTCTACATAATTCCAACCCATGCTAGTGTAAGTAAACCTTACACAAAGAAAATACAACAAAATCAAACCCTGGAGCACTCACTAGTATTGTTATTGTTTATCTTATATTTGAGACATGATTTAAAAAGTTGCATGCCTTCGATTTGGGTCGTCGCATCAATATTTTGAGTTGGCTTTCTTCTATTTACTTTTGTGTTTAATTGGATCTCAGTAATGGATTCCAGAAAGTTATAACATGTATATATCTCTCATAACAGTAGTACTAACAGAGAAAATTCTTGTTCTCTCAAGGGGGGCTAAGGCCCCAATGTAATACAAGTGGATACACCATTGGTGACATGGACTAACTAAACACACTTTATTCATTTAAATATTTTAATCAATATCGATTACATTTTTTTCAAGGGCTAAAAGTTGTCCTGAACTATTTTTGTCAAGGGCTAAAAGTTACTTTTATTTTTGTCATGGATTAAATTAGGTTTGGTGAATTTATATGTGACTAAAAGAGTTTTCATTGTGTTATTAAGGTGTAGGTGAATAAGTAGGGTGTTGAGGATGAAATTTTAGTTCATACATATATAATACAATGTTTCTACGGTTTTTGGTTAAAGACATTTATATTATTTTATCTTATTTCAAACTACTATATAATCTCTTATTTTCACTTTTTTTTTCTATATTTATTTATCAACCAAACAAAAGTGTAAAAAGAAGAGTAGAGACGAACTTGTTTCGAATTCTTTTTTTCTTAGAGACTAAAAATTGTTTTTATTTTTCTCAAACACTGAATTGAATTTTGCATATTTTCTCATGACTATAATGGACTTTCACTCAGATTTAAAAAGAGAGTCAAACAGAATCCATTATTGTTATTATGAAATGTTGATGTTATATTTTATATGAAACTTTTACTTTAACATGACTTTTATAATATTAGTATTAATAAATAAAACTATAAAAGTGTAAAAAAAAAAAAAAAAACTATAAATTAGATCAACCAAAGGTCGATAGAATATTTGGTATCACGGTAGATATGTCAGAATTAAGATAACTCATCGATTTTTCAAAACCTATGATCTTTAATTTTTACAAAATCACATTGGGTCGTTGTAAACTTGTGATTATAGTCTAATTTTTCAACTTTTTTTTTTGGTAGATAGAAGAGATGGTAAAGCCATCATAAACTCACATACAAAGTGGAGGTATCGGGGTTCGAACCCCGATCATAACATCCGACCTAACAATTTTGACATTTTTATCAGTTGAGCTAGGATTTATGAGACTCTTCAACATTTTTTTTTTATAAACTAGTCATTCAAACTTAACTAAATGGCATGAATAGGATGATTTGAAGTTTGAATTAAATGGACTGTTTTTCCTTTTTTTAAATTGATGCAAATTAATTTAGGATCACATCACATGAGACATGAACCGGTCTTATCAAAGTGTATTTCACCGCCCGGTTCAACCATGGTTCGGTCACTATTTCATGTCTCATTTTGTTTTTTTTTCTTAAATGAGACATGAAATGGTGACTGAACCATGGTTGAATCGGGCGGTCGAATCGACTTTGACAAGACCGGTTCAGTCTGCAAAATTATACGCTTCTCTCTCTTCACAGTTCCACACAGAGAAAAAACACTCGCATCCTCTCCCCCTTGCGGCCGCGCGTGCTCTTCACATTCTGTCGCCGTCTCTTGTGCTGCTTCCAAACCCATAGGTATTTACTATCTCTCTTTCTTCAATGCGTGGTTCCCAATTTCTTATATCTCATTATTCTGTGTTTCTACGTTTCGATTTCAACCCCAACTTTAAGAGTGTCAAATTGCTTTACTCCGATAATATGCTTCATTTACATGCAATTTCGTGCATCTAGATTCTAAACAGAAGGGTCTCTAAGGGTATGTTTGGATTGCTGGTTTTAGAGGGTTTTTGAGGACAAAGTCTATATTTTTGTATATATTTGAGATTTTTTAAAAATCAAAATTATAACGAGATTGATGATCCAAACATACTTGTGATTGTGAGTTCTTTTGCACCTATTATGGCATTATGATCAATATCATGAATGAATTGTTGCTTTAGAATAACCCATTCAGCTGATGTGTGAAATGAATTGTTGCTTTATAATGGTTTTTGTAATTTTATACAATTTGTGAATTTATTGAATCGAAAAATTCAATTTCAGTCGCAGTTAATCGCATCAAATATAGTTAGGAAGTAATACAAATCAAACCAAACCATGTGTTTTAATATTTATATCAGAATGACTTTTTGCCTTAAAACTTGGTTGTGCCTTTTCTGGCTCACTACAAAGTAAGTCAGCCCTCACAGACTCACTTTTACCCCCAACCCATGGTGAGCCAACTAGGGTCGGCTGAGTTGCCATGTTTTGACGACTTTATTTCACTTGTTTTCTACATATTGATTTGATGCAAGTGTTTTTTGTTAAAGTGAATTTCTTACCGTTTTTGCCGCTCTCCTTTTCCGATGAAACCACTACTCTCCTATTTCGTTTCTGTTGGAAATTCCGCCTTTATTGTGGTTTGCCCCTAGTCGCCTAATTGCAGCATTTAGGTTGTCTTCATTGCAACCTCCAACACCTTCATTGTGTTGGCTTTGAGGGGGTGGATTTAGTCCCATGTCGCTTAGACATATGGCCTGTCTAGTGTTTATAAAGCATGGGCATCCCTCGCCTTACAAGTCGATTTTGTAAGGATGAGTTAGGCCCAATATGAAATCTAAGATATTCAAACAAACTTGCATTTATGCAATGCCAATAATTTGTATTTGATTGCATAATTTGAATAATGATTGTTAATTAAAAATATTTCTTTAAACTTGTTGATTAATTTGGTATATGACATGCAGATAGAGGTTGGAGGAAGTTAAAAGATGCCTCCTTATGATTGCATGCTTCTATTCAAGCCAAATGTGAAAAAAGAAGCCCTTATCAGTTTAGTTGCGAGGATCGGAAAACATGTGTGTAAAAGAAATGGGGTTGTCACCGAGGTTAAGAGTTTCGGAACGGTTCAGTTGGGATATGGCGTGAAAAAGCGTGATGGCAGATTTTACCAGGTGAGAGTGCCACATTAATTGTTCCTCGTGTTGTAATGCAAGGTTTATTCATTTCTTTTCTATTTCTTTTATATATTTTAGGTAAACTCATTTCCTCTTTTTTCTGTTCTAATTAAAACCTTAGTGCTTTACTGTTTTCATTATTTGGGTTGTATTGGTAATGGACAGAGCTGTGCTTCAAAAAAAATGTGATGCATAGGTCGATGTGAAAATGGTTGTGGTGGTATGTTAAAGAATTTGTAGAGTTGTTTCATACAGCTTTAGGTTTGACATAGATGTTGATTTCTTTGATATCAAAATAGTAGGATTATGGGGGTGTTTTGGAAACAGCTCAGTTAATTGAAACAGTTAAATTAATAGACTATTTGCATATGATATATATGTTGAAAAGCTATGTGTTTTCAATATGTTTCCTGTTGTAAAAATTTATTTTTGGTTGGGTAGAATTAAAATGGTGACAAGAAATAAGCTTAGCATAAGCTTTAACTAAACTGTTTTTATAAACTATCTTAAGGACAGAATCAATTTATGGGTATGTAGTATGAAACTCTTCACCTGAAACAAGTAGTTATGTTATGTCATGTTCTTCTGAATCTAAATAAACTCTAAACAAGCTCTTTGGAAATTTCTCTCTGAGTATGACTTTTCCACTCAATGTGGCTCAAAAATATGAATTCAAAGGACATCTTATTGAAAATTCTCGAAGTGAAGTGCTATCAAATGTGTTCTTTTCCATATGTTGCTGATGAAGTTTCAGCAAACTTGCATATTTTCTTAGTTTGAGATTCTGCTTTTGGTAAAACAGAAGGAGTTATATGTTCTTCTCTAAGTTGAATGGAAATTATGCAATTGCAAAGTAATATGTTGTTTTATTCTGTTTTTAATGAATGTAGGGCCAAATGATGCAAGTAAGCATGATGGCTACTCCCGAAATCAACAAAGAGCTGCATTACCTAAATAAGGAAGATAAACTACTGCGCTGGCTTCTGGTTAAGCAGCGTGACACAAAGTTTGGGCTTGAGTTCATGAGCGATGAAGGTGGATTGGAGCCAAGCAAATTCTCTCAAATAAATAAACTTGATGATGAGGATGATGATGAGAATGAAGATGATGAAGAATATGAAGTGAACGAAGAAGAAACAAAGTGAACTAAAACCATTCTGCCTCGTATTTTGTTTGTTTCCATTAGGAGAGGATAAAACCATTCTGCGTTGTATTCGTAGGTGCCAAACATATGCTTATTGATAGTACTATGCTACATGACAATCAGACATGATTGGTGGCCTTCAAGATGTTGATTAGTAAACTGCATGTTGTCTCTTGATTTAATGTGGTCTTTGAACACTTTTGCACTTGAGTTGATCTGATTCCCCGAGGCATAAGCTGATATCTCAAATGAAAAAGTTGTAAACAGTTTAGACAATTTGAATATCAATATGTACAACGAAATCAAATATTTCATTCAAATGAACAAAAAATATGAAGCCAAGAGATGCTACTAAAGATTTTATTGTGTTAACTCCTGGTTTTAGGGGAAATGAGCCTGTGGATTAGGATTCTATGCATTCTACTCTCTCTTTCTCCAACATGCATTTTTTTTATTAAAATAAATCAAGGGTCTTAAAATAAAGAAGGCACATACAATATGACTCGTTGATGTGTGACTACACTAACTTCACCAAGTAGTGACCACAATGAATCCTGATTTGAAAAATTATAAAGCATAAAAGTGCTAGGATATTTAGAATAAGGAGCATTATGTGGTGTCTTAGCTAGTTATAGAAGATATATTATTAGGGATAATATTAAGTATGTTAGGGTGCACTTATTTTATTATGAGTAGGCACAAGTCTATATAAGTATTGTATGTCTTATTATGAGAATGAATGAAAAATAACAAATTTCCTTTCTTTTGTCTCTAGTTTTCTCTCTTAATTTTTGGAGTGTGATCCTTACTCGAATTGGGTCGTATCAAAAAGACACAATTATTCATATATTTGTCTATAAATATGAACATTTTAAGCAAATATGACTAAATCTTGTTTAAAGTATGATAGCTTGATCTTCTTTTGTTACTTGAAATGGATAGCTGAATGATTAAATTTCAAATATATATTTTATGTGCTTTTTTCGGTTTTCACATAATTATTTTAGCTGAATGATTAGCAAATCATGATCATATTAGAGTGTGGATGTTTCATCGTTCAGAAACGATAAGTTATGTTTTGCTCTTAGCGTGAGAAGGGTGTAGACTTAAAAAGTTTGGAAATTTTATGAATCAATTGTAGTGCAGTCTCTGCTTTGAACAATTTCGATTAAATCATTATTAATCAAGAAATTAATGATAAGGAAGATTTTCATAAGTATCATTGGGTTAGTTTAAAACTTCTTTAGTTTTTTATTAACTTTAAGCAGTGTGTTCAAAATTATTAGCAGCAGGAGTTGATAAGACTACGTTTTTGTTTTGTAATATTGTTTCATGCAATTTGGTGTAAAGGTGGCATTTAGGGTGGGTGAGAGAAAGAGTTTCTCACTATGGGAAAGTTTTTTCTTACCATAAGATTAAAGAGGTGCACAGATTTTAAAATGGTCTCTCCACACCATATATTTTCCTCCATCATCTTCAACCCTTGAAAATACAAATTTGCAATTCACTCACCAACCCATATCCATTTAAAATCAATCTTTTTTGTTAAGATGATTTTGGTCTAACACATTGAATGAATTTTAGAGATACCAATAATTTCGAAAATCGCCCTTTCAATACCCTTTTAACTTCCTTTTCTATTTCATAAGCAAGCATGACCATTCCTTAAAATAAAATAAAAAAAACAAGCATGGCCATTTTCATTTCTTATGTGTATCGTGTAAGCATGTTGTTTTCACTTCGTACTTCGTGTGTGTAACGTTGTTCTGTTTGCAACATATGGTGTGTGTACTGTGTAATCTAATAGAAACAAAATGATAACCCCAAGGAAAGGAAATGTGCGGATCTAAACATCGTCGGAGAGAGGTGCATATCTAAACACCGGCGACGAGAGGTGCGACGGTGACGTCGACCATAACGGCAACAGATTCTTACTTTGATTCCAAAAGGATGGTTTGACATGCGGTCACTAAGAAAATAGAACGATTATTAACTGAACAAATGATTTCAAATACAATGGAGACTATTTAGCTGATTGAAAAGTCAAATAGTAAGATGTGTATATTAGAATTTCAAAAATTCCTTCTGTTCGTGGCTGATTTGCAGATTTGCATGAGGTTGAAGAAGATATGGG
This sequence comes from Medicago truncatula, assembly GCF_003473485.1. Taxonomy (NCBI): domain Eukaryota; kingdom Viridiplantae; phylum Streptophyta; class Magnoliopsida; order Fabales; family Fabaceae; genus Medicago; species Medicago truncatula. The sequence continues at coordinate 48,660,106 of NC_053048.1, forward strand.
GAAAATATATGGTGTGGGCAGGTCATGGTAAAATCTGTGCACCTATTTAATCTTATGGTTAGAAAAAACTTTCTCATGGTGGAAAACTTTTTCCCTCACCCACCCTAAATGCCACCTTATAAGCATAGGTTTGTATAATATTGATCTTGAATGAGCTAAGTGATGTTATTTACTTTTGTGTTTCGGCCCGTGAAACATATTTGAGGCAAAGGGAAACTCTTTGCAAATGTTTTTTTTTTGCATAACTGGACCCTGTATTGCATGTCTTATTTGTTAACATATGTTAATATAGGGAATGGGAAAGGAAGACTTTATGAGATGAAAAATGTAGGAAAAAATGAAAAAAAAAATTACATTTTTTAAAAGAGTATTTTTGTAGAGAATGTTAAATTAATGTTAATGGTTAATATATTTTTTTATTTTAAGAATATTAGGCAAAATTACATTGGTTGTCCTTTAACATAACTTCATAGAACAATTTTGTCCTTTATCTTTTTTGACATCATTTTAGTCATTTTAATCAATTTACATATGAATTTTCAAGATTCATACCTATGATTTTATTTAGACATCAACTCTTAATGTTTAGATATATAACTCTTTACTGATGTTTTCATATAAATTTTAGATTTTATACTTGAAAATCCATATGCAAATGGATCAAAAGGATAAAAAAAAAGACGTGAAAATAAAGATAAGGGAATAAATCGTTATTTAAAGTGCTTGTTTGGTCAAGCGTTTTCACGCCCCAAACCACGTTTTGAAGGCAAAACACCGTTTCAATTATTTTTTTTATGTTTGGATGTTTTGCAAAATCAAATCCCAAGAAAGTGATTTTGGTCCCAAACGTGGGTTTTTCAGAAGCCACAAATTGAAGCTTCCACGGCAATTCAACAATCACGTTTCACTTTAAAAGGATGATTTACCAAACTACCCATATTCACACAAACAACACAACTGCTTCTTCTTCACATCACCCAGATTTCAGCCAGTTGCATGTTCCCCTTTCTCTATGAAACACACAGCCATACAAATCTCTCTTTACCTTGGTAAGTTTGAGGCCATCACACAAGCTTTGAGTGATGAAAAAATGGGAAAAGAATATTAGAGATATGGGAGGAGGAGAAATGGCAGAAGGGTATTGAGAGATGGGGAAGCAAATCAAAATGGTAGAAATCAAAGAGACATACAAGAAATTGAAAGATCTATGTCAATGGGTATCCAATTGGTATGAAATTGAAGGATTTGCATAAATGGGGATCCAATTGGTATGAGAGAGTTTCTTGAAAGTGCTTTTCTTTTTCTTTTGAGGGTGAACGTGTTGTTTTCTTTCTGTTCCTTATTGAAGTTAAAAATTTATTTGTTATTTATAAATATAAAGGGAATTTCTACAGTACACTCACAATTTTGAGTGTACCGATACTCTTGTTTCACAAAATATATAAATTAACGATCACTTTAATGAAATAAAAAGGTATTTGTCAATATTTATATTTTAGAAAACATTATTTCATAAAAAAAAAAACCATCATTTCATTGTTTATAAGGATCATATTAAAAAATTTACATTTTGTCATAAAAAATAATCAATATTCATTGTTACGAGTAATAAAAATTCTTAAAAATTAAATTTTATTTCGTCGAAGCTTTTGGTAAATAAAATTTAATTATCTTAGTTGTCAATGATAGAAAATAATTATTTTTCTTCTAAAAAACAACTCATTTATTATTAATTTTACGACTTGGTGTACCGATACATCCAAATTTATTGGGTGTACAATAGAATTTGCCAAATATAAATACTTTTTTTTTTGACAAAAATAAATATAAATACATTAAAAGTCCATTTTGGTTGTTAAAAAAAAAAACCCATTTTGGTAATTAGACACCCAAAATCAATTTTAATCCAATCTATCCAAACAACATCAATTCATATGAATTACTTTTAAATGAGTGCATCCAAACATAAATCAATTTACATCTAACTCACTTTTAATCAAAATCAATTCTCTTAAAATCAATTCTATCAAAATCAATTCTCGCCACCGCCATACCAAACACACACAAAATTAAGTTAAATAACAACATAGATGGAATTTGAAAAATCCATATAAACTTTCCAAAAACCCATCAAAACCTTCTCTAATACAATTTTGTAATTTCTCAAATTAAGAGGATTTTGTATAATGAAGAAAAATAAACCTCTCAAATCCCTTCCCATTCTAAAGTTTTTATTTCTTCCACTTTCTTTTTTTCTTTAAAATAATAAGTAGATGAAAATACTTGTATTAAACTTGATTTATTGCATTATTTATGTATTTTAATAACATTTATTTGTGCGTATTTCCTTCAAGAATTTGATCGTTTACTTGTTTCTTTCATAATGAAGTTAATTTGATTGAAAAATATATTCCTCAAACAAAACAAAATAAAAATAGTACGCATATTTATTTATGGATGATGTTAACCGATATCTGTAAGTATTTACATTGAAACTTGTGCGCTGGTTAACATGACCCTTTATTTATTAATTAATATAGAGACAAGACAATAGTAAAGAAAAGTAATACTAAGACAAATTAAATAAAAAGAAGTACATAAAAGACAAAAGCAACAACAAACTTATTAATTGAAATTTTAATAGGAGAAATGATAACTAGGAGAGCTTTCTTTCCCATGCATGCAAATGATATCTGATTCATACTCACGCCTCTTTGACACCAGCAGCATTTGAATTGTCTTCCTCAACTTCAAAAGCAGAAACTGGAAAAGTTCTAGAAAGTCCAGAAGTAGCTTTGAAAGTGATTTTACCAGTTGGTGGATCATCAACATAAATATCAGCTACGTTAAGCCATATCAAAAGCTCTTTGGCTTTGACACCATTGAGTTTCTTGATCTTACCATTTTCAACATAAGCAGTCACTTCAGTAGCATAGGAAACAAGTTTCCCAATCTTTTCAAATTTGTGTGTTATGCTATTCTTCTGTTTCAACCAAACAAAACCTGTTTCTCTGTTGTAACCAACTTCAATGATGTCTTTCAATGGTAAGAGACCATTGGGAAGTGAAATCTCTTTCAGAAGCTCTTTGGATTTCACCTGACACAGTTCATCTCCATGGTGTACCTCGGACTTTGATTTGATTTCCTCTGTTACCAATGACATTGTTTTGATCTTGTTCTTTTGAAAACAAAGGTTTAATTAAGATTCTTGTTTTGTTTTTGTTTTGTTGTGTCGTTAAAATGGTTGCATTGGGATCATTATATAGTTCTTGATTTATGAAATTGACCTTATTTCTTTATTTAATTACAATATCTGACACCGTCGTTTATTAATTCGACATTTAATTATTTATCTTCCACAGCCATTCTCTAAATTAGGATTTTGTTCATAATCAGATAATCATATTTTACGTCAAAATTAAAAGTAATCCTGCTTTAGACGATTTGGACAAATCTTGTTATCAGAAAATTATAAAATGCTTTATTGAAAGGAATAATATCTACTGCATTTATAATTTTTTTCAAATATAATTGTAAAAATGGTTACAAAACTTATATGTACATTTTTTTTTATATGTACATTCTTTTATGCAGCTTTATATATAAATCTATTCGAATCATTGACCAAAAAAAACTATTCAAATCAAATTATTTGTTTTGAGAAAAGTATAAAGTCTAATAAATTTCTTACCATCTAGATGTTCCTAAAATACTTTATACTTATTTATCCTTTTTAAATTTTGATAAGATTATCCAATAGTACATGGATGATATGAAGAATTTCTTCCCTATTAATCAAAGCTTCTAATTATGAATTAAGTTTTGAAAATGCAATAGTGTTTAGTATATTGAGTGGAAATTTTGTCATCTATTACAATACTATCTAACTTAAAATATTAATGTTAATTGATACTCGCGGTTCACAATATTAATGTTAATTGATAGCCAGTTCACATCAACAACAAAAATTAAAAAAATCCCTAAAAAAAAGTGATAAAACATTATTTGGTTTTGTCGATAATATTTTTAATTGGTTATCGCAAATTGTAAATAATATTTTTAATTGGTTTTTTCAAAGGGATAAGTATGTGCAATAATATAGTAAATTATTAAGTGTATTGTTGACAATTGGCAATAATTATTTTATCAGAAAAGAAAATTGACAATAATTATTTTCTACTTTAAATGGTCAATATGCATTAAATTATTGTCCCTTTCAAATAAACCGGAATATATTATATTAAATAAAAGGTCAAATACATTCCGGTTTCTTTAAGTATCATGTTTGTTTCAGATAGATCTTTTTAAGTTTCAAAGGTTTAGATGGGTCCTTTAAGTTTCGAGTTTGTTTCGGATAGGTCCTTTAAGTTTCGAGTTTGTTTCATATATGTCAATTCTATCAACCTCCGTTAAGCCAGAGTTGATCTGTCTGTTAAGCCAAAGTTGATTTGGTTGGGGAAAAAATTGATGTCAAGTGTCAGAGAGAACCACATCACCCACTTAACGGACATATCAGCTTTGGCTTAACGGACAGAACAACTTTGGCTTAACGGAGATTGACAGAAAAGACCTATCCGAAACAAACTCGAAACTTAAAAGGACATATCTAAAACCTTATAAATTTAAAGAACCTATCTAAAACAAACGTGAAACTTAAAGGACCTAGAGAGGTATTTGGCCTAAATAAAATCTCAATTTAAAATATATATTATTTGTTTTCCTTTTTTTCGAGATTTGATTCCCTTTAATAATACTCATTCAAATTTAATATGTTCATATAATTTTTTTTACCAAATGTATAAATTATCTTGTACAAAAAATTCCTTAATTAAATAAAGAGAATTAACCTTCACACATTTATTGAATAGAATTCATTAGTCATATCATTTTATGTGGGATTTGTTTTTCAAGATGTAAAGACCAATATTAATTTCACGAATGAGTATTAGAGAGAAAGTGTCAAAAATAAAATGTTTTTAGTCTGGTAAATAATACCAGAAAGGATATTACAAAAGATTTTTTATTTTACTTTTTTGACAGGATCACAAGAAATCTGTATCTAGTATCTACACCATTGTTACTTTCCCCCTAAAATACAATTTTTAGCGGAGGAAATGAAGAATAAAACCAAGAAAGACAAACATGATTAAACAATCCAATTTGCAGGAATGGCTATAGCCATGATAGAGATATGCTCCCACCCATTCAATAATTATTTAGTTCATCGAATTCCAATTTAAGCCTACCATTGTATGAATATTTTTTGGCAAAAAAAAATCATATCACAATTTTTCACGGATAATTTTAACCAAACTTAATTGCACTTTTGATCTCCAAATTTTACAACACAGAAGAGCATGTATTAGACCATATTCATGGAGTATTTATGCATAGAACTAAGATCAACACTCCATTTTTCCCAAGAGGATGGGTGATCAATTTCTTGTTCCTTGATTTGGCTCAACAAAATTGGCCTCCTACCGAGATTCAACTTGTTTGAGAGAAGGGGTTTCAGAACCCATTGCGAGGATCAACTCGGTGCAATGCCTCATGGCAGTCATATTGCAAAGGGTTGCTTTACATCCAATTAGAACATGTCATTTGTAAAATAAATAAAAATAAAATAAATAAAAAAATCAAAGTTTGATCAAAACATAAGTGAGAGGTAGTAAATCACAAATAGAGGGTAAACTTTTTTTTGGTCAAATAAGTAGATATTTCATCCATTAAGAGCTAAAAAGCTAGTGATTACATCATGTATAGAAACCTACCCACTATCAGGGTAAAGTAATTACTGCAAAACATGACCGAAAAACAAACACATAAATTAGATCTAGACTAACACCGGAAGGGAGGAAAAAACAGTACAATAGAGGCAGATCCGATCGGATCTAGCTTTTAGAGGGCCTAAATCAGATGAAGAGGAGGAGGGCGGTACAACGCAGGTAGCATGGGTGGTGGCTCACCACCACCACAGTTAACGATACGACCGATGACAAACGCAACAGCCAACAAAAGCAAGTTTCCCATGACGAAAAAGGTTCAAAAGGGAAGAGAGGCGAAGATAATGAACAAACAAAAACAGTATCTATTACACCGACCAAACAACACCAGACATATTGATGGATCACTAGCAAACTAGCGGTGGCAGCAGTTCTCGAGGGTAAACTTGAGGGGTCAAAATTGCATATTTTAAACTTGGGGAGCCAAAATCACAATTGTAAAACTTGGGGATTAAAAGTGCAATTACGCCTTATAAATATCAACAAAAAAATAGTTCTTATAGTATCCAAACATTGCATGGACTAAAACCACTATCAACAAATATTAAAGTGATTAAAAACAAAAGAACAAAGACAAAAAAGATACTACATTTCAAATAAAAACTAAAAAATGGTGTAAAAGAAAAAAATAGTAGAGTATATGAATGCTTTCAGCTGATCCCGACTTACATGTGCCATTCTGGTTCTAGTTTTGAAAACAGAAACCATTTATTCTAACGGCACAATGATCATCATTTGCATTTACACACCAGCTTAAAATAAATAGTTTCCAAAATCAACAAATACAACAGAATCTCCATGCACTGGGATAATGGAAATTTTTGGAGTAACAACCATCGCACCAACTGGCTGTTTGCACCTAGCAGTTACTCTGTTCTGCTCTGAGAGTTTGCAGAAACAGTCCCTGGTCTAAACTTGCGGTAATATGTACTACCTAGTAGCCTCTTTGGGATATGATGGCCTGTCCAACTACCAAATGTACGTGCCAGAAAACAGACACATAAAAGTGGCGCGAGCAAATAGACTATTCTCAAATTCCTTGAAATAGAACTGAACTGCAAAAGATTACATGTGATTTGTTAGACCAACAGCAGCATTGAAATATATGCAAATCATATGTCAGACACATAAAGACATATCAGGTAAGAGTATGACGAATGTGTGAATGAAATACAATCATATATGGATGATTAAAAATAACCCTTCACATGCTCATTTGATTTTGTTGTGTGTATGTGGCATGTACTGTTTTATAGTCCAAATAAGACACTAGCATTTAATTTTAGAGGACAATTAAGAAACAAGCCGAATAAGAGACAACTCATTACAGAATCAGGTCTTTGGGTTTTGAATTTCCTGTCAGAGATTATTATCTATCTCTATGACCTTACTCTGAAAACACTCCCCCCTCTTATTCCGTTGCTTCTAAATGAAATAGTAGTCCCTTCAGAATTGCCAATATTAACTCCTTGCTTCCAATGGCTTTTTGATTGATAGAAATAAGATATAAGAATTGTATTCACATCTTTAACACTAAAGAGCACAACCAAAATACAACCAATCCCAAACCAAGAACAGAAGCATACAAACATGTCCTAATCTAGCTGAGCATGATTTTCAAAGTAGATGCAGCAGAAATTAGTGTGATTTTATTATATAATTCAACGAAAGAATACTGACCACCTGAAGCAAATCAAGAAAGTTCAAATCCGGCATTTGAACTGATAGCATACAAAAGCTTTGCTCTCAAAGTGCCTGGCCGTTTGTATGTGGGAAGCTGTAATGATTGAGAGGAGGAAAATAAAAGCATAAGCAATTCAAATGTATGACAAGGGATTGTCTAAATGAACCAACACTTTTGTCTGAGTGACTTTAAAGTTTAAATCACCAAATTGCTGTGTTTGGTAAGTAAACATCCAAAAGTTCATACATATTTTCCAAGCCTATCTAAATGACATTTTTTATTATGAGATCATAAATTTCAAGATCCCCGTGTTCTATACATCTAACTCATAATAACTGATGTATAATCTTGCTTTCCAATATCTCATTGCCAAATCCCAAATACCTTATTTGTAGATTTAAAAAAAAAAAAAGGAGTATAGGAGTCTATCGTGCTAAATGTCTCGTAAAGTATATGGTATGTGTTCTACTATTAGTACTTTAGTAGTACCTTAAGGGTATTGTAGCAAGTTGAAGCTGATGGAAGCCGCTCTGCATCTTGTCCTCCAATTGTCGCCCAAAGAGGGACATCACATGCAACCTAGGTAAACAAATAGACCCAAGTGATAATATACAATGAAATCAAGATATTTTAGTATTCACTTTTGGGGAATATTTTATTTCCATTATGAGATCTACGATATTTTAAAGGAAAGGAAAAATGAGAGTAAGAGGAAAGCAGAAATTCTAGAAATCTAAAGCTGGCTAAAAGTGCCACGCATGAACGTCTAACATTTTCTTCCCTTTAATGGATTACTAGTAACTAAATTCTTAAAAAAATGCCGAAATAACTTTTGAAAAAGAATACCCCATCCCAGAAGTAACATATAGTTCTTATTTTACAGTGCAAAATATAGTACTTAAGGAAGCCCTATTTGGTGTTGGTGATGCTGAAAATCTAAGCCACTTGACTATTAAATTCACAAAGAACCCCTTCTCTGAAAGATAAAAACAAAACTTTTGACCTCTTTGAAGGTGATTCTTCCATGTAAAACAGAACTCGACATTTGATGAGTCAATAATTATCTATTTTAGTATGATATTTAGTTTCGTTTTAATTAGATTTAAGTTTATTTTACTTTAATATTATTTCCTTTTTGAACTATTTTACTTCAATTGCATATTATTATATTTCAGGAATGAATATTTGATGGATTGACTCTTTGAACAAAAGAAAAGGGTTTTGGAGCTGATTCTGCAAAAATACGAAGATTCGGAGACAAAAATATATTTTCCTCAAGTCAGAAGCTTGGCACGGCCCGTGCTAACATTGGCACGGCCGTGCCACCTCCCAGAACAGCCTTTTGCTGCTTTTGCTTAGATTTTAAGCTACTCTATTTTAGTTTTACCAAAAAGCCCGCAATTTCTTGTGGAACATTCTAGTGATGTAATTGCTTAGATTCTAAGTCGAATGTAAACTGTAAATAGAGTAGCTAGCCATCACAAATATTCATCTTTTGTTCTTGGAAATAATAAGTGACAATTGTTTCTTTGAATAAAAGTTCAACCTTTATTTTATGTTCTTCTTCTTCTTCTCTTCTATGTCTACAATGAACGTTGGTGAGTAGACTTCTCTTGTCTTGGGATTGTTGCATAAGTCTAATGACATAATCCTAATCAAACTAAGTTATTAACCATAATCTTATGTAACCCTGATCTCTAATCTAAATTCACCGTTTTAACATGAATTAACCATTATTATCAAACTGTGGAAACGAAAGTGGAGGGTTTGATAATTGTTAATCCATCATCTCAAATATCAATTCATAAAACGAAAGTGGAGCTTTGATATTCGAACAAGTGAATTTAGACAAGGGTTGCAAAGGCAGCGAAATAGTCTTTACAATCTTTGAGACATATAAGTTTCGATCTTCAAGGGAACTAATAGTAATCAAGTCAGCGAAATAGGCTTGGTTGCTAGAGGAACCAAAATCTAATAGTAATCAAGTCAGCGAAATAGGCTTGATTGCTAGAGGAACATAAAAGAAACTGTCTTTAGAAGTTAGGTCTAACATAAGGTTCTAGGTTTAATAGTTTGGTTTGTGAAGGATTTGTCGTTAGGATGAACCAATAATCCCAAGACACCTCTTTTATTATTATTGTTATTTTTCTTTTAAACAAAAAATACAACTTTCTACTTTCTAAACTTTCAATCTAATCATTATTTAAAGTTAATTGAATTCATAACTCCCTGTCGGAACGATACTCTATTTTTACTACTTCGATAGAACCGTGCACTTGCGGATTTATCCCATCAACATTTCATCTTACTAGGTATTATGTATTGGGAACCAAGGTGTTCCTTTCCTATATTTCCCATCGCATAACTTATTAGTCTCTTAGAAAACATCTATGGACTTTTAAAAATTATCTTTCCAGCACCATAAAGTATAAATATTTGGTTGCATGCATAGAATGTGAAAACATGGATGTAAAAAAATGAACAAGATTATGGGATTTTTGTAGTACTGAAAATTTCCATTGCCCATTGGGTAGGTGGATAACTCTTACAATTCATAGCAAGCAGTTAAATCAATAAACATTTACTTAAAACTGCTTAGTACAGAAATGCCCATATAGAGAAATAAATTTTTCCAGATAGCTTATTAGAAGAGTTTGAATGCTCTGCTTATTAACACTATTGTTATGCTAAACAGACCACTTCAGTCAAAAAAATTGCAAACCATGCCTTATTTCTTTACAATAAACAAAGCAAATGGGATAATAGAGGTGCTAGCATGAGTGATCTTGAGTGCCTATCAAACATAGAAAACCAAGATCATACCTTGTGGATGGTAAAAGGTGGTTGTAAGTATTTGAACCCAAGTAATGGACCACGAGAACAACTGGTGACAAATTTAAGAAGCATACAACGCTCTTTTGGTTCAAAGCCTTTAATCACCTGTAAACAGTTGACATGAAGCAGAAAATGAATATTGATGTCATAAAATTGGTATCTGCGGATATGGCATGCGTCAATTCTTCAATATAACTCGCGAGGTTGAAAATAACGGTCAATAGTCACATTCTACAGCAAATATGCATGCTTTATAGAGGGTTAGAAACTGCAATTCACCAAACCAACAATCCCTTCTTGGGGAGGGAGGGAGAGAAAACATGGGAGATCCCTGATACATTAATTAGATGATTAACTTATTTGTAAGCCACCAACCTCAAACAACAGGAAATATACAGAAACAACATTTACTCTATCCAGTGCCTATTTTGATAGGAATCTACAACATAGTGTGTAACCATCATCTGTGCTGTTAAATTTTGGAAGAACAAGCTATATCAAATTTCACTCTCCTTAAGCACCTTGCGCACGGTTCCTTCCACGGCTAGCTCGTCTGGGAGGGGAGGTAATGCACTAGGGTTCCCTAATTTTATTGTTAGCAGGGGTGCACGCGAACCGAGCCAAATACTTGAATCTTAAGTTTGGCTTATGAAAAATATAGGTTACTCAAGCTTGACTCAATTAATTAAACAACCCTAACTAAACTCAAGCTTGAATCTTTATTTGCATTTATAAGCATACACTTTAAATCACAAGCAAAATAAAAAATAATAATTCATTATTGTACAAGTCCATATGGAAATAAATTGAAAATAACAAAAATGAGGGAAAAAAAAATCATCAAGTCAACAATTCTCCCCAACAAGCAAACTCAACAAGAAAGAAACCAAATCTGCAAATCGTGCTAGATATGAGTCACACATGTACACAACTGACAAGTTTGCATATAAAAAGGGAAGTAAACAATATTACATCAGTTTAAATAATTTGTTATGCATAGATAATGGATTGGGATTGCTATGTGTGTATGTGTTTAATATTGAGGTTCCAATACGTCCCAAAAGATTTTGATTGAGGCTCAATAACTCAACAAGAAAAAATCAAATCTGCAAATCGTGCTAGATACAAGTCATATGCCAAACATGCACAACTGAGGGGTTTGCACATAACAAGGGCAATACACACAATATTACATCAGTTTAAATAATTTGTTATGCATAGATAATGGACTAGGATTGCTATGTGTGTGCATGTTTAGTATTGAGGTTCCAATACGCCCCAAAAGATTTTGATTGAGGCTCAATAACTCAGAAAAAAATCAAATCTGCTGCCAACCATGCACAACTGAGGGGTTTGCACATAACAAGGGGAATACACACAATATTACATCAGTTTAAATAATTTTGTATGCATAGATAATGGACTGGGATTGCTACGTGTGTGTATGTGCAGTATTGAGGTTCCAATACCTCCCAAAAGATTTTGATTGTCCGGCTCCCCTCATTGTAACCACCAGTGTATCGCGTGTTACTTTTAAAATCATCAATGTCAATATCGTAATTGCCACCTGAAAGCAACTGCATTCTTGAATATCTCAGAAATCTTGCTGTAGAAAGTGAACTCAACAGATAAAATTTTCAGTATAATTTGTCGCAAGTTGATTGTAGTGAATGAGTGAGCAACTGCCTCTTGATTCAGACATGCTTCTCTTATACAGCACATAATTTTAGTAAATATAGAATTCTGTTACAGAAATGCTCTGTTGCACTTTGTGCAAGAGAGAAGAGGAAATATTCAACTCACAAAGAAAACATTTTAAAATACTTAGGAAAGAAGATACCTGATTAAACTCACTAGCATTGAATAATTTCAACCAGGATGGAGAGATAAGATCAGTTAGCCCTCTATAAAATGCATTTGAAAAGAGTAATATCTGCAATTTAAACATTGTTACATATATACCCATGATGCGACAGTTAATACAGTACAAAAGTCAATTGCATTAGACTACAGTCAATGATGATAAAACCTGTTGGTTGAGTTTGTAGTCTGCCATCGCATGTATGTACTGCATCTTGTTTTCATTTGTCACAGAAATATCTTTGCCACCAGACTTGAGCTCAACCACATGCCTTTTGCCAAATGATTCTTCAGTAACAGTGAAATCAAGAGAGAGCTCCTTGACATCACCATCATAGTTCTGCATGAATGAGTATGTGAACCTTCCAGTAAAATGTTAAATTGCATGAACAGACATACAAAGTAACCACCCGAGTTAAACATGGGAAAATTAAATAAAAAATGAGATAAAGACCAGTACTCCAGGAAAGAAAAATCCCAATTCTAAAATCAAACCTAACATACCAAATGCAAACTGAATCTTGTTAATTATTGAAATTTTAAGGTTTTCATGAACAATACTGTGTCTAACATCCAGTTACCACCCACCAAGACATTAGCTCTTCTAGAAAATTCATGTACGTAAACATTTGTCTTTACAAGGATTGCACATGGACCAAGCTCAACTATAGAAGGACGAACATTGTAGGTCGAGAAACAGCGCCAAACCATGTAAAATTTTAAAAACATTAATCCTAGCATAAAGCAAGGTGATACATTGAGGATGTATGGTCCTGATTAATTTTGACAAAGGATTTATAAGAGAAGCAACGGCATGGATATGTCTCTTAGGATTTACCTTCACATACATAAGGCTCCTGTATAGCTCTGGATCAAGTGTTGATAATTCATCAAGAAAGCTATACCGTCCCAATAGCTTTTGTACAAAAACATGCGAGAAAGAGTAATCAAGTAATATTCCTTCATAAAGAGCTTTACCAACTACTCTTCCAAGGAACTCAATCATCTGAAGACCATTGTCCAAAAATCTTGCGGATGCATTTGGAATTAGGAGGCTGTCTGAAGTTGAGGTTTGTGAAAAAAGGCCGTATCTAGAGCAAAAGGAAAAAATTTCAGCTAAAAAAGTCGCCACTGGAAAAGGAAATAACCATGAAATAAAAGCAAGAAAATACAAAATGACGTCTCAAACTTACTCAGGGGAAAATGCTTCTTTTGATATGTCAGTCAAAAATTCTTTCGATAATCCACCATAGTCCAGACCAGCCTCCGTAAGGCCACATTCACTGACAAATGACACATGGATGGAAGACTTCAGCTTTGACCCAAGCGAATTTAATTGTCGAAATCCATCTTCAACAATATGACCCCGACGTACTACAATCTCAATGGCTCGTGAACCAGGTTCAGAAATTTCACCAGCCATTTTACGTGAAGCTTTATCCATCTTGATGAATTCACGAAACATCTCAACTCTATTTATGCAGTAAACCAGTTGATTAAGTACTTTCAATCAGAGACGATTATGTGTTACATTGAAAACAAATGAATATGATGTTGATGACATATTGAAATCAAATATCCATTCCCCTCTACTCCCACAATGAAAAAAAATAATCCAACTCAATTACATTAATGAATACTCTCATCGACAATCTTTCTCCCGTACAAAGTTTACTCTTGTTGCTTTGCTTCATTTAAGGTTTCTTAATGATCAACATATAGCATATCATGGATAAATAAATGAAACTACTACTCTTGTAATCAAATATATGAAATATTCACTGGTATTTCACAAGATACATGATTAATAGTATTCCCCAGGTGATTCTCCATGCACATACTAAGATAATTCGAAAAATGAAAAGGACATATTATATTAACGGTAATCTTCTAAGTTGATCATAGTATTATCAATTCTCAATTTAACCCACCAATAGAAGAAAAAACAGACAAAATATTACACAGTGAAGAAACCCGTGAAAGTTTTGCTCAAATAGGAAAATTAACACCACCAGAAAACAAAATTAAGATTAAGTTCTTTTTTCTAACTCTTACTAGCATGAGAAAACTAAATAAAACAATTCAATTGGGTTTCACCCCTGGTCATTAGCTCGTTTTCCTTATGTTTTATCCTTCTAAATGTTCAGTTGAGGGGACAATGGAAATGTCAAAAGGATATTAAGTACAGAAAGCAGAACTGAATAAAACAGAATTTATGACAAGCAAGATGCCTCATAATGGCCACAGTGAAAGAGCAAGTAGTTACCTCTCTTCAAATGGGAAAACATGGGGAGTCATGGTTATAACAGAGCCTAGACTCAGGGAAGATGATGAATCATCAGCTCTCAGGTTGGCCGAATAAATTTCATGAGTTCTAGCAGCAACTGCAACTGGTGGCCGGCTTTTTCTAGCAGGAGAAAGCCACAAATCAGGAGGACAAAATGGGTGTCTGCAATCCCTTTCATACATTAATTGTAAGCATCTGACGGCACAATCCATGAGGGGCCTATTATGATGACCGCTAACATGGGACAAGCCATTATATACTAGGGTATTGAGCATTGATGCAATTCTTCGTTGCTGCTCTAGCTTGAATGGAACCTAACAATGTTATCAAATTCTCTAGAAAAGTAAGTTTCTTAAAATGTGAACTAATTCATAAAAAGACTAGGAAAAGAAGAAACCAAGCCGCTACCTGTTTCTCGTAAAACTCTATGTCATCAAGAACCAAAAGCAAGTGAGAATAGGCCGCACAGAAAAGATGAAGCGTGGCAAACATACTTTTTGGAATGCCTTGTGGGCCATGCCTCATAGGTTCTATGTCCCATACATCTGAAAGATCTAAATTGACTCTGCTTGGTGCAGAGTGACTGCCAATTGGATCTGTGCGGTCTGTTGCAGTTTGTGACTTACCTGTAAATTTATGAAGTACGCTGACCCACTTACTGGCCCCATCTTTACTTGCCATTTTTGGAATCTTCTCAAAAGCTTTAAATTTTCCATTTTCACTTGTGTGATTATCCAACATATGTTTGTCTCCAGAGAAAAATGAATCCTCAAGTTCACCCCACAATCTCACAAGAAATCCAGGAGTAAATGATAGCATGTTAAGAACTGGTAATGATCCACGTACTGGACTCAAGGCTGAAAATATTCTAAGCAAGCTAGAATAGAAAAGTGCAACATCGCACAGATCTAGATTCTGCAAATACTCCAGACTGTTTGAGATCGAAGTATCGGCCTTTTTAGTGGCATCTCTATTCACTGATGACAAAAGATTTGTGAGATGCCATTGCTGACAGACAGGCCTAAATTGATCCATGTATGACATTATCAACGACTCATGGGTTGCACTTTCAGTATCAGTTTGGAGAGAGTTCTTCTTTTTGAGCCATTCAATATTATCAAGACAAGCCAGTACGCTTTCTGCTAGAGTGACAATAACATGGACATACAATGCACGGTCTAAACCTTGATTGAAGGATCCGGAGTCTACAGAGTTATTTTCATTCCCTGCTGCTAGACATATAAAGTTAGCGAGAGACCAACCAACTGGTGGAATAGCCTTGAAAGAGACAAGAATTTCTGACTTAACCAAATCCGACATCTCCATTAAAACATCCTCTTTCAAAATCTGTCATCACCTGTCAGAGTTTGATCAGTTCTGATATGTTTGAATCATAAAGCATAATCTATGAAGTTATACAAATCTATGATCTCATTAACTCTAGACGGATATGATGGCAGCATCTTAATACTACAGAGATAGGCTGCCCTTTACCAAAAAAATAAGAATGAAATTCACCTTTGAGCCATTGTTTTATATCTTTTATGGATAGAAGAGAAAACAAGTAAAGAACCATTACATATTCAAATTAAAAAACCTCGAGTTTTTTCAGTTTAAGTTGTGTGTGTGTGTGAGAGAGAGAGAGAGAGAGAGAGTTCCTACATATAAATACTGAGAAAATATAATCAGACAGCAGATTAAAAAAATATTAGAACCATATGCATTATCTATCATACCAGTAAAAGACAGATACTAACAAATACAAAACTTAGTTATTTAAACAACAAAGGTCCATCTTTGATGTAGCAAACTTAAAACCACAATAACAAACAAATTACATAAGAATATAGAAGTAAAATGTGCATGCACAATCATGAATAATCAACTTAGCAAGTCAAAAGATGGAACTACTTCCATTTAATTATACAGAAACACATGGGTTACATATGCATGATCCATAAGTGACATCAAAATATAAGATTTAAAAATTTCATAACGAATAAAAACAATAAAAGAGAACAAGTCCTCATTACAACTAAAGACACGGTCAATAATTTTGCAAGTGAAATTGTTCTGCTTTAAATATGCTTACCAGTAGTGCCTTAAAACATGTGAACAAAATCGATTTGTGCTTTAAAGCAGGTAGAAGAACATGTGGGACATGTTGCACAAACCAAGGAATAGTCATTAGATATACAACATATTGCTTAGCAGCATGATTGACATTCAGCATATCAGGTCTTTCCCCATCTAAGTTTGTCAGATAAAATGGCCGCACAGCTAAAGTTATTGCACTTGCAGTAATAAAAAAATTCTCATCTGCCTGGGTGATAGCTTTCATTTTGGAAGAATACTTATCCAATGCAGTAATATATTTCGCAATAGAAACATAACTACCACTTTTATTACTCCCTGTGAACTCAACTAAACCTTTCACGGCTAAATCTGCATCTAAGCGGTTGTCATCTGTAATGCCTTTCCATCCTTTTAGATCAGTTAACATTACAAGAATACGCATTGCTAGAGATGTAACAACAGTAATATCTTGAGCCCCTGAATTGCATTCACTATACTCGGAAAGAATCGAAAAACCAAGAGAAGAAAGTCGATGTGCCTGGTAACTCCAAATTCTTCTATCTTCAGTTGTACCAATTGCCAAAAAGCAAAAGTTCCGCTCTGAATCTAAACAAAGAAAAGAATAGATCCATTAAAAATATATTTGGTATGTAAGTTAACAAGAAAAAGGAGAATAGTTCCATAAAATTGTAAAAGCTATGAAAAACAGAGAAATAGGAAGTATCTTGACATTCATAACTTCATGTAAACCATCACATTAAAATGAGAAACATGATTGGAACACTACTTGAAGTACAATAAAAGAATATCAAAATAAGGGAATATACCAGAAGAGTTCAGGCTCTCCAATAAGATTGTAAAGCAAATCTTCATAGAGTCTATTTTCTTGCTATGGACCTTCTGATAGTGATTTGAGAAACGGGTGACAAAGAACAGAAATGGCCTCAACAAATTGTTCGAAATCCAATTTGAGGTCATCACCCCGGTATAACAATTCACTGATGTCTCCCACTCCTGCTGAAGCTGCAGAGCAACCATCTTTGTAACCTTGAAGCGCCTCCATACTCTCTTTCAACATTAAGAAAAAATTGTCATTTCTTTATTTTGATACAACGTGCGGTGAAAATGAATGCCAATACAAAATCAAAAGAAACACACAAACAAGTTTTTTTTAACTTATGCAATAAGCTATTATTTAGAAGACTAATAGTCAGTACAACAAGATCGTTTCAACTTACTTTTTCCTATAAATACAGGTTGAAAAGTTTATCCGAACTAGCTCATAATCAGTACAACAAGACTGTTTCAACTTACTTTTTCCTATAAATACAGGTTGAAAAGTTTATCCAAACTAGCTCTAAATAAAAATGGGCCATGTTAACCGGTGCCCCCGCCGGGGGCACTGGTTAAGAAAACCATAAAGAGAAAGTTTTTAAATTAAAAAAACACTTTATTGACTTTTAAGGGATTGACAACACAATTTTCAATGCAATACATACTATATTTGGTTCTTAACGAGTGCCCCCGGGGCACTGGTTAACATTACCCAATAAAAATAAATAAATAATAAATTTCATTGTGTCTCAAGGACTTATTCTAACTTTTAGAGTATTTATTTTTGCTTAAACGTTAAGATTTGTATTTTTATATTAATCAATTTAGTCTAATATGATGCATTGTCGATGGAATTAGTTTCCACCGACATCACATGAGAACTTATCATACTACTATATAAATCTACTATGTAACCGCATCTTTAAAATAACTTCCCAATACTGGATTCTCATTGGATATCAGTGTAAAACTAGTTTACACCGACATTGGATGCCCTTTTTTTTGGGTGTGTAGATGAAATGACAATCAGTAATCACCACTGAAACTCACATACAAAATCAGGTTCAAACCAAGGTGAAGGTGTTTAGCCTAACAATATCGGCATTTTCAATTTGCATCTGTTTCATTTCTTATCTAATCTATGCTTCTTACTTAGCATGTAAATAAGGAGATAGCAAGTTGAATCTTGAAACCTGAATGAAGAGAGCAGCAGAAGCAGCACGTTTAGCATAATTGCGAAGCTCTCTTTCTCTTGAGACCTTCTGAAGAAGATCGTCTCGGGTTATCTCCTTCGCACTCGCTCCTCTCAACGATACCTGAATCAAGTGAACAACAACAATTTCAATTATCACAACTAATAGTAATAATCTATTATGAAATTGATGAATTGATAGGTATGAAAGAAGAGAGTACCTGGTGTTTACGAGGTGCATCCATGGGAAATACATTAACTTAACTTCGCTGTGTTAAATTAATCCAACTTTTTCTAATCTTCTCGCGATTTACTTTTTTCCTCACCCAAAATTTTGTTCTACTCTCTTTATCGCAACTACTAATAAGTTTGATTTATTTAGAAGAAAGAAAGAACAAGGAAGGAAAAGTTCGTTTTATGTTTTTTCTTTCATAGTTGACATGTCAATTTTTTTAATTAATTATTAAAAACTAAAATGATTATTATTGTTGTTGAAAACATGGTCTAAGAATAACTTTTGACTTTCATCCGTATGTATGAAAAATGAAGTTAGGATCGTTGTATATTCTTATTCTCTCATGAAAGTTGTATTAAATGGTTGTTCAAATATCATTGCTCTTCTCTGTAGTTGTGTTTTGATTTATCTAAAAATAAGAATGATAAAGATAAATTTTTATTATCAGGTGTGTTGTTTAAACAAACATTTATTTGATAACTTTTGAGACAATCGTAAATTTACAAAAAAATTAAGTATTGACACGAAAATCAAAACAATAAAGATAAAAATCAAAAATATAATGTGAATATGTGAGCAAACTTATTACAAAATGGTTATACAAATATCAATCTTCTTTTCTTATAATCATGTAATAAGTGAAAGGTGTATCTCCTCTAAAGACAAAAATAGATGTAACCTCCATCAAATGACGATACAAACATAATGTGGATTTGACCATTTTATATCGAGGGTTTTGAATAACGAATCGATTGTTATGGATCAAGATGGCAATGTTATGACGATGTTTTCATTAGTTTTGGTAGGGTTTGATGGCTCGAATGCGTGATGACTCTGAAGTTTAGGCTAGGGTTTGCAAACACAAAGTGTTGAATAAAATTTTGTAGGTGTGATTGAAGATTGAGCCTCAAACTATCTAAATGGTAAAAGATGGTAAATGCTCAATAGACCCCTTGAAGTGTTCAAAATTTCACAAAAAATAATCATAGGATTCTACGTGATCCACTTGTACACAAAAAAAATTATTGGTAGTTATTACACGATACGTGAGCAATCTTCAGAAGAGATAAAAATTGATGGCTCGTGATACTATTAGATATGCTCTAACAAAACCCCAAAATAAAAAAATAATGTAGAGTCAAAATAGTGTATATCATGTGTATTAACATTATAGAAACATGTTATAATTATTCTTGAGGTACACCCAAACGAATTTAGATCTCTTATGTTGTTGCACAATTATAATGGATATATAGAATCTTTGTCTACACCAAGACATGCGTGATTTGAATCTCTCACCTGATGTAATCCCTCTCTTTCTCAAAAAACACTGGTGATATTAATTTTTAGTGACATTAATACATTTTAGATAAGAGAGAAAGATTGATGAATAACTAAAATAATTTATTTAAATAAAAAAATAATAGTTGATTGAAAAAAATAGAAACAATATCACCAAAAACTAATATCACCAAGTGCAATCCTTCATTCTCATATCAATCTTTTCTTCTACTATCTTTTTCCTAATTTCCTTTTCTTTTATGTATTCGCTTAATCCTACCATCCTCTCTCTATCCATTTTTTTTTTATGATAGTTTCTCAATTTACCGTGAAAATATGTGGGAGTTTATCGGAAGTATTTGGTAGTGTATTTGAACATATTTGACTATATATGAAATGGATGGAAAAATTGTCCTATTTTTCCACTCCTCTGGTCCTCTCTATCTAGTACCTCCTGACTACTGTTTTTTACTAGTACTAGCAAGCAAAGAATCCAAATATCACTGTCTTACCTTACTTAGCAGAGAATTGTTGTTGACACATTTGGTTAGGCTGAGACGCACGAGTAATTTATTTAAATGCCCTTCGGCAGTTAACTGTCGAATTTTGTGGATACCGGCTACAGTTAACTGTCGAGGTGCTGGACATAAACAGAAATAGAAACTATGTTTTCTAGTTTCCTTCAATTGTTCAAAAAACTTCCAAAACCATCAAACTCCCCCAATTTCGATTTTTGAGCAAAATCAAGTGCATCATCTCCATTTAATCACAAGTAAGTATCTTGACTCATTTTTAATCATAATGTTAGTTTGTGTAGTTTTTTTAAGAGAAAAAAATGGTAGTTTGCACGTGGTTAGGGTTGATGTTGGAATTGAAAATTTGATGATTGCATGTATTTTATAGTTGAATGTTGTTGCTTTAATTGATGTTTCAATGACGTTATAGTATAATGTAATTTTGAATGGTGGCAAAAGAACACATTTTTAGTATGTTTGATACTTTGCACACGCCTCAGATTATGCATGCATTCGTAGACTTCCGCACTCACACGCTTAAGGAGGCCGATTGGGGTGAGCAGGCAGCAGAGCAGACATGGCGAGGAGATCATTGCACCTCTTCCAGGAGATCTTCCGAGGCCAGCAAATGAAGAGCAGATCATTGCAGAGCAGTGGGAGCGGTACGAGGTGAGAAGCTCGTCTGACACCTATGACATGGTTAGTGTCGTTGTTGCCTACGCTGATGCGCATATAGGTCAGGAGGAGGTCATGAGCCTTCAGCAGTGGTTTCAGGCCATGACCCATGTTAGGGAACAGATCGCGCCGATCTTGACCAGGAGGCGAGTTCATAGGTCAAGGAGGAGGCACCAGCAGCATCAGCAGGACCAGGAGTAGTAGTATTTTATGTTTAGGATATAGTTTCATGACTTGGTGTATATTTTCATGACATTTAGCCGTTTCGTTGTATTTTCATGACATTTGTTGTTACTTTGTTTCGACGACATATATTTATGACAATTGTTTGTTTCCATATCATATTTTCAATTTCAATTATGTTAGTAATTTTCTTTGATTGACTTTATGATTTGACATTGAAAGAATGTGTTTACAATATATAAAAACACATATAAGAGGTTCTGCCTAACCAAATGCGTCAACAACAACAATTAGCATGACATAGGCACCGTAACTAAAAACGCAGAGTTAAACGGTACAATATATCTATTATCTATCTCTAGCGCCAAATAAAACCAAGTACGATAGAAGAAATGCAGTTGAAAACAGAGAGAGGATACGAACGATACATGGAAAAATGGAGGCACTCCTCCAATTCCAACTCCAACTCAATTCAACTCTCTCCTTCTCTTCTTTCCTTCACCCCCACAACCACCGTCACCACTTCAACTTCAAACCAAATAAACCTCACTCAAAAACCTGTTATCATCCCCTTCACTCTCCCACAGTTCCAATTTCCACTCCACACACCCCTCCCTCTTTCCCACACCCCTCCTTTCTCTTCCCTTTCCTCCGCTTCTCTTCTCACAACAAAAACCCCAACCTCGCCAAATCCATCCACGCTACCCTTCTCAAAAACCATGAAATACATCATCTCACCACCGCTCTCATTTCAACTTACATCAACCTCCGTCTCTTCTCCTACGCCCACCGTCTCTTCCTCTCTCAATCTCCCCCCAACATCGTTTCTTACTCCGCACTTATCTCCGCTTTCTCCAAATCAAACCGTGAAAAACAATCCCTTTTCCTCTTCCTTCACATGATAACAGTTTCATCTCTTCGCCCAAACCACTACACTTACGTCGCCGTTTTAACCGCTTGCACCCGAATCCTCAACCTCCAATTTGGTCTTCAGTTACACGCTGCTGTTATCAAAACTGGATATTTGAAATCCGTTTTTGTATCCAATGCGCTTATGTTATTTTATTCTAAATGTGGGTTTTATAAAAATGCTTTCAAAGTGTTTGATGAAATGCCTGAAAGAGATATTGCGTCGTGGAACACTGTAATGTCTTGTGCAGTTCAGGAGTTTATGTATGATGATGTGTTTCGATTGTTTTGTGATATGCTGGTGATTGATGGTTTGAAAGTTGATTATTTTACTCTGTCAACGTTTTTGACGGCGTGTGCTGCAAGTGGGTTGTTGATGGAAGGGAAGCAAGTGCATGCGCATGCTGTTAAGGTTGGTTTGGAGGATGAATTGAATGTTGGGAATGCCCTTATTGGATTTTATACAAATTTCGGAGATATTGATGACGTGGTTTGTTTGTTTGAGAGGATGAGTGTGAGAGATGTTATAACTTGGACAGAGATGGTGAGGGTGTATATGGAATTTGGTTTTGTTGATTTGGGTTTGAAGATATTTGATGAGATGCCGGAGAAAAATTGTGTGACTTATAATGTTCTTTTGTCTGGGTTGTGTCGAAATGCGGAGGGTTTAAAGGCTGTGGAATTGTTTATAAGAATGGTGGAGGAGGGTGTAGAGTTAACGGATTTCTCTTTGAGTAGTGGGATTAATGCATGTAGTTTGCTTGCTGATTATAGGGTCAGCAGGCAAATGCATGGATTTGCAATCAAGTTTGGGTTTGGATCAAATGTTTTTGTTGAAGGGGCTTTGCTTGACATGTACACAAGGTGTGGGAGGATGGTAGATGCTGAAAAGATGTGGGAAGAATTGGAGGAGGTTAGCAGTGTGGTTTGGACTTCCATGATGTGTGGCTATGCTAGAAACGGGCAACCGCGTGAGGCGTTTTCTCTTTTCCATCTTGGTCATTCTGAATGGAAATTGATTATGGATGAAGTTGCATTAACTTCAATGCTTAGTCTTTGTGGAACCGTCGGCTATCATGATATGGGTAAGCAAATCCATTGTCAAGTTCTTAAATTTGGCTTTCATTCTAATGTGCAAGTTGGAAATGTTGTGGTTGAAATGTATTTTAAATGTGGGAATGTCGATGATGCAATTAAGATGTTCAGTGGCATGGCCTCTACCGATATAGTTTCATGGAATACTTTGATTTCTGGATATCTTACACACAGACAGGGCGATAGAGCATTAGAAATATGGTTGAAAATGCAGGAAGAGGGCATAAAGCCGGATGATATTACATTTGTTTTGATAATTTCAGCCTACAGACAGACTAGCTTGAATTTGGTTGATGACTGCCGTATCTTGTTTAATTCAATGAAAACTGTTTATCACATCGAGCCAACATCTCAGCATTATTCATCTTTCATCAGTGTTTTGGGTCACTGGGGTCTTTTGGAAGAGGCACTGGAAACTATCAATAAGATGTCTTTTAAGCCTTCTGCTTTTGTTTGGCGTGCTTTGCTTGATGGTTGCAGACTCCATAAGAATACAATGATTGGAAAATTGGCTGCCAAAAATATTCTTGCCCTCGAACCTAATGATCCGTCTACTTATATACTTGTTTCAAATTTGCATTCGTCTTCTGGGAGATGGGATTGCTCTGAGAGGACTAGGGAAAATATGAGAGAAAAGGGATTTCGCAAACACCCGGCTCAAAGTTGGATAATTTGTCGGAAGAAAATGCATTCATTCTATGCAAGAGATAGGTCTCATCAGCAAGATAAAGACATATATAGGGGTTTGGAGATTCTAATATTAGAGTGCCTAAAAGTTGGATATGAACCTGAAACAAGCTTTGTTCTCCACGAAGTGGAGGAGCATCAAAAGAAAAAATTTCTATTCAATCACAGTTCAAAACTAGCAGCAGCTTATGGATTATTGATGACAAAGCCAGGGAAGCCCATTCGGATTGTAAAGAACATCCTTCTTTGTGGGGACTGCCATACATTCTTGAAATGTGCATCTTTTGTCACTAAGAGGGATATTTTTCTAAGAGATTCTTCAGGATTTCACTGTTTCTCTGATGGCCAATGCTCATGTAAAGACCAATGGTGAGACGCAGGTAAAGCTAGTTGATCGAACTAATCATCCCCATTCATATTAATGATGTAGCTATATTTTGAACAAAAAATTATACAAGGTTTTTCTTCGATACTACTGCAAATTTTAGGGCACCAGTTAAGAGAAGATAGGTTCTCCTTTCAAATGCTTGCCTAAAAGATTTAGGAATGAGTTTGTTTTAACGTTTATCATTTTTAATGTAAAACTATATCTTCTATATTAGTTGCTCCAATGTGATTGTAGTACTACGTCTCTTTTTACACTCAAGATTGTTTATAAAAAAGGAGGTGGTATCTGTTTCCATATAGATGTAGGATTGAAGCAGATACTTAATGTAAGATAACTATATGTCTATAGTATAGTGAAGGAATTCTGAAATCCAAAATCAACTTTACTTAATAATACTTTGTTTTCCTGTAAGTTATATACTTTATTTACTTATGATTAAGAATTTAATACAAAAAGAAAAAAGCAAAAATTATTGAATCAACTAAGCATAGTTTTTTTTTTAAGGAACTGAGCATAGCTTAAGAAGTACTGGGATCGGATCAATATTGTCTTTACATCTTATGTCAATACTATTCAAAACAACTGATCGCCTGCATCATCATACAATTACATCATAAACACAGTTTTAGTTACATCATGAACACATCCTAGTCCCTATGCTATCACACTTAGTTACCCAAAGGCTTCCACCTCAGTGCTCCACACAATGCCAAATTGTTGCTCCTAAACCCTTTTCTTCATGGGTCACCCTTTCTTCAAGCCTCGCTTCTTATGCTTTTTCCAAGCAGCAAATATCCCAAACCACTACCCAATGCTTACGTGCCTAAACATTTTTGTATTTAGTTTTACCATCTCCTTCACTGCAGGCCATTATTTGATTTTAGATGCTTTTAAGCTTTTGGGGAGATAAACAACTATTTGTTTACGGAGAAACGCCCTTTTGATCTTCTTAGTTAAATTCAATAAAATTTTCATTCATTCCATATCTGTTTTAGTAATTTATAACATAGAAGCAGATTTGTATATACGACTCAAACTGGTCTCTAATTAAATATATATTATTTTTCTTGTAATAATTGGAAACTTAGTTTTAAATATTTTCTTCTCATTTTTGTTCTAATAATATACTTCATTCACTTTGAGTATAAAATATTTTATATGGTCAACGTATCACAATTAATTATGTGTGTGATTCTAGATAGAACAGTTTTTGGTCAGTTTTTAGTTTTTACCTACATTACGGCTGAATCCAGATCACCGGTGTCTTCTTACCCTGAAAATGGGATGGCTAACACAAATAAAAAAAATAGTCAAGCTAAAACTCAAACTTTTCAAATGATGTAACAGTAACGATTAATTGGTAGGGTAAAAAACATCACATTGTGAGTATATATGAATTAAATCCATAATGCAATATCATTTTTGTGAGTGGAAATTCGTCATAACCCAAACCAATAGATGAAAGTTGGAAGAGTTGTTTCTTTTCTTGTTTTTTATGAATATGAAGAATTGTATTTTAGACACAAAAATCAACATTATGTAAAATACAACTTGAATGTGTATTGCCGAGTAAACCCTCATTTGGGTTCCTGAAAGTATTGCTCGCTATCAGGCACATCCCTAGATCAATGAAACGAACCAAAAACTCCCCCAATGATTGTTTCGTTAGTCAAATGCATCCAAAACGTTAACTTGGTGTTAACTCTGTTATACTCATAGATGAGGGATCAAAATGACAACAATCATGTTTCTGCCATCATCTTTTTCAATCTTCTTCAATGCCCCCAATTCCTTCATCTTCTCCAACACTACTCATGAACTCATGCTCACCAGCACCTATGCCCAGAAGTGATCATATTCAAAATCAAAATTCAAAATTGATTCACTCATGCTCAAACTTTACAAAATCTCACTTCTAACAATATCACTTAGGTGCAGCTGTCTGGATTGGGGGAGGTACACAAACTGTCCAACTGTGTGGCAGTGTTTAGCCTACAATTGGTTGTGTTTGTTTACTGATTTTTGTTGCTCGCTTTTCATAAGGTGCAGCTGCAGTTTTTTTGGTTGTTATCTTGCTTATTTTGCGCAGGTTTAGAGAGAGAACAACAACAAATTCTCCATACTAAAATGGTGAAACAAAGAGAGCAACAACAACAAATTTCTAAATAAATTTTCATCAACAGTGGCAACAACACAGATTCAAACTTCATCAACACCAACAATCTCAACAATAAATTTCGAATTAATTTTTCATCTTTTTTAAATAACCCCAATTTTTTTCCTTGTCTATTAGAATTTGGACCGAAATGAATGCTTTATAAATTTATAAGTGATTAGAATTTGTGGGTGAGAATCTACAACAGATTTGGGATTGATACAAATTATTGGTGGGTGGAGCTTTATGGAATCAATTTAGGTATTTGAGGTTTTTGATTTCAGGCTCTGCGACTGCAAAACTGATACGGTTGCGGGATTTTTTTTGGCCTAACAGGTTGCCTATTGTTGCTGGTTCTATTTTGATTTCTAGGCATTCTAGGTGTTTTTTTTTCTTCTGTTTTTGTGTTGTATTTCCTCCTGCTGTTTCGATTTGTATAGAGATAGAAGTGTGAGCATCACTTCTTTGTAACCTTTCAGCCGTTTTGCACTACTTCAAAAATGGGAGAGGAGAAATTGGGGACACAAATGGGGTCTAGGGTTTGAAATTAAGATGGCAGATTGTGAGTTTGATGAAGGAGAGAAGAAGAAAAGTGAGAATAAAGGAGGGATTATTTTTGTCTTGGAATGTTTTGAGATGGAGGGTATGAAGGAAGATGAATATATGAACTTGTTAATTTTTTCCAGAAAATTGAGGGATATTACATTCATTCACATCCCTCTTCAATTGACACATCATCACACTTAACGGCCAGTTAACGTTTTGGACGTGGATGACTAACGGAACAAATATTGGGGGAGTTTTTGGTTAGTTTAATTGATCCGGGGACGCAGCTGATAGAGCAAGGTGAACTTTCAGGGACCCAAATGAGGGTTACTCGTGTATTGCCATCATAACCAAGAGAATTGAAGAGAAAAAATAATAGAAAAGTCATAAACTATATAATCAAACGATGTTGATGTTGATGTTGAACAGTGTGTTTATAATACATTTTTGGGAAAGATGGCCCTGAGTTTTGATTGGGACTTATGTTAGAGAGGCATAGGGCTGCTGAAAATTTGGACCACATGGAAAACAACTCATTTCATAATAAAAACGGAAAAGATCCTTCAAAAAAAAAAAAACGGAAAAGAAAATTGCGTATGGCGTCTAGGCATGGCAACAAAACCCATATTTGCGGTTACCCGCCCGAACCAAACCCAATTTGATGAGTTTTCCCCATTTTTACTGGATTTGGGTATGAGTATGGGTTTTCCCCGATTTCAAAACACGGGTATGAGACGGATAACGGGTATGTAGGTACCCACCCGAACCCATATTCATACCCGTCCCAAATGTAAAAAATTACTTTATACTGATATGTCATGTTATTTTGTTTGATAATTATCATGTTAATAAAAACTACCATTGATATTTAACGGATCAATTAAATCATTACGTCTAACAAATGTTAAAGTGAGCATATTGTTGGATAATGTATTACAACGTTGTTCTTGGGGATGCAAAAAAACTTCTATTTTTTATTAAAAAAATTATTCGATGCGGGGATGGGGATGAGGCGGGGATACCCGAATCCGTCGGGGACGATGATGAGATTCAATTTCTCATCCCTGTTGGATATGGGTAGGATAACGGGTAAATATACGAGAATCGGATATGGGAACAGGGAAGATAAAACCTATTCCCACTCCGCCCCATTGCCATGCCTAATGGCGTCAATGCGCTCTCTAGATTTCCAATTTTGTTGTGGCTAGAATTATACAATTGGAATCCCAATTGAAAAGCTGCTTTGAATTTTTTGAATTATTATAGAAACTAAAAGACATCAAAACACAGACGACACAATTCTTTTCAATAAATCATTTATACTCTACCTCAACAACCAAAACAATATGCGTTTTATTGGTTTGACATATAAAATCCTAACAAACATTTAATTAACTTTTATATATGTTTGGGTTTATAAAATTTGAACTATGTTAAACTTCTTTGAGACAAGTTTTTACTATATTTAGATCTATTATATCGATATATTTTAGATTTATAAACCAAACATGTAAATTATATATACTTATAGAATCCGAATCAAGACGACACATAGAAATTGAGTTGTTATAATTTAGGATCATGCTATCCAGTTCCCTTAGGGGCATGGTTAAGGAATCTATAAAAAGAAAGTTTTTAGTTGAAAATATCACTTTTTAGATTTTTGAGAAGTTGAATGCACAAGTTCCACTGCAAGCTTACTATATTTACTTTCTTAACCATTATCTTGAGGGTTCTGGTTAGCATTTCCCTATAATTTAACATTAAAACATGTACTCTAGAAAAAATAACAACACAAATCAAAACATAACAAACTTTAAGATAAGGCAAATTCTACGGTACACCCAACATATTTGAGTGTACCGGTACACCAACCCTTTAATTTTATAGGTAAATGAGTTGTTTTTTTTTGAAGAAAAATATTATTTTTTATCATTTATAATTATAATGATTAAATCTTATTCATCAAAAGTGTAAACGGAATAAATTTTTTAATTTTTATCGCTCATAATAGATAACTTTGATTATTTTATATGATAATATATAAAAAAAATTATTATGATTCTTATAAACAATGAATGATGCGTTTTTCTTCTGAAATCACATTTTCTAAAATATAAATGCAGACAAATAACTATTTATTTCATAAAATTGATCGTTAATTTATAGATTTATGAAACAAGAGTATCGGTACATCTCAATGTACGAATGTACCGTAAAAATTCCTTAAGGATAATGGCAACACATCAAACCATAGTCATATTTTTCTCAAGCAACCAAGTTGTAATGTTGGTCGGGCAAGCTAAACTTTCTTTTGATTCAATTAAATGCACCGGTGAAAGTGATTATATATTTAGATTTAGATTCACTGCGTTTGTTTTTGGGAAACACAAATTATTTCCAGGAATAACATACCCGGAAATGAAAATATGAAAATTTGATTCTTGGATATTTGTTAAAAAAAGTGTTTGGCAAATAACTTGACATTCCTGAAAAAATTGGAAGTTACAATTTTTTTTTTAAATCTATGCATAATATCATGGGAATGCACATTCCCATCTCTTTATATATGTGAATAAATTCATAGGAATAATGGAAGTTATGGGAAGTTACTTCATTCCCAGGAATATTTTTTCTCAACCTCATAACAAACATGTGTATAATCATTCCCTAGCCATGTATTCTCGGAAATGTCATTCTTAACCTTGAAACAAACAACGACAGAAAGCACCCGCACAGCAACCAATTATCAAGTGTAATTTGTACTTTAGTTAACACGTGATCAAACAAATATCACGAACATGAAAAAAGAAAATTAAAAGTTGTCATGAGAAGACCATCGGTATGGTGTTATGTTTAATGTTTTACTCTACCTGTGAACGAAATAAAACGGAGTTATCCTTTTCCCCACCTCACAGTAGTACCACAAGAAATATAAACACGTTGAGGGTTGACTGTATCACCCTATTTCTGACGATAAATTATTAAATAAGAAAGAATATATTTAATAAAAAGTATGTTATAAACTCAACATTTTATCACTTAATAACGTAAATTTTTAAATTATACTTTAGCAGTGCGACTCTATCCATATGCAGATGGACTTCATCTTAAGACATATATGAACGTGGTATCACACATATCGTCATCATATATTGTTGATAGAGATGTGTTACTGGACTTACATTTGTCTTCATTTCATCTTCGTTTTCCTAGACTCGACTCTATATGCATGTATAGAGACAAACTCATCAAGTAATACACATCTTCACATCATCAATAATTCACATATTAATGCAAAACTCTCCCTATTATGTACAATGTCAAGACAAACATATTATTCTCATCGTCATCAAAGAGTAAACATTGTTATTTTCATCATCATCATAATTAGACGTCGTCATTCTCATCATCAATATAAGATAGACATCATCATTCTCATCATCAATATAAAGTAGAGATCATCATTCTCATCATCATTACACAATAGACACCATCATTTCTCATTGTTTACCCTAAAATAGACGTCGTCTTTTCTCATCATATGTATTTATATATATGTTTATGAAATTAGTCCTCATTACTCTTGTTTATGGTCATAAAATTCTTCATCATTACCCCCATCAATACGTTTATATCACTACCCTATTCTCTTCATTAATCCAATTCATAAACACGACTCGTTTCTACATCAACATCTCTGTACTTTATTTTATTATTCATCTTACGATCATACTCTATCTTCTCGTCTACTCTAGACTCTCAAGATACTTTATTCTAATATGATGAAACTCATACACATAAATTCATCTTTACGAGTCTTTTTTATTTTATTTTATATAAATAGATGAAATGATAACATATGTTAGAAATTCATACACATAAGTGCAGAAGTTTGGATTTGAACCCTAATCACGATATATGACCTAACAACTTTTATATTTTTATCAGTTGATCTAAGATCGATGGATACTAATAGAGTTCTATTGCAACAATGTTGTGTATATAGGCACCCATAAAACTATAGTGATTGGATTTTTAATTTCTTTTGAGAATTGGAGAGAATTTCAGCGCGAGAAAGTGTGCATGATTTTAACTGTTCAAATTTTTAGTAATAATTTATTTATATTAATATATCGTTTTTAATTTTTTTTACTATATAGAATCAAAAGACGAAATTCACACATTAAATGTAATGACGTATAAATTATATATTTTTTCTTGAAGAGGGAAATTATAGTTTTAAAACCGCACTTCAGAGCATATTCAATGTGTTGTATGCAAGTGAGGTATATGTTTCACATCGAATATAAAATGGATATTGAACATTTTAGGGTTAATAGTGTTTTTCACCCCTGTAATATATGTCATTTCTGGTTTTCGCCCTTATAAAATTTTTGGTTTGATTTGTACCCACGTAAAATTTTTATTTTTTGGAAAACACCCTTAATAGGCCATTTTTAGAATTTTTTTTCAAGAAATTTTGGTTTTTGAATGGCCTATTAAGGGTGTTTTCCGAAAAATAAAAATTTTACGAGGGTGCAAATCAAACCGAAAATTTTATAGGGGCGAAAACAGGAAATAACATATATTACAAGGGTGAAAAGCACTATTAACCCAACATTTTATAAATGAGATGACTCATAAACCTATTTTTTTAAAATTTTGGATAAAAATGTGATGTCTCTCTCACTTATGTATAATCTTTTAAACTCCCCTCATAACCAGCAAAATATATATGTGGTTTTTTCAAATATGAGTTGTATGTACAAGATATAATTTAAAAAAATGTCAGCAGAAACATAGAAAATTTATTGCAGTTTGGCAACCATCCATTTCTTCTCATTAATTTGTACAGAATCAATTTCAGAGCAACCTTCACGCCACGCAGGACATGTATTTTTGGGCCCTAAAGTACATGTTTGCCACAAGGAAATAATATTGTTTAATTTTAGCAATGGTTGCAATCCCCATCTCAATATTTTATTTGTCGTCAAAAAGGAATTCATGAATGAATGCTTGTTTAAGAGAAGTATCGTTCTTGTAAACACTGATGCGGTGCCGTTGCAGTGTTAATGACTCAAGCAATGAATCACACACTACCCTTAGTATTAAGGGTTTGTCTTTTCATGGGATGGTTGGTTGTCTCTCACCGCTACACCGTAGAAACGTTGCTTTCTTTAAACACAAAGTACCATAAATAGAAAACTACTACCAAGAAATTGACTAAAATAAACAACTAAGGAATATCGTATTGCTAAAAGAATTAATAATAATATAGACTATATAGCGGTAGTCGTATTATATTTTACGAAGGAAATGTTTGTGCGAATATTCTAACAAAAATTATGAGTTAATTGTTTGCATCTTTTATTTATGGTTTATAATTTGTTATCTAACTTATGATTTTTAATTAGGAGCGTTCTTTTTTTGTGGTGGTTGGGATTTGAATCCCAACTTTACATATATTATGCATTATTCCTATCAATTTAGCTAAATCCGATGATATAAGAACGTGCTTTATAAGAACATAAACTTGACTCTTCTTTTTTGCTTTTATTTTCTCACGTAACCACAAATACTACTCGGTATTACGTAAAAAAAAAGTAGTAGTAGTAGTAGTGCATGTATTTTTACTCTAATAAGCTAATACCAACGTTTTCACTGCTCAATCTTTATTGAAAAGACTCAATTGTTTGAGATTTGACTAGCCCACTTGGAATTAATATCCAACTCTTCTTGTTTATTGTTTTTTAATAAAAAATTAATTAATTAAAAAGGAACCCTCAGCTTTAACTAAAATCCAATTTATTTAAAACAGTGCATGGAACAAAGAAGTCGTCCCGTTTGGTTCTATCTAGACCTTATAAAACGAATATACACATCCACTTGAGAAAGCAAAATCCGAAAGGTAAGGGTAACGATTGAGACATGGCTTACACCACTTCTTATTATGTTCGAGTGTACCGACATAAAAGGAATTTCCATTTTTTTTTTTGTAAAAAAACGTGCTCTTAAAATATTGTTTAAATAATCCATAGAATGACTTTTGAAAATACAAGTTAAATACATATAAAGAAGTATATACATAAATTTTTATGAAAAAATTATCAATTTTATTGCTTAAAGCCTTAAACAATACTCCCTATGTTCTTTTTTAAGTGTCGTTTTGAAATATCAACATCAAATTAGCGAAATGTATTTTTACACATTTACCTCATATTGTACTCTTTTGTAATCCATTAATATATTTCTATTTTTTTCACGCACTTTCTCTTTTCAATAAATTTAATATTTTATCTTTCTCTCGTAACAAACAATTGTTAGTTACTATATTTTTCTCTAACAAATTTTTATTTTTTTGCACACTCGGTCTCTCTCATAACAAATAATTGTCAATTTTAAGATAACAAGAAACAAACTTTTGTATATAAAAAAAAAAAACTTTGTTTAAAAAAACAAACTTTAGTATTTAAATATATAACAATAATTAGTTTCATTAAAAGGATAAGAATAACTGACAAATGGTATATTTGACAAGTCGTACCCTTAAAATACCAAAGCAATAATTAAATAAAAATACTAAATCAGCACTCAAACGACACTTAAAAAGGAACGGGGGAAGTAATTTATAAACATTTTTATTTATTTTAATTATGATATTTTCGGGTAAAAGAAAGGGGTTTAAAAAAGCCCAAGGAAAGGAAATAAGCCAAAATGACAAAATGGGCTATCAGAAAATAACTCTTATATTTAAACACCTCTAAATTTTATATATCCACTAACGAAGAGATGGGTACTCACGTGCCCGTTTTTCTGCTCTTTTTATTACGCAAACGTTTGAAAATTATTAACTTTTTTTTTGTGAAATTTTGATTTGGTTTAAAACTAAAAATATAAATGTTTGTTGCTTTCAAGTTGTAACAAACCAAACTAATCATGATTATTTATTTCAATGACACTAACAATATAACAAAAAAATAATCTAATTTTTTTTAATGACACCAACAATGATCTTTATCATAGAAAAAATTGTTTAAGGGTATAATTAGGATAATGAAAAGGTAAGTATAAATATACTCATCAAGTTTATTACACATTTTAAATGATAAAGGAAAAAAAAACTCATATATGAATATATATATATATTCATATCGTGTTTGTTAGATTTTTTAAATATTTAAATTTATTATTATCTATTTGTTACATGTATTATTTATATTAAAATTGAGGGCATTTTCGAAAAAAGAAAAAAGCAAACTCAAAAGAGCTTAAAGAAGTTATTTTCTTTAAATACAGTAGAGAAGTATAGATTTAACATCTTATTTTCTCTTCTCTCCTTATTATATAAACAACATATTATATTTATTAATCAATTTATCTATCTTTTCCTTCTCAATGTTAAAGAATTTTAGATATATTTTGTTTTTTATAAAAATAAATGATATTCATTCTTTCAAATTCAAATTGATATAGTACATCGATACAATGAAAATTCGCTAAAAACGAAAAGGATAAATCTGTGAACAAACTCACATCATCCATGTTAATAGCATAAAACGGCAAAGTACTAAAACCTACACATATAACTATATTTAAGTCTCCGGAATACCCTTGTCTCCAGATCTGCGATGTTGATGACTCCAAAGTCATTGATTTGATCTGCATTTGATCGAAGTTGATCTGACGATCTGAACCGAACAAATACCCAAACAAAACAAGAAAGACAAACAACGTCGCACTAAGACGGCGAAATCACGAAAGCAAAAACGAAATAGATGTGAAAATCACCTATTTTAATAAAAGGAAAATAGAAAAAAACAATTTAGAGGAGTGATTTTGGATCAAAAATTGACCGTAAATCACATCTCTTTAGTGAATGAAGATGAAGAAACTAGAGTTCTCGTGACGGCTCAAGAGAAAAGAGGAAGAGAGAGAGCTTGTTGTAAATCCAGCAAGTTTTGGACTCTTAAAGAATTTTAGATAAATTATATTTATCGATCTTTTTCCACTTAAAAAACATAGCCTTCATTCAACTACCACCAATGTATCATGCATCTGACAAAATACCGTGCGTTATAATTATTGTTCAAAATTACAATAGACATATACATCAATCAATTAAGAATAGAAATTCTTGCATGCCTCCTCTTATGACTACCGGTGATGAAACAAGTGTGTGTTTATGGCGGGCGGTATGCGGCATGCCAACAAAATAGCCCGAACCCGAATCCTAAGCTTCAAACAGAATATTAAACATAAAAATACCATTTTGTCCCTCTTTGGAATTTCAGTTTTCTTTTCCATAATCATGTAAAGTCCTTAGAAATATACAGTATTAAAAAAAAACCGTCCAGCTTACCTCACATATAACACCCCTCATTTTTAGTTTAATTGTAGTTTTGAGTTTGAATTCAATAATGTTTTTTTTTTTTTTGTTACTTTTGAGTTCAATAATGTAAAGCTTAAAACTATACTCCTAAATGTTTTGAAACTAAACCCGACTTTGAGTTGACTAGACCTCTAAATTACGCTTCAACTATTTAAATTAAAAAAATGTTGAAATAAAGATGTCGAAATAATTGAATTGTATTTAACATCAACTCACATGGTTGAATTATGGGTGCAATTTTTTAAAATACTGGTTAAATTTCTTGAGAAAAAACTTAATCATATTAGAGATTCTACGGTGTCTAAAGATAATTTATGATAGCTCTTCATTATATCCAAGGACGGATTCAGGGGTGGTACAGGTGGGCTGCAGGTTGTAGCCCTTCCCCCCACATCTTATATATATATATATATATATATATATATATATGTGTAAAATTATATTTTTAATCCCTTAATTTAATTTTAGGTAATAATTTGATCCTTTATCTTTTTTTCATTTTAATTTGGTCCTTTTTGTTCATTTTTATATACATTTTTAATCTTAAAATTCATGATTTTATTTTCTTATAGTCATTCAGTCTTCAAATCTATGATCCTCGTCTATGTTTGCATAAGAATGTTAGATTTG
The DNA here is from genome assembly GCF_003473485.1 of Medicago truncatula. NCBI lineage: Eukaryota > Viridiplantae > Streptophyta > Magnoliopsida > Fabales > Fabaceae > Medicago > Medicago truncatula. Next base: position 48,696,348 of record NC_053048.1, read on the forward strand.
AAGCTTGAAAATGTGTATGAAAATGGACAAAAAAGACCAAATTAAAATGAAAAAAAGATAAATGACCAAATTGTTACCTGAAATTAAGCTAAGAGACTAAAATTATAATTTTGCCCATATATATTAGCAGAAAGATGGATATTTGTGTGTTCATCTTTTCAATTTTTTTATTGTAATAATGTTTGTAAATTATTAATGACATCTTTTATAAAATTTTAATTTTGATTTAAAATATAAAGACTAAATGTTTGTGAATTTTAAATTAATATAACAAGCTCAAAAAATCATGTTTATCTTTTTCAAAAACAACAACAATCTAAACAATATAATATAAAGAGAAATGATATTTAAACAACCATTTTTAAACAACTTTTGTAATAACTTTCTCTCTCATACTCTCATTGTACTTTTATTCTTTTTTCTCTCTACTGTTATTGTCCAATAAGAAGAGAGGAAAAAAGGTTGTCACTAAAATTGTTTGATTTTGGTTGTTCAAATATCGCTCCTCTAATATAAATTCTTATAATTTTTAATGAAACAAACAATATAACATTTTTATAAGAAAATTTGTTCAAGAATATAATTGAAATAATGAAAAAACGAGCCTAAAATCTCCTATTTTTTATATTTAGTATAAATTTATTAAAAAGGTCACTAGTTAAGAAAGCTAGAAATATTTTTTTTTTATTATTAAAAACAACAACTTTTTGACTTTTATACAGTGGAACACTCCACTTTTCATCATTTCTTAATGCAAAGTTTTCTTATTAATCTCCTTAACTAATGCCCTCAGGGCATTAGTTAACATTTCCCTTAAAAAAATTATATATAGTATAGATTTATTAACCGGTGTCCCTGGGTTACTAGTTAAGAAAGCTAGAAATATAATTTTTTTATTAAAGACAATAATTTTTTGACTTTTCTAAAGTGAAACATTCCACTTTTCATCATTTTTCAATGCAAATTTTCCATATTAATCTCCTTAATTAATGTCCCGAGGGCACTAGTTAACATTTCCCTTAAAAAAAAACCTATTTAATTGGTTTATGGATCCAACCTTGATTATATCCATGTTTTTTGTTAAGTCGTTAATGGTTAGACCAATTTTTAATGTTTATTTTGGACAAATATCTTATCAACTACATAAAACCCTATTTAATTGGTTTATGGATCCAACCAACCTTGATTATATCATGTTTTTTGTTAAGTCATTAATGGTTAGACCAATTTTTAATGTTTATTTTGGACAAATATCCTATCAACTACATAAATTCAACTATGTAAATAAATGAGATGTTCGAGGTTTTTTTTTTAGCAAAGGTAAGCTTAAACTATTTCATTAAATATCAAAGAGTACAAACGAGAAGATACATCATAAAAAACAATTTTATGATAACAATTAACATATATATATATAATAATTATCTTTTACTAAATGAGTTAATGTTATGGACACGTTGCTTGCCAATTTAATTGTACTTACAACACAATTATATATTTTTTGTACTAATAACAATTTTGATGCATCCTTCAAAACACAATTTTATGCACTTACCAAAATATTTACTGCTATACCCATTTTTTATTAAAATAAAAAGTCAACTTTAGAGAGCAAATTAATTAGCTAAAAATCGTAAACGACACGATGCATTCGTCTTCAGTTTTGTCTTTAAAATCTCCAAAACGACACGTCTCAATTGAATGAAATCCATAAACGACACGTGGGGACCAATCAAAACGTAACCCCGCGTAGAAACAAATACGAAAACGAAAAATGCTTATTTTTTTGAAGGATACGAAAAATGCTTATTGTTATGGCACAATAATAATTTTTCCAATACTACTAATAGAATTGGGATATTAATTAATTGGCTAAATTATCTTTTTGGTCCTTTAACTATTTAATTGATATTGGATTAGTCCTCTAACTAAAAATTGACTTATTTCGGTCCTCTAAGTTTCTAACCGTTACTACATTTAATCCTTTTTGTTAGTTTTATTCAAATAAACGTTAGGGTTTGTGTTATGTGGATCTTCTAACTTTATTTATTAGTATTATTTTGGTCCTATGTCTTGTTAAGTTATTATGATTAAATAGTGACTGATATTATTGGTAACTGTTATGATTCATATGTATGTGTGAAACAGGAGGTCATATACCCACATAGCATAAACCCTAATGTTTATTTGATTAAAACTAACAGAAAGAACTAAATATGGTAACAGATAGAAACTTAGAGGACTGAAATAAATCAATTTTTAGTTAGAGGACCAATCTGATACCAATTAAATAGTTAGAGGATAAAAAATTGTAATTAAGCCTAATTAATTTTAATACTATTAGTACTAATTTTGTATGAAATTCATTACTCATATGACAAGGATATTCCAATAATCAAAATATGACGAGGACATTAAATAAGGACCCGTTTGTTTTTCATTCTTTGAGGCACAATAATGTCAATCGGTGGGGTTATTATATTGATAAAAGCTGATCGAAGGAAAGGGTAAAAAAGGAAATCGAAAAAATTGCATGCAAAAAAACTCGAAGTTTAAGGGGAGAATATTAAGACGCATGTCAATGATATCACACCAATTTATTACCAAGATTCTTCCTATAAATACTATCCCACCAAAAACTTCTCTGTTTTAATCCTCCCCTACTTCTACTCTTCTCTCTTTTTTAATTTCTCCCACCATATAATAAAACTCTACTATATGTAACATTAATTAATAATAATATTACAATGGTTTTAGAATCATATTCATCTTCATCCATGAAACTCTTATTGTTTATGGTTCCACTCATAATAGTTGCTGGTCTAGTTTCCGTGTTGGGTCCTAATCCTTCTAATTGGACTTCTATTCCAAACCCAAGTGGTGATGATGTTACAACAAAAACTATGGAGAAGGCTCAAGTTGTTGTGGCTGCTGCTGTTGATTTTCATAACAAAGAAGTCAAAGCTATCTCTGATGATTCTCTTTTCAATCTATCTTCTACACCTCCACTTTCTATTCAGGCAATCCCTCAAATATTGGTAAGGGAGTAATGTTTTTTCTATCTTTAAGTTTGGATTTTCCTATTAAAAAAAATTAATTTTACAGGTGGAATATTAATTACTGTGGAAATTTCTTTGTTGGAATTTTTCTTAAAATATATGATTTTTGTTGTATTTACAAAGGAAGGAAATAATTTATTTTACAGGTGGAATATTAGAAACTTCTCTGCTGGAATTTTTCATAAAATATTCGACTATTATTGAAAAAGGATAGAATTTATGACTGCAATAAAGCGATTCACGTTTCTTTCAATTTCCTACTTTTTATAGAAAAAAATATATGCTATTCTTTTCTTTGGATGAATGACTAGAGGTAGAATCTTTAAGATTAAATGTTTGAGAATCCTTCAAAAAAAAGATTAAATGTTTGAGAAATTTTACAATATGGTTTTATATTTTCTTTTTGTTTAATAATATCCTAAGGAAAAGTATAATTTTAGTCAGAATGGGTTTGGAAACTTTAAGTAAACTAGCAAGTTTTTTTTGTTGTTGACAAAAGTAAATTAGCAAGTTTCTTCGTTATAAGTAAATTAAAATTCCCTAAAAAAAAAGTAAATTAAAATTGACATTTAACAGAACCTTTCATTTTCATACAAGCAGTGCAGTGAGTAAAAAAAAAGTCTAAGCATTGTTCTAGTATTGTAGTATCTATAAGTAGCACTAGTGCTCCTATTTATTTATTTTAAAATACTCCCAGGACCCGTAACAAAAATTACAGTTATTAAAAAAAATATGTTGAATTTATAAATTTGTCTGTGTAATTATTATTAAATTACCTTTTGTTATAGAGATATATCTTCAGAAGAAACCTTTTATATTTAAGGACAAGTTTTTTCTTTAAAAGGTATTATAATTTGTTTTCTTTTACTGGTAAACGGATGGAGTAATATTTTCATTTTCAAGGTAATTTTGCTTTATGAAATGAAAAGATTTGAACGTACACCAATTGCTGTATCAAGCTGGATGTTCCCGTGCTGCGTGCTGTTGCCGTTGTAATGCAGCGATCTTAAGAATAAATTTCTCGATTATTCCACCAGTAGTTACTAGCAGCAAAAAAAAAGTTTGACCCCTTTCACCTTTGGAATCTACAGTTGGTTTAAAATTAATTATCTATCCTGTCCCAATGTCCCAATTTACCCGTATGGATAATATATTAAGGGTCTTGTTAACGAGTGTCTCCGGACAGTTTTTAAGCATTTCAAAAAGAAAAAATTATTTCATAAAATAAGTCAAAAGTTTCAATTTGCAATACATTGATTACTTTATTTTAATAAAAAAAAGTTACATTTTAAAGGTCTTAACGAGTGCTCGGGGTACTAGTTAACATTTCTCGTATAGTTGTTTTTATTTTGCATTACTCTTTAGACCATATTCATTCTACATTACTAGCGGAAAGAGTGCCCGTCTCTCCGCTCTTTCTAGTGCGCTAACGCATGTGATTATTTTATTATGTTTGTTTGTATAATTTTGATTGAAATTTTTAAATATTATGAAAATTATTGATATATTGATTTATAAACAAAATATTGTCAAGCTATATAACAAAATTGTTTTTGAACTCAACATATTTTAGTTTACCTTGATATAAAATTAAGGTAAAATAATGATCATTTATTATTAGAATGTATATTCTAATAGTAATTAGTAACATCATAACATAAATGTGTGTTGCGTAAAAGAAACATCATAAATAAATGTATAAATGACATGTTAGGTAAAAGAAACATCGTTATGATTGCGATAAAAGAATATCTTTAAACTACATTTTTCCCTTCTTTAATGAGAACTTTTGTTGAATTTTGAGAAACTCCACTTGATAAAGCTACATATAATTGACCATGGCTGAAAACATGTCGTAGAAGATAGATTCCGACATTGAGAATGGTCTACCCTTGTGACTTATTTATAGTAATAATAAAACTTAGTCTAACGGAAAACTATTTTCTTCTAAGCACAAAGGGAAGTCATGATCTCACATTTGTTCTTAATTTAATTATGGGTAAGAATGCTCTTTTTCCAGCATTGCTTCTTGTTAGGATTTCCGCATCCAACGTATTCTTAAATAAACCACGACATAACAATCATGTTCCATTACACAGACCATATCTAGGGTCTATGGTCTATGTTCCAATATTTAACATTATATTTTATATTTTGCTCACGTTTGTTACTAATCTTTTTATCAGAAGATTTAAAGTTTAATCTTTAACATTATTTTTTGTTCACGTTTGTTACTAATTTGTTTTTAGAGTATTTAAAGTCTAATCTTTAACAATATTTTTTGCTCGTGTTTGTTACAAATCTTTTTTTAGAGGATCTAAAGTCCAATCTTCACCATTACTTTTTGCTCACGTTTGCTACAATTGATCAAAGGCTAAGAAAGAGTAACTTATATTAATAAAATAATATGGAAATACTTTTTTTTTGTGGAAGTAATAAAATAATATGGAAATATTTTTTATTTTGTGGAAGGGAATGAAAATACTTGGCAATCTTTGTCAGCTGAATTGAGGGGAACAACTTAAAATTGGATGATAAAAAAGTAACATGAGTTTTTATTTTGTGCTAGTTTTTTGTGAGTTTGATTTATGGTTAATGTAGGTAAAAGAGGGTTAACGGGGACGATTGGTGACATGAATTAGTAATCCACATGTTATTTTACAATTGGCTAATAATAAGAATAGTTTGTATAGAATTATGCGTAAGTTTTCTCCTTAAATTAAATTTATTCTTATCTATTTGTTATATGTGTTATTTGTATTTAAAATTAAAAATTAAGGGTATTTTTGGAAAGAAAAGTCCAACTCAAAAGTGTACCGAAAGGGGTAGTTTTATATATATATATATATATATATATATATATATATATATATATATATATATATATATATATATATATATATAGTATAGATTCTTAATTTATTTTCATTTTGGAAGAAAGAAAAAGACAAGAAAGCCACTTGTTACTTGTTAGGGAGTTCATTTTTTTTTTGTTTAAATATATTTTTAATCCTTACGATAAATTTTTCAATTTAGTCTCTACAAGCATTTTTTTTTTTCTTTCAAACTACCTACCTATCACTCATTCTAATATAGTTAGAATTAACATATGATCAGTATTTGAGACTTTGTTTTTTTTGACAAATCAGTATTTGAGACTTTAAATAAAATATTAATCGCCCATCATTTTTTTCGTTACCAGGACAAAGATAAGGAAAGTCTCAATGCCTCCCAAATTTTGCCTAACATAACTACCTCTACCTCTATGAATGAATCTCAAATTCTTCTACAGAAACCAAACCTACCAAGAAAATTCAGCATCTTAGACAGAACCGAAGCTGGTCTACTACAAGCTAGAGCTGCAATAAGAAAAGCAAGAAACGAGAATCGAACACAAGACATAGACTATGTTCCAACAGGACCAATGTATCACAATCCTAATTCATTTCACAGGTAAATATTGCATAACATTTTTTTTTATATCTAAAACATTTTACTAACATAATTACATTTGATTGGCTTGATACGATTCACTCACCTTACTTCGCCAAATTGTTATTTGTTATATAACAGGAGTTATTTAGAAATGGAGAAACAATTCAAAGTATTTGTGTATGAAGAAGGGGAGCCTCCGGTTTTCCATAATGGACCTTGCAAAAGTATATACTCCATGGAAGGAAATTTCATCCATGCTATTGAGATGAATGATCGATTTCGAACAAGAGACCCCGAGAAGGCACATGTATTTTTCCTTCCTTTTAGTGTGGCAAAGATGGTCCAATTTGTCTATGTACGCGATTCTCATGATTTTAGTCCCATAAGGAAAACCATCACAGATTATATCAATGTGGTTTCCGAAAAATATCCCTTTTGGAACCGAAGCCTTGGAGCTGATCATTTCATGCTTTCTTGCCATGATTGGGTATGTACATCACTATCTCTTAAAAATCTTAGTCCATGCATTCTCTATTTGAGAGGAACAATTACTTACTAACCAAAGTTTACCGTGTTCGTGATCTTCAATATTGAGGAGAATAGCGATCAAATGTTGCTCATATAATTGTTAGGATCAGTTGAATATTGTTTGAGGTAGTTACAAGTTAGTTATGATTAGTTTGAAATTGGTTATGATCAGTTAGCTTAGTAAAGATCACTCTAAAAGTGTATCATACACTCATTATAATCGAGCTTTTCCATTCTATCAATTTTCAACTAATCACAACTAACTTGTAACCAAGTCAAGTTCGATTTAGAGAAAAATGTTCTCTTTCTAGATCTAAGGGTTCTACAACTGTTGTATGTGCGACATATATAGTTGATCAATACCCAAATTGCATACAGTTTTTTTTTTTTTCTTCCACTGAGACGTTAAAAACCGTGATGTTGCGACCTGCATTGTGGTTTACAATTTTTTCAAACTTTTTGCTGCTTCTCTTTAATTTCCAGGGGCCAGAGACATCAAAGTCAGTTCCAAACTTGTACAAAAATTCAATCCGAGCGCTTTGCAATGCGAACACATCAGAGGGATTCAAGCCTGCAAAGGATGTATCTATTCCAGAAACCAATCTTCAAACCGGTACAATACATGGTATTGTTGGCGGGCCATCACCATCTAAGCGATCAGTTTTGGCTTTCTTCGCCGGTGGGGTTCATGGGCCCGTTAGGCCTGTTCTACTTGAACATTGGGAACACAAAGATGAAGATCTTCAAGTTCACAAGTACCTTCCAAAGGGTGTGTCTTACTATGATATGTTAAGAAAAAGCAAGTTCTGTCTTTGTCCTAGTGGGTACGAGGTTGCAAGTCCAAGAGTGGTGGAAGCAATATACACAGGTTGTGTTCCAGTGCTGATTTCAGATCATTATGTTCCTCCATTCAGTGATGTTTTGAATTGGAAATCGTTTTCTGTTGAAGTCTCTGTCAATGATATACCTAATTTGAAGAAAATTCTAACGAGTATATCTCCAAGACAGTATATAAGAATGCAGAGAAGAGTAGGACAGGTTAGGAGACACTTTGAGGTACATTCTCCACCTACGAGATTTGATGTATTTCATATGATCCTTCATTCTATATGGCTTAGAAGATTAAACTTCAGACTCCACGATGATCAATAACATACTAGAGGATTATTAGTTAATTAGCACCTATGGTTGCCAATTAGTTTCAATAGTGTTTTATTGGCAATGTAAGATTTTTTTCTTAGTGTGAATCGAATATATTTTTTCTTGTGTGAATCGAGTATTTTCTGCGTGCAACTCCACACATTAATCCCTCAAGCCGGGTAATGTAAGATGATGGTGTGAATGTGATTCTTTCCCTTGATTCTGGTGTATAAAATTTGTATGAAGTAATATTTGTGTGAATGATACTTTACCATCCCATATTGGATGCCATTGTCTATTAGAAAAAAGTGAACACTTTATATCTAGAGTTTTAAATATGCAAATTGAGGTTTGGTTTTTTCTTGTAAAAATTATTTTTAAGTCCTTACAAATGTATCAATCATGTTGTTTTGTTTTAATATGAGCTATCGGTGCTATCTGTCTTGGTCTTTGTAATATGTAAAATATTTGATTTTGGTCTTTCAAAATCATGGATGTGAATAGCTTAGACTGAATTAGGCTTTATGAACCTAAGTCTGACCTTCTAAAAAATTAAAGACTTAAGTCAGATCTTTAGCTTATCATAGATTGTAGGTCTGATTTTGACCTTTTGATAGTCGGATATAATTTGTTACTTTATTTATTAGTCTAGTACATATTAACTTATTTAAATAATTGATTAAATCTATCTTTCAATAAATTATCTCTGTATTTCATATGCTTGTAAAAAAAAAAAAAAAGGCTAAATTGCATTTTTTTTTGTCCCTTAACTATTTAAATAGTATCGTTTTGGTCCCTTAATTAAAATTCGATTTATTTTGGTCTCTTAACTTCTCTCCGTTACACATTTTGGTCATTTCCGTTAGTTTTAATTCAAAAATGTTAGGTTTTCTTTTGAATTTATTTTGAGATTCAAGGTTGATGGAGATGATATGGAATCCTTATCTTAATAAAAAAAAAAAAAACTCTCTTTTAGTAAAAAAAAAACCTAGGTTTAAAAAACTATGAAATAGACATTTTAGTAAAAAAAACTCAAATGTTTAAATAAACTATATAATAGACTAATGAGATTAAACTCTCTTTAAAATGACATTTTAGAGAATTTGAGTATATATGATATCATATTTCAATTCAATTTTTAATAATATATTTAAATGTGTGAAAATTAGTATAAACTAATCAGTTTAAATTACAGAAAAAATTAACAAATTTATCATGGGTGGTCGAGGGGAGTGTCAAAATATGTGGTCCAAAGGCGTCCTTATGGTGGAAGGAGTCGTGTATTATTAGGGAGGGTGCAATAGGCGGGGTTTGGGGCGTGACGTAGGTGATGGTGAGAGTACATTGTTTTGGCATGATTTCTGGATGGAAGGGTGTCTGCGGTCAAGGTTTAGTCGTTTTTTGACCTTTGTATCGATAGTAATGTTATGGTAGTTGAGAGATACATAGGCGCAAGTGTGGGGAGTGGATGGACAAATGTGTCTTTTTGCCTGGGAGAAGGAGTAGTTCGAGCGTTATGTTTTGTTGTTGGATACTATTTTTTTTAGGATAACATCGTTGATCAATGGACTTGGTTCCAGTGGCGCAGAGCCAAGAATTTTATAGAGTCTGGGCAAAAAATTTATCGCACAACGTTACTTCCTTCCTGCGAATAATTTCACCTCGGATCCTATGGTGTTACCTCAACTCGGAACCTAAATCCTTGGCAAAATCTGCAGGAAATGTGTTTCCTGCGGAATTTACACCAAAATCCACAAGTAAATCTGCAAGAAAAGCTAAAAGTTCTAGTAATGGCTGGGCTTGCTACAAAGAAAGTTGGAGCTGAGCCTGGGCTAGTGCCCAGGCTAGCTGGGGGTGGCTCCGCCCCTGCTTGGTTCCATTATATGTCTGACAGTTATTCAATCAAAGACACTTATCAAATTCTTACATTTTGAGGCAATTTAATGTCATGCATATGAATTATTTGAAAAAAGCACAGTTCAATAAATTTTTACAATAAATTACTTTTGTTGGAGCAATTTTTGGACCATATCAAACTCCAATTGCATGGTGGTTGAAGAATCATAGACTGATTGATTTCCGTTGTAGATGTTCATTCTTGGTAAACTAGCCCATTACTTTGTTTAGGATTGTCGACTTTGTAATCTTGGCTTAGCCTTTTTTTCCCCCTTGTTTATGTATAGATAACTCTTGTTAATCTCTTTGCGGCACGTCTTGTGATTCATAAGGAAGTTAGTTTTTTTTTTTCCTCTTAAAAAACTGGACTAAAATGAATATTACAATAAATATTTTCCAAGTAACTTTCTACACAGATTAAAAGCATAAAAATGGTATATTTGCATATACCATAGTGTAGAAACTATTAAACATAGGGTTTTGTTAACCTGTGTTTCAGGGGCACTGGTTAAAGAAACTAAAAATAGAAATTATGTCTTAAAAATGTAAGTTTTTATTTTTTATCAAGTAATTATTACACAACTTTTTAATAAAATCTTATTCTTTTTGGATGCTTAACCAATGTCCATGAAACACTATTTAACATTCTCCTAAAACATATTGTAAAAAAGAGAAACCAATGAAGGAAATGAAAAATATTGCATGCGATGCAAATACTCGGAAATGATTATGGGAAGAGTTTGAATACTATTGGCAATAAGATCACACCAATTTATTACCATGATTCTTCCTTCCTATGAATATTATATATCCCACCCAAAACATTTCTGCTTTATGTTTAACCCTACTCCTCTGTCTCAACTCTTCTCACATCTTTTCTTTTTCACTAACAAAATCATCATGATTTCTCCTACCATATAACTCTACGTACTATATGCAGCATTAATAAGAATACAATGGCTTTTGAATCATCTTCATCAATAAAACTCTTGTTTATTATGGTTCCACTCATAGTGATTGCAGTGCTTGTTTCTGTATCGGGTCCTAACCCTTCTGATTGGGTTCCTTTTCCATACCTACACCATTTATGGAGTTCACAAAGTGGTGCTGTTACAAAAACTATGGAGAAGTCTCAAGTTGCTGTGGCTGGTGACTTTGTTCTCAATCGATCTTCTACTCCACCACTTTCTATTCAGGTTATTCAAACTCCTCAACAATTGGTAAGAGCAGTTTTTTTGTACAATATTTTTCTTTTGATTAATCCTTAAATTTCGTGATTTGTAAATTAAACTCAATATCTTATAATGGAATATTAAGTTCTCTATTGGAATTATTCATAAATTATTTTATCATTATTATTTAATAAAAAAGGAAAGAAAGTAAAAAAAAAAAAAAAAGAATTTAAGACCGTAATAAAGTAATTGAGTTTTAATTTTTTTAAATCGTGTCTTGCTGCAAAAGATTTTACATTGCCGTAGCCCAAATTCCTGTTCAAACTTGAAATTTTAAATAATATTCGCGTCATCTCATCTAAACTCTATTTGATATTTATGTTTTGTTTTCATTTCATACTCTTTTTATAGAATAAATATATTCGATTTTTTTTTCTTCCGAATACGATGAATGGCTAGAGATAGAATCTTTAAGATCTAGTAAAGAAAAAGAAGGAGAATTTTTTGGAGAGGAAGATTGAGAGACTTCAATTTTCAGAATACAATGAATGGCTAGAGATCAAATCTTTAAGATTTAGTAAAAAAAAAGATCGAGAATTTTCTGGAGAGGAAGATTGAGAAACTTCAATACTCTTGTATTGTTTTTATTTCCTTTTCGTTTGTGTTTTTTAGAGCACTTTCTCTGGGTTAGTTAATATCCTAAAAATAAATAAGGAAAATATTTTGGTACAGTTTTTTTAATAGATGACACGAGTCATTGAAAATTCATATACTTAGAGGAGATAGGACTCAAACTTCGGTCAAATCAACTAGCATTTTTGTTTTGACCATTTAGCTAGAACTAATAGACTATTTATTGTTAATAATGACCTCCTTATTTCAATTTTTTTATAAATATTTTGGTACTATTTTTGTACCTCATTTCAAAGTTTCTAGTAACATATCTTAATTATATTATATATTTTAGTTTGAATGAATTTGTAAAGTTTATTTGGTTGTAAGAAGAAGTTGAGAAGAGAGAAATAAATGAGAAATAGTGTCAAAAATGAAAATAAATAAGAAATAGAATTGATTTGTTACAAGAGAAATATAAAAGAGATATGAATGAGAAAAATGCTGATTATTTATAAAAGTACTAAAATATTAACACACAAATGTTTTTTTATTTAAATCACATAAAAGATGTTTATTTTTTGTTGCATGGCTAAATTAAACAACAAAGACAAAAAGAAAGAGGGCAAAAACAACAACTACTATCTAGGAAAGAAAGTGTCACTCATGTTGGTCTTAAAGATATTCATAAGACCTTCCAGAAGAGATGAATGGAGAAAAAGATCAAATATCAAATGAAGCTTCAAGTTTGACCATATAATTGGCACACTGATTTCCTTCATGAATAGCGTGGAATTTTAAAGAGGAGCCTTTGATGTGGTTGATACAATACAATGAATAAGAGTAACAAACAAGATCAATGATATCCAAGTCTTTGGCTAACAAGAGAACCTGCTAGATAGTGTATAACCATATGTATTTGCAATTGATAATAAGAGAGAAATGATGATATTTTATACATTGATAAAAACACTCGTATTTTGTAAATTTTTCATTGGCATTCAAATATCTAACTTCAAAGGATAATTTCTAACCATACGTGATCATGTTCATAAGTCATAGCTGAACCGACAAAAATGTTAAAATTGTTAAGGTGAATGTTGTGTCGGGGACAACTCCACTTATATGTATGAGTCTCAATAGCTATGTCTATCAATAAAAATACTGACATGGTATAAACAAAAATAATACGTGAAAGGGACTTGATTACATCAAACACAACATCAGAAACAAAATATAAAGAGAGACATGGTAAACAAAAGCAATAAGATGGGCAAGATACAAGAACGCTTACTATCAATGGAAAGGAAAAGCAGAGAAGGACGACGTACATGAAGGTCAAGACAGGTAACAAAAATTCAGTAAGGACAACTTTGAAATTCTAAAATAAAATTGATTATAATTTTGGAAATATAATAAAAATGTAAACAACGTACATTCTTTCCCCTCCGAAGAAAACTCAAATTTGGGGAGCAAAATGCAGGGCTGACCCTACGCATAGGTGGGGAGTGCGACGGCCGAAGGCTTAGGTCCATAATTTTTTTATAGGGGGTATATATACAACAGTTTATTTTATTGGTGGGGTATATATATCAAATCGTACAAATGGGCCCAAATCCTTGTCTTGGCCCATGATGTCCATTCTGGCCTTTTTCCTTAAAAAAAATCTTGTGTCATTTTTCTCTTGAATTGAAAAGCAAAAAAAAAGAAAAAGTAATTGAAAAGCCAAAACAGTTTTCTCTATTTACGGTACAATTTTTTGATTTGTTGATTTAGGTTTGTTTGATTTGTTGATTTCGATTATGTATTATTCTCGGGTGCTTTTGGTTTGTTTATTTGTTTTCATGTTATGTATTCCAATTATTGTTTGTTCTCAGGTGCTCACTATTAAGAAACTAGTGCAATTGGAAATACACATATTGCAATTTCTCCTTGTTGCATATGTCTTTACTTTTTTTGTTGTATTATTCTTAGGTGATAAAATTTTAGTCTATTTTTATGATGCATTATATAATGGGTTTTTTTTTCTCATACTATACTTAAACCCATAAAATGTAAACAACGACCGTGACAAAAAGTGATGCTATGAGGATTTTGCTTCACTCCTCTCCTAAAAATTGAACTAAAACAAAAAAAAAATACTCCTTTTCCTCCTCTCTAAAACCCCTAACGTTAGTAAAACAAAACTTAAGTTTTAAGTTCCGGAGAAGAACCAATAATTTTGAATGACTTGGTATTAAAAAGGTAGGTGTGTTTTGGAAGAGAGAAAAAAACAAGACAGGTTGCATTAATTTCTGTTGCTTTATTGATGTAAATGATGAATTTATAGTTTATGTGTCATATGGTGTGCTAAAAAATAAAAAATGATCCAAGTCAAAAAAATTTAACATGAATATTTGAGACATTTAAATATACTTTTGACCCAACACAACTTCTATGAATCTAAAATCTTATGGTTTTCAGCAGAAACCAAACCTGGCAGGAAAGCTCAGCAACTTAGACAGAGTCGAAGCTGATCTACTACAAGCTAGAGCTGCAATAAGAAAAGCAGTAAATGGAAAACAAACACAAGACATAGACTATGTTCCAACAGGACCAATGTATCACAAACCTAACTTATTTCACAGGTAAATAATACACAACATTTTTTTTTCTATCCTAAATATTCTACTTACATTTGGTTTGTTTGATATAATTCACTGACCTAATTTTGCAAAATTTTATTTAACAGGAGTTACTTAGAAATGGAGAAACGGTTCAAAGTATTTGTGTACGAAGAAGGGGAGCCTCCAGTTTTCCATGATGGACCTTGCAGAGATATATACTCCATGGAAGGAATTTTCATCAATCAAATGGAGATGAATGATAAATTCATAACAAAAGACCCTGAGAAGGCACATGTATTTTTCCTTTCTTATAGTGTAGCAATGATGGTCCATTATGTCTATGTACGAGACTCTCGTGCTTATGACCTCTTAAGGATAACCGTCAAAGACTACATCAATGTCCTTTCCGAAAAATATCCCTATTGGAACCGAAGTCATGGAGCTGATCATTTCATACTTGCTTGCCATGATTGGGTAAATCTATCACTAGCATTTTTTTCTTAAAAATCTTAGTACATGCATTCTAGAGTAAGTGAACACTTCTTAGCATTTTCTTAAAAGATATCATACATACATTTATTGTAGTCAATTTTTTTTATTCTATCAATTAATTAATGGGAGTTTCTACGGTGGAGTCGGGAAATTGACTTTTTTGAAAAGGTTAATTTTGATCTTAATGTTCGGTTCATTTTTAAATTGTTGATTGCTGATTAATGATCAATAATAATTCATCCAGTAATGCTTGCAAAATCTTGGACTTACATGTACTATTTCATCGTTGGCATCTTTAACATGCAAACATAGTTGATGATATTATGTGATAGTCTTAAGTGTTACACTTTCTGGGGTGTTACACTTAAAACAAGGTAGAGTAAAATTAGATTAAGTGCAGTCTTGTTAATCTGATGAATTGATGATACTATGAGGACTGGACTTTTGATGCCACCGTACAAACAGTGGGGTGCTACTCACTACACTTTTGATGCTATAGTATTGACTTTATCAGAAAAGTCATTCTCATGACTTCACCATGGAATTTTCCTTAATTATAACATTGCAATATTGCACATGTTACACAAAAGCTTTTTTAAAATGTTGTGACCTACATTGTGGTATACAATTTTTGCTTCTATTTTCAGGGGCCAGAGGTCTCGAATGCAGTTCCAAACTTGTACAAGAATTCGATTCGTGCGTTTTGCAATGCCAACACCTCAGAGGGATTCAAGCCAGTAAAAGATGTATCTATTCCAGAAATCAATGTTCGAACCGGCATAATTGATGATCTTCTTGGCGGACCATCACCATCTAAGAGATCAATTTTGGCTTTCTTCGCTGGTGGGCTTCATGGGGATATTAGGAATGTTCTACTTGAACATTGGGAACACAAAGATGAAGATATTCAAGTTCACAAGTACCTTCCAAAGGGTGTGTCTTACTATGCTATGTTGAGAAAAAGCAAGTTTTGTCTTTGTCCTAGTGGGTGGGAGGTTGCAAGTCCAAGAGTGGTGGAAGCAATATACACAGGTTGTGTTCCAGTGCTGATTTCAGATCATTATGTTCCTCCATTCAGTGATGTTTTGAATTGGAAATCGTTTTCTGTTGAAGTCTCTGTCAATGATATACCTAATTTGAAGAAAATTCTATCGAATATATCTCCAAGACAGTATATAAGAATGCAGAGAAGAGTAGGACAGGTTAGGAAACACTTTGAGGTAAACTCTCCACCTAAGAGATTTGATGTGTTTCATATGATCCTTCATTCTATATGGCTTAGAAGATTGAACTTGAAACTCCACGATGATCAATAGCATACTATAAGATTATTAGACTTAGTTAATTACCATGGTTGGTAAAATAGTTTCAACAGTGTTTAGATTGGTAAGAGTGATGATAGGATTTTACTTTCCCATATTAAATGACAATAGTGTTCATTGTTGGTTTTGCTTCCAACATGGGCATTTCTACAATTACTCGTGGGGAATTATGAGTATTTTTATGGACCTTAAAATGGTTTCGCACGAATTTTGGTGGAATTAGATTTCTACTGATTTTCTGAATGAAGATGTCATCAAACGCTTCCGGTCACAGATTCTTTTCTTTTTTTAGCCGGGATGAATCATCTTATGGTCTCACCAATTGTGAGAAGCCAATCAAGTGGCACATTTAACAAAAAAAGCATAATAACATAATTCAAATATAATTCAAATTCTTTCCAATCAACTTAGCCAAGTAAAAATCGTTAAAAAGAGAAAAGCTAACAACACATTTTAAAATATATCTTTCAACACATGTAAATTTTAACTGATAAAAAAAAAGTGTGTTAAAAAATGTTTTTTCAAGAAAGATGTTGACAAGTGTTGTTACCAACATTATCTCATCCAAAATATAAAAAAAAAAAACACATATTAGTACAATAAATATTAACGATTTAAGACTATTAATTTGTGTTATAGAAAACATATTTTTCGTCCACATCTTCTATCTCGACTAACCAAAATATTGAAAATGTTAAGTCAAATGTCGTCGTGATCAAGGTTCGAACTTCACTGCTCTAATTATACGTGTGAATTTTCAATGATTTGTGTCATTTCCCTTATAAAAATTGAAAAGTTCCTCTTAACATTTGAGTTAGATTTATTTTTTATCCATAATTTCTTCATCCTTTTATTTTTCTTTCTCCATTCTTTAATTTTTACTTCTTCTTCTTTCGTTATTTCATATCAAATTGATTTTTCATTCTTCTTCTTCATTGTTTCCTATCTTTGTTCTTCATTAATTATTAACTTTATTTAAGTTTTTATACTTTATTAAATTGTTGTTCATTTTTCCTTCTATATATTTTTAAACAATTGAGATGTAGATGAAAGATCCTCCAACGCCCTAAATAAATTAAAAAATATAAATATTGAAGCGACATAAATCTAATTCGGTTAAACTACATAAATTGATTCATAACTATATACAAACACTGAATATGATGGAAGTGGTCCAGTGAAATATAGATAAGAGTGGTGATACATTGATCACTATAGATAAAACAAACAAATTTTATCATCACACGCAAATGTGATACGTGGTCATATGACACTCACCACCTCACCTAACACTTTCTTTTACATGGGGTAAAATTATTTAAATTTCTTTTCACATGAAGTGTATAATAGAGGTGGAGGATAACATGGTGCCAACGTACCATTATTGTATAGAACTAGATGCAAACACACACGGTAAGGCATTTGGAGGTGTTTTCTAGGACATATGGTTCCTTGAAAAATCAAATTTCTACAATCTTTCACTTCTTCAATTTGTGTAGAGGTTCAAACAATGGATGGTCTTTAAAATACTAATCCAACCACATAAAAGAGAAGACCGCACAACATCACATGAGTGACTTGGTTCTTTAGTAAAATTTATACTACTGTCGATCGCATTGTTTTTTAGTTTGTGCTTTTAATTTACATCATATAATAGTTTGTGTCCGCTTGCCTTCTATTCAAATGTAAATAATGATATATATATATATATATTGAAGAAGATAAAATGAATATATTACCAAAAGCATGAAAAATCAGCACAAGAAGTGCGAAAAACCAGCCGAAAGAGTATAAAGTTACATCAGAATAATCATAGGATACAAAACAAAAGTGGCCAAGTGCCGAGACCCCTATTACAGATGGACGCCCAAACAAGGTAATGGGTTCAACCACAAAAAATTATAAGAGAAAACAAAGCTAGGACGATTCGCTTTCAGCCATCAGAAAGATTGAAGTTTAATTTTGTCGAGTAATTGATCAAGAGTGGCCTTCTTTTGGTTAAAGATCCGAGTGTTTCTTTCGATCCAAATCACCCAAACACAAGAAAGCCATATGAGGTTAAAAGCTGAGCGAATACTTTTGGAGTACCCCCATACGGTGTCAAATTGATGTAAATGGTCTCACACATGTTCTGGAAACACCATGTGGAAACTAAGCCAGTTAGAGATACCGTACCAAAGTTTCCCAAAAAAATCACAAGAGAGAAAAAGGTGCTATGCGTCCTCAATCATGCCACACCACCTGTGCAAAGCTGAGCATTTGGTTGTAATACCTGTCTTTTAATTAAATTATTTGTTGTTGGTAACCGGTTCTGAAATAGACGCCAAGCAAAGAGGCTGACTTTGAGGGGCACCTCTTTGTTCCAAAATTCGATTGCATGAGGAGCCACAATATTATTGTTGATTGTTGACATTTCAACCAAGTGAATACATTTCAGCCACCGTTGCCATTTTGTTAGTAGCAAGATAAAAAAGACGACTAAAACTATTCTTCAAAACCATGCTATCAATCCAAGGATCCCACCAGAATAAAGTTTGGGAAGCATCACCTACTTCCCGTCCAATATTATCATCGAACCAATGGCCACCTCCTACACCAGGCGCATTCTTAATAAGAATCAAGTTGTTCCACCAGACATAATTAAACCTTCCCTCCTCGGCAATAATACCTCCCACCTCCCCATACCTAGCTGCTAAGACTTAATACCACAAACTACTCTTTTCAACTCCCATCCTCCAACACCATTTGTGAAGAAGCGTTAAATTAAATTCCTTAATCCTCCGCACCCCCCAAACCTCCATTCTCCTTTTTGGAACAAACAGTGTCCTAGTTAATCCATGATACCTACGGGAGCATTTTCCCAATCTCCTCACTTCCCCCGCAAAAGAAACAATTAAAAATAGATTCAATAGAGGAAATGATACCTACGGGAGCATTGAAGAATGAAAGAAAATAGACCGGAATAGAGGACACGACAGACTTCAGAAGGACTAAGCGGCCACCCAAAGAAAGATTTTACTCTTTCAACCCGATAATCTTGCTTAATGCGGTCAAGCAAAGGCAGCCCCAAATAGAGGATAGGTAAACGACCCAACTTGCAATGAAGAAGGGAAGCCGCCTCGACCAACCAAAAGTCATGAATGTTAACACCAACTAGCATGCTTTTGTGAATATATATAATTTTTGGTTTTATTTACATCATATAATAATAACCGGTCTACGGTTATTACAATAATATATAATAAAATTGAAAACTTCTACGATACACCTCATAAATTGAGGTGTACTGGTACTCCTGCTTCAAAATTTTATAATTTAACGATTATTTTATGAA
Source organism: Medicago truncatula (assembly GCF_003473485.1). NCBI lineage: Eukaryota > Viridiplantae > Streptophyta > Magnoliopsida > Fabales > Fabaceae > Medicago > Medicago truncatula. Next base: position 48,715,944 of record NC_053048.1, read on the forward strand.
ATAAAAGTTATTTTTCAATATTTATATTTTATAAGAAAAAAACATCATTTCATTATTTATAAGAATCATATTAAATTTTTAATATTTTTTCATAAAAAAATTATCAATATTCTTTGTTATATGTAACAAAAATTCAAAAATAATAAATTTTATTTCGTCGACACTTTTGGTAAATAAGATCTAATTATCGTAATTGTTAATGATAGAAGACAGTTTTTTTCTTAAAAAAACAACTCGTTTCAATATTAATTGAAGGAAAATGTTAAAGAGTGCCCTTGGAGCATTGGTTAAGATGATAAAAATAGAAACATTATATTAAAAAATGGTGAAAAGTGGAGAATTTAATTTTATTAAAAGTCAAAACATTGTTGAATTCAATGTTAATATACCATTTTTTATTTCCTTATACTGGTTAGCAAAATCCTTAATTTAATGATTTTGTGTACCGGTATAAAATTTGCCAATAAAATTATTACCTATACATGGAATATAGAAATTAAACCCACAAACTATGCCTACACATCATATTACAAAGTTTAGTAGATTAGTAGATAGATGTCATCACCTAAGAGCTTCTTTAAGCTACGTGTAACACTTACATTTTCTTTTTCTAATCGAAGGGGTGACACTTACATACATATCCGATATCTATGCAACATTGAAATATACCGACTGCTATTTTCCTCCACGTGTCACGATCTAAACTCATTTCCTCCACGTGTCACTCTCCTAAAACATCCTTCCTTCATTGTTTTGCTTTACCATAATCAACACCGACTCTGTTTCCTTCACATATAAACCTATCACCACAGTGCATTTATACATGAAAATTCAGTGCATTCAATAATTCACAGCAATATTTTCACACAAATAGTTAAACTCACGTCTGAAATTTCATTTTCTGCGATATTTTCAAGTTTTAAGATCAATGGCTTCAAGGAAAGTGTTCAAGGAAGACAGAGCTGAAGCAGCTGCAAAGCTAGCTGCAAAAGACATTGGCGACGTAAACAGAACAAACGAACGTGAAGAAGGTTACACACTTAATTCTGAATTACAGTTCAAACAAGCACGAGCTGAAGCAGCTTCAAAACTTGCTGCTAAAGATCTTGAAGATGTTAACCGAGCAAGAGAAAGTGCATTCAATGCTTCAGGGTATCAACAAGAAGAACAGAAACCAGGTGTTCTTGGTTCAATGTTCAAAGCAGCAAAAGAAGCTGTAGTTGGAAAGAGTTACGAAGCTGGTGAAAAAGCTAGGGATACTACAGATTATGCAGCTCAGAAAACAAGAGAAAATGCTGATTATGCTGCTGAGAAAGCCAGAGAAACGAAGGACACAACTGCAAATAAAGCCGGGGAATACACAAACTATGCTGCAGAGAAAGCGAGGGAGGCAAAAGATACCACTGCGAATAAAGCAGGGGAGTATACAAACTATGCTGCAGAGAAGGCGAAGGAAGCGAAGGATGCAACGGTGAACAAAGCTGGGGAGTATACGAACTATGCTGCTGATAAGGCGAAGCAGGCAAAGGATGCAACGGTGCAGAAGGCTGGAGAAGCTAAAGATGCTACAGTGAACAAAGCTGGAGAGTATAAGGATTATACTGCTGAGAAGGCTGTAGAAGCTAAGGATACCACCGTGGGGAAGCTTGGAGAGTTGAAGGATTCAGCTGCAGATGCTGCTAAGAGAGCTATGGGTTTCTTGACTGGCAAGAAAGATGAAACTAAGGAGAAGACAAGGGTTTGTTGCCTAAAATTCTCAACACTTTAATTAGGTCAATTTAAATAATTTCATTTTTGTGAATGTGAAATTGTGGTGTGTGCAGGAAATGCTGGGTGGAACGGAAGAAGATGCGAGGATGAGAATGGATGATTTAAGCGTGGAAAGAGGAGGGAGGGGTAGAGAGAAGGTGGTTGTGAAGGTGGATGAGAGTAGGCCAGGAGTGGTGGCTGATGGGCTGAGAGCAGCAGCAGGAATGGACAAGACTGATACGGGATACTTGGAGGAAGAAGGCACCATTCATGTTGAGCGTCGTCGTGAGAAAATGTGATCATAATCATTATATGCTATATATATATGCAATGATGTTGCCATATGACTACTACATGATTACTAGTTTTTTGTAATCATAATCATAATGTGTTCTGTAATAATAATATTGTGTTGTTCACTGTGTTTAATCTCAATATTGTTAATCAATCAAATCCCGCTTTACCTTTTTTGGTCTGAGGGAGGATATGTTTTGTTTCTTGAGAGGATGAGTTAGTGTGATTCATTTTCTGTTTTAATACAAGGCAATGAATGGCTCAATATATGCCATTCAAATTGCTCAAAATTCCGATTTTCTGTTTTAATAAAAGCTAAGGTTTTGAAGCTTATTGATAATTCAAAACACACTAAAGTGTACCGGTACACTCAAATATATTGGGTGTACCATAAAATTTGCCTAGAGTAAAACCAACATAAAAAAACAAAAATAGGTTTTAAAGTTGAAAGCTCGTTACATTCATGTCTTTTCATCTTCTATCAACTCATATATATAATTGAGTGACTATCAAATTTAGTTAGTAGTGTTTGATAAACTTATTGATAATACTCGGTTTTATTTTTTCTGTTTCTATTGTAATCTCTATATCTTTTTGTTATATTAAGTGTTGAAGTTAAGTTACTTGTTGCACAATTAACTAGTTAGTTGTGGATTATATGATGTGTATTGGGTCTAGTTAGTGAATGTGAGGCCAATTCCATAATTTGTACAAATAAGAGGACATATATCCATGAGTAGAAAGAGTTTATCATTTTGCAATTCAATTCTTTCCCTAAGTGTTTCGCTCTGAGTGTGTGTTTATTCTTTGATCAAGTTCTAATAGGTGGTATAGAGTGTCTCAAGCTATGGGGCCTAAACTTCAAGATTTAAGTGTTGTTTTCTTTGTTCTTGTGCGTTGTTGAGTGAAGATGAAACTACTCATGCTAGATAGTAAGAATTGGGATCAATGGAGTAAACAAATGAAGGTGAATTTTAGCTTCCAAGATGTCATGGAGGTGGTTCATAACAATTAGTTAGATAATGATGCAACTTATGCTCCGTGTGCAATCTACAAAGATTCAAAGAAGGAAGGAAGACTTTAAAGCTTTGTTCTTCCAGCATCGAGTTACGACCAATTTCCAGAAAATTGAGAATGAAACCTCGTCCAAGGAAGCGTGGGACATACTAGAGAAAGGTCATGATGGTGAATATGACTAGTTAGAAAAAGTTTGATTGCAACCACCAACCATATAGGCAATTTGAGTTATTGAAATTGGAATCAAATGAATTAGACCCGGTGGCAATCCAGATGAAAAGTTGTGATGAAAATGTGTCTAGTGAATAAGGTTATGTGTCTAATCAAAATTTGATTACAGTCATAAAAGCTGAAGAACTAAAGTGTTCTTTGGATTCTCATAAACAACGATTATTGGAGAGAAACAAAGAAGATACTTCTACTTAGCAAGACAAGTCCTCATCACCCCATTGGTTATTTTGTTAGATCGCTCATCTTTCTATTAGTTGATGCATTATAAGGTTGAGAAGTTAGTGGTCTAGTCTAAATAGTTCCAACAGTTAGGGAGTTAGTAATTACAATAGTATTTTTTTTTTAGTGTTTGTATTTCTCACTATAATGCTTCATGAACTTAGATTTTTAATCAATTAATATCAGAATCTTCTAAATCCTCACAAACACCGTTATTAGTCATTAAGTAGTTACAGCGTTACATCACCTGTTGCCAACAATACAATTATTTTTCTTGTCTGGTTGGTTGATGTAGGACTCTCTGAATTGATCATAACTTATTTTCAATTAATCAATATAATCGTTGAGTTTCCATCGAAGGAGATTTTTGTTTTTTTATGTATTTGTGATTCTGTTTAACATGCAAGGAAAAATGAAAAGCGACCAAAACAGTTAAACTGAATCTTGTCGCCAAACATGTGAAAAGCATATAGATTCCATATGATGAAAAAAAAAAAAAAAAGTTACAATGTTTTTGATTGGTAGGTGTTGTCGTCATCTTAGATATGAATTGTGAACTAATAGATCCACCTGCGGTCTGTGGATTGTCGATGGCTAGAGAAATACAATTTGAATTAGAACTCAATCATGATTTCTTTTTGTTTTTGTGTTTGAACTTTGAACTTTCCATCCCAACCATGAATTTAATTTGAAGATCCATTAGTAGTTTCTCATTTTTGTGGTGTCCTCTACTCACGTGACAGATACATAATTTAGTATATGCGCATTGGGCATGCAAATCAAAGTGTACCCAAAATGATTTTATTTAAAGTTAATTAATTTAGTGGTTAGCGGTTACTCTCAAAAAAACTCATACAATATATATATATATATAAAATTATGCTAACTAGTGTCGGACGTTAGTTAAGAAAGTTAAAAGTAGAAGTTTTTAATTGAAAACAATAATTTTTTTAAAAAGTTAAATGCACAACTTTTTTTTTTATACAATATTTCTATATTTATAAAATAAATGATATTTTAAAATTTATAAAATAAATGATATTTTAAAATTTAATAAAGTTTATAAATTATTAACTGGCTCAGTTAAAGGCATAAATTTCTAAGTTTAATTTAGATCCAATGTTAATAAAAAGATGCACTTGCATATCCTAACAAGATTATCGTAAGATACTAATTAATTAATATATCAAGCAGCATAAAAAATTCGGACGATCTATTGGTCCACATGACCAAGAGTGGTCGAGCTGAGCTCAACAATATTCAATCCAATATCTATCATTCAATTATTTGATTATATTAACTAAATGATTGGTTAGCTTGTGATTTTAAAATTTGCTCCTTTCAATGTCTCGTGTTCGATTAATTTTTGTGTTAATTTTGACGGACAAGTCTATACAAAATTTTATTTTGGTTTTAAATAAAGCTCCACAAGTTAGCGGTGAGATTGATCCCCTCAAATTAATCGATTGTTGGACCAGATACCAAATTTTTGATAAAAAGAATTATCGATCAAATTTTATTTATCTTTCGGTCGAATTTGCCTCTATTCCCTTAAAAACAGAGTGGTTAACAACAAAAAAGAAATTATTTGATTTCCATTGATTGATACATTCAATTATTTGCAATGTATACAAATGTTACAGAAATAAAAATGTAATAAAAATAAAATAAATCTCCTTCAAAAAAAAAAAAATAATCCTGTGCTTGGTGGACTGGTGATGTCATCATATATATCATTCTTCAAAGATAATCTAGAAAAAATCATATATATTTGTTATGACGACTATTTGAAGGACACACGACACATGCTATAACAACGTTACTCCCTCTGTGTCTTTTGTTGTTGTTCCAGAAATTCCTAATTGACCACTATGTCCTTTTCCACCAAAACATTCATCGTCTACCTCGTATCCGGTTTCTCAGTCGCGGTTCTCTCCGCTCTTTACCTCACCCAAAATACCAATGACCACAAAAATTCATCTCTATCCCTTCAACTCCATGGCTCTTACGGATCCATAACCGATAAAACTTGGCCCGTATGTTACTCACACGTTCTCAGGTAGTTTATTTTATCGAATAAGTCGTTTGTGCGGTTAAAAACATTAACTCTTTGTTTATTGCTTGCAGGAATTGAAGCCTAGTTGGAGACTTGCTTTGGCCTCAATTATTGGTTTTCTAGGATCTGCTTTTGGAACCGTTGGTGGTGTTGGTGGTGGTGGCATTTTTGTTCCCATGCTTACTCTTATCATTGGTTTTGATACCAAGTCTGCTGCTGCTCTTTCCAAATGTAATTAATCCCTTTTACAACTATAAAACACAAACACAGACACCGGACACGACACTAAGACATGGCCACCGATAATAATTTGAGAAAATTACATAAGTTTTCATTTCAATGCTTGATTAGAAACAGAGGAAGTTGTTATAACTAAGTTTTTGTGTTGTTGACTATGTTTTAGGTATGATAATGGGAGCATCAACATCTTCTGTATTTTACAACCTAAGAGTGCGTCATCCAACAAAAGATGTTCCAATATTGGATTATGATCTAGCTCTTCTTTTTCAACCTATGCTTATGCTTGGTATCACTGTTGGTGTTGCTCTTAGTGTTGTTTTCCCTTACTGGCTCATCACTGTCCTTATCATTATTCTCTTCATAGGTTTGTTACTTTTTCTTGCTTTCATTTCAATCACTTCTTATTAGTTCAAAATTGAATTATTGACCGAATATATGTCTTTTCTTTTTGGATAGGAACTTCTTCAAGGTCTTTCTTTAAGGGAACTGAGATGTGGAAAGAAGAGACTCTTCTAAAGGTAAAACTTTCACAACTTTAAGACTATGAATATTCTATAACTCATTTGAATATACTCAACAGCTTTTTCTCTGTGTTTTTGTTAAATTGCAGAAAGAAATGGCACAGGCACAAACAACTTTTGTTAATTCTCGTGGGGAACGTAAGAAAATCTTATCTATTTTCAAATTTATGTTGGATTCATTAGGTGTACTAGTATTTTCAAATTAATCAATAAATGAAAACATACAAATATGGAGTGATGCTAACTTAATTGTTTCTTGAAATATGCAGTTCTAATTGACACGGAATATGATCCGTTGGTACCTAGAGAAGAGAAAACTCCTATGGTATTAAAACTTCTTTGTTTAAACAAACTTATAAAACTTTCATCTACTTATTGGTTGGTCGGAAGTTGACTCTTTATTTTAATGTTTCTTAAAACAGCAAATATTCTGTTCCAACCTTAAGTGGAAAAGGATTTTGGTGTTAATGATTGTGTGGGTTTCTTTCTTACTACTTCAAGTCATTAAGGTAAATTCCTCTCTACTATTTCTATTAACATCACAAGTTTGTTTAATTTTTATTGTTTTTAAAAATCTATATATATGATTTTGGTTTGCAGAATGATGTCAAGGTCTGCAGTGTTTGGTATTGGGTCCTTTTCTCCTTACAGGTATGTATGATATAATAACACCAATTTCATAAGTACAATTTGTTGCTTAACTTATCATGTAATGATTTGGGCTTGTGTGGCCTCAATTGCCAATTTGCCCTTGTCTTGTGGTCGCGGAAACATCAGAAACCATGATGTCGCGTTCTAAGTCGTGCGATCAAGGACCTTTTTTAAAAGAATACTAGCTTATTACCATGCATGTATTTCTTTCTGTTTCAGTTTCCTATTGCACTAGTGGTATTTTGGTATGAAGCAATGAAATTGTACAAGGATTACAAGAAGAGGATGAATACAGGAAACCTGGAATGTATATGTGAAGCTTCAATTGAATGGACTGTGTTGCACATTGTGTTTTGTGCGCTCTGTGGAATCTTAGGTGGGACCGTTGGAGGGCTACTTGGTTCTGGAGGTGGATTCATTCTGGGCCCTCTTCTCATTGAGATCGGTGTCATCCCTCAAGTACAGTATATATAGACATACCCTTTCACATGTGGATTGGATTTTGTGCAGTCACAGTCCCATACAGTCACGCACCTAGCTACATTGGTGGCCATTGAATCAAGAATGGACGTCAAGCTTGGTATTTTATCTGGACTGTTCGATCTTAACCAATTGCCACCAATGTGGCTGACTGCGTGACTGCATTAGATTATGCCTACACACAACCCAAATCTGTTTCCCAAATCCCTTCACATGCATGACACAGTTTGATTTTAAGCTAAAAACTTAAGCAATTTAACTTACAAGGATTTTGATTGCAGGTTGCTAGTGCAACAGCGACATTTGTGATGATGTTTTCATCATCATTGTCTGTGGTTGAATTCTACCTACTCAAGAGGTTCCCCATTCCCTATGGTACTTTCATCAACTCTTAAACCTTAAATCTGTTTCTAATCTTCCATGCCTTTAATTAATTCTCAGTTCTCACCATATGTTTTGCAAGAGAGAAAGCGAGAGGACTATATAGAAATTAATAGGTGCAAGACTACTTCATTTTATGAAACACATTTTAAATTACATTTAAAACAATGAACTGAAAGTCTGAAACAGTCTAATCTGTTGTGTTCTGATTATGTAAAAACATTGTACTGTATTTATTTTGCAGCATTGTACCTCTTCACAGTGTCTGTTTTGGCTGGCTTTGTGGGACAGTTATTTGTAAGAAAATTGCTTAGAATTCTTGGAAGAGCCTCAATCATTGTATTCATCCTCTCAGGGGTCATTTTTGCTAGTGCTCTCACCATGGGTAAATCAATCAGATTCAATTACACACATACACGTAAGTTATAGTATAATACATAGAAGTAGTAAAAGTAATGCAACACTTTTTTCTTTCAGGTGTAATTGGCATTGAAAGGAGCATTCATATGATACAGAACCATGAATTTATGGGATTTTTAGGCTTTTGTAGCAGCCAGTGATTTAAGATATGTAGTGCAATGGATGACCCAAAAAGTGCACATTATGGAGTCAATGTGAAAAAGCTTGTATAAATTTCAAGGTAGGACAAAGGCAGCGTTGATGAATGTTGGTCAATACCTAGTTGACCAACAAGAAGGATCCATTTCCTGCAAGTAATAAATAAAGCTATCAATAGCATGTCCTAGAGTCACTGAAGCAGCACAATTTGAAGTCGAGTGTTAACTACTTGTTAACACTTTCTCCTAATAGTGTAGCATCTGTGTGATATCTTTATTTTTTTGAAAAAAATATGTTGTGTTGTGTATTCATTCAATGAGTCTGTGAAAGAAGAAGCTTGTGAATTCAGTGTATAGTACAAGAAGCATGTGTATTCATTCAATGTTTATGTTTCTATGTGGCCAATTCCTTGTTGGCTACACTTGAAGGTCACTTTCTGTATTCAATAAACAAGGCGTGATAGCCTTCCCTTCTATAAGAATTAGTGGTTGATTGTTAGCTACTTGCTAACAATCATATCATTACACTTGTTTATACTTTGTGGTATTCATTCAGTTGAAATTTTTTTGGAAATGATAATATACCATTGGTCCTACTATTGGTGTGGACATTTCAAAGTTCGGAAGATATTTTTTCTGCCAAAGTTATTCTCTTTTGAGTTCAATAGTTTATTTATTACTACCGGGTATATATCAGGCAATTCGTCTACGTCTATCCACACATGTAATATTTGTTATGATGTGTTAAATGTGAGATAAAGTCTTATATTAAACGAAATAATTGAGATTGACCGACGTATAAATAAGATGACTCATAAATCTAATACCTAAGTGAAGATATTGTGTTTAAATTACTTATGCGGTTAATCAATATAAATTTAGCCAATCATGTTTTGTAAAGGTATCATGCTGTGACTATGGCATATGAGGTTGGAATTTTCTTTGCAATTTCACGTGTACTATAAATGTGTTGTTGATCATGTTACCGATGGCAAACATAGTTCAGTGATCAATCTTTGGCATCACATATTATTACATCACGTTGGTCCCCTCTCTCCCCTCAATTTTTCACCGCTGAAAGCTATCTTTCCCATATGAAGTTGCCGAACCCAGATCCTCGTCCCCAATGTAACATGATTAGACCAAATAGTTCTATCAACATTAATTTATTTTTTTAAAAGATCTATCGACATATTCTTTTTGTTGAAGAATTTAAACTAACGTACCCAAATTAATATAAGAGAACATTGAACATGAGCTTTTGAGAAGAAACACACTCCACGGTCTCAAACTAAGACTACCAGATCAATCCAAATGGATTTTTACGTGAAACAAAGTAACCAAAACATCATATCATCTCATGAGTAATATCGCTGTACAATATTATTTTTTCTTCTTCAAAGTCCTTGATGCTTTAGAAATTCGATTTGGCGTTGCTGAATGGGTTAGAGCTCAATCAATTCTAAATTTTATCAAATAAATTCTTTAGATTTACATTTAATATGTCTAAAGAAATTCAATGATGTATGTATACGAGTCTAGCTAACACTAAATATGATTCAGATGAGATTGATTGGCTTAATCTATAGACTAAATAAAATTATGAAATGATCATCCAATATTGTTTTAAAGAAAGAATGCAATATAATACACGAGTGAAGATCAACTTAGTCCAAGAGTAGTTCTCTGCTCAAAAACTTTGTAAACAAGCTTATAGATTTAACTGTCAAATTAGTAGTTCTTATTAGATCAAATCTGTAAATTTTCATAAATTTTTTAAAATATTTTGATATTTTATAAATAAAGTAACGTATAATATATATTTTCAAATACAAGTAAAATATACAAAATATACAGGGAAAATAGTAACCATCATTTTTTTTGGACAGAAATGAGCATCATATCTCGTAGCTACATATTCCATTTCTATAAATTATGGTATGCATGATTGCTAAGATATTATAAAAATATTCAACACTTAGATTAATGAAATTTAATATCTATAAATAAAGAGTTGTTAACTGAAGTATCTCTAACAGTACTAAAAAATAATTAAATAAATCATTGCATGAAAGGATAAAACATTTTAGATTAAGCATCACGATCAATGAAATTGTATATTCCTTTAATCAATCAAAATCAAGTTATACGAAAATTTGAACAGAAGTATAATTTATATACACTTTCACAACTTCTTTTCAAAATGCTATGCTCATATCTGAACATTAATGTCTTTTTTTTTTTTTTTATAACAACGTTAATAATTAAATAATATGCAAATGCTTTAAAATTTATATGCACTTGCACAGATTCTTATTAAAATATAAAATTCTTATCTTTCAATAATTGTAGTTTCAGAATCTGACCTTTCATACAAGGTAGTAATGAAAGATTAGCACGGAGCTTACCAAAGGTCGGAGTGCAAATTAATCTCTCAGAATCGTATAAAACATATTTCTTATTCATTATAGTTCAGATTAGAAAACACGTTAATATCCAGAAGTCCTAACTCAACTAGCAAAATGTCGAAATTGTTAGGTTGGATGTCATGACCGGGGTTCGAACCCTGGTACCTCCACGTGTGTGTGAGTTTATAATAATTTTGTCATTTCGTCCATCTAAAAAAAAAAAAAAAGCACAAATTATCAAACATTTCATATTCATTATAGTTCAGATTAGAAAACACATAATCCTGAGTGTAACTCGGTTGGTAGCTATCATGGATAATTTGTGCCGGGGTCAGGGTTCGAACAAGAATTCCTCACTTCTACACACATAATGTGTGTGAATCTAACCACTAGGCTACTTGACAAAAAAACACAATCCTTCCAATGAATGTTAGTTCAATTGATAAAAAATTGATTCATACTTCATAAGAATCGGATTCAACTATTCAATATTACAGTATGTAGGATTTAAGGTATGTGTAACGCCCTAGTCGTTATTTTATTTATTTATGATTTATTTAGAGTCCTTTATATAATTTTAAATAATTATTGTTGGTGTTATGGTGTGTTATATTTTATTAATGATTTATGTTGGTATTAATTAGAATAAGTGAGAATTATTATTATTTTGGAGTTTGGAGATTAAATTAGAATTAATAGAATTTAGTGGAATTAAGAGTAATTAGGAGGTTGCAATAAGTTAGAAAAAAAATAGAAAAAACTGACAGTCAGAAGCAGTTTCACGTAAAACAAGTTTTGGGAGAAAAACCAAGAACAAGGGAGGGGAGCCAAGAGAGAAGATTCTGATTTTGTAGAGCTTGTTCGTCTGAATTAAGGTAAGGGTGAAGTTTACTCTCAATAATATAGATTAAAAATCTAATTTTGATTCTAACAAGAGGGTTTGGTGAATTGGGAAAATAGGTTTTGAATTTTGATTCTTGAATGGAAAATGTATATAAACTCTGTTAATTGTACTTAGATTGTGTTCAGGTCGTTTTAGGGATTGCATAACAATACTGTAAACAGGTTTGGGGATTGAATTGGGGAAAAAGGGGATTTTTGGTGAAAAACTGCAGAATTCACGAGTCTGAACTGACACGACTCGCCCTGACGAAGCAATTTTCGCCTGGTGATGAGTCAATAAAGTATCTATTTTAATATAATATTTAGTTTCGTTTTATTTAGATTTAAGTTCATTTTATTTTAATATTATTTCCTTTTTGAGCTATTTTACTACAATTGCATATTGTTATATTTCAGGAACGAATATTTGATGGATTGAGTCTTGGAGCAAAAGAAAGGGGTTTTGGAGCTGATTCGGTACGAAAATACGAAGATTCGGAGACAAAAATATATCTCCCTCAAGTCAGAAACTTGGCATGGCCCGTGCTAGGCTTGGCACGGCCGTGCCACCCTCCAGAACTACTTTTGCTTAGATTTTAAGCTACTCTGTTTTAGTTTACTTGTGGAACGTTCTAGTGATTGCTTAGATTTTAAGTCGAATGTAAACTATAAATAGAGTAGCTAGCCATCACAAATATTCATCTTTTCTCGGAATTCAATATGTGACAATTGTCTTTCTAATAAAAGTTATTTTCTTTACTTTCTTGTTATTTACTTTTATGCTTTCTCTCTTCTTCTCCATGTCTACGATGAACATTAGTGAGTAGATTTCTCTTGTCTTGGGATTGTTGGATAAGTCTAAATGACATAATCCTAATCAAACCAAGCTCTTAAACCTTAATCTTATGTAACCCTAATTTCTAATCTAAATTCACCGCTTTAACATGAATTAACCATGATCAAACTGTGGAAACGAAAGTGGAGGGTTTGATAATTGTTAATTCATCATCTCAAATATCAATTCATAAAACGAAAGTGGAGTTTTGATATTCGAACAAGTGAATTTAGACAAAGATTGTAAAGGCAGCGAAATAGTCTTTACAATCTTTGAGACATATAGTTTCGAACTTCAAGGATTCTAAATTGTGATCAAGTCAGCGAAATAGGCTTGGTTGCAACTTAGGACCAAAATCTAATAATAATCAAGTCAGCGAAATAGGCTTGGTTGCTAGAGGAACAAAAGAGAAACTGTCTTTAGAAGTTAGGTCTAACATAAGGTTATAAGTTTAATAGTTTGGTTTGTGAAAGACTTGTCAATTAGATGAACCAATAATCCCAAGACTTTTATCTTTTCTTTTATTTTCTTTTAAAATCCAACTTCTTATCTAAAACTCTTTCATCTAATCATTATTAAAAGTAACTTGAATTCATAACTCCCTATCGGAACGATACTCTTATTTTACTACTTCGATAGAACCTTGCACTTGCGGTTTTATCCCATCACCTGGCGAACTAGCGCCCTTCCCTCGCCTTTTGCTCGCCCTGGCGAGAGTGCCCAGTAGGAATTCCCGAGAACACTGACTTAGTTCGCCATGGCGAGTAGTTTGTTCGCCCTGGCGAGCAGCCATTTTTGTTGAATTCGCATGGCGAGATTAGTAGTTCGCCTGGCGAAAGTGCCCAGTAGCTGAAGCCATTTTTGAGTTTTGTGTACCTAGTCGTACGCACTGTTTGATTGATTCTTTTGGTTACGATAATGATTATATATGAGTACATTATTTTACCCGGAACATGAATGATGGTTGATTGTTGATTTATGTATAATTTCATTTAAACAAATTATACAAGTTGTTGAAATTCATTGTCGAAGGTTATTGGTATCATAGTTGACCATGTTGATGTGTAAGTCATATTTATATATATGCATTGATGAATAGTGGCTGTCGTTGTATGCATTGTGGAGTTGTATGTAGATATACACAAGTGAAGTCCATTGCAAAATCATAAAAAGTAGTGAGGGCTCATGCCCTGGAACGCCTTGTCGTTCAAAGTGGTGAGGGCTCATGCCTTAGAACCCCTTGTCGTTCAATTGGCGAGGGCTTATGCCCTGTGAATGCTTTAACCATTAAAATTCGGTGAGGGCTCATGCCCTAGAATGCCTTGTCATTCAAACGCGTAAAATGGTACCACATGCATGTGCATTGTCGCATTTTGTCGTTGAGTCTTAGTGGTGTTGTCATGTCATTGCATGAGTCGTTGTTGATGGTTGAGTAGTTGTTCTTGCTATTGGTTGAAATTGCCATAGGTTGATGTTGTTGATTATGAAATATATATGTATATTGAAGAATTATTGTTATTTTAGGGTGTTAGATTCATTTAATGAATTTTATATCTATCATTGTTGTTTGTGAATCCCACCCCTTTTGCTTGGAAATATTGCCATTCCTATGGGTAACTTGCAGGTGATCCAAAGTAGTAGATGTGGTGGCTCAAGTGTTTAAGGCTCTGATACGTAACGGGATGGTAAATAGTTGTTTTATTTTCATTCCTTATGTATCAAATGTTGGGAACATGTTGTGGAGCCTTTTATTGTTATTTGAAACAATTATTGATGAATATTTATGTTGAGGCCTTTGTGCCAGGATTTATTGTTGGATGTTGATGTTAGTTATATTGAAAAATATTCCGCTGCTAGGTTTTGGAGAAACTATTAAATTTGATTTTATTAAATAATATTTTATTCTATTTAAGAAATTTCGAAAAGCAGTGTGACATGCCCGTTGTTTGTTGAACTCTAATTATTTTAATGATAATTTAATTGTTGGGATAACAGGGTGTTAGAGTATGTCTTGGATTTAATTTTATAGTATACAAGTGAGACTATTTTTCCATAATGCAGTAATCAATTTTCATCATTAAATCAAGTGAGACAATTTTTTATATTTTTATACCATCAAGAGACAATTTTATGACTTAACTTTATAATACAATGATAAAAAAGATTCTTGTACACGAAACAATATTATTTTACTTGTGTATGTTGGATAAAACCATAAACTAGTAACCACAATTCATCGGGATCCAACTCATCTAAATACTTTTTTTTATAAGAAATAAGGTCTCCCAATCCACCAAAGAAGGGACGAATGCCCTTGCATCCGGTTGAGAGGAGCTGCCCCCACTAAATAATTTACTTGGGTGTTAGCCTTTCAATAATTTAATCAATTTTTATTAAAAATAAGTTTATTGACCATATAACATTTTGTCGAAATTCGATGTCAGATTTTTATTTGAAAATAATTTGACTAGACATTATTGTAATGTTTATTAACTGTTTAATGAACATAATCAAACACAAGTTTTAACTATATTATAATGTCCATATAAATTTTTGTTTGAAAATTAAAAAAAAAAACTCATTCCATAATATTTTGGGGGGTAAGAGAGGCAAGTATAGGGTGTTAAAAATACAATTGAATAAGACCGGGTTATTTCAATGGGCCCAATTCAAAAACGGGTATATAGAAGGAGAGAGCTGAAACCTAGAGCTTTTGATATTAGTTTTTAGGGTTTACATTTACAAGGAGCAGCCACCACACCAACGAAGCAGCCATGGTTCTCAAGTAAGTTTTGCATCTTCAATTTTCTTGCATCATTTACAAATACTGTTTCATGGTTTATTGTTGATTTGTTTTCTCTATTAGGGTTTAGTTGATGAATCCAGATTTAGTTTTATTGTATTTGAGAATTTGATTGAATGTAAAATTGTGGCATATTCTATTCGAAACAGTGTTCTATGATTGTTGTAGGGTTTTGCTTCTAAAGTCTAAAAATTTGTTTTTTATTCATTGTTTAGAATGTGATAATTATTAATTCTGAAATGATATTTTATTAAACATTTTCACATACCCATTATAGCTTTGGTTGATTTAGATTAAAACTTGTTTGCAATTTTTGATGCAATTGAAATTTTCAACATTTTTTTGGAACTTGTTTCCTTGTGCAATTTCAATTTTTAATGAGTGGCTTTTGAAATCTGATAATGTTGTTCTTTAAATTAGCTATTAGAAGTGTATCAGATATGATGCTTAACTTTGAAGAATGTTGGAAATAGTTGATTCTGGACCATTCACTGTTATTGCATTTTTATTGAATTAGTGGTTGTGTTTTCAATTTATTTATTGCATCCTTGTGTGGGAAAGTTAGTAATTGATATTTCCATTTCAGGACTGAACTCTGCAGATTCAGTGGTGCAAAGATTTACCCAGGAAGAGGGATCAGATTTATTCGTAGTGATTCTCAGGTGAGATAAAAATGAGCCATGTTGAATTATGGGTTGATTCATTTCTTTATTTGAATGAATATCAGTTGTGTGTTTGCTTTGATTTGGTCAATATTAGTTTTATTGATAATAAGTTTTTTTTTTTTATTGTTTTTACAGGTTTTCCTCTTTGTGAACTCAAAATGTAAGAGGTATTTCCACAACAAGTTGAAGCCTTCAAAACTCACATGGACTGCCATGTACAGAAAGCAACACAAGAAGGTGATTGTGTAACTATTTAACTGATGTTTGTAATATGTATTGAACAATTACAGTGTAAAGCTAAATTAAGCTTCTGAACATGTTGTAATGAAATATCCATCCATGAACCTAGTTACATTGTTGTGGTTACTTGTGTTGAATTTGACCTAATTCTATCAGATAGCCTTGTCCAGTAATTTTACTACTTACTGTATGCACTTTAATTGATATTATGCATCTGTCTTGCAGGACATTGCTCAAGAAGCGGTGAAGAAGAGGCGCCGTGCCACCAAGAAGCCATACTCCAGGTCCATTGTTGGTGCTACACTTGAAGTCATTCAAAAAAAAAGAACCGAGAAGCCCGAGGTTCGAGATGCAGCTAGGGAAGCTGCTCTTCGGTGTGTTTCCTTTTTATTATGCCGACTCTTTGAGAACTCTTTTTTTAGGGACACTGTTTTCTAACATGTTCATTATGCTTATTCATTGAGAACTCTTTTTTTAGGGACTTGCTGTTTTCTAACATGTTCATATTTTTTTGTCATATCTGTTCCTGTTTTTTCTGTTACAATTATTGATGACAAATCTAATCATGGAGTCAATCCTGCAGTGAAATCAAGGAAAGGATAAAGAAAACCAAGGATGAAAAGAAAGCCAAGAAAGCCGAGGTAGCATCTAAGGCACAAAAGTCGGGGAAAGGAAATGTTCAGAAGGGTGCTATGCCCAAGGGTCCTAAAATGGGCGGTGGTGGTGGGAAGCGTTAAGTTTTTCTATTTTTGTTTACTATTTAAATATATTTGTTGCTTGATCAGCCTTTTATGTTACTGTTTTATCAAACTTATGTTTGGAGCTTCAGAGAGAACCCAGGAATTAAATGGATTTTGCTAGTTGTGTTATGTTTATTTGCACTAATGATCCCTTATGATGTTAGTTATTAATTGCATGTTTGATTATAAGTTTTACTTTTTTTTGAAGGATATAAGTTTTACTTTTGGTCAGAACTTGGCTCTTGTTCGGTATGCTTAGATTCAGCTCAGAATATATTGTTTTAAGAGATGACGGCTTAATTCAGTAGCTTAACTTTCCCACTAATCCTGGTTCTTTCAAGCCAAATAGTGGAGATAAAATTAAAAGCAATTTTTATTGTAAAATTTGGTTGCGAAGTAGATGAATGGATTTTTTAGTTATAAAATTTGCAAATCATAGCGTGCTTATATGACTAGTGAGGTTACAAGTTCCGTATCCAAATATTACTTTCCTCATATCAATTTTTTCCAATAGTAATTAAAATCATTTATTCTATTAATAGGAGCATAAAGTTACAACCATTGTTCTTGCCAACTAATGATGAATTATGAATTATTATTCTTCGTGTCTCCTAAATTCGAAAACGCATTAAAATTGTTGGTACAAGCTCTAATAAATCCCAACTTCTAAGGCAATGTGCTTTGAATTTTGAACTTGATTCTCCACAACTAACCTAGAGTCTCTTAAAAACATAATTAAAAGCAAACCCTGCACCCATTGGGACTCTGAAGAGACCAATAATGGTTTCTCACTCAACGATTAGGGGATAGTTATCTTTAAGGGACATGACAAACGTTGAGATGAAAGGGAATATGCTCACCATCGGTATATTTTTGTGTACCACCTCCATCCCTAATTATAAGACCTTTTTGAGAATTTTTTTTTATCATTTTTTATAAGATTCATTTGCTATTTCCAACTACATTAATTATTTTTTACATACATGCCCTTATTTATTATACATTTTTTTCTTCAATCGGCAATAAATAACATGTTTAAAACATAAACCAACCTTTTCTTAAAGGATAAAATTGTAAAAACAATAGTAATTACAAACATATTTAATATAAATATTCACTATCTTTTCATTATTTTTTCAAAAGTGTCCTGTAATTAGGAACGGAGGTAGTACAATTGTTAGTTTTATTTTCGGTGACCTACATATTCAACTCGATGTACATAGGCAATCTTGATTTTTTTTCCTTCGAAATTAGAAGCGAAATATCATTATCTAGTTAGGGGAGGAGGAACTACTTGGCCTTTGCCATACATGGGATTAAACTATGTAACTTTACGTAGGCAATAACAAATAAAAAAAAACTTGCACACGATAATATTGAGATTCACTTGCTCTCAAAAAAAAATTAATATTGAGATTCACTTAGACCATCCCATTACCAGAAAGTTAAGAATATTAATGAGATGAACTTAGGAACCGCTTTTGAAGCAAAAATATGACAATTATAGTTCATAAAAAAAATATTTAACAGTTAAATAAAAAGAGATACTTTGTCAAAAAAAAGTTATAAAGAGATAGACATGGCATTTTTTTGGTTTAAAAAATGGAGGGTGTGATTCCAGAGATTGTATAATTGATTTTATTATGTTTGAATGATATGAAGGAGAATCGATAAGCTTTTGGCTTCTACAATTGATTTTAAGTACCTTAAATTTATATTTATCGTTAAATCTACTTTTATTGAAACTCATCCAAAAATAAATCACTTTACATTCAACTCTTTCTATCTAAAATAAATTTTAGAGAATCAAATTACTCAAATCAATTCTTATCCCGCAACACCAAACATAAACACACATCTAAAGGGAGAAAATTTGATTCTAGAAATATAGAATTGATTTTGGCATGTTTGGTTGCTCTTGAGTAGAAATGATTGTCTCAAGAATTGATTCTACTTAAAGCTAGAAATTGAAACTTTTGAGTCTATAATTGATTTTAACACTCAAATTTGCTGTTCAACTCACTTTTATATTAATGTATACAAACATAAATCACTTTACCTTCAATTCCCTTTCTAGTAAAATCAATTTTACTAGGGAAAATAAGACTTGGAATCTCAAGGGAGTGTGGCTAAAATTACAAATACTCCTCTATCTACTTCAGTTTTAAATGAGAGCAGAAAGAAATAGATAATATAACGTTAAACGTGCATATCCTCCTAAGAGCTAGTTGATACATTTCATTTCAAAGTGAATGGACAATGATATTTAATTTGGAATCTCAAAATTCTACTTAAGGTTAAAAATATTATCTGGCGTTTGTGCAGGAGATACACGAGAAGAGGAAAATTTACTTGAGGAAAATTTACCTTTCAATAAATTAATCAATTTTTATTAAAAATAAGTTTATTGACCATATAAAATTTTGTCGAATTCGATGTCAGCTTTTTATTTGAAAATAATTTGACTACATTAAACATGATTGTAATATTTATTAACTGTTTAACGAACATAATCAAACACAAATTTTAACTATATTTATAATGACCATATAACCTTTTGTATGTAAAATTTATTATTTAAAAAAAGAAAAAACTCATTCCATAATATTTTGGGGGGTAAGAGAGGCAAGTATAAGGTGTTAAAAATACAATTGAATAACACCGGGTTATTTCAATGGGCCCAATTCAGAAACGGGTATATAGATGGAGAGAGAGAGAGAGATGAAAACGGGTTTACATTTACAAAGAGCAGCCACCACAGCGACGAAGCAGCCATGGTTCTCAAGTAAGTTTTACTTCTTCATTTTCTTCCATCATTCACGCTTACAGTTTTAGGGTTTATTGTTGATTTGTTTTCTCTATTTTGTTGCCGTAGGGTTTAGTTCATAAATCTAGATTTAGTTTTATTGTATTTGAGAATTTGATTGAATGTAAAATTGTGGCATATTTTATTCATAACAGTGTTCTATGATTGTTGTAGGGTTTTGCTTCTAAAGTTTAAAAATTTGTTTGGTATTTATTGTTTAGAATGTGATAGTTATTAATTCTGAAATGATATTGTATTAAACATTTTCAAGTACCCATTATATCTTTGGTTGATTTAGATTAAAACTTGTTTGCAATTTTTGATGCTATTGAAATTTAGATATGTTTTTGCAACCTTTTTCCTTGTGCAATTTCAATTTTTAATGAGTGGCTTTTGAAATCTGATAATGTTATTCTTTAAATTAGCTATTCGAAGTACATTAGATATGATGCGTAACTTTTAAGAATGTTGGAAATAATTAGCTATTAGAAGACCATTCACTGAATTGATGTTTCCATTTCAGAACTGAACTCTGTCGATTCAGTGGCGCAAAGATTTACCCAGGAAGAGGGATCAGATTTATTCGTAGTGATTCTCAGGTGAGATAAAAATGACTCATGTTGGATTTTGGATTGATGCATTTCTTTATTTGAATGAATACCAGTTTTTTTGTTTTTTGATGTGTTCAATCTTAGTTTTATTGATATAAGGTTTTTTTTTTTTTTTTTTTTTTTTATTTTTTATTGTTTTTACAGGTTTTCCTCTTTGTGAACTCAAAATGTAAGAGGTATTTCCACAACAAGTTGAAGCCTTCAAAGCTCACATGGACTGCCATGTACAGAAAGCAGCACAAGAAGGTGATTGTGTAACTATTTAACTGATGTTTGTAATATGTATTGAACAATTACAGTGTAAAGCTAAATTAAGCTTCTGAACATGTTGTAATGAAATATCCATCCATGAACCTAGTTACATTGTTGTGGTTACTTGTGTTGAATTTGACCTAACTATCAGATAGCCTTGTCCAGTAATTTTACTACTTACTGTATGCACGTTAATTGATTTTATGCATCTGTCTTGCAGGACATTGCTCAAGAAGCGGTGAAGAAGAGGCGCCGTGCCACCAAGAAGCCATACTCCAGGTCCATTGTTGGTGCTACACTTGAAGTCATTCAAAAAAAAAGAACCGAGAAGCCCGAGGTTCGAGATGCTGCTAGGGAAGCTGCTCTTCGGTGTGTTTCCTTTTTATTATGCCGACTCTTTGAGAACTCTTTTTTTAGGGACACTGTTTTCTAACATGTTCATATCTTTTTAAATCAGCCATGTAATTTCATCACTGTTTTTGGGTTGTTAGTCTTGTCTGTTCCTGTTTTTCCTGTTACACAATTATTGATGACAAATCTAATCACCGAGTCAATCCTGCAGTGAAATCAAGGAGAGGATAAAGAAAACCAAGGATGAGAAAAAAGCCAAGAAAGCCGAAGTAGCATCTAAGGCACAAAAGTCAGGGAAAGGCAATGTTCAGAAGGGTGCTATGCCCAAGGGTCCTAAAATGGGCGGTGGTGGTGGGAAACGTTAAGTTTTTCCGTTTTTGGTTACCATTTAAATATAATTTGTTTTCAAACTTCTGTACTGATATATTCTATTTGCTTGATTAGCCTTTTATGTTACTGTTTTATCAAACTTATGTTTGGAGCTTCAGAGAACTCGGATATTAAATGGATTTTGCTAGTTATGCTATGTTTATTTGCACTAATGATCCCGTACAATGTTAGTTATTACTTTCATGTTTGATTATTTGCACTAATGATCCCGTACGATGTTAGTTATTACTTTCATGTTTGATTATAAGTTTTACTTTTGGTCAGTACTTGGCACTTGTTCGGTATACTCTTAGATTCAGCCAAAATCTGTTGTTTTAAGCGATGACGTCTTAATTCGGTAGTTTAAATTTCCCACTAATCCGGGTTCTTTTCAAGTTCAGATTATGTTGTTTTAAGCGATGACGTCCTAAAAGCAATTTTTATTGAATGGATTGTATAGTAATAAAATTAGCAAATCATGACGTCTTAAAAGCAATTTTTAGAGAATGGATTGACTAATGCCGTTCCCCAATGCTTAGCGGGTGTTAACTTACGTGAGACATCTTTCACGGAATGAACAATTTTCAAACGGAGAAGAGTAATTTTTGTAAGTTACAATCTCGCATGGATAACATTGTTCTTGCCAACTAATGAATTACATTATCCTTCGTGTCTCCTAAGTTCCCAAACGTATTCAAAATAATATCCCAACTTCCAAGCAATATGCTCTGAATTTTGAACTTGATTCTCCACAACCAACCAAGAATCTATCTTAAATCAAATCAAAAGCAAACCCAGCACCCATCAGGGAACTTTGAAGAGACCAATTTCCAATGGTTTCTCCCTCAACGATTGGGGGATAGTTGTCTTGAAGGGAACTCGTCCTCAGTTCGGATTGTAGGCTGCAACTCGCCTACATGAAGCTGGAATTGCTAGTAATCGCCGGTCAGCCATACGGTGGTGAATTCGTTCCCGGGCCTTGTACACACCGCCCGTCACACTATGGGAGCTGGCCATGTTTGAAGTCGTTACCTTAACCGCAAGGAGGGGGATGCCAAAGGCAGGATTAGTGACTTGACATGACAAACGTTGAGATGAAAGGGAATATGCTCAATGTCGGTATTAGTATATTTTTGTGTGCAATTGTTAGTTTTATTTTTTTGGTGACATACTCAACTCGATGTAGAAAGCAATCTTGATTATTTTTCTTCGAAAATAGAAGTGAAATATCATTATCTATTTAGGGGAGGAGGAACTACTTCTATGTAACTTTAGGTAGGCAATAACAAAAAAAAATTGTGTTGACTTTTACACGATAATATTTAAGATTCACATCGACTATTCCCATTACCAGAAAATTAAGAATATTAATGAGATCAATTTAAGAGGCGCTTTTGAAGCAAAAATGTGACAGTTATAGTTCAGAAAGGAAAAAAAAAAGGTGACAGTTATAAAGAGATACACATAGACATATCTTTTTTTTTTGTTTCCAAAAATGGAGGGTGTGATTCAGGTTCTAGAATTGATTTTATTATGTTTGAATGATATGAAGGAGAGTTGATTCCACTTGAAGTTAAAACTTGTAGTTTTTGGCTTCTACAATTGATTTTAACTTTAAATTTATTGTTAAATCTATTTTTACTTAAATTCATCCAAACACAAATCACTTTACATTCAACTCAATTCTATCTAAAAACAACTTTTAGAGAATAAAAAATCAATTCTTATCACCACAAAACCAAACATAGAATTGATTCTAGAAGTGTAGATTTGATTTTGGCATGTTAGGTTCCTCCTCGTGTCTTTGTGGTTGAGTTGACGGTTGATTTGATCTAGCTCATCCTTCAGCCCGAAGAGGGTGACATCGTCTCGAATCCTAAACATATGGGGTGGTGTTCCATCGTTGTAGTAGATTGCCGCTAGCTTGGTGTTCGGATCAAAGCAGGGAATTTCATGTTTTTTTGTCTGATGTAGTTTACTTGTAATGAAAACATGGACCCCTATTTATAGAGGTATGTGGGCCTTGTGGACCACAAAAATTATTGGTGCAATGTGGGACACACAAAAGAATCCAATGCTGAATAAATCTGGATTCTAAAATCCGAACCAACCCTCACCATACTCAAAGTCCCAAGTTTCCCTTTGTTCACCCCAATATTGTATGTTTTCGGAATATGAAATCCGGAATATATGTGTATTTCGGATTACACCAGAAATTTTTGGTCGGTGGTCTGCACCACAAAAAAAACGTTTTTCAAACGTGTTGGACGGTGGTCAAGTTGAAAAACGTGTTTCTACACGTTTTTTGACCGGCATTGATGGCTTCCCCATGTTTTTTTAATCCTCCTCCCCTATAAATATGGTTCATTTTCTCAAACATTTGCACACCTTCTTCTTTCTCCTCTTCTCCTCCACAACGATGTGTTTACATCGTTGGCCTTTCATACAAAGAGGCCTCTTTGGAAATCCACCAAGGGTTATATGATCGGTCAATAGGGAAGGGGTCAGTCTGAGTGTGAGGTTGGTTTGCCTGGGTATCATGTTGACCATTATTGTCTCTTGTTCCCTAGAGGCCCCTGCGTATGTGCTACCAGGCAGCATTGGTTTCTTCTTCCCCGCCATCTTCTTTCCTCCCCCCTTCCTCTCCACCGGTGGCTGGAGCCACCAGTATTGCTTATGTAATAAGTTAAGAGTAGAAATAGATTTATGATCTTATGTAATAAACTTAAAAAGCTTGAAAATTATTGTAATGTATTGTTCCTATATTAATAAAATGAGTTGTTTTTAATGTTTGTGTCGTTTTATTTCTGTTTTTTATTTTATTTTACAAATTTTGAAGATTAAAATTGCAAAAGTTCTAGTAAAACATTATTCCGGATTTTCAAATCTGGAAACATCTGCAAAATTCTAACAATACAATCCGGAAAACGATATCCGAACCAGGGATAAAATTGGAAAAAAAAATAGGGCGCGCGAGGAAAGACATTGGGTGGAAAAAGTAATAGTCTAAACCTTATCATGTGGGATCAAATTTTTTGTAAAATTTTAAAAACAAAAAGTCACCAATAGATTGTAAGTGGACAATCTCAGCCATTCAATATTTTTATTAATATATCAATGGTTGACATTCACCTTTTCCATGATGAGAAAAAATCATGGGAAAGGAATAGACCTTCCAATGGTAATTGCCACCGTATTTTTGTCACACTACATAGTTTTCACACCTTTCTTTTAGAATAAAACAAGAAAGAAAAATCCAACATTTCAGCTCATCACTGTCCTGTCCTGAATCCTCTGCTCTTTCTCTCTGAAACAACGTGGTAAAAAAAATAGTGTGCATTACAACTACCGTCCTTTTCTTTCTACCTAAAAGCAGAGTACGTAGAAAACTTTAACTAAAGAATTGGAAACTACTACTACTTTAGTACTTAACTTTTACCCTTCCTTGAATCAAATCACTACTGCATTATGACTCATAACTCATATAGTTCTGAATGGATCTTAATGTCAGTCCTCAAACCATTAATACCTAACTACTAGTACACTAAAATTAACTGAGTCACTCACTACTACTCATAGAGTACTTAAAACTACTTTGACTTGTAATGTAGATAGATTAGGGATAATAATTAGGTAATACAGGCCAGTGACATTGATTAGGAGGCATTGAAACTGAGTTATTAAAATCTTCAACAATGAAAGTAGTACTGTTGTTGTTGTTATTGTATCCCTGATCTGGAACAGCTTGTTGAATGCTACTACTTGTTGGTTTGTTAGAACAACGTAGACCTTCTGATGTGCTTTCTACTGTTTCTTCAACATATGTTTGTGTCCTAAAATTACCACCTGATTGCTCTTTTAACTTTCCCTTCAACTTCATAACCTGCGTGTATAGGGCACACTGATCAGCTACATGAATCAACCATTTTGGGGTAATACTAGGTTGAAGAACTTCATTTTCATATGACCAAAGGAAAAATTTCAATAATTAATTTTTTATACAGTTAATTATTATATTAAATACAACAAAGTGTAATTTTTTTTTTTTGAAAGAGCAAACTGTAAAATATATATAATGTAGAATATGTCTAAGTAAAAATAAAATAAGAAAAATAGTAATTTTTGTAAGGAAAATATTAATTTAATACACAATATATTTTTCACTCTCATGTATAATTGCATTTGTATGACATAATCATAATATAACTCTAACAAATGGTATTAATTATAAGAAGTGATATGTTGTCTGTGTGTGTGTCTATATTTATTTTTCTACTTTTTGGCAAAAAATCAACACAAAAGAAAGATGAACACTATCCTCAAACTTGAAATGTAGTAGGTCTTTAAGCTTCTAAAGGCAAAGCATAAAATACTAATTTCTTGTTAGACGTACAAATGTTGAACTTTTGTTAGAAATTAGAGACAAAAAATTAATCTTGAATTTAGATACTTACTGATAGTTCAACTGCTTAAAAATAACATAGAGAGATACATGAACAAATATGTGAGATTATGTTGAGATTGGTGGTATAAATTAATGAAATATAGTTACATAATAAAAAAAATAGATGTTATATATCTCATTCCAATTTCATTCAAATTCATCCTACCTTATGCAAACAATCCAAAGATAATTAGTTACCTCTTCTTGAAGTTTCTGTTTTTCCTTGGAGACAACATCAAATTCTTGTTTCAAAACATCATACAAGTGTTCAAGCTGCTTAGCCTTCCACCTTGTACGCCTATTTTGGAACCAAACAGCAATTTGGCGAGGTTGGAGCCCTAGCTCTCTTGAAAGCTTCATCTTCCTTTCAGGGTCTAGCTTTATTTCTTCTTGGAAACTCTTCTCCAGTGAATCAATCTGGTTACTTGTTAATCTCTTCTTCTTCTCTCTATAATTATTTCCATCAAT
This sequence comes from Medicago truncatula, assembly GCF_003473485.1. Lineage (NCBI taxonomy): Eukaryota > Viridiplantae > Streptophyta > Magnoliopsida > Fabales > Fabaceae > Medicago > Medicago truncatula. The sequence continues at coordinate 48,742,214 of NC_053048.1, forward strand.
GTTCATTTCATCCATAGCTGGAAGTAACCTTTGTTGTGTCTCACCCAATGACGGTTGACTCATTTCCATTCCTAATTTTCCAACATACACCAATGAATTAATTTATATCAAGATTTTATTTTTTTATTTTTATGAAATACTTAATCTATGCCTTCATTTCTTTGTACACCCTATCATACAAATTTTTTTTTTCTAATTTTCTTTTTACACTTTTTCATCACATCACCATATGCATCTCATAAGGTTTTTATGTCTGTCTTTTTCTTTTCTTTTTATCTAATGTTATCTATAAAGATTAAATAACACAAAAGTGTATATACATAAGTGAGTAGTTTTCAAATATATATGTTTTGCCTTCTATATGACTTGAAAAGCAAAAAAAAAAAAGAAGAAGAAGAAGAAGAAGAACAAGAAATAACTTGGGATTCAAGTCAATAAATTCATGTGCAATATTCTAGAGAGAGAGAGAGAAGGTGACTCAAAAATTGCAAACTATAAGGAGTAAAAATAGCTAAAAAAATTGGAGTATAAAGAGGTGTTTTTTTTTTTTTTACCTGAATAAGGGGTGTTGTTATAGTTGTAGAAGAAGCTTAAGGAAGACTCAGTATGAGGAACAAAGGGTCTTGTGCTCTCATTCCAATCCATTTTAGGCTTTCACTTTTTTCTTCTCTTCAATTCCTTACCCTAAATGTGTCTCTTTTATGGGCTTTTCACTCGGTTAGGATGGACCACGTAGTCAGAGTGAGGAAAGAAGATTAGAGATTTAGAGTGGTGCAGTAGTCAATAGTATATACTATACAGTGAGGCGTGGCACTGTGTTTCTGACTATGAGTGATTATATATGAGAGATGAAATGTTTAATTAGGTCCTCACCTCAGTAGATCATCCTAATGGACTGATAACAATTAACCGTTGTACACCACATCTTGATTCAAAATACTTTATTCATTTCATATTAAGTGACACACTTGATTATGTCACACATACAAATGCATATTTTTTTTTTATCTTTAATATATTTAGCTATTTATTGGAAAATATTATGAAAATTTAATATTTTAAAAATATTCATCGAGATAAATCTAACAACATTTTATATAATATTATTTATTTTTATATATTAGTCGAAAAATATGGTTAAAGTATATCAAGTTAATTAATAATGTATATTGTCAAATAAATCATCTAATATATAACTAATATATAACAGAGAGTATTAAATTATTGAATATGTAAGTCATCTTATCTATGTTACTTCAACATCTATTTTTTCATTCAATAATTTTTTTTAACTTGATACTATATACCAACACTATGGTCCTCTATCTCTCTTTTCAAAAACATTCATGACTTCTATCTAGTTGTTTTCAAAACAGATAATTTCCGAAAATAACATTAATACCATTTATGACTTTCTCTTCCTTTCATTTTCATCTCTAAATCTACTATTTTAGTATTTTAAATTATATTATATTATTTTTTTAAATATATATATATATATATGTTCATTTTATTTTTCAACTCAAATACCTAATAAACTTTTCATTCGTCTGATTCAACACATTTTTAAAATTTATTAAATTAATCTCACGATAACTCTAGATCGCGAATATTAGTAAGTCATGCAAAACAGAATACCTCTATAACTAGTACACATGTATAGCAAATATATGTACCATATAGTTTTTCAGGAATTAAAATTTTCATAAGAGTGCTATAATTACTGTTCTAAATAGGTATCCAAGCTAAGAATCACACCCCACTATAGATGCTCAAAATGAGAAATTAAAATTTTACTTAGATGGTACTAATATAGTCGTGTACGTAAACATACTTTTTTAAACCTATATTATTACGAGACGAGGAGTATGAGGTTTTTCCTCTCTTCCTTTTGGGAAGTAATAAGAGCATCTTTAATAGAGACTCCTTTATTTAACAAGAAGTTCATTCTATTAAGGATTTTCATTAAAAAAGAAAAAAGTGGATAATATTAGTAGTATTAACTAAAGAATTCTCTTCTCTTTAGCGTTTCCACGATTAAAATAATAAAATAGACATATTAATTACACTAAAAACTTTTTTGATCAAATGTAAAAAAGACAAAGAAGGTTTCTATATAAAGATGAAATGAATATATAAAAATTGGTCTCACATCTCAAGTTCATGTCATTCTTTCTTTTTTCATTTTTTTTTATTTTCTAAATGAGTGTGTTAAAATACATATTAACCGATATATTTAAGAACATTTTTTAATTTAGTATCATTGAAGTCGTTGAATCCTTAATATATATTTTTATTTAAAATTTATTAATAAATGACATGTACATGCACATTTATAAATCCTTCTTAGTTTACTATGATCACCATTGTGCATCTTCTAGGCATACATAGTTGGGCTGAGGTAGAATTGACCGTACTGTCAGAACAAAATGTCAAAAAGGGATGTCATGTGTCGGCTGCCACCCTAACTGGTAACCACTCCTCATGAAAACCTTTTAATTTTTGAAGAAATGATATTTATACAATAATTTTTAAATAATTTTTAGACAATTTTCTCTCTCATACTTACATTATATTTTTACTCGAGTAAATAGTCAATTTTTCCTCTGAAATTGTAAGTTTCATCAATTACCCCCCGAAATTAACAAAACTTCAATTACCCCCTGAAATTGCATAATGTTAATCAATTTACCCCTCCGTCAACTTTTTTGTTAACTGTTTACGGTTATGATCAAATACCCCCTAAAATTTTGCACTTATGTGCAAAATGCCCCCTAAACTTAAAAATTTAGATTTTTTTTCTTACCAAAAATCATACATTTAGTTCTTCAAGTAGTATATTGTACATATTGTCATAAAAATTCTATTCACAAGAAAATGAAAGAATATATGCCAAAGAAATCATGGTTTTGTCACGTGCAGCCTTTTCATTCATATTTCATATTTATCAACAAGGAGCAAGATAATTTTTTTATAAAGAAGGTAAAACTAAAAACCAAACATTAAAAAGATATCAAGCTGTTGAAATAAACCAAGACAAGAATGTCATAGCAGCAGAAAATTGATATCTATCACATTAAGTCACGCTAGTTTTAACACTAGCGTGAGTTAACTCAAGCTTGTGCTTCTGCTATGCACGTTGCAGACCAGACTGGCAGTGGCTGTAGTTGTTGCCTTTGTTCCTTCATTCCCTGTTTAGTGAACATGCAATTATTCAATAATAATTTTGGTACAACCATTCATTGATTCAAACAGAACGAATAATTTAGAGAACGAATAATTTTAGAAACACAATTTTAACGAAAAATAACGTAAATGTCATAAATAAGCCCAACTGTGCAAATGTAAAAGTAGTACAACCAAAATGTCAAGAAAATACTACAAACATCCAAAAAGTCATAATTTTTTTTTTCATAAACTAAGACCCTACTGCTGCTGCTCTTGCGGACTATGACTCCTAGACCTCCTCCTCGGAACCTGCTGATCGTCAAACACGCTATAATCGATCCGGAGGCCCTCTAAGATGCTCAAGAAGAGTGGATTAGAAACCACATCTGGAATCTGCATCGCATGCTCCCTCCGTGCACTACCGGTAGGGGCACGCCTCCCAGCCCTAAAATTGTCATCCCTCTCCTGCTCAGACATAGCTGCACAAAAAGCAAAAAATCTTTAACACATTTGCACATAATTTCGACAACAACACATGTGTCATCTTTAATAATACAACAACAATGTCATTTGAATCCATAAACTACCACATTGTAGTCAAATTAACTATCATCAACATTAACAAACATAGCTCTATCTAATTACATCATTTATAATCCAAAAAAACAAAATAAACATCATTGAGACATTTCACCGAACACGTAGGTGCATTTTTCAAACAACTATGTAATCTAACATTTTCTAAACCCTAAACTACCACATTGTACCCTAAACAACATCTAAACAACAATTCCTAAGTTATTTGGTCACTAACAATCATCAAAACTAACATGCATGCAAAACTTTAAAAAACTTAAAAATGTTAATTTTCTACAAAAATTCAAAATTTTCAACCAAAATAATGCAAAGAATTAAGAGAATAATCACTTACTTGATATTGTGGACGAATTTGGCTTTGAATGGCGCAAGAATGATGAATTTTGGATTTGGGGGTGAAAATTTCATTTTTGAAAATGTTGGGAAATGAGGGAACTGTACTGCTGTGTTGCTAAAAACTGACTTAAGTAACGTCGCGTGACTTAACTCACGCTGCGTGACTTAAGTCACGTCCGCCTTATAACTAGCGTATGTTAATTCATGCTACGTAAGATAACATACGTAGGGACATTTTCGACTTTTATTTTAAAAATGAACGATATTGTTTAGATAATGAGCAGAATTCTAAAAATACTAGTTTGATTGGCAATGCAAGTGAAAGGGGGCCCAAAAATTGCAAAACTGAGGTAGAATCAGAACATGCTCCCCGATGTAGTGTACCATAAATAAAAGACAAAGGAAGAATGAAGACAAGTTGGTCTGAATGCATTTGTTTTCATTCAATCAACACCATCATCTCCCTTTCAGCTGAATTAATTATGACGGAGACAGTGCTGTGCTTTGCTGCACACAACACAGCTGATTACTTGCACTCCTTCTTTTGTCTTTCCACAAAATTTGGATCTAGCTTCCCTTCATTTAATTACATTTTCAATTTGATTCTAACTCGAGGGATAGGAATAGGAATAGGACTGCGCTTGTTATTACTTCTTGGATGGACTAGGATAGATCCTTTGCAATCCTATTACATTTAGGGTTATACAAACTATTTTGTTCTAAGAAAATTGATTAAAGAACTTTGTTGCATCAACAATTTTAATTGAAGACGTGTTCTCATGTCCAACATAACAATGACATTTGTGATTCTATTGAAATATGTCATTTTTTCAACAGAAAAAACTCTTGTTAATATGTCAGTGTCGTGTCTCATATTCGTATATGTGTTTTTATAGTTAAACAATTTATAAAAAGATATTTTGATTTAAAAGTATAAGTCAAATATTTATCAAAGTAATAATATATCATTCTCAATTAAAAATAAAAAACTCTAAGATAAGGAAATTTGTTAATATTTTTGTTAATTAATTATGTAATTGACGTAAGGTTCAAGGGAAAAATTGATCATATGAAGAGATTGATTTTAGAACTTTTTTTTTTTGAAGAAATCAAAATGGAATTAAATAACACACCAAACAGCAGTCCCCAAGCACAAGGTGTGCTTAGGAAACCACTAAAAGTTACAAGAGTTTAAAAAATACAACAACCAGAGATAACACTAGCTAGCCAAGCCTAAACAAGCAAAAGGGTCTGACCACCATCTCTGCGTACCATAAACAAACACAACATTTTTAGCTTTCAGCCACCCAAATATAACAATTTAACCTTATCTAACAATTGAGGGACAAGATTAACAGACTTATTGAAAAGACGGTTGTTACGTTCACTCCACAAAACCCAAGAACACAAAAGCCAAATAAGCTGTAAGAACGATCTTTTAGTTTTACCAACACCTGCCAAATGAGTAAACTGCACCAGATGATCTGTAATGATAATAGGGTCCACTCCTAAAATACAAATCCAATCACGCACCTGCTGCCACAGAGATGCAAACGTATTACAAGATAAAAATAAATGATCAGCTGTCTCCACATGACCGCAACCAGACACACAAAAGATATCATTTGCGGAAATAACACCATGAGTCGCCAGGTTTGCTTTCGTTGGTAATCGATCTCGAATAAGCCGCCACGCAAAAACTGAAACCTTCAAAGCCTTATGGGTTAATAACAAATTGAACACTGCTATCCATTCAATGTGAAACTCTCAACATTATCACCCGTTTTAAAATCAATGTTCATGAAGATTTTCACTCTATCATTCTCAATGGTAGTCTTTTTTTTTATTCTTTCTTCAGCTTCACTTACATATAGGTTGGCCTTTATGTCACTCAACTCAATGAAAATACCAATTATTAGGACATTGATTAATCAATGAAAAGAGTTCAACGCAAAAGACTAGTTTATTAGACGAGAGAGTACTAATGCATTGAACACTAATCTCTATTTATGTGAAACTCTTAACATTATCACCCGTTATAAAAGCGATGTTCACGAAGATTTTCATTCTATCATTCTCGATGGTAGTTCTTTTTTTCTTCTTTCTTCGGCTTCACTCACATATAGGTCACCTTTATGTGACCCAACTCAATGAATATATCAATTACAAGGACATTCATTAATCAATGAAAAGAGTCCAACATAAAAGACTAATTTATTAAACGAGAGAGTAAAATGATAGGTAAAATACAACATTGATTAACCAAATGACTGAACATAATAATTAATAGGATCAACTAAAGAACAAACTATTGGGGATAACCCGAGTTTGATTTTTAAACTTCATAATTATTATGATCCATTCTCCTTAGAAGCAGGTTTTCACCTAAAAATATACAACATTGATAATTTAAATGCTAAATCTAAGGCTCCCTTATAGATGCATGCAGAGGGGTTGAATCCATATTAAGTGCAAATGAGTCCAATTAAACGTTGCACTGATAGCCATTAATGAATTTGCAGCCGCCGCATAAAACAAAATTTAGTGAGAAAGGTGATTGCAGAATCCAATATCTAATGGTGGATAAATCGAAGCTTGATTTTTTGATTCATGTCCCATAATAACAACGCCACATAGTTTAATTTTACAGGGAGAGCCTCAGTTCTGTTCTAGCATATGGATAGGGCTAAAAAATAATTGATCAGACAGTGCCATTAATTACTGCTTCAAAATCCCCTCCCAAATCCTTATAAGGAAATGTTAACAAGTGCCACAAGGATATTGTTTAATCATCTAAAAGTAGTAATTTTTATATTGAAAATAAGACATAATTTCTTTCAATGAGTTCCTTAAACAATACATTTAGAGCACTCGTTAACAAGACCCATCCTTCTATACCATTTTTTTCTTCCAAGTTTTTAAAGTTAAATTTTCTCTTGTTTTATCTGATAGTATTACTCAAAGTTTTTTTTTCTTTTCCGGGGAATAATGACACACACACATTGAATATCAAATGGAATGATTAGAAATATGTTTTGAATTTTGATGCTTTGTTCTACATCATTGAGTTCACCAAGTAATCTCGGAGTAAAGCAGTGTTTCTTTAAGGGGGTGCGAAGTATATGACAAAATTTACCTTTCATTTTGAAGAGTTTCTATGATACCTTAGCAAATTAAAGGATTTTTGGTTCCAAACAAAAAATTAAAGGATTTTAGCATAGTTGTTTTTTCAACTAATAAATTAATGCTATGGTTTTTTAACAATAAATCAACAAGCTATTTGCAAACTCTTGTTTTAAGAAACTTGATAATTTCTCTTTCCAAAAAAAAAAAACTTGATCATTTCATTAAAACTATGACTATTATACTAATTTTCTATATTTTTCTTATAAATACTACCTCTGTCCTTTATTATAGGACCATTTTGAAAAAATAACGGGAATTAAGATAGTGAATATTTGTATTAAATATGTTTGTAATTACTATTGTTTTTACAATTTTATCCTTTAAGAGAGAGAGTTGGTTTATGTTTTCAACATGTTATTTATTGCTGATTGAAGAAAAAGATGTATATAATAAATAGGGGCATGTATGTAAAGAAATAATTATTATAGTTGAAAATAATAAAGGGGTCTTATAAAAAGGACAAAAAAAATTCTCAAAAGGGTCTTATAATTAGGGACGGTAGTATTTAGTATTAATAACTATTAGTAACAACAAACTATAATTTTTTTTAATGTTAGTTGACTCAGAATTTCATGTAAAATAAACAAAATATAATTTAAATGACGTGTCATGTGACACGGTGATAATAAATTATCAACATCCGTGAAATTATTAGAAATCCCGCTAAATTTTTTGGTTTCAACTTAAAAAATTATTTATTTTGTAATTTAATTAGTATACCCTCCGGTCACTATTATAACAAAAAATCTACATTTTAGATTTATTTATTTAATGATGCACATGGTCTTTATTATAGACCATATACATCATTAAATGAATGAACCTAAAATATAGTTTTTTGCTTATATTAGCGACCGGAGGGTGTATCATGTAAATAATTAATTCACCTAGATGTATGTCACATGATTTAAAGTACGTGACCTTATGTGAGCTATGCTTGCAACAAGCAATGGAGGGGGCGGCTCATATGTTGGTAGATCGATCCACTTCTTCTTCTTCGGTCAATAATGACTGGCAACACTGGGTGGTGATGCGTGAAGACCAGTCTGTGGCGGATGCTGATGTAAGGGGTATAGGAAAAGATATTGGTATAGATTTTCCGGGTGCGAATCAGAATAGGTTTGCGGTGTTACATGGAGAAGGTGGGGATGTGCAGTCAGGTGCGGCTATCAGGGGGTTGAGAGGTGTAGAAAAGCGTAGAGAAGTGCAGCTGTTGGTAGGGGAAAAATTGTCGTTGCTTGTGTGTCTTCAGGAAACCAAATTGCATGTGCTTGATTCTTCTTTAGTGGCGTCTTTATGGGGCAATTCTTCTTTTAATTTCTCCTTTCGTCCTTCTGAGGGAGCGTCGGGGGGTCTTTTGATTATGTGGGATGACAAGGAGGTGGAAGTGTGGTCCTCTGTCAGTAGACAACATTTTTTTACTGATCCATGGTAAATTTTCTACGTCGTATGAGGAATTTTATTTGCTCAATGTGTATCGACTACAACAACTTCGGTGTTAGTTAATAGTAGCCCGACTGATGAGTTCCCCTTGTAGAGGGGGTTGCGCCAAGGAGACCCTCTCTCCCCTTTTCTTTTCTTGTTAGCTGCGGACAATTTGAACATTCTTATGAAGTCGGTGGTTGAAAGGAAATTTTTGAAGGCTACAGAGTGGGGGCGCCCTCCTCAGTGTCAGTTACTCATCTTCAGTTCGCTGACCTCACGTTGATTATTGGAGTGAAGAGTTGGGCCAATGTTCGGGCGATGAGAGCGGTGTTGGTGTTGTTTGAGGCTATGTTTGGCTTGAAAGTAAATTTTCATAAAAGCATGTTGGTGGGTGTCAATGTTTCTGCTTCCTGGCTGAATGAGGCAGCTTCTGTTCTCCGCTGTCGTGTGGGGAAAATGTTGTTTGTGTATTTGGGTCTCTCTATCGGGGGTGATCCACGTCGATTGATCTTTTGAGAACCTCTTCTTAGTAGCATTAAATCAAGATTGTCTGGGTTCAATAGTCGGTTTTTATCGTTTGGTGGCCGGTTAGTTCTTCTAAAGTCTGTCTTGACCTCTCTACCTGTCTATGCTCTCTCCTTCTTCAAGGCTTCGTCAGGTATAATTTCTTCCCTTGACTCTATTTTTACTAAATTTTGTTGGGGGGTTTGTGAGGATCATAGGAAACTCTCTTAGGTCAGTTGGACCACTATTTGTTCTCAGAGGGAGTTCGGAGGTCTGGGTGTGAGGAGGTTGAGGGAGTTTAATGTTCGTTGTTAGGAAAATGGTGTTGGCGTTTATTGGTGGAGAGGAGTAGTTTTTGGTATAGGGTGTTGGTGGCGAGATATGGTGAGGAGGTTGGGGGCCGGAGTGGTTCTTCTTGGTGGCGAGAGATCGCTAATATTAGGGATGGGTTAGGTGGTGTTGGTGGCGGGTGGTTCCGAGAGTGTGTGTCTCGTTCGGTGGGGGATGGTGGAGATACTCTTTTTTGGCATGATCCGTGGTTAGGTGGTGTGCCGTTTTGTGTGCGCTTTAGGCGCCTTTTTGACCTTGCGGTTGATAAATCGTGTACGGTTGCTGACATGTTTTATGCTGGGTGGGGGGGGGGGGGGGGGGGGGGGGGGTGGTTGGAGTTGGAGGAGGGGGTTGTGGGTGTGGGAGGAGGAGATGCTAGGGGAGTGTGTTATTTTACTTGGTAATGTTTCTTTGCAGTGCAATGTGAAAGACACTTGGAGATGGCATCTGGATCCTATTGCAGGTTATACATTCAGCAACGCTTATTTTTTACTGACTACTCCCGACATTCCTCAGGTGGAAGGTGCATATGCTCTTGTTTGGCATAAATATGTTCCACTCAAGGTCTCAATATTTGCTTGGCGGTTGGTAAAAAATAAGTTGCCTACACGATCAAATCTGATGCAGCGTGGTATTCTCTCAGCTTCGGATGCGGGTTGTTTGTTACGCGGACAAATCGAGACTTCTCAACATTTATTTATCTCTTGTAGTTTTTATGGCACTTTGTGGAGTTAGGTGCGGTCTGGGCTTGGTGTCTCAGTCCCCGACCCCATTATTGTCTCAGATCACTTCCTTCAGTTCTCTCATTCAGCAGGTGGCGTTCGTGCAAGGAGCTCTTTCTTGCAGCTTGTTTGGTTGCTTACTGTGTGGATCATTTGGAATGACCGTAATCAATGGTTGTTTAACAATACAAGTAGCTCTATTGATCAGATGATGGATAAAGTAAAGTAGACCTCTCTTTGGTGGCTAAAAGCTCATAATGTTGTTTTTGTTTTTGGGTTTCAACTGTGGTGGTCAAGTCCCTTGGCTTGTTTGGGACTAGGCTAATTTTTGTTTGACTATGTATATTTGTAAATACTTTTGAGCCTCCCTGATACATCTTGTACTTGGAGGTGTCCGTGGTTTGTTAATATAAGTTCCATTTTTTATTGTTAAAAAAAAAACATATTTATTGAAACAAAAACAAACAAATGCATTTCCAAAGTTTTTGAAAATCATATACAGTGACAGGAAATATGGGATTAACTGCACCAATCACGCCATTTAATATGTTCCCAATTCACACATTATATTTACCCTTTCAACTGGAGAGAAATGTAAGTAACATATTTAGTTGGGGTGCCGTTTAGGGTGGGAGACCTTCTTAGGTCTCCTACCGTAGGAGACCTCTTTTTTTTTTTTTTTTTTTTTTACAACTAATATGATTTTTTTATTTTAGAATAACATGGGTGGTTATTGACCCTTAGATAAGAATTAAATGATTGAGATTAAAAATCCTTTTTTAAACAACACATGTTCCTTACTACATGATATCTTGTTTGTATGGATTATTCATCTTCTCCATATCAAAAGTGCAGATTCTAAATCAAAAATATCATGTTGAAAGTGTATGCATCTTGCAGGGAACACACGAAAATATACATGTTGAAAGTGTATGCTTGCGGGGAATGTATGCAGCTTGCAGGGAACACACACACGAGGATGGTGGTGGTAACATTGTAGGATTTATAAGCTTCTTAATCCTTCATGACAAAAAAATTCATTACAAATTCAATTGCTTTTTTAAAGTTCAAGATTAATGTTTTAAATATACCATCCTAGTGGATGGGTCAAGCTGCAAACAAATCTATGTCATTCAAAACCTTCTTTCTAATTCTAATGGCTCACATCGATTTTAAAATTAAAAAAAAAAAAGTAAAAATTGTAGTCTTCTACGATAGGAGACCCATTAAGGTTGCCTACCGTAGCCAACACCTCTAGTTAGAGCTTGACTGGATTCCCAACATGTTTTGCTCAAAATCAAGCAAAATTTTATTTTCTTCGTGTTGTAATTTTCGTGTCATGGAAGAAATAGAAAGATCGAGAGCTCAGCCAGAGATATATATAAGTACGTCTACCTTAGATAGGTAGTAGAGAGAGCTTGGTCCCTCCTGAATTTAGGCCATGGAATGGAGCCACACATTTTAACCTATACTATAGACTATATATGCCAATGCCACAAGAGAGCAAATTCTGATGGAATAAATTTATACACACGTCAAAATTCAGCTTTGACCTTTTTATTAAGATCTAGATATATATGTGGTCCTAGACTTTGGTGGCTTGATAATTTTAATTAGCATTGAAAATATGTAAACTTTATGTGTATATATGTGTAGGGTAAAACAGAAGGGTAAGTGTAGGGTAACAACTATATGTGAGTCCACGCAAACGGCGCCGAACACGGTCGTGGACCCCTGCCTCATCCTCGGTACCTGCTTTTTAGTACTTAATAACCCTCATCCAAATACCACATGTATAGAAGTGGTTCATTATACACAAGAATTTAATCCTCCTAAGTACGGTACTTAGATTTGCAATATATTTGAATGTATAGATCAGGATCCTATACTAAATAGTCCCTTATCAATAGAGCCTATTCCATAAATTATATATAACTCCAAAATATTGTGTCGATGTATTAAACATGTTTTGGACGCTGATACTTTTTAGACTTGTCTTAAACATATGGTGAGATGTTCAATTAAAAAAGAATAGTTTAAACACTTGCTAGATACGTCTTGAATCTTGAACACGCATCAAAAGATTGATCAAACCTATGCTCTTGTCTAAGTATCTTTTGGATATTCATAACCCTAGATTATGTTTTTTCCTTTTTCTTTTTTAGACAAATAGCAAAATGATGTCTCTTATTAATTTTATAAGATCCATTATCAAAGAATTAAGTGGTTGTATAAGAAAATACATATCCTTTGTAAGGGGTCACATTCATTAACTTTGTTTTTAGAAGATTAATATGTTAATCTTAGCCCTAAATTTATATTTTATCATTTTATATATAAACAATTCATGATTTTAGTTATAAACAATTCATTTTACCTATTTAATTACCATCAAAACAAAAGTTTTTTTATTGAGTAGATCAACTCCACAAGTTTTAAATCAACATATAATGATTATGTTCGTTCGTGTATGTGAATACCATCATTATATCATATATACTAGACATTAGACATGTCGTGTCCTAGTGTTTGCGTTCGAGTCGATGCCTCATCGTGCCTAGTTTTTTTATTCTTCACTCCTCTCTTATATTGCGAGCATCAAACCAAAGATCTTAAGGTTGAGGTAAGAGCCTTTACCATGTGATCACTTGGATGCAGGTTTGTCGTCCTAGTTAATGCATGTTGTAGTATTATTATACACAGAGGCGGAGCCCGTGGGCATCGGAGGGTATGGCCTCCTCAAAGTCTCAAAGTTTTCATTTTTAATAGGTATGTATATACATTTTTACCTAAAAGTTATATTATATAGTAACATTTGCATTAAGATTTTAAGCATATACATCCAATGTAGTGGTAAAGCAGCGCGCCTATATATTGTAAAAATATGTCCCCTTCATAAAAATATTGTTGGCTCCACCACCGAATGTAGATTAAATAAAAATGCAGTTGATAGACCCTAAAGTTTGGTAAATACATGGGTGTCACCTAAAGTTTAGGTTCAAAATATCACACCACCGTTGAAATTAAATTTGAAAATATTTTGATTTGTATTTGAGAATAAAGTTGAGTTTACAAACATGTTTTTTTGTCTCTCTTTTGTTTTTTTTGACAAGAAAGTAAACTTCATTCAAAAGTGAAAATAAAGATAGTAAAATTTAAAATATCATGGACAAATTCTACGGTACACTAAAAATTTTGAGTGTATTGGTACACCAAATCATTAAATTAGTAGTTAAATGTATTATTTTTTGAAGAGAAAAATTGTTTCTATCATCTATAATTATAATAACTAAATCTTATTTATCAAAAACATCGACGAAATAAAATTTAATTTTTATGAATTTTTAGTACTCATAATCGAGAATTTTGATTATTTTTTACAATAAAATGTAAACAAAATAGTATGAATTTTATAACAATGAAATGATGTTATTTTTTTATGAAATGATATTTTCTAAAATATAAATATCAACAAATAATTCTTTATTTCATAAAATTGATAGTTAATTTATAGATTTTTGAAGTATCAGTACTGATACACCTTTACGGATGCGCGGTAGAAGTTCACAATATCACGAGGCGTGACATCCTCCTTCCATATTTTAAGGTCAATCCTAGTAAATATGAAAGGGAATAACACATTACATATACACATGAATAGTGCAAAAGACAATGGAAATTAACAAACCAAAACCTTAATCGATCCTAAGATCCCAACAACTTGCTTCCATATAACATCACTGGTAAAAAATATTGCAAGATCCATGGTCTATATTTGTTTGTTTCGAGTCTGGGTATTCAAATATGTATTAGCTTAGATAGAAATGGATAGACATGGGTAGGTATAGTTCATAGATGTATTGGTAATTTGAACCCATCGATCAAATAAGATGTAGAGATCCTATGATAGTCCAACCGTACATGATTAATCAATCTCAGTCTCTTTTCAACATCACTTTCCAGTTCCTTCTCGCACTGATGAAATTTGCAACATTTTAATGAGTATCCTATCCTAATTAGAATTTCATGGGTGCGAGAAGGCAGTGCAATTTCTAAAATTAGAGATGAATGTAGGAATGCAATTTACCGAACAACTATTGCTGGAAATTCTGCCACAACAAGATTAAGGCAGTACAAATATGCAGAGAAGTTTAATATACAAATACCGAAATGATTTTTCTTACAGAAAAATAACAAAAGGTGGACAATAATAATTTCCTTTGGGGGATAGTAGAATTTAACTGAGAATGTCTTTACTTGCAAAAGAAAATACAGAAATAGGGCTGCCAAGAAATCATACCAAAACAGCCTTTATTTACATCTTTTAATTTTGCTTGCTTATCAATGTCACAACACAAGTAAACCAATTCTACATAAATCAACTTCAGTTTTGATTTTAGTCTTTCTTCAATCTATCTCTACTATGATCTTCCGAGTTTTCATGCTGGAACTTGGAAGCACATGATTGTTCAAAATTGTTACATGAAGTCTTAAACCGACAAGACAAGTCTCATCTAAACTTCTAATCCAAAATTCAAAAGAATAAAGATATGAAAATGCAAACAGAGAAACACACAATGTTTGGTAGCGAAGTTTGGTCAACTATACCTACATATGTGACTTAAGAGTTGTTGCAGTTCCTTTCTATGATCAGGTAAAGATTAGGGTTTACAGTATACAACTTATATTTAAATACTATCATCCAGATTACAACATTACCTCTGAGCCGCACTATGGGGATCAGGCGCAACCCAACTTATTAGTAATATATGAGCCAAACTCAACATATTACCTAATTTATTCCTAGCATCAGAAATATAGAAATCAGAACACTCGTCTTTAAAACTCTATTCTAGTAACTCCAAGAAAAAATTTCCTGTTAGTTTTGCATGCTGACCAAGTGCATAGAGGTAAGCATCAAATGCTGCTGCATATGTAGCCCTTACTATGCAAAAGCCATGCCAACATAACTCTTCACAACTTAAACCATTCAACAATGAACAAGCCAATCACAAATTAGTGAGACTATTAACTGGTAACTGATGTACACAAATTATATATCTTTATGATAGATTGAAAGAATTTGGATCTTTGGAAGCGCTTGGAAAAGTTTATTTACAGTTTAGCTAGACTAATCTTATGTCATAAGCACTTACATAAGTGTAAAAGAGCTCATGACATGTTCATTAGCTGCCGATTTCAAAAAGTTTTCCATCATAACTTATGAAAAACAACAGCTTATCCAATAACTTATACATAAACATGTATGTTAAACACTTACTTAGTAAGTGTCTAATTCAGAAGTTTATACAAACACACTCTTAGATTAGAATTTAAAAGGCATATTAACTAAACAGTTATGTAATAAATCACATCGAGTACGTACTCTAGACATAAGTTCTGATGATTTCACCAGGGAAAACTTGAGAGAACATATAACTTTAGATGTACATTGACATCCCTTCAAGACAGACTCAGACTAAAAAAAATTCATGTCAGACAAGATTTTGTCAAAACAATATAGAACCTTAGTAGCTCTTGTGAGTCACATACTCATGGACACCGGATACTGCACAGACACAGACACGGACACGGACACGTCAACGCCAATAATTTGACAGATTTTATCACAGAATTCAATGTAATCATATGTGTCAGTGTCGTGTTGGTGTCAGACATGATATGTATCCGACATCGGAACACACCTAACATGAGGGGTATATGTGCTTCATAGGATTAGACGAAACATCAGCCGTAACTTTCATATGTGAAGTGAATTGAAAATTCAGTAAGCCAACAGAAACAACAAATGACATTTTCAGAATATCTAACTTCAATTGTGAGGAAAATCATGATTTCTCTACATTTTCAATTTTTCAAGCACTAAGTTCCATCAGTAAATCTCACAAGGATAGAAACAAAGCAGAGCTAGTATTTGGAGGAAGTGATGAGAAATCATACCAATGATGAGGTAAAATTACAGTGCTAAACTTTGATTCACATTGTGAGAAGCATACCCATTGATTGCTTCAGTTGTTGAGTGCGTGTACTTGTTACTTATGTCCCACATGGCTTAGATATTATGCATATTCAATGTTTATATATCCTCATAGAGCACTGTGGCTTGTCCCTTCGGGGACATCCGATAAAATTGGAACGATACAGAGAAGATTAGCATGGCCCCTGCGCAAGGATGACACGCACAAATCGAGAAATGGTCCAAATTTTTTTTTGATCTTTTTTTTTATTTCTTCATCTTCTTCCTCTTATTCTTTACAGACGAACTTAGCTAGGTAACCTTGAATTGTTTGTTTAATTTTATTTTACTTTTGCAGATTCCTGTTTTGTTTTACTATTAAAATGCGATGTTGTTTTTTTATTTATTTCTAGAAATCCCCAAACGGCCAAAACCCTAGATTACTGTTCTTGTTTTTTCATTTTCAATTGAATAAGTGATTAAATGTTAAGAATTCAGAATTAATCAGATTATTTCACTGTGTGTTGCTATATTAACTAGATTTTCTTTTTTTAAAAATTGCAGCACCATGGATTTGATAAAGGCCAATCTATCTAAGCTGGAAGGATAATTACAGATGCAGTTTCCACTTTCCAGTTAGCACCTGATCTTGAACCTGAGCATACTGTTTCGTTTTTCCAGAATTTTATTACGTGAAAGGTAAATTCATCTTTTTTATTTATAATTGAGACCGGATGGAGTACATTTTTTTTCTTCCAATTACCAATAACTAAAGGATTAATAATAAATCTGCATAGGGATAGAATTGCTACCATAGATTATTTGACCATATGATCATTCAACAAAGAGACATAGAGTAATAGGGATTTCCAACATGGATATTGAGGGTGTAACTGTAAAGTGCTTGGCACATGATCCGTGTATGAGAAGTTATACCATTGCATAGGGGAACTTTGGGATTGGCTCTTCGAATTGTTTTGGTCTAGCCTTCTGCATTTGTATATTTTAATTAGTAATATAGTGTGTGCGCGCTGCTTGACTAGAATGAAAGGAAGAGAAACTCTCAAACTTGAGCAAGTTCCATCGGGGCATATTTATGTTGATTTAGATTGTACAGTCAAGATCGGTGGGTGTGGTAACTAGTGTGTCACGCAGCTACTGCAGTGAAACTGCTTCCGTTTACGAGAATCTAGATTCAATGCTTGAACTGCATCGTGCATTTAGACTGGTGTTGTCAAATAGCAGGCATATCAGCCCCATAGCACTTTTGCATAGCAAGATTTGAATTAACTGACATTTGTCACGATCCGCAGTTGATAACACTCATTTAGACACCGTAAATAATCTTGGCCATTAATTAGAGATTTGACTGTTCAAATTACATTTTTACAAAATTAACTTTAATTTTTAAATAATCTTTGTCGTTGATTTAGATCGGGTAGTCGAGATTGGATAATGGTATCATGCAATAATGTAGGTAATCCGATTCAATATGTGTCATATGCTATTTTCGATGTTTCCTTGTTGCCAAATATTGTAGTTCAATTTATTCAACTGTTCTTTTCCTTGCTATTTTGAACATCATCCAGCTTTTTTTTTTCTGTATTTCTGAATTGACTTTTCAATTGATCAATGTTGATTTTTGATTGTAGGTTTGGGAACCAATATCGATCTTGGGCATTGGAATG
Source organism: Medicago truncatula (assembly GCF_003473485.1). Classification (NCBI taxonomy): domain Eukaryota; kingdom Viridiplantae; phylum Streptophyta; class Magnoliopsida; order Fabales; family Fabaceae; genus Medicago; species Medicago truncatula. The sequence continues at coordinate 48,760,147 of NC_053048.1, forward strand.
CTAGTCAAAGGAAGCTTATTAGAATGTGCAAGTGGTCTTCACCCTCGTTGAACATTTGTTTCCGGTGGCATGCCTTCAGCTTACAAGATTCACCTTTACAATCCCAGTTGCAAAGCATTCAGAAGCACCCTGTAATGACTCAGAGACAGGTTGAAATGGATCCCTGTGTTCTTCAACTACTGATAGCAAATAACCCATTCCTACTGTCCTGGTGTATGAACTAAGGAGGATTAGTGATCACTGTGTTATCGTGGCAATGGAGTTTACAAAGATTGAAGATTCCCTCGTGCCTTTTCTATGAGTGGAGTTGGGATCCTAGGGATTGCCTCCTTAGATATTCTTTTTATGCGTGTTTTTTGGTGGTTTTCGGATGTTTGGTGCTGGTCTCTGTCGCGGCTCTGTTCCTGCATACTGTGTTCAATAGCGACAGTTTCTTCTGCACAGCTTTTTGTATTTTTCTGTTGAGGGTTTCCGCTATTTCGGGCCTGTTGTAGTGCCGTCTTTTTAGCGCCCTTATCGTACACCTTGTATGATATAAGGAAGTATGAATATATAAGCTGTTTCAAACCAAAAAAAAACTGCAACCAACATAGAGAAAAAGAACTTCTCACACAGGATAAGGTACAAACGGAAAATAGAACCTAAGTGGGAAAAAGTACATCACACTATAACCCTTAAGCGTTGAGTTAGTTATTTTGATCCTTTGGCTCTTTCATGTTTCGATGGATTCCCTGAACCTTCCTATCTGAAATGATTCCTTCATCATTGATTGTACCCTCTTATGGGGTCCTATCAATCACTGGGGTCCTTTACATCCTTCATTTGGCCCAAGACAAACCTCTCGCTGTGGTACTTGGATCCCAAAAACTACCGCAACTGCCAGTTAACCGATAAAAGTGATGTTTATAGCTATGGAGTTGTGCTGCTAGAGTTTTTGACTTGACAGAAAGCAGTAGATTCTTCTCATGATCATGATGATGTCACAATGATAACTACTTAAGGCAAAGATAACTAGTTTTAAAAGAGCGGGATAACTACTTAAGGCAAACATAACTGCTAGAGTTGTGCTGCTATAATCTTTTATTACTGGTGGAAAACATTTTAAGGGAAAGATAACTACTCTTAGAAGAGCGGGATAAGTCAAAAGCCATGTCATTAGCTCCTATAATGTGTTTCATAATTGTCTGAAACTTATTTTCAATTGAATATGTCTTCACAAAAAGCTTATCATTTTGCTGGTAATAGCGGCACAATGGATTCGCAAGTGATAATGCAACCTAACTAGGGGCGATCCATAGTAGTTGAGATATGGATGTCTTCACCTTTCTCTCCATTGAAAGAAGTAAAAATAAATAATTTTGGTGAGCATAGTTAAGTTGGCAGGAACATTACATTATATATGTAAAAACGCATGTTCGAATTCCAGATTTCCCACTTATAAATTTGAGTGATGATATATGTACAACCAATTTCTAACAATTTTTTGACAACTTTCTCTCTCATACTCATATTATATTTTTATTCTCTCTCTACCTTTTTCTATTTCTATTGATTTTGATCAATCAAAATAGAGAAAAACAAAGTTGTTTAGAAAGAGGTGTACAAATATCATTACTCTATAAATTTATAGCGACTGAGTGTAGGCTAATGTACCAAAAGAAAACAAAAAACAAAAATAGTTCATAATGTACATTAAATTGGTTAATAATGTGTATATTCTTTGGCAAAGTTATTTTTAAATGCATGAAAAGAAATTAAAGTTAAATATGTTTTTGATCACAATCAATATTTCAATTTTTTCGTTTAGCCCTCTAAAATATTACTTCAACTTTTAGTCACTCAAAAGTTTTTCATCACTACTTTTTCACTGCAGTTAAGTCAACTCATGTAATGCATTCTTTTTTATACTCCATTTGTTCTAATTTATAAGCAAAAAATAATAATTGACACTTATTAAGAAAACTAACACTTAGTGATTTGAGGTATAATTTTTTGTGTTCTCCTTGGAATAAGTTTTATGGAAAGATGTAAAAATAATTCTCATTGGTTAAAAATTATGGAGAAAATAAAAAGGAGAACAAATTGAATGCAACTTACATTTAATTTTACATTGGAAAATATGATTTATTTGAAAAAACATAATAATAGCATAAAAGTTGATCTTTTTTGCTTATATTTTGAGACAAAGAAAATGAGATTTTTTTGCTTATATTTTAGGACGGAGGGAGTATTAAATAGGTTATTTTTGTCTTTTTAAGCAAAACAATATCTCACCCTCTTGTTTCCGTCAAATCCAGCAAAGAAAGGATTTTTACGTGGGTCCCGCCTGAAACTTTCTTTCCTTTCTCATTTGTAGGGGTTCCAAACAATGGAAAGTAGATCTTTCCACTAACTTTCTTTCCTTCTTCTAATCTTTCCACTAAACCAAACACACCCTAAGGGAAAGAATGAAACACATAGGTCCCACACTAAAAACCATTCCATGCCAATATGGGCAGAAAGGTTTGAGGAAACAACCATTTTTGTTTAAAAAGTCTAAAACACCCCTATTAAACCGAACAACCAAAACAATCCCTTCACTTCGATCTTTCTTTCCTCCAATTTTCCAATCCACTTTCTATTAAACCAAACAACCAAAACAATCCCTTCACTTTCCATTCCCTTTCTTTCCTCATACAATCTTTCATGTCACTATCTTTCCTCTTACTTTCTCTTCTCATCCAAACATAGCCTAAAAGTTGTCCTTAGTAATGCAACGGTCATCGTTGCAAAGTAAAAATGTCCAACGCTCCAAGTTGCAAGAAAGGACATGCAGGTTGCGGTTGAAACTAAGGGTGTGTTTGGTTTAAAAGAGAAGTTGTGAAGAGAGAAATAGGTAAGAGAGAGTATGAGAAGAGAGAAAGATGTGAGAAATAGAGTAGATTTAGAGTGGTGTTTGGTTTAAAAGAAAGATGAGAGAAATAGAAGAGAGAGAAGTGTGCTTAATTCTTAAAAAGACAAAAATATCCTTGTTTTAAAAGTTTTTTTTTTGGAATGTCATTTGTTATTTACATTAGATTTTATTTTAATTACACTAGATTTTTTAAATTAATTACATAAGTCTAAAGATAATTATTTTTAATTTAAAATTTATAGAATAATTAAATTAATATTTTTTTTTGTACATAAAAGAGGCAATTAATCTAATTTAATTAGGCTGCAAATTTAATTTAATTGAATAAAATGTTGGAACATAAAACTGATAAAAGAGAATGACGTGTTGTAATAAGTTAGTGGCATAACTGGAAAAGCAGCAAAGTGATGCGCTTTCTTCGCATATTTATAGAGAAAGGATTTTGGGGTGGGTCCCATGCTTTAGACCTCTCTCGCTGCTATTTCTTCGCTTTCCAAACGAAAGAACTTTAGACTTTCTTCTTATAATCTCTCGTAGGTATCTCTCTCGTCTCAATTTCTGCGCAAACAAACAGACCGTAAAGAAAAAGGTAGGAAATTTATCATTTTAGGGTTTTGTTCGTTGGATTAATGGGCTAATTTCAAAAACTACTCTACAGACAACCTTAAAAAGCTCGTTTAAAAAAATTGTTTAAAAAATGGAGCAGACAAAGCAAGCAGCTATTGGTCAAGCTTGTTTTCTTCATTCTCTATCAATTTCATCTGACAAACCTATAGACAGCAGGGAAATGACTTAAATACATAGAAATTGTGATTACATAAAACTATTGAGTACACATGTGCCATAGCAACTCCAAAAAAAAAAAATTGATATCCACCACATTCTAAATTACCTCAACAAAGGTAGCTGTGTAAAAGATCCCAACAAAGTATTCTGGGATATTTGACATCACCAAGGTAAAAAAAAAAAAAAACTCCCTATTCTATGTCTGATCATTTCAAAAAACCGCCTCCCTTGCGGTCTCTCAACTCGCTAGGTATGATAAATACAGAATCTACACAAAGGCCACCTTTTGAATGTGTACAGTCAATCTGTTTCATGGAGAATCTAACTTTTGTTGTAGGTTCTGATCCAGTCACAATAAACTCACCTACCTTGTAATCTACCCAATATCCACGCTTATGATTGCCGTATGTATCATCGTGCACAGTTTCATCCAAGCAGCACTCAGATGATGCTTCCTGACCATCCGAAGTTGACAACCTAAATATCACTGGCTTTATATCCCAACCATGGGTCTGGTCATAGTTGCATACGCGCCGACCGAGTCTTTTGGAAAACCGTCCGAGGTGAAGCCTAAAGGAGAGGGTATAATTATCAGCAGGAAATGGAAAGTCAACCTCCCCATCCACTTCAAACCACCATATTTGCTGCAAATATGCTACAATGTTGAACCTGAAATGAATAATACTAGAAATGTAATTCAGTACGCAGAACAGAATGAGGACAGATTAAACAATGCAGCTTAAGTCTCAAGCTTAATAGTGCTACTATTAGTGAAAAGAAGCACACATAGCTTATAAGCAGTAAATTGGAATGATTTTATGAATGGAAAGTTGGAAAAATAAAATAACATTGATGATTACTAGTGGACAACTGTCCATAATAAATTATGCAAAACAGCCAACCCTATATGTTGATGTTTTATTAATAGAACAAACATTTCCTTTTTCTGTGAGATTAATAAAATAACATTGATGATTACTAGTGGACAACTGTCCATAATAAATTACACTATAGGTGAGCAAGCCTCTTACAATAGTTTGTCTATCTCTACAACTCGTAGCATCATTTCCAACTAGTTCTGATAAACATCGAGAACTCACGAAGACTTCGGGTGAAATTTCAAGATGAATATATGTGTGTTTAAAACTTCATTTAATTTTCTAAATTTGTAGCACTGATAACAAGATGTTTAAAATTAACTTTCTATGACACAAAAAATCGCAAAGAGAAGCACAGGCACCCTTTGGAGGCTCATTCATAATTGCCGATCATCGGTAAATGTTGCAAACTTCATCTATAGTGAGAAGGCAATGTAGTTTCTAAAATTGGAGATGAATGTAATATAATTTAAGCATCTTTAACATTCATGTTTTCAACAATTATATTGTGTTGATCATATTTAACATTCTAAATGACCTAATTAGCAGTTTAATTAAATTCTTGAAATCAAGTTCTACGATTCAAATTGACATGACATGTTTGGATACACTTCATATGTCAAAAGCACTTGTATAAGTGGCTGATTTTAATAAGCTTTCCATCATAACTTATGAAAGTAATTTACAGCTTGAACAATTCATATACATAAACGTGTAAGATAAACACTTATTCAAAAAGTCTTTGATTAAGCAGTGTATCCAAACACGTTCTAAGATTATAATTTCTGACATAGTATCTGACAAATAAGTAGTTGGAAGATACAACACAAATCACATTGGGTACTTAATCTAGACAGTAGTTTTGATTATTTCATCACGGAAAACTTGGGAGAAAAAACAACTTGAGATGTACGGTAACATACTAACATCACTACATCACAAATGTTAGAGTCTAGACCAAATAGCGGCAATAACTTTCATATGTAAATTGAACTGAAAACCCAACAAGCCAACACAAGCAAGCAATTGAGACCGATATTTATTGATTTACATGAAACATGAGTTCAACAAAAACATCCAACTTCAAATGTGATGAAAAGCATAATTTAACGAGAGCTTCCACTTTGCAAGCACAAAATTCTTACAAAGCGTAATCATAAACAAGGACCGACTAATCCATAGGATCGATAGCAGCATCCACTAGCGAGGGGGGTATTTTAAAGTAAGAGCAAAGCTGTATAGACTAGCCCACATAAATTGGCATTTTAAGAGGAGCATCACACTAGGCTAAACTAGAATTCTTACAAAGCATAGTCAAAGGTTTTAAGAATGTAACCTAGATTCTTCAGTAGGAACCCAAGTCCAGTATCTCCGATCATCAATTCCAGTAATAGACAAACCTTTCGCCGAAATTGACATGCAAACCCTACCAGTAACCCTATCGAGCCACAATTGCTGCAAAACCCAAATTCTATCAATAAATTAAACCGAATGATTTGAAACAATAAACACACTAAGCTAAACTAAACTAAACTAAACTAAACAGTAAAACCCTACCTTATTACCGTCATCAAACGGTAACGGTTTAGAGAAAACAGCGAAAATATCCTTCTTGGAAAGATTCCGACAGCGTTGTTCTTCAGGCATTAACCTTAGAAGATGTTGATAGTTAGAAGGTAGCTTAGATTCCCAAACGGAATCAGCTGAAGCAGCGCCGCGAAAAGCGCGATTTAAGCGAGCTAAGTTGCAAATCTCGGGTGGAGTAAGATGAAGAAAAACACGAGCAACGCAGTTTTCAGGGATGTCGCCGAGGCTTGGAGCGATGGTTGAACCGTTGGATCCAAGATTCGACAACGAAGCCCCCATAACACGCACGCACGCACGCACGCGAGTGTAGGTGGGTGTGTTTTTCACTTTTTTCAGACCATTGTAGAGAAAAATGAAGAATGAATGTAGTATTATTATTTGGTGGAGAAGTGTAAGGTGAGTGTTGGTGTGATTTGGTGTGGGAACATGTATTGGCGTCAACATCACAGTATTACACGCGTTTCTTGCTTCGCTGTGTATCATTATCATATCCATATCCATTTTTTTCAATTTATTTAATCTAATTTACTTAGTGTGAAATGGTTTTTATGGACCCACAAAATGTTTTAAAAACAATGTTTCATCAAAAGAATCTTACACATGCTTAATGTGTGGATAACAATTGTCTAAAGGATCATTCTATCGGTAATGTTCTTTGTTCATGTTGGAATTAGTAAGTAGCTGTTAGGATTAATTAGTATTGGAAGTTGTAGTAATCATCTTCATCTTGGAATTAGTAGCTGTTAGTAAATTAATTAATATTGGAATTATTAGCTGTTAGACATGGAAATGGTCTCCGATGTTTTTTGAGAGGGAGAATTGTTTTAAATCATGTATTTTTTTAATATCAATATTAATAGTAAGAGTAAATTACACTCTTCACCCCCTCAAAGATGTTTGAGGTGAGAGGAGCGTATATTTTAACATAAGAGAACATGGAAGTGTAATCCAAGCATCTATGAGGGGAAGAGACTGTAATTTACTCTAAAATATTTTAACATAAGAGGGGATGAAATACTTTAATAGTATTTCATCAGTTCCAAATTGTACACCGCTTTAATTTGTCCCAAATTATATGTCGTTTTACAATACCAATGCAACATTAATGTTACTTTTCCTATTATAACATTAACTATTTATTACTCTATCTTCCTATTATTTATTTTCCACATAATATTAATTGCATTTCTTAATATATGTGAAATGCCCAAAACATCATACAATTTGGGATGGAGGGAATAGTATTTTTCATTTCACTTACGTGTTTTTGTGTATTGCATTTCAATTGTCTAACTAATCTATTAGTAATTTTTCTTCTTCTTAAGGTAGCTACTCCATTAACTATTAATTAATAAAAGTATTTTTGTGAATAAAATATATTTTATTATTAATAAGTGTGTGAAACTCAAAATGAACATCTAAATTGAGACGGATAGAGTAATCTCTTTGTGAATGTAAGTCGTACGGACTTCGTCTCTATTTATAAGACTCATTTGTAAAAATTTATTGTCATTTTTATAAAAACATCTTCAAATATAAGGTGCATTAATTAATTTTTCACATAAATACCATTAGTTAATTGTGGAGAGTTAAAAATCAATTATTTATCTCTCTTAATAATAGAACGATAATCTTAAAAAGAGAATGTACATTATTGTTAAATTTAATGAAAAATAAAATTTCTAAAAATTTATACTTTTATCAAAAGGATCTTATATATAAGGACGAAGATAATATTTTCTTCTATGAACGTGTCAATATAAATGAAGGACCAACTAGGTGCAAATCATTTAAGCAATTCACATATCCATTTGGTTTCTCTTTAAGTCTCTCAATATGGTGTCAAAGTTGGTTCATTTGTTCGTTAAAGGCTTTTACCTCTAATCCAATATAATCCTTGAACTTCTTACTGGTGCATGTAGCTAAAACGCAAAAACCTCCTTGTCGCTTGTGACTTATATGGCAGCTTTCCATAGTCGTGAAAACAGTTGTGACTGCCCAAAACTATTAGATGTTGCCTCATTTATCCATTTGGCCAAAATCACTGTTATTGTTGTTGTTTGTTTGTCCCGTTTGTAAGTTTTAATGAGAATGGATCGCCCTCGATGTAATTATTGCACGATAATGGTTCACACTCGAAATACCTGTTACTCTCTTCATGGTTTTCCTAGAAAGTCAATAATTGCCTCCCATTTTAAATTGGTCAAGAATACTTTTCTTCTCGGCTTTCTTTTCTTTTTTGTCATTGTATCCAATGTTACACTCATAACAACAATAATACATGATATAATTTTTCTAGTAGGTCCATTTTTAACTATAATATAATTTATTTTGTTATGAAAATTATCCAAATTTCTTGGATAATAAATATCATCAATATTTTTAATATTAGTGAGGCACATTATTAGGAAAAAAGAGTCCAAAAATGTATGACTGATTTCTTCGACAATAATTTTTTTGGCGCATTATTAAGAACAACCAAATTTTTTTAATGGGAGGATGTATGTATAAATCTTTGTGCTATGTGGGAGCTACATATAGCAAATCGCACCAAAAGTGCGAAAAACATTAATAGACTTCAACACAGTCCTTCCTCATGTCAATGTTTGGGGCCTAGCTGTATATACACCCCATAAACCAAATATTTCTATATATACCTCCCTCCATAAAAAAAAAAATTGGGCCCCCTACCGGCAATGGCCCTAGGCCGCCGCACCCCTGGCCTATGCCTAGGGCTGACCATGGGTGATGTCCACTTGATTTTAGACAAATGATGGTTATTTTTCTAACTTCAAGTCCACAACACGACGTTTTCAAAATATAGTATGATTTAATATTTATGTGAGCCCTCATGATGTTGTCATCTTTGAAAGGTATTTCATTTGATTGGGGAGTATGTTGTCCTTCATTGTGTGTAGGTTAGATCTAATTTCCCATAGATAGAACCAATGGTCTCGTGTGGATCAAGTGCGCCAGTAAGGCATCACTTCGTCTCCTATATGGTGGGACGTTACATACAAATACTCAAACGCTCAAGTCAATGTTTATTTGAGCGGGGTAGAGGTTTTATAAGATACACATTTTATGTGTATCTTATAGTCTTTGGTATAACTTGTGGAGAGTGTAACATCCATATTATTGGCTGATATTGTGCCAAGATTCCCAACTCTCGTCCCTTTTACCCCACTTGTCGACAACAAATAATACATTTCAAAGGATACTAGAGCGCGAGAACTCGCGCCTTTAGGGGTGGTTTCTAACGAGTGGGGCAAAGTTGATCTAAAAAACTAAGAGTTAATAAATCAAATTAGTTACTTTGTCAACTAATTATCCAATTAAAATTGCTTAAGGCATGTTTAGTTGGAACGTATGTTCATAATCTTGTTTAGAGTTTTTTGCTTTCTTTCAGACTTCTTTTAGAGGAGACAATTTTATTTGAGGCGTTTTGGACGTTAAATATATATATCCACTCTGTTGAAATTCAATCATTGAATCATCACATTATGGTAGTATAGCCCATCTCGCTTAACTTTGTGGTTATTTGTTTAGAGCTTCTGCCTACCTTACATTAGTATTTTTTTTTTTTTTTGAGAGGTACATTAGTAATTTATTGACTAAAGCCTAATACCACTATTCTTTTTGTAAACGGGTTTAAGGAGAATACAAAATCAATGTAAACCACGACTACACACCATTAATCCTACTCTTGTAAATTAATTTTAAAATAAATGATGAAAAGTGGCAAAATAAAAGGCTCATGTTTCCTTAAAAAAAAAAAAAAAAAAGGCTCATGTTAGATGTTTGTGTAAAAAAATTAGTACTCCCTCTGTTACTATCACAAGAAGTCTACGAGTAGTTTACAAAAATCACATATACTGAGAAAAGTTGTTGAAACATTAATTTTTTTTTAAAAGTATGTAACTATTAATAAATAAATTGTCATTTATGTATAAATAGATTCAATGTTGATTTTTCATATTTTAAGATAATTAATATTATTAATAAGAAGTATAGTTGAAGAAAAAAAAAACATCAAAATTTATAAATGGTCTTATATTTAGATACAAACATTTTTTTTTAAATGATCTTAGGACACATGAATGACCACCCTTTATTAACATTATTTTGAGGACTGAAATTACGCATGAGTAATTTTTGGCTTTAACGCTGACTTTTGAAAAGAAACACGTATACAAAATCCATCATTGTTCGCGCTTTGAAACGGCGTTTCAGTGGACGTGGTAGTAAAAGTAGTAAGCTCAACCAGTTTTACACAAAACTTGTGGCTTATTATTCCAAAACACACACTAACCAAAACTATGTGCTGTTTCCTTTCTCACCACCTACAAAACCAGTTGCTTCACTTCCCTTTATATACATACTTTAATACACACTACACATCTTATTCCCCCTCCACATTTTACCTCCAAAAAAAAAAAAAAAAAACCCGTTCTATTCCATTTTGCTTTTTCCTCTCTCTACCTTTGACTATACTTTCCACCACTTCAGTCTTTCAAAAACCATAACAATAACCACATAACTAAGCAATGCTATATTGTTAATATGTCATGTTACATTACACCTTCATCTTAGTCTTTTTTTTCCTTTTCTTTTCACCTTAGTCTAAATTTTTTTTAGCAAATTGTTTCCTCCCCTTTTGAAGTGTTTCTTATTCAATTTTTCTAAATTTTATAGTACCGAGATTGTATAAAAAAATTGTTTAGGTAATCTTGCTAGGCTTAAACAAATATTTTTGAACTAGTCTTGATGGAATCCAATGGACTAGGTGGTGGAATATTTCCAAACATCAATAATGGATTTCTAGGAGTAGAAAACCCTTCAAAACAACAACAAAACCATCAAAATCCTCACACTTTGCATCATCACCAAATGGTTTCCTATGATCAACCTCATCAATCAATCAAACAAGGCTACCCGTATCCATCCAAAACCAACAACAACAAACCACAACAAATCAACATCAACCTCAGTGATGAAGATGAACCATGTTTTGGAGCAGATGAAACCTCTGTTGGTGACCCAAAAAGAAAAGGATCACCATGGCATAGAATGAAATGGACAGATACAATGGTAAGACTCTTAATAATGGCTGTTTATTACATTGGTGATGAAGCTGGTACTTCAGAATTAAGTGCTGATAAAAAGAAAGCTAATGGTTTATTACAAAAGAAAGGGAAATGGAAATCAGTTTCCAAAGGAATGATGGAAAAAGGGTACTATGTTTCACCTCAACAATGTGAAGACAAGTTCAATGATTTGAACAAAAGGTATAAAAGAGTTAATGATATTCTTGGTAAAGGAACAGCTTGTAGAGTTGTTGAAAATCAAACTTTGTTGGATACAATGGATTTGTCCGCAAAGTTGAAAGAAGAAGCTAGAAAACTTCTGAATTCTAAGCATCTTTTTTTTAGAGAAATGTGTGCTTATCATAATAGTTGTGGCCATGGAAACAACAATTTGCAACAACAATCCTCAACTGAGGCTCAACCACAACAGCATCATCATCCACAACAACAGCAACAACAGCAGCAGCAGCAGCAACAACAATGTTTGCATTCATCAAATGGGGTAGGGAGTTTAGGAATGTTGAAACTGAAAGGTAGAAATGGAGGAGGAGGAGAAGAGGAAGAGGATGAAGACGAAGACGATGAATGGGAGGATGATTCTGAAGAGGAAGAAGAAGAGTCAGGAGAAGGTGGTGGTTATGGTTCAAAGGGACATGAAGAAGATGAAAATATTGATCACTTAAGGAAAAAATCAAGAAAAGTTTCATCATTGCCATCACAAGTGATGCAACAGTTGAGTAGTGAAGTGATGAGTGTGTTGCAAGATGGAGTGAAGAGTTGTTGGGAGAAAAAGCAATGGATGAAGAAGAAGGTGGTGCAATTAGGAGAAGAACAGGTAAACTATCATGTGGAAGCATTTGAGATTGAAAAACAAAGGTTGAAATGGGTGAAATTTAGTAGTAACAAAGAAAGGGAAATGGAGAGACAAAAACTTGAAAATGAAAGGAAGAGTTTGGAAATTGATAGAATGGTTTTGTTGCTACGTCAAAAGGAGCTTGAATTGCAGAACACTCAGCAGCTGCAGCAGCAACAACATTCTTCTACTTGAGAGAAGAAATTTGTTTGTAAATTTTGTGGTTAGGTGATGTTACAAAGAAGAGGTGCATTGTGAAAATGGTTATTCATTTTCTTGTGTTATGATCCTCTTAAGCAAAGTTTAATTTTAAAAAGCATTAACCATGTAATAAATTACAGTTTTTTTCTGTCTTACATATTTGACATTCTAGTAGGGATAAAATAAAACTATAATGAAAGTGTGGAGATAAAAAATACGGCAGAACAAAGAAAATGAAGAAAAAATAATCGCACACCCGGTGGGACTCGAACCCACAATCGCTTGATTAGAAGTCAAACGCCTTATCCATTAGGCCACGGGTGCTTGTTGTTAATGTTCCCTCTGTTTATTTTATATACTGTTACAGTATTATAATTAAAGACTAATTTAATAACAAACACCATTTAACACTCTTAACAACTTTGATTAAAATATTTTATTAAGTCACTTGCATCAATTTGTTTTGTTAAGGCACATTATTCTATTCAACTGAACAAAGAGCATCAACTTAACCTTGTTAAAATCTTGCATGAGGAAATAATGTCTAGTTCCAAAATTCCTAGTGCTATTTTTTATTGCTATCTTTTTGGATTAAGTTATTTTGGCAATTTATTGTACAATCCATGGTTTTCAAATTCGCCATAGAGTATGTTTGGTAGAAATAGACTATAAACTAGCTTATAATTGATAGCTAAAAATTTAGTTTATAACTAATGACTTATAATTAAAAAGTTAGGAGTTGGTGGGAACGTGGGTAAATTTTCTTGTTAATGGGTTATAAAGTAAAGGTAAAGGTCAAAAATGGTAAAAACTAAAGCTTCAAGTAGTACTTTAGTTAGCATTTCTAAGAAAAGCTACAAGCTATAAAACGAGTTAGTTAGTTTAAACTTTTAGCTTTTTATATGTTAGTGAGAAAAGCTTGTTACCAAGTATATTTCATTTTATCAAACAAGCTTGTAAGCTAGTATATGTTAGGCTTACTTGTGATACTAAACATAGCCTTACTAACATCCATTTTTTTTTTTTTTTTTTTCGGATAAAATCAATGTGTGTCATGTTAGAATATATTAGATTCATTTTTAAAATGTGAGACCTCCATTGATATATTACTCCAATAAAATAATGAGTATTGAAGAAAATGTTAGAAACATGAAAAGTGAGTGTTTTGAACACTCCTCTTGTTTGATTTGATTAAAATACAAATTTTTTAGGAGATGTATTGGATTAGAATTTTATGGGATTTTAAAAGACTTTTTAATTATGAAAAAGTCTTGTGGTATTCAATCAAGAATTTTTGCAACTTAAAAAAAGTCTTGTGGTATTCAATCAAGACTTTTTGTCATTTTAAAAAAATCTTGAGGTGTTCAATCAAGACTTTTCATAACTTAAAAAAAGTCTTGTGGTATTCAAAATTTGAAGGATTGTTTAATAAATTGGATTTTGATGGATTTTGTGGGATTGTGTAGTGTAATTTTAACAAGAAAATGTCTTTCATGAAAATATGAGATTTCTTGAGATTGTTTTTCTTTTAAAAGTTACTATCTCTTTCTTCTCCTTTCTCTCTCTCCCCTCCCCCTCCCTCCCTATTCTCTCATTTCTCTCTTCGTTTCTCTATCTCTCCATTCTCTCTCTCTCTCTCTCTCTCTCTCTCTCTCTCTCTCATCTCTCATCCCCCCTCTCTCCCTCGCTCTATCTCATAAAAAAATAAAAAATTATATTGAGAATATTATGATAGAGAGTATGTCGTAATCAATGTTCCGCAAATTGAGTGTTAACTCTCTGAGATTATTGAGTTTACGTTTTTAGGTACAAAAATCGTGTTAACTCTGAGGTAAACTCAGTTTCTGGTAAAATCAGAAGATTTAACAAGTTTGACTGAGTTAACACTCGGTAAACTCGTGTAAACTCGACCGATTTGTAATGCTGACACAATATTTTTTTTGAAATATTTGTAAGTGCTGGCATAATTTTAAATATGTACAATTGAATTTTGTGGGACTTAATTGTACGTTTGACCCTCATAGTTTATTCAATTGTTTGATTTTAAACTTTTAACTTTAATTGAGGATTTTGGTCCCATAGCTTCTCAACTATGACCTTAAAATAAGATCATGTAGACATTTTTTTGGCCTTTAATTTTTAATTATGTATCAGCAAACTTTATAAAAATTTAATATTTTGAAAATAATGATGATACAATTCCAACATCTTATATACAATTTGTCTTTATATAAGAGTAAAGAAATATGGTCAAAATATATTATGCGAATAATACACATATTTAAACTTTATCATTTCTTTTGAGACTAAGGGAGTACTCTAGCATACCACTGTGACATTAAATTCAAGTACCTAGTTGTAGTTTAATGATTTTCCAAATCCAATGTGAGGTTATTACTATCTATCTTCAATTGGATTGAAGAAATGGGAATCACAAATTTGGTTCATATATAGGTGGAGGAACACCTAAGAGAAGCAACAAACTGATATTGATCAGTCTTACAAGTAACAATCTTAACCGAATAAACAGAAAATAACAAACTAAATAACAAACCGTAACGAACTTAACTGCTATTTCTTACTACTACCAACTCTTAAGGGGTAGCTAATATGATGAACTCACAAAGTGCTAATTCTATATAAAGCACACAACTACTAAGGCACTAAACATTTTATCATCACTCACATAATCAAATTCAAACGAAGTGTATCAAGAATGGAAGCAAAGAAGGAAAGTTGCAGTGATGGAAATATCAGAATCAAAGACTTTGAAGCTGATCATGTTGACCATGATGATCACAAACAAGAATTGAGTCTTTCTCTTGAGAAGCTGAATCTTGCACCAAAGAAGAAGAAGTTGCTTGTTTTGAACCTTAATGGTTTACTTCTCCACCGATCTATCCACACTTCCCGTCTCACCGATTCCCATTCTAAAGTCTCGAACGGCTGATAAAATACATCTTAACTTTCTCCGTAAGTAACATTTACTTAAACTCAAACATGCATTATGATATTTAATTTGGAAATTTCTTTTTATCATATGCTTAATGATTATATTGTAAATTGTGTGATTCAGTTTTCAAGAGGCCATTTAGTGAAGAATTTATGAAATTCTGCTTAGAAAGATTTGAAGTTGGGATTTGGACTTCTGCAAAGAAGTCAGTAATCAACACTTTTCCATTTTTATTTTTCTTCATTATGAATTTGATTGATTATATATATGGTGTTGTTACATTGTTATTTATTACACTTTTACTACAGGCATAATGTTGATGGGGCTTTAACTTTTGCTATAGGAGAAGAATCCAAAAATAAGCTGCTATTTGTTTGGGTACATTTTCTTGAAGTGTTCTTTTTTCTTTTTACAAATTTGTATATAAAAATTCATATTGTAGGATCAAAGTCATTGTTTCTATTGTATTGGTATGAAATCAATGGAGAAAAAAGAGAAGCCTCTTTTTTTCAAAGAACTCAAAAAAGTGTGGGAAAAAGTCAAGAAAGGAGGCTCATATTCTCCTTCTAATACTTTGATGATTGATGACAAAGCATATAAGTCCTTCATTGATCCCGTAATTTAAAACTCATTCTATTTATTTTTATAATATGGTTTTTATTCAAATGTTAACAATTTTCATAACCTCATATTGCAGCCAAATACAACAATTTTTGTCAAGTCATATGATACAGAGGACAAAGAGGACAATGCACTTGGTGAGAGCATATGTTTATGTATTTTTATTCTTTTTAGATATTTGGTGCATTTAATTTTATTAATATAAGTTTTTTGATTTGTATAGATCCAAATGGTGAACTTTGTGAGTACTTGAAAGGAGTAGCTGAAGCTGAAGATGTTCAATCTTATGTGAAGGATAATGCTTTTGGGTTACCACCACTTACATCAACTCATCCTCATTGGAGTTATTACACCCAAATTTTCACACCACAGTTCCTTAACTTTTGGTCTGCTGGCAAATGAGGAAAACTTAGTTCAATGAAAGATTAAGGAAATAAAGTAGTGGTTACAATGCTAGTAATAGGGATTTGGTTAAAACCTATGTTTAGGATGAGTACTTTCATTTTTCTCTCACAATATTTTAGCTAGTTTTTGGGCAAAACTCAAAGTTTGCA
The DNA here is from genome assembly GCF_003473485.1 of Medicago truncatula. Classification (NCBI taxonomy): domain Eukaryota; kingdom Viridiplantae; phylum Streptophyta; class Magnoliopsida; order Fabales; family Fabaceae; genus Medicago; species Medicago truncatula. Next base: position 48,776,560 of record NC_053048.1, read on the forward strand.
GTATGGATGTGGTTTAATTTTCTCTTAATTGTTGTTGATGTGAAAAGACTTATGTATTAGAGATATAGATTAGTAGCATATTAGTCCTAGTAGAGAGTAGTATAAATAACTTGTAACCACCCCATTAGAGGGTACTTTTCTCATTTTGTAATATTCCATTTTCATCAATAGAAAGAGTTTCTTAGTTTTCTCTCATTCCTTCCATGGATGTCATGTTTCCTAACATGGTATTAGAGCTAACTTGGTATCCACCTTGAAGGATATTTTCCGCTGCATTTTCTCTGAGAAAATCCAAATTTTCTCACTTTCACTTTCTTTCTCAAAATTCATTTTCCATCGTTCTCTCTCGATTTTTTTTTTCCTTCTTCTCATTTTTGATTAGGCTTTATGATTCTGATTGTTCATGATCTTTTCCCCCAAATTCTAGGTTCTGTGTTTTCAATTCCATTCACTACAGTTCATGATCTTTCTTCCATTTCAAATTCGGTTTCTATTTCTGGATTCGAATCCATTTTCCGATTGAATTTCACCTTCGATTCGGGTTTCTTGCTCGAAATTTCGTTACTTCAATTTTCCCGAATGCTAGGGTTTGTGATTCCAATTCGATTTCAATCTTTCATGTTCGATTTGATTTTTTTTTGTTCTGTGATTTGTTACTTTCGGTTAGTTCTTGGTTCAATTTCACCTGCGATTCATAAGTCTTGTCCGAATTCTTCATCAATTACAATTTTCAGTTTGTGAATCTCGCGATTTCGTAATTTGATTTCTTATGTTCTTGCGATTGCGACTCCTTTTCCATAGCATTTCATTACAGTTCGTGGTTCTGCTTCGTTTTGCAATTATGTTTGTGATTCGGTTTGTGACTCAATTTCAGTGGTTTGAAGATCTCTTTTCAAATGCGATTTTGTTGTCGGTTGAGAATTTGTTGAAGGTTTTGATAACTATTGTTTGTCGCGCCAACTTCGGTAGCCGTAAACCTCCATATCAGAGTTGCATTTTTGACATATGCAAGCTTTTGCTCAGAATTTATTTGTCCAACTGGTATTTGATGAAGCTTCTTGTACACACCGGTTTTGGTAACTTCTCATATCCTCTCTTATTCTGATTGTTAAGTTTTGTGAATATGAATTTTGAAGTTGTTCAGATCCGCAAGAATTTGTTCTTTGGTTTGAGCTGCATTTTTCTGCATATATGTTCATTATGTGTGAAGCAATACGGTGCTCACAAGATGTTTGATACAAGTTATCTTTGAACATGGATTTAACTGGTCACACTTCTAGTTGTGGTTTATGGATATGCTCATCAAGTTCGTTGTAAACGTGAGTTTGTTTGATGTCAAGAATGAGAATTGGCTCATGTTATTTGTCTGCAACTGGTGAAATTGAATTCAGATTTGAGTTATGTGCTATGTAACTGCTGCCACTACATCCTTAAGCTCTGGTTATTGATTGCTTCTGGATGCATAATTGGGTTGATTTTTGGGCTTGGTAGCTTCCTTTAGTGCATTGGTTTCTCTATTTGGTATGTGTCATTCATCGGTTTCAAGGAAGATGGTGATTGGGGTTTATATAACCTTCCTGTTTGTGGCTCTTTGATCTTGTTATTTCTACAACTTTGCACTTGGTCATTCTTGAAGACTATTTTGGTTTGATAACTCTTCTTCAGTACACACCATGTTTTTTGGTTTATTCTATTCTTTGGTTGCTGCTGATTGGAGCATATAGGTTGAAGCCTTGCAGCTCATGGTGCCTTGATTTGGTTTAGCTTCATTATTGGAAGCATGGGTTTTGGCCTATGGTTTGAATTCATCAACATGGATTTGTTTTCTATGGTTTGAAGACACCTCACATGGCTATGCATCTCTATTGGCTTGCATTTGGTTTTTCTTGTCTCGGCTCGGCATTGGAGGGCATCTCTTTTTTAACTTTGGAACCTTGGTCTTGTTGCTTCATGGTACCTTTGGTGTGCAGTTTGTTCAACATATGACCTCCTTCCATTGTAAACTTTGGCCCTTCCTTGCACTTCTTTTTCTTTTGGATATCATCATTGATTTTGGATATCCTTACTCTTCTTGTCTTGTGCTTCTGTTCATGATGGTTAAGCTATGTTGATAAGCTTCTGTCATAAATGGTTAAGCGTCGTTGTGCTTCTGTCCAAGGATGGTTAAGCGTCGTTTTCTTCTTCTTCTTGTGCTCCTGTCTTGAGTTATTGAGAACTCTTGATGGTTAAGCGTTGTGCCTTTTAAGGCTTTGTTGATGATTGGCTTCTACCAGATGGTGGTTAAGCGTTGGTTTGTTGCTTCTTCCTCCAAGTGGTTACACCCTTGAGTTGTGGTTTCCTCTTGTTGGATAAGCATTTGATTGTTGTTATGTTCTTGGCCAATGTATTTCTGGCATCTTTCCTTGTATTTTCTCATTTCAAGTTGGAAGTGTTTTGAACACCTTCCAACTTGATGGGGACTATTAGAGATATAGATTAGTAGCATATTAGTCCTAGTAGAGAGTAGTATAAATAACTTGTAACCACCCCATTAGAGGGTACTTTTCTCATTTTGTAATATTCAATTTTCATCAATAGAAAGAGTTTCTTAGTTTTCTCTCATTCCTTCCATGGATGCCATGTTTCCTAACATTATGCATGACGGTTTGGATTAAGTTTCTTTTAGTATTATTATGGATGATCTTGTTGTTTATGTGCCACAATGTGGGTTTGATTTGGCATTGGCAGTTTAACAAAGAAAAAACAGTTTATTAGATTTGTGATTTTGGGAGAGAAAATAGTGGCTAGAATTCATCTTATAAAAACAAGTTTATTAGATTTGTGATTTTGGGAGAGAAAATAGTGGCTAGAATTCACCTTATAAAGTGGGGTGTCCAGGGTTCGAACCCCGGCCCCTGCATATAATTCATTGTCCTACCAACTGAGTTATGCTCATGGAACATTTTGAAATTGTTTTTATTATACATAAAGGGTGTGTTTGGTAAAAAAAAAGTTATAAGCTAACTGATGGCTGATAGTTTATAGCTGAAAAATTAGCTGATTAAAATTAAAAGTGTTTGGTAAAATTAGCTGTTGAAGTGACTACAAATATAAAATGACATAAAAGAACATGCTTGTTTATTTTTTTTTTAATATCATATATATAATTTTTATTACTTAATGCATTTATTTTTAAATATTTAAATATATTTCAAATTATTTTCATCTCCAAAATAATAAATGCATTTATGAATTCAATCGAATTTTTTTATTTAACAGTTTTTATTTTATTTTTATGAATTTGATATAACTAAACTTGCTTCACTATTATAAATGGGGATGATTATCTTTTTAGTACAAATCAGTAAGAACAATGCCTGTATTAATGTCCCTAAGTTTTTTTCTTCGAGAAAACAAGGAATATCTAGTCAAAAGAAAACGAGCAATAAGAACCAGTCGCTTTTGACTGTACATATCGAATAGACTCTTTCACATCTACCTCTCAGATAAAATCCAAATAAATAAATTAGATCGAAAAATAGGATTGGAGTTCCTCTACAATTTTCAAATAATTTTTAAATATATTTAATTCAAGCTAATGGTTCAAATACCAGCTGCACCAAGTGCGATTTCTATTTGGGTTGCAACCCAATCCAGTTCCAAAAAATTGACATCAAGAGCATACTCCCTTTGATTTCAAGTATTATATCAACCAGTACTAATAATTAGCCTAACATTCATTTTCAAAAGTATAATAACTAGCCACCAAAACCCAGAGGAGATAACTTCAAATCCTAAAAGCAGAATGATCTGCTTCTACCAAAACTTAAGTAAGATGACCGAAACCACAAAAGAGAAAAGTTAACCGTGAATCTCAATCTTCGAGCTCGATAATCTTAACCACAGATGCATCACCAACTTTCTGGCAAATAACCACTCTATCATGTGGCTTTATAACTCCTGATGCTTTTCCATGATCAAGTGCTACCTTGAGAATAGACTCGTTACTGGCACTTGTTGATTCAGCCTGCACGCGAAGTATGAGATCAATACCTAATTAGTCTCAGATCATCGAATATATGTCATGCAAAATGAAGTTCAATGTTTCCATATCCTAAGATGATTTTAAAAATGTACAAAACTTATCCCATTATCTACCCAGAAAGGCTACAAGGAGCTCTTCAGTCGGAACCCAACCCCTATATTCAGCATCCAATACTCCTTCCATCCCCCCAAAAGAACAAACCTTAATAACAAAACAGATGAACTCAGTGAAACAAAATTCCCATAAGAAAAAGAACTTACAGGATGTCGAGGATCAGCAAGCATGGGAAAGAGACCTCTAACAATAAGTGATTGCCTTGCCTGTGTCATGAATTATAAGTTGGTAAACAAGATGATCAAAACATAAACAGCATAACATCAATCCTGGTAAGTTTCTAATCACAAAGAAAGAACTATGTGTCCAAATTCAGCCAAGTCGAGCATCAACTTCCAAAGCTGACTACCATTTATGCTTGCATTTGCTTTGCACAGGATACTATTAATAACAGTTGGGAAAACTTGCAGTATACATAGACTGTAATATGATTGATACATATATGTAAAAATATCTACTTGATAGTAAATTTTGATTGTAGCATAAACAGTAATATTATATAAATATATAGATAGATAGTAGTATAGCAATTACTCCTTCTGTCCCACAATAACTGTCACATTTGACCGTTTCACACAGATGAAGAAAATATGATAAATGAAGGAAAAAGAACTGTGATTTTACTAAAGTATCCTTATTAACCATTGGTGTATTTCCATTATAAAAAATTCCAAGTGAAAAATAACAACTTGTGAGTTATGAGTGACCCACGTAGTGTTAATTAGATGGTACAATTGGAAGAAAAAATACGAAATTCAAAGTTGATTGATAGTGACACTCTTTTTGGGACTTTTTTTCATTGTAAATGTGACAGTTATTATGGGACCAAGGGAGTACATTAGCAGTAAATAAGCTTTCCCACAACTGAGTTGGTAGTTGGTCCTGGAAACAAGAAACAACGGAATAAATTGTTTTTATTTAGCAATAATGTAATGAGCAAAAAAGGATTATTGTGAAAAAGTTATGAACTCAATATGCACAATATAAACTGTCTATGCTACAAAGGGTTTTCAGAAAAGTTAATTTGATAGAAAGTTATTCATTAGTCATCCTACAAAATGTTACTCATTAATCATCAGTGTAAATCTTATTTTATATTTACAACTATGGAGATTTGACTCAATTGTCATAATTCATAAATACCTCCAAAATTGAAATCACCCAATTAAAGTGGAGAGAATTTAATGACATTCAGAAACACCCTTATCACCTTATCACATTTAATCCTTAAAATCAGGAAATTTAGATTATATAATGGTTATATCTCAAAGTTACAATTCTCCCCGGTGTCAATTTGGGCGGGCTAGTTTAGCCTAAAAAAAATCTCAAAGTTATAACAATGATAGAAACCAGTCTGTCAAAAATGACGGAAGCGTTGTTCACATTCATGGAAGCTAACAGAAAATAAGATGTAAATGAGACAAAAGTTAAAAGCTAACCTCAAAAGCTCCACTAAAGCTCCATTTAAGCTGATTTGTCTTGAGCCTGGGTATCACAACAGAGAGAACCGGCATCGTTGGCCTATACTTTGCTATCAATCTGAAAAGTACACGTGTCAAGTTTAGAAAAGTTTTCCCGAGATTTGTGAAAATACAGGGAAGAAAATTTAATATGATATTCATTGATCCATAGCACTCATTTTCTACGACTTGATCCAATTCAAAAGAAGACTAGTTCAATATAATTTCCCTTGATGGTAACTACGAATAATTTATAACAAATTATTTAAAGAAAGTACCTTGCAGCCCTTCCAGATGAAGTGAAGCAAATGATAACAGAAGCCTTCACCTTAATAGCTGCTCGTACCTAAATAAATAGGATTTTCATTTTAGAAGATTCCTTCCATATATGAACTTAGAACAAACACCAACACGGAAAGAAGCAAAAACAATAGATGAAAATTATTATTTTTTCAGCAGAAGCACTAGAAATTAAAATGCCTCCCAAAGCATGTGGCCCCATCAAAGGAATAGACGAATACAGCCTTACCCTCAAAAGTAAAGGGGCAGATATTGAAACAACAACCTTTGACCACCACGTCAATAGACCACAACCACCCTAAAACTTTCGCCTCACCGTCTCATGCACTAGGAATCACCATTAAAAATATTAAGGGCAAGGTTAAAAAATAATTACCGCAGAGGATGCTATGGATTCCAAATGGGTCATGGGTTCTCCCACAAATTTGACTGTCTTCTTAAAATAAAGGTCTTGATTGAAAACTTTCTCAGCCTGAAACAGAAGGCAGAGACATCAGCCAGTATCCTTAGTGAAATTTCAAACAGGTCATTAACATAAACCAAAGGATTCACGTAACTAATACCATGCTATGCTATTATGCAAAAAGAAGCACAAATGACAGGAAGAAATTAACATCCAAATAAAGAAAAGAATTGAGAACAACTCAGTTTCCTGCAATTTTAGAAGATATTACACAAATGTTGGTGCATCATATTATTCATAGCGAAACCATAAACAGTTTTTAATACAACAAGCAACCAATTTACACCATAGACTCCTTAGCCCTGTTTTGCTTGTATATCATGACTAATGAATTAAGTTACATAAAGAAAAGGTTAAAAAATTATCTGGCTATTGAACTCAGGTCATTCAGACCATAGAATCTTATTCGGGTTACAAGAAACTCATGAAAATGGAATTTCACTGTTCAATAATATCCGACACGTGCACATTTATTGTAAAGGCGATGGCAAACAATTATTTGTAAAACGAGAGATACTCAGCAACACCAATGATAGGTAGAAACTAGAAATGCAAAGTAGAGCACACTACTGCCTTGACAAAAATATAGACAGAGTCAAGGAGCACATAAACTCAGGAATTTCTCTCCAGTCAAACAATTGCCAAATTAGAAATGTTTACAAGACTGAAGTTATCAACCACAAAACAGTACGATACCAATTCAAATTATTTAGGCCAAAAGCTCCTAATTCACAGAATTTTTTATCAACAATGTTGCCCGAAATTGAAATAACAGAACAAATCTTAAGTGCCAAACAAATTTAAAGGAACTTCGAAATGCACTTACTTCTGAACAAATCTTGCCAACCGTAGAAATAGTCTCAACAGGATATAATCCACGTAAAGTCTCGGCACCCAGAAGAATTGCATCACTTCCTGTATATTAATAACAGTTCAATAAAATATAAATATCTATTAACCATTTCTAACAAACCACATAGCAAAACAATTTCCAACAAACCACATAGCAGAATAAGCACTATTAGAAGAACACAAAATCATTGAGAAGAGGCAAAAACCAGGGCAAGAAAAGAATAAATATTTCTTAATAGTCTTTATTAATCAGGAAATGAATTTTGACATGCAAAATGCAAAAAATATGTCAAAAAAACAGCAATATTTCCTGTCTTTGATAATCACCTACAGGCTACCATTTAACATGCAAACCAACAACAGCAACTCAACAGACAACTTGAGCAGATAGATTGGCACTAATGAAAGTTATGGCATAGTTGAAGTAGACCTGAAGAAAACTCCTGCATTACTGATCTATACACCAATTTATGTATAATCCTACTATACTGACACCTTCTAAGTAACATACTTCCTTTTTTATGTAATACATAATGATTCACTTCATTACTTTTACCCCTCTTTAACTTTCTCACTTTGACATACACTTCCTGGAGTGCCCCATCACACTTTTTTTTGTGCTACACACCACATACATGGCACGTTCAATTTCTGAAATCACCTACATTCACTTCTTAGTTTCACACGCACACTATGCTGTATTTCTAGATTCTATAGTGAGTTGCTTATTTTACACACTACCTACAATATTACAATGTATAAGTCAATAGGTTACCATGACCAAAAGTCTATAATATCATATACTATTGTACTTCCAATATCTACCCAAAAATTTTCCATAATTTAATAGAGTTGACCATGTTCTAATATGAGATTTTTAAAGTGCTTAAGACTAAACTTTAAGAGAAAAGTGTCTTTGATGAATGATAATCAATTTTACTGGATAACATGCAAACCAGTATGAACAGAACAGTGTAATACTACAGTCACCAACTTAACTAGTGGTATCATATGACCGGTACTCACCATCTAACACAGCATTGGCAACATCAGTGGCTTCCGCACGAGTTGGTCTTAAGTTGTCAGTCATGCTATCCACAACACGTGTGAGCACAGCAGGCTTCCCAGCCATATTACACTTGTAAAGGGCCGACTTTTGGAAGAAAAAGACCTACAAAAGCAAATGGTATTTGAGTAACATATCAGCAACAAACAGTCTTAGAAATATTACGAATTTGCCTAAATTAAGATGGTTATAATGGTATGATAGTTGTTTGGGACATTAAAATTAGGTAACAGTTCATTAAGCTTATTCAGATCAACAACGTAAACATCCCGTTCCAATCCAAAAAGCATATAGCACCACTCCACAAAAGCTTATTTTCTTTCATTGTTCTAGGTTTTTAGGTTTAACATCAAACCTCCACTTCATGGATGACTATTGAGTATTGATGCATTAATTACTGATATAAAAAAAAAATAAAGAAATGGTTTTCAGAATCGTCACAATATCTATATCATATATAAAACTTCACAGTTAAAAGAGAAATTTGAGACGATTTTGAAGATTTAGTAAATTCAATTGTTTCCAAAACAACCTCATTCAAGTAATTAGAAACTGGGTGCTTAGGAAACTATACAGTTTAAAAGATCCCCAGGTACTTAGGATATATTATCCGTCTATTTATTGAAACTTTATATGAATTATTAAGTACACTATCAACATATGCCTAAAGCACAACAACACAGAATTAGTAAAGAGCACTTCAAATTACACGTAGAGACTAATTACTACAAAGAATTAACCTTCTCTGGTGGAAGATCAATGCCCAAATTCCCACGGGACAGGATGATTCCATCAGCTTCTTGTAGAATCTCATCAAAATGGGTCAATCCCTAAAAAAAAACAGATATATAAATGCAGTTGAATCAGCATAGCTGATAAGGATCTAACTAAGAAATAATTTAATTTAGTCCAGTACACAATTAAGAAATGCAATTCACCTCAACATTTTCAATCTTTGCAAAAATTTGAGTCTGGCTTAGATCACCTAATGTAGAAAGGAATTCACGTGCCTGTATTTTAAACACATAAGGTATGTTAGTAGAAATCCTGGATCAGAAATAGGAAAAAATTAAATGACCAATTCTGAACTTCAGACAATGAAACCAACCCAAAAGATGTGGAACACAAATTACCTGGCGAACATCTTCAGCATGCCTAGTATATGACAATGATAGAAAATCAATTTTGTTTTTTACTCCCCAGGTGCTTATAACCTGCAACGAGAAAAAATTATACTCCAGAACAGAAAAGAAACCTACAATCCAGACAGACAGAAGCTCTACATGTTTGACGGTACATACTCACTAAAACATGCAAGTGAATAATTACCTCCTTGTCTTTTTCAGTGAGGGTAGGCAAATCAATATGAATTTGAGAAGCATGCAAGGTAAACAATGCCCCAGCCAATGTTGCTGAATTTTTAACAGTACAAACAACGTCCTGCCCTGCAACTTCAGCTACCTGCATAGTTTCAGGTAGAATTCATCATGAATGTAAGACTTCTTTCAACTTTTTCTATTCATGCCAGGCTAGGATGCTAGGCCCATTGTATAGATTTAGAAATATCAAATTACAAAATTTAACTTCAATTACCCAAAATCGCAATATAAAAGTTATTAACAAATGGCTGATGCAGATTAAAAATATACTTCAGAACACCACAATAACAAAATAGAAAGCGACCTATTGGAATAAATTTTTCCTTTCAGATCCACTTATCTTACCTCTAGCCATACAGAAGTAGTTTCACTTCCTGTGAACAAGTATTGCCCAACGAAAATGGTGTCTCCCGCCTTCACTGACTGTAAACAGTATGAATAAGATTAAGGTTAAAATTAACACAAACAATTCAATTAAAGCAACAAAGAATGAGTTTATTTTGCGCTAAGCTAAGCATTGGTAGTTGGTAGGAATACGTGAATCTGGTAAATTCACAGAGGTTTGAAAATTTAAATGAACCTTGGCAAGTCCATCAAAATTGATAGGCAGTATCTCTGAAGAAGCTTCTTGCCCCTGATCAGGAGTCAGGATAACCTGACTATCAGCCTGAAGGGAAATCGATGTCTCGTTTTTGTTAACAACCTGCATCTCAGCACCAACCGTGTCCAGCATAACCTGACAAAGATAACAAAGAAACCAACAAAACACTCAACAAAATTGAAAGCAACAATAGACACATCCATCCACAAAACGTTAATCATAACAAAACAAACAAAAACATGCAAAATACAATGCGGTTAGTTTTAAGCTTTTAGTAACCACTTACAGCACAGAGCTTCTTAGAAGTTTTGATAGCAGCCTTCAAATTTTCCAGAGTCTCTTGGTGATATTCGGAGTCACCCCAAGAAAAATCGAAACGAGCCACTACAACAAACATTACAAAACCTCATCAAATAACCGTCTATTAAATGTTGGATTTAACTCATATACAACGTCACTATTAATCAATCCTAAACAACATATCAATAAAAAAAACTGACTTTAATCATAACAAGTCACACACTAGATGGTGTAAAACCTTCCGGTGTATGTTTGGATATAAGCCGGGAGTTTGACAAAATCAGTTATTTTGTTGAATCTTCAGTCTCCACAACTTGTGCCAAAACCACGGGGTGGCTCACCGTGATTTTGCCAATCTCTAGGTTAATCTAAACATACGCTTAGCCGACGTTTGGTTCCACATTTGAAGCCACATAATTGATTATGGAGGTGTAAAATTGACTTTGACATGTTTGGTTGCTCTCGAATAGTTAAAGTGATTTCTACAGTGAAATTTACCTTTCAACTAACATAAATCACTTTACATTCAAGTCACTTTCAAGTAAAATCAATTCATTCAAAATCAATTTTGTCACTGTAAAAACCAAACATGCACTTAGAATAAGAAACAAGAATAATATATATACCAGACATTCCGGCTTTGAGACAAGAAGAAATAACATCAACTGAACGAGATTTAGGTCCCAAGGTACCAACGATCCTTGTCATTGCAGGAAAAAAGCTCTGAAAAAAAAATTAATAACAATAATGATAATAATAAACGAGAAAGAAAAAGAAGAAGAGTAAAGAGAGTTACGGTTTTGGCTGGCTCAAGGATTGAGATCATCCGAATAGGTTCTTCGATAAGCAAGTTACTTGAATGCATTTTTGCTTCTTCTTGTTGTTGAATCAAAACCCTAGAACAGGAAAACGCAGAGAGAGAGAGAGAATAAAGAAGAACGTTGGATCAGTGAATGGGGGCTGCGTGAAGAGACCGAAGGGTGTTTTCAGTTTAAATACCTAGAAAGAAAGAAAGAAGGTTTCTTGGGAAAGGAGGAATATGCTTCCGCTTTTGTATTGCTTCTATTCTATACCCTTTAGTCCTTTACCACACTCCTACTTCTAGAACAACCAAATACACACTCCTCAATGTTTTTGTTTTTTCGGGTATAATAACGCATGTAAATTATATTTTTATTTTATTTTATAAAATTTATATTTTGATTAAAATTATATCTATAGATACTTGTCACTTATCGTAATAAATCAATATTATTTTTTTCAATCATACCTACTATTGTGAATATAATATATGTTGGAACAAAATGTGTTTAACATTATCTGTTGAGAGTTTTTATGATAACAAGGTATTAAAAATTGTCGATTTAATTTGCTAATATTTGTTCAAACGTACAGGACCGTAAACAAAAATTTGATATCTTTATTAGGTTCTGAAAGAACAAATTGAGAGTTATGGAATCAACAAAAAGGAAGCTTGATGCATCTGAAGAAAAGTGCTCCTGAAGTGATGAAATCATCAGAAGTAAATTCATTAGTAGCAAGATCACCAGAAGCTGAAGTTCATCAGAAGATGAGAGACTTAAGCTTCAAAGGTTGTTCATTTGATTTGATCTCGTCTAAGCACTGCATAAGATCAGGAGAGTGAAGCAACGACTAATTCAAATGAAGTTGAAGACATTGGATACTTGTTTTTTAAAGTGCGTTGACAGAGTACAATTGTACGAAGTGTACAACCACTACCTGCACTACTCAGTTTGTGTCTCTGCTACAAGACAAGAATAACAGCTCTGCCTGCAACAATGTTCCTTTATACTTGGAATGGATTTGAAATTGATCCTTCATAGGATAATAACCATATCAGGCAAAAGATCATTGGTGATTGATCAAAGCTTCAAACGACTCTATTTTGATGTGTTGGATATTCACAACGTCTCTTTCACGCCTCTATATAAAGGAGTGAAAACTCAGAGAATGACAAGACTCTACAACAATTTACAAGCGCAAAAACTCTGCTGAAATTGTTCTGCATCAAAAGTTCACTTAGAATTTATTATCAAAGTTCATATCTTAGAAATTCTAGAGTCTTAAGAGTCTGTATCTGATTTGTATTTTGATCACCACTGATTGACAAGACTCTACAACAATTTACAAGCGCAAAAACTCTGCTGAAATTGTTCTGCATCAAAAGTTCACTTAGAATTTCTTATCAAATTTCATATCTTAGAAATTCAAGAGTCTTAAGAGTTTGTATCTGATTTGTATTTTGATCACCACTGATTGTATATCAAGTGTTCAACCTCAAACATTTTTCTTTGTAATTCTGTTTGAATAGAAGTCTCTTGCAGTTGTGCTTGAGCATAAGAAATATCTTGATTGTGTTCAGGAGCATATGAAATATCTTGCAGTTGTGCTTGAGTAGTTTGAAATCTCTTGCTAGTTTTAGCAGTGAGCAGTTGTAATCAGATATTACATTTTAGTGAACTCTCCTTGGAAGTGCAAGGGGGACATGACTACTTCCGGTTTATGGAAGGAACTTGTATAATTGCTTTGTGTTTTTCTTCTTTCTCTCTCTGTTTTATTTGCTGCAATTAGTTCTGAACATCACTTCAGAAGTAGAACTCTTTCTGCTTCTGATCAGTGTTTTCAGCTTAAGAGAAAACGAAGAAAAAGGTAACACAATTCAACTCCCTTTCTTATATTTTTCTCACCTTCGATATAAACTCTTAACATTAGTAGCCCCCATCATATAAACTCTTAAGCATAAAAGTAAGCAATTAAGCGCAGTAAAAAAATAAATAAAAAAAAAACAATTTTAACCTTTATATTGGCCAAGAAAAATATGCTTATCTTTAAATTGTCTATCTATCGATTTCGACTAACATTATATTTAATTTTAATTGTAAAAAAAATTCTTATTCGATGTATTTGTTAGCCTTTATAATTCATTCTTGTATGCTTCTTAAAAAAATAATTCATTCTTGTACGTTTTTTTTTTTTTTGTGTGTAAACATTCTTGTATATTTCATTTCTATTAAAGAACTTATTCAAATTTTTCATCGAAAGACATAAACAGGTGGGAGGAGTAGAAACTGCTCTCAGTAAGATTTGAGAGGTATTGAAGAAAGCTATGGGAGAAGCACACGGTATTAAAGAAAGTAGCCTGCGGTAATTACCTGATTCAAGGATTAAACTGAAATCATAAATGGATGAGAAAGTAAGACCAACATTATGAAAGGTTGTGCTATCACTTCAATTAGTAAGTGATCGCAAATATGATTTTGTATGTTGCAAACATGAAATCAAATGCACGTGCGTGTGTTTGATTAAATCATGGTTGTGTCTTTATTTTGTTGAACTATTTTTATTTTTTTAGCAATATTTTGTTGAAGTTATGAAAATAAACTTTGTCAAAATTGTCCTCTAAAATAAATTGTCAAAATTGTGGTCATTCGTTAAATATGCACAAATTCATTCATGATAATACGTGCGAGTACTTTGTAAAAGAAAAAAAAACCTTTTTGTCATAAATTACAAATCATTTTTGTCATCTCATAGGAATTAAGAAATATAATTAATTTTGTATAGAAAAATTATATTTTGAGCTGTTTTACAAAATTGTTCTTAATAAATTATAAGAAAAAAGATAAATCAAAGCGATGAAAAAAATTAAGGTAATAAATAGTTAAAGATATAATATAAAAATTAACATCAATACTTCATTGATATTGTAAAAAGACTTATAATTTATGATATAATAATGTTATTTCTCGCGACAAAACCAATCATGATGTCTCACAAATGACATGTCCTAATTTATGATATTTTTTTTTTTAAAAAAAAACAACTTATAATAGATTTCTCTGTTGTAGATGCTCCAAGAGCTTCCAAAAGTGGAGCCAACAGCAGCGATGAAATGATTTCAGCTCCTCTAATCTCCAAAGCAACTAAAATTCCACCAGGTTCAACTTGCTCTAAAATGCAAGAAAGAGCCGATTATGTTAATCAGGATCACCACTTTAATAAGAACCATAAACTGAGAAAATCAGCAACAATTCATTGCTATGAGAGAGTCCAATGAAATGTTCCAAAGCTACTACTTCCTCCGTCCCTTAATACTTGATTCATTTGGAATTTTTTTAAATTTTGACCTAACTAACTTTGACCGTATTTTTTAACTAATATACAAAGATAAATAACATCATATAAGATGTCGTTAGATTCGTCTCGATGAGTATTTTCAAAATATCAAATTTTCATAATTTTTCCTAAATATATTATTGAAGATATTTAAGCTCAAAGTTATGCATTAAAATGCGTAATAAGGTCAAATGTGTTAAGTATTAAGGGATGGAGGGAGTATAATTATTGTTTGTTTGCAGAAAGATTTGCTCCATAGAATCAACATCAGTGAGGTATGGAATCCAAGAAGCTGAACAAGTTTTGTCACAAAGGACCAAAACCAATAAACTTGTGAAATGTGAATAAAATAAGTTGTTTATTTCACTCTATTATAGCATTCTTGAAAACGAGGTAAGTAGTATTCTAAACCATTGTCACTTTTCTTCTTATGGTGGCCACGTCAGTACTCAAAATACTTCTTTCAAAAGATGTCACTCTTCTTCTAAACCATTGTCACTCTTCTTCTTATGGTGGCCATCCCTTTTCAAAGATGTGCATCTCTTTATTTCTAAATGTGACAAATGTCAATGCACCAATAATATCACTAAAAGGAATGAAATGTCTTTGAACAACATCGTTGAAGTTGAAATTATCCACTTTTTTTTTCCTACGTCAAATTAAACATAAACTCAAGTTATTTTTTTATATTTTTTTTGGGGTCTGATCTGCTTCAAATTAAGTTCTATTTAAAGCCTTGGTCAATCCGTAATATGACCACTTTATTTGCCTTAAGATATGGCGGGGTTATGATTAACTATCTAAAGGCTTTTCATGTCAAGAATAAATTGAGCAGTTTTGGAATTTGACCAGCAAATATGCCCCACAGGCCCACATCATATCATTCGCATTTACTATTTGTTGCAAAATGATTGAATGAATAAAAAAAGGAAAAAGATTTTTAAACAACCAAACCAAATCCAAAGACAGATGTAAATTTAACCCTCATTTGCCTCTTTCTTTCACTGTACAGGAAGGAACATGACACTGCCAAATACTGGATGTGCTATGTGAGTAGCAGAGTCACTGATTCAAGATAGATCATATTATAAGCTATGTCTCAAGACAAGTGCAACAAAGTCATTTATCAAATATTACAAATAGAAAACAATAAATAACAACTCATGCAATTTAAATAACCATGCAATTAGAAGAGGATTAAAGAGATCAGTTCCATTCCATCGTTGAGCAATGAATAACACTAGTGCTATTAAGCTAAGCAATCTTCAGTCGTGGCAAGTGAAGGTGAAAGTGAATCGCGAGATTCATCATAATCCTCTCTTAGAGGAGATTGTTCCACCCTAATATCCTCGATCATCTTAACAACATCCAACATTGTTGGCCTTTTCTCAGGTTGTAACGCAACACAAGCTAGTCCAACATTCAGCATTGAAACAAGCTCCTCCTCAATGTTCTTGTACCTCAAAAGTTCTTGATCAAACACCTCTGATGTCCACTCATCCTTCACAACAGACCGAACCCATTTTGGAAGATCAGCTTCTTGTTCTTCAAATTCCACGCAAGAGCGAACTCCTACTGGAGAAGAATACTGAGAGGAAGGAGCTCTTCCTGTCAAAACTTCCAACACCAATACTCCAAAAGCATACACGTCTGCCTCTTGTGAAAGCTTCTTAGCTTCCGCCTGTTCTGGAGCCCTGTACCCACCCAGCCTTGCAACTGCGTGAGCAGGGTTTAATAACAGTGACAAACCAAAGTCACCTATGCAAGCAACCCCATTCTTGTCAAGTATCACATTTGATGATTTCACATTTCCATGAGGTATCTTTGCTGCACTATACTCTCCATGAATCCTTGCTAGGCCTCTTGCTGCCCCCAACACCAAGCTTATTCTTGTTGTCCAATCTAACGGAATCCTTCCCGGACCACGGTTCCCTAATACATTTACAAAGCCACTAGCAAATTAGTAAGCAAAAAACTAATAATAATCAATACATTTTCTGCATTATACAGCAATTCTAAGCAAAATTAAAGATTTTGCGCCTTAAAATCTTTCTACCACGGTTTTAAATTGTTCAATGCAACTACAATATAAAAAGATTTTGCGGCATCTGCAACGACAACGGCAACTGCAATTTTGATCAATATATATAAAGGTTTGGAGCACAACATCAACTATAACTTAAAACCCTATCAAGTATCAACTACTTAAGTTTTTTATAAAAAGGTCTTCAATCATGGTTTAGACCACAAAATTGAAGTTTTTGGGATCGAGATCGAAAACTGCATGTTGTCGCACCAAATCCAAATCCAAGTTTGTTTTTGATGTCTTAAGGATCGATACCGATCACATTTTAAAACCGTGTTATTGTCCAAACCATACAATTAATTAGTATTATTAATTATATCACTAAGTTGAAAACTCAAAGGTAAAGGGCAATAGATTAGACAAACCATGAAGAAGAGCATGCAAGCTTCCATTGGAAAGATAATCATAAACCAAAAGCTTTTCTTCCTTAGCATAATAATAAGCTTTAAGTCTAACAACATTAGGATGTCTAAGCTTCCCCACAACATCCATATACTGTTCAAACTGATTCCTATCACAAGGATTAGCATCCTTAAGTCTCTTAACAGCAACAGTACATCCATCATCAAGAACAGCTCTATAAACAGTTCCCAAACTACCCTTCCCAAGCATCTCTGCAGAAGCTCGTAGCAAATCCTCTAACTCAAACTCATTCCTTCTATCAAAAAACACTAATTTGCTTCTATCTGTTTCAGTTGTTGTTCCATCACTATCTCTATCCACACCCCCATTGTTACTATTACCACCCCTATAACCTTTTTTCTCACTTCCACTGCTACTTTCACTTTTTCTCTTCCCAATCTCACTATCCATCCCCACCGTTGAATTAGATCTTCCTCCTCTTCCGCAACATTGTGCTACGGTGAAAGAAACCACCACCAGTAACGCCACAGAAACAGCCACCGCAACGGCTACTATTCCCCCAGGACTCAACATTTTCCGTTTTTTGGAAGGATTTTCAGATGAAATATTACCATGATTTTTGCTAGGGTTTGAAGGAACAATTTCAGAACCATCATCATCAGAAGGAGGATGAGGAGTTTTTTCGGTGACAGAACACTTCGGCAACGGCGTTGATCCGCAAAGACCGTCATTGCCGGAGAAGCTTTTGTTACCGAATTTGGTAAACATGGCGTCTGGTAAGTGTCCTTGGAGTTCATTGTTGGTGATATTGAGTTCAATGAGATTGATAAGGGAAGAAGCAAGATCGGGAACTTCGCCGGAGAGTTCATTGTTCTGTAACCGGAGAGTGAGGAGATGCTTCAGTTTTGATAATTCTTTAGGAATTTCGCCGTGGATGTTGTTGTCGGAGATGTCGAGTCTGATGAGAAGACGTAAGGAAGATATATCCGGCGGTATTTCACCGGAGAAGTCGTTGCCGGAAAGATAGAGGAGTTCAAGATCAGTGCAGTTTAAAAGAGGAACAATGGTTCCGTTTAAGCGGTTATCGTGTAGGTCAAGGAAGCGTAAGTAGGTTAGCGTTGAGAGAGAATCAACGGGACCTCGGAGATTGAGGGAAGGGAGTGAGAGAGCTATGACTCTGCCGTTTGGAGAGCATTGAACACCATGCCAGGCGGTGTTGCAGGCATCCTCACCGGTCCAGTTATCGACGAGGTAGCCGTGGAAGTCGGTTCGGAGACGGAATTCGGTGAGGGCGTGTGTGTCATTATGATTATGTTGTGCACTTTGTGTTAGAGATGGTGATGTAAAGAGAAATGCTAAGGTTAAGGCTAATGCTAGTGTTGTGTTCATGTTAAAGGATTATGAGAGACTATAGTGTGTGATTCGATTCGGAAAATATACACTGACTTTATGGATGACTAGTCTTTACACAGACCATCTTTAATGGAGTCTCCACTTTCAATCATATTTTTTTACCCACAATACTCGAACTTGAGACATTCCAAGAAGTTCAATTCAACTTGAGCTAATGTAATGTTGGTGTAGTGGGTGATGGATTGAGAAAAAAGCATTGCATTGCACATGATATTTATTATATGTCTGCTGGTAAGGTAATTAGGATTGGGGGAATATGATGATAAAGGTGGCAACTGATTATGGGTTTGGAAGGTGATGGTCGAGTGTATGATTGCTGTTTTCTACTCATAAGAGGGAATAGGATTAGTGACAATATATATTTTACCTTTTGTTTTGTTTGGCATGTTAAGCTAAAGAGGGGAAAAAAATAAATAATGTTATGTAGGATGAATTTAGATAACACAATTATACATAAGAACATTGATTAATAACATGAATAATTTAAGGAAGGAAGTGTGGTGGTTTTCAAAATAATTGAACAGAAAATTTGAATTGGGTTTATTCATGCTACATTACAATTTACATGGTAGTATGTCTTTTATTATCTTTTTCTTTTCCGTATGTCCCATTGCTGAAACCTTGAGGTTGTGGGGTTGAAAGGAACAAGTGAAACAGAATTGTCCAAAGTTAAACTCTTCCATGCTTTCAGAAAACAACTCTTTTAATTTTGGATTCCGAGTTAACTTGAGCCATTAAGTGATGGATTGCATGACTGGTTTTTTTTTTCACTAATGATATACACAATAGTCTTTTTATGTCTGTTCATATTTTGGTCCAAATGTTATAACTTGGAAGCGTAAAGTTGAACAAACCAACATTAATTTAAGAACTAACTATAAATTATAAATTTAATTACACTATTCATGAAAGCAAAATATCAAGTGCTTTAAATTTGGAACGCCAATCTCGCCTCCAAATCCTCTGCTTTATTACTCCTTTTACTTTAACAGTGAAACAATTATTCCTTCACTTTTTGCAACCATATGCATAATGCATCACCATGGTGGTCGAAATGCCATGGAAGGCTACAAATATATAATTGAGATGGTGATCCAGTACCACACCACCAGTTTACCATCCATTGCCCCCACCTATGTAGTATATTTGAGCAAGAAGAAAGAAAGAAAAAAAGTAATTTTAGAAACACAATTAATTTTCACTTGTTGTAAGTCTTTATGAAAGAATTCTTAAAAAAAAAAATGTCTTTATTGATTTTAATTTGAAGCTAAAATACTATGTTATGTGTGTTTTGATTAGTCCATGCCAATTTGATGGTAGTTTTGTCATGAAATTTAAGTTAAATTCCAATCATGTTCCTTGCATTTACATGTTAATCATTGAATTCCATCGCTTATCTTTCTGTATGATATGAAAAAACTTTGCTTGCTATTGACTTAAAGTTGAGAACCTCTTTTTACTTTCCACCACATGAAAAAAGAGAAGAAGCAGTAGACAAACCAAATAATGAACCACTTTAACTAGTTTGGTGATAGCCTCTAAAGTTTGTCCCCTAATCGATAAATCAAGTTCATCCAGGCTAAATTTATCAGAGTTGTGATTATTTTACACGTTTTTTACACTCACATATTTATCTATATCACCATATTTCGTTTCCATTATATTCCCCTATCATATCATATTTCTTTGTAATTGTAAGGGTGAAAGTGGAGGGGATGTGGTATCAAACAAAATTTTCCCTATTACATATAGGAGGGAAAGAGTAATAGTAGACTAAATAAAGAAACTGAGCTATACATAAATATAATGTAATTTCAAAAGCAGAGAGATTGAGAAAAGTTTTATGTTTTAACTTATGTGAATTTTGTATTTGTGTCTATCAGTTTTTATATGTGTACTATTTTATTATCAATTTATGATAAATACTCCCTACGGTCTTATTTATAAGAAAAAGTTAATTTTTTAGATTCATTGAATAATTAATGTATTTGGTATAAAATATAGAGCAAATACATCATTTATGCAATGAATCAAAAAAGTAAAATGTTTCTTATAAATAGGACCGGATGGAGTATTATTTATACAATTATTTCGGGACAACTTTTAGAATAACTCTATCTCATTCTCTCATTATGGCTTTTACCCTCTCTCATTCTCTTTCTCTCTCTAATGTTTTTATCCAAAAAAGAGGGAAGAAAATGTTGTCTAAAAATGGTTGTACAAATATCATTTTTATACTCCCTCCGATCCTTTATACAAGAAACAAAAGACATAAAACATCAGGACCAAGGAAATACATTGAAAATTGTTATCTTCATTTAATACACCTCTACATTTAAATTTTTTTTTATGAATACCCCTAAATTAATTACTCTTTATTCCACCAACTCACTTACTTTTAATATTCTCTCTCATAATAAATAAGGGTACAAATGAAATTTAGTTTCAAACATACTTGAAACTTGGTCAATAAAGGACCGGAGGGAGTATGTAATTTTAGAATGAGTATTTGTATTTGCACAAGTTTCACTTGGATCACGTAGGTTTTGATAACATTGGTGAGATTAGTGCATTTGAGATAAGAGAAAATAGTTTATGAATGATTAAAATAAATTATTTACATTAGAGAGAATGATTGATTAAAATAGAGATAAAAACAATGTCACCAAAAACTAAGGGGGTGTTTGTTTCCTGGTTTAAAAAATTATTCCCAGGAACATGGAGGTTGGAATTATAGATTCCTATGTTTGTTACAAAGTTAAAAAAATAACTCCCGGGAATAAAGAATTCCTAGGAAAAAAATAACTTCCACTTACCCATGATTTTATTCCCAAAGAAAGTGGGCGGGAATAAAAGATTCCCATGTAAATGGTACTAAAATGGAAATAACTACCCATATACCCACTATCACAAACAATTCCCATGAATCTGACAATTATTTATCAAACACAATTTTCTAAAAATACTCAGGAATAAGATGCCCATTATTATTTCCCAGGAAAGGTTAATCCCAGGAATGAAATTTTAAACCGTCAAACAAACGCCCCCTAATGTCATTTAAATGCAATATGTGTTCATACACCCTTAATTTTCATACACTCATTCAACACCTCATTTTCTCTTTATCTCCTTTTCTCTCATAGAAAATGTTTTCTCCAACCCCACAAAGGTGTATATACTTTAAAAAAAAAATTGTGACGTGATAGATATGATAATTTGGTGATGTGACATGAAGAAAGAAGTAGAGAGAAAACTAGATATTGAATGAGTGTAAGAGAAAAATGTATATTTATCATTGTTGTTCTATCATATCACTAATCTATTACCTCTATAATTTTACTATCTTTATCTTTCTTATCTCAAAAGTGGTGTATCAGGTATTTAGTTGTTCCTATAAAATAGGAGACTTCACTTTCAATTTAAAATAGACCCCGGTAAAATAAAAACGTAATTGATTTGTGTAGCTAAGTTTCATTAAGAAATCAGAATCAGAAGAACTTTTAAACGTCAAACGAAATAAAAAAATTAAGTGAAAGAGATGTGAAATTTATCTAACGGTGTCGTTTGAATTTGTCACTCCTCCGTTGTGGAAAAGGGGAAAATGAATTATTTATGCAAAAAAGAAATGAGTGTTGCGATTCTTTCAATGAAATAACTCTTTAAATTGACTGAGTAAGTGATTATAAAATTGGAGTGGTTTTATAGCACCATATTTACATCCTGAAAGGAGAACTAAAGTCTAGAAAAAACCCAAACGTGTATTAAAGAGAGAAAAATAAGTAACATATATTTTTTTTAGGCCCGTAACTTTTGAAGGCCCGATTTGATTGAGCAGCTTACACTCCCAAGGCCGGCTGGACCTCTTTTTAATGTCTAAGAATTATTTTCCTTTTAGTAAACTATACTTTTTAAGAAGAAAGAAAGTAAACTAGTATAATTTTGTGTCAAAATTTTGTTACGCTTTGGGGCACAACACACATATAAATGATGGGAAAAAAACCATGTTCGCAAAATGGACTATAAAACAGGGGTATTTCCATCATTTTCCCCCCAACAAGGTACATATACGTCATTATTTTTGGTTTGGGGTAGAAAAAAAATCATCTAAGAAGACTGGGTAGAGAAATCAAAATTTGAAATTTTATACCGAAAACAACAATCTTTTAACTTCTAAATTATTGAATACATCATTTTTCAACAAAAGATTTCTATGTGTATTTCTTTAA
This sequence comes from Medicago truncatula, assembly GCF_003473485.1. Lineage (NCBI taxonomy): Eukaryota > Viridiplantae > Streptophyta > Magnoliopsida > Fabales > Fabaceae > Medicago > Medicago truncatula. Next base: position 48,799,344 of record NC_053048.1, read on the forward strand.
TCAATGCTCGAAAGACATTCATTAACATTTTCTAAAGAATAATTGAGTAGAGATGGAAACAAGGCGACAAGAGCATTCTAATTTTGTGACCATCTCCGGTGATAGATTTGAGACAAACTCAAGACATTTTATTATTGTCTTAGATTCTTCTTATATGTTTGAATACATGTTATGTTGTCGTAGTCAGTGGCGGAGCCAGGATTATTATAAAGTCTGGCCAGAAAAAAAAATTGCAACACATTTATAGAGGTTTATATAGAAAATTGCAAGCAAATAATCAAAAAAATCTAAAAAAATTGTCCAACTTATAGGAATTTAAATAAGAAATTGCAAAAAATTTGGGCCGGAGCCCGGGCGAGTGCCTGAAAAATGAAACTTCCTGAAAAATTGTCCAACTTATTTATTTTATTAAGATTTATTAAATGGAACCCATGAAAAATAAAGAGAGAGAGTGTACTTCCATAGCCACCCATTTAATGTGGTGCTAAATAGATGAAGCATCCATCATTGTGGATGGTCTAACTGCTTCCTTAATTTTCGTAAATGTTCGACCACTTCCAAGTTTTTTGTTGCTTGGAACATAAGTAACATGTTTTTTTTTTTGTCAGGTAGCTTAGGGGCTAGAATTCTCCTTTTTCAAGGAGAATAAGTGGGGTATTCGGGGTTCGAACTCCGGCCTCTGCATATAACAATGCACCATCATGATGTTATGTTTTTTTTTAAAAGAAACAAACATCAATCTCCGTGAGCTTAGCTCAGTTGGTAGAGACAAATGCATGTTATATGCAAGAGTCGGGGTTCGAACCCGGACACCCCACTTCTCCGCATTTAAAATGTGAGAGATCCAGCGACTAGGCTACCTGATAAAAAATAAAAAAAAAACCTTATGTTTTTATTAGGATCTTTTTCGTCATCCGAAAATATTAATGTTTGGCCACTAACCAGATTTCTTACTTTTCTTCATAAAAAAAAAAAACCAAAACAGTTTTCTTATACTAACCTAAAAATACCAGTTTTCTGCCTTTCCGTATAAGTTCATCATTATCCACATTTTATTTTTCTTTATTTAATTAATTAAATAAAATTAACAAAATTAGTCCCCGTGAGCTTAGCTCAGTTGGCAGGGACATTGCATAATTTATGCAGGGGACGGAGTTCAAACCCCGGACACCCCGCTTCTCCACATTTAATTATGTGAGCTCTAGCCACTGGGCTATCAGACCAAAAAAAATAAAAAATTAACAAAACTATCCTTCTACTTAAAATTGATTTGAAAAGTGGTAATTGGTTTTTTAGTCAAAAACAAGTAGAAGTAGGCTTGTTAACTTACTTTTTCTTGTTTTTTAGATGAGAGTAAAAGGTAGCAAATACCATATATATTCCCATTAAAAAATTATGCGACATAAAAGAAATACTCGCATTTGGTAATGGTTTTTTCAAAGGTTGAACATGTGGGTGGGGGGAATCACCTTCTAAAGCTCCAACAAGTAAACCCAAAGACATCCTTGAAGTGGATGTTGTCAAAACCCTCTAAATTGTTGAGAATTATAATCTTAAGGGTGACTAATGAAGACGAAGAAGATATTAATGTAATTTTAAACATGGTTTTGAAATTTAAGATAAATAATATTGATAATAGTTTTATTGTTTCCAATGCTAATACAAATTTATGAACCGTTATTTACAACTAATAATTTAATATAGAATATAGTACTACACTACATACATGTTTTTGTGTGCAAGTATGAGTTATATGTCCCACATCAGTAAAAGAGTAAAGGTTGAACACCTTATAAGCAAGATGACCTATAAATATAATGCCTTAAGGTTTTGGGTAAGAGTGTGACGTCTTTCTTACTTGTGCGGTTGTTCTAGCCTCAATGTAGACGGTCCCCCTGACTCCCCAGTGACCCAACAATACATTAGACTCGTGTGTCTCACAAGTTGATGATCTAGTTAAAATTATTTCTATTAATTGAATCATTCTTTACTTGAAATTTTATTATTATTCTATATTTTTACAAAATATTCCTATCCATCTAATATATGGGGTATTCATTTATTAGTATTTAATTATCAACACAATATTTCGTAACATGACACGATTATTCTGACTTTTGTTCGGGGGACCCAAAAAAAGAACGCTTATTTATTGCACATTTTTTTTTTCTAAATTACCTTTGAAAAATGGTGGATAATTTACCCACCAACCAATGAATGTGAGCAATTTATTGGTGGAGTCAAGATAGTTCATAAATATATGCTTATGTGGCTAATGTGTATTAGTTTGGATAAATTACCCATCATTCTTCCATGGATACTCCTAGTTGTGCAATTACACTAATAGTTAAACCTTGCCCTCTCATGCAAAAAACAAAGGAACGAGATTAAAATTATAAGACAGCTAGCTCTTTTCTTTTTTTAATAAAAAAACTAAGAGTATAAATATAAACATATAGCAAACAAATTGAGGATATTTCAGGAAGCCGTGAAGAGATACCCTAGCTACCTGTTACCTATTATATTCAGTTATTTCCTATGTGATGAGGTTCAAATTTAATTTAATTAACTTAAAAAAATGTGTTATTTAAACACACGAATTTCATCATTGTATTCAGATGATGATGATGATGATGATGATCATAATAATAATAATAATAATAATAATAATAATAATAATATATACAAACAAATGAGTGTAGATGTTGGACCTGAGAAGAGAGAAAGAAAAGAAAAAGACAAGTGTTGATATCGGTTTTTTGCCAAATAATTTCTGTCATTCAAAATTAACCTGTAGTGCTGTTATGTAAACACCTAAATAAAAGAGTATTTGTGTATAGGAAACCAAAAAAGGAGTAATTATTCAATAACAATATGCGTAGTTGGAGTTGAAAAATCACGTTTAAAAAGGTAAAATTTGATTGTTTAACAGGTAATTTTTACCGTAACTAAAAAAAATGAATCAACGGCCATAGGTCAGTCGGGTCTATTAGTTGAAGCATAAGTACCCAACCACTACGGCCAATTGATACATTGAATGTTATAAAAAAAAAGTGATACATTTATAGTTGTAATTTCTTTATGCTATAAAAAATGACTTGTTTGATCCGCGTAAACTTAGCTGCTTAGTTTATATAGAAACATTGCATAATATATTGCAAAAGCATCTTAAATTAAAACAAACCAATCACAATTTGCAATTTGTCGAATACAAGGAAGTGTTAGCAGCGGAAAAAATGGAAGTCACGAAATAAACCTCCAATCAAAACAATTCAGCTATTGTCATGGTGCATTGGTTTGAAAAACCCTTGCCAGAAATACCATTTTTCTACTTAGAGTTGTTGTACCCGTGCAAAATAATGTGCACTAAAAGATTTTTTCTAGATTACCCTCTTTTATATAGAGGGTATTTTACCCTCTCATGATATCAACCAATCAAAATGTAATATACATTGATAACATTAAATATCATAAATGAGTCAATTTTTTTTCTAAAAAAAGAATCAGTTATAATCATAAGGTAACTTTTAATACTTTTAATTTTTATTTAATTATAGACATGATTACATTAGAGATCCTTTATCTTATTTATTTGTTACACTTGGGTCGTTTATCTTTATTTTTTTCCGCTTAAGTCTTTTATCTCTTATAAAAGCACATATACATCATTTTTCTCATTTTTTTTATTAAAAAAAGTACATAATTTTATTTTTTAAAATATCTTTTTATTAAAAATGAAACAAATCCAGAAATATGATGAAGATGTTCATCATCTTCATCTTTTTCCTTTGATCTTCATCATCTTCATTGAATAAAAAAAAAATCTACACAAATATATCTTCAAATATCATGAATTAATGTTATATTCACCTCAAATCTTCTTTTAAATACAAAAATCAAAATCCTATAGAGAAAGAGATTTAGTTTCATCATAAAAAAAAAAAATTAGTTAAATAAATTGTCACGCTGTATATTATTATTATTATTATTATTATTATTATTTTCTAACTCAATATTCAAGTCCGACATAAAAATAACCCCAAAATTTATAGCAGCTTTGCACATCAATTTTGTTGTTTCCAGAACAATCTTAATTTTCGTAAAGCCTAAACCTTCCGCCAGTGACTAAGCCTCCACCATCCGCCTTGCAACATTTGTGAAATTAAGGTTTTGATTTTTGTGTTTAAAATAAGATTTGAGGTGAATATAACATTAATTCACGATATTTGGAGATATATTTGAGTAGAATTTTTTTTATTTAAAGAAGATGATGAAGATTCAAAGGAAGAAGATGAAGATGATGAACATCTTCATCATATTTTTGGATTTTTTTTCAGTTTTAATAAAAATATATTTTTAAAAATAAAATTATGTATTTTTTAATAAAAAAAATGCGAAAAAAGATGTATATGTGCTATTAAGAGAGATAAAGGACCTAAACGGAAAAAAATAAAGACGAAGGACCAAAGTGTTACAAATAAATAAGATAAATGACCCATAATGTAATATTGCCTTAATTATATTTAGGTGTTCAGTCTTAATTAATTTACACTACATGATTGCCTTAGAACAATTAAAATTTCACATCAAATTTCTTTCATCTGAGTGTCATTAAATTTATCAGTTATATTCATAAAATTTATTCCTCCCATTTTGATTGTTCAATTTTGTCGTTCCCAACTGCCGCATTTTTAAATTTTCGTGAGAATCGTCATGATTTCGAATATCGTGAGAATTGCCGTTATTTCCAGCACAACGTCAGGTATGATGACTTGATTTTTCTTTTTGATTTGATTTTTCTTGGTTGTGAGGTAGTTAATTATAACAATTGAGTAAATCATCCGTTGTACTTTGAGGGCTGCTAGCAGGTGTTGCCGCTGTGATGTTGTGGGAGTTTGCTAGCATTTTATTAGGTTGGCTGCTTAAATAAAAAAAATAAGTCACGATACCTGACGCGGTTCTAGATACAACGACAATTGTCAAGATAATTGAAAATTGCGGCAATTTGTAACGACAAAATTGAACAATCAAAATGGAAAGAAGAATGAAAAAGAAACAAAAATTGATCAATATGGAAGAATAAAGAAGAAGAAATTTGAAAGAAGGAGATGTTTTTGTTCTCACGTTCGGGGTTCTGGAATGGAAGAAATTTTATGAATGTAAATGATGAATTTAAGGACATACAGATGAAAGAAATTTGATGTAAAATTTTATTTGTTATAAGTCTTGTAGTGTAAATTAATTAAGATTGAACACCTTAATATAAAAAAAGAAAAATTAAATCATTTGTTGTTTCAAAAAAAAAAATTAAATAAAAATTAAAAGTATTAAAAGTTACCTTATGATTAAGATTAACTCTCCTTAAAAAAAAAATTAAGATTAACTCTTTTATTTTTAAAAAAAATCTACTCATTTATTTGACATCTAATATTACCTATATATATTACATTTTAATTAGTTGATATCATGAGAGGGTAAATTACCCTCTAAACAAGAGAGGGTAACATAGGTCTCACTGCACTAAACTAGTATAAAAATTCTTGTGCTGCCAAATGGGGAAATTGCCTTCGGCGTTTCTCATGGATTCATGCAAACTTGATTTAAATATATTAATTGCAGGTCAATTTACAATCAACAAGATTCCTACTGCTATGTTTTAGTAAAATAAAAACAAGATTCCTATTTTAAAAATAACAAGTTTAACTTTTGTGGGACAATTTTTTTATTTGTTTCAAAATTGAATTAAAAGAATTTGATTATATATGTGCATGTTTCATTTATAGCCTGGTGATAAAAGATGAAATATAACTAGTAGCTGCAAAATGCAACGAGTTAACAAAGAAACCATGGTATTTCCTTCACAAGATACTCTTCTAATTATTCTCCTACTCTTATCTTTCCCTGTGTTCCTCTTCCTCCTTATCCGCCGCGCCAAAATCTCGGCCACCAAGCGCCGTCTTCCACCCGGACCACCAGGATGGCCCATATTTGGAAACATGTTCCAATTAGGAGAAATGCCTCATCGTACACTCACCAACTTAAGACAAAAATATGGTCCAGTTTTATGGCTCAAAATAGGTGCTGTAAACACTATGGCAATACTTTCAGCCAAAGAAGCTACAATATTTTTCAAAAACCACGACCACAATTTTTCAGACCGAACCGTAATTGAAACCATGCGTGCCCATAATTATGACAAATCTTCCTTAGCTTTGGCTCCTTATGGTCCCTATTGGCGGCTCATGCGCCGCCTTGTAACCGTTGATATGCTTGTCATGAAACGCATAAACGACACAGCTTCCATACGTCGTAGATGTGTAAACGACATGCTCACATGGATTGCAAAAGAAGCACGTGAGTTAGAAGCTGGTCGTGGACTTCATGTGTCACGTTTTGTATTTTTCATGAGTTTTAACTTGTTTGGAAATTTAATGTTGTCGCGTGATATGTTTGATATGAAATCTGAGAGTGGTTCCGAGTTTTTCACTGCGGTTATGGGGTTGTTGGAATGGACCGGACATGCCAATGTGTCGGATTTGTTTCCATGGTTAAGGTGGTTGGATCCACAAGGTCTAAGGAGAAAAATGGACAGGGATATGGGAAAAGCTATTGAAATTGCTTCCACGTTTGTGAAAGAGCGTTTGGATTTGGAAGTGGAACGTGATGAGAAATCAAGAGATTTCTTGGATGTCTTGCTTGAGTTCCAAAGAAATGAGAATCAAGATGCAGTCAACATCTCAGATAAAGATCTCAACGTTTTCATCTTGGTAAGTAATTTCCTCCCTAAATATAGACAATTACTTATCCCTTTTTATATAATATATTTTTCTAATCCACCATGGTTAAAATCTTTGATACGAAAATGATATTCTTAGACATTCAAACTCCAATCTACCACTAGAGAGAGAAAGAAATAAAGAGCGAAGTGATATAAAAATGATAAATTGTAAAAGTGATTAGAAATGTCTTTCGTTTTAAAGGGTAAAATTTCATTAATTTCTACGACTTTGAAGTGATTAGAAATGTCCTATATTTTTTGATATTAGTGTAGGTTTAAACCCCAAATCTTATATATATTATGCATTGTCTTTATCAATTAAGTTAAGCTCACGGGGACAGTGTCCTATACTTTGATATGGAGGTAATATTATCCAACAAATTATCTCATACATAAATACCTGCTTTAAAATGTCATTATTTGTACCAAAAAAACGTCATTATATTATAGAATAGCTTACCAACATATGGTTGGTTCAAATAGTAAAGAATTTGGTCGCCTTAATTTAAACAAGTGGTGATGAGTTTGATCTCTGACTACTGTGTAAGAAAAATTGAGTTTGAGAATGTAGAATTCACCTTATATGATCATCAAATTTCGTGTTAAAGACTATTCACTGTTAAATGATGTTAGATATATTATTGGTGTGTATGTTTCTTTCATTATCATTTTTTATTTATATAAAAATTGTATCTCTAATTATTGACTAATTAAACGTTAATTAAGGAAAATTTTAAAATACCAATATATAAAATATTATATCTAGTTTTTTTTTTTCGACAAAAATGAATTTTCTGATATGTTTGAAAAGGACATAAGAACAAATTTTGTGTAGAAAACTGAAAATTTAATTAAAGGAATGGAGAAATTTCATCATAGTCCTAATTTACCGTGTTACTAGTTAATTAATTAAAATAATTTGATCGGTTACATCTAAAAGTTTGCGGTTTTCAGGAAATGTTCTTGGCTGGGTCAGAAACAACAAGTAGCACAATTGAATGGGCTATGACAGAACTGTTATGCAACCGTGATTGTATGTTGAAACTCAAAACCGAGCTTAGTTCAGTAATTGGTACCAAAGATGTTGAAGAGAGTGACATAGACAAGCTTCCATACCTACAAGGTGTTGTCAAAGAAACACTAAGGTTACATCCTCCAATTCCACTACTTGTCCCAAGAAAAGCAGTACAAGACACAGAATTCATGGGATACTTCGTACCAAAAGACACACAAGTATTTGTCAACACATGGGCAATTGGAAGAGACCCTGATGTTTGGGATGAACCATTGGTTTTCAAACCTGAGAGATTTTGTGATATCAATAATAAGAGTGATTATAGAGGACAACATTATGAGTTTATACCATTTGGTGCTGGTAGAAGAATGTGTGCTGGTATACCTTTGGCTCATAGAATTCTTCACCTTGTTTTGGGATCTTTGCTTCATCGATTTGATTGGGAGCTTGATTGCAATATTACACCTTTAACTATGGATATGAAAGATAGGCTTGGGATTACCATGAGGAAGTTTCAACCATTGCTTGCTGTGCCCAAATTAGTTGGGTCTTAAGAAATTATTTTTAATGTTTTATTTGTATAAATAAATATCAGAATGCTTATAATTTGTACCTAAAAACAATTGTACAAGCAAAAATACATTTGTCAAATAATATGTATATGTTAGTTAAGGAAAATGTTACATGAACACCCTTTATTCATACACCCAATTATACACCCTATGTATTATAGAGATATTTTGGTAAGTTTATCTCACAACCACACTTTATCTTCTATTTGTATGGGGTCCAGGTTGCCACGTGTCAGAATTTTGTATGGGTGTAAAGGGTGTATTGCCACATGGAGTGGTACATGTATCACCACTCGTTAGCTAAATGAAAATTTTCAAATATTGAAAGTGGATGATTCAAAGAAAAAAAATTTAAGAAAAAATGATGATTCTTAAGAAGGGATTTCTTAATTATTAGGTGAGGTAGCTATATACAAGTTCTTAGTAAAAAAAATTAAAAAAATCTTAAGGAGTGATTTATTATGCGTACTCATAAGTTCATAACCAATCAAAGAGTTACTCTTTTAGAGTAGGCATTTTGGATGAGCATAAATCTATCACTTTTTTTAAGGGATTCATTTATAACTTTAAACTACGTCTTGTTCTAAATCTCTCACTATATCACATAGATCATAAATCATCATCATAGTGTTAACTTGTAGTACACACCCCATTCTATTTCAGTGGCGGAGCCAGGAATTTTATAGAATCTGAGTAAAAAATTTATCGCAAAACAATACTTCATTTCTGCGGATAATTATACATTTCCTGCGGATATACCTTTCCTGTGGATCCTAAAATCCTAAGGTAATACCTCATCTGAGAACCTAAATCCTTGGCAAAATCCGTAGAAAAAACAAGAGATACTAGTAATGGCTGAATTTGCTGCAAAGAAAGTAGGAGCTGAGTATGGGCTAGTGCCCAGACTAGCTGGGTTTGGCTCCGCCCCTGCTGCATTCTAAACCTCTCACTTATTCAGTTTTTCCACAATGTTGCAACTAATGAAGACAGTTAATTGTTCACATTTTTATATCTTACTTAATTACACCCATGATAAACTTTCAGACCTGCCTTCAGAAAAAGTGATTTTTTTTTTATTTTTTATAGAAAGCTTAAATCTGAAAATACATGGATAATATATGATTAGATGATTTTGTGTAAGTTGTTTAAGTAAGATAGTCTTGTATTATTCACATGTTTGTTTTTATTAATTAATGAGTCTCATCATACCTCATCCAGAAGTCCTAGTTTAATTGGCAAAATGTCGAAATTGTTAGGTCGGATGTCATAACCGGGGTTCGAACCCCGGTACCTTCACTTATGTGTGAATTTATAATAGCTTTGTCATTTCGTCTATCTACCAAAAAAAAAATCTCAGCATACCTCGTTTGATCCAACAATAAAATTAATTGAATTAATTGTACAAATTGATTTATACATAATGTAAGACTTGTTCACTTATTGATCATGAAACTAGCCAGATGACATATGTGCCAAACAAGTTGAGAATCTTTTAATATGGAGAGTAGAGATACCCCTCCTGTCCCCTGTTATATTCGGTTATTCCCTGTGAGTTTGGTTATCACGGTGGTATCCAAATAAAAGAGTCATTAGGCCCTACTATGATACGAATGTTTAGTTTATTTAAGGTAATTAATCGAGATCTGATTATAGTTTATTCATTATAAACAACTGTTTCTAACAAATAATAATTATTAAAATCTGAATGAACTGAATCAACCATTCATTATATAGAGATTTACATCCAAAATATCTTATCTATACAATTGATTAGATTAGATTATTTTTCCAAGAAGAAAAAAAGACAATTGATTAAGATTTTTTTTTACCGAGACAATTGATTAAGATTTATATGCGGTTGTTTAAAAAAAAAATTATGTATATGAGTAGGCAACAAAATAACAACGTACTTGGGATTGGAAACCAAATATTACAAAAAGTTGTGTTATTTGAACATCTATATCTATTTATATGACAACTTTTAAGACAATCAAAATTTTACAAATAAAATGAGGTATTGGCACAAAAAACAAAGCAATAAAGAGAAATTAAAAACATAATGTGAGTACGAGAGATAAAGTTGTAACACAAGATACATTAATTACACAATGAATTTAAAAAGTCAATTTTTTCTTATAAATAGAACCGAAGGGAGTAAGTTGTAAATAAATGGTTGTTCAAATATTATTTCTCTATTATAAAACTTCCATCCTCGATGGCTCGATCGATCTACCGACAGTGATGCGAGATTTACAAAAAAAATTAATCACATATTTATGCTAGTTAATTTAATTTCCCCCCAAAAATATTATGAGTTGTTAGTTAAAGACGATCTACAATTAAAATTAAGATAAGCCGAATTTTTATTAGTCGAGTACACTATCAGTCAATGAAAGAACAACCAAAGGGGACACATCCAAGTATTTTGAAATCGCAAACACAAACGTCCACTTTCTTTCTTCAAGGTAAAGGATGACAAACACAATTAAAATCTATGAAGCACGTAAGTGATAAGAAAGTGCATGGAATGATAACTAAATGAGTCATACAACATGGAGAACAAACACAATACATAAGACGCCATATATACGAAGGAACAACCTCATTTTCGCACAAGTTCATGTGAATTTAACTGAACAATAGCATTCAAAACATGATATTTGTTGGCAATGAACATTGCTTATATGTCTTGTAAATTTTATTTGAGGCACACTCAATTCATCAAACAACTTATTTTACTTGCACTTTACCTTTAATTTTGACTTTTGATTTTTCAGATCTTTAATTCGTATTTTTTTAGACAACCCTAAAACAATTGGCCAATTGATCCTCCCTCAACCTCCAATATTGGTTACCTAATAAAATGATGTTAAATTGACGTACCTTAGTCCTTACAAACCCCTGTACCATCTTTTCCACGATTTAAACACAATTTATCTCATTTCACCCAATTGACCACATTGATATGTCCTCAACCTCCAACACTAAAAGAAAATAAACATCTAAAATATCAGTTTGGTTTACATAAACTCAACCCGGGAGTTTGTAAAAGGGTGGAATATATCCCTCGACACGCGTGAATTATATGTCCAAACTCAGTGATATCGACCGTGCAGGAATGGAAAGCATCTCGAGTGATTTTCGAATCAAGCTCAAAGTCTATATTATCAAATTGCATATCTTGCATCCATTGAAGTGCATGATATAGACCCACTGCCTCGCCAACTGCTACGGGGTAGACTTGATCAAATTGCATCACTTTAGCTAACACAAAAGTTCCAGAATCATCACGCAAACAAACACCAATGCCTGTCCTATGAAACTGTTCCGAGAAGGCCGCGTCTGCATTGCATTTGAATCTTCCATTGCTCGGTGGCGTCCATTTCGGATAAACAGAACCTGCTGGTCTGTTCTGGTGTTGCTGTGCGTGAATCTGCAGAGGGGTAGCAGACTGCTGCTGCTGTGTATGCACTTGCTGGGACGGTGCTGGAGACGGCAGATTAGCTTCCTGCCATTCTTCAATCAACTGCCGAGCCCTATCAACCACTTGGGCACTGTTTTCATCAACATTCTCCCATGTTTTAAGATTCTGATGTTTCCACAAACTCCATAAAATAGCAGCAACGCGTTGTTGAATGTTCATGGGCAGATTCTTAAGCAAATAGAAAATGGAATTAATAGCAGAATCTGACTGTATGGCTGCGTGTTGAACTTCATACCAAATTCCGGCGGAATTCCAAACTTGGATAGAAAAAGAGCATTCAAACAGTAGGTGATTCAAGTCCTCATGATCATCACCGCAAGTTCCACAATTTGTCGGACACGAGACCCCTTTATCTTGCAAGCAAACTCTAGTTGGTAAACATCCACGACACATACGCCATAACAGATTTTTAACTTTCGCCAGAACCTTTAAACGCCAAATATTCTGCCAATTACCGGGACGACGGAGATGAGACACATCAATTAATTCTTCCACACATAAGCGGTATGCGCTCCGCACCGAATAACAACCATTACTTTCCGCTTTCCATATGAGACGATCATGGCTGACTTGATCATACAAGGGCGTATGCATAATTTTTTCAGCTATGTCGTTACTAAAAATCTGTTGAACAAGAGGCGCGTTCCAGCTTTAACTATGCTCAGATAATAAACTTTGAACATTAGAGCCACGAACATAAAAACCACCAGCAATGTTACCATCAATTGACTCGCCATTAGCCAGCCATGGTGCATTAAGGATAGGGATCGTTGCACCAGAGCCAATACTCTATCTAGCTCCTCCACGGATAATGAAACGGGAACGCAGAATGCTCCGCCAAACATAACTCGGATTGTGACCGATGTTAGCATCAAGAAAAGACTTATTCAAATGGTATCACTACTAGATATTATTTTTTATTCGCTATTAGATTTCTATACTAGCTCCATCTTATTATTACAAAACTTATAGAATTATATCAATAATTAAAAATATTGGAATGAATTTGACTACAATTTATAGCTGTGGTGTAATCTGTAAAATCAACAAGGTTTACTTGTCTTCAGCTCATTAAGATAATCAATGGTTTTGTTTTTGAATTAAAAGGAATAAATTCAAATCAGGCTGTACAAGACAAGGGCAAAAATGTCATATAGTGACCAACCCGGATTCCTCCTATTTTCACAAAAGGAATAAACAAAAATGGCTTCGCCCAGGCTCGAACTGGGGACCTTCAGTGTGTTAGACTGACGTGATAACCAACTACACCACGAAACCCTGTTGAAATTATTTCTTAAGATTATTTTCTTGTTCAATAATTCTGGGAGCACGTACCTATTTTAATGGAAGTTATGTACAAAGGTATAGTATATAGTCAGTTATACACACTACATAATCACATTCCATTCCATTAATGAGAGACAACCAAAGATAGAATAATATACAGGAATTCTGAAACTTTAGTTTTTGACTTTAATTAATAGAAACATTTTCTGCACCTATAATGTTAATACTGTCTCATACTCTCATCATTCTTCTGCATTTGAACGATGGTTTTTTTTTACTTACTCCATTAATCCTAAGCCGAAATCAGTTAAGTTATTCACCTACTCTTAACACAAACTTACTAAGTCAATGTTTGGTTACACACTGACATAGCATTTCTCAGTCTCACACATAATGTTCAACTAAAGTGAATTTTCCTAGGATGGCACTTGTGTAACATTAAGGTACCTATAGTGTCCTGCTGAATAAATAATCATACACTAACTATTATTGAGAGTAATAAGTAAAATAAAATTGGGGAGACTAATCAACTTAAACTTTGGTATTATTCAGAGTAATTAGTAAAATTTTAACTAGGCTTTGGTATTAACTAGGCTTCAGTAAGGATGATTCTCACTTTAATCTTTTCAAAATTTTAAAATCAAAACTAATTTTAGTTTTGAAATTCAGTTCTTAGTTGAGTTTTAGTTTTTATTTTTGAGTCAACCCAATATAATAAAAAATTCAAAACAAACTATAAGAAAAATTGAAATCATAAGTAGTTCAAACTACCACAATAATAATAACATTAATCTCCTATAAAAAATAACAACATTAATAAGTATTCATGTCTTAGTCCAAGCATAACAATAAATAAATATTCATATTCATGTCTTAAGCCAAATATTCCATAAGATACTATTCATGTCTTAGTCCAAATATACATATAAATATTCGTGTCTTAATCAAAATATAAAGATAAATATTAATGTCTTAATCCAGATATGCATAATCACAAATATTCAAAGATTGAAGAAAGTATTGAAGAAAGTATCTTTCTTCCAAATACACTGACAAAGTGACAAGCAGCATTTTTTTTTTTTAAAGAAAAAAAAAAGGGGCAAAACCAGTATTTTTATTAGTATAATAATAATTCAAGACTCGAGAAGAGTCCAACCCAAATAAAATACAAGTTTTTTACTTCACAAACAAGTAATGATACAAACAGAGCAGACTGCACCACCACAAAAACAAATCAAAACCTTATAAATGGTGGTACATCTAGATTTTACTCTATGAAAATGGAAAATTTCAATCTTATGCTTCAAGATGATAATGCAGAACTTATTTTACGAAATTTGCATGATTTGAAACACTCCTCTAAAACTATTGACTAAGAAGTCATTTAATGTTAGTACCTTGTATCATTATTATGACAAATGAGAGAAAATATAATGCATAGTTTGAATAAATCGTCTAATTAGATTGCCATAAACTGTTTCACCCAAATGTAATCTAAGACTTAGAGTAGTATAAAGGTAAATTATAATATCAAAAGTACATTAATTGGCAAAGCCAACCATTTGAAGATGATAGCTATACAACTTCAAGATCATAAGTCTATAAACACTAAACAGTCATTTTAGATCCTCATATTTCTCATACAAAGACCATTCAATGATCTAGTGCTAGCAAACTCCAACCTATCTCTCATACCTACTTTTCTATCAATGCTGCATACATAGTTAAGACCTACAAGAAGATCAACCATTGCAGCTTCAGTTTTTGCTTGATTTGCATAATAAAGAGTTTGAACTGGTAAAATATTTGCTTTTACAAAGGAATGCTCCTTCTCAAAATTTCTCTCAGAATGCAAACTTATGGTGTTGTGTGCAAGTGGAGCCAACCATTCTAATATCTGTGTGAGTACTGAGCTTGATTTTGCTGCAAGGTCTGCATCATGAACGGATGAAGATTTACTTTTCGCACGATATTTGAGCTTAGCCCTCAGAACAATTCTTATAGTAGTTGGAAGCATATTGTACAAATCATCTCTTGCTTTCAAGTCAATTGAGTGAAGCGATGATGCCATCTTCTCGATCAATACAATCATATTTGCATAGCGAAGGGCTAAAGATGCACCACCAACGGTAAACGAAGCTGACTTTAACCTATTGCTGAGGCATAATTTAGAATATATTCTAATTCTGTTGGAGAGAGATGATTTATCCATTGTTTTCATTTTGTCACCATGTTTCATATGAGAATCAGTCAACCTCATAGAACCACCATAACCATCTGTCTGCACACAACTCTGTATGACAGGAGAATTACTTGTAACAGACATGCAACTTTTGAATGGCCCTATATTTCCTAACTGTTTGCTTTCGGAACGTTTGTGCTTTCGACCTTTATCTGGTGGATGAAGAGCCTTCTTATGTTCCTTGTTTCTTTTGCTCTTGTCAAATGAAAAGTATGGCCTCCTCCCAACAGAACCTGAGTTGAATCCATTGAGATCATTCTCGGAAGGATAAATGGAAGAATGCATAAAAACAGAAAAAGATTGACTGCGCAGAAGATTGTTAGCATTCATATTCTGTGAGTCAGTTTCTTGCTGTAAAGATGGTAGGTGATTATTTCCAAACACAAATATGATTCTCTCCAGTACCGTAAATAGTGATTTTACCAGCAACCGGACAACATAATCATAACTTTTATTCCATGGAGACATGTCTCTTAGATTCCTCACTTCCTGACGCTGACACGCGACCTTCTTCTGAAACTCGAGCAACTTAAACCGATGCAGTTCAGGATTTGCTTGCATTCTTCTGAAAGTCTGTTCAACCTCTGCTAGTACTTCAAGCTCTTCACAAAATTGTGTCGTGGAGGCCACAATTTTTTCCATTTTCTTCATTTTTCTCTCCATCTTTTTCCATTTATACTCCCACCCTGACCATTGAATATAATTTTGAACCGGATTACAAACAAAATGCTCAAACCGATGATAAACCGGATCCGTGCATCTCTTACCAAACCTGGTAACAGATCGCGCTAGCAATTGAAAACTATCAAGTATATCATTCAATACAAGCTCCATCAAGTAATCATCATCCTGAGAAACTAACTTTTTGATCCCAACAGAGTTCACTATCTCTTCCCTCAAATTCAACACCTCCCAATCACTCAAAGACTGCCACAAGTTAGTCATCTTTGACATCAAACTCGCAACTTCTAACGCCAAAATTCCAACTAACGCCTTGTTATCTAATGCATTCTTGCGCGAGACCGGCCACAAAGAATTGAGCCAAGACCCATTCGCCATTTCACCTCTCATTGATTTCACTATTATCCAATTCACCAAATCAATAATCTAATACACACTCAGTATCCTGAAATCAATCAAACCCATAACTAAAAATTAGAAATTTAAACCACTTAGATATAGAGCATAGACTAAGATAGTAGTAATAATTCTGCAATATTATCAAGGAAAAAAAATTATATTTTAAAAAAAATAAAAAAACTAACCCTTAATTGTTATTTTGTTCATGTAAATGTTTGATTTGAAACAAACTCATGAAAAGACTTGGGTCTTCACAGGTTGAAAATCAAAACCCAGTTTTAAAAGTTCAATTTTTTTTTGTCTTGTTTTGTAGATTTAAAAAAAAAAAAAAAAAAAAAAAAAAGAACAAAAATACTAAAATAAACAACATAAGATACCAAAACAAAAAACAAAAACATACCTCTCAGGAGAAAAAATAGATAAGAGCATCTATCTACTTGAACAATACGTATGAGAAATGGTTGTTCATGATTTGAGAGTGTTATGTGGAGATGTTAGAGGGAGCGTTTGGATTTCAACGATTCCACTTTTGTCAACAACATTTAATTTAACTTTAACTTTGCTTTAAAGGTTACTTTGAAAATTTTAGTGGTGGGACCCGATGGTTGGGTCGGTAATGGTTAGATATGCTCTTCTTCAACTTCTCCGTCGTCTTGTTGTGTATCAGACAGTTGGGGAATTTTTTCAAGAGTATCGGTATTGACATGTTCAAATTTCTACCAACAAATATTAGAATTTGTTACCGGTATATCTCATTTTTTTAGATATATTTATTTTAACGGTAATAATAGTCATTTTAGTCTCTAAATATGCCATGAGCTATATTTACAATAGTCTTCAATCTATCCAAATTTTAAAATAGACTCAAATTGTGTATTTTGTTAGTCAAAACAGTCTCCAATATTAAAATGTTTCACTAATATTGTCATATCAATACTTTTAATATATTTACTTATTGTCATATCAGTCCTTATAAGTACTATTTATTGTCGTTTTAGTCCCAATATGAAAAAGATTTATCGAGAGTATTAGGAGATTATTTTAGCGTCAAGGACTATTTTGACTAACAGATTGTACAATCATGACTATTTTGAAATTGATATATTGAGGAGCTATTGTGATTACTCCTTACACATAAACTTCATCATGTTATGTGACACAAAAGAATAAATAATGCGATCGAAACACAATCATTTGATAACGCTTAAATGACAATCCATGACTCATGTCGGATTACCAACGAGTCGCATAGTCATTTTGGACTTGGAATCTCTTACATGTTACCTATAAAAAAGACATTGGCTCCGGACCAAAGGCAAGATTTCAACTGGGTTGAACTTTTTGACACTCCGAAAACTCTCACCGACTGAACATTAAAGTCTATATACTAAACTACCTTCTCTATTGAGCGGGTCGTCCTTCGTCATATCTGAACAACTCTGGCTAACATATTCAAATCCACTCTCAATGTACATATTTTATTTATGTAATTGTATTAAATATTTAAATGTTGTTGTTATGTATCTTTTATATTAGCAACGTCGACGTATCAGTATTATGTATGACGTCAAAATCAAAGATAGAGCCGGTAGATATATCACTCACCAATATTATTTTGATTTGGATCCAGATTAACTAAGTTTGAGATAGAGCCTATAGATTTCACTTATTCAAATTTTTCACCCTCATCTAAAAAGTTTAATTAAACATTCATTTATCTCTCAAATTCTCACTAAATCACCAAGTTACCAAATAGTAAAGGTAACTAATCTATTTGAATTTCAGATAATATCATTTGCCAACATTTAACTTTAACTTTGTTTTTCCTTTAAAAAATAATGTAAATTTGTTTTTAGTAGGACTTTTTAAAGGCAGTTTTGGAAAATTGCAGCGTGGGACCAAATGGGGGCTTTATATTTTTCGTGAACTTCCGTGTCGTCTGGTTGTGCTGGGGACAGTTCCCAGATTGTACAATACCGTGGTGAAAGGATCAGGAAACAAAATCTTGTCTTAGTATGGAGTATCATTGTTGGTCGATAAGATGTATTTATTTTTGGTCGATAAGATGATACTAAAAAATAAGATGAATTCTCATCCTTATATTCTTAACACATACCGGGAAGTTGTTAAATAATAAAAAATATAGAAGAAGAGGAATACTCAAAAAATTACTATTGAAAGTTGTTCAATATGTACCTCAACTTTGCTCCTAAACGAGTCGTAGTTCCTAACACTAGCCTTTTTAATTTTATATAGCCATAAATCCAATTGCGAATCATCAGAACATCTTTTTAAAAATTAATGTATTTTCAACGATTCAGATGCTTCAATAAGAACACACATGTAAGTTCATAATTAAAACCACAAAATAAAGAGAGTAATATCCATTCGGTAAGTAGCTAGCTAATTATTACAGCATGGAGAGAGCTTAATTAAATACATGCATATGTCTTTATTATAGACCACATACATCATTAAATGAATGAATCTAAAATGTAGATTTTTGCTTATATTAGTGACCGGAAGGGTGTAATGTAGTACATTGGATCAGGGAGCTTAAAAGTCCTATTGCCTGTGTTGGTTCCAAGTGGTCTCCTATGTTTCCAATGATTTTGTATCCTTCTTCCTCCAGCTTCTTTCTCTCTGACGATTTGTATGTAACTGCTGTTTTACCATGATATATTGATGTATCCCTGAGACCACAAATTTGTCATTAGGATATCTTTTAATGTGCATAAAAGTTTAATTTCTTTTACAAACACTATAAGCTATAACCTCGTGAAAAAATGACAGTTATCAAACGAGTTTTAGTTATATGAATTTATAAGCTATAAAGTATCAACTTTAAATCATTTGCATGTTAAGCAAAACCTAGAAAACTTACTTGCAAATTAGTTTTTCCCGTGTATGGTAGCCAGCAAGTCTCAAATTCTTGGCTGTTATGTTCTTCTGTTTGTTTGCTCTTCCAGTTAAGAATACAATCTTGATACCAAGAGACAATAGTTTATTGTAAAGTTTTTGAGATTCTGGCAGTGCTGGTGCTGTGCCAAGGTCTGCCCATTCATTAAACGACGTCGCATTGAATGGTTCCACCCTATCATTCATAAAAGACTAATTAATTTAAAAAAAAAAAAATTAAGTATTATAGGGTCTTTACCAAAAAGAATTATATAGAAACTAGATTAATCAGTGAGGATTACTTACTTGTAGCATATCTCAAATATTAAGAATAAAATATAAAATTGAAGATTGAAGATTAGCCTATCTAATTTTGACTTCGTACATGACACTATATAGTTTTATCTATCACTTACTTTTTATCTTGATTTCGAAAATATCCAAAAAGCAAAGGGCCGACATATATTTTTCCTGTTCAAATTTCATTTTTCTTAGCCTAAGTTTGAAAGTGAAAATATAATCTTTCCAGGACAAACTTAAGGATAAGACCACTAAAATCCTCATATTAAACCTACCAACAAAATAATTTTTCCTTAAATTTGTTAAGCAAAAAAGCTCCGTACGCAAACAAAAAAGACCTTGTATATCAAAATTTGATGGAGGTCTCAATTACTTTTGAAGATTATTGAGTCGGTCCGGAATCTTTCCTGCTAAAAATATTGTAAAAAATTGTTTTTCATAGGCCATAAACCGAAATTCAGTATATCAAAATTAAGTAGTTGAATAACATATATAAATATTGCAAAGTTAGAAGTATGAAAAAAAATATATCATGATATATCATACCCAAATCCGTGTTTAGCATAAGAGAAATGCTAGGAACACTCTCTTTCTAGCACTCTCTCTAACACTCACTTTTTTATTGGGTGAAACTCATGTGAGTCTCATCACTTTATGTGGGTTCCATTTCTAATGTGTGGTACCCACATGAACTTCACCCAATAAAAGAGTGAGAATTAGAGAGAGTATTAGAAAGAGAGTGTCCATAGCACTCCTCTTAGCATAATATGGAAGATCATGAGTTTTCGTAAATATTTGGTTCGCACCATCAAACATTTCCCTTTATATATTTTTGAGCAAACCACTAATATTTTCTTGACTTTATTAGTAAACAATTTATTTCATGAGATATTGTTTTCCAACTTATCTGCATGATCCTTCAAGATTTATTAAATTTCTTCCATTCTTTCTCATAAAATCCTTCTAGAATAACTTCAATTTAATTTCTCTTAATAATCCATTTATTTCCTCCATATATGCAGGTTAACATGGATGGAATCAAGAGAATTAATTCTCATTGATGCCATTCAATTGCTGAAAAATTATTCCCTTTATTATTTTCCCATCCTATTGGTCAAGAGTCAAGACAATGTAATTGGCATGCATTTGCTACTAAATACCATCCTAATTCACATGGACATGTATTGGTGTAGTAATGCTGCATCCAACTATTGAATAGCCTCCATACGTGAATCATTAATTTACATGGAGACAAGGTACTAAATATTTCCATGATTTTGGCTTAAGCTATTAAATTAAATTACTCCCTTTTAAAGTAGTGTACGAGTACCACTTCTCTTGTCAAAAAAACATAAAACTTCTATTCTCAACCAAAAAAAAAGGAGTATCATATATAACCCTCTTACTGTAATTCTGTCCGTACAATCTTCTTCCTTGTAAGATATTTCGTGGGAATTTAGAATTTGCTAGGAAGGAAAGTGTTTAGGATAAGAGTTTTTTCTCATTCGTTCTTACTAAGTGTTAGGATCGTGTTATGAAATAGTGGTAGAAATTTTCATCGGTTGAAAAGAACAAGAAAAACAACTAAAATATATATTTAAGTGGTAAAGTTTGAATTTTTATATTTATATATGAAAACATGATTTGAATTGATGTGTGTAATGAAAGTTTTGGTTTCTTATTTTGTGTGTAAATGATGATATTAATTCTATGTTATTTGTGATTATAGTTTGAATTTTTATTATGTCTGAAAGCAATGAAATGAGTTTTGAGAATGCAAATTTTGTTCTTGTATGTGAGTTTTCTCTTTGTTTTCCTAAGTGCCGGTTATTTTATTTGATTGTGGTTGCCTAAGTGGCAGAAATTATATTTTTACTATCATCATGCATTTCCTATGTGATGCCTTATTGGCGGACAAATCTCTTTTCATCATTATGGCATGACATGTGCATATTTTGTGTGATGCATGTCGTGGGTTAAATATTATGTGTGATGTCTTAGTGGCGGGTTGACCTTATCTGGATCATTTAGTTCTCAGGAGCATGCATCTTACGCATAATTGCATTTGAATCCATTATATTTTTGTGATCAATTACTTAGTATTTTCTATCTTTACCTTTTCTCTTTCAAGATCAGTTACTTACCTGAAAGAGGAAGGCCAAATGACAATGGGAAAATATGCTGCTGATATTTCCTCCATTAAAGAAGCACATGCTAGAATTAAATCATTGATCCGAAAAACTCCAGTTCTCTCCTCCAACTCTCTGAATGACATATCAAGAAGAAAACTATATTTTAAGTGTGAAAATTTTCAAAAGAGGTGAGAGATGAATTTTTTATGAATTCATTAATATTTGGATTTTTCCCCACTAATTTTTTTGAGTTATCTGGTTTACTCTATCTACTGTTATACTCTTGAAAAAAATAATAAAGAAGAAATGACTATATAATATTTTCTTCTGTATTCTATGTCGTTAGCGGAGCTTTTAAATTTAGAGGTGCCTGCAATGCTGTTTTCTCTCTCACAGATGAAGATGCTTCTAAAGGTGTTATAACACACAGCAGGTTTGTTTTATGCAATAAATACATAAGTTATTTTTTCAAATCTGATTCAGTTAATTTATTCTCTTCTAATGTTGTTCTCTGAAATCAGTGGAAATCATGCTGCTGCATTGGCTTTGGCAGCAAAACTAAGGGGAATCCCTGCATACGTTGTTACTCCAAAAAATGTGCCAATTTGTAAACTTGAGAATGTTAAGAGGTATGATGGTAAGGTTAACTTTTCTGAGGCCAACATAAGGTCAAGAGATGAAGTTGCGTATATATTACGACAAGAAACCGGTGCTATATTTATACCTTCTTCTAATGATGGCCGCATACTGAGGTAGAGTGTCGAATGTTGATTAATGTTGATTATAGATCATCCAAGACTTATTTAGATAAACAACTTAATTTTGTGTTAGTAGCAAAAACACTTATTATATAAGTACTTACTTATAAATAAGTTATTTCTGTACTAAAAGATAAAATAAGGTCAAATTATTTAATATAAGCTATAACCTAATTTTTATCCGTTATAATCATTTTTCAGTGTTGAATTGATTTTTTGAGCTATAATAATAAGATCTACAACAACATGTTACTTTTATTTATTAAACTTCTAAAACTTGATGTCTAAAATATGTTATAGGGAACTGTGACTTGCTTTTGCTAAGCATTGCTCTTTGACATGTTTAGTTGATCTTGCAGTGGCCAAGGTACCATATCCTTGGAGCTTTTGGAACAAGCCCCTCAGATTGATACTCTTGTAGTACCTATAAGTGGTTTGTTCTCATTTTTATGTTAATCCATCAACCAAATGTTTTAAAATTTTCATAAATTTTAGTATTCTCTTCTCGATTTTCCAACAAAATGAAAATTGTAGGCGGTGGTATGGCATCGGGAGTAGCATTAGCTGCCAAGGCCATTAACCCGTCTATTCGGATTTTGGCTGCTGAGCCAAAAGGAGCTGATGATGCAGCGCAATCTAAAGCAGCTGGGAGGATAATAACATTGCCTGAGGTCAATACCATAGCAGATGGGCTCCGAGCATGTCTCGGAAATTTTACATGGTAAAATCAAATATTTTGCAATAAATTTTTGTGGTCTTACGATTAACTTGTCGAATTTTCTATGACACAGGCCTGTTGTACGAGATCTTGTTGATGACATAATAACTGTGGAAGATAGTGAAATTGTGAAAGCCATGAAACTATGTTTTGAAATTCTAAAGATTGTTGTTGAACCAAGTGGAGCAATCGGCCTTGCTGCTGTCTTATCAAAAACTTTTCAGAAAAATGATGCTTGGAAGGATAGCAAGCATATAGGAATAGTAATTTCAGGTGGCAATGTTGATATGGCAGTGCTTTGGAATTATTTGAACAAATCAAAATGACTTTTCGTTATTATTCAATTACTGATGTAAAAGTTTGTGTGGATTAATATCTCAATGCTACTAGCATTTACTAATTTAAAATAAAATATATTTGAATTAATTCGAAATTTATACAACTTGAGTATTTTACATACCATTTATTTGAATTTACAAATAATATTTTATTGTAATTTAAACGGCACCAAACGGCACAGGTTTTATCCCTACATCTCAATTTATTTTAAGAAATTTGAGTTTTTTTTATATTTTTTTTTTTATATTGTGTAAGCAAGTTTGTTAAAAACAATAGGGTTAATAGTGTTTTTAACCCCTGTAATATATGTCATTTTCGGTTTTCGCCCCTATAAAATTTTCGGTTTGATTTGCACCCTCGTAAAAATTTTATTTTCTGGAAAACACCCCTAATAGGCCATTTTCAGAATTTTTTTTCAAGAAATTTTTGTTTTTGAATGGCCTATTAAGGGTGTTTTCCAGAAAATAAAAAATTTACGAGGGTGCAAATCAAACCGAAAATTTTATAGGGGCGAAAACCGGAAATGACATATATTACAGGGGTGAAAAATACTATTAACCCAAAACAATAACATGAAATCATGAAATAAAGTTGTGGATACATTATGAAGGAAGAAAAAATAGATTATAACATACAGCCATCAAATTTTCCTCAAGATTGTTCTCATCATAAATGTAAGAAGAAATTTGAATTTTACTGTATTTGCCAAGTTGAAGTATACATATTTGATCAATATTATAAGTGAAAATGTAATTTTTTAGATTTATTGAATGAGTGATGAATATGATCTCTAATATAGATCATGTAATCATTTATCGAATAAATTTAAAATATAGATTTTTGAATATAATAGTAACTAGTGGTGATAGTAGATGTAGAGTATTGTTATACTCCTTCCGTCCCAAATTATATGTCGCTTTAGGGAAAAAAATTTGTTCCAAATTATATGTCGCTTTACAATACCAATGCAACATTAATGTTACTTTTCCAATTATAACCTTAACTATTTATTATTATCTCTTCTTTCAATTCTTTCATTTATCTTTTCCATATTATTTATTAAGGACAATTTTGTAAAACAACTCATAATATCTTTTTTTCACACAATATTAAATGCATTTCTTAATATGCGTGAAATGCCCAAAACGTCATACAATTTGGGACGGAGGGAGTATAGCACAAGAGACCATATATTTTTTTAAGTAATGATATTTGTACAACTATTTTGTAAAAAATTTATATCTCATACTCATATGAGTGTTTACTCTTTTTTTCTTTTTCTTTCTCTATTACTGTTGACCAATAAGAAGAGAAGAAAAATGTTACAAAAGTTGTCAAGAAATGATTGTTCAAATATCATTACTCTATTTTTTTATTTTTTTTTATCAAATATAAATTTTTCCTTTTAATGATATGAACTTACGTGGCTTCTAAAAATATAAATTTTTTTATCAAATATTGTATGCATTGACATGAAAATATCTTACAAATATCTCACAGATATTGGTCATAATTCCATCTCAAGGAATATATAGATCGGTGTAATACAAACCAAAAAAAAACCATATGATAAGGCTATCTACTCGAGAAGGAAGAAGACCCAAATAGTGTGTAGAAAATGAATGAACATGTTAATTAATATGATCAATCTTATTACTTACACGTGACAGTGCATAGCTGTGTCACGTAGCATAGAATTTTCTAGCAAATACAAGAATTCTCAACCTATATTACTTCCAGCACATTCTAACTTTGTATTGTATAAACCTCCTATAAATAAAAACCACCTTGCACTTTGTATTGTATAACATACATCATAAACATAAATAAACTTTCTTTGTAGCAAGCAGCAATGAAGCCAATCGACGAGAAACAAGAGACGGTAACAATAAGAGCAGTGAGTCACGACGAAGAAGGAAAAAAGAGAGTTGAAAAAACAGAACTAAACACACACAACATAGACACAATCAAACATGTGGAGAAGAAACTCATCAACAACGGTGTCCAACGTCTGGACCGCCACCCTGTCGACGGCATAGGCATTGGCCGTGGACCGCCGAAGTCTGGTCGTGGTGGTAAGTTTACTTGGGAAGGTCCGGCTGATATGGTTGATAATATGCTTGATCCGGCGCCGGCGGCTATGGATGAGAATGATCCTAATTATGTAGACGAGGAAGATGGAGAGGATGCTGCTAAGGAGTTGATTGTTGGTGATGTTGATGTTGCTAAGGTTGGTGGGGAAAGAGATGGTGTTGCTAGAGTTGATGTTGATCCTCGTTTGGTTGCTAATTAATCTCTTCATTGATTTAGTTTGTTTAATTTTATTTTTTAAGTTGGTTGTTTGTGTTGTAATATGTTGATTATGTGGAATGTGTGATCCGTTGTAAATATAATCAAGCAAGAATGTAACAGTTTGTTTAAATTTCCTTATTAATCTTTTGCAGAATCCAGAGTGAAACAGATAAAAGAAATAATAGGAACTACAGGGTTTATTATTTGCATATCTCAACCAGAGTGTTTCTCTATAGAACTCGAAACTGAGATTTTGCTCAAAAAACCAATTTAGTAATGTTGTTGATTTTTCTAATGTCATATATTTTCTTTTTTTTTAGGGATAATGTCATGTTATCATTTTTTATAAGATATTTATCGAAAAGTGATAGTTACATACTTGCAGATCTTTCTATATTTGAAGCTAGCTTCAGCTTTCTAAAATTGATGTTGCAATTTAAAAGTCTGTTAGTGAAAATAGACATTTATCAAATGGCCGTGGAAGTTTTTGCTCAACTAGTAAATATCTAGATCCGATGTCATAATTCGGATCGAATTCAAGATTAGTTACTTGTGTGTGAGTTTTTAAATGGTTATTGTTACTTTCATTTGAAGAGATCATGGATCCATAAAAAAGTTATTTGTATATCTTACTTACAATGTAAGTGTTAATATAATATAGATGATGCTAATTCTTTATATGAAAGAAATTTTGAGTGAAAGGATGATGCTCATGATTAAGGTAGTTGGACCATCACAACTTTGAATTTCGATTTAATCCTTACCTCTTAAGACCCATATGCTCATCATGTTCAAATAAATTAGCCCATAACCCGAATATAAGCACACTCATCAGGAAGGGTTATTACATGTGGTTTTACTCGGTCAAGCATTGAGCACCTCCCACTCTTTATATTGAGGCCTAGTAGAAACCCTATAGATCTACCTATATATCTACTATTTAACCAAATGACTAAACACGCAGGGTCTTGATCACGAGACATCGCTAGCAAGGTCCATCTTAAAATACTTAGACATAACACTCGTGAAGAGCTTGAAGTTTAAAGAACACTCACATATTACCTTTATCTCTCTTTAGAGGCACTAACGAGGTTCTTATGAATCTAATATATATTTTTTTACCATTGAATCATAATCTTGATGTTAGATAATACAAACTTTGCCTCAAAAAATGACGATGCTAAGCTTGATCTTCTATTTTTTTGTTGTTCCCATTTTTTAATTTTCAGTTTGATCATTGATGAGAAAAAGAAACAAGTTTACTTTGATATTTAAAAATGTGTACAATGTTCTTTACACAGTTATCTCATTCAATTTTTAACCATATAGGTATACATAATATAATGAGAATTGTTGTTCCCACATATAGTATGGTTGTGCCACACGAGTAAAATACGAAAATGCCCTTCGGCAGTTAACTACCGAAGTTTGTAGTGAACCGGCGGCAGCTTACTACCGAGGAAAACTGAACATAACCAGAACGCAGAAACTCAGTTTTCCAGTATTGCTTCATTCTTCAAAATCATTCCAAACCATCCAACTTCTTCAAATTCGATTTTTCAGCAAAATCAAGTGCATCATCTCCATTTAATCACAAGTAAGTATCTTGACTCATTGTTTATCATAATGTTAGTTTGGGTAGGTTTTTTTTTTAAAAAAAATGGTAGTTTTCATGTGGTTAGAGTTGATGTAGCTGAATTGAATTTTTTATGAGTGCATGTAGTTTATAATTGAATGTAGTTGGTTTAATTGATGATTGAATGATGTTAGGGTATAATGTGGTTTTGAATGGTGGCAAAATAACACATTTTGAGTATGTTTGATACTTTGCACACAAAGTGTTTGATAAAATGTGTCAATGACAATTTTATTGATTATTTAGTTAGTTTAGGTATTGGATACGATCTTGATTGTAATTCGAAAACGTGTATGTTGAATTAAGTTGAATGCATATTGAAAAAGTGTATATTGAATTAGGTTGAATGTGTATATTGAATTATGTTTAGTTTAGGTTGAATGTGTATGATAATGCATTTGATTTTTTGCGTTTGAATATTAATGATAATGTGTATGATAATGTTTAGGTTCAATCAATGTCTTTATTTTGGTAAAGTGGTTTAATGTGAAAGCGGTTATGTTTAGGTTATGTTTAGGTTGAATGTGAAAGTGTAGGTTTTGTTTAGGTTTACTGTTTGTTGATAAAGTGGTTGAATGATATTAATTTTTATTTTTTATTTTTTGTAGATATGGCCGATCAGGACCCCATTGATCCATCGAAGATGATTGGTGGTAGGCGTGCCATGACTCAGAGCCACCGCAGGGAGAGACAGAGTGGCCACATCCCAAAGAGGGGTAGAGGTCGGAGGGGAGATGGCTCAGGAAGCTCTCAGGCTACACAGCCTGAGGAGTCACAGGTTGTTGACCCGTCACAGCCTGTTGACCAGACTGGGGTGGAGTACCTGAACTATCAGGATCAGGTACATCATGATGTGACGGATGGTGGATATGAGCAGGATGCAGGAGACGAGGATGACATTGCAGCAGCTGCTGCACCGGAGGTGTTACCTACGGCCCTCCCTTTCCTGGTGGACCGGCTGACTTGTCCTTGCTCCACTCTTATGCCGGTCATGTGGCGTTGCCACTCTGGTATAATTCAAATAATGTAAGTGTATTTTTTTTTAATTGTTTTTTCTTTATGTTAAAATATTTTCTTTAATTTAAATGTGTGTTTGTTTAATTATTATATCCACTTTTATATGTGTTTTTTTTAATTGGTTTTTCTTTATGTTAAAATATTTTCTTTAATTTAAATGTGTGTTTGTTTAATTATTAAATCCACTTTTATATGTGTTTTTTTAATTGGTTTTTCTTTATGTTAAAATATTTTCTTTAAATGTGTGTTTGTTTTTATTATTATATCCACCTCTATATGTGTTTTTTTTAATTCTTTTTCTTTATGTTTAATTATTTTCTTTAAATGTGTGTTTGTTTTAATTATTATATACATTGTTATATGTTTATTTTTTTAATTCTATTTTTTAGGTTTAATTGTTTTGTTTATATGTGTTTTTAATTATTATATACACTGTTATACATTGTTATGTGTTTTTATGTTTAATTATTATATCCATATTTTTTTTTCTATTATTTCAGGTTCGTAAGACCCGCGTGCTTAAACCGATTAATCATGGGGCGAAGATTCTCACTCTCGGACGCCCTAACGGGAATGAAAATTGGTTTTGGGATGCGCTTCAGCAGAGCGGGCTACATGATTTGGTCTACTTGGGGTACTCCACCGTGCCTCATGCCCTGCTGCTTACTTTATGCGAGAGGTGGCATCCGGAGACCAGCACCTTCCACATGCCGATGGGGGAGATGACTGTGACATTGGATGATGTCGCATGTCTCACGCATCTTCCTATTGAGGGGCGGATGTTGGACCATGGGAAGAAGATGCCCAAGCATGAGGGAGCGGCACTGCTGATGACGTATCTGGGTGTGGCCCAGCATGAGGCTGAGAAGATCTGCAACCATGAGTACGGTGGGTACATTAGCTACCCCAGGCTGAGGGACTTCTATACCTGGTACCTTGGTAGGGCCAACGTATTGGCGGGTACGGAGGATCTTGAGGAGGTTGAGGAGCTGGAGAGGGTCAGGACATACTGCGTCCGGTGTTACCTTCTGTACTTGGTCGGATGCTTGTTGTTTGGCGATAGAAGCAACAAGCGCATCGAGCTGATATATTTGACGACCGTGGCGGACGGCTACGCAGGGATGCGTAATTATTCCTGGGGAGCTATGACCCTCGCCTACTTATACGGCGAGTTGGCGGATGCATGTAGGCCTGGACACAGAGCGCTTGGGGGGAGCGTGACACTGCTCACTGTAAGAAAACTGAAATTTTATATTTATGTTAACTTTATTTTTTTGTGAACTTTTAATTTTTTGTTATATTTTTCCGTGCGTAATAATTTATAAATGTTATTTGTTTGGTTTGTGCAGGCATGGTTTTTGGCGCATTTTCCAGGGTTTTTCAGTGTTGATCTCAACACTGACTACCTGGAAAACTATCCGGTTGCAGCGAGGTGGAAGCTCCAGAAGGGTCATGGGGAGGGGATCACGTATCGGTCACTGCTCGATCGTATACAGTTAGATGATGTATGCTGGAGGCCGTACGAGGAGCACAGAGAGATCCATGACTTCGAGGAGGTTTTCTGGTATTCTGGATGGATTATGTGCGGCGTCCGTAGGGTGTACCGTCACTTGCCCGAGAGGGTTTTGAGGCAGTACGGATACGTGCAGACCATCCCCAGACATCCGACTGATGTTAGGGACCTCCCCCCGCCTTCCATTGTGCAGATGTTCGTCGACTTCCGCACTCACACGCTTAAGGCGGACGCTCGGGGTGAGCAGGCAGGAGAGGATACATGGCGGGTGGCGGATGGCTATGTCCTGTGGTACACTAGGGTGTCTCACCCTCAGATCTTGCCACCTATTCCAGGAGATCTTCCGAGGCCTGCAAATGAAGAGCAGATCATTGCAGAGCAGTGACAGCGGTATGAGGCGAGAAGCTCGCCTGATACCTGTGACATGGTTAGTGGCGCTGTTGCCTACGCTGATGCGCAGTTAGGCCAGGAGGAGGTCATGAGCATGACCCCTCAGCAGTGGTTTGAGGCCATGACCCATATGAGGGAGCAGATCGCGCTGATTTTGACCAGGAGGTGAGCCCAGAGGCCGAGGAGGAGGCACCATCATCAGGATCAGGACCAGTAGTACTATTTTCCTTTTTTAGGACTTATTTTTTAGTTTTAGTCTTTTGATGACATTGAGTTATGTATATTTGTATATTTGTATATTTCTACTTTGATGACATTATTTTTAATTTCATGGGCTTTTTTTACTTTGTTTAATGTACAAAAATGTTGGTTTAATTAAGTTGTGTATTTGCACCAATATTTATTTGTTATTTGAACTGTTATGATTGATTTTAAAACTTTGTGTAAAAATACTGTTAGAATGATTTTGAAATGTTTTTTAGTTGAAGATTTCCTCGGTAGTTAACTACCGAAATTGTTTAAGTTCAGATTTCCTCGGCAGTTAACTTCCGAGGTTTTCCTCGGCAGTTAACTGCCGCCGGTTTCCTAAAAACTTCGGTAGCAAACTGCCGAAGGACATTTTCGTATTTTACTCGTGTGGCACAGCCACACAACATGTGGGAATAGCAATTCTCTAATATAATATATTTTCCTATTAGTGACACAATAGTAAAAAAAACGGCAAGTACTTGTTTTTCTTTGTTTCATAGACTATACTCAAGTAAATTATATCTTTATTTGATCACACTAGTATATACTGTTTTTTCTTTGTTAAATTGCCAATGTCAAATCAAACCCACATTGTGGCACATAAACAACAAGATCATCCATAATAATACTAAAAGAAACTTAATCCAAACCGTCATGCATAAGTCTTTTCACATCAACAACAATTAAGAGAAAATTAAACCACATCCATACTGCAAACTTTGAGTTTTGCCCAAAAACTAGCTAAAATATTGTGAGAGAAAAATGAAAGTACTCATCCTAAACATAGGTTTTAACCAAATCCCTATTACTAGCATTGTAACCACTACTTTATTTTCTTAATCTTTCATTGAACTAAGTTTTCCTCATTTGCCAGCAGACCAAAAGTTAAGGAACTGTGATGTGAAAATTTGGGTGTAATAACTCCAATGAGGATGAGTTGATGTAAGTGGTGGTAACCCAAAAGCATTATCCTTCACATAAGATTGAACATCTTCAGCTTCAGCTACTCCTTTCAAGTATTCACAAAGTTCACCATTTGGATCTATACAAATCAAAAAACTTATATTAATAAAATTAAATGCACCAAATATTTAAAAAGAATAAAAATACATAAACATATGCTCTCACCAAGTGCATTGTCCTCTTTGTCCTATGTATCATATGACTTGACAAAAATTGATGTATTTGGCTGCAATATGAGGTTATGAAAATTGTTAACATTTGAATAAAAATCATATTATAAAAATAAATAGAATGAGTTTTGAATTAAGGGATTAATGAAGGACTTATATGCTTTGTCATCAATCATCAAAGTATTAGAAGCAGAATATGGGCCTCTTTTCTTCACTTTTTACCACACTTTTTTGAGTTCTTTGAAAAAAAGAGGCTTCTCTTTTTTCTCCATTGATTTCATACCAATACAATAGAAACAATGACTTTGATCCTACAAAAAGTTTATGAAACACACAAAATAAACCAACAAGATTTATATATTGATATGAATTTTTATATACAAATTTGTAAAAAGAAAAAAGAACACTTCAAGAAAATGTACCCAAATAAATAGCAGCTTATTTTTGGATTCTTCTCCTATAGCAAAAGTTAAAGCACCATCAACGTTATGCCTCTAGTAAAAGTGTAATAAATAACAATGTAACAACACCATATATATAATCAATCAAATTCATAATGAAGAAAAATAAAAATGGAAAAGTGTTGATTACTGACTTCTTTGCAGAAGTCCAAATCCCAACTTCAAATCTTTCTAAGCAGAATTTCATAAATTCTTCACTAAATGGCCTCTTGAAAACTGAATCACACAATTTACAATATAATCATTAAGCATATGATAAAAAGAAATTTCCAAATATCATAATGCATGTTTGAGTTTAAGTAAATGTTACTTACGGAGAAAGTTAAGATGTATTTTATCAGCTGTTCGAGACTTTAGAATGGGATTAGGATAATATCCATGATCGGTGAGACGGGAAGTGTGGATAGATCGGTGGAGAAGTAAACCATTAAGGTTCAAAACAAGCAACTTCTTCTTCTTTGGTGCAAGATTCAGCTTCTCAAGAGAAAGACTCAATTCTTGTTTGTGATCATCATGGTCAATAGATCAGCTTCAGAGTCTTTGATTCTGATATTTCCATCACTGCAACTTTCCTTCTTTGCTTCCATTCTTGATACACTTCGTTTGAATTTGATTATGTGAGTGATGATAAAATGTTTAGTGCCTTAGTAGTATGCTTTATATAGAAATAGCACTTTGTGAGTTCATCATATTAGCTACCCTTTAAGAGTTGGTAGTAGTAACAAATAGCAGTTAAGTTTGTTACGGTTTGTTATTTAGTTTGTTATTTTCTGTTTATTCGGTTAAGATTTGTGAGACTCGTCAATATCAGTTTGTTGCTTTATCTAACCAATTGAAGATAGTTAGTACCAGTAATAACCTCACATTGGAAAATCATTAAACTACCACTTGTTACTTGAGTTTAACGTCACAGTGGTAAAAAAAAAAAAAAAAATGTCACAATGATCTACAATAGTACTCATTTCGTCTCAAAATAAGTGATCAAGTTTGAATATGTGTACTATTCATATATCATATATATTTTGACCATATGTTTCTACTATTATATAAAGTCAAATTTTAATGTTGGAATTGTCTCATAACTATTTTCAAAATATTAAATTTTTATAAAGTTTGCTGATACATAATTAAAAAATTTAAGGTAAAAAAATGTGTACACATTAACCTCTCTTTTCTTTTCTGTTGGTTACGCTTCACTGTATGATCTTATTTTAAGGTCACAATTGTGAAGCTATGAGATCAAAATCGCTCAATAAAATAAAAGTTAAAAGTTCTAAACTAGACAAAGAGAATCAAAAGTATAATGACGTCTTGGTGAAGTTTAGCATGGAAAAGGGAAATTCTTTCCCATAATGGAAAAGTTTAAGCATAGCCATAGATTTAATAGTTTTTTATTTGGATGGCTTAGATCTTTTACCTGGTAAGGGTTGTGACTTTTTGATGGGTATTGTGTAACAAAAAATCCGGCCCGATCATATGATTAAATAACAATTTTGGATTTGTTTGATTTATTGGTTTTGTTTTTTAATAACTCACGGGCCTTTGCAACTTGTCCCAACAATTTATAATTTATTTTGTACAATACAACTTGTCATATAATTTCTATTTTCTATTTCGTTTATTCATCCTGTTTTATGTGTTCTTCAAAGAACTTTTTTCTTCCTTTCTCTTCCTGTAACCTTTTCTCCTCCGTTCTTTCTACTGTATCAAATCGGAACCTGAGCTTAGTGTCTAATAAATGGACCATAACATAAATCAAAATGTCGTATAATCTGAATGACAGATAATAACAAAAACTAAAAACGCTTTCAGATCTGATGTATTGAGTGGTTTAGCAAAATGTATTATGTTAAATTGCTCACTAACAATTTCAACTGTAAAGGGATGATAAATGGTTTTTATGAATGAGTTTTGTTGAACAAGGAGAGGTTTGGATTTTTCCCGCTTTTAATGTTATCAGCTTCAAACATTTCAACTGTTTTCGTGTCTAAGTTAAAGCAAACAAATTCTCAATTTAAGTTGAGGTGTTTTCTTTAACCATGTTTTTAAGGGAGTTAATTAGAAATACAACGTAATTAAATAAGAGGTGTGTTTTTTCGTTTTTAGTGGAAAAAGGAGGTGAATTAGTAAAGGAATACTCCCTCCGTCTCAAATTATATGACGTTTTGAACATTTCACACATTTTAAAAAATGTAATTAATATTGTGTGGAAAAGAGATATTATAAATTGTTTTACAAAATTGTCCTTAATAAATAATATGGGAAATATAAATGAAAGAATTGAAAGAAGAGAGTAATAAATAATTAAAGTTATAATAGGAAAAGTAACATTAATATTGCCTTGATATTTTAAAGCGACATATAATTTGGGACAATTTTTTTCCCTAAAGCGACATACAATTTAGGACGGAGGGAGTAAACAATAGTAAAGCCAATTTTATTTTATTTTTGGTTCCACCTGGAGAAAACTGCCAACTGCCCGTTAAAATTGGACTTTTCCTATGGTGGGAAGAAACTTTCCATTCTCAGGCTAAATACCACCTGACGTCTTTAGTTTAAAAAAAAGTATACAACATAATAGATGTCTTAGGTTAAATACTAACATATTTTTGCGAAGGATTATATACTCTGATTTGATTAGGTCGATGTGTGTATATAAATTAAGTCCAAATATAATAATTTCATTATTTATAATTAGTTGCATAAACCATATCTAATCAATTAATTAGAAGATGAACTTTCACAAATCCAAAATGTTTGTATTTTAATCAAATCAAACAAGATGAGTTTAAGAACACTCTTGTTTCATTTTTCAACATTTTCTTCGATGTAGGTCCCACATTTTAAAAATTGAACTAACATAAATTAATTGAACTCACAATGATTTTATCCGGAAAAAGAAAGTGAGATGTTCGATAAAAAGTGGATGTTTAATAAAAAAAAATGTGTCTCTATCAAAACTACGTACGTACATATACCGGTATACACACTACGGCTATGCTTGATATCATAAATAAGCCTAACTTATAGTTTATTTTACTACCTTACAAGCTTGTTTGATGAAATAAGATGTGTTTGCTAATAAGCTTTTTTCAATAATATATAAAAAGCTACAAATTTATACTAATTAACTCCTTTTATAGATTATATAGAGATATTCTCTCGATGCTAACTAAAGTAACGTTTAAAGTTAAAGGTTTTTATTAATTTTTACCATTTTTAAAATTTACCTTTATTTTGTGGGTCACATTTAATTCCACTAATGGTAAAAATTTAATGAAAAATAGTAATACTCTCTCTGTCTTTAAATTTAAGCAAAATTGACTTTTTAGGTTCGTTCATTTAATGATGTATGTGGTCCATATTATGAACCATATACATCATTAAATGAATGAATTTAAAATGTCAATTTTGCTTATATTAAAAAACGGAGGAGTATTAAACATTTTGAACAATAAATTAACACAATTTTCAATGCATGATTTCTATTATTGGAATTCTTATCATGTGCCCTAAGGGCACAAGTTAACATTTCCCTTATTTTATACTATCTCCGTTCCTTTTTAATTATCACTTTGTGACATTTTACACAAACCAAGACAATCAATAAATGTTACTCCATCCGTCTTAAAATATAAGCAAAAAAATATCATATTCTTTGTCTCAAAATATAAGCAAAAAAAATCAACTTTTATGCCATTATTATGTTTTTTCAAACAAATCATCTTTTCCAATGTAAAATTCAAAGCAAATTGCATTCAATTTGTTCTCCTTTTTATTTTCTCCATAATTTTTAACCAATGAGAATTATTTTTACATCTTTCCATGAAACTTATTTCAAGGAGAATACAAAAAATTATACATCAAATCACTAAGTGTTAGTTTTCTTAATAAGTGTGAATTAATGTTTTTTGCTTATAAATTAGAACGGAGGGAGTACTACTTTTGATACAATAATTGATACTTTTACTATAATAGTCTTATTCATTTAATATCTCATTTCATATATTTCTCTCTTCGCAATAAATAACTAAGAATAATATTGATAAAACAATATTTAAAGTTGCATTGAACTTTAAAAATGACAGTTAAATTGGAACAAAAAAATTCTTTAAAAGTGACACTTAAAAAGAAACGGATGGAGTAACACACTAAAAGAATACATGTACAATGTACTTTTATCATTTTATATTTATAAGTTACTAAACCAATTAATCTTACCAAATACTATAATTTTTAATAAGTTAATTTTTCACCAATAAATCATTAGTTATAAGCTAATTTTTCATCTACAATTATAAGCTAGCTTAAAGCTTAATTTATTAAACATAGCCACGGATTGTTTAAAAACTTAACCAATTATAGGCGAATTTAAAAACCACCACGGAGTGTACAATAAATTGACAAAATAAAAGGAACTTAATTAGTCCAAAAAAAATAATAAATAACCTTTAAAGAAACTTAATCCAAACCATTGTTACATAGGAATCATCATATCACCAACATTAGAAGAAAAAAATATTAGAACACTTCGCCCATATTGAAACTTGAGTCTTCTGCAAAATATGTACTCTCCGTTTTTTAATATAAACTAAATTGATTTTTTATATTCATTCATTTAATGATGTATATGGTTCATAATATGGACCACATACATCATTAAACGAATGAACCTAAAAAATCAATTTTGCTTAAATTTAAAGACGGATGGAGTAGTGAACTACTTTCTCCGTCCTAATTTATAAGAAAAAACACTAATTCAAACTTATTAAGAAAACTAACATTTAATGATTTGGGGTATAATTTTTTGTGTTCTCCTTGAAATAAGTTTCATGGAAAGATTAAAAATAATTCTCATTAATTAAAAATTATGGAGAAAATAAAAAGAAGAACAAATTGAATGTAATTTGCATTTAATTTTACATTAAAAAAGATGATTTGTTTGAAAAAAACATAATAATACGTTCACCATAATAATAGCATAAAAATTGGTCTTTTTTGCTTATATTTTGAGACAAAGAATATGAGATTTTTTTGCTTATATTTTAGGACGGAAGGAGTATATATATGGTCACTAAAACATTTCTCCAAAGGGAAATGATATTTGTACATCAATTTTGCAACAATTTTTTGACAATTTTCTCTCTCGTACTCACATTATATTTTTATTCTCGTTTTTGACCAATAGAAAGTGAGGAAATTGAAGTTGTCATGAAAGTTATCACCGATAATTGTTGATATATATCATTGCTCTTCTCCAAAACATAGTGCCCCACAAAGTTGCTACTTGTCTATGAGCCATAAAACCACTACATTTCGTTATGCAACATCGTTGAACGATGTTCCACTCAATTGTTAGAAGTTATAAGTGAACGAACACGAGAATAAAATTGCCCCAATGAGGATGAGAAGTTGTAATTGCTGGTACACCAAAAGCATTATCCCTCACATATGACTGAACATCTTCTACTTCAGCTACTCCTTTCAAATACTTGCACAGGTCACCATTTGGATCTACATAAATTAAAAAAAAAATTACATCTCTAAAATTAAATACATCAAATCTCTAAAAGAATTAAAATATAAGCATAAGTTCTAACCCAGTGCTTTGTCACCCTTGTCCTCTGGATTATATGACTTGGTTAATATTTGATTCAAAAACAGTGTTTTATATTAAAATAAAAAAATAAAAAAACATGTGCATTAACGGATTAAGGAAGGACCTGTATGGTCTGGCATCAATCATCAAGGTATTTGAAGCAGAATATGGACATCCTTTCTTGACATCATCCCACACTTCTTTTAGTTCCTTAAAAGGTTTATCGTTCCTTTTTAAGTGTCACTTTTGGAGAAAAAAATTTGTTCCTATTTAACTGTCACTTTCAAAGTTCAATGCAACATTGAATGTTGTTTTACCAATATTGTCCTGAGTTATTTATTGCGGAGAGAGAAATATATAAAATGATATATTAAATGAATAAGGTCATTATAGTAAAAGTATAACTTATTGCATCAAAATTAGTATCAATTGTTGATTGTCTTGGTTTGTGTAAAATGTCAAAATGTGACAATTAAAAAGGCACAGAGGTAGTATTCAAAAACATTTTTTTGCATGAAATGACATAATCGACTTCAAGTAAATGTTATGCAGCCAAACAAATAGCAGCTTGTTTTTCGAATCTCCCATAACACATTCTAAAGCACCATCAATGCTACGCCTGTATTTATAGTAATAAAAGGGATACAATATAAGGAAAAATATAATCGATCAAATTTATGTGTAAGTAATATTGATAGTAAATGTAAATTGGAGTAGGTTTAATGTCGAACAAATCAAATTTAAAATTAAAAGGAGGAAAATAGAAGAGTGTTACTAACTCGGATCTAGAAGACCAGAGGCCCACTTCAAATCTTTCTAAGCAGAATTTCATAAATTCTTCAGTAAATGGTCTCTTGTAACCTTTAACACAGTTCAGAAAATAATAATCAATGATAAGTATGCATTCAAAAATAAACACACAAAATTGCATTGGCTAAATTACTTTTTTGGTCCTCTAACTATTTAATTGGTATCGGATTGGTCCTCTAACTAAAAATTGATTTCTTTCGGTCCCTTAAGTTTCTTAATGTTACTACATTTAGTCCTTTCTGTTAAATTTATTTAAAAAAACGTTAGGTTTTATACAATTAGGGTTGGGAATAGGCCAGGCCAGGCCAGACTTTGATAGGCCTGAGCCTGGCTTACGAAAAAATTTGCAAGCCTGAGCCTGGCCTATGGCCTTTCATAGGCCTTTTTTTTTTGCCTGGCCTGGCCTATTTAAAAGTCTGGCCTGGCCTGAAAGCCTATTTGCAGGCCTACTTACTATTAAAGTCACTAAACATTCTATTTTATCTACTTTTAAATAGGCTTAATAGGTCTCAAAACTTATTTCAGTGTAAAACTTGTCTATCACTACTATAAGGCCTTAAAAGTCTATTTCACTATAAAGCTTTAAAGCCTATTTAAAAAGTCCACTATGAAGCCTAACATGCATAAACAGGCCAACCTATTAGGCTTCATAGGCTTTTTTGATAGCCTAAGTCTGGCCTATTTACTTAAATAGGCTTTTTAAAAAGCCTAAGCCTAGTCTTTTTAATAAACAGGCCAGGCCAGACCAGGCTTAAACAGGCCAGGCCATAGGCCCCTGTAGGCCAGCCTGGCCTATTTCCAACCCTATATACAATCATCATCTTCATTCAACTTCTTCATCATCTTCCTCATCCACCTTCATCAAAAAACAGCAAAACAAAAATCTGGAAAATAAAATAAAATTCTTCATACAACTTGAAATCACTACTCTATAAACACCTAATTTTTCTGCATTTTATTCCCCTTCTTCAACATCATCTTTATCACATCATTATCATCCACCCCATCATCATCTTCTTCTTCTTCGTTCAAACCCACAAACACATAAATTTCTGAAAAAAAATTATTCATCTTCTTCCATATTATTTCCTCCTATTTTTTATTTTATTTTTATTTTTGAACAGCCAATAAATTAAAACAAGCAACTCCATGAGAAAATGGAAATGTTGTCAAAAACAAAATCTCAGGCATAAAGCTAAGGAACAAACAATGCATAAGCTAAAAAACAACCTCCCTAAAGAAACCAAACTGTCTTTCAACAAGGAATCATAATCAAAAAAAGGTTAGCAATTGAGTATAGAATTCGTTTTATGTCATTCAAGCAAAGCAGATTTATCAGATTCAATTTTATCCCTTTTTGCTTTCCCCCCTTTCAGAACCCTAATTTTATGTTGGTAGTGCTCGATTTTGTTGTTGTGGTTAATGGGTTGTTGTGATTGTTTGTTGTATGGTTTTGTTGTTGTTGTTTGTTCATGATGCTGAGTTTTGGTCTTGATGTTGTTGATGGTGTTCTTCCTATTTTTCAGAAATTGATGAACCCTAACGTTTTTTAATTAATTTAACGGAAAAGATTAAATGTAGTAACGGTGAAAAACTTAAGGAATCGAAATAAATAAATTTTTAGTTAGATGACCAATCCGATATTAATTAAATAGTTAAAGGACAAAAAAAATAATTTAGCCAAATGCATTCAATGAAGAATATGAGAAATGTATTACGGAGAAAGTAACGATATTCGTGATCAGCAGTTCGAGACTTTGGAATTGCTTTCTTATCACTAATATGAGCTCTGTGGAGAAGAAATCCATTAATGTTCATAATGAGCAATTTCTTCTTAGGACTATGATTCAGTTTCTCAAGAGAAAGACCCAACTCTAGTTCTTCTGAACATTTGTGATCATCAAGGTCAACATGATTAGCTTCAGAGTCTTTGATTTTGATATTTCCGTCACTGCAACTCTTTTTCTTTGCGTCCATTCTTGATACACTTCACTGAATTATGATTACGGTGTAGTGCTTTACTTGCTTTAAATACACAAGTGGAAAATGTGGGAGATCGTGTATTATTAAAGAGAAATGATATTTGAACATCCATTTTATGACAACTTTTGTGACAACTTTCTCTTTCATACTCACATTACTTTTTACTTTATCTCTCTGTTGTTTTGGTTTTCGTGCATATACCAACTTTTCCTTTGTAAATTATGGTTGTCACAAAAATTGTCAACTAAATGGTTGTTCAAATAACACTCCTCATTACTAAAGATGACATTAATGTAAAAGATGAAAAGGTGAAATAAACAGATTCAATGTTCCCTTCAGTGACATTGGTAATCCTAAACGTCTTCCAATGGTATTAGAAATGTTAAATGTACTCCCTCCTCAGTTTATTTCACATTTACATGAAAAGGACAATTTCGGTAGTAAAATTCAATTTTGATTACATTTTGTGTTGTCATATATTTTTAGGATGTGACTAGATAAACATTTGATAACGGCAACTTAAGAATGTACTCCCTTCGTTCCTATATCTAAGCACCCATTGAGAAAAAAATTTGTCCCTAAATATAACCTCTCTTTCAATTTTTTAGATGCATTTATTACTTTTTTCTTAACATAACTCTAATTAATACTACTAATTTACCTTGGAATATGAAAAAGTCAAATTTGAATACACTACAAACAAGGACAATTTAGTGATATCCCCACACAAAATGAAAATATTAATTAAACTTTCACCTTTTCTTAATCTTTGTGAAATTTTCAATGAGAGCTTAGATTAAGGGACACAGGGAGTAGTAAAATTTAGGGTCTTGTTAACTTGTGTCCTTAGGGCACAAGTTAAGGAACTATAAAAGGAAATAAACAATAAATTTTGTATCAAAAGTATACAAAATTATAAATGATTAAACATTTGTGATGTTGAATACACAATTTTCAAAAAAACAATTATATCTTTAACTTCTTAACTTGTGCCCTAACTCTTATGGCACAAGTTAATATTTTCTTAAAACTTATTTGTAGTTTAATCATGTTCCAGACTTCTTATTTGCACAGTTGCTCCCATTTTTTAGGAAAAATTAATGAGTGCTTCCATGTTAAGATACAAGAAAATTAAGTTTGTGCTTTGAAAAAAATAATATCATAACTCTGGTATTATTGTTCACTTATGTTTTTTCAATAATAAAGGAAAAACTAATTAGCATAAGTTAATAAATTAAAAAGTTTTTTTTTTAAAAGTTGTGCGTTCAATGTCTTATAAGGTTATCTATTCAGATTTTATTTTAATTCTATTTTAAATTTTTTAACTTGTATCTTAGGTACAAGTTAGTATGATCCAAAATATGTTTTACTAAAAGAAATGCTACTTCTAGCGAATATATTGTCTCGAACAGATCACGAGAGCACAATTATGAGGGTAGCTGGACCCATCCAATTTTACTTCCACCCACAACTTCTGTGATTTGTGTACAGAACCAGATTTTGATTGGTTGAGAAGGATTTCGCGAGCGCTTCGTGAAGAATCCTCTCGCTATGAATAGTAGTCCTCTTTACTAAATAGTCCCTAAATAAAATTCGAAAACCACCGTGGATTGTACAATAAATTGCCAAAATAAAATTGAACTTAGTCCAAATAAGATAAGGAACAGTATAATCCAAACCATCGTTACATAGGTATGATCATAATACCAACAATGAAGAAAAAATTACAAAACTTCACACACACATATTGAAACAAGTGTCTTTTGTAAAATAAGTAAACATTTCTCCAAAACATAGTTCGTCACACACATATAACCACTGCATTTTGTTATGCAACATTATTGAACCATGTTTTACTCAATTGTTGGTAGTTATACGTGAACGAACACGAGAATAAAAGGCCCAATCAGGATGAGATGTTGTAATTGCTGGTTCACCAATAGCATTATCTTTCACATATGACTGAACATCTTCAGCTTCAGCTACTCCTTTCA
The DNA here is from genome assembly GCF_003473485.1 of Medicago truncatula. NCBI lineage: Eukaryota > Viridiplantae > Streptophyta > Magnoliopsida > Fabales > Fabaceae > Medicago > Medicago truncatula. The sequence continues at coordinate 48,842,024 of NC_053048.1, forward strand.
AGTACTTGCATATGTCCCCATTTGGATCTATTCAAATTATAAATAAAAAAATTAAAAAATAAAATAAAATAAAAAAAATTACATCACTAAAATTAAATACACCAAATCTCTAGAAAAATAAAATATAAGAAGCATAAGTTCTAACCCAGTGCCTTGTCATCCTTGTCCTCAGGATCATATGACTTAGGAAAAATAATTGATGTATTGGGCTGCAATTTGAGGTGATTAAAGCTGTTAATATTTGATTCAAAAACAGTTTTTTATATTAATATAAAGAAAAACAAGTGAATTACCGGATTAAGGAAAGACTTGTATGGTTTGTCATCGATCAGCAACGTATTTGAAGCAGAATACGGTCCTCCTTTCTTGATAGTGTCCCACACTTTTTTCAGTTCTTTGAAAAAGAGAGGTTTCTTATTGTTCTCCAAGGATTTAAAACCAGAATCTCTACATTTATGTTGATCCTAAAATAAATATATGAAAACACAAACATTAGGCCTGAAAAAACGTAAAGTTAACATTTTAAAAAATAATTTAATGCATGAAACAACATAAACGACTTCAAGTAAATGTACCCAAACAAATAGTAGCTTGTTTTTCGAATCGCCAATAGCACATGCTAAAGCACCATCAACATTATGTCTGCATTTAGTGTAACAAAAGGGATACAGTGTAAGAAAAAATAATAAATCAAATTTAAAAAGTAAAAAAATAGAAGAGTGTTACTGACTCCATTGCAGAAGACCAAACCCCCACTTCAAATCTTTCTAAGCAGAATTTCATAAATTCTTCACTAAATGGCCTCTTGTAAACTGTAACACAATTCATAAAATAATCAATAATAGTAAATATGCATTCAAATACTTTATGAAGAATATGATAAAAATTGCTAAATTTATTTATGAGAAACGTATTACGGAGAAAGTAACGATATTTGTAATCAGCGGTCCGAGACTTTGGAATTGCTTTCTTGTCAGTGACACGAGCTCTATGGAGAAGAAATCCATTAAGGTTCATAATAAGCAATTTCTTCTTAGGTCCGAGATTCAGCTTCTCAAGAAAAAGGTCCAATTCTGGACTTTTGTGATCATCATGATCAGCTTCAGAGTCTTTGATTTTGATATTTCCATCACTGCAACTCTCTTTCTTTGCTTCCATTCTTGATACACTTTGCTAAATTATGGTAATGATGATGACAAAATGTGTAGTGTTTTACTTGCTTTATAACAAGTGGAAAAGGTGAAATAAACCGATTCAGTGTTCCCTTTAGTGACATTGGTATTTCTAAACGTACGTATAGAAGAATTAAATTCATTCAATTCAATTCAAAAATCCATGTGCAAGTATATGTTTTTGATCGTATAAATATCTCTATTTTTGTTTTTAATTCCTCTAAAAAATATCCTTGTAACTAAAAAAAAAATTCCTCTAAAAAATATCAATAATTTTGATTTCCGAAATGTTTTCGTCAAGGTTTTTAGTTATCGGTCTTTTAATTAAACTCATGTGTATCTTTTAAAAATTTAAATTATATGTGTCAAAATCTTCCTTCAAACAAGAAAAAAAGTGTTACTATCTCATGCTAATGTTTCGTTGCATCACACTCTCCGCGAAGGTAATCAATGTGCCGATTTTCTGGCCAAGCTAGGAGCTTTTTCGAATGATATTCTGTTAGCGCACCCGCATCCCCTGAAGATCTCCGTCCGTTGTTGAAGATAGATGCATTAGGAACTCTGTTCTTGATATCTTAGTTTTCCCCTTTGGGGTTTTTTTCTTCTGTTTTCTGCTTTGTTAGCAATGTAACAAAAAAAAACAAAAAAAAAAAAAAAAAAAAAAAACAAGAAAAAAAGGGTTGAAATCTAATTTAAAAAAGGTTTTGCTTGAAAATTTGAGAACGTATTTTGAAGCACTTGGATTGAAGATATAAGCGTATTAATTTTCATAACACTTATTAAAAAAAATTGCAAGTAATTTATATAAAAACTCTTCATTTATTATAAAGTAAACACATAATATTTATAATTTTAAGCAACTAAGTTAAGTTGTTTTTATCTATTTCCCTTCAACTTTACATATTTTTTTAGTTGGATCTTGCTAACGAGTGTCCTAACGATACTCCCTCCGTTTCAAAATACATGTCCAATTTTTGCAATGTGCACTATTCACTTGACTTACTTTGATCATACTTTTTAACTAATATATAAATACAAATATTAGCATGTAAGATGTTGTTTCATTTGTCTCGACAAATATTTTCAAAATATTAAATTTTTATAATTTTTTACTTTAGAAAATTAAAGATATTAACAGTCAAAATTATGCATTGGCATATGTGAAGTGATTGACTTGGACATGTATTTTGAAACGGAGGGAGTATTATTTAAGGATTTTCAATTAAGAAACTTTTCATTGAAAAAGTTCAATAATTCAATTTCCGATGCATTAAATGTACAAGTTTCCATAACAATTTATTATCTACAGTTATTAACAAATGTCCTAAGAGCACTCGCTAGCATTTCCCTTTTTAGTTTAAAGAACAAAAGTGATAAAAAGCGAGATTTAAAGTCAGAGCACATTCGCTAGACGAGCACTAGCGAATTCAAAGCAAAAAATTATATAGTTTAAGGTAAATTTCTAAAGCATATTCGTTAGGCTCACCATATGTCGCCTAACGAATTAAGACAGTTTTAGTAACTTGATAGATGAGTTGTCAATTCCGTCTATGTGAAGAAACCTCGAGTTGCAGGTGAGCTGAATTCACCCAACGAATGTTCACTCTTTTTTTTAGGAGGAACAAATGTTCACTCTTGCATACATTTAAAAGGGCAGCTCAGATAGTTCGTGAGAAAAGAACCAAATTTTGGAGGAACCGACATATTTTTTTTCTTAATATCGTGTTTTTTTTAAAGTATTTCATAAAAGCAAGTAGCCCACTCGATAATTCAACTTTCGCATAGACATAATTCAAATGCTACCAAACTAAAGCTTAAAACCTAGTACATGATAAGATAAAAAGGTTATAAAGCAACATGCAAGTGGCAAAAGTGGTGGTAAATTGAGAGAAGAAGAAAACCCCAAGAGAAAGGAAAGAATTCCAATTGGTTGAAGGGGGTTATATAAAAAGCAAATTTGGTTCTTTTGCAAATTATTTTGAGTTCAAAGACAAGAAAGAAAAAGAAAAAAAGTGATCTAGACAAAAGACATAAGTAGGTCTGGAAATGAGTCGAGTCGAATTTTCTTTCTTCTTATTTTATCGTAGTAATAACATTATATCTAACTAATCATCTCTAGTATTGAGATTATGTGTAGATACTATGAATTTGTTGTAAATATTTGATCAAGATGGTTATATATAAATTTTAGGTTTAATGATGTGTTTCGTCCTTGCAATTAGACGTCAATTAGACATGCAATCCGAAAATGAAATTTTGATTTAGAAAGTGTGAGACATAATTTTTTTATCTAAATGGTTTGAATTAAATCATGTGTATATACTTATGCCTAGACATGAAGTTATGTTTGCATTCCTATCATTGATATGGTCACATGTCATTGAATCAATCGGCTATTTTGTTCAATATCAAAAGTCAATAGATATAACGGATTTTGCGTTGTTAGATAGATATGTCAACGTATGATGAAGAATAGTTGAAAACATGATTGAATTAGAAGGAGTATATAATCAATCAAGTAAAAACTTTAGACGATTAGTTAAAGTTATGTAAGCAAACTAAGCCAAAACTATTAAGCTTCTCAAAGCATATGTGTGTGATTTATGCCAACTAAAGTTAGATAGAGCTGCAACTGCAGCACTGCCACGCTAACAGTTAGTTAGGCCATGCTAGCAGGTTGCTATGCCACACTGGTAGTTAGTTAAGCCACATACGCTTAACTCCATAAGTTAGTTTGACTGCTTCACTTGCTATCAATGAACAAATAGGTATCACTTGTGTAATTTATCATCATTCAATAAAATGAATCAAAGTTGCATAGCAACACAATTCTTACTTCCAAAGAATCTCTGCCTTGTTAGGCTTACTTTATCAGGAAAAATTAAAAAAATAAAAAGCTTGGGCAAATTCGAAGAAATCATGGATTGGAAAATACACTGCCAAACAAATAGTAGCTTTTTTTTGGGGAAATTGCTGAATCTAGCGAGAAACTATCATAGCAAAGACTTCGTGAATTGTTTTTTTTTTTTGTAGTTAAAACTACTCCAAGGTGTTTAAGTACCGAAAGACTTATGGCACATCATAAGAAATTTTGGTGAGATGCAAACAATTTTGGCAAAAAGTAAGTCAGGAAAATTGGATAAATGTTTTTAGCATTGGGCAATAAGCTTCTTTGTATAGGAATTTGAAAACCAAAAATTGTATCAAATATATGTTAGAATTGGTCTACTTTAAAAAGGATTCTAAAGTCTAAACTAAACTAAAGTCATGTCCAGCAACATTGTGTGCAAAAATATAAGGGCTCTACTGTGTGGAAAAATAAATGTTCTTCCAATGGCCATACAGTTCCTTTAAGATTATAGTTTATAGATCATAGTTAATTAGTTATCATATTCTAGATCTGCTTCATTTAAATGATTATGGTTCTTTTTTTTTATGGGTCTTAAAAGTGTAATTTAAAGCTCTCTTTATCAAAAAAATAAAGAATTAGGATCAACATCAACATTATCATTATATAAGTCATTTCACAACAACGAAAATTAAAACAAAACAAGATCAGCATTTCATCCATTATGCAACCCTGGAGGTTTTGCAAAATAAGTTGCTCAAACATAAATTTCAAAATAAATTTCTTTAGAACAAAAGTTATCACCCAATTCCAGCAACAAGCAAGGAAACCAAGCCACTGTCTTTCATTAATGTCCACTGATCAATGTTTTATTCAATACTGCGACGAAATCGCGAGTAAAAACCCCAATCAGGATGAGATGTTGTAATTGCTGGTACACCAAAAGCATTATCCTTCACATAAGACTGAACATCTTCAGCTTCAGCTAGCCCTTTCAAGTACTTGCAAAGGTCACCATTTGGATCTATACAAAAAAAAAAAAAATTATTAAAAAATTACATCTCTAAAATTAAATACATCAAATCTCGAAAAAAATCAAAATATAAGAAGCATAAGTTCTAACCCAATGCCTTGTCACACTTGTCCACTGGATCATACGGCTCGGTAAAAATTGATGTATTGGGCTGCAATTTGAGGTGATTAAAGCTGTTAATATTGATTTAAAAAACAATATTAGTAAAAACAAGTGAACTACCGGATTAAGCAAGGACTTGTATGGTTTGTCATCAATTAGCAAGGTATTGGAAGCAGAATACGGTCCTCCTTTCTTGACACTGTGCCACACTTCTTTCAGTTCCTTGAAAAAAAGGGGCTTCTGGTTGTTCTCCAAGGATTTAAAACCAGAATCTCTACATTTATCTTGATCCTAATATAAATGTATGAAACACATTAATTAACGAATAGAGTTATTAGGAAATGATTTTATGTATAAAACAGCATAAGCGAGTATACGAACCCAAACAAATAGTAGCTTGTTTTTCAATTCTCCGATGGCACAGGCTAAAGCATCATCAATATTATGCCTAATTATTAATTACAATAAAAAGGATACAGTTTAAGATCAAGTAATTAATCAAATTTAAAGAGGAAAAAAGGGAAGAAATGAAATAGAAGATCAGCGTTACTGACTCCATTGCAGAAGACCAGAGTCCCACTTCAAATCTTTCCAAGCAGAATTTAATAAATTCTTCGCTAAATGGCCTCTTAAAAACTGCACCAAATTTCCGACTAATTAATAGTCATTAATTAAAATTCATTCAAGTATTATATAAAGCATATAATAAAAAGAAATATAAAGTGTATGTTGAGTTGAGAAAATATTACGTAGAAAGTAAGGATATTTGTAATCAGCAGTTCGAGACTTTGGAATTGCTTTCTTATCACAAACATGAGCTCTATGGAGAAGAAATCCGTTAAGGTTCATAATTAGCAATTTCTTCTTAGGTCCGAGATTAAGTTTCTCAAGAGAAAGACCAAATTCTGGTTCTTCTGAACTTTTGTGATCATCATGATCAGCTTCAAGAGTCTTTGATTTTGATATTTCCATCACTGGAACTCTTCTTCTTTACGTCCATTATTGATACACTTTGCTGAATTATGATGACAAAATGGAGGATATATATATATATAGTACATTAACTAGTAATTAATTAAACCATGGGAAGATTAAAAGGTCAAAGATAAACCGATTCAATTTTGCTCTTAGTCACATTGGTAATCCTGAACGTTAATTGATTCTCATTCCTGTTGGTATTGGAATTAGAAATGTTAAATGCATGGATAGAAGAATTAAACTCATTCAATTCAAACGTGCATTTATGAGTTTCTCTACGACATTGAAGTAGCCATTTTACTAGTACTCCAAATTAGACATCCAAATTCAATTTACCACCATGGAGAAAGATAAAGAGATTGATGTGATAGAAGTAGGGTTGGGAATAGGTCAGGTCGGCCTACAGGGGTCTATGGCCCGGTCTGGTTTGGACTGTTTAGTAGATAGGTTTAGGCTTTTTAGAAAGTCTGTTTAGTTAAATAGGTCAAACTTAGGCTTCAAAAAAAGACTGTTAAGCCTAATAGGCCGGCCTATTAGGCCTATTATATTAAAATACTTATTTATTAAAAAAAAAAATTATATTAAAATAATTGCATATATTAAAAATATAAACATCTTTTTCTCTATCTATTAGTCCCTTAATAGGCTTTGTTGTTATAGGCTTTTATGTAGGCTTTAATCTAGTTGAAATTTACTTGTAGTAAAATAGACTTTTAAGTAGGCTTTAAGACATGTTTAACCTATTTAGTATGTCAAATGAACTATTTGATGACCTTAATGTGAAGTAGGCCTGTAAGTAGGCTTTCAGGCTAGTCCAGGCTTTTAAATAGGCCAGACCAGGCCTAGAAAAACGGCCTATGATAGGCCATAGGCCAGGCTCAGGCTTGTGATTTATTTCGTAGGCCAGGCTCAGGCCTATCAAAGTCTGGTATGGCCTGGCCTATTCCCATCCCTAGATAGAAGTAAGTTGGGTGTTGAAATGATGTAAGAAAATTAGGTGTTACTCATATATTCTCTCTTCCTTTCTAAATATTTGTCGCACTTCTTGCAATTCATATAATTTATTTTAATTATATTTTTTAAAAGGATGTTTAATTAAAAAAGTCGGATTACATGTCACACAAAAAAAACACTTTTAGGCTTACTAGATAGTTTTTTTAAGTAAATCTAAATAGTAATTTTTTTATTACTAAAATTGTTGATAAATAATAAACATACAAAAAAATAACACAGTATTTTAAGTATATTAACATATATAGATTTTGCATATTTACACGTATTATTATAAAATAGAATTGAAATACGATGTCATATAATATAAAAAAATTTAGAAGGTCGAAATTAAGCTTAATCTCATTAGTATATTAGTTTGTTAGCATGTTTAAAATAAATCTTTACTTTTTTTTCAAACAGTCTAGCTGCTAGAATTTCACGTTTGTGTTTGATCTGCTAAAAAATAAGAGACATGACAAGACAAATCCAGATCTATTGTGTATGATTGCGAAACCGTTTTAGAGACATGATAAACTCGGGGCAAAGGATATGACAAAAACTGAAATTTTTGTCTCTCATCAAACCATAACTTTTTCGCTCGAGTACAAATTGTCTAAAATACTAAAATAGTCTTTTGTCCACCAAACATCATATAAAACAAAAAATTGTTCAAGACCATAAAAGTTTATGATGTGTTGTGCAGACGTATGTTATGTTGTTCTATCTAATACTTATTTTTTAGCAGATCAAACACACTATTAAGGTATATAAACGGAGAACTATTAAAGTATATAAACGGTGAATTTGCGATTCAAACTTCATCCTGCATATTACGGTACATCATCTATACTAAATGAGTTATGCTCACGAGGATAATTTATTCCTTTACTTATTTAAAAATGTTAATATATATAAAATTAGGTGTTTACATAGGCTACAAGCTTGAGTCTTATAAAGTCTAAGTCAGGCTAACGCATTCTCACCCCTTTTGATAAGTGATAACCATGGATAATGCTTTTCAGCATGTAATTTTATCATTTTTTTTTGTTCGTACGCTTAAATTTTTGTGTGGTGCTTACATATAATTTATTTGAAATATAAAAGTAAACAAAACAAGTGTTAATTTTTATTTTTGTGTTGATAAATTAATTTTTATTTTTTAACTTATAAAAAATTGTCTACCGATTACTTGATATTTCTTTTTTCTTTTTATTCAATAGATTCATCTAATTTTAACTTAACCATTTTGAAAGAAAAAGGAACTTAATCAATTGTTGGTGAGGTCAAGATAGTTCATGGATACCACTTAAAAATGTGCTTATGTGACTAATGTGTATTGGTTGGGGTAAATTATCCACCATTCTTCCATAAGTATCCTAGTTGTCACCTTAAAATTATCTTTCAGAAGAAAAAAAACATTTGAAATTAATATTTCCTAAAACGCCAAGTTATTACCATTATTTATCAATAAAAAATGGTTCCAGATGGTTACGACTTACCAGAAAATCTTTCTTAAAGTCGAAAGATGTTGTGCCACCCTTCAAATAAATAAATATTTATTGTATGTAGAATTTTGTTGGATGTGTATTTAATATCTAATCATTTAATAACATGTCATTTTTATCCCTTTAAAAATAACACATGCTAGTGGGAAACAACTTCACCTTTCCATACTAAATTTAACCCTAAACATATAGTATATTCTTCTTGATGGTTACTACCATGATTAAGTTGGTGTATTACCGACGAATCAAAGATCTATGGTATCCTGGAACATAGTAAGAGAATTGTAATCCTATAAGGAGTTCTTTTTCACCATGGCAAAGTGCCTTTTTTCGGACAAGGCAATTGATGCAGGTTGTGAATACTATATTTGTTTTAAAATAATCTAAAAACAGTTAAAAAATAGAAACCAAAGGAGTACTTTTTCTCTCTCTTAACTAGTATCGGCCAATACTTTCAGTGATCTTCCATCCATCACCATTCACCACCACTGCTACTCATAGTCTAACTTTCTTACACATGCTCTTGAAAAAAAAAAATGGAGATTTTTATTTTATTATTTAAGAGTTTACGCTGAATTGATGCAGTATTTTCCTTTTAATTCCAAGTCATTGGTGATGAATGGTGTACTTTGTTCGTTCCTTCAACTTCTTTTGTATCTACCCAAGCCATATTTTCTTCACAAAATTTAAAGAATGATATTTTATTTGTAAATTGAACAATTCACATGCTTAGTAAAAAGATTAAAGCACCAATCAAATTTTGTCTTGATGAATTTCAATTTGATAATATTTGCAAGTGAGTCAATACGAATTTCCTTCTTAGCCTATATCAAGATAAAGAAAAAAAAAATCTTGGAAGATCCATTCAAGCTGTTACAACTAAAACTGGGAAAATAGGGAATTGTGTTGGGTAATAAACATTTGTTGAGGAATTGGATATAGGAGAAACCCCGTGAGTGTTTGTCAAGAAGAGGATGAGTATGCAAATTGCAATTGAAATCAGAAATGCTGCATAAAATTGAATATTGGCACACTTGCTGAGAAATATTGCCATTCAAGAGATGCTTGAGCAAGAACAATTGAAGAAAAGACACATCGTTAGTGGTAGTGGTGTTGAGCAATGACAAAAAATAATAGTTGAGAGAGAGAAGACTAGTTATTTAATGATTTTGGTGGGGTCGAAATTATTGGTTCACAATACCCATCAAAAAGTTAATCCTCTCACCAAGTCATATATCCGGACCATCCAAAAAAATAAGTATTAAATATATGGTTGTCCTTCAACTTTTCCATCATGGGAAATAACTCCTTTTTTGATACCAAACCCCACCCTATGTTTAGTACTCACTCCATTTTAAAACTAGTGTTGTTTTAGGCTTTGACACACAGATTAAGAAATGAACTGAAATAATCATTGGATATAACGCTTTTACTAAACTGCCCTTACTTTATAAGAAAAAGACAAAATTAAAGTTGCATTGAAAATTGTGTAAGAGAAAAGTTGGAGTATTTATTGAGGTAAAGTTGGAAGAGAAAACTTAAAGTTGTATTAGAAATGTAAAGTGACATTTATTTTAAAACAAATTTTTTTAGCTAAAGTGACATTCATTTTAAAACAGAGTGAGTATCTGAGACTTCTTTTTTTCTTTTTCGGTCAGGAGTATCTCAGGCTTCTAATGTGTGTGTTATTATTATTTATTTATTTTTGTAGTTTTGCTGTCTAGATCGACCACATTAAGCACAGCTCAATCATATATACTTATCTTCAAACATCTTGCTTCCTGTAGTATAATTAAAAGAGGAATGTTACGGGCATTCTCTTTTTTAACACTCTCTAACACTTACTATCTTATTTGATGAAATTAATATATGTCCTACTACTTTAAGTGGAACTCATTTTTAAAGTGTGAGACTTACATTGATTTAAACCAATAAAAAATTGAGTATTTGAAAGAGCGTTGAAAAGAGAGTGTTGTTAGCACTTCTCTAATTAAAATATTTTTTAAGGAGATAAGTGAGAGGACTCACATTCACACTAATACCTAGGTGAAGTTGGTATATATTAAGTCTTAAGAAGAGTTTCGGGTTGATGGAAAATGAATGTATTTATAGGAGTGTTTGATCTTCTAAAAGATAAATATTGGACAAAACGATAAAAATAAAAAAACAACATAAAGTATAATAATATATTGTAACAAAAAAAAGTGTAATAATATACGATAAACTTCTATGGTATCAAACAATTTTTTGTCTTATATGATTTTGGATAAACAAAAATGTTATTTTGTTATATTTGGGATAAGAGTTTTGTTGTGATTTAGTTAAGAACAAAAGTTTTGTCCAGTCCCTTGTATGTCCTCAGTTTGTTCATTCATTGAAACAATATTATAATCAAATACGGTATAACATGAGTTATCATGTCCAATCTCTTATTTTTAACCGATCAAACATACCTATTTATATATATATTTTAAAGTTTTTAGATGATTCATCAATCTAATGTCTAAAGTTTTTTATAAGATATATATTTGTATGATCATTCCTCTAAAAAAAAAATATTTGTGTGATTATTTAAACTCTAAAATAAAATATTTGTGTGATATTTAAAGTTTAATGTAATGTTCTATGGACCTTTTCATGGCCCAACATGTTATTTGTTTGACTTTATTTTATTTTATTTAATGATAAATCCGTTATAACTATTATTATTTTATCTCATTAAAAATATCACATTGATATTTTTCCTTGTTTTAAAATAATATCACTTTAAAATATTAATACAAAATTTATTATTATTTTTTATTAATACTTTTTTTTTTAAACCAAGAGTAATGCAAGGAGCATTTACCCAACATTCATTAAAAGGAAAACAAATTACAAGAAAAGAAAAAGGTAACTAGGTCTACACATTTTCAAGGCAAACCAAACCTAAAGTTAGGAAGGCCTAACCTATTCTTTTTTTTTTTTTTTTTTTAAAACTCGGTATCCGATCCAAGAATCGACTAATCTGGGGGACCAATCCCACCACCCACTTGCGGGGGCCACGTTTAAAGCCAGAGCAACCTCTGTATGGACTTAGCCCACTGAAATTGGCACCAGAGAGAATCGAACCTGAGACCTATTCTTAATATAATTTGAGTTGCACTACCAAACAAGTATATAATTTAAGTTGATAGTAACCGAAGATGAAGGGAACCGAACAAAAGCAGATAGAGTTAAGTCAATGTCAACCAAACTATATGCACAAGAGTTTCCTTCACTATACATGCGACTAATTACAAAGTTCATATCCTTAAATAACTCTAAACAATTGCACCATATTTAATGAAAATGTTTCAGTAAATAATATTGATTTTGCCATTAAAATCAACTAATCATTTCACACAACTCATACATTTAATCCGAGAGAAAGAGAGTATTATTATATGTGAGCAAGGGTCATGCCCGGTCTTAGGGGAGAGCAAGGTGCTCAACCAAGCCGGGCCTCCAAAAGTTATGAGCCTAAGTCTAATACCCACCCTCTTTTTAAATAAAAAAAAATATGTTACTTCTTTTTCTTTCTTCGGTACATGTTTGAGTTTTTTTCTTGACTCTGGTTCTCATTTTTTGGACATAAATCTGATGCTTTCAAACCACCTCCAATTTGTACAATCACTTAATCAGTCAATTAGAAAAGCTGTTTCATTGAAAGAATCACAACAATCATTTCTTTTTCGCATAAACACTCGTATTCTCCTTTTTCACTACGGAGGAGTGACAGATCCAAACGATATCGTTAGATAAATTTCACCTCTTTTTCACTTAATTTTTTTTATTTTGTTTCATGTTTAGAAGTTTTTCTGATTCTGATTTTTTTAATGAAGCTTAGTTACACAAATAAAAGTTGTGTTTTATTTTACTTGGACCTATTTCAAAAAGAGAGTGGAGCCTCCCTTTCGTAGGAACGGCCCTCACAAGAATGTAAATATACTAGTATCTTGCACGGGCAAACAATCATTTTTCGTGACTTTAACATATTATTACTCTAAACATACCACCTAAATACAAAAGAATAATGTGTGGTTAGAGAAAACGGATTATGTTGTCATCATAAAATTCAATATGTCATTGATTAAAATTTACTTCGATGCTATTAAAAACAATTACATATCCTTGACAAATAACAATGGATACTCGTTCTGCACTCTAAATAACAAAAAGAACTATAATATAATACAATATATTGAATAAATATAATATATTGAATAGCAGAAGAACTATACTTTAGATTATAAAAGCCGGTTCTATGAATGGATATTCGATTTGTTGAAGTTCTTGAGATAATCAAAATAAGTAGTTTCAGGTGAGCTGTCTATTACATTAACATCGAGGGTCCATGAACTGAATTGAAAACTTGTTATTCAAGAACTTTGAAGTTTGAATGTAGAAGTATAAAAAGGACCTATTTGGTGTTACGGCTGTTGCTTTGATCAGATGTTATGGAATTTTCGATGTGGTTGAACTGTCATCTTGTGCTTGCCACTACAGTTCAACAATGGAAATTTGGCATAAATAGAGGAAAATGCTTCAAACTTGACAATGATTGGATTACCAACTAGGAAATATTAATGATTGAATTGCAGCTGGCACTTTACAAAGTTTTTCTTTATAGGTTACTTGCTTACGACATTTCACATTTGTCTTTTGTACTGTTTATTTATAAATAAAATTTCATGAAAATTGCTCTTCTCCCATTTGTTTTTGTTTATTCCTGTACTACGTGGGTTAACCTATGCTGAAAAATATACTTGCGTGAGTTAACTTACGTTGAAAATATACATGCGTGAGTTAACTTACGCTTGATTATTTGACGGGAATGAGAAAAAACAGATGAGAGAAGAGCAATTACCAAATCTTATGACACAGACCAAAGGTTATCCAATGAGTTACTTCCATGACACAAAAACATACTTGTGGGAGAAGTATCATCTTAAGGGAATCTCAACATTGGTGGTTAAATCACAATGAATTGAATCACTTGTGGGAGAAGTAACCTTATGGTCAATCAATTTCCTATCATGAGTGTGAGCTAAAATAAAATACGATATAAACTATGTTGTTTTGTAGACGGGCTGCTTCTAGTGAAAAAGTGATTAGCGAAAACATCACAACTTTCTTATAAGTTTTTGTGTGTAATTGACTGAAGCATGACATTATCCTTTTATTCAATCATATCCATGACTTATGTTAAATATCATCGATCGAATGATGGGAGTGAGTCCGGGATAAATTTGTCAATTATATTTCGCTTGAAATAGCACTACCCATATCCTAATTTTTTTTATATATCACGAAAATACGGCATGAACAAGTAACAACTCCTTAAATAAATAATAGGGATGACCGTATTGATATAAAGAAACAAAGCGTTAATTAACGTAAGAGATGATAACTTTAAAAAAAAAAAAATCTTGATAGGAGGAGGTTGGTGTAAATTATAAAATAAATGTAAATTTGAACTTGATTGAAGAGATGAAAGTAGTATTAATAATATGAGTAGTGATATTTGAACAATTCTTTTGGTACAACTTTTAGGACAACCTTGTTGTGTTCTCTTCTTATTGGTCAAAAACAATAGAGAGAGAAAAAGGAAGAGAGAGAATAAGAAGATAATGTGAGTATGAGAGAGAAGGTTGTACAAAAGTTGTACAAAAATGGTTGTACAAATATCATTACTCTAATAATATATTTCTTAAAGTCACTTCACATAAGGAGAAAATGCTGTCTCAACCTTTAGTTGGGTTTTAGTCCTCGTCGCAGAACCATAGCTACAAGGAGATTAGTTGAGGGAAATTACATGCCATTTTAAAGAGACTGAAAAGAAAAAAACATGAACAATCAGCTTAGCTGTTTGCAAGTCCTTTCATTGTTCTTATGTTAAGACTTTCTTTGACAATGCCAAATTTCAAGTTCTTATGTTAAGACTTTCTTTGACAATGCCAAATTTCAAGTCTACAGCAAATAACTTATAAATACTTACAATCGGTTGGGTCATCAGGAAAGCTCGGGAGATCGTCCACATCGAGGTTAGAACAACCACACTTGTGAGAGAAACACCACACTCTTACCAAAAATCCAAAAATCTTAAGCCAATGGGTTTATGGGTCCTCTCAGTTATAAGGTATTCAACCTTTACTCTTTTATCCGATGTGGGACATATAACTCACACTTACACACAACAACATAATCAAAATAGACTAGTTTAATTTGATAACAATTTTTTTCCGAAAAGATTAAAGTTTCTTGTTAACTTATAACGATTTTTCTATAAGCCGCTGCAAGTTGCGTTTTAGCTAATAATTTACGGAGCTCGTGTCAATTAGTTTATTAATTATCCACTAATTTTTTTACAAGAATTATCCACTACTTTATATTTTTATATTGGATCTATCTCATATTTACAAAACCAGTGGGAGGACTGGGAGTGGTTATGGTGCATAAGGAAATCCTTATGCACCGTGCATAAATCCCAACATAATTGCTTCCTACACCCTCAAAGTGAACCAAAACCATTTTTGTTCAAAATAAAAATCTGATGGTTGTGATGTGTTTATGCACGGTGCATAAGGAAATAACTTATGCACCATAACTTTTGCCGGGAGGACTTTCTTTTTCGAATTCACCCCCTTTTTTTTTGAGGGAATTCACCCCCTTTTTATCAAGCTAAGTATTACTATATTTTTATATTTGATTTAACAGTTTAAATGTTTTTTTAGTCCTTAAGTATTTAATTGGTATCGCTTTGGTCCCTTAATTAAAAAAAAGATTGTTTGTGTATTTAAGTTTTTTTTTAGTCTCGTTTTGGTCCATTCTGTTAGGTTTTCGTTAGGTTTAATAAAAAAACTTTAAGTGTGAACACGTGTCACATTGTCATTGGCTCTGAGAATTTTATTTTTTTCTATAAAAAAAATATTTTTCAGTTTTTCTTTTATAAAACAAAATATTTTTAATATTGAAATATAATATATTTTTGTTTGTAAAAAAAATCCCAGAACCAATGACAAGGTGACACGTGTCACTTTGTCATTGGCTTTGGGATTTTTTAAAATATATATATTTTCTAAAAAAATATTTTCTTTTTAATTTTTTTTTTGTAAAAAAAAAAAAAAACTCAGAGCCAATGACAAGGTGACATGTGTCATGGAGTTAATTTTTTTTTTAAACCCTAACGGAAACCTAACATAAGGGACCAAAATTAGACTAAAAAAAAACTTAAAGTACTCAAACAATCTTTTTTTTAGTTAAGGAACCAAAACGATACCAACTAAATACTTAAGGAACCAAAATAGCATTTAAGCCTTGATTTAACACATCCTTACTAAATTAGTGGGGCAACTTGGTTTTTTTTTTTATAAAGTCACTCACGTCCAACACTATTGGATTTGAAGTGATAATATAAATGATGGGTGCTCCAAATCAATAAACTTTAATTAAGTTTTTTTAGTGAGTTTAACATTCTTATTATAAACCAACTTATAAGATGAAATATATCACTCTTTGGAAACTCATTTAAGACTCAATATGTAATCGATGTACCACTTAATTTTTCTAACAAAGCATAACTTAATGTCTAGAAAAAAAAGTAATACATGTATAGTCAATGCTGCGAAGACGAAGACATGTGGCCAACCTTAATATTCAAGTCTAAGAAGAGTGCAGAAGATGCAATGTCTAGTCGAAGAACGGCAAATCCCACTCCTTTCGCTTTCATATGCACATTGTAGTAGGGATTAGGAAATTTCTGCCACCATTGATACCGGTCTTTATCGAGACAAAGTCTTAAGTGATCACAAGCATTTTAACATATAATTAGAAGACACGCACCCAAAAAATACATATATTTTTTTTTATAACTATAAGAAAAATACACATTCTTTGTTATTTTCTCTTTCAAACTATATTCAAGTGTATTTAAATAGAGTAGTCAAATATTTACGACTAACCATTTTTCCTCTTGTCTATTGTTTTTTTTTTTTTAAAGGAATCCTCTTGTCTATTGTTCATTAGTGTATGTTTAAATAAAATTTATTTGGGTTGTGCTCATATAAAACTTGCTCATGTTCCACACTATTTGTTAGGAACAATTAAGCAGGCAATCCCTTATGTTTGACTTTTCCTTAAATTGACCCTTTAAAAAAATCTTCTGTTAAATAAATGCACATGTGACATTTTAATGTATTATTAAAGGGATTTAAAATTTAGATGATTCGCATAAATATGTAAGATTTGTCTTCTTGCTTTCCCTACTTTAAATTTAAATTTTAAAATCTAAAAACTGTAGAACAAGATAACATAATTTTTCGCAACAATATCTTAATTCAAGAGCACTGATTCAAGTTACAAACTCAAAATCATGGGTCGATTATCTCTAGTGCTAGTCGTGATACACATGTGCATCTCAATGTCGTTGCGGAACACAAATTATAACTCGCACAATCATAAAATATAACAAAAAGAGTGACAATAGAAGACCTGTATAACTTAATGATAAACAATGCAAAGATAATATAATATAAAGGGAACTTCTATGGTACACCCGCAAATTAAGGTGTACCGGTACTCTCGCTTACATTTTTATAAATTAACTATCATTTTTTATGAAAGAAATAGGTGTTTGTTGACATATATATTTTAGAAAATATTATTTTATAAGAAAAAACATCATTTTATTTTTTAGAAAAATCATACTTAATTTTTCTACATTTTATTGTAAAAAATAATCAAAATTCTCTATTATGAGTAATAGGAATTCAGAAAAATCAAATTTTATTGTGTTGACGTTTTTGGTAAATAAGATTTAGTTATTATAATTATAGGTGATAGAAAATATTTTTTCCTACAAAAAATAACTTATTTAACTATTAATTTAAGGATTTGGTGTACCAATACACTCAAATTGTTGGATGTACCATATAATTTGCCTAATATAAATCAATTAGGAAGAATAAACTAAAAGACCGATCCAAAAAACCTTTTTTTTTGACAAAAAAAACAAAAAAGACCAAACTTAAAAGACCTGTATATAGTTTTACTACCCTATTTGTTGGTCATGGTTTTTTTTTTTTAGGCATAGTATTGTATAGTAGGTGCCCAAATAGTCAAAAAAATACTTGCTGTTTTTTTTTTTTTTTTTTTAAGTCAAGTTTAAGCTAGAGCTCATATAATTTAATTATAGAGAAGTGGAGTGTCCGGGGTTCGAACCCTGACCCCTGCATATAAAATGCAATATCTCTATCAACTGAGCTAAGCTCGTGGGGATGCATGCTGATTTTTTTAATTAGAACAATTCCATTATCTTTATTAAAAGAGCTACAAAAACACTTAATCGATCATTAGTTTCATTGAAGATAAGATGCGACTAAAAAAGAATTAATTGACAATAGATTAAAGAAACAGGAATCTCTAAGTCTGAAATCTGAAAACGAAAGTTCAAGAGTAAAGTCACTTAGTCTATACCTTCAACAACACAGTTGTTGTTTGGTCTTAATTTGTTTAGCTTTTTTTATAATTTAGCTAAGAAATTAAACGAATTAAAATGTGTAAGGCGTAAGCATGTGTTTTGTATTATACACTGCCAAAACAATTGCCGACTTTTTGTTTAGTTTTCTTAACGATACAATTATAGTTTAATGGGGTGATGCCACAATTTAAGTTGAAAAAATCTTCTAGTTCAAAAATACGACAGCTTCATAAAAAATAATTACAAAAAAATTACTGCATGTATCTCACTAATTAAAGAGATTAGTGGAAGTTTAAACCAGCTAAATGTTCATAAAGGTTAGATTATGCTCTATTAGATCAACTCCTTTGAGTATTTGTTTACTTGTTAAAGAAATAGAATGAACTAATAAAGTGATGGTGTACAAGGATAGTCAAGAAGGTGGGAGATTAGAAAGTTATGATTAGTATTTAGGCTGATTAATTACCTCCCGTCCTGCGTATTCAATACAAAAGGTTCATTGTATAAGCTTACGATTTGCTCACGACCATTTAACAACAAAAATCCACACAACGGAAATACACAGATGTTATAACGATTATGGGTTCATGTTAAATCATTTAATCCTCTAAATGAAGAAATTTGAAACTAATTCAAACCACTATCAATTAGATAATTGAGCAAGCTTCACTTTTCCTTGACACATTTTTATATTCCATATTGAAAGCAATGCTATTAGAATACACATATTTAAACAAATGGAACATATAAGTTGTTCGTCGTATTTATATGGTGAACATTACCTCTCTTTTTTTTGTCATTTGAAAGAGTCGTACGAGATGTTTTTTTTTTTTTTTAAAAAAAAAGTCATATATGTCAAAGTTCTTTTATAAAGATGAGTATTTTTAATTCTAATACAAAATTTGAGTTGTGTTGTTAATCAATTTCGGCATTTCATTCACCTAAAAATGTATGTTGTTGATAACTTTTTGAACATATTAGACATATCTCATTAAACATTTTGATTACTTCATTAACCACAAAATTATTTCACATTAAACACTTATTTTACATAAATGTGTGTAATGTCATTCTTTTGAAATTTGTAAAATAAGTGGTTCATGACTTGCATTTTAGTTGTTAATGAAAGAGTCAAAATGGTTAATGAGATTCATGTTAAAAAGTGGTTAGGAACATACATTTTTTTGGTTAATGAAGTGGTAAAATGGTTAATGCCACGGCTAAATTTTTGTATTGGAGAAAGAGCAAAATCTTCATCTTTATGAATACACTCAACATTATGTTCTTTTCCCTTTTTCAATTATCTCGATATACGTAATGGAGTCTTGTTGGGTTGTTCAAAACAACTGAAAATGTTAAGATTATTAGACCGGATATTTTTTTTCTGGTTGTTTGGATTCAAACTCAAATTCTCTTTGTTGCTCGTATGAGTTTTTAGATGATGTTTTTCATTCTGTCTCGATGACTATAGACTAAATTTGAATATTTCATTTATATATATAAAAAAAAAAAATGAATGATAACAAAATATTAACTATATGCCACTAATTGATAACATTATAGTTTTAAAATAAATAAAAATAAGTCAAATGATTAATAAGTTTTAAAATTGTTTAATTTTCATTAATACTTTAATGTATCTTGACATTAGCAGCTTACCTTAACATGCTGATGCTATATTGCTGTTCCCCATTTTTTAATAGAGTTATGATACATAAACACCCTTAGGTGGCAATACACCCCTTGACACCTACACAAAAATCTGACATGTGGCCATATGGACCCCGCACAAGTACACTTTCTCTTTCTTCTTCTCTTCTCTCTTCCTAATATATGGGGTGTACAAGGGTGTATGCAATTAAAAGGTGTCTATGTAACATTTTTTTTTTTAATAAGCCGCACACATGTGGTTGAGGCTTCAACTTAGTACTATAAAAGGCATTGAAGAGAGAGATATAATAATGCAATTGCAATGTACCATATAGAGAACTCCTAAATAAACAAAATAAAAAACATTCTCTTCTCTCCCATTTCCCCTCTTATATATCTCTTCTCTCTTCTATTTCCTCTCGATTATTATTATTTTTTTCTTTCACATTTTCTTTTGTTATCTACTTGTGCTTTTTATAAATGTATTGTTCTGCTTCTCTTTTCATTTGATCACAGAAGCAGCAGAACATAATTTGACTTTCCACACAAGTCTAGTTCTGTGGCCAGGTTAATATTTCCATTTCAGATGAAGCATACCTAGTCACATGAAAAGCTAAAAAAAGTTGTTTGTTAGTTTTGAGATCTAGGAACTGGTTTTTCTTTACTCTCTAGAGTAGAGTAACTCACATTGTTTTGCGTGGACCAGAAGCAAAACATAACAATTTATTACAAAACAAAAACAAATATTCCTGTTTCTTAACAAAGTTGATTCCTTTAAACTCTTTTGTATCTATTAGTGTTTGTCTTCAACCATTGTTCACATCTTTGTCTTTCTCATTCTTCTCTTTTGTTTTTGTCAAAAACTACTATTTCAAATGGATCGTTTTTCTTCTACTACTATCCCTTTTGCATTACAAGGAGCAAAAGATGACCTAACCATGCAGATTTCTTTGATTTGGAGCCAAATCAAAGCTCCATTAATCGTTCCATTACTAAGAATATCAGTGTTTTTGTGTTTGATAATGTCGGTGATGATGTTCATTGAGAGGGTTTATATGGGTGTTGTCATTACTCTTGTGAAGCTATTTGGAAGAAAACCTGAAAAACGTTACAAATGGGAACCGATTAAGGATGATATTGAGTTAGGGAACTCTTGTTATCCTATGGTTCTTGTTCAAATACCTATGTACAATGAAAGAGAGGTACTTTATTTTTTATTCTAAAAAATGCAACTTTGTTAAGCATAGTAGTTGAGCACTTTTTTTAAAGCTTGATATTGAGTTTTCTTTTAATGTATGTATGTAGGTTTATCAATTGTCAATTGGAGCTGCATGTGGTCTTTCATGGCCTTCTGATAGGATCATTATACAAGTTCTTGATGACTCCACTGACCCAACAATCAAGGTAACCACTGAATTTAAATTATTAAATCCAAGATTTTTAATTCACTCTACGTCGCGATTCTTAATATTGCAAAAATATCATAATCATTTACAATTTATATCGACTCAATTGCGATGTCTTTTAGTCACAAACTCACATAACCTAAAATACATTGATGTCACAGCTCAGATCGTAGTCACGTACCTTTCAAACCCTTCGGAACAAAATCAATGTTTTATTAGTTTTACCCTAACAAGAAAAAAGTCTAGTTTTAAAAAAACATCGATCATGTGATATTGATTAACATTAATTTTATGGTGACAAAAAAAATGTAGGAGTTGGTGCAACTAGAATGCCAAAGATGGGCAAGCAAAGGAGTGAATATAAAGTATGAAGTTAGGGACAATAGAAATGGATACAAAGCAGGGGCTTTAAAAGAAGGAATGAAGCATAGCTATGTGAAGCAATGTGATCATGTTGCAATATTTGATGCTGATTTTCAACCAGAGCCTGATTTTTTGTGGCGTACCGTACCATTTATGGTGCATAATCCTGAAATTGGGCTTATTCAAGCTCGTTGGAAATTTGGTAATTTTCTTTCTTTTTCTTTTAAGTTTCAACACCAACAAAGCACTTTTCTAAATTTAGATTTTGACATAATCTTAAATTAAGATTCTTAATATGGAATTTGCTTATAGAAAAACTGTCGGTGGGTGATTTTTGTATTAGGAATTTTTAGTTTGGTTGGAGTGATGGTGGGTACCACTTTATGGTTGAACAACCCTGTGTAATGTGTAAAGTTGCAAGCATCACGGTCTATGGTACCACCTTCAGCTTTCGTGGTTGCCTTCCATTTAAGCCACGTTTATTTCTCTTTAATTCTTTTTAATTAAACTTATTTAAGTAAACTGCTTCGTTTTCACGAGGGACTAAAAATATGGTGATAAAAAGTTGGTAAAAAAATTTAGAGAGACTAAAATTAAAATTAAAAGATGAATGTTTTTTTAATTGTTGGATATCTTCTAGGACAACCGTGAACATTAATATTTTGTATCAGATGGGATCATAATAAGTGGTAAAATTAATACTGATGCATTCTAGATATGGAATTGTATCAAAATCTTTGATTTAGGACCATCTAAGAGTAAGGTGATTAAAACTCTCATTTTAAACCCACTAACAATAAAATTTGTCTTGACCCTCGTTTTATTATTAAAGAGCTCTCAGCTTTTTAGTGGAGAGTCCTTACCTTAATGAATGTTTTTGTTGAGACTAGAAATATACTTAGCTCATTTTATAAAAAGAGAAAAATTAGCACTTCCTTTTTATACATATGGACCTACTTGGTTCTACTACCCTCCAAAAAAAATCATTACAGAGAATGTGTTATTTCAGGTGATGTTAAATATTTCAACACCTTTATTTTATATTTTTTTCTTAATACATCTATTTTGTTTGGTTTCTTATGTTCCATGTTGGAAAAAGGGTTGAAATGGCATATTCGTAAACCTATAAAATATATATTTTGCGGACAGCCTGTCACGAAAAGTTGTGAACGAAACTGATGATAGATGACTAACCATGAGGCCCATGATATGATATAAAATAATAATGGTTTTCACGTACCATATTATATTACCCTGGCTAATTATTCATTTATAGCATAATATGGTTTGGCTGTGTAATTTTGTGGCCGAAAAGTTTGATCAACACTTTACCACTTCTTAGTGTGGAAACAGATAATTATATTCAGAGGAAAAGACATGGTTATGAAGCACGGATGTAAACACTAATATGCTGACACAACTAAAAAATTTAAAAAATCACATAAGTGATTATATATGTCGTTGTCGAACACGGCAAGTGTCTGACACGGAAACCCGCATTATCCGAGGAGTGTCCGTAAATGCCACACACTATTCACATAAAGAATTGCTATGGCCTATATGTGCAATTCCAAATTTATGCTGTATAATGTTATCAGATAATAATTGAAGATTTTGTGCGGGACCAACCATTATTATTGTTGATTTATTTATGGAGGGCAATGCTTGAAACATGCATGTGTACTATTTGAAAGAGCATTGCTGTCTTACACATCAACAACACCGTTGTTGGAATTATTGTGGTTGTTGATATCATCATTATTCTTATAGTGCTTCTTCATCCTCCTTTTACTACTCTTCTGCTAATACCGGCAATTGCATGTGCAAATTTAATGTTGGACTCATTTCATACTCACTTTTTTCATCTCAACTAACCGACAGATGCATTTATTTTCAACTTTATAATTTCTGCATAATTCATTAATCTAGTTACATGATAAATTTCATGCCAGCAAGGTTGTTACTAGTAACTAACTAGACAGTTTTTTCCTATTTTTTTTTATTATGTTTTTTCAGTGAATTCGGATGAATGTATGATGACTAGAATGCAAGAGATGTCACTAGATTACCATTTTACTGTGGAACAAGAAGTGGGGTCTTCCACTTATGCCTTCTTTGGCTTCAACGGTAAATATTTTAATTTCATCTTTCTACAATAAAAATAAAATAAAATCTTATGGTAAAAAATTGAACAAATGCTGTTTATTTGGTTCCATAAAAAATAGCTGATAATTTATACTGTTCTGAACTACAATAGGGACTGCGGGAGTGTGGAGAATTTCGGCGCTGAACGAGGCTGGTGGATGGAAGGATAGGACCACAGTTGAAGATATGGACTTGGCTGTTAGAGCTAGTCTCAAAGGGTGGAAGTTCTTATACTTGTCAAACTTGAAGGTCCACTTTCATAATTATTTCAAACTCAATAATTCAATCTTGGATTTTTAAAATATTCATAATTAAAGATGTTTTAAAAAACGAACCGAATCATATGGTTCCTCTGGTTGAACCGTGAACCTACATTGTCTAAGGTTCGGTTATTTAAATGGTTCAATTGAATCTTTATCATGTTTAAGCGGTTTAAAACAGTTGAACCATGATTCAGGTTTTGTTGTTAAAGTATTGATTTGAAAAGAAAAAAAATAGAATGCTATAACAAATAAATATATGAAATGGATTGAGTTTATATTATTAATTGGTCACTGATTTTAGGTATTTATTTTGAATACAGGTTAAAAATGAACTGCCGAGTACTTTCAAGGCCTACCGTTACCAACAGCATCGTTGGTCTTGTGGACCAGCCAATCTTTTCCGAAAAATGGTCTTGGAGATTATTAGAAACAAGGTAAGTTTAATGTTGCTTCGTTGAATTATTTTCAATCTACAGTACAAAATATACTCATGCTAATAATGTGTATGCATTGCAGAAAGTGTCCTTGTGGAAGAAGATACATGTAATTTACAGTTTCTTCTTTGTTCGGAAAGTGATAGCACACATCAATACGTTTGTGTTTTATTGCATTGTTCTACCTGCAACAGTTTTGGTACCTGAAGTTGCAGTCCCAAAATGGGGAGCTGTTTATATTCCTTCAGTTATCACTCTTCTTAATGCAGTTGGAACTCCAAGGTGTTTATTTCTCTCAACTATTCCTCTATAACTTAAGACATTAGTTAGTTAAAATATCGAATAATATGTATTTAAATGTATACCTTTTTCAACTACTACTGTGTAACATGCTGTACAAATACATAAGCCAAATTTCCCTTTAAATACAAGAAACTTGTTATGCAAGTAAAACTTTGTTAACTTGATTGTGTTTTCTACATGTCAGGTCACTCCATTTACTCGTCTTTTGGATTCTATTTGAGAATGTCATGTCTCTGCATAGAGCAAAGGCAACTGTTATTGGTCTACTGGAGGCTAGTCGAGTGAATGAATGGATTGTCACTGAGAAACTTGGAGATGCTCTCAAGGCTAAAGCAGGGACTAAAGCACTCAAGAAGCCTCGATTCAGGATTGAAGACAGGTATAAATTAGTACTATTGTCTTAGTTATTTGATAGCATTCAACTAGTTTTTTAATCATGATTGTGTCACAATCTTTAATATTTAGAGCATCGCAATTTAAGCAACTGATGCGACCAATAGTAAATTGTGGTCGCATAGATGTTGCAGAAACTTTTATGTCGTGACTCGGATGGCAGTTGCAAACCACTTTTAAAAACTCTGGCATTCAATGATTTCTAAATAGTAAATGTTATATGGTACTTCTACTTACCTACATTTGTTATCTTTGTTCTCAAATATCAAATAGGATTCACTTGTTAGAACTTGGCGTTGGAATGTATCTCTTCTTTATCGGCTGCTACGATGTCATGTTTGGGAAAAACCACTTCTTCATCTTTCTCTTTATCCAAGCAATCGCCTTCTTCATCATGGCATTTGGATATGTCGGAACCTTCGTTCCCAACTGAAGAAGGACTTGGTGATTCTTCAATCAGCAATTTCATCTTCTGTTGATTCAATATTGAACACGTTGTAATATATTGCGTTTTCAGCATACTTCTCGTAAATTATAGCTTGTTAGTTTAAAGGAAAAGATTGTTATTCTTTGAGGTTTTGCATAAGGGTCAGTGACTCTTGAAGAGTTTAGTTTTCTTGTGAATATTCAAAAAAGACAGAAAATATATGAAGTCCTTCTCATGGAAGATAAGTCCACAGAACAAGAACAAGGCAGCAGTCTACTGACATCGATCCTTAGGGAAGCAATAATGTTGTATTGGATGGATTGTTTATAATAAGATTTTGTAGTTCATTTTGATTTCATTTTTTTTCTTGAAGTTGTATTTGTTGGAAAAATAAGTCGCTTCAAGAAATTGATAAAATACATAAAGTTCCATTTTGCATAATATTTTTTAAATTCTCCTGTTTTGACGTTTGACACAAGTTTTAAGGAGTAATTAAAGTATATAAACATTTGTGTTTTTTTACTTAAATGTCCTTATTTATCATTAAATTCACATGTGATAAACCAAAGGTTGCAACTACTTTAATAGTTTATTGTGTTTTTCAACAAGGGTAAACTTGATAAAACAATATTAAATTCACTAAAACATCAAAAGTTTTGGAATATAGTTGAAGTTCTAAAACATCAAAAGAAAAGAAATAGAGGGAGTATACGATATCATTATGGATCATGCTAATATATGTTTTAAAACACATGTTAATTTTCAATTTTTTAGAAAATGGGATACATATTTCATCGAATTACGATCCTCTCCATTTAAAATTCTTTTGATTTCTTCTATTTGAAAAAAATAAAATAAAGGCAAAATTACACTTTTAGTCCCTTAACTTAATTTCAGGTAACAGTTTGGTCCTTTATCTTTTTTTCATTTCAATTTGGTCCTTTTTGTCCATTTTTATATACATTTTTAAGCTTCAAATCTAATATTCTTATGCAAACATAGACTAGGATCATAGATTTGAAGATTGAAAGACCATAAGAAAATAAAATCATGAATTTTAAACTTAAAAATTCATATGAAAATGGACAAAAATGACCAAATTGAAATGAAAAAAAGATAAACAACCAAATTGTTACATGAAATTAAGTTAAGACACTAAAAGTGTAATTTTGTTTAAAATAAAATACAGAGAAGTTTAAAAAATATATATAAAGTAATTAATGGTACTATTTAGCATAACTGTTGAGAAATATAAACATCCTACAAAACCCATAATTTGGGCTTCTAAATGAGACTTATGCATAGTTTATTTGAATCAAGTTTATTCCAACGTTTGTACCCAAAAAAATGTGAAAGTTATGCATGGTCTATTTGAATCGAGTTCAATCCTACATTTGTATAAAAAATAAAAAATAAAAAAATAAAAAAAAAATAAAAAAAGTTCAATCTAGAGAAATGGAGTGTGAATTCCCTACGATCTAGCAAATTGTATGATCGTAAAACTATTAGATATACAAGAAAATGAGTGTGAGAGAGAGAGAGAGAGAGAGAGAGAGATGTCTCATTTCAGAGAGAACAAGTTGAAAAATGACAGGGATGGAGACGGGGAGAATTAAGAGTAGAGATTACAATGGATATTCACGGGAAGCAAAGTATTCATCGGCTACTCACTTATGAAATAAAATTGATATTATTGTCAACTTCGTATTAGTCCTTGTTGATGTCCGTTAGATGGGTATTTTACAAATTTTGAATCATCATCACAAACGTACGTCCATCAAACTCTAAAATAGGTGGTTCTTGCCAAACATGAGATGTGAGTGCAGAATACAATATCATTGCTCCATCTTTGTATCCAGTAAACTATTCATCTTGCTTTGACGAATTTTATCCACTGACATCAACAATCCATTAAGTGAGAGAATTTAGCAAGTTAATACAAAAAAATCCATAAATTGTCCTCGCAAGAGATTAACTCAACTCAATTGATATGAACAATACATAAAATTGTCCACACACAAAATCCATTATTTGGAGTAGAGAGAGTATCAATTTCCCTCTAACAAGAGAGAATTTAGTAAAACCCTCTAAACCCTCTCTTTCACGCCTACGCTTTCTCATTCACCATTCACCATACACAACAGGAGTAACAATGTTTCTGAGAAGACGCACCTTTCTTCATCTTCTTCCCAATTCAAACTTCAACAATTCCATTTCATTCTTCTGTTCCGAATCACTCACACTTCCTCAAAATCAACAACAATGGCTTCAAAAATTCCAACATATTCAATCCTTAATCGACCAAGATCGCACTCAACACGCCCAAAACCTCTTCAAATACCTTATTCTCTCCAAAGTTCCTTACTCATTTCCCTCGCAAATTCACTCCCTCCTATCCAAACCCATCTTTCTAGAAACCCTCTTTCCCTTTTGTTCCAATCCCAATGCCATCCACAGAGTCATTGAACTCTTCTATTCCATGAAAAACGACGGCTTTATCCTTCCCAATTGTTTTATCAACCGTCTTCTACAATCCCTTGTTGATTTACGCCACTTTCAAAAGGCCATTACTCTTTTTAATGATGTTGCTGAATCCGGTGTTCGACCCGATAGTTTTGCTTATGGAAAAGCTGTTCTTTCTGCTGCTATGTTGAAGGATTTAAATAAGTGTTTTGAGCTGATTAATTTAATGGAGAAAGATGGAATTCGTCCTACTACTTATGTGTATAATTTAGTGTTGGGTGGGTTGTGTAAAGCCAAGAAAATAAAGGATGCAAGGAAGGTGTTTGATGAAATGATTCAAAGAAATGTTGTTCCTAATACTGTGACTTTTAATACGCTTATTGATGGGTATTGTAAGGTGGGTGGAATAGACGAAGCTTTTAGATTGAGGGCTAGGATGAATGGTCCGTATTCGAAGGCTAATGTTGTTACTTACAATTGCTTGTTAAGTGGTCTTTGTGGTTTGGGGAGATTGGAAGATGCTAAGAGGGTGTTGTTGGAGATGGAAAGGAAAGGTTTTTTGCCTAGGGGGTTTTCGAGTCTTGTATTTGATGATCAGTTGATGAGTGGAAATGAAAATGGTTTGTTAAATGGAAATGGAACACAGGTCGATGAGTGGACTTGTAATGCTTTGTTGAATGGACTGTGCAAGGTAGGAAAGGTTGAAAAGGCCAAAGAGATTTTGGCAAAGCTAGAAAGTAATGGAGTGGTTCCAAGTCCAGTATCATATAATATACTGGTGAATGCTTATTGCCAAAAGGGTGACTTGAATAAAGGTATATTGACAGCTGAAGAAATGGAAAAACGGGGGTTGAAGCCTAGTTATGTCACCTTCAATACCCTGATTAACAAGTTTTGTGAAACTGGGGATTTGAACCAGGCAGAGAGATGGGTTAAGAAGATGATAGAGAAGGGTGTTTCTCCCACTTTGGAGACTTATAACTCTTTGATTAATGGTTATGGAATGACGTGTGATTTTGTCAGGTGTTTTGAGATTTTTGAGGAAATAGAAAATAAAGGGATGAAGCCTAATGTCAAAAGCTATGGTTCTCTTATAAACTGTTTGTGCAAAGATGGTAAGCTTCTTGATGCTGAGATTGTGCTTGGGGATATGGTAACTCGCGGGGTTTCTCCAAATGCAGATATATATAATATGCTCATTGAAGCTAGTTGTTCACTGAGTAAACCGAAAGATGCTTTCAGATTTTTAAATGAAATGATACAAAATGGAATAGATGCAACTATTGTGACATACAATACTTTAATAAATGGAATTGGGAAAAACGGAAGGGTAACAGAAGCTGAGAATCTGTTTCTCCATATGACCAGGAAGGGATATAAACCAGATGTGATTACATACAATTCCTTAATGTCAGTATACGCAATGTCAGGAAACCCCGAAAAATGCCTTGAATTGTACGATAATATGAAGAAGCGGGGCATAAAACCTTCAATTGGGACTTTCCATCCTTTGATCAATTCATGCAGGAAAAAAGGTGTAGTGACAATGGAGAAAATGTTTCAAGAAATGTTAGGAATGAAATTGATTCCAGATCGAGCTGTATATAATGAAATGATTTATGGTTATGCTGAAGATGGAAATGTTCTGAAGGCAATGTCTTTGCACCAACAAATGGTTGATCAGGGAATTGATTCCGACAAGGTGACTTACAACTGCTTGATTCTAGCACACCTTAGAGATCAAAGGGTCTCAGAAATAAAGCATATTTTAGATGATATGAAGGCAAAGGGTTTGGTTCCAAAGGCTGATACATATAAAATTCTGGTTAAGGGACATTGTGACTTAAAAGATTTCAACGGTGCGTATTTTTGGTACAGGGAAATGTTTGATTCTGGTTTCATTTTAAATGATTGCATTTGCTCTCAGCTAATATCCGGGCTTAGAGAGGAGGAAATGCTACACGAAGCTGAAATTGTATCCTCAGAGTTGACTAGTGAACTTCAACAACTTGAAGGCTAACAAATGATACATACCATTGTACATTATCCAACTTTACCATTTTGGCAATATTATCTGAATAAGTACCAGTTTCTCTTTTACCTCTCTCTTTTTCTCTAGATTCATCAAATAGATTTTTAGTTCGTAACTTTGACAGATTAAATATATAGTTGAAATAATAGGGGATTAATGGAAAAGGAGGAAAGACACAAAAGTACAAGTTTCACTGATTTTTTCTTTTTAACAATAAAGAGTCACTAATAGATGTTTATATACTTGTTAGTAAAATTACTAGAACAAGTTTTATCTCACAAGGTATTAAATCAAAACGATGTCACAATTTCTTATCATGCGTCAGGTTCAATGATATTAACGTTACAATTTAGTAAGGTAAACACAATTAGTATATCAACATAATATGGCTCCCAAATTGATAAAAATCATAACATTCCAATAGTGTGTATATTGTATCTTTTGTTGCAGAAGGGTCTCCAGTGCCACTTACGCCAGTCTTGTCGAGACTTCTTTTTTTTTACGGTTTGTAGAAACTTTTGTTATTCATCAATTTTCAGTCATTAATGTGCAGTTTCATTTTCCTATAGTATTTACCATTGCAATAAATCATGGAAAATCAATCAAATTCTGATGCAGGTACTACACTCCCCACGCCCCCCCTAATAACTGTTGATCGCACCATCCTGACTTTGCTTACCTAGTTTCTTAGCTCTTCTAGAACATCAATTCCATGCAGAGGTTCATCACTGAGACGTTCAACTTTTTCTCTTCCCATCTCTAGTTCAGATTTACTTATGCCACAAGAATATTGTGCGTTCTCTGAAACTGTCAGACTGCAACAGAGAGTTGAAAACTATACATTCTAATTGACTAGGTATTTCATTCTTTCAAAACTCTGGAGCCTCACCGGTTCTCTGCTTGCAGTGACCTATGTACTTTTGCTTGCACCGTACAAAATGAAGCTTGTGCCTGTCTTTAAACTATATATAGGCAGTTCTCCTTGGGAGCTCTTGTTTAAACAAGTGTTATTTGCTGCCTTAGACATCTTAGTTTAACTGGTTCCGCATCATGGAAGATTTATCTTCTGTTCCTTTCTTGTTTGCTCAAAATGCATGTCAGTTGAGTTGCATAGATTCTTTGTACTTAATTTCACAAAATACATGTGGAGAAACTTGATGGCACTTGAATCCCGAATTGATAGTGGAAATTGAATATAAGCTTGACTAGGGAATGATATTACCACAAGATCTATTCACAGGTTTATAGCAGCTTTGACTAGCTTATGGTGTATATAATAGTGTAGCTTATTGTTATCATGTTCATGAATTTGAACAGAATCCTTAAAAAGAAAACCTGGGGTTCAAATTTCTGCAAGCTAACCTTCTAATCTCATGTTCTTAGTGAACCTCTCATCATGGAATAGCTTTGACACATTTTTCCAAACTAATGAGGGAGCTATGGGTTTGTGAAGATCGAAGTTGGATCTCAAGTAAATTTATTTGATCATCCTCTATTCCTGTGTAACATTATTTTTCTAGTTACAATTGCAATTTTGTAGCTCCCTCCCTCCATCCCCGTACTCATTGTACATATATTAATAAGAAATGGCTGTGCAATTAATGTGTTTATTAAGCCCTTAATAGTTATCGTTATTAGCTTTCTTTTTGTTAGTATATATTAAATTTAAATTCTAAATAAATTGAACAATTTACTTAATAATTATGAGTAAGTGCTGGTTGGTTAAGTAAAAGTGTGGATAAAATATCATTACACGAAGTCCATTCAAAAAGATGTGCCAAGAATACTCCTTTTTTTCTTTAACAAGTGATGTGATTACTCTTAAGAAATAGTAGAAATAAAGAGAAATTTCTACTGAATTTTAACACAGCTGCAGGCAGCAGCTGTGTAACTAAGGTTGCAATTTTTTTTAATATACTCATGATTTATGGATATTCCTAATTCCTTTTGATAAATCAGCACCAGTGGAGTGGACGGCCTGTTCTCAACATTATTTTGTAGCATGGTATTCCGAAACTTTAAAAATGGCGTTGTTGCTAATTACTGTATGAGTTCAAAATTTCATTCGTGTTTTGTAAATAAAACATTTCACTGTTGAAATGAAAATTAATGAGATGTATTGAAAAATATCATGCTAAGGGACACTGGAATTCAAGATTAAACGGAAAGCACTTTTTGGTACAGGGACGTGATTGAGAGTGTTGGTGGTATATCTACTATATGCTGAAACAGGAAGACAAAGACATGAAGATTCACAATTTGTCTCCACGAAATGTAAGATGAAGATGGTGGAAAATGAAAACCTGAACTGGTGGACATTTTTAATCATAATTGCTGATTTTTACACGAATTTGTGGTAACGATGCTATCAAAGTTGGGAATTTAGTTGACAAATCAATTTTGAAGATAGGATTTCGTTGTTAGGAAATTTTACTGCTTAGAATATCAACTTATAAAAAAATAAAAATAAAACAAGTATATTGTAGGTCTTTATCACTAGATTAAGGATCCTACATCTCCTAGCCGGTTGTCCCTGTTGATAATTGTTTGTGAGGCTGAAATTCTGCCGGGCTTTGCTAGAAAAGAACAAATATGGTAATAAGTTTTCTGTGCGCGTACATGCATCGCGTTGCAATCTCTTGTCTGATCATGACAACGATCAAAAGAAAATGCCAGAAAAGCTTCAGAAACCAAAAAAAATCATTCCAACATGTATTTCACGGATACTTGCTTCTTTTGCTTAGTGAAAAAACGTAGATTAGAACAAAGAGTGATACTTGAACTAGTGTTGATCTTACCAGAACGAATGCACCGGATCTTATCAAAGTTTTGCAGCTAATCAAAATTCAACGGGGTTAGTCTTGTGACGCTTTGTCTGCATAACTTGTCTGTGCATGTTTGATACTAAGGTGGATTTGCCGTCACTGAGCCACCATAATTTTACAAAACCTAAAAATGGATTTTATGCCCAAATTATAGACAAGAGAAGAATGGTACCATAATATTGAGAGCCTTGGGAATTAGGAAGTTAAAAAATTCTTATTAAACAGTCATTAGTGTGGGTCATTTATCAAACAGTTTGCACTCTTACAAGAATGTTTCGATATGAATTTCATACACTTTGAGTATGTTACTGGTTCTGTATCAAAATCACATCATAACATAACTCCTAAATCATGCTTTGGAAAATAAAGCACCATTATGACATTTCCACTTCCACTTTGATACCAATCATACACTTAATTTAATTTGCAGCATTGCAAAAATGATATGCATGAACATACTACAAATTATCAACTAAAGACAACTATTCAATCAACCACTAACCAATGCATACAATGAAAATATAATTCACCAACAAATCACCACAAAGCTCAACAGTTAATCATCATCACAAAATAGAATTAGGACAATAAACACCAATTAGGTCAAATCCACTCCAAATTATTATTAAGAAAACCAAAACCAAAAAAGTGCATTAACCTTAACCGATTAAACATGTTGTAAGACATAATAGAAAATTGATTCAAAGAACTTTGAGAATATCATCAGCACCACTGAAAGTAAAAGCACCACCTTCCTCCAAATTGAAAAGCTTAACAACACCATCTTCAGCCAACAAAGCATAACGTCTTGACCTAACACCCAATCCAACAGGTTTATCACTCAAATCAAGCTCAACACCAATTGCTTTCGTGAAATCACCATTCCCATCAGACAAAAGCACCACTTCATCATTAACCTTCAAATCCTCCTTCCACGCTTTCATCACGAACGCATCGTTCACCGAAATGCAAGCGATGGTGTCAATTCCCTTCGCTTTTAGCTCCGCTGATTTCTCCACGAATCCAGGAACGTGTTTCTGTGAGCATGTTGGTGTGAAGGCTCCTGGAACGGCGAAGAGGACTGCTTTTTTGCCTTTTGTTAGGTCGGAGACGGTTATAGTTTGGACTTCGCCGGCGGGGTCGAGGTAGGAGAAGGTGGATTCGGGGAGTTTGTCGCCGACGGAGATGGTGGCGGAGATTTTGGGGGAAGAGGAGAATCGGAGAGGTTTTGAGTTGAAGCGGTTGAATTTGAGAGGGAGGGTGAAGTTGGAAGAGAGGGTTTTGGTTTTGGGAGATAAGAGTGAGGTAGTGGTAGAAGATGAGAGGAGTCTGGAGAAAGAGAGTGATGTTGCCATTGTTGATTTGGAAGAGTGAGAGAGAGTGAGTAGAAGGTGTTTGTGGAAATGAATGAATGAAGAAGGTGAAGTATGAATGAAGATGAATCTTGCCTCAACCTTACCACAAAATTAGGTTATTCTTACTACTTGGCTGCTTCTTCTTCTGCCAGGTAGCACCTTCTCTTACCAAACATATCGTTATTTTCGCCAACTAACAGTGATTTTTTCAGACAAAACAAAATAGAATTTTATTTTTTTTATTTGCACTCAAACTAAGATTGATCTTGGAGCTGATTATAATTGAAATTGATCTCAGAACTATACTAAATTAATGGCATTCAGTTAATTTGAAGGAAAAAAAATATTAACATTTCATCCAAATGATTTGGGTAAAATATAATTAATTAAAAATAATTCTAACATGTATTTTGAAAATGGTTTAAAATTTATTTTGCAAAGAAAGATACTGACATTTAAAAATGTCCTGTCGATAAAAAAAATTAAAATTCATCTTTCTTGAAATTAAAGAGGCTAAACCAAAAGATAAAACTAAAATGCGAAAATTCAATATATATTCACATATATTTATAATTTCCCTCAAAAAAAAAACATATATTTATATAATTTGGATACAGTAAAAAAAATACCAATGTCTCTTATGAGTGATAGACACATATGATAAATTAACGAAATTAAAGGCCCTTAATTGATGTGCCACGTGTCGACCATTGTGGGTGCCACGTCAGCGAAGACTAAGTCAAAAGTGGTCTTGGGGGTCAAAACTGCCAAATACCCAATACATAGGGGGCTGTTTTATATTTTAATTAGTTAGAGGTCAAAATCGTAACTTTCAAAAAGATAGGAGGTCAAAAGTGCAATTAAACCTAAAAAAAAATGCATGTTTTCTTTAAATATTTTTCATGAAAAAAAAATGAAGCATTTTCTTTTTGTTTTTCGGAAGAAACCCCAATCAAACATTAGAAGAAATGTGCAGAAACTTGAATTCAGCAATGGAAGAAGGATGGTGACGTTTTTTTTAGAGAAAACATAAAGATGGTTTGAAGTCTTCATGGAAAACATAACTGAAAATGAAATATTATTAATAAATTGTAATTACATATTTACCTTTCAGTTTAACTTGTTTTTAAAAAGAAAAGTTGGGGTGTTTTGTCCAAATAAAAAGATGTTGTGTGCTAAAACACACCTTAGTAAAAGCGGGTGGATGTGTTGTAGCATTGCCTTTACTTTTTAATTATATTTTTGACTGGTTGGATTTTTTTTATTTTTTACGAACTGGTTGAAATTCTTAATCAATGTGTTTGTGAAATATTTTTTGACAGTGACTTTGTTAATAAATTAAGTCAGTTTGTGTAGGAAGATGACAAAACAATTAGGTTGGAAATAGAGGTTGATATTTTCACATCCTTTGTAATTGTCGCCAGGGACCCCGCCTACGTGGAAGATTCCTGAGTATATTGTTTGTTTCCCAGCCCGAAAGGGCATCCATATTTTAAAATCATTTTGGTATAAAAATATTTTCTCCTATTTTTATTAGTCCAAAAGATAGCACTGCTTATTTTTAATTACTTAATATTACTGTTCACTAACGACTTCAAAAAAAATACTGTTCACTGAAAAATTTAGATATTATAATTGAATTACGCGGTATTAAAAATTGATTTTGGTTGTATTGATTTCGATAATAGTGGGTTAAATTTAAAATGATTTGGGTTAAAATGTATTTATAAAAAAAAAAAAAAATTATCATCTCATAATGTTTGGACTTTGGATATATATATATATATATATATATATATATGAATTTGGTGTAGGATAATTCAAGTGGTAGTTTTTTTTTTTTTTTTGAAAGAATAATTCAAGTAGTAGTTAAGTTTGTTAGTATTACTTTTAGTTGGTTATAAATTGTGTTGTTAGAAGTTATAAGTGTTGATAATTATAGCCTAGTGCTAGTATCCGTGAGCTTATTGTACTCTTGTGCAAGTGTGTATAAGTAGCACTGGTGCTCAATAATTAATTTAGTGAGACTAT
The DNA here is from genome assembly GCF_003473485.1 of Medicago truncatula. Lineage (NCBI taxonomy): Eukaryota > Viridiplantae > Streptophyta > Magnoliopsida > Fabales > Fabaceae > Medicago > Medicago truncatula. Next base: position 48,878,244 of record NC_053048.1, read on the forward strand.
TTAATTCAATTGAGTTTATCATTTTTCTTTGAGTTAATAGTGTTTTTCACCTTTGTAATATAGGTTTTTTATGTTTTCGTCCTATAAAATTTTCAGTTTAGTTTCCGTTCTCGTAAAAAAAAAAATCCGGAAAACCCTCTTCCCCCATCCAACTCAGCAGATTCGCTTAAGTGGCGCTGACTTGGTTTTTTTTTCATTTTTTATTTTTTTTAACTGGCCCATCAGATTTTATTATTAAAATATCTGAAATTTAATTTTTAAAAAATAATAAAAATTCATTTATATTAATTTATAAAAAAATTTGAAAATTAATTTTTGAAAATAAAAAAATTTGTAAAAATTAGAAAAAAATTCAGGAATCTTTTTTTTTTACGGATATTTTAAAAAAAAAATCTGGAAATGTTTTTTATTACCAATTTTTTTTGTATAAAAAAATCAACTTTTTAATTTCGAAAGATAAATTTGAACTTTTTAATTCTAGGAAAAATGGAATTTCCACAATGATGGCAAAAATGGAAAAATCTTCATAATTTCATAAAAAAAAAAAAGATTTTTTTTCCAAATTTTTAATTTCAAAAAATATTTTATAAAAATTATGGAATAAAATTTTCGAAAAAAAAATTGAATTTTTTCTAAATTTGTATCCAGATTTAAAAAAAAAAAATCCATAATTTAGAAAAAAAAAATCTGATTATATTTTCTGATTTTTTAAAATTAAAAAAAATTATACTTATTTTATGATTTTTTAAATTTTTTTTAAAAAAAATGGTAATAATTTTTTTTCTTCAGAAAACAACTTATTAAAAATCTTCTTCATTTCGTAAAAAAACAAATTTTTTAAATTTCGAAAAAAAAATCTTAATGTTTTTTCTGATTTCGAAAAAAAAACAACTTATTTTTTTTTTATTTTAAAATTTTTTGAAAAAAAAATCTGATGTGGAAATGTTTTTTTACATGTGGCCAATTAAAAAAAAATGTCAACTCAGTGCCACAAAAGCGAATCTGCTGAGTTGGACGGGGGAGGGGAGGGTTTTTGGAAAAAAAATTACAAGGATGGAAACCAAACTGAAAATTTTATAGGGGTGAAAAGCACTATTAACCCTTTTTCTTTCTCTCAAAAATTGAATAGGAGAATTCTGATTCATAATGTCAATTGAAGAGTTGGTGTGAGTATGATGTCCCGGCAAGCGCTATCAGAGTATTAGAATTCTGATTCATAAATCATAAGAGTTAGTGTTAGTGAATCAAGGTTAAGGTTGCTTGTGTTGTTCTTCTTTGATCATGTCTACTTCAACAAAGTCCTTTTTGCAAATATATCCATTCTTGATCGCAAGAACTAGGATCAATGGTGCATGAATACGAGGTCATCTTTGGACATCAAGATGAGCTTCAAATTGTGAATGAAGAGTTCAAGAATAGGAGCATAATGATATTAATGTGCAGAAAGCTACTCACAAAGATCTCAAGAAAAAGGAGCGCAAAGCACAATTCTTTGATCAATCAATGTGTCAATTTTGCTGATTTTGGAAGATCTTTATAACCAAATCAGCAAATGAGATGTGAGATATACTCATTGATGCTTACGGTGGAAGTGATAAGGTGAAGATTAAATGGGTCATTTTTCGATATACTTTTGAAAATTGCTCTCCCAGCATAAAACGTTTGCTCCCAACCGAACTACCTAAAATATCTCCGCGTGAGTTAACTCATGTATAACCCAGTGTGACTTAGTGACGTTCGGTATATGACTTAAGTCAGCGTGAGTTAACCCATGCTGGGCTCTGTTATAAGAACATAACACCTTTATAGGAATTTCTAAAACTCCATTTGCGGTTTTGATCAACAAAGTTGCGATTTTCTTCAACCTTAAGTCGTTCAACGTCGATTACAATCACAAAATCAAATAAGTGCTTATTATCCTATTGCATGACTTTTTTATTGAATTGTTAGTTTTTTTTGGATGAATTACACATATTTAAGTTTTGTTGATTTTTTATTTTTTATTTTACAATGTTAGATGTTTATGATTTGATTGAATTGTTTGATTTGATTATTGTATAATTGATTGAATTGTGATAGAAATTGTTAGGAATTGTTAGAAATTGTTATGAATTTGTGCTAGAATTTTTAAGGATTAGAGTAGGTTTTGATCTGATGTTTGCATTGTGCAGATATGTCTCAAAAATAGGGTGATGGTCAATTAAAAAAAGAGAGTAAGAAGAAAAAAGCAAAACTCACTGTGACATGGCACGATATCGAATGTGAATGAATAAGACAAAAAAACAAGGTAAATATGCTTGTGTACAATTTACACAAGATGAGACCAAGCGAAAGAACCTGTTATTTCGATCCGCAGCCAAAAGCAGGTGCCCAGGAACTGTCGAGGACAACCCAATTGACTTAAGTAACGAGGGAAATGATTAAATGTAATGGCTTTAAATGTCTTGATTTTTTGGATGTTTTTTGATATGCTGCGCATTTTGGTATTGAATTTTTTTGAATAAAGTTGTGTTTTGAATAAATTCGAATAAAGTTGTATTTTGAATAAATTCGCGTATTGAATAAATTTGAATAAAAGTTGCACAAGTACACGAAATCAATTCAAAAAAATACACAATTTTATTTGGTTTTAATTTCATCTACGTTACATTACATTCTTCCTAAATATGTGGTATCATCATGGTGTTGGGTTAAAATTTTATTCTTGAAAGTTTGCTTAAAATGTTGATATTAAAGGGTCTTATACTTAGCGTAAAAATTTACAGCATCATTTGAAAACTCAAAAGAATGAAGAGAACACAACAGTTGCATTCTACCAAATCAACTATATATGTTTTCACATCGAATTCCCTCGTATAAGATGAGTATGGACGTAAATGAATGCATTCCAGTACATTCTTTTTAACTTAATTCTACTGCACTGCCAACTGACAAGTTTCAATTGACAGAAAAGCATGATCAAGCAGAAAAAAAAAAAAAAAAAAACATCTTAGAGGTGCATTCCCTTACATCTCACTCATCTTATACAAGGGAATTCGATGTGAAAACATATATAGTTGATTTGGTTGAATACAAGATGTGTTCTCTTCATTCTTTTTACTTTTTCAAGGATGCTTCAAATCTCTACGCTAAGTATAAGACACTTTAATACCAACATATTCGACAAACTTTCATTAATTAAATTTGAATTCCAACATAATAAACAAACTACATAATAATGACGCTATTTAAACATAATATTGTAGCAGAACCAAACTCTTGAAGGTATTTATATGTGATCTCAACAACGTAGCATCCATCTCGACCCATGGGAGCATGTTGTGCTGACAAAATATCGAGAACGTGCTCATAACGTCGTCTTCGTTCATTAAATATGGTCAACTGAACTTTATTCTCTCGTCGTCGAACGATTGACGATTATACGAAATGTACTCCACTCTTTGTGTCTCTGAGGTTGAGTCCTTATTTGATTTTGTTCAGCTGATCCTTCAGATCCTTTAGCGTGACAGCGGCCCGAACCTTGCACAAATGAGGGTTTCCACCGTTGAAGCGTACTTGAGCACTGAAAAAATTGTCCAGCTTGTTTGAGATTTACACCATAATAAATTAAACAATCAATGAAAAACTCATTCAAATATTTCATCAAATACATGGAGTGCATCATATATAAACCCTAAAACTCAAAACTACAATAACATGCAAACATCTAAATAATTAAGCAATATAAGTCATTTACATGTAAACATTGTATCATTTATATGTGAAAGAGGAAATAAGGAAATGAGTTGTTGTCTGATCTTTAAAAGGACATGCAGCGTGACTTAACTCGCACTGGCCTTCAACGTGACTTAAGCCATGTTGTGTTTAACATCTGCGTGCCTTAAGTCACACTATGGGTATTTTCGGAAGTGCAGTTATGAGTGAGCAAAACGTGACGGGAGAAGAGCAATTTTCTATACTTTTGAGTCATTTTTACCGGATCAATACCTAAAATAACGGGTCATTTACTGGTGCAATTTGGGTGCATTATTTCTTCTTGTCGTCCGTTGTTCAACTTTTTTTTTAAACTTTAGGGTGTAGTTTGTTAGGAGACAAACAAACGCGGTTGTTCATACGTTTGCAGTATAAGTTATATTTATGTTAGTCCCGATGTTTATTTTAACATATCCAATTGTATTGAAACTATTATTTTTTTTATTTTTTTTGGTCAAGTAGCCTAGCGGCTAGAATTAACTTGAAACGAATAAGTAGGGCGTCCGGGGTTCAAACTCCGGTCCCTATATATAACAATGCATGTCCCTGAGCTATAAATCTCTTAAAAAATCTGAAATATTGATACAAATAAAAAAAATCTAAAATATTGATACAAATGAAGAACATAAATTACCCGTAAAAGAAACAAGGGTTAAATATGTGTTTGGTCCCTATAAATGTACCAACTTTTTGTTTTAGTTCCTTTAAAATTTTCCTTCATCTTTTAGTCCCTCAAAAATTTTCCATTTTCACTTTTGGTCCCTCTTTTAAAGTAAAATCATATGTAGAATTCATATTTTTGAATAATATTTTGCAGAAAAATTCATAATATTATAAAAATCTATCCCAAAAAAAATTAGAATTTTCTAACATATCATTAATTTTTACATATTTTACGATTAAAAATTCATATTTAATTTCTGTTTTGTTAAAAAATTCTATTTTTTCTGGATTTTTTTTTTGCAATATTCTATACATTTCTGCATAATTTCATTAAAAAATATAAAAATTAATTAAAAAATAGGGACCAAAAGTAGTGATTGAAAATTTTATAGGGACTAAAAATTAATTTTTTTTTTTAGAAGAACTAAAACAAAATATATTTATAGGGATCAAAAACATATTTAATTCATAAACACTCCGTCAAATGGAATATGCTTTTTCAACAATGCAAATATTATAAAGATATTCTCCGTCAAAAAGAATAATAAGCTGGTGACAAAAAATATTAAAAAAGTGGCATGCATAGTGTTGGAAAACGCATGCTCTAGAGGCCGTGAAAGCTGAGTGCGAGAACATGCGCAAGTGTTGCCGTTGAATTAGTTCAATAATAAATATTTATTTATTTTTCATGCCACTTGACTTGTGTTTTTTGATAAATTGACTTGTGTTTTTTGATAAATTGACTTGTGTTTTATTTTGATGGTAAATGATAAAACTGACTTGTGTTTTATTTTGATGGTAAAAGATGACTAACCGTTTAATGTTTGCAAGATGTTTACATACGTAGCTTAACATTTCCCTCAGACACTGATCTACATGAGTCTACGGTCTAACCTACGATATATCATGTTAGGTTAGACTTTTTTCTTAAATAGAGAAGACTTAAATTTTTTTTAAACCTATTTAGTTTAAAAGGCCAGACCATATGTCTCTCAAAAAGCCTCTTAAGCCTATTAGGCCGGTCAATTTTTTTTGATAGATTGGCCGGTCTATTTAAATAATATGAATAATATTATTTACTATTATTTTATATTTTATACTTTGAATTAAAATATAAATTTGTAAACTTTTTCAATAATTTAAGCTTTATTAGTATACATTAATTTATTGCATATATAAATGTATTATTATAAACTACAATGAAAATATGATACAATATACAGTCGAATTCTCTAAAATCCCGTGTTGACTATCAAAATATAGTTTAATATAATTGAACTATTAGATCTCTAGTCTATTTAAACTTAAATCGCATTGTTTATTTAAAGATGTTCATAAGATATGAGCTTTTAAACAGACTAACATGTCGTATTAAACTTTCAGAAGGCCAGACTCAGGGCTAAAAAGTAGGCCTATGACAGGGCGCATGTTAGGCTTAAGCTTTAAAAAAATATGGCACGTCAGACTTAGCCTTACAAAGCCTAACTTGCCCTAGCCTATTTCCATCCCCACACGTGATTTAAATTTGATAAAATTACTGTTGTTGATTTTTTTTTTCTTTCTTCGGGCTAACTAGTGCATTGGCCACTAGTTTAAAAAACAAAAAGGATAAAATTTGTATCTAAAAGATCATCTTTTTAAACTCTTAAAAGTTTGACTATACAAGTTTTATGAAATTTTTACTATATTTGTTTTCTTAACTGGTGTGTTTTAAGCTAATGCTTCAAGAATATTTTTTAATGCAAAATTACATTTCTTTTTATGAATCGAATCTCATTTACGCACGTTGTAGATACTTTGTTAAACTAGAAGATATATTTTACCATCTCATCAAAGTATTTTCGGGTAAGGAAAAATCATATTTGTGAGCTCTAACTTAATTTTAGACGATAATTTGTTTTTCATAATCTTTTATTGACGTTATTTTAACTCTTTTGATCCGTTTAGATATGAATTTTTAAACTTCAAACCAAAATTTAACTTGGAAACGTGAGTCAAGAATCATTGATTTGATTGAAATTGAGAGCTCATGAAAAAATAAAATCATAAATTTTAAATTTTAAAAATCCATATACAAATGAACTAAAAGTCTAAAACAAAAGATTGAATCACTTACTTAAAACTAAACAAACAAGCTCACTGTAATTCATAATACTGGCTCTGAAGTCTGGACCGCATGTGTGCACGTTAACTTTACCAAACTTACGTGTTGAACACCACTTTGAAAACTGCAATGCGTCAACCAAACCACTGAAGAACCAATAAGTCTCACGTGACGAAAATAACGAGAGAGAAAAATGAGATGTTAAAAACTAGTACCCAATTCAGCTGTGTGCCCATGGCCGTTGGTTGGGACCGCACACTTTTCTTTCTCATAAAGCATACGGATGACAATTGGTCAAAAAAAAAAGTACATACGGATGACAAAAATCATTTTGTGTTTTTCGTAGAGACTAATTTAAACAAAATCAATAAACATTAAACAACCTCTTCAAAAAGTTAATTTTTAACCTCTAAATTATTTAAAAAAATAAGTAATAATAAAGCTATTCGTGTATTGAAAATAGACATTTCATAGTTTAACTCACATTAGATAGCTGTTAAAAAAAACTCACATATAGATAATTGTGATATACTAATAATCTAAAATTATTTTTCCTTCAAAAATAGTGTAAAATTATTTACAATGACAATGTACCAGAAGAACCGGTTTAAATTTATTAAATGAAATGTATTAAATTTAAATAATTATATTTAGTTACAAATATATGATTTTACTTACGATGAAAATACCAATATATGAACGGTAAATACATCTCAACAAAACTATATGATAACATAGTGTTCACCAAGATCCCTATAAAAAAAAGAGTGTTCACCAAGAAAAAATAAACACAATTTTTTAAAGAGTTTTTGTTAACGAGTGCCTTCAGGATCCCTCATAAAGAAATTATTCTTTAAACAAATTAAAGATTTTAATTTTCAATGCAATAAAAACATAAATTTTTATAAAAATTTACCAATTTTGAAAAATAAAGAGTGTCATGAGACACCGGTTAACGTTTTCTTTTTTAAAATAATACATACATCAAAATATATGGTACCAAAGTGTTCATCATGAAAAAGAATGAAAATAGAAAACTTTTCGACAAGAAATAAATAAAACGTAATAAAATTAAATAATCAAATTTAGTTAAGATTTGAGTACTTAAAAAAGAATATTCTAGATTAATTTCTCTAAACCTAAAAAGAAGCGAGAGTTGATCGGGACTATAAGTAACCCATAAGCAGGTTTCTGAGCCTCCCACACAAAACACGCACTCTTAACTTCTTCTTCTTCTTCAGATCTCAATTTTCACATCGATTTCTTCTCATCCATGGCTGCTATCACTTCCATCAAGGCCCGTCAGATCTTTGACAGTCGTGGCAATCCTACCGTTGAGGTTCGTCTTCTCTTCCGCTTCGACACGTTCGAAGTTTCTCTGATTTCTCTGATCTATCGCTCATCGATCTCTCGATGTTAATTTTTTGTTACTGTGGATGGAATTTGAATTTGAATCTGATTATGATCATTATAGGTTGATATTACTGTCTCCGATGGCACTTTTGCTAGAGCTGCTGTTCCTAGTGGTGCATCCACTGGTATGTTTCACTCTTTTTTTCATCAACGTTATTTTGTTGATTCGTTTTATGTTATTGTTTTTGTGTTTCAAAGTTATGAATATGCTACTGTAATTTTTTAATACATCAACCGCTGTTTACTATGATTTTTGATATTTAAGTATTTTGCTCTTTTGCATCCATGGATATTTACGTAGGTGGCTTGCATGCTTGAATTATACATGTTAAACACCGATTAATTTTATTTTTGAAATAAATTATTAGGTATTTACGAGGCTCTTGAGTTAAGAGATGGAGGATCTGACTACCTTGGAAAAGGTGTATCAAAGGTAATAACTCTCATGTTTCATTTAATAACACTAAATAACCTTAAATTAACCTCACCTGTTTTGAAGTAGGAGTATTATGTTTTAGAAATTCAATGTCTAATTAGGAGAAATACTTTTAATCTGTATTGCAATTTATGCACTCCAAATTTATATCAATTTATTATGTTTTTTTTTTTTTTTTGTGTGTGTGTGGATGTTCACTAAATTTGACATCAACAACTATGAAATGGAGTAATTGCCTCTGTGTTTTTTGGTTATTAACTTGCTTATTTTCATTTTGTTATATTGTTTTTATTTTGTTTTTCCGAAGTCGTTGATGCTCTCAAGTCTCAACTACCTATTTTATGAAGGAATGGAAAATTTTCCTTTATGATTAGAAAACTACCAATGGATCCTTCTGAGCCTTCATTTCTTTTCTCAAAACTGTTTTGTTGTGTTTTGTTACTTCCTGCTTTGTTTCGTTTCTATGTTTCTTTCATGGTGGATTTGAAAAATATGATGAAAATCGCTGCGTTTATTTGTTTATTTCTTATACCAAATAAATAAGTGAGAGGGATACTACATAGTGTGTAAGGTTGTTATGTTGATTGATTTATCAGTATGCTCACCTGGTTGTTTTTCCTGGTTTGTGCAGGCTGTTGCCAACGTGAACACCATCATTGCCCCAGCATTGATCGGCAAGGTATGTTCATATTTGTTTTACATTAGTGTTTCTCGACTTGATAATTATGCCCATTACAGTTTTTTTTCATCATCCTCCCATGATAGTATAGCTGAGTTAATTTAATCAACTTAGATTTAACATTAATTCCATTACTAGAGCTTATTTTGATTGACTTACTTGCCTTTCTGCAACAAACAGGACCCAACTCAGCAGACAGAAATTGACAACTTCATGGTTCAGAAGCTTGATGGAACCGTTAATGAATGGGGTTGGTGCAAACAAAAGGTGCTTAACAGACTATGCTTGTAAATTGTAATCGATCACACTTCTAAGTTCTAATAACTAATCCATCTGGTTCTGATGGTTTTGTTTTTGGTTTCAGCTTGGTGCCAATGCCATATTAGCAGTGTCTCTTGCAGTGTGCAAAGCAGGTGCTAATGTCCTAAAGATTCCTCTATACAAGGTAATTTATCCGTGAACTGTGGTACTTCACTGTATTTAAATGCCTCTGTTAGTTGGATCCATGTTGTGTAATTGAAGTTGTTTGCTACTGAAAATATTTAGTACTTGATGACAAACTTTTATTCATCTAATTTTTTTGGTATTCGGTAATTAAGAACAACATGGTAACTATGTATTTCTACTGTCAGATTGATTAAAATCAATCTTTTACAATGAGTTACTATTATAATTGATTGTTGAAGTTTGCTAATTCTTACAGCAGCAACATAGTCGACACCCCAGTTTTATTGTATCCTTATTTTTCGTTGAGACTTTTTGTTGTTTTTGTATCTAACTTCTTTATGGCCATTCTGTGGGTGCAGCATATTGCAAACATTGCTGGTAACAAGCACTTGGTTTTACCTGTTCCCGCTTTCAATGTGATTAATGGTGGATCACATGCCGGAAACAAACTTGCCATGCAGGTATGTTTTCAAAAACCGTTCTCGAGTTTGAGAGAGAGAGTACATATTGAAATTCTGATATATAATGCATATGCAGGAGTTTATGGTTCTTCCCGTGGGAGCCTCCTCTTTCAAGGAAGCCATGAAGATGGGTGTGGAAGTCTATCACCATCTGAAGGTCGGTTTGCATTTTACATTCGTTTACCTCTTCCAAAATGCATTATCTGAATTTTGTCAAACCTCAATAATATGTTATGGAGCCCTTTTATTATTCAGTTTCTATACTTTGTTTTTTACCAGTAGTAAGTGGGTGCTTTTACTGGAAACATAAAATATGAAAGTTTCCTTTATCATGGCTTGCCAGCCCTGGGTCTATCCACATATGCCTTGATGGTTCATGAATTTGATTGTAGATTTATATAACTAACTTTTGTTAGTTGTTAATGACGTGTTATGCTGATGTCATTTCAGGCTGTGATTAAGAAGAAATATGGTCAAGATGCAGTAAATGTTGGTGATGAAGGTGGCTTTGCCCCTAACATTCAAGAAAACAAGGAAGGTTTGGAATTGCTAAAATCCGCCATTGACAAAGCTGGTTACACCGGCAAAGTAAGTTTTTTCTCCTCTATTTGAAATTCTGTTGTTGCTTTGGCTTTTCAAATTTATTCATTTAAAGGAGTATGACATTTTGTATAATGTTCTTAGGTTGTCATTGGAATGGATGTTGCAGCTTCTGAGTTCTACAAGGAGGACAAATCATACGATTTGAACTTCAAGGAAGATGTGAGCTCTTTTTTTTATTTTTATTTTTTAGTTTTTTATTGTTGTACTGCCAAGTGCTACCAGTTGGTCTTAGCTGGAAAGTGATGAAAGCCAGATATCAAATTAGAAATATTAAAATAATCAGCAATTGCAAACAGAGACTAAGGAAGCATGAGATTAAAAGAAAACAATCAGAAATAGCACAGAACAATGTAGATTGAGAAAACTTGAACGGTCTACCAATCTTTCTGCTCAAAAGTCTCAAAACTTTACTTCCTTCTCTTCAAAATTATTTTAACTTACCCCAAACTGACTTTCCTTTCTCACTATTTTGAAGCTTGATCATTATCTAAAACATTTTTCAATTCATCCTCCTTAAACCTCTTTTGCTGATTATACACCTTAGTACTAGAGTTTCTATAAGTAAGCCTAGGGAACTATAACAACAGTTCTTTTGGCAAATACATGGGTATAAATTATAAATTACCCACCACTTTTTAAGAAGGGTTAAGAATTGAATCTATTCTCTTTAATTTTGCTGCCTTGTTAGCCATTTTATTTACATATACAACTTAAAAGATGGATTATTCTTTATAATTATAGTTGTATACAATTGTTATATTATATTGGTAAACATATAGTATAAGCTTCTAGCATTTATGTTGAAGTTTCCTCAAAAAAAAACATTTATGTTGATGCATGTTAGATTATTTATCTCTTTGGCATTGCTGTTTGACAATCCAGAACAACGACGGCTCACAGAAGATCTCTGGAGAGGCTTTGAAAGATCTCTACAAGTCATTTGTGTCAGAGTACCCAATTGTTTCAATTGAGGATCCTTTTGACCAGGATGACTGGGAGCACTATGCTAAGATGACTGGTGAGATTGGAACCAATGTACAAATTGTTGGCGATGATCTCTTGGTTACCAACCCCAAGGTCTGTATATTATATGAATTTTTTTACTCTTTTGGGTGATATTAGAAAGATTGTCCTCTGATTTGTTGCTTTTTGCTTTGTGTCCACAGAGAGTTCAGAAGGCAATTGACTCTAAAGCATGCAATGCTCTTTTGCTCAAGGTACTCATTCTATTGGCAATTATTTTCTGCAGAGAAGTTATTAGCCCTAGGTAGATAAATTTATTGATACACTTTTGCTTTACATACTTGAAACAATCAGGTGAACCAAATTGGATCAGTGACTGAGAGTATTGAAGCTGTCAGGATGTCCAAAAAGGCCGGATGGGGTGTCATGACCAGCCACAGAAGGTTTGAACTTTGTCTCTAAATGCAAATGACAACAGTGAAACTATTCAACTGTAAGATATTTAAGAAGGCAATCACTCACTATACTACTAACATCATATATTTTTGTTTGCAGTGGAGAGACTGAGGATACCTTCATTGCTGATCTTGCTGTTGGTTTGTCAACGGTACTACCTTATCCCAGTTCAACAGTTGTGCTATGTAGCTTTGACAAACTGAAGTCAATATAATTACGTTTGCTTTTTGTTAATTGTATCTTGAACAGGGTCAAATTAAGACTGGAGCACCTTGCAGGTCAGAGCGTCTTGCCAAGTACAACCAGGTTAGTCTTTGTTGATTACATTTGCATCGGTTTTCAAAGTTAAGCTAAGCTCAAGCAGTTTCTAATTGGTTGGTGCTCATTTGGCAGCTCTTGAGAATTGAGGAGGAGCTTGGTGCTGAAGCAGTGTATGCTGGAGCAAACTTCCGTACCCCTGTCGAGCCATACTAAAATCTTTGAAAGTGGAAAAACCGGATAACCAACCTTAGTTTGAGCAATGAGATTTGGCTGCGGCTAGTTTTAGTTGCGATGAATAAATTATTTAAGTTAGATTGTTAGTCAGTCTTGTTTTAAAAGACTTGATACCAATAAATTTTGACCTTTTTATTTTATGGGGCTGACAAGTTATGCCCTGGATTTTTAAAGTTGTGCGATTTATGATGTTTAGCTTTTGATGTTTGAAGCCTACTTTCAATGTCGTTCCAATTTTTCAGTTGAGTAGTAACGATTTTTGTTGGTGTTACCTGAGTTAAATTATTTTTCATACTCAAAGTATCATGCCCAGTAGCTACGTATAACAACAAATGTAACAAAACTTTACTTCACCGGTTGCTTGGGTTAGCTATATGAATAATCAGACGTCATAAAATTTGGACATCCATTAGGTACAGAAACCATCTACCACCGACCCTTGCTTCAACTTTACATTTACAGTTTCGTTCACAACTTACTCTAAATCTTCACGATTGATTAGGTTGAAAAGAGAGATGCATTGTGGTTGCACAATATAAGCTAAAAAGAGAAATGCATTGTGGATGCACAATTTGACATCCGACACCTTATAAAATATATAGTTCAGGTGTTTAGATTTTTTTCCTCATTTTGATACGTCAAACAAATTAGATTTGGGATGATGTTAGATTTGGTGTTGTATTTTGTGTCCAAATAACAGTTCAGTTTTAATCATCCATTAGTACTATTATTTTTTAGTAAAACGCTATTAATTTCTAACAACATATGCAGTCCTAATGTACACTCTTCGGCTTTAATTGGATTGATGTGGAATGAAATGATATTAATTAAACCAAGTTGCTTGGGCAGGAGCTCCTTCAAGGACGTACTCGGATATTGGGTTTGATTTTCAAGGGAATAACGCTTGGCCAGTGCGCATGCCTCTACGCACGAGCCGGATTAGTCGTCCACCTTTGGTGAGTCGGAAATCGGTGCGAAAGTCAATATTGTTTGTCTCAAATAATATCATTTCTTTTATTTTTGCCTTTCGCATCGGTGCTAAAAAAGTATAGTATGATTCCAAAATAAAAGTATTGTTTGGAATTATTTCAAAATAAAAAAGTATTATTCACTTAAATAATATTGGATTTTTAGTCGTCCCAAACAATATTATTTTTGGATTTTTAGAAAGTGAATGGAATGGTACGAAATATGATGGAAGGTATGATTCCATCCCATTCCGCAATCTCCTTCTATTATTCGGGTAGCACTTAGATGACATAGAATTGAGTGACATTGATGACATTAGTCAATCATAATGTCATAATGTTTGCGTTTTTTTCTCTTTCACAAGCATTGTAACATTGTGATTGACCAATATTACCAATGTCACTCAACTTTATGTCACCCAAGTGTTATCCCTATTATTCATTCCCCAAGGGAGGTATGCAATAGAATGAATATGATACCCAACAATTGCATACCTTACAGCGTTGCTCCGGCTGGAGGAATGAAAAACTCTGTCTTTGATCAAGTTCTTCAATGCTTCCTTGGAACGAAGAAGATTATCCATTAAGATGGATTAATGATTGTAATGTACATCAAACTTGGGTATTGACGCTTGCAAAAAAAATAAAAATCACTCAATTTCGCCATTGAGACTCTTTTTGTAACGTTTTATTTCTTTTCACTTACTTTTTTTCTATCATGACTCAGTTGGAGCTCTAATACTAATGGTTAGGTATCAAGAATTATGTTTAAAGTTTTGATTCTCATTCATTGCTCAAGAGTGTATTGCACAATTCTACAAAGCCAAATAGGTCCATCCCAAACAAATAAGTGCAATGAGACTTCAACTAGTTTATTGGCTATGAGTTACTTTTTTTTGCCACACACAACATTAGAATTACGATTAACATAAGTGATTTCTATGTATCTTTAGTTTTTCTTCCTTACTTTTTTATTTTGGGATTTCGTCAGTGCAATATTGTTTGTTTTGATTTCCCTTATTGATACTATATTTTTTTTTTTTATAGGAAAAATGTTTCATGTAAACCTCTTCAACCCCTTTGACACCGTAATTGATTTAATGTTTTATTTGATACGCCTCATAAAAAGATTATTTAAGTGGATGTTAAATGAGTTTATAATATGTTCACTTTAACATTTTTTTGACTGAATAATTTGGTTGCTCATTTAAATTTCATTGACAATTTTTATAACATGGCAAACCTAAATGTGTAATAAAATAATTTTTTATATTTGGGACGAGTTTGGATATGAGTTTGAGGTAGATATATATATCTCTGTTACTCATCCCGTACATGTGTTTTGAAATTAGGGGAAATCCAAACATATTTAAATCAGAAAAAAAAACCGTCAACTCGGGATGAGTTCATGCGGGTAGTTGCGGGTAGGAATTTCGGTGGCATGACTATTTATAATATTGTTGATGGAATATTTATTTATAAAATTAAGCTTGAATTTAAAAACAACGTGATAAAATGTGCGTAAGTAATCATATTTGATGTTATGAACACTATAGGAGCTGTCACTTCAATATTAAACAATCCATAAACATTTTTTAATGAAGTGTGTGGAAACTATTTTGAACTGTCAATCCACCACCATTAAACTCAAACAGTAACTTATTATAAACATCTAATTTAAAGGATCACATAATGAATTGAACATTTTATTTTTAGCCACTTTACATTTGTGTTATATCGAAGTATTTTATCGATTTAAATGAATGATATCGTTTATTTTTGGTAAAAAAGAAAATACTAGGATACAAACATGATGTTGCATAGTCACCCATATAAACATGGCCAAAAATACCCTTAATATAAAAAAAGGTGAAAAATAATGGTAGAGGGAAACACAACATAAATAAATCTCGAAAGGGGTTCGTGAGAGTGGCGAAACCCTAAACATAATCGATGGCGGAGCATTTAGCATCGATATTCGGAACAGAGAAAGACAGAGTTAACTGTCCATTCTACTTCAAGATCGGAGCTTGTAGACATGGTGACCGCTGTTCTCGTCTTCATACCAAACCCACCATTAGTCCCACTCTTGTTCTCTCCAATATGTATCAACGTCCTGATATGAACCTTAACTTTATCAATCCTACTCCTAATCAACCTCAACAACCTCAACCTCCTCAACCACCTCAACCTGAATCTCTCGACCCTGATAAACTCCAAGAACACTTCGATGTGTGTAATATAATATAACCCCTTTTCTCTTCTTCAATTTTATATATTTTTTTTTAATTTTAATTTTTTTTTAGGATTTTTATGAAGATCTATTTGAGGAGCTGAGCAAGTATGGTCAAATTCAGAGCTTGAATATTTGTGACAATTTGGCTGATCATATGGTTTGTATTCTAATTCCTTTCTCTTTTTTGATTTATGAATCTAATTTTTTTTTTTGTAATTTTGTAACCCTAATTTTTATGATTTTTTTTTTTTTTTTTTAGGTTGGCAATGTATATGTTCAGTATAAAGAGGAAGACCATGCTGCTAATGCTCTTATGAATCTCACTGGAAGATTTTATTCAGGTTCTTTATTTTTCCCCTTTCGTTTCATTTGTAGTTAGGGTTTTTAGTTACACAATTGTTGCTATTCGTTGTTCATGGCTTGGTTTTAATTCTGTTGTGTGAGCTATTATTGGTTACATCTGTGAACTTATTATGCTATAATGATGATGATAAAGCCATGTTTCAATATATATTTGTGTGTGTGTGTTTGCACGCACATTATCAACATATATATAATAACTACCGGCAATGTTGTATGAGACAGAGTGTTGGGCTGTAAAGAACCAACATGAAAATAAATTAAGCGTAACAGATGAGGGTGTCACATTGGATGTCTGATAAAACTAAACGAGATACGATTAGAAATGACAACATTAGAGTGAGAGTTGGCGTAGCACTTACAATAGAAAAGATGGTGGAAACTAGGCTTAAGTGGTTTGGGCATGTAGAGAGAAGACCTCTGGATTATTTAGTGAAGAGAGTGGATCAGATTGAAGGTAGTCAAATTACTAGAGGTGGACAAAGACTTTTTTTAAGACAAACTATTAGGAATGATCCGGAGACTAAAGAGTTGGATCGAAATTTGGTTCATGATAATTTCATCCATGTAGCCAACCCCACTTAGTGGGGTAATGTTTGGTTGTTGTTGTTTGTTGTGTGTGTTCCTTTGAATCGTTTGTGTAACTAAAGGCAATATTCATATTGGTTTTATTTCAGTAGATTGAGATATTCAATTGGTTTGGCATTAGTTCTCTATGTTTACCTTATTGTACCCACTTTTATTGTCCCTTCTTATGCTCATTTTGGGTGTCCTTGAGCTTTATCTGATGGAATGATTTTTGGATAGGTACCTCTTGTCACACATAGTAGTTCTTATTTTTCTTCCACTACATCTGTTACTATCCAATGTTGTCCTTACTGGTTTCGTTGTTTGCATTTAGTTTTTTTTTTCTTCCTTCCTGGTACCCACAATTGTAATTTTCTTTTTCTATAGCAATTAACATTGCTACCGAGTTCAGTATTGTTTGGCATTAGACAAGGCTATTGTATTATCCATACTTGCAAGTACACAAATTATAATGATTATTGCAGGTAGGACACTGATATATGTTTCAAAATTGCTGTTTCATGTAACACATGCGAAAACCTTAGCATTGTCTATCATTGCTTGTTTCTCCTCACTCACCCCCATCCTCGATAACTACTGACATTGTGATTTGGCTGTCATTCTTCTAGGCCGACCAATCATTGTTGACTTCTCTCCTGTTACGGATTTTCGAGAAGCTACTTGTAGGCAGTACGAAGAGAATGTATGCAATCGAGGTGGCTACTGCAACTTTATGCATCTAAAGAAGATTAGCAGGTTGACTTATCAACATAGTCTATTCATGCTTTTCAATTTTTTTACTGTTGCATTTATACTGTTCTTGTGTTACGTCCTTCCCTTTGATTTCAGAGATTTGAGGAAGCGATTATTCGGAAGAAGTAGTAGGCGTTGGAATGACCGTAGTGGAAGCAGAAGCCGGAGCCCCCCGAGGAATCGTAACTATGAGGGGCGTTCATATTCTGGCCGTGGTTCTGGTAGAAGGGATTTGGACAGGTCTCATGGCTCCCATGGTAGAAGGCCAAGAAGCCGTAGTCCTCGGCATAGAGGAAGGCGGAGTAGAAGTCCAGTGGGCAGAGATAGGAGTCCGAATCCGGTCAGAGGAGAAAGAGAAAGTAGTGTAGAAAGGAGAGCTAGAATAGAACAATGGAACAGGGAGAAGGAAGTTGGAGATTCTGGTAACAAAGACAATAAGAGTAACAATGATTATGAAGAGGCGGGCTTAAAAAATGGCAGTGATTCTGGCAATCATCAGATATAGTAAAATCAGAGCGATTTGACCCAAAGTGAAAAGACCTTGTAATAATTTCTGCAAGTAATCTGGTTTGTTTTGTTTGCACCTATTGAGTTGGCTGTAGTTTTTTTTATATAATTTTATTCTGATTTCTGAATTTTCTATTTAGATGAAGTATTAGTTTTGATATAGTTCAGCAGTGGATATTTCATTTCTGTAATTGGATGAATGTTCGATGGTAAACTATGTTGAAGATTACCTGGGTGAAATAGAGGGAACCATGTTTGAATTTCAACTATGTTCAGAATGTGAAACAATTTTGGATCGGATCCTTCTACTGTTGCATGTTGAGTTTTTTGTTTTGTTTTTGTTCTGTTGCAAATCACCATATAACAGTAAACGTAAGAAGCGAAAACTTGAACCCATTTTGTGGAAATGGTGTAGTGGAGTCTTCTAAATGAAATTTTGGTTGTCGAATGGATCATGGGGGAGTGTGTTTTCTCTTTTCAGCATCTTCTTTGGGAGTTTTATTCACTTTTATGATTTTTTACAATCTAGATTTTTAAGTATGGATTTCAATGAATTTATAACAGATTTTTAAAGTAATTCTACAGATTTATGAGATTTAAAATGATTATAGATTTTAAGCAAAACTTCAAAATCGGATAAGGAACTTGTTGATTTCGCCAAAAAGAAAATAGTCAGTGCAAAATTAAATTTCAAGCCAATACAAGTAAAATGATACGAGCATCTCCACACATTACAACCAATCAATCTGTATAGCAGATCCAACCACATATATCCATGTAAGTTGCTGCCATATCATTGTGCATTGACATATGTGAAGTAGTTGACTTGGATATGTATTTTCAAACATATGGAATCCTTTGTCAAATTGAAACACTTTTTCTATCCTTAACGTCGCCTTGGGATCAAAGCTACCAAAAATAGCTTTAAAAGGAGCTTTCAAAATTGCATAATGCCACGTTTATACTTCTGCGAGAGTTGTCCAGACAAAATGAGCCCCGGTTTGATACACTATCCTTTAAAAAAGCCTCACTACATCATAAATAGAAAAAGAAAATAAAAATTTGAAATGAAGGATGACATGACAAAAAAGTTGGAAGAGTACGAGAGTCTCAACTCTCAAGGGTTTGGTTGTTTTAACTAAGTCTCACAAAATCCACTTAACAAAACAATATTTCAAAATCTAGATATTTTTAAATACCGAAATATTTTATAAGTCGTAAAAAATATCAATTAAACATCACCGAATTTCGTTATCCTCAATAAAAGATTATCTTGATAAACTTGATTGAATACCACATACTAACATTTTTACATTTTATAAGTCTTTATTGAATACCACAAATTCTTTTATTATCAAAGAGTCTTAAAATCTCTTGAAATCCCAATCCAATACACCACCCAAAATTAGTGGCTTTGGTGATTCATTTGGTAGATGTGTGACTTACTCCCAAGCATGGGAAGCATACAAGCTGTAAGGTTCTTTTGAAAGAAAAGGGCAGGAGAGAATGTTTAAGGTTAGGAGTCAATAGGCGCTACCTTTGAGTTGAAAGTGAAAACTGCACCATTTTTTAGGATCTCGTTGGATTATTCAACCCGAGTGTCGTTCTATTAAAATTTGTCTAAAAAAAACAGCTCATTGGAGGATGTCTAAGCAGCAGAACCGAAACTTTACTAGACAGAGTTTGTTGCAGGCAACAACTTATTACACCTAAAGATCGTGTTCTAGGGGACATAGACATCTTAAAGCCTTGATCATGAGACATATTGTGCACATGGCAATGACTTGTACTAGCACCCAAACAAAACCATCCACTTTCGATTAATTTCATCACAAAGGGATCTAAGGAAATGGGTTGACTACATTGCAGAACTAGGTAAGACTTGTTTAACTGACTACATTGTATGATTAATTTCATACACTGCAACCCAACAAGTTACTCGTCTTTGAGTTGCTAAGGGTTGTTTAAAACTCCTAGTAAGGGAATTCCAAGATACTTTACCAAGGTCGCCAGTGCTTGTGATTTCTATAGCCTCACTTATTTTCTTTCATAACATGTCACAATCTTAAAAAAAACGACCATTGACTGATCTTAGCAAAGTTTAGTCTGAGTTTTCAAAAACAATATAAGAATGAAAAAACAGTCAATTTGATCCATAAATTATCACCCTCTCTCTCACCAATTTAGTCTTCAACTATTAAAATAAACTAAAAAGTCTCTAAACTATGAAAAATAAGTCAATTTAGAATAGTTTAGTAACCTTTCAGTTAAACATCTAAGATCGTCTTTCAAAACGACTCCCCCACCAAATCCCAATAACAATGCTTGAAAACAACGTGAAAGTCATAATCTCAGCTTTGTAGCAGCACGTTTTAAAGAGAATTTTTTTTACTCATAAGTCAGGATTCGATCGTAAGTTGATAATCCAAGTTATTGATGATCCAATTTGAATAATACTCTAAACAATAAAACCATCAGCCAGTTTTCCTAAATCAACAACTGTATTTTCAGGTCACCCCAGATCCAAAGAAGATCAAGATGCTCACTTTTCTATCATAAAGCTAACAAACCCTTCACTTGGCACTGTGCTTGGCCTTATTATGAGAACCTAAGGCATCTTCAGTCTTAAAAGACCTGCAGTCAAAATAAAATTGTGCAAGAGAATAAGTGTGTATAGAACGATGAGGAGGAGGCTAATAGATGTAAAAAGACAACTCTAATCACCTGTTACAGGGCTTGCAGCTGTAATCTCCACTAGACTTTGGAGTCTCCTGCTTCTCTGGCTGCTTGTTATTTGCAGCAGATTTACCAGCCTGCTTAGGGTAAGGAGTATCAACGTGGACACTACTCCTGCCACCTGAAAATATCATAATTCTCGTCATTTCCTTTCAGTTCTACTTTGTTAATAACATGCATGCATGACAAATTAACGAGTCCAACAAGGTTAAACTATCAAGTCTCGATTTTGTTTTCTAATTGTACTTCGGTCTTTCATATTTTATTACATTTTATTGTGATTCAACCAAAAGACAAAATTGTGACTAAAAAATATAACAATGAGTCAGAAAATATTTAACACGTGGTCAAGTAGTTTAACTGTATTCAAGTCCAGCATAAGTCACAAAGTAGTTTAACCATAAAGCAATAGCTGCTCCATGAATAGGCGAAGTGGTGAGAGAACATTGTGGGGAAAGAGACGCACCACAACAACGCAATTTTATGCAATAACAGTGCAAAGGGCTGTATTGAACTACTGTCAAACCTTATACATCTAGATGGCAGTATTCATATCTTATTTTATCAATGTTGGCATATCCAAGATGAGGAGCATTAGTGTACACAACGAATAAGGCTTAGGGGTGAAATATCATAAGACAATTTTTTCTAAAAAAAAGTACAGGGGAAAAAACTAACCAGTCTTCTCTGGAGTGACAAATTTTGCCTTCTTCACAGGTACAGGTGTTTCCTTGGAAGATTCAGCAACCCTCTTGTTGCTCCCTTCAGTCTAAAACAAAACTCAAAATTAAATTCAAATTCAGAGACAAATCGAAGCACAATATAGTCTCCAGTTACCTTCTTCGGTGTCTCCTCATCAGAATCTTCATCGCTTTCATCTTCACTACTACTTTTAATTTGACCATTCGCCATGAGCTAAACGGCACATTACCAAAATAAACTAAAATATGAATTAACTAAAATCTCCTTCAATAAAAAATTCAGTAATCGGAAAAACCAAGTCTACATCGTATATTAAATAATACCACTAAGACACAATAGCCCCCTGATTCAATCATTAAATTAACAAATATATTTAAAATATTTAATTGGTCCACATAGTTGATAACTCTTATCATTATCATGACCGACCGTGAAAACAGGATTATGAGGACAATTTGGACAGCAAATAATAAAATTGAACTATAATAGCTGCATTCTATAGTCACAAGCTGTTATAAGAAAGTCAAAACAATTTGGTAAAAATGTATGTGAAAACACCTTCACTTTTAAGTAGGAATGTTCATCACTTAATCTATGTTATAAGTAGTTGCGCCGACCAGCTTCATCTATTTTGTAAGTGATTGCCACCCGAATCATCACAGGAATGTTTTAGCATAAAGTTGCTCTCATATATCTAGCAGTGGTAAAACCATTAATTTTTGGTACAAATATGTTTTCTAAAGAGATTTTTTGGAACAAACATTTACACCAAGTATTCCTACCTTCTTCTACCCAATTAGTATTACCAGTGCCCTACATTTGTATTTTTCCGTAGCATTTCATTTAATTCAATAACTGCAGCTGGAAATTAGATACCAACGAACAACTTTGTGTATCGGCACAACATCTTTTTGGCAATAAGATTTAAGACAGTCTGCTATCCAATATCCACTATATATTGAAATCCACTTTCTAGATTATACGGTTACCTCATCTTCACTAGAATCCTCATCAGATGAATCTGAACTGTCGTCAGTACTAGCGTCCTTCTGATTCTTTTTCTGTTTTGATGCATTTACAACGGGTTTGGCACCATTCACCTCCAACACAGGTTTCCCTACATAAATGTTTAGAACAATATGACACAGGAGAAACTTATTTATGACAATAGAAATGCATAAGATGGATAATGAAATAACTTTACCATTATCAGCATTAAGTGGAATATCTTCCTCTTCAGAATCAGTATCTAAAACAAAGATGATAGAATAAATTGAGAAGCAAATAATAATAATAACAATAATAATAATAACAAAATTAAGAAGAGTATCTCACCATCAGAATCTTCATCTTCACTAGTAAAAGATAAAAGAATGTAGTTAAGGATGTGCAAAAATGTTAGAAGATATTAGAATGCATTGTTGTCAGTTAAGAGAAAATTAGAACTCATGACAATATAAAATAGTATTAAAAGGATATGAATCATGTTCCGGTTCGCATTCAATTCTAAATCCAGAAAAGAAGACGCTCCCATATTTCCAGTTATGGGATAGCTCAAATTTCTTCCCAAAAACCAAATCAAAAGATGTCTGAGGAAATTTTTCTGAAGAAAGTGTTCCAAGTTGAAGCTTCTGACCATCAAACTTCACATACAGGGATACCGGGTCACTCCCTTTATCCTTGCTGACCTCCCCCAAACATGCCTGTCATATAAAGATTTGAGACCATTTATACAAAAATATTAACGATTCAATGGAAATAGAATGACTAGATGTTTATTTGACATGATATAAGCATATACCGATGAAATGTGGATAAGCTCGCTATTTTCTGGAACAACCTTGAGTGATTCACCAAGTTTTACCTCAACACCTAAAAGGATAGTGATTTGTGAATATACACATCCAATATTAATTTATTTTTTTTGACAAAACATCCAATATTAATTTAGCAACAAGATAAAAGAATCCAAAGAAGGAAACACAATATTACTTTTGCCGCTGAAATAATTTGATATTGCAAAAGACCCATCTTAAAAACCATGTTATTATGTAACAAAATAACAACCCAGTGATATAAAACTCCTTTCATGTGAGGTACAATGTAATAGAAACTAAAGAGGTTGAAAAAGACAGAAGCGGAGAAAACAAAGAGCAATTAACAGAATTTCCTTTTTTGTAAATTGACCAAATGAAAAACTGAATAACAAATGGTAGGGGTTTTGATATTTAGAGTAAGTGAACTAACTGACTGTGAGACCAATTGACTACTTCTAAACCGATTTCTATAACAGAACTAGCATTCTGATTTCTAAAATTACTCATTAACTGACTCAGCATGTAGTATAAAAAAATTCTGTTACAAAATCAGAGACATAAGGATCTAAGAGAGGCAGCCTTTACAAGCCGATTCCGCGATTCAACCAGTGACCTTTTATAGGTCTGAGACAATGATCCCCGAAAGTGTAATAAAACTCCCATTTAGTCCCTTTGAGATGATTCTAGGAACTAAATTGATTAACTAAAAATAACTAATACGATCAACTATTCTCAGTTTTATGGATTATTTTGATTTTTAGTTTCCCAGATTCTAACGACTAACTGCAAAACAGTGTTGTTAAATAGCAACTACAGCGGCACTATCATAGCGGAATTTGGACTAAACCGCTATTACTCTGCGATTCACTACTTGGTAGTACAAAATATTGTCAAATAGCGGCTAAATACTGGCTCTGTAAGTAACAACACTACAGAATCTAATTTTTTTCATATTTTTGATATTCGAATAAATACAAATTTTAAATTTACTTGTTATTATCAATTTATACTAAATGTTTAGTAAAGAAATGTACTAAATAAATAGTGCACTTTAAGCGATTCTTTCAATCTCGACGATTGACTAAAGAGTTGGTTATTATGATTTCGAGTAAGCCGCTATGGTGAAATTGGTAGACAGCCTAGTGGAATTTTAACAATCCACTAACTGCAATTACACAACATTGATTTAAATAGGTTTATACTAAAACATGCTTAAACAAAATTAGGTAATGTGATGAAGTAA
The DNA here is from genome assembly GCF_003473485.1 of Medicago truncatula. Classification (NCBI taxonomy): domain Eukaryota; kingdom Viridiplantae; phylum Streptophyta; class Magnoliopsida; order Fabales; family Fabaceae; genus Medicago; species Medicago truncatula. Next base: position 48,902,606 of record NC_053048.1, read on the forward strand.
TTATAGAAACTTCATAAATTGAAAAATTTACCAGTGACCTAAAACGCAAAAAGTTTTGTGGACTTTTCACGAGGATGACGATAATTAGGGTTTAGTAATACATGACTAAAACAGCAATAATTACCATCACATTTCCACCATTTTTATCCAAAAACTGCAAAACCTAACGTTATTTATGATATTTATACATGAAAAAAATACGATCGTTTAATATGCGAAGTGAAAAATCAAGTTTAGCGATTCTATAGAAATTGAAAAAATGTTTTCGTCGACGATTTTTTTTTTTTTTCTTTCAAAAAGGAAAGCACTATACGAATATATTTTGTAGTAAAATAAGAAAAAATGTAAGTGATAGAAAGGAGGAAGAAACGGCGTTACCCCAAAACTCCATGACTGCAGAGAGAGAGCAAGCAGCGAAAGCTTGATCAGAGAGAAATGCGAAAGAATTTTCTGTAATAACTGAACTGCGCTGCGTATTTATTTGAACGAAATTGGAATGGATCTTTTTGGATTTCTGCACATTACCCAATGGTTTCGCTCATTTCCAAAATAAAAGTCCAAAATACCCATAAGTATGTTAACATGCGCTCATGTAATCTGTACTTATGGTAAGTCACGCCACGTGACTTAACATACACTAGTGTATTTTGTACATAAGTCATGCTATAACAAAAAGTCATTCATCTCTTCTTCTTCTTCATCTTTGCCGTTGTCTTCTACACCCTTTTTTTTTAAAAAAAAGAATGACTTTTTCGGTTTTTGGTGGACTTGAATTGGACTTTATGCACATATATATTGAACTTTAATCCACGTTTTTCCCTTCCTTGAATTTAAGAACATCACGATTTTTTTTCCGCAAGAAAGTGGCTTTATAGCAAAGTCATTGATTCAGAATAAATAACTATGGAGGTTTCACGATTCATACATAATTTCTTGACGAGATCACCATGACTTTTGTTGCTTATTGCATCTCGATTAGGTTTTCCTCAAAACTCTTGTGCTGCTTTTGTTTCAACGTGACTGTGAGATTTTGTTTTTGAGCGTGACCTAAGTCACACTGGGCATAATACATGTGTGAGTTAAGTCACGCAGAGATATTTTGGTCATTTACTTTGGGAATGATCAAAATCGTTTGGGTAAAGAGCAAAATTCATCTTTTTGGGCATAGTTGAATGGGCTTTTTGCCGATACAATCGGTAGAAAGATTGCTTTTTTGACAATGAAACCTTCCTATTGACACACGTAAAATACGTAAATGCCCCCAACGGCAGTTAACAACCGCTCAATGATACGCCGACAGTTAACACCCGCTGGCACTCAGCGGTACTTAACTGTCGTTCTAATGTTTATGATATGAACGCATAAACCTCCATTTTCTGGTTACAGTGTTACATGCAAAACATTTTCATTTTCAATCCAAAATCACCCAAACCTCATTTGCTCGAAAATCGTCCTAATTTCTTCAAGTAAATCACAAGTCATCTTAATCCTATTTAGATGCAATGTAGTTTGTTTAGGGTGCTAGTTTTCATAATTTTTATTCAAAATGTTAGTTTTAGATAGTTTTAGGTTAGGTTAGAAAATTGAAAATTAAGCATGATTTAGATGTTTTAAAGTATTGTTTATGCTGGAATTGTTGTTTAGAGACAATGTAGGTACAATGTAGCCCTTCAGATGTTCAAATAACACTAATTATGCTCCTAATTTAGAATGCACATAAGTTGTTTGATAAAATGCATAAGTGAGTAAATCTTGCTTTTTTTGTGTAATTTTTTTTTTCAAATATCTTCAATTTTATAAAGTATATATGTTATAATTATTATAAGCTTGGATTTTTAAATTTTTTGGCAAGTTTGAAGAATGACATAATGTGGTATGTTATATAAATGCCTAAGTTGTTGAATGATTGTAAGTGTGGTTTGAGATGTTACATGCTACTTTCTTGGATTTTTATGCTATGGTCAATGCCTTAAAAGTATATAGTTTCTAGGAAATGCCTAAATACATTGTCCACGTATTTATGTTATTTTTAGTTTGTTTTGTACAGATATGATTGGGGAGGAGGATGTGCGTGAGCGGCGTATTAGAGAGGGTAGGGTGTGCAAAGGTAAAATTATTATGACAAATAGCGCTCGAAAGGAGATTGAGGTTGAAAACTTGTCTGTTCCAAAGACCTAGAGACGTAGGGACTTGAGGATAGGTGGAGGAGATGGGTCGGGTTTACATCCACAGATGGATTACTCCTCCCAGGTGGTTGATCCGACACCGGCGCATGATGAGGCTGTGTATGAGGAGGGTTTTGTTGGATATAATCGGATGGAGGAGGATATAATGTTTTATCAGTCGCAGGACGAGGCAGAGGATGAGGAGGTGCCAGAGGATGTTGTGGCGGATTATATGCAGGCAGAGAATGTTATTCCTGAGGGTGAGCCTAAGCCTCAGACTCAGCGACGACGTCGTCGTGTTCCACCGATACTGCCATATCCTGTTGGAGAGCCTCCCTATCCTGGAGGACCTGAGACCACGTCACTGTTGTCCGACTACGCGAGGCACGTGGCGAATCCTCTTTGGGTGAACCATCATAATGTAAGTGTTAAATTTATTTAAAATTCTTTAAATGCTTTAAAGTGATTATTTAAAATAATGTAGCGTAAATGTTATAATTATTTAAAATAATGTAGCGTAAATGTTTTAATTATTTAAAAGAATGTAGCGTAAGTGTTTTAATTATAATATTATGTAGAGTAAGTGTTTTAATTATTTAAAAGATTGCAGCGTTAGTGTTTTAATTATATAATATTATGTACCGTAAGTGTTTTAATTATTTAATATTATGTAGCGTAAGTGTTTTAATTATATAAAATAGTGACAATGTCTTAATTAATTTGAATTTCAGATGTGGCATGATCAGACGGGTTACAAGTGTATAAATGCAGGGAAAAAGATGAAAGAGTTTGGTAAGCCGGAGGCAATGGGTCAGGAGCGTGCGATTGATTTGATGACCAGGTTGTTGGGCATGTCAGATGCTGATGCTATGGCCGAGATTAGGATTGAGTCTGCTGGTCATATCAGTTATCCCACAATGAAGCGGGTTAACGAAGGCCACCTGACAAAGGCTAGACGGCTTGAGGACCCACAAACGAGGGACGAGCTGCAGGAGAGATCCAGGAGGAGATAGTGATGTGTGAGGAGTTTTCTTCTATATCTCGTCTGTTATACCCTGTTTTTGGACCTAAAAATACTGGGCCCAATTTCATTTCAAACTTTGTCAATTATCAAATTTCAAATGCACAGTTCAAATTGTCTCTGCTACGCAGTGATTTCCAATCACAATTTTACTTATGTTTTCCTTGCATAAAACTTTTCAAAATGTCTTTACTTGTCTTGTAAGTCATTCAAAAGTGTCTCTGGATCGTTACATTGCTTTTTCTACAGTTTATTTCAAAATTTGCAAAAAGTCATACAGAAGGGTATTTTGGTCATCTCCTGCAGTGGAACCCATTTTCATCCTTGTGACTGTCTCCGAGTCTTTTCAGTTTGTTTTTAAACATTTCATCAGTAAGCCTTATCAAATTCATTTCAAACTTGCATCCGAGTCAGCGTCAAGTCAATTTGAGTCTGTTTAGGTCAATTTTAGCCCTAGGGGCATTTTGGTCATTTCACACAAAATTTTGGCATAGAGAGGTTACTTTGAAGTACCTCATTTAGGCCATTGGTTCGTTTTAGTCCGTTTTGTCAATTTTATTTGTGTTTCGCTTTACGTTTGGTCAAATTACCAATTTTATTTTTATTTTTATTGTTTATATTATTTTTTGCATTTTTGGTCCTCGAAGAGGTCCAAAATTGCATTTCAGTCCAGTTTCTTTTCCAATTTTCATTTCAGTCCTTTTTGTCAATTGCAGTTTAGTCCTCAAGTTCTTATTTTTGCAGAAAGGTCCAAAGTTCATTTTTTAAGTCCAAAGCCGTGCCTCTTTCATACAAGTTCAGATGCCACATGTCAGTTTCCTATTGGTTCCAATGCACACATGTCAGCTATAAAAGCATTAAGTCAGATTTCAGAAGCAATGATTACACGCCACATCACAAACACTTTCCAATTTTCTTTCCCATTCTCAAAGATCAAAAACTTAACAATTTTCCAGAATCATCAAGAACATTCAAACCCTAACCGTTTCTGAACCAACTCCAAATCAATCCAAATCAACTCAAATCAACAGAAATCAACACAGAATATTACAAATCAGTACAGAATCAACAAGATTTTTTGCAATTCTCAGAGATTCCGCATCGAATCTTCATCATCGAATTGAGTTTCTTCGCAATCCAAGGTGAGAATTCGCCATTGACGAACTCCAGCACCGATCACGAAGAATTCGAGAGCGTGAAAAGAAGAAGGAAAGAAGCAGAATCTGGACCGGTGAAGAAGAAGAATCACTGATTTATTTTCAGTTTCAAAACCGGAAATCAACAAGCAAAAGCCAAATCCAAGCGTTTCCGAAGAAACTCAACAGAATCTCCATAAAAAAACTCAGGTAAAACTCAGAACCTCTTTTCAACAAATAGTATCATAGTTTAAACCTGTAAAAAATCACGTAAGCAAGAAGATCAAAATTTCCAGAATTCAGAGAGAAAACTATAACCGTAAACATCAAAACCTAGATCCGTAAGGATCAAAGCTTTGAAAGCAAGAACGAGTACCAGAAGAGCAGCGAACAACGAAACGATGTAGATCTTCAAGGATCTAAACGTTTTATTTCAAAAAGATCAAAATCAATTTCAAAGTCGTACGACAAATTTCCAGATCTACATCGTTTCAAACTGTATTTGAAAAAATAACTGCTGGGTTCGTGTTTAGGGTTAAAGGACGAATCAAAATATGCAAGAATCTTTGAAATCTGGAAAATTAGGTCACCGGAAACTGCATGAACTCGCCGGAGAAGATGAAGTTTCCGGCGGACCTTCAAGGTCTCCGCCGTAGCTTCATCCTCGCCGGCGGCGAGGTTAGAGAGAGTTGGGAGATGAGAGAAGAGAGAAGAACTTAGAGAGAGAAAGGAAAGTGGAAAATGATTTAAACCGGTCCCCCTTCACTTTTATAGCCAGTGAACCGGACCGGTCCAGAACCGGTCCATTCCCCTTTGGTTCCTGGCCGTTTGATCTAGGGTTTCAGGATCCTAGATCAATCGTGTGGCTCCTGTACATCCGGACCTTGTAGTTTTGGGCTTTGGTTTGGGCCTAGGTTTCTTGTGCATTTCTGTCTCTTGTCTTGCTATTTGCACTATTCTTCTTTGCTATTTGAACCAGTGTTTTGATTAAAAATCTTGATAAATTTCCTAGAAAATCCATGCTTACTTCTTGATATTTTCTTGATGTTTTATGGTATTTTTGCATATTGGAAGTGGCAAAATTCTTGTATGATTAATCCATGGCATTTTAATTCTTTCTTGGATTATTTCTTATGATTGTTTTTTGTCAATTCTATCATTGATATGTTAATGTGAGGTGCTCATGCCTACAATCCTATGTTGATTTTGCTGCTTTAGATTGATTCATGAAACCTTGATTGTATAAGCAATGCATGCATATTCTAGAAAATAATAAAATGCTAATTCTATCTCAAAATTGGTATGAAACTAAGCTTGCTTGTTTCTAATGATCATATGATTATAGCTTGAGATAAAAGAAACTATTTCAAACTTGCTATAGCATGAGAATTAGAAGCTACAAATGCCTTAGGTTTCATATCAAAATTTTAGGGTTTATTATCATTTTATTACTATCTTTGTGGCATTTTATGCGTTTTTGCCTCTTGCTACTCTTTATGCTTTATTTCACTAACAAGTTTATTTCCATGTTTCATGCATCTCATTTAGCATTCCCTCCACTTTCTTTAGCTTAGCATTTATTTTTGCAAGTTTTAGTTCATTTAGTGGTGTAATTTGTCATCATTGGTTTGTAGCTTGGCAAAGGGGCCATAGAATGTATTTAGGCAATTTTTGTAATATGGACTATGGACACTATGACGCACCGACACACACACACTCACCCTAGATGTATGCTTAGGATTGTATGCATAGATGTATGGCTAGGATTGCATGATTAGATGAACGCTTAGTTTTGAACACTTAGAAAAAATCCAATTCTTTTTCCAAAAATATGCAAATAACCTCACTTGAAAACATTTTTGCAAAAATAAAATAGGAGTCAAAACTCCTTATTTCCCTTTTATTTTCTTAAGTAAAATTTCTAATAAATCTTAACTATACTTAGACTTCATTTTGAAAAAGCTAATTCCACCTCACTTTTTTTCCAAATCCCATGCCCTTGAGGCCTCTCATCTCTATTCTTCAAAATCTCTTTTCAAACTTAAAATCAACCAACAAAAACAAAAACCTTTTTTTGAGAATGAACTACGATCGGTTTTGATCCCTTAAAAGGGTACGTAGGCAATGAGTCAAAACTCATCCAAGCCGAAATAAAATTAAATTCTACTTCTTCTCACCCCCATTCTTCACTCAAATAAAACTTCTTTTCTTTCAATAAGTAGGCAATAAAAATAAAGCGTAGAAATGAACTTAGGAGAACGGTTCTTATGGAATACCATAATCGCTCCGGGTGCTTAACACCTTCCCGTAGTGAAAACGACCCCCGAATCTAGAACTTTTTAAGGGTTTTTCTCCTTTTACCCTTCCCAAGAAAAAGAGAGATATCAACGGTCAAAAGGTTCAAGTCCAATTAATGGCTTGGCACCTAAAAACCATGATAACATCGTCGGTTGTGCGTTGTTCACGAACAAAACGAACAGACACATCGACTTGATACATCTTGATTGTATGGCGGACTTGCAGGCGATTGAGAAGTGGTCATGGGGAGGGATGGCCTTAGCATACCTGTACGACTATCTAGATGATTCTGTTATTCTGAATAACGGAACGATGGTTGGGAGTACGACTCTTTTTATGGTAATAATTTAATATTTATCTTCATTTCTTTATGAATTTATTTTATAATTTTTATTATCATGTTAGATTATTTTTTTCTAACCTAGACTGCATTTATTTAGGATTTAATTTAAATTTTTCTCTGAAGCTTTTATAATGTATATTATTTATTTGTTGCAGGGATGGATTTTGAAGCATTTGTCAGGTTCGTACCCAAGGAAGAAAAACAAGGAGTGGACGTCGAAGAGACCATGTGCTAGGAGATGGCTTGCTAGCAGATGGCATACTGATGTGCACCATTACCGCTTACTGCTTGATCGCTTAGAGGTGGATGACGTCAGATTTTCTACTTATGGTGATAACAGAGAGATACGTTCTTTTTCAGCTTATTGTCACTTACTCGGGATGGCTGATGTGCAGGAAGGAGAGGGTGTACCGTCATTTACCTGAGCGGGTAAAGAGGTAGTGTTTCTATGTACAGGATGTTCACAGACATCTGTCATCTGTCGCTCAGGTGCCTACACATTTGCTGACCACCGTGCTGCAGAACGCTCAGGTGTGGTTCTTCACTACTTGGGGAGATGCGTGTGAGAGACAATGGCATCATGCGCCTGGCTACATGGCTTGGTATGCCAAAGTCTCACACCCTCGTATTCTACCACCTGGTGAAGGATCTCCTCCCAGGCCGGCGAACGTGGAGCAGATCATAGAGGAGGTGCATGCCAGGGAGATTTTTGACAGACTGACGATCATCCGGGATGTGGTGAATATAGTTGATGATATTGTGGTCAGGCAAGCCGAGATGACTAAAGAGGAGATTTTCCAGGAGGTGATGCGGATAGCCGGTACTGGTCGCCCTGCCCTTACGTATCAGATTGCCAGACGACGCAGGGGGTCGAGGCATGCTAGGCAGTAGGGTTGATTATGATTAAGCTTTTTTTATGTACTTTTTTACTGTGATGATCGTGATGTATAATTATGACATGTTCCGTACATTTTCTTATTTCTATGACATTTTCGGACGTACCTTTTATATTATTTCTTGCGTTTCAAATATCATGTTCCTGTTAAGTTTATCCTGTTCTTGTTAAATATTTGATTAGTGACTGGAAACCAAACATGTTGATCAAGTACTAACTTTTAGTTGGTTTGGAGGCACTGAAAACAGGAAAAATGAGCTACTGCCTGGAAAAAATTCCAAACACGTAACGACAGTTAACCACCGTTGAACCTAGTGGCAGTTAACTGTCGGCGGTTTGCATAACGGTAGTTAACTACCGCTGGGGACGTTTAAGTAATTTACTTATGTCAATTGGAACTTTTCAATGTCAGAAAAGCAATTTTCCAATGGGTATGGTCCTCGAGACACTTTTTAAACATTAAAAAAAATCAAGTAATTTTTCTTAAAAATTTTATATATTTCAATGTTCAATACAACATGTAATTTTATAAAAATACACTTTTTAAAGCACTTAAATAGTGACTCGAATGCACTAGTTGGCATTTACATTTTTAAATACTATACTTCTTCATGTCCTTAACATAACAAAATTTCCAAAGAAAGAAGTCCTGATTATAAAAAAATATCACAGGTGGATTCTAGGGTGAGGGTCCAATTAAGTCCCTCATTGGTGGACCACGAAGGAAATACCGTTAGATTACGCACAATCTTGTTCCATGATCTCTTCCCCTCTCCTTTCTCCTGTCAGGCTTCCATCAACCTCCAGCCTTCATTTTTCTCATATTGGGGAACCTCTCGCCGTCATCGGAGTATGATTCTTTCTCCCTATTCCATTGATTCTCCTCTCTCCGTCCAATTAATTATTCTCTTAATTGCTTAAATAAACTTTGGCATGAAATAAAAAATGAAGACGAAGGCTTAATTAATTAGTAGATAATGCATGGCAGTGGCGTGGAATGGAATTAAATTAGCAATATGTATATCTTGATCCTTGCAACAACACCAAACTACCTAATTGGATTCATCCTTTTCTGAACCAAGCAATATTCAATACAAAATTGGAATGCAATATACTACAATTTTCATGAATCGGTGGAGTAGGAGGAAAAATTATGCTCAAGTTATGGTGAGAGGTTATCTGAATTGATAAAAATGAAGGGTGGGGTGATGGAAGATCAGCGAGTGATAGGAGAAGGGAAGATGTGGGGCAAAATTGTGTGTGACCAAATGTAAAAGTTCTCAATATTATTTTTAACAAATCGGAACCATTCATTTCATCTAACGGTATTTCCTTCGTGGTCCACCGGTGAGGGACTTAATTGGACCCTCACCCTAGAATCCACCCAACTTTAGTTATTGTTTAAAGACTTTTTTACCTATAATTTTTTTTGAAGAATTTTTGTACCCATTATTTAATGGTTGTCTTCTTATATTAGTAGAGTTTTCATGTACTTTAGTTCATCTCTTGTGTGTACTTCTGCATAATGTTGTTCTTCATATTGTTTTGATTTGATTATTCATGGTTATTTTTCTTGTTCTCTAGACCATCCACAACAGAGCACCTTAAATTGGATGTTTAAATGGGTTTCTTGTGTCTACATTATTAATTTTACAGTAATACTTAATAAGCATCAATTTTCTCCAACCCAACACCTCAAAAGAAATTATTAAATAGGACTCATAAATAATTTTATATCATTACATTTCAACAAAATTATTTAATTTATTAAGATTTATAAAATAGAACCAACATAAAATAGACACATAGGGTGCTTCCATAGCCATCCTTCTCCATAGGCACCCGTTTATTTTACTTCACAATGTGGGTGCCTATTTAAATGTGGTGCTAAGAGAAATGATATTTGTACAACCACTTTGTGACAATTTTTTGACAACTTTCTATTTCATACTCATATTATGTTTTTATTTTCTCTTCATTTTTCTCTTCATTGTTTTTGACCAATAAAAACTGAGAAAAAAGAAGTTGTCATAAAAATTGTTTAAAATAGTTGTTCAAATATCACTACTCTGGTGCTAAATAGATTAAGCATCCACCATTGTAGATGGTCTTACTAGTCTAAAATTGTCCGCTTTTAATTTGACACAAATTTTTTCATCAATTTGACATTAATATTGTTGGTTAAAATAAAGTTTTTTTTGAATTAAATTACCACACAACTCATCAAATTTAATAATGTTAAGATAGTTGGAAGTTATGTCGTGTTAATTAAAGTAGTTAAATTTAGTTAGGTGGTTATAGTTAGTTAACCACTCTAGTTAGTGTCGTGTCGTAGAGAACTATAAACGAGCCATTCCATTGTATCTCGATGATCTTTGATCAAAATGTTTCTATGTTAATCTTTTTTCTCAATCAAAGCCTTATGGCTCTTTCGTTCCTAATTCTTTGAATTCTCATTTTTCTCAACAAATAATAATTGACATTCTTTCGGTTCTTGTTATATTCGGTACCATTAACTTGTTGTAAGGATATCACTATTTATGCAATATAATAGAAGAGTAATCACAAGAAACTTGTATTGATTTTCAAATTAAGTAGTACAATTGATATCCTTAGTGCATAATCAATTTAGGGAAATAGAAAATAGTACCAGAAAAGAGAAGAAAAATTGTCTAAATACAAGTATGGGAGCCCATTACTCTATAGATACGTCATTACTCTTTCCTTCAAAAAAAAAAAAAAAAAGAGAGATGTCATTACTCTACTAGACCAAAGGGAGAAATAGAATTTTCATCAATATTTTTTACACCAACCATTGACAATCGTTGTCCTATTTATGCACAATATAAGAAATATTCTTTATTAGAGAATTTCACTCTCTTGCTCTTCATTGCTTCGTTGATTCTATGATCACCATCTACTTGTCCATTTGACTTAACCAAACTCTATATATTAAGTGTATTGTCTCATATACTCTTTTGGATCATATCACCTATTTTACTAAAATTCACCCTAAAAAAATAGATCATGTAATATCGATTTAGTAAAATATCAAGTCAATAGGTAAAATCATATTAAAATTTCATATACGCAACAAAAATAAGCATAGAACGCATAATTACAAATAAAAGTAAACTCTCATTTTGGTCCCCGAAAATGTCACTGTTGTCATGCAAACTTTAACATTGCGTTTGTTAGTAGATAAGAAAGAGAAGTTGTTTACGCTCTAGCAAAGATGGCCATTTGTGAGAGAAAATAAAAGAAGAGAGATAAAAAATGTAAGTGACATTGGCGAGTCTTGTCCGAGTTGATGAAACCATGCAGCTACTAGTGTACACTATTTATTTTATTTTTTTTAAGTAAGATTCACCGCAGACAGTAGTGATTAAGAAATAATATTCCTTGCCTTTAATAGCTAATGTAACTTTGGGGTTTGATTACTTGATTAAAGGTTAAATATACGGATATGTGCATCATTTGCCTGTGACACGTGATGCCCTCTGTGGCTAGTGTTTTATTGTCCTTGCTCTTATCAATTAAAGGCATGCTACATACACTACATACACCATATTTATGCCATGCATCATGATGTGTAAACAGCATCCTTATGACAAATGTGCTCTATATACAAGGAAGGGTTTACATTGTCACGTGTCATTGTTAAACACTGCTTACTTGGCTCTAATCTGCACCGATTAAGTGGTCCCTTCCCTTCCCATACCTTTGGTTCAGAAGTATATGGCATATCAACGGACAACGGTTATATTGGATTTCCTTTTGACCAGCCTAACATGGTACTTGGTAGAGTTATTTAATTTGTAGCCTGGACTTTTTAATTTAATAAAAAATCGTGACTTAAGAAAGTAAATCATAAACCAAATAATGTTCTCTAGCATGTAGTTGTCAACATTAGATTAGGAGGAGAGGAGGAGAGTATCATGTGCGAGAAACGGAAGCTCCCATTCAACATTTACATTTACATATTTCTTTTGGAAACTTCTACGGTACACTCACAAAATGAGGTGTATCGGTACTCTTTTTTCATAATTTTATAAATTAACGATTATTTTTTATGAAATAAATAGCTTTTATCAATATTTATATTTTATAGAACATCATTTCACAAGAAAAAACATCAGTTTATTGTTTATAAGAATCATAGTATTTTTTTTACATATTATCGTAAAATATAATCAATATTGAGTGCTAAAAATTAAAAAAAAAATAAAATTATTTCGTTAACACTTTTGATGAATAAGATTTAGTTATTACAAATATAAATGATAGAAAATAATATTTTTCTTCAAAAAAATAACTCATTTAACCATTAATTTAAAGAGTGAGTGTACCGATACACTCAAATATATTAGGTGTACCATAGAATTTGCCTTTCTTTTTTATCTTTTTGTATGCGCATTAGCAATGTATATGTTCCAAAGCTTAGGCAACAAATTTTATAAAAAAACTTACGCAACAATAACTTTGAACTCAAGTGGTTAATAAATTTAAATCAATTGTTTGAGAAAATATGAAACAATTTTTTATTTAACTTTTTTTATTTTCAACTGAATTTTAAGTTACTAAGTCTCATTTTCCTAAAAACCATAAAGTTAACATAAAAAAAAATCGGACAATACTTTATAAAAAAATAAAAATAAATTATGTAGCGCTCCTTTAGTTTGAGACTTTTTGTTTTAAGTACTAGTCTTTAAGTTGCGGATGTCTTCCTCTATTATCATTTATGTTGTAGTATATAGTTGCGCTAGCCACAATTTTTATTTCATAACTATAGATGAACGACATTCAAGCGTCATCTCACATAATATTATAAATGACTGAATCACTATTTTGGGTTCATAAATTCAAACAATGGCTTCTAAAAGAAGACATTGTTATATAAAAAAAAGGTAGGTACTCTGGTTATCAATTTTTTTGGATTTGAGAATATAGATTTTAAAAAAATATTAAGAAGAAATAAAAGAGACAACTACGGCACATCTATGCGAGTTCTCTCAATATTCAAACGCCGCATATGTTTTATTTTTTTTAACAAAACTAGTTAACAAGGTTTACGATGCAAACATAATGTAACAAAAATGATAAATTCGGGTAAAATAAATTTAAAAAGATCAATCCGAAAAAATTGACAAACTTAATATACCACGAGTGTTATTTAGTCAAAAAAGAGTCTCGTCAATTCTTCTTCTTGTTTTTTTACAAGTGTCTCACCAATTCTTAAATGTTAAATTCAAACCCAAAATTTGCTAGCTATTCCATTTTTATGTTCGGCTTAAACTTTAGCTTATCAAGTCACGCTCATTTTGTCATCCCTGACGTAGGGGCGGATTCACCTTGAAACATGGTGTGGCACTTGCCACACCAGATTATTCCCTATTTTTTTTTCTTCCATATAATAAACTTAAACAATTCCTTATATATAATATATGTTGCTACTTTGACATGATTATTTACATGGCCTAGCGGTTTGAGTTTGCATTGTTGATTGGCTTGTACAGTGTTCAACACTTAGCTGTACCTTTTTTATAAATGTTTTTTTAAAATATTAACATAAAATAGTTAACATAAATGATAAACAAACACAAAACTTTAGACACAAATACAACACCATATACAACTGTTCACTTATACCATATATTTTATTATTATTATTTTCTCTTCTCTCTTGTCTTTCTGCAATCCACCTTCTCTCTTGTCTTTCTGCAATCCACCTTCTCTCTTTCTTGCATCCCTATGGTCTCTCTCAGCTTGCTACGGTCATCTACCTTTGAACGCCGCCGCAACCTCCGGTCATCTTCCTTTGAACGTCGTTGCAACCTCCACCTATCTCATGTACTATCTGTGTGTGTTTTGTCCCTCGAGTTCTCACTGCTCTCTCTCCCTCGAGGTTTCTCACAATCAACGGTGACCACGGTCGTCACAGGTTTGATGTCCGGTGTGGTGGTGATCTGAACGGGACTCCGGCGACGAGAGGGAGAAGATTTCGTCGTCGTCGCGTCCAGATCTGAACGGCTTGATGGTGGCGAGGACGGTGGTAGTTGCCACTAATGAGGACAAATGATTGTGAGGATGCAGGCTGCGGTGGTGAGGACGACGGCGGGAGAGGAAGGCGGTGGTTTGGAGAATGGTGCTGTCTGTGGTGAGGAACTGAGAGAGAATGCAGAGAAGATGGGATTGGGAAGAAGATGGGTCTATGGGATTTGACAAAACTACCCCTTCTTAATGGTGGAAATATCCAAACTACCCATGGTGTCGTATTTGTGTCAAATATTTTGTGTCTAGTTATCATTACTCAATAGTTAATAACAAAATGTGGATTGCTAGGAATCAAACCTTTAATCAATCAAATGAATCAAACATGCTTAAACCAATTAGCTAAAGACTTTTAAGATGTCAAAATCTCATCTTTTTATATATAAATTAATGGGGTTTGCTACAATAGACCCACTCATTTTCATGAAGATCTATTTTAGCAACCAACACCTTTTCACTTGGACAAGAATACCCTTGTTTTTGTTTTTTAGACCAATCAAAACTAAAGGATACAAATGTAATTAGCTTTTCTTTTTTATTTTCTCTTTTTCTTTTCTTCATTATCCCTTCGTATCTCTCCCCTCTTCTTCCGAGTTCTTGTTGGAAGCCCCTTCTCTCACCACTTTCTCGGCCTACAATCAACAATCACTCGTCTTGAATCATGTTTTCGATTTCTGTTTGACAGAGCTAGAAACTGTTGAAACCCTAAATCTCAAAAGCACAGAGGTTGTCTGATTGAACTTCTTAATGCAATCATTGTCGTATAAGATGATCAATATCAAGGGATGGTTGTCAGTATGTAAGGTTGTAATAAAAGACACATATTTAGATTAAATGAGTCATCAGTGATGTGGATGCCAAATATTAATAATGTACACGTCAAGTGTTATCATATGGTGTCATGTAGTAACGTTAAAGAAACAGAGGATTAAAGTTACACGAAAAAATATACCGGGGGCTACAATGAAAACAAGAATGATGTAATTAAAATGCAAAACAATGTTGCAATTTCCCTTTTTTTTCACACAACGACAAAAAAAGAAACACATAAAATAATTATGACGTGGTTGGAAAGCAAAACAAAGTTGTTCTTCCATGTTTCTTCACTCACCGATAAATAAAGAAACAAATACGCATAAGAGTGACGTCGTTAGAAAGCAAACCGCAACCGCTATTCTCCATTTTCTCACACAATGACAACGAAAGAAACACATAAAAAGAAGGGTGACAAGGTCATAATGTAGAACAAGGATGATCTTCACCGCTTCTTGGTGTAACGACAAAGAAAGGAACACATAAAAAGAAGGATGACATGGTCAGAAAGCAGAACAAGAGTGTTCTTCACCGCTTCTTCGCACAACGACAAAGAAAGAACACTTAAAAAGAAGGGTTATGACGTGGTCATTGGTCAGGAAGAAAAATAAAGTCGTTATTTCCTCGATTTTTCGCATTACAACAAAAACAGAAAAGTGTGTGACTCACATTTTTATGTCTTCCTTTCACTTTTTAAATGATAGAAACTCTCTTTCTTTTTTATCTTCTATCAAAGAAAATAGATAATTCTATATTTAATCAAATTTATTTAACTAAGTACAATTACTTTTTGAAAAACAATATTATGATATGTGAAGATAGTGAAGATAATGGTGAAACAAAATGAGTGCCTCTTAAAACTTATTGCATTAGCCATGTATAGTCATTAAACTCATAACTTTAGTCATTATGTGACTTCATATTGATCTTAGATTGTTTTTTTTAGAGGAATCTTAGATTGTTTGTAACACAAACTCACAACTTAGTTTAATTATCAAAATAAAATTGAATTTTATTTAATAATATTACAAAAAAAAAATTAGTTGTTTTAGTAATATTCTTTTTTAATAAATTGTGTTTTAGTCGCCTGCTTTTTATGAGAGTGAAAATTAGTGAAGTTTTTTTTTTATAAAAACTTTGGTATCCGATTTAAGGATTGGCTATATTTGAGTTTCTAATTGCAATGAAATAAAATAAATTGGACTGCAACAAATTGATGAAAAACGAATGATAGTTATAATTTTATTGCTTGGATATTTTGATAATTATAATAATAAAACTAATTTAATCATTTTTTGTGTTTTGTTTTAAAGAGCATAGTGTCAAACTCACACATATGAAGTGTTGATAAGTTGGATATTGTGAGTTTGAACATACGTCTCGACATATATCAAATATTTATACAATCTTTGAGTTGTTCTTACGGGATGTTTGATCATTTTTATAAGGTGAATCGTTATTATTTAAATATTTCACAATATTTTTTCCTTGTTCACAAGAGTATATAATGAAACTTTGTTTTTGTTGTTGTTGTTGTTGTTGCTGTTCTATTACATTGCACCCTTTGTTTCCGTGAGTTTAACTTAGTTGTCAAATACATTGCATTATATATGAAGGGGTTGGGCTTCGAACTATGGACATCTCACTTATTCACTTTAAAAAGTCAATTATTAGTCGCTATACTATTTGAACCAAAAAAAAATTAAAACTAATAAATATTAACAATTAGTAAAATTCTACTAGACAACAACTCGTTTAATTTATCACAAACAAATATGAATTACTACACACGTTTGAAAAGATAATATGCAATATTTAATATTATTTTGTCAAATAATCTATGGCAGAATTTTTCTTTTTAAAATAAATAAGTGGAAAATCTATAACTTAAACTCCAACCCCAGCCTATACAATGCGATTTACATACCAATTGAGTTACGCTCACGAAATTTATGAAATATATGTATAATAGATCAATATGATTTGATTAAATTTTATCCATTGCCTCCGAAGTTCAAGTCAAAATAATAACTGGATATATAATTATATTAAAAATTTTTAAATAGTTAATATATTACTATCAAAATTATGTGTATTTAGACAACTTTAATATTTTGAATGCTTTTAAATATATTATTATCAAAATTATGTATATTTAGACAACTTTAATATTTTGAATGCTTTTAAAAAATTTATAGCAAATTCTTTCAAAAAAAAATCTTACAATAAATGTTTTAAATAATTTTAATACTCTCTAGCTACTAAAATACTTATAGTTTTATTTTTATAATAAAATACTTATAATTTTAAATAATTTATGTGAAAATTATATTATTTCTTAACTAGCACCATAATTATTTTTAAAAAATTTAGTCAAAACTAAATATGAGATACATAAGTAAAATACAGTGCATTTTTATTTCGTAATCAATATCATACTATATAATCTATGTGAATTTCTTTTTATTTCTTAACCTTGATTCTATAATTTAAAAAGCCTTAATCAAAACTAAATATAATATATATAAGAAAAATACAGTGAACCTCTTTTTTTTTTTTTTTTTTTTAAGAATACAGTGAATCTTATATTTCGTAGTCAATATCCATTTAAATAATTAATAGAAAATTTTATTTTATTTCATAACTGACACCTTAATGGAAAACTTAGACAAAACTAAATATTAATATACGTAAGAAAAAAACAGTGCACCTTTTATTAAAAAAAAAACAGTGCATTTTTTATTTCATAATAAAGTTATTTTACGTCACATTAAAAAACACTTTTACCAAAACCTCGTACATGTATATAAACTAAATTTATAATATTATATGCATACGCAAAACAAATCATTATTATATTTAATTCGTCAATCATTTCTTTTATAATAACGGTGGTTGTTGTCAACGTCTCGTAATCGAAACGTTGTACAACACGTGAGAAATGTAAGCAAGAAGAGAAATATATGCACATGCAAAACAAATCGACGTATCACTGCATTGTTTCTTATCTCCTGTGTCAGTCACCGGATACTAACAACTGTATTAAATACAAACAAGCATAAAGTGACAAAACCAAATTATCATAATTAATCAATATTAAATTGATTTCTTGACCGAATCGTGATAAGATTAAGAGTAATTAATTTAGCAGAGGATGCGTATGCATAAAATTTTGTGCCGGTTGTTCCCTTTTTCCTTTTTCTCTTACTTAATCGGTGACATGACTTTAGTTATATATTCTCACCCAATTTTGTGATAGATACTATATGAAATCATCAGATCTCAAGAGGAGTGATTCATTGTAAACAATATTGCATGAATTTCTCCAAATGAGTTTGGTTTTTGGTGTTTCTGAGGCATTTTTCAGAAATTTTTAGCATAATTGAATGTTCATAGATTCTTCTTCAATCCTTCTTCAATTACTCTATCTTCATTAACATCACCTTCATCACTCACCCGTTACTGTCACAAGGTAATTCAGAAACTGGATCTATGCTTCTGTTTTTTAATTTGTGTTAATTTAATGATGTGTTTTTTCTTCATAAAAGACATTTATGTTTCATATGTCCTGTTTCATCTTTGAAAATGAACCTTAATTAATTAAATTCAGTGTCCTGAAACAGTTCCTGTCGGTTTTTGTGTTTTACTTATCATCTTATGAATCATTTTCAACAAGTTTTTTTTTTTTTTTTTTTTTTTTGTACAGGGCAAAAATGGAGTTTGGAGAAACAGAGAAAAAAGAGGTTAATTCACAGATTCCATGGCTACCCACCACACCATATAAGCCAATTGCTCAAAGACCAGTGCCGATCTACACTCCTGGAGAGAGAAATCAGCTCAACTCTCATATCAATGGTGAATTTGCATCTTTTGAGTCTTCAAGTGGTGGAGGTGTTAACCACCGTCCAGAATCTGTGGCTGTAACATTAAACATTGGTCATGACAATGCCAGAACTCGGGTACCGATATCGTTCGATAATCCGAGCTCTAGTAATAGTTTTGCTGAACTTTTGGCTCAGGCTGAGGCTCCTTCATCAGCAGCATATTGCAATTCACCATATGGATATTTGGGGGACCAATTTGTTCCTGGTGTGTTGAACTTGAACCCACGGTTCAACCAAAGTTATGCATTTCTTGGCCAGCACAATCTTTATCAGCAACAACTCTTCAACAATTTCATATGTGACAATTACCAAGATCCTCAGGGTAAGAACAATAAATTTTGGTTTTTTATTGCCGGATTTATGTTCCCGGAGTTTTGACAGTTGATTAATCAGTTAATCAATTATTGTCTTGCACACAATGTTTTAAAAACTGAACCGGACACTAACCAGTGAGATGCCAGGTCATGGTTCAACGTTTGTTTCGAGACAAAACGTTGAACCATAAACAATGTCAGGTCACGGTTCAACAGGTTGAATAGTCATGCTTGGTAAACATTGACTATGTGCACTATATTTTCCTATGATCCATTTTATTATCTCTAAGAAACCCTTTCATTCACATAACTAGTTTTTCACCAAAAACAGATTATTTTTTTTACTTAGATTTTCCTGACTGTGATAAATCTTGGGACCAAGGTGCCCCGTAGGCACCGGGTCTAGCCCAATAATTTTCAACAGTGAGACCTGTGTCCTCATTGAGGTCTCAAGTTCGATTCTCTCTAGTGTCAATTTAAGTGGGCTAATTTAGCTTCTTAAAAAAAAAAAAAAAAAAAAAAAAAAGTGAGACCTAAAACAAGTTTTGATAAATGGGCCTTTTTTGTCGAACATGATACTTTCGTTTATAAAATCCAATAAAAAAATAATTTTTTGTATGCGGCCCTTTTGTTTATAAAATCTAATAAAAAAATAATTTTTTTGTTGTTAGCTCGAAGGCTAGAGCTTTAGTAGCCTTACACCAGGGCCCACCGGTGTCGGCCCGGGTAGGCACAGACACAATATCCACTGTCATATTAGTTTTTATTTTTTATTCATTTTTATTTTCTTTTCACATCTTACAATAAGTGATCAATGTCGGACTGTATGGTTCTAACTTCTGCATTTAAATGATGTCCTAACAACAGGCACACCGCACTTGGCTTATTATAACAAGACCAATTCCCAGGTTGCTCTGCCTCCAGAAAATAACATAACATCAAACGACAATCAAGTTGTGGAGACACAAATAAACATGGAACAAAGGGATCAAAGGGATGATGAGAGTAATGCCTCAGCCACTATGTGCAACAGTTCACACAACAAACTTTATGACCCTGTTGTAGACTTGACTTCTGTTTCTACACCAAGCAAAGAGAATAAGAACCACAATAAGGAAATACACCATGTTATTGATCTTAATGAAATACCCCAAACAAAACCAAAAAGAAGAAAGCATCGCCCCAAGGTCATAAAAGAAAGCAAACCCAAAAAAACTCCAAAGCCAGCCACTCCAAAGCCTGATCAATCAAAAGAGAACTCAACTCAAAAGAGGAAGTATGCAAGAAAGAAAGAATCAAATGCAACTCCAGCAGAAGTGACAGGGCAATGCACTGAACCTTTGATGTCAGAGTCTGCCAAAAAGACATGTAGAAGGTCCTTACACTTCGACATTCCAGAGCAACCAACAGATGGAAATTCTGCGTGTAGGGAAGAAAATGCAACTAGACATTTTGGTGGAGAAATTAGCATAGAGGTTCAGGAAACACACGTGTTAAATAATCACATGACATTACAAGAAGATGCACAAGCCTCCAGCAGTAGCAGAAAACTTTCAAGTTCAGGGTCACAAGAATTTGGTTCCAAGAAAAAGCCGTCTGCTACCACTAAGCAAGCAGACAACGGCAGCATTAATCTGCTTGGGGCACAATATAATCAAATGCAGGCATACCAATCAAAGTATTGGCTTCAATTTCCGAATGTTCAGAAGAAAAAGAGAAGTGAGAAGGGGAAATTTTCAAATATTCCCAATACATCTTCAATGAATGCTGCTCAAGATGTACAGCTTCCAACATGTTCTGAAGAAAATGCTAGATCACATCCGGATGCATCAACTTCTAATGTGTGGACTACTGCTTCTGCTTCTGAATATGAAACAGCGCAACTCCTAACCATGCTCAAAGTTACAGAAATAGCCACCCATGACAAATCTCGATCACTCGAGTACAATTTATTTTCAGGACAGAGCAGACCAACCAAAAAAAGATCGAGAGTCACTACCAGAGCTCATGATTATACTTCTCTGAGCAAAATTACAAACTATGATGCCAAACTAACTAATATTGTGAACCGAGGCAGTTCGGAAAGACAAACATTTGAGGATGCAGAAAGACCACAAACAGGCATTGATGCTCTAGTTGCGGAGATGCGTGCATCGCTCACAAAAAAGAAACGAAGTAAAAAGAGAAGTACTCCAATCAGTTCTACATATTCTTGCCTAAATGAAATGCAACATCATCTGCCCTTGCACAACTCATTAGGTATTTTAACTGAAACTTTGATAATTTTTATTTTTTTTGGTTAAATATTATAATTGTTACAAAACAAACAATTATACCATGTAGTTTGTCCTAATTAAGACATTGACTGTTGCAGGTGTTGCTTGCGGAGAGAGCTGGAAAAACATACCTACTGTGGACAGATTAACACAGCAGTTTAGCCACCTAAGCATATATAGAGAAGCTAGAGAGCTTGTATTATACGGGCAGAATGCACTTGTCCCTTACAACCGGCAAAATGAAAAACGCAAAGGTCGGGTTCATGAAAATGGCACCATCATTCCCTACGAGGGCATGTTTGATCCCATCAAGAAACAGCGCCCACGACCTAAAGTTGATCTTGATGAGGAAACCAATAAAGTGTGGAAGCTTCTGATGTTGGATATAAATAGTCATGGGGTTGATGGAACAGATGAAGACAAGGCCAAATGGTGGGAAAATGAACGAAATGTTTTCCGAGGAAGAGCAGAGTCATTTATTGCACGGATGCATCTTGTTCAAGGTATTATAAGATTTGAGGGAGAATTGATATTTAATTTCCAACAATCTTTGTATCTAGAATATTCTGTTCTGTAATTCTGTTACAAGTGGGGTTGACTAGATATATATTCTGTATGAGAGTAGTATTTGTAAAGCTTGCTCAGCAAGCCAGAACTATTGTTTTAGTTTGTTAGTTGCTTGTGCCAAGCTTTACAAACACTATTATCTGAAATGTGCATATCCATTGTGCATGACTTGGTTACATGGTTAGCGTGTTAACAAAAAATAATGCATATTCAACAGGAGACCGACGCTTTTCTCGATGGAAAGGATCAGTGGTGGATTCGGTGGTTGGAGTTTTTCTCACTCAAAATGTCTCAGACCATCTATCTAGGTATAAGTTATGCAAGCTTACTTACAAAGAAACATGCATTAAAACATATGATTCACCACTTTCTTTTTTTCTTTTATGTTGACAGTTCTGCATTCATGTCTCTCATTGCTCGATTTCCCCTAAAGTCAAGCAGCATGTTCGATACATGCCACGAGGAAAGTGCAAGCATGATAGTCAACACACCAGAGGTGCAAATTGTGGAACCAGAAGAATATGCAAAGCTGGATGAAATAATATTGAATCAATCTGTTCAAGAGTTGAGTTCTATGACAAAAGACATCATTGAACATTCTGAAGAAAGAGAAACTGTTGACAGCAACAGCATTGATTCCTGTGGAACTACTGGCAGCCTAGATAGCTTAAAAGATGTATCAAATTGTAAACTGTCAGAACCAGCTCAAAGAAATATTATGGAACATGGTACAATGGAATTTGTTAATCCATTGACTGGGAAAGGTCAAGAAAATTCATGTCATGGGGGTATTAGGAAAGAGTCCAATGTTTTATTTTCACCCAATTGCTCCATTGTTACATCTCAGTTGTCTGGAGATTTTTCAATTGATCAAAATCCTGAGAAGATAGGATCATTCTCAGACAGCAACACAGAAGTAGAAGATCGGTTAAGCACAGCTGAATACAATTTTTCCAACAGGACTTCTTTCAGTAAGCTTTTAGGAATGGCAAATTCGACCCAGTTACATGAAGTTAACAGTCAGAGAAGCAATCCAACTGAGAATTTGAGAGATTTATATGGTCAATCTGTAGCTATGAGGCATGACAACTTGGAAGAGAACTTGGAAAAATCAAATGTTACTCAAAGCTCCTTAGAAGCAATCATGAAGCAATTCAATGGCCATAATTTGAAAATGACCCCCAACTCTGAAGTCCATGAAGTCAACTTCTATAACCCTCTCAATGTTGAAGCCTCATCAAGTGGCTCCTCAAAGAATACAAATGAAAATAACAAAAGCTCTGGTACTCCAACGGAGTCTGAAAGCCAAGCTGCAATTACCCACTCTCACAGCATGCTATCCCAAGTCCCTCTTCAGCAACATAGCGATCACCAGCAGCACAAAGTTTTCCACATTTCTGGACAAAGTAAAGATCTTATGGAGAAATCAAAGGAATCAGATTTTGGTGACCACAACTATGCCTTGAGGAATGAAAACAGTAAGTTAGATTCTGCCCCTGTAAAAAAATTAAAGGGCAAGGAGCGTGGGAAAGAGAAGAAGGATAACTTCAATTGGGATAGTTTAAGAATACAGGCACAAGCTACGGCTGGGAAGAGAGAAAAGACAGAAAGCAACATGGACTCATTGGACTGGGAAGCTGTGAGACGGGCAAACGTCAAGGAAATTGCTGATGCAATCAAAGAGAGGGGCATGAACAACATGCTTGCTGAACGCATTCAGGTAGAACCTAATATCCATGAAATATTATTTATCTACAATTCTACATTTTGCTGGAAAAATAAAACCTTTCAACACAGCTTATGTCAACTGATATCTTATGCAGAGTTTCCTGAATCTACTCGTTGAAAAACACGGGGCTATTGATCTCGAGTGGCTTAGAGATGTTCCACCTGACCAAGCAAAGTAAGTCCAGAGATTAATTGAACTGCTTTATTCAAATTGTACTTCTATGCATATCATGTTAGCTTGTCATCATTATATAGTTGATGAATCCAACATCCTGATTTCTTACAAATACAAATAGATGCATACTGATCAAGCCGTTAGACCTACTACACCCAAGCAGAAAAAATGCATAATGTTAATTCAATTTATATATGCAGAGAATTCTTGCTCAGCATAAGGGGATTGGGATTGAAAAGTGTGGAGTGTGTGCGACTATTAACACTGCACCATCTTGCTTTCCCGGTACGCCGAAAATAGAAGTGTGTAGTTACATTAATATGGAATATATTTTAACAGTTATTGTTGTGCAATAGGTGGACACAAATGTTGGGCGTATTGCAGTGCGATTGGGATGGGTACCTCTCCAGCCATTGCCCGAGTCACTACAGTTGCATCTTCTAGAATTGTAAGCAATACAAAAGTAGATCGAATAAGGAAGTAATTTGATTAGAAAAAAGCTAACAATATCGATCTGTGCAGGTACCCGGTGTTGGAATCCATACAAAAATATCTCTGGCCCAGGCTGTGCAAGCTTGACCAAAAAACATTGTAAAGATTTATTTTCAGTTTCCAGTTAAAATATAGAAGTTTTTTTTATTAGTGTAGGTTTAGCAAGGCTAGTTTATCTAAGGGTTAAATTTTGACTTATGACCTGAATGTAACTTTTAAACAATACCATGCAGTCATGCATTGCCATATCGTTTGAAGAGTAGGATTATGGTAACAAAATCTTATATTTTGACAAATGGTAACAACAACTTAGTTATGTGGCAATACATGATTGCATGATAATGCACACAAGTTCCCCGGTGACATTAGATAAAAAAAAATGAACTCTTTATCTACTGATCATTTTTTCATGTTTCATTTAAGGTACGAGTTGCATTACCAGCTGATTACATTTGGAAAGGTAAACTACATTTCTCATGCATCGGAAACTGACCATATTTTAGTAAAATCTAGTTTAAACTTAAACCAATGCATGCAGGTCTTCTGCACAAAAAGCAAACCAAATTGTAATGCATGTCCAATGAGAGGGGAATGCAGACACTTTGCCAGCGCTTTTGCTAGGTATATCTCCGAAAATATTATTTTGCACCCATCATGTTACCGACAAATTATGAGGAAAAAATAACCTTCAATACACGACACAACACCAACCACTACTTGCTTTATATAAATTAGAAGCACTGCATATATTTATGTCAGAAGGATAGAGAACTTCAAAGAGCATTTTATCAAGTTTGTATGTCCCGTACTAAATGACTATTAAGTTTTATACATATGATTGTATTGACGGCTTTCTAATTGCATTATCTTGTTGCAACAGTGAACTTAGGGAACACTTTTAACAGCTAAAGATCATGTCAATACCACTTTGAAAATTTAATTATATGCATGTATTCCAAGTTATGATAGACCAATATACAAATGTTAAATGCAGTGCAAGGCTTGCCTTACCAGGACCGGAGCAGAAGGAGCAGAAGAATTTAGTTATCACAACTGGAAACAATGCAACAGATCAGAACCCATCAACAACCGTCAATCAGTTGCCTTTGTCTCTCCCAGGACTGGAGCAAAAGAACATTGAGATCACAACTGGAACCGATGCAACTGATCAGAACTCGTCAGTCGTCATCAATCAATTGCCCTTGTCTCTCTCTGAAAACAAAAACCAAACAGAAGAACTTCAACAAACAGTAGCGATCAGGCAACTTGAAATGAATTCTGAAATCAATAACTGCCAACCCATTATTGAAGAGCCAACGACTCCAGAGCCAGAGTGCTCCCATGTATCTGAAAATGATATAGAGGATTTTTTCTATGAGGAATCAAATGAAATTCCAACCATCAATCTAGACATAGAAGAGTTCACTTTGAATTTACAAAATTATATGCAAGAAAACATGGAACTTCAAGAAGGTGAAATGTCAAAGGCCTTGGTTGCTCTAAATCAAGAAGCTGCTTACATTCCTACAACGAAGCTGAAGAACGTGAGTCGGTTGCGCACAGAGCATTCTGTGTAAGTGAAAAAACCAACTCATATATGAATACTACAAAGGCAGGAAAAACAAGTAATATATGATTTGCAACACATTAAACTTGAATCGTGTTAAGGTGGAAATTATACCCCGAAGAAATAGATAATAATCTCATCCAACATAAGATCTAGTATTTGACGTAGAGCTCTTGATATCCATTATCATAAAATAGATAAAAGCTCTGACAATTTATGTTGATATTTGTTTACCTTCTTGCAGTTATGAACTCCCAGATTCTCATCCTCTTCTGGAAGGGGTTAGTGATTGTTGGATCTGTTACTTAAAATTGTGTTTATGCTATATGCCCAAATTATACCCAAATTTTATTATTTTTTTATGCAATACAGTGGGAAAAGCGAGAACCTGATGATCCAGGAAAATACCTTCTAGCTATATGGACGCCAGGTGGGACAAAAAGAAATTGATTTTTTTTTATCAATAAATAAATTGACTACAATGCCCCCTCTAAATATGAATTTAGTTAGATTGGGTTGTAAAGTTAGTGTCAATATTATATGACATAATAAGTTGGGAAGCTTTACAATATGATTTAGTTCTCTAGTGTTTTCTAATTATTTTCAAAATACATTGATATGTACATCAGGTGAGACTGCAAATTCTATACAGCCACCAGACAGAAGATGCAGCGCTCAAGATTGTGGCCAACTCTGTAATGAGGAGGAATGTTTTTCGTGCAACAGCTTCCGTGAAGCAAATTCACAGATAGTTCGAGGGACAATCCTGGTCTGAATGCTTAACCATGCAATGTTTATTAATTGTTACACATTATAGTATAAAAATAGAGGGTTGGGTGGGTGACTAATTTTCATATAAATAATTCTTACCCTGACTTGAAATAAATTATGAATAGATACCATGTCGAACAGCTATGAGAGGGAGCTTTCCGCTAAACGGAACCTATTTTCAAGTCAATGAGGTAAAGTGGTCTGAAATCTCTTATAATCACATTTCTCCCCCTTTAATATATGTATATCTCTCGAAGTCAAGAAATTAAAAAAAAATATGTCATTTTGAGGCAGGTTTTTGCAGACCATGAATCAAGTCTTAATCCGATTAGCGTTCCCAGAAGTTTGATATGGAACCTTGATAGGAGGACAGTGCATTTTGGAACCTCCGTAACAAGCATATTCAAAGGTAAACACTTGAAAGTTAAAGCATATCTCGGACAACTAAGTTGAATATGAGTTTTTTGTTAAATGCAGGTTTAGCAACACCAGAAATTCAACAGTGCTTCTGGAGAGGTAAGATATAGTTCCCATATTATCTTGTGTGATTGAATATCCTTATTTAAACTTACTTTTACAAGTATAATAACCATAAATAGTTTGCAGACGCGCTAAGTGACCAAAGAACTAAAACTGATAAACTAGTTCAACTACTGGTCATCGCATGCTAACAGCTATATGTTGCTCTTCGGTTAAACCATCTAATAATCTACAGAATAGTAGGGGAGTATAGAAGCATTTCACAATATGTGCTATACTGCCACATACTTATGTAAATGCTACTTAATTTGAATCTGCACCATAATTAAGTAACCTTGTACAAACAAGGTCAAAAACATCATCCAAGCCATATAGACTGCATTAACAAACAGACATTAACGTAACATGAACGTCGACATATAACCGTACCTGTCTTGACAAATTAGTAAAAATGTTTTGCAGGGTTTGTCTGTGTGCGGGGCTTTGAAAGGTCAACGAGAGCACCCCGTCCTTTAATGGCAAGACTGCATTTCCCAGCAAGCAGGCTGGCCAAGAACAAAAAAGACTCCGCTGCGGCTGCGGCCAACTCGCAGGGATCAAATTCAAACCCAAATGCAGAACAGCAACAGCCAGATTTTCTTGCCAGCATTCCCAACCTTCGACAGAATGGTGGAACCTGAAAGCACGTCATATTCATTCATCCTGTAATATGTGTATAACAACAACGGGGTCATTGCTGACAAAATTTCAGCCCGCCATGTCATGTTAAGAGACTGGGCAAATTTTTAAGACCAGGAACAAGAATGTATCATGGTAACAGGTAGGTAGGGTTTTAGCTTTCATGAAGAGGGAATGCGATACATAAGTACTCTTGTAATATTAATTTTATGCTCCTCAATTTACCGGTTCTGTTCGCACAATTCGTCCAAATTTTACTTATCCCCGTTTCTATGAAGATACATAAATTTTTTGGTTCCAACCTGTTTCATAATTTCTTTGAGTTGTGTGTTTGACAGTAATGATTTTGAATAAACTTGGTTTTGTAAAACTAACCTATCTTTTAACCTAACTATTTTTGTTACTGATTTCCATC
This sequence comes from Medicago truncatula, assembly GCF_003473485.1. NCBI lineage: Eukaryota > Viridiplantae > Streptophyta > Magnoliopsida > Fabales > Fabaceae > Medicago > Medicago truncatula. The sequence continues at coordinate 48,930,675 of NC_053048.1, forward strand.
AAATTTAAGTTCGGAACTAAAATCAATTTGATTAGAGAGTAAAAAAAAGTTGATAAAACTGCATTTGGAGCAAAGTAAAGTGAATTTGAGAAACGTACCTTTAAAGTTTTGGGTTTCGAAAACAAAATGCGAAAACCCGTGTTGTACAGAAACACGAAGTGGATAGGAGTATAACTGCAGTATAGAAATGGTGAAGTCGTTGTTCTTAGCCAACTTGGTAGCTAGGAAGTGAATTTCGCTATTTTGCCGCCACGGTGCCATTTTCATACTCTTTTTCCCTCTCTTTCTCTTCTTTTTGTCATCTACTAATTTGTTCACCGTGTTTGTTGTCCTTCACCGATTGGGGCATTTTCTTTTTTGACTTTTCAATGCATTAGTTTTGTGATAACTTCTTTTTTCTCTCCTTTCATTAGTCAAAAACAATTGAGATAAAAAGAAAGAGAAAATAAGAGAATAATGTGAGTATGAGAGAGAAAGTTGTCACAAATTGATTGTACAAATATCATTTCTCTTAGTTTTATGCCCCTTGCATGATAGCATTGTTGTTTTATGGTTTGGGTATAGTGGTAGGGCCACCCCGAGTAAGATGGGGAAAATTACTAGGATTTCCTACTGAAAATATTGCATGTTGTAGCTGTTCTGCACCGTTTGATCTGAAGTGAGCGGTCAAGATCTGACATTGTATGAAATTGTTGAAATCCGTGTTGTGAATTGGAACCGTCGGATCATGGATTGATGGCTGAGATTTGCTACTGCGACAAATTGTGTGAATTTGCTACGGCAGCAAATCCAGATCCTAGTATCATGTATGTACTCCAACACTTGGGATTTGGATTTGATACGGTTACTGCATGGACGCAATAATTACGGTTGATCGTCGGATAAAAAATGATGGGTAAGGATGATATACTTTGTAAACTGTCAAATCAGCGTTAGATAGATTTAAACCATCGGATCATAAATCTACGGTCGAGATTAACTACTGTAGAACTGCATAGAACCATTACAAGAGTCAAACCTAGTCCACTTCTATCTTCCCCTCTGCAAACCATAAAAACTTTCAATTTTATAATTTTGTCCTTTTAATTTAACCCACACAACGAAAATTTGCTCCTCGTCAAAGTCTAAGGTTTGATTCTCCCTAATATCAATTTTGGTAGACTAATTTAACTTTAAAAATAAAATAAAAAACTCAAAACTTTGAGTTTATTTTCCTATAGTCAAATTTGTAAATATGGATACACAAAGTTTTTTGGAAAAGGCTTATTCAATCACCCAGTCCCTTAACTTAATTGATTGTCTCAATTTGATCCCCTAACTATAATTTGTTTCAATTTGGTCCCATATGTTTTGCTTTGTTACTAATTTTAGTCCTTTCCGTTAGTTTCTCTCAAAAAAACGTTAGCATAAAGGACTAAAATTAGCAACGGAGCAAAACATAGGGGACCAAATTGGTACATAAGTTAACCTTTTTTTTTTTTATAGAAACTAACATAAAGGACTAAGACTAGTAACAAAGCAAAACATATAAGACCAAATTGGTACAAATTATAGTTAGGGGATCAAATTGAGACAAACAATTAAGTTAAGGAACCGGGTGATTGAATAAGCCTTTGGAAAACATATCAAAAAACTTATCTAGAGTTTTTTTTCAAACTTTTGCTATTGTTGGTTACTTGGAGATTTAGTGTATTATACAGAGTCTTGGTTCTGGATTTAGTGAAATGGTAGTGTCAGCATATGATGATAATATTAATTTGATGAAACCAAACAATTTTTTTTTTATTGAAATCAACAAATTGAAAAGGATCTTTGATGAATAGAGAGGGATCATAGATAAAAAAAATAGGGATATTTATTTTGTTAGTGCTAATAATGTATGGGTGTAATGTTAAAACGTTTATAAAAATTTAGGGATTTAATAAGAAATATTATAAGATGTGGTGGTGAAATCAGAGAATCGATTAAAGGAGAGTCGAAAAGATTTAAATGGGATGGAATTAGGTGTTGTGTTGCTAATGACTTGGAAAAAGTGCGGTGAATCTCCGGTTAAGAGAAGAAAAAAATTAGGGGTGTAAGTGGGTCGATTTGGGTTGGGTTTGACTAAACCCAAAACTCGAACCATATAGGATACTCTAGTTTGGGTTAGGTAAAATATCCGCCCGTTAAATTAATGGGTGGGTTTGGGCAAACCCACTAATTTTCGGTTTGGTTTGAGTTGGGTAGTGGGTTACCCAATTTTTTTTTTTGTTAATATGAAATGACTAAACGACGAGTCCTTGTATTTTTTCATAAAAATTTCTCAACTTTTTATTTTCTTAAAATAATTATGTAACCTATTTTCACTATATTTTAGCATCATAAAATAATAAATTTTAATATTAAATAAAAAATTTAATCATCGAATACTTGAAATAAATTAAAGTTGAATGACGTAAAATTGCTTTAGCATCAAAATAACTATAAATTGCAACATCATAATTTGTAACTCTAATTTTTTTTTTTCTTTCAATATAGAGGATGTGTTGTGTCAATTTTAGAAATTAAACTAAATTTATGATCAAAACATTTGTTATTCTTCTTCTTCCCTATGAAAATGAAATTAAAATTTGAAAATTATTGGGTAAGTTGGTTTATTGGGTATGGGTCCAGTTTTACCCAAAATCCATTATTTTTTATGGGTTTTTTATTTTTTAAAACCATATCCACCCAACCAACCCACTTTTTTTGGTTTTTTTTGTGGGTTTTTTGGGTTTACCCAACCCATGTACACCCCTAAAAAAAAATGCACACAGAAGTACAGTCTCTTTACGAAAACAAAACTTAGATGTGCATTTTTTACGTGATTTCCGTATGTTCTTCACGTAAAATTCACTTTTTATAATTATAACAAACTTTTGAGAAAACAATGGATTAAAAAAAATGGGTGGTTGTAAGTATTTTATGTGAATAACCATACATAAATCACGTAAGGAAATACACCTAGGCTTTTTCCTTCCAAAAAACTCGACCAAAGTTTTCTAGTGTGTTTTTAGGAAACATTTTTATGTGTTTTTGGGTTTACAAATTTAACTACCGAAAAATTCAAGGTTAAGTTAACTGAAAAATTTATTCAATTCCTATTTTTTTGGTACCCTAAACATTTTGTGGGGGTTGAGTCAAATGATAAAGTGGTACTGTTGAAAATTATTATGGTTTATAGGGATGAAGGTAAGGTATACATTATGATTTTCGTAAGACAGACTTGATCGGATTGATCAAAGGATTCACTCGTCTTTGGGGTGTGTTTGGTTGTGAGAAGAAAGTGAAAAGAGAGAAATAGGTGAGAGAGAGTATGAGAAGAGAGAAATAGATAAAAAATAGAGTAGATTTCACGGGTCGTTTGGTATAAGAGAAAAATGAGAGAAATAAAAGAGAAAGAGATATTATTGTTTTTTGAAAAAACAAAAATATCCATAAATAAAACAACATATAATTTATGATTAATTAATTTATTTTGGTACAAACTAACTTAATTTATTAGTTTGATAAAATTGAATTGTTATATATTTTAATTCAATTTAACAAACTTAATTAATTTATTTCCTACGAAAAACTTAGTTAATTTAATTGAATTTAATTTATTATATATTTTCCAAATCCAATTTTTGAGTTTACACTCGTTGTTGCTTAGCAGCTATCCAACCCATGTTTTTTTTAATAAAAGAATAGTATGTGTTGTAACTTGTAAATTGTATATAGCATAAGTACCATGTGAATCCCACTACCCCCAATGTGAAATTGCGGTGGGCATAACCATAAATTTGCTCTCTCCAGACACTTTCTCTCATGTTTCTTCGTATGATTGAGAAGATGTAAAAAGATGGTGGGGTCCATCTATTTTTATTCTCTCTTCACGAACTCTTTGTCATCCAAACAAGAGAAGTATAATACTCCTCTTCTATTTCTCTCTTCATTAACTCTTTCTTCTCTAATTCTCTCCAACCAAACAGAGTGTTACCCTATCTTCGATTTGAAAGGATGAATGTTTTATGAACCTCTTCATTTGCTTACAGAATACTCAAAATTTTCAAAGTATCTCTTTAGTTTCTTACTTGGTTCCCTCCACACGTCTCTAACAAACGCACAAATATTCTTTCCTGCAATATCTCATGATCGTTGAAAGAAACCCGCTGCAAATCTTCTTCTTAAGAAAAATATTGTTGCAAATCTATCAAGGTCGGCGCCTTCCAAGGGATCGTACTAAAAAGTGTTCTTTTGACTTCCTCGTTACTAATTGACAGCCCAAGTTTTTCTATTGCATATTTAAGAATAAGAGGCATTTGCTTGAAACCATTTACCTCATGTTCCATTATAAAAAAATAATAATAATAATGTCTTGCAGTATCCATTTACCAATCCTTGCAGGATAATTGGATCGTACATCCATTGTCTTGCACTATTACGGAGCATAACGACATTATTTCTTTTTCTTCTGTTCACAACCTTCAGGCGATAGTATTGTATATTACGATTTCGTCCTTGAACATTAAAACCACGTCAACTCTTTCCTTTTTCAAAATATTTTCTAATTCATTCAGCAACTTTTTCTCGAGTCGAATTAAACCACTAGAGCAGGACCATGACACCAAACTTTTTTTAATACCATCAATCCGCAACATAATATTCCTTTTGTGATATAAAAGGGTATCCAACGTGTTACATTTCCACCTCTCAACTTCTCTTTGAAAAATCACTAGATTTTGAGAAATATCACTTTGGAGTCCCAACAACCAGATATCATATATTTGCAGAAATTTTCCAATGACCAAACACTTTTAAGCTTAAATTGTTTGGGAGCAGCGTGTTGTATACCACCCTTCACACAAATAACAAGTGGGTGATGATATGGAAAATTCAATCTATCGGGAACACGTACATAAGCGTCAGCAAATCGAAGCCTATAATAATCATTACAGAGCGCTATACCCAAACATTAAAAAATGAGTTGTGTTATTTGAACATCCATATATGTGATAACTTTTGTGACAACCAAAATTTTACAAAAAAAAAATGAGGTAGTGGCACAAAAACCAAAGCAATAAAGAGAGAAAGTAAAAATATAATGTGAGTATGAGAGAGAAAGTTGTAAAAAATGGTTGTTAAAATATCATTTCTCTTAAAAAAATACGACAACCTTCATAACCGCAGATCAACCACACCCATATCTATCAATCGACACGCGCTAATTCTTTCAACAAATTTATTACATCTTCTATTACACGCAACTACACCTCCATTCTTTTTCACGAGAACCTGCAATATCATTGAAATCCCCTACCAACAACCAATCATGTTACTAATAAAACTTAGGACTTTATAATCACAATGTTTTATTGATAATCTTGAAAATCGAACCGAGACCGCCACTTGTTGAAATAACATTAATTTTCATATTAAAATTAAGACTCCACATTTCTTCTAATATTGCACGATCTTGATATTCTTTGTTGGAGAAAGTAACAAAATAATAATCATTGCTCAGATCAACAATGTTGATTTCTCCATTTCTCACCCACATTTGCTTCAATCTTGTCTTCAAGCTTTGCACGAATATTTTGCCTAACATCTTCATGATCACTCCTTTCTTCCAGGGCCGAAAAATTCTCTTATTTTCTTTATTCGATAACAAAAAATCAGGACATTTGTACTTGCCATTCATAGATTATTCAATATTGATATCTGCACCTTTCTCCTTCCTCCTTTCAACAATGACACCTCCTCCTCGTTAGACCAATCAAAATCATCCACAAAATTAATTTCAATTGTCGAAAACCGTCTCCTTAAAAAACCCACCCCCATATCTTATTTCCATCCATCTCCATGCTCTCATCCCCACCACCCGTCTTTGTCGATAGTGATACATGTTCAACAAATGGGTGTTCTCCATGCTACACTCTTTCAAATCTTCTTCATCTTTGTTGTTTCCACGTGCCTCACTTGTTTGTATAAATGTTAAAATATTTTTACTATCTTGGTATGCATATGAAGTAAAATTTTACTACAATTTCAATACTTAAACAAAACAATTATTGGACATAATTTGTTTACTTTTAGATCAAATATCGATCTTACCACAAAGTCAATTTACTCGTAAACAATTTTTGGATAAACTTTATTTACTTTCCGATCAACATTTTTCAAAAACAAAATGCAAACACAAAATAAAAATAAAAGGTGATAATTAGGTACCCATGGAAGAATGGTGAGTAATTTATCCAAACCAATACACATTAGCCACATAAGCACATTTTTAAGTGGTATCTATGAACTATCTTGACCCCACCAACAAATTGCTCATTTTCATTGGTTGGTGTGTAAATTATCCACCATTCTTCAAAGGTAATCTAAAAAAAATCTAAATAAAGATTACCCTTTGCATCTCTGTTCTTCTTTTTTGGTCAAGCCCTTTGCATCTCTTTTATTCACCCCTTATTACAAGCACACCAAATTTTAATTTTCAACTGAATATTACTGAGAAACAATGATTGTGTTTTTAATCCGGTGAAGTGATAAAATCTAATCTCGATCCCCAATAGTAATCCAGTGAGGAGAGTTTCACTCTACACTCGTGTGATTATAACACACACACTAATCGCCCATCGCAGCCTTTCTTCTACTCTCTCTCGATCCCTCTTTTCTCTTTCTCTCTCTTTTCTTTTTTTTCTTTCTTTTATTATTAATTTTTCCCCATTCATTCCTCAATATGAATTGGGGATTAGGGTTTATCTCAATCCTCATTGTACAATTTTGAATCAAATCTTAATTTTCAATTCATTCATTCACTCTCTCCACACTCTCAATAAAATCCGCACAACAATCAATAAGCGGAATGCAATTTTCAATTTTCAATTTCATGTTGTAAATCTAGTCTCCAAATTTTAGGGTTAGAATTAGGGTTTTAGATTCAATTTTTCATGAACATGGAAAACTCTCGTAGATCTTTAGATAGATCGAGAGAACCAGGTGCAAAGAAACCTCGATTGATCGATGAGCTACAACAAGGTTCCAATCAAACTTCACGAACGTTTCCTCAACGACAACAACCTACCTCTGGGGTTGCTACGATGTTGTCGTCTGGTAGGTTTCGAATGAACGATAGAGACTCTGAAAGTAGTGATGGTGGCGGTGGTTACCACCCGCAACCACCGCCGCATCAAGAGCTGGTGACTCAGTATAAGGCTGCTCTTGCCGAGCTTACTTTTAACTCGAAACCGATAATTACTAATTTGACTATAATTGCTGGAGAGAATCTTTCTGCGGCGAAATCGATTGCTGGTGCTGTTTGTGGTAACATTCTTGAGGTGAATTATGCCGAGAAATTGTTTTGTTTTGTCTGTATCATTTATGTTGATTAAATTGAATTGTATTGTAATTGATTTTGAATTTGGAATGAGAAAGTGTATTTTGATTTGATTTTCTGATGTGATTATATTATATGCTTGTGTTATTGATAAATTGGGTTAGTGTTGTTTTCGGGTAGAGGTTTTATCATGGAAAAATGGTGAATGTTAGTTAGAAAAGAAGGCGTTTGTGATTCATCCATTTTATAGTTGTTGGTATGATGTTGGCGTGGGACCTTGGATTGTGCTCCTCCTCCTCAAGGTCTCTGGTTTGATTCTCCCCGGTGCCAACTTGGGTAGGCTAGTTTAGTTTTTTCAAAAAGAACAAATGTCTAGGTTTTATGCGGTCCATGCACACGAGAAAAAAGAAAAACATATCTAGGTTTTCTGTGTCTTTATTATGAAAAGGGAAAAAAAGGACTTTGACGATGAATTAATATTAGATAGGTCAGTGTTAATTATGATGCAATGTAATGATTCTGTTAGGTACCAGGTTTGGGTACTGGTCCGGTATCCTAATGGTGTCCATATGCAATTTACAAGTGGCATTATTGAAACGTGGTGCTCTATCATTCTCCTGGTCTTTTGTAGAATTTGTACGCAATAGGGACTACGAATCTTTGGAAATGTGTGCGTGGGTGTTCGTGTGTATGATGTGGGGAAATAACTGTCAGTTTACTTTCTCAAATAGGGCTGATGTCAACTTTTGGTGAAATTTGATGCCAAGTTATAACATAGGGATATGCTATTATTGATTTAAATTGTTTTCCTTAATCCTTGTTTACATTTGTTGGGGTTTTCCTTAATCCTTGTTTACATTTGTTGGGGCAATTTTACTTTTAGCCCATTGCTTGTTTGTCGATTTTTTATAAGAAAGGGCGCGCTTAATTGAATTATGTTATGTTAACGACTTTCCAGGTTCCAAGTGACCAAAAGCTGCCATCGCTTTATCTCTTAGACAGTATTGTTAAGAATATTGGGCGTGATTACATAAAATACTTCGCTGTCAGACTACCCGAGGTCAGATATCTATCTATTATCTTTCCTTCCATTGGCATTACTTCCTTTATTTAATTATAATAATATACTTATAATCATTTATGATGAAGCATTCGGATTGTGAAATGAAATCGTAGAAATTTACACTAAACTGTTTAGATTTGATTTGGTTACATGTATGATAATGCAATAGTTCCGGCATTGCCACAAAAAATGAATTATCTAACCGTCAATAAATGGAATTTTTCACTTAGCATTCTCCTTCGAGTATTTTCTAATTTTATACACGCATTTTTAACTAGGTACTTGCCAATTACTCCTTTACATTTTAGGTATTCTGCAATACATACAGACAGGTTGATACTCCTGTCCATTCAAGTATGAGGCATCTTTTTGGAACTTGGAGAGGAGTCTTTCCTCCTCAGACTCTTCAGATAATTGAGAAGGAACTCAACTTCAATCCCGCGGTCAATGGTTCAGCTTCTGCATCTGCTACCCTTAGAAGTGATTCTCAGTCTCAACGCCCATCTCATAGCATCCATGTGAATCCCAAATATTTAGAAAGGCAACGTCTTCAGCAGTCCAGCAGGGTAGGTGAAATGATTTCAAATAAACCAATCCTTTAATGCAATAGATTAGATAGTACTAGTATTGCAAAATATTTATTTGATGAAATTGGAATTGCAGTCATGTGTGTTCCTTGAATAATGAAACGGTTCTGGAAAATACATCACTGCCATCAACTTTTGAGCTTGGTTATCACTTATTGAAACAAAATAAAGTTCTCTTGCAATTATTGTATTTAAGTATTTTGAAACTTACAAACAAAATGCGTGAACTGTTCTAATTTTTGGCCTGCTATATCGTGGGTTTTGGGGCTTTTGTTCATAGTATGACATATGGTACACACACCTAACAATCTTTACAGACTTAACTTAAAATTAGTATTTTGAAATTTGAATACTTCACAATATTTTTATTTACACATTTTAGATATCAAAAAAGGCCTTCCGGTTCACGGTAATTATCACGAATCGACAGCTATTTCATACCCTCTATGCGTTTAAAATTTGACAAGTTATAGCACTAGATATCTTATCTTACATTCCTTTTCTACACCCTATCTCTGGTACTTAATTCTTTTGCTATGTATATTTTTTTTTGTTTCATGCAGACTAAAGGAGTATTTGATGATATGGCTGGAGTTATTTCAAATGCAAATGAAGGCGCAGAGAGGCCAGATCGAGCTTTGGGTGCTGCACGTCCATGGCTGGATCCTAGGCTTAACATGCATGTATGTGAAGTGTTTTTTCTTTTCCTCTTCATACTATTCAATCTGTCAGTTGTCATATTTTAATAGAATGGTGTATATTACAGAATAATCAGCATACTCATAGAGGTGCACTTAATGACTCTGTTCCTGAAAAGAGCATCGGCGGAGCCTATGGAGATGATGAGTATAATTCTAGTGTTTCAAATAGTTTGGGTTCAGGTGTTGGAAGAACCGGAAGTAGGCTCATTGGTGGTGTTGCAGAGACCTTATCCGGGCAAAGAAATGGTTTCAGCCTCAAACATAGTTTTTCAAATCATGAAGCACCGAAGTCTGTGAATTTGGATGCACATAACATAAGGAGCAGTGCAATGTCAAAGAACTGGAAAAATTCGGAGGAAGAGGAGTTCATGTGGGATGAGGTGAACCCTGGTTTGTCTGATAATGTACCTAATGTCTCTAACAACTTGAGCTCAGACCAATGGATGGCCGATGATGACAATTTGGTAAGCTTGCTACAATAAAGGGTCAATTCTACTTTGCTACCCAATTTGTTTGTCCAATTCAGTTTTTTCCCAATTTATGAAAGTGCTTTCCAATTTGATCTACCTTGTTTTGTTTTTGGAATGTGGCCCTTGTCCTTCAAGTTAGAAATTTACAAATTTGAGAAGCATCCTGTACTGCAAGTAATTTTATGGCAATAATAATCAAGAAGACCCATTCACCCTGGCTGGTTTTGATAAAAATGCTCCACAAGAAATTGACTTGTCGCTTTTGGCACAGTTAGAACATCATTTAGAATCTGTTTCTTGTCTTGAAAATTCATTTGTGTGTAAGTTCCAATCAATTGGAAGAATCAATCCCCAACTTGAAATATGATGACATCGTAGTAAAGCAAACTAAAGAAGAGGGTAACATGACAAAATGCTTGATTGGAAAGTAAAATGTCTATCACAACAGGGTGGGAAAGGATAATTGGCACCAACAAATTTTTTGTATCAGGTTGAAGTAAGACAGAACTGTGACCGAGGAACGATGCATAGAAACGAAAGAAATTGCAAATCACATCTATGCATGACTCTTTCCCTGGGATAGTTAAATATGCCTAATTTTGTTGACTTAAAAAAAATACTAATTTAAAAACATCATAATAAACCTAAGACATAATTTCCTAATTCAACATGGCATAAGATACCCTAGGACTCTACAATTAACACCAATTAATGAGATTACGAATAATTAATAAACCTGTAACTAAATCATAATTATCAAATAGTATAGTTGTATAGATGCATTGTAAATTGATGCAATGATATTTTAATATTATATAAATATTTCATCTGATCTTCGTGACCAGTTTTGTTTTTTGCATGCAGGAAAGTGAAGATCACCTCCAATTCACACACCCAATTGGAACAAAGGTTAATAAAGGAATATCCACTGTTAAGAAACAACTACCATCATCTGGGGGGCATTCATCATTATCATGGGAGTTGCAGAAGCAGGTCCCAAGTGCCAAATTGAATATGAAGCCAGGTCACTCAGAAATATTTGTTTCTGCTCCTAGTGGCTTACCCAAGAATCCAAATTCTTCGGCTGCGAGGATAAGAAATCAGTCTTCTATGCCGCATACAACAATAGGAATGTCCAAAATTACAGGACAGCAGCAATTTGATTCTGAGGGGACTGAGTCCCCTTCGGAACAGTCTTCACCTTTGCGACAACAGTCTCCAAAAGTGCCAGTAACAATACGAAACCCTCCTTCAATGCGAAATTTGGCTGAGCAAGATTGTCCAACAACTCTTAAAACATCTCAACATTTGGGTGGTCTGCAAAGTCAATATATTAGAGATCCCGTGCCTGCCATTCGTTCCAATGTTCAGGTTGGTAACTTGCGAAAATCACAAGAGAAGGACATGCGGGGTCCGTTATCTTCAGCAACTTCTTTTCAGCCAAAACCTCAGCAACAGCAGCTGGGTTCTTCACAGGCTGAAGTTACTCTTAAAGCTAAGCAGCCACTCAAATCTAAAGCTCCTTTAGTCAAAGCCAAAGTAACTTCAGAAAAGTCAACCACAAAGTGTCTTCCAGCTCCATCTGTGAAGAGTGGAATCATTCCCAATAAATCAATTACCAGAAATCTGGATGCAAGCAATCGTCCATCTCAAATAGGGGTTAAGCCTACTAGGTCAGGTGGTCCTTCCCCGGCCACATTAATTTCTTCGGGGTCTCCCGCCATGTCACTAGGTTCTCCAGATGATTATTCACCTACTCTGCCAAAACTACCGCAAGGGAAGGCTGGAAAGAAGCAAAATGATTCTACTCAACCATCTACTTCCTCCAACAATCGCGGTGCATCAGCTCCGAGCTCAAATACCGCCAATAAGAATACCTTGAATCCAATTTCAAATCTTTTAAGCTCATTAGTTGCGAAAGGTTTGATATCCGCAGGAACAGAGTCAGCAACTACAGTACGAAGTGAGACGGTGATGCGATCGAAAGACCAAACTGAAAGCATTGCTGTCAGTTCCTCTTTACCAGTTGCTTCAGTTCCTGTTTCTTCAGCTGTCCCAGTAAAATCTTCCAGAATTGAGGCAGATGATGCTGCAAAGGCCTCGCTTGCCTTGTCTCAATCAACTAGCACAGAAATTAGAAATCTCATTGGCTTTGATTTCAAACCTGATGTAATTCGAGAAATGCACCCACATGTAATCGAAGAATTATTGGATGAACTTCCACATCATTGCGGTGATTGTGGTATTAGGCTTAAACAACAAGAACAGTTTAATAGACACTTGGAATGGCATGCTACAAAAGAAAGAGAACAAAATGGTCTGACTGTAGCATCAAGAAGATGGTATGTAACGTCAGATGACTGGATTGCTAGCAAGGCAGAATGTCTGTCCGAGTCTGAGTTTACTGATTCTGTAGATGAATATGATGATAATAAAACAGACGGGAGTCAATTGGACACTATGGTTGTAGCAGATGAAAACCAATGCTTGTGTGTATTGTGTGGCGAGCTATTTGAAGATGTATACTGTCAGGAAAGGGACGAGTGGATGTTCAAGGGGGCTGTATACCTGAACAATCCAGATAGCGATAGCGAGATGGAAAGTAGAAATGTGGGGCCCATCATTCATGCTAGATGCTTGTCAGATAACTCAATACTTGGTGTGACTAATACAGTAAGACTCATAGTTAATTGAATGGATGTCTTCTAGTTGTTTTTAAAGCTTCAATTAGTCTATTTGAATTTTGAAGAAGTGTTCAAATTTTTGGTACTGATTGGACCTGCTCTTTATGCAGGAACATGATTGATTCATAACTTGTATTGCATTGGAGCCAAGGTTAAGCTAGAAGCTTATCAAGGGTATCCAGGTTCTCGTTGCATACTAAAACTAGATGGCCCTTTCACTTTTAAAACTATTGCCTTAGCTGCTTTCCAAAGCAGTCAAACAAATTTTGTGCCCTTTTTGTTTCTTTTTGTTGTACTTGAGGAAAAAAGAGAAATTAAGTAGTAGTCAAAATATATAAATGCGAGATAGTGTTTTTGCAGCTAAATTTGATCTTTGATAACTTTATTTTACGATGGTGATGAGGCGGATTTGCATATTTAACGCCTATGGGGATAATACCGGGGGGTAACACACCAAGGTCATCTTCATCCAAACGGCAGATAATATTATGCTTGTCATTCTAATAACAAAGATTTTGACCCCCCTCTCCTTTGATTTTCTTTTGTTAAATCTACACATTCTTTCGGAGGGAATTCAAAGTGCAATAATAATGATAATACTCGTTACATGTGTATTGATTTCCTTAATTTATCAGCTGCATAAAACGATAATGATATGCATTGTGTCATTTTTTGCCAACATTTGACCAAATTTTGTGTGTGCTACGCCTAAGATGTTTCGTGCCTTGTTTTGAATTTTGATATGTACTGCAGAAATGTGAGATTTATATCAAAGCACTTGTAAACGAAAACATAAATACTTACATGAAATCAAGTTGATTGAAAATTTTCAATTCTAGAATAGCTGTCTCTTCAGAGACTTCAAATCCTAGCTTTAAGTTGCAATTTATTGTTGTTCTAAAATGCAGCAAGGCTCTGTTTCAAATTGATTTCTTATATCTTATAAGTTATAATAGATAAGCTAGTATCGTAAAAACGAACAGTTTAGTAGCAGTATTCTCTATTCTCTCATGAGATTAAAGCTTAAGCTTATAACGTTTTTTGATATTCTACTTCAAGTAACGTTTTAGTTTATAGGTAACATAGTTTATATTTAACAGTAATATTTTCTAAAATATTAACCAAAAATAACTTTATCTTTTAAATTTATCCATTAGTTCAACCGCAAACTTTATTAAACACTTCAAATTTAATCTACTAGTTTTTCTATCCGTTATTTGTTAGAAATTTATCCATTAGTTCCCCTCATGTCGTTGCACTTCCGGACAACCTTGTTGCCACCTTTTTCTCTCCTTGAAGCGACCTCTGCCAACCTTTGTCACACTCAGGCAACCTCCTCACCGACGTTTTATCCAAACCTCTATAACATCTATACTCATAAGTTTCCGCCACTCATCTTCCATCCGTCATCGATGCCACCTCCGCTATTGTTCCAACATTCAACGCAACCTAAACAACACTCTTGTTGTCAAGCTTCCCCTCTTGTCGTTGCACTCTCGGACAACCTCCCTGACGCTGTTTTCCCAACCTTCTCAACCACCATACTCTCAGTCTCCGCCTCAACTCCCTCTCGAATCGTCTTCCCTTCAACCTCGTTGCCTACACATCCCTTTGCATCTTCGACTTCCGGTAAAATCTTATGTTCGGTGGCTGGGCGTGTGTATGTGAGAGAGAGGCTGCAAGGAAGAAGAGTGAGTTGGGAGCGAGATAGTTTATGCGAGATGAAAAAATTATCCATGATGTTTGAGTCATGTTAACCCGTGCCTCCGAGCAGTAGTTAAACAACTAAAAATGAAAAGAAATGAAAAAGTTAACATTAAAATCAACACTTTTTCAAAGTTCAAGAAGTAAAATACACAACAATTTTAAAGAAAATATTTCTGTTTATAATTCCTTAATCAGTCTCTAAGGGACACTAGTTAACATTTTTCTAAATGAAAATGCAGTGAATGTATCCTTAGTTACTATTATTAGCAACTATCCGTATTAGTCAACAAATAAATTTATGTAGCACCCACCCTATCTGGAATTAACCAAGAGAGCAAGCAATGACTCCGCTTCATTTTTGAAACGTGAGTTCATAAATACACAAAATCCACTCTCTAGCAATTAATTGTACGTACAAAGTCTTCTTGTGGCTACTATAAAGTGAAACAGCTTTTCAGTTTGTCAACCCTTTCTTATTTGTCAACGCATATCTGGACCCCAAGTGGGGCTATAAAGGGAATGGCAGATACGTTCCATAATGGAACAACGTTACCCGAACTGTTTCGTTTTCTGAAATCATCTCGAGTATGGATAAGAACCCGATAAAAGATCATGCAAGTGCCCCGATGGGAACATTGAGCAGGAAGAAGTTGATGAAATTAAATAGTTCAATCAATTCTAAGACTTTTGCAACAAAAGAAAAATTACAATTGACCTGCCTTCCATTTTTTAACTGGAAAATACTAGCAAGCTAGCCATATAAGAAGGAACTATATCGTCCACCCGTGCGGTAAAATGTTAAAACATATGAAATTGTTCGTAAAATATCTATAATTTATTTGGTAAGGAACGTTGGATGCCTATAATACGATAGAATGGTTATATAATTTATAGGGTCTGTTTAGAAGTATAATAGCATCGGCCAGAAAACTACAATACACACATAAAATTGATCAAATTGTCTGTCAATGTTGATGTAGATAAGTTTAACATGCCTCAAGAAGCTTAAATATTCATACAATTTTAGTTGAATAAAATAGGAAACTTCAAATGTATCAGAAACTACTACACATTTCACATAATGATAAAAAGAGTTGATTCTATTGACCCAAAAAAGGTTCACTCCAAAAAAAGGAAAGAAGATGCAGTAGATAGTTGATGCTGCCAGAAAAGTGCACCAGACAAATGCAGAGGTTCGCTGTGCAACAACCTGAAACAAATAATTCGCGTTTGACATTCAAGATATATGTGCTAGTATAGCTTCAGACGCAAATAGTTCAGCATAGGAAACTTGGTTTATCTATGTAAACATACCAGGTGGGATGACTTCATTTTCAAACCAGCAACAGAATGTAGCTGCTATTAATGTATGGTAATAATGCAAAATGTAACTTGGAAAGTTGGATCAGATTCAGTACAAAAAAATCAGCTTAACTTTATGTTAGAGATATTCAAAATCTGTATTATGTTGAATATGATATAAACACAAACTTGACAGTCCTCTAATGCTACTATTTGGGAATCAGTACCATGGTAAAACATGGTGTTTTGACAGATCACAAGTTGCGGAACACTTCATGGAACACGACATTTGATGTAGTGCTGATGCAATTGCTGTCTTCATCTGTTAATAGCAATTTCAATCCTTTCCTTGATGTTACTCTTGAGACCGCAACATATAATTGGCCGTGTGAAAACACAGGTTGCAGAAGGTATATCCCAACTTTTTGTAAAGACTGTCCTTGGCTCTTGTTTATAGTCATAGCGAACGAAACTGAAATTGGGAATTGCTTGCGTTGAAACTTGAATGGAATCCTTGTATCAGAAGGTGTCAATGACAATCTAGGGATGTATACTATATCCCCAATATTACTTCCTGTAATAACCTTGGCCTCAAGCATGTATCTGCCCATCTTAGTAACTATCAAACGCGTTCCATTGCATAGACCTGTCGACGGGTCTAAATTCCTTAACAACATAATAGGGACTCCAATTTTCAACTTAATTTTATGGTTTGGAATGCCAGATGCAGTTATTGTGTTTAAAAGTTCAGGTGTGTGAATGTCATCGGGCCTAGTTGCTGATGAATTGGTTGAAAGTGGAGAATCACAACTCAGATAAGTTTTTTCCTCCCCAGGAATCAAAGACATAACATACTCATTAATTTCTTCGACGGTGGAATTTTTTGGAGTTAATATGGCTCTATCTCGGAAAAAAAGATGGAACGTGCATTTCATCTAGAAGTGATGGATAAATCTCATTAACAATAGCAGCGATATGATCACCTGAGCTTCGAATAAGAAGGTCCTCTGTAATTTCTATATCAATATCTTCATCATTGGCAACACCAACAGTACCATCTCCGATACCCAACACCCATTCACTAAACTGCTTTCTTTCGTTAATATCAGAACTTGAAGAACCATGTAAAAGGCGCATGTTAGTTGACAATGTTAATACCTCGCAGAACTGCCATAAATATGAAGAGTTGATGCTTGTATTTACAACCTCTTGTCTATTTGCTTTAGGCATGACTGGGAGTACTTGATGGAAATCACCACCAAGTACCACAACCTTCCCTTCAAAAGGGATATCTGTCCGGCCGTTATTATGGACACGAAGAATATCTCTCAAACTGAGGTCCAGCGCCTCAAAACAGTGTTTATGCATCATAGGTGCTTCATCCCATATAATAAGTTTTGCCTTACAAACCAACTCAGCTAATGGGCTTTTTGGATGTATCCCACATGTTGATATTTCATCGACAATTATAGGTATACCAAACCTTGAATGTGCCGTTCTTCCACCAGGTATAAGCAAGGCAACGATTCCGCTAGACGCAACCGTTAATACGATTTCCTTCCTATAGCGTATTACAGAAGACAATGCTCTCCAAATAAATGTCTTGCATGTCCCACCGTAACCATAAAGAAAGAAAATACCAGGAAGGTTAGCATCTACTCGGGCAATAATTTTGTCATACACACCTCTTCGTTCCGCCGTCATAGTAGACATTAGTTGATTATGTTCAATCTCAAGCATATTCTGGTTGTAGTTCATCTCATCATATATCAACCTGTTGCGGGACTCATGTATAAGGGATATGTTCGTCTGAGGCATGGTTAGGTAGTCTTCTTTCAATCTCTTTCCATGGCTGTGCAACAATCTTTATATTTCAGCCAGTGTGTAACTTTTAAGTTGATCATCAATCAACACCAAATTTGGACGCAAGAATTAAAAAATAAGTAAAAAATAGAACGTGCATTTTGTTGAACAATTGTGTTTATTATATACAACACAGTGGATCAAATGTATATGCATCAAAACATAAACTACCAAAAAGTATGGTATCTTACACAGGATGAATAAACAAAAATATTGGCTAAATCTATATTGGCATTCATCAAACGTTATAATGCACTATAACATGATAAAAACAAACACAAACAAATTAGGAGTATTACAGAATGCTAATCTAATCATCAAAGCTAAAAATTGCTTGAAACATAACTACCTGGAACACGCATTGCCCTTCTCTGTCGATGTAGCATATCATCACTCAAATTCTGCCATGTCTTGTTCCACACGACCTCTGGTTGAGAAAATTGGTTTGATACCAACAATTAGACAAATAAACGGCGCATGTAACTGGCAGTTCCCCAAATAGAACTTGGTTAATTGCGTCTATAAACTCTTTATCATCATCTATTAAGCCTAATGCAAAACATGCCTCCTTAAATGTGTTATACTTTTTTCCACTGACCGTGTAAATGTCATTATAGAAAGATGGACCCTTCACAAAGTTAAGTAAAAGCCGGAGATAAAATTTTTTGCCACTTCCTGGAGGGACAAAATGTATTCGTCCAACTGAAATTCCCCTTTGTCGCGGTGACCATCTACGCTCTGAAGCCTTCCAAGCAAATTTCATCGGAAACTCACCATAGGTCAAATCCTTGGCTTCAGGATACTTTTTGTTTGCCTCAAACCATGCCAGGAATTTAGTGTCACGAATATGGGGTTTCTGTATGACATCTTCAAGATTTTCATGGTCTTCGAAAACAACAGGCTCTTCACCTTCAAGATGGAAACTAAGGCGCTCAACGGAAGGCTCTCTATAATTATTATCAAATGAAAAAATCCTCCATGCAGTTTAACATGCGGAAAGGTATTTGCAATCATAATACATTTTGATTTCGTCGTAGGAATCGACTCCTCCTTAAAAAAAAAATGGTTAAAAAATGTGTGTCAAAGTTTAAGGGACTCAACTTGTTTTTTCTTTCTAAATTCACTAATTATCGGCAATTTTTATCCTAAATACAGTACGTAATACACTATATTCCCCACTCTCAAATTCTAATTACATTTAAAGTCAGAACTCTAAAAATTAATGAGGGTTTACAATTCTCAAGTCTTTCACTCTTTGAAGTTTAGAGGTTTTAGTAGATTTGATTGTTTGGTTTGAATTGTTCTCTTATGGTTAATGGAATTAGCAAAAGTTTGTGAAAAATAATGTGTATATGAAATTTTTCTATTATGTGCATACATATTCTGAAATTACAATTTAATTAGATAATGACAGATGCGGCTCAAGGGTAAGGCTACTAAAGCCGTTGCTTTAGTTCTCCCAACAAAAAAATAATTATTATATTTTATAAATAAAAATCCCACATATGCAAACTAAAAAGATCATATATTAAAATTTACTTTAGGCATCGCCTACAAATAAAAATTATTGGGTCGACCTTGGATAATGGTAAAAATAATAATAAATAAACTACAAGTATTATTATAAAATATAATCAATATACTTATTGATTTAAAAATACACCATGTTTAGAAAATTCTTTTAAATGAAATTTAAAATGTTTGTTTAATATAATTACAATTTTTTTTTGTTTTAATTATGGTTTTAGTGTAAATTGTTCTTTTTAGAAAATAAAGTCTATTAAATAATTTTCATGCTGAAAATGAAAAGTTGTTTTTGATTAGCTTTTCAAAAAAAAATTATAGTTTTTAATGGAAGATAGAGAGATGAAAAATATCCTTTTATAATTTGAAACAAACACACTTTCTTAAAAAATTCTAAAGATATCACTTTGTAGGTAAATCATACATATTATTGATTTTGTTTTTATGAGAATGATATTTTGACAACTATTTTAGAATAACATAATCTTAAACTCCTTATGCAATGTCATTTAGTATTTCTTTTAATAATTTTTTTTGTCTATCTTAGTTTTAGTGTCAATACCTATATTGTCTTGTTTCATATTAATCTGGATCCTCTTATCCCCTTTACGTCTCTAATACCTACATTGTCTTGTATATATTTGGTTGTTTCATATAAATTTGGATCCTCTGATCCCCTTTACATCTCTATCTCTTTTATCATTTGTCTCTCATCATAATCTCTTTATTTTAGTAATTTTCACTTATCACACGAACGATATTCATATAACCAAAAATGATCCAATTCTGTTCTATTGTCAAAATATAGTTGTTCAAATAATTTTTTTTTTTATCTAAAAATGACACAGTTAAAACAGATTCTTGTACTATTCCTCATTTAACATAGTTTTTGAAGATACTCAGAATTTATCATCCCTTGTAATCCCCCCTAAATCTCTAACCATGTAAGATGATAATTCAACGAATAAAATAAGATTTATTTATCTATATTTGCAGTGGCGGAACTGGGGGTGGTAAGGGGGAGCCACTGCCACCCACCCCATCTTTAAAAAAAAAACTTTTTTATACACTGGAAATTACTATAATGTTCTTTTTTAAGTATTATTTTGTTTAAATTTTTTATGAACAACACCGAAATGGGTCGTATTGTATATTACATGATTTATATATTTTAGTTTATTTTTATAGCAGCCATCCCAAAATTTTAGGTCTGGCTCCGCCGCTATATATTTGTGGACCCACTTTGCTTTCTTTTGCAATCCGCCATTTTTACATTTCTTTTTTGACAAAATCCGCCATTTGTACATGAAACATATTCTTCAACAACTAAGTGATATTTTTAAGTTGGGTAAAGTTTCACCTAACTAATTAACACAGTCGACATGTTAGTTCATCACTTATTAACGCAGACCCATTTAGTCAAAATTCATATGAAACAAATAAAATACGTACGAATGCTTATTTTTGTTTTCTAACCTTTTTCATTTTCTCACTATCGATCTCTTTTCATCACCAACATATACCACATTCACAGCACTATTTTTTTTTATCACTTAATGTATTTAAATGCCAAATTAAATTACACACCATCGATTTTTTATGTATTAGTGTGTGGTCGTTGAATTGATATGTATCAAGTAGGGATGATAATAGGGCGGGGTGGGGACGGGTTTTATCTTCTCCATCCCCATACCTGATTCTCATATATTTACCCGTTACTCTATCCATATCCAACGGCGATGAGAAATCGAACCCCATCCCTGTCTCCGACGGGTTCGGGGATCTCATCCCCATGCCCGTAGTGAATTATTTTTTATTAAAAAAGTTATTTTTTCCAACCCCAATGACAATTTCGTAAAGCATTATGTTCCCTTTAACATTTCCTTAACATAATGATTTGGTTGCTCCTTTAAAAATCAAAGGCAATTTTATAACATGGGAATTATTAAACCAAATAACATAACATGATTTGTGTTTAGATTTATATAAAAAGGGGTAAAAAAATAATTTTTTACATTTGGGACGGGAATGGTTATGGTTTGGGGTGAGTACATATAACCCCGTAACCCGTCCCATACACGTGTTTTGAAATTGAGGAAAACCCAAACTCAATCAAAGCGGAAAAAATCCGTCAAATCGGGGTGTTGGGGGGTACCCATGGAGACGGGTATTGTTGCCATGTCTAGTATCAAAGATTGAGACAATACAATTTTATTTTATTTTAAAAAACACCAAATTTAAAATCTGAACGGTTAGATATGGATGCAAGCAACGATCACGGTTGTCCCAATGCCATATAAATCTGACGGCAATCATGATCCGTATATAACATTTTTCATATTCTAATTATAGTAAACGCACCAACACCAATTGATCCGTTTTTGTATTTTTTTTAATTTTATTTAGAGTATCTTTAATGGAGATATTAGTGTGAGAGTTAACTTAAAATCAGGTTTTGGAGAAATCGTCTCACGTTGGAGAAGTAACGTGCCACGATTATTGAAACAAGATCCTGAAGCAAGTCACTGAAAAAATCGTGGCACGATGGAATCGTAACGTGGCACGATGGTACGTTGAAGGAAATAACATAAACGTATTTTCAGTGAAGATTTGTTCCATATTTTAAGGGTTACTTTTACTATAAATATAAACCGTGTATAAGATGAAAAATGTGTAGAAAAACAGGGTTTAGAAGCCAACAAACAAACTATGGTTTATAGAAAATTTCTCTTGGCAAGAACACTAGGGTTGGGATTGTTTTGATTCACCTTGAACAAAACACTATTAGGATTGAGTCTCTTGGTCACGGGAAGAGGCTGGGACTTGGGTAGAATTAGGTTTGAAGACTGATTTTTGTAACTCAATATCTCTTTGTAAAGAAACTCATATCATTATAGTGGAACGAAGAGCTGCTCTCTCTCCCAGACTAGGTCATCATTAGACCGAACTGCGTAAACAAATTCATGTATTCTCCTTCTTCCTTTTATTTCTTACTGTTTACTTTTGTTTGAATTATTTGATACTCGCTTGATTTGATTACTTTGTATTAATTTGCTTCACGCATCAAGTTTATTATTTGTATGGTTTTCACTACGAATTCACAACAATTAGTATAGTAGTATATTATTCTACTCCCAACCACATAGTATATTATTCTACTTGTATATTATTGTATGAGCCTTAACCTTATAAATAACATAGAGTCCACTCTCATATCTATCCAGTTGCTTCCACAATATTCAACATGTATGCAACACATAAGCTTCATTTCACAAATATTATTCTCGTTCTAGTCTTTTCTACCACCTTAACATCTTTAGCAACAACCACCACCACTTCCATCCCACAAGAGCTTCTCAAAGGCTTTTCCTCATCTCCACTCTCAACATCCACCTCCTTTCAACCCATCCTCACCGATCCTACCGGAAACTTCTCTCTCGGGTTCCTCCGCCACAACCAAAACGACCTAAAACTCGCCGTCGTTCACACCCTTTCCCTTGAACCACTATGGACAGCCAACCCAACCCACACAGTATCTTGGTCCCACACCACGCGCCTCTTCTTCAATGGCAGTCTTGTTTTGTGGGACCCACAAAGAACCCTATCATGGTCAACAACCACCAACGGTGAGCGCGTGGTTCTTCTCAATACCTCAAACTTACAAGTACAATCAAAAACACCACTTTGGGAAAGTTTCCATTTTCCTACAAACACCCTCGTTCAAGATCAAAACTTCACTTCAAACATGTCTCTAGTATCAACCAACAATCTCTACTCGTTACGTTTAGGTGACACATTCATGGGTTTATACGAAAATCACGACAAAGAAAAAGGTAGTTTGTTAACAAAACGGTTAGTTTTGTTATATTGGAAACGTTCTGCACTACAAGCAAAATCTACAATCATAGAAGGTGATGGACCTATTTACGCAAGAGTAAGCACCGAAGGTTATATTGGAATGTACCAAACAAGTTATAAACCTGCTGATGTTCAGAAATTCAACAGTTTTCAAGAAACTTCGTCGTTTCTTTTGGTTAGGTTAGAACAAGACGGGAATCTCAAAGGGTATTATTGGGATTCAACAAAGTCTAGTTGGATACTTAACTTCCAAGCTATTAGTGAAACTTGCGAGCTTCCAAATCCATGTGGTTCGTATGGTTTGTGTACTCCGGGTGGGTCTAGTTGTTCTTGTTTAGATAACAAAGCTAGGTTTGAACCGGGTGGGTGTTTTAATGATGATGATGGTGATGGAGGTGGAGACTTATGCAGTGGAGGGATTGGTGAAGAGAATAGTTACAAGATTCTGAGAAAGGTTGGAGTGGAGCCACCGCATAAAGAGTTACTAGAGGAAGTAACAACGTTATCTTTAACAGAATGTGAGGGTTTGTGTGAGAAAAATTGTAAATGTTGGGGAGCTTTGTATAATAACCAAACCGGGTTTTGTTATGTTTTGGATTATACAATAGGAACAATGTTAGGAACAGGGGATGAGTCAAAGGTGGGTTATTTTAAAGTGAGGAAAGGTGCACGGAGAAGGAATAGGGTAGGGGTTATTGTTGGAATCGTGGTTTCTGTTTTGGTTGGGATAGTTGTTGTTGGTGTTGTGATTTGTGTAGTGAGGTGGAAAAAGAGAAAAGGGGGTATGAAAGAGGAGGATGAGAATTGGGCTTTGCCTGGCCCGTATAGGAATCTTGGATCCGAAAGTTTTAGATCCGTTGAGATGTCGAGTACGAGTAGTGCGCATTAAAGAAATATTTATTGGTGTGACGGAAGGGGTGACGTTTTTTTGATGGTTGACATTGAGATTTTCAATTGATTATGATTTATCATCATTTTGGATTTTGGGTATGTAGTGGGGTGGGGTCCTTTTACTCTAATATTTCCACTCAGCATGTGACGTGACCTTCCTCCACTTCCACTTGAGTTGCTTTGACTATTCATTTTTCAAAGATTTGGTCACAATGGATGAAAGTGCATGTAGATTTGGTTAAATGTTGGACCAAATTTGACTATGGTGAGTTTAATTTGTTGTATATTCTCTCACCAACTGGGGAAACAAGTTTGAAGTGGTTTGGGCACGGTGGAATCAATTTTAAATTCAACGACCGAACTCAAATTTTAAACAAGTACTATAGTAGTTGTCTGATTTTGATGTCGGGCGTACTATTTTATTTTGCAATTTGCACTGAATTGTAGTTGTTGACTAGAAAACTGCGGCCACTAATTCATTTTCTTTGCAAGTGGCGGAAAAGAAAGTTAGGAGATGGAAAATGTTAAATTTCTCAACAGAATTTATCCCGAATACATCACCAAGAATGTTGATTAGTCGGTTTCACGTTAAATTTGCGTGCAAAAGTCAAGAAATCAAGTAGTTTCTTTTAATGTGTAACACTTCGTGATGTTCTCGCGAAATAATTTTTTTCTACATATATGAATGCTGTGAAGAAATTTGTGAAAATATTGTTGTTTATGTTTTTTTAAGAATTTTTGTTAATTTTACTTGTTAATAGGAAGAAAACATATTCTCAAGGCTTGCAATACTTTAGCATTTTCGAAAATAATGAAAATGACACAAGAAAATGGTTCTATTAATTTTAATAAATACATCATACTTTTGATATAAAAAAAAGAAAGAAATACATTATACTTTTAAGCAAATAGTGGATCTTGTTTCTAAGAAAACACTCCTACGTTCAATTTTATGATTGGATGTATATTACTTTTTATAAAATATTTCATAATATTAATTGGATAAGAAGTTAACTCACGCGTATAATTGTAATTTTAATTTCCGTTTTAATAGGAGAATCTTTTTTAGTGGATGATCTAAGCGCTCATTGAGTCTTGAGATGATTTTGATGAGTCTTTTGAGATTATGTGTAACAGATAGTTGATTTAGTATTGTATGTTTATCAAATCATATAATCTCAGATTATATGTTTGTTATCCTTAGCTCTCTAAAGTTGATGTACGCTCCCTCTATTGTAGGGACAACCTAGCCTATTAGTGTGAGCGTTATCATGAATATCTTAAGTTTAACAAAACCATTTCCATGGTCTCTATACTTTATAGGCTATACACGATATTAGCAGCTAGAGGGTAAGAGCGAAGCAACATATTTTCTAAAAATATCAGATAGATTACACAAAATGCTAAGGTTTAGCAAAACCAAGATGTATATGTATTTGGGATTGGACTTCAACTTTTTGAGAGTTTAGAGGGTAGGGCTATTTTCTAAATCTGATAAATTTGATTAATATATTTTTAATTTTAATAATATTATAATAATATAAATTGAATTTGAATAATTAATATAAACCCTCTAAAATCCTCTTTCATTACAATTTTATAGTTCTCTTAAATTTATGAGAATTTTATATTATGAAGAAAAGTCAGCTCCCAAAACCCTTTCACTCTCAAAATTATTTATTTCTTTCACTTGTTTCCTTCCAAAACATTCCTTTGATTTCCCCTCTAAACACGCAAACAAATCTTAAAAATCTTTTTGGTAGGAGGTTTTGGATGGGTGGGGATTTAGAGTATTTTTTGATTCCCCAAATTGAGAGATTTTGAGGGGAGGGGAGGGATGTTATTTTTTTTTTATCAATCCATTTCACAATGAGTGTCGTTTAAAATTTTGACATACATATCAATAAATAGAATAAGATAATCATTAGACATAATATTTTTACTAAACTGCCCTTATTTTATAAGAAAAAGACAAACTTAAAGTTACATTGAAAATTGTATGAGAGAAAAGTTGGAAGAAAAAAAATTAAAGTTGTATTAGAAATGTAGGTTCCTTATAAAATGAACCCATGAGAATATTGGTCCATGATGGACCAATTTTTTCAACGGTTAGAATAGATGAACCCCAAAATTTTATCATGATCTATAAACACTCAATCTAAAATATTACATATTGTTATGGTAATTTTTTTTTCTTGACAAATTTGTTACAGTAATTTTTTTTGTTGGTGTTTACACTTTTTTTTACGAATTTGTTACGGTAAATGTTGGACAGCTGCATATTATTATTTGATTTTATTTTTACGAAAACGTACAATTTTTTTTTAAGGAGATTTTTTTTTTTTCAAATAGGAGAAAGGGTACATGCTATTTTTTTTTAAATAAGAAAAGGTACGTGTTATTTTTATTTTTTTGAAAGAAAAAATACATGTTAATGTTACCTGAAATGTTTAATTTAGTTACCGTTATCAATTATTTATTTTTTTTATTGTTTTTTTAAAATAGTCATATTATCCTTTCCAAAAGACTAATAATAGCAGCAATAATAAATAATACATTCTCTAACTGTTCATTGGTATCTTTTATAAAATAAACTTTCTCGTTGCTATGTTTAAGTAAATGAAAATAAATTTTTGTGAGTAAATATTAATTTAATATTATAATATAAAAGATATGTTAAATTATTAAATTCTAAATATTGATCGAAAACGATGGGTTTTTATTGAAAATAATTGAAGATTGAATGTTGAAATTACAGAAAAAAAAAGAAGGCAGGAAAATAGTTTGGAAAGAGTAAAAGAAATAATTAGACGTGAGAGGTGCATTATGTTATTGTGCATACATATAATCCAATGGTTATAAATATTGGTCCATTATGGACCAATACTTATACAGGTCCAAGCTAAATGCCACCAGAAAAGTGACATTTATTTTGAAACAATTTAATTGGCTAAAGTGACATAATTATGAAAACGGAGGGAGTATTATATTGCCAAATTTACCCTAGGTATTTTTTTATTATATAAAAACAATCCAAAATTATCCTTTAAACCACAAATACAAAATTTCACTCAATATGTTTCTTCTTTTGCACTCTCATTCGCCTTCATTCTCATTCCACTTCAATCAAGATAAACCGGAAAAACTGATATGCACTAGTAGTAGTCTAAGCAACAATTTTCTAGCTAAACCATTGGAAGAAAACAGAAAAATAACAAAAGAGATTCTGAGTGAGGTATAATTCGGTTATCATCACATAATCTTCAAAATTTTAAAAGGAAATAGAGGAGACAAAACCAAACAAAGATGAACCAAATAAAGGTTGAAGATATGGTTACTAATCCTTTTTTTTTGGAGGGAATATGGTTACTAATCCTGTTACATGAGAAAGTTTATAAAACTGGAAATTGAAATATAAATAAATAAATGGGCCAAAGCCCAATCTTTTAATCTATTTTGTTTCTAATAAATTTCTGGCTTTTACTTTTTGCACCATATGCTATTCTCGTGCGTCCTATAATTTTTTCGAAAATACCCTTTGTTCGGATTCTAAAATTTGAACTTTAAAAGAGCTGAACTTGAGCTGAAAAAAAGTACGTGTCAAACTCGAACCAATCAAATTCTTAACGAGTCGAGTCGAGCTCAGACAAGTTCGATTCGACTCGACTCATTTCCAGCTCTAATAACTATAGTCAAAGGAAACATTTTCTATGGTCCAACTAACCAAAAATACATTAAACACGCCATAAACAATTCAAACCTTGGGTGCAACGCCACAATCCACCTAGTATGAGAGTTTTCAGATTATACAATTCAAACCTGTCAAAATATTTTCGGATTGTATAATCCGAATAGTTGTGATTCATTGCCCCAATTTTATATTTCAAGGAGAAAAAAAAAATCATTTTTAGACCAAAATTTAGGTTTTTTTCTACGTTACCCATCGATGAATTGGGAGTAATTTATCCCTTTCGGTGAAAAATCTTATTTTCTTCATTTCTTTTTTACAATCAGTTATGATCTTTATCTTAAAAACATCAAACTTCTTAATCTTTCATTTAAGATGTGATTTACATCTTTTTCGTTCCAAAATCGAATCATATATGTCATGAGGGATAAATTACCCCAATTAATCAAGGAAAAATGTAAGTTCATCAATATGGTTTTTTCTTAGAATCAGTTACCACTTTTATCACAAGAACATCAAACTTTTTCATCTATTTATTCAACATGTGATCTCCATTTACTTCGTTCAAGAATTAAATCTTATTTATCATTAGAAGTAAATTATCTCTTATTCATTAAAGGGTAACGTAGGCCTCACCCAAAATTCATAATTTTCAAGTCCAATAATCAACATATTTTTGATTTCCCTTTTATTATATTTTTTTTTTTTTTTTTGTGTGTGTGGAGATGAATCAATTACCGGTCCGCTGTTGGCGTCCTATTGCTTGTTAGACGACATATGCCATCTTTTGAAGCAATTTAAACCTACAAGTGATGTAAAGAATAAATGCTTTTATTCTCCTCTCAAATAAATAAATAAATGCTTTTTTTTTTCCGGTACAAAAATAAATAAGTGCTTTATTCCACCTGGACTAGCAGTATGATACATACTTGTATTTATCTTTTTAAAATCAAAGTGTGTAAAAATATTATTGTTCAAACTAGTGATCCCAACTAAGTCATTAGCTTAAAAAACAAAACCAAGCTACTAGATGAACATATAACCAAAACAATTAAACAAAAATATCATTTTCGCACTTCAATATTTACTTTGCCTGCAAAAAAACCCTTGCGTAAGCACGCCTATCATACTAGTTAGAATCACAAAGTGAATTCTTACATTGCATCAAGAGAGTTATGTGTGTAGACGTGAAGACGTATAGGAATGTCTAGTTTGAGGTCAACATGGTGTTTATACTTCTGGTCACGCAAAAAAATGTGTTAATTTATAGTAGAAAATTGCTTTTTTGACAATGAAATCTTCCTATTGACACAAGTAAAATACGTAAATGCCCTTACCGGTAGTTAACAATCGTCGAAAGAACCGCCGACAATTAACAGCCGCTGGTGCCAGCGGTAGTTAACTACCGTTGCATTCTGTATCTTAACATAACGCAGAAACCTCCAAATTCTCATTACATACATGCAAACTTCATTAAAAAATATAACCAACAATCATCCAAACTTCAATTTGTTCGAAAATCATCCAAATTTCATCACCGTGCTGCAAAACGCTCAGACGTGGTTCTTCACTGCTTGGGGAGATGCGTGTGAGAGACCATGGCATCATGCGCCTGGCTACATGGCTTGGTATGCCAAAGTCTCTCACCCTTGTATTCTCCCCCTGATGAAGGATCTACTCCCAGGCTGGCGAACGTGGAGCAGATCATAGAGGAGGAGCATGCCAGAGAGATGCCTGACACATTGACGATCATCCGAGATGTGGTGCATATAGCTGATGATATTGTGGCCAGGCAAGCCGAGATGACTAAAGAGAAGATTTTCCAGGAGGTGATGCGGGTAGCCGGTACTGGTCGCCCTACCCTTACGTATCAGATTGCTAGGCGGAGCAGGGGGCCGAGGCATGCTAGGCAGCAGAGTTGATTATGATTAGGGTTTTTTTTTATGTACTTTTTTACTGTTATGTATAATTATGACATATTCCGTACATTTTGGTATTTGTATGACATTTTCCGACATACCTTTTATATTATTTCTTGCGTTTTAATTTTATCTGTTAAATATTATTTTGTACGTACGTTTTAATTTCCCGATATATCATGGTTATTTACTTTAATTTGCAATTGGATGCAAAAACAGACCAAAGTTCCTGGAAAAACCAGTGCATAGTGCACTAGTTCTGTTAACTGGTGTGAACGACAGTTAACTGCCACTGGTGCCAACGGTTGTTAAATGTCGGCGTATCATTGAACAGTTGTTAACTGCCACTGGGGGCATTTACGTATTTTACTTGTGTCAATAGAAATTTTTCATTGTCAGAAAAGCAATTTTCTTTATAGTATGCGTGGCTTATGTATTGTAGTTATGGAAGGAAGAAAATTTCAAGCATTTAACATAGACATGGGCCTATATATTGGACTAGTATCTTCCCCACTACATTTACAAGTTTTTTTTAGTGAATTTCTTTTAAGCCCCCAATTTTTCGTGCGCTCCAAAAATAAAGGTATTTTTGTGAGCTTTAACCCATCAGATTGTATAATCCAAAATCAATGTGACATGGAAGAGAAGTTTAGGGGATACAGAACTATACCATTTTTATTTTATTTTTTTAAATATTTTACAGTCCTGCTGATAGATAACGCAAAAAGTGTATTCTATCCGTATTTTTCTATATCTGACTTTTTTATTCATCATCTCAAATTTTGAATTTTCTCAAAATGTTTTCTTATTCCCAAGAGCTTACGCAACTTACTTTTCTTATTCCCAAGAGCTTACGCAACTTACTTTTCTTATTCATGACTGTTTTTGAACTAATTGTCTTGTTTGAGATCTAAGTAATTTATTCTGGCCAATCAATGTAAGAAACCTAATTATGTTCAACTCAAATTCACGTAAAATAACCATGCCTTCATCTATGCAATTCTATTTATATGGCAATTTTTGTTGTTGTTGCTATTTCTGTATATTCCTTAAATTAGAAGCAAAATCACCTAACATACACAATTTTACTTTAATGATAACATGTGCGGGTGGCTGTGGCTGTTAGAATTTTTTTCTCATTTATTTTTACATTGTAATGTGTTTGGAGATGTCTGGCATTTGATTCATCGCTGGCTGGGTGTCTGTTCAGTTCTCCCTAGTGTGCCTGCAGATTACCTCATTCGGTTTGGTTTTGTTGGTGGTAATTGCTCTAAGGTGCAACAATCTATTATGCATCTGATTTACTACGCGGAAAATTTTGAAAGAAAGAAATAGCCTGTTATTCAATGGTAAAGAATGTTCAACATATCAGATTGTTGACAAGTGTCGCGTCATTTTTGGAGATCAATGCTATTTGATTAGCTTTTGACTCACTAATTATTTCACGACTGAACATTTAATTTTTAGTAAGTAAAGGGGAAAAAAGTTCAAACCACCCCATTTTGAAAAGATTTTGGGTTCGGGGGTTAGTTACATAAAGGGAAGGTGTTAGCACCCTTTATGTCCGTAGTACTCTACGGGAACCTCTTGGTTTTTATTTAATTTTTGTGCTATAACTTGCTTGCTTATTTTGAAAAGAAGGAATTAAAAGGGAAAATAAAGACCTAAATATCTACATTTTTTATTGTTTGGAAGGACATGGTCCTCTGCCTACGTACCCGTGAAGGATCAAAACCTCGTAGTTCGGGGTAGAAATTGACGTTTGATTGATTGTGTGTTTTTTATTAGTTTTGAAAAAGGTTTTAAAAATAAAAGCCAAGTGGCAAAATAAGCTTGTTTGTATTTTTTATATTAAAGAAAATGGACTCAAAGTATGATTAGATTGATTGAAGTTTGATCAAGAAAAGAAAATAAAAATGACGGTCACTTGATTTGGATCAAGGTTTATTGTAAAAAGGTTTTTTGTGACTTTTTGTTATTTGCATGTTTTTTTGAATATTGGACTAAAATTAAACTAACGGAGCAGAAAGTAAAGCGTAGGTACCTCATGGTGGCGTTGGACCACCACAGGGACCTTTGACCTAAACTACAAAGCAGATAAGAGTCATACACACACGCACGAACACATGCACCTACGACTATTACATAAAAGCCTATTTACATTCTAAGGTCTGCAATAAATGAATAAATTACATTAAACCTATATTTACATTCTAAGTTCTAGGCACAAAATAAAAATAAAAATAAATTTCATTAAAGCCTATTTTTTACATTCTAAGTTCTATGTAACGAAATAAATGACTAAAATAGAAATAGGTATGCAATGAATAAAAATGAATGATAATTAGAAAATGCAGTACGGAAAAAGAAAGAAATAAAATTACAGCAACAGGAGGTACAGGTAGCATCATGGGGGTGTACAGTAAGTAAAACAGAAATTGGGCTTTGAAAAGTAACAGAGGCGCGCTGTTGGGCCTCACGGGTTGGGGAATTGGGCTTAAACCGATTCGGTTCGAGTCTGGTTTGGTTCAGGAGAACCGAACCGGTTTGACATGTATATATAAGTTATGGACCGGTTTTTCATCATTTTTTACAAACATTTCTCTCTCTTCGCTCTAGAAACCAGCCGCTCTCTCTCTTCTCTTTTCCTGCATGTTCTTCGATTTCTGGGTTGAGACATGAAGATTCCGGCGAATCTTCATCTTCTCCGACGGAAGTAGGGCGGGTTCCGGCGGCGCACCACACCGGAACCCTACTTTTTTTAAATTCTTTTTTAGTTTTCAACTTCTTTTTCCCTCTCCTACCCGATCTGATCCTGAACTTAAAAATTTCAAAAGGTAAGCCAACAGACCTAGATTTACGAAAAAAGTAAATTACCACCCTTTTTACCTTTGGATGAACCCGGTTGCTTGCTGTTGTTTGTGACGGCAACAGATGTGTTGTTTGTTGTAGTTGTGGTTGGACTCCGGTTGCTTGATGCGCGATCCTGGCTTCTTCTGTGTGCGCCTCTGGCTTTCTTTTGGTCTCATTTTCTGCGTTCTGCTTCTTGTGCGCCTCTGCTCTTCCTCTGTATTTCCTCTCTCCTTCTGTGCGTTTCCCCGTCCGTTTTCTTTATGTGCTGCAGGTTGTATTTATAGTGCTGGGTTTGAGGCTAGGGTTTGTTGAGAAGAACAAAAAATCTGGGCCGATTGTGATGAGGAGCAATAGCTACGTTGGATTAAAACAAACGCGTAGAACTGATGGACGCGTGACAGACTGCTTTCTTGGATATGAACCAATTTTTTGTTGGGATTTTTATGGACATTATCAGATAAGAATAAAATAATAAATTAAAAATCAAAAATAAAAGAAATGCAGACTTTGACTTTTGGATTCATCTAAAAAAATAGTAATTTGAATTAAAGGAAATATTGAGTTATTAAAAGAAATAAAATTAAGATTAAATTAAAATAAAAGATGGAAATAATTTATTAACAAAACTGAGGAAAAAGGGGCCCGACTCGGATTTAAAAATGAGGTATTTTAAAATACATTCCTATTGGGGTATGACAACAAGATTAAGTCACTTTCATATATGTGGTTGAAGGCGAAACTTCCTAAGCTCTCTTTCAACTATCATGGATGGTGGCTTAGTCCGTTCACTATGTTGGGCATAGGCTAATACTATTTCTTTCTCTGTTCTTTGTAGTTGTTTTGGTGTATCCATCTTTCTATAAATAGTTTTGTGATTTTCGTTCTTTTTCTGATACACCTTGTGCTATGGAGAACATTTTGGTTGAGCAATATATTCTATTTTAGTCTCTTCATGTTTTTTTTTTTACTTTAACGATAATTGAATATATAGTTTCGACTAATTTCCTCTCTCTTTATAGGCTGTCAATGGTGGTTGCATTGTAATTAGATGCCTCACGAGACTTTAGTTACATTTCTTTCATTTTGGTCAACATATATATATGTTTTTCCAAGTACTCCTAATCCTGAGCTACTTTTTACGAATAATAATGGGTGATATATACAGAGAAAAGAGGATTATTGAAAAAGAAAGACAAAATTACCATGTGATCGTTTAATTTAACTTTAGATAATAATAATTTAGTTCTTTTCTTTCTCATTATTTTGGTTCCTTTGATATGGTTAGATATGAATTTTTAAGACTTAAACTTATAGTTTTATTTTCATATGGACTCTCAATCTTCAAATCTAAGATTAATCACCCCATAGTCATCTATATATTTTTGATTTGAAATTCAAAATTCTTATGCAAACAAATTAATAAACTAAAATCATGTGAAAATGACAAAGGATCAACTCGGTATATGAACTTAAATCAAAGGACTTCGAATTCATTTTGCCCAAAAAAAATGGAGAGAAAAGCTAAAATATGCAGTAAATGTTATGAGGAGTAAGAAGAAGAAAAAAACAGATTTTATCCTTTTTTTCTTAAAAAAAATCTTATCAACAAAACAAGGTGGCTTTAAGGTAAATTAAAAGTAACGTTAAAAATATATTTTTGTCCAATAGTTAATTCAATAGTATCTGTCCCCACGTAACTGGTAAGTGAAATCTGAAAAGAGAGGTACCAAATTAGGTAGACTTTAAATTTTCCCTAATTAGCAAGTTGAATTTGTGTTTCCCACGTAACTGAAAATACCACCTTTTTTTAACGATTATTTTTTTGGACAATAGTACAAAGGCAAGTATATGAAAAGTATCTCTCAGCAAAAAAAGAAAATGTATGAGAAGTTCAAATTAGCTATCCTAGCTCTATTTCCATTGTCTTTATTTTAATAAACGGAAAGGATAAGCTTTTTGTAACTTATATGAAAAGTAATAAAGAAAGTTTAAAGCATGCTTGAATAATATATATCTTAGTTTCAAGTAGGTGAATCTCCAGCCTGACTTTAATTCGTGGGTCCAACTATCACTTTCATCTTTGCATCTTCATCTCCATTTCTCACTCAGCTGCGTTATTATCTTTTACATTTTATTTTATGTCACATTCATCCCAACTCACATGTCAAGCAAATGAAAATACCCTCCTTAATTCAACCTATTTAAAACATCTTGCTTTTCATACAAACCCACCTTCCTAAACTTGCTCACTATTCAATATTCAATGCCTTTTTGCTTCTTCTTTTTCTATGAATTTTTTAATCTTCTCTGTATCCATATTTAATATACATTGATACACATAACTGACTGAAAATTTATATTACAACTATAAGGTCAAATCTTGATTAATTATATTTAATCACTTTAACTTATGCCAAAAGAAACGTAAGCAGTTGAGTATACATACAACCATCTCTTTAGTTTCTTCTATTCATAAGTCATTACGATTAATTTCTTTTAGCTTAAATATGTATTTCATCCTTGCAATTAAGGGTCGTTTAAAAATTGGTCCATGTATTCGCTAATCCTTGCAAACTAGCTTTGTAATCATTAATCATTTAAAATTTCGTTCTTTGACCAAATTAATCACTGCTACGTCACTAATTCGATGATGTGGCAATCACTACCACACATTAAATTCCAATTTTGCCCTTAAGAAGAGGACAAAATATTGAAGAAAGAATTGGAAACCCAGGGGTAAAATTGGAATTTCATGTATGACAGTGATTACCACGTCATCAAATTAGTGACATGGCAGTGATTAAGTGAGGAGAGAGACGAAATTTTAAATAATTAAACAATGCAAGAGTAAATTGCCAAGATTAGCGATTATAGGAACCAATTTTTAAACAACCCCTAATTGCAAGGATGAAATACATATTTAAACCATTTCTTTTGTGTAAATCACACAAGTCACATCTTTGTACAACTTTAGGTATAATATCCTACTAATAGTCTGAATTTGAATTTAAAACGAGTAGGCCTCCACTATAGTGGTCAAGAGTTTCTTAAAAAATAACATTAAAATAATAAGTGTTGCGTAGGTTTGAGACTCAAGTACAATGATCACAATTGTGGATGTTTTAAGAGTGTTTTAATAATACGATGATAATGATAGATCATCGCAACTCTGAATGATTTAAGAGTTTTTTAATATAGTACGATGATGATTCAAATGTCTTCTAGCTTAATTAGAAGTCACGTGTTTGAAACCAACCTTAACAACAAAACTAAAACTCTTGAGTAAAGTATTTTTACATTTCCGATTTAAAAAATATTAATATTATTATTATATAATAAAAAAATGACATTGAATTTATTAAAAAAAAAAATAATGACATTGAATGTATCATGGGTTTCGTTTTCTTACATCATATTTTGTCTTTACAGTGTTTCTCTAATTGTCTCTACAGTTAAGCAACAAAACAGAAAGGACAATATTGTTTCACACTGAAAAATCCTAGCCTTTGTCTTTGTCTTTTGTCACCTTCAATTAATCTCCTTCTCTCTTCTCTCTTTTTCTCTTCACATATTATTCTTACTTCCACCATATCCAAACACACAAGAATAACCTGCGACCTAAGCTTTTCCTATAATTATTCTTGTCACAACTCACACGTACGTACCACAAAATTGTCTTCATCCTTTTTCATATGTCGTTTTATTTCTGAACCACAAACTCACATATTTTATTTTTCTTTGTTCAAAAAATTATGAGAGGCATAACATCTTGTTACAATGAACATGCTATTAGAGTATCTGATTTATATTGTTCAAGACCTTCAAATTCAATCATTCCAAAACTCAATAACCTTTCAATTCAAAATTCAGTTACTTGCATATACAAACTCAACTTTATCTCAATTCAACAACAATTTCTCATCACACTAACTTGGACCAAGAAACTCATTGGACAAGGTTTCATCATAAACATCACTTCTGATTCTGATTATGTCAATGTTTTCTCAAAATTCAATGGAAATCCTCGTCTATTATTGAAACAGAACAAAGGTACTGATACGTTTCAATATCAAAATTTTGAAGTCAAAGTTTTATGGGATCTTTCTGATGCTAAGTATGATGAAGGACCTGAACCGGTTAATGGATTTTACGTCATGGTTTTGGTGAACTCTGAATTGGGTTTATTCCTCGGAGACAAAGAAGAAGATTCGTTGGAGAACTTGGAAGATAAGAAAAACCATGATGCAAAATTCTCAATGGTTTCAAGAAGTGAAAGATTTTATGGTACAAGTGTTTATGCAACAAAGGCAAAGTTTTCTGAAACAGGAATTTCACACGATATATTGATAAAGTGTGGAGTAGAAGAAGAAGGATCAACATCAAAGAGTCACATGTTATGTTTGTTTATGGATAAGAAGATTGTGTTTAAGGTGAAGAGATTGAAGTGGAATTTTCGTGGCAATCAAACAATTTTTGTGGATGGTTTGGTAGTGGATATGATGTGGGATTTGCATGATTGGATTTTCAATCCTAGTAATATTGATTCTGTTTCTGCTGTTTTTATGTTTAGGACAAGGAGTGGTTTGAATAGTAGATTATGGTTGGAAGAGAAGAATTTGCAGAAACAAAAGGAACAAGATAGAATTGGATTCTCTTTGTTGATATGTGGATGTAAGAACCCTGATTGATTCTATCTTTCTGTTTAATTTCTTGGGAGTTTGTTTGTTAAACTGGTTTTTTGAAGACTGAAACAAACTTTTTGTTTTTCATTTGTAATGTAATGGGATGCAGGCAGATTTTAAGGTAATTAATTGTAATGTAATTACATGTACTGTTACAATTAACCTATTTTTTATTTATTTTTATACAAAACAGTTTTACTCTAAGTTATGTGTATAAATTTATTGATTCTGTAGTTTATTTTTGTTTGAAATTATGCAGGGCCCTTCAATCTAAATCAACGATCTATTTATGAATGCGTTTTGGTTTTGTACTCCATGCTGCTTAATTAACTAGTTGAAATGAATATGAATCTTTTACGTACGTGATAACTACACTTCCTTCAAAAAAGATAACTACACTGTCAAATCAGATAATTTAGAACTTCTAACAAAGAATTTCAATTTATTGATACTCAAAAATAATTGGTCGAAAATGTTTTTTGTCATGAGACTCTATTTGCCTATCTACCCCACAATAAGTTGATAATGTAGCTGATGGTTGAATCGATTATAAACTTGGCTACTGCGTCTAGATGAGATTGGAAGTTGTTATTGGCGTTATTAGGTTCGTGGTAATGTTGAATAAGAGGCTAAGAGACTATATCATATAATAATTTACCGTGTCAAAAGTGTTATATAATCACTTTCCATAATATTGAGGATGACGTATGAGGTGGTTATGGACGGTGAAAAGAAGATAAAAACGATATCAAGGTCAATTTAGAACTTGGATCCTCTTATGCTTCTTGCATCATTCTCCAACAAAAATAATGTGAGTGAGACGAGGGAGAATAAGAGGGAAAATGAAAAGATGATTATGAAAGAGAGAATTTTTAAGAGGAAGTTAGAGCGAAAAAATATATAGATAAATCGTACGAGAGGATTCAAACCTAATCTTTTAAAATCTCGTAGGAGAGGATCTGTGTAATGATCTAAGATAGGTCCATTAGAATAGTATAAGTTCAAGTTATATTAGGTGATGAGTCATGCTCTCTAGAAGGATCTAGAGAGTTCCATTGTGATGAGTCATTAGAATATCAAAACTATAAATAAGTGATTGATCAAATGTAATGATTATGAAATGAATGAATGAAGAATTAGTTTGTTAGAATAGTTTAGTTTTAGTTTATTTATCTCTTTTAGAATATCATCTCTTTCATTTATGAACAACCCAAAAGTTGTCCATAACAATCTGAACCCCATCTCATAGAAGTAAAAATATGGATAACAACCGGTCCCTTAACAATAGGGATGTAGAGAACATTAATAGTTGATAATTGGCTAACTGACAGACAATGAGCCATCTCAAAAGTTTATTTTTGCCCTCAATTAGCATGCTTCCTTGATAATTGGGTTGTGGAAGGTTGGTTGCGATAAAAGTAAATAACTTAGCCAACAAACGGTTGAGGGTTTTAACACAACAACCATGGTAGTTACTTACATCAGTGTTGTACGACACGATCCTAAATGATATAATATGCGAGTTAGTGGGTCAAGAACACGAAAAACATGTTTAGTGCATATTTGGTAGTTATTCTAAGTTAATAAACATCTATTGTAAAGATTATTTTACACGTGTTCAATGAATTAAACGGCTATTTACTTTTTTTATCGCTTTCTTTTATATTTCACGCAACCTTAGATAGTTGTTCAACCTAGACGTTCTTTAGAGTAGTTCTGAAGCCCGCAACTGAAAAACATAACTCATTTGTCTGCATATTTGTTTGATAATTTTTCAGAAGTGCAACTCGACAGATGTATCAACTCATGAGTTAATAGGTTAAGCACCAAATTTCGCACATAAAAAACACACTTAATTTTTTAACAACCTTTAGAACACACGTAATTAATAGTTATTACCTACATAACTTGTTTACTTTAGAACATGCTTATGGAAGGATAACTATGTTTAACAACCTTATTATGCCTTTTTTATTTAATAAAAGTTTAGCCGAATTGAATTTTGTGGGTTCACTGAGGTTAGAACACGCTAAAGTTGATGAGTTTGTCGGAAGAAATGAAATTTTAATTGTGACCTTTTTTAAAATGTAAAATTCACTCAATAAAATTTATCTTAAACGGAGTTGTAAGTGAACCTTTCTCATAAAAAAGAAAGTTGGTAACTATCAAAATTTGCTTGATTTTAGTTTAATGAATAATGTGTTTTGTGTGATTGGTGTATAAAAATTTAGTAAAGAAGAATCACACAAGAAATTAGTGAACCTTGGGCTATGTCTAGTCCTCACATTTTATGAGCTTTTTCATTATTTTACCGAGATGAGAACGTGTACTCAACACTCACACTTACACTTACACTTGTCTTAGATCACCACTAAATCTATACTTTTTCGCATTATAACCTCAGCATGGTAACAAGTCAAGCTGACACAAGCATACGATCTGGCTTGAGAGGCTTTACATAAAATCCCTCAATCTATCTAAAAAATTGGCGATGACACATTTGATAAGGCGGAGAAATATTGGTAAAATATTAAAATATCCTATCTGTAGTTAACTATCGAGGAAAATTTCGGTAGTTAATTGCTGAGGAAACTTCAAATCTTAATTTTTTTTTTTACAAAAATCTTAAATTGTCATTATTAATATTTATTGATTTTAATACTATTTAATTTATTGTGGTTCTATGAGAAAATATAATCAACATATTTTAATGTTGTGGATTACATTAAAGAATTAAATAAGAAAGTTATGATTTTCTTTTTCTTTTTTTTAAAAAGAAGCAACAATAAAAACACTTTAATTGTGTAATGAAATCAAAATTTGACTCAAAGAAATAATATTCGATTTTATCGATCAAGGCTGTATATCTTTACTGATTTAAATCATTAATTAAAAAACAATTAAATCACATACAAATAAAAACATGAACCATATTTGACCATATTAAAAAATTTATTGCTTCCATTATAAGGCTGTCCAATCTGTATAATGTAAACATGGTTAAGCATACACAGTCAAAAAGAGGAACATATATAAACAAAATTTCAAATAAAAGAATCCTCTACAAAGCAAGCAAAACAAGAGAATGAAATTAAAGTGCTTTTATAGTTGCTTCTTTTTAAAAAGAAAAAGAAAATCATATTTTTCTTGTTTAATTCTTTAATGTAATCCAAAACATTAAAAGAGTGTTGATTATGTTTACTCATAGAATTACAATGAATTAAATAGTATTAAAATCAATAAATATTAATAATGATAATTTAAGGTTTTTGTAAAAATAAATAAATTAAGATTTGAAGTTTCCTCGACAGTTAACTACCGAAGTTTTTCTCTGTAGTTAACTGCAATCGGTTTATGAATTCCTCGGCAGTTAACTACAGAGGGGGTATTTTGGTATTTTATTAGTGTTTATCAGCCTTATCAAATGTGTCATAAGCAATTTTCGTCCATCTAAAAGGAAAGACACGAGACAAGGTTACAACATGCGAAGTTTGTGTTTGAGATCTTTAAGAAATACTTAAAGTAGACTTGAAGTATTATCATTGCATATGAAATGATTCATTATCTCAAAATGAAATTAGGCAGAACAATGTGGATGACTATTAAAATTGAACTACAGAAAACTTATTATTGTCTGAATTGGTGCTTTATTAATGGGACTCTTGAAGACATTTATTTTTCATTTGATTTCATATATCTTATTTTGAACTGTATATCTTCATTTAAAATATGCGTGCTCTAAAACAATGAAGCGCTTGAAGAATACCATCCAAATAGAGGTATTCGTTAATGTGAACCAATTTTTCATCTTCTTTTCATTTAGTGCCTCGAGTGTCGGAAAATAATTCTACCATAGATAATCGATAAATCCCAAAATGCTTTTGTTACAATGTTTTTAAAACCGGATCAGTGATCAAACCGGTATGACCTTCGGTTCATGGTTCAATCGGTTGAACCAGTTCAACCGATAGAACCGGAATAATAATAAATAAATAACTAAATATACTTTTAAAAATAAATAAATTACTACTCAGTACTTCTTTTTACTTTACAACCCAATAATTT
Source organism: Medicago truncatula (assembly GCF_003473485.1). Taxonomy (NCBI): domain Eukaryota; kingdom Viridiplantae; phylum Streptophyta; class Magnoliopsida; order Fabales; family Fabaceae; genus Medicago; species Medicago truncatula. The sequence goes on from NC_053048.1 coordinate 48,971,874, forward strand.
CTTTATCTTCTTAGCAATTATTTTATAAGCCCAATATCTTTAAAGCCCCATACCTTGTATCATGTATAACCCTAAGAAAATTATTTTTTTGACGAGAATACTTCCTATTGAATACTGCCGCTACGTGTGTTCTAGATACACCGTCTTTTTCATCATTCATTCAACCTATTTTTTTAACATTCAACCTCTTTTTCCATCATTCATTCAACCTATTTTTTCAACATTCAACCTATTTTTTTTACATTTTTCCCTATAAAAACCTTCATATTCTCACATTTCCTCACATTCTCTCCTCCTTACTCTCATTTTGCTCACATTCTCTCCTCTTTAATCTCATTCTTCCTCTTTCTTCTACAAAATGTTGGTTTGTCATCATTCGTCTTTCATTCAAATAAGCCTCTTTGAAAATTTGAAAATTTCAAGAGGTTTCTTTGAATTGGTTTTACCCCAGGATTTAGGGTTTAGGGTTTATGGTTTGTGTTTTTTTTCTCTCTTTGTTTTAACCCAAGCGGTAGTTAAATGTATTATTAAACAACAAGAGTGCAAAGGTGAGGAACAACATTTTTTGGGTCATCTTGGTGTTGTCTTGTATGAGTATCTTGGAGAAGAGTATCCCGAAGTTCTAGGAATAAAGATGACTCCACCTATTAAGGAATAAATGTACGACGAGAGGAACAATTTTGGATCATCTTGGTGTTGTCTTGTATGAGTATCTTGGAGAAAAGTATCTAAAAGTTTTAGGAATAAAGATGACTCCATCTATTAAGGAATAAATGTACGATGAAGATGTTATTTTTAATGTTATTGGTATGACAAAGATGACTCCACCTATTAAGGAATAAATGTACGAAGAAGATGTTATTTTTAATGTTATTGGTACGACGAAGCAGATTTAGTTTTACCCCATTGTAAATGTATTATTATATTAATAAAATGTGATTTTATATCTATTGGTACGACGAAGATGACTCCACCTATTATGTATTATTTTAGTTTTTATTTGCATTTATTTATTTATATGAAATACAAAAATTCAAATAAAAAATGTGTATTAAAGAAAAGTCAGTTTTAAATCTAACGTGAATATATTACGAACACAACGACAGTTAACTGCCGTTGGAGCCAGCGGTTGTTAACAGCCGCCGCTTAACCCAACGATTGTTAACAACCGCTTAAAGCATTTAAATATTTTACTTGTGTCATTATGAAATTTCCTATGACAGAAAAACAATTTTCTAACCCTAATCCCATAACAGAACCAACACAGCCGCCACAACACTCTTTCTTCTTCATTCTTTTTCTTCTGCCACAACTATTCTAGTTTGCATTTGAAAATGGATCTATATGTACAAACATAACAAACAGTGCTTTCAATTTGAGATTATTGTAATTCTCCTTCATTTTCTTCCTAACCATTTTTCTAACCGTTTGGTTTGCGGGTTTTGAAGGGGAGGGGAGAGGATATTTTAAATTTTTTGAAGGGGAGGGGAGGGAGAGGAAGGGGAGCAAAATTTATCATAAGCTCATTTATTGCTCCCCCTCAAATTGAAGTTTTTTGGAGGGGAGGGGAGGGAAAGAAAGATGAGTTAATGCAATTTTAATTACATTGACATAATTATTTTCATATTTATTTTTAAATGACAAAATCGTCATTATTAAAAATTTAAGTGCTTTCAACATATTGCTTATTATCATCTTTTTTGTAACATGCCAATGTCATTTTTTTTTTCTTAACGAGAACCACATATTCATGTCTTCTAATTTTTTTTTACGAGAATTCACTTTTTTTACTAACATTGCTTTCATTTTTTTTTTATTTTGATATATTTATTTTATAATTTTTCGTTGTATTATATATTAAAATATTATTAATAAAATTTGTAGCAGATTTTTTTATAAATATATTTTATAAATAATTTCTGACTATAATTTTTTTATAAATCTTTTTATATTGTATTAGATTATTTTAGAAGTGCTCTAATATTTATGAATACCTAATATTTTTTTGTTAGAACTTTTGTGTTTGATTATTTATGGAGTTTTCGGTTACTAAGTTTTCATGTTTAATTTTTCATTTTTTTTTTTTTTGAAAGAATGTTTAATTTTTCATGACTATGAAGCTGGAACCAATGGGGAAACCACCACTCAAGGTTTGGACGGGCTTGGTCAGCGTTGCCAGAAGTACTATGAAGCTGGTGCCCGATTTGCCAAGTGGCGTGCTGTCATATGCCAAGAGAATGGCCTAGTTCCTATAGTGGAGCCCGAAATCCTAGTGGATGGATCTCATGACATCAACAAGTGTGCTGAGGTGACTGAACGTGTTCTGGCTGCGAAGAGAGATTTGGGCAAAATGCTATAAAATCTGATATGCTATGACTTTTTCGCTACCACTGCAACATCGCATGCAACTCTGTAGTGGGGATATAGGGCATGCAAAGATAGTGGAAGCATCATAATGTGAGCTGCACATGATCACTTTTAAAAGAAATTAGAAAAGAAAAGAGTTAATATGATTAACTCTTGTTTATTCATATACTAATTCCTTTGAAATTTAGTTGTTTTACATATATGAGCATATATGGTTAGCTTTACTACCTACACACGAGTAAATAGTCAATTTCCCCTCTGAAATTGTAAGTTTCATCAATTACCTTCCCTGAAATTAACAAAACTTCAATTATCCCCTTGAAATTTCACAACGTTAGTCAATTTACTCCCTCCGTCAAATTTTTCTGTTAGTGAACATGACGTATTGCAAATACCCCCCTGAAGTTTTGCACTTATGTGTAAAATGCCCCCCAAACTTAAAATTTTATATTATTTTTTTTCTTAAAAACAAACAATTAATAGTTAAATATTAAAACTAACTATTAATTTTGGAATTTGGGAAAACTACATGTATATATACATCAAAATAGGCTCCAAAATGGGAAAAAATATGTATTTTTTAAAGTGACAATAATGGGATGATTTGTGGATTAATATTGGGGGTTGTGTAGTTTAAATGGTTTGAGCAAATTTTTGAAGAAGTTGGAGGAGTTAAAAAACTAAGATGGTGAAGGAGAAAATATAAATATAAATTTGATTATTAATTTGTTTATAAACCTCTAAAAATAATAATTTGTCTATTAGAAATAATCATTATTGTCACTTTAAAAATACACATTTTTTCTTATTTTGATGTATATATGTATGTAGTTTTTCCAAACTTTAAAATTAATAGTTAGCTTTAATATTTAACTATTAATTGTTTGTTTTTAAGAAAAAAATAATATAAATTTTTAAGTTTGGGGGGCATTTTGCACATAAGTGCAAACTTCAGGGGGTATTTGCAAAACGTCATGTTCACTAACAAAAAAATTTGACGGAGGGGGTAAATTGACTAACGTTGTGAAATTTCAGGGGGTAATTGAAGTTTTGTTAATTTCAGAGGGGTAATTGATGAAACTTACAATTTTAAGGGGGAAATTGACTATTTACTCACCTACACACCTTATCACTGATTTGGCATCTTACAATTTCATGAACCTGATATTAAGATTAAAATTTAGTTTTTCTTTCCATCCAATTATTAGACTTTTAAGTAGTAATTTGATAAAACTAATCAAGTGACTAGATTCATAATCATATCTGCTTTCTCTTCTTTGTAAAAGGTGACCAGCTCTAGCAGTCTAGATTGCAACTGCTGCTTGATGAGTAGGTTGAACCCCATTGCACCTTCCAACAATCGGTGTTGAATTGGTGATGGGGTTAGCAGCTTTAGCAAGTGTTGGCTGAATAGTTGGGCCCTTTTTTTGTTTATACGAATCAAAAAACAGGGAGGAGAAACCAAAAGAGAAAAAGTTTAGGTTGGAATTGGATGGATGAGGTGTTCATCAATCTTTTGTCTAAAAATAAACGATTTGACTTTTTTGTTGAGGGAAGCAACTCAATGCATTTAAGTGGGACCAGCATTATATGGGACCAAATACATGAAGGTATATCATCATCAAACATTATATAGGACTAACCGTATCAATTCACGAGCGACCCCATTAATTTGCCTCATATTAAATTCAACATGAGAGTTTTTGAAACTATTATGGAACATCTGTCTATATGCAGAAATAATACAACCAAATGAGTCTACAACATTCTTAAAGTCGAGAGCAAAATCCAAATTATAAAGTTGAAGGTCTAATGTTCATTTCAAAGTCGTATGCAAACCAAATGCTTCCGTTATTTCATCATCACATACATAGAGGAGAAAACCAAGTATCTCAATTCCTACTATGTTAAGTGAAAAAGAAAATGACTTATAACGTCCGATTGCTGGCTTTTCTCATGACAACCAATGCATACATACCTATTGTCCACCAGAATGCAAACGATTTGAATTGATTTGATTTTGTAGGGTCTAAAATAAATTACACAGTACATAAAAATTGATCTCACGCCACTTAACCCAACCCCCTTGTTGTCCACGCGGACCACGCCAGATTACATATATGGTAACGCTCTTACCCCTTGTCCACGCCACCTTATATTACGCTCATAAACCCTTTGTCTGTCATCAATATCACAAAACCCTCTTCACTTTTCTTCTCTCACTATACATATACTAATACTACCCACAATGTCTGCCTTCAAGAGCAAATACCAAGGTATTCTCTCATTCTCTCTTGTTTCATTCATTATTATTTATGTCATTGATTTATGCTATCTACTTTCTCGTTTTCGCTTTGTCTGGATCGGTTATGGTTGAAAAATTATGCTTCTTATTATTTAGCCCTTTTACTATTATGCATCATACTTGTGATCTTTTCTATTGTGGATGGCTATTTTGTTAACCCTTCTCTATTGTTTTAAGAGTTTTTATGTAATGCAATACATTTAATTAATTCTGTTTGCAACTGAATGCTGGTGATTTTGTCCTTTCCTGACATTAAGTTGGTTCCATACTTTTTAATTTGGGATTATTAATGCAAAATATTTTAAAAATATTTTTAGATTGGTTGGCCGTTACATGCTAGTGCCACTATTCAGAATTGATAACTATAATTAGTTTACATCTATGTAATTCAATTCAATATCTCGATTAGTAAAAGTTAGTTCAGTTCATATGTCTTCCCCTCCTCCACAAAACAACTTTTAATTAGTTCTATTGTTGTAACAAGTTGTCATTCTTTTCCCTGATTAAGAAGGTAAATGCTGTCGGTTGTTTGTTTTCCTTCCCCTGTTTTTATTCATCTAAAACTGAAATGAGTTTATTATAGAGGTAAACTGCTATTACGGCAGGATTTAAAAGATATGTAATCTACTAGTTAATGTGCTGATGTATTGCAGATGAACTCATTGCCAATGCTGCTTACATCGGCAGCCCAGGGAAGGGTATCCTTGCCGCTGATGAATCAACTGGTACAATTGGGAAGCGTTTGGCCAGCATTAATGTTGAGAATGTTGAAACAAACAGGCGTGCTCTCCGTGAACTCCTTTTCACCACCCCTGGTGCTTTTGAGTGTCTCAGTGGTGTGATTTTGTTTGAGGAAACTCTTTATCAAAAGACAGCTGCAGGTACTTAAGCTCCTTATTTAGGATACTTGTAAGATGCATTTTGCAGTATATGCTAAGTATCTCCTTATTTATGAGGAATCAATGAGCAAAATTATACTTACACCGTTCTTATGTATTTATATACTCTTAATTATGTTTATTACCTTGTTTTTCAATTTATGTTTAAGAGCCTCTATGATTTGATATATTTGAACTTATCCACTGGTGTAAAAATTTGGAAACTGTTTTGAGAGAGTTTATGGTATGAGTTTGTGATATATCCATAAGCTTTCCAAAATTGATTACGAAAACAGCTAATAGTTTAAACGAAAACAGTTTTACTTTGTTTAATCTTTAGTTATAGAAATAACTTATATTCAAGCATTTATATGAACACTTATGCTATAAGTGTTAAATTAAGTTGTATTTCCAAACAATGCCTAAATCATGCCATATTTTCGGGCCCTCATTAGTTCCTAATCTTTGTTTTTTATCGCAGGAAAACCTTTCGTAGAGTTGTTGAAGGAAGGAGGAGTTCTTCCTGGCATTAAGGTTGACAAGGGCACTGTAGAGCTAGCTGGAACCAATGGGGAAACCACCACCCAAGGTTTGGATGGCCTTGGTCAGCGTTGCCAAAAGTACTATGAAGCTGGCGCCCGATTCGCGAAGTGGCGTGCTGTCCTCAAGATTGGTCCCAACGAGCCATCTGAGCTGGCTATCCACGAGAACGCCTATGGTCTAGCTCGCTACGCTGTCATATGCCAAGAAAATGGCTTAGTTCCTATAGTCGAGCCCGAAATCCTCGTAGATGGATCTCATGACATCAACAAGTGTGCCGAGGTGACTGAACGTGTTCTGGCTGCATGCTACAAAGCTTTAAACGATCATCATGTTCTGCTGGAAGGCACCCTTTTGAAGCCTAACATGGTCACCCCTGGTTCAGATTCTCCAAAGGTTTCCCCCGAAGTTATAGCCGAGTATACCGTTAAAGCTTTGCAGCGAACCGTTCCGGCTGCCGTTCCTGCTGTCCTGTTCTTATCTGGTGGACAGAGTGAGGAGGAGGCAACACTCAATCTCAATGCCATGAACAAGTTGAATGGAAAGAAGCCGTGGGGACTTTCTTTCTCTTTTGGAAGAGCACTTCAGCAGAGTACTCTCAAGGCATGGGCTGGGAAAGATGAAAACATTAAGAAGGCTCAGGATGCATTCATCTCCAGGTGCAGGGCTAACTCACATGCAACTTTGGGAACCTATAAAGGTGATGCTACCCTGGGTGAAGGTGCCTCTGAGTCTCTCCATGTCAAGGATTACAAATACTAAGGTACTAAAGGTAGTGAGCTTTTTTGGGAGAGATTTTTGTGCTATTGGCATCAACATTATAAGAGCTTTATTATGGATTGAAGAATAATCACTCCAAGCTATATTGGCTTGGTATCAGCCCTTTTCGGTTCTTTTTTATTTAATTTGCTTCTGTTTTTCTCTCTGATTGAGTTTTGCCCTTTAATATTATCAGGTGACACTTCTTAGTATTGATACCACTAATCGTAGTATTTTTTTTCCTTTGGCTGATTTAGTTGTTTTTTACATTGGATCATATATGGTTACGTTTTAGTACCTCATACACTCCTTTTTCACTAATTTGACATCTTTCAATTTCATGAATCTGATCTTAGGATTAAAACATAGTATTTCTTTCCATCCAATAATTATTGGACTTTTAAGGGTGTAATTGATAAAACAAATCAAGTGACTAGATTCATAATTGCATTTGGTTTCCTCTTCTTTGTAAGAGTTAGTAGGAAAAACCAACTCTAGCAGTTTCAATTGCAGTTGCTGCTTGTTGAGTGGGCTTGCCAACAAGTGGTGGTGGCTTAGCAGCTTGAGCAGTAGGATTTTTCGACTAAGTTGCTGCATCATGAAAGGTATCTTTCAGATTAATCAAGAGCCTAAAATCTATATTATTGGAGATCAAGTCTATTTTAAATAGTTGTGTTTATTAACACTTTAAAATCAAGAGTTAAGGAGCTTTCATTTTTCCCCTTCTTATTAAATCTGCGTTTAGTGAAATCGAATTGAATTCCATGTATAAAATATTGAAATGGAAAAGCTTAGGCATGGATTATGAGGTAGTAGTACTGTAGTGTCTATTAGGATAGGGTAGTTATTTTTGGCCTATCCCACTAACAGAGAACTTCATCCAGACATCAATGAAATGTTTAAGTACTGTTATTATGAATCCTTTTCTTCTTCTTTTCAAAAAAAATAAAAATGAATCCTTTTCTTTAGCTTTCGTACTCATATCATGTCTGATAATTTTTTTTTTACGAAATCTCATGTCAGAACCTGATTGCATTATTGTTGTCAGTTATGGATGAGATTAGATATATAATAATTGTTGCCTTCCACATCCCAAAATAATACTCCACCCATAATCCATTTCATTTTAATTGTCGCTTTAAGGTTGTGCGTGGTTTTTAAGAAAATGATCAGTTAGATTGAGTAGAATTCAATAAATAAATAATATATTAGTGGGGAAAAAAATAAATGTTTTATTAATATTCTAAAATAACAATTATTTGCTAAAAAAAACAATTAAAATTATAAGCAAGCTTTTTGAAGCCAGAATTTTCCATCTGTATTCTAAGGTACACAAGACCTCTATTGTTGCAATTTTGGTGGCCATCCAATAGTTGAGATGCATTGGTTCATTGCGTTTGCACACTCTTTTTCTTTTAAAATGAAAATCTTGAATTTTTAACGTTTAAAAACACATTAACTAATCTTTTGTAAGAAAAAAAAAATCCTAAACTGTAAGGAAACACTTTTTATAATTTGCTAAACATGCTAGAAAAAAAAACAAAAAACAAAATGGACATGGTCTCTTTAGAAGGACAAGAACATGCTCATATATTATTTTTTCATCAATCAAATATGGTAGAGAAGCTTTAACAATCACGTTCATGACATTGTAGCTGAATTGCAACAAGAAGCAACAACATTGTACATTAGAGTCATAAACGAGTTCATCCCTCATGGTTCTCTTAAACATAACATCATCATATTTTACTAGTGATGAAAGCTCAACTTGTAGTGGGTTGATTCGTGATCAACATCATAAAATTGTGTCTAATTTTATGTATAAAATTACCTCTCCATATACTCTTGCAACTGAACCATGTACAATTTTTTCCGCCCTTAAGCTTGTTCAAATACTTATTGCACATCAAATTCATTTTACTTCTTTTCAATTTAGTTGTGATAGGGTTTTCTTTTCCTTAATTAGACAATATCATATGTAGTGTTGATTTAGATTGTTAATGCAAATATTCTTTTATTAACAAAGGCTTAAATATGCAATCCGTCACTGGAAAATAAATGTTTGAAAAAAAAAATAAAAAATTATATAATCTCAAAATTTATAACTTTCGAAAATATAATTTTCAGTATTTTTAAAAAAAAATGAATTTTCCAAAATTTAATTTTCCGATTTTTTTTAATTTAAAAAAAAAAGAATTTTCAGAATTTTGAAAAAAAAATATTTTTAATTCAAAATCAAAAATTTAATTTTTCAGGTTTTTTTTTTAATTTTAAAAAAGAATTTTCAAAATTTTGAAAAAAAAAACAAAAAATAATTATGTGGCATACCACATGGCAAAAGTTGCACAATCAGCAACTGCCACGTGGCCAAAAACATGCCACTTCAACTGAATAGTGGGATCAGATACCTTTTTAAAACAAAAAAAAAATTGTAAGAATATTTTTAATTTTATTTTTTACAAAAACAAAAATCAAAACGCGGTCAAATTAGATAGAGAAATTGCATATTTAAGCCATTAACAAAACACACACAAAATTTTGAGGTAACCAAGCTGCAACTGGAACTGTGCAGGTAGTCACGTCACAGAAAAGCATAGTATTATGTAAGCACACCCTCTCTCTCCCCCCAACCCACAAACAAAGAGTGATCGATTTTGGCACCCATTGACTCTTTAATTACTTGAAGACAAATTAGCAAATAAAGAAGGAGGAAAAAGGTGAGGAAAAACTGCCAAAATGTCTCCCTTTAGTAGGAAAGTTCTTTACTTCCCAGGTACGGATACTGGCAGTCCATGACCATTAGCTAGTAGCGTAAGGTAAGGTGTAAAGTATGATGCAATGCATGTGTATATATCTGCACAGACTCAGCGTGTAGTAGCGGTTCTAGTGCCTGTGCCGTTACGTACTATTACTACTACCACACCACCCCTCCCTTAAAATGCAAAAACAACTGCACTAAACCCTCTCTCTGCCATGCTACTGTCCTTCTTAATTTGTCCCGTTGCTTGCAGAAAATTATTACTACTAATTTGTTTGCCAAACTTTAGGGTATTTCGCTTTCATCACTTCACATTAATGTACTATTGCAGATAGTGTAGTTATTCTATTCATCACTTATGTTATCAATTATGCACTTGTTAAAATCCTAATAATAATTACAGGTGCCTTTAAAATGGAGGAAAGAAAATTGTATTTTCAAAGAATAGTTTTGAGACTTTCTCATATATGGTCTAATTCAGTTATAATATTTACCCCATTATTTTTCACAGAAATATACAATAATTCATTATTTGACTAGCTAGTAGATTATAATTGTAAATGGTGACTAGTTAAACAATATTGCGAGGAACGGTCTTGCCAGAGAATTCGTGTACTGCAATTTTTACTCTGCTGGATCGCAATTAATGTTCCTACTATACAAAACACAACAAACAGTGTTGTCATTTTATAGTGACCTACCAAGCTGGACAGTGCAAGATATTCTAAAACAAGTTGGAATATATATTTCGATATCATAACTTCAACCAAATTTTAGCTCTTGGCCTTGAAAATAGAAAACTTCATTTACAACAGGCCACCGCCTGGGCGTACAGTAACAAGGCCAGATAGAGGGTTACTTACGATAAAGGAAAGTTGTGGACACTACTTTTAACCCTCTCTATCACATTTTTCTTATTGAATGAAATGTATGAGAATCATACGTTTTAAAAATGAATTTTACATAAAATAAAATAGAGAAACCGAATATGTTGCACTCAATAATAGAGTGGGTATTAGAGAGTGTTAAAAAAAAAAATAGTGTGTGTGACAAAAAACGATCATAATTTTTTTTTTTAATTTTTTTTTTTATAAAATACAGGAAGAAGTATTGGTTAATAATAAAGCAGTTAGCTTTTGTTAACAAAATAAAAGTAAAGTAGTTAGCTAAATTGAAGTTAGCTCATGAGGATATTATTGTTAATCAACCCTCTCATATGATCTACTTGATGTCGAAGAAACAACAACTTCTATCAAATATCTAGCCAACCAAGATGACAGGAGATAGAGTGAGGAACGACAAGTAAATAAAGGCCATGTTCAAAATCTTAAACACGAATGTTGCTCATAATATGCAAATATTGGAATAACTTTGGAGAAATAATAATCAAGCTTTTATTGAAGTTGTCTATAAATTCAGCAACAATCAAGGCTTATTTCATTAAGTGTGGTCGACTACATGGTACAAATTAGGTCATAATGTTTGATTATAAATCATATTTGAATCTAACTCATTAATCTCTATACTTTCGTAATAGTTTCTCTCATAGTGTTTCTAGATCGTCATCTGCATATAGTAATTTGCATATCCTCCATTCGATCTATCCTCTCTGCTATACAATCTACAAGTTTTCTCTCTACATGTACAAACCACCTAAGCCTATTTGCCACCATCTATCAGATGTTGTCATTTTTAATCCTGTTCAATACAACATCGCCGGCTTTACACCTGATCAATAAACTTTTTCCTTCAACTTGAGAGATACTTTCGTGTCACTTAAAACACTGCATGGTCTTCTCCATTTCGAAAACTCAACTTGAACTCGATGATTTAGGTCTACTTCTATTTCTTCGTTATCTTGTATTATGTACCTAAAATATTTAAATTGTGTAACCTGTGGTATGATATGATCTTCAACTTTTACGACTAAAGTAGAAATACTTCGTCTTTTCATAAAACTACATTAGAAGTCATATATGCTTCTAAGACTTGTCTCAAAGTTCAAACCTTCCGTTCAATTCTCGTGATTTAATTGATAAATGTCTTATATTTAGATACAAATGCATTTTACATAAAAATTTAGAGAATTGAATAATGGAGAGTTCATTACTTTATATTTCAAAAAATGGCCATCACATGGAATATTTTGTGTAATTTGGCTTTTATACAACTAAAATATTTGTAAAAGAATCATCAATTTAATTTGTTAAAAAAAAAACATTTAGTTTGAGAAATGGAGATGATTTCCCCTAAAAAATCTAAGAAACCATAAAACTATTTATCAATAATTAAAAAGTAAAATCTTGTTCAAAAAATAATAATTAAAAAGTAAAGTAATTTATTACGGCGAACACACAAACAATGATTCAATGAAGGCCCACACTATTTAAACATCCTAAAATTACACAAAAGAATGATAGATAGAGGAGTAATGAGAAAAAACCATACATGAATTACATCATTTGAAGATGCAATCAATATATCAAAGTACTACAATTCCAGATCCATTTGCAAAGCATAAATGATAATTAGGTACGTGAGACACTCACCTGAATTAGTGTCATACCCCCAACAACACTTGATGGAATATATTTGCCCATCATTAAACTAACTTTGTGTCTTCAATTTTTCTGTTGAGGTTTGACCAAATTTTTTTGTTTTGAGAAAATGGTTTGACCATATTTTTCTCTCTCCTAGATTGAGTAGATTCCCGTGACTATAATAATATTGATCATGCACCTTAATTACCTAATAATAAGTAATAATATCATCATGTCTCTATATATATAAAAACCCTCATTTCTTCAGTTAGTTCTTGCTTACATTATATTATGAGATCACCTCAGAAGAAGAAAAAAATTGTGAAATTTAAACTCACTGGTTTTGGTTTGCTTTGTTAACCTTCAAGTTGTAATTCTCCCACAAATTTCCTCCCTCAGTACTCATCAAGAACGGGAAACAATTTTCAGCCGCAACAACATTATTAGAATTTGAACCATCATTTGTTTGTACTCTCCCAAGTTCTTCTCTTTGATCATTAACATCACAATAAGAACCAGCTCCATCTCCATTGTTAACATTATATAAACAAGACCGATCAACATTGTTGTTATCATCAAAGTAAAAGCAACTCCTTGAGTTTTCCTTTCTCTTCTTATTTCCATCATGAGAAGAAGATTGAGTCTTTATTATCTCATCATTATTACCTGTTAATTTTTGCAAAGCTTCCATTAAAGCAGCATCCCTAGCTTCAATCCATGCTCTTTCTTTAGCCCAAAATTTATGCTCTTTTTCCAACCTTTCTTTCTCTTGTTTCCTCCACTCTTCTTCTCTTAGCACCCTCTCTTTTTCCTTTTGTTCCAATGTCTTTGTGAGTTTCTCCATCCATTCCTCTTGCTTCGCCACCAATTTCTTCAGCTGTGAATCAATGAAGTCTTTTATCTTTACCTTCCAGAAGCTTCTTCCACCAATCCTCTTTTTTCTCTTATCCATGGAGAACTCATTCTCTTTGATCCCCTCATGAGTACTATGATCATTGTCATCATCATCCGACGATGATGTGTCGAATTCAGTGGAGTTTGTGAGGCTGAGACTATCACAATGTTTGTTGATGTGGGAATGAAACATTTCTTCATTGTTGTTGGTACAAAAATTGTTTTGTGGGAGTGAAGATGAAGAAGGGTTATTGTTTTCTCCATATAAGGCTTCAAGTTGTCGAAAGAATCTGTAGTGCTTCCCATCTTGTCTTCCTGCTTTTCCTTCCTTGGTCTTTTTGTAGTATTTGTATAGATTCTCAAACTTCTCCCTGCATTTTTTCCCACTCCTTTGATAGCCATGTTCTTCACACATTATCCTTAACATCAATACAAGCAATGCTAAATCAGTATGAAAGAAAAACAACAAAAGCTTATTGGGGGGTTTTAATAGGAATATTGAACCCTAGTTGGAGCTATGAATATTGCTACTACCAAAGTAGCACATGCTACGTACGATGAGAATTTTTTTTGTTAAAAAATACTACTACCATGTATTGTCGTGTAATATGTTTTATGAAATGTCATTTAAATTGTCAATAGGAATGAGTTTTTGATGGAAGAGCTTGTGATTGATTGGTGTCATTCCATGTAAGATAGATAGAATTAGAAATGCAAAAGAATCCCTTGTACCCCATCAAAAATTTTGCTTACAAAAAAAAAAAAAAAAAAAAAAAGATGAAAAAGAATCCAAAAGTTGAGTGAATTTTAAATAAGGAGATAATAAAAGGGAAACAATTTGCACTTAAAAGAGGGTACACAATTTCAAAAGGGAAAAAAGGCAGTACTAATCTTGGAATATGAACTATAGTCTAAAATTGAGAGACTACAGAAATGTATAGTCATTTCCAGCTTAACAAAAATTCCACAAAAAGTAGGGACAAACAAGTGCAAGCATAAACTAATTAAAGATTGAATTTAATTTTTTGTAACACAAACATTTCTTAAGCTGAATTTGAAGGAAAAGGAGTGAAAAAGAAAATGTTAGACCTACCTAGAAAGTTGATCCCAAAGAGGACCTTTTTGAGTAGCTTCTTTGAATTGAGGATCAAGACGAGATCTAATCTCAAGAAGTGTAAGAGTCTCTTGTCTAGGCCATCTTCCAGTTGAAGCATCAACAGCAATGAAAGCAGTAGTTTCAGCTTCTAAATTACCACTAAATGAAGGAGTTGAAGCACTAGTGGTAGTGTTGGTAGGAGTGGCAGTAGTAGCAACAGCAGGTGAATCTGTTGAAACAAAATCATGAAGACAACGAGGAATTATATCTGCTACTTGTCTACCAAACATCATCATCTCATAGTGTTGTTGATGTGGGTTGCCGGCGGGGAATAGCTCCGCCGTAGGGAAATTGTTGGTAGTTGATCTTGGAACAATATTAATGAGTTGTCTAAGATCAGTGATACTATTACTATCATAGTGTTGATTATGGTCTTCCATTTCCATGAGATAGGAAGAATAGAAGAGTGAAACTGAAAGATATTGTTGTATATTACTATAAGATAAGAAAAAGGAATAAGAAGATAGATATTGATGAAGAAATAATAATAATAATAATAATAATAATGAAAATTGAAGATGTTAAGCGGCAGAGTCGGATCCTGTCGTCAATGAAAAGACTCAAATATTAAGACCAACAAGGGTAATGGTCCCCATGTCTGTGTGTGTGTGTGTAGTGTACAATTGTGTATGCGTGTGTTGTGGTGTATCATGTACGTACGTACCAACGATTTTATTATGTCTGTGTGTATACCACTGTTTACTGGTATTATTCTTTTATTTTATATTTTATGATGTTAACCATTCGCTTTAGGTAGAATTTCTTGATAATACGGACTTCAACCGCAAAATAAATTATTTTTTGATATAATAATGACATAACGCTAGGAAAAAAACTAATCCTGTAAGAACCTAGTCCTCGAGTAGAGCTAAACTTAACAAGGAAATATTCATATTATATGAATCAACAGGATATTCCATTCAAGCTTCAACAAATCTTGAATGCATGGAACGTCAGTAGCGAAAATATGAGATAGATTAAACGAGCTAAAAATTAGTTGTAGGACAACCAAGAAATTTGAGTAGCAAAAAAAATAAAATATTTATAACTTCTTGTCCCAAAAAGCCCTCCAAAGCCAACCTAACTTGTGAAGGATGTCAAGTGACTCTCTACAAGCCCTTTTTTAGTAGTAGCAGGACAAACCACCTATTTTCTGGTTTTCAGACACAACCTCAAAATCTTGAATAACTTCATTTCAATCGCACTTATTACTAGTATTGGTTAAAGTATTATTGGTATATATCATAAAAATGTAAACATTCATTTTAGTTTTTGAAGATATTCAAATTGCATACACGATCTTCGTCTTCAATGTCTTTAATTAATCATTTTGATTCTCAAAACTATTTTGGTCCTCAATTTTTTTTTTTTTTTTTGTAATCAATTAATCTATAAAATTATAAATAAAAGATACATTTATTTAACAATAAACAAATTATATTTATCTTATTCAAAGAAGAAATAAGTGCAAATGATACTAAACCCCACAAGAAATGAAGTACAAATAGTTCTCTACCTTTCAATCAACCTTCATACCATCAAAATCACCTATAAATACAATTTATACGATTTAACGTCTTTCATAAAAAATATAAGGAGATCATAACTTTTTTCTAAGAACCAATTTCAATTTAAATGCTTAATCACATCAACCAAAGAGAGAGTAATTAAGAGACACTTAAATTGTATTTGCAACTTTGATACATTTAAAAAAATATGATGACAACGACTCACAAATTGAATAACTTGTTTATTCTAAACCCTTGAGGGAAAAGAAACTTGTTTATTCTAAGAAGAGTATATCATTCTTTCAATTTTTCTACAAACAAAAAATGCTGCTTCGTTGTGTGTCGTTGTTCAGTACAGCTTAGGAAGGTGGGGTTGGACGGTTTTGAAGGAGGAGTGAACCAGCTGCATAAATAAGTGCCTATATGCCCTAACATAATATTACTATTAATAAATTTATAATATGATATGATTTTTTGTTGGCTAATTCATCGTCGACACGTGGCAAATAGCAAAATGAAAGAATGGAAGACAGCCGGTTTCACTTGCTGACGCGTGTATAGTGGATTTGATGCTAACTTTTTGACTTTTGATCATGATTCCATAGATAAATAGGATTTCATGTACACATTTTTCTCCATATAGACATCGTACCGCTTTATGTGAGAGACAATATATGTGAGTTTTTTTTGTGTAGGGAGATCACAAGGACACTTATTAAAATTGTGTGTTGGTGTACAAGTGGTACATGCTATCTAAGGTGGTCTATGTATCACTACTCATAAATAAACATTAACATCGTTATTTTTGTTTTACATAAGAAAATTCTTAGAGCTTGATTTCTAGTTTCCATGCCCATTTTTTTCATTGAAAAGGAAGTTTCCTAAGTTATCATTCTTCCGTTTTAGGTTTAGATACACATAATAAAAAAACAAGAAATTTAGGTAATCCTTTCCAAAAAAATTAAACAGGTAAGTACATATACTTATTATGTACCTTGTAAATTTATTCAGTTTAACATGCACCCATTTCATTTTCAAACTGATCGGGATAATATACATTAAGCCATATAAATAATCATACCGACTAAATATAAGGTACATCCTCACATTTTTAATTTATTTTCTTCCTCACTTTCTTAACTATAAACAAATGATGGATTCATATAGTGAATGTTGTTGAAGTTGAAAAATAGTTGAGAATTCAGCTAATAACTCAACAATGATTTTTTCCTCCATCAAAGGATCATATCAAAGATTGAGTTTTATTCTTCAATTGTGGGTTTCTTAACTTCTTTAAAGAATTTTTCCAAATCGATCATATTAAAATACTGAGTTTTATTCTTTGATTGTAGGTTCCTTTAAGTAGGGATTTTGTTTTAGCACTACTAAACTAATGGAAACATAAGTAAATGAAATGCAAGAAGATAAATAATAAATTGCGAGTAAAAACCATTGTTTGACCGATTGTGTTTTGTCGAAATAATTGTTACAATTTGTATTTATAGACACAAGAGACAAAGTACATAATCATATTAACCACACATCATGACCTACAAAATCTAGTTCTCATTGTCATTATTCGACTGAACTCGTAGGTAATGTGAGTGTTTGTGGCCTTGTTGGATGTACATGGTGCCTCACATTCGGCCTTGTTTGCCACTACTTCACGGCATTTCTAGGTGACTTGTCCACGGACCCTTTACCTTATTTCATGGAGCCAAAATCATGAAACGCGAGTCTTTGAAACATCAAATTCACGTGTCTTAATTTGACTAATTTTGACACCGCCATGTCCCCGTGAAACCTTTTGATGTGAAAAAGATTCACATTTCTCATATTCGACTGTGCTTAGTTCAACTAGTGATTCATTCGACTAATTAAACATCTGTTAAATCTTATCTCGACCGTAGACCCTTTCGGCTAACATCTTAGAATATTTTTATGTATAAACAAGAACTAAAACAATTCACTGCCAACATCATATGCAAGTAAGTGCAAGTTTTACTTCGAAAATTATGCTTCGATTCACATTTTAGAGATAATTCATTGCTACTTCATATCAATATTAATTATAAACAAAGCTTCAAAAGCAAAATTAAAAAATTCAAGTAAACTAATTCAAACACAGGCTAATTAAATTTTCCTTAATTCACTCGAATGGAATATGCAGTAGTAATTAAGTGGAAGTAATAATAACACTGATCATAACTGAAGAGTTGTGTCAGTATTATTTTCTTCTTTTGGAGAAAGTTGCGATCAGTGAACAGTGTTAGGACCCCCCCTGGGTCATGGTCTGCAATATATGTTTCATCGATCTTAAATTAATACCTATATATTATGCCCATGTGACCACAACCAGATGATGGTGATGTATGTAGTAGCTGATCAGTGCCAGTGCAATGCATCACTGCTCAGATATATGCATTACATGCCTCCTTTGGCATAAAATTAAATACCACTGCAGTACACTTCTCTTTATGCTCTTTTTTGTTTCTTTGCACTATTTCAAATTGTCAAACTAATTAAAGTTCTCAAACAAACTATTGGTATGTTTAGTTATACCGAAAATTGCAGAAGCCACATAAACAAATGAGCACACACATATTTTAGGATTTACGACATGCATGTTGATTGTCAAAGATTATAGGAATATCTATATCCATGGTGAAAGTATCTAAGCAGTAACAACAGTAATTCTGGAACTCATAGCAATCGAAAACTCTTTATGCTTTAGGCACTCTTCAAGTGCGTGGAAAAGACAATATGTATTGGGTATGGTATATTAGGGATGTTAGCCAATTTATAATGTGATGGCCTACTAAGATTTTTATTGTTCATATGTGTAAAATCATTTTGTGACAACTTTTAACCAATAAAAAAAGAAAAATATAAGAAGATTGTTACAAAAATTGTCATCAAATGGTTGCAATGGGTAAAAGTTACTTGACATGTCATATGTCTTGTTAGCGTTAGGGTGCGTTTGTTTCATCTTTAAAAAAAAAAATAGATTTTGAGTTAAAAGAATCTAAAGATTTTTTTTTAAATTTTTTTAAAAAAAATCTAAAGCTATATCTGTTTGTTTACTAACATAAAAATCTAAAGCTATTCCTTGTATTCAGAAAAAAAATAGATTTTTTTTTTAAAAGCAACTTAGAATAACTTTTCATTTTGAGGCTAAAAATAATTATTTTAACAAAATATATTTTTTAAAAAATATAATAGTTAAAAGACTTGATTACAATTTTTTTTTTAATATAGAGACCTACAAGTAATTAAACCAATTTTTTACTTTGGATTAAATTAGAAATTAGATAAATTTTTCATTACTAACTTAAAATTATTAGTCTACATTAATATTTTACATATTGTTTGCCAGTGTTTATGGCAAACAGATGTCGATTGGTATTGATTATAACAAGCAGGACCAAACCAGAGATCCTAGAATATGTTGTGTATTTTGTTGGTGTGTTCATCGAGTTTGTAGGTTGCTTAACGAACGGGACGAGATCGTGTGGCGTCTTTCGACAGGTTTAAATTTAAATTGCAAAGAAAGAGTGCAAATGCAAGTGCATTAAAAATAAAAGTGGTTTGACAAATGCTTTACATACATTCTCTCGCGCCGGTACTTCGAGTGTTTTAGAATTATGTATAGGCAATTTGCGACCCGTTTTCTCTATGAAAAACTACTATTTATACATAGCTAAATAAATGGAAAAAGCCAAACTCCACGATCATCACTCCTTCCATGTAGACAACCGCTTGTCTCCCACGTTCTCCTTTGAGGAAACCACTTCTCTTTTGAAATTCGAATCTTCCCGTTTTAAAGACAGTTGCTTGACTTTGACGGCTTCACTTCTTACTCCGTGTCTTGTCGAACTTCCAAGCTTTGAGACTTTTTACGCCAAGTCCAACACCTCGTCGAACCTCTCTAATTTGAGAAAAGATATCGATTCCTGCAAGAGTAAAAAGTCAACTAACAGTGATCACATTAAATGAGGCTAGTGAAAGAATTTAGGTCTTTCATATTATATGATTTAACAAAACTTATATATGTTTTTTCAGAGGAAAACTTATATATGTTATTGACGTATCGTGCCCGTATCATGTCCTCCAATATTAATAAAAAGAAAAATCCAAAACAAAAACTTTGGAAACAGAGGTGGCTTGCTTGTTTTCTTCCTTTCAGTCCTCTAGAAATACAACATTTACAACTCAACTTCAGTTAATCTTAAAAAAATCTAATGGTTATTGAAATATTAAGAAGATTGTTGGTTTCTCTCTCTCTATATATATATTGTGTTGTGTATCACAAATATAAAAAATTACTAGAATATTGTCGGTAAGAGCTTGTAAGAAGGAAATAATGGAAGACGGGCGAGTGATGGCAAATGGTAATAGTAGTTCTGACAAGCTGAGAAAAGGATAGCAAGAACAGAGGCAGAGTAGCATAACTGATAGCTTGCTTTTCAAGTATATATATCAGTTAGAGCAGAACGTTCCATCCATGCATACACATTACCCCAACGACAAAAAAAAAAAAAAAAAAAATCCCAAAATTGAAAACAAGTTCAAGAAAAAAATGGTTTAGCGTTTTCAAAATTCAAAATGGTATAGATCAAAAGAATCACTATAAGTCACTGTAATTTTGAAAAATATTATTATACTTTGAAGTTTCATAAAATCACGGTGCTGCAATTTTGCAGAACTTACCACAAGTTTTATAGAAGGTAAGCGGACAACAAACTGCGTTGCTATGATTTTTTAGATAGCAAAACAAATCCTCTTAAACAACATTCATGATCTTAAGAGTCATGACATTGTCTACGCTGCTAGGCCTTTTTAGTTAGCAAAACTAATCATCGTAAACACAACATTCATAAACTTAGGAGTCATGACATTGTTGTGCATGATCCTTCGAAAATGTAGAAGGTAATAAAAAAAAGTACCCTACTTCAAAAAAATAAAACAGAAGAAGCTTCAAATAGCAATAATGACATCCTCTCTAAGACCATTTACAATGGCAAAATATATTCAACAACCCTCAACACCCACTTTTTCAATTCTCAACACTCCACATCATTTTCTCTCTCTTAATTCAACATCCATTCAATTTTTACCTCTCCAATGGTTTTTTCATTCAACACCCTACCCCACCACATTTTATTTCTTATTCTTATTTAATTTTATATTTGTTTTTATAATTACATAAAATTACAATTATCGATTATAATTAAATTAAAATGAAGAAACACTTAACAATTTTTTTTTTTTGTAAAAACAAAATTTATTTAAATAATTTATTTATATTTTCTTAACATAAATAAAATGCAATACAACAAACTAAATAAACACTAAAACTTCAAAAAAAGGTTAATACAAAGCTAATAATAAGATTAAGAGAGTGAAAAATTTAATTAAAAAATTACGAATTTTGGTAAAAAAAAATAAAAATAAAAATTTATTTGCAATGAAATAATTGGATCCAAATTATTAAGAAGATAAAAATCCGAGCAGCCAATCAGCGCGCGCCAACACTTCCCTCCTCCAACTCACTTTTTCCTCATTTCAACACCCCCCACCTACAATGGTTCAACAAGGATTCAACATACCATTGTAAATGATATAACAGTATTTCAATATTTCTAGCATTTTGCGGCTGGGAAAATATTGATGAAGCCAGAAAGACAAAGTCTGGGTTTGGTGAGGCCGAGGCCCGATGCTGTTGTTGTCGGACTCGGAACAACAAATGGATGGTTGGTCATCACATTCACACCATCTTTTCTAATAATGCTACTATGATAGACGGACAGGATTGGACTGATGCATGCATCAGAAGTTGACATTTCACCTTTCTCAAAGAGAGTGGAAAAAAATGCAAAGGTGTATCCTCACTTTTGTCCATTAATATTCTTTCAAGGTTTGAACTTTGAAGGCTTGAAGCATCGTATCGTATATAACAATTTGAAAAGCGTGATCACTAAAGTGAGGGCAGCAAAAATGTCATGAATCCTTTAAAGAGTGAGTCATGTTGGTAGTTGGTACCACTAAAAAATAAAAATAGAATACCAACATTGTCCTTGCATTTTCTTAATTTATTCATTTTTTTTTTGTTATAAAAATATAATTTATTCTTATTTAATATATTATTCATTAAAAAAAATATTGTAACACAAATCTAATCATGTCTCTCACACTCATATACACAAATTAAGTTTATTTTGTATATATAAACTCTTATTTTTACTCAAATTATGCTCATTAAACTTGGTCCCCGGGATATAAAGTTGGCTAATGAATAATATAGTGTCAAGTTGCACATACATTCAGCCAAAAAAAAAAAAAGTTGCATATAAATTGTACTATTGACATGGGAGGTGCCATGTCCTTTGATTCAATCCCATCATTATATGGGGTCATAATGGGATACAATATATCAACTAAAAGCTTCTTGTCTAAAAATAATAAAGAGCAGCCCTTAAATTCAAAATTGCTGCGTACGGATGGTTGCCACTATAAGAGATAGTGATTCATCAAAGATCAAAATGTGGGGCCTTCATAAAAAAATTGTGAGTCTTCGTTTGTCTTAGAGTGTTTGAATAAGTTATTTATGATTTAATTTTTATATACTTCCATGAGCATGAAAGATGAATTGTCTTAAATAAATTATAGAAGAAAAATGTTTTATGGTACGAGAGCAAACCATGCACGACAACTTGCGAATGAATTGCTTCCCTTGAATTTTTATCTTTCATTTAATTAATTCATTTCTCTCTCCCCATGTTTTGCTATCCTACGCATGATTTCCACTATTTACTGTCGTTAGCTTTCGTCTCGCGCTATATAGCACTTCTGAATTATAGAAAGTGAATTGTTTTTCTTTGAAGTAGAAAGTGTATTGTTATATGGTACGAATGGCTGCAACCATGAATAGCACAATTGTGCTGCGCAATTTGTTCATATATACTTCATACCAAACCCATGATATGACTTATGATTTTTTTAATCTAAACAAAAGATATAAGTTCCTTGATATGATTCACAGCTTAATGTCATGATGACTAATAAGAAAGTTAGAGAACATTGATTTAAACGGTAGTAATTAAAGATTAAGAAAGTAACTTTTCAGAGGTAAAAGTATCTTTGCTTTAATCATTTATGATTCCAATCTAAATGCTCACACAGGGGTCGGTCATACAAAGCTGCTGGATCAAAATAATGTCTAGTTTCAAATGGTAATATCTAAATTATTGATAAATTTTTAAGTCAACGTCATTAGACAAATTTAAATATGTTTATCAAATTCTAAATTCTTTTTTCTGAGAGATCAAATTCTAAATTCTTAAGTACATATTCTCTTGTAAATCAAAGATTAATAAATAAAAAAATAAAGTTTATACATTAAACTATCATTTCTGAGACACAACCAATTTGTGATAATTAAATGTATAATAAAACTATAATGTAATAATAACTAAAAAAACATTTAAGTTGGTTTCATGGTATTGAGACTTTGAAGTATGATCATGCTTCTCCTCGATGTCTCAGTTCAATTTTTTTCGGTGTTAATTTGAGTGAGCTATTTAACTTCTTAAAAAAAACAATAAAAAAAATTATAATTGGTTGATTGAAATTTGTTTAAAACAAGGGTGGTGTAGCAGTGGCTTGGACGAAGCCGACACCCGGGAGATATAGGTGTAACATTGATGCCTCGTTCTCTTCATCAACGAATATGGTGGGTATAAGCATATGTTTGAGAGATCATGCTCCTCCTCAATGTCTCAGTTCGATTTTTTTTTCGGTGTTAATTTGAGTGAGCTATTTAACTTCTTAAAAAAACAATAAAAAAATTATAATTGGTAGATTGAAATTTGTTTAAAACAAGGGCGGTGTAGCAGTGGTTTGGACGAAGCCGACACCTGGGAGATATAGGTGTAACATTGATGCCTCGTTCTCTTCATCAACGAATATGGTAGGTATAAGCATATGTTTGAGAGATTCTGCAGTGAGTTCGTGATTGTAAAAACCGATTGTTTCTCCCCTCTTTATGATGTTGATATAGGAGATGTAACGACCCATAATTTTATATAAATTATTTTTAATATTTTTTTAGATTTATCATTTAATTATTAAACATTTATTTTATAAGATTTTTTTTTAAAAGGAATCACCACATCCTCTGTTTTGAATAAGAGCATTGCTATTTAGTAAGAATTATTTACTCAAGAAATAGAAGAATCCACATAAATAGGGAATTTGACCAATTAGGTTCGGGCTAACCATACATGGGATAGGGGGTGGTTATTATTTGAAAGAATTACACGGTGCCACGTATGATTCTTGTGTTTCTTGCATAGAATTTTGACAAAATCTATGGTACATCCAATATATTTGAGTGTACCGGTACACCCACTTTTTAAATTAATAGTTAAAAGAGTTGTTTTTTGAAAAAAAATATATTATTTTTTTTATCATTTATAATTATAATAACTAAATCTTATTCATCAAAAGTATCAACGAAATAAAATTAATTTTTTTGAATTTTATCACTCATAATTGAGAATATTGATTATTTTTTATGATAATATGTAAAAAAAATTACTATAATTCTTATAAACAATAAAATGATGTTTTTTCTAATAAAATGATGTTCTGTAAAATATAAATATCGACAAATAGCTATTTATTACATAAAAAATTATCGTTAATTTATAAAATTATGAAGTAGGAGTATATACCTCATTTTGTGAGTGTACAATAGAAGTTCCCTAGAATCTTCCCTCTATTTATTTATTTCTACTCAGTTCAATGTGATAAGATAAAACAATAATCTCTTAAAAATATCATAATATTACTCGTATTTGTTAAGTTACTAGTGTAACGCCCCGTGCCAAGCACGGGATACATTTTATTTAAAAAAATTTAATATGATTTAAATTTTAACATATTTTTTAAATATTATTGTTTTTGTTTCTTTTCATCCATAATTTTGGCGTTATGTGATATTTTATCTTCGTATTTAAAATTGAACAATAAATAATCATTTATTGAGATCAAAAAGTTAAATTTTATAGATGACTATTTTTGTGAGAGTGATAAAATAATCAACAAAAGTACAATTAAATCCAAAAGATAAAAACACTATAAATAATTAATATATTTCTAAAAAATTAACTAATTAGTAAGAGTTTGTATTAGCTTTGGTTTGTCAGTCATTCAATATATCAAATGGATATGATTACCTATGTTTTAATTTTTCACTCTTAATAAAAATATTAATTTTTTACTTAATCACAATGATCTCTATGATCGCAATTATAAATAAAAAAACCTAAATTCAAAATTTTAGTTACATCTATTATTTTTATTGGTTTCATAAATAATATTCATTGACATTATTTTTTTAATTTATGAAAATAAGCACATTTTTGAATAAAATTTACCTCATAAATGTATGTATATTTTGTACTTCATTAAAAAAAAAATGAATTTTTATGTAAAATTTTGAATATAAAAAAAGCATTAACAAATCATGTTTGGTTTTATATTTGAGAACAAAAAATAAGTATAAAACACAAAAACAATATTTTTAAAATAATAGGTTATTGCTAATTATTCACACTTAGTGAAACTTAATTTTTGTATTTACTTTAGAATTTGTGTAAAGTTTAAGACATAAGTAAATTGAAAATTGAAAATATGGAAACTGTTTTTATTTTTATTGAAGTGTCAATACATGCAACAAAAACGCTTTGTTTAATTGAAAATTGAAATTCCCAAGACAATAAAAGAGGTGCCCTGCATCACCATACAAAATAACATTATACCAAAAGGTGTGCAAACTTTACCAAAATAGACCTGTAATAAAAATAAAAAAAAAGCTTATTAACATTCTTCAACTCCTCAATAGTGGTCCTAGGAGTAAGTAAGAGAAACTCCTCATGTACAAATATGCAAGATGAATTTGGTAACTGGATCAATCCCGATGCAGGAGAATTTGTATTTGCACTAAGAAAGCTATAATAAAAAGTATCAATCAATAATATTATAACTTAAGAAAAAAAATGTTATATTAAAAAAAAATATATACCTTTTCCTTAGTTCCTTTGTTTCACCAATTTCAGGATTGAATGTGATTCTAGTGGAAGAAAATGCATTTTGCAATGCTGGTTTTCTATCATTAAGATTCAAAAGTATATGAATCAAGTATATATATTCGTATAAACAAACAATCATAATTGCTAGTCATAAATTATTACCTTGAAACAATTTAACTTTTGTCAACATAATGGCTACAACAGCATTTTGAGATTCACCAGAAGATAGGAAAGAGTTCAGCTCTTCAACATACTCTCCAAAAAGAGTACATTTAAAACGGTACGTACCTATTTAAAATTGTCAAAGATTATACAAATATTAATAAAAATATTATAATACAGGTCTTGAAAAATTACAATTACAAAAAAAAAAAAAAATCAAACCTACCCATTTGAATCCAATTCAATGACATTCATATTTTAGTTTTTACACCATCTCTTTCGTACTCTCTTTCAACTCCAACTTCAATCATGACTCCAATTACATCTGCATATATAACACACATTAAAATATCGATCAAATTACTATTTATTATTAAAAGAATATAACGTACAATTGAATCATATTAAACAAAACATTATTAATTCAATATATAAATTATTGTGTTATTTTTGTAAGCAAAAATAATATTTAAAAAAATCTACATGAAGAAAATTATAGTCACTTACCAACTAAGTAGTTGTTGTCGTAAAATTCATTGAAAACATCAGGTGCAGGTGTAAACGAATACACGTTTGTTGGGACCAAAACAGTTATAGATAGTTTGACTTTTGTGTTGATTGTGAAATTCAGTTTGTATTCTTTGCGTGATGGTCGATACAAATCACTGTTGCTAGCAACATTAAATGAGGAAATCGTGAACATCATTCCCTCTTGGAGTTGATTCTTGAACTTATAGATCAATGTTCTTCGTATAGACGCACCAAATTTGATCACCCTAGATAAAAAAAGATGAGAACACTATACTTTAAACAAAAAAATACTAAAAAAAAACAAAAAAGAAAAACAATATGAAAAAGGTACCTTTCAATCCATTAGAACCAACTCCATGGAAAATGGTGGTTTTTTATTTTTGTAGTCTTGACCAAACCAAGCACGAACAACCTTCACAACCAATGTCCACGATTGTTTTCTTGGCGAAACATTAGAGATGAAGTTGTATTTCGTTGACATTTTCCTTTGCAATAGAAAAATTATAGAAATAGTTTAGAATATAGATATCAGAGCACCAAAGAACAGAAAACGAAGAACTATATTTTGTGATTGTTGTGTACTCATACCCAAAATCTCTACTATTTATATAGAAAAATAGTATCATAACGGTTAATATAAATTAATTATCAATTTAACCGTTTTAAAATTAATATTATCAACGTCTTTAATATTATAAAACGTGCATTAAACGATTAAATTATATTTCATGTAACGTACAAAAAATTAACTTCATAACATTTGAAATTTAATTTAATATTTAATAATATCTTATAAATAATTATGTAATATAGTTTTGTAACAAACAAAAATTAATTATATAACCTTAAAAACTAATTAATACAATGAATTTTTTAATAGTAAGTTAATGCCTTAGTGTAACGTCCCAAAATTCAAAATATAATTTATTTAGTTTATTTATTATAATTTTGTAACCAACCAAATTTTGAATGTTACATATAAATGTTAATTGAATATTAATTAGATTAATAATTATTTGATTTGTAACGTTCAAATTTTTATTGTAAAATATAAATTTTAATCGAAACAGTAATTATATTAATCATTATCTGATTGTAACCAACTATTTACTTTATGTACAATTTAATGTTAAATAAAAAACGGTTTTTAATAATAATTAAAATTATTAAACTTGTATTAAAAATTAGGAGGAATTTTAGGAACATATGTCAAGTAGGCTTTTGATGAGGTGGACATCCTTAGAGGAAAGGAATTTGAATTAGGCTATTTCTAAGAACTCTAAATTGTTAGTATAAAGATTTCCTTTGCAATAGAAAAATTATAGAAATAGTTTAGAATATAGATATCAGAGCACCAAAGAACAGAAAACGAAGAACTATATTTTGTGATTGTTGTGTACTCATACCCAAAATCTCTACTATTTATATAGAAAAATAGTATCATAACGGTTAATATAAATTAATTATCAATTTAACCGTTTTAAAATTAATATTATCAACGTCTTTAATATTATAAAATGTGCATTAAACGATTAAATTATATTTCATGTAACGTACAAAAAATTAACTTCATAACATTTGAAATTTAATTTAATATTTAATAATATCTTATAAATAATTATGTAATATAGTTTTGTAACAAACAAAAATTAATTATATAACCTTAAAAGCTAATTAATACAATGAATTTTTTAATTAGTAAGTTAATGCCTTAGTGTAACGTCCCAAAATTTAAAATATAATTTATTTAGTTTATTTATTATAATTTTGTAACCAACCAAATTTTGAATGTTACATATAAATGTTAATTGAATATTAATTAGATTAATAATTATTTGATTTGTAACGTTCAAATTTTTATTGTAAAATATAAATTTTAATCGAAACAGTAATTATATTAATCATTATCTGATTGTAACCAACTATTTACTTTATGTACAATTTAATGTTAAATAAAAAACGGTTTTTAATAATAATTAAAATTATTAAGCTTGTATTAAAAATTAGGAGGAATTTTAGGAACATATGCCAAGTAGGCTTTTGATGAGGTGGACATCCTTAGAGGAAAGGAATTTGAATTAGGCTATTTCTAAGAACTCTAAATTGTTAGTATAAAGATTTTATTAGTAGATCCATGATTTAGTCTTTACCGCTATGCACCCTTTTAATTGATGCTGATCCATTTAATTCATCCAGCTTAACGTGCAACACTCATAATACATTATGCATGTAACCATTTTCTGCAAGAATGAAAAGTAATATGGTGCTGAATCCAAACTGATAATAATGAGTAATGAAATTAAATAGATTGTTGGAAAATGCTTAACATCGCGACAAAAGTTTCACGAATATCATACGAGAAAAGCTCAAAAGCGGTGATTTCCTTGTTTTATTTCTTTTTGGTCATATATACCATTTATCTCTCCCCTTGTTTCCTGCTGTTCCACTCCATCTCCAGATTCTCTTCATTGTATTATTTTATTGGTTCTCTTCAATTATCAAAATTTAGAGACGTGACAAAGTTGCCTTTGCTTATTGTCTTTTTCTGAGCATACAGGGTTTGCTTCAGCCTTCATGTGTCTTCATATGTAGTTGGTGACCAAGTTTTGAGTGAAAAAAAAAAAGGTAGAGAGTAATAACTGTGAAATGGAAAACGGCACAAGCTTATAAAACATAATTCATGGGATATTCGGAAGACTTTTTGTTGCTACATATAGCATAGCCCATTCCTTCTTTCCCTTACAAAATTTCAACGTCACCTTGCTACAAATCAGAGGGGGGTTGACTAAATTAATACCTCCTTAATAGTGTATTTTGTTTTTGTCCTGCACAATAACTACCACTTTAATTTTCTAATAATTCTACTTTATTTTTTTTAGTGTGTTATCCGTTTTTACTCCTCCTTAGAGTGCTCTCAGCTCCTTTAAAACCTCCGGGTTACACCAACAAATAACATCAAACGCCATCGTCACCAGTTTTCAAATAATTTCTAAATCTTATTCCAAACTTGTGTAGCATTAAAGTTTGATTCTTTCCCAATTTTGCAAGCATTTTGTGTGGCTTTGTAGTGCGCTATTAGGAAGGAAAGCATCCAATATAAATGCACTTCCTCGTACTAATCTTTTTTTCTGATAAAAAAAATGATATTCATTCACCACACTTAGACAATGAAATTACAAAGAAAAAAAACTTAGATCTATGTGAAAATCACTTATTTAGATTGAAATAAAGAGAAAAAGATGAAGAGGGTTGATTTTAGGTCAAGAATTGACCCAAAACCACCCCTCAATTAAGAAAATGTAAAAGAAAATCTAGAGAGAAAACTAGGGCGGCTTGTTAGAGAGGGAGAGATTCCTCGTACTAATCATAACTATAGCTAATGGTGAGGTTTATAATTTAAGGAGTATAATTCATAATCGTTGTTAAAGAGAAAAACATTAAATTATATTTTTAATTTTTTTTTAACAAGTAAAAATGGATTATATTAACAATGCAAAAGTGATATCATTAGCACAAGGTGTGCCAAGAAACCACCGCAAACAACGGTTCACAAAATATACAAAGAGTCTATCCAACGCCTAAACACGACATAGGACTAGACCACCACATATGATCATCAAATACAAAACAAGCCTTTTTGGCTTTCAACCACCACAAAAAATAATACTTTACTTTGTCTAGTAGCTGATCTAAAGATGACTCCTTTTAAATTATAATTATGGTACGTAAAAAATTTGTGTATGAGAATGTGATATTGATTATGATTTATATGGTTTGTTATGTTTGAGAATAAAAATATATAATATTAAGATTTAATTGTGTTGTTGCCTTAGTGTTTTTGTTTTATATTAGAATTGACTGAGTGGATGGATATATATATTTTGAAATTCATTATCATGACATGATATATGCATAGAATGTGTTCCTTAAAAAAAAATATATGCATAGAATGTGTGGCTTGTTTTATTATCATGACATTTGCATAGCATGTATGGATTGTTTAGCCTTTGAGGCTCGTTAGCCTGTGTGGTTTGTTTATATCTAAAACATTTAGTTCAAGAGCAAGCATAACATTGCATAAAGAATCGTTGCATATAGATATTCTAAAAAAGATATATTTTTTATTTTACGTTTCTTTCTTTTTGACCGTTTATGTCCTGTATGATTTTGTAGAATTGACTCATTGGAAAATCCGGATGTGAATTTCTTCAATTTGCAAACAATCAATTTAAAGAATAATTTTTAATTGGTTTATTTTAATAGTTTTCTTATAGATCATTTTTCTAATTCTTTTCCTTCTAATAATTTATTTAAAAATTAAATAAATAGTCTCATTTTTAAAAAGAATACATTTTTTTTAAATAATGTCTTGGATTAAAAATGTGGGGCGTTACATAAGAGGATGTTGGGTTACATAGGACATTGAATTGGATTGCATGTTATGATAATGTTGATTTTGCTTTAGATTCTAAGAAGGTCATTGAATTGGATTTCGTTAGTTTTGTGTTTTTTTTTAACAGAAAGTTAGCAGATGGATCAATACCAATATATTTACAAAGGATAATGATAAATGGTACGGATACATAACAACGAAATTTGACGAATGCCGTTTATTGCATTCTTTTAATGTCTTCCAACCATGAATTGTGTGAATGGATTATCTTCAATCCTCCACGTGGTGACTGCTAGACTTTTCTGTAGCCACCACCTCATGATTTGTGCTCCTTCCAACATACTAGACCAGTTTTTCTTTTTTTAAATTCGAACTGCTATGCATCCGTTAGTTTTCGTAAGCGAATTTAACCGTACGATATAGCATTACTCTTTTACAAAGTGCATGGACCAATGCCAAACAAAAAAAAGTGCAGGGACCAATGCCAAAATTTGATAAAAGTGCAGGGACGAATGACACATTTAAATCTAGATAGAATTTCATGATTGGAAGCGACAAACATTCATAAACACTTTGAGAGGGAAAATTAAAGAGATTAAAGAGAGGAGAGAAAATTTCAAAAAGATTCACGAGAGGAGAGAAAAATCATAGAAAATGCATAAGTTATATCATTTCTACGGTTTGTAATTTTCGGATATCATAGACAATCATTTAGTTATTGTTAAAGATGCCAAAAATAAAATAGTACCTTTAAGTTCAAACATTCATGATTGGAAGCGACAAACATTCATAAACACTTTG
Source organism: Medicago truncatula (assembly GCF_003473485.1). Lineage (NCBI taxonomy): Eukaryota > Viridiplantae > Streptophyta > Magnoliopsida > Fabales > Fabaceae > Medicago > Medicago truncatula. The sequence continues at coordinate 49,003,560 of NC_053048.1, forward strand.
AGAGGGAAAATTAAAGAGATTAAAGAGAGGAGAGAAAATTTCAAAAAGATTCACGAGAGGAGAGAAAAATCATAGAAAATGCATAAGTTATATCATTTCTACGGTTTGTAATTTTCGGATATCATAGACAATCATTTAGTTATTGTTAAAGATGCCAAAAATAAAATAGTACCTTTAAGTTCAAGATGTTGCAAGCATTACTAGATGAATTACTATTGATCATTAATCAGCAATCAACAATTTAAAAATGAATCAAACATTAAGATTAAATTTTTTTTTTCTTCAAAAAAGTCAGTTTCATGACTGCACCGTAGAAGCTCCCTATTTATTATTATGCAACAAAGACAGGTGAAATTATATTAATTGGAATCCATTTGACATAAATAAAAGTAATTTTGAAGTAATACGATGAAAAATTAAGTAAAAGGTATTATCAGATGAAAAACAAAGATGAAATTTTGAGGTTAAAATTATGATGGCAAAATCTATATACTACTATTAAAGTTGATGCCCTATAAATTTCCCATTTTGCCCCTAGGAGGGGTATTTTCGTAATTTTCTAATTGGTGGAATTGTGTTGTTGCCACCTCACCATTATATGGGTGCATTTCCCATTTTGCCCCTCACAATTTTTTAATTATTTTATAATTTTTATATTTTTGATAACTTTAACTATTTTTCAATTTTTTATCCCAAATTCAGTTGCTTCTACATTGTCGTTGTAGAAGATTAAGGTATCGCTTGACCCGGTTTTTTTTTTCAACTTTTCTACATTTTTAAGGAGAAGTTAGGTCAAACATAGTATCAATTAATTACTTACTAAAAAAAAGTAATTTTTTTGAATGTATAAAATTGAATGGAATGAACTTTGGCCAAAAATTGTTGAATGTTACTTTAAAAACTACTTCTCGATAATTTATTTCACAAGCACCTCTTTTTAACTCACGCTGTTTACTTACTAAAAAAAAGTAATTTTTTTGAATGCATAAAATTGAATGGAATGAGCTTTGGCCAAAAGTTGTTGAATGTTACTTTAAAAAAACTACTTCTCGACAATTTATTTCACAAGCACCTCTTTTTAACTCACGCTGGGAACCTTTTCTTTTATTGTTTAATATTATATTTCAATATGTTTTTTTCCTTCCATTTAACTTTTTTTTTGAACCGTTCCATTTAATTTTTTAAGGATGTTCCATTTAATTTTATTAACTTTTTATCGCTTATATATTTAATTTCAATATTGTTTAATCATCACAACTCCACAAATATTTTTATTCACGCTGTCATTAAATGATACCAAATATTTTATTTCCAATTTTTATGTTTTTAACTATTTTTCAATTTTTTGTCCCAAATTCAGTTGTTTCTACATTGCCGTTGTAGGAGAATAAGGTATCGTTTGACCCGGCTTTTTTCCAACTTTTCTACATTTTTAAGGAGAAGTTAGGTCAAACACAAACACAATATCAATTAAGTACTTACTACAAAAAATAATTTTTTTTTAGTGTATAAAATTGAATGGAATGAGCTTTGGCCAAAAGTTGTTGAATGTTACTTTAAAAAACTACTTCTCGACAATTTATTTCAAAAGCACATCTTTTCAACTCACACTGGGAACCTTTTCTTTTATTTTTTAATATTATATTTCAATATGATTTTTTCTTCCATTTAATTTTTTTTGGAATCGTTCCATTTAATTATTTTTAAGGAGGTCCCATTTAATTTTATTACCTTTTTTTTCAAAGAAATTTTATTATCTTTTTATCACTTATAAATTTAAATTCAATATCGTTTAATCATCACAACCTCACAAATATTTTTATTCACGCTGTCATTTAATGATACCAAATATTTTTATTTTCTTTCTTCAACCTCGCAAATATATACGAACACACATATTAGCGCTTAGAGTAATACTTTATATGTGTCTGTTTTTTTGTTACGCTACTGCGTATAATTTTTTTTGACGTTGCATAATGCGTATGATTATTTTTATTCTTATCTTCAAAAAAGGTCTAGATGCCTAGAAAAATTATACTTATATATATATTTTGCACCCTTATATTGTAACAAACTATGCATATCTTTTTCTTATTCGAAAAAACTAAACATATATGTTTCCATGGCACCAACAATGTAACAAATATAATATCATATAATATAAATTCTTATCTTTTTGAAAGACACCAAAATATACACTAATAAGTAACATTGATAAATCATGATGATTAAATTTTAGCTCATGATAAGGTTTTGACACAATTGTTATTTTAACTTCTGGTACTGTGGTTGAAAAAAAATTGATGTATGTGGGTTATTTTAGTTTTTGTGAGTAATCATAAAGCCATAACAATTTTCATATTTGGTTTATTCTTTCCTATATGATTGTGCCGTACAAAAGTTGATTGGTGAAATTTGTTTTGGTCATATCATTGACGTCCAAAAAGTTGATGATTCAGAAATTTGTGCATTTAAGATCAGGTTGATTTGATGATACAAAAATTGATCACATAGGAATATGTTAGCTTCTTTCGATATCAGAATGAACAAAGGGAATAAAATTAAATGATGTATTATTGTATCTTTATATAGGACTTTCGATGTCAAGGGATTATGACTACATTAAGGATCTAAAAAATGATTTGGACATTTGGAAAATAGGATTTGGAGTGCTGGATTCTTGGATTGTAAATGGTAGTAATGAGAATCAACATATGAAGCTCATTATTTGTGATGCAAAGATTAGATGAGTTGGTTAAGATTTGTTGTAATTTCCTTTATGATTTATCAATGTTACTTATTAGTGTACATTTTGATTTATTTACATTTTTTGGTTTCTTTCTCGAATTTAGGGTGATCGAGTTCATGTAATAACTCGGTATAGAGAATTGGAGCATTGAAAGGCTTTGATCGAGGAAAACAAGACTTATACTTTGTATAATTGTCATGTGTTTGATAATGACATTGTATTTAATCTCTGTAGGGTTGTTTTTGGTTCTGATACAAAGGTGCAGAAGTATGACAAGTTAACTAACGTTCTTACTCATGAATTTCGTTTTAAGTCATTTAAGGAAATTCAAGATGGAAAATTCAAATCTGACATTTTATATGATATAGTTATGTGCTTTAATTTATTTCTTTGTTTTCTCCGATTATAATATTATTATAGATATAATATTTTTTTTAAGAAATCATCGGGCTTCTTCATGAGATTGTCAAGACAATACCAATTGGGACTAGAAAGAAACCGTGTACGAACATTGTGTTGAAAGATAAAAGGTATTATTTTCTAATTTGTCAACATCAGATGATAGAATTTTGTATAAGTTTGATAATGACCTGAAAGATGTCTTTCCTTATGCAGTGAGAATATAGTTGATGTAACACTATGGGAAAAATACTCCGTAGCTTGATCATTTACCATCTATTTACCTTGAGTTCTTCCATTTTGTAGTCATTGGCAACCCAAATATATGTAACAATTGGTTAGGTTCGAGGATGCTCATCAACCTACATTATCCGGTTGTTGAGAAGTTTAAGACTTAGCAAGTTTGCATTATGATTTCAAAATATAGTATTAGAGTAACTTATTATTTCACAATCTGATTTGATTGTTTTTTGACCATGTTTCTTGAATTGTTGTCGTGACCTTAACACTTCTCAAGCTCAGAGTCAAAGTATCAGTCATAACTTAAGTTAGAGTTCGGCTTCTTCTCAACGTACTTTGTACAACGATTTTTTCAATCTGCCTCAGGTTAGGCCAATTACTGAATTTATAAACTTAGTCATGGTCTGCTTTTTTTATGCACGAACATGCTTTGAGTTTTTTGATGCACAAGTTAAAAATACATATTGCATTATTCTTTATTTCATGTGCATAATTTGGATTAGGATACATACTTCATCACTATTTGGAAAACAACTAAATTCAATCCTAACCAGTTTGGATGGTATTATAAGAGTTGCACCAAATGTTCGAAGACATCAATGTCAAATGGTGCTAGCTATAGATGCACATGCGGGAGTGATGCTTAATTTCCATTTGTTTCAACAATGTTAATTGGTCAACGGGGTTCATATAATGCACATACATGTATTTATCTAGACTTTATAGGAAGATAATAGGAAGATAAATTAGAAGTCATGATACATTTTCTTTAGCTTAAATCAGTTAAGCTACCTTTATTTTATAAATTATATGTAACTATATTCGCATACAGAGAAAGTATAAGTGTCGCCTCATTACCGCCGAAAGAGCAAGCTATGAAAAATACTTGGGTGGGCTATGGATCAATTTCTGCAGAGAACGTGTGATGATAGAATGTGGTAAGCTCATATTTGGTCTCGAAAAGTCACCGATGAACTTGCATGTTCGAGTTGTTCTAAAGTAGATATTTGCTGCTGAACTATTTGAACTTCTACTATTTTGACGTATCGCTTTGGACTGTAATCGTAAACTATTTTGACTTTGGGATGTCATTTGTTCTTTTCATTTTGTCTGATGTAAATATTGGCAAAAATCTCTTTTTAGTTAGTCTTTGACACTTGGAGTCTCTTTTATAAACCTAACTATTATGTAACGTTAATCTGCACATTATTGGTTCCTTCATTGGTTCAAATTAGTATCATGTTAATTATAATGTTGTTTTCCTAATCTTTTGAACAAAATAGAACATGCCCTTTTTCTACAGCAGATCTTTATAATGCTTTGGAACCAACCCATACATATTTTATGATGAATCATAATGTTCCGTCGTTTTAACATATCTTCTTTCGATTTTTTTTTTTTTTTTTATCAAAAACGTTATTGAATCCGTGCGAAGCACGGGTTTGTAACTAGTTCAGAATAAAATTAAGTGAAAAGATGTGAAAATAAATTGAGTAACAAATTAAGAATAACAAAGAGATACAATACAATAACGTTTAGTAAAAAAAATAAAAAAAAATTAAGGCTAAAATATGAGTGTAATATGTTTTGAAGATCACAATTTAAAGGTACAATGAATTAACTTAATTTTCTGAAGATATCATATACAACCTAACCAAACTAGTCATATGTGCACTCCTAATTCATAGGCTTTAATACTTTTCTAAGACTTTGTTTGCGAGATGGGTTTTGGAGGGGAGAGAAAGGGAAGGAAAGGCTTATGAAGTGTAAACCCTTGTTTGCGAGTTTTAAAAAAACAAGGGAAAGGTTTGGGGGGTTTTGAAGGGCTTCATTTGTTCAATTTTAAGGTTCCCCCAAATTGGGGAGTTTTGGGGTGTTAAACATACAAATTGACAATTTTGCCCTCTTAATAATTCAAAATTCCAATTTTATACATTACTAAAATTATTACAATCTTTTTTAAGAACAACTTATTCAAAACAACTTATATATACAAAACAACTTATTACGACTTCATTTTCAAAAACCGCTTATTCAAAACAACTTATTTATACAAAACAGCTTATTACGACCTCATTTTCAAAAACAGCTTATTCAAAACAACTTATTTATACAAAAACAGCTTATTACGACCTCTTTTTCAAAAACAACTTATTCAAAATAACTTATTTATACAAAACAACTTTTTACGACCTCATTTTCAAAAACTGCTTATTCAAAACAACTTATTTATAGAAAACAGCTTATTACGACCTCATTTTCAAAAACCGCTTATTCAAAACAACTTATTTATAGAAAACAGCTTATTACGACCTCATTTTCAAAAACAGCTTTTTCAAAAAACAGCTTATTCAAAATAGCTTATTTATGCAAAACAACTCATTACGACCTCTTTTCAAAAAACAGCTTATTCAAAACAACTTATTTATACAAAACAGTTTTGGATAAATAAGTTGTTTTTGAAAAAAGATGTCGTAATAAGTTGTTTTGCATAAATAAGTTGTTTTGAATAAGTCGTTTTTAAAAAAGAGATCGTAATAAGCAGTTTTGCATAAATAAGCTGTTTTGAATAAGTTATTTTTTTAAAAAGAGGATGTAATAAGTTGTTTTGCATAAATAAGTTGTTTTGAATAAAAGGTTTTTGAAAATGAGGTCGTAATAAGCAGTTTTGTATAAATAAGTTGTTGTGAATAAGCGATTATTGAAAATGAGGTCGTAATAAGCTGTTTAGATTAATTAAGCTGTTTTGAATAAGAGGTTTTTGAAAATGAGGTCGTATGAAGCTGTTTTATATAAATAAGTTGTTTTGAATAAGCTGTTTTTGAAAATAAGGTCGTAATAAGTTGTTTTGTATAAATAAGTTGTTTTGGATAAGTTGTTTTTGAAAAAGAGATCGTATTAAGCTGTTTTGAATAAGCTGTTTTTTTGAAAAGAGGTCATAATAAGCTGTTTTGTATAAAAAAGCTGTTTTGAATAAGTTGTTTTTTAAAAAAAGATCGTAATAATTCGTTTTTCATAAGATAAGCTGTTTTTTTAAAAAGAGGCCGTAATAAGTTGTTTTTAAAAAGTGATTGTAATAATTTTTTTTTTTTTTTATAAATAAGTTGTTTTGAATAAGTTGTTTTTTAAAAATAGATCGTAATAATTTGTTTTTCATGAGATAAATTGTTTTGAATAAATTAGAAGTTAAATTACGAAGTATAACAATGTATTGATTTTAAGAGGAAAATGGTAAAATAGTAAAATTATAACATAAGCCCTCATTTTCCTTTCCTTATTGGCTTTTTAACTTCCAAACAAGGGGAAGGTTTTCCCTCCTTTCTCCCTTCCCTCCCTTTCCTTCCCTTTCCTTCCCCTCAAAACTCGCAAACAAAGCCTAAATGAAGCGTAGAACAGGGACATATTGACTTGTTTAATATATTTGTTATTTGAATTAACCTTACTTCATAAGGTAACGATTACTCTAACATGGCGAAATTGCCAACTTGACGTCTCATTGTATTCTTCCCTTGCAAGGGTGTGTTTGCTTCAAGTTTATCAAATTTATTCTTAGGAATAACATTCCTTGGAATATAAAGATGGGAATTTTATTCCAAGGAATTTAGGAAAAATATGTTTGGTTAGCTTTATAATATTCCTAGGAACCATAAAAATAGGGATTATAATAGGTAAACTATTTATGAATTTATTCCCATCTCCATGGGAACTTTATTCCCACCCTTTTCCTTGGGAAATTTTTTCTATTCCCAGGAACATTTTATACCAAGGAATAAATTTTAGTAAACTTGTAACAAACATAGGCATATACATTTCTATCATTTTATTCCCGGGAATCAACAATTATAACTTGTAACAAACATAGGCATATACATTTCTATCATTTTATTCCCGGGAATCAACAATTATAACTTGAAACAAACACACCCAGAGGTGGAAACCTATGCTGGATATGACTATGTTTTTTTTATTTATTTTTAGTATGTTCAATTCTGCATAGATAGAAAAGTGAAAATAACAAATTTGAAATTATGATAATTTGATTTAGTTGGTTCATAAGATAATCTATTTGTTTGCTAACTTATTCATTTTATTTTCGAAAAATAAAATTAATATTTTCTTACTTTATATTTCAATATAATAGTTATTATTTTCATTATAATAGTATATTAAAATATTTGTGTCCTAGTGGACATAACTCAATTGGTATGGACAATGCATAAAATATGCAAGGTTCGAGGTTTAAACCCCGGCCACCCCCAAAAAAATATTAAAATATTTGTTTTAACTAATTTATGATATTTACCATATTTAAGAAATGTGTTTCTATGAGAATTGATTTTTTTTCATAAAACAATTTAAATTATTTTAATTACTAATAATTTGTTCTTAATGTATATTTTGATTGCTATTCACTCAATATTTCTACTTTTATCTTTTTTCCTAGAATCAACATTGAAAACATTCATTCTTCTTCTTTAGTGTTTTTTATATATAAGTAGGGAAGAGTTCATTGTAATTTAAAACAAAACTTCTTTTATTTTTGTATGTTTTATTTTCCTAGCAAGTATGTTTTATTTTCCTAGCAAGAGATTTGTTGTAGGAATTTGATTTTTTTGATGGATAATGTGATTTTTCTTTTATACAGTTTTACTATGTTTTTATGCATTCAATTTTTATTTTTTTTATTGTGATTGAGATATCTACGTGTTTCATTGCTATGAACATTATATGATGCTATTTTTTTTTTATTTCAACTCGTTACACTTACTTTTGCGATAATATAGTCTTCTCCTTTCTTTAGATGATTTGTAATTAAAAGTTGTTTCATTTAGATAGAAGTCTTAATTTTTAATAAAAATTATTATGTATTTAGAGAGGATAAGGATGAACAAATAGTTTATACATTGTACTGTTTTATTTGATTTTTGTTTGATATGTTGAACCATAAAGACATAGTGCTTAAAGAAAGAGGCTGAAAATTTGGGGAAGAGACATATTGTTATTTGGTTAATTTACAATACATTCATACTAGTTAGTCTTAATGTTTTAAGTTTGTTATTTTCTTCCAATTTGCCACCATTTCTCTCTTTCTCTCACTTTGTGTTTTTACTGCTTCTGATTTTTGTTAGCTCTCTTTTTCCAGAAATTCTTTCTTTATTTCACATAGCCTCCTTTGTATTTTATGGTTTTGCAGTACACCTTCTCTTTTAGGTATTTAAGTTATTTGATGTTATTTTTTATTTTATTTTTATATACATTTTGGTCGATGAATTTATTTGTGCTTTAGAATTGCAACTTTATATTATTACTTACATATGATAGGAGAACCCTCATAAAGAGGTTATTGTACATAGTTAAAAAATCATAATTTAATTGTCCTATCAAATATGTAGTAAAAATATTGATTTTTTTCATCATTCGACACATTAAAAAAAAATGATTTTTGTATATTTATTTTTTTCTCTTTCAAGATCAGTTACTTACCTGAAAGAGGAAGGCCAAATGACAATGGGAAAATATGCTGCTGATATTTCCTCCATTAAAGAAGCACATGCTAGAATTAAATCATTGATCCGAAAAACTCCAGTTCTCTCCTCCAACTCTCTGAATGACATATCAAGAAGAAAACTATATTTTAAGTGTGAAAATTTTCAAAAGAGGTGAGAGGTATGATGGTAAGGTTAACTTTTCTGAGGCCAACATAAGGTCAAGAGATGAAGTTGCGAATATATTACGACAAGAAACCGGTGCTATATTTATACCTTCTTCTAATGATGGCCGCATACTGAGGTAGAGTGTCAAATGTTGATTAATGTTGATTATAGATCATCCAAGACTTATTTAGATAAACAACTTAATTTTGTGTTAGTAGCAAAAACACTTATTATATAAGTACTTACTTATAAATAAGTTATTTCTGCACTAAAAGATAAAATAAGGTCAAATTATTTAATATAAGCTATAACCTAATTTTTATCCGTTATAATCATTTTTCAATGTTGAATTGATTTTTTGAGCTATAATAAGAAGATCTACAACAACATGTTACTTTTATTTATTAAACTTCTAAAACTTGATGTCTAAAATATGTTATAGGGAACTGTGACTTGCTTTTGCTAAGCATTGCTCTTTGACATGTTTAGTTGATCTTGCAGTGGCCAAGGTACCATATCCTTGGAGCTTTTGGAACAAGCCCCTCAGATTGATACTCTTGTAGTACCTATAAGTGGTTTGTTCTCATTTTTATGTTAATCCATCAACCAAATGTTTTAAAATTTTCATAAATTTTAGTATTCTCTTCTCGATTTTCCAACAAAATGAAAATTGTAGGCGGTGGTATGGCATCGGGAGTAGCATTAGCTGCCAAGGCCATTAACCCGTCTATTCGGATTTTGGCTGCTGAGCCAAAAGGAGCTGATGATGCAGCGCAATCTAAAGCAGCTGGGAGGATAATAACATTGCCTGAGGTCAATACCATAGCAGATGGGCTCCGAGCATGTCTCGGAAATTTTACATGGTAAAATCAAATATTTTGCAATAAATTTTTGTGGTCTTACGATTAACTTGTCGAATTTTCTATGACACAGGCCTGTTGTACGAGATCTTGTTGATGACATAATAACTGTGGAAGATAGTGAAATTGTGAAAGCCATGAAACTATGTTTTGAAATTCTAAAGATTGTTGTTGAACCAAGTGGAGCAATCGGCCTTGCTGCTGTCTTATCAAAAACTTTTCAGAAAAATGATGCTTGGAAGGATAGCAAGCATATAGGAATAGTAATTTCAGGTGGCAATGTTGATATGGCAGTGCTTTGGAATTATTTGAACAAATCAAAATGACTTTTCGTTATTATTCAATTACTGGTGTAAAAGTTTGTGTGGATTATCTCAATGCTACTAGCATTTATTAATATGAAATAAAAAGTATTTGAATTAATCCAAAATTTATAAAACTTGAGTATTTTACATACAATTTATTTGAATTTATAAATAACATTTTATTGTAATTCAAACGGTACCAAATGAGAATGTAGCTAAAAAAGAGTAGAGTTCGCTTTGGATGCGGGAGGCACGGGTTTTGATCCCTGCATCTCAATTTATTTTAAGAAATTTGTGTTTTTATTTTATAATGTCTAAGCATGTTTGTCAAAAACAATTACATGGAATCATGAAATAATTTAAACAACAGGGGTGTAGAGCTATGATTGTACACAAATAATTTTCCTAATTAAAAAGCTAAAATTTGCTTACTAAGTGAAACTACGCACTGTCCTCTGATTCAATATCAGTTGCGAGCACCAACTGCTAGCACAAAAAACCCTACCTAATTAGTGAAACAAAATGAAACAAGAGAAACAAAAACCTCTAAAACTTTTCCACGTCAAAAATTAATGTTTAATATTTGCTTTGAATTTTTTTTTAATAATTAATACGAAATCAATCAATGTTTTCTCCATTACATCAAAACCATGTTGAAAAAAAAAAAATGGAGTGTTACCCGTGTGTGTGTGTTAAGTGATGATGTATATATCAAATGCACAAGAAAGTGCAATATCACTGTTTGATACAACAAAATTTTCCTTTTCTTTTTGTTTCATCTTAATAAACAAAACGCGTTCTCAAATCCAACCCAAATATCAAACACACCAAGCTGTCTTACACCCTAAATCCTTCACACACCATAGTTAATCCATAACTGGTTACCACTTTCATCTCATAACTCTCAAATCCTTCTCCAGCTATCATATTTTGCTACCTCAAATCTCAATATATATATATATATATAAATGGCTTCAACCGTTTTCCTCAACTACCAACTGTCACAAAATTTCATAACACAAAAAACAAGCAAAACAATTACACCATGCCTGAAAACAATACTACTTATGCATCATCATCATCAGGCAAAGTTTCAACTGGCCGTCACCCGGTGTACCGAGGAGTGAGGCGTAGGAATAACGGAAAATGGGTATCTGAAATTCGTGAACCGAAAAAACCTAACAGAATTTGGTTAGGGACATTTCCAACACCTGAAATGGCAGCTATTGCATATGATGTAGCTGCTCTTGCTCTTAAGGGTAAAAATGCTGAATTGAATTTCCCTAATTCTTCTTCTTCTTTTCCTGTTCCTGCTTCTTCTTCTGCCCGCGATATTCAAATGGCGGCAGCTAGTGCTGCAGCTGCTCTAGGTGCAGCCAATGATGCACTCATGAGTAACAATAATGAGGGAAATAACCACAATGTTTCAGTGGAACCACAAGAGTTTTTTTCAGGTGGCAATGAGAACAGTTATAATGTTAATGAGTTTGTTGATGAGGATTTGATATTTGATATGCCTAATGTTTTGGTTAATATGGCTGAAGGAATGCTACTTAGTCCTCCTCGTTTTGATTTTGTTAGTAATGACTATGACCATGCACCAGCTGAAAACATGTCATGTGATGATCAAAACCTTTGGAGTTATCCTTATTTTCCATAAGATATGTATAATGCATGAATGAATACTAAAATAATAATAATAATGGATCAAAAGGTAAGGTGTAATATAATATGGGAGAACGAACTCTCACATCAAGGATTTGCTTAGACATGAGGAAATGCATTAATTGATGTGTGGGTGGAAGTGGAAGTGGAAGTGTGCCTTTCTTTGCTTTTTTTGTTCGTTTATTCAACCTTATGTACATTAATTAATTAGGTATCTTCTAAGTTAATTAAGGATAGCTGCTGCTGCACCTTAAATATTATCCATGTAATGTGTTCAATAAACAATATTTTGGTTAGTATAATATCTTGTCAGCTTGTAGTCTTTTGATCACTCACCTTACGTGGAGGCAGCTGGCTCTCTTGGCTAATATTGAGGATTTGGTCCTGAAAGCATGATCTTAATTAGCATGATTTATCCAGTTAGCTCAGCTTACACGGGGCTATCAAGATTACTCTCAGGATGGAGGAGTTGGCGTAGGTTAAGATGGCCTTTTTTTGGCAAAGGTTGGATTTTATCTAAGATCATTGTTTTCTCCTGGCAATTACTTCATGATATAGTTCCTACTCGACAAAATCTTTTGTCTTAGAGTTGTTGTCAATTCTAGCGGTATCTCTTCTCTTTATCGTGGGTGTCTGGTGGAGTCGGCCTCTAACTCCTTTGTTAGGTGTGAGGGCTCCCTTCAGGTGTGGTATACTATTTTTAGGTGGTTAGAGTGATAGGTTGTTATGCCTCATTTATTCTGTCTAATAGTTGTTTTTTGTTCTCTTGTGAGTGTGATTAAGGTTAGGTTATGTTAGACTTTAGATGTTAAGTTGTGTGGTCTATTTAGAGTTTCTGTAATGATTTTAGTTTCTACAAGACCCTATTGAAATTGGAGCAAGTGATGGCATGGTACAGTTTTCCTCGTGCAAGTGATATCTTGGTAAGATATCCGGTTAGTGATATTTGTACGACCTTTTTGACAACCACTTTTTCTCTCTTCTTATTGGTCAAAATTAATAGAGAGAGGAAAAAAAAAAAACATGTGAGTATGAGAGAGAGGGTTGTTACAAAAGTTATCAAAAAGTTGTTGTACAAATATCATTTCTCTTCTTGTATTTACTATGAATGTGTGTGGTGGAACCTATTTTGTATATGATTAATTATAAGTTGACACCCTTTTATTTTAACATCCTTGTACACCTCTATGTGGCATAAGGGAGAAGAGAGAGGGAGAGACAAAGTTGGTGAAAGTATGGGGGTTACGTGGTTGCGTGTTACTTTTGTGTATGCAGTACAAAGGGTGTGCCACATGGGATGGTCAACCTATCATTACTCATATATGCTTGTGCATTCGTCAATGCCCATTTGACACACCTTAATGCAATATATGTGCATTCATCCATGCCTATCATGGTGCGTTAGTGATGTGATAAGAAGATACTACGATCAAAAAATGAGATGTTAAATGAATGTGTGTGAATTGAGATCTTCTAAATGTAATTACTTATACATTTAACTAAACTCGTTATGCGGACTAAGAGCCTAATTGTTTTGGCTTTTCAGCACTAAGAAGTGATTCTACAATCCTTCAAAGTGAAAAATTGAGTTTTCAATGGTGTTTGATTTAGCTTTTAAGAATTGTTTCTATCCTTCAAAAGTAATTATCCTTGAAGCTACAAATCCTAACTTTTGGCTTTCCTAGAATCAATTCTACATTAAATTTTATATTTTGATTATTACAACCTATTATTTTCCTTTATTGCCCTTTATCATTTCTCCTTCTTTTTGCTTTCTAAGTAATTTGATGAACAAAATTTAATCAGAAAACTTAGCGAACCAAATTAGCCTCCGGAAAATGTTTATGATCATGAGTTACCAAATTTTAAATTTTCCTTTACGGTGTCCCCATTCAGATTTATTGTGTTTTTTCTTTTACCTATTTTTTACGATATATTTTATCATTTTTGACAACTAATTCTAGTATTATTTAACTTAAAAATATTTTATCAAAAAATATAAAATATATGAACAAATATTTTGTAAAAAAAAAATTAGTTTAATGATCGTATTTATTATTTTTAAATTAATATATAGAAAATTTATTTATTTAAATTAAAGAATATATCTTCATTTAGTATTGATCTACATATGCATTCAACTATGCACATCATTTACCTGAATTTAGTTATGTCCATTTTAGAAATTATATATTCAAAAGCAATTTTGATAAAAACTATCCAAACAACATTCATTTTATCAATTCTGCATTATTGTATCTAAACATAAATCAATTCTCTCTGAATCAATTTTGTCAGAATCAATTCTATCATAATCAATTATATCCAAAATTGAATTAAACACACACTAAGTTGATTTCATAAGTTTTAAAAAGAAATGAGAATGTTAACGGTAGTATCCTCATGATATTGATAAAGAACTAAAATGAGCCAGTTTGATTTAAAAAATGATGTAATTATTATATTTATAAAAGTAACAATTTATATTTTAAAAATAAAATTCTTTTTTATGAAATATTTAACCCATATCTTTAGAACGCTCATCGCTAAGATCAAAAGAAAATGGTTTTGTTAACGAGTGTCTCCGGAGCATTTTTTAAACATATTAAATTAGGAAATTATTCTTTAAAAAATTTAAATAGTTTAATTTTCAATACATTAAATATATAACTTTACATAAAAAAAATTATTATTTAAGATCCTTAAAGAATGTCTCGGAGGTACTCGTTAACATTTCCTAAAATGATGTTTATGTATTCAAACTACAAAAAGTGTTGTTATGAAAAATAAAACTTTTATTTTGGAGGAAAAAGAAGGTAAAAAATAAATAAGAATTTAAAGCGTGGCTTTAATATTTTTTTTACTAAAACTCTGGTCAGTGGGACTTTGTTAGTAGAAAACTGAGCAGAAATTAAACACCATTACAGGTCGGTAAAGAAAAGGTAACAAATGGGAAGTGTTTAATCATTCATATTAATCATTATTGCTTTGTAGAATTAATGGTTGTTGCTGGTATATCACAATCACGCTTCTAGTTCAACCTGCTATTCCATTGAAATTATTTATTTATGATGATAATGGCTCATAGATAATTCATGGTTAAAAGAAGTTGAATTGTTGACCGAGTTGAAAGTGGGGGCAAAATAGAGTTTAATAATTTTTTTTTTTTTTGAAGAAAGTTTAATATTTTTTATATACAATCAAATCAAAATAGATTAATGGAAAGTATAATCGAGAATCTAACCCATTGCAAAATAAATATTAACCACATGTTTTTTGGTTGATACATATTGAAAGAAAGTTAAAAAAAAAAAAAAAAAAAATTTACTACCATCTGGAGGAGAATCCCAAAACCAAATCCCCCTACTATTCTTATCATTGTATTTGACTAAAAGATTTGTGCTTGCATTAGCCACTTTATAAATATGAACCAAAGTCAAATCCTGGAAGCAATCCATCAAGAAAGTGGTATTTAGCAGGAGAGAGGCATAAGAATGAATTGTAAGGGGCTGGCAGTCATTTAGAAGCACAACAAAATTGATGAAAGTTAGTCATATATTCTTTTTAGCATCATTTAAGAGCTATTTTCTAGTCTTTTTAACGAGTTATAATTTATTTTAGTCGATTTTATGTAAATAATTCAATGGATGGACATGAAAAAGTAATTTAAAGCACAATGTCTTCAATCACGTTGAATCATCCAAACCAATCAACTTTGTAGTCGTGTTATACGTTTTACAAGAATAATAAAGTGATTTTTTGGGGGATAGTCGCTACAGACGTTTTAACGAGGAGAAATAGAACAAGAGATGAACCATTAAGGAAAAAATAACTACTGTCTCATGTGCGATGCTTCCTAGGAGTTGCGCATAGTGAACCCATAAAGAAAGATTAAGTGTACAACTGCTGGAAAATACGCAATGCGTGCAATGAGCTGCATGTCGCGCAACATGGAACATAATTGAAAATGTTCAATCATAACCTCATGCACAATGCGCACAAGGTTGTGCGTGTCGCAAAATGGCCGTTAGGAAAATATTGAAATTTGCTTGCCTATAAGTAGAGAGGCTTTGCCTCACTTAAAATGGATGCTATAGAAAGGCTACCAACGATTAAAGGCTTCCTGGAGGCAAGGAATCAACCAACGGTGGTTGCCTAATGAGCAGGATTTCATTTAAATTTTACTACCTTATGATTGTTTATAGACAAATTCTATGGTACATCCACTATATTTGAGTGTATCGGTACACTCACTCTTTAAATTCATAGTTAAATGAGTTGTTTTTTGAAAAAAATTATTATTTTTTTATCATTTATAATTATAATAACTAAATCTTATTCATCAAAAGTGTCAACGAAATAATTTTTTATTTTTTTAAATTTTTATCACTCATAATTGAGAACATTAATTATTTTTTACGATAATATGTAAAAAAAAGTTTCTATGATTCTTATAAACAATTAAATGATGTTTTTTCTTATGAAATGTTGTTCTATAAAACAATATTTTATTCCATATTTTAAAGTTTGAATAAATACATAAATATAAACAAGGGAGCTTCTACAGTACACCTCACAAATTGAGGTGTACTGATACTCTGCTTCATTATTTATAAATTAATGATTATTTTATTAAATAAGTTGTTATTTGTCATTATTTATATTTTAGAAAACACCATCTCATGAGAAAAAAAAACACCATTTCATTGTTTATATGAATTATATTAAATTTTTAACATTTTCTCATAAAAAATAATAAATATTCTTCATTATGAGCAATAAAAATTCAAAAAAAAAGTAAATTTTATTTCATCAATGCTTTTGGTAAATAAGATTTAATTATTATAATTGTCAATGATAGAAAATAATTATTTTTTCTTCAAAAAAACAATCAATTTAATTATTAATTTAATGTTTGGTGTACCGGTATACTCAAAATGTTGGATATACCATAGAATTTACCTTGAATAAATGATCAAATTACCAACATATATATCACTCAAGTAGAATCTTTGTTTCTCATAAATAATTATTTTGATAAATAATATCACAAATAGTTTTATATTTTGCGATTATCTTGTTTATACATATGGTAAATTGGTAATGAATAAAAAAAAAAGGTAGAGATCTATAGCAGAATCATAGTGGCAACGACAGTTCATAATATTTTGAATAATGCCATGTCATTTAGATGTATTAACACAAGATTTACGATATATTCTCTTCTGAAAAAGGGTTAAGGGTGGTGTTAAGTTAATTTAATTAGTGGAAAGAAAAAAAAATAAATCATTTCTTCTGTTCCCTTTTAGGGTTTGAAGCAACTTCTACGACAATTATTCGAACCTTGAATCGATCAAGTTTACGAACCAGAGACTGTAATGGACCAGAACGACCACGTGTTCTTGTTGAATAAACCCTTTTAAATTTAATCACCCGTTTCATTGTTGTTGGATATGGTGCACGATTATTTAAGTCATATTGGTCACATTTACCCTGTTCAGGCAAATTGGAAATATAATTCGAGTTCATCAAATTGTATGTTGTTGAAGTTGATGCTGCAGGTTGATCAAGAAGTCTAAAGTATGATTCTAAGGTTCTCCGATCACTTTGAAATGTCTGCATGTTCTTATAAGATTGAAAACCAATTAGATGATCGATGCTTTCGATATGGACTGGAAAAATAATCAAGTAGATGAAGTTAGGAATTGTTGCTGATTGCTGAAGCCAATAGAAATGTTGAGAGTATGATTGATTTGTTTGGCTTTGTGCTTTGCCGTGGCATAATATATATAGGACTATGTTATGCTTATGTTGACAAACCAAATCAAAGATGACGAATTAATCAAAGTCAATATCCTATGATTAGTTGACAAGGGAAATGCCCAATATTTTGCTTATAATCGTGCCTTAATATAATCATGCAATTTACTCCCACGTTGAATGAATGATTGATTAGTTTTTCAAACTTCATTGCAATTTCCAAAATTTGTGTGCCTCTCTCTTATAAGATCAAAACCGCCCTCATGTCATTAAAAATGATTGACCAAATTTAAATTTCTGATTTGATTGCCATTCATTGATGATTATCCTCTTCCATTTTCATGCCCAGAATATTTAGAAAACGTTTGATAATCATTAAATTTTCTTTGACCACAATTAATGGAGTCAATTTTTTCTCTCTTTCTCTTGCGTCTCACGTTTAAGTCTAAAGTTTTATACAGTTTGTCCCACTTTAGTTACTCCAATCAATTCATAAGATACAATATATTATTTATCTTCAATCATCCCAGCACCTTATTTCGGTGTTTAAACGGGTCTTGATTGTAGAGAGGGGCAGATGCACACTAAGGTTATGTTTGGCTAAAACTCCACATGCCTTTTTCTTTTTTTATTTATTTTTATTTTAATAATAGATACTACTCCGTCCCTAATTATAAGAACCTTTTAAAAAAATAACGGGAATTAAGATAGTGGATATTTGTATTAAATATGATTGTAATTACTATTGTTTTTACAATTTTATCCTTTAAGAAAGAGGGTTGGCTTATGTTTTCAACATTCTAGTATTTATTGTTGATTGAAGAAAATGATGTATAATAAATAGGGACATGTATGTAAAGAAATAATTAATGTAGTTGGAAATAGAAAAGGGGTCTTATAAAAAGGGACAAAAAAAATTCTCAAAAGGATCTTATAATTAGGGACGGGTATAACACAAAAGAACTAATTGGTAAATGAGTAAACTATCTCTTTTACTGTGTGTTTCATGTTTGAATACCGCAAACTCATTTGCAGCTTTTGATGTGAACAAATCATTGAGGGTGACTGAGTTTTATTCAAATGATTTAATAGATGTGTCGGAAGTGGCGTTACACCATTAACTTAAGAATTTATGTTATAAATGTTCAATTTGATCCAAAATTTGCTAAGTTGAAAGAGCATTCAAATCATTGTGCAAAACTTGTGGAAAAAAAATAAATGCAACACATTTGCTATGGTTTATTAACTTTTGAAGTAGGCTCTGCTCTTGCCGGTAACAACTGCAAGTGTTGAACATGTTTTTCCATTGTAATGTATTGTATCAAACAATGTTATTTCTTATATTTAATATAGTTTATATTATTGTTTCTTTGAAAATTTAGCCCCCGCATATGTCAAAAGTTTGGATCCATCCCTGATTGTAGACATCATTTTTTTTATAATTAATACTTGATAAAACATCTCAAAACAATCATTAATTAGGTCTCATCAAC
The DNA here is from genome assembly GCF_003473485.1 of Medicago truncatula. Taxonomy (NCBI): domain Eukaryota; kingdom Viridiplantae; phylum Streptophyta; class Magnoliopsida; order Fabales; family Fabaceae; genus Medicago; species Medicago truncatula. Next base: position 49,022,685 of record NC_053048.1, read on the forward strand.
AATTTTATATCATTAAATTTTAACAATAATTTATATACTCATTCATAATTATAAAATTTTAAAATATTTAAGTACCCTCTAAAAAAAAATATTTAAGTAATTTCATTATAAGTTATAAAAAAAAGCTAACATATTTTTAAATTTTATTAATAATTCAAAAAATGGTTAAAACCTTAAAAAAAAATACAATATAAATTTAACGATGATAAATTACAGAATCTAAATAACAACTAATCTTGTCGACTATCATATTAAATATTACTCTTGCAACTATTATATAATTTACTTTTTAATATTAAAATTTGTATCTTTATCTTTATCTTTTTAATATACATTTGCCTTGCTTTAAATCAAGAGTACACATGACATATTCACATTACACATCTCAATATAATTTGAAAATTGAAAATTGTTTTACATAAATTGAAAATTAAAATGAATAAATTAAATATTTTATAATAATTCAAAATGTTACCATCTTTGAAAATCAAATAATTACCTTAAATTTTCATTGATTGAATTCACTTTATAAGGATGTATAGGATTCATTTCATACGCACAAAAGAAGGAAGAATTACTTTGTAATACTTATTGAATTTATTTTATTATTCATTGATATATAATCACAGTTGATCGTTGTAGATAAAATCTCATTTTTTTTTTAAATTAGTTTTCTATTTTAGGGCTTTGATTGAAAGGAAATTTCTTTGTATTTTTATTTTCTTATAGCCTAAAAGAAATATTACAAGCAAATATAATTTTTTTTTCTTGAGTTCAAAGTTATGAAAAAAATGTTTTGTTCTCTCTTTTGTAACTTTTTCCATTTTTTTTTTTTGACAAAGTAACTTTTTTCCGTTGTTATACTATTTCTAAATATCCTATCTTGATCATTTCTCAAGAGGTTGTAAATTTAGACAAGGAGTTCGATGATTAAAAAGATTATAGGCTTAATGTAATATTACCAACAAATTCAAAAAAAAATTCTTTTGAGTTCAAGTAAAATGATTATGAAAGAATTTTTTGTTTCTCTTTTGTATTTTTTTCTGTTGTTATAATTAACCTATCTTTATCTATCTCAAAAAGGTTGTACATTTAGACAAGGAGTTTGATGATTCAAGATAATATGAAGAGAAAAAATATGTTTAATGGTGAAGCATATGTATATTTTTATGTTCAAAACTATGTCGTGTAAAAGATATAAATCCAAATAGAGAATGAATAATTCTCTATTTATTCAAGAATAATTCTATCTAAATAATTTTCTATTTTTATGTTGTATAAAGGCATCATATGACAATAATGGCATCTCATGCTGATAAGCACATATAAGACTACATAAAGGGTCACACATGTGCTAGTGTTACATTGACGGTTAGAAGTTGGTATTATGTTGACTGCCTATAAAAATACTATGGTTTCTGTCATCGTAGAGATTGGATATTGATCAAATTACTAACACGTATATCACTCAAGTAGAATCTTTTGTTTCTCATAAATAATTATTTTGATTTATCATAAATATGGTAAATTGGTAATGAATAATGATGTAGAGCTCTTTGAGCAAAAACTGAAAAAAGATCTATAGCAGAAACATAGTGGCAACAGTTCATAAGATTTTGAATACTGCCATGTCATTTAGATGTATAAACACAAGATTTACAAGATATTCCGAAAAAGGGTTAAGGGTGGTGCTAAGTGAATTTAATTAGTGGAAAGATAAAAAAAAAATCATTTATTCTGTTCACTGTCAGGGTTTGAAGCAACTTCTACAACAACTGTTCGAACCTTGAATCGACCAAGTTTACGAGCCAGAGATTGTAACGGACCAGAATGTCCACGTGTTCTTGTTGAATAAACTCTTTTAAATCTAATCACCCGCTTCGTTGTTGTTGAATATGGTGCGCAATTATTTGAATTATATTGGTCGCATGTGCCCTGTTCGGACAAATTGAAAATAGTATTGGAGTTCATCAAATTATATGACGTTGAAGTTGAAGTTGAAGTTGATGTTGCAGGTTGATCAAGAAGTCCAATGTGTGATTTTGAGGTTCTGCCATCACTTTGAAATGTCTGCATGTTCTTATATAAGATTGAAAACCAGGTAAGTTAAACCTTGGTAATGAATTAGTGATCGATGCTTTCACTATAGAATAGAAGATTGAAAACCAAAGTGTGATTCTTAGGAGTTGTTGCTTATTGCTGAAGCAAATAGAAATGTTGAGAGTATGATTTGTTTAGATTTTGCTTTGCTGTGCTATATTTTATATATAGGACTATCTCCTTAACCTACCAAATCAAAGATAATAATGAATTAATCCAAAGACTTGACCCATGATCTTTTGACAAGGGAAATGCCCTTGAAGTAGTCTTTATTGGACTTGTCTTGATTATTTTAGGTCAGAATACGGTGTTGAGGTAAAGGACTGGTTCAACAATGCTAGCTAGCTGTGTCTGTCCTTTGCGTGACTTTTCTTCCTGTTACACGTGTATAGACGGGTGAACTTAGAATGGTGAAGTAAATGTTTTTGATCATGGTGGTCCAAATAACAACCATCGTTAGATTAAGTAGGTTCATTATATTATTAGGGACGGCAAAAAAATTCACATTTGTGGGTATCTGGCAACGGGCACGGAGCTTATATCTTAACGGATATATATGGATAAAATAAACGGATATTTTAACTATCTGTTGTTTAATGAATGCAGATATAGATTTGACGATATATGCATCCGTGTATATTCGACTCCATTATTAAATTAAATAAATTACATAATTAAACTTATCAACATGAATTTATTGAATCAAGAAGCTTTGTTTTAGTTATATATGATGAACTTTGTTTATGTTATTTTTAAGTAAGGAACTTTGTTTTCGTTTAATGTGATGAAGTTTATCTGTGTTTGTGTTGAATTAAGGAACTTAGTTTTTGTTAAATGTGAAGAACGTTATTCATGTTGGTCCCTCATATTTCATGTGTTTGCCAGTGGGACTTCTTTAGTAGTAGAAAACTGAGCAGAAATTAAACACCATCACAGGTCGGTAAAGAAAAGGTAACAAATGGGAAGTGTTTAATCATTCATATTAATCATTATTGCTTTGTAGAATTAATGGGTGGGTGTTGCTGGTATATCACAATCACGCTTCAACATACTATTCCATTGAAATTATGATAATGGCTCATAGATAAATCACGGTTAAAAGAAGTTGAATCGTTTACCGAGTTTAAAGAGGGGGAAAATTGAGTTTAATATTTTTTTGATATATAATCAAAATAGATTATAAATAAATATCAACTACTATCTTTTTTTTAGAAATGGAAAAGAAAAAAAAGCAAACCTATGACTTTTAAGAGCCTGCTAGCAAAAAGCACAGGGAGAACATCGGAGGAGAATCTCAAAACCAAACCCCCTACTATTCATTCTTATAAGCTTACTTCACTAAAAAATATGTGCTTGCATTAGCCTCTTTATAGATATGAACCAAAGTCAGATCCTGGAAGCAACCCACCAAGAAAGTGATCTTTAGCAAGAGAAAGGCATAAAAATGGATTGTAAGGTTTTGACAGTCCTTTAGAAACGCAACAACATTGATGAAATCATTTAGGACCTAATCTATAGTCTTCTTAGCGTGTTAGCATTTGTTTTAGTCGATTTTATGTAAATAATTTAATGGATAAGCATGTGAAAGTAATTTGAAGGACAAGGTCTTCAACCACGTCAAATCATCCAAACCATTCAACTATGTGGTCATGTTATTCTTTTACAAGAATAATCTAGTGATTTCTTGGAGTATAGTCACTACAAACGTTTCAGTGAGGAGAAATTGAACAAGAGATACCGCTTTATGTGTTATGCGTACTAGGAGTTGCGCATCGCGCCACCATGAAGAAGGATTAAGTGTACAGCTACTAGACAATATGTGATGCATGCAATGAGCTGCACATCGCGCAACATGGAACATAGTTGAAAATGTTCAATAACTACCCCCATGCACGATGCGCACAAGGTTGTGCGTGTCACACAATGACTACTCCAAATTTTTTTGAATTTGCTCACCTATACAGAGAGGCTTTGCCTCACTTAAAATGGACGCTTTGACGAGGAGAAAATTATGGGAAGGCTACCATCGATCAAAAGCTTCATGGAGGCGAGGAATCAACCAACAGTGAATGTAATTCATATATTTTCTTGCATATTCTTTTGTTTAGGTTTAGATAGCAGTAGCTAATTTCTTGCAAAGGGATCCAACCCAAACAATGTAAAATAAAGTTGTAAACATTAGCTAAAAAATTTAAACTAAAATCAGAACTCAAACTCATCAGAAGTTGTGAATTTCAAACTAAACTTATAGTATAAAAAAATTGTGAATCATTGTCTTATATAAACCAAACTCAAAAGTTCGAGCACAATCTTGAGAAATAAACAAATCTTATAAAATGCTAATAAATTAAATGGAGGCATGCATCTATTAAAGTAGAGAAACGAGGTAGTTAAAGCTAGAGAATTGGACAGTCATGAGATGTATCTGAGTGTCCGAGGTGTGTCGATGACATATGGCAATGTGTTTGTAACGTATCAGAATTTTTTATTTTAATTTTTTAATTAAATGTTTTTTGATACTCCTTCAATACATATCGATGGCGTATCGGAGCGTCTCGACATATCAGTATGCATTGGGTACAATTTGGTGGTCATTTAAACGTATCGGTACTTTATAGATGTTGCATTTATCCCTCCTGAATTAGTTCAAAGCATCTTGGGATTATGATAGAATCAGTAGATATTGTAAAGGATGCAAGTTGTATCATAGACGATTCAACAATTGGGTTCAAGATGAATTGAAAAATGGCTGTACAATATCTACTGACTGAATCATTAGATATTATAAAGGATGCTCTGCCTCATTTTTTTTGTCCTCTACTAAAATCATAAATCTTGAGCAGGATTTCATACAAATGTATTAAGCTATATATTTTCTAAAATACTTTTTGCCTTCAACTGAATAAGTTAAAAAGTATGTTAAATTAAAAAACTATTAACAAAAAGGAACAATCTACAATTTTGATTCAACTTAAACATTTAGAGTTAAAAATTAAATGAGGAGATCAACTTGTTTAAGCTATATATTTAATTTGGTTCAACTTAAACATTTAAGAATAGTTCCACACATGTGCTCGTGTTCCGTTGACTGTTAGAAGTTGGTATTATGTTGATAGCCAATAAAAATACTAGGATTTCTGTAATACTAGTAGGGATTGGATAATGATTAATGATCAAATTACTAACATCTCACTCAATCACTGAAGTAGAATCTTTGGTTCTCATAAATAATTATTTTGAGGTTAATAGTGTTTTTTACCCCTGTAATATATGTTATTTCTGGTTTTCGTCCCTATAAAATTTTTGGTTTGATTTGCAGCTTCGTAAAAAAAAAAATCCGAAAAAATCTTTGGCTTTTTTAAAAAATATTTTCTTTTTTTTAATTGCTCAAATCAGATTTTATTATTAAAATTTAAAAATATCCAAAAAATAATATAAATTCATTTATATTAATTTAAAAATAAAAAAATGAAAATTAATTTTTGAAAATAAAAAAATTCAAAATACAAAAAAAAGTTTAAATTTTTTTCGAAAATTTTATTCCAGAATTTTTATTAAATCTTTTCCGAAATTAAAATATTGAAAAAAAATCCATTTTGGGGCTATAAAATAAAAATAAAAATATCGAATAAAAAATCTGAATTTTTTTCTAAATTTGTATCCAGAATTTTGAAAAATAACTAATTATATTTTCTGATTTAATCTTAATGTTTTTTCTGATTTTTTTTATTTTAGAAAAAAAAAATCTTAATTCGATTTTTAAATTTTTGGAAAAAATCTGACTATTTTTCTGTTTTTTTATATTTCAGAAAAATCTTAATGTTTTTTTTTTCTGAATTTTCAATTTTTTTCGATTTTTTAAATTTGTTGAAAAAATTATGAATATTTTCATGATTTTTTGGATTTTACTTATTTTTTAAAATTAATTTTCAAATATTTTAAAAAAAATCTGACGTGGAAATTTTTTTACAGGTGGCCAACTAAAAAAAATACCAAATCAGCGCCAGATATTAGATTTTGCTGAGTTTGATGGGGGAAGGGGGTATTCTGGAGAAAAAAAAAATTACGAGGATGCAAATCAAACCGAAAATTTTATAAGGGCGAAAACGGAAATGACATATACTATAGGGGTGAAGAGCATTATAGCACGTTCAGGCCCGGGCTTGAGGGCGTGCAAGGTGCTCAACCAGGCTGGGCCTCCAAATGCTACGGGCCTCTAACGAAAAATTAAATCTAATACCCACCCCCACTTTAATAAAAAAATAAATATGTTATATCCTTTTGTTTCTTTAGTACACGTTTGAGTTTTTTTCTAGACTCTAGTTCTTTTTTTTGTACATAAATCGGATCCTATCAAACCACCTCTAATTTGTATAATCACTTAATCATTGAAAGAATCACAACAATCATTTTTTCTTCGCATAAACCATTCGTTTTACCCTTTACCGCAACAGAGGAATGACAAATCCAAACGACACCGTTAGATAAATTTCACCTCTTTCATTTAATTTTTTTTTAATTCCTTTCATGTTTAAAAGTTCTTCTGATTCTGATTTTTTTTAATGAAATTTAGCTACACACAATTACGTTTTATTTTAACAGAAGTCTAATTTAAAAAGAGAGTCGAGCTTCCTATTTCACAGGGACGGCCCTGAGCACGTTAATACATATGGTAAATTGGTAATGAATAATGATGTATAGTTCTTTGAGCAGAATCATAGTGGCAACAACAGTTCATAATATTTTGAATACTGCCATGTCATTTAGATGTATAAACACAAAGATTTACAAGATATTCCGATAAAGGGTTAAGAGTGGTGTTAAGTTAATTCAATTAGTGGAAAGAAAGAAGAAAAAAATCATTTATTCTGTTCACTTTCAGGGTTTGAAGCAACTTCTACAACTACTGTTCGAACCTTGAATCGATCAAGTTTACGAGCCAGAGAGTGTAATGGACTAGAACGACCACGTGTTCTTGTTGAATAAACCCTTTTAAATTTAATCAACCGCTTCGATGTTGTTGGATATGGTGCACAATTATCTGAGTTATATTGGTCCCACGTGCCCTGTTCAGGCAAATTGGAAATAGCATCGGTGTTCATCAAATTGTATGATGTTGTGGGTTGATCATGAAGTCCAAAGTGTGATTCTGAAGTTCTGCTATGACTTTGAAATGTCTGCATGTTCTTGGTAATGAATTAGTGATCGATGCTTTCACTAAGGAATAGAAAATTGATGAAGTTAGGAGTTGTTTCTGATTGCTGAAGCCGATAGAAATGTTGATTTGTTTGGCTTGAGCTTTGCCGTGGCATTATATATATATAGGAATAGGACTGTCTCCCTAAACCATGGGGATGCTTCCTGGACAGTGTTATGTTTATGTTAACCAACCAAATCAAAGACTTGGCTCTTGAAGTAGTCTTTATCGGACTTGTCCTTAATTAGTTAAGTTAAGGTCGCATGGTATATGAGACTGGTTCAACAATGCTAGCTAGCTTTGTGTGACTTGTCTCGCTGTTACACGTGTATATATCAGTTTATAGATGGGTTGGGTCATGAAGGTTTTTTAGGAAAGAGAAAGTCAAACTCAGGGGACATTTACATATAGATATTTATATGTCTTATTTTTGGGAAGATATATATGTTATTCATCATTTAAATAATTTTATTATCTTAATTTTTTTTTTCTTTTTGTAAGAACTTAAACCCTAAATTTCTAACTCGTTAACCTTTAATTCAAAATAAATTGATCAAAATTCAAAACTCAATCTTGGTGAAACGTGAGTTGAATCTTTATTTATTGAATTAATCTACAATTACAGTCATAAAAAAAAAAAACCAATGTATATAATTTATATCGGTTAATTGGCTTCTATACATTATATAGCAATAATTTTTTAAGTTTAAATTTAAATTTTATAATAAAGTTAGTCGATCGTAAAAAAAAAAGTTAGTTTTATTTAATTTGCTCAAGTTAATGAAAAAAATTATTTTACATTCTATAAATAATAATTCTTAAAATCTTGTTTCATCATAATAAAAAAGTTATTAGAAAACAAAATACAAAGATAAGAGAGTACATACTTTTATAATCTTTTTTTAAGGAATTCTTTTTATAGTCTTGTTTTGTCTTGTGATTAATATTTTTCTATTCAAAAAATATACATGATGTTTTCAAAATTCACATTATTATGATGGTCCAATGTGGCTAGTAGCAAAGTCTCCAAGACATTTCAAACAAATCAAAGTAGTCTAAATCAATAATAATAACACGTACCTAGTATCCCCGTGAGCTTAACTCAGTTGGTAGGGATATTGCATTTTATATGCAGGGGTCGGGGTTCAAACCCCGGACACTCCACTTCTCCACAATTAAATTGTGTGAGCTCTAGCCACTAAACTACTTGACAAAAAAAAAAAAAAAAAAACATCGTACCTAGTAACAAAGCAAAGCCATAAGTAAGACCAAAGAATAAACATAAAAAGTAGAGAAATAACACATTAATATTTGTATATTCAGTTGAGCCCAAATTGAATTATGTCTGGTAGAGAGAGTTAGGCATAGCAATAAAACCCATGTCCATGGGTATCCACCAAAACCAACTCCGATTTAACGGGTTTTCTCCGATTTGATTGAGTTTGGGTTTTCCTCGATTTAAAAATACGGATATGGGACAGGTAACGGGGATATATGTACCCACCCATAACTCATACCCAAACCCTACCCGAATGTAGAAAGGTTGTGTTTTTGTTTTTGTTGAGTGGGTTGATAATGATATGTCATGTTATTTAGTTTGATAATTCTCAGGATATAAGAAATTTCTTTGATAGTTAAAGGAGCAACTGAATTATTCCGTATGAAAATAATAAAATGAACGCAAATTGTTGGATAATGCATTACAATATTACCATTGAAGCTTTAAAAAACTCTTTTTTTATTAAAAAAGTTTGATTCACTGCGGGGACGGGGATGGGGCGGGAATACCCAAACCCTTTGGGGACGGGGATGAGATTCAATTTTTCATCCCCGTTGGGTATGGGTAGGGTAATGGGTAAGTATCTCGGAATAGGGGATGGGGATGGGGATGGGTAATTATCTAATTTATCGATATTGGCAAATTAGATACAAGGGACTAAAATCATAGTTTGACCGAAATAAAGATACCAAAACTGTATTTAAGTCTTTTATTTAAACCACAATATTATAGTTTGTTAATGAATAAGATGTTATGTTAGTATCGAGATTTAATAGTTAGATCTCATGATAAGACTTCTTTAGGTTTTTTTTGTCTTTCTTTTTATTATAGACGAAATAACAATAGTTATTAGAAACTCATTCACACACAAGTCGAGAAGTCAGGGTTCAAATCCTTATCACAATATCCAATCAAACAACTTCAACATTTTTAATGATAAACAAAATAACAATAGTTATTAGAAACTCACACACACAATATCAGTTAAACTGAGACTAAAGACTCATTTCAGAGTTTCTAATCTAACCAATTGTGTGGTACGTTTGAGATGTTTAAGTGATAGTAATTAATTTTATTATTTTATTTCGTATGTATTGATATAAAACAGAAAAAGAATGATAAAATTGCGAGCCATTACAAAGTAGATGATTGGTGTAACATATTTTTGCAATAAAGCTCATCAAGCTATGTTATTTTATAACTATTTCATTCACATAGCTAATTTTATATAAATAAAGAATAATCAGTGAGCAAGACCAAAAAAATAAAGAATAATAAGTGAGAAATTGAAATCAAAACCATAATATAAGTGTTTTAGAGTAAAGGTACACAATGTATAACACACTTTTTTGAAGAAACAATGTATAACACACTAAATATGGATATATACTAAATTAGGAGACTGCAACACGAATTGGACTACCTCTTTCGGAAAATCACAACAATTTTGAAATGAATCAAATAATCTATTTTTAATTTTAAAGTATCATAAAAATAATGGAAAAATAATTACATGTAAAAAATTAAACAAATCCAACTAGAGAAATTAACTTATTTCTTCTCATCCTCTTTGACAACCACCTCTTCAGCAACAACAGTTCGAATCTTGAAGCGAGCAAGCTTCTCTTTATCTGATAGTCCAATTTCACCAGGCCCAACCCCACGTGAATTACCACTTTCTGATTTACCTCCTCTCTTTCGTTCTTTACCCATCACTTCTTCCAAATTTATTTCATCTCTTAACTTTGCTGGAAGTTTCTCATAAATCTTGTCCAAAACACGATTTCCAAGCTTATCAACAAGTACAAATTTCTTATCTCCTTTCTCTTCTTTTAACATTGTTGGTGTCACCATATGTTGTGGATGACCGAAAGTGTTATTTTCGTGTTGTGGATACACCGTGGAGGGTGTTCCAAAGCTCGTGTCATAAGCATTTAAGGGTCTTGTGGGTTGAGGAAATTGATTAATAACCAAGTTTTCACTTGCTGAAACCATAGGCATTGTAGAACCTTGCATGCGTTGTAGGCTTGTAACTAAAAAAAGTACTTCGAAAAAATCGATACAGAAGAAACGTTTAATAACTTTGGCTAGTTTTTGTATAATGCACGTTAACACTTGAAGGTATGCAAGTTTTTATGCATTGCCTTTCCATATATACTCATGAACTCTCGAACTTTCATGGAATGTATTGTACTACGAAAACTAGTTAGGAATTGAAATGTCAAGGATGGTCAAAGACGGAACATGACTTGCATGGTAAGTTATTTTGATATGTTCATAGACTATTTTAGTCAATATGGTGGAAATTTAATACCAAGTAAACATCAGAAAGAATATTAGACTCTCAATAATTAATATTGTGACTTATGAGACCAGTTAAAAACAAGAGAAGGAGAATTCGACACGATATCATATATCATTGAGGGTAAGAGTTTGAATCTTCAAAGGCCACATAGCAGCCTAATTGATAGAATTTTTTATTTCTTTTATTTACTTGTCAATGATTTGTGTTACACAATTAATATCAAGCAAGTGATAACAACCAAACCGTTGGAAATGTTGGTAGCAGCTATCAATGTTGAAGACATATATCATTATGAGTATTGTGGGTTACATACAACATATTGGTGGTTATCAATGTTGAAGACATATATCATTTCAAAACCAATGCATTGGCTGGTTTATTTCAAGGGAAATGTTAACTAGTGCCTTCGGGTACTGTTAAAGACTTTAAATAGTAACTTTATATGAAAGTTTGTGTAATGAAGTATATTGGAAATTGAAACTTTGACATTTTTAAAGAATAATTACTTAATTTAGCATATTTAAGGAGTGTCCCAAAGACACTCGTTAACAAGACCCTTATTTTAATTTCATTTTAAGCCTTAACGTTTCATAGTGTTCCTGTTTCATTCAAGCCTTGGTAATCTATTGTTTATAATTATATCCATTGTAAATCAACAAAGTCAAAGGCGGAGCCACCACCCGGCGATCTCGGACACTCGCCCGGACTCAATCGATACTTTCTTTATATTTGACTCAACCCAATAGCCCATTAACCCACTTAAAAAGAATTGGGCAAACTCAATATTTTCACAAACGCACGCTCAAGAAAGGCAGAAACACGTTAAACTCAATATTTTTGCCCAGACTCTAAAATTCATGGCTCTGCCTCTGAATAAAGTGTTGTTGGTTCAAAGTTCTCATAATCCACTTTGAATTTGAAGGTTGAATGGAGATAGCATACAAAGGATACAACTCTAACAAGTTAAAAACTGATTCTTTTAAGTTATTAGATTCAGTTATAGTCTTCTCGAAGGTTGTCAAAGTTGGGATTTTGCTTTAGGTTAAAAGGAAATAGCAAAATCGAAAATTGTAAAATCGTAATTAAAATCGAAAAATTTTACTCAACTATTTTTGTAGAATCCATATAGGAAGACCTTCCCGGTAGAGTTTCTAATATATATTTCACTCTACAAACTACATTTTTTTGAAGTACTCTACAAACTACTTATAACATAAATCAAGAACTTTGAGATCCAAAACAGTTCTGGTGAGAAAACTCATGCCATCAGAATAAAACAGAGTAATCACTCTTTGAACTTGTAATAAATAAAATCAATAAATCTCTAATTACTCGAATAATTTGGGTTACATGATACAAAACTCATAACACATCCTCTAATCAAAGTATTTTAGGCATCAAAATACTGATAAGCTGCAAAATATGTCTGACCAACTGTGAGAACCAGTAAGACCAATGCAGCCAAAGCAGAGATAAACGACCAAGGAGTATCAAAATAAGTATACTTAAAACTAGCCCATTGCACATGCCAACTATTTCCATAATATTGATGAACCTCATCAAACAAACCAGACAAATAACACATATCCAAATCAACCGCAACATCTTTTCCAGCATTATTAATCAAATGTGCCATTTCACCTTCTGTCCCAAAATGATTCTCAACTATGTTCCTTTCACATAAATACTCAACATCCCTATAAGTATTTATCAAACAATCCAATAATGTTACATAGGTTGTAAAATATAGCTGCATAGAACTAGTACAACCACTGTAACATTGTTCAAAAGCAACACAATTAAACAAAAATGAACTCATGAAATCATCCATTGTTATTGTTGGCATTTCAATCACGCCGTGTTTGAACTTCACATTCAAGAAACTCTCTCTTTCGTTGCTCTTCCCTGGATTTATCTTAATCCCACTGCGACGAAGCTTTGTTACACAATGAATTATGTGCGTCGGTGTGGTAACTCTTTTGAGTTCTTTTTCTTTTATGCTAATCGGAATAAAACTCGAACGAACCAAATCAAGTAAATGCTTTGATTCATTTTGCTTTGTTATCATCATGATAACTTCTTCTTCTGGTCTTTGTAGCGAGTTGTTGAAGAACTCCATAGCAAGATAAGAAAGTGTTACCGTTGAATTTTCATTTGGTGGTTTTGAAATTTCGAACAAGCGTTGAAGAACAAAGAATGGTATTTGATTTTCAAGTTTAAGAAAATCTCTATAAAAAAATGGTAAAATCCATGCCATGTTAACAAGTGGATCATCAACTTCAAAAGGCACTAACCTTGCAACTTTGCGAAAAAGTTCAATGATGAAACAACCATCAAGTACCATCATTTCAACGAATTCGTGTGAATCAAGTTGAATGGTTTCAGAGTAACACTCTCTGGCTTCGTTTTCTAATAGTGAAATGGCTTTCAAAACCTCTTCTAAGGGTAATTGTGTTCTTGTTAGAAGAGAACCAAGATATAGATATTTATGTTCTTCGATCATGTTGAGACGAGGTTGTCCACGATGGTAAGGTCCTATGGAAACTATACGAGGGTGGTATGCTTTAACGTTTGCTTCAACGAAGGTTTGTGGTACCTTGAAGATGCAACAAGATATTTTTCCTGCGGATTTACTTAGTAATTTTGGGTTTTCTGAAATTTTGTGTTGCAGTGAAGCTAATCTTTCGTTGTCTACTTTGCAGATATCTATCACATAGTGATTGTCATTAGATTCTTCATTGTTGTGATTATTGGTTCTCATCCTAAATCGTGGTTGTTTCTTTGGTTTTGTGTTGTGGTGGACTGGTGGTAGCTCTTGATGATTCAGGAAGAAATTATTGTTAGATGGTTAATTATATTATGATGTGAGAAAATATATAAATTTGTTATATGAGATTTTTTATTTTTTTTATTTCTTTTCTAATAGTATATGATATTTGACTAAGTTAGTTATAGTGACAGTTTCAAAATCATATCAAAAGGGAAAGTGGTGATTTTCCTTTTTGAATGTCTAACAAATTGTTACAATGTTTTTTTAATGTAACGAAATCATAAAATAATCTCTTATTATGCACATCGTTAATCAAAATAGTTATTGACGTAAACAAATGTTCATATTTTCATTCTAAAAATGTTAATATCTTTCATGCATACTCTCTATTTTAACCTTTCGTGCATTAATCCACCATGTTTCGACCCTACAAGAACTCCAAGGTTAACGTGCTAAAGGAATCATTTTAACATTTGAAAACTATTTTGACTAACGAAATGTACTAGAAACTCTTACTTGATCACAGGACCAACACCTCACATTTAGCACACATCCATGAAGCTAAAAAAATAAAATAAAAAATGATTAAAATAATATTGATTGATGAGACTATTTTATTTAATATCTTTTAATTTTTTTGATTTATTGTATGCGCCTAAATTTTGTGTCTAAATACTTGTGCCTATACAAGACTTTTTTCGAAATGTACGATCAGAGACTATTTTCTAATTTCATTATATTAAAATATATTTGTGACTATTATTATACATTCAAAGAAAAAAAATAGTTTTTTATTTCGTAAAGTCTAGCTCAACTAACAATACTAAAATTGTTAAGTTGAATGCATTCGCTCAAACCCTTCGGCCTTCGTCTACATAAAAAACAATTGTTCACCCGACATGAAATATTTAAGTTGACGTGTAATGAATGAGTAAGTCAAACCAATACTTTTCAATTTCTTTAGCCTTACGGCTATACTATGTGTCATAAGGGTCGAGGGAGAAAAAGATTAGTCTTTTTCCTAAAAAAAACAAAAAAGATAAGTTTTTGCTTGTTGATGGGAAGCTTCAAGGAAATATAAGCTACCACGTTAGCTTGAATTTGTCCCACTGTAATTAAAAAATTAAAATAAAAGGTCAAGTGACATTTTTGTGGAGTAGGAATAATCATCGTCACTTTTCTTGTTCTCTCCTCTTGCTACTTGACATCCAGATCCTTCTTTCTCATCCAACAAGCCATATTGCTGCAACAAATGAGGAACACCAAGATTTACCATCCATAATAATGTTGTGATTTTTGTGAGACATTGTTTATCCAAAACAATAATTCTAGGAAAAAAATCTTGGGGAAAGGAATAAATTCTGAAAAAATACAAATATTTAACTAATATTGACCTCTTATTTTGTTTTAGAAACTTGGATTTTTACCCATTTTTGTATTAAAAAAAACTTTCGCTCATAAAATATAAGTTATGAATGCACCAAACAAGGGTTTCATACACAGAAATAAGTTGCAAAGCCAAAGAGCATGAAAGACATGAACTGCTTTAGAATTACTTAATGGCAAATGTTAATTTGTGCCCTCAAATGCACATGTTAATAAACCTATTATAGAAATACATGTATCAAAAGTTGTGCAGTCAACTTCTTAAAAGTTGACATGATATGTTTTTCAATGCAAAGTTGCTCTTTTTGGGTTGCTTAACATGTGCCCTAAGGGCACAAGTTAACATGACCCTTAATTAATAAACATCTAAGCACCCTTTTATTAGAGGCAAATGGTGTTTACATATAGGGACGGAGGGAGTAATAAACATCAAAATTGAGAAGAATAGTACTATTATGCAAACCCGTAGATCGCATGTAAATTGTCGGAAATTTGAATCCCCGCGTTTTATCATAAAGATTCCCTTCATATCCAATATGGATCATTGTAGTGATCTAAAATCCTGTTTCGTATCCGAAAGGTGTACATCTTATTCCCCGATTTGTCATTCTTGGCAATGAAGTATCTTAACCGTTCGACCATAATGGCCCTCCAATAAGGGCCAATAGCCTTGTAAACATTGTCCATCTTCTTTACGGTGTAACAACGCACGATCGAAACAGGACGATGATCCTCTCTTGGATTTTCGACTTTGTCAAGTCGATCCAATTTTGAGTTGTTAGTGAGTACATCATCCAACATAGAACCATAAGATTGTTCATCCACGTCGTCAGATATGATGAAAGAGACTGCAAGTACGCCTCTATTAATCACATACCGCTCAATCAAACTCTTAAATTCTTGGTAACTTGAAACATGTACGTGAAGATAATCCATTTTTTATTCGAATCTAATAAATTAGGTAAACACCACTTGAATTTTGTAATTCAAAATATGTCAAATACACTTCGGATTATAAAATTTAAATGGACTAAAATGGTCAAACTGGAGAGCACGCGAGAAGAATATAGGGTGGAAAAAGAAATTCTCTTTATTTTGTTTTTTTTCTTTTAGACTTCAACTCAAGGAGCTAGGCGGTTGTTGGGCTTCTTGTACGTCCATATTTTGACTTTTCTACTCCGTACCCCCCATCTTAGTCCCTATACGCCACATTTTCCATAATCTCAATTTTGCTTTTCACAATTAACATCAGGAAAGAAAAAATATTCTGGTAATTTCGAAAATAAAAAAAAAAGGGAATTCCAGAGTATTTATTTATTGATAACACCAAAATATAAGATAATTTAGAAGCCATGATCAGATGATGGAATATTCATTTAGAAGGAAAATAAAATTTTGTGGTCCAAAATTTGTCTTTGCCCACATGAAGAACAAACCATATTCATGTACTATGGATTGATTCAAATACACTTGAAAATAAAATCATTGCAGTTGCAACTTAAGTAATGAAAGAATGATCGTATGTGCAAATTTGGACACAAACTGGAAATTCATCATTAGTGTCTGCTTGTCAAAGTTACATGAAAAACCTCGTCCCATACTCCGGCCATGTCATTTTAATTATCACTTTAACATTTTTTTTAAATAATTATCACTTTGCAATATCAATTCAATCTTTTTCACTAATATAATTTATTTATTTATTGTATTTCAGTTCAATAAACTACTTTCTAACTACAATTAATAATATCGTTTTAATAAATTATATTAATTTAATGGTTAAAATCAACTCAATTAGTCATTTCTTATTAACCGTGCACAACTATTAAAATGAGGCCAAGGGAGTAATCGTCTTTGCTAGAATAGAATTTCTGAAATTTTGACATTAGTATCGGCTTTAGAGTCGATTTTCCAGCTTATAACAATCAGGAACAATTTTTTATTCCATTGTATTGCAAAACAAAAAATTTAATAAAAGAAGAAATAATTGTCAATGTTCCCCTTGAAATGATGACTCTTTTGATTGAAAATGCTCAACCCATCCCCATTATATTCTATAACTATCATTCAGCAAAGAAAAAGGTGCTGGATCCCATATTCAAGTGTTACAAATGATAGTGATCTATCACTAAAATTTGAAAAGCATAACCAGTGAAGCTACCAAGAGTGATGAACACAACTTGGAAAAGGAAAAAGTAAAACCAAAAACTAAGTTGTAAAATTGACAAGTCATTTACCCATTACAATTACATATCAACAAAAGGACCTTGTATTGGAAAAGAAAAGTAACATGAGATTAGACTCATTAGTGATTAGTCGTTTTCAAATTGCTTCTTCCTAGAGAAAGCTCCTCAAATTATTTGATTCTCTGCCAACAACTGTAATTCTATCTTTTATCTTTTTACACCTGCTAGCTCCAAAGCTTATTCCCTTGAAAAGCCCAAAGGTGTTAAAAAGATCCATTGAATAAATTACCAAACACGTATCACTCTAAGTCCTAAACTTAATAACATGGTTGTGCGTTTTGTACTAAAAGTATACCAAGGATAGAGACATTAACATTATATGCATTGAATTCTACTCCATTCTCACTTCATAATGTATTACCTCTTCCGGGGAGTGAGTGGTAATCATGTAAATCGAAACCGAGTTTTTAAACAAAGTTTTGTACTCTTAGTTGTTAGAGATGTAAGCATAAGTGGCCAAACTCTGTAATCAATCATCGTGTTTTTGCGAGTTTATCTTCTTACCTAATAATTAGATTTGTTACTATAACACATAACAACATATAAAATTATAAAATTAGTAGATACTTGTAAGATTGTTGTCAAGGAGTATCAAAATTATATAATACTTAATTAAGCAAATGAGACTTAGGGCATTTCCACATCTAGCTACAAACATGAATCACCATGTACATAAACCCAAATTATATTCTTTGGTCACTTTTTTTTTTCTTTTTCAACTAACTAGCCTATCCCAATAATACAATCCATGTTAGACTATACTCTTCTAAGATAAAGAATAAAGGTTATCCATTCATACTTAGTTTCAAAATTTACCCCCATTAACATTCTAATTCCTCTGAAAATTCATCCACCAGAATGCTAAAGATTGCTAGCTCAATCTCTCCAGCCATGTTCCTTATCTGCTCAGCATTTTTCTTCCACCCTCCATCCTCTATAGAGAAATCTTCTTCTATCATCATATCAATTGTGTTTGACTCCACTTCTTTCCATGATTCCAACCTCTTCAATATCCTAGTTATCACCACGTCACTATCTTCTAAAGAATTGAGTTCTCTCTCTTCTTCTACAATTAGATCAGATATCAGTTTCTTAAATTCTTGTGGGATTTGCTGTCTGTCATGGACCATTGACAGATAGACAGCTTCAAAAACCAATTCTTTGAAGTCATTTTCTTTAAATGAAACCTCCCCTTCCTCGTCATCAATATCGTCCTCTTCCATATATGTTTCATCCTCATCATCTTCTTGATCCAGCATTCTTTTCTCAAGTTCTAATGGATCCAATTCTGCAAGTTTCTCAAATCTGCAAAGCTTGTACAATATCTTCTTCCTTGCTCCTGTAAAATATCTTGGTTAGATTAATTCAATAACTGTTATTATTCAACATCACAGCATCTTAAAGACTTAAAGTACATAATAAAAAAACATTCAGAAGTTATTGTTGCTCATCTTAAATAGACTGTGAAGTTCTTATAATACACAACACATTAACATATCCATATTGTCTAGTGAAAGTATGTGTAGAATAGAACAGTAAACTGATTGGTGTAACCGTACATATGTAAAATTACTTGTCTTAAGGGTATGGTACATGTAGCATTATTGGTAACACAGCATTCTCAACAACCAAATTTATCCCAATGAGTATTAATCAGGTCACTGACATAAGTTACATAACCCACTAATTTACCAACATACTACAATAATTTGCCAATGTTATCCAACATATTGATTGAAAGATCTCAACTGAGACAGATCTCCTAAAATGAAATATTGTGGGTCATATTCTAATTCTGATTAGAGAAATGATATTTGTACAACTATTTTTTGACAATTTTTGCACAACTTTCTCTCTTATACTCACATGACATTCTTATTATCTCTTTTACTTTTTCTCTCTCCATTGTTTTTTGACCAATAAGAAGAGAGAAAACCAAGGTTGTCACCAAAGTTGTCATCAATTAGATGTACAAATATCACTGCTATTCTGATTAATAACAGAATGAGATATATATATGTAGTTGTAAACAAAGAGTAGGCCACTAGGCCAAGTGCACATTAAATGGGAAATGCCTTTTTCATGTTGAGCAGTTGTGATCTTTAAATATGGCACGATTCAAATATTCAGCACACACAACACAATCACATCAGCAATTAGCTAGCCCCACTTAATGTGTTTGTTTTTCAATAATAAAAAGTTTAGGTTAATTTGATCGCGTGCGCTCATCACGGTTAGAAAAAGTCTCATTACTGGACAACGCTGACAAATGTACTTATATATCACCTATCAACGAGGTCTCACATCGACAAATTAATTTGATCACAAACCCTTGTAGGATCTAAGCTGAATCCTTACCAACTAGATCAAAAATCTTTACCAACAGGGCCAATGTTGCCTCTTAATGTGTTTTTGTACGAGACAAACAAGTTTGTGTTGATAGAAAACGACCATACAATCAACAAATTAGAATGGTACAAGAAAAAATAAATATAACTGTGACATACTCTGAACAATGGCATAGCTGCTCTCTAAATCAAAATCAACACCATCTTCATCATCGTTTATATGTACTTCATCATCATCCTCGAATGGTGGGTCTAAAACACAGACTGGACTACACTGTTCCTTATCTTCTTCCTCTTCTTCCCCTGACTTGAATTGATTGATACTTTCAACTGCTTCATTACTTTCTTTGTCCTATATTAAATTCCACAAAAACACTCATTAAATAACATGTTTTTTTTAACTTAGTTAAGCACTTTTTCAGTAAGTATAAGTATTTCTTGTACAGATATTGACAAAAAAATTTATGAGTAACTCTGCTAATACAGACAGTATAAACTATTTCTGAATAGTATGAACTGAAAAAATATTAACTAAGCTATTTTTTTTACAAGGTCTCTCTCACAAATATATTTATTAACTCATTATTGTCAGGGAAATTTGCTACAGTAATAATTCAAACAAAAAAATACAAAAGATGAACAATTTTGTAGCAAATAGAACATGTGGATCTAATGAAACTATGAAAGCGAATAAAGGAGCAAACAAAACATAATTTGTCATCTTTTAAGAAAGTAATTTACCGAACAAACAATCACACAGAGAGCAAGATTTGCATGGCAGAAACACAATCGAAAAAGTACAATTATCAAAATTCTGGAAATCAAAACCATTAAACATTCAAAACGAAAAATAAAAAAAACCTTATAATGAAAATAACAAACCTCTGTTATGTTTCGACTCGGCGACGCCAACTCCGGCGTGTAGCTGCCGGAGCAAGGACTTGTTTGAAGAGCAAAATGAAAAGGACTTTCAGGAAAAGCATGTTGGTGATGGTGACAAGCACAAGCTTCATGATCAGTAAAAAATGAGTAACCACTACTTGAAGTTTTCATTTCCAAGTTATTTTTCTTCTGAGAATCCATTTTTTCTCTACGTTGCTTCACAGAAGAATCCAACTTCAATAACTCCCTCACAGACACATATTCATTCTCTATTTCATGTTTCCGGTTCTGGTTTCGTTGTGTTAGTTTCTTGAACAAAGAACCAAATAGCCCAAAGCCTTTGTTTTTAGTTTTGTTTTTGGAACTTGATGAAGAAGAAGAAGAAGAAGAAGATGATGAATGTTTCTGGATCCTAAGAGCAGCTTCAAGAAGAAGTGTTGCTGTTCTAGAAGGGATTTTGCAGGGACTTTTAACAGGGGAAGTTAGTTCAAAAAGTGGTGATTTTTTGAAGTCTGGTGTTTGAGGAAATGAGAAAAAACAAGAAGTGTTTTTACAAAGATTCATGTTGAAGTTAGATTTTTGAATATGATTGAATGGTTTTTTCTTGAGTAGTAAAGTGGTGATTTTCATTTGGCTACGTTTATGTGAAATGTAGTTGTTGAGAAGAAATGGTTCTTGATCTTCTTTTAGTAGCTCATGTAAGTACTTTGGAGCCATCATCACATAAACAAACTAAAGTTGTTGTGAAATGGAAAATGGTATAATGAAGAATCAAACAAACAAACAAACAAACAAACAAGAGTACTAATATAGTACTTGAAATATCAAGTTGAAAATGTTTTGTTTAAATGGGAGAGAATTTGAAGGTACAAAGAAATAGTAATATTTGTTTTTGTATTCTTAGTTAGAGTGGCATTGAGTTGGTTGATTCAAATCTGAAGTTGGGTTAGGAAACCAAGGGGGGGGGGGGGGGAGAGAGATGGGATGGGAGTGAAGAGTAGTAGAGAGTCTACTACTACTACATAAATGGATTTATTATTGTAAAATAATAAGGGACAGAATAAAATTAAAATTTGGCAGTAAATTGTAGGTGAATTGAATGTGTTCCTTTCCTACTACTTTCAGTATTGTACAGTAGGATTCTATAGGTTAGGAGGAAGCTGTTTGTTCTGTTTCTGTCGTCCCCTTGTTGTACTACTTCTACTTCAATACTATACTATACTATAGTATACAGACGACAAAAATACGCATAAATATAATCCTGCTAGATAGTAAGGTATGGATATGGATTAGAGGTAGTGATATGATACATCTTGGCCATCCAATATAAATGGATGATCGAGATCGGTTAGCTGTGTGAAATTGATGGTGTAAGATTAACCGTTGGATCTAAAATCAACGGCTAATATTGCTTACGTGTGTTACGGTCACTTTTATCTAATAGATTGAGTTTGAGAATGAGATTTAAGTTTATTTAGCATTGTTTTTACTCTTCATAATTGATTTCTCAAAAAAAATGTCAAACATCTTATAAGTGTAATGTCAAAAACATCATTCAAAAATAATAATATTTAAGGTTAAACATATTTTCAATCTCTCTAAATATATCAACGTTTATTTTTAGTCTCTAAATTATTGCTTGGGACCTAAGTTATAATTATATTATTTTGAAACATGACTCCATGATTGTTGTGGATCTGATTGTAGATGATCATCATATTGACTTCTATCATCAAGCAACTATTCTTAATCTCATTAGGAAGCAAGCTCTCATCTCTTCTTTAGTCGGCTTCATTTGCTCATATTTTGAGGAAATACAATAAATATGTTCAATGGTTGGCAAAGTTTTAGGTCGTGAATGTTACACTTTAAAGATGTGTTCTTCCACAATTAGTCTTCATCCTGTTTATTGACTCCTCTAAAGTGTTTAGAGTTTAGACAATGGATTGCATAGTTTTTCTTTTTTGTCTTTGGTTAAAAGAAGCACAAATAATTTAAAATAAAAAAAATTCCAAATCAATACATGAAATACTTTGAGTACTATTTTTAATTACATTATACTGATAGGAGGAGCATTCATTTTATAACAGTTATAGAGAGTGTTTGGTACAGCTGTGTGGTGTGGTGTGGTGTGGTGCGGTGTGGTACTAGTAATTGGTTACAACTTACGACTATGTTCCTGTTACAATGTGCTTACTGAGGAAACAGGAAGGGTATTAATATAGGACTACTACAGAGTGCAGTGGTGCAATTTTTGTCCCAACAGTCTGAACCAAACGGCACGGTTCCTCTGAGCTCTCTCTTTTCTTTCCCGATATACATACATGATAAATCTCTGCAACCGGTCCCTTTTTAATTTCATCATGGTAATTGCAATAGCACTAATAATTAAGGAGAGATGAATGTTTGTTGAATGATTGAACTCATTCTCAATTTTATTTTATTTTTACAAATGAACTCATTCTCAATTTATTAAAGAACTTCAATTAATATTGATTTTTCAATCATGAGTACTTCAAAAATGAGCACTTGATGGAAGAAAAAGATATATTATTATTTATATCAATTCTAAAGTATCTTTTATAAAAAAGTAAAAATATTATCCCTACAGCCATAAGGTACATGCTCTAGTATTTTATCCAAAAAAAGGAAAGGAAAATGTTGATAACTGGTAAGTGTCATTATACTATCGTTTAAGGAATTATTAAATGTAATTTTTGTATAAAAATGAGTCAAGTCTATGTTGTACAAGTGAGGCAAGTCATACATGCGTCATACATAAATTTGTTCTCACCATTGAATTAAAGTCTCACCAATGAATCAAATGACATGTTATGAGACTAATATACCAAATAGTGAAAAATAAATTTTTGTATGGTGTAAACAATAAAGAGAGTAAGAAATCAATAAAATTATAAAAAAGAGTTGTCATAATATCATAAAATAATTGTACAAATATTATTTTTTCTTTACAATGACAGAACCACTTTATGGGTGGTGTGGACAATGGCCTTCACAAAATTTTGAAAATACTTGATACACAAATAAATAATGGGTCATGCTAACATCTGCCCTAAGGGCACAAGTTAAGGATCTAAAAAAAAGAACATAAGTTTTGTATTGAAAAAAATAAGTATTTAACCTTTCAAGACATTGGATGCACATTTTTCAAAAATAATTTTTACATCTGGCTTCTAAACTTGTGTCTTAAGGACACAAGTTAACATTTCTCATATAACAAAACGAAAGATCTAGGTCATAAATCATAATGCCTTCATGATGTTTTGATTTTATTTTTTAAATATGTTGGATATTGTTATGATAGTATCTAAATGTATTAAAATTTCAAAAACAAACTTAAATCTCTTTTATTAGTATTTGGTCTTTAAATATTTGTTTTGTTACGAGATCCCTACAAATGTATGGTGAGATTTGACCCCTCGAATACCAAGTTTGTTTTTTTATATAAAAAAAAATATATATATATGTATCCATCCTATTAGGGAAAAATAATTAATCTAGCGAAAAACATTTCACGAAAAAACTAACGATATGCTCTTTTTTATTTGAATCGTCACATTCCAAAAGTGATGATGATACACTCATTTTTTTTTCATATAATATTCACACCAAATTTGCGACGAGTAATTTATTTAAAATTTTAGATTTAGTAGGAGCATGAAAGCAAAAGAGATTAGCAGAGCACATGGAAGTATATAAGACGTATTTTTGAGGTCGAATGATGAGTTTAAATTTATTAGGCAAACAGTTAACTATCCATTATACCTTTTTATTTTAAGAAGGAAAAAAATTAAAAAGCTTTTAGAAATCAAATGCAAGTATATGTTCGTGACATGGGCTGTCGCTATATATAGCACTGTTCATTTTGTTGATTAATTTAGTTTTTAAATGTATTTCTCTAGTCAATTTGGTTTACAATTAACAATAAAAAAAAGACACATTTTGATACAAAAATGATTATTTTTAAATTTCTTTAATATCACACATGTGATATTTGTTGAAAGATATATATATTTACAATTAACAATAAAAAAAAGACACTTTGAATAGGAAGAAGAAAAATGAAGAAGAAAAGTTAAAATAGACAAGGAGTCCTAGGTTAGTCTAGCACATAGATCGATATAGTTCATATAGAGAAATGAAAACGACAAAAATGGGGGGTTGAGAAAGGTGGATGCTCTATTTTTATGTCATATACACAGCGGAGAATCAGATCTTGACCCTCTAATTCCAGTCCACCTTTTTTTCCTCCATGCTATATTTCCACATTTGATAGATAGTATCATAATAATCTTTTTATCAACTTTTACGTTATATCATCATGGCTAATCCAGAATCGTTAATTTCTGATTGTGAGAGTGTACTACGGATCCTGCCCTATCATCATCTTCCTTTTTTATTATTATGTCTGGTCCTTTTCTATTTCCACTTACTTCACCTTTAATTTAAATTTCAAAAAATAAAAATGCCCCACTAGACCTTTTGCTTTGTTTATACACAAGCAAGCATTGGGTTAATCTCAAAACTTAGAGATTTGTCAAATGTACTACACTTCTATTTCTATATCTATGATTTTGAAATGTTAAAACAAAAAAATATATTCCCTCCGTTTCAAAATAGTATCGCTTTAGCCAAAAAAATCTGTTTTAAAATGAATGTCACTTTACTTTTTCAATACAATTTTAATTTTTTTTCTTCCAACTTTAACCTCAATAAAATACTTCAACTTTTCTCTCTCATACAATTTTCAATTCAACTTTAAGTTTGTCTTAATCTTATAAAGTAAGGTTATTTTACTAAAATTGCTATGACATTTGACTACTTTATTACATTCCTTAATCCATGTGCAATTGACTAAAGCGACACTCATTTTAAAACGAAGGAAGTGATAATTATTTTTTAAAAAAATCAACTATTACAATTTTTAATGCATTAAATACACAACTTTTCATTTAAAACTTACTATTTAAAATGTTTAAAAAAAATATACACAGGGATTGTCTCACATTGGTAGGAGTGAGGCGTGACCCACTATTTTTTATGGTATCAGTTTTTTTTGCTCACGTTTTGTATAAAGTGTACGGGTTCCAAATTTCAAACTCAAGTGTACATGTTTTTTCTTTCTTGAGAGAGGGAAGAGAGAGAGATAAAGAATGTCTGGTTTTATTTTTGACGTACCGCACGCTTTGCACTAAAATCCAAACTAAGTCAATTCACACTTCATTACAAAATATGACCACTAGTAGTCACCACCAGACTAGCAGTATGCGATTGTAACTATGCTAGTGTCTTACTCATACCATTTTCATTTTTGTTCTCTCTTCAAACTAAGGAAAGAGATGTAGGAGTATATGGTTGATGACAATTAATATGGCAGGTCTTGCTACCATACAAGTTGTTGATAATGCAAATTAAAACAACCTTTTTGGGAGCATCTACATCACTAACTCAATTCATGTTCTTAAGTCTGTTTGGTGGGATATATTATGCCAACTATATGCCTAACCGGTTGTAATATATGGCACTATGTGAACTAACACTAGTAATGGACCATTAGTTTTGGATTGATGCACCGATTCTATCTTTCCAATTTATAAAATATCAAGGATTAACTACACATTAATAGAAAGTAAGCGGACAATAAATTACACCGTTAGATTTTTTTGACTATTTTAACTTACACCAGACACATCGTAGCAAAAAGTAGTACATGTTTATCTATCAAAAAGAACTAGTTTTAATATTAAGTATATATTTTTAACAAAGATTAAGTACTAGATTTTCATCTATCTATCTATAATCTTATAAAGACAAATGGCCGTTATAGTGGAGGAAAAGGCTAATGGATAGTATGGCGGCAATAAAATGTTCTGTTTGTGGCTAGCTATCACTAATTAACGACCAAACTCAAAGAATTGCTGCATAAGTAGCTGGTTCAATTCAAACTACAAGTAAATTTCTATGTCTCAGATATTTAGTCAATTCCCTACCGGTTTATAGATCTCTACGACGTGGTTGCCCACCATGAAAAATGAATGATTTTAAAATATGTTCAAATGTGCGGTGAATTTGACAAAATTACTGTGATTTTGTTGATGCTTCGGTAGTTTTTTCAAAAAAAAAAAAAACTGGTTACAATGCTAAATGAAAGAAGAAAAAAAAAAACAGGAAAAAACAAAGAGACACTAGAGACTACTCTATAGTTACTCTATAGAGTAAAGTTCCGGCAACGTCCATCCTAAGGAGAGGTAAAAGAGTTTTCAGAAGAGAAGTGCGGAGAAACATCTCATTGTCTTAAGAGGCTTCAAACTTAGCTAAAAAATTTGCACATTGGTTTGTCTCTCGAAGAGCGTGGCAAATAGTGACAGTACATTCCTCAATCAAATATTTCACATTTTAAATCATGATCACTGCATAAACATGAAACCTCACAGCAGGACCTTTGAGAAGGTTGATACAAAGCAGAGAGTCAGAGTAGCAAACTAACTCGGTCAGAGTAGATAGCGTAGAAACCTGATAAACCGAAACCTGCATTATTTTTTTCCTTCAAATCTAAATTTAAATTTGAATGATTTACAACAATTATATCAATTAATAATATCACCATACATAAAGGTATATTCAAAATTATTTCTTGATTTGCATAAAACATCCTTTAAATTAAAATCTAAAAACAGAGCGTGTTTGTTCAGTGATGGCAGCTAGAGGAATGCTTCATAATTCTGAGCATGATGAGACTGGCATTTTCCCTGGTTGGGTGCAGAGGGTGCATCGCATCGCATTTTCAAAATAATGCAAACTTCCTTCAATTTGGAGCCATAATCAGACTTAATAAAATCCTTGCTGCTTATAAGAAAAAATGTTAAATGGATGGTTGATCTCCGTGACACTTTCTTAATCAAATTTTTTGCTCAAATTTTTATTATCACTATTATTTAATTTATTAACACGAACGTGCATTTAATTACTTGTTCTAATTAGGTTAAAAATAAGAGAACTTCTACGGTACACTCACAAAGTGAGGTGTACTGGTATTTTCACTTCATAATTTTATAAATTAACGATCATTTTTCATGTAAGAAATTGTTATTTTTCAATATTTATATTTTATAAAACATCATTTCATTGTTTATAAAAATCATAGTAATTTTTTTACATAATATCGTAAAAAATAATCAATGTTCTCCATCATGAGTGATAAAAATTCAAAAAAATTAATTTTATTTCGTTGACACTTTTGATGAATAAGATTTTGTTATTATAATTATAAGTGATAAAAAAACAATATTTTTCTTCAAAAACAATTCATTTAACTATTAATTTAAAGAGTGAGTGTACCAATACACTCAAATATATTGGATGTATCATAGAATTTGCCTAAAAACAAAGATACAAAAGCATATATTAACCAGGAAGTGAGTCAGTATCGTACTATTGTGCAAAATCTCCCTGTACATGTCTTTATTTGACTTACATTAATTTAATTCACACTCACTTCCATAATGTCGAGCATAACCCAATTTTAACAATTTTAATCCAATACTTAACATTTGATTAATCAGTTTCTTTATGCACGTTTCCTTTATTATCTTTTCACCTAATGCTCAAACAAATATTGTAGTAACAAAAGGTGATGACTCATTGTGAGAATCTTGGGCCATCTCTGTCTTTCTTTGTTTGTCCCAGTATCATACCCTAAATAGTTTGGTTAAATAATACATCCACCTTATTAATGCATAACACTTATCGATCCAATCATTAGCCTTATTTATTTTCTTTCTACACTTAATTTTTTTTATTCCTGTTCATCCTTATGAAGGGGTAGGAATCTCTTTTGTTTGCCTCCACTCCACCACAACTTTCGTGCTGGAAAGTGGCAGAATAATTCTAAGATTGAATTAAGAATTATATATAATCATGATTATGAATAATTTGCAACATTCGACCTCATCCACAGTGTTTAGATAACAATGTTAGCAAAGTGGTACTACTAAAATAACTATGCACTCAAGAACAAGTTTCCATCGTGTCGTTTTATATAATTAAGGATGGTGTTAACTAATGTCTTTCTTACACTAATTAAAATGGTTAAATGTTGGAATTTTTCATTGAAAACAACAAACTCTAACTTTAAAAACTTGAATGTACAGCTTTTTCACATTTTCTAATACAATATTTTTATATTTGTTTTTTAAACCAGTACCTCCATCACACTGATTAACATTTTCCTATAATTAAAACATAAACATAAAATAAAGGTATTTTCATATTGTGTACAAATACATCAATTATTATGAAGATAAGCCACGGTTAATCGGTGTTGTTAATTACAATTTGAATAATGTATGTGAATATATGAGATTTACCGACTTTAGTTGCTAAAAAATCACTGAGACTATAGTGTATTTTATGACAGAGAAAGATTAACGAAAAACAATAGATTAAATGAAAGAGAAAATAATTTTCCGCCTTAAAGGTATTGGATGCAAATCATATATGTCTTTGAAGTATTTCTTTTTTAGATAAGCAATAATTTTAGTAAGTACTAGTACAATCCATTTAACGCAATGTAGGCTATCTTTTAGTGAGACAGTTTGTTGAATTATCACACCAATCATAATAAAATTGTAAGCTAGAATGTTCATGTAAATCATCATCATGAGACTATTATGAAATGTGATATGACTAAATTATAGTCAACAATCCCACCAACGAGCAAATTGACCAAATTATAATACACCAAATAATGAAGCTACTACTCCTTTTAGCATCTGTTTGGTTTCACGTTGAGGGAAACAAGAAGCATATTTGGAAGGCTAAACATGAGTTTTTTGGGCTAATATGATGTTTGGATCTCTTAATGGGAAATCGATTCTGAAGTCTAGAATTGATTTTAGCATAAGCAACTCCTTGTAGTTTTTGCATCTAGGTGAGTTGATTCTATATATAGATGGCATTTAGCCTGAGAATGGACAGTTTTTTTCCCACCATAGAAAAGTGTTCTATTCCAGAACAGGTGGAGGTGGCTAACCGGTTCAGGAAAAATAATATGAAATTAGTTTTTTAATGCTTTTTGGATTTTTGCTAGTTTATCTCCCCCATTTACTAATGTGTATAACAGAGATTATTTCCAGAACATCGGTCATAACAAATCCGAAACTATTCGTCTTCATTCCAACAACAACCAATCTGAAGCATATCATTTTCTTTCTTGAACCAATATAGTAATAATCTTCTTGGCACACCATATTTTTTCCATAGACTCTTCTATTTCCCTTCCTCCGCTGCTACTCCTCTTACCGGCCGCCGTTGCCGTCTACCTCCATCCGCCTGCTCACTTCCCACATGGATTAAGCTTGTCACGGTCACAATTTCAGACTTGGAAAACGAATGAAAGCTCAAAGCTTTATCGTGACATTCACTTTCTTGATGGAACAAGATCCGTTTCATGGGCAACAAACAATAATTCATAAAGAGAAAAAAAAAATTAGATTGTGATAGAACAGCGGAATCCCACGTCTCTAGGCAATCCTTTCTTCATGCAACTCATTACTTCCATTAAACCACAATCATTGAAAAATCTTGAAACAAACCCAATCTTTTATACCCATTTACAGTGTGACTGCAACTCAAAACCCAAAGGTTGAATTTGAAGCAGTTAAGAAAAACCGCAAAATGGCAATGCTAGATACAAAAATAATTAGGTTAATCAAGGAAATAATGCAAGCCAAAATCCAAGATAAACGTGGGATTAGGTGAATGATGAGAAAATGGAGATTGGTTAAAAAAATCAATAAATAAAACAAATGTAAAATTGTTATTTAATAATTTGATGGGGTCAACTTTTTTGTTACACAATAACCATCAAAAAGTTTCAAACCATTATAAGGTAACAGATATGTACCATCCAAATAAAAAAAAATATTAAATCTAAGGTTATTGTTAAACTTTTCCAATATGAGAAACAACTTTCCTTTCCCATACTAAACTTCACCCTGGATATACCTCGTTAAATTTCAGCTATACCCCTGCTTGTTGTCCATGTCTGTGTGTTGTTGTATTGGCGGTCAAATTTTTTTCTTGTGTTACAGAACATTTCTCTAGAATGGAAATATGAGAATGGATGTTTTCATTTTTATATTAGTACATCATTTTTTTTTTGAAACGATGTATTACACTATTGTTTTTTGTTTTTTGTTTTTATCGTTTTATTTTTTCGGATTTACTTTGACATAAGACGGTTTCTTTGAAGGTGTCTTTACTTGCTTGACGTCTTTTTTACAATCGACTTTCAACCAAAGATAACTTATTCAAAAGAAGCATCATTCTTCGTGATAGTGTTACTAGATGTGGTGCTTTTGACCGGTTATGATAACTTGTTTGTCGATGGATTGGTTTTTCTTCGGCGGATCATCTTCAAGTTTCTAAATATGTTATAAATTTTTATTAATTATTCTATACTGCAATCCATTTGGAGTTGGTCTAGTGGTTGGTTTGGGACCTTAGAGTTTGTTCCTCTTAAGGTCTCACGTTCGACACCCTGATCTTAGTTTCAAATAATTATTCCATACGATTGTAATCAACCGGAGAACTAAGTTGTTTGGGCTCCAGTAGCAAGAAGCTCCTTCCAAGGACGTACCCGGGGAATACCTGGTTCGATTCCCACGGGGAACAACGTTTGGCCAGTGCACATACATCTACGCATGAGCCGAATTAGTTGTCCACCTTTGATGGGTCGGAAACCGATGCTAAAGCTAAAAAAAAAACTGTCAAATAAATGGTGATTTATCTAAACTTGATACTTTTTAATTTTAAAATTTTATATTACTTTCTATACGAAATAATAATAATAATATATACTTTTTTCTTAAGAGAAGTAACAATATATACTTTCTTTTTTCTAAGGGAAGTAACGATTTATACTTTTCTTAAGAGAAGTAACAATATTTACCTTTTTTTTTTTAGGTAAGTAACGATATATACTTTTATTTTTGTCAAAGAAATAGATTATCGATATTCCTTAAAAAAAAAAATCGATATTATTAACCATTTATCTAAATGCGTAAAATTTTAATATTTTCATTAGTTGGTTGGGTTAGGGACTTTGGCATTGTGTAAAATCTATGCAGGTCCTACTCAACACTAAGGACAAAATCGAGAACAAGACAATCACAATATCACACAATGCATAATTGCATATGCATTAATGCAGCCAACCAAACGAAACTGCACAATATGTCTATTTTTTAATTTTACTTTGAAGAAGGAAAAAAAAAAGTATTGGGATGTTGCATCCCATTGCATTACACTTTAACTTAAGATTAAGTGAGGGATGAGGAGAATCCATAAAAGTAAATTAAAAGATCTATTTGTCTATTGTGTTAGAAGATCCACACGCAACTATTAATTTTCTATATATAAATATAAAACTTTGAGGTTGGAAGAATGAAAAATATCATCAAACATAAGTTGAAGAGCAACGGTGGATGTAGTACCCTTTTTTACCAAGCTAACAATAATATATGAAGTAGACGAGAAGGGAATAAATAGATAAACTTTTAGCTAATTAATCCACCACAAATGATTGATTTACCATAGGTAGAGCTTGTCTATTTTCTGCGGTGGTACTGATATGATATGTAACAAATATTTCATTTTTCATTTAATTTACGTTCTTACGGTTTGGTCAAATTCAACTCTTTTTATATAAAATATTTATTTATTTGGACTTGTATGAAAGAATGCATGAGAGTGTCATGTATAACTATATAATATTCACCTAGGTCCCTCCCAAAGCAGACATGAAAATCTTTGCAACTTTTTTCATGAATCTTTTACGAAGACTGAAGACGCACATAAAACCATATATTGAACTTTTCATGGGTAAACGACACCCAAAATTATAGGTACATTTTTTCCATGAGATATGAAAATGAGGTAAATAGATTTTTTTATTTTGTTTACATACAAACAAATGATACATACTATACTATTGTGATTGATTCGGAATGTAAATGTATCGGTTGAGAGATTTAGCAAATGGAGCAATGTACAAGACTTTGGAGCAATAATGAAGCATGTTGAATTGTTGATTACGAATGTTCCTCCATACTGCAATTGGGTGCATAACTATGACTATATACGGCAACACCGTCTTCCAGGTTCATTTTGTGGAACATAAAAAATAAACCCATCTTTAGCTTAACGTGGTGGTTATTACCTCTTGATTTTTTTTACTCAAGATGAGAATATATTATTGGATATATGATCGAATCCAATGTTCCTTTTTGTCCTTGGAATCTTGGTAGTGTTAGGTGGTGGAAGCTTCTTCCTCGGTGCTAATGACATGATCCTTCTTATATCATCAACTCAATTTAGTACCATTGATGTTGTATTGTCAATTTCAACCAAGAACTACGAGACGAATTTGTGTTAGAGTATGTGTGGCAACTCCTATTAATTTACTGCTAATTGTAAGCAATTATATAGAATAGAAAAGGCAAAAAAACAAAAATAGCAAGATGATGAAAATTAATGAAATGATAAAGCTTGCATATATCTTAATAAACTAAATTATGTCTGTTTTAAAAATGAAATTGATTAGGAGATTTGGGTTTTGATTAGGATATTTTTCAATGTTTGTTATGATCCAAGATGAACTCAAGAGAATATATTTAGGTCCAAGTGACTTAAGAGCTATGAGTCACATAAGGTAATGAGTTAATTTCTAAACGATCTAAGTAGATCCCATTATGCGAGTCAATAGTTAGTTTGTTGAATATATTAATGCTATGAGTAGAGGATTGGTGAACATAATTACCAAGAGGAGGCCAACTCTTCACCTAATGGCACCCCTAGTCCTTAGAGAGTTGTTATATGAGTCAATCAATTTTGCTCAAAAGCTCGCTAATTTATCGGATCATAACTTCCAATTGCATAAAACTTATTGGATCATAAATTCTGATTGGCCTTCGATCAATCAGATCGTAACTCTCGATTACACAAAACTTATCAAATCGTAAATCCCGACCAATGGTTGGACTTGGATGTATGAGTTGGATTTAAGTGTCTGACTTTACAATTTACAAGATTTTGTGTGTGATTTAGTGAACAGTTTACTTCTCTTCAATTCAGTGTGTAAAGCGAAGAAAGAAACATATATTGCATCTTATATCGTTGACAATCGTTTTATGTAGGTTGATAGCATTAAAAGATAGTCTAGATCTTAGTTTGTGTGTAAGAAAGGTAGGGGCAAAAACTAAAAAAATTCAGGATGGTGGACGAGTTCCAATCCACGCTCGAATAACTTGCCACACTAGAGCGAACGTTACTCTTCCCACTTCCCAAATTTTTCTTTTCCTTCATCGAATGCCGTTCGGCTCTCCAGCGGTAGTTAAGTGGAGTTCGTCATCATTTAAATTGGATAAATCACTTTTTAATTCGGCAATTAACTGTCACCGGAGATATTTTGCTATTATTTTCAGGGTGGCTGAGAGAAATTTTGGAAGCCTAAAAAGAAACTTTCAGCAAGAGCTGAAGCCCATACCTCAAAGCAATGGCCCAAAATAGTGACACTTTAATTTGAAGAAGTATTGCTTTGCACTTCCTTTTTTAGCAAAAAAGTTGAAAATTTTCTGCCAAAACAAAAGAAAAGAGAATGGGAATAAATTCTGAAAAGAAAATTAAATCTAAAGAAAAAACTATCAAAACATGTCTGATAAATTTTGGATATACGACAAATGGCTATATAAATTTGCATTGAGATTAAAGTTTTGGAAGTGGAAAGGTAACATGTGAAGACGGTAGTAGACTAGTAGTCTAGTAGATGACCGATAATGGTGAAGGATATAAAGCTTATGTCAACACAACATTAAAAGGGTATTGAGTTTTAAAAAAATGGAAAATATCTCCTCAAAAAATAAACTCGATGATCAATCTAACACTCAAGTTAAATATTAGACTCATGTTTTTGCTTGCAGTGCAAGATATGTGTAATGGTGGACAAAAATGAACAAACATTGTAAATTTACTCTAACAAGAACATTAACTATAGCAATGCAAAAATAGTAAAAAGAAAAAGTGGAATAAAAAAATGGTATTTTCATGTTATCTAGAGCTTCAAATTCAACTTGAGAACAACCGTTTAACTTTGTTGAAACAAGTTCTATTGTGAACAGAAGTTACATAATGGTATAAAGCAATGTCTATGAAGAAAAAAAGTTTAATTGTATACATACATAAAATTATTGAATATTATATTTTTTTTCATATTTTTAATTCATATCATCAATACTACAAATTAATATCATAGGAGTACTTTTATAAAAAAAAAATTAAAAAATCAATGGAGTATTTTCTTTAGAAGTTTCTTTTCCGATATTTTTTCTAAACCAATATATCATCCTTGCACAATTGAAGCGATCCATTCTTCAAAGTAACACAATTATAAAGACAGATATCTCAAGGTAACTAAAATCCATTTAAGATAATTATAGAGAAGGATCTCTCAAGACAACTAAAATTCATAAAAGGTTTCAACTTTTTAATAAATATTTTCTTTAAACGCGATCATAAATCAAACTCTAGATCAAATAATTAATAGATTTAAGTATCTATCATTTATGTCGGAACATGAAAAAGTCTAAGACATAAAAATTAAAACATACTTCAAGTAAACATGTTCGATTAATAAACAAAGTTAAAGAAATTCGATACTAAATAAAAACATACTTCTGTGGAATTCATTTTCTCCCTCATAGTTACGCCGTTCCAAATTCAGA
Organism: Medicago truncatula; assembly: GCF_003473485.1. Lineage (NCBI taxonomy): Eukaryota > Viridiplantae > Streptophyta > Magnoliopsida > Fabales > Fabaceae > Medicago > Medicago truncatula. Next base: position 49,057,999 of record NC_053048.1, read on the forward strand.
TTTCATTTTCTTAGCAGTCCCACCATGCACCTCATTTTCTTCAAGTTGATTACTACTACTTCGCACAAACTTACAAACATTGAGATAGTTTGCAATGTTCTCCTTCCTAACAGGATCATTCAAGTAACTTACAAGCTTACGCTCCTTCACAACTTCGCCAAACAACTCCATTGCCTTCTTAAATCCCATCTCGTCATGCTTAGGAATGGGAAGTATCCTCTTCAACGTACAATCCTCCTCATAAAGCTTATAAGCCTCAATCCTCAACTCATTTATTGAAGGCTCTTTGTATCCATAAAAAGGGCCTAATTTTGTCTTCAAATCTGCGTCGATGTTGGCACATTCTTCCTCTAGCTCCATTTGACGCCTCTTTAATTCCTCAATCTCATCGCGCTTGCCTTTGCAGGCTAGCTTGCGAGGAGTGGCATAATCAACAAACATTTTTGCTAAGTCAACATCAGCTTTTGTCATTTCTTTCTTGTCCTTCAGATTCTTTTGTTTTGATGATATTTTAGTATCAGCCATAGCTTTCTTACCTTGTTGAGTACCATTCAACCACTTCATAACGTTGATGAACTTGGGCAAATCATTTTGTGGAAAATGGTTATATTTACAAGTTATGTTGTAAAGATATCTTAATTCCTCCAAATCTGTTATGGAAGTAATTGGCTTGATAAGCTCCAGAAAGTCATCGTCGGTGTAGCCTTGGCTAAGAAGATTGTTGATGGTAAAAATCCCTTGATGGAAACCGAATTGAATGAGTAAGGAACATGCATCATTGATTCTTGCTTGTCGTTTAAGAAGTGATTCTCCTAAGCCATGACCAACGGGAGTGGAGTGAGACGCCATTGAGCTGCTAGAGAGAGGTGCCAAATGCAGAAACGGTTACAAAACAAAGCAGGAATCACGAGAATATATAAGAAGAAGAGAGATAAATAGAGTGACATACTCGCTCTCATGCAAAATTTCAACCAATAAAAAAGAATGTATTAAAAAACGTGTTAGAAAGTGTGTTACTAAGCCATTATATTCTTACGGAAAAATTGAAAACCTCACAAAAATCACAAACAGAAAACATAGATCAGCGCCCAAAAAGAAGAATTAAACAAAATAGTGTTTAATCATTGTAAAAGTGAATAAACAAAGAGGGAAACAAACCAACCGAAACGAAAAAATAAGAAAGCATGTTGTTGTTCCATCTGAAAATAAAATAAAATAAAAACTAATTAAGAACCCTAACCTCAATTGCACAGAGAAAGAAAATACTTGGTTCACCAATAACTATTAGCACTCTATTTAATTTTAGTGTTTGTATGTGTGCCTGTGTGAAACCAGAGATAAAAAAAACGGGACATGACTAAAAAAACAAGGAATCTGCATCATAAACCAACATCATTGCAAAGAGAAACACCTCAAAAAGAGTAAATTAAGAAAGAAAGAAAAAATCACTCACGGGTTTTAAGAGTTTTGTTAACTCTTGTACTTTTCTCCTCCAATTTTCAATAATATTTCTTTGTTTGCCATTAAAAAAAATACACATCAGTATTGATAATATAATAAGCATAAGTATTTACAATTTCTTAAGGTGCATCATGTTCATACTTTACTATTTTTTTATGGCAAAGATAAATATATTAACAAAATAAAGAGGTTGTGCAAGAGTGCTACAAAACAAACAGAAAGTAGCAGCCTGAGCCCCAGGGGTACCCAAACAAGGAAAAAACAACAAATGAAGAAAAGAAATGAATAAACGACAAAATCATCAACGACAAAACATCCCAAAAACCTGAGAATAACCTACAAAACCAGACTACCCGTCGGAAGTTGCCCATTCCCTAGGGGAACAGGGAGAGGGACCAAACCTAATGGGCTGTCGAGGATTGGAAGACAAACCACCCAAGCCCGCTGAGACCCCAACACAGACACTCACACAAGATTCTACGGTTCCAACTCACGGCTGGATGTGTCTCCCACTCATAGAAGAAGTATGCACTGCCAAGATTTTACCGAGAAACACTTCCACGATCAAAATTTTGCCCTATCGATCAAACTTTGCCCTATCCAACAAGAACTCAACATAAATAGATCATCCCAACAAAGATTAGATCATTGTGAGAGTTCCAAATAGTCCGCTAGACAACATGTCATACAAGCGCCATGTCAAACAAGCGTCAAACATAACCTGACCATCTTACTATAACCCAACCCCCAAAAAGACACAAAAGCAACCAAGATCCTGAAGAAGAACAAACTGCCAACCCAACCATCCAACTATACAATACCACATAGAGACGATGGTGTCAAAGGACATGAACAAGTGAATCACCGACTCCATCAGATTACCACAGAAAACACAACCAGTATTCACAAGCTTAAATAAACATTCTAAGCGTAAGTAGGTTGTCCCGAGTGCGACCTTTACTATTGTTTTTGCTCTTAATTTGGTATAACCTATTATAATATTGATTAATGGTGGATCCTTTGTAGATTACATAATACATTGTATAACAATCAACACCAAAAACCAATGAATTAGGCTCATGTGGTTAATTAGTTCCACCAAAAGACGATTCATTTTGGAGAACCTTGAGTTTGATTTAAGTGTAAAACAATTCTTGACAAGACTATAATTACCACACGGCATTTGAATTACTAATGTCCCTTCCCCCTAAGAATCGGAGGGTTAACAAAAAAAATTAAATAAGAAAATCAACCCCAAAAATAACAAAATATGAACAAGCAGGCAGCAGCCCTCTCCCTGCGCCGACCTCACCCTTCTCTCCATGTGCACCGTGTATGTGTTTTGCATTCATTGTTGTCTTAGGTTGCATAACAACACCTCAAAAAGAAACTAGTGTGTGGCGGCATGAAAAAACCTTCTAAAGAAGGGTACAAGACTAAAAAATAAGGAATATGCATCATAGACAAATATCAGCACAAAAAGCAACATCTCGAAAAGAAAAAAAGGCTTGAGAAAATAGCACATACCGACTTCGTAGACCTTTCTGAATTCTGTCTTTTTCTTTTTCGATTTTTACTCCTTTTCTTCCTCCTTTAACAATTTCTTAAGGCAAATTCTACGGTACATCCAATAAATTTGGGTGTATCGATACACCAAGTTGTAAAATTAATAATAAATGAGTTGTTTTTTTGAAGAAAAATAATTATTTTCTATCATTGACAACTAAGATAATTAAATTTTATATACCAAAAGTTTTGACGAAATAAAATTTAATTTTTAAGAATTTTAATTACTCATAACAATGAATATTGATTATTTTTTATGACAAAATGTAAATTTTGTAATATGATCCTTATAAACAATGAAATGATGGTTTTTCTTATGGAATGATGTTTTCTAAAATATAAATATTGACAAATACCTTTTTATTTCATTAAAGTGATCTTTAATTTATATATTTTGTGAAACAAGAGTACCGGTACACTCAAAATTGTGAGTGTACCATAGAAGTTCCCTTTTATACTATTTTTTATTTTTCAATTAAATCCTCAATTATATTTTTGAAGAAGAATCTTGGTATATATTGTTCTAATTTTAATTTTATCTTTTGTATATTTTTTCGAGGAGATGTATAATATTAACAAGTATATAAAGGTAATACATGATTTTTTTATGGAGTTTTCATTATTTTAGTTATACCATAGACAAATTTGTCACATATAATGTTATATTCTTGGTGTTAATAAAAAAATAAGAATATTTATCGTATTTTTTATATTGTTTTTTGGAACAAGTATATTTGTTATATTGTCAATAAAAAAATAAACATGTTCTAGTGAGTTTAGCTCAGTTGGTAGGGACAATATATGCAAGGTCTGGGGTCTGGGGTCTATGAAGCCACGATACGGATACGGGTGCGGGTGCGATACGATACGGGTATGCGGATATGCATATTTTTTTAAATTTAGGATACGATACGGTTAGGATACGTTAACAAAAATTTATAATAAAACTTATATGTATGTAAATACTTGAAGAAAATTAACATTGATTACTCTTCATTATTGTATTATTATAAAAGTTATAATTTTTAGAAAATAATACATGTGATCAAAATAATTCATTTTGAAAGTTTTCTTATAAAGCATATTACATTTTCATATGTTGGGATATTGAGAGAAACATCAATAAAAGAACTCAACACAAATTTTATCTAATGTTGATTAACTGAATCACATCTCTCGATGCGTTCATCCACAAGAAGTATAATTTTAAGTGTTTCATCGAGAGACAATTCTATTGATGCATATCTAAAATTGAGTCATATACATCTATAATGAATTTTTACAACATTGTCTCACTTTTTTTACTCTTCATCTTTTTCTAGAATACGTGTCTGCGAAGTATCTTAGAAGTATCCTTGTGTATCTGTAGAGTATCCCATAAGTATCCGATAAAATATTTATTAAAAATTAAAATAACCAATTATGATACTTCGTGAATACGTATCCACAAGTATCCGTGGAGTATCGGTATCTGATACGTATCCGGTACGAGTACGTCTCCGTTTTGGAGTATCCGAGCTTCATAGTCTGGGGTTCAAATCCCGGACACCATTAAAAAAAAAACATAGTTTTTTACTATTTAAGAGTCATAAACATCTATTTCTATAACTATAACAATAACAATGTATAAAGGGAATATATGATTTTTTTGGGTTGAGTTTTTCATTATTCCAGTTATACCCTTAAACAAACTTGTCTTTTAAGAATTCTAATTTTTTGTGTTATTTAAATAGATAAGAATTTATGTATATTTTTTATATTGTTAGGAAAAGATAAACATTGTTTTTTCTTTTTGTTACATGAGAAAAAGGAAAAGAAAAAGGAAGAAAAAAATGAAAATAAACTACAATAATAGATATAAAATTCATCAAATGAATCGAACACCCTAAATATCAACAATACTTCTATATAAATATATCTTTCATGATCAACATCATTATCATCATATTCAACTTCAATCAATAGTAGGAACTACTACTCAACCATCGACAACGACTCATGCAATGACATGACAACACTGCTAAGACTCAACAACAAAATGCGACAATGCTCAATGCATGTGGTACCATTTAACGCGTTTGAATGACAAAGCATTCCAGGGCATGAGCCCTCTCCGATTTAAATGGTTAAAGCATTCACAGGGCATGAGCCCTCACCAATTGAATGAACTAACATTCACAGGGCATAAGCCCTCTCCAATTGAACGGCAAGGCGTTTCAGGGCATGAGCCCTCTCCACTTTATGTTTATGCAATGAACTCCACTTATGTATATCAACATACAACTCAACAACATGATCTACGACAACGACAACAACAACTGCTACACAACAATGCATATATGAATATGACTTACTCATCAACATGGTCAACTATGACACAACAACCTTCGACAATGAATTTCAACAACTTGTATAATTTGTTTAAATGTAATTATACATAAATCAACAATCATTCATGTTCTTGGTAAAATAATGTAATCATATATAATCATTATTGCAACTAAAAGAATCAATCAAAACAGTGTGTACGACTAGGTACACAAAACTCAAAAATGGCAACTCGTTATGGCGAGCAAAAGGCGAGTGGCTACTGTGATGTTTCGCCAGGCGAACTATTGGCGAGGAAATGGCGAAAAGCTACTGGAATGATCCGCCAGGCGAAATATCTCTCCGCCATGGCGAATCGCGACAGATCAGACTACGTGAATTATGCAGTTTTTCACCAAAAGTCCCAATTTTCCCTAATTCAATCCCCAAAACTGATTACAACATTGCTATATGATTATACTTATGACCTATACGCAATCTCTCATCATTGTCATGGTTTCTACTCTTTCAATTCAAAATCTAATGATCAAAACCTAACCCCAAATCCCAATTTAACCAAAACCCTCATGTAAAATCAAAATCAGAATCATACATCTATAATCATTGAGAGTTAGTCTCACCCTTACCTTAATTGAAGAACAAAGCTCTACATAATTCTGGTTCTCTTCACTTGGTTTCTCTTGGCTCTTCTCTTGGTTTCTCCCAACTTCTGTTTGTACGTAAAAACAGTTTTCTGACTTCTCCCTTTTTCTTAACTCCCACTTAATTATATTAATTAAAATATAACCCCCAAAACTCCAAATAATTTTATTTCTCACTTTATTCTAATAAATACCAAAAATACATCATTTAATAAAGGGTTAATAGTGTTTTCACCCCTGTAATATAGGCCATTTCCGGTTTTCGCCCCTATAAAATTTTCGGTTTGAATTGCATCCTTGTAAAACTTTTTTATTCTGGAAAACACCCCTCCCCCATCCAACTCAGCAAATTCGCTTACATGGCGCTGATTTGGCATTTTTTTTTAATTGGCCATGTGTAAAAAAATATATCCACATCAGATTTTATTTTTAAAATATTTAAAAATAAATTTTAAAAATTACAAAATTTTCAAATTTTCAATTTTTGTAAATTTATTTTTAAATATTTTAAAAAGAAAATCGGATGTGGATATATTTTTTACACATGCCCAATTAAAAAAAATGCAAAATCAGCGCCACGTAAGCGAATTTGCTGAGTTGGATGGGGGAGGGGTGTTTTCCGGAAAAAAAAAAAGTTTTACAAGGATGCAATTCAAACCGAAAATTTTATAGGGGCGAAAACCGGAAATGACCTATATTACAGGGGTGAAAAACACTATTAACCCTTTAATAAAATATAACACATCACATAATCAACAATAATTATTTAAAATCATATTAAAGACTCTAAATAAATTAGAAATAATTAAATAACGACTAGGGCGTTACAGTGGCGGAGGTTTGAATCTCGGACCTTAAATATATTATGCATTGTCCATACCAACTGAGCTAAGCTCACAAAGACATATTGCAGTCTTCCTTAATTATATGGTCAAATATCTTTAGAATAATTATATTAGTTTTTTTTTTTTAATTATGAGTTTTAATCATATATGTGATCAAATTAATGAATAAGACAATTTAGATTTATAATCAGATAATTAATTAATTAGTTAATTGGTATAAACCCAATATGAGTGGGCGTTAGAATTATCCCTTTCAAAATAATGGGAACCAAATCGAGTGTTAAAACATAAACTCGAGTTTAAATTTTTAGGTAGCAAAATCGTGTAAACTCGGACATAAACTAGTTTTTTGATAAAATCGGAATATCGATCGAGTTTAACCAAGTTAACACGGCTTAAAATCGGTAAAATCGGGTAAACTCGTATGAGTGTGCAAGTTTACCCGTAAGAAAAGCGGTTTTTTTTTGTTTTGGGCCGGTTTTCAATTAAAATCCAATTCATTTTTAAAAGTCCAGCCCAACATCACAGTGTTAAGAACGCGTGACGCCAACGCTTCTTTTCTTCTTCTCAAAAACATACAATACAATGTTGCTCTTTTCTTCTCCTTCATCAACATTCTCCAATCTGAAACCCTAACCTTCTTCTCAAAACCGATTCCGACACCAGAGATTTTGGATAGTTTTATTAACAACTCTAGAAACATGTGAACTTGCTTTTTTGGATGGTTTTATGGATGGTTTAGAGATTTATAAAACTTATGATTTTGTGCATTAATTTTTGTATTTTGATGCTAACTTGAGCATAACATTTTACAAATATATATACTCCCTCCGTTTCAAAATGAGCGTCATTTTAGCCAATTGCACACGGATTAAGAGATAAAATAAAGTAGTTAAATGTCAAAATAATTTTACTAAAATAACCTAACTTTATATACAATCTTAAAGTTGCATTGAAAATTGTGTGAGAGAGAAAAGTTGGAGTATTTATTGAGGGTAAAGTTGGAAGAAAAAAATTAAAGTTGTATTGAAAATGTAAAGTGACATTAATTTTGAAATAATTTTTTTTGATTAAAGCGACACTCATTTTGAAACGGAGGGAGTAATAAATTTTAAATAATTTTAATTTTAGGTAAACTCATACGAGTTCTCGAGTCGAATTTATTTAAACAAAATATGGTAAACTCAAGTTACAAAAACTTGATAACCATAATTTTTTAGGGTCATGCTAACCGGTGCCCCGGGGCACTGGTTAAACATACCATAAAAGGGAATTATTACCATAAAAGAAAACTGTTTTTGACATTATTATAAATTAATTACACAATTTCAATCTATTAACTACTATATAATTTCTTTTTTCATACCTTTAACCGGTGCCCGGGGCATAGGTTATAATTTCCCAATTTTTTATCATAGTACATATCGCCATAATCGCAATATATAAGACACGTACGCCACTTAAACATTCAAGTGAAAAAAAGATAATGATAGAGATAGAAAAATACTAATGATTATTATCAGTACTGCGGTTTTCTACACCAGCAGAATACAGTTTCAAGTCCAATCAAGATCACAGAATTGAGAAAGCTCTCGAACAGTGAGGTAATTACCGTTTCAAACTTTCTTAGCAATCCCGTTTCCACTTCGTGCCCTCTTTGAATCTGGAGGTTGTGGCTCACCAGAAATTCTCCCGGACCCATCAAATACATGAACAATATTTGCAGTTTCATTGAAACCTTCTCCAGAGACTGCCACCGCAAAATTCCGAAAATACTCACCACTTTGCTTCTTATCATCACCACCAGTATACTCCATCCTCAAGATCTTCTGCTTGAAAAAATCCCTAATGACCTCTTTCCTAACAGGATCATTCAAGTATTAAAGTATAAAAATCTCTAATTTTATGAGAATAAACAAAAAAAATTATTGAAAAAGAGATTTTTTAAAAAACAAGATTAAATAAGATAAAAATTTGTCTTTTTTATTTATATTTTAGGAAGAAAAAAAAAATTGCTATGGGAACGGAGGGGTATTTTTTTTACGATAAGATTGGGTGTATTTCAAATGCCGAAAATTGTTTCAAGGCCAAGTTTAAATTTAAATCAACTTTAACCGTGTTTACAAATCCTGATTCTCCACCAAATCCAAAAGAAAGAGAGATATATGTTCTCTGATCTATCTATCTATCTATCTTCGTAAATAAAACTTGAGTATTTCGTATTCAAGAGTTTTGATGATGTGGCACATCTAGGAAAGCTTCTCATTCTCTAAATAATAAATAAATTTCACTTGTAAATTTCATCTTTGATATATCTCATTAATCCTCCACTAAATCATAATGTTGTGTGAATTAAAAAATTTAACTCTTTCTCATTCTATTATTATTAGTGCCATAGAAAGTTGTCATGTATAAATGCAACTATTACTTTTTTGTGAGAAAGTACTTTAACGGAAAGGTTGTTCATGTAACCAACACTAATCTTGCACCATCTTCCAAGTGAAAAGTCAGTGTCAAGCTTAATCAAAAAAAATAAATTCGTGAGCTTCTCTAATAAACTTATACGGCACATTTGATAAAGAAGCAAAAAACCATTAAATGTGGGGGAAACAAGGAGAAGCCACAGTTTTATTGCATCAAGGAACGAAGGCAAACTACAAAACACACAAATTATTGATGAGCAGAAAACAAACTTAAACAAACACAAATTATTATGGATTTAAACGTTCATTTTTGTTTTTGTTCATGATCTTAGCATGATGGTCATAGCCAGTGAAGCCCATGATTGATTAATTCTTTAGAGGTATCATGCTACCAAGAGATTTCCAATTGTCAATGATTCGTGCCACACCACCGATAAGGTTGTCTTTTGGTACGCCTGGGTTAACACCGACACGTATATAGTGGTCTCCTTTGAAAATGTAAACTTCATTTGTCTTGTGAGAAGAAAAAGCTGCATCAAATGACCCATTTTCAAAGATTGTGCCACAGAAAGATGAAAAACCTTTAATGCTCTTGATACTCGAAACAAGACGGTTGATTCCATAGTCTATACGAGCATATTGGTCTCCTTTAAATAAGTAAGCTTCTTTGCCCTTAGTTGACCTATATGCGGCGTCTATTCCGCTTTCAAACACCGTTCCTTTGAAAAAAGGAAACACGTCAGCAATTTTTTTAGGACCGGAGATTAATTTGTCGTTGCAAGAGTATGGAGCATAGTCTATTAGAGCACAAAAATTTTCATGAAAGATGAATGCCTGGTTGTTATCGGTGTCAAATGCACAATCAATTGCATAGCTTTGAAATATTGTAGGAGCAAGTGATTTAAACCCATCACTAACAAGAGATGGCCCATGCAAAATCTTATCGTTGGTGGTTCCAGGAGCATAATCCAATAGCACGTACTTATCATCATTGATGAAAATGTAAGCTTCATTGTGCCTAGATGAACGAAAAGCAGCCCTTATGTAACCAGATTTTGTCATCTTTGAAAGGTTATTTTGTGAGCAAATCTTTATACTAACAATTTAGAGTTCTTAGAAATAGCCTAATTCAAATTCCTTTCCTCTAAGGATGTCCACCTCATCAAAAGCCTACTTGGCATATGTTCCTAAATTTCCTCCTAATTTTTAATACAAGTTTAATAGTTTTAATTATTATTAAAAACCGTTTTTTATTTAACATTAAATTGTACATAAAGTAAATAGTTGGTTACAATCAGATAATGATTAATATAATTACTGTTTCGATTAAAATTTATATTTTACAATAAAAATTTGAACGTTACAAATCAAATAATTATTAATCTAATTAGTATTCAATTAACATTTATATGTAACATTCAAAATTTGGTTGGTTACAAAATTATAATAAATAAACTGAATAAATTATATTTTGAATTTTGGGACGTTACACTAAGGCATTAACTTACTAATTAAAAAATTCATTGTATTAATTAGTTTTTAAGGTTATATAATTAATTTTTGTTTGTTACAAAACTATATTACATAATTATTTATAAGATATTATTAAATATTAAATTAAATTTCAAATGTTATGAAGTTAATTTTTTGTACGTTACATGAAATATAATTTAATCGTTTAATGCACGTTTTATAATATTAAAGACGTTGATAATATTAATTTTAAAACGGTTAAATTGATAATTAATTTATATTAACCGTTATGATACTATTTTTCTATATAAATAGTAGAGATTTTGGGTATGAGTACACAACAATCACAAAATATAGTTCTTCGTTTTCTGTTCTTTGGTGCTCTGATATCTATATTCTAAACTATTTCTATAATTTTTCTATTGCAAAGGAAAATGTCAACGAAACACAACTTCATCTCTAATGTTTCGCCAAGAAAACAATCGTGGACATTGGTTGTGAAGGTTGTTCGTGCTTGGTTTGGTCAAGACTACAAAAATAAAAAACTACCATTTTCCATGGAGTTGGTTCTAATGGATCGAAAGTTACCTTTTTCATATTGTTTTTCTTTTTTGTTTTTTTTAGTATTTTTTTGTTTAAATTATAGTGTTCTCATCTTTTTTATCTAGGGTGATCAAATTGGTGCGTCTATACGAAGAACATTGATCTACAAGTTCAAGAATCAACTCCAAGAGGGAATGGTGTTCACGATTTCCTCATTTAATGTTGCTAGCAACAATGATTTGTATCGACCATCACGCAAAGAATACAAACTGAATTTCACAATCAACACAAAAGTCAAACTATCTATAACTGTTTTGGTCCCAACAAACGTGTATTCGTTTACACCTGCACTTGATGTTTTCAATGAATTTTACGACAACAACTACTTAGTTGGTAAGTGACTATAATTTTCTTTATGTAGATTTTTTTAAATATTATTTTTGCTTACAAAAATAACACAATAATTTATATATTGAATTAATAATGTTTTGTTTAATATGATTCAATTGTACGTTATATTCTTTTAATAATAAATAGTAATTTGATTGATATTTTAATGTGTGTTATATATGCAGATGTAATTGGAGTCATGATTGGAGTTGGAGTTGAAAGAGAGTACGAAAGAGATGGTGTAAAAACTAAAATATGAATGTCATTGAGTTGTAGCTGAACTCTTTCCTATCTTCCGGTGAATCTCAAAATGCTGTTGTAGCCATTATGTTGACAAAAGTTAAATTGTTTCAAGGTAATAATTTATGACTAGCAATTGTGATTGTTTGTTTATACGAATATATATACTTGATTCATATACTTTTGAATCTTAATGATAGGAAAACCAGCATTGCAAAAATGCATTTTCTTCCACTAGAATCACATTCAATCCTGAAATTGGTGAAACAAAGGAACTAAGGAAAAGGTATATATATTTTTTTTAATATAACATTTTTTTTCTTAAGTTATAATATTATTGATTGATACTTTTTATTACAGCTTTCTTAGTGCAAATACAAATTCTCCTGCATCGGGATTGATCCAGTTACCAAATTCATCTTGCATATCTGTACATGAGGAGTTTCTCTTACTTACTCCTAGGACCACTATTGAGGAGTTGAAGAATGTTAATAAGCTTTTTTTTATTTTTATTACAGGTCTATTTTGGTAAAGTTTGCACACCTTTTGGTATAATGTTATTTTGTATGGTGATGTAGGGCACCTCTTTTATTGTCTTGGGAATTTCAATTTTCAATTAAACAAAGCGTTTTTGTTGCATGTATTGACACTTCAATAAAAAAAAAAAACAGTTTCCATATTTTCAATTTACTTTTGTCTTAAACTTTACACAAATTCTAAAGTAAATACAAAAATTAAGTTTCACTAAGTGTGAATAATTAGCGATAACCTATTATTTTAAAAATATTGTTTTTGTGTTTTAAACTTATTTTTTGTTCACAAATATAAAACCAAACATAATTTGTTAATGCTTTTTTTATATTCAAAATTTAACATAAAAATTCATTTTTTTTAATGAAGTACAAAATATACATATATTTATGAGGTAAATTTTATTCAAAAATGTGCTTATTTTCATAAATTAAAAAAATAATGTCAATGAATATTATTTATGAAACCAATAAAAATAATAGATGTAACTAAAATTTTGAATTAGGTTTTTTTTATTTATAATTGTGATCGTAGAGATCATTGTGATTAAGTAAAAAATTAATATTTTTATTAAGAGTGAAAAATTAAAACATAGGTAATCATATCCATTTGATATATTGAATATCTTTATACTAACAATTTAGAGTTTTTAGAAATAGCCTATTTCAAAATCCTCTCCTCTAAAGATGTCCACATCATCATAATCCTAATTGGCATTTGTTCCAAAAATTTCTTCTAATTTTTAATACAAGCTTAATAATTATAAATAAATATTATTAAAAACCATTTTTTATTAATCATTAAATGGTACATAAAATACACAGTTGGTTACAATAAAATCATTATTAATATAATAATTGTTTCGATTAAAATTTATATGTTACATTAAAAATTTGTACGTTACAATCAAATGATTATTAATATAATTATTATTCAATTAACATTTATATGGTACATTAAAAATTTGGTAGGTTACAAAATTATAATAATTAACTTGAATAAATTATATTTTGAATTTTGGTCCGTTACACTATAACAGTAACCTACTAATTAAAAATTTAATTGTAGTAATTAGTTTTTAAGATTATATAATTAATTTTTATTCGTTACAAAATTATATTACTTAATATTAATAAGATATTATTGAATTTTAAATGTTATGAAGTTAATTTTTTGTAGGTTAGATGAAATATAATCTAATCATTAATGCACATTTTATAATATTAATTACGTTGATAATATTAATTTTAAAACGGTCAAATTAATAATTAGTAGATATTAACCGTTATGGTACTATTTTTTTTATATAAATAGTAGCGCTTTTAGGTACGAGTACACAACAATCACAAAATATAGTTCTTCTTTTTCTATTCTATGGTTCTCTGATATCTATATTCTAAGTAATTTCTTTAATTTTTTCTATTGCAAAGAAAAACGTCTACGAAACACGACTTCATCTCTAATGTTTCGCCAAGAAAATAATCGTGGACATTGGTTGTGAGGGTTGTTCGTGCTTGGTTTGTTCAAGACTACAAAAATAAAAATAAAAACTACCATTTTCTATGGAGTTGGTTCTAATGGATCGAAATTGACTTTTTTCATACCGTTTTTTGTTTTGCTTTGTTTAAAGTATAGTATTTTAATATTTGTTATCTAGGGTGATCGAATATGTGTGTTTATACGAAGAACATTGATCTACAAGTTCAAGGAGCAGCTCCAAGAGGGAATGGCGTTCACGATTTCCTTATTTGATTTTGCTTGCAACAGTGGTTTGTATAGACCATCACACAACGAATACAAACTGAATTTTACAATTAACACAAAAATCAAAATATTTAAATCTTCTTTGGTCCCTACAAACATGTATTCGTTTACACTGCATATGATGTTTTCAATGATTCTTACGACATGAAATGTAATTTGAATCATATTTTTATCATCAAACTAATTTGAAACCCTCATCCCTTTCTAACAACATGAACTAAATTATATATTAATGTAGTTGGTGTCTTGACTGAGGTGGATTTTGTTTTAATGAAGACCTCAAATCAATTATATTAAAAACCCTTCAAGCACAAGATGTACCCAATAAAGGAAAATACAAAGTTCAAGATGCATAGATACAAAAGAACCAAATCATGAGGTAGAATAACCAAGACAAGTAGAAAGATTATTTCACCAATATTTCAACTCAAAATACATACATGATTGCTTAGCATTTTGTATCCAGTAAACAAGAAATATAATTTATCTAACAACACCATAAACTGGTTCTTGTGACAAAAATGTAAGAATTTTTGTCTTTCCAAATAATCCAAATGCAAGTCAGCAAAATCAACTGAAAACTAAAACGAACTTTTTTTGGAACAATTGAGAACCACTGAAATGAAGAGTACCCTCAATAATTAATTGGAAGAACACAATAATTCCAACCACTTTAGAATATTATGTCATATTCTACCAAAGAATTCACACTAAAAATAAAAAAGATAATTTTCCTCTTTTTCACATCTGCCAGAACATAAAAATAAGTCCATATTTTAAATACTCCATCAAGCTAAGTTGCCATTTATTAGAATTCAGATATTCAAGAGCCTCCGCGAAAAGAGAGAGGCATTTAGAGGAGCTACTTTGTTCCTAATGAGATTTTTTAGAGCCATAGGTTCATCATGCTCCACTTGCAACTAGATGATATACCCCTTTGTCAGAGTAACTTTCATCATGATCAACTTTAAAGAAACTTATAAAAAAATGCTAGCCTGAAAAATAATGTTGTCCACCAAATAACAACAATATATCCCCTGCACCTCATTCCAAGAAAAATTCTATGACATCGTCTCCACCCCATCCAACCCTAACCTACGTATCTCCTTAAATGGCATAGAGTTATTCTCATATAACTCAAAAGTTCTTCTAAATATATCACACAAAGGACCACTCTACAACCACGAATCATTGCAAAAAAAAAAAGGAGTATTTTTTCTCATTACTCTCCACTATCATCAAGTTGTCATCAAACCAATTTCTAATCCCCATCTCCGCCCCTATTTTAACATCATGGAAGTAATTTTACCACACACACTTCTAATTGTCCCCACTCTTCACATGAACTCACCCAACCTATTCTAAGAAGCTAAAACTCTAAAATGCAAACTCATTGATCCATATCAGCCTCCAAAACTATTCATGTAACAAAGATAAGTTAAAATTCTACATTATATGAACCCTCAAGCAACAACTATATCGACCAAGACACACCTTATCTCACTTAAACCAATTGACTTTAATAGCTTCCGCACTCTCTCCACACTAAAAATAATAAGGATTCAATAAAATAATTTTTACTTAAGTAAGCCTTGAAGAATGAAAGAAATTAAACCAATTGTGGTGGATATTGAAAGAGAATACAAAGATACATTAGAAGAATATTGAATTGAATTCGAATGGGTGAAATCGATTTATTTTCATTTTTAATATATAATACATTATGATATTTAATTATTATTTTAATTATTTGTCAAATAATTTTTAAGAGATATCAGTTTGAACGTACTCTTTTTTCTATTTTCTGGTAAATTTAAAAAGGCGAATCTGACAATTTTGTTGCAAAAGTTAAGTTGTTCCTAGGTAAGTATTTATAACTATCAACTTGATTATTTAATACCATTAAAAACTACATATTTATTCATTTAGTTGAACCATTTTATTTGTTTCTTTAGAGATTGGAAAACGATGTTACAAAATTCTTTTCAATCAACTAAGATCAAATTCAACCATTAAATTATGGAGACAAAAAGAACTAAAGAAAATGTATGCTTATTTTGATGAAGGAGATTTTTTTTCCACAATCCTTTTAGTAAATACATTTTCTAATAAATGGTAAAACAATTACCTTTATTTTTAGTTGCCTGATCTATCCCACATTAGCATACCTGAAGAATTTTTTACTCTTACTCTTAGGATCACCATTGGAGTTAAAGAACATGCATGAAATTGAGTGGGTTGACATAGATCTCCTACCTTTTTCTTCCCCATGTTTGTGGAGGTTTTAGTTTGTGGATTTCGGTTAGGAATATTAAGAAGGAGGAAATGTTTGCTTGGAAAAAAGGGGAAACGATGAATTGGAAATCATAACTACACTAAAATATAACGAAATTAGGTTAGATTGTTTTAATTAGGTTAGGGACTCTCTCCAATCTTAGATATAACAAATAAACAACTACATTTTATTATCTTAAATTAAAAAAAATATATAACTTACTTTGACTCTATTTAATGTTATTTCTCCTAATATACATTTTAATTCATGTAAGTTTTATTTTTAATATTTTTTTATTCTCATGAAACAAGTTTCAATAGATGGTACTTTTCATAATTTTATATTTTTTTAGAAACATTCGAGAAAACTAATTGCATATAAGTAAATTTTTGAACTTAGATATTTTTTTTATAATTGAAATCCGAGAGAGTGATTAAATAAAAAAAGTAATAACTTTATTCAAAGTGGTAGGTTTTTTATTATATTTTTATAAGACAAGAGTAAAAAGAATAATCTCAATTAAGTTGGTACCCTACTTTAATCGATCACCAGTTGCTCATATATATTATTAAAAAAAGGAAAAAATTATATAAAATCTGGGAGGACAAAAAATATGATTCAGTCAATCCAAGTGGATCCACCCTAACGAGTAATATATAAAAAAAAAAGATCAACAAAGTGGATTCAACCCTAATTAATTCTAACAAACGAATACCATTAACGATAGACGTTTGTGATGGCCAATCGGGTCTATAATTTGGCGAATTGATCGATCTTCAACACAAAATCGGATCACGTGCTATCAACTCCCTGCAACAACGACAACAAGCATTAACGACTCTTTCAAGTCCACACAGTCTCATGTCAATCAAGGATTAATGGGATACGAAACACATACATATTCTTGAGAGTGGGAAGTAGATTCAACCGCCAACACGGTAATTAACAGATTCACACGCACTAACTGTTTACTGCTATGATCAACATCAAATTAACAGTCATTTATGGCCCAATATAGAACCTCAACCACCTCCAAAGAAAGGGAGGAGATGGCGGATTCGAATGACCCACCATAACCAATCCACACGGCGGCGAAAAATGTCTAAAACGGTGGCAAAATAGAGGATAAAGAACGGACCCTTTCGGGTTTCAACCAAACCAATGCGGGGTTCTGCTATTGAGAAGCCAACACACAAAACTAAACAAGATTGCCGGTGACAACCAACAATTTACGAATACCAACAACTAAGCAACCACCACCCGTAGCAGATGCGGTACTGGTTGAATCGGAAACGAACGACACGAATTGTTGCGGGAATCGGAAAAAGGGTGGTGCGGGGGGACGACGCCACTCATCACACCATCGTTGAATGTTGGTACATCGTAAGTGATGAAGGTTTCAAAAAAAAGGGGGCGAGGTGGCGGAAGATTTCTAAAGAGAGGGCAGAGCCATAATGGTAGATTATAGCAGGGGTAATCATACCTCTTATTAATTAGATATATTTTTAAGAATATACTAATTATTTATAGTATTTTTATATTTTAAGTATAGTTGTACTTTTTCTCAATATTTTAAGCAGAGTTGGCATGTCCCTGCCAACTCTGTCTCAATTTTAAATATGAAAATAAAGTACTACATAATATCAAAATTCTGAATGAAATCAAACTAAAAAAGTCAAATAATATCTAAAAAAACTTATTTATGTGTAAACCCAGTTAAAAAAAATTTAAATAAAATGTATCCCGTGCTTGGCACGGGGCGTTACACTAGTAAAAGAAAACAGAGAAGGGTATTTATAGATACACAATGATAAAATAAAATCCTTAATTTCTTCCTCCACCGTTACAAGTGTGATTTTTATAATCTCTTAGACATCTAGACGTTACTTTTTCATGGATTGAATTAATATTTTTTTTTTTTATGGTTATGCTTATAAGTTTGGAGATATTATAAGACACACACATTGTTTTTTATGAGAGTATTATCAATATAGTGTATACATAAAAATTGAAAATCAAAGGGATCATAAATCACTTTGTGGTGTGGATATCCATCATAACCGTAGATGTAAAGTTGAAGACCAAAATGTGCATACTCTAATTTAAGTTTTACTAAGATGGTTTTCTAAGAGAATATTGAGAATATTATAATTAAACCCCATGTGTCTATATAAAAACCTATGCACTAATCATTTCTTTTTTCTTTTTGGTTCTATGCACTAATAAAGAGAACATGAAAAGTCTTAGCAAAGAAAAATATGAAAATTCAGTCCTAAGTCCAAACATCATAATAAAAACATTAAAAATGAGATTATGCTAATAAATTCCAGTCTTAAGATTGGAAACTAAAACAACGAACGTTTTATTTTTTCTAATAAATTCCTAACATTATATGCATGATTGCCTATCTCTACCTCCATGGTGATTCCCCTTTTCTACTTTGCTAGGGTAAGGTAATTCTCCTTTTTCCTTACTTTTATTTTATTTTTGTGCTTGCATATACATTTACGGTCTATAATTTTGTTGATATATTCCCTAAAAAGAAGGTTGATATGTGCAATATATATAGTCTTAATTGCAGTTTTGGTCCCCTATTTTTACCATTTTGTAGAATTGGTCCCTTATTTTAAAATTTGACAGTTTTAATCCCTTCATCATAGTGAAATTAATATTTGGCCATAAAAAAGGCTTAACGTAACATGTATAATTTCATTAAATTTCAAGAGTTTTTTTTTTAATGTATAGGTGATATATATCTTTTGTCAAGAGTGATTTATATGTCAACATAGACATCCAAAAGAAAACGAACTATGTATATAGAATAGAATGAAATTAATGCTAGGTTTCATAATTATTTTTTTAAAAAAAAAAAAGAGTTTTATATTGAATGTAGAAGTGTTGTCTATGTGTGTGTATCTAAACAATCTACGTTGTGTGTGTAACAGCCCGATTTTTAGCTATATTTATTTTAATTACTTTTATTATGTGTTTGTGTGTAATTATTTGTGCTTGTGTGTATTTAATTGTCATCGGGTGCATTTACGTGGATTACCGTATTAAAAGGGTATTTTAGTCATTTGGCGGGTAAGGGTAAAATGATAATTTTGGTGATTATTTTAATAATTAGTGAGAACCCTTATTTTACTAAGTTACTAAGGTAGTGATTAGATTTTACCGTTAGTGACATTTTACCGTTATTAATTGAAATATCGTTTGGAGTGTAGTAATATTTTTGGTTTGAATAGAAATGGGTTAAGCCCACTAGAAACTAAATTAAGCCTATTAGTGGAGATAACACTAGGGTTGTGTTAGAAGAACCAATTCATTCATTTCACAAACATTTCTAGAGAGAGGTAGAGAGAGAAAGAGGTGAAGAGAAGAGCAAAAGGGTTTTGGAGAGAAGAGCTTGAGTAATCAAGATTGGGTGAGCTTAGGAGCTAAAGTGAAGCCTAAGTTGGGATTAATCTTTATCTAAGGTAAGGGGGTTAGTCTTTATCATAATCATTTGGTTAATTCTTTTTCTCTTGATTCTATGCATAATTGATTATGAGAATAAGTGATTATCATGAACCCAATCTTTGAAATTCGTGCTTATGTTGTAGAGATATGTTTGGATATGTTAATTTGATGTTAAATGAATGGTTGATGATGAAATTGCAAGTTCATGATGTATGAAAATGGGTAGTTTGTGAATTATGCTCAATTGGTGAATTATGCATGGTTGTTGATGAATTGTGATATGTTTCATGATCAATAGATGTTGTTGTTGTTAAGTGATATTATGAATGCTAATTCATGGCTTGGGTATGCATGATTCATAATTTTGTTGTTGTGAAATAAGTTGTTGTTGTTAGTTTGGTGAAAATGGATAATTATGTGTTTTGCTCAATTGTTGGATTGGGATATTGTGTTGTTGAATTATGGTTGAATTCATGTCTAAATGAAGTGTTGTTGAAGTAGATATGTTGTTGTCCTTGAATGATATCATGAGTATTCCATTTTATGAAATAAGTTGTTTGTATTGGTGAAGTTGTGCTAGATGTTCAAGTGAAGAACCCAAAGTGAAATTTGATATACAAAGTTGTTGACTGAGTTGTCTATGTGATTGGATGAGTTAAACTTGATGGAATTTATGTTTTTATGTTATGGTTACGTTAGTCGAGTCGTTTTGGAAGAAAACGGGAGTTTCGTTTGAAAATTCAATTGTTAACCGTTTTGGAAAATGAGTGTTTGTGTGAGGTTTGTAAAATGAATTTGAGGTTGTTAAAACTAGGATTTTTCTGTGCATTATGATAGTGCTAAGTGTTAGGAGCATGTAGGTGAAAACGACATCGAAAACGGATTAACGGTTTGATTTTTATGCGCGAAAACGTAGAAGTTGAAAATCTGATGTTGTCTGTCAAACCACAATCGTGCCACGATTCGGGGCCAACGTGCCACGATTTTTTGACCAGGTTTTTAGCCTGTCTGATTCTGGAAAAATCGTGCCACGATGGGAAACCAACGTGCCACGATGGGAAACCAACGTGCCACGATGCTGTTTGACCAAAAACCTCAAAAATGCAATTTTCTTCGCTCCAATTGGTTCCAAACTTTTTCCTAAGTGTAGGGACTTTATCCTAATCATCTAGGGGTGTTTTTATGAAAGAATTAACCTTGTGAAAAGGTGGTCTAGTGAATCTTTATGTCGTATTGTCTTATGAATTGTTGTGACCATTCTTGTACGACTAAGTGGAATTGTGTGAATGATATTGTTGATTGTTGATAATCAAGTTATTGTGTGATGATGAATACTATGATTTAATTGTGTGTGGGCATGTTTTCTTGGTAATGCAATGTTGTGGAGATAATCAATATAATTGGGTGTTGTCCTATATATTGAGTTGAGATTGAGAATTGTTGTCGCATTATCGAGTCATTACACATGTCCATGCATCATAGTCGTTGTTGCTGTAAAAGGGATGACTCTTTTACTTCGAGATTATTGTAAGGCAGGTGTGAGCCCTTACAATCGATGTGCAAGTGGCATCGAAAGGTGACGACCTTGTTGAGATTTGGTACCGCATGCATTTATGTGTCCATAAGTGCATATCATAGCATGAGTTGTAACACCCCGTTACCCAAAAACAGTAAAATAGCATATAAACATCAGAGTAATCCCACAACGGGCATGTTACACGTCATTTTCAAAATTCTTAAATAGAAAATAAAACTATTTAATCAAACCACTTGATAAAATATGAAAACATAACAGCGGAATAGTTTTCAATCCAACAACATCCTACGGCATTAAAGGTCTTAGCATCATTCGTCAACATTGTTCAAAAGACAATAAAAGGCTCCACACCACAAGTTCCAAAATTTGATACATGGAAAGGAAAAGCAACAATAACAAAAATGATAATTCCCATCCCACGTATCAGAGCCCTAGACATGACTTTGAGCCACCACCTACTACTCAGGATCACCTGCAAGTTACCCATAGGAAGGGCAACGTTTTCAAGCAGAAGGGGTGAGATTCACAACAATAAATATAGATATTAAAATCATCAAATGAATCTAACACCCTATTACTTCAAACATATTAATCTTGTAAATATCGATATTTAATTCACAAGTCACAACAACATCACCATAATAATTCATTTAGCAAGTATGTATACAATGTACATTTTACCAATAACATCAACAACACATCAAGATCACAATGAATATATATGAATAAATGTATATCCAACATCAACATCAGATAAAACCGAACAACAACCAAGACTCATGCAAATGACATGACCACTGCTAAGACACCATCTTAGACTTCTTAATGAAATGCATTATGCATGTGGTACCAATCAGGACCGGAGCCCTCACCGCTTTTGAATGGTTAAAGCATTCATCAGGACCGAAGCCCTCACCGCTGTTGAGCAACTAGTACTCCAGGACCGAAGCCCTCACCGCTGTTTTTATGCATATGCTATGGACCTACTTGTGTATATCTACATACAACTGACCATGCAATGCAACTCCATGTGACTCCAATTAATACAACATGTATGATTAATAATTAAAACATACAATGCATTCCTCATCAACAATCAATATCCAACAAAGATTCAACCATTCAGAATGATGCACAATTAAATAAAATTCTGCTTAAACAACAACACTTAAGCCTTATCAATCAAGCAAGCAAAACTGCACTCAAAACTGCACTAGCTCGCCTCGCGAGCACATCTGCTCGCCATGGCGAGTTCACAAAAACACTAGCTCGCCATGGCGAGTTCAAGGCGAACTCGAGGCGAGTGAAAATCAGGTACTCTCGGGAAAAAGTGACATTTTCTCACCTAAACTCCAATTCTAAGCTCCCTATTCATCTTTTTAACCTAAAACTTCCACCATTCATCATTAAAATCATCTAGGTACCTTAAACCATCCCCAAAACATCTTATAACAACTTTTCAAAAATCAAGTTTTAATCTGGGCTACTCGCCATGGCGAGTTGGATTGCTCGCGAGGCGAGCTATGAAGTTGCTCACTCGCCATGGCGAGCACAGCTACTCGCGAGGCGAGTGATGAACTTCTGTACGGGCAGAAAACTGGTTTTACTCAAAAATCCCATTTTTCTTCCAATCACTCCCCAAATCAGTTTACAGATGCAAATTAACTTTCTGTATGCACTCAGAACCTATTTCTAACATCAAATTCATGCTTACAACTTCAAAACTACAATTTCATCATAAAACCCAATTTCCCAAATTCTCACCAAAACTCTGTTAAACACAAAATCAGAAATCAATAACTATATTACTGAAGAAAACCTCACCCTTACCTTAATTTTGCAGAAGAAATGCAGCACAAATTCACTCTTGGCTCTAACTTGGTCTTCTCCTCTTTTTCTCCCAACTTGTCAGTTTTACGTACAAAGCTTTTCTAACCTCTCTTTTCCTAACTTCCCATTACTTGTAACTCCCTTCTATTTTCATTAACTCCCCATAACTTCTAATAACTCCTATTATTTCCCCAAACACCAAAATAATTACCATTTCATTCTTATTTTAATTATTATTAACTAAACCATATAATAAAATAATACACTACATAAATCACCCAAAAATCACATATACACAAATATATGCATATACTCCACATAAATCACCCAACATCATATATAATAATATATATATATACTCCACATAATAAAATAATTAAATAAATAACTAGGGCGTTACATGAGTCCTATGTGAATTATGTGATTGGTGATGAATTGAGATGAATGAATGTTGCTAATGATTGTCTATGAATGATGTTGTGAATGAATATTTATGATTGGATAATTATTCATGTGATTGATATATGTGGATATGAACTATCAAGTTGTGATATAAGTACTTATGCATGACTATTATTATTCAAGTACATGATATTATTTGTTTTGATTATTATCTGGATTATGATAATGTAATGCTTACCCTCAGTGGTTTTAACCGCCTACTTGCCTGTATGGGTGAGTAGACGTTGTGCAGGAGTAGTCTCGGTGAGTCTTTGCTTGGGATATCGGGAGCTTCCTCCGATTTCGGTGTCGTGTCGGCTCTGATCTAGGCTTGTCGTGTCGGTCTAGATTAGGTTGTTTATATTTTCCTTTGGATTATTATTTTGTTGATGACTGCCCGTATGTTTGGGTTTTGAGATTTATCTTTGGGATATTATTTATTTGCTCATGGCATGTATATATTTGATCACTCTGATTTATATTCCGCTGTAACTGTTGAGGTTTACATACATGTCTATCGGTTTTTGAATTTTGAATAAGACGTAATCTCTATTTCTTGAATAAATGTATTATTCGCATGTTTAATTACTTTAATAGAAATAGGAGCGTTACAGTGTGTCCTTTGAAAAATCTCCTTTACCCTTTCCAAAAAAAACTCTCAACTTATGCTTAAGAGAAATGATATTTGTACAACCATTTTGCTATAACTTTTTGACAACTTTCTCTCTCATACTCACATGATGTTGTTATCCTCCCTCTTTATTTTTTTTCTCTCCATTGTTTTTGACCAATCAAAAGAGAGAAAGGCAAAGTTGTCACCAAAGTTGTCATTAAATAGATGTACAAATATCATTATTATATGCTTAATCACGGTTCACTTTTTCTACTGTCACTCATATTCATATTTCAATCAACTCATAAAAATAAAGTTGGTTTATAGTCATTATCACAGACAATTGAAATTTGAAAGTCATTTTTCAAGACTCTCTAAATCATTTCTTAAAAATGATACTTTTCAAAATTATTTCACAATGCTAATTTTGACTATTTAATTTTGAAATAATTTTGACCATGTATGAAACCTTCACTCACTGTGGTTTTTATATCCCATGCAATTTCAAGACTTTTGCTACTTTGTTGTCTCATTTATGGAAGTACACTTTTTATAAAATAACTACTATATCATATTAAAAAAGGCTATTGTGTATTAAAAGGAGAATGCTACCGAGTGTCACAAGAGCATTGGTTAAGCAACTAAAACAAGTAAGTTTTTAATAAAAGATAGTGTTTCTTTCGTCCCATATTAAGTGATAGAGTTGACTCAGTCACACATACCGATACATATTTTTTATCTTTAATTATATATTAGAAAAAATTCTAAAAATTTCTGAGATTTCACTTTCCGAGAGACTTGACTAAAGATGGAATCATAAAACTAATGCATTGCAAACTGTTTTTGGTAATGTTGAGGACAAAGCTTGGAGTAGTTGATGGATTAAATTGATGCTAGCTCTTGTAAACTGGTTTTGGTAATGCACATTTTAAGGGAGGGACGGTTAGGTATTAGAACTTATTACTTGAGTTGTTTTGTGTGTTTTAGACTTAGTTTGCATTGCTTACTTGTAAAGCAAGCTAGCTTTTAGTCCTTTGATACTTTACTATAAATAAGTATCTTTGATGTAATTTCACACATTAAATAGTAACAATTCAATCCTCTCCTATCATATTATCATACATTGTAAATTGTAGCATTTGATTTTTGAATGAATAATTTTTTAATTTGAAAGTCACTGTTTTTAAATATAAGTAAAATTGACTTTTTAGGTTCATTTATTTAATGATATATATGGTCCATACCATATACATCATTAAATAAATGAACCTAAAAAGTCAATTTTAATATAAAACGGAGGGAGTACATGACAACTCTTTTCATTTTATTTTTTGTTTGAAAACAAAAGTCAATTGTCATCCTCTCGGTTTCTTTCTCAGTGTCTTGTTTTGGCTAAGACATTACTTTGTCTTATTGCTGCTTACCAACAACCTCTGTCAAAAGTTGTGTTGTTGTTGATTAAAATAAGGCATAGTTTACCGTAATCAAAAGACGGTGAAGTACAAAATGAACCTATAAAAATATTGGTCTATGATGAACTAATTTTTTGTACCATTAGATCATATGAATCCACCAAATTTTATTATGGTCTATAAACATCAAATTTCACCCATCTTCTTTATAACTCTCATTTAATCTCTCTACTTTTTTTTGTTACATTTTTTTTTTCATTTAGCAATACAATTAGTCTTTTTTTTACGACACTTTGTATTGATCGAGTTTTTAAAAAATATAAGAATTAATTTATTTTGTTTTGAAAGGATATGAATTAAATTTCTTAAAAAAAATAAGTAACATGAATTAAATAAGTATTCAATTGATTTTTTTTTTACAAATTTTTTTTTTAGTTGTTGTTGCTTATGTTATTAAATAACTTCTTTTTGAATTGTTGTTGTTGTTGTTCTTTCTTTATTATTTTTGTTTTTAATCTTATGGGTTTCTTATTTTTTGTTTTGTTTTTAAAATAAAATTGTATACTTAAATATTAATGAAAAAAATCTGATACACGTAAAATAAATCTTAAAACTGAAATATTATAAAAAAAACTGAAAATAATTTATTTAATTGAAATGAAATATAAAAATTGAAATGAATTAAATCAAAAATATAATTTAATCAAAAGAAATTAATTAAGTATTTTAACCAAAAAATTAAAAATTAATTTATTAATATGTAAAATATATATTAAATTGATTAATTTAAATTAATAAATATCTTAAATATTAATTGAATTACATTTTATTATGAATTACTAATATTCTTTTATGTCATTTATATTTTATTATGTATTGATGAGTTGTATTTGGTGTGGATGAACCATGATAAGAATTGGTTGTTGATTCAATTTAAAGGTTAAAAAAAATTGGTTCATTTTAGACCAAAATTTCATTGATCCAAGCTAAATGGCACCTCAAAAGACACTGTCACTGTTGTAAGTTGTAACAGCTGAAAACGGAAAGAAAGTTGATTTATACGAATTCTTCTTCATACGACACCACGTTTTCACTGTGGATGCTTTTTTACGGCACAACACAATAAATGAGGTAGATACAACTCCTCCACGCCATGTGCAGCGCGCGTGGCTCCTTCGTTTGTGGAAAAACACAATAATTTTGGTTATATTTTGATTTTACCAATTACTCTCTACCTGTTCCTGTACGCAAGCCAAACCCAATGCACTTAATTTCGTTAATGTCCAAATAACTTGTGCACCAATAATCCACTATACTTGGCTTCTACTAGCATAAATGACATGATTAGATGCAAAAATGTTTTCACCAACCGTAGGCCATTAGTAGTTAACTGACCATGGTTTAACTAAAAGAATCGAAGAACTAAAGTTGGCAAAGAAAACCATAGATCACGGAGGACAACCTTCTAGTATAAATGATGTTAAAATATACTACTATGAACCATAAATTACATCATGAGTTTCCCATGAGCAATCATATTCATACAGACAGAATAATAGAATTGCAGTAATTCGTTAAGCAATATAAAAAACATTCATCTAGCATTGCATTTAGAATGCCATAGGTAGGAAGTGCATAATATTGCACTCAGTTAATACTGACACATAATAATTGAAACCATAAAGAAATTCGTGGCAACAAAATTCAAATTATATTACATCAATAAATTAAATGAGGAAAAAATTAAAGCAGAAAAAAGTGAACCGAAAAGGGTAAAGAAATGACAACAAAATGCAAGGTATTTAGTTACAAACCTGTTTGTAGGGTATAACCCTCCTAAATTAGCTAAATATCCCATATAAAACCAAATGCTAGTTAAAACAAATTACATTGTCGACACCACAAAATTACACAACCACAAGACACCCCATACATATAAAAATATACTATGTCATGATCTTTAATATACCACACAAAGGACTAATCAGATTCACTAGCAGCAGTTGGCTAAATCATTGCATTTGCATGGAATCTATGTTCTTACTCAGCTCCTCCAGCTTCTTCATCCTCAATCTTTCACTTTCCCCCACCAGCTAATCACCATCAACAATTTAAGAGGAATCAATAATCAATAAAATTAAGAACATAAAACCCCACATGTATCAGCCTAAAGATATTTATGTATATTCAATGTGTGTATGGTTTCTCGGTAGACAGCTAACAATGATTATAAACACTAAATTGATTTTGACATGAGGAAAATGTCCACTTCAGAAACATGAGGAAAAAAAAACTGGAGTCAATCCATTTTCGTTTGTAATATGTGTTTGGTTCTGAGGTGATAAAAATTATTTTTAAATGAATTGATTCTCAATAATTTATGTTTGAATACATTTGTGTACATGTGACTTGAACAACAAATTTGAGTGTAAAAGTGCAGTCAAGAATAAAAAAAAACTACAAGTTACAGTTTAAGCAAGAATCAAGTTTTAAGTTAAAATCAATTTTACTCTACTTAGAAACCAAACATGTCAAATCAATTTTACACCTCTATAATCAATCTTCACACCTCCAAAAGTGGAACCAAAGAAGCTTGGTTGAACTGGTGTTGTTTTAGAGTTCATTCTATAATTTGAAACTAAAATTTGCTGTTGAACTCATTTTATGTGAATATATTCAAACAAATCATTTCACAATTAACTAAAGAAATGACAACAAAATCAATTTTATTTACAAAATCAATTCATTTATATTCAATTTTTATCAAATCAGAACTACACACTAGGAGGATAATTTGAGACTAACCTCCATTAATTTAGTAATTAGCTGTACTTTTTCCCTATTCTTTTCATTGAAAGCTTCAAGGGCATCTTTGTATTCTTTCTCCTGTAACGTATCAAAAATTCAAATTCAATGGTGTCACTAATAATAAAAAAAAATATCATTAGACCAAAAACATTTATTAACAGTTTTTCTATGAATTTAAAATAACCTAGCTCACCTTCTTCTGGCAGGTATGACCAAGTGGCTTTAATTCTTTGTTTACTGAATCAATTCTCTTTCTTACAAGTGAAACTTCTTTCCTCATTGGATCTGCAAGGGCTTCAAGCTCCTGATATTCCTCAAATAACAAAAAGTTTGCAATTTGTTCAATTACATATCAATATATCAACATGCTTATGGAAGGAAAAAAAAATTAATGGATGAATATATTATTTAAAGACAAATTATTAATTATTTGTTTCATATACTAATACTACTTTCTGACAAGAACAAATCCAGGGGAATCATAAAAGACAAGAGAAAAGAAAAATATAATTATTTTTGAATTCAAATTCACTCTGTTTTTAGAACAAAACAACAGATCGGGCTTAATCAAGTGCTCTGCATGTTCTACAAGCCTAAATTAATCTAATTATTACAACAAAACTTGATTTATTAAGAATAATATGCAAGAAAATGACCCAAGTACCTTGTTGTTTTTGCAAAAATAAATAAATAGTTCAATTAAAGAAAATATAAATAAATAAAATAAAATTTAATTTATTCCAACAAACTCTTGTTCACCAGATTCCAACACAACAACTACTTCCTCGTATTGAATCCTTAAATTTTTGTACTTATGTTTGGTCAATTTATTTTTTTCAAAAAAATTAATATTTTTTTTCCAAAAATAAAAAGGGTTTCAAAGTTTGAGTGAAAATGAAATTCAAGATAAATCTAAAAAAAAAAAAAAAAAGGTTGAAAATATAAACCTCACGAATGGTAGCAAGACGTTTAGTTTCTTCTTCAACACGACCCAACTGAAACTGAACCTTGTCTCTAACTTCCATCTTCTTCTTTTCAATTTCTTCTTCTTTAGCCCTAAAAGTTGATAGAGCAGACCTTGACATCTCTTCATCTTCCTTTGACAAGTGACTGCTAAAGCTTAAACTCCCTGAATTCTGTACAACCAACTGGTTGTTACTGTTGCTTTGTTGTTCACTCATCTTTGTTGTTCAATTCTTCTTGCTCTTCTTTGAATTTTTCTCTTTGTTTTTAGTCTCTTTCTTCTTTTATTTTTGTCTTTCTTTTTCTCTTTTGCTTTGTTTTTGAAATGATGATGAAGTGTTTTCTTTTCTTTTCTTTTCTTTTGTTCTGTTTGTGTTGTGAGTGCGCTTTCTTATGTTATCTGTTTTGCTCCTTTGCTTTTATTTATGGACCAAATCAAAACGTACAATATTCATTTTCAATGAGTTTTAATTTTTAATTAATGAATAATAAATAAAATAATCCCAGGTTGGGTTGGAAAATTACTAGAAATGTGTCACTTTCTTTCTTCTACTTTATCTTTATGAAGAAATGGTCACAATAAATTAAGTATTGAGCAAATTGTGGGTGACCTGTTCCAACAACTTATACTCCTTCTCCTTTGCTTCCCAGCTTGGATTTCTTCTTTTTACCCTACAAAATAAATATTGTATGAAAAATTTGGACAGTTCTTCTCATGCATACATGACTTTATTATGGATTTTTTATATATACTTATAGATAGACCGTAGTATATACGAAGAAGAAAGAAGTGCATGTGAACTTTTTTACCGACCCATAAAGGGAATACCCACACTTAGATCATCATATGTTCTAGTGTACGTGATGATACGAGAAGAACATGCGTTTTAAGATTTTGCTTAAAGTTGCTTCAAACATGAGAAAATGTGTTCTAATAATCAAAATACTTTTATAAGATTTGTGTTTGATATTTTAGCTTTCTTTCAAAAAGTTCAAATGGTCGATTATACATAACAATGTTGTGTCTTATAGATCCACAAATAAAGGCTTTTTTTTTGACAAAAACAAAATGATATTCATTCATTCAAATCGAGAGATTACATCATTCAACACCGCTAAAAACGTAAAGAATAAATATGCGAACATACTCACAACATCCAAGTTAATAGCACATATCGGCGTTATGCCTACAAAAATATATGATAAAATTAAAGTGACCGGAATATTCATGGCTTCCGGATCTGCAACGTTGACGCCCAAATCTTTGATTGAATAATCGATCTTCAATATGAATCAAATGAACACCGCAAGAAGACGAGAAATCAAACAGCGCCGCACAAGACGACGAACAACAAACCAACACACTTAGATGATGAAATCAGAAAGAAAAAATCTATATCTATGTGAAAATCACTTATTTAGATTGAAATATAGATAACAAGATGAAGAGAGGTGATTTCAGGTCAAGAATTGACCCAAAATCACCCTTCAATGGAAAATCTAGAAGAGAAAACTTAAAAGAGAAAACTAGGGTCAAAGTTCTTGTATCCATAAAAATGTCAAAGCGACATACAAACAAAGTTTTTAAGATGATTGATTTTGTCATCTAAAAGATTAATGATGCACTTTGTTAATCGTTTGTTTTTTTATTTCGGTATAATTTCCTACATTAATTTCCTAACAAAATGACGATGATATTTTAATTTAATACTAGTAAAAGACAAGGGTTGCAAAAGCTTAAGATCCGGGCCAGTTGCCAGACAATCACTGTTGATAAAGAGGAAATGGCATTCAACTTTAGTGAATGAAAGGTTGTTAACTTTGGTTTACATGAATAGTTATAGCTGGGATGATTCTAGCCAGATAGAAATAGTAGTCCTATACATACTCCAATTATGGGTGTTACTTTAGGATTTTATATACTGTTTTTTTTAGAGAATTTTATATACATTTTTTTTTTTGAATAAAGAGAATTTTATATACATTTAGAAAGTTGTAAATAAATAAATGTCAAATTACAGCAGAGCTTTTAAGTTATTTAAATGAATGCTAAATTACAGCAGATAAAAATTTCATTTCAAAGTAACAGATGGACAGGAGTAGTACAATTTATAAGGAAGGGGGAATATTTTTTATATGGAGGGAGTAGAATATTGTTATTGGAATTTGAGCTAGGGGTGCGTTTTCCCAGACATTCTTAAATCTTAAGGCTTTCAAAATGTTAGCCAGCCACACAAGATGCTGCCAGATAAGTTAACTTAACCTTAGCTTCATTAGCCCTTTCCTTCCTACGGCTGTTGCACTACCTGGCGAATTCAATAAGACATGTAACATATACTTAAAAATTGAATTAAACCTTGATGATTGTGATTGTAAATCATACCTGTTTACTAGTACTTCGTTTGTCCTCAATTACACTATGCTCAAAAAATTACATATACTCTTTAATACTGTCCTTTTTGCTGTATCTTGATCTAAAATTGCTGAATAATCTATTGATTATCAATGTTGTCAAACACTTGTAATAAATCATGAGACAATCAAACACAATATGTTTTGGGTGAATTGTTTCATCTTTTCTTTTGCTAATTTTTTTTAGGTGAGTTGGGTATTTAGAAAACCAACAATATAGGTTGGATCTATAGAGGAGGCAATCCTCATCTTAAGAATCGGTTATGTAAGGATGAGTTAGGCCTCCAATTTCATTATGATATTAGTGTCTGTCGAATTCAAACGTCACCTACCAATTCACGCACCTATCCAAAGAGTGTACTTGAGTGTGACGGCCGATTCACGCACCAAAGCCCAGAGAGTGATGGGCGTGGCGGGCGTGTATTGGGAAAAGCTCATGTCCCAAATTGGATAGATAAGACTTTTGATAAAAGTTTATATAAATGAGGCAAAGGTTGGAGTCGTCTTTGGATTGAGAGTGATTCACCGATAGCTATTCATTCAAATTTCATGATTTGGTCTCTTGGGACCTTCGCAATCATTAGAGCAATTGTTTTGCCTCTCCTTTACGCCTCCTATTCTCCCATGTCTTCAGAGAAGGTAACACTTGTGCTGATAAGCTTGCTGCCTTGGGACATGACTTTACTTGGTGGGACACTCTCCCGACGGTCCTCTAAGGAGACTTTTTTCAAATATTGGTGTAATCTTTCGAATTACTGGTTTTCTTAATTTTCTTTTCTTTACTCTTTTCTCTTTTTTTTGGAGTATCGGCCTAGTCCCGCCCTTTTTGTATATAAGTTTTTCCTTTTTTTAATAATATATATGAGTGCTTGACATAAGATTAGAGGTTCTAAGGGATATAAATCTCGTTGGGATGTTTTATAACTTCTTAGTTGTCATTACACTCTTGATTCAGAAGAAAAAAAAAAAACTTATACTTGTTTGAAAGTTTTATAATATATTTTTAATATTTATAATATTTTAATTGAGTTTAGTTTTTGTATAAATTCAAAATAGAAATTTAAATCAAATTTATGTGGAGACCACATTTAAAAGGTGATAATTGATAGAAATTATCTCAAAAAAAATTGTATAGAAAATACCTCTGAGCAAAATATAGAAATTAATTTAAAATTCTCTTTTTATGATATTTTAAAAATATTGAAACCTATATATTTTATAATTATATACATCCATTCATATTAATATTTCTGAAAGAAAAATAAAATGTAAAGGACATAGGCCTAGTTTATACATGGATGCACTGTATGGTAAGTACATAAGTACTTTTATGACCTCCAATCAAACGGATTCAGAAAATGTAACCGTTGAGATTGTCCCGAGCATTTTGTTTTACTACAAAATTAAAACCAATTCCAAATATTGATTTGTCAATACAAAATCCAAAAAAAATATTATAATACAGCCGAAAGGGTCGTTATCTAGTCTATTCACATTTTCTGCTCTAATTTGTGTATAAGATTCATGTGAAGGAGAAGAAAACAAGTCTTGTTCGTATATAAGATCCTTATGTTATGGATTAAATTATATCGTTATTCAGTTGGTAGCTAGCTAGCTAGCTGGACAGAGATTTTCAACTAACTCTTCCTTTCCTATTCTTATTTAGTGTTAAGTTTTTCTTAATTAAGTATACTAGTGGTACCCTTGGGGGTTAATTAATTGCATAGCAAGCATATGTCGTTGTATTTATATATGCACATGTATGACAGATAGCTCAATACTGGCCCACATTGCCAAGAAAACTTCCGGCATGTTAGTCTGCAAGCAACTTGGATTTGGTCACAAGAATTTGGCTTTCTGTGGATTACATATGTTTAAATTTATTCATATAATAGTATAAAACAAATTGCATTTGAAACATAATAATAGCGTTTTCCGAACATAATAGGTTTATTTTGGTATGATTTCTATGACACCTATTAAAATGGGTGTAACCGTAACTAATTGTCCTTTCCTTAGTTAAGGTTTGAGACATGCAAGTCGCTCACATACTTTTTAGTTTCTCATAAATTCTTTCTAAGAAAATAATCTTATTTGAAATGTGTAATAACGATTCATTATTCAGTTTATCACGTTCTGGATTATTATTCTATTATGTTTGATGCAACATATATTCATCGCTTAGCTTAGACTCAATATATTTTCTATTTTGTTAAAAGCTAATCAAAACAACAAAGAAAAGGAAAATATGAAAGATTAAGAACTATTCTCTTAAGAGATAAGTTTTGGTTGCGTCTATCTTGAGGAGACTTAAAATGTCATCTGCAGGAGAAGAATAAATGATGAGATCTACATTCAATAAAGTGTTTAGTCAGATTCAACATGTCTAATAGAACTTAAATATAACCAAAAAAAATGCATGTATCTAGCCTTAGTTTGGATTAAATAGATGTATCATTTTCCTTGTATTTAAGTTTAGAGGTAGTAACTCTTTTTGAAAGCTAACAACAATATTTTGTTAAAATTAATACTAAAAAAAATTAAATTATCTATACAAATTTAAAGATGAAAAATATGAAATGCATCTCTAATTTTCTTACAATATTTTGTGACTAGAAAACCGATGGGAAATTTTATTATTTCGCCTCTAATTCTTGTCAATAATTTTATTTTTTTAGTAATGAAATTATTCTATTTTGTGTTGTGATGGTGGAACTTTGGTGACCTTGGTCGACAATATACCATGCTGGAGGTTAGAAAGTTTAAGAATTGTGTCGAAAAGACGACCTAATTCCTTTCGCTGACAATCATCCCTTTTTTTTCCATCCTATTTAATTTCTTGTGAATCATATGCAGTTCGTTTTATAGAATTTAAATAGAAAAAATCCATATGAAACCCTCCAAATCATGTTAAACATTTAAAAATTTAGAATCTTAATGGAATGTAGAAAGAACTCATGAGATGAAAAAAGTAAGTGCCAAATAAGAATATCCCAAAGGCTTTTTGAGCTATATTTATGGTTGGTATAGATTCTATGATAATCCACAACCTGCAAGCATGAAGGATGTAAGGGTGAAATGTTCTTAGACCCATACTTGATAAAGATTAGAATACTAGTATATGATGTTCCATTTCTATTTAAATTAAGGTCATCTTGTTTATTATTTTAATGCAAAATTATAATAGTTGATGTGAATTTTCATTTATTATTTTAACGCAAAATCATAGTAGTTTATGTGAATTTTTATTTATTATTTTAACGCAAAATCACAATAGTTGATGTGGGTTTTTGTTATGCGTTTACATACACATGAGATTTGCTTAAGGGTAGGGCTGAAAATGAGTCGAGTCGAACCAAACATGTCTGAGCTCGGCTCGACTCAATAAGAATTGGTTCGGCTCGAAACTCGGCTCGAGTTCGACACGAACTATTTTTTCAGCTCGAGTTCGGCTCGTTTAAAGTTCACGAACAGTTCGGTTCGACTCGTTAGGTTCAGTTCGGTTGCTCAACTCGTCCAAAAAAAATTATAAAAAAAGAAGTTAATTTATAGATCTTTGATATTATATATATAAATTAAATATTGAATTAAAATAAAAGTTCCCACAAACATGCATATAATAGACATAAATTATATATAGTTAAAGATTGCATAAGTACGAAGAAAAATATCTGATACATGTAACAGGGACAAAAAAATCCAACAAAATTCAATTAGTTGTGAACAAAATTCATAATATTCTTTTACTTTTAAACTCCAACTGTTCTTCCTTTCAAGACAAAATTGTATTCAGCCACATTTGAATTAAATTTTTTTAAAAACTAACTCAAATTGATTTATATATATAATCAATAATCGAGTCATCTCATGAACCTAACGAGTCGAACTATATGTAGCTCAAGTTCAGCTCATTTAATTAACGAACTTAATTTTCAGCTCAAGTCCAGCTCGTTAGGTTCATGAATCAAGTTCAACGGATTAGATATCGAATCGAATGTCAAACTATAATCGAGTTGTTTCGGTACATTGTCAGCCCTACTCAAGGGTCACATAATACTCAAGCGGCACATTAAATTTCCAAATGCATTGAACTCTGAAACTAAAAGCATCAATTTGCTTTGTCACAAACAAAATGAAATACTTCCTTGCCTGCACTATAACGTTATTTACAAATCAAAACAGAAGAGATTAAGTCACGACTCATTTAACGGTTTAATGAACGGGAAAGAAAACACAAACTTTAGGTAAACGCTTTGACGTGAAGTGGTCATAAGAAACAAACAAACAAACGAGTACAGAGCATCACAATAAAGTATTAAGTTTTTAGAAGCATTTCCTTAACAAGAATCAAAATGTAGACGTGAGGTGTAAGGCAACTTATATAAAGGAAAAAATGCTAACACACTTTTAAATAAGCACAAGTAGTAAGTACTATAAAAAATACGTGTATTTATTGCATTGAAAATTAAAATATTTAATTTCTTAAAAGAATAATTATTTTATTTTATACCCGTTGGCAACACCTTTACATAAATTAGAATCGTAGGGACATGATCTATCTTTTTGAAAAATATTACATCATTTTCTTCTTTCGATTTCATACGTAGGTACACATTGACCTTCAAACATAGAATTGGTACATACACAATACGCCCTGCCGATTATTTCAAATTATTTGTTTTTTTATTTAGGATGTATTTGATCTGCTAAAAAATAAATGATCGAACATGAGAACTTTCATTATAATGTATTTGATTGTATAATTATTTCAAGGACGTGACAAACTAAGGGAAAAAGACATGACAAAACTAAAATTTTTGTTTCTCATTAAATTATAGCACAATTTTTTGTTTCAAATACAAGTTGTCTAAAATACAAAAATAATATTTTATCCACCAAACATGATATAATTTATCTTTTAGCGGTGAAACATAATTTTTTTCTCTGGTGGCTATGATTGAGTCTGCAATATCTACTTTACATATTCGCAATTTTTCTAAATAGAACTTTACATTTTCTAAACCCAAATCAAGTGTTAAACCGCACTTGTAAATATCTCTAGTATCGATGGGGTTGGTTACCAATATGAAGCATGTGTCCATCAAGGGAATGTAATCTTTTCCAACAAATTACTCTTATTAATAATGAGAAAAGTGAGGGTGTGGTTTTAAATTCAACGGCTGTGATGATGAGTGATGAGATGGAATCAGTGACGGCCCAAGACCAAAAGAAAAGAATCTTTAAATGGGGTCCACTTATCACAGTGAGGGCCCAAACTAGAAAGCAACACTCGACTATGGCCTGCGTAATTTTCAGCTAATTAAAGTAGAAAATCTTAGCATCTAACCACTAAATATTGAAGGAAAGCAAAATACGATTATGGAGGCTATTAAACAGCAAGAAAGGAGGGGGCTTTACCTAATGCCAACGTGAGCAATTTGGATTCATTAACAAAGTTATATAACATGCTAATATCTCTTAAAATCCTTTTCATTGACAGAACTGAAAATAATTACTTTTCTATTTTATTTTAATGAAAATTTTATCAATGTAATAAATTAACTTTTTTTAGTGCAATAAAATGTGGATGGCTGGAGGGGGGAAAACATTACCCGCACTATGACAAGACTGCAAAGGAGACTAATCATCGAGTGATGTCTCTTGACCTTTTAGGCATTGGTGCGTCTCACATATATATATTTTTCGACGACAACAATTATGTTACCAAAATTATACCCCAAAAATAAAAAATATGCTACCAAAAAAAACAACAACAATTGTTACATTTAATTCTTGCCTTAATTCTATCCCTAAAAAAAAAAAAATTGTTACATCTAATTCTACTTACTTACCCGTACAATTAGTGACATCTATATAATATAAATTTAGGATCTATTTCATGTCCCTTTATGAAAATAATTTTCTCTTCTCTTGGTGTTGACATGTGGCATCATAAACTAAACCAAACATTTGTATTTTTAAAGTGACATGTGGCACCATAAATCAAACCAAGCATTTTCGTGCATTTGACAATTAATGCAAAAAGAAATAATAAAGGAATATTGAATTAATGAAATCAACTAATTATTATTATTATCTTTATTTTAATTTTATAATAATGTGACATTATTTGTTTAGTTAAGACTATTTCAAATATGTTTCTCTTTCAAAAAAAATGTCAAATATATTTTATTGAAATGTAAATATGAACTAATGAATTTATGAAATTAATGATTTCATGAAACAAACTAATTTTTATTTTTATTTCAATAATAATAATAATATTGTGAATTGTGAGACAATTTAATAATATATATTAATTGAATGCCAAACAACTATGAAAAAAAAAATATCTTAATTTTTATTTGTATTTTTATTTTAGTAATAATATAATAATGATGATGTGAGACAATGTTTTTTTTAACAATGTGAGACTATTTTTTGACAAAAAAATATGTGAAACAATTTATTTGGTTGAAATCATGTCAAAGATATTTTACTCGAAGTGACATTAAAACACTTAAATACAATATTATTTGATTTGCTTATGAATAGGGAAAAATCATATGTAAGATAATAGTTGTAACCAAGGACCGTTAATTTATATGGAAGTCAACAAAAAAAAAAAGGAAATCAAATCAAATATGGAATGAAAAGAAAGAAATAAAAAAGAGAAAGAGAAATTAAACTTATTTTTACGAAATAGTTGCAATTGAAGAAAATATGAATGCAAAACACAGGCCGCGTGTGATTACTCTCATCCCAAATTAGATCATGTTAATTTACCAAATTACTCTGTAAAAAATTCTTTAAATTAGACCTGTGGCTTAACAATTTGTTCACATCATAGCCTCTCCTCTTTCTATTTTATTTGTTTAGTTTTTTCTTCTCATCTCTTCACAATTTAAATGACATCGAAAAAGATTCTGTTTCTAAAGTTTCCCCTTCGAAAAAAATTGAAATATCAGGTTTGAATCTTTTGGTTGTGGTTTGTGAGAGATATGAAAAATGTTGTTGTTTTTTTGTTACAATGAATAATAAGGTTGTTTATTTGTTTTGTTATGTTTTTTCGGTTTTTTATATTATTTTATTTACAAAAGATTTTTTATATAGTAGATAGTTTGTTTATTTTTTTTGTTCATCTATTTTTTTATTTTATAATTTTTTTGGTTCAAACGAATATGACATCTATTGAATTTGTTCACGATGTGACACCAAGGTATTTTCGAGGGAAATGATGTGTCGTGTGTTCCTAAAGAAATCCTTGATATGGTTGAGAAATCTTACATATTCAAAGTAGAGTCAAATGATGTGTGGGAGAAGACATATCGGATGAAGAAAGTTCCTTGACAAGTTTAGGACAAAATTTAAAGAAAGATTTGATTGTATTATTATAAGATACATCGATATATTTCTTAATATGAATTTAAGTTAACTCTCATATCTGGATATAGCTATATGACTATGGTTTTTTTATTTTGTGAAGCAAAAATGAAAAAATAATAAATAAATATACATATTCTAAAGAGTCTATAACGTCAAATATAAAGGTATAATTTTGAGTGAAAGACTAATGACAAATCATATATAATCTTGACTCTTGAGTATAGTAAGATTATATTGAAGGACTTCATGTCGTAATGGCGAGATTGTTAATTTTTAAAGGATGTTGTATTGGCTAGATAGGAGGTTGAAACATTGCAAGCCACACTCATAGTCAAACTAAAATGCTGATCATCGCACCACGCCGAAAGATTTAAATTTCAAAGAAAAAATGAAAGCAAAACACCGGTTAAAAAAATAAAGAAATTAAACTTCATTTCACTTTTGAAAAGTACGTTCATTTAGTATTAGATAGATTTCTAGATTCTTATGTTCTCTTTTCGTGTGTAATCATTGTTTTCTAATGAACGGTGATTTAAAAAATAATGGATATTTCAAGTATAAATGCAATCAAGTAAAAGAGATAAGGAGATCTTTTCCATTAATTTTCCCTTCAAGAAAAATATTTACCATTAATTTCGATTATTTTCCTTGACTCAATTGTTTCTATTATCATCTTGAATTTCATTTGACAATATTATCTCATTTTGAATTATCTCCATTTATGCCTTGACTGGTGCTAGTCACACCCCAAAAAAAACTAGTTACACCCAAATTTATTTAAATTTTTACAATAATACCAAAATTGTCCTCTTCATGTAAATTTTTAAAAATCCATCTTTTATGATCATTCTGAACCGTTACCCCATTTCATCCACAAATCACCATAGATGTGCAACCAATATTTGAATCAACATCTTTGTTATTGATTTGTACTATATTCATAAAGATTGGTGAATTTCATGAATTTCATTTTCAATGAGTTTCTATTTGTTTATTGTTTGTTTTGGTATGAGATATGTTCAATTTAGGTTAGTGTAAATTAAGTTTACTTATGTTCAATTTAGGTTAATGTAAATTTAGTTTACTTATGTCAATGTAAATTAAGTTTACTTATTATGTTCAATCTAGGTTAATGTAAATTTAGTTAACTTTACGTTCAATCTAGGTTAGTGTAAATTCAGTTTACATGTATATAAGAGGTTAGTGTAAACTCAGTTTACTCAATCTAGGTTAATGTAAATTAAGTTTACTTATGTTCAATCTAGGTTAATGTAAATTCAGTTTACTTATGTTCAATTTAGGTTAATGTAAATTTAGTTTACTTATGTCAATGTAAATTTAGTTTACTTATGTTCAATCTAGGTTAATGTAAATTTAGTTTACTTACGTTCAATCTAGATATAAGAGGTTAGTGTAAATTCAGTTTACTCAATCTAGGTTAATGTAAATTAAGTTTACTTATGTTCAGTATGTAAATTCAGTTTACTTATTCAATTTAGGTTAATGTAAATTTAGCTGACTTATGTTCAATGTAAATTAAGTTTACTTATGTTCAGTGTAAATTAAGTTTACTTATGTTCAATTTAGGTTAATGTAAATTTAGTTTACTTATGTTCAACTTAGGGGTATATTAGTCATTCTGGGGTGTAACTTGTTTTTTTTGGGGTGTGACTAGCACCAGTCTTATGCCTTTCTTATTTATCAATAATTAATCAAATGAACTTTATTCATTAATAAAACCAAATACACCCAAAACAATATATAAGAGTATAAACATGAGGATTATAAACATGAGAATTATAAATAATAATAATAAGAAAAACATTTTGAAGGAGAGTAGAGTGATACCCACTGATTTTTCACATTTCAATTTTACTAATTTTCTATAAAATTCGACCTAAAAAAAAAGAGTATGTCATGTATTTTAATAGTATAATAATGCACGTAATTGTCTTTTAAGACAAAAAATATTAATTAATTTATGACTAATTTAATAAATAAAAATGTACACTCAGTACTGCCTTAATGATCATTGCATGATAATGAATCTTGAGGTATAACATTTGATGTCGTTGATGAATAAAAACAAAAATCACAGTCAAATTCTTTTCGGTAAAAATTTTATGGTGAGAGAATGTTGATTTTATACAAAGATAGGGAAGACCTTATAGATACTCACAAGGATGTTGACAAATCTAGAAATCCTTAATCACTAAATCTAAGGTCTGTCTTTTTACTACAAAACTCATTTCGACAATTGCAACAATTAGTTGAATAATGGAATGAAGGAATTTTACTTTTTCTTCTTTATACTTCTTCTCTTATCTCTGTGTCTATGTCCATTCTCACTGTATTGGGTTAAAATTAATTTCGATTGCATGTTAATTGAATTGATTTTATTTCTATGATTGTCAATGGAATGATACAAGATGAGTAGAAAATTAAAAAATAAATAGATGTGTTGTAATTCGAGTTTTGGCAAGTTTTTGACACTTTTAAAAAATGAAAGGTTTGGGGCTTAAAATACATTTTTTTATCATGTCAATAGCAAATGTGCATCAAAAATATGATATGATAAAATAATGTTATCATATTTCTTATCATGCGTGCACCAAACGCATAAGAAGACAAATGTATATCCTCTCATTATTATTACCTAAATGACATCCAAATGACATCTAAAAACTAAATTTTGGATAAAAATGACATCAAAACATAAAGAAAATAGTTAATCATAATGTTGAAACTTTGGGGGAGTCTACACTAGGATGAATTATCACATCAGACTAAGAGTAACCATATAAGTGAGATTGATACCACATTTTCACCTAAAATGTCTAATAAGCATTTATTTTGTTAACATAACACATTTACATTTTTAATTGTCGAATCACACCAAAGACCAAATGTGAAGGAATTTAAAATAACTTGGGTTGTATAAAAAAATTACATCAAAGTGAATGTCATCCAAGAACTAAAATTTAAGATAAAAGAATTTAGAAAATGACATTAAAAAATGAACAAAACAATTCATCACAGTGTTGGGACTTTCAGGGGAGTTTATACTGAGTTTGATAATCACGTTATATTAAGAGCAATCACATAATTGATATTGACATCATATTTTCAAATCTTTAAGGCATTAGGTATACGGATCGTCTCACTTATGTAACTCATCAAATT
This sequence comes from Medicago truncatula, assembly GCF_003473485.1. NCBI lineage: Eukaryota > Viridiplantae > Streptophyta > Magnoliopsida > Fabales > Fabaceae > Medicago > Medicago truncatula. The sequence goes on from NC_053048.1 coordinate 49,100,523, forward strand.
ATTACCCTTATATATCAATTATTAAAATGTTCAATAAACATACATTTTGTCTACTCAGCATACCACATTAGCGTTTTTCCATTTTTAGATTCCTCCAAAGATCAAAAACAAAGAAATTTGAAAAAATATAAAAATAATGATTTTTTAATATTTAATATAAAATATCTTCATCAAAATGCTTAAGACATAAGATATATTGATCATCTCACTTACATGTTGCTCAATATCTACTCTTGCATCAAATGTATAGAAGTTTAACTCACACATGACACATTAACATCTCTTCCTTAACTGTGAGATTGTTTGAATCTATGATATGGTGAAATAACCAAATAAGGCTAGAGGTGGTTGACGACATTGTCGTAGACGGGTGTTTCTACTCCTTTGTTTTATGAGAAGAGAGAAAATATATTAGAAAATAAATTAGTTGAAAAAGGAATCTTTTTTTTTTTATAAGACCAAGAGAAAGGTTGGACATCCGGGAGAATCTGCAGCATCCCAACTAGGTTGGCACCCCCACATAAACCTCCATCCTCTAAACATTAGAGAAATGATAAGGGAAAATAGTGAGTTTGTTGGTAATTTTATGAGTTTGTTGAAGAAAATTGAGAAAATTGAGTAATTATGCTACCAATATATTAAGCTCATTAAAAAAATTACACATCAATTTAAAATGTCTAATAAATGTGTATTTTCTCAACTCAGCAAAACACATCCACAATTTTTTTGTCAGCTTTCTTCAAAGACCAAAAGTGAAAGAATTTGAAATATATAATAGAGGTTGAATACAAAAATATATTGCCTTGATAAAAAGATTTGCATGAAAGTAAATGACATCCAACATCTAAATTTTAATATTAAAAATATTAAACAAGTGACACCTAAAAACTAACAAAACAAATCATCATAGTGTTGAAACTTCCGGTGCAGCCTACATTTGGTTGTATCGTCGTATTAGGTTAAGAGAAATCACACAAATGAAATTGACACCATATTTTCATACAATTTTTTTAGGCATATGAATATAGTTCATCTCACTTATATGATATTCAACATTTTATCTTCCATCTATCTATTGTAGAATTTTAACTCATATTTGATACTTTAACATCTTTCTCTTAAGTGTGCGAGTCTCCAAATCTGTAATTATGTGACATAGTCAAAAAAACTCATATAATATGAAAAAGAAATTTAAACATGAGAGAAATGGTAAGAGAAAAAAATAGATGTTGAATAAAAAAAAATTGCATGAAAGAGAATGACATAAAAAAAAAAATTGAAGATAAAAAAATTATACAATTGATATCCAAAAACTATATTAAAAAAAAAAACAGTTAATCATAATGTTGTTACTATCATAGGATCCGAAGTTGAGTTTGATAATCACATTAGACTATGAGAAACCACACAAGTGATATTGAAGGCACATCTACCCCTTAAACCTTAAGGCATTAGTTATAAGAGTCATGTCACTTATATGTTGCTCAACTTGCACTCTTACAACTAGCGTGGAAGCTTAGCTCACTTGACATATTAACATATCTACCTCAAGTATGACACTCTTCGCATCTGTGACCAACCACCAAAAACCACTCGAGCTTCCTCACAAAGAGGAACTGGGCTACACTAGCGTTGGGATATCTGGGAGAGTCAACACTGGTGTGGATTGATCCATTGGATAGAAAGAAATCATCCAATTGAGAATGATTCCACATTTTCACCCAACATTTTAAGAAATTAAGTATACGGTTTTCTCACTTATATGTTTCTCGACCTTCACTCTTCATTTCAATTTTGGACTATAAATGACACTTGATACATCATAACATTCTCTCCTTCAAATATGACTAAATTATAGCCCGTACTTGGCACGGGTATCCTTACTAGGCATAAAAGCATCAAAGCGAATGACATTTTAGATCTAAAATTTAAGCTAAAAAAGTAAACAAATGACACCCAAAAACCAACAAAACAAATCTTTATAATGTTGTGACTTCTATGTGAACTTACATTGTTTGCATCATCGTATTAGTTAAAGAGCAACAACACAAGTGAGATCGACATCACTTCTTCACCCAAAGTCCTAAAGCATTAGGTATATGGATAATCTCCTCATATGTTTCTCAACATCTACTCTTGCATCTAATGTCAAATTTTAACTCACGACTGACACATTAATATCTCTCCATTAAGAGACTCTTCGTATATGTGATCCATCACCAAGACCTGCCGCCCTCCACAACCACACCCACACAGACACACACACACACACACACACACAATGTTGAACCGAGATGTGATACCACCGTTGGGTCTTATATGCAAGTCAACATTGATGTGATTCGACACATTGCAGAAAGAGAATCCATACGAGTGAGAATGATACCAGATCTTCATAGAAAAATTTAAGACTTAAATAAGAGTTTTTTTTTATTAATTTATTTGTTGCTCAGCCTCCACTTTTTTATTCAACATTGAACTTTAACCGACACATGAAATATTCGAGCATTTTCTCCCTCAAATGACGAAATTCTAGCCCGTACTTAGCATTGGTTTCCATACTAGTACTTGTTTAATTCGTAGTTATATAATAGGACTTGTGAACATATATTTTTTGGCTTCATATAATATAGTTTTGCAAAAAAAAAAAAAGCAAGTTTCTATTAGTTAATCTAGGGATTGATTGACAAATGCGACAAATAAAAAAAAATTGAGTAGGGGAAGATAAATTTTCTATAAATATCAACATTTTTTTTTACAAGCAATGTCTACATGTTATAACTCGTAGCTTCCCCAGCCACCACATATCAATCCAGTTTTTAAGGGGTTCAAATCTCATAATATTTTTTTTTTCTTTTCGTCTTAGATAAAGTGGTAATTCACTGAAAATAAACTCACACAACTGTGAGGTCCAGGTTCGAACCCGGATCACAACGTTCGATCTTGCAATTTTGACATTTGCCAGCTGAGCTAGGACTTCTAGATCAAATATCATAATACTAGTTTGTACATTGTTGGTCACTCAAGTTCTTATACCAAATACCTATTATAAGAATATTAACTTTTTCACCATATGCATTTTTTGTGTGCTTTTTTTTCATCACAAAATGTCCTTGGAGATTTTCAGATTATATAATCTGAAATTAGTTTTTCACTAGTTCGAATTATAAAATTCGAATAAATATAGTTTGGGTTTTATAATTTGAACACCCCAAATAATAAGACGCATTTTTTGATTTTTTCGGATTATAAAATCTAAACTATCCTTATTACTCCGTTTGTGCCAAGATTTTAGATAAAAATATGTTCGAATTATATAATCTGAAACGTATCTGCACAAAGATTGAGGTTGTTTGTAATAGGGATACTCACTTTAAGAATCATAATACCATTCGAACCCTCATCTTTTTGTTTTATGTCATTGTTAGTTGTTTTTGTCGTGTCCCGTTTAAAAATCTGGTTTTCAAGCTATTTGATCCAATCGCTTCGAAACTTGCCAAAGAAATTAGGAAAAAATCACAGGGCTTCTTACGGGATTCCGCCACACTAAATCCAAAATTCCATCCTTTAGACAAAAAATTTCGTTTTTTATTTTTCATATTATAAGAAAAATCTAAAGAAAAAAAAAATTCATTGACTTTATTTGATTTTTAAATTTCTTTGGTGGTATTTTGATATTTTTTTAATATTTTATTTGACAAGTTTTATCATTTTCTTACTTTGTTTTTTATTGCATTTAAAGTTGCTCAAATGGAAGAAATTATGATTGTTGCTTATATATAAGCATATTTTGGATTATATAATCCCAAAAATCCTAAAAAAAAAAGTTCGAATTATATAATCCAGACAAAAGGTATTCTCGTAAAAAAATAGAGCTTGTGAAAAACGAGAAAATTAATAGTCCTATTATATTATAAGTCGTATACATATGCACCTTTCCTTTTTGAACCAATACCTATTCGCTCTACCCACCCCAATGCTTTGTCATTTTTCACACTTCATTCGATGCTAAGAAACACCATGAAATGACAAATTTAACCTCAAATTTCATCGACAGTTTACTACCAATGGGATTATATTGGTAATTTCGTGGTGTTTCATAGCAATCTATGATGTGGGAACAACGATTTTCTTGTCATTTTTTTTAACTCTATCCAGCCCAAACTAATCCCAAATCATGCATGGGCTTTTAATGGAAGTGGACTTAATATTTGGACGAACAACAAAAATGGCTTACCAATATAAGACGTGCTATTTTGCCCCCCCCCCCCAAATGCTAAAATCATTTGGCTTACCAATATATATATTTTTATAGTTTTAGCGTATATTTAGTTGAGGGATAAGATTGAAAAATCACAATGAATCACTATGATTATGTGAAGCTATCCCTTTTGGTAGATAACCTCCAAAGAGCATTTCTCAGAATAAAAAACAAACGAGGGCCAAAAAAAGCACAGATATGTCCCTATGGACTTAAAGTTTGGTTGTGACTTTCAGTTTGGACATTGCCATTGATTAATAATACAAAGTTGTGTAATATTCTCTCACCAAGCTACCATACCCCGCCAAACGCCACCAATTTATCTCATTATGGATATAATCAGAAACACTTGGCATGCAGGACATGTTTGGATTTAGCTTGTTTTGAGCTTATGCAAAACATCTTACAAATTATTTTTCCATAAATTATATTTACAAACTTATGAATAATACATAAAAACTTATTTATTTACATAAGCCATTATGCATGAGTTCAAAATAAATCTAATCCAAACGGGACACCTATCAAAATTAAATAGAAAATGTTAAGGACACTAGTTAAAGAAAGAAATATGATAAAAAAAATCTTAAAATTTGTGTAGTCAAATTATTTAAAGTGTAAAAAACACTATTAATGATAAATTTTTTCGTTTTTATTTTCTTAACTAATGTTCCGGAGATACTAATTAATATGACACAGATTAAATTATGTACAACTAGTAAATCATAGTAATACTCAAAGTCGCTGCATTTTCGTTCCCAAAAAAATGGTAGTAATATTATGCAATATATGACACTGTATTAATGGAAAAAACCGTAACGAATTCTATTCTCTGTTAAGGAGGCAGATATACTACTAGTAGTAACATCTTTGAAATTTAAATTTAACTCTCCAAAAGTTGAATAAATACTGTTTTCAATCTAAAAGTATCATTTAAGTAAAGTTTTTGAGACACTTATTACAATGACTCTATTTTAAAAATAAAAATAATTGTAAGTTTAACTAAAGAACCAACTAATTCAAAGATCATTGTTCAATAATATGAACTAACATAAGTCAAAGCAAAATTTTATATAAAATGATCGAAAATATGAACCTTCAATACTTGAAGGATTTAAACTTGAGACTTGGGGATAAACACTCTTATCTACAGTATATGTTTAGTATGATTCCAAATGTAATAATAATATGTAGATTGAATGTAAACGGACTATGAATCATGTTTTAGTCAATAGTTCTGAATATTTTATAGAAAAAAGTAGGAGTCCTAAATATCGTTATTTAACGATATTAGACTTGGTGTTAAATAGTTTACATAAATAACGAGATTCACATATCTCAACAAAAAAACATATGTTTATATGAATGTTAAAAATAGAATATATTTATCGGTCTTTTGATGTAAATGACGACAATATAAATTAAATGTAATTTTTGTTGAATCAAACTAAACATCGTTTTAAGTAGGGAAATGAATGAGACTAAGGATACATTAGGTAGAGTATTTAAGAATGAGTTCTTGTAAGTTTAATTTAACGGGTTAATTAAGTTTTTTGTCCCAATAAATATCCGCAGCTTTGTTTTTAGTCTGTATAAAAATAAATCACACTTTTTAATCTCTGCAATTGTTTTATTATTATACATTTAAATTATAATAATTAAAATAGGTCAGAATTATTATTATTATTATTATTAATTAAATTATCACACTTTTTAATCTCTGACGTGGCACTAACATGTCATTATTATTATTATTATTATTATTATTTTTATTTTTTAAATAGGTCAGAATTGTTTTATTATTATACATTTAAATTATAATAATTAAAATAATTGATAAAGTTAAATTATAAAAACTAAAATAACATAAAATTAAAACTTAAAACAGAAACTCTAAAAATTCAGATTTGGGGATTTTGCTTCACAGAACAGAAGGAAAAAACGTGAAAACATAAAGCCGCGCCGAAATTGAAGAAAGTTTGAATCTGAAATCAAAATTCTAAATTGAATTAGAGGATGAAATCTGAAACGGTGATGATGTGAAATCACCAAGAATAATTAATTTTGTGGTGTGATTTTGATTACTAATGGAACCAAGTGTAATTAATTTTAGAGAAGAAGAAGAAATAATAAATGGAATTTGGAGTTTGTTTCCATGGAAAGAAGAAGAAGGTGGGGGGAGAAGAAGTTGAAGATGAAGAAGAAATCTGGAATGGAAGAAGGCCTCGCAAGTGAATAAGAGAAGAAAGAAATAATTATGTCTTTTAATCAAACAATAAAAGTACTTTAGTAAATTCATAATTTCCTATTATTATTATTTTTGAAAAAACCATTAAAAAGAAATTCTAAAGTTTTTTTTTTTTTAAATAAAATAAATAATGATGTATCAATGCCACGTCAGCGCCGTTAGAGGGCACTTAACAGCAGGGTCTAAAAGTTATAACGGAAAATTTTGTAGAGATTAATAAATGTGATTTATTTTTATAAGAATTAAAAACAAGGAAAATGATATTTGTTACGAGAGATTTGCATACGAAAATTCACAGATGTTTAAAAACATGCAATTTCAACGTGCTGCAATTTACATTATTTTCTTGGATGTATTATGAATTTAATTTACAATGATACTAGTTAATATGGTTAACCTTAAAAAATGTTTATGATAATACATAAAATTTGGATTTTTGAATTTAACGTGTATATGTTTTGGGTCATGATAACAGATGTCCTAGGGCATTGGTTAACGAAAAAAAATTAAAAGAAATATTTTACAGACTTTTAATGAATTGAGTGTACAAGTTTTAATATAACATTATTATATTTGTTTTCTTAACCAATACTCTGGGGACCCCGGTTAACATATCATATGTTTTATACATTATTGTCACAAATAAAGTGGATGCAATATTATAGATTACAATTATCAATTTTTGGTTTGGTGTGGCCTGATCATTAAAACTTTTGTTGGAATTCTAATGTTATTTTGTACGTGTACTGTTTGAGCGCATGGAGAGTAAGCATTAATAGGCTTCCGTAAAATTTCGTATAAAAAACATCCGTACTATATAGCAATTCCCTAAAAACAAAACTGCAGATATTTATAGGAACCAAAAACTTAATTAATATATACATTATATAGAGATTAGAGTTCAAACTTCAAACTCAATAATTATACATTAAAAAGAAATAATCACTAGATTATATAACAAAAAAAGTAAGTATTTAAAAAACGAAGAAGCTAGTCTTGTGAAAAAATCATACAAAAAAATAGTGTACTTAAAAAAATAAACGAAAGAAAATAGTGTCTATATATATATAAAAAGAAGTCACGTGGAAGCACGTGAGGCAATCGTAAAGAAAGTCGCGTGCCGGCGTGCCCCGCTTTTTCCAACAAAAAATATTAAAATAGAAAGAGTGAGTTAAGGGTAAAGATGGGACCCACGTTACTATTAATTTTGACATATGGTGTCAGTATAGTTCTGAGACATGTGAAATGGGATCACTTTTTCTTCTTTTCTTTACTTTCTTTTTTCCATTATTTAACTCTGTCTCTATAGATACAGACGAATTAGGCTATTATGTGGATTAATATTGGTGGGCTCTTCTTCATCCGTACTACTCCCTCCGTCCCTTAATAAATGATTTAGTTGACAATATGTATTATTGACTTGATATATTTTGACCATACTTTTCTACTAATTCACAAAGATAAATAATATCATGTAAGATGTTGTTGGATTCGTCTCGATGAGTATTTTTAAAATATTAAATTTTTATAATTTTTTTTAGTAGAGAATTGAAGATATCAAAGATAAAACATATGCATTGGTATGTGTGTCAGAGTCAACTAGGTCATTTATTTAGGGATGGAGGGAGTACTGTTTTATTTTGATCAATTTTTTTTTTTTTTTTACCTTTTTTACCTACAAAATTGGAAATCTGTTAAGTTTAAATTTGATTAATTTCGACGCACTTTCAGGATGTATATGGATTGAAGGTTTAGAAGGAGAGAGAAATGTTTTATTTTTCTTTTTAAAATTACGAATTATATAACATATTATTTTAAAATAAATTAAGTGTAATTGAATTATTATATAATCGTTTGTCACGTTAATATGCTAACTTTTTAAAAAACTTTGTATAATACCCGTAATTTAAAAATGAAAAATATATTTGATGATGATTTTCAACGTCCAACTGACCACACTTACGTGATTCTCAAGATGGTTGAAGATATAGACAAATACACTCAACACCTCTTAATGTTCGTCAATGTGACATTATTTTCGTTGGTTGGAAAAGACCTCGGAGGGGTGGGTTAAACTTATCTGTGATGGAGCATACAAAGATTCGTCAGGTCTTGGTGGTTATGATGGACTCTTTTGAAACTCACATGGCAAATGGATTAAAGGCTACTCGCAAAAAATTGGAACATGTGACGCTCTTTGTGATGAAACATGGGGAATGTACTTAGGAATGTAGCTTGCTTAGAGAAAAGGTTTCCATAATCTTCAAGTGGAAAGTGAATCAAAAACTTTTGTTGACTTGATCACAAAGAAAGTTAAAATTAATGGGAAACCACCCACCTTGATACACCGCATACAATACATTTTAAAGTTGAACTGGCAGGTGCATTTCAATAATATCTGGCTGGAGGAAAATAGAAGCGACGATTGGATGGCTAAATTTAGCTTCTCTAGTTCTCTTTGAGTTCTTTTTAAATTCATGTTATGGAGGCTCCTTATAGTGGGATCTTAAGTTTCCTTTTTGATGACATTTTTGGGGCTTGCATGCTTAGAAATATTCGTGTAACTCATTAGAGTTCGTTTTTGGACGTAAGCCCTCTTTTACTACAAAAAAAAAAAACTATATCATCTATTATTTGACATTCCTCTACGAAAGCATACCCAATATCAAAAATCATCTACTAATAACTTTCATCGTTTTATTATCAAGCACCGTCAAAACTTTACACATACATCCAACTAAAAATCAGAAATCTGGATGTTGTGGTTATCTTTATTCGAAATTAAAACAATGAATATTATTTGTACCAAAAAAATGAATATTATTCAATTGGACCCTCTCACCATTCTACCGTAATCATGAATCTCATTAGTAATTTACAAAATCATCTTAAAACCCTTCCAAAATTCCTTCAATAAACCAAGATCCCTCGACTCGACCTTTAGGACAAAAAAAAGGGAATATCAACAAAATTGCACCGTTATTCTCAGTTGTTTGAAATTGAAGATTTTGTGAAATTGGTAAGACAAAACTTTTAGATTGAACATGAGATTTAAAATGTTGGAAAACCATACCAATAGTTAAGAGAGCAATAAATACTATAAAATTTGTCTTAAAAATATAGTAGTTTTAAGATTTAATTAAACAATGATTACATCACATTTTATAATTTTTTTGTTTTGATTGCTTAACCAATACCATGAGACACAGTTTAGCATTTCTCATAACATTACCCTTAAACAATTATTAGCGGCTCTCTATAAAAAAACAAATCCTAATTCACTCATTGGTATGTTTTCCTTTCATCAACCGAGAAAACCAAGCTCTGGGCATTGATAATGATGACCGTGACGCTTTCTTTAGGGGTTCTACTCCCCATATAAGTTGGGAATAGTGAAATGAAAATTATACTAATGAATCGAATATATTCCATCAAGCATATTACTGATAGAAGATATGATGTTCATAATATTAAATATATCTGCCAATAGTATTAATTATTCAATTGAACATTTTTATATGAACTCAAATTTGGAACTTCACAATTCACATTTGTGTGTGAGAATTTTAGTGTACTTGTTAATTTTTGTTTTTGTATAGTTTAGTTGATAAAAAATTCATCTTTTTTATCAAACATATCCTAATCGAGTATTATATTCATATTCAATTGTACTATTTGTAATATAAATTTGAAAATAATAAAGGACTATTTAAAAAAGAAAACATATTTGTTTAAAAAAAAAAGAAAACATATTAAAAAGGATGAAAATGATTTTCTAGAAAGATGGGATAAAAAGAGAGAGAGAAGGATTGATTAATTTGCGCCTTGTGTTTCTTAACTCCAATGATAGCAAAGTCAAAATCTGCAACTCTTCCCTCCTTCCCACTCTCACTCTCCAATGGAATAACGAAAATCTTTTGATAATCTTCTCAGCTACTGAAATAGAACTGCAGTGTCGGATCAAAACTCCATTTGTCAGTCTTCATAACTCTGCAAAAATATATGTGCACTCTGCAGAAGACAGTTTCATCCAAAACTAGAAACACAAAAAAAGAAAATCAAATTCAAAAAATAAAAATAAAAAACACACCAAAAGACAAATTTTAATATAATTATACTATTAATACTCTATACTATACTGTCACGCAGTTCCTATAGGTAGATAGAGTAGATGCTGCATTGCTATAGCATTATTATATAAAAATAAAAATAAAAAAAAAGTTAGAAAGCCCATGGTGGGACTGGGTGGTGCTACTACTATTTCCCTGGAGAGTGGTATTTCCGAAGCAAAAGCAGAAAGACAAATACCGCAGGTTCTATCATCTCTCACTATCTCTTTCTATTATTATAATATTATTATTATTTTTAAGGGGTTAAGCTCTTCTTTTTTCACTCAACTGTCTTGTCTCACTGTCTTTTCTCAAGTGCTCTATCTAACCCTTCCTTCCCCACTTCCTTTAAAAACAAATTTTGCAGGCTTTTCTGTCAGAATCCTTTCTCTCTCTCTCTCTCACCACCACTCTATTTATATTTGTTTACTCTTATATTTTTATATATTTTTTTTTTTATCTCTAGCCATTTAGAAATGAGTTAAAAATAAATTGATTTGTGTTTCAAATCAATCTTAGAATTAAGGGTTAGTTTTTATTTTTATTTTTTTATTTTTTTTATTTTTAATATAATAAATTTATGTTTTAGTCATAAAATATAAAAATGAGTTGCTTTCATCCTCCTAAAATTTGATTAATTTTTATCCTTAGTGACAAGTTTATGTTCTTGATATATTCAAATTATCTCTATGCATTATGTTTATGCTCTACTTATATATATTCATATTGTGTTTAAGAAAATGTTAAAATTATATGTTTAGCATAGGTCAAAATCGAAACAAAATATTATGTGAATGTGAAAAAAGTCCGTTTTTATTTTAAGAATTTAAACCAAAGTTTGTATTATTTTTAAAGAGTTTTGTTAGAAGATACCTTTTATAAAAATGTTTTTTAGCAAATTATCCTATAGACATTTACTAAAAGACACCAATTAATTTTTATCATATAAAAGTTATCCTATAGACATTTACTGCAAGACACCAAAATATTGTAAATGAAAACTAAAAATTATCCTATAGACATTTAGTTATAACTTGCTAAAAGTATCTTTTTAGTAATTATACTTTTATAAGATATCTTTTATAAAAGTGTTTTTTAAATTTGAAAACATTTATTTGTGGTTTTAGCAAGTTTAATGGTAAGAAAAGTAAATATTACTCCCTTGCGCTTTGTGCGTTTTTTATTCCACTTTTAGAATGGTCAAAATTAAGTGGTAGAATTGATTCTAGTATATTTAGTTGTTTTTGAGTAATTTTCATTTACAATTTATTCTACTTGAAGCTATAATTTATAATTTTTGTTTTGATTCTAAAGATTAAAGAAGTTTTTATCTTTAAAAATGAGTTTTATTAGAAGACATCTTTTAGTTTTTATGAAGATGTCTTTTAACAATCCACACTTCAAAAACGAAATTTCTCAATCAAGATCTCGAAGGTATCGGTTAACAAACTCAACTTTAAAAACAAAAAATTAATATTTTCAAATTTAGAAATAAAATGTCTAAAACCACAAATAAATGAAAATAGATGACAAAAATGATTTAAACATTAATAATAGTTCTATTTATTTCTGTCTTACAAGTATCTGCCAAAGATATAAAAGAACCTACAGAGCTTCTGTACAAAAAGCTTTTCACATACACAGTACTTGGTTTTTACACATCCAACACAGTCACCTAACCAAGTAAATTATCTACACACACACACACACTTTACAAAAAGCATCACCAATCTTAATACCTGCACTATCTCTCTCTCTCTCCATGGACTTTCCTACGAAACAATGGAGAAACCAACAGCATGAGTCAGAGAAACAACATTCCACAAAGATGCCAAAACTTCTTCACCCTGCTCAATCTCAATCCCAATCCCATTCCCATCAACAATCACCTGCACTTCCTTTGTTTCTACCTCAACCCAACACCAAAGTCACCAACTTGTCAGATTCAGCATTACCTTCCAACAACAGATTTCCCAGTAAGTTATTTTGAGTTAGCTTAACGCATTAGTAGTACTTTTTATTTGTTTTTGTTTCAAGTGTGCTTTCAAAGTTACTACTATATCTTTCCTCTTTTGGATCCAACACTTTAACTAATTCTTACATTTTCTCTCTTTATTAGGAATAGGAATGGGAAGCCATTTCAGCTTATCTCAATGGCAAGAACTTGAGTTACAAGCTTTGATATTTAGGTACATGTTGGTTGGTGCTTCTGTTCCTCCTGAACTTCTTCAACCTATCAAGAAAAGTCTTCTTCATTCATCTCCTTATTTTCTTCATCATTATCAACCTACAGCATGTAAGTTTCATTCTACTACTTGGTTTCTCTCAAATCTTTACATATCACATACTCCAAAACAAAACCAAAAAACACACTTTCTTTTCTTCGTGTTTTGTGATATCATTGAATAATATTCCCCAAAATGAGGTATATTTAGAATATTTGTTTTGTTTTGTTTTGTGTTTTATTAGTGTTGCAAAGTGGGTATTGGGGAAGAGGAGCAATGGATCCAGAGCCAGGTCGTTGCCGGAGAACAGACGGTAAAAAGTGGCGGTGTGCGAGGGATGTGGTGGCTGGACAAAAGTACTGTGAAAGACACATGCATCGTGGTAGAAACCGTTCAAGAAAGCCTGTGGAACTTCCCACACCAACTAGTAATGGCGGTGGATCTTTCTCTGCTTTGTCTTCTATTTCTTCACAGCCTCTTGTCACTTCCTCATTCAAATCTCCTTTTGATCTTCACTTTACTGAACGGTAATTTTCTACTCTTCTCTCTTTCTAGTTCTAATCATTTTATTTTTGACTTGTAACGAAATAAAATACTGCTACTAGTAGCTTTGTTTTAATCAAGTGGATGATTTTCTAGTAGTTAATGAGTTTAGTAAAGATTATATTTCTAAGAAGTACTTCTCATCTAATTAATTATGTTGATTTGATATAAGCTTTGTTTTTTGAGAAGGGTGAGTGATTGCTAGTATTTGTGTAGTGGGACATCATTTACTTGAACAACTTTTTTTCTTTGTCTTTTGTCATCTTCTTTTTAAGATGGGTTCATTGACTTGCAAAAAGTAAGTTTGAATTTGATGCATAATAACCAATTGAACAAATAATTGAAGAAAGATCAGTAATTGGCTCACTCAGCATTGTGACTGAGATACGGACCCCCAATGAGGGAGCATGGCCAATATGTCTCATATACTTTGCAAAATAATGAAGCCTTTGGATTTGGCTCAAATAATCCCCAACCGTTTCTTTCTAAAACTAAATTTAGAAATCATCAATCACGCCGTCCGTCCATATGAACTCTTGAGACTTAAGAGTCCAATGTAGTACAATAATATATATAGTATGACTAGTAATTTATAAGTGGGACATAATTCACCATACAAATGGTTTTTTTTATAGGATTGTGGCTTAAATTAATTTTTATGATGGTACAAAGTCTGTCTTAAATTTGTTGGACACCATTATTAATACCTTTCAACAACTCTAACCATGCAAGTCCTTTTTATAGAGTTGAGTTATTATCGTATTAAGATGGTTTGCACATAATAGAAAAAATACTGAACTCAAATTTGAAGAGGCACATTTGTTTTTATTATTATTATAATTTGTCCTTGCTTGATATTTATGCTGTCTCATTACTGGGCCCCATGCAGCTCCACTGGGACCAAAATTGAAGAGAAGAGCTTATGTGAAAGCGATGATCATGTGGGTGGGGATGGAAGACCAGGTGGGCAAATGCTAAGGCATTTCTTTGACGATTGGCCACGATCACTGCAAGACTCTGACAATGCTGAAAACAATGGTGGGTCATCCTCCACATGTCTCTCAATTTCAATGCCAGGAAATAACAACACTTCTTCTTCTTCTTCAGATGTGTCATTGAAATTGTCCACTGGCTATGGAGAAGAACCATGTCCAAGAAATGAGAATGTGGGCCTAGTACAAACTGAGCAGCAACAACAACAACTTCAATTGAATTGGATCGGAGGATGGAATTCAGGTAATCAAGTGTCTTCAATGGGAGGACCACTTGCTGAGGCACTTAGATCATCTACTTCAACTTCTTCACCTACTAGTGTTTTACATCAATTGCCACGTTGTTCTGGTTCTCAAACCAGCTACATTAGCACCTAAGTTTAGTAATTGGTGCTTTAATTAACTTGTGTTGTTTTGGGGGTTAGTTTCCACTTTTGGAGAAATGTTGGAGTTGGACCACGGACACGTTTTGTATCAATTTTTTGAACTATGTTTGTTGACTTGTTGTTGGGAAGGAAAATGATAATGGATGGTCTTTATTAATCAACATTTCATTATGATTGTAAATGAAATTAATTTCATTCTCATGTGCTTACTTAGCTCATTGAAATTGATAATGGATGGTCTTTGTTAATCAACATATCATTGTTTTTTTAAAACTTAAATTTCATTCTCATGTGCTAAGACTTAAATACATTTTGTCCCATCAAGACTTTTTGTCTCAAATAAATCCTACAATATATGTTTTTGATTAAGACAATGACGTGACCAAAATAAATACACATTGTTGTTTTCACATAGAATTAGTAATGCCTAGTGTCCGGTCTCTGTGAGCTTAACAAGTAATGCTAGTGTCCAAAAAGAGACTCGAACCAACCAATTTAGAACTACTTCCTCTTATCTTCCCTCTCTCCCAACTGTCAACCCCGGAAATTCAAATATTCCAATCAGAGTTGAATTCTCTTCATCACACTTTCCATCCACTCTACTCTATCTTCATGTACCTTTCTTGAATTTTACTCTTTGACGCGACTCTCACTCCTACCTCCCTTTGTATTGTGCAAAAAAGCATCCAAATTCCAACAACAATGGCCTATATTTTTGGAAAATTACTTTCTCCATTTCAAAACTGTCCATTCCCTTATCTTAGCAGGAGTTAATTCATGTTTGACATTTTTCAGCATGGGTTAACTCACGTTGACACTTTTAAGACCGGTTAACCTGACTTAAAAAGTGATTGAACCGTTTTTAAACATGTTAACATGAGTTAATTCACGCTGAAAAATGCAAAACGTTTAAAAGAGAGAAGAACATTTTTGATATTTTTGTTAGCAATGCAGTGTCAAGCAGTCGAATGAATGAAGACCAATTGTTTTTTCTTTTGCATAAACTAATCAGCAGAGACCTGTCTATGCAAAGTTCAAAAACATGTCTAATCCTAACATCAGTTTTAGTATATTTCAATAACATAAAATAATTTTATATCAATATTAAATTGTACAGATAAGTTTAATTAAAAAAAAAAAATAGTGCCTACGCTCATACAATAGTATCAATAAATAATCAAGATTTGAATTTGATAAAGGATAATAAAAAAAGATAAACAAAATCCTGAAAGTGTTTAGAGTTTTTCTATTTACACCCCATGTTTTTCTGATTACACCCAAATTTTTTTAAAAGTTTTTTATAATACCAAAATTGCCCTTTTATATAAATTTTCTTAAAACCCTAATTTTATTCATTGTCAGTGAGTTTCACCCTCTTTCACCCCACAAAGCGATCGATCAAACAATTTGATGTTCAATATCAATCTCCATTGAAAATTAAAGAGTGAATCAAAATATTTTTCATCCATACTCAATTGGATATAAGTAAGTGAATTTCTTCTTATATTTGCTAGTTTCAATTTTTTTCCTTCAACTGCACTGATGCACTATACGATTACAGTTTTAATTTACATTGGCAAGGTTAACTTAAATTCAGTTTAAGTAGGTTCATGTAAATTGAGTTTACATGAGCCTACTTAAATTGAGTTTACATGAACCTACTTAAACTAAGTTTACATGAACCTACTTAAACTGAGTTTACATGAACATACTTAAACTGAGTTTACATGAACATACTTAAACTGAGTTTACATGAACCTACTTAAACCGAGTTTACATGAACCTACTTAAACTGAGACATGAACATACTTAAACTGAGTTTACATGAACCTACTTAAACTGAGTTTACATGACCTACTTAAATTTAAATTGAGTGTACATGACCTAACTTACATAAACTGAGTTTACATGAACCTACTTAAATTAAGTTTACATGAACCTACTTAAACTGAGTTTACATGTGCATACTTAAACTGAGATGAACATATAATCATTGAATAAGATTGAACTTTTAGATGTACATTTAAACTAAGCTTGCATGATCTACTTAAACTAAGTTTACATGACCTACTTAAACTTAGTTTACATGAACCTACTTAAACTGAGTTTAAGTTGGTACACTTACTTAAATTTAGTTTACATGAACTCAGTTTACATGACCTACTTAAACTCAGTTTACATGAACCTACTTAAACTGAGATTAAGTATATACACTTAAACTCAGTTTATATGACCTACTTCAACTAAGTTTTAGATTAAATTTTATGAAAGGGTAATCTTGTCATTTTGGGGTGCAACCATGATTAACTAGGGTGCAAGTAGAAAAACTCAAGTGTTTATTGTTTTAGTCTGAAAATAAGGACTTGTAACCCCTCCAATTTTTTTTTTTTTTTTTTTTTTTTTTTTTTTTTTTTTTTATGGTGGCAGAGGTTTGAACCCCGGACCTTGCATATATTATGCATGGTCCATATAAACTAAGCTAAGCTCATGAGGACCCTCCGATTTTATTTAACTTGACATGTGAAGTTATTTTAATTGTCTTAATTTTATATACAAATGAGTTATAATTACTAGAATATCCTTTACTACAATAATATTCCATTAAATTTGTATTGAAATTATGCACTCAACTGGAAAAATACTTTACTTATTTTTTTAAATGAGAATTGTTTTTTCTTTTCAATAAGACATGAGTTAGTACAGAAATGAATGAATTTATTTATCATTATCCAGTGCTGCTGCTACACCCGTGGCAAATGGCAAAGGTTCCATCATTTAGACTAAGGCAATTATTTTCACCGTGTACAATTTGCTTCATTATCACGGCTCTATTGCCATAATTCAACTTTTAACTCCGAAAGGAGATATCATATATAAGGCCTCCCGCAAAATTTTCTAGGGTAAATTAAGGTCAATGCACTTATGCAGATCACATTATTATGTGCACAGAAACGGTAGATCTGAAGTTTAGTACCGTACTTTTGTTGTTTCACATTCTTCACACGCCATGCAACTTGTGCATGTTAAACCCTAAAATGTGTAAACAGAAAAGCCTGTGTGCTATACATAATTTACCTAGCAAGGCATATGCACATGCACAAACACTTGGACGTTGGTCTGCTGCACCATTAAAGATTAAGTTAACTAGCGCTCCACACATTTTGGTTGAGTTCTGCTTTAGAGCTTCAGAGCCTGTTAATCACCACAAGTTGGTTGGCTAGTTTTAATTGACTGCATCAATGCCATTATGCATTTCTTATACTTATCCAAGAATTGTCATCAGGGTTCAACTTCAACTGATTGTTGAATTGTCTCTGATTCAACTCCAACTGACAGTTCAACCGGCTCTGATTCAACTCCATCTACAAGAGCATATACCACTGCTGTTCTACAAGGTGCATAAACGAGGAAGGAACGAGGCCGGTCATCATACCATCCTTCCTGTAAAATCATCCAAGAGAATCCAAAGAGTTTGTTAATTCCACCGGGAGAACCCAAAATGGTAAAACCATGACCCCAAGAATGTAAGAAAAAGATAACAAAATAGAAACACAAATAATACAAGCACGCTTGTGTGTCCACGCCTGAACATTTTCACAAAGAAACAAGTTTAGAGAAGTCCCTTACCGAAGTGAAGTACTCAGCAGTATGATTGAGCCTATTGAAGCCACCAAACAAGGACTCATCTGAATCCAAGACAATCTGGAAAAAGGAAAGGCATAATCCACCAATACAATGTTAAACAGATTCCCAAATATTGGAACAGAAAAGAAAAGTATAATCAGTATTGATTATCTCATGTTTCACACATTAACATTCACCGTCAGTAGAAGTCTCGTATCAAAAGATGAGAAGAACATATGCTCTCTAAAGCAAATGAATTCAATAATAATATACATCCACAATAAGAAAGAAGATTAAAATTGGTTCACTTGAGGGTTTCGTAATTGGAAATTACTTGATCCAAATATCGCACTTTCCTGGATCAGGGTATGGGTTAGGAGACAGACACATGATGAAAATGATGTTTCTTAGAATAAAATTGCATATCATAGCTTTGCATTGTTGTAAAGGACTTTTATTGTTACTACTTTAGTCTTGCCAGAGTAATAATACATAGATAGTACCTTATATTTCCCTGGCTTTAAACAGCCAACTTTGTAATCTGAATAACTGTTGGTCCAGTGAAAATTGAATACAAAGACCAGGTTGTCCCTTTCAAAGATTATAACTCTGTCACCTTCATTTTTCCTTGAAATATATTGGTGCTCAGAAATCATGAACTGCACCAAAGGTAGGCACAGTTAATTTTCCTTAACTGCTTAGTTATTAAAAACCAAAAAATAATATTAACCCCTATCTCATTTGTGAGAAAAAAACCTAGGTTTAATACAATCTGTAAAATAAAAAAATAAAAAAATAAGTTGCATAACACTGCAGATAGAGCTTGTCTTGAAATGAGTAGAAATCAATGATGAGCAACTTCCCACAAAGTGTGTATTATTGTTATTCAAAACCAACTTCCCACAAGTTATCTTAAATCAATGATGAGCAACAAACGTCAAATCACAAGCAGATACCAAAGATTTTTTTTAGGCATTTCATTGACAAATAAAATAGTAGATAACAAAATTTGAAAACTTACACCATATCTTTCTTCTAGGTGCTGCATAGCTCGATCAAATTCTTGCATTCCATGATATCTTAGATATTCTGCATCACCCTGATTAAGGAACATAGATGATCATTTTTGTAGCCTTTGAACTAATGCCTTGGTAAGTTTTTCATTTATTTTTTCCTAGAAGCCTTAGAAATTCTGATGGCTTATGATATATACACGTACCTCACTGCTGAATGTCAAAGCAATGCAGATAATAAACAACATAGTTTAATAGTTTCATCCTATATCTGTCAGATTTTATCAGGCAAAAGCTCGTCATAATCAATTTGTATTTTTAGTTCTATATTCAAGCATCTTGCCATACGTTGTGTTGTATGCTAGTTTCCATCTGTCTCACTCCACGTGTCCATATGCTAGCAAGTAGCAACTTCATTTGAGTTTCATGGCATGTGAAACTTTTCAACATTTCATCTGTCCAGTCATCTAAATTACAGACACCACAAACTTAAATACATCTGCAATACCTAGTCATACGTGCTATAGTTTGTTTGTTACTCAATGTAATTCAACAATTCATATATATCATCTTTCTTTAGTAACTCCAAACTAAAATTGCAAAGTGAATTTCTGGAAATATGAAACATGCATATATTGCAATAACAATGAAATCCATGCTGATTTGGTAATTTAGGTAAGATTACAAGAGCAACCAACATCATCAACCATGCTGCAGAAAGAGATCATGCTTTTGCTTATTCTCAACAAAAAGGCCAATCCTTGTGGTAATATATGTTTACTCGATATATATCATGGTCTACATCTAGCTCAGAGAAATTAAATTAGTGCAATCATATTCAGAAAGACGAAGGAGTTGGCGAGGGATTTCTTTTGAATAAACAATTATTTGCAAAAAAAGATTCTTTTTGGTGTAAAATGTCAGGGTGAGCAGTCCATTTTAAACGGTTACATATCCATGTCAAAACAAAATCAGGATAATTAAAATAGGTTTTGTAAACCAGTCCATTTTAAGCGGATGGGTATTTAGTTGGGTTATTGTCTTACATACGGATAGATATCTATATCCTCTGTCACCCTCAACTTTGCTTCTTTTTTTTGTAATTCCATTTTCCTCTACCGCTCACAACATCGATTGTCGCAGCCAGAAATCTCTGCCACGTTCTGTAGTGGTGCTACTGAAGTGGTTCATAGAGATCAACAGAATCTGAAATAGTCTTGGAATTTTTTTAAGCTCAGGTAGCCACGTTGTGGTGGATAAATATCTATATCCTCTGTTACTCTCAACTTAGCTTATTTTTTTGATCGTTCCATTTTCCTCTACCGCTCACAACATCGATTGTCGCAGCAATAAATCTCTGCCACGTTCTGTAGTGGTGCTACTGAAATGGTTCATAGAGAGCAACAGAGACCGGGGATGCTGGAAAATAGAAATCTGACATAGTCTTGGAATTTTTTGAAGCTCAGGTAGCCACGTTGTGGCGGCCGTCAACCAGATTTGTGACTGCGGCTTCGTGGCGGCTCATGGTGCTCCTTGTGGTTCGGATATGGATGATGTGGGTTCACAGATCTGCAATGATTTACCATCACTGCCCTTTGAAATGGATGCAAAAGACTGCCATAAACGACGATCAGTTCGTATAGGTGCTGTGGCAATGATTAGCAATGTGCCTGGAATTCCTTTTGTTGAGCCTTAACAGTAGAATTCCATCTTTGTTTTCATAGCAGTAACTATCAAATAGCACTACTTGACATGATTTTCATTGTGGTTGATGTATCTTTGATGAATAGGCCTTAGCCTTTTTATGTTGACATTCATTCTGATGGCAGAACAAACATGATCTCATATTTTGTATTGGTTAAAAACCAGATTTGGAACTGGAACCGGATTCAGCACTGGTTTGAACCCAAATTGAGATGAGAAATGTGTTTTTGGTTTAAAAATCCAATCCACCAAGTGGCTATCAAATGGATATGGATAGGTTTTTATGAAATTAGTTATTTTGCACAGCCCTAAAAAAAATTGTTTTCAATAATAAGGGATTGGGTTATAAAGGGTAAATCACAGTTACATGCATGTTAAATGGCCAGGGACAGAATATTGACTTAATTTACAACACAAAACTGGAAAACCTATTACACATTCTCCGGTTCCTTTGAGAAACTTTTTGTTTTATGATTTTACCATTATATCCTCCGAATAAGGATCGGAAAAATGTTAGTATATGGCCCTCATTCTTCAAATCTACTTGAATCATGTATGCAAATGATATCTACAGTAAGCTTTATAATTAATCAGCAGTAAGATCAAACGTGTTTCACCACCAAGTAGTTCCCAACTAACTGAAACCCCATAACAACAAACGTTGGAATATAAAGTAGTACTTGCACAAGTTGTGAATGAAGGAACCAGAAACTTACCAAGTCAAATCTACGCCTGCATTTATCATAACTGTTGTTATTCCCAGGAACTACTGTGCCATTAGGAAGATGTTGATCACCCCTTGGAAAATCGATCCACTCTGAACAGAACAATAATAAATTATCAAACTTAATTTATCATTGATTTGGTAACAGCAAATCCAACAACTTCTCAAATTGTCAAATAATTATGATTTTTCTAATAAATAATAAAAAGAACAAGTCAAATAAACTTACCAGGATGGCCGAATTCATTCCCCATAAAATTTAAATACCCTTCACCACCAAGGCCCATAGTAATAAGCCTAATCATTTTGTGTAATGCAATACCACGATCGATTAGAGGAGTAGATGGTCTGTCTAAAGCCATGAAGTCATACATATCCTGAAGTAGCCAACAGAGCATAAGTAAAATGTAAATGTCCAATGACAAACTACAGCAATTACCATTTATTAAACAAAAGCAAGAATCCTTAATGATTTGACAGAAGCTAAGTAAGAACCTAACGAATTCAAGAAACAGCGAGAGAATCAACGAATGCCTAAGCTCAACAACACTCATCTACATACTTAGAGGCTGATTGCAAATGCGTACGAGAAGTTTCCACAAGATTTATAGTAGTCAAGAAAATTTGATTTATATGCTACAAAAAATAACTTCACTGCGGCATAAGTTCCCAATCTCTTCAGAAAAAAAAGAGATAGCTATGATCCAGAATAAGTTCTTCTAGCATAATTGAAACACACAATATATTCAAGAGCTACGCACCTTGTCCATCAACCAAAATGCTAGTGTCTTGTCACCAACCAAGGCTTGGTCATGACTTTCAGCATAAACCACACAATTTTCTAGCCACCTTCTGTTTGTCAGTGTGTGGACTATATCACCCATTCTCCAATCTTCATCCTTTTTCCTACATAAAAAACGATATGGCTGAAATTACGGCAGGAGTTTTGAACGGATATAGGATTTGATTTTTATAATAGTTTCCAACAAAAAGACAAAATTAGATGTAGGCTTCAATTGATGGTTGCAACGTTGAGATACAGAAAATGTTGTATCTCCGGATGCAAAAAATTAGATAACACACTACCAAGCTCTGTGCATTGAAGCAATACTTACATGCAATATATTCAAACAAAATTATTCTTCATTTACATTTGGACGTCACCTTAGACTTTGGAGGTTATGTTATATGAGAATATTCACCATTAGGCATATAAGTGCCCAAACTTCTTAGCAATAACATATTCTATATGTATGCTTGTAACCAACGAAACAAAAACCCATGCTATATCTGATTTGCTTATACTAAGGGTAGCCCGGCACTAAAGCTGCCGGATACGCAGGGTCCGGGAAAGGGTCCCACCACTTTAGAGTACTGTACGCAGTGTTACCCTGTTTTTTACGGAAGAGGCTGTTTCCAGGACTTGAACTTTTGACCTTCCAGTCACGTGACAACAACTTTACCGTTGTGCCAAGGCCTCCCCTTTTGAACATATATAATATTTCTGGGCTCATCAATGCAGATTGGAAAGACATTAGAACTTCATATCTAATTATGATTTATCTGAGATTCTAAACTTGATGCAAATTGATAAAAAAAAATGAACATAATGTACTCCTCTAGGTTAGAGTACTTCAGTGATTTAGTTTTCTGATTCTCTTGCAAGAAATGAACAATTCAATACTACAAACTATGCAAAAAGGTTTAATATCACAAGACACCAAAAGAGAATCTAATATTTGTAATCCAAAGATGATAAAAGACCCTAGATAAACTACAAGTCTAATAAAAAATATAATTCTAGCAAATCATAAATACATTTAAAAAACTAGATAAATCCTAATAAAAATAATCTAATAATATGTTTTTCTATTCTGCATCGCCCATTCACATTGGTTTTAGCATTAACATTATTTGTAGTACAATGGCAATGAAGGATCGAATAAATACGAGCCCATCTCTAGTCTTTCTTTTGGGTTACTTCTTTAATTTTTATTTCTACCATTCTGTTGCACCATGTAGTGGCTCGTTCATTTTTTTGATATAACGATAGAAAAATCGATAGCTAGAAATTCCATTTGACACAAATGCACTATATTTGTAATCATAGACATCCCATGGACAGGATTATTTGAAAGAAACCATGATATGATGTATTCGCACTGCAGAATTAAGAATAAAAGATTACTTAAGAAGGTCAATCCACTTGTCTGCAACGGCCATATGCAAGCGATAGTTAAAGCCAATCCCACCATCTTGTGTTGGAAGGCAGAATGTTGGCATTCCACTCACCTGGAAATGGAAGGAAAATTGTAACATCAATTGCTTATTTTTATTGAGTCAAGTAGAGGGTGTTCAAACACCATACTATCAGGTAAGGATGGAAAGACAATAAAATTTATGAGATCACAATTACTCAACTCCTAATACAGTTTAAATGAAGTATAACTTAATTAGCGTAAAACTTGAGAGAACGACATACATCTTCACCAATTGAAACAGCTTCAGGATAGAGCCCATGAATGAGATCATTAACAAGCATCAGGTAAACCACAGCTTCAACATCAGTTGCAAAACCAAAATACTCATTGTAATTTCCAGTAAAAGATACCTGCAGCAAGGTTCAAGAATCTTTTTAAGAAAAAAAAAAGTGAACGATAGAGAAACAGGAATAATCCTATATCTGATTGAAATGAGAACCCTTTGCTTCAAAGGATAACCGCAACTATAGTATATTTCAACAGTTATTTTGAAATTGTTTCCTTTTTTTATTTTTTTATATATCAACTTCTCTTTGTCCTTTCAAATCTCATTATCTGGGTTGAGGTATCTCTCCGTATCAGAGATCGCATTGTTGTCAACAAGAGGTCTAGATGATTTTTTCTATAGTAAACTGACTATATGTTATCATAAAAATTGTAAAAATCATCCACAATGCAAAACGATCCCTGTTTAAAATCTATAGTATTCAATAATCCTGATTGGTGCTATTGTCCTTTACAGAATCATATACTTATACTATATTTCTATCCAACTCATTAACCTCTTGATCTTTCTTAACAGTTTCTCTTAATAAGTTTTTCTAGGTCTTCCTATGCCTCCCTTTGTTCTCCTATTCATATATATTTATTTACTAAAAAAAATGTAGGCTACTTAGACCCTTGTTTCAGTGCTCTACTTAACGCGGAGAGTGGGGAGGAAGCTAGTATGGGGACAGAGGCGGAGCCCCTCATGGGCCATGGCCCACCCCCAATTTTTTTTTTCTTATATATATATTATGTTTTGTAATTATATGATGATTGTGTCGCACGCTGTAGTGGTTAAGAGCCTTTTTGCCAAGTCTTATGTGCTGGGTTCAACTCTTGCCAAAGCCATTTTCATTTATTCTTTTATTTTCTTTTGTATAAAAAAAAGCATTCATAATTGTTAAAATAATCCTTTTTTTTGTTACTTAATCCTTTCTTTCTTTAATAAAACATAACTCCTTTATTCAATTTAAAATAATCTTTTCCTTCCTTTTGGGTACAATTGTCTCTTTACTCTTTTATTTTAATTTTTTTTTATAGGAAGGGAACTTCAACTCTTTTTTGGTCAAAAAAATTCTCTTTTAAAACACATAACATATTTTTTATATAAAAGAGGACCTCAACCATCTTTTATAATGCATAACATATAACATAAATGTTAAAATATCCTTAAAAAACATGATATCATAAAAATATTTAATTGTGTATAAACATTAATTTTTAGGTAAAAAAAAAAAACTTCCCTAAAAAAAAAGGTAAAAAAAATACTATATTCTTTATTAAATTAAAATATATTTCATTATTGTACTTGATTATAAGTATATTTTCTTATGTAATGATCTTTTTTACATTAATATATATGTCATGAGTTTTATTTTAATTTTTTTTTACTCAGTCGTTTGATTCAATTCGATTTAATACCTATACATCGGTTTATTGAAGTCGAGTCATTTAATTCAGTCGTTAGGTTCAATGACCTAGTTGTTCGATCAATTATCTTGTCCTTTATCAAGGTTGATAAACGGTTCAGATTTTAAAATATCGGTTTGAATTATATTCAACAAATAACAAATTTGTAGTCATTGGAAGTAACCAATGATAAAATGTACTTGTAAGAAAATTAAGCTCCATCACTATTTATGGTGTTAGAATAATTAATCAAGTACTTAGTGGAGATATTGAAAAGTTGTGACTATTTAGTTTTAACTCCACTAGTCATTTTATTGATTGTATTGATTAATCTTCCTTATTAATTAGGGGTTAACTAGGAGACTCCTACCTATATAAATGTACACTCTCACCACATAATATGATATAATAAACATATTTTCAGTTCTAATATGGTATCTAGAGCTTCTTGATCCAGAGCCATGCCATGTGTACTGCTACGTCTTCTCCCACTCCCTCTGATGCGCAACGCGTAACTGCTGCAGCATCCAAAACCTTCAAACAAGTAGTTTCTGTTAAGCTTGATGATACGAACTACCTTCAATGGAAGCAACAAGTTGAAGGTGTTCTTCGTGGAACGAAGATGGTGAAATTTGTGATTTCACCTGAGATTCCACCGGTTTATCTCACAGATGCAGCGCGCGAAGCTGGAACCGAGAATCCTGCTTACACTGAATGGGAAGAACAAGATTCATTGCTCTGCACCTGGATTCTTTCAACGATTTCGCCTTGGCTACTTTCGCGATTCGTTCTCCTTCGCCACTCATGGCAGGTTTGGGATGAGATCCATAGTTACTGCTTCACGCAGATGAAGACGCGTTCGCGTCAACTTCGATCTGGACTTAGATCCATTACGAAAGGTTCACGCACTGTCGCTGAATTCATTGCTCGAATTCGCGCAATTTCAGAGTCTCTTGCTTCAATTGGAGATCCAGTCTCTCACAGGGACCTAATTGAAGTTGTTCTTGAAGCACTTCCTGAAGAGTTTGACCCTATTGTTGCTAGTGTGAATGCGAAATCTGAGGTTGTTTCTTTAGATGAACTTGAATCTCAGCTTCTCACACAAGAATCTAGAAATGAGAAGTTCAAGAAAGCTGCTATCAGTGAACCTGTTTCAGTTAATCTCACTGAAACTGCAAATTCAGAATCCCAATCTCATGGTCCTAATTCTCAAAACCACAATTATACTGATGGCACCGGAAACAATCAGTTTCCTAACTCTAACCCTAATTTTGGAGAAAGAAATGGTCAGTTAAGAGGACGTGGTGGCCGTTTTGGTGGTAGATTCAGAGGACGTGGCGGCCGTTTTGGTGGAAGATCCAATGTTCAATGCCAAATATGTTCAAAAACTGGTCATGATGCAAGCTATTGTCACTACCGTTTCTCTGCCCCACAGTATGATTACTACAGTCCCTATGGCTCACCAGGAGGCTATGGTGCACCTCCAAATGTATGGATGCAGAACATGTCACGTCCTCAACATTCTGGACAGTTTCTTGGGCCTCCCACACAGGCTGGGAATCAGAGAGGTCAAGCTCCCCAGGCCTTCTTAACTGGCTCAGATCCACACAATTCATTCAACAATGCCTGGTACCCTGACTCAGGTGCTACTCATCATGTCACCCCTGATGCATCCAACCTCATGGATTCCACGTCTCTTTCAGGTTCTGATCAGGTCCATATTGGAAATGGACAAGGTTTGGCTATTACCTCTGTTGGTTCCTTACAATTTACTTCTCCTTTACATCCTTAAACTACTCTAAAACTGAATAATCTCCTTCTTGTTCCCTCTATAACAAAAAATCTTGTTAGTGTGAGTCAGTTTGCTAAAGATAACAATGTTTACTTTGAGTTTCATCCTAATCATTGTTTTGTCAAATCTCAGGATTCTTCTAAGGTGTTTTTAAGAGGTATTCTAGGACATGATGGTCTCTATCAGTTTGAGCACACCAACTCATTCAAGACCACTGCTCCTGTCTCTCAAAATTCTAGTGTCAACACTGTTTGCAATAAAGTTCCAGCACAAACTGATAATTCTGCCTCTTTTCATTTAGGTCCCTCAACTGATTTCAATTTCAATAATTTTCAATGTAATAATGTTGAACATTTACCTAGTAGTTCAACATCTAGTTCTACTCAGTTTTTTTCCTTCCATGTATGGTATCTGGCATAGCAGACTTGGACATCCTCATCATGAGGTGCTCCAAAGTATTATCAAACTTTGTAATATACAATTACCAAATAAAAGCTTGTCAGATTTTTGTACTGCTTGTTGTCATGGTAAGGTTCATAGACTGTCATCTTTTGCATCTCAAATGACATATACTAAACCTCTTGAATTAATTTTCTGTGATCTTTGGGGACTTGCACCAGTTGAATCCTCATGTGGATATACCTATTTTCTTACTTGTGTGGATGCTTATTCTAGATACACATGATATATCCTCTGAAACTCAAATCTCACACACTTTCTACATTTCAGAATTTTAAAACCATGATTGAATTGCAGTTAAATCACAAAATTACTTCTGTCCAAACTGATGGAGGTGGTGAGTTTTTACCTTTCACAAAATATCTCAATAGCCTTGGCATCACTCACATATTCACTTGTCCACACACTCACCATCAAAATGGCTCAGTTGAAAGGAAACATAGACATATTGTTGAAACTGGTCTCACTCTTTTATCCCATGCACAAATGCCATTAAAGTTTTGGGACCATGCCTTTTTAACTTATTAACTGCAACTTACCTTATCAACAGGTTACCTACACTAGTTTTAGCAAATAAATCACCCTTTTTCTTACTTCACCTTCAATTTCCAGACTATAAATTCCTTAAAAGCTTTGGCTATGCATGTTTTCCCTTTTTGAGACCTAACTCTCATAAGTTTGATTTTCATTCAAAGGAGTGTGTTTTCTTGGGATATTCCAACAGTCACAAAGGATATAAATGTTTAGATGCTTCAGGTAGAATTTTTATATCCAAAGATGTTGTGTTTAATGAGGTAAAATTCCCTTTATCTTGACTTGTTTCCATCTAAGAAAGTGTGTTCTGTTTTACCAGATGGTCCCACTTTATCCACTTTTCTTCCCACTCCTGTCTCAACAACCTTTACTGTAAACCCACCTACTCCCCAAAATTCTCATTCTGAGTCTGTTCCTCACATTGTTAACTCACCTACTCCCCAAACTTCTCATTCTGAGTCTGTTCCTACTACTCCCATATCAAACACCCCTCAGACTCCATCCATTAGTTCTCATCATTCCGAGTCCTCACACAAAAATAATGTGGTCCTAAATCCCACACCCATCACCATTCTATCTCCCTCTGCATCTCAAAATTCCTCACCTGAGTAATCTGCTAGTGTTACTAGCTCTCAGACTACTAATTCCGAGTCTCCTCCTCCTGTTCCTCACAGAATTCATCCTCAAAACCGTCACACAATGAGAACCATAGGCAAACATGGAATTGTGCAGCCCAGAATTAACCCTACACTCCTTTTGAGAATTAACCCTACACTCCTTTTGACTCATGTTGAGCCCACTTCTTACAAAACTGCTCTTCAGGATCCTAAGTGGCATTTAGCAATGCAAGAAGAATATAATGCTTTACTTCATAATCAGACATGGTCTCTAGTATCTCTTCCTGCAAATAGACTGGCCATTGGATGTAAATGGGTATTCAGGGTAAAAGAAAATCCAGATGGCACTGTAAACAAGTACAAGGCACGTTTAGTGGCTAAGGGTTTTCATCAACAAGCAGGTTTTGACTACAATGAGACTTTTTCCCCTGTAGTCAAACCTGTTACAGTGAGGACAGTTTTGACACTTGCAGTTACTTATAACTGGACTCTTCAGCAGTTGGATGTGAACAATGCATTCCTAAATGGAGTGCTAACTGAGGAAGTCTACATGGTGCAGCCTCCTGGCTTTGAATCTTCTGACAAGAACCTTGTATGCAAACTACACAAGGCTCTCTATGGGTTAAAACAGGCTCCCAGAGCATGGTTTGAGATATTGAAATCATCTTTACTTAGGTTTGGGTTCAAGTCAAGCAGATGTGATCCTTCTTTGTTTACTTTGCACACTCAAGCTCACTGCATTTTTATATTGGTTTATGTTGATGATATTATCATCACTGGAAACTCAAAATTGGCTATTCAGAATCTAGTTCATCAACTCAATTCTGAGTTCTCCCTTAAAGATTTGGGTATACTAGATTATTTTCTCGGCATAGAGGTGCATCACTCACCATCTGGCTCTTTACTTCTCTCTCAAACCAAATATATCAAGGACCTTCTTCAGAAAGCTAACATGATTAATGCTAATAGCATGCCCTCACCAATGGCATCCAGTACAAAATTGTCTAAATTTGGTTCAAGTACAGTCTCAGATCCTACATTTTTCAGGTCAATTGTTGGTGCATAGCAATATGCAACCATAACAAGACCTGAAATATCCTACTTTGTGAACAAAGTTTGCCAGTTCTTATCAAATCCCCTTGAAGATCACTGGAAGGCAGTCAAGAGGATACTTAGATATCTGTAGGGTACTTTACACCATGGGTTAATGCTTACACCTGCCAGCTCTACTGAACCTATTGCAATCACCGGCTTTTGTGATGCTGACTGGGCTTCAGATCCTGATGACAGAAGAAGCACATCAGGAGCCTGCATATTTCTGGCCCCAATCTAGTTTCCTGGTGGGCAAGGAAACAGACCCTTGTAGCTAGATCTAGTGCAGAGGCTGAATATAGAAGCCTTGCACAAGCTTCTGCTGAGATTATTTGGATCCAGTCTCTTCTCAATGAATTGCAAATTAAGAGTAAAATTCCTCATGTCTATTGTGATAATCTCAGTGCAGTTTCTCTTGCTCACAACCCAGTCCTGCACTCAAGAACCAAGCACATGGAATTGGATATTTTCTTTGTGAGAGAGAAGGTTATAAGGAAGGAACTGAATGTCTCGCATGTGCCTGCTCAAGACCAGCGGGCAGATGTCTTGACTAAGCCTCTGTCCACTGCCAGATTCCTTTATCTTAGAGACAAACTGAGGGTTTGTGACACCCTCCGTTTGAAGGGGGACTGTTAGAATAATTAATCAAGTACTTAGTGGAGATATTGAAAAGTTGTGACTATTTAGTTTTAACTCCACTAGTCATTGTATTGATTGTATTGATTAATCTTCCTTATTAATTAGGGGTTAACTAGGAGACTCCTACCTATATAAATGTACACTCTCACCACATAATATGATATAATAAACATATTTTCAGTTCTAATATATGGCCCACCCTAGACTTTTTTTCTAGCTCCGCCACTGGTAGGGGATAACCTAAATTGTCCACTCCACTATTGAACAATTTTTCAATTATTAAGCAGGTTATGTCCATGGTTATCATGCATTGGTGTATGTATGTAGACCCATCAAGCTGTAAAACTATCATTCAGAAAAAAAAAATTGCATGAAGGAAGAAGATTTAGAGAGGAAAGAAGTAAAAGAGGAGGACAGATATACAACAAAAGAACGTAAGAAAACAAACAGGACCATAAAACAATAAGGTTACCCAATTCTCTGCATTGTTCTGACAATAATACAAAATGTTATCTAAAATTTCAACCCTTTTTTCTTCACTTGGAAATACTATAATCCATGATTACCAAGTAAGAATGCAGCCAGGTTATCTTAGAATACCATAAATTTAAAGACCAGACACAAAAACCAACTAGAATGTACCTGCAGTCCATGATGAGTGTACATCATTGATGTGACACCATCAAATCGAAACCCATCAAACTTATATTCATCCAGCCACCATCTAGCATTTGAAAGTAGATACCTTAGGACCTAATTAAGAAAATAAGTCACTATCGACCAGAAGGGCATAGAAGAATCATGATTGAAGTCTATATTCAGCACAATGTCAATGAACTCTGGGAATAGCACTTACTTCCCAGCTTCCATAGTTAAAAAGGCGAGAATCCCACATCCAATGATAACCCCGTGAACCAGAATGGAAATAATGAGCATCGGTTCCATCAAACATGTTGAGGCCATCCAATGTATTACTTGATGCATGGCTACAGTCATCAGATATTGGTAATCAGGTCTAAGAAGCAGATTAAATACCATCAATAAGATCTAGCATGCACTATCATTCATGTAGTGATAGATGATGATACAGTTGAAAAATAAGAACTGGAGATATTTTAGTAATAGGACTCCGATTGTGAAGATTTATTCTAGGAGGAAGCCCACGCACAAATTTATATGGGCCTGGTGTGGAACTTGTTAATTAAGTAAAATTATAAATTAGAGAGAAAGGGAAAGCAGTGTACATTCGGTTATTTGTATCTTGTTTTGTTGGGAGAGACCAGTCTCTCTAACTCCTAGGGTAGTTACTTGTGGTTACCATTTTCCTCTCTACTCTAATTATTTT
This sequence comes from Medicago truncatula, assembly GCF_003473485.1. Lineage (NCBI taxonomy): Eukaryota > Viridiplantae > Streptophyta > Magnoliopsida > Fabales > Fabaceae > Medicago > Medicago truncatula. The sequence goes on from NC_053048.1 coordinate 49,132,765, forward strand.
ATTTTCTATTTCCCTGTAAATATTTCTCTGGTGGGAAAGCATTCCCAGAGATGGGTATCAGAGCTGGTTGTCGGTGGGTTGGAAAGAAGGGCTACCTATGGAGGGACAGACAGGAAAGACTGAGTAAAGTGTCGTAGAGTGCATCTTCCAGGACGTTGACTCCCAGGGTCGGTGCTATGATAGGGACTTGGATATTTAAGAGTGCCTAAGTCTCACATCGAGTAGTATGAGATGTTTAATTGCTTGGTTCTTCCCCCTTGATAGCTAGCTTAAGGGAGGGTTCTCCAAGTTCTTAGATGCTTATCAAGATATTTCCAGAAAAATGAAAATAATATATAGCGTGGAAGGTATAAATATTACCTATGTACAATATCCATCAGAACAAGCAGGCCTAGTTCATGGGCTCTGTCTATCAGAGACTTAAGATCTTCTGGAGTTCCAAACCGACTGCTAGGTGCAAAGAAATTAGTAACATGGTACCTGTATCACGCAGAACAATATTTTTTTAAAGCCAGGCCATCAATTTTAGGATGGAGACACTAATGCGCTAAGAAACAAGAAATATAGAACACAAAACGGCCTGCTATTCTTTGAATCACATTGGAACCATCAGCATTTTGGGATGGGGAAAAATCAATGATTAATGATAACAATGGATAGGGACTCTAGAAGAGTTACCCAAAGCTAGCATAGTAAGAATGTTCTTGGATAGCCATAATCTGGACAGCATTATAGCCAAGCTTTTTAATGCGAGGCAGTACATCATCTCTAAAATTGGCATATGTGTTGATTTTTGGCTCCTGCACCACATGGTTCAAAGCATTATTAATAACAGAAATAACACTGCCTCTAAATAGACACTCCATTGAACTTTATAGGTGAACTCTCTTTTATTAAGGAAACTATTCTGTATTTAAATCTGAAAGACACCGATTGTATGAATGAGACCAATGTCTTCATTGCAAGGAAATAATTCAATGAAGAAATTTATTTTACGAAAATCTAAAGCCTTGTTGCATGTAACAAATAATGCCTTTCAATTAGCATTTAGTGGAAGTGTAAGGAATCAGTTTAACTAGCCTTACTTTTATGAACAGTAAGATAATTTCACTATGGTAAAGATAAATGTTGTAATTTCAAAACAAGTAACTATTTGCAGCAATGAACCATGATGTTGCTTGGGTTGGCAAAAAAACAATTTTAGTCCTTGACATTTTGCCACTGATGATACACAATAACAATACTTTCTGATGTAATAGAGAGTATAAAGTACACACTGGGCTACTCATTCCAACATGTGCCTCATATATCCTAATTGATTGCGGTCGCTTTGGCTGTGGATGTTTGAAGACATATTTTTCCTGTAAAAAGAGAAAAATATAAACCACTTAACACAATAATGCATGACAGAAAAATCAGAAGTCAACAATTGAGTAACCGACACATATTATATTGAATAGCACCTAAGGCCTGTACTTTGTAGCTGTACATATATCCGGTAACCTGTACTGATAAATAATTATATTAATTTATATACATATATCTTAACAGAACTACTTCCATAATGTTCTGCGATCTGGCACTTGCAAAATGTAGTTACAAAAATGTTGCAGCTTTGTCTAGTTTTTTGGGTCATTAATAATAATTAAGTAATAAGGAGAGATTAGTACATATTTTCTTTTAGGCTTTGTTTGGGAGTTTGGAGGGGAGGGGAAGGAAGGGTTTTAGGGGGTGGGAAGTATAGAGAGAAATGGAGAAATCTTTCACATTTCTTTGAAAGAGTGTTTTTTTAGAGAATGATAAACTAATGCTTATGATTCATATATTTTTAATATTAAGAATATTTTAACAACATTGAATAAATTTGAAAAATTCATATAAACCCTCCTAAACCCCCAAAACCCTATTCCAATACAACTTTTTAGTTCCCCAAATGAGGAGAGTTTAGTATTATGAAGAAAAATTAACCCCCCAAAACCTCCTCTCCCAATGGACTCTATTTCTTCCACTTGCTCCTTCCTTTTTTCCAAAACCCTCCCCTCTAAACTCGCAAATAAAGCCTTAAGGGAAGATTAATGAACCCTCATAATATAAAAATGGTTAATAAAGTAAACGATCCCTATAGATATCCAGACTTTCGTTTCTAGTCCCTAAAAAAAAATCGCACTTTTTAGTCCCTGTAGCATTTTTTAGCATTTTTAGGGACCAAAAATGCTAACAGAAAATTTTACAAGGACTAAAAAGGCTGATGGAAAATTTTATAGGGACTAAAATTGCTGACGCAAAATTTTACAAGGACTAAAAAATGTGATTTTTTTTTGCAGGCACTAAAAACAAAGTTCTGAATATTTATAGGGACCACTTAATTAATTAACCCTATAAAAATTTAAAGTAAAAAAGCTCAGAGTGGTTGATTGCTTTAAATACCATAAAGCAATCAACCTCATTGTAGTGTATGTCATTGATATAAAAGTCCCCTTGAAACCCCCACAGATAGATCACCAAAGAAAGGTCATAAATATGAGTATATACAATTCTATCCCATGAAAAATGTAAGGGGGAAACAGATATTTAGATTGATAATCTCTTTTTCTATGCTTAGCCTGCATGGAAGAAATGTAGAATCTTACCTCCTCTGGGGGATCATAGTATATTCCATTATATGGAATTTCACCAGGAGCCTGTACAGAGAATTTGATCCAAGCAGGAATTGAGTCCTTGATCCCAGAGGGTGTATCCATGTGGATCTACAAATATATATTTACGAAATATTTAGTTTACATTTCACAAAAATACCCGTAGGCTTAGTTAGACAACAAGAAACGTTTGACGTGTATGGTCCTGGCTAAATTGCTGTCATATTTACTTTTTTAGGATAAAAAACATATAATAAGAGAGAAATTTACAATCTACATCAGACAAGAATAAGATATGTCCTAGTAAAAGAAACATAAAATCAAATATGAAGAAGAAACATTTAACACTTAAAAACCAAATACGAAGACAAAAATAGATCAACTAGCCTAGCTTGCCAATCTCCTTCAAAACTAGTGCGGTTTGCAAGAAAGTATGGTCATTTCAAAATAACAGCCATACTTGTATTGGACATATCTGTGTTGAACACTTCAAAACTAGCTGCATTCTAGAATATTTATTTTGTGAATTCGTATACCAATACAAATGAGAGTACCATAACAATTGCATAAATGATACCATTTTGTCATTTATACACACTTCAATGACTCATGCAGAGTTTTAAAATATCGACCTCTCATTTAAGTTGCATTTACCCAAAAAAAAAATTGTTTCCAGAAAAATTGAAAAATCAATTTTAATGAGCTTGTATGATTGGGCTCCCCTCCAGGGTGCTGAGCTTCCTATGCACAATTCCTTGAGATAAAATCTTTTCAACTCATCCTTAAAAAATCTAAAAGGAAGAAATAATACAAAATAAAAATAAAAATTATGGAACATAGAGATGGATAATTTCAGAAGACAACCTAACCATCGAATAATATTTTCCTTTTCTTGTTAGCGTTATAAGAGACGTCATTCTTCTTGATACATGCAAGGAATTTCATGTTCTTTCTCAAAGCAATTCTTGATAAAAAGAAAAAATATATGAAAAAATTATGTGGAACCAGGTCACATATTTGGAAAAATCTTCATAATTTTTAATACGAGATTCATTATCCAAAAAATACTCAAAATACCAACAATAAAAGAAATAAAAAGAAAGACCATAACCCAGTGTTGTTAAATAGTGGCGGAATTTGATCAAATCGCTATTGTTCCACAATACGCTATTCAGTAGTAAATATTGTCAAATAGCGGCGCTATAGCCATGTTGCACAGTGGAATTTGAACAAACTGCTATTTTTTACAGTCCGCAATCGACAACATTGCTATAACCAATGACTATATGAAACATATGTGACGATCATCAAACTCCTAAAAAAATTCTTTTCAGGAGAAAATTACCTTGACTCGAGAACCATGAGGAATTGGTGGTGAACCATCGGCATTATTTGGCAAGAAGATCTCCCACACACCAAAATCGTCCTGTTTGACAAAACAAGAGCATTTTAAAAATTTCAAAATCAATACAATTGTCAATTAAATCTAAGTAAGGATGTCCAATATGCAGGGCTAGGAGTCGCAAGATTTGTCATAATTACATCTATCCATCCATACAGGGTATGACTTCTCTTAGCATTTGGTTGGGATGTAACAATCACATTTACATTCCTCCATGAATCATAAGTCTCAAACAAATACAGATTCCAGTCATAATAAATGAAGTGCATTGATCCAATTCAATTTTACAAAGAATGAGTAGGACAGAACAAGAGGGGAGAGGAAGTGAGATTCTAGGTCCAAGTCAAACGGATGGAGAAAAAATAGGAAGAAGATGAAAGCAAAAGACTTTTTAATGAACATATTTAAACGACAAAGAGAAATTAAGAATTACATACCCGGGTCATTACATCTGCATTTGGATTCCAATTATTGAAATCTCCAACTAATGCTGCTGACTGAAGAGGCAACCAATAATATCCAGAATGGTTGCAGAGGAAATAAAATCCAGTTATACTTTGACTGATTAAATGAATTGTATTGAAGTTTAAAGACAAGTTACATACACGGTATTCAAAACCATATTGTCTCCGAGTTTTGTTTGAAAATATATAATGATAGAATTGCAAAAGGAAGCTGAGGGAAGAGATACAGACAACTACTTAAAAAAAATACACTAATGTCTTCTCATGTAGATCTGGACTTGATCTTTCCAATAGAATGCCGTTTTGTTTTCTACCCAAATAAAATGATTTCATGTACTTTGGAATTACTACAATCTATAAGTGCAGTTGTAAATCAAGTAAATGTATGAGTTTGACCACGTAAACAAGACAAAGTTCAATATAGCATATTTCCTTTAAGCTACTAAGAGAACTTCATTAAATTCTAAATAACTATAAAATACATGTAAACATTGAACTATAAGGCACGTTGATTGAAGCAGAATTGAGAATTTATATCTAAATTAAAAACCCTCGTGACTTTGCCAAGAAAGCGTAGATACTTCAAAATAGTAGTCATAACGTGTTGGACACTTGATGGACATTTCAAATACTCCTAGTTTCATTTTATACCTTTGTACTTCAAATTTTTGAACTCATACAATCAGCAATACAAATGGTGAAATGGTAGCAAAGGCAAATGTGTGTTATACAGTTCCCGCCATAGCAGTTAAGGTCCAAGGCAGGGTCGGATCTATTGCAAATCATGCCTACGATTTTAAAATATGTTTTATCGCCATATCTTGTGTTGTATCTGTGCTTTTAAAACTCTACAAAGTAATTTGAACACAAACTAGAACCGGGGTTTATACCAATAATTAAAATGAAGTATACCTTAGCTCCAGGTGCCCACTCTCTGTAAGTAATGCCTGTAGCACTGCAAACAAAAGCTTGTAGTCATCAAAGACCATATCAATCAAGTGGAAATTAGGGCATGCAATAATTTCCTCTTTAAGCACATTTATTGTTTGACTATCCAACCTTACACTATGAAATTACTTAAATTATAAATAAAAGCTTGTATTAAGTTTTAAGCTTGTTAATGATGGTTTAAAGACCTGAGTATGTTTTGTGGAGCAGTATTATATGGTTCAAAAAAGTTACTTCTACATTATTAACAAGCTTAAAACTTAATACAATTTAGCTTTAATTTATGTGTTAAAATATCTATGTAATATCTCACAATCATGATTAAATTATTCACGTATTCCCTGTATTCCAGAAACCTAAAATTCAATAAAGTTTACTTTAGCTGCCATTTTCATTTCCTCTTGTAATTGGATTAGTGCGTATGAGTTGCAGCGTTAGTGCATTGTACAAGGCTTAGTCTAAGAATGTTTCCAATCTAGAGCATGTTCTTTGATTGACCGGCATTAGATATGATTAATAGACTTTGCAAAAATCATCTTAACAAAAAGTTATTAGTAACTTATGACACAGAAGGGGGGGATTGACTGACCAAAATAAGTGCAACATGATACCTGCGTGTGAAGCCTAACTTTTCGTACCCACGAGAAAATGCATCAAGACCACCTTCATACTTGTCAATTTCCTCCCGAATTTTTTTGTACTGTCCATAGCTGTGATTTGAGAAAAATATATATATATATATTTCAGCAAAAATCAGGCTTTGGTTTCACACATAGTATGTTGAGAATTAAAAGCACAAAATTAGTAGGGGGAAACACGAAAATTAACATGCTGAACAGTATGTTAATCAAATAATTGTGAAGCAGAAAATTGAACAATTAATTTGTTTTCTGGATTTTGGATTGGTAGGGTACTACTCTGGTCTCTAATATAAGAGAAAGTTCACTTTTTAGGTTCATCCAATAAATGATGTATTTAGTCTATATTAGGGACTAGATACATCATTTATTGAATGAACCTAAAAAGTGAATTTTCTCTCATAATAGAGACCAGATGGCATCTTAAATTATTATGCTACCATTGATAACAGTAACATAAATGTATATACCCACTATAACCAGGAATTCCGATAGACAGGAAATGTGGCTCTCTATTAACAGTGTGTTGAGAACTAAAAGCACAAAATTAGTAGAGGGAAGCACAAAAAATTAACATGCTGAACAATATATCAACAAATAATTGTGAAGCAAAAAATTGATCAATTAATTGGCAGAACTATACTACACACACACATTTCAGTCATACTCTTAAATTGAACATTAAAATGACAGATCTCTGTAAAAGAAATCCAAGACAGTGGACAACTCATCTGAAAGCAGTATCCCACTATTACCTCTTAGCTAACCACCAAGAGCACATACAACAAGCTAATTGTCATTCTCCCCCCAATATAACAGCATGAAATATGAAACTTCAATTACATGATAATTATAGCTCCACGACACTCAAAGCTTTGCATTCCGTTATTTCATTCAGAAAATCGAGTACTTACTTCACCTATATTGGAGTTAGCTTACCGGAAATCAAGATGCTGACGGTGTGCTTGTAAAAATGTATCAATCTCATATATTTTCTGTCCAGCACCAGGTGGAGGAATGACCTTAGGTTTATCTGTTTTTACTTTCTTGTCTGAATGAACTGATGTCTTCTTGGCTTGAGCGTCAGTTTTAACATCCACAAGTGATGATGGCATAACAGAACCTTTGTCATCCCCGACCTCTCTATAACTGCTAGCTGCTTCATCAACATTGTACTTATTCTCATCTTTCATGGTTAAATCCTCCAAGTTCTGAAAAGACTAAAATATGCATTTGAAAGAAATTTATGAGTTCTACAAAATACCTATTCTAAGATCAGTAATAACTAATAAACAGAAATTGCAATCAAATTAACAAACCAAATGCATTTATAGGCATGCTACTAACCTATGGAAATACAGAGTAGAATTAAGAAAGAAGACCAAGTGCATGCTGCCTACACACAATGGCTATATAGTAATGATAATTGTACAACCATTTTGTGACAACCTTCTTCTTCTCTCTTCTTATTGGTCAAAAACAATAGAGAAAGAGAAAAAGGAAATGAGAGAGTAAGAACAAAATGAGAGTATGAGAGAGTTGTCCAAAAATTGTCACAAATGGTTGTACAAATATCATTTCTCATATATATGACTACCAGCGAAACAGTAGTAACTTATTCTGAAGATACCTAAGTTGGATAGATCGATAAAGTTTGGAATGTCAATGAAAATGTATCGGTCTAAGTTGAAATAACATTCTAATTTTCTAAATAGATTTCACATATCGGAATTCATTTGAACCAAAGATAAAAATTATGCGTACAAATCTGCAGAGATGACCAGGAAAAAAAACTGTCAAACTTTCATTTGTACTCTCATACTTTGGGTGCTATATAGCAATAAACACTCTTCATATGTTTTTTCTCTATCCTCTAGAATCTTTATTTGCTCATAGATACATACATACAATCAACTAATAAAAACTATGCTGAAACTCAAGTATACTGCACAACTTTAGCATTTAAAATATCTCACAGTTTCACAAATCCTCAAATGAATACCACAATCCCTATGAGGTGAAAGGCATGCAACAAACAGCATATGGATTATATATATATAAACATACTCCACATGGAGAAGAAGAAAGCACCTGTGCATCCTCTGAGGTTATATCAGGATTTTCAAGTTGATCCGTCACGGATGCAGAGTTATCTTGATCTTCTGGAATAAGTACTTTATCAGATTCAGCAATTGTGGAAGATTTGGTTTCAGAATCATGGGAAAACTTTGCATATAGTGAAGTCTCTGAAAGAAACCATATATTGTATCAGTGAGGTTTCACAACTATGATGCTGAACATGTACAAACTAGATTGTACTATATGTTCATCCAGAGTTACATATCAGTCTTTGCCATTTCTATTTTCAGCATTACTGCATAAGTGTAAATGTAAACTGATAATTTCACATTGTTTTTTAGTATAATGTTTTATTCAAACATTGCCATTCAGATTATATACTATTTCCCTTTCAACATCAAATCGCAGACAATTAAGAATCAATCATTCAATTGATATTCTCAATAAACAGTAAAAGAGTGAAGTAACATCATCCGACTACAAACTTTTTGCAAAAAATCTTGCAACAAATATTCCTAGAACATTCTGCCAACTCATTCATAGCCAATACAAATATCAAAGCAGAAACTGCATATATGTTAAAAAAAAAAAAAAGGAATCAGATTCTACAGGTGTACTCCGTAACTGTAGTCAACAAAGTACTGGTGCTGAATTTCAAATGCTTGGTTTATCACTTGCTCTGAAACACGCATATACATCAAGTATCCCAATTCATAACAAACTCATCAGAACGCGCAAAAAACGGCGCTACGCTAAAGTCCTTAAGCTCAAAAACCATGAAATCGAACAAATCACCAGAATCTCATAGTTCAGTTTCGTAATCCCTGCTAAAATGGAATCAAAACCAGTCCTACCAAGTCAAGTCAATTCAACAGAATCTCAAGCTTCATATTCGCTTAAATTAACAATCAGTACTAAAACAGAATCAAAACGTAGTTCTACCTATGAAATTGAACATTATCAACCAAATTTCATAATCGAGCTTCGCTCAAACGAAAATCAAAACAAAGTCAAACAGGTTTCAACCGATGCATGTTTTAAACGATCATAATAGCATTAATCAAACATAACCGAATTAGCATAATGTAACGGAATTGAAAATGCATTATGACGAAAAACGAGGTAGATTCATTACTCGAGAATGATGATGAATTCTTCTTGAGAAAGAAGGAGTGAGAAGAAGAAGTTCTGCGATCGCCACCACGTAAGCTGGACTTATTCAGAGAAGGAACAACGGGAAATCGAATTCCAGAAATGGTATAAACCATCTTCTTCTAGCAGCTTAGGGTTTATATACTGTGAAGAAGAAGAAGAAGAAGAAGAAGAAGAAGCGCGTTGTTCAATAGCGGATCCAAAGTTTGTAAAAAGTGTCAAGAGAAATGTGAGTGAAAATGAGTCGCGTTAATTTCTTGAAAGAATAAACGATTTGATTTTTAATTTAATTTAATAATTAATAATGATGATGAGAAGAAAATGATTTGATTAATGTACGGTGAAGAATGGCGTTATCTGGGTGGAGAAGAGAGGAGTGATGTTGCTACGTGTGAGTATAGTGAAGAACTGAGAGTTGAGTTTAGCATGGTGATTGGGGTTGTGGGACCCACTTGGCTCTGTTTACGATTTAATTCTGATCGTTCATTGTTTTTCCAAACATACAATTAGGACCCGCTTTGGATATGAAATGACTGGCTATTGGTGTAAGTTTCTATTTTAGGGCTGTGTATGTATGTGCAGTGAGTGTTGAGTTTTTTTGTTGGAAAGCAATGGGGAAAGGTGGTGCAGTAGTAAAAAGGATCTTTTGGCTTGTGACTGTACTAGGAGTATATCCCTTTTGAATCCTCTTTGACTTTCTTTGAAGTTCTTACACTAACTATGATCTTTTTCAATTTGTGATGAAATTAATCTTTGTTTGGATGATTAGGTCACTCCAATGCTTACTTTAATTTACTCCCCTTTTCTTCCATAACAAGTGATTCATTTATAGAAAAAAAAAAAAATCCTAAAATGAATGATCAATTTTCCTTTTCAACGTAATTTTTAGGGAAATGCTAACTTGTGCCCTTAGTACAAGTTAATGAGTTAAAAATATAAATAATTTGTTGTAATTAATGCATTTGAATTTAATTTTTTCACTTTTCATTAATTGAATGTACAAAATTTAAGAGAATGTTTCTACTTTTGGGTTGCTTAACATGTGCCCTTAGGGCATAAGTTAACATGACCCATTTTTCTAATTACATTATACTCCCTCCGTTTTAAAATGAATGTCACTTTAGCAAAAAAAAATTGTTTCAAAATGAATGTCACTTTATATTTCCAATACAACTTTAATTTTTTTTCTTCCAACTTTACTCTCTCCAACTTTTCTCTCAAACAATTTTCAATGCAACTTTAAGTGTATCTTTTTCTAATAAAGTAAGGTCAGTTTAGTAAAAGTGATATGTCTAATGATTATTTGATTTCATTCCTTAATCTGTGTGCAATTGGCTAAAGCGACACTCATTTTGAAATGGAGGAAGTATAATAATACAAATTTCATCCCTATGATTTAATTAACATCTTTTCGATTTGCATTTATGTCAAATGTCTTGTTAACTTCAATTTCCAATACAATAAAGCATACACTTTCATAAAATCTTACTCCCTCCATCCCAAATTGTATGTCCCTTTACAAAAATAATTTGTCTCAAATTATATGTCACTTTACAATACCAATGAAACATTAATATTACTTTTCCTATTATATCCTTAACTATTTATTACTTTTTCTTCTTTCAATTCTTTCATTTATTTTTCCCATATCATTTATTAAGGACAATTTTGTAAAATAGCTCATAATATCTCTTTTCCACACAAATATTAATTACATTTCTTAATATGTGTGAAATGCCCAAAACGTCATACAATTTGGGAGGGAGTATCATTTTGGGTGCTTGAAGAGTGTCTCGGACACCCGTTAACATTTCTCTTATGTTAATTATGAAAACACCAATATTTAACAAGAGCACTTAAAATCATCTTTTTCTCTATTTCACTTATACATTTTCCTTAATATGTGTAAAATGATCACATGATTCACTTATTTTGGAATGAATGGAATACTTGAGAGCTTCTATTAAAAAAACACAATCAATTTTCATAATCAATTTGAGTTATTGATATAAAAAGGTATCCAAATATAAATCACTATTATTGTGAAAGATAGTGAAGATTAAGTTGGTTATTATTGCTTGAGTATCAAGTTTTATTGTGAAACTAATTAGTAGCTTAACAAATTACAGTTGTAGTAGTTAGTTATTGGTTAGTTACTTGTGAGTTAAGTAACCATAGTTGAGTTAGTGTATTAGAATACTCTATATATACACATGAGTAACTCAATTGTAATAACAGTTTTTGATATGAAATAATATACACAGTTTCAATTTTTCCTTTTCTTCTTCACCTTGCACATTGCAAGCTTGATTTACATTTCCATGGAGTTTGAGATTATCCTTTAACATGGTATCAGTCGCATATTGTACCTCAACTCCATTTCTCTTCTTCTTCTGTTGCGTTTCATCTCAATTTTCCACCAATTTCTTGTTTTGATCCTGTTCTGTGGGTCTTCTTCTTCTTCTTTCTCCTTTTTCGGTTAGAAATCAATTTGATTTTAACGCGTTCTTTCATTTATGATTTTCTCCATTAATTCGTTACGTTTCTTCATTTTTCGCTTAAATCACCATGTCTGATGCAAGCTCTTCTGGTAGCTTTCATGGCGGCTACGCCGTTCCCAAGAACAAGGGTTATCAAACAGATACTTTGAGTCTATATTCCATGCATCCAAACGAGAATCCCGATGCAGTACTGGTTACTCCTCTGCTTTCAGGCAACAATTACCATTCTTGGTCTCGTTCCATGCAAGTTGCTTTACGATCTAAGCATAAATTGCATTTCATCAATGGTACACTTCCAAGACCGTGTGATGATGATCATGATTCAATAGCTTGGGATCGCTGCAAGTCGATGATAATGTCTTGGTTAAGCAATTACGTTGATCCTGAAATTTCTCAGAGCATCTTATGGATGGATACTGCATTAGAAATCTGGAATGAACTGAAAGAAAGGTTTTATCAAGGTGACATCTTTCGTATCTCAGATCTTCAAGAGGAAATTTACACCCTGAAATAAGGTGAAAGTTCTATCTCTTCTTATTACACTAAAATGAAGAAGCTTTGGCAAGAACTAGATAATTTCAGACCCATTCCCACTAGTAATTGTGTGGATGATTGCAAGGCTATTGCCAAGATGCGTGAATATAAAGATTCTGATCAGGTTATACGTTTTCTCAGGGGTTTGAATGAACAATTTTTAGCTGTTAGGTCCCAAATTATGTTGATGGATCCTCTTCCTAGTATTGGTAAAGTCTATTCCTTACTTGTTCAACAAGAAAGACAAGTAGTTGTCCCATTAGATGAATCAAAGCTCTTAGATGTCTCCAACAATTCTTTTTCTGGGAATCCCTCATATGGTAGAGGTAATATGCATGCTTCTCGTGGTAGAGGTGATAGAGGAGGCATATCTCTTCATATGGTAGAGGTAAAGGAATCATGGCTTGTTCTTTCTGTGGAAAATCCAATCACACAGTGGAAACTTGTTTTAAGAAATATGGATTCCCTCCTCACTATCAGCAAGAAAGCTCCATAAACAACCGCACAAATGTTAGTGGAAATGAGGAAGAGCAGAATTCTGCAAATTTTGAAGATGATCAGAATGAGTCTGCAGCTGAGAAATTCTCCCTTACTTCTGAGCAACACAAAGCTTTGTTAGCACTTTTACAAAATTCAGGCATTTTGCCATCTCATAGTTTGAATCACATCACCACTACTCCTGCATCACGCACATGTATTATATGCACAATCCCTCTTCTACCAAAACCTGATGCTTTCATTCTTGATTCAGGAGCCACGGACCATGTTTGTCACTCTTTAAAAAAATTTCAATGCATGAAGAGAGTTGCACCAATCAATATCAAATTACCTAATGGTTCAATTGTTTCTACAAATTTAGTAGGCACCATAACTTTTACTTCTGATTTTTATCTCACTGATGTTCTATATTTCCCACAATTTTCTTTCAATCTGATGTCTAACCCTAAACTAATAAAAAATATACACTGCACATTCTTTTTTGATAATACAAGGTGTTTGATACAGGCCAAGCCTTCCCAGAAGATGATTGGTGCAGCTGAGTTGGAAGGTGGATTGTATCTGCTTAAGACACCCTTAGTTAGTATAGTTCATACACCTAAACTACATTGTATCAATAATGTCAAAACTATAACTTTAAATAAAGAATGTAATCTGTGGCATATGCGTTTTGGTCATGCTTCACATGACAAGTTGATTGAAATAAAGAAAAATTTTCCTTGTGTTTCAATTGATAGTTCTTATAATCCTTGTGATATTTGTTTTTATGCTAAGCAAAAAAGGTTTCCTTTCTCTTTAAGTTCCCATAAATCTAGCAAAATTTTTGATTTAATTCATATGGATATTTGGGGCCCTCTAGCTATCACTTCTATGTTTGGTTTTAAATACTTTCTTACCATTGTTGATGACAAAGACAGATTTATTTGGGTTTACCTAATGAAACTTAAGTCTGAAACTGCTTCTATCATCAAACTTTTGTCAATCTTGTTCAAAATCAGTTTAATTCAAAAATAAAAGCCATTAGAACAGATAATGGTCAGGAATTCCTCTTAAAAGATTTTTACAATGCCACATGCATATTACACCAAACCTCTTGTGTCAGCACTCCACAACAAAATGGCATAGTGGAGAGGAAACACCAACATATACTTGGTGTTGCTAGATCTCTTTTATTCCAAGCAAATCTGCCAAAATCTTTCTGGGCTCATGCCATTGGTCATGCTGTTCACATTATCAATAGATTACCTACACCTTTTTTTATCTCAAAAATGTCCTTTTCAAATTGTCTATGATTGTCTTCCTGATATTAGTTCCCTCAAGGTGTTTGGTTCCTTATGCTTTGCTTCTACTCTTCAAGCTAATAGACATAAATTGGATTTCAGGTCAAGAAAATGTGTTTACTTGGGGTATAAGCAAGGTGTTAAAGGTCATATTTTGTTTGACTTACTTAATAAAGAAATTTTCATCTCTAGAGATGTTATATTTTTTGAACATATTTTCCCCTATCAATCAACTGTATCATCTGAAACTATCTCTAAACCTGCATATTTCATTTCTGCACAGTCTTTATTTGATGATAGTATTCCTGATCATAATCATAACCATAATCAATATCATTCATCCACATCTCATACATCAAATGATTCACCCTACATTCCTTCTACATCCTCATCCACTCTTAAGCATTCCCACCAATCATTCATCTTCTTCATTTGATCATATGCACTCATCTGAGTCAACTACATCTCATTCTCATTCTTCTTCTAATTCCACAATGCATTCATCACATAATGATTCATCAATACATAATACCCCCATCATCAGAAAGTCTTATAGACTTCACAAACCACCTGCATATCTAGAAGCATATCATTATAATTTACTCACCAATACAATTCATCCTACATCTCTTCCTGCTTCATCATCATCATATGTTGAATCTTGTAAGTATCATATATCTTCATACTTGTCTTATCAACAACTCTCTTATGCACACAAACACTTTGCTTTATCTCTATCCTTTAACCCTGAACCTACACACTATGACGATGCAATGTGTGATGAAAATTGGAAAAATGCTGTCAAAGTGGAGTTAGAGGCATTGAACAAGAACAATACATGGACATTAACTTCACTGCCTGCTCATAAGAAAGCCATTGATTGTAAATGGATTTTCAAACTTAAGCTTCATGCTAATGGCACCATTGAGAGATATAAGGCCAGACTTGTTGCCAAAGGTTTCACACAAACATAAGGTATTGACTATAAGGACACATTCAGTCCTGTGGTAAAGATGACAACTATTAGAGTTCTTCTGTCTATTGCTGCTTCTAAAAATTGGCCTATTTACCAGCTTGATGTCAATACTGCCTTTTTTCATGGTGATCTCAATGGAGAAGTATACATGCAGCCTCCTCCTGGTTTTACTCTCTTTGCTCCTAATCAAGTTTGTAAACTGCAAAGATCCCTTTATGGATTAAAACAGGCAAGTAGACAATGGAACACCAAACTCACTGAAACCCTGGTTTCTTCAAGATAAACACAATCCAAAGCTGATTACTCTATTTTCACTAAGAAATCTATTAATGGTTTCATTGTTATTCTGGTGTATGTAGATGATTTGGTCTTAGGAGGGACTGATACTATAGAAATTCAACAAATTAAGACCCTATTGGACAAGAAATTCAGCATTAAAGATTTAGGAACTCTTAAATACTTTATAGGATTTGAAGTTGCAAGATCACAAACTGGAATCACTTTGTGTCAGAGAAAATATACTCTAGATTTAATACAAGATGCTGGTCTCTTAAGCTCAAAGCCTTATCCCACTCCTATGCAACCACAACTTCAACTACACAAAACATCTGGAGAACCTTTATATGAATCAACCACATATAGAAGACTGATTGGTAGACTACTATATTTGACACACTCCAGACCAGAAATAACTTATAGTGTAAGTAAATTGAGCCAGTTTTTAGATGCTCCCACCACTGAGCATATGCTTGCAGGGTTACATGTTCTCAAGTTCCTTAAAAATAACCCTGGCCAAGGATTATTCTTCAGTTCCTCTTCACCTCTAACACTGAAGGGTTTTTCTGACTCTGACTGGGGAGCATGTCAAGACACCATAATATCTACAACTGGTTTCTGTTTTTTTCTTGGCAAGTCACTTATAAGCTGGAAAAGTAAAAAGCAATATGTAGTTTCAAGATCTTCATCAGAAGCTGAGCATAGAGCTCTTGCTCAAGCTACTTGTGAAGGACAATGACTTCTTTACTTGTTGAAGGATTTTCACATATCTCATCCATCACCCATAATTCTCTATTGTGATAACAAATCAGCTTTACACATAGCAGCAAACCCTGTGTTTCATGAAAGAACAAAACACATAGAGATGGACTGTCATGTAGTTAGATACAAAGTACAAGAAGGCATCATTCATTTACTGCCAGTATCATTAAAGGAACAAGTTGCTGATATACACTAACAAAATCATTGCATCCAGGTCCTTTCAATAATCTTCAGAGCAAGCTTGGCATGATTGATATCTATTCCAGCTTGAGGGGGGATGTTAAAGATAGTGAAGATTAAGTTGGTTACTATTGCTTGAGCAGCAAGTTTCATTGTGTAACTAATTAGTAGCTTAACAAATAACAGTTGTAGCAGTTAATTATTGGTTAGTTACTTGTGAGTTAAGTAACCATAATTGAGTTAGTGTATTAGAATACTCTATATATACATATGAGTAACTCAATTGTAATAACAATTTTTGATATGAAATAATATACACAGTTTCAGTTTTTCCTTTTCTTCTTCACCTTGCACATTGCAAGCTTGATTTGCATTTCCATGGAGTTTGAGATTATCCTTTAACAATTATGATACCCATGTCAAGCACGGAGAATTAATATACTTGTTTAAATTTAATAAAAAAATATTATTTTAAATTGATTTGAAAATTAATGTGTGTGTGCATGCATGTGGGGTGGGGTATGATATTGTCTTGTAGAGAGAAGAGAAAAATTACCTTGCGTTAAACGCAATATAATTTCAAAAAGAGTTGGTGTTTGTCCTTCTAAAAAAATTTGATCATGATTTGATGATATTTGATGGTAGTATTTGATAATTTTTATGGAATTAATTTTTCTTTTTTTTTTTTTGGTCAGGAATTTTTCTTTTTTAATAAATACAAAAATTACTCTTTCCATATATAAGTTTTCATAGAAGGACGAGTTAATACTTACATCAAATAAATCAGCCTCAATAAGACCTTGGAACGCCAAACGTATAACTTCTATAGATGCACGAACTCATGCAAGTGCACCTGTGTAAGCTCCATAAAAAGCTCCAACTCTTTTTCACGTGCCATTGATAGTGCCCATTGCTGCTCCTACTATAGGCAATGCTAAGGTTATAGTAACAACATTTAAGTCTTATCAATAATCATATTCCTTACCACTCTTGATCAATGATCATTATAACAATATTTAGGTTTTCATTTTCGCATTCAATCAACATTTATGTTTTATTAACACAATTAATAATTGGTAAAAAAATCACTCACTCAGAGAGGGAAATCAGTGTGCAGACTTTATGGCTAAACTTGGAGTATCGAGCGATGTTGAATTGACCCTCCACTCTTCTCTTCCAGAGGACCTGCTGCCTCTGCTTAGGACAGATGAATTAGGAGTCCTCTTTATGAGGCGCTAGCCTCTTTCCTTTTTCTGTTTTGTTTTTTTCTGCTTTGTTTTAGCCTTGTAGCCAAAAAAATTTCTTTTGTAAAATAAATTTCAAATGTTAAACTTAGATTAACGTTCTTAAAAAAAAATGCTTGTAAAAAAAACCATGGTTAACATTAAAAATATAAAAAAAACATCACACTATAAACAACGATGATTCATCTGTAGGAACCGGAAAAGAAGAGCAAGTATTGATTTGAGGTGCATAGAATTAGTGGGATGAGAAGGAAGGAAAAAAAGGCAAACGATGAATTGGAAAAGTGTAACATGCTCTTTGTGAGAGAGAGAAGAGAATTTTTTTTCAGCACTGTATAAAGAAAGTCGAGAATGTGTTTGGTTGAGGTCTACGATTGAATACATAAAAGAAACATGTAGTTTGTCTTTTGGAAGAGTGAATGAAATAATCATTTATGAATATGGTACCATATGCATTATTTAGTTGAAAGGATGTGATCTTAAGAAGAATGATGATATAAACCGTCAACATATTTGTTAATGTGATAATTTTGTAGATCTTTTTCACAAAGGCACCCTCAATCGTAATTTTTGAACAGATAATACAAAAGAATGATCTTCATCGTCCTAAAGATGATTGTTTGGTTGAGGGGGATATATATATTGCACTCTTTTTCCCTTCACCATGGTTTTGTCCCACTAGATTTTTTCTTGATAAGGTTTCTAACGAGGCAAAGATATCAGATATTGTACTCTTTTTTCTTCACTGAGATTTTTTTCAATTGGATTTTTTCTTAGTAAGGTTTTAGTGAAGCATATCTTGATGGACACTCAAGGGGTGTTATGAATAATAAACATAGTATCAATGGATGCTCATCCTTAATCTTCCACCTTCCTATAACCCCTATTAGTGAATATATGGTTAATGATCCTTAATTTCTTTGATCATTCACTTGCTCATTTGTGTGCTATAAACAAAATCATCTTCTTATTTGATCTTGTGTTTTTAATTTATTTTATAACGTAAACAACGTTTTAGAAAGATATGTTTGATCGTCTAGTCTTAGTTGTCATGATATATAATAATATACTGTGGCCATTGACTCCACCGACCTTACATTTTTCAAGAGGACAAGATGATTGTGTTAAGGCTTATAGTTTCATTCTGATCTTTTAAACGGTTTTCATAAAAAAGAGGCAAACATATTTTATTTGAATCATTTTTTCATGTGAGCACTCTTGGATATAATCTCAGTGCTGATTCAAACAACGTAATATATACTTCAATACCACTCATAGTTATCTCAAGGAAAACAAATACATTAACCATGTACAGGATGTAATTAGAGGGTAGTCAATTTGAGTACTTGAGGCTTTTATCAGAATAAATTAAAGTTTGTAAAAAATATTATTTATGTAAAAAAAATTAAAGCTTTTATAAGAGCTGACTGAATTATTTAAACAAGTTTATTTTGGTAATATATATGAAGTAAAAAGAGAAACAAAGTAGTACAAAAATGAGAGTATATGGCCAAGGGAAAGCAAAACATCTCTTAGTACCTATGTTGGTTGTTGCCTGGTGGTGGTTTATTTTAGAGTAGTGATATTTAAACATCTTAATTTGAACAACTTATAAGACAATTTATAAAACTATACTAAAAACAACTCATAAGATTTTTATAATAATTTTTTCTTTCTCTCTTAACCAATTAACACTTGATTTTATAAGTTGTCATTATCATTACTCTTTATTTTATTGAAGCTGAATTAGTATGCTCTAGGCATCTTTCATATCCTGATGTTTGATTGTATTGGGTTGACGTAGCTTCATACTTCTTAAATATATTTTATTTATTTGTGCTTAAAAAATTTTCATTTCATGAAGTTTAAATCAATATTTCTACATGTAACGCATAAAACTCATAAATTTTAATAATTGGATAATATTATTGAATGAGATCAGGTTGATGAAAAAATATATTATATATAGAATGAAGTTTTTATTTTATTTTATACACACAACTGGGGCAATAAGCAAAAGACCCTCTCATAAAAAGATGATCACAACCTATCTCTTTTGGAAGTTTAAGAATTTCATGGCATAGGCAAACACAAAGAGGAAAAGAAGAACCCAACCCACATGAGCAATAGCAACCACAGATAGGAAGTGATATTCAAAACCATAAGTTTGTTTGAGATATTCCTTAAGCCCCATGTATCCAACTCCTGGGATTTCAATTTCTGCAATTTTGTCTCCTAGTTGAGAGGTGATTATGCCATAGACTGCCCAAGCATTCGGAGAAGCCCAATAGTACCATCTCCACCATATTGGGATTTTCTGTAACATACATATTAGAGAAAGTATTAGTTTTAAAATGTAAATTAATTAGGAACCTTGATACTAAGCATCAATTAATTTACTAGTAAAAAAACATCATTTGACTAACTTACCATCCTAGGAATGATAAAGCCAGAAAACAAGTTCCAGATACTCATCAAGACAGGACCGAAAATGCAAGCAAGTTGGTAACTTGGGGTTAAAGCAACCGTCATCATCCCATACAAGGTGAGGAAGATTAAGCACATCGACAAAAAATAGTACAGAAATAAGAATTTTGTTGCATTCCATGCAAACCCCATCATGAAATAAATTAGAGTAGTGTATACGGCTGTTTGGATTAAGTTATAAATTATCTCTATTGCCACCTGCAAAATCATTGAAGCACATTTTAGTTTGATTATGTAATATTTTCGATATATCTGTCAACAAAATCTGTCTCATAAATATGCACAATATTTGAAACGTTAGTTCATCGTACCTGACCAAATGCATAAGCCAATTCAGAATACATCCTTGCAGCACTTTCACGATATAAAACAATTCGTTCCATTGCAACAACTGGTTGCACTCCCATCACATTAATGGTTCCAAGGATCATTACAACAGAATACATGGCTCCCACAAGATTAGATAAATCTTGTTCTTTTTGACTACCAATGAAAATATATGTAACAATCATCAATGCATATACAATAAGGATACTAGTTATTGCTTTAATAAGACTTTATAACAAAACCATCTTATAAATTGAAAGATTATAGAATGTTGAAGAAATATATAGATAAGTAAAATGACTTACAATGTTTCGCCTTTATTCCAAAAGATTAGGCCGAACAATAATCCAATGGATATTGTGAAGATGAACCGAGCGCAATTATATGGAGGATTTCTCCAGTATGACCAATATTGTTTCCAGAAACAAGCTTTGAATTGCATAAAAAATGGTTGGGAATATTTTGTTGGGAAGAATAAATCCTCGGAACCTGCTGTTGGAGTACTTATTTCTTGGATAAGCTCTTGATTCCTTCTGAAGAATGTAAAAATTAAGAAAACCTAGTTATACAACTATACGATTTTTTATGCCAAATAATCATCCATAGTAATATCAAGAGTCTCAAAAGAAAAAAAATCACCGGTAAAGTGTAGAATTGGCATAAATCTCTGCAAAATCTACATTAAGTTGGGCCTCAGTTGAAGAACTACTGATCTCAAGCATCCATGTGGCAGGATTATATCCAACCTTAATTTTTGGAACCCCCTCAATAGCCTAAAATCATACATAATAATATAAGAAATTTTTACCATTAAATTTGTAAGTTATAATAACAATAACAATGCTCAAAGTATGAAGCTGACATATCCATAACTCTTGTGATGAATGAGAAAAGTAAAGTTTCAATACTCACTTCAAAATATTTTACGAGCTTATGTGATTGTTCACCAAGAGGTCCTGCATAGATAATTTGTCCTCCCCTTTTCATCAACAATAACTGCATTAATATGAATTTATTTCAATAAATAATCAAATAATGAAATAGCACATTAGACTCATAAGTCATGAATTGTAAAGATTTCAAATTCCAAATTAACTTGCCTCATCAAAAGCTTCAAAAATATCAATGCTTGGTTGGTGAATTGTGCACACAACAGTTCTCCCTGTGTCTACTGTGTTTCTCACAGTTCGCATCACAATGGCAGCGGCTCTAGCATCAAGGCCTGATGTTGGTTCATCCATGAAGATGATTGAAGGGTTAGCAACCAATTCCACAGCAATAGTAAGCCTTTTCCTTTGTTCTGTTGATAAGCCATTCACTCTTGGAAAGCCTACAAGTGCGTCTCTGATTGGTATAAGCTCAATTAATTCCATGACTTCTTCAACAAACATCTGCATCACCATCATCATCAACAATTAGCTGATAACTCACAACGATCAATATAAATCTAGATTGCAACTTGCCTAATACAACATGAAAAAGTTTTAATTCACAAACTTTACTCACCTTTCTTTTCTGTTTGTTAACGTCTGAAGGAAGGCGAAGCCATGCAGAAAATAGTAAAGATTCATAGACAGTTACATAGGGAGAATGAATATCATTTTGCTCACAATAACCACTGACTCGAGCAAATGTTGTTTGGTTCTTTGGGTAACCAGAGATGTTAATACTTCCTTCAATATATCCACCTGTTTTTCTTCCGGCTAATACATCCATGAGGGTTGTCTTTCCAGCACCACTGACACCCATAAGTGCTGTTAATATTCCTGGTCTGAAAGCACCACTAACATCATGTAGTAGTTTAAGTCTATCTTCATTGATTCCCTGACTCTTCATTTCCTGACATTATAAACAATAAAATACATTACTTTGACGAATAAACAAACCAACTATTACTAAAGTTCCATGACACAAAATATTAAATGTTGTTTTCATTCGAAGTATAGTCCACCTTCTTATTGATATATTTTAGAAGTATGAGAAAAACTTATGCATAATGTGATAAAGCTGAGAATGAAAGTAATATTAAATACCAAGAAAGTAAACATATTTGTAGGAATTCAATATTTCTTAGTAACGAAAAAGGACATAAATTGATTGACTTACATCAGGCATGTCAACATAATAGTTCACATGATTGAATGCAAGTGAAAGAGGTCGAAACGGTAAAACCATTCCCGTTCTTTGTTCTTGATTGAAAGAGCAGGTAGTTTCTGAAGAATTAATAGAAAGCATTACTATAAATATCAATGAAAAACACTTAGCATCATAAAAATAAATAATGGAAAGTCAAGAACAAAGTACTAAAACCTTTATTTGTAATTTGTATGAGGGTTGAATTTTCATTATTCTCGTCGCCTTCATCCTTGATGAATGCATTTGAACCACCTATAGCTGAAATTTGATTTGATGTTAAAAATGTTCAGCAGTGCAGAATTTCATTTCAATTAAAATGTTTAAAACCAAAAGGAAACTTACGATTCAAATAAGTTAATGCGAGAATGAAGAGAAGGTTGAAAAGAAGAGAAAACCCAAACAATGCTCCAATGCATATCCAAAAGTAATAGTCTTGTGTATAAAATCCTCTAGCTTTAAGAAGTACTTGCCCAACAGTAGTAGCATCAATTCTAGGATCTGTATTTGGCTGCAAAATATGTGAAACATATATATATATATATCTAGTTATGGTAACTATTTAGGCTTATTGAAAACTTATCTCTGTATTGTAATATTTGACATATATAGTGAAAATCAAGAATGAGAATTTTTTTTTCTTGCCTTGCTCCATCTTTCATCTAAAAATTCATTTATTACGATGGCATTCTGACCATATGCCATAGGAGAAACATAATATCCCCATAACATCCATGGCTTAATATCATCTGTATGTAAAACAAAATAATATGAAAGTGAGAATTTGATAAAATCATAAGATATGAAAACAAAAAGGTAGAAAATTAACATGCTATATTAAGAAAATTTAGAGTTCCCTTAAACTATAGGATCTCTAAATGATGGAAATTAAAATGATGTATTTTACCTCTAGAGACGATAAATCCTCCAAGAACAAATATAATTTGATAGGCCATACCAGCTAGAATATTTGAAACAACTTGTGTTCTACCAATTGCACCAACAAGTCGGAATAGAGCAACAGCCATATTGTGAACGCTAACACATAACAGATAATGTCGAAAAAATCTGCACAAAGGAAAATAGTATAAGTATAAATTAAAGAACAAACTATTATCACAATCAAAGCCTACAAAAAAGTAAATCAAAAAGTAGTTTTATTAGGTTTCTCACAACAATCAACACTGCTAAAAAAAAATGTTGAATTAAAAATGTGTCCACCCTTGCGACAAAATTATTAATTTTCCTGACTCTAATATTTATCGGAAATTAAACTTTTTTTAGTAGTGATTTCGCGTGATAAAATGAAGTACTACCTGCTAGGTGATGGAGCAAATCCAATTGTATAGTATGTAAGCAGAACCCAAATGGTTGGTTCAATAAATGAAATTGGGATTCTTATAAGCCATTGAGGCAAACCGAAGGCCCATGCAGGAAAGAACATGAAATCCCTTTGTTTGTAAAAAACAGGAAGTTTGTCAACAATCATTGCTTGTTCACAATGCCCATTAAACATCATAGTCATTAGAGTAAAAAACAATGCTCCAAAGTATTTTTGTCCATCTTCAATGCTTCCAAAAGGCATGTCAGTCCTAAGAAACAAAGTAGCTACCAAAATCGCCACCACTGCTAATTGTGTAAATCTGAACATGAAAACAGCATATTCACGTTTCATAAGTAACCATTCTCTTGAAATACATGCCTTCAATATTTCCCACTTTGATATTCCAAACTTTTCTTTCACTAATGCAGCTGGGTGAGTTTGTCTCTTATCATACCGAACCATAAGCTCCGTCACAAGCTGCTCTCCAATGTGAAATGAATCAAAGGAATCAACAAATTCAGAAACTGAAACATATTTATAAGGTTTATCTCTTCTAAACCAATATTGTTGTTGGTCTTTTTTGGATGTTACTTCTTGTAAAAAATCAGCTACTCCTTTTCTTGGAGGACATTTGAAACCGATGGTTTCAAAAAACTGTAACACATTTTCGCGTGGTCCTTGGTATACAATTTGACCTTCTGAAAGTAGGATAATGTCATCAAAGAGTTCAAATGTCTCTGGTGCTGGTTGTAGAAGAGAAATCACCATTGTTACATCTAATATGTGAACCATTTGTTTCATGAACTTGGTTATTTGAAAAGTGGTTGAACTATCTAATCCTGTTGATATTTCATCCATGAACAGTACTTTTGCTGGTCCTACCAGCATCTCCCCTACAAATATTTACAACTATAGCAATTAGCTTTTATTCTTATAATATTTTTTTTTCTACTTCTGATCCTTTTAATAAGAGACAGTAATTAACCTGTTGTGACTCGCTTTCTTTGTCCACCAGAGATACCCCTTCTCATGTCATCACCAACCTTAGTGTCAGCACAAATATCCAGTCCAAGCAACTATACAAGCATATAATTGAAGATTAGAATTTAGAAATGAATGTAAATAAATTTCTGGAATATTGATACCAAAACTTTATTTTACGGATATACAAGCATCTAATATGTCAGTGTCATGTCAGATGCCAAACACGTCTTCTACATGCTTTACAAACCTTGAGAACGTAATCTGTTATCAAACTGGCTTCCTGGCCAGATAGTGATGTTGCCTTCATGAATGCATCAATCTGAGGGTCTGGCTTAATTCCCGCTCCTTTCTCCCTTCTTAAAAGTTCCTCCAACATTTCATACCTTGTTCCAACGCCTAAACAGCGTCCTGAAAAATCTAATGACTCTCTCACCGTCATTTCTCCATAATGAAGGTCATGTTCACCAATATAGGCACATGTTCTTCTAGCAACAAATTCATTTAGTTCATGCCCACAATAAGTAATTTTCCCACTAACCTGCTTACAAACATAAATTTTTCATGAAAAAATAATATAAATTAATATGATGATACGGAGTAAGAATAAATTAATTAGTATTTTATAAGTGATTTTAAAAAAAATTCCCAGAATTTTATGAGTAAATTGATTGGAACCAAAATGTAAATAAATTAGATATGAAGAATCATCGGACAAACCCTTAAATCACGATCAAGAGTCTCTGCAAGTGCCTTGAGCAATGTTGTTTTCCCTGAACCCGGAGGACCCAAAAGTAGGGTCATCCTGAAGGTAATTCCATGTTAAAAAAGATTTAGTATAAAATATCATTAATCAGATAATAAAATTATTAAAGAAAAATGAGATAAGTTGCAACAAATTAAAGGAAGTAGTTCACTAGGAGCCATGGCCTAACTCATTGTTCACAACAACAATGTTTTCATTTAGCATAATGATTAAAACTTATGAATCTAAAACACTGATAAGCCAAATGGACACTTGAATGTTGTTCATCTCTAATTGTAAAACAAAACTTGTGGTTCACATAGTCATAAAGTAAAACATAAAGGACTACAATACAACAAGAATATAACTTAAAGGCTAACAATGCAAATAAAAATGTATAATAAAGGTCCATTTTAAAAAAAAAATAACGCATAAAGGGCCAATCCAAAATAAACGTTAAAATTAAACGACCGCATGTACAATTTTGCGTATAATTTATCAATGGAAGTGAAAATAACGTGTTCTGCTAATATTCGCATGAGATATAATTATACCTTGATGGTTTGATGATTCCACTAACGTCTTTAAGAATACGGACAATTTTCTTTTTGGATGGTGCGAGGGGAAACAATCCCAGAATATTCTGTCATAAATAATTTAAATGATACCATGTGTATTAGAAATAATTATCATAAACAACATCAATACTTTGCTTAAAAATAAACATCAGCACTCATTTCATCAACAAAATATAAAATATGAGTTGAAACCAATATATATTGAAAGCATTCTTGCTTTATATTAAGAAAAAAATAATTATTGATGAAAAGATATATTAGAGAAATAAAAACAAGTACCTCAAAAGCATTAAGAGTAGCATTTAGCAGGGTAGGAAGTGATCTATTACCAACATGCACATTTCCCTCCACCGATACATTTTCGAACCGTACTTCAATTTTTGGAATTTCAATCCCCACCCTGTATTGTACACCAAATGTGGCAGATCAGTAAAAAATATAACAAAGTGGATTAATATTTTTTAAGTGGATGAATTGAGTAAAAAAAGAACATGAATAGGTAAAAACCTGTTAACTCTATCTTGCAGACCGCGTAGAAATTTCTCATTGTCATCCTCAACACACTTTATCATACTCTCAAGCAGTATCTTCTTGTCTTCCACCCCTAGATCAGTAACATCAATTGGGCATTGCACAATCTTTCCATCATCATGCATTAGATTTAACACCCCTTTTCTCATGCGATCGAACGTAGGTAAACGTTCGATTGCAGCCCATATAAGTTCCTCCTCCTTTTCCTCTTGAATATCTCCACCCGTTGTGTTGAAAACATGTGATTCCCACACTTGATTGAAACTCATCGAAGGCCAACTTCTGTGTTGTCCATATCTCCTGCTTCGCCCCATGGACACATTCCATGAATATGACCTTGATGCCATGCCAAAACAATTCGCTTGTAATTAATAAAATGAAGTAACTTTAAAGTTCAGGTGAACAACAAGAGTTATGTATGTAATGTACTCAAGTTTGTAATGAGAGAAGGTGATGGTTATGTGTAATGTTTATGTGTCATATATATAGCATTGTTTCTAAATAGAGGGTTGTTTTCTTTTATGTCAAATTAAGAGCATTCCTTTTATTCAACAACTGTTTGACCGGTGCTTTGGGAATTGGAAGCTTGACTAAAAAGTAGTCAAAATTATATACTACCTTTTCATTTTATACCTAAGATAGATATAAATGTATTTTTAATATTGAATGTACGTAGAGAAGTCACACAAACTTATCATCATCATCCTTACTACCAAGGAAACTCTAAGCCTGTGGTTTGGAATGAATGGTTTAGGGAAGAAAGTAGGAAATTGACAATTCTTTTTTCCATCAATGCCCTATTATAAAAATGATTTAATTATGTGGGACAACCCTTTTTTTCATGTGAGATTTTTTATCTCAAGAGTATTTTTGTATAATACATTATTTTTTCACGTAATCTTATTATTAAATTTCACTTTCGTCGTATGTTGGTTTCATCATGTATATGTGTCAAAAAAAAGTTTCATTATAATTTCTTAATAGTCACCAAATGGAGTATTAAGGAATTTAGTTAAATGCACATAATGAAACTTAATAGTCATGATGCACCACTTAAGTGAGGCGTCTCCTCACTTTTGGCAGCAATGGAAACTTTTTTTTTAATCAATTGTAAACCTGTTTGGTATTTTCCCATCAAGTGCCATGGATTTGTCTCCATATAAAACCAATGTCCATACAGAAAAACTTGGTGGATGATATGACTTTAATTAGTCTTGCTCTTAATCATCTCAAATCACTTCCTTTCTTTCTATGTAATCTATCATTAACGCTTGTAAATATGATATGAAAACTATATAAATAGAATTCCAAAAATTCCACCAAAAATAAAATAAAATAGAACTCCAAAATATGATGAAGGGAGTTAGCTATTATCCTATTGCATTAATATGGACACAAGCTTTGGAGTCTTCCACACTCTTGAATTCTTTCATCTTCTTTGTTCATAATTTCTTTAGCAACTTCACCATATTTTGCTAACAAATACACCACCGGCCTTGTTCCCTTTTTAAATGGGTTAAAGTAAACACAAAACACCCAATATATGTTGTAGTAAAAAAAATTATAAACAATTGAGACAATTTTAGTAGCAATTCAATCAAACTAATATTTGTTGTTCTATTTAGAACATAAATGAGCACTCTCTATTTAACTGTTAAATAAGTATAGCATCAAAACAATAGTGTTGGTGATTTCACATGAGACATACAGCTACTTCTTCATCTATTTATTTATTTATCTACTCAACTACTATAGGTTGGATTTGCTCAAAGAGGTGATTCCTAGAGTTTATATATTGAATAATTGAATTCCTATTCCAATAAAAAAATATAATACATATGTAGTAATTTTTCAGATGATATATATAGTCTTGTTCATATACTATCTTTTCTGGAAGTTGATGAATTTGATGCCAAAAGCAAACACAAATGCAAAGAGGAGAACCCAGCCTAAGTGAGCAACAACAACTAGTGGAAGGAAATCATGATCATAACCCCAATTTTGTTTCAAGAACTCCTTCAGTTCCATGCTTCCAACTCCTGGTATCACTATTTCTGTATTTTTGTCACCTAGCTGTGAGGTTATAAGGCCATATAGTGTCCATGCAACTGGAGAAGCCCAATAGTACCATCTCCACCATATCGGAATTTCCTGTATATCATATAGTAGAAAAATTAAATATATGTATGTTTCAATATTCAAAAGATCTAAATGCACTTTTAGTCAATCTATTTTCAGCCATTCATGATTTTAGTTCCTCTATTTTGAAATAAAAAAATATAGTCCTCAAATTTTTCTCGCGGTTGAGTTTGAGATTGAAAATGCATTTAAGCCCATCAAAAAAGAAAAATAATCATTTCCATAATGAAAATATAAATTAAATATCAAAAGGGTAGTCACTTACCATCCTAGGAATGACAAAACCAGAGAACAAGTTCCAAAAACTCAAAAAGAAGAACATGCAAATGCCAGCAATAACGTCGTCTGGTGTTAGTGAAACAACCATCATTCCATAAAATGTGAAGTAGATAAAACTCATTAGTATGTAGTAGAAGAACCATAAGAAGTTCGCCGCCTTCCATTCAAACCCAATCATGGAGTAAACAATTAGTGCGTAAATGGTTGTTTGAATTGCATTATAAATTGTCTCAACTGCCATCTGCATTATCAATAAATTTCTTTAGTTTAGATTCAATAATTAAACTAAATGGAATTCGTTAGGCGCTGTTAAGTTTGAGAAAACGAATTTTGTTTTTATTTCCTGCTTTTAAGGATTAGTCCAGGAATATTCCCTGTACAAATCTTTAAAACATGAAATGGAGTGAAAACCGAGTGCAATTTTTGATTAAAAGTGAAAAAAAGAAAAAAAAAGAAAAAACTTTCTCAAACCATATAGATTTTTTTTTTGTTTAATACATAAAAAAAAAGTAGATCGAACTTCCATTCTTTTTATACCTGACCAAATGCATAAGGTAATGCAGAATACATTCCTGCTGCTCTTTCCCGATAGAAGATTGTTCTTGCAATTGAAACAACTGGTTGCACGGTCATAGAATTCGTAGTGCCAAGAAAAAACACAGTAGAGTACATGGCTCCCAAAAGATTCAGTAAATCTTGTTGTGTTTTGCTGCCAAATAATTTTTGTTAAGCACAAGTTAAAACTGAATATTAGTGCAGTGCAATATGACTTGTTGGAATACCAAACACCACTAATAAGGAAAAATTGAGTGAATATGCATTTTTAAGACTTACGTCTTTTTGGCCTGCTTCCAAAATATTAGACCAAACAATACTCCGATGATTATGGTCATCAAGAATCGGACGGCATTGTATTGAGAATGTCTCCAATAGGACAAATGTTGTTTCCAAAAGTTAGCTTTGCATTGAACAAAAAATGATTGCGAATATTTGGTTGGGAAGTACAAGTCATTCGAATCTGGTGCAGGGGTATTGAGCTCGTTTATAAGTTCTTGGTTCCTCCTAAAGAAAGTACAAAGAGAACGGGGGTTATAAAGCTATAAATTTTGTTCCTTGTAACTTAAGAAAACTTAGTTACAACACAAAAAATCTTACTGGTAAAGGGTAGAGGTTTTATAAATCTCTGCAAAATCTACTTCTAGTTGAGCCTCAATTGAAGCAGAGCTGACCTCCAGCATCCATGTGGCCGGATTATAACCATCCTTAATTTTTTGAACCCCTGGGATAACCTGAAGTTTGTGTACATTATATGAAGTTATTAAGATCTATAATAAAGGCTTCAAAAATGGTAGACATGTAAAAACTTCAAAGTTTTCAATGCTCACTTCAAAATATTCTACAAGTTTATGTGAGTGGCGGCCGAGAGGTCCAGCGTAGATAACTTGTCCTCCTCTTTTCATCAACAATAGCTATGGTAACAAATAAATAAAAGTTCAAGCTACACAATAATAAACAACCAGGTAAAGAAATAGCAGAGAAACTTTGAACTCTAGACTTGCCTCATCAAAAGCTTCAAAAATGTCTATACTTGGTTGATGAATTGTGCAAACAACAGTTCTCCCTGTATCCACTGTATTTCTCACGGTCCGCATAACGATTGCAGCGGCTCTAGCATCGAGGCCTGATGTTGGTTCATCCATGAAGATGATTGAAGGGTTGGCAACAAGCTCAACAGCGATAGTAAGCCTCTTCCTTTGTTCTGTTGATAGACCATCCACACCTGGAAGGCCCACAAGAGCATCTCTAAGTGGTTGAAGTTCTACTAACTCCATCACTTCTTCAACAAACATCTACATCAACAATAGAAATCGGAAACTAAATCAAAATTGTATTAAAAAAGAATTGTATCAGACTTAAGATGACAACCTGTACCAACAAACCTTTCTAGTTTCTGCCTTAACATCTGAAGGAAGACGAAGCCAGGCTGAAAACAATAGTGATTCATAGACAGTGACATGTGGAGAATGAATGTCATTCTGTTCGCAGTAACCGCTTATTCGAGCGAATGTTTCTTGGTTCTTTGGGTAACCAGATATGCTGATATTTCCTTCGATGTATCCACCTGTCTTTCTTCCAGCTAATACATCCATTAGGGTTGTCTTTCCAGCACCACTAACACCTACAAGTGCTGTTAATATTCCTGGTCTAAAAGAACCACTAACATCTTGTAGTAATTGAAGTTTATCCTTAATTATTCCTCGACTCTTCATTTCCTGATACGATAAAAGTCATAAGAAAAGCTCATATATTCAGTGAAAAATCCAATAATTTTGATGGAAAATAAATTATAAAGAACATATTTACATGATCCAAGTGAAAGACAGGAAAACTTCATTTATATATACACTCACAAATGCTAAGCTCCTAATGAGTTCAAAATGGAAGTATACATGATTGGTGATGTTAAATAGTACAAAAGCATAGAAAAATGCACTTAGAATTGAGTAACTTACGTCTGGCATGTCTACGTAGTAGCTAATATGATTGAATTCCATTGAAAGAGGTTGAAACGGTAGCACCATTCCTCTTCTCGGTTGGTTCGATGAACTCATTATTTCTGAAGAGTTTCTCACTTCCATGTTGGTACCTGTTAAAATATTGCCGCAAAATGAAGAAAAATGACTTGTATTTAAAGTTTTGGAACACTCATATCTATCTTTAACTATTGCAACTAAACTAAAACATGTTTATCAATCAAAGTTAAAGCTGCTAATTAGTAACACACATTTCTATAAATAACAATTAGATACACTTAGAATCACTTAGTATAGATGCAAACCTTCGAGGGGATGATGTCTAGAGGATGGATTTCCATTCTTGTCATCTTCATCCACAGTGACTGCTTTCGAATCGGCTAATGCTGAAATTTTGAATTAACATCAAAAGTGTTTAGCAACCATGAAAAAAATATTCAATTACAGACAATGAATATAAAAAGAATATAACTTACGGTTCAAATAAGTTAATGCAAGAAGGAAGAGAAGGTTGAAGAGAAGAGAAAACCCAATCAAGGCTCCAATGCAGATCCAATACCAATATTCTTCTGTATACAAGCCTCTGGCTTTGAGAAGTACTTTTCCAACTGTTGGTGCATCAATTCTTGTGTCTGTATTTGGCTGAAAAAGATTAAAAAAAGGGATAGTTCATATATCATTTATAGAAGTGACTATTTAACTAACATTAGAGATAAATGTCTTTGCTGTTTGTAAGTACATTAAGGCAGTGACAAACAAGAATGGCGTAATAAAATTCTTACTGTACTCCATCTTTTGTCTAAGAATTCATTAATTGTTATGGCATTCTGGCCATACATTATAGGAGATATATAATAGGCCCATATCATCCATGGCTTAATGTCGTCTACAAGAACAAAAGAAAATATGTTACAATTAGTATTAGTTCGAACTATTGAATGCACCCCTTGGTTAGCACAAGTGGTTAGTGTGCAGTGTGCCAAATGTTCTACATGAAGTGATCAATTAGTGTTCAATTATTTACCTTTAGCAACAATGAAACCTCCTAGCACAAATATCACTAGCAAGGTCAAGGTACCCAATGAATTTGCAACAACTAGTGTTCTACCAACTGCAGCGACGAACCGAAATAAAGAAAGAGCCATCTGATGAATGCCGAACAATGCCAAGAATTGTCGGAAAAATCTGATCAAATAGACAAGAAATTATCATTCTACTTTTTAAAACTTGTTGATGCCAAAACACACTAATGCACTAACACAGACAGCAAACCGGTAATAATTTGAAAAAAAAAAACGGGTTGAATGTATATAGTTGATAAAAGTAAACTCATATTACCTGCTAGCAGAAGGAGCAAACCCAACTGTAAAATATGTAAGTACAATCCATATCAAAGATTCCAAAAAGGAGATCGGGACCCTAAGAATCCATATAGGTAATCCAAATGCCCATGCAGGGTAAAACAAGAAATCCCTCTGTTTGTGGAACACAGGAAGCCTAGCAACTGTCATGTATACTTCTGCCAACCCATTAAACATCACATTTATCAGAGTGAAGAATAATGCACCGTAGAATTTTTGTCCATCTTGAACAGTACCAACCGGCATCTTTGTTCTAAAGAACACAGTAAAAGTAATAACAGACATGATTGCTATCTGTGTTGTTTTGAACACATAAACAAAAGCATTCCTCTTCATAAGAAGCCATTCCTTTGAAAAGCATGCCTTAAATAGTTCCCATTTTGAAATACCATATTTTTCTTTGACTAATGCTGCTGGGTGAGTTTGACTCTTATTATAAGGAACCTTAATCTCTGCCGCAATTTCCTCTCCAATATGAAATGAATGAAAGAAATCAACAAATTCAGGAACTGAAACATATCTATAAGGTTCATCTCTTTTAAACCAGTATTGTTGTTGATCTTTCTTGGATGTTACTTCTTGTAAGAAATCAGCAACACCTTTTCTCTCTGGACACCTAAAGCCTGTGTATTCGAAGAACTCTAGCACATTTTCACGCGGACCTTGATATACTATTTGACCTTCTGAAAGAAGAATAATGTCGTCAAAGAGGTCAAATGTCTCTGGTGCTGGCTGTAAAAGCGAAACGATGACGGTTGCATCCAGTATATGAACCACTTGTCTCACGAACTTGCATATTTGAAAAGTGGTTGAACTATCCAATCCCGTTGATATTTCATCCATAAAGAGTGCTTGTGCTGGTCCTACTAGCATTTCCCCTACACCCAGTTACAACAAAAGCAATTAGTACAAATTGATAGAACTGAAACACTAGTATGCAACTTCATAAGTTAATTTAATTATCAAAAGCGTGAGATTAAATATTTAATAAGTTCAGATTGTTGGTTAGTAATCAAATAAAAAAGAATATTATAACCTGTTGTTACTCTTTTCTTTTGTCCTCCAGAGATACCCCTTCTCATTTCATCACCAACCATAATGTCAGCACAAATATCCAATCCAAGCATCTGTTAACATGATAAACTCCAACTTTTAACGAAATAAGATAAATTTGGATAAACAACTTAATTAAGGCCTGACAATAGCATAAGTGTTTATCATATGAACTGTTTTTATTAGCTACAAAAGTAAGCTGGTAACAATTTATAAACATATCCTGAGTTGTTTCTATAAGTTTTTCCAAACACTTTCAAATGTGCTCAAGTCAGTAGATAACCTCAAATAATTCAATCCAAACATGGCCAGAATAGAAGAAGATACACAAACCTTGAGAACATAATCTGTTACAAAACTGCTCTTTTGGCCTGATAATACAACAGCCTTCATGAAAGCATCAATCTCAGGGTCTGGTTTAATTCCAGCTTCTCTCTCTCTTTTTGAGAGTTCTTTCAACATTTCATACCTACTGCCAACACCTAGACAACGTGATGAAAAATCTAAAGTCTCTCTCACTGTCATTTCTCCATAGTGGATGTCATGCTGACTAATATAGGCACAAGTTTTTGCAGCGACGAATTCATTTAGCTCATGACCGCAGTAAGTTATTTTCCCAGAAGCCTAATCACATCCAAAAATAAAGCTCATTATTTCATCAAACAAATTTACAAGTTAGTAATAAAAAAATAATGAAAGGGTTGTTATTAAAAGAAAAATAAAAGTGAAAGGGTCTTAATTAGTTAAACTGATTTAGAAAAAATAAAATTAAAAAATGAATGGGAACAAACCCTTAAATCATGATCAAGTTTTCCTGCAAGTGCTAGAAGCAATGTTGTTTTCCCAGAACCTGGAGGACCTAGAAGGAGTGTCATCCTGAAATTACCACACCAAATTAAACAAATATAATTTTCATTGTCATAAATTAAATTATATAAGAATGGCATCAATTCAAATTAATTTTATCTACCTTGATGGTTTAACAATTCCACTAACATGTTTGAGAATCTGAATCTCTCTCTTCTTGGATGGTGCAAGCCGAAACAATCCAAGAACACTCTACCATGCACACAAACAAATTAATTGTATAAAGCATTAGTATCAAACTAATAACACTCAAATTTACCTAAAAACTACATAAACAATTAAATCTGATAGTTTCATAATATATGAGTAAATAAGTACTACCTCCAAAGTATTGATGGTAACATTAAGCAGAGTAGGAAGTGCTCTACTTCCAACATGCACATCTCCTTCCACAGACAAATTTTCATAACGTACTTCAATTTTTGGAATTTCAATCCCCACCCTACATTGTATTGGATTTTTGGAACAATAGTCAACAACCAACTAATGTGGTTTATCAAACAATATATTGTGCTATGTTTGACTATCACTTGGTTGTTGGCTAATGGCCAAAAGACGGATCAAGAAAATCTAAAACACCAATCAAAATATAAAGATAAAGAGACAAACCTGTCTTGTCGGTCTCTAAGTTTTCTGAGAAACTTCTCATTGTCTTCTTCGACAATCTTAAGGATGCTATCCAACAAGAGTTTTTTGTCATGAAAACCAAGTTTCGCAACATCAACTTCATCATGCACAACTTTTCCATTTTCATCAACGTGTTTTATTACACCTTTTCTCATTCTCTCAAAAGTAGGCAGCCGCTCAATGGCTACCCAAGTGAGGTGATACTCATCATCCTCTTGTGTGTGTCGATCACTCCGCTCGAACACGTCCGGAGCAGCTGCTGTCACTGGCCACATCTCCCGGAAACTCCGACGACTGCTTGTTGATATTGTCACCTCATCCCTTGCCATTACCGATGCCATTTTACTAACTAATTTCTCAATCTTAACTACCAACAAGTAGGAAGATATGAACAATGTTTGTGTGGTGATAACCCCAAATTTAAATGGTTTAGGCGTAAACTTATCACCCTAATGGAAAAAGAGAAAAATAGAAAAAAAATTAATTGATTGTTATTATTATTCAAAAAATTAATTAAGGTGTATTTTTGTTTGTATGTCTAAATGAATTGAATTTCTGTTTTTGACCATACAAGAATTATCGGGAATATATAGTTTCTAGAAATTCATTCTAGAAATGCAATTAACTTGGAATTTGAAGTCAACATTATCTCATTCGGTTTTCCTAATAAGGGACATTTTTAGATAATACATGTATGTAAATAATGAATGTTGAAATATTTTTTTGATTCTTTTCACATTATTAAGTATTTACTCTAGAGTAGGGTCATTTCAATTATGGAGTTTATTATATCTTTCTTGCATTTCATTGAGCTGGCCTGTAGCCAGCTATACTGTATAGCCTATAATTGATTTGGAGGAGTACTTGGGAAGGAATTTTGGTTAAAAAGGATTAACATCACGTTTCTCAATCTCATTCTTAACTATCAACTTCAAGTGGGAATAATATCATAATTGATATTTTGTGTTTACTCATATAGTAAATTATGAATTGTGTTTTTTATTTTTATTTTGATATTTTTCACTGTATTTTCTTCTCTAGAGGAGTGCATTTCAATTATGGAGTTTATCTTGAGTAAATAGTTCAATTAAAATTGTAAACTTTCGTGAAAAAACCCACTCAATTTTGTGAAACTTTAAAAAATAACCATTATCCCGTCAGTTTTGTAACCAAAAAATTATCCCGTCAGTCTATTTTTTTTGTACACGTGGCACATCCATGTGGACTGAAGGACTGAAGGTTATGCCACGTCACGTTGGGTAATTGACTACCTTTTTTAATATTTTTTGTCTAAAATACATGTGATTGTAAAATTAGACAACTACTCCCCTCTCAAATATAACACTTTTGTGCAAATATCCCTCAAATTTAAAACTTATGTAGTGAATACCCCTTGAAAATTTAAATTTACGTGTAAATAAATACCCCTCAAGTACTCTTTAGAAGTTTTTTTCCTGAATAAAGCACTCTTCAGAAGTTAATGACAGGTTGAAAAATGACCAACATTAATATTGCTTGAATTTTGGTAAACAGTTGAAAATGGTTCACACGGTACTTTCATGAACATGTATTTAGGAAGAAATTGAGGAAGTGGTGAAAGAACGGGTTAAAGTTAGAGTAGGAGAAAAAACAAAACCAAAACATCCTTCATTCCTAACCAAACATGTCAAGATTGCGTAAAAATAACCATTTATGTGCGAGCGCGTATTGTATCGTGAGAGGAAGGAGAGAAAACCATTGGAAAGTTTGCTATGGAAACCCCAATGTGCACGCCTTAGTAAGAGTGGGAGCAACCTCATTTGTTTATCTCGAGATAAACTCAACACTAGAGTTTATCGAAGGAAAATCGAAGTTACAGAATAAATAGCGGAATAAATTTTTTCAATTTTCTTTCCTTGGATCATTACGAATTTGACAAGAATCAATGATTCGATTGTTACCTCGAAGTGTGGAATATGGAATCACGATCACAGCAAAGCAAGCAGAAAGGTGCTCCTCCAAGTTTCGGTGCTAGCCAATGAAGCCGAAGTTCAAAGAACGCGGGTTTCTAAAAAATGTGTAACAAAGACAGGGTTCTATTTATGGAAGTTATACTTCATACCCCTACATTTATACGTTGACCCCAACATTTGACACAAAGTACCAAATTTACCCTTTATATAAAATAAAACTTAATCACTCTTTCACTTATTCACCCCCACCTTGTTCACCCCACGTTTTTCTTGAAAACGTTTGCAGCAGCAACAAGTATTGCCGGAACCCTAACGTTTTGATTTGATTTTTCTTTTTCTGGCATCGACTCTTGCAACCGGAATTGTTTCTCCATACGGTTGTGTTTGTTCTCTCAATCCTTTACCGGAATCATTGATTGAGGTTTGAGGTTTTATGGATATTCCAAGGTTTTCTGAGTTACCAGAGTTGTTTTGCCCTATGATTGTGTTGGATTTGCGGAATCGTATTATGGGTTACGGATATAGTTCACTGAATCGTTCTCTGATCTTTCGGAAACCGCTTGCAAAGCCTTCCGGATGACTCGTCCCGGAATCGTTTCATAAAGTTTTCCAGTTCAAGCACTGTTTTTCTTTTTCTTTTTCTTTCGGACAAGCATTGTTTTTCTATTTTTTAAGTTCTTACTTTTTATTTAATTAACTCAAACTTTTTTAATTAAGCGGCTATACATCAAGCCGAAGTGCAGAGGCCATAAAACAACCTTTTTAAAGTTCTCACTTTTGTTCTTCTTCTGGTTTTGTGAGGTTATTGTTTTTTAGCTTAATTCTTGTCTCCTTTTTTAATAATTCCCCATCTTTTATTAAATTCTTTGTCTGATTCTTTTTAAAATAAGAAAATAAATTCCGGAAAAAAGATGTACACCGGAACTGTTATATAAGGTTTCCGGTTTATTTTCGGAAAGGATGTCCAACATTCAAGAAAAGTAAAGATGAGTATTTCTGAAAATTTTCGGAAGCCTTGTACTCCCTCCGTCCCAAATTGTACGACGTTTTGGGAATTTTACACATATTAAGAAATGTAATTAATATTGTGTGGAAAAGAGATATTATGATTTGTTTTACAAAATTGTCCTTAATAAATAATATGGGAAAGATAAATGAAAGAATTGAAAGAAGAGAGAGTAATAAATATAGGAAAAGTAGCATTAATGTTGCATTGCTATTGTAAAGCGACATATAATTTGAGACAATTTTTTTTCTCTAAAGCGACTTACAATTTGGGATGGAGGGAGTATATCAGAGGAATAAATCAGAAACACGGACTTGAAAAATACCATGTGGGGGTGAACTCCATGGAAAATGTGAAAAGTGATGGTGGAATATTTAATGTGCAAAAGGTTAAATAGCAAAAAGGACAAAATTGGAATTTTTGATGATTTGTAGGGGTGAAAGTACATGTGTTGGGGTGTAGGGTAAAATTTCCTCTATTTATAGAACTTCTAGAGTGCCCTGCAAGTCAGAAGCCACTATTGGGCTTCCGCAAGCCCAATAGCGAGTTTAGTATTTTGCTAACTAATTAGCATTATTTAATAAACGCACTTATTATATAAGTCATACTTATATTTCTCTTTTGACCGTTCTTTTTGTGTGTGACACTATAGGTTTGTCGCGTCATTTTTCGGAGATCAAGCTATTTGGTTAGCATTGACTCCTAATATTTATACCTATGTATAGTAGACTTAATATCTCATATCTATGACCCATGAGATGTGGTTATCAATTTACATACATAATTTAGTCTCGACGCTTTATTATTATCCCAATTCATATTAAAGCTTGACTACGGATACATTTAGAATAACGTTCTTTATGTTAATGTAATCTCATGATTAAGTCACACACAGAACTATCTATTCTATAGGGGCTTTATTAACATTACTACCTACAAATATAACAAAGAGTGTCATATATTATTCAATAATAAAAGTCACGATACATAAAGATAAGTTTAACATAAACTATTGGCCTCTAGGGCTTATACCAACATTTATATACAAGAAAAAAAATGCACTTTTACAATTAGAAATAATATCATCAAACTCAGCCAAGTGGTTACAATTAGAGAGGAAGCTATTCACCAATATGCACCTCACATTTTGATGCAAACCAATTCAATTTCATATGGACAAAAGCATCATTCTAATCTCTAATATAAGTGTTATGTTATTATACGGTGTTAGATACAATCATAACTTTTTGTCATTTAAATAGCATCAACAAAAATATGAAATGATTGTATTTTCTCGTCAAGTGGCATAAATTGGTCAACATATAAAAATAATGTCTGTCCATACAGAAAAACTTGATGTAGAAGATATGAATTTAGTCTTGCTCTCAATCATCTCAAATCACTTCCTTTCATTCTATGATAATTGAACTATAGTATTCTGTAAACTATCATCAACGCTACGCAAACTATATAAATGGAAGTCCAAAATATCACGAAGGGAATTCACTATTATCCTATTGCATTAAGGATATAAAGAAACTGACATAGGCAAAGCAAACTAACTTAATATGGACACAAGCTTTGGAGTCTTTACCACACTCTCTTCTTTCATGTTCTTTGTTCTTAATTTCTTTACCAACTTCACCATGTTTTGCAAACAACTACACAAGCATTGTTCCCTTTTAAAACGGAAAAAGTAAACATAAACACCCAATATGTGTTGTAGTATAAACTATAAACAATTGAGACGATTTTAGTAATACATATATCAAACTAATAGTTGTTGTTCTATTCAGAAAATAACTGAACACTCTATATTTAACTGTTAAATAAGTATAGTATCAAAACAATATTGTTGGTGATTTCACATGAGACATACAACTACTTCTTCATCTATTTATTTATCTACTCAACTCCTAAAGCTTTATGTATTGAATAAATGAATTCCTATATATACCAATAAAAATATTATACATGTAGTAATTTTTCAGCTGATATATGTATTATCTTCTCTGGAAGTTGAAGAATTTGATGCCAAATGCAAACACAAATGCAAAGAGGAGAACCCAGCCTAAATGAGCAACAGCAACTTGTGGAAGGAAATCATGATCATAACCCCAATTTTGTTTCAAGAATTCCTTGAGTTCCATGCTTCCAGCTCCCGGTATCACTAGTTCTGTATTTTTGTCACCTAGCTGTGAGGTTATAAGGCCATATAGTGTCCATGCAACAGGAGAAGCCCAATAGTACCATCTCCACCATATAGGAATTTGCTGCATATCATACAGTACAAAAATGAAATATATGTATGTTTCGATATTAAAAAATGTACTTTTATTCAAACTATTTTCACTCATTTACGATTTTAGTTCCTCTATTTTGAAATGAAAAAAAATATTAGTTACTTACCATCCGAGGAATGACAAAGCCAGAGAACAAGTTCCAAAAACTCAAAAAGAAGGCCATAGAAATGCCAGCAACAACGTGGTCTGGTGTTAGTGCAACAAGCATCATTCCATAAAATGTGAAGTAGATAAAACACATTAGTATGTAGTAGAAGAACCATATGAAGTTTGCTACTTTCCATTCAAACCCAATCATGGAGTAAAGGATTAGTGTGTAAATGGCTGTTTGAATTGCATTATAAACTGTCTCAACTGCAACCTGCATTGTCAATTAAGTACTTCTAGTTCAGCCTTAATAAATAAAGAAAAATGGAATTCGTTAGGACATTTTAAGTTTTAGAAAACGAATTTTGTTTTAATAATATGGATTTGAAAAAGAAGTATCCACCACAAATCTTTAAAAACTTGAAACAGAGTGAAAACCGAGTGCAATTTTAGATCAAAATTGAAAAACGAAAAATAAAATACTTGCTCAAACCAAATATATATATATATATTTTTGTTTAAGACATAAAAAAATCTATGGATTACTCTTCTTTTTTTATACCTGACCAAATGCATAAGGCAATGCAGAATACATCCCTGCTGCTCTTTCCCGATAAAAGATCGTTCTTGCAATGGAAACAACTGGTTGCACGGTTGCAGAATTTGTCGCACCAAGAAAAAGCACAGCAGAGTACATGGCTCCCAAGAGATTCAGCAAATCTTGTTGTGTTTTGCTGGAAAATAATTTTTGTTAAGCACAAACTAAAAGTGAATATTAATGAAGTGCAACGTGACTTGTAAGAATACCAAACACCATTAATAAGGAAAAATTGACTGAATATGCATTTTTATGACTCACGTCTTTTTGGCTTGCTTCCAAAATATTAGACCAAACAATAATCCAATGATTATGGTCATCAAGAATCGGACGGCATTATATTGAGAATGTCTCCAATATGACAAATTTTGTTTCCAGAAGTTAGCTTTGCATTGAACAAAAAATGACTGTGAATATTTGGTTGGGAAGTACAAGTCATTTGAATCTGGGGCAGGAGTACTGAGCTCCTTTATAAGTTCTTGATTCCTCCTAAATAAAGTACAAAGAAAACAAGAGTTACAAAGCTAGAATTGTTGTTGCTTGTAACTTAAGCAAACTAGTTACAACACAATAAAGCTTACTGGTAAAGGGTAGAATTGTTATAAATCTCTGCAAAATCTACTTCTAATTGAGCCTCAATTGTTGCTGAGCTGACCTCAAGCATCCATGTAGCCGGATTATAACCTTCCTTGATTTTTTGAACCCCTGAGATAGCCTGAAGTTTGTGTACAATAAATGAAGTTATTAATATCTATAATAAAGACTTCAAAGATGGTATATACTTGTAAAAACATCAAATTTTTCAATACTTACTTCAAAGTATTCTACAAGCTTATATGAGTGGCGGCCGAGAGGTCCAGCGTATATAACTTGTCCTCCTCTTTTCATCAACAATAGCTATAGTAGCAAAGAAATCAAAATTAAACATATGCAATAATAATCAACCAAGGAAATGAATAACAAAGAAACTTGCCTCATCAAAAGCTTCAAAAATGTCTATACTTGGTTGATGAATTGTGCAAACAACAGTTCTCCCTGTATCTACTGTATTTCTCACGGTTCGCATAACGATTGCAGCGGCTCTAGCATCGAGGCCTGATGTTGGTTCATCCATGAAGATGATTGAAGGGTTGGCAACAAGCTCTACAGCAATAGTAAGCCTCTTCCTTTGTTCTGTTGATAGACCATCCACACCTGGAAGGCCCACAAGAGCATCTCTAAGTGGTTTCAGCTCTACCAACTCCATAACTTCTTCAACAAACATCTACATTACAATATAAGTAGAAAACTAAATCAAAGTTGTATTGAAAAGGAATAAAATCAGGCTTAAGATGACAAAGCATGTACCAACACACCTTTCGAGTTTGTGTCTTAACATCCGAAGGAAGACGGAGCCATGCTGAAAACAATAGTGATTCATAGACAGTAACATGTGGAGAATGAATGTCATTCTGTTCGCAGTAACCGCTTATTCGAGCGAATGTTGCTTGGTTCTTTCGGTAACCGGATATGTTGATATTTCCTTCAATGTATCCACCTGTTTTTCTGCCGGCTAATACATCCATGAGGGTTGTCTTTCCAGCACCACTAACACCTACAAGTGCTGTTAATATTCCCGGTCTAAAAGCACCACTAACATCTTGTAGTAGTTGAAGCTTATCCTTAATGATTCCTTGACTTTTCATTTCCTGATGCCATAAAAGTCATATAACAAAGACTCATATATTCAGTGAAAATTTAGTAATTTTGATGAACACATAAATTATAACGAACATATTTACATGATCCAAGTGAAAAACAAGAAAAATTCATTTATATATACACTCACAAATGCTAAGCTCCTAATAAGTTTAAAGTAGTATACATAATTGATGTTACATTCTTCAATAGCATAGACAAATGTTCTTAAATATGAGTAACTTACGGCTGGCATGTCTACATAGTAGCTAATATGGTTGAATGTCATCGAAAGAGGTTGAAACGGTAGAACCATTCCTCTTCTCGGTTCATGGTTCGATGAACTCATAATTTCTAAAGAGTTTCTCACTTCCATGCCGGTGTCTGTTCTTAATCAGAAATAGTTAGCAGTGTTAAATGAAGTATTGGCATTAAATACATGAGAACTATGTGCAACTAATTTTTTTGAAAATATTGCAGAAAAATTATTTGTATTGAAAGTTATGGAGCATTCAAATATATTTGGAATTATTGCAATTAAAGTACTGAAACATGTTTATGAATCAAAATTAAAGCAGCTAATTAGAATCATCAAGAAGTAAGGCGGAAATATATTAGTATAGATACA
Organism: Medicago truncatula; assembly: GCF_003473485.1. Lineage (NCBI taxonomy): Eukaryota > Viridiplantae > Streptophyta > Magnoliopsida > Fabales > Fabaceae > Medicago > Medicago truncatula. The sequence goes on from NC_053048.1 coordinate 49,176,552, forward strand.
AACCTTCAAGGGGATGGTGTCTAGAGGATGGACTCCCATTCTTCTCGTCATCTTCATCCACAGCGACTGCTTTTGAATCACCCAACGCTGAAATTTTGGTTTAACATTAAAAGGGTTTAGCAACCGTGAAAAAATTATTCGCTTATAGCAATTAAAATCAAAGGAGTATAACTTACGATTCAGATAAGTTAATGCAAGAACGAAGAGAAAGTTGAAGAGAAGAGAAAAGCCAACCAAGGCTCCAATACAGATCCAATACCAATAGTCTTCTGCATACAAGCCTCTGGCTTTGAGAAGTACTTTTCCAACTGTTGGTGCATCAATTCTTGTGTCTGTATTTGGCTGAAAAAGATTAAAAAAAGGGATATTTAACAATGATTAAAGTTCATATATCATTAATTGAAGTAATTATTTAACTAACATTGGACACAAATGTCTTTGTTTGTAAGATATTAAGGCAGAGACAAACAAAAATGGGAAAAATTAAATTCTTACTTTACTCCATCGTTTGTCTAAAAATTCATTGATTGCTATGGCATTCTGGCCATACATTATAGGAGATATATAATAGCCCCATATCATCCATGGCTTGATGTCCTCTACCAGAACAAAACAAAATATGTTGCAATAAGTATTAGTTCGAACTATTGAACACACGGTTACACACCACTTGGTTAGCACAAGTGGTTAGTGCGCAGTGTGTCAAGTGTTGTAAATGAAGTGTTCAATTACTTACCTTTAGCAACAATGAAACCTCCTAGCACAAATAGCACTAGCAAGGTCAAGGTGCCCAATGAATTAGCAATAACTAGTGTTCTACCAACTGCAGCGACAAACCGAAATAAAGAAAGAGCCATCTGATGAATGCCAAACAATGCCAGGAATTGTCGAAAAAATCTGATCATATTGACAAGAAATAATTATAATTCTATTTTCTAAAACTTGATGAAGCCAAAACACACCCATGCATTACCACAGACACCAAACCGATAATAATTTGAAAAAAAATGGAAGTAATTGAAAGTAACTACACGTGTCAGACACACCTTTCAATCTGAAGTGCTAGTTAAAGAAACTTATTGCCTCTATATATATATATAGTTCGAAAAAAGTACACTCATATTACCTGCTAGCAGAAGGAGCGAACCCAATTGTAAAATATGTAAGAACAATCCATATCGCTGATTCCAAAAAGGAAAGAGGAATCCTAAGAATCCATATGGGTAATCCAAATGCCCATGCAGGATAAAACATGAAATCCCTTTGTTTATAGAACACAGGAAGCCTAGCAACAGTCATGGATAGTTCTGCCATCCCATTGAACATCACATTTATCAGTGTAAAAAATAATGCACCATGGAATTTTTGTCCATCTTGAACAGTACCAACAGGCATCTTTGTTCTAAAGAACACAGTAAAAGTAATAATAGAAATGATTGTTATCTGTGTTGTCTTGAACACATAAACAAAAGCATTCCTCTTCATAAGAAGCCATTCTTTAGAAAAGCATGCCTTAAATAGTTCCCAATTTGAAATACCATATTTTTCTTTCACTAACGCAGCTGGGTGAGTTTGTCTCTTATTATAAGGAACCTTAAGTTCTGCCGCAATTTCTTCTCCAATATGAAATGAATGAAAGAAATCAACAAATTCAGGAACTGAAACATATCTATAAGGTTCATCTATTTTAAACCAGTATTGTTGTTGATCTTTCTTGGATGTTACTTCTTGTAAGAAATCAGCAATCCCTTTTCTCTCAGGACACCTAAAACCTGTGTATTCAAAGAACTCTAGTACGTTCTCACGTGGTCCTTGATATACAATTTGACCTTCTGAAAGTAGAATAATGTCGTCAAAGAGTTCAAATGTCTCTGGTGCTGGCTGTAAAAGAGAAATGACTACGGTTACATCCATTATATGAACCATTTGTCTCATGAACTTGCATATTTGAAAAGTGGTTGAACTATCCAATCCTGTTGATATTTCATCCATAAAGAGTGCTTGTGCTGGCCCTACTAGCATTTCCCCTACACTCAGTTACAACAGAAGTCATCAGTACAGATTGATAGAAGAAAGTGTGTTCAGAAGGGAACTGAAACACTAGTATGCTATTTCATGAGTTAATTTAATTATTAAAAGTGTGAGGTTAAATGTTTAATAAGTTCAGATTGCTGGTTAAGAATCTAATAAAATAGAATATTATAACCTGCTGTTACTCGCTTCTTTTGTCCTCCAGAGATACCCCTTCTCATTTCATCACCAACCATAATGTCAGCACAAATATCCAATCCAAGCATCTGTTTACATGATAAACTCCAATTTTTAACGAAATAGGATAAATTTGGAGAAACATCTTAATTAAGGGCTGATAATAGCATAAGTGTTTATCATATATGAACTGTTTTTAAAAGCTACCGAAAATAGCTGAAAAGAGTTTATAGTCATGACATAAGTTATTCGCAAACATTTTCACAAGTGCTTAAGTCAGTAGATAAATTCATAATTCCATCCAAACATGCTGGAGATAGAGGCAGAGGCACAAACCTTGAGAACATAATCAGTTACAAAACTGGTTTTTTGGCCTGATAATGCAATAGCCTTCATGAAAGCATCAATCTCAGGGTCTGGTTTAATTCCAGCTTCTCTCTCCCTTCTTGAGAGTTCTGTCAACATTTCATATCTACTGCCAACGCCTAGACAACGTGATGAAAAATCTAAAGTCTCTCTCACTGTAATTTCTCCGTAGTGAATGTCATGCTGACTAATATAGGCACAAGTTTTTGCAGCAACGAATTCATGTAGCTCATGACCGCAGTAAGTTATTTTCCCTGATGCCTAATCACAACCAAAAATAAAGATCATTATTTCATCAAACAAATTTACAAGTTAGTAATAAAAGAACAATGAAAGGGTCATTATTAAAAGAAAAATAAAAGTAAAAGGGTCTTAATTAGTTAAAATGATTTAGAAAAACAAAATTAAAAAAAAAAAATGAAATGGGAACAAACCCTTAAATCACGATCAAGTTTTCCTGCAAGTGCTAGAAGCAATGTTGTTTTTCCAGAACCTGGAGGACCTAGAAGGAGTGTCATCCTGAAATTACCGCACCAAATCAAATAAATATAATTTTCATTGTCATAAATTAAATTATATAAGATTGGCATCAATTCAATTTAATTTTATCTACCTTGATGGTTTAACAATTCCACTAACATGTTTGAGAATCTGAATCTCTCTCTTCTTGGATGGTGCAAGCCGAAACAATCCAAGAACACTCTACCATGCAAACAAACAAATTAATCATATAAAACATTAGCACTATACTTATACCACTCTCAAATTGCATAAACAATTAAATCCGATAGTCTTATTATATATATGAGAAAATAAAGTACCTCCAATGTATTGATGGTAACATTAAGAAGAGTAGGAAGAGCTCTGCTACCAACATACACATCTCCTTCCACAGATAAATTCTCATAACGGACTTCAATTTTTGGAATTTCAATCCCCACCCTACATTGTATTGCATTGCAGTCACAAATGTAAACATAACCGAATCAAAAACATCATCATCATCACTACTAAAAAAAGTTGATATAACAACAGATATTAGAAACGGAAAAAAATTTAAATTGGTCACGAAATTTGGCATCTCTAACACTTAACAACAAAATTAGAGATACATTTGTCTTTTTTTTTTTTTTTTTTTTTTTTTTCTGTCTCTAAGTTTATATGTTATTTCAACTTTTTCAAGCAATGATTATCATGATTCATGAATGATGTTGCTATGATAATAGATTATCAACGTGGATTCTCTCTTTTGGTTTGTCCATCCAAACAGTAATTAGCCGTTGGACATTGACCAACAACCAACCATGGTTTGACAAACCACCTATCGTAGTAAGTCAGACCACTAATTTCTAAGAAATCTATGTGGTTTGACGAACCACAGTATATATGGTCCGTTCAACCACTAGTTGGTTGTTTGATATAAAATCCAAATCTAAAGATAAAGAGACAAACCTGTCTTGTCTGTCTCTAAGTTTCCTAAGAAACTTCTCATTGTCTTCTTCAACAATCTTGAGGATACTATCCAACAAGATCTTCTTATCATGTAAACCAAGTTTAGCAACATCAACTTCATCATGCACAACTTTTCCATTTTCACCAACATGCTTCACTACACCTTTTCTCATACGCTCAAAAGTAGGCAACCGCTCAATGGCTGCCCAAGTGAGGTGATACTCATCATCCTCTTGTGTGTGCCGATCACTTCGCTCAAACACGTCGGGAATGGACGCTGCTGTTGCCGTCCATACGTCCCGGAAACTCGTCGACGCCCAACTACGACGACTGCTTGTTGATATTGTCACCTCATCCCCTGCCAATACCGATGCCATTTTACAAACTAGTTTCTCAAACAGATAACATATATATCTTCTTACTATATATAGTAGATTAGTATGTATATAATTTTTTTTCTTTCTGAAATGATTTTTAAAGTGCTTCGTCTATAGCGACTAAAGTTTCCTATAAGTAGAAGAATGTGTCGTATTAGAGAGGAAATATATAATGCTAGTTGTTCCTTGGGTTTGTTGCTTTCATTGAACTGAACGTGTTGCTATGTGGTTTTGACTACTTGGAAATTTGGGTTAAAAAGGTTTAAAATGGATTTTCTCAAATCTTAACCACCAACAAGTACGAAGATCTAGCTTCTAGAAATTCATTTTAGAAAAGCAATTAACTTAGGAATTAAAAAGTGACTGATATTTTCTTTTTGGTTTACTCCTAAGTGATATTTTTAGTGTACATTTTTTTTTTTTTTTGTTTCGAATGGATATTTTTAGTATACATGTATGGTAAATTATTATTGCTAAAACACTGTATAGTAAATTATTAATGTTGAAGTATAATTTTTTTTTAATGTTGAGCTGCCTTGATTTGACAAGTTAGAAATTTGGGTTAAAAGGGTTAACAATTTTCTCAATCTTCCTTTCAACATTTTTTTTGTTGATAACTTCTAGACATTAAATTTAATAAATGTTGAATTTTTATTTTACTTTTTCACAGTATTTTCTAGAGGAGTGCCATTCCAATTAAACATAACCGAGCGAGAGTATATTTTAGTGATCATAATAAATTTTTATAAAATCCAGATCATTAAACTAATTTTTTTTAATACATGTGAAGTCAAATGATTTTGTTTTTACATTAGGTGGAAGGAGTATAATTTTTTCTTTTTGACAATGAAAGAGTACCAATTAAACTTTATAACATTAATTCTTAGGAAATGTTACTAAGCACTTGTTTAAAATTCTAAAAAAGAAATTTTAACCTACAAATTATGTACTGAACACATTGAAATTTTATAAAATAACATTTTTATACATAAAATTTATTAATTATTTTCATGTTTGAATGTTAGCTTACAACCTTTTTTCGTTATAAAAATAAATTAAAGACCCTCTAATTTTTTTTTTAAAAGATCCGTTAAATGCGGGTCCAAACCCTTCACTTGGTACGGTGCGGTGCCTTAGAAAAGAAAAGATTTGTTTAGTTTTCTCAGTTTCACGTCAACTAGTAGGGGTAGGGTGTTCCCCACAGGCTGTTATAGGTTAGCATTATCTATTAAATTATTACTTGAAATGGATACGATTTTAACGTTAAACAATTAATAATGTGACAATGACAACAAGCGTACCTTTACAAGATATTCTCCCTCTCACGTAAGTAATATAATATGAACAAGTCATAATGATGGTGGGTTATAATGCACTCAATTTCATGTGCCAAACTGATCCTTTTGTCAGATTCCCGAAGAATAGGCAAAATGAGATTTTGCATGTCGATGCTTGATCTCAAACGATGTGTTATTTATCATACTTCTAATTATTGAAATGCTGAGAGCAATAGCATCATGAGACATGAATCATCATTCATTATTTATTATAGGACAGTATATATATGCATTTTCTAAGTCCCGGACCAGGGCCGTCCCTGTGAAATAGGAGGTTATGCTCTCTTTTTAAAATAGATCCTTAGTAAAATAAAACGTAATATCTTTATGTAGTTAAATTTCATTAAAAAAAATCAGAATCAGAATAACTTCTAAACATGAAAGGAATTAAAAAAAATTAAGTGAAAGAGGTGAAATTTATCTAACGGTGTCGTTTGGATTTGTCACTCCTCTGTTGTGGAAAAAGGTAAAACGAATGGTTTATGCGAAGAAAAATTGTTGCTGTGATTCTTTCAATGAAATAGCTTTCCAAATTAACTGATCAAGTGATTATACAAATTAGGGGTGGTTTGATATAGGATCCAATTTATGTACAAAAATGAGAATTAGAGTCTAGAAAAAAACTCAAACGTGTACTAAAGAAAGAAAATGATATAACATATATATTTTTTATTTAAGTGGGGGGAGGATATTAAATTTAATTTTTCGTTAGAGGCCCGTAGCATTTGGAGGCTCGGCCTGGTTGAGCACCTTGCACACCCTCAAGGTCGGGCCTGTCCCAAACCTCCCGGTTTTATTTTCTATTTTCATGCATTTTTTATAGATTTTGTTTTCGAGGAAGCTTTATTTTTTTTAGAAATATCAACTAGTCTTCTTAAGACATTGTTTAAACTTCCAAAAATAACAATTGTTTCATAAAAAATTATGTAGTTATGACTTTCATATATGTTTGATTTGTATTTTTAAGATAAATTTTTCTTGTATAAGTTCCTTAAACAATGTCTTTCGAACACTTGTTAGCGAATTCTCCTTTCATGATCTCTTCTTTCAAAAATAATTAATAAAATATCAACATCTATTGTACAAATTAAAAAAAAAAACTTTCTTTTGTGACAAAAAAATAATATAAACATCTTGATTATATAGCCAACATTCAACCATATTGATTCGGAGGAAAGAACAAGGAAGGGCAACATGTCAATATATAAATTAAAATATATATCACCTAAAAAAAAAAAGTATAAAGTAAAAAAAAAAAAAAATCTAAAGTAAGAGCGAGTAAATTCCAACAATATGCTTGTCCTATCTAAATCTCCTAGATTCATGTATGTTTTTATAAAAATTGATTTTGCCATCTAAAATGACATAGTTAGACAGTTTATTTACTCGAATCTAAAATATAACAATACTTTATTTATTGGTGGATTATTCTCTTACTGATGGACCAAAATAAAATGAGATTATCTACATGTCTCCATGGACAATATTGTTACTATCATCGTCACCAAAACACACCTGCAAATCAATAAAATAAAAAATTAGATCCAGCAAACTGTCTTCAAAGTCACAAAAATGGAACTTCAGTGTTTGTTGCAGGAGTTGCTATTGTTGTTGCTCCAATAACATGTTGTTCTCAATTAAAAAAAATGCTCTCTTATGTCTATCAAGGGCTTGACTTGAAGAAAATTCTATGCACATATGGGACATTCTTGAATTTTGTTTTCCATATTAGTATTACAATAATATGATTCTTTCAATTGCTATATGGACATCCACTTGTAATATTCATAACACTTCCCCTTGGATGTCAATCTTGGATATGCCTATTAAAACCTTACTAGATAAAAACCCAGTGGGAAAAAAATTTCAGTGAAGGAAAAAGAGTACAACATCCTTTTGTGTTATAATCTGCCTCGTTAAAAACCTTACCAGAAAAACCCAATGGGATAAAACCATGGTTAAGGGAAAAAGAGTGCAGAACACATTTTTGTCTCCCCCTCATAAAGACAATTATATATGAGACGAAGAAGTTTAAACAATCTTTTATGCAAGTTACTCAAAATCTTTACTTGACGGTGACTCTGTAGAAAGATGTGATATATTTCCATACTCTTCTCCAAATTAGCAGCTCTTGTGATATCTTCATATTGAGTAGTTGAAAGAACCTCCTTTTAAAATTAGAAAACCACAAGTTTCTTGTATGTGTGAAATCATAATCCTTAATAAAGAGCATTATCCACTTCCTTGATGTAGTGCTAACATTTTCAAACGATCGGATGATAGTGTTGTTTCTCTAAGATACAAATTGTATGTTTGACTTTACTGCAATATCTGTATTTACTAATATTGACAAAAAAATACCACGATATCTATATATAATAAGCAAAATGCATTCGTGTCCTCACCTGACCAATTCAAATTGTTCATGATTTTCTTGAGGACATATCTTTATTGACATCAAGTGACATCACATTCATTCTAGTACATAATCAATTAGATTTGTCCATAAAAACATTTATATAACAAAATTTATAATCTCTGCAGGAGTTCTAATATATATATGATTATAACAAATTCATTTCAAATCCTTAAAATGGACAAATGATGTCATCTTTCCAATAGATTTGATAGTACGTTTCACTCAAATGAAATCCTTCAAGAAGTTTCATATAATAAAAATAAATTGTAGCACATTTTCATATAATGTGAGCCTTTCATGTGCTCCTGAACTTAATCAACTATGAAAAAGTTCTTGGATTCACTTCTGGTAAATATGTCTTTTAAAATAAATGGTAGACATTTATTAATTCACTTCAGGTGATCATATCAAACTCTGTATATATGTAATTTACCATACTAATTCCTTTTTCGCGCGAAAAATCATATATAGTCATTTAACTTCACACCTTCAAGTGTGCGGACTACAAGTCAAAACAAAGTCTGCTTCATGAAGCGGGTTTGATTTCAGTAGAATTGTCTCTTTCCGTTCTATAGATATTTTCTTTATCTATAATCTTTAGTCGACTTTAACACATGATCCTCATTATTACTTATCACATATAGCGCTATATTATATGCAAAAACACGTCAACGTTGATTTCATTTCGATTCCATCTCATTCCATTGAGATCTTTTATTCATGACATAATTTACCAATATTTTATAAGTTTCAAGTACCTGATTAGTTCTTCTGGAACTGAAAAAAAAAAAAACAATTATGTCAGAAAACTCTTTTAGAGTTTCTATATCCTCGTTTTGGGTTATATTTCCTTTAAGCTCCTTTTCTTATTCAAAGCTTTTTATATTTGGAACAGATTGATCTATCATGCTTCAAGCACGATGAAGACTCATTTGCAATATTAGATCATCCGCTATGGACATCTATTTCGATTGGAGCATTAGCAGCTAATAAGATTTATTTACCTTTGCAAATGAGTTATATCTTGAGGATCAAGAAGAGACAATAATATTTTCTTTCAAATAATTTATTTGAACTTCAGATTCACAATTTTTAGCTGCTTACCATCTCCCCCTAATATTGGGAAAACCAAACCATCAATTGATAATCAACCTACCGGGCTGTAAGCAAGTTGGCTCAATACAATTAATGATAGATGGAGATTTATATCAAATATATTTTTCCAATGATAAATTAAGGGGAGAACTTACATATAATAATGTGTTGGCTTGATGCATATCAATATCTCAATATACAAAATTATTGATTCCCAAAATTGAGTTTATAAGGCATTATCTCATAACCAAAATAGAGTTTATAAGGTATGGTCTCATAAGTATCAATCATGCAATTAACTTTAGACGTCTAAAGAATGGATCTCCAAATCCATTTTTATGAGCATATGCTACCAGCTGTTCAATATGATTTTGAATTGGTGAATGATACTTATGAAATGCTTTCTGAAAAGTTTAGAAAATAAACTCTTAGTCAAATTTGTTGACATAATAATCTCACAAACTTCTGGTTGTGAATATACATGTGATTATTTAGTTTATGCATCGATTCAAATCATATAATATCCAAGTGATTCACATGATCAGTGTATTAATTTAAATAACACCTTATTTAGGTGAGACACTCATTCCTTTAAATTGTCAACTTCCCTTAGGAACTAGTAACACAAAAGTCACTAGATTGAGGAATCTTCTGGCTCTTCAATATATATCCATAATAATTTTTTTTTCAACTAATTTATGCATCATAATAGATCCGGGACAACCCACCCAGTCTTGCCAACAATAAATTTAATATAATTTGTAAACTTCTGGTTTACGATATTATGTGCTTCCATTGCACAAATAATATAATATATAAACTTCAGGTTTACAATAATATGTGCTTCCATTGCACTAATATAAGTGTATTATAAATAAGAGACAAAATAAAATTTTCACTACACTTATTTTCTTCAGAGTATATCTCGTAATATAGAGATTTTTAACATTATGAGAATACAATCTCAATGTTTAACTTTGTTCCTCCATGTAACAATAAATTAGTTATTCCAGAGCCTTCAATAATTTATTTATTTTGAAGTGCAATGCTAACATTGATTCCTTGCATCATAATTTATGACAAATATTCCTGGTTCTTCCAAAATGCATGATTGAAACCATATTATTGTATAAAAAAAAAAATTAATAACAATAAATTTTAAATATCATAATCATGCTATAACCCAAATATTCAAATTCAAATGAAATAAACTTGAATCTTATATATAGGAGAGAAAAAATCATGTCAATATTGATTCACTACATGTGAATATAAATATTTCCCCATATATTGTAAAATCAATATTTCTCAAAATTAAAGAATCAAACCTTTGTATAATGTACTACCAAATTGAATCACAAAAGTTGAGATTCATTATTAAAATACAACAAATCTTCCACAAATATATATATCATAACCAAATATATATCATTTATTTATTTATTTTATAACTAAATACAAAGTTTATACACAAAAATTATCTGAATCAATTTTAATTTCAAACTAGAAATTAAAAGGTAGGATATAAATGTTTTGCCAAATAAAAATATATTTTCACAACAAATAAATTCAATTAATCAAATTCAATTCGATGCTAACAACATATTTGCATTTGTTGTTACAATGATCAAATAACCATACTCAATAATTCAAAACAAATATTTGTATACATGACATTTATGTGCATATCGATAGTGGATCATAAATAGTTTAAATCAAAATCCACACAAAAATTTCCCAAATTACATGAAAGCACAACCATAAAAATAAAATACTTATTTGTCATCAAAAGAAAACACAAATATTGACTAGAACAAATTGATGTACATATCTCCTTAAAGGAAACTTCAGTTTTCTACATCGAAAAAAAATTTGGCCTACTATAATTTAGAAAAGAGTCTATATAGTCTATATGAGCTGAAATTCAAGAACTTAAAACATGATAATTTAGGTGCCATTTTGATGGTTGAGAAATTGAAATTGCCAAAATTGCATGGGATCAAAATTTTCTATCGCGAAGTCAATTTGCTTCTAAAAATAATGATTTTATCCAATTTTTATTTCAAAACAAAAAATTGTGACAATCAACTAAAACAAAATACATGATTCTAATTGGTGTCTATCAATCAAATTGACAATGAATCCATAACAAACAAGAGCCATAAAGTCAGTAAAAAAAACAGAATTAGTTACATTATCGTTTTTTTTTTGAAAAAAATATATAGAATTTAGAAAATAATTTTAGATCAAATCTTAAAAAAAAATTGACACAATTTGAATCCTTAATTTTAGGAAGAAAAAATAGATATTTAATTTAATATTATATTTGAAACAAACTCAAACGTAAAGGTATGTTTCAAATCAATTATAATATATATATATATATATATATATATATATATATATATATATATATATATATATATATATAACTTAGATCCAAATAAAAACTAGTTGGTTTATTTTAAACCCAACAAAACTAGTTTCAGCAAAAAATTTGGAAATAATCCACAATTAAAGGAAACAATCTCAATTTTTAAAATTAAACCAAAAAGATAAAATAATAATTAAATCAAGGGATAATTTCAACTAAATCTTAAATCAATAAAACATGGAAATTTGGTGAAAAAAAAAATACACACCAATTCACAAAAGAAAAATGAGTTTTTTCAAGAACTTTTTCACGAACTACTCACAATCAAATCAATTATTTGTGCAATCCATGCATTATTGAATTCTTCAGGAATTCATGGAGAATAAAATTGGTTGATTTTTAAGTTTTTATAAGCTTTTCAAGAACAATATAACAGATCTAATCTGTTATTTGTACGATCCTTCATGGATGTATCACTGCTGAATTCTTCAGGAATTCGTGGAGGATAAAGATTGATTTTTAGGTTCTTCAAGAACTATGCAATAAATTTAAACCATAAAATAATTCTTCAAGCAATCATTCCTTCATAGATTAACGCTTTTGAATTCTTTAGGAATTCAAAGAGAAAAATATTAAGTTCTTCAGGAACTACGTTGTTGAATTCTTTAGAAATTCACATAGAATAATATATTCACAAAGAATAATAGTGAGTCCTTCAGGAACCACACCTTTGAATTCTTCCAAAATTCACATAGAGTAATATTGAGTTTTTCAGGAACCATATAATAGATCTCTTTGATTTTATAATATGAGATTAATTCTTATGCAATACTTCATGATTACATATGGAATAAATAAACACAATAATATATTACAATTCACATAACAATGATTTAATGTATCTATAAGGCACTGATTTCAATTGATGGAATTGTAACAGTATAGCCTATAATCATTGATACAAAATTAAAACTTATTTACATAAAAAATAGATTAAGAAGAATTGCATACCTCAGTTGGTAAGCTTGTGCTGATAACGTGTTATGAAACTATTAGAATAAGAACAAGAATAAAGAGAAGCAGAGAGAATAGAGATAGAAGAAAGAGGATTATGTTATTTTCTTGTGATGTATAATTAGGTTACATATGAGCTCTATTTATAGAGAAATACAATGACTTGGGGAGCAAGCACAATAAGGCCCAATAAACTAACAGTATGATCAAATAACTCAATTGCTATATGGACATCCACTGGTAATATTCATAACACATTCACTATTAATAATATTATTATTATAATAAAAATTATTGTTAAGTTAATATTAATTAATTTTCTTACGTAAATCACCACTTTCAGTAACTAATTCAATCATTCATGTGTTGTTAGTATTGTCCCTCTTCTTATTCTTGATGATGTTGTAATTGTTGCGAGAAGCAACATAATGCAATGTCTCCTTTGGTGGTTATATCCAACAATTAGTTGGATTGGATTCTTTTGATACCCAGTTTATAGAAAATTACAGAACCGCGTTCAAAAATTATTGAATTATTCATGGATATTTCATATCTCTTATGGTTACTTTCATTTAGAGCATTCAATGATGGATGTACAAGGAAGTCATTGTGCATGAGAATGTGTTTTTTTTTTTTTAATAGCAAATCTTGACTATTGATCAAATATGACGTTGCATCTTTTTCGGTCTACGGGCAAGGGATTTAGTTGAACCCTCATCCTATGTTATTTTCATGAATCAATTTTTCATCAAAAGTATTGCTTATATTAAGCAGGAACCTTTGTTTCATGAAAGAAAAATGGTAATAGTCATATTTGTCCTGAAAATTTATCGAAATTCTAAAATAGTTTATGATTGTGCACTCTATTAATCAAAATAATCTTCTGCGTTAAAATGATTTGTTAATAACATCGTATTAGTCTTTCAATATACTTGTTGTCATTTCAATCTCTATAGAGAATTGAGAATTCTAACTTGTTTCAATCCTAGGAATAGAAATATTGTGCATAGAAAAACAATAAATGACAATGAGAATCAAATAAAAAATGTTTCTCAAGTTTTGGCTAAAAATAAAGATCTTGATAGCGAAACAAAAAAACTAATGAATTTTAAATTATTTCTTTGGCCAAATTATCGATTAGAAGATTTAGCTTGTATAAACCGCTATTACTTACTATTTGATTTTAGTATGAAAAGAGTTATTGTCAATATTGATGGTCATGCTAACGACTTATTTATTTTGGTCATGCTAACAAAAAGGTACTAGTTAAAAAAACATAGATTCTCAAGGATTCTCTTTAGCATTTTTCCTTGTTTTATAATTAGTAAGAGCCTAAGGAACACCATTGAAAAAATAAATTCCTACAAAGTCACAACAAAGAAATGAGATACAATCCTTAAGAGGGGAATAAAATAAGTGAAGGCCGCAAATTCATATGTGAATTCTTGGAATTTTTGTGAAGAAAATGTGGACCTTTAATATGTAGAATTATCGTTGAGATACTTAGTCTCTCTTTGGTAAAAATCGCAGATAATTTATAGCGGTTGAACTTTATATATAACGGATAAACTAGATAGATTTTGTACCTTATAAGTACAGTATCATAACAGCACTGTTGGTGATTCCTCGCGAGGCATGCAACTACATCTTCATCTATTTATTTATCTACTCAACTCCTATAGGTTGAATTCACTCAAAATGCAGAATTCATAAACAAATAAAAAAAATTATACATGTAGTAATTTTTAAGCTGATATACATGATTTGGCTCATGTATATACTATCTTTTTTGGAAGTTGAGGAATTTGATGCTAAAGGCAAACACAAATGCAAAGAGGAGAACCCAGCCTAAATGAGCAACAGCAACTTGAGGAAGAAAATTATGATTATAACCCAAATTTTGTTTCAAGAATTCCTTTAGTTCCATGCTTCCAGCTCCTGGTATCACTATTTCTGTATTTTTGTCACCTAGCTGTGAAGTTATAATGCCATATAGTGTCCATGCAATTGGAGAAGCCCAATAGTACCATCTCCACCATATAGGTATTTGCTGTATCATATATTCATATAGTTAGATATTAAATATATCTAAGTTTCTATATTAAAAAAACTTGAATGCACTTTTAGTCTTTCAATTTTCATTGATTCATGCATGATTTTAGTTCCTCTATTTTAAATTAAGAAAATATAGGCATCCAATTTTTAAAAAAGAAAGAGTATCATTTCCATAATGAAAAAAATATAATTAAATATCAAAAGGGTAGATCACATACCGTCTTAGGAATGAGAAAGCCAGAGAACAAGTTCCAAAGAGTCATAAAGAAGGTCGTAGAAATGGCGGCAACTTCGAGGCTTGGTGTTAGTGCAGCAAACATCATTCCAAACAATTTGAAGTACATAAAACTCATAAATATGTAGTAATAAAACCATAAGAAGTTCGCCGCCTTCCATTCAAACCCAATCATGGAGTAAAGGATTAGTGTGTAAATGGTTGTTTGAACTGCATTATAAATTGTCTCAACTGCCATCTGCATTATCAATAAATTGCTTTTAGTTTAGCTTCAATAAATAATAAAACAAAATGAAATTTGTTAGGACATGTTACGTTTGAGAAAATGAATTTTGTTTTCATTTCTTGTTGTTAAGGATTCATGCAGAAACTTACCTGCGCAAATCTTTAAAAACATGAAGCCGAGTGAAAACCAGGTTTTACAATCATGAGTGAGAAACGGAAAATAAAAATAGAAAATACTTTCTAAAATCATATAGATGTATTTGTTTGATACATAAAAAAAAAAAATCTATGGATCACTCTTCAGTTTCATTTATACCTGACCAAATGCATAGGATAATGCAGAATACATCCCTGCTGCTCTTTCCCGATAGAAAACCGTTCTTGCAATAGAAACAACTGGTTGCACGGTTGAAGAATTCATAAAGCCAAGATAAAGCACAGCACAGTACATGGCTCCCAAAAGATTTAGTAGATCTTGTTGTTTTTTGCTGCCAAAAATTTGTTAAGCAAAAATTAAAAGTGAATATTAATGAAGTTCAATATGATTGGTTAGAATATCAAACACCATTGATAAGGAAAAATTGAACGAATATACATTTTGATGACTTACGTGTTTTTGCCTTGCTGCCAAAATATTAGACCAAATGATACTCCAATGACTAAGGTCATGAGAAATCGGACGGCATTGTATTGAGAATGTCTCCAATAGGACAGATTTTGTTTCCAGAAGTTAGCTTTGTATTGAACAAAAAATGATTGAGAATATTTGGTTGGGAAATACAACTCCTTCGAATTTGGTGCTGGAGTACTCAGCTCCTTAATAAGTTCTTGATTCCTCCTAAAGAAAGTGCAGACAAAACAAGATTTATTTTAAAGATAGAGTTCTGGTTGATTTTTTTTTTTTATGAACAGAGTTGTTGTCACAGGAAAAGCTTACTGGTAAAGGTTGGAGTTGGCATAAATTTCTGCAAAATCTATATCTAATTGAGCCTCAACTGAAGCAGAACTGACTTCAAGCATCCATGTGGCCGGATTATAACCATCCTTGATTTTTTGAACACCTGCGATAGCCTGAAGTTTGTGTACGTTAAATGAAGTTATTCACATCTATAATAAAAACTTCAAAGATTGTAGACATGTAAAAACTTCATATTTTTCAACGCTCACTTCAAAATATTCTACAAGCTTGTGTGAGTGGCGATCAAGAGGTCCGGCATAGATAACTTGTCCTCCTCTTTTCATCAGCAATAGCTAAAGTAACAAATAAATAAAAGTTGAAGATATGAAATAATCAACTAAGGAAATAAATAATACACAAACTCGAAAATCTAGAAAGTCTATACTTGCCTCATCAAAAGCTTCAAAAATATCCGTGCTTGGTTGATGAATTGTGCAAACAACAGTTCTCCCTGTATCTACTGTATTTCTCACGGTCCGCATAACAATAGCAGCGGCTCTAGCATCAAGGCCTGATGTTGGTTCATCCATGAAGATGATTGAAGGGTTAGCAACCAATTCCACAGCAATACTAAGTCTCTTCCTTTGTTCTGTTGATAGACCATCCACACCAGGATGTCCCACAAGAGCATCTCTAAGTGCTTTAAGTTCTACCAATTCCATAACTTCTTCAACAAACATCTACATCAACAATAGAAATAGAAATAGAAATAAATAAAACTTGTTATTGTAAATGAATTTCATCAAATATTTAAGATGAAAAATCTTGTATCATCACACCTTTCGAGTTTGTTTCTTTACATCTGAAGGAAGACGAAGCCACACCGAAAATAATAGTGATTCATAGACAGTAACATGAGGAGAATGAATATCATTCTGTTCGCAGTAACCACTAATTCGGGCGAATGTTTCTTGGTTCTTTTGGTAACCTGATATGCTAATATTTCCTTCAATGTATCCACCAGTTTTTCTTCCAGCTAATACATCCATGAGTGTTGTCTTCCCAGCACCACTAACACCTACAAGTGCTGTTAATATTCCTGGTCTAAAAGCACCACTAACATCTTGTAGTAGTTGAAGTTTTTCCTTGTTCATTCCATGACTCTTCATTTCCTGATATGATAAAAGTCATAACAATAGGTCATATATTCAGTGAAATCTGAAAACTCCAATAGTTTTGATAAACATATAATATAAGAACATATTTACATGATCTAATTGAAAAACAAGAAAATTCATATTTATCACACCCACAAATGCTAAGCTTCCAATGAGTTCAATGGTAGGTGTCCATAGTCGGTGAAGTTACATACTACAGGCCGTTCTAAGGTGCATAATTGAACCAAGTCTTGCATCATGCACAAATTAGTTTTTTCCCATTAGATTGATAAATCTCATCGTTAAATCAAATAAGATATGATGTGATTTATTAATCTAATGGTAAAAAACACACTTGTGCATGGCGCAAAATTATTTTACTTGTGCATATTAGACAAAGCCACATAGTACAATAACAGAATAATTATCTGCTTAAAGTTGAGTGACTTACTGCTGGCATGTCTATGTAGTAGCTAATATGATTGAATGCTATTGAAAGCGGTTGAAACGGTAGAACCATTCCTCTTCTCAATTCATGGTTAGATGAACTGGTAATTTCTGATGAATTTCTCACTGCTAAGTCCATACCTGTTCTTAATCATAAATAATTAGTGGTGCTAATTGAAGTATATTGTCATTAAATACATGAGAACTATGTGCGACTAATTTTTTTTTTAAAATATTGCCGCAAAATGAAGAAAAGTGACTTGTCTTGAAATTTTTGGAACACTTAAATTTATCTGGAATTATTGCAACTAAAGTACTAAGACATATTTATGAATCAAAATTAATGCTGCTGATTACTTATAACACACATTTCTTTAAGTAACAATGAGATACATTTAGAATCACCAATAAATAAGGGGGAAATATAGTACAATAGATACAAACCTTCAAGGGGGTGGTGTCTAGAGGATGGATTTCCATTGTTCTTGTCATCTTCATCTGCAGTGACTGCTTTCGAATAACCTAACGCTGAAATTTTGGTTTAATATTTAAGTGTTTAGCAAAAGTGAAAAGCTATTTAATGTAAATAGATATTTGTAATAATTTATATTAGTAGTATTCAGCCTATTAATCAAGCCCATTAGGTTTAGTATTGTCTATTTAAACAAATTGGTGGTTGTCCTATTTTCATATTTTTTGAAATATATCATATATTATTTTCTACATGGTATCACAAGCTCCTTTTTTTGGGGACCTTGCTTCCGCAGCCTAGCTGCCATCGCTGTGGGTTCTTTTTCCTTTGTCTTCATCGCGGATTTTTGCTCCTTTACTACAGCCTTTGCAGTTCTCTTTTGTTGTTTGGATCATCATTGTTCATTGTCGTCTGTTTGTTACCAGTTACAATTACCGCTCGCACACGTTTGTAAGCCTTCCACTGCAGTTTTTTCTTTGGTAATCATACCATTAGAATTGTCGCCTCAAGACCGGCTAGAACCTCGCCGCCATTCACCTGTGTACACGTTCTCACACGCCACCAGCCTCTACGCCCCTCATCGGTGCATGTAAGCCACACGTCACCTTCCAATGGTTTTTTGTCTTCACACACTAAGATCAGAGCCTTCTGAGTCTGTTTTGGTGGTTAAAATTCATGTCAGAGATGTTTTGTTTCACTAGAACTTTTGGAAGTCGGACGATCTGGTTAACAACAGTTTTCCCGTTGTTGCTGATTTTTTTTTCTTTCTCTGGTGCTCTATTCTTGTTTAGATGGCAGAAATTGGTGACACTAATTCTAGCGTGAAAGGGTCTTAATTAGTTAAAATGATTTAGAAAAACAAAATCAAAAAAATGAAATGGTAACAAACCCTTAAATCACATTGAGATAGACCAACATTATGGATGAAACTTGTACTAGAAGATTTGGAGATACAATATGAAGGCCCTATTAAGTTGTTTTAACAATATCAGTATTGCTCATAATCATGTTCATCGTGACATGACAAACACGTTGAGATAGACCAACATTTCGTTAAAGAGAAACTAGATAGTATATTGGTAACTTCAACCTACATTCCTTATGTGAATCCGCTGATAAATGTGTTAACAAATGGTTTACAAAATGAATGATTCAACCACCTTACGAGCAATCCTAGAATGATAGATATCCATTCACCATCTTGAGGGGGGGAGTGTTGTAAATAAGAATATTTTAAATTATCTGTATTAGTAGTATTCAGCCCATTAAGTTTAGAATAGTCTCATTAAATAAATTAGTGCTTGTATTACAGATATATCCGATATTAGTTTCTGCATTATTCAGTTACAGACAGGAATATGAAATCAGAAAATAGGTATGACTTACGATTCAAATAAGTCAATGAGAGGATGAAGAGAAGGTTGAAGAGAAGAGAAAACCCAATCAAGGCTCCAATGCAGATCCAATACCAATAATCTTCTGTAAACAAGCCTCTGGCTTTGAGAAGTACTTTTCCAACTGTCGGTGCATCAATTCTTGTGTCTGTATTTGGCTGCAAAATATTAAAAAATAATAATAATAATAACAATGTTTGTTAAAGTACATTAAGGCAGTGACAAACAAGAATAGGAAAACGAAATTCTTACTTTACTCCATCTTTTGTCTAAGAATTCATTAATTGCTATGGCATTTTGGCCATACATTATAGGAGATATATAGTAGCCCCATATCATCCATGGCTTAATGTCATCTACAAGCACAAAATATAATATGTTGCAATAAGTATTTGTTCAAACTATAGAACACACCACCAAGGTCTGGCGCAAGTGGTTGGTTTGCCGTGTAAATGAGTGTTGTAAAAGAAATGATCAATTAGGGTTCAGTTACAACATACCTTTGGCAATAATGAAACCTCCTAGCACAAATACCACTACAAAGATCAACATAGACAATGAATTTGAAACCACTGGTGTTCTACCAACTGCGGCGACGAACCGAAATAAAGAAAGAGCCATCTGATGAATGCCAAATAATGCCAAGAATTGTCGAAAAAATCTGATCATATAGACAAGAAATAATTATAATTCTATTTTCTCTATATAAAGAAACTTATTGCCTCTATATATATATATATATATAGTTCGAAAAAAGTACACTCATATTACCTGCTAGCAGAAGGAGCGAACCCAATTGTAAAATATGTAAGAACAATCCATATCGCTGATTCCATAAAGGAAAGAGGGATCCTAAGAATCCATATGGGTAATGCAAATGCCCATGCAGGGTAAAACATGATATCCCTTTGTTTGTAGAACACAGGTAGCCTATAAACTGTCATGGATAGTTCTGCCATCCCATTGAACATCACATTTATCATTGTAAAGAATAATGCACCATGGAATTTTTGTCCATCTTGAACAGTACCAACCGGCATTTTTGTTCTAAAGAACACAGTAAAAGTAATAATAGACATGATTGCTATCTGTGTTGTTTTGAACACATAAACAAAAGCATTCCTTTTCATAAGAAGCCATTCCTTTGAAAAGCATGCCTTAAATACTTTCCAACTTGAAATACCATATTTTTCTTTCACTAATGCAGCTGGGTGGGTTTGACTCTTATTATAAGGAACCTTAATCTCTGCCGCAATTTCCTCTCCAATATGAAATGAATGAAAGAACTCAAAAAATTCAGGAACTGAAACATATCTATAAGGTTCATCTCTTCTAAACCAGTATTGTTGTTGGTCTTTCTTGGATGTTACTTCTTGTAAGAAATCAGCAACACATTTTCTCTCTGGGCACCTAAAGCCCGTGTATTCGAAGAACTCTAGCACATTTTCACGCGGACCTTGATATACAATTTGACCTTCTGAAAGTAGAATAATGTCGTCAAAAAGTTCAAATGTCTCTGGTGCTGGCTGTAAAAGGGAAATGACTACGGTTACATCCATTATGTGAACCATTTGTCTCATGAACTTGCATATTTCAAAAGTGGTTGAGCTATCCAATCCTGTTGATATTTCATCCATGAAGAGTACTTTTGCTGGTCCTACCAGCATCTCCCCTACATCAAGTTACAATTGAAGCAATCAATAAAACTTAATAAATGACTAAAAGTTCTGAAACTGCGAGATTAAATGTTTAATATGTTAAATTGTTGGTTAAGAATGTAGTAGAAAAGTATATAACCTGTTGTTAATCGCTTCTTTTGTCCTCCAGAGATGCCCCTTTTCATTTCACCACCTACCATAATGTCAGCACAAATATCCAATCCAAGCATCTGTTAACAATATAAAATCCAGGTTTTACAAATGTGGTTATGTTTGTATAAACAACTTATTTAAGCGCTTAAAACATAAGTTCTTATCCTTTAAGTGCTTATATATAAACTATTTCGTACAAGTTATAAATTGTTTTCATAAGTTGTCTTAGAGAGTATCAAAATAAGAAGAAAACAACTTAACGAAATATCACAAGTTGTTATCATAAGCTCTCCGAAACAGTCTTGCAAGTTCTTATGCCAAGAGATAAGGTCAATTAAGTCAATACAAACAACCCTAAAGTAGAAGCATATAGGTAATACTAATATAGTAATAGGAAATCTGAAATTATAAACAACATATAGACATAAACCTTGAGAACATAATCAGTTACAAAACTGGTTTTTTGGCCTGATAATGCAATGGCCTTCATGAAAGCATCAATCTCAGGGTCTGGTTTAATTCCTGCATCTTTCTCCCTTCTTGAGAGTTCCATCAATAATTCATACCTTGTGCCAACACCTAGACAACATGATGAAAAATCCAATGTCTCTCTCACCGTATTTTCTCTGTAGTGAATGTCATGCTGACTAATATATGCACACGTTTTTGTAGCAACGAATTCATTTAACTCATGACCACAGTAAGTTATTTTCCCAGAAGCCTATTCACATCCAAAAACAAACATCATTTGTCACAAAATTTACAGTTTAAAATAAAATAAAACTAAAGTGATTTAAAACAACAACAATCAAACTATATCCCACTAAGTGGGTCGATTACATAGATCAAACGACGTCATAATGTTCAATCATATACCATATTTTTATGAAACTCATTTATCTCTAGATCTTTCTTAATAGATTCTCTTATAGGTTTTCTACGTCTTCCTCCACCTCTAATGATTTGACTACCCTTCATCTTATCTAGTCGCCATGCTACAGAATGCACAAGTTTTCTCTCCACGTGCTCAAACATAAGCCTAGTTTTCACCATCTTTTCTACTATAGGTGATACCTCAACTCTCTCTCTAATATTGTCATTTCTAATCAAATCCAGTATAGTCTTACCACATATCCAACAAAACATCTTTATCACTGTTATGCTTAATTTATTTTCGTGTTGGTCCTTTACAGTCCAACACTTTGTCCCATACAACATTTCTTTTCATTTTCGTGTCGGTCTTATAGTTGTATAAAATTTCCCTTCATCTTGAAGGATACTTTCGTATCACATAAAGCAGTTAAAACCCTCCTCCAATTCAAGTACTCAACTTGAATTTGATGGTTGACATCTTCTATTATTTTCTGTCGTTTTTCACTGTGGACCCAAGATATAAAAGTGGTTTAAAAAATATATATAAGTGAAAATGGGAACAAACCCTTAAATCACGATCAAGTTTTCCTGCAAGTGCTAAAAGCAATGTTGTTTTTCCAGAACCTGGAGGACCTAGAAGGAGTGTCATCCTGAAATCACCACACCAAATAAAACAAATATAATTTTGAGTGTCATGAATTAAATTATATAAGAATGCATCAATTTATCAATGTAATTTAATTTTATCTCAAGCTACCTTGATGGTTTAACAATTCCACTAACATGTTTGAGAATTTGAATCTCTCTTTTCTTGGATGGTGCAAGACGAAACAATCCAAGAACACTCTACAATGCAAACAAAGCATTAGTATCATCAAACTAATAATACTCTCAAAGGTGAAAAAATAAGTAGTACCTCCAAAGTGTTGATGGTAACATTAAGCAAAGTAGGAAGAGCTCTGCTACCAACATACACATCTCCTTCCACAGATAAATTCTCATAACGAACTTCAATTTTTGGAATTTCAATCCCCACCCTATATTGTATTGCATTGCAGTCACAAATGTAAACACAATCAAATTTAAAAATATCATAATCTCATGACCTTGATATTTATTTATGATAATAATAGAGAACATTGATTCTTAAGTTGCAATATATATGTTGCTATTGTTACAAAGGATCCAACTACCAGTGGTGAGAATATGATAGGTCGAGTTAATGTTAGACTTTGCCAGACTTAAGTCTAGTCTAAAGAATAATTGATAACTACCCCCTCAAATTACTCCACCCCTGATAATAAGCCGATCGGGGTTTATAACCAGATAAAAAACATATCGAGCCGTAACTCCCGATAGATTTATGTTATATGTCTTGAACTGGATGGATTGTGTTGTGGTACACTATTTGCAAAATGAGTAGACACGTTGTTGCGCAGTTCACACAAGTCTTTTTTTTTTTTTGGTGAATCACGCATGTTTTTCCTATTATTATTCCTTAGGATTGTTTTTGGTTTTATTTTTATTTGAATTAATGTAGGCTCCGAATAAATGAATACAATTCACTAGTTTTTGATGGAATAGAATTCAGTATTTCAAAAAAGAGGAATATGTAGACAGCTGATTTTTAAGTTGATATTAGCGAAAGACTTTTTTCATAATAAATAGCATTTCTCTTTAAATAAACGGAAATGCTAACTTGTGCCATTTAGCATGATCCTTAAATAAATAATTTGACATATGTTTAAAAAGACGAACAATATTATATATAATGTAGGCTCAAGCCCCCATAAGAAAACAATTTTTTTTCTATAATAAATGTAATAATAAATTTTTTATTGTAAGCAAAATAAACAAACTAGACATACTAACTTATACATATACACTCATCACAAGTTTAAATCTCATGGTTTTCGGTTTTGATTTTAACTATTGGCGTTTGAATATTTTGTTATGTGTTCATTTTCTTGAGCATGTTCTTTTGGTTTTCCTTCCTAATGTAGGTTCACCCACCCTTCAATCATATTTTTATGTATGTAGACTTGAACATGAGGGCAGACCATTAGCTGATTGTTGGATAATAGTCAACAGCCAACAAAGTGGTTTAACAAGTTGTTGGATGCAAATAATCAAACTATGTATGTGGGTTGACATATCAAAAAGATCCAAAAATATGATACTAGATTACAATGATAAATATGTATTCGGATCCCAAAGAGCTGCTGCACCATAAAAAAGTTATAGATAGGGGTGTTCGCGGTTTGGTTTGGATCGGTTTTGAGGCAAAAACTCAACTAATCCAAAAATAGAATTATATGCGGTTGGGTTCGATTTTGGATAATTAATTTTAAAAAACCAATCCAATCCGATCTAATTTAATGTGGTTTTATTTGGATCGGTTTTTGAATATTTAAATTATAAACTGTAACTTTTTTTATTAATAATAATCTTATGATAGAGTAATAAGTTTGATACAAAATATAACATAGAATTTATAAAAAAAAAAATACGGAATAATAATGATTGATTATCTTTGAAAGATATGAAATAGTATAATATATTATAAATATAAAAATAGCAATATGTATTAAAATATATGTATGCTGTTTGGTTCGATTTTGAAAAATCAATTCAAAATCCGATCCAATTCGGACGGTTTTCACAAAATGTCATTTAAAAACATTCAATAATATTCGGTTTTGTGCAGTTTTCAATTTTTTTAATTTGAATCGGTTTGGATTTGAACAACTTAGTTATAGATAATCAAAGTTTGATAAAACAAACCAAACCTGTCTTGTCTGTCTCTAAGTTTTCTTAGAAACTTCTCATTGTCTTCTTCAACAATCTTAAGGATGCTATCCAACAAGAGTTTTTTGTCATGTAAACCAAGTTTCGCAACATCAACTTCATCATGCCCAACTTTTCCATTTTCATCAACGTGTTTCATTACACCTTTTCTCATTCTCTCTAAAGTAGGCAACCGCTCAATGGCTGCCCAGGTGAGGTGATACTCGTCATCCTCCTGTGTGTGTCGATCACTCCGCTCGAACACGTCGGGAACTGCCCCTGCTGTTGCTGTCCATATGTCCTGGAAACTCATCGACTTCCAACTCCGACTACTACTTGTTGATATTGTCACCTCATCCCCTGCCAATACGGATGCCATTTTACTAACTAGTTTCTCAAACAGAAATATGTATATCTCATTGTGTATAGTATTGTATATTATATATTTTATGAAATGATTTGTAAAGTGCTTCAAGCGAGATTAAAGTTTCTATAAGAAGGAGGAGGAGAATGTGTCATATTGTTAGAGAGGAAATACATTGTGTGTACATATATATTGGTGAGAAGTGAAAAATTTGAAGCTAGTTCCCTGGGTTTGTCTAATTTCATTGAACGGGTTGCTATGTAACTTTGACTGGTTGGGTAAATTTTGGTGGATACCCCATTTATAAAATTTAGATTAAAATTATTTTGATTTTAATTAAAAGTATAAGTATAAATATCTTCCACTTTCATATCATAACAAATCATATTTATCGAACTCGTGCGGTACACCTATGACTACTCGAGTGGGAAGATCCAACTTCAAGAAATTTATTTTAAAAACAATAAAGATACGTGAACATACTAATTTCTCAAGACCCAATCAAACATATTATTTTCTCTTAAACTCTTTTCATCGCATCTACAACATGCCATATTTATTACATCACACTCTTTCTATTGTTTTCTCTTTTAAAGTGTCATTGAATTTTGGATGTCTATCAAACATTTTCATTTTAGAAATTCACTTAAGAATTTGAAGTGAACAGTGTCTTAATGATATTTTATGTCCGGAGTGGGACTGTCTTGTTCTTATAAGTCTTTTTCATCTGTTTATTTCTCTATATGTAAAAACAATCTATGTATTTTTCAACTATTTTAATTTTTGCTTAATTTCTATGTTTTAGTTACAATGCACTTAGTAAACTAAATAAATATTTAGTGTTCTTTTAGTATGCCCTTAGTTTTTCTTCAATTTTTAAAATATAATTTTTTTTTTGTTGTTTTACAAACAAAAAAGAGAGTAATGAACCGTCCCTTGTGCTTTTGACTAAACTATAGAAATTTCTCTTTTTTTTTTTTTAGAGATATAGAAATTTCTCTTCTTCTTTTTTTTTTTTTTTTTTTTGTAACAATAGAGATCATCTTTTATGTATACATTAGTAAATTATGAATGTTGAAATATTGTTTTTGACTTTTTCACATTATTAAGCATTTATCTCTAGAGTGCCATTTCAATAAGGGAGTTCATTTAAGTGTGATTTTTCAAGTACAAGTAGGCGAGTTAACGAAATTTTTTTTTTTTAAGTAATTTAGTGGCTAGAATAGTAGAATTCATCTTTTTTAAGGTCAATAAGTGGGGTGTTTGGGGTTTGAACTTCGGCCCCTGCATATAACAATGCATGTCCTTGTCAACTGAACTATATTTACAGAGACCAAAAAGTATGTTTCTATGATCACAAAATTTGAACACAGGTTGTGTTGAATTCTTTTTATTTCAACTATACCCTTAAATAAATTTTTCTATATTAATGTTATATATTTTTAATAAATGTTATATTGTTAGTGTTATTAATAAATATAAAAATTTATATTATATTTGTTAAATTATTGTTTTCATCGTAAAAGATAAATATGGTTTGTTACAATTTAAAAATCACAAATATTTGTAGTTATCATTTTAAATAAAATAAAAATTTTATATAAAATATGGTTCATAATTTACACATGTCAGCGCGATAAAAAAGCAAAAAAAAAGAGCATATATGAGTGTCTGTTTCTGCTAGTGATAATAATAACAATCTTTTGACTATGCTTTCTTAAACTATTCAATTCTCTCAAATGTAGGTTCGTACTATTATTTAGGGTGGGTATGGTGATGACTGCTAAGGGACCATTGAAAAAACTGGCAGTTTAATCAGCACGACATGATATTGAGACATGTTAATGTAAGCAACGGGATATGTATATAACATATGATAGACATTTACTTATTTTTTTTTGTCAAGTAGTCTAGTGACTAGAGCTCATACAATTAAATTGTGGAGGAGTGGAGTGTCCGGAGTTCGAACCCCGACCCCTGCATATAATATGCAATACCCCTACCAACTGAGTTAAGCTCACGGATATAACTTTATTATGTGGTTAAAGGACTTTTTGTTTTTTTTGGTACATGTATTTAAAGGATTTTTTTTTTATGTATTTGGTTAAAAAAAAAAAAGTGTTAACACTCTAATTCTTAGGGGAAATAGGGACTGATAATTTGAAGTTCAGCTGAGAGGAAAGTAATATTTGATCAAAATTGGTTCATCAAGGAATCGAACTAAGTTCTCGTGAACAATTCATCATTGATGGAGTTTATTAACCGTATGAGCCCAATTAATGACATAATAAGGTATATATTATATTCAAATTATAAAATTAACCTTTACATGTATTTTTTTAAAACTAATTTTAATGTTTAAAATATTTTTATATTTAATACACTAACAAAAAATTACTAAAACATTTGAAAATGTAACTAAATAATTTTATATTAGAAAAATTTTATATATAAAAAAATCATGAGTAAATAAGTAATTATATTATATCCTTCAAAAAAAAGTAATTATATTATATATTCTTTGAAGCAATTATATATGTTGGATATTTCTATGTCTGTGTGTGTTTGTATTATGTAAATGACAACTACCATTGCAAGAAAATTATGTATAATTTTAAAAAATATTAAAATTGATATTCTTATTTTCAAAGTTTTTAGCAACAATTTTCTTTTTAAATATTCAATTTCAATAAATTAATTATTAGTTGTTAATTTTTTTTTATTTAATATCAATTTCCATTTTGTTTGTTATTTTTATTTTTTTGAAGAAGTCAAACTAACCTACCGAAATTGGCACTGAGGATAATCGAATTTAAGACCTTGAGTTGAAAGGAGCACGGTTCATGGTCTCAAGCCAACGTTATCAAACCAGCCAAGTGGGTTTTGTTTAATTTTATTTATATATTATTAAATTTCAATTTTTATAAAAAGCAATAATACCAACCAAGTGTATTATGTTCAAAAACAGCTACTCAAAAGCTTATGGTAAAGCTTCAGTAAACGTGACTTTTCTCTAAGTCAGAAATATCAATTTTGGCAGAAGCAATAGTATCATCTTAAGTCAAAATAATCTCACATGTCAATTTTCACATGATTTTATGTTAAAATTGTTTTGATCTCTCTTATCATAAAGAGAAGCTCCCTAATCATTACAAGTGTTTTACTTCTTCCTGCAAGCACCACTAAAGCCTTTCCTTCACCACTGTTCTAGTGAGATTTTCACAGTTCCACACAAGCACCAGTGTTTCTACATGCACCGATCGTCTACGACTCCCTGGAGGGGGGACTGAGACATTAAATGCACATCTTTGAGATTTGCATTTTGCTATCTTCAAGGTACTCAAAGAGTATCTGTCTGCATACTGCAACAGAAATAAAAACATCAAAATTCAAAGCCTATAGACAACGTGAAACAGAACAATAAATCACATCAGATAACACATTGGTAGGACCAAAACCCTCCCAAAAAACCAAGGCTTATGAACATGAAATAGCTTCATACATGCTGTTGACTACTTTGCAGCCATGCTTTCTAAGTACATCTTCAATAAAGACATAAGCAGAAATCATAGAGTGGGGGCGCCATGTTCAAATAAATGCTCCACTTGATTTAACATGATACTCCCCCAATCTATTTTGGAGGAGGAAGTTTAAAAAAAGAAAAAAAAAACGCGGAAGAGGGAAATTTTTATTAACTAAAATGGAACTAATGCCCATTTTACAAACTCAGTACCTTGAGGCTACAAGACTAAGCTCTTACCACTGAGCTAACACCTCAAGTGTACTTTGGAGGAGTAAGTGTCCCCTGATTCAACTAAAGGTTTAAACATCTCATACATACCATGATGCCCTGAAAGATGTGTTAATGTGTAGTAGGTAACATACCAATTTTACCACAAATTACAAACATGTCACGATCGGATGTAAAAGCAAAGGAAAGAGGGTGAAATATAGTCTTGTACATACACATTTATAATAATTCTACATAAATTGGGATGACAACTCAAAGGTGAAAACAGTCAAGATAACTAATACCAAAGAAAGATAGTACTGCCCTAACTTACATTTGGAATGTCAAAACCACCTTCAATTGCATCACATATATCCAGTGACAATTTTCGAAGCAATGGCAACTGTTAGTTACAACAGAAGATATAACAGAAAATAAGTTTTTAAACATTTTGCAAAACAAGAAACAAAATAAAGAAACACAAGCAAGATATAACCTCTGAAGCAGCATGTAAAATGAAGTTTCTTTGTAGCCCAAGGCCCTGCGTATGGAAAGGTCAAATTAATTGTAATGATAATCCTGGCAAAGGAGAAAATACTAACATAATAAATTAACATACTAACATTTGCCATTCAAAAATAAAATAAAATAGCAATGATGCAGTTTCAACTTATGATTCAAAAATCAAGGAGACACCACACAGAAAATGTTAGCGGCTCACTTTTATGAAGTTCTTTTTAAATTTTCTGACGAGTGGGGGATATAATAGAGAGCATAACAGAATTTATCAAAATAACTACACAAAAGTTACCAAAAATAGAAGAATGACGGCTAATTGTTAATTGTAGGTTAAGGATCCTTCTTTGATCATGAGAATTAAGCTCCTACATAATCATGAATTATCTAATGAAATGTTTGTCTTTAAAATTAAATTAAATTGAACACGACGTGACAATAACTTGTATGCCAATCAATAAATTCACAACAGAGCTTAAATATCATGTCTTGCACTTAGAATCATCTAGCGACATCAAGGAAAATAGCAACAGTATCATATTTTCTTTTTGTTTTTTGTCTACAAATGATATTCTTCATAAATTTTTATCTATGGTAATAAACTTAGAACAGTAATTCAATCCTGAATTTCAGTTACAATGCAACAAAAAGTTGCTAAACTAATCTAAACAATCACTGGATAATATATGACAAGCTGAAAATCAATTATCAAGACAGAAGCAACCCAAAAGAATCTGACTAGAAAACATGTATGAATAACTTAGTATGTGACCACTGACCATCATTCATAATTTAGATTTTACTATTCTAATGTGAGGGAGTAGACTTTAGAAATTAAAGTGTTGTGGTGTAGCTGTTAAGTGTAACTGTTCATCACATGCATATATATAACAAACACACAAATTTGTTGAAAATGAAAGATGCATAAACTTATTTGCAGAAAAAAGGGTCGACAGAAAGCTCACATTATGACGCAACAAAAGATCTTCTAGAGCTCTGCAATTAAGAAGAACAGAGACCCCATTTGCTGTTATTTCTCCACATTCCTAAACAATAGGCATCCATGTTTAGTGCAGTTGCAAGCAAAAATAAGGATCCACTCTCCATGACCCTTCTATCTCCTCAACACATTAGAAATGAAAGAACTATGACCCACATATGCATAATCTAAACTATAATATTTGCTATGTTAAAATGACTTAGAAAGAACTGAATAGCCATTATTCACGGAGAGGTACCCATGTCTCATCCCCCCCAAGTAGAAATATTATATTCTATAAAACTTCTCATGACCAGAAGATGACAGCTGCAAGACAAAATATTGCTCAGTTTCAGCCTTTGAGGTAAACAACACACTAAGGCAGCATATTCATGATACATAGAAGACAGCCTTTTGGTATGACTTACATATCATGTTATAAACATGAATAAGGTAATTTCATTAGTTTATAAAGGGAAATGGAAAAAATATAAACAAACCTCAAGATGCATAGAGACCAAGCCTGGCCATGCGCGTGAAATTATCTGTTGAGAATCTGCAATTGAAAAAATACATTGTCAAACGGTAAATTTTCAGCATTTGATAAGGTGGTCAGCGATCGATCACTGTAAGGTAATTCTACACAAGAAAATTGACCATATTGCAACCCCACCCCCTGTTACTTTTTCTCTTTGTTGCTAGTATTTGTTACCGAGGAGTAATAAGTAGCAGTAGAGGACAAAACAATTATCAAAATGGCATACATTGGCGGTTTGGTGCTTATTGATATTCTGATCATATGGAAGGTTACACTTAATCAAATTACAGGCTTTGATTACAAAGTCATGTCCAAGGAATTAAATTAATTGCAAATGATCACATTTCCATCTATTTGACCCTAACCTGAGTTAAGAAGAGGACAGCCCAGCAATGAAAGCTCAACCAAATTTCTACAGTTTTGAGACAAAATAACCAAATCATCATTTGTCATCCATGGGGTTACTCTTTCAAGCCTCAACTTTCTTAGATTTTGCATGGGGAGTTTGAAGCTTGATATGGATATATCACCAAAACAATAGCACAGAACTAATACTTGTAAGTTCATCAAGGACGTAACTAATTTCCTCACAATGATGTCAGACATCACCTGGAGAAAACCGTAATAACAAAGATAAGCAACAAACAAAATTTAAAAATGTGTTGAGAATATCTGAGAACTGAAAAATAGAAGCACGCACAAAGCAGAACACCAAGGAATAACTTAAATTTGAAGCATGCATCTCATATACAAGAATAATAAGAAACACTTCAGCTATAATTGATAAGAGTGATAGAAGTATAAGCCTTGACAAGGATTGTTTTTTCAATAAGCCTTGACATGTATTGTTAAATAGGTTGATTGGGAAAATAATGATATTAGATGTTACCTGTAGAAAACCATAACAACAAACAAATCAACAAACCAAATTTTAGAAATGTGATAAGAACATCTGAGAACTGAAAAACAGAAGCACACACAGAAAGCAAAATAACAGAAGACCAAGGAACAGCTGAAAAATCGGAAGCATACATCTCATATTCATAGGTACAAGAAAAATAAGAAACACTTCAGCTATAATTGATATTAGAAGTTAAGCCTTGACTTGTCTTGTTAAAACTGGTCCTGACCGACCAACAGCTCTTGCATAGCTCTTCAGACTAATGTCTTTGAAAAGATTTAATGATGTCTTGGCTTAGCCCAAAGAAGGAAATAATGATGGAACTTAATGGATTGTAGATGAGGAATGGCATTTCCGGGAAACTAATTGACTGGAATTGTTTTATTAAAAACATAAAGGGTTAAATATGTTTTTAGTCTATGTAAATATCTCAAATTTTGGTTTTACTCCCTATACCCAACACAAGAATAGAGTAAGCGTAGCGGAGATGAGGATGTTGTGTTGGATGTGTAGTAAGACTAGACGGGATATATTAGAAATGGCAGCATTAGAAAGAGAGTCGGGGTAGCACCTATAATAGAAAAGATGGTGGAAAATAGGCTTAGGTGGTTTGGGCATGTAAAGAGAAGGCCTGTAGATTATGTAGTAAGGAGAGTAGATGTGGAGGAAGACCTAAAAAATTATAAGAGAAACTATTAGGAAATATTTAGAGATTAATTAGTTGGATCCAAATTGGTTTATGATAGAACATTTATGGCGTAATTTGATCCATGTAGCCGACCCCACTTAGTGGGATAAGGCTTTGTTGTTGTTGTTGTACCCACTTTCCGGTCCCTACAAATTACAAAATAATATACTTTAGTCCCTCTTGAGGGACTAAAAACATGTAGTTTTGTATTTTGCTGGGACTAAAAAGTGGATACAGGTATTAAAAACAAAATATGTAAATATACAACTTAAATAACAGTATTTTCTCCATGACTTGTTCCAAAAGTGTTTTACTGCCAACTTTCCAAAAGTCTTGGGACTATATTATAACAATGTCATGATGTCCACGATTATTTTCTTTTTGTCAATGGCCATGAATTCAGGCTGCCTTCTCTTTTTAGTTGGTTCTTATCTACTACTTACACAACCTATATCAGAAGTCATAGATTTGTTTGTCTCTCTTTCATGTAATTCTGGAAGCCTTCAACCATCCAAGAGAAGCATCTTGCCCCCACGACAGTCCCAAAAAGATACCTTGTATATCTGAATTGTATTTTAGAGTAAGTTAGGGTAACCTAGATTAGTGCTTTATCTTTTGTAGTTAGACCAACATATCATTCACGTCACTATCAATATAACTTTATTATTTTGGGCATTACTTATCTTCCTTCTATTGTCTGTACCTAAAGACCAATAAGAGTTTCTCTAGTGTTTTCTATACTGTCATTAATAGAAACAAATTTTTTATATTTTCTTTAGCGACAAATAAGAACCTCCAATCCACAGGGGAAATAATTATTACCTGAAAATGAAGAATTATTGTTTCTAGCAGGGGACAGATTGCTGGTAATTGTCTCAATGCATCTTCACCTAACATTCCACCTAAACCTACATTGATGGTCTTCAATGACGTCAATGCAGGTTCCAAAGCACTTAGAGAGAAGGAAGAAAAACCCCAACCAAATTCAATTTCTTCCAATCTACTCTTCTTTCCTAACTCAGCATGCAGTTCTTCATGTAAGGAGGAAAAGCTAGGTTCTCTCTTTTCAATAGAACTATCTCCTTTTAACAAATTTTTACATCCTCTGGCTTTCAGGCTCTTCAAACTTGGATTTCCATGAATAACAAAACTTAATGCAGCTTCAGAAATCTGCAATTGCACAGGTTAATAAAATTGAAAGGAAAAAGTAAAGTTAACAAATAACCTATTGCACTTTGAAAATGCATACATGCACAGAATCCCTCTCCTCATTATGTCAAACCATAATGTTAACTAAAAGTATATGTTCTTTCTTTTCCCTTCTTTCTTCATCTATAACCTTATAGCTTCCAACTGAAGGTAAACAAACATTCCAACCCCACTTCCTTAAAACTCTAACCAATATTAAAATTTCAACAAAATAACAACTAACAAGCCATTAACATCTTCTATTAAAAGTATAAAGATAAACAAAACATGTCAAACTTCACGGATATGACAACAAACCTTGGTGTCTGACACATCAAGCATTTCCAAGGAAGAGCCTTTGAAATTAAATAGTGCCTGGTCAACTAGGTATGTCCCTCTCAGGCATAGATTCTTCAAAACTTGTGTTTGAGACATAAGCTCTTGTAGAGATAACTCAGAAATACCTGTGAAACAACTAATTTATCATATATTTTTCAATTAAGCTAACGTTTGTAAATTGTATCCCTTTTAAAAAAAAATGGGGAAGGGGGAAATTATCATTAAATAAAGTGGCACTAAATACCATTTACAACTGTCCTCGAGGGAATTTGAACGCAATCCCTTGAGGTTACCACTGAGCTGTCCCCTCATGGACAAAAAGTAGTTCTGGACCCTAAAGAATAATTTGGTCCCTTATTATGCTTGAACAATAATTAATCTACTAGGTTATTACTCGCATGACTTCTTTCACCTCAAGAGTGAGAGAAAGTTTTGAAAATTAAACCCAAAAAACTGGTGATTAGAACTACTAGTTCTCCATAGTATCAATATTTGAAGGCCAAACATGTCAAGGTGTCACATGGATGATCCAAAGCAACAGTAGCATGCTGCATCATTATATTTTGACTAACACGCATCATATCAAAAGAAAATATATGCAGCAGTGAAATCTAGATTTTTCAATATACTACACAAAACTAGGTAAACCAAACCATCTTCATGTATCACTCCTTTGTTTTATTTAAACCATCTTTATGAAACATGGTCTAATGAAGTTAAGTATGTTTTGCAATGCCATAATAGCATCTGAATGTTAAAAAAATATGCCCCCCGGTAAAGGTATTAAAACCTTCTGTTAAATATTTATACAAGACCAGGATTTACAAATTCATTTTGACAGTTCAGCCAAACAAACTAATAGAAAGAAAAGCATTTTACCTATGCAGCCACCCATATGCAGAGCTTGAAGATTAGACACCACAGAATGTAAAGAGGGAAAGTTGCCACCATCAGAAATAGCAGAGCAAAGAGCTTGAACTGAATTTATCCCAAATGAAGTATCACAGACCACAATCGAATTAAGTTTGTTACATCTGTGTATGAGATCTGATATGCCAATATCAGTGACACAAATACATCCTTTAATATTCAGGTGACACAATGAAACACAGAATTTGGAGATGTACTGGAGACTCAAATCTGCCATGGATAATATGAAGAAATTGTGGTTGTTAGCAGAGAAAAATATAAAAAGGATAAAACAAAAATGTTTAGATTGAGCGTGAATTCTTTCACCATGAAAACACCTACCACTGACATCAGTTCTTCCCTCCAAGGAGAGTTTCGTAACATAAGAAATTTGAGGTCTAGATTCATGAAATGACATGGTTTCCACTGCTTTATATTTAAGACTTGGGGTCTTCTCTGGTACCAGTGGTATCACGACAGGACTAGAGGATAAAATTGTAACTGATGCTGGAATTAGAGGTGTAACATCAACAGTCAAGTCAACTTCGTTGACCAGAGAGCACTTCTCCAATAACTGAAGGAACCCGGTTGTCCTGATATTTAAAAGATAAGCTGCTTTTAAGATTCTTAAGGAAGGAAAGGACTGGCTGAAGCAATTAACAGCATGTTCAATAAGCAGTCTTCGACACTTCGAGATATCCACCTCCTGAACTGCTTCAAAGATAAAGGTTTCTAACAGTTTTTGTGGGAATTCATACTTCTCTTGTATAGGATGTCCAGAATTATTAAAGAACTGTTCTATAATTTTCCTTTGCATGGGATCCGTTAGATATGATTCAGGTATGAGTGACAAAAGCAGTATTGCAGATGTTATTTGCGGACAATTGGAAAGGTCTATTTTCTGCATGCAATGGGAAGTTTACACAAGCATTAAATTATTCCTAATAGACAATCACAATCTACTAGCAGACAAATGAAAGACAAGTTGGCTGAGAGCCTGAGACATGTATACCAAATGATGTGCTTGAATAGCAGTAGGCATATATCAAAACCAAAAACCAGAAGGAAGCAATAGATACATTCAAAAAACTTTGATTTCTTGGTGTTAAATACCAAAGACATGAAAGTTAAACAGCTAGAATAATATAAAAACCTTATCACCCATAGGTTTTTTTGGATCTCTTGACGTTACTACATTTTATTTAGGCAAAGATTGGAAGTGCAAAGGCATCATTATGGAAAACTGACATCCCAACTATGCTGGCACCCCAGCCTCCCAAAAATCAAATGCAGCACCCCAATAACAAAAGTGAAATAAGACCTCACAGTGTTTGTATTGTATTTTTGTCCATCTCATCAAAAGAAATAATAGATAGTATTTTCTCTGACATAATGGAAAGCTACGAGGGAAGACCGTCTATTCATTTTGCACACACACTACATATTGTTGGGGATCCACTTGCTCTGAGAACAAGTCTTGAATACTTACGCCACGTAATAACTTCCTTGTACATGAATTTAACAAATCTAACAACCAATAAAGCATTAACATGATTATCATGCACACCTAATTTAGGTGTACTACAAACTCATAGGTGTGCAATCTAATAGTTTATAGTATTATATGTTTCAAAAAAAAAAATTGTTTATAGTATTATATGAATTTTTGTACACTTGACCTACTTAATAAAAAAATTCAATTTGTTGGATCAATGAAATAAATGTTTATAAAAAGTTATTGTGTAGAATAAGCGTGAGAAAAGATTAAACTTGCTCCTGGAGCAAGTAGATTCTTACTCCACCTAACTATACACATAATTATGGTGTTAATGAATATTTAATAAAAGGAAATTAATAAAAGGCAATGATCAATTTTTTTTTCTTTCTGGAGAAAGCAAGCAATACTAAAATACTAATTGATAAGCTTTGAAGGCTCCTTGTCAAGAAAACAATCAATAATGGCTAAATCAACTTGGTGTCTTCCAAGTAGTAAAATTTAAAAGTACCTTTGAATATTCTGTAACTCGAATCCTGAGATGTTGCAAGTCACTGTACCCAGAAATATCAAGTGAACCTATAGGGAGAATATTCAGTGCTCGGAAAATTGAACCAAGGCTTTCCTCAGCCAGCTGCCTAAAATAAAAAGAGTTTCTTTTTCCTGTTAAACACAAAAGTTACCTTACATCATCTAGGAATTTGTGGATGAAGAATAAATACTTTGCAATGCTTCAGGTAAAAGCTCTAGAAAATGATATACCTGCAGCAAACCACAAAGGCAAAAGTTCCACATGAATCTGTTAAGAAACAATAATAAAAGGTTATGCAATTTTTAAGTATAAATGACATTCTTAAGTATAAATGACATGTTAAGTTGGTAACACATAGAAAACTTGCCATCAATGAAGACAGAGCCAGAATTTAAATGGTAAAATTTGAACAAAATTAAATAGCTTGATTATTCTAAATTTGTTTTTCGAAATAAATAGACATCATAGTTACATTTACATCATGTTGATCAAAATATAATTAGATGTAGAACAATGCAAACACATTTTATCAACATACTTCTGAAAAATGAGTACAAAACATTCAAGTGGTATTAGAAGGGTAGAAGGAGACTGGGGCATTAGGGCATCATTAAACATGTAATCATTCGAATACTTTCCTCTTTCTTCTTTTTTGTAAGATCCTGTGTCCGTTAGATGCAAAGTTTATGAGGATTGCGAGTTAAGAAGTAGGGAAACTCCCTGCCATATCCAACCACATATGACAACATAATGCATGCTCCACCAAAGTCTTGTGGTAACTGTCTGACAGTTGAATATTAGGATTTTTAATGTTTTAAGAATCTTATTTTTAATGTTAATAATAATATTGTTCTTGGGATAAGCTTGTTCTAGTTGTGCTTAACTAGTATTTTTGAGCAAGTTTATAATATAGAACTATGGTTGTAGTTTTCTTATCACAACATCATTACTTTATAACTTCTCACAATTTCTGAAAAAATAAAATCTGTTTCATCTGTGCCCTATGCTTTTAAAACGTAACCTTGCCTATAAATAACATATCACTGATCGCAGTTAGGTTTCGGTAATATGGTGGAGTGATATCCTGTTGTTTAGAGATGCAAGAGAATTAAAAGGGGCTTCATAGGATATGATCCTTCCTCCCTGAATATCATCTCTAAGCACGTTTCAGTTAAACAATGGATTCAAGGCCTCAATATCAGTAATGAGACATATAAACTCACTTGTTTTAAAATTCCATTGTAGTTGTCTTCTGCTTCGCTCCGCCTCTCCAAATTTTCCATGTTACTTTCAAGCCAAAGAAGAAGTGCATCGGAAAGATGCATCTCACTGTCAAGATAGTAGATTATAACATTAAAATCTTCGAACATGCAAAGTAAAATACAATGGATTAAATGAAGCCATTTCATAAATAACCTGTCAACAGTTAAATGAGGGTGCTTTACTGAAGATAACAGTAAGTTATATGGAACTTCTCTAAAGAAATTGTTCTTCTTTGCCCACATCTAAAACAGAAAGAAAAATCATAAACAAAGTACTTTTAAAAAAAATATGAAAAAATTAGTGTTGTTTGGCTACATGAAATTTAATCCACAAACAAGCATAATTGTGCATGAATAACAATTATAAAACCATTTTAAAAAGGTGGAAATTCATAATTAAGGAGAAAACGTGAAATTCCTGTTCATTGCTCATGCTATAGTGAAAGAAGTTGATTACATACAAAATTCCTTGCTAGGTAGCCGATACATAAGTGAAGAATGAAATCACTTGCTGCAAAATGTGTTAAAAAAAGTTAGAACGAATTGACTCAAGTAGCAAGATGATCATATTTTACACAAAAATGTAAAATAATAAACGTGTACCATGATCGGAAGCAAATTTCCATATTTGGATCAGATCCTCCGTTTGTATTTGTGTTGATGGAAATTCGTTGCGTGAGAATACCTCAGAAAACCAATCCTCACATTTTACGATAAGTGTATCCACTCCAAAATAAAGAGCCCCCTGATATATACCACACAAAGACCAACACTTATGAATTTAAACTCCTCGAATGAAAGCAAAAATCAGAACAGTATGTATATTCATGGTTACAGCTTGTTATATAACAAAAGAGTTAGATTAGAATGAATACGTAAATGTGAACAATTAATTTACCTCGTAAAGAGGGAGGACATTTTGAGAGGTAATATCCAAAGAACAGCCATATATATGCTTAAGAATTTGCATAAACACAGGCAGATTCCAGTTGATAGTGATAGAGCCCAAGCATGATTCACTGCGCAAAAATATTGATAAGCGTTTTGGATTGCTATAAAATAAAAAAAAAGGAAAATCAAAATTTTGTTTAACCTGAAGCTTCCACTGAGAAGGCCTCGGAAATACAAAGAGTGGTGGATGAGCCTGTTGCGATGTGCGTGAAGTTTGATAGTGTGAAAATTGAGAAATGTTGATAAATCGGAAAGGATGATATCAGTGAGAAACTCTTCAATTGGATGATTATGATAAGGATCAGGAGTAGGAGTAGGATTAGTGCAAACGAGGAGGATAAGTTGATCATCTTCATCGTCTGAGACTGAAACCTCCATGGATGGAATGGACTATTTGATTACTAGAGTAGAGTGCCAAGTCTTGCGTTGTTTCGATCTGCCGCATGGGTATTCAATTTATCATTTCAATCTCTCCGAAAGTACACCACTTTTACTTAAGAGTATTGATATTTTAAGGACCATTTCATATAATTTTTTTGTCACAATTTCTTTTTTTCTCTCTTTTCATTGCTTAAAAACAATAGAGAGATAAAAAGGAAGAGATAGAATAAAAGGATAATTTGACTATCAGAAAGAAAATTGTCAAAAAATTGTCACAAATGAATGTACAAATATCATTTCTCTTTACTCAAACCAACTTTTCTTTTTTTTAATTATAAAGCTTTTAGAGATTTATAAGTTATTTGTTTGTAGTTGTATACTCATTTGAGAAGTATAAATATTTTTGGATTAATATAATTTATTTATTTTTCCCTAAAAAAAAGTAACTTATTTCTTTTTGATAAAATGAATAATAATTTCAACAATCAATAAAAAAAATTAACTCAACTAAAATAAATTGGTCCATCGTAAGATAATGACATGTCTCAAATAAGTGAACTCATAAAAAAAAAAAAAAAAAAAAAAAAAAAAAGTCAAAATTTACTCGAATAAGCTTTAAATAAATCACCCCTCCCCTCAAAGATAAAAAAAAAAAAAAAAAAAAAAAATCACTCCTCTTACAAATTCGAAAAAGATTACTTTAACTTTTTATCTTGTAGTAATAATTTAAAAAAGTGCAATGTTATATCTCTAGAAAAATAAAATCAAGGATTAAGAGCAGTTAATCTCAATGCACTATTTACCACAATTCAAGGAGGTGTGTCTGAAAAATAAGGAGTGA
Organism: Medicago truncatula; assembly: GCF_003473485.1. Taxonomy (NCBI): domain Eukaryota; kingdom Viridiplantae; phylum Streptophyta; class Magnoliopsida; order Fabales; family Fabaceae; genus Medicago; species Medicago truncatula. The sequence continues at coordinate 49,217,162 of NC_053048.1, forward strand.
ACAAATAAATCATGCAATTAAAACTTTTTAGTTGTATCTTAAAAAATTCTTGATGTTATTTTTCTAGAGAAATAACATTTTCCTTTAAAAAATATATGATTTTGATTGTTTAAATCAAGTTTATAACATTTTTAGATTGAAATGTGTTATCTCGTCGTTGATGATCCATTCGATTGCTTAAAAATGAATTTTTGATGTAGAGATAACATGAATTTCCATGGATTTAGTTCCTAGAATGTGTGCAATTCACTCTAAAAGATAACAAAGTAAGCAATCATGAATTAACAACTTAAAATCGCCCACTCCATCTGTTACCACAATCATCTTTATCCCAAACATTAGAAATTGTCTTCACCTGCTTTCAATCATCTTACTAATATTTCCCGTAATAATTAGCACTCCTAAACGAATTACATTTGAGTAAGCATTTGCGTGATGAATCTTGTTCTGCCCTCTGGACATGAGCAGGCAGGTTTAATGGAATTTTGTATTGTCAGGAACTTTTGTTATTATTAACTTCAAAGTTGTTGTAGACTTTAAATTCCTAGTTTTTACGTGTACATAAAAGTTACATCTCCAATATATATGGAGCAGGGAGCCACAAACGTGGGAATTGATTAACAAAATGCCACCCTCAACCAAGAGCAGTGTCTTTAAAACAACTCGAATTCCACGTGCTGTCCTACATTACACTCTAAATACTTTGCACCCTTGCCGTGTGATGCCATGTCTAAAACTCCAAAATCACAAAACTCTGGAAGTTCTGGTGGGATAGTGCAACGAATTAAGGCCCAGTTAAGGCCCTCGAAGAAGGGATGTTGTTTAATCTCCGCAGCCCCTTTCTGTGAACCCAAACGGTTTTCAGGCTCTTTAACTAACAACCCTCTGATCAGATCCTTAGCTTCGAAACTGACAAATGGGTCATCAGGGAATCCAAGACTTTGCAACACCACGTTTGCTAATGTTTCTTCATTGTTAGAACCTTTAAAGGGTGTTCTTCCATATAAAAGCTCATAAAGAAAAACACCAAATGTCCACCAGTCAACTGCAGCACCATGTCCCTCTTCTTTGATGATCTCAGGCGCCAAGTATTCATGTGTACCAACAAATGAGTTTGACCTTGCATCAGTGGGCTCAGCCACAAGCTGCGGAAGTGATCTGATATGAGCGAGAGGGTCGACTTTTAACTTTCTTGCTTTTGCAGCAGCAGGTAGGAATCTGGGACTGAAGCATGAAACTTGACAAGATGGTTGAATGCACAATGGCTCAATGCAACTTGATTGTGCACCAAGACCAGAAACTTTTGCAGGGTCAATATTAGAAGATGACTTCAGAAGTGTTGGGCTAACAGCACACCTCAACGACAGATCAAAATCAGTGAGCATAATGTGGCCGTCTTCTCGAACAAGAATGTTTTCGGGTTTCAAATCACGGTAAACAACTCCAAGCATGTGCAAGTACTCCAAAGCAAGGAGGACTTCAGCAACATAAAACCTGCATGATAGATGTATGGAAGTATCAGACACAGCAAATTGATTCCCACAATTAACTGTGCAAAGAAATCATTACAAAAATTAATCCATAATTGAAAAAATGCATCCTTTGTCAATAACAGAGGTCAGCATAAACATTGTAGACCAGTAACCAGAGTAACTGATAGAGTTTGTTATCTAACCATTCTAACTCTAAAATTTAAAGGAACACAGTTACTATCAACAGTTAATGGATAACTCCTAAGTAACCATGAAGAACAATCAAAGTGAAACTAACTGCTGACTTCATTTAGATTCTTCAGGTGGAACAAATTGCTACAGTGGAAAAGTATTAATAATCAATATACCAGCCTATGATTCGCAGAACCATATCAATATAGTTAAGCAATAAAGCACATATTATACAGAAACACAGGAAAAAAACATGCCAAAAACCACTTGAATGCACTGGATAAAATAGATATGCACGATACAGGATGAGAATGAGCAGGAGCATACTAACCAAGAACAGTTATGTCAAACAATATATTTGTGTGTACTATCAGGAAATAGTTAAGCCACCGTATCTTTTGTTGCACAACACAAATTTAACAGGAAGGATGTTGCATATTATTTTTGAGCTTAAAGAAAATAGAATGCTAATATATTACTGAACACTTAATAGTTTCCTACCTTGCTGCTAGCTCTGAAAAACATCTACCAAGCTGCTTCTGTCGTAGAACATGAAGATCTCCACCGGGACAATACTCCATGACCAAACATGAAAGATTATCTGATGTAAATTGCACATACAATGTAGGAAGAAACGGATGGTCCAGCATCCTTAAGATTTCTCTTTCAGTTTGAGCCCTAGGCATCTTCTTCCTTCGTGCCAAAAATTCGATGTCCATGACCTTAATAGCAAACAAACAACTTGTGCCAATTAGTTCGGCAAGATATACAGTCCCAATGTCTCCACAACCAAGTTTCTTCAAAAGATTGAAATGTCTCAAACCCAAAACTCCGTGCTGCATTTGAGCATGTCGAATGGCTTCCCACCTAACATCCTTTGACATGTGAGGCCTACTGCCGCAACTTGAGCCACTCATGTTGCTCTCATCACTGGTACTAGTACTACTACTGTACTCACCTTGACTACTCTTTGAGCTTTGTGAGAACTCGAGTTGCTCTTTCAACTTGGTGTTCTTCTGAATCTTCTCCACCTTTGCAACTGCTTTGCCTATATTACCACTATTTGATGCCGAATAAGGTTTATATGAACTAGAGTGCACGTTACTGAAGTTCACTCCGTTTCCAGGACTAGTAGAGTCCAAGGCCATTACCTCTTGGTTTTTTTCTTCCTTTGTGTCTTCTAAAGCGCACCTACATCTTTCACAAACCAGCTGAGCTGTGCCAGGAACAGACTTGCTAACTTCATTTGATGTAGGATCACATGATGCAGAACCTGAATCCTCCTTCACTTTCTTCTTACTCGGACTTTTGTTCTTAATGACCATTTTAATTGTGCGAGAGGTATGGTGTGGTTGTTTGTTAACCCTGCTGCCATTAACAGAAGTAGATGAAGAAGATGATGTCTGCAACCTACCTTTCCGTCCAGAATTTGACACAGCCACTTTATTACCTAACTTTTTAGGTGAAGAAGCATTTACAGACAACTCTAATTTGCTTTCAGCTGTATTAGAAAGAGATGGAGAAGATGCAGGGGTTTGCTTTTCTGGTTGAACAGGTACCACACGCTGTGATTGAGACCCAACTCTACTTGATAAACATGCTGCATCACTTCGCGACGATGAAGTCCCGGAATGAAGTTGATTAGTTGCAACAGCAATTTCCCAAGCAGAATTAATGGCTTGACTCGATGATGTGATTTGGGTAGTTTGATGGGATTGAGATGTTTTATTGAATGAGAGTGACTGGCTTTTTTCTGGCACTAGAGATATTTCCATTCTACGCCCTTTACTCTCAGCAATGTGAGGCCCGGAATGACTGGCTTCATCTACAACCGAACTGTACAATGTCTGTATCCTTTCAACCTCTGATATTCTTGGAGAAGCTATTGACTTCGATAGCCGTTTCATGGAAGCCACTTCTGATGCCTTAGATATACAAAGGTCTCTTAGTGCCTGCTTCAAATTAACAGCCTCAGAAGTTCCAACTTGTGGAGATCGCAGAACACCCATTGTCATCGGTTTTTTTAAGGTGTTTTTCAGCTTATAACTTGTACCATCTTGTGAAATGCCCAAATCCCATGACGAAGATTTAAGAGCAATTGATTCAAACAGCTTGTTAATTTCATCATCAATTTTATCCTTGTATCCCAAGTTCAGCGCCAAAGGCTTCTTATTTTTTTTCTCAGACATTTTGTTCTGAGACTTGGACTGGCAAATCTCTATAACGCCTTTCCCTATACTTCGGTCCTCCCTTACTTCAACTATTTCACAAGTGCCAGAGAATGAACCCATTATAAGAAAAATTATGGGTTAACTCAACTTATTCAAAGTACATAATTGCACAAACACTTCTACTCTCAAGGCCCAACTCACTAATTTTACTACACAGAGTATATGTGTGTCACCATAAAATCAAGACACAAGGAAGACGAACATGAAATCCAACTTCCACAACAAACCCAAACCATTCTTTTGAGGTCATATTCACTCTTTTACCAGCTACATAACACTTCAAACCCTGATACAATTATCAACACCTGAAAACATCAGCAAAACCAAAGCATGAAACGAAAATTGTTAATAATTTATTTTTGAAAAAGAAAAATATATTAATAGGCTCGAGATCAAACACAGGACATGCAAGAAAAGAGCAAAAGATACATCTAACTTCCAAGGTACATACATGCTCAATACATACAAATAAATATGTCCATTATGATCACCACATGCTGACGGGCTCTAAGAACTACAAACAACTGCTTTCATTAAAGAAAACAGCCAACACCAAAACAAAATAGTTGACAGATAAATGTGTGACAATTTTCTGTTGACCGTCACTATCCAACTGTTTTTTGAAACGACAAGTATTAGTAATTGTTGGTATTATAGTTTAACTTCCCCGCCCCAACCACCAAGAAAACCTTAAATTTTATATGTCACTGTCAAATTAATTCTGAAATCTTAGCTTAATTTGAAGATTATACCCAAAAAAAAAAAAAATTAAACAAAATACCCATCTAAAAAATAACATTAAGTTAAGTCAAATCAGATCAGGAGAAATGTGAATCCAGATTAACAAAAAAAAAATGTTCATACAGAAATAGGAACAGAATTAAAAATCCAATATTTATTATCCAAAATGAAGAATCCAGCAAATACTACTCATTTTTCATAACAAATCAAACCGCAAAAGCAAAAGGGTTGAAATAAATAAATCTAAGTTCAAAATTGCATAGCGAGTAGAGCGTATAGTATAAGCAAAAACTGTTAATCAGGAAGAGAATCAATACCAAAAAGTGGAAGAAAACGTTGAAGATGTTGCTAGAACTGAACGAATATGTTGAAACGGGAAATAGAGAAAAACCCTAATCGCGCATTTAAGTACACGGAAGGAAGAAGCTCGTTTCGTAGGAAGTGTTTTTCTGTTCCGTTTTCAGCAATGGCCATGATGCCACTGATAATTGTTTTGTTTCTTGCAAACGGGTGGGTCCCATTAATGTCACACATTTAAATCAAATTTCAAATGAAATATACCTTTAGATATAGATTGATAGATACAATCAATTGGAATGGAATTTATGTATTGTCAAATTGTGTGATGTATAAGTGTATCTTTGATTTTTAGTCATGTAGTATTGACTATTTGATAATGATGGTTAGGCTAAGACATATACATGATCTTTAATTAATTAATGAAGAATGCTAATCGGAATAAAAAGTGTCACCTACTTTAATTAATTTAAAAATTAAGGCAAATCTAAGATTTGTCTTTGCTTGATGCAGATATAAGATGTAGTTAAGTAAATAAACTCATATTATCCATTCTAATGTAATCATTGTTTGCTATCGTAATTCATACATATGTGATTCGTTAAACTCGTTCTTGATTGATAAAGATGTTACTTTAAGAAGAAAAAAAAAAGTTAATAATTTACTATATATATTCTTTGAAAGAATAATTTACTATATTTCCTAAACTTTTTTTACAGTATATTATTTCCTAAACATAAAGCATACTCGTACTCTAACGAATAGTTAGGACACTGGGATTTGTTTACTTGAGCGGAAAGAGGTCGTCATTTTGTTCTTGTCCTCTAATATGGTTGGATTCGGTTGCATTTGGCAGAAAATAATGCAAACCGATTAATTAAATTTGTAAGCATATGTGTCTGAAATCATTGCCGTCTATTTGTAGTGGCGGTTTCTGCGGTAACATGTTTTAAAAATCACACCGAACTGTTGGTTCAATAAGTTTTTATTTTTTTATTTTTAAGGATGTTGGTTCAATAAGTTGAATTAATAACAAATTGGATGCTTTGTAGAGAGTACTGGTTTTTAATAACAAATTTGCTAATACAATCTACATTCATCGTGCAAAGATGCTGCTTCACACATAACCATACGTTCAAAGCATATTTGAGCTTCTATTTGATCCAACGATCATCACCCCACAAGCGTGAATTCAACATATCCGCGTCTAAGGGTCTATAAATAAGGCATGGTGCCTTTAAAATAAGGTATACGTACACTCTAATTCTGATAAATCTTTTCAAAACTTATTGAAACCTAACAAATTTAAATGTTCGAGTGTATTTACAGGTACATCCTTCCATACTAGTGAAGGATTTGCTCCGACCAACATGGACCACCACAACAATTGTTTTGCATGGCTGACTCATATGTTGTTTTGAGGGATGAAGTTGGAGTTGGCTTGTAATATTGTCATCGTAGAAGGTGGTGGAATTTGATTTTTAAAGATGATGAGTTTTAGGGTTAAAAAAACATGGTCCATTTATTAAGTGAAAACATTTTCCTTTTCCAATTCATAAAATCTATGTTAGTTTATTAATTAGAGGGATGCTAACGATAATATATCTTACACTTTCTCTTAGACACTCTTTTATTCATTGGTCCACATCATCATTTTTTATAAACCTTGTGCAAGATAACCGGTTCTCCTGGTTTACATACACAGACTTTTTACTATATATCAAATAAAAATGGGTTAATAGGTCTTTACCCCCTGCAATATAGGTCACTTTTGATTTCCCCCCTGTAAAATATTTTTTGTCAGGTTTCGTCCTTGTAAATTTTTCTTGTTTTGGAATACCCCCTAGGCCAATTGACTGTGTATTTTCGCTGATGTGGCACGATGAGTCACCTTTTTATGATGACGTGACGCGCTGACTGTATAATTATTTTAATTTTTTATTGTGCACACGTGACATTTGTGATTTTTTTTTAATAATAAAAAAATTCTAGAAAAATGAAAATTAATGAAAAAAATCTGGAAAAATTAAAAAAAAAGTCTCATAGAATGAAAAATAATGAGAAAATAAAAAAAATCTGGAAAAATTAATATGTATCGAAATTTTCGAAAAAATTATAAAAAAAAAAAATTCTTAATTAAGTTCCTGAAAAATTCTAAAAAAGATCAAGTTCCTGAAAAAAATTTCAAAATATATTTTCTTATTATTTTAAAAAAATTCGAAATAGTTTAAGTTCATGAAATTTTTATAAGAAATGTTATTTTTTGTTAGAATTTTTATAAAAAAAGGAAAAATTCAGGAATTTAAAATATTTTAGGAACTTAGTTCAGATTTTTTTTTATAATTTTTTCGACAATTTCGATATATATTAATCTTTTCCAGATTTTTTTCATTATTTTTTATTTTACCTGATTTTTTTATTTTTTATTAATTTTTCCATAATTTTTTAATTTTTCCGGTATTTTTTAAGCATTTGTTTTCATTTTTATTAATTTTTCTAGAATTTTTTTTCGTTTTTTTATTATTTAAAAAAAATCACAAATGCCACGTGTACACAATAAAAAAATAAAAATTATACAGTCAGCGCACCACGTCATCGGAAAACGGTGACTCAGCGTACCACATCAGCGAAAATGCACAGTCAGCTGACCTAGGGGTTATTCCAAAACAAAAATTTACAAGGACGGATTCTGACAAAAAAATGCTAACAAGTGTCATCAACATGTTATTTAAGTAATCAAAAGTGGTAGCTTTAACATAAAAAGTTGTGAATGTAACACCCCATTTTCCCAATATAAAATTTTATAAACAATTATCAGAGTAAACATCACAAACGGGATATCACATTCCAACATAATCGCAAAACAGTTAAATAACAACTTAACTTTCAAGAAAATATCTTAAACATTGCAGCGGAATTAATTCAAAAATCCATAAATCGTTTTGGCACGTAGGCCCCATCAAAATATCTCAACAGTTAATCAACATCATAAAATATCATAATTGTTCACGTAAGAGAATGAAACATGCATATCATAAAACCTCATCCCGTTATGTATCAGAGCGACCTAGACGACTCAGTGAGGCAAGGTCACTCACGACAGCACAACAACAACTAAGCTCGATCACCTGCAAGTTACTCATACGAAGAGCAATATTTCCAAGCAGAAGGGGTGAGATTTCACAAAACAATAATATTAATCAATATAATTCAAGATCATAATTAACAACACAAACAATCTTAAACATCATTGCATCTTTGATAAACAATTAACAAGTATTCACATCATTCAATCGTCATCAATAACATAACATCTTTTGACTCGACAGATGCGACAATGCGAATCTAAACCTCTTTATGCATGTGGTACCAATCAGGGCATGAGCCCCCAACATCATAGTATTAATATACTATTAAGGCATCGTGGTGAGGACAAAGCTCAATTCGTGGTGAGGACAAAGCTCCAGGGCATGAGCCCCCAACAAAGTATGCTAATGCATGGACTCAATCAATCTAAAACAATTTTAATCAACATCTCAATATGCATCCAATAATTTGGAGCTCAACAACATCTATTCATCTTATAATGACTCATGCAACTTAGTTAAACAACAACAGCAGCATAATCAGATCACAGCAGCATTATAATTTCATGACAACAATTCATTTTCAACAACATCAAGGTTATTCAAGAATAAATCAAGTAATGCATTTAATCATTAAGGCCCCGTTTGGATTGGCTTATTTTGAGCTTATGTGGGCTTATCTACTCTCATAAGTCTTTTTTAAAGGTGTTTGGGTAAATAAGTAAAAATAGCTTATCATAGTTTCATAAGCTGCTTATGCCATATTTTAATAAGCCTAAATTTTCAGCTTACCCTCCGGCTTAACAAGGAGCTTATGAATTTATGCAACCTCCTTCGATTCTCTCTGGATCCACTTTTTCAAAACATATATTTTATTTTATTTTTTTTGTTTTTAGAAAAAAAAAACATATTTTAATTATAATGTTAATTATCTTTGGTGGTGCATGAGTAACAAAATTGATATATACTTATCTTACTAAAGTAACACACGTAACTAAATTTTATTTTTTTTCAAGGAAGATTTTTATTATTTTTTTGTTACGTAACAAAATGAAACTGAATAAAATAAACAAACTTAACTTGTCTTTTTTTGCTAACAAACTGTACACTAATATCTATACAAGTAGTGATATTTGTCAAAAAAACTTCTTTTTTCTCTCTTTTCATTGGTCAAAAACAATGAAGAGAGAAAAAGGAAGAGAGAGAATAAAAGTATAATGCGAGTATGAGAGAGAAAATTGTCAAAAGGTTGTCACAAATCATTTCTCTATCTATATATATGGTAAGTTTACAATCATAATTTCTCAGATTTATTTATGCAGAGTGTTTACGCAGCATACAATTAGGTAACTTTGATATTTTTTTTAAGGACGAATATTGATTATACTATATATATATATATATATATATATATATATATATATATATATATATATATATATATATATATATAATTAATATATTATAATTTTTTTTTACATCTTGATTAATTTTATCTAAAAAAAATCTTGATAATTGTGGTTCGACTCTTTGATTTTTTTGATAAATTAAAAATATTTAAAATTTCGATAATTGCTTATGTAATGTCACATCCAAACACTTTAATTTATGTAAGTACTTTTTAGTGTACATATCCAAACATAAATAGCTTATCAAAAATAAGAGCTTATGATGTAAGCTCTAATGTTATAAGCCCCAATGCTATAAGCATCTATATAAGTTGTTTATCCAAACGGGGCCTAAATCACATTACAAATAGCTTAATAATTCATAACAGCTTCACAGGTCTCAGTTAACATCTCAAATAGGTCACATTACTACCTAAAGTTCCATTCCTACTCAATTCATTCAACTCAGGTCACATCATTCTCAAAAGAACTCAGTTCTGGAAGTGTCCGCGAGGCGAGAGCAACTGCTCGCCATGGCGCGTACTTGCCAGAATTCCAACTATGGTTGTTCCAGGTTCAATCTTGTTCTAAATCATCCTCTAATCTATAGAAAACATCTAAAGGTACTCAAAAGCATCTAAGGTTCAACTCAAAAGTCAAAATTATAAAATTCGACAAGCTCTCTGGTCATGCTCGCTATGGCGAGTAAGGTTGCTCGATGTGGCGAGCTACGACATGTAACTCGCGAGGCGAGGGGTATTGGCTCGCGTGGCGAGCGATGAACTTCATCACTCGCGAGGCGAGGATCATCGTTCGCCAGGGCGAGCGATGAATGTTGGCTCGGGCAGAATGTAGTTTTCTTCAAAAATTCATCTAAACTCATGGTTTAAAGCCTAATTTCGATTTCAGAATTCATCCTAAACATATTCTAAGGTCAAGACAGTTTCTACATCAATCTAATCAATTTTTACTGTTTGATCATCAATTTTAGGGATTTGACCTAGTTTTCGGTTTCTCCAATTCAATCCTAATCCTTACTAATTAATCATCAGAATTATACGAATAATATGTTTCAATCATGCATTTTGAAAGAACCAGGAATATTTTTCATAAATTATGATGCAAGGAATCAATGTTAGCATTGCACTTCAAAATAAATAAATTATCGAAGGCTCCTGAATAACTAATTTATTGTTACATGGAGGAACAAAGTTAAAGATTGAGATTGCATTCTCATAAAATTTTAATGTTAAAAATCTCTATATTACGAGATATACTCTAAAGAAAATAAGTGTAGTGGAAATTTTATTTTGTCTCTTATTTATAATACACTTATATTAGTGCAATGGAAGCACATATTATAGTAAACCTGAAGTTTACATATTATATTATTTGTGCAATGTAAGCACATAATATCGTAAACCAGAAGTTTACAAATTATATTGTTGGCAAGACTGGTTGGGTTATCCCGGATCTATTATGATGCATAAACTATTTGAAAAAAAAAATGGATATATATTGAAGAGCCAGAAGATTCTTCAATCTAGTAACTATTGTGTGTTACTACTTCCCAGATATAGTTGACAATTTAAAAGAATGAGTCCCTCACTTATATAAGGTGCTATTTAAATTAATACACTAATCATGTGAAGTACTTGAATATTATATGATTTGAATCGATGCATCAACTAAATGATCACATGTATATTCACAACCAGAAGTTTGTGAGATTATTATGTCAACAAATTTGACTAAGAGTTTATTTTCTAAACTTTTCAAAAAGCATTTTATAAGTATCATTCACCAATTCAAATTGATATTGAACAGCTGGTAGCATATGATCATAAAAATGGATTTGGAGATCCATTCTTTAGACGTCTAAAGTTAATTGTATGATTGATACTTATGAGACCATACCTTATAAACTCTATTTTGGTTATGAGATAATGCCTTATAGACTCAATTTAAGGAATCAATAATTTTGTATATTGAGATATTGATATGCATCAAGTCAACACATTACTATATGTAAGTTCTCCGCTTAATTTATCATTGGTTGAAGGTTAACAACCTGACATTTTTCATCCAAGTGAATTTTTAGATGTGTTGTGTATGTCACAATTGCTTCAATATAATGCATTTTGATAAATCTTGAAAGATAATTGGAAAAATATATTTGATATAAATCTCCATCTATCTATCATTAATTGTATTGAGCCAACTTGTTTATAGCCTAGTAGGTTGATTATCAATTGATGGTTTGATTTTCACAATATTAGGGGGAGATAGTAAGCAGCTAAAAATTGTGAACCTGAAGTTTAAATAAATTATTTGAAAGGAAATATTATTGTCTCTTATTGATCCTCAAGATATAACTCATTTGCAAAGGTAAACAAATCAAATATTAGCTGCTAATGCTCCAAACAAAATAAATGTCCATATCGGATAATCTAATATTGCAAATGAGTCTTCATCGTGCCTGAAGCATGATAGATCAATCGGTTCCAAATATAAAAAGCTTTGAATAAGAAAAGGAGCTTAAAGGAAAGATAACCCAAAACGAGGATATAGAAACTCTAAAAGAGTTTTCTGACATAATTGATTTTTCAGTTCCAGAAGAACTAATCAGGTACCTGAAACTTATAAAATATTGGTAAATTATGTCATGAATAAAAGATCTCAATGGAATGAGATAGAACCGAAATGAAGTCAACGTTGATGTGTTTTTGCATATAATATAGCGCTATGTGATAAGTAATAATGAGGATCATGTGTTAAAGTCGACTAAAGATTATAGATAAAGAAAATATCTACAGAATGGAATGAGACAATTCTACTGAAATCAAACTCGCTTCATGAAGCAGACTTTGTTTGGACTTGTAGTCCGCACACTTGAAGGTGTGAAGTTAAATGACTATATATGATTTTTCGCGCGAAAAAAGAATTAGTATGGTAAATTACATATATACAGAGTTTGATATGTTCACCTGAAGTGAATTGATAAATGTCTACCATTTATTTTAAAAGACATATTCACCAGAAGTGAATCCAATAACTTTTTCATACTTGATTAAGTTCAGTAGCACATGAAAGGCTCAAATTATATGAAAATGTGCTACAATTTATTTGAATTATATGAAACTACTTGAAGGATTTCATTTGAATGAAACGTACTATCAAATCTATTGGAAAGATGACATCTTAAGGATTTGAAATGAATTTGTTATAATCGTATATATATTAGAACTCCTGAAGAGATTCTAAATTTTGTTATATAAATGTTTTTATGGACAAATCTAATTGATTATGTACTAGAATGATTGTGATGTCACTTGATGTGAGTAAAGATCATGTCCTCAAGAAAATCATGAACAATTTGAATTGGTCAGGTGAGGACACGAACGCATTTTGCTTATTATATATATATATTGTGGTATTTTTTTTGTCAATATTAGTAAATACAGATATTGCAGCAAAGTCAAACATACAATTTGTATCTTAGAGAAACAACAATATCATCCGATCATTTGAAAATGTTAGCACTACGTCAAGGAAGTGGAGAATGCTCTTTATTAAGGATTATGATTTCACACATACAAGAAACTTGTGGTTTTCTAATTTTAAAAGGAGGTTCTTTCAACAACTCAATATGAAGATATCACAAGAGCTGCTAATTTGGAGAAGAGTATGGAGATATATCATATCTTTCTACAGAGTCACCGTCAAGTAAAGATTTTGAGTAACTAGCATAAAAGATTGTTTAAACTTCTTCGTCTCATATATAATTGTCTTTATGAGGGGGAGACAAAGATGTGTTCTGCACTCTGGTTTTATCCCATTGGGTTTTCCTGGTAAGGTTTTTAACGAGGCAGATTATAACACAAAAGGATGTTGTACTCTTTTTCCTTCACTGAAATTTTTTCCCACTGGATTTTTCTCTAGTAAGGTTTTAATGAGGCATGTCCGAGGTGGACATCCAAGGGGGAGTGTTATGAATATTACAAGTGGATGTCCATATAGCAATTGGGTTATTGGATCATATTGTTAGCTTATTGGACCATATTGTGCTTGCTCCCCAAGTCATTGTATTTCTCTATAAATAGAGCTCATATGTAACCTAATTATAATTATACATCACAAGAGAATAATATAATCATCTTTCTTCTATCTCTATTCTCTCTTCTTCTCTTTATTCTTGTTCTTCTTATTCTAATAGTTTCATTAACATTTAACCCAAAAAAAAAATGTAAGGATGAATGGTGGTAATAAGCCGACTTTTGCATTGCGGCCAATCCCCTACTACGTGGGTTTATTCCCAAAACGTGGCAATCGAAGATACATGGTTGCTTATTACTAAAATCGTCCACATTCGCATCTGGCATGACACATGTCACTATCTGTATCCTTCTTCTTTGCTCGCTTTTCTAACCACTGTCACGATGACTAATGTAACATACACGATACACGATACACACTTACATTACCTTCTCTTCATTCTTTTCTCTTCTTCTCTATTCGGTTAATTCGCACTCTCTCTTTTCTTATGATATGGATTCACAGAAACGCTATGCTTCAACCTCTTCTTCTCTTTCTCTTTCTCCTACTTCTTCATCTTCTTCTTCTTCCTCATGTCCGTCGGAAGATCCTGCGGTGAAGACGGAGGAGATTGAGGCGGCGGAGACTCTTGCTTACCTGGCACGACTAGCAATGCGCCATACAGCTCATTCCGCCGATAAATGTTGCACCCAACGAGACACATGCCGATTCATAAGCGATTCAACTCTTCCAGACTCGGATCCTCCTACGGTTAGGGTAATTAGTTTAGTTTAACTGTTCTTGTTTAATTATAATTCAATTTTAACGGATATTGTTTGACCGTAAGAAATGATTTGATGTTGAATTATTATGTCACTATACGAGTCAACTATTACGGACAATAAATATTCTGCATATATTTAAAAGGTTAAGACGGTTTAATCATGTGACTAATTTTTAAGTGCATGGTTAATAATATAACAAATTGACGATGATTTTTATGTGTTTAATAGATACAAATATAGATATAGATGTAATATACATTTGAACACCGGAAAAAATTGTGTATAATTGAACACAATTTGGATGTTTAGTTGGTAGTACTTAGTAATATCATATATATTTGGACACTTTAAAATCATGGTTAATTAATTTGATGATCAATGTGTTTTAACAACTTATATTCATTAAACACAATCACACACATATTTAAGTTGTGTATCATCAGTATTGTTTTTGAAATTTTATTTTCAAGAGATGATTATCTATTTTCACCTTTCTCAATAAACTAACTAATACGTCACCTTTCCTTTTTTTTTGGCTTTCGCATCGGTTTCCGACCCACCAACGGTGGGTGATTAATCCGGCTCGTGCGTAGAGGCATGCGCACTGGCCAAACGTTGTTTTCACTGGGAATCGAAGCCGGTATTCCTCGGATACGTCCTTGGAAAGAGCTCCTTGCCACTGGAGTCTAAGCAACTTGGTTAATGCGTCACCTTTTACTATAAACTAAGTTACGATCTCTTGATCAAGAAATCAATGATTGATATTATATACACCTAACAAATAATAATTGATTGATGCCTTCAAATATGACTACTAGTTTTTCCGCTTTAACATGTATTCACTTTAAAGGAGTCAAATTAGTTACTTAACTTGTCGATTGTGTGTTGCATTTTCTTTTATCCTTATTTGGAGACAGAATAGAAAAAGAAAACCGACGTTCTGTGTGCTGTCTCTATTTTCTTGACAATTTAATTTATTGTATACACATTAATTTTTAGGTGTGCGTCTTTTATCCTTATTGTATTGCTAATGCTAGTAGTAATACCAATATACGAACACAACAAACTAAAAACATGTCTAATATTTGATAGTAGTGTTGTCAAATAGCAGCTATAGTTAGCGGAATTTGAACAAATCATCGTTGTTATGTGATGCATGATATATAGTACGAAGTCACAAAGTGTTGTTAAATAGAAGCGCTTTAACGCATAACGTAGCCTAATTTAAACAAACTACTATTTGCCACAATATGCGATTGACAACACTAATACTTGTTTATTGAATTGATTTTGGTTTTTATTTTTCTTCTTTTTAATGGAACGTCCGTGTCTGAGTTATTTTCTTCACCCCTTATGGTCTTGTTATTTTGTTACTTCTTGAGAGAAAAGATAAACTTATCTAACTTAATTATTTGTTTTCCTGGTATGTAAAAATGGATAAGTCAATTGCACACATCCAATTCCAATAATTAAAGGAGTATTACCAAGTTGGAACATTTTATGGAGGAATTTTGAAATGATTTAATTTATGGCAGGGCCAAGCTGTTGCAAGTCAGCAGCTAGATGAAGATATATCCAGTACTACATCCGTAAAAACAGAAAGGATTCAGCAGAATGACTGCTTAAAAAACATGAAGGTGGAGCAAGATGCTGATTACCCTAAGACTACTCACTCCAATAAGTCGAGACGGAATTTAACCGAGGTAGAAGAGAATTTAATTTCCTTTACTTCAATTTCTAGGGATACTTGTAATTTACCGAGTTTCTGTTCAGGAAGAAAAAGAAGCACGGAGAATACGAAGGGTATTGGCAAATAGAGAGTCGGCTAGGCAGACAATTCGCCGCAGGCAGGTACTTACATTGGCAGATAAGTTTACCATTGTATAGATTTGCTTATGACATCCCAAAATCTAAACTAAACACACATTGGCACATGCTTGGTGTGTTCTATTGAACTACTAGCCAGATGTGTTTTTATAAGCTATTACTTCTTAGTCAAATGTATGGTTGTGACCCAAAGTTAGTGTGGTTAGGCATGTAGTTTTTCATAGTGCATGTTAACAGTAACAAGTCCTATTTTGACTAGTATGAAGAGTCATGCTACCAGCACATGAATTTTGTTATAATAATTGGATGTATCCTCCAGGTCCCAAAATGTAGAAATTGACAGCAAATCTAAAGCCTTACTCTTAGTCTGTTACCATGTTTTTGACCCAAGTGTAGTAATGATTGTAACGATCGATATGCCCATTTTGCAATGACTGCAATGTTTGGTTCTCTCTTATTTTTGGAAGTTTAATTTTATTTTAATTGACAGCTTCTATGATTATAGATGGTTATACTCTAACTGCTCTACATTATTTAAAATAAATATAAATCATATATTAAATCTATATTCTTTTCAGCAAAATCTATGAAACAAAATTTTCAGATTAGTAGTTTAATTTCTATGCTGTCCAGTTTAAAAACACATATTCTTACAGGACCAAAAGATTCTAAAATCTACACTTCAGAGTTTGCATAATCATTATTGCAGACTACATTCCCAAATTACTTGCTGAACAAGTAAATTTGTAATAACCCTTAAACTTTAAAAAGTTCAGGGCATGTATACAAGAAAAATGGCTTAAACAACCTTATATTAATCCCTATAATTTACACCGATTTCTCATTGTTCTGGCTAATTTTTTTTTTTCATTGAAATATTGAGTGGTTTCTTTTCTTTTGTATAAAATGCTTCAGGCTCTGAGTGAGGAGTTAAGCAGAAAAGCTGCCACCTTAGCAATGGAAAATGAAAACCTAAAGAGGGTATGCTTTTTCTTTCTTCCAATTATACTCTCTTCTTTATTCGGTTGGGCTTAATTGTATGATGCATCTTTTTTAGATATTACCGCTTCTCAATTAATTTCATCTTTTGATGTTTTTCTAATCATTCACTCTTCCAAATGTGTCATTTCTGGTGAAAAGAAAAAGGAGTTGGCTTTGAAAGAGTATCAGTCTTTAGAGACTACTAATAAGCTCTTAAAGACACAAGTAAGATGTTTTTCTATGCAAGAAATCTTTGAGTATGGGATAACTCTTTTTGTTAGCAAAAGTAAATATATACCGGAAAACTGACATTTGCTTCTGTTTGTAGATAGCTAAGTCAATAAACACTGAAGTAGAGAAAACTCCTGTTGTGCAGGAGTTATCTATGTCCGAGGTATCACCCGCACCTGGTACTAGTCCATGGTTTCTTTATAACCATTTTCCAGTTAGACAGTTATTTTGGCCCTCCATCCTTCCGTCATCTAATCAAGTTCAATTACAACATACACCATTTAATTCCATCGCCATTCCATCGCATGTATATGTACCATGTTCTTCTGAGTCTGAATCTCTTCACAAACAAAATAACCTAATAAATGACAATCAAACACAAAATCCATTGTACATGTTTCCATGTCCTTGGTTATACCCTCCTCCGGACATTGCAAGCGGACAACCACCACCTTCCTGTGGCCTAGAAGATGAACAGGATAATCTTCCTCTACGCGAACAATGTAGTACTACTTTATCCTTAAATAGTGTAGGACATGGGGATTATCATGCAACTCTACCCATCAAACTGAAAACAGAAGCTTCTGACAAGACAGAATCCAGATCTAGTAATGACCTTGGTCATGCTACTCCATGTTTTTCTTCGGATGGAGGTGAGCAGAAACCAAGATGGCGCACTATTGAAAAGTTCCATGGACCTGCAGTTAATTGTAATGGTTATGCTTCTGTAGTCAAGGAAGAACCCGGGCTTCAATTACATTCCACTTCCATCACCAAGGTATCTTCAACAGCTTCTCATATCACAGCTTTACAGGAAAAGAAACAAGAACAGTTCCTCTGCCCAGGCAAAAATCTAGTGGATGCAGTTGCTGCTGCAGAGGCACGAAAGAGGAGAAAGGAACTAACAAAACTAAAAAGCATTCAAAGCCGACAGTCTCGGATGGAGTGTTGATTTTTCAGTGATAAAATGTTAAAAAGGAGCGAATGTTCACAATTATCAGCCTTTGCACCTGCTTATGGTTTGATAGGGAAGAAGTTTTCCAAAATTGAGGAGAGTACAAGTTAGCTGAATCCACCGAGGGACTTGAATTCCAAATCATGTATAGCAGTGATGGTGTTAAAGTTTAGTTTTTCTCTAATCATCTTGCTTCTTTATTTTTTATTTACTTCCTTTTTACTGGGATTTTTTTTCCCTCCCGGGGAAGTTGGTTTCTTAAAATAGTTCTGTTGACAGTTATTTTTATCCGGATTCTTCAACTTTCAAGGATGTATCTGAGCAGCTTAATCCCATAAGTTGGGTGCACAATCTGTCATAGGATAACCTTGTATATTTTATACTTTTTACTGTTACTAGAGAAATAAGAACCTCGTTCAATTGAAATAGAAATGAAATAGAAATTGTTGGTATTGAACTCAAATGCAGCTAACCAGGTTTTAGTGTATGCACCCAAGGGTTTGATGTCGTGCCTGTGAATTCTCCTAAGTTTTATAGCGTGAATATCTACAGCCAGTTACTATCCTTATAAGTTAATAAACTCTAACCTCAATGTTTATATTTTTTTTTTATGTTCATTAGGATTCATTATTAACTAATGTGAATGAATCGATAATTTGAGTGACTAAATTTCTTTTTCATTAAGCTAAAGCAAATAACAGACTTAAATGTACACAATATGAAAAAACCTCTTGAACTTAAATTCCTAGATTATGAAATAAGTCCAATACGGTTTTTGGTATCAGAATGTTGGCTTAAAGACAACTATCGGACTTCTGACACTGTGTTTAGAGTCATTCCATTCAAGTAATGCAGATAATGTTATTTTCTCATCTGACATTGGAGGGCCCTTCAGGACAACCTTAAATGACAGGTCTTGGTGCAACTTAGTAAACTTCAATGTATCTGGGATGACATTAACAGAAAGACCCTCAGGTGCTGTGACTTTGGCCTTGTATGTTGAAGTTCCATATCCTACATTAGTCAGAGTCCTGTAAAAAACTGCAGAAATACTAGAACTGGAACTTAGGAGCTGGATGTGCATGGTAGGGTAGTTGATTCCATCAGTTCCTGGTGCAGGCTTAACGCCGCTGCAATTGAAACTTTTGCTGCCAATAAGGATACCAATGCTAGTGCCGTTGTATCCTTGCTTGCACAGGAAGGCAATATAGGAGTTCATTCTAATGTCATAAATTAGACCAGGATGCAATGCTTTCAGTGGGCTAATCTGTCCTGACCCTGATCCCAGTTCTGTGAAATTGTCGTTGCCTTTTATAGGAGTTGCTGAATCGCATAAACGAAAAAATATCAGATCTGTAAATAAAAATTTCACTGTCTACATTGAAAATTTATGTATGTTTCAAATCACAGTAGCGTCATAGTCGTTGATATTGTCAAATCTAGCTGATATGGCCCTAACTGCATATGCCTTGTGGTCGCAGACATTAAAAGTCATAAAACATGTGACCACAATCGCAGTCCTGGACTGTTTTTCGAAACATAAATTTAACTACCACTCAATATTGTATTTTTATTAATAATAAGAGATGTTATTCATATTGAGCCATTGATTATAGATGACGGATTTGCCTTACCAGTGGTCATGAGGGCAGATTTAATTGCAGCAGGACTCCAGTCAGGGTGAAAGGATTTAACATAAGCAGCAGCCGCAATGGCATGTGGACATGCCATTGATGTTCCTGATACTATATTGAAAACTTCAAAACGTGTGTCTTCAGGGTACCCTGTTAGTGTTGCCAATTTGGAATAAGCAGCTAGTATGTCCAATCCTGGTGCAGCCAAGTCAGGCTTCACATAAAATGTTGACATTTAGAAGACAAACCAGATAGAGCACAACACAAGGGATAAAAGATAGAAAAATGATGATCACCTTGAGGATGTTGGGAGTGATTTTTTGAGGCCCTCTAGATGAAAAAGAAGCAAGATATGGAGCAGGGAATCTTGTACTTGCTGACTTGTAAATAACAGCTTGAGGATTCCTGAATTTAAAACCAGTCAAAGATTACTTCAGGTTAGTTCATTTATTTTCAAAAATTCATCACATTGCCCAATTGGGGTATGGTTAAAAGGAGAGTGAAAAAGAGCTTACTTTGTGGAATTAATATAGATTTCAATGTTTTTGCCTACAGTATACATATCAACAAACGCCCCTGGAATAACTGTGGTGTAGGAAGCATCTTCGTCTTCTTCAAGTCCTACTATGGTTCCTGCTCCTCCTAACTCTTTAATGGTCAAGTCCTGGCTGCCTGTACCCCCGGCACAATACACTATCCTCCCCATCACCTTATCCTTGTCTAGAGTCCCGTAATCACAACCACTGCATCATAACCATCATCATTTCCTCAAACCTTTGTAATCTTATTATCAAGAAATAAAAAATATATATAGCAAACAATTAAGGGTTAATGATATAAGAATAATAACCATACCTAGGATTTCCATATTCATCTCCACTAAGGTTAGCAGCAAGACTTCCACTAGTCAGTGGATACATATTTTTCTCGGGGGTAAAGGTATTAATAGATAGTCCCTACAAAGTACAAATCAAAATAAGTAAGCTATTTGTAACATTGTAAGGAGTTAATTTCGTTTCAACTTATTAAGTTTTAGCATCGTTGCATAAACAAATTGAATTTCTACTACAATCTCTCAACCAATCCTCGGTTATTGAAATCCAACAGTCGAGATTTAATTGGAGAGATTGTAAAATGATGTTGAACATGTTAATATTTTCTACTTCACCTGTCTTGGTCTTTTAACTCTTGTAACTCATTCAAATTTTAGTTCAAATTACCTGAGCTATCCAACATTGAGTCGAATTGAATTAAATGAACACTACTTCAATGCTACTTACCCTAATTTTCTTTCCATCACCAAATGCTACTTGTGTTGTAAACTGTCTATCAACAGTGGAAGCAGCAACAGTCATAATCCAAGGAGCAACATTCTCAACGGACATTGGTCGAGGACCATCATTTCCAGCAGAGCAAGAAGTGAGAACACCTCTTTTCATAGCATGAAATGCTCCAATGGCAATTGGGTCAGAGAAAAAGTCACGTGACGGCCCACCTATGGACACTGATATGAAGTTGACACCATCAGCAATGGCCTCATCAAAGCCAGCAAGCATGTCCATGTCACTGCACCCAATGGTCCAACAAACTTTATACATTGCAATGCGTGCTGATGGGACACCGCCACGGGCATTGCCTTTACCAATGCCATAAAGACTTGCACCTCTCACCACTGATCCAGCTGCTGTCGACGAAGTGTGAGTGCCATGGCCCTGATCATCCACCGGACTTGGGTTCTCGATGGTTGGACCAGATGGGTCGAGGTTGAAGTATTTTGCTCCTATCACCTTGCTGCACAAGAAAACAAGTTTAAATCAAATCAACCTTGCATTTGTATGCACTATGCAGTGCAATATCTCTCTACTTTGGGTTAGTCTGCTAATAATGACATTTAAATATATATAGTTTCAATCAGCATCACTTTTTAGTGAACACTCTTACGGCTTAGAGTCTTGTTGGTATGATAACCGACATCCAATCATTCAATGTCTTGTCATTTTCTTACTTTCAATTATTTTGAAGTGAACTGAAAACCAATTTATATGTATAAACAAATTATACTTTATTTTTTATTTATTGAAAGAATTAAGTTATACTTATATTATTTGTATGGTGTTGGGATTATGAGTGAATGCATATAGGAGTAGAAGAATACTTGTTGCAGCCTGTGAAGTTGCCTCCCTGTACACACTTGCCTTTCCATCTACGTGGGGGAGGTCCAAACCCCTCATCATTGAAACTGGGGCAATCAACCCAAATACCTGTTTACATATTTCATCATTTATTTATTATACTATACAATACATTTTTGTTATACTTATCCGAGAAATGTATATTTTCTTATTAATCTATATATACATATACCTGTGTCTAACACGCCTATAATGATGTGACTTTCTATGTTGGGATTTCTCTTCACCTTTAGGGGCATTCCTAAGAAATCCCATGACCTTGTTGTGTGTAGTTTATGGTATGTATTTGGAAACACAGATACCACATTCTCCTCCTCTGCATTCAATTAAATTCCACAATATTGGATATAATGCATAATCATAATTATTATTGGAGAATTAATTTGTCCCTTCATGTCAGAAATGTCACCTTTTTAAGCCTAGCAAAATTAGTGTTCATGTACCTTGCAGTTTCTCTGCTTCGTGTGGCAAAAGTCGTGCAACAAATCCATTGAAGCTCTTTCCATAGCTATGTATTATGGATTTTCTGGCTAACAGCTTGCTATGGGAGAAAATGTAATAACAATTAAAAAAAAAAACATTAATTAGTGTTCATGAATTAATTTGTTCAAATATTAAAAGAAGGTAATAAAATTTGAGAATTGAAATCATTACTTTCCAATGGCAGCCTCCAACATGTTATGGTGACGTTGTTCCATAGTAATATGGGCTCTTGGCGCTGGTAGTTCTCCCATGTATACAATATATGGCTGTTTATAGTCACAAAATTCACATCAATTATAAGTTAAAAGTGTCTAACAGAAATTAAACTCTTGTACTAGTGTATACCTTTCTTTCATGTTGATTTGATCCCTGGATCAGTGTAGGAAAACAATGGAGTAAGATGGGAAGTAGAAGTAGTAGTAACAAATTTTGTACCATCTTTATTGTATTATTCATTCTCTAATAAACAATGTCTTATATAATGTGAAAGAAAAACAATGTTTGGTAACATAAGTAGAGTGCAAAAAATTGTTCTTTCTTTTATAATGTAACGGCACTTGGCGTATATTATGCAAGAACGTGAAATGAGTGACATTGTGAGGAAGAGGCAAGTAAAGACGGTAGTCTTAGGAATTGGTATTTGGTGGCTTGAATTTTGGATCTTTAGACAACTCACAACCAATACTAACATTACATTCTTCAATCAATCAATCAGTTTATTAAATATCATTTGCAGTGTTTTGTAAAATAAAAATAAAAAAAAATATTAGCAATACTACGGAGAAATACTACTCAAAGCCCAAAGTTACAAAAATCATATTTAAAAACTATGGTCACTTTGACATATATGTTTTTTATATTTATGTTCTTTTTGGCTACAATATATATTTGGATTTAATTCATATGCATTGTGAATGTAAAAATATTTTACACTTTCAATAAATCAAAACAGTTGGATTATTAAAACCATTTAACTTTAATCATAACTATTTTTAAAATCATTTGTTTATTCGGTTATAACTTTTGTGACAGTTCCAATTTTTTTACAATTATTATTATTAGTAGTAGGATATGTTATAAAACAAGGCCTTTCAACCTTCACAAATGTCATATGACACCCTAGAGACTAAATTTTCTTTCCATAGATTTTTTTAGTTAAAAATTAAATTTTGGTAGTGTCATGATACCCAATCAATTATATATAACACTATAAATATAAAAATATGCAATCATCTTATAAATTGTAAGATTGTTTTTCCCTTTCTAATATCTCAGTTTTTCGATTGATGCCAACCTGTAGAAGTCATCCATCTGACAACTTATGTAGGAATTTTTTTTTTTTTTTTTTGTGGTGGCCGATGTTTGAACCTCGGACCTTGCATATATTATGACTACAACTGAGCTAAGCTCACGAGGACATATGGAAAATGCTTTGTTGAACTGTTGAAGGCTTAGGGTGTGTGGAGTAACAAATATGTTAATTTTGGAGACATACTTGTTCTTCTAAATTTAGTTCTAAGTAGCATGGCATTGATGTCTTGTACATCTCCTCCCTTAAAATTTGACCAAGGTATGGAATTTGGTAGTTCATAAGAAAAAGGTCTTTCTTTTGGGACAATGTATGTCATATGAAGAAAACTGCATGGGTTAGGTGGTCGAATGTTTGTAAGCCAAAGGATGCAAAGGGGTTAAGTGTGAATGATCTTCGAGTGATGAACCTGAGTATATTAGCTAAATCGATAGGGGATATATAGAGCTGTAATTCTCTTTTGTGAGTTTTTGGTTGGGTTCTTTCTCGTTGATTCATGTGTTTCTTGGACTGTATTATGATTTGGAGTAAAGGTAGGATTTTGTTGGCCCTCTTAGGAGTTTGGTGGTTCGGGCGTGGTTGATTGAGAGTTTTGAGGGGATGAGAGGGTTTTGGAAAAAAAAAGTAAGGATCAAGTGAAAGAAATAGAAAATATTGTTAGGAGAGGATTTTGGTCGTTAATATTTTATTCATAATATAAAATCTCTCTTATTTGGAGAAACTCAAAAATTGTATTGAGAGGAAGTTTTGGGGGGTTTGGAGGGTTTATATGAATTTTTCAAATTCAATCTATATTGTTGTGATGATATTCTTAAAATTAAAAATATATTAATCATAAGTATTAGTTTATCATTATCTAAAAAATTGTTCTTTCAAAAAATAGAAATTTTTTTCCTATTTTTCTATATATTTCCAACCCTGCAAAGCTCTCTCTTTCTCTCCCCCCTTCAAACACTCAAACAAAACCTAAACGAAAAAAGACTATATTTGTTTGGGAAGGTGCATTGCTTGCAGAACTATCCTTCATGTTATCTTCAACTTCTCTTTCATCTCATGAAGATAAATTGTGTTGACAAGGTGGTGTGGAAGAGATTTTCTTGGTAAAATCAACCCACACATGCGCGCGCACACATATATAACACTTGTTTTAACACTCACGCAAGACACAGAAAAGATTTATAATTTATAATAAAAAGGTTTAAATGAACTTCTTTTTTTATTTTGAAACAGGTTATGTCTTTAACTTGTGATATGGCGGAAAAATGGCCACAAATACCACAGTGAAAACATTTGTATGACGGAATAACAGTCATAAATTCAAATTTATATTTCCTACATATTTGTGGTATTTTTTTACTGCCACATATCAATATGGGTGCCACAAATTATTTTTCTATTTGTGAGTTTTTTGCCACTAATAAAAACTGAATTGAAGTTTAATATTTGGGAGAGTGTTTTTGACTAGTTATTTGTGAATATTTCTTGTTGGCCACAAATGTTTTTGAATTTGGCCAGGAACAGTGTTTTTCTTGTAGTGAGATAATCTTTATACAGCGGGATATTTTTCTCATACATGTGCAATTAAATAAACAATAAAAATGGTAAAATTCTATCCAAAAAAATAAGGAAAAAGATAGGTAGACACCTTTTTCATACACCACTTATGTACACTCCATGTGTTAGGGGTATTTTTAGTAATTTAACATCATATCATCACCCCTTTTTATATCTTCTTTCAATGTTTTTGCCACGTGTCACAAATGTGTGTGGGTGTAAAAAAGTGTATGCCACCTAAGGTGGTTCATGTATAAGAGCTCAAAAAATAATAGTAAAATAAATATATAAATAAACTTCATTCCTTTTTTCTTCTTTTTCTACTTGAATAATGGGTCCCACTCAACATTATTCAATTTTTAAGTGGCTAAGAATTCTGTCAGAGATCCCCCCTAATCTTTCTCATTTATTATTTATTCATCTAATTGCAAAGTCAGAAATGGATTATCATTGATATGAGAAATTGTTTGTATTTTCTTTTTGCACATTGCTATCGATCATATTCCCAAAATCAGTTGAAATCATTACAAATAGAACACTTGAGAAACAATGAATTTAACAAACAATTGTGAAAATATATTATTATTCAACACAAACAAAATCTAACACAAGAACCAATCTTATCTTAGCACTATTTGATTTGTATCTAGTCGTGAATCTGTTGAAGAGCATTCATTATTCGAAGCTTGTTATAAACAGCATGCCACCCTGCCTCCGTAGGATGAACCAAATCCCAAAAGAAAGCAGATTTAGGTTTCTCACAAACCAAATATTTCTTAACATTATTCTCATCAACACTTCCACAAAAATACTTACTACTTACTCCAACACAACAAGGCCTCAACTCGTCCCGAATGTTGTGTGTAGATGGATGGTTCAACACCGACATGAAACTATCGTAAAGATTAAGAATTAAAAAAGGTTTAGAATGATGTTTTGTTTGTTGGTTCAATTTGGTCACGGCTTGGGTTAAGAGTATGTTATGGTAAAATGCGAGGAGGTTGTTAGATGTTTCGTTGCATTGTTTGAATGAGGTTGAAGTTGTCATTGAAGGTAGACATCCAATCGGTTGTAGATTATTCACAATTACTTTCTTCACTCCCAATCCTTTGATGCGAATAATGTTTGTGATTGTTTGATTAATCAATGACTCTATGAATGATGGTAAACCCTACAAAATATACAAATTGTTCAGTCTCATTCATCAAAATTCTTTAGTTAGCAAAATAACTTCTGTAAATTATAAAAAAGTTAAAAATCTAGTTCGTACATGGACAAATTTAAATTGATCAATCTTTTGAGGGCAATGGTTAAGGAAACTAAAAGTAACATGTTTGTATTGGTTTCAACAATATTTTGACTTTTAAAAAGTTAAATTTATCACTTTTCACCATTTTCCAATACCATATTTCTATTTTTATCCCCTTATCTAATGTCCTAAGAGCAGTAGTTATCATTCTCCATTATTTATTTATATGTTATTTGATGAACCCCTAGACAATTTGAGTGGAGCCTAGTGTTACACATTAAATTATTTATCGTGGACCTTTTTTAGTATATTTTAGTTTATTCCATTGGGCACTCTAGTCCTATCAATGAAAGAAGCCCTCAATGTAAGGGTTCCTTTTTTTGTCCATTTCCTCCTATAAACAGAAAAGAAGGATCTACCTAACGGTAACATTGTCCTTAATGCCATCATTTCATTATTTCCATCAAATTTTAATTATACAACGGGTGGCTAATCATCTTGTCTAATGTTCTTGGGAGAAAACATATTTATATTTTTTGATACATCATCTTGTCTAATATTAGAGGCTGTTAAAGAGTGTCATAAAGACACTCGTTAGCACTTTTATAATGACGTTATTAATGTATGTGAAAACTAAATACCTATTTAAAGAGCAAAGAAATATTGAGAGTCTCATAAGATATAAGGAGGTAAGATCTCTCTATTTATACAAACTCAGGTATAAGGGAGAATGATAAAAATGATTTATGTTGTGAAAGTGACTTAAAATTGGAGAAATTGAGTTTGCTGAAGCTGTCAAAATCGGAGCACGATTTTTGGAGCAGAATTGACACTTTCATTCGTAAAAAATCAGAGCACGATCTGGCAAAATCGGAGTACGATATGGCAAAATCGGAGTACGATTTTGCGTAGATTCAGAAAAATAAAACGTATTTTTGGGCCTGATTTTGTTCCAATTTATGAGGGTTTCTTTTACTATAAATATAGGCTTTGTATCAGAGTAAACCTTGAGATAGATGTGGGATGAAACAAGGGTTTAGAATGGCAACAACAAAACTAGGGTTTGTATAGAGTTTGTCTCTTTGGCAACAAACACTAGGGTTTGAGGGTTGATTCACCTTGGAAAACACTATTAGGATTGAGTCTCTTGGTTACGGGAAGAGATTGGAGCTTTGGATAGAATTAGGCGGAAAACTTATTCTTGAAACCTATTGATATCTCTTTTGTAACGTTACTCATCATATAGTGAAATGGATGGCTGCTCTCTCCCCCATACTAGGTCAATTTTGATCGAACTGGGTCAACAAATTCTTTTGTTTTCTCTCTTCTTTTCTCTCATTGTTTTCTACTTTTGCCTTGTGTTTATAATTGTTTTATACACTTTATTTTGGTTGCTTGATTATCCCTTACTCCACACATCAAGTTTGTTATTGGTGTGTTTTTTTATCGAATTCGCAACAATTTCAATAATTAATACACTTGGAAATATACTATTTTTTTTTACCGAAAATATATATACTAGGTTTCTTATATTAAAGACGAAAAATACTTCACTTTACTTTGATAGCAAGTTAGACCAAAGATAGTAATATCTTACTATAAAAAAGACCGAAGTCCCACGTGTAGTTTATTAAATTATGTCAGAGATAATATACTTAAAGCACTTAAAAATAATCTAATCTTAAACAAAGTATGTTGGTAACACTAGTGTTTCAGTGCACTCCACGTTTGCAGTTAATAAGCATAAATATACCAATAATATGTATTGTTAAGATCCATTTTTATTTCAAAACAATTCATATAGAAAAATCTGTAACAAGAAAGTTAATTACCTCAACAGAGCCATTTGTGACCGTGTAACGAGTGTAATCATTTCCAGCGACAGAGACAAGAGCAACTGAATTATTGATGTCTGAGGCTGTGTACACTTTGTCTTTTATGACTTGTTGGAAAAAATTGATCTGGGTTGTCATGTTTGGGCCTGGATTCAACGTATCAAACACACCAGTACCACCAAATGCAAAGTTCATTCCATATTTCAAATGTTGTGGCATCAATTTCCTCAGGCTGTATGGGACTGGTGATTTTACTTTTAAATACTTGGCTGCAATTGCATATTGTAACTAATCAGCAGATACGAAAGCTTATAGTTGACTAAAAAGAAAAATACAAAAGCTTGTAATGTGTTTTTGTTGAGATGACATAATTTGATTTTGAGTAAATAGGTTTAATTTGTATTGTTTTTAATCACATCCAATGACACTTTCAACAATATGCAACAATTATTTGTTTGTTACAATAAGGGAGGACTTTAGGTCAAACTAGAATGAAGCACGACGATTAAAGTAAACACAAAGTTGAGCAAGACCTGTAAGTAAATGGGAAAAATATAAAAGAGTCCTCTAATTAATTTCTAGTACTTGAGCAACATGATTCAAGTTGGACAATGCTTTTGCTTTTGCTGACAAAGTTAGAGAGGTCTACGTCAGATCCTTGTGATAAAAGGATTAAAAGCTCGACTTTGAAATAGTAAGAAAAAAATAAGGATATTCGGAATCCTAAGATGCATTTGGTAACTGATGCACTGTAATTTAGTCACACACAAAAAAAGATACATCTATCTACTAATAATTTGATTAATCAATTCATTTTGGTACACAATTAGTGTAATCGAAATGTCGTGGCAGTATTGGTAAAAAGAGGTCAATGAAAAACACAAACAGTAAAGAGGAACACTTTGAGTTTGAGTACTGTTAACGCAATGATTATTAAAGTAAACACAATAAGAACAAAAGTTTATGTGGCCAAAGCTTAGTGTCACGCGAGAGAGCATAAAATCATACCGTTAATAATTCGATGTGACGAAAAAGAGTAATAAAATGCAGATCAAAAGTGATGTAATAAAAAACAGTGCAAAAAAGAAAGGGATGTGCTAAAAATAAAAAAGGTGACATGCATAAATACAATAATGGAGCATTTTATTTTACTGGTAAAAGAAAGAACACCACATAGCCAGAATCGATAAACAATTAGCACGAGAAAAGGAAAAGTAGCTAGCCAGTAGAGAAATGAACCCCACCATCATATGTTCATCAACTGGTATATATAATGATGAAATGGTATTTCAGTGAACATAATTATATGGTTTTTCTTTTTTTCTTTTTATACAAAAACATAATTGTAGGTCAATATGCTTTTTTCTCTCTCTCAAAATACTCATAACATTTTTGTTAGTATTATCCATGTTGGAACGTGACACATTTTTGTCTTATAACTTTGGAAATATCTTATTTGTTTCTTTATATTTGTATAAGTAAGAATAAACCATTAACTTAGTCCTTAAATTAACATTTTCTATAATTTTAGTTTCTAAATTAAACTATCTAAATATGAAAGGTATAATCCATAAAGTATATAAAAGCAGACGATTTAGTTCCTGCTCAAGATGCCATTTCCTTAATAGAAAGATTTTCATGTATTTTAAAGACTAAGTTGATAAATTTCATATACGTTAAAAACTACTTATTATATTCATGTAGTTTAAGAACTAAATCAAAAACAAAATGATAGTTTAGCTACTTATAGAATGAGTCAAAAGCAAAAAACATCTAACGATAACACGTACTAAAATAATAAACAAATAAATAAAAAGAAGGAATTTGTTGAACAAAAACACACGTACCAATGTAGTCGGTGAGGACTCTTCCGTCGGAGAAACGACCGGCAGGTTTGCCGGGAAAGGTGATACCATAAGGGTGTTTCCATGAATTAGCCAAACCTCTTTTGATGTTACCTGTGTCTGCATATGAATCTCCAAAGACAAACAATTTTGATATTATACCCTTATGATCATGATGATGTTTTTGAAGATTAACTTCAGCTTCTACCACCCTTCGTCCTGTAAATAAATAAATAAATAAATTTTACGTTTACATCAATCAGTTAATTAAGAACAAAAAAAAAAAAAACATATGTTTGTTTGTACAATTTACCTGAGAGATGTAGAATAAGGAAAATAAGAGAGAGGAGGAAGGGAAAGAAATCCATGATGAGGATGAGTGTGCAAAGTGGCTACTTTGTTTGAGAGAGGGAATTAAGTGAAGTAGTGAATCTTTGTGATTGTGAAGAAACTAACATATGTATGTATATATGCGTTTATCTCCTATAGTGGCCTCCCACTCACCCATTATGCGATTGACCATGTTTAAATCATTCTCAAAAAGTAAAAATCATGAAATATATTAATTGAGTTGATATTATAACTTTTTTTTCAAATATCTGTGGTATTCATTAAATTACAAAATTATATTGTAAATATGGAGACTATATATGTGAATTTCTAATTAAGCATAAACAAGGTTATAAAAAGAAATTCAATAATACTTGTTATTTTTAAGAGGAATGAACTTTTTTTTAGGGGCGAGAGGAATGACATTTTTTTTTTTAGTTGGTAGAATATTGCAGGTTGGAGTCGGAGTTCGAATCGAAAACACCTCAATCATTCATTTTAATAGATGAATTTCTAATCATTAGACTAATTGATAGAAAAAGATTAATTTTTGAGATACTATCTGTGTAAAACTTTTTTTGAAGGATCTATAAAAAACTTTTTTTTTTAACAAGTTCAAATGAAATATATTAACATAAAAAAAAACAGTATATCCAATACAAGTCATGTCAAAACATAACACCAAAAGTTTACGGACAAGTGTATTGTCTGCGCAAGCTAACAAACAAAATGAATCTGTTATGTTCTAATGCCTAAAATGTAATGGATTAAGTCAACAATTATGATGCTCAAAAGTAAAATTATTATTTTTTGTTTTCAACCGCCAAAACCAGATGATCTTAATCTTTTCTAACATTTGTTGTAACATTTTCTTCCTTGTGATTGAAAATCAACATTTATACGAGTTTTAAATAGATACAATTAAAATTAAAATTAAAATTTATACGAGTAAATAATTATTAACTATAAGAAGGATTATGATTATTTTATGATGTAATTTTGTTACATTGTGAGTACCTATCGATCAAATCCTTCTTATAGTTAATAATCAACCCCTCAAACCGAGCATAAAAATCAAGTTCCTCTAAAAAAAAAGTAATAAAATCAAGTTAATATTTCCTAGATAACAACAATCAGAAATAAAAAGTAGATCGACAACATCAAAGAATATCCTTTTGTTTTTTATGAAAAGATCAAGAAAAAAATCATTAAATGTTGTATATTTGAATTTATTTTAAATTTTAAATATATTCATTTGATTTCTTCAAAAAAAAAAATTAAATATATTCATTGAGTATTCGATTGTTTGAAACATCTACTTGAACCCAAATGTGTTCGTTATGCTAAAAAATAAGAGACTGAACATGACAACTTCAGTTGTATCATGTTTGATTGTAAAACTTTTCTTTGAGATTGGACAAATTGAAGGGCAAGAGATTTTACAAAAACTAAAATTATTGCCCTTTCACTAAGCAATAACACAACTTTTGATTTCAAGTACAAATTATCTAATATATAAAAATAGTCTTTTGTCCATCAATTATCGTACAAAACAAAAAATTGTTCATAGTCTTAAAAAAAAAAAATAAGGAAATGTCTTAAAATTTTAACATGTGTTATTCTGTTTTATATCGTATTGTTTTGGTGGTGGTCGGAGTTTGAACCTCGAACCTTACATATATTATGCATTGTCCTTACTAAGGACTCCTTCGATTTTAAATACAAGTATAGATTATTTCTTTTGAGTTTAAAATATAATTTTTAATGAAGGAAAAAAAATACAAATATATATATATATATATATATATATGACATCTAATTTTCCTCTATTTCTTTATTGAATTTTTTTTTTTTGGTCAAGTATTGAATTTCTTTTTTACTCTATTTAATATCACGATTCCTGAAATGTCATCCATTCAATTAATTTAATTTTATGAAAACTTTTCTTTATTTCCTTTTTTTTTTGTAGTGAAGAAATAATAAAAAGGTTGTTACGTCGATCCATCTCATTCATCAACATGGACTGTTCTGAATGCCTAATTTTGGAAAGTGAGGAGGAAGACGTGGAGGTGGAGGACGAGAAGTTGTAGGAGGGGATGAACCCAAGTATATGGAAAAAGGGGTAGCCGCCACCCATAACTATGTATTACTACTTACTCCACTATATACAAATATAACGCTCACCCCCTTCAAATAATATAATATGTATCAACGCGTGATACTAAAAATCTTACGTTTTTCTTTTCACAAAAAAAAAAAAAAAAACTTGCGTTTTGCGAAGGATTTTAGTGAGGGGATAAATTCCACCACAAATTGCGACGGATTTTGTGATGTTTTAATAAAATTAACTTTTGCGATGAATTTTGAGACTGATTGTTAAATTTCTGTCACATATTCGGTCACAAAATGGAATATATTAGGTTTAGTGAGGAAATTAGTGACGGATAAAGTTGTTGCTAAATTTCTTTCATAAATTTCATCACAAAAGTGCTTAGTTTTAATTTTGTTACGGAGTTTGAGACACAAAGTATGTATCGTCTCTACATTTTCCTCACTAAAAACGTCACTAATGTGAACTATGGATTATGCGAGGAAATATTTCCGTCATAACCATTTTTTTTTTAATATTATAATATTTTTTTATTAAATTAATAAATAAAAAACGAAAAACTAAGATGAATTTAGGTTTTATTCTTTTTTATTCCAAATTTTATCTCAATGTTTAGGTTGCAATTTTTTATCTCCCTACCACTGGAACTTTTACATTTGTGGAATAGATTGTTTCTAGTTCGGTAAATATAATTTAAACTACAACAATATTTGTTGTTTTGGTTTTTTTGTTGATTTTTATTAATTGTATGTATATGTGATATTGCATGTTTCAGATATGGACCACTTGGACCGCCTTATGAACAACAAACCTTTCAGGACTGATGTTGCCATTCAAGAGCGGTTATAGAGGAATGTGGCGAAAAGAAGAGTGCATAGGGGCAGGGGAAGTCAAAGTACCGTTTTGATGGCTCCGAAACATCTCAGGTGAACAAGCTTGAGCCCCAACCTGAGTAGCACCATGTGAAGGAGGAATAGGAGGTGGAGCTGAAGAATGAAAATGATGATGAGCAACCGCAGGGGGAGGTGGAGCCTCAACCGCTAGATGTCTATCACGGTGGCCCACATGACGTGTCTGTGCTCACCAAGTGCCATGTCCACGTGGCGTATCGCTTGTCTGAGGGAGTAGTAAGATTTAACAACTTTAACTTTTTTATAACAGTTTTCTTAATGTAAATTGAATCTTATGTTTATTTTTATTTATGTAAACTTAACTGAATCGTATCATGCTATTACATTTTATGTTTTTTAATTATTGCAGTGGCATGTCAACTTAAACTGTGTGAACAACGTCAAAAAGTTGCAGGCTACGAAAGAACCAAATTGGATAGGATGCAAGAGTGATGGTTCAAAGATACCACGTGAGCTAGTGAGCTTCACTGACTACAACATGTGATTTATCATATCCTTAGTCACGACCTGTTGTTTGCTTTTGTTGAGTGATGACACGAGGAGTCGTCTAGCTTCTATCTTCTGATAAGGGATATGGAAGTGACACTTGATGATGTGTCATGTCTGATGCATCTCCCCATCAAGTGTCGGTTCATAGACCACAATGGTCCTCATTATATGTCTGCCACGATTGATGTGACGGTGGAGTTGTTGGGGTCTGATGTGGTTGAGGTTGAGTACTAGGTGAGAAAAACAAAGGGTGCTCATGCACGTTTTGGCTTGTTGAGGGCAGATTTTAAGAAGTGTCTGCATGAAGCAGTCGAGGCTAAGAAATAGGGTGATGTTAAAGAGATGCGTACCTGACCGCTAATGACCTAATATCCAATCAACGCGGGTTTGTTGCTAAGATGTAATAATATGTCAAGAATCAATATCATTAAGGGTGTTTT
Organism: Medicago truncatula; assembly: GCF_003473485.1. Taxonomy (NCBI): domain Eukaryota; kingdom Viridiplantae; phylum Streptophyta; class Magnoliopsida; order Fabales; family Fabaceae; genus Medicago; species Medicago truncatula. The sequence goes on from NC_053048.1 coordinate 49,251,763, forward strand.
TGTCTCAGTTAAAAAAATAGATTAATCGAATTTAGAGAATTTTTTGTAGGCTTAATTTTTATTTAGTCCTGTAATTATTTTTTGAGGTATCGCTTTGGTCTCATAACTAATTTTTAACCCGTTTTAATTTTTTAAATATGTCTCGGTTATATAATTTGGTTCTTTTCGTTTAAGGGGATAACCCCAAATATTTTAGGTGAACTAACATTATATGTGGTTTACTGTAAGCTTTATTAATATTTTTTTTTTATTCTCAGCTGTTTGATCTAATTGTCAAAAAATAAATTGTTGGATCTTTGAGATCTATGGTAAATAAATTGTTGAGTAGATAAATTGGAGGAATTGATGAACATACAAAATGAATGAAATTTAAACGAATTGTTGGGTTTACTTTGTTGTTTCCGGGTTTGGTCATTGTTGTTGCTGCTGCTTGGTTTTGTTGTTGTTGTTCATCGGTTGTTGTTGCTGGAATTTGTTCTTCTTATTGATGTTCTTCCTATTATTTCAAAATGGATAAAAGAGATGAAGAAAATTAATTAATTCTTTTTTTTTCGGTAGTGTATGGGATTTGAACCTCAAACCTTATGTATATTATACATTATATATTCTTATCAACTAAATTAAACTCATAAAATAAATTAATTCTTTAACCAATGCCAAAATATCACGTGTACATGAGGTAACATTTCTTCACAAAGCAAACGGAAGAGAACAAAAGCAAAATTGAAGAAAATAATTAAAATCAAAAGCAACACTTATTTTGGACTAAGGGTGTAGTGTGTACATCCGTGAATATTTCCTCTTACTCGGTTATTTATCTATTTAACTAGTATAGTGACCCGTGCCAGCACGGGGAAATAAAAAACTTTTTTGATCAAATGTATAGATTTTAAATTCGATATGAAAAAAATATCATCTTAATTTTGTATATATTTTGAAATATCTAAACATTGCATATAACGATAAAAGTATTTGGATTATTATACTTGTACTAATTATTTTTAGTATAAGATGCATTCATTGTTAAACTTAGCATATGTAATTTTCTTGCAAAAATACGCCGACGTACTGTGTAATAATATTTGTTGACAAAATGTATTTTATTAATCATAAAAACTAAAAAATATGTATTTTTTTATATAATAGTCATTGTCACATGCATATACGTAGTCGGTAAATGCAAACGTTTAATTTTTACGGGTGTGTATAAATATAGTTTGGGCTACAGAAACACCGATTGTTATTTGTTTTTAATTTTTACAAAACAAATGGTCTAATGTAAATATTGTATTTTAGGGGTAACAACGATGTAAAAAAAAAGGTTCCGCGGATTGTTAAACCTGAAAAATGCATGAATTAATAGTCAATGGCAGAAAGATCTGCTTATATAGAAATTGCATGTCTATAATGACCAGTACGCCTTACAAAGAAATTAAAAAAAAAAAACAATAACTTTCAATCAATGCGCAACTTTAGTTTTCTAAATTATAGCAACAACAATTCTAAAATATAACCAATGATCATACTTTTTAAAAAACTTTTCTAGAAGTAACTCGAGAGACAGCGACATAGAGTTGCCCATGCGTGAACACGGGCTTAGGAAGATAAACTCCCACTCGAGATAAAGATTGACCCTGACTTTTATTTATTGTCATTGCAAAACAAAGCGTCAATGGAAATTATATGCGCATGAATTTGAAGGGTAGTCCTGGATCACTCGGAATAAGATTCATCCTGGGAATGAATACCTTGGTACCTGCCCTTTTTCCTGTAATTACGGTAGCAGCTATCGTGCTCTTCCCTAGATGTGTAACTGTCAGCCTTGTACCATTACACAGTCCATTGGCCTGATCGATGTTTCTCATCAGCATAACTGGACATCCCACCTTTAGTTTCAACCGGTGATTTGGAATTCCAGAGCTCTAAATACCATTAAGGAATTCAGTTGTGAACCACTCACTTTGGACATCAGAATTTTCACCCGAGCGACAAACAAAATCAGAGTTTAAATACTCTTTCTCTTCACCTGGAATCAGTGACATCATATATTCGTTAACATGTTCAACTGAATCAAGCGTTGGTGAGAGTATTCCCCTTTCTTGGAAAAATAATCTTCAGGAATTTCTACCTTCATTTCACCATTCTCATCCGAACCGTTGTTGCCGTCTCCAATTCAGAGTATCCACTTGCCAAAATTAGCAATTTCTTTCTACTCTGCAGGTACCAAAGATGCACCCAATCTCATATTAACAGTAAGTCTCAACACATTAAAATAAGCACATATCTTTGATGAATTGATTGATGCATCAACAATATACTGCCTCGTTCCTTTTCGGACAACAGGCAATATCTGCCTGATATCACCACCTAAAAACTATTGTCATTCCACCAAATGGTTTAAACTCGTTTAGGGGATCATTCTTGGACATGATATCACGCATTGATCGGTCAACTGCCTCAAAACACCATCAGTGCATCAATGGAGCCTCATCCCAAATTATCAACTTTGCAGCACGCACCAGGTCTGCCCTAGGACTATCCTTTTCCATCGTAAGCGATGATGCCTCATAATCTCAATAGGGACTGTCAGCGTCGAGTGTGCGGTTCTTCCTTCTGGTAATAGAAGAGTCATTATACCGCTAGATGCAGCATTCAATACAATTAACCCCTTCGATCTAACAGCAGCCGACAATGTTTTCATATAAAGGTTTTTCCAATACCACTGTAACCATATAAGAAAAAGAAACCATCGTCGTCAGAACCAACGGACTCCATGATCTTTTCATGCACATATATTTGTTCATCAATCAGCATCAGTAACATATCAGCATGTGTCTTTTACAGTTCATCTTTGTTGTAATTTAGCTCATCAACGATAAGCTTGTTTGTGAAAGTTGGCATGTCTGCTGCGTTTGGCCTGAGTATAGATTTGAAGTCAGTAAGCGACTCTCCGTTTTCCTGAAGCAACATTTCAATTTCAGTCAAACAAAGGTTCTTAAAGTCATCGTCACCGATAAGCAGATCTGTATATTAAATGTAAAGTAACGAAATTAATATTAACACCTTTGCATGCATTTGTGTGCACGTTGAAGAGAAAGAAAAAATATTAGCTTTATATGAGAATCCTTTATATTTAAACTTATCAGCCTAAAAAATGTTGAATGGTATCGTAGAGTTAGTAACTCTTAGTTTTTTCTTTACTATATCCTAAAAAAAGTACCTTTTAACTACTTAAACTACTCTAATTAGCCTTTACTATATCCTAAAAAACACACCCCTCGAAAACAACCCTGTCATCAAGGTTGGAATGTGCTAAATTTCTTAATGTGTAATAGTCTTCATATGTATCACCCTTATCCCTATTTTTTATTAGTGAAGTACTGTTTTGATTCTCACTTTAATTTGAACTCTTTGGTTCCACCAAGATTTTTTACTCCTAGCTAGGTCCAAAACCTATTAATTCTTCCAGTGTCTCTTTTGCTACTTTTCTAATCTCATATGTCATCTTGTTCCACGTATCATTTTCACTTCTATGTAGCTTCACACAACCTTCCTTCAAAATCTTTTGCAGAAAAACACTTTGGTTTTGATCCTTTAAATGTCACCACTTGATCCTTGTTTCCCAATCATGGCCTCTCATCTCCGCTCTTATCTTAACCCTTACATCCATAACCAATACTATATGTTGGATGGTCAAACTCTCTCCATGTAAAACTTTAAATTCAAACAAATATTTCTGTCATAATTCCTAATAAGAAATAAATCTATTTGAGAACATGAAATCCCACTCTTGTATGTAATAAATTTCCTTTTTATTTTCCTAAAGTAAGATTAAAAGACAAAAAAAAAATAAAAATCTAGGATGAATTTACCCAATGCATTTATCTCCCCAAGGCTATACCCTCATTCAAGCCTTTAAAACTTATCAAGCACTCCTTACATGCCCATTTAGACCACCTCCTAGAAAAACATTTTCTCCTTGTGGTATATCTTGAATTTAACCTTTCAAATTTTAACTTTAGAATATTCTTCCAAACCTACCTAAGATGGGTAAACACTCATAACATTAAAGATGTCTTATTTCCTTTAAAAAAATAAAAAATAAAGATGTCTTATTAAACTAAAAATTTGTGGGATACAATCAAATCTCACATCCTCTTTACATCCACAATATCCTTTTTCAATTCCTTATCCACAATAATGCATACATCATTTCTCAATCTAACTTTTCCAGTTTATCAATGCTTATATCTTGAACTATCCAATTCTTTCGCCTTTTCACCTACCCACATAGTTTTTTGCTGGCACATAAAATTAATCTTCATTTTAGTCATAGCGTCAACTATTTCCATATATGTGATCTAAAAAAAAAAAAAACTATTTCCATATATGTTCAAATAAGAGTACCTTTATTCCATGTTTTAAAACAGATCATACTCTCATTAACTAACTTGATTACCCACACTCGTTTACAAAGATGTGGAGACCCTTGCTTAGTTTTTACTGCATTCAGGCTGCGATGTATCCATCCTTGCTCATTTAACATTGTATTTGAGCTATACAACGTGTTTCTTCTACGCATTGATCCAGTTTCACACTATTATATACCTGGTCCATGTCATAGAGATTTAAAGTGTTTCAATTAAATTCAAGTGTTCAAATTTTAATTAGTAGAATCTAGTCCAAGTCTTGAAATTTTTATAATATAGAATGTAATTTAATTATATATATTTTTAAGATTTGTTTAAAATAAAGTTACGTGTAATTATTTATTGATCAAACCTAATGAAACTTGATTGCATCGGGTAATAGATTATAATGAAAACCGACTCATCCCATGAACACCTGTAGGCGTGGATGCTAAAGCATGTTTGCTTAATTTCTTTTTAAATAGTTACCATCATCCATAATTAATTTTTTTTTTATACCCATGACGATCACAAACTTATGTTTGCTTAAATTTAATTTTTTTTATTGAATTATTTTTCTTACAAACGACGAAGGAATTAAATGATTGTATTTCCTATGTTAGTGGTCATTTACTATTGATTGATTTTAATTTCCTCATCAATGAAACTCTCTTCAGTTCATTAAAAAACAATGACATATTGAAAGTGCTCATCCCACTTTTACTTAAAAAAAAAAAAAGAAGTTATTTTTTAGGACAAAAAACAGGTATATTTTTATTTTATTTTTCAAGAGAAGGAGATGGTTTGCATGATATAATATGAGTTAGACTATCTGTTGTACTCTCTTTTATTATGTATTAATTTCCTTAATAAAACTCAAACATTTTTTTTTTTAACAATTAAAACTCAAACATTTAAATATTCAATTGTCATTCTTTATCTTTTGATAAAATACCTTTTTTAATTATGATTAATGCACATTAGGATTATAGAAATCAATACATTTTTAATGATTTCAATAAAAAAAAACTATAAAAAAACAATAAAAATCGAAATTACTGTAAATAAAAAACTATAATAATCATTTATAGGTTTGTTTGAAGTCTAATTCGAAATGTTTTTTAGGCAAAATATCATATGATTCAAATATAAAATCAAACACGGTTAACTTTGACTTGGATGAATCTTTTGAAGAAAAAAAAATCCAATCAAATATAATGCACTATAATTAGGATCAATATTTACATATCCAAAATAAAGTAAAAGAAAACTCTTTTAATGTCAATAATATAAAGGAACAATAGATTAATAGGTTTGATAAAAAAAATAGATTAAACTAATAAGTATTATTAAAAAAAATTGGAAACCCTTTTCATTTCATTTTATCACAAGTTGATAAAATTTGACACACACACACATAAGAGTAAGATGAAGTATAAAAAAAAAATTAAAATTAGCAAATAATAGATTAATGTAATAAATTTGTAAAAGTTTAGTCTAGTGGTAAAAAGACATATCTTAGATATTAAAGACATATCACCAAATTAAATCAACTTTTGATAAAATGAAATTAACCGCTTTTTCAAAAAAGATTAATATAATTATTTTAAAAATATCTTTAGGTTTAAATTTTTTAAAAAAGATCAAAGTATTTTTATTCATAAATATTTCTTTTCTTTTTTTTTATAAAAAAGTTAGTAAAAAAATTAATCAATTTATTCATAAAAAATTAAATACATTATACATAACAATTATTATTAAAATTTGTCATTAAGGATAATCTTCTCATTAAAGCTAATTATTATTTGAAATCTTATAATAAAATGACTTATTTGAAGACATCATTATTCATTAAGGAAAATATTCTCATAAAAATTAATGTTTATTCAAAATATTACAATTTGATGACTTGTTTAGGATGTTTGTATCACGTTAATATTTTTTTTGATTACAGAGGAAAATATCGCATTAATATATTTTATTAAATAATTATATTTTTATTATTACTTTGTTACTTGTATTTATTTGATTGGTTGTATATAACTTTGTTACTTTGTTACTTGTATTTACAAATCATGAAGAAAAATGGGCATTCACGACACGCAGCACTAAAATTTCCAATATAATATATACAATCTTCAGTTTCTTTGTCATTCTTGTATTTGAAAAAAAAAATTAAAGAAATAGTGCACTATTTCTTAATACACTAAATTCAAACGCCTCATTATCAATGTCTTTTGCAATGTTCCATCATATGACTCTTCTTCCTCATAAACGACTTTTTGTGCGCCACAATTTCTAATCACTTTGTCTCCGTGTCTAAACTAAAAAACAATAAAAGATATAAAAATAAAAGTTTTATGTAATCTAAATTAAAAATGAAAACGACAATATATGTTAATGAGAATAAGAGATTAACATTTTTCAATCACATATAAACCAAAGTCTAAAAACAAAAACCGTGAAAATTGAAATTATTATTCAAATAGGAGGCATAGAAAATAATATGAAAATAAGAAAATAGATTAAACTAATATAAAGGAACAATAGATTAAACTAATGTTAATAATATAAAGGAACAATAGATTAATAGGTTTGATAAAAAAAATAGATTAAACTAATAAGTATTATTAAAAAAACTTGGAAACCCTTTTCATTTCATTTTATCACAAGTTGATAAAATTTGACACACACACACACATAAGAGTAAGATGAAGTATAAAAAAAAAATTAAAATTAGCAAATAATAGATTAATGTAATAAATTTGTAAAATTTTAGTCTAGTGGTAAAAAGACATATCTTAGATATTAAAGATATATCACCAAATTAAATCAACTTTTGAAAAAATGAAATTAACCGCTTTTCCAAAAAAGATTAATATAATTATTATAAAATGTCTTTAGGTTTAAATTTTTTAAAAAGATCAAATTATTTTTATTCATAAATATTTCTTTTTTTTTTATAAAAAAGTTAGTAAACAAATTAATCAATTTATTCATAAAAAATTAAATACATTATACATAACAATTATTATTAAAATTTGTCATTAATGATAATCTTCTCATTAAAGCTAATTATTATTTGAAATCTTATAATAAAATGACTTATTTGAAGACATCATTATTCATTAAGGAAAATATTCTCATAAAAATTAATGTTTATTCAAAATATTACAATTTGATGACTTGTTTAGGAAGTTTGTATCACGTTAATATTTTTTTTGGTTACAGAGGGAAATATCGCATTAATATATTTTATTAAATAATTATATTTTTATTATTACTTTGTTACTTGTATTTATTTGATTGGTTGTATATAACTTTTTTTTAAAGAAATATTGGTTGTATATAACTATTAATTATTATGTGAGAGTTCACCTTAGAATTTCTTACGTGAAAAGTGTTACCGAGGGTGTCGATAAAAACTCGTGAAAAAATAATCTAAATTCATGCACACATACTTGTATTATTCATGTACATGTGATATACAATATATTAATAATTACAAATCATGAAGAAAAAGGGGCATTCACGACACGCAGCACTAAAATTTCCAATATAATATATACAATCTTAAGTTTCTTTGTCATTCTTGTATTTGAAAAAAAAAATTAAAGAAATAGTGCACTATTTCTTAATACACTAAATTCAAACGCCTCATTATCAATGTCTTTTGCAATGCTCCATCATATGACTCTTCTTCCTCATAAACGACTTTTTGTGCGTCACAATTTCTAATCACTTTGTCTCCTTATCTAAACTAAAAAACAATAAAAGATATAAAAATAAAAGCTTTATGTAATCTAAATTAAAAATGAAAACGGCAATATATGTTAATGAGAATAAGAGATTAACATTTTTCAATCACATATAAACCAAAGTCTAAAAACAAAAACAATGAAAATTGAAATTATTATTCAAATAGGAGACATAGAAAATAAAGAACAATTCAACAAAAAATTTGAGTTTATAGAGACTTTCAGAAAATTTGTGTTGCATTTTTCATGTGATGTAAAACTTGTAAGTATCACTCCCTTGATTTCTTCAAAAAATGTTTGTAGTCGAAAATAGAAAATCAATAGGTCATAAGGTTGTTTTTTTTTTTTTTCGGATTGCAAAGAAAGTTGCTCAATAGGTTGTTTAGTTTAGAAAATTTTAATATTTTAATACCAAATAAATTCCAATAACCCGTATTTATTTGGGTCAGATAAAAAAGCTACAAATCAAGAGCAAATAATATCTCTTGCAATGTTTATTCGAGAAAGTTTCAATTTGATTATAACTAACAATAAATTTCAAAACCTATTTATTTTCGGTCAAACAAAAAGAGGAACACATCTATGATAAACTAAAAAATCAACCTATTTATTTGGGTCAAATAAAAAAGCTGCACATCTATGAGAAAAATATACAATTTGATAGGGTATCAATAGGTCAATGTTACAATAAAATTTTGTATTAGATAAACTATTATTAAATTTATAAAATATAGATTTTACTACTTAATAAAATAAAAAATTCACGGATTGGCAAAAAAAAAAAAATCAATTTGGTAGGGTATCAATATATAGGTCAATGTTGCAATAATATTTTGTATTAGAAAAACTATTATTAAATTTATAGATTTCATTGGTTCACAAAAAAAATCATCGATTGGCCAAAAAAATAACCCGTATAACATTATTTTTGTTTTGTTTTGAATAAACAATATTATACGGTATTGTTTTGAATAATAAGTGTTTTTTTTCTAACATTATTAATAAAAAACAAATATTAAATTTTATATTAAAAGTGTAACTTTTGCAATTTTTAAGAGATTAAATGCACAAATTTTTTTTTTAATTAAATTTTATATTAAAAGTATAACTTTTCCATATTTGTTTTGCAATCATTAAAATTAAAAATATTATAATAGCTCACATTATTATTGTGAATATAAAAATGAAACAATTTTACATTTCATTAAATTCTTTCAATATCAATACTTTTAATCAAATCGTATTCTTATTATTTGACATATATCAATGATTTGATCTCTTTGAAATTAAAATATTTAAATTTTATTATTTGTTTTATTATAATACCTGAAATTAAATATTTAAATTTAAATTATTTGATTTAAATCCGTATTATTTGAATTCAAAATGTTTGATTTTTAATTTGATATGAAATATTTGAATTAGAGTTGAATATGAATTTGAAAAACTTCCTTTTATTCATAAGCATTAAATACAAATTTGTGAGGTTGAATGTGGTGAGAGTATTTGTGAGGATGAATGTGGTGAGAGTATTTGTAAAAACTCATGAAAATGAATAGGTTGAGAGTGCCACATGTCATATGAATAGGTTGAGAAAAACATTTCCATAAAAAGCTATGAAATAGGTCCTAAATTTATATTATATAGATTTACGGGACTAAAGGTGTGAGTCCTCATGATAAAAAAAATGAAGCAAATATTATATGTACAAATCATAAAAACAGAACATGTTTTATCTAGGATTACATGATTTGAAGGAACACAAGTATAATTAAGAGGCTATTCTTTCTGTGAAAAGAGTATCTTCATACATTGTACTTTAACCTTCAACAAGACCCCAAAAGACAAGACTTCTATCGATTGGTGAAAGGATTAATCTTGATAACAAGACCTGGAAAAACATCATCTGGGTCATGAATATGTGGATTCTCTTCTACAATAAATGGATCACCACATTTTTCACTTATTGTATGAAGAGTCTCTCCTTCACGAACCACATATATCTCATCACACGCTTTGTTGTTATTGGCAATCCTCTGCTTCATCTCAACCGTCAATTCGCTTCTTCTTGATTCACAGCAATTCAATAATAGAATTATTACTGCTGAAAATAAAACACAGTATCTAGAAATTCTCATAGCCATTGTTATTGAAGAAAATGCACAAGCCATATATTGTATATATATGACTAAGGTTAGCTTGTTTGATGTTGTCAGCTTCTTGAAGGTTTAGCTTTCAAATATAGTCACGATGACAAGGACACATTTTTGGTCTTAACTTAGGGGGGTGGTATATATCTGCATATATAAATTGATTGAATATAAGAAAAGAGGCTGCTTTCGTTGGTGGTTGGAGTTGGTATAGAAAATGGTTTTGTATAGGAGTTGAGATGGCTCCTTCATTGAAGTAGGTGACTTTCAAACATTGAACTAAAATTAGAGAAAGAGTTAGTTTGGCTGCTTTATTTAATGGAGTTGATTTTTTATTTGACTTTTTAGGTTTTTCCTTTTCTACTTGGATTTTTCTTTGCTTTGACTTTGAAGGGTTCCTTTGTTACTACTGGTACTTGTATTAATTGGAAACGAAGTATTTTATCATTTCTTAAGTTTCACATTTCATCTATATGAGACAATCAGAAATCAATCAAAATTTAAAATGATTTTTTAAATTGAAAATCTTTCATTAAATTTATCTTTTTGGGACAACTTCATAGACTTAACTGCTTAAAAGGGTAAGGGTAAGATCGTTGATAATTTTAAATTCATCAACAAATATTCTGTATCTTTGTAAAAATAAAAAAATTGTGGTTAGCCCTCCTTTTTTCGGTCAAGAGTGTTGACCCTCTTTTTCATAAGGGAGAATAACTCTGTAATCCTAAGTTTGATTGAGATTAAAGTAAAGTCTGATCAATGATTGTTTAATTTTGAAATCGAACCTGAAAATTAACAACTATAGTCAGATTATTTGATTCTAACTTTGTCAATTTTAGCAATTGAAATTTCCAATTGTAGTTTTGTCAATTTTAACAACTGAAATTTCAAACCTCTACATTTGCAAGAGTCGTTCATGAACCATAAACTGGGTGGAACTAAAAGGATTAGTTGCCTAGTTCCTTGATCTAGAACAAGCTAGAATTTTAAGAGCATCTTCTCCTTGATCTATAATATAACAAGTTGGAATTTTAAGAGCATCTATATTGTCTCCTAATCTGGTCTTTAAAGGCAACATGGGATATAAGGGTGGGTTTGACGGCATATTATGATTATCCACTTCGTATTCAAACTAATACAAAATCTATAAACAATTAGACATCAACAACTTCCATCCACAACCTTACATCAATTGACTTTAGAAAGAGAAACGATCCTCAAAACAAGGAGTTAGGGTGTACTCCAAAATATGACATGGGGACTTAGGGCCGGACCTAAGCATTTGCAGTGGCGGAGTTAGAAAAAAATGTTAGGGTAGGCCACTAAAATTAACTATTGAAAAATTGTTTAAAGTCTCTCAAATTAGATCTATAATTGAATTATTTAAATTTTTCGGGTGGACGACTACACCAATTTCCGGGAATTTGGATCAACCGAAATCTAAAACCGACATAAAATTGTATAAAATCTCGTAAAATAGATCTATAATTGAATTATTTAAATTTTCGGGTGAGTCACTACACCACTTTGCAGGAATTTGGATCAACCAAAACATAAAACCGACACAAAATTGCATAAAATCTCACAAATTAAACCTATAATCGTTGATTTTTTTAATTTTTCGGGGTGGGCCTTAGCCATGAAAGGCTCCGCCACCGAGCATTTGAGTGCTCTGGCCTCCGGCGAACCGAAAAATCAGTGTGCTTTCAATAAACTTATATTATTTCATTGTAACTAGACTTTCCACCCGTGCTGCCGCACGGGTCATATACATTGTAGATATAGTAGACAAAAACAAATCTCAATGCATATCAAAGAGAATGAAATATGTGGTCCCAAATATATGCAGATGTTGGAATTCGAACCTCAGACACCACGCTTATTCACCAAAAAAATATTAATTTTTATCAATCGTGTGTTACTTCATTCTTTTGTTAAAATTATATGTCAATATTATATTATTGGTATGTTACTTCATATTTTTCTTTTTTTTTTTGAAAAAATGTTACTTCATTCTTTTGTAAAAATTATATGTTAATGTTATATTATGTACCTAAAAATAGTTCTTTCTTAACCTGAACATGTAAAATGTTTTATTTAAATAATTTTCCTTTTATCGAATATTTGGCCTTTACCGTAAATGATACCCTTTAACTGTTTGTTGAAATGTTTCTTCCACCTGTTTATATAGATTGCAAAATTCAGGTGCATTTTGTGGTAAATATTTAACAAAGAGAGTTCAGTTCTAATTTGGATGAAAAGTGTAATATTAACAAAAAAAATATGTTGCTATAATCTTTCAAAACCCTTTTATTCCAATAGGGCGATTTGTTTTGTTGAAGAAATAGGGCGATTTGTTTTGAAGAAATAGGGGAAATAAAGCGATGCCGATTTGCTTTGTTCATGAAAATAGGAGATTAGGTGTGAGCATTAGCGTTGTTCATGAAAATAGAAGATTAGGTGTGAGCATTAGGGTTAAAATGGTAAAATTATGCAACAGGGTTTAGCTTAAAATTAGGGCTCATGAAAATATGAGATTAGGTGTGAGCATTAGGGTTGTTCATGAAAATATAAGATTAGTTGTGCGCATTAGGGTTAAAACGGTAAAATTATGCAACAGGGTTTAGGTTAAAATTAGGGCTCATGAAAATATGAGATTAGGTGTGAGCATTAGGGTTGTTCATGAAAATATAAGATTAGGTGTGAGCATTAGGGTTAAAACGGTAAAATTATGCAATAAGATTTAGGTTAAAATTAGGGCTTACGGGTTACCTTTAATATATAAGAAGATAAGAAGATTAGGTGAGAGCAATAGGATTGTTCATGAAAATAGGAGATTAGGTGTGAACATTAGGGTTAAAACAGTAAAATTATGCAATAGGGTTTAGGTTAAAATTAGGGCTTACTTGTTAACTTTAATATATAAGAAGATTAGGAGAGAGCATTAGGATTGTTCATGAAAATAGGAGATTAGGTGTGAACATTAGGGTTAAAACAGTAAAATTATGCAATAGGGTTTAGGTTAAAATTAGGGCTTACATATTAACTTTAATATATAAGAAGATTGTTCATGAAAATAGGAGATTAGGTGTGAACATTAGGGTTAAAACAGTAAAATTATGCAATAGGGTTTAGGTTAAAATTAGGGCTTACTTGTTAACTTTAATATATAAGAAGATTAGGAGAGAGCATTAGGATTGTTCATGAAAATAGGAGATTAGGTGTGAACATTAGGGTTAAAACAGTAAAATTATGCAATAGGGTTTAGGTTAAAATTAGGGCTTACATGTTAACTTTAATATATAAGAAGATTGTTCATGAAAATAGGAGATTAGGTGTGAACATTAGGGTTAAAACAGTAAAATTATGCAATAGGATTTAGGTTAAAATTAGGGCTTACTTGTTAACTTTAATATATAAGAAGATTAGGAGAGAGCATTAGGATTGTTCATGAAAATAGGAGATTAGGTGTGAACATTAGGGTTAAAACAGTAAAATTATGCAATAGGGTTTAGGTTAAAATTAGGGCTTACTTGTTAACTTTAATATATAATAGGGTTTAGGTTAAAATTAGGGCTTACATGTTAACTTTAATATATAAGAAGATTATTCATGAAAATAGGAGATTAGGTGTGAACATTAGGGTTAAAACAGTAAAATTATGCAATAGGGTTTAGGTTAAAATTAGGACTTACTTGTTAACTTTAATATATAAGAAGATTTTCAAAGTCAATAACAATCAAGTTTTGCATAGCAATCAAAGTATCGTTAATAAGTTGTAGCCCGTAGGTCTTCCCACCCATGCTCCGAGCGAGTCAACACTCTATACTCAAGTCTACAGTTTCAAATGATATCATCATAAGCTGTATAATAATCGTTTTGTTATGAGGAGTGACGTTTTGAAAATTGATGTAGAGCTTTTTTTAGTTCAAGCTTTAGAGCACGTACCTTGCCTCTATATTATTATATTTGGGTCATATTAACTTGTGTCCTAAGGGCACAAGTTAAGAATCTAAAAAAAGAATTAAAACATAAGTTTTTAACCTTTATACATTGAATGTACAATTTCCAAAAATAAGTTTCTACATTTAAATTCTAAACTTGTGCGTTAAAGGCACAAGTTAAACATTTCTCTGTTATATTTTAATTTTATTATCTTGAAAATCGTATTTTAATTGGAAAAACTAGTTACAAATCCGTGCGATGTAAAAAATTTGTTCCTAAGAAAAAATGAACAAATTAATGAATATTGCACAAACTCGGATATTCTAAATAAATCACTTTTACTGTATTTAAAAAAAAAAAAACTTTATTATAAAGGAGAAATGAGCAAATTAAGGAAAATAGCTACATCTTTCTAAGAAATTGCTGTCATTCATAAATGTGAAAATCAAGCAAGCATATTATACAAATCTTAGCTATATGTACATTTCTAAAACATTTACCAAAACATTATAAAAATTTATTGTAGGAAAAGAGCATGTTCTATTTTGTTCAAGAGATTAGGAAAGCAACATTATAATTAACATGATACTAATTGGAACCAATGAATGAACCAACAATGTGCAGATTAACGTTACATAATAGTTATGTTTATAAAAGAGACTGCAAGAGTAATAGACTAACCAAAAAGGGATTTTTGCCAATATTTACATCAGACAAAATGAAAAGAACAAATGGCATCCCAAAGTCAAGATAATTTACAATTACAATCCAAAAAGATACGCTAAAATATTAGAAGTTCAAATAGTTCAACAACAAAGATCTACTTTGGAACAACTCGAACGTGGAAGTTCTTCGGTGACTTTTCCAGATTAAAGATGAGCTTACCACCTTCTTCCATTAGACGTTCTCTGCAGAAATTGAACCACTGCCCACCCAAGTATTTTTCATAGCTTGCTCTTTCGGCGGTAATGAGGCGACACTTATACTTTCTCTGTGTCTGGTCATCAATGAGAGTGATTGTTTTGCGCTTTTCTTTCAGAATTGTTCTTGACACCTCCTTTGGGAAATGCTAAACAGGGAAATAACTGCAATATTAGTCTAATGCATATTAACATGGATAAGATGTATGCGAATATAGTTACATATAATTTATAAAATGAAGGTAGCATAACTGATTTTAAGCTAAAGAAACTGTACCATGACTTCTAATTTATCTTCCTATAAAGTTTGGATAAATGCATGCATGTGGATTATATGTACCCCGTTTGCCAATTAACATTGTTGAAACAAATGGAAATTAAGCATCACTCTCGCATGTGCATCTATAGCTAGCACCATTTTATGCACATTGTTGGACAATTAACATTTTATGCACATGAAATAAAGAATAATGCAATATGTATTTTTAATTTGTGCGTAAAAAAACTCAAAGCATGTTTGTGCATAAAAAAAAAAAAACAGATCTTGACTAAGTTTATAAATTCAGCAATTGACCTAACTTAAGACAGATTGGAAAAATCGTTGTACGAAGTACGTTGAGAAGAAACCGGATGATGTAAGTTGATGAGAAGCCTCAAACCTGACCAATTGTTGCATATATTTGGGTTGCAATTGACTACGAAATGGAAGCAAAGGACTCAAGGTAAATGGTAAAGCTACGAAGTATTTTTCTCATAGTGTTACATCAACCATATTTCTACTGCATAAGGAAATACATCTTTCAGATCATTATCAAACTTATACAAAATTTTATCATCTGATGCTAACAAATTAGAAAATAATACATTTTATCTTTCAACACAATGTTGTATACGATTTCTTTCCAGTCCCAATTGACGATGTCTTGACAATCTCACGAAGAAAACACATAAATAAATTAAAGTACATAATTATCCAATATAAAACGTCAGTTTTGAATTTTCCATCTTGAATTTTTTTAAATGACTTAAAGCGAAATTGATGAAGACAACGAACTGCTGCTGCTGTGAATGCAATTAACCACAATTTTAAACGGCCTTTGCTGTGAATTCCCTTTCTTGAAGACAACGAACCCAATTACCCTAAATTTTGATGGGTCGCTTTGCTTGGAGGAATAAACATAGCAAATCTCCAGAAATGGTAGCAAAGGACTCATATGATGTGGTTGGGTTGGATCTACAATGGTTCTTTCAAATATTGAAGAGAAGAGAACAAGAAAACACGGAGAAAGCAAAAACAATGGAGAGAATATCATAAGGGGCAACACACTTTAAAACTGAAAGTAATCCTATGGCATGCTATAAACCATGAAATTTAGTGTTTACCACTATAGGAAGAAATGCGTTCTACAACTTCAACTACACCCTTTCACAACAAATGTACTATATTGCAATGCCCATAAATAACCTATCCAAAGAGACACAGCTACGATGATACAAATTTAACAGACTGCACTCACCTCAACATCTATCAAAAAAATAACACCCTTTCTATTTTAAATCCACCAACATCCTCTTTTTGCTGCTGCTGCAAATTTAGAAAAGAATGACATTTATCACTGTGAAGAAAAGTGATCTACAACTTCAGCTACATTCTTTCACAACAAACATTTAGTAATAGTGTTTTGAGATGTTGGTTGAAGTGATTCACTCTTTATTAAGTAGTACTATCATTAAAATATAATTAGAGAGATGTGTATACGTGAAATCCATTTAAGTATAAAAAATAGATTTCTCCATTTAGGATACTTTCAAAATGAGTTTAACTGCATTCGTACTTCTCAAAGCGGTGAATCGTAAAGAAATTATATCATGTAAAGAGAAATTTATTGGTACGTGAACTATTAAGATTGACTGGGACAAGGACTCATAGGCCTAAAGATCAAGGGAACAATTATGGGCCCTTGATACCCAAAGTTCTAGTTTACAATCAGTTAAATAAATAGAATGACCTTATACATAACTTTTTCTAAAGCTTTGACATGTACAAATGCCTATACTTCAGGGTTTCATCAACAGCTCCTTGATGTAACTAAGAACTCCCTCGACATTCACAGTCCAAGCAACTGAAATAGGAGAATAACCCGTCCATGGGTTGCTACTATTCCATCTGTATGAAATGAAACCCAATTATGTTGAGCATAAACATATTAGCACCAGAAAGAGTGAAAAAGAATAATAGTTTCAAATTTTGACAAACCTTTTTAGTCCTTGGTCTAGTAGAGTATGTCCAACACAGAGGCCTTGTGTCTCTACCCTCACTACTCCCTTCTTGTATGTGAAAAGATCTGGACGCACAACGGCCACAAAACTAACAGGGTCGTGGAGGAAAATTCCTGAAAGAAGATATCAAATTATCATTCTCATTCCAACTTTAATTAGCTAAAGATGTATTTCTTAGCAGCTTAACTTGCAGCATCAAAGTAGTATGTAAAATTACCATATACACCGTCAGATTTTACATGCCAATCCCTATAGAATTTGCACATGTCACTCAAAAGAGATGCATGCTTTCCTTTTGATTCCTTCAGCTCAAGCAGATCGGCATCTGAAACCAACAGAAAACGATCACTTTTCAGTGTCTAACCAAGAATAGGTACAAATAGCTTATGGTAGCAGAGAAATCATTCCCAATCGGAATTACAATCCCACCTGTAAGTTGCACTTGGGTTGTGATATTTATTCCAACAACAACAACATCTGCCCCAGAGGTAAACACAACATCTGCTGCTTCTGGGTCTCCATATATCTGCAAGTTTAGGAATAGTCATCAGGATTAGAATTGATATGGCATCACTTTAGCCTAAAAATGATTCCATTTGGTTATTTTTGGATAACCACTCTCTTAAGAAAATAATACACGTGTGAATTAATGTTTAGTGTGTAGTCTTCAATGTCAAGAAGCCAAAAAGAGGCTTCCTTTTATAAAAGTAAAGATTGTTTATTGGATCATCACGTAGGCCCTAAATTTCACTATGCTATGGCACTATTATATAACCTCTATCTGACAACAATGGTGGGAATATCACGGATCACAGACAATAGTGGTTTGTTCAAATTCCGATGTGTTGTAGAGCTACAGCGCAGCTATAGTTGCTTTTTCACAAAATACCAACCCAAATTACTGTCATACTTATATAACCTCTATCTTACAAAACATCAATAGAAAGATCCAAAGCAAATAAGCTTCGACTTACATTTGCTTCTGCAGCTGGATTGACGTTCCCCAAGGCAAAAAATGCACCGCCAAGTACAACTATTCTCTTCACCTTGCTTGCAAAAGAAGAATCTCTTTTGATTGCCTAAAACAAAAGGTAGACTATCAGATCAAAATATGTATACAATTGTAATTTCAATTTACAAATGTATACAAGACAGAAATTTGCAACTCACTAGAGCTATGTTTGTAAGTGGTCCAAGTGCAAGCACGGTTACTTCACCAGGAGATTCAGAAACCTTCTCCACTAAAAACTCACTAGCACTTTTGTCAATTTTATTAGTTTTAGGGTCAGGTAGGAATAGGTTTCCCAATCCATCTTTACCATGAACAAAATCAGCAACTCGAGGCCTTCCACCCTATTCCAGAAAATACAACATAATTAATACTAGAAAGACAGAACAAAATCAAAGCAAACAGAGGCAAAAAAGAATGCAAAGCATACATCTAAATAAAAGTCAATGTGACTAAATTGACACCAGAGAAGTTCAAAAGTCAAAAGTAGATACCTTCAATGGCTCGGTGCTTCCCTCTGCAACAGGAACATTCTGACGGCCTGCGATCTCACACTATCCTTTTCAAAAATTAAAAACACAATCAAGAACAGATTCCAAAAACATAAAAAGACAGAATTTTTCAGAATCAATAGCCAACATCCATCCAGATTGACATGATTTCTTTTTCTTCGATTTTAATCTATAGATAGAGTGACAAATATCACATGAAACTCGTGCACACACACACACACACACAAATGGGTGATCTTGGGTTCAAACACAGGACACCACAGATATCAAGCCTAACCATATTGGCATTTGTCATATGAGCTAGGACTTATAGATGATTGACATGGTTTCTAATTCTGGAAGGAAAAAAACACATACCAAAAGCAATGCATTACGTGTAGCATCTTCAGTTTGAGCATTCCCAAAAACAGTAGTCAAACCGATCACCTCCACTTCAGGACAATGAAATGCCATCAAGATCGCCATACTATCATCTGCATAATCACAAAAATCTAATTCATATTTCACCAACAAAACCAGTAAAAACTTCTCTACAAACTTTAATTTAAAAAAAAAAATACACAAAGTAAAATTATATTTCAACCAGTCTTGTCAATCACCCATCTCGGAAAACAATGATTTGTTCAAATTCCGCCACGCTTAATAATATTGAATCCAACCACATGATGATATAATAAGAATTAAGAAACTCCTAACAAATTTTTATTAATGACCTCAAATCTAATGAAATAAACAGAAAATCAAACAAATTAAACAATTCAAAATTGAGAATTGAAATACAAAGAGATGAAACAAACCGATCCCAGGGTCAGTATCAATAATAAGCTTCTCCGCCTTATCAAGAACAGCTTTGACGCCACCGTTACCGTTGTTGACTAAACCGTTCATGATTATCAAAAATTGAATTGAATCGAAACGCAAATAGCTAAGGATTCAACAAAAAAAATGCGGAGAAAGATATATAAGAAGGGTTGAAAGATTATGCGTGTATGTATGTATTTATGTATGTGTGATTGAAGATGAATACATACATACACACGCAAAGGTGAAGGAAAATGCGAAGGAATATGCAGATAGGGACGATGAAGCTGAACAAGAATGAAGATGGATTTGGATGATAATGATGATGATGTTATATATGAAGTTTTTCTCGTCTATGTGTTTTTGACCAATTAGAATTATACACGTGGTGGATCCATCTTTCTTTTATGAATATCCTTTTTCCAATACCAATAAATTAGTTGGGAAATACCGTGAATCTATGTCACTCAATGTCCTTTTCTCGCGATAAAGTTATGTCATTGTCGTTTTATTTTAGGAATGAAATAAGTACGGTTTTATTACATTTTTAAATCAAAAAAATGCTAATATACCCTTGAGATTAAAGAGGTTTACACAAGTTGAGTTGGGTCGTCGTTGAGAATTGCAACATGGGAATTGAAATTGGAGGTGTGTGTTGAAGTTCGTTTTAAAGTTGTTTGCAATTTGTTATTTGTTTTATATTGTCCAAATTCTCAAATCATTAAGTGTATAAATATGTTTGAGTACCTTCGTATTAGTTTTTGGGATGAGATTCAAACTCCTTTAACATGGTATTAAATTCGGATTGATGATCGGAAGGTGAGAATTAAACTCAAGCCCATACTAAACGTGGAGTGGATGTTGAAGTTAGTTTTAAAATTGTTTATAGTTTATCATTTGTCTTACATTATTCAAGTTCTCCAACTTTTAAGTATATAAATAGGTGGAGTTTAGTATGGGAAAGAGAAGTTCTTTCCCATGATGGAAAAATTTAACCATAGCCATAGATTTAATAGTTTTTTATATGGATGGTTAAAATCGATTCCTGCTAAGGGCTGTTAACTTTTTGGTTGGCATTGTGTAACAAAAACGTGGACCCCATAAAAAGATTTAATAATAATTTTGCATTTGATTGATTTATTGATTTTTTTTTAACTAATCATAAATTCATAATCCTCATAATCCCACTGAAGAGGTTTTGTTGTTCTTCACTCTCTCTGAACCTACCTCACACGATGGTGTTGTTCTTCACTTACGTTCTCATACTCCCCCAGTTTCTAAAAATTCAACCTCAATGACCCAACAAAATAATTAATAGAGGTAAAACCATAATTAAAATGATAAAAAAACAATTAAATTTAAGAATATGCATCAATTTTTCTTTATCAGTCTCATCTTCTAATTTTTACTTTCTTGCTATATTCGATCAAATTAAACTTAAGAAGAGAAAATTACTCCCCTGATAATTTTGTTCCTAAAATTTATACTTCTTCAACCACCATGAAAGTACATAAGAGCATCATTCATTCCCCATCTTCACAAAAAACAGAACCAAAGTGGCGGATAACAACTATTGAGAACTAGAGAGGACGTTCACATAGAAAAAGTGGTAGAAGTAGCGATAAATAAGAGACGACGGAGGTGCAGATTGTACTGTGCAAACTCAGCAGCAACAGCACCATGGCCAGGATGGTAGAACGTTAGATATGTAGATGGAGAAAGGGGAGGTGCAAATTTTTAATTGGGAGATGTAATTGAAATAATTGATGGCTATTAAATATTGTTTTATAATTTGACAAAAAAAATCTTATTTTTTTACCAACCGGTGGAAAATGACACGTGCCAGAAAAAGTGACATTTGTGCCTCATGGAAAGAACTCAATTTTCCTAGGTTAAACGCCACCATATAAATATGTTTGAATATCATACTTTTTTGAGCTAACTTTTTATTAAGACTATTTTTTCCGTTAAACATAACAATTTGCACGGGCATGCCAAATCATACGAAATATAATATAATATAATCATGCAACTCAATTAAAAAAACATAGAATAATCATGCAGCAAACAGTTGGCCACGTTCGAATCATGACTCAATTAGAGGACAAATCAATTATCATCACGTGGGCCTGGATATGTCTTTGGCAAAGGAGCATGAGACTGAGAGAGGGCAGCAATGTGTTAATTTGGCGTTATTAGAGCATCTATAATGGTGAGGTCTTCACCATTTAAGATATAGTACCTAATAGGTACTCCTATTATGGAAAAAAAAAATTGAGAGTCTTCTAAGACATGTGATCTAACTTAAGACCTCATCTTTAAGTGGTCTTCAAACACTTTTTTGTTATAATAATATTTTAGAGATGAAATTTAAATGATTAAGAGTTAGTGGTAAGACCCATTTAGACTTTTTGTTAGAAGATCTCTATTGGAGTGACCGAGTACCTATTGGGTACTGTTATTATAAAATAATAAAAAAAGTGATGTGTACAAGTGAGACTCGCTTAAGTGGTCTCCAACAAATTCTTATATTTTCTTTGCACACTATTTTCTCTTGTAACAAACAATTTTCACCTATTTCTCCTTTTTGTTCTAACGAGTCTTCGACTCTTTTTTCTTTCTGAACATATTTATTAAGGGTAAGTGAAAGGTGAAAAAGTCAAATTCTTATAGTCAAATTCTTATATTTTTTAATGACGCCAACAAAATAGTATTCTTATAGTTAAATTTGTTTAAGGGTAAGTGGAAGGTGAAATAGTCAACTCAAAACAGTTCACTTTCTTTATATATAGTATAGATATAAAATACATATTTATTAATTTATTTGATACACGTAATATATTGTTTGTTATACCCTTCATAATTTTGGTGGAGTTAAAATCCTCTCCATTCTTTACCTTTTCCATTTGTTCCATCATCAAAGTTTTATTATATGAATGTTGAGTTCATCTTTGCTCCATTTATGAAGCCTCCATTTACCACATTCCAGCTTTTAGATGCGTGACATATGGTGGCAAAAATAAAAGCAAAGGCTGAGATTAAAAGGTTTGGAAAAAACACTACTTAAATGAACAGAAAAGCCTACGCACGTATCACATATTCTCTTCTTTCTCTCTGATACAACAAAAATTGATCCAAACTAACTCTTTTTTCAAATCTTTTAATCTCAGCCCTTGTTTTTATTTTTGACAATGTCACACATCTAAGAGTTGGAATGGGATAAATTGAGGCTTCATAAATGGAGCAAACATGAACTCATAGATGTTTTATTAATGTCTGAAATTCTAAAAATGTGTGCATTTATATAATTTATTCAATTGTAAGGACCTAGTTGATTCTAAAAAAAAATTGTTCACGACAAAAATTTCCCAAAAGATTAATTTTTTGAATCGAGTAAAATCACGTGCACGGTACAAATTTCCTTTTTTTTTTCTGAAAAAAATTGCATAAAATTCTATGCACAACAGCAAGTGTGGAACCAAATAGTGCATTGGATTTTTTTCTTTCCGGATACATTGTATGCTAATTAAGAGCAACAACGTAAATGATATTAACGCCATATCTTTAAAAAAAAAAATTAAGACATTAATTTTATGAATTGTTTCATATGTTGTTCAATTTATAAATCCTTTTATATGTCGTTGAATCTTAACTTTATTTAGGAAAATGTTAACAGATATATTTTCTTTCTACTTTTAATTTTTTAATCAGTGCTCCCGGATACCCTGTTAACAGCTTTTTTTAATGTCAGATTAACCAACACCTAACATATCGCAACATATATTAGTATATAATGATACTCCTTCTGTATGCGGATTTGTATTACTTTTCTGTAGCTTCTAATGCACGACAGAATATTTTTTCAAAAAAAAAAAAAAAAAAATGCACGACAGAATACTTTAACCATTGGCACTACTTTTGACACACCACCGAAACCTTCCCTAAGGCTTTGTTTGCGAATTTGGAGGGGAAGGGAAGGAAAGGCTTGGGAAAAAAGGAATAAGTAAGTGGAAGAAATAGAGGAAAATGAGAGAGGAAGGCTTTAGGGGTTAACTTTCTTCATAATACAAAACCCTCCTCATTTGGAGGAACTAAAAAATTATATTGAAGGAGGGTTTTGGGGGGTTTTAGAGGGTTTTGGAGGGTTAATAAGAATTCTTCAAATTTAATTTATGTTGTTATAAGATTTTTAAAATTAAAAATAAAGTAATCATATGCGTTAATTTATCATTCTCTAAAAAACTACTCTTTTAAATTTTTTAAAAGATTTCTCTATTTTTCTTCATATTTTACACCCCTCAAAGCCTTTCCTTTCCTTCCCCTCCAAACTCCCAAACAAAGCCTAAGATAAAACCAACTATCACAAAGAAAACTAAAAAATTTAAGAGGTCAATATCAGCGAGCGTCTAAATTAAAAAGTCAAATTACTCTAAAACGCGCACGTTAAAGTCAGCAACAAACGGTGAACCAATGAACCAATGTATTAGTCACATTATTGAAGCCAATATAATAATAGTGTTTAAGTTTGCACCATTTGGTAGAAATACATTTTTAACCATTCACTTCTCAGTGCACTCTTTCATATGGTTGGTATTAAAATAGTTCCCACTACATTATGTCTCTTTTATAAACGATAAAATTATCCAGAAGTCTTAGCTGAACTGACAAAATGTCAGTTGTTAGATCAGATGTTATAATCGAGATTCGAACTTCGATGCCTCCACTTATGTGTGAGTTTATAATGGCTTTGCCATTTCATCTATTTATAATAAAAAAAAATCAAATAGATTACACCAAAAATTTAGTAAGAAGAGTTATATAGATTTCAACGATATATTATAAAAGGCTTTTGCAATTGATCACTTCTAAATAGGAGTAACTTAGATTTTAGTCCATGTAATTTCAAATCCTTTCAATATATATATAAATAATTATTTATATTTATTTAAATAAATCACTCTTTATCCTTAAAAAAAAAAATCACTCTTTAGGTGATGTGAAGTCTTTTTCTTACCAAAAAGAAGTTTTATTTAATAGACTTTTTTTTTCCTGTTAAAATAAATAATTAAAGGCTAAAATATGCTTTTGGTCCCTGTAAATATGGCGAGTTTGAGTTTTGGTCCCTGGTAAATTTTTTTTTTGAAATTCATCTCTGCAAATTTTTTTGTTTTTTAAAATAGTCATTGGATCCACTTTCTTGCTGATTTGTCCCATTTCTGCATATGTGGCAGATGCCGATTGTGTAAAGTTGACCACGTGGCAAATACGTGGAATTTAAAAAGAATTAAATAAATTAATAAACCTGAAAAATATTTTTATTTATTATTTGTATTAATTTTCTATATTTTAAATTAATTAAAATATAAAGGGAGGATAATTGAAATTAGAGTTCATGTTACTTTCATCTTCTTCCTCATACCATTCCAACGAAAGCTTCCTAGAAACAAATAAAACCCAACAAGCACAACAATAATCCTAATAGGCACAACTATAATTAAACTGAAGCATCCCAACAGGCACAACAATAATTGGAAGGAGGATGGCAACGGAAGAAGAATATGGATTTCTGAGTTTTTTTTATTCTAGGGTTGGATAAAGAATTGATGAGTTGTTGGATTTGGGTTGAAATTAGATTAGTTTATGAGTTTGGAATGGAATGTTGGTTTGAAGAAGATAAGATTTTTTTGGTTGAAGATTCATGTGAAGAAGATGGAGATCTGTGTGTTTTTCCAGTTTGCGATGAAGGGCATGATGGTGGTGGTACTGGTAGAACGAACACGCAAAGAAGAAGAAGATGAAACATATTAAATAAAACCATTTTTTTTATGAATTTTGATTTTATTTTAGTAAATGATTTATAAAATATTTATAAAATACTTAAAAATCACGTGTGCGAGTTGGTACAATCAGCATCTGCCACATAGGCTGAAATGAGACAAATCAGCAAGAAAGTGTGTCTAGAGACTATTTTAAAAAACAAAATATTTTGCAAGGATGAATTTCAAAATTTTATTTTACCAGGGACCAAAACTCAAACTCGTCATATTTGCAGGGACCAAATTATATTTTAGCCATAATTAAAAGAAGCTAGCCCAACGAAGCCTCTCCATCCAATTTCCAATGAGGTTTCCCTCTTGAAGCTAAAGAATCATTTTGAGCAAATGTTGAGCTTTCATTTTCACCATTAAGTATTTGGTATTCTGTGTTCAGATTCTCATCCTCAGTAGTAGCTGATGCAGGAACTAATTTCTTCTCTCTGATAGAAAACATTCCAATAGTTACTAACATGATTTTTTTTTTATAACAATTTAATTATAGTTAAAATTATAATTGCACTATAATAAAAATTTAGCTTAATGTAAAAAACAAACATACGTTGTAGAATAAATGATGAGACCAATGGCCACAACTAAAAAGGAAACAAAGTACAACCAATCCACCTGAAATATTAACACTTTGTGATCACATTGTAATGAAAATCAATATCATCAAATTTAGATTTTTCAACAGCTATCTATGGCGATGTCACATGCAAATGAATTTCGGAAATTAATACCTTCTGGTGATAAATGAAAACTCTAAAAACCACTGCCCAGATATCAGATGTTAGAAGAGAAAGATTAAACATTGTTGATCCGCTCAACTGCATGAGACAAAATTCCATCACACTATTTAAAACTAGGTATATAGTTTAGGCTTAATAGCAGTTTTAACCCCCCTAACTTTTTCAAAGTTGCGATTTTAGCCCCCTAAGAAAAAAAAACAATAAAACCGCCCCCTAAGTTTTGCACATGTGGCAGTTTTGATTAACTATATTTCCTGAAAACTATCTGTGTCCGTTTTAGTGCATCTTTGGTATCACAGTGGATTTGCCGAAATCACATTGAACCACCATAATTTTGCTAAAGCTAGGTAGTTTTTGTATAGTGACTCATCCTAATTTGAGCAAATCTACCACAATACTAAATATATCCTTAGTGATTAAATAACTGTCAAAATATTTGTAGAAACTAAATTTGATAGATGACAATTTACGGGGATTAAAACAAATTTAGCACTTTTTTTAAGTAAACAAATTTAAGAAATCTATCTTTATAGTTGAGCTAAAATTATCACATGTAACCAAATCTAAATGATTTTTTTTTTTCTTTTTGAGAAGTTTGGAAAACAAATCAAAACAGCATTGTCACATTGTCACAAACAAGTCCATGAGAAGGAAACTAACCTTTAGAACAAAAGGAGCAAGTGAGTAAAACATGAAGCTTGACACACCATAGCCAGCAAAAGCAAGTACCTGTTAAGGAATTTAGATATCTGCTATAAAACATTAAACTATGCAAAAATATGAATTTTCAGTGTTCTGTTACTGACAACATTAAATTAGAAGTTAAGTACACTATACCTAAAATGATATGAGAATTGACCACTTACAATATCTGAAGACCATTTGATTGATTTCAGAGTCTTCAATTCTAGAACAGATCTATGAGATAATAAAGTATAGGAAGGAACCAATCAAAATTATAAAACAGAAAAGCAAGTTAAATTAGAATAATAGTATTTGGTAACAGGCAATAGCCAAGTAACAAAAAACACTAAGTAGGATACACTTCAATAGCAGTAACTAGGAATCCATAAACACCAAGCATGGTAACTGTTTCAACACGATCTTTTTTCTTAACACAAAATTCCTGCATTTTGTAAGATGGAAAACAAGTTAAATTGCATCTTATTTTGCAACATAAATGGATTTATGATTACTAGCGTGCAGACGGATACTTAAAATTTGTACTCAATAATTTGACTACCTCAACAACATTGCTTATTGCATAGAAAACTGTCCCTACAATAACAAGTACATCACCCAAGACAGGTTTTGATCCACCTGAAAATTGTAATTAGGACCAAAATCCTTGCCAATTAATTGATTAAAATTTTGAACCTAAACAGGTTGAATAAATGAATGTCACCTCCACCACCACCACCACCATCCCAAGTGTCAGAAAATAGGACTAAAGAGAGGCCAAGTACACAGAGTGTTCCTCCACATAACTGCCATAGGGAATATCTTGTACCAAGGAAGATCCATGTGAGTAGAATTGCCCAAGGTACTGTCCAACAGTCCAGTAATGTTACACTAGTAACTGAAGTATACTGATATGCTTTGATAACTGCATACAAAGCCAGAGGCAGCATAATGCTAAATCAAAATTAATTAAAATCCACATATATTCTAGTTTTTTTTACTGATGGATAGAATAACACTACTTACCCAAATAACAACCCTGAGCATCAGCAAAGCCTAGTAACAAATACCAATACCAAGAAACCTGTACAGTAAGGACACATGCAATGCTTGATATAAAAAAACTCCAATAATGTAAATTAATTTGCAGAAGATATTGAATAAGAAATAAAATGAAGATACGTATGTATATGCATATACATACCAGAGGTTTTTGATGCCTATAAAGCAATATGCTTCCATAAACCAAAGCTAAAGATCCATATGTAAACAGGCTCTGAGTTAAAGGTGCATCAACACCTATATATATATATATATATATATATATATATCAATAATCAATTCATGTGGCCGTTTAAAATCCAGGAGAAAAATAAGAAAGTAAGAATACCAACCAAATTGGGCTATGAGAGAAGAAGTAATGCTCATGAGAGCAAGTAAGAAAGAAACTAGTTGACCAAGAAGTAGTATGCCAAGGATTTGTAAAGTTGCAGTTCTGCTCCACCAAGTACTAATGGTAGTCCAATCCATTATTGAAATATGTCCAATATGTTATTTCTTTGTTAATCAATTTTATTTTATTATAATAACAATGGCTTTGACAAATCAATGATGATGGAATTTGAAGTTTGGATATAGCTACCGTTCTTAGTAGTATTTGAATTGAACGGTGGGAGCAGTGTGAAGACATAACTAAATCTTTGTTTTGTTTTTTTGTTGGTTAATAAATAAATAGGGTCTTATTAACGAGTGTCACGGGCACTAGATTCTAAATTTAGAAAATATTCTTTTAAAAAGTTAAATGTTACAAAAAATTTAATGTATTGATTACACAATTTTTCATAAAAACTTATCATTAATGGTTCTTAAAAAATGTCATTGGAGCACTCGTTAGCATTTCCTAAATAAATATTCCTTACATTGTGCATAATTTGTTTAGGTACATCATTGTGCTTAATTAGACATTTTGAGAAAAGAAAAATTAATACATATTTCCTCCGTCTCAAATTATATGTTGTTTTGGAAGAAAAAAAAATTGCCCCAAATTACATGTCGTTTTATAATATCAATGAAATATTAATTTATTTTTCTTATTATATCTTTAACTATTTATTACTTCTTCTTCTTTCAATTCTTTCTTTTATCTTTCTCGTATCATTTATTAAGGACAATTTTGTAAAACGACTTATAATATCTGTTTCCTACACAATATTAATTAAATTTCTTAATATGTGTGAAATGTCCAAAACGACATACAATTTGTAACGGATAAAGTATTACTTATGGCCCAAACTAATAAATTATGGGTAAAGATAATTATGGCAAAATACTCCTTCCGTTTCAAAATGAGTGTCGCTCTAGCCAATTGCACACGGATTAAAGAATGAAATGAGATAATTATTAGACATAACACTTTTACTAAAATGCCCTTACTTTATAAGAAAAAGACAAGCTTAAAGTTGCATTGAAAATTATGTGAGACAAAAGTTTGAGTATTTATTGAGGGTAAAGTTGGAAGAAAAAATTAAAGTTGTATTGAAAACGTAAAATAACATTCATTTTAAAACAATTTTTTTTAACTAAAGTGACACTTATTTTGAAACGGAGTACTTTTGGAGCTCCTCAATAATAGAATTCAATTAGTACTTAGAAAGTGATCGTTAATGTGGGGGATGATGTTAAGGATGACATTAACTGGGTTATTGAGGATGAATGGTCATGAACTCATGATGCTAGGTTTTCGAACGATTTATGGACTGGGGGTTGCAGTAGCCTTCATTCTCACCTACCCGAAATTATTATTCCTCAAGGAAATTATTCCATTCTAATGGTACTTGGAATTGGGACATGATTGGTAGATATTTTCCTTGTGGAATCTTTATTCAAAATGGTAATGACTAGAATTCACAAGATGAATAAGTGGGATGTTGGGGTTCGAACTCCGACCCCTATATATAATAATGCATTGTTCTACCAACTTAACTATACTCACGGGACGTTTTTAAATTTCTTTATACTCCTCTCAAAAAATTTCTTTATAATAGAGGAAATACTTGGATGATATTAGTCTTTAATGTTATGCGTGTTTTTAATTCATTTTAAATGAAAGAAAGTGATGGATGATAGTTTAAATAAATTATTTATATGAGAGGTTGAATGGTTAAGATACAGATAAGAACAAAGCGCTATAGTAGTCATATAAAATCCTATTTTTGATAAAAATTTGAACTTACAATGGTACTCTACTCCCTCCGTATGGAAACTAACCCATAATAGACTTCTCACTTAATGATGACTTCTCACTTAATGCATATGTTGATACGCCGTGAAAAAGTTAAAAAAATTTGGTCGGATCTTATTAGACTTGATTATTGGAGGAGCAAGTTCATTTTTAAATCATTGGAGCAAGTTCTTTTATCTATGATCTTGCTCCATATGAGTGGTTGAACTAGAACATTTTCAATGTTCACAATCATATTTGGTTAAATTGAAGCTCATTGGTTCACAATGTTCTAGGTCAAGCTCAATCCATAGACATTTTTTTTTTTAAAGTAAATAGCCAATTACCATCCGAAATTGTAAGTTTCGTCAATTATCCACTGAAATTAACAAAACTTCAATTACCCTCTGAAACTGCACAACGTTTATCAATTTACCCCTTCGTCAAATTCTTCTGTTAGTCAATATGACGTTTTGTAAATACCCCCTAAAATTTTGCACTTATATGCAAAATGCTCCATGAATTTGAAAATTTATATTTTTTTTCTTATCCTTAGAAGTGACTGCATTATCACTGATTGTGAAACATATTAGCTAAATTTTGACGGTATACAACCATATATGTTCTCTGAAACGATCAAACATTTTATTTTGAAGAAGCTAAACTAACCCACCTAAATTGGCACTAGAGAGAATCAAACCTGAAACGATCAAACATTAACCATGTATTAGAGCTTAATCAAATGAAATTCAGTATAGCAAGTACAACCACACATGTCAGATAGAAAAATAATGCATGACATACATAATAAAGCACATAAATGACATATGTTTGGTATAACCAAAAATTATCAAGATGTCAAAATATATGGTTTTGCTATTGCTAATTTCTTCCTTTGACTCTATTGAGTTGTCTTCTGAAAAATGAGAAGATGCATTGAAGCAAGAAAGATAGCATATTCTCCCCCAGGTATTGAAGAGATCCATTCCTCTTATACCGTTTTTGTTAATGAAAATTTTCTAAAATAAATAAATAAAAGAAGCTAGCCCAACGAAGCCTCTCCATCCAATTTCATTATTTCAAATGATGTTTCCCTCATGAAGCTAAAGAATCACTTTGATCCAATGTTGTGCTTTCACTTTCACCATTAAGTATTTGGTATTCTGTGTTCAGATTCTCATCCTCAGTAGTAGCTGATGCAGGAACTAATTTCTTCTCTCTGATAGAATACACTCCAATAGTTAGTAAGTAACATGATTTTTTATTTTTTTATAACAATGAATTAATTATAGTTGGAATTATAAAGGCACTATAATCAAAACTTAGCTTATAAAGACCAAATGTAAAAAACAAACATACGTTGTAGAATAAATGATGAGACCAATGCCCACAACTAAAAAGGAAACGAAGTACAACCAATCCACCTGAAATATTAACACTTCGTGATCACATTGTAATGAAAATTAATATCATCATATTTAGATTTTTCAACAACTATGGCGATGTCACGTGCAAATGAATATTGGAAATTAATACCTTCTGGTGATAAATGAAAACTCTAAAAAGCACTGCCCACATATCAGATGTTAGAAGAGAAAGATTAAACATTGCTGATCCGCCGAACTGCATGAGACAAAATTCCACTCAAATTCCATCACACTATTTAAAACTAGATAAATAGTTTAGTTCCCAAAAAGAAAATGAAGAAGGTAAATTAACCCATCCAATTTGGCACAAGAGAGAATTGAATCTGAGACCTTTAGGAGGAGCACACTCTCAGATCCCAAGTCAACCATTAGAACAACCCAATTAACTATTTATGCCCATTTTAGTGCATTTTTAGTATTAAAGTGGATTTTTCGAAATCACATTGACCCACCATGATTTTGTTATTTTGAAGAAGACCACCATGATTTTGTAAAAGCTATAAATGAAGTTTTTGTATAGTGACTCTGTGTGATTTGAGCAAATCTACCACAATACTAAATATACACTTGGTGATTATAAATGTCAAGTGTAGTTATATGAAAGAAAACGTATCCACCAAGTTTTCATAGATGACATTTTACGGGGATTAAAAACAAATTTAGCACTTCTATCTATATAATTCAGCAAAAAAGATCACATGTAACCGAAGCTAAATAATTTAAACTTTATGAAAAGATTGGAAAACAAATCAAAACTAACCTTCAGAACAAAAGGAGCAAGTGAGCAATATATGAAGCTTGACACACCATAGCCAGCAAAAGCAAGCACCTGTTAAGGAATTTAGATATCTACTATAAAACATTAAACTATGCAAAAATATGAATTTCCAGAGTCCTGTTATTGACAAACATAAATTAGAAGTTAAATACACTATACCTAAAATGACATGAGAATTGACCACTTACAATATCTCCAGACCATTTGATTGATTTCAGAGTCTTCAATTCTAGAACAGATCTATGAGATAATAGAGTAAAGGAACCAATCAAAATTATAGAACAGAAACTAAGTTAAATTAGAATAATAGTATTTGGTAATAGCCAAGTAACATTTCCTAATTGAAAAACCAAATTAGCTATAAGTTAATTTTAACATACACATTATTTTTAATAAGCTAGCTTTTCAACTATCAGTCAGCTTATCAGCTAGCTTATAACTTATTTTTACCAAACTGAGCCTCAGAAGGATACACTTCAATAGCAGTAACTAGGAATCCATAAACACCAAGCATGGTAACTGCTTCAACACGATCTTTTTTCTTAACACAAAATTCCTGCATTTTATAAGATGGAAAAAAGTTAAATTGCATATTATTTTGCAACATAAATGGATACGTAAAATTTGTACTACCTCAACAACATTGCTTACTGCAAAGAAAACTGTCCCTACAATAACAAGTACATCACCCAAGATAGGTTTTGATCCACCTGAAAATTGTAATTAGGACCAAAATCCTTGCCAATTAATTGATTAAAATTTTGAACCTAAACAGGTTGAATAAATGAATGTCACCTCCACCACCACCACCACCACCATCCCAAGTGTCAGAAAATAGGACTAAAGAGAGGCCAAGTACACAGAGTGTTCCTCCACATAACTGCCATAGGGAATATCTTGTACCAAGGAAGATCCATGTGAGTAGAATTGCCCAAGGTACTGTCCAACAGTCCAGTAATGTTACACTAGTAACTGAAGTATACTGATATGCTTTGATAACTGCATACAAAGCCAGAGGCAGCATAATGCTAAATCAAAATTAATTAAAATCCACATATATTCTAGTTTTTTTTACTGATGGATAGAATAACACTACTTACCCAAATAACAACCCTGAGCATCAGCAAAGCCTAGTAACAAATACCAATACCAAGAAACCTGTACAGTAAGGACACATGCAATGCTTGATATAAAAAAACTCCAATAATGTAAATTAATTTGCAGAAGATATTGAATAAGAAATAAAATGAAGATACGTATGTATATGCATATACATACCAGAGGTTTTTGATGCCTATAAAGCAATATGCTTCCATAAACCAAAGCTAAAGATCCATATGTAAACAGGCTCTGAGTTAAAGGTGCATCAACACCTATATATATATATATATATATATATATATATATATATATATATATATATCAATAATCAATTCATGTGGCCGTTTAAAATCCAGGAGAAAAATAAGAAAGTAAGAATACCAACCAAATTGGGCTATGAGAGAAGAAGTAATGCTCATGAGAGCAAGTAAGAAAGAAACTAGTTGACCAAGAAGTAGTATGCCAAGGATTTGTAAAGTTGCAGTTCTGCTCCACCAAGTACTAATGGTAGTCCAATCCATTATTGAAATATGTCCAATATGTTATTTCTCTGTTAATCAATTTTATTTTATTATAACAACAATGGATTTGACAAATCAATAATTGATGATGGAATTTGGAGTTTGGCAACGTTTAGTTTGGACCATAAAAAACATTGGTCCAACTTGGACCCATGAAATAACAGCCATAGATTTGTTATTAAGATTTACAGTTTCTTACCATTGCAGCAGGTTGGTACGTGTTGGCAAAATAATTATGTAGATGTACATATATTTATACAACCATTCCTTTTGCATATACACATTAAATCTGATTCAACCGTTCGTGGATCACAGTGTAAGTCCATTTAATTATTTAAAGACTCTGTTCGGTAAAAATAAGCTATAAGCTAGCTGATAGCTGAAAAGTTAGCTGATGACTGATAGCTTATAGCTGAAAAGCTTGCTTATTAAAAATAATGTGTTTGGTAAAATTAGCTATTGAAGTAGATGATAAGTATAAAATGACATAAAAGGACATGTTTTTTTTTTTGTTAATATACATATAGACACACATATTTTTTTGTAATGTGTTTATTTTTTAATATTTTTAATTATAGTTAAATATGTTTTTGATCCCTATAAATATTCAAACTTTTGGCCTTAGTCTCCATAAAAAAATTCTTCGACCTTTAATCCTAAAAAAAAATTCACCGACAATTTTGATCTCTGCTTTATGAATCCCAAAAATAAGAGAAAGGTGGAAACAAAATGTGAACTAGAATATATAAAATTTTACAACGTACAAAAGACTAGTTATTTTTTCCTTTAAAAAAAAATAGGCTAGTTATTTTTTGTGTGGTGTACAGCAGGTTAGTTATAGCAAAATATAAAGCATTTCCTTATATATATATATATATATATATATAAAGTGCTCCTTAAAAAAAAAAACAACGTGGCATTTTTTTTAAGGGAAAAAATATGGCAGTTATAAAAATGAACATGGGTAGTTGTTTAATTAAGAAAATAATTAATTTAAATTAGTAGGGTTAAAGTTGGAAGAAAATATAAAAAGCTACCGACTATAAGCTAAAAAGCTTCTTGAAATAGCTTTTCAAAAAACGCTATAAGCTCATGAAAAAAGTTTGTTACCAAACACGTCACGTTTTCATCTAACGAGCTTATAAGCTAATCCAACAAGCTATAAGCTAGCTTTTTTGAGTTACCAAACACACCCAAATGGTCTTGTTAACGAGTGCCTCCGGAGCACTTTTAAGCATTCCTTATGAAGAAATTATTCTTTAAAAAAAAGTAAAAACTTCAATTTACAATGCAATAAATGCACAAACTTTTATAAAAACCACTTTAGATGTATAAAAAGTGTCCCGAGGGCAACATTTTCCTTATTTAAAATCTTTCCAACCAAGATATTCATTTGTAAATGTTCATATAACTTCATTCTTGTTTAAGAATTTTAAGTTTTTACATGTAACTTGTACCTTTTTACCTGATAAATACCTGTTACAGGGGGTCATTTTAGGATAACATTAATATTCAGGATGCATGGTCATGATGCAAGGTTTTCGAACGATTTATGGACTGGGGGTTGCAGTAGCCTTCATTCTCACCTACCCAAAAATTTTCCTCAAGAAGGAGCTAATTTCTTTGTGTTCCCTTATTCTTCTAATGGTACTTGGAATTCGGACATGATTGGTACATATTTTCCTAGTGAGATTTGTGGAATCTTTATTCAAAATGGTAATTTTACTTTAAAAAGTGCTTTTAAGTTTCTTTACACTCCTTTCAAAAAAGTTTCTTTATACTCTTGGGAGAAATAATTGGGTGACATTGGCCTTTAATGTTTTTTTTTTGAACAAGTCAAAATGAAACGTAATAAAACATTATGAGTAATTCATCTCATACAAAGCGTGCAAAAGAGAATCATTCGACAAAATACAATGTTAAATGTCTTGTGCCGTTAAAGAGGCAACAAAAAAGAAAAACAAGAAGGAATCTACTCCCTAACACCCATACAAAGTAAAGGGTGCCGCCACCGGTCGTTATAACTGAAAGCGGAAGTGGGCATATTAGCTTTTAACCATAAAAAAGACATAAATTTAACACTATCCAATAATTTGCATAAATCCGCAGCTTTCCGCTTGAAAATCTCGCTGTTTCTTTCCTTCCAAACAACCCAAACACAAGCATGCCAGATTACTTTAAGGAAAGGATGTGTAAATGTTATTAATATCTTTAGTTCACTTTAGTTGAGAGACAATGATCATGAATGATTCCCTCATAAAAATGATGATGAATGATTAAAATAAATTATTTAAATGAGTGAGAATGAATAATTGCCACTCTAGACCCTATTTTGGATAAAATTTGAAATTGGAATCGTAATACTCCCTCCATATGGAAACTAACCCATAATAGACTTCTCACTTAAAATTTGTCCTTGAAGCAAGTTCATTTTTCAATCATTGGAGCAAGTTCTGTAATCTAAGATCTTGCTTCATATGAGTGGTTAAACTAGAACATTTTCAGTGTTTACAATGATATTTGGTCAATTTCGAGCACATTGGTCTACAATGTTCTTAGTCAAGCTTAATACATAGACAAATTTTCTCGTCTACGCAGTATTATTAATTTTTTTGGTCGCTTCTAGGGCGAGACTCAGTTTACTTTAGGTTTTGTTTGAGAGTTTGGTACAGAGGATAATGAAAAGCTTTGGGGGTGAAAAATATGAGGGAAAATGATAAATTTTTAACATTTTTTGAAAAAATAATTTTTTAGAGAATGATAAATTAATGCTTATGTTTACTATATTTTTAATTTTAAGAATATTATAACAACATAGATTAAATTTGAAGCATTCATATAAACCCTAAAAAACCTTCCAAAACCTTCCTCCAATACAATTTTTGAATTCTCCAAATGATAAGAGTTTTGTATTATGAAGAAAAATTAACTCCTAAAATCCTCCCCTCCCATTTAACTCTACTTCTTACACTTATTCATTCATTTTTTTTTTTCAAAATTCTCCCCTCCATTCCCCTCCAAACTTGCAAACAAAGCCTTAAAAGTGGAATCCAAAAAACTCACATTTTCAATCAACAATCCAATTTTATTTTACTATAAAAAATGAAAACATTTACGATTCTCACACACAATTGTGTCCCTACATCTACATCTCCTATCTAAATGAATTCATCAAAATTGAATACACATTTTGGGGTTGATTTCAATGCTGGAAATAGACTATTTAAATGAATTTGGTTGGGATTTTCCGATCTTTCGTTGAATACACGTTTTTAGAATTTTCTATGCAATGCTTCTTTAAAAAAAAAATTATCTATGATTTCTTTTGAATTAGTTCTTGGGTCTTGGTCCAATATACGTGTTTTCATTTCTCGGCTTGACATTGGTTTAGTCTTTCACATAAAAAAATCCTGCTCTCCCCATGCATTTTTGGCTCGCGCTCTGCAGCCAATATCAAATGTCTAAATCCGTCCGCTCATGCAGTATCATGTATAAAATTATGAAGATGCTCTCATTTTTTTCCAAATAAATATGAGACATGATTCAATCTAAGTATGTAATTTTTATGGCTCTTCAATGAGAGACTTAAGAGCTCTCATGGATGATAAAAATGCATGAATCCTTAAAAATCACCATACTTCTTTAGATGTTATTAACACCACTGATGTTATCTCTCCCCTTAACATTCTTGTAAAATTCAGGTGAATTGTGTTTATTATCATCTACAAAAGAGATTCTCACATCAGGAGAGGAATTTGTGGGTCTTTGCCAATAGAGTTGACATTTATTAACTTTTGTCATTTTTATAAGAACCTTTTTAAATATCAAGATGTATCAATTATTACTATTATTTTTTTATGTTACTGAAACACCCTTAATTTAGTAAAAACAAAGTCCCTAATTACCTAATAGAATTAAAAGATAAAGGTGTCCGAGAGCTGAACTCAATTGATCGGAACATTGCATAATTTATACAGGGATCGAGGTTCGAACTTCAAACACCCCAGTTCCCCACATTTAAACGTATGAGTTCAAGTCACTAGGCTACTAGATAAAAAAATTAAAAGATAAAGACAAAATTTCACCGGAGGTCTTTTGTATTTACTACATTTGAGTTTTTTTTTTTTTTTTTTAACATTTAGGTCATTTATCTTTTAAAGCGTACGTATAAATTAATCTTTTTTACATTTATTTCTTAATCATTGTAGAATATTTTTTTTTTTAAAAGTATAAACATTAGCAAATTTAATACATACTTCTTTAAAAATACAAATTTAATACATACTAAAAAAACAAAATTTATATAAAAGTGATTTCTTAATTTTGTATTTTTCTTAGTGAAGTTCTTAAAAATATCTTTCATGAAACAAGTTGAAAGATCAAATTCGTAAAAAAAAAAGTTGAAAGATCAAAGAAACAACAAAATTCACTCATTCAATGAATCCATTCCTCTTATTCCGTTTTTGTTAATGAAAATTTTGTTTACTTTTTTTTATCTTCTCTTCTAACTTCTCAACCAAGTACTTTGCCGATAATCTTGTTCCCATCACACCACTAGATAGATAGGAACGACCCCACCAACCTCCCACTCTCCAACTTGGTGCCACGCCTTCTCTCCATAGATGCATCCACTCCAACTCTTTTTTTCATTAGATATTAAAAAAACAAAAATTCATTTATACAAGGGAAAAAAAAGGTCAAATTCTTGAACAAAAAAAGTCAAATAAATTAAATGTATTTGATGTTAATTTTTAACCAAATACATTAATATTCCCCTAAAAAAACAAATACATTGATATTTGTAAAAAAATTAGATGTATCTGGTTTTAATTATTAACCACATACATAAAAAATAAAAAAAATCAATCTATGAATTCTCTCAATTACGTCTATTTTCATTGGGTGATAAATAAGAAATTACGTTCTAAGCCGCTACGATACGATCTTCACCACCACACCACTGCCGCTGCCGTCACAGCCAGCCTGTCTTTTGTTCTAATCCCATACATTAAATAATTTACCATTTTTTAATTAACCAAATCAACACTAATCCTCAAACACAACTGTTCATTCTTATTCTATTAATTAACTAATATTTTCTTTGAAAACGATCATAACAATTTGTCCCCTTTCGCCGTTTCTTCCTCTCTCTCTCTTCAATAACCTTTCCGACTCTGTTATCATCATTCTTTCTCTTCCTTTTCCCTCTCCCTTATCTCTTCTTTCTCAATTTCCTCAACGACTCTTTCTCTTCATTCAGGTACAATTTCTCTGAATAATAATTCCTGTATTATAATTCGATTATGTTTTAGTATTTTGTAAAATTTTAAGATTCATCGTTTCTATTATTCCTTGAATTTCATAGGAATCTAAACGCGTTGTGAAATTGAATATTCTCGTTGTTGAAATTTACGCAGGATAAGAATCTTTTCATCTGAAACCACAGATCTATCACCATCTATGGCGGAAGAGCACCGATGTGAAACTCCAGAAGGCCACAGACTCTGCGCAAACAACTGCGGCTTCTTCGGCAGTTCAGCTACGATGAATCTCTGTTCAAAATGTTACAGAGACATTCATTTGAAGGAGCAAGAACAAGCCAAAACTAAATCAACAATCGAAACGGCTCTCTCCTCAGCCTCCGCTTCCACCGCCGTGGTCGTTGCTGCTTCGCCGGTTGCGGAAATCGAATCTCTCCCTCAACCTCAACCACCGGCGTTGACCGTACCGTCGATCGTGCCAGAAGCATCGGACAATTCATCAGGACCGGTTCAATCGAACCGGTGCGGGACGTGTAGAAAGCGGACCGGGTTAACCGGGTTCAAGTGTAGATGTGGAATTACATTTTGTGGGTCCCACAGGTATCCGGAGAAACATGAGTGCGGTTTTGATTTCAAAGCGGTGGGGAGAGAGGAGATAGCGAAAGCGAATCCTGTGATCAAAGCTGATAAGCTCAGAAGAATTTGATTTGATCTCAGCCGTTGGATGAATGAGAAGTTGATCTGGACCGTTTGTTGCGTACCTACTCATACGAATCTTGCATGATGATTCAACGCTAGCTTGATGAAATGAAATGTATAAAATCTTTATCTATTAAAAAAGGTTGAATAAGTCTTTTTTATTTTTTATTTTACGTGGCTTTTGCTTTGTAGTAAAGGGAAAAAAAAGTGATTTTTCTTATGTTGGATGGAATTGAAGATTTTAAGTCCACGCAAGCGCGTTTGGAAATTATTATGGTGTGGTCCAAATGTAAAGCGTTGCCGTTTAATTTAATATTCTACTAGTTTATATTGGCAAAATTTATAGTGGGTGGAGCATTTGGTTTGTGTGAAAATTGAAACAAGTCGTTCTCGTTTCTTTTGTTATCACTAGTGTTTGTCTATAATCCAGATGGTATACTACGATTGAAAGAAGAGAATAAGTCAAAATAGGCACCTCTAAAATTTAATTTTAATTGAAAAGAAAGCATGCTAAATTCATCGAAACAAAGATATAAAGGACTTAATACAATACTCTCTTCGATTTTACTTTTTAGATTCATTTTAAGTAATAATGTATATGTATGCGGTCTATAATATGAACTACATACGGAGAAATTATGTCTATATCATTTAAAATATTCTAGAAGAAACATTTTAAATTATGTCTATATCATTTAAAATATTCTAGAAGAAACATTTTTCACGGCATATTTATTGCTTGATTATACATTATTGCTTTAAACCAGTTGGGTTTATTTCAATCCCGTTGGTATGCAGAAAAGGGTTAATCTAGAGGGGGTGTTATTTAAGAAGACTTTGGGTGTGTTTGGTTGTCAGAAGAAAGTGTCTAAAGAGAGAAAGATGTGAGAGAAAGTTAGAAAAGAGAGAAGTTGATGAGAAAAAGAGTAGATTTGAGATATTGTTTGGTATAAGAGAGAAAGAAGAGAAATAGAAGAGAAAGAAGTGTGTTTATTTTTAAAAAGACTAAAATACCCCTATACTAAAAATGTTAATATATGAATTTAATTTTCATATAAACATTAATGTAATTTTTTATATTAATTTAATCAAGAATAATTAAACCACATTTTTACATAGAAATTGAGTAAATTATTTACTTAACTAATTATTCAAGATATTTGAATTTAATCGATTAAATTAATTCTTTTTTGGCTAAATTTCATTTTTCGCCCTCTAAGTTTCAAAATGTTGCGATTTTGGCCTCCTATTAAAAAAATGGCAAAAGTGACCCCCTATGTTTAGGGAAATATGCTCTTTTGACCTCCTAACATAAGGGAAATATGCTTTTTGACCCCTTATGTTTACAAAAAGTTGCGATTATGGCCCTTTTTTTGGAACACGTGGCGTCTTCTCAGCAATTTTCGGATGAAGGGGGCCAAAATTGTCATTTTTTTTAATAGGGGGCAAAAATTGCAACATTTTAAAACATAGGGGGCGAAAAGTGCACTTTAGCCTTCTTTTTACACAGTCATTTAGCTTAAATTAATTCATTGGTTAACTAATCAGTAAATTTCAATGGTTTAATTTTGTTTTACAAGAGAGATCAAATAAGGAGAAGCATGTAGTTGCTTAGTTTCCTTCTCAACTTTTGTTCTCGACCTGCTACAACAACAAAAGAAAAAAACTTGAAAACAAAATGATAAATAATACCAGTAGCCACTGTATATATCATTGAAACCAGGGAGAAATGTGGAAAAAAGAAAAAAGTTTATGTCTCCACTGCATTTCTCCGCACATAAGGAGAGAAGTGAAATAGGCATGGGTCCCACAACATTTTGTCTATCTTCTCAACCAAAAAGATTTCCCATCTCTCTCCAACTTCTCTCTCCCTTCTTTCTCTCTTTCGTATTTCTCTCCTACCAAACACAGCGTAAGGAAGGGAAATTTTACCAGATGCCCCTACACGTATACTCTCACCCCCTACATTTTAGGGGAATTGTCTATTTTACCCATCAATATAAAATTAAAGGTTTTTTCTAGATTACCTTTGAAGAATGGTGGCTAATGTGTATTGATTGAGGTAAATTACCCATAATTCTTCCATGATACCCTAGTTGTCACCAAAATTAAAATACCAATTTTTTTCCTCCAAAAGTTGCTGGTTCACCCTACAATGAAAAACCTACCGGAAAACACATTCTAAGTGTTCCGGGTAGGGAAAAGCATCAAATTCATCGTTCCTCTTTAAAATCTCGTCCTCTTGTTCAACGTCTTCCGGTCTAGATACTGAGTTTCCCCATAATCAATTCTTTGCATTTCAATTTGTCTTTCCTTTACATACTAGATCTGGATTATCGGATTTTATTTCAAATTTGCTTTCGGATGAGTCACCAATAATGAGTTT
The DNA here is from genome assembly GCF_003473485.1 of Medicago truncatula. NCBI lineage: Eukaryota > Viridiplantae > Streptophyta > Magnoliopsida > Fabales > Fabaceae > Medicago > Medicago truncatula. The sequence continues at coordinate 49,294,186 of NC_053048.1, forward strand.
TCCAAATCAATTCTTTGTCTTTTCGGAAAACTTAAACCATCCCGTTGGATTCAATTGTTATGGTGAGTATTAGTGAAACCTACTTTTATTCAATTTAATAGCTTCTTCACACTGTTGTTATATGAACAGTGGTTATGATGAATGATGAACTGTGGTGATACCAGCTGAGAAAGAGAAAGGAACCCCAACAAAAGAATAAATTTTTCAGGCTCATAGACATCAATTAGTTAAAAATACATATCCAAATTATTGGTTATGATCTTATAATAAATTACGTATCCAAATTATTACGGTGACCGGTGACCTAATTTGAAAGATGGGGATCGACAAAATACCAGAGATTATTTGATTAAAAAAGGTTTCTGAAAACCATGAGGGGGTGAACTCATATGGACAGGGAAATGTTGAAAGTGAGGGTGAAAAAATGTCTAAATAATTAAATGACAAAAGGTTAATATTGGATTTTTTTGATAAATTGTAGGGGTGAAGGTACGAATGTAGGGGTATAGGGTAAAACTTCCTTAAGGGATGGTGTTATTTAAGAAGACTTTAAGGGAGGTGAATGTAAGTTGTCTTAAAACTAATGACAAGCGTTCTATGTAAAATCTTGCAATTGATTTAACTTGGATTCAAATTAGGAAGAACAAAAACGTGGTGAATTGAGCTCCTGTATAATATCAAAGAAAATGAAATTTAGAGAATTGTGTACATATTTCTAAGGAATGAGATTAAAAAAATTATGCATAAAAGTTGTTTAAAACGATAAGTTGTTTTGAGTAGCTTCAAAAATAACCCGTAATAAACAGGTCCTCAACTTTACATTATTTGTGCAACAAATATTGCTCAAAATTGAGAATTTACAGCTCTTGATGAGCAACTTGTTGGTTTGGCGTCTCTGAACATGCTTTCAAGTTGCTTAAGCTCTCTATCCAGATTCCATCAGCTACAATTGCATCCTTGTCGTTGTTGCGATGCCATGACCAATGTGCATGAGTTTCATTCAGTATTCGTAACCTTCCATGACCGAAGCTTGGCTCTCGAAACAATGAGAGTGGACTTGGAGGATTCTTAAACCTATGATCAGCAAGCAATATATAATAATATTTCAGGTCCCAGAAGAAATTTACATTGACTAAAAACAAAAAATTATATGTGTGCATAGACCAAAAACATATTTAAACCTATATAAAATATACTTCACCTTAGTGCAAGTCCCTCGCGGTTTCCTCCATCCCCAATTGTCACATACATTGGACCGCATGAATCAGCCTTGTTATTGTAAATTCGAGTCTGCAATGAATTCAAACAGTTAACCGAAAAAAATTATTATCATATCAATTTATCTGTGTCAAAATGATATGAATAAACAAAACAATAGTAGTGAAAAACATGACATACAAATCGTTCATACGCATGAACATGTCCAGCAAAAACCAAATCAACACGAGCCTTAAAAAGCAACTCTTCCATAGCTTGTCTCATGGATTCACCTTCACCTTGATGTGCCTCATTAGTAGTATACCAAGGTGCATGAACCATTGTAATAACCCAAGGTGTCTTCACCCTATCAATCTTAGTAAGGTCTAATTGAAGCCACTCATATTGTTGTGATTCAACACTAAAATCAGCATATGAACCCAGCATAATAATATGTACCCCAGCAACCTCAAAAGAGTAATAGAGATTTGAGTTTGAACCACTCTCTTGAAATGGCATTGGCCAACGGGTATTGTAAGCCTCAAAGCCTTTTGGGTATATAATTGGAAAAATCTCAATTTCGTGGTTTCCTTCAGTAACCATCCATGGTCTTTTACTAGCATATGGTTCTACTAAACGACCAAAAGAATCCCATAATGGTTGTTGTGAGTCTGCATATGATAGATCTCCTGGTATCAAGAATACATCGTAGTCGCTTTTGTCGACATGTTTTAGGGTTGATGCAGTCCATTCAGTTTGTCCCAAGTCTCCTACATATCAAAATAATATGTACATTGTTAAAAAAAAATCAATTTATTGTATGGTACTACTCCTACTGTTTTAGAGTATGGGACACTTTACGTTCATACGTTCTTATGAACGTTGATTTTTTTCGTCAACACTTTGAAAATAAAATTCATATAAATTAGTGTGACATACATTGATTTCATCAAATAAAAGAGTAACTGTCAAATAGAGTGTTTAATAATGAGTATCGCTAACATTCCTCTCGCAAACAATATCACGTTTACTTTCTCCTCAAAGGTGATTTTATTGGTAAGTTCTGTGACTATCTAATGATCTTGTACACTTTACGCACCCTTCAATTATTAAAACCTTATCTTAAGCATTGTCGACCATTGCGTTGGCTTGAAGCAGTCATTGCCTCCAAGTAACAAACCCAACTAACTAATAAGCTCAATAGGACAATAACATAACTCCAAAACCAATAAACAATAATAGTAATATGAAACCAAAACCAAACCTTGAAGCAAAAGAAACTTACCAACAATGACAAATTCAATAGGAAACTTAGAGGGTGGTGTCTTGAAGGAAAACTCAGGACCCAAACCTCCACACCTGTAGAAGTAAGTTGTGTTTGGCTCCAAAGGTCCAATCACAGCATTGTGTATTTTTCCAGAATTGTAGAAAAAATATTGGTACGATGTATGCTCCCCCATTGTTTTTTCACTATACTCCCCTGCTTTGGTTCCATACTCAACCATAGTTTCTGTTTCCTTGTCTTCCGTTATCCATGACACTCTCATCTTATCTTTCCCCACCAATGAAATATGCACCTACAAGCAAAAAAATGTCACAAACAACGTCACTAATCTTAAAATGACCAATTTAATGTATGATTATAGTCAAATTTGTTTTGAATTTTTTCACTAAATGAGTTTGTGACTGGTTTATTTAGTGTGACAAAATATATGAATTTATCAATGAGTTAAGGTAACTAAAATTTATAATGAACCTGTTGAGGTTCTGAATTGGAGCGTTGATGGGGAGTGATGATGAGCTGACTAGCTGGTTGACGAACAAAATTGTTTTCTTGAGACATTAGAGGTTGTGGGAACAAAAGGAAGCATATAGTTTGCAAGAGGATTGGGAACATAACTAGAGACTTTGTGCATTTTGCCATCAAGTTGTTTTGGCTTAGACTTGTACAATTGGTGCAATTTTTGAGCTAAGAGTAGGTTTCTTTAAATGGAGTTGCGGTAGGAAGAGAAGAGAATATGGAAAGCATCAAAATATGATACTACATTACGTGCAGGTTGTTGCAATGGCTTTGAAGTTTGAAGAAGATCTGTGACAATCTATTGTCTTAAAGCAAGGACCACACGCTTTATTGTACTTGCTTTCTATTGCCTTTGCCAATTTGGACAATATTATTGGACACGTATGGATGCCTACAAATTACATGTCGGTATTCTTATTTACAAGGTTGAACTTCTCATTTATGCAGTATGGAATCAACTTAGACTATCACAAAATTAGTAGAATATCCTTTTCTATTTTTTTCTTCTTGTGTAAATCGGATAGGATAGGGCCACATGATGAGACACCTCTCTCTCATATTTTTAAGAGAAATGATATTTGTACAACTATTTTCTAACAATTTTTTGATAACTTTCTCTCTTATACTCATATTTTTTTTTTTATTCTCTATCTTTATTTTTCTCTCTCTATTATTTTTGACCTATCAAATGAGAGAAAACCAAAGTTGCCATAAAAATTGTACAAATATCACTTGTAGAGACGAGGTTATATCATCAATGTGCTCTTGGATTAAAAATTAGTTAATTTGATACACGCCCGTCTTAAATTATTATTACAAAATTAAATTGAATTTACAATTAAAAATTATATTTGAAATTTAGGAATAGCGAATTATTTTAAGAGCCATTTGAAGGAATGTATATAGAGTGCCGGTGGTTTTATTCGGGACGATAATTGTATTTGGTTTGCTAGATTCTCCTTAAATGATGGTCAAGGTGATATGTTATTTCTCTAAAAAAAAAAGGCTTAAATATGATTTTCGTCTCTGTAATTTAGACCCGTTTTGATTTTCGTCCCTGTAAAAAAAGAAGTTTGAAAAACATCCCTGTAAAATTTTTTTTGTTTGAAAAAGGTCCCTGGCCCCATATTTTTGATGATATGGCATGGGTTTTGCCACGTGGCAGTTGCTGATTGTGCAACTTCTGCCACGTGGCGCTGACGTAACATGCCACATAATATTAAATTTTTAAATTTTAAAAATTGTTTTTAAAATTAAAAAATCGGAAAAAAAATAAAAAAAAACATTTTAAAAAATCTGAAAAAAAATTCAAAAATCATTAAAAAAATTCGAAAAAAAAAACTGTTAAAATTAAATTTTCGACCATTAATTTTTTTTAATTTGAAAATTATATTTTTTTCTTCATATTTTAAAAAAAAAATTATAAAAATCATTTCATTTTTTTTTCGAAAATTTATATTCAGAAATTTCAGATTTTATAATTTAAAAAAAAAAATATTTTTGAAAATTATATGATAAAAATAATTTCAGAAAATTATTTTAATATTTTTAAATTTTTTTCAGATTTTTTAAAATGTTTTTTTTTATATTTTTAAATTTTAAAAAATATTTTTAAAAATTTAATATTATGTGGCATGCCACGTCAGCGCCACGTGGCAAAAACCATGCCACTTCAACGTTTTAGTGGGGCCGGGGACCTTTTTCAAAAAAAAATTACAGGGATGTTTTTCAAACTTTTTTTTTTAAAGGGACGAAAATCATATTTAAACCAAAAAAAAAAAGGTGATATGTTATTTGATGAGCTTTTTGAAATTTATCATGGTATCACTGTTGTGTTTCAGTATGGGCATTCAAGAGCAATCATAGAATCAGAGAGCCTAGAGGCTATTCAGTTGTTGACTCAAAAATGAGTGAGTTTCATGAATACCGTTCGTTACTGCTAAGGATTATCAATTTGATCGACCATGCACCAGATTTGATCTTGCATCATATATTTTGAGAAGTTAATCTCAGTATTGATTGGTTGGCAAAATACGAAAAAAAATCCGCTATAGGTGTCACAGCATGCTCCTTTACCTCCTTTTATCTACTAATTATCATATTATCATAGTACGTATGTTTAAATAAGGTTGCTTTTTATTTTCTGAATGCAAAAATTAGGTTGCTTTTATTTGATAAATTTGTGAATAAAATACAAGTCATTATCGATTTTAGGCAAACCTATTTTAGTACGCATGTTAGGCTATAAACAATGACTTTGGATTTCAAATGTTGCCTTATTGTTTGCGACACGTAATGTATTAAAATAGCTTTAGAATATGCTTCCACAAAATTAGAAAATGCTACTGAAAGTAGCATCAATCACGCTACATTTTGTCTTTATAACTTGTACCCTAAACATCTGTTAAACAATAAAAAAGTAAAATTTTATTTTGAAGAAATCAACTTTTAAATGTTTAAAAGCTGAACATTCAACTTCCAAGACAATTGTGTCCTGTTTCAAAAAAAAACGAAGACAATTGTGTCCTAACCAAGTTAAAAAGTTTTTTTTTTTTGAATTGATGATGAAACACGTTATTTGCAACTAAAAATTACTTTTTTTTTTGTTGCAAAAGAGGGTAAAAAATAATTTTAACTTGCATATGATGGCCATAGTTGGCATAAAAAAAATGTCATTGTTGTTTAACAGCAAATATAAAAGTTGGCACTATCAATATGGAAAGTCTTGAGGAAGAATAGGTTTTAACTACGGTTAAACTGTGGCTAATGTGATATGTTTTAATAAATACATTGGGCCATCATTCATATGCCAATTATTTTAGATAAAAAAAATTACTAATCCAAAAAAAAAAAAAATCAGTCAACATTAAGACTTCATCACCTACAAGTCACAACACAGCTATGACTTAGCACTGATCAATTTCACACAAAAAATGCTTACTTTTGTTACTTTATTGCATACATACCAATTCAAAAATTTCTTCTATTCTCATGAAAAAAGTGGAAGAAAATAATGTTAGTACAAAGATTTAGATAAACTAATAATTGAGAAGATAATGTGAGTACTCCAATAGGATAAGAAAACAAGCTAGTTAGATAAACCAATTATATTTGTACATGCATTGTGAGGACAGTATCCCTTTGCATAGAGGTCCAATAAAACAAGCACCAATGAAGCTTGCTAATGACATTACAAAATCCTCTAACAAGAACTGGGATTTGGATAAAATTTCCACAGGTTGTGATGTTCCTGGCCTTGATGCCATCCATATACCTGCTCCAATTACTAGTATAGATGCTAAAAGTATGAACAATTTCAAGAACCCGATCACTGTGTTGTTGAACTTATACACATTGATCACTTGTAAAGTTGCATTACTTTAATACATTTCCGAAAAGAACAAATACACAATAGTATCCCAAGTAAATCAATTACTACAAGGATCATTTTGCATAGTGAACGATAATCACTCAAAAACTTAAACCAAAACCAAAAGAGAGAGAAAGTGTACTCACAATAATGTCTTTTACACTCAATCTATATACTAGAAATAAATATTGTCATGAGAAATTAGTGATAAATAGAATGAAGTATGAAAACTGTATGTGGGAGTTGTGACGAATTCGGCTCTCAAACCAAAATCAAGAATAATGCTTTCCCGAACTAGGGAATGTGAGGGTTAAAATCCAATTACTTCAGATTACTCGAAGTGGAATTTTTACCCATTTGAGCAACTAAAAATTGACGATGTACAAAAATACACCACTTATAACTATTAATTTGACTTCAGAAGAAAGAAAAACTAATAAAAAACCAAATTGTATCTAGATCGTACATAAATATGTTGTTGGACAACAAAATAGTTGTCCAAATAACATTTCACTTTCTCTTAAATTAACATAGTACAATATAAGATATGTCCTTTCTTTCATTCATTGGCGTTTTTAGTTGGTCAAGGCCACCGATAACTGCATAAAGGAATCTTTCGGTACTTGCTGGTAAACAAACTTATTACAAGCACTCTCTAATCTTTGCAAAAACATACCAATAATTGATGGTGAGTGGATGCAAATAATCAGAGACATTGCAGGTATCTAGTTAGTGTCATTATTCTTACATGTAAAAAGCATGAAAAACGATAGGCATTGGAGGAGTCCAATTACATTGAATGAAATGCCAACTCAAGTTAAAATATCCAATAACTATGAAGTACTGGAAACACCGAACAGGGAAGACATTGAAGTCTATAAATGGACAAAATCTGCAAGTAAATTATTGTTTGTAAAGAATGAATTTTGCAATATCGTCGAGTCCTCCTTCCTCATAACATTTGCCAATCCGTTCCAAATAGCCGTCCCAATTTCCCTCTATAGAAGCCAAATCTAACAAGAAAGCTGCTTCATCCAATACAACCTGCAATTGATTTGAAAGTGAAAATAAGAAAAGATTAGCATGAATATCAGCAGGTGCCCTTGTCATTCATTTTTTATGTTGATAGACATTATATTCAAATGTAATCGATAAATAGTTGAAAATATACGAAACCTGTGCAGGCGCCTTCCCTTTTTTAAGATCTTCTTGCCTTCCCTCTTCAGTCACCTTCTCCTTAATATACTCAATTTGCTCATCGTCCCATTGAGCTATATCAGCAACGTCCTAAGCAAACAAATTTGACGGAAGAAGTACCCGAAAAGTATGAAATAGATGGGAATAAGTACGGAAATATAAAATATGAATGATAAAATTACACATAACTAAAAAATTCATACCCCTTCTTTCAAAAAAAAAAAAAATCATACCCTGTACATGCAGCCTAGAGTCCACCATGGTGATTTTAAAGCTCCCCTGGCGGCATCTTTAGCTTCTACTTTACGCCCAACCCTATAATTGTTTTTTTCCAGCAACAATAGCTCCTTAGAAGTTGAGAAAAGTAGGTTCACATTTATCATTTTGACCAAATTCGAGATGTAATAGAAAGTATTTACTACTACCAACCTCAACATAACCTCAGCATTGAACACAAAAGGTCGTGCAAATCCTGGAAAATGCTCCTTCTTTGTATAAAATTCCCCCGTCACTAAAGCTGAAACCTTCCACACACAGACATAGCCAATATGTATCAATTGACTATGACTAACGCTCGAGGAACAAATAAAATGTGAAAGAATTTTATAGTGTTATATTACCTGATCTCCTTCATCAAAATGCCGCTTCACTTTGCGCTCTAAGACATCAGGAAATATACCAACCTAAAAATAGATTAGGTTCTTGCAATGATTGATTGTGAGAGTGAACAATACAAGTTTACAAATTTATGAATACCTTTTTCAGAAGATAGCTGTCTAAGTTAGAAATCCCAGACTCGGCAAAATCACCCTTTCTATAAAGCTTTTCTCCAACATCAGCTGAAGCATGAAAGAGTTCTTCATTTCTCTCTTGACTGTCCTTCGCATCTTCTTCAACCAATATCCTGTGAATATATTGGTCTACCTGTATGAAGCAAATAAACAGCTTGCATTAATCAATGTATATTATCGACTATCATATTCTTCAATCACATAGTATCGTCACAATAAACACAAAATGAAGTGTCCATTAGTCTATGTGTGTGTATTATCAATTATCAACAATAGCCACCGTGATGTAGTGTTTCCCTTACAGTCTTAGCTAAAAGCCACACTCCGTGTTTTTTCACTTCCACCACCGGCATTTCCAATCTGTAGGTGTTTGCAACTATGAGACTATAAGATTCAGAACAATAAATTAACCATGAAAAAGGGATGAACATGGAGCCTCACTGGGGTGGAGCTGTGGGCCATCGCAGCAGTGCAATTACAGAACCTGTGAAGAAAATAATCATAGAAAGTTTATAAACAATACCACAGAAGTTTAAGATTTAGGACCTATTGGATTGATGTATTTGAGTTTCTCTGATGGCATAACCATATGCGCCAAAGTTTAGGAGAGCTTATAGAAACAGCTTATGACATGTAAATAATTTGTTTTCAGCTTATTTCTATAAGCTCTCAGTGATAGCTTATGAAAACAGCGTGTACTTTGACTTCATTTTATTGTTTGTCATAGAAATAGCTTATACATTAACACTCATATGATAAACACTTAATTGAGTTGTTTATCCTAACAAAACCCTATTTCTAAAAGCTATTAACTCTTAAATCCTTACCGGAGCTGTTTTTTGACAGGGGAATAGCAAGGGGGATTAATCCTTGCTTGGCACCCGGAGAAATAATTGTTTCCCCTGTTATACACAAATCATAACAAACAAACAAATAATTATCACCTAATTAATATCAAACCGTAGAAGTACTTCAAATTTCAAACCAAATATGTTTATATACTCTAGCATGGTTTCATACACCATATTAATGAGTAAACACCCAAATTGGTCCTTGAAATTGTATAATTGTGTCAATCTAGTCTCTCACATTATCAATATTTCAAAATGATGGGTCACGAGTGGATTCGGGGGATCATCCATATTGGATCAAGAACAATCATATAAAGATAATTTGACGCCACATCTTTACGCAAAACCTTAAATACATTAGGCTTATGGGTCCTTTCACTTATAAAGTGTTCAACCTCCACTTTTCTAAATCACACTTGCTACACAACACAAAATAATCTCTAAAATTTCAATTTTTTAATCAAGTTACCCCTCTAAAAGGATTTTTAGGGACTGAAATGAGATTAAGTCCCGTTAATGGTTATTCCATTAAGGGAGCATATAATTTTCTAACATCAGTGGACGAACCTATTGCAAGGGGATTGTTCGATGACGTTTGGCATACGAAGGTCCCGTTAAAGGTATCAATTTTTGCGTGGCGACTTCTCTGTAACCGTCTTCCGACAAAAGATAATCTTCGGCGGTGCCGTGTCCTTCAGCATGACGATAACAGATGTGTAGGAGGGTGCGGTGGTGAGGAGTCAGTAGGTCATCTTTTTATTGGTTGTACTACTTTTTGCAGTGTCTGGTATATCTATTTAATTGGTTAGGCATCAACTTCGTGGCTCCAGAAGCGACTGGCGAACATTTTCATCAGTTTGGTCACTTTTCCGGGTTAGCGCGATCTACTTATCCGTTTCTCAAATTGATATGGCCCGCGTGTGTTTGGATCATTTGGAAGGAAAGGAATAACAGAGTTTTTAATCAAAAGGCATTGGTTCCAACTCAATTAACAGACAAGGTAAAAATGTTATCTTTCCATTGGTTGAAGGCGAAACTCATTATCTTGTATGGGTCTAATGTTGTAATTAGTGTATATTTCTTTCCTTGTAATTTCGAGCAGCTCTAGTATGAGATATTTGTGACTGTCTTGTTCAAACTTTTGGGTGTTTCTCTTTTGCACGCCTTGTGGGAGATGAATCACTCCCATTGATATAATATATTGCATTTTGGCTTGTTCAAAAAAAAAAAAAAAAAGTTGGTAATATCGATAATCCATTTGAAATCAAGGGTCTGTTTGGGAGGAGGGTTTTGAAGGGCTGAGTCTACATCTTGATATATAATTGATATTTAAAAAAAAAATGAAAAGAATGTCATGATTAATGTTTATATATTAGTTTAATTATACTTGATTGATTTAAGAAAATATTCTATAGTGTCCGTAATTCAAAAATGAAAAGTAAGTCCTTCCTCACTTCCCCTCCAAATCCTCCATCCAAACAAAGCCTAAGTGAATAATATCAAAATGCATTTTGTAATTTGATTGATCGTCATTTAAGAATATTGATAATGTGTGGATTAGTTTGATACATCTATACAATTACAATGACAACTTGGATATTTATTCCCAAAATAATCGAAGTCACATATTCAACTAACTACATTCACAAAACACAAATTCATAACTGTTCTAAAGTTGAGTACAACAAATAAGCTGAATTTGAAGAAGAAGAAGAAGAAGAAGTGGAAAATGGTACCTCTAGTTTTCAAGATAGTCAAGAGTTGTGAGAGATGCTGAGGAGGTTGAGTTACAGCTACATCTTTTACAAAAGAAACATGCTCTGCAACAACGGAGAAAGTGAAGAATGGAAAAAGCCAAACAATAAGAAATTTGGAATGAGATGAGATGAGAGAATAGTGTTACCAGGAATGGAGGAAGAAGAAGAGATGCGAAGAGAAGCTGCACGGTGGTTGAGAAACAGAGGCACGGCGTTGCAACGTGAACTTCCGCCACACAATACTCCGCCGCTCATCTTCATTTCTCTAGTTTTTTATTCTCCTCCACACTCCCTATATCTGTTTTTCTTTTTCCGTTTCCAAAAGTTTTGTAAAATTAATAAATAAATACAGTAATTAATAGTTAATGTAACTTAATAGAAGTGTTTTGGGTTTAAAAACAATTTAATTGAAGTTTTTTTTTTTTTTTAAGGTCAATGGGTTTGAATCCCGAACCTTCGTATATATTATACATTATTCATATCAACGTGGATTAAGCTCACGAGAACAATTGAAGTGTTTTGTGAAAAAGAAAATTTATAATTATGTAGATCAAACCTATAAAACTTCATGAGAAAACTATATGATATTTTATCATATTATCAGGATATATTAACATATTAATATTAATAGGTGCTGAAATTGTTAGAAGTTTTGTTTACATAATCATCAACATAAGCATTTTGATTGATTTAATTTTTCTTTTATAAAGAGTTATTAATGGTGTAAGTATGTTAAGTTTGACCGCAATTGCCAATGAACTCGAGCTCTCCGTCTTAAATATATTATGAATATATATTACATATAGTATATAATTGTTATTGATAGAATTTAATTTGTATGTATCCCTAATGAATATTCAAGTAATAAGAGATTTAAGCCTCTCAAGCTACCATGAGTTTGATCTTTGATAGGGATGGCAATGGGTATTTAATGGGTAGGGTACTACAATGCCCATTCCCATACCTGTATTTTTAAAAATTATCTGTACTCGTGCCCGTACTCTCGTGGGCAACAACTTTAGTGCTCTTCCCCATATCATATGGGTATCTAAATGCACATACTCGCACCCATTATCCACACTTTAACTATGAAAAGACAATAAAAACATCACAATTGAAATAAAACTATGAACAAAATATTTTAAAATTAACTCATAAAATAATATGAATCGTAGTATTTAGTCAAATTAAAAACATTCAAAATATCTTTAAAATATTGTACACTAACAGGATGTAATTGTTATTGTATTAAGTAGTTTTTTGATTTAGGTTTTAGTTTAGGTTTAAATAGCTAAATAAATTATTTAATTATACATTAAAAATAAATAAATTACTTATGATATTAAATAAATATGTATATGCGGGGTTGCGGGTCTGGGCAGTATAGTACCCTTATCCGTGCCCATGCCCATTAAAATTTGTGGGTATTACCCGGATCCATCCCCAGACCCATGATAGCGGGGTTTTACTCTCCCCATTGTAGCTATTTTATGTGGGTATTCATTGGGCCTGGGTCCAAATGTCATCCCTAATCTTTGACCACTGTGTTTAAAGAAAATATGATCGAGAGGGACAAATCCACTTTATGTGTTTCACAATTCTCAACGAAGATTAATCATCGATAAAGAGTAAAAAAAACTCTTACCTATGGCTATAACATGGTTGCTCGAAAGAAAAGAAAAATTGTATGTGTCATCGGTATAAATAAGTTTTAATTACATGTTCAGTAAAATTTCACTATTTAGACTTGCCGTTGTCATGGTATTATTTTTCTTAATATATATGTATATAAAACTAAACAGCGGGATATGATTAAATGTGTGTAAAACTATTTTAGTTGCACTTTTGGTCATAAAATCACAAAAATAGCTTCAACTATTATGGAATCGAACTTAATTTTTTGTCCATCAATTATCACGTTTGTTGTAATTTTGGTCTCAACTCCTATTTTGACTTAAAAATTGATTTTTAGCCTAAAAATTGGCAATATAATGCCCAATTTGGTGTCAAAATCGTAAAAATGTGATAATTGATGGAATGAAAATGAGTATAAAATGGGAGGACAATTTTCGTAAATAAGGTGTAGTCCCGACACTTCTCCAACTTTCACGTAGCATAATGGAGAGAATCATATAATTTTTGCAGATAAAACAAACATTTTAATTTTAAGTACACATTTTAATCCCTACTTTATTTCGTGAAGAAGAAAAAAAAGTGTCCATATTACATTTGTATTAGTGTGAGCGTATTTATTTTAATCTTATTTGTAATAATATTTGTAATATGGACAACTTTTTTTTTGGTACAAATGATCAAAACATCTATTGGAAATGAATGTCATTTTAGTCAAAAATAATTGTTTTAAAAATGAATGTCACTTTTAAAATGAGTGTCGTTTTTGACAAAAATAATTGTTTTAAAATGAATGTCATTTTCAGTTTCCAATGCAATAATAATTTTTTCTTTTCAATTATACCCTTCAATTAATACTATGCACACAACTTCCAAAGTATTACTTTTAAAACCGACCAATAGTTAATAAGGATAATTTGGTAAAATAACAATTCTCTTTATTTTAATCATTGCATTTCTTAATATGTTTGTAAAAACCTTAAACGACATTCATTTTAAAACGGAGGGAGTAATGTTTTGATCATAATGTAATAAATGTCGAAATTAATATTTCTTTTTATATAAAATATTGCTTAATATAAAAGCGGACACATGGTATGGGGTTCAAACCCCATCTACCACAAAAAAAAAAAAATAGAAGCGGATACATAAACATGCTATTGCTCTGAAAGAGTAGAAAAAGAGTCCCCGTGAGTATAGCTCAGTTGGCATTGGCAGGGACAATGCATTGTTATATGTAGGGGCTGAGGTTTGAACACCGGACACCCCACTTATTTACCTTATAAGGTGAATTCTAACCAATAAACTACCTGACAAAAAAAATTGAAAAAGAAACGTTATTAATTAATGTATTATTATGTTCAAATCATCGAATCGCTATCACCGTGGCTAAAACTCTATCTTATGGAATTTTTTTGGACAGGATCTTGTGGAATGCTTTCATGTAAGTTTAAACGTTTTGATCACTCACGGAAAGATATTAATTAATTACTAATTAATCATCAATCACTTCAAAGAGTTAAATGATTGATTTATTTCAATATTTTGTTATTGTTTTTTTATTTTTTTGGTCTAGTATATTTTGTTATTGTTTAATTATTAAGTCTTGCTATCCAACGTCCAGAGCATCTACAATCATACGTAAACTAACAAGGATCATTCAATGAGTCAAACATGTACATGTTATTTGTTTATCATAAGTAAACTAAAAGGAGTATGTATTAAGGCCTCAATAACTTTAATGGTACTAAACTAAAAAAAAAAAACCTTAAATAAGTTCATTAATATGTGCATTTAGAAAATAAATAATAAGAAATTGAAAAGTGAAAGAATCACATGAATTTGAGATGGTGAGACCAACTTTTATATACATTATTTTATAATTTGTGAGACTCTCATTAGTTGATGAAGAGAAGGAGAATCTATATAGTTGTCGGCTAACTAATAGATACCTATTTTTTTTCTTATTTCAATAGGGTCCTTAATAGGTTGAGATTCTTTTTAAGTAAAGGATTCCACATTGTACACAATAGTACCAATAATGATGATATTTAATGATATAATAATCAAGCCTTTCTCTCTATAAAAAAGATACTCATGCCTAAATAGTGAACCCATGCCATATCTTATTCATTCCATATTATAACTTTGAGATTCAAAAATATGAATTTATAATTTATACAAGACTTAAATGCTCTTTTGGTCCCTTAACTATTTAATTGGTATCGCTTTGGTCCCTTAATTAAGAAAAATATTGTTTGAGGATTTTAAGCTTTTTTTTAGTCTCGTTTTTGTCCCTTCTGTTAGGTTTCCGTTAGGGTTTTAAAAAAAAATTAACTCCTAGACACGTGTCACCTTGCCATTGGCTCTGAGTTTTTATTTATTTATTTTTTTTACAAAAAAATTATTATTTTTTTAAAATATATTTTAAAAAAAAATCCCAGAACCAATGACAAGGTGACACATGTCACTTTGTCATTGGTTCTAGGGATTTTTTACAAATATATATATATTAAAAAAATTAATTTTTTTCATAAAAAAAAAAAAAAAAAATCTCAGATCCAATGGCAAGGTGACACGTGTCCACACTTAACGGCTTTTTATTAAAACTAACGGAAACCTAACAGAAGGGAGCAAAACGAGACTAAAAAAAAACTTAAAATCCTCAAATAATCTTTTTTTTTAGTTAAGGGACCAAAGCGATACCAATTAAATAGTTAAGGGACCAAAAGAGTATTTAAGCCTTTATACAACCATTAAGGAGAAGGAGGTGATATTTTTTAGGAAGATGCATAGATAACTATTCACCATTACTCTTTGTTTTCTGGAAAGTGCAGCGATAAATGTTCATCTCTCATCCAAAACAGAAAAGAAAATACGGAGGCATTAAAATGTTTCTTAAAAATTTATTCATAATGAAAGATAACATTCCTCTTCAGGAATGTTGTTCAAAGGTATGTCAATTCTAAATGCGAGACCGTTGAAAGAAGGACAAATGTATGAGAAATTAATCATGTTTCTTTATTCTTAGAATATTTGAGCCTGACACAAAATTGATTTGTATGGTAATGACCGTCTCATTTACAAACATATTGTTAGACTCTATCTCATTCAATATGACATTCTCTATAGATGATCAAACATATTTTCGATAGACTGTAATATTATTTAAATTTGTAGTTGTGGTTGTGTCTCAACCTTGCAAAATCAATTTATATGATGGGGATTATCCTCACTTATAACACTTGTTCATGTCATACCACTTTCAACGTATGACTCTTAGCACACATCCTTCTTAAAATTTATGGTTGAGCCTAACAAATCTCCACATTGTCGGGCCATATATCATTCAATGTAGAACTCTTTGACGCAGCCCCTTACACTCAGGACTGAAGATGAGATTGTGACTCGAGTTATCCGATAACGAAAACCTGATAGTCTGTGACTCAATAATTCCAGATAGACTCGTATATTATCTTAAATTTGTAGTTGTATTTCTTCCTAATGCGATATGCAGGAGATGAAATGTAAACCCCAGATTCTCCACTTATTTATCTTAAAAGGTGAATTTCTAACTACTTGACCAAAAAATAGAATTGATTATTAAAAAAAAAAAACCTTATAAGTGTATATCATTTGATAGTTTCATGAACGGAAATTAATTTATAGTTGTGAGTGTAACCGCCAAATTGCTTGAAAAAAATAAATGTAATCAATAACCACTATGTTCTACAAAGACCACACATTAGAAAATAGACTAGAAATTGAACTAGTCATGGTTCGTAAGTGTGAAATTGAAATTGAACTGAAATATGAATGCGGTGCTGAGGCCAGTAGGCCAGTAAAATAGACTAGAGCTGGTCCCATACATCTACGGCTATAGCTGCATGTACATATTGTTGTCTTGCTAATTAAGTACTTCCTTCGTTTTTAAATATAAATAAAAAAAAAATTAAATTAATTTATTTAATTATGATTGTGGTTCATAATATAAATTACAAGTCTTGTGAGACTCAAATAGACGATAAACTTTCTATAAATTTCTTAATGATGTTGTATATCTAACACTGATTTGCCAGCTATAACAGACCTTGGTTAAAATCACTCATCTTACCACTACATTGTTTGAAAGAAAGAAAAAAAACTACAATTATATAATATTTACCACGTTCTTTCAGAAAAAAAAATTACTACATCTTAAAATGTTTGTTGTGTTAGATTTCTCATATAAATGTTCTGCTGATACTTTTTTTTTATGGAGCTTTGTCGGTACTTGGCAGACAATTTTTCATATTTCAATTAGTATTGACAATGTATTTTAATATTTAGGTATTGGGGTTGAGGTTTTAAATCTCACTTATTCAGCTTTAAAAGTAAATTTCTAATCATTTGATTATTTGACCAAGGAAAAAATTATCATAGAATTAATTTATAATTTTAAAAAATTATTACTATCAATAATCATTTGTTATTAATTATTATTTACATAAATTTTGTCAAAACAAATGATAACTACAGACACAAACACGTGAGATGTCTTACGAATATAATTTACTTAGAATTTTACGAATAGTTTGTACCGAATAAAAAAAAATACGAATAGTACTCATTTTAAATAAAATATCCATTAGTTAACAAAATAACGGAGGCCATAATTAAAAATAAGAATGGGACTACCTTTTTTTAGTCAAATATTGTAATGGTAAGAATATCACATAATTTAAGGTAAAATAAAAAATAAAAAATTACGGTTCGATCGTGCACATCATCAAATTATCTATATAATGATGATATAATCAATCAAGTTTTACCCTTTTTATACCGCAATAGAAAGAAAAAGAAAAGGCTTGACAAAAAAAAAGAAAAGGACATTTACTTGCCAGGATAAACTAGTTTCACATTCACTTTAGATGTCAAGTATTTCTATTAAAATGTATTTTTCGTACAAATGATAAAATACAGTTTTGTAAAAAGTAGTTCATAATTTTTCGTTTTCATATAAAATTAATATATATTTCTCAATTTAGTACGAATGAAATAATACATAATGAGACAAGTATTTTTTGACATAACATATTCTATATATTTAGTTTGGACAAAAGTATTTATTTTTTATTTCCTATTAATATATATGATATGTCAAACAAATTCCTATTAATGTATATGGACAGCTAGTTATTTCCGGGGGAAGTTGGTATTTCATTTGTGTATAAATATAGTGCTGCTCTCGTCTTCTTCCTTCAACTTCAACCTTTATCCCTTCTATCTAGTGTTGCAGGAAATTTAAAGGGAAAAAAAGCCAATATTATTTTATAGTGTAAAACACTACACACCAAAATTTGAAGAAAACAAAATGAGATTCAAGGGAACACATTTTCCAGGCTTGGCTTTCTTGATTTTGGTATGCTTAGGATTTGACGCCGTTTATTGCTACAATCGACCACCGCCTCGTAAAACCATTTTTGTTCCTCACGATCATGATGACTCATCGCCACAACAGGTACATTTCTTTTCTGCTTTAAAATCATTAAATGCTTCACGACAAAAAACTGTTCAATCGTATTCATTGTTATAAATTTTCTATTAAATCATATCATGTGCTGCCTCTCAAACTTTCATTTACCATATACAATTGTTTGAGGTCGGTGGTTAGGTGGAGAAGACAACAATATGGATTACCAAATTGAAAACAACATGGAAACCATTGGCAGTTAAGATTGCCAAGTGGGAGAAGTAACTGTTTTTTTTTTTAATTAACATTAAGAAAGCTTTGCAAAACTTGACCAAAAAAAAATAAAGAAAGCTTTGCAAAAGTTATTACGACAATTTATTGACTAATTAATCGGATCATAGTGACCAGGTATTGTATTATATTTGGAAAGGAAACTATTTTTTTTGACCAGATAAATGAAAAAATTGTTGTCTTGACCAAAATAAAGAAAAAATTGTACTTAGAAAGAAAAACTATTTATTTATTACTTTATATTGTTGTCTTGACCAGAAGAAAAACATATTTACACTAACTTTATTAAAAAAAAACATATTTACACTAGGTAAGAATAAGGTTGAATTCATTTAAAAAAACAAGGTTGAATTTTCAATAAGGTTATGTTAATAAGTGCTTTTAGAACATTTGATGAGGAAATCAAGTAATATATTTGCATTGGATTCAACAATATTTTAACTTTTAAAAAAATAAAATTTATTATTTTTCACTATTTTTCCAATACAATATTTCTATTTTTCTCCTTTTAATCAATGCAACAATGTCACACTTTAGCATTTCCTTTTTCAATATACATAAATCTTTTCCCTCCTAAATTGAATGAAAAATAAAGACAGTAGTTAAGATCATTCTAATCTAATATTTTACAACATGATATATACTATTTCCGGTCACATTTATAAACAACTTTTTCTTTTTCAAATTTATTAAACAATTGGTGTATCTGGATTATAATATTTATTTTGTAAATCTAAAAGAGTAAAAATTGCTTATAAATGTGACCAAAAAGAGTATATATATATCATGCTCTAGGGAAATGGTTATAAAAACAAAACAAAAATATACTAATATGAACCTGATCCCAGAATTACCAAATTCTAAGCAAGTAATTTCTTCAATTTGCTTAGAATAAGGGATATCATACACTCTCATTTGAGTCTGGTTCAGTTATCGTAGTGTTCATGGTTCTAAAGGATTGTCTTCCTCTTTAATCCTTAAGATAAAGGATTGATAGGCAAACAAATAGAGCATGAGTTTTAAAAAGAAATGTAATAATAAGATTGTGTGGGCCTTGTAGGTACATATATCTCAAGTGGGCCAAGACAAGATGAGAATATCTTGGATAACTGAAAGCCCAACTCCAGCAACAGTACATTACGGCCCATCTCCTTCAGCAAACGCACTTTCTGCTACTGGAATCACCACTTCTTACCATTATGCTCTTTACGAGTCTGGTGAAATTCACAATGTCGTAATTGGTCCCCTCAGACCTAATACAGTCTACTACTACCGTTTGGGTGACTCAGAAAAAACATACAATTTTAAGACTGCACCAGCTCATTTTCCAATCATGTTTGGAGTAGTTGGTATGTCCTCTACATCCTCATTAAAGCCACACTATAGTGAAAACTAGTTTTTCATCTCATATGTCTATAATTAAAAATGTGCAGGAGATCTTGGACAAACAGAGTGGACAGTTTCAACATTGAAGCATTTAGGTGACTCAAATTACGATATGTTATTATTACCAGGAGATTTATCCTACGCAGATTTTTTACAAAATCTATGGGACTCTTTCGGTCGTTTGGTTGAACCATTAGCAAGCCAACGTCCATGGATGGTCACTACAGGAAACCATGATGTTGAGAAGATTCCAGTTGTCCACGAAGAGCCATTCACAGCATACAATGCAAGGTGGCAAATGCCATTTGAAGAAAGTGGATCAGATTCTAACCTTTATTATTCTTTTGATGTGTCTGGTGTTCATGTTATCATGTTGGGTTCTTATACCGATTTTGCACCGGATTCTTCACAATACAAATGGCTTCAAGGGGATTTACAGAAGATTAACAGGGGAAAAACTCCTTGGGTAGTGGTGTTGGTTCATGCTCCTTGGTATAATTCTAATCAAGCTCATCAGGGTGAGGCTGAATCTGTTGACATGAAGACTGCAATGGAAGGTTTGCTCTATAATGCACTTGTTGATGTCGTTTTTACAGGGCATGTTCATGCATACGAACGCTTTGTAAGTATTTTTATTTTATTTTATCATTATTAGTCTAGTTGAAGTGCTGGTTCAATCGGGTTGAAATCACGATGCAGATAACTCACTCACATACTAATTATTCTTTTATTTTCTTAGACACGGGTTTATAAAGATAAAGGTGACAATTGTGGTCCAGTGCATATTACCATTGGGGATGGAGGCAATCGTGAAGGCCTAGCCACAAGGTAATTAATACTTTTATTCTTTTCCTAAACATTACCAAAGGTGGTGTATATAGTAGTAATAAGTCATGATTTTAAATAATTTTATGTGGTATGTGATGATAGGTACCAAGATCCTAAGCCGGAGATATCAATATTCAGGGAGGCTAGCTTTGGACATGGAGTATTAGAGGTGGTTAATGCATCACATGCACTTTGGAGTTGGCATAAAAATGATAATGAGGAACCTGTTGTTAGTGACTCTGTTTGGCTAACAAGCCTTTCCTCTAACCCCGCTTGTAAAGCTTGATATACTACTACTTTGGAAGTTAAATAAATAAATTGTCCTAGGAACAATGATATCAACGGCATGCCTGGGTTAAGGTGTTATCTAAGTTAATTATTCTCAACAAATAATATTATAAATATCTTTCGGTGCAGTTACCATAATTTAGAGTTCATAAGCCGTAACAAAGCATGAATAGCACATAATCAAAGTCATTGTATATGTCATCCAATGTCGATTTATAAATTATTTTTGTTACGTAAAACTGAAGAATACACACACAAGTTCCACATTCATAAGCCAGTAAAGAAATACTAGATAAGCTAAATGGTGTTAGATAGCTCAATTTTTTTGAACTAAAGGTTAAAAAGTTTGAGGTCTTAAATTCAAATTTAGAAAAAATAACAATTAATTATTACCATTTGTCATCCGCAAAAAAGTTAGATAAGCTAAACACACTGCTACTAAATCTTACTCCTGTTGAAATAACCAAAGTCTCCACCCACACACTGAACCACTAATTAATAGTATTGTTTGAAAGTAAAAAAATTATCATTCATTTTAAGACAAGTTTTTTTTATCAACACGTCTCTTATTGCGAGACGGAAAGTATTGAATTTGAAGTCAAGTAAATACCGACCAAATATTGTTTTCAGCAAGTATTGAACTTAGTTTTTTTTTCTTTCTAGAGATGTATTAAACGTAAGCTTGAAATTAACAAATCATGAGTATCCTTTTATCAAGTAAATCCTAGAAAATTAGAAAAACAAAGGGCTTGTGTCAAAAAAAAAAAAAACAAAGGGCTGAAGAGATCAAGAAACTGTGTTGATGTTTACCAATATTTCAAAGTAGTTCATGTTTTTATCAAATATTTCTTAATTTGTTCACTCTGATGGTATACTATTAACTGTATTGATGTGTCACGGTAGCTGCCACGTGAACAATGGCATTACACTTTTGATTAGTCTTGACTAGTCAATGGTCAACTTTTTCTCTCTTCTTCTCCAACTATCTTCTTGTTCGTTGTTGTCCAATCTTTTTCTCCCGTCTTCTTCATCTAAATTATTTATTTCCCTCACTAATCTTAATCTTATTTTCTCATCCTTTATGTTTGTTTCTTAAATCTATAAATTTTTAAGTCCCAAAATTTCTCAAACCTATGAAGAACCATAAATCCCAAAATTTATATAGAAATTGAATAAAGATAAGGATTAAAATGACACTAAGTGGATAAAGTTAGAAACGATACGATTTTGACAGAAATCTCAAACTAACCAAGTTAACATGCCAAGTCAGCATAGTTAACAGTATTAGATAACATATAATAATGGGGACCAAATTGAATTTTGTTTGACAAAGACAAAGATTATTTTAAAATATTCATAAAGTTGAAGACTAGTTTGAAAGTGAACTACAAAAACAATGACTAATTTAATATTTTACTCCTTTTTATATGTGATTTATGAGTTATAACCACGTCCATTCATTATACTACTAATATATGATATGATAAATGTTTAAAAAAAAAGGTTATTCAAAAAGATAAATTTCACGTCAATCCATCGCAATAATGTTTAAATTTTTGTAAAATAAGTAAATAATTATCATAATATTTGATCGATTAACATGACTTTGATAACTCAAAAGTACTTGAATGAGATGATTTTTTTTTCTTCGAAGAAACTAAATTAGCTCATTTAAATTGACACCGAGGATAATCGAATTTGAGACCTTAAGATGAACATATTTTAAGGTTTCGAACCAACACCACTAAACCAACTCAAGTGGGTTTACTTAGATGTGATGATAAAAGATTTCATAAAAGCGGCGTCAAGCAAAATGGCCAAACATAAGAAAGCTTCTTCTGACAATCAACATGTTTTTATACCATTTGTTTTTTATACTTTCGGTTTCCTAACACCAGGGGTTGTTGACCTTCTACATAGCGTTCAAAATATCATGCATAACATTGTCATGTCTCCTAGGTCCATGAATCTTGTGTTTACGATGATTAGTTTTGTTATCCAAAAAGACTTGATAACGTTGTCCGCTTGCCTTCTATTCAAATATAAATAATGGTTTATATCATATATCCTATTATTCAAATTCAACCATGTAAATACTTCAGTGTTAAATTTTTTGAAGGGTTCACAAAGGATACTTGATTAACAAAAAAAAAAAAAAACATAATTTTGATGGTTTTTTTTTAATCTAAAATGATGGTCTATTTGTTGATTCTCTAGCCGATAGAATCACACACTCAGCCATGATGAGCTGATATAATAACTACTACTGTGGGGTGAAATTTCAAAGGCATCACGTGTGTTGATAGTTGATGTTCCACGTTCATAATTTACTTTCCTTCTCACAGAGCGTTGCACTGCATTAATCATCCCCGAAACTCTCTCCAAAAATTAAAGATTGATATCATTACACCCTGCATAATTGTAATTATAGAAGAAAATGTACATGATGAAGATGGCTATTCATGAGTGCAAATTATACATCTAGCCGTGAGTAATAACTTGCGCACATCACAAACATTTATGAACAGGAAAAAAGAAGTACTAGTGAAAAACAGTTCTAGACCAAAATAAATCATGAATGCACCGGTTTTCATTAAATTATTAAATGTGGAGTGACACAATGTTGCAGGGGTAAAAGCAAAAGGACTTTCTAAGAGGGACTATTAAGGATTATTGTTGGGGCATTCTCATGATTGTTAGTTTCTGACGAGATTTACGAAAAACTTTAATTACTACCTATGGCTTTGCTTTTGGAGGATACCCTCCTTTTGCCCCCTACACTTACTGATTGTACCATTGTTATCAGAATTGAATTTAGGGAGTTGTTGACCAAGCTCAATTTGAACATTTGATGGGATAGGAAATCATGAGAGGCTACAACTTTGGTTGATCAAATCAAAGCCATAACTTTGCTGTAGTTATGTGGTGGCTTAAATAACAAGGGTAAGGGGACTCAATTTCTATAGAGCTGCCGAAATATAGAGCTCCCCCCCAACTACTTAAATAATTGTTTTTTTTTTTTTGGTAGATAAAGTGGCTTAAATAACAACGTTGGTTTTTTTAACAAGTATCGTTGCTATGCTTCAGTCATTGCTTGTGTTTAGGATTTATTGAGAATGGATTGGAAGGTGCATTTATGCCACTCTCTCATAGAAGGGAATGTTAGTGTAGATTTTTTTGACTAAATTGGATGCTGCCAGCAATGACAAATTCAAGATTTGGGACTCTCCTCTGAAAGATTTGAATTCTTTTCTTTTAAGTGACTCCTTGAGGGTTCTTTATCCTCGGGGCTAGGCTTTTTTTTTTTTTTTTTTCTTTTTCTCTTTTTTTAAGCATATATACCAAAAAAACTAACGCATGAAATTGCGAGATTTTGGATTCAAACTTTGATACAATTATTCAATTTAGCTTATATATCAATTTTGGTTGATTTATTTGTCTTTTATAAAAAAAATATGATAGAGAGAGTATATAACTTATAGGATATAACCCAAAAAGATTAAACTATCAAATTACATTATTTATATTGTATATAAAACAAATTAAGATCGTTTTGTTCCATAAAAAAAAATTGTAAAGATTTGTTGTATTGTGCCAATAAAAACTAAAGATAGATGTGCAGGGACAAAAATATACACATTAATAACGGTTGTGCTATTTTTTTACGTGTCTTTTGGTTGTTTAGTGTTTATAATTGTCAATATAATAGGTAAAATATGTCCTCTTTCCTTCTTTTTTGGATGATCGAGGTTTGAATCTCAGACCTTGTATATTTTAGACATTGTCTCTATCAACTGAGCTAATTAAGCTCACGAGGACATATATTTTTGTCCTTATAAATATACCAAATTTTCGTTTTAATTCCTCTAAAAAAAAAATAGATTTTTAGTCCATCAATAAATTTCCATCATCATATTTGGTTCATACTTTTTAATCGACTCATGTTTAGCTGTCACATTTGAATGAAACTTATCATAAATGGGTGGAGTATTTTGACAATCTCCCCCCAAAAAAAATCAATTTTTAACAAAATATGAACTAAATGTGAATTTTTAAGCACAAAAAACATAAAAATTCATATTTAACCTATAAAATATAAAGTTGTTCATAACAAAATTGGTGTAAATTAGCAAATTGAGTGTAAATTAACAAACTTTCTTTAATGAAAGTTGCAAAATTAACCCTTAATTAGATACGAAATTGGTTTTTTCAACCAAAAAAAATATACTCATGGACTCTCGTCATAGACTCGCGAGTCTATGCGAGTATGTAGGAATTAACCTGGGTCTAACACAAGAACAATTATATGCGTGATTCACTCGTTTTTATCTTCTAAACCTGTAAATTCATATAAGTTTATTCTCGAGTTTTACGATCATGTTTCTAATTTGTATTGAGTTTTATACATTACTATCATTTGCAATATAAGAGTTTTATACATTACTCTCTAAGACTCTTTGTCACGAGATGGAACAAATTCATATAGTAAGTTTTTTGTGGGGAAATATGGTTGGAATGTTTGCTACCGTCAAAAGAATAGAAGTGGGTTAGGTCTTACTATACCTCCAAATATAAAATGATGTTTTTCTCCTGAAAAGGCTTTGGAACCTGTTCAACAAGAAATTTGTTCTCTAGTATGGTTATTTTATACTCCCTCCATCTTATTTTAAATGATACAGTTGACTCTGTTTCGTTTATCAATGGACAATTTTGAACTTAAATATTTTTAATAATAATATATTAGAAAAAAATATGAAAAAATTGATATTTTAAAAATATTCATCAAGACGAATCCAACCCTCCGTCCCTAATTATAGGATCCTTTTGAAAAAATTACGGGAATTAAGATAGTGGATATTTGTATTAAATATGTTTATAATTACTATTATTTTTACAATTTTATCCTTTAAGAGAGAATTGGTTTATGTTTTCAACATGATATTTATTGCTGATTGAAGAAAATTATGTATAATAAATAGGGGCATGCATGTAAAGAAATAATTAATATAGTTGGAAATAGCAAAGGGGTCTTATGAAAAGGGACAAAAAAAATTCACAAAAGGGTCTTAAAATTAGGGACGGAGGGAGAAGTAAATATTTAGCAACGAAAAATATTTTTTGAACTTTTAAAAAGTTGAATTAATGTGTGATTTTTAAAGCGAATATTTATAATTGGTTTTTTTTATGTGTCCTTATTTTGCTAAACAAACCTGCCTTATGACATGTGCATTAGTCGTGGCCAAGATTTTATGAGGGAGCTAAATATAAAAAAAAAAAATGAAAAATCTTGTCTTCTCAATTTTTGTTGTCGACAAAGATATCTATTTTTTATTTTTTTGAAAACAAAGATATCTACTTAGTTACTTTAAAGACAGCTAATCTCAAAATAAGAAAAACAAATTTATCTATCATGTGATATTATTTTCATTTGTTAACTAGTTACAAACTCGTGTTTTACACGGGTTGAATAACGTATCTTGTAAAAAAATTGTTCTAAACAAAAAATGAACTAATTAAGGAATATTGCACAAACATTATAAATATTTATCAAAACATTACCAGGTCTTGATTCTTGAAAAGAGCATATATTTTGTCCATGAGATCAGGAAAACAACATAATAATTAAGATTAAACTAATTGGAACCAATGATGTGCAAATTACGATTACATTTGCATGACACAGAATGAACCAAAGAAACATCATTTCTAAGTTAAGATAGTTTTAGATTAGAGTTAAGGGTAAGTCCAAAGTATTATCATTCAAGTACCATACATGCTAGAGGATAGAAGTTCATGAAGAACAAAATGAGTAGGAGTCCAGCAGAAAAATAAAAGTATCTTTAAATTGACAATGATGAAATGAATACTCATTACCCTGTTCGTAAACTCTTTCTTCAAATAAAGAAAAACAAAAACAAAAATTAAAACCCTCAAAACTCTACCCATCATTTCTTCACTTCATATCATATTTTTCTTCTTTCTAATATTCCATTCTTTTTCTTGCTTGAAAATTAGTCTTAATTACTTCCTAGCTCTCCAAGCTGTTGTTGAAAACAAAGACATATCCTGCCAGCAAGTTACTATACATCCATTTTCTTCTCTCCAGCACAATCTCAAACTCTCCAAGAGAGTTACATTTGATTTTAGCGTTAAGTCCTGATAATTTACTTCGCTAGGATCTAAATTTTGAACGGGGACAGGACTGGATGTTGTCAGCACAGAATCTAAAGACCATGCTATTTCCTAAATCCTGAGGTAATTCAAGAAATGAGATATATATCACTAATAATTCAGGTATTCTTATGAAGTTATGACCACCTTAAATATAAGAATCGCCTCAAAGAAAAATACTCTCTAAGTTTCCAATTACATTGCTTCATGAACTCGGTATAGATTGCTTCGGATCGAAATTTAGCAACAACAGATCTGGATGTACAGTATCCTTGCATGGAATTAAATGACATATATTAGTGAATATATACTCTTAAACATGTATCGATAAATCTAGCAAATACACTATTAAATTAACAAATTTGTTTGACGCATTAAGGCCACATTTTCTTCTTTATTTATATTTCTCAAGGTGAAAAGGTGAGATTAGCTGAAAGGAGATATGACTACTACCTTCTAGATAAGCCAAGAATTCCAAGCTTGATTTGTAATTTTTCAAGAACTCTGGTCTTCCAGGAGAAAATGCACCTGGTTTTCCCTTCTGAATAGTAAAGAGAACCTCTCTAAGGATTGAATTGGCCAAGAAGTCAAAGACATGTAAATCTGAATTTTTCCGCACCAAATACCAAACTTTAGATATGTAAATATAATGGTTTGATATGCAAGCATGATATATGTTAGCACAACCACAAGCATGACCATAAATGACCTAGCTAACAGTACATGTATGTGAAAGGTGGTTTAATAAGTTTTAACTTTTAAAGACCAAAAAGAACTAAGGATTGCCTCAGCAAGTACTGACATGGTCCAAGAAACCAATGCAGTATGACAGATTAAGGCTCATAAGGATCCTAAACTTAAAGTGGTAAGTAAAAGTTAGATGAGGTACCAACTGAAGAAATATCCAACAAAAATTTGCAATCTTTATAAATGCGCTTAAAGGGACTTTACCAAATCCACAGGAATCAAGTATCATAAACCATTTATCAAGTTTTTCATGTATTTCCTTTCTTTCAGCTCATGAACGTAATTTGCTGAATTTTTGCGTTTTTCTGAACGTAATGCAAGACTGCAGCCCGACCACTGAATGGAAGATTTTGCAATTCTAGGAAACAAAAAGAAAATTAAAGTTTCTCACAATTAAATCCATTTAAGCATATTTGACATCTTTGTCAAGAAAAGTATAAACCTCACATTCTTCGAACAGATTCGGAAACAATTTACCTTAATCGCACATCCTTCCCCGATAACACTATCAGTGATATCAACATCAAGCATCTTCGACGGAGGCAAATATTGCGATTGAGTGTAAACTGAAGATGAACGATCATAGAAACTGAAATTAAGATCCATTGACACCATGACCAAGATGCTCTCATAGAGTGCATTGACATGACAATATGATGATTATATGGAAGATAGCCTATTTATTTACCTGAAGTCAAGTACATGCTTTTTGGCGATTCCGAAATTCACATTATAGAATGCCTCAATGGTATCAATGTCTTCCCGGTAGCCATCATATAAGTAAGCTTATACCTATGAATTTTTCACAAAATTACCTTAGATCTTGATATTTAAGCTATGAAAGTTCCAAAGCAAGATTATACAGGTCAATCCAATATGATGCACATATTTATCAAACTCAGATTCTCCACCACAATCCATATATTGTTTCAATCCAATTTTTTCAAACTCACATTCTTTACCACAATCCATATATTGTTTCAATCTAATGAATTTAGTGGCACACATCATATTTATTGCTTTAAGTCTCTAAAACTGCAACATGGTAGCTTAAAAATCTTAACATACATCATCCTAAGGATTAACAAATGAAGATATTTGACAGATAAAAATGCAACAAATGATGCTTGTTAATAGACTTGAAACTTACCAAATACAACAATATTAGAAAGCTAAGCTAAGACCATGATGAAATTCAATGCACACAAAGAACAAAATTGATGCACATGCCAAAAACAATATATTAATTTAAAGAAGATTAAAGAAATCCAAAATAGAGAATTTAAAGAAGAAGCTCAACTTACCCAATCTAGAAGATATATAAAATTCTCCTCTTTTGTGCTATTTCCCTTTCCATCATCACCTGCTCATTTGTTTGCTCTTCCTGCAAACACAAAATATGAAATTACTTATCAAAGCAAAACAAACTTTGAGGTGGAATAAGTTATGATATCACATCGTATAATCATTTTAAGTTATGTTACAATATTATCTACACAAAAATCCATAACATTGAAATCTACCACCAATAAGGAGGAAAGGAAATAAAAATCGATAAATAGTTTCAATTCAGCCCCGAGTTGAAGGGAGAAATCATCAACAAACATATTAAGATTTCACATCACATGAACTTAATATTCTCTATCCTAAACTGCCAAGCCAAGACAAAATATTCCCTATAATTTCTTTTTTATAAGTAAGCTCTAATATTTTAGTTTGAATGCAGAATTTTGAATAGGCAAATAGAGAAATTGGTTCTTTCATACGAAGTAATTATATTCGAGACATTGGACAGTAAATATGAACAATTTCTTAGTCGATATTCGAAATTTAGTTTGCCATGTTGGATTTTGGCTACATTTCATAAGTGTATTCAAATACTTATGCTAATAACATAATACTACCAGAACTGTTTACGTCACACATAAATTGAGCCTAAACAAACTTTCATAGATACCCTCTTAATCATCAATCCTTTACTCTGAACAATATGTCAATTGGAGCATCTTTAGTAGATACCTAAGGCTGAGTTAGATACTTAATTATAAGCCTGAAACTAAGAGTTTTCACGCTATAATAAATAGTATAGATGTAAGAGTACTCACAGAAAATGAAAGAAAGTAAAAGGAATACAAAAAATGAAAGATAGTAAAATGAATACAGAAAATGAAAGAAAGTAAAAGGAAAAGAATGAAGGAAGCATAAAGTATAATAGTGATGATGATGAATTGAACTAACTGTTGGGATGATTTGGTACGGAAAGTCTGTACGCCGAGAGAAAGACACGCAATCCATTTGTCCTTGAATTGCATCTCCGTGTAGAGGAGGGCGAAGAGAGCGATTCCGGTGAAGTTGGCAGCAGAGAGTAGTTTGTTAGTACTACCTTTCAGAACGGAGTATATCTTACAAAAAATCCAGATAAATAAAACAAAATCAAGAGCCTTGTTTTATCTCTTCTCAATCCCTTGCATAATGGTGTTAGAGAATTGAATTAACAACTTAAATAAAAGGATTCATTGAAGAATTTAACAGGACTTGGAGACAATTTCAAAGCCTAAATATAAAACACACATTTGTAACCCAAAAAGAACATGAGTTGTAAAAGTAAATCCATGAGGCATTCGATCAAACATGTAAAATAAGAAATAATTGAAGATGGAAAAATTACCCAAAAGCTGATGAATCCAAACAACATCTTGAACAGGGGAAATAACATATCTTTGCATTTCTCCAACTCATAAAAAAGGATTGAAAATAGACATTATAACCTTAAGCCAAAAAGAAAAAAACATTCTTCAAAAAGGATTACAGAGACAAAACAAATCAATAGACACAAAATCACCAAACAACAAACAAAAAAACTTCAATATTGGAAATTCACTTCTAATTTATTTCATGAATCAATCCCCCTTTTTTGAAAATTAAACTTTGAATCCTTACAATGAGTCTAATACAGAGAAACAACATTAATAATATAAGGGAAATATG
Source organism: Medicago truncatula (assembly GCF_003473485.1). Lineage (NCBI taxonomy): Eukaryota > Viridiplantae > Streptophyta > Magnoliopsida > Fabales > Fabaceae > Medicago > Medicago truncatula. The sequence goes on from NC_053048.1 coordinate 49,324,933, forward strand.
ATCTTTTGACCCCTTATCTTCTCAAAAACTTGCGATCATGACCCCTTTTTGGGACACGTGGTGTCTTCTCAGCAATTTTGAGACAAAAGGGGCCAAAATTGTCATTTTTTTAAATAGAGGACCAAAATCGCAACTTTTTGAAACTTAGGGGTCGAGAAGTGCAGTTTAGCCTAAATTTTAATGATTCAATTGCAAAATTCAAAGAGATTAATGCAAAATTAGGACAAATATAACTGTACCTTCAACTAAACACTACCAGAAGGAAAGGACATCACATAATTCTTACCTACCAACTACCTAATTCATTGCCAAAAACAATATTTATAGAAAATTGAAACAAAACCATCCATATCAATTTACAAAATTCTCCATTTTTTTTTATCAAAAATAAAAATAAAAATCATCTAGATGAAGCTTACAATGTTCCACATCGGTTCTATCACAAAATCAGACATGAAGAGAGAGAATTTCACAATAAAACTTTAAAAACTAACAATGCATTCATTTGGGGGAACGAATCACTAAAACAAACCTTAAAATCAAACCCAAAACCAAAAAGACAATGCAATTGATCTTACAACAAAAATAAAGACATAAAACATGCAGTAACATGCTTTCAACTTGAATCATGCGAGTTTTGTTGAGTTACGTCATCATTTTTCTTTGAAACAAAAGAATGAAATAATATGAAAAAACATAAACAAATATTAATCTTTTTGCATATTTGGCTTATTAACATATAAAACAAATTGTGAGGTGAAGTAATAGAGACAAATTTTATAGTATCAAAATTAAAATACAGTAAAAAAGAAATTAAATTCTTTAAGCCTACAAATTTCACTAAGAAGCAATAAGATACATCATGAGAGAAAAAAGGTAGGAAGATGAATAAAATAAATTTTGAAATTTGAAATCGAATTTGAAAGTGAAAAAGAAGAGAAATGGAGGGAATAATACCTTGAACTTTGACATATGAATCCTGACAACTATCTGGTACATATGTATGCGAAGTGAATTTAGTTATTTTAGTGTTCATATACTCTATTTTCTCAATATTTTCTCTTTAACTGTCTATTTCAATTACTAACATTCTTTACAGAGGTTATTTTTTATCAACTTCAAAATAGATATATACATTCCTTCAAAAAAATTAGATGTATACAAAAACATGTTAAAGTTATGAAAGTATTAAATGAGATCACAAAGGACCTATGTGGAGCTTGAGCATGAAGGTTTGATGAAGTTTGACATGGTTAAGGTGGTGAGGGTGAGGGTTGAATTTTTGGTGTAGGAGGAGAAATGGAGAACGAAGGAGAAAGAATTGGGCTTGGCCCATTAAAAAAAATCTTGAGTGAATTTATTTTTATGAGGTGGCACTCACCTAAGTCTAAAAATTATAGAATTATTAAATTACCCCCCATGAGGGCAAAAATGTAAAAACATGAGATATTTCTTTTAATGTATAGTAAAGTAAAGTAGACTAATCTTTTAAAATACTTATTTGAGGTAGCTGATTATTAAAATACTTTTGTTTAGCAATGACAAAACTAATTCATTTCATGAAAGATTAACTGGTACAAATGAGATGGTACGTCGTAAAAAATATGGGGGTTTCATGAAACTCTAGCTATGTTATAAGATACCTTATTTGTTTGCCTCCTCACATAGCTCAAAATAAAATTATTGTGAGATGACAATAGATCCATACATCTAGAAATAACATCTCCGAACTCATTATGTGGAGTAGAGTTGGAGTTAATGTATCAGCAAGTAACCTACAGTCATATTTAAATATAACAGATGTCATTTGACGATTAATAACAACGTTTATAGCCTCAAATAAGCCTAACACTTCAGCTTCTGAAGGAGTAGAAATGAAATAGGAATACTTCGAGAAGTCTAACAACAACGCTCCGGAGGAGTCTCTAAAGCATATGCCAAGACCCGTAATAGTGTTGTTATTAAAGAGTGCGCAATCCAAATTACATTTCACCATGGGAGACGAATGTTTTTCCCAAAAAGTTTGTTGGTGTGTACCCTGACTCGGTTGCGTTGTTTTTTGCATACACATCCATTTATGGAGAGAATTTTTAGCACGTTGCACAATAGACCTGGAAGATGTGTCTGAACCGAGACCCGTTTAATGAAATCTAAGAGAAAACTAGTAAAGTCGTTAGCGGTATATAGTAAATTACAAACAATGTTGTCTAACTCAATTAATTCTCAACACTTCATGACTTTTGGGCACACGAAAAAAGTGTGAATATGTGTTTCAACAAGCTGTTCACAATGCACACAGGTATCGTTAATTAGGAGACCATTCTTTAACAAACGGGAACGCGTAGGAAGACAACTGCGAGCCATATCCGATAACATAGACCGGATTCTAGGAGGGATTTGTTGTGAATGTGTACTTAAATTTCAAAATATACTAACTTATTAAATTTATATAAATTAAAAATAAAGGGATAGCCAAGGATATCTTATAGACACGCTTGCTAACCCTGGTGTTAGTGAGTACATGCTAGCATTTGTCATATAACTCACATCTCTGAAGAAAATATGGCGTAAAAGATAATTCAATCTTACTTTTTATTTTCCGACTCCATTGCATGATTCCAGAATCGAACACAACACCTCAAGGTTGTTGAAGGTATAAATACTTCAAGCTATTTATTTTAGGGAACAAATGTATATATAATATTTTAATCATAAATAGTTAATAAATTTTAATGGAAAAATTAAATTAGAGTATTGTGTAATTTTTTTTTACCTTCGTTTCCAAGGAAACAAGCAAATAAAATCTGTTCAAGAAAATTCTATCTGATAATTCGTCATTTGAAGAAGCTCATTATTCAAAAGTATATTTGAACATAAAATAAGAGGAATGCGTAATATTCACATCTCTTGTTATCTTAGAAGAAGTGAGGATAATTACGACTTTATAACTATATCATATAATTTAAAAGGGTAGTGTTAACTTGTGCCCTTAGAGCACATGTTAAGAAACTCAAAAGAAGAAATACTCTCTAAAATTTTGTGCATTCAATTCATTAAAAAGTTAAGGTTGTGTTTGGATTGAGGATTTAGGAGGGAAGGGTTTGATTTTCTTTTTTAAATTACCGACTATATAACATGTATTTCTAAAATAAATTAAGCGTGATTGGAGTATTATATGTTTATGAGGTTAATATGCTAACTTTTTAAAAAACATTTCATAGTGTCCGTAATTTAAAAATGAAAATTAAACCATCCCCTCAATTCCCCTCCTAAACCCTCAATCCAAACACACTTTAAAGATTAAATGCAATGCACGCATTTCAATAAATTATTTCTATATTTAAATCGTTAACTTGTGCCTTGAGGGCAGAAGTTAGCATTTCCCAATTTAAAATCAGTATGCATATTCTCGTTTTCATAACAAGCGCAAGAACACAAGAAAAAGGGTGATTATGAATCCTAAAGCTAAGGTATCAAAGATTGATACAAGCAAAGTCATGGACATACATAATAGAAAGAGAAATGAACAAGCTACACCAAAGGTAACCCCATGACCAGCTAATTGACATTTGATTCCTATAAGGAAGTTAGGCACATCCAAAATTCCATGTGTCAACTATGATGTTCACGTTATGCCACTCATAATCCATGAGGGGATTGGAAGCTACCTGGCCCCAACCCATCCCCTCCAAAACGAAAAAAAATCATGCTTATATCCTGAATTTGGCAAGAAAATAAGAACTTTAATTATGATGATACTGCCTTTGCCTATAATTACCAAGTATCATTATAATAACGTAAAACAAAATACCATCAATGGTTTCAAAACGCTCATTAGCTCACACACACTCACACAATTTATGGTAAGATAAGATGTGTAATTTATATAACCGATTTGATTGAAATTCCACTAAAAGTAAAAATAGATTCTCAGAAGGAACTTCAACTTAAAGAACCTTGCTTTAGTATAATGACATTGCATTACACCCCCTTTTTGTAGTACCCTTTTAATGATTTCACATCCATTTTTTAAATCTTTTTTTTTTTTTTTTGGACAAAACCATTTCATGAAACTTAGCATTGTCTTTAACATCGACTTAATACATCGAATTAATGCATTTGATTTAAAATTTGCACTGAATACATTGACTTATACGAACTCTTTTTAACTTATATTTTGGGATCGAGAGTATAATAATAAGGGTATATATGAGCAATTATCGACAAGACCTGCAACTTAAGTAAGAGATTCTGACAATCTACTATTCTTACTAAGAACAAAATTTGGTAATTACTCAAATGTAAGAGAAACAAAGAAACAAATTGCAGAGAAAGTCTACAAAAAATTATGCAAAAAAACGAAAACCGCGTTTTTTCAACAAAAGGAATAATAGTATTACGGCAATTCGAATGATTATTGCCAACACTGCCCAACACATGGAAATTGCAAAACAAAAGTGAGAATCATGAAGACCTAAAAATAGAAGAAGCATAATATAAAATAAATAATAATAAATAAAAACAAAAGAGCAATTGATGGGAAGAGAAGAGGGTTTTTAAGACCCAATCCAAATCATGATTGCAAATCTTGGGATGGCCTAGCCCACCATCATTTTTTACAAAACCTATAAGTAAGACCCATTATTGTCCCTCTCTGTGTCCATTATAACCAAAATTAAATTTTGATATTATTATTCCTATTATACCCTTTTGAAAACAGAAACAAAACAACTCCATTCAAAATAATCATTCACATGACGCCATAACCATAATCATGATCATAATGAAACCGAAACATGAAAATCTTTTAGGTTCTTATAACAAGCCGCCTTCTATGCTTACACAATGCATGATAGTTGTGTCAGATTGAGGAGAGACACGTCCTTCCCCCCTAACCCCCTCCCTCCCTCTTTCCTTAAGAACCTCATTTTCCTCTATAAATTCACATTCACATTCTTCATTTTCCATTCACTCTAACTCATCCATTTTCTTCTTCACCTTCTATACTTTGTTTCCTCATCCAATTCCCTAGGTAATCTTTTAGTGTTTTTGTTTTGTTAAATATTTGTTTACTTTTAATACTTGTTTTTATGCCAAATCATCCTTATTCTATATCTTCTATTAGCTTCTTCTAACTTTTATTTAGATTTTCAATTTCATAGCCTAAATCTTTTACTTACATTTAATTATTATTATTTTCATTGATACTAGAAGATCCTTTCAATAATTTCTTTGTCTTTCTCTAGCTCTAAGGTAACATTATTTTATACATATAGATATAGCTATGTAGGGATTTAATTAAGGCCCCCCTCTTATTTATTATTAGTACTATAAGTCTTATAACTTTTGGCTATGTAGGTGTTAAATATTTGAATATTATTAATGTGTACTGAACAAGAACTTAGCTTGTCACATAGACAAACATAAGAAGATCTTCCTATGAAGTTTGTCTCTTTAATGTATGAACTTTATCCTTTTCTTCAATTTTGGGACAGCCGAAAGAAACCATTTTTTATGTGCTTTCAAGTGAATGTAGTTAGATTTGGTTTTTTATTTCCTCTGTGTCTCTTTCTTTAGTTATATGCAGAGACAACCCATATGGTCTATTTATTTGACAGGGTGGTCCAATATACTTTTTTCCCCCATGGTAGTTGATTTCTTTGTTTAAATGTCATAATTGTTTCTACCAAAGCAAACCATAAAGCAACACATTCACAAGGAAGCTTGTAAAAATATTTAGTTATACTAATTTTATTAATGATGACATTTCCTTTTGCTTTTTTTCAATCATACTCACTCATACACCTTCATGTTTTACACGATGTGATGAATATTTATTTACAAATATTTTTACCTTTCTCATTTGTTCTGATACCACATATATTTTTCAGGTTGTGATTTTCGTAGCAATGGAAAGATTGAACACAGAGTTGTACTACCAAAACTGTCACATAATGAAAGAGAATGAAAGGCTTAGGAAGAAAGCTCAAATTCTGAATCAAGAGAATCAAGCACTTTTGTCTCAGCTTAAACAAAAGCTCTCAAATGGTGCTGGTAACTCAAAAACCAATGCACCAAACAACATGCTTGACCTTAACCTTGGATCAGGTTCAAGTCAAAATGCTTCCAATTCCAGCAATTAGAGATAAGAAGTATCATCATCAACATCATGACCCAACTAGGAGACTTTTTATTTTGTGAAAAAACCAAAGTGTTCAATGTAGTGGTTTCAGGGTACTAATATTTCCATTTACCTTCTTTTATCTATTTTAGATATGAATATGAATATGAATTTCTGAACATGGATGTAATGATGTATTTGACTATCTTTTAGAAAGGAATATAATTTTATATGTTCATCTTGCATTGCCTCTGTTTCTTTGTGCAGTTTATGATTTGCTTGGACTGTTATCTTATAAGAATTTAATTTAATTTTTTTTATATCATCATTATACAATAAGAAGAGGCAACTTCTTTGAGATTGAATTATATGTTATAACAATGTGTAGTCTAAAAAATGTGAATTTAGTGCAAGACTTGCACATTTTGCTAAGTAGGATGCTTGTAATTTCTTACACTCTTTTGTTGGCATTTGCATAACAAACAAGTAACCGTTACCTGCATATTACTGTATTATTCATATAAATTTTAAATTAAATATGTTGACTAATGGAAACTTCTTATAATTTCTAAACTTTTATGGATTAACTATTTGTTTATTTTTTATTCAAATTTTTGAGGATAAAATAAAATGTTTGAATGTTCCAATAATGTGGCGAGTCAACATCACCGATGCCAATCTATAACACATTATCGCGTTTGAAATTGTGATCATATTTCACAAAAGATTTGGGATATTATCAGTGAACATCACCAATGTCAATCTATAACACCTTGACGCGTTTGAAGTTGTTATCATATTTCACAAAAGATTTGAGATATTGTCCATGAGAGAAAGTCTTGCTTGGGCACATACCCAACACCTCAATTTTGGGCACATATTCACATAAAACTAACAAAATTAAATAAAAAGTATTTAGTCATATCAATTGATATATTATAATTTTATTTTCTATTAACTTTTTATTGCTTTTGTGTATGTGCCTAAAATTGAGGTGTTAGGTTTCTGTCCAACCAAGACTTTCTCTATCCGTGAACATCATTGATGTCAATTAATAATATAACAACTTGCCGTATTTAAAGTCAATATCATACTTTACGAAAGATTTGAGATATTATCCTTATCTAAATTCAACTTGATGATTCAATGTCTTTTTTAATTAAATGATATGGATGGAAAAAAATGTTAAATATATTTTATAAAAGAAACTTTTAAAAAAAAAAAATTGAAAAAACAACTTACTTTGAAGACATTTTAAAAAAGTCCTAGAACAACTCATTTTCAAGAGAAGAGAAACATTCTTTCAAAAAAAAAAACAGAGAGAAGAAAAACATAATTAAACCAAAGATCGCCTAAGATGTTCAACACTAACAACAACATTGGTAGGCTACTCATATAATTTCATCTCCATTGTGCAAAACAGTTTTACCAGTGTACATTATAGTCAAAACTTAAAACCACTACCCAAAATGGCTTTTGTTAGGCAGAGTCTCATTCTCTTCCGTAAGAATAAGTCTAAAGTTTTTTTTAGAAATCAGTCAAAGTTATACAATATTATAATATATATATATATATAAATTTAAAGATTTTTTAATAAACCATATAAGTACATTAATATAAACTATAAATGCATAAGATGTACCAAAAATAAAAAGTACACTTGTCAAAATACAATTAACCAATCTCCCTCTCCAACAAGCCGACCCTAATTTTCTCTCTCTAGGTTTTCTCTTAGAGTTTCTTCACTGAGGGGTGGTTTTGGGTCAATTCTTGACCTGAAATCATCCCTCTTCATCATTTTCTCTCTATTTCAATCTAAATAAGTGATATTCACATAGATCTAGGTTTTTTTCTTTGTGATTTCATCATTTAAGTGTGGCGGTTTGTTGTTCGTCGTCTTATGCAGCGTTGTTTGATTTTCCGTCTTCGTGCGATGTTCATTTGATTCATATTGAAAGATCGATTATTCAATCAAAGATTTGGCCGTCAACGTTGCAGATCCGGAGGTCATGGATATTCCGGTCACTTTAATTTTATCATATATTTTTGTACGCATTATGCCGTTATATGCTATTAACTTGGATGCTGAGTTTGTTCGCAAATTCATCCTTTACGTTTCTAGCAGTGTTGAATAATGTAATCTCTCGATTTGAATAAATGAATATCATTTTGTTTTTATAAAAAAAATACAATTAACCAAATCATACCAAAAAAAAAATTCTTTAAAAAAATTAAATACACTTAACCAAATCATACCAGTCTTATTATTGATAATATTTTTTCCCTTTTGTATTTTTTTTCGTTTTAGTGCATTGCCCTTTTGTATTTGAATCAAATTTTTTTTTTGAGGAAAAATCAATTATTATAAGGTGCTTCTTCATTTTTTTAATGATATATATATATATAGGCAGATCTTGGGTACGCAAGCAGCTCAATTAAGTCGGGCCTCCAAAAGTTACGGGCCTCAAAAAAATAAATTAAGTCTAATTTCCACACTCCACTTAAATAAATAAAAAATACGTCATTTTTTATTTTCGTTATACGTTTGAGTTTTTTCTAGACTCTAATTCTCTTTTCTGGACATAAATCTGATGTTACAAACTACCCTCGATTTGTATAATCACTTGATTAGTCAATTTGAAAAGCTATTTCATTAAAAGAATCACAACAGTCATTTATTTTTCGCTTAAATAATTCGTTTTCCCCTTTCCACAACGGATGAGCGACAAATCTAAACGACACCGTTAAGTAAATTTCACCTCTCTTTCACTTAATTTTTTTTTTATTTCGTTTCATGTTTAGAAGTTCTTCTGATTCTAATTTTTTAATGAAGCTTAACTACACACAAAAAATTGTGTTTTTATTTTACAGTGGACCTATTTTAAAAAGAGAGTCGAGTCTTCTATTTCATAAGAACGGCTATGTATATATACACACACCTGTGTGTGTGTTGATACCAAGCATTTTTTTATTTTTTTTTAAGTTGTGAGAGTTGCTTCGTTTCTTATAGTGATGGAAAAATTGAAGATAAGAGTTGTACTACAAAAATTGTCACATAATAAAAGAGAATGAAATGTTAAGGAGGAAAGGTCAACTTTTGAATCAAGATCAAGCATTTTTGTCTCAACTCAAACAGATGTTCTCAATTGGTGCTAGTAACCCTATTTCGTTTAAGCAATTTGAGCAACAGAAACTGTAGTGCTGAAAGTAGCTTTAGTATACAAAGCTCATTTTCTTCCATATGAATAATACACTTTTTGTTATAGTTTATTTTAAGTAAATCATTTTTCTATTATAGTCACGTATGAGTAATATACTATTTGTTATAGTTTATTTTAGGCTAAATTACACCTGAGGTCCTTTAAGTTTGAGGTTTGTAATATATTGGTCATTTAAGTTATTTTGGTCACACATAAGTCCTTTAAGTTTGAGATTTGTAATAGATTGGTCATTTAGTTTATTTTTGTCACACATAAGTCCTTTAAATTTGTAAAAGTTTTCAATTTAGTCCTTATACGACATCATCATTTTGGTTAACATAAAGACTAAATTGAAAAACCAAAATAACTTAAATGATCGATCCGTTATAAATAAAAAACTAAAAAGACTTATGTGTGACCAAAATAATTTAAAGGACCAATTTGTTACAAATATCAAATTTAAAGGACTTATGTGTGACCAAAATAACTTAAAAGGATCAGCCTGTTACAAACGTCAAACTTAAAGGATCCCAGATGTAATTTATCCTTTATTTTAAATAAATCATTTTTCTAATATAGTCCCGTTTATTGTATCTTCTTTTTACCATTTTTTAAGTAGAATCTAAAAAAAAAATCAAACTCATTTACGTTGGTTTGGTGACGTTACTTGAAATCTTAAAACGTATTTCTTTAAAGTTTCAGGTTTAATACTCTCTAGTGTCTATATAGGTGAGCTAGTTTACCTTTAAAAAAAACAATTTCTAAGGAAAATTTTGTAAAAAAGTTATTTTTTTTTTTAATTTGGTTAAAAAGCCCTTAATAATTTTTTTTTTGTCCTTCGTGAGCTTAGTTTAGTTGACAGGAACAATACATAATATATGTAAGGCTTGGGGTTCAAATCGGTCACCACTAATAAAAGTAACTTCCAATTTTTTAGCATAAAAAAAACTTCCATTTCTTTTAACGTATCTCTGAAAAATAATCTATAAATTACTTAATATGTATGGGTGTTATGGAGTAATGTTTTTTTCCTTCTTTCTGTGTTTGCTCTTGGGCAACATACAACTGGACCTTGTATTCTTTTGAGGATCGTTTATCTTTGCACGCCTTGTATAAGATGAACTATTTTTGGTGATTATTATTTCATTTTGGCTTGTTAAAAAAAATGGTTATATGAATTTTTTTTAAGAAGTCGTTATATGATTTTTTTTTTGACTCATCGACCCATTAGAAATATTTACATTGCAATTTTTTTTTGTCCATATTGCAATATTTTGTTTTTGGTCAAGTATTGCAGTTTTTATTTTATTAATTCCGTAACAAATTTTAGGAAGTCGATATATTATTTTTAATGATTTAAAACTCATATCATAAGTGATTAAATGTGTTCCAAAAAAAAAAAAAAATGATTAAAAAATACAGAAGCTTCAAAGGAAGAGATCCAAGAGGAAAAGGTTACGTCACACAACTCACACATATTCTGCAACACACTCCACGAACACAATATAGAAGAAACCCCTAATTTTGAAGATTCAATTTCAAAACCCTAATCTCACCACAGATTCAATTCCTTCAACCAGATCTCATCAAAATCATGGAGAAAGAATTCAAAGTCCCACCGGTATCCTTCGCCTCCGTCGGAAACCCCGCCGGGCAAAATCTCCAAAACCGCCGTGTACCCATTCCACCATTCCAACCAAACTCCGGCATCCCTTTCATGTCATTTGATATCGGCTCCGCCGCCGTTTCCACCTCATCCGGTCCAATTTACTCCGGTCCCGGAATCGGCGGTGGTGGTTCCGTCAACTTCGACGACGAGGAGCCTCTTCTCGACGAGCTCGGTATTCATCCGGATCAAATCTGGAGCAAAATCAGATCGGTTCTTAACCCGTTTCGCGTGAACCATACCGTTCACAAAGACTCTGATCTTTCTGGTCCGATTCTTCTCTATATGGCGTTTTGTCTCTTTCAATTACTCGCCGGAAAAATTCAATTCGGTGTGATTTTAGGTTGGATTGTGGTTTCTTCGATCTTTTTGTATGTTGTTTTCAACATGCTCGCAGGTCGAACTGGGAATTTGGATCTGCACACTTGTACCAGTGTTGTTGGTTATTCTATGTTGCCGGTGGTGATTTTCTCTGCAATATCACTTTTTCTTCCACAGGGTGGTTTCTTTGGGCTCGCGATCGCCGCGGTTTTTGTGTTGTGGGCTACCAGGGCTTCAACGGGGCTTGTGGTTTCTCTTACTGATGGTGGTGATGAACATCGCGGGTTGATAGCGTACGCCTGTTTCTTGATTTACACTCTGTTTTCGTTGCTTGTGATTTTTTAGGGATGTGTTTAGTGCTGAGATTGTTTGGATCAAAGTGCTTATTTTTTTTATTTTTTTTTGGATTTAGTTAACATTTATGTCTTTTAACTTTGCATTATGAACCTTGTGATTTTTCTATTTCAGTCATATAATGATATATAGAAAATGGAGCTATTGCACTTGATTTAATGTTTTCGTTTAAAATGTAATTCCTAGGCTACAATTTATATGTGATTGTTTATGTCTGTGTCTGGAAGCATATATAGTTAAGTTATGTTGCTTTAGGTTCTCAGTAGATGCCCCCTCAGACTAGTACTTTACGCAAAGCCCAATCCGGTTAGGGTGTTTGTATGTAGGGTTGCCAGAAACACATGTCAAATTGGATTATGTATTTGACCAAATCATGCTCAGTTTAATGATTTTGGTACTTAAATTTATCATAGTTAAACTCGAAATAAATTCTTAGCAATGCAGCTTGAGCAAGGAGATTTCAACTAAGCAGCTGCATACTAAACTATTTTGCATACTTGAGTTGCAACATTGCACCTCGGGTATGTAATTTGTTTAACATGGGTGACTATGTATCATTTTGATGGACCGATTTGTACAAAATGTATTTACTTATGTTAAAACATCCACACCAAATGCGTATATATCTTGAAAAGCTAGACTGCTGTCTTTTAGTTTTAAAAGACCTTAAAGTTTGTGCATGTTGCTCTTGAGAGTTGTAGTCTCAAGATTCTCAACTAATTTCACTGTAAAAAATCTTCCAACATGCAAACTGACCTTTAGAAGTTCAGTTGTCAGCATGGTGAAGCCTACTGACTAAATTTTATCCTTATTGGATTGGATTGTAAATTGTAATCAGAGAAAAATTGATTAGTGTATTTTTATCTTTGAAACTTGACCGGTTCAAGCACAGATGGTAATTTTAACCCTTTCTGGTTTATTTAGAAGTGTAGATCTGATCTAGAATACGGGTTCTGTGGTTTGAATCTAAATTGCCAAGGACAAATGATACCAATATAAAAATGTGTATAAATTGAATGATTATTAGAGCATACTCAAAGAATTAAATTTCTTAGGAAGATGATTTTTGCAGTTTCAATTGTCATTTAGTCATCAAACTGTAATATACTCATTAGATATATTGATCGACTTTTCTAGAGTTTTAGATATTCTATGGTTTGAAATTATGCTTTCTTTTAATTTTTTTTTTATATTTTTTTTATGGGATATCATGACAAACAATCCATCTGAAAGTTAGGTGGAAATATTTACATTTTGGCACTGGTAATCATGCATCCTGTTTCCTTTTATATCTGTGGAAAAATTTGCCTGGCATTTTCAAGACTACTATGTCATACATAGGAGAATTTTGTTTCATTCATGATATTGCTCGTACATCCCTTTCCCCCTGTGTATGCCCTTGTTCTCTGTGAAATTCATCCAAATTTTCAACTTCTAATTCATGCCAAAACTTCTAGTACAGTAGTTCATTCAGCTTTCTTAATCTTTTGCGGGTGTCAATGTTGGGACTTTAGGTGTTGTCTATTCTCCTTACTTAGCACCCCAATGCTAACTATGAATATGATATAGATAAAGTGATAAACTAAGATTGACAAGATTATAACAAATTTGATTTGACAACAAAGGAAATTCTTTGCCAGCCAGATAGTTTTGAATTGCTTATTTAATAATCAATAGTAATACCATATCTAATTAAGAGCTAGTGCTAGAAGTCCTGCTGCCTATAAACTCTAGGAATTACGGATGCCATTTTTTACATTCTTTATGATCGAGGTATTTTATAATTATATTTTTATACAACATTGACACGTTTTATTGTTAGTAATAACATCATACAAGCAAATAACATTTACTTTTTTCACATGGTCAAATAACATTTGCTGAGATCAATGAATTGGGATGAAATGTTGTTATATGATAAAATATTAAATAGTACTGTACTAATGCTGCTTCTGTTGTTTGTTAACTGTCGCATAACAATCTTGTAGCAAATAATAAAATAATAATTAGTAGAGAAGGAAATCAAGTCATTGAGTTATATATTAATAATTTAAATAACAATTAGGATCCGTTGACACCAGGTATGAAACTTTAGTTTGATACCAAATCTCAGCTGTCTACTTTTTAAATCTAAAGGCCCGTGATTATTTGTTAATTTAAGTAAAGGCGAGCCTTTCTCTCTCAACTCTCTTAACAACAAGCTTTTTCTTTTTGGCCCGATATTTGTTAACTTTACAAAGTTTGAAACAGAACAAATTAAAGCATCTATGTTCATAATGATCTCCACTACGAGTTCAATTTTATTTGGAAGGTTTTCTATTTTACCAAAACCACCCAACTGATTTTAAATATATGTTTTCAGATATGAAATTGCTGGGAGTATTTCAATTATTAAATCAGCAAAGTTTGTGCAACTCATTCCCAAACCTTAAATTCCATCAATCGAGAAACACTCATTCAAAATAACTTCCTCTACGTGTAATTGATTTCATAAATTTTACATGAATTGTCTAATTAGGTTGCAATTCATTTGAGAAATTAATCAATGTGAATGAAGTTTGATTGATTGCATATAGATATCTGATGAGTGGATATGGCACACTTTCAAGTTTGATTGACTACACTTACGAAATAGAGACTCGTGTGGGTTAATTTATAAAACTATTATTTTCCTTTGGATTAAAAAATTAAACAGCTGAGATTTGATGTCAAACTAAAGTTTGACATGTGGTGTCAACTGACCCCGACTCTTTAAATAATAGCTAAACTATAATGATATTATACAATATTAAGTAGTCAACTAGGCACTAACCATGGGGCTGTAATTTTTGTCATTCTGGTCGGAAGGGGTTTGTCATTTGAGTATTTATTAGGAGGTCATACACTTAATAATTGTCACTGGTGTAAAAAGGGTGCCAGTGTTTTCTTACCAGTGCTTTTTTTATTAAAATGAAAACCTTATCAAGTATGGGAAATATTATTGGATTGGGTCTTCAGCTATTCTTGAAAAACAAGATACATTGTCCTGATGGAGAGATAGTCATAACTTTTTTGGGCCTGTTCCATTTGTTCTATTGCGGACCTTTTTTATGTTTGTCTTTCTTTAGTCTCTTGGGCTAATGACATAAAAAGGGGAATATAATTTGTTTGTCTTTTCATTGACTTAGTTAAAACAACTTGGATTATAAATTGGAAAAAAGGGAATAACATCAAGAGATCAGAAGAAGGAAGACTGTTTTCTTTCTTTTTCTTCTTGAATGACAATTGAGAAAAAATCTTCGAGTGAGGGATCAAAGGTTTCAGAGAAAATCTTCGAGTGAGGGGTCAAGGGTTCAAGAGAAAATCTTCGAGTGAGGGATCAAGGGTTCGAGAGAAAATAGAGCGTAGAAAGCTTGAGTTCTTTGTTGTTCATCCTGGACATAAAAGGGGCAAGAGTTATCTGTAACCGAATTCATGTGGGTTCATTTCCTTCTCTTAATTAATGTTGCATTTAATTTTGCATTTTATTCTTGCTGCTGCAATTTGATTTCTGTGATCCTTGTTATTTCCTGCTGCTACAGTGCATTCTGTTTTTCATTGCTTTGTTTCTGCACCTATCATGCCTTTTAGTTTTATGAGTTTCTGTCAATTGCGCTGCTGCTGCATATTTTTCTGGTTCCGTGTTTCTGCATAATCTGCAATTGCTGCGCAAATTTGCTTCTGATGTATTAGTGATTCTAGTTTTGGTGCTTTTGGTTTGTGTCAGTTTCTGCATACCTGCATGCGTTTAGGCTTCCTCGTAGTTTCTTGTTTAATGCAAATACTGCATAATTGCATTTCTGTTTTCACATTTCTTCAGTTAATGTTATTGCTGTTTTTGGATTTCATTTGTGCGTAATAAATTCTTTAAGTTCTTCTAATTGACTGGTTAGAACCAACAACTAAATATAAAGGACAAAATTTGGCTATCCATGATAATTTGGCTGAATGGATTTGTCAGTTAGTCTATAGGGATTTTTCAGTTGTATGGTTATCCATGAAAATTTGGTGGAATGGATTTGTTGTCCGACTCTAATCTCCTTTGCTGCAACTTTCCCTTTACCCTCGGAACTTATTTTTCATCATGTGGGCGTGACTTGGGGTGAAAACTGAAAGTAGTTGGGTGTTGATATATGCGGTCAAATATTCCACTTGTTTGTTTAGTAATTTCGCAAGTGTTTGATAAATGAAGGGATTTCATTTTCGCTGGCTGCTCCACTTGTGTTAAAAACTTAATGTGCTGAAAATCTTGGCCTGTTAAATAGAGTTTAAGCTTTACTATTCCACTCTTTTTTTTTTTTGGTCAAACAAGTAGATATTTCATTCATTGATAGCTAAATAGCTAGTGATTACACTGTGTATAGAAAAGTGCTCACTATTGGGGTCAAGTACAGCATCACTGCAAAATCCAACAAATACATCATTAAACAATAGACTTGCTCCTGACTTATGCATCTAACAAATCATGGTAACATAGCTTAGCTAAGAAAAAAATACCCACGTACATCAAAGGGCATCATGAACCCTTCATAATACAACACAGTTTCAAGATAAACTCCTAATAAACAAGAACAACATATACACCAGTATAGCTGATAAAAAAGAAACAAACACAAATGGAAGATGTTTTGGAGTTATAGCATCTTCTGGTACCGCAAAAGCTTGAAGGCCGATGTCTCAAACCCAAAAGTGAGCGACCTGCATAGTAGATGTTAGGCAGTAGATCCAGCTCAAAAGAAACGGCAAACGGTGACCCTGTTTAAAAAACATCAGATCCGAAAACAACTTACAAACATAGGACGAAAAACAACTAAGATTAAGATAGATCTATATTAACACTTAAAATGGAGACCACACAGAGAAATAAAGGCAGATCTGGTGGATCTGGCTTTCAAAGGGCCGAATCCAGATGGAGGGGTGGTGGGGGTTTCGGTGGCGGACGGTACAACGCAAGTGGTTGTATGGGTGGTGGCTCACCACCACCACCGTTAACCGAAAGAATCGCAGCAAACAGAGAACACAACAACGGTATGCTTCACATGAGAGAAAGCGTCAAAGAGTGGAGAGAGAGACGAGAATGAATGGTAGAAAAAACAGTGTTTATTACACAAAAAAAAAACTAGCAACCTAGTGGAAGCGGCGGCTCTAGGGAAGAAACCCTAAACCGTGAAAACAACTCTTGAGCTAACACAGCGTGTATAAACTTTAAACTTGCTCATCATTTAGCGCACTCCCCTTGAATGTGAATGGGTTTGTTGTTGGGTTATGACAAATTTGTAGGCTAGCTTATTCCCAAGTTTGTTGGTTGTTTACGTCCCAAGTTTGAGCTTAGCAGCTTTCCCATTGGCTTGGGGTGTGTTTAGTTTGGCGTTTGGAAACGCACATCCAGTTTTGTTTTGCTATGATTTCCTATAAGATACAAAACAAAGCTTCTTCGTAAAAGCGATGGCTTGCTGCAAAAATCTACATAGACGTAGTAAGCTTGCTGCAAAACCAAACATATAGTTAATGATTTATAATTGTTGAATAGTGGAGAAACAAGATCAAAGGGTGGCATTCCGTAAAAAAAATAATTATAATAATCAAAGGATGGCATGAAAAGTTGTTTACTTGTATTATTTTTCTTTGGACTGAATGTTGTGTGACAAAAAATGAAAACTAGATTTGCATATGGCTCATGTGAAAATTGATATTATTACGTGCATTAAATATTAACATTTTTGCTAAAAATCATTTGTTTATTTATGTTTTCGTCCTACAATAACTATTCAACTTTTTTAATTATTATTATTATTACATAGAGTCGTGATTTTTTTTATTTCTCCAAAAGCCACAAGCAGTGACAAGTCATTGCCCAAATGTCCTTCCACTCGACCTACATTTTTCAATCCACCTTCATATTAAATCTAATCCAATGATTCAAGTCTCCCATAAAGAAATTATCTCTAGCATTTACACGCTTCACATTTAATTGTCATTCAATTTTATTATCGTAATCGACTGGAGGTTCCATATGTCACCAACTTTCCTCCGGATTTCAGACCTTCTCACGATACTACTGCAATTCAAAACCAAACCCTCGCAATTCAAAGCATGTGCATATATTAGACCAACAATAATAGCAGCACAGCCGCACCTCAAAAACCCCACATCAAAACTTCAGCATTGGATTCTTTTGAAAGAGAGCATTAATGTAGGTTTAGACGGTTACGATCACTAACACGTTTGTATTAATAACCTATGACTTGTTTTAGGTTATAAATAGGCTTCCATCTTCAACAAATATCTTCATTCTTCACTTCACCTCTTTTCTTCCATTTTCTTCGAATGTTTTTAGTTTTTTAGAGGTGTCGGTGGTTTCATGGTCATTGTTGACCGTTCATATGAACCCTGCAATTGCATTGCAGCTTGTGTGTGGTTCATATAACGGTCAACAAAGACTCTTGACATAAAAAAAAGACATAAAAAAGCACATAACATCTTGTCTGAATTTTGTTTTCCGGATATCACTAACAATCTGATCTGGATCGCGCGAGAAAGCAGCAGGTGGAAAAAGTAAAACTTCCTATATTATGTAGACTGAGGCCTAAATTTAGAGGCTTCTTGAAATTGGCCCCTCTACACAACAAGATTGACCATCTTCAACTACCACTCATCTCTTGTTGAGATTCAAACTAGTAGGAAGGCGACTTAAGAGCATTTGTCAAGATAAAATAATCACCTTAATTGGTGCAAGGCTTTCCCGAAGTTTTTTCAATAATAATCCTTTTCCAGGTTCCAAATAAGAAGATAGAGAAGAGGAGATTGTATTTGAGAGATAAACATAAATTGCATTAACCGTAAAAATACCATTGTCGTTGATTTCATAAATCCACTCATCTTCCTCCATAGATAAGTTTATCGGCAACATTAGTTCCATGAGCAATGCAAGGCTTTCTTTCTCCTACAACCCCTTTTGTTTGACTGAACCTCCATTGATAAACAATATTTTTTCCGGTAGAATAGATAGACGAAAAAATGACAATAATATGACAATAATCATTGAAAGCTCACACAAACAAGCATATGAGGTGGGGTTCAAACCCCGATACAACGTCCAACCTATCAATTTTAACATTTTTATCAATCGAGGTAAGTTTTTGGACCATATAAACAATATTTAACATTCAAATCATTGAATATATATATATATATATATATATATATATATATATATATATATATATATATATATATATTGTGTTAACTCGATCAAAAGTTCTTCCACCTAGGAGTTGAACTTAGGTTCTTCTAACCAATTCATCTTTTGTTGAAAATCATTAACCATTTGAGTTCAATTTTTTGATTTGTATATAGTATATACTCTATTCTATATAAAATAAAAAATAATTTCAAATAATTTATTTCATACTCTGAAAATTTATGTCATAACAAATAATTAATCGAGTATTTAATTTTTAGTTTATGATTTTTTTAAAATAAATATATTTGATAACCGTTTTTTATCTTAAGAGAATTAGTAATCATCCAATAAAAAAAAAAGAGAGAATAAATGATCAACTTCACAAAATTGACAGTCATTGATATTTTTTTATTTCATATATCTAATAAATAAGTTTATTTGCAACAGTGTGGAGTAAATTTAAATTCCAAATCGAAAAATAAAATAAAAAATAATTTAAAATGTATAGAAAATATTAATAAGAATTTATTTCCTGGTCATAACTTTTTTTTAAGAGCATCTTATTCCTTTACCGGAGGTAGGATACCTTTACGTAGTATCTCCTAAATCTGGTTCAACTGCGAAGAGTCTATGATGATCATAAACTCATAGTACTTCTATGATAAAAACTTCAAGCAGTGTGACTTGTGAAAATGAAAACTTATTTATCACATTCAAGAAAAGTTTGTACTTGTATTTGAATATGAGAAAGTGCAAGTACGCTTTAAAATGCCACGTTTCTATTCAGGAGTGGTTCACATTTCAAACAGAATCGATATTTGACATTTTTTTTTGTGAACGGTCCAATCTGCAGATTTATTTCAAAAGGATGTTTTTGTTGGATAAGTTTATAAGTTTGATTTTTTCAAAATAAGAAGAAAAATCCAAGTCTTGCGTTTAAAAGATATAAAACATAAAAATGTTTTGTATACACATCTCATCCAATAATTTTGTTTTGTATGAATACGCTATGAACAACTCAAAATTTAAAATTATTGTAAATAAAAAATTCAAAACTTAAATGGTAATTAAAGTTAATGTACCAGCTTCACACCATATTAGCATCGAAAAACTCTAAGTGTCAAAAAGAATTGGACAAATTATGTCCACCGAAGAAAAAAAGTTGGACAAGTTATTATGATTGCATAAGAAAACCAATAAAATGTTTATTTTAAAAATTCAAGATCATAAAGCTTGAATTTGATACAATTGTTAAAATGACTTTTAGTTTATATAAAATCAGTCATTTGGTGAGGGTCTACCTTTAAACCGTTTTTTAGAGATCTATAATATTTTAGACAAATCCATAAAAATGATCTATAATATTTTTCTCAGATTTTCTACAAAATGAAACTAAAACAAAATTTTGATGCCTAAAAAAATGGATCTATGACCTAGTGGAACACAAAGAACTGCTTGTTTTTTCTTAATCCTCCTAATTTTAGGTGAAAGAGACAATGAAAATTCAGAATTCTACTTACTAGAAGGTAAGAAGAGATTTGTGAAAGATTGTTTTGACCATGAATCAAACTCAAATACCCAATTTGTTAATCACTCAAGTTCATTAACAATTTGAGTTAAACACATGATTAGTGTTTGCACCTAAAGAGCATGCATGTATAAATGTGATTTTTTTTTTTGACATATTTAATCAAAGCTTCTTCACATTGCCAAGTCTCGAATCAAGTTTCACGAGTTTGAAGTAATTATCTTTCAACCAAGGGACCTCTCAGGAAATTGGCATATAATTGTGATTTTAACACTTAGATTAATATAAGATGACTAATTTTATATCCCACTGTTTTCAATTTCTTATGGTTAACTTTCAATCTTACTTTCACATTGTTACTCACGTACAGTTCGGTTCTCCTACTTGAATCAAATCCATAATGAAAAGCTTGAACTCCATTATATTATGACAGTACTTAACACTTTTTCTGAAAGAAGTACTTAACACTTCTAATATAGTAATCACACCAATTATATATTTTTTATTTGGATTAAGAGGCATGACAGAAAACATAAAAATGTAAACGAAACCCTAACTAATTAAAGTAAAAACAAGTTTTATTTCTTGATATGTATAATAAGACAAGATAAAAAGATTACTACTTTGATACAAATACGACACATAACGAAGAAAACAGTACAATAATATTTATCCAATGGACAGTATAGCAAGCTAGCAAAACAGAAAATGATTCCCTTTCTGCGACACACGTACGTGAAAACACAGAGTTTCTAGAACTAAAGAAACTCTCTTTCATCCAATAAGATTAGAGCAAACTAGGTTATACCATATACTATATAGTATAATAATATAATTAATATTTAGCCTTTATTTAATAATTAATTATAGTTCCATGGCTTCAAGCTATAGGTGCTATGGCTATGTAGCTAGCGTCTTCTTGCAGCGGTTTCTCTCTGAGCATTGAAGTAAACAGCAGCAACAGGGAGACCAAGATCATTCTGTGAAGCAAAATTGCGAGTGTTGAAGTAATCCCTTGAAGATGGTGATGCTGTCACTGATTCTCTATTCTTTTGTTTGAATAGAACAAACACAAACCTGTGTATACCTATATTTGGCTTTGGTATCTCATAGCTCACTACTTCTTTCCCTGTGTGTGATACAATTTCAATATGTCATTATATTCTCTCTCATCATATATATATATATATATATATATAGGCATTTTTCAACCATTAAAATACCTACCAAATGTAGCATCTGTTGTTCCAGGAATATCTGTCACAATCCTGTATTAAATAAATACAACAGAATTTAATCAAACAAAATAACTGGTTAATTTCTAGATATATGGTACTATATCTCATTATATATTATATTTACCAGTGCAAGTGTTCTCTTAGATAAGGATCACTAGGGCCAGGAACATCAGGGTCTGTCATCACCTACACCAACCAAATATGTATATATTAGCTCAGTCATTTAGGTTTTGTCAATACCATTCCAATAAAGCACAAATGATAGTTGTTAGTTTGTTAGAGAGATGGATGTTTGATGTTGTGAGAGATTAAACAATATGAAACTAATTAAACAAATCTCTGACTATATCTAACAAGGTGAAATATGTTTAGCGAAGAATATTGAACTCTGAACCCTGCATATAAATACTTCGATGTTCCAGCTTAAACTACTTGGCTATTCCTACAAGGACAGACACATAGCGTGTTTGTGTGAGTATGTCTGATAATAGAAAACAACAAAAAATATATGTATACCAGTGTATAGAAGGACCTCATGTCACCACCATCAATCTCAACTTTGGGTTTGGTGTTGATAGTGGAAGGGAAAAACTCATGGCCATTGAAGACTTGCTTCTTGTTGTAACTCACAGTCATTTTCATGCTTGTGGTAAAGGAATCAAGAACTTCTCCTATCACTCTTCCAACAATGAGTGGTTCTTGAGACATTCTTGCCATTTCACAAAAGAGTGAAAAAGAGAAAAGAAATTTGAGTGGAAACTTAAGAGTACAACTCAGATAATTCTTCTTGTTGAGGAAAGGAGTTATGTTGAGCTTCTTATTTATATTGTCTTAAAAGTATCTTTCAAGGTTAAGTGTTATTTTTCCCATTTTAAATATGTTACATGCAAGATATAATTTAATTAGATCTATAGAAAAGAGGGATTCTATAGGGTGTAAAAATACAGGTTCAGGTGCTCCCACCACTCTTGATATTGGTTTGGTTCTGTTCATTTCAACTAGCTAGTCCCTCAGGAATGTTTCATGTTAGTCATGTTACATTAGATGACAAATCAAACAAACCCCTTTTACTCTCTTTGTCTCTCCCCTACACGTACACAATGGGGAATAATTCCTAGCAAATTGGCATAATCTAAAACTTTTTAATATTTTATTGATTATTCTTAAAAAAACTTTAGAATAATATGAGTTTTTTTACAATAAGAAAAACATAAGTTATTTTGGGTTTTTGTTTGTCATAAATTATATGTTTGTAAGTCATGTACGAAAATGAGATTTTAAGAGAATTTATACTAAAAAATATTATAATTTGAAACAAGTTTATATATATATATATATATATATATAAGTAGATATAGATTTTTTGTTTAAATTCTAACAAACGGATAAAAACTCCATGAATTGATTAGTATTGATTATTTTCTTTAAAAAATAACAATTGACCAGATATCATATGTTTTTTTCCCTTCTAATAAGGTATATGCACATTGTGGAGACTATTCATGAAGTAAAACACATGATTAACTTAAGAGAGATTATCTAACTATTTTAGTCGGGTGTATGTATCTCAACCTTACAAAATTAGTCTGTAAAGGAAGAATTATCTATATTTATAAATATATGTTTGTCATCTCTTATTTAACGTGAAACTCTTGACATACCCTCTCACGCCCAAAACTATATATATGGAGCATGATTCAAGTGGACTGATAGTAGAAACCTGATAGCATATGACCCAAATGATTTTTGATAAACTTTAATATCATCTTATAATTTAGGTGGGGTCTAACTTAACCTTACAAAACTGGCTTGTAAGTTGAGTTCACTCCCTTTTATAAACATACGTTCATGTCATCTCTCATCCAATGTAAAACTCTTAAGAGATTAACCTTTTCGAACAGGTATTTTTATCCAACATCAATTAGGAAATTAGTGAATCAATTTTTGTCCCTCTCTCTTTCTCTTTTCTATTGTTTTAGTGGTCAACACATAATAAAATAAAAATGCATAGAGCAGAAATACGATGACCCAAATTCAAACCTGATTAAGGCTCTGTTTGGTAAAAAGAAGCTATAAACTGGCTGATAACTGAAAAGCTAGCTTATAGCTGATGACTGATAGCTTATAGCTGAAAAGCTTGCTTATTAAAAATAATGTGTTTGATAAAATTAACTGTTGAAATGACTGATACATATAAAATGACAAAAAAAGACATGTTTATTTTTTTTTTTTAAATTATATACATAATTTTTTTTACTTAACTTATTTCTTTTTAAATATTCAAATTACTTTCATCTTCAAAACTATAAATGTGTTTTATGAATTCAATTAACATTTTTTTTTACTAAACATTTTCTTCACTACTTATTGTATATTTTATGTAAAATTATAATTATATTATATGAATTTAGAGCAAGGTAATAAGAAAAGGAACAAAGAAAATATAGAAAAACTCATTGCTAAACACATAGGCTCTGTTTGGTAAAAAGAAGCCATAAGCTAGCTGATAGCTGGTAGCTGATAGCTTATAGCTGAAAAGCTTGCTTATTAAAAATAATGTGTTTGGTAAAATTAGCTGTTGAAGTGGTTGATAAGTATAAAATGACATAAAAGGACATGTTTTTTTTTTTTTAATATACATATAGACACACACATTTTTTAATGTATTTATTTTTTAATATTTTTAATTATAGTTAAATATGTTTTTTGTCCCTATAAATATTCAAACTTTTGGTTTTAGTCTCCATAAAAAAATTCTTCGACCTTTAATCCTAAAAAAAAATTCACTGACAATTTTGATCTCTGCTTTATGAGTCCCAAAAATAAGAGAAAGGTGGAAACAAAATGTGAGGTAGAATATATAAAATTTTAGAACGTACAATAGACTAGTTATTTTTTCCTTTAAAAAAAAATAGGCTAATTATTTTTTTTGTGGTGTACGGCAGGTTAGTTATAACAAAATATAAAGCATTTCCATAAAAAATAATATATATATATATATATATATATATATATATATATATATATATATATATATATATATATAAAGTGCTCCTTAAAAAAACGACATTTTATTTAAGAGAAAAAATGGGACGGTTATAAAGATGAACATGGGTACTTGTTTAATTAAAAAAATAATTAATTTAAATTAATAGGGTTAAAGTTGGAAGAAAATATAAAAAGCTACCAGCTATAAGCTAAAAAGCTACTTGAAATAGCTTTTCAAAAAACGCTATAAGCTCATAAAAAAAGCTTATTACCAAACTCGTCACATTTTCATCTAACGAGCTTATAAGCTAATCCAACAAGCTTATAAGCTAATTCAACTAGCTATAAGCTAGCTTTTTGTTGTTACCAAACACAGTGTGTTTGGTAAAAAAAAGCTATAAGCTAGCTGATAGCTGAAAAGCTAGCTTATAGCTGATGGCTGATAGCTGAAAAGCTTGCTTATTAAAAATAATGTGTTTGGTAAAATTAGTTGTTGAAGTGGCTAATAAATATATAATGACATAAAAGGACATGTTTTTTTTTTTAATATACATATAGACACACACAATTTTTTGTAATGTATTTATTTTTTAATATTATTAATTATAGTTAAATCTGTTTTTGGTCCTTATAAATATTCAAACTTTTGGTCTTAGTCTCCATAAAAAAATTCTTCGACCTTTAATCCTAAAAAAAAAATCACCAACAATTTTGATCTCTACTTTATGAATCCCAAAAATAAGAGAAAGGTGGAAACAAAATGTGAGCTAGAATATATAAAATTTTACAACGTACAAAAGATTAGTTATTTTTTCCTTTAAAAAAAAATAGACTAGTTATTTTTTGTGTGGTGTACGGCAGGTTACTTATAGCAAAATATAAAGCATTTCCTTAAAAAAAATATATATATAAAGTACTCCTAAAAAAAACAACGTGACATTTTTTTTAAGGGAAAAAATGGGGCGGTTATAAAGATGAACATGAATAGTTGTTTAATTAAAAAAATAATTAATTTAAATTAATAGGGTTAAAGTTGGAAGAAAATATAAAAAACTACCAGCTATAAGCTAAAAAGCTACTTGAAATAGCTTTTCAAAAAACGCTATAAGCTCATGAAAAAAGCTTGTTACCAAACACGCCACGTTTTCATCTAACGAGCTTATAAGCTAATCCAACAAGCTATAAGCTAGCTTTTTTGTGTTACCAAACACAGCTTTAGCTGATTAAAATTAAAAGTGTTTGGTAAAATTAGCTGTTGAAGTGATTATAAATATAAAATGACATAAAAGGACATGCTTGTTTAATATCATATATATAATTTTTATTACTTAACACATTTATTTTTAAATATTTAAATATATTTTAAATTATTTTCATCTCCAAAATAATAAATGTATTTATGAATTCAATCAAAAAATTTTATTTAACAATTTTTATTTTATTTTTATGAATTTTATTTAACTAAACTTGCTTCACTATTTATTATAAATTTTATATAAAATTATATATTATATGAATTATGAGCAAAGTAAAAAAAAACAAAAAAGTGGATAAGAAAATTTAAAAAGCCATACATGGTTAACGTGGTTAGTTTAAGAAGATAGTGGGTCCTTGAATTAGCTTCTTAAAAAACGCTATAAGTTAGTGAGAAAAACTTTTTACCAAACGCATCTCATTTTATCAAAGCAAGCTTATAAACTAGTCCAACAAGCTATAAGCTGGTTTTTTTGTGTTACCAAACACAGCTAAGTATCCATACGGCCAAATTGCTAATTAGCCATTTTGATACATAATTTGACATCAAATTTTGGCAATAATTTGATGGTTAACATATTTTAAATACTTATATATAACTAGATTTAATGAATGGTGACTGAGTATAACAAGGTACCGTGTCTAAATCATTATTATATCCACTAAACATTTTGAATGTGATTGATTAATTGTGCTTGGTTGATGATAATTAGTTACACCAAACAAACAATTGAACAAAAATGGATAATAAGATTCACCAAATAAAAATTATTCAAAAAAATCTAAATGAAATAATTTTTGATTAGTCTATCTCTAAACTCCAGATTACCAAGAGCCAAGACCCTTTCTCTAAAAATCGATGGATTAACAAGGAAAAAAAAGATATAATTAATAGCATATTTAATCTGATTTATTTTCGAAGTTTTTTTAAGATCATTTCCACCTAAAGAATATCAAATTATATACCGCATGTGTTACATTTAATTGTTACTGTGCCAATTAACACTGAATTGATGCCCATGACGGGTCACTTGGAATCAGTTCTTGATTGGCTGTAAACCTGATCAAATGAATGTGTCGACCAATAAAAGCCATTTTTCTTCTCAGCTCACTCAAACAGGTCAGATAAAGCTTTGTGTGGGCTCCATCCTTTGCAAGTTGTCAGCCTCTGGCGTTTTAAACTATAGTGCTAATTTTCTTTTTTGGTAACAATATTAAACTATACTACTAAAAAAAGTATATTATAAAAGGTAAAAATTCCAGGAAATGCTTTTGTTTCTTGAACGTACCACATTTACAATGTTCTTTAGCATATAAGGAAAAATGTTTAGTACCATGGACATGGAGACATTTTTGTTGAATGACTTGCGTGGAGAACCTTCCTTAATTGCATAAACTCAAAATTCAATTCCTTGTTTATGTGGTGTGATTCTTCTTTCTTTCCTTCATAGTGTCTTTATTTTAATTTTGTTGGAAGAATATCTTGAGGAACAGGGCGCATAAATTAAAGGAATTCCACCCCACCACAAATGTTCAAGACTAAATACATACTTATGTCATTTCAGAATAAAACTAAGATTCAAACCAAGTTCCAAGATTGGTAACAAAACAAGAAGGTGGAGCTCTCCTTTTACTATAAACCATTCTGCTCCTCATTCCTTTGCATAAAATAAAATGTTACTGTTGCGAATTCGATGAGAAATCACGCCAATAATAAACTTGATGTGTGGAGCAATGGATAATCAAGCAACCAAAACAAAGTGTATGGAACAATTATAAACACAAGCCAAAAGTAGAAAACAGCGAGAGAGAAAGAGAGAACACAAAAGAATTTGTTGACCCAGTTCGGTCCAAATTGACCTAATCTGGGGGAGAGAATAGCCCTCCGTTTCACTATATAATGAGTAACTTTACAAAAGAGATATCAATGGGTTACAAGAATAAGTCTCCCGCCTAATTCTACCCAAAGTCTCAATCTCTTCCCGTGTAACCAAGAGACTCAATCCTAATAGTGTTTCCCAAGGTGAATCAACCCTCAAACCCTAGTGTTTGTTCCTAAGAGACAAACTCTATACAAACCTTAGTTTTGTTGTTGTCATTCTAAACCCTTGTTTCAGCCCCCTCTATCTCAAAGTTTAGTCTGATACAAAGTCTATATTTATAGTAAAAGTATAACTCATAAATTTGGAACGAATACCACACTAAAGATACGTTTTTTTTTTTCTTTCTCCTTCAATGAAAGAATATTTGCATCAAAAATATAATATTCCCTTTCAAAATATATTTGCATCAAATCGTTCTTCATACGGTACAAAAATATACTTATTGTCCATAAATATATTTTCAGCACAAAATATATTTAAAACAAATCTTTTATATTTTTAGCAACAATATTCTTCATTCATCAAATTTTAAGTCATACTACAACAGTTACTATGAGTTATGGAAGGAGTATGCTTTTATGTTCCTTTTGTATTCTTTTGTTGAGAAAGGGAGTTGCGTGTGTGCATGCATATGAAATATATGCAAACCGAGCAAAATGGTACTCTAATCTAATAGTACAAGGTAAAGGGTAGAAATAGAGAAAATTACAATAAAACGGTGCAAATGAAAACAAAATCAAAATACAACAGGCACCGAAAATCGGGTTCAAGAGAGAAAGAAAGAATCCTCACAATTACCTCAACGAATTAGTTATCATCTTGTACAAAGTAAACGAAGACCGCTCAGATTTAGCTAAAAATCAC
This sequence comes from Medicago truncatula, assembly GCF_003473485.1. Taxonomy (NCBI): domain Eukaryota; kingdom Viridiplantae; phylum Streptophyta; class Magnoliopsida; order Fabales; family Fabaceae; genus Medicago; species Medicago truncatula. The sequence continues at coordinate 49,353,551 of NC_053048.1, forward strand.
TTCCAATAGGAAAAAATTTAATTTAATCCATCTTGCTCATCGTTCACCTATTTATTAGAGAAAATGAAAGTAAATATTGGACAGAACAGCAAAGCACAAATTAAGTAGAATAACACAAGACAAATTTGATTTGTATGAATGTGAATAATTTTTGGTGGATAAAATGTTATTTTGATATTTAAGACAATTTGTATGTGAGACAAAAAGTTGTGATGTGGTTTGGTGAAGAACTAGAATTTATGTTTTTGTCCTGTCATTTGCCTCCAATTTATCCTATCTCTAAAACTATTTTATAACTCAAACTCTCTACAGATTGAGTTACCATGTCATATCCTTAATTTTTGAACAAATCAAACACACCCAAAGATTCCTATCTATCAAAAGTTCATAGGTATAACGAACATATGAATGATTGGAAGAGTCGTTCACCCAAGACCACCTTTCTCCCTCAGGAGTCAAGGTTACACCACCAAGCTTCATCAATTTTTCCAACAAAAGTTGATCCCAAAAGAGGTCTCCTCCAAGAGAGCATTCAAATCCACCTCTTCCCCAAAACCTAAATTTCTTACCCAAACATCTAACCAAAATAAACTCAATTACCCATCTCGACCACTTTCACCACACCATCTGAGAACCAGTTAGAGGTAGGCCAAGGGCCATTAACTATGTTAGGACTTAGGAGAATGGAGAATTTGAGCGACAAGAATTGAATTCTATACTCCTCAGTCCTTGATAATCCCCGTAGCACACTATTTTATTTTTGTTCTTAAATATTTTGTCATCATATTGAACTATCAGTCTATGTAAAATAAAAATAATTTTATTAAATTATCTTCTAAGAGGTAACCAAACTGTTAATAATTTTTTTAACGTAAAAAATACTAACATATTTTTCTTATAATATGTCGGGGTCGGGACGGGGTTCAAACTCCGGACCTCATTTATTCACTTTTAAGTAGTAAATTTCTAGCTACAAGTCTAAAAAAAAGATATTCGACTTATTATCACGACAAAAGCATGGATAAAATATTACAATAATTAAAGCAAAATAACAAGTGTAAGAAAATCAGGGATCGCAATCAATATTTTTTTCTAAGAAGTAAAACAAGAAAACATTCTTTAAAAAAAATAACAAGAAAACATATATAGTTTTATGGACAAAAATGGATTAATGCCTAATTTTTACTATTTTTTCAAAATTAAAAAATTCATGAATATTTTTTATTTTTACTTATACGTTATTAAGAAGATAATAATCTATTAGTTAAACAAATAACCCCGTAATTGTTTTTTACGAGAAAATCCGTTAGCATTTTTCCATTTATAATTTATAATTTTAACATTTGGAAACACATGAAATGTGTTATTTTTTAGTTGAATTGGAAGTTATTTTATGTGCAATATGTGGGACGTGATTCTAAAATTTGATGGAATTAATCGAACCCTTAATCATCAGCTGATTTTGGTATAAGTTGACATCTATTTGTCTAAATTTAGATAATGTACTTACATTCCTCTTTATTTTTGGCTAAAGTTTCAATATCTTTTTGATGAAAATGCTAGAAGCTGCCCATGTTTAGCTTTTTTTAGTTCCTTTTTTCTGTTTTAAGTTTTAACATAAGCAAAAGTCATTGATGCCAATTAACAAGCGAATGCTTGCCTCAACAAAAAAATGCTATTCAAGAAAAAAAAAATAGCAAGCGAATATTCTTTTGTCTTTCTTTTTATCAAAAATAATAAAAGAAGGGACTAGGTTGTTAAAAAAAAAAGAAGCACTAGGCCAAGTCAAAAAAGAAAAAAGAAAGAAAGAAAAGGACTAGGCCCAAAATGAAACTAAACCATAAAACTATTTTCTAATATATTTTTTATTATATTCACAAGCTATTTGGAGTAAGATAAGAAAATGATTCTTCTAATTATTAAGTCAGAAGCACAAAGCAAATGCCTATACATAAGTTGGAAAAATAAATATTGAATTGTGATTTTTCTCACGAGTTTGTCCCTATTTATTACATATTTGTTTGTGCGGTGGAAGGAACGGGAATGCATTCCCCGCAGTGAAAATCTCTACGGTTTACTGCAGTGTCAACCCTAATACTTACTATTAAACACTTTATCTCTTCTAATTTTGCATTTAATTGTCTATGTTTTATTTTTTCAATGGTCATGATTTCACTAAACTCCTCAGTCACTTGAGATGATCCAGTCCAAAAAGGAACCACGAGGATATGGGTTTAATATAAACTACATTTTGTAGCTTTGATTTTTTCACCACAAAATTTGTCTCGAAACTTGAAATTTAAAAGTTTGGCCATATATCCAAACATATGTTTAATCGAATGCAATATATTAAGGGACAACTAGTTTCATACCGATAAAAGTCATTCAGGAGCACGTTTACATGGAGGAGGCGATTTGATTTGGTTCCAACTAGACCCAATAGAACGGAAAGAAGTCCCACATCATGCCATAAAGTTAAGAAATAGATTTATATAACTATTGAGGATTAGAGTAGAATTAGTTCGACGTTTCCGTTAAATATGTAAAAGTTATATAACTGTATATTATATTGGTTTGAACTTTTGATTAATACACCGATCAATCATATGCTTGAATACTAATTAATGGGCCTAGGCAGAAATCCCAATGTATTCTTTTGAACTTCTGTCTTAGTACATTTACATGCATATTATATGTATATGTATATGATGAATGATATGAAAAATCAAGACTGTTACCTTAAAACTAAAAAAGGAAATAAAGATATGAAAGTATCACAAGCTAAGCATAAGCATGTTGTAATTTATCGTAGAAAAAGAAGAAGCTTGTTGTGATTGAATAATGAACAAAATAAAGACAGACACAACGTCAAATATAACTAATTAACTAACAGAATTAATATACTAGTAACTAACAGCTAACAAGTTGTAACACCTCCCTCAAGATAGAATGTGGATATCCAACATGCCTAGCTTGTAATGCATATTAGAGATCCTATCTTATTTAATACATTACTTTTTTGATTCAGCAGTATTAGTGAGCTCAAGATTATTTAACTAAGGTTAATTAAGTTTTTGGTCCTTATAAACATATGCAGTTTTGTTTTTAGTCCCTATAAAAATAAATTACACTTTTTAGTCCTACAAAATTTTCTGTTAGTGTTTTTAGTCCCTGTTAAATTAAAATTTGTTTAATTATGCTTAAACTTCTTAATTTTTGAAAGATTTTTTACGTACATGTTTATAACATCTTAAGACACTTTTTTGTAAATTTTTTTTACTTTTTTTAACATGTAATGAACTAAATATGAATTTTTCTAAAAGGAAAATTTTCAAGATTATATTAATGAAAATTGGACCTAATAATAAAATTTTAAGTGACTTTTTTGCGGAGGAACTTTGTATAATATTCTAAGTAAGTATGTGAAAAATATGTTACAAATTTAAAAGTTTAAGCACAATTAAGCAAATTTTAATTTTACAATGACTAAAAGTATATGGTGGTCCATGTTAAACTGAAATTTGTTTAATTATACTTAACCTTTAATATTTTTAAATGATTTTTAACAAAAATGTTAAGAACATTATAATAATCTCTTTTATAAAAAATTAGAATTATTTAACATGTAATCGATAAAATATAATTTTTTTTTAAAACGCCAAAAATTTAATATAAAACTAAGAAAAATTTGGACCTAAAAATAAAATTTTTGAGCTAAATTATTGTGGCGGAACCTTTTATAATGTTTTAAACAAGTATGTAAAAAATCGTTAAAAAATTTAAAATTTTAAGCATAATTAAACAAATTTTAATTTAATAGGGACTAAAAATACTAACGGAAAATTTTGTAGGGACTAAAAACAAAACTGCAGATATTTATAGGGACCAAAAACTTAATTAACCCTTTAACAAATAGATATAGACCAGTTTGCCTCACAGTAAGTGCAGGGCGGCCGGTCCTTAAATTTTTTATGCTTTGGACGAAATAATAAAATTATGTCTTTTTAATCATTTTAATAGTTTTTTTCTTACATTTTTTGTTGCAAAAGATTCATTTATAATCAAAGTTTTTTAAAAATATATTTTCACTATAATTAATTAAACCGAATTAAAAAGAAATATATCTATATAATACTAACTATTAACTAAAATGTCCTCGTGAATTTAGCTCAGTTGATAAGGACAATGCATAATACATGCAAGGTCCGGGGTTCGAATCTCGACCACCAAAAAAAAAAAATACTAACTAAAATTAAAAAATTTAATGCCTCTAAAATAATGGTGCACGGGCTGCCGCCCCTTTCGCCCACCCTCAAGGCCACCCATGAGTAAGTGCTATATATGCACTCTGCTTATCTAGAAACGATATGGTTGTTTGCTTCCTATCATCAAATTCATGTGTGATTATTTCAATGTTCGTTTTAGACTTCTAACCATGTCATTTTTTTTTTAAACAAAAGTATCCATCTTCTTTTATCCGTTTATTTCTTATTCTTTAAATCTAAACTTCTAAATCTGAAATCCTTATAAACTCAAAATAATGAGTAATTCATCTCTAATATAACGTGTGAAAAATGAACATTTGATTGTTGTTCATCTCTAATTATGAAATAAAAATTATCAATCAAATAATCACAAAATATAACAAAAATTAGGCCAATAATAAAAGATAAACATAACTTAAAAGCTAACAACATAAACAAAATGTAATAGAAATGATCAGTTTAAGAAGAATTTCTTTTTGAAATATCAATTTGAAATAAGGTCAAACTTAAGGACCACAAACATAATTTTGTATAATTTTAAAATCTCTTATATTGACTTCTTTAGACAGAAAATAAATATGGTCGCTCAAACCTTAATTGGAGCAGCGAACTCATCCGCAGTGCTATCATTATATTTTGGATAATATTTATTTTAGTTCCTAAATGTATAAAGAGTAGTCATAATAGTCTTTTAATGTATCAAAATTTTAAATAGTTTCTTATGATGTATTTTGTTAATCGAAATAGACTTTAATGCTAAAATAATCGCTCAATACTCATAATAACTTTTTTCATATATAGACGAAAATGATAAAAATAAATAAATAAGTATTTATAAGGATTGATATGACAATAAGTAAGTATATGTATCAAAATTAACACAATATTTTAGGCTTAAACTCACTTTTTACCCCCTAAGTTTGCAAAAGTTGCAATTTTGGCACCCTATTAAAAAAAATGGCAAAAGCTACCCCCCATGTTTTCCCCCTTTTGCAAAATGCCAATTTTGACCGAGTCAACCATATGTGGCATGCCACATGTGTAAATTTTTAATTAAAAAATATTAAAATTGCCACGCGTGTATCTTTTGAATTAAAAAAAATCAAAAAAGAAAAAAAATGGAGAGGCACGTGAGTGAGAGAGTCTCTATGCTCTCTCTTCTTTCTTTTCCTCCCAATTCTTTCTTCCTCTTCCTTCTTTCCTAATTGCCGCCTCCCTCTTCCCTTTTTCCGGCCACTCTTTCCAGCCACCCAACGTGGTGCTTCCAACCATCCTTTGTCAAACAAAATACATAATATTTATTCACCCTTCCTTCTCTATCTCATCATAAGTTTATTTTTGGATTGGAGATATTTTGAGTTTTCAAACCACCACCTTCATTGTTAGATCTAGACCACCACAAAACGTTTTTCGATAAATTACCACAATAAAAGTACTCTCCTTCGTATTCCCTACAAAACCCACAAAAAATTATGCTTGGATGACATTTTTCCGACGACCACCACACCGGAAAACATCACCACCGCGCCGGAATTTAAATCTATTGTTTTCAGTTTGTTTTCCAGAAGCTACGCTTCTTATGACAGTTGCCGATGATGAACTGCTACATTTTTTCATGGATTGCTCCTCAATGTTGATAATTTTAATAATTTGCAAGTTTTGGTTAGGAAAGAAGGAAGAGGAAGAAAGAAGTGGGAGAATTTGTTTTGCAAAATGCATTCTTTCCAGCATTATGGACAAAAGAAACAACAATGGTGTTATGTTCATTCACTCACGTGCCCTCTCTTCTTAATTTTAATTTTTTATTTTTTTTATTTCTTTAATTATACATGTGGAATTTATGGATTAAAAAAAATAAAAAATAAAAAATAAAAAAAATACCCAAGTGGCATGCCACATATGGTTGACTCGGTCAAAATCGACGTTTTGCAAAAGAGGGAAAACATGGGGGGTTGTTTTTGCCATTTTTTTTAATAGGAGGCCAAAATTGCAACTTTTGCAAACTTAGGGGGCAAAAAGTGAGTTTAAGCCAATATTTTAATGTCTGAAACTTTTTTGACTAACGAAGTACACAATCATTAACTATTTTAAGTGGGGTGTCCGGGATTCGAACCCCGTCCCCTGCACATATTGTGCATTATTCCTTACCAAATGAGCTAAGCTCATGGGGATAGATGTATTCAATATTTTATTATTGATAAAATGAAGTGAAACATTTTTCCTCTCCGAGATAGTTTTGTTGTATCTTTTTTAACAAAAATATAACATGTAATAAAATATAGAGTTTAAAGTGTTTCAAAAAGGATTACATCGAAAACCAAAAATAAAATATAGGGTCCAAATAATACATAACAGTACTATTTTTATTTATTTAGAAAATAAAAATATAGAGATGATACGTGTTGTGCTAAAAATATGTCTGCAACCAAACAGGTTTGTAGAGACGACACTTGCCCTATACGTGGCAAATCATGCGATTTAACTCGGGAACTTGCCCTCTGAATTTTCTTCTGTCTATTGCGGCCTTTCATCCATTCTTTTTATTCATTTCTATGCCTTATTTTGTGGGGTACCCTTAGACGAAATGGACGAAGATAGTTACTAAATTTTTAGCTAATCGATCCTTATATATGCAGGTCTTTCGTTTGTGGAAAATCTTTTATATAATTTTAGCACACTCTTTGCTCACTATTCAGCCTCACTATCTTCTTAAGTAAGCTCTAAAACTTTTGACATTGAGACAAAAGGAGCTTAACATTACAACTTGCATTTCCAGGTATATTTCTCTCCAAAAGTTTGATTCAAAGGAAATAATGATCTCATCAATATACTATTTCTCTATATTTTGTTATATGCATGGAAACTTTGTGAACGTTTTTGGTTTGATTTCATTGGATTACCTATAATTTTGAACGTTAATTAGTGCAAGCATTTGAGTTTTTGAGTTTTGTAGTTTAGAGAATATGCTTTTATTTTATTTTATTTGGTAGATAGTTAAATATGCTATTTTGTTATTATAGATTAATTTATTCTATCTCTTCCTTCATTTGGCCACCAAATCATTTCCAAATGAGGCAACATTCTTTTCCTTTTGTGTACAAACATCAATCCTTTTCTACACCCACCAAATATTCCTCACAACTTAATTTATTATAGTTTTTCAACCGATCATCCAAAAACAACCCTTGTACTTTTAATGCATGTGAATAAAGAATCTTTTTATTCTCTAGAATAAAATTCAAGTTATAAGGTAGCTATAGGATCAAGTGCTTTTGAATTTGATAGTTCTTCTACTTAATGAAGAGTATAGAAAAATTAGTTGGAAGAGTAAATCAACTTTATGTGCCTAAGAATTGTCAACCTATAATTATATAAAATAAAATAAAAAACATTTTTAGCAGAAAAAATTATTTAATTTGATAAAATTTAACATTATCCCAAGTAAATTACGTTTTTTAAAATAATATGTTGTCATAAATAGATCTGAAGTGTGAAGTTTTCTTTGCACTGAAGCATTCTTTTTGTACCGAATAATAAAAGTAGTAGTTGCTTCGATATTCAATTATTCCATTGATAGAGCGATGGTGGTGCAGTTTCTGCTTACTTTTGAGCTGGTTCTGATCAAATATTGGATTTTCTATGTGAAATTCAGTGAACTCGAGAATCAAGACCAACAATTGATCATGTTTGGATAATATTAAATAATCTAAATTAGAATTAGAGGCATCTTGAAATGCACCCAAATAATAGAGGGAGTTGGAGGGGAGAAAAAAATAATCCAACTTATTGACACTGTTTTTTTTTTTTTTTTTTTTATATAAAAAGGAAAATGAATTGAGTGTGACATAGGTGTAGCCCCACCCCAAAATAATTTTACATATTTAAAACTCATAAAAAAAACTATTTATTTATACACTTTATAAAATTATTTTAAATTCGTATTGGTCCTCATGGCCAACAAAAGTTGGTCAAGTTGGTAAATAGTTGGCTCAGACTTTCTAAAGGGCGCGAGTTCAATTTTTTTTATTGTCAATGTAAGAATTTTGTTGACTTTATAAGGGCGTGAGTTCAATTTTTATTGTGTAAGAATTTTGTTGGTGGACAATTTATAAGTATTTTCTATGAACGCTCTTTCAACCTTGAGACTTGCTCTAATTTTGATGTCTTTTAGTTATAAAAAATAAATAAATCATCCCCAAAAAAGAAATTAAAATTTACAATTTCAACATTACTCAATACACCCTCAACAATTTCTCAGCATATTATAAGTTCTTATTAAATACATGACATAAGCAAATTGGCTGTATTGTAGTATTATTGTCATGAAGCAGTCCATTTTTTCATGCGTTGACAAAGGCATCTAACTTTTTTTTTTGAAAGAGACAAAGGAATCTAACATTTGTTAAGGTTCTTTGTTAACAAAAAGCTTATGTTGACTTATTTGTCGTTAACAAAGTTTTTTGTTTGATCAACTTTGCATTGATTTGAATTCTTGCATTCACAAATTATTGATGTGTTTTAAAAAGTCTTTTCATATTACATTGTATTATTAATCTAATAATTATGTTGTTAATGTGCTTTTTTGTTACGAGTGTTGACAAATATAATGTCTGGTGCAGTGCTGAAAATAAGACAAGCAGAAGAATATGGTGGTAAGAGAAGGTGAGATGAATTGGCAACAAGGGGAGGTAGAATCATTGCAAAGGGAAGGAGAAGAAGCGATCAGGAATGACGTCAACAATGTCATTTCTTCATCGCTCGGAAGGCAATCTTCATCCATATACTCACTCACCCTCGACGAGTTCCAACACAGCCTCTGTGATAGCGGCAAGAATTTCGGATCCATGAACATGGATGAGTTTCTAAGTAGTATTTGGAATGCAGAAGAAAACCAACAACAAGCTGCATCCAACAATAATAACAGCAACAACAATAACTTGTCTGCAGCTCAGAAAGGGATTAGCAAACAGGCAAGTCTTCCTCGCCAAAATTCGTTATCGATTCCTGCTCCTCTCTGCAGGAAAACTGTGGAACAAGTTTGGTCTGAGATACACAAAGAACAACAGAACCATCACAACATCAACAATGTTGCTCAGAATACCGAGTCTACCCCTCGACAGCCGACTTTTGGCGAGATGACATTGGAGGATTTCTTGGTTAAAGCAGGGGTAGTTAGGGAACAACAGTCTGGTATGCCGGTTGCCATAGCACCACCACCTACCGCAGCAGCAGTGTCATCTCACCGGCCGCAGCAGCAGCATTACGCCGCAGTGTATCCGAACAACAACTCTACAATGGCTCAGGCTGCTTCATTTGCTATTGGCGGCGGCGGGAATCTAAACGTTGTTGCGCCACCGTACCAAACGGTGGCACAGGGAGGTGGAGCAGTTGGAGAACCTTCGAGTTCAGGGTATGTTGGGAATGGTAAGACGAGAGATAGTATAGGTACGGGGTATCCTCCGCCGCCGCCAGCTATTTGTTACGGAGGGAGAGTGGTGAATGGAGCAGCGGGCGGTTATGGCGTGGCAGTGGCACAAACTATGGGAATGGGCGGACCTGTTAGTCCGGTTTCATCGGATGGGATTGGAAACGAAAACTCGGGTGGTCAATTTGGGATTGATATGAATGGTTTACGAGGAAGAAAGAGGATGGTTGATGGTCCTGTTGAAAGGGTGGTGGAGAGAAGGCAGAGGAGGATGATCAAGAATAGAGAGTCAGCAGCAAGATCTAGAGCCAGAAAACAGGTTCCTGAAATTTTAACCAATCATATTATACTTAATCTAAAATTATGTATCCACAAATGTATGAATTATTTGAAATTCTTATGTATATATGATCAAGATAATACAGCATTATATTTATATGCTATTGAAGGTAACATTAGTTTAAGAAGAATTGGTAATATGTCAATTTTTTATCAACTCTTTACATCCAAATTAGAAATAGTATGTTTAATCTAGTTTAATATTTGCCATTATATTGTTAATGTGACTCCTTTGTGACACATTTTTCTTTGTTGCTTTTGCAGGCCTATACAGTTGAATTAGAAGCAGAACTGAATCAATTAAGAGAAGAGAATTCTCAACTGAAACAGGCACTGGTACTGCCAAACAACATGAACTATTATAAGAATATTTGATAGTTTTTCTTTAGTGATTCAATTATACTGACAAGGATCATGCTTCTTTTATTCTTCAGGCTGAACTCGAGAGGAGAAGAAGACAACAGGTAACCAATGATGGTCTAAACTATAATTAGCCATAGAAAATTTAGAGACATTAAAACTCCTTTTATTTTGAATCAAATGGATTGAAATCAAATCTAAATTACTGTCTTATGATTATCTCATGCAGTGTTCAGAGGAAACAAACGTGAGAGTTCAAACGAAAGCTCAGAAAGCAAAAGAGAAACTGAGAGGCTTAAGAAGGAATACAAGTTGTCATCTGTGAAGAAAACATCACATGGTAGAGAGTGAAATCCTTGATGCATAAGTGCATCTTCTTGTGTAGTTAAAACTGAGAAAAGTGCACATGATGCAGATCAAGAACCAAGAAGAATATACTAAAGTCAAAACCAGTCAAAAAGAAAGGAAAAAAAAACAAAGGAATGGTGGTGTGGATTTTGTTGGAGAGCAAATTTTTCCACTGTTTGCAAGGATTGAATCATCAAATATGGATGACTCTTTTCAAATGATATAACTAGCTACTCTAATTTGTACATTATATAGTAGTTAATGTTTGAAGTTACCTTGCTATGTGTGTGGATTATTTTTGTTTAGAGTTACAATATAGTACCAGCTATGAATGGCATTCATGCAACTGAAGTAGAGATGATTTTCTTAATTAATTGCCAGAATTATTCTTATTTTTAAAATGAAGTACCAGCCATGAATGGTATGTTGGATAATGTGTTTTAGTGCAACTGAGTTCACATTGGAAAGATGAATACCTTTTTTCATAAAATATACTTTATTTTAGCCTTAAAAAAAAAAAAACTACCATATCTTCATCATTTTGAAGCAATGGTGTATGTAAACGTGTATGTGTCTTGTGTAAAATGCTAAAAACAAGCGCATGCACAAGGTCAGTGACAATAGACCATAGTAGAGTCCAAAGTAAGGTGGCATTTAGGGTGGGTAGGAGGAATACTTTCCTACCATGAAAAAGTGTCACTTTAAACCATTGATATAGTATTATTATAAGTGAATGGTCCAAATTCAGTCAAACTCATAGCTGGCAACCTGTTGAAAACTTTTTGTAAATAAGCCTATTACAAAAATTCCAACCCCACAAATAATACTTTTTTGTTATAATTATTTTGGGTTGCATGTATTTGAATCTAGGCTTCCAATCTTTTTTATGTAGTCACTGCTCACTACTGGGCTTCCAAATAAAATTAATCACTGCTTTCTTTTCTTTTTGACCTGCAATTTTTTTAATCACTATCATCATAAGAAATGAATAACGGGGATAAAGGAATACAATACACCACAGGGACTGTAAAAAACCAAAGAATGAAGAAAACAGCAACAAAACAGAACCTTCAATATGCCAGAATCGGAACCAGATAGCCAAAAGCAAAAAATTAATCGCAACTTAATATCAATTGCATCAAAACAGATCACATTCTATTAAGCAGAGCTTTTCAAGAAATCCAAAGTTTATAAAGGTGCGAAGAATATGAGATAAATGGGGAGGAGATGATTGAACCTAGGAAATAAAATTACAACACATTTTGCTACTGGATTGTGCAAGATGAAACCAAGATCTACCATTCATGATGACTTTGTGAGGCTTTTATTGGGGGAGAACAGTGGATGATTCTATGTTACAGAAACGAAAGAAATTAAGGGAGCTGACGTAAAAAAAAAGGAAATAAGGGGTATAATGGTCAAATTAACAAACAAATAAATGGGGGTGCATAACAGAAGCATAAGACAACCGGGAGGTGTAAAACCAAGGCATTAAAATAAATTAATTGATTTTTTTTTTTTTTAAGTCCCACCTGCATAACTGCCACCTGTCTAGCAAATTGAGACTTTTCTATGGTGGGAAAGAATTCCTCCTACCCACCCTAAATGCCACCCCAAAGTAAATTTATTTTTCCTCTATAACATAAAATCGATATGAATATTTTACTTATTTCATGTGCACATATTATTTAAGGTATATACCTTTCTCGGCTTTTGGTAAAGATCAGGTAAAGATCAAGTGTAATATGTATGCACATGTTATCATGCCCCTCTTTGTATTCACAAACATTTTTCACGAGTAAAAGACCAGGAAAGGAAAATGTGGAATAAACACAGCAAACATGTGCAATGCAGTACTAGCCTATCTATAATAGACTCACAAGTCACAGTGGATTGGCTTACGAGGATTGACCTAGTTAGTAATTTAGTTTGTGCATAAATGGTTCTGGAGTGATAAACTGATCGAGTGAATTGATTTTGTAAATTGATTCTGATTTTAAGTTTATTGAAGATAAAGTGATTTGTGTTTAGATATATTCATGTAATAATGAGTTGAACTTCAAATTTATGAGTAAAAATCAATTATAGAATCAGATGCTACAAATTTCAACTTCAAATAGAATAAATTCTGGAAGCAAAATCAACTATACTCCAAAACAATTAAACATGTCAATTAATTGGCACCTTTGGAAGAGAAACCAAATACACACTTATAGCGAGTGAGTTTAAGTTTCAATGTCGATGGACGTCATTGATAGATAAAACGTAAGTTAATACTCCATAAGCGTTTTTTGAACCTTTTAAGACTTTCTTTTTGTCCCTGGGTGAGTCTCCAAAACTCATCATAACTGAACTTTTTCTTCAATATTTACTTAAAATGGATTCAATCCTCATTCCTCCCCCTAAACTTTTTTAGCATTAAATTCCTCTATTATAAAGGTTATCACATATATGTTATTGGTATAGTGAAGCAGTAAAAAGCAACGTGAATATCAACAGCTCATAAGCCCCAGCCCCCCTTTTTCTTTGACACGGAATAAACTATAAAATGAAGGATTGTGGAAGGATTTTAAAAAATGACGAACACCGCAATTTAGACTGCAACATCATAATTTTGTCTCCACAATCGTAAAGTGACTGCAATTAATGTCGAAGCAAGGTCGAATCAAACTATTTGACTATCTATGATCATCCACAATATTTAGCATAGCTACTTTGATGTCTCCACAATTGTAAATCAAATGCAATTAAGGTTGAACCAAACTGTTTGATTAAGATCCTCCACAATATTTAGGACCACAACGCGACCCCAATTTAAATCCTTAGGTTGCAATGGTGTTATATTGGTATTTCGAAATATAGATCGAGGGGTAGAAGTTAAAGATAAACAACAACAACAACAACGAAACAAAAAAACAGAGATCTCTACATTACAAAGAATCTCTTACTTTACACCTGAGCAATGCTTGTGCTACTTGAGGAAAACGACACAAGAAAATCATGGAACATGAAAGTACCTTCTTGTCTGTCTCGCCGGATGAGATCAAACCAATACTTTGACGGCAATGAATGCATGTGGCTGAACCTCCTACTCATATTCAAACTCAAACTTTATATGACTATATTTTCTTCCTAGTTGAATCATGAATTCAGTGAATTTGGTAAAAGTTTGACACTCTTCATGTGTTTTGATCTCAGCAACATAGCCATAAATGACCATTTTTTTTAGATTAGGACATCCTTCCAAAAGTCCAGCTACCCAAACTGAGAAAAGATCACTGATTGTAGTCCATCCAAGTTCTAACACAACCACATTCATCAGAAAAGACAACCCTTGCAAGCCATAATGAAGCACTCCATCTTTCAAATCATAACTTAAGGAAAGGTGCGTCAATCTAGGAAAACAAACAGAAATGGTCTCTATATCAACAACTTCATCCTCGTCGTCAAAAACAACACTCCACAGCCGAAGCTTTTTTAACTTTGACGCTTTTGAGATCATATTATAAAAATTTTGCCACATAAATATGAAGTTACACACATCTACGATCTCAAGGTTTTCTGTATTATCTCCAATGTCAAGATGGATGACACTCACATCATCAAGCTTCAATACTTTCAATGTCCCCTTATTGATCAATTCAAAAGCATCAAAGGAACAATCTTTCAGATGCAGATTCTCGAGCATATCCGCCACTAATATGAGTTTATCAAAACTATATGACTCGACAAAGAAATCCTTCAAAGAAGAGCTGCTAAGCTCTATTGAAGCCTCTGAATCTGACATAGCGATTTCTGGACAAACGATAGACAAGGTTTCAAGTTTCGGACAGGCAGAAAGAAGAAGACTCAAATCCAACGCTGAGATGCTAACAAAACTCAACGACAGCGACTTTAAGCAAGGAAATTTATGATACTTCGGCTCAACACCCGAGATAGGATTGCTAGCCAGGGTCAAAACTTCCAATGTTTTCCTGCTGCATTTCTCAATGATATTGAAATTAGGGGATGTCCTCACATTATAACGTAGCTCGCGCAATGAATCCCTCGTATACATAAGCCAGGCAATGACAGGGGTAACAGAAAACTCATGCTCGTCGTCCATGAAAATTGTTAAGCACTGCAATCCTTTGGTTTGAAAAAGTGTACAAGTGATGAGCATTTCCAAGTGACTAGAGCAAATTTCGCGATATAGGGGCCAGTCAGATGTATTGAATGAAAGAGTTTGGAGGTGAGTCTGCCAAGCTTCTCTCCATTTCTTGCAAGTTAAGGATGCAATCAGAACATCCCTAGCAGACCCAAGATGGGATAATATGATACCAACCACTTCAACAGGAAGATCCTCCATAGCATAAAATAATTTAACAGAACCTGTATTTCAATCAAAAACAGTATAATTCATCAAAACATGACAAAAACAAATTAAAATAAACTCCAGCTTACGCAGGGTCCGGGATAGTGTAAAGACTTTTCACACTTTCAATTAATCATAACGATTCAATCGTTATAACAGTTCGATCATCAAAAAAGTTTGACTTTCATCATATTCTAACTTAAAAGTCATGATGATTTGTGATTGAATGATGGTGAATTTTTATTTTTTTTAATACTAACAGTGCTTCAAAATTTTCTCAATTAAAAAATAAAAAATTGGAACTTTATCATTGAAATAGCATGAGAATGAGATTATACAAAGTAATAGAAAGTGATAGTATGATACCAATCACTTCAACATGAAGGGTCTCCAATCCATTGCATAATAACAAAAGGTAACAGAACCAACCAAAATATCAATCAGAAACAGTCTGGTATATCAAAACCTACCAAAAAAATATAACAATAATGAATTAATTGAGTAAAAATCATAACTTTATCAATGAAATGACAGGGGAAGGAGATCATGTGAGTGAAATAGTATCTGGGTCATTAAAAAGATGAGAATTTTACCAATTTTTTATGCAGAGGATGTGAAGTTAGCATTGAATTGAATAATTAAAATGAAAGTGGAAAAGATTAGACGAAAGATAACAGTTAGAAGGGGCTTACTTGGATGATTAAAGGGTCGGCAAAGAAAAATTGAAATCGATCAGAGAGAGAGAGAGAGAGAGAGAGAGAGAGAGAGGGAGGGAGAGAGACGGGGAGGGAGAGAGAGCTGGAAGAAGAAGAAGAAGCGGCTCTCTCCTCAGACGAAGGGAAAATTTGGCTGTGTGGAAAGTTAAATTGGGTGGGTCTTCAAAACGTGTGCTATGATGTCACGTGCTAGGAAGAAGAAATGAATTAAAACACAGCAAAAAAATAACAAATCAGATATCTCGAAATACCTCTGAAATATATGATATATGTGAAATATCTTGCCAGAGTTTATAACATATATATATATTGGGTGGGTTTATAGCATGTAAAATCGCCCAAATCTACTTAATATAGGATTGGATCCTCTGCGGTTACTATAGGGTTAAGCGAAATCTCAGGACGGTTATCCTTATCAAAGATATGCATCTTGTACCTTAATTCATTCATCAAAAGCCTCCAATAGGCCAGCTTCCAAAGAAACAAGCGGATCGTCCAAATCGACTAAAACAACTTAGAAACGTTGATCTCGGGTGTGATTTTATTCATGATGAAGGAATATACTGATTTAAGCGATAATCTCCCCATTGGTATTACAAGTCCAATCAGGGGAAATATTCGTGTAGTTCATGTGATAGGAGGCTTCATGGGTATTTGGTTTGCGGAATTTCAAAATCGTTGACCCAAATTTGATTATAAGTTATAGCATTTTTGCTAATGTAACATAGATCCAATTTAAAACTTTAGTTATATGTGGCATTTATCCTTCATTTTTGAAAAAAAAAAATAAAAAATCTACATAACAAACACGTGTGGTAAATGGTGTGACATAAGGTTTAGCTAAATTAAGGTTTAGTCGAATCTCATAAAATTTAATCAAAAGTGTGTGAATATGAGACATGTGAATCTTTCCAAAGTTCAATGCGGTTCACATATGCTTTTTAAATGTCATGACAGGTCAAAGGCGCGTGGAACTTGACTATTCAACATTTTGTGTGTGTTCCATGGTTATAGAGTCATTAATCAAAACAAATATCTTTAAAGAGGCATGATCTAAGTCCATAACACATGCATGGATAAAGGGAAATGGAAATGTCGCAAGATACGGGGGAATTAGCCAACGTACGGTACCACGTACACCCAACAACATGAAGAATCGTGCAGAAACTGGAAAAGAGTCAATTGTGGTTAAATTTTATAGGTCGCAATGTTTTCGCCATCAGGACTAACTTTGTCTATATGTGCCACACTGTGCAAATTACTCAGACGCACATAGTCAATCAAACAAGTTATTTTTTGCAATTTTTATTCTTTATCTTTCTGCTTGTGCATCATTAGTTTAGTACCTCGCAAAAAAAAAAAACACAATTCTTAACACTCTTTGGAGAAATTTCGCAACTCACAGCTGAAAGACATAATTCATTCATTTGTCGTAGCCATTTGAAATTTAAAAGTGAATCACAACTGAGAAGTTAAGAACTCTTAGTCAATCACTCGACTAATTTTCAAGTCTGACATCATTTTTTTAGGGAAGTTTGAAAACATTTATATAGCAAGATAAGTGTAGTACTATAAAGACTTAAATGTATTTTTGGTCTCTCTATTTTGCCTAAATTAAAATTTTAATCTATGTATTTCTAAAATCGGGTCATTGGTCTCCTTGTTTCATAATTTTCATGATTTTATATCCTCCCTCAATTTGAGGTTTTTTTCTTCGAATCTTTCATCATCGTATGATTAGATGACACTCCATAACGAATCTCATAATAATCACTTCACGGCTGTTGACACTCCATAACAAATGTTTGAATTGCGACTAAGAGATGTATCCACATACCGTGGAGAAAATTATTTCTAGTCGAGAAAATCTACGAGAAACAAAAAAAAGTATATACATAAGTTGATTCTCAAAAAATCTATTTGTATCATTTTGACTTTTAAAAATTTGCATCTAATCATTCCTTATTAACATGTAAAATAAAGTCGAGAAGTTATTACCAACCAAAGTTGTCTAGAAAAATATGTTAGACTCCTACCAATGTTTATATTTAGTTTTTGATACACTTTGAATAAGATTAATTTCTCTGAAAGAACATATGTAAAACAGAAAAAAGAAAGGGAAAAAAGTAATGGAGTTATTATGAGGTTATAAAAAGTTGATCATAATAATAAGTTTAATAGATAAAAGGTTATGCAACTTCTTTGAGAGCTTAACTTGGTTTGTAGAGACATTGCATAATATATGCATGAGTCTCTGAGCATTTTATTTATTCATTTTAAGATGTAAATTTATAGCTACTAAACTATTTGAAGAAAAAAAAAGTAATACATATAAAACCTTCAAAGTTTTTTATTTTTAAATACAATACATTTAAAAAAGAAAGAAACTTATTTTATTTAAGGTATTTATCTCCTATAGAGGTTCAAATATATGGTAGACTAAAAAGAAAAAAAGCAATTTCACAAATGTTTTGTTGGTATAAAAAAAATATACACAAGAATATAATATTATGACACCATTAATATGTAAAATATATTCACAAATACTACATAGTATTGTTTTTTTATGCAAAAAAAGTTGAGGTGAATTACCAATGCAATGAATTGATTTAAATAGTAAAATATTTGATCCATTTAAATAATTGGTAATGTATTCGATCTCAAAATCTTGTATATGAAAATATTTTATTAGAAAGACAAAACTCACTTTTTATGTCTCACATATTCTTAAGAGAAATTAATAACATGTCTTCATCAAAATTAAGACAAATCTCAAAATTTAGTCATTTTATAGTCAATTTCATACCTATAGTAATATAATATTGAGAAGACAAAATTGTCTCAAGCACCGAAAGAATACAAAACGCTCTTTGTTTCGTTTCAAAAAAGAAAAGATAAGAGTTATTCACATTTTATTTGATGTAACGAACGTCGATTGTATATAGTGTAAGTTTAAGAGAATATTTACGAGTTCGTGAATGATAAAAATAAAATAAAAATGAAAGAAAAGAACGTGAGTCACCCCACATTTTCATTTCGTTATCAAGAACAATGGACAGCTAAGAAAATAGACCGTGTTTGTTGTGAAATAACAAAACCCTCTTTTTCTTTGGTTCCACCATCAATCACTCACTCACTCACTCACTCGAATGTTACTCTCGCTTTCCCAATACATCATCTTCAATCCATTCCTCAGGTTTTTCTTCTCTTCTCAATTCTTTACCACTTTTACTTCTCACTTATCAATTCGCACCACGCTTCTTCAATTCTCTGCATTTCATTCACTTTTATCATTATCAGTACAATTAATTCGCTTTACTCTCTACCAGTTACACCTTACTGTAGTTACTTAATTATATTTGTCTTACCCTAAATAATATCTCAATTATTATTATTATTATTATTTTCATTAACAGGTACTACTGCAACCGAATTGCATCCTCCACACTTTGAATTTCTGATTTTTCTAAATTCACACATTAATTACCACTTATGAGTTTGGATACTGTAAGAATGGCTTCTTGTTTTGCACCTACGAATTCAAGAAATTCAGCAGGGGTACTCGCTGTTAATGGAGGAAGAAAACTGTTAGAAAATCATCACATTAACAAATCATGTTTCGTCAAAATTCACGAAAATAAGTTTGCATTTTCTAGCGTTAACAACAGAAAGTGTGGTTTGTTTCAAGTGAAGTCGACAGGGTTACCGAATTCGCACAGTGTCAGTCCTTATCATCATAGCAAAGACCCTTTTTTGGATCTTCATCCTGAGATTTCAATGCTTAGAGGAGAAGGAAGCAGTGGATTAAACAACTCTACGCGTCCGAGAAAGGATACGTCCGGTGGTGATGTGATGGAAGGGTTGGAAGACAATTTGACTCCGAGTAATTATAATGAAGCGAAGATTAAGGTTATTGGTGTGGGTGGTGGTGGATCGAATGCTGTGAATCGTATGATTGAGAGTTCCATGAATGGTGTGGAGTTTTGGATTGTTAATACTGATGTTCAGGCTATGAGAATGTCGCCTGTCAATTCTGAGAACCGGTTGCCAATTGGTCAAGAGCTTACACGAGGTCTTGGTGCTGGTGGCAACCCGGAGATTGGTATGAATGCTGCTAAAGAAAGTAAAGATTCGATACAAGAGGCGGTTTATGGAGCTGATATGGTCTTTGTTACTGTATGTTCAACCACTTTCCTTCCATTATGGCTGTTCTGCATTACAGTTTTACATTATGAATTATATATTTAGTATACTGCATACTTCTGAACATTACCATGCGTTGACATGATTTATACGCTTTCTTATAATACTGAAGTAATTTTTTCCGTCAATTTAGGACTCAGTAGAATAGAGTAAATAGTAATACATGATTGGTAGGAAAGAATGGGCGTGGTAATCTATTGTGTAGTGTGAGGAGAAATAGGCCTCAGTATTCCATAAAGGGGTTATCTATTTGGCTCATTGTGAAGCTGTGCTCTTTTCTACGTGCCTTTTCTGTGGTAGTATTCAAGTGTTTGATCTGAGTTATCATAGCTTTATACTTTATCATGCATTGTTTATCTGTCCATTCATGTCAATCATTTTTTTGTTCTGTACTGTTGCATTTCTTCAAAATGTTAGAATTCAAGATTATTCTGAACTACTATAAGTTAGGCTTTTTATCTCTTTCATTTCAATGTTCAGTCTTAAATAATACTAGACTGATGGATTTTTTGTTGAGGGGGGTACTTAATAGGGGGTGAAGCAAAAGTTTGTACTGTCAAAACAAAAATATCATTAGTATCAGGATATCTGTCAGTCCAAACTTCTTCACTTAAATGAAATCAACCCAGGCGCATGCTTATGTATGAGAATTCTAATGTATAAAAATTGATTCAACTCCTTACAATATACAACAACTTCGCTCATAGTAATATAATAACTTTGTGTCCCCGTGAGCTTTGCTCAGTTGGTAGGGACATTGCCTAATATATGCAGGGGCCAGGGTTTGAACCCCGGACGCCCCACTTATTCTCCTTAAAAAGAGAATTTATAGCCACTAGGCAGTGGCTACTTGACCAAAAAAAAAACGTTATGTAAAAATTATAAAATGACGTATACATCAATCCCCATACAACTAGGTTGCTGGCATCTCCACTTCAATTGGAAGCTCGTTTTGTGCTAAAAGGCACTTTCTCCTTCACTTGTTTATTTGTCGAAACTCAAAAGAGTATATTTCATGACAGATGACTACACTTAGATTGTCAACTTATCTAAATCTGCTATCGAAATATCATTTCCCTAGGATGTCACTTTAAATTATCAAAATTATGCTTTTTTGTAAAATGGAAGAGATTTGCAATTTCCAATACTGTGATGGACTGAAGTTCAAAATATAGTTTATTAGACTATAATATAATTTTTTTATGAAACCTGTGCATTTTTAAATTAGTTTTATGTGATATTCCTTATGGGTTTTAGAAGACGAATTATTGAAATGTGTATGAAATTCTAGTCTGTATGATTTTTTTTTAGTCAATGCCTTTGTGGATTTTTCAGAATTGGGAATAGACACGGCTGCGGTTCCAAATTGTTATTCGTTGGTATATTTTGATAAATTTGAAAATCAAAACTTATTTATGTAGGCTGGAATGGGTGGAGGAACTGGTACTGGTGCAGCCCCAGTTATTGCTGGTATCACAAAGTCAATGGGTATACTAACTGTTGGTATTGTCACAACCCCTTTCTCGTTTGAAGGACGGCGGAGGGCAGTTCAAGCACAAGAAGGAATTGCAGCCTTAAGAGACAATGTTGATACCCTGATAGTTATTCCAAATGACAAGTTGCTTACTGCAGTTTCTCAGTCTACCCCTGTAACTGAAGCATTCAATCTGGCTGATGATATTCTTCGACAAGGTGTTCGTGGCATTTCTGATATTATTACGGTATGGAATCATAAATTTCTTTGGACATGAACTGATACCTCTCTGTTGTCGCTTTGTTTAGTTTTTTCACGTTAAATTCTGATTGTATACTAGTAAAAGGATGAAAGAGAGGGAACCCTAATTGCATCTTTATTTATTTTGAGTTTTGACATATCCGGTAGTCCCCTGATCCACATTTGGTTGTTGAGTTTTTTTATTATGTTCGTTCAAAATTGTGTTACCATTAGTTTATGTATTAACTAAATTGATATATTTTTTGTTATCAGTTTTAGATGCGTTTTGATAAAACAACATAATAAGATGTCCTGATAATACTTTCCCCATGGCTCAAAGCTGAAGGTGTCTTTTTTTGAATTATAAATGCCTGTGAATTTTGTTATTTAAATGCAGATACCCGGGTTGGTGAATGTCGACTTTGCCGATGTTAGAGCTATAATGGCTAATGCAGGTTCTTCACTTATGGGGATAGGAACTGCAACTGGTATGTATGCAAACTGCTGTTGGGGTTGCAATACTGCTCCTGAGTCCAGATCTTCTATTTGACCCAAATAATATTTCTGAAACCTATAGTTCGCTTACATAATACATGTAGATTTTGGTGTAATACTCAAATTATATAGGACTACCAAATGTTATATTCGCATATCATATGGTGTGCATGTCTATAACTGAAGGTTTTTACGGCCAAAGTTGTTTTAGAGGATAGCTGGCATTGCAATGAAATTATTCTTTGACATAAGAAATCCAAACAAAACAATTTAAAGGTTGCAAAATTAACTCTCATGAGTCATGCACACTTCAAAATTCATGGAGATGCACACATGTTGATGGTGAATATGCTTTAATGTTCTTCAATCAGAAAATTTCACATTTTTACGTCACTTTCTGTTACCTGACTAAAATATGAATGTATTACCCTTTGCTTAGTCAGAACTGATGAGCACATTATTATTGTCCATGGTTACATGTATCATTGAAATTTATCTCTAGCTTCTTTTTGTATTGAAGGGAAAACGAGGGCAAGAGATGCTGCATTAAATGCTATCCAGTCGCCCTTACTAGATATTGGTATAGAGAGGGCCACTGGAATTGTATGGAACATAACTGGTGGAAGTGATCTGACCTTGTTTGAGGTAGCTGGCTACCCCTCTGACCCTTACAGATTTATCCTTTGTTAAATATTTGTTAGTTACATCTTTAGTTCCGTTCACAGGATGTTTCTCTCTCCTTTTTTTTTACAAGTTTATTCTCCCTCTGTTGATTCAAAATTTAGATGATCTAAGGATCATGGGAAGTGGTCAGGAGCAACATGCACTGAATTAAGTTAGATTTCCCCCCTTACAACAGCATGCAAATTACATTCGAACAGAAGAAACTAACATATATCTAATAGGGGGCATTTCGAGAATTATAACATATATTTATGAGAATATGCATGGAAAACCATATAAAAATTCTAGTTATTTTTAGGAATTTAAAAAAAAAATCCCAATAATTTTAAATGTTAACCAAAAGTTTATTTTAACTGACTTGGTCTCCTGGTTCTATCACTATATATTCCTTTAATATCATTACCAGCCAGCCAGGCAGGGATGTATTTTCTTTTCTCAATTACTTGGAAACAAACACACTGGTGTATATAATTTGTTTTTGTAAAAAAAAATTCCTCTGTCCTCTAGTCCAAGTCCAATTAATATAGCACTGTTATCTTGCTTTTCCTGTGAGCTATTTATAAACATGAGTTTTGAAGTGGATGGTTGTTTAAACTTTAAAGCATGCTTTGGCATCCATGCTGTGAACAACGAAATATAATGAACAAACTTTTTATTCTGAACTCTGACTAACTGTCTGCGTCATGATCTGCTCTATATTAAATTCATCATACTCTTGTATCTAAGATGGTCCTTTATTATGTACAGGTAAATGCCGCAGCAGAAGTTATATACGACCTTGTAGACCCCACTGCCAATTTAATATTTGGAGCAGTAATAGATCCATCACTTAGTGGTCAGGTAAGTTAAACTATGTAAACCCTTAAATGTTATTTGTATGAAATATGAATATGAACTTCTCTATGTTATGTAAATATTTTTCCTGAAATGAATTAGGCAACATTACCCTGGTGTAGTGTGCCAAGAAACAGTAGATTTTCTGCACTCAATCCTAGATACAAAAGTTCTAAATTCTTTAACCGGATCATCTCTTTCTGTTGTGTTACTTTTGTCAAAGAAATCTAGCTTCCGGCTGGTTCCTCTTATACTCTTTTTATTTTTAAACAAACACTGAACACCATTTTTTGTTCGGAAAAATTGCACCCACCTCTCGTCGGGTTTGTTTAAATGACAAACACACCTCCTCTATTGTTACGAAATAGAAGGGAAGTGTGTGTAATTGAGGAAAAGTCAGTTTCATGTAAAATTTGTTCTAGAAGTAACTATATATTCTCACTCACAATCTATCTTCTGTGCAATTCCATGAAAAAAGTTAACTCAACGAGCACTTTCATTAGTTAAATTTTTGTATATTGTATACCTATGGTGAACCATGTCATTTGGTTTCATATAGGTGAGCATAACATTGATTGCTACTGGATTCAAGCGTCAAGAGGAAAGTGAAGCGAGACCCGTACAGGTATGTCTTAGCCCCCTAACCCTCCCCCCTCTATGATGTCATACCCATAATTGTGGTTTTTGTCAAAAATGCAGGCCAATCAACTCACACAAGGAGATACCGTTGTCAGTCGGCGATCTTCCACTTTCACTGATGGTAGTTTGGTTGAAATCCCAGAATTCTTAAAGAAGAAAGGGCGCTTACGCTATCCAAGAGCTTAATACTCTTTTCCCCCAACTTCTTTAATTCCTTGTATTTCTTTACCACTGCATCAATATTAGGGGTAGAGTTAAACATTGGTCTAGCTAGATTCCCGTTTTTGCCCTTTATAGCAATTTTAGATCCTTGTTGTCCATGAAAGCTAAGAACTTTCCAAACTTGTGTGTTTTGAGGCTTGTTGACATGTGTGAACAAGTTAGCTTATATTTTTGTACAGAGAAA
Source organism: Medicago truncatula (assembly GCF_003473485.1). Classification (NCBI taxonomy): domain Eukaryota; kingdom Viridiplantae; phylum Streptophyta; class Magnoliopsida; order Fabales; family Fabaceae; genus Medicago; species Medicago truncatula. The sequence continues at coordinate 49,378,333 of NC_053048.1, forward strand.
ATACCAGTAATGGTCAGGGCTTGTTATAGATGTTTGTTGCCTTCTTCAAGTAAGCTACTGGTTTTAAAGTAAATAAGAATTCATGAACATTTCTTCCTCGTGTTTAAAATTACGGGCTTTCAGAAAAGGTTCTTATGATAATAAGTTATTTAAGGATGGTTTAATCAAGTTTTTAGATCTTAAATATATGTTTTGTTTACTTTTTTTTCTTTCATTGGTTGATATTATAAAAACTGAAAATATGTTTATCATATCAAATTATGTGGGGAGAATGTATATTTATATGGGTTGGAGTCTCCTAGTTAATCCCTAATTAATAAGGAAGATTAATCAATACAATAAATAGTGAAGTTAAAACTAAATAGTCACAACTTTTCAATATCTCAACACTCCCCTTCAAGGTGGTGCGTATACATCATATGCATCCATCTTGTCACATATGTAAGTTATCTTTGGACTTGGTAGAGATTTAGTAAAGATATCAGCAAGTTGATCCTTGGAATTGACAAATGAGGTTCTGATGATTCCGATGATAATCTTCTCTCTAAGAAAGTGACAGTCAACTTCAATATGCTTTGTCCTCTCGTGAAAAACTGGATTGGAGGAGAGGTGTAAAGCTGATTGATTATCACATACAAGTTCCATTTGACCAACCTCACAAAAATGTAATTCTTGCAGTAAATGTTTCAACCACACAAGCTCACATGTAGTATGAGCCATAGCTCGATACTCGGCTTCTGTACTCGATCGGGTGACAACAATCTACTTTTTGCTCTTCCATGAAATCAGATTTCCGCCCACAAAAATGCAATAACCAGAAGTAGACCGTCTATCACTTGCATCTCCTGCCCAATCGGCATCTGAATACCCAACGATATTTGTGTGGCCTCTATCAGTGAAAACAAGTCCTTTTCCGAGTGCTCTTTTGATATACTTAAGAATTCGAACAACTGTATTCCAATGATTGACACAAGGAGAGTTAAGAAACTGACTTACGACGCTAACTGGAAAAGATATGTCTGATCTGGTCAAGGTGAGATAATTCAATTTTCCCACTAATCTTTGGTATCTGCCTGGATCATAATAGGGCTCACCCTCGTTATGAAGAAGCTTCACATTAGGATCCATAGGAGTATCAACTGGTTTACAATCTATAAGAATTATTTCCTCCAAAATATCAAGGGCATACTTCCTCTGAGAGATAGCAATTCCAAGGTTTGATTGAGCCACTTCAATCCCGAGAAAGTAACGAAGAGGACATAAGTCCTTAGTCTGAAAGTTTTGAAATAAATGTTGTTTTAATGCCTTGATACCATCATAATCCCCACCGGTAATTACAATGTCATCAACATAAACCACAAGGTAGATATATTTATTTGATGTTGAGCATTTAAGAAAAACAGAATGATCTGATTCGCAACGGGTCATCCCAAACTGTTGTAGAACTTTGCTGAATCGACCAAACCATGCTCGAGGCGATTGTTTCAATCCATACAAGGACTTTTTCAATTTGCATACCAAACTTTTCCCCCCTTGAGCAACAAACGCAGGAGGTTGCTCCATATAAATCTCTTCTTCCAAGTCACCATGCAAGAAAGCATTCTTGATATCCAACTGAAACAGGGGCCAACGTCTCATGGCAGCCATAGCTATAAAGAGGCGAACATATGTCATCTTCGCAACTGGTGAGAAGGTATCACTATAATCTTGACCATAGACTTGAGTATAACCTTTTGCCACTAACCGAGCCTTTAATCGATCAACCTGTCCATCAGGTCCCACTTTGATATTAAACACCCACCTGCAACCAACAATAGATTTTTCAATAGGAGGTGGAATAAGCTCCCAAGTTTGGTTTGATTCTAACGCAATCATCTCATCAATCATGGCCTGTTTCCACCCTGGATGAGATAATGCTTCATGTAGTGTCTTCGGGAATTGAGACAGTTGAAAGAGCATAAACAAAAGCCAAGTAGGAAAGAGACAATCAGTGGTAGCTCAAAAAATTATAAATAGGATGAGGATTAGCGGTAGACCTTTTTATCTTTACGAAAAGCAATAGGTAAGTCAATAGGACGCTCAGGTGGAACCGCAGCAGGAGAAGAGACTGGAACAATACCGGAATCACTAGAATTAGTAGCAGGGGTCTTAGGAGTTGAATCATTAGAATCAATAGGAGCTGTTTCTGGAGCTTCAACATGTCGAAGCTCATAAGTAATGCCATACTGACGGAACTCAGGGTTACCTTGTGACTGTGGAGGATTTTGAGTAGAGACAAATGGCTCAAATAGAGGAATGGGCATCACATGGGAGGTAGTAACATCAGTTGTAGAAGTTGTAGAAGTTGTAGAACCAGATGTAGTGGGTGAAGCAAAGAATGGTCTATCCTCAAAGAAAGTAACATCTTTTGAAACATAAAAACGATGTGCAGATGGAGAATAACAACGATACCCCTTTTGGGTTTTAGAATATCCCAAAAACACACATTTGACAGCTCGAGCAGACAATTTATCACGGTCAGGAGAGAGATCATGTGCAAAACACGTAGATCCAAACACACGAAGAGGGACAACGTACAGAGGATCCTTAGGAAACAAAAGTGAGTATGGAATTTCATTACCCAATACCGATGATGGCATGCGGGTTATCAAATAACAGGCAATGAGAATGGCATCACCCCAAAATCTGAAAGGTGCATGAGCATTGATCAATAAAGTTCGAGTTGTGTCAACCAAATGACGATGTTTTCTTTCAGCGACACCATTTTGTTGCGGTGTGTGAGGACAACTGGACTGATGTATAATACCATGAGAAGCCATAAAGGAGTTGAATGATGTAGAAAAATATTATTTGGCATTGTCACTCCGTAAAATTCGAATTGTTTTACCAAATTGGGTCTTTATCTATGAACAAAACGTTTGAAAGGCACCAAATAATTATGAACGATCCTTCAATAAGGTGATCCAGGTGCATCTAGAGAAATCATCAATGAAAGTGACATAATATTTGTATCCCAAAGTAGACGACACGCGACTGGGACCCCAAACATCAGAATGAATGATATTAAAGGGAGACATTGATCTTTTATTGGCACGACTTGGAAAAGATACTCTGACATGTTTGCCAAGCTGACATGATTCACAATCCAATGACTTTAAATGTGAAAGGTGAGGAACTAATACCTTTAACTTATCCAAACTTGGATGACCCAAACGACAATGAATGATATCTGGAGATGCAGAAACACCACAAATGGTGGATGGATGAGAATGGAGATAATAGAGACCCTATGATTCAAATCATGTTCCAATTGTCTTTCCCGTACTTCGGTCTTGTATAAGGAAAGAGTCAGAAGAAAATGTTATGGAACAATTGAGAGATTGAGTGAGTTTACTGATTGAGATCAAATTAAAAGGACTTCCAGATATGAATAACACATAATTCAATGATAGAGATGGCAGAGGAGAAGCTTGACCAATACCAGTAACTTGTGCCTTATAACCATTAGCATCAGTAATGTTGAGGTATCTTAGTAGGTGACAAATTAGATATAAGAGAGGGATCACCAACAACATGATAAGAAGCACCAGAATCTAAAACCCATGATCCAGTAGAGTGAGACAGGCATACTGTAGAATTGTTGAGATGAGCCAATGTGGCTGAAGAGGAAACTAGTTGGATCGCCATTAAATAACACGAAACAAAAACGAGGACGGTTCCTTTTGGACACCGAACGACTGAACTGAGAAAAACAAAATAATAAAAATATAAGGCTAGCCTTGACAGCGACTGAACTCAAAGACAAAACTAGGATTTCAGAACCATGCTATGATACTATCTTAAGACTAAAAATATGTTTATCATATCAAATTATGTGGGGAGAATGTACATTTATATGGGTAGGAATATCCTAGTTAATCCCTAATTAATAAGTAAGATTAATCAATACAATAAATAGTGAAGTTAAAACTAAACAGTCACAACTTTTCAATATCTCAACATATTATTGATTTTAGGCTCTTCTCTCATTTAAAAAAAATGCTCGAAAGTGAATTACTTGTGTAATTCAAACCATCTGATAAAAAATAGATTATGATTTTAGGAATTTTACTTGTAATATGACATCAAATTCATATCACTCTTTGTTTAAACTTAAGAATTACGGTCCAGTGCAAATTGTTGGAGAGCAATGTGAGCGTTGTAAATTTTGGTGTGTATCGAGTTTGATTTGTGTGTGTGTGTATTGCTTGCAATAAAAATCTTATTACCGATGGGATGATTTTGTTGCAAACTCTGGAAACTGGGAGATAACTCTTGATAACTACTTTTTAGGTCGGTTCCCCGTTTAACAAATTTAATGAAGTATCTCAATTTCTAGTAAGAATGCGAGTTCTTGCTGTTTCCTGTAGCAATGTATGACTCTTTAGAGCGGTTAAACGTGTAACCGATCTAAAACATCTCCATTGCTTTATTTCATACATCCATTCCTGTTGTTATTTTGGAAACACATTAGGAATTAACACCCTCTTCATACCCCCTTCACTAACCGTTCTCAAGAATTAAGACCAAATCCATGATCATGAGTTACAAACCGATCCCATAATTAGGAGTTAAGAACTAATATGTGCAAAACTCGGAACTTTTAGAGTTTTATAAAGCAGACTTGGTGAATAAAAAGCATTTAATGAAGAAAATATGTAACTTGGGAAATTGAGGGCTAAAAATAAACACTAAATTGAGTTGTGGAGAAAATATGAAACTTGGGAAACTGTGGACTAAAATCTCATATTTAGAAAAGTGGAGGAACTAAAATTATGCGTTATTGGAGACTAAATACGTGTTTATACCAACCTTTTCTCAACAAAAAAAAAAATAGTATTTAAACCAATTTTCCTTAAACAAAATGTATTTAAACCAATTTTATTTCATTTTTGTTAGAAAAAAAAATGACGTTCACATTTTGTTGCAAGTAGACGAAGAAATTAATTATGAAACATCCAGTAAACTACTAGCAATTACGATACTTTAAAATTTAAAAATAAATAAAAAAATTAGACTACCGAGATTGATACCGGAAAAAATCAAACATAAACTTTAAGAGGATCACACTAAATTTTTTTTAAGCAAATACCATCATTCCAGTCCAACTAGGTTTCCTTTTTATTTTTAAGTTGGATCCAAGGGTAATAAGCGACATGAATAATTTTCTGATGAGAACAATCAGAATAAACGTAATATGTCTATTTAAAAATTATCAGGATATAAAAAAAATAGATATTACAATCTGTTTGTGATACATTTGTATAGAATAATTTTCTCATGAGAAAAATCAGAATAAACGTAATGCGTCTATTTAAAAATTATTACGATTTATTATAAAAAAAATTAGATATTACGATCTGTTTGTGATACATTTGGATTTTTATATTTGCAACTTGCTTATGGATGGACAGCATGATATAATAGACCAACAGACTAACCACTGCTATAAATTATAATTGTACTAGAGAATAACAATTATCACAATATTCATGGAAATATACTATAAAATATGGAATTTTTTAGCCCGTCAAGTGTAGCTCACTTGATAACTATCCTAAACATTATTTGCATGGACTGAGGTCGCACATGTTTTAAATGAATGAATATCGTCTTGTTTTTGTCAAAAAAAAAAAATCCAACTAAATTTTATAAACATATTCTCATGAAAAAAATAGTTTTTATATTATTTGCGCATTGACTGTTTTATTTTATTGGCTTAAATATGTATTTCATCCTTGCAATTAGGTGTCGTTTAAAAATTGGTCCTTGTATTCGTTAATCCTTGCAAATTACCCTTGCATTCTTTAATCATTTAAAATTTCGTCCTTTAACCCAGTTAATCGTTGCCAGGTCATCTGATTACTGACGTGGCAGTTTTAATTGGCTTATTTCATGTGAAGTGACCAAAATAACCTTGAAGCTTTCAGACAAACATGAAATTACAAAAATACCCATGCAATATTTTAATCTTCCTCTTCTCCTGCCTCTACCCAGACCCTTGGATCTTCATCTTTACCACATCATCAAACTATATCAAACCCAGAAATCATGCTAACAGTTTACCTTTTCATCATCACCCATTCCCAATTTCAAACGCAACACCAACATTACATGCATGCTTCATTCATGTTAGCAGCAGCAGCAACAACATCCATCGAGAATGAAATCAGAAGGATAGAAATTGGATGGGAACAAATAGAAAGGAAAGAAAAAACGCAACACCCAATCCCTCTCGTTTTTCTTCTTCTTTCTTTCTACACTCTCAAGCTTTCTTTGTTTTTCATTTCTCTGTTTACGTTACTACACCAACAATAGCAGTCCAAGCTCCAACCAAAACAATCCAAGATCCAACAACAATAACAACAACCCAAACCGTCCAAGCTCCAAAACATCAATTGTCCCTTATTATTTGATTTTAAAAATAAAATAAAAAAACTAAAAAGTGAAAAGTGAGATGAATGGAACAAATCAAAATTTGTGTGTTGTATATACACAAATCGAAACTGAAAAATGAGGGTGAAGAAATCGGAACAGTGTGAGAAGAACGATGAGAAAACAAAAAGGATTGGAACGGAGAAATTGGAACCGTGTGAGAAGAGATTTGTAACCGTTTATTTTGCTTGGCATCTTTAAGTTATTTACTCCACCATCACTAGCAAAAATTTGTGACTTTTGATGAAATAATTGTTGGATGTTTGTGATTGTTTAGTGGATTTTGATTCCCTTTTGTCGATGTATGAATGGGAGAGGAATAAGATTGGGTTGAAACAGTTTCAATTTGAAGAAGAGATTGAGTTTCAATTTTTGGGAACCTGTTGGAGTTTTCTGGAAATTTTTTCTTGAAAAGGTTGTTTTTGTTCATTGGAAGAAGAAGAGGAGGGTATTTTGGTCCTTTCAGTTTAATTTTAAATGACTCAACATCATTACCTCTTAACAGTGACGTGGCAATCATTAAATGGGTTCAGGGACGAAATTTTGAGTTATTAAAATTTGCAAGGATAATTTGCAAAGATTAACGAATACAGGACCAATTTTTAAACGACGTCAAATTGCAAGAATGAAATATATATTTGCCTATTTTATTTGTATCGTTGCCCATTTTCAGCTAAAAAGTTAAAATTTTTTGTTCTTAAATCTCTCTTATTCTTATATGTATAGAAAATATAGAGTCCAACAAATTTACTAATTCTTTCTTCTTATTTTTTGCGAACTATATAATTTGGACAAAAGTTTATTCTTGTAAACGTTTTTGTCCAAACCACAATTTGAAGAATTTGTCTTTTCAGTAAAATCATCATTTGAAGATTTCAATGTCAAATTTTGTTAGTTGAACACAATAGTATTCATAAAGTATGGCTGAGAATATAATATTTATAATTCAATTGTTTAATAACATGTCATATTTTTATATTTCTCTTAAAAAAAAAAGTCATATTTTTATATTTATTCAGAGATTTTGAAGCTAAAATTTTAGAAGATTTGGAGAGAAAAAATCACATAATCAAGATCTGCTCCAATGTTCAATTTGTCAAGTTTTCAGATTTACTTCATCGATGTGTGACATATGTCAAAAAATATATCTCAACGGTTCAGATTAAAAAAATCAACTAGTGTTCCCTCTCTCCAACGCCTCCTTTCTTCATTCAACCAAAACCAATGTTCTTATTTTCAATCTGATGAAGTAAAAGATATCCCGCGGGGTGTTGATATAATTCATATCCCGTTTTTGTTTGAAAGGGAGAGCAAGAAAAGAAGTTATTAGAATAGGCTAATGACCTCACAAAATATTCCCCATTCCTAAAATAGAAAACGACAAAAAAATCTCTCTTGAGGGGCGTCTTCCAATAATGTAATGTAGGTCTCATAAAAAACATAGCACAACAACTGTCCATTTATATCATATTTTTATCAGATAAAAAAAAGATTAAATATACTTTTTGTAGTTACAGAATTATAAAGTTTCATTTTTGCGATTCAATAAATAATTGCACTTTTTAATTTCCACAAAATCATCTATAAGCAGTTTTAATCTCTATTATTAACTCAATATATATTTTTTAATAATTTTATAAACATGTTTAAAACATTATAAAAAAACATTCTATAAAAATTTAGAATAATAAAACTAAAAACATGTTTAATCTAATAAAAAATAGAACTAGCAAAAGTGAAATCGTAGACAAAAAAAAAAGTAAAATTATGTCGTTTTAATTCTCAAGCCAGTAAATAGACAAAATTAAAGGAAAATTTCTTCATATTTTCAATTTTTAGTTTTCCATTGCTAATTCAGTTTTTTAGTAATATATTTTGATTGAATAATATTAAATATTATTACATGAAAAAATCATGTATATTATCATTGAACCTATGTGGTTGATAGCCAAGAGACATATATAATTAGACATGCAGATCAACATCAACCTCACAATCCTCCAAAAATCAATCCAAGGAATCCCACATACTTTATTTTAATGTATGTATGTATGTTCCATTTTGACATTTTATAGCTCTCACCAAATAAGAATTAAGCCACACATCTAAAAATCACATCTGAAACAAGACACGTAGATTTGTCACTTACCATACAAAAGAAACTCTTGTGGACTACGTGTAAACTAATTTCCCACCCATTCCATTTCTCTCATTATTCCCCACACAACACATGCAACTCCTCACATTTCAAATCTTCTCTATTCACAACAACAAGATCTCAAACAGGAAGAAAAAACCACTCTTCTGTGTTCTTTTCTTCTGTTCTCTCTCTCTCTCTCTCTCTGCATGAAAGAAAACAACAACCTTTTTATAATGTCTCACCAATCCTCTGTTGAATCTGATGACAAGATTCCTTCACACCCATTGGACTCAAAAAAACCCCACTCATCTAAAGATGTCAACTTGGAGACAAAACAAGATGACCCTCCTTTTTTGAACACTCAAAAGGTCCAAAACCATGATGATAAAGATAAAGATGCAACACAATACCCATCTCTTCTTTGCAACAAAGAGAAAATGGCACTATTGCAAGAGCTAGCTCCTGTTTCTTCTATGGATGATGTTGAAGCAAAAGAGTTAACAACTATGGATGAAGCATTGGATTTGGAAGAGGATAGTGAAAGAGAGAGGCTGAAGAGACATAGAGTTGAAGTAGCTGGAAGAGTTTGGATTCCTGAAATATGGGGTCAAGAGGATTTATTGAAGGATTGGATAGATTGCACTGCATTTGATGCTCCTTTAGTTCCAAGCAAGATCACTATGGCACGTGCTGCTTTGGTTGAAGAGGGTACTAAAACCAATGCTGCTCCTCTAAGTATACACAACAGGTGTTAGAACTTTTTTCTTTCCATTTCTGTAATTCTGTTTATTTGACAAACCATATATTCATCGTCGATGGCTTTTTATTCGTTAAATTTATATATACTACTTTCCTTTTTTATCTCTTGAGAATTTGATTTTTTGTGGTTGTTGAAGAGGCGTGACCAAATCTTTGAGACAAATATTTTTGGGAATAAAAATATGTCAATGAGATTCATATTTACTTTCACCAGATACTTTCAGCACTCATTTGATACCTCTTTAATCAATTCCCCAAATGTGATGGTAATTGTGAATGTGAATATTTACATATGATGAATGAACAAAAAGTGGGAAAATTCCCAAATGATCTCCCACATTTCCTACCTTTGAGCATTCACATCTATAATTATGTAAATAACTTTCAGCCTCTTAACAAACAATTCACATATATTGTTTGTTATTTAGTAAATATAACTCGAATCATGCTCTCGCCAACAATTTAATTAAAATAACATTTTAAAAAGAAAAAGTCCTATATTGAGATGATATAACCTAGATACATATGTTTGCAAAAGATTGCCCAAATTTCAAATTAAATTGATTAGTTGTCTATCAAATGCTCCAGTATATTACAACTTACATGTCAAAATGTCAAGGAACAATTAGCATTTTTACGTTGAGCACATCTAACTTTATGATGCTCATTTCTTATTTATGTTAGTCCTCTATGTGCAGTATATACTGGGCCTTTTCAAACGGCTAACCTGGGATATACTAGTGATGTCTACTGGTACTAACGCTAACAACTAGCAATATTCATCGATTCAGATACATTGTAGAGAGAACTAAGGTCTGTTATGTTTTGACAAAACATGTGTTTTCATTTCTTGTTTTGACTGACAATTACATGATTATTACTTTTATTTTGTTGAAAATGCTATTCTCACCGTTTTCCATTGATATTTGAAAAACACATCAAAATAAAGTAACATTTCCATAATTATCAGTTAAAATAAGAATTTAAATTATCCGACAACAAATGCACTAGCTTTACTACCCAACAGAAAATTGCAGGGATCATGAAATTGCTCAATATAGTCAATCCAGTTACCAGTTGCTCTAGTTAAGGATATCCTTTGTTCCCACAGATTTTAGCATACTTACATTACTAATTCACTCCAAGTGAATAATTTTGAGCAACTCTTGTGCGAAAATGCAAAGTTTAGTTGACAATAATCATATAATTTACAATCAAACTCCAGATTTAAAAAATACAATAATCAAAATTTTAAATTAAGAGAAAGAAAAAGGACAATGAGGATGCCTGCACATCTAGCATTTCTACTGTTAGGCTCCTCAAGTATAAATTCCTGCTGCTGATACAGTAAATATGCTAAACTAGTATCACCACTATGATACCAGATCCCACACCTTGATTGTCCCATCATCACTTGCAGAGGCTAGTAGTGGCTTCTCCTATTTAGCAAACAATAGTAGCAAATATGTTGATTAATAACAAATTACAGAGAAAGACACAATGCAAATAGGAGCAATAGCTATCAATTTAAATGCTCTTTCATTTTCTGGTGAAAATTCTCGGCCAATCCCTTTCAACTCATTAGTCATAGATAGCCAGCGAATCACAACCTTTATTGATCAGCTAATACTTAGTTAATTAGAGGGATATTTAGGAGGCCGTGCTTCAGAATCACAGTCAGCTTTTAATAACAGTAGTAGAATCTACCAATCCACCCACTTGATTTTGTGTAAAGAGATATTCACTTCACCATCAATGTGATTCCAATAAAGTAGTGTCTCAGAATCTTACCCCATGGCTCCACTGCACATAATTTATATCCATGTCATGAGCTTTCTCCTTCTTCAGTAGCAACTTGTACAAAGGACCGTCAACCTATGTCATAAGCAAACAATAATGTTTGGTCAACTTTAACATGTTTCTTGATAGAGTGAGATGCATCGAAAGATACAAAATTATTAAGAAATACTTCTATTGGTTTGTCATTTTTTCCTGCAGATCCGCACATTCTTATATAAGTTTGAATTTTTCAGGGACTTGGGGTTCGAAGTAGATACAGATTTAGCTCTAAATAACAACTGCACAAATGTTGATGTTCAAAACACTCAAGTTTTCAGACGCGAAGAAGAGCAACTAAACAAAAAGATCTGATTCAACCCCACAAATATATGAACAAAATGAGAAAGAATAGTATTATAGTAAGAAAAACATTGGAAACAAGCTGCTCCAGTTCACCAGTAACCTATAGTTCAAAGAAAAAACTTGAAGTAGATAAACGGAGTTGCAAATACAGTTAACAGTTGAGCTGTAAATGAAAACAAATTTAACATTGGTTTGTTGAGCCTTTTGTTACTATTGTCCTTGTGATTGCAAGTACAAACTACAAAGAGACCGAAAAATTCCAGGCTTATATATAAGCGCAGATAGCTAATAGAATCATTGTGTTCAAGACATGAAGTGTATGATTATGCACCAGGAAAATGAACTTGTAATGGACATATAAAGAATCTGATACTTCTATTTTTTGTGAACTCTTCAAGCAAATTAGACTAAAATGTACGATGATAAAACCTCGGTATGCTCCCAGTGGCATTCCAATGATGTCATACTAAAATGATGGCAATTGTTAAGCCTATCAGCATTTGGAAGGAAGCAAAGTTGTCAGTCCCGGATAGTATAGTGGAGCGACCAACCCTAAAATTGGGATAGCGGGATGGCCGCTATTTGAATATTTTTTATTTATTTATTTATTTTATATTGTATGGGTGTGTGTGTGTAAATAATTTATAATGTATATTTAAATATTTTGATACTAATACTAATTATAGAAGTTACTATTTTACTAGTACCAACCTGCACAACATTCACAGCTGTAATTTCTTAAGTATTCAATTTATGGATTATTAGTACCAATTACAAATGGCCTGATTTATGAGTAATGACAATGTTGCACACAAACATTCTGAAAACCTAAAACAATGATATACCTGACTTTCATTGTTCTCCACAAAAAGTCGTATAGCGTCATCGGCAGCTCCACTGGCAAAGATACCTCCCCTGTCATACCAACAAAAATTGCAGGATACAAATACATCAGAACTATACAGGCCAAAATTAGATAAGTTGGAACTCTTCTACTATCTTATACAGACATTAAGTGAACGAATCATTATTGTCATCTTGCTTTCAATTAGAAAGAAAGAAAAGAAAAGAAAAAAGATTTTGCTTTCAATTAAAAAGAAAGAAAGAAATGACAAAAGAAAATAACAAATGATTGAATCCACAGAATTTTGTGAAAATGATTAACCTCTCTGTGATCTAAAGAAAGCAAGAGGCTTTTCGTCCACCATACAAATATGGACTGTCAGCATACTTTCTTAATACGGACATTGGCTGATTTATCTGTGCAACATAATACTACCTCCGCGTCTATATATAGTAACTTGTAGACTAATTCACCGGAATTAAAAAAGTTTGTAGTAACATTGAATTTGTTAATAATTTGCATCAATTTTTCAGTTTCACCCTTCAAATAATTGAAACTCATCAACTCACTTTAATTACAACATTTATGGCTTATTGGCTAACATTATGTAAAATAATTGAAGTATTTTTCACGATGGTCCTATACATAGGGACGGAGGTAAAATCTCATATTTACTCCATTACGAGTCTAACTTAATTTGACTACCTTAAAGTGGGACTGGGCTGATTTAAAATCTATGACAGTTGACTTCGTGAGCATTGAATGACAAGTTGGTTAAATCAGCAAACCACTAAAAGATTTACATAAATCCTCTCAAAAAAAAGATTTACACAAATGTATAAATGTCAAGAATTGAGATGAAAACTTTACTTTAGATAACCAAGATGCAACTACCTTGACCAATGAACTGAAAAAATTGTCCGATCATGATACCCTGTAAGAGTGCAAACATGTCTCCTGAAAATCCCAAAAGGAAACAGAAACAATTTTATATTGTCAGTAGGATTATTATTTATTAATATGTACCCCAAAAAAAAAGGATATAGGATAAATATGCCATTGTTAAATGATTGATCCCTCATTTATAAAGGTGACATGGTTCATGAATAAAAGATTATAAGTAACCCAAGCTTATATAATTGAATTCAAAATCTATGAATAAACTGAATTAGACTGTTAAAATTACAATCCATCCCAAATTATAATTATAATAATAATTAAAATGATAAAACGCCTCTGAATTCTGACTTGAAAGCCCAACCTATAGTTGAGTAACTTGAGTTTAAGATAAGATGACTACGCAAATGCAATACAATAGCAATTTTGGCAATCAAGCAAGTAGAAATTGATGTTAACATTGGGAATGCCATTTTCCTGGGAATTGATAATGTTTGCAGATATTCTTTTAAACTTGCAAACAAGTATGGGAATATGATATTTTCAGATTTACTTCCCCAATAATAACTTTAAAAACCTTAAAAAAAACACCCTAAAAGCTAGAATGTAAGACTGGAGAATACTTACCAAGGTGCAAATCCACCACCAGATTGCATGCCTACATGTTCTGTTTCCCATACCTTCAGGGTAAGATCATCACTGCCATAAGGAGTTGGAGTCAAAATGTCACAGAACTTCAAGAAAATGCCAAAAATAATTCAAGGCATGAATAAGAGAGATGATTCACATACCTACATGTAACCATTTTGTCTCCACTAGCATTAAAAGAGAGGGCCCAAACAGTAGATGTATGACCACTGACAAAAACATAATTGTGAACAAATCAAAATTAGTTTGAAAAATTGGATATCCTACACAAACTAGCCTAAACAATTGTGCTTTGAAAAAGAAGAAAACACAAAATTTGAAAAATCTGAGCTGATGGGAGATGTTAAGAAGTTGTACTTGTTGGGTTCTCCAAGAGTTTGAACACACTGCCAATCGTCACTGTCACCTTCATCTGCCCAAACCTGGAAGAAATTTGATTGCATTATAAGGTTATTAGTATAACGTTGTTGAACCACGACCATTCAGAAAAGAAGCATGTAAAACTAAGTAACGGAAATTAAACTTAACGGAAAAGCCTTTTCTAGCGTTTGCATTACCTTAATATTATTATCATAGCTACATGAAAATAATATATCCTCCGTTGGGTGCCACCTCACCATTTTCACATCCTGGGTATGTCCTTGCAGCACTGAAACACACTCAAACTCATTGCCTGGCTGCACTTCCCATATCCAAACAGACTTATCTCTACTACAAGTTGCAAGCAAAGTTCCAGATGCATTCCAAGATACACTCTTGACTTCATTTTCATGTCCCTGACCATAAAATTTACATATACCAGGTTTATACATATTTGACCAAAAGAATAGCAACAATCAAAGAATACACACATCCAAATGGAAAGAAGAAACAGAAAGACTATATTTACAGCATGGCAATAGCATACCTCCAAAGTAGAGACACACTCAAATTCACCCCCAACATTTTCCCATATGGCAGTGGTGGCATCAAAGCTAGCAGTGGCCAACAATTTTCCAGACGGTGACCAAGCACAGGATCGAACAGTTCGAGTGTGTGTTTCTTCCAAAGTCGCCTGCATTTAATTTTTGAACTCCAATATCATCAATCCATCGTAATGAATTGACACCAAACAATCAAAATATGGATCTCAAAAGTGTTTTTGCAATCCATATACATGAATATTGAAAAGCGATTGTGGTAAGAAAGAGAGAGAGGTACCTTGCAGGAGAAAAGGTTAGTGGAGAGGTTTTGTTCCCAGATTCGAACAGTTTTATCGCCGCTGCAAGAAGCGAAGACGAGGGGAATACCGGCATGACCGGTAGCAGGGTTCCAATCCAAACTCCAAACCCTATCGGTATGACCTTCCAGTTTCTGAACTTCTTTCAATTCCAATCTCTCCATATATTTCACTTGCACAGCCTCAACCGTATCTTCTTTAGTCTACAAGCTATGGAATCGTGTTTTAAACAAATACACAAAGATCCTCCAAACCTACAAAATTGCGATTACCCACTGTCAGGGGAGAACCTGGACACATATCACTGAGGCACAATTTTTTTGTAAAATAATAATACTAAATTTAATAACTAGAATTCTAGATCTCATCTTTCAAATGCAATTGGTCCCATTCGAAAACGAGCTTTGTATGTAGGTCAGGAAATAATGCAGAGTAAATTTATAAAACAGAACACTCCATTCACAATATCACGAAAAAAGTGTGCAAGAAGTATAAATTCACAAAATTTTCCAGTATCATACAACTATATGATAGCTTTCAAATCCAACTAGTCTGACTCAAAAATGAGTTTCCTAACTCAAGATATTTATTTATTAAGCCAACTGCCGCAATGTAATTTGTAAAACCAAACAGCTAAATTCATAAAATCACCTTAAATCACATAATCAATATAAAATTATAAGAATTAACAGTATTAAAGTGATAAAAGTAATTTTTCCAGTTTTCAAAGTCAGACTTTGTTACTCTCCCTACTACAAGCTCTATCTCTAGGCATAACTAGTAAAAAATTATTCATCCTAGTTCAATTATACAACAAAACAATATATTATTACTAATTATAAAATATAAAATCAACAAACAAAACAATATATCATGATTCAATTATTCTTCATCCTAATTCAATTTCAATTTCAATTTCAAATAATATAAAATCAATTTCAATAGCCAAAACCTAATGATATTTATAAAAGCTAAAATCAGTTTCAATTTCAGTATTGTGACCAAAATTGAGCCATTCTTTTTTGTTTTTCTAGCTGGCTCTCATTAGGTTTTGAAATTTCAGCATAATCAACTTCAATCGGCAATTTCAGTATGAACAATTAATCATAATCATAATAAGCAAAATGAAGAAGAGAAGCTTAAACACGATTTCAATTAAAAAGGGAAAAGAGAGATGATAGCAAGGGGCGGAAACTGACCTTAAACAGATATAGTGGAGCGAGCGACAGTGGTTGGTGAACGGTGGTGGGTTGTCGTCGATGGTGGCCGGTGGGTGGGGGCACAGTGCACTGATGCTTCTGTAGTTGCTGTATGCCTGTATCGTGTTTGGTAAAAACAATAGAAGAAGGAAACGCGCGTGTGCTGTTTGTGCAGTTGCATAAAAAGAAAAAAATAATAAAGTCAGGGCTGGTGTGTCACTTGCCACAATGGGTCTAGTTCAGGTCCGTCCCAAGTACTTTTTGAAATTTTATTAGTCAACTTCTCTGTGTATTTTTGTTATTTTTAAAATTTTTGTCAATGTGCAATTTAGTTGAAGAAAGTTCAATATTATTGTAGAATTGATTTGGTGTGAGAGTTTAAATAGTAGCAACATATATTGTATTTTTTATAGGATTTTGCTAGAAGTCATCCATGAAAGTGTCTTTTAACAAGCACACCTCAATATGTGATTATCCACTTTTTAGTTAGAACTTGCTAAAAGACATCTTCATAAAAATTAATTGGTGTCTTTTAACAAATGTCAATAGGATAATTTGCTAAAAGACACATTCATAAAAGGTGTCTTCTAGCAAAACCCTTTTTTATATATCAGAGAAAGAAGATACTCTACAATTTCTTAGTAAAAAAACAATTCTATAATTTCTCGACACAAATTGTTTTCAAAATATATTTATCTAATTGATCAACGATCGATGTTTTTCGATGTTTGGGTTAGTGGAATGCTTTTTCTTTGTATTTTCTTGTGTTTGCATCAATGATACACATATAATATCTATTTTTAATTTCTTATCAGATGGCCCTTGTAACGCCCTCTTTGAATTATTTGTTTTATTTATTTATTTATTTATTTGAGTTTAGAGTCTGTTCTTCTAGAATTTAATTAACTTATTTGATAAGTGATATTTTGTTATGAGTTGATATATATATTAGTAGCCTATATTTGTTTATTTAATTATTTTAATGAGATAAAGTCGAATTATATGATTTATTTGATTATGTGGTATGTTGATATTTTATTAAGTGGTTTTATTTTATTATTTATTAGAATATGATTAAATAATATAATAAGTAGACTTGGGGAGATGAATTAGAAATTAAAGAAGTTTAGTAGGCTTAAGTAGAATTAAGAGAAGTGGTTAGTGATATAAAAAAAAGGAGAAATTAGGTTAGAATAGTTTTTACGTGATAACAAGGATTTGGGAGAAAACAAAGAGAAGAGAAGAGTCAGAGAATGAGAAGTCTGTAGAACCTTACTGTCAATCAATCTAAGGTAAGGGTGGGACTAACATTCAATCTTCTTAAGCCTATGATTCTGAATTTGTGATTTAACATGTTGATGTTCTTAGGTTGGATAATTGGGATTAGGTTTTGATTATTGATTTTTGAATTGAAAAGTGTAGAAACCATCGAAATTGTGTTAAGAATTGATGCTCTGGAGTAGGGCTGGACATCGGTCGGATAGGGTCGAATCTCGGGTGAAAAACCTCAATCCGAGGAAGTCCACGGTTGGAAAAAGCCAGGCCATCTCCGTCCAGTTGTGTTCACGGTTACGTCGGTTTCGGTTTGAACGGGGTCGGTTTACATGGCTGGATTCAATCGGTTTGAATCATTAAAAACATAGAACTTGCAAGTTAAAAAAAAGAGAAAAGAATCATCAACAACAATATATTTGAATATTCAAAAGAACATCACAAGTTCATAACAACTTTCAATACATTAAAATATAGAACAAACACTGTCTTTTTTTTGTTGTAATCGTGTGCAACGGCTGTATTATGATAGAGGAGAAGCGCTCGTTAAAGAAGATGAGACGCTGAGAGTGATGAAAGGAAGATCAAGAGGAGAGATTGAGAGTGTTAGATTGGGTTTTCAAAAATGGACAATTTCAGATTGAGATTAAGTGGCGGTTTGTGCAGAGGATGTTGTGCATAGAAGAGAATCAGAGATAGGATGAAGAATGAGAAGGATAGTAGTCAATGGATGATGGTGAAGTGAGAAGGGTAATGTTGTGTCAATTTTACTAAGATAGATTATGAGGAAATGAAGAGAAGAGAAGAAGGGTAATGTTGGAAACTTGGAGTAAAGAACCATGGAATCTCTCAAAATAAACAAATTAAGGCTCTGTTTGGTAAAAATAGCGGATAGCTGATAAGCTAGCTGATAGCTTTTAGCTGATAAGCTAACTGAAGTGTTTGGTAAAAATAGCGGTTCAACTAGCTGATAAATGTAAAATGACATAAAGGGTATTCTTAATTCATAATAAAAATTATATCATTAATTTATGTATTTGTAATTTTGTAAACTAATTTTTCTTTAAAAAAATACTTTAAATTTATTAATTTAATATATCCTATGTAATTATAAATTAAATTAAATTTTATTCACTAAAATTTTATCTTATATTTATTATCATTTAAGTGTTTCCACTTTATAAAAAAAATAACATTTACCTCAAAAACAAAAAAAAAAGGTAGCACTAATAGAGTAATACTAATAACAGAGAATAAAGAAAATAACACTTACCTCAAAAAAAAAAAAAATAACACTAATAGAATAATAGTATTTTGTTTCGTAAAAAAAAAAACGAAGGTATATATTTTTTCAAAAAAAAAAAAAAAGGTCAGCTGATATATATACAAAAATTGGAATAAAGGGATAATAGTTTTTATTACGTAACTTATTATAAAAATTATAATGGATAAAAATACAATTTAAATGAAATAATAAGGGTAAAATTGGAAGAAAAAGTGAGAAGCTATAAGCTCAAACGCTACTTGGAATAGCTTCTGAAAAATAGCTTATAAGCTCGTGAAATAAGCTATAAGCTCATGGTGAAAAAGTGTTACCAAACAGAGTTTTTTTGTCAAACGAGCTTATAAGCTATAAGCTAAAAGCTAAAAGCTCTTTTTTGGGTTAACCAAACATACCCTAAATGTTGTGTCCACTTGTTTAGGTGATAAGCTGACAAACTGTGTACAACTTTTATTTGATTGGACTTGGCAGTTGGCAGTCAAAGCTCTCTGTACATGTTAAGTAAGCCACGTGAAATTATATCATACATATGGAGTAATAATAAACGGACGGGTTCGGTTTCCGAAGGATTCAAGTATTCCACCCGCAACCGACTGTTACAAGCCTTGATTAACCGAGTTTGTTCACCCGTATAAACCGTCCAACCCGTTTCATCCGACCCGCACGTCAACGGGTATTTCGGACCGGGCGGATTGGGTCGAGCGGAGCTTTTTTGTCCAGCCCTACTCTGGAGTATATTAATACTTAAATAGCGATAGGGGCTTGATGCTCCGTATTGGTACCACATGCATATAAAAGGTCTAAGTTGCATAATCGAGTTGGAGTCGCATTTGTCGAGTCAAGGATGTTTATGTTGATAAGTTGTGAAGTTGTAATTGTTTATACAAACTATGATTGAAGTGTTAAATGATATATTATTATCTATAAAGAATGTTAAGATGTTTTTGATGTTGATTAAATATAATTATTGAATTATATGCTTAATATTATTGTTTTGTGAAATCTCACCCCTTCTTCTTGGAAATGCTGCTCTTCGTATGAATAACTTGCAGGTGATCGTTAGTAGGTTGCTGCTGTTGTTGTCGTGAGTGACTTATTCCTCACTGAGTCTTAGGATGCTCTGATACGTAACGAGATGTGATCTTTTGTTATTGCTTTTCTATTCCTTTACGTATTGCTTATGCTTTAATAAGGCCTGCGTGTCAAGAATTTAATCCGCTGCAAAGTTTGAATTAATATGTTGATGAATTTTTGGAAAGATAATTAGTTAATTATCTCATTTATTATATTTTAGAAGTGTAGCATTCTGTTATGTGTTGTTTACTCTGATAAATATTTATGAAATTTTTAAGTTGGAAAAACGGGGTGTTACAGCCCTGCATATAATTAGTGGCAACTTGTCTCGTGCAACTGAGTTATTTTGAGATTTTATTGCTGACATTATCTCATTTATCGAGGTTAATTACAACAATATGATCTATCACGTGCATTTAAGTTAATTTTAAAATCTTAATAGTGATAACATCTCTTGTGTATGATAGTCCAATTTAACAAATGCCAACTTAATTCTCTTGTGCATTTTGGTTATTTTTTACGTTTTATAGTCAATGTCACTCTTTTGTACATTTTAGTTGAAGAGAGTTCAATTCATTGTAAAAATAATATTGTGTGATGGTCTGAACAATGGCTTAAGCTAATATCGTATTTTTTATATAATATTGGACGAAAGTACTCTACAATTTCTTAGTAAAAAAAAATACTCAAAAAATACTTCTTTTAAAGATATTCTACAATTACTTTCTTTTTTTAGAAGGAAACTCTACAATTACTGAGTTAGTCAACCAATACTCTATAAATTTTACAATTACATATCGTTGGACATTTTTTATAGAATATTTTACGATTATTCATTATATCAGTATGTATTATTTGTTATCATGTCGACGATCCAAACTATTGTTAGATTTATAAGCAGTACACCACCAATTTTTTATAAATAAATAGTAGTTTAAAAATAATAAACACTATAATTGTTTGATGGAAATGATAATGGACTATTGTTTGATAGATCATATTTGTGAATTGTACGCTCATATAGTCCTACCAGGATTGTATGATGCATTGTTTGCACTCAATTTATTTTTCTTCCTATTTCACTTATGCATTGTTTGTCTTTCTAACTGACTGATATGATCAAGTTGATACTGTTAGGCTCTTCAACAGACCTCCATGACCGATACGATCTCCATTTCAGTTGCTATTTTTTTATGTGTATGCAAAACACAACCAAATTTCACTTTAGTTTGTCATCAACATAACCAATTTGACATTTGCATTATCTCATCACCATAAATTGATTCACAAAACCATCATTAATAAACACAATCCTCAAATATTTGAACCACAAAACCATCTCATAAAATGAGTTCATTGGTGTTTTCACGTTATGGGTTAGCACACATGTCTACATAATTCATGTTTTCGAAAATTGCAAATTAACACAACACACGAAGGGGTACTCGTTTCAATGTTCTTAGCTCAAAAAGCGTATGAGCAAGATAATAAAATTCAAAAAGCTATTGTAAGATTAGGTCAAAAAAGTGGTGGATGATTGAGGATGGGGTGCCTCGATGGAGGAGAGAAGAGTTGAGATCCCCAAAAAAGGTTAATAGGATATAGACGGCAAAATAGAGAGGACCACTAGTGGACCCTTAACATTGGGGACCATATTAGGGGCTCCCATACACACACACACAAATATATATGTGTGTGTGTATTATCATGCAATAAAAGTAAAATGAAAATTTTGTATGAATTAATCATTAAGATTCACATTGAAAAATGTCATTGTGAATTTGATAACAATCCTAAAAAGGCTAATTAAAATTTTATATGAAAGATTGAAGAAAAATTGTCACATATCCGGAACAAATCCACAAAAGTATTTTAAAAGAGACAAAATACAAAACAGAGTTTCATTTTTTCAGAATGGGGTTTGATTTTTTCAGAATCTCCTCGTTGACATATTCTTCACCATTAAGCATATTGACAATAGTAGACATTGAAGGTCGGAGCTCAGGGAAATCATGCGTGCAAAAAAGGCTAATCTTTGAAAATCTGGGCGCCTCCAACACATTGATTTCACCTTCAATAATTTTATTTGACAGGTTCTGTATTTCACCATTTTCATATAAATTTTATGCCCACATGTGATACCTTATCAGCAAACATATTAAGAATGGAAACAAAACAAAAAAAACGAGGAATATCTGGATCAAGAAGAATATTTTACTCACACTACATACATTTCTCTCACAGGTAACTTGTGGTATCTTAAACAATGTTTTACTCACACTCCGTACAGTTCTCTAATTCAATGTTTGCAAATAATAAATGTACTATCCATTGAATGAAGACATTATTGCCCCTCATGTAAATTGCATTGTGCGTTTGGCCTCCCGTTCACAATCTTAAGGAGCTTAATACTAAAACTGAAGATGTCTAACTTTCTTGTTACTCTACATTGTGACACCATGTCTCGCGTTGCATAACCCCTACAAAAAGAAACACGTGTATGAATAAACTAAGAAATTAGCATGAAATAAGTAAACAAAAGAAAAGTGAACATCACCGATAAATTTCAATTTTTTTTCTTGGTACTTTGCTGATCTTCTTCAGCCCAGTGACTACCTCATCCACACTATTGTTGTGCATTGCCAGCTGTGGCAAATCACACCATGCAGAGTCGTGGTGGTGTGGATTGACCAGCCCCAGCTATCGCCGAGCATTATCTGAGGACTTGAAAATGTCATTGTGGAGTAAAATTGTTCAACCCGTAGTGTAATAATATTTAAAGGTTTCTTTTTATTATATTATGATCTAATGTTGCCAAATGTTGGTAGTTTTCAATTTGGTTTTTATTGTATTAATATATGCAAAAGAATGTATGTAGAAAAGAAAGAAAAAAAAACATACAAGGTTCCCTTAGGCACTGGAGTAACATGTGAATGGTTACCAACTTTGCAAGACCGAAATCTACAGTTATCAACCTAAGGTTTACATCGGGCAAAATATTATCAGCTTTGACGTCTTAGTGAATGATGTAGGGATGAACCTCCTCGTGGAGGAAAGCAAGCCCTTGGGCAATGCCGACATAAATTATGTGAATGACATACCAACTGAAGTTGATATTGCAGCAGCTGAAACTCATAAAGTTATAAGAAAGTCGTGTTATTAGGATAATAAATCACTACACTTGTTGGAATTTATTGCATTCGTACATAATATTATCATTAGAAATCAATGTAACTTACTTACGCAGGAATGTCTTGGCTAGGCTATTTTTCTGGACATAACGATAAACCAAAATTCTATGATCGTGTTCAAAGCAACATCTGTACATTTCTACCAAGTTTTGATGCTTAATGCTGAAAATGACTTGAATTTTAGTGAGAAGTTCATCGATTCCTTATTTAGGTGAAGCATCCAACACCTTGATAGCTGCTAGGCGGCCATATATTCACTTGGCCACGTACAACAAAAAATTGTTATGAACAGTTAAAAAAATGTAGAATCTACTTACATGCAAGAGGCAACTTAACCCACTTAGATAATTGTGATACCTTGCACACAAGACCATACCCTTTTCTGTTTAACTTATTGGATGCACTAAAATTGTGGATAGTTGTTTGCAATTCCTTGTAGCAGTAGATGATAACATTGTTAAACATTGAGAAATCTTATTGGAGCAAAATAAAATAAAATTGAATTATAGACAAAGACATTTCACAGAGACATTACAAAGTAAAGATTTTTATTTACCTATGTTAATTTCATATAATTGTGTGGAATGATGTTTTGTTTTGAAAATTAGAGCAAAACAAGCCATGATGTTTAATTCAAAAGTAATAAAAAATAATGAGAATTATGTCTTTAAAAATTAATCAAAGAGAACAAGGATTATGGCTTTGTTTGAATTTAATAGGAGGTGACTTTCAAAATTATGCATCGCCAAAACAAATTCATTGGAAAGTTCCTAGATCTCATAGCTAAATTTATAAAAATAAAGAAAGATTGCATGTAGTGTATGAATTTAGAAAGAAGGACGATATTCAAAGACATAACTTTGATGATTTAGTTTATTTGCAATTAACACATCCTCCATTGTTATTAATGGCCACAACCAATCACATGCCTCCTCGACCATTGCACTACAAGGAACACTGGTAAAATAAAATGGTCATGTTGCATTTACATATTCAAAATGTTGAATAAACGATGATCTGATGATGTTCACTTCCTTTGCACCATCACCAACCTTAAGTTTTGTGCTAACAACAATATGAGAATTACAATTCAACAAACCTTGAGCAGAAACCTGAGACACCTTCGTTTTTTCAGACATGATATCATGATATCAACGATTCAAAGCACCACAAACGTAGCCTCGATAAACTTTAAATTTTGTAGACCCGATATAACGGTTGTCACAATGCATAAACTGTTAGTGTAACTTTGCACAATCTGAACATAACCCTTCCCGCATGTGCAAACCCTTGCCTTGCCTGATTGAATCCTTGCCTTGCTTCTATTTTTTGAAGCCTAATCCATTCCAAACTATAATCTATTGATCACATTTTAACCTTTGCCAAACTAGTACACTTGATTTCCCTTCCTTATACCTCTAACACGAAGCCCTTACAGTACACCGTTTGCTCACTCACTCTCTCTCTCTCTTGAAACCCTAAGAGACCAAGTGTATTAAAAAACAACTTATCATTTTTTCAAATTTTTTTTTTGAATTAAACTATTACTATTGAGTTAGTTTCTTAAAAAAATTGAGTTAAACACATAATCTTGATTATGTTTTTGCCATTAGTCTTTCCACAAGCAGATAATAAAGAAACCAGGAAGATAAAAAAAAAGAAGAAACGGTTAGGGGGAGTATGAGAGAAAAACAAGGTGCAGAAAGTAATATATTTCGATATAATTTATTTCCCTACACTAGAAATTCAAACGAACGGTCCAGCCCATCAATAGCGAATGCGCAAACAGGCAGTGTCCGGTCGGATCGAGCCGGTACGGTTCGTTTGAAACGGTCAAAGAATTCTCAATCCTTTGTTTACATTTGAGAACGGTGAAAAGGGAGATAAAGAGAAACAAGAGAGCGTGTTAACAAACAAACCCTAGAACTCTAATCAGATCGGAACCACCGTATCGGAACCATGGAATCCGCAGCTAAAAGAAGAGGAGGAGGCGTTTTGGAAGGTCTTTACAAGGTTCTTATGCGCCGCAACTCTGTCTATGTTACCTTCGTCATCGCTGGTGCTTTTCTCGGTGAACGGGTTAGTTAATTTTCCCCATTTAATTTTCCTCTTATTCGATTTTCGTTTATTCTTATTTGCTTATTGAAGATCGCTGAATTTCGTTGCAGGCTGTGGATTACGGTGTTCACAAGCTCTGGGAAATAAATAATGTTGGGGTACTGAATCTATTCCACTTTATGCTTAATCTATCGAATTTTAAAATTACGCTTCTTATATAACTGCGATTTAATTCCGATCTTCGTGTCATATAGCTAGTTTTAAGATCTGGCTACTATTATATAACTTTGAAAGCGATTAGGCTTATGAAATTTGTATTTTTGGTTGATGTGATATTTTTATCGTGTTGAAATGTTTTTTCCTTGGGTTTTTATAGAATAATCTCTTAGGATAAATGATTTTCTAATTTTATCAGTATGTGATTGTTGCTTCATTTTGGCATGATACTGTGGCTGTCAATTGCGGCCACGCAAAACACGAAATTAGTATCTGTAACTGTGATTGTTGTTTCATATGAGATGTTGAATTAAGTTATGTCGTGTATTATTGGATTTTTCTTGGTATCTCTTTGTAGAATATGGTTAAATATTAGAAGCTTTAGAGAATATAACAGACAACTGAGTAAGGAAATGGAAAAGTCTTCACGTTTCTATTCCTATTATTCATTGTGGATGCATTAGGCTTATTCGCTGTCATCTGATTTTCTCTTAGGTTCTATTTGCAAGTTTGGAGGGGGAGGGAGGCGAGGGTTTGGGGGTGGATTGTAGAGGTAGAAATAGAGAAATCTTCCATCTTTTTTGAAATAGTGATGTTGTAGGGAATGATAAATTGATGTTTATAATCAACATATATTTTATATTTTGAGAGTATTATAACAACATAGATTGAGTTTGAAGTAATTATCTAAACCTTCCAAAATCCTACAATACAATTTGTGTGTTCCCCAGTTGAGGGGATTTTGTTTTATGACGAAAAATATGCCCCTCAAAGCCATCCCCTCCAAAGTCCTTCATTCCTCTCACCCAAAGCCCTCCCTTCCCCTCCAAACTCGCAAACAGAGCCTTAGGTGTTTGCAGCTTATATTATCTGTGCTTAGTTCTAGTTTAACATTTCCAAATTATATATCTGCTCTGCTAAATTTTGTGAGCTGCTGATGTTGGTCATTGATCTCTACTTTGTTTTGGCTGTTTCTTTTGGTTCCTTTTCACTAATCGGTACCCATTTATGGTTCTCGACTGCTGACTTTCACTCATTGTTTCCTACACTATGATGCTACTTGATCATGTTAACATATTGCATTTCATCCAAAGCCTGTTGAAACAATTATACTGGAAATCATTTAGCGTCACTTTTGCATTCAAGTCACCTGTGTTTATATGAAGTAATTCTGGCACACTGTGTTACGCATGCGCTGATCTGCATCGATAGTTTTATTCAAGTTTTGTAGATAAACTGGTAAATTTTCATTGTTTACGATGCTTTGACAGCTCCTTCTTCAAAAGAAGCGTCATAAAAGCAAATTTCATTTTTCCTCTAATATGTGCTAACTGCTAAAGCACAACCCCCCCTCCCCCTCTCCCCATATCCTCTCTATTTCTGATGCAAAAACTCATCAAGGGGCATGCCATGTTCTTCATTTCCAGCTGCTATTTCTTCTACCAGTGTCTTCTTCCATGTCCCTTGTTGGCAATCTAGCTTCACTGATTGACCTATTTCGTAGCAAACGGGAAAAATGATTTGTGTTATCATTGCTGTGGAGGCGTCAAAGACTAGATTAAAATCTGCTCTTGTTGTCTTTCTGTTGACATGAGTGTCTATTTCTCACTATCATCTCAGGGGGCTATTGCCACTTTTATCATTTCTAAAACACCAGTCTTTGATAATAAAAGTAGTCATTAAGATTGCAGAACTCAAAATGATCTGCAAGCCTATCCTATGATGAATCATCAATGTGATTTTGCATTTAATTCAGCAAATTTTTTTTTATTGTTTTTCTTTCGTCAAATAACAACAAAGAAATTGAAAATTTAAGTAATTTTAATTTGTTCCATGAAAAAGAATGGAAGGAGCACTGTTGAAAGCACTCAATTGGATTATTCCACTGTGCTATCTATTTATGTTCTTTTTAGGAAAGGGCTCACACAGCCAATCACACCATTGAATGAGCACCTATTTGATTATTGCTCAATTTATGCACCCTCTCGGGCCTCTGGCTGTTTCATTGCTCTGTTTTCATACTGGCTTAAGACATATATGACTTGTGATTTTGTTTTATGAGAATTATGTTATGCGGTTGTGTCAATTTGTAGTTTAAAATGATTGTTCCTTTTTCGTTTGCAAAATTACTCCAATAGTTCTTTAACTTAATTTCAAATTACATTTCAGTCCTTTATCGTTTTTGAAAAAGAAGATAAAGGACTGAAATGTTATCTGAAATTAAGTTAAAGGACTTTTTCGTTTGTTTTTGACTCATAATTTGATCCATTTGTGATTCATGTTTTTACTTGTGTTATAATCACATTTTCTTCTGCAGAAACGATATGAAGACATTTCTGTGCTGGGGCAAAGGCCGGTAGACGAGTAAACTGTCTGATCATATTGTTAGCCATTTTGAAGTTTTATTATATTCATGGAAAATTGAAGTGAACACTACGAGGTGGAAACACTTTCCATTTTGCAATAAGTGAATATGTTTGTCTCTGTTGAGCTTAAGTCATGTATGGTTTCATTTGCTGGCTGTTGGAAATATAAAAATATTGAACTGCTGCAACTTTCCTTTTCTTTTTCTATATGATTTATCCTGAATACTGGGTTAAGAAAATCACTTGCTCATAAGTTAAGCTTTTTTGTGACAGTTTACATGTGCAAAATCATTAATGCTCACTGATTTAATTTAATTTAATTAACTTCACTAATGAGTAAAACTATATTACAAGTCTACAACCCCTGCTGAAATTCAAAGCAGCTGTACAGAAAGTGTTTAGACAATTATCAATATCTTTTGTTTATGATAGATAGGATAGAGTAATTTTAATTTGGTGCAATTTTATTATAAAATTTATGCCAACCTATTGTCACTTGAGCTTTGGACAACGTAACTTGTGCTTGGTTGAGAAACGGATCTAC
The DNA here is from genome assembly GCF_003473485.1 of Medicago truncatula. Classification (NCBI taxonomy): domain Eukaryota; kingdom Viridiplantae; phylum Streptophyta; class Magnoliopsida; order Fabales; family Fabaceae; genus Medicago; species Medicago truncatula. Next base: position 49,406,658 of record NC_053048.1, read on the forward strand.
AGTAGTTCATTGTACTTTTTTGGTCTAATTGTTGTTATGCACAATTTGTTTCTTTATCGGTAATTGGTTGGAAACCGAATCTAAGATGGAGGAAAGCATTCACAATTTATATGGTTGGAAACCGAATCTAAGATGGAGGAAAACATGCAAAATTCATTCTAGGTAGTCGGTTTTAAGTTGGAGCATTTGGATTTAGTTAGATGAGTTCAATAGGCACCTTAAAATTGTCCACCTTACTGAAAAGAGTCAATTGGAAGTTGCAATCTAATCTGATATTACACAAACATAGTCGATGATAAGAAGTTACGATAAGAGCGAAATTGAGGTGCCTATTGAACAATCATATTATTTGTCATAGCTGACGGGTATTAGAAGGCTCTGCTGTGGTGGCATTAACATGGAGAAGGTTACAATGATAATGGTGTGTAACATCGACATTTATGCAAATACACTATCTTTTGCATATGTACCTAGTTATACCTCCTCAAAGGTAGACAGTCCATATCCTAGTTATACCTAGCTTATAAACTGTGCAGTGGTGCAATAGGTATATGACTAGCTATACCCTATCGGCCAGATTATTGGGAAGAAATTATGGGTATGTTTGTGGACTACAATTGACTTTTATAAGCTATATAATGGGATTTCACTTGTGTACCATTAAAGTGGACTACAATTGTATTATAAGCTTAATATTAGGACTTCGTTTGTGTACTATTAAAGTGAGAATCTCACATGATATTGACCAATTCAATTGTGAAACATAGTCAATTCAACTATTTTTTTTCCTCTCTTTCATATATATTTATGTTTAAAAAAATGTATCGTCGCATGTCACACTTAACTTGGTCAATGTCGCAAAAGTGCAAGTTTGCATCATAGAATAAATTGAGAAGTAATTAAATTGCATGCTTAAGTACATTTTCATTCGGCTAATTTTTTTTTTAAGTTTTCATCCCCTATATTTAAAAATCTGTTTTTGACTTTCTTATTTGATTTTAATTCTTTCTAAATTTTGGGTTTTCATTTTATTTTTCAATCACTTTTGATGAAGCGACCTATTCATTTATGACGTGACAACGTTTATTAAATCTTAATGGATATTCATTTCAATAAAAAAATGGAATGCTAACAAGTGGCCATGGGACATTTGATAAGAAGTTCAAAATAGTAATTTTATCTTAAAAATTGTGCATTTAATTTATTGAAAGATTAAAAAAAAATTTCTACATAAAATTTAACAATTACTTCACTTTTTGAATTCTTAACAAGTTTCCTTACACTTGTTAGCATAACCCATAAAAAAAATATGTATAATAATCATTGTCGCGTCATAAATAAACATATCATATCATAATCAAATGATCTAAAAATGCGATATATAACCAAAATTTCAAAAAAGTTAAATGAAGGAATGTAACGCCCTAATTTTTTACTTTTATTTACTTGAAAAAAAACCTCAATTTTTTTATACTTTTATTTATTTTCTTAGTGATAAATTTGATTTTTTTTGAAAGATTTCTTGATTTATTATTTCACTAAAAATTTATGCCAGGTGTTAAGGATTTAATAAAATTTTGAGATCTGGATTATTGAAGTCAAAAGTTTTTCCAAAGATTTTCTTTAATTAAGAGAATATCATACATAAAAGTTATTGATAAAAATATTCGTAAAAAATGCGTGCAGATCTGGGAAAGCAAGCTTTTGGATGATGCCGTGAATCTAAGCTAATCTCAGTTATTTCTCTCTGATGTGACCAAAAACCCTAATTAATCATTAATTAATACCCAATTAACTACTATTATCTATCTCCTACTATACGATAGCATATGAATATAAATTCAAAGAATAAGCAACGAATAATCATAATCTATGAACAACAATGATGAAGGGGTTGGAGTCAGAACTCAAAGACCTAAATTCAAAACCACCCAAACCAAACGGAACCACCACCACCGCCACCGTTCGTGACGATCGTCCTCTTCTCAAATCCGATTCCCTCTCTTCCACCACTACCACAACCGCGGAGGAGCTACAAGACCTAGAGAAGAAATTCGCCGCATATGTTCGCAACGATGTGTACGGGACGATGGGAAGAGGAGAGTTAGGAGCCAAGGAGAAGCTTTTCCTTGGTTTCGCGCTTGTGACTCTTCTTCCGATTAGAGTGATTCTTGCTGTAACGGTTTTGGTTGTTTATTATGTGGTTTGTAGGGTTTGTACACTGTTTAAAATTCCTAATCGTGAAGATGAACAAGAGGATTATGCTCATTTGGGTGGGTGGAGAAGAAGTGTTATTGTTAAGTGTGGGAAAGCTCTTTCTAGAGTTATGCTTTTCATTTTTGGATTTTATTGGATTCATGTTTCTTCTAACTCTTTCAATCAGGTTTCAATTCTACTTTCACTTTTTTGTTAATTGTTCAATTTCAATTCATCAGGATTAGCTTAGTTAAGTTAAGTTTATCATATTCAATTTGTGATAAGGTTTTTATTAGCATCTTTAATTCGGACAATCTGGGAGATTTTACTTGGGAAAAGTTCTTTATAAGTTTATGATAGATGTTTATTATTACGAAGAAGTAAAGTTGGATAGCAAAAATGAGAGGAGGAATGGTTAGAAATTGTGTTTGTTGACGCAGTTGCGGTTATACTGTGAACCTTGAATATTATGGCGAAATTAGGGCCAATATGGCTGTGATGCTGTTGTGGAGACCTTTAAAGCCTTTATATTGCGGCCACAAATTGCAGTTGTGATACTTTTGCGGAAACCTCTAAAGTCTTTATATTGTGGCTGCAATTGGAGCTGGGAACCGTAGTTTAGAGTTATGCGCAAAAGTTAATTTTGTTAATGAATGTTTCTAGTTAAGTTTATCGGAACTGGCTCGTACTAGTATATTTATTTGCTCACTTGTGCCTCTATCTACCTTGTCATAGCTCAAAAGACAATTGGATGTATCTTAGTTGGTTGTTGATTATTGCCGGCCAGCTTGTTTCATTTTATTTTGCAGTCAAAATGTTCTCTCTTGTCATATATTTAATTTGTTTTTTCTGCTTCATTTTTAACTAGGAAAACAAACCTCAGCCTGAAGAGACGGGAAGACCTGGTGTAATAATATCTAATCACGTGTCATACTTGGATATTTTGTATCACATGTCTTCCTCGTTCCCAAGCTTTGTTGCTAAGGTTTGTCACGCGACATTCTTTTTCCATAATGAACGCATATATCTGTACATATGTATGATGCTGACTGTTTGGTCCTGAATGTTCTGTTAAAATCTTTGATTTCATCTATGAAGAGGTCAGTGGCCAAGCTTCCTCTTGTTGGTCTCATCAGGTGTGTTGTCTTTTTTTATTAGTTCCTCCTGGTTTAGTTTTATGGATTTTGTGGTTCATTGCAAATTAAATTTTATTTCTTCATTTGAGTTCTGTTGTTCTTTAGGCATTTTGCTCTTTATTTTTTTTCAAGTCTCATTTCAAAAGTGAACTTTCATATAAGCAGCAGTGCTTCACGTATTGTCCATGAAATGAGAATGCTGCATTTCATACGATTCAATGTGCACTATCTTTTCATTGTAAGGTATTTTTCAGAACCTAGTGCTTATATATTATGACGCATTTTTTGTAACAGCAAGTGCCTTGGTTGCATCTATGTTCAGCGGGAATCAAAGGCATCGGATTTCAAGGGTGTTTCAGGTGCGTAGATAGCTCTGTATGTGCACTTTGTAACAATCATGAAAATGTACACAATGTAAATTAAATGGAGTAAAAAAAGTAAAATCCCTTGTCTCCATCATTTCCTATGCCCTATGTTGGTCTTTTCATATTTTTAGTTGTATACTGATGTGCTCTAGTGGTTTTCCTTTTAGGCATATTCATGTGTTCCACTAAGTCAAACTAGGGTCTTAATACCTTGTAGAATACACATTATTTGTTCAGTTGCAACTGGTGCCTAAACCGTGAACTTTCTTCCTGCAGCTGTTGTCACTGAAAGAATTCGAGAAGCACACCAGAATGAATCTGCTCCATTAATGATGTTATTTCCAGGTTATCTTCCTTCCTTTTTTGGGGGTTGGGTGTAGGGTGGAGTCGAGGGGTGTGGATCAATTTTTATTTAGTTTTAACAATGTTATGCTTGAGTTCTCAAATTGGAGTAGATTATATAGGGGTTTGGTACCTTTATCTCTCCGATATACCCATTTTAGCTTACATAAAGAAGTACAGGATATAGCTCGTTTGTACTTGATAGGCATGGGGGTCTCTATTATTTTTCAGAGAACCATGAGTTGCTTGTATAAGGACGCTAGCCTATAAAATGACTGATGCACATTTATATTTGCAATTTCTTGTATTTTTTCAAATTAATTTGACAATTAAAGTTGCTGCATTTCATATCGTTACCTGTTTTATCTTATTTATTAAATGAATATTGTATCCTTGTGTTCATCTGCTGGCCGAAATTTATGTTTTTGACCCAATGTCTGTTTCTTTTAAAATCTTATCTCAAACATGAAGATTCATTTACTATGTCCATTTAACTTCATAATCTTCAAATATAACCCTATGCCTTAAGGTTCTTCACATTTATTTACTTATTCTTTTGTTAGCATGTGAATTATTATTTGTCACATATGGTAACACTAGCATTGGTCATATTACAGATATTAGTCAATATTTGTCTAATTGTTCATTGCATCTGTCTGTAAATCATCAAAAGTGACCTGTATTATCCAAATTATTCATGCTTCTCAAATCGACATTCTTATAATAATTTAATTTCATGCCATTCAATATTCTACAGAAGGTACAACCACAAATGGAGATTTCCTCCTTCCATTCAAGACTGGTGGTTTTTTGGCAAAGGCACCAGTACTTCCTGTAATTTTAAAATACCCTTACCAGAGATTTAGCCCCGCTTGGGATTCCATATCTGGGGTAAGTACTTATATTGTAAAGCTTCATGTTTTTCAATTACCTTTGATAATAAAACCTAATCATGCTGTACTCAACTTCTAAGTTGCTTTGTATCCATATATATGTTATGTGTGGAATATATTTTTGGTAAATATGTCAACATCCTGTTCTTTATCACTGCGTTTATATGAAGGTTGATGCGAACAAATTCATAATTTTGGTTTTACATGTTGACAATATTCTAGTTGCTGCAATGATGATGTTTTGTTGCATAATGTAAAGAAGATTTTCTCTAGCTTACTTTGAAATATAAGATATAGGCGAGGCATGTGATAGAATAGAAAATTCTCTCTAGTAACTTCGGAATATAACATATGGTGAGGTTATTTGATAGAAATAGAACTGTTGCATAGTAGATCATAAGAATTGTTGGGATTGTCTCATAAACGGTATATCAAATAGGAGACAAATTTATTGAAATACAATGTTGCAAAAACGACCTGGAATGAAATGAAGGTAGTCATTTCCCTATGCCTCAATGGTTGAGAGGTTGATGTATGCCCAAACATGTATGCAGCCATATATCAGTTTTTGGTGTGATGGCATGATGTGTCTTTGATAAATTGATGAACCCTAGGAAAACCACAACTTATTGTTTTATGCTTACATCTTTATGCTAATCTAATTGCAGAAATTGCCATCTTACTTAATCAACACAATGCTTATTTTATTCTAAGTTGACATTAATGTTGGCAGGTGCGCCATGTGATATTTCTCCTCTGTCAGTTTGTAAATTATATAGAAGTGATACAATTACCTATATACTATCCCTCGCAGCAGGAAATGGATGATCCCAAATTGTATGCCGATAATGTCAGAAGGTTGATGGCTACTGAGGTATTTATTTTGGTTATAGATTCAATACTTCTTTATTGCTGAAGTTGATCGTTACACACGTGCATAAATTGACACTCTATAAGGTGCATAAATTGACACTCTATAAGACGTTATCAAGATACACCACTCAATAGCTCTCCGTAGAGAATCGTTTTGATCAATCTGGCCAACGAAATATTTTGCTGAATCGTTTTGCATTCAAAAGTTTGAGGAAAAAAGCAAGTATTTAAATTATATGTTCAACCATGGTTTTTTTGAAAAGTATAAAAAAAAAAGGGCAACCCGGTGCACTAGAGCTCCCGCATATGCAGGGTCCGGGAAGGGGTCCCACCATTTGGTGTATTGTACGCAGCCTTACCCTGTTTTACACAAGAAGCTGTTTCCAGGACTTGAACCCGTGACCTTTCAGTCACATGACAACAACATGACAAGAGGCTGTTTTTTTTGAAAAGTATATTGTAAATTAATGGCAAAATTACACTTTTAGTCCCTTAACTTAATTTCAGGTAACAGTTTGGTCCTTTATCTTTTTTTCATTTCAATTTGGTCCTTTTTGTCCATTTTCATACACATTTTCAAGCTTCAAATCTAATATTCTTATGCAAACATAGACGAGGATCATAGATTTGAAGACTGAAAGACCATAAGAAAATAAAATCATGAATTTTAAGTTTAAAATTTCATATGAAAATGGACAAAAAGGACCAAATTGAAATGAAAAAAAGATAGAGGACCAAACTGTTACCTGAAATCAAGTTAAGGGACTAAAAGTGTAATTTTGCCAAAATTAATTTTGTGATCCTTGTTGGAGTAGACAATATATCCATATCATAAATTATACATTCAACCATGGTTTTTGTTTGAATTTTCCAAAAAAGTGTTAGAATATCAGGACTCTGTAATTTAGGCATTTCGGAAGTGGGTTATGTTTCTCGAACATTGTTTAAGTGGAAATTGACTGTAGACACATCTGCGAATCAAAATCACTCTGACACCACCGGAAAGTCTGTGGATGACATCCTCATAAAAACTGTCATTAGATTGAAAGTTATTTTCCCGTTGTATGAAATTTATATTCGTTTGGAACTGTTCTTTTGCACACATTTACCAAGTCCTGTACTTGTTTTCTGATGTCGAAAAATGTCATTTTTGTGCACACATTACTGTTTTGCTAAACAAAATTGTAAACATCCTGAATGGTGATTAAGAATAATAATTATTTTATTGCTTTTATTTTTATCTCATTACCGTCTGGCAAATTTCAAAATCTTCATTCTTTTTGTCGCACTCTTTATTTCATTGTCATACCTGTACTTATATCCTAAGGTAGTATCCTGCATGTTATGTATTAACTATTATAGTGCGACCACTGGTGATACCTTCTTGATTATGTCTGTTGTATGTTCTGCTTGCAGGGTAATTTGATACTTTCTGATATCGGGCTTGCTGAAAAACGAATCTATCATGCTGCTCTCAATGGTAATAATAGCCTGCCTAGTGTTTTGCGTCCGAAAGACGATTGATAATTTCATGATCCCGGCTTCAATTGATATGTAGTTACACTCGAGTTTTGGTTTCAAACTTAGAATTTTCTTTAAATATATGAATGGACAGCTCACGTGAGGGGTGTTATAGCTAATACATTTTCCTCAACTTCAGAATGATGTATAATTTCCATGTAAATAATGTAACCAATAATGTGTTTTAATTGCTGGTGAATGAGATACACAATTCAAGAGTCAAGTTTTATTCACGTTTTGATTGTGATAAATGACCTTGCTCATTTTAGAAAAGCCATGTATCTGAATCTTCTGTTTCATGTCCCTGCAGGTTTGTTTTCCCAATGCTAGTTCTTCGGATATGTGGCTTGTATATTTATTGTATGGCTCAATTATTTATCAGGAAACAAAAAAAGAAATTAATTAGAAAATTATGTGTAGAGCAAGTATGTATCCAGTAACTGCCTCTGGAGTATGATTGAGATTTTTGAACAGAGCCTGATGTATCTATAGTTATAGGATTCTCTCCAATATTAACATAGGTGTTCTAACTTCTAAAATAACTCGCCGTTTCTTGCTATTTAATATTTTAATGTTTTGCATTAAAGTATACAAGCTTATGGCTGCATTTATCTTTCTGGTGCCGAGGTTCCCCGTCCCGAAGCCCATGACGAAGAACAACGCTGAATAAATGAATCTTCAATTTAACCTGAAGTAACATTCCTTTTTGATCAGCCTTTAAAATCTATACTTTCTTTTAAAGCACTGCCAGTTTTGTTCCTGTTTTAAAATCTATACTGACAAAATGATAGAGAATAGTAAAACAAATTTTCATATACGCTAGAGATTATTTGTTCGAGACTTTGTTTTATACGTATACACACACTTTTAGATCATTTTTTTTAGTATGGACAACTGAAGCTTCATCTACGGGAATTTAAATATTTTGTTGGTACACCGCGATGAGGTCTTACGAACTCAGTTTTAGCACAATTTATACCATAGGCATTGAACCACTGACTAACACAGGAACACAACTGCAGTGAGTTAATGCGACCATTACAATAACAAATTTGAACCGACACCCTGCCATATGGTTCGAAGAGATTGAATGAAAAAGAAAAGCAAAAGGAAATACGATGCCTAGGTGAAAGACCGGATGAGATTAAATATCTTCTTAATTTTAAAAAAAATCTGAATTTTAATTTCGATTTTTTCTCTACTTTTAAATATCTGGGATTTTTTTTTCAAAATTTTAAAAATCTGATTTTTTAATTAAAAATATATTTAAAAGTTCTGAAATTTAATTATAAAAATAAAAAATTAAAAAAATCTGGGTTTTTTTTTTTCAAAATTTAAAAAATTAGAAAAAAATAATTCAGATTTTGTCTTAAATTAAGATGATATTTAAAAGTTATGAAATTTAATTATCAAAATAAAAAAATAGAAAAAAATAGAAATTAAAAAAATCTCAATGTTTTTAAAAAATTTGGGGGTTTTTATTTTGAAATTTAAAAAATTAGAAAAAAATAATTCAGATTTTTTTTCAAATTAAGAAGATATTTAAAAGTTCTGAAATTTAATTATCAAAATATAAAAATAGAAAGAAATCAAAATTAAAAAAATCTCAATGTTTTTAAAAAATCTGGGGGTTTTTATTTCGAAATTTAAAAAATTAGAAAAAATGATTTTTTTTTAAATTAAGAAGATATTTAAAAGTTCTGAAATTTAATTATCAAAATTAATAAAAACAAAAATTGAAAAAAAATTAAATTAAAAAAATCTGAATGTTTTTAAATAATCTGGGGTTTTAAAAAAAACAAAAAATAGAAATTAAAAAAAGTTCATATTTTTTTCAAAATAAAAAGATTTTTTGTTTTTAATTTTTTTTTAAATTATGCCACGTGGAAATTAAAAAAAATAAAAAAAAGAATTTTTGTTTTTAATTTTTTTTAAATCTTTATTTTACAGGGGAATCTCCATGTTTTTTTTCCATAGGGGGTAAATCAAAAGACCCCCAAACGGAAATAATAATGGGAAGGTATACTTTTTTATAAGCAAAATGTATTGAAGAGTACAACCCATCAAATTACACATCGCCAACCGAAGGATAAGCTTACAATTGATAAGCTTTGTAAGCATACCAAAGGATTATTCAACCAGTTTGAAAAAGCAAGTGTAGAGTTCGTATAATTTTTTTTAAAGGTGACGACAAGGTTTTGATGTCTAGCACAATCTTCTCAACATCCCCAACGTTGCCATTGAAAATGACATTATTCCTCATGTTCCAGATGCAGCATATAGTTGCAAGCCATGCCAAGCTTTTACCTTTCTTCCTGCCAAAGGCTTCCTAAACAGAATGAAATTCAAGTGACCCATGCTACCAGATTGTGTATTCATACCTAGCCATGATGCATAAACTTCCTCCTAAACATTAACGAACATGACTCAACCTCTCTAAAACATAAGACACGTGAATGAAGTTCAATGTACATTAGTTAACACTGCTCTTTTTTGCTAACTCAGTCACGGGTAAGGATAAAAGTAACCTCCATCCAAAAACCTGTCCTGTTAGTCTGCCATAATATTGAAGTGACTTAAGTAAAAGATGATCAGTTTCCTCAAATTGCTTTAGACATGAAAACATTATAATAAGATTTAACAGAGAAACATTGTATTCTATTCGGCACCCATGCCCATTGATCCTTATTCGCAACCAGTTTGATCTAAAGCCAAAATCAACCGTAGTTCAGCCATCCATCCGTTCAATAATAACAGCATCATGCAGACGGTCGAATGACAGAGACGCCTCCTAACTCATGGTGCAACTTCCATGCCACACACCCATCTCAGCCACAACCCCTTTTATAAACTAAACACTTTAACAACTCAGGGTACTCTTCTTTCAAAGATTTACCATTAATCCATAATTTAATATCATCCCAACACCGGACACGAGAACTAATACTGGATGCAAACCAGTTTTCATTTGCCACAACATTACTTCCACCCAGCAAAACATCTCTCCATGAGGTCTTTTGGTTTGATTATAATGTCCTCTCTATCTACCAAGTAATTTGACTGATAAAGAAGCATAGTAGCATACCTGAATGGTTACAGCTCAAACCACGTGTATCCTCTATCATTTTAATAAGCAGCACTTCCATTTATTTAACAATGCTAAATTTAAAAAACCATATATACTTAATTGACATGTTTGTATGTTTTGAGTATAAATTTAACCTCTAAAATTAATTCTAACTTGAAACTAAAATTTGGAGCTTTTGCATTCATAATTGACTTTTAACCTCAAATTGATAAACTCATGTTTACACAAATGTGTTCAAATATAACGAACTTTACATTCAACTCAATTTTAACCAAAATTAATTTATCCACAATAAATTTTTACCACTGCTAAACGAATAACAAAATGAACACCATGCTATCAGGGTTATATAGTATTGTATTTACATATTATCATAATAATTTTAATCAATACATCTATTATTAATAAAACTTATCAATAACAATTGAGCTAAAAAAAATTCAATTTTTTTGTACGTTTATTGCGATCATGCCCAGCCGCTAGTTAGCAGGGTCTTGTTGATGGAATGAATACACTCAAGTCATTGTTATTGCAGGGCATTAAACAACCAACTTGCTGCTGAATACTCTAAGTACATTTGAAAGCCTCATTTGATATATGAACAAATCAGTAATAAGCACCGAAAGATAATAGAACAGGCTAGACTGAAATGCCTGATAATTTATTACCAGTACAACAACTGTATGTTACATTGATATTGATATCAGTATACAAGCAATAATTTAATCTTCAATCAATCAATTGTTTTTTTAGGTACAAAACTCATGTTTCATAGTATAATCTAGTTCGATGGAATAAACATTTGAGCGGTGGAGGAAAGTGAGGAGGGGAGTACCAATATAGCTAACTACTGTTTCACCATGAAGGAACTTTTACAACTGCAACCACCAACTGCACTTGGGTTCTCCGTCACCTGAAAATGAAACCAGAAAATAAATGTAAGTTTGTCTTCGGTTAAATTAAATGCCTTAAGAGTGACATTCAATGTCATATCTTATAAACGAGTATCAATAGCCACATGCCCCTTTTCTCGCACACTCATTCCATTCCATTCCAATACCATTGGATATCATAGTTTTTTTTTGTGCTAAATAGTCAGCCAAATAAGTGAATCACGGCAGGTTATGGCTAACTGTGATTATAAAGAATACTTATAACAAAAGCAAAGGGAGATACACAAACTACTCACTTTTTGACTCTTTTCAGTTTTCAATACCCTTTAATATCGGGTGAAAACTTGTATTAATCTCACATAAATAGAGCGGGCTTAGGCTATTTAGTTAGAGGAACATGGGATATCACCAAAGAGTGGAGAAGGTGTCAACAAAAAGTTAGCATTCTTTAATCAAAGTTCATGGAATGACGCATCTTAAGATCAGAAGTACCTACGTTGCTCTACATATTTTAGGAGCACGTCATGCTTCTAAGCTGTTTAACAAATTACAAAACTGACATGTGGGCCTGGTTTACGTAGCAGGGTAGAGGTTGCTCCTCCTGATCACAATTTTGCAAGAAGCACTTTATTCTAATGTTGGTTAAATTTTTCAGGCATATCTCTAGTGGTAGCTTTATTTTTGTTTGAACTTGATGGAAGTGTGCCCGAAAAACATAAACAGTGTCAAGAGAGAGTAGTTCAAAGCAAAAGTTCAGTCAGGAGAGCAATTGCATCATCCAAGTAACAAGAAATGACACCAAAATGTACAAGGCATGGTAAAAAACTTATTGGAAAAAAGCTAAAAGCATCTAAAGGCATTGCTTGGATGGTTGCAAAAGAAGTCACCTCTATATACAACAGGTTCATCCTGAAAAATTTATACGGAAAACTTCAAAGATTGAACAGGGCCTTATTGACTTAGGTTTGAATCTGAACCTGAATATGTTGTTAAGTTTTATCTAATTCAACTCTCATAAAAGCTCAAATTGTAAAACGTATATACTCATGGACGATTTTACATCCCAACGGAACATACCCACTCTCTCCACTCTGTTTTTTTTCTTTGAAAAAAATTTCTTGAACTTCAAAGATTGAACAAGGCCTTGTTGATTTTGGATTCCAATCTGAACCTGAATATGGTTGTAATATTTTATTTAAATCAATTATGTTAAAAGCTCAAATTGTTAATGTACACTCATGGACAACTTTGTATCCTAACATACCCACTCTTGTAAGAGCCCTTCGGGCTTGAAGCATGTTCACTTTGCACACACATAGTCTAACTCGTGCTTTCTACTAGAAGAACGAGACTCTGATTACTTGATCAGAATGACTATGATATCAAATCCACTCTCCATTTACCAAGGCCCAACTCTCCTAAATTCTTAAGCTCACAGGCAAAGGCTGACCAATGTTTACATCAAACAGAAGTTCTCAAATGTTTCAAGATTTAACTTCATAACAGGATGTGAATGTGAATTGCTACTATAGTTCACAGAAAAATTCTGAACGAGAACACATCCTAAGAAACTTCCTTACCTGATTATTACCATACTAAAATTATAAGAAAGTTCCATGTTGTAGTACACAGGAATGACAGAGAAAGGAATGAGAAGATAGCTATAAATAATTAATTTTGTATAAACACCAGCATACACATGGTTACAAGTGCGCTTGACTTACTATGAAAGCCGAACGGATTAGCTCCTCGACATAATCAACAGTTGCGCCTTTCACAAAGTCGTATGAAATATTGTCAACAACCAGTTTAATTCCTTCCTTCTCGAAAACTCTGCCAATGCATTAAGTAAAGTAAGTTATAATTTGTAAAAGACAAGGGTCTATCAACATTGAAATCTGACCATCCAAGTGGTAGTACTAGTACCTATCATCTGAGTTGAATCTGTCATCCAAATTAAAAGCATACTGAAATCCTGAACATCCACCGGTTTCTACGCTTAAACGAAGCATTTTTCCACCGGATGATGATTCATTGGCATCCAATTCCTTCATTTTCTGTTCAACATTCATTAAGTTGTAGAAACAAGTTGGAATCAATTACATATAATGATACACATAGTTCCTAACCAGGGGTACAGTACAACATGAACTTTCGAGTATTAAGAGTTGCAATTAATCAGTTCCCTATCTGCATAACTGTCATAACAGTTTTTTTACTATTATGAGAAGCATAAGCGATAAGGGCCATCAACTAAAACCTAATCCAAATTTTGAAATGTATTTGACCTAAAATTGAATGAAAAAACAAGTTGCAATTGAGAGAAGAAAGAGCATACGCGAACGCAGTTTTCGGTTATGTGGACAGGTTCCACGTCGGGAGAAGACGGTGAAGATGTGGCATGGTGAAGAACGGAAGAAGAAGATGAAGATGAAAAAGAGCTTATAATATTCTGGTTCCGTTGAAATCGTGCTGCCAATAATGGAGCGAGTCTTCGAAACAGCGATGTTTGCATCTCTCTCGCTAAATCACACCATTGATGTCTTACCAGGATCTTCTTCTTTGCGCGATTGCGTCTAAATCACAGCGATGTTTAAATAAATCGTGCTTCAAACTAAACCTAACTCACGGTTCAGATTTCACCACTTCATCAAAAGAAACATCAACGGCTCAGATTTTACCAAGCCAACACAATTTTTCTGAATAATAAAAAAAGGGAACGCAAGCAAAAGTAGCTTCTGACAAACGTCGTCGTCGTCGCAAGCAAAAATTCCTCTTCCTCCATCTTGAAGCTGCAAGTACGTTCAAAATTTCCTAATCTTTTCAGATTTTTTTTTTCCATTTTCTTTCTGCGGTATTGCTACAAATTGCTTGCGATTTTAATATTTTTATTTCTTATTCTCAGATTGTTTAGTTATTAGAAGATGCAAAACAGTGAGGAACAAAAGTATAGAGCCAGAAGATTAGAGATTACAGACAAGAAAAAAGGTTTCATAGAATTACTGCAGCAGCTTAGCGTTTGTGATTCAGTCTCTGATAAGGAATTTGAGGATAGATTTCGTGAAATTGATTCACTTGGAGATGATCATGTTATATGTGTTATTGAAGATGAGATTACTGGAAAGACTATTGCAACGGGGAGTGTGTTTATTGAGAAGAAATTTTTGAGAAATTGTGGTAAAGTTGGACATATAGAAGATGTTGTTGTGGATTCAAGTGCTCGTGGGAAACAATTGGGGAAGAAAGTAATTAACTTTCTTACCGATCATGCTCGTTCGGTTGGGTGTTATAAGGTGATTCTCGATTGCAGTGTCGAGAATAAGGTTTTCTATGAGAAATGTGGTTTCAAGGAGAAAGAAGTTGAGATGGCTATGTATTTTGTTTGATTAATCTTTTCTTCTTTTCATTATTCTAAATTTCTTATGTGATGATTCCAGTCATATTGAACATGTATTTTGACATTCAATTCAATTACTTACGTTTTCTCAAATTATCACTGGCATTCGCGATTCATTGATTCTAAAAGTAAAGATATACAAAGCATGTTTGTTTGCAGTTACATAATTTCCTTTTATTCTTTCACTGCCTTTATTGGCTCCTACCATTTTAGTGGAAGAGCAAACTGCTTTCTTGAGTTCTATGATGTTCCTAGTTACTGATATCAATCTTTAAAAAATCCAGTGTTGTGCATAGTGTTCATTTTGGTCCTATTTCTGTAAGTGCTTCAAGACGTCTTTAATGTCTTTGCCATCACACATTGCCTTATGTACTAGGAATTGGTGCAATACTGCAATGTTCATCGCCATTTCTTTTAACGAAGGCTTATGTTGTCTATCACTGTTATTTAGTTCTGTTCTACTAATATTCTTGATCATTTTCTTCCGTTAGTTACACGTGTTATGGTAGTTTGTCTTTTTTATTTCTGTTCTACTATATTGTGTGCGCACTGTTATCTGTACTCTTGGCTATTGTAGCCTGACCTCTTGGCTATGTGCAAGCAAAACATGTGCTTTTGTTTAGTCTTAAAAGCAAAAAAATGAGGATTAAATCTAGGTATACGCCACCAGTTCAGCTGTAGTTTTTGATAAGTTGATTAACATAGGACAAGGTTGTCTTTATTGATATCAATGTATTAAGTATTGACACCGGTTCAGCTGTAATTCTGCTCATACAATAAATCTAGGTATATGCTATCATCTTTTCTTAATTTGTGTCAAATGGTCAACTTCGACAATATTTGTGGGGCGGAGGGTGTAGGTAAAATCTCATGCCTATTTAAAAACAGGGTGGAAGGGTGGCTTGAAAAGCAGTTCATTGAGGAATGTTTTTTTTTTTATCCGTTGATTACAAAAGTTAAGGAAAGTGCTGTAATTTGAGTATTTGACTGTTCAATGATTTGGGGGCTCAAGGAATTATGAGGACAGACATACAGTACATCGAAATTCTTTGTTGCAACTCTCTTTTCGTACATTTGAAATGAGACCTTGATGCTCTTTGGAAAGATCCTTCTAGCTGGAAATCGGTAGTGTACTGATGGTAGGTCTAGCAGTGCTGTACACGTTCCTTCCTAGTATATTAGACCGAGTCGATGAGCTGAATGTGTTACCATATAATGACATAACGATGTATATATAAAATTATGAGATCTCATTTAATATTTTTATAAATAAATGACAGTTACATAATTATAAAAAAAAATTGAGTGATAAAATTGAAATCGTATCAAATTAAAATTGTCATATACACAAATAGCACTAAAATAACTACAAAGTAAAAATATATTGTCAAGTACATTTTAACGAATTGTACATAAATCACTAATCAATATTTAGCAAATGGTAGATGATCAACATCAGTGCAACCACAAAATATGCATCTTCGCAAAATACTTCTTGAATTAGCTCAAATTTCTTCAACTCATTCATAATATTTCTTGGATCATCAAACACATCCTCACAAACTCTAAAACGATTCACATCTTTACCCAATCTTTCCGAACTCTTTTTCAAGCCAATTCCCAAAACTCCCGGTAGAAGCTGCAGAGGCATAAACTTTCACAACTAACAGTACAATTCTCATCTGCCATAAGAAAAAAGAATCAGGAATACAAGTTGCTATATGTTTTCAAAACAAGAAAGCTAGAAGGAAACCAAAGCAACTTAAAAGAGAAAACAACAAACTTTCAGCAAGTTACAACAATGGAAAGATCAGAACATGTACTAGAGAGCTAAAGTCTAGAAATAAAGTACTAGCATGCTATCAATCTGTCAAAAAAGAATATACTGTCAACGATAAATTGCAGCAAGAGTATTGGGGAAATCTCTGTAAGTTTCAACACAGATGCCATAAAACAATAAAATGACTCAATTGCTCTAGGCTTAATGAGAAATTGGAAACCAATAATGGGGCACTTGTACATAATGTTTCTGACCAACAAACTGAGTATCACATTTTACTTCTTGTATTTGACAAACACAAAAGTATCACACGATCATGTAGGTTAGACAATAATTTCCTTATAGTTATACTATCATGCAACTCTTGAAAACACTTGACTACTTGATCATAGAAGCTCTCCGGCTCTGATTGGAAAACTACATCATGACTTTGTTCTAATAAAGATTTGGTATCAGAAGGCACAATCACAGATCAAGCAACGGCCTATCAATAGTCACACTTCTCTTGTCAATCAATTTCACGCATAAAAGGGAATTAGGGTAAAAAGCAGCACCCGACATTACCTTTTGATATTGACCAATCATATATGGAATTATAATCAATGTATATACTAAGACCAAAAATAGTCCTTAGTAACCAATTGTAAAAGAGTTTCTAATATTTTTCCGTCAAAAAGAAAGAGTTTCTAATATAATAACAATGCTACAATAGGCCACATATCAAAGTCAACCTACCCGTGCTCAGTTCTAATAACCGTAGTTACCTGTCCAGTAAAAATGGAAGGTACAGCAATAGAGGCAGGCTCATTAGCAGAGGCTGGTGCAGCAGAGGAGTAGGCTGGCGCAGCGAATTGTGAACAATAGCTAGTATTCTTCATGCCTTTTTTCAGATTTTTCAATCTGTTTAGGTACAACCAATCACAAAATCTTTTCTTAGTGAAAAACAGGGAAACCATCTACGTTTAGTGAACACTTACTAAATAAATTACATTAATGTCCTAGAAAATTAAAGAGACAACAGTGGTATCCACAATCAAAGAATTAAATAGTGCAAGGATCTAGGTAAGCATATTCATCCACATCACATGCAAAATTTTCATGGACCCACCACAGTAATTTGACTAAAAGAGAATTCACAATGAACAAGAGCAAACCACTTAAATAACTAACAAATAAGCAAAAGAAATCTAATAAAAACAGTTGCTTTGCAGACCAGATGAATTGTAAATGAGGTTTTAATAATCAGTAGCTAGAGTATATTTTTGTGAACAAGGTGATGTAGAAGCTAATAATTAATAAATGCATCCTCTAGGCCTTAACAATTTGAGTAACAGAAAAGAGATATTTTCTACACTATTCTAAACAAATAACCTTATAATTACAAAATTCTATTAATTAACTTCTTTCACCACAAACTCATGATTCAGTAAGTATAAATAAGAAAAGGATGCCCCCAACATTGAAGGAACATAACAGAAAAGAGTATACATCTGCAATATAGAGCATCTAAAAAGGGTTTAGATTATGAATCTCTAATCTTTGATTATGAACCATCACCGAAATCAATAGCAAGGTTACTAGGATCACTCAAAGAGGACCCACAGAACCCATGTGTTTATAAATTGTTGCAGACCATTGTTAAATCAATTAACTAAAGCAAATCAAACAGTAAAAAGGTTTAAGGATAATAAAAAAAAACTCAATTCTAAACATTATAAATTGAGAAACCAAGGACAATGACAGTAGAATATTGCAAAGTAAAATCAAGCTCATTCCCTGCACACATACCATAACAAGTTGCAGACCATTGTTAAATCAATTAACTAAAGCAAATCAAACAGTAAAAAGGTTTAAGGATAATAAAAAAAAAAAACTCAATTCTAAACATTATAAATTGAGAAACCAAGGACAATGACAGTAGAATATTGCAAAGTAAAATCAAGCTCATTCCCTGCACACAGACCATAACAAACTATGAGTCACCATTACATATCTATTGCTGAAATGCTTATCATAGAGCACATTAAACTAGCATAGATGCTCAAACAAAAACTGATACAAAACATGTGTATGAAAAAATGCTAAGCCTATGGTATAGTCATACTTCATTTAACATTCTAAACTCAGATGAACCATTCAAGTTGATATGAGGTATGTTACCTGTGGAGCAGTGGCAGGCAGACCAGCAGAAGCAGGCGCGACCGAGGAGGAGGCCGGTGCGACCGATGAGGAGGCAGGTGCAGCGAAACGTGGACAAAGGCTAGTGTTCTTCATGCTTTTTCAAATTCTTCAACTTGTTTAGGAATATGCAGATGGAATCATACACTAAAGTCGGTTCAAAATCAACAATATCAAATTGTTTTCTCAAGCAAAGAAACTTTCACTTCTCTTCTTCTGCAATTGTTTCTACTTCTAACAGACAAAGATTAAAGAATGCAAAACAATCAGAGGGATCTTAGAGAAAAGTCATGTACTTCAGTTCTGGGGTCCCAATTAATTAGAGCAGACTGTGGAACAAGTTTTAAAATCCATTCTTTGATACTTCTTCTCTAGGATCCACTGACAACGATGAAGGGTTCCTAAATCTAAGTTAGATTATATGCTTGTAGAGGTGTTGTAATTTAACTTTCTCTTCCAAAAAAGTTTGGCCTCTATTCTCTTTATGTAAATTATGATGAATGAAGATAACAATGAATTTCTCTCCAAATTATAATTTATTAGTATGTGCAGGATCATTCTAACTATGCTTCGTTTTTGCCCTTGTTCTTTTGTGCTAAATCACTAATTACTAAAGAGAAGCAAGTAACCCCATTAAGCATAGCAAATAAATTTAAAATACTTCTAACTTTAAATACAAAAATCACGTGAACGTAACTAAAACTTGTTAGAATTATTAGTAATAACCAATCACATCAAATTCTACTAGATCTGAAACTTAAACTAGGGGGGATATGGAAACATTCACATTGCAACAATGGCACACACTGAACCCAATCATGCTGCCAAAAATAAGAACAAGCCGAAGCCAAAAACTGCAATGCTAACAGAACACACTAGATGCACACACTAAAATCCGAGTCCGGGTATGCTCCATTTACCTTCCTAAATGTTTGACATGTGGCAACATAATATCCAACGGCTGAAATTAAAAAGGGAAAAATAAAGAAACACACATGTGATTGCTACACTAAATCTCATATCCTTCCTTTGCTTGCAATACATCAAACCCTTCACCCCAATCGAGTGGACGGTAACCTGCCAAGTCTATGAGATTCAGCTTTCCACATACGAGACTTACATTCCCATCAGGAGGAATTGATAGTACAGATATCGCAAAGCACTCCATGATACCTATTGGATACATCTTGCTCCATTTATGCAGAAATAAATCTCTGTTTTCCTGTATTTTTTAATAACAATCCTTTTTCATGCTTTTCGATAACAATCCATGAGAATTAAAATGGGGGAATTCTTGCGAACAGAATTGGAAATCATGAATCTATGGAATTGATTGGTAGTGGCGGCTTGCAGGGGTAGAAGAAGAGGGATAACGCGTTCCTTTTTGTTATTATAAAAAAAAAACTTGAGCAATTTGTACCAAAAAAAAAAAACTAATTTTGACTTTTTCATCTCAGCCATTAGTTTATTTTTTTACACGTGTCATGCATCAAAGTACATAGATGAAGTAAACGGATAGCTCCCTAAATGAAGCATACTCAGACTCCTAAAATCCAGTTCCAAATAGCAGCAGCTACGCTTTCAAAATGCGAAACAGCGGCAAAACAAAAGCAACACCACAAAGATACTCAACAACGTGAAGTTCTTAGCATTATTAGCAACAACCAATCACATCAAATTCTAATAATCTGAAATTCTAAAACGAATTCCACTTAGCATAGATTAAGGAGACACATCAAATACTACTAGATCACAGAATTTGTACATTCACACAGTATTGCAGAATTTTAAAATAAAAAACGCAGATTCACAGAATTTTAAAAAAAATAACATAATAATATAATATACGCAGAAGAATAAATATAAAGCACAAATAGGATACCTTCAGCCTCAATAGGGTACTTTAATATCCAAATACTTCAACATTGGCATTTCATTTGTAAATAAAGGCCAAAAACAACATGCATGACTCAAATGACATCTCCCCTGGTCTTTATCAATGGATTATGGTTATGTGGTAGGGGATTGATCTGATGAAACGAAGAAATTGCAAACGAAAAGAAAAAACTGAAACACACGAAAATGTTACAATGAAGGTATGGATAACAACAAACTTAAGATTGCTGTTATTAAATAATGAAAACACATAAATGATGTCTAGTAACTCACAGAGGAGACATGGACTTTGTGTATCAGTCTCAATCAGATGGAACATATTTACGATGTTCGCTAGCATCAGGAAAAATAATCTTAACAGTTAAATAATTTTAAAAGACGTGTGTGTAGAGCACCAACCATCTTCAAAGTGGACTTGCAATTGCAAATTTGCAATTGCAACCTATCTTCATCGTTGCGCAAAACAACTGGTACTAATCGTCTGAACTTTCAGCTGATTACAGGCTCACTTCTCAATCATTCCTCAACCATCTTAGCCCAAACAAGAGTCATACTTGACAGCCAAGTTTTTTTTTTTTTACAAAACTTGACAACCAAGTTAAATCTTTTATTGTTTGCATTTTCACCTGCCAATTTGGTTCGCTTGATAACGGTTGGGGCGTTGACAATTAGATAGTGCATCCATCAATTTATTATATGAAGCAAGATCAGGTATAAACCCCTTATCCAACATTTCATTTACCACTAACTCTCCTTCCGATTGATTTCCCTCTCCTCTATACCCAGCAACCAGAATTTTATAAGTCATGGCATCGGGTTCCAAACCCTTGCTAGAAGCAAGTAATCTCAACCTATTTGCATCTTCAGTCCTTCCCGCATCACAAAGATCTTGAAGGACAGAATTGAAAGTCACAACATCAAGTACCATACCCTCCTCTTTAAGCATTTTTTCAACCAATCTCATTGCCTCTTCAATCTTCCCCAATCCTCTCAAACCATCAATCATTACAATACAAGAAATCAAGCTAGGGACACATCCTTTGCTCCACAACTCATAAATAACCTCTAAAGCTTTAAAAGCCTCTCCTTTCCCACACAAAATTTCCACCAAAACAAAATAATCATAACCTTTAGGCAAAACCCCTCTCTTAGAAAACTCCATCAACAAATCACACACCTGCGAAACCCTCCCTTCCTTACAAAGCCCATCAACCAAAATCTCACAAGTAACATCAGAAAGCTGACATCCCAATTCAATCATCTCATAAACCATCCCAATCCCTTCATCAACTCTACATTCCCTAAACAACCCTTTAATCAAAGTATTAAAAGTAACAACATTTGGATGACACCCCATTTTCCTCATTTCATCAAACATCTCCAATGCAAAACCAAATTTAAAATCCCTACAATAACCACTAATCAAAATATTAAAAGTAAACACATCAGGCTTAATCCTATCCTTAACCATCTGATTATAAAACTCAAAAGCTCTATCAAATCTACCAGATTTAACAAACCCATGAATCAAAATATTACAAACCGAAACACTCGGTTTTCCGTCAATTAACCTGCGCATAACATTAAAAGCATAAACAGCATCATCAAATTTGAAAGCTTTACAGTAATACTGAATTGCAAAACGGAAAATGGGTTCGGTTTGTGGGCAAGAGAAGATGGCTTGAGAGCATTGGCAGGGGTTGGTGGAGATGAAAGTGAGGAGGGTGCGGAGGAGAGAGAAACGATGAGAGAGAGCAAGGGTACGTGTCATCCATTCGTAGGAGGTGTGGTTGTGAGAGAATGTGTCGAGGGTGGAAGCCCAAGAGAAGAGATGGAAGTCGAAGTGGGTGAAGGAAGGGTGGTGGTGGAGTTTGGATTTGAGGAAGTGGGTTAGGGTTTGTGGGGTGAGAGGTGGAGTGAGGTGGTGGTTGAGGAAGTGGAGAAAGTGGGTGTAGTGTTGGGTGGGGGAGAGTGTTGGAGGGAAGAGTGATGTGGTTGTTGTTGGTGGCGGTGGTGGTGGTGGTGGGTTGAGGATTGGTGGTGGTGGTTTTGTTATTGGTTTTAGTAAATGCTTTTTCATGTTAATTTTCGTTTGGCCCTGTTGTTTTGGTTGTTCAGTTTTTACATGTCTTTTTGACGATCTTCCCTTTTCTTGTTTTTAGACACGACAATCCTTGTGTTTCAAGATCAAGATGTTCAAAAATAAGTCATATGATATATATATTATAGATTTATTTCATTTTAGTTAACTTATTATACAATTTCCAATCATTGTGGAGAGATAAATGTCCCGTGAGCATAGTTTAGAGCAATGCATTATTATATACGGCTGGGTTCGAACTCTGAACTTCCCACTTATTTCTCTTAAAAAATGAATTTTAATCACTAGACTATCTGACAAAAGAAAATATTTTTTTTTTTTTTAAATTCAAACATTCATTATATAGATTTTTATTTTATTTTAAATTTAAAACGATTCAAAGAGGTTATAAAAATATGTTGTTATTGTAACACTAACGAGTAAACAATTTAATCAAAGTTGCACAAACTATTTCCAAGTTTCATTAAAATAAGAGAAAATCTTAAAAACCAACCTTATCCTCTCACTCTCCAATAAGTCGGTTCAGTTTTCTCTCACAGTTTTTTTCATTGAGGGATGGTTTTTGGTCAGTTCTTGACCTGAAATCATCCATCTTCATCTTTTTCTCTTTATTTCAATCTAAATAATTGTTTTTCACATGGATCTAGGTTTTTTTCTTTGTGATTTCATCATTTAAGTGTGGTGGTTTGTTGTTCGTCGTCTTGTGCAGCGTTGTTTGATTTTCCGTCTTCGTGCGGTATTCATTTGATTCATATTGAAAGATCGATTATTCAATCAAAGATTTGGGCGTCAACGTTGCAGATCCGAATGCCATGGATATTCCGATCACTTTAATTTTATCATATATGCTATTAACTTGGATGCTGTGAGTTTGTTCGCAGATTCATCTTTTACGTTTTTAGCCGTATTGAATATTAACATGGATAGTGATTGATTAATTAAGGTATCTACAAATTTGAGGTTTGGGTCAACTATTACAAAGAAGAAGAAAAAAAATCCCTTGTTCAAAAACGAGACTAATAAAAATATCTGAAAGAGGAGCTATATAAATTGTGCCGGGAAAACCATAACCACCAGTATCCCAAAATAAAACAGAAATTCAAAACCCAGAAGAATATTCAATTTCTCAAAGTAAACATGCTAATTCCTCTTTGCAACCCTTCTCTTTCTATACAATCAGCCCCAATTTCTGTAAAACCTAACAAAACAATTATCTCTATCACCAACTCTGCATCTTCCAACAATAGAGTAAGCACCCAACGAAGAACCATATCAGCATTTGAAGCTCGAATCTCACTCATTTTCGCTCTCGCTTCTCAATCCTTCTCTCTATCCCAGCGACGTAAATGTTATTATTATTATTTATTTAATTCAATTATTTTCTATCACATTCTTTCGTTTGATTTAGTATTTACATGATGCAGTTGTTGCTGATGTGGCTACCGAGACTGCAAAGTACTTGTTTCCGAAAAGATTTGAAAGCCGCACTCTCGAAGAAGCTTTGATGACAGGTGCTTCATTTTCCTTCTCAATTATGCAACAAATTTTGATTATTATCGTATAGAATCTGTTTTCTTAATTAATTGAATTTAATTATTTTGGTGCTTGACCTTTGTTGTAGTTCCGGACCTTGAGACTGTCAATTTCAAAGTTCTAACTATAAGGGACCAGTACGAGATTAGAGAAATTGAGGTATCTAATACTAAAATTATTCAATTTTTAGGCTTTTTTTTTGTTCAATTTTATGATATAGATAATATATAGAATTTATTAGTTCTATCTTTTTTTTTTTTTTATCTTTTTTGCACGCAAGGATAGTGTGATTTCTTCATGTTCTTACTTGGGCATGCGCCTTTAAGGCTGTAACATCTATGGGTGTTTTCCTTCATGAGTTTTTTCTTAGTTAAGAATCAAATGTTTATTATAACCCCCAGGGGTTGGTTACCCCGGTGGTGAAGAGCGAAGACTCGAGACCAAGGAGTGTGCTCATGTCTTAGGTTTGAATCTTCCAAGTGCCAACAACTCCTGTGTTGGGTCAGTTCACATAGAGCTTTCAATTGGGGCCCGATTGTAAACGGTGGGATTGGTCCCCCAGATTAATGGATCATTTTGCCGCATACCAAGTTTCTGGAAGAAAAAAAAAAGAATCAAATGTTTATTTTAAATTTTAATTGAAAAACTTTCATCAGTTTGGAGCTAATTCAAATTGGAAAAAGTTTAATTAACTTGGAGCATGTTTCCTGCAAATAGAAAAGGGAGATTAGAGAGGAGATCGTGTTCTTATTGAAGTTATTTAGGGTCTTTTGGCACATTTGGATGTGGAAAGACCCTCAAAGTTGTGTTGCTGTTTGTAATCGAGAAAATTTATTCCTATATTTTGTAATAATACCAGTTAGTTTCTAGCAATCTCATCCAGCTTGTTGACTTGATTGTCTTTGCAGCCTTACTTTGTAGCCGAGACTACAATGCCTGGGAAGAGTGGGTTTGATTTCAGAGGTTCTTCTCAGTCATTTAATGTCCTTGCAGAGTACCTTTTTGGTAAGGTAGTAATACTTTTTAGAACAAAGTCACATTCGTGCATTTTTTAATTTTACTGGGTTGCTTTTGGTTGCTGTATCTCTTTGTTTCCCCTTTCTATTTTAGGAGAAGTTATAGACGTGTGTTGTTGTTTTGATGGTAGAATACAAAGAAGGAGAAAATGGAGATGACTACACCCGTTTTTACCACTAAGAAACAATCGGACGGGGTTAAAATGGATATGACAACTCCTGTGTTAACAACAAAGGTAGTATGATTTTTTTTCAAGGATTTTGTTAAATGTCTCAACTACAGTCCTTATTATTTTCATATGGCTTTCCAGCAAAGTTCCTTCAGTATATTCTTTATTTTATTTATTCATTATAAATTCATTTCACCAACAATGGCAGTGAAATAATTGCACCAAACTTACTCTTTACTTTTGAATAATGTCAGCGAAATGCTAATTCTCACAGTTCGACTTATTGACCTACCATAGTTCACAATGTTATAACCGAAACTTCTCAAATCCAGGTTCAATCAAATTAAAGCTCAGCTAGTGTTTGAACAACCTAAACTACCCTGGAATATTTTGTCAAGCTGACATTTTATGACTATCTAGAACCTGAAAAGTCTTTTGAATTCATAGGTTCTTTAAATATGGGCCAGTAATATGTAAAGCTGAAGATCTAATTGTCAGAGATTGGTTTGCGGTTTGGATAAGTTGATACTCTTCTTCACCTTCGGAATCAATCATTTCTATCCCAATTACATGTCTTTATATATCTTCTGGAAGTTCCACATTTATTTCTAGTATTCAATTAGGAGATATTTCTTAAATGTATGTTTGTTTTATGATGTTCTAATTTATCGACGAAATTATCTTAGACGGTAGATAAAGATGAGTGGAAAATGTCTTTTGTAATGCCTTCAAAGTACGGTGCTAACTTGCCACTGCCTAAAGATTCCTCTGTGGCGATTAAAGAGGTGGCCAGAAAAACAGTTGCTGTGGTTTCCTTTTCAGGTGTGCTCTTGCCTTAATGCTTTGTATATAATATGTATACAAATTCAATTTCATTTTTTCCCTGTCATTGGTTATTTAGTGCGTATATTGGATTACGACTGAATATTTAACTAATGGAGACAGCACAGATAACACACAATTTAGCTTATTCCATTCATTTGTATATTTGTACGTAGAGAGGTGTTAGCAACAGATTTTTTCAACATTGTCTCTATTATTGAGTGTAATTCATGTGGGAACCTCCAAATAGGAAATGAGACCTGCATGATTCAGTGAGCCCCACATGAATTTTATCCAATTATTTCTTTGTATTTATGTATGTATATGTAATCCCACATGATTCACCGGGTCTTTCTATTTATTTATGTGTGTGTGCATTTAGATGTGTGGCATTTTCTTTCTTTTTTTGGTGCACTGGTGGGGCTCATTGTTTTGCAAATCACAAGTTATAAATGAGTAAATCTGGCACCTCTAAATATTTGTTTATAAGTGGATTAATTATTTACTTAAATTTCATTTAAAGTTCTAAATCAAATATGTATTTTTCTTTCCTTTGTATTGAATCAGGTTTTGTGAATGATGAAGAAGTTAAGAGGCGTGAACTGAAACTAAGAGAAGCTTTGAAAAATGACGGACAGTTCAAAATTAAAGAGGGAACTTCAATAGAAATTGCACAGGTTAAATCCTTAACGCAATCTTGGGGTTAAACATTTATAAAGCTTTCTCATCAATCCCTTTCTTCTTCAAATGGTAGTTAATCTTTTATTTTGTTTCAGTATAATCCCCCATTTGCTCTTCCATTTCAACGCCGTAATGAGATTGCATTGGAGGTGGAGTGGAAAAACAAGTAGGAACAATATTTGCCAATATACGGTCTCAAGGTACTTTTGAATTTTCATCATTTCACGGTAAGCTGAAAAAGTTACCTGTTTGTTATATGAATCAGACTCCAATACAAGATATTTTGTACTCATTCATGATGCTTGTCATTTTTTTCCTTTTTTGTAAATAGGTCCTGTACTCAATGTTGATGTTTGTCTTTTTTGTATATAGGTTTTGTACTGGATATTGTTGTTTATCTATATAAATGTAGACAGATGTGTTTGTGCATGTATTGAGTTTGGAAAAAATGTGCATTTTTCTCACATTTTTCCATCCACAAGGCTCAAACCGAGACACTTCTTAAGGGATCCGAGTTCAATTCCACTCGGACCAATGTAATGTTGGTTTGTAGGCATATGATAAAAATAATGTGCGTGTAAATCTAGCATTGTAAAGGTGTAGCGATATATGGGAAATACTTTTCTTTCCAAAGAATTTACTAATGCATATCTGAATCTCAATGGGATTGGTCTAACACCAAAGTATGTGGAGATATCTTGGAAGGGGAAACCAGAAAGTAACTAATTAGGAAAAAAGGTAAAAGAAATAATACAGTAGACTACATTCTAGGGGTCTACCAATACTACACTTACACACAAGCCCATTTCATCTGAAAATTTTAGCAGTAAAGTCCTCCCAGAAGTTAAGTGTATTCAATCTCGTCAAAGATACTGGCTACTTAAGCGGTAACTATGGGGCCTTGAAACATTTCCGCATCCCACTCCATATTTCGTCTAAATACCAATAAGATTTTCACTCTCATCAACACACCATCGGGGGCGATGGCAGTACGACAACTACCATTAGCATTTAACACTTCCTCCAGCACCACTTGGAAACTGCATTTTGTTGTGTAACATGTTCATTGATTGTATTGCCATGAGAACATACTATCAAGGGTTCATTACATATAAAGCATATGCCAAAAACCTAGATCTAAAAAAGAAAAAACGAGTTTATTAAAAAAAAAGGTATAAAACCCAATAAAACAACACACGGCAGAAGCAAAAGCACTCAACTTTCTCAGAAACAAGATTTCCCCAACGGTGATCAAGACCAAAAAGAGCTAAAAATTGAAAATTTGACATGGGTTTTATGTTGAAATTTATCAAAGCAATCCAGAAAAAAGAGAGTTGAAAAATGAGGTTTCAACAAGGTATATGTTGTTTGAGATATTGGAGACTGAGGGGGTGGCTGCAAAATCCTCTGGCTCGTGGTTTTCAGGGTTTTCCTCTGCTGTAATGGCTCCGATTGCGTTTTCCACCTCCCTCGAAACCTTCCACCTCGCCGAAGCCATCAGTTTGTCCTACTTTGACCGTTTACTTGTTGAAGCGCCTCCTTCCCAATTCAAATACCAGTTGCTAAACAGTAAACAGAGTATCTTGTGCTCTGATGGATGGATCTCTGTAGCAGAGAAATCTTGTGATAACGAGAAGGATGAACAATTGTTGAAGAGTGATGGCAGTTATATGTATGTAATTTGTCTACTAGTGGATCACTTTTAAAGTTGTAAACCTTATACTATTCTATAAGTAATGGCAGTTTACACAAGGCTACCTGTTCCTGCACATGATAAGCTATGTTACTGACATGGGTCTTTTATTTGCAGACAATTTTCTTGATTGTTGATACATAAGGACCCCGAACTATATGTTGAGGGAAAAAACAGGCAAACCACTTGGTCCCTGAAGCCACGTCATCAAGCCACTTGCCCCTAAAAAGTGACATAAGCTTTTTAGATTTTAGGGACGAAAATCACTAACGGATTGAAGAATCAGAGATTGTTTTGTGTTTTCGTGTGTCCTGGATTATTGTGACAGTGAGTTACACTTTCAGGGACCAAAATGGTGGTCTGCCCGAACTAAACTCTTGGCCTGGAAATTATAGAAAAGCAAGATGATTGTGTGAAGTTGTACTGCTACCAGATTTCTTGACTTGCTTTTCGATGTTTCTTGTATATCAGTTAGGGAGGGTTGGATTGTTAATCTATCTAGTTAACAGATGTTATCACAATTCACAATATCAACATTAAATGCAATTTGGACAGATCCATGGTTGCGAGAGGATGGGAACTCATATGTTTCAAGTGAAAAAGTGCAAGGGACAGAAAGTATGAAGGTTGCAGATTTAATGGATATAAATGGTGCAAGCTGGAATTGGGAGCTGATTGCAGGAATTTTCAATGAGCAAGATCGAGAGGCTGTATCAAAATTGGTGCTGCTGAACCGAGATAGGGATGATAAGCTCATCTGGAAGTTCAATAATCAAGGAAACTACACAGTAAAATCGGCCTATAGGTAATGCTATGGAAACACTTGTTGATAACGAGTACCGGGGGACTGGACAAGAATGTGGAAAATGAAGATTCCGGAAAGAATTAAAGTATTTTTATGGAGGGCACTGAGAGGAGTACTCCCCACGCGTATGCGACTTCAAGATAAAGGTGTTCCGTGCACGGATAGCTGCCCTTTTTGCGAAACAAATTATGAAAATGATTGGTATATTTTCATTGGATGTGAAGAAGCAAAAAAGGTTTGGTGAACAGCAGGATTGTGGGAGTTGATTAAAGACACTGTCGATGCTGCTGCAAGTTTTGCAGATTGTTTTTTCTCTTTACTGTGCAGGTTATCTAGTGCAGAAAGTATGGATGTGGCTGTGATGCTTTGGTGCCTATGGCGTCGTCGGAATGACAAAGTATGGGACGGTGAATTAAAGCCAATCAACATAGCGATACAACTTGCTCGCGAGGCGCTTTTCCAATGGCAAGAAGTTAGGAAAAGATCTGCTGAACCTGTGCAAAATCAGCAGCAGCAAGTAGCAATTTGGCAGCCACCAGATGAGGAGTTTGTTAAATGCAACGTGGACGCAGCCATGTTCGAGGAGCAAAACTGTTTTGGGATAGGTATGTGCATTCGGAATCATCGAGGTATGTTCGTAAAGGCAGCCACAATCTGGTATGAAGGCAAACCTCTCCCACGAGAAGCAGAAGCAGTTGGATTGCGTGATGCCATCTCTTGGCTTGGCAGATTAGGACTGTCGAAGGTGCTTGTAGAACTAGATTGCAAACTAGTGGTTGATAGCATTTTTGATAGGAATAGCAATCAAGCGGAGTTTGGTAGTATCATATCCGAATGTCGGTCGCGTTTAAAACATTATCCAAACTTTAGGATAAGTTTTGTTAGGAGACAAGCTAATTTTGTCGCTCATACGTTAGCTAGGGCGTCTAGATTGAATGCTCGTCACCAGGAGTTTGATTTGATTCCATCATATATTGAAACTATTGTGAGAAATGAAATAATATGAGTTTTTGTTTGTCAAAAAAAAAAACATTAAATGCAGTTTCCATTTAAGAATGGGTGATTTGTAATAGCCTCGCAAGTTGCCAAGATTTTTATGTAAATCTTACTAGTATTTTTTGTTTTATTTAAATTCAGATGTTTACTATTTAAAAGTGAGCACAGGCTACAAGCGTGCAAGTTCTATTGATTTATTTGGACTTTCCCTCAGAAACCCTTTTAGTTAGATTATGTCAAAATAGATGGCTCATTAACCTGACCCATCCACCTCTTTTCTTCTAATCTCTGTCGATTTCATCTTACTACTTACGCAGTGGCATACTTTTATGAATTAGTATGCAATTTGCTTAATGTATGACGCTGGTGGTTGCATATAAGCCTGCAAATCTTAGTGGCTGAGATAATGTCTGAATTAACAATAAAGAATAGTAACATGCATATCAAGACTCTTTCAACAAATATAGACTCTACTACAAGTAGACCACCAATCTCATCATATCATGTCTAGACTCTAGAGTAGTGGTAATAATTGGAAATTGATCTCGTGCAATAGCAGAGAGAACAATGTATAGTTAAACCATTAAAATCAAATTTTCTCCATTAACCCAAGTGTGAATGGCAAACATAATCATACTTTCTCCATTATTTTTTACTTTTTATGGGGAGGTTGTATTAGCATTTGAAATATTCTTGTTAATACTTTACCTAAAGTGTTGGGGTTAATATATTTCAAAACGTGATTTCTATTGAATTCGTGTTGTATTATTCACATCATGAAGTTAATGAAAGTTTAAATTATTGAATTATAGTAATATTTGTCAAAACGTGATACACCTTGTTTTGTCTATGACTAGAAGTAGAACTTCGGTAACTAGAAATTGCATTGATTTCTGAGTCGTGACAGATAAACCTATTGGAAAGGACAAAGCTCTTTCAACACCTATCTCCTCCATTGCCAAAACATAAAATCAATCATTTACCTTAATGAGACAGTTCCTCGCCACTTTTGAACCAACTTATGTTGGGTTGAAGCATGTACTTTCACCATGCTCTTACCATACCACATATTGTCCTCTTTTCTTGGTTTAATTAAATTTTAAGTTCATCCAGTTTATGCAATGTACGATTTAAGTTCATCAATAATATTTTTGAGCAATCAACGTTTTATAAAAGGCCTCGTCGTAGAGTGCTACCACCTTCATGAACATAAAGTTCATCACTGCGAACGACATACACTATTATAAAGAATCTTTTAAGATGGTGATCTTGTGCTCAGAAGGTTTGAAGGTAGGAAAGACCCCGATCAAAATGAAATTCAAAGCAAACTAGCACAAACCTTACCAAGTATGTTCATCTCTAAATCGAATATCACACTTGACAACAAATGCAAAGCCCTAAATTAAAGTGTTATTTGGATACCAATTATGTTTGTATCTACATCTAAGAACCAAACTCGATAACACTTACACTCTTCTAAATTTGAAGTCTTACTTGGATAGCAAATATGTTTATCTACAAATGAGTGTCGAGATTGATAAATCGGGATACAATTCAAAAAGATACGAGCCAAAGCATTATAACATGTGTCTTTCAAATAGCCTATATAGCAAGAACTCAAGGGTACATGAAATAAATCTAACTAGTCTCTTATGAAGTATAATTCCCTCAAGGTTTCTAAAATCCACATTTTAGATATTGATGTGTGTTAGAACCAGTGGCGGAGCCAGGACCCTGACTCAATGGGTGGAAATTTTTTAAAAATAAAATTTAAGTATATTTCTTTAAGTGTATAACTTTTTTACGGCTATAATTTTTTGAAATTTGTCATAACTACATAAGTGTATTTTAAGTAAAGAATAATATGAAAGTATTTAAACAAATGCATATAAGTTTTGTTCATTTGTCAACTACAATTTATAACTATATTTATGAATAAAAACATTTAAATTACAGTTAAAATTTTACAGTCAAACAAATATTATTTTCAAACTAAAAATTTGTATTAGAACGTCATATATATATATATATATATAGGGGATGTATCAAGTGAGAGGACATTTTAGAATGAGAGGGTGAGAGGATGAAATAATGACCCTTAGATTAAATTAGATGGCTGTGATTAAATGTCACTTCTATGACTCGTATGATACTCTCTTTTCCTTATCCCTAGCTGAAACTGAAACGTTGGCTTCCTTCTCCCTGTATCCATGGCTTCTCTCTTGCGCTCAGATTCTTTCTTTATTGTCACTTTCCTCTTGATCTTCGTTTGGAAAAAGATGCATAGATTAGATTTTAGCAACATGGACTGGTAATATAGAGGAAAAAAGCGCAGAGAAGAAAGGATCCCTTTTGGAAGCCTTGACTCCGCCGTAACAGCGACGTATCCTCAGACAACCGTTTTTTCGCCGTCGCCAAAGCATTCACCAAACGTTTCCCTTTCGCCGGTAACCACGACGGAATAATCAGGGATTGCACCTTAAAATACTTACTGGAAGCTTTACATTTATGGCTTGTTAAAGGAAGATTCACGTTAATGGTGGAATGTTCTCAAACAAGATTATCCAATTTTCTTAAAAAT
Source organism: Medicago truncatula (assembly GCF_003473485.1). Lineage (NCBI taxonomy): Eukaryota > Viridiplantae > Streptophyta > Magnoliopsida > Fabales > Fabaceae > Medicago > Medicago truncatula. Next base: position 49,439,614 of record NC_053048.1, read on the forward strand.
TAAAATTAATGGTAAATTGCTGAATTTTAGTGTTGATTAATTATTTTTTCATGTGTTAATTAAGGGTATTATTTTTTGTTGAGATGGAAAGGTCTGAGAATAACGTTAAGAAAATCACATGAGATGAGAGCAACAGAAGAGAGAAGACGAAGTGGAGAAGAGGAAAGATAGGTTACAGTATTTGACCCTTTTGAAAGAACAATTAAATCTGAGGCGTTGATTTTGATCTAACGGTCTAAATTAATTCCTCTCACCCTCTCATTTTAAAATGTCCTCTCATTTGATACATCCCCTATATATATATATGCATTTGAGGTTGATAAACACAACAATCAACTTATCTCAATGGTAATAAGATATAAGATATATGCCTATGATGACTTGTGTTTGAGCCACCGTGGCTCTATTTTTGTGAAATTTCAAAGAAATAGTGAAGAAAAATATTTATTGTTATTAAAAAAAAAAAATGTATTATTTATTGACATTAAATACCAAATTAAAAGAAAATGAAAGGACTTAAATGAAAACATTAAGACTTAGACGCATGCAAATGCAAGGGTTTAGACTTTGATTCAACATTTAATATTGAGGGTGTGCAAGTTTTATTTCCAAGGCTTAATTTCACTTTTCCCCCCTATAGTTTGCTAATTGTGCGATTTTGTATCCTATAGTTTTAAACGAGCGATTTTGCCCCCTATAGTTTTCCCCCTTTCTAATTTTATGGTCCCCATGACATTTAGTGCTGATATGTCTGTTTTTTTATCAATTAATGTGTGCCACGTGTGTAATTCCATTTTTTTTAAAATAAAAAATTGTATTTTTTCAGATTTTGAGAGAATGAGGCACGTGATATTTCTTCTTAAAATCTGAAAAATCACGTGCCCCTTCTCTCAAAATCTGAAAAATAACATTTTTTTATTTTTTTAAAAAATGGAATTACACACGTGGCACACATTAATTGATAAAAAAACCAGCACTAAATGTCATGGGGACCATAAAATCAGAAAGGGGGAAAACTATAGGGGGCAAAATCGCTCGTTTAAAACTATGGGGGTGCAAAAACGCACAATTGGCAAACTATAGGGGGAAAAGTGCAATTAAACCTATTTCCAATACCATGATTGATGTGGTTTTTAAAATTTTAGGGTGTGCAGTTGCAGACCCTCACTGTAGGGTAGATCCGCCCTTGCATGCAGCAACTTATAAGCATTTTGAATGTAGCTCTAAATAGTATTAATCTTAATTATCATTTCAACGATAATATAAATAACATAAATCAATTCATGTTTTGATAGTGTATAGTACGAAAATTCTTGGTCATAGAAAGAGACACCAACAGTAACAAAAAATAATGAAGCCATGAAAAAGCAAAAATAGAAACTAGATGATTCCATTATCACGGGTGTATGAATTAAATCGATAACATAAATCAATTTTTGTTTTGATAGTGTATAGTATGAATGTGCTTGGTCATAGAAAGAGATACCAACATTAACAAAATATAACAAAGCCATGAAAAAAACAAAAATAAAAACTAGATGATTTCATTATCACGAGTGTATGAATTAAATCGATAACATAAATTAATTCATGTTTTGATATTGTATAGTACGAATGTGATTGGTCATAGAAGGAGATGCCAATAGTAACAAAAAATAATGAAGCCATGAAAATGCAAAAATAGAAACTAGATGATTTCATTATCAAGAGTGTATGAATTAAATCGATAACATAAATCAATTCATGTTTTGATATTGTATAGTACAAATATGAAACAAACAATGCTTGATCATAGAAAGAGATACCAACGATAACAACAAATAAGCTCAACTCAAAATAAAAACAAGATGATTGTTGTTATACTAGTAAATAAACAATTCTGATGCAGAGAAGAAATAATTAAGCCGTACTGAAAAATAAAGAATGAAATCGGTTTTACCTTGTGTTAGCTAGAAGATTGAACTTTGAGAGCGATAATTTGAAGGAGAAAATGAATTGAATGTGTGAGAGAGGAAGAGGAATAAGTGTGTGAAATGAAAATTAGAATGAACGGTAGTGTAGTACGATTAGAGAAAAAGAAACGGTGTGTTTGGGTGAATTTTTGTTGTTGTTTAGTGCAGTACAAGAGGTGGTTTCAATTTAATTTGCCGTGGTTTGAATTCAAACTTTCTAGAATTTCAATTTAAGTCAATTCATCAAAATTTTAATTTCGAATACATTTAACTTTAATCTAAATATCCATAAAAAATGAATTCATCCAAATATAGATATTGCCAATAAATATACAAATAGTTCTAATCGTGTGTATATATATATATATATATATATATATATATATATATATATATATATATATATATATATATATATAGAGAGAGAGAGAGAGAGAGAGAGAGAGAGAGTTAGGATCCGTTGACACCATATCTCAACCCTTCATTTAAATTTGATCAAAGGCTCATAATTCTCAATTAATGGTCTCTTGAAATGGCCAAATTTGTTGGTGTACTGAATCTCACTCTTTATTTTCAGTTTCGGCAATTGAATCTCACTCTTTATTAATCATATATTATTCAATGAAATCTTGTTTCTGCTCGTCGATCTCAAATTACACAGTTCATCCCTATTGACTCATGAATTTTTTTTTTGTAGACAAGAGAATTGGCTGCCAACTCAATTAGATTTAAAGGTTTTTCATTTTTATTAAATTATAATTTTGACTGGTATTATACATTCATAGATCATGGATATATGCACTTGGCTTTTAGTGAGAGTATTTAATTATGCCATGATGATAGAAATACCTAAAATCAATTTTCACACCTAAAATCCCCACCAATGGATGCAAACCCATCAACCCCTGTATTCATAAACGGGGATTGAAGATAATGAAAAACTGTTATGCGTGATTATTTACAACATTAATTTTAGTAATAAAACCTGACCTATTTTATGTTAAATTTTATTAGTAATTAATAACAATAAAAGTATGCGATTAAAGTTTAGATACTTTCTACTCTGGTGGGTTATTATAGAACATTAATATTAGCTTTTGATTATAGATTATTGACGGTTGAGATTTGGTGTCAACAAATCGGTTGACATCTGGTGTCAACAGATCCTATGTTAAATATTACTCGTGAAGTCATACATTTCAATCACAAACAACACATTCAATTACCACTAATATATTTTGCATATAATACACATTTTATTCATTTTTCATGTATTAAATATATTTCTTTTAACTTTTTAGAAGAATTTCAATTTAAACTTCTAGAATTTTAATTTAACTCAATTCATCAAAATTTCAATTTCAAATACATTTAACTTTAACCTAAATATCCATCAAAATGAATCGAAACACATATATATTGCAAATAAATATAGAAACAGTTGAAACTCGTGTTTATGAAAACACCAATTACTTGTTTATATTCAATATATATATCTGTGTATGTGCGCGCGCGTGTGTGTTTCTATCTATGTGTTCCTAAATATCCATCAAATTGAATTGAAATGCAGTTCAAAATCAAATTCATCGAATCACATAGATATTGCAAATAAATATAGAAACAATTCAAAATTTTGTTTATAGAAACACTTATTTCTTGTTTTGACCTACACTAATACCTGAAAATGAATGTTATGAGAAGTAACTAAAGAAGTTTACCAACAAAAAGGGGAGTTTAATGAGCCACGTGGAAATTACATGAACTATTCTTGAGGTAAGTTTTTTTGGATCCCTTGAAATGCATATGCCCTTGATCCAATGTGTATGAATATGCTAAAAGTTGTTTCTAAATTTATTTTGCTAGAGGTACTTGAAAGCCGTTAATATGAATGCTTAGTTGATAGGATCATGGTAAGACTTTTACTACGACAATGGTTTTTTTTTTATGAATTTTTTGTCTCATTATTGTCCTCTGCTGCCGCATGACAGTGTTGCGCGATCTGGACCATTAATCTCAGTCAAATATAGTAGTCAACAACATAAATTAATTGATGGATTTTCAGATCAAAGAGCAGGACAAAAGGCATGAGAGAGAGGCAGAAGAGGATTTGCTTCAGGTCTTTTCTTCTTGTATAAGACACTGAATTAAATCAACTAAGAAGTTTGAGTCATTATTAATCATACTATAACTTTTAAGATTGCCATTTGCTTTGTAGGCCACTAAGAAGTGATAAGCGCTGCATTTTATATATAAACTTCCTCTCTATTGTTTAAAAGCTCCCGATGTTGGAATATTTTCACAACAGCACAAGAGCTACATGCTCTCAACATTTAATGAGACCCTATTTTCATCTTCACAATTTTTGAAAAGCCGACTTATGTTATTTAGTATATAATGAAACAACTAATTTTTCTGTTTACGTGTAATTATATCAATTCACAATATCACTTCATAATCTCATCATGTCTTCCATCTCTTCACTACTTTCAATTCGTAAAAAGCTTTCATTTTCAAAATTAATACTAAATTAATGGCTAGTATTACATTGGTCCAACAAGTTGGCACAATCTTTTCATTGGTGCAACTTCTAAAGAACCCTCAATAGAACTCTTGGTATAAAAAAAAGTGACGGTGAAACACTCCTTGTATATATATAAATATATATTTTGTAAACATCAACATAATCAGGAAATTTAGTCTAAAATCAAAACACCAATTCAGTCTAAAATCAAAACACCAATGACAGTGGTAGCCTTAGACCACCAATGGCAGTGGTAGCCTTAGACCATAGACCATGGCTTGCCTTCAACCTTCAACAGAGAATCCTGCCTTAGACCACAAACTATGCTTGCCTTCAAGCTTCAACACAGAATCACAATGAATTGAAATGCAATTCAAAATCAAATTCATCGACTATATATATATATATATATATATATATATATATATGTGTGTGTGTGTGTGTGTGTGTGTGTGTGTGTGTGTGTGTTTCTATCTATGTGTTCCTAAATATCCATCAAATTGAATTGAAATGCAATTCAAAATCAAATCCATCGAAACATATAAACAACTCAAAATCATGTTTATAAAAACACCAATTTCTTGTTTATAGAAACATATCATTTTAGAATATGAAATCTACAATAATGATAAAAAAAAAATGTAAGAAATCAAAATCACACTACAAACTCGGGAATTTTGAAAGAAACTAACAAGGTTTGAATTGTTGAGAAGTTTCATTTCTATAACATTGTAGAAATCTGAGAGCAGAGGAAGAGATTGAAGAACACGACACATAACAATGAAATCTACGAGAGTGGTTTATGTCCTTTTTTCCTTCGAAATTATCCATTATTTCCTGCCTATTTTCATTTAAACAAACAATTTCTAAGTAAATATGTTTTTTTCTTAAATATTTTTTCTATGATTTCGTCGCATGAGTTCAACATTATTTTTGTGATGTATGGTTTAGTTGTCTATCTTGTTAAAGTGGGCAGTTTAGTTTCGATCCATTACACTACAAATTCAATCAATGACATAATCGTTAAATCCAGAAGCACGTGTATTTCAATCAAAACAATATTATTATGTATGTTCTAGCTCAATTAACAATATTCATGCACTTAACTCAACTAACAATGTCAACATTTATAGACCAAACATCTTAATTCATATTCAACACTTAATATCTCGCTGTCAAGTAACGTGTAAATTTTAGTTGATATTTATCACTTCAAAATAAACAATATTAAAGCAAATATTGAAAAAGAAGGATCTAAATTATTTTTGTGAACGGGTAAATATTTAATATATAATATGATAAATATTTTTGTTATAGTTCTTGCCTCCAATTAAAATTATGTTAGTTAGGGTATGTAAAATGGAAAAACTAAGAAACAGAGTTAGGAAAACATTAAATTGTTTTGTTATAAATCAATATTTTAGTTATTTTGGAAATATTTAATATAGAATGTGATAAATATTTTTCCACAGAAAGAATATTTATAAATATGCTAATCATGTCTAAATTACTTTTAGAATATTTAATGAAGACTTTTGACTTTTTTTTTTACACACCGAAGACTTTTGACTTGACAACTCTATCTTGTTTCAATCCATGTTTTTTAAATTGAATTAAATGAAGGGTTAAATATGTTTTTGGCTCCCCTAAATATATCAACTGTGAATTTTAGTCCTTTTAAAATTTTCTATTAAGATTTTCCATTAATGGAATTGGTCTCTCCTCTTTAAAGGTACTGATGTGGCACTGCTACATGGATTTTTACTTTGCTGGCGTGGAATTTTACTTTAAAAAAAAATTAAAATAGATTAATTTAGATGAAAAAATATTTTTAAAAAAAAATTAACCACCAACCTTATGACAAAAAGCTTCATTCTTAATTTAGATGAAAAAAACTTATGACAGAAAATTAATTTTTTATCTAAATTAATCTATTTTAAAAAATATATATTAATTTTTTAATTTAAAAAAAATAAAAAAATTCACATTAGCAAAGTAAAAATCCACGTGGCAATGCCATGTCATTTGGTATGCACATGTGGCGTTGCCACGTCAAGCACCTTTAAAGAGGATGGACCAATTCCATAAATGAAAATTTTTAGGGGGAAGAGTCTATAGAAAATTTTAGGAGGACTAAAATCAACAGTTGATATATTTAGGGGGATCAAAAATATAATTAACCTTAATGAATGGTTCAACTAATTGAACTTGTTGTGTCAAAAAAAACTAATTGAACTTGTTAAATGTCACATTAGAACAACAACTAGCTAGCAACGGAAGAGTAAAGAAACGATAAATCGGAGGACAGTGAACACAATCGTTGCATTGCTAGAAATCCTATATCAGAACCATGTCAAGGACATGTTTAACATCTTAAATAATCCATTAGCTACCCGAAATGTTCCAAGAATCATCTTCAACAAAGAGCACTGTGGAGTTTTTTTTTTTTTTTTTGTGTGTGTGTGTGTTAGCTAGCTATTTAAATGCTTTGATAGAAAATCTTATAATATATTGGATAAACTAATGGGGGAAGAAATAAGTTTTGCAGAAGTATTTGAGAACATTGAAGAATACTAGCAAAGAGAAGGAGTTGAAGAAGACATATATATAGCTACAAAGGTATAAGGATCGGTGCTTGCAAACCGTTGGCAAACAATGAAATAAATGTGTACCTCTGTTAAATCGCACAACGATATGGTTAAAAATGCATAACAATCACATGTACCACTTTTGGTAGAAATACATAAATTGTCATACGCTAGTTTTGTAGGCACCAATCGCCAATGACACCCAAGTATTTTTATATTGTATATAGTATATACAATATATATTTTTTAGACTACACTTAATTCTGTGTACACACAAAACAGATTTTTTTTCATTTGGATATCGCTTACTTGAGAAAGCGAAAACCTTAATGGCAAACCAAATACTTGTCTGAGGTAACATCAGATAAAACTTGCTTTAGCATGTGTCATTTGAGTGAGACATATCCACATAACAATTGTTTAAACAAGTGTTATCATACTTATCTTCATTAACACTTGTTTGTGTGACTCCAATAATGTTTTTGAAGTATTATTTGGAATTACACACGCTTTATCAGAATCAAAATTTAATGTGATCGAGTATTTTTTTGCCTAACTAGTGATTCACGGAGAATTTGCTGAAGTTGAAGAGTGAAGATTATTTTCTTAACCTCTATTTATAGTACATATAACACTACATTATAGGACATGTTTAAAAAAGGAAAACTCTAAGGCCTAATTAAGCAGTATGAAAAGCTAAAACAGTATTAGAACTTAAAATCTATTGCTAGATTACTTCAGGTATGCTTTGCAATACTGGTTTCCACCCTGCACATGCATCATCACTTTTTTTACACAAATCTTCACCATCCATTCCATTTTCACCATGAACAAGAGATAGCATCTTTTCAACTGAAATCCCTCCATTATCCAGCATCTCTTGCAATTTTTGCTTACTAATAACAAGCTTAATCCTAACTGCACTATTTTTCTGTACATCTTGAACTTCTGGATCTGCAAACCTCACCTTCTTGCGCTCTTTTGGCGATGATGGTGATGGTGATGGTGGAGAGGGCAAAACCTTTTCGGCTTTGATAGGTGTTTGTGTTTTGTATTCAAGAATTTTTCCATTTGTTTTCATGATCTTCACCACATTAATTTGTTGCAGCACCAAACAATTTCCCATGTTTTTCTTTTTCTTTAGTGGGTTTGCTTGATAGAAAAGATGCTTTAGTTAGTTTATTTGGTACACATAAACAATTCCTTGAATGATGTGATTGTGAGTGAATGAACAATGTTTTGCGCAATATATAAACTAAGTGGTTGGGCAAAATACCCTTATGGTGTTTCAAATATTACTAAAAGACCTAATTTTGTCTTTTTTGAAGTGTGGATTGGTTGTGAAATGAATCAAGTAAGGTAAGTTGCAAGGTAAGTTGAAGTCAATTACTCACTATTTTGGGCGGTTGTATTGTAGGGAGAGTGAGTGGGTTATGGCCGGAATGTATCACTCTCTTAATAAGAACATGTTGGATGGTGTGGGGCCCTTAAAAGCTCAAGTGGTTGACTACTCTACTTGTTGTGTGCACTACAAAGATTTTGTTGTGTTGACTAAATCCTATGCCACATTGACTATCTGGTCCCTAATTCATTTTTCCTCAAGGGATACATTTTCACATAAGTAGTAGTATTGAGTTTGATCTCTAGAAAGAGCAATTTGTATTTGTTAGCCTTTTGAAAGCTTTTATATATATAAATTAATTTCCTTAATTAATAAGAACATATATTTTTCTATCAAAATGCGTTGAAAGATTTGACAACATAATTCTCTTTTAAGCAAAATTATTAGTGTTGGACAATCCGAATCCATCGATTTCAGAAGTAGTAAAGTTTTGGTAAAAAAAAAAAAAGAAAATCCACGCCATTCAAAAGGATAAATTTGGTGGCGGATCTAAAAAAAACTAATCCGTGAGAATATATTGGGTAAAAAATCTTAATTATTGCGGGTTGATTAGAAGGAAAAAAAAAAAAAGTCTTTAAATAAAAAGGAGAATTCTTACCCATAAGAAAAAGAGTTGGGTGACGTGTTATTACTATTACTCCTAAGACAAGTCATGCTTAGAAAACACAACACTTAAAATGAAATTAAAATATTCACTTCGTACACTGTCACATCGAAACATGTTCATTAAGGTTGGCAAAAATTGGAGTGTCTGAATGAAAAGTTCCGTCCTATGTTTTGCACCATATGGACTATGAGCAATTGAGCATATTGTTTTGTGAAAAAGATGTTCATGTATCTACTAAAAATTGATAAATGAGAAGCATAACGTTGTTGCTTATATCTCAGTCACAACACGTCAATCATATAGCCCAATTTCTCAACTGTAGTCATTAAAAACTAGAGGCACGGGATTAATAATGCTAAAAATCGTAAGTTAAACTTGATTGTTTTTTATATTATGTAGTTAGAATCATGGTATTGGACAAAGGGAATGTGATATTAATTATAACTTGAGCGATAGATAGGGGCAATTTTTGTGTGAACACAATGATTTGGACGTTTTATCTGGTCACACACATAAAAATTGAGCAATGGATAGATATATAAGAAATTTAAGAGTTAACCATATATGCCCCATTTTGTAAACCAAAAATCACTACAAGGCTTCATCCTTTATTGGTCAAGATCATTATCTCCAACAATAATATTTCTTGCAAGGAAATTATCATCATCTATTTTGCATGTCGTTACATGATTTTTATGGGTTATGCTTATGCAGGACAAGATTCCTTTTCAGATTCGTGCACTTGTCCAATTGAATGCATAAAGCAATGTTGCTAATTTGAGTGATTTAGTATATATATTCAGCGAAGGAAAACATTACGAGGAAATCCCAAGATTGAAATAGACCAATATAAATTCATGGCATGGGAGGTTGTTGAAATAATGCGGGTTCAATGAATAAGTGGAAGTGATGGAATAAACTTCGCTAGCAATTTGCGAGATACATCATTTCCCTTAGTATATTAGTACAATTAGAAACCTCGTTATAAATTAAATAAATAAATTTAAAAAAGCAATACCCACCCTCTCTTTATTATCTTCTTAATTTGGCGATAAGGAATGGCTCCTCTTGCATGTGGTTTGTGTGTATTATTATGTTGCATTGCATGTAGCAAATGCCCTTCACAAATGTTGCTTTCTGTTTATTACGTTTTTTGTTTGGAAACATTTGGAATTAAAGACCACTTGATACATCAAAAGCGTCGTTATCACTACCTATCCCAATATCTATAAAGATTTTAATTTTTTACAAATAGATGGTTTGGCACTGTGTCATCGTCGTAGCTAGGCCAGTGGTGGTCCAGTTGAGAAAATATAAAACGAGTTAATTTAGTCATTGCAAAGCTTTAAAAAGATGCAATTGGGTAGTGAGCAAATTGTATTTTAACACTTAAAGTTTGTTTGATGGCAAAACAGAAATTTAAAAAAAAAACTTGGATTGAAAGTTCGCTATTGGTGGTAGCTCTTGAAACTTGAAAGTTAGAAAATTACAAGAGGTACCAACACAACACGCATGGTTTGTGCTCTTTGGAATATAAATTAATAAAATTTCTTGCAGGGTAATTTTAGTGGAGGTAGGAAACACGACTAATCAATGGAATAATCCATTACACAAAACAGAGAAAAACTCTTGTTATATGTTACTTTTGTTTCATCAATGGAAGGGAATTTTTTCCCTTCATTAATTCATGTGTTTTTTCATTGACAAAACCCTTCCCAGTTAGATACATGCATCGATTAGCATGCAGTTGCGAAGCTAACATAAATCTTATGAGATGACTATATGCATAAAAAAATTAAAAAATTTAAAGAATGTTTACGCCTAATTAAAATGATTATCCTATTTGTAGAAATCGGCATCCATAGATGGTTAGAGGTTAGACGAGTTTCTCCCGCTAATGGAAGGTTAGACAAATGTTGTTTTAGTCAAATGATGATTAACCAATTCTCTTTCGAGTTCAGTGACTAGTATATGATTTAGAAGACATCAGACTCGTTCAAAGCTCAATTGAAATGGGACAATAAAACACACATCTCACGTTTCTTGTTTATAGTGTCAATAATTGCAAATATCAATAAATAAGAGGACATATTTTGAGGAAGGGTCGGGTGCTATGAATCTTGTCAACTAATCATGTCAAAAAGATTTTTTGTTATCATGAGTTTGAGAAAATAAGTTATCCTTCATAGAGAAATACTTATATAGTCACAAACACAGATAAAAAGTGGTTAGGTACACACACATACCTTAAAAATATTAAAAGAAAAAATAATTGAATGATGTGACTAAATTCTTTATCATTTATTTTCTTTCATCTATGTAAGCGTGTCTAACTACTTTTTATTTGTTTTTGTGCTCAAGTAGGACTTGCTCATCCTTCCTATTGCTGTTTTTAAACGTAAAAAGATGTTTTTTATGTTTTTTTTTTTAAGAATGTTTTTTTATGTTATATACTAGTATATGTACATTACTTTAATTAAAGTGGTAATCACAATTTATTTATTTATTTTATTTGCAAAAGCAGCGTCAAGTGGAGAAATATTTTTTTTTACGGAAGCAAACAAGCAAGATAATGTTTCTGATATGGAAATATCATCCAAATTAAAATCCAAGTTAACGCACTGCAGCTAGTTGATTTGAGATATATTTTTTGAAAACTCTAATATTTTTTATAGCAAGACTAGTTGATTTAATTGGCAGGATATGCTACACCATTTAAGCATATCGAGATTTGAGACCAATAAAATTGAAGCTATGTGAGTCCATGCATTTTAAGAGAAGATATTTTAGGTGACATACACAAAATAATATCAATAGTATATCTAATCTTTAATTTTATTGGTTTCAGCTCTAATAAAAATTAGGATATGGGATGAAGTATTTAGTTACGTCAGTATGATGAGTGCACCTTTCCTAATGCCCGTCAATTTTTTGGTGTTAAATAATTAACAATGGCCCACTTTAATTCTTTTTGTAATGATTATTAGTTGACTTGTTGTATTAGCCGGCTAGAAAACGATATTAACTGTATTTTCTGTTTCAGAAATTATACCAAGTATATTTGTGCGCCATGATGATAGCACTAGCAGTAACCTATCATGTTCATTTTCAGTGTTTTTTTTTTTAAGGATATTCTCATTTTCAGTTGTTGAGTTCAATAATTCAAAGGAGTACTGCTCCGGAGCTTCCGGTATCTATTGCAAAAGAAAATTGAAGAGTTGTTGAATCTAAGAGACTATGATCCTTTTTGGTCAAATACTTTCCTAGGTTCCGTAAATTTCACGTTTATTTTAAATAGGTCTTTAAGTTTTTAAGATTTTAGATAGGTCTTTTAAGTTTCGAGTTAATTTCAGATAGGTTCTTTCTGTCAACATCTGTTAAGCCAAAATTGTTATGTCCGTTAAGCCCAAGTTGATATGTCTGTTAAGTCGATGAGTTGGTTTTCTCTTACACTTGGCATCAATTTTTTCCCCAACCAGATCAACTTTGGCTTAATGGAGGTTGATAGAAAGGACCTATCTGAAAACAAACTCGAAACTTAAATGACCTATCTTAAACCTTAGAAACTTAAAGGACCTATCCGAAACAAACTCGAAACTTAAAGGACCTATCTGAAACCTTAGAAACTTAAAGGATCTATCTGAAACAAACATGAAACTTAAAGGACCCGGGGAGGAATTTGGCTATCATTTTTCCTAGAAATTAAAAAGTTTTTTTTTTAACAAGGCAAAATGGAATTATATACCAATACAAATAGTAGCTCCCAAACAAAAGGTGTGCCTAGAACACCACTCGAACAATACAACAAGAGTCAGATCCAACAAAACAAAAAACTAAAACCGAACAAAGTGGTTAGCCAATACCTAAACAAGCTAAAGGGCTAGACCACCACCTCTGTGTACCATAGACAAAAATGGCTTTTTTAGCCAGTAGCCACGCTAGGGACATAGATTTAATCTTATCAAGTAACCTAGGGACATCAGATATAACATTATTGAAAAAACGGTTATTGCGTTCGTTCCACAAAATCCAAACAGAAAGAAGCCAGATTAATTGCAAAAACGAGCGCTTAGCTTTACCACCACCTGTCATATGCGTAAACTGAACCAAATGATGAGTTACATTATTAGTATCCACCCCCACAAAACCAATCCAATGACGCAACTGCTGCCATAAGGAAACACAAAAAGAGCAAAGATATGAACAAGTGATCAGCCGTTTCGGCTTGACCACACCCTACTACACAAAGAGCCGCATCCGTCTGTAAAATACCTCATATATTTTAAAAAGTTAACACACAAAAAGAAAATATAGTTATTATTATAGGGCTATCTAATATGGACCCGATCCAAATATGAACCCTCATATATTTTAGAGAATTTTTTATAAATATCAATAATATATATTTTGTTATTTATAAAAGTAAATAATTTTAAGAGATTCACGATAGACACTGTATATTAGTTTTTTTTTTTTTTTTTTTTACAAAAGACACTATATATTAGTATTAGTCTTTCAAAAGAAAAACAACAATTTTTTTGACAATAAAACAAAAACTATATTAGTATTAGTATTATTTTTCTTCAAAAAAAATAAGCTACGTACATGAGACGGTTAGTATCATGATTGATGAGTTGGAGCCCTAGCTAGGTGTGTGTCTTTTCTAGGAGAAATGATATTTATACACCTAATTTGTGATAACTTTTGTACAATTTTCTATATCATACTCACATGATGATCTTATCCTCTCTCTTCCTTTTTCTCTCTCCATTGTTTTTGACCAATAAGAAGAGAGAAAAACAAGGTTGTCACTAAAGTTGTCATGGAATGGATGTACAAATATCATTACTCATTTTCCAATTATCAATGCATTCTAAAACTAATATCCAAGGCATCAGGACAACATTTCTTTGAGAAAGGACAACTTTTTTTTTTTTGACAAGAAAGGACAATCTTATATAGTACTAAGTAGGTTTAAGTGCAGTTTTGCCCCCTATTTTGACTAAATTTGAATTTTACTTCTCATATTTTAAAATTCGGAATATTACCCCCAATTTAATGTTTTTTGGAATTTTGCACCCCAACCACATTAGAGTGCATCTTGGCTGATGTGGATTTTAAAATATTATCTTATTATCCACCTAATTAATTATTTGAATTAAATATTTTTTAATTACAAAATTTAAATAAGTTTTTTAAAAAAACCGAAAAAAAACTTTAAAAAATACCATAAAATGCAGAAAAAAAACTAAAATAACTTTTTTTTTAAATCGAGGAAATAGAGATAAAACGTAGGGAAAAAAATCAGAATAAACGAAAAAAAAAATCCATTAAAAAGGAAGATAGGATTGGAAAGGATTTTTGTACACAAATATAAGGAAAAATGATATTTTGAAGGAAATATAAGGAAAATTATAATTATTATTATTTTAAGTTACATTTTTTATTTATTAATTTTTTTTACCTTTTTTTTTAATTCAGAATATTTTATATAAATAATTTAAATAGGTGGATATTTTTTTAATATTATTTAAGCCACATCAGCCAACTCCTGAAACTTTTTAAATTGGAGGGGTAAAATTCTGATTTTTAAAATAGGGGGGCCAAAATTCTGAAAATCATTAGACTGGGGGTTAAAATTCCGAGTTTTAAAATAGAGGGGGTAAAATCCCGATTCAGTTAAAATAGGGGGGTAAAACTGCACTTAAGCCTACTAATTAATATAAGAAGACTGCATTAATCTAAAACTATTGTCCAATGCATCAGGATTCAAACATCAACAATGAATAAATAAACACCGAAGGACAACAATGCAAGAATTGCATAGGCTGATTAAAATAATATCAAAATATCATCATTTAAAAAAATATTATTTTTAAAATTTATTTTAAATAATGATAAGCATATATATAAAATAACATTTTATCATTATTTTGTACTTTCTTTAAAAAAAAATCATTATTTTGTAGTTGTTTTTTTTAGTCAAGTAGTTTAGTGGTTAGAGCTTACACATTTTAAATATGGAGAAATGAAGTGTCTGAGGTTCGAACCACATTCCCTACATATAATATACAATATCCCTACCAACTAAGCTAAACTTACGAGAATCATTATTTTGTAGTTTTACTAATAATAATATTAAAAAATATTGATAATTTTTAATTACTATATTTAAAAAATAATATTAGTAAACTAGTTACTCGGGTCTCTGTATGCATCTTAGAATTTATGGTTGGGTCAAACATAACTTCATAAAAGTTTATGTTAAACTCAATCACAAATATATGATATACTCCGATATCATTCTATAATTTGTGGTTATAATGTTTTCTTAGTAATTTGCTAATGGTATACTCCTATATGCGAAGTTGGACGGTTTTGCACATGCGCAGTAATGCATGACTTTGTTCTCCATTGTGTCTTCTTGCTGTTGTTCTATGTATACTTGTAATCTGCTTGTTATTTACGTTGGACTTCATGTACCAAACTGGAAATTAAACATATCTCCACTTTCTCAATCTAGAAATATTAATGCTTTTCGCCATCATATGCAAGCTCAAAGTCATAAAAACTTCACCCTTTATTAGGCTACGCATGCAGACCAAAAAAATTTCCTACTTACTTTCCCTCTTCGTTTTTGTTAAATAATAACTTATGCCACTTTACGGTTGAAGGTGGAGAGGACCAAATTGTGGTGACAAATCGTAGAAGTATATATTTACCTGGCTCTCATTGGTTTGACGGCACCGCTGAATAACACTGATCAGATTCGGTCCTTATAATAGGCTCATTTTTCTCTTCTTTGAATTTTTTTTAGCTCATTCCGCGATCATGTCCCGTATTATGTCCTTTGATGATAAATAATTTATTTTCGTTGTCCTCAGTTGGTAGAGACATTGCATGATATATGCAAGACTGAAATTCAAACCATAAACACCTTATTTATTAATCTTATAAGGGAAATGCTCAATTGTGCGACAAAAACCATCGTGCGTGCGAATGCGCTGGCAACTGAGGTCCCCACTCTTTTTCATGCAAAATACCGATTTTTACCTTAGAGTTATTTTGTCCAACTACTGCAGCTTCTGGTCTTAACATCGATGCAGAAATACGAAGGCGTTCAACGAGAATGAAACTATGATCACCGGAAACCAATCAACCTCCAATCCCCAATCATTCTGATCACCGGAAACCAATCAGAATGCGAATCCCCAATCTCCGATCCCCAATCTGGAATGCTCTCTCGGTGACATCTCTACCTCAACGACTTCAATTTCATTAAGGATTAGATTTTGTCTAATTCTCAATCAAGTTGAGATGTTCCCAAGCCTTATGCCTCATCTCTTCCATTTGTTAGCTTTTCAATTCTCTAATTCCATTTTTATTTTATTTAATTTTATTGCAGTAACTCTGTTTTTAGCTGGTAATGACATTTTCCAAGTCTCACTTGAATACCTTTGGATGCCTTGATTGGGGATATGCAGTAGAAGGTTGATATGCAGAGATAGTTGTGCGATGACAACAATTGCGGAGCGGAGACAACAAGGACGACAATAGAGATAAGAGAACGATAATACCAACTGAGAGAATAGCAAAGACGACAACAACAACAATCGAACTAACAATTCGATGGAAGCGACGAACTTCAGTTTTGAAAACGGCGGTGAATGTTGGTAATGGTGAGTTTGTGTTGTTGAACAAAATTAGAACATAATGTTATGGAGAAAGAAGTTTGTGCAGTGATTGTCCAAAATCAAAACGTGTGCCGTGATTGTCTCTTCAATATATTTATTTATTTATTCATTTTAATGTTAATATCAAAAAAATAATATAAAAAGGAAATTGGATAGTTTGGTCAGTCATTCTCTCGTGCAATTCGTGCGGTGCTTGTCGCATCATATAGCACAACTGATCTTATAAAGATGAATTTTTAGCCATTAAACTACTTGAAAAAAAATTAATTTACTCCCATTGATTTCACGTTCACATACCAATAACACATTGTTGTTTTTTTTTTCCTATTTGAAGGACTAAGAGTTGCATTTCTTAAAGGAAAGTGTTGATTACCGAGAGAAAACATCACGACCAAAATGTAATTTTATTTTTTTGGTTAAGTAGAATAGTGGTTGGAAGTCAGACATTTTAAATGTGGAGAAGTGAGGTATCTGGGGTTCGAACCCCGGCCCCTGCATAAATTATGTATTGTCCCTTTCAAGTGAGCTAAACTCACATGGACTAGAAAATGGTGGGAGAGGTGCAACACAAGGATTTCCCATAACGTCACTCATCCTATACATTAGTGCTAGTATGATTGCACCTTGGTGGTGGTGGTGGTGGTCAGGATTTGAACATTAGACCTTGCATATATTATGCATAGTCTCTACCAACTGAGCTAAGCTCACGATGACTAAAGATCTACAAAAATTTGAATCGGATACCATATGATTAGACACTTCACAACTTTTACCACTAGGCCACTTCCGTTTTTGTTTTTTCACCTTTTGTCCCTACCAACAAGTAATTGTTACTTGTTGTAACCAAAAACAAAATAATAAAAGAGTTTTTCTATTCACATCCTATATATTTCTGGTTACATCCAGTTTTTTTAAAAAGTTTTTGATAATACCAAAATTGTCCTTTTATATAAATTTTTTTAAAATCTTAATTTCATTCATTGTCACTCTAAAATTTCACTCTCTTTCACCCACCAACGATCAAACAATCATGATATTCAATTAATCTCTATCGAAGATTAAAGAGTGAATCAAAACATCTTTCATTCATACTCGATTGCATATAAATAAGTGAATTTTTTCTTCTTTTTCAATAACGTTGGTTTCAATTTTCTTCTTCTTGTTCAACTGCACTGTACGGCAGTTTCAGTTTTACATTGTTGAAGTTAACTTAAATTCAGTTTAAGTAGGTTCATGTAAACTTAGTTTACATAATCTACTTAAACTTAGTTTACAAAACCTACTTAAACTAAGTTTAATTATGTACACTTAAACTCAGTTTACATGACCTACTTAAACTAAGTTTACATATCATTGAACAAGGTTGAACTTTAGATGTACACTTAAACTCAGTCTACATGTCCTACTTAAACTAAGTTTACATGACCTACTTAAACTGAGTTTAAGTATGTATACTTAAACTCAGTTTACATGAGCTACTTAAACTGAGTTTAAGTATGTACACTGAAACTTAGTTTACATGACCTACTTAAAATAAGTTTACATGTATATATTAAACTGAGATTACGTAGAATCATTGAACAAGGTTGAACTTTTAAATGTACACTTAAACTCAGTTTACATGACCTACTTAAACTGAGTTTAAGTATGTACATTTAAATTCAGTTTATATGACCTACTGAAACTAAGTTTACATGACCTACTTAAACTGAAGAGGGATTTTAGGGTGTAACCAAGAAAAAATGAAGATGCTTTTTGAAAACTAAATTTTATGGAAGGGTAATCTTGTCATTTTGGGGTGCAGCCAGGATTAAACAGGGTATAATTATAAAAACTCAATAATAAATTGTCATTATAAAATATTAAAAAATAAAATTGTCACTTAACACCATTACGTGTCTGATTTCAGGTATAACTAAAACTAAATGACTACAACAGTTTTTCTTTTAGCTCTCAAAAAAAAAAAAAAAAAAAACAGTTTTTCTTTAAAAAAAAATGACTACAACAGTTTTGCCTAATCCTGCTCTAATTTTTAAACTCAAACAACAAGCTTTGTGAAATTCATGAATTTTCTTTTGGCTTAATTGCATTTTTGGCCCCCTATGTTTTAAGAAGTTACGATTTTGGACCCCTAACTAATTGAAATACAAAACAGCCCTCTATGTATTGGATCTTTGACAGTTTTGGCCCCTAACTATTTAAAATACAAAACAGCCCCCTATGTATTGGATCTTTGGCAGTTTTGGCTCCCTAAACCAATTTTGACTCGGTCAACGCTGACGTGGCACTTCAAAGGCGCCACGTGTACATTGTTTTAATTAAAAATAAATAAAAAAAGCCACATATAAATTAAAGAATTACACATCCATTGTTCCCTAACAATCCAATAGCCTGATATATTTATCATATAAATTCTTTTTTTCCTCCCTTACTCTGTCGTTTCCTATCAGTATATTTATTATAAACTGCTCAATTATTTGTTAATTTGCAGTTATAAATGCAATATTATCAGTGTCAGCATGAATAATGCAAGAATATCTGAATAATTTTTAATAGTATGAATATTTATTCTTGAATCAATTCTAGAATCAGTTAAAAAGTGTTTTAAAACTCATCATCTGAGACGAATGCATGAATAAGAACTCCATGTATTATCAATTTGATGATCTCCCAAAAAAATCAGAACAATGACATACTGTTTACATTATTAAAAGTATAATGATAGTTTCTATTTATATTTCCTCATCAACTATGTTCCTGAATGCTACAACTAGTTTACCTGTGTTTGAAAAATTAGAAATGCCACTTTACTTCCTCGTGTTTCTGGTTACAATTCGAATACGAGAGAGGTTCAATCGGTGCAAATCCATGGTGGTGATGAAGCACTGGCAGAAAGCTTCAAGATTTTGGAACAAAGGATTTTGGAGAGAGAGAATCAGTTTTTTAGAGAGAGATGAGAGGAAGAAGAGGGAGAATCAGATTTTGGAACACGATTTCCTTCCTTTTTTTTCTTTCTTTTTTATTTTTTTAATTATTTGTTGTTTTTTTTCATTTATTTAATTCTTTAATTTATATGTGGTTTTTTTTTAATTTTTAATTAAAACAATGCACATGTGGCGGCTTTGAAGTGTCATGTCAGCGTTGACCGAGTCAAAATTGGTCTAGGGGGCCAAAACTGTCAAAGATCCAATACATAGGGGGCTGTTTTGTATTTTAATTAGTTAGGGGGCCAAAACTGCCAAAAATCCAATACATAGGGGGCTCTTTTGTATTTTAATTAGTTAGGGGGCCAAAATCGCAACTTCTTGAAATATAGAGGGCCAAAAGTGCAATTAAACCTTTTTCTTTTTGCTGTGTATTGCAACGCTCTTTTTTGAATGACATTTTACACTAAAATAAGTTAGTTTATAGCTTATTGAACTAACTTATAAACTTGTTTATAGCTTTTCATAAGAAAATTATTTGAATTGGTGTTCGATTTTACAGTTTTTCATATTTTCTTCTATTTATAACCTTCGTATTTTAATTTATTCTGGTTAAACCATTTGTAAAATGATACTACCTCCACTAACTTATAATGTTCAGACGCAAACAAAGAAAACTATACACTTGCGCTCCATACAAAATTTTTTTTTAAAGCTCGCTCCATACAAGTTCTTCATCTTTTTGTAATGATTTCTTCATAAAATAAGCTTGTTTGTTGTCAAACATGTTTTATTTGATCAAACAAACTTGTAAGTTAGTTCAACAAGCTATAAACTAACTTATTAACACCACGAAACAATGTTTAACCATTTTGCAGAGCTCTAACATTTCTTACGAAAACTACGAGCCTATCATTTTTTAACGATTTCTTCATAGTTTTATTTTTGTTGTGGAAAACAATTTCTTCGTGGATATTGAGTATTAACTTGCAATCTTTAAACAAGCCAAGGAATTGAGAAGACCCATGGAACAATTTTCTTTCTTAACGGCACCCATGGAATTCATTAATGAAATTCAAGCCAAAAAGTATAAACTTTAATTAATATACACAATGTAAAATTATTTTACACATAAATTCAATCATTTATCGTCACATCAATTAATAATATGACCATTCATGTATTTTCAAAAAAAATGTAAAGTAACTTTACACCGACGATGCATTAAATTAAATCAAAAATATATCTAACTCACCTTTGATATAAAACAGCATAAGATGAGTTTTCCGGAGAAAAATAAAATACCATTATGCAGAATAATAAAATCTGAGAAGGATCAAACTTTTTTTTTTGGGTTAGAATGACAAAAAATAAAATATAGAAATAAACCTCAATATTATCTCCAATTTCGATGGAGAAACCTGTCAAAAGTTCTTATCAAACCTTGAAGAGCACTCAAGTTATGCCTAAAAATCTATGCAACAATTGCCCATCGAGAAGGAATGAATAATAAAAAAAATTGTTGTCAAAATAGTAATAATATCATCCAGAATTGTCGATTTAAATAAGATCGACGACATATGAAGTTGTCAATTTTATAAATAAAATAAAATATATTTAAAATTAAGGATTAAATAAGTTTTTCATCCATAAAACTATAGTGAATTTTTTATGATTTAGTGAATATTTTTGGAGGGATGCGTGGTGGAAGGAGTTCCACTTAATGTTAGATTCAACAGGTTACATTATTTAATTAATAATAAATTGGCAACGGTAAGTGGTGAATCAGAAATTTTATAGGGTCTGGGCAAAAAATTTATCGCAAAACGTTACTTCTTTTCTACGAATAATTTCACATTTTCTACGGATATATCTTTCATACGCATTCTAAAATTCTATGGTATTACCTCTCCTAGGAACCTAAATCCTTGGCAAAATCTGCAGAAAATGTGTTTCCTGCGAAATTTACACAAAACTCTGCAGGTAAAACTAAAAGTTCTAGTAATGGCTGAGCATGCTACAAAGAAAGTTGGAGAATTATCTTAATTTGGTACACCTTAAAATCGAAGAATTATCTTGATTTGGTTAATATATTTCATTTTGACATTTAAAAGTTAATAATAATACAGTGAATTTTGATTTTATTCCTAACAAATAAAATGAATTGTTTTCACGCGGGAAAAAAATTGTTTTTGTTTACAATGACATTTTTCTGCTAAAAAATGTCTTGTTATTATTTCCGTTCATGTAGTGTCTATATTATTATGTTCACGAAATATATTTTTTTTTTTTGAGAGAACAAAATATAAATAGCATGTCAAAATTATGTCCATCAGAGAATAATAACGAAATATAAAATTTTGGAAGGGTAAAAACATCTCATTCTATTTTTTATAGAGATTAAAATCAAATTTTGTTTTATTTTTAAGAAGAAAAACTTACTTAATTCTGTACCCAAAAAAAAAAACTGACTGAATTATGAAATTAAACAATTATTATTATAGTATACTCCTACGTCATCTTAATTCTTAACTTAAACTTATATTTGCCAAACAGAGCCTTACCCAATTAAAATCGCAATTCCAGTTCCATTACCATACAGACGTTAAGAAACTGAAGCTCTCGGAGTGAAATATTGGCGTTTAGAGTTCACCGCTACATACAAAACATCTAGGGTTATTTCGCCGCAGAAAAATGGTAACCTTTTCCCATTCTCTGTTTCTTCTCCGTGCTTTCTGATTTTTCATTTCAGTAATTTGTTTTTGTATGTAGTTGTTCTTCTCATACTTCAAAGATTTGGTGGGAAGAGAAGTTACGGTAGAACTCAAGAACGATTTAGCCATCAGAGGCACATTACATTCTGTTGACCAATACCTCAACATCAAGCTCGAAAATACTCGTGTTGTTGATCAAGACAAGTACCCTCACATGGTATCTTTCTCTCTCTCTCTAGGGTTTATTGCTACTATTTTTTATTGTAATCAATTCAGAAATATGAAAATATAGATTCAGATCAATACAATTCTCTCAATTAGATGAACCAATAGTTCACCTTCTAACAATTTGTTGCTGGTTGGTATAGTTGCCATGTGTTTCAATTCGAAGGCATGAACGCTAAATCATTGTAGGGGCTATTGGAAAAACCAAGTCCCCCATAAATTAAAGATAAGGTCCGACTAGAGTTTATAAAGAGAGACATCCCTCACCTTGCAAACCGGTTTTGTAAGGATGAGTTAGGCTCAGTATAAAACCCTAATATGGTATTAGAGCCCATTGATCAGGCCACCCACCATTTACGTATATGCACCAAACACATTAGTGTTGGGTGTGATGGGGTGTATTGGAAAAACCAAGTCCCATGTAGATTAAAGATAATCACCGACTAGAGTTTATAAATAGAGTCACCCTCACCTTACTAGCCAATTTTGTAAGGATGAGTTAAGCCCAATATAAAAACCCTAACAGAGGTGATGCAATTACATATTGAGAATGTCCTATTTTACCTTGATAGTGTAGTCTAAAACTACTATATAATATATAGATTTGTGCAGTGTATTGATTTTGAATTACTATGTGATAAACTCATAAGTAAGGTTGGGGATTTAAATTTATCAATTTTAAAATTATGTTCGAATATCATTGAGGATAAAACTGAGCTCAAAGATGAAAAACGTAGCTCAAAGCTTCGGTTCAGCCAAACTCAAAATTTAAACATGAAATGGTTATGAAAAGTGATATTCAGATCATCTCTACATTCAAAAACTCATATTCTGCTAATTACTAATGGATTAAGAAAGATGGGTTTTCCATTATTTAAAGCATTGCTGTTGAAATATTCCAAAAATGCTATTTTGAACTGTTCATTTCTAATTAAGTATGCTACTAGGCAAGGACAACCACACGTGCACAATAAGCAAGGACACCATTATTGATTTCTATTGAAGTTTTTGCTATTGTTAAAGGTTGTAGATATGCTGATATTGTTTGATAACCTTTACTTTTGTGCATTAATTTTGCTGGCCAAATCCGTTGATGCATGATTTCCCTTTCTAGCATGTCAATCAAGCAAATTTATATTTTGAAGAACAAATATTCAAAATTTAAATTTGGATATTTGGTATTTGTGTCATTTTGTCAGCTTTCTCTATAGCTCAATAAAATAGGTTTTTTATTTTTTGTATTCTTAAATTTAATTTTGTTTTAGGGTTGTTTGTTGTTTGAGAAGGTGTTAGGAGGTAGGAATACAAGAGGCTAAGATGATAGTAAGAGCATAAGACTGAGATGTAACCACCAGAAAATTTTGTTTTGGTGCACCTTATGTGCTTATTTATTGGTTAATTTTGAAATTTTAATGTTGCTGTAGATCTTGGTTATATTGTGAATTGAGAAAAAAAAATACTTAATAAAGTATGCTAGTGTTTGAAGAAAGAAAAACTGCAGAGGAAGGAAAGGGGATTTTTCTGTTTAAAAATCTAGGGGATTTTTAAATGCCATTTTTTCATAAAGCTAAAAATAAGCAGAACTATGTCTCTCATGGTACCATGCTGTTTGGAATTATTGTTTTTGTAGGAATTTTGCCTTGACCTTCACATGAATCAGATTGTGTTATTTTTACTATTCTTCAATTCCTAACACTAGTAATGACTTTTAGAGATATTTAGCTTATGATCTGCATTAGGTTTCTGTTTCCATGTGAGCAAGAGGAGGGGTTCAGGGTTCTTGTTTAAAATCTGCATTAGGTTTTTGGGGTCAACATTAGGTTTCTCGTTTTCATGTTTGGTATGTTGCTTTATTACTCTTCTTCTACATGTATGTTCATCTGTTAATATGAAATGGATGTAGATTGAATGTATATGTGAGAATGTTTGCCACTGACAAGTTGCTTTCGTTATTTTTATCTGTGCTAAATGTTACTCTATGTCTTAAAAGTTTTATTCAAGGAGGCGATATTTTTTACTTCATCCACATTTAAACAGAGTTGGATAATCAGTAAATCGGTACAATTATAGCAATAATAGTAGGGGAAATTTGTGGTCCTGAGTGAGCCTACTAATGTTCATCTTTCCTATTTCTGTTATCCTAATTGTTCATGAATAGGGAGACATTGAAACGGTCATTATAACTTATTTCTTGAAGAGAATTTGAAATTGAGAAGTATATTTGGATTTTGGAGTAAGGCTTTCCAAATTCTGGTTTTCATCTTATGTAGGATCGTAATGAAGGTAAAATATCAAATGAAAGGAGCATATCATGAATAGTAAGATCATATAAAAAATTATGATAATATAACTAATTAATACCTATAATTATATAAACAAAATTTAAGAATTTTGATATTTATTTATTTATAGTTATGGTATGATGAATATTATATTATATATTTGATAGTCTTCATGAAAAGAAAAAATGTGCATTACAATAAAAGTTTAGTTCCTTAAAAAAAAAAAAAAATAGTTCAAATAGGAGCCTGAGAAGGAATGTGTTTGAAAGGTCTGGAACAAAGTCTCAACAATTGCGTCTAAAATAAAGAACTTCAGTTAAAAAAGAAGAAAAACAAAAGTTTCAGGTAGATGAGACAGAGTAAGAGAGGTTCAGAGAGGAGAGAAAGACAATGGGTTGGGAGACATGGATAGAGGTTGATGGACAGAGATAGGCAGATAGAAGTTGATAAATGAGAAACAGAGTCAGATGAAGCAATGTTGTCACTGGCTTTGTGTCATTATCACGAGTTGTACTGCAGCTTAACCTGTCACTTGTCTCACAAAACTATAACGATCTCACTGTTCCTACAAGTCTCCATGGAGATTCCACCCAATCTTTTCTATGTAACAATCCTCTATGTGGGATTGCACGACCCTACAAGTAAACAAGGAATCTTGACAGCCTTGTTTGAGCTTGTTTATATTCAATTAATGGCTTTGTGTTTGAATGGAATGCCCCACAATTTTTAAGTCTTATGGCCCTGAACTATAGGTTATTTTGGAATGCCATTAAAAGGAGATATCAACAATCCCCGTGAGCTTAGCTCAGTTGGTAGGGATATTGCATATTATATGCAGGAGCCGGGGTTCGAATCCCGGACACTCCACTTCTCCACAATTAAGTTGTGTGAGCTCTAGCCACTAGGCTACTTGACCAAAAAAAAAAAAAAGGAGATATCAACATCGTGAGTTTGATATGTACATAGAGTAAAGGATAAAAACCTAGGTATGCTGCTATCATAGAATAGATAAACAAGGGATGTTACAAGGATATTTGCAAAAGGTTTGTAGAAATGATCTTGGAGTTTGAGAGAGCTGAACAGTAGAATTAGCTAAAATATACCCAAATTTATCAAACCCTCGTATTACCTTATGCACTTATAAAGGGCAAACTGTATGTTATTTTCCGGTTGATTTTATTATATTTGACTCTTAATTTGATTGACCTAACTAGCTTCAGATTTGATTCTATTTTTGTTATGGATTAGTCAGTAACGTATTGTTTGATGTCAGCTTTCTGTAAGGAACTGCTTCATCAGAGGATCGGTGGTGAGATACGTGCAATTGCCGCCAGAAGGGGTGGACATCGAACTATTGCACGATGCCACAAGGAGAGAAGCCCGGGGTGGTTGATTTTGCTATTGTTGTAATGTATCTTCTGTATGAGAATTCATTAGGCTGGAATATCATATACGATATCGTTCCTGCTTAAGAAAGAAACTATTATGAACTGTCATGAATTTTATTGCGTCTATGTATAAGAGATTATATTTGATGTGCGTACACAGAAATACTGGATGATAAAAAATTCCATTGTGCAAGAAGAATATATTCCAACATGTGAATATTGAAGACATTACAAAAATGAGGTTTTTTTTTTACGCAAAAAACGAGGTCCTTTGAAATTGAATGTCTTAGTTCATTTATTTTACTGGAAATCACTTAATTCATTCCACAAAAAGAGACATAGTAGTACATATGATTGATGATGATACCAGTGGCATTTCTGAACCAGCAAATGCTGAACGGTGACGAAAGTTCACGAATTCAAAATCTCAATGCCTCCCGCAAAAAATAAAAAGGGGTTAAATGGACCTACCAAACAAATTATCCCTATCAATAACAACAAGAAATTTGTTTCAAATGGAGGGGGAAAAAATTGTGTTGTATTTTTTTTTTTTTAACAATACGTTAATCTATATTGCAATACATTTTTATTAGTATTTTACTATATTGCATGTTTAATGCTAATGAAAAAAAGTCGAAACATATATCGGGACTTTTTATGGTTAATATACAATATTCATAATTATATGTGTGAGTATAACTTACTTAACAAGGACGCTAGTAACCTATCGATAAGAAATTTGTCTTTTTTTTAAAATGAATAAAAGGGGTGCTCTAGAATTAAGCTTAAGAAGACATCCAAACTGTTTATTACTTTATCTTAAAATCAATGATGAGATTATTTTATACAAAAATAGAGTATCACAATTGAAAATTTTAAAAGTTAAAAAATATGTAAAATTTATTCGTGTAACACGCGAGACAATCGCTACCGACCTACTCGAGGAAGAAAATACGCAAAAATGAATCTGAAGTTCTAAACCCTTTCTTCCCTCTCTCAAAATTTCTCATTCCCTCGCAGGTTAGTGGTTATTTTCACTCTCTCATTCTACCGCATCTTTGTGGTTCGATGGAGAACACAACAGCGATTGCAACTAATGAAAATGTGAGCAATTATATTCACGATGATATAACATTCTCCATTATATCAAAATTACCTCTTAAATCTTTTAAGCGATTTGAATGTGTTCGTAAATTGTGGTCTCTCTTATCTGAAAACCATCATTTCATGAACATGTTCCGAGATAATTTCTTTTCTAATTTGCATTCTTGTTCTTATTATGACCAATCATCTCTAATCCTAAAGGTTTATGAACCCCATCAGGAAGTTTTATATTTTCTTTCTGGTCAGAGGTTCGAGAATAAGGTCAAATTAGATTACTCAAATCCATCTGCACATCCATTTGATTTTCGTATTTTTGGTTTTGGTAGTATTAATGGCACACTCTGTCTCCATGAATATGATAATTATGGCAAAATTGTATTGTGGAATCCATCTACCCAAGCAATCAAATTCATTCCTCTCAGTCTTGTTGAGTTAGTTGAGTCGTCTATCTCGGATGCTGGTGAGGATTTAGTTAGTATATTGATGTTTTGTCTTATCTTCATGGATTTGGTTATGACAGTGTTACAGATGACTATAAGGTCATTCGTTATGTATGTTTTGTATGTAACACCCATGGACGAGTGAACAATATATTTTTAGACTCTTTATTGAAAGATATCTCTTTAGACTCCTTATGGGAGATATATAGTCTAAGAAGTAACCCGTGGAGGAAACTTGATGTTGACATGCCTTATTCTTTGGAATGTATTGAGGGCACCCAAGTCTACATGGATGGAGTGTGTCATTGGTTGTGTGAAGATGACTATGAATCTTTGCAAGGGCATGATAGTCCATCTGGACCATGTTTGGTATCATTTGACTTGAGCAATGATGTATTCTTCACCACACCTATACCCTCAGACTTAGATGGTTGTTTCTATGTTGGAGAATCGTGGATAAACTTGGTTGTGTTAAACGAGTCCATTGCCTTGATCTCATTTCATGAAAAGACGGCTTTTTTCACATATCAATTTTGGGTGAACTTGCTATCAAGGAATCATGGACCAAACTCGTCATTGTTGGACCGTTGCATTGTGTTGAGCGTCCTATCGAAGTGGGGATGAAAGGAGAAATATTCTTCATTAGAAAAGATGGAGAACTAGCTTGGCTTGATTTAAGTACCAAGATGATTGAGGGGCTTGGTTATAAAGGAGGGGGTCCTACTGCTCGGGTAATAATATACAAGGAAAACATTCTTCCAATTGGAGGAATAATTAATTAATTGTTTTTCTTGTTTTCACCAAGAGGTATATGATTGTGGTTCTTGAGATATTACCTTGTATACAAAGTCCCTTGTCAAGAGGTATTTGCACAATTATTGTTAAGTAAATTAAGAAATCATTTGATCTTGCTTTATGAATTTTACTTCGAATGTTTAGTCTCTTTTCATTTGCAAACGAATCTGATTTCTATATCAATGAAAAGAATGATCTTTGGTTTACTTTATAATCTGATGAGCAACAGATCTATATTTGATCTGTCATTACATTCTGCCAGCAATATGCATACCATTTTGTTTAGTTTCCTGGTTTATTGTCTTTTGCATCCAAAATCCAAATTAATAAACTGATCTTGTTACATTCTGCCAGCAATAGCATACCATTTTGTTCAGTTTCCTGGTTTATTTTGTCTTTTGCATCCAAAATCCAAATTAATAAACTGATCTTGTTCAAGCTTGATGACTTAGTTCAAATCAATTAATATTCGTCATAACCCCTTTATTATTAAAAATCTTACCAATTTCAGTAAAATAGCCAAAGACCACTAGTTAATTTGAGTTCCACTCTGATTTATGTGATGTAAAATATCCGGGTTCATACGAGGTCTTGGACTGGATGGCCTGTATGAATTCCCCAATCTACTTCACCAGTCTCCCAATGTAGTTTCCTCATAACTCTATTGTGTTGTGCCTTATATTGTTCTTTTCAAATAACCACCTGACTCTAACTTCCAACGAGTTTTTGGTTGTGTCTGTAAACGGCCTATAGTAAGCGTAAGTGTTTTTCTTCAGATGATAGACTAGACTCTTTATTTCAAATGATGTCACTGTTACTAAATTCGATTTTTCTTACAAGTATCATCTCCCCTCTATACTGCCCCTATGCCACTTTGGAATTCAAATAAGAAGGATGCTACTCATTTATGTTGTGTCGTTTCTTTATTGAGTCGCTTGATTGATAAACTGAATCTTTACCTGTCCTTTAACAGGCAGCATTTTGTGCATGTGATGTTGATGATTTTCGGCATGCTGGACCACTTAAGTTGGTATTTTCTAATTCTATGCAGTGGTTGGGCAATCAAGGCTTGGAATAGCCTGTTACTTGGTCTGGTTTTTCGCATCTTATGCTTTTATATGGTCGTGATACATTGTAATTTTAGTGTTTTTGGACTTTCGGTGATATGGAACAGAGATTTTCATAGATAATGTTAGAGAGAACTGAATTTTGTTCTATGATGGATTTGGGAGTTTTTACTTTTTGCTATCTCATTGATATAGTACAATATCATCGTTTTGAAACCCTCCTTTTGATTGAAAGAAACCTCCTAAATCATGTGGTTTAATTTTAAATTGTTCATTTGATCACTATAGAAAAGTTGGACTAAGAAAGAATATAGATGCTCACTTGAGTCATTGAACAAACCAGTAAGGGCCGAAAATGAACTGTGTAATATATTTGTCTATTATAATTGCTACATTAATGTGTTTGGTTCACTAATTTGCAAAATTTGACAGCACAGTGGCAAAGAGACAACACTACTTTGCGGAATTCGGAACTGATAGAAAATTTGTAAAGTAGTACTAGTATTAAGACTGTAAAATTGATAAATAATGAATTGTTGTTTCAGTGTGAAATGTTTTCTTTTTTATTCTAGTTTGTAACTCTTTTTGGGCATAAGAAATTGAGGCTCTAACCTTATGATGGAAAGTCAAAATTGCACCAATTTGATATAAAGAGATAAAAACACATTTAGAACCACAAGCTCTGCTACTATATTCACTCTGCAGCAATCTCTTTCAACACCAAGTTGTCATGCCATGAACACAATACTTAGAGCAACAAAGTGCTTCCTGTTTGGAAGTTATGCAGCTTAACACATTACTGGATTTCTTATTTATTACCATATAGTACATGAAATCATCCACCGTTTCATGTTGGCTCGAAAATAAGAAGAGTAGTGGCAAAAGATATCATTGAGATAATTAGAAGTTCAACAGATACGGGATTTGATTGAAATCATCCACTAGTTCTCCATATTTCTTCCTCCGAACATCATTTCCTGGGTTGTAGTCCCAGCGGTACATAGTTTCTTTAGAATTGCATATTTTGCTTAAGAGTAAAATATGACCGGGTGCGCTATTCGCATAACGGTAAAACTATGACACTTATTTTACTTAAATTCAAAATTTGACTTAAATTCGATACAAACCTCTTCTTTAGCTTAAGTTTGATTCCTTTCATGTTTACGAGCAATTCGATCGAGCTTGTTAGATTTGGCTTGTTTGCTCGAATCTATAATTCAAAAGTCAATTTTTATTTTATAAAAAAAAGTCAAAGTGTTTATAATTTTGTTTATCTAATTGACCTAGTAGCCACACATACTAAATAAATAACACATCGAGGAGGGCAAAATGTGGTAACCCAGATTCAAACTTGGAATTCCACATAAAATATTTCAATAGTCAAACTAAGTTGTAACAACTAGGACTAAATATTGTCTCAATAGTCAAACTAAGTTGTAACAAATAGGATTAAATATTTGTCACGAACAAGAACAAGAAGTGTTTAAAGGATAGAGACAAATATAGAGTTCAAACTTGCATATATTGTATATCATTCCTAAATTATTACAATAGTTAATTAAATATTATGTTTAAAGCATTTTTTAAATATTTTATTTGATAAATTAAAGGTTAAGGCATATAATATTTAGATCCCAATTCTCGATCACTTTGAATGGTGTTTCAAGGGCAATATGGAGTGGAGTACTTGTTGAGATCTCAAAGTGTTTAACTGACAAAAGAAACAAGACACAAAACAACATTTCACGAGGACTTTTTTGTTTAACCGAAAAAATTCATTTCACTTTAGAAAAGATTCGAATTTTTTCGACCGTTGGGGCCCGTTGCAAACAAGGTAACGGTTAGGACATAGGTAAGAATAGCCGTTGTCAAAATCAACCTTAATAAAAGTAACAAACAAACATTAAGACACAGTTTTAGAGAGAGAAAGAACACAACACAAGAGAGTTTGTTCATCCATGGGTTGCGTTTCCTCTAAACACATCAAAAAAGAAATCAACCAAGAAAAAAATCCTTACATTAACCATGTTGTTTCTCTCACTTCCTCAACCTATGGAGCACTCAAGTTAGACAACAACAGCAACAACAATGACTCATCCAATTCCATTGTTTCAGAAACAGAGACACAAACAGAGTCAAAAACAGAACCCAAATCAAACCCATCACCACCCCACAAAGACCCAGAAACTGTCTTCAACATCAATGCTTGGGAACTCATGGAGGGTCTTGAAGAAGGGGTACCCATTTCAAATTTTCCCAAGAAAAGCCCAAAGTCCGCACCTTTTCTTCGTGGGTTTATGGCTTCTGACACAAGAAGTCCATTGAAGTTTCTTAGTCAATATGGGTCTCCAAAATCTACACTTAAGAAGCCATTGGGGAAAGAGAATAAGGTTCAAGTTACTAATATGGTAAGAGGTGGTGTTAGACGTTTGGATTATAGTCCTAAGGGAATTTTGAAATCTACCACAAATTCTTCTCCTAAGAATTTGAAAGGGTCTCCATTTTCTGCAAGAAGAAACAGTTTTGGGAATGAGAGTGTGAGAAAAAGTCCTGGTTCTGTTCCTAGTCCTTTGTTTGATCCAGAGATTATTGCATCCTATGAAAAGGAACTTTCAGAAGAGGAAGAACAAATCAAGAGAATTGTTTTTGCAACACCGAAAACACGAAGAGCGAGAAAATCTCTCGATTCAATTGCCCTTTTGAACTTGTTTGAGAACAAGTGTCCTCCGGGAGGAGAAAATTCTGTTGTAATCTACACAACCACATTGAGAGGAATCAGAAAGACATTTGAGGATTGTAACAAAGTTCGATCGATCATTGAATCGTATTGTGTGTGTTTGCGTGAGCGCGATGTGTCAATGGATTCTGGGTTTAAGGAGGAATTAAGGAAGCTTATGGGAATGAAACAAGTTCAAGTTCCTGTTGTGTTTGTGAAGGGAAGGTTTGTTGGAGGAGTGGATGAAATTATGAAATTGGAAGATGAAGAAAAATTAGGTGTTCTTTTGGAAGGGATTCCAAGGGCATTAGGAGTTTGTGAAGGGTGTGGAAGTTTGAGGTTTGTGATGTGTAAGGAATGTAATGGAAGTTGTAAGGTTTTGGATGAGAAGCAAAAGAAAACGGTTAAGTGTGGTTATTGCAATGAAAATGGAATAATTAGATGCTCTTTGTGTTGTTGAAGAAAACTGATTTGATGTGTGGTTTGTTAGTTTGGATTTTTAGGTTGATTTCTGATTCTTAATTTCTAGGAAGAGATGGAACAAGCATGTTGCTTGATCCTTTACATTGTTCCTAGGAGTAGGGTTCTAAAGCGTGTTTTAGTCCCTTATTTATTGTTGATTCTTTTCTGTCTTGTATTTGGGACACTAGATGATGTTCCTTCACGTATCATTAGCTTAATTTGTGATTTCACTAATCCAAAAGTTTAATTTATGCTTGCTGTGTATTTGGCTAAGATTTTGATTTAATTGTATAATTTACTTATCAGCTTCTATCATTACTTTAGTACTGTGTGCTGGCTGCTATGAAATGGATTGTGCATATTTTTCTCCACTAGTTATTCCTTTTTGGTGAACCATGTTTCCAAATGTCCAAGCAAAAAACAAAAGGAATATACAAAATTTTACCATGAAACATATATAATATTTTATTTCTTAAAGCATAAAAGACATTGTAAGCATTAACTGATTTTCTCATTTTAAATATTGATAAAAAAATATATCTTTATATATAAGTAGCTAAATAATAAATAATGACCAACTCTGTTTATATTACTAATTTAATATATCAGTAATATAAACAATACCTCTAATAATACATATATCAACAAATATAAATCAACGTTTTTTGCAAGGCAACTAGCTCAAGGGAAATCGGGATGGAGATCCAATGTTTGATACTAACTCTGGTTCAACGTTAACAAACACGTTCAGCAAAGGTTTATTTCATTCTCTTTTGTTCTTCCACATGTGCCTTTGGCAGCAAAGTGCATTTTTGGACAGTGAGTTTGACGGAACTAATGTGAGCCATCGTAATTTTGACAAACACTACACTTGAATCTTTAACAAAATGTTATTGTAATTTCGTCAAATTTAATGTGATTTTAAACATTTATTAAGTGATGAAAATTATTGGAGTGTGGCTATTAGGAGCGGCGGAGGCTTGTATGGGCTGAGATGGGCCATGGCCCACCCCCAAATATAGTGAAATTACAAAAATACCATCAGTTAATTACAAAAGTTACAAAAATACCACCCAACATTCCCAAACTTTTCCCCTCCCTCTGTTACACATTACACACAACTTGTTCCCCCTCTTTGAAAATGCGACCTAACAAACCACCATCAACCCAAATCACAGTGTCACCTCACGCCGATTTTCACCGACTTTTCGACCGCGAGACCTCCGGCGCCGACCACTCACTCCGGCACTCCCTTCTCTCTCTCTCTCTCTCTCTCTCTCTCTCTCTCTCTCTCTCTCTCTCATTCATAGAATATCTAACAAAAACCCTTTTTCTTGTTCACTCTCTGTTTTTCCAATCCAAATGGAAAGGTAATTGCTTGACTATTGTTGATTTTCTTTTTTATTTTAGAATTTAAAGGTGTTTGTTTGTTGTTGTTTTCTGCTAAAATTGTTGTTTTCTGGAGAACTTATAGTTCTTTCTTTATTTAGATAAACAGATGAGGACCCCAAAGCCAGCGACTATTCTTTAAACCATGAATAAATTCATAGGGGTAACTTGGATTTCAAAGGAAAATGTTAAGACAGAAGTGGTAACTTCTAAATAAACCGAATTTCAAGAATCAAGAGTATGTAGCCGAAAGATTAATTGTAAATATTGTTGACGTTTGAAGAATGGTATTATTGTTAGCCTCAGTCCTTAGTACCTTGATTAAATGACAGTAAACCAACTCTCCAAAAAGCCCCTTAAACTTAGTTATGTTATATTGATAAAGTTATCAATAATTTTTCTTATGTATCAGTAAATTAAATTAGGTTAGTTTTATAATTTACATTGCATATGGAATTATGGACTTATGAAATTATTAGTTTTTTTGAGAACAGAAAAGTTAAGAAGAAGAGTATAACACTTAATCATTTTTATAAGAGGAAACTTTGTGAGAGTGACAGAGATGAACAAGGAATGACTCTTCCATCTCATCCTGTTAAAGTTCTCAGAATTGAAGAAGTGATAACTTCTACATCTCAACCTGTTGATGTTCAAAAAATTGAAGAAGACATATGTTCAAAGAATTGAAGAAGACATATGTTCCCCGTCCCCATACCCTATTTGTGCTTAGCGTTTATTACAACTGAATAAATTATGTTTACATATTAGAGTATATTTTGTTGGCCCACCCTCGATATTTTTTCTAGCTCTGCCACTTGCTATTAGTCACAAATAAGTGAACATAGGTTTGATGGTAGTAAAAACTACAACCGGTCACTTTTATGAAAGACGTAAAACAATTGGTTAAATCTGACAATAACTTATGCGTTAGTGGTTGTGGTTTTATTGAGACGGTAGATCACTTGTTTGTTGTTTGTAATTTTTTGGGAGAGTTTGGGCATTGATATGTAATTGGCTCGGGATTTCTTTTGTTTCTCCTGGTTCAATTAATGACCATTTCTTCCAATTCACTCATTTGGCGGGTATGCCGAGATCTTCATTTGTTTTTTTCAAAATAATTTGGCTAGCTTCTTCTTGGGCAATGTGGAAGGAGAGGAACAACCGTGTCTTTACAAATGCGGTCATCGATCCTCACAACATCCTTGAAAAAGTAAAGTGTAATTCTTTTCTATGGCTTTCTACAAATGTTGTTCCTATTGCTTTTAGTTTCCATGACTGGTGGAGGCATCCGTTGTTATGTATGGGTGTCCTGTAATGTTTTATTTTTGGTGGAGGCAACCTTTGGTTTTTGGTGTCATTTTCTTGTAACAGATATTGTATGATTCATCACTTTTAGCACACCTTATGCGGGGTGAATCACTGTTCGTTTGAGCAATATATTCCATTTTTATTTGTTCAAAAAAAAATTTGGTTAAACTATATGATTAGTCCTTCATATTCTTGTTAGTACATTTTATTCATTTGTTTTATTTCGAGTCAAATTTATTGTTCTAACAAAAATAATTAAAAAATAAAGATATAGACACGCCAAATTATGTTTTCAATTGTTATGTTGGGACGGATTGAATTCTCTTTTGTGCATGCTTAAAGGAAATGTGTTGTGAAGTTGATCTAATTTGTATAGTGAAGAATTCTAATCTCTCTACGTATTTTAGAGGGAGATTCTTCTACAAACAATCAAGGGTTAAAACTCATGATTTTTTTAACAAAACATGAATTTAATATGAATTTTTATATTTTGTACGGTTAAAAATTCATATTTAATTTATGTTTTGTTAAAAAATTAATTTTTTTTTAGAATTGTTTTTACAATATTATACAATTTCTGCACTATTTCATTAAAAAAAAATACAAAAATTAAAGTAAAAATAGGAACCAAATGTAATGATTGAAAATTTTATAGGACTAAAAGTTGAAAGAAAATTTTAGAGGGACTAAAACGAAAAGTTGATGTATTTATAGAGCCCAAAAACATATTTAACCCTTTAATCATCATCTTATTTTATCCCCATCTCTCTTTTTATATCACATCAACAACTTATCATATTTTTTTTTTTTTTTTGAATCAGCAAATATTATTAAACATCATCCCCGCAAGACGCAAGATATAGACGAAACAAGGTACAAATGGTGCCGCATATAGACAGTACACCATAACCACCTAAAAAAATCCTTGAAGATAAACCCACCAAAACACATCCTTACCTAAAACAGACTAAAAAAAAAAAAAACAAACACGGTATCCACCACTACCCATCGTCAGTGTTCACCCCCAAACAACAATTTATCATATCTATCGCATCAACATCTTAATTTGACAAAAACATTAACTCGTTAACATGTTTTTTTTACGAGAGTAGCAGTTAGCTTGTTTTGTAAAGCTGTTTCTTTAACTGAAAAAATGAAAATAGATAATGCTTGTTTTAGAAAATATTTTTTCCAAAATATTTATAAAATGGTTCTTAAAAGCCATACCACAGTCAAACAAGTTCTAATATTTTTTATTTATTTTTTCATATAATCACTTCTGTTTTTTTTCTCTCTCCATAAAATACAAAGACAAGTAAAATTTAGTTTCTTGTTCATGAGTTATTAATTATCTCAAGTTTTCAATTTTTAAATTTCTTCTTTTCGGAATTAAATAGGGTGGAAGATGGGTAATATGTAGTTACCTTTTGGGTTGATGTCGAATAACATTTAGTTCTTGTGCTTTCAGTGACATTTAATTTGGGAAAGGAGACTTCTTTTCTACCATGGGAAAGTATTTTTTTGACCATTAGATCAAATATAGACCATAATGTTATCATAGACACTCACCATAATATTTTATTCACTCTCATCCATATCTCTCTCACTCACCACTCACCTCCCATATAAGACAAAAAATCAAACTTGAAAATATTCATCTTCTTTGCCCGTCCCTGCAAATGGGTTAAACAACCCGGATTTTGACCCGATTCGATCACTATGTACATGCAACCGTTTAATTAGGGATGAGTGTGGCACCTCTTTATTTATTTTTATCCATTAAATTACAAGCATATATATATATCTCTCTCTCTCTCTTTAATCTAATCTACAATACGTCATTTATGTTTTTATTTTTTAATTTTCAATTCTGAATTTTTAATTGGATGAAGATGATATGATGTTGAAGATGATAATACTGTGTTGTTGATATGATGTTCAGAAAAATTTAATTCCTTGGCCATCTCACAAAGCCCAGCAAAAATAGCAATAGAATAATGCTTGCAATTATCATAGACAATCATTTTTCTGATTTCACTAAATTCCACTTTTAAAATAAGATCTGGTTTTTAGGAAGATGAGTTTGTTCTTCAAATTAAGAAATTTGGGATCCCACTTTTTTATTCCACTTTCAATTGATATGGAAATTGCAAGCATGATTTGAGTTTGATAGAGCTGGAGGAGTAATGAGATGAAGATTGCTCCTGGTGCTTTGAGGGAAAAATAATGAATATGGTCCATAATAAAGATGTGTTCTACACTCGATTCAATGGTCAGAAAAAGTTTTTCCATAGTGGAAAAAACTAGCCTTTCCCAAATTAAATGCCACCTGTGCTTGATGGTTAATCTTGTGGTGGCATTTCACATGGGAAAGGTTAATCCTTTCCCACCACGGGAAAATTGGATTCAATGATTAAATTAAGTGAAGAACATATTCTTAACATGCTCTCTCAACACTAGATTTTTCTTCACACTATCTTCCAATAATTTAAAAATTTTGAAATTTAATTTTCAGAAATTAAAAAAATCGTAAAAAATTCTGTAATTCATTTATTGAATGTTAGAATTTTTTTTTTTGAAAAAAAATATTTCCAGAATTTTATTTTCTTAGAAAAATAAAAAACTTCAATTTCAAAATATTTTTTTAGGATTTTTATTTTATTTTTCAGAATATCTTATTTTATTATGAAATTAAAAAATATATTCTTTTTAGAAAAATAAAAACTTATCTTAGTTTCCAAAATTTTATTTTTATTGAAATAATTTTATTTTTTCAAAAAAAAAATTCTAACATTCAATAAATGAATTACAGAATTTTAAAAAAAAAATATCTGATTTTTTTTTTTATATTTTTTCGATTTTTTTAATTTCTGAAAATTAATTTTCAGGAATCTTTAAATTGTTGGAAGATAGTGTGAAGAAAAATCTTGTGTTGAGAGAACATGTTAAAAATATGTTCTTCACTTAATGTAATCATTGAATCCAACTTTCCCATGGTGGGAAAGGATTAACCTTTCCCATGTGAACACACACCTAATCGTGTTAGTTTGTTTTGTTTAAAAAATAATAATCTTGTGAATTATGTGGTGTTACAGCGAACTTTGTTTGTTAGAATTAGAGTGAACCAATAATTTTTGCAAAGGAGCAATGCTATTTCTAAGAATTGTTTGTCATGAAATTTCAAGAAGATTACATGTTGGATTTACAAGACACACAAAAGTGGTGACACTTCCTTATATGGTGGAGAAAACATGAGCAAGAAGAGGTGATAAAAAGTCTATCAACAGCATTCATGATCTATTCAGGATAACAAGTCTCGCGATATTCAGCATTTTTCTTTGTAAAATTATATTTTTTGAAGGATGGATGTATTGACTCATTTGTGATCTCAATAAACCTAACAAGATAGTACTCCCTCCGAAAACTATATATAAGAAACGATTTACTTTTTTGATTCATTGAATAGTTGATGTATTTGGTCTATTTCTAAGCTAGGTACATCAATTATTGAATAAATCTAAAAAGTTAATTTTTTTTTTTTTATAAATAAAATCGGAGGGAGTACAAGGGTAAACTAATTAAGATGTTGATATTCAACTTTTCTAGTCGCATTAAATATTGAAATTGAAATATAGATGCAAGCTTTGACACTTTGATTTAAATTTATTTTAATATCGATCAAGTTTGATTTTTGATGATGATAACAATTTTTTTTTTAGACTTTGTTTACCTTCTCTTCCGTTTGGAAGTTCAAAAATAAAAAGACTTAATTGCGGTTATGATTCCCTTATTTTCTCTTTTTTGTAGAATTGGTACTTCTATTTTAAAATTCAACAGTTTTGATCCATCCATCATATTTTTTAACTATAAAAATATGATGTGATAAATTTTAAATGTTATAAAATATGGTATGGAGATAGAAAAAGATCAACATCAATAAAATTGTAATAAAATTTCATTTTAAACATATCATATCTCAATATTTTATACAAAATATATGATAGAAGAACCAAAATTGTCGAAGTTTAAAATTGAGACAACAATTTCGCAAAATAATAAAAATAGAGAGACTCTCAATTTCGCAAAATAATAAAAATAGAGAGACCAAAGCTAAGCTGTAATTAAGCCAATAAAAAAATAGTGTCATTTCCGCATAACTTAATACTTTAGCCTATGGGCTCCGCTCTTATTTCCTTCAGGTAGATACAATACAAGTAAAACAAAATCATATCGTTACTTGCTTTTATTTTATTTTTGACAAAATCGTTCCATTATTTTGTTTAATTAAAAGGTACATGTTAGTTGAAACTACTCCACCAAAAACTATATAATTATTGAAACTAGCATTTGAAAATTATCAACTGTATGTTAAAAAAACACTCAATGGCTCTTGTATATTCACAAAACTTGTATTCAATCACAATATACAAAACAAAAATAAAATGAAAAAGAAAAAGAAAATTGTTTCCCATTAGAACGGTAATAACAGTCGCACAAATCTGATATATTCAACGCGCCACTTCACCCTTCCACACGCTTGGGCCCCACGAAATTGACTCGCGAGTCGCGTGATGTTTATCAGCTACTTACTCCATTCACATCCAGAGACAATGGGTCCCACTTCGTATTAGCCGTCGCGTAACGTAACGGAACGGTTACCAACTACGAATACTATCTCGACACGTGGATTTCAGAATCATCCACCCACGACTCAGACCGTCTTCCTGACGTGAACCGCATCATCACACCCAAACCGGGCGGTTCACCCTCCGATACGCTGTTTCTCGTCACCGACTCCACAAACGACACGTCGTTTAAGCTCGCCGTGCTGTCACGCGCTTTTGAATCACTTACGCTGTTCGTGTTCTTCGTGATTGAACTTGAATCCAACGCCGAAGAATCGTTCATCCGGTCATGTTTATTCCTTCCACCGGAGCGGAAAATAGCACGAAAACTTTTAAAGAAACTGTGTTTTGATTGTTTTCTCTCGGTTCTCGCTGTTTTTTCTTTCACGGCGGCTTTGGCTGCGGCGGTGACGGTGGAAGTTTTACCGCGTTTAGATCTGACTTTTCCCATGCAAGACACTTTTGGTGACGAAGGTTCAACAAACGATTTCCCAACGGAGGCGCTTCGCTTCGGAAACAACTTGATGTTACTCGGCTTGTGATTACGAAGATTCTTAGCGTCGAAGGAAGGTTTCTGAGGTTTAGGCAAACCAATCATCGACGTCTTCGATTTGAGATTTGCGAATCGCTGAGAGTTGGAAGTCGAATTGGAATTGGAGTTGGAATTAGGGTTTAAGTTTGTTGAACTTGAATTTCCTTTGGTTGATTCTTTGCGTTCGTAGATGAAATTGCGATCCAACCACTCGTTTTCTTCATCTCTAGATAGCCAGAATGATTCCGGTGGAGAATCGGGATGATGATGAGAGGATTCCGGTGGAGGATCCGTTTTGAGATCGTCAGCTTGTGTCTCGCAGGCGATTTTCCGATCGGTTGAACCACCGGCACAGGCTGAAACCAGCGTTTCCACTTGTAGCATATCCTTGAGAATTGAGTTGGTCAACAAGCTATAGTAACAGAAAAGAATGAAAATATCAAGTTTCTAGAGAGAGAGAGAGAAATATAGGTTTTATGTGTGTTATGGTGAGAAGTGTGAAGAGGAGAGAGAATATATATAATTTGGAGGGAGAGAGATTTCAACTTGCTTGCGCATTAGTCATCATGCTATAGCGGTGATTTTGTTTCGTTTTGAATTTTTTGCATATGCCAACTATTCGTGTTCAATGATCATATATTAAATTATATTTTTTTCTATATTTTCTTGTCTTATGTGTATAACTTAATGTATATTAGTATATACTATATATGTTTTTATTAACAAAAAAAAAAGAGAGCATATACAGCATATACTAAGTGATTTCCCTTTACTGGTTTAATTAATGGTGAGAAAAGGAGGAAGAAAAGCATCTTCTATTATTTTCTTCTCTTCAAAAAGTATACGAAAGCAACCGCGAAACGCATAATTTACTCCGTAGTTTGCATAATTATTCATTTAACACGGTGACCTAAAAAATTACTCTATCTGTATTGACCAAAAAAAAAAAATTACTCTATCTGTATATGAAATAAACAATAATAATAAACTAGAACAATTCTTATCTTTTTTGGAATAAAATATAAGCCATAGTTCAATTATCTCCATATTTATAAGAGAAATAAATAGGATGAGAAAAATAATAATAGTGAAAGTTTTTTTTTTTTTTGAATCGTCAAATATATTAAACCCCACGCATCAGAAGTGCTAAATGGGTACAGCAAAAAAACAACAGAAAGTCTACTGATACACAGAAGCCAGAGGCAATACAGAACTAGCACAACCCAAAAAATCATAGGGAAAGGTAAAAAAAGCCAAAAAAACACACTATACAAAACCCAATCCTATAGCCTAAACAATAAACCAGCTGCACCAGAGAACAGAAAAACCAAGCCACTCAAGCCTCTGTAGCAGATTCAAAAAAAGGCAGCACCTTTCATCTTCTATTTAGGCACTCTCTAGGATTCCAAGTCTACTCATAAAAGAGGAACGATGCTATCTTTAGCCTGCTCAGTATCCACACCCAAGACACCGCTTTAATCTCATCCACTAACTCCCCAACATCCTTCTCTTTTTGATTGAAAATCCGGGCATTTCTTTCCTTCCAAATCAACCAAATAGTGGCATGCCAAATCAACAAAAAACCTTTCCTAATCCTTCTCGAGACCACCTCATTATTCCAACACTCAAAATGCGCAAACAAATTATGAGGGGTAATAAAATTCATTCCGAGCCAATTTAAATACCACGCCAAATTAAAGAGGAGAAATCACAATGCAAAAAGAGGTGGGTAGAAGTCTCAACACACATTCCACACAAAACACAAAGTAAGGACGCACTCGAATCCAAAATGTGACGAAATGCGAGATTATCCTTCGTAGGAATGCAATCAAGGAGTAGTGCCCAAGAGAACGTCACTACTTTGGAAGGAGCCGGACTCTTCCAAATCGAGGAGAACACC
Organism: Medicago truncatula; assembly: GCF_003473485.1. NCBI lineage: Eukaryota > Viridiplantae > Streptophyta > Magnoliopsida > Fabales > Fabaceae > Medicago > Medicago truncatula. Next base: position 49,482,249 of record NC_053048.1, read on the forward strand.
CCCTCATACATAGCACTCACCTCGTCTATTACAAGAAATTGATTTTCCAAAATGGGATAAGTTGATTTGACCGAAAACACGCCATTATCCTCCGGATTCCACACCCACTTATCTTCCTCACCTCCAAAATCTACCTCCGCCGACAAAATCAAAATCTTCATATTATGGATAAGATCAAGCTCCCACAAGAACGGATCCCTCCGCCACGTAATATTCCACACACGCCCCCCTTCTTGGACCGCCGCCACCTCCCCCACCTTGGCCTCCTTTTGATTTGATAAAGCGAAAAGTCTAGGGAATGACAGGTAGAGAGGAGCTCCCCCAACCCATCTATCCATCCAAAAGCTAGTACCACTCCCGTTTCCTACTTTCCTCGTCACCCTATTTGAGAACCAATATCCACCTTCCTCACCCTCTATCGACCTTAAATTTCTCCACCAAAGAGAAGTGAACCTCGGCCATCTAACAACCTCACTATGTACCAACCATCCAACTTGATTGTAACACCTCGTTTTCCCAACATAAAAATTTCACATATAATCAGAGTATTCAACACATAAACAGAATGTCACACTTCATTTCATAAAATCGTAAATGGAAATAAATAGTCATTTATCCTTCAAAATTCAATAACATAATATTTAATACTTCGCAGCGGAATTATTCAACATCTAAAACAGTCTTTGGCACGAAGGCCTCATCATAAACATCTCGTAAATCCAATCTAAAACATAGTCATGAAACTTCATAAAGTAATACGTAAGGAATAGAAAGCAACAACAAAATCCCGTTACGTATCAGAGCACCTAAGACACACGTGAGAGAGAAACCACTCACGACAGCAACTAACAACAACTATTCTCGATCACCTGCAAATTACCCATACGAAGAGCAACATTTCCAAGCAGAAGGGGTGAAATTTCACAAACAATAATATTAAGCATATAATTCATCAATTATATTTAACAACATAAATATCATCAACACATCATAATAATAATTCTTCATTAAACACTTCATTAAAACATATCAACTTAATAACTTGACTCGACAATGAAACTTCGACTTGACTATGCAACTTTATCTTCTTAATCATGCATGTGGTACCAATCTAGGGCATCAAGCCCCCATCTTATTTGAGCATAAATACACTCCCAGGGCATCAAGCCCTCAACTTATTTGAGCAAAAGCTCACAGAGCATCAAACCCCCAACGTGTTGAGCAAAGGCTCCCAGGCATCAAGCCCTCAACTTAAATGAGTATACATGGACTCAACAACGTGTACAACTTGGATAACATCAACAACTTAAGACTCCAATACATTGGAACGACATCTTACATCTTAGACCGACACATGCATCTTAATTAATATACAACAGCAACATAGGCAACACATAAACATCTCAAGATATAACAATATCAAATGATAATCAACATCAACTTAAACATCTTATATAATCCACATAATGAATATACAACTATATCACATTACTAACAACATCAAATTATATTATATCAGACTCATTGAACATCAACAGTACTATAATCAACCTTCATTCCTACCCCAAGGGTCAACTCATAACCTCATGTGCGACAAAGATTGCAAGAACCCTAAACAAGGCTGACTGGCACTGTGCAGCTCGCGAGGCGAGGCACTCTACTCGCTATGGCGAGTTCAGGAAAAAGGCTACTCGCCTTGGCGAACAGAAACTGGGTGCTCTCGAGAACTTGACATTTTTCACCCAAAAATCCCATTTTTAACTTCCCAATGTTCAATTTCAATCTAAAAACTTGCCTAATCATTCTTATACATGTTCAGGCACCCAAAAATATCTAAAGCTCGACTAAAGGAGTTAATTCTCAAAATCAGGTTTTCTTCACTGGTCAACTCACTATGGCGAGTGATCTGCTCGCTATAGCGAGCTACAAGGTGCAACTCGCGAGGCGGGGGGGATTTGCTCGCTAGGCGAGCGATGAACTTCATCCCTCGCGAGGCAAGACTTGCTGCTCACTGAGGCGAGCGATGAATGTCAGCTCGGGCAGAATGCAGTTTTTCACGAAAATGCATCAAATCACATGGTTCTAAGCTTAAAACTGATTCTAAACATCACCCTATGGATTATCTAAGGTCTATACACACTTTCAACATCAATTCTACAAGTTTCCATCATCTAATCCTCAATTATCACTCTTAACCTTAATTTCCAATTCTAAAAAACTAACCCTACAACATGTTAAATCTAATCATCAGAATCATAGGCTTAAGAAGATTGAATGTTAGTCCCACCCTTACCTTAGTATTTCGATTGGGCAGCCTCTTCTCTTGGTTCTCCTCTCCTCTTGTTCTCCCTTTTCTCCAAAACTGATTGTACGTGAAAATAATTCTAAACCTATTTTCTCCTATTTATCTCTTCTCATCTATTTTATCTTATTTCCTCTTTTCTCATAAAACTCTCTAAATTCCCAAAACAACCCCTCATCTCAATATTTATTTTATTTTCAAATCTTATTCTATCAAATAATAAAATAAGGCCTCTTAAATAAAATAACACACATCGCATAATCACTTGAATCACATCAATCATATAAATCATATAGTAAACTCTAAACTCTATAAAAATAATCAAATAATTAAAGAGGGCATTACATTGATCACCATATTTATCTTCCAACACCCTCTTCCAAAGAGGTTGATCTTCTTGGAGCAAACGCCATTTCCATTTTGCCAAGAGGCTCAAGTTGACCAACTTCACATTTTGAACTCCTAGTCCACCCTTGTTCCTCGGGTGACACACCTTATTCCATTTAACCCAACAAACTTTCCTCCCTCCACCAACCCCTCCCCAAAGAAATTCTCTTTGGATTTGATTAAGCATAATGAGGTGGTTCCCCAACAACTATTCCAACCATCCGAAATAAAGGCTCTATCAATCCGACTCATAGATCTACCATTTGTATGATACCAAGTATACCTCCTACCAAGGGGATTAAGATCTAGGAACTCAACCTCCACGATAAAAGATTTAAAGAAGTCCATCTCTGACACCCTCCAAGAGAGCACCTCCTCATTAGTCCCTCTTCTTTCATCCGCATAGCGCATAAAATTAAAATCACCAATACAGCACCACACACCGTCTCCAAAAGTATTTCTTAACAAAGCTAAATTCTCCCACAACCTTCTCTTGCCCGCAAGGTCGCATTTAAAGTACACATTAACCACAAAGCATCTCTTCTTAAGAGCACCCCACTCCAAACAATCACACACAAAACCTTCCCCCATGCACGAGAAAAGTATAGTAGACTTAGACTTCCTCCAAATAGAGAGAATGCTCCCACTATTTCCAACGGACGGGAGATAACTCCAATCACAATCATCCCCTCCCCAAATGTTAAGACATACCTCATTTGAAACAACTTCAAGTTTAGTCCCTTGAATAGCCAAAAAATCAACATTATTATTTTTCACAAGTTCCCCAATCATATTCTTCTTCACCCTACCCCATAGTCCACACACATTATAGGACAACACAATCATGGATCACCATTAGCTCTCCCCGTTACTTCATCTTTTGCAACTTCTAAGACTTCAAGCTCGGCCAATCTTGTCACTATATCTTGGTCCACCACATTAAAGGAAAAACCATCCTTTTTTTGCAAGCTATAAATACGTGACGCATCTAGCACATTTTTGCTTGGGCCATCCCCCACCACAGGTGACTCCGGTACCCATGTGCCAAACTCCTCCACAATCAACCTAAGCCCAGATGAAGGCATAGAACTACCCTTAAGGCGTAGAACGCAAACAGAGATGCTCATCTTCACCCTTCTTGTGTTCCAACAACTTCGTCCTACTAGAAGTTCCCCCAACACCTACCTCCTTACATTCACCTCCCTGCAATTTGCCTTTGTGCTTCAGAGCCTCCACAAATTGGAAGCACTTTGGTGTACCGTAATCAAAGGGAAGTTTCTTTTTAATGCTTTTCTTATATAGCCTCCTTTTATTAACTACCCCTTCCAGCAAAGAGGAGTCTAAAATAATCTCCTCAGAATCCAGGCCCACTTCTGAGCCCAATCCAGCTAAACATAAGTTATGTCCAACCTTTTCCACCTCTAATGGCACACGTGGAGGATCCACTAGCAGCACAGGACCCACCACAAGGTTAACAGGGGCCTGTAAGTCCCGCGCCTCACTAGTTGAAGAAGACTTTTCTCTCTGTTGGGTCCCACCAAAAAGCCTCCACCTTTCAACATATGATACCTTTCTGCTAAGTCAACTTCAATCTGCACCAAATCCTGACCAATTAAGATCTTATTCACCAAAAGGTTGTCTTGTGCCTGCTCCTCCAAAAATAGATGTTCCATCCTACCCTCCGCCCCCTTTCACCCAGTACCAACTTAGGGGCCCCATCTCCCACAGCTAACCCTTCTGACCCGTCACTATCCATGTCCTCCTCGTCTTCGTCGAAAAAGTGTTCTCCCATCGGTACCTCTTCCCCACTCCTAACCGCTGCCGACTATACCCTTTTGTCCCCTTCCTCCTCTTCCGTTGATCTAAACCCTCCATCAACCTCCTCATATTCCACTGGTAAATCCATCTCCACCATCCAAACCTTATACACCGACCCCATCACCCTAACACAACAACACTCATCAATCCTCCCCATCCTCTTTGTAGAGATAAAGAGGTTAGTGTCTTCTTAACAGTTCCTCGTCGCCGTTGGCTCATCATAATCAATTAATTCTCCAAATAGAGAACATAGTTTTTTGAAATTAGATTCTTCCCAAGAATGCAAAGGTAAGCCTCTAACCTGGATCCAAACCTTCCTTGAATCTGATACCAGTTGTGGTGCCCACGGCCTGATGTTAGCAAAGGTTGAGTCCCACCATAACTTCTTCTCCTTCATCGCATCCAGCACAATTCCAGGAGCCTCGCCTCTCAAAAGAAAACGTTTGTCCCCGATTGAAGCCACAGAAATCCCCCTCCACCCTTCCATGAACAATCTTGTTTGTAGAGACTTGACATCCATAAACAGTTTTAAAACTCCGACGAAGGTCCGTTTGAGATCCTCCAAGACCTCCTCAGACGACAGAAGTTCTAGCACCGGTTTAACTCCCTCCTTCACCGAGTCTTGGATAACATTGTAGTTCCTCTGCAGAGCCTCTTTGAAAGATAAACCTTCCTCCACCTTCCTCTTCTCTACATAAGGTCTAGCATTTCCCTGCTGTTCCTTCCTTCCTCTACCCTCCTCAGACACCTCCACCCTACCGAACCTTGCGATGTTAACCTTCAGCTTCTTGTCGCCCCACCACACATCCTGCAACTCAGCCTCCAACGCTTCCAAATCCACCTTCTGGAAAGTTACTAACAAAAAACGAAGAAGTTACCTTATCAATGTGCCGACCACCGCTAGTAGACGGTGGCACCACCCTATCTCTCCTCTCTAGATCTGTGTCCCTTTTTGCCCCTGACGGTCCCTTTCCCTCTCTCCTCACACCCTCTCTCTCTTCTTTCTCACTCATCACTTATTAGCGAATCTTTTTTAGTGAAAGTTTAATAACTCACTTTTCAATAGGATGAGAGTAGTCTCAACGAAAAAGATGAATACTAGCAACTCACTTTTCAACATTCTCTATCACTCACTTTTTCATTGGATGAAATCAATGTGTATGTCCCACTATTTTGTATGAGCTTTATTTCCAATGTGTAGACCCACTATTTTGGACATAGGCTAATTGTTATTTATTTTGTTTTGTTTTGTTTTTGTATAGCTTCTAGCTTGTAAAATTGGTTGGACACTGTTTGGACTCTTTTGTTTCTTCCTTTGCACACCTTATGCTACGAAAGACTTTTTGATGGAGTAATATATTTCATTTTACCTTCTTAAAAAAAAAATCACATTTCCCTTTTATCTAATCGTATTTTACTTATATGTTGATTCAGAATCTAAAGATATGCTTAACAGGCAGGTCTTAAATTAAATTAACTCATCACACTCCCTCCTTATTAACTAATTTGTCTAATTACCTTCTCATAATGCTCACCCTGCCCATCCTAAATTTAAAAACAAGGGAAAGAAGAAACACATGCTATGGGTAAATTTTACCTTTCCTTTGATGTGCACATCAGGATAAATATTGAGTTAAAATGGTCTGGAGAGCTATGGGTCGATTTTGGACTCACAAAACGAAAGAAGAATTAAGACTGTGTATTCCTATACTTATAAATACGAATCCAATATATACGTACCTAACCAATCCGGTAGATATATACCAGACGCTCAAATTAAGGGTAGATAGGGAAATTCAGAAGGCATTAAAGATTTTTTATTTTTTTTGGGGAGATAGGGGTTGATAAAGAAGTGTTTCATATCGATTTATAGTCCAAAATGGAAAATTGGGCTTCGAAACAATGGCAGGCCCATAATATAAGATCTGGTGTTGCTCACTTGCACGTGACATTTTATTATAGAAGAATCTCTCTAGTCTCTCCTAACGTCATCGATCGCACGATGTCGGGGAATAGAAGAAGGAAGTCGAAATTATTGTAAGTTTTCTTCATTCCTAAATTATAATTATAGAGAAATGATATTTGTACAACCATTTTTTAATAATTTTTAGACAGCTTTCTCCCTCATACTCACATTATATTTTTACTCTCTCTCTTCATTTTTCTCTCTCTATTGTTTTTTTACCAATAAGAAGAGAGAAAAAAGAGGTTGTCATTGAAGTTATTAGCAAATGGTTGTTCAAATATCATTGTTCATAATTATAATTCAACTTTCTAATGGGTTATTTTATTGTTTAAGCCACACTGGTTGTCTACGGGTGTTTGACCCAATTGAATATACTTGGAGCGTTCTCGTTGTACCTCCGCCCAAATGCCTATTAGAGAGTTCTACTGCCAAAAACTCGGCGAAAGAGAGCTTTATGATAGATCACAAAGGAAATATATTTGTCATTCATATATGTTGTGGTGAGGACCCAATAATTTTCAAATTAGATCGGACACTAATGGAATGAAAAGAGGTGAGAACACTAGATGGAGTGACACTTTTTGCTAGTTTTTTGTCATCTCATTCTAGGACTTACGTCACTGGAATTATGAGAAACAGCGTCTACTTCCCTAAAGCCCATTTCTATGGAAAGCGTTGCATATCATTCTCTCTCGATGACCATAGATATTATCCCACTAAACAGTGTCTTGACTTGTAGAACCAAATGCTTTTGAGAACTTATGATTGAACCACCAAAAGACTTTGCTGGCTGGATGTAAAAAAAATTAGCGGAGCAAGTAAAGCATTTATATAATCAGTTTTGTGTAGACATTTCTTTGTCATTTGAAGCTTTAGACTACATACAAGTTATTCCATGATACACTTATAGAGCATTTCATTTTGTCATTGAAGCTTTCGAGCATTATAGGATATATTCTTTTGTAGGCTGTAAACATTTATGGAGCTACTGGTCTATGCTTTTCTTGTGATTTTATTTATAAATGTTCAATTTTTTCATAGATTTTCTTAGTCTTTTCTTAGCTGCGTGCAAATTATTCCATGATGCATGCAATCTTATTCTTGTTGAGTCATGCAAATCTTAAGGTTTTTCCAATGGTTACATGTGCTTTAGTACGTAGCATCTCGTATATGGAGAAAGATCATTGTCTAACAAGATATCTATATTTGAATGCAGCATTTTGATTCGTAAGTGGATATTTCATCTCACAGGTTTAGAGTTAATCGTTACCGCTCTTTGGCTGTAGGAGTAAATGAGTAAAACTTATTTGCAAGTTCTACATATAGGAGGTTAATATATTTGCATGAAAATAGATATATGTGAAGGAATGGATATCTGTAAGGAGGAGACAAAAAGATTTTCTCCAACATTGTTTAGCTGGAAATTAGTGTTTATACTACTAATCTATAGATTTAATCTTTGATTTTGAGCACGGTCGGTCAATTTAGTATTTCATTTATTATTTGTCTTCCAGTTTTGTTCATTTACCAACTTCGTTTGAATGGTGAACATATGTCATGGTGGACTTCAGTTGGAACCTATGTGTGGTACATGTTCGAATCTTCTGGGCACATTTTCTTGTGAAGTATAGAGGACAAGATTTGCCAATAAAGACTTGAGTTCATCATATGAGTAAAACAAGGGGAAGAGTTTTCTATTTCTTTTTGGTTATAAGAGTATTCTATTTGTGTTTTTATTCTTGAAGGTTAGCAATAATTAACATTTTGACTCAATCAATGGTCTTTAATTTCTTAAGGGTCATCTTAACCGGTACCCTAGGACACGGGTTAAGGAAACTAAAAAGGTAAATTTTAAAATGAAAACAACACTTTTTATGTTATTAAAGAGTGGACATCACAAGTTTCAATTTAATACTTACTACATTTGATTCCTTAAACAGTACCTCGGAGGCACCAGTTAACATTTTCATTTGTTAACCCTGATCTAATAATGAATTTATGGTGGTCTCAAATTCAAACCGATCAAAAAAAAAATTGCATAAAATAAAAAATCATTTAATGTGTTCAGATGTTATTTCATGAATACCACTCAGATCCGATTTTAGATTGATTTTTTAAAAATTGAACCAAGTTGAATCAAACTGCATATATGTATTTTAATACTTTTTTAATTATATTTTATTATTAGTATGATATTTTTTAAAACAATATTAATATGATATATTCGTATGGGATGCAAATCCAGTGGTATCCTCAATCTATTTGTGATTATTTTGACAAAGTTGCTTGTAGATTTGTTTGGAAGGGGTCAGAGGACAAAGGTATTCATTTGGTTAGTTGGGATAAAATGAGTCGCCACAAGAAATTAGGTGGCATTGGTATTCGCATTGCTAGATTCCAGAATGTGGCTCTCCTTGGCAAGTTGGTGTGAGATATTCTTAACTCTGAAGATAAATTATGGGTCAAGATGCTTAAAGATATTTACTTGGGGGAAAATTTGGTCTTAAATGTTACTAGTAGAAAGGGGTCTCCTACTTGGAACTCTATTGTCAAAACTATTGAGCACCTTAAAGATGGGTTTCAATTCAAATTGGGGGATGGTAACTCTAGTTTTTGATATAGCCCTTGACTAGACAAGGAACCTCTTTGCACTTATGTGCCTTATGTTCACTATCATGATATGAACTGGAGTATCAAGGACCTTGTTGATGGGAATGATTGAAAACTTTCTCGCTAATATTCCATACTTCCCACCAACATTATTAATAAGATTAATTCGGCTCCTCATTTTCTTATGCATGGTGTTCCTGATGTGTGGGTGTGGACCAACTGCACATTTGGCATATACTCTATTCGAGAAGGCTACCAGTGGTTAATGGGAGCTCAGACTTCATTGCTTGGGGAAGAAAGTTGGAATTGGATTTGGCGCCTTTGTGTTCCTTCAAATATTCAAATTTTCTTATGGCAAGTGTGCCATGACTCTGTTCCATTCAGGTTCGTTTTATTGTATCGTAATCTTATCTCTTCTGACCTATGCCCTATTTGTAATTAAGGTAGTGAAAATATGTTTCCTGCTTTGTTCTCCTGCCCGCGTGCCAAGGATGTGCGGTCCTTTTGTCTCCACAAGTCGGTCACTCCTCCAAATCGAGATAATTTGCGTACTTGGATGAAAGATTTTATTTCAAATATTGGGCCAATTGGTCCCATTATCATTTGAAAGATTTGGTATTGTCGCAACAAATGTATCTTTGAGGATATCAAGCATTTTGTCCAAGAAATTGGCGCTCAAGTGTTATCTTCTCTGCATCATATCTTGAAAGCTTTTGCTCATCCTACCTCTCATAGTGTTCAGCAGCCTGCACGTATTGTCAGTTGGCAACATCCTAGTATGAATTCAGTAGCTCTTAATGTTGATGGCAGTGTATTCCTTGATTCCAACTTGGGAGGTTTTGGTGGTCTTATTCGGGATCATACAGGTTCTTTTTTGCATGGTTTCTTTGGAAAAATTAGTAGACCTTGCATTCTCCATGTTGAGATTTTAGGTTTGTACCATGGTTTGAAGTTGTGTTGGGATACTGGATTTAAGCATGTGGTGTGTCACTCTGATTCAACTACTGTTGTTGACCTCGTCCAAAAAGATTTGAATGTTCATCATAAATATGGAAATTTAATCATGGCTATTAAACAGCTTCTTCGTAGAGATTGGGTGGTTAGTTTACGACATACATTGCGTGAGGGTAACGCTACAACTGATTTTCTAGTTGCTCTTAGTGATAGTACCCTTGCTATTTTGAATGAAGCCCCTCCTGATATAGCCTCTGTCCTCTTAGCAGATGCAATAGGTGTTGAGTTTGTTCGACCCTAGTATGAGTGTTTTTTAGTGTTTTTTTCCCTTTTTTTTTCTTCCCTTTTGTTACAAAAAAGAGAGTCTATTTAGCACACTTTAATCAGTATTATTTACTTTTCATATATTTCAAGTGTAATTGGTCATTTCATAATATTAATTAGCTCAATTTAATCGGTATTATTTACTATTTCATATATTTCAAGTGTAATCGGTCATTTCATAATATTAATTTTTAATATATTATATTTTGCAACAAATACATTATTTTAATTGTCATTGACCATCAAAGACCAAATCATGTTGCGCTCGACCAACACTAATTTAATGGGTGAGAATATCTCGAGGCTTTGCTTGGGAGTTTGGATGGGAGGGGAAACTTTAGGAAAAAAAATGAAGGAGCAAATGGAAGAAATAGAAGACGTTGGGAGAAGATGACTAATTGGGCCAATTTTTTATTTACATTCGGGGGAACACATAAATTGTATTGAGGAAGAGTTTTTTTTTTTTTTTTTTTGGGGGGGGGGGGGGGGGGGGGGGGATTTGGAGTGTTTATATGAATTTTTTAAATTCAATCTTTGTTGTTATAATATTTTTAAAATATATTAGTCACAAACATTAGTTTATCATTCTCTAAAAAATTATTTTTTCAAAAAATCTAATTTTTTTTTCTTTCTATTTTTCTATATATTTCTCATTCCTCAAAACCCTTCTTCCTCTTCTCTCGAAGCTCCCAAACATAGTCTAAATAAATGAAACAAAAGGATAGATAAGTGAGCACATCACACTTCAAGTTTTTTTTGTAACTTGACTCACCAATAACAACTTATGAAATAGATAAGATAAGGAACGTGTAGTGTGCTAGATAGTAGAAGAGATGGTGATAACATCACAATTCCCTCTGCTCTAGCGACAATAAACCAACACTGAGGTCTAAAGCGAACTCTAAAAATATGAACTTTTAAAATTTATATTTTTTCAAAAATGAAATTATGTAATTTTTTTGTTTCTCGCTTTTTTAGATGCAATAGAGTTTATTTAATTATCATAATCGATATCATTTAACATTTATTTTTTCACAGATAATAAAACCAACTCTTTTAATCTTTTTGGCGTGAAATAAGTATCATCTCTGAGTATTTGAAGACAATAGTCTCTCAAGTCAAGTATGAATGCAATGAGTGAAAAAACTCTCGCTCAATGAATTTGACACTGCTACATTTTCGGTGTTGGATTCAAGTGATACTCGGTTAACCATTTCAATCATTGTTGAAACATTATCGATTTTAGAAAAGATTTTATGAATTTTAACTTTAGAAAACTATGTTTCAGAGAAGCAACAATTATATGAATTTATAACATTATTCTATAAGAAATATATGTACTTGAATTTTTTTTCTTTTTTCTTTTTACACGGTTAAGTATAGACCGCCATAATTCATATAGGACCAATAATTCGGCCCGTCCTCTTGTCCTTACTCCCAAAACAATCGAATCAAGGCCTTCAAGCAGAATATTTGGCTAGTGCTAGGATTTGCACGCCCTCCGCTATAAATGACTTAAGGAGTAAGCATAGAAAGGTGGAAAAATAGACTAAAAAGACTATAGATTACACCCTTGGGATCATTTCCAAGACATGACCAAATCACATACCAAAACCCGAATCGCTTAGCTTATTCTCGAGCTTGGTTTTCATAATGTGCACACTGCAAGTAGACAAAGTATCTGAATTGGTGTATCAATTTTTACTTATACATACACAAGGAGTGTGAATCACAAAATTATTATTTGGAGTGAGTACATTTTTACTACCATTGGATGAGTACACTGAAAGGGTTAATTTGGTGAAATCAAACATTGCCTTTGGAAAATTGGCTCACTCGCACGTGCTCTCCACGTGTCTTCACTACTTAACATTTTTATTTTGCTGTTTTGGTAGCAAGCAACTCAAGATTCGCATGATGTCGGGTAAAAGGAAAAAGAAGTCGAAATCATTATCGTAAGTTCTCTTCATCCCTACCTAACCCTAAACCCTTATTATTATTATTATTATTATTATTGCTAGGGACGGTTTATATATATCTTACCGCTCTTAATTTTGTTCAACAATTAATTGGTTGCTCTAACTTCAATTTTTTTTTGTTTAATAATGGTTGTTCTTACTGTTAAGTGATAATAATTGATAAATGTATGATTTCTATCTCTAATTGGGTCAAATTTTTCATCTATATTTCATGTTACACTATGACCAGCTTTATTGTGAATTAATTCATAAATATTTTTAAGTTGATGATTGCGGAGTTTACGTGTACATTCGTTCAATGTGAGGCCAATGTTACTCTTCTGTTTACTTTTCATTTTTCTCTATAGTTCTTCATTTCAAGTTTAGATTGATAAACATATTTGGTGGGGTGGATTTTTACTCTGTTCTGATTTTTTTAATCTTCCTGCTAACTATCTCAATTTTACAACTTTAATCTTGCACATGTATATCTAATACTTATTTTATTAAGTAGAATCAAAGACAATAGAAGAGCTGCTGCTGAGGTAAAAAGGGACAATTTGGAGCTGCAAACATGGGCCGATCTCCCTGCTGAAGTCTTGGAATTGTTCTTGTCTCGTTTGGATGTTGGGGATAATATCCGTGCTTCAGCTGTTTGCAAGAGATGGTGTTCAGTTGCCACTTCTGTACGTGTAGTGGACCAATCACCTCGGCTTATGTATTTCCCAAAAATTGGTAATTTTTATGATTTTTATGACCCTATGCAGCGTAAGACTATTCCCTTGAGTTGCCAGAGTTGGATGGATGTCGTGTTTGCTATGCAAAAGATGGTTGGTTATTGCTAAACCGGCATGACTAGCGGAGGTTGGACAGAGATCGCATTTTTTCTCTCTTTAATCCCTTTACTAGGGATCTGATCACGCTGCCAAGCTTTAAAAGGACATACCGAAATGCTGCCTTTTCTTGTGCTCCAACATCAACTGGATGTGTTATATTAATTTTCGGACGTGTTGGTTCTAGTGTTCTAGCTATAAGCATGTGTTATCCTGGGGCAAAAGAATGGACCACTGTTAATTATTACGCGGTACTCTCCTGTAGCATCATGTGCAATAAGCTTATCATTTCGAACGGATTATTTTATTGTCTTAGCCACACAGGTTGGCTAGGGGTGTTTGACCCACTTGATTGCACTTGGAGTGTTCTCGAAGTACCTCCGCCCAAATGCCTAGTAGAAAGTTCTACTTCCAAAAACTGGTCGAAAGAGAAATTTATGATAGAGCACAAAGGAAATATATTTGTGGTTCATATATGTTGTGGTGAGGACCCAATAATTTTCAAGTTAGATCTGACACTAATGGAATGGAAAGAAGTGAGAACACTAGATGGAGTGACACTTTTTGCTGGTTTTTTGTCATCTCATTCTAGGACTTACGTCACTGGAATAATGAGAAACAGAGTCTACTTCCCTAAAGTCCGTTTCTATGGAAAGCGTTGCATATCATTCTCTCTTGATGACCATAGATATTATCCCACCAAGCAGTGTCGTGACCTGGTAGAACCAAATGCTTTTGAGAACTTATGGATTGAACCACCAAAAGACTTTGCGTAAAAAAAATTAGCAGAGCAAGTAAGCATTTATATAATCAGTTTTGTGTAGAGCATTTCTTTATGTCATTGAAGCTTTAGACTACATACAAGTTATTCCATGATGCACTTATGGAGCATTTTTGTACATCATTTCTTTTTGTCATTGAAGCTTTTGAGCATTATCGGATACATGCTTTTGTAGGCTGTAAACATTTACGGAGCTACTGGTCTATGCTTTACTTGTGATTTTATATATACATGTTCAATTTTTTCCTAGATTTTCTTAGTCTTTTCTTAGCTACGTGCAAATTATTCCATGATGCATGCAATCTTATTCTTGTTGAGTCATATGCAACTCTTGGTTTTTCCAATGGTTACATGTGCTTTAGTATGTACTGGCTACTGAGTACAGTTGAATGTTCATTTCTGACAGAGTACAACTTACCTATGGAATATTACAAGTGCATCATTACAGTCAAATATTCATCATCCTTAGTTTTGGAAATGAAAAATGGTCAAAGTTAGAGGTTAAACTTGAACTACGAATATTTGGGTGCGTGCATGTATTTATTTAAACGTAATACACGAGTCATATTAAATGAGGGCACTTGTTTGTTGTGAGAATGGGTGAAGTGACCATCATAGACAAAGTCCTGTGTGTGCATTAGAATCCATAATCTTGATTAAAGTTAAATACTAATTTATACAAACTTGATATTTTTTATGAAAAGTTGGGTGTGAAAATTGTCAACTGTAAGCTTTGCATTATACCTTGTTACCTAACTCATATTACAACTGGATTTTACTTGCAAAACCTGTTTGTAAGTGAATCATTTTGATAGAATGCCCCTGGGAGCTTTGATAAAAACCCAAATACCTCCATTCCTGATAGCTCGAAAAGCTAGTTGGGACATGTTGCCTATTTTTATAATGCATTAAAAGCTCAGTGCTGAACCGATATATGATTGCTAAATGATTATTTAGCTGTTTGTTAAACATGTTGCCTGTTTGATCATTTGTTTGATAAATATGTTGATGATCATTTATTCATTTATATCTTATTTTCAAATGAGGATTGGGGAAATTGATCTTGGTTTTGTCAAATTGAAATAGACATTTGAGCATTGTAAAATTTTCTCTGCTTTGTCGTATATGGAGGAAGATCATTGTTGAACAAGATATCTATGTTTGAATGCAGCATTTTGATTCAGCAAGTGGATATTTCATCTCACAGGTTTAGAGTTAATCGTTAGTGCTCTTTGGCTGCAGGAGTTAAAGAGTAAAACTTATTTGCAAGTTCTACATATAGGAGGTTAATATTTGCATGAAAACAGATATATGTGAAGGATTGGATATCTGTAAGGAGGAGACAAGAAGATTTGCTTCTTTGGTTATTGTCTTTGCAGATCCTGAATTTCAAGATTTTCTCCAACATTGTTTCGTTGGAAATTAGAGTTTAGACTACTAATTTATTGATTTAATCTTCTATTTTGAGCTTGGTCGGTCGGTTTAGTATTTCATTTATTATTAGTCTTCCAGTTCCGTTCATTCACCATCACCAACTTCGTTTGAATGTTGCCAATATGTTCTATTCTGCCGGGGACATTTTATTGTAAAGTATATATAACAAGTTTTGCCAATAAAGACTATGAGTTCATTATATGAGTAAAACAAGGGGAAGAATATTCTATTTTTTTTTGTTGTTACAAGAGTATCCTATTTGTGTTACTACACTTAACAATTTGACTCAATCAAGTTTCTTAAACAAACATTAATCCTTAATCTGTTAAGACTGTGATCTAATAATGAACCTAAGTCGGTCTTCGAATCCAAAACGAACGAAATTAAATCTGCAAATCGATCCAAAGCGGTCATTTTATAATATTAGTTTTTAATATATTTTTCAACAGGTATATTATTTTAGAGTGGTGATATTTGTACATCCAATTGATGACAACTTTGGCGACAACCTTGTTTTTTTCTCTTTTTATTGGTCAAAAACAACGGAGAGAGAAAAAGGAATAGTATGAGAGAGAAAGTTGTCCAAAAATTGTTAGAAAAATGTTGTACAAATATCATTTCTCATTATTTTAACGTGTCTTGATAATAATAATAATAATAATAGAGAAATGATATTTAAACATCCAATTTGTAACAATTTTTTGGGAAAATTTCCTCTCTTATACTCACATTATTTTTTACTTTATTTCTCCATTGCTTTGTTTTTCGTGCAAATACCTAATTTCTCTATTGGCAGAATGGCGTATTTTTTTACTTGTATGTTTGTTTTTTCTGAGGGGTAACATTGGCGTAACTGGTAAAGTTGTTGTCATGTGACTAAAAGGTCACGGATTCAAGTTCTGGAAACAGTCTCTTGTGTAAAACAAGGTAAGGCTGCGTACAATACACCAAATGGTGGGACCCCTTCCTAGGCTCTGCATATGCGGGAGCTCTAGTGCACCAGGTTGCCCTTGCCCTTATGTTAGTTTTTTTTTTTAAGAATCTAAATTAGTCCATCTAAACTGTCACTATAGAGAATCGAACTTGAGACATTGAAAAAGATGACACTTTTAGGTCTCAAGTCAATACCACTAGACCAACCCAAGAGTTACTTGTATATAAGAAGTGTAAATCACAAAATTATTACTTGTATACAAGGAATGTACTTATTGAGAGTGAGTACATTTGGTTAGCAGCATTTGGAATTTGGATGAGTGGGCTATGGACTGAGTACTTGCGTAGGTCACTAAAAGGGTTAATTTCGTCAAAGTCAAACATGGCCTTGGGAAAATTGGGCTCAATCGCACGTGCTCTCAATGTGCCTCCACTTCATAACATTTTTATTTGAGCAAATAATCAATTTGGTCCTTGACTCTGCACCTCGTTGTCGCATAGGTCTCTGACTCAGGATTAAATACAAATAAGTCCTGACTCTGCACTTCCGTTATCATTTTAATCCCTGACGTTAAAAAAATATGTTAAGTGATGATGTGGCGCATATGAGGTGTCACAGGGACCAAAGTGAAAGTAGAAAATGATCACTTTGGTCCCTGAACCAAAAACTAATATTCCCATATTGAATATCAAATTCCTAAATACTTAAATCTCAAATCCCTAAATGTCATCTAATTCTCTCTTTTGTTCAAAATTAATCTTCCATTAAGCACAACTTAATGTTAGGTCCCTGACTGTGCATACTTACTATCAGTTAGGTCCCTGACAATGAATTAGCAAATCTATTAGCATCTATTACTCTTGATTATTGTTATATTCACATGATAATTCATATCTCTACCCCGTAGGTCTGAGCATACAATAATCAAAAGCTCAAAATATATTCAAATGATAATTCATTTATGTTGAATTTCTTTTAACATAATTTCTAACTCAAAATTTGTTCTACTGAGTAGGTATTAGTGCTACATCTAACATAAGTTGTTTATGTTTTCAAGTTTATTATCAAATTTCTCACTTTAATTTTTTCTTTCACGAGCTAAAGCAACTAAAGCATAGGTTCTTTCATGTAACTTAATAACATGAATATGATATTTGATACTATTGAATCAACACCTTCTTGTATTAGATGATATTTAAGGATTTAAGATTTATGGGTTTAGGGATTTGATATTCAATTAGGGGATATTGATTTTTTGTTCATGGACCAAAGTGACCATTTTCTACTTTCACTTTGATCCTATGACACCTCATATGCGCCACATCATCAATTAATATATTTTTTTAACGTCAGGGAGTATATTTTTTTAACGTCAGGGAGTAAAGTAACTATTTGCTCATATGTATCAAATCTTGAGTCAGGACCTGTGTGACAGCAGAATTAGGGACTAAAGTAACTATTTGCTCATATGTATTTTGCGGTTTTGGGCAGAAAGCAAGCAAGCAACTCAACATTCTACGCATGATGTCGGGGAAAAGGAAAAAAAAGTCGAAATCATCGTAAGTTCTCTTCTCTTAATCCCTAACCTAACCCCATACGTATTATTATTATTGCTAGGGTTTATATATATCTTACCACTCTCAATTTTGTTCAACAAATTAATTGGTTGCACTGACTTCAATTTTTTGGTTTAATAATGGTTGTGCTTACTGTTAAGTGATAATGTTTGATAAATGTATGATTCCTGTCTCCAATTCGGTTAAATTTTTCACGTTTCATCTATATTTCAGATTGGTTACACCATGACCAGCTTTATTGTGAATTAACTCAAACATTTTTAAGTTGATGATTGTGGAGTTTACATGTACATTCGTTCAATGTCAAGCCCACTGTTACTGTTCTGTTTACTTTTAAATTTGAGAGTTTAGATTGATAAACATATTTGGTGGGATGGATTTTTATAGTTAAAAAGTTTTGACTTTTTTAATCTTCCCTTCCTGCTAGCTAACTTCATTTCTTCAATTTTACAACTTTATTCTTGCACATGTATATCTAATACTTATTTTATTAAGTAGAATCAAAGACAATAGAAGAGCTGCTGTAAAAAGTGACAATTTGGAGCTGCAAACATGGGCCGATCTCCCTGCTGAAGTCTTGGAATTGTTCTTGTCTCGTTTGGATATTGGGGATAATATTCGTGCTTCAGCTGTTTGCAAGAGATGGTGTTCAGTTGCCACTTCTGTACGTGTACTCGACCAATCACCTTGGCTTATGTATTTCCCAAAAAAGGGTAATTGTTATGATTTCTATGACCCTGTTCAGCGTAAGACCTATTCCCTTGAGTTGCCAGAGTTGGATGGATGTCGTGTTTGCTATACAAAAGATGGTTGGTTATTGCTAAACCGGCAGGACTGGCGGAGGTTGGACGGAAATCACATTTTCTCTCTCTTTAATCCCTTTACTAGGGATCTGATCACGCTGCCAAAATTTGACAGGACATATCAAATTGCTGCCTTCTCATGTGCTCCAACATCAACTGGATGTGTTATATTAATTTTCAGACGTGTTGGTTCTAGTCTTGTAGCTATAAGCACGTGTTATCCTGGGGAAAAAGAATGGACCACTGTTAATTATGACGCGGAACTCTCATGTAGCATGTGCGATAAGCTTGTCTTTTCTAATGGGTTATTTTATTGTCTGAGCGACAGAGGTTGGCTAGGGGTGTTTGACCCACTTGAACGTACTTGGACTGTTTTCAAAGTACCTCCGCCCAAATGCCTAGCAGAGAGTTCTACTGCCAAAAATTGGTCGAAAGGGAAATTTATGATAGAGCACAAAGGAAATATATTTGTAGTTCATATATGTTGTGGTGAGGACCCAATAATTTTCAAGTTAGATCTGACACTAATGGAATGGAAAGAGGTGAGATCACTAAATGGAGTAACACTTTTTGCTAGTTTTTTGTCATCTCATTCTAGGACTTACGCCACTGGAATAATGAGAAACAGTGTCTACTTCCCTAAAGTCCGTTTCTATGGAAAACGTTGCATATCATTCTCTCTTGATGACCGTAGATATTATCCCAGTGAGCAGTGTCGTGACAAGGTAGAACCAAATACTTTTGAGAACTTCTGGATTGAACCACCAAAAGACTTTACTGGCTGGATGTAAAAAAAAAAAAAATTAGCGGAGCAAGTAAGCATTTGCAAATCAGTTTTGTGTAGAGCATTTATTTTTGGCATCGAAGCTTGAGACTACATATTATAACTATTGGATACATGCTTTATTAGGCTATAAACATTTATGGAGCTATTGGTTTATGCTTTACTTGTTATTTGATTTATACATGTTCAAATTTAATTTTTCCTAAATTTTCCTAGTCTTATTGTTAGCTACAAACAAACTATCCCATGATGCATGCAATCTTATTCTTGTTGAGTTATATGCAAATCTTAAGGTTTCTCCAATGGTTACATGTGCATTAGTAGCATCTCCATTGCTGTTGGTACTGAGTACAGTTGAATGTGCATTTCTGACAGAGTACAATTTTGCTATGGAATATTAAAAGTGCATCATTACAGTCAAATGTTCATGATCCTTAGTTTTGGAAATGAAAAATGGTCAGAGTTAGAGGTTAAACTTAAACTACAGTATATTGTGTGCGTTCATATATTTATTTACACATGATACACTAGTCATATTAAACGAGAGCACTAGTTTGTTGTGAAAATTGGTGAAGTGACCATCATAGAAAGTCATGTGTGTGCATCAGAATCCATAATCTCGATTGAAGTTAAATACTAATTTATACAAACTTAATATTGTTTTTATAAAAAGTTGGGTGTGAAAGTTGTTAGTAAGTTGTAAGCTTTGACTCTCCCTCCTTATTTTATAGAATACCCTTGTGGGCGTTAATGAAAACCCACACACCTCCATCCTCGATAGTTTGGAAACTGGTATATGATTGCTAAATCGTTATTTAGCTGTTTGTTAAACATGTTGCCTGTTTGATCAAATGGTTGGATCAATCTGTTGATTATTATTTATATCTTATTTTCAAATGAGGGCTTGGGAAATTGATCTTTGTTTGTCAACTTGAACTATGACATTATTTAGCTGTTGTTAAACATGTTGCCTGTTTTTCTTTACTGTTTTGCTAATTGGCTTCCCTGCTTGTCGTGTAGGAACTAGGAACGTTATTGTCTAACATGATATATATGTTTGAGTGCAGCATTTGGATTTAGCCTCTCGAATTCTTTGCGATTCTCCATGCAGAATGTGGTCCTTTCATGTCACAGGTTCAGAGTTCACAGTTAATTAGCAAAACCTATTTGAAGGTTGTACATAGGAAGTTAATATGTGAAGGAGTGGATATTCGTGAGAAGGAAGCGAAAATATTTATCTCTTTGGTTATTTTGTCTCTGAAGATCCTGAATTTCATGATTTTTCTCCCGCAATGCTTTTGTGGAACAATAGAGTTATTTATACTTCGTAGTTCATACTACTAATCTATAGATTTAATTACTTATTTCGAGCACAATCCGTTGATTTCTTAATATTTCAATTATTTTTAATTTACTTATTCAAGCATAATCCAGTTTCATTTGTTTACCAATTCAACAATAGCTTTGTTTCAAATGTTGAAAATGTATCATGACGGAATTCTAAACACAAACCTTCCTTGAGTCGAACCGTTATTGTTACTAATCTTCAATGTCATTCAAGGAGTGTCATAAAGGCAATAGAATACTCCTTCTTTTCCTCCTTATGAGCACAAATTGGCTATACCTACACTTAGGATATGTTTGGTATGTTCTATTGTTCATGACATTTTATTTTGAAGTTTTAGTGTATGTTTGCTCCTGCGGTGAAAAGAATTGATTTTAAGTGAATTGATTATGTAAAATTGATTCTGAAAAAAAGTGAGTTGAATGTAAAATGATTTATGTTCGGATGCATTTATCTAAAAACAAAATAATCAAGATGCCTCTAAAAATAACAATAAATTCAAGGCTAAGATCAATTGTAAGAGCCAAAAACTACAAATTTTAACTTCAACTTCAAGCAAAATCAATTTTACAAGCAAAATCAATTCTCCTTTAAATTCAAGTAAATTTTACAACCTCTATAATCACTTTTGATCCTCCCAAATTGAAAACTGTAGTCCATCTTAACGCTAGTATAAATAAAGGTATCTTGATAAAAAAATATTAATGCACTTTATAATTTAAAAGGAGTCTTACAATAATGTATAAAGAAGAAACTTTCGGACGGAGGTAGTGCACTTTTTTTTACCAAGAAAATATATTAGACGTTAAATTGAAATTACGTTTTTTTACAAGAAATTGAAATTATACATGATAAAGTGTCATATAATTTTAAAATCTTCTTATTATAAAATTGTTCTACTTAATAAGTATATTAAATTGACGGTCAAACCGATGAATATGATGTCTACAAAACAGAGTATCTTAACAGAAGTTATTACTATTAAAATCAGTAGATCCCTATTCATTTTTAATATATTAATCTCTGTAAAAAAAAAAAAACTTTAATATTTGTCAAATTAGTGGTTGTTAATTTCCTAAATCAATTCGGGTACCTTCTTATAATTCCTTCAATGTTTTTTAGCTCCCCAAATAAACTACATTTGCAAACATGACATGTTCTTGTAAACCACTATGACAAATTCTATACACTAGGACTGAATTAGATCTGTTCTATTAAATAGTATGTTTATTTTGGGGACTATCTAACAATGTCAATACTAAATAAAATTAATTGAGTTTCTAATTAATAGCTTGAAATTGTGGATCAAATATGTTAACCGTTGGTTAAACACTTTAAACACCCAATAACTTGTCGTCGATCTTTATAGATCCATAACACCAATGAAACATGTGAGATATTAGACTGATTCTCTTAGTTTGGTGGTTGGTGATGCATGCAGCTTCCGAACTAAGAGAATTGTTCTAATATCTTACATGTTTCATTAGTGTTATGATTGATTTCTTCTTACCCTTCATAGGATTTGTATTCTATGAAAAACTCATGGAGATACTAAACTGAATCTTAGACTTTTTTTTTAAGTTAATGCCAAAATTGGCACCGTTCAAAACCTTAGACTTAAATAAATAAGTAGATGTATATATTAACCTTACAAATTACAAGAATAAAAAAAAACTTCACTCACGGCCCCTATTTGTTTGAACTAGTTGAGTAGCCTGAGTCATCGCCACTGCCCTAAGCCTACAGATGGGAGTAAGATTTTATCTTGCTTAATAAATTGTTTCCCATCATAGGAAAAGATAAGGGTGAAAAATGCAAGGCAGCAGGTGATAGTTTTAGCAAATATACATTTTACACAATTAGTTTTACCTATGCCTGTTCTGCAAATTTTCTCATACATGCCATAAATTAATTTTTGGCTTTGAGGGAGGTAACTAGTAGGAACAATTACATTAGTAAGGATTATATCGGCAATGACCACGATTACGGCTATTATCGTTACTGCGTTTTTCACCACTTGAGCTGACACCACTACTCCTACCATGCCGGGATACTGGTGATGGAGCATGCTGTTGAAAGCTTGGCTGTTGCAAACCTGGCTGTTGCCTGCAGTCACAAACAAGAAGATAGAAACTCAACTATAGATGGAGCCGTTGTAATGCTAGTGGAACAATATAAGCATAAACAAATAAAAAACTAGAAAAACCAAGATGACACTTACAATACATATGCAATCCTTCCATCCGGTAAAAGCATTGGCATCATTGTCATGCCAGCAGGAGTTGCTCCCGGACCATACATCAGTGGCTGCACATTTAATGACCTCTTATCAGAGAGAGAGAGAGAGAGATAGGACCATATAAGCACCAAGTTCTTTTAGTGTTAATAAAGCTAATAAATGAATTTTCTCTTTCTTATTTGCCCCATAAAGATATTCAATAGAATAAACTATTTTCTTTCCATTCAAATTTCAAAAATGAACACTTAAATATCAATATAACTGATAATTAATCAAGAGACACTAAATCCAAGAATTGATGTTAACCTCTTTCACCCTATGATGAGGGGAGGGAACATAAGCCCGTCAACAATCAATTGAAGAAACAATTCACCGAAAGTTCAGAACCACTTACAACCCAGTGAAATTGATACAGTTCAAAACATAAATCACCCAACTGGATAAAACTTTCACGATTTGCAATTAGAATTTTTATGTTTCTTCTGAATGTGAGACATCATTGTAGCCAGAGTACTGATTGGAAGCATCTTCTTAGCCTAGGCCCCAACCCTCATTTTTTTTTAGAATAATGAATGCAAAAAAGACTAAAACTAGAAGGTAAAGAGCAAGTTACCGGTGCAAAGCCAGCAGCACCATATCCTGCACCAACAGCACCATATCCACCTCCAACCATACCATAACCAAGAGGAGGTGGATACGCAGGAAGTACAGCAGAGTTGAATGAATTTGATGCACCAGATGACTTCTGATCTGCTTGTGGCTTAGCAAGTGAGCATTCCAAAGTTTGACCTGTCCATTCCAGAAAACTTGATGGTTACCAGTTCACTGTCATTAAGAAACATAGATTGGAAAAATAGGATTCAGAAAAGGAAAGAAAAAGTACCATTAATTTCATACTTCTCCGTATTCTTCAATGCCTTCATTGCACTTGACCTATCAGCAAAGTGAACAAAACCATATCTGCTCTTTTCTTGTCCAGCTTTAGCAGGAGGGAGAGCCACTTTTGTGATCTTTCCATGATGTTCAAACAGCTCTTTAAGACGATTCTGAGTTATATTTTCTGGAAGGTTCTTTACATATACTGCTTTCACCTGTACTAAGCACCAGGTCACGGTTATAAAACTTATTTAGTATGAATAATTCAATTTACAGCTTATGCACTAGAAAAGAAATCAATAATTCATTAGGAACAACGGGAAAGCACACCATTTGGTTCAACTAATTGCAGTTGCAAATAGACAAAAGACGGTATAAAATATAAAATGAAATACAGCCAAAGAGATTTCGCTTCTTCCAAAAACACAGAAAGCAAACATTAATGTTGGCAACAAAATAGGATAAATGTATTATAGATACAAATTTCCTGATCTAGTAAGAGGACACCTCCAATCAGCACACACAATGGAAAAATAGAGCATCAAGCAGTGGTGTATGCCATGCTAATTAAGATCATGTAACCTAGCAATTTACTGGTGATCCATTATTAAGGTTAAGGTAAAAATGGCACAATACATCCAATTTATTTCTAAATTTATTCTAACTAAAACAAATTAAAAACTTCAGTAAGTGATCTGAGTCCTCCTTTTTATGTCTTACTTTTAAAGATTTTCTACCGTGTTTGTTAAATATTTCAAAATAATCAGAATTTAATTAAATTCAAAAACTTAATGAGAAGTTACTTTAAGCAGCTTCAAAGAAATAATTTGATTGCGAATGGTGGGTGAGTCATGAGAAAGAATGGTAAAAAGTGATATTTATATAAATAATCATAAACTAGCTTTTGCCTTACATAAAAATCACAAATATATTATCAAATTTCATGTAGAAGTAACTTTTTTTTTTATGGTGAAATGCCGACCCTCCCCTCTCAACTCAGCATTTTATTTTTAGTCTTGCCACTTTCAATAAATGGAAGAATATCCCAAAACTTCAATTTGTCACACGATATTAAAGAAACATGTCAAAATGTCAGCAAGTGATTGGCATGACAATTTTGTCCTTTGACAGTTGATGTGGTTAGAGTTTATGATGTTCTTGGATATCCATGATACGTATTAGAAAAAGTCTGTTGGAGTAAGCCATAAACCGCAAGGTAATTTCAGGGTTGTGAAAATTGTTCATTTTTCAAAGCTCGGTGTAAGGGATAATGTCAAAGTGGGTTTTATAATGGTACATTGGCCAAATTGCCTACATCAGCCATTCATGTACCCCTCTTTTTTTCATGTCAAGTGACTGGTACGTCCTGATTTTTGTCCAAAAATTAACAAAGCCAATGGTTTTAGCCATTTAGGGTAATGTACACAACTGAAAGTTGGGGAAAGTTCCTGCACATTTTGAAAATTACATGACTAAAGTGTACTTAGAGCAAAGTTGAAAGGGGTTGTACTTTCCTTTTACCTTCTGCTATTGTCTATGCCTAGGTTAAGATCGAAAAAAGGGGTGGGGTGGAGTAAAATGGAAGTAGAATAGGTTATGTTGTTAGGAATGTTCGAAATATGGCAGTGAAATAATATGGAACTTGATGTGATGCATTCCATTCAACCACACACAGACACAGATATAACAACCTACACTTAAGTTTTTTCTCATGTAATCTTTGGTATAAAACTCATGTAATAGGTCACCTGAGAGGATGATGATGATTCAGAATTCCTTGGGTCAGCCCAGCTCACTATTGCATCGTTATTGTCAAGTTTAAAGTTTGAGTTTGACATCTTCTGCCTTGAATATTCTGCACAAGCATGATTGTGATACTCAATAAAAGCAAATCCCCGATTACGGCTAGAACTTTGTGGATCCTGTAAATATGAAACAGCTAGCTAGGTCAAGGCAAATATTACCCAACATGCAACACACTTCATAGTTTAAGTAACAAAAAAAGGAAAGGCATTAAACAACACATGTTAAATCAAGCAACATAACATATAATAGAAAAATTGTTGGCGAACCTTCAACAATTCCACCGAAATGACTCCAGGGCCAACCTTGGCAACAACCTTCTTCATATCTTCTACAGTCCACTCTTTAGGAACACTACCAATGAATAACCGATGTTTAACTTGAGATGGTGAGCACTTTATTTTTCTTCCCTGGAAACGCAGAAAGGAGTGACTTAATTCAGATCATTACGCTACATGCAACCAGCGTAATGGATAAAATATTTAGAAATAAAAAGACAAACAAACTAAAAATAGACACACATCCATGACTTGTTAATAATCAGTTAATAGTATAACCACCAAATATTACAGAAAATGACAATAGTTAAGTGCTCCAAAATACCTTGAATTCAGAGTTGTTCAGCTCCTTGAGAGCCTTGGATGCTAATTCCTTTGTCTTGAAGGTCACAAAAGCATAACCTTTTGCTTCTTTCCCCTTCATAACCCTTACCTATACAAAAGTCAATCGGTTTAGACAGTCATGTAAAAGGGGGAAAAAGTATAGAAGAATTTCATTTATCTTACCTCTGCCACTTCTCCCACAGATTGACAAAAGACCCTTAAATCTTTTTCAGAAGTTTCGTGAGGAATTCCCCCAATGTAGACCTCTGAACCATGAGGTGGAAGCGCAAGAAGCTCAGCGTGTTTCTTTTTGTCAGCCTCATCTTCTTCATCTAAGGGCTTACTCTCTTCCTCTACTTCTTCCTCTTCTTCCTCCTCTTCTTCCTCTTCCACTTCTTCCTCCACCTCTACTTCTTCATACTCAACTTCTTCCTCGCTTGATTCCTCTTGATCATTGTCCCCATCAAGATCTACCTGCTCACCAGAATCTGTGGGTTTTTCAGGTTCACTGTTTCCCCCTGGTGACTCTGAATTTCGGGCCGTTGCATCTTTTTGTCTTGTCCCGGGCATTCTATGAATCTAGAAAAGCAGGCTTGCAGGGCAACTATGAAGGAAGCACAGAAGCCAGAAGCATACAAAGAAGAGAGTTTGCAAATGTGGAAAGGTGGAAACAATATGAGTGGCCAGATGGAATAGCAGAGTAAGAATTTTGATTGAAACTGTTCCATGAGGTATGGACCAAGGAGTAGCATAGCAACAAAAGTAAGAAAGACAGGCAAGATAGAATTCTGAATGAAAAATCAAGAGGATAACAATGCTCAAAAGGCCGATCAAAGACATAAAACAAAATCAATGAATTTCAGAGTTTCTCGAAATTTAGATGCCGAGTTTCCCAGAAAATTTTGGCCAGTTAAATTGTGGTATAACTATTTGTCAGGAGACGAATATACACAGAGGAAGAGAGGGGAAAGGAACAAAAATAACAAATAAGAAATTGAACCACATATTTATAAATGAAAAAAGAAAACATACGTAATTACAATAAAGGAGATTCAATTTTAAACAATATATCATACAATGAAGCTCATATGATAGCCTATTTGGATAATGGGTTGCAAACCATGGGAGTTGAATTGTGGAGGGTTGAGTCATTTGAAATTTGAAAAAAATTGAAAGAACAACATGACACATGAACATATAGTATCTTGTTGTTCTTACATTTTTTTTTTAAATAGCATATGTATATTAAAATATAGACTTAACCCTCTAAAGTCCTCCCCTCCAAAATCAACATCGCAAACACACCCTAAGGAAGCGTTCTTTCTTGAATATACTCAAACCATTCTTTGAGACTTAAGAACCATGTCTAAATTTAACCCGATGTGATTCTGCTAAACAAGTTAAGGGTGCGTTTGTTTAGGATTTTTTCAGGAAAAAAAAATATCATCAGTTTCGTTATTTTGAAGTGTTTGTTTAGAATTTTTTTTTTTTTTCTTTCAAAAACAAGGAGGTAAGGTAACACATGAACTAGTTAAAAATCTTTTTTTAAAAGTGATTTTTTTTGTTGTAGTAGTAAACAAACAGAAATTGCTTCAGATTTTTTTTTTTAACATCTAAAAAAATTTCTAGATTACAGTATGTGCAAAAACAATTTTTTTTGTTAAGGTAAAACTCAGTTTAACACAACAGGATGAGGTTTGTGAGGTGCAAACCGTGATCCAGACATGAACTTAAACATTACAAAATGAAATCAAAATATAAAAAAATAAAAATCATGTTTATCATCAAAAAAAAAAAAAAAAAAAAGCTATGTACAACAACAGCATAAATAATCTCATTGACTACTAACATAGCATGATTGTTCTATTTAGTTTGTGAAATTTATATAAGAAAATCAAGTGACATCGTAGAATGATTTGAGCAATATATAGAGCTTAAGAGAGGAAAACGGAAGTACCTGATTGGAAGTGAAATCGAAGTCGAAATAGAAGCTCTACAACTACAATGGCGAGTTAATTTTGAAACCCTAAACTCGTAATCGTTGGCGCGTGCTTTGTTCTTTTGGTAGACGAATTCACTATTTCTCGGCGGTGTATGTCCAGATGGGTTTTGCGTTGGGCCTTATGGGTCGGGCGAGCCTTTATACATCAACATCAACTCGTCAACTATCGCTATTTTTCTCACCTAAAACGACACCTGCTACTTTTTATTAGTTTTTTTTTTTTGTTATTATCCAAGTAGCCTATATTAGATACATGGGATAGAATCAAATGACACCATGGTGTCAAAATTAGTTTGACACCAAATCTTATTCATTCATTTCATTTAATCCAAAGGCTTAAAACTATCACCAAATTAATTAACATACATCAAATACTCTCTATCACCTGATTAAGAAACATATATATCATCATTAATTCATAATCAAACAATACCTTCTTGTTTTTGGTAGATTCAAACCCTTTTTATTTTCCCTTAATTTTTTTCTTTTGGCCATAAGCACAAACTCAAACTTTATAATTTTTATAAAATCATGATAAATCTTAATTCAGTTAAACATGAGACACAACGAGTCCTCTAAAAAAACATTAGACCTATGAGTGAAAAAATAATCTAATTAGCATGAACAATTCAAGAATCATTTGTCGAGCTTGTTGGTTTTTTTCTAATACAATTTAATTAATTATTAAAAAAATATGAGTATATGAGATAAAGACAAAGAAATATCATTGATGGTGATGATGACTCAAACAACCATAGGTATATGAGTTCAACCATTCATTTTATAAAAAAGTTTAGAAAAAAAGTTTGAGTATGATTATAGAAATCTAGGAAAATTTATAAATTTGGGGAAATAAAAAAGAGGAACAAATAAATTTGGGGAAATAAAAATGGAATGTTTGATTATAAATTAATAATGATAGATATGTTTCTTAATTTGGTGATAGAGAGTATTTGGTGTATATTAATTAATTTGGTGATAATTTTAAACCTTTGGATTAAATGAAATGAATGGATGAGATTTGGTGTCAAACTAATTTTGACACCATGGTGTCATTTGATCCTATCCCTAGATATATATGATATATATTTTTATTTGCATAGACTAAACGACGTAGGATTATAAAAAACTTACATATATAAGTGGAGAGATATTGATATATATTTTTATTTGTATAGATGAAACGTCATAGGATTATAAAAAACTTACACATATAAGTGGAGAGATTGAGGTTTAAACCTCGACCATGATTTTTGACCTAATAATTTTAATATTTTTATCAATTGAACTAAGACTAAGACTCGTGGACATATTCCTATACAAAATATTTATCGTAGAATGTATGATTATGCATAAATAAAACTAGAAACTAATATAACTCTGGATATGATTGAGTTTAATGTTAACTTTGCGAAGATTTTTTTTTTTAATTTTATCTCTCCTCTCCTCTCCTTGAGTGGATTTTCTTCTTTTGGTCATTTAGAAGTCCATTGACTAAACTCAGCACTTTAAAATATAAAGAAACAAGAAATTTGGAGTCTAAAACTCAAATCCGACATGTCAATGTTCATGCGACAATTAACTGAATTGTACTAATATAAGACACTTGAGTAGATATTCTATCCATAGTTTTTTCCATGTATTTTTTTACTTAATAAACTTAATTTGTCAAACTAAAAAATAAACATGTACATTTTTTTAGGGGATTATTATTATTATTATTAATGCACTTTGATATTTATCAACAGAATAAATTTGACCCAAAATCACCCCTCTAACTCGTTTTTCTTTTTCCCTTTTATCGAAATAAGTGATTTTTCACATCTATTTCGTTCTTTATTTTGTGATTTCATCGTCTTCGTGTGACGTTGGTTTGTTCGTTGCCTTTGTGCGACATTGTTTGTTTTTCTTGTTTCTCTCAGGTATTTGATCGGTTCAGACTGTCAGATCAGCTTCGATCTAGTGCAGATCCAGTCAATGACTGTGGCGTCATCCACGTTGCAGATCCGGAGACACGGTTATTCCGGATATTTAAATATAGTAATATGTGTAGACATTTGTACTTTGCCGTTTTATGCTATTAACATGGATGTTGTGAGCCTGTTCACAAATTTATCCTTTTGTTTTTAGCGAATTTGCATTATGTCGATGTACTCTATCAATTTGAATGAATGAATATTTTTTTATTTTGTCAAAAAATATTTATCAACAGAATAATGGACTTTAATATCAAAGGTAAACAATTAACGGTTTTCATAATCCTCCTTTACCATAGTATCCTTCACCAACTAACTTTTAAGTTCTTCCTTGAATCCTAAATGCATTTCTCAAACTTCTTTGTTTGCCTTTAATATCTTTTGAATCAAGTATAAGGAAAAAAATATATAAATTTTTAAGTTCGAGGGACATTTTGCACATAAGTATAAAACTTCAGGGGGGTATTTGTAAAACGTCGTGTTGACGAACGACTAACAGAAGAATTTAACGGAGAGGGTAAATTGATTAACGTTGTACAATTTTAGGGGGGTAATTGCCTATTTACTCAAATTCATTTTGAACACAGTGCATATTATGAAAATCAAAGAAATCATAGTGCTCAGCATAAGCAAATGCCATGATACAGATTTAGATCCGTTCATGTTGAAATTCTACAAAAGATATCTTCTTTGATTATCCCACCATTAAAGTTTACTTGTATATTTCACAAGACATGGAACTCTAAAATTTAAGTTGAGGTATCGATATAATCCTCTCGTTTTGAATTAATAATCTCTCATTACAAGAGAAAAGAAAGGTTACACATGCTCTAAACTAATTGACCAATAACAAATATTTATCTCATGTATGATTCATAAAATAAATTATAATTAGTGTATTAATCACTTCCAAATCAAAAGACAAAGCAGACATGGTTCAAATGTACGTGCAGATTATAAAAAAACTATATCCAAAAACTCCTAGGGTTGGATAATAAAACTTGACATCACTGCATCAGAGTGACTGACAAACAACTTGATTTGCAACAGTCAATAGTAACAAAAACAGACTATGAAAGTGATCATAACTTGTTCTTGTTCTTCTTCTTCCTTTGCCTTATCTGAGGAAATGTAAGTGGGATAGGAAGTGTGGCATAGGAAACCTTCTGAGAGGATATCAATTTGCAACCCAAATGCTCAAAGATTGGTCTCAGCGTTAGCGTGGTCATCCTTAGATCCTTTGCTATATCTCTATAGTCGGTGCGGAAATCGTCAGAGAAAAGTGTGAGCACCAAAACATAAGAAATGAGAAGATTCAGCTTTTCAGGTGGCAGCCTTCTTGATTCAGAAACATCAAACATTGCTGTAAATCTATGATGCAGAGTGTAGGGAAGTTTCTCGAACTTTGAAGAGGAAATACCATCCATGGAGTGCTGATCTTTAAACTTGACAAGATAATTAATGAATAAAAGTATGCAAGAAAGCTTCTTCTTTTCGGAATCGTCCTATAAATAGAAAAAATACACAACGTATATCATAATTTAATCAGCAAAAACAAATCTCAAAGAGAACTTTATTTTAGGAAAGAAACCAAAACCAATACACATCCAAACAAAACAATGAAAAAACAGAACTCAACTCAAGCCTACTAATACAATAAAAGTGCAGCCAGATAATAACAGCAGAAACAGACCCCAACCCCGCAAAAAATCAGTCCCCTATCACTGCCAGACACCAACCACCAGCTCCAAACAGAGAAACAATAAGGACCATAGCCAAGAAAAAAAAACATGGCACAACAAACCACTAAACACCAAAACCGTGGCATCCTGAAGCAGGAAAAATAGCAACACAAATTCAGATTAAGAGATTGACTACTACTGTGGTGATAAAACAAAAATAGCCGCAAAATCACCCCAGACCCAACACAGCAGTCGCCAAATTAACTGTTCAGTACAGCAAAAGAGAATGACCGAACAGTAGGCAAAATCGAAACTGATAAAGCAATCTAATCAGAACTTAACAAACCCGCAATACACCTGCCCCAGGAATTCGAAACAGCAAATTTTCTACCTCTGAGACAAATCAATGGATCCCACAAACATTTGTAATAGAAGCCCCGATTCTTTGCCAACCTACCAAGATACCAACGCCAAGCCAACACCTTAATTTTGTCAACTACTTCCTCAACAGACTCCACCTTATTATTGACAGAAGATCGTTTCTAGACTTCTATATTGTGCATTTTCCATTCGTATCCACATGAAAGTTTTTTAAAAAAAAAGGAAGTGAAAAAAATACAAAAGGCATACAGTTCATGAATTCTCATGAATGCATGTATGATACAGAAATGACAAGATATAGTTTCCATTATGAAGTGTCCAAGCTTCCTTTACTTTCAAAGTATTGATAAAAAGAAATATAGAATAAATAATAACAGGTCCAGAAACTACTATAACAGTTTAATTAATTGGCTAACTACAACAGACAATCCCCCAGGGGTGGGGTGGGTTGGGGGTCACCAAATATTATAGACAACATCTCCTAAATTCAAGAAATGTTGATGATAAAATATATTCTTGTACTCCCTCCGTCCCACAATAGATGACCTATTTGACAATGTGCGCGATTGACCTAACATACTTTGACCATATTTTTCTACTAATATACAAAGATAAATAATATCATGTAAAACGTTGTTGAATTCGTCTCGATGAATATTTTTAAAATATTAAATTTTCATAATTTTTTTTGGGTCTTGTTAGGGGCACTCTTTAAGGATTCCAAAAGAAGAAATTATTTTGATAAAAAAGTCAAATATTTTGATTTTCGATGCATTGATTACACATATTTTCATGATAAGTCAAATATAGAATTAAAGATATTAAAGATAAAAAATATACATTGATATGTGTGACAGAGTCAACTGTGTCATTTAATATGGGACAGAGGGAGTAATAAATATTGAATGAGTAGGGGTCAAAACATTTCTTACCCTTACATATTAATATATGCAAGTATAGTATCACCGGTGGTAGCAAAACTATTCTTTTCAACTCTGAGGGTTCCAAATGGCCAATAATTACGAAGTCTACAATTATATTTTAAGCGAAAAGGCTATATATGTATAAGTACCTCAATCTTCTTTAATCTGTTTATCCTGTTGCGAATAAAAGATGGATAAAGACTGAAGTTTGCTGCTTCTTCCTTTTGCAAACTATAATAAATGTCTTGAAGGTAATTCCATTCGTCTGCAAGGATGATTTTGTCCAATACATAAGCCTCCTGAGGTGTAGTTGCAGAAGAATTATATGGTGGTATATGGCGAGTAACGTGAGCTTCTGTATTTGCAAGAGCAGTTTCTTTTACTTCAACATTTTTCATTTTCTCATCCAAATTCTTTTTAGCTTCAGGTTCTTCATCTGCTGTCATTTCATCAAGCCAGATAAGCTGCAGAATAATACAAATTCAAAGATTAGGTTAGAGCAATTCCAATAAATATCAGGTATACCTAGTTGAATGATAATTAGCAGAAGACTCAATCACTTAAATTCAACAGTACTATCCTCACCTATAAATACTAGCTAAAAGGTTATTTAAAATAGGTTGTAAATAATAAAATAATGGACAAAATATAAAATGGGGCAAGTCAGTACCTGTCCTCAGGTTTATTGTTTTAAGATAACACACACTGGCGGAGCCACGTGTGTGTGAGCGGATGCTGCATCCCCTGGTTTTCTAAATTTCCACCAAATAATGTGGTTTTTTATATTCATGCACCTTCCAAGACTCCCTCACTTCAAACTTGCCGACACACTCTACTTTTTGGAAAGCACTTGATTGACATTGGGGTATTAATGTCATGTGACATTGGCAAACCACAATGTCACAAGTGGCTTTCTTCTCTCACTCACAAGGATTTTTAATTTTTTTGTATACTTGTAACATTGTGGTTGACCAATGTCACATGACATTGGCACCACAATGTCACCCAAATACTACCCCTATTTGTTTAGGTTTTCAACACTGATGACGTTGTTATAGATGGCAGTCATACCTTATTGCTTTTACAAACCGACTTTTTTATTTTTATTTAATGTTGGTGATTTGTTGTGTAACCAGAGTTTTTTATTTAATATAGTTAATTGGTGTTTCATTGTGAAGTTTTTCTTTTCAACAAAATTTAAAAAGAACACAAGGAACTAGAATGCATGTCTTGAACTTATTTGTAATCCTTAATTAATTACAAATACATATTAACACTTATAGTCTTACTACATTTATCTTTAAATATTTAACGTTTCTTTTATCTCTAAATTGGCAAACAACTATGTTGGTCTCTAATGTGTGAGATACTTTTATCATGCTCCTTAACGGTATCGAAATTGCAAACACATCTTTAATACATCTTTTTTGTTAGCAATTTTATAGATTAAATTGAACAATGACAAAACATATTCTAGGATAAAATATAAAATTGAATATCTAAAAACTTATTCCATAATCAAAACGACAATAAAAAAGGCATTTATGTTCCTTAAAAAAACATTTATGATTGTATTTACAATTTCGATACATTTAGAGATCTGACAGCAAAATACACATTCAAGGTAACAATTTGAAAGGACAAAATTTTGAATCCCCTAATCCAAAATCTTGGCAACGCCACTGATAACACAGTATGTACAAATTATATAAAAAGCATCTTAATGGTTTACCAAAATTGTAGCCTCTGAGTGAAATAAGAAAACAATCACTAAGCGGGATGACATAGACTATAATCACTACTCACTAGATGGCCAAAAAGTATGAACTAGCATAGTAGCATCTGTGCAGAACCCCATGGAGAGACCCAATGATATACCATTGATTAATCCATGATAGAGAGCAGAGCTCTACATGCTTCAGAAACACAGGTAAAAAAAAAAGGGGGCAACGGGGTGCACTAAAGCTCCCGCATACGCAGGGTCCGGGAAGGGATCCTTACCCTGTTTTTATACAAGAGGCTGTTTCCAGGACTTGAACCCGTGACCTTTCAGTCATATGACAACAACTTTACCAGTTGCGCCAAGGTTACCCCTCATGCTTCAGAAACACAGGTAACCAAAGAAAATCATGTTGATGACAACTAAGGCAAGTTAAAGGCTTTTTAAAATGCCCTTACACGGCTCAGTTCAACACACACACACACACAACTAAAACTTTCAACAGAGGAACTATGAGAAAGAGGACAGGGTGAAAATGTGAAAACTCAAAAACTGCACACTGTCAGTCTTGGGGTAGGAACTGTAATTCTTTTTTTATTTCATCTTTAGTTCATTTCCTTCAACCTGAAAATCCGAGACGCCGTGTTGTTCAACAAAACTTAAGTTTATATCCATTTTATAAATATGATTACTATATCTTTCATCTATGATTCTCCTCACAAACCAGTAATTTATAGAACATAAGCCTAAGTCTTCATATAGTGATTATAGAAACAAACTATATTCATGTTTTAAATTCATTTCCCTCTTTTTTCCTTGGATGTCTTTTTCTCAAGGAAATTTATGATTTCCACATTGACAAGAATTTGGGAGTTTCATGGTCTATTTGTTCTGATTTCTTCTAGACAGTTAATAATCATCAAGCGCCATACTGATTTGGCACCTTTCAATGTTTTGCTTGAGAATTAGTTTGACCATTGTGGCTGCTGATTAGCTATTGTTGCTAAGAGAATGGTTATGGCAGGATTATAATTTGGGAATTGTAAGTGTAGATAAAATAAGGTTTAGTGAATTATAATTCAACATGAGAATGTAAGTGTAAATAGGGTTTAGTGAATTATAATTCACCATGAGAATGTAGGGCAATGTTATTGATGTCAGACCAGCGGAAAGCCAAAACTTGACATATCCAACGTATAGCGCCATGGCGCTGCCATCCTTCACAAATAGGTCGTGGCAGTTTTCCAAAAATCCGCCACCGACATCCGCCATGACTAATATTTGACAACACTGATGCAGGGTATATTGTTCTTATACAAAACATGGTTATAGTCCTAACAAGACTGGGAGTGTACCCATCTGATACATTAAACCTTAGCTTTGCTGCATGAACATGTTTATAAATTATTATAAATCTTACCTTATGGTTTCCATTTTTCAGCTCATGTGTGACATTGCATAATATATGTCTCCTATTATTCTGTTCATTCATGTATTCTGACCCCTTCTAATAATCACAAGATAAAATATGTATTCTAGCACGGTTTCTTTATCAAAGAAATGATATAAGGAGAAAACCATAACTGACAGCCGTTGCCCAAAGTTTGAGTTGTAGAATTCATGCAAATGAATTGTGTTATATAATGGAGTCAGTTCCAATTAAGCTAAGAGGTGGTACACTCTTGAGTTAAAATATGTAAGATTTCCTAGAGTTTGGTTTTGGACAGCTTATCTTCAACGCAACAAAACTTGAGATGTAGAGGTTAATTTGGCCTGATTCTAGTGGCTTGTAAAACAGAACAAGCTCAACAGTAGAACAAATTCTTAATGTTGAGATCCCACATAAACTAGAGATATGGCCAAAATAATCCTTGCAATTCTTGAGCTAAATCTCGAGATTGAGTTATACCTAAAGCCCAATTTGAAGACTGAATATACAGCATTAAGTTGCAGACTCTTATCCTACGAAGGGTGTATTTTGCCGTGATCAAAATGGGCAGGTCAAATCATAAAATAAACAATTGGTTGGCAATGTTGAAAGTGAAGTCCAATGACTTCAAAGTTTAAAGTGTATTTCCAATCCAACCATAAACTTGTATTCTATATATTTTCACCTCTAAGCTGAGATTCACGCATCACTTTCTAAATTTTCAAAAAAATAAATAAATAAATCACATTGAAATAAGGATGTTGTCATGTAATTACTTATTAGCACAGCTAGCAAATAAGGGTTAAACATGAATCTAAATATACCATCTGTTTTGACTTCTTTGTTCCCAAAGCAGCATCAGCCTTTCGCTTTTTCTCTGTCCACTGTTCCGCAGTCAGCTCTTCCACCATCTTAGTCGGAGTCGGAGTGGGCTCCTTATATTCCACACCTTTAACTCTTGGTTCCAATCTGAATATCTACACAACACCAACAAATTAACACAAACACCCACCGTGATTCCAAATCATCAACACAGCTATTTCCTTTTCATTTTTCTTCACAATTTACCTTATTACCACCAATAGGCACAATCTTAAGCGTCTGAGATTCCTTATCAAAGACACCAAGCATATAAGTCGCGGGGTTTCTGGCCACGGCCGCAGCCTCTCCCTCATAACTCGTTCCGACAAATTCAACCAAGGACCCAGCTGGGCTGACAACAAGCTCAGTCCTCTTATGCATAACCTTGTTTCGATATACTTGAACATCGGTCGAACCAGAAGAGCTCTTAACCGGATCAAATCCAGAAGTAAAATAACCAACAAAAGGAGGCATTTTGGTTGGATTGGAACTGACAACTTCAATCTTAGCTTGAACCGTTTCATGAACCGGTTCAGGTGGTGGTTCAGTATCCATTTTCTTCTTGGTTTTGGCTTTCTTCTTGGATTTTGGCTCAGGGGATTCCATTATGCTGCATCATAATATAGAGAAATTAATGAGACACAAATTATTTTGAAGTGTTTGTTAAGGAATTTTTAAAAAATCATTTTTGACTCTAAAATAAAAACTATTGGGATTATTCTTTCCCAAAATCTTTTTTTTTTTCAAAAACAAAGAGGTAAGACATGAACTAGTTAAAAATCTTTTTTTTTAAAAGAGATTTTTTTTTTTTTGTTGTAGTAAACAAACAGAAATTGCTTCAGATTTTTTTTAAACCTCTAAAGAAAATCTCTAGATTACAGTCTGTGCAAAAACAATTTTTTTTGTTAAGGTAAAACAAACGCACCATCAATGTGGAAGAAACTCAGTTTAACACCACAAGATGAGGTTTGTGAGGTACAAACCGTAATCCAAACATGAACTTAAACATTACAAAATAAAATTAAAATATAAAAAAAATAAAAATCATGTTTATCATCAAAAAAAAAAAAGCTATGTACAACAACAGCATAAATAATCTCATTGACTACTAACATAGCATGATTGTTCTATTTAGTTTGTGAAATTTATATAAGAAAATCAAGTGACATCGTAGAATGATTTGAGCAATATATAGAGCTTAAGAGAGGAAAACGGAAGTACCTGATTGGAAGTGAAATCGAAGTCGAAATAGAAGCTCTACAACTACAATGGCGAGTTAATTTTGAAACCCTAAACTCGTAATCGTTGGCGCGTGCTTTGTTTTTTTGGGAAAGGGCTTTCAAACCCGGATAATCCAAAATAAAAATATTCCACCGATACACGCCGATATGCACCCCACGATCAAAATTTTAGAGAATTGTTGTTCCCACATGTGATAAGGTTGTGTCACACCAGTAAAATACGATTTTACCCCTTCGACAGTTAATTGCCGAGGAATTTGAAATCCGACTGCAGTTAACTGCCGAGGAAAACCTCGGTAGTTAACTGCCGAGGATATGTTTCATCAGATGAAACAGTCACCTGCTCCCCCTACACATTATTTTCTTCATCAACTTCATTTTTCATCTCCATTCCAATCCAAAAATCCAATATTTTTTCCATCAATCCTTGATCCAAAATCATTGAAGCATCAAGCATAGGAGGTATCAACACACATTTGACGTAAAAAAACAGGTATTGTGCATTTTATTCGATTGATTTTTTTATTATTTTATAGGTATCTACGTGAGTTACGTAGAACTGCCGAGGAAAATCTCGGTAGTATAGTGCCGAGGAAAACCTCGGTAGTAAGGTGCCGAGGAACTCTTGGTGAAAAATTTCACAACGAAAAAATGGCAGCTACTGCCAAATTTTCAAAAAAAAATTTCTTTTGTTTTTTTTTTTGTTTTTTTTTGTTTTAATTCATTATGGCATTGATGTTTATACATTACTTAGTTGTTAATTCATATTTATGTGTTGTTTAATTATAGTAATGGTAGAGAATGCGAAAGATGTCCCGGGAGAGACAAAACAAAATTTTGTCGAAAATTCCGGAGATGTCAAACCGCCTAATGTTGAAGCGAAAACAAACATAGATGGAGCTTCCGTCCATGTTGAAGCTTCAAAGTATGTTGGCGGCTCCGGTGTACTCCCACTTCAACCCCACGAGGTTGACACGGCTAAGTTTTTTTCAGACGACGTTAAGTCGAAAAATAGAGATGAATTGCTTGAGTTGGTGCGTCGACAAGCAAATAAGGCGGGATTTACAATTGTCACACAAAGATCAAGCTTGATCAATCCAATGTTCCGGCTAGTGTGTGAAAGGAGTGGAAGTCACATAATTCCGAAAAAAAACCGAAGCATGCGAGAACGGGCTCAAGAAAATGCAGTTGCTTATTCATGATTAGTGGATATCAAAGTAAGCAAACAAAGGAATGGAGATTGAACATTCTTAATGGAGTTCACAACCATCCCATGGAGCCGGCTTTAGAAGGAAACATTCTTGCCGGTAGATTAAAGGAGGACGACAAGAAGATTGTACGTGACTTGACAAAGATCAAGATGCTTTCAAGAAATATTTTGATACATTTGAAGAACCAAAGACCACATTGCATGACAAATGTGAAGCAAGTGTACAATGAACGTCAACAAATATGGAAGGCAAATAGGGGTGACAAGAAGCCGTTGCAATATCTAATCTCGAAGTTGGAGGAGCACAACTATACTTATTACTCAAGAACACAACTTGAAAGTAATACTATTGAAGATATTTTTTGGGCTCATCCAACATCCATTAAGTTGTTTAACAATTTTCCAACGGTTTTGGTTATGGACTCCACGTACAAAACCAACATGTATAGGATGCCAATGTTTGAGGTAGTTGGGGTGACTTCAACCGATTTGACATATTCGGTTGGGTTTGGATTTATGACACATGAGAAAGAAGAAAACTTTGTTTGGGTTTTAAAAATATTGTGTAAACTTCTTTCGTCAAAGATGAATATGCCTAAGGTGATTGTTACCGATAGGGATATGTCTTTGATGAAAGCGGTTGCACATGTTTTTCCGGAAAGTTATGCAATGAATTGTTATTTTCATGTGCAAGCTAATGTTAAACAAAGGTGTGTCTTGGATTGTAAATATCCTTTGGGCTTTAAAAAGGATGGGAAAGAGGTGAGCAATCGCGATGTGGTGAAGAAGATAATGAAGGCATGGAAAGCTATGGTTGAATCGCCCACTCAACAGTTATATGCAAATGCATTAGTGGAGTTCAAAGATTCATGTAGTGATTTCCCAATTTTTGTAGATTATACCATGACCACCTTGAATGAAGTGAAGGACAAAATTGTGAGGGCATGGACAGACCATGTGTTGCATCTTGGTTGCATGACCACAAACATGGTCGAATCGGCCCATGCTTTGTTGAAGAAATACTTGGACAATAGTGTGGGTGATTTGGGTACTTGTTGGGAGAAAATACATGACATGTTGTTGCTTCAGTTCACCGCTATACAAACATCATTTGGTCACAGTGTTTCCGTGTTGGAACATAGATTCAAAGATGTCACCTTGTACTCGGGGTTAGGTGGTCATGTGTCTAGATATGCTTTGGACAACATTGCTTTGGAAGAGACACGTTGTAGGGAAACATTGTGCATGGACAATGACATTTGTGGTTGTGTTCAAAGGACATCTTACGGGCTACCATGTGCATGCGAAATTGCTACTAAACTCCTTTAAGAGAAGCCAATTTTATTGGATGAGATATACCACCATTGGCTTAGGTTATCTATGGGTGAAGAAAGTAATGAAGTAGCTTTTTGTGTCGAGGTTGAGTTGAAGGCTATTGTAGAACGTCTAAAGAAACTCCCTTTCCAAATGAAGCTTGAGGTCAAAGAGGGTTTGCGGCAGTTGGCATTTCCTGAAACCACCTTGATGTCTCCACCACCACGAAAAGTACCAACCAAGGGAGCAAAGAAAAAATTCGACATTGCGAGGTCTAAAGGAAAAATTACATCGACTAGTCGGATCCCTTCTTCTTGGGAGGTTGTTGATTCCCAAAATCCGGATAGCCAATCGTCACCATCACCAACAACATCATCGTATAAAAGGAAAAAAGGTGTTCGTCTTGGTAAAACATCACTTTCCCCACTTCCACCACCTACTCGGTATCCAAAGCCTAAGGCTATCCCAGTTATGCGTCCTATTGATTATATGCCACGCTTCATGCTTCCATTTATTGAAAAAGTGGTGGATGTTATCGGCGACGGACATTGCGGATTCCGGGCTATAGCCGAGTTCATGGGGTTGACCGAAAAAAATCATCTCATGATCCGCACACATCTTATTCAAGAGTTGATGGATCATAGAGATGATTATGTTGAAGTATTTGCGGGTGAGGATCGTTATAACTACATTTTAAACGGATTACATCCTCCCGCAAATACAAAAACTTGTGCACATCTTGTTGATAAGTGGTTGACTTTTCCGGACATGGGACACCTTGTTGCTAATTATTACAAAATGTGTGTGGTGGTGTTGACAAATCTTGAAGTTGGAAAGTCGGAATCGTTTTTCCCACTAAGAGGGCCACCACCGCCGGGTAATCAAAAAACTCCCATCTTGTGCCTTGGGGCAATTCCAAATCATTTTGTGCTTATTTCCTTGAAGAATGGTTGTCCACTACCTCCATCATCTACGGAGTGACACAATCACAAGAAAGAAGATGCGGTGACTTGGGAAGA
Source organism: Medicago truncatula (assembly GCF_003473485.1). Lineage (NCBI taxonomy): Eukaryota > Viridiplantae > Streptophyta > Magnoliopsida > Fabales > Fabaceae > Medicago > Medicago truncatula. Next base: position 49,524,337 of record NC_053048.1, read on the forward strand.
TGAGTATTTGGATCAACATGAGTTGTTCCGAAAGCTCATGGCTATTGAAAGTGGAAACAAACCGTCCAAACCATAAAAGGAGTCAAACAAAGCGGTGCCTATTTTGTTGGACACTCCCGAAAAACCAAAGCCAAAATTTGAAGTTATTGCGGAAGATGAGGAAGATTCTATGTCACTTGATCTTCTCCAATCACTTGGTCTTTAATGAGTGATTTTTTTGTCGGTGTTAGTTCTTTTTTTTTGTAGAAATTACACCGATGTATTTTTTGGGGTCGAAATTGTAACGCCAATTTTTTGGTGGCCAATATATAACTAACATTATGTAATTTATATTGATATATATATGATAATATGACTTTTATGTGGTGAAAATAATGCAATACTTATTTATAGCTTTTTAATGTTTACGCATTTCATTTATTCGTTATTACATTCCATTTAATTTTGTTCTAATATATGATTCTTTTGTTACAAAAATTTTCAAGTGAGACATGTCTGAGGTTGCACAAATTGAAGGGCGGGTTAGGTACTCCGCGTTTAAAAAGACGGTTAAGGTTATGATAACGCCGACGGACTCTCTTGACAATTTGAAGACACAACTTAACACTTATTTTGAGCATCTTGGTGAAAATCAATATACACGTCACTTGTTTGGTCAAATGCCATGCATAGACCTAGGAGAAGATAGAGATGAATACGCATGGAAAACGGCAAGCTACATGCCTTTGCTTATTCGCGACGACGGCGACGTCGGATTTATGTTTCGGAATATGGTGGAAGATAATATATTATATATGTATGTTCGTTCCATATGCAATTGTGTTGAATGTAAGTAGGGATTTAATTTAATGATGTGTAATGAGTAGTTTAATTATGGACACTTTGTAATGTTTTGATGAATTTCAAACGTTTGTTTAATTTTAACCAAAATGTTGGTTTAATTTAATCATGAACAATTATAAAAGATATTGTATTTATCTTGATTATGACCGAGTTTCAATCTTGCATGAATTATTTAGCCTTTGGAGATGCTCTGGTTTAATTACAGGTAAAAACTGGCCGAAAAAATAGCTTGGAAATGTCTAGAATTATGCAGAACTCACTGTCTGCATAATCAGTTTTCCTCGACAGTTAACTGCCGAAGTTTGAAGGAAATCGGCGGCAGTTAACTGCCGAGGAAAATGTTATAAGAACAACACAACATAGGAGTTTCCAAAACTCCATTGTTGCGTTTTTGAGTATCCAAGTTGCGATTTTGAGTCATTTGAAGACATTAGAAGTCAATTTCAATCACAAAAACAAGTAAGTTTTTTTAATCCTATTGCATTGTTGCTTTGTGATCGAATTGTATGTTAATTTTTGTTAAATTTCGATTATATAGGTTCGATTATATTGATTTGTTGATTTTATGATATTTTAGGATAGTTTAGGTTAGAATGGTTAGAATTGTTAGGATAGTTTAGGTTAGTATAGGTTGAATTGATCGCCATTTTGTTTTGAATGTATATATGTCTCAGAATCAAAATCAGAGTAACGTTCAGGGTGATGAGAAGAAAAAAGAAAAATCTCCTATGACGTGGCATGGAATTGTTTGCGATGGTTCCGAAAAAAAGAAGGGTTCGAAGGTGCCAGTGTACAATCACTCGAGGTTGAGGAGGAGCGGGAGGACATGCTATTTCGGTCCTCAACCAAAAGAAGGTACCGCAGGGACTGTAGCGGACAAGCCAATTGATTTGTGTGACGAGGAAGAATGACAGTAATGGCTTTTAATGCCTAATTGTTTTGGATTTTTTTATGTTTTATTTTTGTGTCGCGCACATTTTGTTTGACATTATGGTATTTAGAATAAAATTGCATTTTGAATAAATAAATTTGAAAACAAAATAAGATAATTATTGTTCCATTCAAAACAAAATATATGTTATCACATTACATTGCATTACACATTAGATTCTGAAATTTTCCTTCCAGCTGCAAAATCTTCGCCAAATCTTCTTTCACGAATTGCAAGCAAATCAACGGGACACTTATATTATATAGTAGTGTTCAGGTTTGACTAGACAACTAAAACTTTCGGCGCGATCTGCTCCCTCATATGGGTCATGGCCTCAAACCACTGCTGAGGGGTCATGCTCATGACCTCCTCCTGGCCTAATTGCGCATCAGCGTAGGCAACAACGCCACTAACCATGTCATAGGTGTCAGGCGAGCTTCTCGCCTCATACCGCTCCCACTGGTCTGCAATGATCTGCTCTTCATTTGCAGGCCTCGGAAGATCTCCTGGAATAGGCAGCAAGATATGAGGGTGAGACACCCTAGTGTACCATATGACATAGCCATCCGCCACCCGCCATGTATCCTCTCCTGCCTGCTCACCCCGATCGTCCGCCTTAAGCGTGTGAGTGCGGAAGTCGACGAACATCTGCACAATGAAAGGCGGTGGGAGGTCCCTAACATCAGTCGGATGTCTGGGGATGGTCTGCACGTATCCGTACTGCCTCAAAACCCTCTTGGGCAAGTGACGGTACACCCTACGGACACCGCACATAATCCATCCAGAATACCAGAAAACCTCCTCGAAGTCCTGGATCTCTCTGTGCTCCTTGTACGGCTTCTAGCATACATCATCTAACTGTATACGATCGAGCAGTGACCAATACGTGATCCCCTCCCCATGACCCTTCGGGAGCTTCCACCTCGCTGCAACCGGATAGTTTTCCAGGTAGTCAGTGTTGAGATCAACACTGAAAAACCCTGGAAAATGCGCCAAAAACCATGTCTGCACAAACCAAACAAATAACATTTATAAATTATTACGCACGGAAAAATATAACAAAAATAAAAGTTAACAAAAAAATAAAGTTAACATAAATATAAAATTTAAGTTTTCTTACAGTGAGCAGTGTCACGCTCCCCCCAAGCGCTCTGTGTCCAGGCCTACATGCATCCGCCAACTCGCCGTATAGGTAGGCGAGGGTCATACCTCCCCAGGAATAATTACGCATCCCTGCGTAGCCGTCCGCCATGGTCGTCAAATATATCAGCTCGATGCGCTTGTTGCTTCTATCGCCAAACAACAAGCATCCAACCAAGTACAGAAGGTAACACCGGACGCAGTATGTCCTGACCCTCGCCAGCTCCTCAAGCTCCTCAGGATCCTCCGTACCCGCCAATACGTTGGCCCTACCAAGGTACGAGGTATAGAAGTCCCTCAGCCTCGGGTAGCTAATGTACCCACCGTACTTCTGGTTGCAGATCTTTTCAGCCTCATGCTGGGACACACCCAGATACGTCATCAGCTGTGCCGCTCCCTCATGCTTGGGCATCTTCTTCCCATGATCCAACATCCGCCCCTCAATAGGAAGATGCGTGAGACATGCGACATCATCCAATGTCACAGTCATCTCCCCCATCGGCATGTGGAAGGTGCTGGTCTCCGGATGCCACCTCTCGCATAAAGTCAGCAGCAGGGCATGAGGCACGGTGGAGTACCCCAAGTAAACCAAATCATGTAGCCCGCTCTGCTGAAGCGCATCCCAAAACCAATTCTCATTCCCGTTAGGGCGTCCGAGAGTGAGAATCTTGGCCCCATGATTAATCGGTTTAAGCACGCGGGTCTTACGAACCTGAAATAATAGAAAAATAAATATGGTTTAAACAAAAACACATATAAAGAAAACAATTAAACATAAAAAATAGAATTAAAAAAATAAACATATAACAGTGTATATAATAATTAAAACAAACACACATTTAAAGAAAATAATTAAACATAAATAAAAAGAATTAAAAAAAACACATATAGAGGTGGATATAATAATTAAAACAAACACACATTTAAAGAAAATAATTAAACATAAAGAAAAAGAATAAAAAAAAACACATATAAAAGTGCATATAATAATTAAACAAACACACATTTAAATTAAAGAAAATATTTTAACATAAAGAAAAACCAATTAAAAAAAACACATATAAAAGTGGATATAATAATTAAACAAACACACATTTAAATTAAAGAAAATATTTTAACATAAAGAAAAACCAATTAAAAAAAACACATATAAAAGTGGATATAATAATTAAACAAACACACATTTAAATTAAAGAAAATATTTTAACATAAAGAAAAAACAATTAAAAAAAATACACTTACATTATTTGAATTATACCAGAGTGGCAACGCCACATGACCGGCATAAGAGTGGAGCAAGGACAAGTTAGCCGGTCCACCAGGAAAGGGAGGGTCCGTAGGTAACACCTCCGGTGCAGCAGCTGCTGCAATGTCATCCTCGTCTCCTGCATCCTGCTGCTGTGGTATATGATCCTGGTCATATCCACCATCCGTCACATCATGCTGTACCTGATCCTGATAGTTCAGGTACTCCACCCCAGTCTGGTCAACAGGCTGTGACGGGTCAACAACTTGTGACTCCTCAGGCTGTGTAGCCTGAGAGCTTCCTGAGCCATCTCCCCTCTGACCTCTACCCCTCTTTGGGATGTGGCCGCTCTGCCTCTCCCTGCGGTGGCTCTGAGTCATGGCGCGCCTACCACCAATCATCTTCGATGGATCAATGGGGTCCTGATCGACCATATCTACAAAAAAAAAAAAAAAAAATTAACATCATTTCAATAACCTAATCAAACACATTAAACCTAAACTAAACATAAACATAAACCTAATTAAACCTAAACTAAACTAAACATAATTAAACCTAATTAAACATAAACATAAACACATTAAACCTAAACTAAACATAAACAAAATTAAACTCATTAAAAGTACAACAATGAACATAATTCTCGTGTAACCTAAACTAACTAAAAAATCAAAATAAACTTAACCAAACTATAATTAACATCATTTCTATCATTTCCATAACTAAACTAACTAAATAATCAATAAAATTGTCATTGAGACATTTTATCAAACACTTTGTGTGCAAAGTATAAAACATATTCAAATTGTGTTCATTTGCCACCATTCAAAGCCACATTATGATTTAAACTACATAGGCAACAACTACATTCATTTATCAATACATAAACTACACATGCAATGATGAAATTGTTAATTCATTTATAAAACCTAACCACATGCAAACTAGTCAATTTTTTTAAAAAACTTAACATAAACAAATTAACATTAACATTAAAATGTTTGACACAAGTTACTTGTGATAATGTGCACTTGATTTGCTTGCAATTCGTGAAAATGGATTTGGTGAAGATTGGAGAGAAATTGAGAATTTTGAATGTTTTTTTGTAAATGAGAGGTTCTGGTTCTGCGTTCTGGTTATGTCCAGATTTCCTCGGCAGTTAACTACTGAGATTTTCCTCAGCAGTTAACTGCCGCCGGTTTCCTAAAAACTTCGGCAGTTTACTACCGAAGGGCATTTCCGTATTTTACTCGTGTGGCACAGCCATACTATATGTGGGAACAACAATTCTCAAAATTTTATTATTTTAAGGGTTAATAGAGTTTTACCCTGAAATATAGGTGCTTTTGATTTTGCCCTGTAATTTTTTTTTTTTTTTTTTTATTTCGTCCTTGTAAAATAAAGATTGTTCCTGACTTCCTATGACTCAGCAGAATCTCTTACGTGGCATTTAAGTGGATATTTTTTTTTATTTTTTCATTGGTCACATGTATAATTCATTTAACACATCATATTTAATTAAAAAAACCCAAAAAATAAAATATAATTAAAAAAATCTGAAAATTAATTTTTGAAAATTTGAAAAAAAAAATCTGGAACTTAATTTTCAAAATAAAATAAAATAGAAAATATATTTGAAATTAAAAAAGTTCAGATTTCTTTTCAATATAAAAATTATGGAATAAAAAGTCTAAACAACCTTTTTTAAAATAATTTTTTTTCCAGAATTTTTCTTTTCAGAAAAATATATATTATTTTCCAGAATATTTAATTTTTTTTAGAAAAAATAAAAAAAATTATATTTATTTACCAGAATATATAATTTTTTTACAAAAATAATTTTATTTTTATATAAAAATAGAAATTTATCCTATTTTCCTGAATTTTTATTTTTTTAGGAAAAGTAAACAAAACTTTTTATTTAAAAAATTGAACGTATTTTAATTTCGGATTTATTTTTCTAATTTTCAAATATATTCTCCGATTTTTTTTATATATTTTTAAAATCAAGTTCCATGATTTTTTATTATATTAGAAAATATAATCTGAAATTTTTCTATTTTTTTTTATTTTAAAAAACTAATTTTCAAATTTTTAATTTTTTTTTAATTATAAATGATGTGTAATATGTTTTTTACAAGGACCGAATCGAAAAAAAATATTTTACAGGGGGCAAAACCAAAAGTGCCCTATATTACAGAGGGTAAAACACTATTAACCCTTATTTTAATTTTTAAAAAATATCTTATCAAATACTTATAGAATACTCCACATATACAAAAGGATACCTCGCATATATATATCCTAGACAAGATGATGGGTAAAAAAGTGAGACAATGTTGTAAAAATTCAGTAAAAATATATAATTCAATTTTAGACATGCATTAGTAGAATTTATTGATGAACCGTTTAAAATTACTTCTTATGGATGAAGGTAAAGAGAGATGTTTCAATTAATCAACATTAGATAAAATTTGTGTTGAGTTCTTTTAATGATGCTTCTCTCGATATCCCAACATATGAAAGTATAATATGGTTTAGAAGAATTTTTTTATTTTTTTATTTTGATCACATATTATTTTTAAAAAAATGCCACTTTTATATAATATAATAATGAATAGTAATCTGCCATTAATTTTTTTCTTTTCAATAAATTTAATTTGTTATCTTTCTATCATAACAATGGTTTGTTAGTTATTGTTCATCTCTCCAACGATTTCTTTTTTCACACACTTCACATCAATCAAAATTTAACTTTGTTAGTCATTGAAGAAAAATTTAACTTTCCACCAACTCATCTTATGTATAGAATTTAAACTCTTCATGCAGCTATTATTATAGATAACAAAATTTTGTTTAAATTTGCAGATAACAAACAAAAAAAAAAAACTTTATTTAAAAATAAAACAAACTTGTGTTTTTCAAATAGATAACATTTTTTTTTTTGACAAAAAATAGATAACATTTACTAATTTTATTCCGTTCAAAAAAGTTAATTAGTTTTGTTGAAAAAGAGTAAGAGTAATTGAGAAAGATTATGATTGACAAATTGTATCCTTAAACTATCAAAACGTTAAATTCGTACTCGGAGGACACTTGCAAAGAAACAGAGGGAGTAATTAATTAACTTTTTTTTTTTTTTTTAAGAAAATGTGCTTATAACATTTCATTAATGATAATAGTTTCAATACAATGTGGGACAACATAATAAAAGTTGGGACTAGCTAAAGAAGTGGCTTCCCTTGCTAACGCATGAGCCGCCGCATTCGCTTGTCGCCTAATAAACTCAACCCTTGAGTTTGTGAAAGAAAACAATTCTCGGCACGCACCAATGATATTTCCAAACTCTGTAACATCCGTCGTGCGGGAATGAAAAGCATCTCTCGTGATCTTGGAATCAATCTCAAAATCAACATGATCGAATTGCATGTCCGTTATCCATTGAAAGGCATGATATAATCCCAAAGCTTCACCGATTTCTACTAGATAAATATGATTAAATTGATGCACCTTAGCTAACACAAAAGTTCCTGTGTCGTCCCGAACACAAATGCCAATACCTATGCGATGGAAATGTTCCGAGAAAGCCGCGTCTACATTGCACTTAAACCTTCCAACACTTGGTGGCTGCCAATGGGTGATAGCAGGTCGAGGTTGGAGCTGTTGCTGCTGCACAGTCTGCTGCACAGACACGGCAGGCTGCAGCTGCTGCTCGGACACGGCAGGCTGCAGCTGCTGCTCGGACACGGAAGGCTGCTGCTGCTGCACGGACACGGCAGGCTGCTGCTGCTGCACGGACACGGCAGGCTGCATCTGCTGCACGGACACAGAAGGCTGCAGCTGCTGCATACCCGGCTGTAACAGCACTTCTGCTCGCGGTAAATTAGCTTCCTGCTAGTCCTCAATCATGTGTCTAGCTCTATCAACAACTTGCGCACTCACCTCATTTACGTCTTCCCAAATTTTGAGATTCCGATGCTTCCACAAGCTCCAGCAAGTCGCAGCAAAACGCTGTTGGACATTCATATTTGAGTTTTGGAGTAAATAGAAGATTGTATTGACAGCAGAATCCGAATTTATTGCTGCATTTTGAATATCGTACCAAATTCCAGCTGATAAACTTCACTTTGTATTAAATTCAAAGTTGTATAATAGTACAAACTTCATTTTCCTCTAAAAAATAGTATAAACTTCACTTTCAAATTTCTTCAAATCACACGTTTTTAAATTTGTAAAAAAAGAGTAACAAAAAAATGTTTAATGAAAATAGACAGTTAGTTTTCAAAACATCTATAGTTATGGGGTACAGTTTAATTAGAAAAATAGTTCGCTTGCCATGGGGTAAATTTGTCTACAAAATAATATAACCAAAAAGTTGTCAAGTGTGTAGTTAACTTTAGAGTCGTCCTTTGTGTGGTTAACTTTAGAGTTGTCCTTTAGATAGACAAAATCATATGCAACTAAAAACAAAATCATGTAACTAATTATCGACCAAACCTTTAGCTGCACAAATTTACTCTTAACAGCTAAACTACTTTTTGGTCCTTGGTAGCATTTCTATTATTTTTTTCTTCTCTTGAAATGCTGGTGAATTCTTGGAAACAGTGGTTAAAATCCAGAATGTGTGTCTATGAGAGATCCAAAAGAGAAGATTACTTGGGTTAAATGATTTGAGGTGCGTAAATCAAAACGTGGATGTGAGTTGGGAGGTCTTTGGAGTAAGAGTTGACGCGAAGGAGGTTCTTTGTCTGAATATATCTTCAACTAGACAAATTTCTTCAGATGCTGTCCATGGTTTACCTATGTCTTGCCTGGTTCTGTGAGGGCAAGGATGGTTGAACAGTTTCAGTTAAATCTACTTATGATGTTTCGCAACATTCGATAAGCAAATTTTCAGTTGGAAAATTACATGCCAACGTGCAAGCATGTACTCATTTCATTAATTAATCTGTGAACTATATTCTAAAAGGGGCATGAGTACAAGCTGCATGTCTAGCAATGCTGATCACTGCATTTCAAGGATAGATTCACAACAAAAGATATACAACATAAACCAACAAATCTATTTCTCAACATATCTTCTGAAAGAGATCAATCTGAAGATAACAGACAAGTGTTTTAAAAATCAGAATATGACTCATATTAGACATGAGTCATGACCCCCAAAAAAATCTATAGATTTCAATTATAGCACAAGCAGATATTATTTACCGTGGGAACAAAAACGATTGAACATTTTAGCCAACACAACAGTAATGTCTCCTCCAGTTTTTCCATATGATAGAGATGTCTTTGTATAGTCAGATAAGCTTGCTGTAACTCAACTCACAGGAACAAGTGTTTAAATTCTCCATTTGCAAGCTGACATAGCTTATGGTAGCTGAGCATATCTGCAAGCATTGAAACAATATCAGAACCCACAGCTTAATATGCTTAGAAATTTGAAATTTCACTTATAAAAAGGACCATAGAGAATAAATATCATTCCATTAAGTTTTAGAGTCATGTCTCAAAATCAATATGACAACCAGTTTGAGAAAAGGGAATAAAAAACAATACCAATTTCATCACCAAAGTTGGTCCATAACTCAGCTTTGATGGACTTGTCACTGTTAACAATACCAATAACTTCTACAAAACTTGTAAGAGGAGCAGGGGGTGATCCTTTTACAATCAACTGCTTCTCATCTGGTGATTTTCCAATGACAGCTAGAACGTCAGATCGCACAACCTGCATCACTGTACGAACCCTTCTTCCGACATAAAAGGGCAACAGTTCTGCATTGACAATGACTGCAGGGCTTAATGGATCCATATTCTGCAATATGCACAACAAGATGAATTAATTCGGAGTCAAAATAAGGTGAAAAAGGTATTGATGGTATGAAAATGCTGTCTTGTTTGATCTATTTGACACTCGAATGAAACAACCAACTTAATGTAATAATGCATCTACCAGTAATTTACTCCTGTACAGATTTCAAATGTCTCCTGATTCGATAAAACTATAATTTAGAGCATATATGTGTATAATAGAGAGTGTTTTACTATAATTTTTAGGAGTGGAAAGTACCTTACTCAAAGACCAAAATATACAAAAGAACTAACTAGATAGGTATAAATGGAAAGAATACTACGTAGCACGGATACTTCAAATCGAAGGCTTGTCCGGTGTCTGATAGTATGATACGACCCAATTCGAGTAGGGATCACACTCCAGAAATTAGAGGGAGAAACTAGAGAAAAGAGAAAGAAAATTCATTATATTTTTCATTGATTCTCATAATAAAGCATACAATGCTTATATAGACTTGTGCATACTCATAATAAGATAAGTGTACCCTAACATACTCAATATTATCCCCTAACAATAGACCTTCTAGATCCTTCTAGATTAAGGTGAGTCATAATAACTTCTAGAACTAGATGAGTCACCACATTAGTGCTCCTTATTCTAAATATCCTATCATAGTATCTCGAACTAACATGACACTGATGCATGTGGTTACATTCACTAACTTCAATTCTCTCAGATTACTATATACGAGTTGCATGTGTTTTATGCTTCATAGAGAGATTGAAATATATTGCACCACATTTCATTTACATTTTAATTTAAATAATTGAAACAAAATGATGACAAACTAAATAATCTGAATTGAATTCGTTCATTTCTTCCCTTGAATCAAATCTACAATTGATTGTATTCCGTTGCATCAAAATAAACGAGCAACACAAATCAATGCAAGAATTGTTGAATCAATCATGAACACGAAATTAGGGTTTATTATTTACACAGAAAAGACAAAAGAACGCAGAAAAAAGAGAAAGTGGCGTATGTATTTGATGCAGAAGAGCGTAAAGAAGCATGAAAAATGGTTTGTTAGAGAATGAAATGATGAATTGGAAGGGTTAGTTACCTGATTGATTGATTCAATTTGCAGATGCAAATTGCTGAAAAACGAAGCGGGAGATCGGAAACAGACGAGACGGGAGTAGACTGAGGGAGCGCGCCTTTTTCCTTTCCAGAACCCTTCTACTGTACTCCTTCGGTCCTCCCTCTATTTATAACAAGAATCTTTTGAAATTTTTCCTTCTTCCTTTTTATAATTTTTTAATTTAACAGTTGTATTTATTACTTTTATTAAAATTTTGAGATTAAAAAATGAATATCACCAAGGAAAAAATTTAGGTGCATATTTTTTCACGTGTTTTTAGTATAATTTTTAACTAAATTATTACTCTGATCTACTCAAAGTAAATAAGGAAATGCATCTAAATTTTGTCCTATTACTAATTATTATGAATGAGTTATACAAGAAATACTAATAAAAATACGTGAAAATAAATAATATTTTTAAATAATAATCACTCATCCATTATGTATGGTTAACCAAAATTTCTAATCGGTCAAATATCATATTTTCATTAAAAGTCCATATCATTCCATTAGGAAGTAGGAGGAATTTATCTTTCTCAACTTTCTACTCATAATACCAATTTTGTGTGTTGGACAAAGTTTTGGAACATTCACACTATCCCCACTTAAAATCTTACTTGGAGAATTGATCCATAGAGGAATGATGCTTGATCATTTTTGTTCTCGTTGTGGTAATTTTGACGAAGATTTGGGTCTTGTCTTTAAAGTGTACACCTGGATGAAAAATGTGTGGTTTCACTCACCTTTGAGTGTTTGATTTGAGGATTATCCCCTCTCTTTCATACCTTGGCTTGAATAGGTATTTTCTCATTCGTCATTACATCTCATCTGTTATTTCTCTATGTTACGGTATTTGCTTTGCTCTTCACAAGTCTTGTTTTGATGGGAAACAAATCCTTGTGGAGGATATTGTTTGCAAGGCTTGAAATGTAGTTGATGACTACAAATTTAATGTTGAACACGCATGTAATGTAATATGTGCGGTATTGGTGTTGTTACGAGAGATTCATATGTATATGATGTAGCAACGACCACTTGGTGTGTTGAAGCCCTTCCATATTTTGATATTGGTGAGGCTTTGGGTGTAAGGTTAGCAATTCAATTTGCTCTAGATACGAGGTTTTTTCAAGTGATGTTTGAAGGAGACTCTCTTGATGTGGTATGTGATTTTCACACATGTAATATGTAACGTCTCCGCTTGGTGGGCATGTAACGCCCGAGGCTGATGAGGGTGGAGAGTGGTCCGGCTCCTGGCATGCTTCTAGGCAAAATTGAATCACATCGGAATGAGAGGGATCCTGAGGCCGTGCAGGTATGAGACTGCATGATTGAAGGAAGACTTATAAGAATTGTTTGGTACTACCTATATCAACAAGATGCATTTTCTTTTTGGTAGCTCATTCCATAAGAACTCCACAGTTAAGCGTGCTTGACTTGGAGTAGTCTTTGGATGGGTGACATACCAGGAACTTTTTCGGTAAGCGTGCGGGTGAGGACAAAACACGCTGAAAAGACTCGTGTTGGTTTGTAGGGTCAGTCGGCAATGCTTAAAGTCGTCTGTGATGTTACAAATGGTATCAGCAGACCTCTTCCAGTACGGTGTGGTTCGGGACGAACCAAGCGGAAGTTGGTGGGCATGTAATACCCAAGGCTGACGAGGGCAGGGAGTGTCGCCGGTGCAAGGGGCGTGACAATGAGCAGCTCCCGACAGCTTCTAGACGAACCGAATCACATCAGAATGAGAGGGATCCTGAGGCCGTGTAGGTATGAGACTACATGGTTGAAGGAAGGCTTATAAGAAGTGTTTGGTACTACCTATATCAACAAGATGCATCTTCTTTTCGGTAGCTCATTCCATAAGAACTCCACAGTTAAGCGTGCTTGACTTGGAGCAATTTTGGGATGGGTGACCTACATGGAAATTTTCCGGTAAGCGTGCGAGTGAGGACAAAACACGCTGAAAAGACTCGTGTTGGTTTGTGGGGTCAGTCGGCAATCTTGAAACTGGGATGTTACATAATCAATCTTACTTTGGTATGGAGCTTGGAGATTGCAATCGTCTTAGCTCCAATTTTAATTTCTTTTCATTGAGCCATGTTAAACGCAGTGCTAATACGAAGGCTCATTTTTTTAGGTTAAATCTGTCTTATCTTCCTCATCTATTGTTTGGATTGAGGAATATTATCCTTGTATTGCTTCTTTTGTTGTAGGTGATTTGGTTGTTTAATCAAATCTTCTTTCCGTCGGAAAAAACTGAAGTAAAATATAATTGTGCTCAAGTAAATAAATAAAATTTTGTCGATAAAAAAAACGTGTATCCCTCCCAACCCATTTCTCTTTGTGCAAACTTTTAATTTTATGCGAGTTCTATGATATAAATCATCTTGGTTGTGGATTAGTATTTGAAAATCGTCTGAAATTTCATCGATAACTCACGACCCACTTTGTTGTAGCTTCTGAAACTTTGCCACTTTTACTTGTCAATATTTGCCAAAATTAGAAGTAGATTTTTATATTTATTTTCCGAACTTTTGTCAAATCAAAACATATCATATCACTGTCTATTTAAGTCACAAGAAAGAAGAGTCGTCCCGAACTTCTACTTTTTGTGACCGTGAGTGTCTATTTTGGTAGATCTAATTATTTAACATAAACTTCATTTATGCACACTTGTATTATTGAAAATTTTCACGTAAAGTTCGTTACATTGAAACCAGGTCTTATTATTAATTTTTTTGAAATAAAATTCGCATAAAACCCACTCAGTTAGAGTGTTGAAACTTGAAAGAATGCCTTACTTACTCTTTTTTTTTTTTTGGTAGTGTACTTACTCTCATTTCATATAGGGGAACTGACTACGCTAAATATTGCCATTTATTTTTTAAAATACATGATATTTTGAATAATTTCTGGACTATATTGAACATTCTTTTCTAGTCTTACTTTTACTTGACATCAACAATGGTCAAATAACATATTAAGAATTACAAAACAAAAGGATCTATAAACAGATAATGCACAGGAAAGCTTGTTCATAAAATAAAAGATGCTTAAATATGGAAATGGTCCCTGCAAATATCTGGCATTTTGGTTTTAGTTCCTATAAAAATATTTTTTTGGTTTTAGTCCCTGCAAATATAGAATATTTAGTTTTGGTCCTTGGTATTTTGTTTTAATCCTTGTAAAATCATTTCATATTGAAATTGGTCCCTATAATATTCATTTTAGTCCTCATTTTGAGGGACTAAAATCAAATATTCTACATATTACAAGGACCAAATCCAATATGAATCAATTTTACAAGGACTAAAACAAAATACCAAGGACTAAAATCAAATTTTTTATATTTGCAGGGACTAAAACCAAAAAAATATTTTTACAGGGACTAAAACCAAAATGTCAGATATTTGCGGGGATTATTTTCACATTTAAGTCAATAAAAGACTCTACAAGAACCTGTTCAAGAGACAGACGGATGATGCAGTTGTAGTTCTAATTCTGCATACAGGATCTTCATTGAAGATTCTAAAACCATCCTTTTCATAATTACATGCATTTGATTTTGGTCATCCATTATACGCATTTCAAAACTATAAATGAATCAAGGGACAAAGTTAAGCTTGCAAGTTCGAAAGTCAATTCAAAATATTGGATGGTAATACTTCTTATATTCGCACATCCCGCACGTACATCTCATTTCTGCCTAAATTTCACCAAACTCCAGGACAGCACTCATTACTACATGAATGAATCGATCTAACAATGGAAGGAAATTATCTTATCTAAAGAAAGCTAAATCAAACTAGTTGATCGCCAGTGACATGCTGATCCAAATTCCAAACTCTCCCATCATATTGTTGCGTGTCAATCATATTTAGAATTTTTCAGTTTTTGCTCCCAAATCCACGAGGAGGTTGCCTTAACGTTGAGTCTGCAAATAACCTCCTTGACTCTGCTTTCTTTCTCCTCCTTGCAGTGCCAGGTGGAGCCTGATATAGGCAGAATGCAGAAAGTAAAAGACATCAAATTTTCTGATAAAAAGCATGCATAGACAAATACAAGAACAAAATTCACAATAATGGGTTCTGCATTTTTCTTCTTTATTTCTTCTCCATAGCTTCACTAGGATGTTTTCCGGCTAAAAAAGGTGTAGAATGTCATAAATGACTCAAACCACACCCATGTTTGTGGAATCTTAATACACATTGCACTAACTTTTTAAACATGGAAGGAAATTACATTAAGATAATAGGATTCAGAATATCTTCATCCGTGGATGAAATGCACATCAGTCATACATTATAAGCATAACACCTAAGTCATGTTAAAACTACGATTAGCAAAATGGCCTGCCCGAAAGATACCTGTAGATGTGGGTTAAAATAACTAATATACTTTGCACAAACATGAAATAAAGTACTATCTCTGGCTCATTATACGTGTTCTGTTTAGAATATTTTTTCGTCGCAAATTATGTATATTTTAAAATACCAAGACAACATTAATTATTTTTTCAACAAATATCTCATTTAAACAGTTTATCCTCCCAAGTCCTAACTACTGCACTACCACTTTCAACTACTCCAATTAATGTAATGTCTTACTCTTTAGTAAAGGCATTTTAGTCTAAGCACATTATTTTATTAAGAAATGAGCATTGTCTTAAACAATACTTATAATGTGATAGAAGGAGTAACTCAAAAATTGCTACAACTCATATATGTAGAAAATAGAATCACCTTTTCCTCTGTTTTAAGTGCTTCCTCAAGATTACTAAGTGTTGGCATCGATCCACCTTCCATTACACCCATTAGGTTCTTCATCCGAACACGCATTTGAAATAGTTGAGCTACAAGTTGGCTTACCTGACATTATAGTTGTGTATTTCTCGAAGTTAGAAAGTATAGCATCAGTATAGAAACCACAGCTTCGAAGGTCACTATGACAAAACAAGTAAAAATTTGAAAGAAAATTTATTCTACTTACCTGCTGCTCTGTTTTCCCTGAATCCTGAGCAACTCTTTTCCTCCTAACAGGGGATTCTGCCAACAGTTCTGGCTTTTCCCTTTCCTCTGGAAATAAACAAGAAAGGTTAGTAAGCAAAATCAATTAATCCAGATTTAACAGATATGAATGGATTGATTAGTATAAAGAAACAACCAGGGGTCATTGCTTTTATTATCACTTCCATAATCTCCAAATTCCTCTCTGCTTCTCGAATTTGAGCAGGAGTAACCTGTAAGCATGCAGATGAGATGACAAACGTGTGCAAATATATAATCAAAACTGGAAAGATAGGAAAAATGTGCAAATATAATCGATGCTCCATTTTAAGGTTGATGGACTAAACTTGGTAAATTGCATATAATTGCCTACTTTCCTCCCAATTGCTATAAGGCACCAAATACATGAAACTGTAATAAGTAGAAATATTTAGGGATAGTTCATATGCTGGTCCACACCTTTGCCATACCAGGAATCATCCCAATGACTCGGGACACAGAACCCATTTGTGCAACAGCACGGGTTTGCTTTAGAAAATCATTAAAGTCAAACTTTGCACTCATGATCTTCTTTTGCAGGTCCTCAGCATCTTCTTGTTGCATCTATAATAAATGTAGTTGATATGTGAACATTTTGTTTTCATTGTGTCGATGACTGTACAGAAAACAGCAAGACTTACAACTTCTTGTGCCTTCTCCACAAATGAAAGGACATCTCCCATTCCTAGTATTCGCCCAGCCATTCGGTCGGGGTAGAAAGGTTCAAGATCTTCCATGCGTTCCCCGCGTCCTACCAACTTAATTGGCTTTCCAGATACCTGTCATCATGGAACTACCCAATCAAATAAATTATATAAGAGAAAGGAGAGAGCTTATAATATTGTAGTAAATCAATCACATTATAGTTTTTAATATGGTTTAGAAACATAGGCAAAATTGTCGCTTAGAAAGCAATACTCCACAGAGAGTATCATAAAATTTGTTTTGTGCCATTTTGAAGGTAAAACATCAAATTCAATGGAGATTAAGTTGTCAAAACGGTTCCTTGTGATTTCTAGCTTTATGTCAGTAAACTGATAGGAAACAATTGGTATTGAAATGAAAAATTGAAGGAAGAACATAATCTTATTAGAGAAGTCCTCTGTATACAACTCTAGGCTGATTCCAAAGCGCCTGACATCTCCCAACAAATTCGGAGTTACTCACTAACTACCTACAAATTCCACCTTAATTCTTATTTATAAAGCCCACCCCTAACCCTTTACTAACTACTGACAGAACAGAGGCCCATACTCTGCGTCTCAAATTATAAGTCGCTTTACAATATCATTGAAACATTAATGTTACTTTTCCTATAATACCCTTAACTATTTATTACTCTTTCTTCTTTCAATTTTGGCTTGATTGATCATTTGGTCCCTTAACTTAATTTTTTTTTCGAATTGGTCCCCTAAATATTAAACGTTTCAAATGGTCCTGTATCTTTGTTTTAGTCATCAATTTTGTCATATTTTATCAATTTTAAACCCATTAAAAAGTAGACCGTTGGATAAAGGAGGTCTATCAGATCTAACGGTGTATCACCAACACATAATTTATATTGAATTATTCCTCTTCTTCCTCATCTTCATCTTCTTCGTATAATCATCATCAACATTCATGAATCAGAAACCCAAGAAAATCAAACCAAGCAACTAACAAACACAAAATCAAACCCAATCATCAAACTTCAACACAAAAAATCAAACTCAATCATCTCACCTCAACACAAAATATCGTGACCTGGGTTCTTCTCCTCAAATCAATTCCACTATCACCCCTTCTCACATCAAATCAATTCACCCTTTCTTTCTCAATAAAACTCTTTTCAATCTAATAATCGGTTTTCGACGAACAGCAGATTGAGAAACCTTGTTTTCTTCTTCTGATTCTTCCGTCGAATCTTACTAAAGATAGAAACGGAACCTTGGTTTTCGACAAAGCAATTCAAAACCAGTACGAATTCTTGGTCCAGAGAATGGGAGTTCCTCCTCTGTATTCTCAGAGAATAGGTCAATATTTTTTTTATTCATATTTTCATTGATTAAGCCTTCATACTTCACCAGATAGCATTATAACTATTTTAAACTTTATTGATTATTTCTTTAAGAAAAATAATTCTAATTAGCAATTACTATTTTACTGATTATTTTGTACTCAATAAGTAAACAATAAATTTGATGTGAGAAGGGGTGACAGTGGGTTTGATTTGAGGAGAAGAACCGAGGCACCATTTTTTGTGTTGAGGTGAGATGATTGAGTTTGATTTTTTGTGTTGAAGAAGATGAAGATAATGAAGAAGAGGAAGAAAGCGATATAAGTTATGTGTTGGTGATACACTGTTAGATCCGATGGACCTCCTTTATCCAACGGTCTTATTTTTAAGGATTTTAAAATTGATAAAATAGGACCAAATTGATGACTAAAACAAAGGTAGAGGACCATTTTGAAACGTTTAATAATTAGGGGGACCAATTCGAAAAAAAGAATTAAGTTAAAGGACCGAATGATCAATTAAGCCTTCAATTCTTTAATTTATTTTTCCTCCATTGAAACTAATGTTACTTTTCCTATAATACCCTTAACTATTTATTACTCTTTCTTCTTTCAATTCTTTAATTTATTTTTCCTATGCCATTAATGAAGGATAATTTTGTAAAATTACTCCTAATTATAATTTACGACTTATAATATGGGACGTAGGGACACAAAGGATCAAGCAAATACAAGAACAAAAAGGATGATAATTTTTTTTGGTCCTCATGCAACTAGAAATCACATTTTGTAAATTAACGGGACTAACTTTCAAGAGCTCGTAATGTTGAAAATTCTGGTATAGCGGGTAACTATTGGTTAAGACGAGAACCAATGTAAGGTAGCATTGTCTGAAAGTAAAATACAAAATAAAAACATCTCATGAAAGCTAAGATAAAACAAGCAAACCTCTTTGACACTCAAAGCTGCTCCACCTCTTGAATCACCATCTAGCTTTGTCAAGATGGCACCAGTTATTCCAATCTCAAGATTGAAAGTAGTCACCAAAGCTGTTCAATCAAAAACAAAACAGTGAAGTCGATTTTGGGATGGTTTTGGCTGTCAGAGTATAATAACCAACATCAGGAGCATAATTATACAAAAACCTAACTAAAATATGGTTTTTTGGTTTCTAAAGGTATCACTTGCGAGCAAATGTAAAGACCAACTCATTCGAGGATCTGGAGCGCATTCAAGAGTTGCCTCTCCCAAAAGGTGAATTTCTGTACGCATAAGTCAGGGATTGAACCCTTGACCACATACTTAAGTTGCTTCCCCTCGGATTACACCAATTTGGTAGTAAAATATAATAATATATGTTTAATAATATGCCAGCCATTAATTTAGAATCAGTTCATAAATATAAATAATTTATTTTTATAGAAAAATATTTTCTTTTTAATGTAAGAGTTGATACTTTAAACGTCACTTTTGAATACCTGCTGCTTCTTGCCCTGTCATAGCATCCACAACTAACAAGACTTCTGTTGGATTCAGTACCCGTTTCACATCTTTTAACTCATCCATCATTGCTTTGTCTATCTGTTTCATAAGAAATAACAACCTTGATGAGCATAAAAGAATTTATTCAAACATTAAAAAAATCATGAAATAATTATTCATTGTAACATTTTCAGTCATATAAAGAATTACCTGCAGCCTACCAGCAGTGTCAACAATAACCACATCAATTTTCTTCTTTTTGGCCTCTTCAAAACCTTGTTTAGCAATGTCTGATGGTTTAACATCGGTACCTGCTGTATATACAGGGACGTCCACCTGATACAAGCTATAACTAATTATAATCATCTAACTAGATGCAAATAGAGAGAATAAAGGTTAAGAGATGAGTCAAACAATGCTAATTGGATCTTGATGTTAGATGCCTGAATCCAATTTGTTAAAAAATAAGAATGCTCGCAAAATTTCTCGTGTTTCCTTCATAATTTTTATCCAGACAGATCATTAAAATCAGTGGAAGATGCTAAAGCAGCACCTATCAAGGCTAGCATAATTCCAGTAGCCCAGGAAACACATCACTTCTAATATACTACAATGCACATTCTTCATGGTTTCATGCAACAAAAAACTATATTTAATTGAATTAAAATTACATGACTGACTATATTTAAATGTGGTGTATGTATCATTAAAGAAATTGAAACTTGTTAACAACTTCAATGAAACAAAAATCTGGTACCTGTTTACCCAAGATAGTAAGCTGGTCGATAGCAGCAGGTCTATAAACATCCCCGGCAACTAGCATGCAACTCTTCCCCTGAGATCAGATGAATATGAACGTTTCAATAAGGCGAAGAAGGAACCAAAAAAAGTATTAGAAGGTGATGAAGGAGATTGGAAATACACCTGTTTCTTGAAATAATTTGCTAACTTTGCACACACGGTTGTCTTCCCAACTCCCTGGAGTCCAGCCAATAAAATGACAGTGGGCCCAGTTTTGGCAAAAGTCAATTCCGAGACCTCTCCACCCATCAATTGTACAAGTTCATCATGAACAATCTGCAAAACCCAACAATCAACACCCATTTTGTTCTTGTATGGAACTTCAGTATTCAAAAAATAAATCTAGTTGATGTTATTTTATTTCATGCAAACAAGTTCTCTCACTTGCACAATGTTATAAAGAAAAACCACAAATATACAGTCATTTGTGGCGACTTGTCCACTTTCTACAACAGTGAACAGTATTTAGTTGTTACAACACAGCATTTTCCACAATGAGTTGAGACCTCTCCATTTCCAAAAGAGGAAATGGAGTGATCCATTACAGTAGTTTTGAATATATTATATCATATAAATGTGTGTGTATATCACATGTTCTAGAAATGGGTGCATATGTAGACATAAAACTATAGCAACGGAACTCTCCATCCACAGCGTAGAATTTAAGAATATCCAATTTTACTCTTTCCTAAAAAAACAAGAACAAAATCAGTTGAATTTAAATGCAATTTTAAGAGTATTACATAAAACATAACACAATTGAAATGAATTGACCTTAACCAATTGTTGATCGGGTTTGACTCCTCGAGTGACTCCAACACCCACAGCCTGATCAGTAACAGATTGCACAAACCTTCTTACAACAGGAAGACTTACATCAGCTTCTAAAAGAGCTCTCCTAATATCTCGCATAGGCTCCACAATATTGTCTTTGGTCAAAACCTCTGCACAAACCAAGTGAAATTAAAATCCACTAATTGTATCGTCGACACATTATATTGAAGACATATTTGGGTGTCCAACAATACCAATACATGTAATTAAATTCAATTACTTATAAATTGATTAATGATCATTAGTATCGTCTCCGTGTGAGAGTGGAAGTTGCAAAGTAAGTAATTATAGTTGAATTGAAAAAGAGAAAGGAAGGAAAAACCTTCTCCTTTGAGTTTGTTCCAGGCAGATTCAAGACCAGTAGTTAACTGACCAAACATTTCAGCTCTGACCACAACTGGACGAATCATATCCATTCTTCTCATAGTTACGCTTTTCGACTGAACAAAACCCCATATCTCTTTCTGAAACCAAACCAAACCAAATTAGTATCTTATCTATCAATGAATGGAAGAGTAACCAATCAGAAGAATAGTAGATGACGTGGCATGCTTACCGCGAAAGAATTCCTATAAGAAAGGGAAGAACAAAGCTTGCTCGAAGAAGAGGCGGTGGTTCGGTGGTGAGAGAGTGGCGTGGACAAATGGCGGGACGCTAGTACTGCTTCCATCTCCACCAACTGAACTCAGTACTACTTGATGCTATCTGTGTTTGTGTTTTATCCACAACTGCCAAACTGGACTATTATCAACTGCCGTAAATTAAGGGATGCATGTTAATTAATCTAATTTACTACTTTTTAATATCAACAAAAATTTCTTCAAAAAAAATATATCAACAATTTTTTTTATTTTTTTATTTTACAAACTGTCATTTCTTATTGTTTTTACATAAAATTGGTTTATGGGAATACAAAAATGATATTAAAAAAAGAGAAGATTATATTTGATTAGCTCATGCTGACTTAGTATGTCTTAAGACACAAATTCAGGTGTTAAAAAAAGAAATTCAAAAAGAAGATTTATATTAAAAAGATAAATTTTTAAAATTTAATTTCTTAATATATGTATGTTTTAAAAACATAGTTAGCATTTTCTTATTTATTTTTCGATTCTAGATTTTAGCGGTAAAACTCACACACACTAATTACATATAATTTCTCTAAAAAACGGAGGTTAACACCTAAAAAACTAAATACATAGTATTGGAAAACCGAGGGTTACAACCTACGCCCTAACTCAACATATCAAATGTAGACCCAATTTTTATAGTTTAAGTCGTGCTTGCCGGACTTCTTTTATTTCAGACTACTAAACACAAATTGAAAGGGAGTATATAAATAAATTGAAGAATAACATGTCATTAATTGTTCATATGATATAATCAATATAAATCTATTGTTTTTATTTTTTATTTTTTACAGAAGAATAGTAGTGAAGATATTGAAGTATTGCTAATGCTAATCTGCATATTAGCATTATCAAAAAGGACGTCACTATATGCATCTGGGAGAGATTGATATTTTAAGTGTTGCTGAATGCTGATGCAGCTATATACATATTAGTATTGCTTATACTATAATGCAGTTTATATAGACATTCTGGTTCCGGGTATATTGGTGTTTGAAATGTGGCTGATGCAATTGTTGCATCTTTGTATTTACTTGATTATAATTGTCTGTATCAGTTTAAGTATAATTTTTGTTTCAATTTACCCAGATTTGGCATCCTCATGGTGTTTTCTCCAACTTCATATCGCTATTTTTAAAGGGAGTGACAACACTGCTGCCCTACAAGGATAAACATGACTTCAAAATTAATCTAAGCAGTTTTCCACTACTTACAATAATACATTGAAACAAAGGTAACAGAAAGTAGCAATTCTCCAAATTCATCAAATTCTATAATACAGGAACCCAAAAAACAAATGTTAGAAGTCTGCATGGTTAATGAAACAGAATGAAGGACGTGGTTAAGAATCTCTCCCGAAAACATAACACAACAACACACAACAAATCAGTACTAGACATTTCCAAAATGTGGCAACGCACACAGATCTCTTTACACAACTTGTCATCCCATCCATTCCATTCCCTTCTCGGAAGGACGTTATGCAACGACTCCACTACGACGACATCAGCAATCATGCAACTCGCATATGCGCAAAGATTATTTGAGTACCATTTTTCTTGTCATCCATCCCATTCCCCCAGACAGCAAGATAGAAAAAACATACACCTTTACATGTTCAACGCCAAGCTTCAGCCAACTCGGATCTTGAATTTATTCGTCCAATAAGAGCAATTCCCCTGTTCTTCTCCACCGATCCTGCTGAACACTTGTCTGTATCAGAAGTATTCAACTGAAGGCTTTTGCAATTTTTTGTTTGATCCCCAATTGCCATAGAGCAAATTTGAGAGACAACGCCGCAAGGACAACTGTCAACCAGCAACCTATTTCCACTAGGAATAAAATTTTCGGTAGATGTTTGCAGACTTTTGGATCCACTCTCAGTTTCACAGTCATCTTTAAAAAGATGTGTGGGGCTTTGTTGTGAAGGCTCGGCGGTGACAAAAACTGTGTCCTCGTCGCTGTAATCATTTCCGTATTCACTTTCATCCTTGAAAAGCAACGGTGAATCGCTCTGATGCCCGTCGTCATCAAAAGAATTTAGGTTTGAAGAGGGATTTGATTTTGTGATTGACTCCTCTCTTTCTTTCAGTGTCATTGCTACTAGAGTCTTGAGGAAATTCATGACTTGTACAGCATACATCAGAGCAGTCAAAGGATCTACCATCTGCAAGAGATGTGTAAGAAATGATGTTATTGTCGTAAAGATTAATCATAACCTCAATCCAATACTATAATTTTGCTAAACATAAAAGAAATGCTGTTATTGAAACATGAATCAACCTCGATCTTTGACTGATACTAAAACTTTGCACAACAAACTTGAATAGATTCAAGAATACCAGAAACTGCAGCCAAATTCATAGCACTAATCCGAATAATTTATCAATATTCATCAGAATAAAAACAATAATCATATATTTAATCACAAAAAGAATAATAATTTTCGTAGCTTCATAAAGAATCTGTAGATATGAACATGCCATTCCAAAGGAACATTCAACCATCCAAAGGATGTGTATTGTTCCACAATGAGCATGAGATGCAGAATAATAAACCTAGACTGCACATCTAGGGACAAGTACTACTCTGATTGGGGTTTGAGATCTATGAAGAAAAGAAAATCTCAATATTATAATTATGCTGAAAAGGTATGTCAAACTCAAATGTTCACACTGATGGCTGTATTTTTATGGATAAAACATAACCAAACGACAAAACAAGATAACATTATTCTCTACTAGGTTAAGATAATCAAACATTGGCTAAGATGCCTAAAGTACAAAGTCTCAAATAAAATTAAAAAACCGGAATTTCAAAAATTAAAATCCTTAAACTACTTTGCATTTTACATTAGTATGCTTCCCCTGCCCTTTAAAAGATCTCCAAAAGTCTATTTAAGGATATGGCCATGTAAATCAATTCTCAGAAAAAATGTTTGATTTATTTAATAGAAGACAGTTGATTAGTTAAACTAACCACATAGAAGTAAGGATATAACCACAACAAAATGTCTTTGAAGTTCAATCGCAAAAAAAAAGGGGACTAAGAGCAAAACCTTCTACTGAATATAAAAGGGAACATGATTTTGGCTTACGTGAGTCATGTTTGGTGCAAAAACCATTGCAATATTACGTGCGTTCATCTTGTTCAAATGTTCCATCTGAGCAACGTCTGCCATTAGGTTTACTGCCCAATCTAGGAGGGCGGATTCTGTTGCAGGAAGAAGCCTCACAAGCTGAGCACATTCTTCTTCTGTTTGGGACTGCATCACCTGCTCTGGCGAAAGAGGGTCCAGTATACCAGTTGGAAGTTCTCTGAACCAAGCCTACAGAGTTTCTCAAGTATATCAAAAATTAATGAAATAATCCCTTTCAATATAGCTACCTAGACAACTTCGTATGCAATTACCATATTTCCCTACAGTAACTAAAAAAGGAAAACAATTAACATTAGTACATTAAAATTAGGGTTAAATATATTTTTAATTCATATAATAAATTAATAATTATTTTGAATTTCGACTTTAGTCCTTGTGCCAGCATTTAATCTCTACGAATTACAAAATCACACATTTTTAGTCCCTAAAGAGGGCGTAAAAGTATGCAGTTTTGTAATTTGTGGGGAATGAAAACTGGATATAAGGGCTAAAAGCATATTTAACAATTTAAATTATCTAGACAACGTTCAAATAGACGATAGGACCAAATCCCAACAACCTAAGAGCCTAGTTCCATATAAATCTCTAACATTTAAAAGAGGAAAGAGGGATAAAGATTTTGAAAGAATTTGTTTTAGTAATACCTTTATAAGACCTGCCAAGCAATGCACGTCAATACCATTTGGTACCACTCCTCTGTTCAATTGTTCCCTCACAAACTCCTCTTGACTATTTTCAGCATTAATTCTGAAGATTCCTTCGGCCTGGGTGTATGCATTTAATAGTTCAATTTCAAGGTTCAGGTCTATTGAAACTAAACAACAGATCATACAAAAGGTTTCCGGAATGTATTATTAGTTCAAATACCTGCAGGCCTCCTTGTGCATACAGATGCCTTTGCATTAACAGCAGTATTGTAGGTACACTATTTCCTCTGGCATCAAAAGAAAGCTGCATAGATTCTGTTGAAACACCAAAAACACTTGTGCTGTGGACAACAATTGAAAATATACCAACAGTCAAAACAATGATATAATTCAGGACGCATTCATCAAACATGTATTATAGGTGGGTAAATAAGAGAGAATACTGCCAAAAAAATAGATGAGCAGATAGAGAGGCTTTGAACCAAGTGTGTAAATGATATTTTGTTTATTTGTATCAAAGATAGCTATACTGATAAATGTATAAAATAACATCACTTTATTTATTAATGTGTCATTTCAGTTCAAAGAAATAATGCATCATTTTATGATAATAAATCCAACACCAGTGATGAAGGGTCCCAAATTTCAAATAAAACAAAACTGACAACATAATCAACAAGGAATAAAAGGTATATTTGACCTGATTAGCAGAGATGGAAGAAAGCATCTATACTACTAATGATTTTTACTAGTTGTAAATTACACTGTACCAACTTCAAAAGACTAATTGTCAAATAGACATCACTTTGTTTATTAATATTATTATGTGTCCTTTCAGTTGCAAGAAATAATCAATTATCTTCCAATAATAAACCCAAAACCTTGATGAAGTGCCCCAAATTTCAAATAAAACAAAACTGACCATTTAACCAAAAATGACGCTAGTTGTAAATTACAATGTACCGACTTCAAAAGACTAATTGTCAAATAGACATCACTTTGTTTATTGATATTATTATGAGTCCTCTCAGTTGTAAGAAATAACCAATTATCTTCCAACAATAAATCCAAAACAATTGATGGCCCCAAATTTCGAATAAAACAAAACTGACTGCTTAACCAACATGGAAATAAAATTAAAAGGTATCTTTGACTTGATTAGCAAAGAAGGAAGAAAGCATTTATACTAATGATTTTACCTTCCTCTCATTTTTCTCATATCTTTTACTAGTTACCAAGAACCAAATCTACTTAATAAGACTAATTTGCAAATAGGCAAATATAATGAGCATAAATGGATAATATCACAACAAGTCATCAGAACGGAAGTTGCTCCATTTATCCAAAAAAACTGAATCATATGCCTTATAAAGCATCAATTACATCTATTAAGCAACTTCAAGCTTGGATATGAACAGAAAAAACTAGATATTAATCCAATGTCTATGAAATTATAAAACAATAATCAGCCTATACTAACCCAAAAAATAGAAATCTCAATATGGAAAAAAAAAAAAAAAAGCTTCTAAAATGCGATTTGTTCAGAATCGGATATGGATTTCAAAATTCAACATCACACAAGTTAATTTGATAAATTATAAACAAAAAAGCATAAATTGGGAACCAAGTGTGTAAATGATATTTTGTCAGTTTGTATAAAGAAGGCTATACTGACAGATGTAAAAAGAACATCACTTTATGTCATCTCAGTTGCAAAAAAGAATCAATTATTTTCCAATGATAAATCCAACACCATTGATGAAGTTCCCCAAATTTCAAATAAAACAAACTGACCACATAACCAACAAGGAAATAAAAGGTATCTTTGACTCAATTAGCAAAGATGGAAGAAAGCATCTATACTAATGATTTTACCTTCCTCTCATTTTCCTCATATCTTTTACTGGATACAATGAACCAAATCCACTTAATAAGACTAATTTTCAAATTCACAGGTATCATTATAGAGTATAGATGCATAACATGAAATGTCATAAGGATGCAAATTGCTCCATTTATCCAAAAAAAATCGAATCTATATACCGTAGAGGACCTTCGATTACATTTGTTATGCAACTTCAAGTTTGATATTAACAGATAAAAAAGTGGGAAAAAATCTAGATACTAACCTAATGTCTATGAAATTCTAAAGCCATAATCAGCCTATACTAAACCCAACAAATCGAAATCTCGATATGGAAAGAGAGCTTCTAAAAAGCAATCTGTTGAGAATAGGATATGGATTATGAAATTCAACATCACACAAATTAAATTGATAAACTTATCATCGTATCAAACAAAAAAAGCATAAATTGGGAACAATAATTTTCCAAGAAAATGTATTTTGGGGAACATCATTCCAATTGTATGAATCACAGATTCAGAATAACAAAAAGGGTCATTCGAAATTGAAGAAAGATACAAAATTTACGAAAGTAACAGAATTTAAACAAACCCCAAATGAAAATAACTTGATAAGAGAGAGAGAGAGAGAGAAGAACAAACCTAGCACTAGGAGGTCTTGTTGGAACTTCAGGTTCAAATTCAACAGGCAAACCAAGAAAACCATGAAAACGATCAAAAGTAACATGAGCAACATGTCTAACATTAGAAGGCCAACCAATTTCCATTGAAGAAGAAAGTTCAGAACCAGTGTTGGTACAACCAATCAAAGATTTCCTAAACGTAGCAATCAAAAGAGTCAAAATAGAAAGTTGATCTTTTTCCTCTTCTTCTTCGTCTTCAGATTGTTGTTGTTGTTGTTGTTGTTGTTGAATCTGGTAATGGGTCATGACGGTTTCATTGTCGCTGTTGTTAAAAGGTGAAGAATTAGTTTGGTGGTGTTGTGAGTGTGACACATCATTGAATGGACTTGAAGAACAGCTTGAAGGTGAAGGAAATTGAAGCACTTCTGTCATATTTGAAGAATAATGATGAATTGATGGAGTGAAGTTTGATTCAAGAAATGGATTATGGAAGGTGGAATGTGACAATCATTGAAGCACTATGTTATGTGAATGTGACTTCGGGTAACCGCTTTACCCGACCCGAATTCAGATTCTCTCTCTCTCTCTCTCGCTCGTTCGCGTGTTATTCTATTCTATTCAGAGAAGAATCATAACATCTCTCAGAGAGAGATAGAAGAGGTGGTTGGTTAGGGTGAATCGCCAAGATGAAGCCTAGTAGATTATTAATTATTATTGGAAAATAACGTGCTCTTATTATATTTCTACTTTTTTATTTTTATTTCTAGAACTAGAAAATGAGATATATCATATATGCAAGTCTAATATTTTTCACATGGTAAAAAAAAACCCATATAAATTAGCCTTGCACCATCCATGGGTATGTTTTCAATCATCTCATCAATAAATTAAGATAGTATTATGCAATAAGCAGCTGTCTGGAATTGAACTTCAGTCTCAATATATTATGTAATGTTCTCACCGGTTGTTAAGTTCAACGGAACGAAAACATATTAATTGGTAAAGTGATAATATTGCATATAAGTTTAGCTGAAATCACAATGTTGAAAATTTTAACATGAATATTTGTCGTGGTTATTTGAATTTAGAATTCAAAATCTCTCGTTTATATGTATATAAGTTTTCACATACCTTTAAAAAATTAAGATAGTATTTGTCACTCGTCTCCGCGTAAAATAATGATTTTTCTTAACAAAAATAAAGTATTTATTGTAGTAGATGTTAGGTATGACAAAAACATTGCTGAAAGAACCATGTGTGACTAAACAATTGATTATAAGTTCGATCTCTAACTTTAATCTATAGATAAAACTCGATTGAAAAGGTAAAATTACTTCTAAACTTGTTATATACTCCTTCTGTTATTATTAATAAATAAAATTATTTAACTTCACTTGTAAATTTGCATTGTGACTAAAGATGAATCAGCGATGTTAGAGGAAAATTACGTTGATTTTATGTCGGTCTCTCATTTATATTACTTTTTCTCTCATTTTTTTATTAATCCTTTTTTATCTTTCTTTTTTTATAAAACACACAAATTACGCTAAAGTCACCATGACTTTTCCGTTTTAAAGTCGTAAATTTAAATACAACTCATCTTAGCGAATATAAAAACTAACAAAAAGAATGTGTGCACATGCAAAATTATATTAAAGTCACCTTAAATTTTTCCATAAAGTCATTGAATCATATCCAAAAATTGAGATTTAAAGGCTTGAAGATGAAAAAGTCTCGGTAACTTCGTTATTATTTCTCTTTATCTTTCTATTTGATAAAACATGCAAATTTATACTAATATTATTATGGCTTTTCCACAAAATCAATCAATCTCAATCCTCATAAGATGGACTCAAACTCTAAACTTCCCTAGTCCAATGTCTGATTTTCTATCAATAGACCTTATCCTTAGAATTAATTTTGCTGATTTTTTTATTAATTAAAAAATAAAGTTGACCAGCAATTTTTTAAATATATTTCTTTTTTTTTGAATCAGTAAATTTTATTAGACAACCAAATCCCTGCTCAAGACGAACAGAGACCGGTGGAACTGAGAATACAACCAAAAGGCGCCGTATATAGGCGGAACACCTGGAAATAAACACCCTAAAAACTCCCTTGATGACAACACCCACAAAAAAATACGTCATCACCTAAAACATACCTATTCACGAAAGCAACCATTGTAAAAATGAAATCCAATACCACCCATCGTCACTACTCGCCCCCAAAGAAAAACACCTCTAAAAAATAAACTCCTGAAACCAAAGCTGATCCATATCCGAAAAGCTCTTATCTGAAAGATCGTTCAGTTGCCACCACCTCACGACCTCTGATCCACCGAAAGAAACCATAAAAAGCCCAAACCAAACTTAAGCCAAAGGATTGACTCCCGATCTCGAATCAAAAGTGATCAGCCCACCAGACTTTAGGACCAAATCAGGAGGGCACCCCTCACCCCCGATGCACCAGAGAAACACCACATCGCGCCAAATAAGAATGCAGCTGGACACAGACTCCCGATCTCGAAGCAAAAGTAACCGGCCCATCGGAGACCAGCACACAAAAAGTATGACAAACGACAAGAGATACGGTGGTGCAAACAACCAAACAAATCAAAAGGAAAAGGCTCAGAACAACGGGACACGCTTCCTCCAACCACCTTAAACACCTTAACAACCCAAAAATCACAAACAAGAGCCAATGACGACGAACATGGACCCGAGTAACAGATGCTACCTCCAAAAGAAATCACCTCTAACAAACACCATCCACCGCACGTAAACACCCGCTAGCCCCTTATATAGCTCCCGTCCGCAAACCGTTCCGACACCAATCCGAGTCCAAAACAACCACAACTATCCATCCAAACCTCACCAAGACAGTCCCACAATCCCTCAAGCAAAGGCACCACCACGCAACACCACCAACACACAAAATAGAATACAACATCAAAATAGTAATAATAACGGAACATATAGTGACCTCGGAGGGGTCTAGCACCAAACAAGTCAAATCTGAAGCGCCACGGCCATCGATGCGTACAACCACAACCACCACGATCCTTACGACGACAAACGATTCGGAAGTTCGTTGAAAGAGGATTAATCATGCATAAAAGGGATGCCACAACCTCTGCAGCCGCTAGAAACTAATCACACATATCGACACCACACGCCCCCTCCACACCACACATCCGTCACCACCACCAACCACCCCTTCACCACCTACACTTCACTAGAAAACTCACCAACAACCGACACCTTCAGCTGTCGGAAACGGACCAAACACGGCACCACACCACACCACCACGCATCACCACCGCCTCACATCGTCGTCACGCACATCACCACCGCTGCCGCAGCCTCACCACCTCTAAACGGATCATACCACCGGAACACCGACCCATCACCACCAAAAACCACAAAACATATAACAAAGTCGGAACTGCCACAACGAAATGAGCCACAAAGAAATGATCTGCAGCTCGCACGTGCTCCGACAATAGTACCGTGGTGGTGGAGTGACGCGAACCGAAGCAAGGGAAGCAGCAAAAGTGCAACAAATGTTGAAGTTTCTTCCTTGCTGAGAGATGAAAACATGCTCCTATGTGATTAAGCGGCGCTAGATTTGAAGCAGAAACAAGCAAGGACCGGACAACACCAGGACAAGGAACCACGGAAAACGGACATGAACAGAGCACCACACCAAAGAACAAAAGCGTTTCACTACCAAACGCCCCATGCCGCCGGCGCCGTCGGAAAAATGAGCCGCAACCACCGGACCCAAGGACCTCCGCCGAGAGAACCGGCGCAGGAGGTGATGCGGATGGCTGGGCCATCATCGCACCACCAACTACCTCTTCTACATCTTGGAAGCTTTGAATTTGGATACAAGGGTATGCCGGCGATGCAAAGTCTTAGAGAGAGGTCAGAGAAAGAGAAAGTAAAGTTAGAGAGAGTTAGTTCCACTATGATTAGAACTCACTCACAAATATTGAAGTCCAATGTCCATTTTTGTTTTGCCTGAAGCTAGTGATAGGGTGACATATATTTAAATTCATTCACATCTTGTGTCTATTTCAAAGAGAATGACAAGTAATCAAGTATAATTAAATTCATTCACATTTGACCTATCTATGTCCAAAATCCAAGTTGGATGATCATGACAGGTGACAATGAGACGTCCAAGGTGCACACTAACCATCTGCTGTTAGCTTCGTTGATCTGAATATTATGGAAAATGATTGGTAGACCACTCATATTTCCATACCACTCATACACCCCACATATTCTAGAGGAGAGAGATGGATGAAAGAGAAGAGAGACAAAGTGTTTGTGGGATATAAGACACGTGTCACATGTTTATGTGGAGGTTTAAGTGTGTATGTCACCTATGAGTGTACATATATCATCACTCGAATATTATTCCTCACCTTTTCATTGAATTGTAGCTGTAACCTTTTCTTTTTTCACTTTCAATTAATAGTACGTTTAAACTGAAAATTTGGGATATTAGAGAGTTGTTTACTGTTTTTCTTGACAAAATATTTACCGTTTTTTGTCAAGGTTTTACACGGATTCCATACCATAAGTCTTCAATCTTTTTTAATATTCAAATCACTCGCATATGTAAGTATATATGTTTCTTAGTTAGTGAAGATTTTTTTGCTCTAATGTCTCTTTTTAACATGTGTTTATAGAAAACTGCTGCGTAATTTTTTTTGGCTAATTTCAGATGTTCTTTAAGATTAGATGCTACCCTTTAGCAAACTCCCCTGCAAAAGTTGGAGATTGAATAGAGGCTTGATGCCATAGGAAGGGCTCTGTTTCTAGTGTTCCTTTTGTTTCTTTGTCATTCTACCAAAAAGAACTTGTGGTATTTTTTCACTTAAACAAAATCATTTTTATTTTTATCGAATAAAATAAAGCATAAAGTCACATACAAATTGTTACTCACTACATATACATTTTCTATCTGCTTAATTTATTATTGTTTTTTGTTGATTTATTTATTTTTTTCTTTTCAAAATGATTTATTATTTATTATTACATATCCATTTTTATATGGAGATCCCAACGATTCCCTTAGAGTCTAATGAGTGTGAAAGAGTAATCAATTTTTTTAATTAATTAGTTAGCAAAAAAAGAAAATTAATCATAAAACAAATATGATATCAACATATTCATAAATATTACATATAAAATAAACTTTTACATACATTACGTAAAAAAAACAAATAAATATAAAATGTATTTTAGTGAATTGCTCAAAAGAACTGCCTAGTTGGATTAAGACAAACAATGAGATGGTTGGTGATGTGCTCACCCACCTTGGTCCATATCATATTACGTGGGGTTAAATCAGCTGAAAACTCAATAATGCTGTCTCCACGTGTCTTTAACTTCGTTTTCATTGTTTGTGTTGTGTTGGCGAAAGTAAAAAAATGAGAAAAATGGGGAGTTTTTGAAACATGGCTTTATAAGGGTCTTTTCAACCTCAAAAGGAAAATTGATGTAGCGTAACTATCTAACTAATAAGAAATATGTTTCTGTCAAATAACAATTTTATGCATTTTTTAATGATTGAAACTGATCTTGTCTTAATGTTTTTTTTTTCCATCCTTTCTTCATTCACTGGGAAATCTTTTCTTATGGTCCAAACTCGTGAGTAAAAATGTAATTACTCCTATGAAATTTAATCTTTGTATACTTATCATAATAAATTGTCTTCTAGTAATCTTTTTATGTATATCAAGTCTTTTTTTTTTCTTTTTTTTTTTTTTTCTGGATAAACTTTGCACCTATTTTTAATTTGTAAAATCAGTATTCTAAGAAGTTATAAATGATGCATACATAATACATGTGGTTGTTCAGAAAAGGTAACACCTAACAATTCTCCTTACAAGAATAATGTTTGGAATACTTTGGCATTGGATAGGACAAGAAGCAAATTGCTTGATGAAGTTGTTTGAGAAAAGCAGTATGCAGCTGTCCATTACAAACTGTATTTTCTGATTAGTTTAGAGATATAAAAATTCTAACCAAACACATGCTACCATATAATTCTTAGAAGAAAGTGCATTGACTGTGATTTGAGAGGGGGAAAGAGCAGGAAGAAAAGCACATTGCTCAAGTAACAACTAAGAAAAAAAACAAAGGGAAAATTAGTATCAACTTGGAAAAAAATCACCTACTTGTTAGACTTTGACGTGTCTTTAACGTTGTTAGGGTGACAACTACAAATCAACAACATTAAAGACACGTTGGTGTCTAATAACCATGTATGTTCTATTTAAACGAAAATTCAAATAAAGGAGCACGGCATGCTCTTTTTGATACTTCAATGTCTTATTTAGAAAGAAAAATTAACTTAAATGATGGGTATGAAAAGTGTGTCAAACTTTTTCTTTTCTTATTAAAAAGATGATCAATCGTGTTCATCACTCCCCTCCTTCATGACTTGGACCATAACATCTAAGAAAAAAACAAAGGAAAAATTGCAATGAGCTAAGATTTTGGTCCTCGCGAAGAACCTAATCAGAAACTTTTTTTCCCTCTCAACTGTCAACAGATATGTCATGCTACTTTACAAGAGCTTTTGTACTTGATTGAAAACTAAACTTTAAGGAAGAAAAACCGTTGTCAATCTTGCAAATTGTTCCCATTTCACGTTCAAATTTAAAATGGTTGGTAGAATCGTACAACCATGGTTTGTAAACATGGTTTGTAGTAGATTGCTTCCCAAGGACGAATTCCTTAAACATGGCTCAACTACTTTTTATGTGATGTTGGATTACTTTATGTTTCTATTATTGATTGGGTAAACCCTCAGTTGGGTCCCTGAAAGTGTTGCTCGCTATCAGGTACATCCCTGAATCAATGAAACGAACCAAAAACTCCCCGAATGTCTCTTCCGTTTGTCATTCACGTCCAAAACGTTAATTGAACGTTAATTGTGTTGATCTGGCTGCTAGACTTGCCACTTCAGCTGCTGTATTGGCATTCCACACATGCAAAGGACGAATCCACTGCAGCCATAGGATTATATACCATAACCATTGGATTTAGGCTGTGTTTTAACTCTATTTATTTTTAAAATGTAAAAATCCTACCAACCTTTTATCGTGTGTAGTCGTGCGCATATATTTCGCACTATATAGCAAGGCTGATAATTTTTTATTTTAATCATGTTTGTTGGCCTAATAATGATTTCTAACTAATATTAGAAATGGTTTTGTTAACGAGTATCTCCGTAACATTCATTAAAGATTTCAAATTAAAAAACCAATTAAGGAACCGTTTGAAATTTTGGAGAGGAAATGTGAAAGAAATTTTTCACCTTATTTGAGTAAATAGGGTAGAGCATAAAAGGATTATTTGAGAGAAATGTGAAAGAAATTTCAAATATTATTTGAGAGTTTTTGTAGAGTATAAAAGGATTGAGTAATGATACATGTACCACCTCATGTGGCAATACACCCTTTACACCCATACAAAATTCTGACACGTGGCAATCTGGACCCCACACAAATAGAAGATAAAGTGTGGTTGTGAGATGAACTTACCAAAATATCCCTAATACATAGGGTGTACAATGGGATGTAGGAATAAAGGGTGTTCATGTAACATTTTCCAAAAGGATTATCGTGATTAATAAAAAATTTGTCCCTTTTTATAAGACTCTTTTGATATTTTCAAGTGCATTAATTTTTTCTTTACAAAATTACCCCTATTTACTCTACATATTTTTTTGAAAAGCAATAAATTCTTTTTTTCTTTGATAAAAAAAAGAGCAATAAGTTTACGTGGGAACTCTCAATTGATGCACTGAAGGCTGCCTTATATTCATGTCCCAAACAGTGGTAACTCCCAAGATTTTTTTTTTTTACGTGTGAATTTATTCATGTACCTCTTTGGTTCAATTTTTTTTTTTTTACTTATAATGTCTGTCAAAGTGCTTGCAATGGAACTTGCTGAAGATTCTATGGAAGATGTTGAAGTGGAGATGGTTGAGGATTCCTTTGAAGGTCTTGAAGTTGCTGATGATTCCTTTGAAGATCATATAATGGAAATTGCTGAAGATTCCATGGAAGGTGTTGAAGGGGAGATTGTTGAGGATTCCTTGGAAGTTGTTGCATTTGAAGAGCTGGGTGATGAAGTTCAGTCCAACAACATTGAAGATTGTCCCTTTCCACACTTTGATTTAAACAAATTTCCCGAGGATGATTATGAAAATGACAGCTATGAAGAAAAGGAGAAGAAACAATTGTTGATGACTTTTTGTAGGATTTATCTTGATAGGTTTTATTAATGGTTATATTATGTCAGCTGTATCCATTTTCTGTACTTTGTTTTGAATGAAAAGAGACACCAATTATGAATAAAAAGAGTTTTGGATGCGCACAGAATGTTTGTGCTGACATAGTGTGAGAAGAGCAGAATAATTGAGGAATAAAAGAGAGAACTTTTAGCAGAAAAAGACTATAGCTATACTAACATCTAACTTGATTAATCATTTGCTTGCATTTTATTGAATAAAAGAGGCATTATATAGCCTAGTGATACAACAACATTCCTTGTTTTCAACACATGATCAAACGGTTACACACAGCTGTCATACACAGTTCTAGTACTACCACTACTAGCATTATTCCTTTTACTATGCAAGTACTTTGTTGTTATCTATTGCAGCTTTTCTGGGATTAAAACCAAAAAGTACAAATCAAATATACTAATGCGAATTCAAATGATCAAGCACTTCTTCCACTAATGATGAATCACATTTGATAGACACCGGTAGTCGTCCTTGTCTTTGCATAACATCTTTCTTTATATGTGGAATACTGAATTTGTTCGAACCTTTTGCCTTCATTATTTCTACCATACATGTTTGTAGTGATATGAAAATCTTATTGCTCAAGTGGGATGGAAATATTTCAAATGATTTTTCCACTGCCGCAACTAGATCATCAATAGTCTTCGGTGCTTCCTTATGTTGCAGTGATTGAATGGCACTGAAGAAGCCAAGGTCTAAGACATTTAGTTCAGGGGAATTGGGAGGTTGACACATCAGTCGAATGTCGAACCCATCTTGTGAGGCAGCTTGACGAAATTCAATGTCGTTCTCATTGACGTGACATCTTGCGTTATCCTGTTGAATGAAAATTGGTTGGCCTATTTCATCTCTTGGCCACTTTTGTTTTATGGCAGGAATAACTTTTTCGATCAAAAACTTTCTACAAATTTCTCTATTGACTGAAGTGATGGATTTTGTTTCAAGAGTTCCTGCAACTCTATTTACACTATTTCTCTTTGCTGGCTCTTTGTAGATGAACGGAAAAACACCTATTTTATCAGAAAATGTTTCGTTCCCTTCAACATCAAATCTTGGGCGGGTAATTGCAGTTAAGAACATTACCTTTCCGATAAAGTTCTTGCTCTTGCAAGTGCGGTGTGGCTCGTCTTCATCCGGTAGCAAGTAATACTTCATAGATTTTTTGGTCATATAAAATCACTTTTCGTCTATATGTACAATGTTATGCATTGTTTTGAAGGTTGGATCATGTGGCATTGTACTACTATCCAACATTGACAAGCAAAACTTTAGTTTTTCTATCTTGTTTGCTTCAGTCAAGTAAGGCTTAATTGCACTTGTGTGGCGTTTTATACATCCACGCTTCTGCATTCTCGATAAACTGGACTTGTTTATTTTCAAAGCTTCAGCTAAATCTCGCAAAGTGGACCTATCCAACAATTTCCAGCATTAATACACAGAAGATAAAGTGCAAGCAATGTTAAGCATAAATGGTAAACATTGACGTAGTAATTTTAAAAAAAATGATAAAGCTAACTGAAAGTTAATGATTTTCATAAAAACAAAGTTACTTTGTGGCATGGCATCAAGATCATCATACCCCCACAACCAATGTAAAGCTAAGAGTTGAAGTATTGGACCTTTTTGATAATGGAACTTGAAGAAATTGATCATGATCCAGTTCAATCCTTTTTCGCCCACAATTTGTTGTTTTCCTATGAGACACATCTCCTGTGAGTTTTGCTCTCTTCCAAATACGTTTAATGACACTAACAGAGACTGAATACATTGACGCAATCAATTTTCTAGTCCCTTTTTTCAGTCTTCCTGCATGGCTGTGCTGCAAAAGAAGATGAGCAATGGCCTTACGCTCTTCGTTGCTTAAAAACTTGCGTCCATTATCTGTTCCTTCATATTGAAATGCATATTGTGTGTAATTACTCCTAACAAATGATAACAAAAATTTGAATGAAATTAAATAAAGAAGAAATACATTACCATCAGCATTAAGGACTCCTTCAGGTTCACTCTCATTAACATGTTGAACATTATCTTCAAAGTCATACTCTATATCTGCAATGTTGGTGTCATAAACTTCTTGTGGTTGGTCTTCATCAAACATAACAATCTATATTTCCTCTTCACTTTCTTCCACATAATGTTCAGGATCATTATTTGTTTCCTCTTCACATTCAGGATTAAAAGGGATGTTTAAATCTATGTTAAGAGGTGGTTCCATGGCTTCCTATAATTTTTCATGAAGAATATGTTTAATTCTCTATATGTTTATATATTGTTGTTTCATGCTCCTTGTTCTTAAAAAAAAAAGCGCCAAAAATTTGAAAATAGCGCCAGAAATTTGTTCGTAAAAATTTTAAGTTTGGAGCTTCAAATTTGAAATTTTGGGAAAAAAAGAATGATTCCAAATTTTTTTGTAGACAAAAAAAAAATGGAATGGTTATTCAAGTAGTAGTGGTTGTTATTCACGTTCATTTATATGAGGAAGTAACTAAAAAAAGTAGTAGTGGGTAATTAATATAGGAAAATAGTGAATTGTGATTTCAATTATTAGAAGGGCAAACATGGAAAAAAATATCATTTATCAACAAATTTAACAAAATAATCAACTTTCTTAAAACCCGTGTTTTTTCTAAAAGGGTCTTATAATTAGGGACGGAGGTAGTATTTTTAATTTTGAAAGTATTGAAACAATAAGAAAGGATTTACCGAATCTATATAAACCCTCCTAAAGTTCTAGATATTGTTAAAAGGGAATTAAGAAAGTAGGACAGACTGTGACATTCATTAAAAACAAATATGATTCCTTAAAACAAAACATTAGAAGTGTAAACTGTTATAGCTCCATCAACAGCTACAATTATCGATTAAAGAGCACAGAAAGAATGTGATAACTGTTATATCATGCAATAGAGAAATGTGATTTCAACTAAAAACTAAAAAGGACATGCATTAACATCATTTTAGTTAAGCCATTACCATCCACTACAACCCTAAATGCATCCAGCACTCACAAACCAACCAGAAAAGAACCTCAGATTTCTCGCTAAGATGACCATATTACAACCCACAATTACATTTTACTCCCAGCACCTAAGCGGTTTCTGTTGAAACCTTGAAATTTACTTATAAATGTTTACAATAAACAGATATTAGATGCTTCTGTTCACTGGTTCAAGCGCTTCTACAGTGACCACACTATTTCCTCTGATCACCTGCAGAAAGTGAGCGAAAATTAACAAATATAAAACCTAGCTCGAGCTCTATAAGTTGCTACATAAACAACTAATATTATTATAACTTGATAATGCATAGTATGAGGACTTACCACCATCCCTATGTCATTTTTCTCATTGCCATTCACCTCCACAGTATTGTCAACAACCAAATTCATAAATTGGTCGAAGCCACGGAGAGTACCAACAATCATGCGATTTGCATTCAGCTTGACTGCAAGATAATACCACATACTTCAGTATAATTCCTCAACTAAATCGTAAGACATGTTTTCAGCAAAGAAGCACCGATATCCATATACTCACATGTTAAACAGACAGACAGTTTAAAAATTCACAAGTACTAAACAAACATGGCTATCCCTAAACAAACCCGTAGAAAGATTTATATGAATAGTTCACACAATCACTAATAAGCTTATCCCTAAACAAAGACGTAGAAAGATTTATATGAATAATTCACACAATCACTAAAACATTTTCCCTAAACAAACCCATAGAAAGATTTATATGAGTTCAAACAATCACTAATAAGCATAAACCCCCAATTCATAGAGGAATAAAAAACGGATAAAAAATAATGATTAAGCTAAAATTGAGTAATTGACTTCCTTGAACTTCACTTTATGATGCCAAATAATATAAGCGTAATACCCCAATTCGTAAAGGAATGAAAAACGGATAAAAGATATAATGATTAAGCTAAAATTGAGTAATCGACCTCCTTCAACTCCACTTTATGATGCCAAATTAATCCAAATGACAGTATAAGCAAGAGAAATTACATTAAAAGTATCAATCGGTAAAAAAGACATGCCACACTTTTTCTCTGTAATCCAAGGAATGTTTGCAGCCAGTAAAAGCTCTCACATACAGACACTCATACATTCTTAACCACTTCTTCTATTAATTGGATCATGCTTAAATATTACAAGTTGAACATAACAATCTTCAGCTATTAATTGATCAAAAATCAAACTCCTTAACACACAATCTTGTCACTAGAAACCACTGAACTCATAGCAATAGTAAAAACACAGTGAAAGCCAAAAATTCAGTTTAAAAATTATATTTTTGCAATTCTATTAAACACTCCATCATCACACAAACAACAAAAAACCTAATTTGATGTAAAAAAAACAAACAAAGTTAGCAGAAAGAAACTTACTTTGAAGCTGTTTGTCCATGTACCTATCGAAACCCCAAATTAAAAGAAGAAGAAAAAAAAAAAACATATTAGTATTGATCAAGTGTAGTAGAAATTCAAAATCGACAAAAAATAGTAATGATAAAACGAATTGAAAAGTGTGAACAATGCTTACTTCTTCAAATCTGGTGGCTGCCCTGACCTACTCATGGTGAATTCAGGAATTGAAAGAACAAACGTAGAACGAAGATGATTTGGAGGGTACTCGTTCAAAAATTTCTAAACCACAACCCTAACTTTTGAGAATTTATTTGAAGGAAAATTGCTTTTTGACATTGAATACTTCCTATTTACACACACATTGAATACTTCCTATTTCTAAACCACAACCCTAACTTTTGATGATTTGCTATGATTTTATACGTTTCGATAGAAAAATCAAAACGCAATTTTTTTCGCGTACTCGTATCAATAAGAAGTATTCAATGTCAAAAAAACAATTCTTTATTAGAAGTTAGGGTTTGTTCTTAAGCCCATTATTAAGACCTAAATTCTAAATTTAAATTGATACGAACAACTTTACTTTCTACACGACAATTGTAGGTCATACACCCACCGAACCTTTTTTTTTGAGAGAGAACACTCACCGAACCATGAAAAGTCAATTTTACCACTAATCGCATTTAAATTGTCTCAGTTTCTCATTTTCACTATCTTAGTGCGACAAAATGATAGATTTTGATCTAGAATTTTATTTCTAAATTGTGCGTATGAAAAAACTTATATTTAGAGAGTTTAATTTCTTAAACAATTTTCGATTACTTTGAATTAGTACCACACCACTGATGATTGATCCTTTAAAAAAAAAAA
Organism: Medicago truncatula; assembly: GCF_003473485.1. NCBI lineage: Eukaryota > Viridiplantae > Streptophyta > Magnoliopsida > Fabales > Fabaceae > Medicago > Medicago truncatula. Next base: position 49,566,100 of record NC_053048.1, read on the forward strand.
ATACACTGATGATTGACAACTAGAAGCATGCTCTCATAAAATAAATTAAAGACTTAATTGCAATTTGAATCATCTCACTTTTATTCACTCGTGTAATTGGTCATCAGTTTCAGTCCCTTCATGAGATATGTTAGATTCAAAATGACCCACATAATTGGGTGATGTAGAATCATCTAGGAGGACTAATTATTTTATGGTTAAATATGCTTTTAATTTTTACAAAATCACGAGCTTTCAAGTTCAATCCTTAAAAAAAATAAAAATAAAAAAACATTTTTAGTCCTTATGTATTAAAGAGGTATTCACATTGAAAGAGAAAGTTGACTCCACACTTTTATGGTAAGTCAACTCATTATCAACTGAGTCAATTTTCGTTGACATTTATTTATAAATTTTTATTGTCCATCAAAGATGTTTTTAATTGTCCACCAAAGATGTTTTGACGTATACTTATATCATTGTTTTTAAAAATAAAAATAAAAGTCGAAATTCAATGACATAACTTGGATTTAAATTTACGTGAACAAGCTTAAAGCTGCCTTTTGTTAGAGGGACAATTCGTTGCACGAGCAAGCCAAAAAACCCAAAAGGCTCAACAACTACTACTTAGTTTGAGTCAAACATCAAGTTAATATGACTAATCATGCATAAAAGATTGCACAAGCATGCACCTAACAAAAGATAAACTATGAAAAACAAATGCAAAGTAATCTTCTAGAAGAATTTAAAACCACTAACATGAATTCTAAAAGCTAAGACTACTCCAATCACCTAAACTGCTAATGTTTCATACAAAAAAGGGACAATGTAGTCATGTATGTATAGTAATATAAATTGATTGCTCAACAAAAAAAATGAATACTGGTCAAAGAATAACACCAAGAAACAAAAACGTCAATATATAATGGTTTTTCTAGTATATGACTTTTGAATTGATATTGTGGTGAGAAAAATAGCCTCCCCGTTTCAATCATTATATATGATGGAGGATTAAAAGAGAAGCAAAAGATCATGTAATTTGACGTCATGATACTGAGAATATTCTTTTCTTTGTTCAGGATTATTTTTATTTTTTTTGTTACAAGGAGTTTATCTTTAGAAGACTAATACAAATCGCTTAATTAAAAGGGTTGTTGTAACTGATTTAATTAGATTTCGTTTAAAGTTATTCCATGACATTATATTTTTTTTGAGGAAGAAATTCCATGACATTGTAAAGTATTTGTATTAATGTTAGAAATATATTTGTTAAAAGAAAAACATCATAAAGAAATTTGTAATATACATGTATACATCTCGACGTGATCATTTTATTATTCTAATAAGCTCTTTAAAAATTTATCAACATGTGATTAATTAATTAAACGAACTACTTAAATTCATCTACATTTTGGTTTGATTTTTACTTCACGATGAAATCGCATGTTAATTATTATTGCATTCACACATTTAGCCACATAGTTGTTCATTAGATTGACACGAGATGGTGTAAATTTCAAACCTATGTTTAATTATTGTTTTAATATGGAGATTTGAAATCTGCAGCTTCCAATCTCGATTCCACGATCATTGTAGCTGAATGCGGGAAGTTGGTGACGGATCACAAGCGATTCTAATTCATAGTTAACTTATTGAGAATAGTATATGAAAACATGTTAAGTGAAGAACATATGTATACAAGAATATATATTTGCAGTAGTAGGAGGTCTCTCATCGAATCCTATTGTAGAAAATCAATCATTTGAAAGTGAAACAAAATTGGTCTACAATAAGTGCGGAGAAACGAAGAATTGTACTAATTACAGCGAAGAGTTCAAGAATATCAAAGGTTGCTACAATATTTTATCATCTAAATTAAATTGTGCGCTTGCTTTTTTTTGGTGAAGACTTGCGAAACCATTTAAAAAATCGTCTACGTACACGTAAATTTCATAGAAAATATGACTTTGATATTTTATCAGTTCCACATCAAGAATATCACTCTTCTAAAATATCCATTGTTCCGTGTATAATTGTCAAGCTAAAGGCATGATCGCTGATTCAATATATTGGAACATTACATCAATAAACAATAAACCATTCAATTACTTGAATGATCACTAACATTTGACTTTCCTTACATTGATTGGGATTAGAGGTGAAGAGCGCGTTATGGAAGTAGTCATAAGAATATAGAATTTATACTCAGAAGTAGTATATACCATTTCTAGTTTTTATTTTTTAATACTAATAATGCAGGAGTACGTAGTATTAAAGTTTTAATAGGTGCAATGTAATTGATTAATACGCCTGCAAATAGTATGAACATCATATATACGTGTAATTAGATGTCACTTTCAGCAATATCAAATTTTGGAACCTTAACTAACCAATTGGTTTGTGCCATTTCATTGCCACTTAAGCTTTTATTAAGCACAAAAATAAGTTACAGTCAACAAATGTGACTTTGAGATGAAACTAATACATCACACCAACTACAATATTTTTTAATTTATTAGTATTATTTTAAAGTGATGATGTACCGCATGTTACGGAAGTTTCATATTTGAGTTTTCACTAATATTTTAATAACTCTAACATGGACTATCTCTATATTAATTCCTCTCTTGAAGAATCTGAGATTTTCTTTTTATCAGTTACTCTAGAAGTACTCAAGCCTGCTAGTACAAAATATTCTCAAGTTGGAATAGAAGAATGAGATTAATGTTTCAATCTATACTCATCATAATGAATTAATTTTATTTTATTTTTGACAAAATCATAATGAATTAGCTTTGTCACACAAAAAAACGAAATAATTAATATTTCATATTCAAAAAGTACAGGAAAGTGACTCTTGAATTTTTTAAGTAATTTCCTTACAACGTCATGTTAGTTATCTTAGCCAAATATAAAGATATGCAGTCATTATTACTTCACCTTGCACGATAGCCAATTCCTCTTATACATAACACCCTTCATATATCTATATCCCTTTCCTTATATCTTATCTTCCTGAGGTGATTTTGATTGAAAACTAACAAGATGTTAGGGAAAAAGATTGTATCTATCAAGAAACTAGCAAAAAAGGTGAAGGTTGTAGGTAGAGTTGACTCTGACCCTGCTCACTTTAAGTTGTTGAAGGAATGTGAGGAAGAAGAAAAAAAACCAATCACAAAACAAACCGGGTCAAAAAAATGTGGTGTTTTTGCACTATATGTTGGGGAGGAACGACAGAAATATGTGGTTCCAACCAGGTACCTCTCACATCCATTATTCAAAATGTTGTTGGAGAAAGCATACAATGAATTTGGGTTTGAACAGAAGAATGGCTTGGTAGTTCCATGTAGTGTTTCAGCATTTCAAGAGGTTGTTAAGGCTATAGAATGTAATAATTGTAAGTTTGACATGGGAAATATTTTTGATGAATTGATTTGAAGTAGGAGCATATGTCACACACTAATACTCCTTCATTTTTTGAGGGGTTTAGAACAAATTTCTTCTTTTTTTTTGGTCAAGTAGCCTAATGGTTAGAACTCACACAATTTAATTGTGGAGAAGTAGAGTGTCCGAGGTTCGAACCCCAGCCCCTACATATAAAATGTAATATTCCTACCAACTGAGTTAAGTTCAATGTTTAGAACAAATTTCTAGTCTAGCTATAATTAGATCAAATATATCATACACATAATGTTGTAAGAATTCTGCTCATTACCCAAATCGTTTTGCTCATTCCCAAAGTAAAAGTCCAAAATTTCATGCGCAACTTAACATGCGCTAGCGTATTTTGTACTTATGTTAAGTCATGTTGCGTGAGATAACTCACGCTGCTTTGGGAAAAAATAATTGATCAACCCAATTCAAGAAAAGGAATCAACAAAGGAATTTAATTCCCCAATTCCAAATCGATTTCGATTGCGAAATGATTGCAAATCTGAACTCATTCAAAGCATATATTGCTCGCTGAAATCAATTCCCCAATTCCTTATATATTGCCGACACAATTAAGACTTGTTTAATGTGTAAATTCTCCAGTGAAGACTCATTAAAAGCATGCTATATTGCAGTAGGTAAATTCTCCCATGTAAGACTTGTTTGCCGACAGAATTAATTGGTGTAGTTAAAGGAGGGGTTGAAAAATTGGAAACAAACCAACCGTTTCAGTGAACAACGATTTGGAATTTGCAGAATTGGATATTGCAGATTTGAAAAATGTTACGTGAAGCTTGCGTGAGTTTGGGAAGAAAATACAAAAATTGAATTTTTTTAACTTAAGTACAGAATACACCACTAGCGGTGCATGTTAAGTCACGTAAGAACATTTTGGTCTTTTACTTTGAAAATGAGCGAAACCATTTGGGGGAAGAGCAGAATTCATGCTGTAATGTACATATTTCCCAAATTTAATAGAGCTAGCTTTCACTTTGATTGAGCTATTGCTTCACATTGTTTTCAATTATAGAGACATTTTATAAATGTTGTAGTGAAACTTGATATATTTTGGTGCGGTTTCAAATCTGCAATACCCCCTCCTTAGTATTTGTTTTGTGAATTTTGTTGGTAGGCTCTCTAAAACAAAATTAAAAAAATTATGGTTAGCTATAACTCAAAAGATTATATAGAGTTTTGGTGTTCAACATTGAAATAGTTGCAGTCCTTTTGGGTCAATTAAAATTGTCACGATGCTCATGATATAGTTATCACCAACGCTCGTATATGATAATTAATTGAGAAAATATCTAACGAAATTTCGTTTCAGGTCTCAATTCAAGTCAAGGTAAACAACTTTTTAGAAAAACTAGTATAAATTTTACGAGTGAGCCAACTGTATAAAAAATTTAAATTAAAACGAACAACACTTCAAGAAGTTCAATCCATTCATAATTAACTTTGTACCAAATAGACTATAGCAAACTCTTTTTCAATGTAAAGAACTAAACCATTTGCAAAAAGGCTTCTTTAAAAAAAAAACATTTGCAAGAAGCTGATAGTCTATTTTCATTTGGAAGAAGCTGGTAGTCTATTTTCATTGATAGTCTATTTGCAAGAATGTAAGTTTCACAACAAGACGAATGAACTTATTAATTGTCGGCGTGAAAATTTGTTCCTTCTAAAAAATAATCTTGAAAGATCAAGCTAGATTTTAGGTCCTTAGTTGATATGTTTAAGGATACAAGCATTCTATGAAAGTGCAAGAAACATATGCAGTAAGTTGGTAAAGTAAAATGTATAAAGAAAAAAGGAAAAATGTGCACATAGTGTGCAGAGATAAAAATTTGAAAAGGAAATTATAAGTTAGTTGCATACATCGTTCTTTTAACGGTGTCAATAACGTATGTTATTCTGTGATAGAGTGTATTTATCTGTTGAGTATAGTTTTAAAGAACGAAAATAAACTCATTTGTATGAAATTTGATTTTACAATTGATAGATAAGACAATAAACGAACTCCTATGTTGCATGATGTCATGTGTCTTCTACTTCTCAAAAGTTTTCTTGTGCAAGTTTTCTCTTCAAATTTAAGTTTTTGGCATTGAAAAACCTATAACTACTGATTTGAAAAACTTCTTAGATAAACTTTATATAACTCATTTTAGAAGTTATGTAATTTGAAATATTTCGAGCAACTCTGATGTTACTTGTAATTGTCTTCTTCGAAATCGCAGTCTTTAAATTCTTACTTGTTCTTGATATTCGAAGATAGTGATCATAGTTTGCTTGAAACACTTTATTCAAAATTCGCACATAACATCAATTTTTATTTAGGCTTCTACAAATTTTTGGCAAATATATTTTGTTTGGGAGAACTACAATGATATTATTCGGATGTCTAATATAAAAGTATACTTATTTTTTTACAGAAGACGCTCATTTAAATTAGAGAAGGGTGAAAATGAGGAAATGCATATGCAATGGTTATTTTCTCTTATTAGTTTCTTCAACTCTGAGATCTAAGGGCAAAGGCATAAGCAAAATCCAGTGTTATCAATTAGACAATTCAAATGAGACATTAACCAACCACTTAGTCTGTTCCATTTGACAGGCACCAAAATACCTTACGGTCAGCAAATATGATGTTGAAATCAAAGTATGAAAGCAGCACCAACTACATTGTTATGCTAATATATTATTATTTTTTTAAGTATGTTTTGGTGTGCCACACCACATGTTACGGATGTTGATTTATGAGTTTTGACATATTTAATAACTAACTATTACACGTACCAACTTTCTTAGTCTCTTTGAAGATATCTGATATTTCTCAATCACCAAAAAATTAATTAAGTACACTAGAAATACTCAAGCCTGCTAGTGCATATGCTCCTAGCGGTAATAACAGAATGAGATTACTGTTTTGACGTATACTTAGTGTGTCTTTTGCCTCTAGGTGACAAAACTTGTTTTTAATCAAATTGATTCTGATTTTGGCTATGAATCTATGATTTAGTTTGAATATAGAGATGTGCTATATCAGGCGAAAAAAACACAGCGAAAGTTTCACCAAATATCAATTGGCCAATCATAAAATACATGGGGAAGTGGTGGGGTACATGGGAAGTTGTTTTAGAAAGCACAACGCTCTTGAAAAATTCGCGTGTCATTTTTTCGAGATATTAAGCTTTTTCCTTGAATATATGTGTGTAAAATTGAGTTAGTAAATAAATCATTTATATATATAATCATATAAATAAAATCAATTTAATTGAGAGCAACCAAACACATCAAAACAAATTTTACACTATTATAATCAATTTTAGGTAAAATTCATGCATGATCCTCAGTTGATTAATACTTTAAAAATGTTCAAAACTCAAATGAGGATTTGATAGTATAGATCATAATAATCATCCTCATTTTTACAATTGAAATAATGACTTAATTAATGTTAGTATGATTAAAACAACGGAAAATAAATATATAACTCGTATTAAATTGATTTCAATCAAATCACCATCATAGTGACCATGTTTAAAATTTCAAATAATTTTGGTGTTGAACTGACCTCAATGTTAACTCTAAAAAAATGGGACTAAACATGCATTTAGAAATGAATTAATTAATACTCTAGTCATAGTATTCAAAAGTAAGAAAGTGACTCTTTAATTTTTTATGTAATAGCCCTTATCATGTCATGTTATTTTAGCCAAAGATAATGCTATAAGTCAGTATTACTTCACCTTGCACAATAGCCAAGTCCTCTTATACATAGCACCCATCATATATCTATATCCCTCCCTTATATCTTATCTTTCTGAAATTAATGTTCCTTTGAGGTGATTTAGATTTACAACTAACAAGATGTTAGGGAAAAAGATTGTATCGATCAAGAAACTTGCAAAAAAGGTAAAGGTTATAGGTAGAGTTGACTCTGACCCTGCTCACTTTAAGTTGTTGAAGGAATATAAGGAAGAAGAAAAAAATCCAACCACAAAAAAAGTTGGGTCCAAAAAAAGTGGTGTTTTTGCACTATATGTTGGGGATGAACGACAGAGATACGTGGTTCCAACCCAGTTCCTCTCACATCCATTATTCAAGATGTTGTTGGAGAAAGCATACAATGAATTTGGATTTGAACAGAGGAATGGCTTGGTAGTTCCATGTAGTGTTTCAGCATTTCATGAAGTGGTTAATGCTATAGAATGTAACAATTGTAAGTTTGACATGGGAAATATTTTTGATGAATTGATTTGAAGTAAGTGCATATATCATATCACACACTAATACTCTTTCATTTTTTGGGGTATTAGGACATATTTCAGTCTAGCTATAATTTGATCACAGAAGTTGTAGTAATGCATATATCTCTAAATACAATAGAGCTAGCTTTCATTTTGATTAAGCTATTGTCACAAACTGTTTTCAATTATAATGATCTAATTCTATAGATTAGCGATATGATGAAGTTTTCAAAGTTTGCCTATCAATTATGATCAGTTGCAGTTGCTGTGTTCGTTATTGGAAGGAGTAACCGGAGGTATCAAAAGATAGAGAAATTTAAAGAGTGTTCTTGAAGCGTTAGTTAAGAAGATAAAAATAAAAATATTGTGTTGAAAAATAGTAAAAAATAATGAATTAACTTTTTAAAAGTCAAAATATTGTTAAATTCAATGCAAACATATTACTTTTGATTTTGTTAATAAGTATCCTTGTTAGCATAATCTATAATCATATTCTGCTATTGGATATGTGTAAAATATGTCGTCTTTTAAGTAGAGTTCAAATAGCAAAAGATTGAACATCTAATATATTTGAGCGTGGGGTCGAATCCGCAATACCTTCTCTACTGAGTGTTTGTGAATTTTGCAGCAGGGTCATTGAAAAAAATTAGGCCTAATTATAGCCCAAAATTTAAAGTGCAGAAACTAAACAATGAATAGTTGAGAAAGTGATACGATTATCATGATCAGCAACTGCTAGTATAAGTAAATTTATCTAAGAGAAATGATATTTGTACAATCATTTTTATACAATTTTTGTAACAACTTTCCCTCTCATATTCATATTATGTTTTTACTCTCTCTCTGTTGTTTTGGTTTTTGTGCCAATACCTCTTTTTCTTTGTAAAATTATGGTTTTCTCAAAAGTTATCAATTAAATGGTTGTTCAAATAACACAATTATTTATCTAAAGTATCCAACGAGATTTTGTTTCGGTTCTTTTTTTTTTTACAATTAAAAAATACTTTTATTAATCAAAATTCAACAACATCAATGCATATACACTATCCATCTTCTATAAAAGATCGTAGAGAGACCATATATACTACTCCCGCCATCCCATAATGCGTGTGAAATGAGCAAATGACGTGGTTAATTCGGGAGGGAGGAAATACTCATGTGCTAGAAAGTTGGACAAGGCAACACAAACAATATTCTTCTCGTACAAGTGACACCAAATTTAAGTCTTAACAACTAACAACATCACCAAAACTTCCAGGTCTTGGAACATCTCCAGTGGAAGAGCTTATCTTGATTGCTTATGATACTTTTTGTGGGCCCAAACTGCCACATTGCATCTAAGCAATCTCTAAGCAATTTTAATCATTTTTACTTCAATGCTCAAACTTTACTCATATAATCTCAATTAATCATAATTAAAGATGTATGGACAGAATCACAACACCCGGCCCCAAAAAAGGACCAAACATCATAAAGTACAAATTGTCACACCTATTCAAACCATTCCACATAGACTTCAATTCTCAAGTCAAGATAAACGGTTTCTTTGGATTGACCATTATTGCATGACTAGCTTCTGTGTTGTAGAGACGCTTATTTGAGTTAGAGAAGGGTGAAAGTAAGCGGATTGTTATTTTCAACTTTGAGATCTTCAAAATCTTCTTATCTTAATATTTTATACCATTAAATATTGAGGAAGATACATTTTTCTTTAATGTTTAAACGCCTATGTATAATAGATGAGTCAGAAATTTTGAATAATAAGAGTTTTAAATTATATAATTTGTAGCATTTGATATATATTACATTTCGTTTTTAAAAGAAAAAATATACATCACAATTATTCGCCACTATTTGTCATTTTTTGAAAATGTGCGTTGAATAATTTTATCATTTTAAATCTCAACAAAAACATCTCTTTTTATTTAAGTAAACAAGCAATTATTTATCGATTGATCTTTGATGCGATTTCGCAATTCATTCTTGATGAAAAAAGAATGAGAAATGCTTAACTACACGACACTGATTGTCGTCAAACAAGCACGAATGTACCGCAACATACAATTTCCTATTTGATTTGGTTTTTTATTTGTTAACTTTTATTTTTGGTTTGCGTGTTTTGTTTTTTATAAGCTAAATACACATCGGGTCATTTAATTTAACATTTATATTAGATTAATCCTTTTTATATTTTTTAAATTTTTAAATGGTCATATATGTTGGTAAAAATGAATAAGCTAGTCCTTAATTTTTATTTTTTTTACCAAATTGATCCATTTTTAATCCAACTTTGTTGAAAAATGCTCCCATAAGGTAAAATGTTTAAAGTGTTTATGACGGCACAAAACATGATTACCGACATACATTTTTTTCTTATTGTTTTTAAGTTTAATTTTAATTCTACGGATAAATACTTCCTCAACTATATTAAAAATTTAATCTGCAATTTTTTTTCAAATTAATCCTGAATAATACACTTATGAATTCGTTCCATGAGCTTAGCTCATTTGGTAAGGGATAATGCACAATATGTGCAGGGGTTGGGGTTCGAACCCCGGATACCCGACTTATTCATCTTTATGGTGAATTTCCCTAGCCACTAGACTATTTAACCAAAAAAAAAATCACTTATGAATTCTAGTTTTGTGAGCAATAAATTTAAACTTACCAACTTAGCATTAAACGTCAACATAAATATTTTTTAATTGAGGTTGATGAAAAAATGTTAATGGTGCATACATTGTATGACTTAAAACGACTAGGTGCACACTTTTATTAACATAAAAAATTAATTTAAAACTAAAAAAGTTAAAAAAAAAAAATTAATCCAATAAAAACGTTAAACTTAAAGAACCTCATGACGTAAGTGATATTTTTTATACGATTAAAATGATGAGAAAGATTTAAGGGTTTTAAGGGAAAAAAATAAAATTAAAACAAGATAAATAACTTAGACATAATAGTCATTCTATAAAACTATCTACAGATTTTTTTATTTTTTTTTCATGAAGAGCTACTAAATCAAGTTATTTATATAGGAACAAAATAAGCTTTTACATGGAATTGTGCTTGTCGTGCTATATGGCCTGTCGTGCCATATAGCATACCATTGCTTAGGGACAAGGAGAAATAAGTAATTTTACTTATAGCTGACTGCTGATGCATGGTGAAAGTGATTGTGTAGTGTTACTATTTAGACAGTGGATTAATTTACTCAACGCCAAAACAATTCAATTTTGAAATTGATGGTACATTGACTGTAACGTGTATTAACTAGACAGTGGATTTTAGTTTAATCTATCAGCAGTCTTCAACGGACCTCTTTATGGGAGAGATATTGATCATTGAATGAAAATGGAACGGGTAGCTCAATCCAACATTACATCACTGTGTGACGCACTATTACTATCAATCAAAGATGAAAGAACTGAGGTTTTACTATGATATTTCAACATCCACTTTCTTACAACTTTCTTTCTCATAATCATATTTTTTTTTACTTTATCTCTCTATTGCATTGGTTTTCGTACAAATGCCTACTTTTCCTTTATAAATTATGGTTGTCTCAAAAGTTGTCAACCAAATGGTTGTTCAAATAACACTCATCTTTTACTCTACGAAATCATTAATAAAAGATAAGATGTTTATCCCCAAAAAAATTTAATGTATATTTTTCTAAAATTGTCAGTGATTATCGACCTTGTGAATGTGCATTAACTTTTTCTTTGCACACTTTCAATCAATCACCACTACAATTTTTCAAAACAATGTATCTCACATTCTTTGCACCGAGATCAATCATATTTGAGGCATTTAAGTGGATATTTGTATGTTGTTTCGTTAGTTGTGGAAGTCTAGCACATTTCGCCATATCCGATCTTGTTGTCTAAACTATTTGTAGAATAGTCGGACTATCCACAATGATGGATATTTCACATTATTGGAGAAAATTCAAATCCTACATCTTATAGATAAAACTCTAAATAAAAGTTTATAAAGAAGAGACACTCTTCACCTTATGAACCAATTTGGTAAGGATGAGTTAGACTTCAAATTTTAACATGGTATCAGAGCTGGTCGAATTCAAGGATCATCTACGCACCAAGTATCGGATAGATAAGACTCTTGTAAGGATGAGTTAGACCCCGAATTAAACTCCAAATTCCAACGCACATATTACCTTCAACTTCTTAAAATATCCTTGATTCTAATGAGTTAGACCCCGAATTAAACTCCAAATTTCAACACACATATTTACCATCAACTTCTTAAAATATCCTTGATTCTAACAAATTAAAAAAGATAAACATCTTCATTTCTCGTATACCACCACCACCACAAATCGGGCACTTTCATTTTTAGAGAGATGTGGGAGAGCTATTAAACATCATGCATATGAGTTAGACCTCAAATTAAACTCCAAATTTCAACACATATTTACCTTGAACTTCTTAAAATATCCTTGATTTTAACAAATTAGAAAAGATAAACATCTTCATTTCTCGTATACTTATATGACTTCGTAAAAAAGAAAATAGTATGATCCTGCTAAACATTATAGGAGTTTTCTCATCATCATAGACGAACATTTTTTAAAGAAATATATTAAAAAGTGCAATAAATTTTATATAGTAAAGTTCAGAAAAGTAAAATACAAATTGACCAAATATGCAGATGATGAAGTATAACGACATAACTCATTGACAAAAGCCATAACCGTAAATTTGAAGGTGTTACACATTTCTCAATATTCCTCGTAAGTTTTTCCACCTTCAATAAGAATAGCCTTCATCTTGTTAATAAGCTCTTGCATTTGTTCTCTAGCGTGCAACGGGGCTGGATACACGCACACACAATCTAGCCTTCCATCCCTTATGGTGTCAAAAATACCCATAGATGGTCCCAAACCATGAACCGAAGCACACCCCATGTAGTCCTCTACTCCAACCTCTTGTTGCATCATGCCGTCGTCGTCAACCACCGTGTCCTCAAACACCGACATTATGGATGTTCTTAAGGATGATGTCAAACCAGGGTTCTCTATGGCCTTGGACATAAGAAAGTTCATGTCAGCCATGTCCGTAAAGTGCTTGTCATTGTTCTTAGAGTTGGCAAATGCTCCATAAGTTCTCTTGGCTAGTTCCCAAAGACTTTCTCCCCCTTTGATCACGTGGTTGTTGAGGATGGCAGCGTGATAAAATCCTATACATTGAAACATATGCACCTATCAATATTTCTAAATCATCATATATTACAAAATATAAATTGTTGAATATATTTTTAGTCTTCTAAATTTTTAAATATTTGTTTTTTAGTCTCTATAGAAACATTAAATTACAAGAAGTCTTTTTTTTTTTTTTTTTAGATAGACGAAATGGCAAAATCATTATAAACTCACACACATAAGTGGAGGTACCGGAGTTCAAACCCCGATCATGGCATCCGGCCTAACAATTTCGGCATTTTGCCAATTGAGCTAGGACTTATGGATTTTACAAGAAGTCTTATACATAACTTTCTCCTTCCTTCAAAAAGAAAAACTTTTAAATTAACACTTTACATCTATGATGAAAGTTAAATATTTTTAACCAAAGTAACCTCGTGTATCAAGGAAATTGATCTCTATACATAAAGTTGTTTTTGAAAAATAAAATAAAAATGTTAACGAATGTCTATAGGCATTGTTTAACGAATCAAAAGAAATGACATATTTGTAAATATATTTTGTGTTAAAGTAAACGACTCTTTCAATTTAATGGAAAGTAATTGATAAAATATTTTTAAAATATTATTCCCTCTTTTTTTTTTGTTAGTGGATGAAGGGGTAAATCATTTTAAATTCACATACAATTGTAAGGTTCTGAGTAAAGACATTCAATCGAACAATATCGCATTGCCAATTGAGTTAATTTTTACGAACTTACATACTTTTTTTTAATACGTAAATTATGTATACTTTAATGAATTTTGAAAGAAAAAAAAAAATCAATTTTTTTCATTTTTTAGATTCCTTAAAAAAATCATTCAAAAGTTTTTAATGCAACATTTATGCCTGTACGCAAAGTTCTGCTTGCTGTTACTATAAATAGTACACTACCAGCTGCAGTGTCAGTTTTTCTTTTTACGAATAAGGAATGAATGTTGATTGGTCAGTTGTATATAAGTACTGAACTTCTGTTTCCATATCCATATTAATGGTTCTAGATCAAGAATTATTACTCTAATTACCATAAATCAATTTTCTGTCCTCATAAACAAAAAGTTTAGTACAAAATTTAGTAAATGCAAGTGATAAACATACCAAAATTGTGATTTGAGAGAGGTGGGTCAAGAGTGGACCGGCAATCAGTGAGGGTAATAATCCCGTACTTCTTAGAACTATTAGTCTTGTTGCTATGTGCAGCCATTAATCCCGCTGCAGTTATTGCTCCACACAGCTTAATCCTACTCTGCTTACAACCCTGAAATAGTACAAATTTCATTTCACACATACAAATATCAAATTAATTGGTAAAAGAGAGAGAGAGGGGGGGAAAAATATAAGCTCATATGTTTGATATCACTTTGGTTAACAAGAATCGCTATAATTTTGAAGAAGCTACAATATGAGGTTTTGAAAAAATCATGGTGATTCGCGGTACCAAACATAAAATAGATTAGGGCTTACATCTAAAACCCTCTTGGTGTCAGTTTGATTGAGTTGCATTCTAACCACTTGTGAAAACCTAGCATTTTTTGTATCATTAAATTTCAAATTAGTAAACCTAAAAGAATTAACAGAGTAACTAAGCACGTCTAAACCACGCGCCCAAATATGTTTCTTCCCTTTACGACCAGGAACAAGATCCTCAATCGCCAAAGGAACAACATCCTCAACAACAACAACATTCTCCTCTTTTTCCTCATCTTTCATCAACACAAGCAACTCCCTCAAAAGTGAAACCGCAGTTGTTCTATCACATGCTGCAACATGAAGTCTCATAACCACCACCCATGTTTTTTCATCAGGCATAGCATAAATGCTAGCAACAAACATGTCAGTATCAATACCGGTACGATCTTGCCATGTGTTACGGTTCAGTTCATGTTCCATGATTTGTTGCAACGGTGAAATAGAAACAGTGTCGTTTTTGTTTTTTGCAAGAATGTTGGAAGTGACATTGATGTTGTGAGACTCGATTTTGATGAAAGGAGTGTGAGATGTAAGAAAGGAGAAAGTAGTGTCTGTGGATGATGATGATGTGTGGAGTTTTGATCTGAGGATAGGATGGGAATTTTGTAGTTTGTGGAGTGAGGTTTGAAAACGGGAAATATCAATGGGTTTTGTGATGAGTAGTGATAAAACTGCAATGCCGGTGCCACCACGAATGGCTTTGCACCAGCTACATTCTGTGCCACCAACATTACGACCTTTTGTTTCAACCGTCGACATAATAGTTAAGCTAGCTACGTAAGTGCGGAATGTGTTTTCACGTTGAGTTCAATCTTTGTGTTAGTTCAATGTTTATTTATAGCACTAACAATGACTCAGTGAGATGCATAATAGTTGGATGGTGAGATAGTTGGATAGTCTTTAATACTTACACTAGCTTTCTTGTTGCGTCATGAGCTAAACAATTGATCACTCTCATTTCTTAGTTAATGTCATCAACTACCATGTGGATAGTGTTGCACCTTTTACTTTACACTCTTATTTCTTTTGAATTAAACATATTTTACCGTTAAAATCAATACTATTAATTTTTTATTAAATAACTGTGTAAAACTTAAAAGATACACATAATTTAAGACAAATGAAGTAATATACATACGGACACACATTGTAATGTTCAAGTTTTTCAACCGTCAAAAAATTAAAAAGTTTTTCAACCATAATAGAATTCATTTGAATCGTAAATTACAACCATTGGAAGAGCGTTCACGGTGATTTTGGTTTAATCACGAACTAATGTTTAATCTACCTGTTTGGGGGCTAAAAAACATAACGACCGTAAATGCATTTTTTTTACAAAATAACGACCTTAAATACATGTGTTGGGGTAAACTAAAAAAATACATAGTAGATTTTAAAAATGCAAGGACTTTGGAAGAAACTTGAAGAAAATACCATGAAAGCAAGTAATTTTGAAATAAATAAATGAAAGTAAGGACTCCTAAAGTAAATTGCACTAAAAATAATCGATACAAAGGTAAATTTATTTGAAAACTGATGTGAATTATAAGCAACAAAAAAAAAATGTAAATTTTGTTGAAAATTAAATGCTCGAAAAGTAAATGACACGAAGCTAAATTGCTAGAAATGTAAATACGAAAAAGAAACGGTTTAAACTTAAAGATTAAATTGATTATTGCAAAAGAGGATCTCGTGCTCCGAAACCTGTGTGCATTGTGATGTTATGGCGAAAACGCATATGCACATTTTATTTGTCTGTGCAAAGGTTGTCAACCGTTGGGAGGTGGTGCAACTTAATGACATTATTCGCAATTCGCTTCGCATCGCTAACGATTTTTTCACACTTTTATTTGAATTCTTTGATAGGATGACATCTAAACAACAATCTTCGGCCTCCCCAATCATTGTGCAACGAGCGAAGGACTCCCTCAACGAATGACGTCATATGCAACAACACAAGCATCATGATCAGAATGTGCAACACACGGCTTTGTGGTCAAAGTCGTCGCCATCATACATGAAATGTAACGTACATTGTGCGATATTCTACAACAATTCAGTTGTAGGCTACGATATTTGCTTATGTTTGGTATGTCGAACTTCTCCCACTACTCCCTCCTCCTCGTTGAGGCTGAAGCTTGGGGTCTTTTTGAGGCCATAAAATTTGCCTTAGCTAATGACATGACTTTTGTTATATTTGAGTATGATTGCAAAGTTATTGTTGACATAGTGAACTCCTCTCAAATGCCCCAAAATGAGATTGGAGACATTCTCTCTAACGGCTTGTTTGGAAGAAGAGAAGAAGATGAGAGAGAGATATGGACGAGAGAAGTTGGAGAGAAATGCTTCATTTCTCTAGTTTGGAGTAGGAGAGAAATTGAGACAATAGATTAAATTGGCTGGGACCCACACCTTTTTTGCATCTCCTCAAAACAGCAGAGAAACACGAGAGAGATAAATAATATCACTACTTTTCAATTTTTAGCCTTTTGTTTTCAATTTATCCTGTGCAAATTTACCACAAACATACGTGACTATTTTACTTTTTTGTTAGTCAAGTGTAAGGTTTTTCTTAATTGTTGATCAAAACGAATCCATACATTTTTTTTATATAAGCCCTAGTTATTGTCATTTTAAATCAGTAAAGTTGAATTAAAAAAACATTTATTTACATAAAATAAGTCAAGTTAAATTAATATGTATGAGAACATGAAATAATAATAACAAACTACTATATGGTTGTTTGTGGCCTAACATTATTGTAACAGTTTCTTGGCAGCTCCCTTAAACACTACTTGTGCTTGAGGAGTTGTATGTTGTTTTTATTTTTCTTAGCTTCTTCAAAAAAAACAAATTACTATATGAATTATTTTGCACAAAAAAAATACTGTAAATGGTATGTGTTAATTATTTACTAAAATAATAATTAAATTAATTATGTAAATTATAACTAAAGTAAAAATTAAGTTATGTTGAAATAAAAAATCAATTTTAAATGCAAGGATATTTTTGTCTTTTTAAAATCTAAACACACTTCTTTCTCTTCTATTTCTCTCTTCTTTCTCTTATATCAAACAACTCACCAAATCTACTCTATTTCTCTCTTTTCACATTCTCTCTCACCTATTTCTCTCTTCTCACTTTCTTCTCACAACCAAACACACCCTAAATGTAAGGATCTATTATCAACATCTCACACTAATTTTATCGTGAACCGTGTTATGAGGCAAGCAAATAAGGTTGTTCATTCTATAACCAGAGCATCCTTATCTAATCTTAACCCCCATATTTTTTATGATGTACCCTCTTACTTGTACTCTTTGATTATTAATAAAATGATCTAAGTGTGCCTTTGCCAAAAAAAAAAAGACTTGAAGATTAAATTGATGAATTTAAAGAAAAGAAAACATGAAGACATCCTTAGATTATGGGAGTTTGAATATGTTTCTCATTCAAATGCTTCTCAATGTAAAAATTCAATCTATAATAATACATGTAAAAATTGCTGTCTATAGAAATACAGGATGAGGTGAGTGACATTGAGTTGCAAAGCTACGTTCGTGACATTTACTCTCCAAAATTAATGATTTTTAGCACATACAGCCGACAAGCGAAATGAGCATGATAAATTTTTTTTTTGCCATATCAAATGCTACAAGAACTTTGACATATAATGACAAAAAACTTTGTAGGTAAAGGTCGAAAAACAATATTTTGACGGAAAAACTTGTTTTTCCTATGAAAGTTCGTCGTTCTAATAGCAGATAGTTTAAGGCTGCAATATTTTTAAGTTGTTGGATAATGTCTCAGAGTGTACCTACGATCAATGACATATATTAAATTGCTTTCCTCACGACATTTTTCTGTTGGTAAAGATTTTGCAGTATTTTTTTCTATTTTTGTTAATAATAAAAAAATTCCAATATTTTTGTATACACCATCCACTATATTTTTTTATACGATGTATACATATCCACTATAATTATGAAACAAAATAAAACAAAATTTTAATTACATTAAAAAAGCTAACTAGTCTTACAAACATGTCAAAATACAAAATAGTTTAAAAATATATATATATCAACCTAAGAGCACCATAATATATATCTAAAAACATATAAAGTCATAAAAATCACAAAAGTTTCGTACAAAATTATATCATGGCTACTAAGTTTTCAAAATTAATTTACTCTGTTGAGATCAAACAAGTTTTTATTCTTTCTCTCTTCCATCTCAGGGAGTATGTGGACTTGAAGAATTTTTCTGCCTCTCTTCCATATATGATCATTTGTAAGTTTTTATAATTGTTATAAACTTATAATTTTTAAAATTGAGTTTCAAAAAATGTAAGACAAAAAAATAAGTTTTATTTTTCTAAAAAAATGAGTTTTTATATAAAAAAGGTATATTATTTTTTCAAAATTAGTCACTTCAATACCTATTTTTAATCAATGTCTGATTCGTCAAAAATTAACTTTTCAATCAAATGCCTTGACACAAAATATAACCAACAACACTCACGGTTAAGAAATCATAAATTAAACATACAAATCCATGTCCACCCAATATATCATAAAAAGATATCTAAAATAAAAATATAAAATTCATAAAACATCAACTTCTATATGATTTTTAAATAAGATTTTTAATGTATGCAATGTTGCATTGAATAAAGATTATCAACTGCTCGCTTTTTCAATATAAAGAAAAAAACCAATAAAGAGCAATTGGTAAATATAAAGGTGAGCAATTTATAATATTTATTCTGTGCAGTATTGCACCTATTAGAAAAAATCATTGAATCATATATTATTTGAGAGTTGGTTCAAAACTAAACCTGCTTAAATTGGGATATCTCTTTTGTGTAGACACAACTAAGGGAATAATATACCACCATTAAGAAGGTTGAAATCGAGTAACAAATCCTCCGACATAGCTACCATGTTTGGTATCATAATGTCATCATCATCAAAGCTTCCAATCAATTCTGATTTTGAATAAGAGATTCTTGATTCACCGGCTAAAACATGATCATTGTCGTTGTCCATCTCATCAAATTGTAGCATCATCCCGCTAGGTAAACCCAAGTTTCCAACATTTGCGGATGATTTGAATTCTCCAACAACTGGTAAATGGCTCTCTGTAACTTTCGTTTCTAGACAAGGGACTTTTGATTTACCGGCGAGGACTTGAGCATTACTATTCTCTGAATGATCAAACTGCAACATCGCCACATTAGGCGAACCCAAGTTTCTGACGTTTGAGGGAGATCCAGTGTCTCTGATAACGAGTAGTTTAGTCTTTGATGACTTGTTCTGGGTGGTTTCGTTGACAAAGTTTCGATTAACAACTGGTTTTTTATGGTTATGCATTCCTATATACCTCACAACAAAAGTGTTGTCTTCAGCTTTACTTTTTTCTACTTGTTTTTTTGCTAAACAATCTCCAGAAGTGCTACATTTGTAGTAACTCCTGCAAAATCATTGATTCACTGCTTCTATATCAAACATTCCTAAATTATAACATTTTAATATTTAGAATCACGCACACAACCCCACACACACACACACATATATATATATATATATATATATATATATATATATATTTATATAGAAAGCAAGATTTTACATGTATGTGTCCATCAAACAATGAGCAGCAATCTTTTTTATTTCATACATACTGAAAAATACTATGAATGATGCACTTAATACAAAGGTATGTGTTTATTGTTAACATAAATATTAAGTGAAATATATAGACTTAAGAATGATGCATTTAGTATTAATAAAATGTTACATTGTAGAAGAAAAAAAAGTCAAATCTAAATATATTTTGGGTCAGCACAAATATATATATTTTTTATTCTAATTGATCCGTAAAATAAAACATTTTTTTACTTTTGAGCCTTGTTGATTATGTAGAAAATTTAATTTTAATTCTTTATAATCAAGATTGCAATGACTATTACAAGGACCATTTTTAATAAAACAAATGTGGTATGTATAATTATAGTGACTTAAAATATATTTTTTTAACAAAGATTAAAAGTGTAATGGTGTGGGCCTAAGCACTCTAATCAAAATGACGATTGGATTGGGTTAATGGACACAAATCCAAAGTGGTTGACGTGGCACTAAAACTACTCTCAAATCTTAATGTCATCCCTAAGATATACTCATATAGATAGAAAGATTATATAAGACCAGGCGCATCTCCTCCAATATTGCCCATCATGGGGACCTATTAGACTCACAGGCACGCCTCCGCTCCGCCAATCTTGAGTATAAAGAGTACAGTGTAACGCACTATTTTATTATTTATTTATTTTATCGAGTTTAGTGTCTTTTTGTATAATTTATTTGAATAATTGTGATGTGTTATATGTTGGTAATTATTAGTAGTTATTATTAAACATTTTTAGTGAGGGAATTTAATTAAAATAAATATATGAGGCATAAGGGCAGATTTTTATTTTTATTTTAACAAGCCAAAATGAAATTATATTACCAAAAACGATAGCAATCTCTTAGCACAAGGTGTGCATAAAAGACTACTACCAATATACAATGAACTAAAACAAGAGGAAAAATGATTATCCAATGCCCAAACAAGCTAAAGGACATGACCACCACATATGAGTTCCAAAAACAAAAGTGGCATTTTTAGCTTTAAGCCACACTAACGATAACAACTTAATTTTATCAAGCAATCTAGGAGCCTCGGTTACAACATTTTTAAACAAACGATTATTACGCTCACTCCAAATCACCCAAGTAGTCAAAAGCCAGATTAACTGAAGAAACTATCGCCTAACTTTGGCAAAACCTGATAAACAAGTGAAAAGGGCAGAATTGGAATAAGGAAGATTATGTAGGTTTAAAATAAGAGAGGTTAGGAATAGAGAGTCAGAACACGTAGAACAGTTTTGGGAGAAAGTGAGAAGTCAGAGAAGAGAAGAGAAGAGTTTTGTGAGAAGAAGTGGAAAGCTTGTAGAATTCAGAATTTAACCAATCTAAGGTAAGGGTGAGACTAATCTTCTTTAATCATAAATATATAATTCTGAAAAAGGGTTTAATCTTGTAGTTGTTGATAATTTTGTTGTTATAGAAGTTAGGTTTAAATTGAAATTTGATTGTTGAAAGTGTACGTAATCCAATGAATTAACATAGAAATTGATGTTCAGGTTGTAGAATAACAATAGGTAATGTTTCCTATCAAATTTGAAATTTGGGTAGTTGAAACTGGGGTTTCTAGGTGAAAAACAGTTTTTCTATCCGTAGAGCTGTCTGTCATCGCTTGCCACAGCGAGTGTCCTTGTTCGCCTCGCGAACTGTTCAGTGATGAAAATAGTGATTTTGTAGAAATGATATTTTGGTCCAAGTTTTATATGAATTTGAGTGCCTTTTCATGTTTAGAAATGTTCAGACAAGTTTTGGAATCAAATTTGGACATTGGGAAGTTAAAATTGGGATTTTTGAGTGAAAAGTATTAAGTTCCCGAGAGCTACCTGTTCTAACTCGCCACGACGAGTGACTTGGTCGCCAAGGCGAGTAGTTCAGATGTGAGCTCGCCACGGTGAGTGTTAGTGCTCGCCTCGCGAATTGCTCAGTGGCAGCCTGCCTTGTTTCGTGTTCTTGCGTCTGTTTCACACGTTTTTGTTTTGAGTTGGTCTTTGGTGTAAACATGAAAGTTGTTGATAACTGTGTTATCTTTCCAGTAGCCTTGGTTTGACGTAAAAAATATTTTGTGGATAATTTAATATGTTTTTACAAAGATGTATGATGAATTATTGCTATTAAATATGATGTTTATATGATGTTATTCATGTTAATGAATTGTGAGATTATGATGTGAAGTTGATGTTGATGTTGTTGCATCTAGTTGTGTCATTGCATAATCATTGTCAAACAAAGGGGGTTGTAGCCTGTCAAGCCGAATCACGACAATAGCGAAGGGAGCTGTAGCTCTGTTGTTTATAAGCAAAGGAGGTTGTAGCCTGCCAAAGCATAATTGCGGCATTAGCGAAGGGAGTTGTAGCTCTGTTGGTACCACATGCATTTGTTGAGTCGTTGTTGTTGCATTGTTGCGCGAAGTATATTGATTATTGTAGTTGGAATTATGTGAAGCATTGTTGTTGATAAATTGTTGCTGTTTTATGTTGTTAAATTCTTTTACATGAATTATTGCTTATTATTATTGAATGTGAAATCTCACCCATTTTGTTTGAATGTTGCCTCTACGTGGGTAACGTGCAGATAACCAGGAGTAACCGCTGATGTGAGATTATTCCTCGTGTCGTCATAGGTGTCATGCTCTAATACGTAACAGGATGAGGATGTTTACGTGTTTTGTTTTTCCTTTGTTATGTATCTTTCTATAACTTGATGTTGGACCACTTTTAGGTGGATTTTATTTATGATGTTGATGTTGAGGCCTTAGTGCCAATTATTGTTTAAATATTTAATATTTTCCGCTGCGACATTAGTTGGAATTATTGAAAGCATTTGTTTTAAATAAGAGTGGATTTTAACTCTATTTACATTTACTGATATTTGAAGAACGAAATGTGACATCTTGTTGTGATGAACTCTGTTTTGTTTTATATTATTATATGTTGGGAAAACGGGGTGTTACATATAGTCTCATAACGGATATCCAGACATAGCTGCAACAAACATTTGAGTGAAACTAGAAATAACTAGAGTGTCACTGTTCTCATATCTCACTCAAACTCTGCTTACACCCTTCCTAACTTTAACATAATAGTATTTTTATAGTAGCCCACCCCACCATACTCCCATCCCCGGGCCGCACTTTGGAGAATGATCATACAAGGAAAGGCACAGAGATCAAATCACCAAGTCATGTGATCAACCATGAATTCATACAATAACAAAAAAAAAATTATGATACCTATTTACATATACCAAAAACGTATTAAAAACAAGGTTTAATTAATATTACATTGAAAATATAAAGTGACATCCATTTATAGGGATGGCAATACGGGCCAGCCCGTCCCGTTTAGGATAAATCCACCATACATTAAACAATGTCATGTAAACTAAAATCAGTTCAATTTTACCCATTTTAAGGATATTTAAATAAAAATCTTTGTTTTTAGAAATTAAGATAAGAAAGAAACTAATATAACATATCATGGCTTCAAAAAAGAAGAAAGGAAGAAATTAGCATATCAACAACATTAAGTTCACTCAACACAAACAACAACTAAGATAAATGTGCAACAAAGCTTACCTTAAACCTAAGTAAACAGAGCAAATCAAACTCAGACCGAGAGTGTAAATTAAAAATTCGGCTACTAATAGTAAAAAAAATAAAGTTTAGTAAGCCTGCGGGCCACTCGCCCCACCCCGCTATGACCCGCTTTTTTAGCGGGTTTAACAGAGACGAGCCAACTAGAGAGATGGGCTCAAAATCTCACCCAGTCCGCCTAAAATGACGGGTTGAACAGGCTGGCTCGACGGGTTGGGCGCGTTTTGCCACCCGTATCCATTTCGTAAAAAACTTTTGTTTTGCAAATGTATCGCTCGTTATGAAAATAAAGTAGCAATTTTTTATGTTTTCAAAATTGAAATATAAACACACCCACGACTAAGACCACATCAGTTCCATTTTACCACAATTACGTGCAATTGCAAAGATCACGTGCCTACAACCAGTATCTAAAACCCCATGCATATGCATGTGTGTACCAGGCAACAAAATTATTATTTTTAAATGAGAGAAAAGAAAAACATGTCAAAGTTAGAGTTTCGAATGTGAAACAACCTTGGATGTTCAGACCCTTTGATAGGTTTTTGTCCGTATTTCCTCCATGCCCATGGATCTTCTTCGAGCTTATCTTCATTCATACAAAACTCCATTACCATGTCATTAGATCTTCTGTAAAAAAACGAAATGTAGCGGTTTTAGGTCACATGGAATCATGTTATGTAAAATTATTGCAATTATTTTGACATAACAGATAAAAATTTTACCTTTTTCTTGAATTGGGTTTATGTGGATGTGTATATGGTAAAACCCTAGAAGTAGTTCGAGGAACTGGAATTGGTGGTTGATTTTGTTCTCTTGAGGGTTGGTTTAGAACTGATGGATGGTTGTTTGCACGATCAAAATGAGCGGTTGTTATGTCAACGCAGGCAATGGTTTTGAGAGCAAACACTTGATTATTGTGATCTGGTTGAATATGTTGTTGTTGGATAAACATTGAGAAATCAGAAAATGTAGTATTTTGATTGGTTCCAAGAACAGTAGACATGGTAGGTGTGGTGGTGAATGGCGTGTGGATAATGGTTGTGGGTTTGGGTGTAGTGAACGTGGTGGTATTACTGACAGGAGTAATTGTGGTGGGGGTGGTGGGAGTAGTGAATGTGGGGGTCGGGTTAATAGTGATGGGATTGAAGTTGAGCATAATTTTTTCTAGCTCAGTGAGATAATTTGGTTGCACCAGTTGATGTTCTACGGGTATTGGAAAATCAAAACGGATGGAATTTTGATCAGATCCCTGAACACTAGTGTTAGTGAGTGTAGCGGTGGTGGTGATGTGGGTGGGGATGGTGGGGGTAATGGTAGTCAGAGTAGTGGGGGTAGGGATAGTTGTGGTGGGTGTGGGGACGACGGTGGTTGGAATCGAGTTGAATATCAATTTTTCTAGATCTATGAAGTCATTTGGTCTAGGTGGGGTAAATGGGAATGAGTTATTTTCATCATTAAAGGTAAAACTATCAAAGTAAGATGATGTGGTGTTTTGAGGGGATATGGTGTTATTGTAGGGGATGGTTGTGGTTGGCGGCGGAGTTTCAAAATTTGTAGTAGGTTGAGCCAATGTGGTGGCTTTGCACCTACGCACAATGGAAAATAGATCCCAATCATCATTATCCATGGGAGTATCTATGAATTAAATCTCCATAAAACCACAATCTGATCACAATTGAGGAACAAAAATTGTGTTCGATGATTTTTTTTTTCTTTATTTAAGTAAATTCGTGGAGAGTATAAAGACTAATGGGAGAAGATGAAATCAAAGACACAAAAAAAATGTTGACTTTTTGAAAAAAAACCTAGAAAAAGATGTTAAGATATCGAGAGGAGGGGTGGGGGAGCAAGCAAATGTGATGGTAGAGCATGACCAATTGAAGACTTCCTAACTATTTATATGAAGAAAAATAATATTTTATACAAAAAAAATATATAAAATTGTAAATGTTAAAATTATATGTGATTTTATTTTATGTTATTATTATTTTGCTCATATAATATATAACGGAAAAAATACTACGAGTTTTATCAATTAGTAGTGAACCATTAAAACTATGTTAAGACATTGAGAAAGACACATAGATAGAGGGAGAGGGAGAAAAATATAAAGTTTGATGGTTGACCGTGTTTAAAGTTAAAGACTTTTTAATTAGAAAAAAGGTTTGATATTTTCAAAGACAAATGTAATTGTTAAAATTATATGTGATTTATTTTATTCTATTTATTTTCTCACCCCATTATTATTATTATTATATAACAAAACAATAATTATGAGTTTTTAATCATGTTCCAATCACTAATTTAGTTGATTAGATTCATTTAGAGTTAAATTTTTTTTTAGAGATGTATACAAAACTGTGCGTGTTTGGAATCACCTTGAGATTGACAAAATCACGATGACACCATAATTTTGTTGAAACTTTAAAGTGTAGTTTTTTTAGGATTAAGACGATTTATTATGACTTCGTTAAACTCGCCATTAACCATGTGTTTGTCATAAAAAATATAATATGATTTAAAATTTTGAATTTTATGATTTAAATATTAGATAGTGTAAGCTATATTTTCATAAAATAAAGCGATTCCCGTTGCCATTTTATTTTCTTTCCCAATGCATTCTAGGATTGATTTCAATGATTCTTCTTAAGGGTCAAACAAAACTCACCCCCCTTTTATTAACTTTGGTATTATGTCAAAAATGAAATCAACTAAAAAGTGGCAGCCACATGAGAAATAATGAAATATGATGCTGCTTTCATTAAATATCAATAGTCACACACATTTTGTACTTTGATTTGAAGAGTTATCATTTGCTTTCCACGTGCGGGAAAACTTAGTTTTTAAAAAAGTCAATCTAAATCTTAAAAGGATTTATACGAGTCAACGAGTATTTATTACAGTTTGTCGTGAACCATGTTTTATGCCGGGCATGTTTTCCATTTGTGTCACAAACTTGCATTTTGTCTTGCTTTCTAAATTTAATGCACAAATTTAATGATATTTGTGGTAACTCTCACTTTTAAATGTATTTTTATTTTTATGATTTTTTTTTCTTTTTCAAACAATAGAGCAAATATATTGTATTATTCATCTAGAAGAACCAGATTTTTTATTAAAAAATGTTCTTATTCCCAAAATAAGCTTTATTATTTTTAAAATGACTCAAAAAATAAGTTCATAATTCGTGAGTTTTAGGTTACACGGGTTTTGTTCCTTATATATTTCTCAAATTTCGTTTTTAATCCTTTTAACAAATTTCAACAAATTTCGGTCATCCAAATGTTTACCCTCATTTAGGTCCCTATTTTAAAGTCAATTCACGTGTACCTTTAATATTTTTGAATCAATTTTTACAAAAATGTTTAGAATATTATAACAATCAATCGCACTAAAATTTATAATTTTTTTAAGAATATATAAATTAAATATGAATTTTTAAGCACTAATAACTTAAAATTCATATTTAAAAAAAAAGTAAAATTCATATTAAATTGATCACTTGTTAACAAAAAAATTTGCACATGAGATTTCTATAATGTGTCAAACATGATTGCAAATAGTAAATCAAAATTTTGAACGATACATGCAAGTTTGCATAAAAGTAAGAACCAAAAGTGGCAGCAATAAATATTTAAGGGACTATATTTAATTTCATTGAATTAAATAAGTATAATTATTGGAGACACTCTTGTAAAGAGTGTCACTTTTCATCCTAATCAATTTTGAAAATCAATTAAATAATCTGAAATCAACTTAAACCCATAAATCATATATTGTAATTGATATGAAGGTGTTGTTTTTGATTTTAAAATTACGACGGAGCTTTTGAAACTATTACCGGGGTGAGTCACGACCAGGTCGCTTTCTTTAAGACGTTTCGCGGCACTACCTAAGTTGTGCAAGGTAGACTAGCAACCGCGCCGTCTCCAGGATAAAACAGCCCAGATTCTAACTGTAAAATTAAAGGCTGCACTGCCAGAAATCTCTCGAGAATAACACCTCAATATGGTTTCGAAAAACCATTCAAATATGGTTCGTAGACCACTCGAGAAACCAAAGAAGGAGGAGGAAAAGAACGGTTCGTCAACACAAACCGAGGGAGATGAGAAGGGGAGAAAACCAGAGAAGAGGATTCGATTCTCGGTTTTGGAGTGAAGAATCCCATTCCCGAGTTCTCTATTTATAGAGAGGTTTCGACCTCGTTTTCTCCGCCGACCCGGTTCGCGACCCGGCAAACTCAGCCCACGACCCACGTAACGGTAACCACGACGCGGAAACGTGGAGCAGAAGCTTGCGCGTGTGAAAAACGTGTGAGACTTGGTCCTCCGCGTGCGGGAATCTCGGAGAGCAAATAAAATTAATTTTTATTTTCTGAGCACCAAAAAAAAAAAAAATTCTATAGGGCCCAGCCCGGTCAGTTGGACGGCGGCGTCGTCGTCGCAAAAGTGGGTACCCCAAGGGCACACCCTTGGAAGTGATTTCCCACATATATAAACACTACTAGAGTGTGTGATCTACCCAATGTGGGACATAAAATTTTCAATTCACACTTTACACTAGTTTCTACATCCTTGTGTTTACATTTCAAAGTCTCCACATAACAACTAGTATACTCCAAGTTTTTGCCAATATACACTAGTGTTCCAACAGAAGGTCATTGTTGACCACTGTATTATCCCCATATAAAATGCAAAGCAATCTTTAGGATAGTATGAGTGGTCAACAGTGACCATGGTATCAAAACCACTCCAAAAAATATTTAAGAAATAATTTTGCAGAATGAATGAAAAGTGAAGAATGAATGAAAATGTTGAAGGATGCAAGGTTACTAGTCGCCCAAACCTTGCTTGTTACACCACAACCCACATTTTGCGATGATTTTGAGTATATAATCAAAATTCATTTCGAAAAGTATTTTAGATTATATAATCTGAACCATTTATAGACTTTGTTAAAACTTAAGGTTTGGAGGATTCAAAACATAAAAATTTAATTTCAATAACATACATTATAAATAGCAAGTTCAACAACATAAATAATTCAACAACGTAAAATAACACAATTAAAACACATAAAAGAATCATGGATTTTGAACTCGACCCTACTCAGATAGATACAACTTAGCCATACTACCATGGATAATTCCATAAATAAGTGTGTTTGATTCATTTCGAGTTTGTACCAGCCATATAAAAAACAATCCATAAATAATTCTCTGTTGTAGCAAATGAATCAAACACACTTATTTATGGAAGTATATGGCTGGTAGTGTGGGTGATTCAAGTACAAACTCGAAATCTGTTCACAAGATGTTAGAGTCACAACATACTCAGATACACGTGTCGTTTCAGACGAGCATGATAATGGTTGAAGCTAGGTTTAAAGGAAAAATATTGTGGTATAAGTTGATTAGAAGCATATTAAGGAACACCATGCATTTCCTCGCAGATGAGACTAATCCAGTAGTTGGGGGTGGTACATATATATATCTAAGTGTGATTGTTTAATTTTCATCACTTACAAATTTTCGTATGCGTGTACGGTTGCCAATAAAATCAAGAACGACACCTATATTCGTTTGGAAAAAATTTACATTCACTGGAATAGGTCGCAGTTTGAGTACAAAGGTGATCCTAAGGATAACAAGGCAAATTTATCTCTTCTAGCATAATGGAATTTGCTTCAGGTCTGGTATTTTGAACTTTGCTTGGTAATGCCTCTTATGTTTCTTTTTTGTATTCAGTTCTAGTACCAGTGCCTTTGGATTGTATAATCCGAACAACATATAAATGTTTCAGATTATATAATCCGAAACGTGTGGTCCCACGACCCATGCAGATGTATTTCCTCTGCATGTATGTATCGTGAATGGAGTAGTTTGGATTATATTCTCCGAACGGTATATGTGTTTGAGATATGTAATTTGAACTATGCTAGTAACAAAATAGAATGTATAAATTTCTGCATTTCAACTAACATGTTGTTACACATTGCAGGTCTGATTCAACGTTGTTGACTGCAACATAAATATGTATATTAAAGATCAGTTTTAACAACTTATTTTACCGGATACCACCTTTAATCTATGAGTTCTCCTCCAAGAAAGGACAACACAAAGGGCGTGTTAAAGAAGGGTAAATATATTGTACGATCAACAGAGCGATCACCTTCACTCTAGGAGCATGTTGACTCTTGAGATCCAAACACACAAGCTTCATATACCAAGTCAACATGGGAAAACAAAAAAAGTGCACGTTAAAGTAACATGTCTTCTAATCCTCCACGACAATTATGGTTAAAGCCAAATAACTTTCGGTTAAAGTAAACTTCCCACACAAAGACCAAATCCCGTCGTTCATGCATGAATATATTGAGAATGCGGTCGATGTAACTGGTGATGGTCATTGTGGATTCCATACAATTGCGGGTCTACGTGACATGATCGTTGATGATTATCAAATGATCCATTTCCAGCTTCAAAAAGAGCTTAACAATGAAGAAATTGAGTGTTACCGTCGATTGTTGGGTCGAACAATCAATTCAACTAGGTGTTGCACGTTTTGACCGAGGATGGTATTGGTCTTGCTCGACCAAAAAATGGATGTTTATGCCGGATATGGTTTCCTCGTTGCTTAGAGATACAAACATATGGTTGTTCGACTGTCCATCGAGAAGGGGTGATCGAAAACCTTTTTCCCTCGATGCGGTGCACCATCACATATAAATTGAATGACGTGTGTAGCTTACGTGAGTGACAACCATTTTATGATGGTATATCTAAAGGATGACTGTCCAATTCCTCCCACTTCCGTTATATGCAGACAACACCGCGGACAAAACGTATAAAAGTGGGATGAAAGATATGTTGGTATGATGATTAGCTTTAATGAACTAAGTTGGGCGGCAGGTTAGGAGGTAGTAGGAGATGATGACTTGTACCTTGTTGAAAACCTCGATTCTGACGAGACGATTACTACTGATAAAAAGGTTAGACACGGAGTCAAGTGAAATTGATGAAAGTCTTAGTCTTGATCATTGTAGCATAGATCTTGGGACAGGTTTGATGAAATGTACATAATTTGTTGAAATGTACAATGATATAAATTCAACCTTTTTGATATATTTTTAAACTCATTGTCTTTTATATTATTTTATATTATTGAAAAATTGTTGAATACACAAAAACATGAAATCATATTATGCAACTTGCTGAACTATGCGACAATTTGAATTTTAGAAGCTGAAAAGTAGTTTAAATTATATTTGTCAAATAAATGATAGTTTCAGAAAAAAATAGGACCCGTGAGTAACCAATACGATGAAAAAAGTAATACCCAAAAAAATTATGAAAAGAAATTTTGATGAGTTGGGGCTATTGTTATGGGTAGCCCAGTTATCACACACTCCATCACAAAGCACACATGAAGTCACAATTTTACCCTTTAACAAACCTAAACTTAAAATCAAAAACCCAAAACGACAATGGCAAAATTGTGAAGACAAAGGAAATATATAGAGTACCGTTAGATAATAAAAAATCCAAAACGTTGAGTCGTAGATCTAAAGGGTAAAAAGAGAAGAGCGTCTTTCAAAATTCAAATCTCAAACTCTACCATTCCCTTACCCCGCTCTCATTTCACACACAGAGAAGAGAAAGAAACGAAAAAAAAAAACACTGCAAATTTCAATATTCAGATCTACGAAGACCAAAATTAATCGACAATGTCTGGTAAAGAAAAAGGCGTCAACGTTCAAGTTCTGCTTCGTTGCAGGTAGAATAATCCCTTTCACTTCGTTCATTTTCTCTTAATTTTTTCGATTTTTTTTTTTTTGTTATCTGCATTTCAAAATCTAACACTGGAATCAATAATTTGAAGGCCCTTTAGTGACGACGAGTTACGAAGCAATGCGCCGCAAGTAGTGACTTGTAACGATTACAGTAGAGAAGTTGCGGTGTCTCAGAATATTGCCGGCAAACACATCGATAGGGTTTTCACATTCGATAAGGTTAATCATTTCTAAACGTTTTTTAGAAGTTAATTAGTTAATTAATTAATGGTAGACTGGATAATTAGTGTGTTGGTAAGTTTAATTTGTTGCATTTTTTTGGTTAGGTTTTTGGTCCTTCTGCACAACAAAGAGAACTTTATGAACAAGCTGTTACGCCGATAGTAAATGAAGTTTTAGAGGGATTTAATTGTACTATTTTCGCTTATGGTCAAACCGGTACCGGAAAAACATTTACTATGGAAGGAGAATGCAAAAGATCCAAGGTATAACTTTGTGTCCGATGCTTTACTGCATAAACAGCATCAAAGTTTTATTAATCATTAAGTATTGAGTAATTGAGTAATTAAGTAATAATCTACACATACATGGTTTAGTGATGCTAATGACTTTATTTAATGATTTTTATTAGAGTGGGCCGAATGGGGAGTTGCCTCCAGAAGCAGGAGTGATTCCGCGGGCTGTTAAGCAGATTTTTGACACGCTTGAGGGACAGAATGCTGAGTATAGTGTGAAAGTTACGTTTTTAGAATTGTATAACGAGGAGATTACTGATTTGCTTGCTCCGGAGGAAATTTCAAAGGTTAGTTTGGAGGAGAAGCAAAAAAAGCAGCTGCCTCTTATGGAGGATGGGAAAGGTGGAGTTCTTGTGAGAGGGTTGGAGGAAGAAATTGTGACGTGTGCGAGTGAAATTTATACTCTTCTTGAAAGAGGGTCTTCCAAAAGACGCACTGCAGAAACTTTACTTAACAAACAATCCAGGTGACTGTTTCTTTTCTGTTTCTGTCATTGTTATATTGAAAAATTGAATTTCTGTTACTAACACTTTATTTTGCTATTCAGTCGTTCACATTCGTTGTTTTCTATTACAATCCACATCAAAGAAGCAACCCCTGAAGGTGAAGAACTAATTAAATGTGGTAAACTGAATTTGGTGGATCTTGCGGGTTCAGAAAATATATCTCGTTCCGGTGCTAGGGAGGTAATACATTCCGATCATACTAGTTGTTTATCATGTACACTACATCACAGGGGTTTCATAATAAATGTTACAAAATTACACTTAATGATTTGAGCTTTGTAATATTTGTTAGGGTCGCGCTAGAGAAGCTGGAGAGATTAATAAAAGTTTGCTTACATTAGGGCGAGTGATTAATGCACTTGTGGAGCACCTTGGTCATATTCCATACAGGTTTTTACTTTTGAACTTTTGTTAACGCTTCATTCAATGGTTCTATGACATTATCCCTTTCGTTGTATGCTTACATGAATATACGTTGATATTTAGGGATAGCAAGTTGACTCGTTTACTTCGTGATTCACTTGGGGGAAGAACCAAGACGTGCATTATAGCGACAGTATCCCCTGCTGTTCATTGCTTAGAAGAAACTTTGAGCACATTGGATTATGCACATAGGGCAAAGAACATTAAAAATAAGCCAGAGGTTTGTTGTTGATTGTGACTTAGTACTATAAATCCTGTCAATATTTTTCTTGAAATGAAAATATTATTTCAGTCGTGTATTTGATGGCCTTTTATCCAATACATTAATGATACATGTATGGCTGAATAAATGTTAAAAATTAAAATCGATAAACTGAGCGACTCCTTTTATATGATTCATTTTCATGCCTATTGCATTGTTTTTCACCTGCTTTTATATTCTAATTGGTTTAGGTCAACCAAAAAATGATGAAATCAACTCTTATCAAGGATCTTTACGGTGAAATTGAACGCCTTAAGTCAGGTGAGTTGCTTTGTTATTTTGTTGTCGATGAAGTTAGAATTACCGTGAATCCTTAGATTTCTTGCCTCAATTTTGTTGACAAAATTTGTGATTCTTGTCAGAGGTTTATGCTACTCGTGAGAAAAATGGGGTCTATATTCCAAAGGAAAGATACTATCAGGAAGAGATTGAGAAGAAGGTAGTCCTTTTTTGTCTTGGTTTGTTTCCAACTGTAGCAATATGTATCGACTATTTCAACGAATTCATCAAGACCGACACTTTTGGTCTATGTAACTATCAGCTGCTGAAATCATTGATGTTTTTTATTTTATTTTTAATGTCTTGGACATTTCTTATTTTATTTGATTTCAACATATTGCACGATCGAGCTATTTAACCCTCTACTCTAAGTCCCTTATATTGATGTATGCATTTCTTCTGTTAAGGCTATGGCTGATCAGATTGAGCAGATGGGCATCACAATTGAATCTTATCAGAAGGTTTGTTTTCTTAACAAAAACTATAGACTATCTATAGTCTTGTTTAAGTTAACAAGTGGCTGCTTGTTGTCTCTGTAATGCTTGACATTTTTTTTTTGTATGTTTCAACCAGCAACTTGAGGATATGAGAAACAAGTATGATGATCAAGTTCGCCAGTGCTCCAATTTAAGCAACAAACTTGATACCACTGAGGTCTGATATCTTTGTTTTTTCCCTCTCTTTATTGTCATTACATTCGACATAACAACTTTAAGAGAAATATTATAAATCACACAGAAAAACTTGAACAAGACTAGCAAGGTGCTTGCCAATAGAGAGGAAGAACTAAAGAAGTGTCGATATACACTCAATGAAAAGGAGTTCATCATATCTGAACAGAGAAAAGCAGGTATTCAGGACTGTGTTTGTGTTTCTATCACTGTTTCTTCTGTAATGGTCATTTGAGTGAGGTATTGTTAAAATTCTGTAATGATTGGGACCATTGGGTTAATGTTAACTATGTGTAACAGAAAATGCCCTAGCTCATCAAGCTTGTGTTTTACGAGCTGATTTAGAGAAAGCTCTTCAGGATAATGCTTCATTATTTGCGAAAATTGGTAGGTGGTTTATTTTCTCTGTTTTGATTGGTTAAGAATCTAAATGTATTTTTGATGTATAATATATTTATTTATGTCTCCGGTAATTATATAGGTAGAGAAGATAAACTCAGCTCAGATAATAGAGCTGTAGTGAACAATTTTCAAGCTGAACTTGCCCAGAAGGTTGGTTCACTTTGCAACACTGTTACAACATCGTTGTCTGAACAGAACGGACATCTACAAGGTGTGGAGAAGCTCTGCCATTCCTTTTTGGGAATTCATGATAAGGTGCACATCTAACATATCCAAAGCCGCTGTTCTTGTTGTTGACACTCTTTCATGCTTTGATTCAAATTCTTAAAGCCTCTTTGTGTTGGGCTTTTTGTACTTGTTAGATTCACCTGAGCTTCTTGTCTGGTTTTCCAATTCATTGTTTAACATTTGTCTTTTTATTTAGAATTCTTAATCCTCTTTTTGTTGCCTGTAGGTGGCTATCGATTTGAAAGAGAAAATGAAAGACCTGAGGGCGGTGTATGTGTCTCATATTGAGGCAGTGCAAAATGTTGTGCGTTTGCATAAGGCAGGCTCAGATGCATCGTTGGAGGAGTTATCATCTGCCATATCCTCCCACGGTCATTCAATTGAAGAAGTATTTTTTATCTTCTCTAACACTTTTTTGTTGTACTATTAATTACTTTGTCCTCTTTTCATTGTTTTAACACTAAGAAAG
The DNA here is from genome assembly GCF_003473485.1 of Medicago truncatula. Lineage (NCBI taxonomy): Eukaryota > Viridiplantae > Streptophyta > Magnoliopsida > Fabales > Fabaceae > Medicago > Medicago truncatula. Next base: position 49,601,259 of record NC_053048.1, read on the forward strand.
CTACTTGTTTCTTATCAATCAGTTCCTTACAACTGCGGCCACAGAAGCTGGCTCAATATTTGACGAGCTTCAGAGCTGTCTTTCAACACAGCATGGTGAATTGACACTTTTTGCTAGGGAAGTACGCAATGTATGTGCTTGAAGTTGTTCTTTGTGTTTATTGTTTCCTTGTTTTGTCTTATTCCCTTTAATTCATTCTTTGATTGTTTTGACTAATGATCTTTATCTAATTTGTGTTTTTGTTGTGTGTATTGTGAATTAAAGAGATTCAATCTTAGCGTGGAACAAATAAAGGAGATATCTGAGCGATCGGAAGAATTAGTTGAAAAGCTTTTTGAAGAATCAAAAAAGCTTGAAGAGTTTGTAGCACGGGCTGACCAAATGCAAACAGAGAGCATTGATGATTTTAAGAAAGCTTACGAGGTTATAATGTTACATTAACATATGTTGTTTGGAAGATGGTTATGATCGTTGTCATCTAATATTGACATCTTATTCTATTCTGTACAGGAGCAATCAAAATCCGAGTCGGAGAAACTCATTGCTGATATGACTAGCTTGATTTCTGATCACATTCGTCGTCAAGTCCATCTTGTCGGTTTTTGGCGATCTTTTCTTATACATTATTATATTTTTCTTGGCCTTCATGGATGATTGTTGAGATCTACTTTTTTTTGGTTGTTATCTAATGGTTATTGGTTGGTCTTGCAGGTAGACTCAAAGCTTGTTGATCTTAGGGAGAGTGGCATAAAGAACAAGTCATTCTTCGATGGACATGTGTCATCAGTGGAAGATATTACAACCAATGCAAAAAGGAAATGGCAGTCCTTTTGCATACAAGCAGAAAAAGACGCAAAAGATACTGCTGATTACTCTGCAGCAAAGCATTGCCGTATGGAGGTACTCCTGCAGCAAAGGTATGTGTTATTTCTCCTAGTTTTTTTGGTCTACATCCTCTTAGTCACATTCTAACACTCCTGTTTAATTCCTGTAGTGTTAGTACTGCTCATTCGGCTTTTGGACAAGTGAAGAGGACACATGAGGCTGTAAATGAGTTAGGGGCCAAACATATTTTTGCGACAGAGTCACTTATCAGGTGTGTGTTGGATTGTTGATTATCACAGATATATTTTTTTTGTTATGCAATGTGTTCAGCATATGATGTTAGTTTGGGATATATGGGGATGCGGGGGAATGAGTTATATGGCATTAGCTTTGGTCAATTGTAAGCTTTAGTTATTGTCATTATCTCATTAATCAATAGGTTTTATGCAATGTGATATCAATAACTTTGGTACAGGAACGCTTGTGAGAGTCATGTGCAGCATGTTGCAGAGGTCAATTCTGTACGAGCAGCAGCCGAGGAAGATGTGGCAAAGAACACTGATGATTTTCTGCAGCAGTTCGATGGTGAGTATTGTGGTCTTGATATTGGTCCTATGATTTGACAATATTCTATCAAAATTTACCATTTGCAAATTACACCTGATAATGCCTGCAAATATCATAGATATAACAGTATAATAAACATTTATGAAGTGCATATCACCATCATTTCATCCTTTTTTTTTTTTTTTTTTTTAAGTTATTATATATATTTTGCATTCATGTGATCCTTTTTCTTGGCGTATGTTTTTCCAGCCACATCTGCAGAAGAACGTGAATCTGTATGCAGTGTCGTAAATGTCGTGAAAAGCCATGCAAATACACTTGAGATGTTTAGAGAGAATCACTCAGGGCAAGCTGCTTCCATTGAACACAGGGCATGTGAAACTTTTCAGCAGGATTATATGGTAGGTTATTTTGCGTCCAATGATCAAATATAGATATTATTTAACAGAATCATAATCATTGTTGATTTGTGTTGTGTCTTGCAGGATTATGAGCCTAGTGGTACAACACCAGTAAGATGCGAGCCTGAGGTTCCAAGTAAGGGTACAATAGACTCTCTTCGAACCTTGCCAATTGAAGCCCTTCTTGAGGAATTCCGGGAAAATAATTCATATGAATCTTCTTCTGATGTAAAGGAGTTGAAACCGTCGCTTATTCCACGTTCTCCTCTCACCCAATTGAATTAATGGTGGTGGTATCAACTTGCTCGGTTGTCTGTTGTGGAATCAAATTTGTATCTTTATTTGTAACATCACATTTGAAATAGTTTGAAGCATGCGAAATCTGGTTATATTATAGGATGTAATGTGATATCTAAGGCAGTGTACTTGTGTCTAAATCCCATCTTGGGATGAAATATAGCTCAAATAATAGTTATTTTTGGCAACTCTCCCACATGGGACAGGGGCGGTGTATTGTTATATATCTTATTCCAACGGTGTTATTTTTTTTAATCTTGGTGGTTTAGGGTTTTTGACCATGCTACAATCTTACAGTTGTACAATTTTTGTAGAGAATTGCTGTTCCCACATTTGGTTTGGCTATGCCACACGAGTAAATTACTCAAATGTCCCTCGGCAGTTAACTGCCGAATTATGAAACCGGCTACAGTTAACTGCCGAGGAAAACTTCGGCAGTAAACTATCGAGGAAAACTGAAAACTTCGGCAGTTAACTGCCGAAGAAATCTCAAATCTGTTATTTTTTTTTTTTTTTTGAGAATATTCCGCGGTCTTTATCATTTTTGATTGATTTTTCTTAATAATTCGTTTTTAATTTTATTGATTTGCCTTCCTTATTTATTTTAATTGTATTACTCCTTTAATTTTTTTTTTTGTTATAACTGCTTTGATCTTCAATAACAGTGAATATTTTATTTCCAAAGAACTTTCACGGAATTTTCTTCTTTTATTTCCTTTTTACGGAAATATTCACAATTATTTTAATTGTATTACTCATTTGATCTTCTTCTTTTTTTGCCTATTTTATTTACAAAGAACTTTCACGAAATTTTCTTCTTTTATTTCCTTTTTCTTTGTTTTAGGCTTAACATTTAAGTCCTCAAAAAACATTTCAATAAGTGTAAAAATTAAGTATTTGAATATTGTTTTGCAAATTACTTAAATAAAAAAAAAATCTTTGTACACAATTATTTTAATGTAGAAAATATAACAACATATTATACCTTAAAAAAAATTGTTGTGCACAATTATTTTAACAATTTTTTTATTGTTATTTGTATTTAAGTAATGTGCAATACAATATTCAAATGCTTAATTTTTACACTGATTTAAATGTTATTCTTATTAAGATATATACACATAAGTATAATACTGCAATTGTTTAAAACGTACCAAAATAATGATTGAAACATTTAAAATCAATAAATATTATTAAAGACAATTTATGGTTTTTGTCAAAAAAAAAAAGTTTGTTATTAATGACAATTTATGGATTTTGTCAAAAAAAAAAAACAGGTTTGAGGTTTCCTCGGCAGTTAACTGCCGAAGTTTTCAGTTTTCCTCGGTAGTTTACTGCCGAAGTTTTCCTCGGCAGTTAACTGCAGCCGTATTTCTAAAACTTCTACAGTTAACTGCCGAGAGGTATTTGAGTAATTTACTCGTGTGGCACATCCAAACCAAAAGTGGGAACAACAATTCTCATTTTTGTATGCAATATCTATCGAGTAATGCAACATATAACTTTCAACTTTGAACATTAACTTCCTTCAAACAAAATATATTTTACTTTAGTATAATATGAAGATTGCCTGTTCACTGTGGATTCGGGTTAATTGTGAATGTGGTGAGACTGAGACATGAACAAAAATCAGGTGCAAGTTGTTTGTTCCTTGTTTTGTTGGTCTACAGCGTAGAACAAATTTACTACGAATTAAAATAAAAGTAATTTAAACATATGATAATTTGCGCTCCTAAGAAAAAGAAAAATGTTATCTCTTGCAAATGATATATGATTTCTCCATGAAAAAGGTGACACTTTTTCAATGCATGATTTATTTATTGTTGAGCTCCATATTTTTGGCCACACCTCCATGGATTGTGTCAAGTAGTGTATTGTGATTGGCTAAATTATGGTACTAGTAAAAAAAAATCAATAATTTATGGATTTTTTTTTTTTTTTAGAGATTTTATAAAAAAAAATAAACTTTTGTGTTTAAATGATTTATTTTATTTGAATACAACTATAAAATTAGATTTTTTTTATTGGCAAATTCTATGGTACATCCAATATTTTGATTGTACTGGTACACCAAAGCATCAAATTAATAAGTGAATTAGTTGTTTTGTGAAGAAAAAATAATCATTTTCTATCACTTGCAATTATAATAATTAAATCTTATTTGCCAAAAGCGACGATGAAATAAAATTTACTTTTTTAAAATTTTTATTGCTCATAATGAAGAATATTGATTTTTTTTACGAGAAAATGTTAAAAATTTAATATAATTCTTATAAACAATGAAACAATATTTTTTCTCATGAGATGATGTTTTCTAAAATATAAATATTGACAAATAACAACTTAATTCATAAAATGATCATTAATTTATAAATTTATGAAGCAGGAGTATCGGTACACATCAATTTGTGAGGTGTACCGTAGAAGTTCCCTTTTTTATTACCAAATTATCTTAATCATTGAAAACTTATTTTCTCTCTCATCTAAAAAAAAAATATTTTCTAAGAAATTGCTCTTAACTGACTATTTTAGATTTTTTATTCTGCTTTTTTTTTTTAAGTTATAACAAAATGATCGAAAACAAGCTGCCTTATACTCCATCCGTCCAAAATTGTACGACGTTTTGGGCATTTCACACATATTAAGAAATACAATTAATATTGTGTGGAAAAAAGATATTATGAGATGTTTTACAAAATTATCCTTAATAAATAATATGGGAAAGATAAATTAAAGAATTGAAAGAAGAGAGAGTAATAAATAGTTAAGGTTATAATAGGAAAAATAACATTAATGTTGCATTGATATTGTTAAGCGACATATAATTTAGGACAATTTTTTTTTCCTAAAGCGACATACAATTTGGGACGGAGGGAGTAGTATATACTTTTTGAAACAGAAAGGGCCCAAGACCTACAAAATAACTAGATGCGGAGCATAAACTCCGCTAACATTAGCTAACAACGACTTATTAATCCGACTCTCACAAGCCTCAACCAAACACCCAGAATCCTCATTATCACATCCCCATATTGCCTAGAGCATCCATACATTGATTAACTTTAGAGAAATGATATATGTACAACCATTTTCTAACAACTTTTGTGACAACTTTCTCTCTCATACTCACATTATATTTTTACTTTATCTCTCTATTGCTTTGATTCTCGTGTCAATAGATGATTTTCTTTGTAAAAAGATGGTTGTCCATGTGGTTGTCAATCACATTGATGTTCAAATAACATTGCTCTTAACTTTATGATATAAATGACAAAATTTGACCACCCAATTCGATTCTAACAAGCTCCCAATTTTCTGAATTAATTACCAACTCACCACACCATCTCTCTTGCCTCTCTTCAAATTATTCACTACCACTTCTGAGTGGATACAAAGCTCCACAACCCTAAACCCCCTAACAGAGCCAATTATAACCCTTCGAATATCTCCGATAATTCAGCAACGAATGCGCTGCACGCACCAACTTAACAAAGCCACATATCCAATTATCATTGGAATCACGTATTAAGCCTCCACAACATGACTTTGAACCGCCTCTACTTGCACCATCTGTATCTATTTCAATCGATCCCATTGAAAGGATGGTCCATATAATGAAAATTTGTTGTTTTGGGATATCATGCAACTTATTATTATGTAACGCAGTATTATAATGCATCTTATTATCATGCAACTAATTCAACCCATCACATTGGAAGAATAGTCCATCCAACTTATTATTTGTTTAACTACATTCCACAGTTTATGTGGTTTACTTATTATTTGTTTAACTACATTCCACAGTTTATGTGGTTTATAAAATCCAAGTTATGCAGGTCCTTATTCCTCCAAAACCAAAGAAGATGGCAAGAAATAGCCAATTTGTTCTATTTGAGAGCTTGGTTTAACTTGATGGAAATTTTGTATTTTTCTAAGTAGTTTGAGAATGTAATTTTGTTCAATTTAGTCCTCCGTAAAAAGTATCAATTTAGCCCTTGATCATTCTTCATATGACATGTGGACTGTCACATGATCCCATTAGATTTTTTTTTGACAAGAGGACAAAATTTTCCCAGTTTTTTTTGTAAGGGACTAAAGAGGGATTTTTATTTTTTTTTCGCGATGGAGTCTTCATTCTTCACCCTTGTTAAAATAACTAGTAAAAGACTAGTAACATTACAATAATTATATAAAAAATAATTATATTATTAATATTGTAGAATGCTTATAGATATTAAATAAAAATTATTAGTATTAATGTAATGTTCCTATTAAATATTTTTCTCTTATATACAAAAATTTGTTAAATAGTTGAGTCACACCAGTTATTTAACTTATATATGCCAAAACAAATTTTTATATAGCTATATGCAAAAGACCGTTCAATATTTGCACCACTTCCGTTGTAGATTTTATCTACTTATATATGCATAAACAAATTTTTATATACATATATGAGAAAGTCGATATAATAAAATTTTGGAAACTCGTGATTATTTTCAAAATATCAACATCAATGTAGTGTTACTATTAAATATATTTTTATTTTTATTTTATATGCAAAACATGATTCAATGTTTAATGGATGATTATAAAATTAAGGAGAACATGAGTTTTAATAAGAACGATTATTAAATTTTGCTAGACTTCGATTTTTATATATTGTTAATAGATATTACTAATAACCGTGGTTAATTCTTTAAAAAACAAATAAATTAGTTCGATTGTTGTCCGTTGAAATTGGTTACACTTGTGATGACAATTATGCATAATTAATGTTTTAAAAAATAAATTAATTAAATTTTGCAAAATGTCCATTACGCATATAAAAATAAGAACACAAGTTTTAATAAGGTCGATTATGAAATTTTACCATTTTCTTACAAAAACATTGTTACAACCATTATCCATAACTAATTTTTTAAAATGCAAATAAATTAATTCCACAGTTATCCGTGGAAGTTGGTTACACTTGTGATGACCATTATCATAATTATTTTTTTAAAGAATAAGGCTCTGTTTGGTAAAAATAGCGGATAGCTGATAAGCTAGCTGATAGCTTTTAGCTGATAAGCTAGCTGGTAGCTTTTAGCTTATAAGCTGACTGAAGTGTTTGGTAAAAATAGCGGTTCAACTAACTGATAAATGTAAAATGACATAAAGGGTATTCTTAATTCATAATAAAAATTATATCATTAATTTAAGTATTTGTAATTTTATAAACTAATTTTTCTTTAAAAAAATACTTTAAATTTATTAATTTAATATATCCTATGTATTATAAATTAAATTAAATTTTATTCACTAAAATTTTATCTTATATTTATTATCATTTAAGTGTTTCTACTTTATAAAGAAAATAACATTTACCTCAAAAACAAAAAAAAAACGGTAGCACTAATAGAGCAATACTAATAACAGAGAATAAAGAAAATAACACTAATAGAATAATAGTATTTTGTTCCGTAAAAAAAAAAAAACTAAGGTATATATTTTTTCAAAAAAAAAAAAAAAGACCAGCTGATATATATACAAAAATTGGAATAAAGGGATAGTAGTCTTTATTACGTAGCTTATTATAAAAATTATAATGGATAAAAATACAATTTAAATGAAATAATAAGGGTAAAATTGGAAGAAAAAGTGAGAAGCTATAAGCTATAAGCTCAAACGCTACTTGGAATAGCTTCTGAAAAATAGCTTATAAGCTCGTGAAATAAGCTATAAGCTCATGGTGAAAAAGTGTTACCAAACAGAGCTTTTTTTGTCAAACGAGCTTATAAGCTATAAGCTAAAAGCTAAAAGCTCTTTTTTTGGTTTCTCAAACAGACCCTAAATAAATTAGTTTCATAGTTATCCATAGAAATTAGTTACTCTTGTGACTGTAATTAATTTTTTTTAAAATTAATTAATTAAATTTTGAAAAATGATAATTATGCACATAAAAATTAGAAGATCATTAATTTTAATAAGGACGATTATGAATTTTATTTTTTCTGACAGAAAAAATTTGTTGCAACCATTATCCGTTATTAATTTTTTAAAAGGAAAATAAATTAGTTCTATAGTTATCCGTAGAAATTGGTTACACTTGTCATAACCATTGTTGGTAAGTAATTTTTTTTAAAAATAATTAATTAAATTTTTTAAAATGACCATTATGCACACGTAATTAAGAAATCATGAGTTTTAATAAGGACGATTATGAAATTTTGATTTTCTTTTTGACAGAATTTTTTTATGACAACCATTATCTATAATTAATTTTTAAAAAAGCAAATAAATTAGTTACATAGTTCCTTGGATATTGTAATGATCATTATCCGTAATTAATTTTTTAAAACATAAATAAATTTAATTTTGTAAAATAACCATCACATATATAAAATTAAGGACATCATAAATTTTAATAAGAACAATTATGAAATTTTGCTCGATTTCAATTTTTATAGATTGTTAATAGAAGACTGTTAGTAGATTACAATATAGTACTATAAGATAAGAGGGAGTGGCATGTGTGGCTCAATTACTTTCTCCTATAGAGTTAACATTCTATAAAAGTTCTTTTACCAATAGTTAACCTCCGGTTTAAACAATAATAGAATTATGTAGTTAGATATAGTTTTTAAACTATTTATTTATTCTCTAAAAAAAAAACTATTTATTTATGTATTTTTTATAACGCACTCATATTAGTTATAGATAAATTCAAATATCACTACAAAAAAAGAAGATAAATTCAAATATTAAGCATTCAAATTAGTTATAGATAAATTCAAATATTACTAGTACGAGTGGATAGGTTTATCTGTCATTAGGTCTTCGATCTTAGCCATTGGTGAGAGAATTACGGCCAAAACAATGAATTATCCAAATCCTATTTTTTTTAACCTTCTTAATCGCAACTTCCTCCCGTACGCACTTTATTTTAACGTATCTTTCTTTACACTTTCTGTATTTCCTAATTTCCTTTCCTATGCTAATTAAATAGAAAAGTAAGTAAGTACTATCCGTTTTGTTCTTGATTATATCTAATGGTTCTCTCAAAGGTTGTAACGATCTTTGTTGCGGTTCTCTCCATTAGTTTATTGCTTATAAACAATGGTGTTGAAGCATTTCATAAAGTATACCCTCACCTTCAATCTGTTTCAGCCATTTCCGTGAGCGAAGTACATAGAACTGGATACCATTTTCAACCTCCTAGGAACTGGATCAACGGTTCGTAACATTCTTGCTTTTTAACCCTACTTTATTATGAATTTATGATATATTTTCGGTGCACTTTTTTGTGATTCTTGAATTATTGTGATGATTATACCATAATGGTTGGTTCTACGTCCATAATGGAGATATATTTTTTTTGTGGAGATTGCATTATTATATAAAATCTAAAATGATAATAACTATCTGAGGGCGCATAATAACTTGAATACAATAGTGGTAGGCTGGATAAATTGTGACGATATAACATTGAACAACATTATTGATTTTACAAAAAAGATTTTTGAACCATGGTGTGATACAAATAAATTATAAATACTTCGACCCTTAACGATTTGGTCTAGAGTTCGATCTCAAACCGTGTATGTGACGTAAAGCGGTTATATTAACAATCGTTTTTTACCTCCTTTTATAGTTGCTGTTGCACCATTTTGAAAGGAAATAAAAATTACAGGGAAGTCACAAAAATCAATTTGTATCTCTGAACCTGATATGATGAGAATAGCTTAAAATTGAATGAATATTAATATTTTTTTATTATATTTTTGATAAATTAAAGTGAATAATTTTCTACACAAAAATATATTATATTTCAATAACACATTATTTGATATTTTTATTTCATCATAAAGTTTGATGCATAAACCCTCAATTTATTTTTTACATATAAGTATGTTAACCAAGGTTAAAAAAGGGTTAAGCTAACAAGTACCTTTAAAACTCTTCTTAAAGAATCAAAAATGAAAATTATTGGTAAATTTTATGTAAAAAAAGTTGTTTTTTTAAGTTTCAATATATATATAGAATACATAATTTTTAAAATAAAATTTTCCCTTCAGATTTTTTAACAAGTGTTACAAGGTCAATATTTAGGGTGGCCATGATTCCTCTGTGCTCACTTTAATGAAGTTTGCTTATAAAAGGAAGAGTCAAAAAGGAGGATATGATTTTAATGGTGGAGAGAAAGAAAAATAACTTTTTCTCCTAAATATTTTGGAGGCTTAAATATGTATTTCAAACGACCCCTAGTTGCAAGGATGAAATACATGTTTAAACTTATTTTGGATAAAAGTTGAAATCAAGTGAGAGGAGTTTTGTTCTCTTGGATTCCGCTTTCCTCTCCCATTAAATCTTGATCCAGAAAATATAACTTAAATAATTCCTTTTCAGTTTTCATCTTCAATTATGCTAACTTTATTTGCTTACTGATTCTTTCATGGTTTCTAAATTGGTGTAATGGACGCATCAATCACATGCAGACCCAAATGGTAAGTAAAATTCGCATTTGACTTTTTTTTTTTTTACTTCATTTGTCAATGTCCTTCGTATTATCTGCATGTACTTGAACTAATTATTTATGAACCATGCAGGACCAATGTACTATAATGGATACTATCACCTATTCTACCAGTACAACCCAAAAGGATCTGTATGGGGAAACATTGTGTGGGCCCACTCAGTATCAAAGGATCTTATAAACTGGAAAGCACTTGAACCTGCTATCTACCCATCTAAACCCTTCGACAAATACGGATGTTGGTCCGGGTCAGCCACTATTGTTCCGGGTAAAGGACCAGTGATCCTTTACACCGGAATTATCGATGAAAAAAATACCCAAGTTCAAGTCTATGCGATACCCGAAGATCCAACCGACCCACTTCTTAGAAAATGGATAAAACCCGATGCGATCAACCCAATTGTGATTGCGGGACAAGGTGTTAATGGTAGCGCTTTTCGTGACCCAACAACTGCTTGGATGGGTAAAGATGGACGTTGGAGAATGTTGGTTGGTAGTAGAAGAAAACATAGAGGGATGGCCTACTTGTATAGGAGTAGGGATTTTGTGAAATGGGTTCGGGCCAAACACCCGATCCATTCAAAAACTACTACGGGTATGTGGGAGTGTCCTGATTTTTACCCGGTTTCACTTAAAGGTAAAGTAGGGTTGGATACATCAATTGAAGGTAATCATGTTAAGCATGTCTTAAAGAATAGTCTTGACATGACTAGATTTGAGTACTACACATTGGGCACATATTTAACTGATAAGGATAAGTATATTCCAAGTAATACTTCAGAGGATGGTTGGGGTGGACTTAGATATGACTATGGTAATTTCTATGCTTCCAAGTCATTTTTTGATCAAAGTAAGAATCGTAGGATACTTTGGGGTTGGGCTAATGAGTCTGATTCCCAGGATGATGATGTTAAAAAAGGATGGGCTGGAATTCAGGTACTTTTATCATACCTAACCTACCCCTTATTAATTAATAAGATTTTTTTTTTTGTATATCTAATAATTTGATATTATTGTTCGCTGCATGTTCATATGGAAGATGATTTATTTATTTTTATTTGTTTTAATCAATTAATGCATGTGTATGTCAAAATCTTTAGGCAATTCCAAGAACTGTGTGGCTTGATCCTACTGAAAGACAATTAGTACAATGGCCTGTTGAAGAATTGAATGTACTAAGAGAGAAAGAAGTTAGTATGAACAATCAAAAGCTTGAAAAGGGTAATCATGTTGAAGTAGCTGGAATAACTGCTGCCCAGGTGGGTTAAACACTTTAATATAAGTAATAAGTGTCAAACTTAAACATTATTCTTTTTTATAATATTTAGTTACACCTTCAATAATTTTATACACAATATAAATTTAACCAAATTCAAAAAATATTGAATTAAAATTGCAGGCAGATGTGGAAGTTACTTTCTCATTTTCAAGCTTGGATAAGGCAGAGGCTTATGATCCAAGTTGGGTAAATGCACAAGACCTTTGTTCCCAAAAAGGTTCAAAAGTTCAAGGTGGTGTTGGACCTTTTGGTCTTTTGACTTTGGCTTCAGAAAATTTGGCAGAGTTCACTCCTGTATTCTTTAGAGTCTTCAAAGCTCCAAGTAAACATGTAGTTCTCTTGTGCTCTGATGCCACGAGGTATGAGTAATTTAAATTAGAATAACCTATCAGTTTTGTTTTAAAATATCACTCTCTTTTCAATTTACTTTCTAAAATATATATTAAAAAATTGAACATCCTTAAAGTATATGAAATCAATGAAGTTAGTCTCTAGTGTATATTATATTAACGTTAAATTGATGAATTAGAAAGACATTGATGGTACTTTAGGAACTAAAATTTGATGGTTATTTCAATGAAATTGTGATGAGGATCCAATTTTATTTTTCTCATCAAGTCCTTTATTTAAACTAGATTAATTTTGTTTTTCATTTTTTGACAGTTCTTCTTTGACGAGTAACTTGTACAAGCCATCATTTGCTGGATTTGTAGATGTGGATTTTGCTACTAAAAAACTTTCTCTTAGGAGTTTGGTATGTACAAATATAGAAATTCCTTCTCTATTTTTGTTTTAACTCTTATGATGGTTATTACCAATTGATTAATGATTGATTTTCTAATTTTCAGATTGATCATTCAGTGGTGGAAAGTTTTGGAGAAGGAGGTAAAACAAACATTTTGTCTAGGGTTTATCCAGTACTAGCCGTGGCAAATCAAGCTAATTTGTTTGTGTTTAACAATGGCACTGAACCGATCATTGTGGAGAATCTCAAAGCATGGAGTATGAAATCAGCTGAGCTGATATAAATTGAAGTAACTTTACTTAATTTATTTTAGTAAATCAATCCTTAGCATTATTAATACAAGACGTCCATCCGTCCAATGCAGTGGTAAATTTTATCAATTTTTATTGTTATTTTTTAGTGTTTAAACAAACAGTTTGATAAATATTTAGATTTTCATATGAATGTTTATTTAAATTTTAAAGGATTGATTTAATGATGAAAAAAATTGGTTACACAAATTGCACTTAGATATCAATCATTAAGATTTGATATACTATCGTTTTTAATTTGTTACGCAAATTGCACTTGGATCATGCATTAATATTTTGATATAGAATTGTTTATGAACCATGATCAAATTTATAGACTTGCATGGTTAGACATCACAAATTTCTTAAGGCTTTATTTTGGAATTTAGAAAGAGGGGGAGGGGGAAGGAAAGATATTAGAGGGTTATAAATATAGAGAAAGATGGTAAAATCTTTCATGTTTTTTGAAAATGTAATTTTTTATAGCATAATAAATTAATGTTTACGATTAATATATTTTTAATTTTAAAATAATTAAATGTATTAAATTTGAATAATTCATGTAAACCCTCCAAAACCATCCTCCAACATAAATTTTGAGTTTCTTCAAATGTCATTCTTTAGAAAAATTTGATAAGGATTTTATATTATGAAGAAAAATGAATCTTTGAAGTCATCCCCTCCCAATGTCATCCATTTATTATGCTTCCTCTTTCCATTTTTTTCTTCTTCCAAACACATCCACTCCAAACTGGCAAACAAACCTATGAATATAAAGTGGAAAAAAAATTCCATCCATATTCACTGCGGTATAATTGTATGGATTTTTCTAACATGTGCAAATTTGCACATGTTAAGGATACTAAAGTAGTAAGTTTATATTGGAACTTGTGTATTTTACATTAAATATATATTCTTTTTTATAACAAGTGTGATTTTCAATAAAAAGTTGCTTCTTTTAGTATCCTTAACATGTGCAAATTTGCACATGTTAGAAAAATCCTAATTGTATTTCAGTTCATATTTTGAGCAAATTGAGTTAGACCTAAGATTACTACTACCATTTAACACGCAAAAGTAAATTCTTGCCGTATAGGCATTATACTTGACCTACCTCGATTTGTATAATAAAACTTTTACTTCAAAATAAAATTGTATATAAAATCAAACTTAGCAAGCTTAGCCATAAAAGTAGAATCAACATATCTTTCATCAAGAGTTCAAACTCCAAATGCCATAACCTCAAAAAAAGTCCGACCATATTTTCTAATTGTTAGAACAAAAACATCAAATACTTTTAATTCAAAATAAAATTGTATATAGAATTAAATTTTTATTTAAAGAGATTGAAAAGGACCCATATTTTTGTAGGGCAGCGAGAGAAAAAAAATCCTTCTATAAATACAAGGCCGTTCCTTGGCAAGAGCGAGGAACTCTATGAAACTAGGCCTCCAATCAATGACGAATTCAGAAATTTTAATAAGTAGGGTCAAAGTTATACCATAAAGATTTATATAAAACTATATAAACGCGTAAACATGTAAATTATATAGGTTATGTTTATAATTGTTCTAAAATGTTGATTTTTTAAAGAAATTTTTCTATTTCTAGCCGATTATAAAAAATATGATCCTAATTAATTATTTTTTCAACCACCAACATCACTCACAGAGCGTTTTTTAACAAATATGAGAATAATTTAAAATATAATAGTAGTTTTATGGCCTTACTAATGATATGCTCTAAGAGAATTGGTTATAGATTCATAAAATAATTTTTTTCTTAAAAATAAGCGTTATTTTTGTCGATACAATAATTACAACAACTTTTATAAAAAATTACTTCTTTTGATTTCTTATCTAGTGCTCTTAGAACACTCATTAAGATCTTTCTTAGTTTTGTAATTTTTAATAGTGTTATGAATGAACTATGTGAAGACTAATATTATATAAATGAGGTCAAACTACATAAATATCAAAATTTAGGTTAAAAATACAATAAGCAAGTGGAGGCAAGTGGGGTCGGTTGACCCCATTGCCACCACATTGGATCTGTGCGTGCCTCCAATTTATGGGGGTCTCAAATATTTATAGGGATAAGAGTATAATTGTTGTTGATGCAAAATCCCTAATTAATTTTAAAGATAACAAAACTTGATGATTAAGGAATTAATGGACTTTGATTAATTTGTTGGTATTTAACTTGTGTTCTTGAGTGGTTAACTAAGAAAGGAACAAGTTTCAATTTATACCAAGATACAAAGAATCAAAGGACATAAAGACTTAAAGAACTCAGTCAGAGTTCAGAAAGTTAAAAAGAGTTCAAAAGGTTGGACAGAGTTCAGAAGGTTGTTCATGATGAACATCAAGAATCAAGCCCAGAAATTCATGAACCAAATGAAGAACATGCAAGGTTCACGTGACTTAAATAAAAGCCCAGTAAAGTGCATTGACTAAGATCAGTCAAGGAATAAAGGCATTTATTTGATTAAAGTCAAAAAGGACATCTTCAATGTTCATTCAAGACTATGAACATTTGAAGTACAAAAAATTAAGAATATTCCATTAAGAATATCATCCTAGATGTTTTCCATACTGCACTTCATAAATGTTTCACTATTAGGATTTGATTACATCAATTAAGAGTCTTACAAATCATCCTAAGTGAAACAAAAGGAACATTCTGAAGTCCCATGAGTTCAGAAAGTTCGATCATGCTCCATGTTTTTTCTGACATGAACAGTACAATGGGAGGAAAGTAAAAGGCAAAGTCAAAAGCAAGATCAATTCTGATTCAACAAGATTTCGACACATAAGGGAGTTGGTACTGTACAAAGCAAACCAAATCCCCTAAAGCAAGGAAATGAAGTGACAACACCACTTTATGAGATCCTGCACGCGCTCCTAGACAAATTTCAAAGAAGATATGATCTAACAACATTCTGAAGTCGTACAATGCAAATCTTCAAGTACAACCCAGAAATTCATGTGACATTCATCTGCAAAAGCCCAGATGCATATCTGACCGTTCATCCACATGAACCCAGATGAAGATCTTGATGAACACAACAACATTCTGAAGTATTCTCAAGAACACAACAACATTCTGAAGTATTTCAATTTGCCCAAAATTTCAAGTGAAAGTTGGCGGGTCCTAGGACACGTGGCATAAGACCAGCGGTCACTCTCCAACGGCTACAAAGGCTCAAGAACTCTATAAATAGAGATCAAGACCTCAGCATAACACACATCTTTGCAAAGCATACAAGGAAACAACATAAGAGTGTTTGAAACTTTAGCAAAAACATTGATCATCACAAAGATTCCAAGAAGTATTCAAAAGTGTAAATCAACATTTCTCTTATCTTTTTAAAGATAAATATCCTCCTCCATTCTTCTCTTGTCTGATCTATATCATTCAAACTCCATACAAATTGTAAACAAAGTCTCATCTAGCTTTAGGGGTATTAAAATGTTAGTTTGAGCAGAAAGGTGTAAAGTCTAAGTGGGTAACTTAGCAAGAAAGGTGTAAGCCTACTAAGGCTAAGAGAATACAGTTGTTGTAATTGTTCACGTGAACAAGGTTGTAAGGTGCAGGATTTGAGAAGTTATCTCAAGCATCATAGTGAAAAATCTCACAAAACTGTGAGGAGTAGACTGACCCACATTGGGGGAACCACTATAAATTTTTGTGTGTTCTTCTTCTCTTCTCTTTACTATTTACTTACAGCAAACACAACACACACAGACACATTTAATTATTTAAACTGTTTTTATACTAACACTTCAGAACGTTCTGAAGTCTGTCTGTTAACTTAACCATTCCAAGTTTTCAACTTGAGAATAACTTTTAAGTGACAGGTTTAATTTTTAAAGGGTCACAATTGAAACCCCCCATTCCTTGTGACTATTTTATCTACTTCAATTGGTATCAGAGCCCGGTTCTAAGGGTTTGAACACTTAAACAAGTGTTAGAGAAAAAATTCAGGAAGTATGTCTAAAGTCGAATACATAGCTGAAGGAGGATCATCAAACAGACCACCACTTTTTGATGGCTCAAACTACTACTTCTGGAAAGGCAAGATGAAACTCTTTCTCAGATCTCAAGACAATGATATATGGACAGTAATCACAGATGGAGACTTTGTTCCAAAGACCAAAAAAGGAACCATCAAAGAAAAGAGTGCATGGTCAACAGATGAAAAAGCTCAGGTATTGTTAAACTCTAAAGCTAGACTCTTTCTATCATGTGCACTAACCATGGAAGAAAGTGAAAGAGGTGATGAATGCAAGAGTACATCATGAAGGTACATCTCATGTCAAAGAAACTATAATTGACATTAGAGTCAGAAAGTTTGAAGTCTTTGAAATGAGTGTGAATGAAACCATTGATGAGATGTATGCCAGATTTACTACAATAGTAAATGAAATGAGATCTCTTGGAAAGGCATATTCCACTCATGAGAGAATCAGAAAAATATTGAGATGCCTTCCAAGTATGTAGAGACCTATGGTCACTGCAATCACTGAGGCCAAAGATTTGAAATCTATGAACCTGGAAGATCTCATTTGTTCACTGAGAGCTCATGAAGTTGTACTTCAAGGAGACAAACCAGTGAAGAAGGTAAAGTCACTTGCCTTGAAAGCCTCTCAACAAACCTCATCAGTAACTGAAGATGATGTGCAAGAACCACAAGAAATAGAAGAAGTTCATGAAAGTCACTTGCTTCTAAATGTCATTTTTTGTAGGTAAATGTCTATTTGACTGTAGATAAAAGTCATGTTTGAACCAATGCTAATATATTTAATTACAACTTAAACCAATGCTAATATATTTAATTACAACTTAATTATTTATCCCTATAAGTGGTGTTGTATTTTTTATTTTATTTTTTTAACGAAAATTGTTAAGATTACAACTGGACCTCTAAATTGTGGGAACAATACTGTATATATGGTGTCTATATTGTATCATTGTCAGGTACTACTTTGCACAAAGATGCTATTTTTTGAGAGTATACAAATTTATAAATACTCATTATTTAATCAATGATATGAAAATATATCCATTCAAAAAAATAGATATTAAAATTTAGATATCCAATCAGAATTTCATTTCCACTACTTAATTTTGATGTTTGTGCTTTCATTCGTGTTTATGATATATCCAAGAATTGAGAATGCTACGAATAAATATATGCACCAACAGTAAGAATTGAAAATGCTAGGAAAAAAATGAAATGATGTAAACGGCAAACCTCATTCTATGATGAAATTTCATAGTTGAGTGAGAGATTAAAACTAATAATTAACGATTGAAACTTGATAATGTGAGTGCCTAAATGGTAACCACAATTAGGGGTGGCAAAATGGATATAGATTTGAATCATAATGGATGAATTAAAAAGAATCGATTAAGTTATTACAATTCAATTAATTGCATATACGAGGAGTCTATTATACAAGAGTAGTGTTATTTGTTTTTTTCTCCACCCAAGCTTATTAGTGCTTCTTGCACGGGTTTGTTGGTTAATAATATTTTGCCGTTTTAAAAAAAAAAATTGTTTGACAACCACATTTTTATAAAGAAAATTATGTATTGGCACAAATATCTAAGTAATAGAGAGAAAAAGTATAAATATAATATGAGTATGAGAGATAAAGTTATCACAAAAATTGTTAAAAAATAGTTGTACAAATATCATTTCTCATTATACAACTTCTTCTGGAATACTAATATTCCCATCCCACCATGTGCTCGTCTCTCTCATCCTCAACTTGCTTCTCCATCAAACCAAGCTCAGACAGGCTAGTTTTGTAAATTTTATTTTAAAACAAAAAACTTTACGCTAACCACCTACCTTGTTGTGTTCAGATTACAAGGAAACATCGTATTTACGTGGGTGGGGTGTAGATCCTCTCCCGTGATTATGTCACACTGTTTTTATTTTTTATTGGAATCATTTTTATCTTTTGGTTTCCTTTATAGCTTCTTCCATAATTTCTAATTCTTCATGTGGTTACTGGTACTCGTGAATACAAGGATTCAATAACGTGGTTTTATTTAGACATACACAAAGATTCAAGCAATACAAGGCATTTGTGGAAACTTAGGCAATAACGTGGTTTTAGAAACATGTGCGACAAAGCAATTAAGGAAACAATGTTTTGTTTGTTTAAAACATATTTTAAAGAGATACACTTGGTTTTTGATAAAAAGCAGGCCAGGTATGTGTAAGTTAAGTTGTTAATTTACTTTTTAATGTTTTTAAGTGAATATAAATTGATCAGCTCCTTAATGTTTTAAGTATACTTTTTTTTTTACAAGAATGTTTTTAAGTATATATAATTAAACAACGTTCGTACTCGTGAACTTAACTCAGTTGATATGAACAATGCATATATGTAAGGTTCGGGATTCAAACTCAGACGACCACAAAAAAAAATTAAACAATGTTCAACTATTTATCTCGCATATTTCAGAAGCAAAATTAAAACTAGCTTAAAAAATACTCAACATGGGTATGCATTTCAGTTTTCACCAATAGTGGGGTCTTTTGTGGAGCCAAAAACTAATTTCTCAACAACTACTACCAAAAATTGGTGTGTGAGGGCAGCTGCCCACATTGTATAAATAATGAATCCGTCCCTGTGCACAAGCCTTGTAACGTGCTTTCGAAAAAGGAGATATTAAAAAATGTCTCTATAAAAAGAGGAAGCAGCTATTGTGGAAATTTGAAGTCAATGCCCGTATTAGCCTATTAGGTTAGGTGAGGAAATTGACGATACTCAATTACTCGTCATTCATTACTTTGAACTTAATCATCTTTTCTTAAACAATCATCTCCTTTTATTTTATTTTATTTTTTAATTTTTGTGTACAAATTTATTTTTTAACGTAAATAAATTTGATGTGCATTAATTCAACGCAAGACATTTATAAATTGAATTTGATTTTGTTAGTTTTAATCCTCAATTTTAACGAAGCTAAATTAGTTCATCAAAATTGACATAAGAGATAATTGAATCTTAGACTTTAAGAAGTAGCACACTTAAATAACTCGATTTTGATTTTATAAAAATGACAAACATTCAATTTTAAAAATATAATTAAAAAATAATGTTAAGTGTTATATGTCAAGATCTAATTCATAAGCAAAAGAAAAGATATCCAACTCAAGATACATACCAAACTTTTTTTGACTTATAAAAATATACAACTATTAAAATCTTAATCAATATTATTAAAAAAAAAATATATATATATATATATATATATATATATATAATCTAGAAAAAACCCTAGTGATATGATTTTGCAGTATATAAGAGAAAGGATATATCACTTTATGTGCAATATCCAAGCAAGAAACTCAAAGTAAGAAAGAAAGATGGCAGCCATAACAAGTGGTTATGACAGAGTAAAAGCAGTGAAGGAATTCGATGAGTCCAAAATGGGAGTAAAAGGTCTCTCTGATTCAGGTATCAAAACAATTCCACAAATTTTCATTCATCCACAACAAACCCTTTCAGACATAAAATCTACCTCCAAACAAACCACTTCAATTCCACTCATCGATCTCTCCAACGTAGCTTCACCAAATCACCGACCAAACATCATCAAACAAATCAAAGAAGCAGCCAAAACATGGGGATTCTTCCAAATCATAAACCACAACGTAAACGTGTCAAGTCTCGACAACACAATCAATGCCATCGAATCTTTCCATAACCAACCACACGAAACAAAATCCAAATACTACAAACGAGATGAAGGACGTGGAGTGATGTATGCAAGCAACAATGACTTGTATAGAACCAACGCTGCCAGCTGGCATGATTCTCTGCAAGCGTGGATGGCACCGGAGGCACCGAAAGCCGAGGAGTTGCCGGAGATTTGTCGTAAGGAGATGGTTGAATGGGATTTTCATGCGGCCGGAGTTGCTGAAGTGGTTTTTGAGTTGCTCTCTGAAGGTTTGGGATTGGAACGTGGAAAGTTGAAGGAGTTGAGTTTTTGTGAAACGAGGGTGATTGTGGGACATTGTTATCCTTATTGTCCTCAACCAGATTTGACTATGGGTATTACACCGCATACAGATCCTTGTGCTATTACTTTGTTGTTGCAGAATCAGGTTCCGGGATTGCAGGTGAAGTATGAAGGTGAGTGGGTTGATGTTAACCCGGTTCAAGGTGGTATCATCGTTAATATTGGCGACTTTCTCCAGGTATGTCTTTAGAAATTAAAAAGTACTTCCTTGAGTCACTATTATAAACAAAACTTCACTTTTTAAAAATTAGTATCTAACAGCAAAGATACCCTGATATCACATTGAATGATCGGATAATAGATACATACTCTGTTAAACTCTGGATACTAGAGCGTTCACAAAAGAAAAAACACTTTTATAGCTTTTGGATTTCATTATTAGTTTTTTGCTATTAAAAATGCCATGTTGACTATTAGGTTCTTGTGATGATTTCATTTGAATTTATTTTTTGTAGATAATATCCAATGGAGAGTACAGTAGTGTACAACACAGGGTGTTGGCTAATTCAAATAAAAAATCGAGAATCTCAATAGTTATGTTCTTGAATTTGAGTAAATGGAGAGGAGAAGGTTACCATGGCCCTCTTCCTGAGTTGCTGTCCCCGGAGAAACCACCGGTTTATCGAGATTTCACTACACAGGAATTTATTGAGAACTTTTATAGCAAGGGAATTGACGCTAAGTCTTTCGTAGACAAGGTTAAAATTCAAAACTGAAACGCAACTACATATAATAAACATGCCAAAGTGTTTAAGTTTTCTACATAAGGGATGTAGAATTATCCTTATAGATCATGACCTTGCTCTTGACTTTCTTGCACAAAAAATAGATAGTTTTTGTTTTGTTTTTGTGTGTTTCCGTGTTAGGCATTGCTTCGTAAAAATATCTATGATTTGTTTTGCTTGGAAGGGAAATGTCTATTATGCCTTCGTTTATGACATGCAGGATGAATACTATAAAATTGATTTGTTTATTAATTAAACACTAGGCATGGCTCTAAAAAGCCATTCGTTTTAAAAAATAAAAATAGAGCTATTTGGTTTGAGGGCAGTGATACACATACAAGCTTACGTGGCATACACACTTCTACCACCATATACAATTGTGACATTTGTTGATATGGTCCCCACACACAAAAAAACTCTAGCATTTTTGTCTCTCACTCTCTCTTCCGTCTCTTTTCTTCACCATCTCTTCTCCCTCTTTTCCTCACCAATTCCAAATTCCAACAATCTTCATCTTCAACAATTCAAAATTCATCCTTATATGCAGAAAAATTCATTAAACCCATAATTCTCTCAAATCCAATCCTATCTCTTATTCTCTCCAATCTCCTTCACTGTTTTAAAAACGCGTCATAATCATTATCAACAATTCCAACTCTTTAGATCAACACAAACTTGATATTAATCTCAGATTCATCTGCTCTGTTGTTGTTGCAAAAGTTTCAAAATAGAATTTGGTTCTAAATAGCTCTGATAAGATGAAATCTTGGGTTTGTTATGAATATGGGTCACATGGAATTTGTTTTTTTTTTATTATTAAAATAAATTGTTGTTGAGGGTGGCGCTGACGGCGGAGGTGACGTGAAGTTGCCAGCTTGATGGTGTTTGTGTGTTGCAGACGGTGGAGGAGTCTGTGGTGGGGAGAGAGAGAGATTTGTTGTGTTTATTAGAAAGGAGAAGAGGACAATGAAAGAGAAAATGGTAAAATACCTAAAATATCCCTACTACATAAGGGGTGTACACAAGTGGTATAGAAAAAAGGTGGTCTACCAATATTTATCCGATAATTAAATAGTACTACTGGAAAGTAGTGTTCTATAACTTGCCACAGAAAAGGTTATAGGACCACTATCCGGATAGGAGTTAGGACCATGCCGTATATTTCGCAATAAACATGTCAAACACAAAGGAAAATTGCTCTTCTCCTAACAAAAATTGTTCACTCTCATAGAAACCGATCAAAATACTTTTTCATGTGAGTTAACTCACGATTGATAAACTGAAATATAACATACATGAGTTAACTCACGCTGAGTTATAACCTACATGAGTTAAGTCACACCTATCATGAGTTAACTTACGTGGGATGTACTAATGTAGTGAACATGACTTAAGTCACGTTAGATTTAACACCTACGTGATTTAAGTTACGTGGAGGTATTTTCGAAAGTTAGCGGTTGGAGGTGAGCAATTTTTGTTCTGAGAAGGGCAATTTCCAACACAACGTACAATATGAACGAGAAATATCATGTGGGCGAGCGTGTCAGTGCTGGGACGTTGGCATAGCAATTTGGACCAACGTTATGCACTTTAGCATTACACTTTGAAAAACAATGAGAAAAAAACAAAAAAATTTCTTGTTCGAAAATATATTTTCACACAAGTGTGA
Source organism: Medicago truncatula (assembly GCF_003473485.1). NCBI lineage: Eukaryota > Viridiplantae > Streptophyta > Magnoliopsida > Fabales > Fabaceae > Medicago > Medicago truncatula. The sequence continues at coordinate 49,624,621 of NC_053048.1, forward strand.
TCATTTAGAAGGTGAAACATAAAAAAAATACTATAAAATTATCTTAAAGAGAAACATCTAGACAAAGATGATTGAAATACAATAGTGTTGATTGCAATTTGCAATAGTAAAATGTGTATTATTTAATAAAGGGAAAGGTTAACAAATCTCTCTAAAAAAAAAAAAAATCTCCGAAACACCTGTTAAGGAAATATAAAAGAAAATATTCTCTGAAAATTGTGTATTCTAATTAATGTTTCAAATACACCGGTTAACAAGACTCATAAATATAAATATTTATGTTCCGTTAGTTGAATAGTTGTAGATTATTAAAATGAAATAAATACATGTAGGTCAGTAGAAAAAGATATTATATCAATATTATATAATGGAACAAGACCCATAAATATGGGTATTCATAGTCCGTTAGTTTTTTTTTTTTTAAATAAACGATGTTCATTCATTCAAATTGATAGAGTACATCGATACAATATAAATTCAAATTCGCTAAAAACAAAACGGATGAATCTGTGAACAAACTCACAACATCTATGTTAATAGCATAAAACGGCAAAGTTCCTATGCCTACAAATATGACTATATTTATGTTCTGGAATACTCATGTCTCCAGATCTGTAACGTTGACGACATCAAAGTCATTGTCATTGATCGGATATGCACTTGCTTAAAGCTAATCTTTCAACCTGAATCAAATAAACACCGCACTAGGACAGGAAATAAAAAACACAGCGCACAAAGACGGGAAATCAAAACAAACAGAGTCGTTTATAGACGACGAAATCACAAAAACAAACGAAAGAAAACAGAAAATATGTGAAATCACTTATTCAATTATGATAGAATGAAAAACAATTCGGAGGGGTGATTTTTGAGTCAAAATTGACCATAAATCACCGCTCTAAAAAGAAGAAGAAGAAGTTGAAACGAGTGACGGCTAAGGTTTGAAAAGTAGAGGAGAGAGAGAGGAAGAAAGGGGTGGTTTTCTAGAATTTATGGTCCGTTAGTTTTTTTTTTTGTTACAATAGTGCTAACAAAAACAGAAAAACAAGAAAAGGAAAAAGAAAACAGAACTAGGAACAAAGAAAAACAAACAGCTAGCTTCTAACAAAATAAGTGCCTATCGCATCAGCTCTAAGCATAGGAAGGAGGTCAGCTGGGGGCGATTGGTGGACAACAAACTGAGCATCTGAAATAGCACCCAATTTAGCAAAGTAATCCGCACATTGATTTCCCTCTCTTATGGTCCGTTAGTTGATTAGCCGTAGATGATTGAAATGAAATAAATACAGGTATGTTAGTAGAAAAATAATATTTATCGATTATATAAAATGAACAAATAATTTGAGACGGATAAAATTAGGAGGAAAAAAAATCTAATTCAAGACGCAGAAAGTAATAGATTAAAACGTTTTTCTCACATGTCCTAGTCATTCAAAGTACTAGGAAAGCAAATGGTCACAAATTTATCGTACTAGCTAACAAGTGTAGTCATTCAGAATTCAAATATGTGAGCAGAGCTGAGTAGCTGGCCCATCCTCCAAGGCTAGGAAAGCAAATTTATTGTTCAAATTACACTAACCTCCTTGGTGTCTCCTATATACTGTAACACAATGGAAGACGAGAGTTATTATTGATTAAGGTGACATTTAAGAACCAACTTACAACCACTTGATACCTGAAATAACACTTTCACAATGGAGTAGTTTTATTTATTTATTTAAGAAAAACACTCGCCACGTTTGTATTAAGGATGTTAAGTCTCTATTTGCAGAAGATTAATCTGATATAGTACTTTACTCCCATGCCATACCAGATATCCCAAATCAAATATTTGTTCATTCCTATTTAATTAATTCACAAACACCAATATCATTCAAGAATCATGAACAACACTGCTGCTGTACTGGAAAGATATTCTTCTGCAAAAATCATTGATTGATTCAGAAGCTTGGACTATGCAGCAAAAGATCAAAATTGAGCTTCCAAAAATAAAACAGAAGTTTAAAGCAGCATATGCACTATTCGCAACACGTGTAGAGCTAGTGTCTTGTAAACTAAAAAAAAAAAAAAAAAGGTTCTACATTGGAGACAACACACATTAGAAGTGGGACGCCTAAAGGGGTGCACTTTCAGGGGTATCCTAAAAAATGCGTTCCTCTTTCGTCTGTTGCACTTTTGCGGATAATGTGATCTGCTCGCGTCATTTGATCTAGTAGCGGAAATCAGTTTCAGACTTCCTCTATATATAACACAATATCATTAGACCATCATTTCCAGAATACAATGGTACGCCAACCAAACTAAACCGATTCCTCTCCTTCCCTTCCCCCACCCTCTCACTGCCATCTTATCAGAACAACAACACAATCAGCCCTCAATTCACAACCACCTCAACAACAACAACATGATATCTCTAGTTACCAACCTTCCACCTCAACAACATGATATCTCTAGGTAAGAGAGAGTCCTAGGAAGCTTCCATTTTTGTCATCATTCTCTCTCCATCGTACACCAAAGATGACACCCAAGAAAATTTTACATGCTGCCCAAGGAGTCAACACTCACTCTTTCAATGGCCGGCAACAAACAGGGTTCCTTGATTAGGAAAAGAATTTGCAATTAGTGTTTTAATGTGATGTTGAGGGTGATGGCTTTGAAAAGATTCCCGAGTGGAATATAGATGAACTTTGCAGATAATATCAGTGAATAAAACTCACGTTAAGGAAAATTTTGAGATCCAAGTACTCCAACGATAACAAGTGCGGTTGGAATGTTAACGAGGTTGAATTGAAAAGAAACCAGTTAAGTTCATTGATGATGGTAATGAGAACAAGGTTGTAGAATTATTTTGGAATGGTGAATTCGAAAGTTTCATAAGGTTTGATTGTGTTCTTGTTCTTCAATGAAGAGGGCAGCGAGGACGGAGAAGGGAAAGATACGTATTAGATTTAGATTAAAGAGTGTCATATAGGATATGAGGTTTTAGTGTAACTCAGTGATCTAATGATAATTTTTATTCTAACATCATGCACCACTCAAATTCTAATAATGAACACAATAATTCTGAATAAAGATTGAATTACATTAACAATAAAGAGAGTATCAACTAATTCATATGTTACAATAGGTTTAGCTACTCATCGCTAACAATTATAAGTATAAATAAGAGTGAACATACATAAATTCGGACTAACTATGAGTTGGTATGAGATTCAGGGCTAATTCTTCGATCTCCTAGTGTCTTCTATGCTCAAAATCGCAATCAAAATCGATTTAAGAGATTAAAAGGTATAATTTAAGAAAGGGTTTTGAGTCAAGAGATTGATCAAAACTACTTAGTTAATTTGTCGTAGATTGAACAGTATTTAGTAATAAAGGGAGATAAACTACTCATACAAGGTAATAGCGGATTCATCGGCTTAATCATTCATCTCCAATCATCTTTCGAACAACATTTACTTACTTTTGTTACACTCAAATCTACTGTCTTGGGCAACCAAAATTACTTTCATATATCCTAAACTAATAATGGATTTGGTATAATTAGAATTAATAAAGATAGTTATCATACACTTGTCAATTAATTATTTATCAAGTTTTTGGCTCATAAGCATTAAGCAGGCATACTTGAAATAAACAAAATTATTGGCAGTGAAACATAATTATTTTGGTTAGCCCGGCACTAACGATTTTTTATCCCATTTTTCACTCTGCTCTATACAAAGGAGAAAAACAAAATGTAACCATCAAGCAAAAGCACCTTCGGTAACAAAAAGTGTAAAACAAAACCAAAACCGCTGTTTACCATACAAAAATTTATTCAAACGAATAAAATCACCTTAACAAACAATGCCATTTTAAACACCAAGCAACTAAATGGTACTGGCCAAAATCGAAGACCCGGGTAGAGGAAAAATTCATTCCAATGAGCTGAACTTTTCAGTGCTCATAAGAAAAAGGACAAGGAAACTTTAACGGCAAATGTTTAACGTATAGAATAAGACACAGAGGAACCGATATACTTCACTTTGACACTGATGATTTTAATCTACCTACCTATATATAATAGGTGGGGTTTAGCATGGGAAAGGGGAATTGTTTCCCACCATGGGAAAGTTGTTTTTGTCCATTAGATCAAATGAGAAACACAATCTTATCATGATCTATCAACACTTGATTATTTTTTCACTTTATCTTCCACTACCATTCTCTCTCCACCATGCCACAATCACCCACCATTCCACCAACAACATCAAGCATATGTACAAATACCCTTAAAACACAAACGGGCAAACCAAATAATAAAATCCTTAAACTGTTATCTGAACACGAATGGCTTACTGCAAAAGTTTTTTCTTTCATTCATAAAATCCAAAGCAAAAACACATAAAAGAAATATGAAAGGTAGTGGTGGAATGATATTAATAATTGTTGTTCTTTTATTATTTTTGTATATTGATTATTATTACTACTTTTCTTACAATCATTTTTGTATTTCTGGAGTTTTTGTTCGTTCATTGCTCTTTCTCTATTGCTCTTTTGTGGGCTGTGTAGTCGAGGTTTGAAAAAGGGGTAAAAAAGAATCAAATCTTGATCGATAGATACAAAACTAGAGAACAATACCCAAAAATGTGATGGTGGGATGAGAAACTGAGAATAGCAATGAGAATAACAGCAATAATGGAACCATGGTGGAAGAATAGGATGGTGGTGAGAGAGAATAGTAGTGGGGTAAAATAATCAAGTGTTGATAGATTATGATAAGATTGTGTTTCTCATTTGATCAATGGACAAAAATAACTTTCCTATGATGGGAAACAATTCCCCTTTTCCATGCTAAACCCCACCTATATAATATATTAGAAAGAAAAAAAAAATCGGTCACAATATTCAAAAATAATTTTTTGCCCACACAAAAAACTAAGATGAGAACAAGATGACATAAAAAACCAGTCATAAGACATCTAATCGACGCAGTGACCCTGTGACCTTATCCAATGAGATTCGTCTTCAGATTAATATTTAGATACAACTAAACATTGTCCAAGTGAATTCTCTCTTAAGTTTAATATGAAAGCAAATTATTTGCCAAACAGGTATCTCGATAGCCATACAAGTCACAAAAGCATAAGTGGGAAACTTTTGATAATTTATGTAGGTGACAAATATTCAATTTGAAAATGGAGGGATCAAAATAGTGTATAAAGCAAAACATGGAGATCAAAATTTGAAAAATGATAAAGTAAAAAGATATAAGTAGTTATTTTTAAAAAGTGAATTCATGTCATGTAAGAATCAAATAAAATGTAACAATAAAGTTGCATGACATCAAAGTTCAGAAGTTTTCTGATGTTTTTCTGGGTAAACAAAAGGAGGAAGACAAAGTGAAAGAGAACTTGATCAACAACATTTGTTTATACCAAAATATAATCCATTGATACCAAAATAAGTTCCAACTACATTCAACATATTAAAACAAGTGATCCAAAGAAAAGATAAGCAGAAACCAAAACCATCAAAAGTATCTCAGAACAAAACACAGGAAAGAAGCAATATCAACCAAAGTTTACTTGATCTTCTTCTTTGGCCTCAACTGCAATAAACAAAACAAAAAAGCACAAAAGCAAACATCAACACACCGTAACCAAAACACAGCACAAAATTACAAACAGCATTGCCTCGCACTTACTTGATTGCTATGACCACACTTCTTCTTGCGGCAGTTCACAGCCCTGGGATGAAGACGGGCATAACATCTACAAACAAAAAAAAAAACCCAAAATCACACTTAGGTCAAAATTAAAAATTTGCACTAACTATGAAATTGAATAAAAAGAACAATATCTAAAATGTACCAAATCGAGAAAATCAACTGGAAAATATTAAATCCAGGTGATAAAGTAAGAAATGGGTCATTATAGGGAACTTATATAACCCCGATTGCACTTTTAACCAACAAAAGAGGCTAAGTTATAGTCCCATAAATATCGCTCTACAGACAACAAGAAACAGAACTTATTACATTAAGGGCAGTCTGGATTAGCTTATAAGCTTACTTTTAAGCTTATGAAAAGAAAGAAAAAAATAGGTTATGCAAATAAATACGCTCATTCATAAATTGTATAAGCTTTTTTTTTTTATCTTTTCCAAACTTATGAATAATAAATAAAAGTGTATTGATTTACATGAGCTGTTATGTATAAGCTCAAAAATCACTCAATCCAAACGGGAAAATGGGATCGGCCACTTTAATCAAACAGGGACATAATTATCTATCATATACAATATAACTAGCCTATTCATTAATATCAAAATCAACAATTTAAATGAAATAATAATAAATTGATATAAGAAATGATGAAACGTACTTGCGGCATATAGTTTTGTCTTGGTTGTATTTCCTTGCCAAAGCCATCAAAGAAGGTTCAATGATACCCCCACGAAGCCTGAGAACGAGATGAAGAGTCGATTCCTTCTGGATATTGTAATCAGCTAAGGTGCGTCCATCTTCAAGCTGCTTACCAGCGAAAATCAATCGCTGCTGATCCGGTGGAATACCTGATTATTTCGTTCAAAAGCGCGTTTGGTTAAATATACAAATCAGATTATGAAACACGATTAATACATGATTAGGAATGTATTGTGTTGTTACCTTCCTTATCTTGAATTTTGGCCTTGACATTGTCGATTGTGTCACTGCTCTCAACCTCGAGGGTGATGGTTTTCCCGGTTAGGGTTTTCACGAAGATCTGCATATTTGCGGCTTCTTCAACGTTGTCAGTTCCGGAATGAAATGGTGGCGACGATTTTATATTCCAGTTTCTAGGGTTTAGACAGAGCCATTGTCCTTGTTGGGCTGCTATTGGGCCTTAAAATATATGGTCTTTTAATCAATGAAAATTTCTTTTTCCACCCTACCCGCTTCTCGCGCGCATTCTACTTTGACCATTTTACCTCGTTTGAATTGTATAACTCGAATATGAATAGCTCAAATTATATAATTCGAACTCTTTCAAGCCCCCATCGGACTAGTTTCAAAGACAATGTACGGTTCATAATTTAATACAGTTTAGTTTAATAATCCAAAATATATGCTTTGCATCACTCTCATTTTGTCTTAGTCTCATAACAATATCTCTTACCAAACCTTCAATATCTCTCTTTTTACGTGACAATTGGTTGGCGGATTCACATGACATATCTTGCAACAAAACTTAGCATTTGGAAACGAGGTTGGTTTCCATCAACCTTGACACTATTAAAGTGCATTGTAATTGCCTTGGTGAAAGAATACGAAGAGGAAAATGAAACAGTATTTGGCGTTAATTAGAAAATTTGTGAATTCATTTGACATGAATCATCACCTGCATGCTTTTTTTATAAAAATAAAAAATAAAAAAAATTACGTATGTATGCCAATACAATAATTATGAATTATACATATCATCGTACAATTTCAATACAATTTAATACATATAATATTTCTGTTTAACAATCATATGACCATTCATGCAACAACAAAAAATTCAATCATATGACCATTAAACTAATTTTATATAAACAATAATGTTCCGCAAATTGAGTGTTAACTCTCTGAGTTTACCGAATTTACGTGTTTAGGTACCAAAATCGTGTTAAATTTGAGGTAAACTTGGTTTCTGGTAAAATCAGAAGGTTTGACGAGTTTGACCGAGTTAACACTGGGTAAACTCGTGTAAATTCGATTGAGTTTACCGAGTTTTACGAGTTTACATCTAACAAAAAAAAATCGGCCCTTTTTTTTGGCCTTTTTTTTTCAAAACCAAATTCCTTTTTTACAAGCCCAAAGACTGAAACGTTTTTCGATTCCGACGGTGGAAATTCATATTTCGACGCCGATTAGGATTACGGTGGTGGTGTTTGTTGACCTTTTGAAAAAATTAACTAGTCTAGTTTTTAGATGGTTTTATTAACAACTTTAGGAACTTGTGAAACTTGCTTTTTTGGATGGTTTTATGGATTACTTAAACTTAGAGACTTATGAAACTTATATGATTTTGTGCATTAATTTTTGTAATTTTGATGCTAAGTTAAGCATAATGTTTTATTATGGTAGTAGTTTGACATAATTTTCCTTTGTAATTAAGTAATATTTTGCACTATTGACCTATTTACAATATCATATTAGCTTATATATGTCATGCATATAATAAACTTTATATAATTTTAATTTTAGGTAAACTCGTACGAGTTCTCGAGTCGAGTTTACCTAGGCAAAACGAGTTGAGGTAAACTCTCGAGTTGTAAAACCTTGATAAACATATCATACAAATTATTAAGGCATGACAACAGTTGTTATAATTGTTTTTATTGATTGTTGATTTAAATATCTTTTTTTGGTATAGTTATCTACTTTAAAATAGTTTACAGTGTTTTGAAATAGGCTTAATTGATCTGCCGGTCCTTTAACTTATTTCTTTTATTCAATTTGGTTCCATAAGTTTTAACTTTCTCAAACACACTCCTTAACTCATTTGTAGTTAATCAACATGGTCCTCTCAAAATAGAGATCGTTGGATTAGGAAGATCTATCAGATCTTATAGTGTATCATCAATACTTGATTTATTTACTTTTTTTCATGTTCTTCTCCATCTTCATTCATCCTTCATCATCTTTATAAAATAAAAAACCCAACTTTAAAAAGCCTATAAAAAAACTCAAAATCTCTAAATCAAAAAGATAAAGAATCTTGAAACAAATTTAATTTAATTTTTTTTTTTTTTTTTTTTACGTTTGAAACAAAGGTTATTGTTCACGAGCAATGCTATATATCAAGAAAGATTTTATCAAGAAAATTTCAAGAATGACATGGCAGAATAATCACCCTTAGATTTTATCAAGAAATAGTCTTGAAATTAATGTTAGCCAATAAAATTTCAGTCTGACCGGAAATCATGGGGTGGTGGGTGTTATGTATTTTTTTTTTATGAAAGATTAATAAATAAGACTGAAATCTAAAGGTGATTATTGTGCCATGTCATTCTTAGATCTTTCTTATAAAATCATTCTTGATATCTAGCATTTTCCTATTGTTCACACAAAGAAGAATCATGAATAACAAAGATGAAGAATCCAAATCAAAATCAATAACAAAATCCAATTGTGGAATCCAAATCAAACACTAAATCCAAATCAATAACAAAATCCAAACGCTAAATCAAATTGAAATGTCGGTACTGACGCACAACAAGAACACCAAAATTGGGTGTTTGTTGTTGTGAAGTGCTGCTGGACAGGTTTTCCCAGGCCTGTAGGATTGATTTTTTTCCCGTTTTTGAGCTGCTGTTTTTGTTGTTTTCGGCTGATTATCAGTTGTATTTTAGCAGCAGATTTTGGTTGGTTAGCCTGGTTTCAGTGTGTTGTTTCCAGTGCTTTAGGTGTTTTGTTTGCGCCAGTTTTGGCTTCTTGTAACAGTGGCCTTTTGCACTTCTTGTGCAAGGTCTTCTATTAATATAAGTTGTTTCAAAAACAAAAAAAAAACATCAAACCCAGGTTATTGTTCATCGAATTTTTGTTCCATAAAGGATTAGCTTTGAACGTTAAAATTTATGGGACCAAGTATTAATAAAAGAAATAAATTAAAGGACCCGCATATCAATTAAGCCTTTGAAATATATTAATCAATTGAAATCCTTAAAGTTTACTAGGTTGTGTGTGTCTCTCTTTTGGCTTATTTGTTGTAAGTTCAAAACACTAGGACCCCAAATTTTTTACTTTCACTGATGGCTTATTTGCGTGATTTCTACAAAGTGAAATGATCTGCCAATGGGTGTCCTTAAAATTAATATTGATGCAGGTTGTTTTGAGGAACATTTCACTTGTTGGGGATTGATTGTGAGGAACCATGAAGGGTTGGTTTCTGCAGCTGCAACAAAGAGGGAGGAATGTACGGCTCCAGAACTGGCAGAGATTATGGGACAGAGTTTGTGCCTCCAGGGGATATTTACACAAAATGTGCAAAATGTGGTTATTGAAATGGATGCCGAAAGTGTTGTGAATGTGCGGTCGAGAAAAATAAGGTTGCTTCCATTGATGCTGTGGTGACTGACTTGAATTGATATTCAGTATGTCTAATGTTAGTTTATGTTTAAGAGATGTAACAGTAGAGCTGCTCATGGTTGGTAGGAATTGCTAGAAACTGTGGTATTATGTCTTGGGAAGGAAATGCCATTGAACCCCTATCATCCATTGTATTTTCTGATCTCTTTGATTCAACACAATGACATGAGATTATTTGCATAAAAAAATGACAAATATGAATATTTCTGGGTATTTATTCAATTATGAGGTGGGGGTATGATAAATCAGGAGTGTACAATTAGAATGTCTATGTGTACAGTAAATTGATTATAACTGTTTTGGTAGCCAATAAATTTATATAAATAGTAGGTTGTTACTGACCAACCTCATCTGCTCAATGTTCAGAATTTCGACTCTTGAACACAAGAACTTTCAATGATGGATACCCCAATAGTTCAAATAAAACAATAATTAAAGGGATGCCATCTTGGAAGCTACAATCTCAAGAAGTCCCTTTGGATTATCCACATGAACCCAATGACCGGCATTTGGAAGAACACAGAAGGAAACCTTTCCGACAGAATCGGTTCCTTTTTGACTAGCTAGTTTTTGGATCCTCTCAATAGCCTCTTGGTCCCATCTATCACTCTTTTCAGCACGCACAATTACTATTTCCATACCTTGTGGAGGGTTCTCCAATAGATTCCAATAGGATTTATCCCTACAAAATTTCAACATTCGGGAATGTTACTTTGGTGTTGTCACGGAGGAATATCACAGAAAACACTTACGAAGAGCGAAGAACAAAATTTGAACAAAGTTTTTAGACTGTTTCTCAGATATTCATTTCGATCTTAAAATAAGTTAATCTGTTTTATTTACCAGTAAGAATTGAACATCTCCTTAGCACTTTGAAGATCAAATATCCATGTCTCGTGATCACCAACTTTCTTTAGGTTGGTGCCTATCCAATCCGCCAATGTCTTAGAGTAACCAAGTCCCATCAGATGACTCACGAGCCACCTGAAAAGAGGCGCAAAGTACATTTCAAGCCAACAGGAAAATAGAACGGAACATGGAGGCATCATGGATTGTAAATCTGTAACACTGTTTGATTACAATTGGACACAGTAACAAGGTAAATACAGTGCACTTTTAACAAAATCAAGATCTCAACTTTTTTAGATATTAGACAACAATCGGATCACAGCCTCACAAAATGATTGATGTTTATATAAGAAATTCAAAGGCTAATATTCAAATGATTGATGTTTATATAAGAAATTCAAAGACTAATATTTAGAAAGAAATGTATAATTGTATCACATAAAATTTCATGTAATTTGTACCTTAACATAATCATGGTAGCTTCATAAAACACAAAAGGTGGTATTTAGTGCATACTCGGAAACATTTGGTAAAACATCACAGAATTAAAAGTTAATGAACAAAAGAGATTAATGAACCATCAATGTACAAATTATTTACGTGCATTACTTACAATGTCACTTTCACTGTACAGTGCAAACACATAATACTGAAACTTGCAACAAAATGATTGCTGTCCTCTTGACAACCTTTAGTACAAACATGGAAGATAATAGTTTAGGGATAGAGTCTCACTTTCGAGATGGGATTTGTGATGGTAAACTTTCCAAAGTCATCAAAACATCACGTACTTCATCACTTTTGTTTCCAATGTTCACTTCTCCCGGGACAGAATCCAATACCCAAAGCTGTTCTTCAGCAAGGATAAACGAAGAAAGTTACTATTAAATAATGAAATGGATATCCAGCAGCGAAAAAAATAAGCACTTGAGTAAAATGCAATCCACTTGATAGTTGTAGTAAGCAACATACAGAGAATGTTAGTCCTATACTAAAAACGCTTCAAATTAAAATCTACAATACAATAATTTTTGAAAATAGAAAAAATACTGAGACATAGAAAATCTGAGAAGAGGATAGAAAATAGAAAGCATATATGTTTCTTAAAGATGAATGATATTATCTATTTGTTAAAACACAATTCATCAATTGGGTTGGTTGTACCCGTTCTGTCTGGGTCTGATTTTTTTATTTGGTTTTTGGGGAGTTGTTTTAAAGATCTTGCAGTGTGCCCTGCATGTCAATTTTGCTATTTTGGGTCAGCAGTTGCTAATTGCTGATGATTTTTTATCATACTGCTTTAGAAAAAATTGGGGCTGTAATTGTCACTCGTTACTGTATTTTTGAAATGATTCTGGTTTTTTCAGTTTGCAAGATGCTTTGTTCTGAAGAAGCCAAACATCTTTTAATAATATAATAAAAGATGAAACAAGCACAACTGCACAAGATGTGCAAGAATTATCAAAAAACTGTTTGCACTGCTTTTATGCCTGCAAAGACCACTTGTTGCTATAGTTTGTAACAGGCTGCTGCATATTCTTGGCAACGTTCGCTACTTGATTTCTTAAACCAGCCTTTTAACCCATTTTTTTTCCTAAAACTTACCCATTCTCGCCAAAGACACTAAGTTTCTAAACCTCAATGGACGGTCTCTCCCTCTCACATCAACTGCTTCTCTGTCTCTTTACCTCTCTGCTGCTGCATTGCAGTCATCATCTCTCCCACTTCTTTGTTCTCTACTTGTGTGCTGCTTGTTCTCTCCCTAGTTCCTTCCTCCTTATTGTGCATTCTCATGGCTTCAGATAGTAGGTCAGGGGTGGTAAGGGCCAGTGCTAATTGTGATTCATGTTTATGAAATTTCAGTTTTTGGCCAGCCTTACTCACAAGATTTTTGTAGAAGTTTAATATAGCCTAGCACGTGCAGATTGAGAGAGGCATGATGCACAACTGAATAACTATCTGGAAGTTCCCCAATAACTCATGATGTCATTACCAAATGGCTATATTAGTCAGATAACACCATGAGTTGAGATATGAATTCATCGAGTTATCCCTATCGCTCACGACTCACGTGTATACGCCTACTAACTTGATCATCAGAGTGTTAACACCCAATTTTAGTTGGGCCTCACTCCAGATTTTAGAGGGAGAAACTAGAGATGATAAAAGAAGAAAGGACTAATATTACAAATTCCATCGAGTTAAGCTACACTATTTCATTTATCTCTAAAAAGGTCTAAGCTAGCTAGAGTGAGGGAAGAAGAACTAAATTCTCATAATCCGCAACCACCTTCAAATTCACCTCCGAAAGAGCACAAGTCTCAATACAAGTTATGTACATTTTATAAGCATTATTACAACGATGAAGGAAACTACTACCTAATGCTATATTCACAGCAATGTAAAACTTGTGCCACTTGTTCACTGCCAAATACTTTCTTTAATATATGTTTTGATTAATTAACCAGGGTTTTATCTACTGACATAAGCGATTGGGAGACAGTTAAGGAGAGCTAATGAAAACAACTTACATGTCCATAAGTTATTTTCAGTTTATTCTCATGAGCTCTCCTCTCCGTAATTTCTAATATATAAATAATTTAACTTTATTATATCTTATGTTATAGAATTAGCTTATAAACGAACATGTATATGATCAGCACTTAATTAAGCTGCTATGCAAAGCGCACTTTAATATATTGAATTGAATTTTAAAAATAACTAATACTAGTAGTAGATAAGAGGATAATGTGAGTGTAAAGAAGAAAAACCTGTTTAGGGCACTGTACAGAATCACCATAATCACTATTTTTACAACTATGAGCAAACTGCAGAGCCACTTTTCCACCCATGGAATGACCAATAACAACCTCGGGCCAAGACCAACCTTCAGCTTTCACCAAATTCGCCAAATCTTTCGCCGCATTAACCAAATCATGCGGCGGATCAAGTTTCTGCTCCGTTGATTTTCCATGATTCCTCATATCCATACACACCGTCCTCCAATCTACACACCAAAACAAAAACTAAAATAAAATAAATCATAATCATAAACATTTCAACTCAGAATTCACATATAAAAAAGATAATTCGTAACTGGAAGATGGAGAGGAATTGGAGAGAGATGCTAAGAGATTGCGTGAGAAAGATCTCCAGTTTCTGCTGGATCCTAAAAAGCCATGGATGATTACGGCAGTAGAAGTGTAGGGTTTGTCTGGTTGAGCACGGGATTCTTCGTAGGCTATGGTTTCGATCCATCTTGAACGAAGGTGAATCGGTGAGTTGAGAAAGCGAGTTAGAAGTAACGAATTGTTTCTGTTTCGAAGATATGCCGCCATTTTCTTTTCCTCTGCTCCACTCTTTCTGTTTTATTATGCTTTTATTTTTCACGTGAAAAAAACAATTAGGTGTAAAAAAAATATATACCCAAAAAATAAAAATGACAGCTGTGGGATTTGAACCCACGCCCTTTCGGACCAGAGCCTAAATCTGGCGCCTTAGACCACTCGGCCAAACTGTCTCGTGTCTTTGGATTACACATCATATATTATCTATAGTTGATTTAATGAAACAGATATTTGAATGATACTCCCTCCATCCTAAAATATAAGCAAAAAAATCTCATATTCTTTTTCTCAAAATATAAGCAAAAAAGACAAACTCTTATGATATTATTATGTTTTTTCAAACAAATTATTTTTTTCAATGTAAAATTAAATGCAAATTGCATTCAATTTGTGCTCCTTTTTATTTTCTCCATAATTTTTAACCAATTAGAATTATTTTTACATCTTTCCATGAAACTTATTCCAAGGAGAACACAAAAAATTATACCTCAAATCATTAAGTGTTAGTTTTTTTAATAAGTGTGAATTAGTGTTTTTTTGCTTATAAATTAGGACGGAGGGAGTACAGTTTTAAAATTATGTGATGTATATATACTTTTTTGGCTTAATGATGTGTTTCGTCCTTGCAATTAGGCGTCATTTAAAAATTAGTCCCTTTAATCGCTAATCCTGACAATTTACCCTTGCATTGTTTAATCATTTAAAATTTCGTCCTTTGATCAACTTAATCACTACCAAGTCATCAAATTAGCAAAATGGCATGGGAATGGACAAAAATACCCTCGTCTTTATTATGAGAAGAAGATGAAGACAGGGGTAAAAATGTCATTTCATGAATGGATGACGAGGATATTTTTGTCCATTCCCATGCCATTTTGCTAATTTGATGACGTGACAGTGATTAAGTTGGTCAAAGGACGAAATTTTAAATGATTAAACAATGCAAGGGTAAATTGCCAGGATTAGCGATTACAGGAACTAATTTTTAAATGACGCCTAATTGCAAGGACGAAACACATCATTAAACCTATTTTTTTTATTTTTCAACTGAAAAATAAATATTTGTATTTAACTGTCCATTTAAAAAGAGGCTACGTGTGGTCAATTTATGGTAGTGAAAGGACATACTTTGGTACGAAATATATAGGATTGAAAAAGGAAGTTTATGGTTACAAAGATGACTTTGGATGAAAACTTCTGGTTTCAAAGTTATTATGTTTTACTGTTTCTTATTGAATGAATTGATAAATGTACAAGACGAGTTTATATAGAATAATTATGTTTTACTGCTTCTTATAAAGAGAAGGAAAAATGTGAAAAATACTCGAGATTCTAAGTTTATATTATTGAATGAATTGATAAATGTACAAGACGAGTTTATATAAAATAATGAGATATATTCAATCAACAACTATAACTAGTAGAATTCTTTTAACTAACTAACAAACTTGAATAGAAGACTAACCAATTATTAATTAACTATGACTTGGTCATACTAAAGATAAAGTCAAACTAAGACTATGTATTATATTTGATTGCAATGCTTCAAGTTCAAAAAATACTTCAAATCTCTAGATTCTTGATTTTAAATGCGGTGTTAAGGAATTTTTTGATTGCAATGCTTTCTTGTGAGTTACTAATAGTTAAAACTTGTAATCAAAACAATGTCAACATAAATTTAAAATTGGAATTTTTTGCTTTGATAAATAAGGAATGATTATAAGATGATTGAGTGTAACCTTTTGAAACCAAAGCATAGGAAAGCTTGAAGAATGATTGTCTACTTGATTGCTTTAGTCCATAAATGAATTTAAGCAATTGGCAGAAATGATTAGGTTTATTAGTTGTAAGGCCAAGTGGTACGTAATTGCATGTAAACCTCTTTGAAATTTACTTGTGAATACATATTATGAACGTCTAATAATGAATAAACTAGTTTTTAGAAGACACAATAGCAAAGAGAAGTCATGCAATTGTTAATTTTACAACAGGTGAATAGGTATCAAATAAATCTACACCTTATATTTTTGAGTGAAACCTTTAACAACTAATATAGCTTTATATCTTTTTTACGGATCCAACAAATTTGCACTTGATTTTATATAATTTGGATCCAATGGTTTGTTTTCTTACGTTGGGGTAACTCTATGTTGTAATTTCAACGTCCATATTCTTGACCCAATTATCATGCTAAACAACTTGTTTATAAATAGAAGGTTCTATTTGAATGGAAGTAGCAGGAACAAATTTTGAATGTTCTAAAGAAATTTTTTCATATGTTATTAGACTCCTTCATTTCTCTAAAGTTAGAAAAAGAAATGATCCAACTTTTTTTCTTTAGCTTGTTGTTTTGTCATATATGATATACTATGAATGAGATAAAAATACGTGTAAGTTTATATCCAACTTTTTCATTAGCTTTATTGTTGTTGTTATTCAAACTCTATTTTTATTTAGTAGCAAAAAAAAAAAAACTCTATTTTAATTTATATGAAATGACATAAAAGTATATGTAAGTTTAATTTTTTTATTTTCTTGTTAACACTTGTTGGTTTTCATTTTTCTTGTTAAAAATGGTTTTGATTTATAAATTTCGTGTCAATTGAGGCATCATGCCAAAGGCACTTTGGGTGAAGCAAAACCGTTCAAAGAGAATAATGATACATAAACAACAGTAGTAACATTGGTTTGTGATTGTTAACAATAACGGGAGGAGAAAAGATAAAACAAATTGGGTGGTGAGCTTAAATGCCTCAATTGACACGAAATTAATAAACCAAAACCATTTTTTATCCTCTCTTTCTTAGAAAATTCGTCATAATCCAAAATTCTTTCAATAAAGCTTTGTTTGAGAATTTTAAGGATTTTATTGAGAGTTTGGAGGGAAAGGGAGGGAAAGGCCTTGGGGGTTTGGAAATATATAGAAAAATGGACAAAAAATTCACATTTTTTAAAATAACAGTTTTTTAGAGAATGATAAACTAATACTTATGATTAATATACTTTTAATTTTAAGAATATTATAACAATATAGATTGAATTTGAAAAATTCATATAAACCCTCCATAACCCCTCAAAATCCTCCCCCAATACAATTTTTGAGTTCCCCAAATGAGGGGAATTTTTTATTATGAGTAAAAAATTAACCTCCAAAGCCCTCTCCTCCCAATGTCTTCTATTTCTTCCACTTGCTCATTCCTTTTTGTTGAGGCAAAATCCCTTAATTAATTTTAAAGATAATAAACAAATATGATTAAAGAATTAATGGACTTTGATTAATTCTTTGGTATTTAATCTGTGCTCTTAAGTGTTTTACTAAGACAGGAACAAGGTTTAAATCATACCAAGAATCAAGAAATCAAAGGACATTTGAATTCATGATCTAACACTGAGGTCAGAAAGTTAGATCAGAATGTTGCTCGAAGATCAGAATGTTCAAGCAGAGATCAGAAGGTTGTTCTTATACAAGCCAAGAGTCTCAAGAACTTTGATCAAGATCATGCAAGGCACATGTGACATGAGAATATGTCCAGGAAAGTACATTTGCATGGATCAATCAAGCAATAAAGGCATATACAAGGATTATGTCAAAGAAGGTATTCAATGTTCATTTAAGACTATGAACATTGATGTACTAGGAATATTCCACAAGGGAATATCATCCTAGATGTTAAAATCACTGCTCTTCATTATTGTTTCACTATTAGGATTTGATTACATCAAATGGTAGTCTTACAAATCATCCTAAGTGAAACAGATGGAACATTCTGATGATCAGAATGTTCAAGCTCTGTACATGCTTACTTTATGAACAGTACAGTAGGTGAAAAGCAAAAAGCAAAAGCAAAGCAAATCTGTCTTGATCAACAAGAGATAGACACGTATGGGAGTTGGTACAGTACATGGACTACACAATCCCTCAAAGCATGGGCATGAAGATGCAGAATCCCACTAGATTTTTCCTGCACCGGTCCCAAGGCAAATCTGGGGAAGGAACGTTCTGATGTATGTGGAAAAGCCCATACCTTGATTGTTGCCCAGAAATTCATATGAAAAGCATATGGCACGCCCAGAAATTCATGTGTTCATTCATACATGATGAACCCATATGAAGATCATGATGAACCCAGATGAAGATCATCATGAACACAACAACATTCTGATGTTCATCAGAGATCAGAATGTTTGCCCAGAATTTCAAAGATAACTTAGTGCAAAACTGACACCATTGCAAAGCATACAAGAAAACAACAAAGATTGTTTGAAGCTCTTGCAAAACTGAAATTGATCAATCTCTAAGGCTTTCGTTTACTTAGTGCAAATCAATACTTTCTGTTATCTTAAAGATAACTTCTTTCTTCTCTTCTTTTCTGTTTGATTCACAAACATTCAACCTCTATACAAATTGTAACAAAGTCTCATCTAGCTTTAGGGGTACTAAAGTGTTAGTTTGAGCAAAGGTTGTAAAAGTCTAAGTGGTTAACTTAGCAACAAAGTGCAAGCCTGCTGAGGCTTAGAGAATACAGAGTTGTTATTGTTCAGATGAACAAAGATTGTAAGGTGCAGGACTTGAGAGGTTATCTCAAGCACCATAGTGGAAACTCTCACAAGATTGTGAGGAGTGGACTAGCACACGTTGGGTGAACCACTATAATTCTTTGTGTGTTATTTCCTTCTTCTCTATACTCTTTAATTATAGTATACACAACACACACTTGCACATTTACTTTATTAAACTGTTTTTGTGTACGAACTTCAGAACATTCTGAAGTCAGAAAGTTAACTTAACTATTTTAAGTAAACTACTTGAGAATCACTTTTAAGTTTCAGGATAAATTTTAAAGGGTCACAATTCAAACCCCTTTCCTTGTGACTATTTTATCTACTTCATTTTTTTCCAAAACTCTCCACTCCCCTCCCCTCCAAACTGCCAAACAAAGCCTAAAGGAAACGAAGGGGAGGGTTTTGGAAGAAAAAAAAGAAATAAGTGGAAGAAATAGAGTACATTGAGAATTAGAGGGTTTTGGGGGTTAATATTTCTTCATCATACAAAATCATTCTCATTTAGGGAACTAAAAAGTTGTATTGGAGGGAGGTTATGAGAGGTTTATATGAATTCTTCAAAATTATTTCATGTTGTTATAATATTCGTAATATTAAAAATACATGAATCATAAGCATTAGTTTATCATTCTTTAAAAAAACACTCATTATAATACTCCTTATATTTATAATTATAAATAGATAGTACCATGAAAATATGTCTAATTGAATCTTCAATACAAGAAAAAAAAAATCAAATGTATTTGTCTATAAATAAAATACATTTGACTTTTTGCATGTAAGAGAGAAATTGTTTTAAAAACTCGTGATTATTACAGTTATTTATCAAGTACATAATTATAATTTTTTTAATATACATGAAATTTTTAAAGAGGTTATTGAAAACTAAAATAAGCAAATGTGTCTAAGTTCATTACTCATTATTTTAAGTTATTAAAAAACTCTTTGCTTCTTATCTTGAAGGTCCTATTGGCAAAAACTGTCAAATTAAATTCATGACTAGGTGGGACTCACATAAAATAAAAGATAACCATTGCTGATTTTCATTTATTATTCATGCAAAGAAGTAACAGTGGGTCCCACACTGTGGTGTCATCCATTCATGTATTTTATTTCACCATACTCTGCGACAATTTGCCACATTACCCCCATTCCTTCATTTTCAATTTTCATTCTTCTTCTTACATTACAATACAATACAACAAACTGTTCTTCACTTTCAACATCTTTTCTCATCCCACTCTCACCAACCAAACCAGATGGACCCCACACCTTCCTTTCACCGTCGATTTCCCTCCTCCTCCGACCGCCTACTCGGCGCCTTCAACTTCTCCCCTTCCACCACCTCCGCCGCCGCCGGCGATGAGCTCACCGAAGCTGAACTTTTCAACTGGTCCTCCGACAGCTCCGAATCTGAAAATCAACAACGTCCACCACCTCAACCGAAGGAGCTTACCCGTCATCGGAGTTTTGATCTATCTCAAGACTCCGGCATACTTGCTGTCCTATCAGGCTCCGACAACTGCCGTGGTGACTCGCCGGTGTTCCGTGGTAAATCTCCCGTTTCATCTTCCAGAATGATTCCTTCGTTTCCGAGACCAAGACCTTCCGAGAATATGATTCAATCCATGCCTACTAGAAAATTCTTTCAACAATCTGCTCCGGTGAAGGTTCCGATTATGCCGCCGAGTCGATTCCCGAGGCGTAGGGATGTTGATGAGCTTGCCGTGTTGGATGATGATGATGACGACGGCGAGGAGTTGTTGCCGCCGCATGAGATTGTGGCGAGAGGCTCTGGTGTTTCGCCGAGAACTACTTTTTCGGTTTTGGAAGGAGTTGGAAGAACTCTCAAAGGGAGAGATCTTCGTCAGGTTCGAAACGCTGTTCTGCGCCAAACCGGTTTTCTTGATTGAACCGGTTTTTTTTAATCCGTTGAGGTGGAGAAGAAGTTCAATTTTGATAACTTCTTTACACCATTTATGATGATGATAACTTCAATTAGTAGGAATTTTGGTTTTTGTATTCGATTTTTGTTCTATGTGATTTTATAAAATTTGGGTATGATATATTTTAATGAAGAAAACTTCGATTAAATTTTGTTTAGCTTTGTTGATTGTTAGTTTAATTAGCATCAATTTACTATGAAGATTTTGCAATTGATAACAAATAAACGAAGCTATTTTTGTGTGAAAGCCGTTAACTGAGTGAAAACAAATGAGATAAATAATTGTCGTTTTGGTGTGATTGGAAATATGGTACACTATTTGCTTCTCTGGGAGGAAGAGAGTGATGTTTTGGAAAAGCTTGTGGAGTAGGTAAGATTGTTTGTCAGTATTGTTGATCACAGTGTGTGTGATTAATTTAATAATTAAGAATATTAATTATGTTATTGTCACGAATTAGATTCTTATAAAACACAGAGAATTGTAATTACTGGTAGTTTAGACTGTCTGATTGTGCTGTTTTGTGATGCCGAATGGTAGCTATTGTGAATGCCGCATGATTCTTTTGTTCTCCTCAACTTCCAGATGAAAGACAAGTCACATGATTAGCACTAGCATAGGAGCATGTCTTATTATAGTGAGTGTTGCCATCATTTTTTTTTTCTTTTCAATTTAATTTATAAACTGTACAAATATAATAAAGTCTTTCTGAGTATATGAAAATCTGTCAATTTAGTTTATTAACATCTTGATATATAGAGACTAAATCGATAGATTTTATACACTTATAATATTTATATTGTTTAGGAATTAAATTGTAGAGACAGTGATAATTTATATATTAAATTGATGGTTTATTATTTTTATTGTTGAAATCATCTGTACCTTATGGAAAGTTTTGTTGGTAGATGGCTTGATTTGCCGATAAAACTGGTATATATTAATGAGTCATGAAGGTCGGACAAACAATTTCCACAACTTAGCAAAACAAAACAAGACAAGCAATTTCTATGCAATCAGAATAACAGGATTATATTTTACTATTTTCAAACCAACATTTTCCAATGGCACATGCATATATGGTAGTAACTAGTACGGGTGTTTAAAAACATTTTAGACGAATTAATTGTCTCGGGGGCCTTCAGGGTCTGAGAAAGCCTAACGGCTCAAACCAAAGAATGTCAATGGTGATATTTAGTACATTTTCTTTGCTAAGCCAATAGTGACATTTTAGATGTTTAGATATTTTTCACAGGGGTTCAAAATCATATTCGCAAGCCAAAAAACTAGAAATTTTCTTTTCTAATTTTTCATAAGCCTATAAACTATAAATTTTCACATCAATTGGGATTCAAAATCATATCATTGTGGGATCATGAAGACGACCTTATTTTTCATATTTCATAATTTCATTTTAAATGGGACATGTGTTGGGAAAATCACCAAGAGGAAATACCATAAAAGAAGTAAAAATAAAAAATTGTCGTAAGATTGTGGTTCAACATTTCATATATACATCCACAATCTCACAACAAAACATGTTATACTCAATACATATTTTTTACAAGAAGAAAATTATAAACACTCATAGAAATTTACAGACAAAATTGTAAACGGTCTCAACTCTCACACAATTGTAATTTTTACAAGGACAAAATTTCAAACATCACAATTACAGTTTTTGCTTGGAAAAGATATAACAAACTCTATCATGACATACTATTGGAACATTAGTGTGATTTGAAAAATAAATTGGAAGATTAAACACCAAGTAATTATACTTTGATCTAATGTTATGTGAATTGAAAAAATAGAGTGTGGGGGTCCCACATAAAATAGAACTCACACATTAGTAGTGTTTAAATTGCGGTGCAGTATTTAATTTTAAATACTTGATAATGATAAAAATAATAGTAATTATTATTTTTATTCGAGAATATCACTTTCCATAAATTTAACTTATGGTGGTTGTGATAAGAATAAGAATTTAATTAAATTTCTTATATTTCCTTCATTTACATCCAATAGTTTATTTCCTCCACTTGTGTGGATTTATTTCTTTTGATCCTATCCATAAGTGTTGTTAAACTGATTAATGGATAAACTCAATTTTAATCTTATCTATTAGAATAACAGTTGTCGCAATTTTTGCTAAAACAGTTACATAATCTCTATATAAATAGAGGACTCCACTCAGTTCAAAAATTACACCAATGAGTTTCATTGAGTTGTCGGGAACTCTTTCTCTCTTCTCCCTTTCTTGACTTGTGTTGACGAGTCTTTCTTCTCTTCATCTCCTTTTTATGTCCCTTCGGAATCAAGAGTGTTCTTAAGACCATAGTCCCTTTTCGGTTTAATGTCCCTCCGGAATTAAGAATGGTCTTAAAACATAGTCCCTTCAATAATATATGTCCCTTCAGAATAAAGAGTACTTTTAAGATCATATTCCCTATTTGGAATAACAATGTCCCGTCGGAATTAAGAATGATCTTAACGGTATATATAAAAAGTATTTCAATATTTTTCTATTTGAGGAGAAATGGTGGTATCACCATATTTGAGTGGTTGTAGTGCCATATTAATGTTTTGGAGAAATTAAAGTTAGAATGGTGGCAACACCATATTTGAGTGGTCTCAACACCATAACAGAGTGGTAACAATACCATATTAAGGTGGTTTTAATATTAAAGAGTGATCTTAGTACCATATTTGAGGGTGTAATTCTCGAACGATTTTCTACAGTGCAGTAATTAACCGCACAGTTGTAGCTGGACTTATTTTATCCTGGCGGCGGCATGGTTAGGGGTGTGCAAGGGAACCATATCACTAAAACCAATCCATTTAAATGGTTCTGGTTTGCTAACCAAACCATTTTTTTCAAAGTGGTTACAATCCGGTTCGATCTGGATTTGGATTTAAAAACCGGTTTACAAACAGATGGTTGCTATATCCAGTTTTCTCTTAAATTCATTCTAAAATTGGTTTTCATTAAACTGTAAACGGGTATTACACCTAATTTTTTTATTTTTTTTAAAAACTGATTGAAACCAAAGTAAAGCCAAACGTAAAAAAAAAAAAAAGATGAGTTTATTAGTAATGTTCTATAAAATTAAAATTAAAATATAAGAATAAAAGTAGAAGAAATTTGGAATTTAAGAGAAACCGAAATTCTATCCCAAGTAAAAGGTTTGCAACAACGTGTTGTGTTATGTGCATACATAGACACATCTCCACCATGCTTATCTTCTATTATTTGATTTTATGGAAAGAATATTAATAAATAGTTTTTCTGAAAATGGACTGGTTTAGTTTTTTAATAAATGGATTTGGTTTTTTTGAAACAGTTCCAGTTTGGTTCTAACTCAGTTCAAGTAATCCAGATTTTTTGTACACCCCTAGGCGTGGTTGATAGTCTGCTTTGCACAATTTTGGGTTGTGCCACGAAACGTCTTAAAGAGAGCGACCTGGTCGTGAATCAACCTAAGTAACAACTTCGGTAGATAATAGAATTTGGAAATTCAAATACAACAGTTTGGAAATTCAAAAACACCACATACAACTACGCAAGCCCCACAAGACTAAAAAGAATTTTGCTCTCCCCCTACACTTTTCGCTCGCACCCTGCAATCTTGCCGAAAATGTCCCTGCGTTAGTTAACTAACGTAAGTGTAAAAATAATCTAAACTTAGTTTTTATACATGCGTGACTTAACTGCGTAAGTTAACCCACGCAAGTTATAAACTCAGCGTGAGTTAACTCACACTGTTTATTTTCCATAGCAATCCATGGCTACAGTAATACAAGAATCCAAACCATGTATCTACACTAATACAAGATTCCATGGCTACCAGTAATTTGATGCAAAATCGTTAAGCACCACTAATACAAGATTTCAAACCGTTATTATATAGCGAAACAAATAATGATAATGAATAAGTTCTGTTCCAGGGGTATGCGCTAGCTTTGGCAGTTCTGGCTTATTTCCGGCTGCTTGTAGTGTGTGTATAATCTATAATCCGGCATCAGTTCTGGTTTTGTTAGTGGTGGTTGCTTTAGGAGGTGTTGTTTTTGGGTTTGGTTGGGGTTGCGGTGCTCCATCTATATACGGCATTGTGTTTGTATTGGTTTTGGCATTTTGGCTTGATTGCGATCGCGTTTGTGCGCCTTGCACCTGATCGTCTTAAATAATATCTGCTGTTAAAAAAAAAAAAATTAATGAATAAGAAATATAAAAACTAGTCTAAATAGATAATCTAAGATACCATGGCTACCAGGGCTAATCTAACGGTTGTAGTTCGCCAAATCCCAATGGATTATGGATTGCTGTGGAAAATAAATTAGCGTGAGTTAACTCACGCTGGATTTATAACCAGTGGCGGAGCCACATTATGTCCAAGGGGTGCACATGAACCCCCTTACTTTTCCAAATTCCACGCATTTTTATTGTTATTTTAATACTTGAACACCCTCAATTTTATGGGAAATATTTGGGTGACATAGAGTTGGGTGACATTGACCAATCACAATGCCACAATGCTTATGTTTCTCTCTCTTTCACAAGCATTGGGACATTGTGATTGGCCAATATCACCAATGTCACCCAACTCTATGTCACCCAAGTGCTACCCCAATTTTATAGCTTGAACCCTCTCCGGAGAGAAAGCTGTGTGTTGCACCTTTGTACTGGATATTTGGACAGTTAAAGTCGCACACTGTGCAGTCTAGTATCAGCTATAGGTTTGCACACCTAGAAAGTTAAAACAGACTACTTTATAATCTAGTAATTGAAACATGTTGCATTTTTGTTAAGGAAAACCATGTTGCATTTGTTTGTTGGTTACAACATATGTTATCTAAAAATAGTTCATTCCACTATTCTCTGTTTTTTTTTAAAGAAATTCCACTATTGTCTTATATAGTTAAAGAACATTTCAGTTTACTTATTATATGTTCATAAAAAATATATATATCTTAGTTGATGCAAAATAATGACAATTTTCAGGTCCAAAAATATCCAATTAACATTCTATATAAAAAAAAATCCACTTAACATGACGAGTAATATTAAAATCAAAGATCTCATCTTTAATTTTATATCATCTTTAATTTTATGTCAATCAATAAATGTCTTCTAACTTATATTAAGAGATATGTGTTCGATAACACTGATTATTATTCAATCATTTTATAAACATTAAACCACGTAAAGAACAATTATAAAATATGTATGTAATTTTGTACTAAAAAAAATGTATGTAATTTAAGTACAATATTATAATTTTTAATATATATAATTTTATATATATTATTATAATTATTAAAATTAAAATTCAAAAGTTTGAACCCCCTGCCTTAAGGTCCTGGCAACGCCACTGTTTATAACATGCGTGAGTTAACTCATGCAGCGTGACTTAAGTCATGCATGTGTAAAATTAAGTCATGTATGATTTACACATGCGTTAGTTAACTAATGCAGGTGTCGCGTCATTTTTTGGAGATCAAGGCTATTTGATTAGCTTTTGACTCACTAATTTATTTCACGACTGAACATTTAATTTTATTATGAAAAGGGGAAAAAAGTTCAAACTACCCCATTTTAAAAAGATTTAGGGTTCGGGGGTTAGTTACATAAAGGGAAGGTATTAGCATCCTTTATGTCCGTAGTACTCTACGGGAACCTCTTGATTTTATTTAAGTTAATGTGCTATAACTTGCTTGCTTGAAAAGAAGTTAATGTGATGATTAAAAAGAAAAAGAAAAAGAAAGTGAGACCTAATTTATCTACATTTTTTATTGATTTGGAAGGACATGGTCCTCTGCCTACGTACCCGTGAGGGATCAAAACCTCGTAGTTCGGGGTAGAAATTGACGTTTGATTGGTTGTGTGTTTTTTATTAGTTTTGAAAAAAGGTTTTAAATTGAAAAGCCAAGTGGCAAATGAGAATTTGTTTGTATTTTTTATATTAAAAGAAAATGACTTGAAATATGATTAATGTTGATTGCAATTTTGATTTATGAAAGAATAAAAATAAAGACGATCACTTGATTTAGGATCAAGGTTTATTTATGAAAATATTTTTGTGATTTTTTTGGTTATTTGCATGTTTTTTTTGTGATTTTTGAATAAATATATAAACTAACGGAGCATAAAGAATAAAAAAGCGCGGCTACCCTAAGTTAGAAATATAAAATCTATGACTATTACATAAAAAGCCTATTTACATTCTATGGTCTGCAATAAAATTAAAATGCTAAAAAAATAAATAAAATACGAAAAAGAATAAAAAGGGTCCAAACACATGGTGGGGGTGTAGTAATAAACAGGGGTATTGCAGGAAGCAAAAAGGAATTGGGCTTTTAAGGAAACGAACCGGGTCGCGGGTCATGGGTCATGGGTTGACCCGGTTTGGGGGATATATAAGGGTTGTAAACCCTAAATTTCCTCATTTCTTCTCCCTCCTTCTCTCTCTTCCGTCTCCTTCTCTCTCTAGCTCTCTGTCCTCTCTCTTCTTCTCCGGCGGAGGGGATGGGGGTTCCGGCGGTGGTTGGCCGGCCAGTGCGGCGGCGCCACCGCGCCGGAACCCTAACAACTTATTTTTTTTGATTTTTTTGGTTCTTTCTGCTTGTTCTTTCCCCCTCTACTTGATTCTGAACCTATATTTTCAATAACACACACCTAGAGACCTAGATCTAAAGGAGGAGTAATACTACCTTTTGAGCTTGTGAATCCGGTTCTGTTATAGTGCTGGTTTGCGATGTAGTGTATGTGTGTCTGGTTCCGTATGCACGTCGAGTTGTGCGCGTGTGTGTTTGTGTTGCGCGCCTGTGCGTGTGTGTTTGTTGTGTTGCCGTCCTCTGCTTTTTCTTTCTGTTTCTTCGTGTGCTCTGCTGCGTTCTGTTCTCTTTCTTGTGTTGTGCAGGTCTCTATTTATAGCACTGGGTTGGGACGGGACTTGTTTCTGTTCCGGTTTTTTGCAGATAAGGCTGGGAATTGGTTTGGGATGGAGAAAGAAAGAAAACGCGTACTGGATTTGCTTCAGAGGAAGCGTGAACTGGATTTGGACTGGAACAGCATACGCGTGATGCTGTTGTTCTGAACCTGGACACTTTTGGATTTTTGGACTTTTTGGGACTTAAAAAAAAAAGAAAAATTAATTAAAAGGATAATATCTACATTTTTGGTTTTAAATAAAAAGAAAAATTTAAAATGGGAATAAAAGAAATTTAGTCTAACTTGGACTAAAATTAAAATTAGAGTTCTAAATTAAAAGATGGAAATAAATAATTAAAGACTGAGAGAAGAGGGCCCGATTCGGAACTTTATGAGGTATTTCAAAATACCTCCCTGCCGAATTTTTCACTGAAATGTGAGTCTGGTCCGAGTTCGGAGACGTGTGTCAGTGGGACCTTAGGTCAAAAATTGGGGTATGACAGATGCCCCTATTTAAGTTTCTTCGTTCAGAGATTTGAAGATGGAATCTTTGATTCGATGAGCCGAAGAGACTTAAATACAAAAGTGCACCAATTTTGACCTAAGATACTATGAATGTTCATGATGTAATTATGAATGCATGATGACAACGGTGACCTGGCTGGGATAAAAACACTGGGATATCCAAATTCTTTGAAGAAAGGGATCCGACTCTGCTAGGGGAATACAGTTTCACTGGGGAAAAGGGTTGTCTTCTATCTGTAAAATAGCTATATGAAGGCAAAATGACATAGATTAGACATAATGAGGATGACACTTGCGAGAGAATGAAGAGTAAACTCAAGCGTCTGTTTGTGGACTGGTGACTTGAAGCAAAATAAAAGGTAAACTCAAGTGTCCGTTTGTGGACTGGTGACTTGAAACAATATAAAAAGTAAACTCAAGTGTCCGTTGGTGGACTGGTGACTTGATAAAGGTGAATATAGGTTGTTCGTTTGTTGGAACTGGTCATTCGTTATAAAGAAGGGAAAAAAAATAAACACAAGTTGTTCGTTCGTTGGAACTGGTTACTTGAAAACATAAGCTGTTCGTTGGTTGGAACTGGTTACTTGGCATAAAGATAAAAGATAGACACAAGCTGTTCGTTGGTTGGACTTGGTCGCTTGAAATGAAAACATAAGCTATTCGTTGGTTGGAACTGGTTACTCGTTATAAGGTAAAGAGATAGATACAAGCTGTTCGTTGGTTGGACTTGGTCGCTTGAAACATAAGTTGTTCGTTGGTTGGAACTGGTTACTTGTTATAAGGTAAAGAGATAGATACAAGCTGTTCGTTGGTTGGACTTGGTCGCTTGAAACATAAGTTGTTCGTTGGTTGGAACTGGTTACTTGAAATAAAAACACAAGCTGTTCGTTGGTTGGAACTGGTCGCTTGAAATGTTTGATTGGTGACATCTCTGGAACAGCTACGCTGGGGATGACGTTTCGGAATTTGAAATTGATTAGTGGCATAACTAGCACGGCTATTTCCGGGTATGACATTTTGAAATTGAAATTGAAATAGACATTGATTAGTGACATAATTAGCACGGCTTTACGCCGGGGATGACACTTTTGAATTTGAAATTGGAATTGACATTGATTAGTGACATAACTAGCACGGCTATTTCCGGGTATGACATTTTGAAATCAAAATTGAAATAGACATTGATTAGTGACATAATTAGCACGGCTTTACGCCGGGGATGACACTTTTGAAATTGAAGTTGAAATGGAAGACGCTCATTTGTAGAAACTTGCGGCTTGACACAATGGTAAGCTTTGACTGATGCAATTATGTGTGAATTGATGTTATGCATATGTCGTGTACGCATAAACGTATGATTATGTGAAAATATTGGTGAATGCATGATTGTATGAATGTATGGATATATGAATGTACATGACACGTGAATCGATGAACCGAGACAAGACAGGTAAGATGGGAGTCGGACCGACATTGCATTACAAACACTCGGCAACCTTCCTTGGAGATGATATTATTGTGAGCAAAACGAGCCGTTGATGGTGTAAGAACCTGGCACTAGGTAGCCACCGATGCCTCCTGGGGGGTGAGCCCATTGTTGATGAAAGAAGTCTGGAAGAAGTCGCCATTTGTAAACCGGCACAGAGTGTCCTTCCATTGGTATGCTTCAGCAGTCATGCCTTTTGTTTTATTGAAAAATCCCTAATTTTTGCCTGGACCGCCCTTTCGGGTTTTCAGTCCACCGGGAATATTTTTTTTGTTTTGCCCCTAATTTTTGCCTGGACCGCCCTTTCGGGTTTTCAGTCCACCGGGACGCTCTCTGTTGCCTAAGTCGCCTTTTCAGGTTTTCAACTTAGCGAGCTTCTTTGTATTATTTTTTGTATTTTTTGACTGTGACAGCATTTTGTTCAAAGTATAGGACCTCTCCATAGTACTTAGTCATGTTTCTCTTCCGGAGTGTAACCGTTATCGAGGCGGATGCTGATGTATACTTCACCTACTCACGAGTTCAAAGAGAATGTGTTTGTTGTTCACACTTTTCAAGAGATGTAAAAAAAAGTTTTGTATTTTGAAATTTTTTTGCTTTAAGAAGAAATTATGCAAATAGAATAAATGAGAGTTCCAAATAAATGGGCACAGGCTCAAGTTTGATGAATTGAGTGGTGACCTGCCAAGGGCATGGCTCCATGGATTTTTGAAAATTTTGGAAAAATGGTAAATGTAATGGGGAGGGTACATTGAACACAGTAACCATTATTCTCTCTAACAACTTTGAATGCCCCTGTTCCGAGTCTTTGATCTGCAGATGCTTCGAATCGGAGGTCTTTTGATGGTCAAGATGCCCCAAGTGGATTGTGTCTGACTGGATGCAGTTACTTTGTCTTTTGATCCTTAACTTTTGCATAGATCGCCCTTTCGGGTTTTCAATCTATCAGGATAATCGTTTTTGTTCATGTCTCTAACTTTTGCCTGGACCGCCCTTTTGGGTTTTCAGTCCACCGAGACGCTCATTTTTGCCTAAGCCGTACTTTAAGGTTTGCGACTTATCGAGCTTTATTATTTTTTGACAAAGTATTTCTTGACCGCACCGGCATTCATAGGAAGTGCGAGTTTGTCATCCATGGTTGGAGAAGTTATTGCACGCGATCCTTCATAGTTAGGCGTCCACTTGCCCCTGGAGCCTGATTGGAAATATAGTATCCTTTTGAGCACAAAGTCTCATTCTTGAATTTCACGGGGACGAACCTTCTTGTTGGAAGTTTGTTTTCAAACTTTTTTGACATGATTGTACAAGGTCGTCATGCATTTTAAGTTTGTTCAAGCTTGGACTTTGACATAACTCCTATTGTTGGGACTTTGATCGTGCGGGAAGCATCACCTCCCTGTTGTATACTTGAGGGAAAGAGGGGGGATGCCCCTGTTGAAATGTGTACTGAAGCACGATATCCGAGCAAAGCGAATGGTAGCACCTCGAACTAGTCTTTGTAAGTGAGTGCCATCTTCTGGATTATCTTCATGATTTTTGTTTGGTAGCTTTGATGGCTAGATGCCCCAGTAGGCGAGAGATCTTGTCATGAGTCTCTTCATTCATGTCTCTTTCAGCTTCGGATACAAGGAACTCAAAGTTGGAAGAGAGTACATGGTAAATGTGTTCAACGGGTTTATTAATGCATGATTTATTGTTGATTTTGACAAGTAAACAAAAGTTATGATTATGCAGATATTTGTGAATGATTAATTATTTTTTGGGTTTTTTGTATTACCATTTTTCCAAGAAAAAGCACAAAATGAAAATAAAGTCGGGATCAAAACGACATTTTTATTAATGATGACAAATCTTAAAGCAAAAAGCCCTACACTAGTTCACTTTCATCCTGGGCGGGATGAAAGGATGTTTTTTTTTGAAAAGATAATAAACGAACAAACACATCACTGGAAACAAATTGAATAGCAGAAGACAAAACGTCGACCTAATTGCAGCTACACACTCGGATTCAATTTCTCGAAATGCAACACATTGTCGTCGATCAGCTTCTGGACTTCAATTTCCTAGGAGAAATAGTGCTCAACGTCATGACCTTGTGCCCCTTGATGGAAGGTGCAAGAGAGATCCTGTCTCCACCTAGTCGGCAATTTCTTGGGTATTGTTGACCAATCGTCCTTCTCGGACTCCTTCTTCCAATTGTACACCCATACCAACCATCTCAGCAAAGTTCTTGGGCGTGCTTCCGACCATCTTCTTGTAGTAGAACTGATTGAGAGTTTTTAAGAAGAGCTTGGTCATTTCTTTCTCTTCTACACGCGGGCTGACTTGGGCAGCGGTATCCCTCCATCGCTGGACATACTCCTTGAACGTTTCCTTGCTCTCTTGAGTCATAGCCTGAAGATCACTTCGGTCCGGCGCCATATCCATGTTATAACTGTATTGCTCCACAAAAGCTTCACATAGATCACGAAAAGTTTGGATTCTCGTTTTCTCTAGATTCGTGTACCATTTTGAGGCGGGACCAGCCAGACTTTCTTGAAAGTAGCAAATGAGGACCTGATCGTCTCGAGCATATGCATACATCCTTCTTACATACATTTTCAAATGTTCCTCGGGGCAGGAGTTCCCTTTATACTTCTCAAAATCTGGGATCTTGAACTTGTGAGGTATCTGGACATTCGGCACCAAACAGAGATCATAAGCGGTCTTTCCAAATTTTTCTTTCCAAATTGTTAGTTTAACATAATGCTACATAGTGACAGTATTAAGACATTAGTGAAAGAAGCAGGGAGAAGATACCTTGCCCATGCAAACTTCTAAAAATGTTTTTTTTAGAGCAACCGCTAAAAATGTTAGTAAGATTTAACTCCATTTTTCACAATTTCTCCTCCTCGTTTACTAACAAATTATTTTTTTCTCAGAAGTTTGTTGCTTGAGCTTAATCGACGGTTTAATTAACTTGGCCACGATATCTATTTTCTTTGCTTTGAAAAATTTGCTACACACATTTTTACATGTTTGAGGTTGCCCCGATACTAAAAACCCTAATACTATACCAGAGATATGAGATTGGTGCCAAGAGAACTAGTGAGATTTGATTATATGGTAGCGAAAACTTGACTTTAAATGAGCTAAATATTAGAATAATTTTTTTTCTCAAAAGTTTGTGCAGACAGGAACCCACACGAAGCTCTACCTGCCTCTGTGACAAAAGCATAAGAAAAGAGAAAAAAAATTTAAATACAAGCTTAATGTGTTTATGACTAATGAAGTTCGAAAAAGTTTGTGCAGGCAGGAACCCACACGAGGCTTTACCTGCTTGTGTGACAAAAGCATAATGATACTCTGGCAGGCTAGCTTTCAGATGTTTTATACGATGTTTCAACATCAGATACGAACATAATGTCGAGTAAGATGTTTTAACATCGAGCTGGCAGAAAACAGACAGAACAAGACAAATATAACAAATGTTGAATTTTAGTGCGTTAGTTAGAAGCTGTTCTATGTGATGTTTCAATTTCATATGCACAAACAGCAGATGTTCCGTTTAATGTTCCAACATCGTGCTAGCAGTAAACATAAACGAAACGAAATAAAAGACAAGAAAGTAAAAGGCACATCAAGTTTGTTAACCAAGTTCGGTGACAAACATACCTACTCTGGAGGCTACCAAGCAAGGAAGGAAATCCACTAGTGTAGTCCTTATTCTATAGCTCTCAGCAAACTCCTTGTTTACACTAAAGACCTAGGACCTACCCATATTGATTTCAACCTAGGAACTCCTAGATCTGAGATCTCATCTCACTATCCTAGGGTCAATCACAGCCCCTGTGATCTATCAGACCTAAACACAAACAAACGGTGAAAGTGTACACGACTTTGGTGTAGTGTACACGAGTTTACAACTCAACAAACAGTCCTTAACATGTATCAAGATGATACAAGAAAGGCTCACAATAAAATAGGATTAAACTTGCATCAACACGATACAAGAGTAGAACACACAAAGACTCAAAACCCTAAAAACTAAACCTTTTTAGTTTGACGACTTCGGTGACAAATTAGGTCTTGAAATCTTGTTTATATACTGAAGCAATACGGGTCAAATAGTCTTGTTGAACTTCAGAATAAATTGCAGATCTACAAACATGAATCAATACCAAAAAGGAAAGTCCTAAAAAGTAGGAACATCTTTAGGAATTTCCAAACATATCCAAATAATTCCTAAAATATTACCAATCTTTTAGGAATAATAAAACAACTGATTCTATATAGATATGCGCGTTGCTTGGCCACCAAGATATGAAAACGAGGTTTCCTTAATAAGAAAAGACGCGCGTACAAATAGGCATGAAAGCAGACACACTGAACCGTGCCAGGACGTTGGAACATCGTATTCAACATCTTACAGAAATGCTTAAAACATGTTGGCAACTTATATCCAACATTACAAACATGGGTATTTGTTTTAGCAACAATAAAGCCAATACTCAAATATACCCAACACATAAGAAAAGAGAAAAAAATTCAAATACAAACTTAATGTGTTTATGACTAATGAAGTTCGAAAAAAGAACTAAAACTCACATTATAGTCTTGGCCTCCTTTCTTTACAATTCTAAATGCTACGAGACATCTCCAACATATATCTTTTCAATCGATGCCAATACCTATAATAATGTCTTACTTTGTTATTATTGCAATAGGAAAATAAAGAAAAAGAAAACCAACATTGCTTTGGGATTGAACTCGCAACAAAGTTCACCACTGATTATTATCTAACTTAAAAGTTATTAATAAAAATATATTTAAATTTGTAAACAATGAATAAAAATAGATATATTTATAGATTTTGATGATGACCTATCTATGCAAGCGAACCTGACTAACCACTTTTTGTGAGGTGTATATCCTCCTAACTATATATTTTCATGACTAGATAATTTATTTAAGGGATACAACTTTATTTCTACCCAAACCATATGATATCAATGATTGAAGTTTATATTTAAAAACATTATTTTTTTCAAAGAAGCTTTTTTTAACGACATTATTTAGGACCCGTTTGTTATGTATTATAAAAAAAAAATTGGTACTCAATAGTTTAGGGATTTTTCCATGTTGTATGTTAAAATGAAAATCTTTCTTTTCAAAAATTGTCTTTTAAGAGAAGCTCTTAAAAACAACTTCTTATTTGAAGAAATTTTTAGATCAATATATTTTTTTTTTTAAAGTTGTAACAAATAGGCTAAAACTTTCAACTGTCATCATTTTATTTAAAAAATTATTCTTTTGAAAAAATAAGTTGTAACAAAAAGACTCTTAGTAAATGACATTTTTTAAAATCTTAATTATTAATTTTAAAATTAATCTTAATTGTTCGGCATATCTAAAAATCCGACTTGTTTCAGAACCGAGATTAAATGTCGTTAATAAGCAACACCTATACTCATTGACCAAACTTGACACATTTTATAAAGGACAAAACTGAAGAACTTACACTCATGCGGACAAGACCTCGTAAGGTTGTGCGACAAACTTGAGGTTTAAAACATATAAATTCCAAGTATATTACTCCAGGTCTTGCTAATTTGTGTCCTAAAAGGACATGGTAAGCGTACAAACTGACCCAAGACCCAATCTCTTGCAAACTTATGATCCACTTCCGGAGCACCCGTCTTTTGAACAAATTCATCTGACTTAGAATTTTTGCAATCTATAGTAGCTCAATGGATTGAATGTTTGTTCAATAGCTATCGAAACAAGCCATTGAAAGGTGTCGTTTGTAACGACTCCATCTTAACCCTCCAATGTCGTATAAATAACTTTTTCAACAAAAGCTGAAGGTACATATAATCTTTATGGATCCGACTCTTCTAAAGTGAACAATTCATTATAGAGTCTAAAATGATTAATATTAACCATTGACTACCAATACCAAACCAATGGTAAATATTAAACAAATCACAAATTGTTAAAAAAACAACCCTTGATTTTAGAGGAGCCAAATCCACTCTTTCTACCTTAAAAACTCTTGGTCCTACCATCACTTTCAACACCAATGGAACACTCCTCCAGTCACCAACTTTCATAAAGAAGAAAACTCTTTTACTATTTGGAAAATTATGAGATTAAACCGAGACCACGCGGTGGGGGAAAGAGGTCGGGAAAGAACTCATATAATATTTGTTTAAGAAAGACATTGTACGGACATAGAATATAAACGTGACAACGACATTTGAAACGCGTGTTGTGGAAATTTCCTGGTAAACCATAACACGAATAACGATTCTCTCATGCAATTTTTTTCCCATTTCACTCGTATATATCACTTTTTTTAGCGACCTTGCCTAACTTTCCAATTGATTCCCCCATTTATGGTACTAAGTCTTGACTCTGAGTCTCTTGACTTGTCCCTATAAATTCTAGTTCTAACTAGGGCATGAGAATCAAACACTGCCCCAATAACTTATTAAAAAAGAAAAAGGATGGACAATATGCCACCAGGTTATCGTTTCTACCCTACAGAAGAAGAACTTATTTCGTTCTATCTTCACAAAATGCTTGAAGGAGAGAAAGAATACACGATTCGTACTGTTATACCAGTCGTTAATATATACGATTACAATCCATCACAACTCCCACGTATAAATCTTTCCATGACTTGGCAAAGTTATTGTTTTTCATTCTTCTTTTTATTTATGAATCTAAATGAGCTAGAATTGATGATAGAGACATTATCATAATACTTTTATTTCATGTTTAGTTACAATAAGATATTACTAGGTATAATTGTTTATCATAACTAAAAAAAAAAAAAGGTATTATTGTTTATCAATATTTTGAATAAAAAAACTATTTAAGTATTTTGAATAAAAAAGGATCTTCATTTTGCATCATTGCATGTAAAAATTCTATATCATTGTGAAAGCATAATTTATAATTTATTTGTCCCGACAAAATCCATATATTGCTATATTGTAAATTAAACAATTGGTTTTTTTTTTTCTTACAAAATTATTGGTTTTCAGAAATTTCAGGAGAGGCTAGTATGAGAGACACGGAACAATGGTTCTTTTTCATTCCAAGGCAAGAAAGTGAAGTGAGAGGAGGAAGACCAAAGCGTCTCACCGACACTGGCTACTGGAAAGCCACTGGATCTCCTAATCATGTTTATTCTTCAGATAATCGCATCATTGGAGTGAAAAGGACTATGGTTTTCTATAGTGGAAGAGCTCCAAATGGAAAGAAAACTGATTGGAAAATGAACGAGTATAAGGCCATTCAAATAGATGAAGCATCTTCTTCAAACAAAGCAGCTCCTAAGGTACGTACATATCATAATTTCGCTTTTTTGTTTTGTTTTGAAAGAATATAATAATTTTACAGGTCAAATGAGAACCTAGCTAGCTAATTAACCTTTTGATTGATACTTGCTATTAAAAGAAATGTGATATTGATTATTTTCTTGGTTGCAGTTAAGGCAAGAATTCAGTTTATGCCGAGTGTACAAGAAATCAAAGTGCTTAAGGGCATTTGATAGACGACCACCACCAAGGAGGGTTACAACCCATGTTCAAAATGCTCAAGAGCACCAGAAAGATTCAAGTTGCGAACATGATGTTCAAATCTCGATGGACATAATTAGTGCAACAAACTCACCAGAGAGCTCTTCCTCTATAGACCATGTTCAACAACCCTCACAAGAGGTTGGAGAAGCTAGCCAAATGGATATTGCTGATTACGATGCTTTGTTGGATTGGGAGCAAGTGGATTGGTTCTTAGGGTCGGAGCCATGATATAGGAGAAAATTAGACTACGTGCAAGATTAAATTTGTGGTGGGGATTATCACAATGACGACAAATATCCAATTCGATTTTGATAAAAATTACACTTAGAGCTTCTAAAAAACCACAGTATCAACGTGATATTGTCAAACTCATAGTCTGTCCAAACATATATGATCTGTTACGGATACAAGTACAATTAAGTGATTCAAGTTGATCGGTTGGAATTATTAATGTCTTGAATGTTTTGATTATTTATTGGTAGAAACCCCTGAAAATAAATTGTGACAAGGGTAACTTAGGTGTCCTTACGAATCAATTTGTGGAGGTCAAAATCTCTGTAAATTAGTTTAGTCAATGCAAACATATACTATGTATGTGTTGCGAATACAAGTAGTGGAATCGACTGGAATTGATAATGATTACGTAGCTATTTATGTTTGAAAAATGATATTTGTACAACTATTTTCTAACAACTTTTTGACAACTTTCTCTTACATACTCACATTATCTTTTTATTCTCTTTCTTCATTTTTCTCTCTCTATTATTTTTGACCAATCAAAAAAGAGAAAATCAAAGTTATCATGAAAGTTGTACCAAAGAGTTGTACATATATTTTGGACAAACGTTTTAATTTATTTCTTACTAGAAACTCCCGCAAATAAATTGTGACACAAGTAACTGAGGTTTCTTCGCAAACCAATTTGTACTCAGCTCTCTAAATAACTTGTTTTTTGTAATGTCTCGTAATTCTTGCAAATATTTATTTTATCAATAATGATTGAAAATAAATTTACAAATTTAAGGTCGTGGTTAGTATATTCATGTTATAGATTTGTGGTTTAAAAATATGATTTATTTCATATCCCAAACATAGAAGACTAATTGTGGTCCAATTGAACCTATAGAGAGGGGGTATTTTTTCCCACCTACATATTTATATGATTAAAAGAAGAAAAAAAAAAAAAATCAGATTGTGAATTTCCTCTGCCCTCCTCCTGTTCATGTTCTCTCTCGGCCAAACCCTCAAATATCACCACCATAGCTTATTCATCAATATTCTTTCAAGAAACTCACACATGCATTTGATAAATTGTAAATCTTAACCCATTAGACAATTAAATAAGCTTATTGACAGTGATTTGAGAGTAAATCAACCAAGGAGAAAGGGTATTAAGGTTAGGGTTCTTTGAAGATTTGGGGAAAAAGGTAGAGCTTTGGAGAAGATCTAGGATTTGGGAGGAAATAGAGTAAAGAAGGAACATTGGGAGCTTGAAGAACCAACTTTCATCCTTAGAATCAAGGTAGGTTCCCTTCCCTCATTCCTCATTATTTTGGGATTAAGGGTTTGAATTTGGGTATTTTGAAGTTAATCAATAAATTCATGAAGCATGCATGTTAGTTAGTATTAGTAAGTTGAAGTTGTTGCATATGACTTTGAGTAAATATCTCTATTTATCTATGATTCATTATAGCTTTGGAGGTTTGAGTTTAATTTAATTATTTGGTCTCCTTTGATGTATTTGAATGCTTTTGAGCTGATATTTACACATTGAGAAGTGCATGATTAATTAAATTTAAAGAAAGATTTTAGTCCTTGCAGGTTAAGATTGTACTTTAAGGTCATAACTCCATTTGGACATATCATATTATTTTCTATATGAATTAAAGTGAATAAGAATGAAGTCTGGTATAAATTAAAGTGCTTCAAATATACTTTCATGCAACAGATTGTATTGAAAATAGGATAGAACATGCAATGGATATGCCTCTTTTACACTATGCTTGATGTTTTTAACATTGGAATGAGAATTGGCAATTGCAAAAGTATACAGCGTGAACCTGGTATAAGGTAGTGCCACTAGATATTATTATTACTAATTACTAGTAGAAGTAAAAGATAGTTATTAAGATTTCTAGTTGCAATTTGTGCAACTAGGTAGTGTTTAGTTAATGTGGGACAGATTAGTAAGCTAAGGATCTTTCCTCCGACCGAGCAGAGAGGAAACCCTTAGGTGTCAGATCCAATGTATGTAGGTAAGTGGGGTGCCACTTACAAAGGCTATTTTATAGCAGACTACATTGGAAGAATCGATCACTTAAGATTACCCACGTCTGAGTGATTGGTTAGACGCAGTTGTGCTCATTATAGTCTAGTCATATTAAAGTATATGAAGGAAGGCATGTAATGCTAGTATACATTATTTGTTGCTAAGCGATAATGTACATTATATTATTATTAAAGTAAAGTATTGTACTCATTAAGTATAATCTAGCAATTGAATTCAACTTTGCATTCTATGTTTATCCCGGTTTGGAACTCATTGAGATCGTAGTATCTCATCCCACTCTGTTGAATCTTTTTCAGGTATAAGCCATTTTGGAGTCAATCGGAGCCGGATCACAAGAGTCTAGGTTTAGGATCCTGAGTTGAAATTTTAACCTTACTCGCAATTTTGTAAAAAGGATGCCAAATTCTATTTGAGTCATATAATAATTTTAAGACTTAGGTTTACAATTATTTTATTCCATGAAAGACTTTTATTTAAAATTTCCAGTTTTAAAACCTTTGATGTTACAATGATGCTGCTTTTAGTTTAGTAACAAAGTTTGTTGAGGATTTACAGTTCGTTTGATGGCTACGGTTTGTGGTGGATATGATGGCTAGTCTTGGGTGCCATGGTACCAATGGACAATTCACATTTAGCTATGCTTACTGCTCTTTTGTTGCAAGCTCCCCTGATCGGGGGGTTCACTAATGAAAAAATTCAAGCCCTAGCTAATGTTTGGACGAGTCCATCACCTTCTAAAGTCATTGTTTTTTCATGGCAATTGCATTTAGATAGAGCACATGTTCGGGCAAACCTCCTGCATCACATGGTGATTTTCGAGAAATAAGGTGTTTTTTTGTCGTTTAATGCAAGAGTTTATGTGTCGTCTCTTTATTACTTGTGAGTCTGTCCTTTGTGTGTGTGGTATGATATTTTTAGGTGATTTGTGTTACATTTAGTTATGTCTCCAGGTCTGCTTTAGTTGTTTTTGGTCTTCACCTCATTTGGATCTGGTTCTTGAGTTAAAACAAGGCATGCATTGGTTTGACATGTAGTGGTGTAAGGTATTTAGAAGTCTAGGAATAATGTTATATTTAGAAGTCTCATGGTATGTCATGTTCTTCGCTATAAGTATGTCGTAGAACCTTAACTATGCTTGCCTAGATAGTTGCAGTTGTTGGTTTGTCTAGTTACGTTTGTTTGTATTTTTGCGCCTGATTGATTTGTTTGTATTGTTTTTTCCTTTTTTTTTTTTTTTTTTGGTGTGGGTTGTTTTTTATGTGCTTGCCATCCTACTTATCTATATACATCACAAATGTGATTAAAAAAAAATGTAAAGAAATTTTACACTACCAATCGATCATAACTATTATATCATAAGAAAAACTGAGATGATAGCAAATAATAGATCAACTATGAGAAACACCGGTTGATAATCTAGGTAAACTAACCAATACCAATTATTATTTATTTTTTTAGGAAGCCAATACGAATTATGTTGACATTAGATTTGACCGATCTCCATTTATATTTTGTAATAATTTGTTTTTGTCGGCTGACGTCCTCTAAAGTTAATTTTCATTGGAGTCGTGTGCTACCAAAAAACTCTAGGACCTTAAGAACTACTCTCTCCGTCTTTAAATATAAGTAAAATTGACTTTTTAGGTTCATTTCTTTAATGAATCTAAAAAGACATACATTATTAAAAGAATGAACTTAAAAAGTCAATTTTACTTATATTTAAAGACGGAGGAAGTATTCTTTACAAAAATGGTGCAACAGTCGCACGACTACAAAACAAAAGTATATAAGAGCTGAAAGACCACTAGACTTCAAGTCTTTAGTACGCGTATTTGACTTGCCCTATATACATTTTTTTTTTTGTGAACGAGACTTGCCCTATTTGCATGTTCATTTTTATTTGTGTTAGACCTTCTTTTCTTTTTTT
This sequence comes from Medicago truncatula, assembly GCF_003473485.1. Taxonomy (NCBI): domain Eukaryota; kingdom Viridiplantae; phylum Streptophyta; class Magnoliopsida; order Fabales; family Fabaceae; genus Medicago; species Medicago truncatula. Next base: position 49,666,152 of record NC_053048.1, read on the forward strand.
TGACAAACTAACATTTTTGATAGCTAAGTATAATACTACTAATTTATTTTATACATGACCGTATTGAGGGCATGAAACTGCCGAAATAGAGTAATGTAGACTACGCAATTGATAAAATGCAATGCAATAACTCAACACACTTAATTTTATAATAACACAATATATATATATACCCCTTCTTCCTCTCTCTCTTCTCTCATTCTCAAACCCTAGTCGTCACTTTTTTTTTTTCTTCTTCTTCTTCTTCTTTTCAGAGGGGTGATTTAGGATCAATTTTGACTCAAAAATCACTCATTTGAATTGTTTTTCCTTCTATCCTAATTGAATAAGTGATTTCACATATTCTCTGTTTTCTTTCGTTTGTTTTTGTGATTTCGCTCTGAACGACTCTGTTTGTTTTGATTTCCCGTCTTTGTGCGGTGTGTTTTTTATTTTCCGTCTTAGTGCGGTGTTTATTTAATTCAGGTTGAAATATTAGCTTTGAGCAAGTACAGATCCGATCAATGACAATGATTTTGGCGTCGTCAACGTTGCAGATCCGGAGACATGAATATAGTCATATTAGTCATATTTGTAGGCATATGTAATTTGCCGTTTTATGCTATTAACATGGATGTTGTGAGTTTGTTCACAGATTCATCCTTTTTGTTTTTAGCGAATTTAGACTTGTATTGTATCGATGTACTCTATCAATTTGAATGAATGAATATCGTATATATATATATATATATATATATATATATATATATATATATATATATATATATATATATATGGACTTTTTTGTTGCCCTGTGTTGAAAATAGAAATTTAACATCAAATAAAACATTTCCACGTGAGGTGAAAGGCCAAGACATTTCCAAACTTAATACAAAAGGCCAATATGTATAACGCTCCTTTAGTTGGGTCAGTGATAAATATAACATGTTATCAGATTCTAATATATAACCCAATAATCCGTACTGTTCTAAACTAAACAAAATTAAATAAGAGCTAAAATTATATCTTGAGACTCTGCAATAACTAAAAAAAAGAAATTTAAGCCCCCTTCACTTATTAATTATTTATCTATAAATTCCTCTAAAAAATTGTTTTTCTATAAATCAATTATTATGTTTTTAAAGATGGGTACAAAAATAATTAACACTTTTTTTATGGAGATTAACATTTTGTTTAAGTGAAAAATGACCAACGCTTGTATTATTTGTCTTAGCGCTGTTTTTTTTTTTTTGACAAACTATTTATTTTAAATTCACTTTAAACAAATTAACACCATTCACCATCAAAAGCCAAATTAACACCATTAACGTTGAAAAAAAATCCATTAATTCCTCATCTTATTCATCACCCTGTTTTTAATCAAAAATCCCAAATTTCAATGTGCATTAAACAACAACAATCTTTTTTCAAAAAAAAAAAAAAAAAACCTAATCTGGATTCGGATGAGGCCTAAACTGGTTTCAGATCCGACAACCATGCACCTATCTGTGAAGCCGCCGATAAGAGTTGTCTTATTTATTTCTTTTTATGAATTCCCATCGTTGGTGGAGGAAGAAAGAAAAGGAACAAGAAGAAAGATGAGGCAACGAGAAGAAGAGAGTGTAGCGATTTTATGTCAGTGAGGTGATTCAGAAAAGTACTTTCTCAATATTTGCCCATTATAATATGTTTTTATTAATAAAAAATTTAAATCACAGCAGGTGATAAACAGGCAGTTGTAGGTAAAAATCAGAGTTTCCCATGATGGAAAAAAAGTGTGCTTTTCCAAATTAAATGACACCCCAAAGATGAGATCATCTCCGTTACTTAAAATAAACGGTAGTGTCAGGAAATGATATTTATAGAATGCATTTATTTCTAGAATTGATGATATTAATTAGATATTTAATTTATACATCAAAACTATAATAATGGAGATACTCGTTTCTTTTTAAAAATGGAGAGGATCTCTACTCAGTATTACTGACTTTGTTTATGGGACCTTCGATAAATAGTTTAAGGAAAATACTAAACAAATACGTTAGTGACATTGTAATTATGACTTTGACATATATTTTATTTGTATTTTTAAGATAAAAATTTATTTTAAAATATTTTTTCTTTTGGAATCCTCAAAGAGTGTCATGGAGCACTCGTTAACAAGACTCAATAGATATTCTTAAACAATGTCTTCAGTACAGTTGTTAGCAAATTTACTCTTTATAATATAAGTTTTTTTTATAAGTGTTAATCATGATAGTTATATCTATGATAAAAGATAAAATTAAATTGCAACCATATATAAACTATTTTCATAGGCTATCTCATGGAGCTAGTTATAAATGATTTATGAATATGTCATAAATTATTTTATAAGTTCTTTTAAACAATCTCACAAATATTTATACCAATAAACACAGTTTAAATAAGTAAATTTAAATTGGTCATAAGTCTAACTATTGCAAGCCATGAATTGTCATATATAAAATCTTTTTCTCTTCCAGATTTTATTTATTTTCAAAAAATTAATAAAAAAAAAACAAATTTTAATATAAAATTTGAGTTTTTCTCAATACTATTTAAGGGGGAAAAATGCAGCTAATAAAAAAGCTGGATTAAGTATCTAATTCAACCCTTAAAAACCGACATGTAGGATAATGATCAACACAATTTAGTATAAATACATGTTCATGTCGTATATGAAACCTTCCAATAAAGACCAAACAACCCATGCCCCACACTGCAAGAGTAACACGTAGTAAGTAATCATGTAGTATGCTAGCTTAGTTGATTCTTGGAAGCAATAGAGAAAATACCGACAAATTAACGACTGACTATGAGACTTGAACAATTTGACTATATGCTATATCATACACATCGGCTATATATTCTCTTTCAAAAATGAAAAAAATTACATCGGATATTCTATTTGTTGGTCGTTATCAGAACATGTTGCAATCATCACTTGACTCGTTAGTTAGAATTGGTGTGGAAACTGATATAACAAGTGCATGAGCAAATGGACAATTCACACTATTATAATTATCAGCAATGATAAATGAACACAAAATGTTAGACATAATATAGACACCACAGTATAAAATACGTATTTTTTTTTTATTTTTTTTTTCTTTCTCTTTTCTCTGTTCTGCTCCCCTACTGTTTCTTTTCTCTCCCATCTCCACCCTCCAATCAACACCGCTCTTCTTTCCGACCATTGACCACCGGCGACCGTCGCCGTTTCACCATCTCAGTTTCTTCGCCGATCTCCGTTCCCCACCATCCTCCGACAAAAACAACCATTTTTCTCCTCAGACCTGTATTCACACCACCACCACCGCCGCCAATCAACCTTCTTCTCAGATCGATTTATCACCCATTGCCACCATTGTCATCACCGTCCACACCACCACCATCTCTCTCTACCACCACCGTCGACTGTGTTCGCACCGGAAACCAACTCCTCCTTCTTCTTAGGTACTCTCAGGCTACCAGCACCCGCGAGCTGGTTCGCCGCCGCTGCCTCCTACATCAACCCCTTCCATCACCGCCACAAATCAGAGCTCTCTTCTCCTCCGCCTTCACCACAACTAGATCAGAGAGAGAATTTAGGGAACGAGAGCACATAACGATGGGGGAGAGAAGAGAGAAGAGTGAGACTGGCATGGCAGAATTACGAATTTGTCCTTGCACTTCAATTAGAATTACAAAAATGCCATTGATGTCGTATTTGTGTCAAAATATATGTGTTTGTTTATCATTTATGTATAATTATATCAAGTGTTCTAAGGACAATAATTATGTAAAAAAAACCTATAATAGTAGCCTTGCAGTGGAAATGACAATTTTTAAACTTCTAAAAAAACAAACACAACATTTCTATATTAAATTCCTTAATCTATATGTTATTATTTGTCTATTTTCTTTTTGTACAAAAGAGCCTAAAAATCCATCAGAAAATTGAGAAACTAGCTTAACATCTTTAGGCATGAAGCCTACAAAATATCATAAAAGAGAAGTCTATGAAACTCACTAAACAAAATTTCCATTCTAATTCTAATACAATTAAAAGAAAAAGAATCTATGCCCCAACCCAACGTGGAAACCGATCCCCTAAACTTACATTTTCCTTTTTAATATAATTAATTATGCTGTGAAATTTCTCCGTAACTCATGCACGTACGACTCCAATTAGTGTTGATTTTGACAGCACTAGATCAATAGACAAGACATCGTTGCCCTAGTCAAACGAAAAGATTAAGTACACATAAAACAAGTTTGCAACATTCATGGAAATGACGTATTTTTTCGTAAACAAAAACATTCATGGCATAATTAAGCACTTACATTAGTATTATTAAATACACATTCCTTAAAAAAAAATAAAAATAGATACACATAAAATTAATAACATTTATAAATAATTGGGTTTTCTTTTTTACAGAAATTTATAATTGGGTTTTAAAAAAGGGATAAAGGGAAAACTTTTATCAGTTAAAGTGAACTAATTATCATCTTTTTTTTTTAACAAAACTAATTATCATCTTATAACCGTCTAAATTTGAATTAAATATCTTAAAATTAAACTTCTTAAAATGTCTTATTTCCATAAAGGAAAATGTTAATTTGTGCCTTATCATCCACACGCGTAAGTGCAAAGACTAATCCATTAAATCTTATTACTTGTGGGACCCAAATAGACGACACACTCTTATCTAAATTTAATTTTACATGTAAAATTAATCAAATTTTTCTCTTATCTCAAAATCAATTATAACATTGTCAAATCTAAAATCATTTTTTTATTTAGTGTCTCAAAATATTTGTCCTTTTGATAATACTAATACAATATTTATTATTTGTTACTCCTAACATAACCTTATTATTCTAATTCAACCTTCTAACTACTTCACTAACTACAGTTCATAAATAATGTATTTTAGTACTAGTAAATGAAACATATTTTACCATTAAAATCAATTAATCATTTTTTTAAAAATCCTGTAAATCTCAAAAATGAACACTTAATGTGAGACAGAGGGAGTATTAAAATTAGTTCAAACGATCTTATAAGTAAATCATGAACTGCTATCAAAATGTTATCAAAAAAAAATATTGAAATGCTATTTATTTTTCCACACACCTTGGCGAGAAAAGATATACATAAATGACGTTTTTACTTACACACCCTACAAACAAAGGTAAACCAAAGGAAGTCATATAAGTTGCTAATTGCTATTGCTATTCATTACAGAACATATAAATACGAAGAACGATACAGTTTTCATGGCTGTATTAAGTCTCGGTACCTTGTTTTCTTTTTTATGTTAACAATCCCTAATGACTAGCAGGACATAATAACAATGGAATTTGTTATTACCAATCATCGTCAAGGCTCGCTTGGTGGAAACACATAACAGTACATATAAATATGAAGAACGATACAAGCTCAATGAGCATTGCTCCGGTCTCAATCATGTGTGCATGCCTAAGGATTATAGGAATGGCTATGCTCCCCATAGATGATGCTCCAGTCAAAAACTTTGCAGCATCCATCCAACTGCAGCATAATACCATATATTATATTTACCGTGTTGAATAATAAATAACTTCAAAAATTTGTCCGTGCACTCATATTGAATTGAAAATGTCATATAAATCAGGGAAAATCAGTTGCATAAAGTAGAATAGCAGATAAAAGTTTAATACGTTAAAAACAATTTTATAAAAAACCAGAGAACTGTAAGCAAGAGACACTTACCCCCCACCATCACGACTGATTAGAAATTGAGTGGACCCACCTCCAAAGAATAAGCAAGGCATAGGTACCAGCACATACATCAGAGCTGCATGTACAATGTTCCGACTATTAAAATTTTCCAACTAAAAACAGGACTTCCGGTTTGAGCATAAAAGACTAACTCACCTGATAACATGGGCCACCAATTGTTGTATATTGCACATGCCTGCCATATAAAAAAGAAAGCAAATGGAATACACTTTAACACTTGAAAGTGAATGTATTTTTATAATAAACAAAGAAGATTCATATGTGCCACTATATCATTCCAAATTCAATATTTCAAATAGATCATGTATCAACCATGTCATATAAAAAGAGCCAAAAATGTAAAACCCTATTTGAACATGTCTTGCTTCTTTTTCCCTGTTCAATCCAAGTTTGAGTCAAAGTTCTACCCTATCCTCTCCCAATGAGTTTTGGGTCTGACCTGAGACCGTCAAGTTTGAGAAATCACAGCTAAAAAATAAACTCCACCCGCTCAAAATATATAGCTCAGACAGATCAAGCTGTCGCATTAACACATCTTTGCTAGTCGATAGATTACTGTAACTATTAGGTGTCTGTTAGAGACTGTTTCTCCCTCTAATTCACCAACAATTCTAGCAGCATGTTCTAGCATTTATTTTATGTTAGTTTTATTATTTGAACTTTGAAGGCTCGAACCTGATGGTTGTGATGTGAGACTTGTTAATAGTTATGACGTGAGTTGGCTTTTTCTTTTGTAATTTCTATTCTGCAATATCTTTGGCATGCGAGTGTAAAATGTTTATATTCTATCTGCCATAGGCCACAAAGCTAGCAATATCTATATGTCCTATTTTTGGGTAATCACCAAAGTCCACCATCTACGATTAAAAAAACAGACAGTGATCTTGGAGTTTGAGGGGTCTACCATCCACAGAAGGAACATTGTGGGGTACATGGAGTTTGAGGGCCCAGGTGAGGAAACAGGACACAAGGTGGTTCAGCTCAATCATGCCTACGTAAGCCCTAAGGTATAGCAAGTTCATCGTAGAGGTAGGAAGGAAATAGTCCCAAGTTAGTTAGCATCGGGAATGGGTCTTGCATGTGTAAGGCTCGTATAAGGGGATAGTGGTAGGAGCATGTAGTCATTTTTTGTGTGGAATTCTGTTATTTTTTAGGGTTGTAAGCTAGGCAAGGTGCTTCTATCCTCTAAAGGAGCCAAGCTCTGTGAATGCACAGGAATATATTTCCTCTTAATATTCTCTTTACATTCAATAATATCCTGGGCAATTCATGGCCAGGCTTAGTGGGACCTAAATTTGAGTATGCCGAAAAATTAGGTGTAGAAATGATCTATATTGTCAATCGCGCCGCTTTTGCGGGCGATCACGGAGTCGTGTAGCGACAGCGAGGTCCACTGCGACGCATTATGTGCCACAATCAACAGTGTGCTGGTTGCAGCTGTGTATCATGACGAAATTGCAGCCCAATCGCAGACTTGTGTCTGTCTTTAGGGTTCACCTGCAAAATCTCTCAGATATCCCGTATTTAAGAGTTCTGTTTATTTTTTAAGGGTATATAGATCATACTGTATTATTTTATTTGACCTATTTAATTATTTTTCGCAAGAACGAATCTCTTCTGCGACTTTTCTCATTCATAATCGAAGCTCTATTTCTCCTACTTCTGTGTGCCAAATTTGAATCCCGTGTTTCTCCTGCTTCTTCTTTATATAGATCATAATTTTTAAGGGCATATAGATCATATTGTATTATTTTTTAAGCATGTTTTGACACCTATCCTGCATGATTACAAAACATGTATTTATTGCTTAGCAATAATCTTTTTTTAAGAGGAGGGTGTGATTTACTGTTTCAATTGATGGCTATAATATTTCAACAAGCATTTGAACAGTTTGTGTGGTCAAAATATTATGTGATACCTAGACTACTTTTCAGGGTTATGATTTAGTTTAAAAGCAATCAAAACTAAACAGCATAATCCAATAAAACACAAAGATAATACTTGAAAGTTCAAAGTTTGTCAAACATAGCTTGGACGAAACATGATCCTGAAGAGGAAAAAAGCAAGGAAACAAAAATTACTCAGTTAATTTCAAGTATTTAAGAGCATACCAGAATCTGTAGCAAGATGCTCGATGAAAACATAAAAGCCAGCCCAGCAAGTCTATACATCCAACCAACAAAAGGTTAATAGTTAATTAGCCTTATTTTGCAAGATAACATCAATCATGATACAGAGCTCAAAATTCAATTTTCAACTTACACTGTAAAGAAGACACGAACAGCCCCAGAACGCAGATTTGTAGCATTGGATGCAGGACAGGATCAGTAAAACATTAAAAAAAAACATAAATTGAGAAAAAGTTTAAAAACAAAATTGCAAAAGATGAGCAAAAACAAATCCTTAGTATAAAATGTACAGAGTGAATTTGGTCACAGTAACAGCAGTATAATCTCCAAACATACAAGTGAATTTATAATAAACTTAGCATTAGTGGTTTGTCCCTAAATTTAAGCTATAAATGAAAAAATGTAATAAAAGGTACTCCTGATCCAAACACTTTGACATGATTAGCGAAAAGTTCTAAGTTTTGTTACGACCTAAACAGATTAAATGGTTTCAATGGAAAAAACCACTACTATGGATTTTGCTAATTGTTACAAGCATAAGCGAATTGCGATGGAGATTATTATGACATAATTGAAGTAATAATTACGAGAATCGCGAAAAAAGAGAATGATTTGAGAAGAAAGATGAAATAGAAAGTACCAACCGTGTACTGTCATCGCCATGGGAGCTATCTCTCTCTTCGATTTCCGATTGCAAGTAATCGTAACTGTACAGTTGATGCTTCCTCTCAATTTTAACCCGCTTTCCTCTAGTAAAAAAGTAGAAAAACTATGGAGTTATTTTTTTTGAATTAAAAAACAATAAGTAAAATATAAATTGTGCTCTAAGTTTCTTAAAAAATAATTGTACTCTTTTTTTTTTTTTAGATAGACGAAATGGCAAAGCCATTATAAACTTACACATATAATTGAAGGTACTCCGGGGTTCGAACCTAACAATTTCGGTATTTTGTCAGTTGAACTATGACTTGTGGATAAAAAAAAAAAAAAAAAAAAATTGTACTCTAAGTATTAACTAAGTGTCAAAACTTGAGTTTGATTTTATAGTGGAAAAAAAAAAAAAAAGAGTGTAGTTCAACTTATAGCTATGAGATAGTTTGATTTCAGGGATTTGACAAAAAAAACATGTCGATAATATTAAAAGACAAATTGTTCTTATAAACTTATAAAAATATTATTAGATAATTATATATGTTATCTTTTTGATGTAGTGCAATTATGTTATCTACTTGTTCGGTTCTGACAAACTTGTGACGAGTTTCCTTAAGATCGAAGACTTCTAACTCTTGGACTCAAGTGGTTAACGAGCTCTACTAAAGGATGAATTGCTTAGAAGAACCTAAGTTTCGTTTATGGGTGAAACAATTATTGGTCATACTCAATTTACCTCGACGAATTCCAGATTACCAAAGACCCGTTTATTTTATCTACCTCCTCCCACGGTTTCCAAGTCATACTCAAGTCACTATTTTTTTTTTGTTGAGGAAATCAGTTAATTATATTGCACACAAACTTATTTTGTTTCTTCATAGGATAACATTATACCAATTCTTGAGCTTCTATGCAAGCAATGTTGTTGCCTTGCAGGAATAAAATTGAATGAAGAGAAAATCAAACATATAAAATGGTTTTCTGATGTGTTTGATGCAGCTATGAATGGGTTGCCCATGGTGGTTCGAGATGTTGGTTGATGCAACAAAATGTCAACCTGATTACAATTTGATCGCCTATATTGATTCATGCATCAGAGGATGGTTCTGATTTTATTCAGTGTGAAGTGTGCACCATTGGATCGGTGGTGGTGCATGATTCTATAGTAAACAATTGTTGTGCACAATACAGCACCTAAAAGACATAAATTTATTTGGAACTTGAAAGTACAGTTCCAAAACGATAGGTCATAAACATGGTTTTTAGTTTTTATTGTGTGGCCAATCTAGTGCCAAAAATTACAATTTTTATGCTTAATCATGAAGCCAAATAGGCCATGACATTTTTCCAGTCATAACTATGTCAGCGATTGATAATAAAACTTCAATTTCTTCACATCATATCACACAACTCATCTCAATCCTTGACTGATGTCCGTAGTATCTTCACATCATGAATGGGCCTGAATAAGTAGAAATAGAACAAATATGTCAATTTTTTCAAGGAGTTGTTCATAAAGATCGACCAAGAAAAAAAGTTCATAAAGGAAGATCAAAGAAAGTTCTTGATTTAGCCTAGCATGATCAAATAATGTTTTTCATAAAATTCCATTTCATGGAAGACACCCTTATAACATAAAATCCCATAGTTAAAACTAGTGTATAATAAGGGTGGTAAAGTGTTAAAAGAGGATATACACGTTAAAAAACAAAGCCCAAATCATACATTTGGTCCTTTTAACTTATTTTGTGGCATCACTTTGGTCTCATAACTACTTTTTGTTCCATTTTGGTCCCTAACTTTACCTCAGTTAGTCAAGTTAGTCATTTCCATCCAATCTGTCACCTTTACACAAAATCTCGGTTTTCCCCTTCTTACCCAAATTAACTACTCAGTGTGGATAGTCAATTTATTTGATGTCTACACAACCAATTAGCCACTGTATATCTAAACCTAGATCCAACTGTTTTATTTAAATGTAAATCGAATATGCACAAGGCACATTCTTCCTTCTGATCCTATATTTTTAAATTAATAGACCTCGACAGATAGGCTTTCGTTGCCCAAAAACTTTGCTTGTAATTGAATATTGTAACAGTGCATGAGGCTCATAAAGCAATTCCTCAGATGACCAACATTTTCGAGGACACCCAACATTATCATTATCATATTCCCAATACTAGCAATTTTATGATCCCCAATATCACAAAGTGTCATTAAACTGTTTTAGGCAAGATTGTTGGTTTATAGTATCTGTAAATGGTTTATATTGAATGATACGACATACCTGTCATTGTTATCTGTTTGGACACTGCCAAGTCTTTTGATGATTTCCATTCCCCGACTTACTCTTCCGAATATTGTGTGTTTTCCTGGTTGAAACAGAAATTGAGTACTAATAAGCATTCCAAAAGTTTCACTATATGAATTAGAATGATGAATCATCTGATACTAATGTTATGGCTAAAAAAATACTTGACTCTACTCTAAAAGTCCGTAGTAAGTAACAATTGTAGGTTTATTATGTTAGCCTTGATTTTGGAGACTATATTAGAGAACTCACAAACAGCACTTAGAAAAGAGTCCCTTGTTTTTTTGCATTCCTACAAATTTAGTCAATGAAACTAATGCAATGCATGCAGCAGCATTATCTACCTCAAAACAGAGAAAATATAAGAAACATAATATGAAGCTGTCTAATATCCCTTTTGGCATATTATAGTTCTTTTGACAAATGAATAACAGAACAGACACAACAAGAGAGATTCTAATCAAAACCCGAGATAATCATCCACATTCATATTAATATAAGGACCTGATTATCTATTATGTTTGCCATCAGTGACCTCAGATTACATTACATAATGATTAAATAGCAAAATAAAGGATTCTTTTACATGGTTTGGTGATTATATGGATCAACATATCATATCATACACAAAAATAAAAATAAAAGGAAAGGATAACAGGATGTGAACAGGATACAAATACGAAACAATTTACTTGTCACAACTCTACAATGAGAAAATTTGTTTGCAATAAGCATGGTGCATTGTCCAAAAACAAACCAGTATTTGTGTACTCTTATCATTTAAATAAGCTACATATATGGCATTTAAAGCTCAAAATCCTCACTATGCAAGCTCAAAATCCTCACAGTGCAGAACAAAAGTCAACAACAACCTACAAGTATAAATAAATTCCAAAGCAAAGTAGTAGGAAGAAGTGCATAAATTACCATCAAGAGAGGGGCACGGTGCGAGAGTAATAAAGAACTGACTACCATTAGTATTAGGGCCAGCATTAGCCATTGATAAAATACCAGCTCCAGTGTGCTTCAACTCTTGTTTAATCTCATCTTCAAATTTAGCACTGTCATAAACAACAAAGTGGACAAATTGAATTGATAACTCATAAAGTCACCCAAAAAAACCTAGGCCCCCTTTGAATAAACAACTTCATTAGTAGCTTATAGCATAAGCGCTTATCAAAATAAGCACTTATATATAAGCTATTTCTATAACAAAAGATAAAATAAAGTCAAATCATTTTTGTATAAGCTATCTTGGAGAGCTTATGAAAATAAGCCGCAAACATTTTATGAACATGTATCCTCCAAACAGTTTATGTCAGTTGATAAGCGAAAATAAGCAGATCCAAAGAGACCCATATTAAGATAACACCATTACAAACATAATTAACATAATGATGATGAGTTAAAGCATACCCATAAATTGATTCTCCTCCTCTTCCTGTCCCAGTGGGATCTCCACCTTGTACTATGAAATCCTACTCAACAAACCACATAAACCTATGTAAAAAATAACACCATCTAATTTTTAAGACAAAATAAAGAACAATTAAAATATGGAAGATGAATATACCTTAATGATTCTGTGGAACTTAACGTTGTCGTAATAACCTCTACGAGATAGTTCAATGAAGTTCCTAGAAGTTCTAGGTGCATGCTTGTAGTACAACTAAAAACCCAAAAAAAAAAAAATTGTTAAAACCCTAATTCTGTATCTGGGTTTAAGAACGAACGAATTTAAAAAGTAAAATAAAATAAAAATTACCTCGACGGTGAATGAACCCATGGAAGTTTCTAGAGTAACCTCCGGAGCACCACCTTCTGCGCTTGCCCACATTTTTCTCTCACAACACAAAACCACGATTTTCCCTCTCTCTCTTTAACGCACGCTAGAACTTGAATAAATAAAAACCGTTTACGTTGGGCCGAACCGGGTTGATCTGGACCGGGTTTTTTAGAGTGAAAAAAGTGAAAACTATTTCTATTTTCTTTTCCGCTCATTTCATTTTTGTTTCAGATTTGAAAGGAATGGAAAAAACGAAGGATGTCTGAGATGTTAGACGGTGCAATTCGACGAGTTGTTGTGATCGGAAACGGCTTCGCCGGCGCTGAGAATCAGAGCATTGGATTGGTTCGTGCTCTCGGTCTCTCCAATCACATTTCCTTATACGTAAGTCTTTGTTTTCTTCTTCTTCTTTTTCTTCCTGTTCACAAATCATACATAGCATTTCAATTGAATCATATTTTCTGTGACTTGGTTTCGTTGCAGCGCGTGACGAGGCCACAAGGAGGAATCAATAGATGGTTTAAATGGCTTCCAGTTTCAATTCATAAAAAATTAGACTCCGTTATTAGAAAATTTTGTGGTAATTCAAGATTTCTATCACTGAATCATAACGTTGGTATATCTAGTATATTAGAAGCCGATGCTCACAGCATTGCAAAAATGGCTCGTCAAACATTTTACAAGTATGCTGCGTTTGTTATTTTTTGGTTATGATTAAATGGATTTCTTTATAAATCAATTGTTTAAGTGAATTGTGTTATTACTTTGTTTTTGGAATTCCTAGGGAAGGTCCTTTGTTGGTTGTTGCGTCTGGACGAGACACTATTAATGTTGCCACTTCCATTAAACGGTTAGCTTCAGACAATGTTTTTCTTGTTCAGGTTAAACTTTGCACTTTAATCTTTTTTATTGTCCCTTTAATTGAAGCATGGAAATTAATGTCCCTTGTTCAGAGTACATTCATCATAATTGATTGCATTTATTATTGGGGATAACCGTTAGTAATTGCTTAAGATATTGGATGTTGCTTGTTTTTAAGAAACTCTGATCAGAAGCTTAATTCATGTCGGTTTCGTGAATTCATAATGACTCACCTGTAGGGTGATGAAATTGTATATTTCTCTTTGGTGCATCTTTTTTAATTTATTCTTTTCTGTTCCATATATGCATGGATAATGTATAATGAATGATGGCATAGTGACATACGATACAATACATTATATTTGTAGCTGTCTAACTCTCTTATTACACACTCAATTCAGATACAACATCCAAGGTTCCTCCTGAATAGGTTTGATCTTATAATCACTCCTCGACATGATTATTATCCCCTGACTCCTCACGCCCAACGGCAATTACCTTGGTTTCTTCGGAGGTGGGTTACTCCATGGGAACCTCCAGGTCGCAATGTGGTAGGTACTGTAGTTTCGTGTGTGGCTATTGATGTTTATGCCTAAGAAAGAAAAAAAAAAAACATTTTGGTTGTCATATCTTAAGTGGAGATGTTCTACTTTTTGTCTATCTTGAAGGTCGCTGATTTTATATTATTTCAGGTCCTTACTGTGGGAGCACTTCATCAAGCTGATTCTGCTGCTCTTAGGGTTGCTGCTTCTGCTTGGCATAATGAGTTAGCTACACTGCCAAAGCCCTTGCTTGTGGTTAACATCGGGGGACCTGCAGGTATTTTATCTTCCATTAAGTGATTTATAATGCTCTTTCTATTGTATTTTATGAAGTTTTATAATGTTCATTATGATTTGTGTAGTTTGACATATGTAGAAGTTGCTATTAATGTATATATATGCTCATGCGCCTGATGACTGCGTAATCTTTGTCTTAAAAGGATGAAAATGTTCATCAAGCTCGACCCATAAGTCTCCTAGTATTGTTTTTTGTATCTTTTTTGAGTTAAGGGTGTTGTCAATGTCTAGAAAAATCTGGTCATTCATATTTCATTTGTTTGTGATTAGAAATTAGACGGTCCTCTTTTCTTATCTTTAATTTGATGATCCCTTGCAAATTGGAGGCTTCTTTAAATGACTCTATAACCTAAGCTTTGATTGCAGGAAAGGAATTCGATTGCATGCTCTATATATAGTGTTGTGCAGGGCATTATTGAGATTTTAACAAAAAGTAGGTCAATTTGTCATATGTAAAGCGCATTTGTTTGAAACCTTAAAGAAGGGGACTTGAACATAAAATTTTCATAGATTTATATGCCCTATATTTTCTTCTGCAACTTTGTTTTTACACATTAACATCGGTGAAATATAACCATACATGTATTATATGTGAAATATGAAGTTTCTAGTGACACCTTGTATTTCACCTTCTATCTTGATGTTAAGTCTTTTTTTCCGGTCAGGCAATTGTCCCTATGGTGTGGATCTGGCAAAGAATTTAGTGGTTATGCTTCAGAATGTTCTATGGAGCTGTGGTACAATGAGAATATCTTTCTCTAGAAGAACTCCTGAGAAGGTACATGGTATAAAGATTTATGCAATTTGTAAGATTACTTTTGCCTTTTTCAGTCCATAGGTTGGATGAAGTTATAACTTCTATTATGTGTTGGCTTCTACCATGAACATGCTCACGGTTGGTGATTTGTCTGTAAAACACTGAAATCTGATCTGGTCTTGGGCATGTATAAATGATGCCGTCTGGATTTCAGTTAAGAAAAATTTAAAAGAACCTAATTTTTTGGGTACAATGTCAAATAGGTTATTATAAAAAAAAAAAATAGGTATGCTCTAATAACATATTCAAATTTGCATTCACCCCAGATCTCCAAAATTTTGGTCAAAGAATTTTCCACAAATCCAAAGGTCCAAATATGGGATGGAGAAGGTACTTAGTGGTCATATTTTTAAATCATAGAAAAGAAAATTCAAACTTGAGTGTTCTGGTAATGGAGGTTACTTACTGTAAATATTTTTATTACTTATAGGTCCAAATCCACATATGGGACATCTGGCCTGGGCTGATGCCTTTGTTATCACAGCTGATTCAGTCAGTATGTTGAGTGAGGCCTGCAGTACTGGGTATGTAAGATCAGCATGCATCTCATGAAAAAGTAAAGTCAAAATGAAAAGGAAAAAAATCCAAACATTGCTTTAAGTGAAAGCATCAGTGTCTTGACTTCATGTCTTTTACTACAGGAAGCCTGTGTATGTAATCGGAGCAGAATTGTGTACATGGAAGTTTGCTGACTTCCAAAACTCTTTGCAGAAGCAAGGAGTTGCTCGACCATTCACTGGGATGGAAAATGTAAGTTGCCAGATGTTCTGGAATGTTCTGTGTTTTTTTGTGTGTTTAAAATGATATCAGTGAACTAACCATGACCCCTTTGTTCTTATTCTATTGTTAGGAAATTGCACTAGTTATAATGAAAAAAAAAATTAGATTGCAAAGCTAGATATATAAATTTGTTTGTTATTTCATGCTACAATTTCAAAAGTAACATATAGCAAATGCTAGAGCCTATAAGAAATTTTCGAATGGCCTTATCAGAATTATTTGTGCAGTGTTTTTCTAATCTTGGCACAGCCAGATCACACGTGCCTCCTACTTCCTACTTCCAAGCCAGTCCAGAGCACTAAATGTTGCCTTTTACTAATTTATGTTTTTAAAATACAGATAACTGAAAGCTGGTATTATCCTCCACTGAATGACACTGCAGAAGCTGCTAGTCAAGTGATTGCTGCTCTTGCTCAGCGAGGATGGACTATTCGTGCATAATTAGCCTCCCAATATTTTATTGGAATTCTTGGAATTCATTGACTAGGTCTAATTGAAGAGGAAACGCCATCTTGCTCAATTTCCACTGACTCCTGCTTAGCTTCAAAGTGCTTGCCGGCCACTGCAGCTTCCTTCTCTGGCAAAAGCTGTAGAGATGGTTCTTACCTAAGTGGATTGGGCAATAGGCGGTCACTTCAATAGTTGCTTATAAAAAAACTGTTATTGTTAACCTTCCCTCAATGGTTATTATTGTGAGCTTTAGAATTTAGATAGTCTGCACCACACATCTAAATCATTTTTTTAAACTAGCCGAGTAAATGTATCATAATGTAAAAAAAAAATGTTGAATGATATATTAATTGCCATATTATGTTTTTTTATTTATTGTTCCTTACTCCCGTCTCTACTTAAGTAGACATTCTATGCTTCTGCTCCTGCAGTCTGTCATTCCTTTTTACTGTGCTAAGATAGGGTCGAATCAAACTTGCAGAGATCAACTTTCCTGGAGTTGATATTTGATTTTAGAAGTTTCATCCTTTATTTTTTAACAAGACGTATCAACGTCCAAGGAGAAATCTTCTATAAGCTCATTGTTAGGCGTGCCCGTGTCTAACAACAAGAGTTCTTTTGTTCAGATTCCAAAAGTACACGTTCACTAAATTGTGCCCGAGTCTAATATTGAAATGTCTTCTAGAGAGTTGCGTGGTCCTATTACAATTTTTGGGGCTTTTGAGTTAGGGTTTTATAAGTAATCATATATGTAATACTCTCGTTGACACTAAAAAAAATGCAATATTGTTGCAAGGTTTTGCATCCAAGGTGCTTGTAGTAGCTGATCATTCCTATCATCTCCATAGTATGATTTTTTTTTATCATATTGAAGTTGCTTTTCCTTCGTTATGATTCTTTTCGTAGTTTTTCCATGTTGAATCTGTGTCCTTTCTTCTGGATCCTTTATCTATACTGTTGCGCATTATTTCCAACAAAATGGTATTGTATTTCTTGGCTTGGGTTGCTCGATTATAATGGCAACTATCAAGTACATAATTTTGTTGCTGGGGATTGTAACACCAGATTTATGTCAAGAGAGTTGTTCTTGCATGCATCGATTTGAACAATAATATGCATTGTCATTGACAAAAGAGGAGAAACAATACGGTTGGTAAAGCTATGAGTCACGTTAATCTACACACATGTTACATACTTAAGGGAAATGATAATAAGTATTATTAGAGTATTATTGTTTCAGAACCCACAACAAGTAACTTTTGCATAGAAAGTGGTGTAGCTATGATTTTGAATAGTATTTAACTTGTATTTTTAGGATAAATTTTTCGTTTTATGGATATCTTAAACAATGACTTTAGGACACTTGTTAGCATGACCGAATACTTAAATACTTCTTCCGTTTCAAAATACATGTCGCAATTTTGCAATGTGTATTATTCACATTCTTACTTTGACCATACTTTTTAACTAATATATAAATACAAATCAATATAAATATTAGCATATAAGATGTTATTTGATTTGTCTCGATAAATTCAAAATATTAAATTTTTACAATTTTTTACTTTAAATAATTAAAGATATTAATGGTTAAAATTGTGTATCAGCATGTGTGAAGTGTTTGACTGCGACATGTATTTTGATACCGAGAGAGTATGATTTTATAAATGTTCTCAAGGAGAGGTTTTTTTTTTTTTTTTGAAGAGGCTCGAGGAGAAGTTTGTTGTTATACTATGATCGGAGTTAGAGTAATATTATGAGCATGAGGGACATTCATATGAAACAACTAGAAAGCTTTGTGATTTATGCAAACAGGACTAAGTATACTCATTGAATAAGTTTCTTTATAGTTTGAAATAGTATTCCGGTAAATGGTACACAAGATTTGACTCGATTTTCCATGATAGTTATGATGGTTGATTGTAGATTGACTATCACTTTCTAAAGCCACTCTATTAAAACTACTCTATAGCCCGCTGAAATGAGCAATTATAGTTACATAATTCTTTTGATTTGATGCAAACCGCGAATTGATACTTGCGTACTTTTACAAATT
Source organism: Medicago truncatula (assembly GCF_003473485.1). NCBI lineage: Eukaryota > Viridiplantae > Streptophyta > Magnoliopsida > Fabales > Fabaceae > Medicago > Medicago truncatula. The sequence goes on from NC_053048.1 coordinate 49,684,602, forward strand.
TGTTTATATAAATTTTTCTGTAAATTCATTGAACGGGCGAACCAAGATAAATAGGGGACGATGAAAAATAAGAAGAGGTAGAGCAGAAGATTAAAAAAAAAAAAAAAAAAAGGAAAACCTCCAATTCAGTTGTGCAGATACGATAAAAAAAAAAGTTAAAAAGAAAAGTGAATATCAAAAAATGTTATGATAAGTGTGCAGTAGTTTGATGTAGGTGGCTATTATATAATGAGAAATGATATTTGTACATCCATTTTGTGACAACTTTTTGACAACTCTCTATTTCATACTTACATTATGTTTTTATTCTCTCTCATTCTTTTTCTCTCTCCATTGTTTTTAACTAATAGAAAGATAGGAAAAAGAAGTTGTCATGATAGTTGTAAAAAATGGTTGTTCAAATATCACTACTCTTATATAATTCTTCTACTTTTCACACTATTAACTAAAGAAGATTGATATTTGTACATCTAATATTAGACAACTTTGGTGACAACCACTTTTCTCCTCTTGTGATTGGACAAAAACAATGAAGAGAGAAAGAAGAAGATAGAGAATAAAAACACATGTGAGTATGAGATATAGGATTGTTTCAAAAGTTGTCGAAAATTGATTGTAAAAATATCATTTTTCATAGCTAAAAGGTTTGCTACCTAATTAGAATCCCTAAAAATGTGGCTCAAACGGATTTGACCATTTCCCCCATGGACATGATGAATATCATTTGTTAAGCCGGTGCAATGGTGAGCTTTGCAGCAACCATTGATGTGAAGCACGACTATTGTATTGGACCAGAGTAAACCTAGATGCGACAAAGTAAGTCTTTTATTCTAGCCAATAGAAAACACATATAGGCATTTAGTGTTTTAGGTTTTTGTTTTCATAAATAAAATGTTGACACAATGAAATGGTGTTATGTAGCGGCAGTAGAGATAGGGGTGTTGGCGGTGGAGCTCGGTTGATCTAACAGCAAGAATAGTCAAGAACTATTCGCTATTTTTTTTATCTATTTTGTCTATCTTTCCCTTAATGGATAATACTATTTCTTTTTTTTGGTACAATGGATAATACTATTTCTTACGAATACTAAATGCAAGAAACTAACTAGCAGCTCCGTGTTTTCCGTGAAAGACTGAAATTATATTTTTTTTTGTTATATAAAAAATAATTGTAATAGTCAATTTCTATCTATCATGTGTTTCGTGTGTTCAATTCCCCGTACGAAATAGCATTGCTCTTCCCTTAAAAGAATAGCAAAATTAATACCATAATTAAAAAGATATTGAAATTAATTTTATCATATAAAGATGAAATAGATGAACTAAATACAATTTAATTCAAAAACAATGATTACGCATGCAACCATAAATAAATTAATCTTTTTGCGATATATACAAATACTTGCCTTTCCTGCGATATGTTTGAAGATGAGCCACACTTGTTTCAAACATGCATAAAAAACATATAACATGGAAGAGGGTTTGTGGACGGAGAATGAGAACGCAATTCGGATTGAATGAAGCTTTAAGAAGGTTTGTTTAATTTATTGTTAATTTTGCATAGTCAACGTCTTTCTTAATCTGTGACGCAGCTGTTGATAATCTGGAAGCAACAAAACGAGAAGGCACATGACAATGTGGAAATATCGGTACTATCATCGGGATGTATATACTTCATGAGAATTGTTGCAAAATGAACTCGAGTTAGATGGTTTTCGACTATACAAAATACTGACACAGGAATAGTTGATCAAGAATGGAAAAATCGGAGAATGAAACTTTGAAGTGCAATATTGATGCAACTTTTGTCCATCAACATAACAATTTTGATACAGGAATGTGTATCCATATCGAAAGAGAAGAATCTATCCGAGCAAAGACATTACATAAACAACAATCTCCAAAAGAAGCTGAATCAACGAGTTTCGCAAACATCATAAATTGGTTACAAGAATAAAGTTTTCGACGATTTACGACCAAACTAAATTGCAAAGCAGTAAATCACATCACCAGACACTAATACTATATTACTAAGATTGACTCGATTTTACATTATTGTAAGACTTCCTTGAATATTTTATGAACTATAAGTATAAGGTAAGATAAGTTTTATAGACAAATAAACCTTGTTGTTCCAACATTATCCTTGATGACACAAAATAAGACTGTTTGTTACTTTCGAGTTTCAACAACAAAAATTCTTTTGAAAAGCTTTTTTTTTTTTTATTCAATTTGTAAATTGCAATAAAAAATAAATTAAAATTAAAATATTAAAATATAGGTTTAAATGTGTGTTTAGTCCCTGCACTTTCGCCCAGTTTTGGCATTGGTCCCTACGCTTTTTTTTGTTTGGCATTAGTCCCTGCACTTTCTAAAACTTTTGGCTTTAGTCCTTCCGTTAACTTTCCGTTAAAAAAAAAAAACCAAAACTAACGGTGTGCCACGTGGCACACTAAAAACAAAAAAAAATCAATTTTTAATTATTATTTAATTCATTATTTTTTTACTTAAAAATATCATTAGTCCCTGCACTTTCAGCATTTTTTTATATTAGTCCCTGCACTTTGGTATTAATCCTTGAACTTTTTTTAAAAAAAAAAAAAATACTTTCAATCAAATTATTATGTTTTAATTATTGTTTTGTTCATTATTTTTATTGAGAATAATCATAAAAAAATAAAATCAAAAAATCTTTGTTAAAAAAAATTAAGTAGTAATTGTATTACATTGCAAATGGAAATTGTATCGTATTAACACCGTAACAATAGATAAAAATCAACAAAGAAGATGGAAATTAAATTGCACTTTGGATTTTTTGTTACGGTGTTAATACGATACAATTTCCATTTGCAATGTTATACAATTATTACTTAATTTTTTTAACAAAGATTTTTTGATTTTATTTTTTTATGATTATTCTCAATAAAAATAATGAACAAAACAATAATTAAAACATAATAATTTCATTGAAAGTATTTAAAAAAAAAAGAAGAAGTTCAAGGACTAATACCAAAGTGTAGGGACTAATATCAAAAAATGCTGAAAGTGCAGGGACTAATGATATTTTTAAGTAAAAAAATAATGAATAAAATAATAATTATATTTTATTTTTTTTTATTTTTTAGTGTGCCACGTGGCGTGTCATGATTGGGCCACGTGGCACACCGTTAGTTTTGGTTTTTTTTTTTTAACGGAAGGACTAAAGCCAAAAGTTTTAGAAAGTGCAGGGACCAATGCCAAACAAAAAAAAGCGTAGGGATCAATGCCAAAACTAGGCGAAAGTGCAGGGACTAAACACACATTTAAGCCTAAAATATATAAGTGTGTCAATGGTGGAAGCATTTTTTTCGGTCGAAGCATATTCAACTTTCATTTTCATTCATTCACCAAATGAATCGAGTTAGGTTTTTTTGTTTAGAGTGAGTGAGACTACTCAAGTCAAAATTCTTTTCTTCTTCTTCTTCTACTTCCTCTTCTTCTCTCGAGTCAAGTTTCTTCTCTGAGTAAGTGTTTCGAACTCAAAAACAATGTCTCAGACTAAGAAATTAACGCCGAATCTGGATCAACACAGCACGAAGATGCTCAATCTCACTGTGCTCCAACGCATGGATCCATTCATCGATGAGATTCTCTTCACCGCCGCACATGTTTCCTTCTATGATTTCAACATCGAAACTAATCAGTGGAGTCGCAAAGATGTTGAAGGATCTCTGTTTGTTGTTAAGAGGTAATTGATTACTTTATTATCTATGTTACTTTGATTTGTATATAATTGGATCTTGTTTTGATTGTTGTGATTTTTGTTCAGGAATGCTCAACCGCGGTTTCAGTTTATTGTGATGAATCGTCGAAATACAGGTTCAGATTTGTGTTTGTTAATTCCGTTGTTGAAATTATAGTTTTTTTTCAGATTTGTTATAAGGATCGGTTATAGTTTAGATCATGCGTTTCTGAATTCTGATTGCATTGAACTGAATGCTAATTAATTGTTGAATTAATTTCTGAATGCTAATTACTATTAATTCTATGATAGATAATTGAATGAAAGTGGATAGAGTTTTTTTTTAAATATATAGATCAAACAATTTGTGTTGTGTGTGATGTTATTATCTGCAGATGTAGATTTATTCTAAAATTGTTGTTACAATGAGATATTTTACTGCGTGGAGCAGTGTTTTCAAATGGCTGCTATAGTGTAGCGGAATTTAAAATCGCTTTTGTTCTGCAATGCACAATTTGGCACGAAGTGTTGTTTAATAGCTAGCTGTTGTGGCGCGAAAGCACCGTATCTTGGTGGAATTAGAACAAGCCTATATACAACAATGGTGTATGTCCAAATATGTGCCATCTATTCCGCAATTTGGTGTATTGTTCCTCAATGCACTATTTGGAATGTGAAGTGTTATTTAATTTAATACAGCTGTAGTGGCGCGAAAGCACCATAGCCTTGTGGAATTAGAACAAACCTCTATTTTCCACGATCCGCAATTTACAACACCGGTGTATGTATGAATTTGTGCCATCTATTCCCTACTTGATTACTTTCTATGTGATGTTTATTATGACAGATAATCTGGTGGAGAATCTTTTGGATTTTGAGTATGAACTGAAAAAGCCATACTTGTTATATCGGAATGCGTCGCAAGAAGTTAATGGTATATGGTTTTACAATCCAGAAGAATGTGAAGAAGTTGCAAATCTCTTTAATAGGTATGTTAGTTTTCCCAAGTCAAGCTATTTATGCAGTGTTTTTCCATGTTTGTTTATGCTGTGGTGTGTTGTTAAATAGCCGGTATAGCGGCGCTATACCGATATAGCATAGCGGAATTTGAACATACTGCTATCGTTCTGTGATACACCATTAAGTAGTATAAAATGTTAACGGGTAGAGATTACAGTGGCACTATAACACTATTACACAACGTAATTTGAAAAATCCTCTATTTTTCGCTTTTCGTAATCGACAACACCTGCCGTGTAATCAAAATGCAGGCCACCTATTTGCTACTAATATATATATTTTGCCAAATCAAATTTGCAGGATTCTTAATGCATACCCAAAGGCACTTCCAAATGCAACGATGTCTTCAAACAAAAGGTGAGGGTTCTTAGAAAGTTATGAAATCTTAAATGTATGTTTGGTTCCACTTTTAGTGGGGGTAAAATTGATTCTATTTTGAAATATTTGGTCGCTCTCAAGTAGAATTGATTTTCCTTCTTGAATTGATTCTAACATGAAGCTAGAATCTGGAATTTTTTATAACATGAAGCTAGAAGCTGGAATTTTTAAGCTGGACTCAGATTTATTGTTCAATTCACTTTTCAATGTATGTATCCAAACATAAATTACTTTACCTCCAAGACACTTTTAGCCAAAATCAATTTATTTAAATATTACTTTTCATCTGAATGTGCTGCCAGTTACCTATATGTTAATGATTCCAAAGTACATTATTTTTGTTATTCTGTATGTGATGAATGTGATATCAAACCGAGAAATAACTTTGATAAAAATATTCATTGAAAAGGTTGATTTGCTTGTTCAAACTTCAAAACTCACTATTTATCAATTTGATACTCCCACTTTGCTTTACAAGTCATTTACTATTGCATGTTATGCCTGATGTTTTTATCCTCTGTAGTGAGTTTGAGGAACATGACCAAGTGTCAGCCATAAATGAAAGCGCTATCGAGACGTCTTCTGCTGCTGTTGCTGCAACTGATGCTGTTGAAGATTCTGTATTCACAAATTTCTTCAATGTATGTTTTCTAGTTGTATACCGATTTTCCTGTCTTTTTGCTGAATACTTATGCAATGTCAATTTTAAGTTTGGTTTTTCATTTTATGATTATATGATGTCTCTGGCTTTAGAAACTTTTGATTTCAATTGTTGCAGACATGTAAGATTACTGGACCTTATGCTTCAAATGTAGAAAGTTTTCACCAGCCCTACCATTCTGCAAGTGTCACTTCTACTGTTCCTGGTGGTTTTTTGTCTCCTGTACCTTCTATTCAAATACCTTCTACCTCTCTTGAAACAATCAACAGTGGCACTCAGGTCACTAATCTTGTTAAGCCTTCTACTTTTCTTGCATCCAACTCCTTATTACCATTAATACCACCTATTTCTTCACCCATGCCACCTAGTGCAGCTGTTCATCATACCCAGAATCTGCCACGCCAATACGGCACTCCGCTGCTCCAACCCTTCCCACCACCTAATCCCCCTTCTTCTCTTACCCCCATTTCCAGCTCTATGCCAAATAGACCGGTTATCAGCAGGGATAAAGTCCGCGATGCACTTGTATCACTGGTTCAGGTACTTCATGGTCTTACTATCTTAGTTTTGTTCCCTTTGTTGCTTGAGCATTGATAAAATTTATTAATATTATTGTAATTTTAGGTTGTTACTCCCTCCGTACCAAAATGAGTGACCTAGTTGACTGTTTTACATATGCCAATGCACAGTTTTGACCTTTAATATATTTAATTTTTTTTTTTTTGTTAGAAAAGAAATCTGCTACCATTTATCTTTATATATTGGTAGAAAAATATGGTTAAAGTGTGTTATGTGAATAGTGCACATAGTCAAACTAGTTCATTTATTTTGGGTGGGAGGGGGTAATTGTTAGTCAGTTATTATGAGAGATCTGTGATTGGGAAATAAGATGGCAAGACCATAAAGGAAGAATTTTATGAATATGACGGTTGATCACTTCATTTTTATTACAAGTGTGAAATTAGATTGGTGGTATGAAGTTTTATAGTTTTCCATAATTGTATAGCTTCATGTGTTTTCTGTGCCATCTTGTTACAAAATAGAACGTCAGTATAGGGTGGTGAAATGATGAACGTATATGTTTTTGTTTTACCATTTATTTGGAATGCTTACAAATTTTTGTTCTGGTATTTCTAAATGTTTCCCTAATAACGATATTTTCTTGTGCCAGGATGATAAATTCATTGACATGATGTTCCAGACATTATTGAAGATGCATAATTCATGAGTAATCGAACATCAAAAGGTTGGGCGAATACAGCATATAAACTTAGTTCTGTATATGGTAGTTGCTCTCCAACACATCTGACTCGACTATGGCATGTTTTGTGTAACTTCAGTCTAGTCGTTTTTATTTTATTTTTGTCTTTTACTCCTGTCACAACTTAGCATATCTTCTGATCTATTCCGCAATACATCGTCAAATTATAGTGCATTAATACACAGTATCCTTACCTTTACCTTTGAATTTATGTATGTATACGTGGATAGTAATGAAAGAAAACAAGGATTAAAAATATTAAATAATTTTAATTTTATAAATTGATTACTGTCCATGTGTACACGCAAAAATCTATGGTAAAAATATGCTCGTGTATTCTTCACTTCGAAACTCTTCTTTTGAAGTTCTTCGCTTCTAAACTCTAGTACTATATCATAGAAATTGCCATATGTGGTTGAACAATGTTCAATAAGTACTTTCCTGTCGGTTTTCTCCTTACACTTCGTGGTACTTGTGCTATTGGCACAAACGTGGAGGTTTTATCGGTTTTCTTTATAATATTTGGATTTTGGATTTTATTTTGGAAAATCTAGTCATAGGCATCCATTCAAAGGATGTCGTGCAATGTTTTTCGTCCCTATATAAATAAAAGGGTTAAATATGTTTTTGTCTCTATAAATATATCAACTTTTCGTTTTAATTCCTCTAAAATTTTCCTTCAACTTTTAGTCCCTATAAAATTTTCAATCTCTACTTTTAGTCCCTATTTTTAATTTAATTTTTGTATTTTTTATTGAAATTGTGCAGAAATGTGTAAAATATTCTTAAAAAATTAGAATTTTTTTTATCAAAAACAGAAATTAAATATGAATTTTTAACCTTAAAAAATATATAAATTCATGTTTTTTTAAAAAAATTCTTTTTTTTTTTAGTGATTCTTATAATATTATGAATTTTTTTTGCAAAATTTATTTAAAGGTATGAATTTTATATATCAGTTTACTTAAAAGGAATGACCAAAAGTGAAAATGAAAAGTTTTAGAGGGGCTAAAAGTCGAAGAAATTTTTTAGAGGGACTGAAATGAAAAGTAGGCATATTTATAGGGATCAAAAACATATTTAATCCTAAGCAAAAAGAGAAATGATATTTGAAGAACCATTTTTTAACAACTTTTTTATCATATTCACATTATGTTTTTACCTTATCTATTGTTTTGGTTTGTGTCAATACCTCATTTTTTTTTTTAATATAAAATTTCGATTGTCTAAAATTTTGTTATATAAACGAATGTTCAAATAACACAACTCAAACAAAAAACAATGTATTATCAAATAAAAAGGTCTTTAATCAATGTTGCAAGGATTATCAAATGATTGACTAAATTATTTAAAAAGTTGTTATAGTAGAACTGTAGAAGATGGTAAAAAAAACTAAATGCACAATTTCATTTTTCAATTTTAAAAATACATCTTAATTTTGTTTTCTTCACATGCTCCTTTCATTAGATGTGATCTTATTTAAAACTGTAAGACATTCATTCATTTGTTTTGAAAGACAGGTAGACATGAAAAATAGTGACGAATGCCGGTGCAAAGTGACGAAGCACTTCTCTTGTTTGGATCACCAAAGAAATAGAAGAGAAAGCCTTAATCAACATGGGTTCCACAAATTTTCTCTTCAACCTTAAACCGCGAAGAAAGCTTCACATTTTCATCTGTTTCCTTTTTTGTATTCTTTGTCTGCAAACCATGAAAGTATTTTCATTTTTCCCATCTAGCATAGAACCGTTTTTTCTGTTGCAAAGACCTGACAACTTTATTTTTTCTCAAAATAATCTCCTTGTATCTATCCCATCGAAGGAAACGGTGATCCCTCCCTTGCTTCTCTACAAATTCTTCGTTCTTTTGAGGCATTAAAAATTGAGAAGAAACTTGAGTGGATTTTTAATATATTTATCTCTGGCTTCTTAAAAAAATACTCGTCTTTTATATTATTTTTTTGTCAACTCGTCTTTAATATATTAATCAATAATTGTGTTTATTTTATGCCGAATACTTTCCTTTTTAAATTTGTTTAAAGATTTAAAGAATATGCATTGTCATAATAAATCAATTTTATACTGACATCAAATAATAATTTACTATTTTACCACATCACCCCGCTCTTGAAAGTGTGTATTTTAAAATTATGGTGTTATGTCGAAAAAAATGAAGATATTTCATTTGATGTTAATGTAAATTGATTTACACTTGCATAGCATTCCTAATGAAATAAAATAAAATAAAATAAAATTAATTTTTTTAATCTTAATATGAAAATCGTTGTGTAAAAGCCTTACAATTATATTATATTTATAAAAAAAATTGGATTTAAAAAATTTGTACCATCATTGTAAATTTGTTTTACATTAACATTCAATAAAAATATACTCTTTTGACGGATCGCTCCCAATTTTATTTTGGCATAAAAACATCATTTCACTTTTACTAGTTTAATTTAAAATTGAGGGTTTCCTGAAGAAATAAAAGTTATATTTCACGCGCAACTATAGAGGTTAAGCACTCATTCCGTGTAAGACCGTGATAAATTGCAAAACTCATGAAATTTAACAATGTTGTATTACAAAAGATAGATTTAAATTCATGACTTACTATGACTAAGCTTCAAGAGATGTATTACCATCTATCTATGGTCGAATGTCAGTATTAGGGATAGAAATATGTTAGGTCGAGTTAGGTTTTGCAAGGCCTGAGCCTGGCTTGCCAATTTTTTTAAAAGCCTAAACCTAGCCTGCGGCCTGTCATAGGCTTACTTTTTAGGCATGAGCCTGGCCTTCTGAAAGCCTGATACGGCCTGCTAACTTGTTTAAAAGCTTGTTTCATATCAACATCTTAAAATAAGCAATGTGATATAAGTTTAAATAGACTAGCGAACTAATATATCAATTAGATTAAACTCTCTTTTGATAATCAACATGAAATTTTAAAGAATTTGACTATATATTGTATCACATTTCAATTCTAGTTTATAATAATACATATAAATATGCAAAAAATTAATGTAGACTAATAAACATAAATTACTGAAACAGTTAACATATTTTTATTTTAATTCAAAGTACAAAATATAATATAATAATAAATAAAATTATCCATATTTATTTAAATAGGCCTAAGAGGTTTTTTGAGTGGCCTTTGGCCTGGTCTTTTAAGCTAAATAGGCTTGTAAAAAAGTCTAGGCCTTCTCTATTTAAAAAAAAAGTCTAGTCTGATCTGGCCTGTTGTAGGCTAGACCGTAGGCCCTTGTAGGTTGGCCTGACATATTCTCATCCCTAATCAGTAGTAAAATGAAAAAAGGGCAATAGAATTTAAATTGAGAATTTAAATTGAAAATCATTCTTCTCATTCATACAATTGCTCATTCCCTTATATCTGCGTCAATTAACTCAATTAATTGTCGTTCATCATTTTTCAGCTGTAGTTAACCACCGTTATTACTTTTAAGATCGATTACAACATTTTTCATTTCTAGTTAACCACCGTTATTACTTTTAAGATCGGTTACATTGATTTAAAGAGTGATTTATGCTCCGTTTGGATTGACTTATTTGGAGCTTATGTGGGCTTATCTACTCGCATAAGCCTTTTTAAAGGTGTTTGGGTAAATAAAAACAGCTTATCATAGTTTCATAAGCTGCTTATGCCATATTTTAATAAGCCTAAATTTTCAGCTTACCCTCCGACTTAACAAGGAGCTTATGAATTTATGTAACCTCCTTCGATTCTCTCTGGATCCACTTTTTCAAAACATATATTTTAATTATAACTTTTTTTAAGGAATATTTTAATTATAATGTTAGTTATCTTTTGCGGTGCATGAGTAACAAAATTGTTATATACTTATCTTACTAAAGTAATATACCTAACTAAGATTTTTTTTTTTTTGTTATGTAAGAAAATGAAACTGAATAAAAAAAACAAACTTAACTTGTCTTTTTTTTTTTTTTTTTTTTTGTAATAAACTGTACACTAATATCTATATATATGATAAGTTTATTTACACCTCTAATGTTAATTTTGTCTTATATAAATATTGATATTTTTTTAAGAACAAATATTGATTATACTATATATATATATATATATATATATTGTTATAATTAATATATTATAATATTGTTTTTTTACGCCTTGATTAATTTCATAAAAAAAAATCTTGATAATTGTGATTCAAATCTTTGATTTTTTTGTTAAATTAAATATATTTAAAATTTCGATAATTGCTTATATAATGTCACGTCTAAACACTTCAATTTATGTTAGTACTTTTTAGTGTACATATCCAAACATAAATAACTTATCAAATATAAGAGTTTATGATGTAAGCTCTAATGTTATAAGCCCTAATACTATAAGCATTTATATAAACTGTTTATCCAAACGGGGCGTTAATCAATCTTAAAAATGTCAAGGGATAGTTAACCGCCTCTAATACAAGGGAATAAGCTAGAAGAGAAATTTTCATTTAAATTACTACTACTATGCGGTGGCAGTCCAGCCAACATTAGAATTAGGGCTTTTGGAGAATAAGTTGAAGGTATATATAAGTCCTAATTCCTAATTCCTAATTCCCTTCTCTATCTCGAATGAATTACATCTCCATGGCGTCGATCACAAAAATAGTCGGCTACAATAATTCCGTATCTCCGTTTCTCCTCACTTTCCGCAGAGCTATTGCTTTCAAGCTTTTCGTTGGAGGTATATATATATGTTCTTCACATTCCTCAATTCCTTTTTTAATTGTAATTTTTATCATTATTCAACATTATTTTCAATACTCTGTAAATAACCAAGCGTGAGCATGAAAATAGAAATTAATAGCCTTTTTTTTTTTTTTTTTTTTTTATCTTTTGTAAACTGAACTTGCTCTAGGTTTTCCTGTTTTATGTTATTGAGAACTTATTCAGTGTTTTCAGCTGGTGTGAAAATTTTGCCGTGGTTGCTGTTTTTTTTCTTTCTTGTACTTGATTGATTTGGATGCATAAATCCATGTATTCAGTGTATGTTTGGTTCTGCTGCGACGAAAATTGACGTTGGATGAAAAGATTTTGTAAAATTGGCTTTAGTGAAAATTGAGGTGAGCCTAAAGAGGTTTATGTTTGGATACATATTTGTGAATGTGAGTTGAACGATAAATTCTAATGTAAAAATTATGTTTGGAATCAAAATCTACCAATCCTAGTTCCAAGTTAGAATCAATATCATTTTGCTTGAAAAACATTCAAACATGTCAAAGTCCGTTGGCGAAGCTAGCCATTGTTTGTGAGGTGGCTAAATATAAAGAAATAAAATGAAACATATTTTGAGTGTTGTTTCGACAAGTTTTTATGTTAGCAAATCTCCGTTTGTAGTTGCTTAGCGATCGGAAGTGTCAAAATAAGATCAAATACTTCTATCAAACAAGTAGATATCTTTTGACTTTTTAATTTCTACTAGTTTTTGACAAATAAACTCATAGGGGTAGTTAAATATATATGATTGGGGTAGCTAATTATAAAATATGCTAACCTATTCAAATTTTATTTAAAAAAAATTAAATTAACTTCAGCACATAGCTTTTGATTATACATAGCTCGCCTCTGTCAAAGTCAGTTATACATCTATAGAATCAACTTTGGCACCTCCAAAAGTTATTGACCTTTGGAAATGGGTAATTGATTTTGCAGGACTTTCTTTTCACACAACAGAGAAAACTTTGTCAGATGCATTCTCAAATTATGGACAAGTTGTTGAAGGTAGCTTCAAAATAATTAATAAAATGCACTAACATTATGTTACTGTCATATATGGTTTTCTCATTGCTGGCCTTTACGATGTTTCTTTTTCCAGCTAAAGTTATAACAGATAGGATTTCAGAGAAATCTAAAGGGTATGGTTTTGTTACTTTTGCTTCACAAGATGAAGCTGAGAAGGCCATAACAGAGATGAATGAAAAGGTAATTGTTGAATTCATAACTCTGCTGCTCTTTTTAGCGTTAGAAGTGCAAACTAAAATTTCTCTTTGCAGGCACTAAACGGACGTGTTGTCTTCGTTGATTACGCAAAACCAGATACTAAACGCAGCATGGGAATGCCGATTGCCAGAGGACCTCCTGAAGATCTGAACAAACAACATACAACGGATTCTCCTCAAGACGCATGAGATACAATACAAGGTTTAACGCACTTGAGCAAGCAATGTGTTAAAAATAATATTAAACTTCTCTAAGACAAGCAATTTGATACTTTAGAATGTAAAATAAGTAATCTCAGCCGATATATATAATCTTATGCACGCCCATAGCAAATCATGAATGTGATAGAATATCAACCTTAGGTTGGGATTTGCTTATTTTACTCTCTAAAGTGAATTGCTACTTTAAATGAGTGAAATCAATAAAAAAATTAGCACAGTGTTTCTTGCATATGGAGGAATGTGTATTACTTAGAGTGGATAATTTAAGGATTTACGTAGTAAGTGTGGATATAAATAAAGATAAAGTTTGTATTCACCTCTAGATTCTTGTATACTGAGATTATATGACATTCTTTAATTTAAATAGACGATGAATATGGTTTTCTTTGCCCATTTAGAGGAGCCTCTTCATTATCTATGTTCTAAAACTGGAATACTATTATCATGTGGAAGGTTAATTTTGTGGCTGCTAGCCTTTTCTGTTGTATTTCTACGTTTGCGATGAGACTTTTAAATTATAAATTTAGTATGAAAACTAAATTTATTTAACTTTCTTTGAAATTTATCTTTGAGTTTGAGGTATGAAATTATTAACAATACTTTTAGGAAGAAAGAGTCACAAGAAAAGGGTGATCTATTTTAACGGAGACAATATTTGGTAAATCTTGATTCAAAGTAGGAAGAAAGATTGATTCATATTCTAGATTCAACTTAATGAATGAGTGTTACAATCTAGTCTAACACATTTACAATTATATTTGTAGTCGTGTATATTTTGTGATTGTTGATATTTTGAAAACTGCATACAAATCCAATTGCAATTGGATTCAGTTTTTATACTCCAGGATATCATATCATAGTAAGATTAAAAAGATGAAAACTGCATACAAATCCAATTGCAATTGGAACAATGTAAGAGGCCAATAAAAAGATTAAAATGTAATGTGTGTGAGTATAAAATTGTATTGTTGTTGTAAAAAGATATAGTTTACTTAAAAATAAAAATAGTAATTATTGTGTTTTATCAACAAAATATTGAAATTATTGTACTTAAAAATAATATTTTACGATAAAATTATCACAACAAAATTTCGTTTTAATTTTAGACTTAACAATTAATGCAACTTAAAAATATACGTGTATTGGATTGAGATTTTGCAAGATTGTTTTGGCAAAAAAAATCTTAAAGATTTTAAAAGATTTTGTGTGATTGTATTGATTTTGTGGAATTTTAAAAGACTTTATTTAAAAGACTTTTCACAATTAGGATTTTCAAACCAGGATTTCAATGGATTTATAACATAAGCTTTTGAGATTTCAAAAGAGTTTATGAGATTTTAAGATTTGAAAGGATTGCATGATTCTTAAGAAAAATTCAATATTACAGAGTGAATATAATAATAATAATAATAATAATAATAATAATAGTAATAATAATAATAAGTTACTCAAAATAATCAAATAATAATATTTGTTGGTTAACAACAAAATAACAGAAGGTTGTTGTCCTGTTAATGTAAGGTAAAATAATAAACAACAAAAAATATCTGTTAAAAAACCAAATAATTATAATAAATTAGAAAAACAAATTGATTTAAAAAATATTACACTTTTTATTGAGAGACAGAAAAAGAAAAAACTACATTTATGAACCAGTAGTGAAATACATGTATTAAGATAAAAACTTATATGACGAAATGTAATAGTTTGTAACGTGGACAACACCATTTTTCTTGACTGAAATGTGCACCTTCAACAATGAGAAACAATAACATAAAAACTTCAGAGTACGAGGAACTTGGAATAATTACGACGAAGGAATAGGTAGAGGCTATGACCGTGGGGTTATGAGATAATTTATGAATGTCTCAAAAAGTCTCAAGGTTTTAGTGTATTTTTAACTAAAAAGTCTCATAAAATCCATTCTACAAAAGAATCCATTAAAATCTGCAGATTTTTGAATACCAATAGACATTTTATAAGTTGGTACAAATCTTAATTGAATACCATGGAATTTGGTTGCCCTCAATAAAAAAGTCTTGATTGTCTTGATTGAATACCATGAGATTTATTTATGTTTCATAAAAGTCTTAATTGAATATCACCAGATTTTTTTATCATTAAAAAGTCTTTTAAAATCTCTTGAAATCTTGATTCAATACATCCCCTAAAAGTCTCACACTCGATGAGTTAAGATATGAACTTAAGTTTATAAATTGGAAGGAATTTTCATTTACAAGTTATTGGGAGAAATTTTCATTTATGAGTTAGGGTTTTATAAAGGATAAGTTAGGTTTAACATGACCAAATATTCTAAATTTGTTAAGGTGATGTTAAAATCTATTCATTGAGCCATATGGTTAAATTTGTCAAAAAAAGGTATTTGGTGTCATCACTATTGAACCATGTTTCAAATGTACAGTCATTAATAATATTTTCTGTTTAAAAAAAAATGTACTGGCTCAGGGACAAAAGGAAAGGTAGAGAAAATAAAGAAACACTCTAATATTCTCAAAGAAAAGTTATATTACTTGAATGATTCAATGCTTGATCCTTCAAAACACTTGGTGGTGAGCCTTATTTATACTACCTTGGGAAGGTTCTACATTACAAACTAGAATTATCTAGAAACATTGATTACAAAGAAAGGCCTAGAAACATGGATACTCTAGGTCATATGACTAGAAGGATCTAAAAACATTAAGATTTTCCTAGTGTATTATTTTATTTAGTAGAGTGTCTAGTAGCTTCCTTTAGAAACTTCCATATTATTCTTTAGTTTTCTAGAAACTTCCATATTATTCTTCATCATTAATCTGGCTCAGGGACAAAAGGAAAGGTAAAGAAAATAGAGAAACACTCTAATATTCTCAAAGAAAAGTTATATTACTTGAATGATTCAATGTTTGATCCTTCAAAACACTTGGTGGTGAGCCTTATTTATACTACCTTAGGAAGGTTCTACATTACAAACTAGAATTATCTAGAAACATTGATTACAAAGAAAGGCCTAGAAACATGGATACTCTAGGTCATATGACTAGAAGGATCTAAAAACATTAAGATTTTCCTAGTGTATTATTTTATTTAGTAGAGTGTCTAGTAGCTTCCTTTAGAAACTTCCATATTATTCTTTAGTTTTCTAGAAACTTCCATATTATTCTTCATCATTAATCTGGCTCAGGGACAAAAGGAAAGGTAAAGAAAATAGAGAAACACTCTAATATTCTCAAAGAAAAGTTATATTACTTGAATGATTCAATGTTTGATCCTTCAAAACACTTGGTGGTGAGCCTTATTTATACTACTCTAGGAAGGCTCTACTTTACAAACTAGAATTATCTAGAAACATTGATTACAAAGAAAGGCCTAGAAACATGGATACTCTAGGTCATATGACTAGAAGGATCTAGAAACATTAAGATTTTCCTAGTGCTTTATTTTATTTAGTAGAGTGTCTAGTAGCTTCCTTATTATTCCATAGTATTTTAGAGACTTCCATATTATTCTTTAGTTTTCTAGAAACTTCCATATTATTCTTCATCATTCTCCCCGAGTTGGAGAAGACTCGTCCTCGAGTCGAAAGTCTTCTTCATCGCCAAAGTATGGTGAAAGATCAGCAACATTGAAAGTAGCAGAGACTCCATAGTAATCCAAGGAAAAATCCATACTAACAATTTCCCAAGGTGGCTTAGGAATTGGACGGAACATATATAACTTTGTTGTATCCTTCAATGGTTCCTTTGTGACTAGAAGTTATAGTGACTTGAATTCCTCTTTTCCTTCAATGAATTCATTGAGTGGTAAACGTGTCAACTTGATTTTAATACCATATTTCACAAAAGTGTTGATGTTGGTATAACCATCATATAATGCACGATGATCATATTGCCATGGCCTCCCAAGATGAGTGTGGCAAGTATCCATTGGAATAACATCACACCGTACATTTTCTTTATAATTCTTGTCAATGGAAAATGAGATAATGGAGTGTTGAGATACTTTTACCTCGTCATCCTTGTTGAGCCATTGCAGCTTGTATGGATCTTGGTGATTAATCATTCGGAACTTTAACTCTTCTTCTATATAGTTTGATGCAACGTTTTCACCACTTTTATTATCGATGATGACATTAAAAACCATGTCTTTGTTTCTTGATGTTTGGAAACTTTTTTCAGTCTCCAAATATTCACCATATTCAGCAAGAACATATTCTTCGTCATATATTGGTTCGTCATGCTCCTCTTTTTCCAATGCTTCATGAATGTCATCGGGACCATATTCATCATATATTGGATCTCCTTTTCCCTCTTCTTCAAACACTTCACAAATATCAGCACCAACATATCCTTCATCGTAGATTGGTTCTCCCATCGTTTCGTCTTCAAACAGTTCCGGAATGTCTTCTTTTTCTTCTCCAAAAATATTGTTTATCTCCCTATTAACAATGGTGACTGCTTTATAATTCACACAATCTATGGCTATGTGTCCGTACCCTTGACACATGAAACATTTAGGTATATTGGTATTTATCTCTGTGATTGTTTTATGACGGGGTTTAAATGTGAAAATAGGTTTGTGAGAGTCAATTTGATTTTTTGTGGGGGAAAAATGTCGGTATGAAGATTTTTTGGATAATTGTGGTTGAGTAAAATTGTCTTGATAATAATGGGGAGGTAAATATTTACGGATTAGTTTTTGACGCATTTTCTCCCACGTCTTGATCTTGCTTTTTCCTTCACGCTTGCGTTTCCTTTTAAGATTTTCCCACCAAATTGAAGCGAGTTTCTTCAGCTTGGCAGCAACGATCTTTACCTTTTGCTCCTCCGGATCCTCCTTATATTTAAATAAACGTTCCACAATTTGTAGCCAATCCAGAAAATCATCTGGTTGTAGATTCCCTTCAAAATCTGGAATGTCTACTTTAATATCATTCATCTGAAGCTCACGTCGTTGTGAGCGACTGCTTCTAGATGATGAAGAGTCACTACCGGAGACATGATCTTTCAATCTCTTTTGTTGTGCTTCCAAAAGGGCTTGTTGGGCATTGACAGTCTCTTGTAGTTGTTGAATTTGTCGCCTCATTTTTTCCATCTCTTGCAAACTTTTTTCATTTTGTCTTCGAGGTGGCATTTGGACGATGACGGTTCAACAAACTATATGGTAAAGATTGTGGTTATGAGTGGTGGTTTTGTTGGTGGTGAAGACTTGTTAATCAAGGGTTTTCTTCACTTCCCAAACAAAATGACGGGGTTTGTTTTGCGAACAAAATGGTTACAAAGTGAAGTTTTACAAAGGCAACTCCTTGCTCACTTGAAAACTCACTTTCCGTTGATTTTTCGCACAAACTCAACTTTGAGGTATCGTAACCAGCTCTGATGCCAAATCTGGCTCAGGGACAAAAGAAAATGTAGAGAATATTAGAGTGTTTCTCTATTTTCTCTACCTTTCATTTTGTTCCTCAGCCATGTACAGTTTTGAGAATGAGAAGCATGTTAAAAGTCTCACACATATGATTAGTGTATTGAGCATGAGAGCATGTTAAGAGTACCGAACTCAATCCTTCAAAAAAGAGTAGCGAACTCAATATTCACTTAACAAACAAATATTTTGATTCCTTCAAAAAACAGGGGTGAAATCAAAGAACTCTTTTATGTGTCGCAGTATAAAATAAATGAATAAATAAATTTATCAAAGATTCAAAACAAACTATTCTTCTGCGTCAAAGTTGGCAGATTCATTTTTCTTCTGTACATGATTGGCAGGTTTTATATTTTCCCCTCAAAACAAAAAATAAATGCGCCGACTGTGGGGATCGAACCCACGACCACGTGGTTAAAAGCCACGCGCTCTACCACTGAGCTAAGTCGGCTAATTTATTATGATAAGAAGCGTGTTATTTCATATACAATTCTATTAACTTGCTTATAACAAATAAAAATTACGCCGTCTGTGGGGATCGAACCCACGACCACGTGGTTAAAAGCCACGCGCTCTACCACTGAGCTAAGACGGCTGTTTGACTATTATGGTTAATTAAGTTTTTAGTCCCTATAAATATTCACGGTTTGTTTTTAGTTCCTACAAAATAAAATTACATTTTTTAGTTCCTGTGACATTTTCCTTAAGCATTTTAGGGACCAAAAATGTTGATGGAAATTTTTGACAAGGACTAAAAATGTTGATGGAAAAATTTTATAGGGACTAAAAACATTAACGGAAAATTTTGTAGGGACTAAAAAGTGTGATTTATTTGTATAAGGACTAAAAAAAAACTGCAGATATTTATAGGGACCAAAAACTTAATTAACCCTTACTATTATACACAGTAAATATTTTGTTTTGTTTTATCTATATTATTAGTTATTACTTTTTTTTTTTTAGCAAATTCTAATATATTCAGAAATTAGAGATCCAAATAAGCAAGTTCAGTTACAAAAGGATGAATAAAAAGGGTAGTAGTTTCTTCAATCAACATCCCCTTCCTATTTTGTGCAGCAGACCTAGCTTTTGGTTTTAAAGGCGAATTCAATGAGAATTGTTCTTGACATATTTTATAAGGCTGAGGCACATAAGTAAAATGCATTTTTGTCTCCTCGGTAGTTAACGGTTGAGAAATTCAAAAACCAGCTGCAGTTAACTGCCGAGGAAAACCTCGGTAATTAACTGCCGAGGATCTTCTGCTACAAATCTAGCATAAGTTCTCTCATCCATTATTCATCTCATCTTCCAAAAAAATATTCCAAATCTCTCTCACAAATCTCTTTAAAAACCCAACCAAATCCAACCAAATTTATTCAACAAAATCACAAGTAAGTAATTATAATGCTATTAACTTACATTTTAGTAGATTTACATAGTATAATTCATTTTTAGAGTAAATGTTAGTTGCTTAATTTAGTTAAAATGTTTGTATGATGTTTATGTTATAGTTTAAAATTTTAGGGTAATATTTTAATTTGGTGTTTTATATTTATTTTTTTATTTTAGTTTTTAATTAGATTTACATGTTATAAATCATTTTTAGATTAGATGTTGGTTGATTAATTTAGTTAAAATGTTTGCATGATGATTATGTTATAGTTTAAAATTTTAGGGTTATTTTTTAATTTGGCGTTTTATATTTATTTTTTTATTTTAGTAAGAGTATATGATTTATTTTAAGAGTAAATATAAGTTGAATAATTTTGTTATATTTTACGTCATAACAAAAAAAATTATGTTAAACATAAGTTGAATGATTTATGTTATAGTATATGATTAATATTTTTTATTTTAGTAAGAGTATATGATTTATAATTTTAGGGTTATTTTTATGATTTTTAGAGTCTATGTATAATGTGAACATCAAGTGTTTGATGAAATGTTTGAATGAGTTTTTCATTGATTGTTTTTAATTTCTTATTGTGTAGATTTGAAATAACGGCTGTGTGGATCGACGTTCATGCACAATTCAACGGCGGAGAACCTCAGAGGTTGAAGGTTCGGTGTCTTAGTGTAACGTTAAGAGGTCTCAAGGATGAACTGACTGAATTCAACCAAGGAGTCAACCCCAGAGACACAAGGAGGGTGGAACACGTTCGGTATAAACGTCCAACGAACGACGAGGGGAGAATATCATTCACTTTGGTGGAATTAACGAACAACGAAAACGTGACACTGATATTCAAGTGTCAAGGAATGCACCTCATTCTTTTGACACTTGAATACCAGCGTTCAAGATGCTGATAGAATACTGGAGTCCTGTTGTTTAGCAAGTTTGAATTTGCCCCATTTAGTGGTAAGATAATTGTTGTAGTTGGAAGGTGCATTCCGGAATGTAATGTAATGTGATAACATATATAGTTGAATATGCATGATACATTTTGTTTTGAATTGAACAATAATTATATTATTTATTCACTTTTCGAATTTATTTATTCATTACGCAATTTTAATTAGTTGAATTCACATTAGATTTAATTAGTTTTTATTCGAATACGCAATTATTCAAAACGCGACTTTAATCGAAATTATTCCAAATGCGATTTTATTCTAAGTAACATAATGTCAAACAAAATGTGCACGACACGAAAATAAAACATAAAAAAATCCAAAACAATTAGGCATTAAAAGCCATTACATTCATTCTTCCTCATCACACAAGTCAATCGGGTTGCCCGCTACAGTCCCTGGGGCACCTTGTTTTGGTTGAGGACCAAAATAGCATGTCCTCCCGCTCCTCCTCAACCTCGAGTGATTGTACACCGGCGGCACCTTCGAACCCTTCTTTTTTTCGGAACCATCACAAACAATTCAGTGCCATGCCATAGGCGATTTTTCTTTGTTCTTCTCATCAACCTGAACGTTACCCTGATTCTGATTCTGAGACATATCTACATTAAAAAAAAATGGCGATCAAAACCTATCTAAACAACAATGCCATAAAATCGTAAAATCAAAAACTAAACCTAAACCTAAACTATCATCAAAACCTACACCTAAACCTAAACAATTCTACAACGATTCATCAAAACCTAAACCTAACAATTCAATAAAAGTTCTCTAACAATTCTAACCATTCTAACCTAAACTATCCTAACATATCATAAAATCAATAAAACCTATATAATCAAAATTTAACCAAAAAAAAAAAAAAAACAATTCGTCCACAAAACAACAATGCAATAGGATTAAAAAAACTTACTTATTTTTGTGATTGAAATTGGTTTGGAATGGCAGAAAATAGCACCTAAGAGAATGAAAACCGCAACAATGGAGTTTTGGAAACTCATATGTCTGTTATGTTCTTATAACAAATTTTGGCAGTTAACTACCAAAGTTTTTCTCGACAGTTAACTGCCGATGGAACAAAAACGTATTTTACTTGTGTGTCTCAGCCTTATGCAATATGTCAACCGCAAACATCATCATACACTCGTGGTAGTTTATATATGAGATATGCTTGCGGTTTTACGTGTATGTCACGCTTGAGTATTTGTTTCAAGTGGAGTAGGTTTGAAATTCGACCAAATTTTGGGAATGATAACATGGAGACTGAGGCACATATTTGTTTTGTTTTTAATTTTCATTGAATGCAAGCGGTTTGCATTCAATTTTTAGAGAGATAGAAGTGATTTTAAAACTATGAAATTGATTTTGATATTTTTTTTCCTTTAAAAAAAGTAAAATTGATTTTGTCTTACAATTAATGTTTAAGAGTTAGCTCCATCGTAGTCCCTGTGGTCATTGCACTACAAATTCCTTCACAATGTCTCAAAGTGGTATTTTTCTTCACTAGAGGGTAAAATATTAAACATTCAAATATCAAATGTATTATTATTGCAACTAGCAACAGTGCCATTTCCGAACTGAATGGCAAAGCATAACAAGATAATATAATTTATTTATCTACTTACTATATTATAAAGATAAATCCCTATGAATTTACCATTTTGCCCCTATAAGGGGCATTTTAGTAATTTTTTATTGATGGGGTGTGGTTAGTGCCACCTCATCATTTTTAGAGTGCATTTCCCATTTTGCCCCTCACCATTTTTTTTAATTATTTTATAATTTTTATATTTTAATAACTTTTAACTATTTTTCAATTTTTATTTTTCTAACTATTTTTCAATTTTGACTCAAATTAAGTTGCTTCTACATTGCCGTTGTGGGAGATTAAGGTATCGTTTGACCCGGCTTTTTTCCAACTTCTCTACATTTTTAAGGAGAAGTTAGGTCAAACACACTAACAATTATTTTAATTTCAATATTGTTTAATCATCACAACCTAACAAATATTTTTATTCACACTTTCATTTAATGATACCAAATACTTTTATTTCCTTTCTTCAACCTCGCAAATATTTACACACACACATTAACGTTTAGAGTAATATTTTATGTCCGTCTGTCTGTGTTTTTGTTACGTTGATGCATATAATTTTTTTTAGTGTTGCTTGGTTGAGTGCTACCTCACCGATTTTTTTTTAACTATTTTTCAATTTTTATATTCTTAAAAACTTTTAACTATTTTCCAATTTTTTTATTTTTAACTATTTTTCAATCTTTTCTCTCAAATTCAGTTGCTTCTACGTACACTGCCGTTGTGGGAGATTAAGATATCGTTTGACCCAATTTTTTTTCAACTTCTCTACATTTTTAAGGAGAAGTTAGGCCAAGTACAATATCAATTAAGTACTTACTAAAAAAGGTAAATTTTTTTAATGCATAAAATTGAATGGAATGAGCTTTGGCCAAAAGTTGTTGAATGCTACTTCAAAAAACTACTTCTCGACAATTTATTTCACAAGCATCTCTCTTCAATTCATGTTGGGAACCTTTTCTTTTATTTTCTAATATTATATTTCAATATGTTTTTTTCTTCCATTTAATTTATTTTTAGCCGTTCCATTTAATTTTTTTAAGGAGGTTCCATTTAATTTTTTTAAGTAGGTTCCATTTAATTTTATTACCTTTTTTTCAAAGAAATTCTATTATCTTTTTATCACTTATATATTTAATTTAAATATCGTTTAATCATAACAACCTCACAAATACTTTTATTCACGCTATCATTTAATGATACAAAATATTTTTATTTTCTTTCGTCAACCTTACAAATATACAGACACACATATTAGCGTTTAAAGTATATGTGTGTCTGTTTTTTTTTTGTTACGCTAATGCATATAATTTTTATAAAATTTTGATTTTAATTAAAAGTAAAATTGTAGATGTCTTTTCTTCAAAAAAGGTATAGATGCCTAAAAAAATTATACTTATCTTATATATATATATATTGCACCATTATATCGTAACAAACTATGCATATCTTTTTCTTATTCAAAAAAACTAAACATTGCTAAATAGAAAAGGTATTATTTTCTATTTTGTCAGCATCAGATGATAGGTTTTTTTATAAGTTTGATAATGACCCGAAAGATGTCTTTCCTTATGTAGTGGGAATATAGTTGATGTAACACTATGAGAAAACTATTTCGTAGCTTTATCATTTACCATCTATTTACCTTGAGTTATTTGCTTCCATTTTGTAGTCAATGACAATCCAAATATATGTAATAATTGGTCAGGTTCGAGGCTGCTCATCAACCTACATCATCCGGTTGTTGAGAAGTTTAAGACTTAGTAAGTTTGCATTATGATTTCACAATACATTGTTAGAGTAACTTATTATTTCACAATCCGATTTGATTATTTTTTTACCATGTTTCTTGAATTGTTGTCGTGACCTTAACACTTCTCAAGCTCAGAGTCAAAGCTTCTGTTAGAACTTAAGTCAGAGTTCGACTTCTTCTCAATGTACTTCGTACAACGATTTTTCCAAACTGTCTCAGGTTAGGCCAATTGCTGAATTTATAAACTTAGTCAATGTCTGCTTTTTTTATGCACAAACATGCTTTGAGTTTTCTTACGCATAAATTAAAAATACATATTGTATTATTCTTTATTTCATGTGCATAATTTGTGTTAGGAAACATACTGCATCACTATTTGGAAAACAACTAAATTCAATCCTAACCAGTTTAGATTGTATTATGAGAGTTGCACCAAATGTTCGAAGACATCAACGTCAAATGGTGCTAGCTATATATGCACATGCGGAAGTGATGCTTAATTTCCATTTATTTCAACAATGTTAATTGGTCAACGGGGTGCATATAATGTACATGCATGCAGGAAGATAATAGGAAGATAAATTAGAGGTCATGCTACATTTTCTTTAGCTTAAAATTAGTTATGCTACCTTTATTTTATAAATTACATGTATCTATATTCGCATACATCTTATCCATGTAAATATGCATTAGACTAATATTGCAGTTATTTTCCTGTTTAGCATTTCCCATACGAAGTGTCAAGAACAATTCTGAAAGGAAAGCGCAAAACAATCACTCTCATTGATGACTAGACACAGAGACAGTATAATTGTCACCTCATTACCGCCGATAGAGCAAGCTATAAAAATTACTTAGGTGGGCAGTGGTTCAATTTCTGCAGATAACGAGTGATGGAAGAAGGTGGTAAGCTCATCTTTGATCTCGGAAAGTCACAGAAGAAATTGCAAATTCGAGTTGTTCCAAAGTAGATCTTTGTTGTTGAACTATTTGAACTTCTACCATTTTGACGTATCGCTTTGGACCGTAGTCGTAAACTATCTTGACTTTGGGATGTCATTTGTTCTTTTCATTTTGTCTGGTGTAAATATTGGCAAAAATCTCTTTTTGGTTATTCTATGAAACCTGCAATCTCTTTTATAAACCTGACTATTATGTAACGTTAATCTGCACATTGTTGGTTCCTTCATTGGTTCCAATTAGTTTCATGTTAATTGTAATGTTGTTTTCCTAATCTCTTGAACAAAATAAAACATGCTCTTTTCCTACAGTAAATATTTATAATGCTTTGGTAAATGTTTTAGAAATGTACATATATATAACTTCTAATTAACACTGCAATTTGTTTTATACATAGCACTTCTCAAATGAGATATCAATGACATTTCTAAAAGGAACACGGAAAACAATCACACTCATCGACAAATAAGCTCTAAAAAGGTATGAGTGTCGCTTGATAATGACAAAGAGAGCAAGTTACAAAAAATACTTAGGCGGCCAATGGTTCAAATTTTGTCGAGAACATATGTTAGAGGTAGGTGATAAGTTAATTTTTAATCTAGAGAAGCCACACCTAAAAATAAGCACGTTCAAGTCGTTTACAAATAAAGATTTGGTGTTCATGATCCGCACTTTCAACAGATCACCTTAACTCTAATCCTAAACTAGATTATCTTCACTCACCGATGCTACTTCTTTGCTTGATTTCATTTGATGTAAATATGTGTATCAATCATTTTTTGGTAACTCTATAACAACAACACCCTTTTTTATAATTTTGAATAATATGTAAATTCACACATCATTGGTTCCTTTATTGGTTCAAATTGTTTTCATCATAAATATTATGTCAATTCCTAATCTCATAAACTGATTATATGTTCTCTTAAACAGCCCATACATATTTTACGATGAATCACAATGTTCCGTCGTTTTAACATCTCTTCTTTCGAAGAATTTTTTTATCGAATATGTTATTGAACTCGTGCGAAGCACACAGTTTTGTAACTACTCCATCCGTCCCAAATTGTATGACGTTTTGGGCATTTCATACATATTAAGAAATGTAATTAATATTGTGTGGGAAAGAGATATTATGAGTTATTTTACAAAATTGTCATCAATAAATGATATGGGAAAGATAAATGAAAGAATTGAAAGAAGAGAGAGTAATAAATAGTTAAGGATATAATAAGAAAAGTAACATTAATTTTTCATTGGTATTGTAAAACGAGATACAATTTAGGATAAATATTTATTCCAAAGTGACATACAATTTGGGACGGAGGGAGTAGTTTATTTTTTAAAATTAATGTCATTGAATAAGGGTTAAAGTAATCAATCCTTCTGTCCTGTTTGAAAAAATAATAATTACAAAAAAATTCTAAACTCACATTGATTTGAAAGAAATACTATAAGATAAGATTTAATTGAATTGCAGAAAACAACCATTGATGCAGCCAATGTTGTCTTTTTTTTTTTTTCCTTCTGTTGCATATAGCCAATGACCCAATGTTGTCTATCATCTGGTATAGATTCTATTTATGACAATGAATAACCAACCATTAGTTATGAATCTACAAGTTGATTGGATAAAATCTTCGGTATAGATTCTATTTATGATAATGAGTAACCAACCATTAGTTATAAATCTACAAGTTGATTAGATAAAATATTCGCGTACACAAAGTCATACAAATACCATGTTCATTACTTACAGTTTAAAATTGTTCCTTGTCCCTTCTATTTGTATTTGGAACTAGAAATTATAAAATATAAACACAACAGTACTATATAGAAATCAAGAGAGAAAGAGAGTGGAAAAAGCCGCAACGGACAAAGCAGCGAGACTGACGCAAAGCATATCCAACCTTCTTTCACTTCTCAATTTCCTCTCTTTCCTTTCTACCTTCCTCTTCACAAACTCCACGTATCTTTCTTTTCCTTCTTTTTCACTCCTCAATCTTTTCCTTTCACCTTCTAATGCTCTTTGTAAAATCCCCAAACTATCCCCCCCATTCAATTGATTCCCATCCATGTCCTCTATCTGAAAACACGCTTCCCTCACTTGCATTTCCCTTCCCAACGTCACCAGTAAACTACAAACCGTTGCTTCCGTCGCTGATCCCTTCTCTCCGCCGTGTAACACCGTCGCAAATCTCACCTGTATATCTCCGGTTAGCCAGTGACGGTTCACTGAAACCGGTTTCCTACTTGAAACATTCACCGCACGCTTTCCACTCGGATCAATCACTATCCAACTCAAACTCAATTCCTCTTCTAGATTCTTACACTCTTCCTCAGTTTTCAGATACTCCATATCTGTTTCAACCGAATCCTTCGGGTCGAGAATATCAACCCGAAATGGAGAGTACCTGAACCAACCGGATACCGTCTCAGTCTCCACTACTCTGGATAGAATCATCCGTCTCCTGTGGAATAAATCAACCGCGGATAAAAATTCCGGTGTGGTGTTAATATTCACGCGGCGGTGGTGGTGGAAGGTTTTAGCGGTTACGGTGGAGAAAGAATCGGAGAAGAAAGAACGAGAGGTGTTAGAGAAGGTGGAGATGACCTGGCGAATGCGTGGCGTGTTTGTGGAAGGCCACGTGGAGTGACA
This sequence comes from Medicago truncatula, assembly GCF_003473485.1. Classification (NCBI taxonomy): domain Eukaryota; kingdom Viridiplantae; phylum Streptophyta; class Magnoliopsida; order Fabales; family Fabaceae; genus Medicago; species Medicago truncatula. The sequence goes on from NC_053048.1 coordinate 49,712,577, forward strand.
TATATTTGTCCATAAATGGTCGTGTGATGAGAGGGTGTTAAGCTGAGAGCACGTGCTGGCTGCAGAAGCAAGTGAAGAACCGTCAAGGTACGTGAGGATATGGGTTTGGATTATATCTGGTGGCACGGCGGAGAAGGTGGCTCCCTCCGTTGGTGTGGTTTTGCCGATAGTGGAAATGACCATAGTGTGTTATTATAGTAAGCATGGAACAAGTTTTTATTACTTGTGTGCTGTTGTTTGTATTTATATATGGAGAATGAGAGGGAGAAGCGGTGGGTGCAAACTAAACTACAAATGCAATACATGATGGAGAGGTCAAATCAGGTAGCGTAGTTAATTACGAGACTACCCTTCTACCACCGTTGACTTCAATGTTAATAACTTCTGCTTCATCATATGGAGTCTGGTCAGTGTTCAGATTATTCACCGGTAGCAGAGCTCGCACGGCTCGTTTGAAACGTGTATATTTTTTTTATAAATAGAATCATGACGTGATAATATTTTTTATACTTTTCAAAGTTTACATTTTTGACACATAGAAAAAGCAAGATTTCAATTGACACAGACATAAAAATACGCCAACTAATTTATAATAATTTTTGACAAATTTTTATCTCAGATTTATATTATGTTTTTATTCTTTCTCTATCTTTTTCTTTTTTTATTGATTTTGATCAATTAAAATAAAGAAAAACAAAGTTGTTGTAGAAGTTGTTTATAAAAAATTGTATAAATATTATTACTATTAAAATATACAGCGGTTAAACCTTCACTTATTTAAGTATGTTTTAAATTCTCAATCATTAGATACACATGCATATATAGTCACTTGTGATTTTTTTTAAATGTTAGATAGTGTTCTAGATTCTACCAACAAAAAAAAATAGTGTTCCAGATACGGATAAACATCTAAAATGAGGGTGGCACTTCAGTGACTTTGTGGATGAAAGAAAGTGATGATTGAATGATTAAAATAAATTATTTTGATGAGAGAGAATTATTAATTAGGAGAGAGATAGAGACAAAGGCACCCAAATTTTATTTATGAATTCTTAAAGCATCAATATCGCCTGCAAATTACCGCGTCCTCACATTTCCCTATAGCACCATGTCAGCTTTTTAATTGGCACCATGATAATGTATTGCTACGGTAGTTTTCTAGCTTTCTTTGATAAAAAAAATAATATAAAATATAAATGTAAGAGATATTGTGATGATTAATAAGATCCATTTTAAAATTTTAAATGAGTGGTATGAATATTTAAAAAATGTAGTTGAGTCGTTTAAAGGCACCAAAATGCTACCCCTAAAATGAAAAAGCCATTGAACAATAATCATTATTCAATCATACTAATAGAAAAACCCTTTCATCAAAAGTGATATCTTAAATTTTTAAAACAAGTTTTATTTATCAATTCTTTAACCAATGTCCTAAAGCATCTATATCATGAAACACATGTTTACAAAACTTTTATTTTTAAGTCTTATGCTAACTTGTATCTTTAAGGCACATGTTAAGGATTCAAAAATAAAAATATTTTCTAAAGTTTTTTGTATTTAATTTATTATAAATTTAAAAATTAAATTCAAGACACACATTCCAAAAAAAATACTACTACTATAATTGATTCATTAACTTGCATCTTTTAAGGCTCAAGTTAGTTTTTCCTCTTTTTAAAAAGCGGTTATGATTTTAATTATAGCTATTTATAGATATCTTGAAAAATAGGGAGATCTACTCCCCCGTTTCAAAATATAAGCAAAATTCACTTTTTAAGTTCATTAATTTAATGATGTATGTGATCCATACTATGAAGCACATACATATAAATCTAAAAAGTGAATTTTACTTATGTTTTAAAACGGAGGAAGAATTTAGCTTGGAAATGTGATAAGCGTTACCGCCTGAACTAGTTTTCTCGGATCACTAAAATATAATGAATGCGTAGCGTATCATCATCACAACCTGCGGGATACTCATTTCTCTTGGAGTGATTCATAAATGTCCTTGTCAATTTGCTTTCACATGCCTGCGTAAGAGTCGATGATAAATGTTTACAAAAAATAAAGAAGAAGGATCCATTTAAAAAATATATTAATAGTTGAATTAGTGATTTATAGTATTAAACTTGATCATAGATAGATCATACAAAATCATGTGACAGGCAAATGGCGTAGGAAGGAATTGGTCCACAAGACCACAACAACTTGGGTCGAAGTCAGTCAGGTCGAGTTAAAAGAAGATAATATATTAATGAATATGATAAAACTATGAAGTTGTAACTGTTGTATTATATTTCTCACTTTTTTTTTGTTGAAATGTACTCTCACATTTTAAATTTATATATCACATAAATTAATTATTTCATAAATTTAAAAGGTTTTTTTTTTTTTTTATAGATGCGACCGAAAGGAGTATTCCTCTTACTTTTTTTAATAGAGTGTGCCTCTTGCTTTAATTTCATTGTTTTTTGCACGAGGCACACGATATATGCACGTCGCACGTTATGCATGCAACAATAAATAAGAGGAAAAAGTTGATGCTAACTAATTGAAAGGCTTCCCCTGGATCTTTTTCTGAAGTATCCTGGATCTTTTTTATATTAAAAGAAACGTCTATCAGTATCAAAAGTATAGATAGAATTTGTTGGCAAATCAAGAGAGTATACTACATGTTTCAAAATGAGAAATGTTATTTGAACGATCATTTTGTAACGACTATTATGGCAATTTTCTATTTCATACCTATAATTTATTTTCATTTTCTCTTAGTTGTTTTAGTTTTTATGTCAAAACTTACATTTATTTATATATTTTGTTTGTCTCACAAATAGTCCTATAAAATATTTGTTCAAATAATGTTGCTCTTCAAAATAAGCTACAGCTTAGCCCATAAATGGACATCAATAGTTTATAGACAAACCATTAAATAGACTTACCTTGGGGCCACCTTGGAGAACCAAGTCATGAATGATCAAGAGCAAATCATGGTCCATGTACATTCCACACTCCTCCATTGAGACCGTCCGTAATCCTCCTATTATGAAATTTAATTCATGATTCATGTCAAAACTCAATTACACATCTTTTAGGCTATACAAGTCATTCATCACTACTTTCTATATAAAAAAGTCATTCATCACTAATTCTCGAGGTATACTTCACTTTAAACCTAGTCACCACCTTAAACGCTTACTAATTTGAACGTCAAAATGTTTGCAGATACATCATACTTTTGAAACCAAATACGGTCATCCAAGAAATTTTCTTCCACTCATCCGTCGTCTACAGATCTTGGTTGAAACAATATTGTTTAAGGGATTCATAAAAACAACTTTTGTGTTGGTGATAAAAAAAAATAACGTAAAACAATAAATTCATCATTTTCTTATACAAACTTTCTCTTTTAATTTTTTTTAAAATACTCCAATGACGTCTATTAGCATTCACGTAACATCCTGTCTTGAAAAAAGTTACCATCACAAAAAAAATAATCAAAGAAAGGATAATCAACAATATACAATCGTGTGATCAAACCACAAACATGAGACACAATTTTTTTATATAGTTGATAAAAAAGAATTTCATAATAAGAAAAATGTTGGTTTAATTACCTTGTTTTATTCTTCAACTTAATTTTGAGGTTTACTTTAGCTCAACTATTTATAATCAACTCTCCTTTTTAAACCTAGCCGTCATCACCTTTCTCCTTTTTGGATTTTGAGGGGTGGAAGAAATAGACCAAAAAGCATATTTTTGATCGCGTTCAAAGGGAACAACCAAGGATGAGGACTATGATGGTTAGTATAATTCTTAAACTTACTATTAGGTTAGTCTTTGTGCTGATGCAATTCCGATTATATAATCAAAAACAGTTTTCCCTAAATTCTTGACACAAGAGGGGTGTGTAAGGAGTGTTTGAATTTTGTAATTCAATAAAAACAAGAAACGTGCTTGTTATATGGGTTTTCATATTGTATAATTCGAATAAATGAAACATTCATTTTCCACCCAAAAATAGAGAGAAAACTCAATTCAAATAAGACCACGTAGTGAAAATAGTAATGACCTTAGAGAATTTGAACACTATTTTGAGAGCTCAAATAGTTTAAAACTTTTTCCAGCAAAAATCATATTAGCTGTATACATTAAAAAAAAACAGTTTAATTTTCTATTTTCCAAATTACAATTTCCATTTTCCATATAAAGAAAATGTCTGTTGAACTTTTAATGTGTATCGTGAACAAAGTTTTTTTAAAATTTAGTTTGAACTTCTCTTTGTTCAACATATCTAGTTTAAAGTTTGAACTTCTCTCTCTTTTTTTTTTTTTAAAAAAAAAAAAATTTAAGCTATTGACTTTATTTTTTTATCAAATAATATCATTAGATTGTGTTTCTGAATTCATTCTCTCTCAACCTCCGTATTTGATTACATTCAGGTTAAAAGAACAACTAAAATAAAAAAATATTGAAAAAAATAAACTTGTTTAGAAAGTCAAAGCGAGAAAGTATAGTAATGTTGTAATTCAGTGTAGCTATTTGCAAATAAAAAGTCAAAATAAATAATTTCAAGTAATATAATATAGGAGAAATAAATAGGCTGACAAAATTACATCAAAAAGTGAAGTTTATAATGATAAGATTATAATCTGAATCAGTTAAATTATCAATAATTTTAAAGATCCAATTTTAATATCCTAACACATAGTAAGTGTGCAACAAGAAACCGATCCTAACCGCAATGATTGCTAAATTTATAAAAATGAAAAGAAAAAGAAACTGTAATGTTGTAACCGAAGGAAGAAAAGTGAAAAGGAACTTTTATGTGGTGCCGAAGAACAAAAATAATGAAAAAGAACTGCCTTATGCCTTATGAACCTATAATAATAAAAAGGGTTAATGGTGCTTTACCCCTTATAATATAGATCATTTTTTGTTTTTCCTATAAAATATATTTTTTTATTTACCCCTGTAAAATATATTTTTTTGAAATACCCCCCTAATAGGTCATAAAAAACGACTTTATTTTCTTTTTTCATAATTTTTTCGTTTTTTTATGACTTATTAGGAGGTATTTCAAAAAATATATATTTTACAGGGGTAAATCAAAAAAAATATTTTACAGAGGGAAATACAAAAAATGACCTATATTAATCATAATGAAAAAGACATGCTATCAAAAAAGGAACTGTTAGACGTTAAAAAATAGGATTCAACACTATATATTTGTTTTGAAAGTCATAATATTTCAGCAAAAACGAAAGTGACAATGGTTAAAGTTGCAAAGTGTTGTCATGTGTTACCCGATTCAATTCCCTACAAAAGGTTATGTCAGAACTATTTAACCGTTATTAGTATAATAAAAAATAAAAATAGAGATAAAAATATCATAAGATATTACTCATATTAAACTATAGTTTCATCTAGAAAATTCGATTAATGAATCAAGAAATACAAAATAAGTTATGTTACATGTAGGTACTTCGATTAACGAATCAAGAAATACAAAATAAGTTATAAAAAAAAAAGGTTTATATATCAAATAAAACAACTAACATGACTACTAAATTGTCAATCCATTTTTTTTCCTCATAATATATCAATATCATTTTTAAGACAAATTACTAATATTAAACCTTTTTATGAATAGGAAAGTAATGTAATACTCTAAAGTTTTCAACACGCAACATACTACACACCAACTATTTGGGTTTGACTTCTAAACAGTTTTTTTTTATTTTTTGGTCGAATACTTCTAAACTGTTACTTCAATGGAAAATTCAAAAGAATACAAAAAATCATTCCATAGATGATAGTATAAAGTGTTCTCAATTAATCATAGAATAAATAAACACATTAACCAAAACTATTAAGTAATCAAGCCGTTAGTATAAATGAATAATAATGAAAGTTCATCGAATTAACCAACACTTGCATAGTAAAAATAAGAGCAATGTTATATATCAAGAAAGATTTTATTAAAAATTTTTTAAGAATGACATAGCAGAATAATCACCCTTATATTTTATCAAGAAATTGTCCTGAAATTAATGTTAGTCAATAAAATCTCAACCTGGCCGGAAATCAAGGGGTGGTGGATGTTATGTATTTTTTTTTTATGAAAAGTTAATAAATGAGACTGAAATCTAAGGGTGATTATTGTACCATGTCATTCTTGAATTTTTTTTGATAAAATCATTATTGATATCTAACATTTTCCTAAAAACAAAACCAAGGGAACTAATCAATTGAGTTTAAGTGATAAACCACTCCAACAACAAAATATTTGCAAGAATCTGAACTAAATTTTAGGTAATATAATTCTTGATCGAATTTCATATTAATAAAACCATTTTCCCATGATAATCAAATTGTTAACGATAAAAAAGTAAAAATAAATTGAGAAATTCTTGCGTAAAAACCGAGAAATTCTTGTATAGAAACGCATCTAACACTTGTCATTTACAAACAACGCATAAGAGTGTGACACATAATTAACTTAAAAAAAAAGAGTCCTTTTTTCTCTTTCTTCCACCACTGTTTCTCTCTCTTCAACCATTGTTTTCGGCTCAAGATCATTGCTGCTATCCATGAACAGACGACTATTTAGAAGAAGAAAAAATCTTCATCTTCTTCCTATTAAGACTATCCTTAAATCCAACCCAAAGATACATCTCTTTCACTATTGTTCCTTAAATAGCATTGTTGTGCCTGAAAAAATGGATGATGGGAGAGAGAAGGAATGGTTTTTCATTTTTTTACTAAACAATTACTTTTTCAATTTTTAATGATGTGCCAGTTTTAATTACATGTCACACTCTTATTCGTTGTTTGTAAATGACAAATGTTAAATGCGTTTCTACACAAGAATTTCTCAACCAAGTAGATCAAATTGAACTTGTACGTGGAGAGAAATACTTAGACTTATAAGCTTGTTTTGATTAAATAAGATGTGTTTTGTAAAAAACTTTTTTCATTAGCTTGTATTGTTTTTTGAAAAGTTATTTCAAGTAACTTTTAGCTTTTTATATTTTCTTTCAATTTTAACCTTTTATTTATTTTATTTTGTTGTTTTTAATTAAAAAAACTAACCACTTTCTAATATAACCGCTCACGTTCCTCTTAAAAAAACAAAACAAAACAAATTGCTCACGTTTTAGCATTCAGCAATAGTATACATGGCTTTTTAATTTTTCTTGTTCAATTTTTTTTTACCTCACTCTTAATTCGTATAATAAATAAGACTGGTGCTAGTCATACCTCAAAAAAAACTAGTTACACCCAAATTTATTTAAAATTTTACAATAATACCAAAATTGTCCTCTTTATGTAAATTTTTAAAAATTCATCTTTTATGATCATTCTGAACCCTTACCCCCTTTCATCCACAAATCACGCAACAAATATCTGAATCAACATCTTTGTTATTGATCTGTAATATATTCATAAATGTTAGTGAATTTCATGAATTTCATTTTCAATGAGTTTATATTTGTTTATTGTTTGTTTTGGTATGAGATATGTTCAATTTAGGTTAGTGTAAATTAAGTTTGCTTATGTTCAATTTAGGTTAATGTAAATTTAGTTTACTTATGTCAATGTAAATTAAGTTTACTTATTATGTTTAATCTAGGTTAATATAAATTTAGTTTACTTTACGTTCAATCTAGGTTAGTGTAAATTCAGTTTACATGTATATAAGAGGTTAGTGTAAACTCAGTTTACTCAATCTAGGTTAATGCAAATTAAGTTTACTTATTCAATCTAGGTTAATGTAAATTCAGTTTACTTATTCAATCTAGGTTAATGTAAATTCAGTTTACTTATGTTCAATCTAGGTTAATGTAAATTCAGTTTACTTATGTTTAATTTAGGTTAATGTAAATTTAGTTTACTTATGTCAATGTAAATTAAGTTTACTTATGTTCAATTTAGGTTAATGTAAATTTAGTTTACTTATGTTCAATCTAGGTTAATGTAAATTTAGTTTACTTACGTTCAATCTAGATATAAAAGGTTATTGTAAATTCAGTTTACTCAATCTAGGTTAATGTAAATTAAGTTTACTTATGTTCAGTGAATGTAAATTCAGTTTACTTATTCAATTTAGGTTAATGTAAATTTAGTTTACTTATGTTCAATGTAAATTAAGTTTACTTATGTTCAATTTAGGTTAATGTAAATTTAGTTTACTTATGTTCAACTTAGGGGTATATTAGTCATTATGGGGTGTAACTTGTTTTTTTTTGGGGTGTGACTAGCACCAGTCAATAAATAATTATATATAAAATTTACCATAAATAGTGAAGCAAGTTTAGTTAAATAAGATTTATAAAAAAAGTTTTGTTAAATAAAAAATGTCAATTAAAATAATTTGAAATAAATTTAAATATTTAAAAAGAAAAACATTAAGTAATAAAAATTATATATGAGTTATAAAAAAAATTAAACAAACATGTTATTTTATATTTATCAGCCACTTCAGCAGTTAATTTTACCAAACACTTTTAATTTTAATAAATTAACTTTTCAGCTATAAGCTACCAGCTATTAGCCATCAACTATAAGCTAGCTTATCAGCTAATAGCTTATTTTTACCAAACATACCCTTATTTAATCACAAGTATTTAGGCACAGACAATCACAATGATGCACTTGTTAGAAGACCCGCTCCTACTATGATATTATCTCCGTCTGGAATGGGAGTGCGTCTTCTGTGTGATATATTTGTCCTCCACGTATGTACATTTCCATTTCCATTCTCATATGGATAAAATCCACTTGTGCCACGTCACCTCTCATTCTGTTTCTATTCTTTCCATTCCATTTTCTTTCTTCCAATCTTTCCCTCTTCTCCGTTTTCTTTGCGAATCTGAAAATTTCCCTCCAATTTTCCTTCTCCTTCATTCATGGCGGTTAAACTACGCCACAACAATTTTCCAACGTCAAGGTAATAATTAACTATATCTCTCTCTTTTTTGATTCTGTTCTGATGAATAATTGCAACTGAAAAGTACACAAATCAAGAATTTGTGTTCTTGGAAGAATTCACGCTATTTGTTTTCATTCTATTCAGCTTAGTTCTTGTTGCATAAAATTCTGATTCTGCGCGTATTTGTTTTTGATTGAATTTCTTTCAACAGTTCGTCGAATTCTTGGTTTTCGAAAGATCAACGCAATGCAGACACAAAGGTGTTGAGCTTACACTGCCATTTACTAAACGAAGGAAGAAGTTTGAAAAAGCGACGTTTAACGCATCATGCTTTGTTTTGGAATTTGACTAGTGATAATGTTTTGGTGGATTATAGAAATTTTTCTTTGAAATTTTATAGACCTAAAAGAAAGGTAAAGAATCTGTTATTTGTATCTTCCGATGAAGGCGTTAGTGTTAATGAGGACTCTGATGGTAGCAGCACTAGTAATAATACGGACCTTGAGAAAATGAGGGTGAAATTGAATAGGCCATTGGTCGAAGATGATTTCTGTGACAGGCTTCTGCAATGTTTATATGATGCTGCTAGGGTCTTTGAGTTGGAAATTAAAGAGCAGAACTCGCTCTCAAGACAATCTTGGTTTTCAATAGCTTGGTTTGGCGTAGACCGAATTGCGTGGGAGAAGACACTGTCATATCAGGTAAATTCAGAACTATTAGTTGATAATTATTATTTGGGATATTTTGTGTGAATTGTATGAAATGCATTTCTGAATAGGAAATCTTGACATTTTCGCATGTGAGATTTGATATATATACAAAATTATGTATACATGCTAGATGAATAATAATAGGAAGAAGTGTTGCTACTTGCTGTAGGTTATACTAGCCTATATTGGTGTTCTGAGACACACTTACATTGACCTATTGAAACATTCAAACATAGTTATGATTATTTGAAGAAGCTTTCCATAATTAGACTCATTTTATAGATATGGAAGATTGATGAGTACGACCCTCCAAAACTTTAAAGTCACTAACTTGTTTGTTTTTCATTGGCTGGAGTTTTTTCGTGCCTTCGTACATGTTTATAAGAAGGCATGTTACATGTCTATGTTTTGAAGCAATGCTTAAGTTGACATCATTGCTTCTGTTGTATATTCAGACTAACAAGTTTAATAATTATCCAATTACCTAGATAGTTTTGCTAAGGCTCCCAAAGAACTGTTATTGATACTCAAGCTCTGACTACAGCTTTGGGTAAATTAGCACATTTTCTGTGTTTTTACTTTTTGAGATCTGGAATCATCTGTAGATTTGAAATATAATCCAAATGTTGATAATTTATATCGTTGGCGCTAAATCGTATCTTGCTGACGCATAGATGTATTCTTCTGTGGTAAACCTGCCCTTGCTATTAGAACTGACACCATCCTTTTCCCAGCTTTACCATTCATCATATTCAATTGGACTCATTATTTCCACATTTTCCAATAATTTAATTTTATGCAAAACTGAGAATCAAGTTGAATTAATTCTCTCAGGCTGCTGTGTACTCCCTGTTGCAAGCTGCAAGTGAATTTTCATCCCAAAGTGATGGTAAAGACAAAAATGTCAATGTGTTTGTCCAAAGGAGGTAGCATGTTGTTCGTGTTTTGGTTGGTTTTTTTTAATCAGTTTCTTTCCGATTACTCAGAAAAAAATGTAATAATTTTCTCAGAAGGATTTAGAAATACAAAACTTGTCATTAATTGTGCAAAACACTTCTTCCTTTTATTGAATTATACCTTATTATGTGAAGATCATTTTTTGGGGCTGTTTCTCAAATTTTATGATAAGATAAAGTTATTGGCTGGCACAAGTGTTTTTTTATATTACTTATCACATCTTTAACATACGAAAGAACCTTTTGGGTTTGAACCATGGACAGCACATAGGCCAGCCTATCTTTCGTTCAACTTCAACCTTTGATTAAAATATTAAGTGAAGTAAGGATTGATATTGAACTTGATACCACTTGGCTGTAAATGTGCTGATATGATGCTATGGACCAACTTTGCCAAAAGCCAAAACTGGTAGGTGAAGGAACACACACAATTTCATTACATCTCTAGCAATGTATTTGAAATTTGTTATTTTTTAATACCCCATTTCAAATTATTTGTTGTTTAAGGTTTTTTCACATGAATTAAGAAAATCAATTAATAACTTCACGATTGGAACAATTTTACTAAAGTGTCCTTATTACCTGTTGGAGAATCAGTCATTGTCATTTTCATAAATGTATAATGGAATTAAGCTTGGAAGTGATGCAGATAGTAATTATTTGAGGAGTAAATTGGGAGAAAAAATCAGTACTACATTGAAACAATTGAATGATACCCAAGGTAAAACTGTGCCGAATCTCTATGACATGGACCAATTCTCTGAAACAAGAATTAATTTGAAATGGAGAGAGTATTATGATTAGATAGATCGATAGAAAGTGAAAGAAAATATCCGAGAGGAGGAGAGATAGTAAGAACTCTCTCTGGATCAAAAAATGACTAAACGAGCAATTTAGTTATTCTGTTATAAGGACACAACAGTTTAGAACAGAATGTGCTGACTCAGATAACATACCAACTGTTATTAAATTTTTATAAATGCTACCCTGACAGATAAGCAAGCTATAGACTACCAGTACATACATGCTGTAGTAAAGAGAATGCGTACTAATACTAGCAATACTCTAATACTTCTTAAATTAATGGTTTTATGTTTTATGAGAAGTGTCTGTTATACAGTTTGCGTGCATTTTGATGTTAAACTCTGGTCTGAAATATATACTCTTTTGTTTCCCAATTGAAATATGATTTTCATCAAATGCTATGAGAACCAGCTTGTTTGAGTTTAGGATCTTGTGTTTATGGTAGATACTAGATACTTGTGTTGTACTTTTCATAAGAAAATTATGTGTCATATGGAGGAATTCTGACACACCCGTACAAAAAATGGTCGTGTACTTGAAAACTAGTTTGACTGCCTGTTGATCTTTTTGACATACTGGCTATTTCATTTACTAATTCTCTTGTTTCTTTTCTATCCTCCTTTGTTCCTTTTAGTTTTGATATTTTATTTTCCTCCATCTTTTGGGCTTAGACTTTTTAAATGATGTATTGATCCAGTTTACTTCGGCTTTCGGCTCCACTGGAGAGTATAATTAGAGAAAAATTATCAGCAAAACAGCCCAAAGCATACGAGTGGTTTTGGTCCAAGCAAGTTCCAGCTGTAGTGGCTTCCTTCATTAATAAGTTTGAAGGGTATGCATACTTTCCTGCAGCAATAGCATTGTATTCCATCTTAAAATTGGTTTATATTGAAATATTTTCTTTCCTTAGTTAATTTTCCTTCATCTTTCATCCTTCATATGTATTTTCTTAAAGATAAATGCAAAAATAATCTTCAATGGATTTCCCAGGTCCAGAAAAAATATGGGTGGGGGTTTAAGCAGTGCAAGTGATGTATCACTTCTTATGCTTGCACTAACAAGCTTTGCTGTAATCATTAAAGTTGGTCCGGCAAAACTTTCTTGTTCACAGTTCTCTTCCATGAGCACAGTGATAACCGGTAGTTTGATGGACTTGCTGGTTGATTTAATTCCTATAAGCCAAGCCTATAGTTCTGTTAGGGATGCTGGTCTGTGCAGAGAATTTCTTGTTCATTTTGGTCCTCGAGCTGCATCATGCAGAGGTAAAATTGAGCAAGGTCCACCAGAGATTGTTTTCTGGGTAAACATTTCTCAGAGGCAGCTACAAAAAGTTATCGATAAGGAGAGAATATGGTCAAAACTGACAACATCTGAAAGTATAGAGGTTAGTTCTGTGAAATTTTAAAGTCAACTTTTTTCCTTCTAAGAAGAGGATACTCTATGGAATCTAGTAAATCATATTCAGTTGAAATGACTACACATATTTAAACTACTGTTGTGCCTGAAATGCATTATTCTACTGTTTGACTGATGTGGTTTTGATATTCTGTTCTTGACTTGTTTAATTGTATTGACATCTGTAATTTTGTTATGCGTTGGTGGGATCTGAAACTGTAAAGTAGTTTTTAACATCTAGAAATAGTTCCTCTCCATGTCAAAAAATTATTTAATATAAATAAAATAAAAGGAATTGAGAAATGAGTTACATGATGCTGGTAGAGGTCGTAATCCTTTTCTGTTCATGTATATAATTTGTTATAAGTAAAGCTTCTATTTATAGTTTGCATAATGCAGGTTTTGGAGAAAGATTTAGCAATATTTGGGTTCTTTATTGCATTAGGCAGAAGTACACGGTCCTTTCTTTTATCAAACGGTTTCGATACTCTAGATGATCCAGTTGAAGATTTTATAAGGTGCAACTTCTGTTATATGATATTCGTTTCTCTTAAATCGGTTTTGATTTTCATGATTTCTTATTTGTATTTGTTGATCCATATCGCCTTTTGTTACAGGTATCTTATTGTAGGAAGTGTTTTATATTACCCTGAGCTCTCATCCATAAGTTCATATCAGTTGTATGTGGAGGTTAGTATGTATGGTAATTCCATCTGACAGATGTGCTCCATTAATCAGTTATGTGGACTATTAAATCCTTTCGACTTTGCAGGTGGTTTGTGAAGAGTTGGACTGGCTTCCTTTTTATCCTGGAATCACCAGCACTACAAAACAACTACATGTGCATAAAAGTAAACAAGAAGGTCCACCAAATGCTGAAGCAGTGCCCCAAGCACTAGATGTTTGCTCTCATTGGATGCAAAGCTTTATAAAATACAGTACATGGCTAGAGAACCCTTCTAATGCGAAAGCAGCTAGATATTTGTCAATAGGGTAACTACACCAATCTCAATTGTTGTTTGGTTATATGTCAGTTTTTTCATTTAAATTCTTACAAGTATTACCTTATGTTAGGCACAAGAAGTTGTTGGAGTGCATGGAAGTTAGGATGCTAAAGTAAGCTATCAGTGAAATCAATTCATATATTCTGTTTTATGCACTCTGATTGTTATCTGTTACAAGTACTCATTATTTAAAACCAGGGTTTAATGCTCATAATAAACTATGTATGTTTTAAAGCAAAAATAAAAACTGAAACTGGTGTTAGAACAGTCGACGCAGATTGGTGTATTAACTAATTCATAATTAGTTGCATATGATATGCATCTGTCAGCCATGCAATATGAATCTTGAAGTAGTAGCTCAAATTAAGTTTGGGTAGATTGTTCGCTGTGAATGGTGGTTTGTGTTTTTAGGTATCTGGTTTCAAATGCAACAAACTTGGGGATTTGCTCAACTTTATTTTGGATTTCGCAATAGACATTTCATTGCTTGTGAAATTTATTATATTACTAGATTTTATGATACACAAATTTTGTGAGGGATAACTTGCTCCCAGAAAATTACTTAATAAAGAATGTTGCATGTAGTCACTCTTCAAATGAATCTGGAACATATACCCTGCTGATTGGTTCTGATTCCAATTATTAATATTTTTCATATTTAGCATGCTTTTTAGTGCTATGAACTTAATCTTATCACTTATGTGTGTAAATTGTTATCATATTCAGCGTAGCTGTGAATCTGGCGTCTTAACAGTATGCAGTTGCATCTTGGCTAGATCCTAGAGAACCCTTTAGGAAATAAAATTAGAGATTGTTCCAAGCGGTGTTGCATTTTATCTCCAACACAATCATTATGTGGTTGCTATATAAGTAACCTGTTATTAATGGAGACATTGATTCATTTGCTAGAAAAATAAATCCCATCCAATGGATATGGGTTGAACTATGGTGCAAGAAGCATCCTATTTCTCCCAAAGTGCTAGTTTTTCATGCAGCCCTCATACCCATGTAAACTTGCGAGTTTAGATTTTTCCAAACTATTTGTCTCGTTGTTTCAACAACTTTGTTGAAATATTATACTTTTCTCTTTATAGGATTTACTGAAATTTGAGAGGCAATATTGATGCATACCCAATTTTAATACAAATATTTGATTATTTAAAAACTGTTTCTCAAAATTGTCTGGAATACTTAGGTTTGTGAAATGTGATGCAGAGATAAGACATTGGAGATTAGTGCCAACAGAACAGTTGAGAGATCTACAGTTCACTCAAGTGCAAAAGTGTCGGATTCTTTTGCTGAGGTTGAGTTCTCATTTTCAAAATTTGAATTCCAGCAAAATGATACAAGTTTGTTAAATTAGTAGTTTCCTAGAGTAGCAAGGTTATGCGTTTATTTTTCTGTCCTTTTTGTTTCAGTTTTTGAATAAATTAAGTGTCAACATTCTATTAATATTCTTACTTCATACTCCATTGGATGAACTTTTTGTTTTTATATTTCTTAAGCTGTGTCCTAATGCTGTTCGTTATTTTTCAGGCTTTAAAAAGTGTGGAGGAAGTTGTGCCAAGACTGGAGAATTTTCTTCAAGAGTTGTATGCATCAAGCGCTAGTTCTGGAAAAGAGCATCTGAAAGCAGCCTATTCTGTTCTGGAAAAAATACGGAAGCTCAAAAAAGAAGCTGAATTCTTGGAGGCATCTTTCAGAGCAAAAGCAGATTCTCTACAAGAAGTATGTCTTCATCTCTTCCGCCCCCTTTATCATCTCCTTGGAAATGACCATTATAGTTAATGTTGCTGTGATCACTTTGACTCTCACAGCCGTCCAATTTACAGTTCCATGTCTTTTGCTTATTTCCCTGAATTGGCTTTAAAAACTTATTGAATTTAACTTGTATGCTGGAGTAAAATAATTTGCTTCTTTATATGCCACTTAAGGTGTCCCGGTAATTTTCTTTTTCAAAATAATGAAGTGTTACTGCTATGAGTTATACTAAATTTTATAATTTCTTTGCAAAGAATTTAATCATGGTCTCGCTTGACTTGCATTTATCCCAGCAGTCGCTTATTTGAGTTTTGAGTATCTTTGTATTTTGTTATGGATAGCATTTTGGTTATATTCACTCAGGGAGTTGACGTTGGTCAGTCCCACAATCCAGTTGGTGCGAAGGAAGAGTATTTTAAAGCGAAGAGCAGAAAGAATGCTAATGTGGATAGAAGGAAAAAGTATGAAACTTTTATAACAAAATATTGTTTTATTCATTATTTGATTTCTAAAAAATCACAATTGCTGGCTATTGCTTTTTTTATTATTATTTATGTTTATATTAAATGTGTCCTTTTCAGACTCATCGGTAAATCTCAGGGGTTCAGAAAGGATTTTGTACAGGTTGTCACCAGAAAGCCTCATATGGATGTCTATATATGCATAATCTTTGCCTTGATTTGATGATTCTGATTTGATTTTAATGCCTTTGGTTTGCTTTTATTGTGCTGAATACCTTTAGTGCAATAGCTGGCTGTCTATTTGGTTTTCCTGTTATTGTGTTAAATAAGTATTATGAGAAGGTGTTTGATAATCTGGCGGTACTGTTATTTGTTTTCATTGTCTAATAGTAACTCCAAAATTATTGAATTTAGTATGTAAAATTGAACATTTGTTTGCTGGCACAAAATCGATTATATTTGGTATTCTTTGTAAAGTTTAAGTGACAACTACATAGTTTGTTTCAGATACATGATTGGCTGTTTGAATAAGCAATTTTCATTTTTATGTGTGAAGAGGTTCTGTTAAGAGTGGGGAGCATTTTCCTTTGTTTGGTGCATGAAGCATTTTGCAGACATTTCTCCTATGGTATAAAAGTGCACCAAAAATATTATCATGATCATTTGTTAAAACTCATAAAGAGGGGGAAAATACATTTAGAACAATTCAAACATTTTTTTTTATGAAAGCATGTTGTTAAGGTAAAGAATAAAAGATAGTTAAAGTAGTTAGGGTTATTTAGGCTAGTTAGTTGGTTTAGAAGGTATATCGATTAGATAAATATGAGAAACAAGGATAGATGAATTCGTTTTGCAAACTTGACAGTTCTATATGAAAGGAGAAATCTTTTGTGAATTCACAGCCCTTGGAGTAGATTTCTCTCTCCTATTCTTAATCATTCGTTTGAAAAAATTATGCTTTTCTTTGGATTCTTTCTATCAATTTTTCATATCTGGTCTCTTTGTGATTGTAACAATCAGTGTGGCTGAAGACTATTCTAAAAAAGATTGACCATTTCCTGATTTTCAACTGCCTTTGTATTTGCTTACCCCTGACATTTCGACAAAAGAGAGTTGTTGTTTTGAATTAGTCATACAATAAACAGATTTATGTGACTGCTATATTATCAAAATCAGTTTTATACTGTCATGAGCTTATAATACCATTTAGTCTGCTTAGTTATATTAAAGTTGCATTGCCTAAAAATCTTCCAATATGGCGTTTCTCTTGTGCGCTTCACTTGGTTTGCAGATGATAATTATCTGTTCTAATTTATTAATGGATATTATGTTGAACGCCAAGTAATGTGGGATTTTGTACTTCTTTGAAGGACAATAATTTTCAACTGTCTACATCAAATGAAGGTATTGTGGACCCAGAATCCAGTGAAATCCACCGCTTTGAACACCTGAGAAGTGAGCTAACAGAACTTGAGAGACGGGTTCAAAGACGTGTTTATAAATCAGTGAAGGACGAGGTACATCTTAAATATTCAATGACAGTTACAAGTCACTAGTTTATGTAATTGTATTGGGCAAAAACTATTACCTTCAAATTTGACACATGCAATATTTAGTCTTGTTTACTGAATTGTAAGCCTGTAGCATACATATATTTTTTTTTTTAAGATTGAAGTTGAAAATAACTTATAAGGGACTGGAGATAAATTTTCCAAAAACTATCTTCTAGTTAGTTTCTCTTAATATAACTTCATATCTGCGAGTGATACAAACACATCAACTTATTTTATTTCTTACCGGACATGTGTTTCAAAATTTAACTTTGAAGGCATTCTTCTGCAACTTTTTAAAACTCAACTTGTCCTAGTTACTCATTGTAATTGATTACCTTGTTATAATCTATTTGTATTTTCTTTTAGTTTGAGCATTGAATATTACCTTTGCAGGAGTTGGGGCCTATGGATGATGGTGCTCGATATAGTGATGATGCTGGCGTTGTTCAGATGGTCCAGGTTCAGAAGGAAGGAAATATCATAAAAAAGTCTTTTAGCAAGCTAAAGGAAACAGGAACAGTATGACTTAGTCTTAAGACTTTGCTTTCCTGGAAGCCATATGTCGGTTTTGCATATGAATTCATCTGTATATGAATTCTTCTTAAGATATAATTGTTTCTTGCCTCTAACATCTGAGTTCTGACGTCTGCTACTCAATAAACAGGATGTTTGGCAAGGAACTCAACTTCTAGCTATTGACGCTGGTGCTGCGATGGGTTTACTTAGAAGAATCTTGATGAGAGATGAATTGACCGAGAAAGAGAAGAAGACACTTAGGAGAACCTTGACTGACATGGCTTCAGTTATTCCAATTGGAGTTTTAATGCTTCTTCCGGTGAGTTGTGCATGTTTTAACGCTTTAAGTTGGTCTAAACATGTTTCTGGTCTTTGGGAGTGATTTAGAGCTATAAAATAAAGAGAAAAGAGAAGAATGGAAAGCAATACAAAACTTCTTACTCTTTCATATACTTTTATTTGGTAGATTCTCTGTATCCGTTACATGTGGCTATTTTTCGTAGGCTTTTGGTGTAGTATAATGTTCTAAGTAGGGCAACATCAATTTCCTACAGGTTACCGCTGTTGGGCATGCAGCCATGTTGGCTGCTATTAAGAAGTATGTACCAGCTCTGGTATGTACCTTCTTATTTGTCTGCTTTTATGTTATATCTCCTATCCAGAAATTAATTCTCCAATCATGAAGTTGTAGGAGTATGATGTATCTTCTTTCTGGCAGATTCCATCGACTTATGCACCAGAAAGGTTGGATATCTTCAGGCAGCTTGAGAAAATTAAGCAAATGTCAACCATTGATGTGGGCTCAGATGACGAAGTAAATAAAGTTAATTGAGCAGAAGGAAAAGCGCACGCAGATCTTTTTTGTGGTATTGCCAGCAAAGTTATCATGCTTTGTGGGGTCTTATACAACTAGGGTTTAACATTCTTTATCAATTCCAATATTCTTGAAACAGATTTCTGTGTAGAGAAAGTCATTCCACGTGTCTGGTATTTCAGATGAGCACCAATTGAATACAGTTCTGCAGGGTCCAATACTTGGAAATATGGCCATCTTTCCTTTATCCTGACTATATCTGATGCTGAAAAACTGGAAATTTCCAGCTTCCATGTTTCATCTGTTAGATAATCAATCATATATGCATATTGTTTGGTTATTATATGGTTCCGTTTCGAACTGTTGTACTTTGCACAAGGTCCTTTTCTGGTTTCTGTATCCATGATTCCTTTTTTTTTTTTTTTTTGCTTTTGCCTGCATTCCACGTTCCATTTTGACTTAAAACCTAAACGAACACATTGTTGACACATTTTGACTTTTACGACGTCTCACAATTAGAAAAATTGTTTGTGCAATGAAGCAAGAGAAAGAAAAAAGAGAAGAAAAAAAAAGGAGGCAGAATTGTGCATGCATGCATGCAGTGAAGAAATTGGATCATCTGCAGCACTTTCTCTCCTGCACTCCCTGCTGCCCTTTTATGTTCCTATCTCTCACATGATTTCTCTCTCTCTCATTATTACTTCTTCCCTTTTTATTTATGATTTCTCTCTCCTCACACACAAAATCACAACAGCAGCACGTCCTGCCGCTGCAGAGGATCCATATCCGGATGAGAAAATAAAGTGCATGCGTCCGCATATTTGCATCTTAAAAATTGTTAATTTGTCAAAATCACAAACGAAGAACAAAACTTGTGGCCAAACCATAGCCATTTTCTTCAGTTTTTAACCAACCACCCATGTATGATTATATCTGCCCTTGATTGATTCATATCACTTCATATGTTATTCATTTGTGTTTATAAGAGAATTTTGCATATGTTCTCCCCTAAAAACCGATAAAAGAAGAGAATTTCGCAAAGGTGGGAGATCATCTCCATTTGACTGACAATATTTTCTTATATCAATAATAGACAATAGACAACGTCTCTTAATTCTTTATTTTTATTTAATGGTGTGATGTTATATCAATTATTTTAATGAATATGAAATTATATGAGTTGTCATATTTTGATTAAAAAGTTTTTTTTTGAAGGAAAAAAAGAGTTGTTATATTTTTTAATTGAAATGATAAAGTATCATTCGATATATATTTGAGTAAACTATCAAATTGGTCCCTGTCTTTGTAAGTGATTCTCAAATCAGTCTCCGACTCTATTAATATTTTAAAATAGTCAATGTCTTTGTCAAAAGTTTCTCAATTAAGTCCCTCGTCATATGAAAAAACATAGAAACATGAGTCTAATTGAGAAACTTTTGACAAAGACTTAGACTATTTTGAAATATTATCAAAAGTTTCTCAATTAGACTCATGTTTATTCACATGACGAGAAACTTAATTGAGAAACTTTCAATAAAGACAGACTATTTTGAAATATTAATGGAGTCGACGACTAATTTGAGAATCATTTACAAAAGACGATGACCAAATTGATGGTTTACTCATGCATATTTAAAATAATTACTCAAATTGATGAAACGACGTGGCAAAGACCTCATTTCATTCTAAGCTTCTAGCCCACTCTATAACATATACGAGTTCCGTCGTACTCCGCCTATCACCGACACAATCGAACCACTGCACTGAAGATTCATTTATGCAAGGTCCTTAAGAGCATCCACAATGGAGACCCTCAATCTTGAGGTCTTAAACGAGTCCAACATTGACACATTACTTTTTTATAATTTTTTAATAATAGTATTTAATAGGTATTCAATCACTTCAATAGAGACCCTCTAACAAAAGGTCTAAATGAGACCAACCAATAACTCTTTATCATTTACATTTCAACAAAAGTAATTCAACAATGATTATTTTATTAAAAAGTTGTGTGGGGTTCACTTAAGAATGGAGTCTTAAGTGAGATCCCCCAAATTTTTTCCCCACAATGGGGTACCTAATAGGTACCAGGTCTTAAATGGTTAAAATCTCACCATTGTGGATGGTCTAACAATCCTAAAGGAAGTATATTTTAGAGTTCAACTCAGAACATCTCAAACCTCTAATCTTTGGATGTGGTGAGTACAATAGTCCTTGAATATATCAATATTTCAAACTAATTATTGATTATGTACTCTATTAGTCAAATAGTCTCTGATGTTAAAATAGTTGACAAGAAACCTTTTTATATAGGCAAATTCTATGGTACATCTAATAATTTAAGTGCATTGGTACACCAAATTCTTAAATTAATAGTTAAATGAGTTATTTTTTGTAGGAAAAAAATATTTTCTATCACCTATAATTATAATAACTAAATCTTTTTTACCAAAAACGTCAACACAATAAAATTTGATTTTTCTGAATTCCTATTACTCATAATAGAGAATTTTGATTATTTTTTACAATAAAATGTAAAAAAATTTAGTATGATTTTTCTAAAAAATGAAATGATGTTTTTTCTTATAAAATGATATTTTCTAAAATATATATGTCAACAAACACCTATTTCTTTCATAAAAAATGATAGTTAATTTATAAAAATGTAAGCGAGAGTACCGGTACACCTTAATTTGCGGATGTACCGTAGAAGTTCCCATTTTATATAAGGACTAAATAAATATGTCTGTTAACAATGGCACATTCAAGTATCAAAATGAAAGTTATGTTTTTCTCAACATGACTGTTAATTCAATATGTCGTCTTGCACTATTTACACCAAAATGACTCTAGTATTTCTTATTCCTATTTTATTTTTTTCCAGTAATTTTCCCATCTCTGAACTGCGGGACAGTCCCTCTCTCGCCGTCGTCGACTCACCACCGTTACAGCACCGCCTACCATCTCCGTCAGAGAACGCACCGCCATCTATAGGAAGGTAACTCACATACCCTCTCTTTCGTTTTGTGATTTTCACGCTCATTCAATTCATGCTCAATGATTAGTTTATTGTTTGGAAAGTGCATTTTTTTAATGCTGAAATTATTGTGGTGGTGCTTGAGTTGTTGTTTCTGTTGATAGTGTTGATGGGTATAGAGTTATTGTTTTGGTATAGGATTGAGTTTTGTATGCAAGGTGTTTGTTGAAATGTTTCAATTAGTTTTCTTATGTTAATTTTGAGTATAGCATGTTTTTTAATTGTCGTAACGTGCTTGCAAGTAGATATTGTTTGTTGAGTGTGCATGATTTCTTGTTTGGTTGAGTAGAAGTTGATATCAAAAACTCACTTGGGTTGGCTTAGTGGTATTAGCTTGGTACATGGGAGTGTGCTCCTCCTCAAGGTCTCATGTTCGATTCTCCCTAGTGTCAATTTAGGTGGGCTAATTTAGCTTAAAAAAAAAAAAAGAAGTTGATATCAAAAACCTTTCAGAAAAAATAAAATAAAATTAGAGTTTGTTCGTTACAACTTTTTTTTTTTTACGAAAAAAATAATCACCTTTACAAATTTTCATCTGTTTGTTACAAATTTTCAAAAATTAACGAGAATCCGAAGAAAATCTAAAAACTACTTCGAATGAGTTGTTTTTAGGGTGCATTTGTTTCGGCTTCAAAAAAAATGATTAAAGAATATAGAGATTTGCAAGGTAAGGCGATAGGTTCATGATGGGTTACCCTACTCGGATCTTGCCCTGTTGAGAGCTTGATAGCATCGTGGTGTCCTTTTTAATGTTTTATAGGAAAGCATTTTCCACTACCTAGTCATGTTGTTAAGGTAAAGAATAATAGTTAAAGTAGTTAGGGTTATTTAGGCTAGTTAGTTGGTTTAGAAGGTATATCGATTAGATAAATACGAGAAACAAGGATAGATGAATTCGTTTTGCAAACTTGACAGTTCTATATGAAAGGAGAAATCTTTTGTGAATTGACAGCCCTTGGAGTAGATTTATCTCTCCTATTCTTAATCATTCGTTGGAAACAATTATGCTTTTCTTTGGATTCTTTCTATCAATTTTTCACATCTGGTCTCTTTGGGATTGTAACAATCAGTGTGGCTGAAGACTATTCTAAAAAAGATTGGCCATTTCCTGATTTTCAACTACCTTTGTATTTGCTTACCCCTGACATTTCGACAATCAAACCACCGCACTGAAGAGCGGTTACGCAGCGTCCTCCGGTGCAGTCACCATCGAGGTTCTTCCATTCTGCTTCCCCTCTGCTACGCACTTGAAGTGAGTTTATACTTTGAATTCAAAGTGTTAATCCTTTACCTTATGACATTACTGTGTAAATTTCATAATCCTACTCCAAGCATGTCTAATGAAGTGTGACCTACGGTTTGATGCACCGTTCACCATTCATTTCTTATTTTTATTAGTCTCCGATTACTTGAACTGATCTTATAATGTTCTAACTTCCAAATTGTATATATCAATTACTGATTATTTTCCTTTCAAAATCATGTCCTCTATAAATATTATGACAATCACTGTAATTAGAAGTACATAGCAGGCAATTTAGGCCAGTATTTGGTATATTCCGCAAGAATTGTCTTAGATTTGGAATATATTGCAGGTAATTTCAACTATCATTCTTTCGGTTGGCAATGTTAGGTTATTTCCACAAAGTTTATGAGTTTGTCTTATTTAGGTGATTTTGTTGAATTGAAATAACCCAACGTTACCAACAGAAAGAGTGATTATTGAAATTTGGGAGAAAAAAAACTAAGAGAGAAAAATTGATTGATTGTTAGCTAGGACCAAAGAGACAAGGCATGGATGAATCATGCTGGGTTTTATTGAGTACAACTTTACATATTATCTATTCAACTCACTAGGTTACTAGTTTTTTTTTTCTTTGTTCTTTTAATACTTTTCTTCATATTATTCTAGATAGTGGCCAAGGGTTGGGCAGCTCAACTGATTTGAGCTAAGGGTTAACGAGTTAGAGGTCCAGGGTTTAAGTCTTGGCAAGGAGAAAAAACTAACATATCAATCAACATACTAACATTTGCCCTTAAAAGAAAATTCTAGATAGTGGCTACTTTAGTGGTTTATAATTATGAATGTTAGATAATTCGATGACAGAGTCTTTCTCATAGGAAGTTGATTAACCATTTGGATTTTTTTTTGGTAGGACTATATATGTATATAGTTAGTAAGTCATTGTTGATGGAACTTTATAACCTTCATTGAGCTTATGAACTTTGTGATCTTAGAATGATACTGATAGTTTGAGTAAGGTTCTGATTTCTCTGCCAAAGAATTTTTTTTTGACACAACTTTGACTCTTTGGGCATAAATAAATTCTGGATTATTGTAGTTTTGTTAGTTTTGAACTTGCGTTGTAATCAAACTATAAAAGCAGTTTTGTTTAATTATGTTTAGAACTTATTTGTGAGCTTGTTATGTGAAAACCTAACTTGTTTAATTAGAATTTTGTGTCATGTTCATGGTTTTGAATTTGAAGAATGAGCTTGTGAAATCTTATTAATTTGTTGTGATTTTTAAGGTATAATATCAATATGTTTTTGTTATTCTTTTATAAATTTTGAACTTGATATGCTATGAACTTTTTAGTATTTGTAAAAAGAGATCAGGTGACGCGATCCATTGAAATTTACACTAATTTTAAAAAAATGGAAGATTAATTAATATAATTTAAACATGTTAAATGTTTTCTTATTTTATTCATTTAGTTTTAATATCATGGGTTTTTTTAAACATTGATTCAGTTGAGCCATAGTCCCATTTCCCCCTCTAACCATCTCACTGCTGTGATTCTGCTAGTTGCTAGTTTAGGGCAATGGGACGCGAACTTAAAGTGAGGGTTGTATGTAGGAAACTCTATGACTACGTCTGCTATGATCTCAAAGAAATTGCTTTTCCATCTTCCTTGCCCGATCCTCCAAACATTAAAAAGCGTCCTAAATTGACTTGGGAGCAGCGTATCTGGGTATGCCCTTCTTGATTTAGAATAAATGCTTCCCACTTTCATTCTGTCAAGTTAGTCTGTTTCCTCACGTTCAGTCTTCAGGTTTTGAAGAAAGCTACTAGGCTTTATGCTGCTAGCTGGGTTCGTGACATTGGGCCTGATCTTCGGCCAAACGATTATAAGACGGATGAAATGAACGATGAATCTAATGCTCAAAAGAAAACAGCTAAAGATAAAGAACTCTCAATAGTGGAGGAACTCGGTACCATCTCTTTCTCTGGTTTAATTCTGTTATGCCGTTTGGATTCAATAACTTCTTAAAATTATTGAAAAGTTATGACTTATGATTACCTATACTCTGTTTGTACTCAAGGATTCTTGTCTGAATTATTTAATCAAACCATATATGTCTCACACAAATCTAATACATACTGACATCAATAGAAATTAAGATTATGCTGAACGCCAAGTCAAAGATTACCCCCCTCCTCTGAGAGCCAAAAAAACTCTTCAATGAACATGAACAAAGAGTCAGGTCTTTTCATTAACTTGTATGTAATGGTTTTAAATTGCAGTCTGTGTTATTGCAATTGTTGTTGCAATGCTGAACGTTTTTGAAGTCTTCACAACACTAGGACTGCATTATCTGCTTTGTCCATAATTTTGCTCAATATCAAGGATTGCAATGTAATTGCAACAAAAACGACAACTGAAATCGTAATTAAAACCTTGTGTGCCACTCCTGGAGCACGGAGTTAAACTCCCAGTTCTTGCCATCAAAGCAAAACTCTGTTTTTAGATTTTATTGCTATGATGACTCTTGTGGTTTATAACCTCCCTCTCCTTTATATTTGTTTTTGGTTTTCATAACAATTTTTTCTGGTTATGTTTTCCTATCATTGCTTTGAATTGTAAGTTTGTTATGGTTGTATTGACCATCCATATGTATCTTTTAATGGGTAATATACAGCTATAGCTGCTAGAGGGGGAATGGAGACTCTCAGACCTGCTCTGCAGCGTCTATATATGACTAGAGCTTCTGCATACAGAGATGCTATGAAGAGTTTTATAGAGGGATACCTAGAGGGTGTTCAGCAAGTAAGGGAGAAGAAAGAAAATTCCAAAACTGAAGAAGATGCCGATGTATCAAAAAAATCAACTTGAATTTCTTCTCCTGCAGACCTGCCGGTCATCTAAAATCAAGCTGCAGCTTTGCAGAAAGTAGTGTCTGTCCCCATTCATTCAAGGGTTTGAATGTATATCACATTGAACAGATATAATTTGATGTTCTTAAATAATGTATTTGGGGTACTAAATATCATGTGGTAGAACTTGTTTTGTTTTGCAATTTTTTGTATTACAAAGTTTTAAGTTGTGTGCACTTATTTGTGATGTTAATAGTATATTTGTTCAGAAAATGGGAGCATTAGCATTAGTTGATGGCATGCTTATTTAGCAGCTTTACCAAATGGTATATCTAAGTCTTTATATTGTGATTTTGATCTTGTAGTCAATGGTTGCTGAGCTTACCTATTCTAGTTGTGTGTGTGTGGGGGGGGGGGTCTGAGTTTCATTCTCCCTGCATCTTTTTTCTGACGGATAAAAGAGTCACCATGATATTTCAAATATTCAGTCATCAACATGTCACAATTGTATTCTTTCTGCTATATACACGAATACATTATGCACCTGTTTAAATATGAATTATAAGATGAGCTTTCAATACGGTTGTTTCTGGACCGGGTTCTATGTTTCTACGTTATTATTGGCTAATGCTAATTACTGTAGATTGTGCTATGTTTCTTCTTGGCGGAATTCTTTTGGATTTTACATGATGTTCTGCCTAGGTGTGCTCAATTATCATATAAGCCTGAGACTGGGAGATATCACTTCTACCACGAGATGCCATCTTCTACCCATGTATGTGGAAGACAAGTTGGGCTGTGAGATGCTGGTTGAATAGTTTTAGTTTCATCGTGGAGACTGAGATGACAAATGACTTGCATAATGTGAAATATACGATAAATTTAGGCCCCGCATAATATTATTGACCCCATCTTTTGGGTGTTAAACCTGCTACATTGGCCTCTCCTTATGAAACTGCATGTACAGTTCTTGGTCTAAATTATTAGGGAATAGTTTTACTATTTTAGATAAGAGTAATTACTTCAATACATTTTTTATAGGCTTACCTGTACTAAACATTGTAGGTGGGGATCATATTTTTAGTCTTGCCTTACTGCTAATTTGCTGAGAATCTTTTAAAGTTATTATTTTGGATCATTATGATGAAGACAGAGGGGAATAATCAACAAGATTGACATATCATATATATTGCTATTATGCAGTGATAGCAACCAATTTGCTATTTGAAATAATGCAGGAAGTGGTGTTGCTTGGTGCTCAATCTGTTTAATTTTTTCCCAGTTCTTGATATGCTTATCAGCTTAGTCCCGAGGACAAAGATTTATTGATTCAGCGGTTATCAATGTGGTGATTGGTGTTTGTTATTCCGGAAGAAGTTCAATTTCAAATTGGGTGCTCGTTAGTCTACTTTATGTCCTAAAGAAGGCCCATGGTGAGATTAATCCCCCGACTTTTCAAAGTATTGCTGCGTGGAGTGAAATAAAGAGATACACTCATATATTATTTCTCTTAAAAAATTTCCTTGTATGTTATCTCCACTGTATTAATCATAACTGTTCCATTCCTGCAGGTCAAATCCTTTCATTTCACTGATTGGCCATTATGTGGAGGCTAATGCCAAACACCGCATATCTGAGGACCCTCCCACTTGAAGAGCCAGTGAGCCACTGATACATATTGGACTCCTTCTTAAAGATAGCTCAATTCTCAATGGGCCTGTTGTATAAATCTTTATGGGCCCCCAATAATCACATGACACAGTATTTGATTACTCATAAAGGTATTCTGCACTCTTGTCGTTCTTTTGCATAATTATTCTGCACTAACTTGATTGAAGATAAAAGCTTTGATGAAGCCACTGTTTAAACACAGTGATTAGTTGAAGCTCTTCTCTCCTCTGGGTCCTCAAACATTGTGGAATTATTCTTTTATTTCTGTTTTTGAGAGGGGAGTCAAGGGGAAGGACTTTTAACTTGGTAGGAATTTGAGCTTTATTGGTAATTCAGTGCTATGAATCATTGATCAAAAGCACTTCATTGACAGGTCACATCCTTATTTTCCTAACACCTACTTGTAGTCTATACAAACAGTTGTTTGTACCACAGCAAAAACTTCAGTCAGTAAAAGTGTCCTTCACCTGATCATATACCTCTGTTGTGAGTTGTATTCAAAATTTGGATTTTTTTGCTTTGAAGACATATCACCAGTGTTTAGAGGGATACACAGAGAGATATAGGGGAAGGAATAAAATGAGAAAAGAAGTGCAGAATAGTGGTGGAAATCAATCACTCATTCTCCCCATCCCGTTTGAGAAAACTTGTATACACTATTTGAGTGTCGTTTAACTGTTGTACAATATTTGAGAAAGGATCCCTAACTCTTTTTACAAGGGGAATTAACTCATACTATGCTAAGTATACAAAGCTTCAAACAATTTAGACATTCGTCCGTATATGTTTTAATATTTGTTATTTACATTTGTTTTAGATGGCATATTATATGTTAGAATAGATTACATGACGAAGTATCATATAGTTTTCAAATTCTACGATTTTAAGATTAATCTACTTAACGAGAACGTATGTCTTCAACAAAGAGTTATTGAAGGTGTATGTATGCTAAGTTTGACACATGTCAATGAATCCGACTCATGGAAGCTTAGTGTTAGTTTTTGATGGAAAAATAGGAAGAAATAAAATGAATAATTGATACAGAGACAATTTGTTTAATTTTATTTTATGAAGAAAAAAAATCACTGTTTTAAACTAAGTTGTGAATCGCACATTTGATGAGAAGTTTTTAATAGTAAGATGAAATGAGTGAGTCTCATTGTATATGTTTACTCGTGGGGAGAAAATTTGGACATGGGTGTCATATTTTTTTTCCCCCTCCACAACCAAATGAGAAAATATTGTATTATTATTTTTTTAGTTTATATCCTCCCATTGTCTATTTGAAACAAACATTAGGGGTAGAGCTAGATAAGAATGAAAGATTATTCATTGTAGCCTTGAGTGATATACAGTGTTGCTTGTTTTCTCTTTAGGGATATATTTGTCTCTTTCTTGGTTTGAGGTTTTACTTTTCTTTTTTCCATCTTTGCTTAAACATTTTACCCCAGTCAAATTATATGGTAAACGTTCTTTCTTCCCTTTTCTTTCATTGCGTGCTGTTTGTAGTTTGCATATTGGTACCTACAACTGCTACGACAGACCATAAGAAACAGGTCTGTTCACAACAGAGTAGGGGACCATGGCCTGTTGACATGCCCAAATTTTTTACTTGATTTTCATCCACATGCTTAAAGTCTCATAATAAGTAAGGACAAATGAAAAATGAGCAGAAGATAACCACCCCCTTGTTTGTCATAACACGAATACATGCTGAGAAACTACTAGGTAAAATTTGCATATAGACAAAAATTCAAAACATTGGGTCCGCACAAGCATATACCAAAAGTGTCCCCTTTGGTAATGATCACCCAAACACATTTTTATCTTTAGTAGCAAATCTATTTTACATTATATTACTTGAGGCTGAGATGTGAGTGCAATCTATTTTCTGAGCTGGAAGCATATTATAGCATGTGGTTTGTGTTTGTTTATTATTGCTTATTGCTTATTGCTTAGCACTAGAGTATACGTATTTTGGTTGTGTGATATTTCAAGTCAAAAGTCAAGTCTACCCACCCACTCACTTTACCCACCAATGCCAAATAGCAGCACACCATCACTGCACTGGGAACATGCCTTACCTCCTCCCATGTCTATTATGATGAGCCCTTGTGAAAAATCTTCAGGCAGAATCCCAACAGTAGAAAATTGATTCCTCATTTCTGATTTCAAAATGGCCTAAATTCTCCATTTAGGCACTGTGATGATGTCACCTATCTTTTGTAAGTGGGTCCTACAATACCTTTCTCTCCATACCACCTTACCCTCTGCTGCTTACTTCTGCTCTCTTTGGTGCAGTCTCTTTGCTTGCCCCATCACTACTCACCGTACCTGCCTTTGGTTTACTCATTGCTACTCTTTTGGTGTGAAAGTTTGGTATGAAATTCAGGGATTTCGTTTCTTTTCTCCTTCCTAGTTTTTCTACTCTTTCTCTTTCTGCCTCTACACCATTTATTTCTCTTTCCCTTTTTAGGCAGAGTTTGAGGGGGAGGAACCTGACAAGTGGGTTAATTGAGTCAATTCTGGGATGTCGTATCTACCTGTCTCTGTCCTTTATGATTTCTCATCTGCTTCAAAACCTGTAGCAATTCCATATCCACTCACTGTTATTTCCTGCCACTATATTTTTCACTACAGATTAAAAAGTTTACATACACTTTTTGACACACCCCACGAAATGTGGGATTTTGCCCAAAAGTAAACTTAGTTTATTTCTTTTACAAAATAAACATTAATTAATAAAATATAATTAATTATTGCTATTTTTACATATGGATAATATAAAATTGTCAGACTTTATTTTGATAATTTTTACATTACAAGCTGCAATATTTTTTAATTTTTAACTAAAATATTGCATTTCAAAATTTAAATCCTCAAAATTGAGATAACCGATTGATCTTAATACAAATAAATGAAAGAATTCATGCTTAATAAGTTTTCAACACATTTACTATTATAGTGATGGGTAATACTAATGGTAATTTTGTGCACGGTTTGATTTTTCTTTTTAGTGTTTTTTCCCCTCATGCAATCTAGTCTAGTGTTAATCTTACCATCTTTTAGAATACTGATAATATATAGTATTCTACAAGTGCCTTGTTAAGGACATGTTTGCAACTTAATTCTTAGATTTTACGATTAATTTCTTGTCATTAGAAGGAAGTGTCAATTTTGGTTTATGAGAACCAACAAATGTTGAATCAAGTGGAAGGGACTAGACTCTTATGAAGTGATAAATCAATATTCAAATTTCGGTAGAGAGATATTTACATTTAAGGTGCTTGGATCCGCTTTTCTTGATCAAATTTCAGTAAAAGTGTGTGGTTTCATTGTGAAATGAGAAGCTTACTCAGCTTCTACCTAAATGTGAAAATAAACTACTACGAAAATGGCAAAAGCTATGAAGCACAAACACTTATCGAATTAGACGTGTTCCGGTGTTGTACACATGTTGTGTCAGACACTGACACATATAATTACATTTAATTATGTGATTTTTTCAAATTATTAGCGGTGTCAACGTGTCAGTGTCATGTCTGATGTCTGTGTCCGTATCCGTGCTTTGTGGGATAAAAGTCACCGCTGAATCAAACATTTGCTTGGTGTCCAAACACCACTTGAGTAAAGTAGATGGAACATGTGAAAAATAATATTATTTCAGTCATTATTATAGACAAAATTTCACTTTTCACTATTATTATAGATTAAATATGTTAGTTATTCACTAAATTTAATAGGTGAATTTTTGTTTATAATAAAGAGAGTATTGGTTAATGAGATTTCTTTTGACTCATGATAAAACTTTTGTAGAAGAAGATTATTGTACAAATATTGTATGAGTAATTAATGATTTTAGTCCTTGTGAAAAATGTGACACTCGATCCACTCACACTAAAATCACTTAAAATATTAGTTTTTTCCAGGGGCTACCAATTTGAGATACCATAATCTCTTACAAAAAAAATTGAAGACCCAAAACAATTTCTAATGCAAGAACTAATGTGATCTGATTTTGTATTTCTATTTTTACAATTGCTTTCCAATGGCTAAACTTTAATTTCACTTTTTTTCTTTCTTTCTCTGGTACGAAAAGAGGATCAAATCCCGAGCACAATAGAGATAGGATTAAAGAGGAAAGAAATCCCAGAGATTCAGGAAAACTATGAAGTGTCGGGATTCTGAAGAGTGATAAACTACTTGAGACTTGAGAGTGACTTGAAGAGACACTAATTAGGAGAATATCTTTACAACAAGGAAAGCCTAACCTGCTTAGTTGACTTCCAACCTTTCTCATTTCTTGAGTTTGCTTCAGGAAAGTTATAGATCGAGTTCCCTTATGTTGCCGGAAAAGGTAGTTTTAAACATGGATTTCATCAAGGTTTTTATAATGATTAATGATACTTAGTTAATAGCAAGGTTTTTAAGGCCCACAAACAAGGTTTCTTTTTTTGTTACACAAACAAGGTGTATCATCATCCTTCATACTTCCAAAGTTTGAAGGAACCTTAGGGGGAATCGAATTTGCATTCTTACTTAATTAGCCTTATTAATCAAAGAAGCGGAATCTTAATGAATTGAAGACAAAAGTGATCAAACATCACATGACCCAAATTAATTAGTAAACGACATTTATGTCTTTTGTTTTACTTAATTTTTTATTATTATTTATACACGTACAACACACACATCGTTTTCACACTGTGCCAGGTTGCTTAGTATAATATAATCATTAATAATCAAACTCTAGATGTCCCTTCTAGCATTCACACCATAGTAATTAATATTTGCTTGATTGATAGGGAACAAGAAAATCTTATGAAAGAAATAAACAAGC
This sequence comes from Medicago truncatula, assembly GCF_003473485.1. Classification (NCBI taxonomy): domain Eukaryota; kingdom Viridiplantae; phylum Streptophyta; class Magnoliopsida; order Fabales; family Fabaceae; genus Medicago; species Medicago truncatula. Next base: position 49,745,130 of record NC_053048.1, read on the forward strand.
TATTTCCATTTACATGCATCTCCTGAATTTAAGACAAGAAAGATCCTCTACAATCTTCAACGTGAAACTAAATATACTAATAAATTGAGAAAGGTTCCTTTCATGGATCAGTTGATCATGTCAATGACATAGTCATTAGTTATAATAATTAAAATTAATTAAAGGGATACCTTAACCCTAAAGCTTAGAGAAAAGAAAAAGAGAGAGAATCTAGTTAGGAGAGGGAGCATGTCTTGACTAGTCTTATAGAAATTGATTGAATCTAATATGGTTGTTGACGTAGCATGTGATGGTGAGGATTTGAAGGAGGTTGACGGTGGAGGTGGTGGTAGAATTGTGGGATAGCTGTGCCTTGTGTTGATGACATGTTATTATAAGAGCAATCTTGTGACAAAGTTTGAGAATCATTAATATTGTTAATATTAATATTATTATCAGGTTGGCATTCCATGTTCACTCCAAACAGCCTCAGCACCCTGGAAGTACTCGAACTATTTCCACAAGGTGTGGCTGTGTTCTGACTTTGGGACCCTTCACCTGTCACATTACAACACGTGCAAATGCCCATACATTCATATTCATTTTCAATTCAAAAAATCAAAATAAATAAATACGGAAAATGCATTTAAATTTCTATTGATCAAGACCCAACAACAGGTGAAAGAAACAAACAAATGAACATGTCCTGCAACCTTTTAACGTTGAAAACGTTAATTTTACTTTTACTATGTTAAATTAAATTCAACAAAAGCAGGCGCGCGTACGCTTCACGCCACACACTTTAGGTCACATTATTCTCAAGTTATAAACAAAGTTAGCTAGTGTGTCCTCATTCCTCCAAGTCCCAAATAACTGGAGGTTACCCTTTATTTAAAAGAAAAAATTATTTAAATAAATAAAAGAAAACATACATGCAATGCAACACAATGGACCATCCATCTGAAATTTGTAATAGAATTTACTGACAATATACCCATGGGAAATTCAAATTACTAGTCAAGTCTATTTACTACTCTTATAGTATTTGTCTTTTAAATAATGCAAAATGTCGAGTAAGTATAACTTAAATGATAAAAGGTTGTTTAGACCAAAAGTTTATAGGAAGGGAACTTATTGTTATTTATTTATTTATTTTTAAATTAAAGTTAATATAAAAAATGAATTATGTGTAAATAAAGTATGTATTAGATGATTCTTTATCATGTTGTTTTTAAAAAACAAATTAAAATATAGAATTACTCCTCTAGGTAAAAAATATTGAATATGAGAGAATGATCATGAATTAGAAATGTATACAAGAGATTATAATGTAAAAAAACCTGCATGGTATGACAAGGGATGATGATGAGTAGGATAAGGATGCGCAGGATAGAGTTCTCTGGACCACCCCATAGGAACATTGCCGTGAGTACTACTACTAGAGATGGATCTGCTAACATGAGCCGGTGGAGTAGAGTTACTACCATGGCGGCGCCTCCATGAGATAAACAACCTTTGAGGATGTATACGGTGTCTTTGAAACAAAACAACATCACCAGCATCAAGACGTTTATCTTTAACATAACGACTCCAACCTTTTGTAAGAACATAGCTTTGACTACTATTCCAATACGAATACCGGAACCTCCAACACTTACCTGACTCATCCTCGAAACTCAGTAACAAGCCTTTGATTTCTTCTGAGTCTAGTGGGAAATATCTCTCAGCATGTTGTTTTGGAATAACGAGTCGGTTCAACTTCCCTACATCGCTTGGTGTTAATGGTTTCTCAAACATCGCTTCTTTCTCTTCTTCTTCTTCTTCTGATGATGCTTCTGTTGTTTTTAGTTTCATTATTGATTCTAAAACCACATCATCTTCTATTTCAGCTTCTTCTGCATCTTGTTGAGTTCTTTGTTGTTGTTGATTCCACCATAGTGATGTTGTTTCTTGTATTGTGTGGTTTACCGACATTTTTACTCTCTATTTCTTAAACAAAATTTGAGGACTTTTGAGAGAAAGAGAGAGAAGTGGTTTCTTTGTTTGTAGTAGTACGTGAGTGGTTGAAGGTTGTGTGTTACGTTACTACTACAACGTGAAGAAGGAGGATATATTTATTTAGGTGTGTTGGGTTGGGTACTATATATATAGTACTTTGTTTCTTTGTTCCTCTTTAATTATGTCTAAGCTTATCGTGTCTTACTGTCTCTTTGGCTTTAGCTAATTCACTGTTAAAAATAATTATAATGTGGTCAAGTATAATAAGGTTCACCAAAGATGTACATTTGTATCACTTCTGAGTGACAGACAGACAGAAATCATATAGTACTAATTAAGATGATTAAAGTGAAAGTAGTAAATTAATGAATTGGACCGAACGTATATGTTTATTGACAATGAAATGAGAGATTTACTTGTTGTAATAAGGGGCATCTCGTGATAGTAAATTGGCTAACAACACAAGTGATGGGTCCATTCAATTCATTTCAACCTGGCCTCCACATTTATCACACTAATTAACTATCTTTCTTTTTGCCTGTGTTATGTTAATTCGCAACACCCAACGACACATTTTTAACTTCTTACAATTTTAGTTGACTAAAATTTTACAGTTTCGGTTTGAAAAATGGACGCCTTCTTAAATACACTCTCCCACACTTATACCGTTAATACTAGTATTAAATTTGGTATGAGAATATAAAGGATGAATACTTTAAATAGTTGTTCAAATGATAGATACTCTAAATAGTTGTTCAAATAATTTTTGTGATAATCTATTCAAAAATAGTATAGGCTATCTCGAACTCATATTTACAAGATTAGCTTTTTGAGTTAGAACCAACTCACGTTTGAGTGAGGATTTTGAGGGAATGTTTTTATATTTCTACAAATGTGGTTTGAGGATTTAAACATCGGTATAGAAAATCTATAGTTTTTTAACTAGAGGAAATTCAAACATAAATAATTATCACATTTCATAATGGAACTCTAACTAGTCAAAAAATAATGGAACTCTAAAATCAAATTCATTAAATCATGTTACAGTCCTCACACATACAGTACTAGTCCTTACAAATCAAGTACTTCATAATTTCATCCCAATCCGATCCAACGGCCTGCCTATATAATACCATTTTTTTTTATTTGCTTCCATCTCTCATTTTACTACTTATTAAAAAAAAAACTCATATATTTACAGTGGTAACTACTTATATTATTATTAATTACTTTGATTTTTATCAAACCAATCTGATAACCCCACCCTCCCTTTTGCTTAAAATATAGTGGTATTTCAGATGAGGTGACACGTACACATGGACACCATGGTTTAATTTCTTTTGTTTCTTTGTCTACGTTTTTCTTTTTTTAATAATATTTTTTGCTCTGTGCCTATAATTTCAGGTATGGATCCTCCCTTACTTAATTTGAGAAAAAAATGTTATTTTTGTGTGACTAATTTTGAGAAAAATAACGAAGGCAAAGGGGTGGTCCAGGTTCTCCAATTTGTTTTGTATCTGTACATATGAATGTACATATCATGGTCTGATTCATTCAAGTCTCTCCAAATTGTAATTGTATTATCTTCTGGGGTGTGAGGGAATATAATAGTAATTGTATCACGTGCATGACTTCATTATTCATCTTTGAAAAGGGTCATTATTAACAACATAGAGAGTAAAGAGATTTGATTTCTCCAATTAGCTAGAGAAGAAAAATGGTCCTATTGTTTTACATATATTTAATTTAATAGTTAGATTATGTCTTTTGTATGAGTTGGAGACTAAAACCCTCCTCAGTAAGTTTCCAGGTAGATTCATTTAGACACCCTTTCCTGCCCTACAAAAGGTGAACTGATTTGTTTTAGTTCAAGTACATGTTGGAGACACGAGCATAATTATAGTGGTTGTTGGGCTATGATATTTTCATGTTCTAATACAAACAACTCTTCTCAAATATGGTGCGACATAGTTGACAAATAATTCAATCTCTTATGTATATGATTATGAATTTTATGTATAACCAATGCGTATGAAAAAATATATTTTTAAAAGAGATCATTTTCTTAAATGGATCTAATTAGTACTTCAAAAGACTAATAATTAGCTACATGAGATGCTTTGGCCAACTAAAAAAATTAAATATATATTAAGTACTAACAAAAAAATATTCTTTATACTTCAAAATTCTAAAATTAAATTTATATATATAGACACACAACATGTAGGAATAAAATCAAATGACATTGAGAGTGTGTTTGATTTGTCGAAAAAAAATTAAGGATTGGACAACACAATTATAGTTGTACCGTGCTTTTATCAAAATTAAAAAAAAATGTAATGTGCTTGATTTAAAATACGTTCATAAGACCGTACAAAATAAAAGACAAAAGATAAGATAATAATTGAATTTTTTATCCCTCACCAAATCACCTTAATTAATAATTTTTTCCGATCATACAAGCAATCTAAAACAAACTTTTGTTTTCTCTCAAAAAAAAAAAAACTTTTGTTTTTATTCTTTCAATCATATTGTTTTTCTTTCTCTCTCCCCCCACCTACATCTCTCTCTCCCTCTCCTCTTCTCTCACTGCCTCCAGCTCCCTTACTCTCCAACCTACCCCCCTCCCCCCTCTCTCTCTCTCTCTCTCATCTTGTTATTATAGTAAATTTTACCTTCTTTTGTTCATGCTCTCTATTGTTCATCAAACATAGACATGATAAAAGATTCTCCTGTCCTTTAAATACCTGCCTAGTACTATTCTGTCCTTGGAGATCATACAGACCCCGAAAGTTAATTAGACTTAGAAATTTTCATTAATTACAAATTCAATTCGACCGTTGCTGTCAAAACTATTAAAATTTAGATACTCCATATTAGACGAAAATAGATGCTTATACGTTAGCTAGAGCGAGCGGTTCATGAGATGATCACTATATTTTTTATTTTCCACCAATTTGTATGAAACATTTTCTAGTTAATGATATCAATTAATTTTGTTCCCATAAAAAAATTGTTACCTGTCAATAAAAAGTTAATTGATATTTCATCAAACTAATTTATTCGGACGAGTAATATGTTAGACAAATAATTAAATATTATTTATTAGACTAAATAGCACACTTAGATTAAACAGAACCGGAAAAAAAAAATAGTACACTTGTATGAATTTCTAAATTAATCGACATTTGTTTGAGCAAATTAATTATTTGCAATTTGATATATAAGATTATAAAGATATTATTTGTGCAAATTACAAGTTCTGCAGTTTATATTTGATGAGACAAGTTATAGAAAATATTCTGGCCTGCCAAAATCTGAAATATTTTATTATTCTCCAAAAAGTGTTGATTGGGAAAGTGCAGAAGAAATCCTTGACCATGAGAAAAGACAAAGACTGTGCTAGCTAGCTGAGTGTGAGAAAAGGCCATGCATATGCCATCTATATCAAAGAAAAATCTCTCAATGCTTTATTTGACGAAATTGAGAATGATATATATTTAAGGAAAGCATAGCAGGACTATCAGAGGGAAAGGTAATAAATAAAAGGGCTAACTAATTATTGAACAATAACAATATATAGAAGCACATATTATTCTTTGTTGAAAAAGCACAAATTGTACATTATCTTTAACATATGATATATGATTTTTTTTTCCATAATATATAGTTCACATTTTCCATATTCAGAGTAGAGATTAAGTTGCTCCACCAAAAGTTGATCTACTCAATACAAGTTTTAATTTGATTGATAATTTTATAATGTTCCGTACGTACACATGTCATATGTGTGCGTTATTTTATCTGTGAACAAATTAACACCAGCAAGCATGCTTTCGTAATAAAGATGCTATGATTGATTGGGTCAAACAAAATATTTTGTCTTACGTGGCTGTTATACATAATACATAACATACATTCCTAAATGAACTTATTATAACATATGACCAAGAACGATGTATGTAAACTACCGTCGTTATAGGCACCACCATATCTACACCTGAGTTTATCTATGAAACGTGTCGCTCAATACTTGTGTGCCTAAAACCTATCTTGCACTTTTTAATAATTAAAAAAATACTTTGCCAAAAACACATTTGGATAATGTTTGAATTTATGTCTATGTCAACTGATGTGCATGTAACTCCAAACAACGTTTGAAAAGTGTTGTAGGGGTCTCGCTAAAAAAATGTGTAAATTCTTCGAATAATACATCCAAATTAATAACGTGCGGCCACGCAGGTGTTATATGCAGATATGAGTCTAATGACACTAACTCAAGTCAAGTGACCATTATCTAGAGCTATATGAAATTGTTCCAACACAAAGCATTGTTGATTCCTTCAAAGAAAATATATCTTCTTGAAAAGGAAAATATCTTTCTTTTGACAATAGAAATATTTCTTCGGTATTTCTTATTCTATCTTCTCCAAGATGCCAAATTAAGAAAGTGGCTAAAGTGCTTATATATAATGTTAGTAGTGTCCGTTTTGGGACTAAATAGCCCTCACAATTTTGTCCCCAGTAAACAGTGTTTCGTTGGGTTGAGCAATGTCGGTATTGTATTGGATTTTGTGTGACCTCTTACGATTTTGTCTTATAAAAAAGACGTTTCATTGAGTTAAAGAATCCGAGTGTTGTATATAAACTACGCTTAACTTCATTCTCAAACAATATGTTGAACTTCTTAGTGTAGTATATTCAGTGTTATTTTATTTCGAACAGTTTCAACTCAAGGTAGTAAAAACCGGATCGGACCGGCCAGTTCAACCGGGAACCGAACACCTTTTCGGTCCGGATGATCTTTAAAATCGCTGGCTCACAGAACCGGGTCAACAACCGGAAAACCGGTCAAAAGCCGGATAAAACCGGGAAACTGTCGGTTCAGACGGTTTTGCAGGTCTAACCGTTTGGAGTTATATTTTTTTCCAGAAAAAAATGTTGATTTCGATTTCCTATCGATCTGTTCCCATTTTACACAATCTTTCTGCCATTTAATCTCTCATTTTGTTTAATTGCTACAAGATTGAAAACGAAAAATAGATTGGCTGAATCAGGAACAAAGTAAAAAATATCAGTAAGAAACAAGAATTTAGAAGACAGAACAATGAGGGATGCAAACAATCCATGCAATTCATTATGTTGAAGTTTCCATGTGAAGATGTAAGAGAAGAAAAATATGAGCTGAAGAATAGTGAACCATGCTTGTTGAGAATGGGAGATGAAAAAGGTAGGAGGCGGCTGCTTGTACGTATTCACAGTTTTAGATTGGAAGAATAGTGAACCATGCTTGTTGAGAATGGGAGATGAAAAAGGTAGGAGGCGGTGCTTGTACGTATTCACAGTTTTAGATTGACTGTGTTGTAATTTAGGGTTAATGATGGGTTGGGCTTATTAAACAAGCCCATGAAAAATGTCTTTATTATTAAAAAAAAAAGTTTTAAGAAAGAGATAAGTATGAGGAAAGCATTGTTATTTTATTTTATGACTTTTTTTCCTTAATTTTTTACCAAATTGTAATAAAAAAACATTTATTTTACTAGAATATTATAATAAAATAATAAAAAAATATTATTTAGTTGAATCCGGTTGAACCCCGATCCAACCCCGGTTGAACCTCAAAACCTTAAACACATGTCTCCACCGGTTTAATATCCGGTCCGGTTTTGATTACCTTGTTTCAACTATTATAATAAAATAGCTGGAATTTAAGAGAGAAAATTTGACACCACAAATAATGTGGAGATTTGAGTGTTACAAACTTATAATTGTCTAGTGTTCTTCTTCCTAAATAGAAATGGTCTTGCTTAGGGGGAATATATTGTTTGGTGTAAAATTTTGGCTTAATTACGATTATGGTTCATAAATTAATAAACGTAATAATTTTTTCTTGTCTTATGTGGGTGGTTCCTTAGGGCTCCTCTTCTGACTTAACAATCTTGTGACAAAAGTGATCAGGCGGCGGGCCTCGTTGATGTGGGTTGTGTCAACGACGGTACACGTACAAGCAGGTGTGCAGATGGAAAAGCTTCTGCTTGAGAATGACTCACACTTGAGGGGAAGATTGTTGTGTAGCAAGTCTGAGTTAGAAGTTCCACATCGGTTTGAAAAGTGGAGGTTGATCATTTTATAAATGAAAAGACCCATAAACCAATTGCCTTGAAGTTTTGGATAAAAGTGTGTGTTTCTCTCACATGTGTGGTTTTTCTTGCCAAATGTGGGTGGTCCTTTAGGGCTTCCATCGAGATCCAACATTAGTTTTCTAAGAAATGTGGCAAAAGTATAGGTTGTTCTAACATACTTCATGCATAGATTCAAATTCTCCTTGTTGATCTCAAATATTTCTACAAAATTGTGAATATTAAAGATTTACATGTTCGAACCCACACTTCAACATAACAAATATTTCTATAACGTTTTATCATATGAGAAGTAATTACAAGATGATATTTGGATATATTTTTCAAAAATAATTGGATTTCATTTCAAGTATGGAGAGTGCATTACTATATAATGATTTCAAGTAAATATAATGGTTGGAAGAAGGTTAAGGAGATTAAGAGATTGCCACATTATTTTATTTTTATAAATGGATTGAATTTTAATAATTGTCCAAATCTTGCATCACAGCGAAATAAACTCTACCCACCTTTAAAATCATGATGGAGTTTTTCAATTTGAATTTTATGGAAGTATAGGTTGGTCTAACATATTTCTTGCAAAGATTCATGTTTTTCTTGTTGGTCTTAAATTGTGTTAACAAACCGATTTTTAAAAGATTATGTACTATTATGATTCACTACACGTGAGAGGTGGGTATGGTTCAGTTCGGGATGAAAACTGAACTGAACTGTTTGCTAAATTTAAAAGAACTCAACTGAACCGAACTGAACTATACTGTTATTAGTGATTGAAAAGAAATATAAACAAAAAAAAACAAAATCGAGTTTTAGTTACCAAACTGAACTGAACTGTTTCGAATCGAATCAAACTGTTTCGAACTGAACCGAATTGTTTCAATTCAATTTCAGTACTGTTAGTAATAGTTCAATTTTTTTTGTTTGGTTCAGTTCGGTTTTCTTATCCACCCCTACTACACGTGGTGCAACTAGTAACTATGGATTGATATTTGTTCCTAAATCACACTTTTCATGAAGACAATGCTTATACACATATGGCTTAAATATGTATCTCATCCTTGCAATTAGGGGTCGTTTAAAAATTGGTCCTTGTAATCGCTAATCCTGGCAATTTACCCCTGCATTGTTTAATCATTTAAAATTTCGTCCCTCTCCCCACTTAATCACTGCCATGTCACTAATTTGATGACGTGACAATCACTGCCATACATGAAATTCCAATTTTACCCCTGGGTTTCCAATTTTTTCTTCAATATTTTGTCCTCTTCTTAAGGGCAAAATTGGAATTTCATGTGTGGGAGTGATTGCCACGTCATTGAATTAGTGACGTGGCAGTGATTAAGTTGGTCAAAGGACGAAATTTTAAATGATTAATAATTGCAAAGCTAGCTTGCAAGGATTAGCGGATATAGGGATCAATTTTTAAACGACCCCTAATTACAAGGATGAAATACATATTTAAGCCTATATATATTTTAGCAAAAATGGAAGTGTATGGGGTACCTTGGTTATGGTTCACGATCGTGTCTATCCTTAGTTTATTAGCTGGCAGCATTGAAGTGTCGTTTATTATGTAGGACTTAGTTTTTTTTTTTTTTTTTTTTTAACACAAATGTAGGACTTAGTTCTTTTCCTTCTTCTTTTTTTAAATTTTCTCTTTGGTTTCTCATGTAACAAAAAATATATATCTTAACCCTCATGTTTTGAAGTCAATTTAATTAGACATCATTAATTAGTAGACATAATTTTTTTATACTTTTTTTAAAAAATAATATAAAAAATGGCATGACACTAAAAATTAGATGATAAGTACGTATCAACAAAGCTTCAGACGATATAAGACTCACCTTTATTATTTATAGTAATTATTCGCACTTAAATTTTTTGGGACCAATATACTAATATGCTGATCCTGTTACTGATTTGTGGTTGGCAAACTGCATTTCTTTCTCTCCTCCAGGCAATGAAATTAAACTGCAACAAAAGAGCTGCAGAGAATGGTGATGGAATTAAGTAAACTGCACGTGTCACTGTTGAATTGATCTAGACGTACCAACACTATACATTAAGGGCTGAGACCCAATAGAACAGTCCATTAGGCCCCAATTACTCCTGAGAAAGAGCCTCTTCGTTGTCACTTGTATAATCTATTACTATAAGCTCTGACTCATTGTCCTTCTCTATAGGGAATGCTTATATTATTGCATTGCATGCGTTATTATGGTCTGATTACTACATGACATCAATAAATAATCAATATTTATGGAACATAGTTGTATATAGTATATACAACAACAAGCCTTCCACAACGAGAGAGAAAGTGACTTGTGAAGGTTGATTATTGGTTTCCTTTCTCTGTAGTGATAGTGAAATGACTCGGTTGATCTTAACTGCATGACTTGATTAGATAGATAGATATATGCATGTGCAAACTTTTATGGGAGCTTATCATAAGATATTTGCACTCATTCAAGGGTTGAAGATTTTTTATTTAAAAAAAAAAGTCATTATAACTCAGTTGATAGAGACAATACATTGTAATATACAAGAGTCGGTATTTGAACCCTAGATTCTTCACTTATTTATCTTAAAAGGTGAAATTTTAGTCACTAAACAACTTAGCAGAAAAGGAAAAACATCATTTCATGAAAGAATCCTAATTTCATTATCCATGAGGATTATGCTAGTTTATGTGTGTGTATTCCCTATGAAAATACTTTACACATGCAGTTAACTGTATTTTTCCGTATCATTTTTGAAATATGATTTAATTCATATCTATTAGTCGAATCCCATATTATCAGTGTATTCCTTTCTTCTTTGAGTCGGATAGTTAAGAAGAAAAAAAAGTGAAGCTATGTAGTCTCAAGCATCTGAACTAACTAATGCATGCAAATTTTTTTTGAACACATGCATGCAAAAATTAACAATTGCATAAGTATGTGAAGAGTGTTGTAAATTATTTCCAACGATACTACAGGACCAAATGGTAGAATATGAGAGCCGTAAAATTGCAAAATTAAAATATAGCAAGCGGAATTATTGAGAAAAACTTTCTGATCACATAATTTAGATATAAAGTTTGGTTAAAGTTTATAAATGGTGATACCTTGCACCTTATAATCATTTTTAAAGAGTTGAGTTATGCCCAACTCAAATTCTAATAGAAAACCTTGTGCCTTTTCAGCTATGTCCATAAGAATTTAGTTAATTGATGTACTGCAATGGTAGAGTGACGGTAAAATAACAACAATAAGAATTAATATATGGTATCCTTTGGATTTTGTTTGTATTGCTATTTTTAAAATACATATAAGTTGTAGAAGATAAAAAATGTAAGAAATATGAATAAATATACGTGGTGTTATGTACAATGTTCATATTTTGATGCTTAGTAATTAAGCAACTCTAACCATCATATATGTTACCTTGAACCTATGAGTGGAAAAAAGAAGAAAGGTGGGAGAAGAAAAGAGTGAAAAATGGTTTCGGTGTATGTAAAACGCTGTGACTAAAAGACAATTTATAGGGTCCAAAGCACAAATTAAGATGAGATAAGACTCGAGTAGCTCAGCTAATGGAAATCATGGAGTTGTTATTTGTGATTGAGAAAAATGAAATTGTGATTAAGTTAAACTAATGATCAAATCCTATATTTTGGAATGGAAGGATTAACTGTTAGTGGGATATTAGGATAAAGTTTCAATTAATATATCTAGTCAAATGGGTCTGCAAGTGGACGACGGGATGAAATCTCTTGAATTAGTCGGTTTTAGATCAAATACCGAGTATTAAAAAAAAATATCAGTCAGATGTAATAGTAAACTCTATTTTTTGGACAATTAAAAATAAAAATGCTCAAATCCGAAATATCATTTTCACAAAAAACATTTCAAGAAAAAGATTGCTTGCCCAAATGAGTGCGCGCACCAAGGGTGTAAATAGAAAGATAAAAAAAAAACACAAACAAATCTAGGCTCATGCACATGACAAGCCCATTCATTTTATTTAAGTAGAAAATTGTTTTTCTAACATAGAATACTTCCTATTGACACAAGTAATTTAACAAAAAGCCCCCAACGGCAGTTAACAACCGTTAGGCCATGCAGTTAACAACCGTTAGGCCATGCGCAGACAGTTAACTGCCGCTAGCTTCCAGCGGTTGTTAACTGTCATTGTGTTCATGATATATTCAAGTCAGTAGCCATATTCCAGACACTCACTCCATCATCACCATCACCATCTTTCTCTCAAATTTTCACTCTCTCTCTAAAAAAACTCACCAAATCACTTATGCTATTGTCATACATTTTAGTTAGTATATGTGTTTATATTTTTATAATTTTATTTGTTCTTTAATTATTAAATTTTGAATTTTTGTTTTTAATATAGTTATGTTGTAGATCTGAAATGCTATTAACATATATTATGAATATCTGTTATAATGAAGTTATATTGATTGAATTTATATTTCTTTTTCGAATTTTCAATATTTTTTTAGGGTTTGAATATTTGTTTTTAATATAGTTATGTTGTAGATCTGAAATGCTATTAACATATATTATGAATACCTGTTATAATGAAGTTATATTGCTTGAATTTATATTTTTTTTTTCGAATTTTAAATATTTTTTAGGGTTTGTTTAGGATTTTTAGGGTTTATGTCTAATTTTCACTACAACTGTTTGAATGAGTTTTTCGTTGATTATTTTTAGTTTTTAATTGTGTAGATTTGAAACAATGGCCGGGTGGATCGACATTCATGCACAATTCAACGGCGGAGAATCTCAGAGGTTGAAGGTTTGGTGCCTCGGTGTAACGTTAAGAGGTCTCAAGGATGAACTGACTGAATTCAACCAAGGAGTCAACCCCAGAGACAGAAGGAGGGTGGAACACGTTCGGTATAAACGTCCAACGCTCGATGGGGAAGATTATCATTCACTTGGGTGGAATTAACGAACGACGAAAACGTGACGAGCATGTTTTGGGAGCACAACATATTCTAGTGAATCGATATGCGGGTGACGTTGCTGAGATCAACTGAAGATATCATCAAAAGTTTGATTCCGCTAGAAGATCGTCATTAGGTACCGAATGAATGCACCTTCCAGCTACAACAATTGTCTTCCTTTGAATGTGGTAATTCAAACTTGCCAAACGGAAGGACTCCAATTTTCGACTAGCATTCTCATTGTTCCCGTCAAAAGATTAAATTCTTGTTAGGCCGGTTTAAATGAAGGTATTGAAGTGTCAAAGAATGGACCTCATTCTTTTGACACTTGAATACCATCATTCAAGATGCTCATCGCATGCTGGAGTCATGCTGTTTTGCAAGTTTGAATTTACCCCATTCAAGGGTAAGATAATTGTTGCAGTTGGAATGTATATTCGGGAATGTAATGTGATAAAATATATAGTTGAATATGCATAATACATGTTGTTTTGAATGGAACAATAATTATATTATTTATTCACTTTTCGAATTTATTTATTCATTACCCAATTTTAATTAGTTGAATTCACGTTAGATTTAATTAGTTTTTATTCGAATACGCAATTATTCAAAACGCGACTTTAATCGAAATTATTCCAAATGCGATTTTAATTAAAATTATTCAAAACGCAAATTTATTCAAAGTCATCATATGTCAAGCAAAATGTACCATAAAAAAACATAAAAAAAAAGATCCAAAACAATTAGATATTATAACTCATTACATTCAATCATCTTCCTCATCACACAAGTCAATTGGGTTGTCCTCGACAGTCCCTGGGCACCTGCTTTTGGCTGAGGACCAAAATAGCATGTTCTCCCGCTCCTCCTCAACCTCGAATGATTATACACCAGCATCTTCAAATCCTTCTTTTTGACGGATCCATCACATGTGATTCTGTGCCATGTCATCGACGATTTTTCTTTCTTCTTGTGGTCACCCTCCTTCTTCTTGTTCACCCCAACATTTTGCTGATTCTGAGACATATCTACATAAACAACTTGGCGATCAAAACCTACATCATGTCGTAACAATTCTACAATAATTCATCATAACCTAAACTAATCCTAAAAATTATACCGTAACTCATCGTAACAATTCTATCACAAATTCAACAACAAATTTCATAACAAACCTAAACTAATCGCAACGATTATACAACAATTTATCTAATCCTAAAAATTCTACCATAATTTCATAACAATTCTAACAATCTAAACAATTCTAACCTAAACCTAACAATTCAAACAATCTAAACTATCATAACATCATAAAATCAATAAACCTATCTAATCGCAATTTAACCAAAAAAAACTAACAAATCAATCACAATATAACAATGCAATAAGATTAAAAAAACTTACTTGATTTTGTGCTTGAAATTGGCTTGGAATGGCTGATGTTTGCTGAAAAACGCACCTGAGAAATCAAAAAAACGTAACAATGGAGTTTTGGAAACTCCGATGCTGTTCTGTTCATATAACAGAAAGCAACGACAGTTAACAACTGCTGGAAGCCAACACGAGTTAATTGTCGGCGCATGACCTAACGGTTGTTAACTGCCGCTGGAGGCTTTTTGATAAATTACTTGTGTCAATAGGAAGTATTCTATGTCAAAAAAACAATTTTCTTTTTCAGTATTCTTACAACCTCATTAAAACAAAACAAAAACTTGTATTTAAACACTTTTAAGGTTTATTGAGTAGGCAATATGGCACTATTCACCTTTGAAATAGCACACAAAACTAGAACAATTTTCTTTATTTTGACTTTAGGACCTAATTACAAGATATTAACAAATATAAGGACTCTTTTTTTTTTTTTTTTGAAAAAAAATATAAGGACTCAATTACAAACTTTTTTAGCTCATAAATCTATTTAAAAATCTTCTAATAGTTCATGTGTCACTACCGTCAGTCAACGACCATTATCATAGCCTTCGCCTTCTACCACCACAACATTGTTTGTATATACCATCAACATTTGCTTATGGCCACCATCAACTCCGATCTCCTGCAACAACTGTCGTCAACCACAACAATGTCTTGCTTCTGGGTCAATTGTAGTTACAGTGGTTTTTCAGTGGGTAAAATTTAAATAAAAATATTTACACTTGTAATAATTTTTCAAATTATAGAATTTATTTTTTAATATAACTTCTTTGATTGATTGATTGAATATCTCTATTGAAAAAATAATAGGATTTTTTTTTATGGTGACGGGGTTTGAACCACAAAAATTTAAATAATTTTTTTTTAAATTTAAATAAAAAATAATGGGATTAATTGATCAATAGTGGTTATTCAATGGATGAATTCATTGAATTGTTTTTTATATATAAATTTTAAATGGATTGCTGAATATTTTTAATGTATTTACAATCCAAATGGAATCAAATTTTATACAATTAAATCATTTTTCACCCTTAGTTTTTTTCTTGTTGCAACTTTTTCATCCATAGCTAGATGTATGTATGTGTACATACACATATATTCACATTTGCACAATTATTAGATAAATAGATTTTCGATGATAATTTATGCATTGTTTTTATTTCACAGCAATTATTGCCTCGAATTTATCAGACATAACAAGCAACAGATCCTTAATTTTTCACACTATTTTGTAGCTAGGTCTTGATGGTATTGGGAGATCCAACTTTCAATAATCTTTACTTCTTGTTTCCTCACATCTTTAAGCCATTTTGGATCTTCCTTAGTTGAGTACCTTAGGTCCACATGATGAGCTCCTATACCCACAACAAACCCGAATAAACAGAGAGAAACACGAAAATTTTGAAGAGTAACAAAATTAAAAACGCAAATTAATTAGCTAACCTTCTTTAGCAACTATAGCAATTATAGTTTTTGATATATTCTTCAACACTCTGCAAATAAACTCATATTTAACGTAACGTGGTTGTAATATGAAATTGTAATAACCGATTTTAGCATATAGTGACATTATACTATGACATAAAAATAATAATAGCATGCCTAAAATATATTGCAATGTTAATAATGGTATGATGATAGAAGAGATAATAAGGCTTTACCCTCCACCACTCCAAGGGTCTCTTAAACCATTGAAAAATATGATGTTTCCCACAGATCTTTTGAGAACTATTTCAATATTCTGCAGATAACATATAATACATCAATGCATGGAATCAGCACGAACTTGGCAATATATGCAAAATGTAAGTTTATACTATATCAAACCAAATTAAAAATCAAATGATAATATATAGTAATTATATATAACTCACATGGCCACCAAATTCTGATGTAATCCAGTTGGGTCTTGGTACTACGTTGTAGGCAAATTTGCAGTATGCATTTCTGTCTTTGACTGACCACTTAGATTCCGGGAAAATGCTTTCCTTACTGCTTGCACCTTCGGGCATTATCATCTCACTACAGGCCTGTATGTGCAAAGTATTTTTTGAATTTCATTATTATACCACTACTAATATAATGCTTTCTTCATTGTAGCAGACAAATATTGCAAATGAGACAATTAAAATGGAAAATTCCTTCGCTAATTGAAATATTTAGGACCACCGATTGGTAGTAACCCAAGAAGACTTTCAAAAGACTTCGAAGTAGACTATCTAGTTAGAAGTGTCGTAATTGGTGATCGACGTGTACTTTCAAAAGATGCCATGTTTGTCTATTTTCTTTCCTTTAGATTATTTTCATAGTAGAGAAGTGAGGAGGTTCGTAAGATCAATTGGTTAAAGTGGGATAAAGTCTGTTTGGATCGTGAAAAATGAGGTTTAGGGTTTGTAGGGTTCGCTAAATTAATTATGCATCATTAGGAAAGTAGTGTTTGAGGTTGAGGACTCACCAAAGTGGTTTATTGTTTAAGGTTTTGTATATTAAATACAGTTTAGAAAGGGGTGTGAATGTAGGTGATATAAGGTGTTCTTTGTGGTGGAATGACAGGCTTGAAGCAAATGAAGAGTATTCTCTAAAAGGAGTATATCCTTTATTGTCACAAGTAGCGGAGGCCATGGTGATTTACCATTGCAAAAGATTATATGGAACAAGTCCTCTTAAAAGTGTCTTTTTGTGTCAAACGATAATTGGAGAATAAATTGTCTACTAAAGATAATTTGGTAAGACGCAAGATTCTAAATAATAATGATGCTTTATTTTGTGTGTGGGGTTTCAGTGTCTGTTTGGTTGAACGTTTTTGCTCACCAAACCCACGTTTCCACTTTTAAACGTGACTTTATCCCTTTTTGTGATGTTTGGATACAATTAAAAGCAAATTTGAAAACGCAGGTTTGAACCCAAAACGTGGGTTTAGAAGAAGCCAGAAAACATAGCTTCTGCGGCAACTCAAACTTGGTTGGAAATTTGTTTTTAGCTGACAAATGTATTTTCCCTATTTACCCATGCTTCTTAAGCTCCAATTTTTTCCCCTCAATTTTCAATTTTTTATTTCTCTAGAACACTTTCTACTTATTTTTCCAGATCTGGAGAAAAACGAAGATGAGTGAAGAAGAATAATTAAATCACTCAATCTCCATGAAAGCTTCAACCAACACAAGAATGAAAAATTAGAAATTTTGGGAAAGAGATGAGGGAATTATAGTGGTAAAAGAATATTGAAAGATGATAGAATGAGGAACTATTAAAGAAGAATAGTGAAAGATTTGGAAGGAGATTAAAATGGCAGCAATGGAAACAAGGCTCTCGAGAAATGGAAGTGAGGCTGTGAGAGCCACGTGACTTTTTTAACAAGAGAGGCACACTTATTGGATTTTTTCAATTGCATAGAAGGCTCTTTTAATTGCATTTTTTTATGCTTATGTTTCTATTCAAAATTACCCGATTGATAAAAAAAATTATTAAAAATAACTTATAAATTAATATTATTTTAAAATGAACTTTTGAAGCAATTAAATCAATTTATAATAAGCTGAAATAATTATCTAATGAGAATGAGATATTTACTTTTAAATATAATTAAAATGATACTTTGGTCATTACACACTTAAAATCAATTTTGATACATACTATCCAAACAATATCAACACATAAGAATCACTTTTAAGTAAGTATATCTAAACATAAATCAATTAACATTCAACTTACTTTTAACCAAAATCAATTCTCTCAAACTCAATTATATCATGTAACTCTCACCTTATAAGCCGGTTTTATGGAGTTGTGTTAGATCCAACCACGATATTTAAGACTTTTTCTTTTCAGTTAATTGTAACTTTTAACTTTGCACATCTTGTATGTTTGATAATGTTTAATAAGTTATGATATATTGACATCAGTTTTGTGTTTTGAAGTTTGCAAAATAGATGTTTAAAATATCATTTGTCATAGATTCTTTTGGTTCTTTTTATTTTATTTTAAAAACAAAACTTATTTAAAAGAAATTTCTTGAATAATCCTCGTGGAATTGAAATTGAATAACTGAGGGATGAGTAGAGAGAGTACCTGCCACTGCCATCCTCCAAGATCATGAGGATCAGAATGATCATTTAAATCGAAACACTTAGAGGTACCACTATAGTTGTAGTATATACTTGCAGCATCATACAACTTCTCTAATGTATTCTTTCCCGTCACTGAGCTGTCAATAGCCTCGCACATCTGAATAAATGAATTTCCCCCAAAATTCAAAGTCATAGTCAATTATTCTTTCGCACAAACAGACAAATATTCCAAACGCTTTAAGATATTTATAAATAAAAGGAAAATATAAACTTCATTTTCAGTTCATTTAATTTTATTCAATAAAGTAATTAGTAGTACTTCTAGCGTATGAGATAAAAATATCATACTGTCAACATCATATCTTCCGGGTTTATAAAAAAAAAAATTGTAAATTGATAATTATAACAAAATGAAATGAAAGTGGGGTACTTTTCTTTTACAAATTTCATATAATTTTTAATGTTCCAAGAAGTGTTTTAAAATATTTATTTTTATGGTATGGTTCAGGATATTTTTTCGTATTTGAAAATATATAAATATTGTTTCATATAAGAGTACGTGTACAGAACTTTGTAAAAATTTCTTAAAAAAAAAATAACTTTGTAAAAATTAAACAAAATAGTGTATATTAGTCAAATAAAATGAAATTTATTAAAATAAAGTTACAATATTCCCTCTTGATATTGACTCAGATGAAATAATGCTATAGAAAAATTTAAAAATATATTAGAATTTATTTTAAAAATATGTTAGAATCTATTTTTACCAATAAACAAAATACAAAATAAAAAAAATACAAAATATATTTTTGCTACAATCTTCCTTTCTTTACCCTTTGGTTCCACTTATCTTTGGCCAATAGATAAAACACAAAAATAGTTAAAAAAAATAAAATAATAAAACTATTTAAATTTGTATTGGTTTTGTTTTGCTTTTACGTTTTTTTTTTTAAATCGGGTATCCTCCGCGCGCAACTGCAGAGATTAATCCCTCGAGTATTATGGACCCAAATGGGTGGCAGGTTCTCCCTAAAAGTTTTAACACTGCTGCGCAAATGCGGAGACTAATATTCGAACCTAGGACATTGGTTAAGATAGAAGAGACCTGTTCCATCTCATCTAAACGCTCTTGGATGTTTTGCCTTTAAGTTTCAATCTTTAATAAAAAAATCTAATACGCCACTTCATTATCGTTATCGTTATAATTAAAACTTAGAACACACTCCATCACACATTTAAAGGTGTTTAATTTACAAACCCGCCCAACAAACACAAGCACACATCCATTTATTGTATTTATTATAACACTTAACGAAATTAATAAAAAGATGTGGCATCAAGACATCAAATAAAATCAATCACAAAAATAAAATAATTTATTTAAAGATAAAGTATTAATTTAAGAGGGTATGGTTTGAACCTTTCTCACTGGATATGCTGGCAAGGGACTCAAGAAATTGGTTGGTGTTGGATAATCTGTCATGGCTGTGTAAATCCAAGCCTGGCCAAGCCAACCTTCCAAAGCATCTACTCCTATATAATTACTACTTACACCAAAACAATAATAAATTAAAACACTGTTTTATTACCTTATGAGTTGGTTGTTAAATTAAATTAAACTCACTTGCATATTTTGAATGATTTCCTTAGTAATTCTAGTCCTCCATGTTTTTTGGCTGTTTCTTCTATCAAATTCCATGACCCTTTTATCACTTTGTAACAATTTTCACTCTCACTCTGTAATGTACACAAAGTACATAATTTTTATAAAAAAAAATATTGCTATTTGTCAGGTGCACGTGAAATGATATGTTATAGTAATATTGAATCTACAATACAACAACACACTATTTTTGACTGAAATATAATAAGACATTTACTTAATTAATTAATATTACTCGTTAAGAGCATGTTTCCGTGAGTAGACAATATAAAATAAAAACAAAGGTTCATACATAATTTTGAGTTTACATTACTTGTTTAACACTACTTTCTCATAAAGTCATCACATGCAATGTTTTTTTTTTTTTGCTTTCATTTTTTAGAATTAAGAAGTTAAATGAATTAATGTAAATTAAAATATTTAAAAGGTTTTAAGTTAGGAAAAGAAAATGAAACCCTGAAGTCTTGTGTGATGATATTGTCGAAGGCATATGGTGAAACCAAATCGTCAAATTGGAGGATTGGAGCTGATGATGCTAAAGCTCCAATTGCAACGTGTGGATACTTCATCCTGAACCAAGCAGCCAGCACTGCAAAAACCCAATTTCATTTTAGACTATGGTCCAAATTAGGGAGAAAAATTCAACAATTGCAAGCAAGTTTTTCGTAAGGAATAAAAAATAGTGATATAACAATGATATGTCCCTCTCAACTGATCAGTTATATTTTTTTAATATGTATCTACAACCACATATTAAAACGCAATTTTTTAAAGGAGAATCTTATTTACCCATAACAATAAGTTAGGTACCAATACTCAAAAAATGAATACATAATTTAAGTTAGATAAAAATAATTAAATATCAGAAAGTAATCTAGCTTTAAATGATTGGTTGTCGACTAATATATTTAACTAAACTCTAAGATAAATAAGTTGTTATTTTCTCAAAAATACTAAGGATCGCATTGCTACTATTACCATAATTTAAAAAATCTTGATTGCAAGTTAAAAACTAAACACTTCAATTAAACAACAAAAATGAAATAGAATTTTGATAATATAGATTATACTTCCTCCATAGGATCCTCCAAACACAACAACAGGGGACTCAGTTGCTGACAAATTTTTCTTGAGGTCAATGATAAGAGTGGCATAATCAGCCAAAGCTTGTGCAGAACTAAGATATCCAAGTGTACTGCTATTTGCATATGCAACCTTCTTCTTGCCTCCAAATGGAATTGATTTTCCATAGAATCTATGCTGCATTTCAATTTCTAATGCATAAGATAAACATATATAATTCAAATTTAATTTCAAATCATTAAATACATATTTGAGTTGATGGTGAGTTTAACGAAATCAACTGCGATTTTGTTGTCAATTTCAACGTTAATCCAGACATGTACTAAAATGTTGTCTAGGATATGAGACAAAAAGACAATGCAGAAGAGGTAGAGAATCCAAGACAATAAAGTTTACCTCAATAAAAACCAAAAGGGCATTGAAATAAGGTGCTTGCTCAAACATAAAGCCAGTGTTTTGTGTAAACCACTCTATGTTCCCTTCATTTCCAGTATAGACAAAGATTGGAGCTTTCTTTTTGGCACCACCCCAATAAGTATCATTGATGAGATACCTTTGTTGAAATTTCTGATAACTCTGAGGGTTATAATTGAAGTGATCAAGTATTTGAGTGAAAAACTTTGTTCTGTAAAGACCATTTTGGACAGAACCAGAGTTTAGTTGTTGCTCTGGACTAATCACTGAATAAGGAAATCTTGGTATGATATGGGAAGAAGATAAGGTAAAGAACAGAAGAGAAAACAAAGAAAGGAAGAAGATAATTGCCATTTTTTTTTCTTCTTTCTGATGAAAGTTTAGGGTACAAATGAAAGAGTGTTGCATAAAAAGAAGAAGAGAATCTCAAAAATGCTCAAGTTCCGCAGAAAAAGCCTAGTGGTTGGGTCTGCTAGTGACAGAAGAAATGGGATTGTGGACCATAATTTCTTTAGTTTTTCTTATATGAAAATGATTATAACATTCTTAAAGTGTGAGAATTTTGAGATCAGTAGGAAAGGCAAATTAATAGAATAAAAGGAAGAAAATACTAAAAGGATTATCAATAATGAATGAATAAATGGAAAGAAAAGGAGAGAGGGAAAGAAACAAAAGATCACGGAAAAAAGAAATGTGTCAGTGTTATTGGCCATATCTTACTAACAACAGATAATGCATTTTGGCTTGGTTATATGTCACTCTCGTATATATTTATTTTTGGGCGAAAATATTTGAATGCTGCCTGCAAATATACTAAGTTTGGTTTTTCGTCCCTGCAAAAAAAAAAAAAAAAAATTAAAATCCATCTTTGCAAAAAAAAAAATTCTTTAAATAAATATATTTTTTTAGTAAAAAATTAATTGTTAAATTTAGGATTTCCAGAGAGCCTAGAACACTAGAGTGGATCCACATGTTGAGCTGGAGTAGTTAGTTTAAATACATTTTGGCCCAAAACTTTAATGCATTAGATATATAAGTTTTTTTTCTTCACTTATATGCATTTCAACTTCAATTATTCTATTGATTGCGGGACTTCCAACTCACACTTGCACACCAACAAATAATTTGTTGGACCGCCCATTAGGTAGCTAGTTCACAATTTAGTATAAAATATTGAGGAATTTCAAAACAGCCCCCATATAATGCTTGTTTTATTCAAACTTGCTTTATAAAAAACCAATAATCCAATATCTAGCTACTATTTTAACAGCAACGGTTGAAATGGTGAATGGTGAATGGTGAAAGCAAAGACCAATTATCATCAGAATGGTTTATTCACACAGATGCATATAAATTAAATGCTAATAACAATGTCAATATGTATTAGTGAAGTATGAGGAGAAATATTATCCTTAATCCAAATAATGTATAATATTCAATTTCTTCATCCTTGTAGTAGGTCTTGATAATATTGCGAGATCCAACTTGTTATGATCTTTACTTCTTGTTTCCTTACATCCTTTAGCCATTCTGGATCTTCCTTTGTTGAGAACCTCAGGTCTACATGATGAGCTCCTATACAAAACACTAAAGTGAAAATTGGAAATAGATAATAAACATATGTATTATTAGAGGGCATATCAAGTGAGAGTAGTAGTTATAATAAGAGGATGAGAGGAATTAATTTGGACCGTTGGATCTAAATCAACGCTTCAGATTTAATTGCACTTTAAAAAGTGTCATATACAGTTTCAAACTAACCTTCTTTTGCAACTATGGCAATTAAAGTTTTTGATATATTCTTCAATACCCTGCATTCATCAATTTAGCTGGTGTCATATATATTGACAAATGACAATAATATCTCCTAGAAATTCAGTGAAATTATAATAGTAGCTGCTAGAAGGGATAACAAAAAAAAAAAGCTAGGATATATAAGAAGAGGGGTAAATGTTATAGTTATACCCTCCACCACTCCAAGGGTCTCTTAAACCATTGAAGAAGATAATGTTGCTCCCATATCTTTTCAGAACTCTCCCGATATCCTACATACAAGCATAATTTTTTGGTTAAATAGAGTTAAATTGCAGTGTTACCAAATTAATTAAAAAAATTATAGTAATAGTTATGAATTGCAATTGCAGGTAGAGACCACGATTTAGGAGTAATTAAGGATAATAATATTTCTTACGTACATGACCACCAAACTCAGTAGTAATCCAATGGGGTCTTGGATCTATGTGATAGGTCTGTTTGCAGTAAGAGAGTGTCTCTTCTAACTCCCACTTGTGAGCTGGAAATATGCTCTCCTCATTGTTCCCACCAAGGGGCATTATCATTTCCGTACATGACTACAAATTAATCAAACATTGTTAGTTAATTAATTAGATGATTAACTTTTTGGAAAATTCAAATAAAAGTGATGATTAATTGGTACTACTTACCTGCCAATCCC
The DNA here is from genome assembly GCF_003473485.1 of Medicago truncatula. NCBI lineage: Eukaryota > Viridiplantae > Streptophyta > Magnoliopsida > Fabales > Fabaceae > Medicago > Medicago truncatula. The sequence goes on from NC_053048.1 coordinate 49,769,317, forward strand.
ATCCCCCTGAATCATTACTAATATCAAAACATATGACACTTCCACTATAGTTGTAGAAGATATTGGCTGCAGCATACAGTTTGGTGAATGTTTCGTTTCCAGAGGATTTGCTATCAATCGCTTCGCACATCTGGTACAATCATATATTAAAATATTAAATCTATCTCAAATTTTCATCACTAAATATAGTATATTAGAAACAAAATTAGAGACATGTTTTACAAAATTAGAAACATGTTTTAGAGACATGTTTTATCACTAAAAGTTTTTAAATGAGTTTATAAAAATGTGATACTGCTCACCAAATGAGTTTTGTAAGGATGAGTTTTAGACTTTTATAAATTTAATATGGTATCAACGGTTTATCTATTCAAGTTACACACAAAATTCAACAAAGTTGGATGCGAGAGGATGTATATTAGAAAAACAAAATTAAGTGCGCATTTAAAAAAAAAAATCAATTTTAAGAATTTACTACATAAAAAAATGTGTTGAAGATTACATTGGCACCTTTTTTACTGGATAAGCTGGCAATGGAGTCACGAAATTGGATGGTGTTGGATAATCTGTCATTGCCGTGTACATTAAAGCCGTTTGAAGCCAATTTTTCAGATCACCTGCACTTATATTATTGCTGTTTCAACAGAAAAACAATAATAATTAAACTATATATAGAGGTTAATCTAAATAATAAAAAGAATAGATTAAATTTTGACATGGCTCACTTGCACAATCTGAACGATTTCTGTAGCTGTTCTATTCCTCCTGGTGTATTGGCTGTGTCATCTATTTCTTTCCAAGACCCTTTAATCACTTTGTAACAATTCTCACTCTCACTCTAAAAATCATATAATCATATGCAACAAAGAAAGAAAAGCAACTTATTAACTAAGAGATCGGCAGTGTACTTTGAATGCGTAACACTGAAGATATCTAGAATTTGACAGAAACTTCAGGTTAATGACCACAACAGGAGATTAGGTCATTTTCTAAAAAATTGTAAATAGATTCCCCTAAATAATTTTGAATTAGGTCCATAAATTTTTAAATAATTGGTGACTAGTTGATCCAGTTACAATTTTAAAAGAATCCAACGTATTCAAAGATTTAAACATTAGCAAATTACACAAATTAACGTATTCAAAATGTATTTTAAAATGCTCAAATAATTAATATCTACTTTATATATCTTAGCTAGCAATTCTTCAATTTTATAAAACAATGATAGTTGTAGAGATATTTGATATGTTAGGCACAATCCCTTAGTTCTCCGCCCTTAATGTGTGTGTTTTGTATTATCTGTCGTTAGCTATTTGAATCCTAGTCTAACAATTCTTCACCTTGTAGTCTTGAGTGACAATGTTAGTGAAGGTGTATGGTGAAACTAAATCCAGAAATTGAAGGATTGGAGCAGAAGATGCCAAAGCTCCAATGGCAACGTGCGGATACTTCATCCTAAACCATGCAGCTAACACTGAAATAGAAGTAGTACTCAATTTTAACTATATATGAAGATGGGGGGTTGAATTGAACTATATATAGAAAAATACGATATAAATTGGTTACAATAAACAATTAAAACATTTAATATATACTTCCACCATAGGATCCTCCAAACACGACAACAGGGGAATCAGTTGCTGATAAATTCTTCTTCAGATCAATTATGAGTGTGGCATAATCAGCTAAAGCCTGTGTGGAACTCATATATCCAAGTGTGCTGCTAGTTTTATTTGCAACTTCATCATTTCCTCCAAATGGTATTGATTTTCCATAGTATCTATGCTGCAGTTTTTTTTTTCTTCAATTATTTACAAATATCTTGACATTTAATTAACAGTACAATGTTAACATCACTTTAGTGTATGTTTGATTTTACGTTTGGATTGGAGTAGGTAAATTTAACTCCTAAAGTTTAAAGTTGATTTTTACATCTTTGAATGTTTCCGACTATATATGATTTTAACTTAAATCTAGACTTTGAAACTTTGGCTATACATTGATTTTTAGTTTCAAATTTAATTTTTTGAGGATAGTTTCAAATTTAATTTTAGATTATTTAAGTTAAAAAACATAGCTTTAAGTTAAAATCATTTTTGAAGGCAAACTCATTGAAATCGATATTATTATTATTCCAAAAGTGTGACTTATATAGAATAATGATAAGGTCTTAAACTAAATTAGTGTATAAAGATGACACTTCTTGTCTTGTTACGTGAGGATATTAATCAAGGTTCAATTATAAACTAACCTCAATAAAAACCAAAATGGCATTGAAATAGGGTGCTATTTCGAACATAAAGCCAGTGTTTTGTGCGAACCATTGTATGTCCCCTTCATTTCCCATGTAGACAAAGATTGGAGCTTTCTTTTTGGCACCACCCCAATAGGTATCATTGATAAGATACCTTTGTTGAAATGTTTGATAACTCTGTGGATTATAATTGAAATGATCAAGTATTTGGGTGAAAAACTTTGTTCTGTAAAGGCCATTTTGAGCAGAAATAGAACGTTGCTGTAACTCTGGACTAACTGCTGAAGAAGGCAATTTGGGTATAACATGGGCACAAGTGAAAGTAAAGTACATTAGAAAAAATAAAGAAAATAGTATAATTATGAACTGGAATACAATTGCCATTATTTCTATGATTTTGTGGGGTTTATCAAATTTGAATTTGATTGAACTCAAAACAAGGTACTAACTCGGTTCACATCTTAATCCAAAGATACACAATATACATCATGCACACAAGAAAAAAGAACGGATACTACGAGGTGTTAGACTATTGTCTTGTTTACCATTTCATTTTCTTGCCAACCACAATTTTCATAGTAGACATAGACAATGGAGTTAGAGCCGGCCTTATTCGCACTTAATTAGTATATTTTGTTAAATTAATTTAAGAGAATCCTACCGTGTTTTTGGGAAGAAAAAAAAAAAAATCGATCTAGACAAATTTAAAAATTGAGTATCATAATTATTAGAATTGAAGAGCGTCTTGATAGAGCAATGACCTCTCAACATGGCTTGATTTGTTTCCAAATTCAAACCTATCACTCTTTGTGGATAGATCAGATTAGTCTCCCATCTCGTTGAAGTTTATCAAGCAAGACAAGAAGATGATATTTCAAGCTTTCAAATTTGAGAATGCATGATTAGAAGAAGAGGATTTACAAGATGTGGTGCTGAATGGATGGAGTCGTGAAAGTACAAATGGTGTCGTTGGCAAGTTGAGGCAGTGCACATATGAGTTGGTTTGTTGGGGACATCACCTATATATAGTCTCGATTTTGAGTAGCTATTGAGGAGTGTAGACAAAAAATTGACTTTAAGGAGTGTTGAGGAGGAGGCCGAAGCATAGAATAGTGTAGTAAGAAATCATATGAGTCGTTTGTTGGCTCAAGATGGAGACAACAAGCCAAAGTTACTTGGTTGAAAGACGGCGATGCAAATTCAAAGTTCTTATGTGTGATTGCAAGTGCTAGGAAATATGCAGTAACCACAGCCTGCCTTCAAAGAAATGATGGTGAAATGGTGGATAATCTAGTTGATATTTTGAGGACTATTCTTCAAAGTTATGCAAAATGTAGGGACCAAAAAACATATTTAGCTTTAAAATAATTGGGATCCACTTATGTGGGGACTAATTTTAATAACGGAGATAAAATGTGAGGATTTTAAAAACGTTTAATGAAATGTAGGGACTATTCTTCAAAGGGGCGTAAAATGTAAAGACTAAAAATATTTAACCCTATTAATTAATATACTAAAATTAGTTATTTTGTTTAAAAAAATAGTGTATTATTGCTAAGATAAAAATAAATGAGTAATGAGTTTGTTTAACATGTGCAATATTGCATATGTTAAAGCAACTAAAAATAATAACTTTTTATTGAAAACAATAATTATTTATTAAAAAGTTACAATTTTAATATAAAATGCAAAAAAGTCAAAGCTACTACTTTAAACTTCTTAACATATGCAAATTTGCATATGATAGAAAACCCCTAAGTAAATTTATATTTTCAAGAAAGAATTTCTATTAAGGGATTCATTGACCATTGACCTTAAGACACTCGTTAGAAAGACCTTAAATTAATAGTTTAACTGTATTTTTATTTTCTACAAATATTTTTCATTTTATTCTTTATTTAAGTATAAATTTGTTTACTTTTAATCCTAACTAATATTACCCTTCAAAAAAAAATCCTAACTAATATTAATTTTTTATTTTTGGCGCATATTATTTTTAGTCCATGAAATCTCACCATGGTTAGAACATGCCTCAAAGATATCATTGACTTATTTTAAATATTCGTATGATATTATTAACTTTTTTTTTTGTTGAAATAGGATATTATTCACTTTTTAATAATGCTAGCAAGTTCACTTTATGATTTACATTGAATTGGAATTCATCAATGCAAATTGGATCCAGCATTAGGAATTAGACTTCCACAACATGTATGAATTTTGGTTAATAAATAGGCTTAATTATACTTTTGGATCCCTATTTTTTCAAAAGTTGTGGTTATGGATCTCTAACTAATTTAAATACAAAACATCCCCCTATGTTTTGATTTTTTGACAGTTTTGGACACTCAGTCCATTGTTGACTCGGTCAACGCTGACGTGGCACCCTAAATAAGGTGCCACGTGTCAATATTTTATTTTATTTTTGCCTTGGGGTCCAAAACTGCAAAAAAATCAAAACATAGGGGGCTGTTTTGTATTTAAATTAGTTAGGGGTTCATAACCGCAACTTTTAAAAAAATAAGGGTCCAAAAGTGCAATTAAGCCTAATAAATACACCCGAATAAAATTATTTTAGTGGAGAGGACTTATAAGGATAAAATGACATGCTTGATCATATCATGAAGCTCATGTACTCCAAAAAGTACGACGTATCTAGATACCACACTAGAAGTATCATGATTACTTTTTATTTACTTTTTAAAAATATTTTACCCAATACTTAAACAATTTATAGATTGTAACCAAAAAAAAAAACAATTTATAGATACATGTGAATATGTATCTTAGAAAAAATAAACGGTAGAAAAAAGGTGAAACAGAGTTGTGAGAATTCAACTAAGATATGCATGATTCAACTCAAGATGGTGCTATACTTTTTTTTTGTTTTTCGAGAGGAGATGGTGCTATACTTGAATCAATATTGTTGTCTTTTGATGAATCATATTTAATAGTCATAATTTTATGGATGATGAAAGAGAAGATACTTAATTTAATTAGAATTTTCAATTGTTCATGTTGCAATTTTTGATTAGAAATTATATAGATCTAGCTTTACAATTTATTGATTTTTTTGGTTAAAAGACTAAAATTACAAAGCCAGAAAAGGAGAGGAAAAAAAAAAGCAAATTAAGCTCTACATAACCAAGTTCTCATAGAGTATGGAGAGAGTAGGTCCAAGAGGCCAATCATAAGAGATGAACTAAGAGATCTATGCTGGGAGAAGCTCCAAACATAGCTAGGAAGTCCAAACTATTTTCTTTGAGAGTGTGTAAGCGACGTGAACATGTAAGATTAAATAAAGAAGATCTTATGTCATGAGTCAAATTGACATAATCGTGACATTTTGACGTTGCATTGTGGATAATATCAATACAATGAAGAGAATTTGTGGATTAATCGATGTCATGGTAATTCAATTGCTTAGTGTGTGTTTGGTTCTGCGGTGGAGATAATTGATTTTGACAGAATTGATTTTGTTAGAATTGATTTTTGTTAAAAGTGAGTTGAATGTGAATTGATTTATGTTTGGATACCTTAAAGCAAAAATAATTCTTATAAATTCATGTTGTTTGGATAACTTAGATCAAAATTGATTTTGAATGCATAATTATCAAAATGGGTATTAAATTTTTTTGAAGATTAAATTCATTTCTATTTTATAGTTATTTAAATTTTGTTGCATTATTAATTTGATTATTCATAAAGAAATAAAAAAAATTAAATAAAAAGCATATTCCAGTAAAAAAAAAAAATTGTATAAATTATAGATAGTTTAATTTTAGTTAGATATATTATATTAATTTTTTTACTCATTAATTGCCAAATTGTGTCAAACGTTTTTTTTTTTAAAGGATTAAGCAAAATATTAATGGGCTTTTACAAAAATAAGAAAGTAACGGGCTTTTGAAGCCCAATTTCAACCTCTTCTTTAACCTAGAGAAAGAGAGAGCGTTAAAGGTTGTAGTACCATGAAACCTGTGTAACCTGAAGCTTGAAGCCGCACCATGAAAACAAAATTGATCAATGAAAAAAATCATCATTGGCAGTTTTGTTGGATTGAAGGAAACTATTTACATCTGTGGGAAAAGGAAAAAGGGTAATTGGGGAAATGAAACTGCCATGACAATGACAAAATTAATTCTCAAAATCACGTTGTCGCAAAAGCTCCGAATTGTGGCTTCTCACAAACGTGAGTTTGGGACTATATTCACGTTTTATAGAATCGCTTCTGAAGCTGCCCAAACATCAAAAAGTATGTTGAAACCACGTTTCAAAAAGCAAACTCGCGTTTGAGGCTTCCAAACGCGGAACCAAACAAGCACTTAGCCAATAATAGACTCAAATGAATACCATGGAACTAAACATGAAGGATATCAAAGACTCGTGAAAGGAGACCAAAAAACTAAATATCAACATATTTGAATGATGATGAAGCAAACCGGTGAGTCCAACTCTAATAAAAAAAAGTTTAAATAAATAAATTTATCTCAATTTTTTTAATAGAAAAATGATAACAAATGTCCTTAAACAGTGTTGAAGCATTCAAAAACAGTGATATTTATATTGAAAATTATACAGTTATGAATTTTACTTGTATTTGAGTTGTATTTTCAAGATAAAATTCATTTTTATAGGTTCCTTAAACATGCACATAAGATATTGTTAACAAAGTTTTAATTTTTTAGCCATCTGTTTTTTTTTTTTTGTGGTATCCGGAGTATGAACCTCAGACCTTGTATATATTATACATTGTCCCTACCAATTGAGTTAAGCTCACATGGACATCTGTCTTTTTTTTTTTTTTGTGGTGGCTGGAGTTTGAACCCCGGACCTTGCATATATTATGCACTGTCCCTTCCAACTGAGCTAAACTCAAGAGATCATCCGTCTCTCATTTGAAAATAGGGTAAAAGAGCTAATTAAGAACGTTTTTTTACAAGTTATAATACTCCTTCCGTTTCAAAATGAGTGTGATTTATTTTAGTTGAAAAATTTGTTTCAAAATGAATGTCACTTTCAATTTCCAATACAATAATAACACTTTCTTTTCAATCGTACCTTCAATTAATATTATATACACTATTTTTAAAGTATTATTTTTTTTAATGAAAAATAAACCAATAGTTGATTAGGGTAAAATTAGAATAATGTTGTAAAACAATATCTCTTTTTATTTTAATTAATACATTTCTTAATATGTAGGCTTAAATGCTCTTTTGGCCCTTAAGTATTTATTTGGTATCGCTTTGATCCTTTAACTAAAAAAAAGATTGTTTGAGTACTTTATCTTTATCTCCGTTACCTGTTTTGGTCCCTTCTGTTAAAAAAAATAATCAAAAAAACATTAGGATTTGTACTATTCCTCTTCTTCCTTCTCTTTCATCCTCTTCTTCATGATCTTCATCATCAACAACACACCAACTCAGAAAAAAAAAAATCTTTTTCAATCTTTACCAATTTAGAACCCAAAATCCACCATTTCTTCAATCTTATTCTTCATAGTTTCCTAAAACCATTTCCATTTTTCTCTCTCACCAAAACCTTGAATCTAGAAAAACGACAGTGGATTGTAGATCCTCCCAGAAACGGCGACGATGACTGTTGATGATGAGTTATTGAACTCGAAAATGAATCAATGTCCTGCAAGATGAATTTGGGCATGGTTAAATAAAAGAGGGGTTATGGATTTGGGTTGAAGATGAATCAATGTCCTGCAAGATGAATCAGTGGATATTTTTTTTTTTAGTTTTTTTTGATTATTTCCTTTTTTTTTGGATTTAATTGATGAATATGATGAAGGTTTTGATGAAGATGATAAAAAAAAACTTAAATGCTCTTTTCGTCCCTTAAGTATTTATTTGGTATCACTTTGGTCCCTTAATGTTTTCAGAGCCAATGTCAAAACGACACGTGTACTACACTTAACGTTTTTTATTAAACCTAACAGAAACCTGCCAAAGCGATACCAAATAAATACTTAATGGACTAAAAGAGTATTTAAGCCTAATATATATGTAAAATCTTAAACGATATTCATTTTGAAACAAAACGGAGAGAGTAAGTAATAATATCTTAAAAATAATCTGAATAAATTTGGTGAAAACGACGTCCTCCTAAAATAAAATAAAATAATTAAATTTGAGATGTTTGTCAAGAAAAAAAAAGTCGAAGCTGATGTCAAGTTGAAGTTGGCAACTGGCAAAAAGCAGAATACACCGTGTCGCTCCCTATAATAGGAATGAATTCCACATTCTCATTCAACACTATTCATATCCAAAGTTGAAATCGCTTTTCGTACTTCACAACACAATCACCAGTACCACCACCATCAAATTCTCACCCTCCAATCACGCTCATTGGATTCCCCCAACTTCATTTAATCCAACCATCCACATTCCGCCACGTAATCACTCCCACTCTCTCTTCCTTTTTTTTCCCACTTGCTATGTTTCATCAAATCTAGCATCAATTCATCAATACAAAGACAAAGTAGTAGTTACTTACTAATGCTTAAACAAAATCAACAATGGACATGATAATTCCTGGTAAAATACGGAAACGAGGATGTTCATCATCAGCATCATCATCTTCCTCAGTAATTAACCACAACTACAGATTCAAACGTGCTATTCTTGTAGGTAAAAGGGGAGGCGGATCCACTACACCTGTACCTACTTGGAAGCTGTTAAGCTCGCGATCTCCAGCGTCGGCGATGCGGATACTTGAATCACCGAGATATCCACCCCCACCGTCGCAATCGGGGAGTAAATCGAAGCAAGCTCCGGTATCGGCGAGGAAACTAGCGGCGACGCTTTGGGAAATGAATGAGATTCCTTCGCCTAGTGTTAAGGAAATGAGTGATCATGTGAAAATGAAAAAAGAGGTTAAAGCAAAAGATAGGGTTTCAACTGCTAGGTCTATTCGTTCTGGTTCTTTGCCTCCTCATTTGTCTGATCCTTCACATAGCCCTCCATCAGAGGTTTCATTTTTGTTTCTTTTCAAAATTTAATTAATTTTGTTTATGGATTATATATTTATATATTTATTTATGTCATTGTGGACCTATTGTATTGTGAATTAATTTATTATTAAATAATAAAATGAGGAATATTCTGAGTCCAGATCATGTGTCAGTCTGGAATTTTGCCTTCACTTACAAGCAATAATGTTGAGATTTAATTATGCACTATTGCATAATTTGGTTTGGAATTATTATGTATATGGATATTTCTTACTGAGTATTGTTAATTTTTATTTATTGTAGAGAATGGATCGATCTGGAATTGGTAATCGACATAGAAGAACACCCAGCAATTCACACAGGTTGAGGCTAACAGAACAACATCACCATGTTGGTCCTTTGGATTCTTTTAGTAATGCCAGTTTTATGGAGGTATCTCATACAGAGTTTTATGTTGTGGCTGTTTTGAAAATGTGGATGATTTTGTCTATTTGTTATTGGAATAGGCAACTTACATGTGTAACTAGATAGGAAATTGATTTTCTCATTGGGGATTTTTACTTGATAACTTCATGTAGAATTTTTTATTGGAGCAGATTTTCTTTTGTTAATCTTTTAAATGACTTTGTCATGTAAATTTTGTGTCCATTTCTCACTTCATTGCATCAAATAGGTGGATCCTATCATAATTTGGCAGTGTCTTACGAAAAGAAAGAAAAACACAATTTTGACACGGCAAGAACATGAAAGGATTCATCCTCGATGAAGCTAATTTGCTGTGCAGAAGTACGAGTCTTGAATAAATGACAAACCCCATGTAAAAATCAGCGGAAGAAATGAAACGATGTTTGAGTTGGAAAAGAAATCATCAATAGTTTGACCTGTGTTCACTTTAGGTCATTGTTTTATAGATGGATAAATAGAATAGATGAAAATGTTCTGTTGCCAACTGCCATGTTCATTGTTGATATGCCTTTGCTATTCATTGTATTTGTAATGCATCTACTTGAATTTTGATGGTATTGTTGATATTCTTCATGAAGTTGTGAATAGAAGATTTACCGAAAAAGGTTATGACATGCCAATGTGTTCTCTATTTGTATCAGAATGACTAGAGTGCATGTCAATTTTAATTTATACATTATTTTGTTACTTTGAATGGAGAGGTTGATTTAGTTCTATACTGCTTTCATGACATGTTTGCATAATACCCTCTTAACTCTTTGATAATTTAAAATGTCTCAAAAATAACGTATGATGTGCATGTCTTATAGTTGCATCTTGGTTTTCTTGCAGATTGAAACCAGATCTCGAGCACAGACCCCTGCTTCATCTACTGTGGGAGTTAAACCGCGTTTGAAAGATGTCAGTAATGCATTGACAACATCAAAAGAGCTACTTAAAATTATAAACCGCATGTGGGGTCATGAAGACCACCCTTCTTCTAGTATGTCCCTTATATCAGCTCTCCATACTGAGCTGGAGAGGGCTCGCCTACAGGTCAATCAGCTTATCCACGAACAACGTTCAGATCAGAATGAGATAAACTATTTGATGAAGTGTTTTGCCGAAGAAAAGGCTTCTTGGAAAACAAAGGAGCGAGAAATTGTTGAGGCTGCAATTGAATCTGTTGCAGGAGAACTTGATGTAGAGCGGAAGCTAAGGAGACGGTTGGAAAGCTTGAACAAGAAGCTTGGGAGAGAACTGGCTGAGACGAAAGCATCCCTTCTTAAGGTGGTGAAAGAACTTGAAACTGAGAAGAGAGAGAGAGAAATTATTGAAAAAGTATGTGATGAGTTAGCAAGAGATGTTGACGAGGATAAAACCGAGATAGATAAACAAAGGAGAGTGTCAACAAAAGCTTGCCACGAGGTAGAGAAAGAAAAGGAAATGATGCAGTTAACCGATATGTTACGCGAGGAGAGAGCTCAAAAGAAACTCTCCGAAGCAAAATATCAACATGAGGAAAAGAATGCTGCTGTTGATATGCTCAGGAATCAGCTTGAAGCTTTTCTAGGCAGCAAACAAGTAAGAGAAAAAGGACGTAGTTCCACGCACTTGAACGACGAAGAAATTTCTGCATATCTGAGCAGAAGCAGATTAGTCTCCCATCATACTGAATATAAAGAAGATGATGGAGAGGTTGACAATGGTGTAGAGTGTCAAGAGGAATCCGGTGAAAGTGACCTGCATTCTATAGAGTTAAATATGGACAGCAACAACAAAAACTATAAGTGGACCTACCCTTCTGAAAGCAGATTTGATACAAGAAAATATCCAATTGAGGAAGAAATAAAAGGTAGGAGGTCTATCTCTGGAAGAGCTTCAAGGATAAGCACATCTCTGCAGAGGAGTATATCAGATGGAGTGGAATGGGGGAACCAAGGTGATGAGAAGCTCCAAAATTCAGGAGATGGAATAGACTGGGAAAGCTTTTATGAACTGGAGAAACAAGCTCAAGGAAAAAGTTACGGCGATGAAATACAACAAAGTTATAAATCAGTGAAAGGTTTAAAGGATCAAATATTAGCTGGTTCCAGGCTTGCATCTTCTAAAGGTTATGCTAGTCCAACCAGACAATTTTCACAACCTTGGCCGTCACGAGATCCCATAAATAGCTTCCAAGAGAGACATGCTACAATGCAGGGAAATGGTCAAAAATCAAGGTTAGGGGAAGCCAGGGGCGAGGCTCATAATTTAATAAGGAAGTCTAAAAGGTGATAAAATGATAAAATCACTGCCTTGTTAGCCAAGCAAATACCCCTTGCTAGGAGAAACAAAAATAAGCTTTTCTCCATTTCAAGTTTTTATATTTTGTTGATAACCATGTAATGGTAAAGTTGCAGCACTCGCTGCTTAATTTTTCAGTTGACCAATGCGAGCAATTTTATTTTATTTTTCCTTTTCTTTTCTCCTGTAATAGATGCTGACGTTGACTAAGAAAACTTGGCTTTTTCTTTACCAGTTGGTGTCTTGCAATGTACTTCAATCAGATGGTTTGATTCAGACACTTTCGCCAAATAAGTACTAGTATGAAAAATAAGGTAAAAATGAAGAAGTACATGAGTTTCCCTCAAAAAAAAAAAAAATGAAGAAGTACATGAGTTGGAACTTCGAACTAACAGCCAATGAGGTAAAAATAAAGAAGTACATGAGTTGGACTTCGAACTAACAGCCTGATTGATTTGAAAATGGTTTATTGTTTATTCTTTAAAATAGTAAAATATTTAGTAGTATCAAACTAAAATTAATATTTATGATTAGGCCAAATACCTCCCTGGGTCCTTTAAGTTTCATGTATGTTTCAGATAGATCTTTTAAGTTTATAAGGTTTCAGATAGGTCCTTTAAGTTTCGAGTTTGTTTCAGATAGGTCATTTAAGTTTCTAAGGTTTCAGATAGGTCCTTTAAGTTTCGAGTTTGTTTCAGATAAGTCCTTTCTATCAACCTTCGTTAAGCCAAAGTTGATTTGATAGAAAGGACCTATCTGAAACAAACTCGAAATTTAAAGGACCTATCTGAAATCTTAGAAACTTAAAGGACTTATCCGAAACAAACTCGAAACTTAAAGAACCTATCTGAAACCTTAGAAACTTAAAAGACCTATATGAAATAAACGTGAAACTTAAAGGACCCAGGGAGGTATTTGGTCTTATGATTAAATGCACTTTTGGTACCTATATTTTCATTTTTCTCAAGTTTTGACACATCTATTTTAAAATTCAGTTTTTTGGTTTCCTATTTCAAATTTTTGTCTTTTGATCCCCTATCCCCTACAAGAAACTTGACTTTTGGTGAGAGTAAATTTTCAAAGGTAAAAGTCATTTTATCGTAGATATAACCCTAAGTACCTTGACACTTGACTTTAATTGCAAGTAAATTTTCATAGGTAAAAGTCATTTTGTTGTAGGTACTAGGTATAGCCCCAAGTACTTAAAAACTTAACTTTTAGTGTTAGAAAATTTCTTTAGATAAACGTCCTTTTACCGTAGGTATAGCCACAAGCATCTATACTTACAGGTTTTTAAGTTTTGATTAAGCATTATACCTACAACTAAAAAAAGTCCAAAATAAATTTGAAATTTAATTTTAGTACATTGTGAATGTGAATTTTTTTTATGACTAGATCAAACCACCTCTTTTCAAATCTGGCTGACGGTGCTCATTAAAACAATTATAATCCTCTTTAGAATAAAACAACTTCGTTGAAGGTTTCTTTGTTTGTTTGACAGTTGTTACGTAATCAACTTCTAACCAAAGATAATTTGCTTCATCGACGAGTCCTCCCGCCTAATTCCAATTTATGCATCGATGGATGCGGGTGGGAGGAAAATTCTGTTCTTCTTTTTATGTTTTGTGAACACATTGGGAGTATATGGTTTTATGTTTTTCAATGGTTTGGAATCTCTTCAACACACCCGTATGATCTTGGTGACCACTTCACTTAATTTGCAGAATTATTATGAGATAACTATAAAAAAGTTCGATCTTCTCTTCACAAGTCAACCAAATCAGTTGAAGATAATAGAAAAATAAAAAAATGAAAATTAAAAGCTAAATTATATTTTTTGCTTTCAACCACCAAAAGGAATGAAATTTTTAATTTTCATTTTTGGTGGCTAGATCCTCTCAAAGTACGGATTTTGTTTCATAGCTTTTGTTGTCGTAACTTACTTTATTTTTCTATTACGAGAACTTTAAATTCTATCGTTTGCACTCTTTAAGTTGGATATAATATAATATTGACTAATCAAAACATGGAGTTTTTAAATCTCAATTGTTTTCTATGGATATTGGAAATTTTAAATCTCAATCGATCAATCATTTTTTTTCTTCTTGAAATATCAATTCATTAAATAATCAATATAAAAAATTTAAAATATGTTCTAATTAAAAAAAAATAAAAATGAAGCTTTTTACGTAAGAATTTCTCTTCCACTCTCAGCCGTCGTTTCACAGTGATTCGCCGTCGTTTCCATGCTTTCTTCACTCCAACAACATTGTTCCTCTACTCGTTCATCTGCATGCATAGCAACCCTTCTCAAAGCTTGCAAGAGAATCCAACATCTTCAACAAGTTCACGCTTCCATCATTCAAAGAGGCCTTGAACAAGACCAGTTCCTCATTTCCAATTTCATTTCACTCGCCAACACACTTTCCATTTCCACTCTCTCATATTCCACAGCGGTTTTCAACCGCGTTCTCAATCCCTCTACATTCCTCTGGAACACTTTCATTAGAACACATTGTCAAAGTAGCTTCTTTTCTGATACAATTTCCGCTTTTATTCGCATGAAAGCGGAAGGGGCTGTGCCTGATAGTTACACTTACCCTTCTGTGATTAAAGCATGTTCCGGTACGTGTAAGGTTTTGGTAGGAAAATCGGTTCATGGGTCGGTGTTTAGGTGTGGTTTGGATCAGGATTTGTTTGTGGGTACTACTTTGGTTGATATGTATGGTAAATGCGGTGAGATTGGTGATGCTCGTAAGGTGTTTGATGAATTGTCTGACAGAAATGTGGTTTCTTGGACTGCTATGGTTGTTGGGTATGTTACTGCTGGGGATGTGGTTGAGGCAAAGAAGGTGTTTGATGAAATGCCGTTGAGGAATGTAGCTTCGTGGAATGCTATGATTCGGGGTTTTGTTAAGGTTGGGGATTTGAGTAGTGCTAGGGGTGTGTTTGATTCTATGCCGGAAAAGAATGTTGTTTCTTTTACGACGATGATTGATGGATATGCCAAGGCTGGTGATATGGAATCGTCGAGGTTCTTGTTTGAACAAGCTGCGGAGAAGGATGTTGTTGCCTGGTCTGCTTTGATATCGGGGTATGTTCAGAATGGTGAGGCTAATGAGGCGTTGAAGGTCTTTCTTGAGATGGAATCAATGAAGGTGATACCTGATGAGTTCGTATTGGTTAGTTTGATGTCGGCTGCTTCTCAGTTGGGTGACTTAAAATTGGCTCAAAGGGTTGATTCTTATGTAGACAACAGCTCTATCGATCTTCAGCAAGACTATGTGATTTCAGCACTTGTGGATATGAATGCAAAGTGTGGAAACATGGAGAGGGCGCTGAAATTGTTCCGAGAAATGCCTAAGAGAGATTTAGTCTCGTATTGTTCAATGATTCATGGGTTTTCAATTCACGGGCATGGGGAAGATGCTGTGAATCTATTTAATAGGATGCTGATGGAAGGGATAGTTCCAGATGAGGCGGCATTCACAATTGTCCTGACAGCTTGTAGTCATTCAGGGCTCGTTGATAAGGGTTGGAAATACTTCAACTCCATGGAGGAAAATTATGGCATTAGTCCTACACCTGATCACTTTGCATGTATGGTTGATCTTCTAGGTCGGTCTGGGCAATTAAGGGATGCTTATGAACTTATAAAATCAATGCATATAGAGCCTAATGCTGGTGCCTGGGGCGCACTTATTGGAGCATGTAAACTACATGGTGATACAGAGTTAGGAGAGATTGTTGCTAATCGACTTTTTGAACTCGAACCTCAAAATGCTGCTAATTACGTGCTGCTGTCTAACATCTATGCAGCAGCTGGGCGATGGAAAGATGTTTCCCTTGTGAGAAGTAAGATGAAGGAAAGAGGAGTGTGCAAGATACCTGGTTGCAGTAAACTTTAGTACAATGCTGAGTTATTTGTGGTTCCATGTATGAAGTTCTCAATGTACAGAACATGGAAATCGGTATGAGTTCTTGTCCAGTTGATCTTGAAGCTCAGCAGTTATTCCATGGTAGGTAAATTGCAAATTAGTTGATGGTATATAAGTTTATTGCCGTTTTTCACTAACTGTCACATATAATTTTAACATGAAAGAGCATGAGAGGATCCATTCTCATTGAAGTGAATTTATGCTTTCTTCTATGTTACTTTGGATTGAAGTTTTAATTTCATTTATGTCGTTTTTAGGGGTTGAACCTATCCCGCCTTCATAAGATGCCCTGTCATGAATAGCACTATTTATTCACAACGTATTTGTTTATAATTTTTCAGTATTTCTTGGACCACAGGATATTAAGAGCTTTTTGCAATTTACAATGAAAATGCTGTGTATGTCAACTGCCAAGGATTTGTGTTGATGCCCTTACCATTTATTATATTTTTAATACATCTACTAGAAGTTTGATGATGTTGGTTACAAATTAATATAATTTCTTCATGATTGTGGATAGAAGATTTACTAAAACAGATTGTAAAATGCCAATGAGCTCTCTGTTTATACCAGAATGGCCAAACTGCATATCAAAGTAAATTTATACTATCTTTTTTGTTTCTTTAAATGGAGAGCTGTTCATTTAGTTATTTCTTTCTTTTATAACATGGTTGCATACCTCTTAACTGTGTATCAAATGTTTTAATTTTATTAGTAAAAATTATAAAATTAATATTTCTAAAAAGTGAAGTTCAAAATAAGTAACTCAAGACCAGTTTTTTACATCTAGCTCTTGCATATCTTAAGCGCTCCATACCTTGAACTGCACACAGTTTCAAATGTCTTTGCTGATTCTCTGTACGTTTTTGTGTATCCTTTTAAGGTTTTCTTCCACCTCAGTTGGTGGTATTTTACTGTTGCTTTTATTGCCTTGGCCCTTGAGAGAGTCACCGCTATTGCTACAGTTGTTTATGAAGCTTCACTTGTAGCTAATTAAGACAGTGAAGCTAATGCCTTGTTAGGGCAGAAAGCGAGCCTTGACAATCAAATCACAACTTCCTTGTCTTCTTGGATTACCGGTACCAATCCTTGCACATGGAAAGGATTCAATGTGATCAATCCCAGTCTATTATCACAATAAATATCATCGCAATAAAGATCTCAAGTAGCATTGAAGCAGGTTGGCAGGTATTATTTAAATTTCTATCGTCATCATCTGTTTGAATAATATTTTTCTGTTTCTTTCTATCATCATCTCCTTCTGATATCCTGTTTGTCTTTTCTGTGTTGGCAGCCCAGATTTATATGGTGACGATAACATCAAACTATTCACTTATTGGACAATGGATTCTCAATTCGATTGCCCCGCTTTGTTCTTTCTTTTAATTCATTATAACTTGTCTAATTACTTTGATAGATTGATGCATATCAAGCAATGGGTTGGTATAACCTCCCTTGCTCTGGCTTTATTCAAATTATCAATGATATAGGTATGGGAGCAAGCATCTTCCCACTTTCTAACCATGCTTCATCCCAATAGGGAGTATAACTTTAAGCATCCTGGTATGCGAGGTACACATTTTTTATCCTTTTATAATATTGTCTTTTGTTGTAAGACATTATGGAAAGAAATTTTGCCCCACACTTAATAAACACTAAAATTGTATCAATGAAATTGTTATGCACAAGCACACACACCATTTTTAATTGTAATATTTTGATATTGATTTTATTATTCCGTCTTTTTTATTTTTGCTATCTTGTTTTTTTCCTGATTATGATTGAATCATGTGTGCATCTTTTGATGACTTTTCTATTGTCTCTGTCTGGTGCCAATTCAGTATTTTTGTTCCTTCTATTGTCATGTACTCAAGCACACACACCATTTTTAATTGTAATATTTTTTATTTGAACATATTAATCAGTTCATCTTTATTTGATTTGCAACTGTAGCACCAAGAACATTTTGAGACCCACTCCCTGTAGATGGTTGAAGACTATGGAACCCACTTGAAGCCATCACACCACAGAGACCACACAGTTAAGCTTGTCAAAGAGAAAAGAAACAGAGTTGCAAGGAAGAGGAGTCAGGGGGAAGCCGTCACAGGGAGGAGCTGATGCAAACGAAGGAATACTCGGTATCGTATCACACGGAGGAGAGATCAGCGATCAAAGGGAGGGAGATAGAAAGATGCAAGGGTTTCTTTTGTTTGTGGGCATGAGTGAGAGGGAGATCAAAGGGTTTTGTTCGTTTTACAAAACTGGATTTTCCCAAAAGAAATCCAACCCAAGGATAAGAGGCTCATCAATACATTACCCCAACCCGGAGGTTGTACGGTTCAACTGCAAAACACATGATCTTGACCACAAACTCCCTTCCGGCGATCTTAATTGAATCAGAGCTCGACTCCTTGGCGAAGGATCGTAAGATCGTACGGTCCTACGACCCAGCACTTGATCCTGATTACATTGCATAGACTGGCCTGTCATCTGAGGCTACCACACACATCACTCTAAGTAAGGGGGAAAACACCCCTCATGCAAATCATAACATTTTTCCAAAAGTTATCCTTAACCGCCTTTTCCACAATGATCCCATCTTTACTCTTTGCAAGTTTACCGGACTTCCATTCTTTCAATGTGAACATAATAATAAGTGCTCTGTAATTGTCATGCAAACACTCTAATGTCAAGTAAGTCGTTGCAGGTTAAATCAAATAGTGTCTACAGTAAATTTGTGCAATAAAAGAATATGATCTTGTGTAAATGAATGTTGTGATATTTTTTATCACTATAAATCATATCTTTGTGGAAAGAAATCTTCTCAAAAAATTTCAACATTAGGTCGATTCAATGAGCTGCACATGGTGTCCAATACAACTTCTCCCACTTTTGCATCAACAATTACCCATCAACTTTGTATAATTTTCTGCATTGTCCATAAAAATTGGGACAAGTTCTTCAACAACCTTTACAACAATATCATCTTAAAAACATTGTCGGCAGTTTTTGCTTATGTTAGATGCGTCAATAGATTTCCTAAAAATGGCTCGCTTGAGAGTATTCACCAAAAAGTTCAGTATAGTTCTTCCAAGTATTGGTCCAACCGTCGGTCATTATGGTGTATTTTAATTTCTTCTTAACAACCCTATGATCTTACCAATCCTCATTGATTTTACCAATATAATAATTCAAATATTTCACTCTAATATCATGATTTGGTGTTGGCTTAAATCCTTGACCATGTTTAACAACATATTTTACGGTATAATATTGTTGCAAGGCAGACTTGGTTTTTTTTTTAAAATCTCTTCTGATTCTTAAAGAACCCACATTTCAGCAGAGTTAAACAACAGTTTTTTCCCACTGCAAACTTGCGATTTCAACGACACCACGCACCTCTAGTATTGCAGTACAGAACCATGGCTGTTGTTTATAGGTATTTATGATACAATGAGGCGGCACGCCACGCGATCTTGACTACTTTGAAAGTACCCAGACCTTAGTTTTTCTAAAAATATTATATCTTCAGCACGGGACAGGTACCATATTCAATCGATGCAACATAACCGTTGCATAATTTACGTAAATTATAATGTTTTATCTCAATTAATCGTGCAGAATACTTCAATCATTTAGGATCAAATAATTGGTGTTGTTGGTATTGTTTAAATTTGACAGAGTATTGGTTAAGTACACTATATAGTAGTATATCATTATCGCAATATTTCTCTTAGAAAATTATTGTAACATATCATTATTAGTTTATATAAATGTACTGGTTTAGCCAAGAACATTTGAATGAGATTACAAGGATCTTCTTCTCTCTTAACCAAAGGTGGGTTTAAATCCAATTCTAAAAATGTAACTGTTTTATATTTTATTGCGGTTCTAGCTTAAGGAATTAGTTTCTACAACATAGATATATTATTCATTCACCCCCTCAAAAAAAGAAGATATACTCATTCAAAAAAATAAATAATAATATTGTTATTTCAGATTAGATGGCTGTATTTGTCGGTAGGGATGAGAATATGTTAAACTGACCTACAGAGGCCTACGACCTAGTCTAATGACAGTTTAGGTCAGATCAGACTTCTTTTTTTAAATAGGGAAGGCGTAGACCTTTTTAAAATCCTATTATAAATTTGTTAACCTTTACAGTAATTTAAGCTTACTAGTCTACGTTAATTTTTTACATGTTTAAATGTATTATTATAAACTAGATTGAAATATGATATAACATATAACGAAATTCTTTAAAAATTCATGTTAAATATCAAAGGAGAGATTAATCTCATTGATATAATAGTTCGCTAGTCTATTTAACCTTAGATCAATTTACTTATTTAAAGATATTCATATGTAATAAACTTTCAAACAGACTAGCAGACCATATCAGACTTTTAGAAGGCCAGATGCAGGTCTAAAAAATAAGCTTTTGGCAGGTTGCATACCAAACTTTAAGTCTTTAAATTTTTGACAGGTGAGGATTAGGTTTTGCAAAGCTTAACTTGACCTAACCCCATTCCAACCCCTTGTTGTCAAACACTAGAATATATAAATTTTATTTTTACGTGATAAGATTCCAACTTAATTATTCTTGATCCATAGTTGGAGCTAACTTCGGCGTATTACATTGAGTTGCCGGCTACAACGTGGATCTTGACACACCCAAACAAATACTGTTGGAGTTTGTGATTATTTGTACATAAAATATTAGTACTACCTTTGTATTGGTACGTCTTTGTTTTTTTTATTTATTTAACTGGACTTGTTTGTTAATATATTGCATCATATGGATTTCATGGATGAAACAAAAGATATGAAAAAGAGTGAATAATTTCTTAATATACGGACGGTTATTTCCATACAAAGCGAGTGGCTTTGGTTGCTATTAATTAAGCTCGTTTTCTCAGATTTCTAATACTGTTGTTGGAAATTTAGGTCTTAATTAAAAACAGATTTCATAATACATGTTCAACAATTATGAATCAATAGCGGAAGCAAACAAAATATTGAACATGATTATGATCGGATCTACGACATATTTGATTTATCAAGGATATTAAGAATTAGGGTATTAGGAATATCTGGATAAAGCTTTTGTAGCAGCCCTCTCATCAACAACGATAATCAAAGAGAGAAGATGATCTGAGTATTGCCGTGTACGGTATATTCGGGACCATAGCCTCTTTTATATATGGCCATTAGGGTTTCCTATTATTCCGTTAATGGATCATCCAGACATCCACTCATTGAAGTCCATATCAACTAATTAAATATTTAATTAATTATCCAATTAAAAATCTAATAGCTAATATAATTATTATTACGATATTTATCCCTGATATTGGAATATAATAAAATATTTCAACAACTGTTCCCTCCTCTCATTTTCTCAGATTTCTCTCTCTTTTTTATAGATCATGGCAAGCTCCAGCCCTGCCGCAGTCAACGGAAGGTATGCTTCGTGATCTCAACAATTTACTTTTGTGTATGATTCTATGTGTCACATTTGAAATATAATATGTGAATTTTTTCTTCAAAAAAAAAAAAAAGAATATGTGAATTTTGTATGAATATTTGTGAGCTTATAAAAGATCACACTATTGTATTTATAATGGTAATAATATTGAAAAACAACTAGGAAGTTGTTGCACTTATAGGAAATATCTACATATTCATAATTCTAACATTTCATATTATTTGTCATTAGAGTACGAATGGAATGTTAATTACTTTTCTCTATTATTATACTCTTATTTATTACTTGATCTCAATTTGTATAACTACTCTATTAACTACTACTATATTAATAAGGGTACTCTAGCTAATGAAGTTCATTTTTATTTATCAAGTGGTATAGTGATTAGAAATTTATCCTTTAATATGGTGAATATGTGAGGATTTCGGGATTCGAACTTCAACCCTTGCATATCGTAATGTTCCTACCAATCAAACTATACTGACAAGGAAGTCAATGAGGTTCACTTATCATAGAAATTAGTACACTCAATCATTTTATCAAGAGATGTGCATAACTTTAACGACACTTCCCTCAAAAAAAAAAAAAAACTTTAACGACACTTGATAGAGAGAATAGAAAACACCGTGGTTTAGTTTCAGCCAAAAAAAACTTCAAACTTTGGTAGGTATAATTTGGTATATATTGTTGTTTAGAGTCATAGGAATCAAATTGTGTTTAGAAATATGGATTTTGATATTATTCATTCGTTGGATATATTGGAAATTTTATACCGGAAAGGAAATGGTTATGCTTATTGCTAAATCAGATGAAATAATTTTATTTTTTTAAAATTTTGATACCATATGCTCTAAAATAGCATAACGAAAATTATTAAAATTTTAAAGTTGAATTACAAACTAAAATTTGAAACAAAAAAGGTGAAATTAGTCTTCCTTTGACGTCTCTAACAAATTTTATATTTTTCCGACTAATTCAAATTTTTCTAGTAATATTTGTTCAGGTATTCATGATTTTTTTTGAAGGGTTTCATGATTCTTTTATTGCTATAAAAAAGAAGATAATAATTAATAATAAGATTGTGCATTTAGATTCATCTAAAATAGACATCAACACTCAATAATAACATGAACTGTGTATGAATTTAGGCCTAACAACTCTTTTCTTCTATGCAGACTAGAAGGAAAAGTGGCGTTGATAACCGGTGGAGCTAGTCGAATTGGCAAACGCACTGCAGAAATTTTTGTCCAAAAAGGAGCCAAAGTAGTGATCGCTGACATCCAAGATGAACTTGGACATTCGGTTGCTCAAACCATCGGATCATCAACATGTACATATGTACATTGTGATGTCACTGATGAGAGCCAAATAAAAAATGTCGTGGACACAACCGTACAAACATATGGAAAACTCGACATTATGTTCAACAATGCTGGCATAGGAGGGCCTAACAACTCTCGGATCATTGACAACGATAAAGCAGATTTTGAACGTGTTTTAAGCATCAACGTGACAGGTGTTTTCCTCGGCATCAAGCACGCAGCACAAGCCATGATCCCAGCTCGCACCGGTAGCATCATAAGTACTCCTAGCATAAGCTCTTATGTTGGTGGTGCTGCCTCACATGCTTATTGTAGTGCAAAGCATGTTGTGGTTGGTTTAACTAAAAATGCAGCAGTTGAACTTGGACAATTTGGGATTAGAGTTAATTGTGTGTCTCCTTATGCTCTTGCAACTCCTTTAGCAACACAATTTGTTGGATGTAATGATGGTGAGCTTGAAACTACCATGAACACGTTGGCTAATCTTAAGGGTGTGATTTTGAAAACTGATGATGTGGTAAATGCAGCACTTTATTTTGCTAGTGATGATTCGAGGTATGTGAGTGGCCATAATTTGCTCATAGATGGAGGATTCAGCATTGTTAATCCATCCTTTCACATGTTTCAGTATTCAGATTCTTGATTTTGTTTACTACCATGAAGCAATAATAATTATGAAGAAGTTAGAATAAGGGATCAACTTGGCTTTGATTGTAATTTTATATTGTTGCTACAAATGTTTTGGATTCTTCTGTATCTTATGCTTGGGTTTGTACCTATGGGTGTGGTTATCATGCATAAGCCTAACTTATGCACCATGCATAAGCCTGCATTAATCCAACCCATTATGCACCTAGCCCAATAGAATTGCTTCCTACATCCCAAAAGAATTGCTTCCTACACCATGCAAGCAAACAAGACAAAACAACACACATCACCGTCTTCCAACAAACGGTAACAAACACGACCAAACTTCCACCTTCGCAAATCACGCCAGAAGC
Organism: Medicago truncatula; assembly: GCF_003473485.1. NCBI lineage: Eukaryota > Viridiplantae > Streptophyta > Magnoliopsida > Fabales > Fabaceae > Medicago > Medicago truncatula. The sequence continues at coordinate 49,793,014 of NC_053048.1, forward strand.
AAACTTCCACCACCGGAAACCGTTCCACCACTGGAAACCGCATTCACCATAACCGCATTCACGTCGGAAACAACATTCACCACCGGAAGCAAATCACGTCGGAACGGTAACAATCACGTCGCAAACTTCCACCACTGCAAATCACGTCGGAAACAAACTTCCATAGCCGGAAATCGCATTCACCATAACCGCATTCATCATCTTCATCATCATCGCCGCAAAACAGTTGCAAATGATGAAAACAAAACAGGTTTCATCTGTAACCCTAAATTCACAGTTTAATTTCGAATTGGTTTAATTTCTGCAAATGGTTTCATAGTGTTGATTTGTTTAATTTCTGGAAATGGTTTCATAATGTTTAATTTCGAATTGGTTTAATTTCTGGAAAATCAACTCTGAAAACCAATATGTTGTGTAAATGGTTTTCGCAAGTTTTACTCTGAAACCATTTTATGTGACAACTTTTGTTTTAGGGACTTTGTTAGCATAGCAACACATACACACACACACAAACATAAAAAAATTAACAAGAATGGTGTGTGTGTTGAAGGAAGTGGTTGATCTCACAGCACTGCATAACTTCCCAAAATCCTTACCTATTGTTGCTACTTCTATTTCTATCTGTTGCACAACCATATCTATATGTATCCAACAAACCAACCAAGAACTATAAAAACTTAACAGAAAGAAAAAATATATATAACATAAAAGCTTAAAGTGATTTCAAGAGATAGGTTGGGAAAATTTGCCGGTGTTTGAAGACAAGTATGTAGTGTGATAGTTGTGGATGTTCTCAAGAACAAAAAAGTGTTGTTAGAAGACTAGAGCATTATTAGTTTAAGTTAAGTTAGTGCATTTTGAAAAGAACAAAAAAAGTGTTGCTAGAAGACTAGAGCATTATTAGTTTAAGTTAAGTTAGTGCAAGAGTTGATTGTGAGTCAAGAGTTGATGAAAGTTTTGGTTTTAAGAAACAAAAAAATGTAACTCTTCATGGACGTGAATGCTTAAACTTTGACCCATCTATTTGTGTCTCTATTATAGTCCTCACAGTTATTGTTTAATTATTTATTAGTAACATTTTGTCATATTAGGGAAAAAATTGCCTATGTGTGCCTTTGTGGCAACCAGTTTTAACATGTGTAAGTAGATGTGTTAGTCTTGCCTTTCTCTTAATTTCACTTCAGATTTTTTTTATTGCATTCTTGATTTTCAATAAAAACCAATGTGTTTATTATTGTATGTTTTGTTTAAAAATTATGCCAAAACCAATGTGTTGTGTAAATGGTTTTTGCAAGTTTTACTCTGAAACCATTTTGCTGTTGAAATGGTTTCAGAGTGTTGATTTGCTTTGAAACTGTTTTTAACAATCTCTTTAACATCCTCTAACATAAATTACTCACAAGAGAGCCACCTTATGCCAGAAGCATGCCACTCTTAATACCACACAATAAAGGATTTCTTTCTGTCGGCTGCAATTCAAAGATATTCATTCATATCGTGTGTATTTTAGATACGTGTAGTATAAATTAGTAATACTCATAAAATTTAATTGTGTTTATTGTTGAAATGGAACTGGTAGTACATATGAAGTCTGAAAATGATCCTGTAAAGATGATGAGTATAAATTAATCTCTGACGCATTGCAACAGATGAGTATAAAAAAATGTGTTCTACTTTAAATTTAATTTTGGTACAAATAGGACCACCATAATCACATACAATGAGGCCTAGACGTCACCGAAAGAACGTTAATCATGTTTCTTATATATAAAACCAAAAAATACATCGTTATATGCAGTGACGTAAAAAAGAAGTTAGGAACTAGATCAACTAAGAGTTTATTCGATGCATGGATTTTCATTTAACTATCTGTTTATGTAAGGCCTTAAATTTTTCAGGAAGTTTACCATTTCTTACAAGTCACTGTACTCATGGCTCAATCTTTATATCTGTGAGAAGTATTCCTAACCACTTGCTTGTATGAAAAAAAACATCCTTTATTAGATATTTATTTATGTTTCATAATCATTTTGTATTCACTAGAAAATGCTTTACTTCCTATCTAGTTGTTACTTTTTTCATTGACGATGTGATAGAAATAAAGAGATAAAGAAAATGAGTTGTTGAACGAGTGTAGGAAAATTTGTGATGTTTAAATATCATTGTTGATTGCATCTCCCTGCTTTCCTTAGGTGTCGGTGTCACTAGTCCATTGTGTGAAAAATATAATAAAGCATCCATCCTAAGAAAGAGAATTAATGTCTTAAAAGACTACTGTATAAATTGGTCCAAGTCAATATGTGCTGTTTTTAAGAGTAAAATTTGTGTCAGTTGGAATCTTTTAATTTTCTCCTCATAAAATTCAAGACTTACGTGAAAGAGGAACTCAATGGACTCTGCTAAAAAATTTCTCTACCTTGTCACAATCCAAAATCATAAACACAAGTTGTTAGTGTTATATAACTCTTTGATTCTACTACTTCTCAGCTTCTCTTTTTGCTCTTGTTCTTCTGATACCATATCTATTTGGTTTTATTGTATGTGTGTGTGAATTATTTGAATATAATCACGTGTGTTTATGCCGACACTGAAATGAAACCAAATATATTAGTGTCACAACTTCTGACACGCGCCGACATGACCTGTTGCGGTTGTCCTAATTTTTCCGCTCCGCTATAGCGGCCAGCGTGGCCGCTTTTGACAACAGAGGCAAGAATGTCTCATGTTATTGAAAATCCAATGGCACATGATCCAACTCAACAGTTGGATATCATATAAACTGAGATCAAATAGCAGAGTAGCTGCAGTGTTGTGACCTGTGATTACACTTCTATAATCAGCTGAATGGAATGATTCTGTCCATTCAAGCAGTGTAGAGTTTGATTCTTCAGTGCTAAGGTTGTAACAGATATGATTGAAGAATATGGTGGTTGCATGTTGACTGAAAATTGTATTTCCCCTGTGCCTAAAATTATGAGTATAGACCAATTAAATAGGTTTACACTACTTAATTAAATTGATACCAAAACTATTACAATTCTATTTATTCTCTTCTATCGATCAGAATTCTTGAACTCACGCTTTCATCTTATTTTGAAAAATTCATTTTTGTTATTTTTGTTGATTATTAAGATGAAAGATGTATTTTTCTGAAAATGATATTGTGACCAGTCTGAGGGATACTTCGCTATAAGTTGCAACACATTTGCAAATTGTAAATGAACTCAATTTAGTTCATTGGATTCTTTGTTTAGTTCACTGCATGGGTCTTCAGTGATTTTTTATTTCTTCTTTTCTGGTTGTTGGGCAAAACAACAACATGAAATAACTTAAAGAGCAATGCTAAGTTGCGCACAATTAACCACACACTCTCTTGCACACTTTTAATAGGTAAAAATTGTCATGAATCTCTTTACTTTAGCAAATGTGTCCCACCAAATACGGAATGAAACCTAGGTGATTTAGTTGTATCCACATGATTTTTTTTTAACCAATACCAAGTGTGTTATATTGTGTCTTATTAGTACTCCCTCCGTGCCTTAATGTAACCCCCCTTTGCATTTTTCCCTCCATCCCTTAAAAAATATGCCAAAACCATTGTGCTGTGGAAATGGTTTTGGTGAGTTGTAATCCAAAACCATTAGATGTATTTAATGGTTTTCTTTGATCATGCAGGTAAAAAAAACTAAAGAGCTAGAGCCATTGCCATCATTCAGTTTTGGGCTAACACAAATGGAGGAGGAGGAAAGGAATGACACAACTTCATCATCTGATGGTGGTAAAAAAACAAGAAAGTCTAAGGGTAAAGAAAAGAAGAATCATAAAAAGAAACAACAAATGGTTGCACAAGATTCTGATGAAGGAAGTTCAAATGATGAAAATGTCAAGCAAAGACTGAGGCACAAGATGAGTATACCTAAGGTATATGAGCTTATGAATTCAGTAAATGGCAAAAGAAGAAAACATGAGATAATTGACGCATATCTGCAACTGGAAAAGAATCCACACTTTCTTTGTGGATTGGGTTGTTAGAAACTTTCACAAAGAGAACATGTGCATTGTATTAAGCAAGACCGAGGTGCTTCCATTGAAAGAGGAAAATGTACATAGGGTGTATGAGCTCCCAATGGAAGGGAAGAAGATTAACGTCGATCTCTGCTCTGAGGAAGCAATAAAGAAATTGAGGAAAGAATTGGGACTGAATGGATATTATTCAGCTTCTGTGAGGGTGACAGATTTGGAAAGAATATTGAAGACACTAGAGAAACCAAAAGCTTGGGTGAAGGGTGCAATTTGTTTTATCATTCACAAAATTTTGTGCCCGACTAATAGTAACTTTGTATCTCTCCAATATGCGTACATATTAGAAGATCCGGCTGGGGTATCATATTATAATTGGTGCTCACATGTTCTTGGGTATATGAAAGAGGGCCTTCAAACTCCGGAAATTGCAAATCCATTAGCGGACTTCCACTTCCTAATGGTGATCATTCTATATATATATATATATATATATTTGTATTTTTAAAACAACTAAATGGTGGATTTTTAATTTATGTATGTGCATGTTTTTATTGTGCAGATTAATTACTTGGAGAAAATGGGGAAGAAAAGCCCATTTCTAACAGGAAAATACAAGCGGCCATCACTTCGTGATTGGGATGTCAAGGCGGCAAACCAAGACCTTCAGAAGGTCCATGACCTTATGGGACTCGAGCATTAACAGAGATTGTCACTACTGCCAACTACACTATTTAACCTCTTCATTCTTTTACTTTCACATATGCAAATGTATTCATAAAATTTTTGTTATATATTTTATGGTATTCATTGAATCATAGACAAAGCTGGATTTGTTTCACTAAATCATGCTATGCTTAACTGCAGCATATGAACAAACATAACTATAGCTAAAAACAACAACTGCTATTCACTTTTTAACTTTTTCATTCTTTATTTTCACATATTCAAAAGTATTCGTCAAATTTATGTTATACATCATTTTATGGTATTCATTAAATATATATCATCCTCTTCATTTTTACAATTGGATGCCCTCATTATGAAACCAAATGATATATATCACCCTCTTCATTTTTACAAATGATATAACATCTTAATGAAGAGGCAGGTGTAAGATTTATTAAAAACAGAATAGTATTGAAAATTCTTTCTGTATTCACCATTAAGAGGCTCACAAGTCACATCTACACCTAGCTTTTAAGAATTTCTAAGTTGTATAGCAAGTATATGGAAAGGAGACTTTATTAGGGAAACCCCTATGCATTCTTCAAACATATATATTCATTCAAACCACAACTTTTTTTCTTTCTTAGAAATAGTTGGTTATGCTTATTAGATAGAAACTCTTTATTTTAGTGCTGCTCTAAAGGTGCAAAAGTTGTCCCAATTACATTATTCTCAACTCAAGACTATGCTAATTAGCCTTTTGTCTCATCACATCTATTAGAACCGCTTAGGCTATAATACTGAAAACTAAACAGTGCAAATTGATTAGAGAAGAAAACGCAATTAGCATGTTAACAAAATATCACATTACATATATGAAAATAGTAGAAGCAACTTAATTAAAATGGAGGAAAAAAAGCTTACATTAGGTTGATCTAGGTAGAGGTAATGGTTGCCTCTCATCATGCCCCACTCGATGATTGGCTTGGAAATGTGCATAATATAAAATAAAATAAAATAAAATAAAAAGAGCAATCAGTTGAATGCATAAGAGACGCTAAAAAAATAAAATAATATATAGTAGTTTATTCCATTAAGTTTATTGTAGTCCTATTCTTATATATGACTGTGCTTTGCTAAAACAATATGCATGATGTATCCTAACTTTGCAGAAAAACTTGCAACAAAGTAAATTAATATGTTTAAAGAATGCATAGGTGGAGATGCGACTATTAGGATTTTAAAGGGGATGTTTAAAGAATGGATAGATTTAGATGTGACTAATATAAGTAAAGAATGCATAGTATAGCCTCTTAAGAATGCAACAAATGTGAAGGAATAGGAGACTTTAAATTTAATTAGATTCTCATTCTGCAAGCATTCCTCATGAAGAAACCACATCAGCAACATGAATGCACACCAAAAGAATACAAGAATTAATATATTTCACAAAAGTTAATTTTTATTATGAAAGGGAAGATGATTACACAGTGAAAGAAAACTTGAATCTTCTAATCTTAATGCAATCTACAACAAAGGTGTAAACATAGTGGTTACGAGTTGGTTAGGTATTTATATGGTGTTTCCTTTGGATCTCCGCGACCATCTTTATCAGTTTTCTCATATGGCTGGATTACCACGGTACACACAATCTTTTTTTACTGGTATTTGGTTTGCATTTGTTTGGATCATTTGGAAGGCGCGGAATGAACGTATTTTTAAAGATGCGCTTACACATCCTTATGCTCTTGTCGAGAAAGTAAAATTACATTCTTTTTTGTGAGTGAAGGCAAAACATCCATCTTTTAGCTATTGTTATTATGATTGGTGGAAACACCCATTGCTATGTCTAGGCTTCACTAATCACTAGAATAGATTTGTTTTGTGCCTTTCTGTTTGTTCTGGCTCTTTGATTTTGTAAACTTTGCTCGGTGAACCACTTATTTGCACACCTTTGTGCAGGGTGTTTTTACCGATGTTATTAATATATATCATTTTGTTTGTTAAAAAAAAATAAAAATAGTGTAGCAAAAAAATTCTGCAAAATTGGAATTTGGAGGCATCTTTGTTGCATTACCAGACGTATTTATTTTAAAATTTTGAGATCAAATTAATTTAGATCATATCTTAAGTACTAATTGATATATTTTCCCACTATGCATAGGTGGCAAATGCAACATTAAAGAATCTAATGAGGGTGATGGTGACTCCAGGACTCACTATGTACCATCTCAATAACCATTTACAGGTATTTTCCCATTTGAAATTATGTTAATGATAAAATATAGAGTTTGAGTTTGGTTTTTTGTTAATGATAAAATATAGAAATGGAAATGCCAACAGTTACACTGACTGGTGGCGGCACCCTTTATTATGTATGGGTTTAGGATTTAGTTCTTTTTTTGTTGATATCTCTTTATTGTGTTTTTTGCCAACAGACATTTAACTTTGTATTTCTTTTGAGTGGTTCTCATTTGCACTCCTTGTGCGTGGTGAATCACTCTTGTTGAGTTTAATTCCATTTTAGCTTTTTCAAAAAAAAAAAAAAAAAATGGAAATGCCAACATTGGCATTTACAAATGACGATCAATACTATTCCTATCTAGATTGTAACTGATGCATAAGGACATGTTAACCAATTTGGAACATGATTTCTTCAGGTCACAAAAATTTACAATTTAGAACTGATGCTCAAGTAAAATACTTACAATCGGTACTTTTGAAGGCGCATGAAGCACTTGCTGGATACAATTATTCTTCTATAGTTGGTGTAGAACACTCTAATGTCATATTCTTCTCTGTTCTACATATATTCTCCCATCCTAACTCAATATTTTTGTTGCATCAATCATGGTTGATTTTTGTCATTCTACAAATCAGAGACATATCTTAATTGATTTTTGCAAAATACAATGACAAAAGCAAAGATGATTAACTTTCGTTGACTGAGCATTTGATGTGACATATGAATCCTAGACAAGAACACATGAAAAAAATTGGTGGTTCATAAGAGTATTATCATTTATGATGTATGCAGACATCCCAAGCAAGATTTGTAATGACTTATTCCAAAGTCAAGAAGCCATCTAACCTTACCATTTATATCATTATTTTAAAAAAATCTATTTTTGAAAAGAAAATAAGAAGAAAAATTGCAGTAGTTTGATTTTGGAAACTGAGGTGGAGTAGAAAATACAAATAACATGTTTGGCACACTTTAGTTCAAAATTGTTAAAATGTTCTGCTCTTTGCATTCAAGTTAGTTTTTTTTTGGTTACATAGTTGTTGCATTCAAGTTAGTTTAAGAAAACAATAGAGTTCTATACTATTACATATGTCATTAATGAAAACTACCTAATGTGAATTTTTTCAAATCCAAATTTAAATTGCAAAAAGAGAAAACTAAAACTAAAAAAACATGTTTTTCTAAAAAGGGATTTGTGATTGAAACATAAATCGGTCCAAAAATCAAATCAAGCAATAAATAAATCTAACTCCTAGGTAAATTATACGATGAAATTTGAATATCAAAATAAAAAATATTAGGGCTTCATGAAAATTAGGACTTTCAGCAGCATTTGTAGAACAATGGATACTTACACATAAAATTGTACAGGAGAAGGAGAGCATGAATGATATGTTTCTCCATTGTTGAAACTAGGCTGGAGTTTTCTTGGAAACTCTGACTTTAATAAGCTTGCTTTCGGCATTGGTGTGCAGCCCCATTTGTGTTGCGGTTTTCTCTATTCCATTCCAAAGTCGAACAAATTCCATGCCTTAGCAATATTCATATTATGTTCTCAAGTTGACAACTGAGAAAATCAACAAATAGAGCCAAAATGATTCAAAACATATTTGAAGAAAAGAAAAACAAATATATAATTGTACATAACACACAGTAAGAGGAAACCACTCATATAAAAGGCAACCACAAATCAAAGAAAGGCGTGCAAAATGATCTAGATAAAGAAATGTGAAAAAAGTTTGGATTACCTTTTTTGCTCAATTGATGAAACGAGGTTGAATTGCATGAAAACTCCGTCAAAAGAGATAACCACTTTTCAATCTGATTTGTTATTGTTGAACTTTAATTTGTTTTTGAAATTCAACTTAAACCTACTTCATTCGATTCGATGCTCGATCGGAATTTAATCATACCGTTTCATAATTACATACCACGAATCACTATACTATTGCTTTTATAAATCATTTTTCTGAATAAGAATATTTGACTTAGTACTTACATAAAAATGAATTAAAAAATAATAAACAAAATAAACTATATGTGTCGTCTTTACTCAAAAAGTTTGTGAATTCGCAGTAAAAAAATTTGAATAGTTTTTTTTTCAATAATTTGATATGTAATATTGATGGCAATTTTCGCAAGTGTACGAAATCGTGCAAGTAGTAATTAAAACGGTAAGACCGAGTATCGAACTCGAGGATTGCGGTTTACTGTTGAATAGGATTTATAACTTAATTGAACAAAAGGTTACGAGATTTGTTTAATCGCAATAATGAAAGTTACGTAAAGTAAATTGATTCAAACTTAATGAGAGAAGAGCGTTGGGGATGAGTTTCACCTGATTATTGCCTAAACCTATTAACTTGATTATCACAATTGAATCAACTTATTTAATTGTTACTGAATTCTCTATAATATTCGTGTCCTAATTCCTTAGTGACAGAACCTTTAATCCTAAAATAAAAACCTAATTCCTTAGTGAATTTGAAGATTAGAATTAAGCATGAACAACAAGAATTCTCAACCGGTTCCAAGGGTTTGCACCTATTCCTAGATTGCAAAGGCAAGGATCTCTTATCTCAAGCGTTTATAAATTCCACTTTCGTTTCACAATATAAACCGTAAATCAATTTAAAGGTGATCAATCAATAAAAGTATTAAGCATGGAGATAATTAAAACAATTCAATAAGTTTCATCAATAATTATGATCAAATCACATGGCAAAGGTACTCATCTAGGTTTACTCATACCCAATAATGGAGGGTTTAGTTACACATAGTGATTAAGCAAGAGAAAGGGATAAAAGAGATATTACAAGAACAATTCATGAATGATTCTTGATAAATCTCCTCCAATGGTGCTCTAGATCACTTCTGTTGTGTTTTCTATGCTTTTCTTCTCCCAAAAATGTGAACCCTTAATTCAGAAACGCACTTTTCTATAAATAGGCAACTTAAAATCGGCCACCGAGTCTCAAAATCGGGGCCCGAAATCAGAAAAACGCGCCCAGCAGATCATGAAATCGGCGCCCGATTTTTCCAGTGATGCAGCCATTCCAGTGTCTTGAGAACCTATTCCAGTGGCTTGAAATCTTCGTTTTTGAGTGCTTTCAGCTTGAAGATCTTGATGAATTACCTTAAAAATATATGAAAAAGTGTCTACAAAACTAGTAATGACATAGTGTCATCACAACCCCAAACTTGCATTGTTACTTGTCCTCAAGGAACCAACTTAAAATGAAAAAATAACAGTAGAGTAACACTTACCCCACCAACGATCATGTCAAAAGTTCATCTTCCTTGTTAGCAATATGATGAGTTAACTTGCTTGGTAACACATCTATTCCACAACTTCTCGCAACAATTTTGAATGTAACATGGTTCACTCAGTCGACATGTAGAACTACTATATTACCAAAACTTGAAAAATTTCTAAGCATCAATCAAAGTCAATATTATGTACACACTTTTAAGGACTTTTCAGGTTATAACGGGGCTTAGGTTAGGGGTGGGATAATTTGGAAAGTAGGTTTCAGAAAAACAACGGAGTTAGACATCATCCCACGGATCTAAAATACACCACGCACCATAACACCATATCACAATTGAATCCGGGGACTAGAGAGAACTATTAATGACTTGAATAACTGATCACTTGTCTTGAAGCATTTTTTTTTTTTTTTGAGCTGCAAATTTGACAATTCAACTTATTTTTATCATGCTTATTTTTTTATTTTTATTTTTAGCACAAAGTGATCTCTTTATTATTTTCTTCTTTCTCTAGTACCCCTACCCCAAACTTAGAATGTTGCTAGTTCCAAAAGCAACCCCAAACTTAAATTTTTCAAATATAACACACATAAACAAGCCTAACTCCAACAAAATTTTGGGTACATTCCTAAGGTCTCTAGGCTTGTAATGTGGTTAGTCACCGAAACAAAAGGGTCTAAATCCTAGTGGCTCAACTTGGTTTAAACAAAGGATAATTCAATATAAACAAAGGTGGGCTACAAAGGCTCAAGGTACAAGCAATTTGCCTTAGTGTGTACAACATATGACTAATCAATTACAAAGAAAAATCGCAAATCTCAGAAATAGCACCTACATGGAAACACTCATATTTGTAAAAATTGAAAAATAAATTTAGGCCATAACCTTACAAGCTGAGGTTTCTGGAAGTTGTGGCTACCTAAACATCTTTCCTGTCGTACGCTTCCCGCATAAAATCATGCAAGCACTACCTCCTTTGAACTTTTGACAAACCATTGATGAAGTCTTTGTTGCTGAATTGGTGAATTTCAAGAAAAGTAAATTCATTAATAATAAACAAGTTCAGATGCATTACAAAATAGGGGAATCATCAAATCACAAACCAGACACTTCTCAAGTGAACTCCATACAAAAGTTCATACTAACGAAAATAACTAAAACAAATAACATAAGCAAATACTAAAAGTAATATAAATAGTAAATATCTAGGCTAGACAAGGTGCCCAAATCACTGTTGTGCTTCTGACGACCCTCCTGGTCCTGAAGGTGGAAACAGATAGTACATAGGCTGTGTGTCTGCATCAGGATGCCTCTCGGCTTGAATCCTATAGTACTCCGCCCTAATACGCTCCTCTGCTCTAGCTCCCCTCTGCCTCTCCTCTGCAAAGTAGTTCTCCATCTCAAGTGGGCTAGCAAACCTGTCATAAGCATTAGTCCTTGCAACAGAACTCTGACGGTAAAGCTCAGCTGCCTCATAGAAAGGTTGCGGGAGTGCTGGTGGTGGCATCCGATCCCTAGAATAAATGTCTTGGGCCCAGTTTGCCATGGCATATGTGTACTCCACGAAATAGGGTGGAAGACCCTGTTGCTGCACCTGTGGTAGCGGCACCTGCTGTGTAGGCACCTGTGGGACGTGATCTTGCTCCATCGCCTGGTGCTCTTCTGCTGCCCTAAGCTTCCTGTCATAATTTTCCTGTTCTTTCTCAAAACCTTCTAAAACAGAGTCTGATAAAAACCTCAAAGACCTCACATACACATCAGTAGGTTCAACTGGAACCTGAGCTGCCTGGCACAATTTGTTAATAACAGCAATGTCCCAGAGTATTCTTATCAGTACCAATTAGCTTCCACAAACTATCAGTCATCAGCCCGGCCACATCTATATCCTTATCAGCTATCATTGCCAGCAAAATAATCACTCGGTCTCTGATCATCTCAGATGACGACGAAGTTTGCTCAATAACAGTCAAAATAAATGAAGCCCATGCCTTATACTCTGGCAGCAAATCGATAGTGTTAATCCTCTGAGGTCTATCCACAGGTCCTATCCACCCCTTCCCATCTCTCATAAGTCCCTCAAGAAATCCATCCCACTCATTTCGACTTCTGAAAGTATCATATACCTGCTTCCGATAAGCAACATCACAAGTCTCTACATCCCTCAACCCCAGCACTCACTTAATATCCCTCTTCTGATAACCAACCCTCTTCCCTCGCACATAAGTGTAACCATTTTTGAAATTCTGGCACGTTCGACTTACAATGTTTTATGCGATGTTCCAACACCAATTATGCAGACACAGATGTTGAACAATATGATCAAAACATTAAGCTAACAACAGACAGTTAAAAACACAAAATGCAAAGAAAAGAAAGAAGGCAAAGAGAGTTGTTAACCCAGTTCGGTGCAATGTCACCTACTCTGGGGGCTACCAAGCCAGGAAGAAAATCCACTAGTGTAGTCCTTATTCAATAGCTCTCAGCAAACTCCTCGTTTGCAATATATGACCTAGGACCTACCCGTACTGACTTCAACCTAGGAACTCCTAGATCTGAGATCTCATCTCACTCCCTTACAACCAATCACAGCCCCTGTGATTATCAGGTTACAAACTCAAAACAACAAGTACGAAGTTACCTTCAAACACGATCTACCTATCTCCTTGCTTAAAAGCTTCGGAGTAGTGCACATGAGTTTACAACTCAACAAACAGTCCTTAGCATTTATCAATATGATACAAGAAAGACTCACAATAAAACAGAACTAAACTTGCATCAACATGATACAAGAGTAGAGAACTCACAAAGACTTAAAACCCTAAAAGCTCTAAACTTGAGATGACGGCTTGAATACTTCTTCAAGTCTTGCAGCCTTCTATATATACTAGAGCAATGCGGGTCATAAACTTACTTGGGCTCCATATCAAATCGGTGATCCATTTCTCAGTCAAAGGACCGGATAAGGAAACTTCCTAAAAGATAGGCACATCTTTAGGAACATTATGATCACCCTTAAAGACTTTCCTAAGTCGTTTGCACTTCCTCAGGAAATCACAGTTGTTCTGATCTTTATCATAAACACGCAGGTTTGACCAATCACAATGATGGTGTGGATTCCTTAAAACAAGGGAACGCGTGCGTAAAAGTAGGCAAGGCACAGAACAAACAAACCCAGCCTTGATGTTGGAACATTGTGTTCCACATCTGAAGTGAATATTTGTTTTAGGCAAAAGTGAAGCCAACATACAAATATCCATCAATCTCCCCCTTTGGCAAATTTTTGGCTAAAACAACTTCAGGCCAATCCAATCAAACCAGAGAGATATTCACACACACAACCTTTTCTTCAATCCTCACAAAATAAACAACCATGAAGAAAAGTACACATACTCAGATTTCCAAGTAGTACCAAAAGATATAAGTCTTCAGTCACATCATAATCTTCAGGGTCTCAGAATCTACTTTCAAAATTTTTCACAAATAATCAACATATGAAATAGTAGATAAGAGAAATAGGTACCAAACATGAAAAACAGAGACTTGCAGCAGCGGACATACAAGGGAAAAATAAATTCCCATAAACACATTGTAATATCTCGCTGAATTTGTAATAAACTGTCGAATTAGTTGAGCATGTCAGAACGGAAATAATTTCTAAAGGGTTAAATATTTATTGAGAAAAGCGAAGATATTCGGTAAATATCTCGCATATCATTCCAACGGACTTAAGGAATTAAAGGGTTACAAATTAACAAAGGATAATTGTGTCTTTTCCCTTGAAGGGCAAAATGGTAAACTTGCTAATCAAGATTTTTTTTTAAGTGGACCAAGGCTAATTCTTCTCTCACTTTCCATATTCTTCTTCTTGATTCTAGAACATTTTCTTCTCCCTTCTCCCTCTAAGAATTCGGTTCCCTCCCTATACTATCTTAACCACCAAAACTTCATCAAATTACCATGCATTCACTACATGAATGGTACACATAAGTTTCTAGAGGTGGTTTAAGCAAGAAAAACACTTCAAAACTTTTCACTCCCTTCTTAATTCCTCAAAACCGCCCCCTCCTTCAACTTTCCAATTCTTCATTTCTCTTTCAAATTTCATGGGAAACCACATATAAGCTTGCTCTAGGGGACTCAAGAGTGGTATGATTACAAGGTAAGTGACAAAAATCCATTTTCTCTCTCTTTCCCTTATGAACCGCACCATACACACACCATGTGTATAAACCCCTTTTCATGGAAATTTATTTAATTCAAACTTTGGTGTATGTTGTATATGTAATTTGAAGATGATTATGTGTGGTAATGGTATTTAGAAACATGGTATGAAGAATGATAGAAAGTTAGATGCAATGGTGTGTGAATTTAGGACTTGAGAGTGCGTAAATTGTTCTAATAAGCCATTATAAGTGATCACTGAGTATAGCACGTTGGAATCTCGTATATTTGGTATAGAAGGTGTGTAAACACGTTTGTATTGTTTCTGGAAAATTTGAGCAGAAATTGAATTGTTTAGAGGGCATAAGTTGTCAGTTAAGCTGTTTTGAGAAAAATGCCTTAAAAGACTAAGTTGTGAATTTAAACTGCTGTATAAGTGGATCATAGGGCTTACTATACATTTTGGAACATCTGTGTTAAAGTTTGGGTCGAATTTGATATGAAAAAAATAAATAAAAAAATCATAAGTTGCTAGTTAAACCCTTTGTATAATAGCTTAAGTCGGAATTTAAGTTGTGTCAGGTATTATCTTGTGATGAACAGTTTAGGAGGGATATGTTGAATTGGTATATGAGCAATGGAAAAAGAATAAGCTGTTCTAATCATGGTAAAAGAGCTTAAATGGTAATTAAGCTGTTTTGGAGGTGCTTAAATAGCCAAACGACAAACTTCGGGTGCAGGGACTGGAATGAATTTTTTTTGTATATGCTGGTTGATGAAGTAAGAGTATGTCACAAATGAGTTGAGTTGTTTCGGAAAGAGCAAGACCTATAAGCCAAGACATATGCTATTTTGGAAAATGGACTATGGAGTTTTGGAGCTAGCAAAAGCTGCAAATTGTGGATAAGCTGCTTGTAATTTCGGGACTAATGCCAAGGTGAGTTCCTTTAGCTTAGAACCCACCTTTGGGAATGGATTATGATTATGTTAGATTAATGAGATAACATGAATAATTAGACCATTTTTATGATTTCTTGTCTTTTGTGCAAGCATGACTACTATGCCATATGAATGATACATTTGAAACAAAATAGATATGAGATAGTAGAATGATTATTTCTTAACTAGGTACAATTATTAGTTATTCTAAAATCTCTTTTATGTTAATAAGTATGTTTATGTTAGCATAATTGTTGGAGGGAAATTTTATCAAGACAATTGATATGTATAATTATGGTAATGATTTGAAATACAGTCTATGAGTAATATGCTCACAGTGAATTATAGAAAATCACAGAAAAATGGAAATGAGTAGAAAAACTTGAAATGAGTAACATGATCATAGAAAAAGAAAGAAAGAAATGAATAAATAATAATAAATTTGATAAAAACTCTGTTTGCTACAACGAAGAGATAATGTAGCCTATGAGGAACGGCTCATAGTAACGAATGTGAAACTCCGTTTGCTACAACGAAGAGATAATGTAGCCTGTGAGGAACGGCTCATAGTAACGAATGTGAAACTCCGTTTGCTACAACGAAGAGATAATGTAGCCTATGAGGAACGACTCATAGTAACGAATGTGAAACTCCGTTTGCTACAACGAAGAGATAATGTAGCCTATGAGGTACGGCTGATAGTAACAATAATGAAATAGTTACCGTTCACCATAACGAAGAAATAATATGATATATACGCATATAATGAAATGTATAACTAATGATACTCATATTAACATGAAAATTATGTTTAGTATGAATTAGCTACGAAGCAATATCTTATGGGCATTTTGCCAATCATTGGAAATGATGAATTTTAGTTACGGAACTCCGGCTCAGTTAGCCGAAACTTGTTACTATAAAAAAAAAAAGAATCAGAGACATACTCAAATAAGTATGTCAAAGTATAAGCTATACTAGAATACGATATATTGGATTTATGTTTATGATTATTATTATGATTATGGTGATTATGTTTATGATTAAAGTTATGAGTATGACTGTATTTATTATTTAATCAATGTAGTATTTCAGACAGTGATTCTAGTTATCCCATTATCGCGCTCAGTTTTGCATAATAAAATTGTATAAACCCAAAATGGGTTGAGTTTAGTAACAGATGGCGATCCTAGGTTCCCCGAGGTTGCCTATAGCCTAGGATAGGTGGAACTCACTGAGACATCTTGTCTCACCCCAATCCCTTTTATTTATTTCAGATATACAAGTTATTATACGACAAGATGGTTCGTGATGAAGAAGAAGTAGCTTGACCATATAGAGTACACGTCAGTGGAACTATTTCGGAGGTAACAGGCAAGAAATTCTATGATTTGTTCAGAGAATATCTATTTATTGTAATTTTAATGTATCCGACGCCAAGTTTAACACAAATGCTAGATATCCTAGGTGATTTCTAGTAGGGGTGTTTCACACATGCAGATGCTACTCGATGTTTTAACCTTCCATCAAACATTCACACATACTGGAAAAAATAAATTTCCATATACAAAGCAACTGCAGAACACACACTGTCTTCACAGAATCACTCCTCCTCAAAGATATAACCATTGAGTGATTACTGCACAAACACTCCCCCCTGAACTTATGCATATATACACAAACCTTCAAAGCAGACATATGTTGAAGCTTCTATTGGCACATTATGAGAACAGGCATGCATACATAAAAGCAGTAATAGCTCAAAAACGCAGACAATCATCATATAGATGTGTTCCAACATCTCCTGACACATTGTGTCTGCTTAAACTTATTCAGGTAAACACACAAGCACGTAGGCACGTGCACATAAAACCATACTGGCATTCTTCTTTTACTCCCCCTTTTTAGCCAGAAAATGTGCCAAAATAGGAACCAAAACAGCTATAGCTCCTCATGTAGACAGATACCCAGCTTGCTCCATAATACCTCAAATTGTTTGACATCCAAAGTTTTTGTAAAAATGTCAGCCAATTGTTCTTCAGTAGTGACATGCTCCAAAGTTACTACCTTATCTTCAACAAGATTCTTAATGAAGTGATGCCGGATATCAATATGCTTCGTTCTGCTGTGTTGAATGGGATTCTTGGAGATGTTGATTGCACTTAAGTTATCACAGTACAATGTTAGAACACTTTGTGAAACATCATACTCTTCCAGCATTTGCTTCATCCAGACTAACTGAAAGCAGCTACTTCCTGCAGCAATATATTCTAGATACTAGATTGTTGATAGGGACACAGAGTTTTGTTTCTTGCTGAACCAAGATACTAGATTGTTTCCAAGAAAGAAACAGCCTCCTGAAGTACTCTTTCTGTCATATGCACTACCTGCCCAATCTGCATCACAATAGCCAATCAATTTGGAATTGTCACTGTGAGAGTATAGAATTCCATAGTCTGTGGTGCCGTTTATGTACTTTAGAATCCTTTTTACTTGTACCAGATGACTCATTTTGGGCTCTGTTTGATATCTTGCACACACTCCTAGAGCAAAAGTTTTGTCAGGTCTGCTTGCTGTAAGATATAGAAGACTTCCAATCATACTTCTGTACAGGCTTTGATCAACAACTACACCATTTTCATCTTTGGACAACTTTAAGTGAGTTGCTGCTGGTGTTCTCTTATGACTAGCATTATCCAGACCAAAGCCTAACTTTATCCTTCTTTGATTTTGTATGGTGAGATCCGAGTATAATCACTGTTTTTTTTTTTTTTTTTGTGAGAATTATTTTTTTTTAACCATGTCAGCAGAAAAAAAAATTAATTTCGATTTTTTATTTGTATTTAAATAATTTTTTTTTATCTCATTTCGTCGAAATCAAAGAATTGTTTGGGCTTTTGGCCCAATGCAAATTGGATCGCTCCAAACCCAATTTAACCGCACACCACACAGATCCGATCCGATATAGCGCGCAAATTGTTTGATTGAATTTTTTAGCGGTATTATACATTTTATTTTTCAACAATTCTACTCATTCCTCACTGTACATTACTCTCACACACTCCAATCATCAACAACAACACTCTCAGAAGAAGATGGCGAATAACGATGAGGTAGGTTTTCTTTTGTCTCTGGTTCGATTGTCTGTTTTTGATCTAATTCACAAAAACAGACAATGATCTAATTCACAAAAACAGACAATCGAACCAGAGACAAAAGAAAACCCTACCTCATCGTTATTTGCCATTCTTCTGAGAGTGTTGTTGATGATTGGAGTGTGTGAGAGTAATGTACAGTGAGGAATGAGTAGAATTGTTGAAAAATAAAATGTATAATACCGCTAAAAAATTCAAACAATTTGCGCGCTATATCGGATCGAATTTGTGTGGTGTGCGGTTAGATTGGGCTTGGAGCGATCCAATTTGCATTGGGCCAAAAGCCCAAACAATTGTTTGATTTCGTCCGACGAAATGAGATAAAAAAAATTATTTAAATACAAATAAAAAATTGAAATTAATTTTTTTTTTTCTAGTGACATGGTTAAAAAAAATAATTCTCACAAAAAAAAAAAAAAAAAAAAAAACAGTGATTATTCTCGGATCTATGAAAACGGAGAAGGGAAATTCCATCATGGTTGTTGAATTTGTGAGTTGAGGTTTGGAATGGATGATAGATCGATGAAGAGGGAGAAGAAGGGAGGATTCTATCATGGTTATTAGATTTGTGACGTTAGGCTGGAAATGGATGAAAGTTTTGTGAAGAGGGAGAAAGGAAGATTGTATCACGGTTGTTGTTGGATTTGTGAATGGGAAGAAGAGAGAAACACAAAGAGGAGAGCGCATATAATAAGACATGAAGTATGAAAACTGCTGTGAATGAAAGGTATTTAAAAGCAACGCAGCCGCACCAACACAAACTAGGGTTACATACAAGGCAATAAAAACCGGACCGGACCGTCCGGTTCAACCGTGAACCGAACATAGGTCCGGTCCGGAATAGCAGGAAAACCGCTTTGTTTAAGAATCGGTAGATGAACCGGAAAACCGGTGAAACCGGATAAAACCGGCGGTTCACGAGGTTTTATGGGTTGGACCGTGTTTGACCTATTTTCTTCACACAAAATCAAAAACAAGATGAAAACCATTGCCTAAATCTCAGTTCTCTTTTACGTTTCTTTTCACACAACACAAAGAAACCCTCATTCACAGTATTCACTATTAATTAAAGAAAGATTGCAAGGAGATGAAGAGAAAATTGAACAATCATTTGGTTCAAGAAGAAGATGCACATATTCAGACGAGAGAAGGTGAAGAACAGTAGATTAAAAATAGAAGGAAAAAAGAAAAATGAAAGATGAACTAATAGAGAGGAAGCTGTGGCGGCTGTTTGTTAAACAGTCTGATTAACCCTAATCCTGCCTTTTTTGAGAGGTTTAAAAAATCTTCATGAAAAAAAAGCTCTGAAGGGGTTTGAACCCGCGACCATCTGCATACATCCAACAGATTTTGCCACTTCACCCGTAACTGTTTTATTGACTTATTTTGCTTCCACTAACTGATATCCAATACCAAGCCCCCCTTTTTAAAACCCCAATTAATCCCATTTCCTCTCTTTCCAGAATTGAACGCTACACGGTTCTGAAAGGTTTTTCACCTCATTTCTGCGATCTGACTGAACCCACAAGGCTGCCATGTACGTCCCTTTCTTCCCCATTATCCTTCGATTTCTGCTCAAAGGTGTGATTGTTATGGAGATTTCGTCCATGGTATGTTCACTAAACTAATTTTCACATTAATGCTATTTTATTCATTTTGATTTTGTGGATTTTGATTGCCTCAGTTTTCATGATAAAGGGGAATGCTTGAAATCCTATTATGATTTATGATTGTAATCATTATATTCATTGTGATTGTGTCAATTACCTTGCTTCCCAATGCTTCAAATTAGGGTTTCAATATTTGGGGATTAGATGTTTCAAATTTGTTCTTATGCTTTGTTGTTGTTTATGTTTATTATTTTGCTTTAATTTTCTTTATCGTTATTCAAGTCTCTGTTTCAAATTTTGAATATGCTTCTCAAATTTTGAAACCTTGGTGTAAAGACACAAGATAAACTATATTTTGTTTGTCAAATTTTGAAATAGATTTGTAGAAAGTAAAATTCTATGTTATTTCTATTGTTCGTCAATCCTTGAATTTTGAAATTTAGAGTCTTCACGTTAAAAAGAGGGTGAATTAGGCCTTAAAAATAGGAAAAATTTCCAGCTGAAATTATTATTATTATTATTATTTCCTTAAATCCTAGGCATCCATTTCTTCCTCATTTTGCATCGATTCTCTGCTCAAAGATGTGATTGTTATGCAGATTTCCTCCATAATAACTTATTAATGGTATGATCTCATATTAAGGATTCTATTAATTCAATGATTTTTTTCTATTGTTTGTCAAACCTTGATTTTTTTTTTTTTAAATTGGGGATTTTATTGTTTTACCTATTGTTTGTCAATCCTTGAATTTTCAGATTTAGATTTTCCACGTTTTCTGATATAGGATGAGATTTTTGTGTTGAAATTGTGATTATATTGTATATATATTGAATCTGTTTGGAATAGAATGTTTTTTTTCCCAATATAAATAAAATTTCCTTCTTATTGAAAGAATACCCTCATATTTTCTGCCTCATTTAAAGATCTTTTGAGTTTGCATTTATTTCCTATTATTATTATTTAGGGTGATTTAGGCCTTAAAAATAGGGAAAATTTCCCTATTATTATTGTTATTATTAAGATTATTTCCTTGAATCGTGCTTAGTAGTTTTTCTCCAGCTTGAACACACGTGTGCAAATGTTGTTACTTGAAAGTCCATGAAAATAGACACTCCAACCATGAATAGTGTGTAGTGGGCTTTGATAAATCCTTCAAAATGTAATCCTGAACAAGAACACGTACAGATGTTGTTGCTTAAGAATCCTTGAAAATAGCCACTCCAACCATGACCAATGTGTAGTGGGGTTTGATAATTCCTTGAAAATAGCCACCACTACAAGTCATTGGTCGTTCCTCATGAGAAACCAGTAACTTTCTAATTCTCTTCTCTTCCTATAAATAGACACTTTCCTCAAGTTCTTATTCACAGTATATTCTCCCCTCTCTATTAGAAACAAATATCAGGCAAAGTATGTTGTAGTATTTTACAAAAATAATATACTTACATTTATGTTTCAGATTATTTACTGTATGCAATGTTACTAATGTGTATCACATCAATTGTAGGATGTCAATGATGCAAGTTACTGCAATCTCTGACATTGTGTGTGGAAACACGAGCATCAAAATTATATGCTAGTCACCATATCTTTAATTATATTCCATCTTGTATCTCTTCTATTTTGATGAATGAAATAATATAACTTTATTACTGTCAAAAAAAATCATGAACCTCGTTTATACAACCTTTGTTTATTTTTTTTGCTTAAATACAGTTTTACCCCCTATTTTGATTGAATTTGAATTTTACACCTCTTATTTTGAAACTCAGAATTTTACCCCTTATTTTAATTGAATCTGGATTTTGTCCCCCCTATTTTATGTTTTTCAGGATTTTCACCCCCACCCATCACATTTGAGTTCATTTTGGCTAATATGGTGGTGTTTGACTTGGTTTAAATTATATTAAACAAATATCTATCTAATCAACTATTTATATAAAATGTACTTATTTTTACTTTTTATTTTTTTAATGAAAAAAATTTGTATAATTTTTTTCTTTAGAAAAAACAAAAAAGATACTAGAAAAAATGTAGGATAAACAAAAGAAAATGTAAGACTATGATTTTTTTTAAAAATAAATAAGAATATAAAGAACCAGAAAAATAAAGAAACAATAAAAAAATATTAATTCAGTAAAAAAATAAAAAGAAAACGCAAAAAATAGCAAACAATAAAAATAAGAGAAAAAATTCAATTAAAAATACGTGAAAAAACTAATTTGTACCTCTAAATATTTTCTATTTTCATACAAGTTTTATACATTTTTTTTATGATTTGTTTAAGTATTTTTCCAGTTTTTATTTCGATTTGTTTGAAAAAAAAAATATTCCAAATATTTTCATAAAAAAATAACATTTAATATAAATAATTAATTATGTAGATAATTTCCTAAAAAAATATTTAATATGAAGATATTTATATAATATAATTTAAGTCAAGTAAGCACTACCGCATTAACTAAAATAAACTCAAATGTGGTGGGGGCAAAATCTTTATAAAATTTATGTTTACTAATGATTTGTAGTTTTGTACTATCAAATTTGGAACTTGATGATAGCTACCGGTTAATGTGCATAATATAAATATATATTAAATTTTGGGAGCATTTAAAAAATTGCATAAAATTTATTTGTGACAGAATATTTTATATTATTCTGTCCCAAAAGATATTTTAAAAAATAAATTAGATTTACATTAATTTCATTTTGTCCCTAACTCCGACACAACATTGGGACGGAATATAAGTATTCTGTCACAACTTTGGGACGGAAACAAAGATTTGTTAAAAATAAATAACTGCATTCCATCTCACATTCCGTCTCAAATATGTGACGGACAAAATAATTCCGTCCCCAACTGATTGCGACATCACTATTTGTGACGAAAGAAAAATGTTGCAAATTCCGTCCCAGATTTTAATTGTGACGGATGTTTACACTATTGTGCGACGGAAAATTACGTCCCAAATCAATGTTTTTCTAGTAGTGAGGGGACAAAATTCAAATTCAATCAAATTAGAGGGGGTAAAATTCTGAATTTTAAAATAGGAGGGATAAAATCCAAATTCAATCAAAATAGGAGGGTAAAACCGCATTTAAGCCATACTTTTTTGGATGTAATTTGTTGCATCATATGGTGAATATTATCATGAATCAATTTTAGACAACTTTGTTTTAGTTTTTTTGGATGTAAGTAGTAACATAATATCATCATGATATTATGAACCTCTTTGTGGTGAAAGTTTAATGAATAATATTTTGATATTTAAGTATGTTCATGTTCATGACTATTTTCATCTACAAAATAATATGTTGATAGCAAGTGAAGAGAAGAGGAAATAATTATGTTTTTTAATTAAACAATAAGGGTATTGTAATAATTTCATAATGTCAAATAATTTTTTTGGAAAAAACCATTAAACTCCAGATTAATCGCCCACCATAGGTGGGTCGGAAAGCGATGTGAAAGCAAAAAAAAAAGAAAAAGAATTTAAAAAAAAAAAATGACGTGTAAGTGTCACGTCAGTGCCGTTAGAGGTCACTTAACAGCAGAGACTAAAAGCTATGACCGAAAATTTTGTAGAGACTAAGAAGTGTGATTTGTTTTTATAGAGATTAAAAGCAAAACAAATATTTATAGGGACCAAAAACTTAATTAATACTGCAATTAAACATGCGACTATAAACAATCGAGTAAATAGACAATTTCTCCCCTAAAATTGTAAGTTTCGTCAATTACCCCATGATATTAACAAAACTTCAATTACTCCTTCAAATTGCATAATGTTAGTCAATTTGTCCCCTCTGTCAAAAAAATATGAAGTTTTTTTTTCGATTATGAACAAATACCCCTTGATATTTAGCACTTATGTGTTAAATTTCAAGAGGGTAATTGCTCATAACCAAAAAAAAAAAAAAAAAAAACCAATTTTATTTACAAGGGGACAAATTGACCAACTTTATGTAATTTGATTGAGTAATTAAAATTTTGTTAATGTCAGGGTAATTGACTAAACTTATAATTTCAGGAGGAAATTGTCTATGAGAATTGTTGTTCCCACATTTGGTTGGACTATGCCACACGAGTAAATTACTCAAATGCTCCTCGGCAGATAACTGCCGAATTATGAAACCGGCTGCAGTTAACTGCCGAGGAAAACTTCGGCAGTAAACTCCCGAGGAAAACTGAAAACTTCGGCAGTTAACTGCCGAGGAAACCTCAAATCTGTTTTTTTATTTTATTTTTTATTCTTTGAGAATATTTCGCCGTCTTTATCATTTTTGATTGATTTTTCTTAATAATTCGTTTTTAATTTTAATGATTTGGCTTCCTTATTTATTTTAATTGTATTACTCCTTTAAATCTTTTTTTTTTGTTATAACTGCTTTGATCTTCAACAATAGTGAATATTTTATTTCCAAAGAACTTTCACGGAATTTTCTTCTTTTATTTCCTTTTTACAGAAATATTCACAATTATTTTAATTGTATTACTCATTTGATCTTCTTCTTTTTTTGCCTATTTTATTTCCAAAGAACTTTCACGAAGTTTTCTTCTTTTATTTCCTTTTTCTTTGTTTTAGGCTTAACATTTAAGTCCTCAAAAAACATTTCAATAAGTGTAAAAATTAAGTATTTGAATATTGTTTTGCAAATTATTTAAATAAATAAAAAAAATCTTTGTACACAATTATTTTAATGTAGAAAATATGACAACATATTATACCTTAAAAAAATCTTGTGCACAATTATTTTAACGATTTTTTTATTGTTATTTGTATTTAAGTAATGTGCAAAACAATATTCAAATGCTTAATTTTTACACTGATTTAAATGTTATTCTTATTAAGATATATACACATAAGTATAATACTACAATTGTTTAAAACGTACCAAAATAATGATTGAAACATTCAAAATCAATAAATATTATTAAAGATAATTTATGGTTTTTGTCAAAAAAAAAAAAAAGTTTGTTATTAATGACAATTTATGGATTTTGTCAAAAAAAAAAAAAACAGGTTTTCTCGGCAGTTAACTGCCGAAGTTTTCCTCGGCAGTTAACTGCCGAGGGATATTTGAGTAATTTACTCGTGTGGCACAGCCAAACCAAAAGTGGGAACAACAATTCTCATTGTCTATTTACTTGTAAATAATACTACTAGCGAAGAAGAAATCCTAATTCAATTCCCAATCATCACAGTCACAGTATTGTATTTTCATCCAAACCAAGCTAAGCCGTCGTTCATCGTCACAAACAGAAACAGGTGCGATAAGCTACTTTACTTTATCAATTATCTCTATCTCTCTTATACTCTCCAAGCGATACTTATTTATGTTGTAAAATCAAAATCATGTGATTTTCATCGTTTTTTTAAATTTAGGGTTTTGGTTTCGATTTGTAATTAGGAATTTACGATGTGGAGGGGTAACTCAGTGCGGGTTTATAAGTGTTAGCTGGTTTCGATTTATTTTTAGTCTGAGTTGGAAGAAAGTGGTTTCTAGGTATAATATCCGGTAGCCCTCTGCTCTGCTCCTTTTATGAGTGGGAGGCCCATCCCGTCATGTGCTGGTACCAGTAGATCTGTTGAGGCTTCTTGCTCTCGGCCGCCCATCTCTCTTCTCTCTTGCTGGGGGAGTGTTGAGGCGTTTTAGGCTTGGTTTTGGTGCTTTTTGAGTTGTCACTTGTCACTCTTCCACTCTCCGGAATTATAAGAAGATCAATTCAGTCTTTAGGTTCATTGTGTATTTGATGTATTAGTCTATCTTCCGACTGTTTCTTATACTAAGACTGGAGGGACATCCTCACTCTCACAATTATTGTTTTTAACATTTTTTTCTTTTTTCTCAAAATAATTTTCATTTTACAATACCAAATGCAACATTTATTTTATTTTTTTCCACTATTATACACTTATTTAATCCTTATTTAATGAATTTCATCCAACTTAACAACTACTCCACTAACTACAATTAATAAGGGTGTTTTAATAAATGTTACTAATTTTAAGAATCATTTTTTTAATAATCGTGCACAACCCTTAAACGACTAATATCATGAGACTGAGGGAGTATATGTTATATATTTTAATAACTGTGTTCGTTATTGCTTGCAGTAGCAATGAAGAGGTGTAAAAAGCTTAAGAGTGAGTCGCGTGCAATGAAGAGGTGTAAAAAGCTTAAGAGTGAGTCGCCTGCAATGAAGAGGTGTACAAAGCTCGAGAGTGAGTTGCCTGATTGTATTATATCTTATATCTTTTCCAAGTTTGGTTTGAAGGATTTGGTGAAAACAAGCGCATTGTCCAAACGATGGATTCACGAATGGGGATTAAGGACGGACCTCAACTTTGATCTTCATACCATGTTTGACTATAACACAATTCAAGACTTACCAAACACACTTCCACTCTTTCAAAGATTTCACTTTCAATCTCAATTTGCCACAAGATTGGATCAATTTATGCTCCATTATAAAGGTGCTATCATCCGTTCAATCCGAGTAAATTTTCCATTAGGCAATGAACATAGGGATGCCATTGATAGATTGATCTCCAAAGGAATTGCTAAGGGTGTCAAACATATTGAACTTCTCTTGTCATCTGAAACAAATGATACTATTGATTCTATTCCGCCATACAAATTTCCCCTTACTCTCTTATCTGACTTTGATTCTCTGACGTATATGCACCTGCAAAACTGCTTCCTACTAGAACCTTTGGACTTCTCTGGATTCAAAAATTTGAGAACTCTTGTGTTGCATCTAGTTGATGTGAATCAGAAACTGCTTCAGAGTCTGTGTTCCAATTGCAGCCATCTTGCAGACTTCACCCTTGATGATTGTCAGTTCACTTCTAACGTGATAATAAACAGTCCAACATTGCTTCGTTTGAACATCGTTAACTGTGGGGTTAAACGTGGGGATAACGGTGAGGTTAAAATTCCAGAGTATATAACTATCATAATCATTGCATCAAATCTCTCATCCTTTGAATATTCTTGTCATAAACTTTTTCTAGTACACCTGATGAACATTCAGGCTCCTATGTTATCCAAGTTTAGCTTTAGAGGAATGGAATTTTCTAAACCTGTTGGGTTTTCTGTATTGAAAAACGTAACAAAAATTACTTTGGATCGACCACTAATTTAAGATCTATCTACGCACATCTTGCCTCGTTTGTTTTTCTGAATGTCTCCAACTTGAAGATGTCACCTTTATGAACTGCGTGTTCATAAGTTCAATAAAAATTACCAGTACAAAGTTGCGTCATTTCAACATAATTGATTGTGGTTGGGCGAATAAATCTCCTTCTGAGTTAGCTATTGATGCATTGAATCTCTCATCCTTTGAATATAGTGCTCATACCACGAGGATAATTTCTATTATGGCTCCAAGGTTATTGAAGGTTTTCTGGAATTGTGTTGTTAGAGAGGAAGCACCACACCTTTTTATTAATCCAATTGCAAGATTATCACATATTGAGAATTTATCTATGGCCGTCCACCCTTCACTGGTGAGTCACTCAAAACCCATGTTTGCTAGTTGATGTTTATTGTTTGTATATAGGTTGCCAATCTCGGATAGCGGTTGGTCCCAAAATTGAGATAACGGCATAGTGCATTGCAACATTTTCTAGGTTTCTTTTAATTAATTTGATCACTAGTTGCTTTTAATTCACTTTAAATATTACTGTTGTAAACAGATAAAGGAATTAACGAAGGTCTTGGTTCGATTTCAAAGTCTTAGACAATTGGAGTTTATTATCATGGGAGAATATGATCCTAGTTGGGACTACTTTTGGATTTTAGATATTGCAATGGCTTCTGAGCATCTCCAAAAACTTTCTCTGACGGTGAGTTATTCAAACTCTAATTTCTTTTGTTGGTTGTTCACTTTTTTTATTAACTTTAATGGAACTAGAAGTTTATTTTCCGTATTTAATACTAATGTGTTTGTCTAAACGTATCAAGAAATTTATAAATTAAAAAATTATTTTATATTAAAAAATAGAGACAGTTTTGCATATAGATTCACATCATATCATATGATTTATAATCATCTTGATTGATAACTTAATAAATGATCATTGTAATTTTTTATTTACTTATATTAATTTTCGGAACTAATTGTTAACTTTTTATGTGTGTAATAAAAGTAGGAATCTAGTAAAAAAAAATCTATTTTTTTGGCCTAGTAGCTAAAGCTCACACATTTTAAATGTGGAGAAGTCGGGTGTTCGGAGTTCGAACCCCAGCCCCGCATATAATATGCAATATCCCTACAAACTGGGTTAAGCTCACGGGAATAGGAATCTAGAATTTAACTCAATTAGTAACTCCCTTGTAGTTAATTACAATGATGTAAAATAGATTTGTACTTCCCCCTCTTTCATAAAGTGAGTTGTTTAAGTCTTGAATGTGTAACATATAAGTGGGAACATATTACAACTTCTTGAAATCTGCACGATTAATTTCAACCCAATTATTTTTTGTAAAAAAATCAAATCTAATATTTCATGGTTTATGCTTTGTTCTGCAAAGAGGGGTAACCTTGGCGCAACTGGTAAAGTTGTTGTCATGTGACTGGAAGGTCACGGGTTCAAGTCTTGGAAACAGTCTCTTGTGTAAAAAACAAGGTAAGGCTGCGTACAATACACCAAATGGTGGGACCCTTTCCCGGACCCTGCATATGCGGGAGCTATAGTGCATCGGGTTGCCCTTTTTATGCTTTGTTCTGCAAAAAGTAATAAATAATTGATACGTTAGCTTACAGCTTATATGCTATATATAAGCTATAGACGCTACTTGATGTAGCATATGAAAAAACACTAATCTCATGAAAATGACTAGGTCAATCCTATTTAAAATGACTAGGTCCCTGATGTAGCATATTAAATACATTTTTGGTCTCCCTATTTTGAAAAAAAAGAAGTTTTGGTCATCCTATTTAAAAAGACAGCTTTCTAGCCCCAATTTTCAATTTTTTGAGTTTTAGTCCCCAAGCTCAATTTTGGCGATGTGGCCTTAACACTAATGATATGGCAGTGCCTGGGTGGACATTTAATTTCCATGTCATTACTAATTTGTTTAATTCAATAATACCTATTTTATACAATATTTTAATTATTGAAATAGTATATTAAATTATAATTATTAACTTAGATTTAGCAATTATAAAATTAGAAATTATCCAAAAAAATAAAATATAAATGCATAATTCTTCAACCCACAAATTGCATGGAAATGATAGCAGATAGCCGCAAGCGCAATCGAATGAAAGAAAAGAACACACGCTGAATCATTGCCCCATTAAGGATCTTTCTATCCATTTAATTTTCAAGTTTTAGATCTCTTGGAATTTTGGGGTTTTATTGAAGAGCTCTGTAAAAAATTTAGGTGTGTTTTGATTTGTACATGTTTTTTTAGTACCATTTTGTATGTGTTGAAATGAATTTCAAAAGATGCTACTGCTTCATTTTATACTTCATATTCTGGTTTTGATTTGTCGGAAACTACGAAGAGGTTTATGGTTTGTAAAGGGTGTGCAGACCTGAAGGGGAACTTGGGGTTTTTGAGTTGAAGAGGCAAGTGAAGCGTGAAAGTGATGTGAGTGTAGAAGAGAGAATGATATAGGATGTGATTTAATAAATATTATTTTGATTTATTAAATCAGTTTTAACAATTAATTATGCACTGGGTGGGTTTCTTCGTTTAATAGTTTTTCAAGGGGTAAAAGTCACTTTGGTCCTTGAATGTGCAATGATTGGTCATAATAGTCCCTCTGGACCAAAATTCTAAAATAGTTTCTGATTGTGCACTCTTTTAGTTAGAATTGTCCTTGACGCTAAACTAATTTCTTAATGCTTACAATAACTCTTTCAGAGAGACTAATATGACAATATCAATGAAACATTTTAAAATCGGGGACTATTTGACTTCAGGGACTAGTTTGATACTTTGAGAAACTGTTGTAACTAATCGTTACACGATCAGAGGCTAAAGTAACTATTACTTTTCTTTTAAGGGGTTGCCAAGTTTTCTTTTCATAAGGTGGTAATAACGGTGGAGACGGTTTGAGTACATGGAATAGTATGATATGCCTAATGAGTGCATATCATTAGTGTTAAGGCCACATCGCCAAAAATGAGTGCATGCAGTAGGTCTACACGGTTTTGGATTTTTAAAAACCGTGCCCGACAGTCTAACCCACATGACCTGTGAACCTGCGGGTGGTTCAGCTATTTCAAGTGGGGCGGGTTCAGATTTTATGCTCACCCCTAGTTTTATATGCCTAATGGAATTTTAAAATTTTCATATATGTAACATTATGATCTATTATTTTTTGAGCAATTCTAAATGGTACGAAACAAAAAAGAAGAAATGTTACATGTCTTGATTTTAAAAGAAGCGGAAATTGGTTACTTTCTAATTTGTAGGAAATCAGGCTTTGGTCTACGTAAACTAAGTAGAATAAAAACTATTGTGCTTTTTGTGCATTGATTGTTTCCTAACAACAAGCATTGCGCTTATTTTTTAATTTTCAGATTCAAAATCTACACCCGGAACATTCACACATGGTTGGATTTAAGAGGCAAAAAAGAGAATATGCATTTTTTCATAATGATTTGAAATATGTGGAGTTTCGTGGTTGTGTTTGCTCCACAAACGTTATTGAGTTAGCTAGTCACCTATTGAGGAGTGCAAATTCGCTTAGAAAAATGACTTTCAATTCTCGTGACAAAGTCTATATTGGAGCTGGTAGATGGTTCAGAGATACTACTGATCGTGACAGATACTATATAGATGCTAGTAGATGGATTAATTTCTGCGGTGGTGGTTGTTGGATTGAAGAGAATGTTATTCACGAGATGCTTAAAGATGAAGTAAATGAACAATGCCACCTTATAATTTTGTAATGTTATTTTATCTATTTATAATGAGTTTTTACTATTGTTATTGGTGATGAATCCATTCGTACTTTGTATAATTTACTTATGAATTTTTGGGTTTTTGGGAAAGATTGAGTGGATTTTTGGGTTTTTCGAGGAAACCAAGAGTGATAGGTTCATTTTCATATTCATCATCAGAATCATCAAAATCATTATCATTATCATCATCTTCATCTACAAATTCATCATTTTCCATTCGAATTTCCTTGAGTTTGTTCACAAAATCTCCAATTGATGCATCAATGTCCATCTTTTTTGAGACGCAGGGAGAAGGAGAACGACGCGGCAGGATTAGGGTTTATAAGGTTTTGGGATTATCTCTTGCCCTCTGTCTACAGTATCTTAACTATTCTCACCCCTTAGATTAATTTAACGGTTCAAAGGGTGAAATACAAACAAAAAAGTTGTGAAAGAGAGTGGTGAAAAATTGATATCAGTTTAAAATAATTTATCTAACTTAAATAATTTATTTATAATTTTATTCTTCTTTATCCAATCATATGACAGAATTTTTTAAAAAATATTTATTTCTATCTATTCTTCAATATATAAATGGAGATATCAAGTTTTAGTGTAACCTTTTTTTTATTTAATTTTGCCATTCATTAAATTTTTTATTTATAATTTTACCATTCTTTGCCAAATGAAATAACTTGTTTTTTAAATAAATAATCATAAATTATTTATAACTTGAAGGACATGAACGACTATTTTATAACTTGAAAACATGAACGCCAATTTTATAATTTTAAAGATATGAACAACAAAAACAGACACAATATTTATAACTTTGAGATATGATCGATAATAACAGACACAATATTTATAACTTTAAAGACATGATCGGGAAAGGCAGATGGATGTGCAAGTTTGCATGCAAGTTTAACAAAATCGTTATACAAAGTGTGCCATTTGATATTTGATATTTTTATGACAACTATAAGAGTTTGCCAAAGTAAGAAAAATCCTCAAAGCTCGTAAGATGCTTACAAATTGTCTTACATTTTCACTCTCACAACCTTGGCCGTCACGAGATCCAACAAATAGCTTCCAAGAGAGACATGCTACAATGCAGGGAAATGGTCAAAAATCAAGGTTTGGGGAAGCCAGGGGTGAGGCTCATAATTTAATAAGGAAGTCTAAAAGGTGATAAAATAATAAAATCTTTTAACACTGCCTTGTTTGCCAATCAAATACCCCTTGCTAGGAGAAACCAAAAGAAGTCTTTCTCCATTTCAAGTTTTTATATTTTGTTGATAACCAATGTAAGCTAAAGTTGCAGCACTCGCTGCTTAATTTTTCAGTTGACCAATATGAGCAAGTATGGTCTTGTTTGTAGAGTTCTGAACATGTGTTATAAGTATAACTGGCGAGTTTTTTTTTCTTCTTCCTTTTCTACTGTAATGTATATGCTGACGTTGACTAAGAAAACTTGGTTTTTTCTCTACCAGTTTGTGTCTTTCAATGTACTTCGATCAGTTGGTTTGATTCAGACACTTTCGCCAAATCAGTACTAGTATGAAAAATGAGGTAAAAAAGAAGAATTACATGATTTGGAACTTCGAACTAACAGCCAATGAGGTAAAAATGAAGTACATGAGTTGGAAGTTTGGAACTTCGAACTAACAGCCTTATTGACTTGCGTAAATATTTTTATTTTATTTATATTTACATGGATTTATGTAAGAAATACATTAAATGGTTTATTGTTTTTTTTTTAGGATAAAAAATAGTTTATTGTTTATCTTTTAAAAAAGTAAAATATTTAGTAGGTTCATGAATTTAATTTAATTTTTATTTAAAATTGCACACGTTAACAAACCCAATTTTAAAATATGTTCCGTACGGTAATCAAAATAAAAAATTTATTTTTTTTATTTAAAAAATAAAGTTTTTTACGTAAGAAATTGAGAGGGGGAAATTGAAAGTTTACAGCCATAGGTTCATGAATTTCAGCTACAGAGTTTGAACGAGGCCACCAGCTTCACCCTTTCTCTTCCACTCCTCAGCCGTCGTTTCCATGCTTTCTTCGCTACAACAACATTGTTCCGCTACTCGTTCATCTGCATGCATAACAACCCTTCTCAAAGCTTGCAAGAGAATCCAACATCTTCAACAAGTTCACGCTTCCATCATTCAAAGAGGCCTTGAACAAGACCAAGTTCTCATTTCCAATTTCATTTCCCTCGCCAACACACTTTCCATTTCCACTCGCTCATATTCCACAGCGGTTTTCAACCGCGTTCTCAATCCCTCTACATTCCTCTGGAACACTTTCATTAGAACCCATTGTCAAAGTAGCTTCTTTTCTGATACAATTTCCGCCTTTATTCGCATGAAAGCGGAAGGGGCTGTGCCTGATAGTTACACTTACCCTTCTGTGATTAAAGCATGTTCTGGTACGTGTAAGGTTTTGGTAGGAAAGTCGGTTCACGGGTCGGTGTTTAGGTGTGGTTTGGATCAGGATTTGTTTATGGGTACTACTTTGATTGATATGTATGGTAAATGTGGACAGATTAGTGATGCTCGTAAGGTGTTTAATGAATTAACTGAGAGAAATGTGGTTTCTTGGACTGCTATGGTTGTTGGGTATGTTACTGCTGGGGATGTGGTTAAGGCAAAGAAGGTGTTTGATGGAATGCCGTTGAGGAATGTAGCTTCGTGGAATGCTATGATCCGGGGTTTTGTTAAGGTTGGGGATTTGAGTAGTGCTAGGGGTGTGTTTGATTCTATGCCGGAAAAGAATGTTGTTTCTTTTACGACAATGGTTGATGGATATGCTAAGGCTGGTGATATGGAATCGTCGAGGTTCTTGTTTGAACAAGCTGCGGAGAAGGAT
This sequence comes from Medicago truncatula, assembly GCF_003473485.1. Lineage (NCBI taxonomy): Eukaryota > Viridiplantae > Streptophyta > Magnoliopsida > Fabales > Fabaceae > Medicago > Medicago truncatula. The sequence goes on from NC_053048.1 coordinate 49,826,872, forward strand.
GTTGTTACCTGGTCTGCTTTGATATCAGGTTATGTTCAGAATGGCGAGGCTAATGAGGCGTTGAAGGTCTTTCTTGAGATGGAATCAATGAACGTGATACCTGACGAGTTCGTATTGGTTGGTTTGATGTCGGCTGCTTCTCAGTTGGGTGACTTAAAATTGGCTCAACGGGTTGATTCTTATGTAGGCAACAACTCTATTGATCTTCAGAAAGACCATGTGATTTCAGCACTTGTGGATATGAATGCGAAGTGTGGAAACATGGAGAGGGCGTTGAAATTGTTCCAAGAAATGCCTGAGAGAGATTTAGTCTCGTATTGTTCAATGATTCATGGGTTTTCAATTCACGGGCATGGGGAAGATGCTGTGAATCTATTTAATAGGATGCTGATGGAAGGGATAGTTCCGGATGAGGCGGCATTCACAATTGTCCTGACAGCTTGTAGTCATTCAGGGCTCATTGATAAGGGTTGGAAATACTTCAACTCCATGGAGGAAAATTATGGCATTAGTCCTACACCTGATCACTTTGCATGTATGGTTGATCTTCTAGGCCGGTCTGGGCAATTAAGGGATGCTTATGAACTTATAAAATCAATGCATATAGAGCCTAATGCTGGTGCCTGGGGTGCACTTATTGGAGCATGTAAACTACAGGGTGATACAGAGTTAGGAGAGATTGTTGCTAATCGACTTTTTGAACTCGAGCCTCAAAATGCTGCTAATTACGTGCTGCTGTCTAACATCTATGCTGCAGCTGGGCGATGGAAAGATGTTTCCCTTGTGAGAAGTAAGATGAAGGAAAGAGGAGTGTGCAAGATACCTGATTGCAGTAAACTTTAGTACCATGCTGAGTTATTTGTGGTTCCATGGATGAAGTTCTGAATGTACAGAACATGGAGATCGGTATGAGTTCTTGTCCAGTTGATCTTGAAGCTCAGCAGTTATTCCATGGTAGGTAAATTGCAAATTAGTTGATGCTATATAAGTTTATTGCCATTTTTCACTAACTGTCGCATATAATTTCAACATGAAAGAACATGAGAGGATCTATTCTCATTGAAGTTAAGTTATGCTTTCTTCTATGTTACTTTGGATTGAGGTTTTAATTTCATTTATGTCGTTTTTAGGGGTTGAACCTATCCTGCCTTCATAAGATGCCCTGTCATGAATAGCACTATTTATTCACAACGCATTTGTTTATAATTTTTCAGTATTTCTTGGACCACAGGATATCAAGAGCTTTTTGCAATTTACATTGAAAATGTTGTGTATGTCAACCACCAAGGATTTGTGTTGATGCCCTTACCATTCATTATATATTTATATTTTTAATACATCTACTAGAAGTTTGATGATGTTGGTTACAAATTAATATAATTTCTTCATGATTGTCGATAGAAGATTTACTAAAACAGATTGTAAAAGGCCAATGAGCTCTTTGTTTATGCCAAACTGCATATCAAAGTAAATTTATACTTCTTTTTTTGTTTCTTTAAATGGAGGGCTGTTCATTTAGTTATTTCTTTCTTTTATAACATGGTTGCATAATTTCCTATTAATTGCGTATCAAATGTTTTAATTTTATTAGTGAAAATTATAAAAATGAGGGGTAACCTTGGCGTAACTGGTAAAGTTGTTGTCATGTGACTGGAAGGTCACGGGTTCAAGTCCTGGAAACAGCCTCTTGTGTAAAAAACAGGGTAAGGCTGTGTACAATACACCAATAATGGTGGGACCCCTTCCCGGACCCCGCATATGCGGGAGCTTTAGTGCACCGGGTTGCCCTTTTTAGTGAAAATTATAAAAATAATATTTCTAAGTGAAGTTCAAAATAAGTAACTCAAGACCAGTTTTTTACATGTAACTCTTGCATATCCTAAGCACTCCATACCTTGAACCGCACACTGTTTCAAATGTCTTTGCTGATTCTCTACGTTTTTGTGTTTCCTTTTAAGGTTTTCTTCCACCTCAGTTGGTGGTGTTTTACTGTTGCTTTTATTGCCTTGAGAGAGTCACCGCTATTGCTACAGTTGTTTATGAAGCTTCACTTGTAGCTAATTAAGACAGTGAAACTGATGCCTTGTTAGGGAAGAAAGCGAGCCTTGACAATCAAATCACAACTTCCCTGTCTTCTTGGATTACCGGTACCAACCTGTACATGGAAAGGATTCATTGTGATCAATCCCAGTCTATTGCTACAGTTGTTTATGAAGCTTCACTTGTAGCTAATTAAGACAGTGAAGCTAATGCCTTGTTTGGGCAGAAAGCGAGCCTTGACAATCAAATCACAAATTCACTGTCTTCTTGGATTAGTGGTACCAATTCTTGTACATGGAAAGGATTCAATGTGATCAATCCCCGTCTATCATCACAATAAAGATCTCAAGTAGCATTGAAGCAGGTTGGCAGGTATTGTTTAAATTTCTATTGTCACCATCTGTTTGAATAATATTTTTCTATGTTTCTTTCTATCATCATCTCCTTCTGATTCCCTGTTTGTCTTTTCTGTTTTGGCAGCCCAGATTTATATGGTGGCGATAACATCAAACTATTCACTTATTGGACAGTGGATTCTCAATTCGATTGCCCCATTTTGTTCTTTCTTTTAATTCATTATAATAACTTGATTAATTACTTTGATAGATTGATGCATATCAAGCAATGGGATGGTATAACCTCCCTTGCTCTGGCTTTATTCAAATTATCGATATAGGTCTGGGAGCAAGCATCTTCCCACTTTCTAACCATGCTTCTTCCCAATAGGGAGTATAACTTTAAGCATCCTGGTATGTGAGGTACACATTTTTTATCCTTTTATAGTATTGTCTTTTGTTGTAAGACATTATGGAAAGAAATTTTGCCCCACACGTAATAAACACTAAAATTGTATCAATGAAATTGTTATGTACAAGCACACACACCATTTTTAATTGTAATATTTTGATATTGATTTTATTATTCTGTCTTTTTTATTTTTGCTTCCTTGTTTTTTTCCTGATTATGATTGAGTCATGTTTGCATCTTTTGATGACCTTTCTATTGTCTCTGTCTGGTGGCAATTCAGTATTTTTGTTCCTTCTATTGTCATGTACTCAAGCACACACACCATTTTTAATTGTTATATTTTTTATTTGAACATATTAATCAGTTCACCTTTATTTGATTTGCAACTGTAGCACCAAGAACATTTTGAGACCCACTCCCTGTAGATGGTTGAAGACTATGGAACCCACTTGAAGCCATGCCACCACAGAGACCACACAGTTAAGCTTGTCAAAGAGAAAAGAAGAAACAGAGTTGCAAGGAAGAGGAGTCAAGGGGAAGCCGTCACAGGGAGGCTACCACGCACGTAAGGAGGAAAACACCCCTCATGCAATTCATAACATTTTTCCAAAACACGTTATCCTTAACCGCCTTTTCCACAATGATCCCATCTTTACTCTTTGCAAGTTTACCGGACTTCCACTCTTTCAATGTGAACATAATAATAAGTGCTCTATAATTGTAATGCAAACACTCTAATGTCAAGTAAGATGCTGCAAAACGAGTCATTGCAGGTTAAATCAAATAGTGTCTACAGTAAATTTGTGCAATAAAAGAATATGATCTTCTGTAAATGAATATTTTATCGCTAGCAATCATATCTTGTGGAAAGAAATCTTCTCAAAATTTTCCAACATTAGGTCGATTCAATGAGCTGCACATGGTGTCCAATACAACTTCTCCCACTTTTGCATCAACAATTACCCATCAACTTTGTAATTTGCTGCATTGTCCATAAAAATTGGGACAAGTTCTTCAACAACCTTTACAACAATATCATCTTAAAAACATTGTCGGCAGTTTTTGCTTATGTTAGACGCGTCAATAGATTTCTTAAAAATGGCTCGCTTGAGAGTATTCACCAAAAAGTTCAGTATAGTTCTTCAAGTATTGGTCCAACCGTCGGTCATTATGGTGTATTCTAATTTCTTCTTAACGACCCTATGATCTTACCGATCCTCATTGATTTTACCAACATAATAATTCAAATATTTCACTCTAATATCATGATTTGGTGGTGGCTTAAATCCTTGACCATGTTTAACAACATATTTTACGGTATAACATTGTTGCAAGGCAGACTTGGTTTTTTTATTTTTATTTTAAATCTCTTCTGATTCTTAAAGAACCCACATTTCAGTAGAGTTAAACAACAGTTTTTTCCCACTGCAAACTTGCGATTTCAACCACACCGCGCACCTCTAGTAATCCTATCTGTATTGCAGTACAGAACCATGGCTGTTGTTTATAGGTTTTTATGATACAATGAGGCGAACGCCACGCGATCTTGACTACTTTGAAAGTACCCAGACCTTAGTTTTTCTAAAAATATTACTCCCTCCGTTCCAAATTGTATGATGTTTTGGCCATTTTACACGTATTAAGAAATGTAATTAATATTGTGTGGGGAAGAGAAATTATGAATTGTTTTACAAAATTATCCCTTAATAAATGGTATGGAAAAGATAAATGAAATAATTGAAAGAAGAGGAAGTAATTAATAATTAATGATATAATAGGAAAAGTAACATTAATATTTCATTGGTTTTGTAAAGCGACATATAATTTGGGACAAATTTTTTTTCCGCGACATACAATTTGAGACGGAGAAAGTAATATCTTAACACAGTGATAGTAACCGTGCCAAAAAAATTGGAAATCATCATTGCACATTATTGCATTTTCAACGTGAATTATATCCATTTAATAGAAAATTAATGTGAGGGTCACAAGTTTTATTGCTGCAAACTAGAAAAAAGAAGTAAAAATTGAAATATTAGTGGTTTAAGGTTTCCTCGGCAGTTAATTGCTGAAGTTTGTCTGGCAGTTAACTGCAGTCGGTTTTCTATTTCCTCGACACTTAACTACTGAATGGTATTTGGATAATTTACTTGTGTTTCTCAGCCAAACAACATGTGTATACAACAATTTTCTAGATCTTTTAGTATCCTATTATAAATTTGTTAACCTCTACAAATTTGTTAACCTTTACAGTAATTTAAGCTTACTAATTTCGTTAATTTTTTGCATGTTTAAATGTATTATTATAAATTAGATTGAAATATGATATAATATATAACGAAATTCTTTAAAAATTCATGTTAAATATCAAAAGAGAGATTAATCCCATTGGTATAATAGTTCGTCAGTCAATTTAACCTTAGATCACTTTACTTATTTAAAAATATTCACATGCAATAAACTTTTAAACAGACTAACAAATCATATGAGACTTTTAGAAGATCATATCCAAATCTAAAAAAATAAGCTTTTGACAAGTCACAAACTAGATTAAACCTTACATTTTTTGACAAGTGAGGATTAGGCTTTGTAAAGCCTAACTTAGCCTAAGTGCCTAACCTCACCCCTAGTTGATAAGATTCCAACTTAATTATTCTTGATCCATAATTGGAGCTAACTTCGGCGTATTACATTGAGTTGCCGGCTACAACGTGGATCAAGACACACACCCAAACAAATACTGTTGGAGTTTGTGATTATTTGTACATAAAATATTAGTACTACCTTTGTATTGGCACGTCTTTATTTTTTTTATTAAACTGGACTTCTTTGTTAATATATTGCATCATATGGATGAAACAAGAGATGAAAAAGAGTGAATAATTTCTTAATATACGGACGGTTGTTTCCATACAAAGCGAGTGACTTTTGCCTGCCTATTGGTTGCTATTAGTTAAGCTCATTTTCACGTTCTAACATACTGTTCCTTTCCTCTCATTTTCTCAGATTTCTCTCTCTCTTTTTTATAGATATCATGGCAAGTTCGAGCCCTGCCGAAGTCAACAGAAGGTATGCTTCGTGATCTTAACAATTTACTTTTGTGTAAGATTCTAAGTGTCACATTTGAAATATTTGTTTGTTTCATATTATTTGCTATTTTAGAATACCAATAAAATGTTAGTTACTTTTTTCTTGTATATTTTATTTCAACTCAAATAACTACTCCACTAAATATCAATAATGATACTTTAGCTAATGAAGTTCATTTTTTTTTTTTTTTGTTAAGTAACTCAAATTATTATAAATTTATCCTTTAAGGTGAATAGGTGGAGATTTGGAAGTTTGAACTCCGGCTGTTACATATCACAATATTTTTAGTTTTCACCAGTCAATCTTCAAAAATTTCATTCTAATACCAAACTTATATAAAAAAAAGCAGGAGAAGTAAAAAAAATGCAGGGTCATCTGTCTCCTTGGCTAGTCAAACACGGAATAGTTCATAGATCTTTGGGTTTTGATTACCAAGGAATAGAGACTTTACAAATAAAGCCTGAGGATTGGCATTCGATTGCTGTTATTTTATATGTATATGGTTACAATTATCTACGTTCCCAATGTGCCTATGATGTAGCACCAGGAGGACTATTATCCATATTCATGGGGACGCTAATGAAAATAATTTTATCATAGAAATTAATGCCCTTAATCATTTTATCAATAAATAAGCATAACTTTAATGACACTTAATATGAGACAGAGGGAGGAGTAACCATTTGGTATATATTATTGTCTAGAGTCATAGGAATGAAATTGTGTTTAGAAGTATGGATTTTGACATTATTCATTCGTTGGATATATTGAAAATTTGATACTGGAAATGGTTATACTTATTGCTAAATCAGATGCCATGATTTTTAAAAAATTTATACCATATGTACAATAGGTTTTTCTTCACTCTAAAAATAGGATAACGAAAATCATTAAAATTCAAAAGTTGAATTACGGACTAAAATTTGATACAAAAGTAAAATTAGTCTGAGTTTGACGTCTTAACAGATTTAATATTTTTCCGTCACTAGTTCAATTTTTTCTAGTAATATTTGTTTTATTGTTTAGTGTTTCCTGATTCTTTTTTCTTTTTGAAGGGTTCCAATGTTTAATGATTCTTGTATTGTTATAAAAAATCAAATAATAATAATAAGATTTTGCATTTAGATTAATCTAAAATAGACATCAACGCTCAATAACATGAATTGTGTATGAATTTAGGTCTAAAAACTCTTTTCTTCTATGCAGACTAGAAGGAAAAGTGGCGTTGATAACTGGTGGAGCTAGTGGAATTGGCAAACGCACTGCAGAAATTTTTGTCCAACAAGGAGCCAAAGTAGTGATCGCCGACATCCAAGATGAACTTGGACATTCGGTTGCTCAAACCATAGGATCATCAACATGTACATATGTACATTGTGATGTCACTGATGAGAGCCAAATAAAAAATGTCGTGGACACAACCGTACAAACATATGGAAAACTCGACATTATGTTCAACAATGCTGGCATTGGTGGACCTAACAACTCTCGGATCATTGACAACGATAAAGCAGATTTTGAACGTGTATTAAGCGTCAACGTGACAGGTGTTTTCCTCGGCATCAAGCACGCAGCACAAGCCATGATCCCAGCTCGCACCGGTAGCATTATAAGTACTTCTAGCATAAGCTCTTATGTTGGTGGTGCTGCCTCACATGCTTATTGTAGTGCAAAGCATGCTGTGGTTGGTTTAACTAAAAATGCAGCAGTTGAACTTGGAAAATTTGGGATTAGAGTTAATTGTGTGTCTCCTTATGCTCTTGCAACTCCTTTAGCAACACAATTTGTTGGATGTAATGATGGTGAGCTTGAAACTACCATGAACATGTTGGCTAACCTTAAGGGTGTAACTTTGAAAACTGATGATGTGGCAAATGCAGTACTTTATTTTGCTAGTGACGATTCGAGGTATGTGAGTGGCCATAATTTGCTCATAGATGGAGGATTCAGCATTGTTAATCCATCCTTTCATATGTTTCAGTATTCAGATTCTTGATCTTGTTTAATACCATGAAACAATAATAATTATGAAGTTAGAATAAGGGATCATATTGGCTTTGGTTGTAATATTGTACTGTTTCTACAAATGTATGTTTAGGATTCTTCTGTAACTTATGCTTGGGCTTGTACTTATGAGTCTTTGAGACCATCGAATTACTTTTCTATTCAAGGTGTTGGATCTCCTTGTCTTAATCCTCTTTGAGGCTGAAAAGGTTCAGTAGGTTCCCCATTAATAAGGATAGAAAAGTTTGATTGAACCAGATTAAATCGAATAACTCGTATATAAAACTCGGTCTCTATAAAAATGTGTGCGTGTATTAAACTGAGTTGGATCATATTGAACAATCACTCATCTCAAAAAATAAGAACAAAAAACTCATAAAACCTTGTCAAAACTCATCAAAATTAACAATAATATGTGCATTGTATACCCATTTGGAGTTGGCCTAGTGGTTGACTTGGGATCTTGGAGTTTGCTCCTTCAGAGGTCTCAAGTTCGATTCCCTCTGGTGCCAATTTCGGTGGGCTAAGTCCATACAGAGCTTGCTCTGCTTTAAACGGGGCCCCCGCAAGTGGGCGGTGGGATTGGTCCCCTTAGATTAGTCGATTGGATCGGATACCGAGTTTTCAAAAATAAAAATAAAAATATGTGCATTTATTTAGAAAGATACAATTATATTAAAAATATGTATTTTAACTATATATATATATATATATATATATATATATATATATATATATATATATATATAATAATAATAATAATAAATTAGAAACATTTTAAAATAAGAGTTAAATCAACAAATTGACTCATGTGAGCAATGACCTAGTGGTTGTGTTGTCATGGTGGAATGCTTTTTTTTTTTTATCAAAAAATAAAGTAAAGTAAATTACAACTTCTTGTTTTTTTTTTCCTAAAAATAACCTTTTTTTATAAAAAAATTGAACAAGCATATACATTTACATTTAGTCAAAAAAGAATTGAAGCATGCTTAAAAATAAAAAGCGATAGTGTACCAAAAAAAAATGGCATACGTGAATAATGGAATACACCGTGATAGATTATTATATTTTTATAGTTTTTTATAGATTATATTTTTATACGTGAATTGAAGCATGGTCTCAAATTGTATGTTTTATATATAATTGATGAAAAGTCAAAAAAGAATTGAAGCATGCTCTCTAAGAGTTACTCTGTTATTGGGTGAAATTCATGTGGGTACCGCACATTGAAAATGGATTCCCCATAAAGTGGTGAGACCCACATGAGTTTCACCTAATAAGAGGGTGAGTGTTAAAGAGAGTGTTAGAAAGAGAGTGTTCCTAGCATTTCTCTTGTGTGATATTGGTTAAAGCTGATGCCTATGCCTTGGTGTTGGTTGCGTGTTCAAGTCCCTCTCAAATTTTCAGATTTTTTTGAAAAATAGTTTGAAGCACGGTGAAAGGGAGGCATTGACTCTCGGTCGGCTAGCACAAACCGCCGGGTCACTGGTTTTTATTGGGTTTGATCGATTTTCACCGATTTGATTACATAACCGATCTATTAAGCAGTTTGAATCGGTTACTCCATCAGTTTCTATTTGGATCGATCTGACCAGCTGAGTTCGGTTTTTAAAACTGTATGATACTAATATCTTGTGTTATTTGTTACGATGTTTCTTAGAATTATTTGTCTTATATGCCCAAAAGTGTCTTTTTTAATATTGATTTAGTCGTAGAGTATTACAAGAAATTTCAAGACCATATTTCTCTAGTGCATAGTTTGTGGACTATCTCTTCCTACTCTTAATAGTACTGCATGAATAATAAGTGAAATGTATTTTTTTGCATAATGTGTACATGCTTATGGTACATGGTTTGTAAAATAACTCTATATATTATTGTTAATGTTTGGGGCATGGTTTCTGGACTAACTCTTCTTGCTCTTAATTGTAGTGCATAAACACTATCACAAACATATCATTACAGCACAAACATGTGGAATATTAATGGACAAAAATAAAGAGCATGAAGGTAAGTAAGAAATTTGAAAATAAAATGATATGTGTTTGCATACATTCATGTAGAAGTGAATTGAATTATAAATTTGTGTGTGAAAATCAATTCTAGAATTAAAAGTTATAAATCTATGGAGTTGAATGATAAGTAAGAGTGTGTTTGAATTGGAGAATGTTTTGAGGGAATGTATTCGGGAATTTAAATACTTTGGGGTGAATTCCATTGTTTGGATAATAATTTGAAGCATTTTCAAAATGATGAAAATTTATGAAGTATTTTGTTCAAGTTAAATTTAGAGAATTTCAAATTTCTTCATTGTTGTTATTTTTCATATTTTTCATTTTGGTCCTCAAGTTTTCCAAAAATTTCAAATTGACCCCAATAAATTTCCAAAAAATTGCAAATTGGTCCCTCAATTTTTTCGAAAATTATAATTTGACCCCTCAATTTTTTGAAATTTATATTTTGACCCCTAATTTCAATTTTCAAATTTGGCCTAAAAAAATTAAAATTTATAAAAGTTGCTCAAAAATGATGACAATGAATTTTTGTATTACTTTATCCAAACAAAAGAATTGAGAAATGAAAGTAATTCAATTGAATCATTTAAATTGCCTAGAATTCTAAATTCTTTAAAATTTCTCAATTACCTCATCCTAACACACTCTTAACTTTAACTAGAATCAATTCTACTCGACAAAAATAGCTAATGAAGTTCATTTTTAAGGGTACTTTAGCTAATGAAGTTTTTTTTTTTTTTTTTACCAAGTAATAATGTTGATTAGAAATTTATCCCGTAAGTGATAAATAAGGGAAGATTTTAAGATTTGAACTTCGATCCTTGTATATCACAATGTTAATCCGAACCATTATTTTCATCATAGGGATGCCAATGAAGTTCATTTTATCATAGACATTAATGCACTCAATCATTTTATCAAGAGATATGCATAACTTTAACAACACTTGATATGAGACGGAGGGAATAGAAAACACCGTGGTTTAGTTTCAGCTGAATAAAACTTCAAACTTAGTATAATTTTGTATATTTGTATTTAGAAATATGGATTTTGATATTATTCATTCGTTGGATATATTGGAAATTTGATACAGGAAATGGTTATGTTTATTGCAAAATCAGATGTAATGTCCTCGTGAGTTTAGCTCAGTTGATAAGGATAATGCATAAATATGCAAGGTATGGGGTGAATTTAGCTCAGTTGGTAAGGACAATGCATAAATATGCAAGGTATGGGGTTCAAACCCCGGCCACCACATAAAAAAAAATCCGATGCAATAATTTTTTAAAATTTTTTTTGATACCCATATGCTCTAAAAATAGCATAACGAAAATCATTAAAATTTTAAAGTTGAATTACACGCTAAAATTTGAGGTGAATTCTAGGGTGATGGTCCAATTAAGTCCCTCATCGGTGGACCACTTTTTATACATCATCAGATTTGATGAAAGGTTCGGATTTTTTAAAAATAAAATTAGAACTTTGAAAGATTGCTACACACAATCATGCCCCCCATATATTCCACAATACTCATAGGAGATCTGAATACTTTATATGCGGCTGTCGCGTAAGTTAAATATACAGAGAAGACATTGTTCCGGCTAGAAAATGAAATTGAACCTTCCTAAATTGAACTTTGTGTTGGTGTCCTTGATGCCTTGGCATGTGGCAACAATGGAAAACATATACATACATAATTTCTTTTAATAATTTCAGTGAATTAGAAATAAAACAAAGTGAGCAGCAAGCAATTATTCTCTTTTCTTTTGATTTCATTTCATTGCAACATCTTTTTCAATTCTATTACTTTTTTTCTTAAACAAAATTGAATGGAAAAATAAAGGTGTGTCGATGAATCAAGGAGTTATTTCTTTACATTGGTCCAAATGATATTTCAAGATCTTTCATTTGGGAAATACCTTGATTCATCTTCTCCATGGCTGCCATCATAAGCAATTAAGCACCCCAAAAAATGTTAAATGCAAGGGCAACATTGGTGGACATGGATGTTTGGTAGCAGAGAAAGGAGAGGAGGAGGGTATTGAAAAATATGTGTGATCTAGTGTATACAATGTATAATAGGATGTATATGTTTGATTAATCTAATGATTCTTATTTGTTATTATAAGTGATCCACCGGTGAGGGACTTAATTGAACCCTCACCCTAGAATTCACCAAAATTTGATACAAAAAAAAAAGTGAAATTAGTCTGAGTTTGACGTCTCTAACCAATTTTATATTTTTCCGACTAATTCAATTATTTCTAGTAATATTTGTTTAGTTATTCATGATTTTTTTTTGAAGGGTTTCATGATTCTTGTATCGTTATAAAAAATAATAATAATAATAAGACTCTGCATTTAGATTAATCTAAAATAGACATCAACACTCAATAACATGAATTGTGTAGGAATTTAGGCCTTACGACTCTTTTCTTCTATGCAGACTTGAAGGAAAAGTGGCGTTGATAACCGGTGGAACTAGTGGAATTGGCAAGCGTACTGCAGAAATTTTTGCCCAACAACAAGCCAAAATAGTGATCGCCGACATCCAAGATAAACTTGGACATTCGGTTGCTCAAACCATCAGATCATCAACATGTACATTGTGATGTCACTGATGAGAGCCAAATAAAAAATGCAGTGGACACAACCGTACAAACATATGGAAAACTCGACATTATGTTCAACAATGCTGGCATTGGTGGACCTAACAACTCTCGGATCATTGACAACGATAAAGAAGATTTTGAACGTGTATTAAGCGTCAACGTGACAGGTGTTTTCCTCGGCATCAAGCACGCAGCACAAGCCATGATCCCAACTCGCACCGGTAGCATTATAAGTACTTCTAGCATAAGCTCTTATGTTGGTGGTGCTGCCTCACATGCTTATTGTAGTGCAAAGCATGCTGTGGTTGGTTTAACTAAAAATGCAGCAGTTGAACTTGGACAATTTGGGATTAGAGTTAATTGTGTGTTTACTTATGCTCTTGCAACTCCTTTAGCAACACAATTTGTTGGATGTAATGATGGTGAGCTTGAAACTACCATGAACATGTTGGCTAACCTTAAGGGTGTAACTTTGAAAACTGATGATGTGGCAAATGCAGTACTTTATTTTATTTTGCTAGTGACGATTCGAGGTATGTGAGTAGCCATAATTTGCTCATAGATGGAGGATTCAGCATTGTTAATCCATCCTTTCACATGTTTCAGTATTCAGATTCTTGATCTTGTTTACTACCACGAAGCAATAATAGTTATGAAGAAGTTAGAATAAGGGATCATCTTGGCTTTGATTGCAATATTGTACTGTTGCTACAAATGTTTAGGATTCTTGTGTAACTTATGTCTGGGCTTGTACCTATAAGTCTTTGAGACCATCAAATTACTTTTCTATTTAGGGTCGATCCTAGCTGCAAGTGACTTCTTTTATATAAATCATTTAGACCTCTATTTAGGTATGGCAAATGTGCGGGGCAGATTTTGCCTCCCTCACTCCCACCCCCGATTTCTCAAAAAAAAGTAAAAGAAGTGAAATTAAGATGAGAACAACAAGCAAACGAATTCCCCTGATCTAAATGTAGGTCCGTCGAAAACAGTTGAATAACAAGCAGACGAATTCCCCTAATCTAAATGTAGGTCCGTCGAGTAGACAATAATTGAATGCGAGACAACCGAGTCTTTCTCAAATCAACAGAGGTAAGTAAAAGGAAGATCACCTTCAGAACCCCAAGAATGGCAGTGATATTGAGCTTCCTTCGGGTAGTCATAAACCAAAGATGAATTTCCATTTGTGAGGACTAATGTGCTTGACCAGAGGTATCTTCATGAAGATTGAGCAAAGACATAATAGCTTCCAAATTTCTTATACTTCCTTGACAGAAAATCATAACAAAGGGTCATGCAATTTAAAACACCTCTCTTACAATTTAAAACACCAACATTTTTACCATTCATTACGAAAGAAAGTTTACCAGAATGAATAATAGTGAAAATCCAAGAACAAAAATGACTAAATCAAAGCTCAATAAGAAAACTCCAATCTAGGGTGTAAAAATATTTGGATATATCAATCTCGATAGCAACATTCCCTCCAAAGTTCTTTTGATCCAACATGTTTATAACCTCAGAAAGCAAGTATGTGATAAATAGTGGTGTTGAATGATTCGGGTTCTCTCCGATTATTTAAATAAATGTAAGCTCAATTTGAAGAGAGAAAGACAAAAATAATTTAGTGTATTAAATATTTGTATTTTATCTTTTCAAATAAACCATCTAATCATTTTGAGAAATGAACAATACAGACATGTTAGCTGAATTTGGGAACACTTGAAATTAGAAGACGATGAAGAATGACGGTTTGCCTAAGTTTCTCCTGAAAATAATTTCGGTTAGTAGCACTAATTCTGTTGTACAGTTGACTAATTGGTATCTGTCATTTATCAGTTGTTAATTGTTATAATGAATATCAACCACTTAAAATTTTGTCAGTTTGGGGATATTTGCTCATTAAATTATCTACTTATAAATTGAAGTTCCTCTGTAGTATATTATAGAGTAGTAAATTGAATTCTCTATAGTTGAGAGCAAATCCTCTTCCATGGCTTCAATTGCCAAAAGGTATATTATAGAGTAGTTCCTTAAACTTTATATTTGTATGAATCAAATCTGAAATAATTAATAGTATTAGTAAATTGAATATTTGCGCAGGCTTGAAGGTAAAGTAGCAATAATCACTGGAGGTGCTAGTGGCATTGGTGCAGCTACTGCTAAACCATTTGTTCAATATGGTGCTAAAGTTATCATTGCAGATATTCAAGACGAATTAGGCCAATCTCTTTGCAAAAATCTTGGCACAAAGAACATTCTTTGTGTTCACTGCGATGTAACTATTGAATCAGACATCAAAACCGTGGTTGATATCGCAGTTTCAAATTATGGTAAGCTTGACATCATGTTTAACAATGCTGGTATCTGATCTGATGACAAAAATAGAGAAATATTGAATTATGATAGTGAAGCTTTCAAAAGGGTATTTGATGTAAATGTTTATGGAGCTTTCTTGGGTGCTAAGCATGCTGCTAGGGTAATGATCCCACAAAAGAAAGGGGTTATTCTTTTTACTGCAAGTGTTGCTACAAAAATTGCTGGTGAAACAACACATGCTTATACTTGTTCAAAGCATGCATTGGTAGGGCTTACAAAGAATTTGTGTGTAGAATTAGGAAAATATGGGATTAGAGTTAATTGTATCTCACCTCCGGCTCTTCCTACTCCAATTCTAATGAACTCATTGAAGTTGAACAAGAATGAAGTGGAGCAAGTTTTGTCCTCAGCTGGTGTGTTAAAAGAGGTTGTTCCTAAATTTGAGGATATAGCTGAGGCAGCACTTTATTTGAGTAGTGATGAGTCCAAGCTTGTTAATGGAGTCAACTTTGTTTTGGATGGAGGTTATAGCACCACCAATATGTCATGCTTTTTAGCATTCAAAAGTTTGATGAAAATGGATAAATAAATTATTAAATAAAATTAATATGAAAATTTTCAATTCATTTACAAAAGAGAAAGAATATGTAATCATATATGAATATCTATATATCTTGTGTTTCTATATCATGAAATAAATATCTCCGGTAGAATTACCATCCAAAAATTATATATAGCAAGCCAACCAAGTATTGAACAAGAGTTGTTTTGGAAGAAGAAAGAAAACAGAAGAATTGAACAAGACAACAAGCACATCAAATTATCAATAAAACGGGCTAATTTTTCTCATCAACGATTATGATTCTTCATATATAAAAAATTACACATGAATAAAAGTAACTAGACAACAAATTATGTCGCTAATTGATAAACCACTTAACCAATAAGACTAATCAAACCCCATTTATTTACTTCTCGGTGATTACTAAGGCATCTTTATTATGATAATTAGATGGTTAAGAATGAAAAGATCAATTGTGTCGCTAATGGCTAAGACAAAAAAGACCAAGTATAAACTAAAGTGAGTAGACAGTAAATTAAAAAAGAAAAAAAAACATAATTTATCATTGGAATCACTCGTGATTTATTATACGTGACATATAATATCAATCATTGATATTGAAATTTTTTCTTCCACTATTATCTGGTTGTACCTTTTCCAAGTACTTCTTATACTCTTTTTTTGTTGTTGAAGAAAATAAGTTTATAGCATTTCATCACTTAAAATATACTCAATGCAATCTCCACTCAAACTTGGAAATTAGCTAAAAATGTGCATACCTTAACTAAAAGTATGCTCTGATACATATGCAAACACCTACTTTGTTAAGGAAAAAAAGGAAGCGTTAATATTGCTTTTCACACGACCCACCACCGGTTTCTTTAAAAGCCAATCCAAAAGAGTCGAAATGGACTATTTTCTTTATATACAACAATATAGAAAAGAAAAAGTTGTAACAAAATAAAATAAAATAAAATAAGAGTCCGTTAAAATAATAATGAATAAATTTTTTTTTTTAGTTTATATTTCAGATGATCTTGATCCTTCTTGATATTTATTTTAAAGGAAGACAGATTTAACATAACTCTCATTTTACTGGGAAAAAAAACATAACTCTCATATTACAAGAGGGTACATCCGCACATTTTAGTGGAACACTATGTTTTATTTTGAAGAATGAAGGAGGAAAGAATGCTGGGGAGAAAAAGTGGATTGAAGATCCAGTTTTCATCATTTGGAACAAATATAAATGGTGAAAGAAAGAAAGATTTGGCTGGGGCCCACTAAAAAATTCTTTGTGCGCACAAATGAACTGGAAAAAAGTGAGAGAATGACACAAATTTTGGTCAAAAAGACGAAAGTTCCCCTAACATTACCTAACATCTTTTCTTGAATTGATTCTTTGTAAAATTTGAATTTGGGTGTTTTTCTTCATTATCTTTTGTCCATGAAATTGATTTTCTTTTTGATGAATTGTTGTTCCTTCTGTGTTTTCTCCCCTCATTATATTGTACTTTGAAATTATGAAAATGCTTTTGGATGAAGTATGAAAAAGCAATTCTTGTGTTCAAGGTTTCAAAGAAAATTGATTTAGGTAGCTATTTGTTTGACTTTTTTTTTTTCCTTTCGTTTGGGTATATTAATGACACTGCTTTTGATGTTAGTAATATTCACAGTTGGTTGCTTTCTTGACAACTTGTAAGATGCATGTGTCTCCGGAAGGGTATCCGGTGTCATGGATGATTTATCTCAATCAACATTTTTCTATATGTAATTTTATGAACTAATGACATCAACTTATTAAAAAAATTTAAAAATAGTTATTATTTTTGGTCTCATGTTAAAATTTTAAATTTATCCGTCACAATCGTCACCGCTCTTATTGTATAAGTTGTTGTCTTCTTTCGTTGTCTCACCATCGCCGCCGTTTATCTCACCCTTGTCTGCCATCTCTCTCAAGCTCGCATCTCGTCGTCTCTCTTGATATATCAAAATCGTGGTGCTATTTTTTAATGTTTAGTTCTTAAAATATATTTATAAAAATTTACTATATTGTAAATTGAAATATATGTGTAAACAAATTATATTGAAAGCAGTACATGTAAATTGAATTTCAAATGAAAGCACGTTCAGAAAGTACGTTTAAGTTTTATAATTTAATAAAAATATCTTGCAAAATAATACCAAAATTAATATTAAAAAGTCATTCTTTTTAGGAATATTAAAATTCCTTGAATTTGTAATGAAGCTTTGGTGCATATGAAAGCGGCGAAACTACGAGTTGCGGTTCGTCAATATCTTATGTTTGTTTCTAAGTTCATGATTATATGTCGTATATAATGCCGTGCATATATAATATCCATTTGTCGAAAATCAAATAAAAATTCCTATCTATCACAATTCACAACAACGTTTGAGAAGGGTTTTGGTAATATTTTCAAACCAAATAAAACAGATGTTACATCAGTGAATGTTCAATAAATTTGCAACGCTGCACGACATGCATGGTGAAAGTAAACGATAAAGAATCTGTTTATGGTTAGTAGTTCACCTAATTCCACAATTTTGAATCTAAGCACAAAACCTTTTGGTCGGTAGGTTCATTATTATTAGTTGTTCTAATTAATAGTATCCGCAACTATTAATGAATATGCATTTAAAAAATAAAAATAAAAATAAAAATCTGCTACTATAAAAAGCATTCAAACTCTAGTGGTCTACTCCTATAGTTGGGAAAAATCATCTTCCATGGCTTCAATTGGCAAAAGGTAAATATATTGTGGAGTAGAGTACTATATATTGAATTCTTTCAACTATATTATATTTTTACGAATAAAATCTCAAATCTCTCTTTGTGCAGGCTTGAAGGTAAAGTAGCAATAATCACAGGAGGTGCTAGTGGAATTGGTGCAGCTACTGCTAAACTATTTGTTCAACATGGTGCTAAAGTTATCATTGCAGATATTCAAGATGAAGTAGGTCAATCCCTTTGCAATGAACTTGGCCCAAAGAACATTCTCTATGTTCACTGCAATGTAACCACTGAATCAGACATAAAAAATGTGGTTGATACCGCAGTTTCGAATTATGGTAAGCTTGACATCATGTTTAACAATGCTGGTATCTCTGATGACAAAAATAGAGAAATATTGAATTATGATAGTGAAGCTTTCAAAAGGGTATTTGATGTAAATGTTTATGGAGCTTTCTTGGGTGCGAAGCATGCTGCTAGGGTAATGATACCAAATAAAAAAGGTGTTATTCTTTTTACTGCAAGTGTTGCTACAGAAACTGCTGGTGAATCAACACATGCTTATTCTTCTTCAAAGCATGCATTAGTGGGACTTATGAAGAATTTGTGTGTAGAGTTAGGACAATATGGGATTAAAGTGAATTGTATCTCACCAGGAGCTATATCACGAGATTAATAATAAAATAAGAATGTATGAATTTATTATTTTTTATCAACAAACATGAGACAACAGATGTGTAACGACTGATATTATATCATTTAATAAATAGAAAGAAATCACATAATGATTAAAAAAAGGAAGTGTGAGATATTGCTTGATTCATTTTTTCATTCTTCTCTAAATATAGGTGAGACCTAGATTACCCTCTCTTGTTTAGGGAATATATACCTTTTTAAGATATCAACCAATCAAAATGTAATATACAAATGTATCATTAAATGTTCAATAAATGAGTTAACTTTTTTATAAAAAAAAAAACAATTTTAATAAGGTAACTTTTAATTTTTATTTAATTATATTTATGTATACAATATTAATTAATTTACACTATAGGGTTTGTAACAATTAAAATTTCACATCAAATTCCACCCATCATGGTTGTGTTTGGTAACACGAATAAGTTCGCTTATACCTTATTGGACTAATTTATAAGCTTGTTTTGATTTAATAAGATGTGTTTAGTAAAAAGCTTTTTTCACTAGCTTATAGCGTTTTTTGAGAAGCTATTTCAAGTAGCTTTTGGTTGTGTTTGGTAACACAAATAAGTTAGTTTATAGCTTGTTGGACCTACTTATAAACTTGTTTTGATATAATAAGACGTGTTTGGTAAACAGCTTTAATTTTCCCACTAACTTATAACGTTTTTTGAAAAACTATTTCAATTAACTTTTGAGCTTTTAACTTGTAGCTTTTTATATTTTCTTCAAATCTTAACTTTTTATTTATTTTATTTTATTTATAATAAAAAAAACACCCACATTCTTGTGGTAACTGTCCATGTTTTCGCATATGTTGTCATATTACGGTTTCTTTTTAAATGTTCTTGTTCACTTTTTTTTTGTTTTTTTGACCTTGTTTATAATTCATATAATAAATAATTTTATATAAATTCTACAATAAATAGTAAAGCAAGTTTAGTTAAATAAAATTCATAAAAAAAAATTGTTAAATAAAAAAAATCGATTGAATTCATAAATACATTTATCATTTTAGAGATGAAAATAATTTGAAATATATTTAAATCTTAAAAAAAAAAATACGTTAAATAATAAAAATTATATATATGATTTTTATATTAAAAATTAAACAAATACGTCCTTTTACATCATTTTATATTTATCGGTCACTTCAACAACTAATTTTACCAAACACTTTTAATTTTAATAAGATAACTAGTTACAAACCCGTGCTTCGCAAGGGTTCAATAATGTATTCGATAAAAAAAAAATCGAAAGAAGAGATGTTAAAACGACGGAACATTGTGATTCATCATAAAATATGTATAGGCTGATTAAGAGAGCGTGTAAAATTTATGAGATTAGAAATTGACATAATATTTAGGATAAAAATAATTGGAACCAATAAAGGAAACAATGATGTGTGAATTATGATTACACATTATTCAAAATTATAAAAAAAGAGTGTTGTTGTTATAGAGTTACCAAAAAAAGATTGATACCCATATTTAAAATAGATGAAATCAAGCAAAGAAGTAGCATCAGTGAGTGAAGATAATCTAGTATAGGATTAGAATTAAGGTGATCTGTTGAAAGTGCGGATCATGAACACCAAGTCTTTATTTGAGAATGATTTGAACGTGCATATTTTTAGGTGGCTTCTCTAGGTAAAAAATTAGCTTATCACCTACCTCTAACATATGTTATCGGCAAAAGTTAAACCGTTGGCCGCCTAAGTATTTTTCGTAACTTGTTCTCTTTGCCGACACTTATACCTTTTTTGAGCTTGTTTATCGACGAGTGTGATTGTTTTCCGTGTTCCTTTTAGAAATGTCCTTGATATCTCATTTGGAAAGTGATAGGTACAAAACAAATTGCAGTGTTAATTAGACGTTATATATATATACATTTCTAAAACATTTACCAAAGCATTATAAAAATTTGTTGTAGGAAAAGAGCATGTTCTATTTTGTTAAGAGATTGGGAAAACAACATTATATTTAACATCCTCTAAAAAAAAACATTATAATTAACATGATACTAATTGGAACCAATGAAGGAACCAACAATGTGCAGATTAACGTTACATAATAGTTAGGTTTATAAAAGAGACTGCAAGTGTCATAGACTAACCAAAAAGGGATTTTTGCCAATATTTACATTAGACAAAATGAAAAGAACAAATGGCATCTCAAAGTCAATATAGTTTACGATTACAGTTCAAAGCGATACGTCAAAATAGTAGAAGTTCAAATAGTTCAGTAGCAAAGATCTACTTTGGAACAACTCGAACGTGCAAGTTCTTCGGTGACTTTTCGAGATCAAAGATGAGCTTATCACCTTCTTCCATCACATGTTCTCTGCAGAAATTGAACAATTGTCCACCCAAGTATTTTTCATAGCTTGCTGTTTCGGTGGTAATGAATATATTACATGAACTCGATCACCCTAAATTTGAGAAAGAAACCAAAAAATATAAATAAATCAAAATGTACACTAATAAGTAGCATTGATAAATCATAAAGGAAATTACAACAAATTTTAACTAACTCATCTTACCTTTGCATCACAGATAATGAGCTTCATATGTTGATTCTTATTACTACCAGTCACAATCCAAGAATCCAGCACTCCAAATCCTATTTTCCAAATGTCCAAATCATTTTTGAGATCCTTAATGTAGTCATAATTCCTTGACATTGAAAGTCCTATATAGAAATACAATAATACATCATTTCATTTTATTTCCTTTGTTCATTCTGATATCGAAAGAAGCTAACATATTTATATGTGATCAATTTTGTATCATCAAATCAACCTGATCTTAAATGCACAAATTTCAGTATCATTAACTTTCTGGACCTCACTGATATGACCAAAAATAATTTACACCAATCAACTTTCGTACGGCTCAATGATATAGGAAAGAATAAACCAAATATAAAAACTGTTACAACTTTAGGATTGCTCACAAAAACTAATATAACCCACATGCATCAAAAAAATTCAACTAGAGTACTAGAACCTAAAAGAACAATTGTGTCAAAACCTTACCATAACAAAGGAAGATTTTTCTACAACCATGCAACATAATAATTTCTGGTACATAATTCACTAACAATTGAAAAAGAAAAAAAAAACCCTTAAAATGTAAAATCATGAAAAAAGGAAGAAAATCACATATGATGAAGCAAAAACTAAAACAGTGTCGAAAAATGAACCCCTCAAGCCATAAAAATCAGTCAACTCAAGTCATACATGGTCTCAAAACCATGAAAAAAAAAGGAAGAATATGACCTCTTATGAAGAAGAAAGTGAAACAGTGTTCCTAGCTAAACTTAGATACCGTTTGGCAAATGTTTTTTACGGTCTAAAAGTTACTTCAAAACAAAGTTAAAATAAAGGTCTTTAAGAAAGAAGTTAAAGTTGTTTGTTTTCTTTGTTTTTTAGTTTTAAAGCTACTTTTAAGTTAAATGTTGTTTGACAAAATATTGTACAAACTTTGATTTTTTTTTTTTATGGTGTCCGGGGTTCGAACCCCGGATTTGGCATATATTTATGAATTGTTCCTATCATCTGAGTTAAACTCACGAGGACAAAACTTTGAATTTATTATGAATTAAAATAATAAATAAAAAATGTTTAAAATATTTTCTGAAGGCTAAAAATGTTAAAAAATAAAAGATATTTTTTTTTTTACAAAGACAATATTTACGCAATAACGTTTATTTTGTGTAACATGAATACAAATTTGTATCATCATATAAATGACTTGTTAATTTTTTTTTTTTGTGGTGGCCGGAGTTTGAACCCCGGAGCTTGCATATATTATGCATTGTCCCTATCAACTGAGTCAAGCTCACGAGGACACTTGTTAAATATTTGAATAGGAGAAACAATTTAAGGAGTCTGAAATAATAACATAAATAATATCAAAATAGTTTGTGTTTTCTATTTCAATTATAACTAATTTCGTAGTGCCAACCTAGTTGGGATGTTTCAGCTTCTCCCTGCTACCTAATAAGAATACCATATTTTTTGTGTCTTTCAAAAAGATAAGAATTTATATTATATGATATTATATTTGTTACATTGTTGGTGTCATGGAAACATGTATGTTTGTTTTTTTTAATAAGAAAAAGATATGCATAGTTTGTTATAATTACAATGTAAAGGTGCAAAATATATATATATATATATATATATAAGTATAATTTTTTTAGGCATCTAGAACTTTTTTGAAGAAAAGACATCTACAATTTTACTTTTAATTAAAATCAAAATTTTATAAAAATAATCATACGCATTATGGAACACAAAAAAAAAATTATACACATTAGCGTAACAAAAAAACAGACATACATAAAGTATTACTCTAAGCACTAATGTGTGTGTGTATATTTGCAAGGTTGAAAAAAGAAAATAAAAATATTTGGTATCATTAAATGACAGTTTGAATAAAAATATTTGTGAGGTTGTGATGATTAAACTATATTGAAATTAAATATATAAGTCATAAAAGGATAATAAAATTAAATTGAACCTCCTTAAAAAAAATTAAATGGTACGGTTCCAAAAATAATTAAATGGAAGAAACAAACATATTATAATATAATATTAAAAAATAAAAGAAAAGGTTCCCAGCGTGAATTGAAGAGAAATGCTTGTGAAATAAATTGCCGAGAAGTAGTTTTTTGAAGTAGCATTCAACAACTTTTGGCCAAAGCTCATTCCATTCAATTTTATGCATTAAAAAAAAAAACCTTTTTAGTAAGTACTTAATTGATATTGTATTTGGCCTAACTTCTCCTTAAAAATGTAGAGAAGTTGAAAAAAACCCAGGTCAAACGGTATCTTAATCTCCAACAACGGCAGTGTAGAAGCAACTGAATTTGGGAGAAAAAATTGGAAAAGAGTTAAAAATAAAAAAATATAAAAATTGAAAAATAGTTTAAAAAAAACATTATATGCATTAGCGTAACAAAAAAACAGACAGACATCAAATATTACACTAAACGTTAATGTGTGTATCTATATTTGTGAGGTTGAAGAAAGGAAATAAAAATATTTGGTATCATTAAATGACAGCGTGAATAAAAATATTTGTAAGGTTGTGATAATTAAACAATATTGAAATTAAATATATAAGTGATAAAAAGATAATAAAATTCCTTTGAAAAAAGATAATAAAATTAAATGGAACCTCTTTAAAAAATTAAATGGAACGGTTCAAAAAAAAAACAAGTTAAATGAAAGAAAAAAAACATAAATTGGAAAGAGGTGCTTGTGAAATAAATTGTTGAGAAGGTTCCAGCGTGAGTTGAAAAGAGGTGCTTGTGAAATAAATTGTCGAGAAGTAGTTTTTTAAAGTAACATTCAACAACTTTTGACCAAAGCTCATTTCATTCCATTTTATGCATTTAAAAAATTACTTTTTTTTAGCAAGTACTTAATTGATACTGTGTTTGAGCTAACTTCTCCTTAAAAATGTAGAGAAGTTGGAAAAAAAACCGGGTCAAACGATACATTAATCTCCCACAACGACAATGTAGAAGCAATTGAATTTGGGAGAAAAAAAATTAAAAAATAGTTAAAAACATAAAAATTGAAAAATAGTTAAAAGTTATTAAAAATATAAAAATTATAAAATAATTTAAAAAAATTGGTGAGGGGCAAAATGGTAAAATGCACCCATAAAAAGGTGAGGTGGCAACAACCACATTCCACCAAGTAGAAAATTACAAAAATGCCCCTCTTAGGGGCAAAATGGTAAAATCATAGGGAATTAAGTTTTATATATAGTAAGTAGACTTTTCAGCTATAAGCCATCTGCTATCAGCTATCAGCTAGCTTTTCAGCTATCAGCTAGCTTATAGCTTATTTTTACCGAACACACCCTTTGAGCTTATAGCTGGTAGTTTTTTTTTATATTTTCTTCTAATTTTAACCTTATTAATTTAATTTAATTATTTTTTAATAAAACAACATGTTCATGGCTTAAAAACTAACGGTCAAGTTCATAGCTTATTTTTTTAATAAAACAACTGTCACATTTCCTCCTTTGGAAAAAAAAATTGTCATGCTTTATTTTATTTTTTGATGAATGCTTTATATATATATTGATTAAAAGAAACGCTTTATGTTTAACTATAACTAGCCTATGTACATTGTAAAATTTTATATATTCTTTCTTATATTTTTTCCACCTTCCTCTTATTTTTGGGATTCATAAAATAGAGATCAATGAGCTTTTCCCCTCTTTTGTACAAAAAAAAATGCAGAGATCAAAATTGTCGGTGAAATTTTATTGGAGACTAAAACCAAAAGTTTGAATATTTATCGGGATCCAAAACATAGTTAATCATAAATTAAAATATTAAAAAGTAAATACATTAGAAAAAATGTCTATATATATATATACAAACATGTCATTTTATGTCTTTTTATACTTATCAGTCACTTCAACAACTAATTTTACCAAACACTTCAATTTTAATAAATCATCTGTTCAGCTATAAGCTATCAGTTATAAGACATCAGCTATAAGCTAGTTTTTCAGCTTTCAGCTAGCTTATAACTTATTTTTACCAAACACACCCCACATACGTTCATAAATTTTGTTCCATTCTAAAATCTAGAACACACATAACGTGCAATTTCTTCTTCATTTTTTTACCCATCTTGATTGTTCAGTTCTCTCGTTCCAGAATTGTCGTCTTTTCCAATAATCGTGAGAATTATTGTCGTCCTTTTGATTCCAGACATTGTGAGAATCGGTGTTGTTTCCATAATCACATCAGGTATCGTGACTTGATTTTTCTTCTTGATTTGATTTTTCAGTTTTGTTTCTTTCTGACTACTATCGTGACTTGATTGCAACCGTTTCACGCTTATAATGTGACAATGGTGACTTTCAACTTTGGCATGAATTCCAATGATGCTTCCATTTTTATTTGGGTTTTGAGTTTGATTGAGTTGTTTGAGATTATATAAAATTGTATCTTATCACACATATTTTGTGTTTGATTAAGATAAATGGATCTTCAAATGCGTTGATTATTAATTTTATTTTTGGTACAATATTGATTATTAAATTTACTTTTGGAATTTGTTTTATCCAAATCATTATATTGTGTTGTTATGTTCTTTCTGTTCCTGGTGAATTTTGTGTTGCCGAAATGAACATTTATTGAGATTGTGAACACAGTGTGAAGTCGGTTAAAGCTAAGGAATAGAAGACAAAATGAAATAAATAAATAATAAATAATGCTAATACAAACATGAATTTCATAAGGTGATCGTTGATTCGTGAGCAATTCGGGGATATAGCTTTTGGAAACAACATCGATTCTCACAACGTCTAGAATCAAAAGGACGACAATGATTCTCACGATAATTGGAAATGACGGCAATTCTCGAACGAGAGAATTGAACAATCAAGATGGGGAGAAGAATGAAGAAGAAATTGCACGTTATGTGTGTTTGGTAAAAATAAGCTATAAGCTAGCTGAAAACTGAAAAACTAGCTTATAGCTGATGTCTTATAACAGATAGCTTATAGCTAAAAACAAGGTTTATTAAAATTGAAGTGTTTGGTAAAATTAGTTGTTGAAGTGGCTGATAAGTATAAAATGAAATAAAAGGACATTTGTCCAAACCAACTGAGCTATGCTCACGTGGACAAATAAAAGGACATGTTTATATATTTTTTCTAATCTATTTATTTTTTAATATTTTAATTTATGGTTAACTATGTTTTAGATCCTTATAAATATTCAAACTTTTGGTTTTAGTCTCCAATAAAATTTCACCGACAATTTTGATCTCTGCTTTTTTTTTTTTTTTTTGTACAAAAGAGGGCAAAAGTCCATTGATCTCTACTTTTATGAGTCCCAAAAATAAGAGGAAGATGGAAAAAAAATGTAAATAAGAATATATAAAATTTTAAAACGTACCGTAGGCTAGTTATAGTTAAATATAAAGCATTTCTTTAAGATATATAAATATATATATATATATATATATATATATATATATATATATATATATATATATATAAAGTGTTCACTAAAAAATAAAATAAAGCATGTCGGTTTTTTTTTCAAAGGAGAAAACGTGGCAGTTGTTTTATTAAAAAAAATAAGCTATGAACTTAGCCGTTATTTTTTAAGCTATGAACATGTAGTTTTATTAAAAAAATAATTAAATTGAATTAATAGAGTTAAAATTGGAATAAAATATAAAAAAAAAACTACCAGGTATAAGCTCAAAAACTACTTGAAATAGATTCTCAAAAAAACGCCATAAGCTAGTGAAAAAAGTTTTTTATCAAACACATCTTATTATATCAAAACAAGCTTATCAGCTAGTCCAACAAGCTATAAGTCAGCTTATTCGTATTACCAAACACAGCCATGATGGGTTAAATTTGATGTGAAATTTTAATTGTTTCAAGCCCTATAGTGTAAATTAATTAAGATTGGTATACCTAAATATAATTAAATTAAAATTAAAAGTTACCTTATTAAAATTGATTTTTTTTTTTTTTTTATGGAAAAATTGACTCATTTATTTGATATTTAATGTTATATTTTGATTGATTGATATTTTGAAGGGGTAAGTACCCCTAAACAAGATAGGGTAACATAGAAAAAACCCAAAATATATGGTTGATTCATATTTTATTCGTTATATATACATGCATGCATGCATGGGTGCACCAAGAGAAGTTTGTTGCACGAGTGAAAATATGGTTGCATCCTTATATCATTGCAATAAAACAATACCATTTTTGGGCAAGTAGAAGAAATCTTGTCTCATGCCCAACCTTATGGATATGAAATCCTCAAAAGTAAACAACTTCAATCCAACTAAGAAACTACTCCCTCCGTCCCTTAATAAATGACCTAGTCGACAATATGCATTATTGATTTGATATACTTTGACCATACTTTTCTACTAATTCACAAAGATAAATAATATCATGTAAGATGTTGTTGGATTCGTCTCGATGAATATTTTTAAAATATTAAATTTTTATAATTTTTTTTAGTAAAGAATTGAAGATATCAAAGATAAAACATATACATTGGTATGTGTATCAAAGTCAAATAGGTCATTTATTTAGAGACGGAGGGAGTAGTAATTACAACATTTAACATTGTTGTGTGAATGATTCACAGCTTGCTCAAATAAATTAACAATGATAGACATTCTAGAAACCTAGCAAACTATGAGAAATGATTTTTTCTAATCACACCTCAAGTATTTTTGGTTAAACCCCGAATTGACATTTTAAGATAAATTATTCAAACGAATTTTTCATTTGAAGCTTTCTTTAAAAATTTATTTATTAAAATTATAAGAAAAACACATTACACTACAAAAATCTATTTTAAAAAAAACTATAACAAACGAACCTTATATATTATATTAATATGATCTTGTATGTATGCAGTAGGTCTACACGGTTTTGGATTTTTAAAAACCGTGCTCGACAGTCTAAACCCACACGACCTGTTTTTTATTGTTATTTGAGACCCGTTTTAATTGGACCTGTGAACCTGCGGGTGGTTCAGCTATTTCGATTGGGGCAGGTTCGGATTTTATGCTCACCCCTAGTTTTATATGCCTAATGGAATTTTAAAATTTTCATATACGTAACATTATGATCATTATTTTTTGAGCAATGCTATGGTACGAAACAAAAGAGAAGAAATGTTACGTGTATTGATTTTAAAAGAAGCAGAAATTGGTTACTTTCTAATTTGTAGGAAGTCAGGCTTTGGTCAACGTAAACTAAGTAGAATAAAAACGCTTATGCTTTTCGTGCGTTGATTGTTTCGTAACAACAAGCATTGCGCTTATTTTTTTAATTTTCAAATTAAAAATCTATATCCGGAACATTCATACATGGTTGGATTTAAGAGGCAAAAAAAGAGAATATACTGGGTTTTTTCATAATGATTTGAAATATGTGGATTTTTGTGGTTGTGTTTGCTCCGCAAACGTTATTGAGTTAGCTAGTCACTTATTGAGTAGTGCAAATTCACTTAGAAAAATGACTTTCAGTTCTAGTGACAAAGGCTATATTGGAGTTGGTAGATGGATCAGAGACACTACTGATCGTGACAGATACTATATAGATGCTAGTAGATGGATTAATTTCTGTGGTGGTGGTTGTTGCATTGGAGAGAATATTCACGAGATGCTTAAAGATGAAGTAAATGAACAATGCCACCTTATAATTTTGTAGTGTTGTTTTATCTATTTATAATGAGTTTTTACTTATGAATTTCATTATTACAATATTAACTATCCTTTTGGGTGTTTTTATATTTATATGAAGATATTAACTATCCTTTTGGATGTTTTTATATTTATATGAAGTAATCATTGTAGTATTAGATATTGTTATATGTGGAAATACACTTGACGAGAAGTGTCTGTTGAGAAAAGAATACATGTGGAGGGTGCTCCAAGTAATTTTGTGTTTGGACAGGGAATCATAGTGAAGATTCCTAACTGAAAGTAACATTGATATGATGCAATAGGCAAGGTTGTGTGCAAGGAAAAGACATGCAATGATTGAATCGACCTGAGGCCTTGAGGAAGAGCACACTCCCAGGTCCCAAGCCAATACCACTAGGCCAACCCAAGTGGGTTATTCAAATGCCAATTTTGTTTATGCATTTAATTATTTGCTCCTTACAATTTTCATCTGTTGCAGATTTTCCCACCTATCAAGTGATTCAAGCATATAATTCCATGTAATCAAACAAAATATGCTTCAAAACAAAACTGACAGTTTCTCAACCACATGAGTTGTGAAATGAAAGTACAGGAATCTCCTATCAAAATTACATGAGATTTGTTCTCTACTTAAAAAACAAACAAACAATATACTATGTGCTAAGGGGGCAAAATTTCTTCCAGCAGACGCTAAAATAAGCATATAAATTACACAAAACCTGTCATAATCCAAAATTGTTGGCTGAACCAAAGGAAGAAAATCAAATCTCATACCAGCTACCTAGGCTGGAAAAAAATATGTTTATTTAGAGCTCTAAAATCACACTACTGGGCTGGCAGAAGGTGAATAAAGTTGAACCCAAGCATATTCATGCTTGTAAGGCAAACTTGCTTCACAAGAGGCTTCACATGCATATACGACAATCGAAGCCCAATCCAACGAGTTCACTTCATTATCCACCCCAAAATAATACAACAGCTGTGGCAAAATCTGGCAAAACCAAAATTAACAACTCAGTATTATCAAAGAAGGAAACAGAAAATATTTGGTTGACCAACCAAGAGAAATGGCAGTACATGCAGATTGACAACAATAACTACCTGAAATTCACAACACATGGATCCACCGCAATAGATGCATTTAGGGATATCATCTCTGGATGGCCGACCACTTAAAATGGGCCATATTGGCTTAGCATTAGAATTCCTATAATATCTGTTTTTATACCACAAGTATTGGAATGTAATTAAATACAAATGAATACATAGTGATTATACACTGATGAACTTTTAACACACATCTTAGTGCATGATTATCAAAACAGGGCACCTTCCATAATCTATTTTCCAACTGTTAGTTCTCTACTTCAACATTGATGAACAGTGATTATAACATTATGCAAATATAGTTGATGAATAGTGATTATAAAATTATGCAAATATAAAATGAAAAAAAAAGTCTCAAATGATAGGTTAGGTAGGCAGAAGAGAATAATTTTCCTGGATTACTGTTTATTTTTCTTCTAAAGCAAGATAAATATTTTTGAAAACATTTTCTCCCATTCAGTTAAGAAAATAATCTGTCACATACGGCAATATCTAAATCAGTTAAGCACTCTAAAATTACTACACATTAATCACCTCAACACTTGTTCAGGGTCTTTGGCGATGCGTTCCTGGAAATGGGCCCAACTCCTTTTGTCCTCATCACCCTATTCACACACAATATAATTAGCAAATAATATAATTAAAAAAATGTAATATGATCTTAATGAAAACAGGGTAAGACCTGAAAACTATCCATGAGTGAATTCATAGTGTCATCACTCCTATTCCTCAAGATCAAGGAATTAGCCAAGGCATTATCCTCAGAGACGTCTTTGTTACATTCACTTTGATCTTCAATGATCTCAAATTCAGGCCACGTGTGTTTGTTTCCAACTGTACAGTAAATGACCTAAGATGTGAATTAACAGGAAGCTAAATAGTAGATATCATAAAATTTGATATAGTAACCTTTAATAAAAATTATAGTCATATATTTTATTTGGAATGACATCATGCAGGTTTGAACTATGTTAGTCAGATACACATTTCACTTTCTTTTAAGGATTAGATTGTTATGTCCAAGCACTAACAAAATTTAGAGTTATAATTTATTGAATTTGTCTAAAAAACTGAGTAACATTTTTGTTATTAACAAGAAGTAAACAATCCCTGCCAAACATCCTTCAAAAAAAAAAAAAAAAATCCCTGGCAAACATAGAAGTTTTAAACCACTGTGACCTTTACAAGACTCCAATGAGGTGGTTCCATTTTTGTTGGGTCCACAAACAGGTAAAGAAACTTTTATTTGCTGGCAAGCAATATTATGCTCCGCACGCCAACTCATGGTCTGTACGTTGAAAGAGAAAGATTGTTATAGGAATCAAATTTATGGAGACAAAAGTATTAGACTCATATAAGCAACTCAGATACCTGGTGTTTCTCAGAGCAATACCGCACTTGTTTGCAACTACTGCAGAGCTTGTCTCCTTTCCAGGTACCACACCAATCACATAGAGCAGCTGAAAGTAAGAAAATTTTCCATCAGTATAGAGGTAGATTTGGAACAACTCAGTGTTGTTCAAATTTCACTACATTCCAGTGCTATTGCACTGCTATAGCCACCATTTAACAAAACTTGTAATAAATAGTGTATCACGAAACAATAGCATTTTGCTCAAATTTCATTGTGCTATAAGGCTATAGTGCCGCTATTTGACAACACTTGAACAAATCCATTTAATCAGATTGCATGCATGTTCTTCAACACCTAAGTCGACAAAAGTGCCAAATTGCCAATCAACATATCTTCATGTCAATCAGTCCAATATTTGTTATACATTAAGCAAAAATAGCTGTGAATATAACGAGAAGCCTCGCAACAAGAAGACAACGGCTTGTTTAGGATAATCAAATTAAGTTTTTAAATTTAAGATTGAAATGTGACATCATCTTAATTTTTTAGCAGTAGCATAAAGATGAATAACAAGTATTCCTTTCCTAATTATTGAACTCTTATTAATTCCCTCATACTAGTACTCTCAATACGACACTTATAAGTACAAAAACAACTAAGAAGGCTTGAAAATAAAGACCTGAACCTAAACAACAATCTATGGTTCATCAAAGTAAAGGAACTCTTAACGATTACAGACACCTACTTTCCTCAGGGCAAAAACTACCAACAAGTAAGCATTCATCAAAATGGGACATGAGGAGATTATATAAATGGTCCTAACGAATAATTGTAAGGTGAGATTATTTTCAGCAAAATGAGACAAATATATTATGATGATGAGTAAACCAACCTCCAGTGCCGGTAGGTTTGTCGCTACCATCATATTTGGGGCATTCACTCGAGTAAAAAGGATTAATGCGAGGTAACTGGCAACGGAAAACCTTCACACTTCAACAAACAACTACAATATCAGAGATCAAAAGCCAAAAAAACTAAGAATGTAAAATTTTATTCGCAAGGGATAACAGACCTTCTGCTTGGTCTCTCTGGATTGCGTTTCCATTGCTCGTGCTGATCTCTGAGAAGACATGTCATGGAAGGACACATGAAAACAAAGAGCATCCGGTGAAATGTGCTTTCCTTCTCAACAACTGGTGCATAAACCTAGCAGTTCAAGGGTTTAGTACAATTTATGACGATCAAAGGTAGGGGGGACAAACAATAACTACAACAAGTAATAGTTTAAGGAATTAGCTGCATACCTGAAGCACAAAATGTAAAGGGTCTCCACAAAAGTCACAAACTGAAGACTTCCCTGCTGGTATATTCAGAGGGTCCAGCCAAGCCTATTTTTCATACAATGGATCGTACAACCATTAGACACAGAAACTCACTTTTATTCAATTATAATTATAAAGTCTATTTATATTATACGTGTGTTTGGAACAGCTTTTGCAAGAAAAATCTCGCGTTCCAATGCATTTTCAGCGCAAAATCAGAATCTCCAATACATATCTTCTGTGTTGTTGTGGTTTTTCACCGCAATTCTGTTGAAATGGAACGTGGATCCAAACGTTCTATATATCTATAGAATGAGCAAGACTTTACCTTCATTTTTTTTCTTATTCTAAAAAATTCCACTAATGATATGTGGCAGATCACTACACATCTACAAACCTTAAACCATATCGGTGTAATTTTCCAAGGGGTCTTTACTCGTTAATGCATGTTTGAATTATCTTATTTATTTGAGATTATGTACTAGCATAAGCACTTTTGAGACTATTTGGGAGAGTTTACCGAAACAGTTTATGACATTTTCATAAGATCATTTCAGCTTAATTGTATAAGTTCTTCATGATGAATTATGCTGCCAACAAACACTTTTATTTCATATGAGTTCAACTAAACCAACGTGATTGGAATAAATCCAAATTACAATCGATGAAAAAGTGTGGCAAACACTTCTCTATCTATGATAGCTCATTAAAGCAGTTTATAACTTACATAAAAACAGTTTAGTTATATTTTATCTTTTCAAAAACAAATAGCTTACACATAACATAACTACTTATACGATAAGCACTTATACTTTTAAGAGCTTAATTAAGCTATTTATACTAACAGGGTCGTAATTGAATAAAACAATAGAGAAGCAAAGTAATTACCGGGAGTCCACCAGCTTTGCTAGGGAAAAAATGACGGGAAAGATTGAGTGGATTTTTGGGTTTTTCAAGGAAACCAAGAGTGATAGGTTCATCTTCATCATCAGAATCAGAATCATCAAAATCATTATCATTATCATTATCATCATCATCTTCATCTACAAATTCATCATTTTCCATTCGAATTTCCTTGAGCTTGTTCACAGAATCTCCAATTGCAGCATCAATGTCCATCTTTTTAGAGACGCGAACGACGCGGCAGGATTAGGGTTTATAAGGTTTTGGGATCATCTCATGCCCTTTGTCTACAGTGTCTTCACTATTCTCACCCCTTAGATTAATCTAACGGTTCAAACAAACAAACAAACAAAAAGTTAGGAAAGAGAGAAAGAGGTGAAAATGATACTACTTAGTTTAAAGGTGGCGTTAAGTCGGGGAAAGTAAAGTTGTTTTTTCATGATGGGAAACTTTGCTTTTTACCTCCAGTTGGCAGTCATGATCTATTGTGATAATAAAAGTTGTCACAATCCTAATCCAATTGCATACTATTAAAACACAAAATTAAAAGAAAATGATTCTAATGAAAATGAAATGTTTCATGGTTCAATGTTACAAAATGCTCAGCTTTTCTTCTCTGCATCTTTCTTATTGTTCCTCTTCTCTGCTTCTTCCTCCACCATATTTTATACAGTTCAGTAATCTCTGTCCTACTCCGAGTTTGTTTATCTGTCACCGTGAATCCAATCGCAAATATTATGGTCCTATTTTTGTGGTGATTTTTCAGATCTGTACATTTTCTTGTTGCTGTGATTTTTTAGATTTCAACTTTGAGCAAGAAAAATTGGTGAAGATGATGAAGATCCTTTGAAGAAGAGATGAAGAAAACATGTAATATTAAATTGTCAATTTAATATCTCAATAATATTGGTTTTTCTTGGGACAAATCTTAATCGGGTTTAAATGAATGAGATTCAATTGAAAATGGCAGCTTCTTTACAAAAATTATTCAGATAGCAGGGCGATGATAACAATAATGCATTAACCTTTGATCAGAAAGAACAAGTAAAAAAATACAGACGGTGAGGAAGCAATATTTGTTTGCGAATTGATGATTAAACAAAAAGTGTTATTTAATTAGTTAAGGTAATAGACTAAATTAGTCAGAGAGAATGATTTTTTTTTTCTTTCCAAAAGAAACACTGTTACAAAAAGTGAACATCCAGTTGTTAATCTTTAATCTTACCCGTTGATTATTTTTATTATTATATCAATGGCTCAAATTCAACTTTCCCATGATGGAAAAATACTTTCCTTTCCCAAGCTAAATGCCACCTAGTTTAAAATAATTTATCTTTCAATTTTACCTTTTAACTTAAAATAATTTATTCTTCTTTATCTAATCATATAACCAATTTTATTTTTTTTGTCAAGTAGTTCAGTGTCTAGAGAAATTCACCTTTAAGATGAATAAGTGGGGTGTCTGGGGTTCGAACCCCGGTCCTTGCACATATTTTGTATTTTACTACATCCGTTCCTTTTTAATTGTCACTTTTTGATATTTTACACAAACCAAGACAATCAATAAATGTTACTACTTTTGATACAATTGTTATTACTTTTACTATAATGACCTTGTTAATTTAATATTTCATTTCATATGTTTCTCTCTCCGCAATAAATATCTAAGGGTAATATTGATAAAATAACATTTAATGATGCATTGAACTTTGAAAGTGACAGTTAAATAGGAACAAAAAATTTCTCTAAAAGTGACAATTAAAAAGGAACGGATGGAGTAATAGATAAGCAAATTTACAGATATGAAATATAGCATGTTATTAAGCGGTAGTAATTGACATCATAACCGTGTACCTTAAATGGTTAAAGAAAAATTTATGAAGACTTGAAAGTGACTTCAGAGAGCTCTTATGCTGCGTTACTCATTGAGCATTCAGTTTCCGGTGTTTAACAAGTTTTCCAGTATTTAACAAACAAGGGCATCTAACCTAGAATCCAACCAATTTATTTTTTAAATATTTATCTCTGTATATTCTTCTGTACATAAACGGAGATATCAAGTTTTAGCATAACATTTTTTTATTTAATTTTATCATTCATTAATTTTTTTTATTTATAATACCGTTCTTTACCAAATGAAATAACTAATTTTTTAGATAATCACAAATTAATTTATAACTTTGAGTATATGAACGACTATTTTATAACTTTAAAGATATGAACAACAAAAGCAGACACAATATTTATAACTTTGAGATATGATCAATAAAAAAAGACCCAATATTGATCCGTAAAGACAGATAAATGTACAAATTTAACATAATTATTATACAACAAAGTGTGCAATACTGCACACTATTTTTTTTTTCTTTCTTGTGGGAGCCATTTGATATTTTTTATGACAACCGTAAGAGTCAGCTAAAGTGAGAAAAATCCTCAAAGCTCAATAGACGCTTGCAAATAGTCTTACATTTTATCCACCAACAAAACTCCCACATTAGCAGAAGGGTTTAAACTCACATCCTTAAATCTAACAGGTCGACCTTTATTTACTTACTACTATTTAGTATTAGTGGGTTATAATTGGATGTGAAGTTATTGTTGAGATATATATTTAATAGATATTTTGGAGGTTCTGCTACACCTAAATGATCAAGCATTTGCTGGTACTTAAATTAAAAATGTAAAAACATAAGAAATGAGTACAAACAACAAGTTACATACCCAATTCAGAATTGTTGGGTTGAAGATGGG
Source organism: Medicago truncatula (assembly GCF_003473485.1). Lineage (NCBI taxonomy): Eukaryota > Viridiplantae > Streptophyta > Magnoliopsida > Fabales > Fabaceae > Medicago > Medicago truncatula. Next base: position 49,863,382 of record NC_053048.1, read on the forward strand.
AATAGGTAAAATGGTAATTGAAAAACAATAAGTACAATCTTCTCAAGATAACATTTTTGTGTGCGATTACAAATGGTAGATGATGTGCAGCACAAGAACTTCCCGGGATAAGATAACCAAATTTTTATTTACAAAGACGAAACTATTTTTACATATTGAAAATAATTACTCGCTGGAATTTGCTAGCCCTACCATGTTGAGCATATGCCGATCTTCCTTAAACCTCTCAAGTACAGTTCCCTTAACTGCATCATTCTTGCCTTGGACCACACCTTGAGTCACTCCCCAGCATTCTATTACTTCAGGTACTATACGGTTAGTTTTGGAGAGGCAAGGGCTACCAAATGTAGAACATGAAAATGTATGTCCTTGATCAAAGTTTGCTGAGATAAATAACCCAAAGTGATTTTCTCGTCCCCCAAAACCAATGCCATTTGGAATTTCCTCTGAACTAAAGTTGACAGCACACTACAAAACATATGGACATTCAGCAGTCAAATTAAAAAACAATGAAAATTCTAAAATGAATGGATTAAATCTATAATTTACACATAAGCACTTAGTTAAAAAATATATCCAAAGAGGGATCAAATCATCTAAATAAGCCTTTTAATTTTTCCTTTACAATTGATATAAATTATAACCATTTGCTAGTGGACGGTAAGATTGATCCCCCGGATACCGAGTTTTTTTAAAAAAAAAAAAGGGATAACCATTTGCAGCAACAACATCACATTACACATCCTTGTGTACATAATAGGATAGACTTTAATACCACCTTCAAATTTTGATTTAGGCCCAACTCAGCCTCAAGAGCCAGCTCATGAGTTGAAAGTTGTCCCTCACTTATAACAATCAGCCATGCCATATTACTATTTAACATAGAACTCTCAACAAATATCATCTTTTTATAACATAACAACACATTTAAAGTATACTCATGCTTAACCCCCTAACACCCGAAAAATGCCATTGATGCTGATAGGATGCATGGTTTAACACTATAAAGACCTCATAGTTCTTGTTTTTGTATATTATGTTTGTTCTAATAGGAGTACCAACGTTAAGTTACTTTGCAACACTGGCACAACATGATAGCAGATTGATTATCACAGTTTCTAACAAACAAGGGAATGTACAATTTAGAATATAAGAAATAGGAAGATTTTTACCCATTGTAGATTAGTGTTTGCTCCAGTTGGCCTGAATATAGATGCCTTTGGATTTAGTTGAAAAATGTAACATTTCATGTCTCCATAAAATTCAGCATGCCGCTCCCATTGTTGAGAAGCATATCCTCCATATATATAACCATCTTTATCCTTAAGAATTAGCACAGTTGGGCCTTCATGATTTCTGCGGTTAAGATCAAGAGCTATTAATGCATACTAAATTTCCAATCCTAGAGTTTAGTTGAAGCAGCCTATAAACTGGAATCGACTTAACATACATTTAGCATTTACGACCTCAGAAAACAACAGAAATTGACAAGCGCCTCTTGGTCAATTATCAAAATCATAATAATGAAATAGTTGCATGTTAGACAATAGAAAATAAACCTTTAACGTTGAATTGTAATCTGTAACAACACGGCTCCTAAAATTTTGAAGCAACAAACCTAATTGTAGGCTGTGTGTAATAAAAAGTAAAAGCTTGCCAAGTTTTAGATATCTCAAGGGTGCACTCAAATATAATGGGGATCTTGTTAAATTAAAGATGTGTCTGTCCTACAAGTCATCATGTGTTTCTCACTAGTAACCGCAAAAAGCACATGACACGTCCTGTATACTGTTTGTTTTAGATTCAAATCCCATTGATGAAAAATTGTACAGTCCAACCATTCACAACCTCCACTAGGACTTATTTATGTAATTTTGTGCATAAAGTTGCTAGAAAGCTACTAGTTTAAAGGAGTGGAATGCTTCAAACTAAGGCAAGAAAATGTACTTACGAAATGTTGCCCAAGAATGTATTGAAACTAAGACCATTAACAGAACTATGATATAAAAGCATCCAATCTTCCAACTCATGCTGGGAAAGTGCTCCTCCTATATGCCAAGCATACTCTTTTCTCAAAAGCACAATGTTAGAATCAATATCCTTCGGGGTTAGTAGATTAGGAATTTGAGTACCTGGCCGTCCTACAAAAGGCAAAACATTGGAATAAGAAAATATGCCAATCATTTTCCCTGATATTTCTTCAAAACTAATCCAATAGTATTTTTATCTAAAAATGGGTGCTAAAATCAATATAGTATACAAGGGAAACATATAGTTTGATGAATTGCATCTGTTTGTCTAAGTTTTTATAGATACCGACACGATAGGTTCCTAGATCTGGTAAGTTACATTGAAGGGCCTGATAAGGCCCTAATGACCTACTCATGTCGGTCGATTCTCCCATTCAGGGGAGGAGCTAACATGTAAATACCAAATGAGAAGGAAAGTTAGTTTGTTGGGGGCAAAAGAACAAATTTGATAAATAGGGTAGTTTGGAGGGTTAGGTGGGGGCTTGTGTGTGTTTCCATTTCACTTTCGGCTTATAGCTTGTGGCCATAAGAATTTACGTTGCTGGGAAAGTTTGCCGTAAATTTCAGTATTTTCTTCTTCTATCCTATCAATAACAACCCTATGTTAGATATGATATGTTCGTCTAAACTTTCCCTCCATTAAAGATTTTTCTCTTTCCACAAAAGTCGATCACCCGGGCCTTAACCGGCCCCATCTTATAACTAACCTAATGTAGGAAGAATTCCACGCAAAAATAATAACAAACACACACATGTTTACAGTTTTTAGAGAAATTCAAGTTTTCTCATACCGCAGAGTCATAACTCTGTGCCCTTAATGTTAAGTCATATTTGATGTTTCAGATAGACTAATAAGAAATTAGGTCAATACCAAAATTATTGCAAATAGAGTGCAGCAAGACCTGAATCAGGTGGCAAAAGCAAGCTTCCAAGAAGCTTTCTCACAGTTGGGAGATGAGTACACCAACTTCTGAAATCATCAAAAGACATAGCCTCCTCAGTGCACTTTTCATCATGTATGGAAAAATTGGCAGCACTCAGAAATATGTTGACAATATCTTGATGTGAACTTGATCCATGTTCAGAACCTTCTATGCATAATATATCGTTAAAAATGGCAATTAGTACCGATTCCAAATCTGACCTGCATCAATCATACAAGATTCCAAATCAGAACTGCATCCCCAATGCAACATGCATCAATAAAATTTTAAATTTTAAAAGGGATACGGAGAGTATAATAATTTTAAAACCATGTTAAAAACAGATAAATCTGTATACGTGACGTAAAAATTCCAACATTTAAAAATCTCTTATTTCAGAACCATAAAAATAATATCAATCATGTTAGCAGCAGTGCAGCACTATCTTTAAAGAAGTACCAGTTAGAACTAATCACACAGTTCAACCAACTAAACTTGCACAAAAGAGTTTAAATCCGACGAATTATACTTCATTGCTTCAAAAAGGAACATTAAAAGATTTCATTGCTTAATTATTAATCAGACCCTGCATTAAACTTTTACAAGTATAGCATAGAACTAAAAGCTGTAAGTGAGGATGCTCTACCTTCCTACAAAATTATCTCCCGATAGATCTAATAACCGAAAAATGAATTCTTCAATTTCATCTTTTGTTCCTTTCTCATAAGTAGCCTGCACCATGAAAAGTTAAACCATACACGCAAACCAAGTTAAACAAATTCAACTTTTACAACAATAGCAACAAAACATGATTATAATGATAATAACAAAGAACTCACTTTAGTAATAACAAGGTCTTCAAAGGTTAACTTTTGATCCTTACGCTCCTGAGTAACCAAATCAAACATCCTCTCCCCAATAGGACCATTGAGTTTGAAATATGACTAAAACCCAAAGAAAATGGAAAGCATAAAAAAAAAAATGATTTTTCATAGATTATGGAGAAAATTAACAATTGGGTCATGAAGGAAATTAATCACTGAATTGCAAATCATCCAAAAAAACAGAAACCTGAAAAACTGAAGGAGTGATGTATTTTCCATTGCTATGTGATTGAGATGCCAATGAATCGAATAGTGATTTTAAGTTTTCAAGTCCCTTTTGAGCAAAAGCTCTGCAAAAAATTATAAAACAGATTAATATATGAAAACTGATTTTTCTGAGTGTGTGTGGAAGCAGAAGAGAAGAAGATGAAGCTACCTGGATGCTGAAAGATATCGAGGATCAGTGGGAGGAGACTGAGCGTTACCCATTGATTTGATTAGATTATTGCTTTGCTTTGAAATTTTTGTATTCTATCTTCTTCTTCTTCTGATTTGGGAACAGAGTTTGTATGATTGATAACAAGGGACCGGGGGGTTTGTGAGAATATATTATTATATTGGTTTGAATGCATTTTTTACTCCAACTTTTATGATTGTTTGATTTTGATCTTATAAGCTTCCATTATTTGATTTTAACCCTCTAATTTTAATGATGTGACAATCTTCCTCCACTTTCAAGTTTAAGACATGTCTTTCTACCATTAGATTAGATCAAATCTTTGTAGTTTTTTACCCTTATTAATATATATAATTGGGGGTGTTTATGTATTAGGACGATCCGTTCAATCCAGTGACCCAAACAAATTCAACCCACATTTTATCCAAATTCGTTCAAGTTCGGGTTCAACATGTTCAAACTCTAAGTGGGTTGGTTCGAGTAACGAGTTTATCATTTCAAACAATTTTCAAGTTCCCCAGCATGAGAGAGTTTTGTATTATGTAGAAATTGAACTCGCAAAACTCTCTATTTCTTCCATTTGCTCGTTCATTTTTTTACCTTTAAAACCCGCAAACAAAGCCTTAGATAATAAGTTGGCTATATTAAGTCCTGTAGGGAATCTTATCAATAGGTGTAATACTTGAAAATTCATATTTTCTTGAAACTAACTATTGACATGAAAATGTAATCTTAATCTTGGAAGACAGCTTATGTTATAAATTCGTTCAAAATGAAATGAATAATTGGATTTATTCAGTTTAAATTTTTTATTCAGATTGTAAAAAATGTAGTGTTTATTGCAGTGGTATTTGTGACTTGAGGCACATTTCTTTGTCTTCCGCTATATAGTTATTGCTTAACTTAGAACTTATGAGGCCATTCTATCAAAGTTATTGATTAGGATCACTGCAGTATATATGTCCTTAAGTCAATTAGATTACTCTCTGTCTACGGGTGTTCCACCTGCTTTGTTTTTTTTTTTTTTGACTCTGATACAATATAATATATGTGCATGAGATGTATATCATGATATTCTTTTTCATTCTTGTCGATTAGCAATAATAAATACTTTACATTTTACCTTCCAGCTTTGTGATCTTAATGCAACTGCATCAACAGCCAACTAATGAAATGCAGAGAAGGAGGATTAAGGATCTTTCAAAACGCTTGGAGGAGGGCATGTTAAAAGCTTCTCTCACTATGGTTTTTTCTTGATCTCATTTTCATTTTCTTTTCACTATTGGGAGGTATTCAAGTCTTCCTTAATTTTAATTTTAATTTTAACTACTCAAGATTTATGATAATAGAAGTAAATTTCAAAGACTATTATTCTGTTTGATGATTTTTTCGACTCATATTTTAGGAGGACTACATGAATTTGGATACACCGGAGTCATTTAACTAGTAGCTATGCTTGGCCGTTCTGAAGCTCACAAAGATGCAAGCACCACTGTAACACATTTACTCTATTTTCTGTTTCTGCATATTTTTGACTTTCCTATTTGGTGAGTTTCAGGCCATTGCTGTTGTGAAACCTCTATTCTTGCATTCTCTATGGATATAACTTATTAGGCTTATAATTCTTTCCCTTCTTTACTAGGAATTGTCAATTCATTGCGTGTCTCTTGGTGTTACAATTATCTCTTTACTAGAAATTTAAATTGGAAACGAAGTTTAAAATCAAGGTTGTTGATGATGTGAAGTACTATTCCCTTCATGGATTTCAACATGCTTGTTCTTCCATTAGAAATCATGCTTTTGTCATCCACTTTTCTTTTTGCCTTTGACTTATCAGAGCAAAAATTTAAGACAAATTGGAATTTTAGTTTTTAACTTTATCATTCAACAAAGTAATCCTTTGCATTGTCTTCACGTAGTACCACAATATATGAGAATTATGTTGAGACATAAGAATAAGGAAATTTCTCTTTGCATTGTCTTTTTCTTTGCAAGCATTTCGCACAATGTTGGGTTTATAGTTTCGAATATTCACAATTGATGGCCCTCAATAATTAATCAGTATCTATGTTAGTTTGTTTTCCTTTAATCATTGCTTTTATTTGTTAAAGCTTCAAGTGTTTTCTTTCATCCTTACTCATCTTTTCAAAATGTTTTCAATAATTGCTTCTATATGCATATAATTGATCATATGTCATATACTCATCTAATAAGAAATAATTTTTATCATCATTATTGTAAGGGAGTTCAGAATGTGCTTCAAAATCAGAAGCATTGTAGTAAAATTCACTTGCATAAATCCGTAATGAAAATATTTTGATACTGATATTTTCTTTGAACAAACACATATTTTTCAAATACACGCTTAAAATTTTGAAAAAGACGTATGCTGATGGATAGTCTAATTGATTTCAAACACATGTTTGGTTATTAATGTGGTTCATATTGATGCTAGATCTAACTTCTTTGATGTAAGTTGGTACAATGGACTAATTATAATCTGAATAGTTTATAGCTTGGAGCCATGATGTTGATTGGAAAGATATTCAGGGCTTCTACCCCTCATACCTTGTGGTCGCAGAGAAGTCACATAAGAATTTCTAAGAGAAATTACATAGACCTCCCCCGAGCTTTGCTTGAATGACACAAACCTCCCTTTTATTTTCAGAAAAACAAGAACCTCCCCTGCTATTAACTTTTGTTTAGTTTCTGTTAAAATATACACATTGCTTGACAAATATCTCACCTCCTGTAACAAGCAGTGACCTAGGAACGTTTCTTCCCTAATTTTCAAGCAATGTGAATCTCACTAGCCAACAAACATGAATAACTCTAAACAACCCACATCATCGCTCAAAGAGATAACAATACAAAGAGCAAAACAGGGGGGAAAATTGGAACACTAATAGCACTTCAATTGGATTACTACCATGAATTAGTGATCACACATGACATAAGAATCACTATTTATAATAAGCCCTTTCACAAGAAGACTGAACCCATTGTCAAAAAAACCTATCACAAACAAATAACACCAAACACATATAATTCCACAAGACTAGCACAAACATCGACAAGTTGTTATGCGAATCTGTGAATCAACCATTGTGTGTCGCTTCTACTTGTGAGTATTATCGTCATTGTTCCCATTTATCAGAGATAAATTCATGCCACATCAGAGATCGACCGAGAAGTCTATATACTAGAAGTGGTGCCATGGTTTTTGTAGTCTAGGGTGGCCATAATCATGTTTTAGACGTGTAGACAACATGTTATCTTTCTCTTTGACTGATATGGTTTTTCTGTTTTCTTTTTTGTTTAAGAGTGTTATTTAACAAACAATTGATATATCATCTTTAACAAACTCCTTTCTATTTTGCACACTATATCTCTCCTATCTAAAACAATTTTTTCCATTAGAATTTTTCTTCTAATTTTAACTTAATTTTTTTTAATGTTACAATTTTATTTATAGAATCTTTACCTTCATGGATTCATAGTTTGTTAAAAAAAGAACTTGAATTCTTGTCAAAAAAAAAAACTTGAATTTACCAAATAAATAAGATTCATAGTCTTAAAAAAAAGTTTGTTTAAAAAACTAAAATCACGTGCCCGTCTTTCCGCTCTTTTTATTGCGCTAGCGTGTGTAGATTATCAACGATATTTTATAGAAATTTGCATGTAAATTACAAACGAGATTTTATATAAATTTATTTATAGATATTTGTGACTTTCAAATATAACAAACTCAACAAACCATATTAATTTTTTTCAATGGCAACAATAATATAACAAATATAATAAAAATTCTTATCTTTTCAATAATAACACCAACAATATGGAGAGCTTGTCGTAATTGTTTGCCCACAAGAATTAGATTGCAATCAAAAGGAGTTCAGTGTACTGATAGGTGTGCAGTGTGTGATGATTTTGGTGAGGATAATACCCATTTGTTTTTTATGTGTAATAAAAGCAAGATTTGTTGGCAACGTAGTGGATTATGGAATCTTTTGATGACTGTTTTTGATAGTTCTGCAAGTTTTCCAACCAATGTGTTTGCTATCTTATAACACCTGGACCAGCAACAAAAGCAAGTATTCAGTGTGACCCTTTAGAGTATATGGAAGCATCGAAACAATAAGGTATGGAACAATGTTACTGAAACAGCTCAAGATATTTGTACTCGTGCAGGATCTCTTCTTACTAGTTGGAGGAATGCTCAGACTATTCGTCATCCTATCCTTCAACATCCCGCTACCCCGAATGACTTGAAGTGGATTAAACCAAGTCCTGGCAGATTTAAATGTAATGTTGATGCGTCCTTTTCTGAAGCTCGGAATCGGGTTGGCATTGGTGTGTGTATTCGAGATGATGAAGGTCGTTGTGTTTTAGCCAAGACTAAATGAATGTCTTTGCTCCTTGATGTGGATTTAGGTGAGGCTTTAGGTTTATTATCAGTCATGTATTGGGTTCGCGATCTGCAACTAGGTATTGTGGACTTTGAGCTTGATTCCAAAACCGTGGTAGATAGTCTTTATGGTATTAAAAGTGGCGTATCTAATTTTAGTGCAGTAATCAATGACTGTAGACGCGTGTTAGCTTCTGACTTAGTAACCTCTGATGTTAGGTTTATTCGGAGACAATCCAACGAAGTCGCTCATAGTTTTGCTAACGTGGCTTTGCGTCATGTTAGTTTCCATATTCATATTAGGATTCCATCTTATATCTCTATTATTATTATTATGAATGAAATGGAATAAGTTTCTTCTTGTAAAAAAAAAACACCAACAATATAAAGATATAATTGTTTAAAAATATAATTGAAATAAAAGAAAGTCAACCCGAAAATCCTCTAAAAAAAGCTACTATTTTCTTTACATACAGATATATAGTATATAGTATAGATTACCGAATTTTCCATCACAACACAACCATAGGGAATCCCTTTACCCTCTTTTAGAAAATTTGTATATATTCTGATTATAGGTTTTTTATTGGTGCAATCTTCTTAATACTTTTTATTAGCACCTTAAATTAAATTGTTCACTTTATATTGACATTTAAATTGATTTTGACGTTTAATTTTCACATGAAACACTAGCTGATGGTGTAATCCTTGGATTTAGGCATTGTTGAATTTGTGCAGAGTCTGATACGGGTGAAGAATTAATATGAATCAACAAGCAGATATTCCAGGGCACATATCTAGACAGGTACCCAATCAAGCAGGGTCTCAGTTGCCTGGACAGACTCAACTGAATGTGAATGCCCTCCCAGCACAGATGCCATCTTTAGGCGGATCAGCAATTAATACGGAATTTCTTAGAGCACGCACACTTATCCGAGATAGGATGTAAGTTACTATTTGTTTGTTTAACTTGTCAATAGGTGTAATATTTGGAGATTGATATTTTCTTGAAACTAACAAATATAACCATTTAATCGTTTTAATTTTTTTACTCAGATTGTGATTATATGTAGTGTTTATAGTTGGTATTTTTGCGACTTGCTTGACGACATTGAGACACATTTCTTTTTCTGCTGCTGTATAGTTATTGCTTATCTTTGAACTTGGCAAGCCATTCTATCAAAGTTATTGATTTGGATTACTACAGTACATATGTCATGAATTAAGTCGATTAGATTAATCTCTGTCTATGTGTGTTCCACATGCTTTGGTTTTTTTTTACGAAGATACGATATAATATGTGCATAAGATATATCACGTTATTCTTTTTCATTCTTGTCGATTTTACTTGACAGCAATAACATTTTACCTTCCAGCTATGAGATGTTATTGCAACGGCATGCAATACCAGTTAGTGAAATGCAGAAAAGGAGGATCAAGGATCTTTCAAAATGCCTGGAGGAGGGCCTGTTAAAAGATTCTCTCTCTAAGGTTTTTTCTGGATCCCATGTTAATTTTCTTTTCACTATTGGGAGGGATTTAAATCTTCCTTAATTTTTAAATACTCAAGATGTATGATTCTAGAAGTAAATTTCAAAGACTATATTCTGTTGAGTGTTGACAATGTTTTGGACTCGTCTTTTAGGAGGACTACATGAACTTGGATACACTACAGAGTCGTTTAACTAATTTCCTCCGACAAGCAGCTATGTGTAATCACAACAAACAGAATCCCCAGCTTGTTAGCTCTTCTCCCATGTGTACAATGACATCAACCCCTGGTATGTCGCATGGTTCAAATTCAAGCATGGCGGTTGCATCTTCTACAGACGCCTCGATGATTTTTTCCAGTGGGTGTCATCGCATAGTATCAACCTCTTTCAATAGTGTAAATATGTTACCAACAGGTGGCATGGTTTGCAGTTCCAAAGATCACAAAGATGTAAGTATACTCTTTATTTTTTGTTTTTGCATATCTTTTGATGTATGTTATTTGAACAACCATTTTTTGGACAAATTATGGGACAATCAAAGATATACAAAGAGAGTATGAGAGAAAGAGGGAGTTGTCCCAAAAGTTGTCACAAAATGGTTGTAGTGTTGTACATATATCATTTCTCCATTTTTTACACTATTGAAGAATAAATATGAAACTACAGGAACATGTTCCAGGGCAGATATTCAGAGAGGTACCCAATCAAGCAGGGTCCCTGGACAAACCCAACTGACTGGGAATGTCCTCCCATCACAAATGTTATCTTTAGGCGGATCAACAATTAATATGGACCCTGAAGAATTTCTTAGAGCACGCTCATTTATTCAAGAGAGGATGTAAGTTACCATTTGTTTGTTTAACCACAACACATTCCTTTAGGCTTTGTTTGTGAATTTGGAGGGGAAGGGAGGGGAGGGCTTTGGAAAAAGGAAGGAGCAAGTGGAAGAATTAGAGGACTTTGAGTGGGGAGGGCCTGGGGGGGTTATTTTTCTTCATAAATACAAAATCCTCCTCATGTGGGGGAACTCAAAATCCCCCAAAGGATTTTGTATTATGAAGAAAAATAATTCCCCCAAAAGCCCTCCTTTCTCAAAGTCCTCTATTTATTCCATTTGCTCCTTCCTTTTTTACAATGCCCTCATCTCCAAACTCACAAACAAAGCCTTAGGGGATAACTTGACTATATTAAGCCCTATGTGGAATCTTATCAATAGCTGTAATACTTTGTAGATTCATATTTTCTTGAAACTATCTATTGACATGAACATGTAATCTTAATCTTGGAAGCCAGCTTATGTTATAAATTGGTTCAAAATAAATAGTTGGATTTATATCTAAAAAACGGGAAAGGAAAACAATTTTTTGGCCCTCAGTCATTGTAAATATATAATTTTATATGTTACTTGAATATGTAGGCTAAGATATAACCATTTATTCGGTTTAAATTTTTTATTCAGATTGTAAAAAATGTAGTGTTCATTGCAGTGGTATTTGTGACTTGCTTGACAACATTGAGGTCCGTTTCTGCATCTTCCGCTATATAGATATTGCTTAACTTAGAACTTGTGAGGCCATTCTATCAAAGTTATTGATTAGGATCACTGCAGTATATATGTCCTTAAGTCAATTAGATTACTCTCTGTCAATGGATGTTCGACCTGCCTTTGTTTTTTGACTCAGATACAATATAATATGTGCATAAGATATATCATGGTATTCTTTCTCATTCTTGTCGATCCGCAATAATAGATATTTTACATTTTAACTTCCAGCTTTGTGATCTTAATGCAACGGCATCAGCAGCCAATTAATGAAATGCAGAAAAGGAGGATTAAGAATCTTTCAAAACACTTGGAGGAGGGCATGTTAAAAGCTTCTCTCACTATGGTTTTTTCTGGATCTCATTTTCATTTTTTTTCACTATTGGGAGGGATTTAAGTCTTCTTTAATTTTAATTTTCTTTTCACTATTGGGAGGGATTTAAGTCTTCCTTAATTTAAATTTTCTAATACTCAGATTTATGTTTCTAGAAGTAATAAATTACAAGGTGCTTTCAAACTTCTTCCTCCTTAATTTCAAAGACTATTATTGTGTTGAACATGTTTTCGACTCGTATTGTAGAAGGACTACATGAGCTTGCGTACACTAGAGAGTCATTTATCCATTTTCCTCCGACGAGCAACTATGCTTGGAAGTTCCAAAGCCCACAACGATGTAAGCACCAAGGTGTGGTGTAACGCATTACTCTTATTTTCTGTTTCTGCATATTTTTCACTCTCCCATTAGGTGAATTTCAGGCCATTGCTGTTGTGAAACCTCTATTCTTGCATTCCCCAAAGATATAACTTGATTAGGCTTATAACTCTTTCCCTTCTTTACTAGGAATTGTCAATTCATTGCGTGTCTTTCTTTTTTGCAGAAGGTGTTACAAACTAAAACTCTCAAGGATATTCCAGCAACCACCTTTCCCACTGGTGATCATGTTGAGCCTCCTCCAAAACAAACATTAGTTAAACAAGTAATCGTGGCACTTCCTTCTCGATCTCCTATTTTGACAGAGAGTAATCAATTGAAAGATGAGGCAGTTGTTGTTTCCCAAAATGCCATTGAAGTTGATGTTGAAAATGTGCAAACACCTGTAAAAAATGACGTCCATTAACAAACATCTGGCACCAAGGGTTTAGTCGTCAATGACAATTTGACAATTTCTTCCTACCCTGCTCCAAAACATGGTACAGAATAAGGAGTATTATCCTTGAAATGTATATTAAAAACAGTGTTTAAAATCATGCTTTTCTCATCCACTTTTCTTTTTGGCTTTGTCTTATCATAGCAAAAATTCAAGACAAAAGGAATTTCAATTTGCTTCTTTACATAGCACCAAAACATATGAGGATTATGTCAAGATATACGAACAAGGAAGTTTTTCTTTGCACTATCTTTTCTGTTGCAAGCATTTCGCACATATCGGGTTTATCGTTTCGAATATTCACCATTAATGGCTCTCAATAGTTCATCACTTTTGAAGTTTGTCGGTGCGCATACAATTAATTTGGGTAGAATCATTTCCAATGATCGGTCTTTTGAATATTCACCATTAACGTTTTGATTCAACGTATTTTACAGTGGTATTTACGACTTGCTTGACAACATTGAGACACATTTCTTTGTCTTCAGCTATATAGTTATTGCTTAACTTTGAACTTGCAAGGCCATTCTGTCAAAGTTATTGATTAGGATCACTGCAGTATATATATATATCATTGAGTCAATTACATTACTCTTTGCCTATTATTGTTCCACCTCCTTTGGTTTCTTGATTGAGATACAATATAATAAGTGCGTAAGATATGTCATGATATTCTTTTTCGATCTAACAATAATAGATATTTTACATTTTACCTTTCCAGCTTTGTGATCTTAATGCAACGGCATCAACAGCCAATTACTGAAATGCAGAAAGGGAAGATTACAGATCTTTCAAAACGCCTGGATGAGGGCCTGTTCAAAGCTGCTCTCACGAAGGTTTTTTCTGGATCTCATTTCAATTTTCTTTTCACTATTGCAATGGATTTAAACTTTCCTTGATTTTAATTATTAAATACTCAAGATTTATGATTCTGGAAGCAATAACAAGGTGTCTTCAAACAAGTTCTTCCTCCTTAAATTCAAAGACTGTTATTGTGTTGACAATGTTTTCGACTTGTCTTTTAGGATGACTACATGAACTTGGATACACTAGAGAGTCGTTTATCTAATTTCCTCCGACAAGCAACTATGCATGGAAGTTCCAAAGCTCACAAAACTGTAAGCACCAAGGTGTGTTGTAACACATCACTCTTATTTTCTGTTTCTGCATATTTTTCACTCTCCCATTTGGTGAATTTCAGGCCATTGCTGTTGTGAAACCTCTATTCTTGCACTCTTCAAAGATATAACTATTTCCCTTCTTTACTAGGAATTGTCAATTCATTGCGAGTCTCTGTTTTTTTTTTTTTTTTTGCAGAAGGTGTTGCCATTATCTACTAAAGCTCCTAAGGATATTCCAGCAACCACCTTTTCCACTAGTGATCATGTTGAGCCTCCTCCAAAACAAACATTAATCAGACAAGTTATTGTGGCACTTCCTTCTCGATCTCCTATTTTGACAGAAAGTAATCGATTGAGAGATGAGGCAGTTGATGTTTCCCAGAATGCCATTGAAGTTGATGTTGAAAATGTGCAGTCACCTGTAAAAAATGAATGATGTCCTTTGACAAACATCTGGCACCAAGGGTTTAGTCGTCAAACACAATTTGACAATTTCTTCCTCCCGTGCTCCAACACATGGTGCAGAAATGGAGTATTAGAGTTTAAAATCATGCATTTTTCTTCTTTTTGCCTTTTCCTTATCATAGCAAAAATTCAAGACAAATGAAATTTCAATTTTTACCTTTATCATTCAACAAAGTGATTCTTCGTATTGTATTTGCTTCTTTACATGCACCAAAACATGATAATTATGTCGAGATATATGAATAAGGAAGTTTTTCTTTGCAGTATCTTTTCTATTGCAAACATTTCACATATATTGGGTTTATCTTTTCGAATATTCACCATTGATGGCTCTCAATAGTTCATCACTGTCGAGCATGCAATTAATTTGGGAAGAATCATTTTCAATGATCAATCTTTTGAATTTCGACCAGACTCATTCATGAACAATGATACTCGTCCTATTAAATTTTCAATGACTCGCAAATTCTTAACGCTTTTGTAGAATTCTTCCATTTCATCATCAAACCAGTCAACACAATTTTATATGTCTGGCTTTCTCTGTTGACTTATCAATAGATGGTCAAACTGTTAATCTGATTGAGAGTTTGAGACATTACTGGCTGTAGCATGATAGAATTCATTCCATCACATAATGTCAAAATTGTCTCTAACAAATAGTCATTAATTTCAGGCAAAGTATTCTATGTTGAGTGTCTGCTAATATATCATCCACTTGAAGTGTCTCATCACAGTCTATCATATCACGTTTTGAGCCATTTTAATTAAGTATTTAGTCTAATTTTATTAGCTTAGTATTTAATTTGGAGTCATTTTGAATAAATTGTGGTTTTAAATTTATTGAGTCATGTAATATGTTATTGTTGTTATTATTAGTTAGTAGCATGTTTTAAGGCTAAAAAGGGAAGTAAGAAATGGTCAAGTAAAGAAAGGATGCTGGAATATATAAGAGAAGTGGGTGGTGTGAATATTAAAGAGAAAAAGGAAGCATTATGTGCCTATGCATGAAATTGATAAAAAAGCAAGTGGGCATTTTTTACCCAAATTTGGTTGGATTACCCGAGAGTGAAAATGAATTCAGCAAGGTAATAAAACAGGTGCAACACATCATGCCAGGGTAACGACGTTTTGGCAGAAAGCGGATTCACGTTTTTGGAACGGGAGGAACGCACATCACGCATCACGGGAAAAAGAAGGAGGAAACGAGCCACGCACATGGACACTCAACAATAGCATTTTGAATAAAATTGAGGATCAACGCAAACTCTATCGGTTTAATTTCGTTACTCCTTTTGTATGATTATTAGTCCTAGCTTCTTAATCATATAAATTGATCATAGAACTTAATTGACTACTAGCCATAGCTGTTAATTCTGACCTAATAATTCTGTTTAACTTTACATACGAAACTAGAGATAAGAAGCTGCGAGTTATGACTTAGGGATTAACGAACCAGTAATACTTCTGAAGTTAGGAATCGACTTAAGAGATTATAACTTAGGAAAGGTTTTGACTCAAGAGATTGATCAAAACTATTGTGTTAGTCCGTCGTAAAACTAGGTGAACATTGAGAGAGAGAGAGGAGGTGCAATTCACCAAATAGCGAGAATTAACTTATTCGAAAGACACCTGATCACTTTATCTGTGTTATCTTCCAAAACAATTTCTTCCAAAACAATTTGACAGCAGTCTCTGTGGAGACAAACGATGCATTTTTAGTACATTTGCCAAAAGTCTATCAATGTCACACATACAATTAACCTACTCTTATTTCTTATTTCAGTCTACCTAATGTTTCTTATTTCTCCTAATCTTCTTTTATTTTTTTAATCGAAATTTACATTAACCTCTCTTGAAGATACTAGCGGGTTTGAACCCAAGACTTTCAAATTTAACATCCATCTTTTTACCACTAAATTAAACCTAGAGTTTTTTTACTCATTTTAAAGGTTAAATTATATATTATTTTTTTCCTTAACTTAATTTTAGATTTCACTTTTGTTCCTTAAATTTTTTTTCCCGTTTCATTTTGGTCACTTAACTTAAAAATATTAGATGTTTTGATCTTTTAAAAAATGTAGACATTTCGGTCATTCATATCGGTGACCAAAATGTCTTAATATTTGTAACGTAATAGACCACAACTAAACGGAAAAAAATATAAGTGATCAAATTATATAATGAAACAAAACATATTTACGCTCCCATTTGGTACTGTTCACCGTTTTAGGTTTGTCGTAACATTTTCATAATCTATTAGGGTTTGCTTGTTCCTTAACTTTGTATTTGTTGATTTGATTTGATTAGATTAGATTCAGTATGTTTCTTCTAATAGTACTTACGTAAGTTTGATTGAATTTTTATAATCAACATCTATCCATTCTTTCAATTATTCATCACAAGCGTATGAAATACTTTTAGCGTGAATTTACATGCAGATGCAACTTATTTTGGTGATGATAGAGCTTATCAACATTTATAACGATTGTCTTTCTTTTAGAAAAATTGTATACTGTGCTAATAGGTTTCTTCTTAGTATATATTATCACCTTTAAAATTAAATTGTTGACATTCAATTTGCACATGCTGATGGTGTAATCCTTGGATTTATACATTGAATTTGCATAGGGTCTTATAAGAGTGAAGAATGAATATGAAACTAGAGGCAGATATTTCAGGGCAGATATCCGGACATGCACCCAATCAAGCAGGCTCTCAATTGCTTGGACATACTCAACTGAATGGGAATGCCCTCCCATCACTGATGCCATCTTTAGGCGGATCAACGATTAACATGGACCAAGAATTTCTTAGAGCACACTCATTTATTCAAGAGAGGATGTAAGTTGCTATTTGTTTGTTTAACCATTTAATCAGTTTAAATTTTGATTTAGACTTTGATTCAACGTATTTTACAGTGGTATTTACGACTTGCTTGACAACATTGAGACACATTTCTTTGTCTTCAGCTATATAGTTATTGCTTAACTTTGAACTTGCAAGGCCATTCTGTCAAAGTTATTGATTAGGATCACTGCAGTATATATATATATATATATATATCATTGAGTCAATTACAATACTCTTTGCCTATTATTGTTCCACCTCCTTTGGTTTCTTGATTGAGATACAATATAATATGTGCGTAAGATATGTCATGATATTCTTTTTCGATCTAACAATAATAGATATTTTACATTTTACCTTTCCAGCTTTGTGATCTTAATGCAACGGCATCAACAGCCAATTACTGAAATGCAGAAAGGGAGGATTACAGATCTTTCAAAACGCCTGGACGAGGGCCTGTTCAAAGCTGCTCTCACGAAGGTTTTTTCTGGATCTCATTTCAATTTTCTTTTCACTATTGCAATGGATTTAAACTTTCCTTGATTTTAATTATTAAATACTCAAGATTTATGATTCTGGAAGTAATAACAAGGTGTCTTCAAACATGTTCTTCCTCCTTAAATTCAAAGACTGTTATTGTGTTGACAATGTTTTCGACTTGTCTTTTAGGATGACTACATGAACTTGGATACACTAGAGAGTCGTTTATCTAATTTCCTCCGACAAGCAACTATGCATAATCACAACAAACAGTCTCCTCAGCTTGTTAGCTCTTCTCCGATGGGTACAATGATACCAACCCCTGGTATGTCGTATGGTCCAAACTCAAGCATGGCAGTTGCACCTTCTATAGACGCCTCAATGATTTCTTCCAGTGGGTGTAATAGCATAGTACCAACATCTTTCAATAGTCCAAATATGTTACCTGCAGGCGGCATGCTTGGCAGTTCCAAAGTTCACAAAGATGTATGCACCAAGGTATATTGTACCACCTTTACATTTTATGTTTCTGCATATTTTTTTCACTTCTCTTTAGACCATTTCAGCCCATTGTTGATGTGAAACCTCTCTTCATGCATTCTCCAAAAGTATAACTTGATTAAAGCTTATAACTCTTTCCTCCTTCAAAAAAAAAAAAAAAACAGAAAGCTTATAACTATTTCCCTTCTTTACTAGGAACTGACAATTCATTGTGTCTTTTTTTTGCAGGTGTTACAATTATCTACTGAAACTCCCAAGGATTCTGATATGGACACTGTTAGTGGGAGCATTTATTCGACTGATCAACTAGAAGAGTTTGTGTCAAAACTCGCTGCCCACAGTCACTTGAATTCGTTGGTATCTACCTGCTCCTCTAGTGCCCTGTCTCAAAACTCGAATGCCCAAAAAATTTCAGAAATTATGCAAAAACTGAAACCTTTGGTGAGCAAGGATCTTGACTCAATCATGTCCACCACTGGAGTTGTCGAAGAAATATCTTCGTTGGTGAAAGATTTAAATGAAATCAAAGATCACCTCAGTTTTGCCGATTTTGGGACGTTTTCTGCAGTTCAGATGGCTATTGGTCGTTTTGAGAACATCAAACTTGCTCTATCCAATTATCATGGTGTGCATCAAGAACAACAGGAAGTTTGTGGGTGTATTCAAGAATTGATACAGCATCGAACAAATGTGAATGGTAAGCATGAGGAACTTAACCAAAGAAAACAACAAGTCTCTAACCGCATCATTGTTCTTCGTCATGATCTTCAAGAAGCAGAAAAGGAACTACAGACAATATTGGCTGATAAGAAAACCAACACAGCATCTGGAAAACACATTGAGTCCAAAATCAATGAAGAATATTCAAAAGGAGTCAACCTCATGACCAAGATGTCGTCCATTGAAACTGAATATCATTCTGCTCTGAGTAAGAAAGCCTCTCTAGCTGAACATTGGGCCTATGTTCAAGCTTGTTTCTTTCCAAAATCAGTTTAATTTAATCACTTACATTAACTTAGATTTCATAAGAACAATTTGTAATTCTATTGCATTTTAGGTTGTGTTCCCTTTTGTTGAACAAGTATTCCTTCTTTCCTTGTTTACAATGAACTACTTTAACGGTTATTGACAGTCGCTGGTTACTTTCGGTCTACTTTTAACTTGGCCGGTATTGATGATTAATGTGCCTCGTCATGGTATGAATATGATTCATAAACACCATGCTTTGCTCTTTTACCCTTCACAACAAATATCTTACTCCCTCTGTTTTCTTTTCTATGATGTTTCCTTTTGCACTCCCTTCTCCACCATGTGGGATTTGGCTTTTGTTTTACAAATCCTTTGATAGGTGTTTGTTTTAATAGCACAAATTGTTTTTAACATGTTTGTGTTGCCATTGAAAATTATGCTTTTCTCATCCATTTCTCCTTTTGCCTTTGTCTTATCAAAGCAAAAATTCAAGACACATGGAATTTCGATTTTTACCTTTATCAAATTATCATTCCACAAAGTTATTCTTTGTATTGTAAATTTACTTCTTTATGTAAGTAATTCCACAAGCATTTTGCACATAACAGGTTTATAAAGTTTTGAAAATTTACTATTAATGGAAAGAAACATTTGCAGTGATCATGAACGCTTCTTTAAATTCTTAACAGATTTAAACTTAATATGACTGATAAATTCTTGACACTTTTGTGGAATCCTGCCATTTCATCATCAAGACATTACCAGCCAACACAATTTATTATGTGGATTTCTCTGTTGACTTGATCAGTCGATAGGTCAAACTGTTAAATCTGATTCAGACATTACTGACGTTTAGCTGTTATAATTCAGCTTGATGCATCGTCTCGTCTAATACATCTTGATGAATTATTTCTACTTCCACATCAACAGGTTTAACTTTTGGAATTTTACATTTCAAAATCCAAATGGAACTTATGCAGACACCACAAAATATCAGATGCTTAAGTGATAATCATTAGAGAGTCATATGGTAAATGGATAGGAGGGTTCTTGTAAGTTTTAGGGTAAGTGTTGCACGTTTTTAAAAAAGTTATGGGATGTGTACGAAGGTTTGCTAGTTGCAAAAAGGATGGGATTTAATTCAGATGAGCTAAATGTAGATTGTAGATTCCTTGGTTGTAGCAAATATGATTAATGGAGGAGGGGAAGTTAATCTGATTTGTACGAGTCTAGTCTTTAGAGAGAGTGTTCAAAAGTGAGTGTTAGAGAGAGTGTTTAAAAGTGAGTGTTGCTAGCATTCCTCCACTTAGTATAATATTATACGTTGAGGCAAATGAACATCTTGCTAGTGATTTTAAAATTAAGGAAGCTTAGATTGTGCATAAATAGAGGAATGATGGTCACTAAGAGGTATGAAGAAAAATGACCAAGTCTCTCTTCTCTCCTTTTGACACTCATTGGTAGAGTAATGACTTAAGTCTTAGGACTAGGTCTTCTTCTATCTTTTTCTTTTTCTTATTGTACTAAGAATACCAACTCTAATTGGATTCTTGTCTATCAATTCAATATTTGATTCCATAATTAATTTGCAATTATACATCTATCACATACTCAATAGTGCAAACCCTTAGAATGTGTTGGCCAACTTAGTTGTAATCTTGGTTCCTCTTTGATGTATTAGCTAGACAAATGGGATTTTCCTTTGCTCATTTGGTTGTGATGCAATTCTCTCTTTTGAGCTCCAGACCTCTATAGGCCTCTTAAAAAAACTTGTTTCATCATCTATCAAAAGGCCTCAGACAAATAAAAAAAATTAAGTACATCAAGTAAAGTCTCACAAATAAAAAAAAAAATCTGTTTTGAGTTTCAAACTTTTCGGTATGAATATTCAATACTCGAAGTTTTAAAAACAAAACATCCAGTATAATTATTGAAATGTATCTTTCAAAATTTTAAAACATCGAGAAATTTTGATACACTTAACTTTTTTAGGATGTGATTTTTTGAAGAAAAAACTGTTCTTAGTATGTTAATTTCGGTGGGTTAATTTAACTTTTTAAAAAAAAATTAAAGGTATTTATGAAATAACATGTGCTTGGGGTATATGTATAAATGGGGTATGAAGTAGAATTTCTTAAGTCATATACCTAACTATCACACGGCCCTTAATCTCGATCCAAAAGAAATAGTTTCCATTAGACCAGAAAAGAAACAAGACCCTTAATATAGGACTATTACTTTTCTCACCTTAAGGCCTTCTCCCGTGCCCTCTAAAATTTTCAAAAATGCCCTTGTGCATTCCGGATTTTAAAATCCGGATTCATGTTTACTATTTTGGATTTTATAATCCGGACAATTCTTAAGTATATTCAGCCATCAGACTCTCACATTTCAGCTGTTTTGAATTTTGCTTTTAAAAACAACAAAAAAACTAAGTAAAAAATGCTAAAAACCTGTCAAATAAAATCATAAAAATAGCATCAAAAAATTCTAAAAATCAAATAGAACTAATGAAAAAAATTTCGGATTTTTCTGAGAATATGAAAAATTAAAAAAAATAATTAAAAATGGGTCTAAACGATTGAATTTTGGATTTTGAGGGGCGGAGTCCCATAAGAAGTCTCTTTCTAAGGGAGTCATGGTCCTTGAATTGTTTCTAATTTTCTGGGGATGTTTCAGAGCAATCCGATCAAGTAGTCCGAAAACCTGATTTTTGACCAAGAACAGGTGACAATGACCCAAAACAGAAGGATGAGAGTTAGGAAGATTAATATTGTCCCTAAAATGACTATCCATGTTACAAACATATTTAGAATTTGTGCTGATACAGTTCGGATTATATAATCCGGACTGTTTTACCTTGAAAAGGGGTGTTTAGGGGGTTTCCGGATTATGTTGAAGGTGAGAAAAACACAAGAAGGGGGGGGTTGAATTGTGTTTTCTTTTTCTGTCTAAAAAATTCTTCTTCTGATAAAACTTCAGAAGCAGAGTGAGAGTGCTTCTGATGAAATGATCAGAATCAGATATGCAGCGGAAAGAACAGAGCAGAGAAAAGAAAGACAAAGACACAAGCAGTTATCCTGGTTCCTTCCACAACACGGAAGTAGTCCAGTCCCCCTTGCACTTCCAAGGAGATTTCACTATAATCACAAGATTACAACTGCTCAATACTTTCTAAGTATGAGACTTCACAAAACTATGCTCAAGCACACACGCAAGAGTCTTCCAATGCTCAAGCACTAAGCAAGAGACTTCTAATGCTCAAGCACGCAGGCAAGAGACTTCTAATCAAACAAAAATACAGAGAATTGAGTTTGAATTGAACACTTGATATACAATCAGTGGTGTTCACAATACAATACAGAAAAGACTCTAGACTTTGAATTTCTAAGATGTATCAAATCAGTGCAGAAATTCAGTGTGCTTTTTAGAATCAAATTGACAGAGTTTTGGCGCTTTTGAACTTGCGTATATTCCTATTTTATCTTCAAGTCTTCACTCCTTTATATAGAGGCGTGAAAGAGACGTTGAGATAATCAGCACGTCTAAAGAGTCGTTTGAAATCCTTTGATTATCCACCAGTGATCTTTTGCCTGATTTGGGTGTAGTCCTTTGAAGAATAAACTTCAAATTCATTCCCATCTTGAGTTGTACAACTTCTGCAGGCATGGCTGTTGTTTTGTCTTGTAGCGTAGACAGAAAACAGAGTAGTGGAGGTAGTGGTTGTACACTTGTACTTTGTCAACTCTATTAATGAGAGACAAGTGCTCAGTGCTTTCCATATATCCGTTGATACCTCCCTTTCAGTTCTTCGTTCTTCTTTGATAAGACTGAATTGAGAATCAGCAACTTTGAATCTTCAGTTTGATTAAAGAATCAAATGTAGCTTCTGGTGAAAATATTGCTTCTGATGAAAATATTGCTTCTGATGAAAACTTTTGCTTCTGATGACTTTCTGCTTCTGATGACGTCATCTCTTCAGGAGCAGTTTAGCTTCAGGAGCAGTTGAGCTTCAGGAGCAGTTTTCTTCAGATGCTCAGAATTTCTTTTTCTTTCCATTGTTCTTCCAAGACCTATTGAAATAACTTGAGTAGCCTTTGGTCCTGTACACTTGAACAATTATTAGTAAAAACCAATTGACAATTTTTAATACCTTGTTATCATCAAAACTTAATAAGGTTCTTTGTGAAACACATTTTGTTCCAACAATCTCCCCCTTTTTGATGATGACAAACAATAGTATTTAAAATGTTCAATTGTTGTTGATCTAATTAATAAGTTGACTACTGGGACAGAGGTTTGTAAGCTCCCCCTGAGTCTAATAGATCTTTAAGGTGAGGTTTGTAAGCTCCCCCTAAGTTCTATTCTTATTAATTAAATTTCAATAAAATACTCATAAAAATCAAATCA
Source organism: Medicago truncatula (assembly GCF_003473485.1). Lineage (NCBI taxonomy): Eukaryota > Viridiplantae > Streptophyta > Magnoliopsida > Fabales > Fabaceae > Medicago > Medicago truncatula. Next base: position 49,887,001 of record NC_053048.1, read on the forward strand.
GAGGTATTTAAAAGAAATGTAGAAGTTGTTATAGTAGGGCTCAGTGCCTTAAAAATACTATACATTTACTCCCCCTTTTGTCATCAACAAAAAGAATAAGAACAAAAGACAGAGTAGCAGAGCATATAACCAAATAAAAACATAATAAGTATCAGAGCAAGAAGTATCAGAGCATATGACATTAAAATCAATAAATATCATTAGAGTTAAAAAAAATAGAACATAATATTTATAAATGAAGGTTAAGGTACAAAGATAAGACTACACAGAACAAAAGTAAAAACAAGCTAGAGTTGGGTGTGCAACTAAGGTTGGGCTTGCTTATACAGCTGTTCTAAGAGATACTTGATCTGTTCATCTTTCTTCTTAAGTAGCTCATCCTTTTCCCTCATTCTTCTTACATGCCCAGCATGAATTCTTGCAGCTCTTGTGATATACTCTTCTTCAGGATAGAAAGGAGTGATGTCCAGAAGAGGTACATAATTCAGCTCTTTGTCCTTAGCTGCTTCATGCATATCATCCAAAAGCTTCTTCAGCATTGCAGAGTGAGATGACACACATTTGGTTCTGAGTTGATCCAGCAACTCATCAAAGCTCTTCTGAAGATCCATCCACTGATCATAATAGTGAATAGGAGGTGCAGGAACTGTTCTGCGAAGAATCAGTGCCTGAATCTCATCACTAAGTCTGATCAGCTGTTCCTCTATATACTCAGACTCTAGGATATGGTCAGGGATGGGTGAAGGTTCAGTTTGAGTTGTATTTGATGTGGTTGGTTGGTCAGAGGTTAAGTCTATTATTGTGGGTGAGTTTGGTTGTTGTTGGTCTGTTGTTTGATGGTCAGAGGGTATTGTTTGATGGTCAGGAGCTGTTTGGTCAGAAGCAACTTGTTCAGAGGCAGTTTGCTCCTGAACAGTTTGCTCAGGGATGGTTTGGGTTTCTGTTTGGGTTTCCAAAACAGTCTTTTCAGGAACTGTCTTAGAGGCTTTAGTGGGTGTTGGTTGCATTTCACCACCTAGATGTTTTTCTAAGTTGTGAAGGGTTGAGGATTCTTGGTGTTGGGGGGTTTCTGAAGTAGTTGCATCTGAAGCTACTTCAGAGGCTTTTTGTGTGGTTGAGTTATGTGGTGAGTTTGTTGTAGGTTCTGGGTTTGGTTGAGGTTGTTGTACACTAACAGGTTCAGGATTATCTGGATAGAGAGGATGAGTAGGAGGCAAATTGAATTTCTCACAAAGTTTAATTCTATTCTTAGAAAATTCTATTTGAGTTTGCTCCCAGTCAAGTGTTCCTAAATCTGTTAGTTTGGTAGGTTTGGTTTTTAGAAGCTTGTCTATGTGTTGGCTAAGGGGTTGGTCATCTGATTCTGTTGATGATGAAGAGGGTGAAGAGGGTAGAGATGGAATCTGAGTATTAGTTGGAGCATTAGATGGATTACCTGAAGACTGAGCTTCTGGATGAACTGCTTCTGGAGCTTCTGAAGCTTGTTCTGATGAAGTTGCTCCTGAAGCTTGCTTATTCTTCAAGGCTTGAGAAAGCAGAGTTGCTCCATACTTAACAGTTTCTAACTCTGATGATAAAGCAGCAATGTCAGGAGTAGGCACATACCCTGCAGCCTTGAGACGTTCATCCCTTTCTTCTTCATACAACATCTTCATCCTTTTCTTCTCGGCTATCTTGGATGCAGCAACCTCCCTAGTATACTGCTTCATTTCTTCAGTCATTTCGAAGCTGGGCATGACTATGGGCTCAGAAGTTGCAGTCCTTTTTGCTTTCTTAGGGCTTGAGTCTTCATCCCAGTTCTCTTCCAGTTCTTCCATCATTTGTTCCCTTCTTCCTTCAGCTGTCTTCAGATTTCTTGTAAAACTAGACCTCTTCCTTTTGATGGTCTGAAGAGCAGCTTCTCTTTTCCTTTTGGGACTTGGAGGCTTTTCAGAAGCAGCTTGTTCAGAAGCAGGCTGTTCTGCTGTTTCTTGAGTGCTCCTTGTCCTTTTCTTGATAAGAGGGACATCATCCAAATCCTCCACTTCTTCCTGAATGGTGGACATAGCAGATTTTTCTTTCATAGCTTTCTGATGCTTCTGAGCACCCTTCTCAGTAGCATCATCAGCTAGATACTCTTCCTTGGTGATCTGCTTCTTCTTGGACTTTCTGCTTTTGGCCACAGGCAGAGCACCACCATACATTTCATCAGGAACATCCTTCAAGCTGATTTTCTTGTTGTAGGTTGTGTAGAAGTCCAAAATGTATGCCCTTTGAACATCCAGAGGATCCTTCTTGCATATGTGTATCTCATTAGAGACTAGATCAGATATGACATCAGATTCATGCATATCTGAATCTAGTTTCTGGCAAGTTGAGACCAGCTTCATTTTGACCAAGGTTGCCCCATTTATTATCTTTCCTGTGACTGCTCCCAGCTTCTGATTGTCATAAATGCCCACATCCTTTAGGACACTTAAGATTCCTCCTTCCTGGAAAATTATGGAGAGCAGCCTTCCATAAGGAACGAACTTTCTGTTCTCCATCTGGCTCTTCTTGAGTTCCTTGATCATGTACTTAAACATGTACTTGGGAACATTCATTGTTGTTTCTTGAGTGATGGTGTGATGCAGAAAGACCTTATGACCAAGAGAGGGTTGATCATTTCCTCCACCTTTGGGAAAAATGTTTTCATTCTGGATCTTCAGCAGCATTTTCTTTTCCATGCTTAAGGTGCTGTAAGACTTAGCATCCTTTGATCCGTAGATAGTGTAGTTTACTATCTCCTTCCATGGGCTTGTTCTGGGGTTAGGAATCTCTTCTCCATCATAAGTCCCAGAAGCATCCCTTCTCATGGCTTGAGCAATCACTTGCTCATTGATTGTTACAGGAATGCCCATGACAGATGATCTAATCTCAGTCCCCTTGAAGGCGCTTAGACCCATCTCTTCTCTGGTTTTTCCTTCCAAAGTAGGATTAACCAGAATCATCTGAGCTTCTTCCTGTTTAGCAGCAACTTTGTCATACACTGAAGCTCTAACCCAGAATTGTCTTACCAGCACTTCATAAATGGGACCATTGAGAAGACTGAAATAACCCATCAATTTTTGCTTCTTGTAAAATTTTACCAAGTCGCATCCATGGTGAGTTAGAGAAGCGAAATCCACTGGATTTTCCGCTTGAATAATTAATTCCCATTCTTCGATTGACATGGTTCTTCCCTTTATCTCATATGCAGGAGCTTCTCCTTGTTGTTTGTTTGATGATGAACCAGTTGCAGAACTTGAAGAAGCCATTGATATGAAGTGGTTTTAGGGTTCTAAAGAGTTTTTGAGAGGATGAGAGAATGCGCTTACGTTCGCAGAGGGTTGAGAAGAAAAATAGAAAGTGTTTGTTGTGAAGTGAGAAGTGTGTGAAATGACTTAGTGTTTTTATTAAAACGTTTGTAATTCAGAGGGGACAAACAAACACAGCATTAATGACAAATTGGGGGCGCGTGTAAGTACGTCAAAAAGCGAATAAAAACATCATTGCCCTTTTTGTTATACTCCAATACAAATAAACCACGTCAGAGACTCTTCAGAAAACTACCTTTTGGGTAATGAGACAGCTGTTACATAAAGTAACTTCCACCGTTCTCACTAACCAAGTTATTCAGAAGCAAAGAATAACACTTCTGAAGTTTTAGTGCTGACGTCATCTTCAGAAGCACATTTTCCTCAGAACCTCAATTAAGAGCTTCTGATGAACCAAAATGCTTCTGAATAAACTTCAGAACCAAACTTCTTATTCAGAGGCAAGCAAATTTTTTTTTTTTTTTTTTTTAATCAGACACAAAATGCATGTTCAAATTTTTCTTAATAAAGTCAAATCTTTCAACAGACAAAGGTTTTGTAAATATGTCAGCCCATTGATGTTCAGTATCAATGAATTGTATATCTAAAATTCCTTTTTGAACATAGTCTCTGATAAAATGGTGTTTGATTTCAATATGCTTGGCTCTTGAATGTAGAATTGGATTCTTTGACAAACAAATAGCAGCAGTATTATCACAATAAATGGGAATACTGTTAGCATTTATCTGATAGTCTTCCAACTGATGTTTCATCCAAAGCAGTTGTGTGCAACAACTTGCAGCTGAAATGTACTCTGCTTCTGCTGTAGACATAGCAATAGTTGCTTGTCTTTTGCTTGCCCAGGATATCAGATTCTCTCCCAGGAATTGACAATTTCCACTGGTTGATTTTCTTTCAATCCTATCACCAGCATAATCAGCATCACAGAATCCAATCAACTTATAATCTAGGGATTTCCTATACAGGAGTCCAAGATTAGTTGTTCCTTTCAGATACCTGAAGATTCTCTTAACTGCAGTTAAATGAGATTCTCTAGGATCTGATTGAAATCTTGCACACAAGCATACACTGAATAAAATATCAGGTCTAGATGCAGTGAGGTATAACAGAGAACCAATCATACCTCTGTAAAGCTTCTGGTCTACTACTGTTCCAGTATCTTCTTTGCTTAAGGTGCAGGTTGGATGCATTGGAGTGTTCATCATTTTACAGTCTTCTAGCTTGAACTTCTTCAGAAGCTCCTTTGTATATTTTGTTTGATGAACATATACTCCTTCTTTACTTTGGTTGATTTGAATTCCCAGAAAGAATTTCAATTCTCCCATCATACTCATTTCAAATTCATCCTGCATTAACTTAGAAAATTCTTTGCAAAGAGATGCATTAGTAGAACCAAATATTATATCATCAACATATATTTGCACAATCAAAATATCTTTCTTAAGAGTCTTTCTGAAGAGTGTTGTGTCAACTTGTCCTCTTTCAAAATCATTTTTAATTAAGAAATTACTTAGTCTATCATACCAAGCTCTGGGAGCTTGTTTCAAGCCATATAGTGATTTCTTAAGTTTATAAACATGGTCAGGATGCTTAAGATCCTCAAACCCAGGAGGTTGTTTAACATACACTTCTTCTTCAATGACTCCATTAAGAAAAGCACTTTTGACATCCATTTGATATAATATTATGCCATGATTAATTGCGTAGGATAGAAGTAACCTGATTGCTTCCAATCTTGCAACTGGAGCAAATGTTTCAGTGTAATCAATGCCTTCTTGTTGACTGTAGCCTTGAGCAACAAGTCTGGCTTTGTTTCTGGTTACTTCTCCTTGTTCATTCAGCTTGTTTCTGAATACCCATTTTGTTCCAATAATGTTCTTCTGAAAAGGTTTGGGTACCAGATCCCACACGTCATTCCTTTGGAATTGATTTAGCTCTTCTTGCATAGCTAATATCCATCCATCATCTGAGAGAGCTTCTTCAACAGTTTTAGGCTCAATTATTGAAAGCAGTCCTATCAATGATTCTTCTTGTCTAAAATGTGATCTTGTTCTTCTAGGACTATCTTTGCTTCCAATGATTAACTCCTCAGGATGTGAAGATTTGTGCTTGAATTTAGGTTGAATAACCTGCTGAGTGTTATCTTGAAAGTCCTCAGAAGCAATTTCATTCTGTGCTATTGGGCTAGGTTCTGCTTCTGAATTAGACTCAGCTTCTGGAGTGATTTCAGCTTCTGGACAAGATTCAACTTCTGTATACTTTTCAGAATCAGAAGGTTGATCAGATTCTGATGCATCTTCAGAATCAGTTGTACCTGCATTACTTTCACTTTGCTCTGAAGTTTTACTTCCAGGCTCTCTATCATCAAATTTTACATGCATAGATTCTTCAACACATTGTGTTTCTGAATTATACACTCTGTATGCCTTTGACCTTTCAGAGTAACCTAAAAAGATTCCTCTTTGAGCCTTGGCATCAAATTTCTTCAGATAGTCTTTAGTGTTTAAGATGTAACAAGTACATCCAAACTGATGAAAGTAAGAGATATTGGGTCTTCTTCCTTTAAAGAGTTCATATGCTGTTTTCTCCAACATAGGTCTGATATAGATCCTATTTTGAATATAACATGAAGTATTGACTGCTTCTGCCCAAAAATGTTTAGCTAAATTGTTTTCATGGATCATGGTTCTGGCCATTTCTTGTAAGGTTCTGTTCTTTCTTTCTACAACCCCATTTTGTTGTGGAGTTCTAGGAGAAGAAAACTCATGGAGAATCCCATGTTTTTCACAAAAAAGTTCAAATGGCTCATTTTCAAATTCTCCACCATGATCACTTCTGACTTTCAAAATTTTCAATTCTTTTTCAGATTGTATTTGAGTGCAGAAGCTGCTAAACACTTCACATGCATAGTCTTTACTTTTAATGAATTTTACCCAGGTCCATCTGCTGTAATCATCAACAATGACTAATCCGTATTTACTTCCATATAAAGATGCAGTGTTAACTGGACCAAAAAGATCAATATGGAGTAATTCTAAGGGTCTGGAGGTTGATATAATGTCCTTAGATTTGAAAGAACTTTTCACAATTTTCCCTTTCTGACATGCACCACAAAGTGCATCTGAATGATAATCAATGTTAGGCAATCCTTTGACCAGTTGTAACTTGCTAATTTTAGAAATTAATCTCCAATTAGCATGTCCCAACCTTTTATGCCATACCCATTTTTTATCATTCATTGACAGAAGGCAAACTACCTTCTGATCAGCCAGATCAGAGAAATTTATTTTATAGACATTCTCAACTCTCTTTCCCTTGAATGTAATGGATTTGTCATCCTTGTTAACTAGTGTGCAGTTGGTCTTACTGAACATTACATCATACCCATTGTCATAAAATTGACTAATGCTCAATAGGTTATGCTTCAGACCATCTACTAGCCACACATTATTAATTGAGATGGAGGAATTACCAATAGTACCTGTACCAATGATCTTTCCAGTTTGGTTGCCACCAAACTTCACTTCTCCTCCATCTTTCATTGTAAGGGTAAGGAACAAAGCTTTCTCTCCAGTCATGTGCCTTGAACATCCGCTGTCTAGGTACCATGACCTTTGTTTCTCTCTTGCCCTTAAGCACACCTGCATTTTTGGCCAATTCAGATTTAGGTACCCATATCTTCATGGGTCCTTTTGGGTTAGTTTTGGAGGTTTTACTTTTCCTCCCTTGTACCTTAGGGTAAATGCTGAGTGGCTTCTGATCATTCAATACTTTAGGTTTGACACCTTTTGGTATTGTTTTCTCAGAAGCAGTAGCTGCTTTGTTCTTCTGATCCTTTTGTTTTGGAATTTTAGATTCTGGTTTAATCAGATTCTGATGAACAGGTTCTGATCTTTTCAGAATTTTAATCTTTTGACTCTTAGGATCAGATTTTGTCATTACCTTGATCTTAAGATTCTCTGGCTTTGATGTGATCTTAGCCTGTGAACCTGAAGCTTCAGGTTTTGACTGAACAGCAGTTATAGCATTTGTACCTTCAGGCACAAAGGTGGATTTCAATCCATCCTTGATACAATCACAGTAGCTCTTGAGACTGTATTCTTTGGATTTCTCCTCAGAATATCCAATCCCTTTGCCTTTGTTCTTGTATGTGCTGTAGATCATAGAAGCAACTTTGCTTCTGTCTATTCCAGCCATAATAAAATCATCCAAGGCAATCTCATGTTTATTGCCTGAACCTTTATCACATTTTTCTTGTAGCTTCTGACAAAGACTCTTGAGTCTATCTTCATATGTTGTTGATATGAGGTTAAACCCTTTGAGTTCTTCTTCAGAAGCTTTCAGTTCCAATAGAGTTGATTTTTGTTGTTTCATCAAATCAACATATTTTTCTTTTAAATCTGTCAACTCATTGGTTCTGTGTTCAAACAGTGATAAAAGTTCTTTTAGAGAATCAACAAGTTCTTGTCTAGGGATTTTGGAATATACCTCATTTTCATCTTCTGAATCTGATTCAGCTTCTGATACTGCTTCTGATGATACTGTTGCCACTAACCCAACGGCTGCCTTAGCATCATCATCAGCTTCTTCTTTATCAGAACCAGATTCACTATCCAAATCTTCCCAGGTTGCCATCAAGCTCTTTTTGATTTGCTTTCTGAATTTACTGGAGTTGAAGCTTGATTTCTTGGATTTGCCTTTAAACTTCTCCTTTTGAAGATCAGGGCAATCAGCAATGAAATGACCAGGCTTCTTACAATTGAAGCATCCCTTCTGATCTTCTTTCTTGAAGTTCTTGTAGCTACCTCTCTTGCTCAAAAATTTCTTCTGCTTCCTTGCCAGATACTCAAGCTTGTTGGACAGCATAGCCATCTTTACAGATTGATCTTCATCAGAATCTCCATCAGGTGATTCTTCTTCAGATTCACTGGCTTTGTAGGCTTTGGAAGACTTTGAGGTCTTTCCTTTAGATGGTAAAGCAATGGATTTACTCTTCTTAGAGGTTTCATGCTCATTTAAACTCATTTCATGCACTTTGAGTGAGCTAACAAGATCTTCAACACTTAAAGTATTTAGATCCTTAGCTTCCTCAATAGCAGTTACTTTGGGTCTCCATCTTGAAGGTAAGCTTCTCAAAATCTTACTAACATGATCAGAAGCAACATAGCTTTTCTTCAGTATCTGCAATCCAGAAACTAAAGTTTGAAATCTTGAGTACATTTCTTCTATACTCTCATCATCCTTCATTCTGAAAAGTTCATACTGATGAACTAACATCAAAGCTTTAGCCTCTTTTACTTTCTTGCTGCCTTCAAAGTTTGCACATAGAGAAGCAAACATGGCCTTCGCAGTAGATTTGTCACTCATTTTCATGTATTCGGTGCGAGGTATAGAAGCCACAATGATTCCTCTTATCTTGTGGTGTTTCTTATAAAGCTTCTTCTGAGCAGGAGTATGTATTCTTCTGTCTATGGCAGCTCCTTCTTCATCCAAATCCAGATCATCAACTCCATCTTCCAGTATATCCCATAGCTCTTCATCCAATCCCATGATAAAGCTGTACATATTAGTTTTCCACCATGAAAACTCTTCTGGATCTCCATTAAACTTTGGAGCTTTTCCAGAGTCTGTTTTCTTGTCAGCAGTATCATAGTCATGCTTGACACTTGTGTATTTTGTAGTAGTTGATTCCTCATCTCCAGACATGTTTTTCTAATAGATCTTGAACTGTAACACGGTTAAGTGCTGTGATAACAGAGCAAGCTCTGATACCAATTGAAGGTGAGAAAAACACAAGAAGGGGGGGGGTTGAATTGTGTTTTCTTTTTCTGTCTAAAAAATTCTTCTTCTGATAAAACTTCAGAAGCAGAGTGAGAGTGCTTCTGATGAAATGATCAGAATCAGATATGCAGCGGAAAGAACAGAGCAGAGAAAAGAAAGACAAAGACACAAGCAGTTATCCTGGTTCCTTCCACAACACGGAAGTAGTCCAGTCCCCCTTGCACTTCCAAGGAGATTTCACTATAATCACAAGATTACAACTGCTCAATACTTTCTAAGTATGAGACTTCACAAAACTATGCTCAAGCACACACGCAAGAGTCTTCCAATGCTCAAGCACTAAGCAAGAGACTTCTAATGCTCAAGCACGCAGGCAAGAGACTTCTAATCAAACAAAAATACAGAGAATTGAGTTTGAATTGAACACTTGATATACAATCAGTGGTGTTCACAATACAATACAGAAAAGACTCTAGACTTTGAATTTCTAAGATGTATCAAATCAGTGCAGAAATTCAGTGTGCTTTTTAGAATCAAATTGACAGAGTTTTGGCGCTTTTGAACTTGCGTATATTCCTATTTTATCTTCAAGTCTTCACTCCTTTATATAGAGGCGTGAAAGAGACGTTGAGATAATCAGCACGTCTAAAGAGTCGTTTGAAATCCTTTGATTATCCACCAGTGATCCTTTGCCTGATTTGGGTGTAGTCCTTTGAAGAATAAACTTCAAATTCATTCCCATCTTGAGTTGTACAACTTCTGCAGGCATGGCTGTTGTTTTGTCTTGTAGCGTAGACAGAAAACAGAGTAGTGGAGGTAGTGGTTGTACACTTGTACTTTGTCAACTCTATTAATGAGAGACAAGTGCTCAGTGCTTTCCATATATCCGTTGATACCTCCCTTTCAGTTCTTCGTTCTTCTTTGATAAGACTGAATTGAGAATCAGCAACTTTGAATCTTCAGTTTGATTAAAGAATCAAATGTAGCTTCTGGTGAAAATATTGCTTCTGATGAAAATATTGCTTCTGATGAAAACTTTTGCTTCTGATGACTTTCTGCTTCTGATGACGTCATCTCTTCAGGAGCAGTTTAGCTTCAGGAGCAGTTGAGCTTCAGGAGCAGTTTTCTTCAGATGCTCAGAATTTCTTTTTCTTTCCATTGTTCTTCCAAGACCTATTGAAATAACTTGAGTAGCCTTTGGTCCTGTACACTTGAACAATTATTAGTAAAAACCAATTGACAATTTTTAATACCTTGTTATCATCAAAACTTAATAAGGTTCTTTGTGAAACACATTTTGTTCCAACATATGTAATCCGGAAACATTATGTAACGCGCCCTATTTTTTTTATTTTCCCGATTACAAAATCCGGAAAAACACGTTACTCATTTTTTCACCCTTTAACAAAAGAAAACATCATTCCGGATTATATAATCCGGAATGCTCTGAGGGTACTTTTGGAAAAAAAATAGGGCGCGCGAGGAAAGGCATAGGGTGGGAAAAGTAATGCTCTAATAGTAGTATTTCATTGGAATGTTATCAACTACTCCCTCCGTTTCAAAATACATGTCCAAATTTTGTAATGTGCACTATTAATTTAACTTACTTTGACCATACTTTTTAACTAATGTATAAATAAAAATATTAGAATGTAAGATGTTGTTTGATTTGTCTCTACAAAGATTTTTAAAATATTAAATTTTTATAATTTTGTACTTTAGATAATTAAAGATATCAACGGTCAAAACTGTGCATTGGCATATGTGAAGTGGTTGACTTGGACATGTATTTTGAAACAGAGAGAGTACTATAATCATTTCATTATTATTATTTTTTTGAGAGGTACAATAATTTAAATATTTTTAGTATGTAAATAATTCAGTCCAAAAAAGTTATTTTTTATCACATATAATTGAGTTTTTAAAGACTTTTTAGTTTTTTAGGAAGTTATGCATATCTTTTATAAGAAAAATTAGATGATTCTGGAAAGGCATTTATCAAGCATACATGACACATCCTAGGTAGCAAAGGCCGGTAAAATACCAGCATGTTTTTCCAAAAGAAAAAAAGACCAGTAATATAAACAAGGGTACAATTTTTCAAAATAATGCTTCCTACATTTTTTTTTTTTTTAGTTTTTTCATTTTATTTCAAAATAATAAATATTAGTTTTGTCAAAAAATAAAAAAGCATTTTAGGAATTCAAAATATAATTAATTAAACTTTATTTTCTAACAATATCCTTGTATATAATTATGATTATTTATGTTTATAAATATGTGTACATTTTTATTAAAAAAATAAAACTTAGAAAACAATTAATTATAGAAATAAAAGTAGTTTTTCTGTAAACTAAGACTAGCATCATCTAAAACTCACACAACTCTAAGTTTCCAAATTCATCCACAGATAAAAGATATCAGCATTGATAGTTGAGTTATGCCCTACTGACAAAATAAAAACTAGTTTTGATACAAACATATAAATTAAGTAATTTGTTAATTTTTGAATAGAAACCTTAGCCGACAATGGCAGCAGAAATTAAAAAAAATGGAGGGGGCAAAGCTTATAAAAAAAATGTACCAAATTATTTTGCTTGATTATTTTTTTGCTGCTATGTTAAAATGCTATTCTTTTTTTATTATTATTATTACGATGCTTGTTTTGTTCTATAAAAACTATGTTTAGGTCTGTTTGCTTCTTGGTTGGATCTGTTATGATAGACAGATTTATATGTTACAATCTTGTGTGTTGATTATATTTTGTTGAGGATTATTACTCGAGCTGAACCGAGTTCTTAATAAACTTGAATCCAATAGATTTTAGGGTAAACATTGCAATGTGCTTGAATTAAGTAAGAATATTGGGATATGTAATGGTCGAAATTCAAACCTCAAATTTTTCATTTATTCATTTTAAATAATGAATTTTTCAGTCTCAACGCTACTTAAAAAACAAATAGGCAAACGCACATAACAACAGTAGTTAATTCAATGTAATAAAAAACTTGGAAGCAACCTCAAATTCGCAATTAATTTTGAAGTCTAATAATAATATCTACTACTACAAGGTGGAGAATCTACTATCACGTGAAAGGAAATATCTTGGAATCCATAAATAAATATTGGTGCTTATGGTGTTTTAATGTGAGCATTGAAGAATTTGTCATTGAAATCTACAACTTGAATTAAAGTCCATTATATTGTTATTATTATGTAGGAGTAGTAAGTAGTTTCATCTCCTCTCACAACAAAATGTACATAGTCCATAGAGGTTTGAAATTGAATGATAATACTATTACTACATAGCAGATGCATTTGATATTGATGATCGTATCTGGTGAGTTTGGTTGGCAACTTGGCACATGAAATTGATCCGTTAATGGCGTTTGAATGCTGCACTCTGATCCGTAAGAGTAATCAAAGCTAAAGTAACAGAGGCCCCTGTCGAGTTCTTAATTTCTGCCTCCATATTTAGAGGCTAATCTGTAGCTATGCAACTAAATGCTTTGCATGCATTTCAATGAGAGGGGTTTGAGAATTCAATTCAAACTTTCATCAATTGAGTATTAATATTTATGGCTATGATCTGCTTGGATTGTACTATACTATATTATCTTTATAAATGCAGTAAATGCTGCATTTTTTTAATCCATTTTTTCAACATTCGTTAAGATTCTTTTGTAAACTCATCGTGATGAAGATTATATTAATCTACTCCTATTATATTTTGTTTGAAAAAATTCTTGTCATAACCTCTCTACTTGTGGTAGGAGAGATATGCATTAATATTAGAAAGGAACTCGACACCATACTAATGGATGATGAGATTGATTCCTAAATTAATCGTTGCATGGACATATACAGAAAATTTAAGTATTGTAGACATTATTATCGTATACACACACAACACTTAGTATTAAGTTTGTTTTATAGGGTGGGTCAAAGTCAAACTTTATCCTCCCATTATGCGCTGTATTTAGTTTACTAATGCATTAGATATTATTCCATCTATTTTAAAATGAGTGTCGCTTTAGCCAATTGCACACAGAGTAAGGAATGGAATAAAGTAGGCAAATGTCATAGCAATTTTACCAAATTATCGTAATCAACTATTAGTTTGTTTTTCATTAAAGAAAAAATAATTCTTTGGAAGTAGTGTAACATAGTATTAATTGAAGGGTACAATTGAAAAGAAAAAGTTATTATTACATTGAAAACTGAAAGTGACATTCATTTTGAAACAATTTTTTTTTTACTAAAACGATATTCATTTTAAAACTGAGAGAGTGAGTATAAAAAAAATAAAAAATCTTTGAAAAGGAACCAAGGGCCTCGGCCCACATACCCATACACATGGTGTCGTCCCTATTCATTGGATCAGATATCAAATTTAAAAAAAATAAAATAATAATAATAATAATAAAGAACTTGACACCTTAAACAAGATACAATAGTAAAAGTTCAAATGACCTCTTATCTATAAAAATATGTGTTTTGAATATAAGAACTTATTTTTTTGTCCAAAAGGGTCCTCAACTGATATCATTCACTATTAAATAACACTAAAATATTTTTTGACAAATAAAAAGTAAAAATTTGTTACATATCATAAAATCTGATAGGACAACATAATCTAATGATTTTTATTCATGGTTCACCCTAGATGTCACCATAAAATATGGTTAAAAAAAATTCATTAGTGAGTAACTACGTCTCAAACTCGTCATTTTAAGTTACATCAAACATCAATTTTTTTTGTCCAAAAGGGTCCTCAACTGATATCATTCACTATTAAATAACACTAAAATAATTTTTGACAGATAAAAGTAAAAATTTGTTAAAAAAATTCATTAGTGCGTAACTACATCTCAAACTCGTCTTTTTAAGTTACATCAAACATCAAACAAATTGTTAAAACAGTTAACACTCGTTTTTATTGTCATTAACTATGATCTTATCTATAAGTAGACAATTGTGATGTCTTACATAATCAAAATTACCATATGCGGCAAACTAAACTTCAATTCTTCATCTACCGATTGACTCTAGCAAACAAAACAAAACGGGGAGTAAGTGCTATTAGACCAATCGAGTATACAAAAATACTCATTCCGCTCTTTTTTAAGTGTTTTTTTTGGAGAAAATTTTTGTTTCTATTTAACTATCACTTTTTAAGGTCAATGCAACATTAAATGTTGTTTTATCAATATTATCCTTGGTTATTGATTGCGGAGAGAGAAATATATAAAATTAGATGTTAAATGAATAAGGTCGTTATTGCATCAAAAGTAGTAAAAATTATTAATTGTCTTGGTTTGTATAAAATATCAAAAATAACAATTAAAAAGGAACAGAGTAGTATGAGTTAACAAAACAATTTCAAATGTGTCTACTTAATGCACATATAATTGACTTTCTTTGGTCTAGTTTATGTTTTATCTCGTCAAATGCCCCACATTTTATAAAATGCTTATAAGACCATTTACAATGGCAAATTATATTCAACAACCCTCAACATCCACTTTTTCAATTCCCAACACTCCACATCATTTTCTCTCTCTTAATTCAACACCAATTCAATTTTTACCTCTCCAATGGTTTTTTCATTCAACACCCTACCCCACCATCTTTTATTTCTTATTCTTATTTAATTTTATATTTTTGTTTTTATAATTACATCAAATTACAATTATCGATTATAATTAAATTAAAATGAAGAAACACTTAAGATTTTTTTTTTTTTTTGTAAAAACAAAATTTATTTTTATTTTCTTAACATAAATAAAATGCAATACAACAAACTAAGGATTAAAGTTGTTTGGAACAGAGGATGGGTGATTGAAATTTGAGGCAAAACCAAAATTAGACATGTTTTGAGGATTTTGGTTGGGGAATTGATTTGGGTTTTGAGGATGTTGGTTGGGGAATTGATTTGGGTTTTGAGGATGTTGGTTGGGAAATTGATTTGGGTGTTGATAATTGTTTGGATTTTGGTAGCTAAAATGGTAATCAGAAGAATTTTGGGTGTTGAATTGATTGTTAGTGGGATCCATTTCACTAAATAAACACTAAAACTTCAAAAGAAAGGCTAATACAAAGCTAATGATAAGATTAAGAGAGTGAAAAACTTGATTTTTTTTCTGTGTCCAAATCAAATGATCCAAATCTCTATTTATAGAGGAAAAAAAATTACAAATTTTGGTAAAAAAAATTATTTGCAATGAAATAATTGAGTCCAAATTATTAAGAAGATAAAAATCCAAGCAGCCAATCACATAATGTCATGTGTCTTGCTTTATCCATTTCCTCTCTTCTCTCTCCGCGTGTGTGTCGCCCACTCTCTCCTTCTGCGCGTGTAGCGCACGCGCCTGGCACAACAAATAAGCGCGCGACAGCTGTCCCCCGTGGCAGCATTCAACAAGTTGAACTCTTTCATCACTTCCCTCCTCCAACTCAGATTTTTTCCTTCTTTCAACACCCCTCATTGCATGGCTTCAACAGAAATGTGGAGGATTTACAGTGAAAGTTGAGCATGACTCTTTGAGTCATTTTAATATAGTGGATGCTGATTTTGGAGACATCTATGTTAGATTTGAAGAAGTGCTCAATTCCATCATAGGTGAGTGTTCTTATTTTCAAAATAAATTGCCAAGTCGGATGAAGTTATTTAGTAGAGGGGTGTACGTTACATTACATGATATTTAATTTTTTTGACGCAATGTTAAGCTACATGATGAATATCAATTAAACTGTATTTTTTTCTATTTTGCATTCATGATCGAAGTGGGTTAACTACACTTGTTTTGTAGGCGTATAATTTATTGATGTGTATTGGTGCTGAGGTTGGGTTTGATGGTGTGTTCTCTAATGAGGTTGTTGCTCATTTCATCCAATTTATAAGGATGACTGACTAGAGGGAAGTGGGCAAAGTAGGGTTAGACATTTAATTTGGAGTGTTGGTGTGGCTCTTTCGTTTTTTTTAAGAAATCAAATTATATTCAATGATTATGATGGTACATATATGGTTGACTGCAATGGTGTTATTTCTCACATTAAAATATTTTCGTGGAGTTGGTTTGTGTTTAGAATGGATATGTTAAGGTTTAAATTTTGGGAGTTTCCTGTGTTCTTTTAAAAAAGATGGATTTAATTGAGTCTTGAAAATACTTAGGGGGCGTTTGTTTGACGGTTTAAAATTTCATTCCTGGGATTAACCTTTCCTGGGAAATAATAATGGGTATCTTATTCCTGAGTATTTTTAGAAAATTGTGTTTGGTAAATAATTGTCAGATTCATGGGAATTGTTTGTGATAGTGGGTATATGGGTAGTTATTTCCATTTTAGTACCATTTACATGGGAATCTTTTATTCCCGCCCACTTTCTTTGGGAATAAAATCATGGGTAAGTGGAAGTTATTTTTTTCCTAGGAATTCTTTATTCCCAGGAGTTATTTTTTTAACTTTGTAACAAACATAGGAATCTATAATTCCAACCTCCATGTTCCTGGGAATAATTTTTTAAACCAGGAAACAAACACCCCCTAAGAATCTTTTATACATTTTTTTTTTTAAGGAAACCTAAGAATGAATTAGAACAAACACTAACTACCTTTTTTTGGACTCTTATATTATAATCACTTAAAAAATATTTTTTTTATTTTTTAATATTTTTTTTTGAAAACTTACGTATTTGTCTAAGTAGTATTCAAGATGTTAGATAATGTTTTTCTTTTTTGGTACAAAAGAGGGCAAACATCCAAGAAGAAAACTACAAATCTAAACGAACATTTCGAGGCACGCAAGCGTCGGATTTGTCATCAAAGAGAATATTTTGAAGCTCCCTTGGAGGAGTCTCCATTACATGGAAATCAAAAGCGTTCAAAGTTAAATTGAAGTTAGCTAACCAATCAGCTGCTCTATTACCTTCACGCTAAGTATGGTTAATTTGAACATGCCAATTCATGTTTTTAAACTCACAAATGCGCCAAGTCAAGGTAGGAGCACTCCCATTAAAATTGTAATTTCATGTTATCATGTCGACCAACACCTTGGAATCACTATAATTTATTCATGATTGTATGTATCTAACTATAATATGTACAATAAATTGAAAGAGAAAAAAAGTGATTTTATGAGTCACAAAAATATAGTTAGTGTCATTTAAATTCGTTCTTAGTTAGCCTCATTTTTTAGGACGACATCATAGAACTTCCCTAAACTTTTGATTGGTTTCATAACCCTAGTCCCCTCTTTTCATTAATTTCCATTGAGATGCCCTTTGCAACCTAAGTTTGGTTTTAACATAAACTTATGAAAAGGAACGGTATGAGATAAAGACAGATACTGGTACATACTATTAGCCAACAAAAAAAAAATGGTACATACCTAAGATATTGAATATGGTTAATAAAAGAGGTATTTTTGTTTTTATGGAAATTAAAACCCAACCAAGTGCTTGATGGTCAATCTCGTTTCTACTGAACTCAATAAACTCTGATATCTTCCCTTAGACATTCTGCTCTTATCCACAACATTAGACATTCGATTATTATACCAACTCAAAAATAAGTACGTGCAAATTAATTTAAACTACAACTGATCTTTACATTATTTTTCATTACACGGTACTATGATTTTGTTGTGTATTTATTTTCGCACTTCTTTTTGCTGGTAGCATGGTACACATATTTATGAATTAAAAGTTGTGTGGTAACGGTAACTAATAACTTATCGGTTGCTCAAAAAACAAATATCCGGAAAATTTTCATTTAATTGTAATTCGGTTGGTAAACTCCATAGATATTGGTTTGAGAGACTGAGTTTTGAAATCTGGATTCTCTATTTTTTCCATACTTACAGTGTTTGAGTTTGGCCATCAAGTTACTTGTTTAACAAAAAAAATTAACTAATCAGAAAAAATTTAAGTTCCACAAATAATAAAAAACTTGAAATGAATGCACAAAGAGTAATAATCATCATCTTACGAACCGATTTTATAAGAATGAGTTATTCTCAATATAAAATTTAATATAATAGTAAAGTCTATCAATCCGGATCATCCACTAATTATATCTCACAACAAGCTCATGCCTGAAATGAGTTTTTAAAAGTATTTAAACTCTATCAAAGTCTATCAATTGGCTTGTTGTATATTTTCCTCCCATTTTGTTCGCAAGCAAAAGTATTTAAACTCTATTTTTTAGTGGATTTCATTTAAACTCTAGTTGATTATAAAAATAAAAATAAAATAGTCAATTTTAATTAATATTGTTAATTTAAAATCCACTTGGGTTTGTTTGGTGGTGTTGACTTGAGACCTTTGAATGTGCTCCTCCTCAAGGTCCCAAGATCAATTCTCCATGTGTCAATTTAGGTGGGTTAATTTAGTTTCTTCAAAAAAATATTTTTAATTGATAACTCCCACCGCCTTCACCTTCCTTTCATCCAAACCTTCTTTTAGCAAAGATGTAGATGCTTTTGCAGGTGGCACGATGAGTGTTGTCGACCCTCCGCACCACCCTTCGTCCAGATCTCCTCCGTGCGACCATGCAACAAGAGCTTGTTTCGTTGTGTGATGGCAACGGTAAATTTGAGTGTAAAACCCCTTCTTGATCGTGAAAATGTTTTGGCTAGTTTCTTGTTTCATGAAACTATCGACCATTTACTCAATATCTTCCTTAAATTATACCCGACCACCTCCATTGATTTGTGGCCAGGAAGAAACTTGATCGGATAATTACTTTTCACTATCAATTCGAGACAATATATATCGAGATACATAGCAATACTCTCTCTTTTTTATCTTGCACAACATAAAGACCGAAAGACATGCAAAACTCAAAACTTGTCTTACGATATGGTGCATTGTCACTGGAAATGAAGCGGATGTGGTCAGATTGATATGATCCATGACATTGTTCTATCATAATCAAACATAAGGACTTGCCTTAGCGATGATGTACCAAAAGCAGATGGAACTAAAGATCAAATTACTAGTAGAACATAGTGCATGGTTGAGTTGATGATGGTAACAAGGTTGATCCTTATTACCGTTTCTATTCTTATTATAAATGAAATGAATTAAGTTTTCTCTTGTAAAAAAATAAGGTTGATTCCAATCATAATAAAGATTTTTATGAAGTTATCTCAAAGTCCAAAAAGAAAAATTGAAAAAATATGGGATGCATGGATGTTGATATTATTCTGTATGGTTGGTTCTTATACTACTTTTTAGGCTAAAGTGCACTTTCCCCCTGTTTCGTTGTTTGATGTCGGCGGTAGATTTGGGTGTAAAATCCCTTCTTGATCGTGAAAATGTTTTGGCTAGTTTTTTGTTTCGTGAAACTATCGACCATTTACTCAATATCTTCCTTAAATTATACACACGTGGCATGCCACATAGACATTGATCGGTCAAAATTGACCAAAATGATCAAAGATGCAAATGGGCTAAATCTTAGGGGGCTAAAATTGTAGTTTTTGTATTTAGGGGGTCAAAATTGCAAATTTTTGAAAGTTAGGAGGAGAAAAGTGCACTTTAACCTACTTTTTAATGTAGCCTCGACCTTTTTTATTACTATTATTTTCTTTTTCTTTCCTGGATTTTGTTTCCTTTTGTGTTTTTAATATATAGTTTTAGCTTATGCACGCAAAAAAGAATTCCCAAAATTTATTTCATTATCATGAATTATTTAACATGTTTTTCAATAAAAAATGCTTTAGAATAATCCAATCTATGGAAATCAAGACAAATTCCCAAATTAACTTCTTTGGTTTTTTTCCTTTTCTAATTAACCTTTAAATCTAGGTGTATTCTTACTTTAGACAAGATGGTAGATCTATCATCCTTTCTAGCAAGGAGGATATATATGCAATCGCTCTCTTAAACTTTAATTATTTCTTCTTCCTTGTTTCTTTTGCTTTGGCACAACATGCAGTTCAATTGCTATAAGTCTATAAAGATTTGATCAAACAGCAGACAGCATTATGTCCCTATTAATTTCTCTCATTGACTTTTTAATAGAGGGGTGCCATATTTAGAAACTCACCAAATTAATTTTCTTTAGCTTGGGTCGTCCACATGAGGTATCCTATAATGTGAGTTAATGACCGACTCAAAATGTGTTTTAAGTTTCTTTTTTACATAGATTAAAAAAATTAAACAGACGAGTATAGTATGTTTATTAGTTATTTTTCTGATTATAACTTCTAATTAATAATATGTGCATCACTTGCAAGTTATTATACTTCTCTTTACATTTATGATAAGGTCATGTACGCCGATAGTTAATAAGATTAATTTGTGTCCCGTGAGCATAGCTCAGTTGGTACGACAATTCATTATTATATGCAGGGGCTGAGGTTCGAACCCCGGACACCCCACTTATTTACCTTATAAGGTGAATTCTAGCCACTAGACTACCCGACCAAAAAAAAAAGATTAATTTGTAAAAAATATAATATTAATTTGATAAAACTATTATTTTATTTCTTTCATTTATATAGTATCCTTAATTTGTGTGTGACAATCTAACATAATTTAGTATGACACTTATAATTAATGGTGTATATGAAGTGTAATTTCTTGAAGCATACATATAATATTGATTTGAAGGTAAAATTAGAATAAATTTTAATTTTACCTTCGGTCCGTAATACTTTTCATATTTACAAAACAAAAAGAAGCTCATTTTAAGTTTTCAATGCAATTTTAATTGGTAAATTCTCTAATTTTATCATCTAATTAATATTATGTGAATCACTCCTAGATTATTATCCTCCACTTAACATCAAAGGAATACAAAGTGGCAAGCTAGCATATATATTTTTTTTATCGGATGAAATTAATGTAGGACATACTCTTTGAAATGAAACACACATAAAGTGGTAGTATAAACATTGGTTTCACTCAATAAAAGAGCGAGTGCTAAAGAGAGTGATCAAAAGAGAATTTTACTAGCATTTCTCAAACAAAGTACTACCTCCGTCCCTAAATATAGGAGCATTTTGTCAAAATTACAGAGATTAAGAAAGTTGGTTGTAGTATTAAATTTGTATATAATTACTATTGTTTTTACAATTTTATCCTTAAGAGAGAGAGTTAATTTATGTTTTCAACATAATATTTATTGTTGATTGAAGAAAAAGATGCAAAATAAATAAGGGTATGTTAGTAAAGAAATAATTAATGTACTTGGTAATACCAAAGGGGTCTTATAAAAAGTGACAATTTTTTTTTTCAAAAGGATCTTATAATTAGGGACGGAGGTAATATTTGATATGTCTCAAAATGTTTGCGATATAATTTCAAGCTTCTTATCATATGATAAACTAAATTTTTTCACGACTGGGAAGTATGATAAGGCAGCAAAATAAGTCGTGAGCATTTTAGTAGAACCGAGTTCGATTATTTAATTAATGAAACTGTTTTTAGTCATATATTAAACAGTGTCCTAAGAGCGTTAAACATCTAAAATAAGTAAGTTTTCATAGAAAATTTGTGCAATCATTACTTTATCAAAAGCAACATCTTATATTTTCAAGTTAAAAAATTTATTTGTAGATTCCTTAACCATTATCTTGGGGGCACAAGTTAGCAAGTATAATTCAAGTTTTTAGCAAGGAAATGGAGTGTAATACACTCCAAATCATTCATCAAAATTGACAGGTCCTGAAAACTGGTTCAACCCTAAGAATCTACATTTTGAAATAGTCAAGAAACCACACTCATTTGTCCTTTCTAATACCCTAAAATCAACTTAAAATTATTTTGTCACATTACCATTTTTATCTTGTTGGTTGCAACTCGCAAGAAAATTGTTGATACACCCGTACCAATTAATAAAGGCACACCCAGATACATGATATTTAAATTTATGGTCAAATGCATCTAAAGGTCATTTAAGTTTTTCGTTTTTCCCAAAGTCGTCCTTTAAGTTTCAAAAGTCCCAAACAAGTCATTTTAGTTTTTGAATCGTTTCAAACAAGTCCTTTTAGAGGATGATGGTGATGATTTAGATTATAGCAACAAAGAGCATTATCCACCATTTGCCATGCTCTAAAATGACTTGTTTGAAACGATTCAAAAACTAAAAGGAAGCAATTACCAACTATGCTATCTACAATAGGACTTGTTTGAAACGATTCAAAAACTAAAATGACTTATTTGAAACTTTTGAAACTTAAAGGACGACTTTGGGAAAAATGAAAAACTTAAAAGACCTTACATTTGACCTTAATTTATTGAAAATTTTAAGAAGAATTCGATATTTGATTAAGAATCTCACCTAGCCCAACTTCTATGCATGGAACATTGGTTACAAATTTAAATCACACTATTTGTAATCAGCATACATATTATTGCTTCTTACCAGCTACATGCTGTGACTTATGTTATTGAATTGAATTGTTGTACATATTGTACTTTATCTACATATGCAATTAATTAAAGACATACTTTCTGTGCACAAATGGTCCTTTTTCCATGGTTTGAAACTATTGATCGATGCTTACAATCAGAAAACTTGAATGACAAAATCTAATCAGTACTCTGTTGAATTTTGAAAGTAAAGATTCTGAATTTTCATGTAGGTATTCTGAAATAAAAAGTTCAGCTTGAGAAGACAACAAATGAATGATGGATCATCTGCTAACATTAACTACACTGTGATGCTGAGGTTAAAACAAATACTCCATTTTTTTTTCCCTTGAAAAACCCCAAGCTCTCTTCATGAATAATCAATGGCCTATATTATTGTTGTGTATTAATTTAATCTAATACTCCCTCCCACCCTACTTACAAGCACTACTTGACGCTAAAATATAGATATATCGCTTCTATCATGATAAATGAAACGATGCATTCCCGTTTGAGGCTCTATATATTTGCATAGAAGTATTTACTTTTTTCGTTGCTCTCTTTGATCTCGATTAGAGGAAGAAGAGATAAAACATATCTCACTTCGCTGAATATATTTTTAACTTAAATGTAATTTTGATCTTTATTTAAAAAAAATATTTTTGCCCCCATTTTAAATGCATCCATCAAAATCTAATAGCATCCCACAAATTTGCAAAATAGCAAAAAAAATATCCTTAAATTCTAATAGCGTCCATCAAAATCATCCTCCAATTAACTTTTTCCATTTCATACCATGAGGCATCACAATAAGTGTGTACGTGACACTCTACATTGATGACACACTTGAATCCTACACATACTTAGAACACACATATATTAGAAAAATTGTTTCTTCGCTATGTTGTCATCGAAACATCAAACAATGTTTCTTTGATTTGTTGTCATCAAAATATTCGGTGTGAAGTATTGTGACTTATAAACTAAATTGGTTCTTGCGGTCTTAATATTGTTAGTTGAGTTTATGATAAATGTTAACGAGTGTTCCTGGGACACTCTTTAATGACTATAAGTAGCAAGTATTTTTAAAAATACATGTAATCAATGTATTGGAAATCGAAATGTTTGACTTTTTTAAAAAATACTCCTTCCGTTTCAAAATATATGTCCAAGTCAACCACTTTACATATGCCAATGCATAATTTTGACTGTTAATATCTTTAATTTTCTAAAGTAAAAATTATAAAAATTTAATATTTTGAAAATATTTGTCGAGACAAATCAAACAACATCTTACATGCTAATATTTGTATTTATATATTAGTTAAAAAGTATGGTCAAAATAAGTCAAATGAATAGTGCACATTGCAAAAATTGGACATGTATTTTGAAACGGATGGAGTAATTGCTTATTTTAGTATGCTTAAAGAATACCCCAAGACACTCGTTATCAAGACCCTAGTTTTATTAACCAATGTAAAAATCTTCGACCTTCATTTTGTAAACTTTTGGGTTAGAACATATTATATGGTTTGGTGGTTTTGGCGGGAGTTAGTGTTATTGGTTTGTTTTGGAGCTCTAACGTGGTTTGGGTAGCAATTGTCATGATATGCATTTAGTTTTTGTATCAGTGGGTATGCGTTTGCTCTTTTATTTATTCGTTGCACATAATGTGCCTAGTTTGGATCCTATGATATATTTTTGTTTTTTTTTATATAACAAGAAAACTTATATTAATTTCATACCAAAACAAGTTATACGATAATGTAAATATTGGAACAGTCCAGGTGTGCTTGGTTGAACATGCCACATCTTCATCATCAACTGAAGTTAAGTCAACAAAATAAATCACACGCATATGCATATATATATATATATATATATATATATATATATATATATATATATATATATATATATATATATATATATATATATATATATATATATATATATGTTTGGGAATAGACTAAAAGAACCGAAAGGACCTATGGTCTAGTCTACATCAAACTTCAGCTAATATATACATTTGCATTTTTAAATAGAGAAGAATAAGTTTCTCTTAGAGCCTATTTAGCTAAAAATTTCACGCTACTTACAACTCAAAAAGTCTTTTAGACCTATTATACTATAGACCAGTAATAATTTATACAATAAATATTTTATTTTTTTAAAAGAAGAATAAATATTTTATTATTTTAATAAAAAAAATATTAATGACATTCCTCTCTTTGGACAAATCTTCTATCAAATGTATTTCCAATATTATTCATTAGTTTCAAATGTATCCCCCATATTACTAATTTAATATCATCATAGTCTATATAAATTTTAACTAAGGAAAAATAAATATTTATAACTTCAAAGATAATTTTGATTTGAAATAGTATTAATAACTTCAAAGTTAATTTTGGAATAGTATTAATATGATAGGCTGGACTGATAAAATGATTTAATTTCAATGACCATATTAAATATGCACTTAATTTTTATTTTTTTACAAAAATATGTACTTAATATTTCTAACGTTTTTATATATGTAAGTTCGTCATCCTTCAAAAAAATATATATATATGTAAGTTCGTCAAAAAGAAAAAGAAATTTTTTAAATATATAATTTGTTTTAAAAAAAATATGCATAAGTAATCATGTTTGATGTTATGAGTATTTTTGTAACAACCGCCTCAATGTTAACAGGTTCATAAACATTTTTTCAACGAACTTGGCTGAAAAAAACAAGCAACTGTTTAAATATCGCATGACTTAAGGGCCAATTTGTATATAAAAAAACTTAAAGGACCAATTTTAACAAAAATTTAAAGAACTAATTTGTTGTAGACATTTAACCTAAAAGACCGCGGAAGATATTTGGCTAAAAATAACTAACTTTCGTTTCCAAACATTAATTTAAAAAAGTTTAGAAGGAAATTTTTCATTAATGATCATATCACAACTATCTTATAATTCGAACCATGTTCCTTGAAGTTACAAAATCAAACTAAGCACTACTAATTGCTACTAACACATATTGCTCACAATAACGACAAGAGTTGAACTTACGTTTTTACGGATAAAGATCGACTATTTACCAACTAGATCAACCTACACTTTTACTCCACAACCAAACAAGAAAAAAAAAGTATTGTTTTTTTCTTCATTCAAATTCCCTCCCCATCTTTCTTTCTAACAAACAAAGTACTGATAGTAACGTCTTTTGAAGAATGGACTACGGTTGTACTTTCCAAGTGAGAGTGTAGTCAACTAAAGAGCAACAGAAATTCTACGAAGTAAAGGACCCCAAACTAAACCGTTATTATTTCCTTAAGAAAAGTTCACATTCATATGAAGGGGGTGCTTCCACCTGATATATCATAACAAACAAGTAGTATAACAAAATTAATTATAATTTCAAACAGAAAAAACTATGAAACATATTTTAAATAAAGGGTAATGTTATCCGGTGCCTCGGGGGCACGGTTAAGGAGCATTAAATGAACAAATTTCACTTGTTTATCGCCTTTCTCTTTTGTAACTAACATTTTTCAGCTTTCTTAAGCATACCTTGTGCTTGAGGGGCTGTTTGTTTCTATAATATATTTTGCTTAGTTTCTTCAAAAAAAAAATTGGTTTGAAAAAAACAATATGATTCACAAAAAATTTACAGAAATAAAAATTGGTTTGAGTAAAATCTGCGAGAAAAAAAAAATTGTTAAGAAATGAAAAGGATGTAGAAATGTAAATATGAAATGGAAAGGAAAATTTGACGGACTATTAAATATAACTTTTTTTTTATTTTAATTAGTTATCTTATTTGTTACTTTAATTAAAATAAAATAAATGAAATCTGTTTATTTATTACTCCTTAACCGATGTCCCAAGGCACCAATTAGCAACACCCTTAAATAAAGTTGTGGTCATTTTAATATATCTCCTCTCCCATCGACCATAGTATTGAATTTAATTTCCTTTCCCTTTCTTAAGGCACCGTTGTATATTTAAGATTGATGTTCATCTCACCTATTACACTTGTTTTTCTTTCATTGCTAGTACAATAAAAAAAGAATTGATGGTTTACTACTTGATTGATATTAAATATTATTGGTGTAGTGTTCGATAATAACTATTATTATTACAATTATTTATTATTAGTAAAAATAATAAAGAGTTCAGTTAGCTCTAAATTAAATTAAAAGCAGTTGTAGTTTTTTTCTTTCTCTATTGTTTCTAAGAGTCTTAAACACCGACTCTTTTTTTTTTTTTTTTTTTTTTTTAATTTAATTTCTTATAAGCAATGAATGAAGGAAAGGGCCTCCTTCTGCAGTTTGTGTAATTGCAATATTTACTACTCCACAAATTTCCAATTCCTGCATAGTTCTTGGGATTTTTCCAAACAATTAATACATTTCTTGGCCTCAATTTACACTCTTCTTCTACCCAATATTACTACTTCAATTCAATTCAATTCTTCTCTCTCTTCTTTCTCTCTCTACACCTTACACCCTCCTCAATTTAATTAAGCTTTAATTCACTCCCCTTCATTTACTTGTATAAATTCCCTTCAATCCCTCTCCATTCTCACAACATCAAAAACACTCTTATTCTATTTTTTGTTCTTCCTTCTTTTCTCTTCTATATCCAAAAAACTCGGTGAGTAATCATGAATATTTTCTTCTTCTGCTTCTTCTTCTCCCTTTTCTTATCTTTTAATTCATTGTCTTATGCTTTATTTATTTACTTATTAATGTTTTTTTTATTATTATGTATTTTGTAGAAAACAGAGGAAAACAGAGGAAGAAGATGAGTAGAAGAAACGGAAGTGGGCCAAAGCTAGATTTGAAGCTGAATTTGTCACCACCAAGGGTGAACAGAAGAATGGAATCATCACCAACACGATCAGCGTCGGTGTCGCCGCCGAGTTCATGTGTTTCATCTGAGAATGGATCAAGCAGCCCTGAAGCAACCTCCATGCTGTTAGTAGGTTGTCCTCGTTGTCTCATGTATGTGATGCTCTCTGAGAATGATCCAAAATGTCCAAAATGTCACAGCACCGTTTTGCTTGATTTTCTCAACGCTGAGAACAACAACAATAAGAAGAGTTAGAGTAATAACAGAGTTAGAAACAGAGTACTCTGTTTCAAACCTCTGTTTTTCTAAGAGCTAGGAATATTATCATTAATAGTAGTATTAGTAGCAGTAACTTATAATTTAATCCTAGGAATATGCTTTTTATTATGAGTAGTGCTACTTGCGCTCTATTTTTACCATCTTTCATTGAGGTAAAAAAATCCCAACAATTTTGTCAAAGCAGAGAAAGAGACAAGAAGTGGAGCGTAAATAGCACTATTTTAATCAATAGTAAAAAAAAAAAAATGTACTGTGAAATTTAAGAATATTAGGGGGGTTTCAGTGTAGTAGGGTTTTACATGATGTACCCTTTTAGTTTTCTTGTTGAAATTTAAGGTCAAAATCAATCTTTTAGCTTATCTTGACTTCCATTTCTCTTTTATTAATATTGCTGTTTTATCCAATTTGTTCATGTTTGACATCATTCAATAAAAATAGCGGCAACAAAAGTAACATAATATTAACATCGTATCTACGACGACAGTGTGTAGATCCTCTGAAGTACTATGAGGACAGTAAAAACTTAAAATGGTTTGAATGTTAAGGCCCACATAACCAATGTTTACACCATACTACACTGAAATGAACTCATGCGAGGTAAAATTACACATGTGCATGTCGTTGTATCCAAGCCAAGAAATATCATCAATTCATGTGCGTTTTTATTATTTATATAATTAAGAAAATTATTTACGTGCATTTGACCCAAAAAATAAATAAAATAAAAAAGTAATTAGAGAGAGAAGGAATTGCACGTTGAAATTTAAGACTAAATGGTTGGCAACTAATGAGGGTAATTAAATGTGAAAGTTGACTTTATTTAAGATTGCTTGCTAACAATTTCGATCATCATAGCAAATTTAATTTTCTAATTTCATTCAGATCCCCTATAGGTAGTCAATGGGGGAATTTTTCTTATAATAGTGTTTGAGTTTTTAATAAGAAAAATATATTTTAATATCCATCATTTCTAGGTCATGTGTATCCACGAGTATAATGAGAACAATAACGTGAAAGTTGTATGTCGTATAGTATAAGAAAATTTGATTGTGTTAGGAGGAGGAGGATGAGTAAAACTACAAAACAAAGGATGGTATAGAGAGTGGGTTGGGTTGGGTAGTTCCAAGCATTGAAAAAAAAATGGCCATTCTATTAAGACCATTTAAATCACATAAATGCAAGAGTAATTGAGACAGTTGAGCATAATGACGGAGATATTACGTCAGATGATAAATGCCAACCTTTTTTCCACCTATTTTTTTTCCTCCCCCTTCCTTAGCTAAATAAAATTATTTTGATCATTTGATGTGTTTTGAAAAGAAAAAAAGAAAAAAAAATTGCTTTGATGTCCATGATATTTTTTCTTTACATTTTGCTTCCTTTTGCATAAACCTTTATGACTCAAACCTTCATAAAGGTTTGCTCTCATTTGTGTTTATTCACCTATCAATGTATCTCGTTTCCCTTCATGCCCATTTTCCTATTCATCTATGTTCAATTTGGCGCTTTTACTCTTTTCCTTAATCATCTTAGTTAGACACATGAAACTCGTCCCAGAAGAAAATCTTAGACACATGAGAATACCATAATTGTCGTAGAGTCAGTTTCATTAGTAAAGTTTGCATTAAAGGAATGATAGACTATTAGTGGATGAATTATAGCCATTGGATTTGAAATTTCTAACCAAAAATCATAATTAGAATGGTGCTTCTTTGCAATAGTGTCTTCATCTTGTTAATGAAAGATTTTACTAACCAATGTAAATCTTTAATTTGGAAAACTTATGGGTTAGAAAGTCTTGTGATAATTAATTTAAGTCAAGAAAAGTTATACAATGACATAAATATTGAACCGATCTAGATATGCTCAGTTGAACACGCCAGTCATCACCAATTGAAGCTAAGTCAACGCCAGAAATCGCGCGTATACTCATTTATGGTGCATTTATAGATTACCAGAACGACATAATTGCACATAAATACCCTAATCAATACCGCTTGAATTTAAGTCAACACATTCTTTGGTCTTAACTTCACATTAAAGAAACTCACAACTTTAAAGAGGATTTGAAATCCTTAAAAAACATATGGCTGAACTATACCTCTAACCAGGGATAAAAGTAAACGAGTTTGTCTTGTAAAAAAAAGTAGACTAGTTTGTTCTAGGCAAATACATGCCCTAACCTACTTAAGGTCGACCACACTTTTTAAAAAAATATACAGAGATGCGTCTTTATGAAAAGTATGTTTAGCTAAATAAACAAGAGCATCAATCATTTTAAAACCTAATTAGACCTAATAAGTTGACATATTTAAATAAACACGAATATTTTTTTATAATTCACTATAATCATTAGAAAACAAACAACCACTAACATTACGATAATAACCATATTTTAGTTTTTTGAAAAGCACCCAACTTTTTTATTTTATTTTTCAATTTTCTTTTGTAAAAAACCTTTTAGGTACTTTTATTTATTCTAAAAAATGACAAGTTGTTATTTCTCAACTGCGGCTTCTTTTTGGTATGCCACGTCATTGTTTTGATGTTATTTTATGCAAACGAGTCACTCAAGAATATTGTTGGAAGCTACAATCAGGGGCGGATCTAGACATTTGATATTGGTGTGGCAAAACTTTTAAAAAAACTATATATATTAACAAAGTAGATCACTAACACTTTAAATAGTATAGCAAAATGGTTTGAGTGAGAGCATTTTAACATGGTGTTGTAGGGTTACAGGTTGTGAAGCCCCGATACTTCAAAATGGATGACGTACCGTATCCCCTGCGTATCCTGCACCGATACTTCCCGATACGTATCCGGAGAGTATCCAAATATTAAATTTTATTTTTTTAAAAAATAATTATCCGATACTTTCCGATACGCACGGATACTTGTGTTTTTTATATTATTTTGATTTCTGTTTTTTTTTTGTGTAAAAAATAAGAATAAATTACTATAATATATATACATTTTCTTTATCTTTCTTTGGTGCCCGTACGACCCGCACCACACCACACCACACAACCAATTGCATCTTTCCCTTTCTCTTAATCGTCAATATTATATTTATATTAATGTGCTACGAGCATGGTTTCTTGTGTTTGTTAATATACTTGCATATTAAAAAAATGGTTATAATTATATAGTACATTTAATTATATAATTTTTTTTATTAACGTATCCCAGCCGTATCGTATCTTGATTTTTGAAATTTTTCCGTATCGGCGTATCGGTGCAGTGTCGTATCCGTATCGTATCTCGTATCCGGGCTTCACAGGTTACAGGTTCAATTCTCTGCAACACCCTTTTTATTAATATTAATAATTTAAAAAAAATAATCATAACTGCAACTTAGCAAGAGTTGAACACATGTCATACAAATCATCCATCAAGTATAAACCGCTAGGTCAAGAGAGAAACCTGTGACATGTAAGCAACTTATATTATATATATAATTATTTAAGTCTAAGTATATGAAAAAAAAAAAAAAAGGAAATAATCTGGTATGGCAACTGCCACACCATGTTTCAAACTGGATCCGCCCATGGCTACAACAATTCATACACAATATAGTTTGTATGTCACTAATCAATTAATTAATTTTTTAATATATTCTAAGAAAAAATGAGAATAATTATCAGATACTGATTATAATTTATCATAAAAATCATATGGGTGGCAAGTGTATGTAACTAAAGAGTTACCGAAAATTAGTGCTTTTTAATATATTCAAATAAGAATGAGGAGTTAAATATGTTTTCGGTCTTTTATAAACATTTTAAGTTTTCATCTTAGTCTCCTTAGAGATTTTCTTCGGCTTCTGGTCCACCAAAAACTTTCAATCACCACTTTTTGGTCAATTTATGTGTATCATTCAAAAAAATTGATTTTTTTTGTACTCGTGTTTACTACATTATAGAATCTCTTACGCAAAAGTTTAAATTTCTTTAATAAGGGATAAATTAAATATGAATATGTATATTTTTATTACTTCAAAATTCATAATTAATTCAATTTTTGTTAAAAAAATTCTAATTCTTTTGGGAGAGATTATTATAGCATTTTAAACATTCCTCTAAAAATCCATTTAAAAATATGAAGGGTACACATGACTTGACTTAAAAGTAGGGATTAAAAGTGTGGTTGAAAAACTTTTAAGGTCTAAAAATCGAAAAAATACTTTAGGAGACTAAAACAAAAAATTAGAATATTTATAGGAATCAAATACATGTTTAATCCAAAACAGAAAATAATTATAATACACCATAAAATTTTTGCCAAGCTTGTGACCTAAGTAGGGTCATTAAGATGTTGGAAGGTCTTTGATGTGTGAAAAAAAATAAAAAATAAAAACAAAACAAAATACACCATAAAATTTTTAAACTTCATTTTTTTCTCGTTGTCTTCTTTCATGAACAAATACATCCAATTATTTGTTGAAAGGAATGGTCTGTTTTGTTCGTGGTGTTGGAAGGACTGCCCAAGCTACGAGCAGACATTCCAAGTGGTGCTTCATCATAAATTGTTATTGGAGCTAATAGTTGATGCCCTTTATTTATAGATTATGTCAGTTTTGTTGCACTTTCTCAGTTATGTTTATTATGAGCTGTTTTTGAAGTTTGAGCAGCAGGTTTTGTTTCGTATTCAACTATGGTTTATGTTAATCGACTTGCTTGAAAAAAAAAAATCCTATAGCCAGTAATGACACTTTTAAGGCCCTATATCTATCCATGTCTTTTGGTTCTGCATGATTTTAACTACAAGTGCTAAATTTGAAATGATATAGTCAAATAAAAACTGTGAGACTTTCTATTGCAGTAAAGGAATCGTTCTAAAACTTCGCCCTCAAATAAGGCAGAAGCCTCCCTCAACAAATATGGTATTGAGACCATAAGAGTTCCAAATGGGAACAAATTTTCCTGAAGGGACAAAAAAAAGGGAAATATGACTTAGAAATGTGTAGGGCAAAGGAGGGGGAAGAGAAAGTTGAGTAATGCATTCAACTTTGTACAAATTGCTCAATGGTGACTTGAGCGATCTATTTATAGAGTTGAAAACGTAACAGTAAAAAAAGTGGACGGCTCATATCAAATGAAAGTTAGGAAACATACGTCTTGATTGAGCTCGATAAGGAATGGAACATGGAGAGCGCCTGTAGGCGTGTGTCCGACACACATCGACATAAGTAAAACGTGTCAATGAGATCTGACGTGGAATGAAATAAAAATTTCAAATATTTTATTTAAGGTTGCAGTTTCTAAAAAATAATACATCACATAGTTATGACCCAGCCAATAGACGACAACATACGTGTGGCAGTCAAGTTGAATGTGTCCTCTTCCATTTTACAAAGTTGGATACCCCTCAGGAGACCAACTGACAAACGACGATAACACACACATGTCCTACATTAATCTTATATACATCAGTATTATGTTAGCTCTTTCCAATGTGGAATTTTTAGGATTTTTCAATTTACACACTAGTATGCCCCATGTTCCAACACAATTAAATCCAACCAAGATGGATCAATCATCAAACTGAGTCTTTATTTGGCCAAGATTTTCTTTTTGTAAGTTTATTTGTACAAGACTTTTTTTAGTTAGCTTAATTTAGTAGTACAGGTTAAGTTACTTGGATTTTATATATAAAAAAAAGTTAAGTAATTATTATTGACTAGTTTTTTTTTGGTCGAAAGATATGAGATTTCAAAAAAATTGCAGTATAACCAAAAATTCGGTTAAAACCACGTGTCAAGGGTCGAGGCCCATGATGGGCTGGATTTGAGAGAGGAGCGTGAAATGCTTCAATCCTCTACCAGGGTTATCCTCCCCCAACCAAACAAGGAAAGAAAAGGAGGTTTTGAGATGACACTTTAAGACGAACACACTCGAAAGTTCTGTACCAATCAAAATGGGTTTATCGTTTGAGACTTCTGATTAATTTTAACTTTATTAGTTCGTTCTCTTAGATTTTTGGATTCATCTTTTTTATTTTTGTCAAGAGCTATCCACATTAGATTTATGATTTATATTCCATCTTTTTAATTTTTCTTTCTAATATATGTTGTCTTACTTTGATAAGTTCCTCCTCTGATTTGCTTGCATGCCATTGATAAAGAGAAAAAAAAAAAGCATTAATCCTTGTTTTGCGTAAGAGTTTTGCACACTCATGAGTAACTGTTCATTCCTAACCCCGTTTCAGTATCCATTCTTGATCTTTATTGATTTGATTTCATGTTGTGCTGAAGTCTTTAATTATTTGTGCCAAATTCATAGTAGAATAAGTTTGACTTTGTTCCTTCTTCTTCAAAGGAAGCTCTCGCGTTATTGCTTCACAGTCAAGTAAATGATCAATAAACACGACTACAATTTTTTACATTGAGATTGGTGAGGTTTAGCATGGAAAAGGTACTTTTTTTTCACCATGGGAAAGTTAGTTTTTGACCATTAGATCAAATCAAGAACACATCCTTATCATACTCGTTCATCACTAAATTTTCTTCTTTTCTTCTATTCATAGATGACTTTTTTTTCCTCATTTTTTGCACCGATTTCTTTCTTTGGTTGAAGGCTAATTGGGTACTAATCAAAATTTTCCAATTTTTTTATTTTACATTTATCATTTTTTTTCTATTTATAAACATTTTTTTCCCTTTCAAAAATAAAAACAAAAGATACTGTTAAAAATATGTTATGCTTTCATTTTAATAAAATTATAACAGTTTGTGTTATTCAAATATAATTAATAAATTCCCTAAAAAAAAATATAATTAATAAATTCCCTCAAAAAAATATATTCAATAAATAGAAGAAAATCTAGTGATGAGGGAGTATGATAACAATGTGTTCTTGGTTTGATCTAATGGTCAAAAACTAACTTTCCCATGGTGGGAAAAAAATAGCTTTTTCATGCTAAACCTCACCTGAAAGATTACAAACCCTTTATAGACATACAACTGCTCAAACCATCAGCACTCCCATGAGACAATGATTGTTATGGTGAAGAAAACTCAAACCTAATCTTCATATTTATAATAATGCTCTACTTATTTTGTTATTTCCACTATTCCATGTGGTACTTTGATGGATATCCACTTAGACACAACGGATAGCATTTGGATGACATTGACCAACCACAATATCACAAGTGGCTTTTCTTCTTTCTCTTTCCTAAGGTCTTTTTGTTTTTTATACATTTGTGACATTATAGTTAACCAATATCACCTAATTATTTTCGAGACACAACATATCCTTCCTTCATTCAATGCTCACATTTACTTTGACTTCAACTTCAGTAAAAGGTTGTCCACCTAATCAAACCACATTTGCAAAAGTAACACTATGCAACTTTTCTCTCCTTTAGACTTCACAATTAATCCTCGAATCTTTTACATTTAACTTTGTATGTGACCAAAATCTTTACAATAATAATAATGAAATTTGATATTATCTATGATTCTTCTACAATATTAATCACCCTAATTCTTTCCATTTCAACCTTTATTCAATAATATTGGATTGTCTTCAAATGATTTATCAACGCCCATCATTTGTTGACTATCCTTCAGTGATCTCTCCCCTCTCATTTGTTGACTGTTAATGTGGTTTATAAGACTTAGCTAGTGAAACCAACACGAGAAATTTTTGTTCTTCATCTTTTATATTTTCTTATGTATTCATATATAAGTACAAATACAAACTCGTTAAACTTATTAATATGATCAAAACGTGTATCTTCCATCTTCAATAAGTACAAACTCGTTTTCATCATCAATCAATTGATTAATGTTGTGGAAGCAAACTTGCATTCAAATAAATCCCGCAATTTCTTTGGAGGAGATTCTTTCTAACATATAAAAACTTTCATATGTGGAGCAAGTGTCAGTTAAATTAGGCTGACTATATATATAATATATTTTATTGTAATGTAATATTTCATCTCACTTGGTTTTTCTTTTTCCAAAGCACAATCAAGGTCTCATGGACCAAATAAACAGTCTTGGATTGTGTATAACCATGAGGAGAAGTCCATTCTCCCGTAAAAAAAGGAACATTGAACTTCAATGTGACCTTAAAGTTATTTAAGAAAAAATATAACTAAAATGTTAATTAATCTCTCTTTAAAGAAAACTTATACGGTACACTCACAATTTTAAGTGTACCGGTACTCTTATTTCACAAAATATATAAATTAATGATCACTTTAATGAAATAAAAAGGTATTTATCAATATTTATATTTTAGAAAACATCATTTCATAAGAAAAATCATCATTTCATTATTTATAAGGAACATATTAAAAAATTTACATTTTGTCCTAAAAAATAATCAATATTCATTGTTATGAGTAATAAAAATTCTTAAAAATTAAATTTTATTTCGTCGAAGCTTTTGGTAAATAAAATTTAATTATCTTAGTTGTCAATGATAGAAAATAATTATTTTTCTTCAAAAAAAAAACTTATTTATTATTAATTTTACGACTTGGTGTACCAATACACCCAAATTTATTAGGTGTACCATAGAATTTGCCTTAAATAAATAGCGCGACACAATGCTTCTCTTCCTCCCTTGATTAGAGCCTTTGCTCTCTTCCCGTAATACCTTTTATTTTATTCTAGTTATTGGGACAGTAGTTAAAGAAAATATTAACTCGATAAGAAAAAAAAGTAAATAAAAGGCATTTCACTAAAAAAATTTATCACTCAACCTGCTATTTTTACAAGGAGAAAATTGTAAACCCTTTCACGCAGATTTTACAATTTTTCCACGGAAAAATTTCAAACTTCTCAAGACAATACACAATTATCCAAACCGCCAATATACCCAAAAGACTAAAGGCGTTGTAGTAAAGAAAAATTGAACTAACTCATATTTATAATAATCATCAACTTCTTTTTTCAAACTACCCGGTGCAAGACTTGAATGAATCTCGTCTTTGACACAATTTAAGTTCAAATATAAGTGAGAGGATACATATATGTAATGTCTTAATATTGTAAATTTAAATGTGATATTCAACTCACTTATTACAATATTTACTAAAAAAAAGGTCAATATATTAATCTTTCAGGCTCCCATAATGACCTAACACTTCCTTGTATTTTTTTTAACCAACATTAATCAAATTACTACATCAACTATAACATGTGGCAAACCGGTGTTAGCCCTATCCAACAGACCTGTTTAACCTGTCATTTTAGACGTGCCAAACTAAGATTTTGAACCTATCCCTCTAATTAGTCCATTCAAAAAAGTTGGCCCTAATGACCTAACATTCCTTTATATTTTTTTCGAAATAACATCAATCAAATTACTACCTCAAATGCAACTAGGGTGGCAAAATGGAGTCGTCTTGTCATAGAAACTCATTTAACCCATCATTTCTTCGCGTGCCAAACTATGGCTTTGAGGCCACCCTCTAGTTGGTCCATTAAAAAAAGCGGGTCGTAGCGGATCGGGTTGGTCCACAAGCTTTTAAAAACCGTATCGTTGCTTTTATTTGACTAGTAAAAAAAATAATTGAGCCAATCTTTTATGTTTTATTCTGAAATTTGTTGTACGATGGTATATTTATTCTGACTCTGAGATTTGTTTAATGTTGATGTTATATGGTGACATTGCTTGCTCCTCTCGGTTATACTTTTGACAACGCGTTTTGAGGCTCCAAACGTGGTTTACTTTTTCTAAATGTCGTTCTGCCCTTAAACATGTTGTTTGGATGAATGAAAAAGCAAGTTTGTGAAATGTGATTTTTGTCTCCAAACGTGGTTTTGCTTAAGCTCAGATTCATAGCTTCTACGGCAGGGGAAAACGTGGTTTCAGCCTTTAAAGATGTGTGACATGTTTATCATCCTATTTTACTCTTGCTTTCTTTGTAATTTGTTTTCTAATATTTTTAGATCTGCAGCTTGCTTTATCGTTGTTGTGGCAATAGATTGAAGAAGATGGTACATGGACTTTTTGTTAGGTTTAACTCACTGGTCTATTAAATCTCTATCATAGACTTTCTATTATTTATTTTTTTAATTTTTTTTTTGTGATGATTTGCTTTTCTTCTTTTGCGGAGAGGATTTTTTTTTATTGTTAAAAAAAGATAAAATAATTTAATGAAACTAATGTAAAGAAAACAATTCACCAAAAAAAAAATGTAAAGAAAACAATTTATAAACATATAATTTTTTTTACCTATTACTTGATAAATTATTATGAAGGAAAATAAACAAAGTTAAATATAAAAGTAATGTAATTTAAGTTGGGACCTATTTTGATAATTATGCATTTAAAAGTAATTTTGATTTAAAATATACAAACAAAATTAATTCATAAGAATCACTTTTAAACGAGTGTATCAAAACATAAATCAATTCACATCTAACTCATTTTTATCCAAAAACAATTCTCTCAAACTCAATTCTATCAAAATTCATTTTTCCCACTGCCATACCAAACACACACTTAAACATGAATCTACACAGTAAACTAAGAAAAAAGTGATCCACAATTTTACTACAAAAAAAAAGTAACCTAAGCTCTGAATCTATCAAAGAAACAAAAATTACGCACGTTGACGCGTTTTTGTTACTGTAAACGCTTAACCCGTTTTTATTACTGTAATAAATCAACGTTTAACCTAACCAAGCTTTTCATTCCACTGTAAATAAAAAAAAAAACCTATTCCACCTTTTACACAAACAAAATCCAAATCAAATCAAATAACACAAATTAATTCTTAATTTCCTTTTTTTTTTTTGCATCAATTCGATAATAAAAACTGGCGTTTTTTCTTCTTTCTCTCTACTTTGGCCAAACCCTAATTTCTGGCCACTTGAACACAATGTGTAACCGCAAAAAAACCCTAACGGAATCGATTCCTCTTTCACCACGATCCAGTAATGGTTCCATTCTTACAAGATCAGTGTGGAGTTCAAATCTTGATCACGAATTCGAGTTGATTCGATCGTTAATCGATCAGTATCCGCTAATTTCAATGGACACGGAGTTTCCCGGTGTGATTGTGAGGGCGGATCCCGGTGATTCGCCGTTCAAGAACCGTGGCGCGTGTCTTTATGCAGTGTTGAAGGCGAATGTGGATAGGTTGAATTTGATTCAGATTGGGTTAACTCTTTCTGATCATAAAGGTAATCTTCCAACGTTAGATACTGAAAATAGTTATATTTGGGAGTTTAATTTTAAGGATTTTGATGTGGCGCGTGATGATCATGCTGCTGATTCTGTTGAGTTGTTGAGGAGACAAGGGATTGATTTTGAGAAGAATCGTGAGTGCGGGATTGATTCTGTTAAGTTTGCTGAGTTGATGATGTCTTCCGGTTTGGTTTGTGCTGATTCTGTTAGCTGGGTAACGTTTCATAGTGCGTATGATTTCGGGTATTTGGTGAAATTGCTGACGCAGAGGCTGTTACCGGATGATTTGGAGGAGTTTTTGAGGCTGGTAAAGGTGTTTTTCGGTGATAAGGTTTTCGATGTGAAGCATTTGATGAGGTTTTGCACGAATTTGCATGGTGGATTGGACAGGGTTTGTCGGAGTTTGAAGGTGGAGAGGCTTATAGGGAAGAGTCATCAAGCTGGTTCGGATAGTTTGCTTACTTTGCATGCTTTTCAGAATATCAGAGAGCTTTACTTTGGGAAAGCAGACGGGTTTGTCAAATATGCCGGTGTATTGTATGGATTAGAAGTTCGCTGATTATTTAATTTTTCACTTTTATTGATGGAATTGAGTCAGTGTCGATTTTGTTTTGGTTTTTTGTTTATCCCTATAGTGTCCGAATTCG
The DNA here is from genome assembly GCF_003473485.1 of Medicago truncatula. Lineage (NCBI taxonomy): Eukaryota > Viridiplantae > Streptophyta > Magnoliopsida > Fabales > Fabaceae > Medicago > Medicago truncatula. The sequence goes on from NC_053048.1 coordinate 49,926,401, forward strand.
GGTGTATCAATTTCATTAGGAAATTTTTATTCTATGGGTTCTAATATTTTTGCATTTTATCTAAATGACTATAGTGTAGTAGGGCATGAGGCAGTGCAATTATTCTTTGAGGATGTGTTAATACATTTGAGTTAGAGGTTAGTGTTTTCCTAGGTACTTTTTACTAGACCGAGTTCTCAATAGACTGAATTTTTGCATTACCTATTGTTCACTATTATTGTAGACGTGATTTATTTAACAGAAACAATTATGTTGAAGTTGCACTTAGTTCATGTTGATTTATTCATCTTTAAAATGTCAAGCTACTTCTGTCAAAAGGTAAGTATAAGGGACACCTTCTTTTGGTTGGCTCCATTTTGGATAGTCTGTTTGGATGAATTCTTTCATTGGATTGCAATAACTTCACAGTTGAACATCATAGCATGGATGCTGCGTAAAATTATGCACTAACATTGCTTCGTTTATTTATATTCTTAGTTGTTTCTTATTTTAATTTTCCATTATCCAGTCTTTTACTGTCAGAAAGTCTTGGCTGTTTCTCTCTCACAAACATTTAATTGGTTGAATAGAGATGGAACGGTTGTTGAAAAGAATGTTTAATTATTGGAGTTTTGACAAATTTCATGAATCTTTATTTTTAACTTGAAAGTGATAGATAGGAACTGTTCTTTGATTTTTTTCTAATATGCTCCCTTAATCTGTAATCTTGATTTCTGCAACCTTTATTGTGACAAATAATAAATAGGCCGTGAAATAATCGTCTTTCCATACTTTTGAAAGCTACTAAAACAAATAATTATGTGCTCTACGATCTGACTAGAAGTTCATTCTTCTAGGAGAATGATATCATGACTGTAAATATGCTATCAATTTTCCTTTGGTATGGCTGGCAAATGGAAACAACATTGCTGGCCACCTTTCATTTGTTTGTCTTCTGTTAGTATTACCGTGGAAGCTTGCGGCTGCTTAGTGCGTGTATAATAGTTAAGTCTTATATTTTAACTTCAGGTGAATTAGTTCCTTTCATTTGTTTGACTTCTGTTAGTACTACCATGGAAGCTTGCTGCTGCTTGGTGTATGACAGTTAAGTCTTATATTTAACCTCTGAGGTGACTTACTTCATTTCGTTTGTTTGGCTTCTGTTAGTATTACCATGGAAGCTTGCTGCTACTTGGTGTATAACAGTCAAGTCTTATATTTCAACCTCTGAGGTGAATTAGTTGTTACTGAACTAATAACTAGATTTAATTTGATAGCATCTGCAAATCTCCTCCTCACCTGCATTATACTTTTGAATTATGACTTTGGTTTTATACTTGTTCTCGAAGGTTATGTTGGTTTTTTGGTTATAGATGTGGGGTTAAAAATTGTGGTCACATCATACAGTCGTGATTTAATTCACTGGTTGGTTTTTCGCATTTGTTCAAGTGTTTATCTTGTACGAGACAGTGTTGTCAAATAGCTGCTATAGCGTAGCAGAATTTGAACAGATTGTTATTTTCCGCGATCCACAATTGATAACATTGGTATGATTCACTAGTTAGGAGTAAGTAATGTAGCCGATAGATATGGATTACACATGGAATATATCCAACTGCCATGGTATATGTTCCACTTGTTTATCGTCAATGTTCTTTCACGTAGGGGATGGGATTTTTCACATCTCGATGTCCGTTCTTGTTATCCTCTTTTCATTCTCAGTGTGTCTTTTACTTTCATGTACAACTTTTGTACATGAGATATTTAGATATTTGTAGTTTCTGTGAGCACACTCCAGAATAAAATATAAGCAAAAAGGGTAGTTGAATAGTTGATGTATGTGGTTTGAAATTTAGTCCATATACATCAACTTTTCAACTACCCTTTCTGCTTATATTTCATTCCGGAGGGGAGTAGTAGGCATGGCAATAAAACCCATGTCCATGGGTACCCCCGCCCAAACCAACCTCGATTTGACGGTTTTTTCCCAATTTGATTGGGTTTGGGTATGAGTTTGGGTTTTCCCCGATTTCAAAATACGGGTACGGGACGGGTAATGGGGATATATGTACCCATACCCAAACCCTACCCGAATGTAGAAAGGTCGTATTTTTGTTTTTGTTAAGGGGGTTGATAATGATATGCCATGTTATTTGGTTTGATAATTGTCATGATATAAGAACTTTCACGGATAGTTATAGGAGCAACCGAATTATTCGGTAACAAAATGTTAAAATGAGCGCAAATTATTGGATAATGCATTACAACATTACCATTGAAGCTTAAAAAAACTCTTTTTTTATTAAAAAAATTGTTTCACTGTGGGAACGGGGATGTGGTGGGAATACCCGAACCCATTCGGGACGGGGATGGGATTCAATTTCTCATCCCCTTTGGGTATGGGTAGGGTAACGGGTAAGTATATGGAAGTAGGGGATGGGGATGGGGAAGGCAAAACCCGTCCCCACCCCGCCCCATTGTCATGCCTAGGGAGTAGCCACTATTTGACAACTCTGAATCTTACATGAGCGGAGGGAGTATTAACAAGGTTTGTAGATGGCTATTAGTATTCTGATTTGACTGATAAAAGAGAAGATGGTAGTAAAATTTCTGTGCATTCAGTTACATTCACAGTCCTTTAGTCTCTCTTCGGCTTCTCGCACATTAAAAAACCGAGGACTTGGTGTGACATGACACAAGCTTTTCTTTAGAATTTCCTTTTGTGAGAAACTTATTTATTTGATTCTTCAGCCTCTTATAAACTTGTGTTTGAGCTGTTTTATTGGGATAAACATGATTCCTGCATGTACTCATGATGATAACTGATGTATGGCAAACTTCCGATGGGAAAAGGCAAGGGGGGGAGGGATGGGGATTTAAAGTAAAAAAACGCTGAACATTGTTCGATCACTGACTTCAGATAAATGGATGCCGTTAATGTCACTACCTACTGATTAGATAAAGTGCATTTTGTAAGTTACTGAGATGAATTTGGAATCCTAAGTATGTTTTCTCTTAGTTTGGCTGGGTTGCTTTTATTGTCTGCTATTACATCCGTCTAATGTTACTTATTTACTGAGGACATTTGGAATTTCACCATGGCTGTATAGGATCCTATGTGTTCAATAACTTTATTTGCTCATTCATTTTTGCTATTCGTGATTCATTTTCAATGAAATGATCATTTTGTTGGTTTTTCCACATTATATTTATCATTCCATTCCCTGTTTCAGAGTAACTTTGTCAAGATATAGTGGCAAATTTGGTACTGACTTCTCTCTAGTTTTAAAACCCAAATAAAGTAAAAGCATTAAAAAGTTAAAAGTCACAGATGGGAACATGTAATTTGTGATCAGAAGTTTTTTTTGATTGTCCTTAGTATCCTACTTGCTATTATTGAAACTTTGAGTTGCTTGTTGCATCTATTTGGCTAAATGTGTTATAGCCCAGGACCAATTTCCCTGTGGATTTCATTAAGTGTGGAAGGGCAGACTTCTTCCATGAACTGTCAATTTGTCTTTCTTGCTTGCATAACAAAATTCTGGTGGATTTCATGCAGTTTAGAAGAGCTGGGTTTTACCATGAACTGTCAAATTGTCTTTCTTGCTTTAACAAAAATCTGGTTTTATGCTGCATGTACATAGGCCGTGATGTTATAGGAATATTTAGTTGTTGAAAGTGAATGTTTGTCCTGAGATAGGTATTTTGTTTCCACTTTCTTCTAACTTGAAACATGTAGTAGTTTGCTTTTTAAATTAGGTTAGGATTTAACTAGAAGCATGCATTTCCTCCGATCACTATTATAAGCAAAAAAAATCATTTTTTAGCTTCATCAAACAACTGATGTATCCGGTCTGTAATATAGACCAGATACATCAAGTATTCAACGAATCTAAATAGTGATTTTTTTTTTTTTTTACTTATAATAGGGACTGGAGGAAGTACTAGTTTGCTCTACTATTTGCCTCCTTTGGAATGGTAAAATGACATTACAATTTTATTTAAACTATTGAATTGGCAAATGGTATCACAATTTTTACTTATAAATTTATTAATGCTGTTATATTATTCTGCTACCTATGGAATGGGCAAATGCTATCACAATTTTCACGTCAAGTTCATTAGGGGTGTTCAAAACCGAACCAACCCAATAGAAAAACCGCAAACCAAACCAATCCAAATCGAAACTGCAAAAAACCGCACTTGGTTCGGATGAATTCGGATGACTTTTGCACTGAACCGTGCGGTTCGGTTCGGTTTGCGGTTTGCATCTCAGCAACCGAACCAAACCAAACCGCAAGAATAATGAATATTACTTAAACATGTACTAGCCCAATTACATAGCTCAAGAATAATCTCTTTTGATTTGATTTTTCCATTGTTGCACCATCAGGTCCGATTCTAATTCCTTTCCATCTCTTTCAATTCATTTCCAGTGTCAGACAATTTGTTTTGTTATTGTTGAAATCTGAATTCTACTATGCTTATGCACAAAATTGCACCTGTGGGTTGTTAAAGGAATTCTGTCTGGGATTCTAGAAATTGTGTTTAAGAGAATGTAACACTGTCTGGTTGATTGTCTGTTCTGCTAGTCTTGGGGGTTTCTGTTACTGTTGCTGGCTTTTTGATTGACCTGTTATTGGTTGAATATGGAGTATTTTGCTGCTGATAGGGTGGCCTTATTTTCCATTTCTCCGATTTTCTTTGTTCAGGGGCTGTTTGTGAGCGGGCAGTAAGACTGAGTTTGTTTTTCCTCTGTGTTTGCAGGGGTAATTCGTGGGGCAATTTTGAATTTAGGTGGCCAGGTGAAGTGTTTCACTTCTTGGTTAATTGCTTCTTGTGTTTGTTTTGGTTTTGTGTTATTGGAGTTTTTGGGAGTGGTTTTAGCTTTGTTTTTGTTTGGTTTATGACAATATTGTTTTTCCCTTCCTTCCTTGTTCAAAGTATGTCTTGTACTTTGTTCATTGTGTTTTTAATAAATTTTGACATTTAAAGAAAAGGGGAGTTAACGAGTGCCCCTGGAGTATTTTTAAGTATACTAAAATAAGCAATTATTCTTTAAAAAAGTCGAACATTTCAATTTTCAATGCACCGATTACATGTATTTTTATAAATACTTTCTACATATAGTCCTTAAAGAGTGCCCCAGGGGCACTCGTTAACGTTTTCCTTAAAAAAAAAAAAGTTCAGGATTTATTTTTGATCATTTGAAAAATTAGTTAACTCTAGTACTCTACTGCCAGAGTTGAGGAGTGACTGGAATATGATTAATTTTGTTTTCTTGGTAGAAGCCTCAACAAAGAGCGTATGGTTGGGGAGTTTTTGATTGGCAAATGATACTTGCATGAATCTTGTTTCTTTAGGATTGGAATTACGGCTGCAGCTTGATGGGTTGATTTATGTTTGCTATGAAATTGTTTCACATGCATGAGTATTGGCTTGTATTTTGTGTATGCATCTGTGTTTGAAAGTTCATAAAACCATAAGAAAATATCAAAATATTAGAATGTCTCTTTCAGTGTGGGTCGACATGTCATTATCCAGCATTTCTCAATTCTCATGGTCCCTTATTTATTTGTTTAGACACATTCCGACCATGTGTTGAGGCAGTAGATTGAGAATCTTTCCTGGTATTTAGTTGTAGCATGGTAAGATATGCCTTAACAATGAAGAAAAGAAGCATGATAAGATTGAGAATTCATTTTGTGATGCTCGAAAGCTTTGGCCGCCCTCCCACTATTTTTATTTCAGTTTGTGTTTTCTGCTAAAAACATGAACAAATTGCAGGTGGACGCAGGTGATATATTTCACGTTTGAGGGTTAAATAACTATCCCTACCTCGTTCTTTAATTATAAGATCAATTTATACAAAATAATTGATCCTAGCTGCAAGTTGCAAATAATGGTCATCCCGAAAAAGATTTGCGTGGTAGTAGTAGCTAGGGACCGGGGAAAAATGCATACGAGTATATCCCTACTATACTTTTGTTTCATTGTGGTGTGGATAATATTTCATAGGGATAATATGATTTATGTCCTACAATGTTGGGATTAGAAAGAAACCGGGTCCCCATCTTTTAATTTTGTCGGATTATCTATATACTAGTACTAGTATAAAAAGTGATGTCCATTGATTTTACCTTTTTGCCCTTAAGAGGGGCAATTTGCTAATTTACTACTCCCTCCGTCCCAAATTGTATGACGTTTTGGGCATTTCACACATATTAAGAAATGCAATTAATATTGTGTGGAAAAGAGATATTATGAGTTTTTTTACAAAATTGTCCTTAATAAATAATATGAGAAAAATAAATGGAAGAATTGAAATAAGAGAGAGTAATAAATAGTTAAGGTTATAATAGGAAAAATAACATTAAAGTTGCATTGATATTGTAAAGCGACATACAATTTGGGACAATTTTTTTTTTTCCCTAAAGCGACATACAATTTGGGACGGGGGGAGGAGTAATTCATGGTTTGGCCTATGAATTTCCATTTTTGCCCCTAATCAATTTTTTTTTAATTAATATCTATTTTATATTTTTAATAACTTTTAACTATTTTTCAATTTTTATATTTTTAACTATTTTTCAATTTTTTTCTCCCAAATTTAGTTGCTTCTACATTGCCGTTGTGGGAGATTAATGTATCGTTTGACCCGATTTTTTTTCAACTTCTCTACATTTTTAAGGAGAAGTTAAGTCAAACACAATAACAATTACTAAAAAAGTACTTTTTTTGAACGCATAAAATTGAATGGAATGGAATGAGCTTTGACCAAAAGCTGTTGAATGTTACTTTAGAAAACTACTTCTCGACAATTTATTACACAAGTACCTCTTTTCAACTCACGCTAGGAACCTTTTCTTTTATTTTTTAATATTATTTTTTAATATGTTTTTTCCTTCCATTTAACTTTATTTTTTTTAACCGTCCCATTTAAAATTTTAAGGAGGTTCCATTTAATTTTACTATCTTTTTTTTAAAGAAATTTTATTATCTTTTTATCACTTATATATTTAATTTCAATATCGTTTAATCATCACAACCTCATAAATATTTTTATTCACATTGTCATTTAATGATCCCAAATATTTTTATTTCCATTCTTCAACCTCGCGAATATATACATACACACATTAATGTTTAGAGTAATATTTTATGTCCGTCTGTCTGTTTTTTTGTTACGCTAATGCATATAATTTTTTGGGTTAAATATGTTTTTGGTCCCTATAAATATGTCAACTTTTCATTTTAGTCCCTCTAAAATTTTCCTTCAACTTTTGGTCCCTATAAAATTTTGAATCTTCACTTTTGGTCCCTCTTTTAAAGTAAACTCATATGCAGAATTCATATTTTTTTAATATAATTTTCCGGAAAAATTCAAAATATTATAAAAATTACTCTAAATTTTTTTTTGAATTTTTTAACAAAACATGAATTTTTATATTTTTTACGGTTAAAAATTCTTTTTTTTTTTGAAAACTCGGTATCCGATCTAAGAATCAACTAATCCGAGGGGACCAATCCCACCGTCCACTTGCGGGGGCCCCGTTTAAAGCCAGAGCAAGTTCCGTATGGACTTATCCCATCGAAATTGGCACCATATGAAATCGAACCTGAGACCTCTAGAGGAGCAAACTCCAAGATCCCAAGCCAACCACTAGGCCAACCGAAAATGGGTTTTTAAAAATTCATATTTAATTTATGTTTTGTTAAAAATTCTAATTTTTTTTAGGAAATTCTTTTAGAATATTTTACACATTTCTGCACAATATTATTAAAAAATACAAAAATTAAATTTAAAATAGGGACCAAAAGTAGTGATTGAAAATTTTATAGGGACTAAAAGTTGAAGGAAATTTTTAGAGGGACTAAAACGAAAAGTTGACATATCTATAGGGACCAAATACATATTTAACCCTAATTTTTTTAGTGTTGCTTGATTGAGTGCTACCAAATTTTTTTAACTATTTTCCAATTTTTATATTTTTAAAAAAAATTCCAATTTTTTATTTTTAACTATTTTCTAATTTTTTTCTCCTAAATTCAGTTGCTTCTGCATTGCCGTTGTGGGAGATTAAGATACCGTTTAACCCGAGTTTTTTTCCAGCTTCTCTAGATTTTTACGAAGAACTTAGGCCAAATACATTAACAATTAAGTACTTACTAAAAAATGTACTTTTTTTTAATGCATAAAATTGAATGCAATGAGCTTTGCCCAAGAGTTGTTGAATGCTATTTCAAAAATCTACTTCTCGACAATTTATTTCACAAGCATCACTCTTCAAATCACATTGGGAATCTTTTCTTTTATTTTTTAATATTATATTTCAATATGTTTTTTTCTTTCATAATTTTTTTTTTGAACCGTTCCATTTAATTTTTTTTAAAGAGGTCCCATTTAATTTTATTACCTTTTTTTTCAAAGGAAATTTGTTATCTTTTTATCACTTATATATTTAATTTCAATATTGTTTAATCATCACAACCTCACAAATATTTTTATTCACACTGTCATTTAATGATATCAAATATTATTATTTTCTTTCTTCAACCTCGCAAATATATACACACACACATTAGCGTTTGGAGTAATACTTTATGTGTGTCTTTTTTTTTGTTACGCTACTGCGTATAATATTTGTGGCGTTGCATAATGCGTATGATTATTTTTATAAAATTTTGATTTTAATTAAAAGTAAAATTGTAGATGTCTTTTCTTAAAAAAAGGTCTAGAAACCTAAAAAAATTATACATACATACATATATATATATATATATATATATATATATATATATATATATATATAAAAATTGAACAAACTATGCATATCTTTTTCTTATTCAAAAAAATTGAACATATATGTTTCCATGACACCAACAATGTAACAAATATAATATCATATAATATAAATTCTTATCTTCTTGAAAGACACAAAAAATATGGTATTCTTATAACGAAATTTGTCATAGAGTATAATTGAAATAAAAAAAAACTAACTATTTTGATATTATTTATATTATTATTTTAGGCTCCTTAAATTATTTTTCCTATTCAAATATTTAACAAGTCATTTATATGATGATAAAAATTTGTATTCATGTTACACAAAATAAACGTTATTGAGTTGATATAGTATTTGTAAAAAAAATATCTTTTATTTTTTAACATTTTTAGCCTTCAGAAAATATTTTAAACATTTTTTATTTATTATGTTAATTCTTAATAAATTCAAAGTTTTGTCCTCATGAGTTTAGCTCAGATGATAGGAACAATCATAAATTCAAAGTTTTGTCCTCATGAGGTTCGAACCCCAGACACCATAAGAAAAAAAAAGTTTGTACAATATTTTGCCAAACAACATTTAACTTAAAAATAGCTTTAAAACTAAAAAAACAAAGAAACCAAATAACTTTAGCTTCTTTCTTAAAGACCTTTATTTTAACTTTGTTTTGAAGTAACTTTTTGGCCGTAAAAAACCTTGACCAAACGGTATCTAAGTTCAGCTGGGAACACTGTTTCACTTTCTTCTTCATAAAAGGTCATTTTCTTCCTTTTTTCATGGTTCTGAGACCATACATGATTTGAGTTGACTGATTTTTATGGCTTGAAACACTGTTTTAGTTTTTGCTTCATCATAGGTGGTTTTCTTCCTTTTTTTTTTTTCACGATTCTGCATTTTAAGGGTTTTATTGTTTGAGGTCCAAAAAGTTGATGATACAAAAATTTGTGCATTTAAGATTAGGTTGATTTGATGATACAAAAATTGAGCACAGAGAAATATGTTAGCTTCTTTCGATATCAGAATGAACAAAGAGAATAAAATTAAATGATGTATTATTGTATTTCTATATAGGACTTTCAATGTCAAGGGATTATGACTACATTAAGGATCTCAAAAATGATTTGGACATTTGGAAAATAGGATTTGGAGTTCTGGTTTTTTGGATTGTGATCGGTAGTAATGAGAATCAACATATGAAGCTCATTATTTGTGATACAAATGTTAGATGAGTTAGTTAAGATTTGTTGTAATTTTCTTTATGATTTATTAATGTTACTTATTAGTGTGCATTTTGATTTATTTATATTTTGTGGTTTTTTTCTCGGATTTAGGGTGATCGAGTTCATGTAATAACTAGATATAGAGAGTTGGAGCATTGGAAGGCTTTGATCGAGGAAAACAAGACTTATACTTTGTATAATTTTCATGTGTTTGATAATGACATTGCATTTAATCCCATTAAGGTTGTTTTTGGTTCTGGTACAAAGGTGCAAAAGTATGACAAGTTAACTACGTTCTTACTTATTGCATTCAAACCTGACGTCTTATATGTTATGGTTATGTGCTTTAATTTATTTATGTGTTTTCTCCTATTATAATGTTCATATAGATGTAATATTTTTTTAAGAAATCATCGGATTTCTTCATGAGATTGTTAAGACAACGCCAATTGGGACTAGAAAGAAACTGTGTATGAACATTTTGTTGAAAGATAAAAGGTATTATTTTCTAATTTATCAGCATCAGATGATAGGATTTTGTATAAATTTGATAATGACCTGAAAGATGTCTTTTCTTATGCAGTGGGAATATAGTTGATGTAACACTATGGAAAAAATATATTATGTAGCTTTATCATTTACCTTGAGTTCTTTGCTTCCATTTTGTAGTCAATGACAACCCAAATATATGTAACAATTGGTGTGGTTCGAGGCTGATCATCAACCTACATTATCCGGTTGTTGAGAAGTTTAAGACTTAGTCAGTTTGCATTATGATTTCACAATACAGTGTTAGAGTAACTTATTATTTCACAATCTGATTTGGTTGTTTTTTGACCAAGTTTCTTGAATTGTTGTCGTGAACTTAAAACTTCTCAAGCTCATAGTCAAAGCATCAGTCAGAACTTATGTCAGAGTTCAGTTTCTTCTCAACGTACATCGTACAACGATTTTTCCAATTTGTCTCAGGTTAGGCTAATTGCTGAATTTATAAACTTAGTCAAGGTCTGCTTTTTTTATTCACAAACATGCTTTGAGTTTTTTTACGCACAAATTAAAAATACATATTTCATTATTCTTTATTTCATGTGCATAATGTGTGCTAGGATACATATTGCATCACTATTTGGAAAGCAACTAAATTCAATTATAATTAGTTTGGATGATATTATGAGAGTTGCACCAAATGTTCGAAGACATTAATGTCAAATGGTGCTACCTATAGACGCACATGCGGAAGTGATGCTTAATTTCCATTTGTTTCAACAATGTTAATTGGTTAACGAAGTTCATATAATGCACATGCATGCATTTATCTAACCTTCATATGAAGATAATAGGAAGATAAATTAGAAGTCATAATACATTTTCTTTAGCTTAAAATCAGTTATGCTACCTTTATTTTATGAATTATATGTAACTATATTCGCATACATCTTATCCATGTTAATATGCATTAGACTAATATTGTTGTTATTTCCCTGTTTAGCATTTCCCAAACGAGGTGTCAAGAACAATTCTAAAAGGAAAGCGCAAAACAATCACTCTCATTGATGACCAGACACAGAGAAAGTATAAGCGTCGCCTCATTACCGCCGAAAGAGAAAGCTATGAAAAATACTTGGTTGGGCAGTGATTCAATTTCTGCAGAGAACTTGCATTTTCGAGTTCTTCCAAAGTAGATCTTTGCTGCTGAAGTATTTGAACTTCTACTATTTTGACGTATCGCTTTGGACTGTAATCACAAACTATCTTGACTTTGGGATGACATTTGTTCTTTTCATTTTGTCTGATGTAAATATTGGCAAAAATCCTTTTTTGGTTAGTCTATGACACTTCTAGTTTTTTTTTATTTTTTTTTTTTTATTTTTATTTTTTATAAACCTCACTATTATGTAACGTTAATATGCACATTGTTGATTCCTTCATTGGTTCCAATTAATATCATGTTAATTAAAATGTTGTTTTTCTAATGTCTTTGAACAAAATAGAACATGTTCTTTTACTACAACAAATCTTTATAATGCTTTGGTAAATCTTTTAGTAATGTACTTATATATATATATATATATATATATATATATATATATATATATAACATCTAATTAACACTGCAATTTGTTTTGTACCTAGCACATCCCAAATGAGATATCAAGGACATTTCTAAAAGGAACATGAAAAACAATCATACTCATCGACAAACAAGCTCAAAAAAAGGTATAAGGGTCGCTTGATAACGGCAAAGGGAGCAAGTTATGAAAAAATACTTAGGCGGTCAATGGTTCAACTTTTGCTGAGAACATATGTTAGAGGTAGGTGAAAAGCTAATTTTTGATCTAGAGAAGCCACCTAAAAATATGCACGTTCAAGTCGTTCCCAAATAAAGATTTGGTGTTCATGATGTGCACTTTCAACAGACCACCTTAACTCTAATCCTAGACAAGATTATCTTCACTCACCGATGCTACTTTTTTTCTTGATTTCATCTGATGTAAATATGAGTATCAATCTTTTTTTGGTAACTCTATAACAACAACACTCTTTTTTTATAATTTTGGATAATGTGTAATCATAATTCTCACATCATTGGTTCCTTTTTGGTTTCAATTGTTTTCATCCTAAATATTATGTCAATTCCTAATCTCATAAACTGATTATATGCTCTCTTAATCAGCCGGTACATATTTTATGATGAATCACAATGTTCCGTCGTTTTAACATCTCTTCTTTCGAAGAATTTTTTTATCGAATACGTTATTGAACCCGTGTTGAATTATCTTTTCTTCAACAAATACTATTGAGACCTCTGCATGAGATATCAATGTGCATACATATTAGATTAAACTCATTTACAACTATTGATGGGATCATAAGACTTTTCATTCTATCAAGAGGCTTTACCGGGATACAGCTTCCTCCTCGAAATGGAAGATGTCTTTGTTGAACATCTTCACATTTTGGCCATTATATTTTATTTGTGTTAATTATTTGGTCTTTATTGTGCAGATAATGGTAAGCCTAATTTATGCAACAATTGGTCGGGTTCGAAATTGCTTATTAACTTGAAGCATCCGGTTGTTGAGACTTTTAGGGCTAGGTGAGTTTGTTTTAGGCTGCAACTGATGGATAATGATATAATTTGAACCTTTTTTTTTTGTTTGGCTGAAGATTTTGTGTCTTAATTTGTGGTTTTAAGGAACTATGCGAACCTGTGCTTCAATGTATGCTTGGTGTATGATCTCATAAAATATTCTAATGATTTTTATATCCTATTTAGTGTATGTTTCATTCCGTTGTCTGGTTGATCAGAGGAAATTGTGCTTTATTATTCAATTCAAATCCATTGGTTATAGGCGTTTAATATTCTTTCTTTTTTTGTGGTAGGTTTCAAACTTAAGTTCATAGCTTTGCTCAGAACCTCAGTCATCAGTTTAGGTTTCTCGCGTGATTCTGCTGTGATTGAGAAAATTAAGGCTCATCTTCATCCTAGTGGAATGGAGCTAGAGGAGGGACAAGCAAATGAGGTTTGCTGCGCTTGCTTCGCATTTTATTTACAAATTATTCATCTATTTAATTTTGCTTGGTTTATGTTTGTCTTTTCATTCTATTGTTATAGGATGTTGTGCACCATAATCTAACTCATTCATTCAATGTTGAGAAGATGAATGTTGGTGCTGAATCCTCAAAGTCGCTTGACACTCCTGTGGTACGTCAACATTTTTTCTGTCCAACACTTTTAGGAGATATCTTGAATAATAAAGGAATGCATCTGTCATGCAAAGAGCTTTGACAAATATGTATTTTCTGTAATGACTAATAGGACAAGAGGTAGAAGATTAAAATTACAAAGGATGTATTTTCTCTTAATTTGATTAAAAGTTATCTTTTCCCTTAACAGATCTGACCATAGGCACGGTACATGAATGATTTTTTATTCAAGAAGATGCTTATGTGACTTATTAGATTTGTCTTTCTTTCATATTTTTGTCCTTTTTAATAAGTATTGTTATGAAGAATTCTAATGACCATTTGACTATAATTTTTTTTCAAGATTTGCTATTCATGCTTTATCAAGTCTATAATATAAGCCACAAAAATTAGTTAGTCACGTAGAACTGTGAATATTTTGCGTCAAAAAATATTGTTGATAGAAGGAAACTTTTTATTTAAGTAGACCTATGAATAGTTTACAACATTAGTTACCTTAAGAGATTGATTTAATTTAGGTAAGAAGTACATAAAGTTGGAGGGAAACTTTTTATTTAAAAATAAGTTTAACTCTTCACATTTTTCATATATGGTTTATTATAAACACTAAGTCATATATCTGATTATTGCAGAACGCTATGGAGCTAGTCATGGTTTGCGAGTTATAGCATATCAATCGTTGAGCCACGTGTTTCATTAAGTGGTTTTCGTTAAGTGGAAAATACAGTCCATTTGTCAACTATATTGTATGCTTTCAATGTAGTTCATCCTATTCCATGTCAACATTAATGAAATATTGCATGACAACCACATATTTCTATAGTACACAAGGGTAAATACCGATATTTATTACGAGTCTCTGTGTAAGTGTGGGTATGTACACATTGCAGGACTCTGCTAACTATGACTTATTTATATTGATGGTGATTGTGTGCTTAGAAAATTTTGGGCGTTAACTTAAGTATAGCAGAAAAGTATTGTCCATATGAGGCATAAAAGGATGCGCGTAGTATATTAGTGATTCACAATATTGCACATCAGATGAGTTAATTCATGTTTTTATTTATTTAATTTTTTTTGGGGGGTGTTGCTAGGCAATAGCATCTATAAGTGTATACTTCGATCAACACTCTCTCCCTTTTGAGAAAAAACATTCTCCAAAGCACTGCCCTCCCAAAGTCACATCTTCCTTCGACAAAATATAACCTCATTAGTCCTTTTGAGAAAAAACACTTTCCAAAGGCACTCTTAAACTCTTAAACAGACCCTAGGTGGGATTTATTTTGAAGTTCATAACCATTTAAAATATAATCTCGTTAGTCCTTTTACATTGAATTGGATAATTTGAACACTTTTAATTGGTTGCGCATGTACATGCATTTCAAAGATGCTCATATATGCTACTGAACAATATGAGAAGTAATTTTGTCTTTGATTTGTGATGACACAATTAGAATGAATAATGTTTAGTTGAATGTAACTTCTACCTACACAAGGAATTTGTGACGGGTTCAAGAATAACCAAGGCAAGTATTAACATAAATAATTAGTTATCAATTATCACAACAGGGACTTGCTTTTTCGTTTGATTTTTGTGCAACATATCTGATTTCTTGCTTTCCTTGGAGTCCTATTTGTTCAACTATAAGTAGTTTCAATCAAAATTTAGGTGTCACTATATTGTTGTTGCTTGCTTTTTCATTAATTATAGTCAATTGATGCTCAACAATGAGTGGTTGTGGTTATGATATCTTTGCAGATATTAAAATGGCTTGGGAAAGATTTTGGAATCAAAATTCTTGACAAAGTTCAGTTTAAGATGGATCATCAGAAGTCAAAGGAACACTTGATTTTTGAAGATGGGGTGAGAAAAAATAAAGCAGCAAAGACTAGACTTCTTAGAAAAAATGTTCTTCAAGTTAAGAAAACAAGAAGGTTGAAAACAATGTCAAAAGAAAATGCTCCAATCTCATGTAAATGCTCTATTTTTTTATTTTATTTATGAATATGAAGTTTGCATTTTCACTCATATTCTAATCTTTTGGAAATTGTATTCTGGCATGTATATTTTGTATAATATTTCAATGACAACTTCACTTCGTGGTGATAATAACCAACTTTGAAATAATACTAAACATGATCACAACTTCTACAGCTGCATTACCTAACAAACCATTAATATATACTGCTGTGAATTCTAAGGTGAATCAGGAAATAGAAGAAAGTAATGTTACCTCACCTAAAGTCTCAGAGATTCAAATCTCTACTCCTCCGCCGAGTAACCAAGCAATGCAAGTATCAATCCACAACAGGAAGAAATGGATAAATGATGAGGAGAACTCTTCAAAAGTGGTGAAAGAATTTCGTAAGCTTATTTTCTTTGGAAGAAGGAGTTGAAGAACCTTTGTGGATTGATACTTTTTCACAGAAGGGTTCACATGAACTTATGAATTGTTCATGGAAGTTATGAGTTCTCTTTATCCGTACTCTTGGTTATTGAATATTTCAAAAGAGAGTTTACTTTGTCCATTATTAACTCAGTAGAAAGTCTTTGGCAAATTGAATTATTTGTTGTTATTGAACATACTCATTCATGTGACATGGTAGTCATGTGGAAGATTATAGATAGTTTCTAGCTTCTCACACCTTATAAGAATAAGACCATGTGGATTGGAATTGCTATCATACTAAGGAAGGATACCAAGTATAATACATTTTCCATGTTTTGGAATAATAATATTTTCCTTTAGAACAAATTTTTTACAATATACGTAATTCAACCCGTCAATGGACAAATATAATATCAAAATAGGATGGTATGTTATTATAATGTAACTATTATATGAGCAGTATTCTATTTAAAACTAAATTGATACTTCATAGTTTTTTAAATTTATATGTTTGGGATCTATGTTTGTCTCTAATAATCTATTCCTCAATAACAAAATTTTCCAAAAAAAGATAATACAACCCGTATCAAAATACTATAGCATATGCTTAACAAATAAGGCCCCATAAGATTCATCTTATTCATGTAACCCCGTTTATTACTATGCCATGCATTGACATGGTTTGGTCAAACCATAAATATACCAGATCTTAACAAACACATGAATTGACTGCAGAATAGAAGAAATACAACAATTATTTTTTTGAATGTGACTAATGTTTGGAGGTTCAGAAAGCACCCAAAACCCCCATTAAATACGAGACTATGAAACGAAGTAATTAATAATGAAAGAGAACTTACATTTTTTTAATTTTTTTATTTCTTCTGGCTGAGTACAAGTCAGTTAGTCAATTCCTAGTTATGTGTCTCTCCCTCAAAGGTCTCCATCGGCTCTCTGGACCTTTTATCACAAGGCTCGTGAAGAGCTATCTTATCTTATAATAACAAGTTATACAACTATGCATCCCCACCTATCCATGTCTCCTCATAATCTATCATATTTTCACATTAATATATCATATCATATTACTATCACCCGAGTGAGGTATCCTTTAATTGGTTTACCCTCCTGCCCCATTCATATAAGTGATGTATATTTGGATTGTTGGGAGCTTTGCAAATTTATCTTGTGAAGCTCTAAAATAGTTTTTTTTGTCAAAATTATAGCAACTCGCTATAATTATGATAAAGTTACTGTTATTCTAAACATATAATAAGTCACACATAATCATGTTTCAATGCATGTGCATCGCACGATTTTGTTGAAACTTTAAAGTCACTTATTTTTTACACGACTACAATTCTGTCAAACTCATTAATAATAGGAACATACACTAAATTGATTTGAACCTATATCCATTATATGATAATTCACGTAAAAGCTATATAGTCACTGTCTCAAAATCTCCTCTAGTGTTTTTACTGGAATAATCTAATAATTTACTGTTTCAATCTTAAACCACAATATAACGGGAACAACGGTCACTCTCTTCTTCACTCATTCAGATGTATATAACCTATATAAATAGTTTGATCTCAATCATTTTCAAGCTCTATGACTCTCTAATAGTTGCATGAAAGTTAAAGTTGTTACATGTACCCACCACCACCGTCGCCAATATAGATATTATTTTGGTACAATAATGTAGATAATTTTTAAGTAAAACAAAAATAAAATTTCAAGATAAATTTATGTGATGTATGTTGTTTGAATTGTAGTGAAGAGTGATATAATTAATCATTAATCAAGATTGTCTAGCTAGGCATAGCCAGGGGCATGACTCGGACGCTTGGGGTCTTTTCTATCCAACTGGCCCCCATGTTCAAGGATATTCCAAGTTGTGTATATGGGCCCTAGCTGGCCCACCAAGTTCTAATGGGATTTGGGTCTTGTGCACAATGTCTATAGATACAGGGGCGACCGCTTAGAATTCTGCTCATTCCCAAAATAAAAATTGAAAATGCCCCTACGTATGTTATAAGAGTGACGACTTAGATAGCGGTTGACTTTCACTCGACCAAAATTTTTATCCAGTCAAATTTGTAGCTCCTAGCCAAACCTAGATCCTATTAAACCTGATTATAAGAGTTTAATTAAGATAAGATCTAAGTAGGACATGGCTTGATGATGTTGAGGTATGTTCAAATCATATGATAGTAAATGAACATATCATCATATACACTAAATTTCTCAAATTAGTCACCTGTTGTTGACTGATGCACTTGGTGTTACTCACATGAGACCTTAGTGCCTTTCTCTAATTCCTTTGTTTCTTTGTTGTTTTATTCCACATACACTGGAATTTATCTTAATATGAGATGTTTCTGTACTTCAGAATATTGCTATATAAGAGAAAAATTTATAATTTGACTGTTTCACATGTTGATTGTGTTTGCTAGTGTGAATGAAATGAAAATATGCGATAATTCAAAAATGTAAAGGTTTATCCATAAAAACAATTTCAAGCTATAAATATGATCATTGGTTTGGATTTTGTTCAAAATTTTGTATTTTTTTTCTGTCAAATATAAACCAATCAATTATATCCTATTTGATAAAAAATCAATGGCTTAATTACACTTTCACTTTCAGCTTCCTAAGTATCAAAAAGTTGCGATTTTAACCCCTAATTAAAACAATAACAACCGAGCCGTTTAATATAGGGGGCTCGGCTGTTATTGTTTTTGTTAGGAATTAAAATTGCAACTTTTTGATATTTAGAGGACCAAAACTATAATTAAGCCAAAATTAAATTCAACACTTAGAATAAATTTTACAATTTAAAATTTTAACACTTGAACCATGGAATGTGTAGGGTTTGTTGTTTACAGGTTTAGAATCATGAACCTATTACCTGAACCATCATAAATTTAAGATTATTACTTTTCCCATCCTATAGCTTTCTCACGCGCCCTGTAATTTTTCCAAAAATGCCCTCGTGCATTTCGGATTTTAAAATCCGGATTCATGTTTACTATTTTGGATTTTATAATCCGGACAATTCTTATGTATAATCAGCCATCAGACTCTCTCACATTTTAACAGTTTTGAGTTTTGCTTTTAAAAACAACAAAAAAACTAAGTAAAAAATACTTAAAACCTGTCAAATAAAATCATAAAAATAGCACCAAAAAATTCTAAAAATCAAATAAAACTAATGCAAATTTTTTCAGATTTTTCTGAGAATATGAAAAATTAAAAAAATAAAATGAAAAATGGGTCTAAACGATGGAATTTTGGATTTTGAGGGGCGGAGTCCCATAAGAAGTCCCTTCTAAGGGAGTCATGGTCCTTGAATTGTTTCTGATTTTCTGGGTAAGTTTCGGAGCAATCCGATCAAGTAGCCCGAAAACCCAATTTTTGACTAAGAACAAGTAACAATGATCCAAAAACGGAAGGATGAGAGTTAGGAAGATTAATATTGTCCCTAAAATGACTATCCATGTTACAAACATGTTTAGAATTTGTGCTGATACAGTTCGTATTATATAATCCGAACTGTTTTACCTTGAAAAAAGGTGTTTAGGGGGTTTCCGGATTATGTAATCCGAAAACATCATGTAATGCGCCCTATTTTTTGAAGTTTCCGGATTACAAAATCAGGAAAAACCCGTAACTCCATTTTTCACCCTATAACAAAGGAAAACACCATTCCGGATTATGAAATCCGGAATGCTCCGAGGGTAATTTTGAAAGAAAAAAATAGGGCACGCGAGGAAACCCACAAGGTGGAAAAAATAATAGTCTAAATTTAAACAATTGGACTCAAATTTGAATGAATTTAGATAAAATACAATTGTGTTAGTTTTAGTCATCATGTTGAACCTCCTCTAAAAAAAAAATTGTTGAACATGTCTCACAAACTAGTGAACACTCCTAAGATTGTTGTCACATCATCATACATTCATACGTTATAATTATTTTTTAAAGATTAACAATAGAAAATGAGAAATGATATTTGAATATTTATTTGGTGACAACTTTCTCTCTCATATTGATATCATTTTTACTTTATCTCTCTATTGTTTTGATTTCTGTACAAATACTTACTTTTTCTTTGTAAATTATGGTTGTCACATAAATTGTCAACCAAATTGGTTGTTAAAATAACACTCTTCATAGAAAATCTAGAAATAGAGATCTTTCATAAGATGTAAGCGTACAACTAACTTACTTACAATGACAAAATTACACTTAATAATTTTTAAATAAACACTACTAGAAAAAATAAAATTAGCGAGGAAAATTAGTGACGGAAAAAAATGAAATTCCTCACAAATTTCTTAGTCGCAAAATTTAGTGACGGAATTAGAGAGGGATTTCATGTTTTTCCTCACTAAATATCCCTCACTAATTTTTGTTTTTTAGTAGTGAAAATCCCATTATAATATATAAATATTACATATATAGCACACCAGATAATGATAATTATAAAGCTAAATACAACTCATTTTTAATGTGTCTCATATATGTGGTGAACTGATCGTTGAAAATTATTCAAAATTCTAACAATCATCTAGTATCGCTCTTTGTAAGTTGAAATTGGTATGTATAGCTGTCCTTACGACTGAAATTGTGACAAGTGAAATTGTGACATATGGTCATAAGGATGCTCATGATCCCAAACTTCTACTTAAAATTGGCGACGTCAGCCGCATGCAAAATTTTAAGAATGATAATGCTAACAATATATGGTTTGATATAAGACTCACATGATTTTGTGAAATCCACATAAAATTTTAATAAAACAAAGAAGGAATGTATTAAAAAAAAAAACTTCATTGAGTCATATTTATAAACAAAAATCAACTTCTTAGATTCATTGAATAACTAATGTATTTGATCTATATATAAATCGAATACATTATTTATTCAATGATTTTTTTTTTTGTTTATATATGTGACTGGAAGAAGTATGTATTAAAGTGTGTATTTTTTATTTTTTTTGAGGAATTAAAGTGTGTATTGTTAGCATTTCTCTTTTATGAGATTCTCAAATTCATCCGCCGTTAAATCACATTTACTGCATTTTATTATCAGGTCACAAAATAAGACCAGGGTCGTTGCAAAAGTAATGCTACTAAAGCCTTTCATTTTATGTCCAACAACAAAAAAAATCATTAGATTTTATAAACAAAAAACCTCATGCAGACAAAAAAATGTTTCATATATTAACATTTGCCTTGAATCTCACTTACTATTGAAAATTATTGGACCGACCCTTGAAAACTTAATCTTTCTTTATTTTCTTATGCATCATAAGTAGTATCTAGTTGCTAGAATGGAGTTGGATCACCAGATCATAAATACACAATCTCTTTGAAAAAAAACCTACTTAATTTCAAGTTCACCGGTAAGGTATAAACAAGTACTTCTTCCCGCCCAAAACAGATTGATGGAGTATCGACCAACGTCTAGCTATAACGTTATTTGGTTTATGGTTTTGTATTAAATGTGGTTGTTGAGAGTATTCAATTTAGCCAGAAGACTGTAGTAAATAAACACTATACTGTACAATGAAAATCGCAGTTCAAGGATTCAACATAATTGAATAATTTTGTTGAATATAAGGATATACATTTGAATGATATATAATAACTTCATGCAAATAAATGAAAGATGAACACTCTAGTAAGACTGACATCCTTTAATATTGATTTGCAAAAACACATAGTTACACATTGTTTCTATTTGCAGCCATTGATTTTGAATTGGACAGTTCAGATCAAACACAATCAAAATCAACTATAAACAATTGCGGACGTCGCTCTTAGATCGGACAGTCAGGATATGTAATTGTGTGACGTAGTTATCTCACTAAATTCGATTATGGGGTTTGATATCCTTTAATGTTAAATAGATGTAACATATTTATATGGATAAATATATAGGTCATGCTAACATTTTATCCATACCAATAGTATGTATTTATTAAAAAACATTATTATCAAAAGTTTGAAACATAAATCGACACAATTTCAAAGACATAATTTTCATCTTTGATATTTTAATATACGTCATTATTTCTTAAAAATAATCATGTGTTTAAGGGTACATGTTAACATTTCTTTCAATATCATTATCATCAACATTTTTTTTTTTTGGTACAAATTATCATCAACACTTTATTCTCTAAAAAAAATTATCATCAACATTTTTTATTATTGAAAGATTATATGATGACATGCATGTCTGCTTATATTTATCTCCTTAATTCAGTTTACACACATATGTAATATGTTATCTAGGGTTTTAGCAACTTTTTTTTCTCTAGAGAAAGAGACTCACATAATATGAAATTGGACTAGAAAATAAGTAAGTTGAACTAATAATTGTTTCATTCAAAATTAAAATTTAGCCTTCTTCTAAATCATTCACATAGAACTCCTTAATACTACTTGAGTCCAATCATCTCGTTATTTATATACTAAAAAAAATATAATAAAAAAATGTTTCATATTCAACAGATTAATAAAAATATGTTATTTTACAGGATAAATAGAAATATTTTTTTAGGCAAAAAAATTATGTTAAAAATTGTAATATTTGTAGTATTGTCCATGCATTTACTTCTAAAGCCTGTAAAAATTAAATAAGAAACTACTGTAAGGTGACCCCAGCAAGTAATGTACAGCTCTCTAAATTGTCCCACCACATCTTTAAAATCTTCCCCCCACAAGCAGATAACCACATCTGACTTCCCATTAATGCCCCCAATCTAACTTCAATACTCATTTCTTCTCAACCTTCAAATTTCATTTGAAACTAAATTTATTCATTTCCCATCCCTTGTTTAATTTCTTCCCCCCTAAGAAGAAAAAATAAAAATAAAAAAACTATAGAGATGGGGAAGAAAAAAACATTGAACATCTCTTCTCTTCTCAAAAACACAGAACTCAAATATTCATCTTCTTCTTCATCATGGCCATGGCCATATTGTCACCAACCAAAAACACTCTCTTTTAGAGCTGATAACATCAACAAAGATGACACTTTCAAAACCATTAACTCAGTTTACTTGGATGCTTCTGAATCCTTCTCCACTGTTTCTCCAAACTGTGATTCTAGCTTTTCAAAAGCTTCTAATGATCAAGAATCCAAACAAGTTGATTCGATCGAAACTGTGATTCGTGGATTATCTTCTGATCGGTTTTTCTTTGAGCCAGATGAGACCAACTCCATCTTAGAGGTTAATAATAAAGCTGCTGCAATTGGAGGTGGTGAAACTCAAAGCTTGCCATTCAAAGATAGTGTAGTTTTATCTATGGAATCTCGAGATCCTTATGTCGATTTTCGAAAGTCTATGGAGGAAATAGTAGAAGCTCACGATGTTAAAGATTGGGAAGGTCTTCAAGAGCTTTTGAGTTGGTATTTGAAGGTCAATGAGAAAATCAATCATGGCTATATTGTTGGTGCTTTTGTTGATTTATTGGTTGGTCTTACATTTGCTTCGACTTCTTCGTCATTTTCTACTTCATCTTCTTCGTCTTCTCGTTCTCCTTCTTCTCCTTTATCGTTTTATAGTTCTTCTTTGTCTTCCTCTTATAGCACTCGTTGTGTTTCTTGTTCGGAAGCTCGCGAGGAAGAGGTTGATACTCCTAGTTCTTCTTTGTTGTTAGAACAAGTTAGGGAGGAGATTGATTGTGAAGATGAAGTTGAAGCTTCACAAACTCAAGCTTCAACTTCATCTTCGTCTTCAAGTACTTAATTTAAGGTTGAGGGGAATGATTTTAATTATGTATACCAAATAGTAGTAGTAGTGTATCATAAAGTAACATTTTTTGTTTCATTATTTTTCATGTTAATTTCCCTCTTTTGCTTACGTATTTGGTTCTTTGCGCTGACAGATTCTTCACATTCACATAGTTGAATGATATTTTGAATATTAAAATCAAAAGTATAGTTTACATCTGTTTCAAGATTATCTGATCTTGACTGAATGACCATCGATATCTAGACTCTTGGCTACCTGAGTGCGAATCCTCTTTTAGACAATGTCTATTTGAGTTTGTGTTAGTGGTCACACGTGTGGTTGAAAATGCAACCGTGCGAGGGTATATTTGATTTGAGTATTTGAGTTGAGATGGTCACTTTCTATTTCCTTTTAGTACTGAATGGGAAGAAATAGTTGTGGAAATTTCTAATCTTGTCTCGATTAATTATGTCATGCGTACCATTTATGTATAGTCATTATCTTTTGTAAATCTATATACTTTTTTATGTAGCTATATGACAGCAAATCCTCTATTGCTTTCACTGAGAAAGACAGTGTATCCTCTTTTCTCATTTTGAACATTATTTTTCTAGCCAAACATGACTTTATTTATGGAAATTAATAAATGTACGATAGTATTGTATTATGAATATGGTAGATTGTTAGGTTAGTGTTTTGCTTCAACGGCATTCTATAATTTATGACATACACATTTCCGTGCGGGTAACCTGTTAGTTGTCCTACAAATGATTAAATATGGCAAAGGTTTTGTTAAGTGGGGAGACAAAAAAACATAAGTTTTACAAAAAATAACTGACTTTTTTATTAAGTTTGTTTGTTTATTTAATTTAATTTAATTTTTTTTTTTAATTCTTTGATTTAAACTTGTACAACCACAATCAAAGCCTTCATTTTTTATACTTGGTCAGTTTCAAACGCTTATTAAAGAATTAAAAAATAAGAGTTTTTTATTGAAACCATATAATATTTGTTAGTAAGGAAAGGGAAATCGTAAAACAATGAACACACGGTGTTTGGTTACAAAATTGGTCGTTCAATTATGCATACTTCGCTGATTACAAAGCAAATGTATTTCCCTATTAACATTACTTTGGTTGAATGGAATAGTGGCAGTTTACAAATCTTAAATAAATACTATGTTTCATAATACAACAACACTCTGAACTGTATCGAGGGGGTGCACAACCACTCCGTAAACAAACAGTTCGGCCAAATAACAAAGGCAGAGGTGAAGTTTGCTCCATTCGCTACACTCACTTTCCCATGCCTACTTGCACTACTCAATTTCGTCTTTGGGGAGCATCAAACCTCTATGAAGATTTACTGCATGACGATCACATCTTAATGACTCGACCTTCTTAACACTAAGAAACATGTAACAACTTGAATTTGTCACATCATGTGACTTACTTGGTCAACATATTATTTGCATTATATGAAGTATGACGAACATTTTCATGTAACATTTGTTCAAATGCATGTAACTCTCAGATCTTGTAAAACCTCACATCAATATGCTTGATCCAGGTGAGATACACATGATTATTTGCGAAATAAGTGACACTCTGAATATCACAATTCATTTGATCTCATGCCCTCTACCTACTTGACACTACCTATAAGTCATACTCAACGAGAAGTATTCCATGTATTAAATAGTAATTTTTGAAGTAAATTCTTACACTTTGTAACTATATATAGCATGTACATTTTTTGTGGGATGGTAAAAAAAATATAAAAACATTTGCTATGTTGGGACACGACTCAAATTCATAACAACACTCTTTACCGCACTTTGTGTGCGTGTGTGTAATTTTATCGCCTCATTTTTTTTTGTTAAACATCCTAGTGGCTAGAACTCACATAATTAAATTATGGAGAAGTTGAGTGTCCAGGGTTCGAACCCCCAGCCCCTGCATATTAATATCCATACCAGACGAGCTACCCAAACATTTGCCAAAAAAACAGTGATTCTGTGTAACTAAAACTTACGTACGTAGTTACCCCACAAGTGGGACATCTACCATTGGAAAACATGAGGATGATCAGAGCCGTTAGTTTTGAATTATGTAGTCATTATCAAATGATGGGTACAAATCCAGCGCAGAATTTTGGAATGGTCCTGCTTAACTAACGTCCTCTGCACCTGCAAAGCAACAACATTATCATGCAAGGTCTTTGGGCCAGAGAAAGAAACTCGGAATCTATATATATCACACCACTTGTGTTGAAAAACATTGTCTCTATATGTCTCTAGTCTATACTATGTCTCGATTTAATTTCAAATCTAATATTTAGCTACCTTCACTGCAAGATTTAGGAATCGTACAAAAAATCTGCCATTCAATTCAGCTTTGCAATGACAAAATTAATTATTCAGACCAGCAGAAAAACATTGTGTCAATATTTTTTTTTTTTTTTTTTTACTGCATGAAATCGGTTTTAATTTAATATTTTATTTAGTTTTATAACGTGTTTAATAATAATAGTTCACAATATAAATTCTCAATATAATTTCATATTGATCATTATCCTAAATTATCCACCTAATAACTGAAATCATTGTCACTCATTTTCAAGAATACTAGTGGTTGATGTAAAAAACAAGAGAGGCGACATGTTATTGAGAGGATGAAAGGAACACACTATTTAAATTTGCTATCCCTCGTGATTTTATTAATAACAATGAAATATCTTTACTAAATCCAGCACCTACAAGTCCCTCTCTATCCTCCCTCGAAATAGTAAAATGAAAATA
Source organism: Medicago truncatula (assembly GCF_003473485.1). Lineage (NCBI taxonomy): Eukaryota > Viridiplantae > Streptophyta > Magnoliopsida > Fabales > Fabaceae > Medicago > Medicago truncatula. Next base: position 49,953,040 of record NC_053048.1, read on the forward strand.
CTTGTAAAACCAAGTGCATTATTGGTCTTCAAAATATACTACTTTTGTCATTTGTGTGAGTTTGTGCTCAATGTTTTGTACCTTGCAATTGAATCTAAATTATACCTCTAACTTATCCTAAGACAGAGCTAGCTATTCAAATTCAAAAACAAAATCACTGCAACATGCAGATTTAATTAGTTTGACTTTACCATATGATGCTATTTTTCAGTGATACAATGCGATGTCAAAATGCTATAACGACATTTAATTTAGATGAGGGCTAACAACACACTCTTTTAATTCACACACCATCTTAAATTGGTTGAAATTTAAATAAATTCTGCTAAATCATGTTGGTCCATATAAATTTAGTATGATTCGTTTGAAATCCAATCGATTAGAGAGATTTATTCAAAAGAATGTGTTTCAGAGTGTATTGATGGCATAATTCTTTAATATGTACATTGAACGGTATATATTTTTACATACATGTGTTCCTTTTCTTTTGACAAAATAAAAGGCCGTTACTAGTTACAATCAATTATAGTATAAACAAATGGTTGAGATGTGAAATTGGGATCACCGAACTTAAACAAATTAAGAAAACCAAACCAAACTTAGAGATAAGTGTAAGTAATAAAGTACTAATAGGTTGCTAACTCCAAAAACTAGTGTCCCCTTATGCCTATCTCAATTTGCTTTGTTTTTAAAACATAGATTCCTAGCCTATGATTTATGTCAAGCACCGATCGAAGTTTCTAAACCTGGATTCTATAAAATAAATATGAAAAATCCATTTTACAAATACTCCCAAGTAAACCTAAAGTTGTCTGCATAGTAGCTTCTAAATATCCGGGGAGGCAAAGCACAAATTTAATAATACTATTTGTTGATATCTTGTTTTGTAGATTAGATTTGAAAAGTTTTATAAAAAAATAAGCTTTTATTCAAAACGTTGGTAGGATTGGTTCTATTTAGATGAACATGAAAATAACAACGGACTAATGATCAAAAATCGTAAAAAGATCGAGAGAACACATCTTTGACAAAATTTATGAAAAAATATTAAATATATGAGTCACATCGACAAAACACAATTAGAAGAGAGAAAAAAAAAAACAAAAAATAAACTATCAACAACCTCTCCACAACCTTTAAAAAAAAAACAATCTCTCCACAAAATATTTTTAATGCATACCTTCACCAAACCAAACTTAGAGATAAGTGTAAGTAATAAATTACTAGTAGGTTGCTAACTCCAAATTCTAGTGTCCCCTTATGCTGCCTATCCCAACTTGCTTTGTTTTGACTTAAAACATAGATTCCTAGCCTATGATTTATGTCAAGCACCGATCGAAGTTTCTATACATGGGATTTTATAAAATAAATATAAAGGAAATGTTAACGTTTATCTTTAGGGTAAGATAAGGATCTTAGAATAAGAATAGTAATAAACAATAAATATTGTATTAAAAAAATAACTTTTTAAGTTTTTAATGTTATGAATGTACAATTTTCAATGTTAAATTTTTATTTAGTTTCTTATATTTTGTGTCCTTAGGGCACAATTTTTTTTTATTTAATTTCTTATTTTGTGTCCTTAGGACACAAGTTAACAAAACCTTAAATATAAACAATCCATTTTTCAAATATTCCCCAAAGCAAACCTAAAATTTTATGCATAGTAGCTTCTAAATATCTTGTTTTGTAGATTAAATTTGAATTTTTTTTATAAAAAATAAGCTTTTATTTAAAATGTCGGTAGTATTGGTTATGTTGGATGATAATGGACCAACAATCAAAAATCATAAAATGATTGAAGTATCACATCTTCGACTAAATTCATAAAACTCATTAGATATATGAGTCACATTCATACAAGACAATTAAAAAAACAAACAAACAAACTCTCAACAATATATCCGCAAAATATTTGTAGACACTGGCGGAGCCACGTTTAGCAATGTGTGGGCTTGTGCCCCCCCTAATTTGTGAAGATTTCTTCATGCATATGCATACACATTACACACTCTATACATTTATTATTTATTTAAAACATTTACTCAAAAAAATGTGTATTAGAACCTATGAACAAAAATACTCACTGCATCTCTAACATCAATATCTTTTACCTTTGTTTAATTTTTTTAATAAATAATAATTAATATATAATATTAATGTAACGTAATATTATGGAAAAATTTAAAGGTATTGAATCAAGAAGGGTTATCAATCTTTCTATTAAAATTACAAAAATAAACTTTGTTTTTTATTTGTCATTTTGATTTTTAAATGTGTCTTTAGTCAGTTAATTTAATCTTTATATATATTTTTCAATAATACTATACAATTAGTAACAAAAGAAACATTTGAAAATGTGTTCATAGTTTTGATAAAATTCAAATTGGTATTGGTTTTAATCCTTATATATATATATTGTTTTGATAAAACATCACACATGTAGAGACCAAAATGACTACTCTAAATTGGTATTGGTTTTTAAATTATTATTGTAAATTGGCGTCTAAATTATTTAAGATAACCCTGCTACAAAATTAAAATAAGATTTCCAAATTATTTACAATGACCTTGCTGCAAATTTTTATATATAGTGCCCCCACTACTTAAAGTTTATGGCTACGCCACTGTTTGTAGACCCTCTCAAATACCTTCACAAGATATTTGTATACCCTTACGTATGGTGCAATATCCCTTACCAAATACTCCCTCCGGTCTTATATATAAGAAAATTTTCAAAATTTTTTTTGGTTCTATTTATAAGAAAAAGTCACAACTTTTGAGATACATTTATTGTTTAAAAGATTTTTCTAATTCTCATTTAATGTTGGTCTTTTCAGTATTAGTGGATACTCACTCCGTCTCACAATAATTGTCTTTTTACCCATTTTTCTTTTTCTCAAAATAATTGTCACTTTAGAATACAAATGCAACATTTATTATTTTTTCCAATTATAATACTCTTATTTATTGAACTTCATCCAACTTAACTCCTCCTCCACTAACTACAATTAATAAGGGTGTTTTAGTAAATGATATTAATTTTACCATCAAAATCAACACAATTAATCATTTTCTTAATAACCGTGCATCAACCTTAAACGACTATTATTTAGAGACGGATAGAGTATATTACTTCACAAGTTTTTAAGAGGGTATATTTGTAAAAACATGAAAAAAAATTGCAACAACTAATGATTGTCTTGATTTTTGGTTTCTTTTCTTATATAAAGGACCGGAGGGAGTACTCCACTAAACTCATGTTTTTTTTTTTTTTGTCTTGTTAACGAGTTCCCCCGAGCACTCTCTAAGCATTTTAAAACTAGTAATTATTCTTTTAAAAAATCAACTATTACAATTTCAATGCATTTAATACACAATTTTTCATTAAAACTTGCTATTTAAAGTGTATAAAGAATGCCCCGAACACTCGTTAACATTTTTATTTTTTTTTTCCCTTCTCTTGAAGACAAATAAACAAACACACCGCAAGTTTTACTTGTGTAATTAAGAGCTTGGGGGAAACCAATCCGGGATGCAAACTTTAATGTTGAGTACTTCATGCCATAAACAATGTTATTTAGTGAGATAATGACCTTACAATGACACCCTCATTTTCCGAGAAATTTAATATTGAAATAATTTCCTCTATAAATTGTGTTTCTCATCTCATTGCTTTCTGTAGTTTTGCATTAAATGCACTTCTGAGCACAATTCACTATCCCAGGTTGGCCCTTTTGAGTTTTTGGAAAATGCACAACAACACACCTTCTTTTTTTGCGTTACTGGGTGATTTCAAACATGCATCAACGCTAAAAAACAAAATACGAGTACCAGTAAGAGAGAAAAATGTCAAATCTTATTTAGATTAAGAAATGTCAAACTAAACGTTACCGCTCTTTAATCCTGTAAAATAAATTACCACTCTTTTAAATTGTGATCTGTTTGACCAAAATAATTAAGTGATCTGTCAAGTAACGATCGAAGATAAAGGCAACAGTGGTGTGTGATGCTTCGGTGCAGCGGCGGTGTAGTTTTCATGGTAGAGCGAGATGTGTCTGCAAGCACATTAGCACTCCAACCCTCAGTTAAACATGAGAAATGAGGTTGAATGTGTTAGTCTATGTGAGAATACGAATTGTATCTACAAGGTGACATTGAGTCACCTATATATAGGAGAACGAGGCACTAACGACTTCCGTGAAATGTGGCAATTTATTAAAGAACTGTCGGAGGCCATGTGTACGGTGTAGGAGTGACAGGGCTGTGTTTCAAAACGGTGATCTACACCGAAATTAGCGTGTTCTCTCAAAATGATACGTCTTGTTCTGATGGGTTGGATCCACATGGCTCCATGGAATTAGGCACTCTAGCTAGTCCAAAACAAGAAATGTTTACGTAAAGTGAAAGTAATTCAGAAGACTGATTGTTTTAACATTCTATGTGGTTTTGATGATTTGAAATTTTGCATTTATCTTAATTTCGAAAAAAATGAAATGTTCGCTCTAAAGAAATTTTGTGTGGACGAACTTGTGCAAATTCTACTGTGCACCACCACATATTTGGTTTAGAGACAGTTTGACAATATGTTGGAGGTGGATCTATGCTTTTGGTGTGACTAAAATAATAGTCATAAAAAGTAGCCCAATAAAATAAAGAATTATGTGTTATTTAATTCAAAATAATAATTTTAGTAGTTTTGTTTGGGCTAGTTTTATTAATTCAAATCCATTTGTAACTCTAACAAATGTTAAATAAAACAAAATAAGTCACCAATGTTATGAATATATATATTAGTGGATGTCCATCTATAACCCTTCCAGATGCTTGTAACTTCCACTAGTAAGTGGGTTGTAATGTGATCATTCATGTACCTATATGTGTCCTATAAATAGGACCAACATTACAATGTAATGACACACTTTTGAAGTAATACAATATACTCTCTTGTTCTTCCTTTATCCTTTCTCTCTATTCTTATATACTTTACAATATCTTGCAAAGCTCTATCAACATGAGATTTACCATTTCTTTCAATCTAAACCAAAAGAAGAAGAAAAAAAAAAAGGAGTAAAAATATAATACTCTTCATCAACCGGGTATGTCTAAAGTATGATTAAAATATAATTGAGTATTGAATCAACTATTAGTATTTTTTACTATTCTAATTTTTCTCTTCTCAATTAGATTTTATTTTGTACATTTATCTTTGTATAATCATAAAAAATTCTTTGACTTGTATAATTATCATTTGTTTCTTTATTATTCTTGTTAAATTTTAAAGGATTTAACATTGAAGCGTCCTTAAAGGATTGCTTAAACAATGAAAATCTTTTATAATACAGTTCCTGAAAAACTAAATATATATGAAGATCAAAAGAATTGTCACTGAAGGATTGCAAACAATCAAATTTTTATCATTATTTATGATGGATTGAGATATATATAGTTCTTGAAGAACAAAATATTTAATATCAAACATCCTCGAAGGATAACAAAAATTATGATCTTACTTTGTGTTGATAGATTTACGATTGAAAATAAAATCTATTTTATCTTTTAGAAAAGAAAAATAATGTATCGAAGAATTAATGTTATTTTAAGAATCCTTGAAGGATTGCTCAAATAAAGAATTAATTTGTCAGTAAAATTTTACTATTGGATGTATGTGATATAGACTTATGTTTGCTTCGCATATAGTCACTGTAAATCCCTCCCAACCATCTCTTGTTGTTATTTGTTTTAATTAAGTTTATGAAAATATTTCTTTCTTGGCTTCTTAACATCTATTGTTTATTTACCAATTATGAATTGATTTTGATTTTGAGCAACACTTTTTTGTCTTCTTGGATATGGATATTAGTGCTACTTTCTAAATTGTGGTGTTTTATCTTCTGAAATTAATTTAGAGAAAAATATTACATTAGATGTTATTCTAATGATCGATAATTGTATCTAAATATGTTTCTTTTCATGTTGAAGTTTTTACACATTAGGAGCTATTACCATTATGAGTAGCATGTTAAAATATCCATAATTGTTCATGTGTTATACCTATAATTGTTTCTTTATTTTATGAGCATAATCAGATCATTTGATGTACTGATCATTGCATCATACCCGTGAGTATACTTCCTATGTGTAAACAAAAGAAGAACTAAAATTTAACATTGAAAAATTGCTCAAACAATGAAGATATTTTATGATATAGTTTTTGAAAAATAATTTTTTTTTCTTGTGATATTATTAATGCATCTCCGAAGGATTGCTCAAAGAATGATTTCTTGTTGATAGAGGTTTGTGTTTGAGTTCCTGAAGAACAACACATTTAAAACTTGATATTTATAAGATCTATTTGATCTATAAAAATAAAAGAGAGAGAATATGAGACAATATGTATATTTCTATGTCATTCGAAATGCTTCTGAAGTAGCAAAATAGGTGAGTATCTTCAAGAATATTTTTGAAAGATTAGTCACATTTGTAATTGAACAAAGAGTAACTCTTGATCAAAATGGTAAAAGGTCGCATTGAACGTCATTCCTAGAAGAGAATGGTTCATACTATTTGTTTCATATAACAAAATCAATGTTTTGGTTATGGTAATTGATTTAGTAGAGTCTACTATTGATACAATGCATGCCAAGATCATAAAATTTCATTAGTATGGACTTAGATCGTTTGGGAAATTAGTGTTTGATCAAAGATTTTCTTGATACGATCATGTCTCTCTATTATATGGATTGAAACGTGCAATATTGTTTCCTTATTCTATGATCAAAGTTTGGTTATAATTTTCTTCTTTCTTATTGCATATGACTTCTAGAAGGTCTGAATTATAAGGTAAGTAAGCACAAGCTCTTTTCTACAGAATTCTTGTAAACATCTTATATGAGTTACATTCTCTTATTTACTTCTAAATCCTTCAAGATTATTATATGTTAGATATGTATATTTTCTTTTGAAATAAATTTATTTGATTTTGATCTTATATATAATATAAACTTTGGAGATGTCAAACTTTAAAAATATATTCTATTGATAGTTTGTGTTGTCTATCTACTCACAGGATAAATGTGTATGAATATATATATCAGTGGATGTCCATCTACAACCATTCCACATGCTTGTAACTCCCACTAGTAAGTGGGTTGTAATGTGTTCATTCATGCACCTATATGTGTCCTATAAATAAGACCTACATTACAATGTAATGACACACTTGTGAAGTAATACAATATACCCTCTTGTTCTCCCTTTATCCTTTCTCTCTATTCTTATATACTTTACAATATCTTGCAATGCTTTGGATTAATTTCATAACAACCAACTTGTTCTAACATTCATTTTATAGACATCCTTTGTATGTAATAGTTTTAATTTGGGAAAAATTTGATGCGGTTATAGCCACAACAAGCTGTATAATGCATCTGCCCCTCCTATATGCAATCATCTCACTCATTCGATCAAGATCAAACAATTTAGATATTAAAAACTTTTGATTTTTTAAAAACAATTTAAATTCTAACATTCGTTTTATATACATTGTAATTTTCTATAATAAAAAAAAATACATTGTAATTTTTACCTTCCTCATTCACCTCCCTAAAATCTAGTTAGAGTTTTTATTTTGTTTTCCATAACGAGAGGCTTGGGAGTCAGACGATAGAGCTGCCAAACAATGTAAAATAGACAGTTCACACAAAATATAAGATTGTGGGTATAATTTGTTGCGATACAATGTAAAATCTTCTGACATTCCATTGAACAGGAAGAAGCCAAACAAATCTAAGCTACCACCACTCATGAGTCATGGGTGTATGTGAGAGTATTTAAGAAAATACTTTAAAAACGGAGGGGTGTGAAGAGAAAAAATGGGGTAGCAAATCCTCAAAAAGAAAAAAAAATTAAGATCCATTCCCTATATAAAACTAAAAAAAAAATCAACAAAAATAACTTTTAAGGTTACTTGTCTTTAATTTCTAATTTTATCAGTAATATCTAGAAAACATCACGAAAATGCCAAAATAACTTACTGTCGATGAATGTTAATCGCGGTAGTTAACTGTCGATGGAAATTGAAGTTAAATTTGTTATTTCATGGTGTTTCTTATCCTTGTGCAAAGTGTAAACAGCAATTTTTAATAAAGTACCTTCAGTTGGGCCTATAATGCAGCCCAAAAAATTTAGTAGAGGCGGTAGAGTTTATTAGTAGTAATGTGATACTCCCTCCGTCCCAAATTATATGTCGCTTTATAATACCAATGAAATATTTATGTTACTTTTCCTATTATATCCTTAATTATTAATTACTCTCTCTTCTTTCAATTATTTCATTTATCTTTTCCATACCATTTATTAGGGATAATTTTGTAAAACAACTCATAATTTCTCTTCCCCATGCAATATTAATTACATTTCTTAATACGTGTGAAATGACCAAAACGTCTTACAATTTGGGACGGAGGGAGTAGATAAAGTACTTTGAGTGGTTTAAGTGATGAAAACCAAAAAAGATAATAAATTTTGATAACCTAAATGTGAACTTAAAAACTGAACTCTTTATTTATTTTGTTATTTCTATATTTTATTTTCTACACAAGTAAAAAAAGAAATAATAATTGTATTTGTCACTACCCCTAAAAAAGTATTCTTTGTCGCTTTTTGGTTAACAAAAAGTTTATGGCAGGTTAGGTCCCACAGATCATCAAGGTTAGCGTTATGTTTCAATAAATATTTATAGGCTTAAATGCAATTTTACCCCCCATATTTTGATTGAATCTGAATTTTACCTCTCTTATTTTAAAATTTGGAATTTTACCCCCTCTATTTTGATTGAATCGGAATTTTGCCCCCCTTATTTTAAAACTCGGAATTTTACCCCCTCTATTTTACGTTTTTCAGAATTTTACCCCCTATTTTAAAATAAAGAACCAAAAAATACTAGAAAAATAAAGAAACGATTAAAAAATATTAATTTGGTAAAAAAATATAAGGAAAACAAGAAAACCCAAAAAAAAAAACTAAAAAATAGAAAAACAATGAAATTACAAGAAAAAAATCAATTAAGAATACATGAAAAAAACTAGTTTGCACATCTAAATATTTGCTATTTTCATGTATTTTCATACTAGTATTTTATTTTATTTTTAGAGATCATACCAGTTTTATGCATTTTTTTCTTGTATTTTTTATTCATTTTTTTTAGTATTTTTTTGGTTTTATTTTTATTTTTTCATTAAAAAACATTTAATACAAATAATTAATTATGTGGATAAAATAGGAGGAGGGGGCAAAATCCTGAAAAACATAAAATAGGGAGGGTAAAATTTCAAATTCTAAAATAGGGGAGGCAAAATTCAGAATCAATAAAAATAGAGGGGGTAAAATTCCGAGTTTTAAAATAGGGGGGTAAAATTCAGATTCAATCAAAATAGGGGAGTAAAATTGCATTTAAGCCATATTTATAAAAGTATTTACGGATCACTCACTAAAGTCAAAAATATCATCATGGCAACATGATATTGATTCAAGAGCGGTCATATTTATATATCTAATTGATTCAAAAGCAGTGATATTTATATATCTAATTGATGATAATTTTGGTGACAACCTTGTTTTTCTCTATTCTTATTGATTAAAAACAATGGAGAAAGAAAAAGTAAGAGATAAGATAAGAATGTCATGTGAACATAAGATAGAAAGTTTTCTAAACATTATTACAAAGTGGTTGTACAAATATCATTTCTCTTTGATTCAAATCCTTACCAACTTAATCAATTGACATTGTAATATTCATTATATCAAACAACTAGACAACCATTTTACGTTTTTCTTTTTTACATCTCAGTTTATTTTCTATCAAACTAAACAGAACAATAATGTCAAAGTTAATACCGTATCACAAGTTCACGTAAAAGCATCTTTATTTTTTGATAATATAAATATACTCAAATATGCAAAGACCAGTGACTCTTGATGATGAAGGTCCCGTCTCACTTCAATTAAAAGTTGTATGTATTAACTATAGTCTTCAATGCTTTGCCTCCATAAAAATCAATTGTCATCTTACTTCAATGTTTGCAGAACCTGACGACAACTATACCAAATGATGATATTTCTTTTCCCTCATTCAATTAATTGCCATTATTTCAAAAATCCAATAGTAGGATCCGAAATGGAAAATCTAGTTCTAAGTTGCAACTAAAAATTTTCATCTAATTCAAATTAATGATACAAGATCTCGTTAACTTGTGTCTTGAGAACATGCGTTAAGGATTTCAAAAGAAGTAATTTTGCATTGATATGAACATTTTTTTAACTTTTGAAACATCATGTGCACGACTTTTAAGACGTTATTACTACATTAAATTCTTTAACATATGCCCTAAAATTACATGTGTACTAGAGACACATTTTATAGCATTCTCTGATGATCATGAATCTAAATATAAAAAACACATGAACAGATCTATGTGGATTGTTTCTTGTTATCTAAAAATTACTCAGCTAATCTAATCTTATTGTTAATTAACAAAGAAAATTGAAGTCTTTGCTGTCATGATTTAAATGCTCCCTGACCTTTATCATCTATTACACACTCTACCCCTCTTGTGTAGTTTAAATACACAATTAAAGCTGCCTGCAGATATATTATCAATGCCTAAGTTAATATACGAACTTGAATTGGACGCATGCACTGTCACAGTAGTAATGAGAAGTGAAAACTGATACTACTGGGACACATACTTTAATTGAAGCAATCTTACAAAAAACAGTAAATGGTAAATATTCAGCTCAAATCTCACAAAGAACCTGAAGATTTTGTTAGTAATACAAAAGAATGTACTGTCAAAGCCTTAGATTTTTCTTGATCCTTATGAGTCCTCAAGACTTAAGTTATCTAAATTTGTGTTCATAAAAAGTTTAATTGCAACTTTAATCTCCTATTATCTCTCGATCACGGAATTAGTCCCTCCATTTTAAAATCTATCGTCTATGATTGGTTGCTCAGAATTTTTAAACAAATATGGTGATTTGTTGATTTTGTATCAAATGGCCGACTATGTTTCGTGCTATGTCAATACAAAACCTTTCTACTTCACCATTTTTTGTTTAAAAATAGGAAAATGTTAACAATCGTCCCAAATACACTTTATAAGAAGTCGAAAAAAAAAAACTTGCATGCTACTTCAATACGAAAACTTTCTACTTCACCATTTTGGGTTTTAAAATATTAGTGAGATAAAAAAAAACTAGTAAAAAGAGAACAATTCCATAAAAAAGTGAAAATATGAGATAAGTATAGAATGAAATCTTAGATAGAGAGAGATAGAGAAATGCAAGTGGCAATTCCTTAAGTGTATATTACTGAAAACAGAGAAAAGAACTTAAATATCTTACCTTGGAAAATGCAGTGATGTCAGACCCTAAAGTTTCTATTCTCATCTCATTGAAAGGGCATTAAACCATCTGTCCCTAGTCCATCAGACCATTCTTCTTATATTATAAAATTCAAATCCCTATGTCTATATTTTCCCACCACCATCCGTGGTAGCAGTACCATACCAATACCATACTCCACTTAAAACTAAGCATTTACTTTGACCAAAATCCTACACGCCAAAACTCAACTCAACTCAAGGAATCAGACACAGTTACATACATGGATACGGGTCCTAATCCATTGTGTATTGTGTATACAAACACAACATGGTCCATGAAACTAGGAAATTAGCACATTAATCAATTCTTAATTACTACTATAACTTGTCATCTTATGATTTCTAGGGAAATTCAAAGAAGATGAATTCCACTTTGCACTCAAGGAATATCAAATTCCATGATTGTTGTGAAGAATCACCGGATGATAGGATTATAGATCATACTCCTATTTATAGAGCTCAAGAAAAGGAGCATAAAAATGCTCATCACTAGGTAAAATCTCAAGAAATCATTTTGATTTATAAAAGTAGCAAATTTTATACATAATACCAGTAGTCCTATTTATAAAGTTCAAATATATCAACTAATTGATTAACTAACTTATAATTCATTTCTAACAGACTAACTAATATTAACAAACTCTAACTATTTTAACAATTGTTGTTGCATTGTCAAAGGTTTTTTCATATTTCTACTTTATGAAAGTGACAAAGACATTAGTGATGTGGTCATTCTAAACACTCAAAAGGATCATTTGATGCTTGAACTTTGGATTTTATCATGAGTAATCAAACAAGGATGCAAAACCTTTAGATTGCAAACCTTAAGATTACGGAAGATACAATAAATTGTAGTCGATACAGTCAAAATTATGGTTGCAATACCGTTCTGGAGAGAAATTTAAGGAGTCTGATTTTAAATTGTGGTTACGCTGCAAACTTTGATACTGAGATGTTATTGCAGAGATCTTTAAACCTTTTATATTGTGGTTACAATTCCAAACTGCGTTTTAGAACATTGATAAGGAGACTCACATCATTTAACCGAATATGAAAAGAAATCCTTGATAATTCTAAAAATAATTAAGGATCATTACATGACTGAAAAAATGCAATTTAAATCTTGATTTCCAATAAGGACAAACAAAAGTACCATTTTTAACACTTGGATGATAATCACCAAAATGTGCAGCACAATACAACGTTAGCAACTTCATTAATTAGCATAGCTCCTAATAAGATATAGCTGGACTACATTCAACCTAATACATAGTACATAGTGCAGCTTTTTACACAACTACTTGGTTAACAAAAGACCTTGCACTAGAGAACTTAAAGCTTGTTTGGTATCATAGTGGGTTTGGCAGCCGCCATGATTTTACAAAAGCTACATTTTTGTAGCTTCTACAAAATCACGGTGCTATCAGGAATTTGTCAAACCCACCCTAATACCAAACACAAACTTTATAGTTAATGTTGACGTGGCTTACGGGTACGGGTATGTGTACGAGATGTATGCAAACTGGGTGAACTAGGCCTCATAATGGAAACTCCATTCCAAATCTCAGTAAAAGCTCTAACAATAACACCATGATGGTAAGGTGCATTCAGCTGAAGAAAACAGTTCAAAAGCTCTCTAAGGTCATCTTTAGAGTATATTTCATTCTCCAATATCATTTGAAGCATGGAATGCCTGAAATCAAGATAAGGATCTTCAGAATCTTTCTCCACCGCCACGCCTTCTCCTCCGGCTCTTCCTAAACCACCTACTCTCCTTTGGTCCTTTGCATAGGCATCTGAGTCAGAAAAGTTTGAGGAATAGTAGGGTGAAAATGTGGTGGCAGTGTTTGTGGTTGTGGTGTTTGGGGTGCTTGTGCTATCATATTTGTCTTCAGTCCATGGACCAGATGAAGAGTACTGGTTATTGTAAAGTTTGTGTTTTTGGTAAGTGGGGTTCTTGGATTTTGGTTTTGGGCTGAATATGTTACTCAGTTTTAGCCTTCTGCAGCTTCCACAACCTAGTTTCACCGACACAGTGTTCAGAAGAAGCTTCTTTCTTGAACCAGACATTGCTATGTTTTTCTGTGTTATGTGACTGTTTGGGAATTAGAATATGAAAAGAGATAAAAGGAATGGAAGAAGGTTGCCTTAGTCAAAGGGTATAGTGTTGCTTTAGAAAGTGGCTATTTATTTATGAAGATGAGTTTGTGATGAGGACTGTATGTATATGTTAGTGTTGCACGTGAACTAATAAAGGATGCTTTCTTTTTCATTTGCTTGGTTAACTTTGTGGACAGCAAAGTGATCTGGACCATAGATTTTTTAAAAGCAAACCATCATTTTGGTTTTTAAATGTGTGACTCGTTGCAATAGTTATCGATCGTGTAAAATTTATATGAATATATGAATGTGTTTTTTGTTAATTATTTTAGTCTACAAATATGTCTTTAGTCAACCAATTTAATTCATAAAATTATTAACGAAAGAAATATTTTAAATGCATTTTAATTTTGATACATCCAAAGAACGATAAAAGTAGTTCACAAGTTAAGGACAAAAAGATTTGGCCATCTGATGGCATGCATTGAGTATCATAGAGGCATGGTATGAATTGAATTGAATATTCACAAGGTGATCATTTATTTGTCTTGCTAATGTGATAGGGGTTTTGATTTGGAAAATAATAAATATGCCTACTTAACTATGAATTAAATATGAGATTTTGAAGATCTTGTCTTTAATGACAAATACAAGTAGGAGCTCAGCTCATATGACAGCAGAGCAAGACTAAATTTTTCGGTGTTTTTTATTTTCATAATATTAAAAAAATTGTACGGATAGGAATATCCCTTTGGTTTTGTAATTTTAAGATATTTGTTATTTAGTTCGATCTCTTTCATCAAAGAGCATATTATAGGAGAAAGAAAAACAAATTACGATTCTGTATATTGTGGCCATGATAGAGCCTGTAAAAATACAGAGGCATGAACCATTAGATAAAAGAGGAAACGCCCAAATCAATCATCTAATAGAAATGTAAGACATTAAATGAGTTATGTCCTTCGTGTGATTTCTAATCTAATAGAAATTATTGCAATTCATTCTTGGTATACTTTAGAGTATAGGTCCATTCTATTTCTAAAAAAATGGAGTTCCATTACTATATAATTTTATGTGTGTATAAGTGTTCTTCATTTCTTTTGAGAAATGAGAAGTATCTCAACTCCATCATTAGTTATATGTGTGCATTGTAGAACGTCAATAATATGATGTCGTTGAACTTGAATAGGACCATTTTTTTTTCTGAAGGAGTCTTTTCTTGACGTAAAAGAGAAGGTTATCATTTTTTTTCTTTCAAATATCATTTATTTATAAATACGAAAAAAAATATCATTTTTAAAACGGTGTACATAATGTGATTAATCCTTCATTTGTTTATGATCATGCTACCGTTCTTTCGTTGCTTGTAAGCAACAAACGAGTTTTTCAAAATATTCCGATTTCAATGTTATATAAGTGGCAGCCATACATTTCATGTACCCAATTTGACACAATTGGAGAATTATTTCAAACCTTTACTGCGGAGCTAGTAAGCACCTGCAATTTCTCAAAGATCCAACTGATGAAAATTTGTGATCAAATAAAAAATAGCAAAGTAAATTACTCTCATCTTGAACAACCGACAATGAATTGATTGTTAATGTTGTTAAACTCGAGTTTGCCCTTTAAAAGCATTATAGTTTTTATCTTTTTTTTTTTAAGGAAGAAAGCACTATAGTTTGTGACACACTATTGCCTAGGCGTAGATGCAGATATTTAGAAAGGAATCATGTTTATTCATATAAAGAAAAATTAAGGTAATTAAAAAAAACATTTGGTTTGAACAATCACATGTAGTCACGGGGTACAAGCTAATTTAGATTAAGCTTTCTGAAAGACACTCGTGATTTTGCTTATCTTCATCACCAATTTTGGTTACTTGTTATTGATGGCATTAATTATTTTAGGTCATTCTTTTAATTAATTAATACCTTTATCAAGTTAGTATTTTGTTGTCAAAATATTACAGTGGGCATAAATTCTAAAGTAAAATGATATACAAAATCAACAAGGCCTAGCATAACCGGTAATATCGACATTGTTAGGTTCGATATCTTTCGTGGTGCTCGGACCCAAACCCGGGATTTTCCACTTTGCGTGTGAGTTTATAGTGGTGTTTGCCACCACCAAAAACTTCCCCGCAGTAACAGTTGTCAAAGAATGGCAAATTCTACAAGTGCATGGTCCTACAACAGACTTTGAAGTTTAAATTTATTTATTCCTTTGGTTTTTCAATTGATTTAACTCTAAATTTACAACTGGGAGACGACACCACCATTGTCATAGTAGAATAGAGTTGGCTATGATAAAATTAAGAGAAACAAATGCACTATTGACACTGATAAAGATATGTAACTCATTTTTTAAGCTATAAATGTTTCAAATTTATCAATCTTTCTGTCATTAACTTAAAACTCACATAACATTGGCCACAATAGCAAGAGAATCAGACCTTATTGGTTTGTACATGCTGTCGGATTCTTGATAATGTTTGCCACATGTTGAGCCACCCATGATGAACCAGCCTCAGTGCAATAGAAACCACAGGTGTAGTTTTCTCCCGCAACCTGCTACTTGGAACCTGCTTTGAAATCTCTGGCCAGAATAAACTATATATTATGCTACAATAATCATTCTATGCCATAGTAAATGAGGAAGAAAAAAAAAACTTGAGAACAAACAGATTATTAGGGAAGCTTATCAAAGAAACAGAAGCACCGTGATCATGGCTAGTTGTCTTAATTACAAAAGTATTTACCCCACTCTTTCTACAACTAAGGTGGTTTTCACTTTTTACGACGGGGAGACAAGCGCTACAATGTCATAGAATGCAGTTGGCATCTGGTAGTGTGTGTCGCATCTGTATAGTTGCTCATGTTTGAGTAGTTAGTAGATCTACCTAACTTTTTGTTTGGAAACTTGGTATCTGGCCCAAGGAACGACTACTCCGGGGGGGACCAATCCCATCGTCCACTACCGAAGGGACCAATTGAAGCCTAACACAGGAATTGTCGCCACCTAGGAAATTCGAACATGAAACCTAGAGAGGAGCACACTCCTAGGTCCCAAGCCTTCTACCTAACTTTGTTAGTTGTTACAGTCCTGTTGAAATTCAATTAATTAGAGCATTAAGCAAACTACTTGTATCTCTATAAGGAGGTGTTTGAGTAAACAACTTAATCCAGCGTTTTTCAATAAGCACTTATATTAGAATTCAACCTAAGTTAGGTAGATCTACATAGATTTTGTATAAGTCATTTTTACAAACGAATAGAACATGAGGGTAGTCTCTGCATAGATTTTGTATAAGTTGTATTCTATAAGTTAACTAAGGAGCTTATGAAAATAACTGGAAACAACCTATAAGCCTATCTTTAGCTATCTGCAAAAGTTCTTTTAAACACTTACAAAGTGCTTATAAGTCACAAGATAAGTCTATACACACTCTTCCAAACACCCCCTAAATATTGATTCGGTATTCATCTGGATTGGTTTTTCTCATTCAAATAAAACCACATAATTACTTCATTAACTTTTCTCGAACATTCTCTTCATTTCAAAAACCCTACAGATCTAATAGCTTTGATTGTTTTATAAATGTAATAGGCACAACATAGTGGATAATATGAAAATTATAACTGGTGATTGAAAAATCAAAAACTGTATTTGTGATAAATTATATGTACTTATATAGTATAGAAAATTATGAAATTATAATGTTCTACCATGTAGGTTTTTCAATCAACAATGTACTTATACATTTCACCCTTCGAAATTCATCACTTTCTTAGGAAAAAGATAGGTAGACACCCTTTTTTATACACCTAGCATGTACACCCCATGTTTCAGGGGTATTTTAGTAATTTCATCTCTTTTTTCAATGTATTTGCCACATATCACAAATGTGTGTGGGTGTATGCCACCTAAGGTGGTTCATGTCTAAGCTCTAATTCTTAAAGGAGTCAAATTCTGATTTTTACCACTACATTAGGAAATGAGCACTACAAAGTCATTGAATACTCTTAGCAGGAAATGAGCACTACAAAGTCATTGAATACTCTTAGCGATGATAAGCATGAAGAAAACAAATGCATTAGTAGCATTGATAAAGAAATTCAAGTAAGCTTTTTTGAGCTATCATTATGAAATTTATCAAATATTCAATCCTTTTAACTTGGAAACTCACATACAAACCAATAGCCAAAGAGCCAGACCTCATTGGTTTGTACATGCAATCTGATTCTTAATTAAGTTTGCCACATGCTGAGCCACCCATAATGAACCAGCCTCAGTGCAACAGAAACCATGGGTGTGGTTTTCTCGTTCAATGGATAAAGCAATACCCGGAACCTGGTTTGATATCTGTGACCAGAATAAACTAAGAGTTATGCTGTGATAATCATTCAATACTTCATAAACAACGAAGAAGACTTGAGAACAAACAGAAATTACTAGAGAAACTTATGAAAGAAAAGAAGCACTACATTTGTGGTAAGCATTTCAATCAATGGTTGCCTTTATTACAAAAACTATTTACCCCGCTCTTTTCCCATAATTTACTGTTAACACATCTTATATCACTGCAAAAACTTACTAAAAAAAAAATTAAAAACAATCCCTTCCTGGAAGTACAAATATTTTACTGGAAAGTTTTGACTCTAACTAGCTGCCTAGTTTACTCAGAAAACATGAAAGGTGATGCAGAGTACACTGGAAGACTCTGATATCCAACTTTGGACAGCTGGTTGACTGGGGCAATTTCTTTTCAGTTTCATTTATGCTAAACAACAGTTCATTGGTTTTTCCAAATTATAAGAGCCCAATTACTTTGAAGCAACAAAGAGAATGGTAAAAAGAAGGTGCTCCAGGTATCGTAGATGTATATATTATTTAGTACCATGTTTTTTATAATCAACGTATTGCAACTTTACATGCACCTGTTATGTAATAGTATATTTTTGGCTTAAACGTACTTTTGGCCCCCTAAGTTTGCACTAGTTGCGATATTGGCCCCCTGTTAAAAAAAAACCACATTCCAACCCCCTAAGTTTCCCCCTTTTGCAACTTTCAATTTTGATCATTCAAAACAAGTGGGCAGTTTTGTTGAGCAAGTTTCAGATTCATAGGGTAAATAATATGGCTTGCGACTGATTTCTTGATCTTTTACTGTCTTGAATGGTTGATTTTGAATGATCAAAATTGAAAGTTGCAAAAGGGGGAAACTTAGGGGGCTGGGATGTGTTTTTTTTTTTAATAGGGGGTCAAAATCGCAACTGGTGCAAAGTTAGGGGGCCAAAAGTGTGTTTAAGCCTATATTTTTAATTTTACTGATTGAACTGAAAACAGAGAAAATCAATTAAACTTTCTTGTTTTGTGTATAATTGAAGGTCCACAGCTTATGGTAGGGAAATATAAGAAGAGGAAGGGGAAGATCAGAATCATCAGATCATAGTTCTTGTAAAGATCTCAACACAGACCAAAACTTCAGCTTAATGGTATGGACAGTTGTAAGCTTGCATATTGTAAGCAAAATCTACAACTATAAAACTTTCTATTAAAAAAAGAAGATAAGGTTCTTCTTGCTTCAAGTCGAAAATAGGTACTTACTTTTTCACTGTTAATATTTAGACTTTAGAGAGAAAACTTCTGCAAATTTTGATACAAAAAAATATTTCCTCAATGATAAAAAGGAGGCTCAACTTTAATCATTTTGTTGGATCATTTTGGGACCATAAATTATCATCAAGACTATGGTACAAACTCAAGCATGTAATTATCCTATACACACAAACACACACTGAAAAGGAGCCACTCCTGGTCCCGGACTACGCTTGTGGCACAAATCTTCCTTGAGAAGATGCAAAAGCTTTCAAGATAATAATAACAGTAACCAAAATACACAATAACATACCTCTTCAAGCAATTGAAGCGGGCCCCAATGATCACCAACACCAAATAAAAATGCACATTGATCCTTCCTTTCTCTTAAAAATGTCCAATCTGGTGCCTCCGCTAACTAACATAGTAAGCACATGACATGACTATCAATGCAGTTGATATTTTCTAATATAAGCACTACTAAATTTGTGTTCAAACTTCAAAATAAGATTTGTATACTTGATCTCTCAGAATACAAGAAAGTTGAGTAGAGACTCCCCCATTCTCATAAAATTACTACACTCCAATATGGAGAAATCCAAAAAATTGTTTAAAAACTATCTTGCTCCTCTAGGTGACAGAGGACAGCTGAAAGTACATGCTAGATATCAGCAAAACAAAACAGCTATGATTGTTTATTAATGGAGGAGGGGGTTAATTATTTAGGGGGGAAAATGTTACATGCAAAATGTAAAAGAAAAATATACTAAATGGTAAAAATAAAAGGTATATTGATAGAAAGGAAGTAATTTACCTTTTTAAACTCAGACATGGCCATATAGAGAACGTTTCGCATGGTATGGTACTGTTAAGTTATCAAAGTTAGAGAAAATCAATACAAAAAAGATGCAAATGTAACCCCACCGTGAATAAATATAATCAGTATCATAAAATAAATGTAGATGTTTTATTAATATTCCCATTTCCAAATATAACTATATAAGAAAAAGGATCAATAATAAAAAAAGGGTAAACCACAACTCCCTTTGTTCAAAAACTTCGGTCGTTTAAGCGTTTTCATTCTGTTTCAAAACTTTGAGGTTTTTTAGAAATCCAAGTTGCCTTCCAAATATACCCCTAAATAGGATTAACATCATTTTCTTTTTACAAGATTATTTATGAGATATTTAGAATTTGAAAAAAAGGGGGGGGGAGGGGTATTTTGGTACTTGTACATATGAATTAAGTAATTACTTAATCTATGTGCAAATATTTTAAACGACCACAGTTTTGGAATAAAGGGAGTAATTTACATGTTTAATGTGACCTAACATTGAAACCCTTCTTCATTCAACAGTAAAGCTAACCTGTGACAAGTGAGAGCATGCAGCCTCAACTGCATTGGCGGACCATGACTTCCCGAGAGATTTTCCGACAATAAACCTCAAAGCCTTGACTGGTAAAAATCCTAATGATGCTGTTAGGTAGCTGAGAGCAGCAGCTACAAATTGGTATCTGAAATCCCATTAACCGTTTCAAAAAACATCTAGGATTTTTAAATTAAAAGCATCATAAAAATTAGTTTTGATGATAAGTTGATAACTGTATTTCCGTAAGAGATAGATAATTATAATTACCAATTTTTAATGCGAAATGTATTTTCAGATTAAAGTATAAAAATTGTGTAAATTGAATCTCATCAGGTATGAAAGTCTGAATCAAATCAGAAATGTGATGTCTAAACTCATAACATCACTACTAGTTCATGTCATATCTAAGAAAGAAGGCAATATCAAAGGGGTTTGACTTTGAGGGGCAAATGTCAGACTTACTGTGCAATTTTTGCAATAATTAACTGTGTTGTTGAGTGTGGGTTTAGTGTCAAAAACGGATAAAGTCCAACACAATAATTCACCTGCAGAGTCCAGGAGAAATGCAAGCAAACAGTTCACAAAGATCAGAAATTATGGAGGGTGGAATGATGCGTTCATGCTTAATTAAATATGCAGAATTCGGGTCACCTTCTCTAGAGTCTTCTTGAACATTTCAATAGATATGTACGAACCTATAGAGTGCCCAACCTGGTAAGAAAACTCTAAAATTAGTTATCAAAACTTCATTTGAATAAAAGTTATTAAACTTCTCTGTATGCAGAACAATTTTTTGCATAAAACAAGTTTTACTTGAAGAATATAATTAAACCTTCATGTTAAAGAGTTGCTGGTTTCTCATTCCAATAGATATTTATGTTGTGAAAACATAGATGACATTAAGACAACCGCTTTCAAATAGTTTAGCGAAGAACCAGACTCGTTTAGTTCATTTTTTCCAACATTGTTCTCTTTTAAAGAATAAAAGGATGTTAGCTGACACATGCAATTAAGTTTTGAACTCGGTATTTCTAGCGACATCCTTCATTCCTTATACTCAAAGGGGAAAGGAGATTGATCAGATTGCAGCAAATTGGTGTTATAGTTCATACAACTCTACAAATCAGAATAACACTGGAGAAAACAATTGGAGGTGTTGATGTAAAAGAACCCACCAGTATTATAGGAATCTCGATATTTTGCAGTTCTTCTTTGATAAAATCAATCTACAAAAACACAGAAAAGAAGACTACTGTTACACATCAATACAATGTTAAAAGTATATTTATCTAAGTCAAGAATGGAGAAAAATGGCAAGTATATAAGTATCCCAGTTAAACCAGAAAACAAATACAGGAATGCAGTATTTGGTCCAGCCGATGATATGCGAATATCAAAATATCGAGCATACTTTATGATCAATCTGATCTTGTAAAGAGAACAACCGTCCATGCTCCCAATCCTAACAACAAAACACTGTATAAGAAACACACGAATGCCACTGACATTTGAAACAGAACAAAATGCGCGTACCTTTCTTGAGTGAGAGACTTGGCCAATAGCTGATAAGTGACAAATAAACATGAATAGTAAGCATATACTAGTTAATCAGAGTTCCACATTATAAGTAACAACAAAAAAAGAACAACCTTTACTTGCCTGTGACAGATGCCGTTCCCCCAAGAAGTTCATACAGAAATTCCACAAAGTCCTTGTAGAATAAAATAACACCTGCAGTAACAAAAGACACTGAATGTCACATTGGTTATCAGTATGTTAAAATACATGTGAGTTGTATTTCGATTCGATACAAAACTAAACCCAATCAATACGAATCTTTAATGTATAGCTATTTTAATTGAATACAAATCTCATTCTGGATTCTGATTTATTATGATGAATCTTGATTCAGTATCTCGGTTCACTAGCATGGATCTCGATTCATTCTAATGAATCACCACATTCTAATGGATCACCACCTAAACTTAGTGTAACCAACCACTTTTCTTTTATCGTTTAATTTATGACTCAAATCTTCAATAATTTTGAGGTTCATGTATAATATATGAACTTTTAATTTTGTTTATGTCATTTAATTTTACTTAAAATGACATACTTTTATTAGTAATGTATCTGAATATTCATAATAAGATTCAATTCACATATTCGAAAATAAGTCTTGGAATCTCCAGTATAATCTCGCGGAGAACGAGAAACAAATAGAAGCCACACCTGGGTTTC
The DNA here is from genome assembly GCF_003473485.1 of Medicago truncatula. Classification (NCBI taxonomy): domain Eukaryota; kingdom Viridiplantae; phylum Streptophyta; class Magnoliopsida; order Fabales; family Fabaceae; genus Medicago; species Medicago truncatula. The sequence goes on from NC_053048.1 coordinate 49,975,793, forward strand.
CAGGAACAAAGAGAACATGCAAACTTGGAGCATCAGCTTGTATCTCCAGTATTTCAGATGTATAACTAAATAAAATTACAAAGTAATTCATAAATCATAAACTATAAAAACAATTAATAAAAAACATTGTTGTCAAATTCAAAGATAATATAACTATTACATACTTTGACAAACTGCATAATCGAAAATTAGCACGCTTTCTATCCTTGGAAAGCAAATTATTTTCTTCATTCATTTTCTCGTTCAAGCACTTTGCACTAAACCTTGTCCTAAAAAAAATGTGATAATAAAATATTTGTGTGGTAAATTAAATAAATCAAAGTATGAGACAAATGTTATAGATTAGATTAGGGATATTCTATGTTATTGCAAATGTAACAGATTCGAAATGAATTGGAAGGTACTAAGTACTAACTAACCTGGAAATGGAAGAAGGAAAAAGCGGAAGAGAGTGAGAGTGTTCTTGGTCGAGTAATCCAATATGCAAGACGTGGAAGCATTTCAGAGTTTAACATCTGGAATTCATAATTTCTATGCACTGCAACAAAAACGAATAAACATAAACAATTTATTTATTTCTTAATCTATCAACAAAAATATTATTTCTTTCTTTCATAAAAAAAAATAATAAAAAAAAAAATCTTGTCCCTAACAAGTTGGTAGCTACCAGGATAATTTGTGTATAGGTCGAGGTTCGAACTTCGGATTTCCTGCTTAAACGGGGTTAGTTTTAAGTTTATTATTAAATGAGTAAAACAAAAAAGAGTGAGTAGTCAATTGCGTTTAAAAGGTTAAATTATATCGGAGGTTTTTTAATTTATTTAATTATAATAAAATGGTTTTAGGTTTTTTTTCACATAACTTAAAGGTCGTAAGTGGTACGAAAAAAACTTAATACCAACATCTTATAATTCAATAACTTAAATGACCTAAAATGTAATTTAACCCCCCAAAATTGTAACTTAAGTAAAAAAAATCCTTCTGAATTTTGCAAAACTTCAAAATCCCTTTAAAATTGTCAAACGACGTTAGTCAATTATCCTCACCCGTCAATTTTAGTCGTTACACCCTATAACATGGCAGTTCACCATACATGTGGCACATCCATGTGGACTAAAGGTTATGTTACTTCGCATGGGTAATTGACCATTTATTTATTCACCTTCAGCCTCGAAATTAATTAATAGAGAACGAAATCGGCTTCCAAATCTCTGACATTTGTCCAACTTTTATTCAATGAAAGTTCATTAGCAAATTGTAGGTGAGAGATTCCCACCCCTTCTACCTATACGATTTTATAATCGGAAAGAAACCAACATCTACAGCAGAGTTTAACATTACATTCAACCCTTCAACGATTATCCAAAAAATAAATGGGGATAGAGGATCACCTAGACGTAACCTTCTTTACAAAGAAAATTCAATAGCGAGACTACAATTTGACAAAGAACCGATGGTGGTGCCCTACACACATATATTCCATTATCCACTTATGCGCAACATTGGAATATTCATTTTGCTCATTATCGCTTGCAAATAATTTAATCAAGTGAATCGTAAGTTTTTTCAAAATGCACTTTAAACAACAATAACTCCTTTAATTTGCGTGTCTCATCCACCACCTCCATAGCAATAAGAATCTCATCTACAATCTACCTCCCTTTTATAAAAGCTTATTGCGACTCATAAATGACACTCTCAATAGCCTTATGAAGTCTATCGGTCAACTCTTTAGCTAAAATATTGTACATGCACCCATGACCCAACTAAAAAAATGTATCTGAAATCCGATTAACTCTAAGATTCTCAATTTTTGTAATAAGTGTTAATAATAGTACAATTCAATCCTTTCACATGTTTCTGATATGTTGAATTCAGAGACAAACCTCATGACATCATATTTAATTGGATTAATATATGTTTACCCCCTGTAATTAGCGATTTTTGGTTTACCCCCTATAAAAAAAATTGTTTAGATTCTAACCCTGTAATTTGAATTTTTTTTGATTTTGGACCTTCATGACATCAAATTACAAAATTTAAGGTACTTTCGTCCCTTGTAATTTGAGAGAATTTCGATTTACCCTCTGTCATATCCTCGATATTTCATGTTACTCCCCTGCTATATCATTGATTTTGTACAATCAAAGTTCATGAAGGTCGAAAACCAAAAATCTTCAAATTACAGGGTTAGAATCCAAACAAATTTTTTTACAGGGGGTAAACCGGAATTCACTAATATTACAGGGGGTAAACATATATTAACCCTATATAATTTCAACCCAAAAATCCTTTATGAAACCAACATTAATTCCATTAAAACTTTTAAAACTGTCATACTCTCATACCGCATATTTAACCTCCTCTTCAGTGAACGGACGGTCTAATGAGTTCACCACTTTTTAAACTAGAGAGTTGTTTAAATGTAAAGTTTAATGAACGGTCTAATGAGTTCGTCACTTTTAAATCGGAAAATCGTTTAAATGTAAGTCGTCCAATTCAGGTTTGATCAAAGTTGGTGATTTGAATTGAATAGAAAAATGATTTAATACAATCGCTCTAACATTTGCCACCCTTCAAACTGAACACCATTGGCATTTGAAGTATTAAGGGCACTCGACCTTAAATTATTGGATACTCGAATGCTCAATTAAAGAACATAGTCCTCCTCATCCATTAACAAGTCTTATAATGTCACTCTTGTACAATTAAAATTGCTCCCTCGTCATCTTCACCACTTTAATTTTTTATTATGTTTTTCCAACAATGATTATCGGAAAACCATAAGTATAATAGACCACTTGTATATATTAATAATACTGACTTTCGTGGGAAAGTTTCGGGATTAGGGGAAGTTTACTCCTAAAATTTCCATGCATTATTATATACCATTCCACAACATAATTTTGTGTGAAAAGTTCGTGGAAGTTTTATCCTTCAATTCAGGTTGAAATCACTGGTCCAACTTTGATACTTATCTTGTGTTTACGATGACATCATGTTATGAATGAAACTTTTATTATCCCTATCCTTCACTTAAATATAATAACTCAACGAATCACACAATTTTGTTGCGTTTCGCCGCTACGATGGATATATGAAGGTAATTAAGTGATGACGAACACGTAATGATAAAAACCAGTAAACAGCTTTATTATACGACATATATAGTTGCTTAGTTGGCTCAACAACCCATCTCTTTATGAACAAGTCAATGCGCGTTATATCATCCTCTACACTAGCATTAACTAACTAATCTACCTTCCTAAAACAACACTCATCTAGTCTAAGTCTATTTCCTTTTTAATAAAGAAAGCCAATTCCATTTATTTTTACGTGTGTGGACATTTTCTTCATGTTAAAATAATATTATGAACAAGGAAAAAACTTGCTTTAACCTCTGATGATTAAGGTTCTTTTCCCTAAAAATTAGATGGTTAACACCAAAATATACACTTCATGGGTTTAATTGTAACCACTCATTTTTTAGACATTAGAATATGACACAGACATCGTATTTTAATGTCAATTTTGTATCAATGTATTTTATACGGTGTGTGTTTGTATACGTGTAAAAAAAATTGTCCAAATATCAGTGTCATAAAGGAAACGGTAGAAATTATTAACAAGCAAAACTGACAAGTATAATGTATACGAAATGGGGTTTAAATAGATCGGTGCGTGCATTAACTTGGAAACGGTGGTGATTCCATGATACGAACAGAAAGAATGAATATCCCCAAACCAAAACCCCAAGCAAGCAAGAGTGGCGTCTAAGATTAAAGAAAATCAAAGCGTACGTGGCAAGAAATCTTTCTCTCTCTCTCTCTCTCCCCCTTTTGATTTTTTTATCTATTTTATCATTTCAATTGAGAAAAGTAAAACAAAATTCCTTTTCCTTTATATATATATACTCGGACTCGATGGAAGTTAGTTATTATTCCTCCTCTGATCTGACTTATCATTTTTTCATTCTCTTCAGGCCTTCTTCCATCCATATAGAATAATACAAGACTATTAAACCCTTTTTCCAAATCAAAAGTTTCAAACTCTCATTTGAACTTGTCAATTTTCTTCAACAGTTAAGCGGTTTCAGTTTCGGACTCTGTCAAACGCGTGTGGGACTAAACAGGTAAATGCTTAACATCTTTATACTATTTATTTCATGCTGTGTTTCGGAATTTTGATGAATTTTTGTTGTTGGTGCTGTTTTAAGGTTTCAAAATGTTAGGGGATTTCATTACTCGATGTCTTATGTAAGTATATAACTACTTTTTCCATTTCTTCTTGTTTCCATTTTCTTATTCTTCTCTACATAATGTTGTTGTTAATTAATGTATAATTATAATCTAACACTTTTGTTTCATTTTGAATTTCAGATTGCTTCTCGGATATGCATATCCTGGATTTGAATGCTACAAAACCGTTGAGAGAAACAAAGTTGAAATGGATGAACTTCGTTTCTGGTGTCAATACTGGTATAATCATCATTCACCTTCTTCTTCTTCTTCTTCTTCTTCTTCTACATCTTCATTGAAAATACAGTTCTGAAATTGTCTGTTTGTGTGATTGTTTTGATATAATTAGTGCACTAAACAAATTTACATGATAAAATTGCACTGAAATTGTTGTGGATGGTGACAAACATGATTACAGAGAATGTTTAAAGTAGAAAGAAATAGGTAAAGAGCTTTACTAATGATTTAGTATAAGTCTTTTGAGTTTGTTCCAAGAAACGGATCTGCTTTTTAAATGGCTATATCGAGGTCAATAACTTAAAAAGCGGTTCAATCATTGAACAGAACCATGTGCACCTTTATCAGAAGCATGTTTGGTAGTAGTATACATAATTATATGCTATGATAATGTTGTCTGGCATGTGCAAATGGAGTTAATAATCATGGTTTGATTTGATTTATGTGTTTGTTCATCATTAATTTAATTTGCAGGATCATTGTAGCTTTTTTCACAGTACTGGAAAAGTTTGCAGATGTAGTTATTGGATGGTGAGTGCTTGAGTTTTTAGTCATTTGTATATTGTTGAATTTTCATTAATAAGATTTGTACAAAAAATTAATGCTGGAACTTTTTCAAGGTTGCCCATGTATGGAGAATTGAAGCTTGCCCTGTTCATATACATGTGGTATCCCAAAACTAAGGTAAGAAGAACATATCATGTTTAAGACAATGACTATTAGGCAACTTTAACATATTCTCTTTTTCTCAACACTTTTTTTTGTGTGTTTAATTTCTTTTCCATTTACCAAGGAAAGTGAAAGTTGTGTCTATTCTTCAGTTAGATAATGAGATAAATGTTGCTTGATGCAGGGGACAGGATATGTGTATAATAAAGTGTTGAGACCATATGTATCTAAGAATGAAATTGACTTTGACAAGAAGTTTCAAGAGTGGAGAGTTAGAGGATGGGATTTGGCAATTTTTTACTGGCAAAATTGCACTGAGTTGGGGCAAACTGCATTTTTTCAAGTTATTGATCACTTGGCTGCTCAATCCAAGAGATTATCAGGCAAATCCTCCAAGAAGGTGAGTTGCAGCAACCTCTAACCTTCTCTAAATTGACTAATGAAGCGAAGTCTCCTATGAGATTAAGTGTGTCACCGTGTCAACACTCCAGACACATGGTGTTCGACACCGACACATATATTTAGATTCAATTACTTAATTTTTTAAATTTTTTAAATTTTTTAAATTTTTTACCGGCGTCGACGACGACCTGACGTGACCGGTTCGTAGCTAAGTTATCATTGTTAGTAAACAAATTTGCATGTTGCAAGTTAAATGTTTCCAAATGGCCAAGTCTCAATTGTCTGATAACAGACTACAAAAACACACAGTAGTTGCCAAACAAAACATATTGAATCAGGTCACAATCACAGAACAGGCATAGTATATTACATACATTTGACCATCAATTTTAAATCATTGCTTGCTTGTCATTTTTTAATGTTTAAATCGTTGTTACCAGTACTGTTACTAAGGATAACATTATTTTGCAGAAAAAAGATGGGATGAATCCTGTTCCTAGTGCCCCACCATTGCCTGAAATACGATCAGCATTGTTTGAACTCCACCAAAATGATTTCGTGGGCCGAAAGAAGAAGTAAGGAACCTCCAAAGTCCAACTAAGTTGAACTAACCCACATCAATACAGTGATACAGCCTAATCTGGAAGCCTATTAAGTCCACTTCGTGTTGAAGTGTAACATTTTTGTACATACTCAAATCAAGCCCAGCAATGGAAGAAGAAGAAAAAAAAAAAAAACATTGACCATTTGACCATTGCTGATGCTTTCTTGTAAATAGCAACATTAACATTGTGTTTCTGAAGATTGATTGATTTATTTTGTTTTTGTTCATTTCCATTGTGAATTGTGATCAAATGACTATTCTTTTATTAGATTTCACTCTGAATTTGAGGCATAATAACAATTGCGAACCATATGCAAAAACTATACAAACTCTATGCAAAGGGAAATAGAAAATGAAAATTGAGAAACATAGGGTATATGTTCTTCAATATTGAAATTTTAAGTCAATCTAAGAAAAAGCAAAGGATTACAAAATAAGCGTCCACTACTCCATTCCATTATGAAGGATAGTGTTATGTTCTTACTTGGCCACGGAAAGTATGGAGTATCTGATAAAAAATTCGGGTAAAACCCGAAACCATGGAGATGAAACAATCCGTAAGGTGGTTGGCGGAGGAGAGACGGTGCCAAAAGCGGCGGAGGAAATTAGGAGCAGAGGAGTTCCCGACGGAAGAACACATGGGCTGGAGATAAGACCTGGCAGCTTGCTTGACAAGACGGTTGCGGATTGAGATCTCATAGCCGGAGTTCATGGTGGCAGAGGAAGCGGTCGGAGAGTTGACGGCGTGAGGAGAAGGAAGCATGTCTCTGAGTGATGTGTATGAAGTGAAAGAAGAAGGAGATTTGAGTAGAAGAAGCTCTAAATCCAAGCTTGATGTGCGTATTGGTGGCTTTGTTGGTGTTATCGCCGATATGGAGTTATGGCGGCGGAGGGGTGAATTGACGGCGGCGGCGGCAGTGGTGGAATCAGCCATGTTTAACGGCGGTATCGAGAAACACGTGATTTGGAGGACTGAATGAAACAAAAAATGAGGAAAATAAGACACGGTGATAAATACTGCACTATCAAAATAAAAATATTTAAATAAATATAAAATATTGATGCTGTCTATGTCAATTGTTTGAATTATTTTTTATGTTTTTATTTTTGTCTTTATCTTTTTTTCCATAATAATTCAGATTCTCCTCTCCGCTCCAAGTTGAATAACCAATTCTAAAATAAGGTGTATTAATTAAATTCGGATTCTCAATCACGTGTTTGGCGATTTTGATTGGTTTGTGATTCGTCACGGATTATTATTTTTCCTACTATAGCTTGTTTCCATTAAAGCTTATTCCAAATCACTTCATCTATTTTTCCTAATAAGAAAATTATAAAGTTTGTACCCAAAAAAGAAGAAGAAAAAGAATAATTTAGTCAAAAAAAAGAAAAAGAAAATTCATAAATAAATCAAATAAACAATTTTACCAAATTAATCTTACTAAAAAAATCTAAAAGAATCTTATTAAAAATTTTGTGTGTTATGTTATCACTAGCGAAAAGACGGCCACTCATGTGTCATCTTTCCGCTCTTTTTATTGCGCTAGCATTTGAAAATTATGAACGGTGTTTTTTTATGAAACTTAAATTTTGATTAAAAGTAAAAAATATAAATGTTTTTTGCTTTCAAATTATAACAAATCAAACTAACCATAATTATCTATTTCAATTAAATCAACACTATAACAAAAATATATAATCTAAATTCTTATTTTTTTTTTAATGCCATCAATAACAATCTTTATTTTAGAAAAAGTTTTTGTTTAAGAGTGGGTATAATTGGAATAATGAAAAAGTAAGCATAAATACGCTAATCTAGTTTGTTACACTTTTATTTTAATATTTAAAATTATTCTTATCTATTTGTTACATGTGTTATTTATATCGAGAATTGAAGGTATATATATTGAGAATTGAGGGTATTTTCTGGAAAGATAAAAAGTCAGCACAAAAGAGTTGAAGATGTTGTTTTCTTTATATACGTATAGATAATGAAAAGTTGATTTTTTTTTTTTTAAATGGATTGGAAATAAGTCGAGTTGAATCAAACTTCCCTCAACTCGAATCCATTAGATAGGAAGATTCAATAGAAATTTATTTAGCTCGAAACTCTACCTGAGTTTGATACAAACTTCTTGTTTAACTCGCATTCATTTCGTTTAAAGCTCACAAACAACTCGATTCAACTTGTTAGATTTTACTCAAATCATATAATTTAAATGTGTTTTTTTTTCTTCAAAAACAAGTCAAAATTTTGAGATTTTAGACCTTTTAATTTCTTCTTAAAAAGGAAAAATTGAATTAAAATAAAGGAAAATAATTTAACATAATTTTTGAAATATTTAATTAATTATCAGTGGTTGAGGTAGACAGTTTTATAAAGAAAAAAACTTTTAAAGTTTAAGTGTATAATTTTAAAGTTTAAGTGTATAATTTTAAAAATAAAGTTTAATTGTACAATTTTAAACTTTTATAAGCCGGATACCAAATATTAAGGCCCCGTTTGAATAAACAGCTTATATATATGCTTATAACATTAGAGCTTACATCATAAGCTCTTATATTTGATAAGCTATTTATGTTTGGATATGTACACTAAAAAGTACTTACATAAATTGAAGTGTTTCGATGTGACATTACATAAGCAATTATCGAAATTTTAAATATTTTTAATTTAACAAAAAAATCAAAGAATCGAACCACAATTATCAAGATTTTTTTTGATAAAATTAACCAAGATGTAAAAAACAATATTATAATATATTAATTATAATTATATATATAGTATAATCAATATTCGTCCTTAAAAAAAATATCAATATTCATATAAGACAAAATTAACATTCGAGGTGTAAATAAATAGTCTAAACATCATTATACACAAGTATAATAATATATTATAAGCTTTCTTTTAAAAAAAAGTATAATAATATAAATATAAACTTGAGAAATTATGATCGTAAATTTACCATATATATAGATATTAATGTACAGTTTGTTACCAAAAAAAGACAAGTTAAGTTTATTTTTTTTATCCAGTTTCATTTTATTACGTAACAAAAAAATAATAAAAATCATCCTCTTGTTGTAATTTTTAAACTGCTTGTATCGTTTTAAATATTCTTTTCGGTACATCTTGTGCTGAGGGGGCTGCTTTAGCAGTGTTAATATAATCCATTTTTGTTTGTTCAAAAAAAATAAAAATCATCCTTAAGAAAAATTTTTAGTTACGTGTGTTACTTTAGTAAGATAAGTATATAGCAATTTTGTTACTCATGCACAACCAAAGATAACTAACATTATAATTAAAATATATGTTTTTTTTTTTCTAAAAACAAAAAAATAAAATAAAAATATATGTTTTGAAAAAGTGGATCCAGAGAGAATCGAAGGAGGTTACATAAATTCATAAGCTCCTTGTTAAGCTGGAGGGTAAGCTAAAAATTTAGGCTTATTAAAATATGGCATAAGCAGCTTATGAAACTATGATAAGCTATTTTTATTTATTTACCCAAACACCTTTAAAAAGACTTATGGGAGTAGATAAGCCCACATAAGCTCAAAATAAGCCAATCCAAAAGGGGCCTTAAATAATTAAATAAATGTCTTAATTGCACTTTTGACCTCATTATTTTATCAAATTTATGAAAATAGTCTCTTTTTAAAAATAAAAAAAAAAATTGTATTTTATGGTCCCTCTATCAAATTAAAAGTTGCAATTTTAATCCTAAATCCCCATATTTCTCCTAAAAATGGTGATTTTTGCCGAGAAAAAAAATGATTCATTGCTCCAATGTTGAATCTAAAGAGAAATATCACTTTTGAAACTAGAATTCACCATTTTTGGAGCCAAAAGTACCCTTTTGTCCGAAAAAAAAAAAAAGGGTTATAGCCCAAAATATCAACAAATGTGAAAATAGAGGGATCAAAAATTATCTCACAATCGAACACTGAATTATTAAAAATGCTGATTTTAATAATTGTTCTTTTTAAATATGATGTTTGTTATGCGACGAACAAAATATATGGATAATGAGTCACTCTACGTCTATTTTTAATTAAATTATATAAAATAGTGATTTTTGAATGTATTCATGATGGACTTACTTGATCCCTCAAAATAAAAAAAATGATGGACTTACTTGTGATGCCTCTAACTTTTTTTTATCCATTTTAGGTGATTTTTGGCGTCACTTTTTTTTCGTAACAAAGCTATATTGTTGAGTTTACTGAATATGCAAGCAAATTATTTTTGTTCGCCATTTACCAAGGGTGACTTTCCTCAACAATTATTGTTTTTTATTCTGCATCCTCTATCTCGATGATATGTTATGTTGTTTTGCAAAGGTGCAAAGGTGCATTTTCCAACATTAAGGTACTCTCATACTTCTTTGAAAGCTATGCTCAAATTTAAGACTAACACATTAAACTTAAAAAATCTACAATCTTTGTTGGATCAATTTCTCATTCGAGACTGTCTATGATAGCTAATTCACTTGGCTTCAATACTGGATTCCTACCTTTCGTATACACGGGGTACCTATCTTCAAGGGAAATCCAAAGTCGTTTACTTTTAGTCAGTAGTAGACAAAATCAAGGTGAAGCTTGCTTCATGGAAGGCCTCACTACTTACTTTGTAGGTAGACTGAAACTTCTCAAAAGTGTTATGCAAAGCATGGTTATCCACTCAATCACAATTTACTCTTGGTCGATAAGCCTCATTAAGGAACTTGAGAGGTACATGAAAAATTTCTTGTTGTTGTTGATGATGATAAGAAAATTGCAAAAAGGTACATATTATTAAAAAAAACATAAAAACTGGGGGATATAAAACCTGATCCAGTGAATTCAAGTGCATGAATTCTAACGTAAAATACAATAAAAAACAGCAGCACGTCCGATTAAACCCTAGTCAATTCTAACAAACGATGTTTGCGAGCACCAACCGGGTCTATAAGTTGGCGAATGAGGCTTTCACGTCGGAAGAACACCAAATTGAACAACTACACTACGACGAGAACAAGAGAGAGCCGCCATAGTTCTCCACCGGATACAAACAACGTCTGTCGTAGGAAAACAGAGCCGCCATTGAAAGAACCGACAAAAGAGGACGATATGGATGTCTTGGCCATCATCGCACCACTAAAGTTCTACTGCACTTTAATTGTTGAAAAAAAAGTGAATTTGGAATACGAGTAAGAGAAAGAAAATTTTTAAAAAATTATCATAAAATGGTTATATAAATACAATTTCTCAAATAATGAGTACATCTATAAATATATAAATAGAGAGTTGACAAAGTTCTAAATAGATCATCCTTAAAAAAAAATTCTAACCAAAAACAATAATATGTCGAAATTGATAAGGTTAGAGGTGTTAAGAGACAAAGAGAGTATTTGATGAAACAAAGCGAGTTGAATAGTTTGTCCGAATGGGTGGAGGTGGAGCATAGTAACATCCATCTTATTTTTTAGGTGGGGTTGGAGCCTTTGAGGTATAATAATAATAACATACTTTATCTCTCTATCTTGGCTTCTTCCACCTCACAGGCTCACACTCACTCAAACATGGCCTGCTGCTCAGCTCCATCTGCTTCTCTCTTATCTTCAAACCCTAACATCCTCTTCTCTCCCAAATTATCTTCTCCACCACATCTTTCTTCTCTCTCCATCCCCAATGCCTCCAATTCTCTCCCTAAACTACGCACTTCTCTCCCCCTTTCCCTCAATCGCTTCACTTCTTCTCGCCGCAGTTTCGTCGTTAGAGCTTCTGTAAGTTCTTCAACAATCCCTCTTTGTTGAGCTTATGTGTTTTGTTGTGGTTGAATTTCTGTTTGCAGCATTGTCCAGCTTATCAATTGATAGTCTATGTTTGGATTTAAGTTTATAAAATTACTTTCGATTATACTTCTTTTTTGCAAAATTAAGTTTCATTAAAATATGAGTTTGGATAACTTTTTCTCAATTACATGTATCACATAATGTAATTTGTTTAGTGATACTTATCAAAAGTGCTTTTGAATGAGTAATTCGTATGACTTTTTATAATGCAGTATAAGGGTCTATTTGGCAAGTCCAAATTTTTAGCTTATAACTTATGTCTTATAAGTCCATTTGATTAAAAATGACCCGTTTGGTAACAATCACTTTCTTATGAGCTTATAACGTTTTTCGATAAGCTAATTCAAGTAGCTTAAAGCTTATCACTATTTATTCAAATTTTACCCATGTATTCTTAATTGAAAAAAAAAAAAATATATTAACTAAATATATTATCTTTATGTCATTTCATATTTATAAGCTAGTACAATGGCTAATTTACTATCTTTTACAAATTCAATCGGCTAGCTTATTAACCAAACATTACAAATTCAATCGGCTAGCTTATCTGCTATCACCTATAAGCTAACTTATCGGCCATTCACTATCTTTTACCAAATAGAGGCTAAGATGTATAGGGTAAAATGGTAAATAAAAAAGTATTAGAGACATTGCTTTCATGGACACATGCACAACATCAGGTAGCCCAATGAATCTTTGGATAGACTTTGATACCATCTTAGAATTTTAGGTTGGGCAGAACTTTACCTTACAAAACCGACTTGTAAGCTGAAGATTGCACTCACTTATAAACCCATGTTCAGACCTTATATCTTCCAATGCGAGTCTCGTAACAAATATGAGCCATTGTTGCATTGCAGTGAATAATTTTTTTTTTGTAATGATTGTAAATTTTGTAATTAGAATTTGAATAGTTAAAAACAAGATGCGCAATTAGGCATTCCTGACTCTTCCTCCTTGAGGCTTGTAAGCGTTGAAATGGAATCTCTAAAATATTTCATTCATTTGTGTGCTGGTCTTCATCTCCAATTATTGACTGTTGTAACTTCATTACTAAAGTTGAGAGCACAAGCTATAGAGCATACTTTTTCTCTTGCTTTAATCTGTGAATTAATTTTTTATTTTTCTGTATTAAAGAGCGAACTACCATTAGTTGGGAATGCAGCACCAGATTTTGAAGCCGAGGCTGTTTTTGATCAGGAGTTTATCAAGGTAAACAGATTGTTGCTTGTGAATTGTTTTATTTCATAATTTATTTATCTTTCACTAAAGCAATGTTTTTTCAGGTCAAACTATCTGAATATATTGGGAAAAAATATGTTATCCTCTTTTTTTACCCATTGGACTTCACATTTGTTTGTCCCACAGGTTAGTTGACCCTTTAGTAAACTATAGTTGTAGATGCCAAATCTTTTCTTTTTTCATCCTAACATCTGTTAACTGTCTACAGAAATCACTGCTTTCAGTGACCGCCATGCAGAATTTGCGGAACTTAATACAGAGATATTGGGTGTTTCAGTTGACAGTGTGGTTAGTTCTGACCTTATCTTTTAACTCATATAGATTTTATTGATATGACATTGTTTGGTTCACGCTGCTGATTTTGTCTAGTGGTAAAAGGCATTGCTTGCTGTCATTTTTTTTCGTGATATGAATTACTTATGCGTGCCCATGCATATTTGCCAATGAAGAAAATGAAGGGTGTTCAAAGACTTGGATCGCTTGCAGTCTCACACATTTTCCACCTGTGCATAGTTCATGTTTTGAAGTTCTTAGTATAGTAGGCAAATCTGCATGGACTCCTTCAGTGGCGGAGCTACTATTGGGATGGGCTGATGCCATGGCACCGTTAATTTTTTATATACTAATCTAGGAGAATTTCGACATGAAATTTGCACCTGGCGCAGTAGTTAAGGCCATTGTGTAGCTTAGAGGTTGAGGGTTCCAGTCAGTCTGAACCCTGTTTTAGAATTTTCGTTGATGTAAATCCTCCCTTTTTTACACTTTCTTTAGCAAAAATGTTGAATGTCAGTTTTGAAATCAGTTTGTATAGGTTAAAATCACAGCAAAACTAATCACTAGACCAGCAAACTAATTTATATATTCTTTATAGATATGACACTTACAAATTTCGATCATGCTCCGCAACTGGACTCCTTAGTTTTAATTTTCCTCTGCAACTGGCTACATGTAGTATGGAAAAATAGAATGGTTTGGGGAAATTCCTTCCTAGATAATGGAAAGTCAGAATATCAGTTGGTGAACTCATTCAAAATTTGTTAATTGCAAATGTGTTTTCGTTGATCTTCTGACCACAAATGCAGTGTGACACAAATTTCCTACTAGCACATGCATGCATTATGTGGTGATATACTATATCTGTACATTCACAGTTATCTTTTTATATCCAATCCAAAGACATTTAGAGGTTAATGAGTTGGATCCAAATATGGTTTATGATTGAACATTATCGTATAATTTGATCCATGTAGCCGACCCCACTTAGTGGGATAAGGCTTTGTTATTGATGTTGTTGTCCAATCCAAATACACTTTTAAAGTCTGCTTCTTCTTGATTAGTGGTGCTATTGTTATTATTGTAGTTCTCGCACCTTGCATGGGTTCAAACTGACAGAAAGTCCGGTGGTCTCGGCGACTTGAACTATCCTTTGGTTTCTGATGTCACCAAATCCATATCAAAATCTTATGGTGTTCTGATTCCTGATCAGGTAAATTTTGACACCACGACTTAAATTGTGGCTATTCATTTTCTTCCTATCAAATTCAACATCTGTTGTACTATGATTTCAATATATTCTCTGGAATGAAATATAGGATGCTTTCTATGTAATAGCTTTACTATCTTGCATGAAGTAGCTTTGTGACTTGTCTAGGTAGTAGGTTCAAATGCAACGCTATGAGCTGTTGTTTTTTATTCCACTTTTTTTACGGATCTGTGTTACAATGATTGCAAATGTTTCTGATGATTTAGGGGATAGCATTGAGAGGATTGTTCATTATTGACAAGGAAGGGGTTATCCAACATTCTACCATCAACAACCTCGGAATTGGTAGAAGTGTTGATGAGACAAAGAGAACTCTCCAGGTAATTATATGTGATTTGCACCATACCAGGATTTACCACTTTTTAGTTATCTGTTTTTTCTCTTCTTCCTTTTACCCTTCTAAGTTCTAGTCTTAAATAATGTTTGACCCCATACATGCATTGGATTTGCAGGCCTTGCAGTATGTGCAGGAGAACCCTGATGAAGTTTGCCCTGCTGGGTGGAAGCCTGGTGAGAAGTCCATGAAACCAGACCCTAAACTTAGCAAAGAGTACTTTTCTGCAGTGTAGGGTGGCGAATAGTAGCACTTAAGAGTATTAACTGCTCATCTGTATCGATTGGGGATGTAAAAGGTTTTCGTTTTATGTAATTCAAGCCATTTTAAGTTATGAGGCGCTAAAGTGTTGTTATAAAAGCATGTTGGTGTACACCTTGATTTTGGAGTGAATTATGTATTAATATTCCAATTCTTCTGTTCTTATCTGTATATCATGAATGTGTACGAATAATACTTTCATTTATAATGGAACTTTAAGCAGTCCTTGTTCTTTGATTTAAATAAGCAAGGAGCTATTTCATCTAAAGAATAAGAAACCAATTTTAGGTGTAGTTAGAAACTACATCGTGTGTTTGACAGTGTTTCAAATAGAATCACATCATGTGTAAGTAACTTATGCGGAAAAAGAAGTTACCGCCCACCACTACCAGGCAAGTACATGTAACGTGCAACTAGGTAGGTCATTGTCTTTATCGGTTACTTTCTCCTTGACTCGTCCATGAAGTGCTAGTAGTTAACATATGGTCTGAAAGTACGATGGGTTACAAATCTTGAAACATTTTTGTACTTGGTAAGTATTGCATTAGGTATAGCATCAAGTATCACGTTCTTTCAAATCAGTCAATGAAACAAGTTATTGTTGCATGGAATCCATACAATCTAGAGTAGTTGAACTTTGAAATCAAATTCTAAGTGGTAATTTTTTTTTACTGCATTGACACATTTGACGCATCTGTGGTCGTTTTATCAAGATAGGTCGGTTCAAATTTTAATTTGTTTTAAAATAGTAAACACTAAGCTTAAAATTTGGACCGTATAATCTTGATCCACCAATTGAGGATGTGTCCAGTTTATTTTAGATGAGAGAGAATGTTGGGCGAATGATTAAAATAAATTATTTAGATGAGAGAGAATTGATGGTTAAGAGAGAGATAGAAACAAAGGCACCAAAGACAAAGGCAAAGACACTGAAGTGCGGCCCGAGAAAACGTAGATTATTGAACTTATTACAAGAATAGTTTTAGTCGCTATTAAAGTTGTTTATGATCCCTTTTGCAAGAGAAATCCCACTTTTTTTTAACTAAAAAAATAATATTTTTAGTGAACTTATTTACTGGCTGAGTCAGACAGTTGTAGTTGTAGTGCTTACGGGTGTTCTGTTAATTATCCATATCCTATTCTCAACACTCCTTTGGTTGTGCTGTTTCCTGTCTGAAACTCTTGCTATAGAAATTCAGGCATATAGCAGTGTAGATTGAAGGAGTATGTCCCTATCCCAGAAGGCACTGTCACTGTGTTGTAGCTCACTTAAACTATGTCACACTACCAGTTACTCTACACAAAAACCTCCATTCATGACACCCAACATCCACATGCTCAATTATCCACTTCTCACCAGTACAACAAGGTGCAAACTGCATAGGAAGTTGAAGCCTTTATCAGCATCTCTTTCGGTTGAACCACCACTTGACCTCACAGAAGACAACGTGAGACAGGCTTTGGTCGATGCTCGAGGTGAGCTTGGTCAGATCTTTGACACTTCTGTTGGTATGACAGGTGTAGTTGAACTGGTGGAGTTGGATGGACCTTACGTGACCATTAGCTTGAAGGGTCGGTTTTGGCACAAGCGTTCAACTGTCCTTGCCAGACTTGCTAATTATCTCAAACAGAGGATTCCTGTAAGTCTCTTTCTCTTCTGCTTCTTTCTCCATTTTTTTTTTTTTAATCCAAATTGTTAAAGCAACCTTCAAGATTACAAAACTTGTTCAGTTTTTATGTTTTGATTTCAGGAGATTTTAGAGGTTGACATAGAAAACGAAAAACAATTGGATGATAGTCCTGCGAATTTCTAAGGTACTATATTACGCACGGCTCTATTTGGTTTTTGTTTTATTTTTTTTAGGTTCATATATCTGCATATTTGTAATGTATTTACTATGTGCTTGTAATGTTTGTTACACTTTATTTGTTCTCATAATTCTCATTATCATCACTTTTTTTTTTTTTTTTGTTTAAACTTTTGTTTCACTTTTCTTTCTTTATTTATGAATATTAACTGGGAAAATGTTACCTGAACATCCTTTATTCCTACACTCCATTGTACACCTCATGTATTAGGGATATTTTGGTAAGTTCATCTCACAACCACATTTTATCTTCTATTTGTGTGGGGTCCAAGTTGCCACGTGTCAGAATTTTGTGTGGGTGTAAATGGTGTATTGCCACATAGGATAGTACATGTATCATTACTCTATTAACTGTGGTCCTGTATGCATTTGAGGGTGTGCAAATACACATCTAGCTTTAGTCCATGATCATCAAAAAAGAAATCTAACTTTGGTCAATTAAGTTGGTTTTAAAGTTTCATTTTAGTTCTGCACATTTCTAATGTTCGCCTATAGGCATTAGATATTTTTTTTACAAGATGAGAATGTCTGAATGACGCGTTCAAATGTTAATGTGGCCAAGTTTGGTTAGAGACGTGACTACAGAAATTATGCTTTTAAAATTTGCAAAAACGGCACAACATGGATTCAATTCAGAAACACAGGGACAATGAAAACAACTTTGCCGATAGGCCAATACATCTATTCGATATATATATTATTCTATTGTAATTTTTCATTGAGGTTATTTGTTATGCACTGACATGGTAAATCAAATTTAAAATGCAAACTTGAAAAGCGAGTTGTCTGATGTTTTCAGAAATTGTTCTACTTAGCAGTTAGGATGCTAAAGCTTGTTGCACCTTTTAAGAGTTTTGTTTCCTCAACTATGCAGTCTTCGATATGAAAGTACTTCTAAACATGTATGAGAGATGATGATCAATAAATCCTTCTCAATTTGAGAAGCTTGGATAAGGGGATGCTCACTATTGACTCTGAGAGTTGCGATGCGCAGTTGCAATATTATGTAGTTTTCCACTGATGCTTCAAGCTTCTTAGTACTATAAGTAGTAGAGAGCATTTTGAACTTGTATACATTTTAATACGTAAATGCTCAAAATACTTTAAGTTTTTCATCTGAGAGTATGTTATCATGGAAACATCACAGGAGAGATTTCTCGTAACAACTTTACTATGTTATCTCATTGTATTATTAGCACATCTTGCGCTTTTTATTTGTGAACATATACGAAATTAGGTGATAGTTTCGGTCTGATCTTTCCTAGATATGAAACTAGTGACCATATTGTCGAAAAAGTTGATGTCTTGGATGAATTTGCAAGCAAAGGTTAGAAGAGCCTCGTCGGCGTGAACGAGGTGGTGAAAAGAGTAGGAGGAGAGAGTTTAGATTTTTCACCACCTCGTTCACGCCGGCGACGCTCTCCTAAAAACTCTTAAATTTTTCAATGATTTTTTTAATATAAGTTTAGAACATTACAAAAGGTTCGTTTACTAAAATTTAGAATTATTTAACATGGAATAAATTAAATATGATTTTTTTTTAAAAGACAAAAGTTTGAAATAAAAGTAACAAAAATCTGGACGCAGAAATAAAATTTTGAGATAAGTTTTTGGAGATGAACTTTTCGTAATGTTCTTGACACTTGTGCAAAAAATTGTTTAAAATCTTAAAAGTTTAAGCATAATTAAACAAATGGATAATGTTTCATGAACACCTTTGTTTCCATACACACATTGTACACTCCCATGTAAGAGTGTGTGAGTTTTTTGTGTGTGTGGGGACCATATGAACACATGTCACAATTGTATGTGGGTGTATAAGTGGTACATGCCACCTAAGGTGGTTTATGTATCACTACCCTAAACAAATTTAGATTTAGTAAGGACTAAAATTGAGTGCATAATTTTTTTATATGAACTAAAAACACTATTAAAATTAAGTAAGGACTAAACTTAAAAGGTCCCAATTTTATAGGGATAAAAAACATATGATGTCATTTACCACATGGCAGCCATGTCACTTGAAATGTCCATGTGGCATGTCTGGGTCAGCATTCCGTTAGCCTAGTCAGCACTGTTTGACGGCAAAAACCAAACTTACAAACGGAAAAAAAGGTTGGGGATGAAAAATTTAATAAAATTTTAATAGGGACCAATGTTAGAAGCTCGCTTATTTGTAGGGATCTTAAACATACGGCAAATTCTATGGTACACCCAAACATATGAGTGCATTGGTACACCAAATCATTAAATTAGTAGTTAAATGTGTTATTTTTTGATGAGAAAAATTGTTTTCTATCACCTATAATTATAATAATTAAATCTTATTTATCAAAAACATCGACGAAATAAAATTTGATTTTTCTGAATTTTTAGTACTCGTAATAGAGAATTTTGATTATTTTTTACAATAAAATGTAAAAAAAATTAGTATGATTTTTATAAACAATGAAATGATGTTTTTTTCTTATGAAATGATATTTTCTAAAATATAAATATCAACAAATAGTTTTTTATTTCATAAAAATAATAGTTAATTTATAAATTTTTGAAGTAAAAATATCGGTACACCTTAATTTACGGATGTACAATAGAAGTTCCCTAAACATAATAATTAACTCTAAAACAAACTACGACTGATTTCTAATAAGAGATGTATACACGGTTGTTTGGGATTGCCGTTTCTTTTCTCTTTTGAAACTGATTGTTATGCCAATTGCAATATCGAACCTTCCATCCATATCCATATGCCATAATCTCTCCATTCTGCTCACAACCGTCATGTGATAATCGTTCCTTCCATTGAAAGATATCGAGTCTCTCAACTTCAATAAAACAGTCACCTACTCCATCTCTAGTTTCATACTAACCTCTCATTTTCGACTTTACAAAATATCTCCCACCATTGCTTCTTTATCGTCAGCCACATTAAACAACCGATTAAAGTGCTCTCAAAAGCTCCTGCCGTCTAGCCATGGCTCCTTTATCGTCAGCCATGACCTTTTAAAAAATGTGCATTAATTTTGCTTTGGTTTTTTTATTTTTGTACTTCTGCTCCTAACTTGGGATACTTATTGATCGTCCCTTGATTTTGTGTGTTCTTTCACATGATCTATTGTTTCAGATTGATCTTGTTTTAGGAGAAAAGTATATTGCTTGAGTCATACCAGCTGGTGTCACAAAAATAGAAACTTTTAAAAGGGATTTCCTTATGCCTCATCTCTTGATATTTAAAAGATTCCTTCTGTTGGATCGTGAGCAGCGTGGGAGATCATCACATTAGGTCATACTACCATTGTTAGGTTATGAAAGGGTTTGAGGATCATCACATTAAACTTTGAGAAATCACATAAGTAACTTGAACACCATATTTTAGCCCTAAACCTTAAGACGGTTCAAATCTCTAAGACAGTTTTAAATTTTTTGTTTAATATAAAATTGCGGTATTGAAATCAGGGTCTATTTTGAACTAAATTGCAGCCACTTTGCTTCATAAATCGGGTTTTATGAAAAATGGTTTGGTTATCAAACTAAAACCATTTAAATGGATTGGTTCTATGATTTGGTTAACCATGCAGACCCCTGGTGGGTTATCCTGTATTTTCCACACTTATAAAATAATCGAAAATCATGATCAATGTGTAAGACTCGGATATATTTTAGAAAATTGTGACATAGGCAGATGGAAATAGTTTTTCTAGAAATAGTAGGGAAACACTATATTTTATGGGGACAACTCTTTTAGTATTTAATTTATAGGGGACACCCTATAATAGATGAAAGTAGGTGAAACTAGTTTTTTGTATTAAGAAAATATTTTTCTAAAGCTTTAGTGATCAATTTAATGTTCTTTTCCTAAAATCAAATTTTTTTTTTGTCAAGTAGTCTAGTAGGTAGAATTCACCTTTTTTAAAGTGAATAAGTGGAGTGTCCGTAGTTCGAACCTCGATCCCTACCTATAACAATGTATGTCCCTGTCAGAGCTGTCAAAATAGGTCGGGCCCGTTTAGCCCAATTAATTATAGGGCTTGGGTCTTAAATATTGAGCCCAAATTTTAATAGGGCTTTTTAGCCTGGCCCTAAAAAGATAGGTACCCATTAGGGCTAGCCCGAACGGGCCGCGGGTAGCCCGTTAGCCCGCATAACAAAAAAAATCCTATAAATTATATATATTTTTCAAATAATTCTTTCCTTAGTTGATTATCAAAGTAAAAAATAAAAGTGAAAATTCAATGAATTAACACATGAATGTAATATAAAATTATATTTACTCGTTTCGTTATTTATAATTTTAAAGATCAAATATATAAATATCTATAACTTTTTTTTAGGAAAGTAAATATCTATAACCATAACGTATCTAATTTATATAAAATTGTTTTCCTCGCCGTTTTAGTTTACGACTAGTGTACGAAAATGTTTACAATTTATTTTTGTGCTGGACATTATTTAAACATATTAAAAACTTATTTATAGAAAAATCTATAGGAGTATTTTATAGTACTTTTTTATATAAAAAAAAATGTAATTTTTAATACGGGCCGGTCCGTTAACCCGCTGCCTGTGTAGGGCCGGGCTCGGGTAGTATATTTCAAGTCCGTTTTACAACCGAGCTTTTTGGCCCGGCCCAATAAAACCCGAAGCTCGGTAGGGCCGGACCGCCTATTTTAACAGCTCCCTGCCAACTAAACTATGCTCACGGGACAAAATCAATTTTGTTTAAACAGTTCTTCTGTAGCACTAATTGTGTTAAATAAATAACTTATTTTTATATTTTACTTCCTTAACACAATCAACTTTTTACGTTATACAAATTAAACTGTAATATTGTATATTTAAATTAAAAAATTAACTGATGTATTTTTATTTGAAATGAAAACCTCAATGACAACTACTTTTCTACGAGTCATATTACCAATTATTTGATTTTATTTTATATTAAATTTGTGGATTAATAATAGTCACTAGAGGTGGAGATAGGTTGGACTAAGTTAAGTTTTGCAAGATCAAAGTCTAACCTGTCAAAAAATTTAAGGCTTAAGCTTGATCGGTAGCTTATCAAAGACTTATATTTTAGGTATGAGTCTGATCAGTCAAAAATATGATATTACTTGTTAGCCTGTTTACAACACTATAACATATGGACGTATTTAAATAAGTAATCTGATATAAGTTTAAACAGATTGAAAAATTAAAGGATCAAAGCGCTTGAACACTCTTAGAGACTAATATATTACCAAATCAAAGTGACATTCCTAGTACAAGATGTACTAAGGAAGACACAAAAGAGTCTGTACAATATTTACAAGCTAGAAATAGGAAAGAGCACTAAAAGCAAAGAAATAACTATCAGTCTATGCCCAATAATATGGTAGACAGACTAAGCCACCAACCATAATAATTGAGGAAAAGAGAATCAACTTTAACCTTCAACCACATGAAAGTGAGGGACTTAATCTTATTTACCAGACACACAATTGAGCAAACCTTTTGATATTTAACTAGAGCTTTTAAATTTTTTGACCATGTTTGATATCATATACTTTATTTTAATTCTAGTTTACAGTAATACATTTAAATATATGAAAAATTAATATAGAAATAAGCTTAAATTTAAAAAGTTAACAAATTTATAATTTAATTAAAAGTATAAAATTTAATATAATAATAAAAGATAAGAGAAATTCCGAGTTTTCTAGTGAGAGAAACTCTAACTTCTCTCTAAACTTTCTTTCTCCTTCGTTCATCGAGGAGGGGTGGTTTTAGGTCATTTTTTGACCTAGAATCACCACTCTACATCTTTTTCTCCCCTTTTCGATCAATCTAAATAAGTGGTTTTCACATATATAAAGTTTTTCCTTTTGTGTTCTTTTGTGATTTCGTCGTCTAAGTGCGGCGTTGTGTTGTTCGTCGTCTTGTGCGGCGTTTGATTTCTCGTTTTATCGCGGTGTTCGTTTAGTTCTTATTGAAAGATCGACATCAGTCAATAACAAATTCAACCAATGATTTGGGCGTCAACGTTGCAGATCCGGAAGGATGGGTATTTCGGTGACTTAGGTTTTATCATATTATATGTAGGCATTTTGCCGTTGTATGCTATTAACTTGGGTGTTGTGAGTTCGTTCGCAGATTCACCCTTTACGTTTTTAGCGATGTTTGTATCTGATGGACTCTATCAATTTGAATGAATATCGTTTTGTTTTTGTCAAAAAAATATAATAATAAAAAAATATTGTCATTCTACTTAAATATGCCGATATGGTAATCCTAAAGTAATTTTCTTATGATTCGTAACTAGTTTTTTTTTTTTTTTTTTTTTTTTTAATTAAACAAAAGATTTCTAAAAAAAACCTTAACCTTTTCTAAAAAAATCGGTCAAATGCATCTAAAGGTCCTTTAAGTTTTTCATTTTTTCAAAAGTGTTCCTTTTAAGTTTCAAAATTCTAAACAAGTCCTTTTAGTTTGTGAATCGTTTCAAACAAGTCCTACTGTAGATAACATAGTTGGTAATTGCTTCGTTGAACTCATCTTTGATATCAAATCTGACTCCTAACATCCACTTAAAATTAGTCATCTTTTTAGGCATGTCAAATTGTGGATAATGCTCTTTGTTGCTATCATCTGAATCATCACCATCATCCTCTAAAATGACTTGTTTGAAACGATTTAAAAACTAAAAGGACTTGTTTGAGACTTTTGAAACTTAAAGGACTTATTTGGAACTTTTGAAACTTAAAGGACGACTTTGAAAAAAACGAAAAACTTAAAAACCTTTAGATATATTTGACAAAAAAAATTCGACCTAGGCCAGAATGTAGGGTGGTCAACTCCCATCCTTAATAGTCACGCATATTTTGTCTTTTGTCAAAGAAAAAAACAAGTTGCTCCTTCTTTTTCCTTAGGTGTACTACATTAATTAGCAAGTCATACATTTCAACCTGCATTAAATTTGTTACCAACAAAAAAACCTAAATTAAATTTAGAGTTGAACTTAATAACATATACGTGCATATTATTCCTCTTATTATTATGGAAGAATTTGTCAAATTAGTTGTTTTTTTCTATATATAAAAGAAATTTAGGTGAGGGTAAAAAAGACATTAAGCTCAAAGAAAAATTACCAAATGGTTTATATTTATCTTTCTCCAATAACTTTAGCAGGCTTGAGCCTAAAATCTCTAAAACATGTCTTTTTATCACTAGGTTAAACACTTGACATACATCTTTAAAATTATACTTTACTTTCTTATTTATCATGTTATAGATTTGAAGTTTTCACCTCTGTTTGACAATGACTAATCTTCGTCACATAAGTCGAATTCTTCCTTCCCGATCGATTTTTTTCCGTACACAAAAATAAAAATCGAACTCTTAATCACTTAAAAGATACAAGTCATTTCAAACTTTGGTAAATCCATTGTTGATAGTATAAAATGATGATTTTATAAGGGTGTGTTTGGTAAAAATAAGTTATAAGCTAGCTGAAAAGTTAACTTATAGCTGATGACTGATAGTTGATAGCTTATAGCTGAAAAGTTAGCTTATTAACATAAAAAGTGTTTGGTAAAATTAGTTGTTGAAGTGCTGATAAATATAAAATGACGTAAAATAGTATGTTTGTTTAATTATTTTTATAAATCATATATACAATTTTTTTTGTTACATATATACAATTTTTATTACTTGATGTATTTCTTTTAAAATGTTAAAATTTATTTCAAAATATTTTCATCTTCACAATAATAAACGTGCTTTATGAATTCAATTGACATTTTTTATTCGACAAATAATAAAAGAAAGGTCATAAAAAATAGAGAACAACAAAATATAAAGAACTATAGGTAACTAGTTGTGAGGGAGGTTGGTTGCCGTAAGCAATTAGTGGGACCGTGGGTGGTTTATTTTTATATAAAAATAATAAAATTAAATTGAAAGAAATTATAAGAAGCTATAAGCTACAAGCTTAAAAGCTACTTTAAATAGCTTTTCAAAAAAAGTTATAAGCTCATGAGAAAAACTTATTACCAAACACGTCACATTTTAATCCAACAAACTTATAAGCTAGTTTTTTGTTTTACCAAACACAGTCTAAGTGATACTAGTAACTTATTAATTTTGATTTTTATACGCATAGTTAAGTGTGTAGACGTACGTAACATTATGTGTGTTAGTGAACATGAATTGAATATAAAAAGTACCTGAACTGAATGTTTCAAACTTACCATCATGAAAAATTGGAAGCGATTGTCCTTTAGGGTAAATATCATCGTATTTTATGCTCACGTATCTTTTTCCATCATTTATCCCATTTATCTTTATTTCTCCTCATATCACATGTAGTAATTCTTTCGTTCTCCTAATTTACATCTCTAATCGACGGATATAACAATTTTATCTTGTAATAGAACCCAAAAATGGAGAGGTGCATGCGTACATTCAGAGTGTGTTAGCACTCAGTATTCGAGTCCATAGCAACAACAACGTGAAACCTCAAATTCCACCGTTACCGTTGGGGCGTCTAAATGTATACACAAAATGTAATCGACCGAAATCTAAATACCCAAACCACATATATATTGGATTTAATCTATTCTTATAAAACTTATTAATAAAAAGAACTCCCTTATGTGCCCGTTGGGGTTGCTTGGCTGCTTGCTAATGTAAACCCAAACTAATAATGCATTTATAAACAGAAATCCCATAATTCATTTCATTTCATTCCATTCTATCTACACTTCTCAAAGGACACACACTCCCTCCACAAACACCCACCATTTCCAATGGCTTATCCTAACATTCTCTTTATCCTTTCTCTTCTCTTTCCCCTCCTCACATTCTCTTCTTCAAACCAAAACCCAAACACCATTACCCTCCCTCTTTCCCCTCTATTCACCAAATCCCCATCCTCAAATCTCTTCAACTCTCTCAAAACCGCTGCTACATCTTCTCTAACAAGAGCACACCACCTCAAAACCCCAAAATCAAATCACAACAAATCCAAATCCTCTCCCTCCACCAACACACAAATTTTCTCCAAAAGCTATGGTGGTTACTCAATAAACCTCAATTTTGGAACACCACCACAAACCTTATCATTTGTCCTAGACACAGGTAGCAGTCTTGTTTGGTCCCCATGTACCTCTCGCTACCTCTGTTCCAATTGCAACTTCCCAAACATCAACCCAACAAAAATCCCAGTTTTCATCCCAAGAAACTCATCAACCAACAAAATCTTAGGCTGCACAAACCCCAAATGCGGTTATATTTTCGGACCCGACATCGAATCTCGTTGCCAAGGTTGCAATCCAAATACACAAAACTGTAACAACATCACTTGCCCTTCTTATTTAGTGCAATACGGTTTAGGTTTAACCGCTGGTGTCTTACTATTAGATAACCTCAATTTTCCTGGCAAAACCGTAGCAAATTTTCTCGTAGGTTGTTCCATTGTATCTGACAGACAACCCTCTGGCATCGCTGGATTTGGTCGTGGAGAAGATTCTCTTCCATCGCAAATGGGTCTTAAAAGATTCTCTTATTGCTTACTTTCTCATCAATTTGACGACTCACCGGAAAATAGTAACCTCGTTTTGCAAGTTTCTTCCACCGGCGATAGAAAAACAAACGGATTAAGCTACACACCGTTTCGAAACAACCCATCAACGAACAACACTGCATTTCTTGAATACTATTACGTGAATCTACGTAGTGTCGTCATCGGAGGAAAACGTGTTAAGATTCCAGAAATTGGAACCGACGGTAATGGTGGCACTATCGTTGATTCTGGATCAACGTTCACTTTCATGGAACGTAAAATCTACGATTTGGTGGCAAAGGAGTTTGAAAAACAGCTTTCGAATTTCACAAGAGCGAAAGATATTGAAGGTGAATCAGGGTTGAGTCTCTGTTATGATTTCACCGGAGTGAAAACAGTGCCGTTTCCGGAGTTGGTGTTTCAGTTTAAGGGGGGTGCAAAAATGAAGTTACCGAATGACAATTATTTTTCTTTAGTTGGTGATGGTGAGGTTGCTTGTTTGACTGTTATAACTGACGGAGTTTCAGCACCGGAGAGAAGTGGTGGTCCGGCGATTATTTTGGGGAATTATCAGCAGCAGAATTTTAACGTTGAGTATGATTTGGAAAATGAAAGATTTGGATTTGGACCTCAAAGATGTGAAAAAAGTGCATAATTTTTTAAGTTTTGATCACAGATTGGAAATTATACCGTTGCATGTGAACATGTGGTAGCTAATTAAACGCCGGTGAAAATGAAATCACGATGGTCATCGAATCTACGATGCGGCGTGGCGGCTAAGTTTATTATTTATGATTTTTTTTTTTCTATTGTTTATGGGGGTCAATGGTGTAAGCATAAGATTACCCTTGGCTTTGTTTTTTTTTTTAATTATTTACTTTTGCATAAAGTTACCAAAAGTTAATTTAAATTTACATAAATAAATAAATGTATGCTTACTCATCGGTTTATCAAATCAAATCAAGTATATAAAGTAGGAACATGTAACATTACTTTTGGTGTTTAAAGTTGAGAAATTAATAATGGACATATAGTTTGTTTTTTTTTGAAAGAGCCAAAGAGTTATATTTCTTCCGTCCATATATCTAAGCATCAATTTGATTTTATTTTTGTCTTTAAATATAAACTCATTTTCAAATTGTTAGATCTATTTATTATTATTTTCCTAAACATACCATTAATTAATACTACTAACTTGTCTTGAAATATGAAAAGTCAAATTTAATACACATACAAACATAAGACAATTTAATAATATTAACATATAAAAGAGACACATTAATTACACCATCAACTTTTTTCTCAAGAAACGTGAAAAATGTAAAAGGGGCTTACATATGGGGTAGAGAGAGTATATATAAAGCATTTTTATTTAATTCTCTTAGACAAAGTGATATACCATGTAAAATTGAATTCGAGCCATCTCTTTCATTCATTGTCTATTTCTTTCTTATTTTACGATTTGTGTTTATCTTTATCTAAATTTTTGGGAGAAGATAAATTTCTTATTTTACGATTTATGTTTATCTTTCTCAAAATTTTAAAGAGAAGACAAAGGGAGAGAGAAAAGATAAAGAAATTCAAGAGAGAAAATCAAAAGAGACACATTTTAGAAGGAAGGAGAAGGAGAGACCATTTTGCATAAAATCACGTTGATGTACAATGTGTTTGGTATGGCCTTAGGACATGTAAAAGTACGGTAGAAAATTATGTTGTCGTAATAACCATGTTTTCCAGCTTCTGTCTTTTCACGCTGAAGGTGCATTGAGAACTGATATTTGACTTCCAAACGTATTTTCAAACACACGGATAAACTAATAAGAGGATAATAATGTTCGAAAAAAAAAGTTACAAATCGAATCTTTTACACATTCTAAATATTTATTAATTGAAAAGAAGTAGTGAATTTTTTTGAGCAAAAAATAAAATAAAATAGTAAAACAACCAAAAAAAGTAAAACAGAAGAATCGAATATGGTATTATGATCCAAGTCAATAAAAGAATGATATTATGATCATTGCCTGGCATGGAGTGATTCCCAAAAAAGACCTGCTGCACATGCCATGAACATATTCTTTAGTTTATTTTTGCGTTTTCCTTTAATAAAAATATAAGCTAAAAGAGCATGTTCTTTCGAAAAAGAAAAAAGAAAGTTTTCTTTCACGTGTGAGGAAATTAAAGTAAAGCGGTGAGTTTCTTATTATTCGTTGTTGTATTGTGGCTTCTGTGTTGTGTTATTTGGGTTTCTTATTTGAACTCTAATAAATGAAATTATTACATGATATAGTAAGCTCATGTTTCAGCTAGATATGAAATTTGAGAATGGCAATACTAATAATAGATGCGGTCCTCCTAGTTGCTAAACGTTACATGTAGTCATGTACTGCAGAGCAGTATTATTTTGTTATATATTGATACCGACATACTAGGTCAAACAATGCCAAATTACTACTTTGTTGCTATTTGTCACATGCATATATTATAACTTACTTCGTCTAGTGACTTTATGATATATATACAGCAGAAGCGCAAGTCATTCCAATTACTACTTTTAACTGCGTCGAATGATTCAGAAAAATGATATGAAATGTATAGTAGTTGTAGCAGGAAAGACAGGCATCTGTTTGGATTGTAGCGAGGTTTAGCTTATAGCTTGAGTGGTTAAACCCCTAAGTCAACCAACCCTTAGACAAATCCACCACAAGACACTATAGATCTTAGAAATTATGGTTGAGTCTAACACAACCTCACAAAATCGACTTGTGAGGTGAGGATTGCCTCCACTTATAAACACATTGTCAAACCATCACATATCCGATGTGAGACTCTTAACAATAGGTGCCATCACAGAATGAGTTCATGATCCCACTCATAGAAGGAACACGTGTGATTATAATGTTTTCTTAAAAATCACATTCATGAGGTGAATTTGACCATATCCATCACCCGAAGCACATATGTGTCCTTCCTAAAAAAATATGCAAGCATTTTGAGATCTGCACAAGGATCACACAACAGATTGTTAGATTAATAATTCGGTGCCATCAAATCTCCACAAGGACAACTATCTCATCTTGATCTAACAATTATCGTGGTATAATTACAAACTTTTGACAAATGAGTGGAATCCAACTTAATAATTTGGAAAGTGTGCATTCGCATCGCACACATTTAACATTTTCATTGGATGCATATATTGAAAATAATGATGTTAGCGTACTGAAAAAATGCTTGATCCCTATAGAAAAGTGTACTGCACTTCCTTTTTAACCGTTCAATTAAGTGTTTGATTGGGTTGCTGGATCCATTCAATACAAATCAAATGATACATGCAACATTGATTACATTTTACTTATACTTACGTCTAGATTAGTCATGACCCTTTTTCTATGAGGAGCAGGAGGATTAACAGTTCAACACAAAAATTCAAAAATAAATAGACAATGACTAAATGCGTTCATAATGTGGGAAGGTAGGGGTGCAAATAGTAGTGCTGGGGTCGGACATTCAAGGGACGAGGATTCCCTACATAACGTGCTGCACAACCAAATACAATTCTTATGTTTTTGTCACCGTTTGCACATGTTGACACTTCCTGGCTCCTGCCTGGCTTACAAGCTTGGAGTTGAAACAGTGGATTGGGCTCACGTGTGTGATTAAACCAGCTTATACTACTACCATGTCCCTATAAAAATTACGAGTTCTCAAATCTAGATTTTGTAAAATTTTCATAACATGTTTAGTACCACTTATTTATATTATTGCTGCGTAAGATTTTATTATTGTCCCATCGACACACATTTTAACACAACTTTTTGGCACATTTTCTCTGATTGATTAAAACTCACACGAGTCCACCAAATCATGTGAGACCCATTTAAATTTGGTGGGATCTATGTGAATTTTAATCAATAAAAAAAAATATGTTGAAAAATGTGTTGCTAGCATTTCTTTTTTCCGCTAAATCAACTTGGATTGTTTGGTGCTGAGTTGGTTGACAAAGCTCCATGTCAGCGTTATACAATTAGAAAATGGAAAGATCTTATCAATTTTTTTTTTCTCTAACACGTCTCTCATGTTTTATCAATCTCACAATTGAACGGGTTTATTTTCAAATTATATATTAAAAACTCATTGCACCGTTTCCCATTTAATAGTAAGATCTATAAGCTGTGAGACATGAGAGAAACAAATTGAAAGGATTTCTTCTAAAGTTCAAAACGAAATTTTGAGTAAAGCATTTTCTGTCCGTAAGATTTTCTTAAAGGGTAAGTTTCAGTTTCATTTATACAATTGTTATTGTTTCTCGCACAAAAATGTTTGTTTTTAAAGGGTAATTAATACTAGGTGATAAACTATATAAAATCATGCCTTCAATAACATATTTCACCAATTGGACTCTACCCATGATAGACAAAAGACAGCCTTTTCAAGATGAGGGTTTCATCTTTATCTTATTAACAATAGGCCTAAGGCAAATTTCTTTAGGCTTGCTCTTAGAAGATAGGAACACCATTACACCAAGGTAATTGAAAGGAAAGGAAACTCACCATGTGCAAAGCCAACAATGACAAAGTTTCTTGCTGACAAAGAACCAGAGTAAAGTTTGCATTTTTGACGATTAACATGTTGGTTAGCTGTGTTACCATTGAGCTTGAACAAAGACATAGCATTTTTTAAATTCTTTTTAGTATCTTGGCAGAAATCGTAATCTCATCAGTATAAAGAGAATGAGTATGAGTTTGACACTCCTATGATTAGCTGGACATTGGTTTTCAAAATTTATTTTCAATGAAAATCCTTAATTTTAATTTTTATAAACGATATGTGCCATAATAGATATCATTTGCCAACCGAGATTGATCTAGTTGATAAGTAGTTGACTTATATTTTACAAAGGGTGAATTCAACCTCTCTTATCTTTGTTTGTAAATAAGAACCTCGTTAAGTATCTCTTCCTGCGCTCTTAAATTTTGAGGTATGTTATGATCCTGATGAACTCCCATGACTCAATTTTTTTAATGAAATAAATAAATAAAAGCATCCACAAATAATTTTGAATTTTTTTTTTAAACTCAAACAATCCATCAAAATTGAAGAAAAAAAAATCGAACACGAGATTTTGAGAAACACACTTCAAATTCTTAAATCAATACCATCAAACCTACCCAAATTGTTTAGTTTTTTTTTTTTTTTTTTTAACGAACCCAAACAGGTTAGTAATTTTTTGAGTTAGTGGATGTAAACTTCCAATCCTATTTAATATAGTAAATATGATTTCGTTCGGGGCTCAGAGAAAGTCTTAGATGGGCACTTTTGATTTGAGCACACTCACAAAACATAGAAAAATTTAAATGAAAATAAATTAAATGATCTTAATTGATGTGACTGATTTATTTTTGTTTTAATTT
The DNA here is from genome assembly GCF_003473485.1 of Medicago truncatula. Classification (NCBI taxonomy): domain Eukaryota; kingdom Viridiplantae; phylum Streptophyta; class Magnoliopsida; order Fabales; family Fabaceae; genus Medicago; species Medicago truncatula. The sequence goes on from NC_053048.1 coordinate 50,007,977, forward strand.
TTTAATTTTATATATGTGCCTAAATCTATTTGATTTAAGGTTGTGACTATATTAAACTTTCTCCTAGGCAATGCCCATGTTATATTTATATTCTAAAAGAAGTTTTTTTCAACAAAAATTAAAAACTATCAATTGAAACCCGAGACACCAACTACAAACTGCAGTTAACCAAACACATACTAACAACGTTGAAAATGCAGTCACAACCTCCCCCATTAGAAGTTTTCAATATGTATGCCACAATAGGAAGAAATTTGGCATCTCTTCCAATTATAAAGATTTTTTTTTTCTTTTATAAGAACTTGAAGGAAAAGAAAGAATATTTGTCTAAGTATATATGAGCATATCTATATTGGTATGGTCTATACTATTTAAGACTCGATATCTCCAATGTAAAAAGAAAAAAAAGTTGGAGGTCTCTTAAGATCGGGTTTCACTTAAGACTCCAATCTTAAGTGTTCTCACACTACTTTTTACTAAAATAATTATTATTTGAGTTGTTTTTGTTGCTTTTCATTAATAAATAGTTATTGGTGGAACCCGTTTAATTACCTATTAGATACTATTATTAAAAAATAATAAAAAAGTGATGTGCCAATGTGTGACCTGTTTAAGACTCATATTTGAGAGTCTCTATTGTAGAAGCACTAAGAACCTATTTTAAAAGTCAACATCATTATCATACTTAGTTGTTACATATCTAAAAAACAGATGTGTAATTCTTCCATATGCATATAATCGTTTTTTTTTTTTGAAAGAATATGCATATAATCGGTTGTTTTCAGACTTTCAGTAGGAAATAGTTTTTTATATTATCTCCGCTAAAAAAAAGGTTTTATATTTTATATTGTCTTTCGCTATCACCTTGTACAAAAAGAAGTCTTTCGCTATCACAACATGTTACATACGTACTTCTTTTCCTTTGTAAGAAAAAAATAAAATTCCATTCCGTGGGCGGTTTGGCATTAGTCAGTAATCAACTATAATGTTTTTTTTAAGGATAAATAAGTTTTTTGTCTCTTTAAATATAATCAATTTTAATATAAGTCTCCGTAAAAAAAATGGCATTTTTGGTTTCTATAAAATTTACATCACATATACTTTTAGTTATTGTCAAATTAAAATATGTTTAATAATACTAAGATATTTTTAAATTTTTGAATGATTTTTTACATACTTATTTAGAACATAGTACAAAGTTCCAGCGTAAAAAATAGCTCAAAATTGATTTTTATATCCAAAGTTTTATTACTTTAATCTTAAAATTTTGGTGTTTAAAAAAATTCATTTGAATTCATTACATGTTCATAAATATAATTTTTAATAAATTTTTTTTTTATAATGTTCTTAATTTGTACGTAAAATATCATTCAAAAATTTAAAAATGACTGTTTATATCTAGAGGAAGAACAAGGGAGAAATATATTTATTCATTTAACAATATAACAAGTATATATGTGATATAATGATAATCCAAAAATAATATACCCTCCACCAAATGCAAGCATTATAGGAGGAGGATATAAATAATACACATAATGAAAATATAAAATCCCGAAAATAACCCTCTAGAATAAGTATGACTATGTCCAAAAGACCAACACTGGTCTAACCAATAAACTACAAACAAATAAGCATATGATACAAAACAAATAGAATAGTCATAGAATCGGGTCAAACACAAAGATCCAAAAGAATCCATCAACGATCCCAATCACACTTGGTAGCCTCAAAACTCCCACCCGCCGGCGAACCACCGCCGGAATTCAAAGGAACACGTAACTCACATGTAATCTTTGGCTTCATCTTCCTTGTCTTAAAAACTCCCAACTTAAACCTCACTTTAAGATACATCTTCACATCAATCTCATAAACACCTGAATCCTTCTCTTTATTCAGCTCCAAACTTTGATCGCTACTAAGAACAACAACTTTCTGACCCTTAAAGGAAGGGTTCAAAAAATGAGTTGTTTTGTGTCCTTGATAAAAAGGATCAAGAATAATAGAGTCAACCCTAGCATCATGGTATAAAGCCCTAGCTTCGATGGAATCGTAGTAGATGCCAAGTCTTCTGTTAGGGTTGCGGATTGTTATGTTTAAAGCAAGATTGTAGTTGAGGTTGCTGTTGTTGTTTGTGTAGTTGAATTGGGTCAAGGTTGCGTCTGTGACGTGGACTTTGACAGCGTTGGGACGAACTATGAGCCAGAAGAGGAAGACGGCGATGCCGATGATTATTATGACGGTGAGGATGAGTTTGAAGATTAGGTTAAAGATACAGCCGCAGCAGCAGTCGAAACCGCCGCCACGAGATGGACGGTTGTAGGATCTTGTTGGTGGTGGGATTGATGGGCCGTAGTAGGCTCCGTTTAGTTGTTGTTTCTCATGCATGGCTAAAGCAATTTAGAGAAGAAAAGAAAGTGTGGAAAGAAAGAGGTGTATGAGAGAAAAATAACGGAGGACTTGTAATAAACTTGTCCTAGTTTGTGATATGAAAAAGTGTGAGAAAAGTATTCGTATATATATACAAATTAAGTAATGATTTTAATAGTAATATTAATAGAAGCGGAGGTATGAATGGGAAAATGTTCCATTTGGAGTAGATAAGAAGAGAGGTGAGAAGCTAACAAGAAAGAACAAGTGACAAAACGCGTGTAATAGTCTCACATTAGATTTTAGGCCATGTTTAGTGCTTTTAGTTGGAAAGAATTTTTAAATTAGTCCTTTAAGTTTTGAAAGTTTTAATTAGGTCATTTTAGTTCGACAGAATTTTCAAGTTAATTTTTTAAGTTTTAAAAGTTTTAATTATGTCATTTTAGTTGATACACTATTTTACCGTTACCCATGTTGTCAGTTAATAATTAATTGATGCTAATGTAGCCGTTAAGTTGTTGACTTGGATCAAAACGCTGCCTTTTAAAAGTTATAGGGTGTCAAAATGTTACGTTTAATCGTCACAGATGATCATTATAGCATTATAAATGTCGTTTAATAGTGCTAGAAAGACATTTGTTGTTGTAAATAGTTGTATTTCTAGCACTATAAAAGATCATTTATGACTATTAAATGTAGCGTTTTAACACCCTTGAGTTTTTAAAATTCAGCATTTTGATCCAAGTCAACAACTTAACGGCTACATTAGCATCAGTTAAATGGAGACTAACAACAGGGGAAACGGTGAAATAGTTTATCAACTAAAAAGACCTATTTAAAATTTAAAGATTAACTTGAAAATTCTGTCAAACTAAAATGACTTGATTAAAACTTCCGAAATTTAAAGGATTAACTTGAAATTTTTTTCAAACTAAGTATTTGACCTTAAATTATACCAACTAGTTGAGAAAATAATTACGGCAAGAAGCATTTGGAGTAGTGGTTCGTTTTCGAAACGCGCAAACGTCTTGTTTACGAGTGTTCAGCTCAGCGTGTACAATCTTTGAATTGTCGCCTCCTTTTTACAATATTGTTATGGAAAATATTTGGTGTATACCCTATAAGATTGTGATAGTAAGAGAAGAATAAAAATAAAATGTTTAAAAACACACAATTCGATACTAACTATATTGACACTTTGGAATTTGATTATTGGTTCACCATTTTATGTAAAACTAGTCACTTAAAGTTGATTTGTGATTTGTAAACGCAAGACATTAATTCAATTGTTACATAAACATCTTATTTGTCACATCATCAAAATTTAACTTCAAATATCAAGCGAGTAAAAAGTCTACATTTTAAAAACTAAAAGACCGGTCAAAACCGTGAATTTGAAAAAATGAGAAATAAAAATGTTACATGAAGTATTTGGACCAATATTGTAAATGTACCAATATTGTATTTGGACCTATTTTTATTAATATATTTTCGACACTAAATTAAAATTATTGAAGACTCTATAAAAGCCAATATATTGTTACATCGGAGAATATAGTTACATATTTAGAATGTAATATATTCCTGTAACTCTCATATAATTTTATTATGTTTGAAGAATATTATTCTAAATTTATAGCATATTGAAATAAAAACGAAAGAGATGTTGAATATCTCTATATTATGAGACAAATTTTAGATAAAATAAATGCAGTGAAAAAGTTACATATCTTTTTATATGGATTGACTACGATTAGATTAGTACAATTGAAGCACATACTATTAAAAACTTAAAAGTTTACGAATCATATTAAGTTTGTCACAATGACAACTTTCAAATGGAATTATTCGCCATTGATAGAGCAACTCAGAAATCACACTTTCAAATTAAATATATCTCTTGGGCTTCTTCCTATTCCTTGAGTCATAATGCAATACGTCGTATATTTGAACAAGATCAAATGTAGGTTGATCTTCTCATTCTTGTCCAGATGGTACATAAAATCCTGGTCCGAGTTGTTATAGTCAGCAGAGTTGTCTTTGAGTTTGGGGGTGATGTTGTCCTGAAGGATTTTATGCCTAATTTTGAATTTGTTGTGGAGGTTGGACACCTTGAGTGACTTGGGGTTCCTGGAGTATGAAAAATCCAATTAAAATAAAGAATAAACAAATAAGTATAAGAAATGTCACAACACCAAAAATATATATCTTAAAAACTGACAAGTCTAATTTCCAATAAATTTTATTTATATTTAGCTTATATTAAATGATCTAAAAAGTAAACAAATTAAATTTTGCTAAGAAATTAGCCATTGCAACATTTAAATTGTTGTAAATTGATTCACAACTTGCTTGGATCAACCGGCAAAGAGAAGTATTTTAGAAACCAATATCAAACCATAGTGAATGCATATTTTATTAATTAAAAAATATAAAAAATACAATTAATATATCATTAAGTTTAAATATTAAAAAATAATTTTGAAAATTTGATAAATCACGCAAAATTAATTTTCTCCAATTCTCATGAATTAAACATGATCGTTGGAGTCATGCATTTCAATCACAAACAACTATGCCAACTACATGGATGAACCACCAATATTAGTGGCAAATAATACATATTTAGCTCATTCTTAATGTATTGAATATGACTCTTGGTGTCATATCTTTCAATCGCAAATACCACCACCAACTACATGCAAAAATCACATATATATCTTGTAAAAAATACATATTTTTTCCATTCTTCGTGTATTAAATATAACTCTTTGAGTCATGCATGTCACGTGAGAATAAATATTATATATGGAAAAAATAAAAAGTAGTTGTAAACTTTAATCCCTAATATATTTATGTATTCCCTCTGTCCCTATATATAACCACCATTTGACTAAAAAATTATCCATAAATATAAATCTTTTTTCAAATACTAGATGTATTTATTATTTTTTTCCTAAACTTATAACACTAATTAATATTATTAAATTATCTTGAAATATGAAAAATCAAATTTAATACACATACTAACAAAGGTTAATTTGATAATATTAACACATAAAATAGACACGTTAATTGTATTAACAACTTTTCTTAAGAAATGTAAAAAAAAAAAAAAAGGAAAAAAAAGGGATATATATAGGGACAGAGTGGGTATTATGTATCTATAATCCATTAAATAAGTGATTTTTTTTTTTGTTACAAGTAACCACATAATATTTTGTAATGTTTTATTATTTTATGAAAAACTATTATAATTTACATCGCTTATCACTTTGAAATTAGACGAGGAATCTCAGCATTGTTAATTATATATTTAGTCTCTCATTTATTCTTTTGTATTTTATCTACTAACTATTTATTAAAATTAATGCCATATAAATTTACAATTTTGTCCCTAAAAGGGGCAATTTGGTAATTCCATAATTTCTTAACTTTGGGGATTGCCACCTCATCCAATTTTTTTTACTTTTGTATTATTTTCTTTTTTATATTTATTATTTTTTATTTATTTTATATTATTTTCTTTTTTATTTTATATTAATAAAAATAATCTTAAATTCAGTTGTTTCTACATTGCCGTTGTGGGAGATTAAGGTATCGTTTGACGCGACTTTTTCCAACTTCTCTACATTTTTAAGGAGAAGTTAGACTAAACACAATATCAATTTAGTACTTACTAAAAAAAAAAAAATTGAATGCCTAAAATTGAATGGAATGAACTTTGGCCAAAAGTTGTTGAATTTTACTTTAAAAAACTACTTCTCGATCATTTATTTCACAAGCATCTCTTTTGAACTCACGCTGGGAACCTTTTATTTTATTTTATAATATTATATTTCAATATTTTTTTTTTCTTCCATTTAACTTTATTTTATTTTTTGAAACCGTTCCATTTATTTTTTTTAAGGGGGTTCCATTTAATTTTATTATCTTTTTTTCAAGTGAATTTTATTATTCTTTTATCACTTATATATTTAATTTCAATATCGTTTAATCATCACGCTGTCATTTAATAATACAAAATATTTTTATTTGCTTTCTTCAACCTCGCGAATATATACACAAACACATTAACGTTTAGAGTAATATTTTATGTCGGTCTGTCTGTTTTTTTGTTACGCGAATGCATATAATTTTTTTTATTGTTGATTGGTTGAGTGCTACCTCACCTATTTATTATTTTTTTTATCTATTTTTCAATTTTAATATTTTAAAAAACTTTTAACTATTTTTCAATTTTTTTATTTTTAACTATTTTCCAATTTTTTCTCCCAAATTCAGTTGCTTCTACACTACCATTGTGGGATATTAAGATACCGTTTGACTCGGTTTTTTTTCAACTTATCTACATTTTTAAGGAGAAGTTAGGCCAAATAAAATATCGATTAAATACTTATTTAAAAATGTACTTTTTTAATGCATAAAATTGAATGGAAATGAGCTATGGTCAAAAGTTGTTGAATGCTACTTCAAAAAACTATTTCTCGACAATTTATTTCACAAGTATCTCTCTTCAATTTATGTTTGGAACCTATTCCTTTTTTTTTAATATTATATTTCTATATGTGTTTTTCTTCCATTTAATATTTTTTAACCGTTTCATTTAATTTTTTTGAAGGAGGTTCCATTTAATTTTATTACCTTTTTTAAAGGAATTTTATTATCTTTTTATCACTTATCTATTTAATTTTAATATCGTTTAATCATCACAACCTCACAAATATTTTTATTCACGTTTTTCAAATAGTTTTATTTTCTTTCTTCAACCTCGCTAAAAAAATATGGTATTCTTATAACGAAATTTGTTATAGAGTATAATTGAAATAGAAAAAACTAACTCTTTTGATATTATTTATGTTATTATTTCAGGCTTCTTAAATTGTTTCTCCTATTCAAATATTTAACAAGTCATTTATATGATGATACAAATTTGTATTCATGTTACACAAAATAAACGTTATTGAGTAAATATAGTATTTGTCAAAAAATATCTTTTATTTTTTAACATATTTAGCCTTCAGAAAATATTTTAAACATTTTATTATTTATTATGTTAATTCATAATAAATTCAAAGTTTTGTCCTTGTGAGCTTAACTCAGTTGATAGGAACAATGCACAAATATATGTCAGGTCCGGGGTTTGAACCCCGGACACCATAAAAAAAAATTCAAAGTTTGTACAATATTTTTGCAAACAACATTTAACTTAAAAATAGCTTTAAAATTAAGAAAACAAAGAAACCAAACAACTTTAGATTCTTTCTTAAAGGCCTTTATTTTAACTTTGTTTTGAAATAACATTTAGACCGTAAAAACCATTGGTCAAACGATATCAGAGTTCGGATGGGAAAACTGTTACACTTTCTTCGTCTTAAGAGGTCATTTTCTTCCTTTTTTTCATGGTTCTGAGACCATGCATGACTTGAGTTGACTGATTTTTATGGCTTGAGGGGTTCATTTTTTGACACTGTTTGAGTTTTTGCTTCAACATAGGTGATTTTCTTCCTTTTTTCACGATTCTACATTTTAAGAGTTTTTTTTTTTTTTTTTTTTTCCAATTGTTAGTGGATTATGTACCAGAAATTTTTATGTTGCATGGTTGTAGAAAAATCTTCCTTTGTTCTGTGGAGTATAGTAGAGGTCATGATGATTGAATTTTAGCTCATGGTAAGATTTTGACACAATTGTTATTTTAGCTTCTCGTACTATAGTTGAAAAAAATTGATGCATGTGAGTTATTTTAGGTTTTCTGAGTAATCATAAAGTTGTAACAGTTTTCATATTTGATTTATGATCAGGTTGATTTGATGATACAAAAATTGATCAGGTTTCTTTAGCTTAAAATTTGTCATGCTACCTTCATTTTATAAATTATATGTAACTATATTCCCATACATCTTATCCATATTAATATGCATTAGACTAATATTGCAGTTATTTCCCTGTTTAGCATTTCCCAAAAAAGGTGTCAAGAACAATTATGAAAGAAAAGCGCAAAACAAACATTCTCATTGATGACCAGACACAGAGAAAGTATAAGTGTCGCCTCATTACCGCCGAAAGAGCATGCTATGAAAAATACTTGGATGGGCAGTGGTTCAATTTCTGCAGAGAACGTGTCATGGAAGAAGGTGGTAAGCTCATCTTTGATCTCGAAAAGTCACTGAAGAACTTGCACGTTCGAGTTAAAATAGATCTTTGCTGCTGAACTATTTGAACTTCTACTATTTTGGCATACCGTTTTGGACTGTAATCGTAAACTATCTTGTCTTTGGGATGCCATTTGTTCTTTTCATTTTATCTGATGTAAATATTGGCAAAAATCCCTTTTTTGTTAGTCTATGACACTTGTAGTCTCTTTTATAAACCTAACTATTATGTAACGTTAATATGCACATTGTTGGTTCCTTCGTTGGTTTCAATTAGTATCATGTTAATTATAAAGTTGTTTTCCTAATCTCTTGAACAAAATAGAACATGCTCTTTTCCTACATCAAATCTTTATAATGCTTTGGTAAATGTTTTAGAAATGTAAATATAGTTGAGATTTGTGCAATATGCTTGCTTGATTTTGACATTTATGAACGACAACATTTTCTTAAGAAAAATGCAGATATTTCCCTTAATTTGCTCATTTCTTCTTTATAACAAAGTTTTTCAAAAATACAATAAAAGTGATTCATTTATAATATCCGAGTTTGTGCAATATTCATTAATTTGCTCATTTTTCCTTTGGAACAAATTTTTTACAAGATATGTTATTCAACCTGTGCGAAGCACGGGTTTGTAACTAGTTTTAAGAAACAATAAAATACCCTCTAACGAACCCACAAATACCAAAAGTTATATACCTTTAAATATTAACATAGGCTTAATTGCACTTTTGGACCCCTATCTTTCCAAAAGTTGCGGTTATGGACCCCTAACTAATTTAAATACAAAACAGCCTCCTATGTTTTGATTCTTTGGCAGTTTTAGACCCCAAAACAAAAAAACAAAAAATTGACACGTGGCACCTCACTTAGGGTGCCACGTCAGCGTTGACCGAGTCAACAATGGACTGGGGGTCCAAAACTGCCAAAGAATCAAAACGTAGGGGGCTGTTTTGTATTTAAATTAGTTAGGGATCTATAACCGCAACTTTTGAAAAGATAGGGGTCCAAAAATGCAATTAAGCCATTAACATATTAGTGGCCTCTAAATATTTATACATTACTATAAAAAAAATGGTGTCCATTTATGTGTGGTGTAGTGGGTGGTCACTCACCCATTCTGACCGTGCTTAGCGCCACCAATGTACGGAAATTGGACAATCACATTTTAGGCTGTGTTTAGTAACACTAAAAAGTTACTTTATAGTTTGTTGGACTAGCTTATAAGCTCGTTGGATGAAAACGTGATGTGTTTGGTAACAAGCTTTTCTCACGAGCTTATAGATTTTTTTGAAAAGCTAATTCAAGTAGCTTTTTACCATATAGCTGATAACTTTTTACATTTTCTTCCAATAATAACCTTATTAATTTATTTTTATTACTTTTTTACCCTTCTGTAAACAAAGCAACCTCCCACTCACTCACCGCTCACTCACGTTTTGTTTTCCTTCTCTGATACTATTTCATTGTTTCATCCACTATCATATCACTCCTTGCTAAGAATTGAAGAACCATGTTCAGAGACTTTTTACCAGACACAACAATTGATTAAGGTAAAAACTTTCATATTTGTGTTTTTTCTTTATCACGTTATAAATTCTTAAAATTGTTTGAAGGTTTTCACTTTTTTTTTCATTAAGTTTTCAATTGAGTTAATTGGAAAAGAATTGGGTTTCTTCCTCAAAAATTCAGAAACAAGAACTAGAAGAAAATATGTTATTGATGGTAGTTTTTTTATTTGTGATAAATGTTTTGATTTATATATATTTGTTGTGTTTTTAAAACAAGTGACATACCTTACCAGTTACCAGCAACTAATGAAAATATGAGGAAGTTGTTTACACACAAGTGTGTGTGTGTGTGGGTGGTTGAATTGAATGTGTTAAGCTTGAAAGCAGAAGGTTACGAGTTCTGTTGTTTTTTTAGCAATATAAGGTGACATTGCCATTGCTTGATTAAATGAGATGTAGAGGAAAACTATTTATCACAAATTATTTTTGTTATAGGAAATTGATCCATTAGTTTGTTTTGATAAAGTTATAAGATGGCATCAAATGGTGAAAATATGGACGGAGGAATGACTTTTAAATGGACCGAAAATGACCATGAAAATATTTTTTTGAGCTCTGTATCAAGTTCATTAGGAAGAACGGCCGTGTATCATTTAGATGGAAGGAGATTAATCAAGAGTTTGAATCTATCATTAAGCGGAAATGTGTGGACAAAACTTTGAAAAATAAGTATGATTATATGAAGAAGGATTGGCGATTGTGGAAATTTTTGAAGTTTGGAGAAACTGGCTTAGGATGGGATCCTCTTACAGGAAAGCTTAGTTGTTCAGATGAGTGGTGGGATAGAAAGATTAAGGTTAGTTTCTTTCATATGTTCATACAATTAAGTTAGAATAAAAAAATGTGGGTAAGATCTCTACTTTAATGTTTCAATATTCCCCTTTTGTAGGAGAAACCCGAGGCTAAAAAGTTTCGTAATAAGTCAATAGATCCTTCACTTGAGGAATTATAGAATCAACTATTTGAAGACAGTTATGCAGATGGGACAGAGAATGTGGCACCCTCTATGGATCCTAATTCTGTTCGACCTGTGAAACATTTGATTGTGAATGTTGAGGATGAAGATGATGAAAGTGGCGGAGAAGATATGAATCATTATGAGAGTGGAAAGGATGTTTATGCTGAATATAATCGTTATGATCCTCGTATCAAGGACTTATTAAATAATGATAGTGCATTTTGGCCTGATTTTATGGAAGGGAGTAGCGGCCAAGTGCCTACCCAAGGTGTTAGAGCTACCCAAGTATCTAGTCAAGGTGATGAAGCTACCCAAGTACCTGCCAGACGTGTTGAAGTTAACCAAGTACTTAGCCAAGGAAATGGTACAAAAAAAACTGCATTTACTCCAAAGGTGGCTAAGAAAATCGTCAAGGAAAAGCGGAAAGGAAGACAATCAGGAGGGGCAACAAAATTAAGCAATCAAATAGATGCCTTAATATCAAACACTAGCACTGCAGTGGAGCTATTGAATTCTGATGACAGTTCGGGTAAACATGATAACGCTAACTCAACTGTTGCAGCTGCAATCACAGTTATTAATAGGATGGTTGTTGAAAACAATCTAGAAAAAGGGAGTGCTTTGTGGTGTTTTGCACCTACTCTGATTGAGAATGAAGTGAGACGGGACATTTTTATGAACATTGAGGATGATGATGGAAGGAAATCTTGGTTGATGTATATGCAGGCTAATCAGAAGTGATTTCAATTAGTGTATTTTTAGTGGATATGTAATATTTAAAACTTCTATGAGCATCATATGTTTGAATTATGAGATGGGAACTATGTGTTTCCTTTTTTTTTTTTAATCATGAGATAGAAATTATTTATTTTTTATTTCTGAATGATTGTTTTTATATGGTTATGGATGTTTTATATCGTTCTTTTACTAGTAGGTAATCATGGATGCCGAACGAAAGAAAAAAAGAAAAAGGCATGCACTTTTTTGGAGTGTGACATCTTGTGCAATAGGTGCAATAGCTACATATTACTATAAATATATTTTCAAAAAACCATGCAGGAGAAAATTGGGTGCCAGAGATACTAAATGGGCATCCTGTTCGATGTTTAAATGCCTTTAGAATGGAGCAAAACTTATTTAACCAATTATGTGAAGACCTACAATCCAAATATGGATTGAAGGCAAGTAAAAGAATGTCAGTGCATCAAAAAGTGGCGATATTTTTATATATACTTGCAAGGGGTGCCTCTAATAGGGATGCTAGAGAGCGATTTCAACATTCTGGCGAGACTATTAGTAGAGCATTTCACGAAGTTTTGGAAGCCATTAGTGGTAGGAGCAAGGGATATATGGGACTTGCACGTGATGTTATAAAACCAAAGGATCCAACTTTTCAATTTGTGCCACCACAAATTGCTGATGATGAGCAATACATGCCCTATTTCAAGGTAAATACTAAAATATAAATAGTTTTTTTTTCATCTCAAAATGAGCAGCTGATTTAACTTGTTATCATAGGATTGTATTGGATGTATTGACGGGACCCATATCCCTGCATGTATTCCGGAGGCAGATCAAATGCGTTATAGAGGAAGAAAAGGAATCCCTACCTTCAATGTCATGGCCAGTTGTGATTTTGATATGTGTTTCACATTTATATCAGTTGGATGGAGGGATCAGCACATCACACACGTGTTTTCCTTCATGCAATCAACACACCAGCATTAAACTTTCCAAAGCCACCACAAGGTATTGTTATTTTAATGATTTTTTGTGATTAGTTTTTTTTATTATAGCTAGCAGAGTCTAATTTTTGTTTTCTTTCTTTAATAGGTCGTTATTATTTAGTTGATAAAGGATATCCAAATCAAGAAGGATATTTGGTTCCTTACCCTAAGGTAAGGTATCATCAGTCTCAATTTGAAAATGAGCTCCCAACCAATGCTCAAGAAGCCTTTAATCGTTCACATTCATCTCTTCGAAGTTGTATTGAAAGATCTTTTGGAGTGTTGAAAAAAAGATGGAAGATACTTGGCCAAATGCTAAAGTATAGCGTAGAGACCCAAATTGATGTTATAATTGCTGCATTTGCATTACATAATTATATTCGGATGAACTCACATGATGACTTACTCTTTACTATGGTCGAGCATAATCCAAATTACAGGGGTGATGAAGAACTTCCAGATGTTTATGATGCTGATACAAGCAATGAAATTCCAGAGGATAGATCAACTACGATGAAAGAGACTTGTAACAATATAGCCAAGTTAATATGGAAATGATAGCAATAGGCATGTTTTTAATATTATTATGTCATATGTATTTAAAGGATCTTTTTTTTTCTTCTAAGTTATTTGGCAAGTTTGATTTATGGTGTCTGGTCGTAATACATTTTATTAATTAAAATTGAGCCTTGAATCTTGTTCAATAATTCGTTTGATCCATGATGTTGATTTTAATGTTGTGTACGTTAATTAAGGTTTTGTGTGTCTCTCTTCGTTGGATTTCCTCGTGCTCTTTCTGCTACTGTAACAGAAGAGAATGTATGTGTTGCTCTATGATTCTGATACAATATTTACTAGAGTTATAAAAGCCTTCAAAATGGGGAGCTGACAGTAGCTCTATGGGATGGTTTGATGTTGTTGCGGCTGCTTGGTGCTGTTTGCAGCAGGCGTTTTGCTTCATGTGTTTTGGTTCATTTGGGACCACGCTGCTATTTGTTTTTTTTTTTTTTTCCTGTCTGTAGGCTTTGTTTTTGGAGTTTTCATTGTATTAGGTGATGACAACAGCTCCTGGTGTTTTTGTGGTGTGCCTTTCGGTTTGGCTGTGTTATGCCAGACTTGTTTTTGGCCTCTTGATGTATTTTTCAATTGGTACCAGTCCAATTCTCTACCTATTATTTCAAAGCTATATGAGTCAGTGAAAAACACAATGATCGATGGGAGAAGTCTGCAGAACTTGGGTGTGAAGCAAAGGAGTGGATCATTAGTTGCGACATCGTATAGAAATACTAGTGTGAATGAGTTGATTACTAGTTCAAGTTTTGTGAAGCTAACAAATATGGATGAAGAGAAATGGAATTAGTTTCTTTAGAATTTTCAAAGGTTATTGGTCCTAGCTTCTGTTAATTGCAAAGAAAGGAATGTGAGAAAGAGGGAGAGACAAAGACTTGGAACATCATACCAGTTTTAGAGGCATTATACATGAATATTGTGTGAAACAATAAAGTTTTAGAGGCTTGTGCAATGTGTCACACGGTATACCTTGAATTATATATACATATATAGTTGGTAAATGAGAGGGTGAGTGTTGAATAATTGAGGTTACATGCCATAATAAAAGTGTGTATAGTAGTGCATACCAATGTTTTAAGGAGATTTAAATGATACTTTATGTGGAATGGGGAAGGTAGAGTACTGCACTTGTTTTGTTCCTGTCATGACAGTTTCTTGGTTTTGGCATGTTTGTTTTCTTTGGTATTCTATTAGTAGCCATTTTATTTGGAATGGGGAAGGTAGAGTATTGTCATGTTAGGGGTGTACTTGGTACAGTGGTGTGTATAGTGGCTTCCTGAGAAGGGACCAAAGACAATACTTGATTTTCATAGGTTTTGATGAATATTCATTTTCAAAGGTTTTTTTTTTTTTGACATAATTGATTTTTTCTTTTAATTAAATAGTCATGTACTTTTAGGTCATTTTATATTTATAACAGCTAATTTTACCAAACACACTATTTTTAATAAGCAAGCTTTTCAGCTATAAGCTATCAGCTAGCTTATCAGCTATCAGCTAGCTTATGACTTCTTTTTACCAAATAGAGTCTTTGTATTTGCTAGTTATAACATAATTGAGGCTTATCTGAGCCTTTAGCTTTGCAGTTGTAACCGCAAAAGTATTGAGGAAGAAACAAATATATAAGGAAAAAAAGAAGATTGAAGGTTGAATTTTTTTTTCTTACAAGAAATGTTGAATATGTTAAAGCACGAAGGTAGTTAGAAATTACAAAATAATTTCAGTCATTTTTAGTTCTTAAGGCGTTTGGAGGAATTAGGAATTTTTCTTCATGATGAAAGTAATTTCATTTGTGTTGCTGGATGAATATTGTTACCGTGAAAAGTTTTATGCTGAACAATATTGATCAACCATACTTGTGTATATTTTGTAAGCAAGAATGATAAACTTAGACCTATTAACAATACTGGTTTTGTCTTTTCTTATTCTCTCTTGGTGGCTTGGTGCATTACTTTTTTTTTTCTTTACACTTTTCGATGCGTTACTTTGAGAATAGTCGTTTTAGGGGTAGGATTTTCTCCAAATCAAACAATTGAAAAAAATCAAGTCACATGTAAATTGACAAAATTTGACTAGTCTTTATAAAGAAAGATATCTTTCATTTTACGGGTTAATTTTGTAAAGATGAGATAAATTTGATATAAAAAATCTATAATCATATCAAATCCTATCAATTTGATCCATCTACAATTTATACTAACACACCAAATCCACAATAATAATAATAATAATAATAAGCATGATGAGTTTATTTGAAAAAATAAAGTTACATAAAGAAGACCTGACTAGAGTTAGACAATCCTCGATTTATAAGTCACACGTGTCATCTTATTAGTCGATTTATAAGGTTGAATTAAATTCAATATCAAAATCTTAAGACACCAATAGATAGGACAATAATTGGCCTTCCACGAATTAAAAAAGAGAAATAGGAATTGTTTCTCATTTTGACAGCTTACTCATAAGGCTCGTCCCAAAACATAGAAGAAAAGTCAAATGAAATAGTTTACTAATTACTAATATACTTCCCACTAAAATTTGTCCTTAAAGAAAAATATTCACTATCCAGATGAATGTTTCCAAGCATTATGACTAAACTTTGATTTTCAAGCACCGCACGAGAATTGTTAAAAAATTAAAGTTTTTTTACTACCTAAATTCAAGAATTGTTAAAAAATTCAAGAATTTTTTTACTACCTAAATTCAAGCATTATGACTATCCAGATGAATGATTCCATTGATTATGAGAATGGTCAACTAGCTTAACTTTTTAAAAATTATTGTTGACACATTTGAGAAGGCTGAAAAACACATGTAAAATACTAAAATGCTCTTCGATAATTAACTGCCGATGATATACTGTCAGTGGTGCTTATCGAATGCTTGCATCAGGGGCGCCCACCACTATGCATGTTCCAACGACTTTACTTTGGAGGAAGGACGTTCTACTAAAGGTCTCCGTCTTTGCTTGGCGTCTTTTTCGAAACAGGTTGCTGTCGCGTCATTTTTCGGAGATCAAGGCTATTTGATTAACTTTTGACTCACTAATTATTTCACGACTGAACATTTAATTTTTTTAGGAAAATGGGAAAAAAGTTCAAACTACCCCATTGAAAAGATTTTCGGTTCGGGGGTTAGTTACATAAAGGGAAAATATTAGCACCCTTTATGTTTGTAGTATTCTACGGGAACCTCTTGGTTTCATTTACTTTTTGTGCTATAAACTTGATTGTTTTTGAAAAGAAGTTAATGTGATGATTAAAAGAAAAAGAAAGTGAGACCTAATCTATCTACATTTTTTATGATTTGGAAGGACGAATGTCCTTTGCCAACGTATCCGTGAGGATCAAAACCTCGTAGTTCGGGGTAGAAATTGACGTTTGATTGGTTTTGTGTTTTTTATTAGTTTTTGAAAATGTTTTAAAATAAAAAGGCAAGTGGCAAATAAGATTTGGTTTGTACTATTTTTTTAATTTAAAAGAAAATGGACTCACGGTATGATTAAATTGATTGAAAGTTTGATTAAGAAAAATAAAATAAAAAAGGATCACTTGATTTTGGAATCAAGGTTTATTATGATAATTTGCATGTTTTTGTTGTTTTTGTAATATTAAATGAAAATTAAACCAACGGAGGAATAAAAATAAAAGCGCGTGGATTTTTGTAGTGACGTTGGATCACCACAAAATTCCTAATCTAATTTTTTTGCATTTTTTGATATAAGACGGTAAAGAAATAAAAGGACACACACACACACACTTTTCTCATTTATATTTACATAGGACCTAAATACATTCTAATTGCTGGAAAATAAATAACAATAATTAAAATGCTAAATAGAAATAAAATAAAATGCAAAAATGCTGAAAAGAAATAAAATGCAAGAAAATAAAAGAAAGAGACAACCGAAGGGACAAAATTCTGAAAGGACTTTTTCGAAGGGACAAAAAAAGAGGGAGAAGAAAAGAATAACTCGTCAACACAAGCTAAATAGGGAGAAGAGAGAAAAAGTTCTTTGACAACTCAAGAGAACTTTTGGTGTTGTCAAAGAACTTTTGGTGTGTGAAATTATGTGGAATGAGGGCTCTATTTATAGGTGAGGAGGTTGATGAAAAATGAAAAATTGGTTTAATGGAAATGAGGACAATATGGTGAATTTTGAAAAAGGAATGTTAAAGTTGACACTTGACTTGAATTTTTTTTTAGACATTGGACATTTTATTTTTGGACCTATTGACACTTTGTTTTTTTTTTACACTAATTAATTAAAAAAGAAATAAATAAAATAAAAACAAATTAAAATAAATTATGTAAAGTAAAATAAAATTAAAAGATGGAAAATAAAAGGTAAGATAAAACTAAAAGACTAAGAAAATAAAAAAAAGATAAAAAAGTGAGAAGAGGGGTCGGAATCGGTACAAAGATGAGGTATTTTAAAATACCTTTCTGCCGAATTTTTTTCGAAAAGCCAAAGAATATTTTGGGTCAGAGGGTGTATGAATGTAGGTTCTTAGGTAAAAAATTGGGGTATGACAGTTGCCCTCCAAGACAAACTTGTTCCGTAGAGGCATTATTCCATTCGAGGCTTAGCTGTGTGTTTCTGGATGTGGCCAACAAGAATCAGAGACTCACTTATTTTTGTGTTGTCATTTTTTTGGCCAGTTATGGCAGTTGGTTAGAAACTGACTATGTGTTTATTCAACAGATCCATCTAATATTGTGGATTATTTCTATCAATTTGGTACTTCATCCGGTTGTGGTAAATCTCGATGTTCTCTATTGCATCTGATTTGGTTTGCTTGTTCGTGGGTGTTATGGAAGGAAAGATATGACAGGTTGTAACACAATACCAAAAAATCGGCGATGCATATATTGGAGAATGTTAAACTCCTTTCCTTCTCGAAGTTTAAAGCTAAATTTGTAAACTTTTATTATAGCTTTCATAATTGGTGCCAAAACTCGTTCTTATGTGCGGGTATTGGCTAGTTTATTTTGCTCTTTGTTGCACTGTTGTTGTATTTTTCAGATGTCTTAGGTGGTATATCTTGTGCCGTCAAGATAGTCTGTTGTTTCATGTTAATATATCATTTTGATTTCTTAAAAAAAAAAATGGGGAAAAAGAAAAGGACGTATTTAATTCGTTTTCATGTTTACACATAACGTATTTACAATTATTTAATTTTTTCCTTAAAAGCAAATTATTTAATTTTTAGGCTTAATACATCATTTGGTCCCTTAACTTATTTTTGGTTTTCAATTTGGTCCCCTAACTATTAAGTGTCTCAATTTGGTCCCCTAAGTCTTATGCCGTTTGCTATTTTGGTCATCTCCGTTAGTATTTTACAAAATTTGTTAACTCATTTTCACATGTCATTTAAGATTGGTGATCAACAGTTGAATTTAAGAAGCACACATAGCATACCGTGGACTCTGAACATAGGATAACTTCTATTACCATCTTCATAAAAAAATCCAGTTTTTTTTTTTTACGTCCAATTTTTTTCCTTACAAAAATTCATCATTTCAACTTCATAAAAAATCATATAATCAAATCCTTAAATCTGGAATAAACACCACCACCATCATGTAACTCACAATCAAACTCATTTATCAAATTCATGAAAATCTTTAGAAACATTTTCCTTCTTCATCGAACTCTGCACATAAAGCAACACAAGAAACAATTCAAATCACCACAAGCAACACAACAAAACAACATCACAACAATCATCAAATTAAAACTCATATAACAAATCTCATCTTCATCAACACAAAGCCAAAAAACCCTTAATTTTAATCTGTTTTTTAGGAGAGTTATGAGAAGAAGAATGGAGGTCATCAAATCAATATGATGATGCTTTTGGGTTTTCTAGGTTTCAGGGAAGGAAAATGGGTTCTATGAAAAGGGAAGATAGGTTCAATGAAGAATAATGGAAGAAGGCTTCATAAGGGTCGATTGAAGAATGAGAAAAGGGTTTAAATTTGACATACATATTGAGATGGTATTGATCAAAAACGTTTTTGAGTGATACCCATTTGAGAATACATGGTTATGAACGCGTTTACCTTCTCTAACAGCTTTATGTGCCAAACAACACTTGATGATGATGGGTTCCTGATGAGTATATGGTTCAATTGAGAAAAGGGTTAGTGAGGTTTGTGAGTTTGTGAGGTTAGGTTCAATTCAATGTCAAGAATGCTTTAGATTTTTTTTATTTGGGAACAACAATTTCTTCATCACCATCATATCTTTTAGGGGTGTTTGGTGTCTGCTATTGCTGGATTTTTCTATTGATGTTTTTTTTTTCTTCCTGGGTATGAAGTATGGAGATCAAGAGAGAAGAGTGTGAAGATTGTTGGTACACTTCAATTATCACATGTTGTAAGTCCATGGTATGTCATGTGTGTTTTGTAAATCCAGCCGTTGATCAACAATTTTAAATGACACGCGGAAATGAGTTAACAGATTTTGCAAAATACTAACGGAGAGAACTAAAATAGTAAACGACATAAGACTTATGGGACCAAATTGAGACACTTTATAGTTAGAGGACCAAATTGAAAATCAAAAATAAGTTGAAGGACCAAATGATATATTAAGCCTAATTTTTTAATAGTATGAAGTACTTCTCTGTCCCATAATAAGTGAGTCATTTGCAAAATAAAATAAAAATTGTCTTAAAAAATTGACTCATTTCAATACAATATTAATTACTTCTTTCCAATAATAACTCTAATTAATATTATTTTCACCACTCTCAATTCAATATATTCTAATTTAAATTTATGATAAAGAAAAATGCACAAATACTTGACAAAGACACTCAAAACTATTTTTCCCTCTCTTTCACTTATACGTTTTTTTCTTAACATGTGTGAAATGAGCAAAAAAAACTCACTTATAATGGGAAGGAGTGAGTACTTAACTACTACATTCATCCCTAATTATAAGACTTTGTTGAGAATTTTTCTATCTCTTTTTATAAGACCCCTTTGTTATTTCAACTATATTAATTACTTCTTTACCTAAATACCCCTAATTATTATACAAATTTTTCTTTAATAAGCAATAATTATTTAATAAGCAATAATTATCATGTTGAAAACTTAAACTAACTTTCTCTTAAAGTATAAATTGTAAAAACAGTAGTGATTACAAATATCTTTAATACAAATATCAACTTTCTTAATTCTTGCAATTTTGGCAAAATGATCTTATATTCAGAAACGGAGGTAGTAGCACTCAATTTTTTTTAATCAACTCCTTAATTATTTTTTTTGAATTTGTGGTCTTACTGATAACTCTTTAGTAGATCACCATGTTTATTTGGGTTCATGAATTAAATTTTTAACGTTGGCCGTTTAAAAAAATCAATGACAATTCTAATAGAAAAAAAAGCATAATAACAAACTGGATCTATATGTTGTAATGCTGTTCTGCAAGGCAACAATTCTTATAAAAAGATGTAAACGAAGCATTTTTTTAATTAATAAGTAAACTGGAAATCGAAGGCCATTTGGAACCTTATCTTATCTAGTATGTAGTATGAAAGATAAACCATAATTGACAAATCTTCTACTTAAAAAAGCACAATGGACACATCTTTGTCTATTACTAGGAGAAGAAGTGTTGGTTAAAATATCATCAAATATTTGGCATTTGAATATTATTTATTTTTGAAGAACACTTGTTTTGCGAAATAACATCCAAGTGTTCGTATATGAGTGTGGATTGGTGGATTACATAGTTGAGTTCAACTGCAGGACCTTGAAAGTTAAGAAAAATCGAAATAATTATATTGCGATCAAAAGAAGATGCAAACATGGACTATAAAGAAAAATCGAAATAATTTTACTAGTTCGGTCGGCGAGTTAAGAAAAATCGAAATAATTTTACTAGTTCGGTCGGCGAGTTAAGAAAAATCGAAATAATTTTAAACTTAGTGTCTAGGCTTTGAACCTTGAAAGTTAGTATGTGGACTATAAAGAAGATGTAAACATGCTTTTAAACTGCATGCATTAGATCAAAATATGAAAACCGCTGTTGGTGCGATCTTAATTGTTGTTGCAACTTCAAAATCCTTTGTATTGTGGCTGCAATTGCAAATTAAACCACGAGTGAATAGTTAAATTTATCCTTGAATTTGTATGAATCAGACAAAAACGTCCCTCAATTTATCGAAATAGCTATTTTGTCCCTGAATTTAACAAATGTCCATCAAAATGGAAGGAAGAAAGTTCAACCAGATTTGCACAAATCATCAAAGAATATTTAAGAAACTTTTTTCTAAAGAACATACATCATGAAATAAAAAAATCTAAATACTAAATTGCATAACATTTTTTGCAATCAATCAATTTCGTCCTTGGAAATTTTGGTCACTATCGGCCAAATTAGTCCCTACTTATGTGACATCTGACATGACAATCCATGAGAGAGGTCAACGGCCACGTCATCACCGTTAACACCCTAAATGGACGAAGGAACTAGTTTGATTGACATATGACAAATTCGGGGACAAAATAGCCATTTCGATAAATTGAGGGACGTTTTTATCTGATTCGTGCAAATTCAAGGACAAATTTAACTATTCACTCTTTAAACCACTTGCATCTTAATATCAACTTCTAGAAATAGAAAATTATTTGAACATGATTTCAATCCAGGCATTATGGAAAAATGCTCATTCCTTAAACCAAAAAAAAAAAAAAAAAAAAAGTTCATTACAACCTAGTAGAATGTCAGCTTGTGATTTTAGTTGTTTTTGTGGTCCCTTTGTTTTGGGTAAATTCTTTGTCCTTTGTTGTACTCTCCAATCTTTATCTGGAAGTCCCAGCTTTCATTGCTACTACTTTTATTTTCAAATAGGTCTGAGCACCTCTTCTTATACTCATTTCTCTATTCATAATGTATATGTGATTTGCCATAAAAATAAAAAAAAATAAAATAAAATAAAAACCTCTAGTAGAATTAGCATTTCTATATCACAAGAATATCAATCTTGAAATAACATTAAAGTGCACTTGTTAAGTAATAAAGAGTCATTAAGTTCAATAAACTTATGAATGAAGTACTGTTCTTGAAAATTATTTGGTATGATATTTGAGGGTTAAAGTACACAATATAAACCTTTATACAGAGCTGAAAACTGGATGAAGCATCAAAAGTAGTTATATTCGTGGCCGAGGCATGAGGGTCATTAGGTGTAACGATTTGGTTTGGTTCACAGTCATAAAATGTTCAAAGTGATCAAATTTATATCAATTCGGTTTGGTTTTCAATATTTTTCAGAAAATTGAACTAAACTAAAATGAGAATATACGCAATTCAATTCTTATTTGAGCACACACATTATATATGCAATTGAAAATATTATCTTCACTACATTATAAACTTTAGCAGCTTCTACCTAGTTACGAGAAAAAAATCCTACCTGATTGCACAAATTTTGCACCTTTCTAAAATCTCCACTTGGAGGATGTTAGAACATTACAACAATGGACAGCAGCTGATCATAAACGACATCCAGCATTGGCTTGTTTAATGTTAACATTAAATGTCCCTATAAGTTGGCTCAATCTACTATTACCAACAGAGTCTCAAAATGGTATGCAGGAGCACTTTGTTGGCAGCATTACTCTTGGCCAAATTAAAAGGAGGAGGCTCATTAAGGTTAATAAATGGTGATGGTGGTAGTGATTGGGGTTTTTGTGGTCTCTAGTGGAGGAGAAAGATAAGTGGAAAAGGGTCCAATGACATGACATGTGTCAAAGTAGTTGTGCTCACAGGGCGCCTCTCTGCTAATGGCTTAACAGGCTAATTGGGTGCTGAGGATGGGGTTGGGACCACAGTGTGTTCATCAAGGTTGGTTACAACATGTGGATACAAACTCGTATTTGACCACATAAAGGTCCCTCTTGTTTTGTCCTCTGCTTCCTACTACCATTTGTGTGTCTGCTGATTTTGTTTTGTTCACGTTAGTACCTTTCTCTTCCTCCCTTGTCTCATGTCCAATGTTTTCTGTCAATGATGTTGGTCCAAGCAATGACGCTGGTGGTTCTTCTACTAGTGTTGGTTTCAGCATTCCCATTTGATCCTGCGTTAAGTGCTTTTCATCAGGACCAAAAAAAAATCCAGTATTGATTTTCATCAGTCTTCAACATTTATTCGCATAGATGGATGAGAATATAAAGTAAAATACTGTAACAAAGTACTTGTTCAAAAATAAATACTATAACAAATTAGTAATATCAAAATGGGAATTTTTATAATTCTGTTCATACCAATCATAAAATCATTATTTTGCAATGAAAACGCTCAATCCTATGACCTCTCAATAGAATATTTCAAAGCAATCATCAGCATCATTATTTTATTGTATTCTGATGAATGTAGGTAGCATAATTATTTTGCATTGAAAAAATTCAATCAATAAGCAGCTCAATAAAATAAAGAGTTTATATATGTTACCTCCATGCCATTCAATGCCAAAGAAATTTCTTTTAGCTGTTCTTCAATTTTAGCCTTTTTATGAACCAGCTCCAAATAAATATCCTGAAATATAACAGATAGAATAATTATTAAAAACTACTGTTGTCTATATGACATGTGACCTCCCAAATTCCCAGTTTTTACTATTCATGTTAATTGTTAGCAATGAGCTGGGACTACTATGCTTCCCCTCACCTGCTTAGAAACCTGGGAAAAATTCAAATTTGACATAGCCAATGCTTTTCTATTTGATTTTAGCTCCCTCATTTCACTGTTTGCAGATCAAGAAAAGTATGTGATAAATCAAAATCAATAGAATAACCAATAACACCAGTCATTCAATCATAAAATGGAAAATGAAACTGGCAATACCGTTTCAACTTAATTATTTCCTCCTTTATGATCTCTCTGAGTTCATTACTAGTAACATATTCTGGTGCAATGCTGTCTCCAGGCTTCCAGCCAGGGGGAGGAGTCCAGTAGGGGTCTTGACCCAATTCCTTTCTAAGATCAGCAAGATCAGCACTCTCTAACCAGTATTCCATTGAACCTTCGGCATTGTGTTTCCGTCTGAATCTATCAACTCCTCCTGGTGCCACTTTTCCAGCCATGTGTTTCAACAAATGATCAAGTAAACCTGTGTCACCAATATACTTTCTTGCTTCTGATCTAAGCTCTTGCCTCATTATTGAGTTTCCATACACAGCTCCTTTTTCCTTCATAACCTTCAACATGTTCTCCTCTGCTAACTTATACCTTCAAATGTACAAGGTAACATATATAAGTATATAACATCAAATTAATAACTAAACTAACTAACACCTATATATCAAAGCAAGTGGAAAACTGAACTGTGTATTGAAAAAAGGTTACATCTATGAATACAAATAACCATTTACCTCTCAGCAGCCCATCTATAAATCCCTAGTTTTGGCTTGTTTCTGCTATAAACCACGAGTTCCTGCTTCTTGGTGTCATTCACTGCTTTCTTAGATTTTTTGGCTCCGCTGCTACTACTCACACCTTGTTGATTTTTGTTGCATTGACGAGTTGTCCTCTGTACCTCAAACTGAGCTACCTTGACAGCTTCTTCCATTTTGTTCTTTCTCTTCTTCACATTAGTCCCATCTCTGGCCTTAAAATGGAAAGGTTTTTCCTTCTGAAGTGGAGGTAAAGGTTCAACCTTTTGCTCCTCATGACGCCCCAAGAACCGAACTTGTTGGCGTTGGCCCCACTGCACCATACCAGTGAATTTGATCTCAGACCAACATGAACCCTGCTTGGGAACCAAACTAGTAGCAGCATCATTGATAACTGGGCTCATAGGAGGAGAGACCCAAAAACTCCATGAGTTTCCTTTCTCAGCAAATTCGTTAGCTGAGATGCTTCTACAGAGTGTTTCTGGCTTTCCAAAGCATTGATCTTTAAAGTGAGTGCTAAGAGATTTGAGGCTTGGATACCTTAGAGATACTTCCTGCTCCCATTTGTCAGTGACCTACAAGATTTCAACATCTAGTAAATGAAACCCAACAAAGATGACATTTTCAGAACTTCAATTCATAAAATGTTTTTATTTGTTACAATTCATAAAGCGTTTGAAAATAAAAGAGAGCTTTTCATGTAATATTTAAAATGAACATATAGTATTTATAAGAGTACAAGCTCGTAATTACAAGCTAATCTCAACTATTAACTAAGCTAAACAAAGTAAATTTTACATCAAGTAATCTCACTAATAAGAGCTTTTCTCTAATAAGAACTTTTGGTGTAATATTTATAATCAAATGAAAAAGAGTGAGAGCTTTTTTATATTACCATTACAAGGTTCACACATTTGATTTGAACTGGGCAATTTGGTGGAAGATAGGAATGATTAATTTGGTAAAATCGACCCACTTCAAAGTCCACAGGAGTCCCTGGAATATTTGTTGAAGTTTTTTATAGCAAAAAGTGACACTTGGTCAGAAATGTGGAAACAACTTAGGGTAAGGACAAAATAACTAACAAATACAAACAGTTGTAATTATAGTACATCTAATTATTACCATATAATGAAAGTCAACATTTATTAGCAAAAGAAAATTGGAAAATATGAGAGATGACTGTGCAAAAAGGATACAAAATGGTCATTTCAGAGATATTACCTAAGATAGAGGTGGGTTCCGGGAAGAGCAAGACAGGTTTGTCCAAAGCAGAGATTATTTTGCTTTTCCCCTTGTTGACGTGGACATGGTCCTCTTCTTCCTGGTATAGTAGAATAAAAGGGACACAAATTATTCAAATCCCAATAAAATCATCATAGTACTTGATATTGTTACTGAAAATGACTGAAATTTTAATTTATACAATACCCTTTATCATATAGTACTTCTATGTTATGAATTAATAATATTAATATTATTTCTGACAGATGACTCAAATTTAAATTTAAACAAACCCCCTTCATCATATATTTTTACTCTAAACAAACACCCTTCATCATTTATTAGGGACCATTTTAAATTATTGAATATATATGTAAAGACCTATTTGAAGTGGTGTTATAAAAAGTTAGGGGCTAATTTAATAATTTATTTGAATTTGAAATAATAACATTAACCACATGTTAATTAATAGTATTTCATTTTATCAATTATTTTATTTAATCAATCAATCATATCATCACACGTCTAATATATTTAATAAAAAAATGTCATACAAATATACAATGAATAAAAAGATAAATACTGTCATTAAGTTAGCAATATTTGTTATTCACTTTTTCAACTATTCACTTTTTTGTGCAATGAATATGAACAAACAAATCCATGAGAGAGAGAAATCACACACCAAATCTTCAGCACCACCACTGATAGCAGAAACCAAAAGGACAAAACACTTCATCACAAAAATTTTAGCAAACAACACTCACCCACAAGGTGAGGTTTAGTATGGGAAAGAAAAGTTCTTTCTCATGATGGGAAAGTTTAATAATAGCCATTGATTTAATATTTTTTTATATGGATGGCTCAGATCTGTTACTTGGTAATGGTTTGAAACTTTTTGTTGGCTATTGGGTAACAAAAAAGCTGACCCCACCAAACTATTAAAAAACAATTATACATTTGTTTTATTTTAATAGACACATGAAACCCCAACTAAACCTTCCTTCTTCTTCTTCTTCTTCCAGAAACATGCTAATAGTCCCTCTAAACCCCATCAACACAATCAGAATCACCATCACAATAACCTTCTTTTAAAATTCAGGGGAAAAACAAATGGGGGTTTAGAGAATTCATGTGTTGGGGTTTTAAATTTAACCATGTTAGTGTCTCTAAAAAACTCTTCTCTTAGATCCTATGTTCTCTTTGTCGCCACCCCAAAACGTTTTCAAATTAAAGCATTGTTCTTAACATAACCATTTTTTTACATCAATTACTGCATTATTTTTCCAGAAATTTTATGATTCTTTCAGCAAAAAATTGTAACTCTTTCACTATTACTAGATGAAAAGAACATGGAGGGGTTGCTATTTTGTACACCAGGAAACCAATTATATGAAAATAGTTCTTCAAGAGTAGAATGTATTTAAAAATTCAATTGAAATGTTTAATGAAATTTCCAGAATCAAAATAAGAAAAAAATTCAATAAAAAAAAAAATTCAATTGAAAATAACTCTTTAGATATGGGTAAAACCCATTTCCAAACACAATGGTGTTTAATTTTCTTCGATTAATAACGTTGGAAGATGATGAAAAAGTGGTTTGTTGTTTTTGCAAAAAGCTGAAATCTGAAATGGATTTTAATGTTTCAGATTAAATACTAAAGGT
This sequence comes from Medicago truncatula, assembly GCF_003473485.1. NCBI lineage: Eukaryota > Viridiplantae > Streptophyta > Magnoliopsida > Fabales > Fabaceae > Medicago > Medicago truncatula. The sequence continues at coordinate 50,035,630 of NC_053048.1, forward strand.
ACTTTGTCCTGTTGTTAGAAGGATGGGGAGGGGTTAAACTGAGTTTTTTTTTGTTTTTGATATAGCCGGTCAAAACTGACATACAATTTGGGACAAATATTTTTTTTAAAATGACATACAATTTGGGACGAAGGGAGTAACAAGTATCCTTCATTTTTTTTTTATTGAAAACAAGTGAGTGTAATTAATGAATGTGACGAAAAAATGAATGAAGTATAATTTTCTTAATAAATTGATGAAATGAAAACAAAAATTTCAATCAATACATTCACATATATAGTACTAAAAGGTTTTGAATCCAAAAATGGAGCAGAATCAAGTTCAAGAACAAACACTGAACCAAAGAAATAATTCCACATTTGTGCAACTCTGAAAAGAAAGAAAGAAAAAAAAAACACAAACTGCACAAGCATAGATGGAGCAGAATCAAGTTCAAGAACAAACACTGAACCAAAGAAATAAGAAAAAAAAACACAAACTGCACAAGCATAAATGGAGCAGAATCAAGTTCAAGAACAAACACTGAACCAAAGAAATAATTCCACATTTGTGCAACTCTGAAAAGAAAGAAAGAAAAAAAAAACACAAACTGCACAAGCATAAATGCTTCTGAAATAATAAAATCAATGATGGAAAATGAAGATGAAAATTGAGATATTAGCGAAAACTTCACACTCACTTTGATTTAGTTTAATGAAGAAAAAGAAGCACAAACTTCACACATTATGAAGATGGATAAAAGTTGAAAGAATAAATAGTTGAGAATGTTGTTTTTTTTAGAGAGAATTTTGTTGTGCGTGTTTGATAAAAAAGATCAAGTGAATAAATATTAGTGGAAGACGAAAACTTGACCAAAATAACCAAATTTATTCATTTTTTGTTGACCGAAAGCGACCGGAATTTGTTAGTATTATGTACGGACGGAATTATTCGCTGCATGCATATCTGACTGTTATTATTAGGAAAAAGATACATAGACCACCATTTGTGTACCCACTTTGTACCACTGCTGATGTGGCAGGGGTAGATTGCTAATTTCATATGCTAGGGGTAGTTTGGTAGTTTTTACTCACAACCACACAATTTTTTTCTCTTCCTCTCCTCTGTGCTCACCAGATCGCTCCTCTTCCTCCTCTCTCTGTGTTCTCACCCTTTGCGTCATGTTCTGTCGTAGTGAGTTTTGATGACGGCGAAAACAACGGTTGTGGTTAGCTCGGCAACAGGACTGGTGGAGATGGTGAGATCTGAAGGTAAAACGACGGTGGTGGGGTGAGATCTGAGGTTAAAGACGGTGGCGGCGTTATTGTGAGGTGTTGTGAACGGCGACGGGGAAGAGAAAAAGGATGAAGGAGTTGAGAACAGCGGTGGTGAAAATGGGAACAGCGGTGGTGATTTGGATCCGTTTTCTTTTTCCGACACGGTTGCGGTTTTGAGGGTGAGGACGGTGGTTGTATTGGGTTCTGGGTTCTCTCTGCAGGGTCGCCGTTTATGGGCGCATTTTGAGGGTAACGACGGTGGTGACGTTTGTGGTGACGGTGGCAGTGGCGAGTGAGTGCGGTCGGAAGTGGTGGTCGGTGGAGGAGAGGATGGAGGAAGAGAAAGGACTGTTTTACTTTTTTTTTTTTTTTTTTTATTTTTATAAATTCACACAGTAAAATGAGGCCACATGTCGCATTTTGGTGTGGAGGTTAATGTGTGTATGCCAAGTATGGGTGTACACCTATAAGAGCTCTATTATTATGATTCTCTTCACGCTGACAATTACGCATATGTCCCTTGTTAGAATGATGGGGGAGTGAGAAACATGTTAATATCATAGTTTTCTCAGACTCATAGTATTATGTAAACGGGATTTTAATTGGTGCGTGAAATTCACGACGACATATATGTTAACATTTAAACCAATATACATGTAGTACTTTATTTCTGATTTATTTTAGGGATAATTTGTAGACTACATTGAATGCTTGAAGTTGTGGCTTGGTCAGGTCCGAGAAGTCCATGATACTAAACATACACTAAATTGTTCGATACATGTCACATTAACTTGTTAAGTGTATGTTTGGTTTTGCACCAACAAAAAGTTGGTTGAACGTGAAATGATCACTACTACAGAAATGATTTTTTATATCAGTTGGAAATGAGTTTTCACATCAGTTTGTAACCGATGTAAGGTGATATGATGTGGTAAGTCCACATCCTTTCACATCAGGTTGCGATTGATGTGAAATCTTGAATTTCTACATCAGGTCCGCTTCCACTGTTGTAATAGACGGACTTTGAAATAAAAACATTTGGTGGTTTACTAGAATTTGCTGAAGAACAACCTATGATGGTTCTTGTTAAAAAATTTCAACGTTAGTAGGCGGCCACGACAAATTGAATATTAACAGTTGCACTTTCTTCAACAAGAAGTTAGGAGATTTGGTTAGGACTTTTGGTGATAAGTCGTCTAAGATTTTGTGGTGACAATCATCTAAGACTGGTTGTGATAAGGCTAGTCGTCCTGAATTTCTTCCTACAGGATTAAGAGTAAGTTTTAATATTTTTGATTTAGTTTTATAGTTCATTTTTCCAATGGCCATGTTTTAAGGATTGATGCCTATTTTGTTTTTTGCTACAATAGTCAAAAAGTTTGTTTTCCTTATATTTTGTATAATGAAAAGAGGTAAAACAACTTTTGAAGTAGCTTAGGATTGAGATGGGACACATCAACTTTGATTTTGCATATATGTATGAAATTTATTTTATGTTTGAAATTTCTTTTGTTGAGATTAATCTTATTAAATTAGTAGTAAATTAGTGGAGCAATTAATAATTGTTATTTCTATTTGGATCAGTGATCCGATTTCGATTGTTTGTAATGCTGGTAGATACTTTTTTAGGTTGCACCTCTTCCTGTTAGTTTGCACTATGTGAATTTTCATTATGGTGGTTAAGCTGGTGCAAATGGAAATTGCATGTTTGAATTGATTTTTTTATTTTTTTGAACATCATCAGGTCTAAAATTCGATCAATTTTTGATCAAGTAGGTAGATTGGTAATAAAATCTTATATTAGGGGAAAATACGAAAAATATCTATAACTAACATGCATTAAGAATGCATGTGGATTTCCCTCACTAATTTGTGCATATAATTCTTCTAAGTTTGAAGGCCGACGGAAGGTTGAAATAATTATATTTAAGAACCAATAATTTCTACATTTAGAGGCATTATCTTTGGTTATTCACCAGAAAGCCTAAGAAACAAAACTTATACTATGTCAACAAATTTCCATGTAGAGAATTACACAATATGAACCAATTTTTCTACGTGGACAAGTAGAATTCAAACTCAGTAGGATGACAAATATTTGAATTTACCACAGTTCCTACATTAACAAATTAGTTATGTTTCATTAGAGATGTATTTGAGAGTGTTCCAAATAGAATTATTGCATAGAATTTTTTTAATTTGAGTCGCGTATCCTACATGGTTTTTTCCCAGTTGCTTTCTGAAATGAGAGTAAGAGCTCTCTGTAGTAACATAGAATGTTATGATCCAAATTAGCATGTTGATGAATGATTGAAGGTAAAGAATGTAAATTCTGATGTTTGAAGATGCGTTGCTTAATTATCTGATCATCATGCCACTATAAATGATACCGCGACGAGGATCGTTCCAACATTTGAAAGAATCTTTAATATGTTCCTCGTGAGGAGGCTGATCACTTACCAGTCCTGCATACTTTGTCACTTCTGGCCAGTCTTGGGAGGCTACAACCTGAATAACAATAGTCTGAATCGATCAAACACAGGGTGAGCTGTTTATGAGTTCAGACGAGTGTTACACATCTTGAATGATCCTTTTTACAATTTCATTATGAAAAATATTTGGTATACGTTCGTATGAAAGAAAGAGATAAGAAACATTGATGTGATAAATGTGATATATTAGCAATATGATAAAAATAAAAGAGGAAACACAATCAGACACCTATATTGATACATTGGGTTTTGAATATTGGTTTACCGTATTGTGTGAAAATATTCGTTTAATTGTCCGCTTTGCGATTTGTATACCGTATACATTTGAATGTCCAAGAATCACCAAAGTTAATTTTAAAAGAAAATAGCTCTAATCTTAATCATTTTAAGAAATAGAAGTGTATAAAATGCTCAATTCCCCCAAATACATTTTAAGTTAAAGGAATCTATCTCTTAGAAAAAAGTTAAATGAAATTATATGTCAAATGTGTTTGTGACCCAAAAATGAGTTTTTAAGTGAGTATTCAACTAACTAGACAATATCTTATATCAAATTTGGTTAAATTTATGATATAGATAAATGTATATGTTTATTTTTAAGGGAGATAAACTTATATTATTTTAAGGGAGATAAATGTATATTTTGATGCCCGGAAAACGAATTGCTAAGTTAGAATTCACTAAAATAAAAATCATTAATTCGATTGTCATATAAGTTTCTCAATTGTTAACATCATCAAAATTTAGCATCAAATGTACGGCGAGCAAAAAGTCTGACACTTTGTTTAGAAGTCATAACTCAACTGATAAAATGTCAAATTTGTTCGGTCAGACGCTATGGTCGGATTTAAACCCCAACACCTCCACTTATGTGTGTGAATTTATAATGGTATTGACATTTCAACTATCTAAAAAAATAGCTTGACACTTTAAAAACTAAGGGCATAGTAAAAGTTCTAAATTTAAAAAATAGAAATAAACATGTGATATGAAGCTAAATAATGCACTGATATCATATGTCCAACTTGATAATTAAACAAGGACATCTCAACAAAATATGTGATATGAACATCAACTTAAAAAGAAATGCACCGATATTGTATATAGACCTACTCGTATTAATATATTGTTTTTTAAAGGAATAATATACTGTTAGATTTATATTAAAAGACTCGCTCATTTTCCATACAAGTAATGATATAATGATATTTTAGTGGTTGTGTACTTGGAGAAGAATAGGAGAGATAAGGAAAGGAGAGGTAAAAATACAAAATGGTGAGAGGAAAAAAGAGGAGAGCAAAATTTCTTCTTGACCCAATTTAAAGTAAAATAAAAATAAAAAAAATGAAACTTCTATCCAAAAGTAGAAGGATTTGGAGGTATCCCTTTTTCTTATCTTGCTGTCTTTATTTCGTTTATTGTTTCCTTTTATTTTTTTTAAAGGATTGTTTAGATTCTATTTAAATAGAATTTTATTTAATGTGACACTTAAATATTATAATATTTTTTTAGGGAACTTAAATATTAAATCATTTAAAAAATCTACTTGAATTAGTTTGAAAGTGTTAACTTCAAATCTTAAAGTCTGTTCCGGTCAAAATTTCATTTTCATATTTGATTCTCGTTACTCGTTAGTCTCAATTTTAATGAACAAATTATCTTTCTTAAAAAAAATTATAATCCATCAGAAGCTAATTTATCATTTCTCCTCATTAAAGTTTTGGTTGAATAAGGAAAAAACAACACATATTTTAAATTCATCTTTTTCTCATACCTTTTTTGACTTCATCTCATCATCTACTCCTTTAAAATTTCTATCTTCTACGTAATAATTAGCCTTAGGCCCTGTTTGGATAAACAACTTATATAAATGCTTATAGCATTAGGGCTTACATCATAAGCTCTTATACTTGATAAGTTATATATGTTTGGATATGTACACTAAAAAGTACTTCCATAAATTGAAGTGTTTGGATGCGACATTACATAAGCAATTATCGAAATTTTAAATATTTTTTATTTAACAAAAAAATCAGAGAATCGAACCACAATTATCAAGATTTTTTTTGATAAAATTAATCAAGATGTAAAAAACAATATTATAATATATTAATTATAATTATATATATAGTATAATCAATATTCGTCCTTCAAAAAAATATTAAGTTAAGTTTGTTTTTCTTATCCAGTTTCATTTTGTTACGTAAGATAAAAATAATAAAAATATTCCTTCAATTTTTTTTTAATTACGTGTGTTACTTTAGTAAGATAAGTATATACAATTTTGTTACTCATGCACCGCCAAAGATAACTAACATTATAATTAAAATATATGTTTTGAAAAAGTGGATCCAGAGAGAATCGAAGGAGGTTACATAAATTCATAAGCTCCTTGTTAAGTCGGAGAGTAAGCTGAAAATTTAGACCGAAATATGCCATAAGCAGCTTATGAAACTATAATAAGTTATTTTTATTTATTTACCCAAACATCTTTAAAAAGACTTATTGAAGTAGATAAGTCCACATAAACTTAAAATAAGCCAATCCAAATGGGGCCTTAGTGAATTAGGTGGCTGTGTTGGGGTTTTATGGGAGCAGGTGCGGCACTGGATAGGTTGTGTTGGGGTTGACTCCAACACTACTATGGCTTCTGACATCTTGGGTGATTTGGAATGAGCGAAATATTCGTTTGTTTAAAAATGTGATTACCGAGGTTCCTAGGTTACTTGATAAAATTAAGTTGTTATCTTTAGCGTGGCTGAAGGTTAAAAATGCCACTTTTGTTTTTGGAACTCAGATGTGGTAATCAAGTCCTATGGTTTGTTTGGGCTTTGACTAATCACCGGATGTTGTTTTCCCTTGACTTTGTTACTGTGTGTTCTCTTTGTTTTGTTGTTAGTGGTCTTTTGGCACACCTTATGCTAAGAGATTGCTATCGTTTATGGTAATATAATTTTATTTTGGTTTGTTAAAAAAAAATTAGGTGGCTGTGTTAATTTGTTTCTTATAACAAAAATGAAGGACGACTGAATATTACGGGAAAAATTGCACATATGAAACGCGTGAAATTAAAATATCAGGAGCTTGTTCGTGGAAACTTCCAAGTTCCTAAGACATTGACTATTTGTATGCTTTCATTTTATATTTTAAGCTTCTAGCATTTTAAGTCATTGACTTGACTTTTGTAGATGCTTACCTTAATTTTATTTTTTCCCGACTTTGTATACTTTGACCTTTTAAGCGTTATAGTATCTATCCCTCAAAAAAAAAAAAAAGTATCTAAAAATAATAAAGTTAGAATATGATGTTGATGGTTTTTGATATAAATTTTTAGACATGGATAATGTAAAACTTTAGTACACACTCCTCTAATCAAATCACCTTATTATGTCATTTTTTAAGTTAGTTCTTAAAATTTCTTTACAAAAATTAAGCTAAATGATGTGATTCAACCGAATATATGTGTGAAATTAATTAAAGGTGAACGTAATTGTCCCCAGAATGTTTGGTTGGTATGTACATATCATCTAATTATGCAATGTCATATTTTATATTTTTGTTTTAAATTATTTGATTTTGTTTTGTCAATCGGGTACTCAACAAAACTTTAAAGGTGTGTTTGGATCAGAAAAGAAAGTGAAAGGAAAGAAAGTAATAGGAAAGAATGTAAAAGGAATGAAAATGGGTAGAAAGTGAGATAATTTGTGTGGTTGTTTGGTTTGAGTGATACTGAGAAGAAAGTGAAAGGAAAGATAGTTATGTAGATAGTAAATTGACATAATTATCCCTACATAATAGATATAATATTTAAAGTATATATATATATAAAAGTACCGTTCTTTAAATTTAAAGCAAGTAATTTATAAGTATATATATATTTTTTTGGAAGTAATTTATAAGTATATTATAAATTAAAGAAAAAGCATATGAATTAAAGAAAAATAACGTTGATATATGCTTCAATCCAATGGTTATTTGGTAATTTCATCAGAATGGCTGCATTCCCTCATGTTTCTTGGCTTTGTGGGGAGGAAAAGTTTCAGACCATGGGCCCCATCATAATTACACTTTCTTTCCTTTTTGACAATGAACCAAACTATAGAAACACTATAGAAACACGTTTTTCAAAAATCTTTCTACCCCTTGTGTTTTCTTTCCTTAACCTATCAGCCGAACCAACACACCCTAAGGGTGACTAAGAATTCTTCTAATTAAATCCGTTTTTTAAACATGGTATCGACCTAAAGACCAACTAATTTGGGGATCTAATCCTACCGTCAATTTATGGAGGCATCAAGCTAGAGCAAAGTTTTATATGCACTAAGATACTAAAATTAACACTGGAAAAAATCGAACATAACACTTTAAGGAAAACACGTTTTAATGTCTCAAGCCAATACCATTTAATAAACTCAAGTAGGTTCAAAGAGATGCTAAATGTAAAAGAGATATGTTTAAGACAATGTAAGAATGCCAATTTATGTAGTTATTAGTGTTTCTATATTTTTGTTTTGTATTTCTTTAATGACAAATGTTACTCTGTTAATATTTTTTTATATAAATTAAATTGCTTCTTGTGTAACAAGTAGCCTTTTTCATTGGAAATTAAATATTAAGATTAATGTTACTATAAACTAAATTAATAACAGCAAACAAATGTAGGGAATGTACCGAATAAAAAAAAAAAAATGTTTATTGCATAGACAAACATGATCGTAAAAAATAGTGTGAAGAGACAAATCCCAATCAATACTGCTGTGCCAAGAAAACGATCCATCAGAGGCGCAAGTTAGTAGAGATCAACATCGCACTTGGTGGGCACAAGCTGAGTGAAGGTATTCTTAGAATTCAAAGGAACTTTGAGGTCACATTTCACTTTCGGATTGATACGACCAAATATCACATTCCCGAGTCTGAATCTAATTTCGAAGTAGAGTTTCACATAGATATCATAAACTTCAACACTCTTATCTTTGTTAAACTCAGAGACTTGATTATTGTCGAGCATCAATAACCGTTGTCCTGAGAAAACACCGCTCATAGGATCACTGCTCTTCTTAAATTGGCGGAATGAATTCATAGCTGTGATCACATCCACATTCGCCAACCTTGAACCTTCGTAGAATGCTCGTGCCTCAACTTTGTCGTAATAGAAGTTGAGTTTTTTGTTTGGGTTGCGAGCGGTGAAGTTGAGCACCATGTTGTAGTGCAGGGTGTTGTTTATGTAGTCGAATTTTGTTAGATTGGCTTCGTTGACATAAAATTTGAAGGCATGAGGTTGAACGATGAGATAGAAGATAAGGACAACGAGTGCTGCAAGAAAGACGAGTGTGACTAATAGTTTCCAGAAGAAACTGAAGAGACAGCAACAACAGCTTCTGCTGTGGTGGCGCTGAGGGCGAGGTTGGGCTGGTGGTGGAATGGCGGGGCCGTAGTAGGCACCATTTAAATGTGGTTGTTTGCTATCGGCCATGTATACGTTATGAGCAAATGAACACAAGAATTGAGGTTTTAATTATATGACAGAAATTAAAGGAACAAGACAAAGGGTAAACTGTGAGATAATTGAGCAAAGAGTGGTGCGTATGTAGAAAAAGATAACGCGGTTATGAGTACGTGTGCGTGTTGAATATTTGCAATAACTGTGATTCAGTTTCTAATTGGTTAAGGAACTTACATCAGTAGTATGTCATATGATTAAGACTGAGTTCCCTTCCTAGCTAGATGGACCCAAAAAAAAAAAGGTGAAATGTATCTAAAGGTGATTTAAGTTTCAAAAGTTTCAAATAAGTTCTCTAAGATTCAAAAGTTTCAAACAAGTCCTTTTAGTTTTTGAATCGTTTCAAACAAGTCCTTTTAGAGGATGATGGTTATGATTCAGATGATAGCAACAAAGAGCAATATCCATCATTTGTCATGCCTAAAAAGATGACTAATTGATAGCAACAAATCCTTTAAGTTTCAAAAGTCTCAAACAAATCGTTTTAGTTTTTTTAGGCATATACCTCAAAGTACTTACTTAAAATTAGTCCGTTATTTACTAATTTTAAGTATATACCTCAAATGATGTATCACATCATTTTTCATCTTCTTTTTATTTTTAGGTGTATACATTCTTAAAAAAAAAAAAATATTTGAACAACCATTTTTTACAATTTTTGTGACAACTTTATCTCTCATACTCATATTATCTTTTTACTTTTTCTCTCTATTGCTTTGGTTTTTGTGCCACTATCTCATTTCCTTTGTAAAATTTTAGTTGTTACAAAAGTTGTCACATATATAGATGTTCGAATAACACAACTCTAAAAAAAAATACACAACGTTTTTCTATCAATTAACATTTTTCATCTTCTTTTTGTTTTAAAGTGTATACATTCTTAAAAGAAATAAACATTTTTCCATCAGTTAAATCCAAGATATAAAATTACATTAAAAAAAGGTAAATATATATATATATATATATATATTTTTTATGAACAAGATAACATTCTTAAAATATTAATAATAAGTCAAAAGAAAAAAGAATTAATAATTTCCTAAAAAATATTAATTAATAATTAATTTAGTTTTGTCATATATAATATAAGAGAAATGATATTTGTACAACCACTTTTTGATAATTTTATGACAACTTTCTTTCTCGTATTCACATTATACTTTTATTCTCTCTCTTCCTTTTTCTCTCCGTTGTTTTTAACCATTGAAAAGAGAGAAAAAAGAAGTTGTTACAAAAGTTGTATCAAATATCACTACTCATAATTTTTATTTTATATATTTTTTAAAAATTGTTACTATAATTAATGTGTCTAATTTGTGAAACTACCAAAAAAAATGTGTCTATTTTGTGTGTGAATATTATTAAACTATCTTTTGTATGTATGTGTATTAAATTTAATTTTTTCATATTTTAAGAGAAGTAAGTAGTATTTTTTTTAAGAGGCTAAAATGAATTATATTACCACATCAAAAACTTCTTCCTAGCACAAGGTGTGCTAAGGAAGAAACACCAAAGTACAACCAAAGTCGGATCAATAATTACAAAGCTTAAAACCAGGCACCGACACAACAACAAGCAAAAACAATTAGTCGATGCCTAAGATAGTAAACAGACTGTGCCACCACCCATGGTAATTGAGAGGAAGATTTGCGAGTTTCCCCTTCAACCACATGAATGTAGGCGCCTTGAAGCCATCTAAGAATATAATGCTAAACAAAGCAAAAAAATTACAATGTAATAATAAGTTAATAGTATTAATTATGAATATACAAATTTTTTTCTTCTTTTATATAGTGCTTATGATTAAAAACGAAGGGAGTAATTACATTATAGAGTTCACAATAAAAAAAACAGTAGTTGTGATAGAAATACAAAGGTTAGAGTTTTCATCATAATTTAATTTGCTTTCTATGTTAGGATATTAAGTACTACTAGTAATTTTGTCAAAAAAAAAAAAAAAAGTACTATAATTAACAAAACCTATCGCTAAAAGGAAAATAAATTGTGACTATAAAATAGTATTGTAGTTTCATCCAAGCCAAGCCGTCGTTCATCATCACAAACAGAAACAGGTACCTCAAGTATCTCTATCTCTCTTCTACTATCCAAGCGATACTTACTTAATTATGTTGTAGCATTATTGTAAAATCAAAATCATGTGATTTTAATCGTTTTTTTAAATCTAGGGTTTTGGTTTCGATTTGTAATTGGGGATTTACAATGTGGAGGGGTAATTCAGTGCGGGTTTATAAGTGTCGTCTGGTAATTAGGGATTTACGATTAATTTTGTATTTTATTTAGTCCTCTGCTCTTTTATGAGTGGGAGGACTATCCCGTCGTGTGCTGGTTTATAACTGTGTTCGTTATTGCTTGCAGTAGTAGCAATGGAGAGGTGTAAGAAGCTCGAGAGTGAGTTCCAAGTTTACTTTGATCTTCATACCATGTTTGACTATAACACAATTCAAGACCTACCAAACACACTTCCACTTCAATCTCAATTTGCCACAGGATTCGATCAATTTATGCTCCATTATAAAGGTGCCATCATCCGTTCAATCCGAGTAAAATTTCCATTAGGTAATGAACATAGGGATGCCATTGATAGATTGATCTCCAAAGGAATTGCTTGCTAAGGGGGTCAAACGAATTGAACTTCTCTTGTCATCTGAAACAAATGATACCGGCTATGAAGCACGGACACTCATCGGATTAGGCGTGTCCCGGTGTCGGACACGTGTCGTGTCTGACACGACACCGACACTTGTATTTACACTGCATTATGTGATTTTTTCAAATTATTAGCTGGGTCGCCGTGTCAGTGTCCGTGTCGTGTCCAGTGTCCGCATCCGTGCTTCATAGGATACCGGTGATTCTATTTCGCCATACAAATTTCCCCTTACTCTTTTATCTGACTATGATTCTCCGACATATCTGCACCTACAAAAGTGCCTCCTAGTAGAACCTCTGGATTCAAAAATTTGAGAATTCTTGTGTTGCATCTAGTTTATGTGACGCGGAAATTGCTTCAGAGTCTGTGCTCCAATTGCACACATCTTGTAGACTTGACCCCTTGATGGTTGTCAGTTCGCTTCTAGCTTGATAATAAACAGTTCAACATTGCTTCATTTGAACATTGTTAATTGTGAGGTTGACTTTCCAAAGTTGTTAACTATCATTGCATCAAATCTCTCATCCTTTGAATATTCTTGTCATGATAATTTTCTAGTACCCCCCAGTCAACATTCAGGCTCATATGTTATCCAAGTTTAGCTTTAGAGGTACTCTATTTTCTAAATCTGTTAGGTTGTCTGGATTGAAAAACGTAACAACAATTGTGTTTGATGGACTACTAATTGAAAATCTATCTACGCACATCTTGCCTCATTTGTTTTCTGAATGTCTTCAACTTGAAGACGTCACCTTTACGAATTGCCTGCTCATAAGTTCAATAAAAATTACCAGTCGAAAGTTACGTCATTTGAATATGATTGGTTGTGGTTGGGCGAATGATTCTCCTTCTGAGTTAGCTATTGATGCATTGAATCTCTCATCCTTTGAATATAGTGCTTACACCACGAGGATAATTTCTTTTACGGCCCCAAGATTATTGAAGGTTTTCTGGAATACAGCTCTGAGAAAGACAACACCAGACCTCTTCGATCCGATTGCAAGATTACCACATATTGAGAATTTAGCTGTGAACATCAGCACTTCACAGGTGAGTCACTCAAAACCCGTGTTTGCTAGTTGGTGTTTATTGTTTGTATATATAGGTTGCCAATCTCGGATAGCGTTTGGTCCCAAATTTGAACAACGGAATAGTGCAATGCAGCACTGCCTAGGTTTCTTTTAATTAATTTGTTCAATAGTTGCTTTTAATTCGCTTTAAATATTACTATTGTACACAGATAAAGGAATTAACGAAGGTCTTGGTTCGATTTCAAAATCTTAGACAATTGGACTTACTTATTGAGGGAGCATATGATCGTAGTAGGGACTATTTTTGGATTTTAGATATTGCAATGGCTTCTCAGCATCTCCAGAAACTTTCTCTGACAGTAAGTTATTCAAACTCTATTTTTTTGGATGTTCACTTTTTTTAACTTGAATGGAACTTGAAGTTTATTTTCCTAATTTAATACTTGCAATGTGTTTGTCTGCATGTATCAAGAAATTTATAAATTAGAAGCTTATTTTATATTTTCTGCAATTTTGCATGTATCAAGAAATTTTAAACTAAAAACTAATTTTATATTAGAAAATCATAGACAATTTCGCAGATAGATTTACATCAAATGATTTATAATGATCTTGATTGATAACTTAATAAATGATTATTGTAATCTTTTTATTTACTTTCTTAAATTAATTGTTAAATTTATATGTGTATATCTCGGTAAGCATAATTCAGCTTGAAGAGACAATGTATTAAACATTTTATTTACTTCAGTTTTTTGAATACACGGAAACCAAAAGTGCATTTAAGTTTGTTCAAAAAAAAAAAGTGCATTTAAGCAACAAAAAAAAAAACCACTATCAAACAACTCTATTTTGGTCTTGTGTTTAGATGCTACTCCCAATTTGTCAATTATACATTTTCTCAATTACTCATACTTCTTTTCAATAATAAGTTTTTTTTTTTTAAACAAGCTTTTGTTACCTATAATAATGGATCCCATCAATGTATTTGAAAAATTCAAGTTTTTTTTTTATTTTTTTTATTTTTTAAAACAAGTTTTTTTAAACAAAGGTTGCATTTACTTAAAACAATAGCTCCATGAAGAGTAGATATTCTATAAATAAAACTGTAACATTGTTATATAATGCCTAATGAAATTTTAAAATTTTCATAAATGTAAAATTATGATCGTTATATTTCAATTTTCAGATTAAAAATCTACATCCGGAACATTCACATATAGTTGGATTTATGAGGCAAAAAAGAGAATGTACAGGGTTTTCTCATACCAATTTGAAATATGTGGAATTTCGTGGTTGTGTTGGCTCCATAAATGTTGTTGAGTTAGCTAGTCACCTATTGAGGAGTGCAACTTCGCTTGGAAAAATGACTTTCAGTTCTCGTGACAAAGCCTATATTGGAGCTGGTAGAGATGGACCAGAGACACTAATGATCGTGACAGATACTATATAGGTGCTCGTAGATGGATTAATTACTGTGGTGGTGGTTGTTGGTTTGGAGAGAATGTTATTCACGAGATGCTTAAAGATGAAGTAAATGAACAATGACAGCTTATAATTTTATAGTGTTCATAAATCCATTTTTGGTAATGGAAGGAAAAGAGAAAAAATCGTTACCTCAAATGTCCAATATGTTAAATTCACAACTTTTTGTAATGCAAAAGTTTACAAAGTCATACATGAGTGATCCCTTGTAGGTTGTGATGTTAATCCTATTATCATGTACTTCCTTCTAAAACTTCCTCTATATGACTTCTACTTTCACACCTCTTCAGTCTTTCTTAATCTGCATGAATGATACCACAAAGATTTCGTGGTCAGATAGTGTTTAACTTTTAAAGATGATATTATCGAACTAAAAACAAAAAATTCTAGTTTCCATAGAAAAATAAATTTCTTACGGTCTGCATTTGACAATGGCTTTGAGGGCACATGTTTTCATAAAATTTGAGCTGCAGTGTCAATCAAAAGGAGCGGCTCCATAGATTAGAAGAAAAATAAATTAGAAGAAAAACAAAGAAATGCATCTTGTGTTAAGGATGAAAGTGGTTAATGAGCTTCGGTTAAAGACAAATTGTTTGGGAGAATTCTAATTCGAAACTTGACTGAAACAATTATTGGTTAGACTTTACTTATCGGCCTAACTTTGGATTATCAAAGCCCTTCTCCCCCAATAAGAGGAGGGCCGAGACAAAAATCTCATTAGAAAAAGATGAAGATATGGTAGAATTCTCACCAACATCATGTGACAATCCCATCTGAGTAGGCCTTATACTTTGCAAGAAACCGCACCATGATTCCAAGCCACCACTCAGCTTATGTGGTTTATTTAAATCCGGAGAATAGTGTAAGCTCCCAAATGATGCATAGATAAAGATGCAAATTAAGGTGTAAGAAACAATAATATGATATGATAAAATTTGAAAGACCAGGCAGAAATTCACCTATGAGATGCAAGCTCTTTCAATAAAATGTCAATGGCATTGATAGCTTCTTGGGGAGTTTCCACTTTTTTTCCACTGAGAAGCTTGTAACTGATCCATGCAAAAAAAACTCGATTGCAACTTCAAATTCTCTTTCCCCTAAAACACACAAATTTACAACTCATATTTGTTACAAAATCCAAAAGTTTAAAGAAAATTTACATGGTATTTTTTTGAACAATCAATCACCTTGCTTGCAGTACCAATACCCTCAACATCCTCAATCAATAGTATATTGAACTGTGTGTGTAAAAGGAAGCGAACTAGCAGTGTAAAAATTCCTCGCACCATCATAAACAGGGTGCTTCTTTCCCAACTCAGTGTTCTGGTGAAGCTTCACTAGTGACAATGAACATAGTA
Source organism: Medicago truncatula (assembly GCF_003473485.1). NCBI lineage: Eukaryota > Viridiplantae > Streptophyta > Magnoliopsida > Fabales > Fabaceae > Medicago > Medicago truncatula. Next base: position 50,051,420 of record NC_053048.1, read on the forward strand.
TGCGTATGTATTGTAAATACATATAAGAACTTCCTCTCAAACAAAAACCATACACGTATGGTATTGTAAATCTATACGTGATTGTTCGCTTTGGCCTTTGGCGTAACTAGTGACTGTCTTAAGAAAGTCTCACATTGTTGGAAACAATGAAAATACATCTATAAGTAGTGGGGAAATTGTGTTCACTGATTCGAACTTTTGATATGAGACTTAACACAAATACACGTGTTTGATATGTTTTTAATACAACCAATAACCAATTCAATAATACTAAGTTTATTCAGTTTTCCTTTCTTTCTTTCTGAGTGTGATTATTAAAGTGTGAGTGAGAGTACATAGTGATCATTCCGATCCCATATCAGAACATTTTGATCACATTAGAACATGCTAATCTCTCTCAAGTGTATATATGTATCATCCTCAATTGTTCTAACACCCCATGCACTCGAGAACCCAACTAAAATTGACTACACAACTTACAATACAATTCTGCTATATTTTATTGTATAACTTTTTAGCTTGACCCATTTTTATTTTTTTTATTTTTTTATAACAATGTTATAAGTGCGTAGTATTAAAAATTGCAGCGATGTAGCTACTGCTAGTGGTGGTGCTATGAGGTCATCACTCCGCACCACCGTTCCACCACATCGAAGTAACCATTAACCTCCTTTTTTCTAGAAGCCATCATCTTTTCCTTCACGTTGTCGCATGCGTTTTCTCTCTTTTGGATTATACAATCAAACACGAGTAACCTTCACTGTTGTTGCTCTTGAGTTGCTGTTATCGAGATGGATTTCAGGAGGTGACTGTATTGGGATGTAATTGTGTTAGGAGTGCTAATTGTGTTGGGTCCGGCTCATCTAGACTTGTCCATTTCATTTTTTTATGGAGTTTCCTACTATGTATTCATGGAGTGTTTTGTTTGTTTTGTCTCGTCCGGCTCATCTTGAGTTAACGGTGATGTGAGTGGTGGTTGGTGTTAGTAACATAAGGTGACGGTTGTTGGTTTTTTGAGCTAACGATGATGTGGGTGGTTATTGGTGTTGGTTACATAAGGTTTTGCTGTTGGGTTGGGAGTTAGAATGTAAATGGTGTATTTTTTGCGTGGTGGTGATATTTTGGTGTTGATGATGAGAAGCTTGTGTGTTGGTTTTGTTTTTGGAGATTTTTTTGTTTTTTCGTTTGTGGTGCTTCGTGGTGGTTTATATGGTGGTGTTGATACTCGGTCTTTTGTGGTGGACAAAAACCCGCAGCTCGAGAAAACCCGTTGAACCCGGTCCGAAAAATGATAAACGGGCGGGTCGAAACGGGTCCAAGAAAGAGCATCTTCAGTTTACAACGGGTTGATATGGGTGGGCCCGGGTAGGAAAAACGGACCCCTCGGTACCCGAACCCACCCGCAGATGCATATCATGTGAGCGGAGGATAATACACACGTCCCAACAGCTGTTTCTCGAACAGTGTGATATTCCTTTTCTTTTCTTTTCTTGACAGAGTGAGTGGACAATGCCTTATCAGTGGGATATTTAATTCATTTAGTAGTATTTTTTTAACTAGGTTTAATTAATTGATGATAAGAGTAGATGAGTAGTACACTGTATATAGGAAATAGGGTAGCCATCAAGTTCAGATTTTTACTTTGAGTTTTGCTGTTCCCACATATAGTATGGCTGTGCCACACCAATAATTTACGCAAATACCCTCTCGGTAGTTAACTGCCGAGGTTTTTAGGAAACCGGCGGCAGTTAACTACCGAGGAATTCCTCGGTAGTTAACTGCCGAGGGAAATGTTTCATACGATGAAACAGCTACCTGCTCCCCCTACACACTATTTTTCATCACCTTCATTTCCAACCTCATTTCAATCCCAAAATCCATTATTTCTATAATCAATTTTTGATCCAAAATCATTCAAGCATCAAGCATAGGAGGTATCAACACACTATTGACGTAAAAAAACAGGTATTGTGCGTTTTATTTGAGTCATTTTTTGGGTGTTTTAGGGGTATCTACGTCAGTTACGTAGAACCCTGTCATGGGAATCCTCGGCAGTTAACTGCCGAGGAAAACTTCGTTTGTTTAGTGCCGAGGAAAACCTCGGTAGCTAGGTACCGAGGAACTCTTGGTGAAAATTTTCACCACGAAAAAATGGCAGCCACTGCCAAATTTTCAAAAAAAAATTTCTTTTGTTTTTTTTTTTGTTTTTTTTGTTTTGATTCATTATGGCATTAATGTTTATGCATTACTTAGATGTTAATTCATATTTATGTGTTGTTTAATTATAGTAATGGTAAAGAATGCGAAAGATGTTCCGAGAGAGACAAAAGAAAATTTTGTCGAAAATTCCGGAGATGTCAAACCGCCTAATTTTGAAGCGAAAACAAACATAGATGAAGCTTCCGTCCATGTTGAAGCTTCAAAGTATGTTGGCGGCTCCGGTGTACTCCCACTTCAACCCCACGAGGTCGACACGGCTAAGTTTTTTTCAGACGACGTTAAGTCGAAAAATAGAGATGAATTGCTTGAGTGGGTGCGCCGACAAGCAAATAAGGCGGGATTTACCATTGTCACACAAAGATCAAGCTTGATCAATCCAATGTTCCGGTTAGTGTGTGAAAGGAGTGGAAGTCACATAGTTCCGAAAAAAAAACCGAAGCATGCGAACACGGGCTCAAGAAAATGCAGTTGCTTATTCATGATTAGTGGATATCAAAGTAAGCAAACAAAGGAATGGGGATTGAACATTCTTAATGGAGTTCACAACCATCCCATGGAGCCGGCTTTAGAAGGACACATTCTTGCCGGTAGATTAAAGGAGGACGACAAGAAGATCGTACGTGACTTGACCAAGAGCAAGATGCTTCCAAGAAATATTTTGATACACTTGAAGAACCAGAGACCACATTGCATGACAAATGTGAAGCAAGTGTACAATGAACGTCAACAAATATGGAAGGCAAATAGGGGTGACAAGAAGCCGTTGCAATTTCTAATCTCGAAGTTGGAGGAGCACAACTATACTTATTACTCAAGAACACAACTTGAAAGTAATACTATTGAAGATATTTTTTGGGCTCATCCAACATCCATTAAATTGTTTAACAATTTTCCAACGGTTTTGGTTATGGACTCCACGTACAAGACCAACATGTATAGGATGCCAATGTTTGAGGTAGTTGGGGTGACTTCAACCGATTTGACATATTCGGTTGGGTTTGGATTTATGACACATGAGAAAGAAGAAAACTTTGTTTGGGTTTTAACAATGTTGCGTAAACTTCTTTCGTCAAAGATGAATATGCCTAAGGTGATTGTTACCGATAGGGATATGTCTTTGATGAAAGCGGTTGCACATGTTTTTCCGGAAAGTTATGCATTGAATTGTTTTTTTCATGTGCAAGCTAATGTTAAACAAAGGTGTGTCTTGAATTGTAAATATCCTTTGGGCTTTAAAAAGGATGGGAAAGAGGTGAGCAATCGGGATGTGGTGAAGAAGATAATGAACGCATGGAAAGCTATGGTTGAATCTCCCAATCAACAATTATATGCAAATGCATTAGTGGAGTTCAAAGATTCATGTAGTGATTTCCCAATTTTTGTAGATTATGCCATGACCACCTTGGATGAAGTGAAGGACAAAATTGTGAGGGCATGGACAGACCATGTGTTGCATCTTGGTTGCAGGACCACAAACAGGGTCGAATCGGCCCATGCTTTGTTGAAGAAATACTTGGACAATAGTGTGGGTGATTTGGGTACTTGTTGGGAGAAAATACATCACATGTTGTTGCTCCAGTTGACCGCTATACAAACATCCTTTGGTCAAAATGTTTGCGTGTTGGAACATAGATTCAAAGATGTCACTTTGTACTCGGGGTTAGGTGGTCATGTGTCTAGAAATGCTTTGGACAACATTGCTTTGGAAGAAAAACGTTGTAGGGAAACATTGTGCATGGACAATGACATTTGTGGTTGTGTTCAAAGGACATCTTATGGACTACCATGTGCATGTGAAATTGCTACAAAACTCCTTCAAGAGAAGCCAATTTTATTGGATGAGATATACCACCATTGGCTTCGGTTATCTATGGGTGAACAAAGTAATGAAGATGCTTTTTGTGTCGAGGTTGAGTTGAAGGCTATTGTAGAGCGTCTAAAGAAACTCCCTTTCCAAATGAAGCTTGAGGTCAAAGAGGGTTTGCGGCAATTGGCATTTCCTGAAACCACCTTGATGTCTCCACCACCACGAAATACCAACCAAGGGAGCAAAGAAAAAAGTCGACATTGCGAGGTCTAAAGGAAAAATTACATCGACTAGTCGGATCCCTTCTTCTTGGGAGGTTGTTGATTCCCAAAATCCGGATAGCCAACCATCACCATCACCAACTACATCATCATATAAAAGGAAAAAAGGTGCTCGTCTTGGTAAAACATCACTTTCCCCACTTCCACCACCTACTCGGTATCCAAAGCCTAAAGCTATCCCGGTTATGCGTCCTATTGATTATATGCCACGCTTCATGGTTCCATTTATTGAAAAAGTGGTGGATGTTATCGGCGATGGACATTGCGGATTCCGGGCTATAGCGGAGTTCATGGGCTTGACCGAAAAAAATCATCTCATGATCCGTACACATCTTATCCAAGAGTTGATGGATCATAGAGATGATTATGTTGAAGTATTTGCGGGTGAGGATCGTTATAACTACATTTTAAACGGATTACATCCTTCCGCAAATACAAAAACTTGTGCACATCTTGTTGATAAGTGGTTGACATTTCCGGACATGGGACACATTGTTGCTAATTATTACAAAATGTGTGTGGTTGTGTTGACAAATCTTGAAGTTGGAAAATCGGAATCGTTTTTCCCACTAAGAGGGCCACCACCGCCGGGTAATCAAAAAACTCCCATCTTGTGCCTTGGGGCAATTCCAAATCATTTTGTGCTTATTTCCTTGAAGAATGGTTGTCCACTACCTCCATCATCTACGGAGTGGCACAATCACAAGAAAGAAGATGCGGTGACTTGGGAAGATGAGTATTTGGATCGACATGACTTGTTCCGAAAGCTCATGGTTATTGAAAGTGGAAACAAACCGTGCAAACCACAAAAGGAGTCAAACAAAGCGGCGCCTATTTTGTTGGACACTCCCGAAAAACCAAAGCAACAATTTGAAGCTATTGCGGAAGATGAGGAAGATTCTATGTCACTTGATCTTCTCCAATCACTTGGTCTTTAATGAGTGATTTTTTTGTCGGTGTTAGTTCTTTTTTTTTGGTAGAAATTACACCGATGTATTTTTTTGGGTCGAAATTGTAACGCCAATTTTTTGGTGGCCAATATATAACTAACATTATGTAATTTATATATATATATATATATATATATATATATATATATATATATATATATGATTTTTATGTGGAGAAAATATTGCAATACTAATTTATAGCTTTTTAATATTTTCCGCATTTCATTTATTCGTTATTACATTCCATTTAATTTTGTTCTAATATATGATTCTTTTGTTACAAAATTTTTCAAGTGAGACATGTCTGAGGTTGCACAAATTGAAGGGCGGGTTAGGTACTCCGTGTTTAAAAAGACGGTTAAGGTTATGATAACGCCGACGGACTCTCTTGACAATTTGAAAGCACAACTTAACACTTATTTTGAGCATCTTGGTGAAAATCAATATACACGTCACTTGTTTGGTCAAATGCCATGCATAGACCTAGGAGAAGATAGAGATGAATACGCATGGAAAACGGCAAGCTATATGCCTTTGCTTATTCGCGACGACGGCGACGTCGGATTTATGTTTCGGAATATGGTGGAAGACAATATATTATATATGTATGTTCGTTCCATATGTAATTGCATTGAATGTAAGTAGGGATTTAATTTAATGATGTGTAATGAGTAGTTTAATTATGGACACTTTGTAATGTTTTGATGAATTTCAAACGTCTGTTTAATTTTAACCAAATGTCGGTTTAATTTAATTATTAACAATTGTAAAAGATATTGTATTTATCTTCATTATGTCCGAGTTTCAATCATACATATGAATTATATTACCTTTGGAATGCTCTGATTTAATTACAGGTAAAAACTGGCCGAAAAAATGGCTTGGAAATACTTAGAATTATGCAGAACCTGCTGTCTGCATAATCAAATTTCCTCGGCAGTTAACTCCCGAGGTTTTCCTCGGCAGTTAACTGCCGCCGGTTTCCTAAAAACCTCGGTAGCAAACTGCCGAAGGGTATTTTGGTATTTTACTCGTGTGGCACAGCCAAACAACATGTGGGAACAGCAATACTCTTTTACTTTTACGAAGCACAAGCTTTGAATTAATCCATAAAAATAAAAACAAAAGCTCTAGTATAATAAAAAAAAGAGTTTTTCTATTTACACCCCATGTTTTTCTGATTACACCCAAATTTTCTTAAAAGTTTTTTATAATACCAAAATTGCCCTTTTATATAAATTTTCTTAAAACCCTAATTTTATTCATTGTCAGTGAGTTTCACCCTCTTTCACCCCACAAAGCGATCGATCAAACAATTTGATGTTCAATATCAATCTCCATTGAAAATTAAAGAGTGAATCAAAATATTTTTCATCCATACTCAATTGGATATAAGTAAGTGAATTTCTTCTTATATTTGCTAGTTTCAATTTTTTTCCTTCAACTGCACTGATGCACTATACGATTACAGTTTTAATTTACATTGGCAAGGTTAACTTAAATTCAGTTTAAGTAGGTTCATGTAAACTAAGTTTACATGAACCTACTTAAATTGAGTTTACATGAACCTACTTAAACTAAGTTTACATGAACCTACTTAAACTGAGTTTACATGAACATACTTAAACTGAGTTTACATGAACATACTTAAACTGAGTTTACATGAACCTACTTAAACCGAGTTTACATGAACCTACTTAAACTGAGACATGAACATACTTAAACTGAGTTTACATGAACCTACTTAAACTGAGTTTACATGACCTACTTAAATTTAAATTGAGTGTACATGACCTAACTTACATAAACCTACTTAAATTAAGTTTACATGAACCTACTTAAATTGAGTTTACATGAACCTACTTAAACTAAGTTTACATGAACATACTTAAACTGAGTTTACATGAACATACTTAAACTGAGTTTACATGAACCTACTTAAACCGAGTTTACATGAACCTACTTAAACTGAGACATGAACATACTTAAACTGAGTTTACATGAACCTACTTAAACTGAGTTTACATGACCTACTTAAATTTAAATTGAGTGTACATGACCTAACTTACATAAACCTACTTAAATTAAGTTTACATGAACCTACTTAAACTGAGTTTACATGTGCATACTTAAACTGAGATGAACGTATAATCATTGAATAAGATTGAACTTTTAGATGTACATTTAAACTAAGCTTGCATGATCTACTTAAACTAAGTTTACATGACCTACTTAAACTTAGTTTACATGAACCTACTTAAACTGAGTTTAAGTTGGTACACTTACTTAAATTTAGTTTACATGAACTCAGTTTACATGACCTACTTAAACTCAGTTTACATGAACCTACTTAAACTGAGATTAAGTATATACACTTAAACTCAGTTTATATGACCTACTTCAACTAAGTTTTAGATTAAATTTTATGAAAGGGTAATCTTGTCATTTTAGGGTGCAACCATGATTAACTAGGGTGCAAGTAGAAAAACTCTAAAAAAAATTATGTGATTTTACTATGAAACTCTACCAACACCACAGAGAGACAGACTATGGTATCACTCTTTAGAAAAAATGAAGAATACAAATCATGTGATCCATCTCCTTCATTTCATTTCATCCATATTCTCCTTTTAATTTTGAAGGCTTAGCTTCCATTGTTGTCTATGTAAAACAGAGAATTCCATCAGTTTCAAATGCCACTGTCTTAGATCTATGCAAGATCTTCTACTCGATATGTACAACAAAGAAGAAGAAACCAAACAATTCATGATTTCTTCTGTCCGGATCTTCCAAAAAGTGTTACCTTCACTTCAATAAAAATTAGAGTTGCTGGAAAAATCACCGAAGGTTTCTCTGCATCTGACCCGCGTTAACCCAACCCGTGAACCGTACGACCCGTAACCCGCTGGACCCGCAACAAAAAAGGGGTTGAAATGGGCTTATGTAGGACACCCGCGGGTTGGGCTAGGTTGGTGTTTTGAGCCCGAACCCGCCCGACGCCCACCCCTACTCGTGGTGATGATGCTCGTGGTGGCTGGTGTTGGTTTTCGTGGTAATGTTCGTGGTGGTTGGTGCTGATTTTTTGTGAGGATTAATGGTGGTTTTTGTGGTGGTTAATGATAGTTTTGTGTGGTGGTGGTGGGCTGGTTTTTGTGGTGGTGTTTGTGGTGATTTTTGGTGGTGGTTATGTTTTTTGTGGGTTTTCTTCTATGAGTTTGTTGTTAATGGGGTTTTCTAATACTTAGGTGGTGATTTTACTCGTGCTTAACTGCGCTCAACTGCAGAAGAGAAACAAAGTGCGGTTACACAGATTTTTGGTAGGTTTGATGGTTATTTTGGATGGATTTTGCAACGGTTTTACACAAGATTTGTTTATGCTATTGCTCGTGCATTTAGACTTTGGTTTTTGGAGATGACTTTTTTGTTCTAGTGTTTAGTTTTTATTGGTTTCGGGGGCCCTCAGTAGAGGGTGTTTTTGGTTTGTTTGTAGAAGTTTGTATTTGATGCATGATTGTTTGTTTGAGTGTTCTACATATATACGACACATTTTTCCTTTGTATGTTCCTACTTAAGTCTCCTAACCAAGCATTCCTTGTGTTTGTTAGGATTCTTTATATTTTGAATAAACTTCATTTTAACTTCTTCAAAAAAAAAGTGCGTAGTATTAATCAAATTCTTCGATTAATCAATGATCAACTTAATTGGTCAAACACCTTTAGTTATGACCATATTTTTTCACTCACAAGAATCATAAGTCATAAGACCTTGCTTTAAGTAATCCGAGTTGAATTCAACTTGACTCAACATAATGTTAGTAACGTACTATAAATTATCACTCTGAGAATATTTAATTCCGAGATAATTAGTTTTTATACTATTTTTTTAATTCGGTATTCACTTGAAGGATCAACTAATCCAGAGACCAATTGAATGTCTCCGAGTTTTACGACGTGAATCCTGAAAACCGTTAGAGATAATTTTGACGGCTTTGGTTGATCATGGTGTGCTCCTATGCGGTAATATGCATAGGACTCCACGTGCACCTTCACAGTACTTCGCGTACAAATTAGCCAAACAACGTAACACCCGGACCTCTTAAAAAAAAAATGGTCTAACACCCGGACTTGAGGGGAGTTTATGGTTGAGAGTATATTGCTTGACTGAGTTTATTAGCTAAATATTATTGCTAATGGTCTTTTTTTAGTATATAACGAGTCTTTTTTTTTTTTTTTGGTGAATGGTCTTGTTTGTTAGAAACTATTAGGATTAATGGTATGAATTAAATTAATAACAAAATAAAAATCCAGAGAACTAATGAAAATAATTATTTATCGCATATAAAGGTATGATCGTTATGTACAACCAAAGAATGAATAGAACAACAACAAATATCACGTACAGAAAAAAAATAATGAAGAAAACCGTAAAGAAATCAAATCCTTATGAATACTGTTGTGCCAAGAAAACGATCAGATGCTGACATTAGTAGAAATCAACATCACACTTGGTCCTAGTGAATGTTGCATTGCTAATTTTAGAACTCAAAGGAACTTTGAAGTCACATTTCACCTTAGGCTTGTAATCACCCGATATCAAATCCCCAAGTCTGAACCTAATCCTAAAGTAAAGCCTCACATAGATATCATAAACTTCATCACTCTTGTCTTTGTTAAACTCGGAGACTTGATCGCTGTCGAGCACGAAAACATGTTGTCCTGAGAAAACAGCACTCATGGGGTTGCTGCTCTTCTTGTATTGGCGAAATGAGTTCATGTGTGTGATCACATCAACATTGGCAAACCTTGACCCTTCGTAGAATGCTCGTGCCTCCACTTTATCATAATAGATGTTGAGTTTTTTGTTTGGATTACGTGCTGTGAAGTTGAGCACCATGTTGTAGTTTAGTGTATTGTTGCTGTAGTCGAATTCAGTTAGATTGGCTTCGTCGACATAGAACTTGAAGCCGCGGGGTTGTACAACGAGATAGAAGATAAGGACTGCGAGGCCAGCAAGAACTATGAGCGCAATTAAAAGCTTCCAGAAGAAACTGAAGAGACAGCAACAACAACTTCTGCTTCGGTGGCTGCGAGGGCGAGGTTGTGCTGGTGGTGGAATGGCGGGTCCATAGTAGGCACCATTTAATTGTGGTTGCTTGTTATCGGCCATGTTCTATGATGAGCAAATGAACACGAGAATTTTGATATTTTAATTTGATAGTAATTAAAGGAAGAGAAGAAGATATATAATGAAGGTTTGATGGAGAGAAATTGATGTGGGTTGTGATGATATAAATTAGGAGCAAAGTGTGGTGTGTATATATAGAAAGGAATAGGGGTTGGATTTTTTATGGGATAACGCGGTTGTAATAAGTTCGTGAACGTAACGTGTTGAATATTTGCTATAACTACTATTCAATTTCTTCTTTGTTAAGGAAGTTATATCAATGTGGTAGATGATTTTGACCGGTGCAAAGTTTGATGGAGATTGTGGACTGAGTTTCGTTCCCAGCCTGGTCCGAAACAACTACGAAGGTGATTGAACAAAGAAACATTCTTACGAGAGACACAAATTCCCTTTGAGTGGGTACAATTTTTAAAGAGTAATGATATATAGACATCCTTTAAATGTAACATCCACTTGTTAATAGCCGCAGTTATACTTATATAAGTCTTTGACATTTAATCTTGTCATCACATAGGTATAAGTAAGGCTAATTTGTCTTTTTGGTCCCTTAACTATTTAATTAATATTGGTTTGGTCCCCTAATTAAAAATTGATTTATTTTGGTCCCTTAAATTTCTCTTTGTTACATATTTTGGTGCTTTCCGTTAGTTTAATTTAAAAAAAAAAAAACGTTAGGATTTATGCAATCATCAGCTTCATTCAACTTCTTCATCATCTTCCTCATCCACCTTCATCAACCCTCATACAAAAAAAACCCAGCAAAACAAATAGTTTTTCAGCATGTTCATAATTATAATTTTTTTTTTTTTTTTTTATCATTTCTTTTTATTCTTCCCTTCTCAATTGATTCACTTCAACTCAAATCCCTAACCCCTCTTTTATTCTTCCATTCCCAAATTCATCAACAGTCACCGTGTCTTTCCCATTCAAAATTACTTATGCTGAAAAAATCATTGCTTTCGCCTCTCACCTTATAATGGCTTATAATTGACTCTTCTAATTTCTTTAACAATTTCTTTGCTTTTCTTCTGCAAGGAGTAAATTTCCAGGAAAAATTAGAAAATAAAGAATTCAAAATTCTATCTCTTTCCAAATTCACCAAAGAAATCCATGAACATCTAACAACCTGGCTTTAGATCCGCACAATCACCGTCTTTTTCCTCTCGCCGTCACCATCGATACGCTGGCCACCGTGACTACCTCCCTCGTCACTGTACCGCTACGAAAACCCAACACAATCATCACTTTCTCAACCCCACTTCTAAACGAAGGCTGCAACAACAACCAACAACAATAAACGAAGAAGAAGAACCCACAACAACAACAAATCTATGTCAATAAAATCTGATGTTATTCTTTGTACTAAATTGATCAAGTTTTTTTTTTTTTTAATTTGATTAAGGGGTTATTCTTTGTACTAAATGAAATATGATGTTATTCTTTCTACGCCAATAACAAATCTACCTTTGCCGTTTTCAAATAGCTCTTAGCCAAAGCTACCTCACATATACACATATATAGCTCCGAGCCTCTGATTCTACTCCCTCTAGTCTTTAATATAATAAAATTTTCAAAAATATATTTGGTCCTATTTTAAAAATGTCACAATTTTTAAGGTGTAGTTATTGATTCAAAGACTTCTATAACCAACTTTGTATAAGGTTATTTTTGTAAAAATATCAAAAAAGTTACAACAATTAATTTCTGCATTGGTTCAATTAAGGTTATTTTTAAGGTGTAATTATTTTTGTATAAGATTATTTTTTTCTTCTTATAATAAGGACCGGAGGGAGTGTATATATATAGGGGAATGCTACAACACACCCACTCACTTTTGTGAAGGTGTGTTTTAGCATGATGCACCTTTTTCATTTAAGGTGTGTTTGGTTTATAAGAGAAATTGTGAAGAGAGAAGTATGTAGGAGAGAGTATAGGAAGAGAGAAATAGGTGAGAAATATAGTAGATTTGACATATTGTTTGGTACAAGAGAGAAGTGAGAGAAATAAAGAAGAAAGAAGTGTGTTAAATTTTTGAAAAGACCAAAATATCCTTGCCCTAAGAGCTTTAATATACAATTTTATTATATTTGAATTAGTTTCTTATATAAATTAATTGATATAATTTTTTACACTAATTTAATTAAGAAATTAAGTTTTTTTTACAAAGAAATTAAATAATCTATTTTACTTAAATAATTATTTATTTAAAATACTATTTCATTAGTTAACTATATAATACTATACTCTAGTTGGTTAAACTATTTCATTACTTAACTAAATAGTAGTTTAATTTTATTATAATAAAAGAGATCAAAGAGGTAAAGGCAGATTTGAGTTTTAGTTTTTTTTTGACATGCTTTCGTTCTTGACATAGTATAAGCCTACAACCCAAAACTTGAAAATACTGTATGGTAGTTGTATGTAGGGCTGGAAATCAGTCGAGTCGAACCGAACCTGCCTGAGCTCGGCTCGACTCGATAAGAATTGGTTCGGCTCGAAACTTGGCTCGAGTTCGACACGAACTATTTTTTCAGCTCGAGTTCGGCTCATTTAAAGTTCACGAACAGTTCAGTTCGGCTCGTTAGGTTCAGTTCGGTTGCTCAATTTGTTCAAAAAAAATAAAAATAAAAAGTTAATTTATAGATCTTTGATATTATATATATATATATATATATATATATATATATATTTTAAAATTAAATATTGAATTAAAATAAAAGTTCCCACAAGCATGCATATAATAGACATAAATTATATAAAGTTAATAGTTGCATAATTACGAAGAAAAATATCTGATACAAGTAACAGAGACAAAAAATCCAACAAAATTCAATTAGTTGTGAACAAAATTCATAATATTCTTTTACTTTTAAACTCCAACTGCTCTTCCCTTCAAGACAAAATTGTATTCAGCCACATTTGAATTAAAAAAATTTAAAAACTAACTCAAATTGATTTATATATATAATCGATAATCGAGTCATCTCATGAATCTAACGAGTCGAACTATATGTAGCTCAAGTTCAGCTCATCTAATTAACGAACTTAATTTTCGGCTCAAGTCCAGCTCATTAGGTTCATGAACCAAGTTCAACGGATTAAATATCGAGTCGAATGTCGAACTATAATCGAGTTGGTTCGGTTCATTGCCAACCCTAGTTGTATGTATATTAGCGACCCCACTAGGGACAATTTTGGAAAAGAGGAAAAAGTTAAGCTGTGTACTCCATTTCTTTGCACTCCAGGAGAGAAATAAAACAGGCATGGGTCCCACAAAATTTGGTCTCTCTCTCTAATCTCTCTTCTAAACCAAACAGGAGAAGTGGCTTCTCTCTATCCAACTTCTCTCTTCCCTCTTTCTCTCTTTCCTATTTTATCTCAACCAAACACAGTGTTAGGCAAAAAGACCCTTTAGTTTATTTTAAAAAAAGACAAAATTAAGGGACACAATTGTAATTGACATTCAAATGTTTATTTTTTATTTATTTCTAAATTCCCTAGTCTTGGGTCCACCAAATTCTCTTTCCTAAGTCTCTTAGTCACTGTTCTTCACTTTCTTTTCCCGTTTCCTTCTTGTTCTAGGAAACTTGCAATGATCTTTGTGGTGGGCTTGCATCCCCTTGATCATCAAAAACTTAGAACACGGAAATGCATATCAAGCTTCTTCTTCATGGCATCAATTTTTTTTGTCCATTTCATACTAAAATGATAGTATGATATGAATAAATCATAGGAAACTTCTTCATTATAATTTGCCAACATCAAATTTGGCTCAAAAACTATATGATATGATATTGTTAACCTTAGTATTTTCTCCATCGTGTTGTTAATTAAGTGCAAGGGAATGTTCATTCTAAAGAGTAGATAGACCACACCAATTTGGAATCCATTCCAGCCATTATTAACGTGTGAAACAGGTGTGGAAGAGGAAAAAATCTGGACAATTTTAATTTAAAGAAATAAATTAATATCAAATTACAAAACTGGCCACTACTTAAAACAGCTTTTAAAAAGGAAAAGTGGTTTTTTTATCCATTTCATAAAGGTGCATCATGCTAAAACACACCTTTACAAAAGTGAGTGGGTGTGTTGTAGCAGCATTCCTCATATATATATATATATTAATTAGCTACCTAATAATATAGACTCAACTAAAAAAAATGAGTTTATTTATTTTATAATTTATTCAAATTAGTCCCTCTTTCAAATTTTTACAGATTGATTCCTATACCTATCCAAAATTTGCATATTGACCCCATAAATTATATAAAAATAGACCGGTCCCTAAATATTTCAAATTTTTAGTATGGGTCACCATATTTTTCAAAATTCGTAAGTTCATCTCTCAAATTTTCTAAAATTTTAATTTCAGCCCAAAACATTTAAAGTTCTCATTCTGAATCACGCTTCATCATATCACCACCTTAAAATCACGTTTCATCATATGTTAAGAAAGAAGAATTTTAATAACTCCTTCTAAACAAAAAAAAAAAAAAGTAATATAAATGAAGGTAGATATATTAGCTGAAGCATTTGAATCATCTAAGACTAATTTCTCTATAAATATAATCATCTCATTCAAACCCACTCTATACAAAAACAAGAAAAATAAAAACAATTTTTAAGCACTACATTGCATTCCCATTAAAACAAAAACAACTAGAGTACATTGCATGGATGGTACGTATGATCGTATCACACTATCAAAGAATAAATAATATAACAACAAATTTCATGTCCATTATCAGAATTACGTACAAAAATATAAATGAGATAGAAGAAAGAAATTCAAATAAAATTTCAAGAAATTACTAGCTTAGAACTTAGAACTCAACATCACACTTGGTGGGTATAAGTCGAATGAAGGTAAAGTCAGTTGCATTACGAGTGCTCAAAGGAACTGTGAGGTCGCATTTGACCTTAGGTTTGAACTTTCTGGATATGGAGTCTCCAAGTTTAAACCTAATCCTAAAGTAGAGCTTCACATAGATATCATAAACTCCAACATTCTTATCTTTGTTGAACTCCGAAATTTGATCATTGTCGAGCATCAATAGTTTTTGACCAGAAAAAACACCGGTCATGGGATTGCTATTCTTCTTGTCTTGACGAAATGAGTTCATGTGTGTGATAACATCTACATTAGAAAACCTCGACCCTTCATAGAATGCTTGAGCTTCAACTTTGTCGTAGTAGATGCCAAGTTTTTTGTTTGGGTTGTGGGATGTGAAGTTGAGCACCATGTTGTAGTATAGTGTGTTGTTTGTGTGGTCAAATTGTGTTAGTTCGGCTTTCGTAACATAGAACTTGAATGCACGGGGTTGAACAATGAGAAAGAAGATAAGGATTATGAGACCAAAGAGAACAATAAGAGCAATTATAAGCTTCCAAAAGATGCTGAAGAGACAGCTGAAACAGCTTCTGCCACGGTGGTGGCGATTGCGGGATTGCCCTCGTGTCGGTGGAATGGCAGGTCCATAGTAAGAATCGCTTAATTGAGGTTGCATACTTGCTTATGATCAGTAAACAAACACGAGGTAAATATGTGATGTAAGTGTGACAAAGAAAACAAGGAAGGGAATTAGAGATATTGTTGTGAATTATGAGATGATGAACAAATGGATGGTGTGTGCGTATATATAGAAAGGAAATTCATTGAAGAATCTATGCATGTTTTGATTTAATAATAAAAAACTTAGGTCGAGTAAGGAAACGATCAATGGCAGATTAATGTGTTGACGGTAGTCTTAGATTATCCAATGTGGACATGGCCCATGGGCATACAACTTGGGTGGAGTAGTGCCATTTTAAAATACTGGTGTTGGTCTAGCCTCCTCTTCGTTATTTTGGCTGCTACTATAATTCTCCAAGACTTTGACATTGGATCTTGTCATCACATGTGTGCGTAATAACATTATTTACATCATATTTGTAGCCGTTCAAGGTTAATTAAAGAATTAATATAATTTGTTTTAAAATCACATCATTTAAAAATTAAGAGTTTTTTTTACTTTTATAAAAATAAAAAATTTGAAGAGATAAATTATTGCATACAGTGTAAAAAATTCTATACACTTTTTTTTAGAGGATTAATGGATACACTTATCTAATCACATATCTTTATATGTCATTTAGTTATACAACTTTTTAAATTATTTCAACAAATATCTCTATGATCAGTAAAAGAATGTAAACTTTTCAGTTTTCACAGTTAATGCATATCTTTATACCAATCACAGCTAAATATAAGTAATGTTATAAGAAAATTGGTTTATCTTGTAACTGCAACTCAGTTGATAGCTCTATAAATATTGGTGCGTAGGGGTTAGGGTTCAAAATTTGCCCTAATTCTACACACTTAAAGTGTGGGAGGCTAACCACTAAGTTATTTGACAAAAAAATGGTTTTAAATAATAATATTTTAAGTAGAAAATTTGATTTATTAGTTAAAAGATGGATGTCTTTGCACACTAGAAGAAAAATGGCAGTCTCACATGAGCAAAACACTAAAAATTAAACCACACAAAACCCTTCTAAAATGCGTGCTTTTTAAGGGATTTGTTCACAAAACAATTCATCGCCTTATTTTTTTGGAGTCCTGCTATATAGCACGACACACGAATACACACGACAGCTTGAAACAACGACCAATTTGCGCAGTAAAAGCAAATCTAACACTTCAAATATAAATATTTAATTCACTTAACACTTTAACAATAACAAGTATTGAAATGTTGGTACTTATCCTAAATCAATCAATAAAGTGCAATGATTAATAAGAGAAAAAGGAGATAAGACATAATAAAACCCAGGCTTAGGTGATTTAAGGGGGTGTATTGAATTGAGATTTTAAAAGAATGTTTTGATAGAAAAAATCTTGAAGATTTTAAAAGACTTTGTTGGATTGTATTGATTTTGTGGGATTTTAAAAGACTTTTTTTGAAAGACTTTTTACAATCAAGATTCTTTGCAAGATTTTAATGGATTCATGATATAGATTTTAAAGGATTTTAAAGATTTTAAAAGGATCAATAAATTTAAAGATACAGTAAATCTCAAAAACAAAAGTACAGTTATAAATCAACCGAAAAAAAAACATTGAATCAATGAGTGTAATATTTCTTCAAAAAAAAGACTATTAGATAATATACTACTAGCAGGTTGATTGATCTTAAAAATTCTGGACATATGATATCAAAATAAATAGACCTAAAAATAAGTTATGTTAATTTATTGATTATAATAATTTGATTGAAAAATGCATGTTACATGTAGAAAAATGCAAGTAGAAAAATTATTATAATACCAATGAACGTAAAGTTGTGATTTTTATAATAATTTGATATATAGATAGATGGTAAATTAACCACAAGATTATACAGTACATTCTTTTTTTTAATGAACGTAAAAATTATGTTAAGAAAAGTGCAAGTTAGAGGCATGATGATTTCGACAATAAGTTTGTCAAACAAAATATATAACCTGCCATTGCATTGTTACAGTAGAACAGAAAAGAATTTGAAAGAAACGTAAAAAAAAAAAATGAATTTGGAAGAGTATTACAAAATCTCAAGGCTATGTGTGGGAGATAGAAAAGTCTCAAGGCTAGGTGTGAGATTGTTAGTAGGTACATTTTACACTAAACAATCTCACAAAATCCATTACTCACAACAATCCATTAAAATCCGTAGAGTTTTGAATACTAGTAGACAATTTTTAAGTTATGCAAAATCTCAAT
Organism: Medicago truncatula; assembly: GCF_003473485.1. Classification (NCBI taxonomy): domain Eukaryota; kingdom Viridiplantae; phylum Streptophyta; class Magnoliopsida; order Fabales; family Fabaceae; genus Medicago; species Medicago truncatula. The sequence goes on from NC_053048.1 coordinate 50,069,600, forward strand.
TGAATACCACTGGATTTCATTGGACTCATTAAAAAATCTTGAAAATCCTAATTGAATACCACAAGAATGTTTTACATTCCTTAAAAATTTTGATTGAATACCACAAGACTTTTATAAAACAAAAAAGTCTTTTAAAATCCTTTGAAATCTCAATCCAAATGATTACCTAATTACCCAGTCACATTACCCAGTGATTTAAGTCATAAAAAATATTAACTGTTTAGATTTATTGACCCTTTTAAAATCCTTTGAAATCTCAATCCAATACACCCCCTTAATTAATTGTTTAGAGAAGTGGCAAAAAAAAGATAATGTGACTTTTCATAAACAATTAATTACCTAAATATTAACTGGGTCATTTTAAGTCATAAAAAAATTAAAATGAAAGCAATTTTGTATTGTCGTGCATATGGCACGAAAAAGACTGTCGTGCACTTGAGCATTTTTGTATTTTTTGTGGAATTTGCTCTTAAAATATTATTAGAGTAATGCAGTGACAAAGAAGGATTATGTTTGGGGTACTCCACCAACTAGTCAAAATTTCAATGCCATGGTTGCTCATGATTTGCGCATATCGAAAGAAGTTTTGAACAAAAATGATCTCAAGGCTTTACAGAAGTGGTCTCCAAGTCTAAAAAGAAAAAATCGACACAATCAGAGAGTATATCATAATACCTGTTCTAGGAGCGGTTCTCATAATTCTTTGTAATTTATTTTCCTTTTTCTCTTTGTGATTTTCCTTTTCCCCCCTCAAACTTATGTTTTTTCCCTTTTTTTTTTTATAAATAAAATGTTAGCATATAAAAGAAATTTTAGTGAATTGTTAATGGATTAATTAATATAGATTGCTTTGATCCATCCAAATCCAAACTCATCTAATCTATCATTTTGCATCACTACTAAGAATTTTGGACACTTTAGGCACACTATTTTTTTTTAACATTAAAATAAATGGTGTTTTAGAGTTTTTTTTATAGCTTAGATTTGGTTTTCTTGCTTTTCATTTTACTTTCCCTAAGTTCTAGTGCAGTACCTAATTTTTTAGTAAGAAAATGTTTCTTTTTTTGCCTAGGGTCTCTTCGGAAATGAACTATCTAACCTCGTGATTAAGTGACTTTAAACTTTAGTATTTTACTTCTCGTTAAAAAAAACTAAAATATAGTTTTAGTCCCTGCAAATATGTCTTGTTTTGATTTTAGTCCCTGTAAAAAAAATTGTTTTTGGTCCTTGCAAAATTTTTTGTTTTTGAAAATAGTCCCTAAACCCTAAACCAATTTTGTAGTTTTTGGTCCCTGCAAAATATTTTGTTTTTAAAAAAGATCCCTGCAATTTTTGTTTTTGGTCCCTGTAAAAAAAAAAAATTCAATTTTTTTTTACAGGGACTAAAACCATATTTTAGCCCAAAAAAATTGATATTTTGAAAATATTCGATGAAACAAATCCAACAACATCACATCTTATATGTTACTCTTTTATCTTTATATATTAGAAGAAAATTATGGTAAAACTATGCAATGTAAATAATAGAAATAGTCAAATTATGTCACATTGTGGGATGGAGGAACTCGGAAGTAGTATTAAAAGAGAAAGCATGTTTTATCCTTATTTATTAATTTTGTTACTTAACCTAATTTTTTCTCGCTCATTTGCTTTATTAGGTTTGCAATTATTTAATCTAACAAATTCCATCTAAAAGAATGCATTGCACACACACCAATTTCAATCTAACAGAAGACTAACACTCAAGATTAGAAGGAGGCTAACAATTCAGCATACATGAAGAAGGAATGCAAACTGGTTATCGTTTATGTTTTACTGATTTTTTTTTTTTTTTATATCTTTTATGTTTTTGCATATGTTTTATTTTTCAGAATTAATGGGATATATTTTTGGTGACTTTTTGTTTATCTTTTTAGTTATGCTAATATGTATGTATGATTTTAATTTTGTGAGTTTGTGTATTTTGACATTGAATTTTGTTTATTTGCCATTGAACCAATGACTAAACAAAACTGTTTGAAAGTCCTACAATAACTTAACTAGAAGATATATTCTGCACTCATTCATAGTTGGTAAAAAAAAATGTTCTTTGCAGGGGTTGATTGATTATGGTTTAAAGCTGAACAAAAGATGATTTTATTTTAAGATTGTATGCATTTTTCACAAAATTGGTCTATTAAATTTGCGAATTCAAAATACTAATTATGTGCTGCATTATTTTCTTTAGCACATTGCTGACAGGCTGCAATTGCATCCGCATAATGAGGCGAGAGTTTGTACTCTTTTGAGCAAAAAATTGTTTCCACTCAGTAGTCTTCCTTTTCCTGAGAGGTTCAGGTAGATTACTCGTCTGTAGCAGTTTATTCCTTGGGTCTGTAATGAACGGTGCAGCTGTTTTCCTCTGTTTTGTATCAATATGGATTTTTGTTTCCTGACAATATTGAGATGTTCTTTAGATTTTTTTTTTTATTGCAGAGGTGTTTTTGTTGAGCAGGCTGGAAGTAATGTGGCATTATTTTTGCATCTTTTACAAGTTTTAGGATTTTTGTTTAATTTGTTGCAAATGCATCCTTATTGTGCAGTGTGCTCTTTTTGTTTATATAAGATATTTCTTCTGCTGACAATGTGATTAATTTATTGGCGTTTGGCAAGCTCAAATTAATTTGTGATGTATCTATCTAATTGTTTATTGTTCTATCTTTCGACCCTTCTAGCATTTATCAATCTTCTACTCATTCAGTTACAAAGAACAGATTGTGCCTTTCAAGTTATCCATTATGTTGCTTTTAGTTCCATTCAAGTGTGTAAATAGATATAGATAAATGTTGAAGATGCAACTCCAAATGTGGTATGTATATAAGTATATCCTAATTTAGGATAACTGATGTGTTGCCTGCAACTATGTTTAATGATAATACAATTTTTTCTTATGACTAAAGTTGTAGTCGATAGGACCCGTGCGTCGCGTAGTTTTTACTTTTGGTTTTGAACTTTGAACAAGCTATGACTCTAAGATGCTTATGTGTATTGATTTGTAGAAAAGAAGATTAAGGGAAAGTTGATTGTTGATGTTTGAGACACTTAAAGGATATTGAGGTATGATATTTTATATGCTTGAATGATATTGTGCCTTGCAATTAAATCGGGTCACAAATCACTGGAATCTGGTCACAAATAAATTTCATATGTTTATTGAGGGCATTAATGCATATAGGGTTTAAATGTAGTAGTTTGGTAGTTTTAGTTTTGGTTTGGTATATTTCTATTACTGAATCAGGTGTTTTTCGCGTGTGTTTTTCTGCATAATTCATAGTTGGTTCAAGGTGATTTTCTGCATTGGAGCAACTTTGAGGTAATTTTCTGCATAGTTCAAAGCTGGTTTTTGGCATGTGGGTTGCTGTTGTGCAGCCGAGCTGTTTCGATGTTGCAGCTGGTACGTAGCCGCATTTCTTCCGCACCTGGGTTCTGATACGACTCCAAGTGTTCCAGCTGCGTTATATCAGTTTTATTTTCCGCTCTTTCCTTTGGCATGCAAGTGTTTCAGTTCAATTTACATATTTTATTGTCAGTTTTACCTGACTGTTTGTATTTGTCTCCTGCTGGTTTCTCAGTATAGGTGGCTACAATTTAATTTGGCTCTTTAGTGTAGTTTGTTTTGGTTCGTTTTCAAGATGGTTAAATAAACACTTTCAAACAAATAGTTGAAACTTGCTGATATTTTTGTTGATGTTGGAAAATTGCAGCAAAGTAAATACAATCATAGTTGTATAAAAATTAAGTATGTGTGTTGTGAGTGTGTACGGTTGCGCATAGTATGCACGATGTTGCAACAATATGAGAATTGGAGACGACAATGAAAGTTGTAACAATGAGTACATATGATTATATGAATATAGTAGTGGTTAAGATAAATATGTTGATTTACTGCTTTTCTTCACACTAGAGCAAATTTTGTTGAAACCTTTCTTGCAAACTAGAATTTTTTCATTCTGAGCAGTAAAATTTTGTTGAAACCTTACTATATGTAACCTGGGCAACGCCGGGTAAATACGCTAGTTATATGAATTTTTCATAAGTTAATGTTTCCCATTAAGAGCTAAATTAGAAAATTAATCGCAAGCAAAAGAAATCCAAGAAGCATCAATGAGTTCAAATTCAAATAAAAAAAAAAAATTCTCGAGAACCAAAGTACACACTACATGATGGTATAACATGTTTAACAATGAATGAATAAACAAATAAAAAATTTCATCGCAAATCATTAGAATTACAGAAAAGAAATATTTGGTAACTAAAATAAAATTCTACGTATGCAAATACCGTAGGTAGAACCTAGAACACAACATTGCATTTTTCGGGCAAAACCCGGGTGAAGGTAAAGGTTGCATTATTGTTTGATTTCAATGGAACTTTGAGGTCACATTTGACCTTAGGCTTGTATGTGCGAGATATCGAGTCTCCAAGTTTGAACCTAATCCTGAAGTAGAGCTTCACATAGATACCATAAACTCCAACACTCTTGTCTTTGCTGAATTCCGAGACTTGATCATTGTCGAGTACCAACAACTTTTGTCCTAAGAAAACGCCACTCATGGGGTCACTAGTTTTCTTGTTTTGGCGAAACGAGTTCATGTGTGTGATCACATCGACATTTGCAAATCTCGATCCTTCATAGAAAGCTCGAGCTTCAACTTTATCGTAATAGATGCTAAGTTTTTTGTTTGGGTTGTGTGCTGTGAAATTGAGCACCATGTCGTAGTGTAGTGTGTTGTTTGTGTAGTCAAATTGTGTTAGTTCGGCTTTAGTAACATAGAACTTGAAGGCGCGGGGTTGAACAATGAGAAAGAAGATAAGGATTATGAGACCAAAGAGGACAACGAGTGCAAGCAGAAGCTTCCAAAAGATGCTGCAGAGATAACTACAACAACTTCTATGGTTGCTTTGGTTGTAGCTGCTGGATTGTCCTGGTGCCAATGGAATGGTAGACCAGTAGTTAGCGTCGTTCAATTGAGGTTGCATATTGGCCATACTTGATGTATTATGTTAGGTGAATGTGACAGAAATTAAAGGAAGAGTAGAAACAATTTTGGTTTACTAAAGAAGAGACAATTGTTGTTGATTGTGAAATTAATGAGACAGAAGTATATATAGGAAGGATATGCATTGGAGAATCCATGGAACAAACGCGGTTATGACATGAATATTTTATGCATGCATGTTTGGATATATTATTAATAGGTGTTAAACCAACAATTATAAAATCCGGTCAGTGTATGGAAATGATCAATGGGGTATGTGTTGACTGAAGTCTGCGATTCCTTGGTCTTTAACAATTCCAACTGTGGGGGGCTTAGTAACATCTTTATTTAAATAATAAATAATGTAAGTTTAGCCTCCATAATGCCTTAATGGCAGCTATGATAATTATCTAAGAATTTGACATTTGATATTGTTATCACGTGTGTATAATAGCATATACTCACAAAATTCACAATGTCTCGTCGATCATGTAGTGAATGTAAATACTCCGTCACTTTTAGTTGTGTAAATGGTTAAGAAAAAACTGACGAAATTGAAAGTATAAATTGAACTAAATCGAAAAGGTATTCGATCTTCTATGATTCGGTTCAAAATCGATTTGAATCAATTTAAATCGACCTTGTTTGGTTGGATTCTCGATTTTTTAGTTTGAAATTCAAGGGACCGATGAACCGAACGGTTCGTAACCGATTTTAAAATATGAAGAAATAAAAGGCGCATTTATATGTTATTATATAATGACATAATATATGATATTACGTACACCATTAATTGAAATACATTTTTTGTTGTACACTTTAATGGTTATAAAGTCAGTTGATGTAGATAAATATCGATTGAGAATTCAAGTAAATAATGAAGAACTAATTTGTCTTGAAGTATCATATTTTAGTTCAATTGACGAATAATAATGTACCTTGAAAGTTATTCTTGTTATCATATATTATTTGTTATTTTAGATATTAAGGTTATTTTCTGATCCTCAACACTAATATTTTGGTTGAGGTCTATGATTGAACATATAGAAAAAACTTGTGATTTGTCTTTCAAAAGAATGAATACAACAATCATTTACGAATATAATACAATGTACACCGATGAGTTGAAAGGATGGTATATTAAGAAAGATAGAAAGAAGAAAAACATTTTTTCATAGTTTTTTTTTTCTTCACATATGATCTTCAGAAGAGTGCTCATCTAAACATTCAACAAATTTATTCATGTGATATCTTCGATACCCTTTACAAAGTAACTCTCAAGCTTTTGAGCAACCGGCACAAAAAATTTGGTATTCATCGATTGTTTGGTTAGCGAGGATAAATAAATATATTCTACACTCTTTTTTCCGTTCACCATGATTTTGTCCTACTGAATTTTTTTGATAAAGTTTTTAACGAGACAAATATATCGGATACCGTATCTTTTTATGACAGTTTGTATATTTTTTTGACAAGTCGTTATGTATTGTCTTGCACAAAACAACATTTCTCATAAAAATTATGAAATGCTTTTGATTTTTAAAATATATCTTCCCTTAATCTATAAATTACATTCCAGGTTTTTAATTTTTTTCACTGGTTAATTGCGTTTATGAACATTATGTTTATTAAATTCTATTCTTGTTTCTTTTGAAGTGTCACTGTTTTTTTATAAAAAAAAAATTCTTCTTTTTATATTTTCATTTTTAAAATTTAAAATTTATACTATATATATATGAGTTAGAATTCGTTGACATCAAATCTCAACCGTCTATTTTATTCAATCAAAGGCTCTTGGTTACTTTGCGTTTCTATTTCCTAAGCATGTTTTCTCTCAATCACATACTATAACTTTTTTCAATCGTGAGTTAAAAAATAAGAAATATCAATCCTTGAATAACATCGTGTGCTCTTGGCTTTGATCCACATATTTTTCGTATGAAATTTTTTATTCATTGCCAGACACAACCATTAATACTATTCTTGTCTAAATTTCATTCCATCTCACGGTTAATTTGTTGTATGGAATATGGATCACATCTCATGAACACAATTTATGCCAATTTATAAAACTAATCGCAATCGGGAGAGGAAGGTAGTAATTCTAGGATTCTAGGGCGAATAAATCATAATTCTCATCTTATTTTATAAATCTAGGTAACCCTTTCCAATTTGTTTATAAATCATAATTCTCTCTCAATATTTCAATCCCAAATTTGAACTTGTAAATGAATATTGAGATGGAGAAGAGGATGCAGTTAAAACATTGGTGAACAACTTAGATCTCAAACTTTCAATTGATAAAAATAGATCTCAAACTTAATCCCAAATTAAGGAGAAGGAAAAAAAACTACTGGGCGAGAGATATGGAAGATTAGTGAGACTCATGAATGGTGGTGCAATGAAGAAAGGGGATAAGAAATGATCGGGGAAAGTAGTGATCACTTAAGGTTTTAAGTTAATTAATACGAGCCATTAGATCAAAATAAATAAAGGGACAAGATTTGGTGTCAACGAATCCGTTGACACCTGGTGTCAACGGATCTTTTATATATATATATATATATATATGGGATAGGATCAAATGACAGTGTCAAACTAAATTTTGACACAAAATCTTAACCATCTATTGTAATTCAATCTAAGGCTAGAAATTATTTGGTTTATATGCTCTCTATTTCCTTTTTTTGGAGAAGCAAAACAAAATCTTTTTTATTTATTACCAGATGACACATTTACATTACTATATCTTTCTATCAACTTGCCTTGCATCAATGTCTCAATGATGATGAAGAACAACAACTAGGTATTTGGATGGTTGCTAAATGTCTAAAATGTATCCCTGGAACACATTCTTTATGAATTGTAATCACTTTAAGGAGTTCCCTAAAAAAAATGACTTTAAGAAGTTGAAACAAGACCAAAATAAAATTAAATTGCTCATTGGAATTTCAAATTAAATGTGATTTACTTGGCCCACAAAATTCCTGAGTTTTTTAATCGGACCATTTTCTAAATGAATTGAGAGGATGGAAATTCCATTTTCTTTAATGATGCTAAGTGGTTAAAACTTTATTAATTTTTCATCATCGTAAATCAATAGAAAGCAATATATTCAAAAGAAAGAAGAAAGAAATAAATGATATCGTAATGAATAGAGAGCATATAGACCAAGTAATTTTTAACCTTAGATTTAATTAAAATAGATGGTTAAGATTTGGTGTCAAATTTAGTTTGACATCATGGTGTCATTTGATCCTATATATATATATATATGGAATGAATTGGTTATTTTAGGGTGGTTTTTTCTCTTTCTAAAAATACTCTCAACTTTCAATACAAATAATACGTATAACAAATAGATAAGAGTAAATTTAAATAGGTTAAAATATGTTTTTTATCCCTGCAAATATAGCGAGTTTGAGTTTTGGTTCTTGGTAAAAAAAAAAAATTGAAATTCATCCCTGCAAAATTTTTTATTTTCTAAAATAGTCCTTGGCCCTACTTAATTGATGATTTGTTGCATTTTTGCCTATGTGGCATTCTCTGACTGTGCAAAAACATACACGTGGCACACAAGTGGCAATTGTTTTATTTTTAGGTATTTAAAATTAAAAAATGTTTTATTAATTTAATTTAACATTTAACTATTTAATAAAATAATACAAATCCATCATGTTCATCTTCAACCTCAAAGTTCTTCATCTTCACCCATAAAAACTCATCAAACCCAGAAATTGAAGCAATGGAATTGAATGCCATCCACAAATTCCACAAATTATCACTTTACTGCTCATATCCCCTAATTCCAAACCATTTCATGCTCTCACCCTTAAACCCTTATCCTCTACTGTCAATCACTTTTTACATTCAACAAATCTCAGATCCATCAAGAATCCCTCCCACTCTTGTTTGCTGGTTCACACTTCGAACAACAACAACGAAGAACACGGTGATGAATCCATGTAGATTGGAACAACAACAAAAAATTGGAACAGAAACACCAACAACCACAAAAAAGACAATGACAAATTTGTGCAAATTGAAACATCATTGAGAAAGCAACAAGGTTTCTCTCTCAACACCCCTTCGTCCTCTCTGTCAAAACCGATTTAGATTTGGACGTGACCCACCATTAACACCACCACCACAGAACATAATTAGATTCAAGATCCAACTATATATTTTTGTTATATTGTTGATGTCGTTGAAATAGAAAATTATGGTTAGTTTGATTTGTTATAATTTGAAAACAACAAACAATTATATTTTTAGTTTTAATTAAAATGATCAAAATTTCATAAAGAAATATTGTTCGTAATTTTCAAACATTAACACAATAAAAAAAGAGTTAAAAGACGGACACGTGAGTGCCCGCCTCTTTGCCGATAATAAGAATGACTCCATCCGTTTCAAAATATAAGCAAAATTTACTTTTTAGGTTCATTCAATTAATGATGTATGTGGTTCATAATATAGACCACATACATCATTAATTTAATTGAATGAACCTAAAAAGTAAAATTTACTTATATTTTAAAATGGAAGGAGTATCATTTATCTTTTATTTAGTTCACTTTTGGTGTATAGAACTATTCTACCATTCATACTCTCGTTTTAAGAAGGCAAAAACATACACATTACCAACAGTTATATCATAGCTAGCACAAAGTGTGCACATGTAGAATTTAATAAGAGTCAAAATACAAAAACATACGGATAAATATTGGTGGACATCCTTTTTCTGTATCTTGTACACCTTTATTAGATAGGGATATTTTAGGAATTTTACCATTCTCTCCCTAAACACAAAACAAATCTCCCACTCACCACCACTTAGGGTCCGTTCGGATAAACAGTTTATATAGATGCTTATGGTATTAGGGCTTATAACATTAGAGCTTACATCATAAGCTCTTATACTTGATAAGCTATTTATGTTTGGATACGTACACTAAAAAGTACTTACATAAATTGAAGTGTTTGAATCTGACATTACATAAGCAGTTATCGAAATTTTAAATATCTTTAATTTAACAAAAAAAATCAAAGAATCGAACCACAAAAATCAAAGATAATAGTGTACAGTTTGTTACCAAAAAAAGACAAGTTAAGTTTGTTTTATTTATTCAGTTTCATTTTGTTACGAAACAAAAAAATAATAAAAATCTTCCTTAAAAAAATAAAAATCTTAGTTATGTGTGTTTCTTTGGTAAGATAAGTATATAACAATTTTGTTACTCATGCACCGCCAAAGATAACTAACATTATAATTAAAATATATGTTTGTTTCTAAAAACAAAAACAAAAAAATTAAAATATATGTTTTGAAAAAGTGGATCCAGAGAGAATCGAAGGAGGTTACATAAATTCATAAGCTCCTTGTTAAGCCGGAGGGTAAGCTGAAAATTTAGGCTTATTAAAATATGACATAAGAAGCTTATGAAACTATGATAAGCTATTTTTATTTATTTACCCAAACACCTTTAAAAAGGCTTATGGGAGTAGATAAGCCCATATAAGCTCAAAATAAGTCAATCCAAACGGGGCCTTACTCCACCATCTGCAAACACAACAAAATCCATCACGTCGGCGATTTCACGTTGCCCCCGCCCTCAACAACAATTTATTTTAATAATAAAAAAACCAAAAGACATACAAGAAAAAATAGAAAAGGAAGGACGAGGGGTGGACGTCGCCGCCGTCATCAGTGCCACCCTTAACAACAGTTCCCACCAAACCTCTTTCTGTCAAACCAATCTATGCATCTCTCTCTCATATCAGTGTGTAGGCCGAAATAAAACGAAGAAGAAGAAAGAGTAGTAGATATGAGACGGTCGTCGTTGTTGCTAACGTTTTAGACTTGAGACAGTCAAGCCAAAACGCTGGTTATAATGGACGAACAAAGGGAATGGAGAAGAAGGGGTTGTGATTCGGTGATGGGTTACAACTGGTGGGTGCTGGTGGCAATGGAGGTCAGACACGGTGGTGATGGTGATGGTGGTGAGGTTTGTTGAGAGAGAGAGAGAGAGAGAGAGAGAGAGAGAGAGAGAGAGAGAGAGAGAGAGAGAGAGAGAGAGAGAGAGAGAGAGAGAGAGAGGATGTGGATGAAAGAGATGGAAGAGAGAGAGAGAGAGTAAAAAAAGTTAAGTTTTTTGTGTGAGACCTATGCGAACACATGTCAAAATTATGTGTGGAGGTTTAAGTGGTACATGCGACCTAAGGTGGTATGTGTATCACTGCGGAAAACATAATAAGTGTTTAAAAGGAAAAAAAAACAAACAAACTTTAGAGTGTGTACGTTTTCTGCAGTTAAAAGGAAAAAAACAAATTTAGAGTGTGTTCGTTTAGATGACTTATTTTTGAACATATAAAAAAATAACGTATGTAAATGAATGATTTTTTACGGTAATTTTTAAGTTTTTATTAATCAAAATTGTATCTTCATACACTATTTTTTATAAACTATCTTAATAAACTTATAAATAAGGCAAATTTTATGGTACACCTAAAGACTTGAGTGTATTGGTACACCAAATTATTAAATTAATAGAAATGTGTTATTTTTTGGAGAGAAAAAATTGTTTTTTATCACCTATAATTATAATAATTAAATCTTATTTATCAAAAACGTCGACGAAATAAACTTTAATTTTTCTGAATTTTTAGTACTCATAATATTGAATTTTGGTTATTTTTAACAATAAAATGTAAAAAAATTACTATGATTTTTATAACCAATGAAATGATGTTTTTTCTTATGAAATGATATTTTCTAAAATACAAATATCAACAAATAGCTCTTTATTTCTTGTCAGAAAAAAAAAATAGCTCTTAATTTCATAAAAATGATAGTTAATTAATAGATTTTTGAAGTAAGAGTACCGATACATCTTAACTTACAGGTGTACCGTAGAAGTTCCCTATATATAAATACATAAAAACTTATTTATTTATGTAAAATAAAAAATAACTCAATTCAAACGGGATGAAAATCTATTAAGTGACAAACTCTCGTCAAACACAATAAGAAGGATATTTCACTCTTGAATTCCAAATGATAGAAAATTGTATGCCATTATTTTGATTGGTAGCATGTTGTTTAGTTTTTTATTTTATTTTATAGAAACCATGTTGTTTAGTTATATTTTGATTGATATTCATTTTAGTTATATATATGGCGGCTAACTTACTTCCACCTCAAATCAAACTAGTTTAAATCAAAGAGTAATAAAGTATTTTAATTGTTTAAAACACAAGTAATCGTTTTTTTTATTTTTTTTTGTTATTCCAGGCTTGCTCCAGATTTTTTTTGCACGTATTTTATGTTAGACTTTGCACGTTTTTTTTTCTCCAGACTTTGCACACTTTTTTTTTTTATCTATAGAGTATTGGACGTTATGTAATACTCTGCACGGGTTACCTTTTATTCATTAAAAAAGTACATGCATTGATTCGTTGGTTGTATAACATTGGTCAAAAGATTGTTATAAAAAAAAGTAATTAAGATGCCCTGTTCATAGATGGGGTATTCCAAGAAGTGGAACCAGAAGTGAGAACAAACTAGGACTATTATCCGTGTTAACGTCCGGGACATTAAAAATGGAGAAGCTAAAAAAGTTCCGATATTATTCATTACATAAAAAATAAAATAAATAAACATAAAAAGTATTTAAGGGTATACAAAATATTGGGTCACACATTTTCGAATATCTCCTTATAAACTACATTTGAAGTGGTGCTGATACAATCCCCATTGTCATCCGTTAATAATTTCTTCAGACCATCCCTTGATGTAACACGTGATATTGCAACATATAGCTGCCCATGTGAGACGACCGACTGTGGAAGATAGATGCCAACTTGCTTAAGTGATTATCCCTGACTTTTGTTTATAGTCATTGCAAAACACAAAGCTATAGATCCAAACAGCTGCAACCGCCAACCCTATAGATGCTAGCCAGCAGCTGAAACCAACAACTAAACTGCCAACAGCACCATGACAGCACCCTGAAACCACCAAAAACCTGCACAGCACCACCAGAAAAGCTCCCAAAATGACAGCAGAACCCGCGCAAGATAAAGGAATTGAACGTAAGGAATGTTGAATAACTAAATATACTTCGCAATCATATTTTTAATTTATAAACACAGAGCGAAGTGGAAAGCACAATCATTAAAGGTCAGCATTAATGGACATATTGGTGTGTTTAAAAAAAAATACACATATGATTTTAAAGTATCAATCAATTTATTAACAGCATAATACATGATGGTAAAATCTATTTAAATATCATCAATTCACTTACAAACAAACCAAAAATGTAATGGAATAACAAAGTTAGGGAAAAGTTACAGGAACAACGATTTAGGATATATATAGTAGCATCTTCAACACACCTGGCTGATACGATGCCGCAGACGACAACGGCGAAGGTGATGTCGGAATCGAGAGCATTGGTGAAGGGCGACGACAGGAGAGAGCTACGGCGACGGAGAGAGCGACAACGGCAGAGAATTTTGTTTGAATGTCTGAGAGTGAGGTGGAAGATGAACAACTCAAAGGGTGAAGAGATTTTTTTGAGTAAAAGCAATCTGAATTCCAACACATAAAGAAGGAATAATGGGAGAGGAGAGAAGAGAACTTAAAAATGAAGGAGAAAGAGGTGGACATCGATAAGTGTGAAGTCAATTTGGAAATTGGAGGATAATTAATGAGTCAAAACTTGGATAAGTGCATAGGAAATATACATCAAATTTGAAAATTTGACTCAGATTAGATCAAAGGATGAGATGCATGCTTAGCTAAATGATGAGATCCAACGGCCTCCCTTGTTTTGGAGCCAAAACCATTTAGGTTTAGGGTTTGCAATTTCATTAGCAATGTTAACAAAGATTAGATATAAGTATGATAGAATTAAATTAATATAGACAAAAAACTAAAGAAATTAAATCACATAAAGGAAGTAATTAAATCGGACAGTGAGCGTATGAAGGACGAAGAAAACAGCTTGAAGACTATTTTTTTTTATTTAAAAAATAAAATAAAATAACATTTACAAAAGTACCCATGTGTTTAAAAATAGTTTGAACTAGTGGAGTTAAGTTTTTAGTAAATGGCAAGTGGGAGTAGGGTTGCTAACTTACTCCTTCATGTTTTTGGGTGAGAGTAAGTTAGCAGTCCCCATATATATTACAAAATTTATATTTTTTTTATAAGAGCTAAATTGCTTCTTCTAAAACAATGAGATTTTTTCTATTTTTCTTTTAAAAATGATAAATTTTAAAATGTTAATTGTTATGTTATGTTAGTATATATTTTCAAATTTGCCAGAATTTGAACTCTTGAATTTTAATTTCTTTTTAATCTCTTAGCCAAACCAAATTAGATACAAGGCCTCATGTTTTTTATTTGGGATTAACTATTAATATTAATGGTATAAAAACAAATGAGAGTCAGAGGGTTCAGAAGGAGAAGGAGAAGGGTCTGGAGGGGGCGTATGGAAGTTCTATATATTGGAATTTTCTGTTCCCGCGCTTTAGCCAGAGCAACATAAGCTGTCATGACTTATGACCTCAGGATGATCATGCTTTAGTGATTATTAGGAAGTCCTTGATCTGATCCAAATGCTTTGGGGTGGGTGTAGCTCAATAATCACACTTTCAAAAGGAATCCACCCTTTGGGCTTCTTCCCATCTCTTGAGTCATAATACAATCCCTGATATATCTTAATTAACAAGATCAAAGGTAGGTTGATCTTATCATTCTTGTTCAGATGGTACATTATGAACTTTGACTTTGTTGTGGAGGTTGGACACCTTGAGGTTCTTGGAGCTTAAATCATACAGAATTGATTTCCTCCAATTCTCATGAATTAAACATGATTGTTGGAATCATACATTTCAATCACAACACAACATTGGCAAGTAATACATATTTTTCTCATTCTTAATGTATTGAATATGACTCTTGGAGTCATGTCTTTAAATCATAAATCCTAGCACCAACTACATGCCTAAATCACTAATATATCTTTTAAAAAAAATACATATTTCATCCATTCTTCATGTATTAAATACGATTCTTTGAGTTATACATGTCACATGAAAATATATATTATATATGGAAGAAATATAAAAGGGTTGTAAATTTTAATCCGTATTATATTTATGTATTATGTATCTATCATCTATAAATTTATATAAATTTATTTTTTCTATAAGTAACCGCATAAAATTTGTAATGTTATATTATTTTATATAAAAAAAAATAGGGTTAATTAAGTAAATGGTCCCTATAAATATTCAGAATTTTGTTTTTAGTTTCTATAAAATAAAATCACAGTTTTTAGTCTCTATAAAATGTTCCATCAACATTTTTAGCCGTTATAAAATTTTCGATCACCATTTTTAGTCCATGTCAAAAATTTTCATCAACATTTTTGGTCCCTAAAAAGCTTAAGAAAAATGTTAGAAGAACTAAAAAATGTGATTTTATTTTATAGGGACTAAAAACAAAATTGTGAATATTTATAGGGACTAAAAACTTAATTAATCCAAAAAAAAATATAAGTTAAATCGCTTACCACTTTGAAATTAGATGAGGAACATTAACAATGTTAATTATATATTCTTTTGTATTTTATCCCTTTTGCAAAAATACTCTTTAACGAACACACAAATACCAAAAATTGCATTTCTCTAACTATTAACTTATACCATTATAAAAACTTAGTGTCACTCTAAATATTTTTACATACTATATTTAGGCATTATTATAAATAAAAAAAAGTGCTGCCTTAGGCGGTCGCCCATTCAGACCGTGTTTAGGGCCACGGAAGTAAGAAACAAATCCAAGCACAGAAGTCATCCATGCAAGACTTTGACATTTCATTTATTTTTTTCTTCTTTGTAAATTACTTTTTCTGGAGGCAAATTACCATACAAGGTTTAATAGTCTATAGTAATTTAAGTATTTTTAAGTTCAACAGTGGTTGTCATTTATAAAGAATTTAAACTTGGCTCTTCATGTTTATATATATATTTATTTATTTTTAATTAGTTTCGATTCAAAAATATCAATTATCAAAGTTGCAGAAAGTTATTTTAATAAGTTTTACCTAAACAAGTTGTGAATAATAATAAATACTCCCTCCGTCCCAAATTATATGACGTTTTGGGTATTTCACACATATTAAGAAATACAATTAATATTGTGTGGAAAATAGATATTATGAGTTGTTTTACAAAATTATCCTTAATAAATAATATGAGAAAGATAAATGAAAGAAGAGAGGGTAATAAATAGTTAAGGTTATAATAGGAAAAGTAACATTAATGTTGCATTGGTATTGTAAAGCGACATATAATTTGGGACAAATTTTTTCCCCTAAAGCAACATACAATTTGGGACGGAGGGAGTATATAATATCATAAAGTTAAAATACCAAAAATATAAAATAATGGGTTTTGCCTATTTCTTCAAAAAAATGGGTTTTGCCTATTGTAAAAAAAAAAAATTACGGGAAAGAAATTGTTACTCTACTACCTGCATTTTGTACGATCAATTTTCCTACGAGAGTCATAATCTTACAATACACCATATAATGTTTATTTTTTTATTTTTTTTACTTTTTTAAATTCCATTTCAATGCTCATGACTGCTTCACCCACATCATCATCAGACCGAAAATGTTGAACTCACATCTCCAACCTATACTTAAACCTAGGAACAATATGTACCTCTACTCGTAATTAAGGTGTTATGTATTCACGTCAAGCTTCTCAATTTAATTGACATAACATTGATGGTTATAATTGAAAACCAACATGGATGATGTGCATCAAATGGATTGAAGAGTGGCAAAAGTTGTACGCATGAGATAAATTACAACTGTTTTCGTGAAATTTTGTTTTGTTTTTGAGTGGCTACCCCTTCTCCGACGAGGTGATTTTTTTCCCAGAAGTGCAATTTTTGGCAGGGTTGGTTTATGGATGGTATCAATTGGTTTATGGATCATATCAAACTAGCCTAGGCTTGATGACTTGGATTTGGAACACAATTACTTTAGTCTTTTGGCTTTGACATATAATACTTTAGTCATTTGTTTTTGGATGTCATTGTGTACATACACTCCTATTCATTTTTTCTTCTATTGTTTTTTATCAATAAAAGAGAAAAGAATAATTTTGTTTCAAAAGTTGTTAAAATATAAATGTACGTATTTTATTTTACGACTCCTTCATATACCATTATTCCAAGGCAATACGTGCTCAAAAAGAATAGTGAGAACAAAAAAAATAGCCGAGTAATCTGGCTATTGTCAATGCAACATGTTAACATAGAGAGCATGTGATCGATGACTGTGTTCCGTTAGAAGCAAGCAAAATACAATAATACAAAGGTGACGTTTCAATGTATGGATAGGCTAAATTCATAGTCTTTGATGAGCATGAAATGTAGCTTCGTGAGTCGTTATCAAAGTTGCATCACATCACATGCACATGGTAGCCGGTTTTGAGTGTAGACGAATCAAAGTAGGTTCCTTTTAATATGCACAACCTTGACGGTGCTCACAATACCAAATCTGTTTTAGTTTTAAACTACTTGATGCTAAGCATGCATGTGTTCTGTTTGGCTGTCCACACCCTCTAATTTGATCATAGATTTTTTTATTTTTATAAGAATTAGGTATTTCTCTGCGAAACGGTAGAGAATTCTTAGAAATCGTGGTTGAGCTCAACACAACCCCACAAAACCAACTTGTGAGGTGAGGATTGCCCCCACTTATAAACACGTTGTCATGTCATCTTTCATTCCGATGTGAGACTCTTAACAAGAATAATCTCTCAAATCGTTGATATCACACTAGATGATAAAGTTAATTTAACAATGCATCTAAGAACTGGATTCAAACTCAAAATCACAAGAGATGTAAATTTACCTCTTTTCTATATTTGATTATAGAATATATAATAGTTGAACATAAATAATTAGGTGCATCTATTATACATAAGCAAAACCCTTTCTTTAGGCACGGTAGGTGAGGGCGTGAAAAGGACCACCACCACCACTCTACCATGTGGAATGAATATAAATAAATCCTTCAATCATTGACCTTAATTTCTAAGTGCGTATGTTAATTAGTTTCCTTTAGGGAAATCATCTTTTAACAACAAAAAGAAAATATTTACAAATTTAGATACTAACCCTTCTGCGGAAGAACCAATTCAGTCCATTTCAATGACACACTAAAATGTATAATTGGTATAGTTTCATTTTTAAAAATGAGAAAGAAGTGGTCAAACAATATAGACATTCAACTTTCTATTAAAAAAGAAAGACCTTCAATTTGAAAATTAATTATATACTACACTCTTCATTATTGATCCAATAATATACTACAGGTGGCCAAGAATATAGACAAGGATATACACATGCATAAGTAAGCATAACCAATAAAAAGTAACCAAAAGTAAATAATAAACGAATCATCCATTATATTCATGAATATTCTTAAGTAAAGAATAAAGCAAAACAACACATCTTCTATCCAAATTGACACAAAAAATTATTTTATTAATGTATTGATTCACCTCAAATGACAGTGTTACAAACTTACAGTACATATTACAATTTTTTCTACACATCTCTATCTCCTCCATCAATTTTTCACATATAGCTCCAAGTGAATTTTTATTCTATAACAATAAATTATATGTAATAATAACAACAACAAAATGTACAATTCAAATACCGTGGTAGAAAATAAGAATACGTGTAAAATGAAACATTATTACTAAACAGAGTAATATACCAGAAGCAGAGAAGAATAGAGGAAGGAGTGAAACACAATATACTCAACATCGTTGACTATCAAACACTGACAGTGCACCGTTGAACAATCTGATACTTAACAGCGCCGCTATCACCGACGCTAATACCGTTACTTCTTGGACCAAACGTGATAAAAGCAGGACAACGAACAAAAATATGGTAATGACCAGAAATAAAAGCACCAACCTTCCACCTAACCCTACCATCAAATTTAACGACAACAAGAACGTTACCGTTATCCTGGTCTTGGCTAAGAGCAACAGAGTTATATGGAGCTACCGGAACGTTTGTTCCGTAAACAAACGGAGACCAAACATCAACCTCTTTGTGTCCCTGATACGACGGAGGTATGGCGGTTCTGTAAGTAATTTGTTGGCTCCGGTATGTGACGTAAGAATCAAGACGATCGTAGTAGATACCAATTTTATCGTTGGGATTACGTGAAGAAACTGTGACTTGGAAATTTGAGGTTAAGAAATTTGGAACTGTGGCGTTGAAAGCGTAAACAGTGACATCTTGGAGAATGAAAGAAGGTTTAGAAGGTTTTAAGACAGCCCAAATGATTAGGATTGTTACTAGGACAATGAAGAGGAAGATTATGATTCCCCAGAAGATTTTTCTGAAGCGTTTGTGTTTCTTTCCTTTGTGGTGGTTGCACTCTTTTACCGACATGGTTTTGAGGTTGATGTTGAGGTTGAGGTTAAGGTTGTTAAGGTTTTGTTTAGTGGAATTTGGAGAAAGTGAGGTTTGAAGTATTTGAGAGAGGAGTGAAAAATGGTAGCTAGAGAGTGGTTTTTGTTAGGAAAATTAAGAAGGTGGAAAATGGGTTGGAAGTTTATCGCTTTCAAGGTGTTATAGTTTATTTAGAAATAATAGTGATGATGATGATGTGTTTGAAAAGATGTGATAAGATTATGTTACTACTAAGAATAAATATTATATATATTATTAGCATGAATATGTTAGGTGGTTGAGGCTAATTTGTATGACATGTAAAAGTTTTTTGGATATTGAAATAGGGTTTTGCTAGAAGACGCCTTTTAGATGGGTCTTTTAGCAAGCCACACCTTAAGGTGTGATATCTTAAGGTGTGATATTCATTTTTTAGTTATAACTTTGCTAAAAGAAACCTTGATAAAAATTAGTTGGTGTCTTTTAACAAATGTCAATAGAAAAACTTGCTAAAAAACACCTTCATAAAAGGTGTCTTCTAGCAAAACCCATTGAAATATATGTATTTTTTTATTTATTTCATATCCTATCTTCTTTCTTTTTAGACTTAATAACAATTTTGACCCCTATGTTTTAACAAGTTGCGATTTTGGTCCCCTAATTAAATAAACTATAAAATCGTCCTTTTAAGTATTGATTTTTTTTGCAGTTTTGGCCCCCCAAGCCAATTTTGACCAAGTCAAAGCTGACATGGGCACCACATGTGTATTTATTATTTTTATTTATTTTTTAATTATTAAAAAAGTAAAAAAAAATGTATTTTTTTATTAAAAAATTAAAAAAAATAAATAAATACACACGTGGCATCCACGTGTGCATTGACTTGGTCAAAATTGGTCTGGGGGGCCAAAACTGCAAAAAAAGTCAATACTTAAGGGGCTGTTTTGTAGTTTATTTAATTAGGGGGCCAAAATCGCAACTTCTTGAAACAGAGGGGGCCAAATCTGCTATTAAGCCTTCTTTTTATTACTCAGGTTTGTTAAAATGTAATTTTATTTTCATATCAAATTCAGTTAAAGCATAAAAGTAAAATGAGATTATTGTTAATTTCATCATTACTCATTACATTGAGTCCAGATCTGCTCCGGTTGGTATTTTGTCCAGTTTCCCGTTAGCTTAACGGATGTGTGACACAATGCAAAAAACATTTGAATGGTTCAGATTAAAAACAAAATCAGGACTCCCTCACGTTCTTCTCTCTGTGTTTTGAAGTCTTCTCCCTTACGCGTTTATCATCTTCCGCACCTTCCACATCCGTCAAACCCAAAACTAGAAGAACCCTCACTTCGCCACACCGTCTCTCCTTCTTGCAACGTCGTCCTCCTCGGCACCCAGAACCAAACAAGGTTTTCAATTCACCGTCGTTTACACCATTTCCCCCTTTTCAATTGGTTTGGGAACAAATTTTGCATGAAGATTTGGGAGAAAAAATTCAGAGGCTTAAGAACAAAATTTGCAGGAACATTTGGGAGGAAAAAAATCACAGATCCAGAACAGTGAGTGGGAAAAGCAGCGATATGTTGAAATGGAGAAGAGAGAAAAACGCGTACAGGGAAAAGTTTAAACATGGAGAGACGAGCGCATAGGAGCGCGATGGAGTTACATATTTTGTTTTTAATCTGAACCGTTTAAATGTTTTTTGCCATGAGTCACACATCCGTTAAGCTAACCTGGAAACTGGACAAAATACTAACTGGAGCAGATATGGACTCCAGTACATTAGCTCCTGCACTATGATATCATTTGATATGTACCCTTTTTTTTTTACCTTGAACAAATTAAGCAAGTATGAATGTGAGGAACACGTGTCGGGTGTGCACGTTATAGTTGCAAGAGAATTTATTAGCCTTCATTGTCTATTGGATAGCGTGTTTTGAAATTGCCACTTGATGAGAGAAACTCTTGGGTGGACACAAGGATTTGGACCCTTTATTTGGTTACACACACATAAAAAGAAAAAAGGTAGAAGAAATAATAATTAAATATCATTAATTTTCAAATGATTATATCATGTCCATTTTTATTGTGTGTGACCAAATAGAGGGTCCAAATCCTTGTGTCTACTCAAGAATAATTCATTTGGTGATTGGGGTTTCCTTTCTGGTTCAATATTTCAGTTGAGTCATTAATTAGGACAACATGATGTGAGAGTTAACTATTGTTAGATGAAAATAGGCCATTGGTACCAAATTTGAAAGAAGGGTCTTGCTAATAAGTGTTTTAAAGATGTTGTTTAAAAAATTTATAAAAAGAAACTTTGTTTTGAAAATACAAGTTCAACATTTGTAAAAGTTATAATTATAGTAAAAATTACTATTTTTGGATTTTTAAACAATACCTAAGGCATTTATTGGAAAGAGCAATGATATTTGAACAACCATTTGGTAAAACTTATTTGACAACCTTTCTTTTCTCTCTTTTCATCATTGGTCAAAAACAATGGAGAGAGAAAAAGGAAGAGAGAAAGTAAGAATATAATGTGAGTATGAGAGAGAAAGTTGTCCAAAAATTATCACAAAGTGGTTGTACAAATATCATTTCTCTATTGAAAAATGTTAGTAACTAGTAGTATCCATAGAACACTTGTTAAATAAACTAATGTAGATATTTTACATTAGAAAGTGGAATGTTCAACTTTATGAAAGTCAAAAGAATGTTTTTAATGAAAGAAAAGTTTATATTTTTTACTTTCTTAACTAGTGCTCCAGGACCATTAGTTAGTGTGAACAGTGGCGGATCTTGGAAAAAAAATCGAGGGTGCCAAATATTTATGAAATATATATTAAACGTTTTTAAATAATGTGCAACATAGTAAACTAGTGTAGTGGTACAAATGCTTGTACATGGAGGATGCTGGTTTAAATCTCACTAGGGTCATTTTTTTGAATAAAATATGAAAAATTCGCTAAGAATTATTAAAAAGGAGAGTACCGGAGGGATCGAACTCGGGACACGCAATGGGTTGAGAGAATGCATTACCACTGCAACAAAACGTATTAATTGAATTAATATGCCTAATATGATATCTATATCCAAACTGGGGGGTGCAGTGACACCTGAGGGTCTCCAAAGAGATCCGCCTCTGAGTGTGAACCTTTTGTGTTGTATGTGATTGGCCCCATCGAGAATCTCAATGTTGCTTTCAACCAAGAAAGTTCGCAAGAAAGGGAGATTATGTTTTAAGGTTTATTTGTGTCTATTGACATTCGTTGAATCAAGCTTGATTCCATTTTCTTAATATCAAATTTGGTATCTATGTTGCTCACTTGAAAAAATTTACTATTTGCATCAGGGTGGACATCAATTGTTGTGAATTTCATATACAAATCACACCAATAAACTTAAATGTGTTAAGCAAGTATGAATGAATGACAATCAATAACCAAAATACTCTCAAGCAACAACAACATGTTTAATTTAACAACCAATGTGTAAAGAAAAACTACAATTGAATCAAAGACATGAGATTTTAAGGCATATCACAACATATATGATAGAAAAAATAAACATTAATATTTTATTAATATTGGAAAATAATTTATAAGTTTGAGACATTTTTTTTCCTCGTAAAGTAACTTTCTTTATTGACAAAGAGGGTACTATTTTAGACCTTTAAACAATATACTCATTTGCATTTTCCTGTAATAATTTGTTACTATGTATGAGTAAGTAGATGGTGTGGTAATTCTTAATTGAAGTCTTCTACACAAAATTACTAGACAACCGTGAATTCTACCCCAACCGTGCATGTATTCTCCCCAAACTCGTCCATTTCAATGATAGCATTGATTTCATTAAAATGTTTATGCTTGCCATTGTCAACAAAGGGCTACTTTACGTTTTGTAAAATAATCAGTTTTACAAAGGTACGAAAAGGCACAGATGTTAGAAATTGGGTAGAACATTTACATAAATAAATGGAAAATGTTGATAAGTGTATTTACAGAGTTTCATTTGTTTTAGAAATCAAAATAGGTAATTTTTACTTAAAAGTTGTATATTTATTAATTTGGCTTATATTTCTCAATTAAAAATTATTTTTATTGATTCTTTAAGCAATAGTACTTTAGAATACTAAAGTCTTAAAAATTTACTACCTTCGTCCCTAATTATAAGATCCTTTTGAGAATTTTTTTTGTCCCTTTTTATAAGACTCATTTTCTATTTCCAACTACATTAATTATTTCTTTACATACATGCCCCTATTTATTATACATCTTTTTCTTCAATCAACAATAAATAGAATGTTGAAAACATAAGCCAACCCTTTTTCTTAAAGGATAAAATTGTAAAAACAATAGTAATTACAAACATATTTAATACAAATATCCACCATCTTAATTCCCGTTATTTTTTCAAAAAGCCTTATAATTAGGGACGGAGGTAGTATTATTTAAAATAAAAATGAAATTAACACTTGTTGCTCTTAAAAACAATGATATTTAAACATGTCTAATTTCTTAAACAATTCATTTTCTATTCCAACAGATTAATCTATTACACCATCATCTCTATTTCTTTTACTCTTTAAAAAAAAAAAACTCTGTTTCTTCCACTCTCAAGATGTACACTATTAGGTGCATGAATTTCTAAGTAACATTTTTCCTAAGAAAAAAGATCAATGTTATTTGAACAACATTTTTATGTGACAATTTGTTAGACAACCACATTATACAAAGAAATTTAGGTAGTGACACAAATATTAAAGCAATAGAGAGAGAAAGTAGAAGAACAATGTGTGTATAAGAGAGAAAGTTGTCATAAAAGTTGTCAAAAAGTGGTTGTTCAAATATATTTCTCTAACAAAGATCACGTTTGGAGGCTTAGGCTACGTTGAGGTCTCCTACCGTAGGTGACTACATTTTTTTTTTTTTTTTGGTTTCTAAAATGCTTTTTAGCCATTGGATTTGGAAAGAAGTTTTCAATGGCATATATCTTTAGACATGTTGACCCACTAGCAATGTATATGTATAATGTTTAATTTTTGTCTTTAATAAAGTAATGAGTAAATAGTCAATTTCCCCCTGAAATTGTAAGTTTCATCAATTACCCCCCTGAAATTAACAAAACTTCAATTACCCCCCCTGAAATTTCACAATGTTAGTCAATTTACCCCCTCCGTCAAATTTTTCTGTTAGTGAACATGACGTTTTGCAAATATCCCCCTGAAGTTTTGCACTTATGTGCAAAATGTCCCCAAACTTAAAAATTTATATTATTTTTTTCTTAAAAATAAACAATTAATAGTTAAATATTAAAGTTAACTATTAATTTTGTAGTTTGGAAAAACCACATACTTATATACATCAAATTATTTTTAAAGTTATATGTGATTAATATATTACTGATGACCTGCAACAACAGGTAACTAATACTGACTTGACCTACAAATACAAGTTATAAGATCAACATAAAAAAAAAAAAAAAAACTTGTAAATGCATGTCCTACCATACATGACCCATAAGGGTCGCCTACCTCAAACGGCACCCACGTTTGGATATCCAATTTGGAAAAGAACGTGATATATAACGACACATTATACTAGGTCCCACTTAACATGACAGAAGAGCTCCCACTCAGCAACACCGACCATGTTTTGGTTTTTCTAAACTTGGTTTGAAAATAGAAAAATACTGTTACTCCACTAGCTGTTGGCAACACCAAACCCTGGACTAAGGCCTAAAGTATAGTTTAGTTTCAAGGGCCTAAATACAACTCCTTTTGTTTGATCAATTAAGTGTAACTCAATAAAGAAAAGAAATAGAGGAAAAGAAAACGGTTAATTATGTTTTAGGTCCTATAAATAGACGTGTTTTTAACATTAGTCTCTACTTAAATTTTATTAAATTTTTGGTCCTAACATTTTTTTCCGTTAGTGAAATAGATCTTCGCTGTTAATTGTTGCTGATTGAACAAACGGTGAAGCACACGTGGATACCACATCTGACTTTTTTGTTGGATTAAATATGTTTTTAATCCCTATAAAATTGAGACATTTTAAGTTTAGTCCTTACTTAATTTTAATAGTTGTTTTAACCCTTACAAAAATACTATACACTCACTATTAGTCCTTACTCAATTCAAATTTGTTTAATTTATACTTAAACTCTTAAGTTTTTTTAACAATTTTTTGTAGATGTATTAAGCATTACTCTTTGGTTGATCTGTAGACATCTTGTATACTGCCACTAGTTTTGCATGAAATGGGAGCATATGGGTTGATTCGAATTAATATGGAATTATTTTTCCACACCCATTCAATAGTTTGCCCCTGGTTAATGATATTAGGTTCTACTCAAATAATCTACGCCGCTTCAACATCTTTTGGTATGATAGACTATGTCTTCTTTATCTTGACGAAATGGATGGAATGGCTATCCCAATGTCAAAAATATTCACGATTTTCACTATCTTATCGATGACTTCTTTTGCATTGTCGGACATGAGTGATTTTGTTGCCGAATTGATAGTTTTTTTTTTTGGAATAATTACTAGTCAAAAGTTTCTTTTCTTGATGAAAATACTATCATAACTAGTTTTAATAGGTTTTTTTAGTCCCTACAAAAAAAAAAATTACTTCTAATTTTAGTCCCTACTAAAACAAAGTTTGTTTAATTATCCTTAAACTCTTAAATTTTTGAACGAATTTTTTGAGACAAGTTTAGAACACTATGAAAGGTTCAATTAATAAAATTTAGAATTTTTTAACATGAAAAAAATTAAATATGAATTTTTGAAAACAATTAAAGATAAAGATAAAAGTAATAAAATATGAAAATATAAATCAAATTTTGCGGCGGTACTTTTAGTAATGTTCTTAACACGTCTACAAAAAATTGTTAAAAAACTTAAGAGTTTAAGAATAAATTAAACAAATTTGAATTGAGTAGAGACTAATATTGAATGCATAGTATTTTTGTAAGGACTAAAACAACTATTAAAATTAAGGACTAAACTTAAAATGCCTCAATTTTACAGGGACTAAAAACATATTTAACCCAACAAAAAAAAGTCAGATGTGGCATCCACGTATGCTTCCGTTTGTTCAATCAACAACAATTAACAGCGAGGACCTATTTTGCTAACGGAAAAAAACGACGGGGACCAAAAATTTAATAAAATTTAAGTAGGAACTAATGTTGGAAACACGCCTATTTATAGAGACCTAAAACATAATTAACCCAAAAGAAAAAGGTACTTTCTTCGATTGAAAGATACAAGCCAAAATCTTATGTCTTGATTTCACAAAGAAATTTGATTCAAAAGATATTTAAAGATTCCTCCTTACGCTATCATACTACCAAATACCAATCTTTTGTGACGCTTTCATTTGTGGATACTCTACCTATAGTCTCACTTTGGATCTCAAATTGATGTACACATTTACATGCCAAATGAAGCTTTAGTTTACTAATTAATGTTGCATGCTGTCTTCTAAAAACAGCTCTAATAGTAAAAGGTTGCAATGACAATTAATATCTTGGTTATATGTTCGAACCAACAATATTTTTTATTTTCGTATTTAATGTGTGTGAGTTTTGTCCTAAATTTTTAACTTAGGATCTTAAAATATCTCTCTCAAGATTACATGTTTGATTCTCTCTCGTATCAATTTTGATGGATTATTTTAGGTCCAAAAAAAGTTTTTGATGCAAAAACAAAACATTTTGCTTACGTCTCCTTAATTTTTTTTCTAGCAGTCATTTTCAAAGCTCAAATTATATGTATAATTATTGCTTTGTTAAAATTAACCATCGTTAATTTATTAATTTTTTTGGTATGTATTCCTTTAAAAAAATTGTCATGTATAAAATTTAAAAGGATGGGAAGTAATAGTTTTTATTGAGTAGTAGTGATGATGCCTGTTCGTATAATTTAAGCAACTTGAGTGTGATTAACCAGTCGTGGTATTTATATTCATATCTCCTTTTCACCTAATTTAATTAAGAAGCAACTCTATATTTCTCCGTTGAAAGTTCAAAGTATAAAAAGCAAATGCAACCATCTCTAGCTATATAAAGATTAGTCAACTTTGTATCACTTTTAGGAACGGATTCAACTTGTTCACATGGTAGCCGGTTTTGAGTGTAGACGAATCAAAGAATGTTCCTTTTAATATGCACAACCTTGACGGTGCTCACAATACCAAATCTGTTTTAGTTTCAAATTACTTGATGCTAAGCATGCATGTGTTCTGTTTGGCTGTCCACACCCTCTAATTTGATCATAGATTATTATTTTTTTTTATAAGAATTAGGTATTTCTCTGCGAAACGGTAGAGAATTCTTAGAAATCGTGGTTGAGCTTAACACAACCCCACAAAACCAACTTGTGAGGTGAGGATTGCCCCCACTTATAAACACGTTGTCATGTCATCTTTCATTCCGATGTGAGACTCTTAACAAGAATAATCTCTCAAATCGTTGATATCACACTAGATGATAAAGTTAATTTAACAATGCATCTAAGAACTGGATTCAAACTCAAAATCACAAGAGATGTAAATTTACCTCTTTTCTATATTTGATTATAGAATATATAATAGTTGAACATAAATAATTAGGTGCATCTATTATACATAAGCAAAACCCTTTCTTTAGGCACGGTAGGTGAGGGCGTGAAAAGGACCACCACCACCACTCTACCATGTGGAATGAATATAAATAAATCCTTCAATCATTGACCTTAATTTCTAAGTGCGTATGTTAATTAGTTTCCTTTAGGGAAATCATCTTTTAACAACAAAAAGAAAATATTTACAAATTTAGATACTAACCCTTCTGCGGAAGAACCAATTCAGTCCATTTCAATGACACACTAAAATGTATAATTGGTATAGTTTCATTTTTAAAAATGAGAAAGAAGTGGTCAAACAATATAGACATTCAACTTTCTATTAAAAAAGAAAGACCTTCAATTTGAAAATTAATTATATACTACACTCTTCATTATTGATCCAATAATATACTACAGGTGGCCAAGAATATAGACAAGGATATACACATGCATAAGTAAGCATAACCAATAAAAAGTAACCAAAAGTAAATAATAAACGAATCATCCATTATATTCATGAATATTCTTAAGTAAAGAATAAAGCAAAACAACACATCTTCTATCCAAATTGACACAAAAAATTATTTTATTAATGTATTGATTCACCTCAAATGACAGTGTTACAAACTTACAGTACATATTACAATTTTTTTCTACACATCTCTATCTCCTCCATCAATTTTTCACATATAGCTCCAAGTGAATTTTTATTCTATAACAATAAATTATATGTAATAATAACAACAACAAAATGTACAATTCAAATACCGTGGTAGAAAATAAGAATACGTGTAAAATGAAACATTATTACTAAACAGAGTAATATACCAGAAGCAGAGAAGAATAGAGGAAGGAGTGAAACACAATATACTCAACATCGTTGACTATCAAACACTGACAGTGCACCGTTGAACAATCTGATACTTAACAGCGCCGCTATCACCGACGCTAATACCGTTACTTCTTGGACCAAACGTGATAAAAGCAGGACAACGAACAAAAATATGGTAATGACCAGAAATAAAAGCACCAACCTTCCACCTAACCCTACCATCAAATTTAACGACAACAAGAACGTTACCGTTATCCTGGTCTTGGCTAAGAGCAACAGAGTTATATGGAGCTACCGGAACGTTTGTTCCGTAAACAAACGGAGACCAAACATCAACCTCTTTGTGTCCCTGATACGACGGAGGTATGGCGGTTCTGTAAGTAATTTGTTGGCTCCGGTATGTGACGTAAGAATCAAGACGATCGTAGTAGATACCGATTTTATTGTTGGGATTATTAGTGTATTAATAATAACTGCTTGTAACTAATTTGGTTAAGTTTGTTTTAATTTTTCCTATTACTTAGAGAGTTAACTTGTATAGCAAGCAAGTAACCATTTTGCCTATAAAAGGCTTTGTAATTGTGAACTTCATAACTAATGAGCATTATTCACATTACACAATAATTCTCTCCATTATTCTCTCTTCTCATAACAACTTTCTGTTATAATCATCTTGCTTAGAAACAATTTATCTTAATAAGCACTTTTGCTGCGCATGAACAAAGTGATTGTTCTAACAATTGGTATAGAGAGTCTGGATTAAATATTAGGGAAACACAAGTGAAAAGTGAGGGGAATCATCATTGGAAATCACAGAGTGAGGTCTGTGTATTGATTTCTCTGTTTTCTTGAGAATTAAGCAAGATGAACACAAACGGTTTTGGCTCAAACATCTTAGTTCTTGATGGCAAGAATTGGGAACGATGGAGTGCTTTGATGAAATCATTGTTTGGCACGCAAGATGTGAGTGAAGTTGTGCAGAATGATTTTGAAGAACCTTCTGCAAATTCCACTAATGTGCAGAGAGCAGTTTAGAAAGAAAACAAGAAGAAAAACTGTAAAGCTCTGTTCTATATTCAACAAAATGTTGATAATCAACATTTTGAGAAGATTTCAAAAGCAACTAGATCTAAAGAAGCATGGGATATTTTGGAGAATTATCATAATGGGGGAGAAAAGGTGAAACAAGTCAAGCTGCAATCATATAGAAGGAAGTATGAAATGATGCAAATGGAAGAAGATCAGAAGGTAAGTGATTACTTCTCAAAGATGATTGAAATTGTGAATTTGATGAAGAATTGTGGTGAAAACATTTCTGATCAGATGATAGTTGAGAAAGTCTTGAGATCTTTAAGTCAAAAGTTTGATTTCATAGTGGTAGAAATCCAAGAAGTAAAGGATGTGAAGATTATGATGGTTGAAGAATTGCGGGGTTCTCTTGAAGCACATGAACTGTTGGTGATTGATAGAAGTTCAGAAAGATCAGTTCAACAAGCTCTTCAGGTTCAAACAACCAAGAAAGAGGGAGATTTTAAGAATTTCAAAAAGGGAAGAGGTAAAACAAATTGGTCCTCTAATGCAAAATCCAAACCTGAGAACAAAATTGAATCTTCTAAAAGAGGAAGTTTTGGAAAAAAAATCAGAACAAAAAGAGGGATTTTGACAAGAGTAAAGTTCAGTGTTATAATTGTGAAAAATTTGGCCCTTTTGCTGATGAATGTTGGTTCAAGAAAGATTAGAAGACTGAAGAAGCCAATATTGCTCATGAAGGTGACCCTGATGCAGTGTTGTTAATGGCTGCTGCATGTGAAGATAGGATGAAAAGTGAAGAATGGTATCTTGATACTGGGTGTTATAATCATATGACAGCTCATAGAGAGTGGTTAACAAATTTTGATGCTAGTAAGAAAACAAGTATCAAGTTGGCTGACAATAGGAAACTTGCATCAGAAGGCAGTGATAATATAGTGATGAGGAGCAATTTTGGTGGTAAAGTGACAATTGAAGATGTGTTCTATGTTCTAAATATGAATGTAATCTGATGAGCATAGGTCAATTAGTGGAGAAAGGATTCTCAGTTTCAATGGAAGGTGATTCATTGAAACTATTTGATCAAAAGAAGAATCTGGTGTTGAAATCTACTTTGTCAAAAAATAGAACCTATAGATGCAACATATCAAGTGATAAAATGTTGTGTATGTCTGCAACTATCAGTGAAGATGTTAAAGCATTGTGGCATTCATATATTTGTGGGTCTTTTGAAGTACCTTCTCTTGGTGGCAGTAAGTATTTCATTAGCTTTATTGATGAATTCACAAGAATGATTTGACTGTATACTATTAAGCTTAAAAGTGAAGCTTTAGAAATATTCAAAAGATTCAAAATCTCAGTAGAAAAGGAAAGTGATAAATCTATTAAGATTTTGAGGACAGACGGTGGAGGTGAGTATACATCAAAGGAATTTGAAGCTTTCTGCACAAGTCAAGGAGTTGTTCATGAAGTAATTGCTCCATATACACCTCAACATAATGGACTTGCAGAAAGAAGAAACAGGACCCTGCTAAACATGACAAGGAGCATGCTTAACCAGATGCTAGAAGAAGCAAGCTAGAAGATAAAAGTGAAATTATGATACTCATAGGGTATCATCCTACTGGTGTATACAAACTATATAACCATGTAACTCAGAAAGTTCATGTCAGTAGAGATGTGATAGTGAATGAAACTGAGAAGTGGAAGTGGGAAAGTGAACCTGAGTATAGCAGTGAGATCAAGCAAAGCTACATATACCCTGATTCAAGTGATGAATCAGAAGGTGAAGAGGATCATGAAGTGACTGCAGATGATCAAGAGGAAATCATAGTACCAGCAAGACCTATTAGAAACAGACAAGCACCTGCAAGATTGACTGATTGTGAAGTAACTTTTGATATATGTGTTACTCAGTGAATGTAATTAGCAAGTTCATCTTCTCATGTGACTGAGATATCTATGATGAATATTACAATGATTTTAGGTTGTTAAATATAATTGTTGAATTATATGCTTAATATTATTGTTTTGTGAAATCTCACCCCTTCTGCTTGGAAATGTTGCTCTTCGTATGAGTAACTTGCAGGTGATCGAGTTTAAGTTGCTGTTAGATTGCTGTCGTGAGTGGATTATCTCTCATGTGTGTCTTTAGGTGCTCTGATACGTAACGGGATGGGAACTTTGTTGCATGCTTTTCTATTCCTTACGTATTACTTATGAATTTACATGATTAAGTTGTTGATTGGATTTTTATGAGATACTTTGATGAGGCCTTCGTGCCAAAATTATTTTTAGATGTTCGAATAAATTCCGCGCCGAAGTATTAAATATTATGTTATTGAATTTTGAAGGATAATTAGTTAATTATTCCGTTTATGATTTTAAGAAAAGAAGTGTGACATTCCGTTTATGTGAATTACTCTGATTAATTAAATGAAATTTTTACGTTGGAAAAACAGGGTGTTACAAATGATGCTGCAATCTCATGGTACACAAAGAAGCAACCAATTTTTGCACTCTCTTCATGTGAAGCAAAGTACATAGCTGGAACTTTTGCTACTTTTCAAGCACTATGGCTGGATTCAGTGATGAAGGAACTTAAGTGTGAAGTGATGAAGCCTCTAACACTGAAAATTGATAATAAATCAGCCATAAGTCTTGCAAAGAATCCAATCTCACATGCCAAGAGTAAACACATTGAGACCAGATTCCATTTCATTAGAGAGCAGATGACTAATGAAATGATTGAGCTGTAATATTTCCCCACAGAACTGCAACTTGCTGATGGCTTTACAAAGGCAGTAAAGCTTGACAGATTTGAATTCTTGAGAAAGGAACTTGGTGTTTTTTATATTAGGCAGTTATGATTAAGGGGGGGGGGGGGGGGGGGGTATTAGTGTATTAATAATAACTGCTTGTAACGAATTTGGTTAAGTTTGTTTTAATTTTTCCTATTAGTTAGAGAGTTAACTTGCATAGCAAGCAAGTAACCATTTTGCCTATAAAAGGCTTTGTAATTGTGAACTTCATAACTAATGAGCATTATTCACATTACACAATAATTCTTTCCATTATTCTCTCTTCTCATAACAACTTTCTGTTATAATCATCTTGCTTAGAAACAGCTTATCATAATAAGCACTTTTGCTGCGCATGAACAAAGTGACTGTTCTAACAGGGATTACGTGAAGAAACTGTGACTTGGAAATTTGAGGTTAAGAAATTTTGAACTGTGGCGTTGAAAGCGTAAACAGTGACATCTTGGAGAATGAAAGACGGTTTAGAAGGTTTTAAGACATCCCAAATGATTAGGATTGTTACTAGGACGATGAAGAGGAAGATTATGATTCCTAGAAGATTTTTCTGAAGCGTTTGTGTTTGTTTCCTTTGTGGTGATTGCACTCTTTTACCGACATGGTTTTGAGGTTAAGGTTGTTGTTAAGGTTTTGTTTAGTGGAATTTGGAGAGAGTGAGGTTTGAAGTATTTGAGAGAGGAGTGAAAAATGGTTGCTAGAGAGTGGTTTTTGTTAGGAAAATTAAGAAGGTGGGAAATGGGTTGGAAGTTTATCGCTTTCAAGGTGTTATAGTTTATTTAGAAATAATAGTGATGATGATGATGTGTTTGAAAAGATGTGATAAGATTATGTTACTACATGGGAGAAGAATAAATATTATATATATTATTAGCATGAATATGTTAGTTGGTTGAGGCTAATTTGTATGACATGTAAAAAAATTTGGATATTCAAATATATGTATTTTTTATTTCATATCCTATCTTCTTTCTTTTTAGACTTAATAGCAATTTTGGCCCCTCTATGTTTTAAGAAGTTGCGATTTTAGTCACCTAATTAATTAAACTACAAAATCGTCCTTTAAGTATTGATTTTTTTGCAGTTTTGGTCCCCAAGTCAATTTTGACCAAGTCAAAGCTGACATGGACGCCACATATGTATTTTTTATTTTTATTTATTTTTTAATTATTAAAAAATTAAAAAAATAAATAAAAAGTATTTTTTAATTAAAAAAATATAT
Source organism: Medicago truncatula (assembly GCF_003473485.1). Classification (NCBI taxonomy): domain Eukaryota; kingdom Viridiplantae; phylum Streptophyta; class Magnoliopsida; order Fabales; family Fabaceae; genus Medicago; species Medicago truncatula. The sequence continues at coordinate 50,103,643 of NC_053048.1, forward strand.
TAAAAAATTAAAAAAATAAATAAATACACACGTGACGTTCATGTGTGCATTGACTTGGTCAAAATTGGTCTGGGTGACCAAAACTGCAAAAAAGTTAATACTTAAGGGGCGGTTTTGTAGTTTATTTAGTTAGGGGGCCAAAATTGTAACTTCTTGAAACATAGGGGGCCAAATCTGCTATTAAGCCTTCTTTTTATTACTAGGACGATGAAGAGGAAGATTATGATTCGCCAGAAGAGTTTTATGAAGCGTTTGTGTTTCTTTCCTTTGTGGTGGTTGCACTCTTTTACCGACATGGTTTTGAGGTTGAAGTTGAGGTTGTTGTTAAAGTTTTGTTTAGTGGAATTTGGAAAAAGTAAGGTTTGAAGTATTTGAGAGAGGAGTGAAAAATGGTAGCTAGAGAGTGATTTTTGTTAGGAAAATTAAGAAGGTGGGAAATGGGTTGGAAGTTTATCCTTTTCAAATATTATAGTTTATTTAGAAATAATAGTGATGATGATGATGTGTTTGAAAAGATGTGATAAGATTATATTACTACATAGGAGAAGAATAAATATTATATATATTATTAGCATGAATATGTTAGCTGGTTGAGGCTAACATGTGGTTTTTGGTGCAAGAAAAGTATACAATTCATATCACACTATATGCATATATTTTCCTCAAAAAACACTTCATTATTTGGCATTCTTCACTGATTAGTCATCCATGTTCTTGTTTATATAATAGTATCAATTATCAACGGTACGTCTCCCATCAATTAGTATTTGTTTAAGAAAAACTTTGGGTAGGTAGGTAAATACCGACAACGAGAAGGTTCTTTTCAGACGAAATACAGTACATGTCTATAGAATTTTTAATTATGGTAATATTTTATTGGACTTATTCTTTGTCCATTTGTGCACCTCAAATATTTGTATATGACCCTGTTAAGAGAGAGGTAGTACGAATATGAGGTAGGACTAGGAGGAGAGAAATTTGGGGGCAATATAAAGTCCAAATGTGCAAGTGGAAGTGGTGGCCTAGCCAGCCAAAGATACAGCCAACACTGCAAGAGAATTATCCCTTGCATTTGCACTGACTTTGAGGATGGATATTCAGATCCCAATGTTTATACTTCCAACGAAGAGATTTCTTGGAACTTCAAAAGACTTCTGAACCACATTACTTTTACTTTGTACGATTCACAAGCTAGAGTTTGAAGATATTTCAGTCTGTTTTTAAATAGAAGTAAAATTTAGTATATCTGTTCTTAATTATAAGGTTTTTTTTGAAAAAATAACGGAAATTAAGATAGTGTATATTTGTATTAAATATGTTTGTAATTATAATTGTTTTTACAAATTTATCCTTCAAGAGAGAGAGTTGGTTTATATTTTCAACATGTTATTTATTGCTGATTGAAGAAAAAGATGAATAATAAATAAGGGCATGTATGTAAAGAAATAACTAATGTAGTTGGAAATAGCAAATGAGTTTTATAAAAAGGGACAAAAAATTTTTCTCAAAAGGGTCTTATAATTAGGGGCGGAGGTAGTACTTTTTAGGTTCATTAAATTAATGAGGTAGTACTTTTTAGGTTCATACCACATACATAATTAATTCAATGAACCTAAAAAGTAAATTTTGCTTATATTTAAAAACGGAGGAGTATTTATTGAATGGATCATGCTAACTTGTGCCCTTAAGTCACAAGTTAAGAAGTTTAAAATGGAAATTAAAAATAATTTTATTTTGAAAATATAAATTTTTACAACTTTTAAGATATTGAATACATAAATTTCAACAAAAACAATCTTCTGCTTTTGCTTTCTTAATTCATGTCCCAAAGACACAAGTTAACATTTCTCTTATTTGAATAGTTTGATTCTTCAATTAGATTTTTAGTAACATTTGCATTTATAGATTCTTCATCGAGTTTAGTTTGGTCATTAACCTAAAACCCATCAATTGGGCCACTTCTCAAAAATTTCAAAATCAAACATCCAATGAAAAATCACCAATAGAAACATTAAAACAAACCAAAGAAGACTATGATATCTCAATCCTAACTTAGATAAATAAATGACCTTCTAGAAACATTAATCTAAAGTCGTCCATTGTTAGATTATTAGTTTTGTGTGTATAAATAAATGTTGGATAACATCGTGAAATTTAGAAGTAACACGAGGTAATGTTGGCGTTGCTCTTTCTAAAACTCATTTGGTCATTTTTCAAAACTAATCTATTGGATCATTAACCCAAAACCCATCAATTAGGTTCCAAAGACTTCAAAATCAAACTTCCGTTGGAAAATTACCAATAGAAATATCAAAATAGATTGTGATATCCCATTCCGCTCACTGTAACTTTTCAAGAACAAGGGTTAGTTAGTCTCTCCAACAAAATTTGGGCATATATTGTGGATGAGGAAGAGGAACAAGAATATTAATCAATTTATTAAGTTTTTTAATTGATTAGTTAATCAAGCGAATTCTACCTTCCAAAATTTCCATTTTGTAGTTTGTACTTAAGTTTCTTTCCTTAATATCAAATGTAGGTCCCGTTTATTTTAGATTTTTTTTGTATTTTTAAAAATGCATTTTTTGGAAATTTACTCAAAAATAGTTTAAGTTATTTCAAACTCATTTGTTATAAGTTAAAAAATAGATTTTGATATTCACTAACTTAAATATTCATTGTTCGAGATATTACAGTAAGCATCATAATTTTTTTCTTCAAAAATGATTTTTATAAAAAGCTATTTGAAATAGTTTATTTTTAGAGATTTTTTTAAAATTTTAATATCCAAAAAAATTATAACAAAATGATGAAATACTAAGAATGACATTTTAAGATAAACTATTCAACTTGTCAAAAAAAAGATAAACTATTCAAACGAATTATTCATTTAAAGTTTTCCTTAAAATTTCTTTGTTAAAAAATTATAACAAAAACATATTACACTACAAAAATCTATTTTGAAAAAAGCTATAACGAACGAGCCCATATTTTAAGAAAACGGGTCGACCTGTAGTTAACTATAGTCCGGTGGTTCAATCATTTTTAAGTCGGTTAATATCGACTTAAAAAATTATTAGACCATTTTAAAAAGTGTCTAACTGTAGTTAACTATAGTTGAAAAAGTTAAATTGTAGTTAATTATAGTTGGATCCGTTTTTTTTAGCAATTTCTCCCGTGAAAGAAAGTAACTTTAAGAAATTTGGGGCCCTTATAATTGGAGATCCAGGTCTGTAGAATTGAATGCTCCTTACCTTGGTCGCCCTAGCACTAGTGCAACACATTTGAAATTCTTAAAAGGAAAGTTTGACTGATATGTAATATTACCTGGTTTGAGAGTTTTGATGACCAATTTACGTTAAAAATATTCTTGAAGGAAAATAATTTAGTAGAATTGAGTCTTCATGATTCACCATGGACAAGAAAAGTTCCAATATTCAAATATCACTTATAAATGTACTTAGACCATCCTTATTAGGGAGATCTCAAATTTTAAAGACTTGATATCTATTAGGTACTCATATTTGGGAGTTTTTTTTAGGTCCTACAAGATCCAATGTCTCACTTAAGACCTCAATCTTAAGTGGGATTGCATTTTTTTAATATTAAAAAATTGAAATATAATGATATGAAGTTATCGATAATTAATTAGTGAGTCCCAAATCTTAAGCGACATGCGTTCATCCGGCGGGCTTCTTGTCCATGTGTCAGTGTTAGATTGGCCTTCTAGCTGGTTCAGAACAACTTACCTCAGGTGTTTTGTGTGAATTGTTTCTATGAACATTGTTTTTTTAGGGAACGAACATTGTTTTTTTTTTTTTTTTTGATAAATGGGAATGAACATTGTTAACATTAGAGGAATTTAATCATTTAATATACTTTTTATTGAGGAAATGAATAAAAAATTAAAACTATAGGGAATAACATGCTTACAGAGTAGTACAGAAGATTTGCTTCACGAACTTATGTGGTTTTTATGCAAACAGAATTGCTTAAATTGTTTGCATTTGTTTCATCTTTATGTCAGACTCCAACTCTTATTTAGACCTCATATGTGGACTACAAATTATGAAATGGTTGAAAAAATGCTTTAATTTAATTTGTTTGTTATCTTCCATCCATTTTTTCATCAGTCTGGTGGCTAATTTGCAATTTTGTTAAGGACTGAAAATGAATTACGTACCTCTTACAGTTATGCAAGAAAAGTAATGCAATGAAGGGCCTCTTATCACTGTTTTTTGTTTCTCTATATATCAAATGAATGAGAGACTTGTTATTTATTTTTCTCTTTATCTCGCATCGGTGAGTTTTGACTTCTTCAATAATTTCATGATTTATTGGTACTGAACTCAATTTTTTAGGTTGTTTTCTTACTTTTGCTTAATCTGTTCTCATACAAGTTTGAGGTCTCTCTTTGCCAAATCAACACTGTCTTACTAAGTTCATCAAAAATTAGCCCAGTGCTTAAGTCTAAACTTTTTGTGTTTTATATATATTCAACACTTTATTTTATCACTTTCTCTCTTTTCTTATCACATCACCGACGTATCAGGATTCTACACTTTTTTACTTCCATATATCTTCTAACCCTTTTTCTTCTATCATTGCATCTCATTTCAAGGACCTTGTGTGAATTGGAGTGCAAAAATGGACAAAAAATTGGACTAGCAACAGAATGGTATTGAGCGAAAGCCGGCCCGACTTGTAGCGAAAGCCACAAGCATTGTAGAGTGTTTTTGGACCCCTTGGCCCTTCCGGCCATTATGGAGTCTTGGTTATATCACAATGCGTGCATTTCCTAACATGTATCAAAGCTTTCTGATCGTCGCAGTTAGCCGAAGCAAGAGAACGTGGAACTATTTTCTTTTTCTTCTTGGTCACTCCATAAACTAACTTTGGTTTCTTTGCACCAATTTGAGACTCACAAATTTTTTCAAAATCTGAAAATGGTGCCTTGGTTGAGATGAAACTAGGTAGCCCCTTTTGCTCGACAAAGAGGAAGTAGGGTAAATGAGCTGCCTGGCAGAACGATGGTGAAGGTTGCGGGGGCATGGACGCTTGGTGCGTGCACGACAAGGCACGGGAAAGTAAATCCATGTGGGGATTTCGCCGGAGCAAGAACTGCTACTTTCAATGAAAGAAAGCTAACTTGCTATATGGAATTGATTGTGCATAGAGTCCTCCTTGGTGACATATGATGATGAATATGCTGCTCCACTTTCTTCATTGTGAGACTCCTCACAATATGAATCCTCCACAAAACGGGGCACCCATTCCAGTGAAAGAATGTCTGGATCAACAAAATTGGATACCCATTCCAATGAAATAATGTCTCTGTACAGTAATAATAAAAACAAGGCATTGATCAAAATCACATTTTTATTAAAAGGACAAAACTAATTAGGTTCACATTTTTAAATAGTGCTTTTATTAGTTAGTTCTATGATGCATAGTGCGATTAATATAATCTATGAGTGATATAAGTTTTGCATCATGTATAATTCTTTGTTTTTATCATTGGATCTAAAAGTCATATCGAATTAAATGAAATTTAACGAAACTTGTAGATCTAATTGTGAAAAATACACTTGTACACATCGCAAGACTATTTTACTTATGCATATTAAAAAAATCTTGTTTCTACAACCTCTATTATAATTCAACAAATTATATAACTAATGTTCACTACAATGGGATGATTTAGCTCACCAATGGGATGATTTCATTCTCTCCCTAGTTTACTTGATTTGATGAGATAAGATTTTGGTATATGTTGGATCTAATCTTCAAATCTCTTTACCCTTGAGTTTTTTTTTTCTTTGATGGGTTATTATTTCTCTAGGCGTGCTTGATCTCACTAAACACTTTCATCTCTTTAATTTTGGCCGAAAAGAAAGTGACATTGACGAGGATGAAGAAGAGGAAGGAAATTTTTTTCCTGGGTTATCTCTCACTGGAAGAAAATTTTCTAGGTTTTTTGAATGAATATGTATGAAGGTTAAGAAGAGGACAAATGGTAGAAAATTTGGTTTGGGCATTGAATCTAATAGGAATGATTTTATGCATGTTGAATTTTTGAATGATTTTGAATCTAATAAAGTGATTTCAAGGTTGTTGTTTTTAGATTTTTTTTATTCTAGGTTTTTGTGAAGGTTGGATGAAGATCGTGTTAAAGATGATGAAGAAATAGAAGGAGGAAGATGAAGAAAATGAAAGAAAAATTATGTGTTGGTGGTTCACTATTATAGATTCAACGGTCTTGAATGATCCAAGGGTCTATTTTGTTTCAAAATGATCAAAGGATTAAAATTAAATAAATTAATAAAGTTTATGGTGGATCATCAACAATGTTGGTCCACCTTAGACATTTTGGGTTAAAGTTAGTAGAGCGGGACCAAATTGACTTACAGAGATGAAATTAAGGAACTAGAACGTAACGTTAATAAGTTATCAGACCAAAATAAAAACAACAAATAATTAGATAAGAGACCAAATATGCAATTTAACCATTGTTAAAAAAAATCAAAAAAGTGTTACACCAAAACACTATTTTTTAAATATGTTTTAATGGGATATAACTAATTTTTTAATTGGTAATTTAAATAATATAATAAAAATGAAAGGTAAATTTTTCTTTTATATATTCTTATATCCACCAAAGATGAGTGTTTTAGGGATAATTTTTAACCCTAGATCACCTCTCCAAATTGTTTTTCTCCTTCACTTTCATTTAAATAAGTGAATTTCACATCTATTTAGTATTTTTTCGTGATTTCGTCGTCTTAGTGCGGCGTTGTTTTGTTCTTCATCTTTATGCGACATTGTTTGTCTTTCATGTCTTGTTCATGCGTTTGTTTGGTTTAGATTGTGAGATCAACTTTGATCTAGGGAAAATTCAATCAATGACTTTGAAGTTGTCAATGTTGCAGAGCTAGAGACATGAGTATTCTGTAGACATGAATATAGTCATATTTATAGACTTTTGTGTTTTGTCGTTTTATGTTATTAACATGAATGTTGTGATCTTGTTTGTAGACATCCTTCTTGTTTTTAGAGAATTTATATTGTATCGATTTACTTCGTAAATATGAATGTATATATCATTTATTTTTAGTCAAAAAAAAAAATAAAGATAAATCTCCACTCAAACAAAAAGAAAGGTAAAATTCTTATAAAAAATAATAAATATATTTGACGGAATTTGATAAAGTAATATTTTTGTTGTTTTATTTCTTCAATTTGCAGTATGAAATAAAGCAAATGTTATACTTCATAATTTTCATGAAATGAACACAAATTAAAACATTGAACATGCACACTCCACCCCTAATCCATTGTTAAATCATTAACATGCTACACTACCCAATAATTCCCAAGTAACGTTGTTAATGTTGGACGATGGAATTCCAAAGTTCAAAGGTTTGCATGTAACCTTCAAGCGATATTCACTCGGATGAAACAACCCATCCATCTTAATCAAAGTATTCACCACCACCCCAAATTGCACAAATCCACGAACTCTTCCATCAGTAATACCGAAAGATACACTGTTATCCACAAAATAATCGAGAACTTCGAATTGTACTCGTAACATGGTCTTGCTATGTGTTGGTTGGTGAAAAGGTGCGAGACGAGTGTATGCTAGAACACCATATTCATCATCACCGTAAAAGACACTGGCAGCAACGGCGTCGTATGTGATATCGAGTTTTTTGTTAGGGTTTGAGACAATGAGTGTGATGTCCCATTTTGCATTGAGACCGGAGCCGGTCAAATTGAATGAGGTAAGTGAAGCTGAATTGACACTGAACTCAGGGATACGGGGTTTGAGAACAAAATAGCCGATCAAGGAGATTAAGCCGAAGAGAGCTACGATGGCGGTCATGACAGAGATGAAGCCGCAGAGGAAGGATCTTACAACAGCCGGGGGTTCTTCTTCATATGTGAAGGTGGTTGCTGGTGCTTGATAGAATGTGGTGGGGTATGAAGATGGAGGTGGTGGAGGAGGAGATGAATAGGGGTAGGAAGCGCCGCCGGAGTAGCTGCCCGGGGGTGGATTCTGTGGAGGTGGATAGGAGGTGTTGTTCTTTTTGTCGTTGCTGGATGTTGCCATTGGGTTAAAGACAAAGCGTTTAAGAGAGGGTTAGGGTATGACTTGTGAGAAAGTTTATTATATTAAGGTTTAAGAGATAGATAGAGAAAGAGAAACAAATGAATAAATAAATAAGAGAAATTGGTAAAGACGTACCACAGTTATTGTGTTCTTTTAATTGATTTAGTATACCAAGAGGAGAAAGTTTTGAACGCGTATTACCGTATATACACCTTAATCAAGAAAAGAAAAAATAAATAAAAAGGATTAAAGGAGAAAGAGGAAAATAAAAGTGTGATACGTTATATCTATTTTAAAAAATAAATAATTCCAAAAAAGTGTGTTACTTAAAGTTTTCAACTTGATTTCAACTCTCTTTTTTCGACCATGATTAAGTCCACATTCCTTTGAATCTTGTTTGAAGCCTGACAACTTTTTTCTTTGTAAAAGATGTCTCTATGGATAGACCACCAAGGTGAATATTGTTTATAAATTAGGTAGGGTTAATCTTGTTTTTGGCCGCTGTAATATAGTGCACTTTTGATTTTAGCTTTTGTAAATTATTTTTTTAGATTTCACTTTTGAGAAATGAAGATTCTTCAAGATTGGCCCCTCACCCAAATGTGTCAGCAGAATCTCCTATATGACAATGACGTGTCAAATTTTTTTCATGCCACGTTTGTAAATGAACGTTCCGTGGAATTTGTGGTTTTTTTTTAAATAAAAATTAAAAAAATGAAAAAAACTTAAAAAATTAATAAAAATAATGAAAAAAAATCTAGAAAAATTATAAATATAATTTTAAAGAACGTGAAATTTAAAAACGTCACGTCATTTATAATTTAAAAAAATATATAATTTTAAAAAACGTGGAATTTAAAAACGAAAAAAAATCTTAAAAAATTAAAACAAAACCTGGAAATTTTATGAAAAAATTAATAAAAATAAAGAATGATTAAAAAAACGGGTAAAAACAAAAATAATGAAAAAATTAAAAAGAATCTAGAAAAGATTAATATATATCAAAATTTTCTAAAAATTAATATATTTAGAAAAAAAATCAAATTTCAAGATTTTTTTCAATTCCGGTAAAATTAAAAAATTATGGAAAAAAATTGACACGCGTGGCATAAAAAAATTGACACGTCACTGCCACATAGCAGATTCTGCTGACACATTGGGGTTAGGAGCCAATCCTGAAGAATCTTCATTTTTCAAGGGTGAAATCTAAAAAAAAAAAAAAATTACAAAGGCTAAAACCAAAAATTTACTATATTACAAGGGCTAAAAACACTAAAATTATGTATTATTTGCTTTGAGTTATGTGAGTCTTTACCATTTTACTTTAGTAAAAGACTAATTGGTGGATAAGGGGTAAATAAATGAGTATCACTTTTCCTTGAAAAAAAATGAGTGTAAGTTTTGTTTATGAAACTATTTTTAACTTTAAGTTCCAAGAGTTGTGAGATTTTTTGTTACCAAAACATCTCTCAAAGTATTATTTTAAAATTACGTCGATGAAAATCAAACAGCTAATAAATTTCATTTAGTAATCCGTCAAAAGAAATTCATTTAGTTTTGTCAAAAAAAATTCCTTTAGTAAAATTATTCCTTTTTCTTCATTTGTTTATGATTCTCTTCAACTTGTAAAAAAATTTATTATATAAATTTTTTTTTTTAAAATGAAGTGACATATATATCTTTTTACCTTTAAAAAAGCATATATATCTTTTTCAAAATAAAATTTTAAATGGAATTACTTTGAAACCAGTGACAATTCTTTTTTAAGACTTTCTTTCTTAACAATTTCTTATTCCGTTTCCATGCTAAAATCTTGAAAAATATAAAAGGTACACTACGTATAGAAACAATTGTACAAATATAGCAGTTTAATTTCTTTTTAAGTGTGATAAAGGATTAAATATAAAGAAATTTATATGGAACATTTCTGGTTATTAATTTCGATCATAGTTTTAAAAACTGGATTGATCATCAACTCGGTAAGGTGTTGGGTCTTTTCTCTGAGTCAATAGTCGAATCAGTGGGTGACTTGTCGAATCACATGAAAAAATCAGATTAAATCGGTTGATTCGGTTGTATCACTCGATCTCTATAAAAAAAATATGGTATTACATTGGATGTTTTGTTCTCTAAAAAATAAACATTATAGATTAGCCTTTCAAAGTAATAATATTAATGGGTCCATGTGAAGTTAGGCCCGGATCTTATAATCAAAAGTTCTAATGATAAATCAAGTAATTGGACTGAAGTGATTAATAAATTTTATTAAGAACAATTTGTTATCGGATTTTACTTACGTTTTGATCGAACTACATATTATTCAAGTTTTTTTTTTTTTTTCCCTTCCTGAGAACCGGATATTGATTTGGAGGAAGTACACTATAAAAAGTTGTTTGTCATTTAAGTTTTCCAACCGGAAAACTCATTCTTGATTTTATCAGTACCTACTTTATTTATCGTTTAGTGAATTATTATCAAATCTCTTGGGTTTTTTTAGAGACAAGCTAACGTAACAACCCATAAGCCATAACTTAGCTAGGGCAATTATACTATGGTTGATTCTCAAATTTTAGTTGATGTTATATTACATTGTTGATGCTATCGTTAATGATTTTTTGTTGTGTGTTCGGAAGTCAAACATCATATCTTGCATATATTATGCATTATCTTTATCAAATGAGTTAAATCTACGGGACCTATTGGTAATGATATGAAATATTTAAGTTTACTTTTGTCGAAAAAAAAAAACTCATTCTTAATGTTTATAACATTAACAAAATAAAATTCAACTTGTTCAAAAAAAAACAAAAAAAAAATTCAATAAAAAGTGTATTTATATAAACTTTAATCGTTTAACAATTATGTACTATTTTTTTTTATCTTAATTGCACTTTTAGTCTTCGTAATGTTCTACATAGTTTGAATTTCTTTTGAGAAAACAATATTTTTAGTGTTTTTCATTTTTTATTAAAGTTTTATTTATTTTTGTAAAAAGCTAATGATATTTTCTTAGAAGATTTTTTTTAATGATATGAAAAATAATACACCCTCCGGTCACTATTATAAGCAAAAATTAACATTTTAAATTCATTTATTAAATGATGTATGCAGACTATATTAAAAATTATATACATCATTAATTAAATAAATCTAAAATATAAAATTTTACTTATAATAGTGAAGGGTGTAAGATTTAATCGACATATGCATTGTCACACCATCTTGCGACTTGTTAGTTAATTATTCCGAAAATTTCTACAATTCAGTTGTGAAGAACACTTTCATTTTTTTAATATAACTGTGGAAAATCACTTACTTGATTTATATTTTTTTAAGGAAAACCAAAGACAAACTAAAATAACATTAACTACCTACTAAACTCATATGGGTTGGTTTCGTGTATTGATTCAGGAACTTAAAGTGTACTCCTTAAAGTCTCAGATTTGATTCTCTCTTTGACTTCTTAAAAACCATATTTAGTTTAGTCTTGAAAACACTTTTACCTTTTTTTTTTTAATTTGTAGTCTAGTCTTCAAAACACTTTTAATTTTTTTTTTAATTTATTATGAGTATTGTAATTAAATACATAGAAATTAGGTGGAAATTGTAAAAATTGATTAATTTTTTTATTTAACACCTTAAATATTTCATTTAGCTTTTTGTAAAAAAATATTTTTTTATATATTTTGTTTGTTTTAATGAAATAATTCAACCCCAAACAAATATTTAAAAGTTATTTCAAGAGTCACAAAAAGACAATTTGGTCTTCTTTTTTATATGGATATGCTTAATTATATATATATAGAAGGTGTATCAAGTGAGAGGACATTTTATAATGAGAGATGAGAGCATTAAATTAGGACCCTAGGATCAAATTGAAAGGTGGAGATGATATTTCACGTAATGTGGTGTATGACTACCTGATTGCCTTTCCTTCTCCAGGCTTGTTAGCGTTTCTTCTTATGTGATTTTCTAACTTCCTTTCCTTTTTCGATCTTTTCTATTCCACTACTCTTCTTCCTGTTCCATTTTTCTATCATTCTCATGTCTCTTTCTAGTTTTGCAATTTCACTCTTGATTTTTAAGTTGAAATTTGGATTTTGGTTTTTTTGATTGAGAATTGAGATTCGTTTGAGAATTTGAAATCGGTGGTTACGAACATGTTTGCAAAATGCAATCAAACATTGAAAAGCACTGCTATTCAAAGAAGGATTGTTCAAAGAACATGTTTGTTCTTCCCCTAAAAAAAGGATTGTTCTTAATTCTCTCTACAATCAAAGGCATCAATTTTTATGAAATACCATTATTTAAATTAATTTAATTTCATGATTGGATGGAGTTTTTCCTTAAATGAATGGAGTAGAAGATGAAGAGCAAACACAACATCAATGAACTGGAAAAATTAATTGGATAGAAGTAGAACTCTCAATACTTCTGATTTCTGAAGAAGAATGAACATGCAAAACACGTGCAGTTTTATGAAGAAGCATAAACCTGCAAAACGTAAAGATTTCTCTGAGGAAGAAAGGTGTGCGTGCGACAAACTTGAAGAAAGCAATAATCATGGTTTTTTTTCTTCTTCTTATGGGCATAGGTTCCTCTACTAATTTTCTCGGCAAAAGCAATCCAACAAGATCTGAACCCTTAATTTTAATCCAAGGGCTGTTGTTTGTTCCTCTCATATCTCATTATAAAATGTCATCTCACTTGATACACCCTCTATATATATATATATATATATTTTAAAGAAGCCAAAATGGAATTATATTAACAATAAAAGAGAAATCCCCAAAGTACAAGATGTGCCTTTGAGACTACTGCAAAGAACCAAGCTTTGCATCATAGTACACGAACACAGCTCAAACAACATTAACCAATACCCAAACAAACAAGAGGGTTTGACTACCACTGCTCAGAGCCAAAAACAAAACAAGCTTTTTTAGCTTTCAACCATCCTAAAGAAAACATCTTAACCTTGTCTAATAAACGGGGAATGGGAGTAACCACATTATTAAACAGGCGATTGTTTTGTTCATTCCAAACAAGCCAAGCGCACAAAAGCCAAATGAGTTACATAAAAGCCCGTCGAGCTCTACCACCACCTGTCAAATGAGTAAACTGCAGAAAATGGTCAGATATATTATCAGTGTTGACTCCACAACACTCAATCCAATCCCGCACCAAGTGCCAAAGTGAACCAAAAGAGTTGCACAATAAAAAGAGATGTTGCGCCGACTCTGAATGTTTGCACCCAGCAACACAAAAGGACAAATCATGCGACAGAATCCCCCTAGCCAGCAGGTTAGACTTTGTTGGTAACCGATCGTTGATGAGCCTCCACGCAAAAACTGACACCTTCAGGGGAACCTAATGGTGCCACACCAAATCCACAACACTATCTGTATCAGAAGATTGCTAAGCAGTTAATAAATTATAAGCACTGCAAACTGTGTAACCACCTGACGGATTCGCAAGCCAAACCCATCTATCTGAAACATTCGGAAACAAGGAAACATTAAAGAGTAACGCCCTACACTCTGCTAACATCTCCTCCTCCCATTGCCACAACCTGCGCCTCCACCTCCACAAATCTCCCCATTGTTGCGAACTAGTAGAGAACAAGTCTGCCACCGACAAAGACTTATATATTCTCCGACAAAACAAACAACAGGCGAAAAGGCTCACAAAAGGGTACCTCACCTAACCACCTATATATAACTTTATTTTCTTATTGTTCGATAATTATTATCATTATTTAGGTAAAATAATAACTATTTTATTCCCCTAAATAAATTATTTTACTATATTAAGTATACTAAATACGACTTTTTTAATTTTTATATGGCAAGGGACATAAATGTTCGATTCTCGTTGGGGATGAGGATGATAATAAGATAAATTCTAACTCAAATGAAAAATATGTACAAATTTTTTTCAGGATATTCGGTGGCCCGAGTAGTGAGCTAAAACTCACCTCACCCGCCGCGTTGCCATACCTATTGGTACCAAATTCGTAAATAAGAGAAAATAGAGTGATTTTTACTTTTTATATGGCAAGGGACATAAAAATTTGATTCTCGTTGGGGATGAGGATGATAATACAAATTCTAACTCATGAAAAACATATACAATTTTTTTCCGGATATTCAATGGCCGGAATGGTGACCTAAAATTCACCTCACCCACCGCACTGCCATACCTAACTCATGTACCAAATTCATAAATAAGAAAAAATAGAGTGATCAAGATAAAATTTGATGTTTTTTGTTTTCTTTCAATACTCATGATATGAGACATATTTTAACTAGAAGCAAATTTCAACAGTTCTTCATCTCTAAATATAAGACTCATACCCAAATATACTAATTAATTTTATTAAAGCACCATAGCTTAAAGACAGTAAATAAATCAACAACAAGCATACTCCCCCCATTACATAATATCATATCTCACATTTTACAGGATGCTGTAAAACCCAAGTAGGAGTGTTGGACGGGACAAAGTTCAGAGGGGAGCACGTAACCTGCAAAGCCCTTTCCTTCGGCTGAAACAAACCCTTACGCTTGATAACAGCATTAAACACAACTCCAAATTTCACCGATCCACGAAACCGTTCGTCGGTAATGCCTTTAACAATTGCGCTACCGACGAGCTTATCGACAACCTCAACATGGACTCCAAATAAAGTCTTACTCTTTTTTGGTTGGTAGAAAGATTGAATATGAGGCTTGGCTAGAAAACCAAAATTATCTTTCTTTTCGCCGTAAAAGACACCAACAGAAACGGCGTTGTAGGTGATGTCGAGTTTTTTGTTAGGGTTTGAGGCAATGAATGTGATGTCCCATTTTGCAGTGAGGTACTGCTGGTTGCTGGTGACAATGAGGGAGGTAAGTTGAGCTGTGTCGACTCGGATTTCGGGGTAGCGGGGTCTGAAAATGAAATACATGATCAAGATGATCACACCGAGGGATACTACAATGGCGGTCATGATGGAGAGGATGAGGCATAGACAGGAGTTCACGGCGGAGCGCGGCTGCTGTGGCTGGTACATGTTGAGGGTGAGTGATGTTGTTTGCTTTGATATATGGAAGCTATATAGTTAGATTTATGAGAGGGAGAAGTGGGAGGTAGAGCACTATGATGCAATGCTGTAAATGAAGAGAAACGGAGTGTATAAATAATAGAAATTGAGGAGAGTTAAGACCTTTTGATTTTGTTTTTAAGCTAAAAAATTTATTAAAGATAATATAAAAATTTCTTGTTCAAAAAGATAATATAAAAATTAGGGGACATAAATCTAATATAGAAAAAGAAAAGGTAAAACAAATAAAAATAAAAGACTTCATATTTTCGAGGTTTTTCCCAACACTTTCTCTATAATACTCGTTATCTTTTAGAAATTAAAGTGAGTCTACACTTTTGAAATGAGACCTACATAAAATGATAGAACTTACATTAGTTTTATCCGATAAAAGTGTGATTGTTAGAGTGGATTTTGAAAAAAGAATGTTGTTAACACTTCTATATAATTATTATCTTAAACATGTTACAAAATTACACCGGTATCATGTGATTATTAAAAAATGAGAAATGATATTTGTAAAATCACTTCATGACAACTTTTAGACAACTTTATCTCTCATACTCACATTATATTTTTACTCTCTCTCTCTTCTTTTTTCTCTCTCCATTGTTTTTGACCAATGAAAAGAAAGAAAAGGAAGGTTGTTAAATAGGTTGTACCAAATGGTTGTTCAAATATCATTGCGCTTAAAAAAAATCACCAAACAGATACTCCCTCCGTCCTAATTTATAAGCAAAAAACACTAATTCACATTTATTAAGAAAACTAACACTTAGTGATTTGAGGTATAATTTTTTGTGTTCTCCTTGGAATAAGTTTCATGGAAAGATGTAAAAATAATTCTCATTGGTTAAAAATTATGGAGAAAATAAAAAGGAGAACAAATTGAATGCAATTTGCATTTAATTTTACATTGGAAAAGATGATTTGTTTGAAAAAAACATAATAATAACATAAAAGTTGGTCTTTTTTGCTTATATTTTGAGACAAAGAATATGAGATTTTTTTGCTTATATTTTAGGACCGAGGGAGTATAATTTGAAGAAAAAAAATTAAAATTGTTTTTTTTTTAGAATTCTAATGAGTATCCTTAGGAGGTCCTAAAAGCAGCAAGTTTGTATAAAAATGATATAATTATTGTATTAACAAAAATACCAACTTGTATTTTCAAGACAAAATTTATTTTAATGAATTTCTTAATTAATGTCTTTAGGATTCTCATTATCAATTGTTCAAAAAAAAGGATTCTCATGATCAAAATATTTTTTTTTTAGATAAATGTTAGAGTCATACCCACAAACACTCTCTTTTAACACATCCAATTAGAATTAGCCATGTGTCTTATTTTTTTATTTCACTTAACCTGAGACTTGTTCAACCGGTAGCCACCGTCTTCTTCAATTTCCATTTTTTCTCTATTTGTTTTTCTTTCCTCTCTAAAGGACGGCGTTCTCTCTCCACGACTATATCTTTTGATGCTTTCTTAAATAAGAAGCTAAATCGTATTTTCGAAACAAGAAGCTAAATGGAATTTAAGGAAAGAAAAACAAACAAGAAGCTAAATCGTATTTTTGAAAACACATCCGATCTGAGTTATATGTGAACTGCGTATGGAAAAGAGTGTACTGTTCGAGTGAAATTATGAAAACAACACATATCTTCTTCAATTTTTTTCCCTGTAATTATGCTGAATTAAAAATACTTAGACGTGAAACAATAGGACAATCCCACACCGCAGCCTTAACTTCAGTCTCAGTAAACGGGTAAATAAGGGAATTTTCTTCCGCAACAGATAATCTTTTAAAAAGCAAATCATCCACCCTAGGCCTATTCATGACATCTGTGGCATAAGAGTGCTCCTCTGAAAGTCTCTATTTGCGCGTGGCGTCTTCTCCGCAATAGATGGCCAACAAAGGATAACTTGGTGCGACGAGGTGTTATTTCTTATGATACTCAATTTTGTGTTACAGGATGTGGACAAAATGAAACAATAGACCACTTAATTATTCATTGTCCTATTTTTGGAGCTCTCTGGCAGCAAATTAAAACTTGGATCGGTGTGTTTTTTGTGGATCCTCATCAGGTTTTGGACCATTATTATCAGTTTGTTTATTCTTCAGGTGATTATGCTCCAAGAAGGTCTTTTCTTCATTTGATTTGGCTTTGTGGTATTTGGGTTCTTTGGAATGAAAGAAATAATAGATTGTTTGTCAACACAGCTAATACAACAGAGCAACTTCTTGAGAAGGTTAAGATTACATCTCTCAAATGGTTGAAAGCAAAAAATGTGTGCTTTCCTTTTGGTTATCATTTATGGCGGCAGCGTCCCCTTGCTTGTTTAGGGATTGACTGATGTATGATGTATTTTTCGTTCATATCTTTTGTGGTTTGATTGGAACTATTTTGTAACTTTGTTTTGTCTCCTTTGGCACTCCTTGTGCTAGGGAACAAAACTCTTTATTAATATATCTCATTTTAGCTTGTTCAAAAAAAAAGTTTTTGTTTCACTACCTCTTCTCTCTCTTCTTCCATTTCTCTCTCCGTCTGGTAAATTAAAATTAAAATAGTAAAAAAAAATCAAAATGTTTAGCTACAGGTTGAATAGGTTTCAGGTTAATTGAAATAAAAAAAGTGGGACAGTTGGGTAATTTTAATTGGATGTATTAAAAGAGAATGTTACTGGGTGAGACCCTAGCATTTCTATTTTTTTTTAAGGAATTAAGCTCTTGAATATTGTGGAAAAACTCTTGTTTGAATGAGGGAACTCGTTAGTCATTGTCATGCACCGGCGAAAACTGTGTTAATATCTTTGTAACCCAAAAATAAAGAGTCCAAATAGAGCAGTGTGAAATGATTAATTGCATTATAAATTTATGTATCACGTATGACATGGTAACTAATTTCGATTCCTTAAGAGCTAAGATGCAAACTCTTGACAGAGATGAAATATCCTGCTTCTTTATTGAAATGTCAATGGGAGCCGAAAATAAATTGGTGTAACTTAAGGTAATGTTACCTTTTTTTTTTCTTTTTGAATGGTTAATTTATTCTTACTTACTTTTTATCCTCCAACACTATAGTACCGTTTGGCCCGGTTTTTTTTTCCAGCTTTTCTACAATTTTAAGAAGAAGTTAGGCCAAACACAATATCAATAAAGTACCTTCGAAAAAAGTACTTTTTTAGAATACATAAAATTGAATGGAATGAGCTTTAACCAAAAGTTGTTGAATGCTATTTCAATTTGTTTTTTTCTTCCATTTTTTCTTTAACCGGTCCATATAATTTTTTTTAAAGGAGGATCAATTTAATTTTATTATCTATTTTTGAAGGAATTTTATTATCTTTTATCACTTATATATTTAATTTTAATATCGTTTAATTATCACAACCTCACAAATATTTTTATTCATGTTGTCATTAAATGACACCAAATATTTTTATTCTCTTTCTTCAACCTCACAAATATACACACACACATTAGCGTTTAGAGTAATATTTTATGTCTGTATGTTTGTTTTTTTTGTTACACTAATGCGTATAATTTTTTCAGTGTTGCGTAATGCGTACAATTATTATTTTTATAAAATTTTGATTTTAATTAAAAGTACTAGTATAGATGCCTAAAAAAATTATACTTATATATATTTTACACATTTATATTGTAACAAACTATGCATATCTTTTTCTTATTAAAAAAATTAAACATATCTTTTTCAATGACACCAACAATGTAACAAATATAATATTATATAATATAAATTCTTATCTTTTTAAATGACACCAAAAATATGATATTCTTATAACAAAATTTGTTATACAATATAGTTGGAAAAGAAAAAACAAACTATTATCTAGCTTAACTCAGTTGATATAGGCAATGTATAAATATATGCAAGGTCGTGGGTTCGAACCCCGGACATCACCAAAAAAATAATAAATTCAAAGTTTTGTACAATATTTTGCCAAATAACTTTAGAACTAAAAAAAAAATAAAAAAACCAAACAGCTTTAGCCTTTTTCTTAAAGAGCTTTATTTTAATTTTGTTTTGAAGTAGCTTTTAGACCGAAAAAAAAAACCTGACCAAACGGTACCTATATATGTAAAATTAGTGTCTTTTAGGAAAAGCATATTCAAATGAGATTTTCTATATTTTTGAATAAAGCAATTAGAAATTTCATCAACAAAAAAAAAAAAAAAAAAAAAAAAAAGATAACGTGATTAAAATAAAATCTACCTAAACATCTTGTATTATTTTCCTCTTTTGAGGGAATTAAGGAACCTCAATAAACCGATAAAGAAGTTACGAGTTTTATTGGCTTAATACATTCGTTGGTCCCTTAACTTAATTCTTTTTTTCAGTGTGGTCCCCTAACTAAAAAACGTCTCAAATTGATCACTTATGTCTTTTGTCGTTACCTTTTTTGTCATCTCCGTTAGTTTATTATTGACTAATATTTTTGATATAATTTCAACCATTATATTCGATTGCATGTCTATTGTATACAACAATGAACCACCAACGCCTAATTTTTCCCCTTTCTTCATCTTCTTCCTTCCATCACTTCTTCATATTTATAGGAAATTCATACAATTCATACAATACAATACAAAAAATAGTAATAATCATTAAAATCTATTTCATGATCTTTATTATTGTTCATCCCTAAATTCTAAGAACCATTAAAAATAATAATAATCGTGTGGGTGAATGGTTGTAAGATGGGTATGTGATTCCATAGCTCATCACTCAAACTAGTGAATCCTTAGTTTCATCATCATCTTCATGGAAAACAATGAGGGAAATAGAAATGGAGGTTGTTTAATTAATATTTTGACGGTTCTTAAAATCTGGGTTACTGCATCTGCAAGTATTATCATCCAACCAAACCTTTAGCAACAAACACAAACAAAACACAGAAATCCAAATTAACATATAAGCATAGTAAAATACAAAACCAACGTAAAAGACACAATATTTAAATAAAATAAATGAAAAACAAATATATTAGTTTTTTTTTAAAGAACAAATATATTAGTTTTTTTTTTTTTGAAGGAAGGACAAATATATTAGTTGAAATTGAAGGAAAACCCATATTTGGGAAAACGCATATAATAGTTGAATTTGAAGGAAACTCAGTTTTCGCCAGTGATGGATCTTGGCTCGCCAATTCCTTTCCTTTTAACCTTTTCCTTCTTCAAACCCTTCTTCTTCTCCTTCTTCTTTTATCTATGAAGTTTTTGTTGAAGATCATGAAGAGATGAGGGAAGAAGAAGATGAATCAATTTTATTAGGTGTGAATGGAGGGAGTAATATATTATGTTTCTATCATATCCTGATCATTAAAGAGCCTTAAGTGTTCTACGTTTCTATCATATTCTGATCATTAAAGAGTCCCAAATGTTCTACATTTGCAATTAAAAAAACCTCTTTTTTGAAAGGCACACATTTTTCAATTTTAAAAACAATGATATTTTTTTATAAGCTAAAAATTAATTTATGAAAAAACAAAAACAAAAAATTGGGGGACATATAATAATTCGATAAGAGTTAGATTTGAAATAAATTTTGACGATGATTAAAATATGCTTTTATCCTTTTGGTATTAAAAATAGGAGTTGTGAAAATCTGGAAATTGTAAGTGTCAACCAAATTAATCATTCAAATTTGCAAAATGATAATTTATATCTTTAAAATTATGTAAAAAAATATTGTTTTTTAACAAGGTTTAAAAAAAAAAACTTCAAAATATAGCACACTGGTCATTCGTTGTAGCGTTGAAAGACAGATGTTAGAGGAAGGTACATTCAGCTGGGACATGGGATGGGAGGGTTGTGTGTGATTTGAACTAGTGTTCTAAAGAAGATCAATATCATCATTTGCTTTAGTTGTTAAATATTTGACAAAGCAGACGAGAATAAAGTGGACAATAGATTTTGCAGGCAATGTGAGCCTCTGGGTTTGTTAAGGTTAGCACTTAGCATGTACTTCTGGTCTGAGAAAAGTCAACCAAAATTTAAAATATAAATAAATGATTAATTAGTTTGACTTTGGTTAAAAAATGTCATCTAATTGGATTCAGTTTTTGAGGTTGAAATTGGGTAAGTCACTTCAAACTTCAAAGTAAAATGACTTTGTAAAATTATGAAATGACTTGATTGTCAATTCTGTTGAGTTAGTCTATCTATTTTTTGGGTAGGTGTGAGTACCGCTTGTTCTTCATCATATATAAGCAGTTGATTTAGGATCACTTGTATTTTATTGCTTTCATTTTCAATAAAATTTTGTTGAAATTTAAAAAAAAAATGAAATGACAAGAAGATATGTTTAATTAATATCTAATTTTTCCAAATAATTTGGAAGGAGTAAAACTGAGAGAAAAATGACCAGTTAATTGAATTAGCTTATCAAAATAAGCTATAACCTAGTAAAAAATTTACATGCTCGTAGAAAAAAATTGTTACCAAACAAGTTTTTTTTTTTTTGGTCATATGAACTTATAAGCCATAAACTCAATATTTGGTATCATCAAACAACTTCCCAAAATTGATACAAAGAATTATTAAGGCTTAATTGATCTGTCGGTCCCTTAACTTATTTCTTTTATTCAATTTGGTCTCATAAGTTTTAACTTTCTCAAACACGTCCCTTAACTTATTTCTTTTATTCAATTTGGTCCAATTTTGATAATTTTAATCCCCTAAAAAAAGAGACCGTTGGATTACAGAGGTCTATCAGATTTTATAGTGTATCACCAGCACCTAATTTATTTGCTTTCTTCTTCTTCTTCCATCATCTTCATCTTCATTCATCCTTCAATCATCTTCATAAAATAAAATAAAAAAAACTCAGATTCAATTCCAACACCTAAAATCCCAAATTCAAAACTCAAAATCAAACCAAAAACAAAAAATTATGGTATTCTATATTCTTGATTTCCTCTCCTTGATTTCCTCAATAAGCTCGTTAGCATCACCAACCTTCCAAACACCAAAACTTCCATTCACAACCTTCTTCTTCGTAGTAATAGTCAAACCCAACCTTCCCAATTTCAAATCTCTTACCCAAATCAAACATTATCATCATAATCCACATAATTGCTTCCCTAGATCACATTGTTTCTGGAACACGTCAAAATCAAATTTCATACCCAAATCCAACATAATAGGGTTTTTGAATTTTTTTAGAAATCCAGCAATTTGTTTAGATACCTGAGCTTTGTCATCTCGAAAGACAAAAGTGACACTTTGTACCTTAATATTAAATATTTGTCATACACATAATTCTGAGTTTGATTTGAATTATGAAAATTTCAAATGATGTTGAGTTGTTCAAGCACACATACATACAGGTTCCTCAAAATGATTATGAACGCCAAACGAACCAGAAGTAACTTTATTTTATGAGTTTGATTTGAATTAGGATAATTTGAAGAAGAAACCTTGATTATGTTTTGACATTGTTTGTCCATAAAAGAAAAGAAAGATAAATCTGGGAAGCAATTAAAAGAAAGAAATAGATGAATAAAATGTTCATGGATCCTCAAAATACAGGAATGAATTAACAGCATCGTGAAGCATGATTTCAAGATTTACGTTAAATCAAAGCTCAAGTATCAAAATCATATGAGATTTGAAGTTTTTACTTTGAAGGATATGAGATTTGAAGTTGGAAGGATCAATTTTTGAAAGAAAAAAAGATGGATTTCTTCTTTTGATTTTGGGATGGTTATGGTGGGAGTGATTGGAGGGTGTTGATGATGATAGATAAAGATGATAATGATGGTGGTGTAGTGATTAAATAGTAGGTTTAATTTTTTTTCCTGGGTTTTATCGATGAATATTGATGAAGGATGAATGAAAATGAAGATGAGGGAAGAAGAAGAAGAAAGTAAATAAATTAGGTTATGATGATGCACTATAAAATCTGATAGACTTCAGTAATCCAACGGTCTTCTTTTTTAAGGGATTAAAATTATCAAAATTGGATCAAATTGAATAAAAGAAATAAGTTAAGGACCATCACATCAATTAAGCCAATTATTTATTAATTAGTTTTTTCTTAATTAATGTTCATAAAAAAACCTTGATCTGCATAGAAACCATTGATGACTTACATATATTCAGTAGATAGCCTAAAAACTTTGAACATAAATTTAAATCCATTTAATTACACTAAACAATCTAAACAAAAAGAAAGAACAACATATTTCCCACATTGAAACAATAAAAATAAAAGAAAGAATGATTAAATAACACAAAGGCGTAGCTTAGCATTTTCTTCTTCACATGTAAAGTTGGCAAGTAGCAGGATTACCCCCATTGTCCAGCGAACCAGTACCAGTATTGTTTTGGAACACAACCTTTAACCCTTCACAAATAGCCAACATCCTAGTACTTCTCGTAGCGAACGATGTAGACTTAAATTCAGCCAAAGAAGACACCCTCACACCAAACATAATAGAATTAGAACTACTTTGTCTTTCATTACTCATTTTATCCAAATCCCACTTTTGAAACGACACAACGTTATTTGATGATGCCTTCACATCCATTTGTTTCTGTTCATGTTTTTCTAATTCAAAATCAGGTACCAAACTCATCGCTAACTCATTGTTGTCATGCACAACATCGACCTTAAAATCCAAAAAATAACCTTTTAATCTTGTGTTTGGATTCTCAGCAGTCACGCTAATGTTCCAATCACCGGTTAAAATCGAACTTGTGTTGAAGTTTGAAACCGACAAGGAAACAACTTTGAAAACAGGAAATTGAGGATGTAACGATAATGCCGCAATGAGAGTTAGAACAAAGAAGCCTGTAAATATAAAACATGAACACATTATAAATCCACGAAAGAAGCTGCTACCACCATCACCGGTGTGATGATATGTTCGAGGGACGTCATAGTATGGTGCATGACCAGGAAAGTTATTGTATCCCTGCTGGTATGGGGGGTATCCGTGTGGAGGTGGTGGGTAAGGATGATAGGGTGGTGGCTGTGGACCATGGCAAGGGTAACCGGTACCCGGTGGGTAATACATCATATTGGGTGCGGCCACCGGTGGTGATGTGTCTGTGTTTGTTGAAGATTGATGATCGGAGGTGGATGATTCTTTTGGAGGTGCTTTTCCATGGTTTGATGATTCAGACATGATTTTTGTTGTTGGTTCTCTCTCTCAATGATTATTTTGAGAGAGAGAGAGAGAGAGAGAGAGAGAGAAAGGGAGAGGGAGATAATTTGCAATAAGTTTTTTTTTTTGTTGGTGAGATATGTAAACAACGAATGCAAGATATTGACAGGAATGACGGAAGGCTGTTGGTCTTTTGTTTCTATTTGACGGAGCATAGTTTTTTTCACAAAACTTTTATGTATCCCTCTCTAACATCTCGTTTTTTTTATCCATCTTTCTTAGTTATTGGTTCAAATGTAATTAAAGGTAATGGTCAAGGATTAGCTACTCTAGTCCTCTAATATGTCTATTAATTTTGGTCTATCCCGAGCCAGCTCACCTTATCCTCTAATTTTGTAATGTTTAGTTCTATTTTTATTTATTTCTAAATGAGTGATCCATAAGTGGGTTTGCATTTTGCAAATTTAAAATTTGACAATGATAAATAAAAACAAAATTTCTTTAAAAAAAAAAAAAGAAATGGAGTAGCACAAGTACAAACTAAAGAAATCATGTATTATACTAAAACGATCCAAAAAATGATCTACGTCTATTTGGAAAACCAGCAAAGAAGCATATACTAAATCAAGAAATTACAAATTCCACAAAAATTGTAATATAAGAAACGATCCAAAAAAATGTTCCAAGTTGTTATTTTTTCCTTTTTGAACTAAAATGTTCAATTGTTGACATGCGAAAGAGGTCATTTTAAAATTAAGCTACGCCAATATTGTTGAAAAAATGTGTATGTGTATCAACTACTTCGAGTTGTGAGAATGATTCTTAAATTGAAAAATGATTTTTAATCTACAAGACTATATGCAATTTTTTTTCTTGTAATGCAGTTGAATCATATTGCAATTTTTAGTCTTATATAATTGGCATGTGTAATTTTCATATACTCTCAATTAATCCAGTACAAAACCTAAAATACCCATTTCAGCATGAAGCTTTGTGAAGAACCATAATCAACAATACAACCGCAATTCTTAAACAATCAAGATTTCAACTCAATTGAGTTTTCAATTCCTTGATTTTGCAATTGGAAACGGACAAAACGCAAGATTTGAACCAGAACCTTGTATCAATTTTAGTGTTAGGTTTTGATTTCTTTCCAAATCAAGATTACAAATAGTGACAAGTAATTTGTCAAGCTCCTATAATGTTCTAGTTCAAATCAGCTAATTTTGCAACTGAAACGGACAAAATCAAGATTACAAAATGTTAATTAGTGAGCCTAATTCAAATTGAAATAAAATTGAGAACAGAATCTATGAATACCTTGATTGAGGAGCCTTGTGCAAGTGGGTAAGACTAGCATAAGGTCCAAGTTTCTGATGTTCTATTAGCAGAGCATATGTCACAGAAATTTATCAATTTCAATATTTTCAACTAAAAATTAAAACTTTCACAAAAAATGGCAGAAGAGTTATTCACTCATACCCTTTAGCATCAACCGACATTGTTATGCCAATATCAGAGATTGTTATAGTTTCATTGTCATCTGCATGTATTCTGAAGTCAAGCTTGTGGATATCATGTTGTATCATATGTTGCAGAGAATAATTGAAGACCTGAAGCACGCCCTAAGCAACCACCTTGATGCAGGAACAATTTCCAATTTCATGAACATGGTTATATTCTTGAAATGTAACGGGCGGTGTAGAATCTCATAATGCAATGACGATTGGAAATCCAAATACGAGAGCCAACTGACAATTGGGATTGGAAATAGGAACGTCAATCAATTCTGAATCTGAAAAAACAACGTACGCTGATTCAGAATTGAAGATAATTTCTGCAAGATATGATGGATAATTGATATTGTACTACGCGAATTTGATTACATGAACCGTTTGGTGTGATGCTTCGTAAGCCATGCATGGAAGAGGTAGAGTTCAAGGATGAATGCACTATTGTAAGGGTTTCCACAATTCAAAATGTATTAAAATTAATTATTGAATCAAAGATAGAATTGATAGAAAATAATTCAATTAGAGTTAGTGTTTTTATACATAAAAATATTAAAATTAAGATAGAAAAACAAAAACTAAGGAGCGTTTTTTTGTTTTGGTTTTATAAAATGATTATGAATTTTTTTAGAGATTTTTTGAAAAAGTTAAAGCTAACTTCCATTTGTTGCCTATTATAAAAATCTATTTTTTAAGATTTGAAGATTTTTCATTTCAGTTTTTTCTTTTGTGAAAAAATAGATTTTCAACAAGCTACTATGAATCGCTTTTCATTTTGAAGTTAAAAATGATTTTTTTTAAATTTTTTTTTTTTTTTAATCTGAAACAAATACAATTAAAATAATAAAAGTGATTTTTGTTTTTTTAAAAAAAAAATAGACTTTTATCTTCAAAAAAGTCCAAAACATACTAGCCTTAATTCTAAGACTTAAGTCATTATTCTAAAAGTGAGTACCAAAGGGAGAGAGAAGAGCCACTTTGTAAATTTTCTTCATACTCCTTGGCGATAATCATTTCTTTATGGAGAAGGTTAACAAGTGCTTCAAGGGCAATGCTTAATCATCCAAAACAAGTAAGTTTTAATGAAAAAATTGCGTAATTACTATTTGATCAAATGTAACATCTCATATTTTCAAGACAAAATTTATATTTGTAGATTTCTTAACCATTGCCCTGGAGGCACCGGTTAACAAGACCCTTTCTTTATCTATAAAGCACAATCGAATCTTCATTGATTTTAAAATCACTAGCCATATGTCCATTTATATCAACGAGTGATGTTATGTCAAATGTGTTTCCTCATATATTGTTTTGAATCATATCATAACAATACAAAGAAAGGAAGAAGCAAAAGTAGCAATGTTGAGTGAGTCGGTGTATACAAAAACAACGAAATTGAATGCGAAGAAGAGTGGCCGGATTATTACTGAGAGTAGCGAGTTTTATTTCTTTGAAGGAGTTGAGATTCTCTCCATTTTTTAAAATAAATGGCAACATTCATTACTATAGTTTTGTAGTAAATACATGATATAAATGCATATATTTCTCAAATATGTCATATTAAATAGATATTTATACACAAAAAAACTATAAGAATTGATATTGCCATTTTTTATTTTTTTTTGGTCAAGTAGCCTAGTGGCTAGAGCTCACACAATTTAATTGTGGAGAAGTGGGGTGTCCAGGGTTCGAACCCCGACCCCTGCATTTATTAAGTAATAGAGATGATCTACACTCGTGAATAAAACATTGATGAATGATGATGGTCGTGCCCACCTACCAGACCTAAATCCTCTTCTTTCAACTCTCCTTCACTCTCTGCATCCTCTTTTTTATTTCTTTTATCTCTTTCTATCCTTCAAACTCTCCCTTTTTATATCATATTAAATAGACATTTATACACAAAAAAACTATAAGAATTGATATTGCCATTTTTATTAAGTAATAGAAATGATCTACACTCGTGAATAAAACATTTATGAATGATGATCGTCGTGCCCACCTACCAGACCTGAATCCTCTTCTTTCAACTCTCCTTCACTCTCTGCATCCTCTTTTTTATTCCTTTTATCTCTTTCTATCCTTCAATCTCTCCCTTTGTAATGTGAAGTTGGGGATCTGAATATCATGCCCACCATGCTTTTAGAGTAAGGGTTTTGAACAAATCATATTTAACTCATATTATTGATCAATTAACTTTAAGTACAAGGACGAATAAGATCGAAAATACAACGACTATATGATCACCCTAAATAAAGTTTGAGCTAAACAAGAATAATGATTTATATAAGAAAGAGAAGAATCCTACAAAATAAGGGATTTGATCAATCAAATTCTGGTTGACCATACATAGGATATATGGTTATTATTTGGATGAGTTTCATGTTGCCACATAAAATTAGTGTTTCTTGTGAACAATATCTCGTAATAATAAGCACTTTCTTTAAGCTTAACCTCAAAGTTGGGATATAAAGACAATAAATTTCTACTTTGTGAAATTAAAACGCGAAACTCTGATATGAATTTCCTCAACTTTGTGAGGCACTCTCAAAAATCACGGTGTGAGGTCCCATTTGACTAGCCGTTTGATAGACTTGAACATTGCAACAGCCTCCCCTTCAATAAAAGAATAAATTCTAACATGTTCCAACTTGTGAAAATAGATATTCCTTAATTACATAAGAGATCATCAAACAATTTTTTGTCACAATTTTAAGCAATAAAAATCATTGATATGAAGTTGTGACTCTTTAAGAAGTTGTTAACTTTCAAAAGAAAGGCAATGGTTTCCATTGTATAGGAACTGAGAAATTCCTATTAGGATCAACCAACCTTGCTGCTGAATCCTTATTAGCCAAAAATTGAACCATCAAATCTTCACAATAAGGAGTCATAACAACATCAGAAACCCATGTTTCACCATAATAAATAGCTTGCACCTTCATTTGTATTCCAAAACTCAAAGAACCATTATTTTTATCTCTATCTTTCCCTATTTCCTCCACCAACTTACTCCCCACAAATGGTTGCTCTTGATCATCTTCCCAATGCGCTGTCTCCATAGTTGTAAACTTCAAATGCAACTTCACAAATTCACCTTGATCCAAATAAAATGGATATGAAGACGTCGTTGAAAGAGCATCTTCTGGATTTTGTTTATAAAATATTGTGAAATCAATGGTTCTAAAATATATGGATGAGACATTTGTATTTCTGACTGTAAATTTGGCATCCCACGTCGCGGCGAGTCCTTTTGTTCCTACGGTGAAATTTGAAATGTACATTGAATTGAGGACAAAAATGGGTGGAATAGGGTCTTGTTTTGGTGATCCAAAACGTCTATAAAGAGGTAAGAATATTACTAACATAAACAATGTAAGAGCAAGAAGGTCTTGAATTTTGTCGCATGCATGTGCGCTAATATTGAAGATTTCATCTGACTGATAATTATTGTCGGAAACTGCAGGAATAGTTGTATTTGTGGAAATTGATAATGGTTCATCTTCATTATTAGCTTCGTTTTCTGATTGAGGCAATGTTGAAAATCTATAAACGTGATTTCTCTCGTTTTGAGGTTCAACAGAGGCCATGTAATGGTAAATCAAGAATATAGTAGAATTATGGTTCTGGAAATTTAAGGAATAAGTAGGAAAATTTGAGAAAAGAAAAATCCAAGGTTGTTATTATAATAAAAACTAATCCTAGGTTGTTATTATAATAAGTGAGGATTTGGTTATGACAAATTTTGTACAGCTAATGTCGTTGAATTTGTTCTTAACTAATTGTTGAGACAAATAAAGAAAATAAACGAGAAATGATGCTTTTAACAATATTGTGACAGCCAAGTTTTAGCTTCTTGAAAATAGATTTGATGGAATCAGTTAATTATTTTAGCAAGAAATTTCAAAATCCGATGTATCCTTCAAAAAAAAAAAAGATATTATTAGATGTAGTATATCAATAATATAAGAATTTCTGAGACGAAATTATATGTTCCCTCCGTAGTTGATCTGGATCTTCTGCCATTCTTGGTTGCCCTTTTTTGTAAACATCTCATAATTTTTTTTACACACTAAGAAAAGTGATCGGTAGGTTTAATGTATCCACTTTGTACATAAAATGTCATTTGTATATTAATGTTTACCTTTAACTTTTAGACAACATAAGTGTTGGGGGAAAATAATAATTTGGGATATAACCCAACTCTTATAAAAGAAATATGATATCTTGTTGTCGACTCGATGATTAGTTTTATAGTGGATCCAAATGATCTAAACCATGAGAATAATTAGAAGTATTTTTTTTAAGGAGTAATTAGAAGTATTTATTGAAGACCAAATTATCAAATATCTAATTATAGAGGGATTGCAAAAAAAAAAATTATAATTCAAGATTAATTGATAATCTTAATTAATAAGAAGAATGTGTGGAAATAATAATAATAATAATAATAATAAAGGTTAATTATGCATATGGTTCATATAAATATTTAGAATTCCATTTTTAGTTCATACAAAATAAAATCACATAATTAACCCTTATTTTAAGTGATTTTCCATCAACTAATTATGCGTCAACTTTTGAGCATTTGATGAAAAGAGCTTACGATTTTTAAGTCATTGCAGTCGTTCTCTGGTCACATGGTATGGATGAAAATTGGGCAAAACTCTTAAAACTAATAAATTCAGTAATAATAATCCAAACAATTACAGGTTCTATCCAGTCATTTAGTGAGGTCCACAGCTGGTCTTCCTTTTTTAGGTTCATATTAGGAGCTCCGTTCTTTTTATTACAATTTTTTTTAACAAGTGTCACATATGTACTAGTTAACACGACCTTTAATTATGTACTAATACATATGGATACCTTAACTACACAACTAATTTTTCTTAATAAGAATGAATTATGTGCTTGTATTTAGGGGGCATAATTTTCCTACAAGATGGATTTATAATTAGAGACGTGGGAATTTATGAGTTTTATATATAAACTTATGTATACATCAATTGAACAACCGTTAGTTTCGTATAATTACTTTTAAAATATTTATTTAATTTTTGTGTTTTGAAGAAGACAAAAATTATATTAAAAGAAGAAGATATTCAAATAAGCAGCCTAAAAATGACTTAAATAATGTCACAAAAAACAACTACATAAGTGCCAAAACAAAGCCAAAAACTGATCAACATCCTAAGGTGGAAAACCCAATAAAAGTAGACGAATTGCTCCACCACGAATGAAAATCCAAAAAGTGTGAGGCTTACAAGCATTCAGAGTTCAACCACCACCAAAAATGAAATTTAATCATTTCAATCAATTGGAGGAGAGAAAGCTCTTTAAATATTATTAAATAGAATTAAACTCTTTTTTGTGAAAACTATACTTGAAGTTTTATAACTTAAGTAAAGAGATATTAAACATGGCTTAAATATGTATTTCGTCCCTGCAATTAGGGGTCGTTTAAAAATTGGTCCCTGTATTCACTAATCCTTGCAAACTACCCTCTCAAAGTATAATCATTTAAAAATTAGTCCCTGAGCCCAATTAATGACTGCCACGTCACTGATTAGCTGACGTGGCAGTGGGACTCAACAAAACTTGGCGTAAATGGACGAAAATACCCTTCAACTTCACAGACAAACGTGAAAAGACCATTATACCCATGTGTTCATCTTCTTAAAATCTTCCCTCCTTCACTTCTCTGCAACATTATTTATTCATAAATCTTGAAACTTTTCTCCCAACAGCACTTAACAATGAACACCACTAATCAACACTTTTCTTCTAACAATTATTGATTGGACACACCTCTTTAGCTATGGAAAGCAACATGTTGAAACTGATCAAGGTGTGTCCTTTCCTTATCACATCCTTGTGCTACTGTTATTGATTTGTTTCACCAGGAACAATAAGACTTCTTTGTCATATTTCTATCATTTTTTTTTCAATTTTTTGATTGAAATCTATCTTCATCACCAAATCCATGAAAGCATGGTTGAACAAAACCATTCATAATTTGTGTAAAAATATAACTAAAACACAACTAATAAAAGCCTTAATTTACTGATTATATACCTTCCATCAACAAGTTCTTCTTGAATTTGAGAAACTCAGCTGGTTGCAAATTTTCGACAACAAGAGCATGCACATTCACTCTTAGATAATCCCAAATACCTGGCGGAACGCACGCAGTCGCCGTCAACTCCACCTCGTTCCAACATTTCAGAATATTCAATTTTGGTGATTCCGGCGAAACTTTCACCTTCGATCCCGGAAGAACAGTCATCGTTTCTACCCCCTCCACCCTGCACCGTCCTTTCATCATCCACAATTTCAGACGCGTCACGTTCTTCTTTCAATATGAATCTCATCCTCTCCGTTTCTGCGTCTTTGTCGCAACGACACCAACACCGATTTCCTCTCTGTCGTTTTCTCTTTTGTGGCTTCCATGCGATAGAGGAAAGTTTTAGGTTTTGTGTGAATCGGAATGGCAAGATGATGAACCGATCAATTTCTAGGATGCTAGATGAAAAATCATTGAATTTTTGGACTGTAAGATGATGAAGCTATGAATTCTGGGCAATAAGAAGAAGAGGATGAATTCAGGGGGTATTTTAGTCTTTTCGCATTGAACTGATAAGTCCAGGGGTATTTTTGTCCATTCCCATGTCATTTTGCTAATTTGATGACGTGGCAGTGATTAACTGGGAATAGGGACGAAATTTTAAATGATTAAACAATGCAAGGGTAGTTTGTAAGGATTAGCGATTACAGGGACCAATTTTTAAATGACCCAAAAAATGTGAGGCTTACAAGCATTCAGAGTTCAACCACCACAAAAAATGAAATTTAATCATTTCAATCAATTGGAGGAGAGAAAACTCTTTAAATATTATTAAATAGAATTAAACTCTTTTTTGTGAAAACTATACTTGAAGTTTTATAACTTAAGTAAAGAGATATTAAACATTAAAGAGAGTGTTAAATTAAAAATATTGTGCTTCAAACACTTCTCTTAACTAATATTTTCATTTAAGAAACACTTCATTGAGTATCTTAAAAATATTTATGAATATATAAAATCATTAACAATATTCACGTTACACTTGATGTGAAAACTCTATAGTGAGAGCTTAGCCTTATAAATTTAAGGTCAAAGACGGTTATGAAGTGATCTTTAGTGTCACTTTGATTGATAAAAATTAATTGTTTTCACATAGATTTGGTTTTTTCAAGTATTTTTATGTGATTTTTAGTCGAAGTGTGGTGTTGTTCCATTTGTTGTCTTGGTGCGGTTGTTTTCATCTTGTTATGGTATTATGTGGTTTTTAGTCGAAGTGTGGTGTTGTTTCATTCGTTGTCTTGATGCGGTTGTTTTCATCTTGTTATAGTAGTTTAGTTTATGTTGATTTATAGTTTCAGATCGTTATAGCTGCTATTTCCAACATATAACAAAATATTTTTAAGGAATACGCCTGATCAAAAATAGTTTGTAAAATAAAAAAAAATTATGAAAAAGAGAGAAGAATTAACATTGCTAACAAGACATTCATTCACAAAAAAATTTTGCTAACAAGACATAAAATTTTGTGTGGAAAGCTAAATACAACATGTGCATATGACCAAGAATGAATTCATTATTTCTCTAATTCCAATATGGAATCTCCGACTTATCTTCACCCCATTCAACAAGACCTAAACACTCTCTAGGTTTGGGATCGATCATTGTTGCTTCCTCACCTTTGTGATTGTCCCCTAGAAATTTAACTCTCAAATCAATGCATTTTGGGTACATAATAAAAGGTGCAACCCACCCATCACTAGATTCAACCTCCCCCACAACCTTCAAATGCAAACTAAACTTCGTAACACCTTGTTGCATGTCTTGTGCAATAGATTGAATGACACTATCATCCACAATTGGTTGATCCTTTTCCCAGCCCGTTGTATTCATTTTCAAATGCACCCTCTTCGTATCTTCCCCTTCCAAAGGGAAAACTTGGCTTTGTAAAGCAAATTGGGGCATTATAGGAGTTTCCAAAGCCAATGTTTGATTTTCCTTGTAACAAACGGCAGCATCGAGACTTATGATGTTTATGTTGGATGCGTTCATAATGTTGGATATAGATAATGTCATTTCCCAGATGGACGATAATTCGCCATCGGCTATTTTGATTTGAGGAACGTGAAGCGTGTCGAGGAAGAATCTTGGTGGGGTTGGAATTAAGCTTGGTTTGTCGTATTTTGTTTCACGTAGGGAAAGTCCTACGAGCAATGTTCCAACCAAGGCCAAACGTAGCATTATTACTAAGGAATCCCAATCAAAACGTTCTTCAATCGGCTCTATAACTATGTGACGGTTATAAATATTATTGACATGAATGTGCCCATGATCATTGTTATTAATATGGGATTGATCTTGATCTTGTTGAGGGATAGGTGAGAATTCGGTGTTGGATTCAACTTGAGGAGATGAAAAAGACATGCTTAGAAGAAGAAGAAAAGAAAATAGGGAAATTATTAATTAATGGATGATAAACTTGGTTGCCTTGGATAATTTTTAAGATGTTGCAATTAAATATCAATGTTTGTATTCAGTTAAGTTGCAAATGTTGACGATGCTACAACTAAATGTATTACCAGAAGGGGTTAATTTTGGGTGCAAATTGTTGGAATTATATTTTACATGTATTCATCACAATGAGCAAGGATTTTGTAACTGTTTTTTGTTGCTTGTGTTGTAATTTATTTTAGTGTATATCAACATGTCTTATCATTCTTTTAGGTTTAGAAACTGTTCTGAAAACGCATTAGTAGTTAGATAGGTGGCTTAAATTTGTGTTTGTTTAATAACTAATCTATTGGTCATTTTTTTACATAAATTGGTGAATAATCTAGGTGTCTCAAGTTTCTGTTTCAATTTATTTGTTTTCCTTAAATAGTAGTTATCTACCTGTATGTTCTATACTATTCATTGAGTTCATGTCTACACAAATTAATGAAAAAAATTGCTTGGGAGCCACCTCAAATGAAGCAAATAAGTTAGCTGAACTTTAGCAAGCCATTCCTTAGATAAGCTAACAGGCTTTCTTTTTATAAGTGCTAAAACTAGGGATTTCAATGGATACCCATGAGTACGGATAGTATGATATCCGTCTCCGCCCCATTGAATAAACATGATACACGTGTCCGCCCCGTACCCTCGTGGGTACCCACTAGACGGATACCCACGGATATTGTGGTATTTGTGGGTATTCATAGGTACCCGTGAATTTTTGAATTTTATTTTTTTAATTGCCAAAGAACTTCAACTTTTAAACAATAATTTATTTCAAATTTCATAAATCATACATAATCCATAGAAAATTCATTATTCTTACACAATCCAGGAT
Organism: Medicago truncatula; assembly: GCF_003473485.1. Lineage (NCBI taxonomy): Eukaryota > Viridiplantae > Streptophyta > Magnoliopsida > Fabales > Fabaceae > Medicago > Medicago truncatula. Next base: position 50,138,876 of record NC_053048.1, read on the forward strand.
ATCTTTTATGGTGTGAATGAAGTGGAAACGGTGAACTTAATAAGATGAATTAAAAAATTAAAAATAAAAATAAGTTATTAATGAGGAACCTTAGGTGAGAGGTAAAATTTTCTTCAATAAGATAACAACTTTAAATAATTAAATAAGATATATAAGGATATTTTAGTAGTTTAGTTAATTTATTATCTGGTATAGGTACCCGTGGGTATGGATACAATCAAATCCGTGTCCGTATCCATATAATAATGAATAGTCAAATACCCATTTATTATACCCATGGATACCCGCTTAGCTATCCGTCCCGTGCCCGTGACGGATTTTACCCATGGGCATGGGTATTTTTACCACCCCTAACTAAAACCGAACGTCTATAACCTTTCAGGATAGTCAAATTAATGTTTTAAATTTGCTTAACACGATAGAAGTCTTTTGAAAAAAATAGTTATAAAAATATATTTTTTTAAAAGAACCTACTCAAAAAACTTATCAATTTAAGAAAATATATATATTGTGACAAACAAATGAAAAATTATTGAAAGTTGATATAAAAAGGGCCCTAAATTAATCTCGATTAGACCTTGGTGCTACTATAGACATGACAACTATGCGGGGATAAATGCAGGTTGACCTTCACCTCCCCCTGATTGTATTAAAAGAAAATTAAAACAATATAATTTAAAACAAAAGTTTGTGACAAACAAATGAAAATTATTTTTTGAAAGAAACAAATGAAAATTTATTGAAAGTGGCTATAAAAAGGGCTATAAAACTAATCTCGATTAGACCTTGGTGCTACTATAGACATGACAATTATGCGGGGATGAATGCAGGTTGACCTTTACCTCCCCTTGTATAAAATAAAATTAAAAGTTTATTTAACCAAAAAAATCATATTTGAGCATTTTTAATTTGGGTGTATAAATGTATTTAAACATCCTCACTCATTGTGATAACTTTTTTGATGAGATTTAAGTTCATCTAACAAAAATATCATATTTATTATAATGATATAAATTTTGAAGTAATATAAACTCAACATAATTTGCTCAATTCTGAATCACACACATTCACACATACTCAAAGCAAGTATTTTTCGTCAAAATCAAGGGCTGTTTGGGTGAACATTAGGTTTATTGTTTACATCTTCAATTTTTTGTAAGCGATCAATTTTTTTTGTAAAAAGTTAAAGAGGGGTTTTATTTTTGTGATCAAATGTTGCCTACTTTCATTAATTAAAAGGAGAAAGATCAAAATTCAACAACATTTAGATAAGATGATAAGTGATCTTTTCAACTTAATCAAATGTCTTTGACTTCGAACTGATTAAAAAAAACACGAAAACCAAAGAAAACTAATGATAAGGATACTCAAAACTTCATTTCCCACATTTTATAATGCCTTCACTCATTTTTCATAAAAACATCTATTGAAGATTATAAGTTTATGACACCCATGTTGTAGAAAATTAAGTTGAACACACACGTTTATTTTTAAATATACAACGTAATTTTCATCTTAACTATATATGTACATTGTTTGAAACGTGTTCCGTTGACATATAGTTTATGTCACTTTTTTTTTAAAAATGTACAGCATAAACGACAACTTTTTACCACACATGTACCGTAAACCACAAATTCACAATGCTCATTTATTAAAAAAAAGTTCAAATTTCTAGTTTTCTACCATAAAAATGTAGTTTATGGATTTGTCAACAAAAAAAAAAAAGAACAAGAACGAGAGGGAATTTTTTTAAAAAAGACGGTAAATAAAGGGTATACTAAGAAGGTGGGAAGCATATTTACCGGGTAATTCAAGCCTATAGTTATTTGAAACTACTGAAAAAAAAAAAAAAAAAAAATTGATCACATGAATAAAACCTCACAAAATCAGATGAAATAAGACTAATAATAATGGCATGAAGTAAAAATAGAATAGAAGAAATCACCAAGAAATAACCAATAGCAGGGCATAAGTATAGTTCCAATGTCTTTCAATATTTATTTGATAATTCTTAAAACATTATTTGAGCTTATAGATTATTCTCACTTTCATTGCCTTCAAAATGGAGCCTTAGAATTGTTGGCTTAGTAAGTCCACTCCATGGGTAAATTTATCCCAGCTGGCAGTGAAGGATCGTAGCATTCCTCCTCCTTCTTCACCTTCACTGAGCCACCATTCTTCCCTTTTGAGCCCTTTTTCTTTTTTCTTTTCTGAGCCTTCGTTGAGCCTTCATGGACAGCATTTTTGTTGTTGTCTTTGTTACTTTCATTCTGATAGCTGCAACCATGATCATCACCTCCTTGTTTAGTCATCGTTTCTGTCACCAGAAAAAATAAAAAATAAAATTACTATCAATACTCTCAAAATTTGATAATTGTATTTGATTTTAAAATTGTTCCTTGAGACCGAACAAATTGGGATCAAGGGATCGAATATAGAAAATGGTGACATGTGATATAGGCCAATAAGAGACTAAATTGTTCGGTTTACAAATTGTTAGGTTTTGATCAATTTTAAAGTAAAAAGTAGCAAGATTTGTTGGTGTTTCATCCAATAAGAGAGTAAATCCTGAAGAGGGTGTTATGTTCCTAGTATTTCTCTAAAAAGTGATATGGTACAATGTGAGGGCAGTGGGGTCAGCTGACCTCACTTGCTCATTGTATTTTTAACCAATACTTAAATATTTATGCAATGTGACCCCACTTATATCGTGTTATTGTTCTTCGAGGGTTTATTCACAACACTACAATAAATTATAAAACTAAAAAAAATAATATGAATGTCCTAAAAGTATCGATTAAGAAATCAGAAGAAGTAATTTTGTATAAAAAAAATGTTGTAATTAAATATTACATTGATAAAAACAACAACCTGTAATTTCGAGATAACTTCTTTTTTATGAATTTTTTAATCAATACTCTTAGGATATTTTAAAACCACTAATTATATTAGTTGAAAAAGGATATGGGATTGAAGATAGTGGTTGAAAAAATAATTAATTAATGTTTCATTTTTGAAATATTTTAGAAATGGAAAAATATTTAAAAGAAATATCAACGTTTGAGAGCAATTATTAACATACACTTTCCAATCATTATTATAAATAAAAATCTACGTTTTAGATTCATTCAATTAATGATGTATATAATTTTTATTATATACTGTATATACATTATTTAGTAAATAAATTTAAAATGTTGATTTTTATTTATATAATATTGACCAAACTTATATGAATTTTTATGACAAAACATTAACCTCACTTATTAAAATTCCTAGATTCGTTCCAAGTCAAAATGTATAACTGACCTTTGATGTTGCTGCAGTTGGTTCTGTTGTATTCCAGTAGTTCACGAGGAGCATGGAACACACCTGTCCCGCGGCTGCCTAAGCCAGGCTGACTTAATTGAGCCTTGAACTGCACCACCATCAGTAGGTCCATACCCATCTACAATCCAACAACATACCCATGCATCAATAAGAAAAAAGATATTGTCCTACAAATATAGATCAAGTGTACAGAAAGAAAGTAAAATTGTATTGTCATTTGAAAGTACACATAAAAAATATATAAAAGAATTTAATTAATATATTGTATTAATGTAAAATAATTCTACACTGACAAAACATATTAATTAAACAGCACAAACAACACAATTCACCTGAGGTAGTGCCGTTGGTCTGGCACACTGATATTCATAAGGTCTAACTTGAAAGGGGGCATAAGGCCTCTGAAACCCAGCAACAGAAGTTGGAAATTGATTTGGAAAAGGAATGGGAACCTGTAAATCAAATTATGAAAATTAGATAAGTAGATCAAGTCAAGGATAACTATGTCAAGTAAGCGTGTTCAGTTCGGTTTTTGGATATCTAAATTACAATTTATTAATTTTTTATAGAGGATTTGTAAAATGAAAATTGTTAATATTAATATTATAAAAACACGGTAAAGTTAGATTTAATGAAAATATAATATATAATATGCTAAAGATTAATATTAAGACATGACAATAGTCAATTATGTTTAAAACATGTGAAATGGTAAAAAAAAAATAGATTAAACGAAAAAAAATATGTAGTATTAAAAAATTTAAAACTAACGAATAGTAGATTAATACAATATATCATACTAATAATAAATAAATAAAATATTAAAATATAAGTCTACAGTTTGGTTCGACTTTGAAAAATTAATCCAAAATTTGATTCGATTCTAGCGGTTTTCATAAGAGGACGTTCAAATACATCCTATCATTTTTGGTTTTGTGTGGTTTTTGTGGACCTGTTTACGGTTTTATTTTAAATCAGTTCAAATTTAAACACCTTTAGTGTCAAGTGGTGTTTAATTAATTTGTAACAATTAAGTAGAAATGTAATCGGAGAGTAAGGACATGCAAAGAGATGCATACCTCTGCATTAGGCCTTGAACATTTTGAAGCCCAATTTTTTGCACCCTTACCCTTAACCTTGTCGTAGCTTGCAGGTGTTACAAGTGGCCGCCGCGCCGATGGAGATGGAAGAGGTCGCCCCGCCATAAGCTATTTGCTTTAGACGAGCAAAGAAGGGGAAAATGAATAGAGAATAAAATCGATGAAACACATGATTTTGTATGTTTTTATAGAAGAATTTTTAATACTCATCAAAGCGTTTTTGTTGCTTTTAATAATATTACATATGAATAATGTGGCGACCGAATGTTACAGTGTAAAAGCGTTACGACTTTTTTTATAGGGTCATGTTAACTTGTGCCCTTAGGGCACAAGTTAAGGAGTTTAAAATGGAAATTGAAAATAAATTTTATATTGAAAGTATAACTTTTGCAATTTTTAAGATATTGAATGCATAAATTCCAAAAAAAACCTTCTGAATTTGATTTCTTAACTTATGCCCCAAGGGCACAAGTTAGCATTTCCCTTTTTTTATAATATATGATCATGATCAATAGGAATTTAGGTCTAGTGAAAGAGATTAGATTAGTCTCACAATTTGATGAACTAAGTTTAAATTTTAACCGGGAGATATGTCTATATTTAGTGTTTGATGCAGCCACAAATAATTTTATCTTTAATGGAAAGAATCTATGATAAATAAATAAAAAAATAATACTACTATATGAGTAAAGTTTTAATGTAGTTTATGTCGTCTTATTTCAGTTGGTAGAGACATTATATTTTATATGCAAGGACCTGAGTTCAAACTCTGAATTCTCCACTTATTCGCCTCAAGAGATGAATTTCTAGTCACTATTCTACTTAAAAAAAAAAAGGGTGTTAGTTTGAAAACCAATATAAAATGTCACTTTGGAAATTGGTATTTTAGGCGTGCGTTACATTAATTTCTTGAAACTAGGAAAGTTTTAATCATATAGTTTATGGAATATCGTGAAATGTGTGGACGCAACATAAAAGATGAAAAATGTGTCACATATTTTTGAAGATCAAGAAAGAGATAAACACAGATTATGAAAGGAGAGAGTAATTGAAAGAAGATGATCTAATTTGAAGAAATTCTTTTCTTGATATTTGTTTGTAAAATGATTGTAATAAAAAAAAAAAACTTAGTTTTACGAAATATTGAAATAAAAATGTTAAGAAAATATTAAATTAAAACCTATTTAATGCCTTTTAAGATCACTTTGAATTCTTTTACAAAATTACTTAGAGAACATAGTAACCAAAATATTTAAATATATATATATATATGCAGAAATAATTAAAACGTTAATAGTTAAATATTTGTAATATTTTTAAAAAAAAGTCAGACAAGACCATTAAAATTGACATCTCAGAGAATTCATGAACCTGAGACCTTGAGTTGAACCACTTGTAAGATTTAAACACTCCTCTAAAAAAACATCTTAGATACTCTTTCTACAAATATTTAATTATTTAAAAATCTATTTTTTTTTACGAAATATCACTTTGAAAAATCATGACGCTCCTTTTTTTTTTTGTAGATAGGCGAAATGGCAAAGCCATTATAAACTCACACACACAAGTGGAGGTACCGGGGTTCGAACCCCGGTCATGACATTCAGCCTAACAATTTCGGTATTTTTGCCATTTGAGCTAGGACTTGTAGATTCTCCTTTTTTTTCTTTTCTAACTGGACCGTTTAGTAAGAACATGTGAAACTCTTGAAAAAATAAAAGTAAATTACACTCTCGCTTTAAAGATGCTTGAATTACACTACCTCATCTTATATGTTAAAATATACATTCTTCTCCACTCTTATGCAAAATATATTAGAAAACGTTTCACTCTCATTTCCTAAGAAAAACTTGAATTACATTCTTCAACTCTCTAATGTTAAAATCTACATTTTTCTCTCTTAATAATTTATTTATTTATTTCTAATAATCTAACAAAAAAAACTATTTAACACACTCCAAGAAAAAAATAATGTCTAGGGTCTATTTTAATAGAATCAAAATTTGAATGCAATTTTTTCTCTATTTTTTATTCACAATTTCATTAGTATCCAGTTGTAAACCCTATAATAAAATATAAAACAACGCAAAATAAAATAAAATATCTGAAAAATTAAGAAAGTAGATAAAATAAGGTTATTTAAAAGTGATTTTTATTGTCTAAATTATAAAATTAATAACAAAATATTTAAATTCAATTATCATTGGCTTTTAAATTATAAACAAGATATTTTTTTTTTTAAAAAAATGGTGACTCTAAGTTAGTAGATATCATAAACATAATTATTTACGTTAAAATAGATTAAAGAATAGTGCTTATTAAGGAAGAGAGTTGTAATTCAAACATCTCATAAGAAAAGATAGTATAAATTTTGTTTTTTCAAGAAAGGAGAGTGTATATTTTAACTTAAGAAGGAGGGATTCAAGTTTCTCTTGGGGGAGGGAAGTGTAATTTAATCAAAAAATAAATGTTTTTTATACAATGTTTTTTATATGTTTTTTATACAATGTTTAATGTTTTTTATACAATGTAAAAAAAAAATATACCGATCACTTAAATAAGGCCTCATGTAAAATAAGATTAACTGGTCAACTTGAATTTGTGGTAGTTATTTACCATTCGGTGCTGAACTGTAGTTACAAACCGTTCAACACTTTTTAAATCAATTTAGTTAACTTATTTCAAAAGTGATTTAAATGGTAGTTAACGTATTTTTAAAGGTCTCTTCAAAAAAAAAAAAAAACGTATTTTTAAAGGTTTGAAGTAATATGTGAACAATCATAGATGTTTAGGGTCTGTTTGGTAAACCCAAAAAAAGAGCTTTTAGCTTTTAGCTTATAGCTTATAAGCTCGTTTCACAAAAAAGCTCTGTTTGGTAACACTTTTTGACCATGAGCTTATAGCTTATTTCACGAGCTTATAAGCTATTTTTCAGAAGCTATTCCAAGTAGCGTTTGAGCTTATAACTTATAGCTTCTCATTTTTTGTCTCATTTTTACCCTTATCAATTTAACAAAAATTCATATCTACCCTTTGTAATAAATAACTACGTTGAAGAAAAACATAGCACTTTTAATCCCAGATTTCACTTTAACTAAATATATATATATGCTCACGCTTTTATTTATTTTTACAAAATATTTGCTCATGTTTACAAAAATAAAAACTACATTTTTTCTTAAAAAAATATATGTTACGTTTGCCTAAATAAATCATATTACGTTATGTTTAATTTTGTTTTAAAGTCTAAAAACAAAATTTTGTTTGATTTTGGGTCAATACGTTTAATTTTGTTTTAGTGGGTAACAATTAACTTTTTTTTAAAGGTTTTGTTTAATTTTTTTATAAAGTCTAAAAACTGAAATAAAATCAATTTTAAATAAAACATTAGCCAATTTATGAATTTAAAAATAACATATGAAAGACATATTAGATTAATATATTTAAACTATGAAATTTTAAATATTTTTAATATCAATTGATACAAATTTTATAATGAATTAAAAATACCCTTTTATGTCATTTTACGTTTATAAGCTAGTTGAACCGCTAATTTTACCAAACACTTCAGTTAGCTTATCAGCTAAAAGCTATCAGCTAACTTATCAGCTAAACGCTGTCAGCTAACTTATAAGCTATCCGCTATTTTTATCAAACAGAGCCTTAACCTAATTTTTGCACTCTTGGTGACCAAGTCACTCCTTCTAAGTACCCAACAACTCATAGAGAGAGGGGGCCGAAATTTTGAGTGGCCAAAATCACCATTTTCATCAAAAATTCCAAAATCTTCATTTCTTCATGAAACTTCACCATTCTTCAACCAAATGTTCATAAACACTTCCAAAACTAGATGCTATTCCAGGCAAAACTAGATTTATACCCCAATCTAGCTTGGAGTATATCTGTATGAGGAAAATATTTAGCTTTGAGACATTTTGCCAATAGAGAAGTAGGATCTGTGTGCAACCTCCAGACTTATTTTGCAAGGAGAGCTTCATTGAAGCTTCTTAAGGATCTAAACCCTTGTCCTCCCATTGTTTTGGATTTGAATAAGTCTTCTTTCTTTTTCCAGTGTACTTTCCTTTTATTCTCATTTCCTCCCCACCACAATCTACAAATAGTATGTTCAATTCTATTGCAAATTCCTTGGGGAATTAGGAATACACTCATAACATAAATAGGAATCGCTTGTATGACAGCTCTAATTAGCACTCCCCTGCCAGAGAAAGAGAGATTCCTCTCCTTCCAACCTTTATGTTTGCTTCTAGCTCTGTCCATAATAAAATTAAATATGTGGTTCTTAGATCTTCCTATTTGAGTAGGGAGTCCAAGATATTTAGTGATGTTGTTTGTTATCATAATTGGCATATAGCTCTGAAATTCTGATTTATTGTTTTGACTGATGTTTGGACTAAAAATCATCTCAGATTTGTTGAGGTTGATCTTTTGACCATAGACTCTTTGATATTCAGCAAAAATAGTCATTAGTTATCTGGCTTCATCTTTGTGAGCCCTGCAAAAAATCATACTATCATCAGCAAAAAATAAGTGAGATAGGGTAGGAGCATTTCTGGCTATAGTGATGTCATGAAGTTTGCCCTTCTCATGACATCTAGTAATAAGGCCAGACAACACTTCTGCACATAGAATAAAAAGATAGGGAGATAGAGGGTCTCCTTGTCTAATTCCTCTCTTAGGTTTAAAAGTAGTAGAATGAGATCCATTAATTAGAATAGAAAAAGAGACACTTCTGACACAAAGCACGATAGTATTGACAAGATTAATAGGAAAACCCATGGTGAAGAGAGTTGATTCTAAAAAATCCCACTCCACTCTGTCATATGCCTTTTCCAGATCAAGCTTAATTCCAACAACACCATTTTTCCTATTTTTATGATTTTTTAAATAATGAAAAGCCTCATAGGCTAAGATGGTGTTATCAGTAATGAGTCTGTTTGGGATAAAGGCACTTTGTTGGGGACTAACAATGTCATTGAGAATTTTCTTAAGTCTATTTGCAATTGTTTTAGTAATAATTTTAAAAAGAACATTACATAGAGCAATAGGTATATAATCAGAAGGTAAAGTAGGGTTTTTGATTTTAGGTATAAGACAGAGAAGAGTGTGGTTGATATTACCAATATCACAATTGTGATTTAGAATATTAAGAACAAAATTAGTGATATCAGAACCAATATCCTCCCAGTAAGATTGATAGAAAAGGGCTGGAAGCCCATCAGGGCCTGGAGCAGCAAAGCTTTTCATTTGTTTAATAGCATCAAAAACCTCAGCTGTGCTAAATTCTTGTTGGGGGTAATCATGATTTGCTGGGGAAATTTTGTTCTTAACTACATCAATAGTATCCTGCATATTATCAGGGTTAGAAGTAGAGAAAATATTGTGGAAATAATGAATGAAAGTGTTGCTGATGTCATTGGTATCACTCCAAATCCTTCCATTTGCATCTTGTATGCATTTTATAGTATTCTTCTTTTTTCTCTGGGAGGCCTTAAAATAGAAGTATTTGGAGCCATAGTTGTTCAAATCTAGGCAGTTGATTCCTTTTAGTAACCCTGCATTCATTGTTAGCTAAAAATTCTAAAAGCATAGGATTATGGTCAGAAGCATATCTAAGAAGGTGATTATTACAGAACTTGGGATATTTAGAGATCCAACTAGGAGTGGCTAGAAATCTATCAATTCTTTCATGGATAAAATTATTATCAGGTTGATTATTGGCCCAAGTATAAGTTTCTCCTATATAAACAAGGTCAATGAGATTACAATGATTGATAATATTGTGAAACTGATCAAAAATGTTCAGATTAATAGGGTTACCTCCCATTTTTTCATTAGCATGTAAAATCATGTTGAAATCACCAAAAATAAGCCAATTATTATGGTGGTGATTATCCTTAATCTTAGAGATAAGATCACAAGATAGATGTTTTTCATTGTGAGTTGAAAAACCATAGAAATCGGTAGCATACCATTCAAAGTTAGTAATAGCACAAACAATATAGCAATCAATGAATATGTTATTATGATTTAGAATATTTAGGTGTACATCATTATTCAAGAGTAAAACTAAACCCCCTGACCTATTTCCTTTATGAATTGCACAATTTAAAAGGAAGTAATTAGGCAATTTATCAGAACAGAGTTTAGATTTTAAATTCAAATCAGACTCACAAAGCTTTGTTTCGCTAAGAAACACAACATCAGGACAGTTGACTTTTAAGAGCTGCCTCAGAGCTCTAACTGCAGAGGGTTAGAAACCCTCTGCAGTTCCAAGCTAGAAACTTCATGCTTCCTGGCTAGCCTTGTTATTAATGCTTGCCATTATTATGTCTTGAGTGGTTGCTTGTTGGACTTGGACAGTGTGGGAAGCTGGAAGAGATTTTCTCTTTAGAGGATTGCTAGTTTGCATGTTCTGGACCCTCCAACTCTGATTGCTATTAGTGCTTGTTGATGTACCAGTAGTGGTTCCTTGGCCAGATTGAGCTTTTTTTATTTTTCAAATTTTCCATCATCTCTAGCATGACTTTTGGTATTGGGCTATACTGTTTGGCATTGACAGATTTCATAGGGTTACTATGAAACTTATTTTCCTTTTTTTCATGGATTCTTCTGCCATAAACATTGGACCTAAGCCAAGGTCCCCTAGTGTTGACAGTTCTAGTAGATAACTTAGTAGAAATCTCTTCACAGTTGTCATTACTATGACCAATTAAACCACATTTGAAACAAAATAGGGGTAAATTTTCATATCTGAAGTCCACCCAATTGATTTCATCATTCTCATTGTCAATGTACATACCTGCCAGAATTGGATTAGAAATGTTGTATTGGACCTTAACCTTTATGATTTTAGCATTATTTGGATATTCATAGATAGCAGCTTCTTCCAATTTTCCAATCTGTGCTCCAATTTGATGACCCATAGCTATTGTCTTACAATGTAAGGGCAAACCCCAGACCTGAATCCAAAGAGGGGCATGAGTAAAATCCAATTCTTGTATATTGGTGTTTCTGTTCCAAAGATAGAGTTTCAACCAGACATTTCTTATGATCCAAGGTTCTCCCTTAAGGATTCTGTTGATGTCAACTTCCTTTTCAAAAGAAAATTGGTATAGATTATTTTCCAATTCTGTGATCTTAAAGCCAGTAGGATTGCACCAAATCCCCATTAAAGAACTATGGAGGATTTGCTTAGAGATTTGTTTTGAGGCAAGCAGTTTACCTATGATACTGTTCTTGCATTGTTTGAGTCCTTCCTGGAGAAGTTCTTCTTCATACATGCAAAAAGGACCCTCAGGGATCATGCTTTCTCCCCCATTATCTTGTTCAGTGTTTTCCTAATGGTTTCTTGGCGTTTCTTTTGCAGGTGGAGTTTGAAAATCTTGTTGGTTTTCCTGGTTTCCATATGATGTAGATGCTGATTCTTGAAATAAGCAAATTAATTTTCAAATAAGATAAATTAGGCAAGAGGTTCCTACGAAATACCGTAGACGCTTAGGATGCTAGCACCTTCCCTTCGCGTAACCAACCCCCGAATCCAAGTCTCTAAGGGTTTTTACTCACTTTTTCCTTTCCCACGAATAAAAGTTGAGAGTTCAAAGATTGAAGGTTCAATACCAATTGATGGTTTGATACCCGAAAATCAGGGAGCACAACCGTCCTCGTGAGCTTAGCTCACTTGATTGAGACTATGCATAAAATATGCAAGGTACGGGGTTCAAACCCCGACCACTACCAAAAAAAAGATCATAAAGTAACCAAAACACAGCATATGTAATTGCCATTGTCTTTGATTATATTTATTTGAAAAATCTCTAAAGATAGCCTGAGGTTATAATAAGTAATTCTTCTCACTTTCATTGCCCTAAAATGGATTTGAAAATGTTGGATTAGTAAGTCCACTCCGTGGGTAAAACTATTCCAGGAGGCAGAGAATGATCATGACATTCCTCCTTCTTTTCACCTTCTCTGAGTCACCATTCTTCCCTTTTGAGTCGTTTTTGTTTCTCTCTTCACCTCCCTCTTTAGTCCAACTTCCTGTCAAGAGAGACAAATATAATGTTATTAGTTTACTCTTAAAAATTGGCTATTCTCTTTGCTTTGATCATCCCACATAATGGTGTTTGATCTAGTTTGAATTAATGACTCAAAAATATTTGATCTAATTAAGTGCGATTTTGATTGAATCGGGTCATTTGATATTTATCAACGCACAATTTTATATTCATATTATGTCAAATAAAAAAGTATAATAAACTATAGATTAATATTGTGAAATACTTGTGGATGAGATGTTTGTTTGATCTGACCTTGTAATTTCAAGTGACTAAATTTAAATCTTCTTAGAGACCGTTGTAAAATGATTATTAGTGTTTTTTTTAAATGGTATCATCCATTTGTTTAAATAAATGGAGAGGATCCTAACCCTCAAACTAGTAAAATCAAAATTATTAAAATATTCTTAATATTCAAGTAAACTAGCTAAAAAAAGTGAGGTAATAATGATATACCATACTCTAGAATGAAATATAAGTACAAACAATTTCTCCTAAAAAAAATTACAAACAATTCAAAAAGTTAAATGCATTTGGTCTAAATTTTGAACCAAATACCCTTGATTTTTTATTTTTTTTATATTTTTGCTTATATCTCATTTTAAATAATATTTTTCAAATGCATTTGGTCTCATTTGGTCCAAATTCAAATAAAGTATTTGATAAAGTAATAAAAATAATAATTCTAGAAATATAATAATAATTATGATGATGATGATGATCAATCATCATCATCATCATCATCATCATCATCATAATAATAATAATAATAATAATAATAATAATAATCTATTCTATATATAAAGAAAATAGGCGGACTTTGGAATGATTTTGGGCCGAATATTTTGTTATTTCAATTATATCCCTAAATAATTTCTTTCTATAATAATGTTATATTGTTGGTGTTATTAAAAAAAATATAATTTTTTTATATTTGTTATATTATTTTATCATTGAAAAAGATAAATATGATTTGTGGAGTTTGTTACATTTGAAAATCACAAATATCTATACTTATAATTTAAGTTTATATAAAAAAAAAGGTTAAATTGCATTTTTAGTCCCTTAACTATTTAGATAGTATCGCTTTGGTCCCTTAATTAAAATTTGATTTATTTTGGTCTCTTAACTCCTCTCTGTTACATATTTTGGTCATTTCTGTTAGTTTTAATTCAAAACGTTACGTTTTCTTCATCTTATTCTCCTCTTTTTCATCTTCATGTGATCAAGCATACAAAGTAATCTAAATCCTTTACCTCCATACCCCCATCTATGTAAACAGTTTGTTGACAGGGTTTCAAAGAAAACAAATAGAATTTCAAAAATTGGCCAACTTGACTTAAAAATGCATATTGACACTGCGAACTCATTAATCAAACCTTGAACAAATATGCATGCAAAACAAAATATCCATATCACTTAACTATGGGCAATAAACATAACGCAAATAATGGCATGTTAAGTGGAAGATCACAGACGCTCATCATCAGAGGCTAACTGATGGAACTATACATAGTTACTGACTATAGGGGCAAAATTTCTATTTCTCGACCATATAGCAAACCGCTGTTAGCAGACCTTGAAATTGCTTGCAGAAAGGGGCAAAATTTATATTTCATGACCGTATAACAAACCGCCGTTAGCAGACCTCAAAATTGCTTGCAGAATAAACTCCGGAAAAGGTTAGATGTTAACAATTACATGAATACTCCACTGAGATTCATAAAACAGTTCCCAAGTTCCACCATATCAACCTGTTCAGAAACTGAGTAGAGTAAATTCAAGGGGTAAAAAAGATAACTCAAAAGCTATCCAAAAGATAAAGAGGGCAACAAAACAAAGTCAGTTCAGATATGACTGCATAGAGTGAACATGGTAATTAAATCTTGTCTACCACAAAGCTCAGTTTAAGTCTTGCCTGTCAATATGACAATAGAGGAATTGCTTCTATGCCACAATGTCTGTAAGATCAGGTCAAAGTATTTAAGTATTTAAGTAAATATATGCAATGGGGATATATTAAGAAACCAATGACATTTCTGTTCATTTAATTTGGTGAACATAGCCGTCATGAAAAATATGATTCACTTGAAGGTTTGAATGCAAACTAATGAAGCAAAAGATTTATCAGCAAGAACATTCTGAACAAACAGTCAAATATCAATCAATATAGAGATGATATACATGGTATTTCACGTAATGAAAAAAACGGGGGAAAAAGAGGGAAGAAGGCAAAGATAATATAAACATCTGGTGTAAGTTCAACAGTGCAGGTACAGTTGTTATCTCTAAAAACACATATCATTCTGAAATTCCTTCAAACGTGTAGTATCCACTAGATAATTAAATAAGAAATTTCAACAGCTATACATTTTTTTTTTGCATACGTACAGCTATACATGTTAAATAATAAAACGGGCAAGTGAATGCAGATTTATTTATTTTTCCAGCAAATTTGACACCTCTAATGTTAGGAATGCACTTTAGGGTTTAAAATACAGAATTATAACCTTTGGTTGAAAATTAATTATTGATATTTCAACAACTTTATGACCTGCTAGACATAAACATGTATTTTATCACAATCTTAATCATTGATTCTCAACCAAGGGTTATCCAACCTTTCACTGTAGAAAAGACAAATCCATAACAAGCATGAAGATAAATAATATATCAAAAAATATAGGCCAAGAACCTAATAGCAATCAAAGTTTGAGAAACTCACGTGTACAAGTTTCTCGCTCAAAAACACCCTTCTTGACCATTGTTATCTTGTTAAAATATTCAATTGATCAAGTGTGAGTTGTACTTTAGGCCTTTCTTCAATTGTCAGACTAATTTGCCTTGAAGACTGCAAAAAAAAAAAAATCAAAGAAAAGAAAATGAACAAAGAATGACTATAACAATTTTTGAAAAACTAAATAAGTCGCAACAGAACAATAAGACAAGTAAAAATGACAATATTTCAAAACATTATAAGAGCTATATCAAATAAAGCATCAGTTAGTCAGGAACATTGCAATTTTCCTGGACTAGACTTCATTCCAGCCAATTTTACTTGCTTGACGGACAATCTCTGTCAGACACTGACCAAGTACTAGGCGATTATCAAACTATTGAAACTCTCAAGTTAGCCTGCTTACCACTCACCACACCTGACCTAACTCCTCTAAAAATGCCAAGTTTTACCACTGCTGTTGTGATATGAACTTAATCTCCTAGAAGAGCTCCTGAGTTTGAACAAAATAATTGTACCTAAGGCATCCTAGCACATTTCAGCTAGGTATTTCAGAAGCAACTTTGGTGCCATTATCATGGGTGGGTGAACAGTCAACACCATAAGCGAAACTTTGTATACTCAAAGACAATGAATTATATTGTCTTATAATAGCCAACTACAAACTACTACAATAATACAGAATCACTTTTCCATGGAATTCATTTCATGTCTGACCATAAACTACCTCCAGAAAACATGCCTAGCCCATAAGGGTAGGAAAATAATATAACGTTGAGGATTCAATGCCAAGTGCGTTTGGTGCAGAAGATGCACATTCTGAGGTTCACAATATCCCTAGTAAGTTACAAGCATAAGCCCCAAAGAAGAGGGTGCTAATATCTACTATATACTGGAGTGTAAATAATCACAATAAAGACACCTTAATCATCACTCACATTTTATTTATGTAAGGAGACACCTGCAGATAAGTAATATTTAAGAATAGGAAGCTTCAATACCAATTCATAATTGCTCATCAAGGATAAATTACCTGTAAGAAACGAACTTTTTGTATGATGCTATCAATATCTTCCTTGAATTCAGACATAATTCCTTGCAATTTTGCATCCTTGTGCATCAACACAAGTACAGATGCAACAGTGTTTACCCTAGTCAAGCAGTTCCCCATATGTTGAGTGCCATTACCATTTTCCAGTGACAAACTACTTTCAGTTATAGCTGATTCCATTGTCTTCAATACATAACCCATAAGTTTATGGCACCGATCAAACAAGAAAAAACAAGGTAGGAGATAATAAATGGTACTTAAACAATTGGTGGAAATGCGCTGCTCCTCACCATCTTCCGGAATGTGCTGTGGGACAGTGAAATATATGATCAACAGTTGAGACCCATTGCTTGAGGAAAAAATAAAGAAAACTAAAGATGATTTACAAGATGTAACTACTAGTCAGAAAACAAACATACTAGGGATCTAACAAAAAGTTTGAATAGAAAGATGTTCCTAAAATTATAAATAGCCATGGCAGGATGAGAAAATCAAAATATCCACTTGATAACTTGTTAAAAACGATACCATTGAAGTTCAAAATTTGTGTCTTGACTGTACAGAATTATCAAAATGAGTTTCGGTCTATCATGAACAAGGTGCTAATCACCATTCAAATATTATAAAATAACCATCAGTAATTAATTTATGTATATCAACAATTATTAAAAGTTGGTCCATTGTGAACCAAAACTCGTATGGATCATAGTATAATTTCCCTAGTTTCGTATACCCCTGTATTTTTGTACTATATGTAAAGTTCAGCTGCAAAATAATAACTTCAATGCAAGGAACATAACAAGGAACCAAGTCCAAGACCAATAGTATGGGTAAGCATCCACAGAAGGGTCGAGTTTCCATTTTTCTAATTGAATAGTCACTATGGTTAAAAATGTGAAATTGACATTTGTATCAACATAGGCAAGAAACAAAAATTGACTATTTGAAAAGTACATAGAATTTAGAAACTGTTAGCCATCTTTAATATGTCTTGTGGACATTTTGCTAGATGCCACATTTCTTTCTAATCTTTGTTTTATAAAGTAAGATATCACACCAAACAATAATAATATTTCAAAGTTGTCCTGAATGACTTTCGTAAAAAATTAAGGAAAAAGAAGATACCAAAAGGTTTAACTTTTTTTACTTTCAACTTAAAACATGACATCCAAAAAATTAAATGAGGCATGTGAAATGATGGACGAGAGCATAAAATCAAGAATATATTTTTGGTCGGTAAAAAGATTCGAGAAAGTATAATCAGTAATCACCTGCACAGCATCCATTATATATTCAGAAAGACAAGGGCCAAGAGTGATAATGCTTTGTTCAGAAAGTCTTGTGGGTTTGGAATCCACCGTAACAAGCATTCTTAGGAGAGAACAACTATTATCCAAAGAAGGCTTTAGCAGCTGCGGCACAAAAAACCAGAATGAGAAATCATTATTCTAGAAAGTCGCTGAAAAAACCAACTAGAACCAGAGAAAGGTAACAGTGGAAAATAAATGATGAAAAAATCTCAATGCAAAAGCAGAGTTATCAAATATCGGCCATGGCAGATATCAGTGACGGTTTTCGGGCTCTCTGCCATGCCCAATTTCAGCCGATATGGCGGGATTTTGGCTCTCCACCATGGACCACAAATGACAACACTGCAAAAGAAAAGAGAACACCCAATTGAGAATAAACTTACTATTTGATCAATTATCACTTTCTCTATAATCTGTAGAACAAGAGAATTATTGCCGATCTGTTCCATGTATGAGCAAAGAACGGATGTCACTGACTTCAAAGTATTGCAGAGTGCATCACCCTTCAAACCAGCAGCATCAACTTCTGCAAATTTAAAAAGAATGATCTTTCTGATGCCAAGACACTACAAAAGGTAGTATAAAAAAATTGACAGGCATGGCTAATTCAATCATTACAAAAAATTGACAGGCATGGCTAATGCAATCATCATAAACAACAAGATCAAACTTTGTCCTGGCCAAGGGTCAAACAAAACCTACCTAGCAAGTTATACAATCCATACATATCAATGACTACGTATATTCCTCGTTTCAGTACCTTCGCTAGTTGAAGAACATTTCAAAAATGCTATATAGTTTTGTTACCTTGTAGTTAATAAGAAGAAAGATATAGGATTGAAGGTGGGTGCATTTGTGATGATGAAGCTTAGAAAAGCAAGCATGGGGTCAATTGTCTTGAATTGATAATTTTAACCCTTTTTTAGTTCTTTCTGATCATTCATATTGAGAATAACAGACAGAAGTACTAATTTCAAAAGGCAAAATAAGAAATGGATGTTATCAAAGTTACCAGTCCAAACTAATTTTCGATATAAAACTTTGTAACCTACCGGATGAAACTTTGAAACGCAAGGCCAAGGTGATGAAGACACTCAAGTAATCTGCAATATTTATATGTCCATCTTTATAGGCTGAATTGAGAATCTCTATGGTCCGAAATAACACATAGGGATCTAGATCAGGACCTGCAATAAGCATAGAAAAGCACTTAATATACATAAATTTTAACCCAGAAACATTGACAGCATTTAACTATCACTAGCATCCAAATCTTGCTCAAATGGATCTAGCTATATTGCACATTAAAAGCACTTGTACTGGAAGTGATGAAGAATTATCTACAAGTTTCCGCCACTGTTTTATCTTTTCACCTATCAAGATAAGTCTCAATAATATTGGTTTTTTTATTGGTCTCTCCAACATAACTCAGGACTATGTTAAACAAGCATGAAAAACTTACTTAGGCAACAGCCAGCTAATGACTTCAAAAAAGGCAAGTCCAAATGAGAGAAATAGTAAAGGCAGCATAATGAGAGCTCTTGAGATTCTCTAGGAAGTCTGAGAAAAGGACCATAGCATATATTTTCTGCAAGAGGAAATGGAAAGCAGTTAGAAGCAAAATAGCATCTCTTTGGGTGGAATGTTATCCATGCTGAAGTTAACAACATATCGACGTTTTACCTCCTTGACACGTAGAATAAAATTCTTGCAACGAATTTTGCATGTTGTCATAAACGCAAACAAGTGCCGAGTTCAACAAAGCACGTTGTCCGATACGAAGCTGAAGCCTTACTAAAGCCTACATTGAACATTGAACATTTTAAGAACAGGGAGATATACAATTTCAAGATCATAAATGTTGAAGCACGTTAATATCTACAAACTATGTCTGAGGAATTTAGCATAAAGAACTGCTATTGAAATTACAAATTGATGATTACCGAGGAGCATGTTGGGTGTTTATCACCAAGCTGGATAAGCAACACAGGAAGCTCTGTGATCCATGCACACAAAGCTTCTTGAAGTTCTACATTTCCTAGATTGTTTGTCTCCGGGGAAAGCATTTTTTGGATCTAGATTTGAATAACGAAAAAATGATATACATTTAGAAAAGTGAGCGGAAGAGGGGTATCAATATTCCAAACGAGTATCCAAAAGTCAAGAATTTCAAGGAAGCTCATGGGATAGTGATTAAGCTTAACTTACAGAAGTTAGCATATCTTCCATTGCAGAGAGACATGCCAGTTTTAATAAGGAACTTGGCTTGCTTTCCTTGAATGTATGGGTAAATGCCTGCATGGGTTGCAAATTATACGTAAGAATAGCATCTTTGGAACATTTATATAAATTAGAATATCTAATCAATAGCTTTCAATAAAATAAAAAATCAGAATTCATGTGGCGAGTCAAACCCAAAGAAGACGAGACGTCCAGACGCTTGCTCCACGTGAAATAAATTTCGGAATAAATGGAATGAGTTGAACTAAATGTTTTTCCCAGACAGTCTTACCAGACTGAGCAGTCGAGCCAAACTGCATATTAAAACCCTGAGTTAAACTCACATGTAGAATGACAATTATTTTCAACTTTATAAACTTCAAAAGGATTTAATTGGTGCATGTATCAAACCTTCCCAAGAAGTGCATTTTCAAGAAATTCTAGAAATTTCTCCAACAAAAAAGGAGGAAGGCAGATCCATTCATTTAATTCATAAAATATTTTTGCAATCATCATGTTCAAATCAAGCAATCTACCATCATCCTGCAAAACAAAGGAAGAAAGAGTTAGTACATTTGAGACAGTCCGCCTGTTATTCCCTACCCTACGTTACAGAGTAACGGATCACTATAACACAACAGATTAATTTAACCCGCTACAGAGAATAGTTTATAGGGGGTAAACTATATGTTTTTAATATACTTGGCTGTAACAAGTGACAACCAAATTTGAGTTGTGATGTCCCAAGCAAACAGACAAACCAAGATGAACTTAGACAAAGGTGCATCATGTAACCTCCAAATTACTTGGCAAAATAAAAGGATAGAAGCGGCTAGTTAGATATAAAAACATTTCACGAAAGCATACCAGTTGGAAATTAGAAAAAAACATAGTAAATATTATATTAATTCAATCTTGCAGTACTAAGATATCCTCCTAAACAGGGGATACAATAAGATACACAATCCTAAGTCCTAGTTAGGAAAAGGACAGCCGTTTCATTGGTAGGCATGCAAGGAAATTAGAGAGCTGTTCCTTGAACTATATTCTCGAGATAAGTGTACTCTAAAGAATAAAAACAAGCAACTTAGTAGATAACTTAGCAATCCATTATATTTGATGAAATGGATCCAGATTTGCTTTGAATGGGTTATAAGAGGGAGGAAAATAGCTAATCTAAATAGCTCTGGTTTCTTTTCAGACTTCAAATATTAGAATTATTGTTCTCCTAACTAGTCACCTACAGAAGGTAAAAGAAACAGATGTGTGTCTACCTTTTGTGAAAGACCATGCCCTGGATCAAGGGGGAAAAGAGGAAATAATTTCTTCAAGAATGTGGAAGATACAGATACATCCCATACAGCCACATCGCCTCCACCTTGAGAACTTGTGCATTCCGACTTCTTATCAATCCCATAAACGAAGGACCTGACTATAAGATCTATGCTATGAAGAATTGATGCCATACAGCCAAAAGACTTCCCTTCAAGATTCTCCCTAGCATTAAACAATGTAGTAAATTCCTGAAAACTATTTACTAATACTGGCACTAGATCCTTCAGTTTCATTATGATATGAGAAAAACCTACACAAAATAAAGCATAGAACAATACAGTCAAAAAATTATCAACAATATAAAAGCTTAACAAACCTTTTTAGATACTTATAAATTATGCAAACAAATACAAGATGCAACAACATTCTGTTTGTTCTTTCATTAAAAAACGACACTGTATTTTTCATGTAACGTACCAGTAGAGCTCATAGAGTTATCAGCTTCAAAAGCATGCAATACTCTTTGTCCAATATCATCCTATTAAAATAAGATAAAGCATTAGAAATCAATTGGAGAAGGCAACAGCATAAAAACAAAGTCTCCTTAAATCACAGTGGGAAAAAAAGTAGGTGCTTTGAGTCTTGAGATGTTATGGTATGAAAAGCCAAGAATTTAATCATATACCTAACAAGATACTCATATTTATCCACCTAGTTTCATGTATTATGATTTTAAAGCGACCTGAATCTAATGACAAGCATTGAATTTCCATTCTATGCATTCAATATGCCAACTGTTCAAGATTATTGGTTACTATATGTTTCCTGAGTTCCGACTACAAGTGCATATAATTCAACCTGTCTAAACATAATTTTGAAAGGGGAAACAAAAGAACAAGGCTAAAATGTCGAAAGAGTTTTATGTTCTGCATAGATATAAAAACTTTTTTTTTAATAAGATACAGAAAGCTTAAGAGAAACTAAAACTTCTATTGCAATGTTATTGTCGATCCAGGTCACAGAGACTAACTAGTATTCACAATTAAGCGAAACCAAAGATACCTTATTTTGCAAATCAGGTTCTTCTATGTTCCATGGCAAGAGTGACAGGCAGCGAACCAATCCGGTAAGAGCATCCTTTAGTTTTTCTTTGTCCTGTAAATGGTACTGGTTCTTCCTTAGGATATCCTCATAATTCTGAAAAATCTGTTAACCATGCAACCAAAATTACAGAGAATTCTTAGCTCCAAATACAAAAATACAACAAATACAATCTAAGGACCGATATAACAAAAATTCAGTATAGGTTTACAGAATAAGTATCCAGTTGAATAGAGCTCGGTGTAGATTTACAGAATAAAGTATCCAGTTGAATAGAACATATCGAAATAACAAGCTCAAAAATTTATAAGATGACAGTACATAAACCAATTACAGATAACCATGCAAAATTGAAACACATTCATAGTCTGCATTTCACAAACAAAACTAAGAAACTAATTGTAATAACATTTTCTGAAGGAAATTTTAAAAGCCTTCGAAGAGAAATGTTGAAACCAGATAACAATATACATATTTTGTTAACTGATAAAACCAAGCACACAAAAAGAATATAAATTGCTAACGGTACTGCAATATATCCACTGAAAACTGGGGATGAATCTCTTCCTTGCAACATGGAAAAGTATGATCCAACAGAAGAAAATAACTCCTGAACTATGGAATGGAGATGAACCTCCTGGCAAAAAAAAAGTTAATGATACTCTCAAAGTGAGAACACCCCCGATGAGATTGGAACCACCCCAATACTCAGCCCCACTAATTCCACTTAACAGTCATCACACCTCTCTCATTTCGTTATCCTACTGAACATACAGCTCTCCCCCCTCCCTCCAAGAATCCCACGTCCCCCTCTCATCTATTTGCTGCCACCTGTCCTATTTTGTATGCCCCCTTCTAACTGCTTTTTCTCCTTCCAATCCCACATCCTACCCTTCCACTCCTCTTCTTTACTTGTTACCTTCAACTGTGTTACCTCCAACTGAAGGCCAAATAAGCCCAGTAACCCATCATTAACCGTATGTTAATGCAAAATAAGAATAACAACGAAAATGGAAACAAGAATATTAAAAAAAAACTAGTAAACTGCCTTTTAGTAAAGTTAAACTATTGCTAAATCTGGGAACACATAACAAAGTTCTATCAAATACAAAAACATTAAGAAAACGTTTACAATATGGACAGACAATACTACCTTTTCTGCATAAGAAGAAAAGCAAGGAGGATAATATTCAAGAGTAAGGTCTAAGAAATCAAATGCCATGAACCGAATGTCAGCTGCCAAATGTGTCATTGCATTAAATATGTAAGCCATCAATAAAGAAGTGATCAGCTCTTGATTATCCTACAAAATTTAGTGAGAACAAAGTAACAAAATAAGATGAATGAAGTGTACGAGAGAGTAATCATTACTATGTTGATATGATTGTATAAAAACTAGAGGATATGTCAATTGAAACCAAACTATATCCTCGGAAATCAATGACTGAAGAAATCAACAAAACAGAGAACGTGCATTGCAGCCGAACACAATAACCAGAAGCCAAAATAACAGAACAGAAATCAAAAGTTAAAAAAAAAACATTAATTACTTCATCACAAGAGAGAAAACGGCCAACATCAGTTTTTCAACAAACTTTTGTCAGCACAAAAGGGCAATGGTCCTTTAAAGTGAGCAAGTACGGTTTATTCATCCTTAAGTATTAGTAGGTTGAGATTAAGATCTAGATAATATCAATGGATGGATACCCCCTTACTAGATCATGTAATCTACACAGTGATTTGTATGTGTACCAAACTCATCCACTTGATGGTATATTTTAATATCACTTTTTCCTTTATTACCATTAGTGTCCAACAAAGAAATTCAACATCCCTCGTAGAGAGGCATGACGAAGTGACGATGCACCACCCACCCCACAGGAAAGTTAGATTCTGTTTGTGGCCCCCACCAAAATTATGGAAAGATGTACAAGTGATAAAATCTTCCAGGAAAAACATAGCATCCCAATAAGTGAGTAATAAGATGCTTTGTGTTCTTCTCTTTATGTTGAAGTGTGGGTGATTTGGCAGCGGCATAATTCTGGAACCATACGTCACAGATTCTTCAACTCCATTTTTTTTTGGGCCTGCATAGGTTTTGCTAGTAAACTTCTGAAGGTTGGTTTTTTATGGACCTGCATAGATTTTTGCTCATAAACTTCTTAAGGTTGGCTCTAGGTCTAATAAGTAAACCTATGGCACTGCTTTTTTGAGGCAATGTAATGTTTCATGTTTTTCATTTCTATCATAACCTATGCAACTTTAATAGGACTCTTGATCCTCGCGTATGGTATCATTTTCTGGTTTGTAACACTAATGATATATCAAAAGTTGTGTGTGTGTGTGTGTGTGGTGGGGGGGGACTACAATATTTTATTCTTCGAAATGATAAAGGAGCAACATTTTAACGTGTAAGAAGAGAAAATTAAGTAAACGAGACAAAAAGTACCTCTTTGCAACTAGGTAAAATCACTAGTTTAAAAAGATCATATAATGATCTGCGAACCACTTTATCATCATCGCCAATGCGCTCGCGAAGTTTTTCTACAACACGATACTTATGCAACATCAGTTCTTCTGGATGTTTACTGAATAAATCCTTAATACCCATCAATGCATCTGTATTTGGGAGGAGGATATAACAAATAGATTATTAATTAGGATATGACAAATATATATGTGTGTGTGTGTGTGTGTGAAATTTGAATGCTTGACTAGCTTGGGTAAAAAACAACATCAATCCAAGAATTACAGTTAAAAAGAATACGAGTATAATATGAACCAACCCTTCAAGTAATCATGAAGTGCCATGATTACCAGTCAACTTCATTTTTCTTTCAATAGATTTCAAAGTAATGTTTGATATTAAATTATTAATAGATTTCATGGTCCAAATTTATTTGGTTGGAAGTTTAAAATTGAACCAAATTGACCTCTGTCATTCCTTAAACTTTAGAAACTAAACCAGAGACAATGTATTGTATTTCAATTCATAGCATTGTTCTATTAATCAAAACAACATAAGAAGCATCCCAAACCAACAACTTAGAAAGAGTTAATGAAAATAACTTTTTCTGAGGATTATACTGGTCTCAACCATACAAAATTCCTACTGCATAGAGAATCAATGATGCCGATATCCACACATAAAGGCATCTAAACAATGACAACATATCCAGCAAAATGAATATACCTCTTCGAACTTTTGCATTGTGATGAGATGTTTGACTAAGAAGTTCTTTTAAAGTCAAACCTTTCTTGTTTACGGCTAAACCTGCCTTATCAGCTGCTACACTCTGCTCCGGAAGAATAATTGCTGTAGGAAACACATTGGTAAAATTACTTCATTATATTAGTTCACCTATAAACAAAGCATTTAAAAAATCCATTCATAAATTATAGTGCGTGTCTGCTTGCACTTGTTATGTGAGTGACAGCAAGAGACTATGCTCAATGAATATTAAGGGTCTGCTCTGATTGGCTTATTTGAGCTTTGTCTACTGCCATAAGTACTTGTTAGACCATTTCAGCTTATCTACTGACAAGTTCATTAGCTGCTTACAACTTATAGCTTATGCAAACAGCTTATAGCTTGTATGAAAAACAATTTAACTTTATTATAGCTTGTATGAAAAACAATTTAACTTTATTTTATCTTTTGTTATAGAAATAGCTTATACAACATATGTTAAGTTGTTTCTGCAAACAGGACCTAATTTCGCAAGCTTATGGACATTTCTAAATTACATATAAATGCGTCCTCTGAGGTGGAAAACTAGGGCAGTATTTTTAAACAACGATTTAATTAGTGAAAAACAAAACGTAGGGCAATTTTGTAGCGAAAAGGATATAAACCTTTAGATTTAACTTCGGTATTTGTTGCATTCTTAGGCGGTGGCAATTTCCTTCCAATCTTAACCTTTCTTTTCTGAAATTTAGAGCAAGAAAAAACTCCAATGAGAATTAAAAAGCTTTGGAAAAATCATAAACAAGGTTAAATATGCATACAAGTATAGAAGAGAATCGTGATAGACCTTAAAATCAACGACGCCGCTCTTTTTCTTGGATTTGGCTTTGGGACGAGTCA
The DNA here is from genome assembly GCF_003473485.1 of Medicago truncatula. NCBI lineage: Eukaryota > Viridiplantae > Streptophyta > Magnoliopsida > Fabales > Fabaceae > Medicago > Medicago truncatula. Next base: position 50,165,165 of record NC_053048.1, read on the forward strand.
TCTTGCGGAGACTTGAAAGTGGGAGAAGCAGAAGAAGAAGCAAAAGGTTTGTTTAAATTTTTCAGCAGAGTTGAGTTTAAGGTATAAGCAGTGGCGGTGTTTTTTGCAGTTAACAGTGGGAGTACCGGAAGCTGATGAAAGGCCGTAAGGGAGAAGAGAGGCGTGTGTAACAGTGTAGTTTGCGGTTAAACTTGTCACTGATTTCAGAGAGTATTGACAGCAAGTTTTGTAGGGTTTGGATTTACCTTTCATCCATGTGAGTTCGTTAATCGGGTTTAGAAAATTAACAAAACCTTGTTTTAAAATTTATGGCAGAAAAGAAATTCACTACAAAAATACATTTTTTTACCGGGTTAGGTGTGGGATAGCACTTATGTGTGACATTAGATTTTTGTCACATTGACCAATCACAATGTCATGCATCGGTTAATACAAAATAACTTTCATTTTCATAAATTAAAACAAATTTCTCAAAAAATACACGACCAACGGATGGTCAAAAAACTGAAACTTAAAGGCAAGTGTGAGATCTTTTTAGAAGTTTTCTCTCGTTGTGTTTTCAATTTGAATAGTCATACCGAAATATTATTCAATGTGATTGTGAAGTTCACATGATTTAAATTTAAAGTGACAACCACACTTTTTAGATGCATTTGAACTTTCACGTGACTCATGGTTTGCACTTACTTCACGACCCACAAATTTTGTACTTCTTCGTCTTTTTTAGTCTTTCTATTGGATATGATAACGATAACAACCATTCTATTTTGTATCTCAATCTCTATATCTCATTCAAGATGATCTAGGTGATCATGAGCACGGTGTCCGACAAGCTGTGTGCGGTGTTGTTTGTGAATGAGGGGTACCTGCAAAAGACATCTAGACGCTCAAGCTTAGGCTTTGTTTGGTAAAAATAAGTTATAAACTAGCTGATAGTTGATAAGCTAGTCTGTAGCTGAAAAGCTAATTTATAGCTGATGACGGATAGCTGATAACTTATAGTTGAAAAGCTCGCTTATTAAAAATAATGTGTTTGGTAAAACTAGCGTTTGAATTGATTAATACATATAAAATGACATGTTTATTTATTTTTTTTATAAATTATATACATAATTATTTTTACTTAATTTATTTCTTTTTAAATATTCAAATTACTTTCATCTTCAAAATTATAAATGTGTTTTATGAATTCAATTAACATTTTTTTTACTAAACATTTGCTTCACTATTTATTGTATTTTTTATTTAAAATTATAAGTATATTATATAAATTTAGAGCAAGGTAATAAGAAAAGGAACAAGGAAAATAAAGAAAAACTACCACATGAGCGGTGGTAACAGTGTACTAACGTGGTGTTTTTTTTAATAAGGTACCGTTTGGTCCGGTTTTTTTTTCAGTTTTTCTACGTTTTTAAGGAGAAGTTAGGCCAAACACAATATCAATAAAGTACCTTCGAAAAAGAGTACTTTTTTTAGAATGCATAAAATTGAATGGAATGAGCTTTAACCAAAAGTTGTTGAATGCTACTTCAAAAAACTATTTCTTCCCAATTTATTTCACAAGCACCTCTCTTCAACTCCCGTCGGCAACCTTTTGTTTTATTTTTTCAATACGCTTTTTTCATCCATTTTATTTTTTTTAACCGGTCCATTTAATTTTTTAATGAGGTTCCATTTAAGTTTATTATCTATTTTTTTAAGGAATTTTATTATCTTTTTATCACTTATATATTAATTTCGATATCTTTTGATCATCACAACCACGCAAATATTTGTATTCACGCTGTCAATGAATGACACCGAATATTTTTATTCCCTTTCTTCAACCACGGAAATACACACACACATTAGTGTTTAGAGTAATACTTTATGTTCCTCTTTCTGTTTTTTTTTTTTTTTGTTATGCTAATGCGTATAATTTTTGTTAGTGTTGTGTAATGCGTATAATTATTTTTATAAAATTTTGATTTTAATTAAAAGTACAAGTGTAGTTGCCTAAAAAAATTATACTTATATATAATTTACACATTTGTATTGTAACAAACTATGCATATCTTTTTCTTATTAAAAAAACTAAACATATCTTTTTCAATGACACCAGCAATGTAACAAATATAATATTATATATATAAATTCTTATCTTTTTTACCAACACTAAAAATATGGTATTCTTATAACAAAATTTGTTATAGAGTATAATTGGAAAAGAAAAAACCAATTATTCTCATTATATATACACACATATACATATTATAGATATGATTGAGCGTGACGAAGAAAGCAATATAAATGAAGAAATCAGTTCATATAATCCAGGAAGAGTGCAAGATGGAGGCTACATGAATAGAGTTAGAAATCAAATAGGAGTTGCGTTGATGGAGAGTAGAAATATTTGAGTTTGTGATGATTTATGTCTTTAAAAAAATGATTATTGTTTTTAATTTTCCAAACTACTATGATATTATTTATGTTATTATTTGAGCCTCCTTAAATTATTTATCCTATTCAAATATTTAACAAGTCGTTTATATGATGATACAAATTTGTATTCATGTTACACAAAATAAACGTCATTGAGTAAATATAGTATTGGTAAAAATATATATTTTATATTTTAAATATTTTTTCCCTTCAAAAAATATTTTAGACATTTTTTTATTAATTATGTTAATTCATAATGAATTCAAAGTTTTTTTATTTATAGACAATGCATAAATATATGCAAGGTCCCGGGTTCGAACCCCAAACACCACCAAAAAATAATAATTCAAAGTTTTGTACAATATTTTGCCAAATAGCTTTTAACTCAAAAATAACTTTAGAACTAAAAAAAAAATAAAGAAACCAAACAGCTTTAACCTTTTTCTTAAAGAGCTTTATTTTAACTTTGTTTTAAAGTAGCTTTTAGACCGAAAAAAAGTCTGGCCAAACGGTACCTAAAAGTGGGTAGTTACTTATAAATGTGGGTAGTTTTTTTCATTAAAAAATAAATTAAATTAAATTGATGAGGATAAAATTGGAAGAAAATATAAAAAGCTATGAGCTCCAAGCTCAAAAGCTACTTGAAATAGCTTCTCATAAAAAGTTATAAACTCATGAGAAAAGCTCGTTAACAAACACATCATATGGCTGTGTTTGGTAACACAAAAAAGCTAGCTTATAGCTTGTTGGATTAGCTTATAAGCTCGTTAGATGAAAATGTGGCGTGTTTGATAACAAGCTTTTTTCATGAGCTTATAGTGTTTTCTGAAAAGCTATTTCAAGTAGTTTTTTGGCCTCATTTGGATTGGCTTATTTTGAGCTTATGTGGGCTTATCTATTCCCATAAGCCTTTTTAAAGGTGTTTGGGTAAATAAATAAAAATAGCTTATCATAGTTTCATAAGCTGTTTATGGCAAATTTCAATAAGCCTAAATTTTCAGCTTACCCTCCGGCTTAACAAAGAACTTATGAATTTATGTAACCTCCTTCGATTCTCTCCGGATCCACTTTTCAAAACATATATTTTAATTATAATATTAGTTATCTTTGGCGGTGCATAGTAACAAAATTCCTATATACTTATCTTACTAAAGTAACACATGTAACTAAGATTTTTTTTTTTTTAAGGAATATTTTTATTATTTTTTTGTTACATAACAAAATGAAAACTGAATAAAAAAAACAAACTTAACTTGATATTTTTTTAAGGACGAATATTGATTATACTATATATATATAATTATAATTAATATATTATAATATTGTTTTTTACATCTTGATTAATTTTATCAAAAAAAGTCTTGATAATTGTGGTTCGATTCTCTGATATTTTTGTTAAATTAAAAATATTTAAAATTTCAATAATTGCTTATGTAATGTCACATCCAAACACTTCAATTTATGTAAATACTTTTTAGTGTACATATCGAAACATAAATAGCTTATCAAGTATAAGAGCTTATGATGTAAACTCTAATGCTATAAGCATCTATATAAGTTGTTTATCCAAACGGGGCCTTTAACTTATAGCTGGTAGCTTTTTATATTTTCTTCCAACTTTAACCCTATTAATTAAAATTAATTATTTTTTTAATTAAACAACTACCTATGTTCATCTTTATAACCGCCCCATTTTTCCCTTAAAAAAATACCACGTTTTTTTTAGGAGCACTTTATATATATATATTTTTTTTAAGGAAATGCTTTATATTTTGCTATAACTAACCTGCTCTACACCACACAAAAAATAACTAGCCTATTTTTTTTTAAAGGAAAAAATAACTAGTCTATTGTACGTTTTAAAATTTTATATATTCTAGCTCACATTTTGTTTCCACCTTTCTCTTATTTTTGGGATTCATAAAGCAGAGATCAAAATTGTCGGTGAATTTTTTTTAGGATTAAAGGTCGAAGAATAATTTTATGGAGACTAAGACCAAAAGTTTGAATATTTATAGGGACCAAAAACATATTTAACTATAATTAAAAATATTAAAAATAAATACATTACAAAAAAATGTGTGTGTCTATATGTATATTAAAAAAAATAAATATGTCATTTTATACTTATCAGTCACTTCAACAACTAATTTTACCAAACACATTATTTTTAATAAGCAAGCTTTTTAGCTATAAGTTATCAGCTATCAACTAGCTTTTCAGCTATCAACTAGTTTATCAGCTATTAGCTAGCTTATAACTTATTTTTACCAAACAGAGCCATAAGCTAAAAAGCTACTGGAAATAGATTCTAAAAAAAAGCTATAAACTCGTGAGAAAAGCTTCTTACCAAACACATCACGTTTTCATCCAACGAGCTTATAAACTAATCTAACAGAGATATAAGCTAACTTTTTTGTGTTACCAAACACAACCTTAGTATCTGAGCAAAAAAGGAGTTTACGTGGAATGAATCGTACATCGAAGGATGTTGGAAGTCCCTTCTTTTATAGACCAAAATGCAAAGATCCAACGAGTGATGCAAAAGGTGTTACATATTCTACAAAACATAATATCATGTCTCTCGAGGTCTCTCTTTGACGGAGAAGGAAAATGTATTTAGTGTTTGGGTTTTGTTGGACATGTTTATGAGCTTTAGCCGGTATTGGACTTATGTTTGAACCATGAGTTGTCGAACACAACCCTAGGGTGCGTTTGATTTGCTAAAAAATGAAGGACAAGACAGAACAACTCTAGTTGTCCAGTGTTTGATTTGTAAAACTGTTTCAGGTACAGGACAAACTGGAGGCAAGGGACAGGACAAAAACTCATATTTTTGTCCCTTACCAAACCACAACACAACTTTTTGTCCCACGTACAAGTTGTCTAAAACATCAAAATAGCATTTTGTCCCTCAAAAATCGTATAAAACAAAAAATTACTCAATGCCATAAAAAATTTGTCCTGTACTGTTCTGTCTTGTGTTGTACTGTTCTATCTTGTACTGCTCTATCTAGTACTTGCTGTTTTGCAAACCAAACACAATATTGAGAGAGCTTCTCATGTATCTAATTTTCTAATTTGTTGTAAACGCATATGTCAAATTTCCATATAACTTTTCTTTTTCATTGTTACATCCCATTTAAAAAAGAAATGCATAACATATGCAAGGTCTGGGGTTTAAACTTCGATCACCACAAAAAATAAAATAAAAATATTCAAACTGGATGTTTTATTTTCTATAGTTTTCGGCTTGAAAAATTAAGTCCTCTCAAAATAATGTATTTATTTTTTTCGTTAACTTTTTGATTTTCAAAGGGACGAGACTTGTAAGGTAAATAAAATTCGATCAAAAAGTGTTATGCAAAATGTAAACTCATATTCTCTAAAACGAGTGTAATTTTGTAACAAAAAAAAAAACGAGTGTAATTTTTTTTTAAATAACCTAATGACTGGAGCTCAGACATTTTAAATGTGGAGAAATGAGATGTTCGGGGTTTGAACCCTGATCGGCATATACTATGTATTGTTCATACCAGAGCTAATCTTATGGAGATAAAACAAACATAATTTAACTTAACACATTATACATATGTGTCAAATGAGTTGTGTTATTTGAACAACCATTTAGGTGACAACTTTGATGACAACCATAAATTTACAAAGAAAAAGAGGTATTGATACAAAACCAAAGCAATAGAGAGAGAAAGTAAAAATATAATACGAGTATGAGATAGAAAGTTGTCACAAAAATTGTTAAAAAATGGTTGTTCAAATATCATTTCTCGTGTCAAATATACTAATATCTATTTTTAGAGTTGTTTTTTTTAGGTGTTAACCGTACAAATTTATTTATGTCATAGTGAGTGAGTTTAAGCAGTGGTTACAGTTTGTATTATTTGATGGGCCTTTACCGTTAAACGAAGGCCCAATCCGAGTTGTACGAAAAAATACTAACCGAGGAGGATCCCACTATCTTTTTGCTACCATCCCCAGCACCAAAAACAGTGCAAATGCAACAAACTCAGCAAGCCACGGCGGCAACTTTCTCAACCCCCACTCCTCCTCCCTCCTCCACCGCCGAAGCACCTCCGAAGCAGGTTGCTCTAGCTATGGACAAACTCGGTCAAGCCGAACGTATCATCGCCGACATCCGAATTGGCGCTGATCGTCTCCTCGAAGCTCTATTCATCGCCGCCGGTCAACCTCATCAAGGCAATAAGCCTCTTCAAGTTTTCGTCAAAGAGAATGCTTCTATGCAACAGCATTTTAAAGACCTTCGATCCCTCGGTATGCGTTTTCAGTTTCGTTGCGTTTTGATTGATTTTGATTTCGCGATTAGGGTTTTGGTATCGTCGGTGTTGTTTGATTGATTTTTTCGATTTGATAGGAAAGGAGCTTGAAGAAGCTGGAGTTCTTAGTGAAACTGCACGGTCACGGAAGGATTTTTGGGGATTGCATATGCCGCTGGTTTGTCCAGATGGTGCCGTTGTTGCCTATGCTTGGAAACGACAACTCGCCGGTCAAGCTGGAGCTTCTGCCGTTGACAGGACTAGGTTTGTTTCCGCTCTTTTGGTTCCTTGTCAACATACCTAGCAGACACCGAACACGACTCAAACTCTTAAACGGTTGTAGTAATTTAAGAAAATAACATAATTGAATGTAATCACATGTGTCGGTACTACAAAGCAACTTACAATTTTCCCTTTTGTAGTTGGTTCATTTTGATGAATGTTATGGATAGGAATCAAATCCAAAGAAAAAAGAACCAATGGAATTAATCATTTTTAGTTAGAAAATATTCTTTTTCCTTTACGAAGATATGCGCATACTTAAGAGTTAAGAGGATATTTTAGTTCTTCGAATCGTAGTATTACCTCCGGAATTCATAACAAGCAGTAGTTATACATGATATGAGCTTTAGCCAAGTTATGCTGCCAGATAACTGCCTCATACGTGCCTGAGTTGTGTGGAAATACAATTAGTACAGGTATGCTAGGTTAGTGTTGTAGATTGTTAGATGCAAGGGCCAAGGTTATATGATAAGAACATGAATAACAATGCCACTTGGGGTGATGCGAGCTCACACATCATATTCAAGCTCTAGTCGGTCCAGTCACATGAATGTGTGCTGATCTTTTCAAGGAAGCACTTACCGGATTGATTATACATTTTTTTTTTTAAAATGAAAGAAATTGGCAAAATTACACAATTTGTCTCTTTAACTTCAAGTAATACTTTCGTCCTTTTATCTTTTTTTTTTTTTTTCCGACTTAATCCTTTATGTTATAAAATGTCATCATCATTATTTCTTTTTTTATTAAAAAAACTCACCAAACTCATAAACAAACCCATTTTATCTTCATCATACAATTCTAGAAATCCAAATTTAATTGAAAAAATCCCTTAAACCCATGAGTCCATTTTCTACATAACCTTAATCATTTATTCCCAACTCATCAACAAAATCAGCCATAACCAAAAGAAAAAAACAACCATAACCAAATTCCAACTCCGTACCCAAACAAAAGAAACAAAGAAAATCGAAGAAGAAAGGGTGAAAAAAGATGAAGATCCTTTTATGTTGTTGGAGTGCTAGGTTGATTGACGAGAGAGAAAATGAAGAAGATGAAGTTTTGATGAAATTTTGCATTTTTTGACGAAGTTGTGAGTTTTGTGATGATTTTTATGGATTTTTGATGAATTTTATGTATTTTGTTTTTAATCTAAAAAGGATAATGGTGTTTACATTTTATAACATAAAGGATTTAATAAAAAAAAAGATAATATAGGACGAAAGTATTAGCTGAAATTAAGTTAAGGGACAAATTGTGTAATTTTGCCAAAGAAATTCTATTAAGGAGCACGAATGGCCAACAAATAAGCCTATGCATGGTTGAAGTTTTGGAAAGAGAAAGCGAGAAAGGGTCTCATATTTTATTGGAATTAAGTAATATTAAATTAGGTTCTTATTTCAGATTTGATTCAGGTGGTTAAGTTTAGTCAGTAGATAATAAATACTCTTGGGATTTGTCGGATTTATCATACTGACTTCTCAATGCTGCTGACCCATGTTACATTAGCTGCTCACTTAGGCTTTTGAATGATTTCAGGTTAGCTCTCAAAGCTTTTACTGATCAGAAAAGACGTTTTTTCCCCCATCTTGATGATGGAGTTGAAGCTAATGAATCAGATTCAAAGAAACGTTGTGGGTCTGAAGAAGTCACATTTGAACCTAAGGAAGTAATGAGTTTTCTAAGGACGCTGCCAGATGTTCTGCAGTCCTTGGAAAAGGAAGTGCCAAATGTGAAAATTTCAACTTTTGAAAGGCTGGACTGGTTAAAATGTGCTTCCACACTCACCTCTTCACCAAATGAGAGTTCTGAGGAACATAACTATCGTGGTTCTAGTAAGCGAAAGTTAGGATCAATGGGAATGGTTGCTCCAGAGAAGGTTGCAGTCATAGAATTGCTGTGCCCTTCTATCTTCAGAGTTGTTATATCCTTGCATCCTGCTGGTTCCATTGATCCCGATGCTGTCGCTTTCTTTTCTCCAGATGAGGTATGTTTATATTTACCATGGTTTGTCTTTCCTAATATTCATTACGGGGTGTGAACTATTTGTTCTGGATATCGTATTATAAATAATGACTCGGCGTTAGTTTTGGGATGCTTATGTATCAGGTAACTGACAATCTCAGAAAATTAAGAAATTGAAAATGTGATTGTATTTACTCATCCAAGTCTAACTGTTTCCCAACCTCCACTCTGCATAACTGCCATGCATGCCTTGTAGCTTTCTCTCTCAATGACCATCTTGGCAGAAAGTTGCAACTCTTATCCCCTCTGAAATTTTTTGATCTAGTGCTTCACATCTCTTCTTTCTCCTCCCATAGACTTTAGTTATTTTGAATCATGGCGCCAGGCCTGTAACATCGTGGTTAAAAATATTTTCACTTTCCTCTCTTTTGAAGCCCTAGTTGATTGAAGTGTCGATTGGCTTTTTCTAAATGAAGCTTGTATGAATCCCATATCTAATTCAGCTGCCATACAACTTAAATTTCATCTTGCACTGTTAATTTTCACTGTTCTTTGGTTCTCTACTAATGGCTGTTTGAAGGGAGTTGACATTTCTGATTTACAGAGACTAGACAGAGTGGTTCCATATTTTTTGTTTCATTCTTTCATTTTGTTTTGTCCTTGTTTTGCAGGATATCTTTTTCCCTTGTTTTTTATGACTTATTTTATTTCTAATATAACTTATTTTTAATAATAGAAAGACTTAATTTGTTCATTTCTTATTTCATTGTAAATTTACTTGAATTTCACATCAATTTACTGTGTACTTCTTTAACAGAGTGGAAGCTATGTGCATGCAAGGGGGGTTTCAGTTCATCATGTGTATAGACATATTACGGTAATGGTCTCTGTTGCTAGCTTCTTATATCCTTTGAGTGACTGTTTGAAGTGTTCTGATTATTATAGTTTTTTTATCCTACACTGCAGGAATATGCAACGATAGCTCTGCAGTATTTTCTTGGTAACCAAGCTGAAACATCATTGTATTCTCTTGTGGTACTGAAATTATCTTGCTTTTGCATATCGTGATACCTATTTTGGTTAGAAGTCATCATTCTTGACATGCTCGAGGTTACTTAGCTTTCTGTGTTTTTTTTTTTTCCTTTTCCCTGTAGCACTGGATTTGCAGCTACCAGACTTTATTTTCAAGACCATGCAGGTTCGATTTGCAGTTTCCAGATCAAAAATTTCTATATCATGTGGTTCAGTTACTAATCTCAATTTTTTTGGATGTACAGCAAATGTAAAAAGCTACTTGCCATGGATAAGCAATCAAATTTATTGTTAGCCCCAGTCCACCGGCCCTATTGGAAGTTTTCCTTTTCAAAAATTCTGTCAACCATATCTTCAAAGGACCAGAATTCAGATACTACTATGGCTTATCATATTGGCTGCATCTCCGAGGAAGTATGATCACACCGACAATTATTTAGGTAAGTCAAGTGCAATAATTGCTGTGGAACTTCTAGGAGCAACGTTCTCCATTTCATTGGCATTACTTATGTAGCACCGACACTTCAAGTTGAAGTTGTGTCCAAGTTGCTGACATGTGGTCTGTGTCCGACACTTGCATTTTCTCAAATTATCACTGATGTCTACATGTTAGTGCCGGGTCTTTGTCGCTGCTTCATAAATAGTTCCCCCTTCCTCCTTTATCACTGGTGTAGTGATTCATCTGATATTTGTTTTATGTTTGTTATTTCTTAGTTATAATTAATTAATTTTAATCTTCAGGAAATGAATTAGCACATGGTCTGTTGTGTAAATCTAGTGGCTGCATCTATTCTCTTAAAATGGCGCATATCACATGGATTGAAAGATTGATTTTTTGGATGCTGGGAAGTTATTCTCACCCTGACATTGATCATTGCCTGCCACAGGACAAAACAAAACCAGAAGAGTACAAGATAGGAACATTATGACCTTTTATGCATGCTGGATGAAAATGCCAGCTGATTGTAATTTTTAAAGGATCTGTCAGCATATGAAACACTATTATGACATAGCAATATTTCTGATTTTAGAATGATGCTGCCTACACATCTCTATCTTCTTTGTAACTACTACTAGTTTCTCCATCCATGTATGTACAATAGAAAATAGTTCAAGGGGGCCAACTGAGAATCTAGGACTGAGGCACATGTAAAAAGTTAAAAGAGTGGTGGATGCAAATGCTGCTCTAGTATTGAAAGCTGCTTTTGTGGTCCTTTGAATGTATGTAAGTATTCTGATTCTGATGGAGGATGATGATGGACTTATGCTCAAAAACAATAGCAACACATTATCATTATTTAATTGCAAAAGTTGTATCAGTTTACATTAGTTAACTTAATCAAGCGAAGTTCCAATTAACTTTCTATTGCAGTTGACTTGCCACTTACATCCTATGCCCCTTGTCTTCTTGGTTCAAGAATGAAAAGTTTTGTTCAGTGAATTTTTCCAGTAGCTATGTGTTTCAAAGCATACGGAACAGATAAACCTAAAACGATCAAAGATCAAAAGCATTCTGTTTACTTGGAAAGAACCTGTTATCCAAGCTAAAATCCTAACTTCAACATTCTGTTTAAAGAATGATGGTGTATTTTGCCATGTTTGAACTAATAAAAAGTTATTAATACCCCTAGAATCACGTGCTCCTTTAAACGATTGTTTAGAATAAAAAGTGAGCTTGTCGGAGTGTTTTCACCAAAGTGAACTTTCCGACCATTGACCTGTTCCTAAATTTTCAGTAGTGTCAAGCCACTAAACTTTTTACCGTGATTCATGGGAAACAGCCACTCACTTCCATAGAATAGAATAATAGAAAATTAGATTCTTCTTAATTTGATGATAGGGACTCTTGATCAATCTCTTATTAATCCTTAATTGGCACCTCCCTCATAATTAATTAATCAATAATTTAATTTACCCATGAATACGTACAAGAATTTCTGACAAGCACGACCAGCTGTCATTGGGTCGACGTGCGTGGCAAAAGTTAGTCATTGAGTTATTATGATTATTTATGAGGAAAGAAAAAACTGAGTCATTATTTATTATATTTATGAGGAGGAAGGAAAAAATGGGTCATTGTACGAATTGAGTTTGATATTTGGCATTTGGATAAAATTTGAGGTGTCATTATTTTTCCCAAATGAAAACGAACAACCACTGTGCCACACCACATCATCACACCTGTTTATGTTTGCTAATGCAACTTATGTTTAGTGCCAAAGTGATAGGCAAAAAATTATTTGATGGCTATCTTGACTTGACTTGACAGCTCCATGAAGAAAGACTCCACTTATGTCATGTGGTGATAAGTTATGCCATGTGAGATTATTAATCCACACATACACATCTAATAACAACATCCTTTCCTGGCTGGTTTTGGTTTTAGTTTCTGCTTATGTAAGAGGAAATCACGAGCAAAGCATGGTCCACCAATTACTCATTGGACAATGTCAAGATCGTTGTCGACATTACATACGCCACGTTAGTATGATTCTGAAAGAAAATTTTGATACGATACCCACACACTAACTAATAATAATTAACTAACAAATAATGGTCTATAAAGTCAGTTATAAGATTTGTTAAATTTTAATGTTTATTATAAACAGCTATATCGGGACCTTGTGAGTGTGACCTGAGTCCAATATTAGTGTTATAACTGGTGCACACGATCGATAGTGCTTGAACTCATTGTAATAATTACATTAAACAACACATTATTGTCTATCAAAAATATACATTGAGTTTATGATTAGAAGGGATTTAATATATGTATTTTTCTAATAAAACAAAGTTTAATGCAAAAAAAGTACACATCATATAACTACTTGATAAATGACATTTTCAGTAACCTTATAAATGCAGAAATGACATTTTCAGTTCAGTCTGTTGTCCATCGTGCTCAAGAAATGGTATTTTTTTACACATAAAGGTAGTTGGTTGAAAACTTCTTATAAAACAAACAGGTATCAACAGTAACCAAATAACATATGGCAATGAACTTTGAGGCATAAATGAATGAACAAATTACAAGCATTCTCATTGATTGTGGCTCTACTATCTACAACCATCAACACTTAAATGTAGACATAGTTGAAAATACAAAGCATACACACGAGATTTCAAGTGCATATGAAATCTTACTCAACCACTATTACACCACTGGTACTCACATTTTGCCTTGGCATTTTTAGACAGAAAGAGCAAAGCATGCTTATCTACACCTAATGAAAGATAAAAAGAAGGTGAAAGGAAAAATAAATAAATAGAAACACTCAACACAGCAACAAACCATTTGTTTCACCGGCCATCGGCCGAAGTAAAAGAATCTGCAAATCCAGTAGGTCTTGCAGGGATACTGCTCTTACTGTCTTCTAGGTCCATATAACTTGTGTCCTTTCCCTCAGCCTCTTGCCATCCCTTGACCATTTGGGTAAGGGGAAGACTATAATCGATGCCGGAATACTCATCGGGGTCATCATCAAACGGTTTCCATTTTTCAACGAGTGGTGCGAGAACATTGACAGCATGACCCATTTCTGGCCTTTGGTTTGGTTCTCTGGCCGTGCAGTGTCCAGCTAGCTCAGCAATAATTGAGACACTTTCGAATGTTTCTTCATTTATGTCGAGGGTTGGGTCAATAGCAGCCATTAGTTTCTTCTTATCTGATTTTATATTCCAGAACCATGCTGCCAAGTATTGGCTTTCCTCAGGTCTGCTCTCATCAAGTGCCATCATTCCAGACAACAGCTCCATTAGCACAACCCCAAAACTGAAAACATCTACTTTGGTAGTGATTTTTCCTGTCACTGAATATATTTAACCAAAAAAAAAAACCCAGGATTAGTATAACATTTGAACATATAAAAAAAGTCAATGTCTAAGATACCAGATATAAAATGCAGAAATGAAAGTTTTACTATATTAAATGATGCATAAAAGTAAATTAAAGTTTGTTTGCTTAGGAATCAGTTGCTCATGCAAAAGGCTTACAAACGCAATCAACAAAGCTCTTGAAGTAACAGGGGAAAAATAGTTGAATGAGTGGTACAAGATAGATATATAGTGCAGATATGAATATTTTTACTACTAAATGCCAAATGTGGCTCTGAGCATGAGCGGGAGAGGTGGCCATCCAAGATACTATTTTTTTCTAACTAAAATTATTATTTTTACTTGGTATTTAATTGTATATACAAATATTTTTTTAACACATTTTAAATAATTTTTATTGTCTTGTCAAAAAAAAAAAAAAATTATTGATTTTTTTTTTTTTTAAAGAATCTTAATTATAAACGGATCTTTAAAGGGGATTGTGGCTTTCAACATAAAATACAATAAAAAAGACATTTAAATAATTAACAAGGCATAACTTTATTCTTTCGGCTATATGCATACCACTATTTTCAGAAAACCATATGCAGAAACTTCGGTAGGTATAAAGCAATTCTGTTGAAATTTGGGGCTTAACTCATCCTTACAAAACCGGCTCATAAGGTGAGGATTGCCTCCTCTTTATAAACTCTTCTCAAGAGTGCTATCTATCCGATTTGGGACTAAATCCACCCCCTCAAAGCCAACACAATGAAGGTGTTGGAGGCTGCAATGAAGGCTAACCAAAGGTCGCAATTTAGGCGACTAGGGGCGGACCGCAATTAAGGCGGAATTTCCAACAAATTCATATACAATTAATATAAAAGTTATAAACTATAAAGAGGTATAGAGTAATTAAATAAGAGTATACATAATTTTAAGAAAAAAATTACCTGCATATTCTGGAGCCAAGTATCCAAAGGTTCCAGCAAGCTTGGTCACTACAGATTTTTCACCATTAGGAGCAAGTTTTACCAATCCAAAATCTGAGACTTTAGCTCTAAAATCATCGGCAAGCAAAATGTTTGAGGACTTAAGATCTCTATGAATGAAGCTCTGATGAGCTAGAGTATGAAGATACTCCATTCCTCTAGCAACATCCAAGGCAATATTAAGCCTCCTCTTCCAAGAGAGAGGCTCGAGTCCAAAGCTCTTCCAATGAAAAAGATGCTGACTGAGAGCACCTTGTGGCATATACTCATACACTAGAATCCTCTCATTGCCTTCAATAGAATAACCTATAAGGCCCACTAGATGCCGATGTCGAACTTTTGACAGAACTGCAATTTCAGCCTGAAACTCATCCAAGGCTTTATTGGTTATCACACCTGCTTCCATTCTTTTTACGGCAATCTTAGTTCCATCATCCAACTCTCCCTTATAAACAACTCCAAACCCACCGCGGCCGAGCTCATTCTCAGGGGCGAAATTCTTGGTCACGTTTCTTAGAACTTGAACTGATATCACAAGATTTCCGGCTTCAATGGTATGAGAGTCCCCGATTGCACTGCTGCTTCTACTCCCAGTCCCACTCCCTGTTCCATTGGTATTATTAGCAATAGCTATCTTTATGGTACTGTCCGTATCAGACGGGTCTCTAGGGTGAACTACGAGTGAACTTGGAGCTTGGAAACCATCCTTTGTCCTCCTGAAACAATACGCATAAAGCGGTATCAACAGAAAAGCAGCAACCGCCACACCAGCAATAGGAGCTACGATCAAAACCAAGCTTTTCTTTTTTGATTTTTTCGTTTCAACCGAATCACTTGGACTTGAATTTGAGCCTCCCTTCATATCTTCACCAGTGTTCCCAGATCCACCTGATGGACTGTTTTTACCTGGGGAAGGACCTTCGGTTCCACCATTCAACAGAGAATTCCCATCAACCATAGGTTTCAATCCATTACTAAAAACCGGCAAAGGAGGTGAAATATTGTTGTCACTCAGATCCAACAAATTCAGATTCCTCAAGCTAGTCCAGTTACTAGGTACAACGCCATTGAGATGATTACCTCCCAATTTAATTTGAACTAAAGAACCTAAATTCGCAACAGAAGGACTTAAAGTACCACTAAGATTAAAATGTTGCATATTAATCAAAGAAACTTTACCATCAGCATTGCATTTAATCCCCAACCAAGTTAAACAAGGGTTATTCCCACTCCATGAATCTACCAAATTCGAAGGATAATTCAACCCACCAAGAAACCCTAAAAGAGCCATAACTTCAAAAGAACAAGGAACACCAGTTTCATTTAAACAAAAATCATTGTTACTATAAGACACCTTAGAAGCTTTAAACTTTGGTATCGGACCCATAAACCGGTTATTATTCAAATCAAGCTTATCCAATTCCATATCACCTAAAGAACTAGGAACAAGTCCAACAAGCTCATTTCCATTAAGATTAAGATCTTTAAGAGAAACCAAGTCGCCAATATTCTCCGGAATCGAACCAGTGAACCGGTTACCATGAAGCCATAAACTAGTAAGAGAAACCATAGTAGCAACAATATCAATACTTCCAGATAACAACTCACCTTTCTGGTTATTCAACCACAGCATTTGCAACCCTGAATTGTTAAGAGTCTTTGGAATCTCACCGGTTAAACTGTTACCAGAAAGCTTCAAATTTACCAAAGAATTCATTCTTCCAAGAAAATCAGGTAAAGGGCCAACCAAATTACAACTGATACAAGATAAATCTCTTAACTGAGTTGAATCCTGCAAAGAAGAAGGAAAATTCCAACCATTGTTAGAAGCATTGAGATTATTGTTATCTAATGCAAGAGTGTCTAAACTGGTTAACCCTTGAAAGGAATCCATAGGAATGGAATCGAATTCATTGTTATCAAGAAAAGCGTATTTGAGATTAGATAACCCTTTTAGCGACGGTAAAGGACCTTTAAGTTTGTTGTTTTGAAGACCCAAGTTGAAGAGATGGGTTAGTTGGTTGAGATTTTGAGGTAAAGTTCCAGAAAGGTTCAAGTTTTTGGTTTGAATCTGTGAAACTCTATCACCGTCGCAGAAGATGAATTTCCAAGCAGGTGGACCACATGGGTCGTTGTTGTTTTTGGGCCATTGTAGGATGTCTGGGTTGTCTAGGTTGTCTTTGAAGTCGTTGAGGATTTTAAGGTCGTCTGGGTTGGTTGTTGTGAGGACTAAGGAAGGTGAAAGGAGGAAGAGAAAGAGAAGAAGTGTTGTGTGGTACATGGTTGTTATGGTGGTGGTGATTCATGTGAGAACTGAGTGAAGGAGAAGAAAAAGAGAGTGTGGTTGATGAGATGGAGAAGAAGAGTGCATTGTTGAGTTGAATCTGAGAAGTAAAGAGTTTGAGGGGTAAATTATGGAGGTTTGGTTTGGGGTGGGGGTGGGGGTGAGGATGAGAGTGAGAGGGTAGGGTATTGATGAGAATGAATGAAAAAATGGGTGTTGCTGCTAGTAATGGTAATGTGGTAATGGTGGACCTTACTCAATATTGCCTAATCTATCTTATATTCTCCAATTTTTTATGTAATTAAATTATTATCTCTCCTTTCTCAGCAATTCTTATGTTGTATTTTTTTATAATTATTTTTGGGTATATAATATGGAAAATAATTTATGGACACCTATAACATTTTTTTTTTATTTAGTCTTAGATGACGTGGTAATCCATTGAAATTAAACTCACATACAACTGGGAAGTCTCCGATTTGAACCTGGGTTACGACGTCCGGCCTTGCAATTTCGGCATTTGTCAGTTGAGTTAGGACTTATAGACATCGATAACATTTATTTATTTTACACCTTAAAAAAGGGAGAATGGTATAAAGTTGTGTTATTTGAACAAGTGATAATTTTTGCTACAACCATAAATTTATAAAGAAAATTAGAAATTGACACGAAAACCAAAATAATATAAAGTTGTCATAAAATGGTTGTACAAATATCATTTCTTATAATTGATATATTTTGCGAAAATGATTTGTGTACACTTAAAACTCTTAGAATTTGCCACAAGTCATAATTCAACAAATAAAAATGCAAAATTGTGGGATCAGACGTTGTAATGTGAATTCAAACTTGATTGTTTCACTTGTGTGTAAGTTTCAATTGTTGTTTATTATTTCTTCTATCCAACATAAAAACAAACTCTTAAACACCTTGATAAAGAGAAAACAAATGAAAGTCATGTGATAGAATAAGGAATAAGGATTGAAGATGTGATGGGAAAAGTTTAACAGAGAAAAAACGTGATATTGAATGAGTGCACAAAAATTCTGAATGTTCAAATATAATAGTTGATATTTGTATGATGGTAAGAGAGAGAACAGAAAAAATATGTAAAATTTGTATAATACTTATAAATAATGAAACGATCTCCAAAAAAAAATAAAAGCGAAATGATATTTTTTCTATGAATTATTTTTGTTGAAGTACAAAAGTTTGCAAATGACTTTTGATTCACAAAAATGATCTTTACTTTATTATTCAAGAAAAAAAAAATTATATCTTCTTTGGGTCGGTCAAAAGACTAATCACACGTTGACATGTGGCTCAAATTTACACCGCCTTAAGACCCTGCACCTGAAGGAACACATCAACTTTAATACACCGCATAGCATACAAACACTCCCCTGTGCGAGGATCACCCTCCCCGTGTCCTCTAACTGTTCCTAATCAAATGCCGCAAAACCCGGAGGCAGTTATTCTCAATCCGCGCCTATATAAGGGTGAAGTTGCTTCACCCTCAATGTATGATTCACTTTTCACAACACTCACTTTCTCAGTTCCATTATTGACTTGAGCATTGGAGTGCTAACGTGCCCAATGTTCCGCAAATCGAGTGTTAACTCTCTGAGTTTACCGAGTTTACATTTTTAGGTATCAAAATCATGTTAACTCGGAGGTAAACTCGATTTCTGGTAAAATCGATTGAGTTTACCGAGTTTTATGAGTTTACATCTAAAAAAATTCAATTCCTTTTCTACAAGCCCAAAGACTGGAACGTTTACAGTAACACGTTGTTCCATAAATGAAATGTTTCCTTTTCTTTCTTCTCTAAGTTCTCAATCCATGAATAGGGGAGCACATACCAGTTAGGGTTGCGATTCTGACGATGGAAATTCAGATTTCGACGCCGATGATTGCGACACCGGTTAGGGTTGCGGTGGTGGTGTCTGTTGACCTTTTGAAGAAATTAACTAGTTTATTTTTTAGATAGTTTTATTAACAACTTTACGAACTTGTGAAACTTGCTTTTTTGGATGGTTTTGTGAACGACTTAAACTTAGAGACTTAAGAAACTTTAAGAAACTTATGATTGTGTGCGTTAATTTTTGTATTTTGGTGTTAAGTTGAACATTACGTTTTATTATGGTAGTTTGGTATAATTTTCCTTTGTAATTAAGTCATATTTTGAATTATTGACCAATTTACAATATTATTTTAGCTTATATATGTCATGCATATAATAATTTTTATATAATTTTTATTTTAGATAATCTCGTACGAGTTCTCGACTCAAGTTTACGGGTCGAGTTTACCTAGGCAAAATGAGTTGAGGTAAACTCTCGAGTTGTAAAACCTTGAACGTGCCTCTAAACACCTTTCGTCCCACCGGGAAGACTCGTCATCACCGTGCCGAAGCATATTTTGTTATTGTTGCCTCTCATCCATCCTCACCGGACAGATCAATATCAAAATCCTTCAACATATAAATCTACCGTAGACCCTGATAGGTAAAATTATTCTCACAATCTTTTATCTAAATTGTTGTTTTAATTTAGTCTTTTTTGTTGGTCAAATAACCTAGTGTCTGGAGTTCTCATGTTTTAAATGTGAAGAAGTGTGGTGATCGGGTTCAAACCCTGGTCCCTACATAAAATATGCATTGTCCCTACCAAATGAGTTAAACTCGTGAGGACAATCTAATCTTTTTTTATAAGCATGTTTTTATGTTTTTGATTTTCATATATATTTGGTTTTTATATTGTGATGTCATCGGCTTATGCGAGGCATTGTTTTGTTTGTTATATTGGTGTTGTTATTTTGTTTTCCCTTCTTGTTGCAGTTTTCACACTGTACTAGCAAAAAGCACAATAAGGGATATTATGGTTAAGTATCGTATTCTAGGGTTTAGACTGATTATTGGATGCCTTGAGGATGCTCTCAAGGGTGGTATTTATAGCCTGTTATGAGCTTGGGTTTCGGTTGCTTGGTCCTTAAGCAATAGGAGTATTTGTGTATTTTAGGCGGATTCTATAAGATTCTAGAGATTATCGAGGCGGCGCCATGGATAATGTGCGCCTAGGGCCCTAAGGCTTTTTTGAAGGGCGCTAAGGCTTCTTTAAGGGGTCTAAAAGCCCTTTTGGAGGTCTTTCAGGTCCTTAAGAATATTATGACGGTCCACACTCGTTTTAAATCGACATATTAGATTCGATCTAGTGCAAATTAAACAATGACTTTTACGTTTTCACGCTATAGATTTGGATGCATGTGCATTGGAGACACTTTAAGTTCGTCATATTTATAAACATTTTATTGTTATGTTTGTGTGAGTTTGTTCGCAAATTCATTATTTTTTGTTTTTGTAAATCTTAATTTATTTTTAATTGATGTATTCTATCAATTTGTTCTCGACCGCTTCATCTTTAATTCAAAAATTTAATATTTAATTTGAAGTTATTGATAATTTAATAAAGATTAAAGATTAAGTAGTTAAATTATTAAGACGATATTTTAAAATCTTATTAATAACATGTCATCAAAGACTACCACTTGGAACATTTGACATGAACTTTTGTAAAATAAAAGTTTGTAAATTTAGAAAAAGCAAAAACATATTTAACCTTTTAAAATCTTTACAGAAAGATTAGATCATATCTCCCTATTATTTTGTTTGTGAATGGACATACTCTAGTTAAAATGAGAATTACCAACTTAGATCCTTTTGATTATGCTCTACGTATACGAGTCTCCTCTAATTCATTCTTAGTATTTCCTTTGGTTATATTTATAAGAAAATTTTAACTTTTTAGATTAATTAAATAATTGATGTATCTTGTCTAGACTAAATACATCATTTACGAAATGAATTAAAAAAGTAAATTTTTTTTTTATAAATAGGATCGGAGGGAGTATTAAATTTGACATTGATATGTCATTTTAAACATGATCTCTTTTTTTCCTTGTTCTTTCATTCTCTTTTTTCTTTTCCTTTTCTCGTTAAAAAAAAAAGTCTTGTTAATGAATGCCTCCGGTGCACATTTTAAGCATTCTAAAAGGAAAAATTATTTCATAAAAAAAAGTTAAATGATTTATTTTCCAATGCATTGATTACATGAATTTTAAAAAATGTTATCTTTTAAAGGTCTTAAAAAGCGCCCCGGAAACACTTGTTAACATTTAAAAAAAAAAAACTTTACAATGAAATGGTGGAGTAGTTTTAAAATAAAATAAAAAAGTAAAAGAAAGAACCATAGTCGTTTTAAATGATTGAGCATTTTTTTAAGTAATAATCAAAATGAATGGAAAATAAAAGTTGGTCGTATTCCTTAAAAAAAAAAATGGTCGTATTTTTAAATATATAGCATAAACAACACCTACCGCACATACTCGGGAATGAAATTATAAAAATTTGATTCTTAGATATTTGTTAAAAAAAATTGGAAGTTAAAATTTTTATTTTTTAAATCTATGCAGAATATCATGGAAATGCACATTCCCATCTCTTTATATAGGAAAAAATTAATGGGAATATTGAAAGTTATGGAAAGTTACTTCATTCCCAGGAACCTTTATATCTAAAAATATTTTTTTCTCAATCTCATAACAAACATGGGTATAGTCATTTCCTAACCATGTATTTCCGAAAATGTCTTTGAAATAAACACTCCTTAGTAGTGTTTTTTTACTGGTCCATTACCTGTTCATGAATATCTATTTTACTATTTACCTGAATTCGAACTATTACACGAATTTTAGTACATTTCAATTAAAGGCAGTCTCCATTAATATCTTTTAACAATATATCGTCCAAAGTTTTCATATATATAGCTGTAATAACTAATAACTCAATTTTGTCCACCGTCATCATTTTCCAATTTTTTTAAACAAATTATACATGTGATACAGCCATGCACAGCCCCTGCTTACGTATCAAAAGTCCAACATTGAGATTTTGAATTTCAAAACAAAACATAAAATACATGAAGAATAAGGCATATAATATAATTGAATAGTTGAACTTTGAAGTAGTGGTTTTATGATTTGGTAAAAAAAAGGGGAATCAAAATCGATTAATGGGTGTTGGAGCATAGCTAACAATGTATTGGTGTAAATGACAAATTAGAATCCCCATTTCCTTTCTTGTTTGATAATGAATTTGGACCATCCTCAAAGTTGTCACATAGTACATGCTAGTGCATTTATACTACACTCTCTTTCTAAGAATGATGAAGATATTTGTGCTTCCTCATAACATTGTTTCTATAGTATAACCAGTTTTTGATAAAAATAAATAAATAGTGTAACCAGTTTAGTTTACAGAAATATTATTAATGGCTTCTACATCAATGATAACCTTATTTATATTATTATCAAATTGGGAACAATATCTCTAATTGATGCAAAATATGGTAAAATGGGCTGGGTATCAGATACGACCAAAAGGTGATTCTTATTTTCCACTTCATAAGAAAGGTTGGTTCTTCTATATCCATAAAATAGACCAGTAATAATCACAAGAAAAGAAATAATATTTATCTAATACTCGTGGTAATAGGAATTTATGGAAGATTGTGTGTCTCATTTATATTCTACAAAAATTAATTGTTACTTTCCCATAATTCAAGTCACCACCAAGACTGCATGCAATCCAGCTGTATTTCTTTTTTAAATTGCTTGGTCAAAAATGGTATAATATATAATATGAGTATTTCAATTATTATATGTGAATTATAACACCAACATTGATACCTTTTTTTAAAGAAGGAAGTAACTGGTTTAAAATTTTCAAATGGTTGCGTAAGTAAAGGGAAAAGGAAAGTAAGATGAGATTGTGAGGATCTTTTACTCAATTAATGAAGCTCTTAATTCCTAAATTAAAGGTGATCGGTGTTTTAGTTGGTTATAGAAATGGACAAAGGTCATAATCAAACTTTTTTCTGTTTGTAATTACTTGCTTTTCATTATGAGCAAACGCGTAGTTCTCTTATCTGTTTTCTCTATCATTTAGAGAGTCTTATCTTATCACATGTAGTAGAAGGCACCAAACATGTTTATGGTGTGGGATCACATATTGCCTCATTTTTTAGGTTATCAATGAATATTTTTATAGTTAAAATTTTATATTACCAAAAATTTTATATTGTCAAAAGTTTAAGGCCTCAAATTTAGAAGCTTGTAGGCCAAAAATTAAGGTTCAAAAAATTATGGTTTTTTTAAACTTCATGATAACAAGAAAGTTAAATCTACTTATCTAATTCTATGATAGCCGGCAAATTCGTCATCTTTGACTAACATTTCATTTCCTCTACATAATGATTCACTTAAAGACTCTTACATCTTATTAGTAAGTTAAGATAAACACAAATTTTTTAAAATAAAAATAGAAAATGTTTTCATAAAATAAACAAAGTTTTAACAATTTTTCTCTCACTTTTTCTTGATGTTCTAAGATGATTTTAGTAAAAACATATGTAATTTGATATTCAATAGTTTTCTAGTAAATACATTATTAAATGATATCAACCTTCCATTTTTTTTTACTACCATGTTATATGTACGAGTTTGACATCATAGTTTATTGGAGATTAGTCTTCATTGAAAAATCTATATGGCATGACACACAAGATGAATTTTTTAGTCCCAGCCTAATTTCTTCATAAGTATGAGTCACTAACGAACTTATGACCACGTGATCAAGAAGACAAAATCTTAAAGAGAGCAACTTAGTTTGTGACTAAACCTAAAATTTCTTCGTGTTCTATGTTATATTAACAAAAATCAATTAGTATTTTCCCCCAAAAAAAAAAAATCTTTTAGTATTGTTCTGTTTGAAATTGCATATCAAATTATGTATCAATGTTGTGAAAAGCCGATGTTTTTTTAACACCATTTGTGTGAAATATCCATCAACTTAATAAACAACTAATCTTGTTGATAACCACACCTTTAGTTGAGTCTCTCAACCATATTTTTTCATCCATAAGTTTTGAATTTGATACGTTAAATTATTTGAGTTTAGTTTTGCCCTAACTAATATAAAAACAACTATTTTAATAATAAACAGAATCTCATAAACCTTTAACAACTTTTTTCTTTTACAAAAAACCTTCAACAACCCTTAACAATATACTATATATTAACTGTGTATCAAATGCTATGTAAAACTTATTTTAATAATATAGAAGCTTCCTCAAACATTTGCTCCCATCCTTCTTCCATTTCGATACTTTGTATTTGCAACTAATTCGACATTTTGGGTTGTATCCGAATAAACAAGTATACGTATCAGCAATTTATTATATCATCGTCCTTGTATAGATTTGATTCTTCTTCTTTTTCCAAAAATTGAGAAACCAGCATTATACTATATAGTACCTAATGATCAACCTCTTCAAAAGCCACTAATAGTTGGTTGAGTACTTGAATTCGTGTATATATTAATGATACAAATCATTACAGTTACAACTTACATGTTTAATTAATCATTATAGTGTAACAAACATACCAACAATGTGGGTCAGTCTATTCATCACCTTAATTTGTTTTTATGTTGCAATTTAGTAATTTTTTTCTGATTATATATGTGAGGTAAGGCACACAGGTGGAACAATAATGAAGTAAAAAGAATGGAGTGTGAGTCTCTCTCTCCCTACCGATGCAAAGTTGGCTTTGTAGTGAGCAGACAAAGTTGGGGGGTCCGTATATTTAATGCACCGCCTTTTGTTTCTAATGCATGGTGGCGAGCGAAAGTACTTTACTTTATTCATTGGGAACAAAGGGTCAAAAGTTGGAAGGCCTTGTATAGTTTGATGAGTGGATTAAGGGTCTTTTAGGCAGGCCGTTTCTAGAATTTTATAGGCTTTAGACGAGAAAAGAGCCCCTCACATAACACATCGTAAAATCTTTTTAATTTATTATTGAGATTTTATTAGGTTTTTATTTCGTATTTTTCCTCTTTTCACTGTCAATTAAATAAATGTTTTTTTTTTAAATAATATATGAAAATAAATTAAATACTTCATAAACATCAGGACAAAATAAAATATCGTAGGAGTAAAGAACAATAGCACCTATGAAGTAAACTACAATTTTAACACCTAAGAACAATAACACCAAAAAAGTACAAGTATATCAACACGTAATTAATTAAATTTTAAACTTTTGGATAAAAAAATCTCCAATGTTAAACTCATAACAATAATACATATACAAAATTAGTGTTAGACTTTTTAGAGGAATCACAAATACAAGAACTCCTTTGTATGCTAGAAGTACATCATTTCTCTTTTTATATGATATAAGTATCTCTACCAAATTCATTATGATGATACAAAATCAATGTTAGACTATTGTTAAATGTGTACCTTCAATGGTTAATTTTAACACACTTAATAACTTATATCAATACTTTTATCACACTTATGATAAGAAATTATCTCATTGAAATTGATGAGACACACATTAATTTTGACATTTTATATCTCAGCTATGCTGGAACCCCAAAACATCATATGTCAAACTCAATTATTGATAAAAAAAAAAAAAGAACAACAAAATAATAAAAGATGAATGGACCACATGATCATAAATGTGTCTCACATCAGTTTCATGAATGCTCGCATAATTTTACATTACTAATTTCAATAAAGTTGACATTATTATAATGATATAGTTTAGAATTATGCTTACAACTAAAATTACTTTCCCTAAACCATCCTGACCGCTACTCCTTTTATTGTAGCACTTCCCATGCATGGCAAATGGGTCCTTTTTTATGTTTTTTTTTTTTTTTTTGCTACGACTATATTTTATGTTTGCGATACATTTGTGAGAAACATGATCGCGACATATAGCACTACCGTATAATTTAATTTTTGAGAACCTTTGAAAGATAAGATTAAGATTAATTTTTTTAATAGACTCATTTTTAACTAAAATATAATTTGTTTTGTTATAAAATTATCCCAATTTCTTGGATAATAAATATCACCAGTATTTTCAATATTAGTGAGGTACATTATTAGGAACAAAGAGCCTAAAAAAATATCACTAATTTATTGGATAATAATTTTTTTGACACATTAGTAAGAACAACAAAAAAGATTATAGGCAGGGTGTATATAGAAATCTTTGTGATATACGCGGGTTTATATAGCAAATCGTGTCAAAAGGGTCAAAAACACTAACAGGTTTCGGCCCAGTCTTTCATCATGTCAATTTTAGGGCCTTTCAGTGAACTTTGTTATACACACCTCCCAAAATCCAAATATTTCTATATGCACCCACGCCATTAAAAAAAAAGGGGGCCCTACCAGCATGGGCCTTGAGCCGTTGCACCCCGGCCTATGCCTAGGGCCGTCCCTTCTTTTAGCAATACTAAGGTTCTCTTTTTTGATGTGGTGATTAACAAGCTCTTCATATGTTGGACTTAATCTAAATCCAACAGGGACAAAATAAGGAGGTGGTGGATCATATAAGGATATTATTGTAGTCTTGTTTTATTTGTACCCAAAAACAAAAACTTTCTCAAATTGATGGATTAGAGGGAGTTAGGGGAAATTTATGTATTGCATTGTTGTTGCAGGCGTTAGGGGAACTAATTCTACATAATATTAGTAGCTCCTTCATACTAAGTTATATTGTTTTAGGCGTGACTGAACAAAATGATTTCAAATCTTATTAAAAATGGGATGCAATTTGGTTTTCTATTGTTTTGTATAAGTTTTGGAGAGTCGTGTGTGTGGGTGCAACTTGGTTTTCTCTTCATGTGGTTTATACGTTGACTTGGTGTCAGTTCTCTTTACATCTCTATAATTGTACGTTGAATGTGGAGCGGGTTTGCACATCTTATGTTATTTTGCTTATCTTCAATGAAAAATTTCTTGTAAAAAAAACACTTGAGTTTGGATTGGAATTAGGGTTTAGTGAATTGTATTACAATTATTAAATACTAATTTTTAGCATATCATGGTGAGGGTATGAGGGTATGTGCGTGCGCGCGTGTGTGCGTGCGTGCATGCAAAACTAATCTAATGTATTTGGAAGCCTAAAGCGAACATTAAAATTAGGTCTATTGTGTGGGAAATAATAAGAATAAATTTGATTTTACAAATATGTTCACTTTTTTTTTGTGCGAAAATTGTAAATGTATTTATTATTCATAAGTTTTTTTGGTAGAATTTATTATTTATGGGTATTAAAATAAACTAAAAATCATCATTTTTAGAAATACAAACCAAGACATAATATTTCCCCTAACACCCTCTAATCCATCAATACAATACAATACATAATATTTCCCCTAACACCCTCTAATCCATCAATTTGAGAAAGTTTTCATTTCTACCCACCCTACAAATAAACCAAGACTACAATAATTTCCCTATATGACCCACCACCTCTTTATCTTGTCCCTGTTGGATTTAATTATGTCCAACGTATGAAGAGCTTGTAAATCCCCACATCAAGAACAAGTTACTTGGTAATGATTCCATTGTAGGCAATGTTATCGTTGTAGTTACAGTATGCAATTAAACAACGACAATCCCCTCATTTGCCGGCTTCTCATCATATTCTGAGCAAACACAAAAAAATACTCCTTCCACCTCCACCAATGTCTCAATAATATACCTTTATGTTTGTCATCCTCTTTTATTGTGAAATTTAAATATTATTCTTACCAAATTAATAAGTTACTTTTCTCTACATATTAGCAAGATGTGTCATATGTTTTTAAGCATTCATTCGTCAATCAAAATTCCAACCACCAACAATAGCGTCTTTAGTCAACTTCCAATTTTTTTTTTAAATTCTTTCATCATTTTCAATTTAACATATCTAACGATGATGTGAATCCATATCACCCAACTATAGCATGCTTGAGTTCACCCCAAAACATTATACGTGGCTCCATTATAGTACTTACTCATATCCTACCAATTTCACATCAATGATATGTTAAATTTCATTATAACATATAAAGTGCGTATAAATTAAATCTTATTATTATAATATAGCAGTGTATATATCTTATCAATACCCATCCTTTGCCCGTGTGGACTAGTCCAAAACCATGAACTGCTTTATACTCCATGAAGTAATGAGGCACAGAAAAGCCCAATATCATGGAGATGCCTATTATGACAACAGTTCGAAGCATGTTCAGCTTGCAAAACTGAAGAGAAGTCAGACCTCCAGCACCTGCAAATGATGTATAGGGCACCAAAATAAATAAAGAAGTCTATTCAGATATATATATATTGAACAAACCAAAATAAATAAATAATATCATAATAATTTTTTTTAGGTATGAGACTTTTCTCATTTTAAATCTGAAATTGATGTGATACATACTTGACAACTTTTAAAACAAGTTTAAAACAGTTAAATACTGAATTAAATACATTATTTTTACGATCATAATTAAATACATAAATCCATATAAGCAAAGAAAGTACTATTTATAAGTTAAAAAAGAGAAAGTGATGGACACAAATTTCATTATTTTAAAGTGATGATATGTTTGTCAATGGGATAGTTGATGTTGTAAATTAAAAATAAAGTTTTTTTATTTTATTTCAATCCTTATAAATATATTATTTTGTGTGTTCTATTCATTACTTATTTTTTTAATAAACCCTCAGATGAAAGATGTGGGCAAGTTTAGACATATTATATAGTAAAAACATATACACATGTGCACATTTTTAGGGTCGTCTTTGAGAGTTTGAGTGAAATATGAATTTTTTGACCTATAAGTCACAGACACGCACGCACGCACCGTGACGCATACACACATGTACACATTATGTGCAAAACATTAGTCATTTCTTATTTTTTTTAATAAACCCTCAAATGAAAGATGTGGGCAAGTTTATTTAGATTTAAAATTTAGATACGATCATATAACATAGATATTATATAGTAAAAACATGTACAATGAGGTTCAATTGTGTCCGTCATTTTCTTTTTTGATAATAATAAAGAGGCTAGCAGCCCAACATATTGGTTTTTTTTTTTTTTTTTTTGAAATAACCTATTTGGTTTTTCTAGAATAACGAGTTTTAGTTTGTTTTAATACACATAAATAGTCGATATTTTCCCCTCATTTTTTATTTATTTATAATTTTAGGACAAAAACGTATTTTTTGTAAAATAAAATTTTCTCTATTATTTCTTACATAATAAATACCCCACCATAATTTTCATTTAATTTTTTAATATAGTAAAAAAATAAAATAAGTGAAAATTGGCAACAAGCTTAATGATATGATCTCTTTATTTGACAAATGAGGTAATGATCTCTTTATTTAACAAAATAAATGGAGTATGCAATTTGGAAAGAGATGGACACATAAACAAAGAGTCATATCTTTAAGCGAGTCACACCATCATCAATCATTTTATATTTTTTTTAAAATTTATTTGTGTCTTCATCTTTTCAAATAGAAGAAATATAAAAGATCATAAATGGAGAGAAATTAGGGGATCTTAACTCAACAAATGAGTAACAATTCATTGGGGTTAGTTAGCATATGAACACTAACTTCCTTTAATGCTAAGCTGACACCCAAATTTATAACTTCAAGTGAATCTCTTAACCTTCATATTCCTCTTCTTCGTTTTCTTATTGTTCTTCATTTTCATGTTCATATTAAAACCATGTTGCAAGTGCAGCATTTGTTTCAACTATATATATAATGATGATCTTTCCTCAGCAGTGGCGGAGCCAGAAAATTTATGAAGCCTGGGCGAAAAATTTATCCTAAATTATATCAACGGTCATAAATCAATTTTTTTTTTTAAATTTTAATAATTAAAAAAATTAAAATAAAAGAGGTTTATCATTTTGTCAATAAAACTACAATTTAAAATAGGATTATTAATTAAAATTGACCATGTAATATATGTGAAGTCTGAAAATTGGCCATGTAATTAAATAACATGTATTTTGACCATGTAATTCAAAAATTTTATTATTTATAACCCTGTAATATACGCGAAGTCCAAAAAAACAACCGAGAGATTGAATTTTTTCATGATTTGTTAGAGGCGAGTTAAGAACGTTAAAATACAGCTTTACACAAAAAATTTATAAATTTTCAACAAACGACAAATTAATTATGAATTTTTAAAGTATCAAAAGCTCAAAAAACAAAACAATGGAATCTCGACCTATAAATCGAATTTTGAGTTCATTATTTGCAGAGACATCTATAAAAATACATAAAAAGGATATGTAAAGTTTCATAGCATTTCGAAGTCGTTTAAATTTATTATGATTTTTCAACCAAAACGTGCAAAATTGAAATTTTGTTCCGCGTAAGCGTATACTCACAAGTCAAATTTAGTTCCCTAATTTTGTAGGTATGACTAGAACATGATAAGAACCTTCACAGTGAAATTTTGTAGTCTTTAAACGAGATACAAATTAATTATAAATTGTTTAAGAAATTCATAATTATGAGGAATGAAAATTCATAATTAATTTATCTCTAGTCGAAGAAATTTAATTTTTATGTAAAGCTATATTTTAACGTGCTAATCATGTATGAAAAAAATAATGAAAAAATTCAACATGTAGGTCACATTTTTAGACTACACGTATATTACAGGGTGGTCAAAAATAAGAAGAAATTCAAGTTACAATGCTAGAATATATGTTTTGTATTTTTAAGGGTCATTTTTCAGACATAAGGTATATTACAGGGTCAATTTGAACAATTAACTCGTTAAAATAAGAGAGATGAACCCGTCAATAGTGTGCTAAATAAAATTCAGAGACCTATTTGCGTGTGAGAATTTTCAGATTGCCCAAATTTTTCTTTTTGTAAGTATGTTAATTGGCTTTTGGGTTAAGTCTGATGCGTAAAAATTATCGATCGAGCCCGAGCGACCGCCCGGAATCGCCGGGCGGTGAAACCGCCCCTGTTCCTCAGAGATTCACCGATCTCAATCTCGGTGATTGCCATTGGTATGCTTTCCTTCTCAACAAAGCACAAACGGGAAGAATAAAAATACATGCCCTACAAAAGCACCCGTTACCATGTATTAGAAGTCATCAAGGGTGGAGCTTTAGAATTCTACAAAAGGAAAGGAATCATTGGAAGAGGGTTGGAATATTTGGAGTTATCCATCCAGTTGAAGCTTACTTTCAAATTAAAGCTGAGTTTCTAGTTAAGTTGATCATTGAATAGAAAACTTTGCCGATTTTTTGATACATGGCTATGAGTATTTTATTTAGAGTTGTGACCAAGCAATTATTGTCGTGCCTCCTAACATAAATTTAGTGACTTTTTAAATAAATATATGGTTAAATATGTTTTTGGTCCTTATAAATATACCAACTTTTGGTTTTAGTCCCTCTAAAATTTTCCGTCACCTTTTAGTCTCTATAAAATTTTCAATCACTATTTTTGGTCCCTATTTTTAAGTAAATTTTTGTATTTTTTAATGAAATTGTATAGAAAAGCGTAGAATATTGTAAAAATCACACACAAAAAATGTGATTTTTTTTATCAAAACATAAATTAAATATGAATTTTTAACCGCTAAAAATATAAAAATTCATATTTAATTTATGTTTTGTTAATAAAATCTAATTCTTTTTGGAAGAGATTCTTATAATATTATAAATTTTTCTGCAAAATTTCCTTCAAAAATATGAATTCTACATATGAGTTTACTTTAAAAGAGGGATAAAAAATGAAGATAAAAAACTTTTGGAGGACTAAAAATTGAAGAATTTTTTTAGAAGGACTAAAACAAAAAGTTGACATATTTATAGGAATAAAAAACATATTTAACCCATAGATATATTAATACCAAAATACTTTTTCTTGAGGTCAAAATAATACTAAATACTCACCACAAAAAAAATGCTAAATTCTTGGATGCATGTTACATTGGGCCCTCTTTTATGAAAAACTATTGACTATTACCTTTTCCACCCTACGTCTTACTAGCTTTTTCAGAAAATTCTCTTGTGATTTTTAGATTTTAAAATCCAATCTGAGTTTTTCCTTTGTTATAGGGTGAAAAAAAAGAGTTTTTCACCAATTCGAATTTTATAATCCGAAAACTTCAAAAAATAGGTGCGCTCTTTGATTTATCGGATTATAGAATCCGAACATCCTATAAACACCCATTTTCAAGGAAAAACATATAATCCAAACTGTATCAGCACAAATTTTAAACATGTTTATAACATGGATAATCATTTTTTGGACAATATTAACATTCCTAACTCTCATACTTATATTTTAGGTCATTGTTAGCTATTCCAATCAAAAGAACGATATCCGCGCTACTTGATCCGATTGCTCTGAAATTTTCACAGAAAATCAGAAGAAGAAAAATCAAGGATCAAGACTCCCTTAGAAGGGACTTCTTACGGGACTCCGCCCCTAAAAATCCAAAATTCCATCGTTTAGGCCTTTTTATTTTATTTTATTTTCTTCATATTCTCAGAAAAATCCAATTTTTTCTTGATTTTTAGAAGTTTTTGGTTGTATTTTTATGATTTTATTTGATAGGTTTTTAGCATTTTTTACTTTATTTTTTGGTTGTTTTTAAAAGCAAAATTCAAAAGTGTTGAAATGAGAGAGATTCTGATTGCTGATTATACATAAACATAAACATATTTCGGATTATAAAATTCGAATTAGTGAAAAATGATTTCAGATTTTAAAATCCAAGTTACTCATAGACATTTTTGTAAAATTCACATGGCGCGCGAGAAATGGGTAGGTGAGAAAAATAATAGTCAAAACTATTACAATATGGGCCGAGAACATGACAAAAACACCTTCATTAGTGTGTGTTTGGTTGTGCGGTGGATAAAATTGATTTTGATATAATTGATTCTATAGAATTGATTTTGATTAAAATTGATTTTGGCTGTGTAAATGACCAAAATGGATTTTTTTTATAAGTATGCATTTAAAATATATTCCATTTAATACAATTTACAACAAATAAATTGACTTTTTTTTAGTAAATAAATTGTTATAATTGTGTTGAAAAAAAAATGATATATTTCTATTACGTTTTCCAATTTTGACATGTACTGCAGTTCAGAAAAATAAGTTAATAAAATTAAAGAAAAAAATAAAAAATAATTAACTCAAAACGATGGGCTTAATTAGAAACCGTGTCTTTATTTTCTTTCATTCTAAACCTGAAGATAAGAGCAACAGTAAAACTCACAAAAAATATGAGGGGTAAAGCTGGAAACTAGGATTTTAGAGGACAATTTTTGATTAAAAAAGTCTCAAAGATTTTTAAAGATTTTAGAGGATTTTAATGACTTTCATGATTTTAAAAGACTATGATTTTCAATTTGGATTTCAATGGATTTACATCATAAGATTTCAAAAGATTTTATGAATTTTAAAGACTCATTGAAAATGAATGATTACAACACACTCTCTATCGTAATATTCTCAATACAGACTTTTTTTTTTTTTTTTTTTAATTTTTGTTTTTTATGAGAGATAGAGGTAGGAAGAGAGAGAGAGGGAGAAAAGAGAGGAGAGAGAGAAGGGAGAGAGAGGGGGGAAAAGAGAGGAGAGAGAGAGAGGAGAGAGCGAGAAGGGAGAATAAAGTGATAGTAAACTTTTAAAAGAAAAACAATCCCAAAAAATCTCATGTCTTCATGAAAGACTTTTTCTTGTTAAAATTTCACTAGAAAATCCGACAAAATTCATCAAAATCCAATTTATTAAACAATGCTTCAAAATTTGAATGATTTTGAATACCATGAGACTTTTTTTAAGTGATGAAATTTTTTGAACTTTTTTAAAATGACAAAGAGTTTTAATTGAATACCATAAGACTTTTTTTAAATTACAAAGAGTCTTGATTGAATACCACAAGACTCTTTCATAATTAAAAAGTCTTTTAAAATCTCTTAGAATTTCGATCCAATACATCCCCCTTAGCCGGACGCAGAAGCTACATAATGGAGCTTCCACCAGAATCGAGTTTAAAAGCAAGAATCACGTTTTTTAGCTGCATGCCAAACATCTCAAAACAGTTTAAAATCACGTTTTAAGGAGCAAAACGTACGTTTATGGGTTTTCACCGTAGAACCAATCAGGGGCTTAGAAAAAGATAATTTTTCTTTTGCCTCCTAAAAATAATAAGATATATGCCCGCTTTATTGAAAAATCTAGTCGGAAATTATGATTTAATCAAATTTTACAAACAAAAATAGATAATAAAAAATTACAACACCATTAAAATCGAATTTGAGGTGTTTAGAGAACAGCTATTATAACACATTGTAAGATAGAAAATTTTCACTACTTACCTCCAATAGTCCAACTTGAACTTCTATCTCACAGATTTACCAAACTTTCAAATTCGTTGGTGACAATTTAAAAAACATAAGTCTCCCATCCCCACACCGACGTTCAAGAGATTCCGGCAAACTTAAAAGTTTGAGATTTTTAGAGTAAAAAAAGTTAAAACTGAGTTTTTCAAAACGTTTTGAAAATAATGAAAAAAATTGTTTCGATTTTTGAATAAATATATTTTAGAAAATTTAAAATTTGACTTTTCCAAAATATTTATCATTTAAAAAATGGTGAAATGAGATTTTTGACAATGAGATGGTAGGAGTAGGACTATAGAATTGAAGGATAAAAGGGAAATATCATCCTATCCTACAAGAGAAAAGAAAATTAGAACTTGACTGAATGGCCCTAAACCGAGAAAGAAAAAAAAATACAAGGGCACAAAATATAGTGGGTTCAAATTCGTGGTAGTCTACAAAAGCATGATAATATAATGATGGGGAAATCCAGAAGTACTAGCTCAAGTGGCAAAAATGCCGAAATTGTTAGGCCGCATGCCATGACTAGGGTTCGAACCCCAATACCTCCACTTGTGTGTGTGTGAGTTTATAATGACTTTGTCATTTCGTCTATCTACCAAAAAAAAAATAATGATGGGGAAGAAGCAAACCATACATATGTACGATAATGGTGGCGGTAGAGGGTGGAGGATAAATTCTTTCAGGCTTTTTTTGGGAGTTTGGAGGGGAGGGGAGGGTTTTGGAAAAAAGGAAGGAGCAAGGGGAAGAAATATGAAACATTGAGAGGAGAGGGTCTTGGAGGTTAATTTTTTACTCATAATAAAAAATTCACCTCATTTGGGGGAACTCAAATATTGTATTGGGTGGTTATGGAGGGTTTATATGAATTTTTCAAATTCAATCTATGTTGTTATAATATTCTTAAAATTAAAAGTATATTAATCATAAGTATTAGTTTATCATTTTCTAAAAAACTGTTCTTTCAAAAAATGTGATTTTTTTGTTCATTTTTCTATATATTTCCAACCCCCCAAAGCCCTCCTCTCCCTTCCCATCCAAACTCCCAAACAAAGCCTTATGGTGCGTTTGATTTGCTAAAAAATGGAGGACATGACAAAACAACTCTAGTTGTCCAGTGTTTGATTTATAAAAATGTTTCAGGTACAGGACAAACTGGAGGTAAGGGACATGACAAAAACTCATATTTTTGTCCCTCACCAAACCACAACACAACTTTTTATCCCACGTACAAGTTGTCTAGAATACCAAAATAGTATTTTGTCCCCCCAAAAATCGTATGAAACAACAAATTACTCAATGCCATAAAAAATTTGTCATGCACTATTCTGCCTTGTGTTGTACTGTTCTATCTTATACTGTTATGTCCAGTACTTACTGTTTTGCAAACCAAACACACCCTTATAGTCACAAATATGAATGAAAATAGGCCAAGCATTCAAGGGTGTGGACATGAGCTACGGTCTACCTAAATCTAGGGGTAGGAATTGGTCAGGTCAAGTCAGACTTTACTTAAATATGTCAAACTTAGTTGAAAAATCTAAAGCCTAAGTTAAACCTATTAACTTGTCAAATGTTTTATTTTAAACATGACACGACCTTTTTAAAAGTCCAACATGATAGTGAAAAGTGATGAATTTGACTTTTTAAAAGTTAAAATATTGTTGAATTCAATGTAAGAACCCTAAAATAAAATTAGCAAGTCAAATTACTTATTTAAAGACGGGAAATGTTAAGAAGTTTACATAGGAAATTTTATCTTGAGAATGATGTAGTCAATACATTGAAAATTTAAAAAGTAACTTTTTTTTACATAAAATTTATAAATTACTTCTATTTTTGAATCGTTAACTAGTGCCCTAAGAGCATTAATTAGCAAGATCCTTTAAAGACATTGCAACATGTTATACTAGTTCTGTTCCTTCAAAAAAGACATACTTGAGATTTGAACCTTAATTTTTTTTTATTAAATCAAATTTAAACTTTACAAAATCTGACTCTATTTAACTTTGAGAAGATGTGATCTTCTTATTTCCTTAAAATAAATCAATCTATTTAAATACTCTATGTCCCTTCGATATCCTATAAAATTGGAGCAATAGACATTTTTAAATACTATCCTTTTCTTCTCTCAAAAGAAATGGAGAAATTCAAACTTGCTTTGTAGACAAGTCAACACACATCTATCTGAGCGATGATGTTTGTTTGCATTGGTTGGAGTTGTCTTTACGTACGGTGTTTCCCAAATATATAATCATCTTCATTGAATTATTTATTTTGACGCAATTTATTAGATGTTTTGAAAAGCTGAGAAACGTGGATGGTTGTTTTTCTCCTTGCCGTTGCTGTTGGTATCAATAG
The DNA here is from genome assembly GCF_003473485.1 of Medicago truncatula. Classification (NCBI taxonomy): domain Eukaryota; kingdom Viridiplantae; phylum Streptophyta; class Magnoliopsida; order Fabales; family Fabaceae; genus Medicago; species Medicago truncatula. The sequence continues at coordinate 50,201,939 of NC_053048.1, forward strand.
CTTTGTCATGCACTATTACTGTTACTAGACCATCCAGTTATTTGTACGCATTACTTGTACCTTATCACAACATCTAGTCTTAGTTAATCAATTCACAGACGGCATTTTATTTTCTTTGTGGTCCTTGTTATCACAACATCCAGGTCTAAATGAAGTTTGTGCCTAGTTATAGTCTTATAGATTTAATTTTGGAAGTGTTTGTCATTATTTATTAGCACGTCAACATATTTAAATAAGTAATATGATAGATAAATCTTTAAAAAGAATGAATAGTTTAATAAGGTAATAAAATTATATTATTTTTTGTACTACAAACAAAAAGGGGGCATTTCCGACGCTCCTATTAGCTAATGACACACTCTTACTTAGAAGTAGCTTAAGTGATTTCCACCATTACATATGCATCGTTAATTGGAGGTATTTTGCCTGAAAACATGTATAACTTATTAGTTATTACTTTCATTGGAGAAGAAATAAGAGAGCTCGCCATTGAGATGTAAAACTTCTACAAACATACTTGTAACTTATCACAACATGCAAAGCTTAATAGCTACTTCCATTGAAGAAGAACTAAGAGGGATTGCTATTTATATGCTAAACATCTACAAACATTATTTGTCTCACTGAAAGCATCGTGTATTGTCAAACTAGTATATGGATTGAGTAAATTATTAAGAACTCCAAAAATGTTTCTTATGTTAGTTAGTTAGTTACCTCAAAATCATTAATCACTTGTTAATCCTCCGCCAAATGTGTTGATGTGTTCTCCAACTTTTCTCGTGAGTTGCACATGATAATTCCACATCAGCCAGGGGCAGAAATGATGGGTTTACTATGGTCGAGTAAACCCTTATTTCAGTATCTGAAATAAAGTGTAATTTTAAATCAAAATCATTCAATTTCTTTATCCCTTTTCGTCTTTACTTCTCTTTATATTCTGCCACTGTTTAGGGTTGGTGTTGTTGGTCTTTTTTTTTACAAGACAACTTCTATGATGAACTCGTTAATTCTTTTGGATTTATTGATTAATAACTTTTCACTGTGGACGATGATCACAACATATGTTGCTGTCTCTTGGACCTACGTTATTGTTTTTTTTTTTATTTGAAATCGAGTGATGACAATGGTTAAATACGATCACCTTACTATTTGACGAGGCATGAAATATTTCAAAACGCGAGGAGTTAGTGGTGATTTGAAATTGGGTGTCGTGGTATTGCAAAACATGGTGATTTTCAAACATGATAGAAATAGAGATGATAATGTGTTTATGGATGATGACCGTCTCATGATCTCTACCTCTCTTATATTCATTTCACCATAATTAGTGAAGAGAGAGCGACATAGAGGAAGACAAAGATGAAGAAGGTCATGAGACTACACGACCCTAATTAGTGATTTGATGTACACATAGGTGTACAACTAAGCATATGTGTGGTGTTTAATGAGCGAAATCAACAACTTGAAGGAAGGTCGGTTACAAAAGAGATTGAATCAAGTAACAAAAGAATATACATAAAATGTTGGGCAGGGATCCTCTCCTCTGAGAATACCACTGCAGGCTGTCCAGTTTCAATCATAATCATTCAATTGATCTTTTATGCTTTTAAATGAATCTAGGTCGACCAAATCAATGGTTGAGATTCCACTGGACCCTCCCGTGACCGGAGAGGATCCTAAAATGTTATAGTACATTTTTTAATTTCATTATTTTCAACGTAACAAAAGTAACAACCTAAAATGAGAATATACTCTATTTTGTTTTGTGTGTGTATTTGAGTTATATAATTGAAGTCGGGCGGAGTATGATTGATGATTGTTGATATATAGGACAAAAGCAGTGAGACTCAGACAATAGGTGTTGGAATTCCCACTGCCAAATAGTAGTTTTCTTTCACTTCCATCCACCACCTCCTCTACGATTTCTTCATAAACCAAACGCGTGTTTCTTTATCTTATTATAGTCGTATATATATCACTCGAATATTCTTCCATCCTTCCAGAATTATGGCGCTAACATCTACAATTTCACGTGGTCCAACATCGTCTAGTTACCACCACGTGACATATCCGTCTCATCCAATCAAATTAATCCTACGTGGGAATTCAAATCTTCCACAAAAAATCTCAGCCGTTAAAATTCCCAAGTCGCAATCATCATCTTCTTCTTCTTAACACAAACAAACTCATTTCGCTTTTCGTGTTTTCTTTCTTCTTACTCCAAATAGAAACGAACGCCATGGCTACACAGCATCCACCTTCAAGCGCTTTCTCCTTCATCTCCAAAGGTTGGCGCGAAGTTCGTGATTCAGCAGACGCGGATCTACGTTTGATGAAAGATAGAGCAAACTCTTTCAAAAACCTAGCAAACTCCTTCGACCGTGAACTCGAGAATTTCTTCAATTCTGCCGCACCGGCGTTTTCTGTTCCGGCGATGAGGTCTCCGCCGGCGGCGGAGATAGAATTCGTGAAGAAATTACAGCCGAAATTGTCGGAGATTCGACGCGCTTATTCTTCGCCGGATTTTAGTAAGAAGGTTTTGGAGAAGTGGACGCCGAGAGCGAAGATTCGGATTGATTTATCGGCGATTAAGAACGCTATTGTGTCGGAGGAAGGGTTTGTGGATTTTGAGAGTGGAGTTAAGGGAAGGAGGTTGGGGTTTTGGGAAGGGTTGAAAGGTGAAGGTGAAGGTGAAGGTGAGAGTGAAACTAGGGACTGGGAACCGATTAGGGTTTTGAAAACGAGGATTAAAGAGTTTGAGAAGCGTAGTTCTTTTGATGGATTCAAGAACAGTGAATTTCTCGAGAAGCTTAAATCAAGTTTGGTATGTAATTCTTCCTCCTTTGACAATTTTCTGGTTTTAAGTTAAGTAGTTATATTGTTTAGTGACTGCGCATTCTTTCAACACATGCACTTAAGATCAATTAATTCATTTTTTCAAGTTTTTACTGGTGTCTGTGTTTGAGCTTCATAGCTGGTTGTTGCATAGCAAAATTAATATTTTCTTTGGTTTTTCATGTGCGTGGTATTACAAGTAGAATTTGATTCGAAAGTTATGATTGAAGATGCTTGGGTCTGACATGCACTCGACACACTGACGTTCAATCACTCTTATTTTCTTGAATTGTGTATTAGTGTTGTGTCTGCTGTTCGTGTTTATGGTAATGATTCATAGGTAGGGAGTCTTTCTTATTTTGACTTGGCCAGAGTCTTATATTTTTTTTTGTTCCTTTAGACACTAATTAGCTATCAGTAGTAATATACTTGTTTTTTGAGTTTGTTTGCTGCTGCTGCTGCTGCTCCTACTGCTGCTTGTTTTAACGAATGGAATGATTTGTCAAAAATAATAATTGACATGATCTTTCTGTGAATCATAATTTGGGGATGATTCATTGGTGCAGCTGAAGTGTCTTTAGTCGATTTATTGGTTGGTCATGTGGATGTTATGCTTCATATATTTGTTATTCTGTTTATGTTTAGTGAATTGTATGTCAAGTTCATACATGCGATTTTGTACTATTAAATGTTTTTTATGTGGATATTGGTGATGAGTATTCAGTTTTCCGTTTTATTTCATTTTTATGAACGTGTTTTTGTGCATAATTTTGTTATGTGCTTTCTTTCAAAGAATTCACATGTTCGTTTTCACTTTTTGCAGAGATCGATGTACAAAGAACCCGAAGAGTCAAAGGTGTGTATTTACTATGTAATTTGTTTAGTTTTTTTTGGTTGATATATGAACATGCCGATCGAATATTGGGCATCTGTGTGAAAAAAAAAAAAAAAAAAAAAAAGCAAAACTTGTACCTAGCTGGAAGGTTGTAAATTCACATGAGCCATAACGCTTGCATTTGATACCTTATACAATACAGTGAATACACCAGTCCATGCATCCTTAGGCCCCTTTCGACATGAAAATTCTTCTATTAAGACATATTTTTTTATTTATTTAGTATAGTCTTTTCATTTAATGTTATGTTTCGATTTTGACATCGGATCGGAACAATTAGCTGGGACATAGAATTATATTGAATGTAAGATATGATAAAGAAATAAGGGCTAAACCGCTCAAGCATGACATATGAATGCTATATTTAAACAATTTGTTCCATGAGAAGGATGATATAATTCTATACATGTCATCAACGTGTACACTAATTCTTGTATCTTCTAAACTTGGGACCTTGATTTGAATGTTGAATGGACTGTAGCTAACATTTCCACACATCTTTTGCAGGAAGTGCCGCCACTGGATGTACCCGAACTTCTGGCCTACTTTGTTAAACAGTCTGGGCCATTTTTGGATCAAATTGGAGTCGGCAAAGGTACTTTGTTATGCATAACTTATATTGGATTTCATTGCCATGCATGCAGCCCCTGCTTTCCCGCTTTACATATCTTATCTAAAAGTATGTATGCTGCTTAGCAACATCTTCTCTTGCAACGGACACTGTTTTTCTGATTCAACATTCTTGTCTTAAAAAATAAAAAAGTTAGCTCACCCTTTTCTTCTTTGACTCTCAACAATTATATTACTTTCCATTCGTAGAATAATAAAATGTGAGCTAAGAATCTGGAATATCTTTGCAGTTAACTCCTGGCATATACATTGTTTTTAAATTTCCATATATTAGCTATATGAAACATACCAATGCAATGGTTTCAAACAACTTCAAGCGCGTGATAAAGAGTTAATATTTTCATTTGCTTAAAAAAACATTAGCAGAGTAAACTTATACTTTCAATTCATTGTAGATTTTGCAAACGACTCAGTATATAGTTGTTTACCATGCAGTTTCTCGTAAAATCTATCAGTCGATAACTTTATATAATTTCATATTTCATAAAATTTGTTTTTGGGTTTAGAGTATATAATGTGTATAACATAACAATGCTTATAAATTTCAATAATCCAAGACCATCTTGTTACTCTTCAAAATACCTTAAGCAATGCAGAGAACATAGCCTTTAATATAAAAATATTAAGCATCTGATATCCGTATAATTAGTTAGTCAGTTATATTTCAACTGTTGGATTATGTAGAGGGGATGCCTAGTTTACAAATCTACCATTGGTTTGAAAATGTACTTCACCGTCTCGCATATAAATTTTCCCATTATTTCAATATTGTTTTCTATACTCCATTTATCATATTAAAATTGAATGTTTCCTGATACTGTTCATTAATGTTTGTGAGTAGGCGGTATGTCTTTCCATCGTCGATGCAGCTTTCTAGTTAGTCTACAAGTGTTCGTTTTACTTTATCCGCCCTTCAATTTTGTTGATTAGTTCAAATGTGATTGTTTTGCAGATACATGTGACAAGATAGTTGAAAGCTTGTATAGCAAACGCAAGAACCAATTTCTACTGCAGTCTCTTTCAGGCGAAGAACCTTCTTTACTCGAGAATGGAAACATAAATGATGAATTGGATTTACGAATAGCTAGTGTCCTTCAGAGCACAGGGCACCGGTATGAAGGTGGACTTTGGACAGACCAAGCAAAGCATGATTTGTCCAACAATGAAAGACATGTTGCAATAGTTACAACCGCTAGTCTTCCTTGGATGACGGGAACAGCAGTAAATCCACTATTTCGAGCTGCATATTTATCACAAACTAAAAAACAGAAAGTCACTCTGCTGGTTCCATGGCTTTGTGAATCGGATCAGGAACTAGTTTATCCCAGCAACCTCACTTTTACTTCACCTGAGGAGCAGGAAGGTTATATACGTAACTGGCTTGAGGAAAGGATTGGATTTAAGGCAGACTTCAAAATATCTTTTTATCCTGGGAAGGTAACTTTCTGATATTGTTAGCTGTGGAATAATTCTTGCATGACCACATTGCCTATAAGCACAGCCAATTAAAAGGTCAAAATATATTCAAATCATGTTAAAAAGGGAGAGTCCTTGTTTAATTTAATGTAATAACATCTTAAGCTTTTGATTGGTTGTGTCTATAGGCATTGCACCACGTAAGAATTGCTTGGTAGCTAGCTATATTCTATCAAGTTTCATATCACTATTGTCCATTCTAACACTTCGTCCTTCTCGGGTGTAGTTTTCAAAGGAAAGACGTAGTATAATGCCCGCTGGAGATACTTCTCAATTTATACCATCCAGGGATGCTGACATTGCTATCCTGGAAGAACCAGAGCATTTGAATTGGTATCATCATGGGAGGCGCTGGACGGATAAATTCAACCATGTTGTTGGCATTGTGCACACAAATTACTTAGAATACATCAAGAGGGAGAAAAACGGGGCACTCCAGGCGTTCTTTGTGAAACACATCAACAACTGGGTTACAAGAGCGTACTGTGATAAGGTATGTTAATTTTATATCATGGCATTTAAGGTTGAATTAACTTGGGAGATAATTAGATATTTAGAAATGATTACTGTGTTTTGGTTGATAAGTTTGTCATGGATTTTTATTATGAAAAGAGAACTGAACAAGACAAAAGGGACTAAATTATTTATGATTTATATTCAGGTTCTTCGTCTCTCGGCTGCTACTCAGGATTTACCTAAGTCTGTAATTTGCAATGTTCATGGTGTGAATCCCAAGTTCTTAAAAATCGGAGAAATGATTGCTGAAGAGAGGGAGCTAGGGCAGAAGGCTTTCACAAATGGGGCATATTTCTTGGGAAAGATGGTATGGGCAAAGGGATATAAGGAGTTGATAGATTTATTAGGAAAGCATAAGGCTGACCTTGATGGCTTCAAGTTAGATGTATTTGGGAATGGAGAGGATGCTCATGAAGTTCAGAGTGCAGCTAGAAGGTTGGATTTGAATCTCAACTTTCAGAAAGGAAGAGATCACGCAGATGATTCTCTTCACAGGTAAGAACAATTTGAATACTTTTAAATTACAATACATTCATTTGAAGATTCCCCACATCGTTCTGAAACATACCACACGATTTTGGGAAATAAACTTTTAAGTTGCATTTATTACAACATGGAACCAAGTTTTCCTTCATTGTGTCCTATCTTCATACAGTGAATCAATTTTATGTTAATAAAATTGATTTCCAAAACAGTTCTTTTCATGTATGTATAAAGGAACCTTCACCTACACATGATAATTGCTCATGCTTTATGTACCCATACACTAATACAGAACTTGTTTTTATAGTATTAAATTTGATTCCGTTTCTTTTTACATTGTTTATTTACTTCATTGAAGGTACAAAGTCTTTATAAATCCTAGCATGAGTGATGTGCTGTGCACAGCTACGGCAGAGGCACTTGCCATGGGAAAATTTGTAGTTTGTGCTGATCATCCATCAAACGAGTTCTTCACATCATTTCCCAATTGTTTGACTTACAAGACACCTGAAGACTTTGTAGCAAAAGTAAAAGAAGCGTTAGCAAATGAGCCTTATCCTCTCACACCTGAACAAAGATATCAGCTTTCTTGGGAAGCTGCAACTCAAAGATTTATGGAATATTCTGAGCTTGACCAAATCCTGAACAAGGAAAAGGATGGTGCAAAATCAAGTAGAGATAAGGGAAAGCTCATTGGCAAGTCAGCATCAATGCCTAATCTTTCAGAACTAGCAGATGGAGGCTTAGCGTTTGCTCACTATTGTCTCACAGGGAACGAGTTCCTGAGATTATGTACCGGAGGAACACCTGGGACACGTGTTTATGACAAGCAGCACTGTAAAGACCTTCATCTCTTGCCCCCACAGGTGGAAAGTCCTATCTATGGCTGGTAAATAGATTGACTAGTTTGAATATGTGGCTATAAATACTTGTGAACGCCAGAAAATGACAAGCAGCATTGTAAAAAAGTTATAAATGGCTGGTGAATAGCTTTAGTGCTTCAAATTTGTAGTTCGGCTTTCTGCTTGTTTATAGTTTGTAATTAGGTGTCTATTGTTAAGTCTATAATCCTTAAATTTTGTAGCTGCAATTGTTTTTGTATTTTTTTGTAAGTGATGTAGTTTTTTACTACTTCCAAAACACACACAGAACGCTTATGTTCAGTTGTAGTTGTACTGTGTAATGGCAAAAAAAAAAGATTGTTCATTGATGTAACATGTAGGAGTAAACGTAATAAACATTAACCAGTTTAACATAGAATAACTTTGAGCTTGAGAGAATTGGCTGTTACTAATAATAACTTTAAGCAGACAATTCGGCTGTTGAGCTACTACTAGTACTAACCAGGAGGTTTGAGGTTCAAGCCTTCAAAACTGATAACCCACTAACATTTTGTCTATCAAAGAAAAAAATCAATAATCAATAATGCCATTTATAGGGATATACTAACACTTGGTTGTAGTGGTCCATACAGATCAGTACGAGGAATTCCTTAAGTGTTTACTCTTCGCAAGAAAATTTCTGATGATCTTTTATGTTTGATAGTTGGAACGATGATAAAGTGAAGGAATAAATAGCATTGGCATATGTTGACCTTGATGTTGGATAATCTTTCTTTCTAAAATTAATAGTGAAAAAGAAAAAAGACAAACTAAAAGGTAATGTCGTGATTTATGTTCAGAGTACTTTCAAGATTTAATTGCTATGATCCTACAGGCTATGAAAGTTCAAAGATTTAGCCTTGGCCCCTAAATGCAATGAGTAGTAATTGGTTGCTTGTTTTTAGAAGTTTTACGTTAAACATCTAATATGGAACATGGTGAATTCACCAAAAAATAAAAATACACAGAACATGGTGATCGTTGATAGTTTTCTTCTAATACATTCTTTGTTAAACTACTAACAATACTATTTCCTTTTCAATGAGAGTGACTAAAGACAATTGCTACCCCACCAGGTCGTCTCTTGTTAAGAAAATAGCAGTATGTTAATTAATATTTCACAGTTGCTAAAGTTTAATGTGTACAAAATAGTTATTAAATTAAGTAAAAAAACCTCAATATTTTAAAAATGAATTTGAATTCAGGATCCCTGATCTCTTATTAAGGTGAATAATTGCGTGTTTGGAGTTTGAACTCCAACCCTACATACATATATATAATGCATTGTCGCTATTAACTGAACTTATGAGTTGTACTCATTAAGACTTTCTTTTCCATTTTTATATTGTGTACAAAATCAAGCATGATTCACACGTGCCCGGGCTATTGTTTGTTGGAAGCTAATAGGAGAAAACCATTTGAAGTGGTAGTCTTGGATCGCTAACCCAGATTAACGTGTCAGACCTCATCATCCGCACATTATACCTTTCTTTCATCACCACCAATCTTTTTTTATCTTTTACTTTTTGACCATCAATATATTTTGTACTAGTAAATGTCAAGTTGACATTCTCTTATTAATATTAATCTGACCAACCTTAGGCCAATGTAAGCCATTAATCTGAGCAACCTTAGGCCAATGTAAGCCACACAGAATAAAGGACTTCATTTTCCTGATGAAGAGGGTAGAAAATTTTGTTACATAATGACGTGCACTGCACGTGCAGTGAATTAGCTAAGCGTGCCATATGGCATGTGATTCCCATTGACTAAGCCTAGTCGATATTTGGGTGTAATTTAATTTGTTAAGGTACTAGAAGGAGTATAATCTTTCAGTTTTGATTTGGATTAATCTGATTTAGCCCATACTTTACTCTGCTAGCTATTCTGTACCAAGTACCATTGTAAGTATATGGTTCTCTAATGCATGTACTACTTGGTAAAATTAATAATGGGATCTAAAGGTTGATAGGAATTAAGAGATGGCAATTGTTAATTAATAATGATAATGATTCTAATGTATACGTCCAGATACATGTTTCATCCACTTTAAACCTCTTGTTTTGGATGCAGAATATGCATGTGTTGGATAACCAAATATAGCATATAAGAATTCTTTGCATACATATTACAAAATGTCATGTCGTTTGTTCACTAAAATGCGGATAGAAGGGTTTATTTCATAAGAAAATTAGGGTAAAACAGCATACAATGCATAAAAAATAGTGGAATTCCTTCACAAATTAGTCTAAGGATAAGGTTACTACAATCATCACTTTAGGTCTCCCAACAAAAAATTATTTTTCATTATATTTTATAAACAAAAATTCCTCATTTACGGACTAAAAAAATCTCATATATTAAAATTTATTTTAAATCTCGTATATTAGGCCAATCCTATTCCAGACCCCTACATGCACACCAAACTGCCTTTTTTAAATTGCCGTTTTCATTTACTTTGAAGAACGAGGTTGAGCATCTTTTAATTTTGAAGATACTTCTGATTATGCGCATTTTTTTGGCACATTCTGATTATGCATCTAAAAACCTGTGTTCTATAGTGATTATATTTTTCCACGTCATTTTTTAAGATCCAAGTGATTTTATAGCAGTAACTTTGCAGCTTTCTTTAACTTGGAACCTAGAGCCCTTTGATTATTATATACCGAACCGACACACTGTTTGTCTCGAGTAATTGGAAGACAGAACACATGAGTAATCTTCTATTATTTTTTGTTATGTATGCTTATCATTTTGTCTTATACCATGCATTTTCTAATTATGTAGTCAAATATAAGAATTAATGAATATGATATTACATATATTATGCATTGTTTTACATAATCCTATTTCTTTTGATTTTTGGACAAAATTCAAATATTAGATATTACATATATTATACACTATCTATATCAACTGAGTTAAGTTTACGAGGACATAACTCTATTTCTCTAACCCAATTGTTAGCGTTAAATGGTTAATAAATATTAATACTACAGATTAGGAAAACCCAATCATAACTGAAATAATTTACCAATTAGATTTTATTTACCTTCCATCTTTAGGAAGAAGAAGGTAAAAACATATTAGACCAAATGCAATGGGGCACTCTCAACATGTTGAACCATTGCAAGGGTGTGTTGAAAATGAAAGAAAATTGATGTGGAGGTGAGAGGAGATGAAACAAATAAACATGTTGAAGTCTGACATGCTAGCGCCACGCGTCGCGTTTCCATTTGCCAAATCCAGCGAGTGAGAAGCACGTGCCGACAGGCGCGAGTGAGGGGACAGAGGACGCGAAGAGAGAAAGCTGATTGGATAATGAGGGGACACTTGACAGATTTTGATTGGCTGCTTGGATTTTTCTCATCTTAATAATTTGAACTCAATTATTTCATTGCAAATAATTATTTATTTATTTTTTACCAAAATTCATGATTTTTTTTTTGTCTATAAATAGAGATTTGATTCATTTGGTTTGGACGCAGAAAAAAAAAAACCAAGTTTTTCACTATCTTAATCTTATTATTAGCTTTTCTTTTGAAGTTTTAGTCATTTTTTTAGTGAAATGGATCCCAATAATAATCATTTGAACACTCAGAATTCTTCTGATTATTCATTTAGCTACCAAAATCCCACAGATTATCCACATCCAAATCAAAATCAAAATAATAATTTGTGTGCCGCAAGCTTAATTTATTGTATTAAAATCCCAAAGATTATCCACATCCAAATCAAAATCAAAATAATAATTTGTGTGCCGCAAGCTTAATTTATTGTATTGCATTTTAAGTTAAGAAAATAAAAATAAATTATTTAAATAAATTTTGTTTTTACAAAAAACTAATAAATAAATTGTTAAGTGTTTTTTATTTTAATTTATTTATAATCGATAATTGTAATTTTACATAATTATAAAAACAAAAATATAAAATTAAATAAGAATAAGAAATAAAAGGTGGTGGAGTAGAATGTTGAATAAAAAACCATTGGAGAGGGTAAAAGTTGAATAATGAGTGTTGAGTAAGAGAGAGAAAATAATGTGAAGTGATTGGGCATTGAAAAAGTGGATGTTGAATTTTGTTGAATGGAAAAACCATTGAAAACGATCTTATAATATGTGATTGAAATATGAGTAATGAGAATCGGATCTTGGGATTTATCACCATGAACATCAAAAACAATTATGTTCATATATTTTTACGAGGAATGATATATTGACATCATTTTTGTACAACCAACAATTATTTTGCTATTTTTTAATACTTTTTTGGTGATTTCGATTTGCGTGCTCTTCACAATATTAAAGTTTGGTTTGGTTCGGTTGACTTTTAAAATACAATCTGAATCAAACCAAACCAATGTGGTTTGGATTGATCGGTTGGTGTGGTTTTTTTTTTCGAGACAATACAATTTTTTGTTTCCAACATTAAAATTAAGTTAAAAAAGTAAAACACAACATATTTTCATCAACGTTTCCCACAATATTTTTAATTTCATTCCACGTTACATTTTCATTTTCACCAAACAACATAAATCAAATTAAAAACGTAGACAAAAAAAATAAAATACTAAGATTTATTATTCTCTAAAAGTTCAAGTAGCACATAAATACATTTTTGAAATAAAAAGTAAAGAAGAAACTTAACAAGAGAAAAAATATGTTATTATATAAAAGTTTTCATTGAGTTTATACGAGTATTGGTCTAGATGACATAGATTTAATTAGTGTTTGTATTATGTTGTGGTTTGGTTTGGTTGGTAAAATAAAAACCACAAACCAAACCAAACCATGCGATTGAGTAAAAAAGTGATCTGAATATATGCAAACCAAATGCGGTTTTTTGTAGTTTCAGTTTAAGTTGGTTCGATTTGCGGTTTTTCTATTGGATTAGATTGAATTTGAACACTCGACAACATGTTGAATCAGTTATTTCTTAAACCGATCTAAAATGTCACACCTTGCTGTTTGAAACAACGAAACCTAACAGGCCTCGCAAAAGTAGGGTGATTTTGGATTTTGTTTTTGTTTAATGGGGTAGTTTGGTAATAAATAAAGAAATCAAAGTATGTCATTTGATTATTTTTTTTGGTTAATTGCTTCTTTTTTATTGAGCAAAGGCAAACTTATTGCATTTTTTTCGTAAACAGAGAGTACAAGCTAGTAGTCTAGAAGTCCTAGATGAACTGGCAAATGCCGAAATTGTAAGGCGGGACGCCGTGACCCGGGTTCGAACCCGGGACCTTACAGTTGTGTGTGAGTTTATTTACAGTGGATTTTCACTTCATATAAGACCAAAAAAAGAGAGTACAAGCTAGTAGGAACATCATAAAAGACATGGGGGCTAGGATTAGATAGAACAGCTCTAGCAATGTTATGAGTCATACTATTTGCTTGCCTCCTAACAAACGACACTACATAGTCGGGGTTACTTAACAAGAGAGTTTTACATTCCGAAACTAAATCACCAATTTCTTATTAATTGCTTTTATTTATTATATTTTTTAGACAAAATTAAATGTTATAATACTCCATTAAACATTACAACTTATTTTTTAAGAACCTCAAACTTTTTTCCTCCCAAATAAAGAATAAACGATCTATGTGGTAGGTGATACATAATTTCAACATATCAATTTCAAAAATGTTTTGTGTGCTTCTTTCAATGGTGTATACACCTTAAAATAAAGAGTGAAAAAGATAATGATGTGATAGTTTGATGATGTAATAGAATGAGAGAGATATAAATAAATTGAGGTGTTGAACAAGTATAAGAAAATAAAAAGTGTCTATTAATTTTTTATGAAAAAGTGTCTATTTATCATTGTTGATCAATTTATTAATTACATGTATACCGTATATATTACAGCTATAACCAATGTATATTTCATTTTGATATTTTAAACTGACAGAATTGGATTAATAGATTTTATTGATTTTGAAAATTCTGGAATCACATTATCATCAATCAACATAACCAAAACACATGCATATATAATGCCATTTTATATACACATTTTCCGTGTGTACTCGTGATCATGTGACGAGTACTACAAAGTTACATTACAACTATTACAGTGACTTTTTTTTGCCAATCATTCTCTCTATTTTTCTGTGTTTTTCAAGAGGTATGTATATACCGTGGAGGTTAATTAGGAGATTGATACTTTATATGGTTTATAAATATTAATATTCTTTAATTACATTTTACGTATTACGTGTATTTTACAAGAATTTTTTTTAGTTTACGTCACTAACCGAGCATACCAAATGTACTCAATAAATTACTTGAACAATTAATCCATACTGGTTTGGTGGCTAAACTAAAACTACTCTATACGTTAGTGGACCTCTTTAAAGTCATAAATATTCTTTCTTCCTCTTCCACCCTTTATTTTTCCTTTTTAATCTTATAAAGTAAAATAATAATAATATTCCTATTAAATTGGTCTTTGTCGTGAAATATTTAAGGTCCAATGTTTTACTAATTGCCATCCAGCAATTTTTCACGTTCCATGCATCTACGAGCAAAACCCCATAATGGCTTGTTTTATTTGTGGCTTTGTAATGAAAATTATCAAAAAGCAAGAAAAAAGTACACAAGTGTCTAAGTGACAAAGACTCGAAGCACCAAATGTGGCTGATAGCATATAAAATGACAGCTAGCATAACTCTTGTTACACTATAGAACACACATCAAAAGAAATTAAATTAAGGCTAGAATATGAAAAAGATTCTCACCTTAATTAATTTTACATGAAGTTTGAGACTATTTACTCAACTAAGTAATAATAAAGTAATTAAGTGAAATATCGATTCTCTATGGTCACAATTTTCATGCATTTACACATATCAGCAAATATTCATGGTCATTTAAATATTGACTTAACGACTCATAATTACTAACTACGTGGATGTATGAAAATTGTGACTTGAGGCAGCCGGATTTCGTGACAAATTACTACCCAGTGTCATTATAGTGACAACTATTTAAATTTATAGTTATGTTTGAAGGATTTCCGCGGTGCCTTTTCGAGTTTTTTCTGGCGGGTTTGTACATAAATCTTGGATTGTGATTTCAACATGTGACGCGTTATCAACTTCGACAACAGGTTTAATGATTCCTCTATGAAGTAGGTGTGGCTTCTCTGGTGAGACATTAGATTCTACACTCTTGAAATGTGCTAAATTCGAAAGCTCAGAAACAGATTCATAGATTTTCTCCACTGAGATAGTGATTTCTTCAAGTATTGCAGCAACTGTGGCAACTGGGATTATAGCTAGGAGTTCCACATCCTCTAAGGAAATGGCTTCTAGTGCAACTTTGAGTTCTTCAATTGCAATTTTTGAATTTTCTATGTGGCTTTTAGCTGTTGTTGGGTGTGTCATTGTTTTCATTGATGATGATATTACCTTCAATGCTTTGTTGGATTCAGAACTCATCTTTGTGCATGGTTCTTGAATTTTACACTTGAATTCCAAAGAAGCCTGGCAGTAACCAAAATGCATATATCAGCTTCAAAATTCTCTTCATAAAATAGACATGCATTAAATTTAAATTCAAATATAATACATAGATTTTTGTTTTGATATTTGAGACCGAATAGAGTATATTTGATATTTTTGAGGTAGAAAAGAAAGATTGATGTATTACTTGGATTTCAGGGTTAAGGTATGTGTTTAGGGTTTCAATCTTGTATCCACATTCGCGAGCAAGTACTCCGATTTTCAAGTATTCCTTCCAAGGATGACGAAGGCTAAAACCACCATGACCTGGTTCCCACCTTGCAAAATTTGCCTGAGGAAGATGTGAAAATCATAAGTTCAATCAAGAAAATAAAAATGATACTATATATTTGATCAATACTTTATAACTCAAAAGAAAGAAAATACTTACCAAAGACTCTTCACTTGCTTTGGAATTGAGAACACTTTTATATCCTTGGAGAAGTGACTTAGATTTTTCTTTATCCTCTAATGAATGAAAGTATTCACCTTCAAATCCTGAAAATAAATAGTTTTTGTTATTAACATATAACACAAACAATGGTTGGCTGCATCTGCATGCAATCCATATTAACTAACAATGGTTCAAATATTATATATTATGTATACCTTCTAGATAATTTGCTAGTTTTTCTATGTTGGAAGCTACCAACTTATGAAGGTCTTCACCTGCCCAAACAGGACAAACAAATATGGAAATGACCATGCAAGTTGATGCTCCTATTATAATTGTTGTTAGTCTTTGATGTGCAAGCTCAAGAAGTTCCTCCACTCTGTACCCCGAGACAGTAACCAAACAGAATGTCAATATAAATATCACCATCCCATAGTCATATCTTGCCTTAATCTTTGGAACAAATCTTAAAAAAGTAGCTCCTGCAGCTGCAAACACAAAGCACAAAATGACTTATTAGTTTCGAATATTTAACGAGGTAACAAAGCAAAGCGCACACATTGTTTGTGAAGTACTCTCTCCGAACTTAAATATAAGCAAAAACTTACATGTATCTATGTATCTGGTCTAGACCAGATACTTATACTTCTTTTCCTTAAACTTAAGTTAGGAGTGTAGTAAATGTTATATAGAAATATTAGGTTGTTTTTCTTAATTTGTTTATACTATACTTTTACTTACCAAGAATGAAGACAAGGGTCCCAAGGACAATAGCTTCTCCTCTTTTTCCAACAGCAGTGGCTAAGTGATGCCCTCCAACCCCTAAAGCACCAGCTAATAATGTAGCACATCCTCTATTCAAACTTTTGCTAAGGGTTGCACCTGATTCATTTATAACAAAAAACATATATATGTTAATATTGCATTATTATCCTTTAACTCTACAAACTTCTTTGATCTTTAATAGTCTTATACTACTCTTTGTGGACTTAAATATAAGAAATAAAAAAGTACATGTATTTTTTGTTTATTTTTAATTCCAGAGTAGTGTGTAATAATTAAGGAGAAATATATAATACATTATGTCTTCAATATATGTATATATGATATTGAACTTACCTACAGTAAATTCAAATACTACTACCACAGTAAGAACTGCCCACATTCCAGCAACTCCAAAGCCATTATAAAGTGGCCTTGAGTAGTAAAACAATGACACCACTGTAAGAGCAAATCCAACTTTCAATGAGTGGATTACTCTTCTAGGGTCATCTTTTCCAATCTTCTTTACACTATCTTTTGCATTCATAACCTTGGACTTGAAATTCATAGGCAAATTCTTGAAGAATCCACCCAAGCGAGAGAAAATTCCACTCTTGTTTACTTGGTTTGTTGACTCAATATCCATGATGCAAGATATAAAGTGAAGAATAATTTCACCAGATTGGATTATTAAGTTTCAAGTTTCAAATGGAACAAAATAACAAAATATGAAGTGGTGCAAATAAGGTTGAAACTTGAAAGACTTGAGATAGAAATGACTTTGAAGAGTTATATTTATAGGAGCAGAAATTAAAGCATATAGTTGTTTCAAGCAGCCATAATTTTTATTTTATTAATCAGATACATGAATTGCTGTCTTTTGTTGAAAGTGAAAGACTATCTTTCAGAAAGTACTTTTGGTTACAGAAAATAAATTATAATTATACACACATGCCCATGACTAAAAGTTTTATACATTAACCAAAAATAACATGTACCAAAACATGCATAGACAGGGAATTTTAGGAGATATACCTCCAGCTTGGAATTGTTTAGTTCTTAAAACAGATTAAACAAAAGTAATTTACTAGAATTCCCACATAAGCAAAGTTAAAATATGGTAGTAATTTAATAGGAGAAGTAACTGACACATATACTTTAGTCACTATCATCCTGAATCGCTGTATCCCACCTCTTTAATTTTGTTTTGGTTTTTTTCTTTGGTAAACTATGGATTAACCTTTTTAAGTGTTTGTCTTGATAAATTTACTTTTGGAAAATGTTTTGTAGACACTGAAATATCCGATTGATCTCTAGAGGGAGAAAGTAATAGATAGAAGAATGTGATAGATGTAATATATTGATAATGTGATAATAGCAGAGAAATAGAGAGAATGTAAAGTGTTGCATATGTGTATAAAAAGGTCGGGTGTTTAAGTATAACAATTGTTTCTGTTTTAGTAGGTTTCATATTTTATTATCCTTCTTACAATTATTATTCGTCATGATAAGGAAAAATAAAAATATAAGTAAAATAGAAATTATATTAATAACAAAAGAAACAATTACGACTCTATTTGATAAAAAAATTGTGGACATTAGATAGGTTAGTTGATAGCTGATAAAATTAGAAATTAATAGATTGTTTAGGGTTAGTTGAGAAGCTTCACCTTCTGATAAAAGAGGTTTTTTATGTTAGTTGGGAATCTCAACCTTCAGGCAGGGGTGTTGTCTTAATTCTGATGGGGCTGCGAAAGGGCAAAGAGGTGGTATGATGGGATGTGGTGGTGTAATTAGAGATGAGAATAATGGCAAATGGTTAGATAAGTTTGCTAAATATCTTGTTCGAATAAATGATTATACATGATGGTTTTTTCTACATTATCCCTTGATGAATTGAGGGTAATTTATCCCTATCGAATAAAAAGTTATTTTTCTTCATCTTTATTCTTACAATCAATTACCATTTTTATTTTAAGAATATCAAATTCCTTCATTTCCTTCGTTCAACGTGTAATCTCCATCATAAAGTTGATTGTTGGTAGCGTTGGTGGTAATCACAGCGGCGCACACTATAAGATGAAACATCATGAATAAAGATCAGAGATTTGATCAATGAGGATAAGAATGTTAATGTTCTTCATGTTATATCCTTAACTAAAATATTTTTTAATAAAACATGATAAAATTGAGAAAATAATGAAAAACTATAAACTCAAACGCTATTTAAAATAAATTACCCAAAAAACACTATAAATTAATAACCAAAGCTCAATCACCTCAAATCCTATTTGATTACACATTTATATGTATTTTAAGATTACCATATGTTATATTTTGTATCTATGATATTTGGCATAATATGCCAAGAATTGGTATTACATGGATCACTTATCATATATATGTTATGTACATGAATGTGTTGTTGATCGTATAATAGTGCATGCATGAATTTTTATCATGCTGATCTCAGATTAGTTAAATCTAATACAAATTGTTTGATTTATGGATTAATTATTTAAAATATAAGATAAA
This sequence comes from Medicago truncatula, assembly GCF_003473485.1. Lineage (NCBI taxonomy): Eukaryota > Viridiplantae > Streptophyta > Magnoliopsida > Fabales > Fabaceae > Medicago > Medicago truncatula. Next base: position 50,220,853 of record NC_053048.1, read on the forward strand.
ATACTATATTAATTATTAAAATATTAAATCATTTATTTGATAATATTGCATTGGATCGGTCGCCGTGAACATAACTCAGTTGGCAGGAACATGCATTGTTATATGCAGGGGCCGGAGTTTGAAAGTGAATTATAGCCACTAAACTAGTTAACAAAAAAAATTGCATTGGACTGTAACAACATATGTTTGATTGGGTTGTTCTCTTATGTAAGTCCGGTGAGAGATTTACCTCCTCAGATGAGTATATATTCTTATCATTCTATTAAATTACAACACAAACAGAAAAAACATGATGCTTCTATAAGTAAGAGGTAGGTGATCTCTCAACCATTTCTCTCATGATCACCTCAAATCTTATTAGATCATACAAGGTAGTACACATTTACATATATTTTAATATTACAATATGCTATATTTTGTATACATAATATTTGACATCTCTGTTGAATATTCTAACACTTAAAAATAGAAATGAAAATAACAACTTACTATATCTAATACTTACTACCGCTTTAATTCCCTCATTTCCTTTTACTTTCTTTTTGTTATATAGGGTGGCATCCAGACCCAAGAGCATCGAAATTAACAGCTGTTAGATCGATTTTACCACTTGACATTCATTTTAGTAAAACAATTTGAGCCATAGGTATTGGATATGGCTTTTGAATCAATTGTAAGTAAGACACTCAATGGAAGCAGTGACAAGTTTAATAAAAAGAAAGTCAAAGGAATCTATTTTTCTTTCCTACTAGTTTGGTTGTAAAGAGAAAACAGGGTGGTAAAAATTGGTAATTAAAACTAGATTTAAATATGCAATTCGTCCCTGTAATTTGGGCGCGTTTTGATTTCCGTCCTTGTAAAAAAAAAATTTAAAAACATCCCTGTAAATATTTTTTTTATTTTAAAAAGGTCTCTGACCCCACTTCAGTTATGATTTGGTATGGTTTGGGCCATGTGGCAGTTGCTGACTATGCAACTTTTGCCATGTGGCGCTGACTTGACATGCCACATAGTTAAAAAAATATTTTTTTTTCAAAATTCTTTTTTTAAATTCAAAAATCATAAAAAAATTCTGAAAAAACTATTAAAATGAAAAAAATTGAAAAAAAAAGTGAAAATTAAATTTTTGAAAATTATATATTACATTTTTTTTCAAAAAACTAATTTCCATTTTTTTTCTTCATCTTTAAAAAAAAAATTGGAATTTTTTCATGTTTTTTAATTTTAAATGACGTGGACTGCCACCTCAGTGCCACGTGGCAAAAGTTGCACAGTCAGCAACTGCCACGTGGCCAAAACCATCCATGTCAGCAAAAAAGTGGGGACACGAACCTTTTTAAAACAAAAAAAAATTACAGGGATGTTTTTAATTTTTTTTTTTACAAGGACGAAAATCAAAACACGCCCAAATTATAAGGACGAAATGCATATTTACGCCTTAAAACTAACCAAACTTTTTCTATTCCATCATAAGAAGAAAATGAGAATGCTTGTTCAGAAAGAAAAAAGAGAAAATGAGAATGACATTGAACACTCGTATAAAATAAAAAGTGGTTAGACCCAATTGATTAATGAATTCTACTTGAGAAAAAAGGAAAATGCTAACTAGTGTGGACACTCTTAAATAACTTTAGATAGTAAATTTTACGAAAACTTGTGCATTTAATGCATTGGAATTAAAGTATTAAACTTTTTAGATAAATAGTTTTTTAATTGAAAAATCTTAAAGAGTGCCCTTAGGACACTCGTTAACAAGATAAAAAAAAAATCATTCGAAAAAACTCAAGTTTGAATTTTGATATGAATATAAAACAATCTTTTGTTAAATTTTACTTATCTTTTGGTTCAACTTAAAATCATCAATGGGCATCTTTTCATAGAAATTGGATGGTTAAGAAGAAAAAGTAAAATACCATTGAACATTTTTTAAAGACTATGAGAACCTACACATGTATACCTAAATTAATTTCCTCCCCTTGGCAATGCATACAGCAGAGGTTAGCTTTTCAATTCATATTAAAAAAATTAGGTTTGATTAGAAAGTGGAAAAATGACAAAGCATGCATAAGTCAGCCACTTCAATGGACATTTAAAGAGAGATAAAAGAAAAATACCTCAAAGAATCAACACAGCCATAGTGCCTTAAAAGAACAAAAGTAACAAGATATATTTTTTCTTGAAGATAATTAAGAAAAAAAAGACAAAATGGTGTTTTTGTCAACAAAAAAAAAAAGACAAAATGGTGTTAAGTAATTCACAACTTCTAGCAGCCAGCCACATTTTACAAGCAGACATATAGGTTCATTTTGACATGAGGACTTCATGTTTGATTATTAAGCAACTTGATGATGCACTCATCAAACGAAAATATATTTGAAGAACCCATCATTGAACAAGCATAAATTAATAATCAATATATTATATACAATTTTTTGCTTTAAATCCAACAATACATAGTGTGTTGATCCAGCTGATATTAATAAATGAGACAAAAAAGAAAAAGGATAAGTTAGAAACATGTTTGCATCACCAATTCCGAATCTCAAATAAGGCCAATTAAAGTGAAGTTAACATCATTGCAATTTTTGTCATAGCTCAAGCCAATAAAATAATATAAACAAGCACAGAGGAATATATAAGGCAATAAAAAGAAAATGAAAAGTGGTGTATAAGCACAACAAGTTATTAAACATTTGATAATGACCCCTCCACACATTATCTTTTTATTTGTGAGCGTTAAAGCATTAATAATGTAAAGAGAATAAGTTTGAATTATCTTCACTGAACTTGGAATCATTTTCCAATTTATTATTGACTTGATTATCTGAGTAAGCTTATCATCTATATATAATTGTTTAGTCATGTGTGTTGAATTAGTAGCAGTGTCACCAGCCACTAGTGAGTGATAGGATCTGACTCAATCCTAGGCTTTCACTATTTTTTTTCATTCAAATAAAATGTTTCCAAATGTTTCATATAGATATAAATATAGACTCCTTACCATGTTTGAAAAATGAAAATGTTCAAATTTTAATTTTTTTCTATAAGCAAAATGAATTAATAAGAGTACAGGTTGTATACTCAAAACCCACTACAATAGATGGAATTCATACACTCTGGAGTTTGAAGACATGATAAATGACTACTCCATCAATTTGGTAGAACTAAGTTTTTTAAGTCTACTCTCCCAACCAATAAACCATGACGATGATGATAATGTCCAAATTATACAATGGAAAGAGTTTCAAGATTATCTTATCCAAAATACTTCTTAAAAAAATTTAAGCGAGTTTTATGTGTACACAATTTTTTTTTCTTCAACTTAGACAATTGAGAATACCCCGGACCAAAACATCTTATACAAATATGACTTAACTTCGTTTCATGCCACATAAAATTGACAAAATTGATTTTGCCCGAGTGACTAAGGGCCCTTTTGTTTAAGATTTTTTCAAAAAAAATAAATCCCTTTTTTCATTTTGAAGTGTTTGTTTAGGTTTTTTAGAAAAATCATTTTATCAAAAAAAATCTATTTTGTCCCTAAAATGAAAAGCTATTAGAATTAACTTTTCTCAAAATCAATTTTTTTTTTTAAAAACAAGGAGGTAACACATGTACAAGTTAAATCTCATTTTTTTACATGGATTTTCTTGGGTAGTAGACAAACAAAAATAACTTCATATTTTTTAAAAATCTCTACCAAAAAATCTCCAAATTCTTATAACACAAAATCTATTTTTTTTTAAAGCCAAAACAAACACATCCTAAAAGAACATGATGCCGATCCTACGTATATAAGGCTCATCAAACAGATTGTATCACATTTCTCATGTCTAAAAATTGTATAGTATGTATTATTATAACACAATCCCTTAAAAGAAAAATTATAAAACAATCTCGATTTTTCTTAATAAGAACAATAAAGTGCTTTCATTTTTTGTGTTCAAAATTGATGAGTTTAATTTTGTCCAAATTGTTTAAAGAGAAATGATATTTGTACAACCACTTTCTAACAATTTTCTCTCTCATACTCACATTATACTCTTATTCTCTCTCTTCATTTTTCTCTCTCCATTATTTTTGATCAATAAAAAAAGAGAAAAAAGAAGTTGTCATATACATTGTCTCATTTGGTTGTTTAAATGCATAGGATTCACGCACACTCATCCCAACCACAAAGGGACTTGTATAATAATAAGTGTCAAAGTTTGACAATGTACATATTATTATTTATATAATATATTTTGATAATATATTTATTACTAATAAATAAAAATATTATTTATATAATATATTTTGATAATATATTTTTTACTAATATATAAAAACAAATGTTAATATATGTTCGATTTATCTTAATGAATATTTTTAAAATATCAATTTTTTATTATTTTTCCTAATAGATAATCAAATATGATAATTGTCTAAATGGTACATTGGCATGTGTGAAAGCCAAATTGTGACCTTATGGGTACGTTTGATTTGCTAAAAAATGAAGAACAGGACAGAACAACTTCAGTTGTCTAGTGTTTGATTTGTAAAACTGTTTTCAGTACAGGACAAACTGAAGGCAAGGGACAAGATAAAAGCTGATATTTTTGTCCTTCACCAAACCACAACACAACTTTTTGTCCCACATACAAGTTGTCAAAAATACCAAAATAGCATTTCGTGCCTCAAAAATCCTATAAAACAAAAAATGATTCAATGTCATAAAAATTTGTCCTGTGCTGTTCTACCTTGTGTTGTGCTGTTTTGTCTTGCACTGTTATGTACTTGTTGTTTTGCAAACCAAACACACCCTATATGTTCTAAATATAAACAAAATAAAGTTAAATGATATATTTAACTGTTTTTCTTATATTATAAACAAAATAAAGTTAAATGATATATTTAACTGTTTTTCTTATATTTAAGATCCGTAAGGGTAATTTTCAACATTTCCTCTCAAGTAACCTAGTAGTGTGTTAATTCAGTTGTGAGCTATATTATTAACATTTCCTCAAGTAATAATATGATTTATTTTATTTATTCTATTTCTCGACTATCTTTAAGTTATGGGCTTGTACTTGTCAAAAAAAAAAAAAAAACTGTTGGGTTGTTCTACTGTTTGTACACCTTTGAGTTTAGGGAGATTCTTTTCTCATCTTTATGATCTTAAAACTTCAATTTTTAAACTTTTTGATGAAATTGCCTCTCTCCGAAAGTATAATATCGGATGAAATTTGTCCATAAGTATATGTCTGGAGGAGTAATTTGGCCTAAAAGAGCAAATCCGAAGTATAGCTCTGAATACCAAGGAATAAAAATTTATGCATTTTTAAATTTGAAAGGAGACTTCATAAAAAGGGATGAAGATAATATAAAATTCATGTTATGTGTTATTTTATTTGCAGGTTTTGTAATTTTTCTTAGCATGCAAAAGTATAGCATGTGTTCTCTGGATCTACCTCATAGTCAGCCCCGTTCTTGAGATCCACATAATAGTCAGCCTCTCGAATCATCAACTATCAAATCAATCATCAACTCTACATCCTCATTTATGGTTAGCGTATCATCGTCCAATGTCATCATCATCTCCCTAATCATAAGATGGAAGCTAGATGTCTCTTAATGCCACCTGTCAGTAAATGTTGACAATAGGTTCTGGTCAACTATGTTATAGTTGACACGCGGAAGCATGTAAAAACATCTAGGCTTCGCTGAACCAATTCTAATTTACCTTATGCTCTTTCCCCTTATGCAACCTTTTAAGGTTTTTCTCATGATCACACACTTTAAATTTGGACGAAATTGCAACAAAGAAAAAATTATCGATTTAAATATATAATAAAGCATAATACAAAAAACCCACTTGGGTTGGTCTAGTGGTATTGGCTTGGGACCTCGGAGTGTGCTCCTCCTCAAGGTCTCAGGTTCGATTCTCTCTTATGCCAATTTGAGGGGGTTAGTTTAGCTTCTTAAAAAAAAAACATAATACAAATATAATAAATATGCAAAAGCTAATATGACTGAGGACTGACAAGTTTGATGGGCCACCAAGATATGAATCTAGAGAGGGTGCCTTATCCTCCTCATTTGGCATCTCATCATCATTGGCATCCTGAACATCTCCATGTTCCTCTACCTCATCCTCATGCTCTGATGCCTCCTTCACATGCTGGGGCTCATACTCTGGCACCTGAGGCAGTCCAACTCCATCACGCGTGCCAATCCCCCTTCTCACCCACCCCTGCACAACTGCCCGCTCTTGCCTAGTCTGATGCATCCATGATAGTATTGTTGCCTCTAAAATGATCGAAGTATGGGTCCATATCTAAAATAAATCAAAATCACATACAAATCAACAAAAATCAAATTCAATACACTTGATCTTGTTTTATATTATATAATTTGAATTGATGAACAATCTGTTTTGGATAATATAATCTGAGACAATACATTGCTTAGAAAAAATACAAATGAATGAAGAAATGCGACATAAATTTTTGCTTGGTGGTTGAAACGATTTAAAATGTGATGAAATAGACCAACTTAACTTCAAGAATGACAAAATGTAGGGTGGTTCATTTTTGGTGGTTTTTTAGGTCGGATTTTGTAATTGTTGAAATTAGGGGGGAGTTCTGATTCTTACTTATAAATAGGCATGGTTTGGATTAAATGATGTGAATCATATTTTTATTGGTTCGGATAACATAATTTCAACAAGTAAAATTGAAAGTTTGGAGGGTGCGCATAAAAGACGAAGGGTGGGAAAAGAAACTCCCTTTTAGTTTTTGAAATTTTTCCTAAGTTGGGCCAACTAGCCCTAAAATGTAATGGGCTGATGGTAACTTTCTTCTTTTGACTTAAGAAGATTCTACCCTATACCCCTATATTTATACCTTTACCCTTACAAACCATAATAATATTCGAATTTTACCCATTTTTATCAATTCACTTCACCCCCACAATATTTCCAATACATGAAAGTTTTTGGGAAACAACGTATTAAACAATTTTTTCACATGTCAAAATGAAAATGGGGAAAGAATGAAGAATTGGAAGCAAACCTCGTGCATATGCGGCAAAGAATATAGAACCTCGTGAGCCCACTTGAAAATCAAACATACACAATTGAAATGAATCTCCAAAAATACCCAATTTTATTTCAATTGAATCTATAATAAACATGTTTAAGTGAAATTGTAAACCGTAACCATGAGGAAATGTTTTTTGGAATCGGCAGATTTTTTAAAATTCAAAGAATAGGCAGTTTACTTAAAATTGTGGGGGTGAATTCAATTGAAAAAATGGGTAAAATTGGAATTTTCTATGGTTTATAGGGGTAAAGGAATAAAGGTAGGGGTGTAAGTTAAAATCTTGACTTGATTCTCTTTTTCTTGGGCCTAAACAAAAATCGTAAAATGAAAGGATAAAGAAATTAGATATTCAATTAAAACAAGACTTAAAATAAATAAAACAAAATAAAACATGTGGATAAAATTAGTGAAACTCTTTAAAAAAAATTAGTGAAACTTAGTTTTTGTGGTGTAGACCAGTGGCGGAGCCAGGAAATTTATAGAGCCTAGGCAAAATAAAATAATGATAAGTTTTACCTACGGAAAAAATCGTAGGTAAAGGTGGAAAACATGTCGTGACAGCCATTTGGCACTGACAGACGGATTTAGCTACATAAATTTTTCCTATATTGACGGATTTTAGCTGTCACAAAAATTCAAATTTGTTGTAAATTTCTTGTAGCGATACAAAGAAAGTATGGGCAGTGGCGGATCTTTATTAAATTTGTTGGAGGTACCAAAATTGTATGTAATAATATATATAGAACCGTTTCAATATGTAACAAGAAGTAGATATAGTGGTAAGTAGATATAGTGGTTAGTGTTTTTTGATTTTAGTGTGGGGGAGCCGGTTCAAGTCCCAACAGGGACACTTTTTTGAATAAAATATTAAAAATACAGGAGAAATACTAAAATAATGAGGCGGACTCGAACCAGAGACATCAAGTACGCTCGCCATTCCACTACAACCAAGGGAAACTTATTAATAATTTATGCCCAATATGATATATATATATATATATAGCAACCTTGAGGGATGGTATGGCTCCTATAGGTCCCCAAAGAGACCCGTCTTGAGTATCGGTTCAGCCCAGGCTAGCGCGTGCCCAGGCTAGCTGGGTGGCGAATCCGCCCCTGGTGTAGACTTGAGGCCCTAAAGTATGGACATCTCAAGGTATCAGGTTCAATTTCTCTCGATGCCAATTATGATGGACTAGTTTAACTTAAAAAAAAAATAATGATGATGTAGGAAACTTATGTTGACTTCCTCGTTGACATTAGTAATTTATGACAGTTATATGAAAATTAGTGAATAAAATATAGTAGTAATATTTTATTGGAATATGTATATTGAATTTAATTTTTAAATTTGTAATAAATTGCATGCACAAAATTTAAGATCATATTTTTAATTTTTAATTCCTTAACATGTACTCTTAGGGCACATGTTAGCATGACTCTTATTATATTTTGTGTGTTAACTTTACACTTTACCGGTAGGCATGGCAATGGGGTGGGGACAGGTTTTGCCTTCCCCATCCCCTACTTTCATATACTTACTTGTTACCCTACCCATATCTAACGGAGATGAGAAATTGAATCTCATCTCCGTCCCCAATGGGTTCGGGTATTCCCGCCTCATCCCCGCCCACGCAGTGAATCAATTTTTTTTAATAAAAAAAAGAGTTTTTTTAAGCTTCAATGGTAACATTGCAATGCATTATCCAATAATTTGCGCTCATTTTAAAATTTTCTTATCGAATAATTCGGTTGCTCCTTTAACCATCAATGAAAGTTCTTATATTATGATAGTTATCAAACCAAATAACATGTCATATCATTATCAACTCCCTCAACAAAAACAAAAACACGACCTTTTTACATTTGGCTAGGGTTTGGGTATGAGTTCGGGGTGAGTACATATATCGCCGTTACCCGTCCCGCACCTATATTATGAAATTGGGGAAAACCCAAACCCATACCCAAACCCAGTCAAATCGGGGTTGGTTTGGGCGGTACCCATGGGCACGGGTTTTTTTGCCATGCCTATTTACGAGCAAATTTATTATTTGTAAAATGATTCTGCAATTAAATGCACTCTTGATTCAAGGATGGCAATGGATACCCTATGGGTAGGATACTGTAGTGCCTTTCCTTATACCCACGTTTGTAAAAAAATACTCATAATGAAGTCCGTACCCTCGTGGGGCAACAACTTTAGTGTCATTCCCTACACTCTATGGATACCTTAGTGCCCATATCCGCACCCATCATCAACACTTTAACTATGAAAAGACAATAAAAATATCACAATTGAAATAAAAACTATCACTACAAGAAAATTGCCATATACCTACGGAGGTTTATAGTGACGGACGAAAATCTGTAGGTATTGATATGTTTTACCTACGGAAGTGGCCGTAGGTATAGGTATCTTAAAAAAAAAAAATATAAAAAGTAATACAAGAGAGCGCGCCTAATGAAAACTATAGACCGGGAAAGATCCCGCTTTTTCCAATTTTTCCACCTCTAAATTGAAAATATATAAAAAAAAACTCTAAGAAAAACAAAAAAAAACCCAACTCTTCCCATTCCATAACACGGTTTCATTCTTCACCCATTTCAGAATCCAAATCAAAATCTCACTCTTCCAAATCCTGAAATGGCCAAATCAAAACCTCACCTTTTCTTCCCTGATTGAAACCTCATCCTCTCTTGTTCTTCCCCGTTCCCAAATTGCAACACTTTTCACACCCAAATCGAATTCCTTGAAGATCAACTGAAAGAATCTGAAGTCAAATCCCTCTGTCTCAAAGCAAACGAGATCCTGTAAGTCATCAATTTTCACGTTTCTTCTGTTTTTACTTTCTATAAGTCATCAAAGGACAAAATTCTGTTATTAGGTTTTCACTATTTTCACTTGATTTTTTGATTTATTTTTACTATAATATTTGTTGATTTTTTGATTTGTTTTGATTATGGTTTTAGTATGATAGTAACAATTATCTTTCAAGGAAAGTTAGTAGGTTTATTTTTTGATTTGTGTTGATTTTTTGATTTGTTTTGATTTGTTTATTTTTACACAGCAGCAACAATTATTTTAATGAAAAGTTATTTTATTTTAAGGGTATCTTTCAAGGAGATTTAGTAGGTTTGGGGAGTGTTTGGGTTGATGTATTTGCTCTTATATACTGGCATAAGTGTTGTGAGACTGTTATTTGGCAAGAACTTATCAAAACAGCTTATGACATGTTCATAAGCTGTTTTCAGCTTATTCTCATAAGTCATCGAAGATAGGCTATTAAAATAGCTAATAGTTTATGCAAAAGCAATATAACTTGATTTTGGCAAGAACTAATAGTTTTGTAAGACTGTTGTTTGGCAAAAACTTATGAAAACAGCTTATGACATGTTCATAAGCTGTTTTTAGCTTATCCTCTTAAGTCATCGAAGATCTTGATTTAACTTAGTTTTCCATTTAAGAAAATATAAAGAGAGGTTCTGTGAAAAGTAATGACAATGATGAACTAAAGACATATGTAAAAAAAACTGGTTAAAAAGACAAATAGCGAAGTAGCGAGACTGAAGCAATTATGGCCAAATCAACAGTTGTAACTCATTCACATATTTTCATGAATTTTCATTTGCTATATTTAGCCCCACATTACTTTTAATTTACATGTCATTTATTTATGTTATACCATTTGGAACTAGGTGTGAATCAAATGACGCATATAGTTTGAATGTTAACAGAAAGTTGAAACAATTAATGAGAGATGTAGAGATGCTAGGTGTTAGTGTTGAAACTGAGCTGCATTTGTTCTTTCCTGTTTGGTTAGGCTTCGGTGTCTCTCCTTATAAGTCATCACTCATCAATGTCCACTGATGTAGTTAGTTGGATGTATATAATAAAGATATATTCTTGTTGTGAGATACTAATATTGTGAAGGTAATATAAAACCAAACATATTAGTATTATACATCTCTGACTTAAATTGATGGAGTAAGTCTGTAACTTTATTTTGATCTACGGTTGTAACTCATATTACAATTACTTAGTTATGATGCTTTATGGACATCTTAATATTACTTTGTGTGCTAATATATTGAGTTGAGATTATTTTAAAAATATTTTCATATTTAGAGCAGCAATGGCTAAAAGAAGGAAATTGAGTATTGGGCATCGAGAAAATAGTAATGAAGGAAGACAGTCCATTCCCACTAATTCAAACTCAACCAATGTGCAAGGAAGTAATGGTGCAGAAACTGGTTCTGGTCCTAGTCATACAGAAAGTGTCATGCCTGAGTCTGTAGAATCTCACTCAATTCCTTCTGACATAGAAGCTGAAGAAGAAGAAGAACGTATTGTGGAAGGTATAAATGTTATATACCATTTTCTATTTTGTTTGTTTTGTTAATTCTTTGAATTTGTTTTTATGTTATTATGTCTTTCCTTTTACTTGTGGATGTAGGACCTAAACGACGTAGAGGTCCAACAAGAATGTTAGATATATGGGAAATGGAGGATGATTTCATAATTGTTAAGTTGGATAACTTTGGACGACCAATTGGTGATGAAGGGACAACTTTTACTCGTTACTTAGGTAGTATTGTTAGAAGGTCTCAATATGCACCCATCAACATCAAAACTTGGAAAGATATGCCCTCAGATAATAAAAAAGCGATGCTGAAACAAATAGAGGTATTAAGTTTGCAAGTTTTTTAATTATTTGTGTATCAGAATTTGTAATATAACTTACATTTTTTATTTAACATCTCTCAATGTGTAGAAACGATTTGAGTTTGTTCCTCCAATAACCGATGAATTGCGAGAAATGATAAAATCTGATTTGAATGAAAAATGGAGACAATGGAAGGGTGATTTAAAGGCAACTGGATTTGACCCAAGTAAAACAGTAGATGAAATTGTATCTGGAATTGAGTTACGTGATGCTAGGATTGACGAAGTTCAATATCGTGGGTTGGTTGAATATTGGTTCTCTGATGAAGCAAAAGTAAGTCTAAGTCATACATATTATACGTAATACACTAAAATGCATATTATTATGACTAATATTTTATACCAATTGTAGAAAGCGAGCGCAATCAATAAACAAAATCGTGCCAAGTATCAGGATGTCCATTGTATGGGGACAAAAAGTCTCCCAAAATTTATTGATGAAAAGGTTTGATTTTTGTATTTTTCATTGGATGAGTTGTATTTAAAAACAATAAACATATAACCTGTTTGTTTGGTTTTTAGATGAAAAAGGGAAAAGGAGTGATGCCTGGACGTCAAGATATTTACATTGAAACTCGCACACGTAAAGATGGGTCAATTGTCAATGAAAAAGCTGCAAGAATGATTGTAAGCATCTAACATTTTTGGAACGCATAATGATTCTCTGTTTTTCTGAATTTTGAATCGAATCCCTGTTATACCATTTGAAAGTATGATATCTTGCTGTTGTTTGATTTCTTGTAGTAATTATGATTTGGTGAGATATGGAAAACCATGAGTGAGTAGAGTATTGTTTGTTGTGTGGCTTGTAAAATATAGTTTAGGTGCTTTAGCATGTTAGCAACAAGATCAACAAATTAAATGCTTGAGTAAATATTTTTGTCACTATGTTTTGCCAACTGCTTGTGTATTAATAGCAGCGCCAAGAAACTCTCGTGCCTTTTCATGCATGATTGCCAACTGTTTTTAATTATGTTTTGGGTTTCAGGAAGAACTAAAAAAACATAGTAATGAAGCTGGAACATCTCAATCAACTCAAAACAATCAGGGTTCTATGTCTTGGAAGGATGACATATTTTCTAAAGTACAAGGAGCTGCAAAGAAGGGGCGCGTGCGATGTATGGGAAAGTTACCTAAATCTAAAAAATCAAAGGTTGATTTGTCTGAAAATGAAGAGCTGCGTGATAGAGTTAAGACTATGGAGGGCTTGTTAGCAAATGTCATGACTTTGATTCAAAGTCGATTTTCTGGAGAAGATGTGAATGAGATAATGCAAGTTGCTAGACAGGTACTTCTGAATTTTCTAATCTTCATATAAAACTACAAGTTGCTTCATTGATTTAAGAGAACATGGAATTTATATAATTACCTGTTTATGAAAACAATGTTGGTTTTGTGTTTGAGTTACACAATTCGTTGAATTTCGCATGTGGTGGTTCGAACCATTTAGCAATACTCTTGATTTAATACTAATCTTTATCTGCAATTTTCAATTTTCTGTGATATAGGTTACTGATGCTTCTAGTGTTCCTAACCCTTTGAATTCCCCTAGTCCAAGCAATAATGAAAATTAATGAAAATGGTATCCAATTAAATATCACTAAAGTTGTTAATATTTTCTTTGTTTTTTTAGGAGTGATATTCTCAATGTTGAATTGTGTTATTATTCATCTTTTCTTTTTATTTCTTGTAGGTGAAGATGAGGAGGCTAATATGGAGACTTGAAGATGAAAATTTGAAATTGGAAACTAGGCTAGACATTGTTTTGGTTCTTTTCTCTATTGACATAGTTATATATAAGGCTTTGTATCCCGAATATGGATTTGTCTTGTTTTGGTTAATGCTCTAAAGTACAATAGGATTGACATGATTTAGCTTTTTTTAATTTCTATGTTTGAAAGAATTGGTTTTAATCTTCAATATATATGGTATGGAATCTGTTTTTGATTTCAAAATATATCCATTTAATTGCCTAGTTTGTAATTTGATTAATTTCATAAAATAAAATTTTCAAATGATATAGCATCAAGAATGTGATGTGTACATTAATTGCAATGAAATGCGTACGGTAACAAATTTATACCAACAAATGATAGGTCTTGGCAAGTTTTTAGTGACGGAAATGTTTGTAGGTAAAAACCATTTGCAGTTCTATACCTACGTCCAAATCTGTAGGTAAAAAGTTTTTGCATTTCTGATTAAGTTCTATACCTACGCCAAAAATCCGTAGGTAAAACATAATTGTTTTCTCCAACGGCTATAGATTCCGTAACTATAGGCTGTAGCGACGGCTCAAATCCGTAGGTATAACACCAGTATCCACCACGAAAAAAATTGCCGTAGGTATAGGTAATTTGGCATATACCTACGGTAAAAGGATATTTACCTATGGTTTTCGGCTGTCACTAAATGTGAAGTTTCTTGTAGTGTATGGTACAAAAAAATTCAAATCAACTCAAAAAAATAGTATGAATCATAGTATTTAACAAAATAAAAAACATGCAAAACATCCTTCAAAAATTATATACTAACATAAAGGATCAATTATTGTATTAAGTAGTTTTTAGGTTTAGTCTTCGACTTAAATAGCTAAATAAATTAATTAATTAAACATCAAGTATAAATAAATTAATTGTATATGAGTTTATAGAGTAGTGAGTGAAGACGTGTTAGATAACATTACCTTTATCATCATTTATTCGTTTCAAAATAAATATCATTTAAAATTTTTAGAAATGTATTAAGAAATGTAAAGATTAAAATAAAGATGACATATATTTTACTAAATTATCCTTATTAATTATCCACGTCTTTTTTGCGATCAAAGTAGAATGAATGTTTTATTAATAGAGTCTTGTACAAAGATGGTAATATTGAAAAGAAATGATTAATATTGTATTAGAAATTAAAAATAACATAGTATTTACTTGTGCTCCGGGGCATTCTTTAAGCACTTTAAATAGCAAGTTTTTAATGAAAAGTTGTGTATTACATACATTGGAAATTGTAACAGTTGACTTTTTAAAAGAATAATATCTAATTTTAGGATGCTTAAAGAGTGCCCGGGGGCATTCGTTAACAAGAGTAGGGATGGCAATGAGTACCCAATGGGAAGGGTACTACAATGCCCATCCCCATACCCGCATTTTTAAAAATTACCCGTGTCTGTACCCTCGTGGACAACAACTTTAGTGCCCTTCCCCATACCCTATGGGTATCTAAGTGCCCATACCTGCACCCATTACCCGCACTTTAACTATGAAAAAACAATAAAAACATCACAATTGAAATAAAATTATGATCAAAATCTTTTAAAATTAACTAATAAAATAATAAGAATCGTAGTATTTAGTCAAATTAAAAACATCCAAAATATCTCTAAAAAATTGTACACCGGCAGAATGGAGTTGTTACTGTATTAAGCAGTTTATTGGTTTAGGTTTTAGTTTAGGCTTAAATAGCTAAATTAATTATTTAATTATACACTAAAAATAAATAAATTACTTATGATATTAAATAAATATGTATATGCGGGGTTGCGGGGCTGGGCAGTATAGTACCCTTATCCGTGCCCATATCCATTTAAATTCGTGGGTATTACCCGAATCCGTCTCCAGACCCATGATAGTGGAGTTTTACCCTACCCATTGTGGGTATTTTATGCAGGTATCCATTGGATCTGGGTCCAATTGTCATCCCTAAACAAGACCCTATTTATTTTATTTAAAATTAACACTAAAAGGAAGGAAGTAATATTTGAGAATCTCATGATTGAAGAAAGACAGTGAAATGGTTTATGAGCAAAAGCAACAGAACAGAGAGGACCCATATCATTATCATATCATATCCCTTCTCTCATCTCCATTATTATTGTTTCTGAAATTCAACAAGTTGACTCATATGGGCCATCCACTCTAACGAATAGGACACTCTCAATTTTTAGGGTCATTCCCCCCCTCACACACACGCACTCCTTTTTTTTTTATTTATATATATATATATTGCTTCTATACCAAACTCACTATCCAATCCAGACATTCAAAGATAAAAGCAAGCAATTAATTGAAGCACATACACAAAATTAAACTAATGAAAGAAAACAAAATCCTCATCCATTAATTTGAGTAAATTCTTTTGAGTTTCTATTTATAAAAACACATTCCAAGCAGAAAAAAAAAAATTCATAAATTGAACCAGATGACCTTATATATAAAACATAAGAACCACAGTTTTTTTTTTTTTTGTACAAATTATTACATCTCAGTATATAGAATTGAAGGGAGTTAAATAAGAAGAATAATCAAATCAGTGTGCAGCCCTTGGAAAGGGAAAAAAAAAAGTAAGTAGTTGTCCATACTTTCCGAGGCATTAAACTTAGAAATATTTGTTTATTCTGCATGATATGCCACAAATCCATGAAGCAAATAAAACATAAATAAAAGCAAAAGAGCAACATCAATATAAATTATTAATAATGGATTCCATAATTCCAACCAAGATTCACTAATAAATCAGTTTCAGTAAGATTCAAAAGCCTCTTTGCTTTATTTTTATTTTATTTTATTTACTTTCATGATGCTATTTTTCCATGATTCAATAATATAAAGTATGTTTTATTCAAAAATAATAATATAAAGTATGTTACTCACGTATCTTTCATTGAATGGTTACTACTATACCAATCATAACTCTAAAAATAAGCTCTATATTAAGGAAAAAGACTCTAAAAACAAGCTCTATAGACGAAGATAAATAGAAATTTATTTGGGAGTGACCCAAATATATTAAAAAATCGTGTTTGATATAATTTGAACTAAACTTGGCAATCTGTGATTGTCTGGTCTGGTCTTTAGGCTTTTTCATAAGCATGCCTTGTCTTCTGTACCAATTAAATATTGGGATAATGTACAAACAAATGAAAACACGACATATAGTACTTTTTTAGTAGATCCCAACCGAGTCAGAAGTTAACGACTAATATTTTAAAGTACGAAGAGATTTATTTAAGAGATTGACATCACCTCGACTTATAATTTTTACACGAATGAATTAAATATATCAAAACCCTGGCCACATTCTTAATATATTAGGGCATGACATCATTTTAGTTGAACATAAAGTATATTTAACCAATAATTGTTAGGCAACCCATGGTTTGTTTACACCCTTTTAAAAACGAAAAAATAAATAAATCTTGGTGATCCCTTTTTCAAATGAAAACCAACTTTCTAAGTGATGTATACTTTTAATTTAGCTTAAAAGAACAAGTAGTTAATTATCTTATCTTACCGAAAAATGTAAATTGCTAAACATAGCCTAACTTAAAAGTAAAATTTGTAGGTTGGTATTAGTGAGTATATAACTATATATATGTAAATGTAAAAAAGCAACAATGTTAACATAAAATTAAAATTTCTACACAAATTATTTGCATAATTACAATATATTAATAATCAGTTGTTGCAACTAACATAGAGGTCCTAATTGATACATGCATGGCCCACTGTCTGCAGTTAGCTTTGTTGTAAGATTAATGAGGAAGGAAGGAACACATGGACCATTTCTAAAGGAATCTCTCAACGACTGTTCCAGCTTGAAGCTAACATAACTTTTCAATTCCAAGCTATTATGGTATGTTTGTTGAAAGAATTTAGAATTTTCGACAGTTGAATTCCTTAACAGTATTAAGTAATAATTGCCAATTTAATTTTTTTGAGGAAAATTACCAAATTATTAAAAAGTTTCAAAAACAACTTTTTATATGAAAAAAAAATATAACTAAAAGAAGTAGACATCACAAAGTAGACATTACAATCTCAAAGTACAGAAATGTGTTTGTCAAAAAAAAAACCAAAGTACAGAAATGTTTAAACATTGAAAAGAACAACTTGACACACATGACATGATACAACAGCGAAATGTGATTGTGCATGCAAACAAATTATATTCATATTTCTCATAGTTATAGAACTCTTAATTTTTTTTAAAAGAGAATAAAATTAATATTTCTAAGTATTTTTTTGCCTCTTAATATCAGACTCGTTTACATGAATATTCACTAACATTCCTCTCAAAAAAAGTACATGATTCAAAAAGCATTAAAAAATATGGTTAATTTGATTAATAACATTGTAAATAATGTATATTTTTTTTAAAAAAAAAAAAAAAAAAGCATTATCCTTATAACTACGGACCATTACTATTTTATCCTCAACACTCTTTAATTTCCATGAATTTATACATAAGAGATTAGATTGAAACTCGTAATATATTCAACTACAAGTACAAGGTGTGGTAAAATGTTAATGATAAAAAATAATTAAGACTTTTTTCTCATCCCTTTTAAGATGATTGAGCTAGAAATTGATGACATCCTTTTCAACAAACTCTAAAGAAGAAGTACGGAGTTTATTACCATTATTAACCCACACATAATGAATAGTGACAACATCCATGCATACACATCTTCTAAAAGTAACAAGTCAATCGGGTTAAACACTTGGTGCCGACTACATAGAAAACGATTTGGTATAAAATCAATCAATGAATTATGAATACCATATGTTGTGTGGAATGCACTTTTTAGCATAGGCCACATAGAAAAGTGTTGAACAAAAAAATGAGATTTAAAAGGAAAGGAGGAGCTGTATAGAGGGTAGTAGCCCCTACACCTTACAAGTGTCCAACGAATTTTGTTGGGTAGTGTCAATTTTCTAAGGTCTTAAAACCACGAGGGAAGGAAAGTAAATAGCAAAAAAACAAAAAGGAAGAAACAAAGAGGACCCAAAAAAAACCTACCTACAATCTACCCTTTATTATGGCTTAGCTGGCTGTGGCTGGCCTCACCCTAATAAAAGATTAGTTGATTCATGGTGGTCCGATTTGTGTCCGCATAGCTAGCTAGATGTCCCTTAAGCGTGTGTACCCTAGATGTCCCTTTATTTTCTCATTTCAATCTTAGATTGGTCCGTCGTTAACTAAAGTCGATTGACTAATTGAGTTTAACCTTTAAATTAATATAGCATCCATGTATATTAAAAATCAAATATATGGGATTGATTTGCTCCTTTAAATCAATATATATATATATATATATATATATATATATATATATATATTTTTTATGGATACATCTTATAATTTCTTCTACTAAATTATACTTTTAAATTTGATTCTCTTGAATTTAATCCGTGACTCCGGCCATGTTAACATTATCAATATAACTTGAAATTAAAGAAATAATAGTAAAATAGACATCATACAAATGTGGACTTTGAACAAATGCGGACTTTGTCAATATAACATTGTCAATACACTGTCGATGATTTTTTTTTTAATGCAAAACATGATAAACAAATGTGAACCAATCTATGCGCATCTACAAAAAAGAAAAAAATAACAACCCTAAACAGAACAAAATCAAAACCAATGCTTCTACAATTTCTGCACCATGTTTAAATGAGATATATTTTTTTAGAGGTTTAAATGTTATATGAAGTTGTACCAAAATAAAAAAGTTATATGAAATACTCGTTTGGTCACCTTTCATTCAATAAATACATTTTTTTTTTATAGGTTTGTCTATTTGAGATAATCTATTTTTTTAAGAACTATTTGAGATAATCTTATTTGACATGTCAGATATTAATTGTAAATACTTATTTTAGTCAAAATATGATTCTTGGCTTTTCATATCATGATAGTCTAGTCTCTTCTACTATATAGATTCAGTTTTTGTTGATAATAAACACTTTTATTTCAAGAAATATAATTTTTTTTGAGAGATCAAGAAATATAGTTGCATACCATTGATGTGCAACAATGCGAATAAAGAAGATTTCATCCAATAGCGTCCTACCATACTTCACAACTACAATTAGTCAAGTAATAAAGAGTTTAATTTTATGATTTTAAAGTATAATGTTCAAATATCATTGGAGACATTTATAAAATAGTCATTAGTATCACTTTAATTAATAAAAATTAATCTTTTATTCAAAATTTCATAAATAATAAGAAAAAATCAATAAAGAATGATTCAATTAATAAGAAGTTGATCGCTCATAAATTTAGATTTAATTATCGCTCAAGGCATGATAATTTCCTTAATGATGATATAAAAATACCTTTGTCAATGTTCGTTAAATTCAGATTTATATCATAATTTTGATGATTGTCCGAACTCTATTTTGTCTAAACTTTTTTATTATCTTTTTTATTATCGGAAAGAGAAAATATGAAGGAAAGAAAAGTAGTTTGATAAGACTAATAGGAAGGAAACACGTATTGAATCGGAACCCGATAAGGAGAAAGGTCGTGCTCGTGGGTCTTATTTGAATTAATTAAAGGGAAATATAAAGGAGTTGCCAAGAGAGGCAGCTCTCTTTGTGATTGGTTGTTTTCTTGACCATGCTTCAAACTGGAACCCACTTTTTATATGGCTTGTTTTATCCTAATTTTTATTTTAAAATAGTAGTGCTAAAATCAACTAGAGGACCCACAAAAAGGCAGAGACAAACGACGAATCTCAGATCATTTTACAAACCCTAGAGCAATTTTTAGGAAATAAATTTTGTTATGACAAAAAGAGTTGTTAAGGATAATGTATAATATATGCGTATTATGCAAGATTCTGAATTCAAATCTCGGTCACCACAAAAAAAAAAATTTGTTGTGTCCATAATAACTCTTTGTGAGACTGAGTTCGGAGGAGAAAACTTTGAATAAAAAAAAGTAAGTGGAAGAAATAAAGGGTATTAAAAGGATTTTGAAGTTATTATTTTATAATACAAAATTATCTTCATTTGAGGAACAAAAAAAAATGTGTTGGAAAATGGTTTTGGAAGATATAGAGGGTTTATATGATTTTTTTTTTTAATTTAATCTTTTGTTTTTTTAGGGATAATCTTTTTTTGAGCAATTTTTTTAGGGATAATCTATGTTGATATAAAATTAAAAATATATTAATCATTAATATTAATTTATCATTTACTAAAAAAATACTATTTCAAAAAATATGAAAGATTTATCCATTTTTTCCACTGTTTTCCACCCTCAACCCTCCTTACCCTCCCCTTCAAACTCATGAACAGAGTCTTAGTGTGTGTTTGGATTGGGGGTTTAAGAGAGAAAGGAAGGGGAGGGTTTACTTTTCTTTTTTAAATTACGGATTATATAACATGTTTTTCTAAAATAAATTAAGTGCGATTGAAGAATTATACGATCGTTTATCATGTTAATATGTTAACTTTTAAAAAAAAAATTCAAGTGTCCGTAATTTAAAAATAAAAAGTAAACTCTCCCCTTCTTTCCTCTCATAAACCCTACATCCAAACACACACTTAATGTTTTGGCTAAATTCATTTCCCAACAATCACTTTTGTGGATCAAATTGCCCTCTTAAATTCAACTAATATCATAAATTTTTCCCCGTAAGATTTAAGTTTATAAAACACACAAACACATACGATAAATAAAAATTAAATTTATCCCAAAGTCTTTTAAGTTTAACGTTTGAACCACATTAGTCCTTCTAGTTTATTTGTTTTAAATTCGTCATTTATGTCGGTAAAAGTGAACAAGTTAGTTCTTTAATTTTATTTTATTTTATTTTATAACAAATTGATCCCTTTTCATCTAACTTTGTTAAAAATGCTTACAAGACCATTTAATATTGAGGTGAAGGATCCAAAAAGTGTTTATGACATCAAACATTACTTACATACATTTTCATCTTATTGTTTTCCAATTCACTCTTTATTTTACAGATAAATATTTCATCAACAACAATATAAATCAATTAATCGATCAAATTTATTTTAAATTAAGACTGAGTAATACAACTATGAATCCTAGTTTTGAGAGCGATGAATGTGGACGTACCAATATAGCAATAAACGTCCACACAAGTATTTTTAAAATGAGATTGGGGGAAAATAGGATAATGATGTATATATTTTATAACTTCAAGGGCTAGGTGCAAATTTTTACTGACATAAAGGACCAATTCGAAACTTAAAAAACTAAAAGTACTACTCCGGTATAAACTTTAAACTTAAAGAACCTCATGGTGTATTTGGTCCAATTGGAGTGGAGTTTAAAATCTCCAACTAAATTATCTTATAGATTGTCAAACAAGAAAACCCACTTTAAAATATTAGATTGCCCAAATTGCAAAGTCCGATATCGAATTTTTCCAAGGTGTTCACCACGAATAATCAACATATTTAACTCGCTCATTTATTACATACTAGTACACAATCTTATTTTGACACTGGAATATCTTTTGCAGGTACGCCCCTTCCCCGTCCCCTAAATTTTTAAAAGAGGAGTGTTGAAATATAACAATGCATAGAATAAATCAATACTACATTCATGAAAATTCTAGAATTTGTATGTAGAATATAAACCTCTCACACTTATAAATAGGTGAATTTATGTATAATTAATTGTATTCAAGGCATTTGAATGGAACATAACAATTAGGGTTTTCATCACACTATATCTTTCCTATTATTAACGTGCTGCCTTCTCTACTAAACATTCCACTGCTAATTCACCATACTACATTTTTCTAACAATTATTAATGAGCATGATGGAGTCATGTCAAAAAGATTAAATGAACTTGACACGGCTCTCTCAATTCAGCAAGTCAATTTCTTGACTTTTGAGTGTTGAAAACACCCACATCAGACCAATCAACATATCACAAGTTGAGATTAGGATACTATCAAAACAAAAGGGTGTGTGGAAGTAGGCAAAAGTTGGGGCATAATCGTTGCCTGCTTTGGATTTACATGACCTTACACACATAGATCTCCTCCATAAACATCGATCAATAATTAATTATTATTTTTTTCAGAAAAATTAAGGATAAAAAATGGTCTCATATGCATGTTATATATGTTGTTACCTTGTTGGATAAGCCTCTATAACATACACGTATTGATACATGTTTATTATATTATTGATATTATAATTTATACACATATATATGCTGGAGGGGAAGTAGAGATTGATAAAGCAAGTGGGAATGAGTGGGGTAGTGAGTAGGTATAGTGTGACCCATTGTTCTTACTTTTCTAGCAATATTAGGAGTCTTTTAATGCCTTTAGTACTCTTCACTCATTTTGCATCCGAGTGCGCGTGTATCAAACTAAGCCACAATGATAGTATATAAGTTGCGTCTTCCAACTATTATTCCTTTCATTCATCAAATAAATATAAGAGAATCACAAAATAAGCTTTGTCCTTAAAAAACATTGGTCTAACATACATAAGGAAATTAATTACTCTTGCATTATACGAAAATTTATTTTTTACTATGTAATTAATAAATTTATCATATTTTATTTAATTTGATAGTGAAATTTATTGATCAAATAATAGTAATAATGTTGTACATAATGCAAGACTTATCATGTTTGTGCATCAGCCATGACATCACAAATTATAAATCATGAAACAAATTAATTTTGCCGTGTTTTTTTTTTTAATTTTATTTAAAATACTATTTTTATGTCATCGTGGGCTTAATCTAGTTAATAAGAATACATTGCACAATATATATAGGAGTCGGGGTTTAAATCTCAGACAACCCACTTCTATGCACATTTAAAATATGTGAACTCTAACACCTAAACTACTTGATCGGAAAAAAAAATACAATTTTTATTTATTTTATAAATAATAATTAATTTTGATAAAAATATGAAGATTTGTCACGTATACTTACTACTCCCTCTGTTTTTTAATATAAACAAATTTTACTTCTTAGGTTCATTCAATTAATGATGTATATGGACCATATACATCATTAATTGAATGAACCTAAAAAGTAAAATTTGCTTATATTTAAAAACTAAGGGCGAAAGTATCTTTTTCCTTCTTAATCAATTAAAACATGGTCCATTGGTGAAATTCATGCACTCCGCCCCGGACCCTTTCTGTCATATATACCCTGCCCAGTCAACAATGTCACGTGACACAATATACCATAGTGACCTACCGAGAAGTTTTCCGGTAAGCGTGCGAGTGAGGACAAAACACGCTGAAAAGACTCGTGTTGGTTTGTGGGGTCAGTCGGCAATCCTGAAAGCAGATTGGGATGCTACAAATGGTATCAGAGCCTGGTTCTCCCAGTACGGTGTGGTTCGGGGACGAACCAAGCGGAAGCTGGTGGGGATGTAACACCCAAGGCTGACGAGTGCGAGGAGTGGTCGCCGGTGCATAAGGCACGACAATGAGCGGCTCCTAACAGCTTCTAGAGGAACCGAATCACACCGAAATGAGAGGGATCATGAGGCCGTGTAGGTATGTGACTGTATGGTTAAAGGAAGACTTATAAGAATTGTTTGGTACTATCTATATCAACAAGATGCATCTTTTTTTCGGTAGGCTTATATTGCAACTAAAACTTTGAATATGCTGAATCTGATTTAACTCACCTGATTTTAAGATTAGACGTTTTATAAATTAATCTCCAGCAGCAAGCACCTTCTTTAATTTTACATATCATGAATAGAAAATAAGTCAGACCTTTTCTAAGAAAAACGTTTCTCATATTACATATATACCTTGATCTAGGAGAAAGAAAAATATGAATAGTGGTATAATAGATGTTATAGATCACATAAGAAACAACTATATATAAAATGACGTGTTAAATGAATATTGGAGAATAATGTGTGTTCAAATATATTTTTGCATTTTTAATTCGGTTGTTTAGGCATATATATATAGACCTATTTGATGTCAATTTTTTCTCACCGTTGTTTATAGATTTTTAATGAATATTTCTAAATATTATTTAATTTTTTATTTTAATATTTTTATGTTATAATTCATTTTTATCACTTAACTCAATTGTTAATTTTATCAAACAATCCAAATTTAATCGGCTTACAGTTTATCTGATATCTGCTTTGGTATATATAATGATGGTTTTTGAGGCAACGAGCTAGACTTTAATTGGTGCATACATATGCTTGTACATGTTTTCACATTTTGACTTTCATCTTTGTGATATTTTTTTGGGTACAATATATGATATGTTTTATCTTTAGCCACATTTTGACACCTACTAACTAGATAGAATTGTTTAAGTAGGAAATCTTGGAACTTTTTCAAGTGTTTTGTTCTGTTGAAGTCATTTTCTTGAAAAAATTAATTGGAATAAGAAAAGGGTGAGACAACCATCAGCAAGCAAATCGAGTCCCATGATAACAATATTGAAATGGATAGAGCACACATATGCAAAGGGACCATACATTGCCACTTACAAAATCCATTTTTATATTGTGATGTTGTCACACCCATAAACATCAAAGAGAATGAGTTAGTTTCAGTAGAGACCCTTGCAGTTTCTTAGATGTGATATGTGCCACTTAGATATATTTGGTTAGTTAGTTCAAAATCAACATATATATAATCCCAAACCCATTTAGGAGACACCGGTAGGGGTTTGTACATGTTTTGCCAATTGAAATATCTATCTTTTTAAGAACTATTTTTTTTAAGGACTAAATTTGGTATGAAGATTTAAGAAAATTAAATACATATTTAACCTTAGCTAGGTAAATGCTATCATGTGTTCTAAGAGCATACGATAATAAACTAACGGGTCTTGTTAACGAGTGCTCTCGGGACATTCTTTAAGCATCCTATATTTAGTAATTATTCTTTTAAAAAATAAACTATTACAATTTCCATTACATTCAATACATAACTTTTCATTAAAAATTTACTATTTAAAGTGCTTAAAGAGTGCCCGAGGGCACTCGTTAACATTTCCCTAAACTAAATATAGAAATACTATCTTGAAAATTATGGGGCATATAGTCTTTTTGATCTTTGAGTGTGTGAAGCGTTGCCGTAATAGCATCTGAATGCATCGAAATTGCAAGTAAACACGTTTGACTCTTTAGTTAGTCAGCCATTTTGATAATCTTATTAGTCGTTTTAGTTTTCATATGTATTTTTCGTTAATCAATTTAGTCCATAAAATTATAAATAAAAGAAACACTTATAAATATATTTGCCATTTTAATATATCTAGGACTAAATTGGTTGTTTGCCCAAAAATTGTGTATTCGATTTTTTGAAATTTAAAAAGTTGTTTCTTCTCATAAAACTTTGATTTTTTGGTTCCTTATAATGTTTAATCTGAGAGGGTACATAACCAAATTACTTATACACTATGTCATGGTGCACAATTATTTCTAGGATATTGAAAGTTGTTTGTAAATGCGTTTGATATGTTTACGTCATCAATCATCATGGTGATAATCTCCACCTTCTTATGTACATCTAGGACTTTGTAATGAGTTATTTTTTAGTAAAGGCCCAACTTGGTTTCATAATTTTTTCACAGCCAATTTACTCTCTGACAAACAAAAATACCTACATTAATCATTGACCATTTTATACACAGATATGTTAATCTCTTATTCATTGACCTTTTTGATATCGTTTTTACGGTGGCCGTTTTCGTGAATGAGTCTGTTTTAAGTGATAACTTGTATTTTGGTGTTCCGTTCATATACGATGTCTTTTATTTGTATTTTCAGTTTCATCGATTTATGTTCGTCTTGAGTAGGAATCTGGTTCTTTAATAAAATTTGTTGTTAAAAAAAACAAAGAGAAATTAATTTTTCTTCGTATTGAAATGTGAGAGATCAGTTTGAATACTATTTTGTTTACAAAGATTAAATTGAATTCAAAGAAATTATGAGAACCCAATTTGATCTTCACTCTTTTTTTTTTTTTTTTTTTTTTTTTGCAAAGTAAAATGAATTCAATTAAGTAGTTTATATTTCCTTATTAGAACTTTCGATGGTTTCCCACCAACAATGTAGAGAAAGAATTTAAAGGGAGAAGATCCTTTGTCATAAAATTATAGTGAAGAAAAATGGATAAGATGATCCACTTATAAATTAAATATTTAAAAACAAAAAATCTTACTAATATTGTTTATATCTCAATTGCTTTGGAGAAATGAAGAGGATTTCAAATCAACACTTTCAACTTTAAAAGGTTTAACAAGTAGTCAAGTACATAGTACACTAGTAACAAGTAATTGTCAAGACAACAAAAATAGTACTACTACACTAGTAACTATCAAGGGTTCTGACATATGAATATTCACTCACAAGTAACTGAATGATGAGCACAACCTTTTTACTCTCGTTTTCATAGTGTCAGTATGTTAGATCCAATGTGCTTTTACTTACTAGCTGTGAAAACTGAAACCAATATAGATTAAGAACAAAAAGTTCCAATGAGTTTTCATGAAAGAATCCAAAGGGAAGTATAAATGAAATAAATTGACATTGATCTCAATGAGAATGACAGGTATAGTATCAAAAGACCATATTAATAGAAACCACCACTCTCTCTATATATATAAATAGTATATTAAATAGCGCCTACCATATTGTATTGTATTGCTTTCTTGATGGATCATACCCTATAGCTACATGAAGAATGTCCCTCACTTCCAAAATTTTAGTCCTATTAACATCACATGCCTAAAATTTGTCACTGCACATTCTTACACAATAATAGTTACTGATGGTGATTGAAAACATATTTTGGGATGTAGAAAATTGTCGTTGCAATTCTCAATTTTAATATCATTATTCTCTGTCTTTCCATTCAAATGATGGGATTACCTCAAACAAGCTTGAAAGGGTTTATTATTTATTAATTACTTATTGAGTGGGGTATTTCCTTCCTTGTCTATTTTTTCCTACTATATGGTTATTCTATTTTATTTTCACACATGAGTTAAGTAAGTTATCTTTTGGGTGTTGTCAAAAATTAATTAAGGAGATAAGATTTTGAAAATTAGGGGTTTTTTAGGATAAGAAAACAAGAGATAGAATAAGAAGAAATGTTAATAATATAAGCAAAATTCATGACCCACAATTTTTAATTTTATTGATCATTATGCTCTGCTGATGTCTGCAAGTATAGTTGTGATGCATGAGAGCCAAGGTGGGACCATTTATTTAAGGGCTCATGAGTCATGATTCATAGACACATCATACATGCACTTGATTGGGACCCCTTGCTTTTGTCAAAACCCACTTTTCCTTTTCTCTTTTTCAAATTATACTTTTTACCTGTTAAATAATATACTGAATAGTGAATAGTAAGATAAAGATTTGTTTGGGCAGAAACATTTAGACACATCAGTTAGACACTCATACATAAAATTATATTTCATTTAATTATTTAAAAAAAAATATTATTTAATTATTTTCTCTCTATATTTTTTCAATCATGTGTGTGTTCAAACCATGTGTTCAAACCCTTGTGTTCAATTAAGTATTTTTTGAATAGTAATTATTACAATTCTAAATGGGAGTCATGGATTAGAAAAATAAATAAAAAAGAGAGTAATATATATGATTGATAATAAGAATGTTGATTACAACTAAGATTTATATAGTCAATGAAAATAACTAATAGTATAGACATTTATAATTACCAATGAAAACAAGCAAGCAGTGTAACTAATTAACCAATATAATTTATGTGTACATCTCATATATTATATAGAAAATGCTTAAGAGTGTTCTTTAGGTATTGTTGTTTAAAGAATTAAAACTTGACTAAAAAATATGTACTCATCATTTTGACAAAGTTTGGCTCATATTTCCGATAAGTCTATGGTATATAAGGAAGATAAGTATTGCACTATGCACAACGTTGTTGCCATCTTTGAATTAATAAATGTTACCATTATACTAAATAAAATATGATATGATATATTAATCCAATAGTAAAAAATAGACTTATGCATAATGTAATAGTATGTTATTCATGTATGTTAAACAAAACTTATTTTTACAAGATAAAATTTTCGTTTTTTTTATTTTTTTAATAATGTTCTCTGAATATTTGTTAGCATCATATGATATACATAATCAAAAATTAAGAGAGAGATATATAATGGTGTACCTACAAAATACAAATCAAACAAATAGAGATAATCATTACAAGGAAATAAATATAACTGCAAATAATCTAAGAAAATAAATTGGTTATGGAAAAATTATGAACAAGTGTCTAATAACATATATATAAAAAAAATTATGTAATTATAACTTTTTTATATATATATATATATATTTAACTAATATTTTTAAGACAATTTTTTCATAAATTTCTTAAACAATGTCGTTAGACATTTGTTAGCATGAAATAGAAATATACTTTGAGCTATGAAAGCATTAAAGTTGGTGTTACGGTGGTTGGTTCTGTATTCCTTAGAAATTTAATTGCTTTATCTTCAAACACAGGCATCCAACCACAAAAAATTCCCAAATAAGATAATAAAGAAAAATAAAAAATAAAATAAAGAAAACGACAAAAAGATATTTATAGAAGAATTGAGCAATGAGATCCCTCCACCCGTTTTCTTGTCCATCATCATCTTCCTTTTTCATTTTTTTCTTTTTAAATAAAAAATTAATTAATTAAGCATTATAGAAGAAGACGTTTCCTCGTTTTTCAGCTGTTTGTATCTTCTGACACACCTTGATTGCATTTTCATTTTCATTATATATTTTTTTATAGATTTCTCAGCTCATAAAACCATTCTCTCTCTCTCTCTCTCACTCTTTTTCCCTCAAAAGTTCTCTCTGTTGCTCATCAAAGTTTGCTTTGTTTATGCTTGCCTTGCATCAAATGATTTGAAAAGAACAAGGTCAAATCAAAACTACTTCTTCTGATCTATTCACAGGTACAATTCTCTAAAAAAAAACACACTCAATCAAGTAAAATATATGTGGATAATGAGGTGAATAAAGATGGCTATCTTTTTCCTAAGTCTTTTTTAATCATTTCTCTCTTGAACTTCTTTTTTTTATATTAATTTTCCTTTTTCAAGTTTAGAGTAAAATTGCAGAGAGGTTTCTTTGATGAAATCCCAAAGATATATAGATAGATGTTCCATATGCATGTGTACATGTGATTTTGATTAATCTAAATATACTTTGATTTGATGTTTTTTTTCTTCTATGTTTTACTTTGGTGGTTGAGAGTTACTGTGCTAGCTTCTTCGTGTGTGTGTGCGCTTTGTCCATATTTTCTCTCTTCTTCTATTTGTCTAAAATCCGTTTCTTATAGGTTAGTTTTTATGTCATTCTAATTCAAATTCTTCTTTTCTTTGCAGTTTAGTTTACAAGATCATGAAGCACGTGTGTCTTTCAATATCCGTCACACCAGGTATACACACATATATATTTAATACTATAGCTATTATCATTTCATATATATAATATAAAATTATTTATCTCCTTTTAATTCTTTCTTCTCTCTGTCTCAATCTATCTTTCTCTCAATCACTCTATTTTATATATATATATATACATCATATCTTCTGTTTCTTTATAAAAAAAAAAATCTACAAGCTTCATCTATTTATTTCCTTTTCATTCTCTTTTTCCAATTTTCAAGCTTATCATGATGACAACATATAAAAATCATGCACAAATTAATTTCGAAGATTATTTTCAGATTTATCATTTCACTGTTTTTTTTCCAAATTACTAAGCATCAAAATTGGGAATTCACTTGTTTAATGGGTTGATCTACAAATTATATGCTTAGATTCATCATAATTTGTTGAAGGTACATGGTAGTTGTATACAATTGCATGTGTTTGTCATTGTTTGGTCTTTTTTTATGTTGTGTTTGAAACATGTGGTTGTGTTTTGTGGTGTGTGTGAACTTAGAAAGGTTATTGTAACTAATAATAGCGTACTTGTCTCTCTTTTCACATTTTTCAGTTAAGTAACAAAGTAACAACAACATATTTTTACTCAAAAAACAATGGCAACGTACTATCATGGTGGTAATTCTGAAATCCAATCAAGTGGTGGCGGCGGCGCCGACGGACTTCAAACACTTGTTCTCATGAATCCAAGCTATATACAATATTCTGATGCTTCACAGCAACAACAAGCTCAACAACCTTCTCATGCCACGGCCGGTAACTATGTTTTCCTCAACTCCACAGCCGCGGAAAACAACTCCTTCTCACCTCACGCGCCACCTTCCAACACTCAACAATTCGTTGGCATACCTCTCAACCACCAACAACACCAAATCCACGCGCACCATGACGTTGTACCTTCTTTGCATGGCTTCCTTCCACACGTGCAGTACAATCAATGGAACACAATTGACCCCAACACGGCAGCGCGTGATACACCACGCGCTCAACAAGGACTGTCTCTTAGTCTCTCTTCACAGCCCGCAAGATTCGTTTCTATGTCTGGTGGTTCGCCATCTCCAGCTTCTGGTGTTACTACCAATAATAACAATGGGAATCCGGGGATTCAGATTCTGAGCTCCAAATATTTAAGGGCTGCACATGAGCTTTTAGAAGAGGTTGTGAATGTGAATAGTGGTGTTGAATTGGGTAAGAAGAGTGGTGGTGGAATGAGCAAGGTGAATATTGGAGAATCATCGGGAGTTGGTAGTGGAGGAGATGGATCAATCATTGGTGGTGCAGAGGGGAGTGGAAAACGTAGCTCTGAACTATCAACAGCTGAAAGACAAGAAATACAGATGAAGAAAGCTAAGCTAATTACCATGCTTGATGAGGTATTTCATTTCTTCACTTTCATGTGATTTTGGCTATTTCCAATAATTAATCAATTCAAACTATGATATTTTTTTATAGATTAATTTTTTTGGTGAATATAATTATAATTATGTATTTTATAAGTTTAGTATAATTCTTGTTCAAAAAAAAAAGTTTAATATAATTTTTTGGCCATTTTAACTCGTTATAATCTTTCGAATCTTATAGGATTTAAAATTAGAAATTTGACATTTTGTAGTGCTAAAATTATATTTAACTTTTTTTCTCTACGTGGAGAATTGTTTTTGCTAAAGTGGAGCAACTGAGCAAGATTGTTACAAGTATGACGTATACTGCTTTCATTGATTTATCATTGCAATGTAATGAATGAAAATCCACCACTCCCAGTTTTTATGTCATTCGAGTATTTAAGTGGTTTCACTTGTACAAGTTATTTATTTTAACAATTTTTTTAACTGGTGTATTCAATAGAACTACTAGTACTACCCCTCCAATTCAACACCTTGGAAAAAAACCACTCTTGTACTTATGGAAACGGGTTATGATCATCTGAAATTCTAACAATAACTCAACATGATTTGGCCTGTCCAAAGAAAAAACTCAACATCCTTACATTAATATTTTATCACAGTCAATGGTACGTACGTGGACCTTATAAGTTGCAAGGAATAGTATACATGCTGGTATTATTGCTAGGTAGGCACCATTTAGAATTTAACCTTGATGTTGTTGTTGTGTGCAAGTGTGAGTTATATGTTCCACATCGGATAAAAAAATAAAGGTTGAACACCTTATAAGTAAAAGGACTCATAAACTTATTGACTTAAGGTTTTAGGTAAAAGTATGATGTCTCTCTTGCCTCGATATAGACTAACTTCTTTTTTTTAATAAAATAGACTAACTTCTTGATATGTACTTGCCATTTAATCACCTCTGTCATTAGCTAGAGATACTCTAAAGAAAGGTTTGTTAGGGACACAGGCCATCCATTATATTGTTGGGTATATTAGCCTTAGATTTCTATTTAGGAATAGTATTTCTCTGGTACCCCATTAATTTGGAGCTAGCTCACTTTGATGCGTACTTATTGATACCAAATCTAAGGTATAGAGGCACCAACTTTCTCATCTCTCTAGTAGAGCTTATTTGGTGTTTATGAATTATATACTATTTGGACGTGCATGGAGTTATTTGTGAAGAATTGATATTGATTAGATATTTAAATGTGCACAAGCCAGACTCACTTAAATACTTAATTAAGAAAGACTGCTGACTAGATTGAGGCTCAAAAAGCATAGAGTGAATATACTCTCAAATCTCAAAAGATAGAACTCAATTTTTAGCTTGAAACTTGGATATACATGGATATTGTCCCTATTTGTAATAATCACACTGGTCAATCTACAGTAGAAATAATACTAAAGCAATAAATGACATAAATGGGAATACAATATTTTTAAGTAAAGGTCGTCAAACATAGTGGCTTAGAGTCAACAATAGTGGGTGGTGCAGTCCTTACTCTTGTCCTTTGAAAAGGTGTAACCTAATTAATTGTTGATATTAGTGAAATTTTAAAGTAGACTTAATAAAAACTTTTGATTCTACTAGTAATTTGAGTGTGTCAATTTAGTTCATGAAAATAGAGACGAATAGCATAAATCATTTCAATAAAACTAATTGTATGGATTTAAATGAAATGAATTATAAATATAAATTGACTTTACATAAATATTTAATGAAAATTCACTATTTTGTCACATCGTGTCATTTTTATAATTACATGTTGAAATTAACGGTATGATATAAAAATAAAAATAAAAGATTATTGTTAAATGTCTATCTAAACAAAATTTACTTGTTGGTTGAAGGTGGAGCAAAGGTACAGACAGTACCACCATCAAATGGAGATTGTTGTTTCCTCGTTCGAGCAAGCCGCCGGAATCGGCTCCGCTAGGACTTACACTGCCCTTGCACTGCAAACAATCTCAAAGCAGTTTCGGTGTTTGAAAGATGCAATAACAGGACAGATAAAAGCTACAAATAAGAGTTTGGGTGAAGAGGATTGCTTTGGAGGTAAAATTGAAGGTTCAAGGCTCAAATATGTTGATCATCAACTACGTCAACAACGTGCTCTACAACAGTTGGGAATGATCCAGCATAATGCTTGGAGACCCCAAAGAGGATTACCTGAAAGATCTGTATCTGTTCTTCGTGCTTGGCTCTTTGAACATTTCCTCCACCCGTAAGTGCACTTTTCAAATTTTTACTCTTATTACCTCAAACTATGAAGCACGGATATAGACACGACACTAACATGTTGATACCAATAAAATGTTGAGGAAATAACATAATTTAATGTAATTACAAGTGTCGATGTCGTGTTTGTGTCGAACACAACACTTTCTTGAACATCGTGACATGCCACGTGCTCACGATGTATAAATGCTCGGAGTCAATTTTATGCTGATATTACAGAATTTGTTTTCAGTTATCCAAAGGATTCAGACAAGCACATGCTTGCAAAACAAACAGGGCTTACTAGGAGCCAGGTGATCAATCAATATAATTGTGGAATAATTTATTTCCTTATTTTTGGCATATTCAAATTCAAAGTGTTGATAAAAATTTTTTTGAATTGTAACAGGTTTCAAATTGGTTTATAAATGCTAGAGTTAGGCTTTGGAAGCCAATGGTGGAAGAAATGTACGTAGAAGAAATGAAGGAAAATGAACAAAGTAAGAGCAACGAAGATTCTTCAATGAAAATAACATCCTCTCAAGAAAAAGCTCTCACCTCTGAAACAGAACCTAAAGGTTACAACTCCACACAAGACATTTCCACAAGCCAAGACACTCCATTAATTTCTGTTTCAAGACCACAAACATCACCACTTGTTGGAAATGTTAGAAACAATTCAGGATTTAGCTTCATTGGATCATCAGAACTAGAAGGGATACCACAAGGAAGTCCTAAAAAACCAAGGAACCATGAACTTATGCATAACCCTAATAGCTTCATTGATGTGAAGCACAATGAGGCAAATAATGAGGAACTATCAATGAAATTTGGTGATGACAGACAAAATAGAGATGGTTACTCTTTTATGGGAAACCAAACAAATTTCATTGGTGGATTTGGACAATACCCAATTGGTGATATTGGTAGGTTTGACTCAGAACAATTCGCACCAAGGTTTTCAAGTAATAATGTTTCACTCACTCTTGGTCTTGATTCAATACAAGGAAATCATCAAACATTTCTACCAAACCAAAACATTCAACTAGGAAGAAGCATTGATATAAGTGAACCAAATGAATTTGGTTCTATAAACACTTCCTCTCCTCAATATGAAAGTATCAACATGCAAAACCCAAAAAGGTTTGCTGCACAGTTGTTACCAGATTTTGTGTCCTAAATAATAATACATTGAAGGGTGAACAATGTGGTTGCTGAAATTTCTTTCATCTTATCACACTCTCTCATGAAAGGGAGTATTGAAAAATTGTAGTGTAAAGAGAAAGAAGGATTTTTACATTAGTATAGGTTTATACTCTACATAGAACCATTTGAATTCTTAGAATATAGCTTAGGATTTGATGGTATATGATTGAGGTTGTATATTATTTTTGTAATTTCTATAGATGGGTTGGTGTCATAAATTTTTATTTGGTATAGATACCAATTATATATCTTTGATTGGGAATATATGTTGTGATATTGTGCGATATCCTTTGTTGAATAAACAAAAACCAATTATAATTTACATTTTTAACAACTATGAGCCTGTGCCCTGTGGTAGTGGCTGATTTGTTATTTGTTGTATCCACGAGGAGGGGGCTACAAATATATATACTTGAAGATTATACACAACATATGCGCAGATCATTTGGCTAACGTAACATGAGATCTTTCATGACATATACTCGATTCATATCCTTTGTCTCTATCCCAAGTCAATGCAATTATACAACACTCTTTTATGAATTTAATATGCAAATGCAAGGGAACGGATAATTGCCAAAGTGTTCTATATTTCCCGCCTAATTTCACGAACACGCATATAATGGGTTAATTAAGAAATAAACAAAACTGGTGATGTCATCAAGTTTCAGATTTTGTGGAAATTAAATGGTTAGTGGTGCCAAACAGTCAATTATATTGATCGGGGTGAATTCGGGAAATATTCTCTCGCTCGATGTAGCATTTTCCTTATAAAAATGTAGAACACAAATGTTCAGTAATATCACATTATATAGATATTTATACAGCTAATTTAAATATTACAATATGTTGACACCATAACAAAAACTAATTATGTGTTCTTTTAAAAAACATGTGTTAAATTAACTTGTGTAACTTTAGTATTGACGTTGTTTATTGTCTAAGAGAAGTCGGCTCATTGTTTAAAACTTGATGTTTCAATTTGAGACAATCGTAAAATGCTCATTGATTTTACCGTTATAAATAATAATCAAGTATTGATTATAAGAAGAAGAAAATGAAGGTTCTTAAGTTTTCTAGATAAACATGTAAAACAACGACAAAAAGCTTGGCTTTTAATTTTTAACTTGGAATTCTGTCCATGCAAATATGTGCATGTCATTTTGGAACATCTCTAATAGGCTTTTCATAGTCGTTACGTATCTGAAATAATCTTTATCAGCTTCCAACCCTCCACTACATGTTGTGGGTAGTGAAGAAACTCAAGCAATAATGGTCAAATTAGCACTTATGAATAAAGGAGTTACACACTTTCTCACACCTACTACATACAGCTCCTTAATGTTATTCTACCAGAAACACTTGTTGATATCTACCCTCTATCTCTGCTACGCACAGTAGCTATTCAACCGCTTGTAACTAAAGTTCCAAAAATGTCTCGGGTCATGCCAGCTACATAGATTACCTTTAGCAGGTTACATCGTGACACAAATTTAAACTTTAATCTTCTTGCCAAATCAAAAACTATGCACAACTACCTCACACAAACAGCTTCTATTTTATCTTTTACCTTCATATATGATGGTCCTTCCAAGTTAGTACCAAGAAAAGCATTCTTCTTCGATATTTAGGGTATGTTTGAAACACTTCTCAAAAACTCTTTTTCAATTTTTGAAAAAGAAAAATCTAATAACCTGTTTGATAAACTAATTTTGAAAGAGTTTTTAAAAACTGTTTCTTGTTTTTCAGTTTTCACGACTAAAAAACGGAAACATGTAAAATGTGTTTTGCTTTTCAAAATTAGGAAGAGATTCAG
Organism: Medicago truncatula; assembly: GCF_003473485.1. Taxonomy (NCBI): domain Eukaryota; kingdom Viridiplantae; phylum Streptophyta; class Magnoliopsida; order Fabales; family Fabaceae; genus Medicago; species Medicago truncatula. The sequence goes on from NC_053048.1 coordinate 50,257,531, forward strand.
AAAATTGAAAACATGCGGAAAAGTGTGTAATGGCAGAATTGTAAATAAATACAACTTTAAACTTTTTTTATGGTAACAACTTTAAACTAATTTTGTTTGAAGTATTTCATTGGCCTTTCGTTTCCTTAATGCAGCACTGTTAGAATCAATTTTTATTTTATTTGAGTTTTTTTTAATAACTTTTATTTGTGTATTTATGTTTCTTTTTCGTATTAATTCAAATGAGAGTTTTTCTATTTACACCCCATGTTTTTCTGGTCACACCTAAATTTTCTTAAAAAATTTTATAATATCAAAATTGTCCTTTTATATAAATTTTCTTAAAACCCTAATTTTATTCATTGTCAGTGAGTTTCACCCTCTTTCACCCCACAAAGCGATCGATCAAACAATTTGATGTTCAATATCAATCTCCATGAAAATTAAAGAGTGAATCAAAATATTTTTCATCCATACTCAATTGGATATAAGTAAGTGAATTTCTTCTTCTATTTGCTAGTTTCAATTTTTTTCCTTCAACTGCAATGATGCACTGTACGATTACGGTTTTAATTTACATTGGCAAGGTTAACTTAAATTCAGTTTAAGTAGGTTCATGTAAACTTAGTTTACATGAACCTACTTAAACTTAGTTTACATGAACCTACTTAAACTGAGTTAACATGAACCTACTTAAACTGAGTTTACATGAACCTACTTAAACTGAGTTTACATGAACCTACTTAAACTGAGTTTACAAAATCGCAGAACTGTGAATCGCAGAACAAGGAAAACACAAAATCAGAACTGAGAACCCATAAAAAGAAAAACACAATCGATTGAAGAACAACACTTGCTAACCTGATTTGCTTCGAATTTTCTTTGAAATCATGAATGGACGTGAGAAAGTATGGTTTTGAAAATCTTCGCAGAACACAATCGATCGATTGGAGAATTATGGTTTTGGAAGAAGGGTTTTGGGGTGTAACCAAAAAAGAAGGAATAGGCTTTTTGAAAATCAAATTTTATGAAAGGGTAATCTTGTCATTTTGGGGTGCAACCATGATTAACTAGGGTGCAACTAGAAAAACTCTTCAAATGACCGTTTCCATATTCACCATAAATGAATAAAAACTCATTGTTCTAATTACCTCATTTTATATATTACTTTTCATTTTTTTTGTCAATTTATTGGACAGAAATTTATCTTTTAATGTGAATAAGTGGGATGGTCGAGGTTCGAACTCAACCTATGTATATATTGCAGTTTTACTAATCATCTATCATTTGCTAAATATAATATCACTGATGTAGTGATTACTGTACGATTTTTTAAAATGCATTTGACAATATATTTTTACTTCATGGTTATTTTAGTGCTATTTATGTGTATGGCAATTTTAAGTTTGAAATATATTATTCATTACTGTTATTTTAGTGCTACTTATATGTATTGACAATTTTAATTTAGGCTGAATTATATTTTTTGTCCTCTAACTATTTAATTGATATCGGATTGGTCCTCTAACTAAAAATTGATTTATTTCGATCCTCTAAGTTTCTCACCGTTACTACATTTACTCCCTTTCTATTAGTTTTATTCAAATAAACATTAGGTTTATGTTATGTGGGTCCTCTAACTTTATTTATTAGTATCATTTTGGTCTTATGCATTGTTAAGGTATTATGATTAAATAGTGACTGATATTACTGGTAACTGGTATGGTTCATATGTATGTGTGAAACAGGAGGTCAGGTACCCACATGAATTATTTAAAATATTTAAATAATTTAGCCTAACAGTTACCAATAATATAAGTCACTATTTAAAATATTTAGGCTTAATTTATTTTAAATATTTTTTGTCAGTTTAGAAAAATATTACATGAAACAGATTTTAAAAATGAGCTTAGCAAACAAATTTTCTCATTTTCTCATATCTAAAACTGTTTTTAAAAATTAGCTTAGCAAACGAGTTTTCTCATTTTCTCATCTCCAACATAGTTTTAGAAAATTGGCTTTCCAAACAGATTTTTTTTTTTATTCTCTTTTTAAAAACAGTTTTTAAAAATAGATTTATAAAACTAATTTTAAAAACTAAAAATGGAAACCGATTCAAACAGGCCCTAAGGGTAAAAAAAACACCACAGGACATCATACGTAAGCATTATGCTGTGTTGGGCAGTTGGCAAATCATGTCACACTCACCAACCTGAGCTACATCTTCATGCTATACGAAAACAGTCCAAATAAAACCGTCAATTAGTATAGGTCAGCTGTGCACTATTTTGATTACTCTGGAATCAATTATTACAAAAATACATTCTCTACATTCACAATTAGAACTACAATGTTTTACATACTCTTCAGAGCAATTTACATTGATTTAATGTGAATGGAGATGGAGATAGTTCAAATTAGATGCCTCCTACAAAAATATCCCATTCACATGTAAAAAAGAGACGATATTCTCTCCTTGACTAGGCATGAAGTTTAGAGTAGTACTTTAATTTTGAGGAACATAATTCGGGAACACATCAAATTGAGCAGGTTACTGTGTCATGACATGCTCATCCTCTAACAATGAGAGTCTTCTCCTTGCAACCTTGGATCTATAACACCATACTTCGAATGCCTCAGTCAGGTCTGGATACCGTATATTCTCGTTTTGCAACCATTCAGTTAAAAGCCCTGCCTGATCCCCTGATGGCAATGCAAGAATGATAGAGACAAAACTGGATTCCAGAGATTGCCACATTTCGCCATCCATTTTAAGCAACGCAGCATCCTCACAATTCGTCATGGCAGAATCAATCACTGGTTTGGTAACCCTCACAAATGGAAGCCACAATTTCAAAACCTGAAGACGTTTCGCAGTTGGCAGTATAACAGTGCCGTAAGCAATTGCCTCTAAAACCTTTGATGTTACCTCAATTGCTCGCAACTTTATCTCGACAACTTCAGTTGTAGAACTTCCTTGTTCAAGTTCAAGTACTTTGACAATCCTTTCCGATGCATCAAACCAGTACTCAATAAAATCTCTCATTATTTCTAACTTGCTCAGTATCTGGCAAACCCATGACAAATCAGTCAAATAGGATTTAACCGAGACGTTCCCTACTTCAGGAAGTGATTCTGTGGAACCACCGAGTAAATGTATCAATGAGTTGTTAAACCCGGAAAATAGTCTTTTTACACATTCTTTTACCTCATATTTTATATTATCATCAGCGATCAACAAAGGGGCATCATCGTCCTCAGTTAGCATGTACTCAAGTTGCTCTTGTGCTGAAGATTTCAGATCATTCATTGCCAGTGGAGGCGACGATGTAGCAAAGCGGATGGCCGAGAGAAATATGTTTCTGATAGCTAACTGGTTAACCGGTTGAAGTCTAGCTAGGATAGGCTCAGCTTGTAATCCCATTCTCGGTACAATTTTCAATATCTCCTCCTCTTCACTCTCTTCCCATGTCATTGCTTCCAAGTATTTCACACACGCGGCAACAATTTTCGGACATTCAAGCTCAACAGCTACTTTGAGAATGCCAAGAGCATTTCTAACACCATGCCACAAATCATCAACTGAACCATCAACCACAACGTAGAGAAGTCGAATAAAATTTACATGGTAATCGAAATCTGATTCTTGACAATTAACATCAACACAGTTGCGCGAACCTAGTATCTGACATGTTGGCCAATTCTCAGATAGCCGATCAGCAAAATACTTGCAATTTTCGACAAGTATCGTTGAGTGACAGTACAACCAATCATCTCGACCTTCTTGCGTGCGTAGCCTCACCACAACATCACTAGTTGATCGGTCACCAATTACACAGATATCCTTCTCTTCTTTATCCTTAATTAAAGAGGATAATCTTATTACTAATTACAGATAAGAGGAGAGGCTCTGACTGTTGGGATTAAAAGATTGTAAAAAACCTCGGTTAGTAGAAAAAGTTAGTTAGAAGATAGACGAAAGCTGGTTAGTTTCAACTAACTTCTTATGAAGCACGGACACCGGACAAGACACGGACACTGACACGCCGACACGGATAATAATTTGAGAAAATGACATAATACAGTGTAATTATAAGTGTCGTGTCGGTGTCGCGTCGGACACTGACGCGTGTCCGACACCAGGACACGCCTAATTCGAGGAGTGTCCGTGCTTATACTAACTGAGGTGTGCTGCAGTCTTTTAATCATAATTCCGATACCATAAATTTAGGAGAAATGATATTTGTACAACCATTTTGAGACAACACTCTCATACTCTCATCATGTTTTTACTCTAACTCTCTCTCCCTCTCTCGCTCTATTGTTTTTGTCCCAAAAGAATGAGGAAGAAGGTTGTCCTAAAGGTTGATGCAAATTGGTTGTACAAATATGTTTAATCTAAATTTAGGAAGTACACCCTCCGGAGTCTGGTCACTATTATAAGCAAAACTTTACTTTTTAGATACATTGAATATATACATTAATTATTCAATGTATCTAAAAAGTAAAGTTTTGCTTATAATAGTGACTAGACAGTGTAAGTAATAATGAAAGTCTATAATGTTGTTTGTTTAGCACACGATTACACTTCAATGCAACAGTTTCACTTCAATGATAATAAATGATTTGGCCGGGAATTCAACTGAAGATATGGTAGAATTGACATAGTGCCATTTTTGGATTGGCTTATTTGAGCTTTATATATTGGCATAAACACTTGTGAATTGTTTGGGATTACTTATGAAAACAGCTTATGACATGTTCGTAAGTTGTTTTCAGTTTATATTCATAAGCTCTCCAAAATAGCTTATACGAAAAACAATTAACTTTATTTTATCTTTTGTTCTAGACATAGCTTATACATAAAGGCTTATCATGGTAAGTGCTTAAGCTATCAGCTGCAAATAAAGTTGTTTATCCAAACAGAACTATAATATGAATATATGAAATTTGAAGAAAAGTGGAAAAGCAAACTTACGGTAGGTTCCATTGAAATCAAGAAGCAAGATTTGTACACATGATCTTACCTAAAAATGAAATTATAAAAAACAAGGATTAGAGTTAGATAAATACAGAAATAGGTGAAAACAACAACATGAGTGGTGAGAAATGAAAGACCGTTTGGATCTTGAAGTTGGGTCGAAAAATCAAATGCGGTTAGAACAAAGATAGTTATTATAGCATTGGGATTGAGCATGGAACAAGGTGAAATGAAAGAAAGAAGCAAAAACCCTTGAGAGAGAAGAACGAGGATTTCAAGAATCAAAGGGATCTTATGGCTTACGGCTTGCGCTGGCGTTTGTATACTCCATACCATGTTACCATATATCATGGGTACTCTTTTCATTTTAAGTTTTAAAAAGTGGCGATTTTGACCCTCTAGAAAAAATGATAAAGTGATCTCATGTTTAGGAAAATGTACTCTTTTGACCCTCTAACATAAGGGAAATATGATCTTTTGACTCTTTATCTTCTCAAAAAGTTACGATTAAGACCCTTTTTTTTGGACACGTGGGCGTCTTCTCAACATTTTTAGGATGAAAGAAGCCAAAATTGTAATTTTTTTTAAAGTTAATAGGTCTTTACTTCCTCTAATATATGTCATTTTCGATTTTCCCCTGTAAAAATTTTATTTTGATTCACCCCTGTAAAATATTTTTGTTTTGATTTACCCCTTAATAGGCCAAACAAAAACGAAAATTTCTTGAAAAATAAAATAAAATTGGTTTTTGTTTGGTCTATATTAGGGGGTAAATCAAAACAAAAATATTTAACAGGGGGTGAATCAAAATAAAAAATTTACATGCGGAAAAATCGAAAATGACCTATATTAGAAGGGGGTAAAGACCTATTTGCTATGTGTCTATTTCTTATTATTTCCCAACTTGCCATACATGATTTTAGATAGGTAGTCTTAACTTGTGCCCTTAGAACACATGTTAAGAAACTTAAAAAAGAAATATTATTTAAAATTTTATGCATTTAATTGATTAAAAAATTAAAGATTAAATGTAAAACACACATTCTAATAAATTATTTCTATATTTAAATCATTAACTTGGCCTTGAGGGCACATGTTAACGTTTCTCTTCTAAATGTAATAATTTTTTTTTTTAGGGAATAATAATCTAGGTATAATTCATAGAGAATGTTTTTCTTTCCAAACCCGATGGATTCTTATAGATAAAGACAATGATGATTTAGAGTTCGGCCCAAAAGTTAGTAAAGGCTATAATCTAAATAAAACTTAATACTTTTTGTTTAGTTAAATTATTAATCTCTTGTTCCGTGAGTGTGTGTGTGTGTTTTTTTTTTTTAAATTATATTGTATTTGATTTATATTGTATTGAAAAAAGTATATACATATTCTATAATTATCCTCTACACAGTGGCGGGTCTATGCCCAGAGAAACGAGTGCAAATTTTTTAACTTTAATTAATAATTACTACATCATGTTACCTACATTAAAAGTATTGTGTTTAATCTTTTATCCTTTTTACAAAATTGCTAATTACTTAAAGTTTAAATCCCATTTTAAAATATGAACAATCTCAATTATATATCTTTAAACAAAATTTTCTACAATAATGTTATATTTTTATATCATTATAAAGTATAAAATTTTATATTTATATTGTTATATTGTCGGTGTAATTTAAAAACCTAATTAATTTCATAAAAAAATATTCTATATAATTTACACCCGTTAGCATAATAAAAAATACGGACAGAAGGATATGGAATGCCCGTATAAACGTTACTCATTGTAATCCCTCAATTTCCCCTCTAGTCACACCACTCGGTACTCATTGCATCAAGTTACTTGTTTCTCTAGAATTAAGAAAGATGAGAATTAGAGTGAAGGGGAGAGCGGCACGAGAACAGGATAATGGAATTTTTATTGTGGAGTCTCTGGAGTGTAAGAAGAAACAATATATCGATGCTCTAAGATCAAAGAGAGAGAGGGAGTTGTCACATCTACACTCCAAATAATGGTGAACGTAATAGGTACAAAGTTCATTCGACTAGTTAATTATGTTTGTCCCATGGAACTCATTGAGATTTAATCTCATCTCTCATTGTTTTGTTTTCAAAAACACACGAGCATGTCATAAACTTATAAGCAGCATGATATAGAGATACAGTTCTTCAATATTTTTATCAACTTAGCTAAATTAACTGGGACGATGTTCTCCTTGAAGTTATGTTGAGTATATATGTGTTATATAGCTGGATCACGACAAGGGTTTTAGTTTATGAATTTTCTTTAAAGTGTCCATTTGAGTATATGAACTTATGGAATAGTACTTGTGAATTTTAGCACTTATAAGAGATGAAATTATGAAGTTCTTAAATTTTGGTGCTACAATTTCTCTCACAACGAACCAAAGAGAATTTAAAGGCATGAAAGCTGTTGCGAATTCGATGAAAATCACACCAATAACAATTTGATGTGTGGAGCAAGAGATAATCAAGCAACCAAAACAAAGTGTATGGAACAATTAAATACAAGTCAAAAGTAGAAAAACAACAGCGAGAAGAACACAAAGAAGAGAAGAACACAAAAGAATTTATTGACCCAGTTCGGTCTAAATTGACCTAGTCTGAGGGAGAGAGCAGCCCTCTGATCCACTATATGATGAGTAACGTTACAAAAGAGAAATCAATGAGTTACAAGAATAAGTCTCCCGCCTAATTCTATCCAAAGTCTCAGCCTCTTTCCGTAATCAAGAGACTCAATCCTAATAGTGTTTCCCAAGGTGAATCAACCCTCAAACCTAGTGTTTGTTCCAAAGAGACAAACTCTATACAAACCCTAGTTTTGTTGTTGTCATTCTAAAACCTTGTTTCAGCCCTCTTTCTCTCTCTCTCTCAAAGTTTAGCCTGATACAAGGTCTATATTTATAGTAAAAGTATAACTCATAAATTTGGAACAAATACCACACCGAAGATACTTTCTTATTTTTTCTCCTTCAGTGAAAGAATATTTGCATCAAAAATATAATATTCCCTTTCAAAATATATTTGCATCAAATCGTTCTTCATACGATACAAAAATATATTTATTGTCCATAAATATATTTTTAGCAACAATATTCTCCATCCATCAAATTTTGAGACATAGGGTCTGTTTGGGAAACTAAAAAAAAGAGCTTTTAGCTTTTAGCTTATAGCTTATAAGCTCGTTTGACAAAAAAAGCTCTGTTTGGTAACACTTTTTCACCATGAGCTTATAGCTTATTTCACGAGCTTATAAGCTATTTTTCAGAAGCTATTCCAAGTAGCGTTTGAGCTTATAGCTTATAGCTTCTCACTTTTTCTTCCAATTTTACCCTTATTATTTCATTTAAATTGTATTTTTATCCATTATAATTTTTATAATAAGCTACGTAATAAAGACTACTATCCCTTTATTCCAATTTTTGTATATATATATATATATCAGCTGGGCTTTATTTATTTATTTTTTTTAAATATATACCTTCGTTTTTTTTTTTTACGAAACAAAATACTATTATTCTATTAGTTTTACTTTTTATTTTTATTTTTTTGAGGTAAGTGTTATTTTCTTTATTCTCTATTATTAGTATTACTCTATTAGTGCTACCTTTTTTTTGTTTTTGAAGTAAATGTTATTTTCTTTATAAAGTAGAAACACTTAAATGATAATAAATATAAGATAAAATTTTAGTGAATAAAATTTAATTTAATTTATAATACATAAGATATATTAAATTAATAAATTTAAAGTATTTTTTTAAAGAAAAATTAATTTACAAAATTACAAATACTTAATTTGATATAATTTTTATTATGAATTAAGAATACCCTTTATATCATTTTACATTTATCAGCTAGTTGAACCGCTATTTTTACCAAACACTTCAGTTAGCTTATCAGCTAAAAGCTACCAGCTAGCTTATAAGCTAAAAGCTATCAGCTAGCTTATCAGCTAAAAGCTATCAGCTAGCTTATCAGCTATCCGCTATTTTTACCAAACAGAGCCATACTACAACAAAAGCTACATGACTTTCTTCTCATCTTTCTCATCTTTCATTTTTTTTTTTCCTTTCATATTGTCTGTTCTTTCTATTATGCCTAAAGTTTCCAAAGATAAAAAAATTGAAGTCAGAGGATCACAAACCGAGCTCCCTTCTATCAATATTTTTCACCCATCTAACTCATCCGTCCTTTATTAATTAATCTCTTTATTCAAATGTTGCCCCAAATAAAAATAATAGTTGTGATGAATTGAGTGGCTGAGAAAAAGAATAAATAACAAAGATAATTTAATTAAATTGTTCTACTTTTCTTAGATTTGGTGAAGGAAAAAAAAAAACTTTTTCTTAGGCATTGGTGAAGAAACCTTAAAAGTCACATTTTGAAATCGAGTGAGCGTGGTAAAGCATTGAACACTATAATTTGTGTGGTCTAACCATCTAAATAAATGATTGAGTGTGCTCTTTGCAAGCATTCTTAAAAGAGTAATGATATTTGTACATCTAATTGATGATAATTTTGGTGACAATCTTACTTTTCTCTCTTCTTATTAGTCAAAAATAATGGAGAGAAAAAAAGGAAGAGAGATGATAAGAATGTCATGTGAGTATGAGAAAGAAAATTGTACAAAAATTGTCACAAAATAATTGTACAAATATCATTACTCTTGTTAAAATGTATACATAGTTTTGCACACAATGATGTAGTAGTTGTACCTAGACATTACATCATCAATGAATTTTTTACTCTATCAAAAAAAGAAGAAATTGAAATTGAGGAAGTACGAATGAGGCAATGAGCAGTTTTAATAGATTAACATTGAAAGGAAGAATAGTTATTTTCAAGCAAGCATTTGCTGCTTCAAAAAACATATAACGTGAATGATTTTTCTTTGAGTGATTAGTTTTCGATCAAGTAGAAGACAAAGCAAAAGACAAATGATTAAACTCTAATGCGAACCACAACAATTGCATTTTCCCATTATCACATGTTGTAAGGCAGGTGAGCCAAATCTTCAAAGTAAAAATATAAGACCACCATATGTGTTGGATCAGTCTTATTCATAGACCCCTCCCTACATTACATTGCTAAAAAATTTAGTAAAAGCACTCGCCGAAAGTTGATTTCCGATCAATTTTGTAAGTAAAAATTATTTATCAAAAGATATGTTATGATAAATTGAACAACTCAAACGTATTCGGTTGCCCTGTCGAGTGATCCTACCATGAATGCCTAATAATATTGCTTCGTAGTAGGTAAAGCAACCCATTGGATGCTCACTCAATTTTGGAATAGAATAAATTTTGCACTTGTCGCTAGAAACAAAAATGATGAATAAGTAAACAAACTCAACATCCATGTTAATAGCATAAAAAGACAGAGTATATGTGTCTACAAAATGACTATATTCAAGCTACAAAAATACTCATGATTTCGAATCTATAACATTGACGACGTAAAAGTTATTGATGGAATATGCACTTAATTAAAGTTAATATTTCAACTTGAATCAAATAAACACCTCACTAAGACGGAAAATAAAAAATAAACTGCACAAATACGAGAAATCAAAATAAATAAAGTCATGTTAGACAACAAAATCACAAAAACAAGCGAAGAAAACTGAAAAATATGTGATAATCACTTATTTAACTAAAAGAGAAATAAAAACAATTCAAAGTGGTGATTTCAAGTAAAAAATAACATTAGATCAAGAAGAAGAAAAGGTGTGAAGATTAGGGTTTGAAAAATGGAAAAGGGATAGGTTCTCCCCAATGTTTGTTGGCTTGTTGTGTACATGTTGTGTTGACTCCTTTAGTTTTCATTTTCATACAGTTACCACGTGCATTATCTCGTACCGACAATCACATCACAAGATGCCATTTCATTTTATTTTTGAGACAAGGTGCGTCACTATATAGATCATCACCAATTTTCTTTTCTTTTTGTCTTCACTGCTTTTCCCGTGATATTTTCCTTTTCCTCTTTTTTATACTAGCACTCTTCTTTTTCTTTGACACTCGTTTTGTTCGTGTTATTTGCGCATAAACAAACATATTCAGCATCATATAATCAAAAGGTGATTATTCTACTATTGTACATGATTGTTCAAGCCCCTTTTTTCCCAGAATCATTCAATTAAAATGTGATCATTTACATGATTGTACAAACCTGTCTGTCTTGTACTATTTCTATTTTTCTTTTAACTTTCGTTTATGTTAAAAAAAATATTTATCCATTTTCATTGTGGAATGAAGCGTCATTTGACTTAAATGCAATTTTAACAGAGGAATTAGTCACTTTAATCCCTGAATGGAAAATGAATAGTCACCTTAGTCCCTGAATGCATAGAAATTGTAAAAGAGTCTCTGAATGTAGATTTTGTTGGTCAATTTCAGGGAGTAAATTGACTAACGAAGTCTACATTTAGGGACTAAATTGACTAACAGAGTCTATATTCAAGGATTATTTTGCAATTTATCTGCATTCAGGGATTAAAGTGACGACTCATTTTCTATTCAGGGATTGAAGTGACTGATCTCCCAATTTTAAGAGTACTCATGTTTTGACATAAAACTGCAATTTTGATCGCATGGTTTTAGTCCTCCGCTTTCTTAAGTTTCAAACAAACTATAATTTTGACCATTAATTTAATGATAGCTGTGTCATAGCATGTAATTTAATTTTTGTCAAAAAGAAAATAAATAAATGCAATTCACTTGTATTTTATTTTAAAATGATCTTCAAGTAATTTATATTTTATTTTTCAGCAACCTTTTTAATATTGAATATTAGATTGAGTAAATATTATTGATAATTTTATATCACTCAGGATAGATTAAAGAATTTATAAAATGGGCCCCACAAATGTAATAGGAAATTTTGTTTTTTTGAACAATGTAATAGTAAATATTAAATAAAAAGTATATTATAGTTGTTAAATACAATCAGTTAAAAAAAGTTAAATGCATCTCGTATTATGTATTAGAAATTAGAAAACCAACATTTGGATGAGCTTTAACATTGATAATATATTATAATTTCATTTTTTTACAAAATATTATATATATGATATATCTAACAAAAAATATTTCTCGTATGGCATATCAACCAAAAAAAAGTATTGGAAATATGATATACTGCGTTTGCACCTTTCGGTGTCAACTTTCAACTTTCACGGCTAAATGTAGAAATAGGGGGGAGTAGGAACAAGGGAAACTTTTTTGTTTTCTTAAGGAAAGGGAAACTTTTTTTTTTTGTATTTTTGATGAAAAGGATTAAGGGACTTCGTCGACAACTCTAATTGGTTGGACTTTAATGTATAATATAAGTCCTTTAAAATTGAAGTTTGTAATAGATTGATCATTTAAGTTATTTTTGTCACACATAAGTGTTTTAAGTTTGTAAACATTTTCGATTTAGTCTTTCTGCGACATCATCGTTTTTGTAATATTTTGTTAACAGAATGACTAAATTAAAAACGTTTAAAAACTTAAAGGACTTATGTGTGATCAAAATAATTTAAAAATCAATCTATTACAAATCTCAAAAGCGATTCTAAACCATATTTACAAACTTAGGAACAAGAGAGGCTCTTAGCCATGCATGTACCCATATATAACAGTTCATGTTACAATTAGTTTTAATTTATTTATTTTTTTGTGTAGAGACGGGACTAGCACTATATGTAACACACAGCTGCAAATTTGAGTGAACACATTCAACTTAACAATATTGATAGTGCATATTGGGCTAAGCTTTAAGGATTTTTAATTTTGGAATACACCGGAATTAGCTAAAAACAACTAAACAAGTCATATTTATGGATTGGAAATAGTAACGAATGCTCCCTTTATTTATTTTTAAATGAATAATTAAAGTTAAAATCAAATTGATTATCGTTGTATTAATGTCGACGTGATTTCTTTGCTAAAAATTATTGAAGAATAATGGTAAGATCTCGCCGGCTGCCAGAACAACCTTCTGACCGCAAGAGATTTATATATTAAAAATAATCATCGTTGACCGGTGGAAATCGCATCAACAATGAAAAGATGATATCCTTTGAATTCAGTTTTGCATTTAGAATTGGGATATGGATCCTCTGCAGCGGCAGCACATGCCGCTCTTGTGATTTTGTGTGTGAGGAGAGAGAAACCATAAATAAAAAAGGAAGAAGTAATGATGAGAGAGAAGGAAATCATGTGAGAGATAGGAACATAAAAGGGAAGCAGAGAGTGCAGGAGAGAAAGTGCTGCAGATGATCCATGCACGGTATATTTAACCACTTTTTAGTTATTCACTTGCTAAAATACTCATTTTAAAAAATAAGTGGGTGTATTATAGCAAATGCATGTAGGATTTGCTAGAACACACCCACTTGTTTTTTAGAAGGTGTGTTATAGCAACATACATCTTAAGGTGTATTTATTAATTTTTCAATTATAACTTGATAAAACACATTATAGATATATATATATATATATATATATATATATATATATATATATATATATATATATATATATATATATATATATTTGTGTATTGATTTCTATCCATTAATATCGTGTAATTTTTTGTGTTGAACTATTTTAAACTCAATTTAAATTTCAAGTCAATTGATCTACAAGGTAGTGATAGTAAATAAAATTTTAAGTTAGAAAAGAATCTTCCGTAGATCAAACGGTAAACGCACCGTAAGAGGGACACGGGACGCAACTTTGACACCGTTTCCACGCCATGAGTTTATGACATACTCCTATTTCGGTGGCCTTTCCGTTTGAGCAACAGTGAAATTGGACCTTCTTTCAGTTCCACTTGTGCTTTTTTTTTTATTTACACTTTACATGACACAACATGGTGGAATAAAGTTAATAAACTCTTAACTTTATTTTGTCGGCCAGCAGCCAAATTCAGACATTTTAGATGAAATTGCAAGTCCTTTTTACTAAATATTTTAATGGTACAGTTCATTATAGATAGTTTAATTGAATTCCACTCTATAATATCATATTATTTTGAAACAACTCATTCTTTAAAGAGAAATGATATTTGTATATTCACTTTTGTGACAATCTTTTAACAACTTTCTATCTCCATTGTTTTTAACCAATTAAAAGAGAGAGAAAAAGAAGTTGTCATCAAAAGTTGTATGAAATGGTTGTTCAAATATGACTACTCTTCTTTAAACCATGTGTTTGAGAATTTTTTAATGATATATACTAATTATTAGATGTCATAGAGATTTTAGTTGATTGAATTGGTTCTCTCATAAATACCTATGATATTGATTGTAATTCTAAATATCAAAGAATTATTCGTTTTATGATCAACTCTCACATTTAAAACGTTGAGTTATGATTGAATAAGAATTGTATCCTCATCCTTTATAGATAGTTGTTGATTTTTTTTCTCGGACATGATGTCCTCCCTCTCCAAGCGAAATATTTTTAAAAACCAAGTCAGTTAGAAAATTGCGAAACTTGACACTCAAACATGGGTTTATAGTCGATGTTTCAAGTTCATAACATGGAGTACATTTGGTCTTGGGTCTATAAAATATGTTGGAGTTAGTTGTGCTGGCAGTTAATTGAATTTTTTAACGAAATTAGAATGTTGGTAATTTTGCACAAAATGCAAGGAAGGTGAACAATAGTTGAAGGACGGAGGACCTCTCTACCAAGTTGCTTGGTGAAGCGACAAATCCATAACATTTTTTTGTACAATTTTTTTTTGCTTTTTTTTTTTACTTGTTAAAATGAAGAAGAAGAAGAAGAAAAATGCAAATGAAAGAGTATTAATATGTGAACAAGTTGTGGGACTTATCGTAAATTCCAAAAGTTATACTAATAGAGAAAAAATGAATAAGTTGTTTTAAAATGACGTGGTATGTTGAGCCCGCTTAAGCCACACAAATATTGAATTGTACTATTGGAGGTGTTTTTACAAGTTATCACTTAAAAGAAATATTAATAATTTCATTTACAAATATTTAACTTACAGGCATACACAAACATTTTTTGCGAATATTAAATGCAATTATTAAGATAATTGAACATATGTATTTCAAATTTTCTATTCATTTTATTGGCTAAGTTTTTGATAACTTGTATTCGAAAACACATTAAAATGACTTTTTATAACCAAAAATAATTAAAAGGACTTTTTTATGATAAAGTTGAAAATACATCAGAGTTGAAGATTTAAGATTAAGAATAGTAATGATGATACAATAATTATTTTTGTGTGCAACTTTTTTATTTTAATTAAAAAAAAAATTATTGTAAGAAAAACCTTTTACAGACAGTCATTGTGCATTTATTTTTCATAGAACTTTATATCTATGAAAAAATAGTATGAATATAAAATGTTAATTTAAAAGAAGAAAAATCATATTAAAAAGTTATTAAATATAAAATATTAATTTATGTAATACTTATCTGAGAAAATAAATAATATATAAAATATTCCTCTATCTATGTCCTTCAAATATTCATTGGTAAGACTTAATTTTAATATTAACTCATACATATCGATTCTACGAGGAAGAAGGAATTTTTTTAATGTAATACTTTATTCAAAATTTTGTGAATAAAAAAAATGAATGTTGAGAAGTAGTGCCATTCCACTTGATTCATTCGGGTTTTTTTCTTTTTCTTTGAGAGGTTGATTCATTCCGGTTAATAGAGGTTGTTGGGATTGCAAAGATGTATGGAATGTGACTTTTAAACAACCAGTTGTTTGATCTATAATAAAAAAAAAAAAAAAGGACCAATTTGATGAATGATATATAGTATAAGTTTCTTTAAGTTATTCCTCAAAAGAAGTTTCTTCAAAGGAATTCTTCTTTTTTTACCGTAATGTTTTTATACTTTTGAAGAATACTGAAATAATAATATATTTCATTTTATACAAAAGCATAGTAACTATGTTCTTGATTTAAATGTGGAATATCTTTTAGTTAAAAACATTTGTTCCTAGAAAAAGAAAAAGAAAGCACTTGCATGTAAAAACAAGTAGATAAAGTAGGATCCATTATAGATAGAAGCTGTCAAACAGCATATACCCCATGTGCATGCATATTAATGTTTTGTATTTTTTTTCTTCCCTTTTTTGTCTAGTTGGCGTTGACGACTAAGTAAATTAAAGTTGTTACTAGTTGAGCCATTCCATTCCATTCCAATCCATGAATGTGGAATAGTCATAGCACACTCTTTTCTCTCTCTCTTGAATGGAGGCTAATATATATATATTAATATTACTACTTTTTCCGTGTTTTTGACTAATATATTCCCACATTTAGCACACGCTTTTGGTATAAATAAGACCATACCCCTCTCTCTTCTCTTCATTGCAAAACTCAAAAAACCATCACAACTAATAATATAATTCATTCTCTTATCTTCTCTTCCAGCCGCTTCATCTTTTACCTAAAACTACAAAGACTAATCACTCGAGTTAGATATGGATCATGATGAGGTCGAGGTTCCTTCATTCTTTGTCTGCCCCATATCATTAGAAATCATGAAGGATCCGGTAACAGTCTCAACAGGTATAACCTACGATAGAGAAAGTATTGAAAAATGGCTATTTTCGAAGAAAAACATGACATGTCCTGTTACAAAACAACTGCTATCAGATTACACTGATCTAACAACACCAAACCACACTCTTAGAAGACTCATTCAAGCTTGGTGTACATTAAACGCTTCACAAGGCATTGAAAGGATTCCAACTCCAAAACCACCAATCAACAAAACCCAAATCACAAAACTCATCAAAGAAGCTTCTCATTCATCTCTCACTGTGCAACTTAAATGCCTGAAAAGACTTAGATCTATGGCTTCTGGAAGTGAAACAAACAAACGTTGCATTGAAGATGCAGGTGCTGTTGAGTTTATAGCTTCTATTGTAATAAACAATAGTTGCAACATTGACTTTGTTAACAACTCTGGATCTTTATCAGAGACTAACACTGTTGATGAAGCATTAAGCATACTTCATAATCTTCATGTGTCTGAAGCTGGATTGAAAAAACTACTGGCTTTTAGAAACGGCGAATTTATTGAATCCTTAACAAAAGTTATGCAGAAAGGTTTCTTTGAGTCAAGAGCTTATGCAGTTTTCTTATTAAAATCTATGTCAGAAGTAGCTGAACCAGTGCAGTTACTACATCAAAAAATTGAGTTGTTCGTTGAATTGGTTCAAGTTTTGAAGGATCAAATATCACAGAAAGTATCAAAAGCAGCACTTCAGACCCTAATTGCACTCTGTCCATGGGGAAGAAACAGAATCAAAGGTGTTGAAGCAGGAACAGTTCCTGTTCTGATAGAACTTCTGTTAGAAAATTGCAAAGACAGAAAACCAAATGAAATGATGTTGGTTTTGTTGGAGAATCTTTGTCAGTGTGCTGAAGGAAGAGCTGAACTTTTGAGACATGCAGCAGGTCTTGCTGTTGTTTCTAAGAAGATTCTAAGGGTTTCGACACTTGCGAATGATAGGGCTGTAAGGATTCTGTTGTCTGTTTCAAGATTCTCTGCAACTCCTAATGTTGTTCAAGAAATGCTTAAACTTGGTGTTGTGGCTAAGCTTTGTTTGGTTCTTCAAGTTGATTGTGGAAGTAAGACTAAGGAGAAAGCAAGGGAGATACTTAAGATGCATGCTAGGGCATGGAGGAATTCTCCATGCATACCTAGTAATTTGCTTTCTTCATACCCCAATTATGAGTGAAATTAATTAGTGTGATTTACATATATCAATTGGGCTAGCTAATTAAGTAGCTGCTCCTGATCCTCTAGACCAGATAAATTAAATTTTGATTTGAATTTTTTTTAAATCATGTACAAAATTAGTTCGAGAAGACAATTAGGAATGAGTGATAGAGGCATCAAATATTGTTCATAAAAGGTATAGCTAGGTTATTATAGCAGATTCCATTAACTTTGATGTAAGGTTCTTCACAATTGAGTTCACTGTGCAACAAAATATTGACACAGATTTTTTTTCCAATGATTATTCCCACTTTATGCTCATTTTACATCTTTAACTCAGTTTTCTTTTTATGGTCAAGAACTCTGAGCTTTTTCTAATACAAGTATCATAACTTGTGTAGGAGTGTGTTTGTTTTAAGGTCTGTAAAGTTGTTTTTGAGAATGAGAGATTAGAATTGGAATGAAATATTCACGTGATTAAATTGATTTATTTCAAGTTTTTAAAAAGTATCCTTGTTAGTCACACCTGATTGTTTAGTTTTTAAAAATTAACATTTTCTTGAAAATAAAACTCAACTAACATTACTACCACTCACATTTATTTGTATTTTTATTTCTTAAAAACTTAAATGTATTTTTAGTCCCACCTTTTTTATTCAAAAAAAAATGTATTTTTAGTCCCACCTATATTTAGTTATTTCAGATTTTAATTACTCAATTTTAAATCAAAAAAATAGGGCTCAGTTTTTTAAAGTGCGGGATTTTTTCCCCATAACTGTATTTGGGGTTTATTTTCGGTGACATGTCAAGTTGGATAATGAGTTGACAATCAAGTCCCCGTGAGCTTAGCTCAGTTATTAAGAATGATGCATAGTATATTCAAGGTCTGAGGTTCAAACTCAAGACAAAAAAAAAAATAAGTTGACAAGCAAGAGGATAGTGTCGTAATGCATATCTAGGTCACATTTTACTAGTATCATTTTATTTCATGTATCATCAAAGTATTATTTAAAAAACAAAATGATCAAACCCAAAGTTAAGGGTCTTTCTTATGAATCATGGGCGGAGGCAGCGTGAAACATGGTGTGGCATATGCCACACCAGTTTCTAATCTTTTTTTTTTTTTTTTTTTTTTAATATGCATAATTTATAAAAGGCCTGGTACGGGGAGATGGAAATTGAAAATTGAAAAACATACACAAACACTTTTCTTTTCCTATTCTCCTCTTCTCCTCCTCTTCTCATTCATTCTACTCTCCTCTTCTCCTCTTCTCAAAAATCACAATTCACAATCAATGAATCAAATATCTTCTTACAGCAGGGGACATTCGCTGGGGATCCCACTTTAGGACTCTCACTAGTTTGATGACTTTGTATGGTGCCATTGTTGAGGTAATTGTAGAAGTGGGGAATGATCCATCGTTTGATAAATTCGGTGAAACTGTGCTTTTGCTTGATGTGCTTCAATCATTTGATTTTATCTTCATGTTATATATGATGGTTGAGATTTTGGGAATTACAAATGATTTGAGCCTAGCACTACAAAGACGTGATCAAGATCTTTTAAATGCTATATCACTTGTTAATGATACCAAAAAACAATTACAAGAAATGAGGAATGAGGGGTGGGAAGAACTTATATCTAGGGTTGTGACAATTTGCACTAAACATGAGATTGATGTACCTGATATGGATGCACCATATATGGAAGGAAAGAAACCTAGGCGAGTCCCTTCGGTTTCTAGTGTTTCTAATTTGCATCATTATAAGAATGATTGTTTGTTTAGTGTTTTAGATTTGCAATTGCAAGAGCTTAATGCTAGGTTTGATGAAGAGAATACCGAACTTTTACAATGTGTTTCATGTTTGAGTCCTGCAAAGTCATTTTCTGCTTTTGATGTGAACAAATTATTGAGGATGGCTGAGCTTTATCCAAATGATTTTGTAGATGTGTCGGAAGTGGAGTTGCGCAGACAACTTCATAATTATGTTAGAAATGTTAAATCTGATCCAAAATTTGCAAAGTTGAAAGGGCTTTCGGATCTTTGTGCAATACTTGTGGAAACAAATAAGTGCAAGACACTTGCTTTGGTTTTTAAGCTTTTGAAGTTGGCTTTGCTCTTGCCGGTTGCAACTGCAAGTGTTGAACGTGTTTTTTCAGCTATGAAGATTGTGAAGAGTCATTTACGTAACAAAATGGGTGATCAATGGTTAAATGATCGGCTTGTAACTTTTATCGAAAGAGATGTTCTTTTCACAATTAGCACTGATGTTATTCTAGCTCATTTTCAACAAATGGATGGCAGATGATTTTCATTGTAATTTAACAAATGTATGGTTAAATGTTTATATATTATTTTTAGTATAATTGTATTATAGTTTCTTTAAAAAATTTGCCACACTAATATGCAATGTCTAGATCCGCCCCTGTTATGAATAGGGTTAAATTTTTGGCATGGAGGATCAAATTCAAGGTTGGGGGTTTTTCTTATAATTTACTATCAATTAAATAACTCAGATGTTTGGAAGTGACGTTATATGAGAAATTGGTAGTAAATTTTAGGCTTAATGATGTGTTTCGTCCTTGCAATTAGGCGTCATTTAAAAATTAGTCCATGTAATCGTTAATCCTGACAATTTACCCTTGCATTGTTTAATCATTTAAAATTTCATCATTTGACCAACTTAATCACTGTCACGTCATCAAATTAACAAAATGGTATGGGAATGAACAAAAATACCCTCGTCATCCATTCGTGAAATGACATTTTTACCCCTGTCTTCATCTTCTTCTCATAATAAAGACGAGAGTATTTTTGTCCATTCTCATGTCATTTTGCTAATTTGATGACTTAGTAGTGATTAAGTTGGTCAAAGGACGAAATTTTAAATGATTAAACAATGCAAGGGTAAATTGTCAGAATTAGCGATTACATGGACTAATTTTTAAATGACGCCTAATTGCAAGGACGAAACACATCATTAAGCCTAAATTTTATATCTCTTTTGGTGTAGTCGTTGTTTTGGTGCTTTGTCTAAAATAGTTAACTTTGTAACTTTTTTATCTTAGCATTTCTTGTTATGTGATACATGCACATCTAGAAGAAGGACTATGTAGGGTACGTATATAAGCATAGTTGCTAACATGATGTTACACATAGCTGTATGATATACGATTTGTTAACCAGAAAGTTCTTCCTCTAATATTGACCAAAAAAATAAATAGATAAGAATCAATGCGGCGTTCGAATTAGGAACCGGCGAGGGACCTTGATTTTTGACACAAATTGGTCACAAACCAATAATGTGCTCATGATGAAAGATTCAAATTAATTAAATCACTACTATAGACTATAGTCAGACTATTTGTATTGATGCATATAAATGTTGACATGCACATGGCATTGCCACCCTGAATCCATTTAAGCTTCACCTTCTACAACAACCTCATTACATCATGAATAACAATTTCGAAAGAGATGATTTGACAATATATCTATAAGTAAGGGTAATATTACCTCACAAACCAGTTTTGTGGGATTGTGTTATTCTTAATTACGATTTTTAAATAAAGAAAGAAATAAAAACCCACTTTAACTTAAATCATGATACCACCATTTTTTAAAATCCAAAATATGCTATTATCGATAATTTTATGTTGCAAGTTTTGAGTGCCAAATAAGATAAAAACTCAAATATATTATATATTTTAACAACGTAGTTTTATGCTTAAAGGATCAAACACATGTCCTTGTGAGTTTAGTTCAGCTGGTTGAGACAATGCATAAAATATGTAAGGTTTGAAGTTCAAACACCGACCACCGCAAAAAAAAAAAAGATCAAACTTATGCGAAACAAAATATAAATGGATCAAACCAAATTGACCTTCATCTAGTATTGGGTGAAATTGAATTTTGATGACTTTGTGTCTATCTCATTCACAACCAAGTATTTTCCATCGGTTAAACGGATCAGTCAGCGCTACTTAATTCATATTTTGACCTCTATTTATGTTAGCATTGTTTCCTTGTAATATGAGATTAATTTTATCCATTTTTTGTATAGACTAATTAATTAAATTAAAAAACACGTTTATTATAAGATTATGTGTTGCACAAATTTTTTGTCGGTAATTGTTCACTTTTCAAATAGTTTTGGTTTGTCAAAACTTTCAAACTTTGAATACACCTCCCCCGCCACCTTCCGCCCCATCCTAAATAAAATTAAGGTAAAATTACACGTTTAATCCCTTAATTTTATTTTAGGTAATGATTTGGTCCTTTATTTTTTTCATTTTAATTTTATCCTTTTGGTTCATTTTTATATGGATTTTCAAGCTTTAAATTTATGGTTTTATTTTCTTATGGCATTTCAATCTTCAAATCTATGATCTTCAACTATATTTGCATAAGAATATTAGATTTAAAGCTTGAAAATCGATATAAAAATGGATCAAAATGACAAAATTAAAATGAAAAAAATATAAAGGACAAAACTGCTACTAAAGTTAAGTTAAAAGTTTACTCTAAAATTAATAAAGTATTGTGTGGGCTGGTAGCTGTAACTCTAATCTATAAAACGTGTGGTTCATGAGTAATATTAATCTCATTTGTCAACTAGCTATGGTTTCATGGAAGGTCAAAATACGTTTTCTGTGGACATGAAGGAGTAGTATTTGAATATAATTTTCTGACCGAATTAAGTGGTGAGACCTTTCTGATCATGTGTTGGACATTCATCACTCATCTGATGCAACTTGGGTTAGGTCCAACCATCTACTTCTGGATTTCAAAGGATAGTGTTAACGTTGAGGACCCTCAATTAATTATTTAGACAAATTTTGTTTGCACCCTTCTGCTGACCCTTGTGTAAGTCTCGTCTCAATTTTATAATCCCATAAATATCGTTTGAGTATATTACTATATATTGAATTCATTAACTAGAAATAAAATAATATACTCAAACGATATTTATAATCCCATAAATATCGTTTTATTAAACTTCCACTTATTAAAGAAAATATAGATTCCACTTACATCGAGACCTTGTTCTTATTAGATACTTAAAATAATTCTTCCCCAGCATGAATATCTAATAGGTACCAAGTTTTAAAAGGGAAAGACCTTCTATTGAAGATGGTCTTGCATTCCATTAGACCTCGTCCTTTTTGGTATATTAAAACATTTTCAATTCCTATAAAATTCACAAATTTTCAAGTTTCCTATATAAGTTTTGTTTTTATAAAGACTAAATACCGGGACAGAAAACACTAATTTTTTCTATACAAAAAGTTCGTATTCTTGTCATTTATGTGTGCAAAAGCAAAAGTAATGTATCACAATTTGTTATCATCTATGGATGGGGAATCCCTATTGCTTTGTAACTATGTGCTCACGGATCTATTGTAAAAGCACATAGTTATGAGGTTTAGGGATTATGGATTACGTTGATGTTAACATTGGGTTTTATTAGTTGGTGGACTCAAAGGAAAAAAGAAAAAAAAAGGTTTTATTTGTTCAAAGGGTTTGGGTATATGACGTTGTTTTGTAATTTCAAACACTTACGATTAATTACTTCAAATAATTGTGGATGAGGTTGTAACACACATAACTTTATTTGTGAACATGTTTCCATTCCATATAACTTTAAAAAATGTGTAGATTATGCATTTTAACATTTTAAGTACTCTTGAATAATATTCAAAATTTATAACTAAATTTTTTGGTTCATAACTTTCTTATTTCAACTAATTAAAATGAAAAACAAATTAAATGCTTTTGATTATACACAATACGAGCCAAAAACCGAAGAAGAAAAAAAGTATTAGCTTTATCCCTTATTATAGGATCCTTTTTGACAAAACACATGTCTTAAGAAAGTTAATTATTGTATTAAATTTATTTACCTTCTAATAATTGAAATCACAACTCATTATTTTCCTATACTAATTACCCACTTCCTTACTTGATTAATACAATAAGTTAAGTTAATGTATATTGTACCCATAAAAGAAAAGGAATGTGAATGTACATTAGATGGCAAAGTTTGGATTGAATGTAGACTAGATTGAAAGGCATGGTACAAAAAAATTCGAACATGAATGAACAATTACTTTCTTTTTTTCACGAAAACATAGAATCACTTTTTTTTTCTTCCAAAATTAAAATTTCCTCGACCATCTCCACTTCAACACATTCAGCAAGTTTTATTGCAAGCTCTTTGATAGACATTGTAAGTGAAACAGAGTTATTTTTTAGACTATTATTTTTTCCACCATAAAGCCTTCTCGCGCGCCCTGCAAAATTTATTAAAGTATCCCTGATCCGGATTACATAATCCGGATCAGATTGTTAGTAATTACCAGAATCAGAAATCCGGACCAGATGTTATGTAATTTTTTGTGTCTTTCTTTGATGTCAATGGTCTCTGTTGACCGTTATATGAACCCCACACAAGCTGCAATCTTGTGCAACAATTCAATCACTTCAATGGAGGATGATGAGAAGCCTTTATGGTTTATAGAGGATGAATGAGGTATACCTCCTATGGAAATTACGAGGCATCTTCCCACAGAGTCTACAAGTTTTCCTCTATCTCCAAACCGATATGATGTGCTTCGTCACTTGCCCGAAGGAACCCCTTCGTCTTTTCCCGAAACTCCTAACAACGACCAATTTATCAGAGACTTTCATATACCTGAAGGTAAAAGAGTGCAAGAACTGTACTTGGCCTATTTGAGCTTGTACGATGAAGAAGGTGTAATTCAACTTCCCGCTCAAGCGCAAACTTTTGATCATTTTCAGCTTTCAGAAGATGTGAATGAACTTAGTCGATCTTCTTCGCTTGAAGTTCATGTGTGGTTCAGCAGATGAAGAATCTTCTGGATATATCACTCAAGAAGAAGATGATGCAAATCCCTTTTTGCCTGAGAGGAAAGTTGAAGATGAATGGAGTGATGTGTCTGTGAATGAAGAGCTTGAGACATTGGGAGATAGGGAATTAAATGATCTTCAGTTGAAGCCCTCTTCTAGTGAGGGTGAGGGTACATAAGGTGAAAAAAATGATGAAGGTGGGTGTACAAAAGGTGAAAAAAGCGAAGAGGCATATGTGAGGAGTCTCCTAACAATTTTTTCTTTATCTTTCTTCTGTCCTATTTTCGTCATTTTTCTTTTGAAAATGTTATAGTGTTACCTTTCTGTTAAAAAACACATCCAGTTTAAATTGATGTATTATTTTACCATTTCTTTTTTCTAATTATCCTTATACCATTTAACCATTTTCTTATTTTTAGAAAAGTACGAAAACATAAACACAACATTGCATAACTCAATATCGTTTTAATAAATCAGAAGAAAAGCCAAAAAAACCAAATGTTATGATGTGATTCAGAAACCCAAAAACGTGTACGATATGATTCAATTTATGAGTCTAAAGTTGTGATTTGGAAACAATTGAGAAAAATTCAGACAACAAAATTTTGAAGTTGCGATTTATAAGGTAAATATTTGCGATTTTTTGAAAATGTTTGTGATTTATGATTGTTTCATGTGTTTACCTTTCTGTTAAAAAAACACATCCAATTTAAATTGATGTATTATTTTACCATTTCTTTTTTCTAATTATCCTTATACCATTTAACCATTTTCTTATTTTTAGAAAAGTACGAAAACATAAACATAACACTACATAACTCAATATCGTTTTAATAAACCAGAAGAAAAGCTAAAAAAAACCAAATGTTATGATGTGATTCAGAAACCCAAAAACGTGTACGATATGATTCAATTTATGAGTCTAAAGTTGTGATTTGGAAACAATTGAGAAAAATTCAGACAACAAAATTTTGAAGTTGCGATTTATAAGGTAAATATTTGCGATTTTTTGAAAATGTTTGTGATTTATGATTGTTTCATGTGTTTACCTTTCTGTTAAAAAAACACATCCAATTTAAATTGATGTATTATTTTACCATTTCTTTTTTCTAATTATCCTTATACCATTTAACTATTTTCTTATTTTTAGAAAAGTACGAAAACATAAACACAACATTGCATAACTCAATATCGTTTTAATAAATCAGAAGAAAAGCCAAAAAAACCAAATGTTATGATGTGATTCAGAAACCCAAAAACGTGTACGATATGATTCAATTTATGAGTCTAAAGTTGTGATTTGGAAACAATTGAGAAAAATTCAGACAACAAAATTTTGAAGTTGCGATTTATAAGGTAAATATTTACGATTTTTTGAAAATGTTTGTGATTTATGATTGTTTCATGTGTTTACCTTTCTGTTAAAAAAACACATCCAATTTAAATTGATGTATTATTTTACCATTTCTTTTTTCTAATTATCCTTATACCATTTAATCATTTTCTTATTTTTAGAAAAGTACGAAAACATAAACACAACACTACATAACTCAATATCGTTTTAATAAACCAGAAGAAAAGCTAAAAAAAACCAAATGTTATGATGTTATTCAGAAACCCAAAAATGTGTATGATATGGTTCAATTTATGAGTCTAAAGTTGTGATTTGGAAACAATTGAGAAAAATTCAGACAACAAAATTTTGAAGTTGCGATTTATAAGGTAAATATTTGCGATTTTTTGAAAATGTTTGTGATTTATGATTGTTTCATGTGTTTATAATGTTGTTTTAATTTATGAATTTTAAAAACCCTATCTATGTATGATTAAATATCCGTTTATCTATTTATGCCTATTTGCATATGTTTCTAACGTTGTTTATCCATTAATGGAAATTTGAGTAACCAAGTTTTTGGTCCTAATAAAAATCTCAAATTTTGTATTTAGTTCCTTTAAAATAATTCAATGAGTTTTTGTCCCCCAAATATTTTCGATCATCATTTTGGTCAATGATTTTAGTTCAACTCGCAAACTTGACATTTTTAAATAAATTTTCACAGAGATGTTTATAGTATTACAACAAATACATCTCTCGCGCAAAAATTTAGATTTTTTTTTACTAATTACCCCTATTAATTAAATATGAATTTTGTAAGCATTAAAAACTTATAAAAGTTATATTTAATTCGTTCATTGTTAAAAAAAAAAACTAAACTTTTTAAGATGGATTTTTATGATTTACTAAGCACGAATACACAAGAAAATTCATAATTTCAAAGAATACACACGAGTTTACTTAAAAACAGTGATGAAAAACCTCCTCAAAACTTTTAGTTGTGTTAAAAATGAAACTTAAAATGAAAAACGAGTTTACTTAACGCTTATTATTATTCTATTTAGTGAGAAATCATCAAAAATATTTTTTATTGTATAAATGTCAACGAGTCTAATGATTTTTAAACTACAGATAAAATGTTAATATGTATTTATTTTTCTTTAACTTAAAAAAATTAATTAAATTCATGTAATCATATGTAAACCAAAGTAGTTGATCAAGGACAGCGTCGTATAGTGGCCACCCGCAAAAGTGGGATAAGTATAGCAGGATGACAACTATTTGATCAATTTTGGGACAAGTTATATGAACTCTGTTATAAAGTAAAAACAAACATATATATAATATAAAATTAACAAATGTCTCAAAAACTCATGAAACATTCATAAACAAAAAACACGAGTATAAATCAAAACACTTAAACATTCACAGGTCTTAGGCAAAACATTACATTCAATTTTAAATCCCAGCACAAGTTAAAGAAATAGAGAAGTTTATGAAAGCTTTCAAGTCTCTAGCCAAATTTCACAAGTCTTAATTAAAACATTAAAACTAAAACAACAAAGGAAGATAAACAGAATAGGAACATAACTTAAACAGAGGAAGCAAAAAGAGGAAATAATTAGAGAAATAGAGGAAGACAAGTGGAATGTGAACAAAACATGAATAGAGAAAGACGATGACAACAACCTGAATTAGCGGCGACGATGATTACTTGGACGATATGGTGAAAAGAGAAAAAAGATGAAGAAAAGATGGATGCTAGGATTTGGCGATGGCACTGAGAAGATAAAAGGAGAGAAAGAGTTGGCAGATCACACGTGAAAAGAGGGAAGATGTTGAGGTTAATTTGAAATATCTAAAATACCCTCGAAATGGTTTTAAAATCAGGGTCAATTTAGGATTTTTTTGTTAAAATACGAAAGCATACCATAATCTGCTATCCACCCCGCGACCTACTAACCACTATAGCATCTGGAGTGACTGCTAAACTGAATTGTTCCGCTACCATCATTACCATAGCGTTTTCTTGCCACTATGCCGTTATTGACTACTCTGATTTGAACTTAAGCTTACATAAAAACACTTAAATTGAATTTATGTAAACATGTTAAATCGAGTTTGCGTAACATATGAAAACTTGGAATTCACAAGTAGTACATGAATTAAGTTTACATTACGGGAACATACATACTTCGATCGAGTTTATGTTGCGTTAAGATATAAATTGTACACCAGTGATCTTGGTCATTGTAAATTACATTATACTTAAAGGACAATTCCAAGTGTATCATTGAAGACTTGTGCAACACTTCAATCACTTCAATGGAGGAAGATGAAGACTTGCACAACACTTCAATGGAGGATGATGAGAAGCCTTTATGGTTTATAGAGGATGAATAAGGCATACCTCCTATGGAAATTATGAGGCATCTTCCCACAGAGTCTACGAGTTTTCCTCTATCTCCAAACCGATATGATATGCTTCGTCACTTGCCCGAAGGAACCCCTTCGTCTTTTCCCGAAACTCCTAACAACGACCAATTTATCAAAGACTTTCATATACCTGAAGGTAAAAGAGTGCAAGAACTGTACTTGGCCTATTTAAGCTTGTATGATGAAGAAGGTGTAATTCAACTTCCCGCTCAAGCGCAAACTTTTGATCATTTTCAGCTTTCAGAAGATGTGAATGAACTTAGTCGATCTTCTTCGCTTGAAGTTCATGTGTGGTTCAGCAGATGAAGAATCTTCTGGATATATCACTCAAGAAAAAGATGATGCAAATCCCTTTTTGCCTGAGAGAGAGGAAAGTTGAAGATGAATGGAGTGATGTGTCTGTGAATGAAGAGCTTGAGACATTGGGAGATAGGGAATTGAATGATCTTCAGTTGAAGCCCTCTTCTAGTGTGGGTGAGGGTACATAAGGTGAAAAAAATGATGAAGGTCGGTGTACAAAAGGTGAAAAAAGCGAAGAAGCATATGTGAGGAGTCTCCTAACAATTTTTTCTTTATCTTTCTTCTGTCCTATTTTCGTCATTTTAATTTCTTTTGAAAATGTTATAGTGTTACCTTTCTGTTAAAAAACACATCCAATTTAAATTGATGTATTATTTTACCATTTCTTTTTTCTAATTATCCTTATACCATTTAACCATTTTCTTATTTTTAGAAAAGTACGAAAACATAAACACAACATTGCATAACTCAATATCGTTTTAATCAATCAGAAGAAAAGCTAAAAAAAAACCAAATGTTATGATGTGATTCAAAAACCCAAAAACGTGTACGATATGATTCAATTTATGAGTCTAAAGTTGTGATTTGGAAACAATTGAGAAAAATTTAGACAACAAAATTTTGAAGTTGCGATTTATAAGGTAAATATTTGCGATTTTTTGAAAATGTTTGTGATTGATGATTGTTTCATGTTTTTATAATGTTGTTTTAATTTATGAATTTTAAAAACCCTATCTATGTATGATTAAATATCCGTTCATCTATTTATGCCTATTTGCAGATGTTTCTAACGTTGTTTATCCATTAATGGAAATGTGAGTAACCAAGTTTTTCGTCCCAATAAAAATCTCAAATTTTGTATTTAGTTCCTTTAAAATAATTCAATGAGTTTTTGTCCCCCAAATATTTTCGATCATCATTTTGGTCAATGATTTTAGTTCAACTCGCAAACTTGACATTTTTGAATAAATTTTCACAGAGATGTTTATAGTATTACAACAAATACATCTCTCGCGCAAAAATTTAGATTTTTTTTTACTAATGACACTGAGAAGATAAAAGGAGAGAAAGAGTTGGCAGATCATGTAACGCCCTATTTTATTATTTTTTTATTTTATTGAGTTTAGATGTCTTTTTATAATTTAGTCGATTTATTTTGATGAGTGATATCTTGTTATGTTATATGTTGATATTTATTAGTATAATATATATGTTATGTGGTGTAGAAATATATTTGTTATTTGGTGTGGAAATATTACGTTATTTGGTGTGGAAATATTATGTTATTTGGTGTAGAAATATATATGTTATCTGGTGTAGAAATATATTTGTTATTTGGTGTAGAAATATATATGTTATCTGGTGTAGAAATATATTTCTTATTTGGTATAGAAATATATTTGTTATAGAGATATATTTGTTATAGAAATATTTTATATTATATATATATATATACATATTGAGATTTGGAGGGCATATTTGGAAATAAGAGAAAATAAGTAGGTTAATTATTTATACAAAATGGGAGAGTTAGAATTAGAAAATAAGGATTACGTGAAACCTGCTTTTGGAGAAAAAGGGAGAAAACCAAGAGAAGAGAGAAGTGAGAGAAGAGAAGAATCTTGTGAGAAGAGGAGCAATCTTGTAGAGTCCGATCATCTAATTTAAGGTAAGGGTGGGACTAACTTTCTCTAATAATGGGTTGTATAATTCTGAAAATGGTTTAACCTTGTAGTTGTTAATAGGTTTTGATGTTGTAGAATTAGGGTTTGAAACTAAAATTGATTGTAGAAAGAGTAAATAATCCGATGAATTAGGTTGATAATTGGTGAATTTCTAAAATAATATTTTGGGTCAAGTTTTATATGGTTTTGAGTGCCTTATCATGTATAGAAATTGTTAGACAAGTTTTGGAATCAAATTTGGGCATTGAGAAGTCAAAATTGGAATTTTGGGGTGAAAAATAGGTTTTTCCCGAGTTGCTCTTTGACAGCACGTCCTGTTTCATGTTCTTGCGTCTTTTTCACACGTTTCTGTTTTAAATTGGCCTTTGGTGTAAACATGAAAGTTGTAGATAATTGTGTTAGCTTTCCAGTGGCTTTGGTTTGACTTGAAAATGATTTTTAGTTTTTGAGTTATGATGAAAATACTTCAAGAAGGTCTTAGTGAAATTTTATCAAAAATTCCGCATAACTATTTCTAGGTCAACTCAAAACTTATGGATTGTCTCCAAACCTCAAAACTAGAAGTACTAGGAGTTTAATTAAGGGGTTTAAGAGTATTTAACATATGTTGTGATGGATCTAACTTGGTTTAGCGTGAATATCTTTGTTGGATGATTTAATTATTATATGAATGTATATGAATATGATGATATATGATGTTGATTTCTTATATGAATGTACATGTTGATAACTATGATGTTATATGATGTTATTAATGATTAATGTTGTTGGTTAATGTGAAATACATATATTTATGTGGAAAATGTATGATATAGAAAATAATGTTGTTATACCATTCAAGTTGTTATTATTAATGATGCTATGTTGTGAAGTTGTTGTATGTTACTGTCTCTGCTGTATTGATTATTAAATCATTAAGTTGCATATGTTAGTCAAAGTTGTCAAGTTGTAAGTTGTTGTTCCAAAATATTGGAGTCATATAAGTTGTTGATGTTGTCCAAGTTGTAAGTTGTTGAGTCCATGCATACTCATTTGAAGTTGAGGGCTTGATGCTCTGTGAGCTTTTGCTCTTATGTTGAGGGCTTGATGCCCTGTGAGTGTATTTATGCTCTTTATGTTGAGGGCTTGATGCCCTGGTTGGTACCACATGCATTATAAAGAAGTTGAAGTTACATATGTTGAGTTTAAGTTGTAGAAGTCGCATTGTCGTTGTCGTTAAGTTGTCATTTGTCAATGAGTTGTTAATAAAGAATTAAGTGAAGTATTAATATTTATTAATCGTTGTTGTTTATGTCGTTATGAGATGATATTTATGATATGTTGTTTATGTTGTTATGAGATGATGTTTATGATCTCATTATTATGTGCTATTTGATGTTGTATATAATGTGATGAATATGAAGTTAATGATGATTAGAAGTTGGTTGAGTTATTAATGAAGTATTATAAGAAGAGTTAATGTTATTAATTGATGGAGTTTAAGTTGTTAATGCTTTTGATGAATTATATGCTTATTATTATTGAATGTGAAATCTCACCCCTTCTGCTTGGAAATGTTGCCCTCACGATTGGGTAACTTGCAGGTAACCAAGAATAGTTGCGGTCGTGAGTGGATTCTCTCACGTGTGTCTTAGGTGCTTTGATACGTAACGGGATGAAAATTTTGTTATTGCTTTCTGTTCCTTACGTATTATTTTATGAACTTTCATAAACATGTTGTTTGAATAACTTTAAAGATTTTATGTTGAGGCCTTGGTGCCAAGGTTGTTTTAAATGTTGAAATAATTTCCGCTGCGAAGTAATAAATGATATGATGTTAGTTGGAAAATAAATAGTGAATTTGTTCCGTTTATGATTTTATGAAAAGAAGTGTGACATTCCGTTTATGTTGAATTACTCTGATTTTTATGTGAAATTTTCAAGTTGGGAAAACGGGGTGTTACAGATCACACGTGAAAAGAGGGAATATGTTGAGGTTAATTTGAAATCTCCAAAATACCCTCGAAACGGTTTTAAAATCAGGGTCAATTTAAGATTTTTTTTGTTAAAATACGAAGGCATACCATAATCTGCTATCCACCTCGCGACCTACTAACCACTGTAGCATCTGGAGTGACTCCTAAGCTGAATTGTTCCACTACCATCATTACCATAACGTTTTCTTGCCACTATGCCGTTATTGACTACTCTGGTTTGAACTTAAGCTTACATAAAATACTTAAATTGAATTTATGTAAACATGTTAAATCGAGTTTGCGTAACATATGAAAACTTGGAATTCACAAGTAGTACATGAATTAAGTTTACATTACGGGAACATACATACTTCGATCGAGTTTATGTTGCGTTAAGATATAAATTGTACACCAGTGATCTTAGATTACATACGACGTGAAAAAAAGTGTTCCACTTAGACGACTTTGAGTTTTGATGACATTAGCGACCTCGTCTCTGTCTGTCTCACAACCAATTATTTTATCCTCATTAAAATAATTTATTTTAATCATTCATCTATCATTCTCTTCCATCAAAATACACTAAAATCACTAAAGTTACAAAAACTCTAAGTAACCCAAGTATTTTTTTGAAAAAAACACACCACAAACTAATTAAAATATCACTTACAATTTAGACATGAAAAGAAAGAAAAGAAAAGAAGAGACGAAGGAGTTTTTTATTTTTTTTTAATTTTATTTTTATTTTTAAACAAGATATCTTTCTTATGCCCGAAGCTGCCAAGCTTCCGTTAAGAACGAAGAGTGTTAGCAATAGTCTATTTCTAACACTTACTCTCTCATTCATTGAAATTAACGTGGATCCCACCATTTTATGTGCGATTCATTTCAAAACGTGGGATCTATATTGATTTTATCTAACGAGAGGATGAACATTATAAATAGCGCTAAAAAGAGAGCGTTGTCGGCACCCATCTTTTGGGAATTACTACATCCGTCCCTAATTGTAAGACCCTTTTGAGAATTTTTTTTGTCCCTTTTTATAAGACCCCTTTACTATTTCCTACTACATTAATTATTTCTTTACATACATGCCCTATTTATTATACATATTTTTCTTCAATCAGCAATAAATAACATGTTGAAAACATAAATCAACTCTCTCTTAAAGGATAAAATTGTAAAAACAATAGTAATTACAAACATATTTAATACAAATATCCACTATCTTAATTCCCGTTATTTTTTCAAAAGGGCCCTATAATTAGGGACGGATGTAGTATTATTATTTTTTTAATTTTTTATTAAAAAGAATTTATATATTTTTTTGAAGCAAAAAAAAAAGAATTTATATTAGACATTTTGTTAATTAAGAATAAGGGTTATCAAGGGGGTGTGACTAGGATGATGAGGTGCTGCAGCTAGCAATTCTCATAAAATGGAACAGGCATTACATTGAACATTTTTTCAATCTGTTTCATCGATAAATCTCTGGTAGTGTACCCAAAGACGACGTCGTTGAAGGCAAACTAAACGAGTTCCCAAATCTGAATCTTCCTTCTAACGGCATCGATCCGATCTGAGTTCGTTATCCGACACTACGCAATCGCCGAACTCCATTAACGGCGACGATGGATCCGGCGAGAACGCCGTTGGGACAAATGCTACTGGAAGAAATCACTCCGGTGGTGATGGTTCTTTCAACTCCTTCCGTTGAAGAAGCTTGCTTGAAAAACGGTTTCTCATTTCTCCAGATGCTTACTCCGTTCTGTTCCTTCAACAACATCGACGGTAATTCTTAATTCTCAGCTCATCTTTGTCCGTTAAGGTTTTTGATTCGTGATTTATGCATCGCATTGTTCATTTGAATCATTTCTTGCAGTTCCAGTGAGAACTGCGAGTGATCAGCCTTATCGCATTCACAAATTTAAATTGCGTCTCTTCTATGGTTCTCATGTTAAGAAGCCTGATTTGAAGGTAAACTCAATAATTTGATTATTGTTTGCTTGATTTGAGGATTTTTGTGCCTATATGCGATAAATGTGTTTATATTTTAGGATTTATGATCGATAATGTGGCTGTATTTTTGTATCTATACGTTTTTACTAGGTAGCTAAAGAGCAGTTGAATCAAGTTATCACTGACTCAGGAGAGAAAGTGTTTTCAGAGTTGTGCTTGGATGCGTCGGAAATTGATCATGAAACTGCGTGTAAGTGGAGTTAATTGTTTAGAATCCGTTTTTGGCCTTGCTTTATTTTAGTCTATGAAGCATTGATACATTTATACACACATACACTGAACTATGATATTGACGTAAATACCGGTAATAGTTTTAGAAAATGAATGGTTCATTGTTTAGAATCCGTTTTTGGCCTTGCTTTATTTTAGTCTATGAAGCATTGATACATTTATACACACATACACTGAACTATGATATTGACGTAAATACCGGTAATAGTTTTAGAAAATGAATGGTCTATATTATTTATCAGACAGCGGCGACATTCTATGTAACAGGCGACGTTATATGTAACAGAGTGTTGTGCGTTGAAGAACCAACATGAGAATAAATTAAGCATTGTGGAGATAAGGATGTTGTGTTGGATGCATGGTAAGACTAGACGAGACAAGATCACAAATGACAATGTTAGAGAGAGAAAGTGGGGTATCACCTAGGGAAGATGGAGGAATCTAGTCTTAGGGTGTTTATGCACAGAGAGAAGACCTGTAGATTCGTTAATAAGAAGAGTAGATAAGATGGAGGATAATCAAATAACTAAAGGTAGAGGATGACCTAGAAAATGACGGAGAAATAGAAGCAGATGTAAATCATCGTATTCAAGCTGGGTGGTTGAAATGGAGAAGAGCCTCAGGCGTTTTGTGCGATAAGAAAGTACCACTTAAGCTGAAAGGAAAGTTCTATCGGACAGCAGTCAAACCGGCAATGTTGTATGGTACAGAGTGTTGGGCGGTTAAGAGCCAACGCAAGAGTAAAGTAAGTGTAGCGGGGATGAGGATGTTGCGCTGGATGAGTGGTAAGACTAGACAATATAGGATTAGGAATGACACCATTAGAGAGAGTGGGGGTAGCACCTATAGTAGAAAAGTTGGTAGAAAATAGGCTTAGATGGTTTGGACATGTAGAGAGAAGACCCGTAGATGCCGTTGTAAGAAGAGTAGATCAAATGGAGGAGAGTCAGGTTAAAAGAGGTAGAGGAAGACCTAAGAAAACCATTCGAGAAACCATTAGAAAAGATTTAGAGGTCAATGAGTTGGATCCAAATATGGTTTTTGATAGAACACTATGGCGTCATTTGATCCATGTAGCCGACCCCACTTAGTGGGACAAGGCTTGGTTGTTGTTGTTGTAGAGGATGACCTAGAAAAACCGTAAGAGAAACAATTAAGTAAGATCTAGAGATTAATGAGTTGGATCAAAATATGGTTTATGACAAAACATATGGCGTAATTTGATCTATCTAGCCGACCTCACTTAGTGGGAATGTGGGATAAGGCTTGGTTGTTGTAGAAGTGATTATATTATATGTAATTACAAGTGTTAGTGTTGGATGCTTGGACACCTCTTCAATGTGAATTATGTATCGGTCACTAAATTAAACACCGATAAATTTTTTAGAAAATAGAAATGACTATTATTTATCAGACAACAACGACGTTGTATGGAACAAAGTGTTCGGCGGTGACGAACCAACACAAGAATAAATTAAGCACAACGGATATGAGGATGTTGCGTTAGATGTGTGGTAAGTCTAGACATGATATGATTAGAAATGACAACATTTAGAGAGAGAGAGTTGGGGTAGCACCTATAGTAGAAAAGTCGGTGGAAACTAGGCTTAGGTGAATTGGGCATGTAGAGAGAAGACTTGCAGATTCTGTAGGAAGGAGAGTAGATAGATGGAGGATAGTCAGATCACAAGAGGTGTAGAGGATGACCTAGAAAAACTATAAGAGAAACTATTAAGTAAGTTCTTGAGGTTATTGAGTTGGATCGAAATATGGTTTATTATAGAACCTCTGTTGTCAATAGCGGCCTAACGCGGCGCGATCGCGGCGCGGAGCGGCTGAAAACAGCCTAGCGCGTCAGAACGCGACCGCATCGCGCGTTAGGCAAAAGCGGCTGAAAACCGGGTTTCGCGGCTGCTTTTCGTGGAGCGGGAGCGGGTCTAACGCGGCGCGTTTCCGGGTCGAAGCGAAATTACAGAATTACCCCTCACTTAAGTGACATTAGAAGGGTTAATTTTGTAATTTTCAAAGCCCTATTTCTTCACTTCATTCCATCGTACAGAGAACAGCCGCTTCTTCTCCTCTTCTCCCAATTCAATCGTACAGCACAAAGTTCTTCTCCTCTTCTCCCAATTCAATCGTACAACACTATTAGGTTTTCACTTCATCTCTTCACTTCATTCCATCATCTCTTCGCTTCATCTCTCAGCTGCTCAGATCTTTCACCTCATCCATCATTCCATATCTCAGCTGCTCATGATTATTGAATTCGAAGTTTTATTTCATGTTTAGTACTTTTGTTACTTTAAGCTTTAGAGGCTTAAAGTGTTTGCTACCTTGAATTTTATTAGTATTTCTTGCAAGTATGTTCTTATGTATGTTTTGCCTAAGACATGTTTTATTTCAAATTATGAATTGAGTAATATTTAAGTTGTTTTAATATTTCTTTTTCAACAGTATAGTATTTTAGTATTAAATATATTAGTGTCCGCGTCATGTAATAGCGCCCGCGTCGCGCCCGCATACCGCGCCGCGTCAATTTTTGGGGTGGCCGCGTCGCGCCGCGTTTCCGCTTTGACAACAGAGTATAGAACATTATGGCCTAATTTGATCCATGTAGAAGTGACTATATTATATGTAATTACAATTGTCAGTGTTGGATACTTGGACACCTCTTCAATGTGAAGTCTCTGAAGTGTCGGATATTACATGTTTTAGTTAACCAAGAACCGTTGTTTTTGCTGTATACCTATTTATTCATTTGTGTATTGTGTATGATTTAAGCTGCAAGCACGTATGAATGCATGCATATTATAAATTTGTGAGTAGTTTAGGGTTGTAATATATATATATATATATATATATATATATATATATATATATATATATATATATATATATATATATATATATATATATATATATATATATAATGGTATTTTTATGTGAGAATGTGAGAATGAATTTTCAGCCTTTAGATTAAGATTTAATGGCTGAGATTAAAAGCTTCAATTAATTAATAATTATGTCTTGCTGTAGCCTATCACAGAAGAATCAATAGAACTCCAAACGAATCCCACCTCCTGCAACAGTGTTTGCGCCGCCTCCCTCGTCTTCTGTACTCATCACCGGCCAACTCTCCACAAATTGTTCTCGCTAGTAGATCCAAAATAGCAGTAATCGTTGAAATTAGGTTTGACTCTTCTTCATTGTTGCTGATTCTGCTTGTGCCTCCGACGTGTTTGTTTTGCAATTGAAGATCTGAAACCGTTTTCTCCGACGGCGTTTCTTTTGCGATTGAAGATCTGAAACCGTTTTCCCCCTCATCTTGTGTTTTCAGCTCTATCGTGTTTAGTCTATATCATCTTTTTGTATCAAAGAACAATAAAAAATATATAACATGATTAGTTTACTTTGAACTGCATTTTTAGTTCATAGAGATTGTACATCTCAAAGGATGAGTAACTTGTGTTTGTCAATTGGAATCCTTAAGATTGAGATCCACTTTTTGTGAAACAAAATTCATCAAAATTATAACAAAGAAGAAGCTTTGTTAATGGTTTGAAGAACAAATCTTAACGTCAATGGTGGTGAAGGTTTGTAAACAGCGTTAACGGTGGGAGAAGCTTGGTAATTAGTGGAATACTGATAGGCTACAGCAAGACATAATTATTAATTAATTGAAGTTTTTAATCTCAGCCATTAAATCTTAATCTAAAGGCTGAAAATTTATTCTCACATAAAAATACCATTCTCATATGATATGTCCTCTATATATATTGTAATTTTTTATGTGCATGCTTTTATATTGCTAAATAGCTTATTTAGTTCTATTTCTACATGCATGTATGATGTACACATATCATATAAATAATATTTTTTGAATCGCTTAGGCTCGTAGTTGATATGAGCATGAGCACAGATCTTTAGTTTGATTAAACCTTGGGTGTGATGACTGATGATATATTTTAATAATTTAATCGAACAAGCTCGATCACATGCTAGTGCTTTGTTAGGGTTCTCACTTGTTTTGGCGCTTGAATGAACTCTAAAATTTATGTTGGTGCGGTGAAAAGGCAGTTGATGTTCTCTCATTGATTGAGATTTGGTTTGATTGACGAAAATACTTTTGTAGGCTCTGAAGACAGAGATACACCATCTTGGTTTCAGTTTTTCAATAAAGAGCTTGTCCGCATGGCTTCCTTTTCAGACCATGAAGCTTTTGACCATCCCGTGGCTTGTAAGATTTTCGTATTAGTTCTTTTCTCTGTCATTCTTTAAAATTTTATCTTACAAATTTTCTAGTGTCAGTAGATAATTTGCTATTGACATTTTCATCTATTTTCCTTCTTCAGAATGACATCTTTTCAGATATAATCATCTCTCCTCTGCAATTAACTTGCAGGTCTTTTAGCTGTTTCTTCAAAAGATGAACATCCAATGAGCAGATTTGTTGATCTTTTTAATACCAACAAGCTTCCATCCCTTCTAAAAGATGGTGCAATGGATCCAAAGATTTTAAAGCATTACTTGTTGGTAAACGACAATCAAGATGGCGCCGCAGACAGGTATGAATGTTCTTCTGCCATTCTTGTTTAGAGAAACTATCTGTACATAGACACATCACAAATGTGAGATCATATGGGTTGCCTATAACAGATACTCTTCAAATTTGTGACTTCAAATCTTAAGAAAGATATCGCCCTTTTGAACTTTATATATACTTTATGCCTTTCTGTGAGATTTATCCTGTACATGTTTGGATGAGAGATCTTTGTTTTGGTGGTTAGTGAAGATTACTTAGGTCTAACATGCTTTTTTGGAAAAAGGCCTTTTATTGGAAATGAACGAGCATATTTCAGGAGGTGAACTGCGGAGCACTTTTCATGTTGATGCATAAATTTATGAGAAGTTTCAACTTAAGATTCTTATGGAAAGATTTCTTTTTAATCTTTCTTCCATATTCTTTTGCATTCTCCTAAGCATGAGAGATTCCTTTTAGATAAACTGACGTGGAAATAAAAGCTGTCTCTAAAGTTTTTTGTGTGGACGTTGGTATTAATAGGATACAAATGACCTTTTGCAAGTTCACATGCTTCACATTGCTATCTTTTGATATGTGGGTTCTCAACTATGTGCTGCTTTTGCTTTGCAAGGCAGCCAACTTTTTTTTGGAACAATTTGTTTGGGGTTCTTGGAGAATAACGGGTCTGTCCTAATGAAGCAAATTTTCTGCAGGTTATATTTGAAAGTTTTAGCAATAAGTAGGGAAAGTTTCCACTTGTGTTGTGTATTTATTTAGTTGGATATTGTCTGCATATGGGACTCATACTCCCATTTAAATAGGATTATGTATATGGCCTGTTTTTGGCGTCTACCAATTGTTACTTTGGAGGATTTTCCATTAAGACTTATTAAGAGATTTGGCAGATCTGCTATATTCTTAGCTTTTTAACCTGTGATGTTCTTTGCTTTTTCTGTCCTGGAGGATTCCTTGCCATCCTTATAACATTACTCTCCGTCCCTTCTTTCTAACAAAATTCTTTTACGGAAAAAAGGAACTCCATATTGACATGGAAAACTAAAACTTCGAATGCATTCAGTTTGATAGTTTCCTTATTTCATTTTTAACTAGTAAACTAGTAAGTTACCCGCACTTGAGAAATGAGAAGGCACTGGTCTCAACACTCTTGCTTTTCTGTTTTGTCCTTACTACACCAACGTTTTGTCTACTTTGGAAATCTACACAGTTTTCATTTGAAAGGAAGGTCATGATGTACAACATTGTATTGGAATTAATGTGAAAACATGTCTTCAATCTCAGCACTGTGTCAAAATAATTTCAAACTTCAAAACCAGTCTCATCCTCTTAGAATGAAGACTGAAAATGAAAATTGTTTTCTGCAAAAATGATTTAAAGAATGAAAACATGATAGTTGTTTTCTGGAATCCAATGCAACTTTGGGCATTATTCATTTTTTACATGGAGATAGATTAATTAGCTTTCTGCAGTGTTAGCCTTGTTTGAGTTCCTTCTTCTTCTTTAGCAGAGCAAGTAAAATATTGACTGAAATGAGGAGTACATTTGGTGCAAGTGACTGTTCGTTGCTTTCTATTAATTCTTCCCTAGATGCTCCAATCAAGCATCAAGATAATCCCTGGGCTTCACAAGTAAGTTTGTTTGTAGATCTTGTAATTTGTTATTTTCTTTTTCTTTTTTTAATGAAAAATCGATTATTTGCTTCATCTTCCTGGCCTCGTGCTTATTTTAAGTTACCTTTTGGAACCTGTGTTCGTGCAAATTTTTTCCATTTATGTGAAAATATGCAATTGATGCATTTGTCTCCTGAAACTTGTGACAGGCATGTGATGCCTCACCTAATCAAGATCTTGGTTGCTTTCTTAACATCGACGATATCGATGAGGTTTTTTTCTCAACAATTCGATTTAATATATAGGATTTATGTTTAAATTATAGATGTATTTCACTACCTCATTTTTATTTCCTTGTAGATCAAAGATATAATGCAAAATTTATCATCTAAGCACATCATTCCTAACATGGAGCAAAAAATTCGTGTGCTCAATCAACAGGTCATATTTGTTTGTTTGAATTTTTTATCAGAGACCCAACATCTTATTTTGACATTTATATTCTGATTTCCTTTTGCCTTGTTTCTTTAATATTGCGTTGTGTTTAGGTTTCTGCCACACGTAAAGGTTTTAAAAACCAAATAAAGAATTTATGGTGGAGAAAAGGGAAAGAAGACGTTGTAGATTCTCTCAATGGTCCTACGTATGTCACCCCATAAATTCCTATCTTATGATGGAAAATACATTGATGCTATGTATGTATCAGATATCTTGCCTTTTTCTAATAGTTTTTTGGTTTCATTGTTGAAGGTATAACTTTAACTCAATTGAATCCCAGATTCGAGTTTTGGGTGACTATGCTTTCATGTTACGAGATTATGAACTTGCCTTGTCAAATTATCGCCTAATTTCGACAGATTACAAGATTGATAAAGCCTGGAAGCGTTATGCTGGTGTGCAGGTAATTTTACTTTGCCTAGGTCTTCGTTAGATTAGGATTTTCTGTAAATAAGTAGTGGTAGGATGTTAAATTAGAATCATTTTTTCCCCGAAATAAGAAATAACTTGCCTATATAGAGCTCTTTCGGAAAAACGGTTTTGTTAGAAGATATATGAAAATATCTTGTAATATTTTCAAATTATCTTAGAGTTTCTATATTTCTTTTTTATTATCATGAGTTGTTTCTCTTAGGATAAACAAAGGTGTTGGAAATTCCACCTTTATTGCGATCTGCCCCTAGTCGCCTAATTGTGACATTTGTGTTGCCTCGTGTTGGCTTTGAGGGGGTGGATTTACTCCCACATCGGTTAGATAGGACTCTTGATAAGAGTTTATAAAGAGGAGGCACTCCTCATCTTACAATCCGGTTTTGTAAGGGTGAGTTAGGCCCCAAATTTGAACATGGCATCAGAGCCCATCCAAGATCTACCGTTGGGATTCCGCATTGCTGCGCTTCATGCCCATTGGGTCCGAGCATGAGGGTGTGTGTTGGAAATTCCACCTTT
Source organism: Medicago truncatula (assembly GCF_003473485.1). Classification (NCBI taxonomy): domain Eukaryota; kingdom Viridiplantae; phylum Streptophyta; class Magnoliopsida; order Fabales; family Fabaceae; genus Medicago; species Medicago truncatula. Next base: position 50,299,655 of record NC_053048.1, read on the forward strand.
ATTGCGATCTGCCCCTAGTCGCGTGTTGCCTCGTGTTGGCTTTGAGGGGATGGATTTAGTTTCACATCGGTTTGATAAGACTCTTGACAAGAGTTTATAAAGAGGAGGCACTCCTCACCTTACAAGCCGGTTTTGTAAGGATTAGTTAGGCCCCAAATTTCGACAAAGTGGTTAGGATTTGTTGGGTGTTGGTTAGTTAGAAGGTATATCCTGTATAATAGGAGAAATAAGGAGACAAGGAGTTCTGTACTGCTTTTTTTTTTTTTCTTTTCAAAGGCAAATTTACTTTTTTTTTTATTCTCCAAGACCAAATTTATACACTTTCTGATAATGAAATACTCTGAAAATGCATCACTATTGGCCTCCCATATTTATTTTACAGGAAATGATGGGACTTACATACTTCATGTTGGATCAATCAAGAAAAGAAGCTGAATATTGCATGGAAAATGCTTTCAACACATATTTAGTATGTATGGTTTATTTTGGATCATGAGAAAGATTTATGTTTTTCAAGAAGATGCTCTGTTATTGCTATATTCCTTTCAGTTTTTTTTAATTAATAAACTTTACTCAATGTGTCCAGAAACTTGGATTATTGGGTCAGCAAAATGCTACACGATGTGGTCTGTGGTGGATAGAAATGTTGAAGGCACGAGAACTATATAAGGAGGCAGCTACAGTTTACTTTCGTATTTGTGGTGAGGTAGTGCTTTTTTTATTTTTTTATTTTTTTATTTTATTTTTTATAAAAAGTAAAATATAATAATATTAATACCAATTTGGATTATTATGCTCTGTTATTGACCAATTCCTTTCCTTAGGATATCCTACATTCTGCTGTGATGCTTGAACAAGCTTCATACTGTTATTTGTTGTCTAAGCCCTCCATGTCACGCAAATATGGATTTCATCTAGTTCTTTCTGGTGAGCAGTATAAAAAGTGTGATCAGGTATTGGACTGTCAACATTTCCCCCCTACTTAATAATGTGTTACCTTTTCTTATTAATTTTCTGACCTTGGCATTGTTATGTTCAGATCAAACATGCAATTCGAACATACAGAAGTGCTCTTTTTGTTTTTAAAGGAACTACTTGGAGTTATATCAATGATCATGTTCATTTCCATATAGGACAGTAAGTTAGACTTGGTTCAATATATTGTGATTTTTATACACAAAAGCATGGCGGTTATATAATGATCATGATCATGATCATGTTCTTTGAAGTTTGTTAATTAATATATCTTTTTAGGTGGTATGCTTCTCTTGGGATGTATCATGTCGCTGTCAAGCATATGACGGAAATCCTGGCTTGTAGTCACCAGTCCAAGACGACACAAGAATTATTCCTGGGTGACTTTCTTCAAGTTGTGGAGGTAATGGTTCCTCTACTTGATTTCCAGATTTCGTATGTTTAGAACCTGATTTGTATTATATGTTTCTGAACTAGCATTTACTTGATTTGTTTTAATTATTGGAATAGTTTTAAGTGTCAATATCTATGTTGATGCTGAGTTGGACAGTATATAATTAATTTGACACTTGTCTACAGAAAACAGGGCGGACATTTGAGGTAACAAAACTTCAATTGCCTGTGATTAACATCTCTTCGCTCAAGGTCATCTTTGAAGATCACCGAACTTTTGGATCACCTTCAGCTGTAAGTTGATCTCAATTCTGCGTTTCCCCAATTTTCTGGGTATTTTGGTTTTTATTCTTTAAAATGTTTTCCTCTTTCTATTTAGTTAGCCTTTGACACTGTTTAGCAGACTGATTATATGCTAGTTAGGCACGGAGAACAGCTTATACTTTATGTTAAATCTGTACAGGTTTGGTTGGCACTTAAATATTAAAGAATATTAGATAAGGTTTTTTTTAATTTGCTTGAATGAAACACACACTCAGTCGACTGATGTCTGTACTTCGGTTACATCAGGATTATAAATATAATAAATTCCGAACAATTAGGCTAATTCTATTCCCTAAGACGAACTTAAGTACTTGGAAAGTTGAATAATTATTAAGAGATGTTGTTTCCTACCTTGGCATATTATACATCATCTGCTAGGAATTTTCTTTTCCTCTTCCCAATCACTTCAAGCCTTTCGCTCTCTTTTTGAGAGGTCTGTCACTCTTGCTCTAAATATCTTATGAGCTATATATACGATGCATGTAAGCACCTTGAGTTCATGTTGGTATAAGGGGATCCCATATTATACATCATCTGCTATGAATTTTCTTTTCCTTTTCCCAATCACTTCAAGCCCGTAACTCTCTTTTTGAGTTGGCCACATATGGCCAACTATTTTCAATCTGTAACATCATTTTTCAAACCAGAACTACTGCATGACATATTTTTTTCAAACTACACTTCTTTTATACCATGTAGACTGTGGAAAACCCTTCTGCGGCACACATCAACTCATTCACAGGAGATGATGGTAGGTATCACGCTATGATGCATAGGTACGGGTACGGTACATAATACGGCAAATTTTAAAAAATGAAGGTACGGGTACGTTGGTATAAAACATCAAAAAAAATATTTTTCAAGCGAATTACTACACTTCTATCATCATGTTGCTTGAGAGTTTTACTTTTTTTGTGCATCCCCTCTACCATTTTCATCAAAAGCAAGAGAGAGAATTAAAATACAATAAAAAAGCAAAATAATTTTGGTAATTTTTTCACTGCCCGTACGTTTTTGCTGCACCAACTACGACGAAACTACCAAGTAAAAATAGGCATGGTTCGGTACTAAGTTGCGAGTACCATACGTGTACCCGGTACCGGTACTTCTCCATGTTTGGAGTACCCATGCTTCAGAGGTATCAAGTATTAGAGTTGAGAGAGAAATAGCAGACATTTCTCAACTGTTTTTGTATATTGAATAACACTAACTGAGACAGCTAGCACTAACACTAACTAACTGATACAATGAGTTTAACTAAAAGTTGAATTAACTACTACACATATCAAGTATCAGTATATAAATCCCCAGTAAGGTGATTACTAGCAAATAATAGAAATTGCGTTTTCTTTATGTGGTTTGTAAGGGAACTTCAGGGATTTCTTTTTATCTTAACATTTGCATTAGAACTTTCAAATGTTCATCAGAAGCATTTTTTCCAATGAATTCTGTTGCACATAAATTTAAATTAGAAAATGGCTGTAGTTTGATTATGATAGTGTGAAGTGTCACTTCAGGTTAACACTAAAGAAAACTTGTGGCATTCTTTGGAGGAAGACATGATACCATCATTTACTGCTGCCAAGAGTAATTGGTTGGAGTTGCAATCAAAGCTTATCTTAAAAAAGCACACTCAATCAAATGTTTGTGTTACTGGAGGTATATAACTTCGTCTGAAGTTGGTAATGATTCATTATATATGATATTGTTTCACTTTGATATCTGCCGATGTTTTTACTCCCGATTATTGGATAATAATGTTATTTTCTCTTGACATTTTAGAGAGATAATAAGGAGGGATATTATTTTAAAAGACATAATAAAACATTGGTAAGGAGGGATGACTGTATAGTGTACAGTCCAATAGCTAGAGATAGATCAAGGAAAATCATAGGCCAAACCATACTGAGAGATTTAGAGGTAGATTATCTATCTTTGGACTTAATACTTGATATGATGTTCTGGCATCATTAGTCCATGCAATCAACTTCACCTGGTGTGAAAAGACTTGTTGTATGATTAAGACACATGGTAGTTTCTTTTTGTGCAACTTTGGGATCTACATTAGACCCTTACGAGTGTACGTGTGGAGTGGAAATGACACTATGGAACTTTTGGCATACAATTATGGTAATTATATATTATAAACTTCAAATAATTCACATATTTTATTACTCAAATTCTTTATAGTAGAAGAGGAGTGGATTGGGGCAAAATCATTGATGTCATTCCTTTAGGAAATTAAATCACACTTGCCAGTTTATGTTTTGACCTATTTTCACTCGAAAGATATTAGAAACTTTAATAACTATTGGACTTTCTTGTGTAAGTTTTGTTGATATCTGTGTAAAGTGAAAATACGAAACAGAATTGGGCAAAAGGAATTTTGACCTGACCAGGAATACATTCATTATGACATCATTGTAGTTTACGTTACATGATAATTTGCTGCAGTTTACTTTACATAATAATTTGATTTAATGAATCCGCCTAAGAAGCTTACTTTTTTTTTTTTTTTTTTGTTGCTGTCATGTTATGCATTACTGGTGCATTGTTCCATTGCACCATTTACAGAAGCTGTGAAGGTTAATATCGAATTCATAAACCCTCTGCAAATCACGATTCCCGTATCTGGTGTTACACTTATATGCAAACATTCTACTAGTACTGATGAACTTACATCAGGTAAGCTACGAGTTTCTGCTAATGCATTCTACCCTTTTTTATTGCTTTATTCATTTTTTTGTATCTATTAATTAATATTTAATATCAGTAGCCTTCTTCTGGTTGTTAATTGTTTGTCATGGATACTACAGATGAAAAAGAGTCAAGTGTGACGACTGATAATGAAGTTGACCACTTCAGGGATATGAGCTCATACAATTCCTCCTTTTTGGTATCCGAGGTTGATTTCTCATTACGAGGTGGTGAAACTACCACGGTGAGTTTGTTCTAGAGCTGAATTTCATTAAAAGAGACCCTGTCTTGACTAAAATATGAAAATTGAGCTGTAATATATTTGTGGGTAATGAAGAACTTCTATCCCAAGTCCCAACGTTTGACTAGCAATAAGTAGATTGTTTTGTTCTGTGAAAATTCATGAAATATCACATTTTCATCTTCAATTATATTGAAGCTTGAGTAGAATGGCATTGGACTCGAGTCCTGCAAGATGCAGACAATTCATATTTCTAGTTAATTGGAAATGGAGCTCATGTATATGATTTCTCTTTCATTCAGATCTTCCTCCCTTATGGAGAAATTTGGAGAAAAACAAAATTGTTGATTTTTGTCTCTGGTAAAAATTGAGTATAAACACCAGTTTTTTTTTTTTAATTTTTTTTTTTATTATTCGGGTTAGTCATAAATCAACCTCAAACACCAGGTAAGGATTCCTCTTGCTTTAGGAGGACTGATTTGGTTATATGTTTAGCCGATGTGGAATCTCAACACATCCCTCTTATGCCTAGGACTAGTAATATAAAGGGAAAACTTTACAGGACTGGATATATGCAGGCAGCTCAAAAATAGATTTAGAATAGACCTAAATACTATATTAGTATTTGAGCTAGGACATATTTAATCCCAGAAGCTAGTTCAAGGATTGGGGATTATCCATATGTGTAAGAATTACTTTGCCATATCTTCGAAGTGTTTAAGTTGAGATAGAATTTGCAAAAGAGATTCTCTTGAAAATTTTCTATATCATGTAATTTCTGAAGTCTCAAGTTTTGAGCCTTCTATTTATACAATCACGAACCAATTCACTGAAGTGGGGGAGCTGTCTTCACAAAGTGAAGCTAATACAATACAAATGGCAGCTGTCCTAACAGTCATAACCAACTAACAAACCATAGCTACTGAAGCTTATACAAAACAATCAAAGAGGGAGCGTTTGGACTCCTATATGATCATTTTCCCACAAGGTCAGGGTAGAGACTGAATCTGAGAAGGACTAAGTAAGTATCATGTGTTTGTCCCCAAGAGTGCAGAAGTTAAGTTTGCATGATGGTTTCGTGAGGAAAGTATTCTGAAAATATTATTGAACGATTCTAATGTACAAGCTCTAGTCTGAATATATAGATTCACCCTTTTAAATGCTAATCAAGATACGATTCTCCATATTTACAACATAAATATTCTTTTACAATTCTTTCAATTATAGTTTTTGGACATACAAACAAAAACTCACACTTGACCATTACTTTTTGTTGTATTATGATTGACACTTGGGAACGCAAAATAGGTCTAGGATTGGAATGCGTGCAATAGAGAGAATATGGGGTTGTCTTATTAGGAAAAAGATGATAGAATCGAATCTTGGGTGGTGTGAAGATGATCATGTGAGATAATAATAACAGTAGAAGCCTGAGTAACATGAGTAGATTGAGAGTAGTCTAATATTTGGATTTAAATGATTTATTTATGGACATAATTCACAATATGACATTATAGTTCTGTTTAATCCATATATTTGAACACTCCTTGTAAGAAAAGGCTTTTGTTGTCGTAATTTTAAATTATCATATTTGCAAAATTGATTTTGTCTAGTACCTGATTGCCAGGTTCAACTATCAGTGACTCCCAAGGAAGTAGGTACTCTTGAAATTCTTGGTGTTCGATGGAAACTATCAGGTACTATAGCGGGCTTTCACAACTTTGAGTTGAACCACCCAAAGAAGAGTATTGTAAAAGGAAGAAGGAAAGCAAAGCAGTCGCCTAATGAGAAATTTAAATTTATGGTGATCAAGGTGTGTGCTCGTTTCCTCTTTTTCAATTTTCTCTCTCCTCCCTCATATATTCTTGGAAAATTATTTTGAAGTATTATTCAATTCTGTGAAGAGTACAAGAACTAATCTGAATGTATAGACTAATCTCTAACTATTGGTTTTGATAAATGAGCCTAATACGAAAATCCCAATAATTACATTATAAGCATAAGAAGTGTCTACAACAATAGTCACATTATTTACAACATATTCTCTTGTATCTATACTAAAGCAACGTTTTTTAAAATCCCAGAGCATACCCAAGCTTCAGGGTTCCGTTCACTCTTTACCTGGAAAGGCATATGCTGGAGATTTGCGGCAACTTATGCTGGATTTGAGGAATCCATCAGAGTTTCCTGTTAAGGTACTGTATCTGGAGTTACGTTGCATTTTTTTTTCTTCTGAGTGCACACATATTTACATGTCAACTTGAGTATAGATGCCAGGGAGTCAAAATAGTTTTCTACCAACAAAGTCCACATCATTATTATTGAGAAAAACCTAAGTCCCACATAGGTTAAAGATAAGGCCTGAAATGAGTTTATAAAGAGTGGCACTCCTCACCTTACCAGCCGGATTTGTAAGGATGAGTTAGGCCCAATATAAAAACCTAATAATTATTTCAGAAGATGAGCTAGGGGAAGAAGATGGACACTGCTGGCAGATTTTGAGAAACCAGTAACATGAACATTGTCAGCTAACCACTTTCAACATTGAGGATGAGGTTGCAATTGAAGGGCGTAATATGTTGTTTGGGGTAAAAGGATTGAATAAATTGTTTGTTACATATTCCTGGCCCCTCGAAACCGATTTTAGTGGAAACAAGACATCTCTTGGAAAGGATTATTTCTCCATTTTCAGTGAAAAGCATCTGAAACGAACACACATTGAAGTAGTTAGGGTAGTTAGTTAGACAGGGTATGAATTAGATAAATTGGAGAAATCGGGATAGATAGATTCATTCTGTGAATTTGATGGCTTATGAAAGAAGAATTCATCTGTGAAGGGGGAATGCGTGGAGGAGAGAAAACTCTGTTTTTTAATGAATAATTCTATAAAATTGTTATATTGTTTGGTCATTTGTTCCTACCAAAACACCTTTTCTCCTCTCTGGGATAACAGGAGTTGTATGGTGTGACTGAGACAGATGTAGTCTGCTTTCCGACATCCTTGTAGTGAGTTGAACTTGCTTTCTTCCTGCTCTTTCTTGCATGCTAACACTAGTTCGTTTGTTTTGGCAGAATCTAAAGATGAAGATAAGCCACCCTAGATTCCTGATTATTGGGAATCAAGAAAATGTGAAATTAGAGTTTCCTGCTTGCTTAACAAAAAAGATAGATTCAGTGCAAAGTGATGCACATGCCAGTCCTAATGTCATGTCTGAAACAGTCTTTTCGTTTCCAGTGGTCAGTATTGAATCTTTCCAAGGAAGTTGTGTATTATTACTCTGGCGTCTGCTAATGTGTTGTTCACGTGAATTACACTTTGTTTCAGGACACTTCAATTCAAGGCGAAACACCCTTATTGTGGCCTCTTTGGTTTAGGGCTGCTGTTCCGGGTGATATTTCTCTCTATATAAGCATTTATTATGAGATTGAAGATATATCAAGTGTCATAAGATATCGCACTCTTCGCTTGCATTATAATGTGCAGGTTAGTATATCGTGTACTGAAATTGAAACTTTTTGGGCTTCACTGGTTTTATTTCCCCTCATTATACTGCTATTTTAAACTATATGGTGCTGTAAAAAATTGAATCATTATGTTTAATGATTTTTTGTTTCATTATGAATATAAAAGAATGTCTGTTAAATGATTTATTTTCATCTTCATAAGTCATAGACCTTGTTATTTCTTAAGTAGTCGAGTGCCAAATTTGGTGGTTGCAGGTATTACCTTCATTAGATGTCTCATTTCAAATCAGTCCTTCTCGATTAAGAATACAAGATTTTCTTGTTCGATTGGATGTTGTTAACAAGACAAGCTCAGAAAGTTTCCAAGTTTATCAGTTGTCATCTATTGGGCATCACTGGGAAATATCATTACTTCAACCTCCTGATACAATTTTCCCTTCGCAAACGTTGATGGCTGGTCAAGCCATATCATGTTTCTTCACATTGAAGGTTGGTTGGTGCTGTAATTTTTTATTTTGTGAAAAGGCTTTATTTGATCCATGTAGCCTAGCAAACCTAATGAACTGCATATGAATATTTCAGAATCTGTATCTTCAAATGCTTAGTCATTTGAGGTTGTTTGTTTTCTGTTGACTCGATTTTTCTCGTAAACCATTTAGTATCATTATATTATATATCCAACATTTATGTGTATTTTTATTCATGATGAGCTGGTACCTAAAATTTGATATCAAAGCTTAGGTGACTGCTTTGCCGCACATGATTATTATTGTGGGCTAAATTAAGGTATTATTTACTCTCAGAATTCAAGGAGATCATCGACATCGGAATACAACATGTCTACCATTCCTGTCGGAAGTGACGTGTTATTGGTTCCTCAATGCAGTCAGGATTTAGTTTACAATATGAACAATGTACCTTTGGTCAATTTCCACTATTATGAAAGATTGCAGCAGAAAGTGTCACATGAGGTAGATTTTTTAATTTTTTTTTAATAATGTCCAAATCTGTTTCTTCTGAATTTTGTATCATCGTTTATGGTATGGTTGAGTAGGTGAAAGTAGAACTAGTCGAAATTGAAAATGAATTTTACCGAGACTAGAATGTGAATGGAATTTTATTTTTCACCTCATACTGTTTTTGGGTAGTAAATGATGGTCTCTTTAAAATTTTTCCACAAACACAACAAAACGCCGGTTTACCATAACCATTATTCTCTTAAAGACCGGAATGCGTCCATCTTTAAGCGATTATTCTCGTGCATACTTTTGCTTTGGTATATGATTGTATTTTTAGCTTCTCTTTGGTTCCATGCCCATGGTTTTGTTCCAAGGTTATTATCGTATCTGATATGCAAAGGGATTGTATTGACCTGCTGAACTGCTGGTCTCTTTGGTTTTGTACTCATGGTTGCTCCATGATTTTTTTCTTTCTTTCTCATCTGTAGGATATTTCATCATCTCCTTATTGCTGGTCTCTTCTTTTTAATATTTTTTCAGAATCAAAAGATAATTATTCTTTGTAAATCAGTAATTTAAGAATTTTATACATTATATGAGTGCAATATAAAAGTTTGAATATGATACCGAATTGCATCCTATAACTAATGATTAATTGCGTGATGTCTTAGGATTCTAATACTGGTTAGAATTGAAATACACAATTTAACTTAGCAGTTTATCTGAACTGCTGGTCTCTTTGGTTTTGTACTCATGGTTGCTCCTTAGATTTCAATGCTTTCGTTAGTATATTTCCGTTTAGTAAGCTTTCTTTTATCTTCAGTTTTTATTTTGCATGCTACATTTCTCTTGGTAAATTTCTTAGTAATCATATTATGAGCAAGAACATTTATAACCAAAGTTGAAGTTTCAATTTGGCAAAACTAGTATCGAAGTTTTGATTTGCATATGTATTTCTTATCTAGATTGATTTATTATTGCATTATTACTTGTTTCCTTTTTTGTTGGTTAGCTAACTAGTCAGCTAGATTTTGAGAAGATTTAATTTTTTAATGTTTAAAGAAAATGTCACAATTTTTTTTTGAAATTTCCACAATATCAACTGGCTTAATAATCTTAAGAGTTTTAAAGACAGATTTTTGTTTTCCTGTGTCATGGTAGAACATGTGTTTGATAAAATACTTCATTGTTTTCCTTTTCCAATTACTGACCTGAGTTTAATATTTGTAGGATCTGGGTGACTTAAATACTGTTGATTTTGTGTTGATCTCTCGGCCTCTCAACAGTAGCATCAATCCTGGTTTATCTGATCCGCCTCATGTTATGTCTCACCATACGTGTCACTTAAGGCATGATTCATATTCTGATTTTGATTTTGATAGATTTTATATATTTGTGTTTGTTATTATTACATGACTTTATGGGGGGTTTATGTTAATCTTTTTCTTTCTTTTGACAGTACTGCTAGCACGGGCCCCATTTCATGGCTAGTGGATGGACCTCAAACCTTGCATCATGACTTCTCTGCATCCTTCTGTGAAATAAATCTAAAGATGCATCTTTACAATTCATCCGACGCTACTGCTTTTGTATGCATTGACACCATAGATTTTGATGGTAGTGGTGGACATATGAACAGTGCAAACACGGTTCAATCAGCAACTCCTGATAACCAAGCAGGGTGGCATGATGTCACACCAGCAACTGAACTCAAAGTAACACCAAATGCTCCTGAAACCCAACCAGGAAAGGCACTATCGTTGGACAGTGTTTCCCCATACATTTGGTCTGGATCTAGCTCAACCAATATCAACCTGGAGTCCATGTCCTCGGCAGAAGTTCCTCTTCAGATTTGTGTTTTCTCTCCAGGGACGTATGACTTGTCAAATTATGTTTTGAATTGGAAACTTCCATCTCAAGGTCTGGGAGCTAGTGATGAAACGAGGCAGCATTCGGGCAAGTGCCAGGGCTATAAATACCATTTGACTGTGCTCCAGTCCACTTGAGAAGTTGATAAATTTTTTCATGCCACAGTTGAGTTGATTGTATCTTTGGGCTGTATATATATACGCTCCATGAATTATTAAATGCCAACAGGATCATGGAACAATGTAAAAGTTATGACAGTGATAATGCACAATTCATCAAATTGCCTAGCTGTTTTGGATTGGCCAAGTTTGAGAGCGGGGAAGTTATGAGCAAGTAGTTTCTGTATGGTTCGCCTTTAACCATGGATGGAATGTTATTCTTACCTCATTGGCGGAATGCACAAGTGAGAGCAGTCCAAGAATTGGTCACACCAAGCTTTCCGGCATAATTCCATTGGTTCTTTCTGATTTTTCATGTATGGTGGATAGCAGTTAACAGTGTTATAGTTTTGAAGACTCTTGCAGGGTTGAAAGACAGGAAGGAAGGGATACTGTGTATAAGTTTAGTTGAGAAATATATGGTATAATGTGATTAAACAGTCAAACTTTATTGTTAAAATAATGATTAAACTCGAGAGAAATACATGTGTTATCTTTAAGTTGAACTCAAGTGTCAACACAGTTAGTTTCACTAGTCGTGTGTGCTAAAAATATGCGACAAATTTACGATGGTTGTAGGAGGCCTAGGAGGGCTTGTTGCTTAAAAAGAAAATAGTGAAAATGTTAGGTACTCGAGTTTACATAGACTCGGTTTTTTTAATTTTTTTGGAGGGGATAGACTCAGTTGTTCTGTTCACTGAATATATAGTATGTTATTAATTTAGGGTCTTTTGGCTTAACATATTTTCTTTTTATTTTCCGACATCTTAATATTTCCATTAGTTCTTATACAATGTGCATCTTGGAAAATATTTTAGAATTTTATAACTTGGTGATCAACATTTCCTGCTGAATCTGCATTTATTACTGCGAAGATAACCAACATGATATTTTTTGGGGGCATGAGCAATGCTAGCGTCAGTTGCTATTACACTCTCTGTTAAACACTCTTCCGCTGATTCGGCCACGTCATACGTTTTTCAAACACAATTACTTGTTTACCTGGTCCTAAGGTTTAGTTCTTTGTTTTTTTATTTTATTTTTAATATGCTAAAATATGGTTTTAGTTCCTGCAAATATGTCTCGTTTTGGTTTTAGTCCTGTAATTTTTTTTTGTTTGTTTTTGATTCCTGCAAAATTTTTTGTAAAATAGTCATTGACTCTATTTTTGTAATGATTTGCATACGTGGCACATGATGACTGAACCTATTGTGTAGTTTTTGGTCCCTGCAAAATATTGTTTTTTAAAAAGGTCCCTGCAAAATTTTTTATTTTTGAAAATAGTCCATAATTTTTTTTTACAGGGACTAAAACTAAAATAAGGAATATTTGCAGGTCAATAGCGACTAAAATCATATTTTAACCTTTTTAATAATGTGCAAAATATCAATGGTTGCCAAAATCATAGCTTCTGCGACGGTGTGAACTGAGAAAGAAGGATCTGGGCCACCCACATCACAACAACAAGGCACCCTAAAATCAAACTTCAAGTTTCTACACCTAGCTAAAAATCAAACAAAAAACAAATCTTTCCCCAAATTTCACTATGGGTAATAAACTATGAATCTCCAATAAATTCTTTTTCTCATGCATATACTCATGACCTGTGCTGTGGATTCAATAAAATTCAAAGCAAAATAAAAACCTGTCAATGCTTGAAATGACGAAGAAGAATTTGAGATGGGAGCATTTCAAAGTAGATTCGTATAATTTTTTTCCTATTATTTCCCAAGAGGTTGAAATGGAAACATTTGAAATGGCAAATTAAATGGGTCGGTCACTAAAAAGAATTGTTGCAGATAAGCTTGGTCCTTCCTTCTACAGCAACAATGGAGATTGAAGAGGTTGAACCGGCGTTCTTTTCACACGCAGTTTTGAGAACAATTTTGTAAATAAAAATTATTAATAAAATAATAGGTTAAATATGTTTTTGATCCCTATAAATATAAATATATGAACTTTTCGTTTTAGTCCCTTTAAAATTTTCCTTCAACTTTTAGTCCCTAAAAAATTTTCCATCTTCACTTTTGGTCCCTCTTTTAAAGTAAACTCATATGTAAAATTCATATTTTTGAATCAAATTTTTCAGAAAAATTCATAATATTATAATAATCTCTCTCAAAAAAAATTAGAATTTTTTAACAAAACATGAATTTAATATGAATTTTTATATTATTTATGGTTAAAAATTCATATATAATTTATTTTTACTTAAAAAATTCTAATTTTTTTTGGGAAATGTTTTTACAATATTCTATACATTCTGTACAATTTCATTAAAAAAATACTAAAATTTACTTTAAAATAGGGACCAAAAGTAGTGATTCAAAATTTTATAGAGACTAAAAGTTGAAGGAAAATTTTAGAGGGACTAAAACGAAAAGTTGATATATTTATAGGGACCAAAAACATATTTAACCCTAAAATAATAAAAAGCTAATAAATCCACTGGACTTGTTTAACCAGTTAGAGCATCTATAGGCATCTACAATTGAGACATCCATTTTTGAATTCTTATGTGAGTCTCACCTGTACACATAACTCATTTATAATTTTTTAATAGTAGTACCTAATAAATACTCAATCACTCCAATCTAGATCTCACACATAATTCTTAAATGGGACCCACTAATCAACTATCAATAACTTTATATCATTATATTTCAATTTTTTAATATTAAAAGAGTGTGGATCCCGCTTAAAAGTAGGGGGGTCTTAAGTAAGACCCCAGGTCTTATAAGACCTTGAAAAAAGTTCTCCCCTTGGAGGTACCTAATAGTTACTAGGTCTTAAATAGTTAAGATCCTCCCAATGAAGATGGTCTTGTCAGTTTAAGAACTTAAAAAGCAAGTGACGTGGCCCTCTACTAGAGAGAGTGTCTAACCGAGAGTGCAAGAGTGACTACGGATAGCATTGCTCTTGTGGGCATATCAAGTGAAAATTACATTTGTATGTGAGAATGGGAGGACTAAATTGTAGCCATCAAATTCAAAAGGAATGGTTGAGATTAGAAGATGGGTTAAGTGGGTTGTTGTACCCAATCTCCAAATCCATTCATTCCTTTATTCAACACAACCTAGAACTCAAATTACAACACATGAATGATAATTTGGAGATTGGGTGCAACAATCCACTTAAGCTTAACCCATCTTTTAATCTCACCCTTTCCTTTTTAATATGGTGACTACAATTTATTCCTACCATTCTCATTTACAAATGTCATTCTGACTTGATATGTCTCCTCTTTTTTTGTCGCTATTTTTTATTTTATTTTTTTGTTGATATGTTAATCTAACATAAGCTAAAAAGTCCACTTGCCTCGTGTCATAACTTACAAGTATGAAATTGAAGTTTTGGTACTTCAGCATCACCGCCCACTTGCGGAGTCCATTTAAAGTCAAATCAAAACTTTGTATGAACATGCTTACTGAAATTACATTAGAGGGAATCAAACTTGAGACTTGAGAGAAGCACACCTTAAATGAGTTGATAATCAAATCTATTTAATATTGCTAGAATACCATTTTCTAACTCTGGCAGTCCCCGTAATCCAACTATATATTATTTTAGATGACAAATGTTAATATGTTAACTATTTTGTTAGTATTATTAGTTTAAATTTTTCATATGATAAAAAAAAAACGATGAAGACCAATTTGTTTTTTCCTTTTGGAAAATATATTCCTTTTTACCATAACTTGATGATCAATCACACCATTTCATTTTAAATTTTGCACATGTGTCTCAAAACAGTGATGAAGAATGCAACATGTAAAAGTTTAGATGAATTGAGTTTTGAGTATATAAAGGTTAGAGTAAATCTTGAGGGTAAAAAAACGCTAACATAGATGACCCATTAAAGAGGTGGGTGGTTACACAATTTACCAATTTTCATTGACTTAGTTGTTTCAAGAGAAATATCTATCAAACACATTTTTTACTAAGCACAATAAAGCCTATAAAATTGGAAATTTTCCCTCAAAAAAAAAAAAAAAATGGAAATTAATCAGCTTATACGTGATTACAAATTCTAATTCCAAATCCTTTTGAAATTTCTCGTGGAGAAGGAAAACAAGTTTCCATGAAGTATAAATGGGTTTTTTGTTCTCCTCGTATTTGTGTTTGAAGATCTGAGCAAAGGGCTCTTGTCATAATGTCATTTCCCTTTCATCATCAAATTAAATGAAACTTACGTTCCACCATCAAACTCGATTGTTTCCTTTGGCATACATGTTGAGATAGCACTTGGGTGACATTGACCAACCACAATGTCATCCAAGTGCTATCCTACAAATGTTGGTTAGATGGAATGACATTGCGAAGAAAAAAATTGTGGGTTTTTTTAATAAATGTGTTGACACTCAAATTCAGTTGTCAGCAAAAATCGGCACACACTTGAGAATATAGATAAGTTGATTGAGGACTGAGGCATAGCCAAACATAAGAGAATCTGAATTCCGTCGTTATTTTATCATTATCAAGTATCAACGCTAATGAATTATTCCGTTATTGTGTCACGTGTGAGTTAGAATATATATATATATATATATATACATTTTATAATAATCTTTTAATTTTGATTTAGTTTTTAAAATTTTAGTTTAAGGAACCGTAGGGAGCTGCTTTGTCTTCAGGAGGTACACACTTTAAACCGCCGACAACTAGGGGTGTTCAGAACCGAACCGATCCACAAAAAAACCGCCAACCGATCCAAAAAAAACCGAAAACCGCAAAAAAAAACGATATTTTTTGGATGTGTTTGGGCCATCTGAAGTAAGAACCGACCGGTTCGGTTTTCGGTTCACAACTTAAAAACCGGACCGAGCCGAACCGAGCCGCACTTATTTTAAAGTAACCACTACCAGACCGGTCCACTACCCTTTGTTGACATAAACTCTTCAATTCACTTACCAATTACCAATGCAACTGGAAAACATGCGTGTTTTAATTCCTTCTCTTTGTTATACTCACCAATTACCTTTGCTATTAAACTCTTCTGTTCCTTTCTTAAACTACCACCAACACTGAGAAACGTGAAAATTCAAACAATACTTAACATCTCTTCTCCTCCCTTGCAATGCGTCGTATACCACCAGTGCCGCCGTCGTCGTCGATTCCTTCATCCTCTTCGGAAAGCAGCACCAACAATCCTGTCATTGGCTCCGATTCTCTCTTTATGGGTCATCAGGTAACATTTTCGTGTATACTCACTGCTACTCTGATACTCTTTTCCTTCTCTTCAATTGTTGAATGAATTAGATTAGAAAGAATGGGTTTATTGGTCCAATTTGTGAAAATCCATGTTGCGAGTAAAGTTTTCTTCTTTGTGAAAACTCTTTGAATCACTTTTTCCCCTTTGAATCACTTTTAGATCTTTCTTTTTTTTATTAGTTTGTGAAATCCATGATCAATTGCTGAATTATATAGATTAGAAAGAAAGGGTTATTTGAATCACTTTATTCTTTGTGTATAAATAATGTTGATTGATTTTTTTCATCATTTCTTCTTTGGTATAACTATGTGTCTGCTATAACTTCTTCGTGTTTAAAAGAATGTTGATTGATTTTTTTCATCACTTCTTTGGTATAACTTCTTCTTTGAATCACTTCTTCTCTGAATGTGCTATTATTTTTTTATCAGTTATGTTCTATTTGTTTGGAAATATGTTTGGGTTATTTTTTTTTTCATGTAAAAATGTTGTTTGGTAATGACAGTTGTTGATTTTTTTTTCTTCATATAAGAATGTAAGTTTGAAATCTTGTTTGTCATAGAATTATTTATTGAGTTGTATATGAATATTTTGCAGGCTGTAAACATTCAAACTAACGAGAGTAGAATAGCTGGGAATGTTGAATCCATGAACTCTACTACTGAACTTGAACTACTAGCACCACTGCCACCGAGTATGGAGGGGAAAAATGATGTGAACAAAGGTGAAGATTCCAATGATAAACAAACACAAACTCTTCAACAATTGAAAAAAGAAGATGGGACAGGAACTGGTAGTACTCTTTCCGGTGTCCATTTTGATGTTGAAGCATGTAGGAAAGCGTTAGCTAGGATGATAATTGTTGATGAGTTGCCTTTTAAGTTTCTTGAGGGGGAGGAATTTCGCTATTTTGTGAGTATTGTGCAGCCTAGATTCCCCATTCCTTCTAGGATTTCAGTTGCTAGAGATTGTTGGGATATTTTAACCAAAGAGAAACATAAGTTAAGAAGTATGTTTAGGAGAGGGGATTAGAAAGTGCTGGATGGTTTGTTTCTTACTTTTTGTGGTACTCCTTATGTTATGGTTTGTTAAGGTTATGATGGTACTAACTACTAAGGTTGATCTTTAGTCTTGTGTTAGTTATTTTGTTAGTCTTGCTCATTGAGTGTTTGCCTTTTTTGATCAAAATAATAAGGCCTTTGTTCCTTAATAGTTGCATGGCTATAGAGATCTTATTGAAATATGACACATTCTGCATAAACTGCTACATGCTATAGCCTATTATATGAAAGAATTTGCTATAACTAGTATATGAAAGAAAAAAGAAATACTGCAATTTATGAAATCGTAAAAATTATTTTTAATACAGGCATTTATATCACTTATATACATTTTGGATAACTGAAAATCGATCCAAATTAAACCGCATTAAATTAAATCGGTTCGGTTCGGATTTTATTTTAAGAACCAACCGAACCGAACCGAACCGCACATATTTTATTTTTTTGGATCGGTTCACTTTTTGCTTCATAACCGAGACGAACCGCACCGCGAACACCCCTACCGACAACATCACATCTCTGGTCTCAATCTCAACCGTAAATTCATATTAATTAAGAATAATATTAGTAATTAAAACTAAATTAGGTAAAAAAATTAATTAAGTACTAAATGAAAAGCCATTATCTCATGTAATGTAAGTAGCTTTTGCTTCCATCAGTTTCCCGGGTGCTTCCTCGGTACTTTTTTCTTCCTTAGATTAGAAGAATAAAGAGAAACAAAGGGGTAAACTACATCCCCCCCTCCCCCTCTTTTTTACTTTAAAAGCTGCACTATGTATTGTAATTTAATTTATACGAACTTTGTAAGAGTTTAAAGGACTAATATTGACACTCTCTATTGCTTTTTACACAATCATACAATCAGATTTTAACATTATGTCATTTTATTATATTATTTATCAAAATTTGTCAACAAACTTCTATATGTGGAGATTTAATTGAATGATTCTGTAAAAAATTAAAAGATCAATGGAATCCAAAAACTTAGAATGAGTGATATAACTATGTAAGTTTTTAAAAATTAAGGAGACTATACAACCTAGAAATCCTAACAAATTTCATTTATAAAAAATATACATGTATAATATATACTTCTAAGGAAAGAAACATTGATCATTATTCTTTGATATATAATTATAATTATCATAATTTATAATTTATTTATTTTTTTGACCAAAACACATTTTTTGTAAGGAGACCAAAACACAAATTGTAGAGTTTTCATCTAACCATAATATATCTTAGCTGCTACGTTAGGATATCAATAAAAACAATTTTTAAAAGAACTTAAAACATGTCTTAGTTTTTACCTTTCTTGGTTAAAAAAGTTTAAAATAAGCCTTAGCTCTATGCAATAACAAAAATTCAAAAGCATTTCCAAAAAATAATTCTTTAATGCTAACTAATTCAACATTTCTCCACATTACTGTTATCCAAAAAAGAAAAAAAGACTTCAAAGTCTGATTAATAAAGAGACGCTCTTGCCAATGCAAAAGTCCACCACCATCTTCAAATGGATCATGTACATCTCCATTAATAATATCTTTAAGGATACATGTATATGTGACATATATGCATTAGATGAAACATTTTTTAAAATAAATAAATAATCCCAATACTTTTAGGATACATATACACAAAAATCAACGAAGTATCGTTATCTGATATGTGTTTAATAAAAATACTTTGTCAATTTTAAAGTACTAAGCTTTATAGATGAAGAGTGTTTACTTGTTTTTTTAGATCAAAATCTTCTAAAGTTAACCAAACACTTTAAAATGTAAAATGAGTAAAATCAATGGTTGATTAAAAATAAATATACAATATTATTTGCACATATATAACAAATCATAAAGTTAAACTATTAATTATTTGTTCGTGAGATGTCAACTCAATGACAATAAGAGCCCAGGTCAAAATGATTTTAATTTCTCCTTCTTTAAGTTATTTTGGGACCTCCTTGAAGGAGAAATGGGTGCAATGATTTTAAACTCTTCTTTTATGAGATTTTGGGACCTTCTTTAAGAGATTTGTTTATCTCATGCACCCATATCCTTTCAGTGTGGTATCAATTAACTAGGTGGATGGGTTGGGTGTTAATGTCTTACGTGGATCGGATCCAATAGTTAGAGTGCTTCTTGGGGTTAGGGTCAGAGAAGAGAGTTAGGCTAAGGCTTCTTTTAGTTTGGTATGTTGTTATTTGGATCATCTAGATCAGCCACAAGAGAATGATTTTTGTTGGTGGCTCGCCTCCATGAGCCTTTGGTTAATAGAGTAAAATTCCTAGCTTAGAAGTGGTTCTTGTTGAAGTGCCATGCCAATCTCTGATCTTTTTATAAGTGGGTGTTGGACTCAATAAGGTTTTATGGCGGTGTTCGCCTTGTGATGTCTGGGGTTGGAAGGGGGTTTATGCCTCCCTTCAGACTATCTTATCCTTGTGGTGGTTCTTTTATTTCGGTTTTGGTAGTTTTTTTACAATGGTGGGTTTAGTTTTGTTTTTGCTTTGGTGTATGTTTTGTAGGGTTTGATGTTTGATCTTGATTAGTGTCTTTTTGGGTGTGTTGTTTTGTGTGCCACTCTTGTTGGTATATTCTAATTCTTTTGCTTTTGTATATGTTATTGGGTTAATTATGTTTAAGGTCCTTATAAATAGACGTGTTTTCAACATCAGTCCCAACTTAAATTTTATTAAATTTTTGGTCCCCAACGTTTTTATCTATTAGTGTATTTCATCCCTACCGTTAATTTTTGCTGATTGGGCTAACGGTAATGAATACGTGGACGCCACTTGAATGCCACTTAGACTCATTAGAATAACATGGCATGCCACATGTGAATAATCTTTTATAAAAACTAATATTATTAAATTTTAAAAATTAATATTTATTTGACTTATTAATCAAAAATTAAAAAATGTTGTAAACACTCACTACACCACCATGAATCTTCTTCTCCTCCTTTTCTTCTTGTTCATCATCTCTTCATCCAACACCACCATATCCTTATCCTTCTTTCATCTCCTCACCACCAACACGTCATTAACAACACCAATCAAAAGAAAAAGTAAAAATCAGATCTACAAATTTGGGGATTAATTGAATTTTTGCAAAATTTGTACATAATCAAACACAAGACACCCATCAACCTAAACATCACATGAACCCCATAGACCTCCGTCTGCAAAACCACCACCAACCACCTTTCCCTTGCTTCTCCTTCCTCCGGTTCAGCACAGTACAAACCTATAACTTCTCTCAACAAACATACTAGTATACTACTCAAAACTAAACAAAACAAATATAAAAGGAGAAAAAATTCATGAAACCTAATTCATATCTCAATGAAGAAGATGAAACCCAAATTCTGCCTCAACTCAATGTATTTCAAAAATCCGTTCATGAACGAACTAGAACCCAAATGATTAGATCTAGAGAAAGAGAAGAGGTGACGATGGTGTTTGAGATGGAGAAGAGGTAATAGAGAGAAGGAGATTTAATGAGAGTGTGAATTTTTAAATTTGGAGAGAAGTTGTTGAAACTGGAAACTGAAATTGAAATCTAGAGGAGTGGGAGGAGATAGAAGAAGTTGTGAGTGGTGGTTGAACGTGAGGGAGAAGGGGATTAGTTTTTTTTTTTTTAATTTTATTTGTTTTAATGTTTAATTTAATAATTAAAGTGAAATAAACATAAAAAATTAAGTTGTTTTTTTCCATGTGGCGTCTATGTGGTTTCAACCGTTTGTCCAGTCAACAAACATTTGACGGTAAGGACCAATCTTGATAACGGAAAAAGCGTTGGGATCAAAAATTTAATAAAATTTAAGTAGAGATTAATGTTGAAAACACGCCTATTTATAGGGACCTTAAACATGATTAACCCTATGTTATTTTGCCATAAAAAACACTAAATTACAAGAGTTTGACTTTATAATATGAAGAAATATAGTTTGAATTTTTTCGTATGCGGTTGTAAAATGAAAAATGAATACAACTTTAATCAATAATAATTCATTCTTCTCTATATATTTTTTAAACATTTGAATAATTGATTTTTCTTAATTTACTTGCCACACATTCATCTTACAGTCAGTAGCTATAATCCAGTCTTTAAACTAATTTTTTTGTCTAAACATATTAAGTTAAATCTCACGGCGAGTAGATAATGATAATGAGTCTTTCAACTAATTTGTTTGTCTATAACTTTTAAGTTAAATGTCACGGTGAGTGGCTAATAGTTTTTTTTTTTTTTTTCGACAAGATGAGTGGCTAATAGCTATTAGCGAGTCTTTCAAATAATTTTTTGTAACGTTTAAGTTAAATTTCACGTTGAGTATCTAGTGTTAGTGTTGGATGAGATTAAGACAATACATATCTTCTCTCTTTTTTTTTTTTTTTTTTTTTTTTTTTTATAGCAAAAGTCGGTACATATCTTTGAAATTTATCTTTATGTATTTTAAATTGATATTTTTTTTAAACCAGATATCCTTCGCGCACAACTGTGAAAATTAATCATTCGAACGTTGTGAGACTTAAATTAGTGGCAAACTCTCTAAGAGTTTTAACGCTGCTGCATGCCTAAAAGTGGATTCGAATAAAAAACATTAGTTATGTTAGAAGAGACCTGTGTCATCTCATATAAGCGATCTTGGGTTAAATTGATATTCTTATTTAGAATAAATAAATAAATGTAGATTTTTTTTTAGATAGACGAAATAATAAATAACTCTTTAAACTCAAACACGCAACTTAAGGGGTTGGATTTCAAAACCCAATTAATATAGATATAAATAAAAAATAAACATTTTTAATATTAAATTGAAAAATAAAAATATTAGTAATTTATTGAGATTAGAATATTTTAAAGAAATTTCTCATATTGAAAATAACAAAAATTATCATTTTTGTTATGAAGTGCCCATCAAACACATGACATGATAATTACTTATCTCCCCTCAAAAAAAAAAAATTAATTATCATGTCACCTAACATATTCTATAATAATAATCTAAGTCTATCATGAGGATCAATGGAGGTTTTTTTAGAGAGTAATTCTTGGGTCACAAGTACCACAAATATATTTGATTTAGACACACATACAATGGAAATATGTAAAAAGAGAAAAAAAAATCAATTTTTTATTATTTAAAATATTGGTTAATGTGTATTGTTGTGTGTGTGCCATAATGATTTGGATTTGGGTTTTTGTTTGTGACTATGTAAGAATTTCCTTTTTTAGAGGTCAATTGAGCCATTATTGAGTAATGATTGTTGAAGAACATACAGTAGAAACTCTTTAAATTAATATTCGATAAATTAATAAACTCTCTAAAATAATAAATTTGTCCGGTCCCGACTTGGGCCAGTGTAAAAAATTGAATAATTCGATAAAATAATAAGATAATAATTTTTTGGGAGATCCCTTTATAATTTTCGGTCCCAAGAAAATCATAAATTAATAATTCATAGAAACTGAAAAAAAATATATTACACTTTGTTGAAATATGATTCAATAGTTGTTTGTTTTCCTTTAAAGTTCAAGTCTGTTTGGAGCTCATCTCTAACTTTTCTTAAGTGTGTTTGATATTGTTCCTTGACTAACTTTCAACTGAAATTTTCCCTCAAGCCATCTCTGCAAGTCTTTTTATGTGCTTGCAGGATTATCTCTCTTGTACTCGCACAACTCCTTACGTATTTGATCTGACATAGTTGATTTTGCAACACCTTTTAGATGAGAAGCCATCTCGTGACACTACAAGAAATGTTGCATTTTGCCAGGGGCAGAAGCCCTGGCAAAATGCTAAAAACCCTGGCAAATGGACGTTTGCCAGGAGTTTTGCCAGGAGCAGAATCACCAGCAAATATGCTCATCGCAAATGACTCTGCCACGGCTTTAGCTCCTGGCAAATGCGCTCCTGGCACAGGCCCTGGCTTAACCCCTGGCAAACTGTGTCTGCATGATTGCAGGCTTTTCTGACGCATTCTGGTCAATGCAGGCTTTTGGAGACTGTGTCAGCATCACATGCCAGGGACATTGCGAGGGGTAAACCCCTGGCAAATTGTGTACGAATTTTTAAAAAAAAATTATTTTTTTAATTGTTTATAAAATCAAAATATTAAAATTTAATAATTAAAATAATTTAAAAAACAATTTTTTTTTCGAGTTACATTTTAAAGCCCGATTTGGTAAAATCAATATATTAGTCCTCCGATCTTCATATAGCCGAGCTCACTTGACTGTGTGATTGTATAGTTTCCCTTACTGCAGGAAATCCAAGTCCTCTTTTAATTTCGAAAAGGAAAGCAACATATTTGGAAACACCTTGCATAAAAATGCATATTATAATGACAATGTGTCAAGGGAAAAAGAAAGTGAAAAAAACTGTTATTCATATTACTAAAATTACAAGAGTTGAAAAATAGAAATACCACATGTCTGAGTAGCTCTTCTATGATTTCTTATAATGGACAATGCATTTATATAATGTTTCAAATATCTTCCAGTTGGATGGTTATCATGAGGAATATCCAAGCGCAACATCTTCTTCACTATGTGAGAATTTGAGACTGTTGGTGCTCTTTGCCAATCCACATTGAGCCCCTGATGTAATATTTGACTTAATCTCTTAGAAAATTTGATGGTTAGAGGGTAGAGATAAAAATATAAGTTAAAGAATGAAAAAGTAATGGAAGGGAATATTGGTACATGATAGAAATAACACATGGTATAGCTTCTCTGTTTCAAAATTTATAAAAAAATACAGATCAATGGACCAGATGCTAATTTATCTTTCTTTTACAATGGCTTAACATTAAAAATGTAGCACCTTTTATTCTAAAAGGCGTGTCCGACACTAACACATATGAATGCTTACTACATGCGAGAACGAATGGTTCATTAAATAAAAGCATAGAACAGAAACGCTTACTTCATGCGACAAGCTGTTCCATCCGGTGAAACTTGATGTAGTGTCTAAAGAAGGCATAAGACTAGGCTGGACACTTCCAAAATGCACTCTGTCATAGTCACTAAACCCTTGGTTCTACATCAATCCACTCTTTCTAGAAGCCCTTAAAATCTCTGATGATAAAGTAGTACATTAATAAAAGAACAAACATAAAGTAGGAGAATTTCTAACTAAAAATTGTTAAATATGAATTAAATGTTACTACCTGGAAACAACCTAATATCAATTTAAGTCATCATTTTCAAAATAGCATCAACACTACAATCCATATCAAGAACTTAATAAGAATTTAGTATCGTTCGTCATCAAGAATCATTACTTTCAAAGGCTAATCTATCAACTAGTTGTTTTTAACTTCAATAAATTGATTCCTTAAGCACTAACTCAACTGTTGAAATAGTTTATCTTCTCTAATTCATAGATATGCCCCACTAAATATTATAAAATAGCTCAAATGTCATCAAAGTCTCAAAGTACAAAAATAGGAGACATCATCCATACCCGGTGCTCTTCATACGATTTCATAAGTTGTTGATCATAAAGCAACATCGCGTCGCATTTTGAAATGTGTACACCGCAAGATGACTTCAAGTCCCTGACATCTTTCTTCTCATCATCACTGAAGGAAGTACCATCCTCTATGATCTTTACAGCCTGCATTATTGTTCAGTTTAAGAAAATATACATGATAGAACCGGCAAAATGAACAAGCTAATTTTGTATATTAGTTTAAGCAAAATATACATGATAGTCACCTGTTTAAATCTTTTAGAAGCTCTTTCATACTTCCCAACTTTCCACAGTACAATCCCATCGTCTAGCTTCTTACGAGAAGCTTTTATCTTCTCTTTAGTGTTCATTTCACAGGACTCCTTACCCTAAAGAGAATAATGAACATATGTATATCCTCTAAATATAAAGAATGCAGGCTGCTCAATGAATTCCTTCTCAGCCCATGAAGGTTTGAGGTTATGTAAGAAACTTGAACACAATCAGAGTACACTGATTTGATTCCATTCTTGGACAATGGAATTGAATCAGATCTCAAAGCAGACATTGAAGCATCACTACCTTCAGAATCATACCTACATACTAAATAACAAACATAAATACGATTAACATAAACATATCAAAACAATAGTAGTATCATATATATTTATCAGAAAGTGTTAACGCAGTTATCATGAAATTAATTCATTTCACACATCAGACATAAACAAACGCAGTTATCAGAAAATGGACCAATTAATATATTTTCCATAAACACAGCACATTGGTGAACCTTTACTCATTTGTGAACTTACCAAGATATATCCATTGTGAAACTAGTGATATTGCAGTAAGAGATATAACAATTTACAATTTGGATTCTGATAGAAACATAAACCAAATGTGTTGGGAGTGGAAAAGTTAGGGTTCAACAAAAATTAATCCTCTTTAGTTTTCAAATCTCAAACTCAAAAATTGATGAAAGGAGAACACTCACCCTTGGAGAAGGTGAAGTTAATGGCGGCCATCGGAGCTCCTACACGGTGGTTCTTCCCAACTGATTCTCACCACAAAAATAAAGAGAAAAGAAGGAAAACGTCACAAAAATGAATGAAGCATAAAAGAAGAAGAAGGAAAGAGATGTATGGTGACCGGAAAAGACCTTACTGCGGCGGAGGAAGAAAAAGGGTCAACAGAAAAGTTGCTCCTTTCGTGAAACTAATTGGACCAACGGAAAGCTCTCGTCGAGTGGAAAAAGAAAATGGTTTCATTTTCGTCAATCGGTGAGAATGGCGGCCAAGGAATCGCCGGTAAGCTGGTGGCGGTGGTTGGGTTGTTTGAAGAGAGAATTGGAGGCTGGTATCGTAAGAGAGAGGAAGAAGAGGAATGAGTCAGATTTTTTATTTTTTTAATTGGCTTTCATGATAATAATAATGGGAGGGAGAGAGAGAAAAAGGAGATAAAGGTCATTTGCCAGGGGTTGTGTTTTTTGCCAGGGGTAAACCCCTCTCTAATTGTAAGTGGTTCCTATGTCGTTTTGCCAGGGGTTTCCTTGGCATAGTCCCTGGCAAATTTGTCAGGGGTTGATGCTCCTGGCATAATTTCCTGGCAAAATGCAGAATTTCTTGTAGTGTGAGTGAAATATGGTTTGAATACTTTTAACACATTCATGTAATTTATATATGCCAAACTTGCTTAAGAATACATTGAACATTCCACTTGTTTACATTTACTATACACTTCAAAAGTCAAAAGTCATATTTCCAATGGATATGAATACAATATTTATTAATTTACATTGAGTCCCAAGATTTGGTGCAACGTAATTCTAAGAGATATAGACTAATTTGCCTTTTTGTTTGGTATGTACAGTATAATTACTTAAAAACTCTTTAAATTAATAATTATTAATTTATCGATAAATTAATAACTCTCTAAATTAATAAATTTCTCCGGTCCCGACATTATTAATTTATAGAGTTTCTACTGTATATCCTTTGGATGTTTTTTTTTTTTATTAAAATAAATAAAAGAAAATTAAAATGTACTCTAAACAATGTAATTGTAGTTTTTTCCTTAAAAAAATTATACACGTTTTTCATACCAAAAAATTAAAATTTAACACGTTTCGAAAATATAATTTTCTTATATATCTTTCTCTAAAATTGTTGTTCAAAAATAGTACATGCAACTTTTCAAAGAAAAATCAGTAGAACGGAGCCTATAAATTGCAAGTCCACCTTCATCATCAAGCCCTCATATCAAACACTCAAAACGCGAACGAAAGTTTTCATCAATATAAGATGAACGACTTACTCTCCGGTGATAACAACCACCACCACATCATCCAGATGGCGGAAACCTACACCGCGCCGGTGCAAACCCTAGAAAAATTCTTCCAAGAAGTGGAATCGCTAAAAGAAGAACTAAAAACGTTAGAAAAACTCCACACAAGCCTCAAAAACTCACACGAAAAGAGCAAAACCCTACACAGCGCACAAGCGGTGAAGGAGCTTCGTTCTGCCATGGATTCCGACGTTACTATCTCTCTGAAGAAAGCGAGACTCATTAAGGTTCGGTTGGAGTCGCTTGACCGGTCTAACGAAGCAAGCCGGAGTTTGCCGGACTGTGGACCGGGTTCATCCTCGGATCGAACACGGTTGGCGGTGGTGAGTGGTTTGAGGAAGAATTTGAAAGATTCGATGGAGAGTTTTAATGGACTTAGGGAGCAGATATCGTCGGAGTATAGAGAGACGGTGAAACGGAGATACTTTGCTGTTAATGAAGAGAAGGCAGATGATAAAACCGTTGACCTCCTCATCTCTACTGGTATTCATATTTTGCATATCATGTTTTTCTTCTTCTAATTTATTTTTTTATTTTTTTTTAGGTTCTTCTTCTAAATTTCTATTACCAATTGCAAATTCTGGTAATTAACTTTGGCTCATAAAATAAAATTATAAAAGCATAATATATCGTACTCTCCATCTTCATAATTAATTGAGTTAGAATCTAGGGCTAAGTACTTCAACTAGTGGAGCGTTGAAAGAGTTAGATGATCAAACTTTAAACCCTTGAGAAGGAAATAAAAAAAAAAACCTAATCTTACAACTTATTACTTATATTGGTTTTCAAATAATTTTTAGTTTGAATCCAAATTAACCAAGCTAGCCATATGTTGGATTTCTAGTAGAGGTTGCTAGCTATAACGGTTATGGTGGCATCGCGATCTTGGTATTCTAGAGAATCACGGTAAAATATTCGACCGATGCATGCTCAGCCGCGGTTGTGACACAATAAAATCTGTTATTTTTGCAGCTTTCACAATCACAAACCTTCTTGATGAAACATTTTTGCATTGAAAATTGAAGTTTTTGTTTTTTTAAAGAATAGTAATTTTTTAATAAATAATGCTTAAAAAGGGGACACTCGTTAACAAAAGATCCTTCTTAATATATTATGATTTTTTTTTTTGAGCAATATATTATGAATTTACCTCTATGTAATTTCTCTATTTTTACCTAATGGAAAGTTGTATTAATACTATGATGGTGGATCAGGTGAGAGCGAAACATTTTTACAGAAAGCCATCCAAAAGCAAGGGAGAGCAACAATGATGGAGAAAATACAGGAGATTGAGGAGAGACATGGTGCAGTGAAAGAGATAGAGAGAAATCTAAAAGAGCTGCATCAAGTGTTTCTGGACATGGCAGTTTTGGTCCAATCCCAAGGTGAAGAGTTGAATGACATTGAGAGCCAAATGATGCGAGCAAATTCGTATGTTAGAGGAGGAGTACAACAATTACATGTTGCTAGGAAAAATCAAAAGAATACCCGTGAATGGACATGTTTTGCCATTTTACTACTCCTAATTATTGCTTTGGTTATAATCCTCCCTATTGTTTTAAAAAATAATTAGTTGAGATTAATTAATTAATTCTCAAATGGTGGCTACTGGCTACTGTGAAGGTTGATTGATTATGAATAAAAATATTAATCAAAACTTGGTAGTCAAGTCAAGCATCACTTGTACTAGCATGAGAAAATGCATCTTTATACAGTAGTACATTATTATTTTATTTTAGTTGTGGATGTGTTTTTTGTTTGTTTGATGTACATTTATTTGAAGACTTATCAACAAAAGAAAATTTGTTCAAAGATTTTAGATTCTTCGTTTCTAGAATTAGCTGACGGCGCATGAATTAGGCATATATATCAAGCACGATTTATGCTCTCTAAAGATTTTTTTTTACTGGATTTGGATTTTTACAATAAAGCATGGTTGGTGGTGGGGATGGGCTTCTATGTATTTCGAGATAAAGAATGATGTGATAAATGAAATATGATAGGAAGAAAAAAATAAGAGATAAAAATAGGAAAATGTTACATGAACACCATTTATTCATACACCTCATTGTACATCCTATGCTTTAGGGATATTTTGATAAATTCATCTCACAATCACACTTACTCTTCTATTTGTGTGGGGTCTAGATTGCCACATGTCAGAATTTTGTGTGGGTGTAAGGGGTGTATTGCCACACAAGGGTGTACATGTATCACCACTCATAAAAATAAGTGTTGAATGAATGTAAGGAAATATAAAATGTAAATAAATCCAAAACTTTTCAAACAATGCTGTAGTTTACAAACTGTAATTGAGTTCTGAAATAAACTTTCATAGCACAATTACTTATAGTCTATAAAATAAGTTTCAAAATGTTCTAAATACCTACCAAAATTGTCCGAGTTGCTTGCTCAGTCATAAGAGTTTATATCTAATCACTTCCACTTATCACTTTGTCAATGATGTTTACAATATTGTCAATGTCATATTCGACGTTCTGAAATATATATATATATATATATTTTGGTTAAGTATTCAGTGGCTAGAATTCATGTGATTTAATCTTATATAATATATAATAATACTTGTAAGGCGTGTGAGTAGTATTTTTCATGGTGTTGGTAGCAATACTTAATTTGTTGGGGTGTTGGTATTGAATTGCGTGGGTGCATATAGTAATACCGAATGTTCAGCTCGCGCATTCTTCACTGTATTCTATTCTATCGATCCTTTTCTTCTGCAGTGAGAGGTGAAGCAACGAAGCAGACATGGCAGCTATTCGGATGATAGGTAGGTAACTATAACAGTCTTTGGATTTGATTCACTTGTAAGCAAGCTGCTTCAATCTCTATAGTAGCTGCTAATTGATAACTCTTTCTCTGAACAAATGCAGATATTGCTGTTAACTTCACAGGTCAGTCACGCATTTTATCGAACACTTTGTTTGCAGCTTCGATTAATAATAATCATCATCATATTAATTCAAAATCATTGCAGATGGAATGTTTAAAGGAATCTACAATGGCAAACAATGTCATGTTGCTGATATTCCAACCGTTTTGAACAGAGCTTGGGCTGCTGGTGTTCACCGAATCATCGTAACTGGTGGATCCCTTCAGGAATCAAGGGAAGCTCTTGCCATTGCTGAAACTGATGGTATGTCATTTTATCACTTATGAAATCAGCTTATATGATAACAATTTGACTTTATTTTATCATTTGTTATAGAAATAGCTTATTCTATTATATGATAAATGCTTACGCTATAGGCATTTAATTAAGTTGTTTATGGAAATATGGCCTTATTTTGATGATAATTTATTGATTGATCATAGGAAGACTTTTCTGTACTGTTGGTGTGCATCCAACACGTTGCAAGGTTGATTTTCTTTACTCTTTTGGTATTTTTACCTGCAGTGGTTTGATGGGAAGTGTTTGTAAATGTGACTTGGTGTTTTAATTTAGGAATTTGAGGAGAGTGGAGATCCTGAAAAGCATTTTCAGGATCTTTTGTCATTGGCTAAAGAGGGAATTCAGAAAGGAAAGGTATGCTTAAAATTTTAGCAAGTAACACAATTAGTAAACATATTTTACTTGTAACTAGATGTGCTTGAGCAGGCCAGATCCACATAGTTCTGGATCTTGAATTCTTATTGATTTGTTCAGTTCTATACATGTCACAATGTATGTTGTTATTCATGTAGTTGCTGAACTTTTGCTCTAGTTCTAAAACTACTGTCCAAATAACTTTCTGCTCTTTTTTATTTTTTATATGCAAGGTGGTTGCAGTTGGAGAGTGTGGATTAGACTATGACCGGCTTCATTTTTGCCCCGCCGAGATTCAAAAGAGGTACGTACTGTTTACCTGTTGCTACGCATGTTACTTTTGTAATCCCCCATTTAAAAAATATTAAACTATTAGAATTATTAATGAAATTTTGTTGTTGTTTGTGAATGCTAGGTATTTCGAGAAGCAATTTGAATTGGCATACATCACAAAATTGCCTATGTTTTTGCACATGCGAGCAGCAGCTGCTGATTTCTGTGAAATAGTTGAGAAAAATAAGGACAGGTATGATTGCTTGATCTCACCATTTTGAAATCTTAAATATTCAAACAATGGTGCTTTGATGTGCCTCTTGTTTAGCCTATCATTTTATTCATTTTGAGAAATGAACTTGGTCGTAAGAGTTGAAAAGTATTGTTCCAAACCTTACCTATGTTGTTTACTCTTTCAAGTTTGGGAGTTGAGGGAAAAATGATATGAAGTGTCCAATATCCATCAAAACAAGTAGCATTGATGTCATCTATATCTCATTTCTCATCATGCCTGATATACACGCTTCATAAATATTAACATAAGAATGCATTTGTTTTCTTGCTTGTAATTGATGGCATAATCACTTTGGGATGTGAAATGGACTTATTGTTTCTACTTTTATGACAGGTTCTCTGGTGGTGTCACCCATTCATTTACCGGTAGTATGGATGATTGCATTAAGCTTCTCTCATTTGATAAAATGTACATTGGTAAATCCAACTTTTCAAGCATTACCATATTTGCTAACCTATTTTAAGACACCCTGGTATGTCTAATTTTAGATTTAGCCTTTCCAAAAATATAACCAGAAGTAAACTTTTATCATGCTAATTGCAAGCTCCTAGAGATTAGAAGATGAACTTACTTTAGGAAAGATTTGTGTTCATAGTTAATTTTGTGTTTTGATATCAAAAGAAAGACAAAGATAGACGTGTGAATGGTGTGTGATTCTGATGTTTGAATACTAACACTCCAGTTAAATTCCATAAATGATACACATTTCTGATACACTGACAGGCATAAATGGGTGCTCTATGAAGACAGCTGAGAACCTTGATGTTGTCAAGGGTATTCCTGTTGAAAGAATGATGATTGAGACAGACTCACCCTACTGCGAAATCAAGAATACTCATGCCGGAATAGGTTTTGTTAAATCTACATGGCCTTCTAAGAAGAAAGAAAAGTATGATCAAGAGTGTATTGTCAAAGGCCGCAATGAGCCTTGTTCAGTTAGGTAAATGGCATGGTTTTGCTTATCAATGTGGTTATATTGCTTCAAGAAATACCTTCTTATTCATATTACTGTAGTTAAGAGTATTCAAGTTTGCACAAATTTAACCCTGGATATGATTGTTAATCTTTTGCCTTCATATTTTAAAAGACTATCCTAGAAATATGTCTGATTGACTGTAATGTTCCAGGCAAGTTCTTGAGGTGGTTGCTGGCTGTAAAGGCATCAATGACGTGGGTAACCTCAGTAGAACATTGTACCACAATACTTGCAGGTAACATAGCTTGTCTCTGGACTTGTCCGTTACCGATGTAAGTGATCACTTGCAGAATCATTGATCCTATGTGTTTGTTGGGAAAAGAAGAAAAAATTTAATTCTGATTATAAAAAGATAAATAGGAACACCTACTGGCGGGTGTCAATCCCATCTTGACCTATGCCAAATTTAGGCTGGACCAAATTTGAATCTGACTATTGGGTTGGCCTGATGTTTTATCAGTTTTTCAACGAAAAATGAACTTAAATGGAATGAATTGCCTAGTTATTAGATGCTAAGAGTTTTAATTGGTGGACTGCATCTTGGACTAGTACTAAACTACTAGTATATATAATGAAATGAACTGAATGACATGCTGCTTCTTTAATATGCTAATGTTTGATTGGCATAAAGATAGACTCTTTTGGTATACTATTCTGAAGCTCCAAGGAAAATATTGCTTTGCAGGATGTTTTTCCCGCATGACTTGGATTCTGCAGCTGATGCTCTTTTAGCTGGCGACAATTCTTCATAAACAGATTACAGATATGTTGATGACTTTGCTCTTCTCTTTGCTTTTATTCAAAGCTGTTCAGCTGCTCCATCCCCAATTCTTGAGAGAGATTACGCAGTATCCTTTGAAGTGAAACTGAAAATGCTTGTACTGCTCCTTTGCGAGAAAGGGATATATCTAGAAGTGTTTATTAGCAGTCTGACGAGTATGTGAGTGTCAGATTGTTGTATTCTATTTTAACGAACATATGATATGGAAAACTATTATGATACTTGTACCAAAAACAAAACTATTATGATAAAGGTTCCAATGGGCAGTTATATTTTTGCTTATAACAAAGGATGGATTGGAAAATTATGCCTGTTTTTTTTTATTTTTTTATTCTAATGAGTTGGAATCTCTCCATTTGTTGAGTTCAATTTTAATGTCTGTGTCCTGCCTCTGATCATAATTTTTTCTTTCTGAAAATGGTACTCAATTAACGCAGTGTTATAGAAGCCATTTGTTGATTGATAATGAGCAGTGATGGGCACTGATATAATACGGTGATTTGATTTCAGCATCGTTCTCTTGCTATTTTTTAAGTTATTTGGTTAACTTGGACAAATGCTTAATTGCACGGCATGATTTTCAAATTTATTTTAATTAATATTTGATTTAAACAAAGTGAACCCTCATACTCATACTCTGTCGTGGTACATTATGTCGTGTACTGTAGCATTGCTCTTATAAAAAAGCGGGCAATGTCAGAATATTAAGCAAGCTATTCACGATTAAAGAAAAAACTTGTTAAGCTACTTCAACATTTTATGAAATGGAACTATGGAAGTAAATCGTGTTGTCCATGTAGATTTGTGGTACCTATTAATGTTCCCATGTTACGAGTCTTTACATTTGGGAGTCTCACCTAATATGTGAGACTTATTCCCTCTCTTAATAGACCATACTTTTAGGAAGAACTCCCTTTGCATCTATTTAAACACTATTTTATACCCTCAAGAGAAGGTTATCATTTCAATATACGATCACTTTGAATAAATTATTATCCCATCATACTCTGGAAGCTTGCTCTTCACAATTACAAATCATATAATTGACATCAACCCCTTATCACAACTGCCAGAAAGCCTAGTTAGTGTATAGGAGGAAAAGGCTAAATGACGTGTATTTTGTGGGCAAAACTTTGATCAATCATACTTCACGTGCTGGCACTAGACACCAATTCCGAGCTTTCAATGTTGTTTTTTGTATTTTCTTCAATTACTGGAGGAGATGGAGATGTCCTCGCTGCAGCCAAATTCAATCGCAATGGCCTGCCTTGAACCTCCTGAAAACATTGCATCACATTTGCAAGGAACGAGGTAACATAGTTATATCGAGATATCATAAAGACCAACTTGAAATTGCAAAAATTTGCCAAAACTGTTCTTACCACACCGTTCATGGCGTTCAAAGCAGCCTCTAAATGCTCAGCAGTTTCAAAAGTGACAAATCCAAAACCCCGAGATCTTCCATTGTCCCTCTCATAGATGATCTTAGCACCCAATAAGCCCGGCTGTTCATCAAAGGCATCTCTAAGATCCTGAGAGTTCATTCCCCAACCAAGGTTTCCAGCATAGATCTTGTGAGGGCTGTCTACAAAGCCTCTGTAGCTGTTCCTTACTTTTTGCCCCATTACTAACCTTTCACCTCCTTTTGGCACTTCTGGAAAGTTTACCTTAGCACTCCTACCACCAACTTGCTGTATATCATTGCAAAAAATAACATTAGCATTGAACTTTGCATACAAACAACTTACTGTAAATTATTACAAAAAATAACATTAACACCGAACTTTGCATAAAACCAACTATAAAAGATCCTGATAAATTGATTATTTAGATTAGAAAGCTCAGTTATGATCAAAGCTTTGATTAGAGTATAGCTTCTAGATCAGAGGACTGGGGCTTTAAATAAAGGTCTGCAGCCGCGATATGGCGGCTGCGACAGAACAGTTTTTTAGGTTGCCAAAACTGCAAAACGATTCTGATTTGAGGCCACATGGGCCGCATTTGGCTGCAATTCTCTGTCATATTGTCATATAAAGGATTGTGACGCGAACATAACCATTACTGCGACAACTATTAAAAGAAAGAGATATATTTGCTGGATGAATACTTTACCATCCAAAATGATGAAAGACACAACAAACTAAAATTGGAATCTCAACTACTTATATAACCAACATTGTTTTGACAAGTCACAATAGTAAATACTTGTGTTCTATACATATTAAGAACAAACAGTAGAAAAATAAAAGACCACCCTCCTATGCAACCTGAATCAAATGAAACTAAGACTTACAGAGCCATCAAACATTCGAATTGCTTCTTTAGCTTCTTCAGCACTTTTCATCGTAACAAATGCAAATCCTCTGCTTCTGTCGGTAAGTCGATCATAGACAATCTAAAAAATTCAATCAAACAAAACACACATAAACATTCGATCATAGACCATATCTTTTTTGAATTTCCCAATCAAACACTAAAATGGAAATATTAAAAAAAAAAAAAATAAAAAAGCAAAATAAAATAAAATAAAAACCTCAACAGACACAACTGTGCCAGCTTCTGCAAATATATCAGCCAATTGTGAAGAAGTCATTGAAAACGGCAAATTTCCAACATAGAGTCTTCCAGCATCGTCTGAGGTTGTTACTTTCTGTTCTTCATCTTGCTTTGGTTTATCAGAGGTTTCTGGTTCTGGTTCTTGTTGTTGGGAAATAATGGTGTCTTGAGATGTTTCAAATTCATCTGTGGCAACAAATGGAGGGTGAAGAGATTGAAGTGGGAGAGATGAAAGAATAAAACTTTGAGACTTGAGGGTGAGATTGAAGGGTTTATGGGAAATGGGTGTTTGAGGGAAGTTGGTGGTGGTGAGAGAAATGGAAGAGTGTGTGAATGAGAGGTTGTTGATTCTATTGAAGATTGAAGATGAAACATAAGCTGTTGAAGTAGCCATTGTATTTTTTGAGTGTTCAAGAATTGAGTAGTGAAATGTGGCATCAATTGTTTGATAGGTGACAAAGATAAGGTTTGCTTGTAATTTGCAAGTCCATTTCTTCCTCTTCCTTCCATCCTTTAACGGTTTTGCGGTAAAACGAAATTTATTTTATACCAAGCAAAAACTTATTTACCCATTTTTATACTCCAAAATCTCAAAAAAAATAAGAATTTTATTTTAAAATATTTTTATGACATGTTTTGAGTTCTTATAACGATGTTTTTTTTATTGGTAGCATGATTTAAAATATATAATGATTTAGGTAAAAACTTTTAATTAAGAATCCATATGAACTTAACTCAGTTGGTAGGGATATTATATATTAAATGCAGGGGCTAAGTTTCGAACGCCTGACACCCACTTCTTCACATTAAAATGTGTGAGCTCTAGCCACTAGACTACTTGACAAAAAAAAATTAACAAAGAATGATCAGTGTCGCTTTCCTAACTGTATTTTTAGGTGAGTATACAATTGTTATTACATTTTATTAATGTATTTTTAGGTGTGTATTATCTTGAATTACAATTTTTTTTTTTTTTTTGCATCTGTATGGTATCGTAATTGTATAATGCAAAATAATTTATTCAATGGTTTGAAAGTTCTTAGAAAGTATATCAAGTTCTCATTGCTCTAGCTTAACGAAGATGCTACTAAAATTATAATAAAATGTCCACTTCAGATAAACATATCTAAGTAGAATCTATGTTCCACTTCTGTAGAATCTCTCTTTTTGTTTGACTAATGTAGAATCTCTTTTATTAAAAAACAGTGATTTGGATATTATGTGATGTGATATACCATTACCAAATGAACCTAACAACTAGAGCCCCATAAGTATTTCTTGTATAGAATATATTGCTTGTCAATTGTCATTAAAGAACCGTGTTTTATAAAACTTGCTCATAATCCATATTAAACTTCATGCTAATGGGAAGAAGTTTTGTTGGTAGTTTGTTACCATGAGCATCTGGCTTCCATGAATAACCCCTTCTCAAAAGGGCCATGAACAACCCCAAACTAGTTTTTATTTTTATAGCTTACATTTTTCAACCAATAACATAGTGCCAATCAAAACGGTTACAACTATTTGCTGTACTTGCCAATTTCCAAATGCAAAAGACAATAAAATTTTGACATTGCCAAAGAAGAGAAATAGTGAAAATACAAACCAGTGCTTTTATTTTTCCAACAAAGATCTACAGATCATAGTTATATGATACATTGCTCCCCAAAGTCAGAAATACATAAATAAAACACCACATTAGACATTACTAAAACCACACATAACTAGAATTAGAAATTAGTGCCTTATTCACACCGAAAAAGACACTTAATAGCCTTCTGTAACAGGATAATCATACCAAGTTTTATAACTAGAATCATAATTTTAGTGCCTTCTTTTCACATCGAAAAAGACACATAGTAGCCTTCTGTATTAGGATAATCGTACCAAGTCTATCCCGTGTAAAAACACAAAGACAGTTTACTTAAGGTACGTTGAGCCAAGGATGATTTGCCAAAGTAATGAGCCAGGATGAGTTGCCAAAGTAATGAGCCAAGGATGGATTGCCTAAGACCAAACGTCAGGACGAGCCTATAGTCATCTGGTCTTATCAAGGACAGGGTTTGGTACAATATCACACCAAACCCACTTGATTCTTTACAAAATCAAGCTTTAAGGTTACAGCAGTTGCCAGCTGCAACCCATTTGGTCGGCATGATAACACCACGCCCACCATCGATCATGTCTGCCATAGAGAGGACAGAAGATCCAAGGTGATCGACGGTAAAGCTGTCATGATTTCCCCTCGAATACAAACTAGTCACCTCTGATCCAGAAATATTTGGACTGCTTCCATTAGTTTCCTTTGAAGAGTTTAAAGTTCCAACATCAGATTCAAGGAGTTCAGAACTCTGAGAACCACTGAACTGCAATTGTTGACCGCCGAATTTATGCACTTTACTTCCAGTTTTACCATCTCCATTGGCAGATTTCTTTGTGTTTAAGAAACGACCACCACATCCTCTCGGTCGCCGCATTGCATGGAGATGGCGTGACTCGTGCATGTAGGGCTGTAAGACAAACAAAACTCAGATAGCTTAAAAAAAGCAAAAAAGATGCAAAACTATTGCACTAGTAAAAGTTTATACTTAGCAAAGAAAGTGATTTTTGAGTCATCAAAGGAAAGTGCATGTTGAAGTTTGTTATTAACATTCTTGGTTGACTTCTTAATCAAAGAACAAAGTATAAGATCATTGAAGCTTGGATCTTTCAATACAGAATGTCTAAGAATTTTGTAATTTATTAAATAAAGTTCAACTTACAATAAACGTTGTTTCATGATTCCTCATATTATTTCTGCTTGAAAAAAATAAAAGGATAACAGTGCATTGTAGCAGCATATAGCTAACAGAAAAAGTGTTCACTCAACTTTATTCCTTTCAAATATCTTCATAAGTAAGGTCTCAAGTTTGAGTTTTGTAAATGAAAAAAAAAAAAAAAAAATAGCACAAGAAAACCTTGTTTCTTGAGTAAATGCATCCTATTGGACTAAGAATAATCAAAGTCAAAATAGATTCCAGAAACAAGACAAAAAGAAAAACTTCAATGAAGACAGAATCTGGGACTATCATGCATGGAATCATACCTTGTTACGTTTAATCAATTTGTGACCAAGTACAGCTTTGGCGCGGGACTGCCGGCGTCTAATGATTCCATTGTATTGCTTAGCATTCACATAAATCGGTCCATCATCAGATGTCATGTTAAGGGGCAGCATAATACGTCCCTACATTGTTACATAAAAACATACATGAATTAGTAAGCAGTGAAAAGATTTATAGCAGGCCATCAATTGATATGCAAAAGCATGTTGAGAGCATAACATAGTTTTATAAGAAGCTTGTGAAGTAAAATACACACTTGAATTTGAGGTCCATAGGTTGAGATGAGTCCATAAAATTGATCTGCATAAGGATACTTTGTACAGATCTACAATTGGAAACATACCAATCATAAGTGAAACATGTCTACAAACTAAATACTAAATCATCAAAGTACTTAGATCAAATACATGTACTTTTTTGCTTATTTAAAAAACTGCAGAAGTTATTTTGTAGAGAAGTCTAACCATAGGTTGACCAAATCCCAGCTCAAAGCGATTCGGGGTATCAGGGACTGCCGACTGCAATGATATGGCTGTATGAGGCTTTTGTGCATCACCTGACATCTTAAAATCATCTGAAGAGGAAACATTTGAAAGTTGGTATGTGAAGTACAAAAAAAACTGTCAATTCTAATAATTGAACAAAAGAGACATTTTCTCTTATTATGACTTGGTCCTTATAATTTCACTCAATTCAGTTTAGTCCCTATAGTTTAAAACCATTTGAAAGAGTTCCTATAGTTTCCAAACAATAAAAAATGGTCCCTATATATTGGACTTGCTTTGTTTCCTTATTAGGGTAATTTCAGGAACTGAATGAGGACCATTTTGCATTATTGGAGTGAAATTATAGGAATCTAATAGGACCATTTTTGCATTGTTAGAAAATAATAAAATACTTTTTAAGGGTTTGGAACTGTAGGGACTAAAAGTGAACATGGAGTGAAGTTATAGCAACATAATGAGTAATTAAACATTTTTATCTAGTTAGATAGGGTGCAAAGTATCCTCTTCAATAATCTCAACGAAGACATTTTTAGCTTTTTTTCTCCAATATAAGTCAGTTGGGAGGGACAACATAACCAGAATGCAAAGATTTTTTATTTTTTTTATTATCACCAACTACCTCAAAAAATGTATGGCAAAAAGGTGCAAAGCAACCAATTTGTGATGTGTGTGTGTTATAGACTTAGGTCCTGTTTGGATAAACACTTATTGCATAAACACTAATCATATCGGTGCTTATGTATTAGCTATTTCTATAACCAAAGATAAAATTAAGTTAAACTGTTTTTGTAAGTAATCATTTATAACCTATGGACAAGTCATTAGCTGTTTCCGTAAGCTATAACAAATAAAATAAGTCAATTCAAACAGACCCTAATAGTCAAAACTTTACCAATAGTCGATATCAATTACTATTTTGGTGTAAATACAAGTGACCAAATAATACAACTCAAATATTCAATTACTTCCATTTTTTTTCTTCAAATTATTGCCAGTGTTCGTGTCGATGTTGTGTCAAGTGTTTGTACTTAATAGGAGATACATCTACAATCAAATTACATACCTGGAAAGATGGTAAAGTGATTGGTATGCCCTTTTCCAAACACATGTTCAGTTCCTCTAGCAGATTGCTTACTTGAAGCAAGTTGGTCAACAACAGACATAGGTGGCTCCAATGAAAAGGATTTGATTTGGCCACCAGACTCACCATAAAGGGATTGAGATCCAAAACCACTCCACCATGGTGCAGCAGCTGAATTATTAGTACCAGATGATAATTGCCCCACAAAATTGTGTGCAATTCCTTCATGTTCTTTCAGATAAACAGTTTGCATAGCCATAACTCCAAAATTAATCTTTCTAGTATCAAATAAACAACTTTCTGCAATCAAAGATTGAAAAAATAATTACCATGACAATATTCATTTAAAAAAATTTAAGGAAGAATTAGCATAAATAGTACTATGTTTTACCTCAGATTTCTATTAAGTCTTCAGCATAAAGGTCTTGAAGCAGAAGCTGGATTGAAAAACATACCAAAAAAAAAAAAAAAAGAAATTAAATTTCAACAAATTATCAATAATCAATAATATTAATAGTACTAATACTAATAATAATAAGTTTAAGATAAGTAGAAGGAGACAAAAATAAGGTGGGAATTACAATCAATGAAAGATACAACTCAACAACAATTCCAACAGAAAAGTACAACAGAAACAACCATAAGTACAAAAAAAAACATGACCCAGATACATAAGCCAAAAAATCAAGCTATAGAAACAAGAAAAAAACCATCTTTATTTTTTCAAAAAAATTATATAAATCTTCCCTCCCAAAAAAACATAAATTTCCAAATAACATAAAAATCAAATTTTTACAAGACCCTTTAACTTGAAGAAGAAGAAGAAACAAAGAGAAAGGAAACCAACATGTTAGATTGAGTTGTAGAAGCAGAAATGGTTAAACCCCATTAGATTGGAGCCATGTCGGTATAATATGAAGCAAAGTACACACAAAGAGGAGAGAGAGAAAGTGGAAGTGAAAAAAGAAGAAGAAGAGAGAGAAAGATGAGTGAGTACAAACAAATATTAATGGAAAAAAAATGATTCACCAATGAGATTTAGTTTTCATGCATATATCAAAAGAGGACCTTCCACCTTCATTTAGTATTATTTGTCTTGTTAATATTTTTTTAATCTTTTTAAATGGATTATAGAATCACTCCTCTTTCTCTCCATCACATTAATCTAAAATGTAGTAGTTCAAAATAGTCCAAAAATTTGCACTAATTATTTTTTTACATATCTTTTGCACCTTTTTTTTTTAACATTGTTAAACTAAAATAGAATGAGGAAAGAAAATATTGGAGATGGTGCCAAACTATACGACATTAATTTTTTAAAACAACCACTCATCTATTTGTGGAAGTGCACCTTAAATGTTTTCTAGTTTTATATTCTCACTAATGCAAGTGGAACATGTTCTTCTTGATAAGTTTTAGATATTTGAGGCGTGGTCCTAACTAAGTTTGCAAAGTTACATGCTTAGCTAGCTCTAATTATATATGCATATAGAGTTTGGCTTATGAAAGCAATAAAAATGAATCTTCTTATATTATTATCCTATAGTATTATATTATTCTCTTTATAAAACATTTATAACTTTGATAAACATTTATAACTTTACGTCAAAAAAGAATTATAACTTTGATAGAGATTTACTTTTTGAGTATCTATGGATAAAATTATGAATAAGATTTCTGCATAGTGAAATCATAGAAAATTTAATATAGAATGATATCTATGGAGGTGTGTACATCAAAGAATATATTGTAGATAATAATTAACTACCCATTAGTATTAGGGTGAACATGCATCTTAATAGTTGATTCATCATGAACCACCAATAAATATCTTTACATACTGTTGGTGAAAAAATTTGTGCTCAATATCCATTTGTAGGGGTTCCTCTCAAAAAAAAAAAAATCCATTTGTAGGGGTTCCTCTTAATAGTTGATTAGTCTGTAACACCGTTTTAACGTAGATGTGTCTTTTGCAAGGACGTAGACCTTTTTTCTTTTCTTGTCCTTTCTCTCTCTTTTTCTTTTTTCTTTTTCTCATGTAACAAATAAAATATATTAATATCCCATCAAGTTAGCGTCTCAATTCCTTTAAAATTACAAAGAATAGGTCACAAACTATTTTGATGGATTAAAAATAGTTTATAAATTATTTATTATACATTATAATTCAATAAATAGGAAAGAATACGATAGTTTATGAACCAAATGGATGATTTATTAAGAAAAAAATGTTTGAATAACATTTTAGGTTGTATGAAGGTTTGTATCAAAATTCTCAAATTAGTTGTACTGCCCTTGGTTATACTTTTTTGGAGGAGAAAGTATTAATTCATAAGATTGTGGAAAAGTTTGGCCTTTCAAAAGTTGTCACTTTCTCTTGAAAGTTATTTTTAGATAAAATTCTTACCAAAGCAAATCCATTTTGTTGGAAGCAAATCCATTTCTAGACGTATTTTAGTTCTTTAATATGGAATCAATACATGTGTTTTGTTCTCTATTTACGCACATTTGTATGTATACAAATGTAGAAGCATGTCTCTTGGTGCTCCCGTTTGAAACTACACCAAAGAATAAAAATCATACACATGCAAGTCTAATGCCTTCACGCTTCAACTTTGGGTTATTTTACAAAGCCGGCCATATATTTATTTTTAGATGCTAGAATTATAGAATATAAGTATATAGTAAGAACAATAAGTGATTTATACTATACTTTGAATAAGCTCTAGGAGCCGTTTGAATTTTGATGATGTGTAGATTATGTTCCCTTCACCTTAGACCATTGATTTAGTTTTCATATAGCCGGCTAAATTGTTTTTAATTATGTGACCAAAATTGTTTGCCTAATTAAGGTACTCTAAGTAACTTTTATTATTTATATCATTCCTTTTGTGGTAGCCATGTGGCTCCTTTTTCATCACCTCTTGTTACTTTTCCCTCCTTTCTTTCTTGATAAGAACATTGTCGCCTAACCAACAATTTTATACATTGCATAAATGCAAAACCATATATAATCATTGACCACTAACTAAAAAGAGAGGCCTTTTATAAAATCAATTTGATAAAGATAGAGGAAAGGACCACACATCCTTGTTTTAGAGTGATTTTAACCGAACACTGAACACTCATAAACTTTTTTCTTAGATTGGAACAATATACACGTACACTGTCTTTTTCTTTTTTGGATGAGAAATGCAGGAAATACATATGGATCTTTATTTTTTGATGAAATATTGGGATATTTTATTCTTCTTTCACCATGCTGTCATGTACTATGTTCTAATTTGTTTTTTTGTTGTCTCTAGATTAAATTTAAACATGAAACTGTCAATCAATTTGTTGGAAATTAATAATATTTAAAAGAGAATCCCGTACCGATTAAGTACTGTATGGTCTCGGTATATATTCTTCCTAACCCTAAAATAATTTTCGAAGAAAACTTTAGCATCTTTGAAGTACTATATAGTTTTTTTTTTTTAAGAAGTGAAGTACTATATATAGTTAAATACCAATAATAGCGTTACTCTTTATTTTACCTTTTTGATATTAGAATCTCTTTAATTTTTATGCTAGGTTGAGGAATCAAATATAATAAAATTATTTTGAAACTTGTTAGAACCCTTTTAAAAGTGTAAACAAAATGTTTTTCTAAATACAAATTTTTTATTTTTCTTAATAAGTGCATCAGATGCACTACTTAACATGATCCTTATTTATATTATGTAATAAACTAAATAAGTATTGTACAATGAGTCGAGAATATCATGTAGTGATTCACTGCCTGTTTATGTTAAGCGATCACAAAAATATTATTAAAACCTCGGTTACTTACGTGCCTTAGAGAAAATTATCATATGAATGTTTCATGTCTTTTGACATAAGTGAATTATTAATGTTATTGATACACAGACTTCAACATTTTGGAACAAGCTTAAATCAAGCACTCTGACCTTTTTATTGCGCTTTACATCTATTCATATGATAAAATAAAAAAAATAAAAAAAATAAAAAGGTACTCTTGTAAGAAGAAAGAAATGCTTGGAAAAGCTTTAAAAAGTCAATCTTAAATTTGCACAATTCAAATCCATCATTTCTTGTGTTTCTTTGAACTTTAATTTCATCCTTAGTTATTAATTGATTAGGGTTGGAACAATTCAGCAGGAGATTTTGGGCTAGAAAGAGAAATGAATGAGAATCTCCAACCTTGTATAGCTGTTGGAGGGAAAAGAACGAATGACTTATGATTAATATCTATTTATTTGTGTATTATAAAATTGGGTTAAATATTTTCTGGTCCTTATAAATATGTCAATCTTTTGTATTAGTCCTTCTAAAAAATTCTTCAACTTTTAGTCCTAAAAAAAAATATTCTTCTTCACTTTTGGTCCCTCTTTTAAAGTAAACCCATATGTAGAATTCATATTTTTAAATAAAATTTTGCAGAAAAAAGTATAATAT
The DNA here is from genome assembly GCF_003473485.1 of Medicago truncatula. Taxonomy (NCBI): domain Eukaryota; kingdom Viridiplantae; phylum Streptophyta; class Magnoliopsida; order Fabales; family Fabaceae; genus Medicago; species Medicago truncatula. The sequence goes on from NC_053048.1 coordinate 50,344,381, forward strand.
TATAAGGATCTCTCCCAAAAAAATAGAATTTTTTACTAAAACATTAATTAAATATGAATTTTTATATTTTTGGCTTTGAAAAATTTATATTTAACTCATGTTTTGTTAAAAAAAAAAAATTGGAGCGATTTTTACAATATTCTATACATTTCATTAAAAAATACAAAAATTTAGTTAAAAATTGGGACCGAAAGTAGTGATTGAAAAATTTATAAGGACTAAAAGTTGAAGGAAAATTTTCGAGGGACTAAATCGAAGATATATTTTTAGGGACCCAAAACATATTTAACCTTATAAAATTTCCCAATCAAATTTTGTGTTTCCTTGAATTTGAAACTTTTATTGTATGTTTATAAATTGACGTTCAAAATCACACACTATAATTTTGTTAAAGTTAAAAGTGTAATTTTCGACAAGATTATAGTTGAGATTTTATCACTCTCATAGTAATTCCTAACATGCAGTCCTACAAAAAGTAATAAATCCACACACTAGGAGTAAGACTATCCTCCATTTATCTTTCGATTTTTCCCTTTCCTTCGAAGCTTTCTCTTTCATTCGATTACATTGCTATCTTCTTAACCTAGGAGCAAAAAAGCTAGTCACTTGGATCAAATTAAGATTTTCATATTAGAGCTTGCTAGCGAATTTATGAAAACAACATAAAAAATGAAAATAATACTAGTATATATTTACTAAGGTTTGATCGCCATAATGTACACTCTAAGAAAAGAACAAGAGTTTTAAATGTGAGTAAACCCTAAAATAAGAGTTAGTCTCCTAATTAGCTCAAATATAAAGCTGTGAAGTGTTGGAGTGAAAAGGTTTTAATTCTTTATCCAAAACAAAACAAAAAAAGGGTTTAGTTACGGTAGTTTATAAAAAGTTGCATTCAACAATAAAACAGAAAACAATTTTCAAAACGAAACATTTCTATGACAATCACACTTCAAAAGGTCATGCATATCAATGACATGTCTCCTAGATCTATGAATGTTGAGTTTATGATGATTGGTTTTGCCATTCAAAAAGACTTGGCGGCGCAGCTTGTTGCCCCTTTTGCATTCTATTCAAGTGTAAATAATGGTTTATATATATATATATATATATATATATATATATATATATATATATATATATATATATATATATATATAGGGATAGGATCAAATGACACCAAGGTGTCAAATTAAGTTTGACATCAAATCATAACCATTAATCCACTTTAATCTGACGTCTCTCATCAAATCATTAAATGCTCACATGCCTGAACAAATAATCCAAATTTTAATTTTAGAAATAATTTATTCCTTCTTTTCTTGATTAATTAATTACTTACCGTTTTCATTATATTTTGCCATTTGATTTCTCCTACTAATTTTTTTTGGAGATTCTATTTTTTACTAATCTTTGTATCGGGTGTTCTAGCATTTGTGTTTTGCTTTCGCTTAATAGCATATGTTCTTTTTAATTTTTTTGGTGCAGTCGTTCAATAATTATCTGTGGTGCTCTTTATAAATCAATTTCTTTGGGTTCATCTAAGAAAAATAAAAATAAAAAAGGTTTCTAAAAAAAACAAGGATGACGGGGAATAGTGCAAATAAATCATAATAATACCATAGAGAATTTTTGGTAAATAATTAATCAAGAGAAGAAAGAAAAATTGTTTCTAAAATTAAAATTTGGATCATTTGATCAAGCATGTGAGCATTTAATGAATTGATGATAGACGTTTGATTAAAGTTGAATTAATGGTTATGATTTGGTGTCAAATTTAATTTGACATCATGGTGTCATTTGATCCTATCCCATATATATATATATATATTTGAAATTAAAAAAATATGTAGGAGTATACTGCTTGGCCCTAAAAATTTATTGCCCTTCCCTCAATGTTATATAGGTATATTTTATAAATCTTTTAAGAAAAAATTATGTGAAGTGTTAAGTGGAATGAGGCGTGGCTCATATGATTAAGCCGCGTGGACATGGTGACCCAAAAAACTGAATGGTGAATGGCCCATTCAAGTGGAAATCTAAGCAAACAAATTAAATGTAAAGGCAAAAGATTAAGAAGAGGTTTGTGTGTTTTTTTGTATTTTGGTGATTTGATTTGCATTCCACATCGGATATACTATATAATATATGGATACACAGCTATCGTTGCACTTACTAAAAGTTTAACAGATATTATGTGCTACTCGATCGGTTTCTTTCTAGTTGTGTATTAAGATTATTTATTTATTGTTCTAGAACGCAACTTTAGGAACCTTGCTCGCAATGTGTTGTGTTCAAGCCCGGGGTATTATTCCTGGTTTGGATCCGACTTATCTAAAATGAGAAAATTAAAGGTAGATATTATAAATACATTATAATAAATAATGATGAGTTTGTAATAATAATAATCGTTGATTTTCTCATTTTACAATTTCTTTATTAGGGCCTTAATGTAAGGTAGGATCCGCACATGATTTCAACAAACATAACTCCAATATTTTTAGGTGATTGGTCCTTTTTTAAACTATTGCCACCTCTTGAAATCATGTGCAGATCCTACCTTACATTAAGGCCCTACAACTGGGTCGAGTTATGTTCGTTGAACCAAATACCATATATGGGTTTAGTTCAAATCATGCATCTTTGAACCTAGTCGAACACTAAAGACCATGACCCGAGTAATGAGAGAGTGGCCGAGTCTCTTTTGTTACAATATATAAATGTTGTTTCTTTACCCTAATTTCTTATAAAACTTGTAACTAGTAGTTATTATCATACTCTTTTCACTTTTCCTTGTAATAAATAATTAATAATATTATGATAAAATATTAATTAATAATAGGTTGAGCTTTGAAAATAAAAGAAAGAAAATAATTTTACAAAAACTACAGCTAAGGAAAGGAGGGAGTACGTGTAGATAGGCCAATGGAACTTTCGTTTGCTTTTTGAGTTAAGATAAAATAAAAACAAAAGCGAGTTGTGGTGTGCGGAGAAAGAGAGTCCATTATTCATGCATTCATTCCTAAAAGTTTGTTTGCATCATGTTCTTGTCCTCACGTCTTTCTTTTTTCTTTACAGGTTTGTCTTCATGTTTTGTCCGTACACCATTTGGCTTTTTTCTAACAAAAATATAGTAGTTATTTTCTTACAACTCATAATTATTTTATTCAATTTTGATTTTCTTGCCATGGGAACCATTAACATTAAAAATGAGCATAGGTAGAGTGGTCCAATCTGTATGGGGTTCTTCTCTCCCATGTCTTTCATATTAGGGGATTTATTTGAGGTCTAGTCTATGAACCGATGATTTTCAAACATTTGAGTCAAGAGATTTATATATTTAATATACTAATGATTTGAGGGAAGATGTAGCATTCGTAGTTGACCTTAATTTACATTTATACTTTCTTTAACCTTCATGATCCAACAGTAATACCAAAGCTGATGATTTGATTACATGCGATCGACTCTTGGTGTATTGGAAGTTTTCTTAATAATGGTGGTTAAAAGGTGTGTCATGTCGTTGCATGTGAGTTAAAGATGGTGCAAATGTAGGTGGATAAAAATCTTTCACTTGAGGAGGAGCATATAGAAAATTGTTGATGTATATTAAGTCTGAGGAAGAGTCTCGCTTAGATTAAAAAGTAGATGTTGAGCAACATATGAAAGTCACTACAAAAAAACTTGGATTTTCTGAGGAACAAATATCTTGAGAAACGCCTGAAATATCCTTAGAAAATGAGTTTTTTGAGGAACTTGGTTGATTGGAAAAACAATTTCCGATGAGCCTTTCTTTAAAGAAACTTCGTTTTCTAAGGAATTGCTTGCACAAAAAGTTAACTGCGGAATGTACTGGCACATGATTTAATTGACATTCATGAGGAACATTTTATCGGAAATGTGCACCAAAATTATTCATATCCTCTGGTCTGAGGGGCATGGCTGAGATCAACAAAATATAGTGATAAATGAAGCAATGACTAAAATTACAAACATACACTAACTAATTACACAATTACTAAAATTTAAATTATTAAGATTTAAGTTTATAATAATAGATTTAAATATGTCAAAAGTTAATATAGATTAATAAACTTAAAATGAAAAATTTAACAAATTTATAATTTTGATTCAAAGTACAATAAGTAAAAAAATATTCATATTTATCTTAATAGATTGATCTGATAGACCTAAAATATTTTTATTATGGCATGTGGTTTAACCTTTTTAGTTAAATAAACTTATAAAAATATCATAATCTTCTTTATTTCCACCCTTGATATTAAGTTGGCACCTGACTCTAAATACCACCTATTTGAAAGAGTGTTTATTTGGTATGCCCTCCTTGGTGGCGCAACGTGAGCACCTATTTGGTACTAAACGTCCTATATAGAGGTGGTCTCTTCCTTATGACAAATTAATGTAGATTAGTAATCTTAAATTGAAAAATTTAACAAATTTATAATTTTGATTGAAAGTACAAAATTTAATACAATTAACAATAGTAAAAAAAATATTCATATTTATCTAAATAGGTTGACCTGATAGAGCTAAAATGTTTTTGTTATGGCACGTGGTTTAAACTGTTTAGTTAAATAAACTTACAAAAATATTATAATCTTCTTTGTTTAAAATAAAACTTGGGTTTGACGTAGGCTAAGACTGTGTTTGGTAACATAAAAAAGCTAGCTTATAGCTTGTTGGATTAGCTTATAAGCTCGTTAGACGAAAACGTTGCGTGTTTGGTAACAAGCTTTTTTCATGAGCTTATAGCGTTTTTTGAAAAGCTATTTCAAATAGTTTTTTAGCTTATAGCTGGTAGCTTTTTATATTTTCTTCCAACTTTAACCCTATTAATTTAAATTAATTATTTTTTTAATTAAACAATTACTCATGTTCATCTTTATAACCGCCCCATTTTGTCCCTTAAAAAAAATGCCATGTTGTTTTTTTTTTTAAGGAGCAATTTATATATATATATATATATATATATATATATATATATATATATATATATATATATATATATATATATATATCTGTGTGTGTGTGTGTGTGTGTGTGTATTTTTTTAAGGAAATGTTTTATATTTTGCTATAACTTACCTGCCGTACAACACACAAAAAATAACTAGCCTATTTTTTCTTTAAAGAAAAAAATAATTAGTCTATTGTACGTTGTAAAATTTTATATATTTTATCTCACATTCCACGTTTCTCTTATTTTTGGGATTCATAAAGCAGAGATTAAAATTGTCGGTGAATATTTTTTTAGGATTAAAGGTTGAAGAATTTTTTTATGGAGACTAAGACCAAAAGTTTGAATATTTATAGGGACCAAAAACATATTTAACTATAATTAAAAATATTAAAAATAAATACACAAAAAAAATGCGTGTCTATATGTATATTAAAAAAAAAAAAACATGTCCTTTTATGTCATTTTATACTTATCAGCCACTTCAACAACTAATTTTACCAAACACATTATTTTTAATAAGCAAGCTTTTCAGCTATAAGCTATCAGCTATCAGTCATCAGCTACCAGCTAGCTTTTCAGCTATCAGCTAGCTTATAGCTTATTTTTACTTTACCAAACAAAGCCCAACTAAACCAAGACTGATGTAGGTCGAATGTCTGGTCTATTTCCACCCCTAATATTAAGTTGGCACCGGACTCTAGATACCACCTATTTGGAAGAGTGTTTATTTGATGTGCCCTCCTTGGTGGCGCAACGGGAGTTCCTGTTTGGTACCTATAGAGGTGATCTTTCTTGTGACAAATATTATGTTCATAAATAATGATATTTTTAAACAAAAGCATGAAGAATATATTTATCAAATAAAATGAACCGAAGCTACGTATATGTCATCAAAGATGTTTGAGACATAAAACAATTACTAAAAACAAAATAAACCAATGATCTGATAGATAAAGAAACATCATCGTCATTGCCGTCACTGTCTCTATATATCTTTATTGAAAACTTGAACGTACAAATTCAAAACAAATAAAAAAGAGACATTTATGTTATAAAAGATCATTCATATTGCTGAATGAAGATTCAATGGTAGTCATGATCATCTCAAGCCACTCAAACATAAAGTAATATTGCTTGAATACGTCCAAAATTAACATATTTTTTGACGTCATTAATTATGGAAAGGTGGCGGAGGCATGTTGGCCTCTCTACAGGCTTGAAAAAGAGTAGCATGGTAGTAGTAAAGAAGAAAGCCATGGCAAAATTGTTTGTCTTTCTTTTTTATCAGTTTTAGAGAGGATCACTGTGTAATGATATTAGTGGAGAAACAATTGTTTAGCAAATTAAAGCATAATAGCTCACACAAGGCAAGAAAAGTCAGCATTTACATAGAGCAAATTGTGGATTAAAACTACATGACACAGCATTTACATAAATCAATAACTTCTCATTACACACTGCTACTGCTGAGAGGAAGAGGAAGAAGGCAGCCAATTAAAGTCTCTTTTTCTTCTTCTCTTTCACAACATTTAATGGGGAGTGAGTAAGAGATGTTAGCACAATTAATTTAATAAGGATGGGGAATTACATTCATGCCCATAGATTTAATCATTAATTTTTTGTTTACAAGATTTAATTAGGAGTATATTTTAATGTAAAGAAAACAGAAAAAAGGGTTTTTTGGTCTTAACCAAAAGGGCATGTCTCGCTAATTAAGAGGAGTACACTATTTTATTGGATGAAATCTAGAAGTGGTGAGATTCACGTGAATTTTACTCAACATAGAAAAGTGAATATTATAAAGAAAGTATTCCTAACATTTCTCGTCTTGCTAAAATAGACTTTCATATAAAGGAGTGAGATTGCACCCAAAAATAAAATGGTCTATATTTTAACATACCCCATTTATAATATATATATATATATATATATATATATATATATGGTCTAAAATGTATCATATTTTGTGGTCTAAAATATAAACAAAAATTAAATAATTCAATCCATTTAAGTTTAATAGTTTACTCTTTTATTTTGTTTTTTATCCGGGCCTTTCTCAATATTTAAAAAAAAAAGTACATTTCATATTTTTTTAGCTTTAGTTTGGTCATTTAGCTTTTCAAATTTTCAATTAGGCTTTTTTTTTTCAAATGTGGTCCCTCTTTCATTTTTATGTTTCGAATTCCTTATTTTGTAAAAGTTATATCAACAGAGTTCTTTTGCTTCAAAATGGTCTTTATCAATACGGGGTGACACATTTGACAATAATCAGACCTCTTCAACACATGAACATGAATTTAATTTTTGGGTTTGGTGCGTATGAAATAATACTTGTTGGGAGATATGAGTATCTTAAGTGAATATTTGTACAATGAAATATTCGTATCTAGCTCTCGGTTGGGGAATATTCCTGAAATATTTAAATAAATTTATATTTTAGTTTGAGTTTTAAACGAAACATTTAAATAATTTTAATTAATTCAATTTTTGAAATTTTAATAGGCTATGAAAATTTGAGGGTTTTAAGTTTTAATTTAAGGAGGTATATCTAGTGGTGAATGATCAATGAATGATGTATTTGTACTAATTTTCTGGTCCTGTTACAATAGAGATTCTCTTTCTATTTTTTATGAGATGTAGAGATTCTCTTGTAGAATATAAGGTTTTAAAATTGAAAAGTCGGCACTAGGATCTTCTCCAGCAATAAATAACTTCTGCTTTCTTTATTTCTTTGAATCAATGCTGGCATTGAAGAATAAGTGGGGAGATATATATCATAATGTTCGTGATCTAATCTAATCTAATGTTTAGAACACTAATAAACAGTTTATGCATTTGTGGGTTAGGCAAACTATATTACTGGTAGATTTCAGTTGTTTATTGAAGTGAGGTTGATAATGATATAAGCCATTTTTACAGTGATCAATTATAACTTCTAAAAAAAATGTAGCCAATTATAAGCTCAAAACCTACAAATTATTTCAAGTATTTCATAACAAGTGAACTAATTTAAAAAAGTACTTTTTAACATAAGGTGGAAAGATTCTCTTATCAAATGAGAAACTGCTCCAAATCTAAAAATTATTTCCTTTATTCCATAAACCTTCTCTTATTATTCTTTGTAGGGATGGGAATGGTTCAGTTCGGGATGAAAACTGAACCAAATTAAACTGAATTGTTTGATAAATTTAAAATAACTGAACTAAACCGTTTGCATTTCGAACTGAACTGAACTGTTCTAAACTAAACTGAACTGAACTGTTTCGAACTGAACCGAACTATTTCTAATCGAGTTGAATTGTTTTGAACTGAACTGTTTCAGTTCAATTTCATAATTGTTTGTAATAGTTCAGTTCAATTTTTTTGGCCTATGACCTATCATAGGCCGTTTTTCTTGGCATGGTCTGACCTATGTAAAAGTCTGGACTGACCTAAAAGCCTGCTTCCAGACCTACTTTACATTAAGGCCATCGGATAGTTCATTTGGCCTACTAAATAGGTTAAATAGGCCTTAAAGCCTACTTAAAATCCTATTTCACTACAAGTAAATTTTAACTAGATTAAAGTCTTCTTATAAGCCTATAACAACAAAGCCTATTAAGGGACTAATAGATAGAGAAAAATGTGTTTATATTTTTAATGTATGCAATTATTTTAATATAAAAAAAACCATTTTTTTTAATAAATAAGTATTAATAGGTCGGCCGATTAGGTTTGACAGACTTTTCTAGAAGCCTAAGCCTAACCTATTTAACTAAACAGGCTTTCTAAAAAGGCTAAGCCTAGGCTTGTCTACTAAATAGACCAGACCAAAACAGGTCAGGTCGTAGGCCCCTGTAAGCCGGCCTAGCCTATTCCCAACCCTATGTATGGGGTTCTTTCTCTCCCATGTCTTTCATATTAGGGGATTTTTTGAGGTTTAGTCTATATGAAGCGATAGATTTCAAACATTTGAGTCTGTATTGGATATGAAAAAAATGGTATTCGACAAAATATAAGCGAGGAGATTTATATATTTAATATACTAATGATTAGTGAAGATGTACTATTCAAGTCATTTTTATGGTTGATTTTAATTTACTGTTAAACTTTCTTTAACCTTCATAATTCAACAGTGATATCAGAGTTGATGATTTGATTAAATGTGATCGACTCTTGGTATTGAAAGTTTTCTTAATAATGGTTGTAAAAAGACGTGTCATGTCATTGCATGTGTGAGTTAAAGATAGTGCAAGTGTAGGTGGATAAAAATATTTCACTTGAGGAGGAGCATATCCTATAGAGGAAAATTGTTGATGTATTAAGTATGAGGATGAGTCTCACTTGGATTGAAAAGTAGATGTTGAGCGACATATGAAAGTCACTACAAGAAAACTTGGATTTTTCGAGGAACAAATGTCTTGGGAAACACCCGAAATATCCTTAGAAAATGAGTTTTTTGAGGAACTTGGTTGATTGGAAAAATGTTGGTCGAAAACAGTGGTGGAGCCAGGATTATTACAAAGTCTGGGCAAAAAAATTTTGAAACACATTTATAGGTGTTTACATAAGAAATTGCAATAAAAAAAAAATCTAAAGAAATTGCCCAAAGGGTTTATATAAGAAATTCAGAGGAATTTACATAAGAAATTGCAAAAAAAATTAGGTCGGAGCCCGGACGCGTGCTCGGGGTTGTCGGACGGTGAAACCGCCACAGGTCGAAAAACAATTTCTGATGAACTATTCGAAGAAACTTTGTTTTCCGAAGAATTGTTTACACAAAAAGTTAGCTGCAGAATGTGTAGACTAGCACATGAATTAGAATTATCTGACATTCATGAGGAACATTTTATCGGAAATGTGCACAAAAAATATTAATTTCCTCTGGTCTTGGGGTCATGGCTGAGAATTGAGATGAACAAAATATAGTAATAAATGAAGCAATGACTAAAATTACAAACATAAACTAACTAATTACAAAATTACAAAAATTTAAATCATTAACATTTCTGTTAGTTTATAATAAAATACATTTATACATGGAAAATTAATATAGACTAATAAACTTAAATAGAAGATTCTTTCAAAAAAAAAAAAACTTAAATAGAAGATTTTAACAAATTTATAATTTTGATTCAAAGTACAAAATTTAATATAATTAACAATAGTAAAAAACATGTGGTTTAAACTTTTTAGTTAAATAAACTTATAAAAATGTCATAATCTTCTCTATTTAAAATAAAATCTAGGTTTGATGTAAGCTAACTAGATCAAGATCCATGTAGATCGAATGTCTGACCTATTCCCACCTGTGATATTAAGTTGGCACGTGACTCCAGATATCACCTATTTGGAAGAGTGTTTATTTGGTGTGCCCTCCTTGGTGGCGCAACGTGAACACCTGCTTGATACTAAACGTCCTGAGTACCTATGGAGGGAGTTAAGATCCTCTCCAATTCCTACATGATATAATTGCACGCATTTCTTTAATATGTGTCATTAATTGAATATTTATACACTTAAACTATATAGTAATGGACTTTACCATTTATTGTAGAAAATGGAGATGATCTCAACTTCTATAAAGGTGTTCACTTAAATAATATTTTTAAACAAAAGCTAGGGAGAATTAATCATAAACAATATATTTATCAAATGAGTGATGATACATGTACCACCTCATGTGGCAATACACCTTTTACATCCACACAAATTTCTGACACGTGGCAACTTGGACCCCACACAAATAGAAGATAAAGTGTGGTTGTGAGATGAACTTATCAAAATATCCCTAATACATGGGGTGTACAATAGGGTGTAGAAATAAATGATGTTCATGTAACATTTTTCTTATCAAATAAAGTTAACCGAAGCCTATATATATTACGTATATGTCATCAAGATATTTGAGATATAAAACAACTAAAAACAAAATAAATTAACCAAGCTGATAGATAAAGAAACATCATCCTCATTGCTCTCACTGTCTCTATCTTTATTGAAAACTTGAACGTACAAATCAAAGAGACCGCTATGTTTTTTATTTTAAACAAAAAAAAAGAGAGATTTATGTTAGAAAGATTCATATTGCTGCTTGAAGATTCAATGGAAGTCATGATCATTTCAAGCCACTCAAACATAAAGTAATATTGCTTGCATACGTCCAAAATTAACATATTTTTTGACATCATTATATATGGAAGGTGGAGGACAATGTGGCGGAGGCTTGTTGGCCTCTACAGGCTTGAAAACAAGTAGTATAGAACCAGTGATTTTCCCTCCCCATAGCAAGTGATTGTTTGTCTCTCATTTTCATCATTTTTAGAGTGAAAGAGGGTCACTGGTACTGCCGAGAGGAGGAGGAAGAAGGCACCTAATTAAAGTCTCTTTTTCTTCTTCTCTTTAATTCAACACATTTAATGGGGAGTAAGAAAGATGTTAGTACAACTAATAAGGATGGGGAGTTACATTCATGCCCATAGATCTATCCATTATTTATTTTATTTTTTTAAAGATTTAATTATCTTTTAATGTAAAGAAAACATAAAAAAATGGGTATTTTCTCTAAACCAAAAGGTGTATCTTGTTTTTTTTTTTTTTAATGGTAAAATTTATTTAAAACTCGATCCCTGCTCAAGACGAATAGAGACCGGTAAACCAGAGACTACAAATGTGCCGTATATAGGCGGAAAACTCAAAATAAACACCAATAAAGACACAAAATACACACGTCACCTACCTAAGACCTGCCTTCAACACCCAATGAACCCCACAACCACAAACACCAATACCACCGCCTAAAACAAACTCCATCGTGAACAACCACCAAAAACGAAATCTATAAGCACCCATCGCCGCTACTCGCTCCAGAAAAAACACCTCTCACAATCAAACATCCTCTTCACTTGCCCTGGTTAAGCCACACCCAAAAAGTTATATTCCAACACTCCATTGGTTTCCACCACCTCTCTACCCCCTCGGTCCATCGAAGAAAAAACACCATAATAGACCAAAGTAAACTTGGATCCAAGAATTGACTTTCAATCTCAAATCAAAAGCGACCGGTCCACCAGACTCTATAACGAAATCAATAAGGTACCCCTCATCCCCGATCCACCGAAGAAGACACCATAACCAACCGAACCACTTGCAACTAAACACTAGCTCCAGATCTCTAAGCAAAAATAATCAGCCCCCCAGATTGTAAAGCACAAATTTTTCGCGAGCACAAATTCCTTTAAAAAAATAGTACGGTTAAATTTATGTTTACTCTTTTATTTTGCTTTTATACATGTATTTCTCATTATTATTATTATTATTATTTAAAAAAAAAACACATTTTTATCCATTATCATATTTTTTTAGCTTTAGTTTGGTCATTTAGCTTTTCAAATTTTCAACTAGGTCTTTTTTTTTGTCCAAAATGTGGTCCCTCTTTTAGTTTTTATGTTTTGAATTCCTTATTTTGCAAAAGCTATATTAATATGGTTGTTTTGTTTCAAAATGGTCTTTATCGACCTCTTCAAGAAAAGAAAAAATGGTCTTTATCGATATGGTGTGACACATTTGGCAGAATCAGACCTCTTCAGCATAGGAACATGAATTTGATTCTTGGTTGCGGTGCGTATGAAATAATACTTGTTGGGAGATATCAATCTTTTAAGTGAATATTCCTACCTTGAAGGATTCATCTCTAGCTTATGATTGGGAGATATTCGTGAAATATTTAAATAAATTTATATTTTAGTTTTTGAGTTTTAAATAAAACATTTAAACAAATTTAATTAATTCAATTTTTGAATTTTTTAATAGGCTATGAAAATTTGAGTGTTTCAAGTTTTAATGCAGGGATATATATGTAGGGGGCATATCACTTGAAAATGGTAGGAATAAATCGTAGCCGTCGGATTAAAAGCAAAGGTTGAGATTAAAAAATGGATTAATAAGTCATGTGCCAAACATGTGCCCAATTTCCATAGTGATATGCCCCCCTATACAGTGGTTATCAATGAATGATAGATTTGTACTAATTTTCTTGTCATGTTACAATAGAGATTCTCTTTCCTTTTTTAAGAGATGTAGAGATTCTCTTGTACGATATCATGGTTTTAAAATTGAAAAGTCGGCGCTAGAATCTTCTCCAGCAATAAATAACTTCTGCTTTCTTTATTTCTTCGGATCAATGCTGGCATTGAAGAATAAGTGGGGAGATATATATCATAATGTTCGTGATCTAATCTAATCTAATGTTTAGAACACTAATTAACGGTTTATGCGTTTGTGGGTTAGGCAAACTATATTACTAGTAGATTTCAGCTGAAATCAGGTTAATAAACGAATTTTTCAGCTATCAACTATCAGCCAACAACTATAAGATAGCTTATAACTTATTTTTAAAAAAAAGTCTATATAAGCCATTTTTATAATGATCAATTATAACTTCTCAAAAAAAAAATGTAGCCAATTATAAGCTCAAAATCTACAAATTATTTCAATTATTTTATAACAAGTGAACTAATTTAAAAAAAGTACTTTTTAACATAAGGTGGAAGATTCTCTTATCAAATGAGAAACTGCTCCAAATCTAAATATTATTTCCTTTATTCCATAAACCTTCTCTTATCATTCTTTACAAAAGTACCTTTTCAAATAAGATAAAAGGTTTTTCTCTTTTTTTTGGTGGTGGATGGGGTTTGATCCCCGGATCTTACATATATTATGCATTGTCCATACCAACTGAGCTAAGTTCACAAGAACAGATAATTAAAAGATTTTTTTTCTCTAAATCCTCTCTCAAAGCCCCAAACATAGTGTAATATTCTCTTTTAGAATTTGGAGGGGATGGGGAGAGAAAAAAGAGATTAATAGCGTAAGATCACTTTTTTTTTTTTTTTTTTTGCTGCTTTCGCACTGGTTTCCGACCCACCAAAGATGAGCGACTAATCCGGCTCGTACGTAGAGGCATGCGCACCGGCCAAGTGTTGTTCCCCTTGAGAATTGAACCCGGTATTCCCCAGATACGTCTTTGGAAGGAGCTCCTTGCCACTGGAGTCCAAACAACTTGGTTGATCACTTATTTCTTTTTGTTGATCAAGCATCGCCAATTTAGTTGGACAAAATTCAATTAGAAAAAACTTTGCAAATTTAATTAGTTTTACTTTGTCAAAACTAGAGAATAAAGAGGTCGTTGTATCGATAGCGAGAGTTGAACCTAAATCATTAAGTTATATGAATATACTTTTTTTTTTATAGACGTTGTATGAATAGACTTTTTACCAATTAAATCAACATATACCGACTTATAAATTCTAATGTTTGCCACTAATAGAATAAGATGGACACAAACATGAGTTGACATGCATTGAATTTGGTTTAAATATTGGGTCTATTTCCACTATGGCGTATATAGCTGAGTGAGCATAATTGTATATTCAGGTCCAATAAATAAATTATCTCTACTAACCGCAAAGGAACCATTTAAATCTAATATTTGGTTCCTCGTACTATAGTTCAACATTTCAATTTGACTAGAAGTTATAGTTTTAAATAAATCATAACTATATGACCATTTACAGGATCACCGGTCTACTCTACCTCAATTCACCATTTCGAACTTTATATTGAAGATTTTTCCGTACCAGCTCCTTCTACTTTATGTTGAAGCACCTAAAGGAGAATTTGGTGTCTTTTTGGTTGGTAATGGAAGCAATCATCCTTACCGTCGTAAAAAACCTAACTATATATATCACTTGTACTTGTGAAAATCAAATAATACAAATTTCGTAATCCTTTAGTTATTGGTATATATACATATCAACCACGATCAAGGTAACAGTATCAGTATCCCTTCACTCTCGGATACATAAGTTTGTGTCGGCGTTGATATGTGACACGGGTAATTGGATTTAATTCCCTCTCTCATCTGTCTGCTCTAGATCAACGACTGAGATTGTTTTACTGCGTAAAATTAACTATGTCATTTGGATAATCTTATCTAAATTCAAATGTTAAAATCAACTGCAACATGAAACCACATGAGTTAAAACTACACGTAGTTTAAAAAATAATTTCATGACATATAATTGAATATTGGTATATGTTCTGGACTGGTTCCAATTCCATCCATAAAAAACTTCACACAAATAAATTAGTGCACGTGCAGATCACACCTCCCAAGGCTTTGTTTGGAAGTTTGGAGGGGAAGGAAAGGTTTTAAGAGGTGTAAAATATAAGGAAAAATAGAGTAATCTTTCAATTTTTTTAAAAGAGTAGTTTTTTAGAGAACAATAAATTAATGCATATGATTATTATATTTTTAATTTTAAAAATATTATAACAACATAGATTAAATTTGAAGAATTCATATTAACCCTCCAAAACCCTCCTCTAATACAATTTTTTAGTTCCCCCAAATAAGGAGGATTTAGTATTATGAAAAAAAGTTAACTCCCAAAGCTCTCCCCTCCCATTTTCCTCTATTTCTTTCACTTGATCATTCTTTTTTTCCCAAATCTTCCCTTCTCTTCCCTTTCAAACTTGCAAACAAAGCCTAAGAAAATTACCACACAAAAAGGAGATCAGATGGTGATCAATAAAATGGGTCGGAAATCTCTCAACTTCCTGAGTGGTTTTCTATCCAAAACTTTTGCAAGACTCCACCATATAAGGACATGGAAAATGTTGTGTACACCTCATGTGGGTGTATATGCCATCAAAGTCAAACAAAGAGGAAATGAAATAAAAAGATAGTCATGTGATAGATGTGTGATAGAGCAATGATAAGTGAACACAAAAATATAGACACAAATACGACATCATGGATAGATTGGTAATTTCCTTTAAAATACAATGGCATAATTGAAATTCTAATTGATTTCACTCTTTTTTATTCTTTTTCAACCATCGCTGATGCTGTTCACTCACCATCATCCTAAACCCTAAACCCTAAACCCTAAACCCTAAAACAGATCTGCATCGGCGAAGGCGAGGTCTGTGAGAATCTCAGTCGCGAAAACACTGTAAAAGAGTGGTCGTCGGTGATGAGGACAGAACGGTCGCCGGTGATTAAGACAGAACGGTCGGCGGTGAATTTGGTAGATCAGTGTCGGTGAGAGAATGAGAGAAAACTGTGTTTGATTTGATAAGAGTGGAAGAGACATGTACTGGTGTGAGAGGATGAGAAAATAAACAAACAAATAAAATGTATAAGTGAACGGTTTGACCATAATCCTTTCCTTGCTGGTCTATGTTTTATCCCTAACTGGGAGCTCAATGAGATAAATATATCTTGCACCACTATTATTGTTTCTTTTTAGGTATTATCTTCTATTGTCCAAGACATCTTTTGGAGCCAGATCACAACCTTATCTAGATTTAGGCTTCTATAATTATTATGTCAATTGAATAAAAAAATCTTATTGTAATATTATACTATTTTTAAAGGTAATTTATTATCAGTCCAAACGTTTACTGGAAAAATCTACCGAAATATAAATACTGCTGTGAAGATTTTAAGTGAATTGAAGTATGGTTTTCTTCGCCGGTGTCCTTGTATTTGACAAGAGTAAATCGTTGTATCATCATCATCATCATTATTCAATGAATTGCTTGCTTATTTTGTTTTTCACTTTATTGCTTAAATGCCTTTTATAAACTATCCGAGAAAAGGTTTGAGGTGTTATACTATATTGAAAATTGCTTTTTTGACAAAGGAAAGTTTCTATTGACACAAGTAAAATACATCAATATCCCAGCGGTGGTTAACTACCGTTAGGAAAGACGCCGGCAGTTAACAGCCCCTGGCATTCCAGCGGCAGTTAACTGCCGTTACGTTCGTGATATGAACAACACAACATAGGAGTTTCCAAAACTCCATTGTTACGTTTTTTGGTTCCATAGGTGCGAATTTCACAAACCATAAGCCATTCGAAGCCAATTTCAAGCACAAAATCAAGTAAGTTTTTTGAATCCTATTGCGTTGCTATTTATGATTGATTTGATAGTTTTTTTTGGTTATATTGTGATTATAGAGGTTTATTGATTTTATGATGTTATGATAGTTTAGGTTGTTTGAATTGTTAGGTTTAGGTTAGAATTGTTTAGATTGTTAGAATTGTAGAATTGTTATGAAATTATGGTAGAATTTTTAGGATTTGATGAATTGTTGTATAATCGTTGCGATTAGCTTAGGTTTGTTATGAAATTTTGTTGTTATGAATTTGTGATAGAATTGTTACGATTAGTTACGGTATAATTTTTCGGATTAGTTTACTTTTTGATGAATTATTGTAAAAATGTTACGACATGATGTAGGTTTTGATCGCCGATTTGTTTATGTAGATATGTCTCAGAATCAGGGAAACGTTGAGTTGAACAAGAAGAAGGAGGGTGACGACAAGAAGAAAGAAATATCGCCGATGACATGGCACGAAATCACATGTGATGGATCCGTCAAAAAGAAGGATTCGAATGTGCTGGTGTATAATCATTTGAGGTTGAGGAGGAGCGGGAGGACATGCTATTTTGGTCTTCAACCAAAAGCAGGTGCCCCAGGGACTGTCGAGGACAACCCAATTGACTTGTGTGATGAGGAAGATGATTGAATGTAATGAGTTGTAATATCTAATTGTTTTGGATCTTTTTTTATGGTACATTTTTCTTGACATATTGGTACTTTGAATAAATTTGCGTTTTAAATAATTTTTATTAAAATTGTGTTTAATTTTGATTAAAGTCGCGTTTTGAATAATTGAGTATTCGAATAAAAACTAATTAAATCTAACGTGAATTCAACTAATTAAAATTGCGTAATGAATAAATAAATTCGAAAAGTGAATAAATAAGATAATTATTGTTCCATTCAAAACAAAATATATGTTATCACATTACATTGCATTACATTACATTCCGGAATGTACCTTCCAACTGCAACAATTATCTTAAAACTGAATGGGGCAAATTCAAACTTGCTAAACAGCAGGACTCCAGCATCCGATGAGCATCTTGAATGATGATATTCAAATGTCAAAAGAATGAGGTCCATTCTTTGACACTTCAATACCTTCATTTAAACCAGCCTAACAAGAATTTAATCTTTTGACAGGAACAATGGAAATGTCGGTCGAATATTGGAGACCTGCCGTTTGGCAAGTTTGAATTACCTCATTCAAAGGAAGACAATTGTTGTAGCTGGAAGGTGCATTCATTCTGTACCTAATGACGATCTTCTGGTGGAATCAGACATTTGATGATATCTTCAGTTGATCTCAGCAACGTCACCCCATATCGATCCACTGGAACATGTTGTGCTCCCAAAACATGCTCGTCATGTTTTCGTCGTTCGTTAATTCCACCCAAGTGAATGATACTCTCCCCTCATCGAGCGTTGGACGTTTATACTGAACGTGTTCCACCCTCCTTGTGTCTCTGGGGTAGACTCCTTGGTTGAATTCAGTTAGTTCATCCTTGAGACCTCTTAACGTTACACCAAGGCACCGAACCTTCAACCTCTGAGGTTCTCCGCCGTTGAATTCTGCATGAACGTCGATCCACCCGGCCATTGTTTCAAATCTACACAATTAGAAATTAAAAATAATCAATGAAAAACTCATTCAAACACTTGTAGTGAAAATTTGACATAAACCCTAAAAATCTTAAACAAACCCTAAAAAATTTATAAAATTCGAAGAAAAAAAATATAAATTTAAGAAATATAACTTCATTATAACAGGTATTCATAATATATGTTAATAGCATTTCAGATCTACAACATAACTATATTAAAAACAAATATTCAAACCCTAAAAAATTTATAAAATTCGAAAAAAAATATAAATTCAAGCAATATAACTTCATTATAACAAGTATTCATAATATATGTTAATAGCATTTCATATCTACAACATAACTATATTAAAAACAAAAATTCAAAATTTAATAATTAAACAACAACTAAAATTATAAACACATATACTAACTAAAATGTATGACAATAGCATAAATGATAACTTACTTGTGATTTAGTGGAATAAATTTTGGATGATTTGGTAGAGTTTTTTTTAGAGAGAGTGAGTGAAAATTTGAGAGAAAGATGGTGAAGATGATGGAGTGGGTGAGTGTCTGGCTACTGACTTGAATATATCACGAACACAGCGGCAGTTAACTGCCGCTGGAAGGCCAATGATTGTTAACTGTCGATGCATAGCCTAACGGCAGTTAACTGCCGCTGGAACCATTTAGGTATTTTACTTGTGTCAATTGAAACTTTTCAATGTCAGAAAAACAATTTTCTACTATATTTATGGTTCAACTAGCAAATCCACTTAAAAATCTAATACATTTCATAAATGAGAATTTCTTATAACACCCTTCATCCTTTTCTCGCGTGTCCTTTGAAAATTCGAAACGAGTATTTTTACCATTTTTAAAGTTAAAAATTGGCCATGATTCAACCGTAGTTGACTATATTTTTGAAGATTTTTAAAAATTCGGATTTTAGAATCCGAACATATTTGTTACATGCTTCGAAATCATCTTGGGACAAAAAAAATGTGAAATTTACTTTTGACACAAGAGGGGTTCTAAACATGTAAAAAAGTGTTTGGATCATAAAATCTAAATGTGTAGAAACACTTGTTTTATGTTTGGATTTTAATTTGATTGGGTAAAAATCCTTAAAAAAAACAGCTTGTCAGAGTTTAACTTTGGCTAAAACAACCATGATTAAATTTTTCTCTTTAAAAATAGCAAAAATGCTCATTTTGAATTATAATGTTCGAAAATCTAAGAATATTTCTGGGTTTTGAGAGGACGCACGAAAGGATAAAGAGGTGCTCCAAGAAATTCTCCCTAAATAGATTAGAGAGATGAGATTCTCAACTCATATCCTGGTTATTACGGGTAGCACTACTTAGGTGATATTAGTCAACCACAATATCACAAGTGTATAAAAAAATCTTGTGAAAAAGAGTGAAGAAAGTCACTTATAACATTGTGATTGACCAATATCACCAATATCACAAAGTGTTATGTCAATCAAGTGTTACCCGGTTATTACCCCATTTTCGAAGGTCAGCCGAAGAATGGAGTAACTTCACTCATTTTACCACGACACATATGACTCTGACAAGTCACAAATGAATCTTCCAACTCACTAAATATGACATGAGAAAATTATATGTCATGTTTTAAAAAAAAATGAACCGGTATTGTTTTATTGTAAAAATATTTATAAGAAAGGTGGTTTTAATTTTATGAAATGTTGAAATCAAGAACTAAGAACAGACTAAAACATTATATATTTCTTTTACATACATCTCTAGAAACAACTTTTAATATTAATTATTTTTAAAATTATTTTGAATATTGTAACTTTTTTGACAAATTTGAATATTGTAACTAACTGCTTAGAAAATATGTATAAGTGATAATTATTCTAAAAGTCAGGATCAACCATATATCTGTATTTTTAACTAACTAATATATATGGTTTTAGCATTGTTGTATCACATGGATATCAATCACACAATATGCTCTTCTCGTTGTTACTCTGCCTTAGCAAAGTTTTTCTTTGACACGACTACATTTTTAAGATTCTTTATGAGTTTTCCTTATATATATGAAAGTAAGGTTTGATGATTTCAGTGTTGCAAAGCTATGAAGGTTTTTCTTAATAGGAAAACGATTGATTTGAAATTGTTAATTAGTTGATATTCTTGTTTTAATTGCATTATATAATAAATCTTGACTTAAATTATATGTGTAGATGAGGAAGATTATTATAATGTTAAGGTGAAAACAAACATGAGTTGGATTTGATTTCATTATTGAGTTTATTTCCACTGTGGCTGATAGTTGAGGAGAACTGATACATACATAGACACACTAAGCTGCTGGCACACCCCATATGTGGCATTTTTAATTAATTTTTTTAAGGGTAATTTTGTCCATTCAACTTCATCTTCTCTCTTCTATCTGCAGAGTCATTTCTTTTTTCCATTTCCATCCACTTACTTCTTTCTCTTCACCGCCACCTACCTCCTCCTTTCTCTCACGACCACCGTCAATACCGCCGCCCACCACATGCGTCCTCCATATCAGCGTCAGATCTCACAACCGCCGTCTCCTATTGTCTCATCCTCGGATCTGACCACCACCGCCGCCGTCGGGTATCTAAAACTCATCACCGGAACACATGCTACGCCGACGGTCGTGAACACAGGCGGCGTTGACGTCGACGGTCATGAACACAACACGGGACAAAGGTGAGATAGAGAGCTTTGTGAGAGAGAATTGCAGAGAGGAGTTGTGAGGAAAACAATTGCAGATAGAGTCATAGAGAGGTTTGAGGAGAGAGAAAAGGGGAAGATGATGAAAGAGGTCAGAGGTGATGACGGTGGTGGTGGTGGTGACGGAGGGTGTGGGCGGTGGAGAGAAGAGAAAATGTTGTGTTGGTTTTCTTTTTTAATTAATAAAATAAAATAAATAATTAAATAAATAAATGCCACGTAAGGAGTGTGTCTGGCTGGTACAAGAAAAAAGGTGTTCATGTATAATTATTCTAAATTTAATATGTGGTTCGTTGTTTGTAGTTGTACTATATAGTTCAACACTTTAATTTGACCAGAAGTTGTAGTTGTAAACAATTCATAAATTTATTCGTATATATATACACTGATCAATCAATATCATGGTTAAAATCTTCTGACACTGAAGTTGGAGTTGTGGGGCAAAGGTAAAGTTTTCCTTCTCTCTTGCATACATCTGAGATAGCAATTTGTCTGCATACATCTAACAGCTCTTACGATCCGATTTAGATCGACGGTTGAAATTGTTTTACTGTGTGATATCTGAACTGTCCGATCTAATTGAAGGTTGAGATTAACTACTGCAAAATACTATGTGAACTCAGACTACAAGCAATCGCGGTTGTAACACAATATAACATTTTAATAAAAGAAATTAATTACTATACACAATGGATATTTTGACATATCACTATAAAATATATTTGAATGTTTGTATATGTTCTGGACTGTTTTCAGTCCCATCTAAAGGAACTTTACTCAAATGAATTAGCGCAAGTCACTAAAGGAATGGCACACATCATTCACCAACCTGTTACCTGGCTAGGCTACCTCTCACTCACCCCAATAATGTGGTTTCTTGACCGTCTAAGTGTTTGTAGCAATAACACATTCCATCAAAGACCTCTGCTATCATCGTCCGTCCCACTTCCACCACTTCAGTCGTCGTTCCATGTCTACCTCGGATCACTATAAATTTTTTAATACATATATGATATATATTGTTGTTTGGTTCAGGTGGAAGTGATTAGTCTCACATCAATTATGAATTAGCTAAATGTTAATGTATAAGAGATCTCATACTCTCAATGTTCTAAAGTTCCTGATCTCTTGGTGATCCTAAAACATTGACTCGTTGTTGCTCTCAATCCTCCGAAGACTCCCCAAATTGTCATGATGTATTGTTGCATATAATAAACGTGGCACAAGGACTAGACTTTGAAGCAGTAAGACAGGAAGCATCGAAAAGTTGGCAAGCACTTGTAACATGCTCTACTGTAAAGAGTGATTAGTGCAAATTTGTGGTCTAATATGAGTATCAATATGAATTGCCTTCAAATTGTTTGGTTCAATTGCATCCAAACTTAAGCACCTACCTATTTCTGAACGACATATGTGGATGCAAAGGGTATCTGTGTTTAGCCACAAATGTGTTTCAACTTTTTAACATTATGTTTGGTGGGGAAATGATACACTTTTTGGGAATGGACGACATAACATAATATAATCGGTTGCAACTTGCAATCCTATCTATAGTGTTTTTTTCTTTAATTTTGGTTACAGCAGTTTTTTACGTTCCAGTATGCATGGCACTTATATGTGCGTGATAACTGCATTTGATTGTGGTATTAATTTATGAGAATATAAAAGCTCTATAATGATCTTAAAAAAAAATTACAAACATCAATACTTATGCAAATGGTGCAACCCACATTGGATTCAATTATATTCAAATTACTTCAATTTATTATGAGTGAAAATGGAGGTATACAAGTGTCTTCTTACTTGTGTTCCCAACAAAGGCATAGCATGTTCCATATTTATCCCAAGTGATCCCACATTTGACCAATGAGGACGTGACATTTACATAAAGGGTGTCTAATCATGACCAACGACACTATATGTTTTCTCCACATATAGCAAACAAATAGGTGCGGTTCAAGGACACCCCACTTATATATATCGGTATCGAACCAACTAAGTCATGTGCCAATAAATTGATACTATAAGGATATGGTTTGTTAGTTCACCCATCAAATTAATCATGCGAATTCATGATCCAC
Source organism: Medicago truncatula (assembly GCF_003473485.1). Taxonomy (NCBI): domain Eukaryota; kingdom Viridiplantae; phylum Streptophyta; class Magnoliopsida; order Fabales; family Fabaceae; genus Medicago; species Medicago truncatula. Next base: position 50,367,704 of record NC_053048.1, read on the forward strand.
TTCATGCTTTTTAAGCAATATAATATACATTATACCATCCATTAAGTTATTTAATAGTATCAGATTAATTCTCTAAGGTTTTCTTTGGTCTATATCTTTAAGTCTTATTATGTGTATAGTGTTACTATTTTTTTCCCCACATATATCATTGAAAAACACATGTGTTCGTTTTATTAATAACCAGACATGAAAGGGATTGGTCATTTATGCTATATGCATCTCTCGCCCATTTTATAAAATTAGGTTAAACGATTTATAGCATGATATATTTTGACTAGTTTTAAATTTACATATGTCACATTAATCACATAACATATATCAATCATATAGATACTTTATACAATACCATGATTGAGGCACCACCAAATGGTGGGTAAAGTGTCAGTCCTCTCTAATATGATAAAAGATGATGGATAGTGGGTATAGCTGCTTTTGCCCCCACACCATGCAGTGATCATTCAAAATGACTTTTGAATTTTGATAAAGCAACTCAACACAACAAAGCCTTTCATTTTCTACTTTATATAGTCAATAGAAACTAAAAGAGAAAACTTATCTCCAACCCAATTGATCTAGCTCTTAATCTATACTCACAATCCTCCATACAAGTCATTCTCAAATCCTCACCCTCTTTCTTTTCCTCACTATTTAAGTGTATCGTAGCATGTGTAGTGTAGTAGTAGTAGCAGCCATCAATTATTTTTGAAAGATATCATGAAAGGAATGAGAAGCAACTTTCTTAGAAAATTGCAACTCTTCCCAACCAAAACCAATTCCAAACAAAGCCTTATTCTTCAACTCAACACCCCAGATATGTTCTGCATCCAAAAATGCCCCACTTCACCGTTCTTCGACGACCACAAAGTAAATGATTCGAGGTGGACCTCAGCCCATTCCGGAACAGTAAATAACCTTACTGAGCTCGAGTTTAGCCTTGACCGAAGTGAGAACGATGATGATGATAAGATACATCATTTTGAGGAATTACAAGAATTCAATTTCAAATTAGCTACAACAAAACAAGTAGCATGCATCAAAGGGTATCCATCACTTAAAGATTTTGAAGAAAAGTGTCCACCAGGAGGAAGCAATTCAATCATTCTTTACACAACAAGTTTGAGAGGAATAAGGAAAACATTTCAAGATTGCAACACAATCCATTTCTTGTTGAGAAGTTTAAGAGTAATGTATCATGAAAGAGATGTGTCTCTGGACTTGGAATACAGACAAGAGTTGTGGAATATATTGGGAGAGAAAGTGATTCCTCCAAAGCTTTTTATCAGAGGAAGATACATTGGAGGAGCTGATGAAGTGTTTGGTTTGCATGAAATGGGTTGGCTTGGAAAGATTTTGGAAGGAACACCAACTGTTTCTAGTGATTGTCTTTGTATTGGTTGTGGCAACATGGGATTTACCATTTGTTCAACTTGTTGTGGAAGTTGCAAAGTCTTCATCAACAATGGTGACAGTACTGACACCAGCAACAATGAATGTTTCCTTAGATGTCATGGGTGCAATGAAAATGGGCTTGTCAAATGCACCATTTGCTGCTAGAAATTGATTGATCTTACTAAAAGGTCCAACTTTTTCCACTCCTCAACTCTGAATTTTACATTCGAAAAAGACATAAAGTTTTTATGTCGTTTAGAAGTATACTTTCATACCAAAAAAATTGTATTTTTTTCCTATGAAAGTATATTTCCCAAATCATGTATAAGTATCACTAAAACCTAGGATGTGTTTGATTTTTATATCTTGTTGTAATATAGTGTATTTAATTTACCTTAGACATGGTTCTTATGTTAGCATGATATAGTGTCTTACCTATCTGAAATTGCCCTTTAAATGGACATTGTATGAAACCCGTTTTTAGATGTTGTTTAGGGACTAATTAATTAAAAATTAGTACTTGGTTATTATTGGTTCTGTAAAGCAACTCTCCTTTGGTCGATAGTTCTGCATTAATTGAATGGAAAATATTGAATCCAAACATCTTATTTCGTCTTTTAATATATAAAAATAATGAGTACATAGTTCCTAAAGTATGCAATTTTATAGTTCACTGCATCTATAATTGCATATGACCAATCTCTACGAACTCACAACTATTAGTTCATCAAATATTGCAATAACTCCCTAAAAATCATCAAATACTGCAATAAGAAGAAGAAGAAGAAGAAAAAAAAACCTCAAATGTAGAAAGGCTTAACAGTTAACACCACTTCACTAAAAAAAAATTAGGGGTATGGACGGTGAGTAGGGGTGCGGAAAGATCTTAAAACTTGTTGAAGATGATTTTCAACGAAGGAGAAGACATGTTAAAAGTTGACATGTGAAAAGTTGATAGTGGAACTAGATTGCTTCAAATTCAAAATATAGGGGGGATTCATCCTATATTTTAGTTTTTTCGATTCTCTTATTTATATATTCTATATATATAAAGAGAACGTAAGGTTTTGTGTTGGTTTTTTTTACTTCTAATTATACTTTTAAATAAATTTGACTATAAAAATGTTATTTTGTTGGTGTAATTTAAAAAGATAAGAATTTATATTATATTTGATATTTTTTTTTGTTATTTTTTTAAAAGAAAAGATAGTATAGTCTTTTACAATATGAAAGTCCAAAATATATTTTATCCATACCTATAATTTTAATCAAATCAAAATAATTTTAATCAAATTTTTATAAAAACTATGTTTATACTCAATAGCAAAAGAGCAATGATACATTGACACTCTTAGGTGCATGTACTACTTGTACATCCACTCACAATTGTGACACGTGTCCACGTGGTCCTAACACATAAAAGAAATTCATTTTTTTTATCTCTCACACACTCTCACATGAGGGTGATACATTGTGTGTATGGAGAAAATGGTGTCAATGAAACATTATCCTTAGCAAAATAAAAAGAGCATAACTTTAGTTATAATAATGTTCATATTGATATAGATTTTGTGATTATCACATAAATTACTCAAAAATTAAAATTAAAATAGTTTGATATTAAATTGAGAATATTTGTTTAGTGGAACATCAATGAACAAGTGGGAGCTAAAGTACAATGGGGCATCATGCGCTAAAGAGTGAGCGACCATATTTACATACCTCCGAAGCATAGAGTTTTGAAAAAATATAAAATATTAATTTGTCACAAGGGTAATTTTGTAATCTGAATAACCTAAAAAATCAAAATCTTTTTCTTTTGGTACAAAAGAGGCCAAAGGCCCCAAAAAAAAATCAAAATCTTATTAAATTTAAAAGAGTTAATTAAGTAAATGGTCGCTATAAATATTTAGAATTTCATTTTCAGTCCTTACAAAATAAAATCGCACATTTTAGTTCATGTATAATTTTCCATCAGTATTTTTAGTCCCTGTAAAATTTTCCATCAACATTTTTAGTTCCTATAAAAAAATTGTGTCAATATTTTTGTCCCTAAAGTGCTAAAGCAAAATGTCATAGGAGCTGAAAGTGTGATTTTTTTTTGTACGGACTAAAAACAAAATTTTGAATATTTACCGAGACCATTTACTTAATTAACCCAACTTAAAATATTTAAATATAAAATAATTATTAATAATTAAAAAAAATGGTTGACAATTAAGCACAAATTATTTTGATAAGATGTTTCACCTACACCCAAAAGGACAATTGGGCGAGTAAGGAAGGGGTGAAATGGAGAAATCAATATCTTTTTAAAAATACAAAAATATTAATATTAATTTAAATGTTTTAACATATTAAATATAGGTTTTCCTTTAAAAAAAATATTAAAAATAATTTTCGTGAAAGGATAGTTTTGTCATTTACATATAATATATATAGATATCATTCATGTATTTATATAAAAAAGAATTATTTAGTTAGTCAAGATTTAAATTTAAAAAAAAATATATTGTTTATTTTGTAGTCACATTGACTTTTTTAAGAATAATATGAAATTATTTAATTTATAAAATTTTACAATATTACAAAATAATATGAAAAAATTTAATCATCTCAAAAGGCTAATTTTATCACTTAAATATAATATATATTATACTATTATGAGGTGTGTACCAAAACATGAATGATATGGTAAAAAAAAAAAAGAGAAAGAATGCTTGATATGATAAAATAATTTTATCACGTTTAATATCATGTGTGTATCAATCACATTGTAGGGTAATTGTTTATCATGTGTGTATTCTATTATAGTATTATTTTGTTTTATCAAATATCATATGTCTATCAACTCATGTGCACCAAATCGCCCTTAAAAGAATCAAAGATTAGGAATGGAGGCCAAAGTCAACAAATATGATGCATAGTTTTATTTTTTTTACATTTAATATGATACATTATTAAAGTTAAAAGAAAATCTATTTTATTCAACTCTTATTAAATATTTTATTTAATAATTTTAATGTTGGGGTTAATATTTAATTTAATAATAAAGAAATTTATATCAAAATATGTCAAAATATTTGAAAAACTAATATTACTCTATTTTTATGTTTTTTTATTATATATAAGTTGACCAAAGAAATTAATAATAGTTTACTTTTATTTTTTTATTCAATTTTTTTTAATGTTTAGTTCAAAGCAGGCAAGATATGTATTAAATGCACATAGAATGATTGAATTATTCTTTTTACAGACCACTAATTTCTTTTTTATAATATTTTTTCTTCAATTTATTTCATTTACTTTGGTTACAAATCCTATTTATACATACATGTGTTATTTTATGTTGAGAATATTGTGATATAGAGAGAAAGAAAGAAAGAAAGCGAGAAAAAAAAGAGAGAAAAGAAATACTCTCTTAAGAGAAGTCATGACTAGAATCAGAAAAAAGAAGATCACATCCAAATTGATTGAGAATAATACTCGAAGAAAGGCGGTTTATAAGAGAAGATTGAAAGGGTTGTTCACCAAAATGAAGCATGTGACAATCTTATGTGGCATTGAGGCATGTGCAGTTGTGTTTGGGCCAGGTGATACAAAACCATCAATATGGCCATCTCCTACAGTAGCTGAAGACCTAATAACCAAGTTTGAGTCAATGTCATTGGATGTGCAATCGAAAAATAAGACTGACCAATTGACTTTTTTGAAGGATAAGGGCAAAAAACTTGAAGCAAGCCTTGAAAAGATCAACAAAGAAAATGAAGAGACTTTAATGGGAGCTTATCTACATCAAATTGAAAACGAAGGTAAGTCTTTAAATGATTTTGATCATGATGTGCAGAATCGCTTGATTGCTTTTACTCTTGAAAAAATTAAGATTACTAGAAAGATGTCTAGGCATTTAGAAAAAGAGATATTACCTCTTAATAATCCTCCTCCACCGTTAGCACCAATATCTTTTACTTTAGACAATGGTGATGGGGTTAACATGTATGGACATGTTTCGAACCAACAACCCTTGTCAGATTTGGTCAAGAAAGTTGATCAAATGAGCAGTGGTTTCAATAACAACCCTGAAAGTTGCATGGGGATACCTCCTCTTGCAGATCTTAGAGGTGGTGGTTGTGATAACTTGGCTAATCAAGCTGATTTTGGTAGTTTTGATAAGGGAATGGGGATACCATCACCTGAATATTCCAGTGGTGGTTTTGATGCATCATTTTTTCAAGACAATTTGGAAAATTTTGATAGTATCATGGAGATACCATCACATGAAAATCATAGTGGTAGTGTTCATGATATGTTTCTTCCTCGAGGAAATCTGGAGAATTTTATTAACAATATAGGTAGCAACATTGGGATACAATCACATGAAAATCCTAGTGGTGGTGTGGGTGTGTTGCCTCCTCAAGGATATTTTGGAGGTCAAAGCAACTTTCAAGGTTTTGATGACATTACAGGTAGCAACACAAGAATACTACCACATGAAAATCTGAATGGGAATGTTGATTCGTTGCCTCCTCAAAAAAAATTTGAAGGTCAAGAAAACTTTAGAGGTTTTGATGACAACACAGGTAGCGGCATGTGGATACCACATAGTGGTGGTGATACATTGCTTCCTCAAGAAAATTTTGAAAGCCAATTTAACTTTGAAGATGTTGATAACAACTCAGGTTCTGGTGTTGGTGATGTTGATGTGCTGTCTCATCAAGGAAATTTTGGAGTTCAAGAAAACTTTAGAGGTTTTGATGATAATACATGTAGCAACATGTGGAAACCTCCACATGAAAATCCAAGCAATGGTGGTGTTGATATGATGACTTTTCATCAAAACAACTTTGGTGGCAATATTAATGGAGATGGGATGTGGAGTTTCAATGCAAACTTTGTTGACAATAATTACGGGAGCAACTTCAACCCTGAATTTCCATCGGAATAAATTTTTGTTGTCAACGGTATTAGGATTGATGTTGAAGTGCCTTATCATTTACTAGAAATTTTTCCAGAGTTAGATATTTATGAATTATCTAAAGTGTTGTTACCTTGACGTGGTTAAACAATTTTCATGAATTACTTATTGTTATTTAAGAGTTATTTATCTCTTGCTTGTTAGAAATTTGTGACATGTTTCATCTTTTTTTTCACAACGACTACATATTTCAACAATATATACAACTCGTTTTTAGAAGAGCGACCATCTCTGATGCATGCATCAGTTTGATAAAAACAAATATCATATAAAGATTATTTTTGTTTTGACATTTTTTTCTTTACCAAGGTAAAAATCCTTTAAGTAGGGAAAAAAATATTTCAAACCGACCGATAAAAACATATGACCCAACCAACATCATACTTTATTTTAAATAGACAAAGTCAAGACTTTTTTTAAAGTTTATTTAGCTAAAAAGATTAAATTGTAGGCCATCAAAAATTTGTTTAGAACTACGTGTCTACGCACTTGAGTAAATATAAATTTATTTTTTATTAAATTTTAAATTTTATTTTGTATTGATTGTTAAACAATATACTTTCTAAAATTTTCATAATTTAAACATTTTGATATACATCAATAACTGATGTACTTAGATGTAATATTATAAATTATATTAAATATTTTTGTGAATTCGGCAAATCAAAATCACATCAATAAATTTAGGTGTGTGGGGAAAGCATCAATGGTAACCAATAACTAAAATGACCACAAGCAACAATAACAAATCTAGATCTAATCTAACAACTATTTGCAAAGCACAAACCACAATCGAACCAAAGAACAAACAAGATAAAGAGAGTAGAGTGTAGAGAACAACTCACCAAGAATTTGTTCCCCTAGTTTGGCCCAACAATGACCAACATATGGAGGAGAGAGATCTATCCACTTCACTATCAATGAGTTATTTACAAATAGAGATACAAAAGAGTTACAATAAATTAGTTTCAACAAGCTCTCCAAGAACAAACCTAATTTCTACCATTTTCCTAAATATCTTCCAATGGTCAAGAGACTCAATGAAAATCAACCCTTAGCATTTAATTTCCTAAAGATCTTCTCTTTTGGTCTCTCAAGATTCACCCAAATTGCTCACAAGGACTCTCATCTCATGTGTTTCTCAACCCTTGAATCTCTTCCCAAAAGGAACCAACAATGTCCCAAGAGCTCCCTCTTTTAGTTCTCCAAGATACACATCTTCAACATTTGAATTGCACCCAAAGAAACTCAACTCTTAGCCTCTAAGTTCCATAAACGTTCGCTCCTTTCATTTGCATGAAATTCTCAAGCTACCTCAAAAAATGGGTCAAATAGTGATTTTATAATGTTGCAAATCTAGGAAATATGTGCCACAATTCCCTGGATCGTGCCATGATTTGCACTCGTACACTAGTACAATACTCAACCTGATCCAAAATTGTGTCATGATTTCTCAAATTGTGCCACGATTTACCAGAAACAACAACACCTAATTTGCAAGCATCATCAAACCGTGCTACGATTTCTTCAAATCGTGCAACAATTTTTTCAAGAAAACTTGATGTAGTATCAAAAGTAAGTATTTATGTTATCGTCTCCACAGGGACTGGTGCGATATTCTAAGCCGTTCAACAATCTATATCGTTCTGAGTAATGGAGTGGTAATAAGTTTTGTTTCATAAACTAGAAAACTATGAAATTATAAAAGATTTGAGAGTTAACAGAGAAATGATGATGCTGGGATTAAACTTCATCAACCTACGTATACGTACTCTTGGATTAGTGTTGCGGATTCTAATTATCAAGTGATATTATCACATATTGCTCAACAACATCATTCGTGTCCAAATGATGTCTTGATTTCTATTGAGTCGTTTAATCCTCAATTTCCCAAACTATTAAACGATCCAATAGTCGATTGTATTATTGCATGGTTGATTTCCTAAACTATTGAATGATACAAAAGCTTTAAGTTCCAATATTCAAAGTGATTATCAAAACCTAAATTCCATGTCTAGAACAAAAGCTTTGATAGAAGATTATTCTAACCTAGATTCAAAAGGTATTTTTCAATAACATTTCAAACCCATAAGATTGTAATGGAAAACAAGAATAACTTCAACATCATAAGATAATTAAAATCAAACAACATCATAATCAAAGGGAATACATACTAATAGAGTTGATTACATTTAATCCCAACAAAAAAAGTCTAGCTACTCATTGTTATGGTAACCTTACAAGGAGAAAAGAAGAGATGGAATGGAAGCAAGCCATGATGTCTCAATGATCTTGTGAATCCCTTCAATCCTTGTGCTCCTTGCTCCTTTAGGGTCTCTCTGTGTTTCCCTTGTTTTCTCTCTTCCTAAAGTCGCATATCATATGATGATTGCATCTGAAATAAGTGAATGGCCTTTATACTATGTTTGTTCTGATTGAACTCGCCATGGCAAGTAATCTGCTCGCCTCGCGAGTTGAGCTTTCTTTCCCAGTGGATTTCTGCCACGTCAGTTTTGAAGGATTAGGCCGTCTTAACTCGCCTGGCGAGTAATTTTGCTCGCCATGGCAAGTTAGCTTGCTTTGAACTCGCCATGGCAGGTTGGTGGCGAGTTGCTTCTGGTACTCTCTGCCTATACTCGCCTTGAACTCGCGTCGCGAGTAATTCACGTGTCATGGCAAGTAGATCACTTGACATGACAAGTTGACTTTTTTCACAAATCCTTGTTTCTCTTTCTTTCTTAGTGTCTTGACATTCAATTCCTGCACAAATGGATAGAGTAAGATGTAAAAAGCGTAATAGGGCAATTGTTCATCTTTTTCTCGGTTTTTCCCTAACTAACTTGTAAGATAAGTAACAAAAGTGCCTTAAATGTCACATGAAATTAACTACTTTCTAGCATTTATCAAACACAAACATCAAATTTTGAGTCAAAACTCAACAAATATGATATCATATAAAGTTAGATTTCAAAATATTTTTAAGGGACTTGAATATAGAACTTAATCTCATTGACTTAATATATTGTAAAGTTAGATTTCAAAATAGAATTTTTTTTTTTTACGGGATTTGAATATAGAACTTAATCTCATTGACTTAATATATTGTTAGTCTATTTACAAAAGCCTACACAACTCACCACTTAAGATGTGTATGATTTTGTAAAAAAAAAAGTAGTAAAATAGACTTTTAAACATACTTTTAGACTTTATTCCGTTGAATAGGTTAGATCTTATAAATTGTCCTATAATAAGTCAAACTCAGAAGTTATATTTTTAAAGTAGTTTAGATTTAAATATTGCAAAGTCCAACATATTCGCACATGTATTGTTTTTATTGTTAATGTGTCTTATGTAATTTTTTTTCTCGGTTATATTATATTGCTATAATCTTATAGTGCAATGGATCCGCACTAAAAGGTATAAGACATGCTTTACACACATACCATATCACCACACAATATTTTGTCATGTCCCATTACATTTTTATTTTATTTTTTTATAAATAATTTTCCCATCTATTGTAGGAGTATCCATCACTGTAAATTTCATCACCGAATATTATTGATCATTTCAACGTCACAAATAAAGCTATTGGTAAAAATCCAAGTCCTACATCAAATTGATGAGAGTTTATAAAGAGTAGGCACTCTTCACTTCACAAGCTTGTTTTGTGATGATGAGTTAGACCCCAATTTCAATATGGTATCAGACCTTGTCGAATTCAAGTGTCACCTAACTATTCACGCACCAAATCCAGAGAGTGTTGGGCGTGAGGGAGTGTATTGGGAAAAATCCAAATCCCACATCGAATTGACGAGACTCTTGATGAGAGTTTATAAAGAGGAGACATTCTTCAAGCCGGTTTTGTGAGGATGTATTTCGCCCCAAATTTCAACAAAAGGAACTGTTATTGCACGATGGCAGAGAGAAAATTCCGTAGAATCCACACACAAAGTGGAGGATAGACACATATATAAGTGTGATGGGTGAGGAAGAAGACAAACAATTTGTGAGTGATATTAAACAGTTATTTATTATTTTAAATTAACTTAAATTGATTTAAAATGACATGGCAGAAACATGGTTTTTTATTTGATGATAGTGTGAAAATATTTTACATTGTTAGTGTACATTCTTTATCATATTGGTGTTATCTCTACATTCATGCTTTAAGAAAAGAGGGACATTTTTTTTTTTACTTTTTGACAAAAAAGATGGTCGTGGTTTAGTAATTCATTTATCTTGGACATAATAAGAGAAAAATTCTACGTTTTAAGTCTCTAAATTTTCCTCACTAATATAACTAAATTTTTTTAATGTCTCGTAAATGTTCATACATAAAGAAGCTTGGAGGCTTTAACACCACGGTGCAACAAAATCAATCATAGAAAAGATAGTAACATTCTTCTAGTATGAACGACTTCTGCTAATTTCATCTGATTTTCAATCTTCTTTTTCCTCTTTATCCCCGTCTTCCTTTTCCTCCTCCTCCTCATCTTCTTCATCATATTCTTCTTCCACTTCACTTTCACAATCAGCAAACACATATTTCTCATTCTCGGTGCACAAAAGTTCTCCACTCATGCAAAGCTTCTGAAGATGAATATGAAGAATAGATGCATGATCAAACGGTAAATCTTTATCATATTGCCTTCTAATAAACTCGGAGATTGCTTCCTCAGTCAAGCCACTTTTCTCATCCAACTCCTTCATCGCTCTCTTTATCATCTACGTAATTAACAAAAAATAAAAAACTTGTGATGAGAGGTTTTATTTATAAATTCAAATCAATTGACATAAACAAAAGAAAATAAAGAAAGAGTTAGTTTCTAACCGAGTCATAAGGAGGGTGAGTGGGGGATTTGAAAATTCGTTGAAGACAATGGTTAACGAGGGAGGAGAGGAGTGGACAGTGGATCGTGTAGCTGGGTTCTAATGCTGCAATACGCAACAAGAGAGACTTCATCCTTTGATCTTGCAGCATGGTGTGCCTCTTTGTGTTTTTTATTACTCTACCGTGCAAATATTTTCTACCTACTCCCTGTTTCTACACTATTTATAATAGGTGCTTAGGTGCTCAAGTGTTTGTTGGATTGGATCGATTTGGAAAGTTGTTACAATCTTTCCTTAATTTATTTTTTTTTGTCACAATCTTTTTTGGATTTATTTAATTTGGAAAATTATGTAATCTATTATAAGATCTTGTTCTTTTATATCTTCCACTCAATTTCGTTTTAAAATTTAATTAAATCCAATTCAATATTTCAATTCACGGCATGTTTGTTTTTTTAGGGAATTTAGATTTGTTATCTTTCAATTTTTTTTTTAAATGACTTAATTTGTTTGGATACAAACTATAATATAATAGAGATTTTTTTTTTTGTTACAAAATTACTGCCACATTTTGACATTTATTTTCTCTTTCATCTAAAAAATATAGTTTTTAGAAAACTACTTAGGGTGCGTTTGGTTTGCAAAACAGCAAGTACAGTACAGAACAGTACAAGAAAGAACAGCACAATACAAGGGAGAACAGCACATGACAAATTTTTATCACATTGAATAATTTTTTGTTTTATACGATTTTGGAGGGACAAAATGCTATTTTGATATTTTAGACAACTTGTACGTAGGACAAAAAGTTGTGCTGTGGTTTGCTGAGGCACAAAAATATCAGTTTTTGTCCCGTCTCTTGCCTCCAGTTTGTCCTATACCTGAAACAGTTTTACAAATCAAACACTGGACAACTGGAGTTGTTCTGTCCTGTCCTTCATTTTTTAGCAAATCAAACGGACCCTAAGAGCTTGTTTGTTGTGGAATGCACTTAGGCGACATAGTTTTTTTTCCTGACATTGATGATATTAGTATATTTTATGTAAGAGAGAATGATGGATGAATGATTAAAATAAATTATTTAGATGAGAATGAATTATTGATTTAGAGAGAGATAAGAACAATATCACCAATGTCACTAAAAGCTAATGACACCCAAGTGCAAGCCGTTTGGTTTAGTTCTTTTTAAGCAAAAAACATATTTTTTAAACAAAAAAAAAAACTAACGAGTAATGCATGTGTTTGTTACTCCCGTTTCTTTTTAAGTATCGTTTGAGTGTGGATTTAGCATTAATGTTTAACTATCGTTTTAGTATTTTCACGATACACTTTGTCAATCATACCCTTTGTCAATTACTTTTATCTTTTTAAATAAAACTAATTAAAGTTATATATTTGGAAAACTAAAGTTTTTTTAAAACAAAGTTTGTTTGTTTTTTTAAAACAAAGTTTGTTTCTTGTTATCTTAAAATTGACAATTATTTGTTATGAAAGAGACAAAAATGTACAAAAAAATAGAAATTTGTTGGAGAAAAAAATAATAACTAACAATTGCTTGTTACGAGAGAAAAATAACATATTAAATTTATTGAAAAGAGAGTGTGTGCAAAAAAATAGAAATATATTTGTGGATTAAAGTAAGGGTATAACAGTAAGTAAAGGTGCAAAATTACACTTTTTAATTTGGTGTTAATATTCTAAAACGACACTTAAAAAGGAACGGAGAGTACAACTTTTTAAAAGAATCATCATAATCTAAAAAAAATATTAGAGCTTCAAATAAGAAGTTTTTTTTTTAAAGGAAGCTTCAAATAAGAAATTATTAAGTGAAGCTTATATCTTTCAAAAAAAGTGAAGCTTATAAAAAAAAAATAGATTTTACATTCCTTTTTCGATTATTGTGGTTTTAAGCATCCAATTATGACCATGATAATACACGTAGTTATACCAAAAAATACGTAAAATATGACCAAGATCGTTTGATAAGGCCTTCAAAAAATACACAGGCATTCATACCAATCAGGTAATGTTGGTTATTACATCAAATTAGGCCATACTGAATCAAAATACTTACCGGTTGTTGTAAATATTATTTTTACAAAAATAAAACGATATTCATTCATTTAAATTGATAGATTACATCATTCAATATCGCTGAAAACGTAAAGGATAAATTTGTAAACAAACTTACATCATACAAGTTAATATCATACAACGGCAAAATGCCTATAAATAATATGATAAAATTAAAGTGACTAGAATACTCATGCATCCGGATCTGCAACGTTGATGACAAAACCATTGATTGAATAGCCGATCTTTCAATAGGAACCAAATGAATACTGCAGCAGGATATGAAAACAACGAACACAAGACGACGAACAACACAATGCTGCATCAGACGACGAAATCACGAAGAAAAAACTTATATCTATGTGAAAATCACTTATTTAGATTAGCATAGAGAAAGAAAAAAAAGATAAAGATGAGTGATTTCTAATCAAAATTTGACCTAAAACCACCCATGGCAATGAAAAAAATGGAAGAAAGAGCCCCGAGAAAAAGAATGGAAAAAAACTAAAATGTTTGGAGAGGGAGAAACTAAAGAGATAAAACTTATTTCTTCACTCTATGGCAGCTAAACTCTTACAAATATTTTCAAAATACAAGTGAAACTATTGATTTATAATTTCTTTTCACTTATATGTAAAGCTTTTTTATCATACAATTGTTGCATACTAAATGCTCTAAACACTTTTTTGGGTAAATCTCACTTAAACTTCAAATAAAAACTTCCCATTTTCATACACCATTTATAATTTTTAAGTAAATTTATAATCAATTTATTATAATTTTTCTCTAGACATGATAACCCGTCCAAGCTCAACCATACTAAGCACATGTACATAATAATAACACCTATAAAATAGGAGTAAACGTGAAATTGATAGTAACTATCGAGAGAAATGTTATTTGATAAACTATATTTTTATAGGACAACTTGTGGCACAACCAAAATATAGAAAAGAATGTAGATTTGACACAAAAATCAAAACAATAAAGAGATAAAATAAAAACATAACGTAAATATAAGAGAAATAATTATTATATAAGATATCGCAAAATAGTTGTTCAAGTATCATTTCTGAACACCAATGATGTATATAAACCATAATTCACCCCTTAGGAAAAAAAGAAAAGAAAAAAAAACATCATGCAAATTTCAGGTGAACCTCTCCATCACTCGGTGCTAATCTCCAAAATAAATCCTCTCCAATTATCAAAAGTAGCTTCACCTCTATCTCAAGTTTTTTCACTTGTTAGTCCACCTCTGAACGCAAGTAAAATCCAAACATTTTTTTTTTTAAGGAATCCAAACAAAATTTGATGATTTGGATTGAATTTTAAAAGTTGACCTAATACAATTTATGTCAAACATATACAATATATATACTTAATAAACAAAAATCACAATTTTTGACAAAAAAAGAAAAAGAAAAGTAGTGGTAACAGAACAACAGTCTTTTTCACATACACTGTTTTATTAGCTGAAATTTATATGGATGTCACTTATTTTGTGAGACCTACATGATTTGACAAAAGTGCAATGCTAACACACTCTAAAAAAATATTTGAATAAAGATAGAAAAAAAGAGAAACGAGAATCAAAAGAAAGCCAAATCCATCATCTACTCTACATACTAGCTGTATATTCTTGTGTAAAAAAGTTATAAGGCAATCACGAGTAGTAGAAACTTTATGTCATATGCCAAAAGTTTGCATTCACTTGAAAAGGAAATCACAGAATCATTTACATGATGATACCATTCCCAAGAATGATTAATATTCTAAGGCAAAACAAAGTCTACAACTTCAGGTCACTATCAACACTTAAACGAGCTTCTATATAGACTTAACTACCATAATATTAACTGCTTAAAATTGTAAAACTAACTACTTATCTACACTTTCTTTAATCTAAATTATATTCTAAACTACCATTATCATGTAGAAATCTCATTTATTGCAAGAGCAAGTGTGTCTGCTGCAAACATGGTTGCTTCCACCGCAGGAGTTGTTGATAAACAAGGCGGTAACAATTGAGTGTAATGAAACTCAATTTGTAGTCTCTGATGAGGCGAAAATGTCATATTATTTTTCATTATATCAGCCTGCAACTCTCTGATGGGAATTGCAGCCAGGAAACTTTTGATGTACTCTTTGCATGCTTCCTTCCCTCTGCAGACAACCACCTCTTCTTGATCTTCAATAGAATCACCTTCCTTACCGTTGTTAACATCTTTAAACGGCTTTTTATTGCGCTCTAATAGTTGCGCAACAGTTTTCCAGCCACCAGTTGCTTTTTTCTCATTTGATGATTGAGGAACACTTTTTGTTTTGTGAATTACTGTGTTGCTGTCAAATTTTAGGATATATGCTTGATTGCATCCTTCATGAAGCCTCTCCCCCAATGTGTCAATGATGTAGTAACAGTCAGATTCAACTTTGAGAATGAAAAAATGGTCATTCCAACTAACAATGAAAACATGAGGTCCACCATTGCTAAGACACTCGTGTTCAGAATCACTGATCTCGTCCCAAATGTTGTCGAAAGACATTGAGCCGCGAAGAAACTCGAATCTTTCCTCGTCCACTCCTTCTGGATGAAAGAAACCAATGAAGGATTTGCCAGGAACAACAGAAAGCGGACGTATTTTTGCTTCAAGGACTGTTTCTAGATCAAAATGCCCGTCCGGGAACCGATTTCTACAGGTCTCATTGTCGCGTAGATTTCTCCATTCTGAGGAGCCTTCTCGAATTAGACCGTCGAACTGGGACTTTAGGGGCATGAAATCATGATAGTTCTGGAACCAATCAGCAATTACGGCAACAAGAGCTGTACATGCACTCTCACCCGCCGCGCGTTCACTGCGTTGATCGATTGATGCAAAGAAGACTTGTGTCTCAAGCTTCATCTGACCATCGCGGCTAGTGATCTCTTTCTGCTCCCAACTCCCAACAACAAACATATCATCTCCGAATTCAGAGATTGGCGTATCCCCAGTCTTGTGAAACTAGTGAATAAAAAATAAACTAATTAATAACAGTGAGCAACATAAGTTTATTTTACTAATTTCTAAGCAAAAAAAAAAAAATACAGCATAATTACTTTCAATAAAAGAGATTATAGACTAAAGTTCTATTTCTATTAGTTTACAATCACTACTAGTCTAAAACTGTTATTATAAAAGTAAAGCTACTGCAAAGAGTATCAAGCAAGAAATAGTTCTTACCTTCGAAGAGATGGATTCATCAGATTCAGAGCTAAGCTGTCGGCGATCAAAATCTATGTCGTCCCCGCCGTCTTCAGCATAGGCCTTTTTTAACAATGGCTCTCCCCTAAACTTCCTCTTCCTCCATGGAAGTATGCTGCGCTTTGTACTTTGTGATAAATAAGGCTCAGAAGAAGACGTGGTAGATTCATCCATATGCGAACGCCCAGCATCAGGCATGCAATAGCTGTGGTAAACCCAAATGTCTTTCTCATCACAATTCATTCTCGTGTTTGAATAATAAGAACATGATCCTCCAGCATTTGCGGAGGCCAATGTTCCATAACGGAATGAATTCCCAACACTTGAATCCTCATTCCCCCGGTCTGAATCTCCTAAATCATCGAGTGAGTCAAAATCGAGAGAGTAGTTATGAGTATTATCTCCACTCCTAGAATACTTGCTATCACTACTTCCTTCTTCTCCACGGCACGCCTTTTCTGATTTCCTAGAAGATACAAATTCTGTGAAAAACCTTACTTTCCTAAGGCCGGCTTTTATTGCAGAAAGATCACCTTTCTCCGTCATTGTAATTTCTTCGGATTGAGCCGATGGTGATGACACAGGAACTATTGATCTATGAACTGTTGCTCTCTCCACCAAGCTAATTGATATCTGCATGCAATTGAATTGAGATATATTGTGAAAACAATAACAAAGACAAAAATCCAAGCCATAATGTTGATTATTTATTATTACATGATGACAGTAAATTACATCAGAGAGGACCTACACAGAGTAAAGGAGATTGCTGTGCAGAATCTCCAGGATTTGTGAGAGGAATGTTCAAACCAAAACTAGTCTGATCAATTGAATTTGCAAATTCAGCAATATTCAACAAAGCTGTTCCAACAACAGTACCCTTTTTCCTTGGGCTTCCATTGAATCCCTACAATTACATTAAAAAAAACGATCACAAATTCTGTTTGGAACAAAAATAGAATTAGAATGAAATATGAACACACAATACACACACTTGCAATACAAATGAACAAATACCTCAAACTAACCGATTAAATAATAATAATAAATAAAAAATTATATTAGAAAAATCAAAATGGTCTCATAAAAAAATCATAACAGCCAATAAGTCAACTACTACCGCACAAAACAGAAAGGGAAAGTTCCAATATTTTATTTAAAAAATCCTACTTTTCATTTTTTTTGTCAAAAAATACAATAAGTCAAAAGCTACGTTATCTGTAACATTAAAACAGTCACAAAAACCAATCTCCACCTCTTCAATTAATGACCTTAAATTCATTGTTGAAGAGAAAATTGATTAGGTGTGACACAACAAATTTCCAGGACCAAATATTAGGAGACATAAAAACAAAAACAGATGAAATAAAAGGACGGTGACAACCCAACACACAGAATCACCCAAATTTTCATCCATCCTACAAACCCAACAAAAAAAAAACAAGAATTTCAGAAATTAATCAAACAGTGATTCCCTAAAATCATTTAAAATCAACAAATAAAAAAAAATCTTTATATTAATTATTGATTATATTATTAAATTGTGAAAAGAAAAAGAAAGAAAAGTAAGAGAAAGAGACACATACATGAAAAAGATTGAAAGCGATTTCCCACGGATGAAACAACACATTGTCTTTGTTGTAACCATTGAGATTACAAAGATGATGAAATTCTTCATCAAAATTTACGACGAAACCAGCAGAAAAGTCGTCGTATTCCATGACAGCCTCTCTTGTGAAATTTCTTGCGACGGAGCCTCGTCGCAAGGAATAAAGTGTTGACTTAGGACCTTTCCATTTAACTTGAATCGCTAATTTTGAAGAAGATTGACGTATAGGATTGCATCCAATGAGTTTCTTTACATTAAGCCTGACGTGATACTTTTTGGTGACGAGTGGCGGCCATGGTCGCCACCTCATCATCTTCACCACCATTATTATTCTTTCCTTTTCTTGATAGTATGTATAATAGTGTCACGCACGCTCTAAGAATAACAAAGAAACAAAGAGTGTGAGATGAATAGAATAGAATAGAATGATATGAAAAGAAGAAAAGAATATAAGGGTTGTTGGTTATGTTATCTGAATTTGAGAAGATAAGGGAGAGGAAAACGGAGAAAGAAGTTATATAAGAGAGATTGTTTCGGAGAGAAAAGAAAAGAAAAAATATGCACCGGTGGTATAGAATATGCCGTTGTTATTTATGGTTATTTATAGATGTATCATTTTATTGTATAGTTTTGTAGTATATATATAAGAGAGAAATGTATTATGTATATGTATGTATAAAGGGAGAGAGAGGGACAAAACATAAACATAGGACGGACGGTTGAGTTTGAGTTAGCTTAGGTTGATGGACTTGCCTCCCTTCTTATAACAAGTTTAACTCTAGTTAGAATCCGCGTACGTGTTTTGGTTTGGGGATTACTTCGTGAACATGGTTTGGTTTGGTTAAATTAAAGTTAGGGAGGAGGACTCAAAGTGTTGCATCTAGATGATTATGTATATCAGAATGCGATCAAGATCAGATGATTCATATTGTCGGATTATTTTAAATTAATGAATAAAGTAAAATTTAAAAAAATACAAAACTATTAATTTTGATCGGTCATAGATTTTGTAATCGGATGATTGCTTGAAATATTTAAATTTAGATTAATTGTATGCAGTTAAAGGAGACATGTTCATCCGATCAAGATCAGATGATCCAGGTTTAACTAATAAGAATAAACGTAGTTTAAATATAAATTGTTCGATCTTTATATTAATTAACTGCAAGAGTGCATGTAGTTTTGACTAGGTACAATTTGAATCTCCGAATGTTTTAGTGCATGCAACCTTGATCCAAGTTATTTTTACCTGCAAGCGTGTGATACACCACCAAATTGGGGCGTATCGGATACACACTTCAGTGACTTTGTTTTGGATGACTTTGGTGATTTTATCTCTATCTCTCTTCTAATCAATAATTTCATTTCATTAAAATAATTTATTTTAATCATTTATTGTCAGTCTCTTTCATCCAAAAATACATTAAAGTCACCAAAGTTATCCAACACAAGATCACTGAAATTCATTCGGACGTACTGGAGTAGTAGTACCTTTATTTTTCTTTGTTTCTTAGATTTTGTTTATTTCTTTACTTTTATTTTTTGACCGATATGAACATATGTTGCTAACGAATTTATTTATTATTTTCCGTGTTATATGTAAACGATAACATTGGTTTTTGTTATTTTCTTCCGTACTATCCGATCTATCGATATTCAAAAAGAGAAATGCATTTAATTATGCCATTTTTATAGGAAACCTTATCCTGCATTTTGGAATATTTTGTTTAGTAAAAAATTTAAGTTCCATGTAATAGAAAAAATAAAGTTCCATTGTTATGTTTTACTTTCATTATCTTAAACTACATTTGCATCTTGCATTCATATTTAATGGAAGGTATCTTCTTCTTTTTTTCTGGTTGAAAATGGTAAATATCATCTTCTCTATTGGTAAAACTTGAAAATACCTTTGGTTTTTTTAGGAAGAAAATATCTTTGATTTGAATTAATATATATAGTAGTGTTTTTATATTAGAAAATTGCTTTTCTGACGTAGAAAACTTCACAATGACATAAGTAAATGACATAATTGCCCCTAGAGGCAGTTAACAGTCGTTCAATAATACCCCAACAATTAACAACCGCTGGAACCTAGCGGCAGTTAACTGCCGCTCACACAAGTTAACAGAACCAATGCAGTCTGCACTGGTTTTTTTTTAGGAAATTTGTCTTGTTTTACCTATAATTTCAAACGGCAATTTCAAAGAAAATCAATCTGAAACAACAACATCCAGCAATCACAAACATCAATATTTCATTGTTTATCAATTATTCGGTAACATTACACAAAACCGATAATGCGTTAACGTTTCACAATTGTTTGAAATTCGTCAAATTTTCCACATTATGCAACACATTACACATAATGTACATTAATTACTAATAAATGCGAAACTCAAATATATATATATATATATATATATATAAATAGTTAAAGGTTAGTTACATATCACCCAAAAAATTGGTCATTACATTATATAACCCAAAAAATACGTCGATGCGTATCGCTCCAAAAAACGGATTAACACCGACCAAAAAGTGTCATATTTCATCTAATAAAAGCAAATCATATAAATGTTCCAGAACATCTTCAAACTCGTTGTTTGCTTTAACCGGAGTGTCATGATTTGTTGGCTTTTTTGGTGGAACCGGTCTCTCTTTTAGCTCAATGTCCATGAGTGCTCGGAAACGATCGTGTTGATCCAAGATTTCATCCTCCCATGTTGCCGCCTCTTCGCTCCTGTGTAGCTTCTAGTCCGTGGATGATGGAGGTGGGAAACCATCTTTCAAAGAAAGAAGGACAAAATGATTTGGGATTAAACCAAGGCAAATCATGTTGCTTTTTGGGTTAACCGGAGGCCGACCTCTAAGTGGGAAAAAAGTCTCGGAGATGTAGTCTAATTGGGTAGTCATCTCTAACACCGGCCTATTGTAACATGATGCAACGATGTGTCCCATATCCGGCAATGTCAACCATTTGTCGGGAGGTGCAAAACTACTAGCATTTTTGGGAGGATACAATCCATCCAAGATGTGGTTGTAACGGCGCTCGCTCGCATATATCTCGATGTATTTGCTCTTATGCTCTTTCAACTCTTTAATAAGTGTTCTCCGCACCATAACATGACTTTCTTCCGTCAAACCCACGGATTCGGCTATAGCCCTAAACCCACAATATCCATCACCAATAACATCCACAATTCTCTCAATGTATAGTCTCATGAATTTTGGCATGTAATACATAGGACTCGGCGGATCATAATTTCTTGAAACCGAGATAGGCGTATGAACCAGAACCGGAGAAATGCCAATGTGAGCACCTTTTCTTTTAGGTTGTGAATTTTCGTGGTGAAGATTGACTTTCCGGATGTTGAGAATCAATAGTCTCCCACGAAGATGGGATCCTACGTGTCGTTTTGATTTTTTTGGGAGCTCCTTTGGTTGGCACCTTTCTTGGAGGTGGTGACAACAATGTGGTCTTCGGAAACGCTAACAACCGCAAACCCTCTTTGATTTCTAGTTTCATTTGGAACGGAACTCTTTCGAGACGTTATTGAATACCACGCCACTCCTCCACGAGCGAAAACAAATCTTCATTACTTTCTTCTTCACCCATATACAACTTATGCCAATGCGGGTGTATCTCATCCAATCGAATGGGCTTGTTGTGACGGATTTTCATAGCAATGAAGCATGTAAAGGTAGGGCATACGACATCCTTTGAACACAACTGCAAGTTTTCTGCTCGATACACAAGGTTTTCCTAGCACGCTCTTCGTCCACAAAAATAAAGTTCATGGCTTGTCTAGACACGTGACCCCCCAACCCGGAGTACAAAGTGACATCTTTGTATCGATTTTCCAATACTGCGACGCTCCTACCAAACGATGATTGTATCTCCCCAAATTGGTTTGCCAACATCTCATCTATTTTTTCCCAACAAGTACCCAAATCACCCTTGGAGGTGGACAAATATTCCTTCACCACATCATGAGCTCCTTCAACTCTATTCGTGGTCCGACACCCAATATGTAACACAAGGTCCGTCCATGCTCTCACTAGTTTGTCCTTGAAAGGCTTCAAAATGGTAGGTTCAACATAGTGAAGAAACTTTGGATGATCCTTACAAGCATCTTGGAATTCCATTAGATTATCCGCATATAACTCTTGAGTAGGAGATTCAACCAATTTTTCCCATGCATTAAATATGATATCAACTAACTTACGATGTTTCTCCTCATCGACAATCTTCTTTTGCCCATCCACCACAACAACATTTTGTTGAACTTTGCAATCGAAGATGATTCTTGATCTAATATTTTTGCCAACATGGAAATAACAAAGTATTGCACTACTACCGGGAAAAACATTTGTTGCGGCATTCATAATACTCTTGTCCTTGTCAGTCACTACCACCTTAGGCATATCACTATTTGGTCCAAGAAGTTTAAGCAACATTTACAAAGCCCAAGTAAAGTTATCCTCCTTCTCAGACGTCATAAATGCAAAATCAACCGAATATGTCAAATAGGTCGAGGTGACTCCAACTATTTCAAACAATAGAATCCTATACAAGTTGGTTTTGTATGTGGAATCCATTATCAAAACAGTCGGAAAATTGTTAAACAACTTTACCGATGTTGGATGAGTCCAAAATATGTCTGGAACGGTTTGACTTTCCTTTTTTTCTCTTACGTAATAAACTTATCCATTCTCATCCAACTTTGAGATTAGATATTGCATCTCCGTCAAGTCACCCCTTTTTTCCCTTTTGAATTTATGACGTTCATTGTAGACTTGCTTGATATTTATCATGGACTCTTTCCTTTTCTTCTTCAAATTTGTCAAAATATTTTTTGGTTTCACCGAAGAATCGGTCAAGTCATGTACAATCTTCTTGTCGTACTCTGTTAATCTTCCGGCAAGAAGGTGCCATGCTACATACGGCACCATCTTATGATTGTGAACGCCATTAAGAATAGCCAATTTGCAAGCATTGTCTTCCCTAACGACATATCCACGCACCTTGAACAAACACCCACATTTTCTTGATCTCGTTGCTTCATGCTTCACTTTTGTCTTCGGTACTTTGTGCTCGCCGCTCCGTTCACAAACCAACTCCAACATAACATTTCTACCTTCACAAGATCTTCTAATGATAACCGTAAATCCAGCCCTATTTGCTTGTCGGCGGACCCAACCGAGCAATTCGTCTTTATCTTTCCATGTGTCTTGGGTCGAAAATAAATGAGTCGTGTCCACTTCGTTGTCACGAGTTTCCACACATCGGAATTGACACTTGAAGCCTCAACTTTAACGAAAGCTTCAACCTTAGCGGGAGCTTCAACCTTAATGGAATCGAAAACTCTAGGTTTTCGATCATCCACATTCTCAACCTTATCTATAAATAAACAACATACAATTAATAAACATGTATCTAATATCATATAATAACATAAACAAACCAAAAAAACAAAAGAAAAAAATAATTGTGAATTTTTTTTTTTTGACAGTAGCACTGCCAAATGAAGTTTTGTAAAAATTTGTAATGGATTTTAACGTTGTAATACATGTTCTTTGATGCATATTGTGTGTACAAACGTCCTAACAATCGATCATCAATGATTTGGAACCAAGATTTTGACAAAGGATTTTTGAAATGCGGATTTTTTTTTTAGGAGTGGTATGGTGATGTAAGGTGATGAGTGAATAGGAGGTAGAGGTTTTCTGGTTTTGGGGGGAAAGAATGCAGCGGTAGTTAACTACCTACATGTGCGGTACCACTGGTTTTGTAAACCAACCGAGTAACCGGTTTTAACCGAGCCGTTCCAATTTTCACCAGTCCAATTACGTAACTGATCCAATAGGTTGGTCGGACCGGACACACCACCGGTTCATGGTCCAACCGGTCCGGTCCAGTTTTAAAACTATGGTTATGTCAATTCTAAATTTTTAAGTGTCGTTACCTTTTCAAACATTTTTTGTGAGGTTTTTAACGAAATCAAGAAAAGTGAGAAAAAGTTTAAATCATGTGCCAATTGTCGGAAAGAAAATGTAACGGCAAGCATTGTGAATAAGATCTCTCTCATTCCCAATTCGCGGAAGAGACCCTTCATCCGACCATTCAGGGATGGATCTAGGAATACATTTCAAGTATGACTAAATAAG
The DNA here is from genome assembly GCF_003473485.1 of Medicago truncatula. NCBI lineage: Eukaryota > Viridiplantae > Streptophyta > Magnoliopsida > Fabales > Fabaceae > Medicago > Medicago truncatula. The sequence goes on from NC_053048.1 coordinate 50,391,993, forward strand.
TAGCAACTGAAATAATGATCGATCTTTAATATTTTATACTTTAGCGACTAAATTTTCGGTCACTATTTTTATCGCTAAAAGAATTATAGACCCATTTTTACCTTAGCGACTGAATTTTTAGTCACTATTCTTGTCGCTAAAGTTATTAGCGACCGATTTTCATTCCTTAGCGACTGAAAATTAGGTCGCTAATTTTATTTTTTATTTCTTTAACAAAAATTCATGTGTCGCTATAGCGACCCATGGACATGATGTAGATCCACCCATGCGACCATTGGTATTTATTTTTCGCCATATCATCTAGAAGGAAGAAGATATCTTCTACGCTTTTATTCATTAAGGCACCTCCAACAGCTGAGTCTACCATCACTTTAGTTTTGTAAAGAAGTCCAACATTGAAAGTTTCAATAATAAACTATTTTTAAATCCATATGGTAGGCATAACCTAGACATGTCTTCGAAACAATTACAAGTATCATATAACGACTTACCCTTTTTTTGTGAAAAACTAATTATTACTCGTTCAAATAAATAAATTTAGACATGGGGAAATACTTTCCGAGGAAGGCTTGTATCAATTCCTACCAAGTCTTTATCGATCATGCACACATAAAATGTAGCCAATCTCTAATCCTAACACTTTGCGAGAAATGGATGAGCCTAAGACTTATGGCATCATTTGAAACTCCTTTTATTTTAAAAAGGTCACAATCATTAAGAAAATCATATAGATGGTGGTACATATCATCCATTGGCAAACCAGAAAATTGATGTTCTTATATAAAGACAAAAATTCAATGGAAAATTGATGTTCTTATATAAAGACAAAAATTTTGGGTTTATCTCAAAATTGTTATCTTCAGACGCACAATATTATAATGTGGTTTTTTTTTTTACAATGGGAATAACATAGCAATCTCCCCTCCCTATTTTTAGACATGTGAGATTTTCTCGACAAGTTTGCAACATTTTATAAACTTAAAGGGCTAAAATTGATATTTTTTTGTTGGGAGGTTAAAATCACAACTTTTGCAAAACACATTACCTTACTCAGTCGAAATGAATTCGAATTGGTTGAAGTTTAATACAACAAGGGAATATCCAAAATGTTTAAGATCAATGACGATGTTACACCGTATGATTTAAAAGGCCAATTAGACCAACCAAATGGTCTTCGCAAGACATGAAAAAGATGGCAGTGTTGAATATCATCATCCGTCAATCAACACAGTTGAACATGTTCTACCCGTACTTTCAGTCCATTGTATTTTCCTATAGATACAACTCACATGATACCAACTAACCGTTTGTTATAGCTTTTTTAAAAAAGACATTATTTTTTTAAAAAGTAATCACTTTTAACAGTATTGCATGCGTTTGTTACAACTTTTTAAAAAATCAAAATCTAAAAAAAAAATTAAAAACAAGTTGGAATGAGAAGGAAGCTGTTGAGAATAGGTTTTTAAAAAATAGATTTTTTTTAAGGAAAGAGAGAAAATAAACATTAAAAAGTTGAACTAAATTTATAACAAAAAATCTCTTTTATATAATAACTTTAACAAAAAAAAAAAAAAGATTTTCACTGTGATAAATAAACACACAATCGATTGTGATTTTTATAAAATTTTTAAAAAATAATCTTTAAATCATTAATATCAAAATCATTTTTTTAATCCATAACAAACTTCCCTAAAAAAACACAACTAACTCAGTTAATGAATGACAAAAAAAAAGTCGAGTGAAGCGTTTTAAAAAGTAGTGTATTTTTTACCCAAATGGAATCGTTATGACCCGATTGACGGAGAAGCTCCGTTTGTCGTTCTACATACCGACCCGTTTTCTCTCTCTTCTTTCTCTCTCCTCTACTCTCCATCTCTGCAACTCCATTGCTCGTTTTCTACACTCCCAAACCCTACTACCTTTCTTCTTCTCCATGGACAATAATCTCTTCTCCGATAACGTTGATGACTTCTCCGATGACTTAGATTCATCCTCTTACTCCCTCCGTCTTAACCGTCGCTTACCCGACTCCGATCACCTGGATTTCGCACTTGATAGGGTTTACCTTCTCCCCTACAGGTACCTTTCAATCCTCATTCTCCGATTCTAGGTTTTGTTTTTTATTTTAACGATTTTTTAGGTTTTTTTTTTTTTTTTTTTTTTTCGTGTGTGGTTTTCTTCGAAAAAACGTGGCGTGATTATGTTTTATTCAATTTTTGTTGTGTGTATCAAGTAATTGAAAAAAAAGAACGTGGCGTAATTAGGTTTTATTCAATTGAATTGAATGAATTTTTTGTTTGTTTGGTTTGTGAAGGTGGTGGATTGATGCAGAAGGTGAAGGTGATCGTGTGGAAGGTGTTTTGTATACAGTTTGTTCGAATGACGATTCCGAGTCTGAGATTTTGCTTCATCTGAAGAAGGAAGAGGATTCTGAGAAGATTAAGAGTTTGGAGGCAGGGTTTTTGGGGCGGCATTATGCTTTGGTTCCTGAAGGTGTTTGGTTGCGTGCTCTCAAACGGTTAGTGACGATTTGTTTTTGTACTGTTGTATTGAAATGGAACATATTAAAAACCATATTCAGAGACCTAGGAGCCACAACATTTACTATGTATGACCCTTTGAACTCTGTAGAAGATCCACAACCTTTGCTGACTGGAAGTGAAACATGTCAAACATAAATGGCATAAAAGCATGTTGATTGCTGGAACATGCTTTCTCATGGTTGGCCACTTTATTTGAAGTGGCTTTGTGGGCTGCCTGTCCCATAGTTAAAGCCCCGATTCTCAATCCCACAAGTGGGGAAACCCCAGTCAAGTCGACGTATGCATGTTTCCTTCACCGTGCACCAGAACATCTGCCCCGGGCCTAAATGTCGACCTGCCCTCGCTAGATTATAGCATTGACCTTGTCTGGTTGAATTGTACCAGTTTGTCTTTCAACCATTGTATTGTCAACGAATGGTGTAATCCTATTGCAATTGTGGCACTTTTTATTTATTTATATATTTTTTATTTATTTATTTATAGACTTGAGACAGATTTTTTTACAAATTTGCTACCTATTGCTTTTCCTCTTTCACATTATTTCAGTGGTTACTGTTTTGATTCAGTTTACCGCATTTTTGTTACTAATAAGATTTATGTTTTTATTTCGAAACTGAAATGATCATAGCTATTTCTAATATTTGATATCAGATCCGTACATTATGTTTGTTTATTAATTTTTTCATTTTGATTTTTTTATAGTTTTAGACCATTGCTGATATTTAATGAGCTTGAAAATAAGTTTAGGTGATTGAAGAAAAAACAAGGTCAATTCCTCTTCTTCTGAGTTTTATCGTATGAATTATTATGTAAAAACAGAAATCTTCACGTTCAAATCTCAAATCTGTCACAAATTATGCGGCCTTACTCATCCTTACAAAACCGGTTTGTAAGGGGAGTAGTGCCTCCTCTTTATAAACTCTTTGCAAGACTCCTATCTATCCGATGTGGGACTAAAACGAGTGTTGGCTGTTAACACCCCCCCTCACGCTTCAGCCATTGCCTGAAGTGTGGACGATGCAGGAAGCCAACCTCTAGAATCCTATCTGTCTGATGTGGGACTAAATCCACCGAGTGTTGGCTATTAACACACCGCCCCACGCTTCAGCCCGTCCCAATGGGCCTGAAGCGTAGAGGATGCAGGAAGCCAACGATAGATCTCGCTAGGCTCTGATACCGTGTCACAAATTATGGGGCCTAACTCATCCTTACAAAACCGGCTTGTAAGGTGAGGAGTGCCTCCTCTTTATAAACTCTTCTCAAGAATCCTATCTATCCGATGTGGGACTAAATCCGTTGAGTGTTGGCTGCTAACAAAATCATCATGGTTAATTTAGGTTTTTTATTGACTACGGGTTAATCGGTGAAAGTAGTTTAAGTCTTCAAAATTTTATCGTATGAATTATTATGTAAAAGCAAATTTTATTCTGATTATATTTGGATATAAGAATAATATTAAAGATGTGATAAGTTGAATACATGTGCATATTTTTTATTGATTCGAATCCAGAACATTTGAGTACCAAAACCCAACAGATTTAAAGGGTGCTGGCGTTGTCACCTTATAGAAATTTAGCATTGATTTGTTATACCCTGTTATACTAGTATAAATAATTTTAGCACGCATAAATTACACAGATCTTATGCAGGATTCTGTTTAATTTGATGTTAGAAAATACATGACGGTTTTACAAGCCCGTATAATTCATAGGAGTGAAAAAGTGATTCATCTTACTTTTCTTGTAGGTATAATGATTTTAATAATGCAGCGAAAGATTTTGTGAGACTCTTCTATGCAGAGGATTGTTTACCAGATTTGTTCCCTTTGCAACTTAGGATATTTGTTTCATGGGAAACCAGTTCACTGGTAGCAAAGATAAGCGAAAAGGTCCATTTAGTGATTTATTTGTTTTCTTTTCCGGATAGTGTTTGGCTAGGGTAATAATTTTTCTTGAAAAATGCTAGTACCCTACTTTCTGTTTTATTTAAAATATTAAAGCAGCTTTATCTTATGGTTATCAATACTAAATGGCATGATTACAGGAAAATGTGCCTGAATTCTACAAGAAAGCTTGTGACATTTTCAATTCTGCATATGACTCAGTGAGTTGACTAACTATCAAATGATCATATATTGTCCATGTTCCGTTGGTTATGTATGATTCTATGTTATGGATGATTGCAGTTGTATATTTGGGACTTCTCTGGGCAGACTACCCAGCTTTTACTAAATGACAAACCTAGGGTGCCAAACGATTCTTCCGGTCAACCTGGAAAAGAGGTAGTTTCCGCTTCAACTTTCTCTTTGTTTTCTTTTAATATAACTTTGTTAAAGATGTTTCAAGTTTATGGTGCGCTCCATATGGAACTAGATGCTTGACAAGTGACAGTGGAATATTGAAATTAATCCATAAACCTTATAATTTAAAATTTTAGAAATACACTTTTAAGATCTATTCTTAGTTCTGAATTGAATGCTTGAAATCAGTGGTTTGATCTTTTAATAACTTTTTGGGTGCTCCATCTCCACATCTATGCAGGTTCTTTTGGAGTTACAAGTTCATGGACTTGCAGATTCAATGAAGGGTAGTCAGAGCAATGGGATGGTTACAGATAGGTCTCAGATGGAATGTACTTCTAACGGAGACCCTGTTACGATGAACGGAAGCACCGGCGCTGTTATCCCCTATGTAACAGCAAACAACTATTTTCAAGGCAGTAGCTATAGAGCAGTTCGATCTTTAGGCTTGACAGGATTACATAATCTTGGAAATACCTGTTTTATGAATAGTGCCATTCAGTGTTTGGCTCACACCCCAAAACTTGTTGATTTTTTCCTTGGAGATTATCGTAGAGAGATAAATTATGAAAATCCCTTGGGAATGAATGTATGTGAACTTTTTCTTTTCTTTTCTTTTCATGTTAGGTTGTCATTTCGAAGTTTTTTTTTTTTTTTTTTTATATAATTAATTTCTTCTCTCACTCAAATTTATTTTTTCAGGGAGAACTTGCTTTATCTTTTGGAGATTTACTTAGACAGCTGTGGGTTCCTGGAGCATCACCTTTGGCACCAAAAATGTTCAAGATGAAACTGGCTAACTTTGCTCCTCAGTTCAGTGGTTATATGCAACACGATTCTCAAGTAAATACCTTCAACTTGCCCGCTTCTTTTTATTTTTCGAAACATATAACAATTGCTATTTCCTTTTCCATCTCTTTTCATTGATCAATTTTCCGCTATTTCCTTTTTCATCTCTTGCAGGAACTGCTTGCTTTTTTGTTGGATGGACTACATGAAGACCTTAATCGTGTAAAACGCAAGCCATATCATGAAGTTAAGGATGCAGATGGTCGTCCAGATGGAGAAGTGGCAGAAGAGTATTGGCGAAATCACCTTGCTCGCAATGACTCAATAGTAGTTGATTCGTTCCAAGTAAGGCATACACGGCCTTTTTCTTATTGTATAATAATTCCGTACTGAGTTTTTAACATATCATTTAGGGTTCTGTGCTCCCTAAATTTTCTGTATCAGTGATGCACATAATATAGTGATGGAAATAATCAAATAGACATCCTGAAAAGAGATTTTTCTTCTTCTTTCTGTTATGCTAGATACAATTAAAGAAAGTAATTTTTTTTTTCATTCCGTTGTGTAGGGTCAGTTCCGGTCAACATTGATTTGCCCTTTTTGCAAGAAGGTTTCTATCACCTTTGACCCTTTTATGTACCTGTCTCTGCCATTGCCTTCTACAACGACACGAACAATGACTGTAACTGTCATCAGCACTGATGGGGTCACATTGCCTTCTGCAATTACCGTAACAGTGCCGGAAAGTGGAACACTTAAGGATCTAATTGGGGCCTTAGCTGCTTCTTGTTCTCTGAGAGATGATGAAACCCTCTTGGTGGCTGAGGTATTTTGCAGCAGTTATGCTTTTTGTAGGATCATATTGCAAGTTATCGTTATTAAGTGAATCATTATGTGAAATCTGATAACATCAATTCATTAGGCTAATGCAAACACTTTTCATGTGCTTGTCTTAATTTTAAGTCTGATTTTACGGAGTTATATACAGATTTACACGAATAAGATTTTTCGGGTATTGGAGGACAAATCTGACTCATTAGCTGATATCAGAGATCTAGACAAACTTGTCGCTTACCGAGTGCAGAAGTATACTGAAGATAGCCCTGTGGTTGTTTTCAGGCATGAACTTGTGGTGGAAATGTAAGGTTTTTCTGCCTTAATTATACTTCTAACGACCGAGTAAATTCAGTTTGTTCCCACAATACCTTTCTCAATATGTTTGTCACTCATAATTATTTTATACCCCTTGACCTGAAGTACACACTCTCACTGCAGAAATTATGTTGTGATAACATTTTTTTTGCCACATGGTAGACCTCTATTGTTGGGAGCACATACTCCTAGAGTATCTAGTGATATTACATTTTTCACTACCTCAACATCTAAACCGAAGTGCTTGTTTGGTTGTTGGGAGGGGAAAGGGATGGTCCGAGGGGAAAGAGTAGAGGAAAGGGTCGAAGAAGAGAGGATAGCACCTACCTTGCATGGGGTTTATTTGGGGGAACTAAAAAAAGAATTGGGGGAGGACTTTAAAATATTCTTTTTAATAATACTTGAAACAAAGAAAGTATTAGTCATAATCCTTCTCCTATCCCCTCCAAAAACACTCTCCCGAACAAGGTAAGAGATTCTTCTCCTTTCCCCTACCCCCAAAGTCCTCCCTTCCCATTCTAACTTCCAAACAAAGCCTAAAGAAACGTTAGATTCTACTTATTCATGTGGAATTTCACAAAATTTTGCTATTAATCTTTATTGCAGTGTAAGAGGGAAAATGAGAGGAAATGATATTATAATGTTTGTGATTGATTGAATGCTTAAAATGGTAAAAATAAAAATAGTATTTTAATGTGATGTGGCCATAGTGATGTGCTTGATTGACACATAGGATTAGTGGTTCAAAAATGGGGGAAAGCTTGTATATTATTAAGATTAAGATAAGATTAAGATTAATATTTGGTAAATGAGCCTATTTTTGGAGTTCATCTGTTGTTTGGTTGTTTCTTTATTTGCTGATCTTTATGTTCTTTGTTGGTGCACTAAATTTATTGTGTCATGTATTACAGTTACAAGGGGAGGTTTGATAGTAAAATCTTTGGTTCTCCACTTGTAGCAAGGGTGTCCGGTATTTCTTGCGGAGATGATCTTCGTAGGGAGTTTCTAAATTTAATGAATCCATTTCTGATGCAAAACTCTGAAGAAACAAAAGACGAGTATGACAAGGATGAGGATGTTGATGGTGATGATACTAAAAAACTAAATGAAGTTGATGAATTAGGCGAAACTGATAACTCTGAAGCAATAGAAAGTGATGCAGTGTCGAATAGCGGTGCAGAGGATGACATACATTTGTGGACCGACTTCGAATTCTATTTATTACTTCCTGGGAGAGGTGGGACTTATAAGATAACATCGAAAGAACCATTACCTGCCGCAATGTTGTCCGGAAATCTGGAGGTAGCTGTCGTATGGTCAGATAAGATGCTTAAAAAGTATGACATGAGCCTGCTTGATCCATTGCCTCAGGTTTTCAGGCCCCAATTAATCACCAAGAGAACACAAGAATCAATATCTATTTACAAGTGCCTTGAAGCCTTCTTGAGAGAGGAACCTCTTGGGCCAGAAGACATGTGGTTAGTAGATATATAATGATATCAAGTCTTTTTTTTTATCTATGAATGTTTTCATGTTCTGAGAATATTGTATCTTAATATATAATTTTTCATCATGTTTTATATTTCGTGAACATCCTAGTGGAAAAGGCACTGATTGTTGTTGCTTTATATGTTAATTAAGAGTACTGTCTCTTATGGTCTAAAAAGTCGGACATATATTAGTCTTTCTGATATTTGATATTGCAATTTGATGTTCATAAGGTACTGTCCTACCTGCAAAGAACATCAGCAAGCAACTAAAAAGTTGGACCTTTGGAGATTGCCTGAAATTCTTGTTGTTCATTTGAAGAGGTTCTCATACAACCGATTTTTCAAGAATAAGCTGGAAACTTTCGTTGACTTTCCAACTAATGATCTGGATTTGTCAACCTTTGTCGCTCACCAGACTTGTCCATCTCCAAACTGTTATATGTTATATGCAATTATTTGTCACTATGGCGGGTTAGGAGGAGGTCACTATACAGCGTTTGTCCGTGTAAGTAACTCGCAACTTAATTATACAAATAGAAATAATTTTTATGTCTTCATTTTTTGCTTAGGCACTTTATTGTGTACCTAAAAAGTATTTCATTATCTTATTTTATATATTTAGATATTAATTTCTTTGGAGGAAGCAAGAGTTTAGGCAAACTGACCACCTGAGATACAGAGACGTGTCTTCCTATTTTTCTTTAGAAGTTTGTTTCAGTGGACGTTAGAGATTGACTTAGTACACAATGGATTTCCATATAATTTTATAATTACAATTTAGTTCTTATTATAATATATTGATGATTGTTAGTTACTCACGATAGTACAAAGCTTTTGTTTGGCTTCCTTGATGATCCAAATGTATTTTGTAAAGAAAATCTGAAAAACGTCTTTTGTTCTACTTGAGTGGTTCACTATTATGTTTAGGTGATTAATTATTCTATGCATAATTTCACTCTAGTTATGCTTATCCAACTGTATTTATTTCCTTGCAGTATGGCCATGATAAATGGTATGAGTTTGATGATAGCAGGGTTGCCCCTGCTGATGAGGAGACAATAAAGACTCCTGCTGCTTATGTTCTTTTCTACAAGAAAGTTCAGATGAAGACGAAAACCTTAGGTTCAGCTGTGTAATTAGTCATACCAACATGTAAAGCTTGAGGTTTTTAGACAGTTTGCCGATACAGTTGCGCCTGACTTCCTCAAATAGTTGTTTAAGCGCATCCAGTTTGATTTTTATCAGGATTAGCGAAGAGAAAATAGAAGGATTTAATATTGTACAGCTTTTAGAAGCTAAGGGTAAGAGGGTAGATCTTACATTTTTTGAAGTCGGAGGACATGTATACACCTGTTGGGCAACTCGTATATATACAACCTAAAATTAACCAAATTTTTGGATCGGATATGGATTGGTTTTTTTTTTTCAAGCTATGGTTATATATGGAAAATTGCACATTTATTTTCTCGTTTTTTCTCATCTTTCTCTGGTGATCTTCTGTGAAGCCAATTTTTTCAAGTGCTTTAAGCTGTCCTCGTATCTGACTCTTTCATATTCATTCTATGCATTTTTTCCAATTGTCAGTTAGGAACGTGTAAACCTTTTAAGTTTCATATTTGTACCAGAATGTGTACTTGTTTGCATCAACTCCAATTGTTACATCAGATCTTAAGATTGCAAAGCAATTGATAATTGTGGCACTCAATGGGTTTATCGAGCAAGCAAATATACTATTTTTCATTGAGGGTTTTATAATGGCTGAGAATAGATATATGTTGTGAAACTAGAAGTAGAAGTAATCATCAAAGCCTAAGCCAAGTAAGAAACATCTTTTCACCAAGGCTAGTTGACTGGGATCATGATTCTGTGCTGTTCATTAAACTGTAGATATCCTTTTACTAGAAATATATGGTTCAATGCATATTGATTTATTTTGGAATCAGAAAACTGCACTGTCCTGTAGTTTGTTTTTGTGATATTTATGAGTCTACATAATTTTATCAATAGAGAATTTTAGAAAATGAAAAATGCTTAATTACATTTTTTGCCCCTCAAGTTTCATAATTGTGATTTTTCTTCCTCAAGTTTAAAAAATTCATGAATCGTGCAAATGGTGCGAAAAAAGTTGTCGTGCCATAAAACATTTTTTTTTCACTTGTATATCATAGAATTAGCCTATAAGAAATAATTAGATCAATAAAATATATGTATTTAGTCTAATTTGAACCAAATAATCAACTTTTGTTGATCTAACTCAATGACATGACCCACATGTATTACACTAAAAAAAAATATTGAGTGTTTCAATTTGATAATATCTATATTACATAAATATAGTTGAATTTAGACGGTTGAATTTAGTTGAAAAATAGTTGAATTTAATAAGATGCCTTAAAAAAAGATGGTTGAATTTGAAAAAGAACTGATGTGATAACAACAAATTAATAATAGAAAAACGTCCTATTTAAATTGGTAGTTAGTTTATGCGTTTCCTATCATCAGAATGTAGATTTAAATTTGAAAAATAATGAAGTTTTTAATGGTAAATTTGTCTTCCTTCAGACAAAAAAAAAAGGTAAATTTGTCAAGCAAAAGAGTAGTTAATTGTCCTTAGGTTTGAAGTTCCCTTTAGCACAGATTGATTTAGTACAAAATATATTATGAATATATTTGACTCTATGAAGTATTGTCTATCTCAACTTTACCAAATAACTAATATCGACTAATCCTTCAAAAAAAAAAAAAAAAACTAATATTGACTAATTTTGTTTTCTTTGTTGCTTCTTTAATTAATATTTTACATTAGTAAAATTTATTGTACTTATTGAGTTTAGAGTTAAATATTTTTTTATTCCTACAAGATTTATGATTTCAGGGTTGATTTGAATTGAGTCTATACAAAACAACTTATGTAAATAAATAAACTTATGTTTATTATTCATAAGTTTGTTAAGGTAGTTTATGAAAAAATAATTTATGAAGATATAATTTTTGTTTGTGAAAACTTATAAATAAATATAAAAACTTATTTATTTACGTAAACTATTTTTCATAAACTCAATTCAAACGGGACCTAAGTCCGTGACACATAATCTATCTACAGCTTGAGAGAGATGGATAAAGTCACGTGATAGATGAGATATTTGTTGATGTAATAGAAAGATAAAGAAAAATAAAAAATAAAAAGTAAAGGAGTTGTAAACGTGAGGGTGTATTGGATTAGGATTTTAAAGGATAATTTTTGTTTAAAAAAGTATTGAGGATTTTAAAAGACTTTGCAGAATTTTGATGACTTTGATGATTTTAAAAGACTATTAAGGATTTCAATGGATTTAATTCATAAGATTTTAAAGGATTTGAAATGATTTTATGGATTTCAAGAGATTTCAATAGATTTTATGAATTTTAAGAAATAATTGAAAAAAATATCATAACACACTCTCTTTTACAAAATCTCAAAAAAGACTCTTTTATTTATTGGCTTAAATGCTCAATTGGTCCCTTAACTTGATTTCAAGTATTGGTTTGGTCCCATAAATATTAAAAGGTCCGTTTAGGTCCCTTAACTTTATTTAAAATATCGGTTTGGTCCCTTTTGTTAATTTAATTCAAAAAAATGTTAAGTTTACGGAACAAACTAATACTAATTAAATAAGTTAAGGGACCAAACTAATACTAATTAAATAAGTTAAGTTGATTACTTAGGCGTTGAAATGAGGCGCATAAGCGATTTGAAAGACTAGAACTTTCATATTTTACTATTGCAAGGTTTTAATGTCTTCCAAATATGTTTGATATATGCCCTAGTTGTTATAACCTATAGTGGTTTGTATGTGCGGATATTTTATGTGGAATCTCTTGTTCGATTTTGGGTCACCACATTTTTTCTCTCGTGTGTGTTTATTAGAGTATGTGTTGGCCACTATATCAAATATCAAAATAAAAATAAATTATGTTTGATATAATGATTTGAATGCTAGTTTTTCTAATTGATGATTTTTCTTTCATTTGCACAATTCAACGATCAAATCTATCCAATAACATTTTGATGAGACAATGAAAATACAACCATATTAAGAGAAAGTCTAACATAGTCACAAATACAAATAAAAATGTCTTGACACACACATAGATAAATTTTTTTTAAGATAAAAGTAAAAATGACGTGACTAATTTTTTTTTTTTTAATTCTCTTCATTTGTGTATGTGTGCCCAAATATTTTTTATTTGGGTTTATGTCTAGGTAAGAATTGCTCCCATATTAAATGTATTGAGAAAATCCGATTCACACCAATAAATTAAATGATCAAAACTTTGACGTGACAAAAATATAATTACATTTATCTTAATTTTTTTAGAGATTACCAAAATTATATTATTCTATGTTTTAAAAATTTAAGATATATGGCAACATTCATGACCAAACAATCATTAAACAATTCACCTTTTATACTATTTCAATTATTTTGGTTACGAGGGACGTCATCAAAACTGACTATATAACTAGATATACAATTTTGTCAAAAAAAAAACTAAATATACAATTGAATATGCAATATTCATTATAACTTTTATCAATATTTTTAATAAATCACTGATTTAGTGGGGCATTACCTACTTTTTGATGGAGGCAAAACCAAAGTTATTAAAGTCTTGCTAATTAAGTTAATGGGGCAATTGCCCCCAATGACCAATACATGCATTCGTGCTTGGTAGGAATGATAATTGGAGTCAGTCTTGAAGGATACTTGCAAAAAATACGATGGGTAGGGTAAATCCCTGCTATCATAGATTTGGGTTTGTGCTGGATAATTACTCGCCAATTTAAATGAGTATGGACAAGGTTAAGGGTGCCCATCTTCACAACCCGCATATACATATTTATATAATAGGGTTAATACATGTTTACCCCCTGTAATATTAGCAATTTCCAGTTTACCCCTGTAAAAGAATTTGTTTAGAATCCAACCCTGTAATTTAAAGATTTTTGGTTTTTGACATTCATGAATTTTGACCGTACAAAATCGACGATATGGAAGGGGGATAAACTGAAATATCGATGGTATAGCAGGGGGTAAACTGAAATTCTCTCACGTTACAAGGGTCGAAAGTACCTTAAATTTTGTAATTTGATGCCATGAAGGTCCAAAATAAAAAAATCTTCAAATTACAGGGTTGAAATTTAAACAGTTTTTTTTTTTTTTTTACAGTGGATAAACCGGAAATCGCTACTATTACATGGGGGTAAACATATATTAACCCTATATAATATGATAAATAATTTATTTATTGTTGATGCATAATTAATTAATTAATTTACTTAACTATTTAAGCCTAAACCTAAAAACTCCTTAATATAGTAACTGATTCCTCTTGTTGGTATACAATTTTTTAGGGATATTTTGAATGTTTTTTTTATTAGGTTAACACTACGATTTTTTTTTTTGGACAATAGTTTTATTTTAATTGTGATATTTTTATTGTCTTTTCATAATTAAAATGCGGATAATGAATGTAGGTATGAGTATTAAGGTGCACATATGATATCGAGAAAAGCACTAAAGTTATTGTCACGAAGATACAATTCGGTTACATATTCTTTAGGAATGCATGTATGAGAAAGGACATTCTAGTACGGTGTCTATAAGTATCCATCGCCATCCTGCTTGGTTCGACATGATACCTAAACTTTTCACGTGTGGCTGTAACTTATGTCAAATAATTTAGACTCTACATTTCACGTGATCTGTCATAAAAAAAAATCACGTGATTTCTTTAAAATAAGAATTTAATCGACATGTGTAACAATTAACAAAACAGAATCTTATCAACAAGCATTTTTTTGAGTATCATACATACATATCATCATCATTTTGAAAATACTAAAATTAAAGAACTTCACTCTCTTCCAACAAATCAAATCTTCTCCATTTGAAAATGGAAGGTTATGATGCAGTGATATCAGGAGACAAACTGATTCTGAAGGGATTGATTTTCTATGGTTTTCATGGAGCAAGACCCGAAGAAAGGACGCTGGGGCAGAAGTTTTTTGTAGATGTTGATGCTTGGATGGATCTCAAACCAGCTGGAAAATCTGATAACTTGTCTCATACTTTTAATTACGTTGAAATATATCGGTCAGTCACAACAAATTCACCACTTTATTATTATCATATTTTTTCATTATTATTCTGGTCTGGAATTTCATAATTTCATTACTAAGTAATAATTTGCTAGTAACCGATATTCATATATGACAACTCAAACAAATATATTCTGTCAAAAAAAAAACTCAAACAAATGTATAAAAAATAATTTTTTGAGTTAAAAACAGTGAATTTGATTACATCACGATCATTTTTAGTTTTTTCAGGAGTAGATGAATCAATGAAGGTGAAATATTATATATGTTGAAATACTATATTTCATGATCATCATAACTAGTTTAAGATTTTTATCTGTAATGAAAGTGTATATGTTGATTCTCAATTCATATATTTTATTAAGAAATTTTTGAATAAGTGTCCATAGGACATTGTTTAAATAATCAAAAGTGCTAATTTTTGCATAGAAAATTGTAATTTATTAATTTTACGTGTTTGATTTGTATTTTTAAGACAATATTTATTTTTAAAAGATTCTTTAAACAATATCTTTAAGAAAGTTGTCAATGTGCTTCACATGACACAACAATGACACGTAGACATCGATAATAATTTAATAAAATAAAAGTGATTGAATGCAACTAGGTATATGGTGTCGTGTGCTACTGGACACACTTTCAATCTAAAGTATAGCATTTAAGGCATCTTGATATGAAACATGTGTCCAACATTGGTGCATATCACTGTTATTTTGAATTGCATTACTGAATAATTCATGCATTGTTAACATACAAGCAGTCTATTTCCAGAAGCCAAACATGTGTTTGCAGAGCTATAAACACTTGGTTACTGTAATTTAACCAAGGTTAATGATGCAGTATAGCTAAGGAAGTTGTGGAAGGAACACCTCAAAACCTTCTGGAGTCGATGGCCCAAAAAATTGCAATCTCTACTTTGACAATTTGCAAAGAGATATCTGCAGTTCGTGTGAAGGTTGGAAAGCCTCATGTGCCGATTCTAGGTCCGGTTGATTACTTAGGCGTTGA
Source organism: Medicago truncatula (assembly GCF_003473485.1). Classification (NCBI taxonomy): domain Eukaryota; kingdom Viridiplantae; phylum Streptophyta; class Magnoliopsida; order Fabales; family Fabaceae; genus Medicago; species Medicago truncatula. The sequence goes on from NC_053048.1 coordinate 50,407,416, forward strand.
GATTCTGAGACGCAGAAGTGATTTGACAGACTAAAACTTTCGTATTTACTAATGCAAGTTTTTTACGTCTTCCAATTCTGTCTGTTTTATGTAATAACATTACTCTTCCCTCCCTGAGCACACCATCTTTATTTCCTCTTTATCTCTTATCAGTTTGCTTATAAATTTAAAGAAAAAGTTAGGCATACTATATAAACTATAAGCAGATAATTTGGACACCACAGAACAAAAAAACTCAGTGAGATACTGTTATTTTTGAACTGCCAAATTAAAGAGTAAAATATCTTGGTATAGCTGAGATTATAATTGAAGGAGAGGGGAGAGATTTATTTCAATGCTTTGTTTTTGGTTGAGAGTAGGCTAGGGGAGATAATAGTGAATTAAAATTAGGGGTGTGGTTGCGTTGCGATCTTTGATATTGCAGACAAATGCAGTTGATGCAGATGCAATGTAGCTGCGGAGACCACTAAAGTCATTATGTTGTGGTCGTGCATATAGTTGTTGACATCACACGGGAAGGAGCGAGATCTTCCAATTCCATCTCACCAATAAAATTATTAAAAAGATACATCTCCAATAATTGACCACTTGAAGTTTCTTCATTAATTCCCCTTCTTTCATCTCTCCGGCACACCACATTAAAATCTCCAAGAATACACCACGCCCCTTCACCTCTATTAGCACGCTCCTCCACTAACGCCTCCCACATCCTCTCTTAGCCACCAAATCACATTTAGAATAAACATTAACCACAATACATCTCTTCTTCTTCACCCCCCATTCAAGGCACACCCCCACATATCCTTCCCCTTGAAAAGAAAATCGAAAATTTGCGCTTGATTTTCTCCAAAGAGAAAGAATTCCACCACTATTTCCTTCCGACGCTCTAAACGCCCAATCACAATCTTCACCACCCCAAAGAGAATAACATAAAGCCGGAGTTATCACTTCTAGCTTTGTTTCTTGGACCGCCGAAAAATCCACCTTATGCTAAAAGGGGTGGTGAAAATCCACCTTGGGTGTTGTGGAAAGCTAGAAATGGTAAATTTTTTAATGAAACCAATTTTGAGGTGGATGAGCTAGTGGAGGAAATCAAGGTTATGTCTTGGCGGTGGTTGTTGCATGGTACGAAGATTCCGGTTTGCCTTTACTACGAATGGTGTTGGAATCCCTATGCTTGTCTTGAAAGGGAAAGGCTGCGCGCCTAGCTTCAGTTGTAGTTGTCTGAGGCCGGTTCTGGTGTGTCGTGAGCCTGCTGTCGTGTCTCTGCTAGGAGTTCCCCTACTGTTTTTTGGTGGAACAGAGGGTCTGGCTGGGGGTGTTTGGTTAGGGGCGCAGTTGTTTTGATGCTGGGTGGTAGTAGTGGTAGGACGGGTTGTTTGGTGTGCTGCTGCTGTGTGGGGGTAGGCTTGGCTGTTAGGTGTTTTGAGTAGCAGGTTTTTGGGGAGCTCCCTGCGTTTGTGTTGGTTTTGCTGGCTAGTATTGTTTGCTGCTGTCTTGTTTGCTTCTGCTTTAGGGGTTTCCTGAGGTGCGGCTGCTTGTTGGCCATGGGGTGTTTAGGGTGCTCTTGTGGAGGTTTAGCTGTCTTTGGTGATTGACGCACGGGTATGCGTGTGGATTGTCATTGGTATGTGCCTGCTGCATTACCCTTTTTGGTTGTATTTTTGTTAGGGGTGGTTTTTTAAGGGTTTTTGTTCGAGCAGTTGTTTTGTGGCAACAGATTTTCCTTTGTATGTTTTTTTTTTTTTTTCACCCAAGCTTTTAGTGCTTCTTGCACGGGTTTATTGGTTAATAATATTTGCCGATTCAAAAAAATAATAATGGAAAGGAGCGATATTTTAATGGATAAAAATGATGAACTTAAATTTTATATTTTTAAAATTATTTTTGTTAGTACATTTGTAGTTAGGACTTGTTCCTTATGCTTTTACAATTGATTTTTAGCCTCGAATTAATGGTTCAACGACTTTCACATGAATAAATTTCAATATAAATCACTTTAGATTCAATTAACTTTTTATTTAAAATTAGTTTTGTAAAATCAATTTATATAAAATAAATTTCAGCGCACTAAACTATTAGCAAAGAAGGAGAAAGAAACCAACTCCTTAAATCGATCTCAGTTATTCTAGAGAAATTAATCTTTACTATTTCACGTGGATGATATTTTGATTTACCAAATAAAGTGTGTATGCCTCCTCATGACAATAAATGATGACATTAGTTCAGTCCTTACATCATGTTATGTTATGTCTGGCCATGCTTTCTTAAATATGCTAATGGATTACCAATGGTAATCCAACTTGTTTGAAGCAAATTCTTAAATGAGACGTCACCACATTAGCATGAGCTACGTGTCGGAAACGAGTTAATTGCAATGTAAATGTTCTCCATAGCTTTTGAAAACAATGGGTATTTGGAATTGGCTAAGTTTATATTTGAATGAAGGGTGAGTTTTGTTGAAGTAAGTGTATACTGTGCTTTTGTCAAAAAAAAAAAAGGTGTATATTGTGCCAAAATTGTGAATTTAAAACCTTAGATTTAATTGTGTAATTAGTCATTCCAATTGCCAATGTGTATATTTTAAGTTTTATTTTTTACATATATTTAGAAAGTAGATTCAATCAAATCAACTTTGGTGTCGTCAACATTACATATCCAAAAATATGAATATTCTACGTATTTAGATATAGTGATATTTATATAGGTATAGATATAGTTTTATGTTATTAACATGAATGTTATGAGTTTGTTGGTAGATTCATCTATTTTATTTTTAGCGACTTTGAATTTGTATTGTATCAATTTACCATATTAATTTAAATAAAAAAAAAAAAAAAAAAAGAGTAATACAATGCCTAAGCCAACAAAGAAACATTCCTTAAAAAAATGGGCTGGACGGTAAGTTGGGGTTTGAGTTGAGTCTGAGCAGCTAGCTGGATTCCACTCCACCTAATTTATATTATTTCCTTTTGAATAATATACGATTAACGAGCATGATTGAATGAGTGGGTCACATGTTATAAAAAAAAATGATATGATTGCTTTAAAATATTCCTTTTATACGAGGATAATGATTTGATGACAAAATAGTAGATTTGATGTTGTTTTAAAATGAGAATCCTCGTCTTAATAATTGAGTTGCTGTGTTACCAATCATCAATATCATATCTCTCTCTGCGCTGAGTTCCTCCCATCTATCCCTCGTTGTTTGCCATTGCATGCACCCTCCACACTCGTAACTCTCTCTACTACTTTAGGTTTAATTCAGAGTTTCTTTATTTAATTGCAGTAGCAAAAAATGGATGCGTTAATAGGTGGAGATAAACTGATTCTTAAGGGATTAACATTCTTTGGTTTTCATGGAGCAATAAAGGAAGAAAATACCCTTGGACAGAAGTTTGTTGTAGATATAGATGCTTGGATGGATCTTAAACCAGCTGGAATTTCTGATCATTTATCTCATACTTTCAGTTACGCTGAAATATATCTGTCAGTCACCACTTTATTTTATGATATTAAATTTTGATGTTTTCTTTATATGCTTGTATAAATAAATTATAATGGTATAGACCACACACTGTGTCTATGTTATTTTGAATTGTATTTCTGAATATTTTGTGATTAATTTGGTTTAACATTCTCAACATACTTTGGGTTTCTTTGGATTCATTTATTTCATTTTATATACCGACACAAGCATTGTGAAACTATATTTACCAGAGCTTTTGGAAATAGTATATTATAAGCTGATCCAGACTTATTTCCATAAACTCAATGATAGCTTATTAAGACAACTTATAGCTTATTTTAAAACAGCTTGACCGTATTTTATCTTCTGTTTTAGAATGATAAACGCTTAATTTTATTTTCAATAACCTTTGTTCCCAAAAGAACAGTAATTATTCGAGCCAAACATATGTTTGTGTAGCTTTTCAATGTTAAACTAAACATACATACTTGATTGATGCAGCATAGCTAAGGAAGTTATTGAAGGACCAGCTCTAAACCTTCTGGAATCAGTGGCCCAAAAAATTGCAATCTCTACTTTGACTATTCACAAAGAGATATCTGCTGTTCGTGTGAAGATTGGAAAGCCTCATGTGGCTATTCAGGGTCCGGTTGATTACTTGGGCGTTGAGATTCTGAGACGCAGAAGCGATTTGGCAGACTAGAACTTTCATATTTAGTACTGCAGGTTTTTTATGTATTCCAGTTCTGTTTGATACAATAATAACATTACTCTTCCCCGAGCATACCATCAGTCTTTTCTCTTTATCTCTTATAAGTCTTGTTAATAAAATTAAAAGATGAAACTATAAGCAGATAATTTGGAGACAACAAAAAACAATACAGTGAGATACTGTTACTTTTGAATTGCCAAAGAGCATCTGAATTAAGTTTATAACTTATATGATAACAATTGTTTTGTAAATCGTTCATCTGTAATTCTTTCTTTCATCATCCTTCAGTGTCTGAAAGTCTGTTAATGAAAAGCTCTTTTCCATTTTACACCTGTGTATAGGCTTGCAAAAACCTTCAAAGATAACATCTGTCATGTCATTAAGTTACAGTTACAACCACCATATTGGAGTAGACACTCACCATGCCAAATTTCTCTACATCCCAACTGCGGAGAACAATTGTCCTCCTCTGCTTCCACCCTGAACACAATAAAATATTGTCGAGCATGGTCAAGTAGGACAGCTGTCCTACTGCCGGGATCAATAGCGCATGTTCATGCATTTCTATGGTTCCCAAGCAGAACTTGGCAATCAGGTTCTTCTGATCCTTTTATCACAGAAGAAACATTTTGAATGATGGTCGCCTTCTTTTCACCCTGCAAAATCAGAAGAAAAAAAACTACATGAAAAATACATTTTGACAAGCTTAACTTGTTCTGTTCCTCTTTTTTAACAGCACGATTCATTTCTCTTTACTCATATATCATGGAAGCAGTGGTTCAAAATAAAATGGAAAAGAGAACAACCTAACAAGTATATAGTTAAGCTCAAATCATAGATACATAGTTTTGGGCAAGACCATACCATATTTAAACACTTCAATTATCAAAGGAACACCGTCTACCAACACCCACATCGATCCTAGCCATTTTCTCACTAGATTGGTAAAATTTGAATAGGCTTTTGGCTCAACCAAAGCAAGAAAAGGGGAGCGCATTGGAGAGCAGAATGAAATTGATGGATAAAATAGAGTTAAAATAAAATTTCCATTTCATCATGTTCATTATGAGTCAATGCTGGAATGGTTGGGAGAGGAATAAAAAGATACGTCGAGGTCTTTGGCTTATTTGGCATGCCACCATTTGGATTTTATGGAAAGCTTGGAACAACCGTATCTTCAATAATCAAGCGGTAGAAGCGGAGGATATTATAGAGGAAGTCAAGGTTTTATCTTGGCGATGGACGTTCAATAGGATCAATATCCCGGTTTGTATGTACTACGAATGGTGCTGGAACCCCAAGTATTGCCTCAAGAGGTAGTATAGGGATGGTGTTTCTTACCTCTGCTGTCTGTTGTTTTTGGGCTCCTGCAGTGTCAATATCGGATTTGGTTGCGGTTTTTGGTAGTTTCAGTCATCGGTGGGTTTGGTTGGGAGTTGCAGCGCTTCTGTTGTTTTGTTCTGCCAGCTGTGCGCCAATTTTTGTTGTGCAGGTTTTGGTTTTCTGTTTCTGCTATTTGACAGGTTCTGTGGGTTGCTTTTTTCGGTTTTTTAGGGATGCTGGTAGGGGCTTTTAGCTGGTTATGTTTCGGGGTGTAGGTTCCTCATATATTCGGGTTGTATCTGTGGGTGGGTGTTCCGCATATATACGGCACCTTGTAATTGTTTCCCTTTGTTTCAACTTGGTGTGTCTTACGCCGGCTGGATTTAATAATATTGGCTGTTTCAAAAAAAAAATCCCCTTGATATTGCCCACACAAGTTGTAGCTTTGATCATGTCGAAAGTTCAATTGTCAAAACAAGTTATGGTATTCTTTAGATGAAGTTAAACAGAACTGATGAAACCCCACTGATCAGATCAACGAGCCACTGATGCTAATCAACCATGTTGAACAAAGATCACTCAATGAAGATTTCTATTTCTTTCTTAGGTTAACATCCTACATTAGAAACATTCTTGCTCTACTATTATCATTCAAAAAGCCACATGCCATCAATATTATATCTTCATCCATGTCTATCGTATAACCTGAAGTAAAAATCTTTGCTTTTCTTGTTTAGTGATTTCATCTCTTTGGAAGAAATTGTTTGCACTGCAAAACCGTACCAAAATTGTGCCTTGCAGTGCAATTTTTTCAAAAACTCTACACCCCTTGCTTTTAGTAGCATCTTCCATGTTTCTTAGACCAACTAAGTTAGGTTCTGGTGGATGAAGCCGACGCATTCTCTTGTTGACCAGGAACATTGTTTTCACCACATAAATTTTAACCAATGCATGAATAAATCAAGAAAACCACTCTGGAGTCGGTGGCCCGAGTAATTTGAACAAAGCAAGAAAGCCATTTCTGTCATGCCACTTCTTCTATCCTTTGTGCCACTGATAATAAGAGAATGGTTAAAGTTGATAATGTTGTATAGCTAAGGTCAAATGTAGTTGTTAGCCTCAATATAGAACCATGGAGATAACCCTCTTTTTGTTTGGTTCACAAAGACCGGGAAGGAAAGAGTGAATCTACATTTTATATCTTTATAGTTTTTAAGTTACATGTTAAGTAGGGATTTTGCAAAATTTGAGTTAGGAAGGATTTTGCTTTCCTCCTTGCGAAAAATTGACTTTAATCTCTTCCTCCCTTCTATTTCCCTACAACTAAAAACTGTGTTAACCACCTATGTAATGCTCTTATCTTATGCCTGCAATATATGGCTTAGAAACAAAGGTGTGGTTCTTGCCACCAGAAATTCCTTTTTCTAACAACACTCAGTTTTGCAAAACTCACTGCCAACCGTTTCGGCCGTGATTTCCACAAGCTACAAAGTGCATAACTTAACATGGTACTATTAGTTAATAATTTGATGGCTGTAGATCATTTTGTCTTGGAAAAAGAAAATGACCAAGAACACTACATAACATTATGTCTCTTTCAATATTATGAGCTTGTTTGAAACACTTCTCAAAAACTCTTTTTTAATTTTTAAAAATTTGAAAATTAATAACTTTTTTGCTAAACTATTTTTTAAAATTACAGTTTTGGAAACTGTTTTGAATTTTTTAGTTTTGGGGACTAAAACTAAAATATGTAAAAGGATAACTATTATGATAAGAGGACTTGTATATATGTCATTCATTTTTTAGTACCAAATTTCAGAATAAGGGAATAGTATACCAATTGAAGGCAAAGAAAAATATTTGGACTCGGAATACTTAGAAGACTTTACCTCACCCTAAAGTGTCTCTATTAATACTTAGTCATCGTGAGTTTAACTCAATTAATAGAGACAATGTATAGTAATGTTCAGAGCTATGACTTGTGGGGTGTGAAATCTTGATTTAACCTACATTACCAAACTTTTAGGCTTATCATGAAACTTTCTTCTTCTTCTTCTAGACCATAACTAGTTTACTACCAAGAATGAGAAAAAACAGTTATGCCTCCTCATGACATTAAATGAATATTCAAGATGACCTTAGTTTAATGGTTACACTTACACCTTGTTATGTCTGGCCATGCTGCCTTATAAATGCTGTCATATCTAGTTTTTTTTAAGCAAATTCTTAAATGAGACATATCCAAGTTGTTTAAGAATTTCCGGAAAGAAATTGATCTGGAAATTCTTTTCAACCACACAATAACCAATTTTGTTAGTTTCGAACATGATTTGCTATGTGGAGAATACTTGTAGATTTCATCTAAACGTAGTTATTGTTTTCAACCGTATAATCAATGATTCTACATTTTTTTTTCCTACCCTCACGTTCATATTTAACACCGAAACTGCATAGCCACACTTTGTTTAATTACTGGGACAACTCTAATTATGTAGGCTAGCATGGGGACTGGATTCTCTGTAGTTAAGCAGAGTCCAATGAAATCATGACCATTGGAAAAACATAAAAGCATAGAGAATTAAATGGAGAAATCAAAAGAGATAAAGTGTTTAATGATATTGATGTTAAGATTGCATAAAACTGTAGAGATTTCCACAGCAGGAAATCCATTCCCGCTGGCATGAGCTAAATGCCTAAATGTTCACTATAACTTTTGAAAATATTAGTCATTGAATATTTTGAACTGGTTTAGAAACTTTGAGTAGCGAATAGCTAATAACATATGATTTGTAAAAAAAAAAAATGATAAGGTATGAAATTACAGCGGATTGCATATACTATACATTGTCTCTACTAATTGAGTTAAATTCACGATGACTAAATTTTTAGTGTTTGATATGGTAAGTAGTTGAACTAAATAATACTAAATATGAAATGACATAAAATTTATTTGTAGTTAATATCTTTTCAATTAAGATAATAAGAATAAAATTGAGAGAAAAAATGAAAGCAATTGACACAAACGTTAGATGAAGTAATTATCAAAAAACACTAAGCTGGTAAAACCCAATAACTCCTTAAAAAATTATTATCAAATAGGTTTTGGTCATATGAACTCATAAGTTATAAGCTCGAAAATTAATATTGGCAAACAGAGCCTAAACGTTTCCTAGAATATTATAAATCTAAAAATTGAGTGTTCTAAACACTTTTTTTTATAAAGGACCGCAATATGACAAAAAAAATTGAGAGGTTTATTTCGAAGGATATTCGTTGATTTTTTTTTTTTTTTTTTAAAGATATTCGTTGATTTATAAGAAGTAAACTAATAAAATACAAGTATGATAATCCCTCTGTCTTTAATCATTATTCTACAGGAAAAAAAATTATTCTAATTTTTTTATTGTTTTAACAAAATATAAGATGCAATTAAGCATATTTTTTGTTTGGTCCAGTGGATAGAGCTCACACATTTTAAATGTGGAGAAGTGAGATGTTTGGGGTTCGAACCAACTGAGTTAACCTTTGAGATAATTAAGGCCCCGTTTGAATTGACTTATTTTAAGCTTATGTTGGCTTATCTACTCCTATAAGTCTTTTTAAAGGCGTTTGGGTAAATCAATAAAAATAGCTTATCGTAATTTCATAAGTTGTTTCTACTATATTTTAATAAGCCCAATTTTTTAGCTTAACACAAGGCTTATCACGGAGCTTATGGAATTCAAGGGACCTCCTTCGATTCTCCCCCATTCCACTTCTTTACAAACCTATTTTTTAATTATATTTTGAACGAAAGAAAACTATCTGTTGGCCGGCACCGCTTATCTTTTGCCATGATGAATTGAGAAAGATAGTGTACACTTATCTTTTTTAGTAACACACGTAACAACATCATTAAAGATAAAAATAACAAACATAATTTGTTCTCTCTTTTTTTTTTTTTTAGCAAACTGTACATAATTTTTATATATATGTTAAGAGAAATGCTAAGGACAAACTCTCAAACACACTCCAATAACATGTTGACACGTCATCCCCATCCTTTGTTTAATTAACCGGCAACCTGATATGAAATTGAAATGTATTAAAAATATTGAGAATTATTAAACTTTTTTTTTTGTTGTTTAAGCTTTAACCATTCATCTTCTCCACTCACCATCTCATTGTAAACCAAGATTCAAATTCGTCTTCCTAAAGCTTTGAGATGTTGACAAACTCCAAAACAAGGTTGCCTTTTTTCTGCAATATCGAACATTATTCACGAGACTAATCACATGTTGTTTGGGTTTTAACCAAAAAAAAAAAAAACGCAGACCCAACAAACTTACGAAAACGATGATGTTCAATTTCAAGGTGTTCAAGGTTTCATCAATGTCGTGGGAAATGACGAACACATGGCCAAATCCTCTGTTTTGGTTTACTGGGTTAGGTAGTTGCTGGTGAGATTAAAAGTGAAGAAATAGATGGACTGAATTGAAAAAGAACATTTTTTGGTAACGCAAAAACCATTGTAACACGTGAAGCAGCAACACGTTTTGTCTTGTTCAGATCTGGTACTATGTTTGGAAAAGCCAAAGAACTATTTTGGTAGAAATTAATTCTTGCTAGCACTTAGATCTATCATTAACTTTAACACATCAAAGATGAAGAATAAAAAGTACTGTGTTTGTTTCTCATGGCAAATCGGTAGACACCATTTGTGTCTTGGAGAAGATGATACAACAATTAAATTCGAATTTTAAAAAAAAAAAGCAACAACGTGTGTCTGTCTTTCAAAACTGGCACAACCGATTACTAGGTAATGGAATAAAAAATTGAGGTGAGGTGGCTTCCTATTATTGGAGTGTGTCAAAAGAGTGTGTTTGAGGGTTTATCCTTAGCATTTCTCATATGTTAAACCCCTTCAAGTTCTACAATCATAATTTCTTCTTAAGATTATTTACAATGTTTACAAACTGCAGCGCACAAATACAATAACCAGGTAACTTTTTCATAGTTGTTTTGCTTCTTCTTCCTTGCATGTTTTTTTATAATTTTTTCTTCCTTTTCTTCATACTGACATCTTCCAATTTGTTCCTCATCTTTTCACTAACCATTAATAATTTCATCTTCAACTTGTCTTGCTTCCATCATTAATTCATAATTATTTATTTTTACTTCCTTGCAATAGTTTTTTTCTTCAAGATGACCTATCAATTTAGTAATTTTTGTGTTCATCTATTTTTTTTAAAATGTTACAATAATGTGACTCTTATATAAATAATTTTTAGAATTGTCTTTGCAGAAAAATATTACCTTGTTGATGTTGGTTATCCTATCTTTATGGGATACATGGGTCCCTACAAAACCACAAGGTATCATCTCCCTCATTTTAGATTGGGGCCTAGAGCTAGAGGGAGAAATGAACTGTTTAATTATATGCACTCTAGCCTTCGAAGCACAATTGAACGATCGTTTGGATGTTGCAAAGCTAAGTGGAAAATTTTAGGAAACATGCCTCCTTTTTCATTGGATACTACGAATCAAATCATTGTTGCTTGTATGACATTGCACAACTTCATAAGAAGGAACGACAAATATGATGCAGAATTTCGCATGTTTGATGAACATGTTGTGTTAGAGGATAGTGTTGAAGCACAAGATAGTATAGCTCAAGATATCACTTGGGAAGAGCCAAATCAAGGGAGCATTAAACAAATGGAGTGAGTAAGAAATATCATTAGAGATCAGATGCCTAGAAATATATAGGTTTATTTTATTTTTGTTTTTAACTATTATTTATAAAGATTTATTAAAAAAAAAAAACTATTTGTTTATAAAGATTTTTTCAACAATGATGTAAGACTATTAAACTTTTACATTCGTGATTATTTCTTACATTTATATTTATATTATTATACTTTTTTTTTAAAGAAAGTTTATCATATATTATTATACTTGTGTATGATGATGTTTAGATTATTTATTTACACCTCTGATATTAATTTTGTCTTGTATGAAAATTGATATTTTTTTTAAGGACGAATATTGATTATACTATATATATATATATATATATATATATATAATTATAATTAATATATTATAATATTGTTTTTTATATCTTGATTAATTTTATCAAAAAAAATCTTGATAATTGTGGTTTGATTCTTTGAGTTTTTTTGTTAAATTAAAAATATTTAAAATTTCGATAATTGCTTATGTAATGTCACATCCAAACACTTCAAGTTATGTAAGTACTTTTTAGTGTACATATCCAAACGTAAATAGCTTATTGAGTATAAGAGCTTATGATGTAAGCTCTAGTGCTATAAGCTCTAATGCTATAAGCATCAATATAAGCTGTTTATCCAAACGGGGCCTAAGTATATTTTTCTATTTGTATTACAAAAATCAAAACTATGCTGTATATTTTATTTATTTTTACTAAGTGAATCAAGAGCGAGCAAATGAATATATAATCATCTAAATTTATTTTTTGGCAACCGTTTTGGTATATCCTAAATCCCATATTGCTTGAGAATCGAGCAAATGATAGTTTATATGCAACACTCATATTTTTCAAATCTAATCGGTACGTCTTTTATAAATACAAAAATTATGATGGCTCATTCAACAATCTAAAATGGATAATATCTCAAAACTTGGTACGGTGTACATGAGAGTGGAAGAAAACAAGGTGTCACAAATCAATATATCATGTAAACTAAGAAATTAAAATCTTTGACATTTTTTATTTGGCTTAATTTCACTTTTGGACCTCTATCTTTCCAAAAGTTGCGGTTATGGTCACCTAACTAATTTAAATACAAAACAGCCCCCTATGTTTTGATTCTTTGGCAGTTTTGGACCCCCAGTCCATTAGTGAGGTGCCACGTGGCCCCCTAAATAATACACGTGGCACCTCACTAATGGACTGGGGGTCCAAAACTGCCAAAAAATCAAAATATAGGGGGCTGTTTTGTATTTAAATTAGTTAGGGGCCATAACCGCAACTTTTGAAAAGATAGGGGTCCAAAAGTGCAATTAAGCCTTTTTATTTAAATATAATATTATTAACTAGCAGCATGGGGATTGAGGAATATTAACTAAAGGACACCGACCAAAGTTAAGATTCATGATAACATTGCAATGTAGGCAAGAACAAGAGTTTATTCATGATTATACATCATACATGCATTGTTTCTGGACTTTTTCTAAACTGAGAAAGAAACAGAGACACACCCTCTACTCTAGTAGTAGTAGTAGTTAGTACCCACCATTGCCAAATTAACCTCATTCTTTTGATCTATTCTCAGTTTCATACATTACCTACTACCCCATCTTTTTTCTTTTTGTAACTAACTACCAACCAAAAATTTCCCTATATTATCATGCATATCATATGATATAATTAAATATCAACGTACATTCACATATAGCTGTATTATTGTGTGATCGGGTATTCATCATGGTCCCACTAAATTAAAATCTTTGACTCCTTTGCAGTTGTTGCAGGCACACACGTACCATTCTTCCCTGAACTAATTTCCAACCTCTATCCGTCCTCTTTAATTTATTTTACTAAATAAATAATAAAGTACATTTATTTAATTTAATTTAAAAATAGTAATTAATATAATAGTATTGAGTATAGTTTGGTTTTGGTGTTTCCAATATTGATCATTGCAGCCTCCACATTTGTGCTAACAAATCATGTGACTGTGTCTCCTATTTCTACTCTAAGATCTGATCTGCCTTCTTGATTTACTGCAAAATTCATTATTTTTTTACTTACTTCTTGTAAATCACACCTCAACTGATCAAAGCTTCATTTATTTATATAAGTGCTGTTTTGAGGAAAATTCCATATTATCATTATTGTAACTACTAACGGTTCTGTCAAATTCTGCCACATGTCTAGATAGAAATATAACATAGTATCAATAGTTTATTTTAAAACTACTATATGATATGAATATAAATATGAATTTCATTTCATCTTGAGTTTGGTTTTGATCATGTGGTTTCATTAAATTATATGCCATCTAATTAGGTGTCCTTCTCTGTCCAAATTCAGTTAACTAGTGGCTGAAAATTTTCAAATTTATGGTGTGAATAGAAACCTTCTAGGACACTTAAGTAGCTGACAAGTACTTTTTTTCTTATATGATTTTGAAGAATAATCATATAAATAGTTGTTTATGGCATAACTTTGACTTTCTGATGGAAGGCTCTTCTTCCTTCTTTTTTTAGATACATAAAGATGGACAAAAGGAAAAATATTGTGCAATATAGGGAGAGGTTGGATAACACTCTTACCTCATTTGATCTCACAAATCATGAGAAACTCAAAACTCTTGTCAAAAGTCAACTTCATCGTTCTTCACAATCAGAGATGGAATTGGAAGGTATTTATTTATTGTATTCTTTAATATGATTTGAGCTTGTTTATCCAAGTTAGGCTCATGAATTTATCTTCTTTTTTTTTGTTGCAGGATATGAGGAGAAACTAGAAATTAAGACTGCCGAGTTATCAAACTTTCTTGATATGATGAGAAGTGCTTCTGCAGATGAAAGTGGAGGATTTAGCACATCAAGGACTGATTGGAAAGTAGGTTATTTACTCTATAATTTTTACGAAGTTATGTTTTATTTTTATCCAATTGATAACTTCATTTCAGAAGGGGAAAAAATTCAATGGACTAATGAAATCTTGTGTAATTCTCAAGTCTAATTTTGCTTTCATCATTAGATACCTCAAGGCAATTTTGATCATTTTTCTTCTTTCAACAGTTAAAACAGGATAACGAGGAATTCCGCGTTATGTATCGCGAAGGACCAGAGGGAACTCCCTATAATACATTGCTTATTGAAGGCTATGTAGATGGACCTGTTGATGTTTGTCAGTCACATTAAATCAGTCAAATTTTTTTAGTGTCACCCTTTTTAAGTTTAACAACAAATACCATACTATATATTTTGACATTTGAAATTTTAATGAGTTATTTTCTTGATTACAGCTTTATGCGTCTCATGGGAATCATCCCTTTATAAGAAATGGTGAGAATCATCATGGTCATCCATATGATGTACTTACAGTTTTCTTCATATTTGTCTCATAATGACATGACATTGATAACTAATGTAATTTATTTTTTCAGTCATGAATATCTATGTAAGGGTGGAAATTAGAACAATTAATGAAAATTATGGCTACCAGACACCAACTGATATTATTTAGCATACAAATTAATTTGAATCTAAGTGATACTTCTTGATAAAATAACCTTTATCACAATTTTCATTTCTCAGGTGGCCACAGTTTACTGTTCCTACTTTCAAAGTTACTGCTTCTGATTGTTTGCAGAAGGTCCAGACTGGAGAACAAATAGCCCTAATAAGGTTTGTGTTGCAAGCAACAATTGAAAAAAGTATCACATTTTAATGTCACTCGCCATATTAAACGCCTTCACTTTTGAATGCTTATATTGTTCCATATTTTGTAAGAAAGGATGAAGCCTCCATGGCCACTGTCTACAAGGGAGGCTATAGCGCATTATTATCTGTTTGAGTACATTCAAGATGACTTGATAGTTGTTCTTTTGAAAACGGTACTCACCTCGATTCTTTTTTCTTTTCTTTTCTTTATATAGAAAGTTAACTGTGAACTGTTATCTTTATGTTTTAAGAAATTTGTGCTTAATTTTCTTTCAGGTCACTGAGTCGGAGAAAATTAATGAGACTATTGATGGTTTCAACAATGATGTGATTCCTGAAGCAAAGGGTGTTGTGAGAATTGATTTGTTGGGAGGTTTTGTTATACAAAAGGTGACATCTGAAAGAAGTTATTTCCGGTGAGTTTTTTTAAGTGAGTACTCAAACAGTAGTAGTAGCTTGAAAGGATTTTATATCATTTGTTGATTGACAAATGTTAGTATATAAGTTGTTATGTTAGATTTTTCTCTTTCATTGGGTTTGAGCCTCGGTTATTTAACTTCTTCGGATAGATAGTTTTTATCATTGATTTTGCAAATAGGCTGCTTTACCAATAAGTATTTTGTTTCATGGAAAACTATGATCGAGTATTCTAATGTATTTTAATTAATTTTTGTCAAATTTTGTAGGGCAATAGGGAATTTGGATATCAAGCTGGATTTTATGCCTCCATCCCTTATAAATTTCATTTCAAGACAACTTATTGGCAGTGGTTTCAGACTTTATCAGAAGGTTATACATTCTTTTCAGATATGCTTCTTTTAAAAATTATAGTTGTAAGTTCTTTTTTATCATCTTCTGACATTAACCAGCCCTTGGTATTGTAATAGGCCGTAGCTTCTAAGATGAACGGCAACAAAGAATTCGGCAAGGCCTTGACTGACTTGTTGTATGTTAGAATTCGTGAAGCTCTGTACAATACCGATGAATCAAATGCTATGGATGAGGACGAGCTTAAGCAAGTTGCAAGCATTTTTCCTGCTGAAGAGCTTAGTCAAAGTAAGCAAGATTGGGTGAAAAATATGTCTCGGGAGGATAGAAGCAACCAAAATGAAAATAATTACAATGGTGAGATTTTAGATACAGGTAGTAAAGAGATTGTACAAAGTGAGAAGGATTTCAAGAAAATGCATGACATTTCAACCGAGGAAGATGATACATCTTTTGTACTACATGGCAATAGGAATTGTGAGATTGTCGATGCAGACAGCGAAGAGATTGTAGAAGAAAATATTGAAGAGATTGTACAAATTGAGAAGGATGTCAAGAAAGTACACGACATTCCATTTGAGGAAAGCAATACATCTTTTGTACTAAAAGGAAATAGTAACAGTGAGATTGTAGATGCAGATAGAGAAGAGATCATAGAAGCAGATATTGGAGAGATTGTACAAATTGAAAAGAATGTAAAGAAAGTAAATGACATTTCAGTTGAGGAAGTTGATACATCTATTGTGCTAAAGGGCCATAAGAATTGTGAGATTGTCGACGCAAATAGTGAAGAGACCGTGGAAGCAAATATTGAAGATATGGTACAAATTGAAAAGGATGCGAATAAAGAACATGACATTTCAATTGAATATGATAATATACGAGGTGTATTGAAGAGAAAGAGTAATGTATATATCAGCTCAAATGTAAAACAGGCTTTAGAAACATTAGAAAGGGCTATTTCATCGGTTC
The DNA here is from genome assembly GCF_003473485.1 of Medicago truncatula. Classification (NCBI taxonomy): domain Eukaryota; kingdom Viridiplantae; phylum Streptophyta; class Magnoliopsida; order Fabales; family Fabaceae; genus Medicago; species Medicago truncatula. The sequence goes on from NC_053048.1 coordinate 50,424,086, forward strand.
AGAAATACGGATTTCGTTCACGCAGGTTCTCTTTTAGCTTTGTTAATGATGAGGCAAGCTGCAAAGAAAAAGGCAACAAAGAGTATCCATATTCTGCAAAACTTGTTCAACCATCTGTGGAAAATGATGTCAGTGCCAAAGGACCAAGCAGCAACATGCTACGGGAAAGTTCAGATGATCTCTATGAAATCCAAAACTTCAGGTAAGTCTAACTCCACCTCACAAAACTGCTTTGTAAGGTGAGGATTGTTTCCCATTTATAACCAGTGCTTAGACTATATTGCTATACAATGTGAGATTCTTGAATGGTTAATTAGACAAACAATTACAAAAATTATGTTTTTGTATATATAGTGTTACATATGATTGTTTGAAAATACAAGGCATGTATCAGAAAATGTAGTTTACAATATATTTGTTTGACACTTTTATTTCCTTTTGGTTCCTTCAGGCACACAGGAACAGATCCTAACGCGAAGGAAGTAAATTATAACAAAATAGTACCGGCTTTCTCAAATCAGAATCACTTGAGACCAATTGAAGCAAGCCAGACTGATTCATATTCTTTGAAAAACGAAACAACGCTGAAGCAGACAATATCTGATAACAAGCAATATACAAGACCAGACATGTCTTCAGATGTACCAAAACAGTTAAACAAGAGGAAAAATTATAGATACTGTTGTTTTATGCATTAGCAGAAGAAAATAGGGTACTTACAAAGTTACAAGTATTTTGCTAACTTGCTACACAGGAAAGCCTCAACAATTTAGTACATGATTGATATATCTGAAATTCTAAAGTGTGGATCACTGATATAATAACGGACATATATGTTGGACCAGTGTTGTTCCTTGTTTGGGGTTTTCCGAACTTTCCATGCATTTATGTGAAGTGAGTGAGACTGAGATTAGAGTCTTTACAGAGAAAATAAAACTTTCCCTTGAAATATAGACCAATATTGATGAACAAAATAATTTATGAATATTTTAAATTCATATTATTGTTATTTAAAGAAAAAAAGGAACTTTTTTTTGTACAATAATATTCTTTATTATACATGAGTCTTAGGAGTGTCAAAGCTATGTTGAAATAATAAAACGAAATTTCTGTTTTTACTAATACTTTTATGAGTAACCTCACAAGTGATCTAAGAGTGTCCTACGGGTATCAAACACCGTCGCATGTCCGATAACGAGACACACTTGATTTGAAGAGTGTTCGTGCTTCATAGTCCATTTTTTCTATCAGAGCTCCACCTTACTTTATCACGACCTTCCTCTGGTCGCTGCTGTCATAGGCTTACCTGCCGCTACTGTGGGACATGGGATTTCCTTCATTTTCTTGTGCGTCTTTCTTTTTTATTGGTTTAATAGCAAAACTTACACACATTAAATGTTGTAAAATGGAGAATTGGGCAATCCAAATATTAAATGTCCTCTAAAAAATGTTCAATAGACCACTTCTTTCATTAGCTCAAACGTCCCGTAAAAAAAATTAAAAAATGCTCCTCTCAGGTTGTAATTCCTGACTGACCGCACTCATAATTCATATTAGCAAGGATCGAGAAGACTTACAAAACGATATGTCCAGGGGTTTGGACCCAAACTGTTCTTACACCGGGCTGAAACATAATTAGCAGGACCATCAATCATAATTCAACAACAAAAACCAACAATCAATAAAATAACTCTTACAAAAGAAAATAGTCTCTCTCTTTACTGTTTGTTGATTGGTGGATTGATTTCTCATCTCAAGTATCAAAACCTCACTGATATCACTTTGGTTCTGATTTTGAATATGAGATGGAAAAATCCATTGATTGTTTCATGTAACTCTGATTTGGTTCATGGTAGATAGATATGGAGGATTAAGTCCCAACCTTTTTGAATCCTGATCAACCAAAATCTGTTCAAATTTTGCTGATTGATGAGAAAGGTAATTAATTCATACTTTTGTAGTGATTTTCCTCTTTGAATTATGTAATTGTGAATCGTACCTCTGTTATTGTTATATGGTGCCACAATTAGGAAACAATTGATGTATGCTTTTCAGAAGAATTAGGACCTAAACATGGAAAGTAATCTGAATGCAGTATTATATACTAATGGAGCTACTGTATTGCATGTAAATTTCTTGCTATCAGAGAAGGCGGGTTTAGGGATTGGGTTTATTCAAGTCATTATCATTTTTTGTATTTGATTTTATGCTCATAACATGTTTGTGAAATTGTCTCAGGATAAGAAACCGATGTTTAATCTGCATATAATTTTTTTGTATTTGATCTTCTTACGATGGATTGTCATTTGCATTGCTGAATTCTTTTTTTTTTCTTTGGTTAGTATTTTCAGGCTTTTAAAACTTTGCATATGACAGGTGGAGCAGTTCCTAAAAGCATTCAAGTTGAAGAATATTTATTTTGGTGTATTTTTGTCAACTTATGAATTTATAGGTACATATGAAAAATTGAGATGAATTTATGCAATTTGAGAAGGCAGGTTTGAGTTGTTATGCCATAGAACCTCTTATTATTTGTTTAAGTCATGATTTTGAAGTTAAAAAGTTGTCTCAATGTTTCATTGTTTATTTAAGTTAGTAGAACTTTGACTTTTTACTTACACCAATTTTGTTTGACAAAATCAAGTATGTAAATGACACAAGAAATAAGAAAGATGGCTTTTACAATTGTTGATCTTAATAGAGGAACTAGCTTAAGTTCACCTGTCTTTCTTTTTTTAGTATAAGAAGCTTCTCACCATTTTTTTGCAGGTATAAAATGACATGTTTAATTCCTCATACTACAAACAAAAATAAGATTCCAATTATGAATTTCAGAAGTCTACTGGACCATCATCGCAACGAATGCAATGAGACTTTGGGATGATGGGTTTGATCTAGCCTCTCAACTAAGAACTGTTGGAACTCTTTACGCTCGGTAGCAACAACTTTGAAGCGTGTCAACTTAGGCAACATCTCTCATAACATACTTCACTTGACAATCAATAGGTATGATCCAATTTTGATTAGTGCGCAAATTATGTTGTTTACCGATTAAAATATGTTTATGTTTTTCAAGTTATGTAAAAAGGCAGTTTAAAAGACATGGTGATTCTCAAGCTATTATTATTAAGTGTTTATAGATGATATAACCCAAGCTTTATATGTTTTTATCTTATACTTTTTTTTTTGAAGAAATTTATCTTATATCTTTTAAATGTATATGAAGTCAAAGTTTTAATAAGGTTCCATTTCTTTCCAAGACATGGTGATCCAATGAGTTGACTACTTAAACTATTTTTGTCATGCTTCTTCAGTTTCTATTAATGAAAGGTTCCATTTCTTTCCAAGACATGGTGATCCAATGAGTAGTATAATGAAAGGGGTAGCCAGAGGTAGGCAATTTTAGTAATTTTTTGGGAAAATGTTAAATTATATCCTTTTGTATGATTTAAGTGCAATCAATTCACTTTCATTGCCTCGATAACACATTCAACACACATACTTTTTGGGTTATGTCATCTGCCGTTATTTGTCAATTATAAAAAAGAACCATTAAATTTTAATTGGTAACCACCAGTCCACCAAATTTGTAAAGACCTTTTATTTATCAAATCAAATACATTTTTCTTCTAACTAATTGTTTCAAAAATCTGAATAAGGTTGTTGGTTTGAGCAATTTTGTTATCATGTAGGGTCCAAACCAATCTATGGTTGAGTTACCTACAAAACAATAAATGTTGACCACTCTTGAAATTGAAGTTATGTGGAATTAAAAATGCATAGTTTTTACACACAAGTGGAGGTACCGGGGTTCGAACCCCGGTCATGGTATCCGGCCTAACAATATCGGCATTTTTGCCAGTTGAGTTAGAACTTCTAGAGTTCTAGATATCAAAGACACAATTTAATTGGCTTTGTTCTGCTACTTTTTGTTTTTATTTCAATCATTAGATATTTTTCATTATAATATATTCTCTCGGTTATGGAGGAAACTGGAAAGTGTCTTCAGTAGAAGACCCTTTTATTTGACTTCAGGATTTGTTTGTTTCTTCATGATCATGTGGGTAGTATAAATTATTGAATAAATAGGGGAAATAGAAGCCAAGACTAACATGCCAATGGAGAGTTTACTATTTGGTAAAGCATTTTTTATATATTTTATTTTATATGAATCGGTAAAATGATCTTTATCAATTGGGTTTTAAATTATAATGTGTTTGTTCATGTATTAAAAGAGTACTGGTGCAATAAAAAAAAGAATTCGTCCAAGTGTTTGCATTTGAAGAATATAAGTGAAATCACCAAAATCTATAACATCCTTCGCAATTTCATATTTAAAGTTAATTATAATTAATAAATATGATAAGAAATATTGTTAAATGTATTCTTCAAACTAATTTTAAATCTATTTATTTAAAATCAACGATATTTGTGCAGTATTGAATCTCAATAAAAGTAAGAAAGTAGGTATTTTCGAGTTCCAAGCATCTAAGAAATACATTTGTCATGATCAATATCTTTGACAAACTTTTTTTTTTGTAAGATCTTAGACAAACTTACTAAAAAAACTTTTATATTAGTTTAAAGTTTTGAATTTATCTTTAATCTTCTATGTTTATGACGATCCTTTTAAATTATTCCAAGAGGTTAATATGCACTTTCAATGTTAAGTTATGTAAGCAAATCATTTTAACCTTTAAGGTATGATTGGATTGAAGGTTTAAAAAGGAAATGGAGGGAAGTTGACATGAATAAACAACAAAGGTCATGTAGGGTAATGGATTGGTAATGGACACAACGCTCGAGAAAATTTTGTATTGATAATGGATTTGCTGATGGAGTGGTTTGTGATGTTTAGTATTGTTCTACTTAAAAACAAAAAGAGTGTGTTGATTTCGGTTTGATCTGTTATCTTCGTATTCATATCTTTTGATTGGTAGGAAGGCTACTTGGTTGTAATTTTATCTTATGGCATATGTAGTTTCTGTTTAATTTATTGTTTTAATCGTATTCTTGAATCCCGTTGTATTACGTTTCCTCAATATTATTGTATACCGTTTTATTCAAAATTGTATGATGTCAATGATGGCATCAACCATGTCGTGGAATATCAGACATGAAGTTACCGTCGTATGGTCAGTTGTCGACGTTAATCTCATCCATGGATCACATGTTTTAGTATTCTTATTTTTTTTATGATATTCTAGGGTTAAAATTTAAATTAGAGGTATACGTAATATGTCTGTATTTCTTTTGATGCGTTAATGTCGTTAGGTTTGCATCCAAACATTAGTTATGCCCGTGCATCGCGCGGGTAACACACTAGTTATTATTCAATCCAACAAACAATAACCATGACTCAAAATTCAACAACAATCACCAACAATCATAATTCAACCAAAATCGACAACATAAACCAACAAAACTCATAATTTAACAACGACTTATAAATCATAATTTAACAACATAAATTGACAACACTCAACACAATTTAACCAAAATCTACCGACACTTTTTACACTTACAGTTTGAACGAACAGTGATGTAACACCCCCTCTTCGCATACCATCCACGAAAACATGGATTATACGTCACTATCGATGCACAAATAAAAAAACTAATAAAATTGTCTACTTTTTGGAACATTGCACAACAAACATTCATTTGCACATAAAAAATAAATATATTTATACAAGCTTTGGTGAAATATTGACCACAAAAAAGGGGCCGGTAAACTATGGACCACAAAAAAGTGTTGGTAAACTATGGACAGCAAAAAAGTGTTGATGCACTATAAAATTATATCGTATACAAGTTATATTGCTTCTTTTTTGGGTGATTGGCCACCTCTGTCAATTATCAAAACACAAAATGACCCGGGATTAATCCAATGCACAATACATAGAAACCCTAACTTGAGAGAAGAGCAAGCATTTTTGGTTTTTTGAAGGGCTCATTGAGCAATTTTCAAATGTTTTTTTAAGAAAAATAATTGAAGAGGCCCATTTAAGCCCAATAATAAAAAACCGGTACCCGTTTCTAACTAAATAGGTTTAGCAGCAAACCAGTAGCCATACACAAACAAACCACTCCTTCTGTTCCAAAATCGCAGCGTAGTAGTAGTTGCAGCAAAATGCCTCGCGCAACCACTGTAGAGTGCCCTGGTTGTCCTCCACTTCGAGCTTTAACATTCGATACACTTGGTCTTATCAAAGGTATCATTATCCTTTTTCTTACTTTCAATTCGCTTCTATTTTTTCTTACTCTTTCTTCTTTTATCTTCTTTAGTTATCGAATCCCGTGAAATACAAGGAGGTCCCAAGGTAGTAGATAGGTGGGGTCAACCCGATTCAACTAAGTCTGTTAACGCTGTTTCACTCATTCATCGCCAATCCAACCCAGTACGTTTTCTTTCTCTGCTTTTTGCTATCTTTATTGGTTTGGTTTAATTCATTTCTCTTTTCTACTTGTCTGTGTTTTCCTTAATTTTCAACATTAAATTATTTTGGACGTGCCCTGTCGGTGTAAATCTACTTTACACGTACAAATGCAAAATGTGGGAAACAACTAAAAAAAGTTAACGATTTTTCAGTACTAGTTTTTTTATTCTTATTATTTCCCTATGTCTTTCTGGTATTGCAGTTATTAGCTGTGGCAAGAAAAGATGGACAGGTAAGCTACTTACCGGTTTTATACTTGGCTCTGGAACATGTTTTGTTTTCAATATTTGTTATAAAAAGGTATGCATTTCACTCAATATATATAAACAAATAATGCAGATTGAGGTTTTGAGCCCTGTCACTGGAGTTTCTCTAGCTACAATATCAAATGCCAATGATTTAGATCTTCAGTCTCAAGAGAATAATGTTATTGGTTTGCATCTATTTGCAAAACAAAATCTTGAGTTAGAATCCAGGTATATAAACCCTTGTTTTTTGATAGTTTAAGACTGTTTTTCATTCTTATTGTTGTGTGAATGCCATAGGATATACATCAAAGTTTTGTGCTATTTTTAGGTTGCTTTGTAGGTAAGTCTCACGTCTAATCCTTCTATATACATTAGAGTTCTGTAGTATTTTTAGGTTGCTTTGTAGGTAAGTCTAACGTCTAATCTTTCTAGATAGTTGTGAGACTACTTGGGTTATATGGCCCTATTTCTTTGGACAAGTTCTATTAGTATTAGTACTTTGCCTTATTATTAGTTTACAAAATTGTAATTGGTTTAGTTTTTTTTTTTTTTTTGGTTTAGTTTTTTCATGTTTGGTTTACATCTTCCAATCATATATTTAGTGTTACCAATTACCATCGACCATATTCTTGACTTAAATATTATTATTTAAACAAAAGTTGATAGTTGTAACTACAATCTTGTTTAAGTACTTTGCGTAGGCAAAGGATTTGAGAGGAGAGAATTGGGTAGGAAAGAGTGGTGTCAAGTCAAAACATAGATGTGAATTTTACTGTTCTATAATCTGTTTTCCTTTCTCTTTTTAAAAGTGAATCTCAGTTGATTCTTTTAAAAAAATATTTATTTATTTATTTAATTTTCTAAATTAGTTTTTACCATTTTAAAGAGTTTTGGAAATATTATCATTTAAATTATAATTATAATCTCTTGAGAGTTTTGTTGTCCATTGTCGTCTGATTCGAGAGATTAATCTCTGCAATTGCGCTTAGGAAATACTAGTTTACAAGAAAAAAGTATTGTTATAACTTCCAATTACAACCTTCATCATGGTTCCTCCGCCAAATGCAAACACAATCCATCTCATATGTCCATAAACACAAGATTAAAAGTTGTGATTGAACAAGAGTAAGAGTTTTGCAAAGTCAAAAAAACACCCTTAATGAGGAAATTGGGAAGATGGGCTGCAGAAAATCGTAACCCAGTTAAAGCTATCCGTGAATGGTTGGAAACTTTCAACACAACAGAATTGGCTTCAAAAGCTTATGAAGATAAAAAAGTTTGAATTTGAAGTCGTGAACAATATTGTTGTTTCTATGAAGACTATATTTGCTTGTTTGAATGACTTAGAGTGATACGCTAAATATATCTTCAAATTTAATCAACCGTTTCTGGAAAAGATGAAGATATATTTGACGTATCAGTCTTTGAGCCATTCAAGCAAGCAACTATAGTGTTAATAGAAACAGCAATAATGTTCACAACTTCGAATTCAAGTTTTATTACCTTTGTAAGCTTTTGAAGCCTCTTTACGGGTTCCTTTAATCGGGTTACGATTTTCTGCAGCCCATCTTCACGATTCCTCATTAAGGGTTTTTGTTTTTTCGCAAAACTCTTATTCTTGTTCAATCCATTGACAACTTTCACTCTTGTGCTTTTGGATACATGAGATGGATTGTGTTTGCGACTTGGTGGAGGAACCATGATGAAAGTTGTAATTGGAAGTTATAATAATATTTTTTGTTGTGAACAATGCATTTTCTACACGTAATTGCGGAGATTAATCTCTCGAATCAGACAACAAAACTAGTAAGAGATTATAATAATCTTCCCAAAACTCTTTAAATGCTAAAAACTATTTTAGGAAATTAAATAAAATAAATATTTTTTATAAGAATCAAGTGAGAGTCACTTTTTTTTTTTTTTTGAGTAAAGGTGAGATTCACTTTTAAAAAGAGAAATAAAAAAGATTATAGAATAGTATGACTTTTAAGTAGTATTTGTTGTTGTTAGCTTGTTGCACATCTTGACAAATGCTATTTGTATCATTTATATCAGACTGGACTGTAGCCTGTAGGAACTGGTAACTGTTCATTTGTTAGTGTGCATATTTTAGATGATTGCATGGCTTAACAGTAACAGAAATTTTTCAAAGTTCAGGCATATAGTATTTACATAGAACTATATCTTCAGCATGTCCATTGTGCGAGATTAAAGACCTAGGATAAAACCTGTGGTGCTTGAAAGATACTGAAGTAGAGAGGCCAATAGAGTCTTGAAACACGGCATAATGGGAACAATTGTTCCTGCTTGAAATAGGGCAATGTAAAATTATTTCTATTTTGTAACAAGTTCAGTTGCATCCATTAAAAAGATGCAATATGAGCCCTGCTTAAACTCATTCATATTCAGTCCCTCGTAATGGACCTGATCCCTAGTTAATTTGAACCTAGAGAAATCATAATGGATGAATAATTGCTGACACAGTGAGCCATATCATTATAATTTGCTTGCTTTGACCTATACCACTGTGTTAATTCTCCGTGTGCCCCTTGTCATATGCACCATTTTTAATGTGTTCCCATTTGCATTTCTGAAAATTTTCTGCAAAAGTTTCTCGGACAATGGAACTGTCTTTATGATTAAGTTATTAAGTGGGTTCTCATTTTTTAAATATATTAATGTTGCATGTATGCGTGTATGGGTGCGGCTATTATGTATTTGTGATTTTATATTTGTGGGTACTTCCAGCATCATTCAAATGTTTCATTGTTATTTAGGGCTTATAATTTACTTACATGTACGGGCAAAGGGAGTGCAAGCATAAGGTCCATTGAAGTTCCTGATTCAGCGACAGGATCTTCTAGCATTGATTCTTCAAAAACCTGGAATGTATGTAATAGTGGTAACGTCTTGTGTTGCAAGGTGGACAAAAATGAGAAGTTTGCTTTATTTGGAGGGTGAGTTTATGATTTGTATGATGTAGAAACTTTTAAATTATGCTGAATGCACATGACTATTGAACGGTTTAAATAGTTTTGCATTTTATGGTAAAAAGGAAAGAAAGAGTGAAGGACATTCAACTACTTGAGGGTTCTGATTTGATGATCAGCCAGATGTAGTCCCTAAAAAATAATGATTAATGAAGAATTATCATTTGTAGGAAAGGCGTTGAAGTTAATATTTGGGATCTTGATAACTGCACGAAGATCTGGAATGCCAAATCTGTGAGCCATGAACCCCCTTCATTTCAAATTTTTTATTAACTATTAATTTTTCTTCTCCACTTTATCTTATGCTAGAACGCATTTTGTTTTTTGTTTTACCAAGCTTGATTTTACTAATTTTTTTAACCTATGCAGCCTCCTAAAAACAGCCTTGATATATTTACACCTACCTGGTTCACATCTGTTTCATATCTAAGTAAAGATGACCATCGGAAATTTGTTGCTGGCACCAATAACCATCAGGTACTTTTAATCAGTGAATTCTTAAATTCCAAACTAAATGAAGAAAAAGATCTTTGGTGTCAGATAACATGAAATACTCCTCTTTGATGTGGATATACTTCAACTAGGTGTATTAGAGGGTGTACTAGAGACGTTTGAGAAGGATTAATAACCGCTCTCAATCTGGACTTGAGAAATACAAATTATATTTTATCAAGGGGGAATGGAAACATATTTCCACAAAGTATATTTACGCATGGACTATAGCCAATCTTTCATGCAAAGGATTATAATCTAGTTAATGTGTTTGACTTATTTTCTTAATGTGATAAGATCTGACCTTTGATATTTCTATTGTTTAATATTCAATTGAACAGAAAGCTAGTTTTATTTCTCATTTTTGCCCAAAGAGTCTCCAAAATATTCTTTTCAAATCAATTGTTTGTTACTCAAATTTATAATATGTGAAGGTTCAATTATTTTTAAAATTAAATGCAATCAATTTAAATTTTTATATTGTTAGAACCCACTGTTTCTCTACCATATATTGTGCATATATTTCTTCAAATTTTCCTTTTTAAAGCCGTGTCTACATATATATGTGTGCCAATTTTCAGTTTGAATACAAAAGGAAGCATATATTGCATATTTTGACATTATTTGATTTCATGAAGTAAATATGATACTCATTAGTGAATAATATAGTTTATCACCTTAATGCTGCATGCTATATCTCCAATTCTCCTTTTTATTAACAAAGATGAGGAGAATGAGAATAATGTGGTTTCAAATTCAAACTGTGAATGTACTGTTTACTTTACTTTTTAATTCAGAAACACTTATATCTTGTATATCTACATATAAATTTTCTAATTACTCTTCCATTTTTAACGCTGGTCCTTTGAACAGGTTCGCCTTTATGACATATCTGCTCAGAGGAGACCTGTTCTCTCTATTGATTTTCGTGAGACACCAATTAAAGTACTGGCTGAGGATATAGATGGCAATACAATCTATCTAGGGAATGGGTCTGGTGACATGGCTTCTGTTGATATACGTACAGGTACCCCCCAAAAGTTATGGAAATGTTTCATAAATTTAAGAAGTGGTTACAGCATTGTTTAACTTCTATATTATTCAGTATACTGTAGTATTACTACTATTCTTCATCGACGTTCCTCATTTTTCCATCTGTAACTGAACATTTTGGACTATCCTATTTGATATATTAATTCTATAAAATAATTTTCTTTTAGACAATGTTATAAATTAGCTATTATCTGGCGAGGGTAGTTTGGATTTGGCATATTAACAAATAACAACAACAACAACCAAGCCTTATCCCACTAAGTGGGGTCGGGTCGGCATCTGGCATATTGACAGTCCCTCAAAATACTAATATTAATGTAATTAAGATGAGCCTTTGTGGCTTTTTCTTTGATGTTTTCCTGCTATTTAGAGACAATTGATTGTCAACTGGTGCAACTGTGTTATGTTAAAACTTCTAGTTATTGTGAACTTTATTCATTTCATTTGTCCTCTAGTTGGCCTTTTTGAATGACTTTGTAATGCTATTATTTTATTAAATACAGGTAAAATGCTAGGATGTTTTACCGGAAAATGCTCTGGAAGCATCAGATCCATTGTCAGGCACCCCGAGCTACCTGTGGTAGCTTCATGTGGTGAGCATTAGTCTGTCTTTTCCCTTCTGTGTTGCATGTTCTTTCAAGTTTTAAGCTGGTTCTCTGAAGTCTTGAATTGATCACAATTTTTTAATAGTTATCTCTACAATTGTTTTTTTGTTTACCTGGAGCCAAATTATAATCCTGTTTATTTACCATATCGACCTTGAGCATGATTTCTTCTGAACCTCATAAAGTAGTACAGACATGTAGTTACTGGTTGATTTTATTTTTTCTAGATAAAGTGATGCCCTTTCGTTGTCTGATAAAAATATATCAAGCTTCTGTTATCAACCGAGTTTTGCCATGTCCGCCACTATTACTCATATAATTGCTATTCTTCTAGGACTGGATGGCTATTTACGACTTTGGGATACAAAGACAAGGCAGCTTCTTTCATCTGTAGGTTTCATATCCTTTTTTTTTTTTGTCCTTTTCAGAATTGCTATTGCTATAGAGTTCATGTTGTTGCGATCTGTCTGTATGTCACCTTAATCTAAAAGAAATTAATGATATCTGGCCATTCTAAACTATATGGCTTATTTGAATATCTGATAAATAAACCTATGAGCTAAAGTCTATTAATTTGTATTGATTAAATCTATGTTTGGAGAAAGATATACTGTTTGACATGTTCTGACATTGAAAATAGTTATTTGTGAGGTTAGTAAAAAGAGGGTGCATTTGTAAACATGAGCCTGGGTGGGTCTCAAATGACTGTCATAGTTGTTTTCTGCCTTTAATAATGTGCATCTGTCAAGTTAGTCATTTTGTTAAAAAATATTTCTGTGTTCTTGTATCATAGTCAGTCATAATCATATATATATTTTGATTGGTTGCAGGTTTTCCTTAAGCAGCATATTCTGCATGTTCTTTTTGATTCCAATTTCATTGTTGAAGGTTAGTCTTTTTTATCATCAATTTCATTGTTTCTCAATGTTCTATTTTTTTTCAAGATTCTCAAGAAAAAAGTGATTGATGATGAGTGTTGCTTGATGTCAGGAGTAGTTAGTTTTATTCAAAATTATCAATTAATTAAAAGCGACACTTGTAGAATTTAGTTAGAGGGGCTGCAATAGATCCATTTGGAATGGGAAACTCTTGGTGGCAATTCTGTTCCCCGTTTTCTCTTCAGATTTCCCTAATACAATTCTGATCTTTTGGCTTGTAACATTCTTTGATTTCTTTTGTTTGTTTTTCTGTCTTAAATGCATGACCTAGCTGTTTGTTCACATTGTATGTTCTTATATTGTTTCCAGATATCTTTGGTTATTTAAGTTTAGTACGGTTGCTTATTCTGCACCACTAATTTTATTTACACAGATACTCCCAAAGGAGCGGATTCGCTACCAATCAAGGAAGAAACTATAAAAGAGATCACAGATGGGGAAGAAATTGAAGCTACACCTTTGAAAAGAAAAAAGTCCTCTAGAAATAAAGAAAATGTGATAGATGGTAGTAAAAAAAAAAGAGCCAAGGAGAGTGAAGAACACAAAAAATCCAAAGGAAATGATGAACATGAGAAGACGGCGTCAAGAGACAAAGGAAGCAAGTCAACATCAAAGAAAAAAAACAAGAGCTCAAAATATGAAATTCCAGATGAAGGGTTGTGATTTAGCTGGATTTTGTACTATATGATATTTACGCCGAGGAATCCAAACCAATATTGGGATGTATGTATGGTGATTGATGATGATGGTGGTAAAAGTTAAAGCAGGAGTTTGTTTTTGACAGTTGGATCAGATTGGAGGTTACTTTATGGTGAAGTTGCTAGGATGGTTAGTTTGTGGAATTCTTATGCACTTGATAAGTGTGTTGTAAGTTATCCAACAAAATTTATCCTCAAACATGGAGGAGGTAGGATCTGGGCATCTGTTGGCTTGTGGACAATCAATCCTATTTTCTTAGGCGTGAAAGTGATTTGAAAATCATTTTCTTTATTCAATCAAATTTTGTTGAGTTGATATGTTTCTTATGATTAGGAGATTACTTTGATTTGTATTTAAACTAATAGAATGTTTCAATTTGAGCCTTATGAATGCAAAACATTGTTGAGAGGGGAGATCCCACTAAAGGATCAATTTTACCTTTTCAACGAGATCAACCATAGACTAATATAGTAATATGATTGATCTTTCGCACTAATAGTGGGATATAGCTCCTTTCTAAGGAGGACAATAGTCCCTTTCAAGAAAGTCATCTTTTCCTGAATTGATTGTGTTAGAAATGTCTTAAATTAATAATTAAATTTGAATAAATTATATAATATGTATCTTATTTTTGCTTTCAATTTTAATCCCCTACTTAGAAACAAAATTGACTAACAATGATCTTAATGGTAAGGGTCTTGGACCCCTTAAATTCATTTCCCAGTAATATTACAATCACATGTCATTCAATCAGTTGAATAAATACAACAACTTTCAAACCAACGTCATAAGATATAGCAAGTATTCACATCATCATTTTATCATCAAGTCATATATATATATATATATATATATCATTCATACTTCATTATAATTCAATCACACATCTCCCACATAATATTTCAAACATCATTACATAAATTCGTTAAGTATACACCTTTCACATAGACTCATATGTATGCGATGTTCTAGTTCGATTTTATATAGTTTAAAGTTCCATTTTTAAGGGGTATATAAGTTGGGTGTTTGAGGTTTGAACCCTCTAGCTAGAGATGTAAAAAAAATCCGCAACAGGCATGGAGCGGATACCTTAATGGACATCCATGAATAAAATAAATGGATATTTTAATTATCTGCTATTTAATAGATCAACCAATCAATACGACCTTGAAGAGCGGCTTGTAGTTGCGGATTCGATGGTATCCGCATCTGCAGATATCAATACCCACTATTAAATTAAGCAAATTACATAATTAAACTTATCATTGAGAATTTGTTGAATCAAGAAGCTTTGTTTTATAAATATGATGAACTTTATGTATGTTTTTTTTAAGCAAACTTTGTATTTGTTAAATGTGATGAATTTTATTTATGTTTATGTTGAATCAAAGAATTATATTTTGTTAAATGTGATGAACATTGTTCATGTTGTTGTTTGGTAAAGTAACTTTGTTTTTGTTAAATGTGATTAACTCTTTTTTGTTAAAAATGAAATGCATAAATATTACTATGCATTGTTATTGTAATGTATGAATATTATTATGTTTTTGTCAAAAAAAAGAAAATGAATGTGAAGAACTTTGTTGTTAAATTTTAGGCAATTATAAAAAAAATTAACAAAAACATATATTTTTTAAAATGTTATGGATATTTGTATATATCCGTGGATACTTAAAAATTTGAGGATTATCCGCATAGATATGAAGATGATACGAATATCATATTTGTCGAACGGAGTAGACACAAATATTATATTATCCGTATCAATGAATCCATTTACGCAGGGGCGGATCTTCCTTGGGATAGGTAGGTGCCATGGTACCCCCAAGTTTTCTATATATATATTAGATTAGGCATAGTCTTAACGCTAGTATTCAGTTGGTGCAGCGGAAATGAAGTATGGTTTTCATATGGAGGTCGCGTGATCGACCCTGCCATTCCCTTTTTTCTTTATTTTTCTGTTATATTTTTTCTATTTTGTTAAAAAAAAGCCCTTACACAGATTTGAACCCGCACCCCCTACCCTGCAATCAAGCAAAATAAACCACTGGACCAGTTAACAATTATGATACTTTCTTCGCACAGTTTAAAATATATTTCATACAATACTGGCACCTCCAAGAAATTTTTTCAAGATCCACCACTGCATTTACGTCTCTAACCTTAGCCTCCACATATATTATGCAGTGTCCTTGCTAATTGATAATTGATCAGAGAGACACTTAATTTTTCTTTTAATTGATTAGACCAGAAGATTATTACTATTAATATTAAATTTTAAAAAAAAATTATCTTGTTCTCCAAGTTATATTCAAACCACCCTTTTTCATAAGCGCCATAACCGACCTAGTCAGGAGGAACACAAAATACGATAGAATCGAACAAAACGAACGACGCACACAAAATTTGGAAGCTAAGAAAATGGGTTGGGTTTGGAGCGACGACGATAACAACAGCTCTTCAGGTTCCGATGAACGATGCTCCACCAGGAAAGTCGTGAAATCTCAGTGCAAAACCGAAGAGGTTGAACCTGGAAAATTCGTTCGGAAATGCGAGAAAACTGAAGAGCTTCTCAAAACTTGCGCTGGAAAGTCAGTAATACCCTTCTCCTTTTCCTCTTTATTACAACCCTATTCCCAATTTATTTCATATTTGATTTATTAGGTATTATGAATAGGATGATTGGGATTTTTAATCAATTTTTTTGAATATTTTAAATTGAATATGAAATGGCGTAGCTGACACATATTAGAATTAGGGTAAAGAATAGTTTGTTCAAAATTTGTTATTTGAAGTTGTTAGGGAGAGCTGGTGTATGTTTGAAGCACGGTGGATTTGATGAAATCACGATTTTGTTGAATCTCCCTTGTAGCTTTTGCAAAATCACAGTGACTCACTGTAATTCTGTCAAACTGACTGCTAAATTTTGTAGATAATCCATTAAAACATCCTGTCCTTTATGAAATCTCTGTGGTGTTGTATGTCAATCTTGTTTACATCTATTGTTTTCGTACAAGAATAAAATATGCTAAAACCACCAAAGGTTTCGAATGAAGGGAGTATTTGTTTTAGCATTTTTAAGATCTAATTTGAATGACCAGTTTTTGACTATAGTAGGAGTATGATATAGGGGTGTTCACGGTGCGGTTTGGAGCATAAAAGTCATCCAAACCGCGAGATAAAAATGCACGCGGTTTGGTTTGGTTCGGTTGATTTTTAAAAAGTCATCCAAACAAAACCAAACCAAACCAATGGTTGGGTTTGTGCGGTTTATCGCGAGATAAAAAAATATTACATTAACTCTAATATTGCCAACTTGTTACAAAATAAACATAGGACATTTTATTTTGCTGTTTATATGATAAAATATTAGGTAAAACTTATATCAAAATTGGTAAAATTAAGAAGAAATATAAGCATGAAACTAATTATTGGAAAGTAAAGGAAACAAATTCATCATTGGAAATGAATCGAAAGAGATGGAAAGGAATTAGAATTGAACCTGATGGTGCAACAATGGAAAAATCGAATCAAAAGAGATTTTTCTTGAGCTATGTAATTGGACGAGTACACGTTTAAGTAATAGTCATTATTCTTGCGGTTTGGTTTGGTTTGGTTCGGTTGCTGAGATGCAAACCGCAAACCGAACCGAACCATGCGGTTTAGTGCAAAAGTCATCCGAATTCATCCGAACCAAGTGCGGTTTTTTGCGGTTTCGGTTTGGATTGGTTTGGTTTGCGGTTTTTCTATTGGGTTGGTTCGGTTTTGAACACCCCTAGATAAGGATACCTGCTTTGTATATTATTGGAAATGAAAGTTAGTATTTTCTTATTTTTCTTCGTAGAAGGAAAATACTGTTTTTGCTTCAGTCGTCTTTCTGATCCTTAATGCTCGCTCTATGCCGAGACAAAATTGACACCTTATAAAATTCTGAGCTGCAGAATATTTCAAACATTTGGATTACTGCAATATAACTTTTTTTCCCATCTAAGTTGAAAAGAGGTTTAGCTGAAGAAACTCTGTAATTAATAGAGGACTTTATAAATGGACTGTCCCAAATGATTCTAATTTATGTATTTTCCTTTATTAAGAGACTTACACAAATTGCAATGTTTTTGACTTACAATCACACATACAGGACATAAAAACATAGAAGACGCAGTTGATTTTCAACTTTCTGTTACTTTACCTAAAAAGAACATTGGTACAGTGTTGTCTTTTGCAACATAACAGAAAAGGGAATGGTTCCCGTTACTTGTGCATGCACATGTGTGTACGTCTTGGAAATGAGCCATACTGGACATTTGATATCCAAGCAGCCTGACTTTCAGAGCTTTAGTGCCTTATTTGGTTTAGGTTTGTTTACATGCTCTAATGGTTGATAAGTAGATTCCTAACAAGCATGGACGCTCACTGAAATTATAGACATTCCATTCAAATATAAAGTATCATCATATGTGGACATTGTTCTATTTGTGTAGTGTGTCGGTGTTTGCCTGCCAATGCTGCAATTGATTTCAATTTTTTGTATTAGAGTTGTGCACAAGTAGCACAGCTTTTTGGAAGTGTTCCATCAAAGTATCTTGATATTGATATAAATGGTTCAATTGATTTCAATTTTTAGGTATTAGGGTTATGCACAGGCAGCACTACTTTTTATAAGTGCTCAATCAAATCATCTTGATATTCAAAAAAAAATTTAAAAAATTTGTGCTTTATTGGTTGATTATATTTTTTGGTCATTTTGTTCTTCAGATTAAGAGCTGCAGTACTCAATTTTCCTTTTCGTGTACCTGTTTCATCACCCACCCTCTCTGCAAATGCAACTGAAACTCTAATTTCATCTTTACCTTTTTGACTAATTCTCAGGCCGGTTGAAGTGCTGCAATCAAACAAAGAGTACACAGAAGAAGATATCACCAGTGAGGTACTTAGAGGAGGGTCTACCACATTTGGCTCATCAAATAGCTCATCAGACCATGGAGTGTTCAACTTCCCTGGGCTACGAAGTGATATTGAAGTCATGGAACGCAGCCTCTTCGGTGGTCTCGGTCGCTTCTTTGAAGCAGCTGAAGAAATGAAAAATGGCCTTTTTGATGTTATTGCAAAGTCTCCCTCTATATTTGATGCAGAGATGCCATCTTCATCCCGTATGAGGCAAGGGATACCTATTGAAGATAATGGCCGGCAAGAAACTCGTCCTAAATCCAAGGATATGGAATCAGCTGATACTGATTTCTCTGCATTGGCTAAAGATGTTTAAACTAAATTGTTCTGCAAACATACTATATTTTTACTAGTTGTGTTAGATCACAAACATCTGGACTACATGTATGCCCTTTAATAAGGTGTGTCTCAGTATCTTTATGCCAGTTGTTTAGGTTTGTTTTCTTTCAAAAATTAAAAACTCTAGCTGATATGGCATGTATCGAGGGTTTTATCTTTTACCTACACTTGGTTACAGGTTATGTAATGTGAAATTTTCAGGCAAACTTTATTTTTTAGCTAGTTTCTCATTCGATGGATAGATATTTGGCATTTGTTTTCATTTTGCACCAGTATTAAGTAATATTGCTACAACTTTCTTGTTCCAGATATTGAGGGAAATTCCTGGATAATAGAACCAGTAGAAAGTGAGACTTTTGTATGCATTTATCTGTGTGTGCAGAGAAAACGAATGAATGGTGTATTATCAGCGACTATGTGCTAAGTTTCAATTTATTTTTTTTGTTAATATCACACGGTTCATGTAACTTCAAGATGACTCTGACTAAAATATTCACCAGCTACATCCATCCTTCCTAAAAGGTTAACACAACCAACCGGAGGATGGTTAATATAATGCAACCTGTGAGAGATGGAATCCTGCAATCCCTCAAGAGACAATAGACGACCACGAATGAGATACTGCCACCGGACAATTAGATTCAAGTACCAATCAATTCATATACCCTTTATCCCAAGCTGATTGGAGTGCAATCAAAATTCCCCAAAGCTCTGCCATCAACACTGCACAAGTCATCCCTGAAAACATCACCACACGCCGATCTCCGATCAGAGGTGATCAGCGCCCCATCAGTATTGCATTTCATGTGAGGGCACACCTGCCCCACCATATACAAATCTGCAATAAGTCCCTGAATTTGATGAATAACTGTTTGCACATCAAAGTTCCTACCAGAAAACACGTGTTGATTCCTGTCTAGCCATATACACCAAACAATCACCCCCAAAAAGCAAGTTCTTCGTTTACTTTCCGTTGACCCCCAAATAAAGTTACGCATAAGCTTCTGTATTCGGTCACAAATTCCTTTCGGTAACAGAGTAGTTTGCACAATGTATGTAGTTTGGGTAGGATGAACAGACTGGGTTCATGTGTTTTCACATTAACTCTTACGTGCTGTTGACTTTCAGATCACTGATGGCAATTTGCTGCTTTGTGGACTCGAAGTCATCTGCTGAGTATGTGACATTGTGATTCAATTACTCTGTTCTCCTAAAAGTGTTCAATTTTGTCTCCCTCGTTGAGCTAAAAAAGAATGGTACAGTAATCAATGATTAGTACTCAAGTATGAAATTGCTTACTCTAAAATTAATAGCAAATATCAACATAATGTTGCATCTATCTAAATATAGACGTAAAAGATGTGGGGCATTTTTAAAGTAATAATAATTTAATATTACATTTTCTTTTCAAAAATAATAATAATTTAATATCACATTTATTATTTAAGTATTTATGATATACGAAGATTCAATTTTTTTTTAAAAATAAACCAAGAGCATGCAAAGCATAAAAATGACGAGTTGACATTCCAGTTTGGTAAGTAATTTAATCCACACCAAAAGAGTGCACAAATAAAAAAATCTAATACGCTGCAGTATCACTGTATCAGTAATATAAGAATAAGTTTGCTTCTAACTTTAGCTCTCATGTATCTAATATAAATTGCACATAACTTAAAAATACATAACCAAATGGTTGGTATTCGATTATAATTACAATCCAAAACACCAAGCCTATGATTGTTCTAGCATCCAATTCCACACTTCTCAGCTTTAGGACCAATGACTCTTGTGGTAAACGGATCAAGACGAACCCATAACACAGATAAAACAGTTGCAAGCATGATCGACCAGAACACAACAATGGTTGGTATTCGATTCTTGCGTCCCATAAGACCTTTAAGGAAAGGGAAGAGATGAATGATTACCCAAAACGCAAAGAAAAGTTTACCAAAGATCGGACCAGATGATCGGTAACCAGCATTCACAGCATATGATACACCAGCAACAACTCCTATCAAGTTAAATATGAAAAGTGTCGTTGGAGGAACCAGAAGAAATGTCCATTTGATCTTGTACAGTTCTGCAGAGTCTCCGTTTTCATCTGATGCTTTTGAGGTCACTGTGAAGTTTGTGTCGACTCTGAATACTACTTTTACTAGACCTTGAAACACGGCCAATAAATGTGCAGACACACCACCGATCACCCAAAATTGTTCATTTCTCCACCACTCATCAATTCCAACACCGCTCCATCGTATCTCCAGGATTCCAGTTGCCATGATTGAAATAAAGAGAAGGATAAACCATAGAATTTCTATGTTGCTAACCTGCAAGCAAAATAAAATTATGTTAGATTGTTATTGTATGCTTTATTTGGAGGCAGTCACGGCAAGTCTACAAAGCACTGACACAGACTCGAACATCATACCACCACTGACACAACATATGCACCCATAATAATTTAGAAATGATGGTGCTACATAGATCCGAGTCTATAAAAAGAAAGTTTCAATTCACAAAGTCATGTTGGTTATGAAAATATTTTCTTGGAACCAAAAAACATAGGAGAATTACGATTCACTCATGATATCCTGCTTAGTATAAATTTAACAAAAGAATGATTAACTATAGTAACATTAACAATGTTTGATTGATTATACTTAATTACTTGTTTGGCTACTGGATTATATGTATGAAGAAATAAATAACAAACCTTTGGAATGATGAACTTGTTAATAAGAAGACAGACGGCTGGCAAGGAACAATACACGATAAGGGGAATGGCAGTGAGTGGATATATTGTGGTGTTAATGTATGCAACCCTTTGGAGCCACTTTAGTCTTCCACCATAACCATACCAGATAGGACAATGTCGGCTGAAAAGAATTTCAACAGAACCTAAAGCCCACCGAAGCACTTGGTTTAGCCGATCTGAAAGATTGATAGGTGCAGAACCTTTAAATGCCGGCCGCTTTGGCATGCAGTATATAGACCGCCAACCACGGGCGTGCATCTTGAATCCAGTAAGAATATCTTCTGTGACGGAACCGTAAATCCATCCTATCTGTAGAACAGAAAACAAATAGCGATTTATCTTTTGCAATTGTTATTAGTTTATAGTTTAATTTATTGGATTAGTAATCATTATGAACTATATGTTAGCAATAATCTGCTCAGCTGATAGTATTAGAATGCCATCCAAACCTCTAAGATTTATATGTTAGCAATAATCTGCTCAGCTGATAGTATTAGAATGTGACTAGTTTTTCTTTTATTCACTCACGTAGACACCGATAATAATTTAAGAAAATGAAAGTGATTGAATATAATCGCATTGTCTGTTTCTGTTACATAAAATATTGTTTAACATAAGATAACACACCTCTGTTCCCCATTCTGATTTATCCTCATAACCACAGCTGATAACTTGAATAGCCTCCTTCAGAAGCATTTCTGGAGTAACATTCTGAGGAACACCACCATTCTCCATCTGCGTAGAATCAAGAAAAACAGCCGACTGGCTGAATCTTTTCCCAAGGAGTTCTTTTGATAGTAGTGGTTTCTTATCATCAACTGAGAAAATATCCATAACAATTGCTAAATAAAAATACCTAAATCATTTTCTAGGAAAACTGTACATGTATACGATTAGGTAAACACAATTTTAACACGAGATTCAACGCTCCAAAGAAGCAATGAATGCAAGCCTACCTTCTACACCTCCTTCAATATCCTCCAGATTGAAGACGGGCACAGTTGGGTTGACATGCTTCTTAGGCATTTTCTTTTCTGATCCTTCCTTGCTAGATTTTAAGCTCTTCTTTCTACTTCCACCACAGAGTGATGATAGAAACCCAGGCTTCTTTTTTTTCAGTTTAAGAGGAGGTTCATCACCGTATAAAGCCGTCCTATTGAAGACACATCCAGTGCCGACATAAACAGGACCTTGAATGCCATCCAAACCTCTGAGATTTATCTGTTCAAGTGTCAAGTTTGAAGAAAATAAGTTATCAGAAAGAATAAAAATGGTTGAGAAATCATCAAGAATAAGAATCAAAGTAACCATACAACATCAGCAGAATCATAACAGCATGGTTAAGATACTTACCTCAAAGAAAACAGTATTACGATTGGCATATCGGTCGTTCCTATCAATACCATCAAACCTCTGTGGAAACTGGACATAGCAAACATATTTACCGAGGTTAGGATCCATCATAAAGCACATAGCTTCCCTCAAGGCCTTGCTGTTGTTTATGTAGTGATCACAATCAAGATTCAATAAGAAAGGTCCATTAGTAAGAACACCAGATACTCGAACCTGCACAGTTTATATTAGCCACAACAAGTGAGATGACTATGTCCAGATACTGAATCCATGTTGACTATTGAAAATGATACTCACAAGTGCGTTCATGGCACCAGCTTTCTTGTGATGTTGGAAACCTTGACGCTTTTCACGAGAAACATATACTAAACATGGAAGTTCATTGCCGTCGGTGTCAAGTCCTCCACTTTGGCCTAAGAAAACCTGCAGAAGATATCGAATGTAACCTTAGTAAATGACATGTTTTCACTTCTGTTTACTCATACGCAATCCGGTGCAGTTTAGAATTTAGACAATTAGAGTCCAAAAGGTTAGAGATAATATTTAGAAACAATTTACCACACTCGTCAAAAGAACTCAACCAACCTGAATCATTGCCGGATGGTCTCTGACGTTATTTCCAGGCCACGGCATTCCATCTTGCATTACCCGCCCTTCTTCCGGATCTTCTGTTGCCTTCTCAACAAGTTCATTAATACGAATTTTAAAGTCTTCATACTCTCTCTGTGAAA
This sequence comes from Medicago truncatula, assembly GCF_003473485.1. Classification (NCBI taxonomy): domain Eukaryota; kingdom Viridiplantae; phylum Streptophyta; class Magnoliopsida; order Fabales; family Fabaceae; genus Medicago; species Medicago truncatula. The sequence continues at coordinate 50,447,679 of NC_053048.1, forward strand.
AGTAAAAGGAAAGTAAAATTTAAAGATACTTAAGCATGTGGCATAAATGAATGTGGAGCCAAAAAAATAATCCATTTGTACCTTCATTGCTATACGATCCTTCACAAATGATGTCTGAACTATATCCTTGAAGAAGTCAATCTTCTGCGCAAAGAACGACTCGGGTGCACGGGGTTCAATAGTATACTTCTTGCAGAAAGGAACCCATTTTCTCGCAAACTCTGATGTCTGAGCAAGAGCTTCCAATGTCAACATAGCAGCGCCGTCATCCGATACGTAGCAGGAAACCTTATCCACTGGATAATCAACTGCAAGAATTGAAAGTACAGTATTGGCAGTCACAAGCGGAGGCTCCTTTAACGGGTCAACAGTGCTGACAAAAATGTCAACAGCTGCTAGCTGGGATGGTTCTCCTTCCTGATCATATCTATACACCAGACACGTATTTTGGAATAAAAAAACATCAGATTGAAAAATAAAAAATATAAGTCACGTGAAGTTTAAAAGGTCTTACCTCAGTGCAAGTCTGTCGAGATATGTTTCACGGTTGATAGGAAGCCACTTAGGGAATTGATCCAATATCCAGGATATGGCAAAGCAAATCTCGCACATAACTGATATCAACCATAATGGATATGCACTGCGCACTGGATTGGTTATTCGATAATGCAAGAAAAAGCAAAGGATAACCAGTCGCATAACAATGACAAAGCGATATGGATTTATCTTAGAGGATCGAATAGAAACCTTCCTAGAAAGAGGTTGCCGAGCTTCATCATTCCTATATAAACAAAGAAAGCTGATATAAGCATTTTTTCGGAAAAATTTGTCTCTTAGCATAAGTCCTACTTCAAATTACTAGATACACTTGTTATTTTTCAGATATACCCCTACTTAATATTAATAACTTGGGAGACAAGAAGTCATAGTTGAACACAAAATCTATATACAACGGGGTATTTTATGAGCATTTATATATCAAATGAACATATTAAATACATTATCTATTTTTCTTAATATGCGTGAAAATCGCAAAAGGGGCTTATAATAAATGAGAGAGGTAATAAAGGAAATACTAACAACAACGAATCATCAACAGGTACATCAGATCTGGAATCAACATCTCCATCGCCTCTTTCAGAAGAAGCTTGGCTTGAGCTCATTGGAACAGCATTCTTTTCCTTCTTCATCTTCCACGCGTCAACTCTTTCTTTCCACGCTATATTTCCCAGTCCTGCATCCGCAACCCTGGTATTTGCTGCAGAAGAATATAACCAAGCATCTCAAATTACAATCATACAACTAAAGAAAGAAAAACAGCTACATAAGAAATGAAAATGAGCATAGTAAGAAGGGGTAGAAAAATACGAAATTGATTAACATCAGACGAATTTGGAAGAATCTTGACGTGCTTCCCCCCACCAACTACGGGTGATGGCGTTGAGAGCCTCTCATGGGAGGCTGCAGGACACTCTCCAGACACCTGAAATGGAAAACAGGCCAAATTTCATTCAGAGGCCAGAAGTTGAAGGAGAAAGACTGTCATTTAGGCAACTAATTGAATGACCTCTTGTCCATTTGTCGGTCGTAGAATGTGATTGTGAGAAACTTCCTTATCATAATCAAAGTCAAGAGCAACTTCATCACCATCTCCATCAACTGCAGGACTTCCTGGAATCAATAAGTAGTTTAATTAACAGCCGAAATATCACGCAAGTATAAATGACATCTTCTACAAACCATCAAGCAACTAGTAACAATAGTGCTAGTGTGATAAAGGATATATTCAATCATCGGATTCATAGAAAATAGCCTTTGTTTTAATAAAATATGAACTCATTAATAATTTGAATAATAAGGAATCCTCCTTCACATAACTTCTCAATCCTTCAAAATGTTTATTAGGGAAATCCCCTTTAAAAAGACCATGTACTGCACACCAAATAAAAGCTTAACACTTGATTTCAAACCACATGCTACATAATTCATCAATATTGAACAATTATTGTTTCATTTTGCTCTGACAGTGATGAGTATTGAATGAAACAATTGTTACCCTTAAGCCAATATTTAAGGTTATGCTATGGAGGGGATAGTTTTGAAGAGCTTACTCAAATTAAGCCTTAACGGAAAAAAATTGTTTTGAAAAGCTTTACTAGTAGTATCGTTAGTCCTAATCATGGTTCTGGTTTCATTCACCAATCAATTGTTTCAGAAAGAACAAGAAATTTCCCTACTGTTTGATAACAATGCTAACGTGTCTACCAAGAAATTAACTCAATATGTAGCATTAAGAAATTAAAAAAGTCTAAAAAACTGATACTTTAAAAACTTAAACCGAGGGAGTGTTATCAATTGCCATCAACTTTGGCACCAATAAATTAATAATGTAAATTAAATTTATGAACCGTAGTAGATGATCAATTTTGGAATCCCAACCCAGCCATATACTTTTTTTTGTTAAACTAACATGTTTATGTGCCCCTTAGTGGAAACTAATCTCACCAAGATGACTTATATCTATCTATCAATATATATATTTCTATACGAAATGATCAACCATCAAATTTTGATCAAATAGTTAGGAGACATGCATGAGTATCCACCATTTGTATCACATTACCTGATTTAGCTAAACTTGGGCTACCTATGAAAAGACCTTCCTAGACTATACAATTCGCATACAATCATATTTGTAAAACTTTTTAAACTGACATACTCTTTTTAAACCAATAAACAACAATGTATATCAAAATTGCACTCATACATTTTAGGTTTGTTCTATCAAGCACAAACACCTATAGGATTAAGCGTGTCGTAGTGTTCAACACACACGTCGGTGTCTGACACTTGTAGTACACATGTTGAAACTCCGAAAAATTTATATTAGATGGATAAAAATGGTCAAATACTATCCAATCATGTTTTAAAACTTTATAGAGAATGAAATTGCTCAATTTATATCTTTTTATAAATAATACTAATATTTGATTTTTTTTTGACAGAACTAATATTTAATTTATATATAATGAGTTTTGTTAACGAGTGTTAATGGGACACTCTTTAGGCATTCTAAATCAAATAATTCAATTTTCAATGCACTTTATTACCCAAACTTTTAAAAAAAGTTATCATTTAAAGTCATCCGGAAGCACTAGTGAACATTTCTCATATATAATAGGTTAACACACACACACACATATATATATATATATATATATATATATATATATATATATATATATATATAGCACTGCTAATTTACACCCACCTAAAAACACTAAGGTGTAAATTAGCAAGCTACATCTACTTGTATTCTACTAAATCATCATTTTGTCTTTATTAAAATTTATTTTAAATAGAAGGACAGTTTTGTAACTATCTTAAAGACATAATTGTTTTTCCTAGTTTTCGCAGAATTTCGGTTAGAGTTCGATTATTCTTCTAAAAAAAATGGAATTCATGTGCAAAAATGATGTTTTAACTAAAAAGACACAAGTGAAAATTGATTTTTCATTAAAAAAACGTTGTTGTGATTATTTAATCTTTTTTTTTTTCATGTTTACAATTGTTTATTTGAAACATAAGGTGAACGTAAATTAGTGAGGTGTGTAAACAATTTGATAAGACTTATAAAAAAAAATGTAAATGAGTAAGTGGGTGTAACTTGCTAATTTATACCTCAGTGTTTTTAGGTAGGTGTAAATTAATAGCCCCATATAACAGTGTCGGTGTTATTTTTTACATTAGCAGTGTCAATATATAATGTTTGTATCATGTGAGGTGTCGTGTCGGAGTGCATACTCTATAAGCTTTGTCTACCTTTATGCCTCTTGTATCGGGTATTACACTGAGGACAAGATTGTTTCCCATCTTCCCTTTCATCCTCATAGCAAAGCCTACAAACAGGATAAACACAAACACTGCATGCAATGAACGGTTCACCATCAACAGTCTTGCCAACATCTTTAAAACAAATCCGGCAAAGTGGAGCACTCAATGCTGCCATTGGTTTTCCCTGAGACATAATTAGAAATGACATTATAAAAAATGACAATAAGAGATCAAATAGTACAATCCAACTAATTCATCAACAATAGCATAGCATCATAAAACATTTGAAAATCATCAAATTAAATTTAAAAAACTTGTCTTACTCACCCTAGCTTCTCCTTGTAACTCCATAGTATACTCTACGTTTCTCAATATTTGATTAAAAATAAGAAAGTTAGCTTATAAAGAAATAGACGAACTTTAAAATTGGTAACATTATTATTGCTCATTAATTTTCCCTCCTATTTCTCTTTCTATATCAAGGTGAAATCAAATAATTCCTATTCTACTACCTTGAATTTCATTCCCTCAGAGAATTCTCCTATTCTTCATATCTTAACATATTCTTAATTTCCATGTTAGTTTTTTCATATTTACTCACACTCCATAATATGTTATGTTATGACTTGTTACAAAATAGCAACGTTCTTCTAAACGTGATAAAATTGTTTTTCTCGTAGATTTGATTTCAAAAAATAATTGAAAATATTTTTGTGAAGAATAATTGAAAAATAATCAATAAATGTCAGATTTATTTGTCTACATGTAAAGCGTTTACAATCCCCGTGAACTTAGTTTATTTGGTAAGGGATAATGCACAATATGTGCAGAGGTCGGGGTTCGAATTCCAGACACCCCACTTATTCATCTTTAAGGTGAATTTCTCTAGCCACTAGACTATTTAACAAAAAAAAAAAAAAACGTTTAAAAAAAAAACAATTTATAACATGCATATCATTAAATAATAAATTACTATTAAAATAGGGTGTTTAAAGAGATGCTGATTTATATTTGTATTAAATATGTTTGTAATTACTATTGTTTTTACAATTTTATCCTTTAAAAAAGAGGGTTGGCTTATGTTTTCAACATTCTATTTATTGCTGATTGAAGAAAAAGATGTATAATAAATAAGGGCATGTTTGTAAAGAAATAATTAATGTAGTTGGAAATAGATAATGAGTCTTATAAAAAGGGACAAAAAAAAATTCTCAAAAAAGGTCTTACAATTAAGGACGGAGGTAGTATTTAAAGAGATGCTGATTTTGTTTTTTTATGATAAAAAATGCTGAATTTAATGCGGAGAGATGCGTAGAATAATTTGATTTCAAAGTTAATTTTTCTAAACAAATTAGAAGTTACATTCATTATATTGATTGCCATTAACTCTATAGGTTTAGTTAACTAATGCTCTTTAAATATTCCAAAAGAAAAAATTATTAGCTTAGTTGGATTTTTGGTCCCCTAAGTAAATTGTTGTTTTCATTTTGGTCTCATAACTCATAAAATTAATATTTTGGTCCCTCAGCGTTTGCTCCGTTAATCAAAAAGATCCTTGACGGTTAACTTTAACCCTAAATGTCTATGGTGTACCAACCTTAAGAGTGGTCCACCATAAGTCCTATTAATTATTTTAATGTAAACTGTTTGATATTTTTTTTAAAGGATGACTATTGGATTACGCAAGTGTATTTTATCTTACGGTAAGTCAACAATAGGTAATTATTTTTCTCTTTCTTCATCCCCTTCCTCACTCTTGTTCATCATCTTCAACATCACATTCAACAACACCATCATCATCTTCATCATCTACCCAGAAAAATCCAGAAACATCAACCATCAACAACAACAACAACATCAACATCATCACCATGGATTTCTATCAATTCCAAACACCACTAATTCAATTAAAACTCATCTCCATTATCAAACACACAGTCAATTTAAGGAAAAAGAAAAAAAAATTCAAAATCCAGTTCCACTTCCAAATCAATAACAACCACAAATTCTCCTTACGTTGAATCCAAAATTTGAATCATGAAACACAAAGATGAAAAATCCAAATCAAAATCAATAACCAAATCCAAATCTAGTATTGTCGTACAACAACAAAATGCAAACTCAATATTGTTTAATTTTAATTTAAACAAGGGAAAAAAGTCAAATAATGCAATGTAGTTCAGTAAGACGGAAACCAATCCTTCCTCTACAAACAACGGCCACCACCGTTCTCACACAACCACTGCGTTGTCAAACAGCAACCGGCGTTTTTCCCCTCTTTAAACACCTCTTCATCTTCTCTTTCTCTTTCCCACTCGAGTCTCTCACATATCTCCCTCCGTGTTTAACAGAAAATATGGATTTCTGAGTTCGGATCTAGGTATGGAAGAAAGAATAAGGAAAGTTAATATGGGTTTGGGTATGGAAGCTGGAAGCAAGAATCTAGATATGGGTATGATTATGGTGGGATAGAAATTCAGTGGTAAGAAAGTAAGAAATAAGAAAAATGTAAGAGGAAGAAGCAAAAAATACCATGATGTAATTGATTAGAATTAGAGTGGGGTTCTAGGATTTTTGGTTCGGTGAGAGAAGAAAGGATGGTGGTTTGGTGGGTGAGTTTGGAGAGGATAGTGTGGTGTGGTTTGGTGCGTGGGTTTGGAGAGATGAGTGGGTTTAGAGAGAGATCTGGAATAAATGATGGTGTTGATGAAGATTAATTATGTTGAAGATGATGAACAAGAAGAAGAGAGAGGATGATTAGTGAAAAACATTAGGTGCTGACGGTTCACTGTTAAATACAACGGACATGCAATCAAATTGTTAAAATCAAATCAAAAAATTTAGACATTAAAAGACTAACGGAGGGGACCAAATTGACTAACGGAGCAAAACAAGAGGGACCAAAATGTTGATTTTACGAGTTATGGGACCAATATGAAAACAACAAATTACTTAGGGGACCAAAAGTTCAATTAAACCTAAATTATTCTATAAAAAAAATAAAATATTTTGATTTTCGATACATTGATTACATAAATTTTCAAAATATTAAAATTATTCTTTTATGGTGAAAAAAAATTTACAATTTAAATATCTTAAAAGTGTCCAGAATACTTACTTAATAACATTTCCCTAATTTTATGTCGTTCTTTCAAGAATGTGGATGAATTATTTTGGTGATTTATCTTTCTCTATTTTATTTTGTATTACAATTTTTAATTTAAATATACTATTTTTGATAAAAGGAAAAAAAAAAAGGATGAAGTCAAAGGAAAAATAAAAGAATAATTTGATAAAAGAAGACATGTAATTTTTAACTAATTTGGTTGATGAACCAAGTTTAACGAATAAATTGTCGAATTAAGTCTCAAACTTTATTCAACTGATTCAGTTCATTGTCAGTTCTATTCATAAATAAAGATATTAAAGTCACCGTCGAACGCTTAATGTGGTACATATTCCAAAAAAGATTTATGTTTTTTTGTTTCTTTCTTTAGAATACAAGATTTATAGTCTTTTACTTTTGGATGATCAATATCTAATTTGTAATAATTTCTTCAATTAACAACCAAATATATATATATATATATATATAGAAGATGTATCATGTGAGAATGACAACTTTATATGAGAATGTGAGAATATATTATCAACCACTGGATTCAAAATGAAGGGCTAAGATTAAAACACTCCGCTAAAGTAATCATGTGACCAATTTTCACATACTCTCTCGTAACTGTTCAACTATCCAGCACCACCACCGCTTCATCTTTCCAGCAGCTATCACTGATTCACCATTGATGATGCATACGTAAACAAACCTGCTACCCTCTTTTATGATACCATCAATCATTTGCTCATCTACATAATGGTGGATTTGTTCTTTATGTTCTTTTCTATCTTCCAGTTCATGATATATCTCATTTTCCAATTTTATGTGAACATTTTGTTTTAGATTCCTCTTCAAATATGAATTATATCTCTCATAGTTTATTAATTAAACAAACATCCCTTAAAAAAAATTACAGAGCTTAGAATGTGTACCAATCTATGAACAACCCACTTTCTTGTAATTTGTCCATAGATAGGGGAAGTGAATTTCATTTGGAGGAAGATTAAAGTGTGTGGACCATCGCTGCCTTCATTCATCACACTCTTCACCACCATTAACACACACAAACAGATCTGAATGGTTTTTTACAATTTTTTTTAATTGTAAATAAAGTGGTTTATAGGAAATCTTTGAGCAACTAATCCTACTAGATATTAATTTGGTACTAAATAATTTTTCGGTTAAGAATTAGGGATTGGCAATTGAAATGGTTCAGAGCTTTGCAATTGAAACCAGGGATTTCAAAACTAACAAAATCAACAAAGCAGAAATGGAAAAAGAGAGAGAGAAAGAAAGGCAGCGATGGTCACTAGATTGTAAAAACCCAGTTAAGAATCATGAGATGAAAAGAAGGTTGAGAAAGGATGGTCCCGGTGAGAAGAAGAAGAAACGTAGAGGCAGGTTTGGGAGCTGTGTTAGAACCTGGTGATAAAAAGAAGGCAGCGATGGTCCATGTTATGTTTATTTTGGTACATTAAATCTAAGCCTTTCATTTTAATCTAAAGGGTTGACAATGTATTCTCACATTCTCAAATAAAGAAGTCATTCTCATTAGATATGTCCTCTATATATATATATATATATATATATATATATCTCATTCCATTGTTTATATTTTTGGAGAAATGATATTTGTACAACCACTTTATGACAACTTTCTCTCTCATACTTACATCATATTTTTACTCTCTCTCTTACTTTTTCTCTCTCTCTCCATTGTTTTTTACCAATGAAAAGGGAGAAAATGAAGGTTGTCAAATAGGTTGTACCAAATGGTTGTTCAACTATTCATAAATATATTGAAATTGCAAACTTATATCTCTCTCTATGTATCTTTTGTTAATAATTTCATGGATAATTTGGTTAACGAAAGTCACATTCAAAGACCAAACTTTCAAAGAAGGCATTCGATAACTAAACTCTCTAACAAAAAGACATATTCAACAATTAAACTAACTAACAAAAATACATATAAAAAAAAAAAAAAAGGAATTTTATAACTTTAATATCAACTGCATGATTCACAAAGTGACAAAACAGTTAGTACTACATAAAATAGTACAGAATATGAGATAATAGTATTAGACAAAATATAATTTATTTATTTTTTGGTAGTATGACAAGACATAATTTTATCTGTACAAATAAATAACCGGCAAAGCTGGCGGATGAATTCCTGTTAGTAAATTAACAAAATCTGACCTGACCAAAAAAAAAATATTAACAAAATCTGGAACGTCCATTCTATATTTGTCATTCCTCCTTCGTCGTTGGATTTCCTCGTACGCGTTTCTTACTATGTTTTTCACACACATTGACACCTTCAAAATTAAAATTAAAATCAAACCATTTATCGTATTTTCTATAATGAATAGTGATATTTGTACATCTATTTGTTACAACTTTTATAATAACTTTGTTTTTCTCTTCTAAGATTGGTCAAAAACAATGGAGAGAGAAAAAAGAAGAGAGAATAAATACATAAAATTGTTAAAAAATAGTTGACCAATAAAAAGAAAGAAAAAAGAAATTGTCACAAAAATTGTATCAAATGATTGTTCAAATATCACTACTCTTTCTTTATCTCCCAAAACTTGGCACTTTTTCATATCTCGACAAATTCTTACTTTCCATGTTTACTCACACTCCATCATATTGTGAGTTGTCATCATTCATGATCTTAAATAGAAACCCTTTTCCTTATTCTTTTTTCATTATAAACCGTGTTTTAGGATGCAAAACGAGATCCTTAAAAAAAAAAAAAAAAAAAAAAAAAAGGATGCAAAATGAGAAATTTATTATTGACATGAAAAATGAATGCCGATCTTGGATTAAAACGAGATATAATTTTTCTTTAAAAAAAATAGCATGGGGTATTTGTTTCAAGTTATATTTATAGATTCTTGCGAATAAAATTATAAAAATGTATATGCCTATATTTGTTATAAGTTTACTAAATTTTATTCTCGAATATAAAATGTTCATGAGAATAAAAAAGTTTTCCCAAAGAAAATGGTGGGAATAAAGTTCTCATGGAGATGAGAATAAAATTATGTGTAATTACCTATTATATTTCCTATCTTTAATGTTCTTTAGAATATTATAATGTTAACCAAACATATTTTTCTAAATACCTTAAAATAAAATTCCTATCTTTATATTCCGATAAATGTTATTCATAGAAATCAATTTGGTACACTTTAAACAAACAAACCCCATATTTTAATTTCTCTATAATGATAAAACAAAAAAACAGAAGTTCCATTTTTTTTTTTGGTCAACAGTAGTTCCGTTTTACATGACCTTTTTTTCAACCTCTTTCTTTACGATTTTAAGAAGAAGGCAGACCAAACACAATTTAAATTAAACACTTAATAGAAAAAAGTATTTTTTTCCTGCCTCTTTCTTTACGATTTTAAGGAGAAGGCAGACCAAACACAATTTAAATTAAACACTTAATAGAAAAATGTTTTTTTTTAATAAAGAAAAAAGCTTGTAGTATAAATTATTAACGGTGTTTTTTCTACGAAATTATTAACGGTATTTTTTTCACTCTTTTTATTGCGCTTTTGAAAATTATTAACTGTATTTTTTCTATGAAATTTTAATTTGGATTAAAACTAAAAATATAAATGTTTGCTGCTTTCAAGTTATAGCAAAACTAATTATCACTATCTATTTCAATGACACCAACAATATAACAAAAAAAAAATCTAATTTTTTTTAATGACACAAACAACGATTTTTATTATAGAAAAAGTTGTTTAAGGATTTAATTGGGATAATGAAAAAGTGGTAAAGTGAAAAAGTTGTTTAAGGATTTAATTGGGATAATGAAAAAGTTGTTTGCTGCCATTGGTTTTCCGTGAGAAATAATTAGAAACGACGATAAGAGATCAAATAGTACAATCCAAGTAATTCATAACAACAACATAGCATCGTAAAACATTTGAAGAAATCATCAAATCAAATTTAAAAAACTTGTTTTACTCACCCTAGCTTCTCCTTGTGACTTACTCGTTTGCTTATAAAGAAAAAGACGAACTTTAAAATTGGTAACATTATTATTGCTCATTAATTTTCCCTTCTATTTCTCGTCTTATATTAAGGGTGAAATCAAATAATTTCTATCCTACTACTTGTTTCATTCCGTCAGAAAATTTTCTCTACTTCATATGTTAAACAGATGTTTAGTTTCCATGTCTACTCACACTCCATAATGTTATGAGTTGGCACATTAAAAAACTTAAATAGCAACCTTCTTCTAAGACGTAGGGTAACCGTTGGAGGAGAAAGGAAAGAGAAGATGTAATATTATCTCCTCGCTCACTCTCTATCTCCATGATGTATCCACTTTATGTGAAATTTGGTGCACTTGATTTTTTTTTTGTTTTTTTGCTATGGCCATGCTATTTAGTGATATATGATGGTGTAAATTGTCTTTTTGTTTGAGAAGAATAACTATTTTTTTAAGCAAAAAATAAGTATATATATATATATATATATATATATATATATATATATGACATATCAAGTAAGAGCACTAGTTATTATGAGATATGAGAGGAATAAATATAGACCTTTGGATTAAAATGAAAGGGGGTAGATTAAAAGGTCCACGTGAAGATTCACGTGCTAGTCTTTTTATTTCAACGCGCCTCCTAATCTTCTTCTTCTTTGTTCTCTGCTTCTGTCTCACTGATGCAAACCTGATCTGATTTTGCCTGCTCCCTAATTCATTTGTTTGAAAGCCAAAAATTATGTCGTGAAACAAAGAAGAAAAAAACCAAAAGATTGAAAATCATTTTGTAAATTGGATTCACATTCCATTTCTTCAATCTCCCTCAGCTGAAACGTATTTCGCTCATCACATCAGATTCACTATCGGTTGCATGTTAGACAAATCAAATTGATTTCAGTGACTCAAGTTTTGAATTCTTATAGAGAAATTTCAGTTTCCATTGCTTACGATAGACAAAATAAGAAAACCAATTTGACTTTTCAACTTTATGAAATTTCACTTTCCATTGCTTTTGTGGTTGTTGTTCGGCCTTTGGGGCTGGTAATGTTTTTTTTTTTCTTTCTTCCCTTACACACTAACGAAGAACAATTGTGAAGAAAGCAACAAATCCTAAATTTACAAATTGAGATTTAAGGATCGTGAATGGGGTTGTTGGTTCATGGAGAATCCAAGAGAAACTTATAAATCTTTAACTCAATGATTTGTGCTTTTACTCAATCAATTTCTTTTACACCTAAAGCTTTCATTATATTTCAATTCCTTGTAAAAGGTGATTCTTATTTTAATTAAAAATTAGATTTGGTGCATCAAAATTGCTTGCCCAAGATAAAAATCACATTTGAAAGAAAAAAGAAACCCTAACAGGGAGATGAGAAGGCGAGAGAAGAAAGCAAAGTTGGAAATGAAGGGAATGAAACAAATTATAGGCTGCAATTTTAAAAATGAAGCAACACAATAAAGATGGATTCAAGGGTTGTGATTTAATCCTCTCACCCTCTCATTTAAAAGGTCCTCTCATTTGAAATGTCCTATATATATATATATATATATATATAAGCTTGTAGAAAGTATAAAGTCTCGAAAGTAAGGCAACAAAGAGAAGATGTCATTAACAATTGGAGTAGAATTGGCTCTCCATCCGCCAAAAAGAAATTTAGAGTAATACTAAATTTGTTATAAAAGTATATGTTAGTATTTAGAGGAGTAATGAAAGAATAGATGAAGACTTGTGAGAATAGCTCTCTTATTGGGATATTGCATTGTATATGTAGGGGTTGATGTTCGAACTTAGTAATCCACGTTTATTCACCCTAAGAGGTGAATATAATGCCACTGCGCTACTTGACTCAAACAAAAATGACGAAGGAAAATGAAAGACCAAAAAAATAATTAATTTTGTTGTTTTTTTGTTTAATTTTAAAGTGGTAACTGATATAATTTATAATTTATTAATAAAATAATAGAATGTTACAAAGATTTATATGGTTATTTAAATAGTTTTATTAAAAGGATGGTTATTTAAATAGTTATTTGATAGATAATAGATACATAATACATAAATTTAATGGAGGCTAAAATTTGTAATCGCTTTGTATTTCTAACATATATAATATTTAATATCTCATGATATGCATGATCAAAAAAGTCATATTTAATATATGAAAAATAAGAAATATATGTATCCTTTGCATGATTTATTATTGTTTCTTGGAAATAGTTGGTTGTGTTGTTTGTTATTAAAATACACATGACTTCATTCGTCGTGCCTACTTCATGATAATGAGATAAATTTGATTTAGATGTAGGAAGTTGGTTTGATGGTAATTTGGTGAGTGTGGTGGGTGATTGAAATACTCTAGATGGGATGCCATCCAAAATGTTAAATATTGTTGACGGTGGCGCTCTTATCAGAACATTTACAGAATATGAGGTTAAACAAGCTATTTGGTAACAACTTTAAAAGTCTTGGATCAAAAAATGTTAAATTTGGATTCATCAAAGATTTCTAGGGGATTCTGAAAAATGATTTCTTGTGGTTTGTTAATGAGTTTCATAGAAACGGTAAATTGTTAAAGGGGGTGAATTCTACTTTCATTGTTTTAATCCCAAAGGTTGAGAGTCCTCAAAATATGTCAGAGTTTCGTCAAATTTCTTTAATAAGGTGTATGTATAAGGTGTTAGCAAAGATATTAGAAAATAGATTGCACGGTGTTATTAGCCTAGTTATCTTGGGTTCTTAATCCTCTTTAGTCAAAGATAAGCAGATTTTGGATGATATTTTGGTTGCGAATGAAGTGGTTGATGATGCGTAAGTTAAAAAAATAGTTATTATTGTTTAAAGTTGATTTTGAAAAAGCATGTGACAATAAGAGATCAAATAGTACAATCCAAGTAATTTATTAACAATAGCATAACATCATAAAACATTTGAAAATCATCAAATCAAATTTAAAAACTTGGTTTTACTCACCCTAGCTTCTTCTTGCGACTCCATAGTACACTCTACTAGACTTTCTCAGATATCAATAAAAGATCAAATAGTAAAATTAGAATATAGAGTAAATTACACTACCATCCCTTCAAAGATGCTTGAATTACACTTCCCTCATCTCTTATGTTAAAATATACATTCTCCTCCTCTTTTATTCAAAACATATTGGAAAATATTTCACTCCTCTCCCTTGAGAGAAGCTTGAATTACATTCCCCTCCCCTCTTATGTTAAAATCTACGCTTTAGTCCCTCAATATTTTTTTTTATTTATTTCTAATAATCTAGCTAAAAAATAATCTAACACACCTCAAAGAAAAATAGCATTGTGGGTTCATTTTAATATAATCAAATTTTGAATACATATCTTTCTCAATTTTTTATTCACAATTTCATTAACATATAGTTTTAAACCCTATTATAAAATATGAAACAACCCAAAATAAAATTAAAATATGTGAAAAAAAATACTAAAGTTGACTAAGTATGGTTATTTAAAAGTGAATTTTATACTCTAAATTATAAAATTAATAACAAAATATTTAAATTTAATTTTCATTGACATTTAGGTTATAAAAAACGAATTTATATTTTTTAAATAGTGAATTAAAATTAATATATAATATAAAAATATTTATTTATGTAAAAATATATTAAAGTGTAGTCCATATTTAATTATTAAGGAATGACATTGTAATTCAAGCATTTTATAGGAGATGAGAGTATAAATTTTACTTTTCAAGGAAAACGAGTGTATATTTTAATATAAGATAAGAGGGAAATGTAATTCAAACATCTTTGAGGGAAAAGAAATGTAATTTACTCTAGAATATATGATTAGAAATAAAAGTTAGTCGTTTGCTTTTAAAGAAAAAGACAGACTCTAAAATTGGTAACTATATTAGTGCTCATTAATGTTTCCTTCCTATTTCTTGCCTTATGTTAAGGTGAAATCAAATAATTCCTATCCTACTACCTTTGGTTTCATTTCTTCAGAAAATTTCCCTCTACTTCGTATCTTAAACACTCCTATTTAAGTTCTTGAATGTGCCAAATTGGATGCATATTTTCTCATAGACTTTTATATCAGAAAATAATAATTGAAAAAAACAATTTTGAACATTAGTATTGGATGCATACCATGTAATAATAAATTATTAAACAGGGTGTCGTGTTTTTTTTTTCCTTTCTTTCTTTCATACGAGATTATAAAAACTTGAAAAAATGATCTTTGTTTTTTTCCTCTACATTCTTTTAATCACTTGCTGTTATGCATTATTATGTACGATAAATTGTCACTGTACAAGGTTTGTATGATACACTTTACTGGATTATTATACTAGTCTTTTTTTTAAAGAAATTCATCGTCCAACTATAATTTTGATATAGAAGTTCTTCTAACATTCCCCTGTCCCTATCTAGCTCCGCCACCGATTACATGGATGAATGATCCCGTCTTGTGCGAGGGTGGAACTCTGTTGATTAATATTCTCCATTTTTTCTTCATAAATTGTGATTTCAAATCGGATTATTTATTACTATTATTATTGATATTATTCATAATTTTTCTAATTAAATTTGATTGATGCAATTTTTTTATAAAAATAAACAATATTTATCTGTTCAAATTGATAGAGTACATGGATATATTACAAATTCAAAGTCACCAAAAACAAAAACGATGAATACGTAAACAAACTCACATTATCCATGTTAATATCATAAAATGAAATAAAGAGTACTTATGTTTATAAATATGACTATATTCATTTTTAAAAAAATGATTATATTTAAGTATTCGGAATAATCTTACCTCTGAATCTGCAACGTTGATATCGCAAAAGTCATTATGCGACATACGTTGACGGTGTCTAAAATTACTTGTAATAAAAAATTACTTATATGGCTGAAATTTTTTGAGAAAACTATATCACTTAGTATCAGTTATTTAAATTTTAATTACTATATTTTTTAATTCTTTCAATCAAAATTAATTTAAAGTTGATAAGATTTGATTTGAAATTAAAATAAAAAATATTTGATTAGGTGAAAAAAGATACAGTATATTTAATTTAATACTAGTATGTAATTGATCGATTAATTTAAAAAGAAATAAATAACCGGCAAAGCCGGCGGATGAATTGTATTAGCAGCAGAATCTGAACCATTCCTGTTTGTAAAATTACAAAATCTGGAACGTCCATTCTAGATTTACTCATTCCTCCATTGCCATTGGATTTCCTCGTACGCGTTTTTGAAACATTCTCTCCTCTCTAATTTCCTTCATATTTCCTCATACAACCAACCAAGAAGAGAATTTCTTTCTCTTCTTATAATAAATAAAAACTTTGCAACTTGCAATTACTACGTTTTTCACACACATTTGACACCTTCAAAATCAAAATTAAAATCAAACCATTTATTAGTTTCCATAATGGGTTTCTTTCTCTCAGAGAATCTCGCAATTCTTCATATCTTAACAGATTTTTACTTTCCATCTTTACTCACACTCCCATTATGTTGTGAGTTGTCACGTTGATGACCTTATTAAATAGAAACCTTTTCTCTATTCCTTTCTTTTTTTATGAGGTTTCTTCAGAATTTAGAAACTTGTTTTTTGATTCATAAAAGAAACCCAACATGGGAAACAACTGTGTTGGACCTAGAAGAACCTATGAACATGAAAGTTTTCAAACTTCATTTTGGTGGCCATGGTCATTGTCATGGTCATATCCAATCAACCAAACACAAATTTCAGTTTCACAAAACACAAATTCTTCACAAACCTATCAACAAAACCCACCACATGTTCACAAAATTGAGAACAAAGACATGAAGACACTTCAGTCTAATACTGCTTCAGACAGACAAACTAGCATATCACAAGAAGATGCAGAACCAGTTACACAGTTGAAGGAAAAAGCTACACCAACAAAAACAATGATGTCAAAAAATATTAATATTAGGAGGGTAACACCAAAAAGTGCAGGTCTTCGAGCAGAATCGGTTTTGTTGACAAACAATGGTCCTTTTAGGGAATTTTATAAGTTAGGAGATGAACTTGGGAAAGGAAAGTTTGGAACTACTTCACTTTGTTTGGAGAAATCAACCAGGAAGACATACGCATGCAAAGCAATACCAAAGGTAAAATTGTTTAGAGAGAATGATATAGAGGATGTGAGGAGGGAGATTGAAATAATGCATCACTTAGTTGGGATTCCAAATGTGATATCAATAAAAGGAGCTTATGAAGATCCGGTCGTTGTTTATATTGTAATGGAATTATGTGAAGGAGGTGAGTTGTTTGACAGGATTGTGGAAAGGAGACATTACACCGAGAGAAAGGCTGCTAAACTCGCAAGAACGATTGTTAATGTTGTTGAGGCTTGTCACTCACGTGGAGTTATGCATCGTGATCTTAAGCCTGAAAATTTCCTTTTTGTTGATGGAGATGAAGATTCCACTCTTATGGCAATTGATTTTGGACTGTCCATTTTCTTCAAACCAGGTTTGGAAATAATCCCCTTCTCCAAATTATACCAATCTCTAACCATTGTTCTTTTGTGAGCTTCAAAGTTCGTTTTCTAGCTACTTATTTTAATCAAAGTTTAATTACTTTTTTCCAGTAAACTGCCTTATACTATCAACAAACTATACTCAATCATATGTGTGAATTTAAAAGTAGTCATTCATAAAATGTGGGTTAGTGACTTTAGTAGTAGTTATACTTAAAAGTTGGATTAACCCTTAAATAAACGGCTCGTAAAAGGAAGACTACACCTGCTTATAAACATATTTTATGCCTTATCTCATTCAATGTTGGACTCTTAACACCTTTGGGATTAGAAATTTGGAGCATGACCCAAGTGCCCCAAAAGCAATGACTTGATGATGTGCAATTGATTGAAAGTGTAATTTTTTTTTTACACTTGTACGAATTAAATCTTTTTAATCATTAGCAGGATTACACTTACAGCAGCACAATTTACTTTATATTATCGAACTTGTTAAGCCTCTAGTCAAAACCATATCTTTTAGGATGCAATCGGGCAGACAAATTAGGATGAATAAGGATGGATTAAAGCGAGATACATTTTTTTGAAAAAAGGTATAGTTTAATTTCTCTACAATGATAAAACTAAAAAACAGAAGTTATTAACCAGCTTGTCAAAGCCTATATGAATCTCTTAAAACAACACAAAAACTCAAAGCGCCTAGTTGTTAATACCTTCCAAAAGAGTGGTGAACCACTCATGGAATAAGCACGGATACAGTCTTCTTCTTTTTTTATACCTACTATTGGTGTAATGATCATATATAGTCTTTGTTACTAACAATCTTCTTTTACAGGGGAAAAATTTAGTGATTTTGTCGGAAGTGCTTATTATGTTGCACCTGAGGTTATAGAAGAGTGTTATGGGCCAGAAGCTGATGTATGGAGTGCAGGTGTGATCATATACATTCTCTTATGTGGAACACCTCCCTTTTATGGTGGTAAGATATCTTCACGATCTTTTCTTTTTGTTTCATTTCTTTTCCCTTTTTTTGTTTCATATAATAATAGAGGATTTTGATTATGTTCTTTGGTAATAGAATTGGATCGAGAGATATTTGATGAGGTTTTACATGGTGAAGTTGATTTCTGTTCCGATCCTTGGCCAAGTATATCTGAAAGTGCCAAAGACTTGGTTAAGAAGATGCTTGATAGAGATCCTAAAACACGAATTAAAGCTCATGAAGTTCTAAGTAAGTTTCACTACTCTTTTTTCTTTTTTAAATTATGAAATTAGTGAAACATATTTCATATTTTTACATTTAAGTATCGTTAGATTCAATACACATTTTGATATTTTCTTTATTCTAGTGCTTTTTATTGTTTATGGTTGTTGCATCTTCAGCTATTGCAATTGTTTTTAAGAAGAAAAAATAAATAAACATTTAGCGCTTGATTTTTCATCACTAAATCTGTCGCATTAATTGTTTAATTATGCAGAACATGAATTTTTGTTACTAAATTGTGAATGATGATGTTCCAATCTTCTTAGGTCACCCTTGGATTCAGGTTGATGGAGTTGCTCCAGACAGGCCTCTTGATTCTGCAACTTTGAGTCGTCTAAAGCAATTTTCTGCTATGAACAAGCTCAAGAAAATGGCTCTTAGAGTTAGTACCTTTTCTATCACATGACTATCTGTCACACTGAGAGTATATGTTTTCTATTTTTTGCAATACTAGTAGATTGCTATATATTGAATCTTATTAGCAAAGTTGAATACGTTAACCTTCAAATTGCGCTCTTGTAATATTTCCCATAATCTTCCACACAGGTTATCGCAAAAAATCTTTCTGAAGAAGAAATTTCTGGGTTGAAAGAATCGTTTAAGACGATAGATACAGACAATACTGGTCAAATTACCTTTGAAAAACTCAAGGTTGGACTGAAAAAGTTTGGTGCCAATCTCTCTGAATCCGAAATTTTTGATCTAATGCAAGCTGTAAGTATTAAATCAAAAATCATCGTCAATTCCCTAAATGTTACACAGCAAACATTATTATTATTATTATAATCCTTTTGTCCCAATTTTGTTACTTATTGTAGGCAGATATTGATAACAATGGCATGATTGACTATGGAGAATTCATAGCTGCAACGTTGCATTTAAACAAAGTTGACAAAGAAGATCATTTAGTTGCAGCTTTCTCATATTTTGATAAAGATGGAAATGGCTACATCACTCAAGACGAGCTTCAACAAGTTTGTAAAGAATTTGGTATGAAGGATGTCCACTTTGAGGAAATGATCCGAGAAGCTGATCAAAATAATGTGAGTACATATTACAATGTTATGTGCTTCCATTTTCGAACAACTGAATGAAAAGTTCATTGTGTCTATTCATGAGGTGTCAGCTCACTAGTAAGAGTTTGACCTTGTAACCTCAAGAAACGAGTCCAATTTTCATGTACAAACTAATAATATATTCTCCTTCTCCAATATTTTATATTAAAGAAATATTTAATATTCTAAATAATGCCTTTTAAGATCTCATACATGTTTTGATGATTTTGGTATGTTCATTGTTTTACCCTTTCAGGATGGACAAATAGACTACAATGAATTTGTGGCTATGATGCAGAGAGGCAATGCAGATTTAGAAAATAATAGTGTAAAGTGTAGCACTAGCTTTAACATTGGATTAGGGAAGACAAAGACACTATCAATATGTTAGGAAGACAGGCACTATCAGTAATAGTGATGTAAAGTGTAACTCTAGGTTTAACATTGAATTTTTCTTCCTTTAGAAAATTAATTAACAATCTTGACTATTATTGTGTAAAAAAGTTGGTAGGTTTGTTTCATGGGTTTTGACATGTTATGTAAATTACTATAGGAAACATTATCTTGTCAACTGCCTTTGAGTTTCGACTTGGTGACATCTAAATTTAAGCTACATTAGAATTTATGGATTGGAGATGGTACCGTACAAGAAGCTTTTCAAGTATTACTTGACTGCTTCCCATACTTAATACTTAATTAATCAAGAAACATTTCTATCTAGATTTTTCTTTTAGTAATTCAATTCCATGTTCATATCAATTGATTCTTGTAGCTTCACCAGAGTAGGGGAAATTATAAACATCAAGAGGTTTTATTAACGAGCCACTGGACACTCTTTAAATATTTCAGAAGGAGAAATTATTCCACAAAAAAAGTCAAATATTTCAATTTTTAATGCATTTATCACATAACTTTTCAAAAAAAAAAAAAACCTTTTAAAGGTCTTAAAGAGTGCCCCGGGGACACTCGTTAACATCTTCCTTTTGAAAATTCTTGAAGTTATCATTTCCAAACAATAAAATTTATCTAGAAGTATTTGAATTACTTCAAAACATTACATTAGCTAAATTCCCCATCCAAACACACTCTAACTTTTTCAATAGTTTTGAATTCCATCCCATTACAAGGTTCACTATTTATTTCCTCACCAACATTTTGAGATCCCATTGAAATATTTTCATGAGATATTTCCACATCATTAGCATCCATTATTGACCGTTGCACCTATTTGTTTATTGTTGGAACATGCGTGAAAATTAAGTTAAAAGAATAAACACAAATTCACATATTAGGCAGAATTAATGTAATGTGAAATGAAAAAAGTGGAAGTCTCACATTGGATAGATTATACACATTAGTGTTAATATAGTGGGGGGCATAACTATAAGAAGGATATATAATTATGTGAACCAATTAAGGAATAGAGAAAAAATATATATTAAAATATATATTATTATTTAAAAATGTTAAATTAAATAATTGATTTAATCATTATTAAAAAGTGTTTTCTAAATGCCTAAGTTTTGACTAAAATATTTCGAAACATAATCTGAAATATTTTGATCTAAAATATAATTTTCTACGTATATTTTTAGAGAAAATAGTCACTTTAGTCCCTGATTCTGCAGCTCGCTGTCGCATAGGTCCCTGACTCAGGATTAAATACAAATAAGTCCCCGACTCTGCACTTCCGTTATCACTTTAGTTCATGACGTTAAGTTATTCTGTTAAGTGATGATGTGACACAGTTACATGGCATATGAGGTGTCACAGAGACTAAAGTGAAAGTAAAAAATGGTCACTTTGGTCCCTGACCAAAAATCAATATCCCTAAATTGAATCTCAAATCCTTAAATCACCAAATCTCAAACCCCTAAATATCATCTAATTCTCTCTCTTTTGTTCAAAATCAATCATCAATTAAACACCAACTTTATTTTAAGTCCTTGACTGTGCATACCAAAATCAATCATCCTTGGCAGTGCATAATTAAACACCAACATCATAAAGTCGCAAAATATAATGACTATTACTTTTCACACCTTGCTGCCTTCTCACGCGCCCTGCAAAATTTTCAAAAATACTCCTGGTCCGGATTATATATTCCGAACCAGATTGTTAGTGATTTTCGGAATACGAAATTCGGACCAAATATTATGTGCTTTTTTGTGTCTTTCTTTCATGTCAAGGGTCTCTGTTGACCGTTATATGAACCCCACACAAACTGCAATGCATTGCTATTGCAGGGTTCCTATGAACGGTCAACAATGACCATAACACCATCAACACCCCTAAAAAACTAAAAACATTTGAAGAAAATGGAAGAAAAGAGGTGAAGTGAAGAATGAAGGTATTTGTTGAAGATGTAGCCTATTTATAGCCTAAAACAAGTCCTATGTCATTAATACAGTCAATGAAAACGTGTTAGTGGTTGTAACCGTCCAAACCCACATTAATGGCTCTGAATCTTTCCGAATTTTACATTCTTGAATGTCCTTAGCCCTACATGAAGTGCCAACTTTTCCCTCGTTCACCATTATCGCATTAATCCGCAAAATATATTTCAGAAAACAGATGAGCATTCCGGATTTTATATTCCATAATGCATCAGTCATGGTCGGTGGTCTGCACCATACGTTTTTGTCGGTAGTCAAGTAAAAAAAACGCGTTTTACCACGTTTTTTTACTGCATTTATGACCTCCCAACCGTTTTAGACCCACCCCTCCCTATAAATAGCCTTCCAAAGCCCACCATTTCTCACACCATCCTCTCCCACCCTCTCCTCCTCTTCTTCCTTCTACAACCATAGTTTTCCATCATTGAAAACTTTCAGGGTTTGTATGAACGGTAAATGAGGATGGAACCGCGCTGCAACGAGGTGCGGTTCATCTGAGGGTCATGTGGGTCAGTGTGGTTCTTAGCTTAGCCTGTCTGGGTGTAAGTTTGAGCACCCCCCACCTCCCTCAGGGGCATTGTTCTCTTCTTCCCACCCTCCTCTGGTTTTCCTCCAATAGGGAACCTACTGCTATGTCCTATCACATAGCAGTGGTTAGGATCTTAGGAGATTAGAATTAGGCTCTTAGGAGATTAGAAATAGATTTAGGATCTTATGTAGTAAGTTTAAAAAGCTTGAAAATTATTGTAATGTATTGTTCATATATTAATAAAATGAGTTGTTTTTATGTTTGTGTCTTTTTATTTCTATCTTTTATCTGATTCGCATTTTATTTTATGAATTGCAAAGCTTAAAATTGCAAAAGTTCTGGTAAAACATTATTCCGAATTTTCAAATCCAGAAACATCTGCAAAATTCTAATAATGCAATTCGGAAAACGAAATACGGACCAGAGGTAAAATTGGAAGAAAAAAAATAGGACGCGTGGGGAAAGGCATAGGATGGGAAAAGTAATAGTCAAATAGAATATTCTTGTATTATGCACTTCTACATACCAAAAGCAATGCAATATTCTTCTCTCAATATGAATATGCTCCGGTATACTATGGCAAACTTGATGTAATTCTAATTTTAATTTAGCAACTACTATGGCAGATTTGATATATAAATTGTATATTTGACCCTTATTTATTTATGGCTTATTTGATCCATTAGTCCCCTAAATAATTTCAAGTTTTCATTTTGGTCCCACAATTAATAAAACGTGCGTTTAAGTCCCTCATGTTTTCCTCCGTTTGCCAAATAAATCTCGGCTGTTAAGTTTAACTCCAAATGTCTATGGTGGATCAACCTTAAAAATGGTACATCGTAGACCTTATTAATTTTGTTAATTTTAACCATTCGATCTATTTATCATAAAAGAGACCGTTAGATCTTCACAAAAAACAATTGATTGCCAAACTGCCTTGTCATATCTTCATCTTCTTGTACATGATCTTCATAAAAAACCCAACAACAACATAGCAACTCAGATTCAACAACAACATCATCATCAATTCAACAACAACATTATCACCATCTATCAAAATAAACAATCTTCACATCTATATGTTTTTTCTTTCTTTTCAATTTGTTCTTATTTCAACACTATCATTTAATTATTTAAAAGCAAGACAACAAAATATAAGAAACAAAGCTAAAATAAAAAGAACCCATTTTTTCTCACACTGATGTGCAGTTGGAGCTGGCGCTGGGAGTTTTTTTTTTTTTTTTTAAACAACATAATCTTCATTAAAAGGCCTAAACAGGTATGGCAAGGTACAAAACAAGCACTAGGCACTCCCCAAAACCATGACAAAACTAAACAACAGCAGAAGCATAACAGGAAAAAAAATAAAATGTGCTCAGAAAGTGTTTGAATTAGGGGAGGTGGGGTCATTTCCCGACGCGGTGGAGTCATTTTCCAGTGCGGTGGTCGCCGGAGCAAATTCATCCGATCATGATTTTTCTTTGTGGGTTTTGTAGAGAATATAAAGGAGAGTATATTTATGGTGGTGTTTTGTCACGAAACAAACAATTTGTGGTGGTCTAGATCTAAAATGAAAGTGCGGTTTTAAGATCTTCATCTTCTCTCTTCTTTTGCCTCAGATCTTTATGAATCTTCTCTCTTCTTATGCGAATTGAAAGGGTTGTCATTGTTGTGTTGCTGATGTTTGTTGATGATGAGAGAATTTGGAGAAGGGATGAAGATGAAGGTTTTTTTAGTTTGTGGAAGGGATTACGTGATTGGCTTTGAAGAGTTGATCAGATCTAGTTTTTTATTTTTAAAATAAAGTTGAGTATGAAGATAACAATCAAGATGAAGAATAAGAAGAGGAGGAAGATGAAGAAAAGGAAAAAAAGTTAAGTGTTGATGGTTCAATGTAAGATAAAATATACCTACGTGATTTAACGGTCCTCCATTTAATAAAAGATCAAAGGGTTTAAATTAAAATAATTAATAGGATCTATGGTGGACCACTCTTAAAGTTGGTCCACCATAGACATAATTTGAGTTAAACTTAACTGTGAGGATTTATTTGGCAAATGGAGGAAAAAGTGAGGGACTAAAATGTACGTTTTATTAATTGTGGGACCAAAATGAAAACTTCAAATAATTTGAGGGATCATTGAATCAAATAAAGTCTTTATTTATTGTTTTTTTTTTTTTCAGTATGATTTTTTAATATACATGTGCAAGTTTAAATTGTTTCACTGTTGTTTTGCTAAGAGTGATATTATAAAAGAGGAAATTAACCTTCTAATAAGATGATTACATCAAGTAATCAATTGGCACAAATATTACCCCTTTTGTGAAAAGGCCTTTTTCAATAATCACTTTGGTAATGAGTTGAGTTTTTCAGTACACAATCTTCATAGGCATTAGACATCCATAAGACAGTGCCACCTCTGATATATATTCCAATTAGCAGTACTTTTTTTTTTTTAAAACATAACTGATGTAAGTTTATGCAGTGATGAAGTAGAGCTTAGATGAACTTTCATTATCTTACTACTTGATTATTGATGTTGCAATTTGGGATGCTGTGGTTTCTGACGACGCTTGGGATTTTTCACTTTTTAGCACAACTGTTGGATGCGGAAAAATTACCCTTGGTTGTTTCAATTTCTGACGAAGTTGCTTCTGAAACCCCAATCAAGTGCGAGATTAGTAGTTTAAGTGGTGTAATAGTTGACGAAAGAACAGTAAAGGATTTAAAATGAAGTTGGTGTTTAATGGATGATTGATTTTGAACGAAAAGAGAATTAGATGACAGGGGTTTGAGATTTAGTGATTTAGGGATTTGAGATTCAATTGAGGGATATTGATTTTTGGTTCAGGGATCAAAGTGACCATTTTTTACTTTCACTTTAGTTCATGTGACACCTCATATGCCATGTTGTGCCACATCATCATCACTTAGTAGAATAACTTAACGTCAGAGACTAAAGTGATAACGGAAGTGCATAGTCAAAACTTATTTGTATTTAATATGAGTGAGAGACTAAAGTAACTATTTGCTCATATTTTTATTCAATCTAATATCTTATTTGATTTGATTGATAGAAAAGAAAGAAAAATCAAGAGCCAGGGCGGAATTGTATTCTTAGTTACTAGTATTAGTAGGAACCGAACCAATGTCTTGGAATAATAATAACTAAATCTGGAACGTCCATTCTATGTCGCTCATTCCTCTATTGGCGTTGGATTTCCTCGTACGCGTTTCCTCCAAATTTTGAAACATTCTATCCTATGTATAACAGAAAAAACGGTTACTCTATTATCGATCTTTGTTAACTAACTTCAATAGAAACCCTTAATTTTCACCATCCTTTAAAAACCCTGTTCTCTATTCTTTTTTCATGTATACTAAACACTGAGGTTGCGGCAGAATTTAGAAACTCGATTTTTGTTTCTTTGATTCTTAGAAAAACAACCACCGAGTGAACATGGGAAACAACTGTGTTGGACTCAGAAATACCTCCGATGAAATTTTTTCAACATCGTGTTGCTGCTCATGGTCATATCCAATCTACCAAACACAAATTTCAGTTTCACCAAACATAAACGCTTCACAGACGGTTCAACAAAGTCCACCGCATGTCGACATCAAAGATTTGAAGTCAATTGAATCTAGGGTAACAGCAAAAAGTGCAGGTCTTCGAGAAGAATCAATTTTGTTGTCAAACAATGGTTCTTTTAAGGAATACTATGAGTTAGGAGATGAACTTGGAGAAGGGGAATTTGGAACTACTTCACTTTGTTTGGAGAAATCAACCGGGAAAACGTATGCATGCAAGGTAATCCCAAAGGTGAAATTGTTAGAAGATGATGATGTAGAGGATGTGAGGAGGGAAATTAAGATAATGCATCACTTGGTTGGGAGTCTAAATGTGATATGTATAAAAGGAGTTTATGAAGATTCTGATGTTGTTTATATTGTCATGGAATTATGTAAAGGAGGTGAGTTGTTTGATAGGATTGTGAAAAGAGGTTACTACGCCGAACAAAAGGCCGCTAAACTTGCAAGAACTATCGTTAGTGTTGTTGAGACTTGTCACTCACGTGGAGTTATGCATTGTGATCTTAAGCCTGAAAATTTTCTTTTTGTTGATGGACATGAAGATTCAACTCTTAAAGCAATTGATTTTGGATTGTCTAGTTTCTTCAAACCAGGTATGGAAATAATCCCCTTCTCCAATTTATACCAATCTCTAACCATTTCTTGAAACCTACTATTGGTACTGTAATGATAATATATAGTCTTTGTGACTAACAATCTTCTATTGCAGGAGAAAAATTTAGTGATGCAGTAGGAAGTCCTTATTATATGGCACCTGAGGTTATAAGAGAGTGTTATGGGCCAGAAGCTGATGTGTGGAGTGCGGGTGTGATCATATACTTTTTCTTATGTGGAGCACCTCCATTTGATGGTGGTAAGTTATCTTCATGATCTTTACGTTTTGTTTCATTTCTATTCCCTTTTTTTTTTGCTTCATATAAAAATAGTGGATTTTGATTTTGTTCTTTGGTAATAGAATTGGAGCAAGAGATATTTGATAAGGTTTTACATGGTGAAATTGATTTCTCTTCGGATCCTTGGCCAAGTATTTCTGAAAGTGCCAAAGACTTGGTTAAGAAGATGCTTGATAGAGATCCTAAAACACGAATTACAGCACATGAAGCTCTAAGTAAGTTTCACCACTCTTTTTTCTTTTTCTTTTTTAAATTACGATATTACTGAAACATATTCTTTATTTTCACATTTTAAGTATCCATAGATTCATTATACATTTTCATATTTTCTTTATACTAGTGTTTTTTATTGTTTATGGTTGTTGCATCTTCAGCTATTACAGTTGTTTTTAAGAGAGAAAAAATTACACATTTACCGCTTGATTTTTAATCACTAAACTTACCGCATTAATTGTTTAATTATACAGAACATTAACTTTTATTACCATATTGTGAATGATGATTTTCCAATCTTCTTAGGTCACCCTTGGGTTCAGGTTGATGAAGTTGCTCCAGACAAGCCTCTTGATTCTGCAACTTTGAGTTGTCTAAAGCAATTTTCTGCTATGATAAAGATGGAGCATTCTCTTATTTCGATCAATATGGAAATGGCTACATCACTCAAGACGAGCTTCAACAAGTTTGTAAAGAGCTTGGCATGAAAGATGTCCACTTTAAGGAAATGATCGGAGAAGCTTATCAAAATAAATGTGAGTTATACATATTACAATGCTATGTTATGTTATGTGTTTCCATTTTCCAACAATTGAATGAAAAGTAAATTGAATCTTCTATTTATGAGGTGTAAGTTCAATGGTAAAAGTTTGACATTGTAACCTTGAGAAACTGAGTCCAATTTTCCTGTACAGGCTGTAAAATAGTCATTAGCGTAATTTTAACTAATAATATGTTCTGCTTCTCCAATATTTTATATTAAAGAAATATTTGATATTCTAAATCATGCCTTTTCAAATCTCATACATCTTTTGATGATTTTGGTATGTTCATTGTTTTATCCTTTCAGGATGGACAAATAGACTACAATGAATTTGTGGCTATGATGCAGAGAGGCAATGCAGATTTAGAAAATAATAGTGTAAAGTGTAGTACTAGCTTTAACATTGGATTAGGGAAAGACAAAAGACACTGTCAATATGTTAGGAAGACAGACACTATCAGTAGTAGTGGGGTAAAGTGTAGCGCTAACTTTAACATTGAATTTTTCTTCCTTTGGAAAATTATATACAATCTTGAATTTTGTTTCTCTTTAAAAAAAGCTTAGTCATTAGCTATTATTATGTAAAAAGTTGATATGTCTACTTCATAGATTTTCCCTTGTTATGTAAACTACTAGGAAACATCATCTTGGCAATTGCCTTTTGAATTTCGACTTGGTGACATCTAAATTTAAGCTACATTAGAATATATGCATCTTTTTCGAGTAGGACAGTTGATCTAATATGGATTCGAGGTGGTACCGTACACGAAGCTTTTCAAATGTTACTTGACTTCTTCACATGCTTAATACTTTAATTAATCGAGAAACTATAAACATAAAGAGAACTAGCATGTGAAATTACATATTAATCGCTCTGATTCTATTTAAAATCTCTATTAGAGTTCATTAAGTATTAGGAGCAACAATAGGGCTAGACTAATTATCGGAGTCTCTAAGAGATCAGCACAATATATACTCCCTCTGTCCCTATATCTAAGCTCCCATTTGACTTTATTTTTGTCTTTAAATGTACACTCTCTTTCAAATTACTAAATGCATTTATTATTTTTTTCCCTTAAACATACCCATAATTAATTGACTTATCTTGAAATATGAAAAGTCAAATTTAATACACATACAAACAAAAGACAATTTGAAAATACTAACACACAAAACAGACACATTAATTACACTGACAACACTTCTTAAAAAAATATGAAAAAGGTAATGAATGACTACATTAAAGGACGGAGGGATTATCTCAATCCAAAGTCTTAAAAGACATAAATTTTAAGGTAGCCCCCTATTTCAATTCTTGATTGATCTAGAAAAGTATAGAAAATATAGAAAAGTGTAATGATTGAATGGAAAATCTAATTACATTAAGGAGTACCATTGGGGCTTGTATAGTCAATTAGAACAATTGACTCCTGTTTAATATAATTAATTTTTACATCTCTAATATCCTCCGGTAAGTTAGAAGGTGTTTACAACACTTTTGACTTGCAAAATACGGAAAAGAATCAAAAATTATTTTAAAAAAGAATATTAAATGTTAAATATATCAGCTAAAAAATAGTTAATCTTCCATTTTCCTTATGGAGATAAACTAAAATGTAAGTAAACGAAAAAAATAATGAAGTTTGATGGTTTAATTATCCATGATCTTATGGACATAAGCCAATATGCAAATAGACTAAAACGAATAGTTTTATTCGCTTAACTATCCATGATCTTTTCTTTAAAATAAAAAATAAACTATCCATGATCTTAATGAATAGAATCTGAAAATTCAATTTGGCAGGAAAAATTAATTTTGATCGCTTAATTTTTCATGATCTTTATGCTAAAAATAAATTTTTATTAGTTAGCAATCCATTATTTTATGGAGGATATAAGTTAGAATGTCAATTAGGCTAAAATTAAAAAAGATGAATATAACCAAGTAATTAGTGTTGAAGTGTTGAACAAATGACTAACAAGTATGAAAACAACCATACCAGGTATTATTCAGTTAGGTCGGTTCATTCGGTCCTTGCTGGTGGTGGG
The DNA here is from genome assembly GCF_003473485.1 of Medicago truncatula. Classification (NCBI taxonomy): domain Eukaryota; kingdom Viridiplantae; phylum Streptophyta; class Magnoliopsida; order Fabales; family Fabaceae; genus Medicago; species Medicago truncatula. The sequence goes on from NC_053048.1 coordinate 50,477,689, forward strand.
TGCACTACTAACGTGGATAGGAGAACTACTGGGGAGGCTAGTGTTCTTTTCATGATGTTGAATTATTGTCACCTTTTAAGGTTGGTAATTCTGCATAACCTACTTAAGCGTAAAGTGATTACTGATCCTAGTGGCACCTCTTGTGCAATTTGTGGTGCTTCCATGTAGTCGTTTTAGGTGGTTATGTTGGAGTTTGTCTCCACGGGATGTGGTGGCTATCTTTGTCTTTTTTCCAAGGTCCAGAAGTTGGTTGTAGAGATTGGTTTCGTATGTATTTTGTTTTGCATGTTTTTGTGTGGTCCTTCTAAAAATATCATAATGATATCATTTTCTTTGGTAAGATAACTTCATAGGAGCAACTGGTGGAACGAGTTAATTTTTTTTTATTGAGAATGATTTCTTAGGAAGAACAATGTTGTCCTTGCTCCTTTAATGAGTGGGGTGTGGAACATGTCCTTTGGGGGGGGTTGCATATAGGGAATTTACAGCGGGGGCGTCCTTGGGTTGGGTTGCCTCTGGCTATTGGCTGATCCTTGGGCACTATCATGATTTATGCTCTTCATCCAGCAAAAAACGCTCACGCCTAGCTGAAATGTCAAAAATATCCTTGCGTTAGTTAAGTAACACAAGTGTTAAAATCTGCGCATCTTAATATGCACTGTGGAACTTAACTCACGCTGAAATTAATACTTGTGTGAGTTAACTCAGGCTAGAAATTAACACTTATGGGAGTTAACCCACGCTTTATTACTTAAATAGCGCATGGATAAATTGATAATTTCAGTTACGCAAGTGTTTTGTACTGGACGAAGAGCATGTGCCGTTCCTTGTTTTCTTTCCAATGTAGGTTAGTGTAAGAGGTGTTGGTATTTGCGGAAGTTGGTGAATCTTAGTTAGACTGCACTTGTTGTGTGTTCTTTTATTTATCAAATATATTATTCTTTGTTTGGATTTGTTGTTTTCTTCTTTTTTAAGTGTTCTTTGGATTTGATAATTGTTATTTTCAATGATATCAAACACTATTATATACAAAAAATTATTTTTCAAATTTTCTATGTTAACTAATGTATTTAATCTTTTTTTTTTTTTTTTTGGCCGGGGTTCGAACCCCTAAACCACATATTTTATACATTGTCCTTATCAACTGAGTTAGGCTCGCAAAGATAACTATTGTATTTAATCTATAATATATATTAGATGTATCAACTATTCAATAAAATCAAAAAGTTTATTTTTTATCAAGTATTTCTTAAGATGAATAAGTGGAATGACCAAGGTTTGAACTTCAACCCCGGCATATATAGGGTGTGTTTGGTAAAAAAAAAGCTATAAGCTAGCTGATAGCTGAAAAGCTAGCCTATAACTGATAGCTGAAAAGCTAGCTTATAGCTGAAAAGTTAGCTGATTAAAATTAAAAGTGTTTCGTAAAATTAGTTGTTGAAGTGGCTATAAATATAAAATGACATAAAAGGACATGCTTGTTTAATTTTTTTAATATCATATATATAATTTTTATTTCTTAACGCATTTATTTTTAAATATATTTCAAATTATTTTCATCTCCAAAATAATAAATGTATTTATGAATTCAATCGAATTTTTTTGTTTAACAATTTTTATTTTATTTTTATGAATTTTATTTAACTAAACTTGCTTCACTATTTATTATAATTTTTATATAAAATTATATATTATATGAATTATGAGCAAAGTAAAAAAAAAAAAAAAAAAAAAAAAAAGTGGACAAGAAAATTTAAAAAGCCGTACATGGTAAACGTGGTTAGTTTAAGAAGATAGTGGGTAATTTTTTTTATTATAATAAAATAAAATAAAATTAAGAAAAGGTTAAAATGGGAAGAAAGTATAAAAAGCTACAAGCTATAAGCTAAAAAGCTATTTGGATTAGCTTCTTAAAAAACGCTATAAGCTAATGAGAAAAGCTTTTTACCAAACACATCTCATTTTATCAAAACAAACTTATAAGCCAGTCCAACAAACTATAAGCTAGCTTTTTTCGGTTACCAAACACAGCCATAATGCATTGTCGTTACCAACTAAGCTAAGTTAAAAGGGACAAGAGAATATTTTTATATTTAATTAGGGTTAAAAAAGTTTTATTTCTTTTTTGAAGAAGGGTTGTTAAAGTTTTTTTTTAAATAATAATATTATTATTTTTTATTTTGTCAAAAAATACTCCCTATGTCCCAAATTGTATGACGTTTTGGGCATTTCACACATATTAAGAAATGTAATTAATATTGTGTGGGAAAGAGATATTATAAGTTGTTTTACAAAATTGTCCTCAATAAATGATATGGGAAAGATAAATGAAGGAATTGAAAGAAGAGAGAGTAATAAATAATTAAGGATATAATAGGAAAAGTAACATTAATTTTTCATTGGTATTGTAAAGCGACATACAATTTTGGACAAATATTTTTTCTGAAGCGACATACAATTTGCGACGGAGGGAGCAATAATTAGTAGCCTACAAATACAACAGGAGCAAATGAGGAAATAAGATGGGACCCAAAACGAAACGTAGAAAGCAATTTGGACCCTGTGATGTATCATTTCATGATCAGAGGGAGGGGATGATTCGTTCGTGGGATCATGGGACGCCGCACGTTATGACAGCTCACAAGCGGTTAGTACCTTTCATGGTTGTCTTGTCTTAACGTGCCACCAATCATGTTGCTTGTTCCTGCCACGTCATCCTAAACCAGACACCAGTATCATTCCCATGTTCTTAAACAGTGTTCTTTCTTGACCCATCCCATTTCCTCTATTTACTTTCCTACCCTTCTTCCCACATCACTAAAATTCAAGTATATTTTTCACATGAACCAACCCAAGGGCCAAGAGAGTGATTTCTTGTCCCACATATAATTAGATGTTGTACGTCCAGCCAAACAATAATTCATGAGATGTGGACAAACTCTTCTTTACTCAAAAAAAAATTACATTAGAATTATTATTTAAACACGATAAAAACTACATGGAGTTTAGTATGGGAAAGGAAACTTCTTTTCATGATGGGAAAGTTAAAGCAGCATCATAGATATATTATTTGTTTATTTGGGTTAATATTGTTTTTTGTCTTTATAAATATAAAAACTTTTCGTTTTAGTCCCTCTAAAATTTTCCTTCAACTTTTAGTCCCTATAAAATTTTCAATCACACTTTTGATTCCTATTTTTAAGTTAATTTTAGTATTTTTTAATGAAATTATATAGAAATGTGTAGAATATTGTAAAAATCTTTCCCAAAAGAAATTAGAATTTTTTAACAAAAACATAAATTTAATATAAATTTTTAACCATAAAATATATATAAATTCATGTTCAGTTAAAAAATTCTAAATTTTTTTGGGAGAGTTTCTTATAATATTATGAATTTTTCTGCAAAATTTTATTCAAAAATATGAATTCTACATATGAGTTTACTTTAAAGGAGGGACCAAAAGTGAAGATGAAAAATTTTAGAGGGACTAAAAGTTGAAGGAAAATTTTAGAGGGACTAAAACGAAAAGTTTGTATATTTATAGGGATCAAAAACATATTTAACCCTGTTTATTTTAACGGTCGGTTGAGATTTGTTACCTGTTAACTTTTTGACTGGTCTATCAAACAAAAAGTGTGATCCCACCTCATAATTAAATAACATTTTCTCATTTATTTGAAGTAGTGAGTTTTTTTTTGCAAAAAAGTTATGGACTTTTTACGCCCCCTCTCTGATTGAGAAATAATGAAAACCATGTTTACAATTTGCTTTCTGAAAAATGCATTGTTGTTGTATAACAACTGCACACTTCCAGTTTTCTCTTCATCATCAAAGCAACTTGTCCCATATCTTAATTGTAATTGAATAGTAGTGCAAACTTAATGTTTGAGTTGAGTGGATGGGTTGAGTTTGACAAGAAAATAAAGGGAGCAGATAGATCTGAAAAGCTAATTCAATGTGTTTTCATGAGAGAGGAAAATATTATATGAATGACAATTTTTTTCACAACTTGCTTACCGTCATCAATTTTTGTTCATAGGGGAGGAGCTTTGTCTTCATTTTTTTTTTTTGTGTGCAGGTAGAACTACAATTTAGAACATAAAAAGAAACTTTGTTCTTGACTTCATCTGGAGTTAATATGATCATCAAAGAAAGGTTGTGGTTGCTATGATTTTTCAGATTTGAACATCTTAAGAAAGGTTGTGGTTACTATGATTTTTCAAATTTGGACGTTTTCTTGTTATGGTTATCAAAATCTGAGCTTTAGAAAGAAAAATTGACGAAGATGAAGATTCCATTGAAGAACACATGAAGATGAATATCTAAAGTTTTAATAAAAAAAATAATTTAAGCTAATATGTTAACTTGGGGTTTCAATGAAAGAATTCCAATTAAAAATTATGTTATATCAAGTTGTCAATTTAATATTTTAATCTGGGTTTTAATGATATGTTTGTAATCTTTAAGAAGAAGAATTCACGTTTTAATGCTTAGGTCGTTGTTAGAAAATGGAGAGGTGCAGCAGTAATGTTAAACAACATTAAAAAACTAAACTTAGTTGTTTATTATTTTTGGACATAATAAGTTAAAATCGACGGCTGTCCTCAAAAAAGAGACTTTTTCATGGAGGAAAACAAGTCTCCTTTTCCAGATTAAATGGCACTTAAAAACTATGGCATGGTATATAACATCCTATATTTTTTTTTTTTTTTTTTAAGAAAATATTATTATTTTTTTGAAGAAGAACATCCTATATTTATAACATCTATTTTATTTCTTTTGCAAAATTAAATTTAGATAAATTGTACTCTGAAGCTCATCACGCGGGCTATAGAACTTAAAAATAGCTTACTACATAGATTGTCATATCGACAATGAAAGTTGGATCCACGATTTTGTAGATGAGTTAACTTTTTATCAAGTTAATTAACTTTCATTTATAATACATCTATCCTTTACTCTCACTGTATATCTTATTTACCATATACAAATTTAAAATAAAATAAAACAAAGGGGCACACTTTTGATGTTGAAACATCACTACTTCAAAAACATTGTCTTAAATTTACGGTTTTTTGGGTCCTTTTGGTACAACCTTAGGAATAGGAAGCTTACCTTCTTCTATTACTAAGGTAAATAACTTATATAAAAGCAAATATTGGTATAGAGGACTCTTCTAGAAGTTACTAGAATTTTACTCGTGTGTATGATAAAAAGAGCAATGTTATATAGAGCGAAAGAGAAAATCATGAACGCGTCACAAATAAAGATTAGTAATGCATTGTTTGGAGGAATACACTAAAGTGAATAAATAATGATGCAATCAAATGTCCGCTCATAACATATTTGATTGCGATTAATTTGTGACAAATAGCATTTTATATTATGACAATTTGATTGTACAAATCCTTTGATGGATATTAATTAGTCACCCCGTTTAATAACAAAAGAATATTTTGTACATATAGGATGATTTGGAAATTTCCTCTAAAAAGAAATGATTTGTACATATAACATGAGCATATAGGGATCAATGGATTAATTACCTAATTAAATGCATCTAAATAAATGTTTCTTGGAACATATATAAGCATAAAGACAGAGATTTTTTTAGCAGTCAACCAAACATGATAAGATAAAAAAAGAAAGATTACCAAATGAAGAAATAGGACAAATGTCACCTCTTGTTTCCCACTTTTGATTCACTTATGTACCATGTAATTTCACTTTTTTAACATGAAAAAGAAAAAGAAAAGTTTGCTTGTTGGTGACAGTTACAGATTTTAGAGAGTGGTGGAAAAATCATTGCAACAGTTACTATTTATCTTTCTATCTATCCCTCAAACCTCTCTCTTTCTCTTTTCTCGTATGTTTCCCAAGTAAAACTTGATGTCACCATCACCAACTACACCTTATTTGCTTCAACTATCACAATCCACCACTTAATAATTATAAGCCATATTCTACTCACTTTTCTGCACTACCAATTTTCACCATAATTCAATCTTTGAACTCATTTAGATCTTCCATATTAGTACTCAAGACAATAAGTTTTTTAGGTAAGCATTATGCATATTTTATATATCATTTCTAGTATCTGTGAGTTTTGAATTTCTACATTTATGTTTGGTTTACAGATGCCGTTTGTATTTCTTATATTGTGTGCTTTTTTTACTGTATAGTGCTTAATTTAGTGAATTATGTGTTTAGAAAACTTAGATCAAGTGAATCTTATTTATGTTCATGTCAAGCTTTTGAAGAGTGTGCCTATTCTATAGTAATTTGATTAATTTGTAAAGTTGATATGTAAAAGACTAAAAGAAAAGCTAGCATACATTTCAACAAAGTGTACTCAACCTTTGGCCAAAAATATTGATGAAATGTGCCAATTATATTTGGTTTTCTGTTTATGATAGTTGCTAAAGTATCCAAGAAACTGAGAGAAATATATCTATTTTATACAGGTGAATATTCTTAAATTTGAATTTACTTGTATATTGTTAAAGCAAAATGGAATCTGAAAATGAGGTTGCTTTGGAGGAAGAGAAACGTGTTATTGAGGTGATAACTGAGGAGAATATAAACAAAGAATATGCAAACATTTGTGATGCAGAAATTCAAAATGAGAATGCAGCATCTGAGGTTGAAATTAGCCACATTTTTACTAGTGACACTGTTGAAGTTGATGCCTCTAAAAATACAAAACTTGCTAAGGTACCATACATAATTTATCCAAATTGTCTGTTTAACCTTAAATATATCTATACAATTGTGAAGTGTAATAAATGATTATTTACATTTTACAAAAGTATTGTTGTCAAATAGTGGTGCTATAGCAGAAATTGAATAGATTGTTATTATATACGAAATTTAGTGCATAGTATTATCAAATAGCGGCTATAATGGACCTAGAGCATTGTAGCGTAACAGAATTTAAACAAACCACTATTTTCTGCGATTGACAAATGATAGAAAACTTGTTCTGACTAAATTTAACATGGTTAGGGAACAAAGAATAGAGAAAATGTTGCTTCCAAGAACAACAAATTTGTTAAAGATAAATCCAATTTGAAGGGCACAACTTCAATATCTAGAAAACAAAGGTCAATCCTTTCTCAGAGCTTTTCTTTCCCAGCCAAATCAGCACGTAAAGATTCTATGCATAAAAGCATTGATGGTTGTCTTGTTAACACAAAAGTTAAACATGTTCGAGCTTCCACTCTTCATCATTCAAGTAAGTCCACAAACTCTGAAGGGAAATCAAATGAGGCGAAAACAAACGCTGAGGGTTGTAATAAGAGGAGTGCTTTGATATCCATGCCTGGTTTGAAACACTCTGTGGTAGTGATTCTTTTTCCTTATATCCTTTCTTTGTTGTATCTTCTTTGCCTCTTACATTGTTTTTCTATGTTCATGAATCATAATACTATTTCCATTCAATGTGCTAGTTTGGAAGGTCTACTTCAGCTGTTGGAGTCACCAAGAGCTGCACATTTGAGGCACCATTGTAAGTCTCAACCTATGTAGCACCGACATTTCAAATAAAAGGAGCATTCTGTATCTGACACGTGTCAGTCTTTGATATCAACACTAACACATGTGGTTACATTTTCTTAAAATATTATTATCGTCTTCGTGTCAATATATTGTCTGATGCTCTTAAAATATTACTACCGTCTTCGTGTCAATGCATTGTCTGATGCATATGTCTTTGCCAATGTTTCGCAAAGGGCAACTCCCAACCTCCAAATATCTACTCAGTCCTTTTTTACAGTTCACTTGAGTCTTGAGATTTATTGTGCAAGTTATCAACAGTATAAACCACGGCTGCGGTGACAATTGTGTCATGATACTTGATATCGTGAATAATCGCAGTCAAATGTGTCTGATGCAGCCTCAATTGCAGTCGTGATTCGTGAAGACATCATAAACCTTGATATTGTGATTCGTATAGCAGTTGTGGACCTTTTTTATCGATAGTTTTCAGTTTAATATGAAGTGTGAACATTCAGTTGTTTTACATTAGATTGTTCTGCGTTTTTCTGTTCAATGAAATCCTACTTATGTTTTTTTACATTATTGCAGACATGTTGATCAGATATCAAACTCATCCAAAACTGCAAAACCAAGTAAAGAGGATGATGATTCTCACTCCACAACTTCGTATGATTCATATCCCTGTTACTTCGACTTATGCTTATTTTCCATATTTTTTTCTTTGGCTAAAATGTTGATGAATTTTTTTTATATGTTATCAGAAGTGCTACTCTTCGTCAGAGAAACATATGTTCTGGATTTTCATCCAGATTGGAAGAAAGAGCTGAAAAGAGGAAGGAGGTTATCTCTGTAACCTTACACTCTATTGATGTTACTAGCAAATTTTAGATACTAATCCTTTTTTGTCCCCTTTTTCACAGTTTTTCTCAAAGGTGGAGGAAAAAGTTCTTGCCAAGGAAGCAGAAAAAACCAACCAACAAGCCAAATCAAAGGTATATATTATCACCAAATTATTGAATTATGTTCCATGTTGTGCTTTGAGTTTTTATATGCTTTTTTTTAGTTATGAACCACTGACACGGACACACAAACACGGTAGTAACACTGACACATCATCACTAGTAATAATTGAATGTAACTGCACGTTGGTGTCGGACCCTAACATATATCGGACACGATCTGAATTCTTGATACAAAGGTTTTTAGCTTATTCTCTATATTTTTGTTCTCAGGAAAACCAAGAGAAAGAGATCAAGCAATTGAGGAAGAGCTTGACTTTCAAAGCCGCTCCAATGCCAAGTTTCTATAAGGAACCACCTCCAAAAGTTGAGCTAAAGAAGGTAACTAATTCATCACATGTCCTCTTAGCCGGTGCTGACTTTAAATTGATGTCATAAAATGCTTGTCTGCATTCATTATTTAAGCTTCTCATCTTTATGTCAACATAACTATTGGAGTAAATTGTCATTTTAGTTATCAAATGTGAGCCACTATGTCTTATTCAATTTGGTTCATAAATTGTCATTTTAGTTATCGCAGGTGTCTTTCGTTAGTTTGGTCTTTGAATGTATCTATTATTATTCAATTTGGTTCATAAATTACAAACAGAAAACACACTAGGAATGTTTATAATTTCAATGTAATAATATTTTTCTTCCTTACATATATATGGTAATGCATTTCACCTATCAATTAGATACCAACAACCCGCCCAAGATCTCCAAAGCTTGGAAGGCACAGAGAATCTGCTATGAAAAACAATTCTGAAGAAAATTCAACCAAGGAAAAAATCATAAAAGGTCATAAAGATGTGAATTCAAAGAAACCAATCAAGAAAATCCAAACCAAGGTGAAGTCTCAAGAAAATGTAACCAAAGGAAGCAATGAAGAATGCCTACATCCACATGTAAACAATTCTGACATGGAGCAACAATCAGAGACAGATCATCCTGCAAATGATCATGTACCTCCTTTTAGTTCTACTACAGTTGAATTTGCATCATGTGAGGTTACTGTTGGAGTTTAGAATCATATCATAACTATGTTAGAGTAGGGATCTATGTTATTAAATAAGTATTTAGTAGCTATTATTGTTGTTGTGAATATAGAATTTGGTTTCATCATAAACGTGTATTGCAAGTAAGATTTTTATTATTATTATTATTATTATTATTATTATTGAGTTGCCCTTTTGTGATATCCGTTTAAAATGCCTTTATAATTCATTTATTATTTAATAAACCATTTGTGTATTACTATTTGACATCTGATTGCCCTTTCTACACTGCATTTAGAATGGTCCCCTTTGAAGTTTATGGTAAGGTAACTAAATACATCTTGTTATGGTCCTTTAGAGCCAACATTCAAGCATTTATTCCCCAAATCATTGAGCTACCAACGGTTTAAAAATTTTTTTTTTCTTTGTTTTCCTAATCAAAATGAAGGCTTCATAAATCCTTTTGAACGTATTGGACAAATGCCCTCAAGTTTTGGTCATTTCCTTTTCGTATGGTTCTAATTCCTTGACACTCTCCTTTCTCTCATTTTGGCCCCAACAGTCATCCTTATGAATTTGACCTACTGTTTTTCACTAAAAAGACTCATCTTGTAAGAAGACTTTGGAAAACATATATTTGAGATAATACCTCTTCGAGCAAGAAAATGTGGTATTGGGTCACATTTGACATACAAGATCAAAGCTAGTTTGATGGATCGGTTGATCATTACAAAGCTCGTCTTGTGGCTAACTGATTCTTTCAACATTATAGTATGGATTATGAAGAAACATCTACTCATGACCAAGATAAGATGACCTCTATCCACACTCTTATTGTTGTTGCATATGTTCGTCAATGGCACATTTCTCGTAATCATGGGAGAAGTCAAAGGGGAAAAATGTCTTTCTAAATAACCAGCGAAGATGTCCGTCAATAGTATTCTCCTAATATAGACACCTTTTTAAATGATAATCTTCCGAGAAAAGTTTATATGGTACCTCCACCAAAGTTTCCTCATAATAAAGGGGAAGTGTGTAAGTTGAAGAAAGCCTTCCATAGTCTGAAACAAGTACATGAGCTTGGTTTGAGAAGTTCTTCACCGTCATTTCATTTATCGATTTTTGTTCTAGTGATCATGATTTTGCTTTGTTTCTTAGGACCACTTCCCATGATCTTGTTCATTTTTACATGTTTGTTAAAAGTAACGATGTTAACAGAATTGATGAGTTCTTTCAAAAAAAAAAAAAAAAAAAAAACAGGATTGATGAGTTGAAACTTGAAAGTAGAGTTGGCTAAATAGACATAACTTGTCCAACTTTCCAAATATATTTTGGAAATTTCTCCAAAACTCTAGCCTTATTTGCTCTTTATCTTCACTCTTCTTCTATATGTGAACAGGTAAATCGTGTTACTATACTTGCTATTTGTATTAAGCCAATTTGATATACAAATCCAATTTAGTAAAAAAGTCAAAACTACTTAGAAAGGAAATTACTCTGCTGGTAAAACAATTTATAACTGCAAATGGTATTAGTGCAAAAAGCTAGTATTGTGGCAATTATAGATAATTTAACTAAGGAAGTCGGTGGTACACAGAAGTGTTGCAGCTCACACACATGTTGTCTTTTAGTATCTTCATTGTTACTTTCTCTTTACAATCAATTGCTAGGGTGGGGACTGGGCAGATCGATGTTTAAAAAATCATTCAAAACAAAACTGCCGGTTGATGTCTCCATATTTAAGTGGAAATTTAGAGTTTTTCAAGTTTTTACCATTGAGACAATGACTTTAATCCATATTGATTCAACAAAAGTAAGAGAAAATTAATATAAGTTTTTCCATTTTTTGAGAGCAATAATAATACCACAAGTTTTTACTTAGAAAAAGAAACACTTTGTTAGAGTTTAGAAATTTTGACGGATTTTTCTAGAGGTCGACCTATTTGAAATTTAGCTCTTCAACCTTGATGACCTAGAGACTGACACGTAAATACAAATGTTTAAAGCATTCGTTATGGAGACACTTTCCGCTTTACAAGACACTCTCTTTACATATCAGAAGTAGAAATATTTCCTTGTCTGATTTTCTCTAATTATGTAGGATTGGCATTAGCACTTATTTCTTGTTGAGTTCAACGAATTTTCCTATGAGAAAATAATGCAAAGAAAGAATATAAGGGTGAGTGGGAATGATTTGTTAGGTAATCAAGGAATAATCCCACTGTTGGGGCCAAGACAGCTTTGATAGCAATGTGTTTCCACAAAAGCACAACAAACAGGACATTACACAAGACTATAGGCTTTTATTGAGCATTATTATTATATAATCACCGACACCTTGGAAGGCCCCTCTCTATATGCAATACAATTAGCTACTCTGTCTTCTTCCACAAATAATTAATTAATCCCACAACTACTTCCTCTTCTCCCTGCCAAAATGTATCTACCACCATTAATTTAGCTATCCATGAAATAACCCCTCAACAACAGGTTTACGCAGAAAGGAAAATAACCTGTAAATCAAATTAACCAAGCTTAAGTCAACTTAGCTTCTTTTTGTTATTTATAAACCTTCCGCTGGGAGGTCCATTGCTATTTTCAAATTAATTAATTATTCTGCTCAGTGGTCCATTTTCATTAAGTTTTATGAAAAATATTAACTATAAACTCTGTTAATATTCCTTTTTTAAATTTATTATTATTATTATAAAATAAACTATTAAGCTGACCAAGTTTTATTTTTTTTTGGTCAATTATGCTGACCAAGTTATAAAGAACAAAACATGTCATTTAATAGAATTAGCACAATGAAATGCTTAAAAAAAATTCCAAAGAATATAGTGTTGTTTTAAAATCCTTCTGCTCAAATGTCCATATCATAGTTGGTTTTAAAAATTAGATTTGCCGACGAAAATGAGTTGGAACTTGAAGGCATTATAATAACTTTTTGATTCACATACAAACAGGGAAAAAAATAATGCAACCGAGAGAGGAGAGTGTCGTATTTGAAGGTTATTTATGCATACAGAGACAGTGAATCAACATAAAATAAAAATTTAATAAAAAAATGATATGTAATTACAGTATGAAACAAAATGACAGAAAATTTGTTATCTTCTGTGTGAGTTCCCCACCGAAATCTTGCAACTCAATCGCTCCCTTTTTGTATTGAAAATGATTTACTCTACAACTGCATAATGCATGTAAATAAATTATCATCAGAACAAATAAAATGGAATAACACAAACAATGGTTATGGAATAGTATTATTAGTGTGTAAACTTACCATTCATCAAGTTTATATAACTTCACTCTTTTTTTATTATAATTTCTTTTTTTCTATTTTTAAGCGATTAGTTGAGAAAGCGATTTCATGAGCAGACTCTTCCAAAGGATCCAACCATGCTACAAGCAAGTTGCAGCAATTTCCCTGCCACATGCATTTAGGTTAAATGAAAATGGTTAGTCAACTAATACCACGGCAATTCTATTGCATATTTCACATGTATACAACAACAAAAAAACATGTTAAATAATCAAGGGTTGTTGAAACTTCCAAACAAATCAATTACTAATTAAATTGTAAAAAGTAGTAATCAACATTAGTAGTTGACTATATATAAGTACAGTGTAAATAAATTATATGAAAATTAAAATAATGGGTTGTCTCAGATCCAGACAAACCGTTTCAGCACCGAGGTTAGGGTGGGTGGGGGATTATAAGAATGTGGTTCACAGCTTAGCACACTGAATACTTTCTATGTATATATTTATTTATTTATTATTTTTTTAATTAAATTAAATCAATCACATGTACTACTACTAGTTTGATACTTGAGGGCAAAGAACATTAGGACAAATTCTGTTCAGACAAAAAATGAAATAAAATTCATTAAACAAAAAACAAACCCTTCTCTATAGTACTAGTATTTGGCAAGCTCAAAACAAATAGCTAATTTTATAAATTAGAGAGTAATTAGATTAAAGTGGTTAATCAACAAATTCAACTTGAGTTTGGAACAATTTTTTGGTCATACTTAAATACTTTTCGAACAAATTATGAGAGTTCTTTCCTTAGGAGGATTAAAAAATTAGATTTTTAATGTATTATAAACTAATTGTTCAACCCGCCCAAAATAAGATAAAATATGCCCAAACAAGAATAAAGCCAACCCATAGAAAGAAAGAAAAAAATCAACAAAAGATAAAAAAATAAAAATAAAAATAAAAACCACACATACTAATCAAAAAACCCACTTTGTAAAAGGTTAATCAAAACAATAATAACTCATTATTAACCTCATCTATTCCTGTTGTGATAAAGTGTAAAACTTATCAATTAACAAAATAATTATTAAGAAAGCAATGAGAAAAATTCAATACCTCTCCTTGGTTTAGAAGCAACTTTAACAAGTGGAGTTTTAACACGGCGAATAGGTGTTGATGATTCATCTTCATTCTCTTCCTCCGGTGGCAAAAGAACACCGTCAATACCTTGAACGGAAATTCTACCGTCGGTGTAAATATCAGGATCAAACAAATAAGCAGAAGAATCACCGTGACCAAATTTAACAGAACCGTCAGATTCCTGAGCAACAACCTTATGGGGCAAACGCAACGTATCATAACTAATTTTCCCAAATCTTCTAACGGCGTTATACATACTCTCCTCAGTTTGATACTCAGGAATTATATGATAGTATATAATCTGTTCCGGTGCACCTGGTTCCGATAATTGATCAGTCGTTAATTTCGCCATTGCTTCATCGTTTGGTGCCAAAACTGTTAAAACATATCCTTCAGAAACTAAACGACCCATTTCCGTTGCTAACGACGTTAGGTTAACCAGAATATCCGCCATTTCATTGTAACCACCGTAATGGAGAAGAGTTTGGATGAAATCCTTTACTTGACGTTCGCCGTTGAAATGATGACGTGGACCACCTGGACCTGGTGCTGGGGCTGGAGCTAGTGATGGTCCTGGTGCTAATGCGTCGTAGATTGGTAAAACCGGTGGAGCTCCGGCGGGGACTGGTGCGGGTTTCTTTAAGCGGTTTGTACGTGGATCTACCTCCGGTGCTCCTTCTGGAAGAATTGCGGAGATGTCACGGAGGTTTCTTCTCCGGTTGAAATCTTCTTGTACGGAGCGTGGGATTATGAGACGTTGGATGCCGTGGATGACGCCGTCTGGACGGATAACGTCGTCTGGTTTGAGGATCTCAGCGGAATCGACGGTTTTAGCGCCGGTGGGGTTTGTGGTGAGATGGAGACGGTGGTTGGAGAGAGTGTGGTGGTGGAGGTGAGTTGGTGGCCAATGATGTGAAGCGATTCTTGAAGGAAGAATGTGAGACATTAAAAGAGTTTGGAGTGACCTGAGATTACGTGGTTCCAAAAGGAATCTCTTGAATTCAGGGTCAAGGTCACGTTCTAGAGCTTGATTTCTGGGTGCGAAGATGGTGATGTTGTGATTACCGACGGCTTCTTCTAGTTTTTGAAGGAGAAGTGCCTTTTCAACGAGCTCGGCAAGTTCCGTGTAGTGGGAATCGAGAAGTGCAACGAGGATGGAGTTGGAGTTGATTTGTACGGTGGTGGTGGGGGGTAATGCGGAGTGGAGGGGAAGGAGGAAGAGAAGGAAGAGGGTGATGAAATTGGAGACACCATAGAAAACCATGGTGCTCGTGAATAGAGAAAGAAACAATGTTAAGTGTGTTTTGGTGGTAAAATGAATGGGTTGAGAGTGTGAGAAGGTGGGAAGAGAAGGAGGGTAAAGTGTGAAGTAGTAGTAGCTGTAGGGTAGCGTGTGTTGTGGGGTATGATGGTTGTTGAGTCTTCTCACTCTCTCTCTCTCTCTCTCTCTCTGGTTTAATTTCTTCAATATTGAGTTGAGATTGTGAGAGGTATGATAGATGATGAGTTAGCTTTGCTTAATGGCTTGGAGTTGGGGGTGGAGAAGGAAGGAGGAACGATTGTGAAAGGAAAAGAAAATATGGTATTCTCTGACAGCCTGTATCGTGGGACCACACGGGTACAGCTTACAGCTGTGCTGTTATTATGTATACTCTCACACACCCTTTGTTTCCAAGCCAAGCCAAGCCACGTTACCATTATACAAACAAACTCTTAAACCAATAATTCTGCGCTTTTTCTAAAGTTGCCAAAATAACCTTCCCCTAAATTGCTAAGAGTATAGAATTTTAGGCTGTTAGTAAGATTGAAGTAAAAAATTGAGAAATGGAATAAATTATATCTTGTTATTACATTTTTTAAATTAAAAATACTCTTTTATCAAGTGATATTGTTTTTTCTATTTTTTTTCTTATATTTCTCAACCAAAAGGGTTCTTTTCTTACTCATGTGTCAAAATTAAAAAGACTAAAATACTCATGTCTTTAGTATGTAACATATCGAAATTAATATGTCAATCTATCAAACAAACAATGTCGCATTAAAATAACAAACACAACAATATCACATTCAAATGATAAAGTCAAATAAGATATAAAAAAAACCACCTATTTAGATTATTTTTTAAAAAAACATGTAAATAGGTGATTTTGTACATTAAAATTACTCAAACTCCTTTTTAGGTGCTTGTTTTCTTTTGAGTCTGTTTTAGGTGGTGTTGTGTTTTTGTGGGTTTATCTCAATGGATGTTTTTAGGTGGTTGTGGTGTACCGTCTGTATGCAGCACTATTTGTATCTTATTTCGTCCATACCTTGCGTCTACGGGGATGACGTTTAATAATATTTGCGATTAAAAAAAAAACTCATATTTAGATGAATGAGAAAGATGGAATTGAAAGGTTAGAGAGAAGGTAAAGTTTTTTAATCTAAAAATTACATGTGAAATTGTTAAATTATGATCAATTTCTACAAGCACAATTGTTTCAATTGAAAACTTCAAACATACGAAATTCAATTTAAAGAATTCGACATTATTTTTTGAAAAATGATATTTGAATATCCATTTTATGACAATTTTTGTGATAACTTTCTTTATCATACTCACATTATTTTTACTTTATCTCTCTATTGTTTTGGTTTTCGTGCAAATACCTACTTTTTCTTTGAAAATTATGGTTGTCACATGAGTTATCAATTTATCAATTAAATATCTCTCTTATTTTTTCTTCCATCAAGAGTGAACCCAAAGATGCATAGTGGACAAAAAAATCGGAGGCCTAGTTTGATTGTTTATTATTTTTTGGTGAGTAGGCAAAGTTTAGTTGTAATGACAAATGAGTATGTTATGATGATTATGAATGTTCCATTCATCCTAAAATAGAGAAGGTGGCATGTTAATTTATTCATCTACACCGAATAGAGCTCTTTATTTTTGTTTGTACAACCCGTATAGAGGTCTCTTAAAAAGACTAAAAGCAAAGTTTTGATAAAAATAATGAAAAAGGAGCCGAGCCGAAACGTGAATATTGTGTGTGTGTGTTGTGTTAAAGATGGTATCTGGCAAAGTGTCGGTGTCGGAGATAATGAATGGAAAGGAAGATACGCAGAATTGGGTTTCATTTATACATTTTTATTTACGCTCCATTTGTTTCAATTTCAACCGTGACCCGTGATGTTCAACAAAGGATCTGCGTTTTTTTACTTTTCATCTGTGTTTTTACTCTTTGTTTTTTCATCTTCTTCCTTCGTGTTTACAAAGATGGAGACTTCCCTTCTCACGGTGGTTCTTCAGTCAATTGTTGTCACCTTCACTTCTCACTCACACCATTTCTTTTCTTTTCCCTTCAATTACACTTTAGCTTTCTCTTCTAGCTTTTCTTGCCTTAAACGGCCCTTCTTTCCCTCATTTAAAACATTTATTTAATTTAATATGTTAAGCAAAACAAATTATAATAAAAGTGAAATTGATGTTTATAGAATAATGGGAATGCAAACAAGTTACTTGTTAATTAAATAACTTAAATATGACAAGCTCTCTCTCTTCCCCTTCTCTCTTGATGCCGTCGCCAAAATCTAGTTTCTGCATCTTCATCCACTAAGAGGAGTGATTTAGGGTCAATTTTTGATCTAAAATCATCCCTCTAACTTGTTTTTTTTTTTCTATTTCCCTTTTATTGAAATAAGTGATTTTCACATCTATTTCGTTTTTGCTTTTGTGATTTCGCCGTCTTAGTGCGACGTTGTTTTGTTCGTCGTCTTTGTGCGACGTTGTTTGTCTTTCTTGTTTTGTTCGGTTCAGATTGTCAAATCAGCATCGATCCAGTGCATATCAAATCAATGACTTTTGAGTCATCAACGTTGCAGATCCGGAGACAAAGGTATTCCGGAGACATAAATATAGTCATATGTGTAGGCTTTAATACTTTGTCGTTTTATGCTATTAACATGGATGATGTGAGTTTGTTCACAGATTCATCTTTTTCGTTTTTAGCGAATTTTCATTGTATAGATGAACTATATCAATTTGATTTTGAATGAATAAATATCATCTATTTTTGTCAAAAAAAAAATAAATAACTTAAATGATTTATGATGTAATTTAACCTAAAAATAATGTAATCAACACTTTAAAACTTAAAAAATAAACTTTCGCTACCTCAAATTTATTTTTTATTTATTTTTAATTTTGTCTTTTAAGAGCACTTTTTTACATGACTCATGAAGTCAAAAATTTGATATATTTTACTAAAATTTTGAATAAAAATGCTCGAAGTTCATTGTTCGAAGAACCCATGAAAGAAAATCTATCTTGTAAATATAACTTTTTATCTTAAAACTTCAATGCCTACACATCATTATTATTATTATTATTATTATTATTATTATTTATAGTACTCTCCCCATCCTTTTCAAAGTATTTCTTATTATTTTCTAAACTTTTTCATTCCTTCATCTTCTAAATTTCTCCATTCAATTCACTATTCATCTTCTAAATTTCTCCATTCAATTCACTAAAATGAATACGTTTTTTTAATTCAGAATCTTTTAATTCAGAATCTTGTGTACCAATAGAATAATAAAACATAAATTTGTTTCAGATCTTTATTGCTTATTTTTTTATGACAAAAAATTTGGGTGAGTTGGTCTTGAGGTTCTCCTAAAATTAGGGCAAGGCTTAATGAACGTTTAATCAACTGTTTATCAATTGAGTCAACCTTTGTTAATTATTTGAATATTTATGAACAACATTAAAATAATTAAATTTATCATTTATCTAACGACTATGGGGCAGGCCACTTCATGGAATGAAAAAGGCCTAAGAAATAAAATAGAGTAAGCTATTTACTAACCGCACTTCCTTAAATTGTTAAAAGTTCTCGAGTAAACCAGATTGTGTTATCTCTCTTTTGAGCATGTTGGAGCCTAAATCTAGCCTGATGAAAATACACCTCATTCATATGTAATCTTGTATGTATAAACTATAACTTGAGATTAAGACGGTGGTATCCATGAAGTTTCGTTGGATATGTACACACCATCCAATTATTCAATGATATATCCTATTTTTGTATTAATTTATTGTATGGAAAAACAAAGTAATTGAATTCATTTTTCATCTTATTGCTTCTGTTAATCATATTTCTATTGGTCTTTCTTCTCTAACGTTTCGAAGGAGCAAAATTATAAGGACAAATTACGAGCATTTAGGTTTAATTGAATCTCAAAACCTTTTCTTTCATGTAGATATTTTGATGTGATAGTACATGAACACTAAATGCATGATATGTAATCGTCGAAGCTATTATTTAAAGATTTAAGCACAACTATTTTTTAGTCTAATTTTCATGATACCGAGTATTTGAGAAGAGACAAAGGAATGTCGTTAAGTGAGCTATTTCATGCATACAACATCCTCTGAGTATCACTATTGTAGCAATAAATTTAGTTTGTTTCTAAAGCTTGACATGGTTAAAATCATAATGATACTTCATAGACTAACACTTTGGCATGCTCAATCTTCAATTGATGCTCCTAATTTATTGGACACATTACATGAAACCCCAGTCGAACGTCGACACCAAATGAATTCACACATTATAAACTTAATTACAAGAACTTGTATGTTTGATCTTTTAAAAAATATGAAGAGATTTGTTTTTGCTTGTTGTACCAATTTAACTTAAAAAGAAAGTTTAAAAATCCAAACCTTCCTTTCTCCTCGATAGCATGAAGTGAATAAAAGTGAATTCAAAAGGCAATGCCATGATTTATATTATTCATGATTCATGAATCATGATACTTTAAATGATGGATTCGTAAGATGAAGAAATATAAAGAAACACTGAATTAGAGACCAAGATCCAAAGATTTTTTAAGGTTCACACAAAGATCAGAGCTTGCTTTCAAATATGAGATCATAAAATATGTTACAATAAAAACGCTCAATTTGAATGTCAATAGTAGAAGAAACTGATGGAGTATTGTTGTCGCGAGATGTGTCTTCACACCGGCTTTAACACAATTTTCGTTGATTGCTTCTATCGTGGAACCATCGTCCAAATGATTTGGAAAATAAGTATCTACAACTCAAATGTTTTCATAGTTTTAATGAATTCCATTGATTGCGATACACTAGCAATTATAGGGTTCACCTTTTTCTTGAATTTGAACCAAATTCTGACATGGTCGAACTTCGAGAGAACAACCTCTCCTTCCAACCCCTTGTACCATTTGAAATTGACTCTTTATATCTAAGTCATGAGATAAGTTATTACACAAACTGATTTGATAAAATACATAGATCAAGCACATATATAGTATATAATAAGAAACATACCTCATTGACACTGCATTGAGTTTGGACCGCAAAGTATCTGAAAATGAATGGAATTCTGATGACCTTTCTCTATTTTGGTTTATTGGAGAAGAATTAGCAACACAGTCTCTAGAATATGCATGAAATCAAATATGAAGTACATATCAGTAATCCACACAATCAATAATGATTCATAAGAAAATATAACGAGTAAATTATATTATCTACTGTTAGAACAATAACTCAAGAATATAGGTAGAATAAACAATTTATTTAACTTGAGTTCATGAATAATCAACTTTTTTTTTTTATAATGTCTTCATTAGACTTGAATTGTTTTAGATGTGGTTCTAGCACAGAGGAGGATAATTTTTGCGAATAGAAATATAGGTTCATAAATCATAACCACCTATCATTGGAGTAAGTTTCTTGGTCATTTGTTTCCGTGACGGTTGATCGAGAAGTTGAGGAACCTTCAGTTTGACGTTTTAGTATTTGTTGTAATGGTTCATCTTCACTAGATGTTATTGGAGTAGATTGACTGCTCATATGAATTGCATTTAGATTGTCTTCTCTTTCATGACCAGATGGTCGAATTTGTTGTCCTTCCCTTCGACCAACATGATGTGTTCTTCCGATTGATGCAACAATCGCTAAATTTTGAAGCAATCTCTCTTCTAAAGAAGAACCATTGACGCCCATGTGTAGCTGTCGAACGAAAAATTGACAACATAAACTAGTTGTTATGACATGCTTAAAACGTAAGAAACACAAATGAATACTCGAGAATGTGATAACTTACATGTTGAAATCCAAAACCTCCAAGAGTCGGGCTATGAAAGATATCAATATTCCTTGATGGAGTAACCCTCCACTTTCTCTCTTGCTCTACTGCCTCAAACAATTCTTGACTATTGTAAAATGCAAAAGTTTAATAACATGATAAACTAATTAAAGAACTAAAGCATAGATAATGTATATAATTCATGTTAAGAGTAAAATTCATGACCAACCCAGTAGGATCTTTCAAGCTAATAGGTTGCCAACACATAGGACATTGGGAGCTTCTTTGACCCCTACAAATAAGAGCAAATACCAATTGCTTAAGCATATTTGTTCATTTTGAAATATTTTTATGAAAATTTAGACTTTAAGATGTAATTAGATATATGGAAATTTAGTGGATAATAAAAAGTACCATTCCAGGACGCATTGCAGGTGAAACTCGTGCCGGCAAGCAGTAGCCTACAACACAAGAGAAAGAAAATAAGTAACCAAATGTTCTTCTCACTTCTTCAAATAACTTTTACATATATCTATGAAACACAAAAGAGAACATTACAGTTGAAGGATCATTATCACAAAACTCTTCAAGGCATATGCAGCAAGCATCATCACAAGACTCTTGAATGCCGCCTTCAACAAAAGCCGCAGCCGATGTCATATGATTTTCAGCATTGGTTTCCATCTTTGAGGTCTTTGACATATTAGTCCACCAACACCAGAGTTAAACATAATATATTGTGTACGAAAGTGGAACTTTCGAATGCAAAACATTGTAAAAAGCACACAATAGAAATTATTCATTCATAATCATTGACAAAAATCCAGGTTCATAAGAAAATATAAAATACTTCTCAATTTTACCCAAAATTAGCCAGTGAACTAGGAGAGAAAAGATAACAAGTCAATGTTCTTCCTCACCAAAGATGAAGTTTTAAAAAATAGTAGCAAAAAGCTCATCTATAATGATTAAGTTACAAAGAAAAAAAAAGCTCACTATGATTAAGATCATCATGGATAACAAATGAAATTCAAAAAACTATACAATCTTTTCATCTATATCCCATGTTGTGAATTAATCATGGAATGCATCCACGTTTTGAGTAAATATCTTCAAATCTTTAAATATAACTAATTATCATAATGTAATATTTGATTATTTGTTAACAATTGTCTGGAAAACAATAGATAAGATGGAAATCTAAATGGCAAGGCCAACAAATAGTCTTTATTTGCACTATATTTCCCACATATATATATATATATAACTACAACAATTTAGAGAAAGAGGATTGTTTATGAACACAATGTCATGATAACCAGCCCCGGGTAAAACTGAAATATAAAAAAAATCTTTGATCTTTTGAAGTCATAATTTAACTTATATTATTTCATTCATCAAAAGAGAAGAAATAAAAGATGGAATCAAATCAAATATAAGATGAAGTTATAATATGATGCGGAAAAATGATCAAAATTCAATGAAACATACCTTCGTTGAGGAAAAATATAGAAAGGGTAAGGAATGAAGGGGCACAATCATCAATCAGCAAAAGAATGAGGCTGGAATACAAAGAATATAAAAAACAATATTATTAAGAAATGATGATAATGAAAAAAATGTATAAAGAAAGGAATTGATGATTATCTTCATTACCTTGATAAATCCTCCTTCCTCCCTTCCTTATCTCCACAACGTTAGAGCAACAAACATAAAAAACCAAAAACAAACTTTTTGTTCCCTTTCCTTTTAATCTATATATATAGATTGTATTCTGTTGGAAGTTGTTATTGATGTGTTGTAACATTTTATTTTGGTACAATGAGGTAAAAAAAGAAAGCAAAAGAAACAAAAATCATTTCTGCTATATATTCTTGAAAACAAAACAAAATACTTCTCATAAAAAAAATCAAATTATGCACAATCGGGTATACTTTTTTTTTTTTTACACATCATCCATACAAAACATGTTAAATAAGAAATTTTGGTCCTTAAAAAAAACAGAGATTTTGTAAAAAAAAAAAAAATGTTAAATAAGAAATTAAAGAGATATTTTATTAATTGACCTAAAAAAGTAACATAAATGAGTGGTTTGATTGATGCATATGTATGTAAAAATAAAAATAAAATGGTTTTTTCTAAATTACCTTTGAATAATGGTGGGTAATTTACCCACCAACCAATGAAAATGAGCAATTTATTTGTGGGGTCAAGATAGTTCATGAATATGTGCTTATGTGGCTAATGTGTATTGGTTGGGGTAAATTACCCATCATTCTTTCATGGGTAGTCTAGTTGTCACCAAATAAAATACACCATCGGCAAAGCGAAAAATTTAACGACTGTAATTTTAGTCACGATTGAACTGTTGTTAACCTTTATTTTTTGGATTTTTACCAATTTAGACCCTGTAATATGAGTAAAACAAGTAATTCGGATTTTATGATTCAAACATTTCTTTTACATGTTTTGAACCTCTTTTGTGTCAAAAAATCAATTTTAAATTAATTCTATCAAAATCAATTATCTCCACCTCAATTAGATTTTCGTAGGACGCACAAGAAGTATGGTAGGTGCTATAAGAAATAAAAAACAGAGATTCTAATTCTAAACCCAATCTATATCCTTTTGAAGAGGCCCATAATTTACTTTACCGTGAAAACAAAACAAGTTGGATCGGAGTCGCACTCAAAAACTCAACTAACTCCCGGAAATCGCCGTCGGAGTTTCCCAGTCGCCGCCACTAACGGTGACAAATTCATCCAGGTTTTCTTTATCTTTCTTCTTCATCACCTTGTTTTGGTTCTCATTTTCAATTTCGTAATTTGATTGAAAATTTTGCATTTCAATAGGAACAATGAGAGCTACAAACTTTCTTAGGGTTTTGAACAAACAGTTTCTCGGAATCGCCGGCGACACTGCAAATGCTGTCACTAACAAGCTGAAATCACCTTCTCCTCCTGCGCCGGCACGTAAACCGGCTTTTATAGATGCATTTCTATACAAGATGAAGAAGAATCCAGAACTTCTGAAGAACAAACAAATTTGGTCAAGAAGATCTACTATTTTGCCGGAATTTGTTGATTCTCATGTCAGGATTTACAATGGAAAAACCTTCATTCGTTGTAAAATCACTGAGGGAAAAGTGGGTCATAAGTTTGGTGAGTTTGCTTTAACTAGGAAACGTAAAGCTAAAGATCAACCTAATGCTAAAGTTAAGCAACTCAAGAAAAAGAAGTGATTTGTTTTAGGAAATTGATTCTATGTGTAGTTTATAATTTATACTTACGTGGTTAAAGATGATGGCTTTTTTCTTTTAAAAGTGATGCATTTAGCTTACAATAAATTGATGTTGAATCAAGTGGGTTTATTGAATAGTTTATCTATTCATTTTTGCTGTTCTTATTGAACTACTGATTAGTTATTGATCAATTTATGGTTATTTGTTTATGATGAATGTCATGCTACTGCACAGGTATGTCATTTATAATTTATTATCTTTTGTTTGTTAATTTGGATGTGTTTCTCTGCTTAATTTAAATCAGGATAGGGAAAGGTGAGAGGATTTATTACTATCAATCATGAATTTGTATTCACTTGATTTTATGTATTCTTTCTTTTAAGATTGTACCCTACTTGATAAAATTAACATGTGATTAATGTATTTGTAGTTCAGTTAAGTAGTTATATGAAACAGGGTGGTTGTTCTTCTGGAGCATGCTCTCAATCTTAATTGTTCATAGGTTACCATACTTAGCATCTGAAGGAAAGATTTATAGTAAATTTTGGACAACTTTCATACTTATAGTTATAACTTCGTATTTGGCGATGCTTTTTCAAATAATATCTGATTGACTACAAAATAGATCATTTGGGTTGTTTATTTATGATTAATGTCTATTCTACATTGAGAAAAAGGGGATGTTCACCCTTGGAACATGGATTCTCTGTGTTCAAATGATCTTAGGAAGATTTTGAGTTTTGACCATTGTTGACAATCCATTGGTCTGAAACGGATGTGTTAATTTGTAGTGTAAGTCATCCTATGTCTTGAATGAACGGTGGTGAAGGTTCAAATAGATAAATGATGGGAGATTGTACGGTGATATTTTCTTTGTGCTGAGAATCTAGTAAGTGTAGCCGAGATGAGGATGTTGTGCTGGATGAGCGGTAAGATTAGATGGGATATGATTAGGAATGACACCATTGGGGAGAGAGTAGGGGTAACACCTATAGTATAAAAATTGGTAGAAAATAGGCTTAGATGGTTTGGGCATGTAGAGAGAAGACCCGTAGATGCCGTCGTAAGAAGAGTTGATCAGATGGAGGAGAGTCAGGTCAAAAGAGGTAGAGGAAGACCTAGGAAAATTATAAGAGAAACCATTAGAAAGAATTTAGAGGTCAATAAGTTGGATCCAAATATGATTTATGATAGAACACTATGATGTAATTTCATCCATGTAGCCGACCCCACTTAGTGGGATAAGGCTTGGTTGTTGTTGTTGTTGTCAGCATACTCTGGTGAAAGCCCAAGCCAATTACAAAGTATAAAAAAGAATTTTCAACTGCCAACTGATCTAGACTCTTCCTAGTTTGATAATTATGGGTGTTTTTTCTTACTCCCCCACATATGAATGTAAGAAAAAACATTACCCCCTTTTGCTTGCACATGCCCTATAGTGTAGTAGACCTTGATCTTTTCATTCACTGTTTTCCACTTCAAGTCTACTATCATTCTCTTGTTTTGGGTATAATGGAGCCAAGGAGGTATGTCTTGAACAGGTTCATTCCATTTTTGGATACAGTTGTTTTGGTGCCACTTGAGTTCTATTGATGCTACAAATTAATGTATTGTTGTTCTGCTTTGTAGTTTTGTGCTCCTAAGAATCGAAACCTGCAACATACCACAATGTAAATCATTTGCTTTCAGAAAGAAACCCATTTTTCACTTTTAGAGCCACACCACCATTACGTGATTTCCCAAAGCATAATCTACAACATAATGGGGGTGGATTTGGCATGATAACGTTCATAGGGGGCGTCATATCTTGATGTAACAGTATAAGGCTTAGAAATATGGGAAATGTTAACTAGTGCCTCCGGGGCACTGATTAAGGGATTTAAATGGTAACTTTTTATTAAAGTTTGTGTAATAAAGTGCATTGGAAATTGTAAATTTTGACATTTCTAAAGAATAATTACTTAATTTAGAATGCTTAAAGAGTGCACGGGGGAGTCCATCTTTGCTTCATTTAGCAATACATTTAGGGTAATGGACGCAAGACACGTGGCACAAAAACATCCAAAGGCTTAGATTAAACATAATAAATAAAAAACCAGAAAACAGTGATCCACTGTATATTCACGCTCCCTCTCCTCTTCACAGCTCTCCCTCTTCCTCTCATCCCTCCATTAACCTCTACCCCGTCGTCGTCCATCACACGTATGTTCTTTCTTCGTCTTCACATAATCACTGTTGCCACTCTTCTTCCGGCGACCGTTCTAAAGCGGCGGCAAAGCGAAGCAACGTCGGCGGGAGATTGTTACTGTCACCGATCTTGGTAATATGCGCAGAATGAAACTCCACGAGAAAGAAGAAGAAATTGATGAAGTTAGGATATGATTTTTTTTTTAATTTTGATGATTTAATCGTACATATTATGTTTTGATTACATAATAATTTCATTCTTGATCACACAATAATTCAATTCAATTTCCACAATAATTCCATTTTTGATTACACAATAATTCCATTCTTGATCACACAATAATTCAATTCAATTCAATGCGTATGTTGATTTTTTATTCAGTAAACAAGTGTTTTTTCCAAACCTTTTAATCTCAACCGTTGGTTTCATTTTTGCCATGTGTCACACATCTAAGAAGTGAACAGGGGTAAATGGAGTATAGATGGACTCCCTCGGGGGCAGTCGTTAACAAGACCTTAGAAATAATATGATGAAGTTGAAGATCTTTTAGGTATGAAATTTGTTTGCCAATTAGAATTATCTTTGTTCATAATCATATAAGCATAAGCACTAGCTCTCAAGGATGAGAGGAACAATATACTTGGGTGCCTAACAAATGCATTTTATGCCATGAGCAAAGGCTGACTGGTAAATTTTACAGTTGAAGTAGTTATAACTTAATTCTTCATATCTGGAGAAAAAGAGACCAGAAGGACTACCATCAGGTAACAATGCCAACCTCACAATCGGTTCAGCACCTTCATATGATGTTAGAGTACCAGTATTACTGTTTATATCTGTTTTGACATAGCCAGGACAAATAGCATTGATGCAGATTGATGGATACTTTGGCAAACATTCTTGTGTAGGCACTTATAGCAGCTTTTGAGACAGAATATGCACTCACAATAAGAGGCCACCCTTTGGTTTCTAATGAGCCCTCTTTAAAATCATTGAAAAATCCATTCACAACTTTGTCAATCTTCTCTTCGGTAAGATTCTCAACATCGCTTACTACTTCTTTAGGCCATCCATTTGGAAAGTACTACAAACAAAAATGCATGGATTAAAGCATGATCTTCAATCACCAAATGTATCAAAATGAAATAAGCAAATAGCCAAATAGCATATACTTCAAATCAAGTTAATGAAATATTAAATATCTTTTTTTTTTCAAGAGTTTCCAAATAAACTACAAAAGAAGGTAGGAAAAGTTCCACAATGAGTAAAAATAGGTGACTTGAGAAATAGAATAGGCCACTAATAATTTTCTTTTTGTCTTAACCCTACGATTTAAGGGAAGAGTATTTTGGTAATTTTATGTTTGCTTAAGAGGTAGGTAAAGTTTGACCAATGATTGTTTTAACTCGGATTCTTTCAAACGATTCATCCGGATTTAGAATTTATTAACCAGTACTTGAGTTCAATCATTTAGTTAAATATCTCGCTACACATTTGTTTTCTTTGTTATCATAGTTTAGTGACAAAAATTGAGAAGGATCTACATTTCAAGTCACCGGGTTTAGTTATTTAATAGTGTGTTTAGTATCACATATATACCTTTAGCCTTCCCACGGTTGAGGAAACATTGACAATTCTTGGTGAGCTGGAAAATTGGAGAAGAGGAAAAAGTGTTTTGATTAATCCCTTGGGTCCATAGTAGTTTGTTTTAAGAATTGCTTCTGTTAATTCCTCATTCTCAGTTAGAAGCCCAGCATTATTCACCTATACCAAATACAAACATTTCATTATAATTAGGTTTGTTCTGGAAAGAAAAGAGTAATGAACTATAAAAAGGCATACACAGCAAAGAAGAATGTGAGTGTTAGTTAATGAAACCATACCAAGATATCAAGTTTTCCAAAATGAATTTTGATGAAATTTGCAAGAGATGATATGCTTTTAGGGTCAACCACATCAAGGTGATGGAAAATCACTTTGTCACTGTGAGACATGGCAAGGTCAAACTCTTGTTTGAGTTTATCAAAAGCTTGAAGACCCCTACACTCATCTCTTGCTGTTACAATCACTGTAATTCCTATAGAAGCCAATTGATTGCATATCTCAAATCCAATTCCTTTGTTTGCTCCTGTCACCACCGCATACCTATATATATATGTGTGTGTGTTCATGTGGAGTCATATTGAATGCACGTTGTCAGTCACATATAGACTGTCCGATCAAAATCTTTAATGAAATTAGATTTGATCTTGATTGACTGATTGTGTGCGATCTCACTTCACACATCAATAGTCACAAAACCCAAATAAAAAATATTTGGACACACAAATAAAAAAATTTAAAAGAAAAGTAATTTAGTCACATCATTTAAGATTATTTAATTTTTTTTTTTTTAAATTTTGTGTAACTAAGTGAGTGTGTCCAAATATAATTTATTTGGGTTTGTGACTATGTATTTCTCCAATATTTGATTAGAAGTTGCAATGTAAAGAAGGATATGCACATCATGAAAATGAAGAAACAAGTGCCTTTTTTTTTCTTTCAAAAAAAAAAAGGATTGAGTTCTCTCTATGGCTTTTATAGATGACTTGCTATTGATGATTGCACTGATATATTAATATTATTATTTTCTCCAAAAAGATTGGACTATATGACTAGATAAAAATAGTTAACATAAAGCTAAGTACATGTGGAAATAACTAGGAAGGGAGGATGTTCTAGGAATTAAGCACCAAGACAAGATAATTAAAATAGTATCCGAATGTCATCATAGATGAAACAAATTAATTTGTACATTGATTTAAATATTATGAAAGAATATGCACTGATAATACACTTTATTCCCTGTATACATCACTGCTCATGTAATATCACGCCTTCAATTACTATGTTGTTTTAGATCTTGCATCATTGCAAGTGTCGTGTGTTATGAAGTCCGGATTAGGATATGGGTGCAAATACGATATGATACAGGTATGCGAATACGCAGACTTTTTAAAATTTAAGATATAATACGGTTAAGATACGTTAACAAAAATTTTATACTAAAACTTATATGTATGTAAAATATCTGAAGAAAATAAACATTGATTAAAAGAACTTAACTCAAATTTTATCTAATGTTAATTAAATGAATCACTCACCTCTCTCGTTACCTTCATTCACAAGATGTATAATTTTAAGTGGTTCATCGAGAAACAATTTTAGTGATGCATATCTAAAATTGAATCATATATATCTCTACTGGATGTTTACAAGATTGTCTCACTTTTTTACTCTTCACCTTTTTATAGGATACATATCTGTGAAGTATCTTATAAGTATTATGTGTATCTACAGAGTATCGTATAAGTATCCGTTAAAATATTTTTTTTAAATTTAAATAATTAATTCGGATACTTCGTAGGTGCGTATCCGCGAGTATCCGTAGAGTATCTGATACGTATTCAATACGGATACATCTCTATTTTGAAGTATTCGAACTTCAAAGGTCATGTGTGTTAATTTGAAAGAAGTCCTATGAAACTTCATGTGCGACAGGTTATTGACTATGAATTGTCATATCAAATATCAAAATATAAAATAAAAATGGGAAAAGTTAACTACTGTCCTCGGTGGTACTGGTTAAAGAATTATGAAAGAAATATTTTTTTGAAAATTGTATATTTTACTTTTTGAAACTTATAAAAGTGTTGGTTTTAATGCTAACGTTGATTTTCCTTTTCATTTTTAACTGCTTAACTAGTGCTCCGGCGACACCGGTTAGCATGACCCAATAAAAATAACTACATATGGAGTTTTTGAAAGAGTTTTATATTGCTCTGAATTTAACTTAGTTGGTAAGGTTGTATAATATATGTAGGATTGAAGTTTTAAATCATAGACACTTCATTTATTTTTTACTGTTAAACTACTTGATAAAAAAAGAATTTTATATTTCGTAACAAGTCCTACTATATATCATCAATATTATGTTATAATATTAATTATAGAATTTAACCATATGCAATGACATCTCTAAAAAAAATATACAAAAATGCAATGACATTTTTTTTTAAAGGACCATATGCAATGACATTGTAAGTTAGTCAATTATAATTACTTCATCATTAAAAAATTATTTTTATTACATCTAATTTTAAACCAACGATGCATCAACAATATTCTCTGTTTTTTTTTTTTAAGGAACAATATTCTCTGTTTTGTTGAGTTTTACTTATGTGTTGAAATAAATTGCGTCATTTTTTATTTCTTGAACAAAGTTTAAAACTAATACATCGATTTTTTATTTGAGGCCTAATTTTCTCTATGATCTTTTTATTCGAAGATCTAATTTTTCAACCATTCGCATAATGTCCTTCATTTTTTTTGGCGCAAAGGTCCCTTCATTTTAAAATTACCAAACTTTGGATCCTTCATCATATTTTTTTACTTAAAATTTAGGCAAGTATTGTTCCCCAAAGAATCAAACTTAATTTCTTTCGAACGATTCGTCATTTGGTGAAACTTATTAATAACTTGAGTTCAATCACTTAATTGTCCCTTTACTTAATTTAAGGTAATGAGTTTGTGTTTTATCTTCTTTTCGCATCATCTTTATCTTTTTGATCAATTTGCATGTGTATATTTAAATCTATATTTTTATTTTAATATGAGCTCTTAATGTTCAAATATATGATCATCCGCTCATGTTTTCATATGAGTTTTAGATTTGATGTTTGAAAGTTCATATTCAAACGGATCAAACGGCCAAAAATAACCGAAAAAAGATATAAATGACACAATCGTTATTATAAATTAAGTTAAAGAACGACAAGTGTAAATTTGCCTAAAATAAATAAGCGGGTGTCTAAGAGATTGGTGGTTCGCCACCAACATGCATTTAAGGGGCTTTTAACAATAAAAATTCAAAAATTGTGAAGAATTGTTTCGTTGTCAGCACGTGTTCAACTTTCATAGTAAATTTTTCACCGCTCAAACAAGCTTATACCAAGTTATTTAATCATAATTTAAGTGTGAAAATCAATTATATACTTAAAAAATACAATTCCAACTCTTCTAATAATTGAACTAAACATACACAAAGAGTAGAATATTGTTATGAGATTGTAATAAATAAATCTAAGTAAACGTAAATGGGAGGTTTTATTATGAATCACAAATTCACATGATATAACTTGCCAAGTTAATAAAAGTGAGTCAAGAAGCACCAAGTAAAGCAAGAAAGGAAAGTAAAATGGTACAAAAAGTACTATTCAAAAGCAGAAATGGTACACATGTCAGAGACACAGGTTTAAATTAAGGCCCTACCTCATTAAGTCACAGGTAGACAAATGCTACGACGTGGACGTTTTGCACGCTCGGGCCACACTAATTGGCCGGTGGTTCTTCAGATCTAGAACACCTGAACCCCCTGAACCAACTCATGGAGGGTACCTTGTATTATTGCATGCTGGCTTTTAGCATAAGGTATAGGTATACTTTGTAATGTCTCACTTCAACCACACACATGTAATCACATCCAATACCAATAAAATTTGAGTAAACAAGTCTATCTATTTCCTTGTAAGCTATTTTCAAATTAATCATTCGCTCTATTAATATTTTAAATTAATTTTATCCTTATTAAAAGTTTTTCAATTTAGTTTCTTGTCATAAAGTAAAAACATAAAGACAGATATTTAATTGAGAAATTTTTAACAAAGACAATAATTAATTTAAAATATTAAAAGAGTCGGATATTAATTTGAAAATACAAAGAAAAAGATCAATTTGATGGTTTATTTGATAAAATTTTATACTTGTTCACAATTATGTCCATTTTCCTCTTACTTCTTTTTATTTAAATTTAAAATCGCAAATTCAAAAACTTTAAAATTAAAGTATCTTATTGTTTGTCCTCGTGAGCTTAGCTCAACTAGTATGGACAATGCATAATATATGTAAGTTCGAGGTTTAAATCTTGGCCACCACCTTAAAAAAAAATATCTCATTGTTTGCAACAATGTTTTTATTTAATAGGAATGATTAAACTGTATGAACCTAGAACAATGAATGATTTATTCTAGTATGAGGCATGATATATACATCTGAATCTTGTTTAGTTTTAATTATGCAACAAAATTTACGGTTCACGCAATCACAAAATACTACATAAAAGACTGCAATGCCAACAAAAATGTAATTTAAAGGCTAAAAAAGAAAAAAGAAAATATAGTAAAAAATCAATCTGCCTTTAAAAAATTAGATATTTTTTTAGGAGTAAATAATTAGATCATGTTTTACACCAATAGTACAAATCCATTTTTAGAATGTTTTTCTTACACCCGAAACTCCTCTTTGTCGCTTTCATCTGTTTTTTTTTTCCTTCCTGAATATTTTTAAATGCAAGAGTCATTCGTTGGTTTTTTTCAAGAGTTATGCTAACTTAAAACACTGTTAAAGAAATCAAATATATTAGGTTTATATTGAAAACTACTCCATAACTTTTAAACTTTTAAAAAGTTCAACTCATCACTTCTTTCTAATTTTTACTTATTAATCCTATTTTTTTCTTAACCGATGCCCAAATGATACATTTTTTTAATGGTAGCAATTGTTAAAGAACTAGTCTTAATGCTAATATTAATAACTTTAATAAGTACTAACGCTATGTTTTTTTTACCAAACTAATGCTATAGTTGTTCTACTAAAAAGTAGTAAAAAAATATAAATATGAATGACATATTTAGCTCCTTTTTTTTTTTATAATGGCAAAGGAAATCTATATATAAAGAAGAATAAACAAGTCTACAAATTTCTGTTTGTTTCCTTGCTGCCTCCTTTTTTACTTTGTAACCAAAAAGACAAGTCTACAAATAACATACAAAGAAACACAAGGCACTAGTAGTATCAAAATAGGTTTTTTTTAGATTACCTTTAAAGAATGGTGAGTAATTTACCCACCAACCAATGAAAATGAGCAATTTGTTGGTGGGGTCAAGATAGTTCATGGATACCACTTAAAAATATACTTATGTGGCCAATGTATATTAGTTGGGGTAAATTACCCACCATTCTTCCATGGATACCCTAGTTCTCACCATCAAAATATAAGAAAAGGAAAGAACTAGACTCCCACTACCACGAGAAAATCAGAAAAAGAACCCCAAAAGATCCACACCCAAAAACAACAAACAAGACCAACACCTACAAAATCACAAAATAACACAAATCACAACACAAACCAATCCCTAGAAACATCACAAACAGAAGCTATGCAACCCTGATGACACAAACGGAAGGCAAACCACACAAGCCCATCATGACCCACAAAACCATATCGGTTCAAGCACATGATAGGCGGTATCTCCCACTCATAATATGAGCAAAGCTGCTAGGATTTTGACGTGTAACATTTGGGTAACATTGTGGTTGGTGACATTAGTGATATTGGTCAATCACAATGTCACATATGACATTCTTCTTTTTCTTTCACAATTTTTTTGTTGTTTTGTACTTTGTAACATTGTGGTTGGTAATGTCACCAATATCACCAACCACAATATCGCCCAAATATTATCCGACTTTGACCAAGAAACCACTTCCACTAAAGCAACTTCACTCTATCCACTATAGACTCGACAGATAGAGATCTCTCAACAATACATCTATAATAATTTTATATTTTTGAGTTTACGGTGAATAGCTTATTAGTCTATACGATCAAAATAAACATTATTGATAACAATTTTTTCTCACAAGTTTAAAACTTTTTTTTACCTATTTCTAGTGTTTTTTGATAACCTACTTCAAGCGGTGGTTGAGTTAATAGTTTAGCTTATATTTTTTTCTTAATTTTACCCTTGTTATTTTAATTTAAAAATTTAAAAATTCATTAAAATTATGTTTTTATGTTATTTCTTATTTATTAGTTGATTCAATTTTAATTTCATCCAACACTATAAATTCAATCATTAGTTTATCCGCTATTTTCTTTAACTTCATTCTCTATATCAATTAATTTATCAGCTATGCAGTATTCGCTACTTTTTATCAAACATTGTGTTGTTTAAATTACATCTTTGGATCTACTGCATCATCATAATTGCGAATTCAATTATAAAATCGCGAAGTCCTATCTTTACACATCAAAACTTATTTAAGCCTATTAAAATAATTAATATAGTGCATTTTTTGGTATTTAATTTTTTTTCCTGATGTTTTATTTTAATTCGATTAAATACTTTTTTTATAGGTATTTATAGATATCATATTAATTAGTTTGTTAAATAAAAAAATATTACAAATACCATATTTAAATTAACTAAAATACAACAATAACATAAGTGGGCATATAAATCCACATAAAATGGTTCTATTTGAGTAAAGTATTATTAATACCTACAATAATTTTTACTCATCACCATCGCTATCCAAAACATTAAAAAAAAACGTGGAAAGAGAAATAAATAAAAGTGGGGTGTTAGAAAATGAAAGGAAGATTGTACCAAAAAAAAAGAGGAGAAGATGCTCGTGATCTATCTATGTCTTCCAAAAATGGTCACCCAGTGAAGCAGACAATTTGTTCACACAAGCTAGAATGTCTATTTCAATCTCTTTCTCTGTAACTTACGGACCATATGCATCAAAATTAAATACGCGACCCTTCAATGAAGGAAAAAGGCACAGGTGTGTGTGTGTGTTACAGTTTGTAAAATAGAAACCACAAGTCTCATAACAGTATAGTATTTATTTGGTTCATATTTCTCACAGGAAATTAGAAATTATTAGATCATACAAAAAACAAAATGTATATTCTGCCAAAGAGAATAAGGAGTTTTTTTATTCACACCTTATATATTTTTGGTTACACCTAATTTTTTTAAAAAGTTTTTGATAATACCAAAATTATCCTTTTATATAAAAAAATTTAAAATCTTGATTTCATTCATTGTCGGTCTAAAATTTCACTCTCTTTCACCCACCAACGATCAAACAATCCTGATGTTCAATTAATCTCTTTGAAAGATTAAAGAGTGAATCAAAACATCTTTCATTCATACTCGATTGCATATAAATAAGTGAATTTTTTCTTCTTTTTCGATAACGTTAGTTTCAATTTTCTTCTTCTTGTTCAACTGCACTGTACGACAGTTTCAGTTTTATATTGTTGATGTTAACTTAAATTCAGTTTAAGTAGGTTCATGTAAACTTAGTTTACATAATCTACTTAAACTTAGTTTACATAACCTACTTAATTAAACTGAGTTTAAGTATGTACACTTAAACTCAGTTTACATGACATACTTAAACTAAGTTTACATGTACATACTTAAACTGATATTACGTATAATCATTGAACAAGGTTGAACTTTTAGATGTATACTTAAACTCAGTTTACATGAGTTACTTAAACTAAGTTTACATGATCTACTTAAACTGAGTTTAAGTATGTACACTTAAACTTAGTTTACATGACCTACTTAAAATAAGTTTACATGTACATACTTAAACTGAGATTACGTACTTTTAAATGTACACTTAAACTCGGTTTACATGACCTACTTAAACTGAGTTTAAGTATGTACATTTTAATAGATCGCAAGTTGTTTAAGTATGTATCATCATAATTCATATTTTATCCTAATAATGTAATCACATAAAAACTTTTTTTAATAGATCGCAAGTTGTTTTGATTTTTATCCGGGTATCACTTATTCGTTTCAATCATATATACAGGCATTCATGTTTCCTGTCAATATTGCTCATAAAAAGTGTTAATAAGTTATTAGATTGTGATTCATATTTGATGGTTGTCTCTTTTTTTCTCATATTTTAAAAAATGCAATTCATGTGCTGATATAACGACCTCTTGTGGATTTTCCTCTCAAACTTTTACTTAGCGGAATTATATCTCAACTTTTATTGGTCCCATTTTTTATCAGTATATTGTTTGTTAAAGTGAGTATATAGGATAATATGCAATTAAAAAAAACTTGTAACTCATCAATTTAATAATTTAAGTTTGGCGTTAATATAGTATTGAGTGAGAGAATGGTAAATAGATATGGAATACGAAGAAAGAAAATGGCAGTTGAAAGATCAATGAAGAAAACAAATGTTTGACGTAGATTTTTTTATAATAACAATCATTGAAATATTTTTATTGATTCGGCAGCTTCATTAATACATAAATGAGTTCCAAATAAAAATTAAGGTCTAAGATTCAAGATAGAAGTTCAAGGGGTTAAACCTTTTATAAGATAGAAGATAGATTAATGATATCTTCTATTTCTAGAAGATAGAAAATATACATTTTTTTTTTCAAATGATAGAAAACTCTTGCCTAAGAATCTCTAAACTTTTGTTTTCAATGAGAAGTTTCGTTTTTAGAAGTGTCACTTAGGCACAATGCTTGTTTATTGATAACTCAAGTTTAGAAAATAGAAAATAGATAGATATATAGATAGATAGAAGATGGATATAAATAATAGATAGATAAATGATAAATGATATAGTTTGACACTTTTTTCCTTCTTTTATCCAGATTATTTGAACTATGCATATGATTGGCTTTATGATTCAAAAACTTAACTTATAATCAAATGTGGTTCAAAATTATTTTTTTTGACAAAATACATGATTTACACTTGAAAATTCCAAAAATAAGAAAACTATAATTACTAATATAATTAAAATGAGAAATGGAAAAAGATGAAAAAATCAATTATCTCAATTATCTGTGGAAATATAAAAAGAAAAACTCAAGAAAATTTTCAAAATTACATTCAGTTTTACTCTTGAGTAGTTTTGTAGTTGATACTATGGCATTTTGTTTTGGTCGTTGTTATGACCAAGCTATTTTTTCTGGTAGATCATAACTTCTTTTTTTTTTTTTTTTATCTCTTTACATGTTATTCAAATACATATATCTTGTGCTTGGATTTGAGTTTTTCCAATACATCTTTGCCGATTTAAAAAAATATCCAATTCCTCTTGTCGAAGGCACAATATATAGATAAATAAATCCACATGAAACATATTATATCAGTCTAATATAAGTTCTTATCACTCAATTCAGTTCAGAAGAAGTAGAAAATTACATTACATGATCATTATATTATTTTGCTACAAATCTAAATATATTCTACTTTGACTTCATTTTTATTTCTTGAATTGCCTTCATATGCATTGAGTTGGAAGTCTTAGAGTCATATAAAAAAAATATTACAATCAAATATTTAAAAGAATTAAGAAATAACATCCTATCTTATATAAAAGAAAAATCGAGCAATGCAAATGAAGAGGAGGTGTAGAAATAAGATACATGTCCATAGGGTTATTTTGGCACAAATCTTACATTCTACTTTGATTGCCTTCTGTTGTGAATTCCGATCTCAAATCGTGTCACACCAATACGAAATATGATGTGTGGAGCAAAGGAGAGTGGTAACCACCAACAAAGTGTGTGTGCAAGCAATAATCAACAAAAACAGCTAGATCTAATCTAGGAATCAAAGTGAAAAGCATAAAACACAAGCACAAGATAAAAGGAGAGGGAAGAGGAAAACAAAGACACCAAGAGATTGTTCACCCAGTTCGATCCAAACTTGACCTACTATGGAGGAGAGATTGTACTCTCCAATTCACTATCAATGAGTTCTTACAAAAGAGATACAAAAAGAGTTACAAGAAATTAGATTTGACAAGTTCACAATGAACAACCCTAATTTCTACCCTTTTCCCAATCTCACCAAGACACTCGATGATTTTCTCTCTTCAAGGTGTTTCCCATGTTTCCCAAGCCAAGAGAAGCTCTAATCAAAGACTCTAAACCCTAGAGTTTCTCCCTTTGATTTCCCAAGTTTCTCTCTCTTCCAACCCTTCTTCAAATCTGCACAGGAACACTTAAATACTAGCCCTCCACTGATAAAATCGTGTCACGATTGGTGCATCTGTCCCAAGGTACGACCAGTCCTTATCATGGAAACTTAACGAGCAAGTTTGCAAATCGTGTCACGATTTCCCACGATCGTGTCACGATTTGGCACCCTGCAAACCAGCTCACGGCATCACGAAATCGTGTCACGATGCCAAATTCGTGTCACGATTTCCCTGTTCTTCCAGACCACAAATTTGAAGCTAAATCTCAACACCTTCATTAGTATTGAGTTCGAGTTCTTAGAGCCATAGAATTTAAATTAGCCATAACAACGTAACAATAAAAAAATTGGCATTAAAATTGAAAGCATGCAATTAAAAGAGTTAATAATAGAGTGGTCTCTTCCTTCAAAAAAAATAAAGTGGTCTCTTAGTCTAACAATATTTTTCCCGATTTTTAGCATGAGTGGTCAGTACAAAAAAACACATATGAGTAGTGGGAGGAGCTTTAAAAATGAATATGGTAAAAGGAGTTACACAATTTTCGTGTAAATTTTTCTAGACTTCAATGATTCAAACAATTTTTACTTGAATAAATAGTCCTTTCACAACTAATTTGTTTACAATTGTTTTTAATGACATCTTATTTTTACCTTAATTTGTATCCTCTACTTTGAAGAGAGATATTTTAAGGGATAGACAAAACTCACCTCTTAAGCACCCCTTCAAATCTTCCTTACTTTATGAATATGAGCAATCGTTGTTTTGCTTCCTAACACGAAGAAATTTAATAAGTCTATTAGTAGATCAAGAAAAATGCTCAACTTACCTAAAAAAATTATTAAAAAAAATGGATGAAAATAAAAAACATAAAAATAATAAAAGTTTTATCACACAATGGTAGGAGTAAAATATTACGTACCTATCAAAGACAAATGAATAGAAAGAAAAAGAAATAAAGATAAATTAACATTCAGTGGTAGAATGTTAGAGTGAATAATGATGGAAAACAAAAATTTCAACATAACCACAACTACTATTGCAAATAAGAGTTGTTCTTTCTTCCAACAAAATTCTCCTATCTCCAAAGCCTGCACATACTATATGAAGAAAAAAAAGAAGGAATTCCATTGTAGAAAATGAAAGAAGGAAATATGAAAATGGAAGGGACAGAAAGAGACGTGGTTAGCAATCAAAGGGAAAATGAAATGGCCTGTATAGCACTCTTAGTTTTTTATATGCAAATAAAAATGATTAGAATATCTTGACAAAAATAAAAAAGATTAGAATATCAAGAAGTAAAAAATGTAACCGATCATCCCAAACATAAAATATAACCGATGGATTTTTTTTAATAGGTCCATGAAGTATTAATCATGCAACATGCATAAAGAAGTCAAATCAATGGAGAGTTAATTCGTAACCTATATGGGAAATGAAAATGAAAAATGGAATGTAAAACAAGCATGTATTAGAGCAAGCGTCAATCTTAGAGTGTAAGTCAAAAAAATTGGGAGCTTTGTTATAAAAATACATCAACAAAGTGTAGTTTAGAATACATATATATATATATATATATAGAGATAGAGATGAGTGCATCAAATAGAAAACTTTCTTAAGATTTGAATCATATGACCTTTTTTTTGAACAATTTGAATCATATGACCTTAATTAGACAATTACAAGATTTTGACTGCACCCACCTCCGAATGCACCTAATTCAAATTCGTCTGAAACATGCATTCATTAACTTTAAAGATAACTTTGTTAAAGTTACATTAGACTTTCCTTCGTAAACTCGCGGGAAATTTTTAAGAGTCTATTTAGTCTCAATTTTTACATTTGTTTGTTAATTTGATTTTGTTCATGTCGCATGTTTGCTTAATAGTTAAATTAATATTTTAAATTATTCTTGTTCAAAAAAATATTTTAAATTATTAACTTTTTTTTTTGAAAGATATTTTAAATTATTAATGAATCTATTATATTATATTATATAAGATCATCCACAATGCAACACTCCATTTGGGGTGCTTAAACGGATCTCGACTGTACACATCATTCTTTTTATAATTAATACTGAATAAACATTCAATCTCTCCAACTCAGCACCTCAAAATAATTATGAATTGGGTCTCAACAATAACTCTAGATCATTAAATTTTAACAATAATTTATATACTCATTCATAATTATATAATTTTAAAATATTGAAGTAATTTTATTATAAATTATAAAAAAAAGAGATAATTTTTTTAATACTTCAAGAAACTATTATTTGCAATTATAATATAATTTATTTTTTAATATTAAAATAATATAATATTTGAATATAGAGAAAATAAAATTAATTGTACTTATGGGACCCATGAGCAATAGAAGAGGGTAAGAGAGGGTACCTATAAAAACAATCATTTTGATAAACACCATATTTATTGGTGTCATAATAGGGGTGTCTATATAACATTGTGTTAAATAGGGGAAGTACTTTAAAAGTCATATAAGTAAAATTTACAAGAAATTTTGTTTAGGCAAAAGCGAGTTTAATTTTTTTTTTTTGAAGGATAAGCGAATTTACTTAAATTTTCGATTTTAACATCCTTCACAATTAGGCATGGCAATGGGACGAGGTGGGGACGGGTTTTACCTTCCCCGTTCCCATACCCGATTCTCATATACTTACCTGTTACCCTACCCATACTCAACGGGATGACAAATTGAATCTCATCCCCGTCCCCGACAGGTTCGGGTATCCCCACTCCATCCCCATCCCCATATCGAATAATTTTTTTTAATAAAAAATAGAAGTTTTTTTGCATCCCCAAGAGCAACGTTGTAATACATTATCCAACAATATGCTCACTTTAAAATTTGTTAGACGGAATGATTTAGTTGATCTTTTAAATATCAATGGTAGTTTTTATTAATATGACAATTATCAAACAAAATAACATACAAAATAACATGACATATCAACATAAAATAATTTTTTACATTTGGGACGAGTATAGGTATGGGTTCAGGGTGGGTGCCTATATACCCGTTACCCGTCTCATACCCATGTTTTGAAATCGGGGAAAACCCATACTTATACCCAAACCCAGTCAAAACGGGGAAAACCCATCAAATTGGGTTTGGTTCAGACGGGTAACCGCGGATATGAATTTTATTGCCATGCCTATTCACAATGAACTCTTACTCTAATTATACAAAAAAGGCTACGTAAATCAATCAAACAACGTAATAATATTTTATTATATATCTAATCGTTAAAACGGAACGGACAGCAAATTAAAATTGGAACCTAGGTCTGGTTTGGGGGTAGATAAGTTAAAGACAGTTTATTAGTCAATAAAACTGCATTTTTATTGCCTTATACCACAAAATGGCAGTGAATTGAACAAACAGAGTCGTAGAAAATTAAAAGAAAATGTCACATCTCTTGTAAATACACACACACACACACAGCAATCGAATTGGAGAAGCTAACACATTGAAAACCAAAAAAAATAAAAAAACAAGTCATGGTCATGGATGCACAGCCCTCTCAACAGTAACGTAACAATCCAAAAAACAAAAACAATAGTAATAAAAACAAGTTGCATTGCATTGGCAAATTTCTACTAAAAACAAAGAAACAGCAATCAATTCAGGTTCTGTAGCATACTGTTGACTTGACTCTTTTGTCCTTTGTTTCAGTACTATTCATTTCACTTTCAATGTGACGATGATTGAATCAATTCATGAATTTGTGGAGATTGAGATTCAGATTGAGATTGAGATTGAGATGATTCTCTTCTTGAAAAACTTCTCCAAAACCCAGCACTATAAAATCTCTCCCACATCTCTTTCTCAAGAGCAATAGCATCATCATCTTCAGATGAATATTCAAGTCTTTTTATATCTGAAGAACCGTCGTTTACACACATTGGAGAAACACGAATTACACCGTTAACGTAGTTTATATCACAACAACCACAATAACAGTTGCGTCGTTTAGGTTGCAACAAACCATCTTTGATAACCCTTCTACGCCGTCGTTTTCGGAGCATTTTCCGGCAAAGACCCGCCGGAATTTTGTAAACTGCTAAGAGAAGAAAATGTGCTAAACCACATGGACAACAACAGCACACCGCTACACACTCCGCCGCCGTGCCTCCGACGACTTCTCCAACTGCACAACCCTTCTTTGATGACTGGATTTCAAGTAAAGGTTGTCGCCGCCGGGTAATTGACGCCGTTTGCCGGAGAACTATCTTGTTTGACATTTCCTTGGGTTTTCTTGAGAAACGTTGAAAATGGACAAGTTTCCTTGGGTTGAGGAAAAATGATGAAATGGATGATGGGGTGTGGATCTTTAAAAAAAAAAAATGAAGGATCCACACCCTTGTTTGATGAATGTTAGAGCAAAAACTTGAGTTCTTCAATCATGGCAAAGAAAGAAAGATGAAAAATAATGGTGTGTTGAGGTTGAAAAAGTGTTATAAAGAAGGAAGAAAAAAAAGGGTTTGAGGTGGTGAAAACTAATTTTAGGAATTAGGGTGTGGCGTCCTACAAATGTGGGACAACAGAGTAAGCTAAAGAGATGTGGAAGGAAATTTGGTTTTTGATATTTTTATGTATTTTTTGTTGAGTTGGGAAAATTGGTGTGATGTGAAGGGCATTACTCAATTTTTATTTTTATTCTCTTACTTACGTAATTAGCCAAAGCCTAATCATTCATTCATTCATTTAGATTTTTTTAACTAGAAAATCACTACGTGGGGGAACTCAAATGAAAGAGGGGAAAGAAACAGAAAAGATTAAAGAATGGGTTATGTACAAGTGGACTTTGAGATAACCTATCAACAAATAAAACAATGAGTCAAAGAAATGAACAAATATAACGTCCTTATCTTTTGCAATTCCACGTCTACCACGCGTCCCGGTTTGGTCCCCGAATTAATTAATTTTTTAGAGAAACTTGTTCATCTTTAAATATCATTTACGTCTTTAAAAAAAATATATATCATTTACATAACCAAAAATATCATATAAAAATAGAAATATAGCATCGAAAAATAAT
The DNA here is from genome assembly GCF_003473485.1 of Medicago truncatula. NCBI lineage: Eukaryota > Viridiplantae > Streptophyta > Magnoliopsida > Fabales > Fabaceae > Medicago > Medicago truncatula. Next base: position 50,521,045 of record NC_053048.1, read on the forward strand.
GAAAAGTCAAAAATACTACTTTTATCTTCATTAATAATTGCCCTAACGGCCATAGCCAGCAACATAACGATGTTTACACACGAAAAAAAATCAACTCTTTCTAGTAATCTCTCCTCTATATTATGTATTGAGTGTGACTTGAGTTTGAATGACCAAAATGAACATATCCTCTTTTTGACAAGTTGGAGAACAGATGGATGGGGAGAGACTTATGGTGGGCTAACAAAAATGAAATATATTTAGCAAGACTATTTTAATAAATTTGATATGATATATTTGATTATTTTATTCTCTTCATTAATCTGTGTGCAAAAACATTAAACCAAATCCATTAAAAATGGATGGAACATTTTTTCTCCTTCCCGTATATAATGCTATTTCAAGCGAAACAAAAGCTCACGAAGGCCTCGCGAATTGATTGCTACCACCAGATCTCACTTGGTGCAAATCATGAACCGTTGGATAAAAGGAAGGGAGATACTGCAGTTACCAGGATAAGGCTCGTGATATTTTCACTTTGTAATTTGCCGCTCGAAGTAGCTTTTTTATTTTTTATTTTTTATTATAACATGATGAATGTAACTCGTTGAAAATAGAAACTTTACCGATGGAGTCGAGCCTTTCTTAACATTCTGAATTCTACAAGTGAAAAGTCCTATAATTTCAAAACATAAAATCAATTTTTTTATTTTTTTTTTATTTTAAGTAATGATCATTTTAGTCCCTAAATATGTAATAAATAGTCACAATAATTCGTCGATATATCAAAATTTTAAAATAGTATTTGATCCTACACTATGTCAGTCTAAATAGTCATTAAAATGTTCCATTAATATTATAATATTATTCATTTAATATACTTACTTAATATATTAAATGACTATTATTTATAATTACTCGTCAAATATTCAAACACCAAAATGATTATTAGCCTATCTTTTTTCGTTGCTTGAATCCTGGATGAAATTTCGAGTTGTGGTTGTTTATATCGTGGCTCTCCACAAGTACGATTACGTGGATTTTACTTCGATTACTGAATTATTTAAATAACCAAGCGAAAAATATGCATAATATATAGACTATATCCAATGTGGGAACCCTTAAACAATAGTCAATAATTCTCTTCTGAACATTATAAGTGTAACTGAAAATAATACAAGCTTTGAGTTTTCATCAATGGATTTTCTTTCTCTTCAATCCATCACCAAGTTTCTTAGTCACCGATACCTTTCATTTTAATTTGAAATTTTTAAAATAAAAATTTATTTTAGGTTTTTTAGCTAAAAATCTATTTGGACTTGTCGCATTAGTACCATGAAAGACACGTCAACATCATAACTTTCACAAGAATATATAGATTCATATGACTTAATTACATGTTTGGTCTCTTATGTTTATTTCAAGTTTTAAGTTAATTCATTATGTTTTAAAAGTTTCAAGTTGATTCTTATATTTTAAATGTTTCAAGTTGGTCCAAAACGTTAATCACATCTATATAAGTTAGCAACTTCCATCACTTAATCGTTTAAATATCTGAGTTGAAAATATGGGTTCTGGAATTTGACTTATTTACAAAATCAGTTTAAAAACATTTTTTACTTTTATTTGTTTTATTAAACTCAATATCACGTGGTGGAATAAACTAACTTATTTTAAGATAGATAATGTTTTGGATCAACTTGAAACTTTTAAAACATAAAAGATCATCTTAAAACTTAAAATAAACATAAGAGATCAAACATACAATTAAACCAATTGATATCAATGATATATCGTTTTCATTTTTTATAGGAAAAATTTATATATATAGTTGAGTTCATTTTGGTTTAGAACAAGAATATGAAGTTCGATCCAAATTATTTTTACTAACAAAGATATAAAATATCTAATAAAAATTAGTGATTGTGCAAATTTTAAATCAGTTCGCATGTTTTTTTTATTCTAATCAATTTGTAGTTTTTATATGGATTGATATGAATACTAATACAATAACTGTGTTTAGTAAAAAAAAAAAAAAAAAAACGTGTTTAGTAAAAAAAATGGATGAGAAAACAAAATATCAAATCTTTGATATATATTAAACAGGCAGACAAGTATATGGGTATGTAGCTAAGATTGTAGCATGCGAGAGGTAGAAGGATTGATGCTCCGCATTTCCCTAAAAAGATTGAAATATTGAAAAAATTGTCAAAGTGCATAACACTTGAAAATAATTTTATTGACTAAAACTGATAACGATATATTTTTAATGGCAACTACTCATTAACAAAAGGTGGATAGAGGTATCCATGGTGATTAATACCAATCAAAATAATTTATTTATCTTTTACTATCCATCTTTTATTGATGGATAAATAAGAATTTACCTATATTTTTTACGCAAAAGTTGATAACAATATTTGAAGATACATTCCCCTCCTTTACTTTTTGGAGAAAAAAATGAAACGAAATGTCCATTTATGCGCATGAATTTATATTTATCACACTACCACTTACATTTATATGTTTCGTTTTAGGCCGAGATGATCACTAGATTGAAGTTTTAACCAAGTCAAAAATATATTACTTTAACGTTTTAACCAAGTCAAAAATATATTACTTTAACGTTTTTTTTGTGTTTTGAAATGAATTTCGAATTCCATTTGTATATATGCAAACACACATAAATTCAAGTTACTTCAATGTAAAAAAAATAAAAAAAATCAATTGTCTAGACGTCATATAAGTATATGAGACTTTCGAGATACACGAAAACTCCATTCAATTCTTGATGGAAACAGAGTTTTTGTAAATTCTCCCCGAAATTGGAAGATCATTTTCCATTAGCTAAAATTTCATTCCCTAATTCAATCATACCCTTTTAAAAAACAATCATATTCAAAAGGGTAAAGTACATTCACCTCAATTGAGTTTTTTTTTTTATAAAAATAACACGAAAACTCTCTTTAGCTTTTGACTAGACATTAAACTCCTTTATTTATTTCTTCCACGGACACTCAATCCCCTTAAAGGATAACACCATTGATGATCTGATAACACTCATAACTAGACATTCATTAATATTAATATCTCCTATGTTCAAAGGTAGAGGTGCAATTATTTGGATAATCTATTGCTGATCATTTTATGATACTTTGCAGCATTCTACTGCTATTGATTTGCTTTTGCATGGTGTTTTAGTCGGAACCATTTTTAAGGCCCTTTGATGTTTGTTAAGAAATTTAAACCCAAGGTTGAAAAGTCATTATTAAAAGAGAAATATATACTACGTCATATATTTACTCTATATAAACTAGAAATATGATTGAATTCTAGTAAAGATAGCTTTGTTAAAAAAAAAATGGCTTCAATCATAAACCAATTATCTTCATTTTAATAGTTATTTTATTTTGCTTTTTAAAATCAATTTCACAAACCATAGAATCAATTCTACTGGAAACATTTCTTTTCAACTAATTTCCTCTACCTTTTTTTTTTTTTTTTGGTTAACTTGGTCTGCATAGCAGCTAGATTTAATACTGTTAATAACTTTGGTTAACCGAGTGTGTTTGATTGAGTATTTTCATCGAGTTCTAATAAAGTGTCACTCAGTAAAACTGGTCTTCAGTGGTTTTTCTATGCCATAACCAATTATTTTTACAATAAACTTTACACATAACAAACCCAAAAATAAAATACACACATGACAACAAGACTAACAACTAAACAAGTCCAGCTGAGGTAAGATTGATAAGTGCTTGCTTAATTCTCTCTACAGCTGCCTGTAGGGTAGGAAGTGATGCTGCATAAGAGATGCGAATGCAAGTATCGTCTCCAGATGCACTCCCTGGCACTAGTGCGACCTGCAGACAAAACACAATGTTACAGCTACGTAGCATCGACAATTCAAATTGAAGAACATTCTGCTTATAAAATATCGCAATAATCTTGAATGTCGTTATATGAGCATACCTGGCCTTTATGCAACAAATATTGACAGAGAGACTCAGAATCCTCAATTTTGCCAAAACCTTCAGCTTCTCTTCCATAATAGGAGCTGATATCAATGAATAAATAAAATGCTCCCTACAAGCGGAAATAAAGCATAAATTTATGAACAGAATAGCGAACGGAAGAGAGCAAAACATGGAGAATAATTATTAAAGGAATAGGCAAATAAACTAGACGGATTCACACCTGTGGTTCGGATATTTCAACACCATCGATTTCCCTAAAACTTTTAACCAAGTAATTCCTTCGTTCTCTAAATGCTTTCACCATGGTAGAAACAACCTCTCCACCAGCATAGCCTAGTCCTAATGCAGCAACTGCAGCTTTCTGAGATATACTACTGGCCCCCGAAGTAAACTAAATTCAATAAGATATGTCAGCTACTAAAAACTGCACATAATATAATATCAAAAATAACCAAATGTATGCACCGAAGTTTCTTAAAGTTCACTCTCAAATAACGAATATGGTTAAACTTAAAGGGCTAAGAACCTTTTGCATGCCTTGTAGCAAGAGGAAATCAAGATAAGATGAAGCTTAGAATACGGCTTAACAGATGTTGCAAGTCAGCATACCTGACTTTGAATCTTTCCACATGCTGAAATAAAATGTTTCGGGCCTGCAATATAACCAAGCCGCCAACCAGTCATTGCAAAGGGCTGCAGTAAAAAAATTAGAAGCCTTAGGATCATCCAAGTTTATTTCATAATTTATAACCATACTAGGAGATGCAACATAACATTGATTAACAGATAAGAATCACTTGATATTTATCTATAACAGAAAGAGAAAATGACATATGGACTAACCTTAGAAAATCCATTCACGGTTAGAGTTTTACCCCACATCCCCGGTAAAGATGCAAAGCTAGTGTGTGTTGCTGGTGCATAAATTATGTGTTCATAAATTTCATCAGAGATAACCTGCACAAAACAACTTTTAAGATTTTAAGTGGAACTACATTTAAAGATGAACACATTGAAGCCCTTGTGATCCCATCAAAGAAGTATAGCTTTACCAAAAGCCTTGGGTGCTTTGCTACAATATGGGCTATCTCTTCAAGTAATTTCTTTGGATAGACAGATCCTGTCGGGTTAGACGGCGAACAAAGAATAAGCACTCTTGACCTTTCAGTAATTATGGATTCAAGAAGTTTGGGATCTAAAAGGAAATTATCAGATATCGACGTTGGAAGGATAACGGGTGTTGCATCAGCCATCCTTGCCATTTCTGGGTAACTAACATAGAATGGAGCTGGAATAATGACCTGAAATATTGGTATCATAGATCAAAGATGTCATAATTAGAAAAAGAGAAAATAAAATATATATAATAAGTATAATGAAGTTAACCCCTTTACTCACCTCATCTCCTGGGGAGCAAACTGCAAGCATTGCTTGAGCAATACTCTGCTTGGCTCCATTACTAACAATAACCTGATCAGGAGTATAAGCAATTTCATTCTCCTCTGTAAAATCAATCAATTTTGGCATATTGTCAAAATCAACATCTCATTAATCGGTCGAAATGAAACCATATAATAGAATCAAACTAACCTTTTAGTTTATGACAAATTGCTTGGCGCAATTCTAAAGTTCCCGCATTAGGGGTGTACCTTGTTTGTCCTTCATGTATTGCATTAATCCCAGCCTATATTACCATACAAGGTATAACACTTGGTCCATGCTCCAATAAACAACTTAACGAAACACTTATTAACAAAAGCATATTTCATATAAGTGCTCGTGTATAAACGATTATGATAAAACAAATGGTTCAAAAAAAAAAAAAAAAAAAAAGATAACATGAAGTCAAATCGTTTTAGTATAAGCAATAAGGTGTTTTCACAATAAGCTATGCTCTAGAGTTAATGGACATAAGCTAAAAACAACTCAAAGACTCATCTTGTTTCCATAAGCTAAGCAGACTTAAAAGTGGTTATGCTAGTAAATAAGTCAATCCAAACAAAACTTATATCATCATTTTAGAAGAAAAAAAAACTTATGAAGCCGAGTACATAGTACGGGTGCGATACGACACGAATAAGTGATACGAGAAAGGTTTGAAATTTAAGTTACAACGATACAACCTAAATAAGTTAAGAAAATTTTAATATAAAAATTGTATACATGTAAAATACTAGCAAAGAAGATTCATTGATGATTGTTAAAAAAAAAAGACAGAATTTGAGGAATTGAAAATGAGAATGTAAAGGGGAAAGACCTGAGCTATGACAGCAGGTGAATCAAAATCAGGCTCACCAGCCGCCAAGAGAATAACTGGAACGCCAGCTTGAACAAGAGCGGTTGCTTGATCGGTTATAGCCACAGTCCTTGAAGGTTTCACAGCATTGACACGTGGACTCAATGAAATATCAACTTCTAAATCATCATTATCAGAAACGGTTTTTGACTTCACAGTTATTCTTCCTCTTCTGTTCTGGTCCACCCCAACAACATATTTTACGGTCTTGTGAGGGAAGGTGGAAAGGTTTGAGCAGAAAGAGACGTGGAGAGATTGGTGAGGGAAAGAGATTCCACACGTGGTGTTGTTATATAACATGTTGGTGGCCATGTTAGAAAGATTTTGAAGGTAATTTGAATATGAACCTGGACTGCAGAGACTTGTGATTATGAAGACAAGAAGGAAAAGAAAAAACTCAATGCAAGGAAGAGGAAACCTTGCATGCACCCTTTTATTGACTCAAACTCTTGCAACTTAATCGGAAGTCATGGTTCAAATCTAACACCAATCAAATATTTTGTGAGTGAGCTTTGTTACACATTGCAATTCTAACCGTTCGATGGATTAGTCTATTCAATTGTGGTGAAGATACACAGTCCACACCAAAAAAATAAAAAATAAACGACAATACTCACTTAATATATATCGTTGGATGAATCCAACGTAAAATAGGAGAAATTGAATCCCTAGTTAATACTTAATTGCTTTGTAAGGTAACAACGATTTGGGAGGAAAGGAACCTTAAAGTAAAAACACTTCATTGCTTATAGATGTTGCTCAATGATTTCATCTTCTTAGAAGATCTCAATTTTATAAGGATCGAAAACATGGTTAACTTCAATTATAAATGTTAGGGTTAAATTAATGTTTATCAAACAAGTACTAGTCAAGTATTTATAAAAATTATAAACACATTGTTATTTGTCTTTTTTACCGTATACGATAATTGCATATGTGAAGGGAGAAAAAAGCCCAATGCAAAGAAGTTATTGGGAATTTGTATGAGAAGAAGAGTCAGAGGGGGAGAGTGTTTGGTGGATGGAGAAGTGGGTGGAAAAGTTGGTGAAATCTAAATCTTGGCTGCTTTAGATTAATTCAATTCAACTTTTTTTAAATAAATAAAAGGCTAAAGTGTATTTTTCGTCTTTTAAGTTTTAAAATGTTGCGATTTTAACCCCTTATTAAAAAATGAAAATTTTACTCCTTCATTTTACAAAACGTTACAAAGCTGCTGAGAAGACGCCACGTGTCTCAAAACAGGGTGTCAAAATTGAAACTTTTTGTAAAGATAAAGGGTCAGAAGAGTTTATTTTCCTAAAGATAGAGGGTTAAAAGAGCATATTTTCATGAAGTTAGAGAGTCAAAAGAGCGTATTTCCCTAAAAATAGAGGGCAAAGATTTCATTTTTTTAATAGGAGGCCAAAATCGCAACATTTTAAAACTTAGTGGACGAAAAGTGCACTTCAGCCTAAATAAAACTATGTCGTAGCTATTTCGTTGGTTTTTGTGTTAACCCTTAGGTTCTTAAGAGAAGATCTTCAAATAATTTAAAGTTTAAACTCAAGGTAAATAAAGTATGACTAAAAATTGTTTCACGTTGAAATTGAATCCTGGTTGTTGATTATGAAATGGAAAATTTGGATAAAAAATCGGATGTTTAAAACTATGATCTTAACGAGTTGTTACTTTTATTTTTGAAGGAATGATATATTGTTTTTTTTTTACTAAAGCATACTTATCTAAAAAATTGTATGAAAGATACAATTTAGCATCAACTCCAACTCATAAGGCTAATTCATGGATTTCTGCATTAACTTGCCTCCTAGAAAACTCATTGAATATGAATAATTTTTGTTTGTTTTTGGTTTTGAAGGAATGAATAATTTTTGTTTGTTTATGTTTTTGAAGGAATAATTGATTTTGTTTAGATAGTTAAAGTATAATCATATATAAAATGAAAATATACACACTCCATATGGATCAAATTCTTCTGGAAACCATTTAATTTCGAATAATATCCCACACTTTAATATGTTTTTGGTTAAGTTGTGTGATTTCTAAAGCCGGGAGATTTATTAGTGTTGATAATTTAGTTAAGTGTGTGTTTGTTTAAGAGTAAAAAAACAACAACATTGTCCTTCTCCTTTAAGAGTAAACACAAACATATTACAGATAACATACCCAAAAATAAAATACACACATTACAACAAACAAACTCACAACATACTAAACAAGTGCATTAGAGGTAAGAAGGATAAGTGATTTCTTAACTCTCTTTACAACTCCTTATGGGAAGTACAAAAATAATTTTTACTACGTTATTTGCAATATACAACAAATCTTGAAAACATATTCACATGAACCATAGTCTCTATTTTTTAAAAAAAGAAATCAAAAACGAAATTTCCCACGAGGAGTCTTATTCTGATATTTCATAATACCCCTATATAAAACTGCCCTATTAGGAGGCATAGTTTCCTCTAATTTGGGCCCACACCCACATTTCTCAGCATTCTTCCTGACCAAAATTTGTTCAGCCTTCACCCTTTGTGCCTTTGTCGCATTTCTATGATTATTATTGTTACTCTTGTTCTTCTCCATTAGAGGTTCCGTCACTTGTTTTGAAAACCGCACCTTTTTCTTTGCTTGATGTTTATCATTCCCTTGCAAAAACAAATTAAAACACTATGTCATATAACTATAAGAAATTCATAATTCAAGTGAACAAATAATAGAATGAAAATAATACCGTGTAACTTTTTTTGGCCGTGTGGATATATTTCAAACTCAAATTTCTTCATGAAATTAGATAGTATACGTTTATGAACTTGATGTGCCAATAAAACCATGCTTCCGGATACAGCAAAAACAGCCATCACCCCAAATCTTATTGAATTCTCCATATTTTTCCAATTTGTTAAATGGGCTATCAGAATTTGAATTGTGTTATATGGATATATGAATGTAAACATTACGTGTCATCCAAGAAAAAAACATGGGAATGGGTAGGTGAGATTTGGAAGACTTAAAGAGAGGAAGAATCATTTTGCATATGCAAGAAAATGATATGATGAAAGAATAAGACGGAAAAGAATGACCGAGTATCTAGTGATTGTTGGTAATTGGTGATTTATATGGGAAGAGGAAGGGACCATATTCACAACACAAGAATCTATTTGATTGTTTGTTATCTATTTTAATCATGAAAAATCTAATTGATGCCAAATCAGAAGGAAAAAACAAACCTTATATAGTTTTTGCTATTTTGAATCTATCCATAATTGGCTAAAATGGGTAAATTAAGACCATCCATAGATCATTTGTCTTTTACGCAATATTCATTTTGTTATCTTTTGTTATTCTTTTATCCTTTTAAATAATTAACCCCTTTATTTTTAATTAAATTGAAGTTGATGGGCATGATATTGCTATTGTCATCATGTGAAGAGATTAGGAGACATGCTTATGGAGTTTATGGATCATCTTGCGGTGAGTGACATTAAAAACTTTGGCCAGACTCTACCCTCAAAGCAATAATTATCAATCAAATTGATTCTACCAAATATAAAGTTTATATTTTCCTTGGGAATTATCGATCAAATCGACTCATAATCGATCAATTAGTGTAACTTTTTAAGATGCCACCACCGAAGGTAGTAAAAATAACAGAGGTCTTGCTAACAAGTGTGTGCGCTCGGGACACTTGTGCTTCTCTAAGGGTCTCACCCCATTCACTACCCCGTGATTTCTTTACTCACCAATACTTGATACTATCATGTGCAACACCATAACCAACCACAATAATAGCATGTTGGTTATGTTTCACGTTTGTGATTGTATTCCGTGTGAACAAAGGTGACATGAAAACCACCTTTGAAATGAAGAAGCTTTGCTAGTTTCAGCATTGGGTTTATGTGAGCTTGTGCTGGAAATGGGGAACATTCTTTGAGTTTGTCTTCCCCAACACTAGGTATTTTATAGGTGAAATGGGACATAAACTGACGCATATTTATTTGCAACAACTTTGATGAGTTCTTTTTCACTATTAACAGGAACTTTCTAATGCCCTTTGATTTTGCTACATGTTTTGATTGTCTACTTCTTTGTAAGGGAACTTGCTTTGTAACAGAGAGGAGTACAACAACATTGTCTTTTTTTTCTCTCTACATTAAGTAGAACATTGTTTAGTAAAAATTAAAAAATCATGAGTCATTAGATAATTAAAACTTCCAAAAGTATGAAAGTATAAATTTTGTCATTTCCCCAATCCAACAACTTCACCTTATCGTTTAACAAATACAAGAATTGCAAATATGAAACAATCTTATGGAAATGAAATGAAATAAAGATTGCATGTGTGTTTATTCAAAAACAATCAATCTGTAGAAAACAACAATAAAAAAAAATTCTTCTGAATGCACACAGCTAAATTCTTCTTAACAACAATATATATTTGTGTGTGTTCGCGCATGCGTACGTATCAAATATTCTTCTAAATATTTTGGAACACAATCCGAAATATTTTGGTTCGCAATCTAAAATATTATGGTATTTGATCTGAAATATTTTAGTACTCAATCTAAAATATTTTGATACTTGATTTGAAATATTTTAGCACTCAATCAAATATATTTTGGTACTCAATATGATACATTTGGTATTAGATATAATATGTGAGTTACTTGTTCTCAAAGTTTCTTATAGAATAGAATAGTTGTGGATTTTCTCTTTAAATACATAGCTCACATATTTCATTCCATATACCAAAAAAGGTTTTTGAGTTATCAATACTTTTTCTTCTCTTCCCCCTTTGGTTTGTGTTAACATGATGTTCTTTTATTCCTATTTCTGTCCCTTCGAAATCAAGAGTGTCGAAATAATGTCCATTCGGAATTAAGAATGATTTTAAGAGCATAGTTCATTCAACAATTTATATTCCTTTGGAATAAAGCGTACTTTTATGATCATAATCCCTTTTGAGATAGAATAAAGAGTATTTTTAAGATCATAATCCCTTTTGAGATGCAATGTCCCTTCGAAATTAAGAATGACCTTAAGAGTGTATTCTCCTTTGATGTTTTTAAGAAGGTAGAGGTTAGAAAGACGGTAACACGATGTTTGAGTGGTCGTAATACCTTAGTAGAGTGATCATAGTACCATAATTGATTGATTTCAATATTAGTTTGAGTGTCATATTGGAGGTGTATTTAAGAACGGATCCTATAGTACAATAGGACTCTCATACAAATAAAGATGGATTGTTTAATCTTAAAGGCGGCATTAGGAATCTAACGTTTTTGTTTGGATCAATTTTTGGTATAAAAAAACATGTCCGAACCAATGAAATCTTCATCAACTCGGTTTATTTTACAAAAAAGAAACCAAACCAAACTATTCGGTTTGGATCGGTTCGGTTGAAAATACAATTAAAAAAAAAAAAAAATCATATTTTCACAATATACCTTAAGGGTAGTTTACAACTCTTGTTTTCTCATTGCTTCGTTTGTTTACATAAGTAGATAATTGTTTAGTAAAAAATAATGAGTCATCAGTCTCTAGAAAATAAAACAAGTAAAAATATGAAAGCATGAAATTTGTCGTTTCGCCAATCCAAGAACTTCACCGTATCATTCAACAGGTGCGTTTATTCAAAACCAATCTGTAAGTTTTAGGACCAGAAGAGTCATGTGCAATTTACAGTACATTTATGACAATCCCTATTAGAACGAGCTGACAAGAATGAATAATGGAAGAACATGAGAGGGAATTTGTGTTTAGTAGCAAAAACAACAGTGTCAGTTCAAGCGACTTTAATTCTACCCGGTGGCCTTTGTCCGGGGGTCAAGCTGTCTTAGCACTTTCTACTCTCCAGTGATTTTTGGCAGCTCATTCTTTTGAACAACATTTATTTCAAATTAAATGTTCATTTTACAATTATGAACATTTTCAAAACAATTGAACTATTTCCCTGCGTACAATTTAGTATAATTTATTATCAAATATTTCATATGCTTACAAATAAATTCACAGTAGTTTTAATAAATTTTATAGAAATGAAAGCGGATTACGGTATTTCATCGACATTTCAAGAAAACGGACTATAATATGGATGGAACTACTGATCAAAGAGCAACTGTGTAAAGTAGCATTCCCAAAAATAACAACATTGACTCCGCCTATTCGAAATGAACAAACAAAGGGCGCAAAGTACCAACCTTCAAATCATATAAAAGAAATTCAAATTAGCTAATTGTTCATTTAATGCATATAATGACATTGTTGTTGCTATTTGAAAACATAGACAAAATTGGACAGAATATATTTCAAACGTATAAGAAATTTAACAGCTAAAAAAAAATCAAGGATGAAAAAGTTTGGGCAATCAAACGTTGCAGTAGTTGCAAGTTCGCAACCTTTATCAAATGGGTTGTGAATGACCAAGGAGAAATGTGTTTGGCCTCACAAGCATACTTGATGCTTAATGCGAAGAGGTGCTACCACTTCTGGAATTACTTTTGCGTCTTCGGTCCTGAAACATCATACACTTCATTTGAGAAATAGATCAACTTGCAGGTGTTAAAATGAAAAAAGTTGCCTTGTAGTAATAATTAGAATATATATTTCAATTACAATTTCTTCAGACGAGAATTTTAAAGTAAGGTGCAATGAACCAGATGGAATTTCATTTAAAAAAAATCAATTGCTGTGAAATGTTAGAAACAGACGATTTTATCAAAAAGAATGAGAAGCCAAACCTCTCTAGGTATCTTATATTTTTCCAATTCAAGCATGGATCACATGATTCATTTTTGGTCTTTTTTCAGAATTTGGATCAACGCATCTCAAAGCAGTCAAATGAGCTCGTTTTAAGGGAAGGAACTTGTTGATGGTCTCAATGTTTGAGTCCACCACCTCTTTGGTGTACCTATTACCTACCATTAACTTACTCAGTCGACCAAGTTTACCCACAAAAATGCAAGATATGTATCAGCAAATAACCCAAATGATAAGTCATGAGAGTCTGCACAATCCAAAATATAACAGACAAGAGTGCTATGGAAATAACTATAGTTGCAAATTACTTACTTCAGGGGAATTTTTAATGTATCCTATTCTCCACATTCAAAATGCAAGATATCTACTAACAATAACAATATGCATAACAACATGTGCATCAAAGTCTTCAATAATCTCTTTACAAGTAGGTTACTAATGACACACCTCGGCTGCTGAGCGGTTATAATCCACAGGATCTCTTCTAGTAATTGCTCTGCGGAGCAATACACCAAAAGCTATAAACATCACTATTCTTGTTTAGTAAGCTCGAATTGGCATTTTCAGGAGCCACATATCTGAAAAACACAACAATCATTAAAAGGAGAACACAATTTGCCATGTTATGGTGAAATGATAGCAATTGACAATTGTATAAAATACCATTAACGATTAGATTAAATTAAATTAATCTAAGAGAATAAACTATTCCAATTCTCATTTTGCAGCAAAAAATACAACAAAAATTGGTCATTGATTTATTGCTCCTGGCCAATTGAAGAAAGAACAACATAAGAAAATTTCATTAAAATAATGAAACAAACAAGTCCTAAATCTGTAGCATAGAGCTTACTCAAAAGCACCCATCACTCGAGTTGTAATGTGACTTTTTCCGGCACCAAGACTTGGCTAGTTCAATGTCAGAAATTTTTGCATTGTCATCATCAATTAGAACATTAGTTGACTTAATATCTTGATGGACACATTTTGGCTCAATTTCCTCGAGCGAAAAAACCAGCATGCAATATAATCATGAATCAAGAACAAAAGTTTTTAATTTCTACCAAAACAAATCAGGGACATGAACTAAATGATCGTACTCTTTAATTAGTTGTTCCAAGAAGAATTTTAACCTGAGCATCCCATGTAGCCATAGCTGCAAACTGAAATTAACGGGGAATTTTAAGGATCAAGAATCAAGATTATACTAACCAATACTCAGTAGTGTGCAAATTTACCTAGAAATAGACAACATTTGCAGCAATCAATATATTTGTTAAGATACAACAAATTTCAACATAGTGGTTGCAAAAGCTCTCAAGCTATGTCAACTCAATGAAATGGCCAAAAACAAGATGAAATTATGTTGAAATTAGACACAAAGTCACAGAATCAAGAGCACGTGCACTAAGAGACACAAAAATGTAGGTGAGGATTACCTCTTTGCTGATTCCAAACACACAGACACGCACATTTTATGAGGGATATATTGACTCCAGGAGCAACTTTTTGAGTTACTCCAAATAACTACCCTCCATTTTATTTTAATTTGATGTCCTGATTAATTGTTAATTCATGTCACATTCTGCTCTATTATTTCCTTGTCGTCGGTGATAGGTCTTCTTCCTCCCACACCATATTTAAAGAACAAGGTTTTTTTCTTACAAAAATAAAATGCATGAAGCAATTCAATTCAGTAGTAATTTCAGTTGTATCGAAAAGTTATTTTCAGATCTTCCACAATCACCTCACCTCTTCAACCAACATTTTGGTACAATAAATAAAACCTGAGAATTCTATACTACTGAATTACAGAATGAAATTACTGAATTCTAAAAGAAATGCTAAACAATTGCAGAGAAAAGTCATTGGATTTTATGGATCAAAATTCTTATTTCAATTTCGTCAAAGTTTAAAGCTTTTGGCAAAACCATTTAGAATGTAGAATTCAATGACATAAAATAGCACCATGTGAAACGAAGAATTAAAGGCTGTGGTAGTGCAATTTGTTCATGTTTACCGATAATTGAAGAAGACCTAACACTGTATTTTTTTTCCAAGCACTGCAACAAGGGAATGAGAGTACACACGCTGGATGAATCAATAAGGACCATTAGATTAAAATAAAATGGAGGGTAGTGATTTGGAGTGACTCAAAAGACTCTATCTATCTATCTAGCCAAATTTTTGTGAAATTCAAATTGAAATGGTCATTAACTATTTAAGAATTGAGGGGTAACCTATTATAGCTTAAGGATCTTACATAGTGGAGCTTTGTCCTATTCCCGAGGCTCCAGAAGGATGAAGCTAGTCAGTTTATTTCCATGCAAGTACCTCTATACATTTCATAAATTCTACATATAAGAATCTAGGATTTTTTTTTCCATTTTCAAATAAATAAATCCTGAATAAAAGCTTAGATCAGTGAACGGTGAAAAGCTTTAGAACTGGATAAAATAAATAAATCCTGCAATACAATTAAATACATTTCCAATACTCACTGATTATTTAGTAGCTTCTAAATATTCTCCTTCACCAATAATACTGTCTTTTGAAAACTCGTTTATTGCAATTTTTAGATCCCTCAATGTAAACCAAGCGTTCCCATCCAAGGTAAGAGAACCGATGAAGACCGGACAAAGGCGATGGTGAAGTTAAAGAAAGCTTGTGTGCATACCCGGTTGACTGCTATACTCCCCATCCTTTGTTTGACATTAAACTTGTCGTAAAGACTCCTTGACATTAAGCTAGCACCAAAACCAAGATGAAATCAGACACAAAGTCACAAACAATCAAGAGCACATGCACAAGAGACACAAAAGTGTAGGTGGGGAAAACCTATTTGTTGAAAACTGATCAATTCTAATCTCTTTGATATCTTCCAAAATGGATAACTTGTGGCTCAAGAGAATCATGTCATTGACTTCTTGGATTTCTAAACCAAAAGAATATGTCTTCTTTGACAATCTCCAGCTCATATCAGATGCCAGTTAACTGCCGTAGTGGGAACATGCTTAACCGCTAGTAAAGCAAGTTCCCTTTTCCCAATAGGATCAACTTGTCAAATTTGTGAAAGAGTCCACTAGATGGCTGATGGATTGTTGACTTGTTGTCCCCGTAGTTTTACTCACCTGACATGACAGAAGAATAAAAAAGTCACAACTTTTACCCAAACAAATAACTGTCATCACTCCTTACTGCTTGTGAGAAGTCCCTGAACGTCCATTCATTGCTAATTGTGATTCCTTTTACAGTAAAAAGACACAGTAAACGAACATTATCATGAATGCATCACAACTAACCTAAAGACAGATAAATGTGAAGACTTCAAAAGCAGAGAATCTAAATCCATGCACTTGACTCATACAACAAGCCGACTTGCGAACCTGGGGCCCTTCCCAAAACAATAAAAACAGTAAGATAAAAAATCAATGTGAAAATAAAAAATCCTATCATGTCCATTAATTTTGAAGTTATGTGTGTATACATTTGCTTTCTATAAAAATAGGTCTGTATAAATGTGTATCTTTCCCGTAAAAAAGAATAGGACTGAATCTATATACACCTACAAAAACTAGAACGGGGGATACCATAAAAAAATTAAACTAACAATCTTTTTTTAGTACAAAACTAAGAGTATAGGACTATCTTCAAGATATTGCAACCTCAAAAAAAATACTAAGATGTTGCGGCTCAGGTTTGCATGAGTAACACAAGTCATCATCTTCAACGAATA
The DNA here is from genome assembly GCF_003473485.1 of Medicago truncatula. Classification (NCBI taxonomy): domain Eukaryota; kingdom Viridiplantae; phylum Streptophyta; class Magnoliopsida; order Fabales; family Fabaceae; genus Medicago; species Medicago truncatula. The sequence goes on from NC_053048.1 coordinate 50,537,789, forward strand.
CGGGTGAAATTAGCAAAGGGCTCATTATATGTCTTTGGCGCTGCGGCTTTGCATGCTTCTGCTGGGCTCCCAAAGACATTCCAAAATCTAAGAGTTTCATCTGCAGCCGCAGATGCCACTGTACACCCATCTGGACTCTGCGCCATATACAGCACCCTCGAAGTGTGACCATTGAGATCTGCCATTTTCACCATAGAAGGATACTTCCAAAGGGTAAGCTGGTTCTCGGTGAAACCATGTGAGCTAAGTAGCTCACGCTCGTTCTGGTTCCATAGCAGAGCACATACTTGCGATCCAGTGTCAACAGAATTCAATCTCGCACCAGTGTGTGTGTTCCACAGCTTAATGCAATGATCACCTCCACCTCCACCAGAAGCCAGTAGATTACCCTGAAAGGGACACCAAGCCAGTGCCTTCACAGCAGCTATGTGTTCCTCAAACCTGTGAAGCCATCGGGTAGGTGAATTTGAAGAAACCACGGATCTATCCCATATGTGAACAACATTATCGTTTCCACCACTTGCCAATTGTTGTCCTGAGGGTGACCACTTGAGCCCACAAACCTCCTGGTTGTGTCCCATGTATGTTTCAACGATGTGAGATCTCACTCTAACATCATTGTTTACAACTTTACCATCCATTCCTCCTGTTGTCAGAATATGGTTGTTCCAAGCCAATGAACCCACTCTTGCTCTGTGTCCACCCTTCATTGCCCTTAGCTTCAGTCACCAAAATAAAACCATACAAAACATGAGAATTGAGGAAATTTTCAAGTTTGAATTATGAAACAATACAGAGAATGGTTAAAAAAATTAGGACAATATTTGTATACTTTTCTTATGGTACTGTTTGTACTGTTCTCCTATGCTCTAATATAGTAGGACATACTATTAAGCGTAATTTAAAAGACGACGAGTACATTATTCCCCATGTGCATGCCAGAGTGAATTTGCATCTTTCGTATGATAAATAAACAACACATACAGCACCATAAACAACAAGGCCTGAACATTATTATGATATTTACCTGTTTACAAGCAGTGGTATCCCAGAGCTGGACATGGGAGTTGTTCAACCCAATGGCTAAATGGCGACCATCGGGGGCCCAGCTAACGCTTGTGACAGGACCATCATCATCATCTACAGTGACAAGCTCTGAAGTGGAGGAATCTGAAGCATTCCAAAGATAAACGGTATTTTCAAGGGCAATACTGACAACATTGCTGCTACCCCAGTCTAGCAAATTCAAGTAAAAGTCATCTAAGATATCAGGTGCGTCCAAGGTCCTCTCAGAAGTCTGCAAAAAAATCATTTTCACAAACACATTCAAAACATGAAAATCAAAATTGAAAGAATGGAAAGAATTAAATCATTGATTACATGATGATTACATAAACAAACAAGAACTTGAAAGAAATAACCTGAGGAATGCATCGTTTAGGCTTAGCGGATTTGGATAGAGGTGGAGGGGACAGAAGTTCCTTAGGGAAGAGCTCGACTGGTGTTGGAGGCTTGTTCTTGAAGGCCAAGATTCTGGTTCTGTCATGCATGTTGCATGCTTCAGCGAGTCGCTTCTGGTAGGCTGAACGAGATGGTGACATCAACGCTGGATTCTCTTTTCCTTTTCTACAACCCTCCATCATCATGTAGTGAGCGTAATCAAAATCCATCGCTGATCGGTTTGGTATGAACCTATCCAACTGTTTCAAAAAAACAAAACCCTGAATTGAGCAATTCTGAATCCATATAATAAAATCAAACGGAAAATAATTATGAGAAAACCCAAAATTAAGCAATTAAAGAAAACCCTAAAATTTGTACCAAAAAAAAACCTAAAAGTCAGAGATGTTTAAAAAAAATCCTGAATTGAGAAATTCTGAATCGGTAAAATTAAATCAAAGGGAAAACCCTAAAATGAGAAATGTTTTCAAGAAAACCCTAAAGTAATAAATTCTGAATAGATAAGGTAAAAATCGAACGGAAAAGAAATTGTGAAACACTAAAACCCTAAATTGAGATATTAGAGAAAACCCTAAATTGTTGACAAAAAAAAAAACATAAATTGAGAGTATCTGAATCGATAAAATAAAATGAGAAAGCCTAAATTTAAGAAAGCCCTACAGATGAGAAATTAGGGGCTTACGTTATCCTGAGAAGAATTATTTCGGTGGAGAAAGCGTTCTGGGAAAGGCGTTCTGATTTTGGTCTTTGAAGAAGAACTCCACGAACCCGAATCCATTGTTGAAGATGATCAAAGAAATCACCTACAAAAGATTAATCAAATTTCAGAGAATTAAACGGTAAAAGAACGAAAATCGAATGCAGAAAACAGTGGTGATGATAATAAGGGAGATGAATTGAAGCGTGTTGCGAATTGTGATGATTGATTTGCGCAGAAGAATGTTCAGAGTGATCGGAAGCTTGAAGAAGAAGATTTTGATTGATCAGAAGAATGTTATGAGAGAGAGAGAGAGAGTGAGTGCGTAAAATAAAAGTAAAACTGTAATGGTTGTGTTTATATGGAAGTAGCCGTTGGGGTTTTGTTTAACGGAAACCCTATTCACGCTGTAACGTTCTTTTTTACCCATTTTTCATTTTTCACTCTACGAAATGAAAATAGAATTTCATGAAAATAACCTACAACAAAATTTATTTGTAATCTTTTTAAATTGTCATAATTTTGTTTTAATATGTATAAATGACCAAAAAATTAAATAAGTAATTATTACTTGAGTAGACGAAGCAATTCTAGTAAAAAGGGTTCCTTTACTTTGACAGCCTTTTTAACATCGTGTTTGGTTGAAGGAAAATGAAAGAATTAAATAATTTTTAATATTTCATGTTTAATTTTAATTTTTGAAAGAGATGGACATGAAATAAATCCTTGCTTTTGTTCAGTATTGGTGGATTTGGAGTAGAGAATAGCAGATAATTTTATAAAACTATAACTACATTGACAAAGTTATATTAAATTTAATTGATATGCTACGTCACAAACAACTATTGGATTACTGAAAATATTTGACTTTTAAAATCTATTTAAAAAGTTGTACAAAAGATAATTTGTAATTGGTTTACATTGTAAAAAAATTGATCTCAACCGTGCATGAAAGTTATTCTTGTTTTGCATACCTTCCCAAACAAGTCACCTAACTAAATCCGTTCTTTCCCTTTCCATACCTTCCTCCTTTGAACCCCATTCGGACATACTAGCTTTCCAAAAGAAGAAAAATAAGAATCTATTCTCTAGATTCTCATAACTGATAACATTGAACGTGCTTTTGTTATTAGAACGTGCCAAATGAAATACACAAATATATACAAAAATTAGATGTAGCCAAACAAAGCTTTGGCACTTCATTTGGAAGTCCTCCTTATATATATAATAATATATATGAGCCGTCATTCAATATCACCCTTCTTCACAATTTGTATCCCAGCTAAGGTTGAATTTTCATCCACCGCAGAGAAAAATATGCCAATAAACGGTAACCAAAAACCATGGCTATTAGAGCAACAACCTCATTCATACCACTGTCAATTCTCATCCCATTGATGCTAGGTGTAATGTGTTCATATTGTACCTTGAGCAAAAGTTTGTATGTATGGTAGTTGAAAGATAGGTATCGAATCCAAGATATGAATATTGGGACTTTCTGTCAAATTTAGTAGAATAGAATGTGTCAATTACTTCATTAATAGAGCAATATCAAAGTAGTATATATTATTTGATATTTTCAACCTTTAACTAGTCCAGTAAATAAATCAACCAATGAATAGGAAAAGTGTTTATTGAAATTTTAAGCATTGATCCAAATAAAAAATATTTTTGAAATTTTAAAATCTCATTCAAAATAGTCTACCTATTAACTTCTATCGTTAGAAACTACTACGACGTGACACATAAACTGAACATGTTATATTGCACGATAATAAGATATTAATGCCAATTCATAAGATATGAACTTGCATAAGAAATTTAGAACATTACATGAACAAAGTTTTCATTAATTAAAAATTTACAGTTGTGAGTGTACTAATTACTGACAAATTAATCCCTTAAAGACAATTCATAATCAAATTATCCTTTGTTGTGGTGGACGTGGGAACAACATGGAGGAACCACATATTCAATCAATGTGTCATGCCATAGTCTCTTAACGATATAAGTTAATGGAAGGTCGATATTGACAAACATTTTACAATTTGTAAAAATCGTGAGCTATTTTGATCGACGCTAACAATTTCGAGAATCAAGTACCGTAATAGTAGCAGTATTGCTTATAAAAAAAAAAAATGAAATTGAATGGGAAAATGTCAAGATTCCATAAAACTTGATTTTGCATTTCAAGAAAAAGTGGTTAAGGCGTGTTCAAAAAAAGAAAAAGTGGTTAAGTTAAAAAATTTTACCTTTACAAAGAAACCCCCAGCCAACATAAAAGTCATGACAGTTACTGAAGCCAAAGTTGTTGCCCTTTTCAAGTCCATTAGTGTAGCTCCAATAGCAAGTCCAAGTCCCTATAGTCAGAAGTAAATTAATAACAAGTTAGCACTAATTAAACACTATTTTGGTTTATGTTATTTATACATTTACATTAACTAGAGTGCATAGCATACCTGAGCTGCAACAATGCAGAGAAAAACTGTAAGAATACTAAGGAAAAAGGACCCTGCACTGAGTCTCAGACCAGCCATGAAATAAACAACTAGGAGGAAAAGCACCGGTAATACAAGGTCTAGTGGAAGATCACTTGTAGTTCTAGCCACAAAGTATGCACTTAATCTGTACATATCTGATGCTCTTTCCTTATTCAACATGGCTCTCTCTTGAGGAAATGTGAATATTGCTGTGAACACAGGAAAAAATCCCCAAAACACCGCAATAAAGAAAAGCAATCCTGCCTACAATCAAAAAAGGTCAAGAATCAAGATTGTAACTTCCAACAAGGTCTTTTTTTTTTTTAATACAAGGTAAGTTTACTTAGGAGACAAGTAAAGTCTGATCAATGAATATTTTATTTAAATATCAAATTTGGATACTATCGAAATAATTCGATCTTAGCTGAAATGCATTAACCACTTACCTGATCTTGAAGACCCTTTGGGTTGCTAGCATCTGATTGCCACCATAGTAATCCAAGGATGACAGCAGTGGAAAGAACTTGTGTGATTCTCAACCAGCTAAAATAGTCATGTCTCCGTTCTTTGAATCCTCTGGAAAACAATATTAAAAATTGTTCAATCCAACTTGCTCCCCATTGTCTTTTACGTGAACGAACCTTAGACTTCACTTCTTCATCAAGTGGAATTGGAACCATTAGCTTTTTCTTCTCTGTTTCTGCTACTCGAGTCTCATATGCCTCCACTAGATACTGAGAAATATGGTAGAGTGCAATAAAGAAACAAATAAATTGTAAGAATGATCGTGTAACTATAGGATAGTAACAAACTTTAACTAACCTACAATTAATACAAACCATAGTCGGTGGCGCTAAATGGATAAGCTCTAATACCATATTAGAATTTTGAGTTGGGCTTAACTCGACCCATACAAACCAGTTTGTAAGGCGGTTTGTAAGGATGAGTTAGGCTCAATCTAAAAGCATAATATCAAAGTGTCTTTTCTAACCAAATGATAACAAAACTGATGTTCAGAAGTTGAGAATTTATTTACCTCTTGTATAACTGCAGCTGATGGTTTCCCATTAAAAGTTTCAGTTTCAGCATTTCCCATATGCACTTTATCATTTAACTCTGATGGTACAGAAATATCAATCATGTTTCCATTTGCAAGGTCTAATAAAAACTCTGCTGGGTTCATGGTAATGAGAGGATTGCACCCTATAAGTTTGAAGTAGTCCATTGCTTCTGATGCTTTTCCAAAGTAAAGTAAGTTCCCTTTTCCCAAAAGGATCAACTTATCAAACTTGTGAAAAAGTCTGCTTGATGGTTGATGGATTGTTGTTATTATAGTTTTACCAGCCTGACATAATAAGACTAAAAAGTGAGCGATGGCGAAAATATCTAGCAACCTTTGCTAATTTCATTACTTCCATATTTTAACTGCCAAATGTAATCATCAGGATCTGGCAATGTGGTTGGTGCACAGTGTATATAACTTATAAGTGTTGCTAATTCTGAAAAACAGCGTTCGATTCTTACTCATAAAAAAAACTGTTGAATGTGGCCTAATGTTTTTTTATTTGATTTTGAGTTTTCCTTAGAAGCCTTCATATTATTTGTATGATCAAATTAGGATGATTTTGAATGGATAGAAATGGGGAACTCCATTATGTTGGTTTGAATCATATGAGGTAATCAGAAGATAACCAGAAATAGTTCAAGATACAACAGAAAGTCGAGATGATTCAAGAGAAGTTGAAAGCTGCTCATAGTAGACGGAAGAGTTAAAACCTTTAATGAATGTAAATGTCTCAATGGAAAGAGTGAAAACAAATACCTCAGCTATATCATGTAGCATCTGGACTATTCTCAAGGCTGTTGTAGAATCCAAACCAGATGTTGGTTCATCAAGAAACAGAAGAGAAGGATTGATTATAATCTCATTTCCAATACAAACTCTCTTCCTCTCTCCACCAGATACTCCTCGGACAAAGGAACCTCCTATCATAGTGTCTTGGCACCTATTTCCATGCATGATTATAACTTTTATAAGCTCATAATAAAAATATTTGAGACTCTAATAGTGGAAACATTAATTTACCTCTCCAATCCTAGCTCATAGATAACATCTAAAGCTCTTTGTTCCTTCTGCTCTTTGGTTAATGTTTTTGGCAACCTTAAACGAGCTGCATATGTCAATGTTTCTTTCACAGTTAGGTGAGGAAACAGAACATCATCTTGTGTCACAAATCCAATCCTGCCAAATTCATTCTTCAATTGTAAGTATATACCCGTTCAACACACGGAGAGAAAATCATCGAAAAAATATACGGTCAGTGCCTACCTGCTTTTTAGGAACTTGGAATATGGTTGATCATTGTAAGTTATAGAGCCACCAATATTTGGTTGACTTAACCTAGCTCCAAGTAGATTTAACAAAGAAGTTTTACCACCTCCTGAGGGACCCATCAATGCTAAAACTTCCCCTGGATTTACACAACCAGTGATCCCTTTCAAGATATCTTTTTCAACATTTGTTGTCATGCCTTTAATCACTATCTTGTATGTCACATCCGTGAACTGCACAATTCCATAATAACAATGTTAACTCATCTAGTGTCATCCGTCACATAGTTAAAATAAATTAAGCACAAAAGCTCAATGCACTAAACCATTTTTTTTAATTTGAATATTCTATCTAATTAGCTATTAATACGTTCATAGTCCATACCCTTCTTTCTCAGCAAAACCATGTTATAGTAGTTTCAATGTGATGATCCCTGTTGTGTAGTAGGCATAAAAAAGCATGGATTAAAGCAAGTACAAATATTTTAATACCTAAAACTATACTATGCTATACTTATTTCTCTTTGGTTAACCGGAAAGAAGGGGTAGTCTTGTACAATGAGGCCGCGTGAAATTAAACGTTGTACAAGACTGAACCTGACCGTGTGCTATATTATATTGTAGCGATGATTGTTAAATGAAGCTTCGTCGATGCCTGCCCAAGTTAAATAAATAGCACTAAATCAAACTCATGCTAGCTCTATTAAAGGTTTGAACAGTAGTACTAGCACATAGTGGTGTAAGCATGGAATGAACTATATATAAGACACATTTTTTTTACACTATGAAATGTGTTACCTTTAGATATATTGGCAGAGTAGGTTCTGTTTGAAACTTTGGCTTATGAATTCTAGCTTCAATATCCTCAGCTGCAACATTTTATAGTAGCATTTTACAAGTAGTTTACACCAGTGCAATTTTAATGAAAATGTAAGTTCATGATGAGTATGTGGTAATAAAACAAAATAGCAAGACAAATGTACATATCTAAAAATGAAGCTTCACAGGGATTGTATTGTTTTGCACTGAATGGTTCCAATTAAAAAATAAAGGTACAATATTCACAAGTCAAGGCCCCTGCATCAGGAAATCGAGAAAATTCCTCAAAAATGGGTTTCTACAACTACAAATGAGCCATGTGCATGTCCCCTGCATCAGTTGTATAATATAGGAACAGGACTGAACCAAAAGGTTCTTCTATCTATATAAAACTAGTCAAAGGTTCAAAGATTTTTTTTAGGAAAAGGTTTAGAGTTTTTTTTAACCCTGCGGAGGATCATGTAATCCGTAGTTAAGAAATTATTGGTCAAGTATAATTGTGAATATATTACCTTTGCCACCGATTAAGCATTAATAATTTCATTTAATTTTTATTTTATACATGGGTTGCCTCAATTGAAAGTAAGCATAACACTTCTTTTTAGCTCAAATCAAACTTTTAGTGTCTAATTTTGCGAGAGATTAGTTTTTTATGCTAAACATAATTTTTATTTTTATTTTAAAGAAGTTAAATTAATACTTTAAAATTGGCATTGAACTTGATACCTTAAAGAAGAGTACATTTTTAGGTCACATTTAAAATGGATTTTATACATTAATCTAAATTAAATACATACATTAAGCAAACAAATGTTGAGTGATAAACTCTAGAATACAAAAGTTTTAGCATTAGTCACCTCAAGCAAATAAAAATAGTAGCTACCCATGATTCGCACGTGAGTGGGGAAATGCATGAAACGTGCATGAAGTGATGATTGCAATATTGTTTATTTAATTAGACCGACGTTTCCTAAATAGGTGTATGTATGTATGGGTTGATGTGGGGACCATAAGAATAGATATATCATACAACTGGTTGGTAAGGAAAAGCACACTGGGACAACAGTGTATCACAATCTCATTACAACTGTTTTGGTCCTTTCGGTTGTAGCTTGTAGGAACCACTGTGAGTCACTTGTTTACTCTGGACCGTTAATCACGGGTTTGTAGTTAGAGGTGGTTGGTTGGATTGGACCCGACTAGGATACCTCCATTTAACTACTAAAATGGAAACTTGTCAACTACTACATGTTATTAGAAATGGGGAAAAAAGTTGAATGTTTTATCCGTATTTGTTGAAGAGTTTAATGAGTAAGTTGTGTTAGTCAGTTAGTTAGTGCATAGGTTTTTTTACACATACATTTAATTGACAATCACTGTACTTTTATATTTATCCTTTAATTTAACAACACATCATTTAATACATGTATAAAATAATTATACATTAATAAAATATATTAAATTTTTTTTTTTTTTGAATTCCCGTATAATCTTATAGTAGAAATAAAAGTATGTTAATAAGTATACTAAAGACATTACTTAAAGAATTAATAAAAGAAAAATTTATGTTGCAAATATAAGTCAAATATTTGTGAAAGTAACTGCATATTTTTTTATGTAAAAGTTGCATCTTTTAATTTCTTAAATGATAAATCTAAGAGTATTTGTTAATACAAATTTAGATAATCAAATGCTCTAGAGACGTTTGACATCTTTGAGTGTGGTATTCTACTTTTCACTATTTACTAGTTAAACTCTTTAGAAGAAGAAGAAAAAATCAAACCTAGTGAGATAAGGTTTGGACTAAGAAATTAATGTTTAAATATCAATAAATATTTATATTCCATTTTCTAACACTTTTGCATCATGATCAGATAAAAAGTTACATATTTTTACTCTAAAAAGGGGTTGCATACAATATTTTGAAACAATTGCATGTTAATATTGAGTTTATTGAGCACTCACAACCGTGTAAAGTAGTTTTAGACTGTTATCTAATAAAATCAATCAATTTACCATGTCATGCAAATAAATGTGGAAGAGTTAGTTGGCCAGCTGGTTTTGTGGAAGAGAACCTTGAACAAAGGTTTGATTTCCAAAAACACTATTTTAGGAAGGGGCAAAGAACTTTAAACTAGAGTGGAGATTAATCTCATAGTTGATCCAAGTGATCAAAATTTGTGGGAAAAGCAAATATCAACGAAATTATGGTGGTTTCCTATCAATCAATAAATAAGAGCAAATTCACTAATTAATTAGCTTCACATTTTCCATACGTGTTATTAACGGACACCCAAAATATTAGAAATTATGCTAATTAAGTGTTCCAATTTTTGTGTTTCTTTTTGGGAACCATGTTATCAAATATTAAACTTTTATATTTATACATATTTTTAGCATAGAAAAACATATTTACATTTAGTTACATTTTTTTTTCAAAGGAGTACAACATTTTAATTATATGATTATTAATACAAGTTTAATTTTTGTATTTAGTACTTTATAATTATATTATCCAATATATTTATTGACTTAGTCAAGCATATACTAAATGATTTGCTTTCTCATAATCAATCACCTCACTTCATCAAAATATAAAATAAAAAATCACCTCAAGATAGTAGCTGATCTTGTTCCACATATATACGTAAGTATATGTTGTGGTTGCCATATTGCCACACAAAAAGAGTTCTCGTTGAGCATTATTTTGTTCTTAAACGCAACATGATCTTGAAATCTCAAATGTATCAAACTCGTGAACATGATCTTGAAAAGGGAGTGTGAAAGCCTTTCATATATTGGTCTCAAATTTTTACACTTATTTTCTTTACTCTTTCAAAGTGTACGTTCTTAATGTTAAGAGTTTTTCATATATTGGAACATAAGATTAATAATTGTTGATATAGAGAAAATTAATTAATCAACTTACGGATATCTTCATCACTGAAGGGTTTGGAGTTAGAGATTTCATCAAGAGGAACAGAGAATCCAGTAAAGGAAAATGAGAGTCCCAAACTTGAAGCTCTACTAAGAGCAGCACCACTATTAACCTCATCCAAATCAACCTTCAAAGAAGTCTGGACACTCCTCGCCTTCCTTATGTGTGTATTTCTTCCACCGGGGGATGCCCTCCTTGATTTTCTAGTAAGACTCCCACTACCACCGTCCGCCACTCCGACCGACTCACTTGATCCCGGTGTGGACGTCAAATCTTCTACCACTGACTCTAGTTGTTCCGATTTCGTTCTCCATAATCCACTTTTTCCATCCTCCATGCCACCTCACTAATTACAAAACAAAAATATTAAACCAACAAATTAAAACAAATATTTCATGTATTTTATGTTACTTCTTGATTAGAGTTGTATGAAAATTAAATGAGGAAAATGATTGGATTTACCTTATAGTTTTTTTCCTCAGAAAGGAAAATGAGGACCAAAGCAGAAACAGGAGACAGTATTGCTTGAGAAGAAAATCGCGGGATTATATGAAAATGGAATGGATCTATAACAATCATGTGGAGCAAAACTCTATATAAAGGCCAGTTAAGAGGTTAGAGCTTTATGGATACAACTACCAAAATACCCTTCTAGTTGGGTCCTATATATATATATATATAATTATGTTATGTTGTGGTTTTGTCTACTCATATAATTGAGCACGTCTTTGTGATAAGTACTGAACTTGCGACATGAAAGATGTAATTACATGTATATCATGTATGATAATTGACCTTCCATCAATGCATGCTTGACCCAGCCATTATTTACCGTACACGTGTTAGGAACTTATGGTGTTTTTCATTTTCCATGCAATTGTAAGACTTTGGACACATCGTATGTGAAATAGATTTTTGTTGTCAAATAATCACACTATATATGAAACCATATTAGCTGGTTTTGATTGGTGAGTATGGCTCATAGGCACAAAAGATCGGTAAGGGGCGAGAGAGTTGAGCGACCGTCGTGACATTTGCTCCTATTCTTTCATATATATATATATATATGACTTGTAACACTGTAAATTAATCACTCAAGTAATAATATAGAACTATAATTGTTTCCAAATCAATCGTAAACGATTGTGTTCATTGTCTTGTGATTTATCTTTTTTATTATTCTTATGTTGCTAGTTGTTGTTCTAATAAAAATGTCTTTGACTCGTTTAATCAATTGAAAATTTGGACCATTTGATTTCAATCGAATGGCCTTCGTTGCATTGACGGCAAAGACCGCAATCTACAAGATTCTTTAACGGTAGGGAATCTCGGTCCCATATTTGTATGTTGTCTGTCAAATGGTTGGAGTTTTGACGTGACTCATGTCAAGTAGCAAAGCTTTTTGTATTAATGAAGGTTTGGATCAATTGATTCACGCTTCATTTCATTTCATTCATATAGCTGATGTATGTGCTAATCAAAGATTAAGAGTACACCTACTAGGGACAAATGCCATGTAATTTGAGAGTGAAGTTTTTTTTTAGCTAGAGTGTAGTTGAGTTGGGTAAGGATGGGCCAGCATGTGTCCAATTTTGTGGTTCACCTTTCATCCAAGATTACCGGCACAATAGGGAATTCATAAGCTGAATTATATTGACTTAAAAGCAATATTAGAAGTTGAGGTTTTGGAATTTTGCGTATAACAAAAATGTACGTTTTTCTTGAGTATATCCGTCGTATATGTATGTACCTTAACTAGGGTTTAGTTTAATTAATTTCATCATTCCAAATTGTACAGCTATTTGAGGATGAAAGATGATTAATGCAAGAAGCTGTCAACTGTCGTCCTCATCATCGTTCTTCCAATCCACTGTCTTTAGGTCCTCTTCCATCATTTTATGTTAGTGTCTAAGCTAAATTCATAAATTGGTTTTAAATTAACTTAGGTACATACTCTGTATTTGTGATTGGAGTCGAAATAGTTAGATTATAACGTGATATTAAGATACTGGCCCATTTCAATATGTCTAGATCGACATGATTCAAATACATTAATTCAAGTGCAATTAATTATAACTTGTGTTAAGGTATATTATATTTTTTTTGGTGGTCGGGGTTCGGGTTTGAACCCCGGACCTTACATATATTATGCATTGTTCCTATCAACTGAGCTAAGCTCACAAGGACAAGGTATATTATAGTAGTATATGTTATGTTACTAGTGTTTTGAAAAATTGTTACATTTAATTCTTTGTATCCTTTGTATTTTACTTTTAAAAATTAATCTTTTTTATAAAGTATAAACACTAAAATAAAAATAGATATAAAATAAATTTTAGCAATTAAAAACTAATTTAATAATAATATATAAAATATATATTAAATAAATACATTTAAATTACTAAATTCTAAATATTTATTTGCTAATTAAGTTGATTTTTTAAAAATAATTACACACTAACTGATATAAATTTAAAAAGTGGTATAATTTTATTACAAATTAAGAATGTATGTAATTTTACATTTATCGGGTAATTGAATCGCTAATTTTACGAAACATTTATGTTAGCTTATCCGCAATATGTTGGAATGTTTTATTATTTAATTTTATATTCCAATATCATTATGTGTGCAAATATCGTAAAAATAATTATATTAATTATTTATCATTTGTGAGCCTTAATTGATTAGTGATCAAATTAAGTAATAAGGTTTTAGATTTATAATATTTAATTAATTGATATGGACTCAATGAGTGGATGTCTGGATGACCCATTAACGGAATAACGGAAAACCCTAATGGTCACCCAATATAAAAGAGGTTATGGTCCCCAATATACCGTGCACGGCAAACTCTCTCTTCTCCTTCCCATCTGAAGAGAACTTTAGGCATAAAGGTACTGGTTGAGGAAGAACCAAATCAGTCGCCGCTAACCATATTTTGTGTGTTTCAGATCATCACCTCCTCTCTTTGTTTATCGTTGTTGTTGAGAGGATTGTTATCAAAGCTTCATCCAGGTATTCATAATACCCTAATTTTTAATATTCTTGATAAATCAAACATGTTGTAGATCCGATCATAATCATGTTCAATATTTTATTTAATTCCGCTATTGATTCATAATTATTGAACATGTTCTATGAAATCTGTTTTTATTAAGATCAAAAGGTGGTATCAGAGCGGTCTTCATGTTTCATCTATTGAGATTTTATACTCACGTGTATTCGACTAATTTTAAATTATCAATGTTCTTCATCTATGGCTTTATTAGTTGTTGTTTTGAACGAACCTTATTATGAAATTTGGGGCTTTTGATTTTCTTCGATTCTTATGAATCATAAATCAGTTTTTTTTTTTTATGAGGTGAATCGTTTGTTTTTTAAATCAGTACTGCTAAATGGTACGAAATATTTTCGCCCATATCACACGATGGCTTGTGTCTATTGATGATGGAGCAAGCGCTGGCTTGTGTCTAAATTCTCAAGAATTGAAAAAGAACTAAAATTATTACTAAAATATGTGACTCGGTGTTATATCATTGCACTGTCAAGAGTAATCATGATGGCTTTAAGGTTTAAATGATTTTATTTTTATTTTAATTTCAAAATTATAATAATAGTAAGAGTTAAAATATCACGAGATTTTAAGTTTAATCCTTAAAAAAAGTTATTCATTTTTAGTCCCTATTTATACTTTATGGGGACTATATTGAAGACTAAAAATATCCATTTTTATAAAAAGTTATTAAAATAAAGACTATTCTTAAAATTGCAATGTTATGGAGGACTAAAGTTGTCAAAAAAATGGAGGACTAAAGTCATCATTAAAATTTCATAGGGACTAATTTAAAAACTTGTAATTTTGTTGTGTTAAAGAGGTTCCATTGCCATTGTTAATATATTTTATTTTTTATTCTTAAAAAAAAATTTGTAATTTTGTAGGAACTAAAAAGAAGTAATCTTAATAATTATAATAATATTAACAATAATTTTTTACAGGATAAATGTAGATTTGTAAACCCCTCAAAAAAATGTGGATTTGTAAAAACAAAAACATTTAATTGTGCCCTCGTGTGATATGTGCGAAAATATTTCGCACCATTCCGCATTTTCCTTTTTAAATTTGTACTTGATTTTTAATTGGACGAACTTGCCTATTGATCTATCATCTATGCTATTTTTTGTTTGTATGCATTAAGAATCGTATATAAGATGTACATGGCATGTAATTTTATTTTGTTTTATTCCGATTCATTCATGGTCATATTATGTATTCGGTTAAAGCTTTTTTTTTTTATTGATGGAAAATTTGTTTATGCTGAAACTACATAAAGCTAATTTTATTACTTCATTTTGCCAACGTATATCATATGTGCCAAGCGTTTTCTTGATCATATATGTGCCGAGATTTGTTACTTATTAAACTGACTTGAAGGTTAAATCGATTAATTGATATTAAGAAGTGACATTAAATTGTTATTATTTTTATTTTGGAGACTTGTTTTTCAAAGTTTCTTGTGAATCCAGGTAATAGTTTATTTTTCATTAACTATGTGATTTTATGGTCTGTCACACTACTTTGAATATGATTTGTGTGAATTAAGGAGAAATTTCATAGTTTTCCTATTGCTTATTTGGATCCAGCATATAAGAACTATTAACAAATAAAGTTTGATTCCTATTTAGTGTTTGGAATCAGTTTTTTGTTGTTGTTAATATTGGACATTATCATGATTGATGAAGGTGTTATAAGGAAATTATTCAAGTCACTTGTATTTTTGAGATCCAATTTGTTGTATATACATGAATAAATAGTGGTAAATTTGAGTGTACCGGTACACCAAATCGATAAATTAACAATTAAATGAGTTGTTTTTCTGATAAAAAAGAATTATTTTCTATCATTGACAATTATAATAATCAAATCTTATTTATCAAAAGTTTCGACGAAATAAAATTTGTTTTATTTTTATTTTTATTACTCATAATAAAAAATATTTATTATTTTTTATAAGAAAATGTTAAAAATTTAATATGATTTTTATAAACAATGATATGACGTTTTTTCTTATGCAATGATGTTTTTTAAAATATAAATATTGGCAAATAGCTTTTTATTTCATAAAATGGTCGTTAATTTATAATTTATGGAACAAGAGTATCGATGCACCTCAATTTATGAGGTGTACCGTAGAAGTTTCTATAAATACTTGATATTTTGTATTTGAGATCGAATTGTAGGAATAACATATTCAGTCACTTTGAAATATGAAAGCTGTAAAGATCTTTAATTTTTTTTTTTGACACAATCTTTCATTTAGTTTAGAAAGGAATAATTTTGGTTATCATATACTATTTTGTTTGTTTTAAATTATATGTCACTTTACAATATCAATAAACAGTAAATATTTATTTTCCTATTGTGCTAATTACTATTTATTACTTTATCCTTTTTCAATTCTTTTAATTTACGTTTTCCATGCTATTAATAAATGATATTTTTGTAAAATAACTTATACTTACTATTTTTTATGGTGAGGTCTAGATTACCCTCTCTTGTTTAAGGGGTATTTACCTTTTCAAATATCAATTAATCAAAATGTAATATACAAATATAACATTAAATGTCAAATAAATTAGTCAATTTTTCTATAAAAAAAAATCAAGTTTAATAAGGTAACTTTTAATTTTGGGTTAAATATGTTTTTGGTCCTTATAAATATACCAACTTTTCGTTTTAGTCCCTCTAAAATTTTCCTTTAACTTTTAGTCCGTATAAAATTTTCAATCACTACTTTTGGTCCCTCTTTTAAAGTAAACTCATATGTAGAATTCATATTTTTGAATAAAATTTTTCTAAAAAAATTCATAATATTATAAGAATCTCCTTAAAAAAATTAGAATTTTTTAACAAAACATTAATTTAATATGAATTTTTTACGGTTAAAAATTCATATTAAATTTGTGTTTTGTTAAAAAAAATTAAATTTTTTTTACAATATTCTACACAATTTCATTAAAAAATAACTTAAAAATAGAGACTAAAAGTAGTGACTGAAAATTTTACAGGGACTAAAAGTTGAAGGAAAATTTTAGAGGGACTAGAACGAAAAGTTGGTATATTTATAGGGACCAAAAACATATTTAACCCTTTAATTTTTATTTAATTATATTTAGGTATACAATCTTAATTAATTTACACTATAGGGCTTGTAACAATTAAAATTTCACATCAAATTCAACTCATCATATACGTTCATAAATTTTGTTCCCTTCCAAAACCTAGGACACACATAACGTGCAATTTCTTCTTCATTCTTCTTCTCATTTTGATTGTTCAATTCTCTCGTTCCATAACTGCCGCCGTTTCCAATTATCCTGAGAATCGTTGTCGTCCGTTTGATTTCAGACATTGTGAGATCGCTATTGTTTTCAAAAGCTATATCCACGAATTAACGTTCACCTTATGAAATTCACGTTTGTATTAGCATTATTTATTAATTATTTATTTATTTATTTCACTTTGTCTTCTCTTCCATAGCTTTAACCGACCTCACACCGTGTTCACAATCTCAACTAATGTTAATTTCGGCAACACAAAATACACCAGGAACAAAAACAACATAACAACACAATATAATGATTTGAATAAAACAAATTCCAAAAGTAAATTTAATAATCAATATTGTACCAAAAATAAAATTAATAATCAATGCATTGAAGATCCATTTATCTTAATCAAACGCAGAATATGTGTAATAAAATACAATTTTATATAATCTCAAACAACTCAATCAAACTCAAAACCCAAATAAAAATGGAAGCATCATTGGAATACATGCCAAAGTTGAAAGTCACCACTGTCGCATTATAAGTGTGAAACGGTTGCAATCAAGTCAAGATAGTAGTGAGAAAGAAACGAAAAGGAAAAATCAAATCAAGAAGAAAAATCAAGTCACGATACCTAATGTGATTATGGAAACAACACTGATTCTCACAATGTCTGAAATCAAAAGGACGACGACGATTCTCACGATAATTGGAAATGACGAAAATTCTGGAACAAGAGAATTGAACAATCAAGATGGGAAAAAGAAATTGCACGTTATGTGTGTTATAGGTTTTGGAATGGAACAAAATTTATGAACGTATGTGGGGTGTGCTTGGTAAAAATAAGCTATAAGCTAGTTTAAATATGAAAAACTAGCTTATAGCTGATGTCTTATAACTGATAGTTTATAGCTGAAAAGATGGTTTATTAAAATTGAAGTGTTAGGTAAAATTAGTTGTTGAAGTGGCTGATAAGTATAAAATGACATAAAAGGACATGTTATATATATATATATATATATATATAGAGAGAGAGAGAGAGAGAGATTTTTTCTAATGTATTTATTTTTTAACATTTTAATTTATTGTTAACTATGTTTTGGATCCCTATAAATATTCAAACTTTTGGTTTTAGTCTCCAATAAAATTTCACTTGATCTATGCTTACTTTTTTTGTACATAAGAGGGCAAAAGTTCGTTGATCTCAACTTTTATGAATCCCAAAAATAAGAGGTAAGTGAAAAAAAAAATGTAAGCAATAATATATAAAATTTTACAACGTACCATAGGCTAGTTATAGTTAAATATAAAGCATTTGTTTTAAGAAATATATATAAAGCATTCATTAAAAAATAAAATAAAGCATTATAGTTTTTTTTTCATAGGAGAAAATGTGGCAGTTGTTTTATTAAAAAATAAGCTATGAACTTGACCGTTATTTTTTAAGCCATGAACATGTTTTATTAAAAAATAATTAAATTAAATTAACAAAGTTAAAATTGAAAAGAAATATAAAAAATCTACCAGGTATAAGCTCAAAAGCTACTTGAAATAGCTTATCAAAAAGCGCTATAAGCTAGTGAAAAAAGCTTTTTACCAAACACATCTTATTATATCAAAACAAGCTTATAAGCTAGTCCAACAAGCTATAAGTTAGCTTATTCGTGTTACCAAACACAACCATGATGGGTTGAATTTGATGTGAAATTTTAATTGTTAAAAGCCCTATAGTGTAAATTAATTAAGATTGTATACCTAAATATAATTAAATTAAAATTAAAATTACCTTATTAAACTTGATTTTTTTATAGAAAAAATTGATTCATTCATTTGACATTTAATGTTACATTTGGAGATTACATTTTGATTGGTTGATATTTTGAAGGGGTAAATATCTCATAAACAAGAGAGGGTAATGTATTCTTCAAAAAAAAAAAAAAAAGAGAATAATATAGAAAAAAACCATTTTCTATACAAGATTAATTGCATTTCTTAACATACGTAAAATTCTCATAATAACATATAGGCTTTAATATGCAAAACGTCCCTGTAATTTCGCGTGTTTTTGCAAATCGTCCCTGTATCTTTTTTTGTTTCAAAATCATCCTTCTAAGTTGCCAATCGTTTGCAATTCATCCCTCCCGTTAACTCCCGTTACAAAAACGTTGTGGTGGCAGACGGAGACACATGTGGTGAAGTGTGAGTTGGCAAAAGCTTCCTTATGTGTCAAGAGAGATGATGAGTGGCTAGAAAGGAGGGATCAAAACCAAAAGCGCAAAATTGCAGAGGGATGAAATTAAAATAAAAAAAAAGTAAATTTAGTTCATTCCTCTCCCTCTATTTTTTCTTCTTCATCTCCAACCCCAGTTAAAAATGTGTATGTGTTGGATTTTTGATGATAAGAGTGCATCAACATATTCTTAGTTTTTCTCCCCAAAATCAAGAACACTTCACACTAGGTAAAGGCTCATGATACCACTTGAATTCATTGATTTCATGTGAAGAATAGAAAAGAAGGGTGAGCTGAGTGTGTTGTTGAATGCGTTCAAAAAGAGAAGTAACATGGGGAATCACCAACAGAAACATGGCTGAACGAATTGCAAATATCTACTTCTTTTTCTTTCTTTTCTATTGAAACAAGAAAAAGAATCATGGAAGGAAAGAAGAAGAAGAAACATTGCACATCTAGGTGTATTTTTGGATCAAGCGTTTGAGATTTGATACTCTGAAATTATCCCTCTCAAACCTGTAGAACAATCACTCATTCTCCATTACAACAATGGGGGTCAATAATTTGTGGGACATTCTCGAATCTTGCAAGTAAACGGTTCCTTTTCACTCATCTCTAGTTAACTCACTTACTCACAATTTCTCCTCCAAAATTTGCTTTTTCTTGTTGAATCGAGTACCCTTTTGGATGAATTAAAACGTGTATGTGTTGGATTTTTGAGTTGTTGCATGAATAAAATGGTGCTTTTGGATCTGTCTTGTTTGAGGATTTATGAATTTTTGGGTTTGGGTTTAACACTAAATGGGAAAAATGGGTTTATTTCTGTTCCTGTTGTGGTTTAACATGTGAGTGATGCTTGGTACTTACAGACTAAAATATGTTAATGCTTAAGATGGTAGAGTTTTAATTGGGGTTGGAGATGAAGAAGAAAAAATAGAGAGAGAGGAATGAACAAAATGTACGTTTTTTTAATTTCATCCCTCTGCAATTTTGCGTTTTTGGTTTTGGTCCCTCCTTTCTAACCACTCATCATCTCTCTTGACACATAAGCAAACTTTTGCCAACTCACACTTCGCCGCGTGTGTCTCCGTCTGCCACCACAATGTTTTTGTAACGGGAGTTAACGGGAGGGACGAATTGCAAACGGCTAGTAACTTACAAGGATGATTTTAAAACAAAAAAAAATACAGGGACGATTTGCAAAAACACGCGAAATTACAGGGACGTTTTACATATTTAAGCCTAACATATAATTTAGTCTGGAGGGAGATCTTATAAGCCGAAAATCTCTCAAGTGGAGCAGACAACATAATGGCAAATTGTTGGGCTTTTTAAATTCAGGTCGTGCATGCCTCCACATTTATATGTTTCTCAATAACAACAGGAAATGACATAATTAGGATTAAAAGGACATTATTAAGGTTAAATTAGCACTAATTAACCTTTAGTATGATAAAAATAAAGATATAGATGACTTACAGCTTTGGTTTAAATATCAGGGTCCAAATTATGATGTTACCCTTTATTTTTCAAGCTACATGGTGTTGAAATCATAAAATTATGACCTTTGCTTGACTTTATAACTTGAATAATTACCTATTTTTACACTAGTTTGTCTACATTACACAAACAAAGTAACCCACACTCACCATTATTCACCATTTTCTTTTTGCACATTTCTTATTTTAGAATACCCACCAGTTACATTGAAGAGGAGCAAGAGCACAGATAGTCAAGCTCGAACAAAAATATATAGTAATTCAAAATAATTTACCATTTTAAATTTTTAAACAAAATAGACGAATTGATCTATAAACAAATTGATATAACTTTCACATGCAATTAATATAGACAAGTTGTGGGTGTATTTGCTTAGGCCCGTAGTTGGCACTGTTGTGAATTAATTCACAGTTTGTTTGAATCAATTAACAAACAAAGTTAACTTAGAAACGAACAAAACATTAATGAATGCATGTTTAATTAATTAAAGAAAAGATAATTAATATATTTCCCTCAAAAAAAAAATTAATATATCATTAATCTTAAATTTAAAATAATTTACTATATCGAATAAATCAGATACAATTGATTTCCTCTCATTCTCATAAATTAAACATGATTCTTTGGGTCATGAATTTTAATCAAAAACAACACATCAAACAACATGCACGAACCACTTATACATCTTGCAAATAATACATATGTTTCTTCTTCTTTGTGTGTTAAATACGGCTCTTTGAGTCATGCCAATATTATATATATATATATATATATATATATATGTTAAAATACAAATTCATTATAAATTATAACACATTTTTTTAACGAATATAATACCTACAAATCAATTCCATTTCAAGTTTAGCATACAGTAGATTTCAAAGCAAGTTATATACAAGTCATATGTGACGTAAATTCCGACAAATGCCGGAGTTTTCCATCACTATTCACTAGAAACACTGCCACTTACGATTGAAATGAGGCAATCTCATTGTAAACATGTCTATTTAGAATTTAGAGGGGACAAAAAATATTAAATTTCAATCCAATGTTTTAAGTTCCTAACTAGACAATGTTTCAGTCAAAAGTATGTTAAAGAAGCCTCTTCTTTCTTAGTCATCTCCTAGGTTAATGTCCGATCGAGGAGGGCGTATATTGTACTTCAAGTCGAACTTTCCTCCCGGACAGATTCGCACATCCGAGATATTATTTCTTCAATGCCTCTACGAATGACCAACACATCTGACATAGGCTCCCATGATATATTTGCAACACCAATTGACTTTATCACCTCGTATGATGACAGTACGTCATTACTAGTTTTTTAGTCATATTTGTGTCCTTTTTGTAATGTTTTGAGAGTCAAATGCTTGTATGCATGGTTAAATCAGTTCAAGATTCATAAAAGAGAAGTTTTGCACAAATTGGAGAAAAATCAAAGAATTTAGCTATTGGATCGTGCCACGATGGACCTGAATCGTGGCACGTTTGAAGTGTGGAATTTACCTAAAGATACTGGAAAAATCGTGGCACGATGGATATGTAACGTGCCACGATGGTTTAGTAAATTTGCTGTCACGTCGGATTAATGAAGGAATCGTGCCACGATGGTGGGCTTTTCTTAAACCCTAATTCTTTGTCTATAAAAGTCAAATGCGATCAGAAGTTTAGGGTGCGATTTTGGAGACCTAAACATAGCATAGACGGCACCAGGAAGCTGAAGAACACGCGATGGATCTCACCCAACTCATAGTTGGTTCTGATTTATGCATGTTCTATTATTTCTGTGTATTTCATTGTTTAGTTATGAGTAGCTAAACTCTTATATTGATTAAGCCATGAGATGAATCTTTGTGATCTGTGAGCATGTAATTTGTTAAGAACTCTCTTTGACATCAATGAAAACCTAGTCTTTATTCAAAATTATTTGTGCTTAATGCTTTTCTTATGATTGTTTGTATGACTACTAACCCTAGCTTCTTTCAATCACATAAATTGAACTTAGGAATTGATTGACTACTAACCCTAGCTTTTAATCATGAAATAGTAATTATGTTTAATTCAACATAGGAATCTAAAGATAGGAAATTGAGGATTATGACTTATGAATCAACGTTCTCACCATGCTTCCGCGGTTATTCAATCGGTTTAAGAGATTAAAATGTTATAACTTAGGAAAGGGTTTTGAGTCAAGAGATTGATCAAAACCACTTAGTTAATCCGTAGAAAAACTTGATCATTTGTTTTAATCCAATTATAAAACCATTTTATTTTCTGCTATTTACTTAACCTTTGATTTCATGTAAACGGTGACACGAGAAGGATGACTATTATTTTCTATTAATGCCCTTACATTACACTCAAATATGACAACCTACATTTGAGAACGATGTTAATGTAAAATCAATATTTGCAGCCCCCAGATTTGAAAAAAGACCAATGGTGTTGCACGCTAGGTTCAAAACACGATATGACGAGTCGCTCAACAGTCCAATGACCGCACCAAGAGAATCAAGATTCATGTTGATGTAATTTTATTTAACATTTGTCTTTTATGTTAAATTATGTTTTAAATTTGTGATAACCATGATTAACTATAACATAGTTTTTATTTTATATATGTATTTGTCACTCAACTTTCTTTATGTTTGATTGTTGTCTTTATTTTTATTATGCACCAATATAATTGATTTCTAGTTAAATATTTAGAAACGACGGTAACATAACTTTGAATTGTTTATTATATTTTAATAACTACAAATTTAGAATTTCACCTCCCCGATATTTATCAAACATATTTTAATTTTTGTTGTAAGGGTAGAAAGGTTGAGAGAGGGATGAATAGGGAGGGGGAACATAGAAATTTGAGGGGGGGGGGGAAGTCAGTCGTTTAGAAAAGAGAAAAATCTTTGACACGTCTAAATTTTTAAATCCATGTGTATAATACATATATCAACGGTCATCTCCTAGCAACACACTTCAATAGAGAATCATACACTTGATCTTATGTCTTCGTATGCTTAATGTTGGATATCGTAATAATATAGAAAATTTGCATACATGCGTTTTGTATATATTTTTCTTTTTCAAAAGTTTTAAGTTGTAATCTTATGGTGCAATTATTGGAATCGGTGAATTGAGCAGTCAAACTCGTAGTATGTGAACTTTCGACGATCTATGTAGTGCAGTAGAATATTATTGACAAGACTCACTTCTCTCATACAATTTTTTTTTCAAGGAGGTTCTTTCATACAATTATAGCATAATTTTAGGAGTAATGGTTTTTGTACATAGGCATGACAACAAAACTCATATCCGTGGATACCCGTCTGAATCAAACCTAATTTGACGGGTTTTCCCCATTTTGATTGGGTTTGAGTTTTCCCCGTTTTTAAAACACAGATACGAGACTGGTAATAGGGATATATGTACTCACCCGAACTCATACACAAACCCGTCCTGAATGTGGAAAGTCTATTTATTACCCCTTCTATATAAATAGAAACCCAAACCCTAAATCATTTCACTCAAATGTCAGAGTCTCAGTCTTTCAATTAACACTTATTTATCACATTTCTTTCTTTTCTCCTTCCATATCTCACAATCTCGGCCTCTATCTTCTCCATCACCACAGCCATCGATCATCATCATCTCTTTTCGGGATAATGTATTATAACACTGCGCTTGAGGTGGAAAAATTCTTTTATTTTTATTAAAAAAAGTTTATCTATTGCGGGGATGGGGATGTGACGGGGATACCCGAACCCGTCGGAGACATGGATAAAATTCGATTTCTCAACCCCGCTGGATATGGGTAGAGTAACAGGTAGGTACACGAGAGTAGGGTATACGGAAGGGGAAGGTAAAACCCGTCCCCACTCCGCCCCATTGCCATGCCTATTTGCACAATCATTTTGCGACAACTTTTTTTCTCTATCTTTTTACTGGTAAAAAACAATAGAGAGAAAGAGTAATTTAGAGAAAGTAAGAACACAGTAAGAGTATGAAAGAGTAAGAGTTGTCCAAAAGTTTTCTCAAAATGTCTGAACAAATATCATTTATCTAATTTTAGTTAGATGTCATTGATTGTGCATGTTGGGGTGGCATTTAGGGTGGGTGAGGGAAAGAGTTTCCTATGATGGAAAAGGCTGGTTTTTAAGGACAGCTGGAGGTTGTCACCTGTTGAGTCCAAACAAAAAAGAAAAACTCTAGCTTTTATATTTTAATATTGTCTATCCTTTTACTGATTCACCACCCCTTTTATCATGACAGCATAAACTACTTTTACTAACAATTTATTTTTAATATACACCATCTTATTTTGTATCAGAATTCTTTTCTAACTCAAACATAAAACTGTAAGTTTGGTGAAGTTCTTCATAGGAAAACCCAGCAAAGCCAAAAAACCAAATACTCTCCTACTATTGTTTAAGGAAAGATTCTTTGAAAACATCAATTTTTCTTTCACTTGCTGAGAGAATTTTGACAATGGCTGTTAGAGAATTTCCTTCAAATTTGTTCAACCACACCCATCAGATCTAGAACAGCTATTGTTTTTAGTCAAAGAAATGTAAAGTTTTTCACAATATGTACAATTTACCCACTTAATATGTACAGTTAAAAAAGGTTATGGTTCTATTGATGTGGTGATTTTCTACATCAGTACATTTTCTTGTTGTTGTTTTTTAGATCTGAACTTTTAGTAAGAAAAATTGGTGGAGATGATGAAGATTCCATTGTAGAACACATGAAGATGAATAATTAATTTTTAATTAAAATTATGTTAAAATAAGTTGACATATCTCAATAATCTGAGTTTTTTTTTTTTTTTTGGGACAAATCTTAGAAAGAAGAAGAAAAATTACAAGGGTGATGGTGAGCGGTCAAAACACAGTAAAGGAAGAAGAGGAAGCATGTTTTCTGTGTGAATACAATATTCATTTGATATTTAAATAAGTAAAAAGGGTAATTTAATTAGTTAAGGCAATTAAATTTTCTCACCAAAAAAGTAATTGAATTTAATTAGTCAGAGAATGATTTCCTTTTTCAAAAGAAGAACACCGTACCAAAAAAGTGAACAACAAGTTGCCAGTGTTTAATCTTACCCGTTGAATATTTTTATTATTATATCAATGGTTCAAATTTAACTTTCCCATAATGGGAAAATACTCTCCTTTCCTAGGCTAAATGCCACCGCATGTTGGTATCCGCTACTCATATATTGTGCATGCGAATACCTGAATAACAACTATGATTTACAAGGACAATAATAATATAACCTTTTACGATTTGTGGACAATAATAATAGACTATCAATTGAGAATTTGATACAATATGATCGACAATACAACCAACAACACATAACCTTCAAATTCGAACCATGTAGAAGGGGTAAATTTGATATCAATTTTTTTTAGGGGGTGTGCGAGAACTGCGGGGGTGGGAAACAAATTTGACTCGGTTAACAATAAATAATTTTATCCTGCCCAACCCAATGTAAATTCGAAATCGCATATATGCCAACCAAACACTCCCTCGGCGGTACAATCGGGAGGGAAAACCAATTATTTTCATTTTAAATTAACTTGTTTTCTTTAATTTGTTTTTTATTTTCATTTTTCACTTTATCCCGATTTTCACTGATACGACACCGCTTTTTCGTCGAATTCAATCAATCTCCCGCTACGCTAGGGTACACTCAAATCTTTTTCTCAATCTTTATATTTAAGAATCAATTTCAATCTTATGAATATTTTCATTCAAAATTTATGCGCAAATCTCATTTTCGTTAATTTAAGCTTAACTTGTGTTTTGCTCGATAAAGTGTTTGTTGTAATTCCTGAATGGCGAAAGTAGCTACTCCAAGTGCTATGCCTCCGAGTTCTCACCGAATTCGAAACGGTGTTTCTATTGGTAAAAGAAAAACACCTTCAGAACTTAGGGTAAGTTTTCAATCTCAATTTCATAACTGCATTTTAACTTAGGGTTAGTATTATACTTTTTATTCGAATCTTCAATTGAAATGTGACACGGATTCATTTCATCTTCGATGTTTTATATTGGCAGGGAGAGCAATTGAAGCGGGAAAGTGTCGTGGACCTCACTGATGAATGTTCTCAATCCAGTGGATCCACAAAGTTAGTTTCTTCTTCTGCTTCTTAATTAATTGTTTCAATTTGCTGAGAATTTACTTATTTATTTATGTTTGCACTTTGCAGTGCCATTGAGGTGGATAATAGATTTAAAAAACCAGGATTGTTTAGGGCTCCGAGATACAATGACACACGGCTTGATGAAGTATTTGCTGCTAAAAAGCCGAGGTTTAAGATTCCATCGGGGAAGGAAAATGTGAAGGTTAGTATATATGCCCAAACCACGACTAATATTTGTTTACTTTATTTAGTTGACGGTTGACATCTCTGTTCTATTATTGATCCAAGATTAATATTGTTACTTATGTTCAGGAAAATCCATACATGGAGCAAACTAGTAATCTAAAGAATGCTTCCATTTTTTCTACTTCGGCGGTTAAGAGACAGCAAGGGGTTTCACGGTTTGTCTCGTAGCCTACTTGCTTACTTGATCACAAGTTATATTTTTCCTATGTCGATGATGCTTTTGTTTGCAGCTTGGAGAAATCTGCTACCTCAGGAGAGGTTACCAAGGATGGTGTGTTGCAGGCGGGTGAAACAAATGAAAAATGCAGCGAAGGAAAGTTTCTCAGTGTTGCCGATCTTTCTTCAGCTGTTGATAGATCTTCTGGAGCTGTAAATATTGACATGGTATATGATGAAGCAACCAACCTTTTCTTCATAGTTTATCTTCATTTCAGATGTTTACTAGGATGTATCATGAATATGGTTTTGCTGAAAAAAACGTTTTTTAGGGAAAAGCATTGAGAGGACTAGCCTCGCTTGGACCGCGTGGTGATAATGGATTAGCTACCGATTCTTCCGATGGACGTGGAGATTCAGCACCAACCATTGCAGTAAATTCTTCCTCTGAATGTCAGATACCTGGCAAGAAGGCTCCTTTGGATCTTACTTTAAAAACCAGTATGCGAATAGTATCCCCTGCTTCTGCGAATTGGTAAGTATCTTTGATTGACTAATATATTGGCATCAAGCCCGGCAGGAATAAGATACACCTAAGCAAATAAAAACACTTATACAATGAGATTCTTAGTGTATAGTTTAAAATAGCAAATAGCGTGGTACTATTTTAAGTTGAATTGATGCCTGTATAAAAGATCATTTAATTTTATGCTCAATGATGATTGAGTCCCACGAAGACCTTACCAAACGTTGTACTTGTTACACCAATTGTTTTGGATTTCTATCTATTTTATAGATGCACTGGCAGTTAAACTTGATAAACATAACAGTTAGGTTGTGCCCATCCCCTTGTTTGTATTATCACTTGGGCGTTTTGTTTGATGAATACAAAAGCCATTGTGTTGGGCTGTAAGATGCAAGTCCAATTTCATGTTATTTCAGAATTTTTTGTAAGAAAAACGTTTTTGCATTTGATGTGAGAAAAGTAATGTTGATTTCACTAAGCATTTATCATGCATGCTGATGCTGCATGTATAACAATATTTTTCTCATAACTTGTTTTTCTTATTCTCTGTATTTTCAGCATTGAATGAGTGCGGCAATATATTGCTTAGAAAATTCTTTTTCTATCTTCGTAACAGGATACATGACTTTTTTACTTCACGATTCTATCATAAAATTCTGTTTTGCCGACATAACAATTTATTCATATGCATTGACACGCAAACAGGAAACTAGACCCTACTGTTTCTGTGTTATGTAGTTGAGCCACCCTCTTATTTATTTGATTTTTTAGTTTTTTTAATTTTTATGCTTACTTTGATTTAGCTATCATTGCTGTACATTGTTTTCTTTTTTATGAAAGCTTTTATTATTTCCTAATTCTACGATACATATGTTAGTTATGTGTGGTATCATGCCTCAGTTAACCTACCTGCACTGTCCTTACAGGAATGAAAATATGAGAAGTTCCCAGGGCTTCAAAGTTTTGCATTCATGGATGTATCCCCAATCTGTTCTTCCGCCTTCTATCATATCAGTGTTGAGCTCATCAACTGCAGAAGGAGGTTGTTAAACCCCTTCTGACTTAACTCATTTACAGCTACTTCTCTGTCATTTTCCTTTCTCTATTTTCCTTATGTTCCATTTTTCCTTTTTATTAAATAGAATTGGAGTTCTTAAGGAAACGACAAGTGGCTTGGGAAGAATCCTTTCATGACCTCTATTACATGCTTCGGAAGAACATATGTGGCCTCTTTTATGGTATTTACACATGTCCATTACTTTTTTGTCAGATGGAATTATACTGATTATAGACATCTTATATCGTGTTTTTATGTTCTGCATTTTTTCATTATTCTCTGTATTTGTGATTTGTAATTTCAATAGTGAGTCAAATGCACTTCATACTCCTAATTTATAGGTTTAGTTGCACATTTCCACCCCAATTCATTAGTCAAACATTTTACTCTTAATTTAACTTTGCTTATTTTCACTTTTTATATAATTTTTCTGCTAAAAGATGTCAGGAAAAGTTTAACAAGTTATTAATACAAGTGAAAAGACAATAACCCAAACCTTAAATTTTAGAAACTTTCAAACTCCACATACTAAATATGAAGCACACTTCCCAAAGTTTAATCCCTTCAGAACTCTTCATTCCCGTGACAATCGAAGTACAGTAACCAAACATATGAAACTCGACATATATTTTGTTAGATAGAAGAGAAGGTACTCGACACAAGCCTAATTGTCAGTCACATTCTAACCACTGATCAATGTGCTGACATTTCAACTCTCAGTTTGTTAAAGCTATCTATCCCTTATGATTTGCAGCTCAAAGGTACAACTCAGGTTGTTTGAAAAATTCATATGTAATCATCCACCCTGAGTTTGCGCCTTTGTGGCTGAAATTGCTAGAATTGTATGGTTTATGTTACCTGTGTATCTGTGCACTTGTAATTCATGCAGCCTTATCTGTATATAGGATTGGAGATTACTGGATAGTTATTAGTAATTTTGGAGAAATATGTGACTAATCAGTTAGTTAAGAAATCAGCTACCTGTCTGTATAACGTTGATAGCTGTCATTTCAGAGTTACAAAGTTCAGAATTCTCCAAACTCTCTCTCTACACTTCTTCATTTTCCAACCTAAAGAATATCAAACAGGGAGAACCGATTGAAGTAGAGCTCCCCCTGCCTTGTGTTAATAATTAAATTAAACCCTTGAGTTGTGCTTGCACTGGTTGTATTCATAAGTAGTACACAGGATATGAGACTTCTTTAAGATATATGGTTTGTATAAATTTTTCGTTTCACTTGTAGAGCTTAACATTTGAACCTTTTTTTAATGTTATCTTTAACAGTGAAATTATATCAGATGGGAAAGTTAACATTAATAGCACAGAGTAGAATGCTTAATCTAATACTCTAGGATGGAGAGTGCTACTAAACTTATAAATCGGGGAGGAAAGCGCATTTGACCCGTTTATTATTATGATGAAAATACACCTGTTTCTTTTATTGCTAAATCTTCATGTGCCTTTGGTGTTATAAATGCAGATTTAATTTGTCATTTTTTGAATCCACCAATTTCTTTGTGCATTTCTACTATGCATACATTTATTTATATATAAAATAATAGATGAAACTTTGTAATGATTTTTCTACTCTTCTGTATTGTAGTCTGCACTTCCCAGTTTATTGTGATGTTCACTGGTGGCGATGGCTCTGGTAAATCCAAATGCTCATGCAATGCTTATATTTCTCAGTCAACCAGAGGTTTTAGGTCATTGTTAAGAGAGCATGTAAGTCGTATTTCTTTAACGCATTATAATCTGTGCTGTTTATCTTAGAGCTACAGCTACTAATCAGCTAGTATCTTACAAGTACAGAGCAAGTAGGTCTTTTTTTTTTTCTGGTAATGTTTGCCTCAGGATAATCATATTTTTTCATTGATGGCCATATTTCTATGAAAATACTTCCTCCGGTCAGTTATTTATCTGAAAAAAGTGTAGCAGGTATAAGGTATATTAATTATCTTATAAAGTTTTTTTTTTCTTCCTTTTTTCCAATGAGTAGCGTTATTCTAGATGCATGCTCATCAATTTGAGAGTTTTTCAATAGATCCGGCTGCTCAACAAGGGATGTACTTTTCTGGACTTGGTTCTAGACTTTGACCACTGACATTTTTAATCACAAAATGTAGTTTTTACAAATCGGCTAGCATTATGAGTCTTTAGTGTTGCGCCTGTTGGGTCAATAACAGCTAGAAATGCGTACGATTTTTTAGGGTTTTATTGTTTGCTGTTTGATGCTAGAAGAGGGGTAACCTTGCCGCAACTGGTAAAGTTGTTGTCATGTGACTGAAAGGTCATGGGTTCAAGTCCTGGAAACAGCCTCTTGTGTAAAAAACAGAGTAAGGCTGCGTACAATACACCAATAATGGTGGGACCCCCTCCCGGACTCTGCGTATGCGGGAGCTTTTAGTGCACCGGGTTGCCCTTTTTTTTTTTTGATGCTAGAACCTCCCTTTCTGCCAACGAGAGTCAACTGTGATTCAAATAGCGGAGACCTTGATTCTATGACGATTTTCAGCCTAAGTGATTCTGTAACCACTAAAATCTTTGTCTGCATCGGGGGAAATCGTTAACTCATTAATCTGGGCAATTTTTTTATTTCCACAATTAGAGTCGTTGGTTGATACTATAGTGATGAGATCTGGGTGAAGCAACAGCCGTGCAATGTTTGTAATTTGAAGAGGGCTGCCCATTGAAGAGAAAGAGATATGGAGCATGCACATATTTCTCTGCAGAACAGTGCTGGGTGAAACCAAAGAAGACCAGTTTTTTGTGGTTATATTTCGTTATTTAGCCAGATTAAACAAATGGACATTTTGGCCTATATACGTTGTGAACGAATGGACAAAATAAGAAAAGTTTCTAAATGAGATGATTTGAGCACTTCAGTGCTAATGAGTTTTTTCAACTTCGTAAAATCTTACGATTTCTATTATAATTCCACAATTTATCCCTCAGAATTTTAAGTACAATCTCAAATTTGAGTACCTTCATGTGGCTTTATATAATATATATACTTTCATTGATGCATACTTTGGCGAGGGTCTCTGAACTTATTTTGGCTGTATACCCTCTTGTCTAGGATCTTTGTTTCTCTATGCCTCTTTGCCGTTCAAAAGAGGAGCAAGTTACAACTGAGGATTTGGTTGAGCTGTCAGAGATAGAGAAGCAAAACTTGGGGCAGGTCTGTCTCTATATGTTTATTTATACTGGAATTAAAGTCAACTAATTGATTTATGAGAATTTCATTGATAAAAACATGCAAATAATTTTCAAATCATTTATTGTGTTGCAGTTGTGGCTTTTTATGATCATTTTTTATCGTTACTTTTTGTATATAGTAGACCTGCTTTTAAAGTTTGTCACTCAACTTTAACACCATATTTAAGCTCTATTTATATGGTTTGTATTGATTTATGTTTTTCATTTGGAACAATGCAGACCCGGCGTTCAAGGTCATTCTCTGACGTTGATAATAGCCCAGAATCATTGCTGGTTTTCAGTGGCAGCAACAATGTGCATGGCTTATTTGACCTATTACTGAATTACAGGTAAGTGAAGCTCCCTATCCAGTTTTCATACTTCATTGACTACAAATGTGTTTGATGTTCACTCTTATATTTTTATCTAGTTGCTGACTAACTTTAATTGTCTGCACTCTGCAGAACTCTCGTGACCTCACTGTCTAGTGTGGACGTTCCTGTCTTGTGTTCTCCTGTTCCGTTCCAAAGTTCTGCTTTGACTTCTCCTGATGTATGTGACAGCTGACAAGTCCTTAACTTTGTTTTCCTTCTGTTTATTCTTTCCATGTTGTTTTTCCGCAATTTGTCAATTTAAATAATTCTTTTATCCACTGCTTGGGAATTAGAATTACTTTCTCCTGTTTGTGTAAACTGTAAAGCTACCATAGTTGTTTTTCCTTTTCTAGCTCATTTAATAATACACATTAGAATCTAAATTCCACTTTCTATGTTGATATTTTCCCCCCCTCTTTCCCAGATTAAATGCATGGAGATGAGAAGAGCTGAAGATATTGCGGCTAATAATGGGTCTATTTGGAAAGATAATGAGTTTGCACAAGGATCATCAGATGGTCTTTTATGTAGCATTGAAATTAAGGATACATTTATTCCACCTTGGATTATCAGCCGTATATGTGCATTGATGGGCTCTGAAGGGAGGAGCTTTGAGGCAAGGTACGTGGAGCTTTTGCTTGGTAATATTTATTACATTGTTAAAATGTAATTGTTTAGATAGGATAAAGTCCATGTGTTGAGCTCTGATAACGAGGCTTTCAAATATGTGATTGAGAAAACTTGGGTATGTTTTTGAAGGTTTATTGAATTTTATTTTAGGAATATATTTATGTTTTCTCTCACTATATATTATTTACCTGGAAATGGATCCTCCCCATTTTTCTATTACTAAAATTTCGGGGTGATTTGAGATTTATAGAGAATAGCTGGAATCCATTTGATAGCTGGGATCCATTCTGATTTACATGAGGCAGTGTTGTTAGAAATTTAGACTACCAAAAAGAGAGTTAGGTGTAAGTGTATTATTACAAATAAAGATGGGTCTTGGCTATAAGAATACCTCATAAATTTAGTAGTACGGGTTTAGTTTTTTGAATAAGAGTGTTGAGGTAATAAACGAGATTACATTATATGTTGTAATCACAAACAAACTGATAGAGAAATTACATGATCTTGAGATTTTGACTCTTTCTGCCCAACCCATTACCATGTCTGTGCTTGTGTTTCTACGAGCTTGAGCTCCAATACAATGAGCGTATCCTTTCTCAGTGACACTTCATTGTGCTAACCTGCTGATTAGTCTTGAGTTGCGATGAGCTCAAGTAGAATTTCATGAGCTTCTGGACACGTTTGACTGCGCACGCCATTGAATTAAAACTGGAATCGCCTTACCTAGTTATTTGAAACCTGAGTTGTGCTTGCTTTATTTTTTATGTTACAGTTTTCTGACTGAACCGGTCTCCAGTGGCCTGAATGTTGCTTTGAAATCAACTTGTGAAAAATCTGAATCAAAAGCTGCTGGCAGTGAAAGCTTGCGAGGCTGCAGTAATTCCTTTGGCATTCCAGAAGCTGCAGTTACGTCTTCCCTATGTTCATGTACACTAAAAAGTGTAAAGTACTGTGATGGTTCTTATATAGCATCTCTATCCCCTGTATAATCTCATGAAAACAAGTAACCTATTTTCATCATAGTGATGCCTAATTTATTTAAATGCTTACCCTTCTGATTGGTCTCCTTCGAGAATGAAAAACAGGTAATGTTTTTGTATCCAAAATTGTAAGAGCGTGTTGCCCACAAGTCATGTATTTGTAATATCTATGCCAAATATGATTTCTGTCATTTGAGGCATTTTGAATACATCATTTCCACATACATCAACAATTAACTAACGGCCAATGTTGGACTTATAGGCATTTGCATTGAGTTACAATGAGATATTTTATTTGCTTGATCAGTACATACATAATTTACATAGCCTTATATATAAAGTAATTCAAACAAATTTAGTTTCTAATTGATAAACATCATAGGTCTTGTTTGGATTGCCTTTTAGTTCAGGAAAAATTTCCAAATCAGTTTCACTTCTCTTAAAATATGCTTAATGATAAATGCACATTCTATGATCTAGCACACTTACCTCCTTGTTGGAGTTAGAAACATCCAGTTATTATGTTAAAATTGAACGGTGTAGTTTATGTAAGCATATATATATATATATATATATATATATATATATATATATATATATATATATATATATATATATATATGAGGTGAGTAGTTTAAGAAGCTTCTAGCTAAAATTTGTTTACCCATTAAGGTTCTATAGTTTGTGGTGCTTTTTTATTTCCAAATTTCTAAAAAAAACATGTTTCTGAAAGTGTGTTTTCGGACTGCATAATCTGTCTAAAAAGTGTACTTTTGAAATGGTTTTTCAAATGTGCAAATTTGAATTCATGTACGTGGTGGAGAGAGTTTCTCCCTTGATCAATTATTATGAGTGATTATGCATTTTTATGGTTAGTACGGGTTAAACTATATTGAAAAGGTGGGAAAATGTTGAAAACCAGAAGATTCACATTTCTTTTGAGATAAACAATTTTATTTTTATGACAATGCGAATGAGTTAGAATTATTGATGATTTATAATGTATTCCTTTACTTCTCAATGTGAATTGTGATAACTCAATCACCAATTCATGTTGGTTTAATCGGTAAAAGTTTTACTCACATTATACCATACACAACAAGAGAGCGAGTTCAATTTTATTGTCTTTGAAGATTTTACTAGTTGGTATTATGCAAGTATCTCACTGACCTAAAAAATATTAAATACCTCTGTTAATTCGAATCTTGAGATTTTTTTTAATAACATTACAAAAATTTGAGACCAAGGATCTTGAATATATGTTAAAAGTATTTTTTTTTTCTTCTGGATTTGCATAATTAAAAATATAATTTAACATCTAAAAAATATAGCGAGATAACATGGGAGGGAAAAAAAAATCTAGAAAACATAGCAAGATAATATCGAAAGTTCCAAACTAACCAATATTAGGTTAAGAGAAATGTTACGATCAATTCGTCGCACATTGTATTATTCATAAGTAAACTTCAATTTCTTTTATATTAAGAAATAGAAGCACATCGTTATTTTAATACTAATATTCTAGTAGTCTAGAAGAAAATTGCCAAATCAGAAACACCACAAGCCTCTTCAATCCAAGGAACATTGAGAGATAATTTTCCATCACCTAGCCACTCAAAATCCACATTAGAACCATTCAGTTGAAACTTCTTTGGTGATTCACTTGAATAAGCAAGGAAATTCCCACCACCTTTAACCTTAATCTTAGCACCACTTTCAACATATTCCAAATCAAGAATTGTTCCACCACTGTTGAACATGTTTGTCAATCCAATGGGTGCAAATTTGATGTTGCCACCAAACTTTGTGACTGGAACAAAATTGTATAGCTCAAATGTGGATGGTTGAATGATAAAGTGAATTGGTTCAGATTTTGGAGTCATCAAAGAAAGTTCTTGAGCTTGATTGAAGTAGACTGCATATTCTTCTGCCTTACCCAAATGAGATGCTTCTTTCTTCTGATTCCATTCAACTTCAGTTACATGCACAGTGCCAGTTATAGGCTTGTAGCATTCAGGGAATCCCCTAAACTTGTGCTCTTTTGGGTCCCACCCGGCCCCTTGACAGTTGAATGCACCAATCACTCCCCCATACTGTTGTATATATGAAAAAAAAATTGTTATTACATAATAGCATATTGTAACATAAGAAAGATTTACACAGACATGAACACTCAAGTACTAGACACCAACACATAGATATCAATAATACTTATAAGAAAATGAAGGTAATTAAACATGATTATATGTGTCTGTCAAACATGTGTCTGTCAAACAGATGAGACATCATCGATAGTAACTGATTAGTAATCAACTTAAACTTGAAATTTGGTATAAAAATGTGAGTGAAAAGAGGTTACCTTGTTGAAATTCCAAATTTTGAGAACAGTTGTTTTGTCAAATAGAGAATTTTTGAAAAGACAATCTCTAGTAGGAAGAGGAAAATGTATGCATTTGGGGATTGTACCATCAGGTAACACAAGTTTCTTAATCAAATCAAAGTCATGAGAGCCAACACTATCACTCAAATAAATTGGACCACCACAAATAGCTCTTGAACCAGCATGAAATTTAGCACAAACATGGTTAGATTGGAACATGTCCCAATCAGGTCGAATCATTTGTCCCATCCATAAGCTATTGTAGGAACAATGAATCATGTGTACACCTTGTAACCAGAAAGCTCCCATTGGATCACCATTAGGATCTTGGAACCAAAAGTCGTCCCCTACACATAAAAATTGCAACCTTTTTGTAAATAATAATTTTTTTGCTTGCATATGTATGTATGAATGAATAAAGAAAATATCAAAATTCATTGATCCCGTGCTTATATATTGCTTAATGCTTACCAACTCTTCCCAACGAAACTTGATGTGTTCCAAGGAAGAAGAAGTCGTTACACTGTTGCATGCTAGCAATGATTCCATTTCCATTAAAATTCTTAGCAATGGATTTTGTCAGCCCTTCATAGTAAGCTTTTGCAAGGTCAACTCTGCCTCCATATTTATCACACACATATTCAAGACACTGCATACAAATAAAATAATGATTATTAATTAATTTGTTTATTCATATTGCAAAAAGCTTACAGACTCTTAACTGGTTTTTAATTTTTTTTGTGGAAGAAACCAAACCACCCCATCGAAATTGGTACCTAGAGAATTGAACACGAGACCTTAAGATGAACACACTTCAAAGTCCCAAGCCACTCCACGAGGCAAACCCAAGTGGGTTTCTAACCAGTTATAATATTCCTAATAGCAATGAAAAGGAAAATAACATTAGAAAACTCACATGAATGACGTCAATTTTGACTCCGGTGACACCAGATTCAGCAAGATAAGAGTGCATGGAGTCATACAAGTCACTGGCTTGATTAGGATCAACTAGCCCAATTGAACCTTCCAAAACTTTAACCACGGCAAGATCTTCCATTGTTCCATCAAGACCAGGTGAAAGTTTGCAGGGGACTATTTTACTATTAAGGTGTGTTGTTCCTGGTCTCACACCACCCCAATAACCACAAAGTGCATGCCAAACATAAACATCATCTAAACCTTTGAACTTAGTCCTCAAATCCCTTGTGAAAGCCTTCAAACCATACTCCTTTTTTTCTTTACAACAAAATCTTCCACACTCACTTTTTTGAACAATACTACTTTGTTCTCCACCAAAGAGATCATCAATTTCTTTTATTAATTTCTCGATCTTTGACTCAATTTCAGCCAAATCAGAACTTTCAGATGAAATTGCCTCCTGTCTTTGTTTCCTCAAATGCTCATGTTCAATTCCCTTTAAAATCAACTCCTTAATCGTTTTTGGATTAAAAGGAGGTGAATTAGGACCTAGTAACAATCCACTTTCATATTTTTGGAACTTGTCTCCTTCACCAAACCTATGAAGCCTTCCAGTCATTTGTTCACCCCCAAGAACAAGATTCTTTGCATCTTCATTTGGATCAGCACCATCTAAACTAATGCTTTGCCATCCATCATCAATGATAACAAACCTCGGTTCAACTCCGCCTTTAGAAAAACCCTCAAGACCATGAAAAACACCAATAGGATTAACAGTTAAATAGAAAGCATCCCAAGTGCACCAACCAAATTTATCAACTAAATTTGGTAGTGTTTTCTCTTCCAATAGCCTAAAAGTGTTGAGATGAACCCTTATAACACTATAAGCTTCTTTCATCAAATCATAAGGATTTTCAGAAAAATGAACATAAGCAATAGCATTGAAACTAGATTCTACCACCTTGGTTGAACCACTTTCAGCACAAATCATAACATGGTCATTAGAACCAGGAAAAAGTGCTGACCTAAAACCTTTTTCAATTATAGGAATGACAACAACATAGGATTTGATTTCAGGAATATCAATGAGAATCCATTGAGTTTCCATTTGTAAATCAGAACCAGATTTTCCTACCCATTGAGTGGACCACCACGTTTTGAACCTGAAAATACTCACAAAGTCTTTTCCATTGAAACTACCTAATGAATTCATCAATCTATCAGACGGGGTTTCATGAGAGAATCCAAAGAAACCACCTTTGTGAGAAAAATCAAGAACTTTTTGAAGGATTGAAGGTGGAGCATTTGATTCAGAGGGTTTGCATATTTCAGAGAAAGAACCGAAAGAAACATTCTCAGGAACATCATGGAACAAAGAAACATCTCTAACCTTAAACTTTCCCTCAGATAAATCAAATAAAGACTCAGTTTTGATGAGATCAAGGTTTGTGGAATTCGGTGGAGCCATGGAAAGAAAGGACAAGAAAAGAGTAAGAAACAACAGAGGAATAGAAGGTTGAAGTGAAAAACCAACCTTACTCTACGATGGAGTATATATAATAAATTTTTCACACGTGTTTTGCAGAAAAACAAATGAGTGTCTAAAAAAGGAAAAAAATCAGTCCAAATTACTACAAAAAAAAATAAAAAAAATATTACCAAGCAAACAGTAAGCTTTTTTAATGGAGATATATAAGGGATGAGATAATTAATACATGAAATAATTTGGTAATAAGATGGATGATTAGTGACTTGTTTTGAAAGGAATGGTTTGGTACAAGTTTTGTGCATGAGAAACAAGTGTTATGTTGTGTCGGTATTTATAGGTCAGGAAGAAATTGCATGGACATAACTCGATTTAAAAGAGAATGACGTTGATTGATGATAGTATACACAATTTTCTTTTCCTTCCTAATACTACTATTAATGTTCTTTGTAATAGGAAAAGTCTTTAGTTTTTTTTTTTTTTTTACTATAGAACAAAAATATAGCTTATGTACTAGTAATAACTCCCTTGGTCCTTTTGTTTTTGGTAGATGGACGAAATAATAAAGCTACTGAAAACTTAAGTACACGAGCGGATGAAATTAGGTTCAAACCTCGATTATAACGTCCGATCTAACAATTTCGATATTTTTATCAATTGAGTTAAGATTTGTGACTACCTCCGTCCCTCATTAATTTTCATCTTAAGGTTGTTTACCAATAAAATTTGTTACTTTTAAAAACAAAAAATAAAAACAACATTTAAAAAAAAAACGACACAAAAAAGTAACAAAGAATGTTTACCGGGAAAAACTCAAGTACCATATCGGATAAACAAGACTTTTGATGAGAGTTTATAAAAGGTGACACTCCTCACCTTATAAGCCGATTTTGTAAGAATGGGTTAGACCCCAAATTTCAACATGGTATTAGAGCTTGTCGAATTCAAAGGCTGCCTACCTATCTACGCACCAAGTCCAAAGAGTGTTAGGCGTGAGGGGGTAAGGATGAGTTAGGCCCCAAACCTCAACAAAGGTAGCAATTACTAATTGCAACGATGTCCTTAATTCAGGCCGCCACCCATTTAGGTTCACAAGACTCGAAGATTTAATTAGTTGCGCACGGAGAATACCTGTTAGTGCAGTAATTTTTTTTTTAGAACTTGTGGTCAATCAAATACTTAAAATAAAAGTGTAGAAAATGTTGTTTCAATGCAAAACTTATATTTTTTTTTCTTCTTTAGCTAGTGCCTGAAGACACTAGTTAGCATAACCCTGGTATTTTTTATTGACTTGGCACACAAATATTTTATTGTAATAAAAAATATGCTAGTCGGTCTAGTTTGTCAAGATTCAATTCGTATGTTCATATAAAAATAAAAATCATATATTCAGAAAGTAGAATTTTATTTTTTATTTTAAGGATGGTAGTATTATATTATAATTATAAAAATATAAAAACACGAGTTTGAATAAATATAAAAATACGACTTTGAATTCTGGTGGATTCTACTTTTTTTTTTCACACGTCATATATCTCTGTTAGACTGCCCAAAATTAAGCTAAACAATTATTTGCTCATAATTTTCTTTTCTTCCTCTTTCAGGAATTACTCTTGGCCAAACTTGAGTGTTCTTCAAGATTAGACGTGATCTTTTGGTGGACTCGTCGGAGTTGGAGACTGTGTTGAGACTTGATTTTCCAGATCGGGCAAAATTTCTAGTATTTTTTTCCTTTGTTATTCTAAAACTAAAAGTGCATTGCAAATTGGCAATTAAATAAATTACTTTGAGAATTTTTACACCAAAATTCTTTTTAGAGAGTTTGGAGGAAACAAATCCTTGGTTATTTGTGTATAATTAATTTCTGGGAATCTTAAATTTTTACCTCTATTTTAGACTTTTTTGTCAATACATATAACTGTATAACAAAATATTCTAAGAATTGATGTTATTTAAAATATTAACCCTGAATATGATGGTCCCAAACATATATCCCTTTCAAAACAGTGTCCTTTTCCTCTTTTCGGTCACAAACATTACATAGAATGATCCTCTTCATTCTTGAAATGAAAAGACGGAGACAACTTTTTATTAAAAACAAAAAGATAGAGACTACTGACTACACATGAGCTGGTGATTTTGATATATTTTTAATAAAAAAATTATATTATTCCTATAGTATTATTATTAAATATGTTAAATAAGACTGCTAGAAACTGCATACCTCTACATCTTCCTTCCTTCCATTTGCAATGCATCTCTGAAACTTAGAAATTGCATACCTCTCTTACCAGTAATCCATACAAGAACATACACCATTTTTAAAAGGAGATTGCTAACCATTGCCCTTGGGGCATTGGATAAGGAGATAAAAATAGAATTATAGTATTGGAAAATGGTGAAAAGTGATAAATTTAACTTTTTAAAAGTCAAAATGTTGTTGAAACCAATGCAAACATGATACTTTTTAAAATGATGAAATCTGTTTCTATCTCTCACAATTAACTCTACATCAAAAACCTTCGAGATAAACTTGGTAGCTGTGTGACAATCTTCACAGACACGCAAGTTTTTCACAATCCGAATAGTCCCAGGAGCTTGAATCTTCATAATTCCATAGGCAATGGCCAGTTTCTCACTATGCCTGTGAAGTGCATCTTCTTTTTCCTCCTCATCTATGTCAAACAATGCCTCACTAGTATTTCCCATGTACCCTGCTAACTTTATTTTTTGCAGTATTTTTTCCCACATTCTTTCTATTTTGTCTATTTCTGGATGTCTTTTATTTCCAATTGTAAACTCATGAGTTTTTCCGTCTATCTCAATGAGACTATATCCAGGTTGTTTTCTAACCCCTTTTTCCTTCATTAATCTTCTCATGACAGTAGCATCTTTCCACTTGTTTGTACGCGCATATATGTTCGACAGCAACGCATAATAACCACTATGTTCTGGTTTCATCTCAATCAAAATCGTTCCAACCCTTTCTCCAACTTCAACATTTCTGTGAATCCTGCAGGCTCCTAGCAATGCTCCCTCCCCATACTGGAGCATTTGGTTTTATAGGCATTTCAAGAATAAAATTCTCCGCCTCTTCCAACTTTCCTGCCCTTCCAAGAAGATCAACCATACATCCATAATGTTCCAATCTCGGCTCTAACCTATAATCCCTTTTCATGCTTTCAAATATTTCTTGACCCTTTTCTACCAGCCCTCCATGACTATAAGCTTTCAAAACCGCTGTAAAAGTAATATCTCTAGGAACTATCCCATTTTTCACCATTACATAAAAATACTCAAGCGCTTCCTCTGCATAACCATGCATAGCTACTCCAGAAATCAAACTTGTCCAACTAATTACATCCTTCTCTTTCATTTCCTCGAAAACCCGGACAGCTTTCTCAACATTCCCACATCTTGCATACATATCAACGATCGCCGTCCCAAGAATCACATTCAAATCCAAATTAATTCTAATCGCATGCTCATAAGCTTTCTCCCCAGCCGCAAGAGCACCTAAATGAGCACAAGCAGATACCGCACCAACCTCATTAGCCACCAACCCTTCATCTATAAGAATCTCAAATATTTCAACAGCTTTATCAAAACAATTATTCCGCAAATAACCGTTAATCATAGTACTCCAAGTCACCAAATTTTTCACAGGCATTCTATCAAACAGTTTACGTGCAGAATCAACATCACCACATTTAAAATAACCCTTAATCATACAAGTCCAAGAA
The DNA here is from genome assembly GCF_003473485.1 of Medicago truncatula. Lineage (NCBI taxonomy): Eukaryota > Viridiplantae > Streptophyta > Magnoliopsida > Fabales > Fabaceae > Medicago > Medicago truncatula. Next base: position 50,580,422 of record NC_053048.1, read on the forward strand.
GCAACATCAAATCGACCCATCATCTTAAAAATGCATTTTGCAGCCATTAAATCACATAAACAACCATACATACAAACAAGCGACCGTTGAACATGAAAATCACTTCCAAAACCATACTTCACTACTTGACCATGAACTTGCATACCCATTTTCAAACTTTCAAGTTGAGCACAAGCTTTAACCAAAAAAGGGTTTGTTATATTATAAGGTAAAAGACCAATGCGTTGTTATATTATAATGAAAAGAATCAATGCGTTGAAAATGAAGATATTGGGATTGTGAGAAAACTTTGATGGCATAAGGTAGAAATTTTGGAGTATGATCAATGCAGAAAGCAATGATTCGACTTGATGGAAAAACGTCGAAGAAAATATGCGTTCTTAGTTTCTTCTTCTGTCTACTACTAATATACTATCTATCATTAGAAAACTGATTACTATCATTCTCACTAAATCCCTTATAATCGTCATTTTCTCTCCTTAATTAATCTTAACAATCTCTTAAAAGAGTAATTAATACACACCGACGTTTGCAATTCATGTATAATTTTTGTTTCTAAGAGTCATTTAACCATTATAGCATAAGGAAACACCTAAGACAATCGATGAGCTTTATTGAATCATTTGATCGTCATTTGAATCATTTCCGAATCTAATAATTTTTTCTTAAAACTACAAAATGCATGACTGAAATAATAAAAGTTAACAAGTTCAAACACATACATCATTCCACGTATAAAGAAAGATATTGTTATGCGTAGAGAAGGACGTTTACTTACTCAAATAAAATGCGATCCTTCATTGGTCCAAGAATATGAGATATACCGGTAACTTAGACTGATGGCATATTATACTATGTTACTTAGACTGATGCCATTTTATTCCCGGGTATAAAATATTCTTCGAAATATAAAAATTTACCTAAGAAAAAGGGTGGGAATAAAATTCACATGAGGATGTAAATAAATTCATAAATAATTATCTATTATAATCCCTATTTTTATGATTTCTAAAAATATTATAAAGTTAATCAAACATATATTTTTGTTAAATACCTTAGAATAAAATTTGATGACATTATTTTTATATATGTGTATTATCTTTTTGGTGACATTATTTATGACAGGAAAAACTGTATTGTCTTTTTTTATGTAAACCTTAGTGTCTTTTTAAGAGGTGTAAAACAAATTTTGATATATGTGTCTTTTTATGCTTGCATATGAGGTTTTTTTTTTATAAAATGTTAACAAAAAATATTTTTTCTCTGGTGGCCCTAAAACAAGAGTTTTAGCAACCATGCTATTGGGTCGACCTTGCTCACATTCTTAGAAAAGTAGTCATATTTTCAATTATTGTCCAATTAATATATCTTATTGTATTAAACACATTTTCATTAATGGTATGCTAAAAGTGGCCATATTTTCAATCGGTGTCCAATTAATATACCTTAATGTGTGTATTAAATATATTTTCATTAACGAAACACTATAACCACTCTTTTGTAAATAAAAGAAGAAGATCATTTAATTTGATTTGAAGTTTTGATTGGGTATTGTCTTTTGCAAAACATAATCCTGATTCAATCTTTTTTTTATCGGGAATCGTCCACGGGAAATTGCATAAGACCATGTGCAATGGTGTTGAATGGTGGTGTTGAAAGTAAGGTTCAACACTTGAATGCAATGCAATGGTGTGTTGAATGAGAGGAGAGAGGAGAGAGGAGTTGAATTGGTTCAACTATGTTGAATTCTGCCATGCAGGACCCGTAGCCGTCACATGGCAAATTCTGATTGACTGTCTGGATTTTACTCATTTTAATAATTTGAATTCAATTATTTTATTGCAAATTATTATTTTTAATTTTTTTTTTTTTACCAAAATTCATGATTTTATTTTGTCTATAAATAGAGACTTGGTTCATTTGATTTGGACACAGAAAAAAAAACCAAGTTTTTCACTATCTTAATCTTAAGATTATCTTTCTATTAGTTTTTTTTTTTGTCGTGCGCTTAGATTGTTGTATTGCATTTTAAGTTAAGAAAATAAAAATAAATTGTTAAGTGTTTATTATTTTAATTTAATTATAATCGAGAATTGTAATTTTATGTACTCAGAGAAACAAAAATATAAAATTAAATAAGAATATGAAATAAAAAGTGGTGGGGTAGAGTGTTGAATGAAAAAACCATTGGAGATAGTAAAAGTTGAATGAGTGTTGAATAAGAGAGAGAAAATGATGTGGAGTGTTGGGAAGAGAAAAAGTGGGTGTTGAGAGTGTGAACCATTGTAAATGGTCTAATTAATCTTTTAAATCAGGTAGAATTATAATAGGTGCCAAAGTTCTCCCTAAAAAATACTACATTCTTAGGGTTTAGTTTGAATCCAAAACCTCTTATTAACCTAAAAGAGATCCTTTAAATATTCTTGTATATACAACTCAAAAACTAATAATAAATTGCGTAAAAAATAAATAATATAATAACTGATATTGCATCTCATAAAAAAAAAAAAACAACTCGGCATGGTCACCATCCAAAAAACAGTCTTTTCCACACTTTCATTCATCTTTTGATCTTTCGTTTGAAACATTCAAAAAAACAATCTTTCCTTAAAACACGATTAAAAAGATTTAACTTGGAAAAACAAATGTCATTTTTTTTCTTCTTTAGGTCAAACAATATAGCGATTAAAAATTCACATTTTAAGTTTTTTTTTTAACACATCAAAATGGAATTAAATTAACACAACATAGCATATTCCAAGCACAAGATGTGCCTAGAATTCTGCTACAAGATACAAAATGTTACAAAGTCTAAAACAAAGAACAAAAAGCAGGGATTAACCAATGCCTAGACATAACAAAGGACTAGACCACCACATCTGAGTACCAAAAACAAACACGTTTTTTTTTGCTTTAAGCCACCGTAACGATAACAATTTAACCTTATCCAATAACCTTGGGACGTTCGTTACAACATTACCAAACAAGCGGTTATTACGTTCGTTCCACACAATCCAAGTACACAGAATCCAAATTAGCTGCAGAAAAGAACGTTTAGCTTTACCAACACTTGTCAAGTAAGTAAACTGCACTAAGTGATCATGAAGGTTATTCGGATCCGCCCCCATAGAACCTAGCCAATTGCGCACCTGCTGCCACAACAAAACAGTATTTGGGCAAAATAAAAATAAATGTTCGGCCGTTTCAACATGACCACAACCCATAACACAAAGAGTCGCCTCAGAACTGAGAACACCACGAGCTGCCAAATTTGCTTTTGAAGGTAACCGATCCCGGAGAAGTCTCCAAGCAAAAATCGAGACCTTTAAGGGGACCTGACGATGCCATACTAGCTCCATTGCTTCGGCCAAAAGAGGATGAGCACCCTCTGTTAATAGAACATAAGCTCCTCGAACAGTATAACCCCCCACAGGGTCAGGTAGCCACAACCATCTATCTGTTGGAGCTTTAAAGAAGGAAAGAGCATAAACAGGCAGAGAAGTCAAAACGGCTTTCAGGAGGATCAAGCGACCACCAAACGAGAGAAACCGGCTATTCCACCCCGACAATCTAGATTTAATACGATTCACGACATGATCCCAAAACGAAAGTCTCCGCGGATTACCCCCAATAGGCATACCTAGATACAAAAAAGGAATCTTACCTACTTTACAACTCAACACTGAGGCAGCCTCACTCAACCAAGAATCAGAGATATTAATACCCACCAACAAGCTTTTATTGAAATTCACTTTCAAACCGGACATCAACTCAAAAATGGCAAGAGTCGCACGAAGAGCCCGAACATTAGCCCAACTTTTATGGGCAAGCAGCAAAGTGTCGTCAACAAATTACAAATGAGAAACAACAACCGGGTTTGCCACCCCAACCGAGTACCCCGTAAACAACTGATTGTCAACCATAACTTTCATCAACGTTTGAAGACCCTCAGCCGCAATGAGGAACAAAAAAGGGGACAAGGGATCCCCCTGACGCAAGCCCCTGCACAGGTGAAATTCATCAGTAGGACTACCATTAACAAGCACAGAAGCTGTAGCAGTACCCACACATTCTCTAATCCATTTTCTCCATAAGACAGGAAACGACATTCTCTCCATAACCGAGTTCAAATAATCCCATTCAACAGAGTCGTACGCTTTTTCAAAATCCACCTTAAACAACATAAGATCTTTCTTAAACTTTTTAGCTTCATCCACCACCTCATTGGCTATAAGAATACCATCAAGAATCTGTCTATTCTTAATAAAAGCAGACTGTGTTTCAGAAATCACACTACCAATCACCAATCTCAATCTGTTTGCTAACAGCTTAGCTATAATTTTGTACATACTTCCTACCAAAGAGATGGGTCTAAACTCATTAGCTATAATTTTGAAAATTGATTTATGTTAAATGAGAATTGATTGTTTCAGAAGATAAATGGAAATTGATTTGGTGTTCAATTTTTTTTACAGAAGGTGTTCAATTCCGTGTACACGGAATGGATTGTATTTTTAATGAATAAAATAATAGAGGAGTGTTATTTGAACAATCATTTGGTTGACAATTTTTGAGACAACCATAATTTATAAAGAAAAAATTGGTATTTGCACGAAAACCAAAGCAATAGAGAGATAAAGTAAAAAGTAATGTGAATATGAGAGAGAAAGTTGTTGCAAAAGTTGTCACAAAATAGATGTTCAAATATCATTTCTCAAAATAATATTTATCATTTATGAAAGAAAGAAATAGAAGGATAATTTTATGACAGTGTTGATATAACGAAATATTTGAAAGAATTTTAATCCAAAGTATTATTAAATTTTTTATGAGACGAAATGACACAATGAAAATTCATACTTTTTTTTTTTAGACAAAAGATAAATATATTAAATAAAAACAAACATATACAGAGAAATTGGGGGATATCAGACTTGATCCAGGTACCAAAATATAAGCGGAAATACATCGTGATAGTACAAACAACTCTAAACAATCCTAACAAAACAAACACTTCTTGTGGCCGCAACTCAGCGAACCCGCGTACGGGTACAAAACCAAATTACAAAAAATACAAAAAGCGAGCATTTCGTTTGGATCAAAAGGGTTTTAAATTGGCGAATGGACTGACCGCCAACACGGTATCAAGATCCACGTACCAGCAACCCCCTGAATAAAATTGGGACCTATAATATGTGGAGAGTCTTTGTAAAAAAATACAGGGTTAAATATGTTTTTAGTCCCTATAAAGTTGAGACCTTTTAAGTATAATCCTTACTTAGTTTTAATAGTTCTTTTAGTCCCTATTTTTTTTTTCTGCACTGAGTATTAGTCCATGCTCAATTCAAATTTGTTTAATTTATGTTTAAACTCTTAAGTTTTTGAACAATTTTTTGCAGACATGTTTAGAACATTACTATAAGTTACTTCGCAAAAAATTATCGCAAAATTTGATTTCTACATCTAAATTTTATTACTTTTTATCTTTAACTTTTGTCATTTTAAAAAATTTATATTTAATTCGTTTCAAGTTAGAAAATTCTAAATTTTAATAAATGAACATTTTATAGTGTTCTAAACTTGTCACAAAAAAATCGTTCAAACATTTTAGAGTTTAAGAATAATTAAACAAAATTTGTTTTAGCAGGGATTAAAATTATAAGTAAATTTTTTTTGTAGGACTAAAAACATATTAAAATTAAGTAAGGACTAAACTTAAAAGTTCCAAATTTTACAGGGACCAAAATATATTTAACCCAAAAATATATATAAACAGAGAGTCGGAGTTCGAAGCAACAATTTTAACATTTTTACCATTTGAATCAAGAGTTGTAAGCAAATATTTCCATTTTATAATATGTAAAGATTAGCGGCATACTTAATGGTAGTAAATCCTCCAAAATAATCCAAATTTTAAGCAAAATAATCATTTTTTTCTTGAATGTATATGAATAGTCACAATTGTAACTCAATATATCAAAATGGTTTTTCTAACCTATGCAACATTGCATAGGATAAGGTGCAATAAATGTACCACTTTTTTCACCAAAAAGTATCACATTAATCATCCTTTTTTTGAAAAATGATTTTTTTTCTCTATCCTATTAGTTATTTTATTTTATTTTTATAACTTCATACCACAACAATAAATATTACTTTTAAGACAAAATTACATTTATAGTCCCTTAACTTAATTTCAGGTAACAGTTTGGTCATTTATCTTTTTTTCAATTCAATTTGGTCCTTTTTGTCCATTTTCATATGAAATTTTAAGCTTAAAATTCATGATTTTATTTTCTTATGGTCTTTCAGTCTTCAAATCTATGATCCTCGTCTATGTTTGCATAAGAATATTATATTTGAAGCTTGAAAATAGACAAAAAGGATCAAGTTGAAATGAAAAAAAGATAAAGGACCAAAATGTTACCTGAAATTAAGTTAAGGGACTAAAAGTGTAATTTTGCCTACTTTTAATGATAAGAAAAATGCATAGAAAATTATCCATGGATCAAATGCAACGGCATTTCTTTTTTAGATAAGGATGTCACAAAATTTATTTAGATTTAATCTTTACTCAAGTGTTTTGAAACGTTATTTTCTTTCCATTTCCCCAACACAAGAGAGACTTATTTGCAGCTTAAAATATGCATTTCCTAAAAGGTTAGGTTTCTGTCCATTGATTCTACTTCTAGTGTGATTTTTTTTTTAATCATGTGTTGTTGTGTGCCACCACAAGAGATGGTGTATTTGCAGCTTTAAAAATACATCGTCATAAGGGTATATTTTTTTTTAGGCATTGGCTCATTAATTTTCTGGACATTTGGCTCACTATGATAGCGGTGGAGCTTGAAAGACGGACCAGTTTGGTTCATCTTGTTGTGTCGTTGGAAGAATATGAAGAAGTAAGGGAAATAGAAAAATAGGAATTGTGTTTTTTAATATTAAAAATCTAAATAAATTTTGTGACACCCTTGTTTAAAGAAATGTCGCTGTATTGGATCAAATGATAATTTTCCATGCATTTATCACTAAAAGTAATATTTATTGTTGTAGTATGAAGTTATGAAAATAAAATAAAATGATTAATAGGATAGAGAAAAAAAACAAGTTTTCAAATAAAAGGATAATTAAAGTGATATTTTTGGTGAAGAAAATGATATATTTATTGCACCTTATTCTATATAATGTTGCATAGGTTAGAAAAATCCATATCAAAATTATAAAATACTCTCTAACATTAAAATAATCATTCAATTTTGAGAATAACTCTTTTTATAGGGATTGATTGTTGGATAAAGTAAAATATTTGTTTATAGGTTGGCTGAAAGATAAAAAAAGCCACTTTTATGTTTAGTATTGATAGGTGGTGGTCGAACCATTTTCAATGTCTGAGCATCGGCTAATGGTTTTTGATTTTTTGTATGATCTGACTGACTCTGTGTATCTTTAGGAGTCTCTTTGTCATGTCTTGTGCTTTCTAGATTGTTTGTTTTATGTTAATATATATTCCATTTTTGATTGTTTAATATATATATATATATATTGTAGCACATATATAACATTAGAGACGATTTTGATTAACGTATTGCACAATCAACAACTATTTTTAAATTTTAATACATTAAAAACTATTATGTCTACTCATCACATATCGAAGAACGAAAATGACTATTTATCATCGTTTTTAATATTAAAATGGGAAATGCTTTGTTTCGCGAGAGAGTTTATTAGGACGAGATCACGAAACAGTGTTGAAAGACTTTTTAGTATACCTAGCCCACGTTCTCTCCACCAAACCATGAGGAAATATTACTTGTTAAATGAAACACGCTCTTTCTATTACTCCCTCCGTCCCAAATTGTATGTCGCGGAAAAAAAATTTGTCCCAAATTATATGTCGCTTTACAATACCAATGAAATATTAATGTTATTTTTCCTATTATATCCTTAACTATTAATTACTCTCTATTCTTTCAATTATTTTATTTATCTTTTCCATACCATTTATTAGGGATAATTTTATAAAACAACTCATAATTTCTCTTCCCCATGCAATATTAATTACATTTCTTAATACGTGTGAAATGACCAAAACGTCTTACAATTTGGGACGGAGGGAGTAATAAATAAAGCAATGCTGTTATAACATAACAATCCACTCCACACATGTATTTCAGTAAAAAAACAAAATCCAAAATCCAACGGTGCACACACGTCGTGAAATGCTCGGGAGCACTACTCTATTAAAATCTCAATTTTTTGAATTGATTTTCTATGCATTTAATTTTATTTACCATCAATGCAACTTTTTTCTCTGCAGAAACCTTATTAAAGACCTAACGGTTTTCATTCTTCTCTTCTCATCTTCAACTTTCAACTCACTGTCTTCGCCCTTTTTTTTTCTTTTTCTTTCAACTCATTGCTTTCTTTGAAAATTACAAAGTAATGAAGTTTTTTCAGGAAGGAGTGAGATCTAACATGGTTAGCATCTTTGAGTAATGTAGTTCCTTTTATTTATTCCATATATTCACTGACACACTCTGGTTGATCTTCGTATATATATAAACTATTTATTATATCGTTCTTTCATGGTAGAGTTGTGCTATTAAAGTGGACACTAACTGCAAGGGATGGTCTGATACTATGACAAAAATACTCAAGAAAATCGAAGGATTGCACGCTATGTTAGGGGTGGACAACGGTCGGATTCGGACGGTTTTGGGCTGAAAATCGTCCATCCGAAGCAAACCACAGTTGAAAAAACACAGTCCACTTTCGTCCGTTGGTGTCTGTGGTTATTTCGGGTGACGGTTTGAACGGTTGTCGGATTTTGTGGGTGGGTTCAAACGGTTCTTAATCAATAAAAAACCTATAACATGAAAGGGTAGAAAAATCCAGAAACTAAGAAACATAATCAAGAGTAGCAACACAAAAAAACCAAGAAATATGACAACAACACTCTTCAAATTCATTTGCTTCTTTTGTGTATGTCCATTTATTAAAAGATGCATATATGATGTAGAGGGTTCAAATGATGAAGAAGACGAAAAATAGCATCAATTGAGAGAGAGAGGCATTAGATTGAGTTTTCAGAGAGATAAAAAATTGAGTGAGAATACATGAAAGTTCAAGTAGTAGTCTTCAGCTTTTTGAAACTAGGAAAGAGAACCGTGATTAGATTTTAGAGGCTACAATTAATTTAATTAGTATTAAAATACACATAAAGAAAGTGATCACGTGGGTTTGTCTCAAGAAGAAAGAGAAAAGGCTGAATTGACCATGGAAAAAGCAGTTTCAATATTACTGGTATGTATTACTACTGTTATCTCTCGGTCGGATTCGAGTTCCATTGGATTGAAAATCCAAGTCCGCAACCGTCCGCTATTATCCGTTGTAAACTGACAGAAACAGCCCGACGACCCGTTCATCAGAAAATGACCCGTCCAAATCACTGTTTTATCTAAGCGGTTAATACGGATTCGGGTGGGTATCGGTTTTTTGTCCAGCCCTAACTATGTGTCTTCTTTGTTTATTTTATTTCGGATCAAATATGTGTTTTGTCCTTTCAAAATTTGGTCTCAGTCCCACTTTTAAAACTTGTTGTGTTTTTTTTTTCTTTTTCCCTTTCAAAGCATGGATCGAGTGCAATTGATTGCACAATAGTCGATCAAGTTTAAAATGTTTGATCCAGATCTGATCGACTGCATGACAATCACATCCATCCGCCTACAAACAAATTTAGTCTCTTTAGATAAACATCAAAAGAGTACTAAAATCACTTTTTTTAAGAACCACAAATTATGCATGTTAAAAGTTATGAGTCTTCCCTAAAAAAAAAAGTTATGAGTCGGATATACCCTTTTAAACTAAAACCTTTTTTTTTTATGAAAAAGAATAAGAGATGAAACTTATATATAATTCTTTTCCTTCTAATCTACATATTTATTATGGATAAAGTTTATTTATTTGTCCATTAAAAAAGTATCGTTCATGTCTTCTTAACTTTTTAGAGTATGTTTTATACCAAAAACCTTTTAGGTGTGTTATTTGTTATCCTTGGGGTAGATATAAAAAGAGTTACCAAAATTGATTTTTAAGAAACTTTAAAAGATAGAGATAAAATATTTTATTTTATATTTTTTGGTAATGGCCGGGGTTCGAACCCAGGACTTTGCATGTATTATGCATTGTCCCTACCAACTGAGCTAAGTTCACCAGGAAATTTTATTTTATATTTAAAATATAAGAGATCAAAATAGAAGTTTTGTTTTGAAAATAGAATTCCTTAAAAAATTAGGAGACAAAAATAGATTTTTTACCTTTTAAAACATAGAAGAACAAATCCATCAAAAAAAGCATTGGAGAAAAAAAATACGACACTTTCAAAATGGAGATTAAAATCTATTTTTTCTTTCTAAAAAAAAGATATGAAAGATTTATTTATTCCCATTATTTGTTTATCAACATATTTATTTTGGACTAAAGATATATTTTTGTCCTATAAAAATTTCTAAAATTTTTGTTCAAAAAAAAAAAATCTAAAATTTGGTCTCACTTCCTCTTTTCACAAATATTGTGTTATGTCCCTTAACTTTTAAATATGTCCAATCAGGTTTCCTAAGCCTTTTAAAAAAAATCCTTAAAAAAACATATCAAAAGAGCATTAAATTTGTTTTGCAAGAACCACAAATTTAGGAGAGTAAAACATGTCTTTTTTAAAACGGAAACCTATTTTTTAATAAAAAAAAGAGACACAAGTATATTTATTTCTTTTATCTGAAGAAAATTCTTTTCTTTATTTTTAATTATATGGATATGGATTATATAGGTTTAAGCTACAACTTTGATACAAAGGAAGGGATAATATATATCTCAGGCAAGGTAGATTCGAATAAAATTATGAGGATGACATCCAAACATGGAAAGAAAGTGAAGCTTTGCTGGATTAATAGTAAGGAAGGCAACAGTTATGCACATATGTATCAAGGAAGATTCTACCCTCCTCCTCCTCCACCGATGCCCTATTATCGGTACAATAGTTATGATCCCATGTACGCCCCTCATCAACATGGTTATGCTTTATATGCACCACCTTACTATCAGTATTAGTGCATATTTGGATTGATAGTGAGATTGTTAGAGTCACGGTGAATTGTTATTATAGCAAAAACTATACTTTAAAATTTCAACGGTATTATGACTTTGTCAAACTTATCGTTCATCCAAGCACCGTTCTGTATTTTTTATGGTGTTTTTTTTTTAAGGTCTTCTACTCTAGCGCATGTACTAGCAACGATATCATAAAGTTGCTTAAAATTTTGTCACCGGCCTCAGATGATTAAGTACCCCCTTTCATTGAGTTTGTAAATATCCTAATCCTCTTTCTGTGAGGTTTGTTCAACATTATTGCTATTATTGTGAACCAGGTTTTGTAAGGTTCATAATTCTAAACTTTTTATGTTAACTATTATTACTGCGGGTTGTTATTTGGTTTATAATGTGGCAGCAGACCTATTTATAATTATTGTCTTTATTTTTATTATTTGATAAATGTCTTGTTTGATTGTTCATAATAAATTGCACTTGACGAACAGTCCTACTCGTTGCGACTAGAATTTAAGTTAGAAATTCTATAATTTATAAGTTATATAAATTCTATTCTAAATCCTCTGTGAGATTGTTGGTTTGTTTTTTCATGAAAAATAATTAAATCTAGGGGGTGTATGGATTAGGATTTTAAAGGACAATTTTTGTTTAAAAAAATTTTGACGATTTTAAAAGACTTTGCAAGATTTTGATAACTTTGATGATTTTAAAAGACTATTAAGGATTTCAATGGATTTAATTCATAAGATTTTAAAGGATTTGAAATGATTTTATGGATTTCAAGAGATTTTAACAGATTTTATGAATTTTAAGAAATAATTTGAAAAAAATATCATAACACACTCTCTTTCACAAAATTTCAATAAAGACTCTTTTATTTATTTTATTTTATTTTTTACAGGAGAGCTAGAGCTAGAGAGAGAGAGTGAAGGAATCAGAGATACGGGAGAGCTAGAGAGAGAGAAGGAAGGGGAGAGAGAGAGAGAGAGAGAGAGAGAGAGAGAGAGAGAGGAGAGGAAGAGAGAGAGTAAGAGAGAAGGGAGGAGAGAGAGGGAGAGATAGTAAAATCTTAAAAGAAAAAAATAATCCTAAGAAATCTCATGTTTTCATGAAAGACTTTTTCATGCTAAAATTTCACTAGAAAATCCCACAAAATCCATCAAAATCTGATTTATTAAACAATCCTTCAAAATTTGAATGATTTTGAATACCACTAGACTTTTTTTAAGTGATTAAGAGTCTTGATTGAATACAACAAGACTTTTTTTAAATGACAAAGAATCTTGATTGAATAACACAAGACTTTTTTTAAATTGGAAAGAGTCTTGATTGAATACCACAAGACTTTTTCATGATAAAAAAGTCTTTTAAAATTCTTTAGAATCATGATCCAATACACCCTCATATTACTACTTAAGTGATCTTTTTTTTAGGTCAGTTCATCAATTGCTCATATTAATATTCATTAAATTTATTACAAATTCAAAAATTAAATTTAATGCGCACAATCCAACAAAAAAATTATTATATTTGATTCGTTAACTTGTGTCTTAAGGGCACAAGTTAGCTTTTCCTTTTTAATTCAAGCTATTCAAACAAACATTTTGATAATTACACATCTAAAAGCAATTTTAATTCAAACTATCCAAACAACATCAATTAATTATAATCACTTTTGCATTAATTAATTAATGTATTCAAACATAAATCAATTCTCAGCTTTAATCCAAAATCAATTTCAATCAAAATCAAGGTATGTCAAAATAAATACTCGTCACACAAAATCAATCAAACATACATAGACTTGCGCTTATCGCAACAAATACTCAGCCATTTCTTAGCTAGTGAAAACATTGAAGCAATCAAAGGAACACTAGACTTTAGGGTCCACATATGCAATTGGATTTCTGTAATAGCTTCTAAAAAAAATAGAGTACAACAAATTAAAAACTAATCAAAATGTCAAAATTGATTTCTATAATCAGCCGGAAATTTGGATCAGTAACTTCAGTCGTCACTACTATGTATGAATTTCTCTCTAGAAAGAGAACTTGAAAGCTCCCACTCTGGTGTCTGCAACAGAATCCCAGAAGGAAAGTTTCCTTTGCTGGATCTTTTTCTCTTCTTCTTTTTGGGCCAGTTCATCAATTGCTCCAGGAAAAGAAGCCTCAATAGCATTCTTAAACTTATCATGCAAATTTACTCTATCCTTTGTTCCAGATACCAGTGTGCTTGCGTTCGGCCTCTTAAGAAACTCCAAGACACTTGACAAATTTCTCCTGTAACAAGTACAGCTAGCGTTTGAGGTTAAAGTTATTCAATGAACCAACAAAATACAAAGCCAAAAGAATTCAAACCACATCAAACAAAATATAATAAAATTATTAACATTTAGTATTAATATAGCAAGAAAAGTACAAGCATGTTGTTGTTAAAGAGACATCGTATCACATGTGCTTATCGGCTCTTCAATAATTATATCAGAAGACAAAATCATTAGCCGATCAGATGTCATATTTGGATTGACAGTGAATTCGGTAGTGTTAATTATTTGCTTTTAGGACTGCATTATGTGGCTTTTCTTTATGTTTATTTTATTCTGTATCAGTTATTTTTAGTCAATTAGTGTTCCTACATTTTAGGAGCAAGTAGTTGTTACTTGCTGAAGTATTGGCAACGTGTGTTGTTCAGTTTTGTTTTTTAAATTATTAAGTGTACTGCTTCTGTCATAATAAAAAACTGAATTCTTATTTCCACTCAACCTGCAACTTCCTTTTCTATTCTCCTACGTTTTTCATCTTTCAGTCAAAAAACCAACAAATTGGTATCAGAGCTATCATCTCACAGGACCTGTGAAAATGGAAACTGAAACAAGTTTCTCACATGTTGCTCCTCCCGTCTTTGATGGGGAGAACTATGACCTTTAGGCAGTAAGAATGGAGTCTTACCTAGAGGCTTTGGATGTTTGGGAGGTCGTTGAAGAGGATTATGAAGTTCTTCCGCTGCCGAATAATCCTACCATGGCTCAATTAAAATATCACAAGGAGAGAAAAACTCGGAAGGCAAAGGCAAAATCTGTTCTTTACTCCAGTGTTTCACAAAATGTTTTCACCAAAATTATGACCCTCAAAACAGCCAAAGAAATCTGGGACTATTTGAAGGAAGAATACGCGGGGGATGAGAGGATTCGAGGCATGCAAGTGCTGAATTTGATGAGGGAATTTGAGATGCAGAAAATGAAAGAGTAGAGTCTGAGACAATCAAAGATTACTCTGACAGATTGCTTTCCATTGCAAACAAGGTTTGGTTACTCGGCACTCAATTTGCTGATTCCAGAATTGTTGAAAAAATTCTGGTTACGGTGCCTGAGAGATATGAAGCATCAATAACCACCTTGGAGAACACAAAAGATTTGTCAAAGATCACCTTAGCAGCAGTGTTACATGCTTTGCAGGCTCAAGAGCAACGAAGGCTCATGAGGCAAGATCATGTGGTTGAAGGTGCTTTACCAGCCAAGCATCATGTAGTTGGAAGTACTGCAAGCAACCAAAGCAAAGATAAGGGGAAAAGGAAAAATTTTCCTCCTTGTGAGCACTGTGGAAAATTGGGTCATCCATCATTCAGATGTTGGAAAAGACCAGACAAAATACAACAACTGCAATCAGCTTGGACACGAAGCGGTGATATGCAAAGGCAAGTCTCAACAAAATGAAGTCAATGCCCAAGTTGTTGAGCAAGATGAAGAAGATCATATGTTTACAGCATCTTGTTATTCAACGAGGAGCAGCTCAGAATGTTGGTTGATTGATAGTGGTTGTACAAACCATATGACACATGATAAAACTCTTTTCAAGGATTTAAAGCCTGCCAAAGTTTCAAATGTAAGAATTGGGAATGGTAGTTATATTGCTGCAAAAGGAAAAGGAACCATCCCAATTTCAACAACTTCAGGTATAAAAACAATCTCAGATGTTCTTTATGTACCTGATATTGACCAAAACTTGCTTAGTGTGGGTCAGTTAATAGAAAAAGGATTTAAAGTATCTTTTGAAGATCAACATTGTGCTATTTTTGACACAACTGGTCAAGAGATTTTAAAGGTTAAAATGAGGCTTAAAAGCTTCTCATTTGATCCAACCGAGGAGGAGCAAACAACTTATGTCACCCATGTTAGTTCGACAGAACTTTGGCACAAGCGACTTGGTCATTGTCATATTCAAAGAATGTTAAACATGGAAAAGAAAGACATGACGAGAGGTCTACCGATACTGTCCAATCATTTGCCAAATTGCAATGCTTTTCAATTTGGTAAACAAAACAGATTACCATTTCCCAAAACAACTTGGAGAGCCTCTTAGAAGTTGCAACTCATTCACACTGATGTGGCAGGACCTCAAAGAACACCATCATTACAAGGTAGTCTCTACTTTATTCTCTTCATAGATGATTTTACAAGAATGTGCTGGATTTTTTTCTTGAAATTCAAGCATGAAGTGGCTGGAGTATTTGTAAAGTTCAAAAAAATGGTGGAAAATCAAAGCGGTTGCAAGATTTAATTTTTGAGGTCTGATAATGGCAAGGAGTATACATCAACACAATTCAATTTGTTTTGTGAAGAAGCTGGAATTGAACATCAACTCACAACACCATATACGCCACAACAAAATGGAGTTAGTGAAAGGAGAAATAGATATGTAATGGAGATGGCTAGATGTATGTTGCATGAGAAGGAGATGCCTAAACATTTTTGGGCAGAAGCGGCAAACACAACAGTTTTTCTTCAAAACCGACTTCCTTCGAAGGCTTTGAAAGATAAAACTCATTTTGAAGCTTGGTATGGGTATAAGCCTTCACTATCCTTTCTTAAAGTGTTTGGTTGTGTTTGTTTTGCACATGTTCCACAGGTTAAGCGTGACAAACTTGACAAGAAAGCAATTTCGGGCATCTTTGTGGGCTATAGTTCAGTTTCCAAAGCCTACAAAGTGTATCATCCTCAAAGTGGAAAGGTGACTGTCTATAGAGATGTGCATTTTAATGAAGATCAACAATGGGACTGGAAGAATCCGCAAAGAACAATTGGATCTTTCAACAATATTGAAAATGATCATCTTAAAAAGCAAACAACAGAGTTGTATCAGAATGAATTAGAAGATGATCCTCCCATTAGAGGCACAAGGTTGCTGTCCGACATATATCAAAGGTGCAATGTAGCAATATGCGAACCTGCATGTTGTGAGGAAGCATTAAAAGATCTAAAGTGGAAAAATGCAATGGAGGAGGAGATGTCAATGATTCAGAAAAACAAGACATGGGAACTTGTTGACAGGCCTGAAGATAGAAAAATCATTGGAGTTAAATGGGTTTTTAGAACAAAACTAAATGCAGTTAGATGTCAAATCAGCCTTTCTAAATGGAGTTTTACACGAAGAAATATATGTGGAGCAGCCTGAGGGATTCGTGGTGCAAGGTAAAGATTTTAAAGTTTATCTACTCAAAAAGGCTCTTTATGGCTTAAAACAAGCACCAAGAGCTTGGTACAGTAGGATAAATGATCATCTGTTGAACATAGGCTTTGAGAAAAGCTTATCCGAGTCAACTCTTTATGTGAAGCATAAGGGAAACAATGTTCTGATAGTTTCTCTCTATGTTGATGATATGTTAGTGACCGGAGATGATACAAGGCTGGTTGAAGAGTTCAAACAAGAAATGATGAAGGCTTTTGAAATGACAGATCTTGGTCTTATGACTTAATTTCTTGGTATTGAAATCAAGCAAAATGAAAATGAGGCGTTCATTTGCCAAAAAAAATATGCAAAAGAAATATTGAAGAAATTTCAGATGGAGGAGTGCAAAGTAGTTAGCACACCAATGAACCAAAAGGAAAAGTTTAGCAAGGAAGATGGTGCTGATAAAATTGACGAAGGATATTATAGGAGCTTGATTGGATGTTTAATGTATCTCACAGCAACAAGGCCAGATATTCTATTTGCTGTAAGTCTTCTCTCTCGGTTTATGCATTTGATAGCAGCAAAAAGAATACTGAGGTATATTAAAGGTACTACTGATTTTGGCGTCAAATTTGAAAAATGTCAAGAGTTCAAGTTGTATGGATTCTCTGATAGTGATTGGGCTGGATCTGTTGATGACATGAAGAGTACTTCGGGGTATTGTTTCAGCCTAGGCTCAGGAATGTTCTCATGGTGCACAAAGAAGCAAGAGATTGTAGCACAATCCACTGCAGAAGCTGAATTCATAGCAGCAACAGCTGCTGCAAATCAAGTTTTATGGTTAAAAAAGGTTTTATGTGATTTAGATATCCAGCAGAATGATAAGACAAAAATCTTTGTCGACAGTCAGGCAGCAATTGCAATTTCAAAGGATCCAGTATGTCATGGGAAGACTAAACATTTCAACATCAAGCTCTACTTCTTAAGAGAGGTTCAACAAAGTGGAGAAGTCACTTTGGTTTATTGCAGATCAGAAGAGCAACTGGCAGATTTATTTACAAAACCACTTCCTGTTAGCAAGTTTGAGTTCTTAAGGCAGAAAATTGGAGTTTGCAGATCCTAAAGCAAGGAGGAGTGTTAATTATTTGCTTTTAGGACTGCATTATGTGGCTTTTCTTTATGTTTATTTTATTCTGTATCAGTTATTTTTAGTCAATTAGTGTTCCTACATTTTAGGAGCAAGTAGTTGTTACTTGCTGAAGTATTGGCAACGTGTGTTGTTCAGTTTTGTTTTTTAAATTTTTAAGTGTACTGCTTCTGTCATAATAAAAAACTGAATTCCTATTTCCACTCAACCTGCAACTTCCTTTTCTATTCTCCTACGTTTTTCATCTTTCAGTCATAAAACCAACAGGTAGAATCACAATGTGTCGCACTGGTTTTAGCAAAAGCTGCACTTTTGAGCTTCAATAAAATCACGTTGTCTTTGTGATTTCATCGAACTCACCGTTTCTCCAAACATGCACTAAATGAGAAATTTATCTGCATTAGCTTTGAAAAAGAAAGAAAAAAACTTTCCATCAGGATTATGTGATTCCTAGAAGGGGCTCTGACTTTGTGAAGGTCGCGCCAATATCTTAAGGTCACTAAACTGCATCTAATCAGTGAGCTATTGTACCTAGGGAGTAGTAGGGATACATATAACAGTTCCTCACTCGTACTCATTTCAAAATATAAAGAGAAATTCATTGAAGCTGCAATGGCGCAGCTCAACATAAAATGAGCAAGTGACAAATAATTGACCCATGCTATTGCAAATCAATAAGCGAATAACCATGTACTGATAATTTCTAATCATAATGACTCCAATTTTATTTTCAAATATGTAGTCCAAAGACACTCTAAAAGCCAAATTTTGAGATGCCAAGGCATGTTTATAACATCCGAATTAAAACAATGAACATCCTGACAAACCTATTAACAGACAAAAAAATGACTACTTAACAGACAAAAAAAGGACATATAAAATCAGGCTCTTGACTGCTTAACAAACAAAATAATGACTACTTAATCCAGCATATTATCTAAAAAGAAAAATCTATTAAACAAAAAGTACTAAGATAGAAAACCTCACCTGCTAACATAGTTTTGTGTTACGGCAATTGATTCCTCCAGGTTGATCACCAAATGCCACCATCCACTAGGCACAAAGATAACCTCCCCAGCTTTACATATGCACTCAATTGGTTTCTTTTTCCAATTCTTTGTTGCACCATAAAAGTTCATGAACCACTCAATTATTGAAACAGGTGAAGCAACCTCTGCACCATCAGGGCTAGGATGAACACCGGGCGGAATAACATCGGGAGGAAACAATACCCATTTCTTCGACCCCTTGATCACAGCATTCCAAGCTGAAGTTGAATTTGGATCAACGTGAAAAGACGATCCAGACCCAGCTGGTCCAATAATAATCCACCTATAATCAGGTCTCTCATTTCCCAAAACACCAAACAAATCCTCCCGAAAATACACCGGAACTTCATATTCCAAACCCAATTTCGGAACTTTTTCAGCAAATTTTGGATCAAACAAATACAACGGCCTTTCTTCTCTAACTTGATCCGAATACCCAAAATAGTCCTTAAGCTTTATCTCCACCGGCCCAACCGAAAACTTAACATCATCACCACACAAATTAACCAAATAATCTCTATCCCAATTCCTCAATGCATCCCAATTATCAATACACCCTTCCAACAACACCGGCTTATTAACCTCCTCAAAATTCGCCACAAACTCCGCAACCGAAATCCCTCTCTTCCTAACAATATTATCCCTCTCCAACCATTCACCTTTCATTTCAAGATTAGCACATAACCAACTCTGAAAAAGATAATCAGAATAAAAGTCTCTAACTTTAAAACTCCGAACATCACCACTCGCCATATGCAACAAAGGGTACCCCTTAGAAACAACAAAAGTAGATTTCCATGACCCATTATACTGAAACCCATCAACAAAATTCTCCAACACAAGATTCCTCCAAAGGGGTTCATGATTAGTAAAAACATAAAACGATTTGCTCACACAAGCCAAAACCCCTAAACTATTACCATCCAAAAACCCTAGAATATCAAGAACAAGCTCATCAGTGAGGGTATGAAGATTACCTAAACCAGTGTCTCTGGAGTTGATGGAACCTGGATTGAAATAGAGATTGCCTAAGGGCTGAACACCGTGTGTGTGTGATGGGGCAGAGCTTTTGATGCTGAAACATTCTTTGGTATCTTCTTCTTCTTCTTCTTCAACGAGAGATGAGTGGTTTTTGGTAATGGAAGAAATGGGGTTTTGGTTTTTGAGTTTGTGAGGGTTTTGGTTTGGATTTTTTCTTTTGATTTTCTTCTTTGTTCTTGTTTTGATACGGGACAACAAGTTCATCATTCTGAAACTCAACATTGTGGAATCAGATTGCTGACTTTGGAGGCGCAGTTGTGCGCATATAAGACTGTCTATATAGGAAATATAGTTTTTTGGAAAATAACACCTTTTTGATACCAAACATTCCCGAATGTCACAATTACACAACAAAACCTATACTCCCTACGGTGTATGTAACAAACTTTTCATCTTTTTAGGTTACATGATATGATAGACCATATGCATCATATATTAAACTTATAAAGTAGACTGGAGGAAGTATTTTTATAGATTAAATATATTTTTATTCAAATAAATATATTAACTTTTCCTTTTAAGTTTTTTTTTATTTACAAACTTTTCCTTTTAGTTCGTTTATTTTTTTTTTTTTACTTTTAGTTCCTATTTTTAAGTCAATGTGTACTTCTTCACGGAAAAAACTTGTGCCACATGTATTTCACGGAGAAAAACTTGTACTCACGTCGTTAGGAGGCTCAAATACCTATTATACAAAGACCATAACCTTTAACTTTTTTTATTTACAAGCCATAACCTAACTTAATTGTTGAAATCCAATAACAAGAAGAATAAGATGTCGATTCATAGATGATCAGTTTATAGCTTCTAGTGTGTAGATAACTGTTACTTGAGAGGAGATGAAGCTAGAATTAGGGTCTTTTTAATTTTATAAATTCATTAAAATCTATGGATTGTAAGAAAATCTTATAAGTAAATGCATTCTTACATTCTTTTAACATCCACAAAGCTTTTAATGTCCAAACAATCCTTTTAAATCCAAATCTAATACCCCTCCGGCCAAACTTTGGATTACTTAGGGGTCTTTTCAAAAAACTGGAAGGTTGACAAAAAAGATTGCAAAAAAAACATCTCATGATCATGACTTGAAAAGAAAACGTCGGGAAAAATCAGATGCAAATTCATTTTGTCAGCATAAGTTGATCAAAGTTATAGCCATATTATAAATTGATAGATAATGCATTCCCAACACAATCCATTGACTCAACAAACAGCGCTGCAACTTTCTAGGATTGAACTTTAGAAAAATAAGTATAATGTACGAAGAAGTGAGGACACTTACAGCATGGCATGTACATGAGAGGACTGTCTAATGGTATATATACATTCTCAACTATAACCAAGCATACGAGAGAGAGAGAAGGCTCAAATGCCAAATCATATCCATGTTTCACT
Source organism: Medicago truncatula (assembly GCF_003473485.1). NCBI lineage: Eukaryota > Viridiplantae > Streptophyta > Magnoliopsida > Fabales > Fabaceae > Medicago > Medicago truncatula. The sequence continues at coordinate 50,601,607 of NC_053048.1, forward strand.
GATCAACCAACAAATTACAATATTACATTCAATCTCATACAACAGAAAACACCGAACAAAACATCACTATTGAGAGAAAAATCTAAGGGGGAAAAAAGAAGAAATAAAATATCGTAGCAGTGTGATGAAGTTTCATTTGGTGCTCCCACGTATGATCCTAGCCTGTGATCTAATCTCCCAATTGCATTCTTGAAACATATCTCCACGACCTTACATGGGGTCCTTTGTCAAGGAGCATTAGCAAGCCGGCGTTGCTAGATGGTAGCCCAAACATATACCTACAGTCACAAGGAGTTCAGACAGTTGAATATTTTTGTCAAATACATTCAAGGTTACTTTACTCACTTACTCTCTTTTTTTCACAGGTTAAAAAAACAGTAATTGTGCCCTCTAAACTCACTAAGAAAATGCTAGATAAACATAATTGCTAGATACAACACAACAACTTTGTTACTTATAGAAAATGCACCCTATTATAATTGCTAGATACAACACAACAACTATGTTATTTATAGAAAGTGTTTGTTTGAGAGGCCAATATAAGGATATGGTTAGATTTCCATGGAAACTCTGTCGGTATTCAACGGTAAACCTTAATCAGTAATCACCATTGCTGCAAATTAGAAACTAACTTTTTAAGAGATTAACCCAGTTGGGTTGGCCTGGTGGTATTGGCTTGGGACTTGGGAGTGTGCTCCTCCTCAATGTCTCAGGTTCGATTCTCCCTAGTGCCAATTAAGGTGGGCTAATTTAGCTTCTTCAAAAAAAAAAATTAACTTTTTAAGAGATTATGATCGTGTCAAACGTTTAATACAATGCATGATGAGTATTTAACATGTATAATATCAGAGGATGATGCATTGAAATTTCATAGGAAATTAAAGAACCTTAAGAAATATAGATTGCCTAGTAAGCATTATCAGTAAAAGCTGTTTGAATTCTAAACTATTGTTTTCTTTCAATGGTTTCTGGCTAAGGCAGTTGTGAGAATATTAGACTAATGCTTGATTTTGCTCACTTCAGCAGACTACTTATCATACTAGGTGAGGTCCATACATTTTGAAACAAAGAATGTAACCACTGACTACTTACTTGATTTGATGACCTCTCTTTCTCCAGGAAACAATCGATGCAACCCACTGTACACAAAAGAAAGATGAAACAGAATAAGTATTGTTGGTTAAGATGAATGAAACAAATAACGATCATCTCAATCGAACCTTGGGCTGAAAAATGGGCAAACTAAAAAGTATATGAGTCTATCTGCACCATCTGTGATTAAATTACCTTAAAAACTGTGAAGAATGTGAAGCCGCCAACAAAGGATCTCACATTAACTCTCTTCTGTTCTGGCATCTCTTTGCACAAATGTTGAGCTATTTCCTTGAGCAAAACAAGCTGCGCTTTATCAGTACGCATCGAAATGATTGCCTGCCTCATTGATTCCCTGTCCGCCTCAAGTGCTTGAAGCCTCATGTAAAGCTTCTTTACATAAGGATCTTCAAAATCACCCTGATTTCCAAACTCCCTAGGAGTTGTTACATATTCATCAAAAGCACCAGGTCCGCTTTTGAATTCAGAGTCAATAGTGTAAACTCTGTCTGTCATATTATCACCAGCCTCGGACAAATTATCTACCTTCTTAAAATTGGAGAAATCCCCTGACCCATTATTATTATTCCTCTTCCTAAAGCTACCATTGAGCCTTGGAGAATCCGACACAAACTCAGGGCCAAACGACGACGAGTCACATGAAAATTTCCTCGAATGTTTATTCGTTCTAGGAGAATGTCCAACTATCACCTTCTCTATAACATTCTTCCCATTGAAATCCCCATCCATCTGACTATAAGTTGGGGTTTTCTCCATTTGAGATATTCTATTCTCCAAATTCCTCAAACGATCCCTCGGAGTTTCCCCAAACACATACTTCTCAACATCAACATCAAAAACATCATCATCATCATCAGCAGCATCCGCAGAAACATGCATTACATTACATTTCAAAGGAGGATACTCATAAGGTGGAAATTCATAATCACCACCTTCTACCTCTGACTCAGTCAAGCCATAACTCAGCATTCTATGCTTATAAGCCTGAACTTCACACGTAAGTGAATGTATCACTTGTTCCCTTTTGTACAACAATTCCTCTAAAGCTAAAAGCTCCTGTTGATCATGACACGTCCTCTCCTCAACAAAACGTTTAAATTGTCGCGCTTCCATCTCAAGCTCAGCCTTCTCAGTCTGCAATCTCAATATCATCGACATTGTTTCATTCGCCGCGGACGAAGCAGCATTCCTCTCCTCTTCCAATTCAGAACACAAATCTTGAATCGCTTTCTGTTGACTACTAACCGCTTCACGTAAAGCCACACATTCCTCCCCAATTTCAACGCGAACAACGCCATCACCACCAACGTTCAATTTTCCCAACTTTTCCATTTCATGGTGTTTCCGTTTCACCGAACGGATCCAATTCTTGGAACCTCGTTCGGAACAACCACATTCGCAATTGCAGTCGTGACATTTGCAATTTTTCGTATTTATAGAATCATCAGAAGAATCCAAATCCATGTAATGTAATATAATAACACTGCATTCAAACCACAGCGTATTCTGAATTATTAAATCTTCAACGGTTTTGAATTTTGAACTTGTACCTCCCTCCTTGCCAAACACCTTCTTTTCTTCCCCAATTGAACACAAATCTGTACATAATAATAAATTAATTACCTCAAATTTCAAATCGAACAATTATAGTAATTTATTAAAATATAACTACAATGAAAAATGGAAATTGAGGGTGTTTGTGAAATGATGCTTCTGGTTTTACCTTATGTGGTTTATTAATTAAAAAGGATAAAAAATAAAAAATAAAAAAAAACATAGGAATTTTTACAGAGGTAAATAATAATATTAAGAGGAGAATGAATAAGAAATACCTTGAAGAAGTGTGGTTGAGGAAACAGAGAAGAAGGGAGGTGTATGTTTGGTTTGGAGGGAAGAATGATAATTTGGAAACCCTAGATTTTTGTGTATATTTTTCTTGTGTCTGCCCCAACACAAGGAAGGTTGTCGATTTGTTAACGTCGTGTCTGTTCAAATATATATCTCTCTCTCTCTCTCTCTATTATACGTACACACACCACTAAATATTCAAACATGAAATTTGAATCCGAATTAAATGGGACGTTTTCTCATACTTTACAACTATTTACCGCGTTACTCTTCTTATTTTAGCACTCTCGATGGATATATACTACTACACCCTTCTTTTTTGTTATCTAGTCTAGTCAATAACAAGATATATAGCACATTTTCACACATAATTTACACCTTTTTTTTTTTGTCACAGTCCTCAAATTATTAGGAAATTTTGTGTTATAACTTAGAGTTTCATTGAGGTGAGTTAAGGAAAGTCTTGATTTATAAGTTTCCATGTCTTAGTTCAATGTTAAAATTATTAGACTAAACATTGTGAGATCAACTCCTCCATCAACGTATGCAAGTTTTTAATAACTATATCTTTTTTATCAAAGTTTTTAATAATTATTATCACTTTACATATCTCTTATCTATTTGTCTTTAATATTAACCACTTCAACTCATGCATGGACAAAACAATAGAAATCTAATTTTTAAAAAAGGTAATACAGGACTTTATTTTAGGATAATGTTAAATAGTTCCGTTTCTTAACAACAAAAAAAAATAGTTCAAAAAAGGTGGCACTATACTACACGGACATCAAATGACTAGATTAATTATTTTAAGGGTCCCGTTAATCGGTGCTTCCGAAACACTGGTTAAGCATACCATAAAAGAGAATTATTATCATAAGAGGAAACTGTTTTTGACTTTATTATAAATTAATTATACAATTTCAATGCATTAACTATTATATAATTTCCTTTTTTATATCCTTAACCAGTGTTCCGGGGACACCGGTTAGCATTTCCCATACTTTAAAGGAAAAGACTTGTTTTAAAAAAATGATCGATTCATTACTTTATAAGAAAACGTTTCCCTTTATAATTCTGAGTAAAATTTGGAGTGTGTTTGTTTAAGATTATTTGAGGAGAAATATTACCATTTTTAGAATAAAAATTTCATGTTTGATATTTTAGTGTTTTTGTAAGATATTTTTCAACGTAAAAAACAAGCTATTTTTCAAAATTCCATTTTTTAAAATAATTTTTATACTTAAAATGAAACTATTTTTTTATTATATTTTGAAAAGAATTATTGTTAATAGAAGAGAGAGAAATACAAAAGATCTTTTAATAATTTTAATATAATATTTAAAAATAATCTCTGAATCATTTATATATATAAATTTACACTCTATAGAAGTAGTTATGTATTGTCCCATATGAAAAGTCAATATGTATTATTTTAACAAAATATGTGTGATTTAAATGGTATATATTTTTTTTTTTGGGTTTCATGAAATGTCATTTAAATGACCCCATTTTAAGAAATGGAGAACTATTTGTTATAATCGCACATCTTCTCTAAAACAAAATTCATCTATTTATACAAGTTCCGTATATATACCACACCCACTCGTCTGCATTTGTAGATGAAGTTGTTTTTTACTAAAATGAAATCACATAGTTTTAATATGCTTAGCATCGGAAATACAATTTGGTAAAGGGTCATGGATTTGGGATTAGACGTCATCATAATTGTAAAAATGTGAACAACCACTCTTATTTGTCTTTGTTGGACATCGATATAGGATATTGATGCTACAACATATAGAATGGAGATGAAGAAGATGATTACACGATAACTCCGTCTCCTAGTGAACACTGGACTTTATTTTCGAGTCCCTAGTAACTCTTAGGAATAAGAGTTAGGAGGGTTTTTTTTTTTTTTGAAAATGAGAGTCAGGAGTTATCTTCTTTTATTTGAATTGTTATCTTCTCATTAGGTACTTAGTTTTAGTTTAGTAAAATTAACTAGTGTAAGTTCAGTTCAATCCCACCATAGGCTCTTATTTGTCAGTTTTTTAGTGTTTGCTCTAAGCGTGCGAGTATTAGGACGGAAAGATACAAGTTGTAGCCATAATAGCATTGATCAATCAATTGGAAGAATTAGCACTTAGCACCAAAGTGTGTTGTAGATGGGTGTGACACTTGGGAGCGTGTTGAGTGCAAGATGATGGTATTTTAATACAATAATGTTGGTGAGTTGGTACCAAGGATTGGTCTCTTATGCCTTCGGATATATAGCGGTAAGTTATGATGATTGACTGAATTTTAAAGATTTGAAGTAGATAGACAATCTAAACAAAACAAACACCTCAACAAGCTGAGAAAACAAACACAACACGACATACAAAATGATGATAGCGCCACACACATGCGGTGAAATAAATAACTAAAAAATCAAATGTATTTCAATAACACTTTCTACACCCATATACAAAGAAGATGGTAGTTAGGGTTGGGAATAGGCTAGGTTGGCCTACAGGGGTCTACGGCCTGGCCTGTTTTGACTTGGCCTGGCCTGGACTGTTTAGTAGATAGGCTTAGGCTTAGGCTTTTTAGAAAGCCTGTTTAGTTAAATAGGTCAAGCTTAGGCTTCAAAAAAAGACTGTTAAGCCTAATAGGCCGACCTATTAATGCTTATTTATTAAAAAATATTTTTTTTATATCAAAATAATTGCATATATTAAAAATATAAACATCTTTTTCTCTTTCTATTAGTCCCTTAATAGGCTTTGTTGTTATAAGCTTTTATGTAGGCTTTAATCTAGTTGAAATTTAGTTGTGGTGAAATAGGCTTTTAAGTAGGCTTTAAGACAAGTTTAACCTATTTAGTAGGCCAAATGAACTATTTGATGGCCTTAAAATGTGAAGTAGGCCTGTAAGTAGGCTTTCAGGCCAGTCCAGGATTTTAAATAGGCCAGGCCAGGCCTAGAAAAACAACCTATGATAGGCCATAGGCCAGGCTCAGGCTTGTGATTTATTTCGTAGGCCAAGCTCAGGCCTATCAAAGCCTGGCCTGGCCTGGCCTATTCCCAACCCAAATGGTAGTATATAGTTGGGTTAATAGTGCTTTTACCCCCTGTAATATAGGTCATTTTTTATTTTTCCCCTGTAAAATATTTTTTTTGATTTACCCCTCTGTAAAATATATATTTTTTGGAATACCCCCTAATAGGTCATAAAAAAACGAAAAAATTCTGCAAAAAAAAAAAATAAAGATAAAAATTACAGGGGTAAATCAAAAAAAAATATTTTACAAAGGGGAAAACAAAAAATGACCTATATTACAGGGGGTAAAGCACCGTTAACCCTATATAGTTTTGGTGTGACTTTTTTTTCTTCTATTGTTCTCCTTCATTTAAACTAATTTATTTATTATTTATCTTTTTATAATATTATTTAAATTATTTAAAAAATATATATTATTCAAACAATAATTGTCACACTATAACAGGAGCAGACAGACACGTTAATGTTTATCTTTCCTCCTAAAAAAATCTAATTTGCTTTCAAATCGCAAAAGTCTGTGTTGCAGATTCATTAAAAATCAACGCTATCCTACAAAAAAGTACTTTAAAACCTTCAAGTTTTGTTTGTTGTAAAATAATCTTTTAAAATCTCATTCTAATTCAATTCACTTTCTTAATTTGTTTTTTAAAGTTCAGCAAAATTATACCAAAACCCTGTAACTTCTTCTATGATTTCAAAGAAGGCCTTTATAATTTTTTTTACTGCAAGTTGGTTCTTTATATTTTAAATTGTTATACCAAACTTCATTTTTTATCTATATATGTTGAAAAAGTCTTACATGACCATTAAAAAAAGTAAATTACATCTTCAATTAATCAAGACTACATTTAAATCCCATTCTAATAAAAGTTACCAAATCACATCCATCAACATTAATATGATAGGTTTCAAACTTTTGTCTAAAGTTATGTCTCACTGCCGCTCTAATTACGAGATAAGACCCTGTCCATTCAATACCTTTTCCATTTTTTTATTTGAAGACATAAAAACACAATGAAGTTAAAAAATGAAAAAGTAGTGGGATCCACTTAATAGTATGACCATAATCTACTTTTTATTTTATTTTAGGGTTAAATATGTTTTTGATCCCTATAAAATAGGGACCTTTCAAGTTTAATCTTTACTTAATTTTAATAGATTTTTTAGTCCCTAAAAAAAAGAATTACTTCTAATTTTAGTCCTTATTACAACAAAGTTTGTTTAATTATCCTTAAACTCTTAAATTTTTTAACGATTTATTTTAGACAAGTTTAGAACACTATGAAAGGTTCATTTACTAAAATTTAGAATTTTTTAACATGAAACGAATTAAATATGAATTTTTTAAAACGGAAAAAGTTAAAGATAAAATTAACAAAATCTGGACGTAGAAATCAAATTTTGCGATAATTTTTTGCATAGGAACTTTTAGTAATGTTCTTAACACGTCTGTAAAAAATTGTTCAAAAACTCAAGAGTTTAAACATAAATTAAACAAATTTGAATTGACGAGGGATTAATACTAAGTGCATAATTTTTTTTAGGGACTAAAAGAACCATTAAAATTAAGTAAGGACTAGACTTGAAAGGCCCCGATTTTTTAGGGATCAAAAACATATTTAACCCTTTATTCTATTTCTCACTAAATATCATTCTCCATTTTTAGTAAGGATCTTATCGGTCTAATTACAGTTGTCATACCCCATTTTTTAACCGTTTTCATATAAACCTTTTTTTATTTCACGCCAAATGCATTCTCATTAATGTTTTTCTTCTTAGTTACTTGCTCCACAAATTGACTCCAAATTTTCCTTTTTTATTTATTTTTCTCACATTTTTATTTCGTTACTTCGTTCTCAAGAAAACTCAATTTCTTCACACCAAACATTTCAATTTCAATTCCTCTCATTTCGATTACATTTCTAATCACAAAAATCACAACTTTACACCAATTTTTTTTATTATTATTATTTTATTATTTTCTTTTTATCACAAAATTAAAAAAAAACACTAATGTTCACAAGCTTACACAGAATGCACATTTCACTCCCGCTTCATTTCTTTCCCCTCAAATTGTGCATCTAGATTCTTCTTCACATACAACACATCATCATTATCCAACACATCATCACTCACCACCAAAAAAAATCATCCAAAGAGGTCCCAAAAACTCTCTTTTTGCAAAATTTCAAACTACCCTTTCTTATCCACCACTTAACCTAATTTTTGCACTCTTGGTGACCAAGCTACCCCCTCTATAAGAGCATAAATATCGGTAGTAGTTTGTAATGCTTTTGCTAGCATGTAGCACCTTGTGTCAGTTTGGGAACCGATAATTGATATAGTGGTGGTGGTAAATATTTACTACGTAGCTAAGTTTGGATACCGTAGCCATTCTTTCACCTTTTCATTTATTAGTAATATTTTATTCATTAAAGGGATGAAAACCAAAATTTGAAAAGCTGAACCCATTTAATTAACAATATTTTATTAATGTAAAATATAAATTTGGAGTATATTGTGAAATAAGTGAGACTCATTTTAAAGTTTTAGATGAGTGGTATGAATATTTGAAAAATATAGTTGAGTGGTTTAAATAATTGAGAAGTGTGAACTAATATAATATATTAAGTAGGGTCCATTTATACCACCAAATTGGACGCATGGATGTGGATTCTCTAAGTACCCAAAAAATGAGAGAGGGAGGAGGCCGAAATTTTGAGTTGCCAAAATCATCATTTTCATCAAAAATTCCAAAATCTTCAATTCTCCATGAAACTTCACCATTCTTCAACCAAAAGTTCATAAACATTTCCATCAAACCAAAAACACTCAAAAACTCAAAAAAAAAAAAAAAAAACACTCAAATTCGTGAATTCAAAACCACAATTTCTCAAGAAAAAGTGATAGTGAGTTAGACCATTTCAATGCTCAATTAAGGTGGGTTTTGATGTTTTGATACCCCTGTAATTGTTATGATTCTTTCCCTTCAATTATTTTTGCTTAACTCACGGGTGTTTTTTAGTTTATTTTTTTGGGTCAAAACTTTATTCTCACTTTTCTCTCTATACAAACATTCACTGTGAAATATAATCTTAGATTCATGATCAGCGTGAAAATATAAGCAAAATGGTATTTTATTTTGTGAGATTTGGTGAAGATTTTAGAGTTTGAGTTTTTTGTGAATATGGTGCTCTTGTTGTTGTGTTTTTACGTGATGCTTCAACGGAGAAGAAGAAGTGGACTTTCTTCTCTCCGTTGACTCACGCGAGTCCCACGGATTTTTGTCCTATTCGTTGAATGTTCACACGCACGCCTGCCCACCGTATACTGTGCACCCTTGTTTTTTTAACTCTTTGATTTAGATCTTGTGGCTGTGATGATATTCCACTGTGATTGAATCTGGACCTTCTGATTCATCTGACGGTTCAAATTTGTCCAGTCTGAGCCAAATTTTCTTATAAAAACCATTACTGTTTTTCTATTTTCACCACTGTTTTTACATTCTGCACCTCTTTTACTTCAAATTTTTTTCTCTAAAGTTTATAAAAAATATTATGATTTGTTTTAATTGTTATTTACTGTTTTTTATTCCATTTACTTTGTAATTACATTATTATTTAGAACTATCTCATGCATATTTTATTTCTTATCATTTATTCTATCATTATTAATTTTTAGTGTGTATATAGGATTTGATGTATTTTAATTTATGCATTTTATTTTTTCTTGTCATTTACAATTCACTTGAGACCATAGCATGTATCTAGGTCCATTGTAAATATCTGAAAATGATAAGTAACATCGACACCACACTTTATTTTGACCGTTTTAAGTCGTACCCGCGATCGATGACCGAAATGAATTAGTGATAGTTAGGTTAATGATTGGACTTCAAAAAATTTCTTAAAATCAAACCACTAGTAATTTTAGGTTCAGGTACTTGAGAGTTTGCTTCAGATCCAATGTTTCTTATAAACTTTTCATTTTTTTTATCACGTTACGTCGTTGCGTTTAGTTTTTTTAGCTTGCGTTTAACTTAGAAAAAATCATTTTCCAAAAAAATCAAATATATAAAACTTCAAAAATATTTTCTTAAGAAACCTTGGATTTTAACCCAAGTGTTTTTTCCTTTTATTTTCTTAATCAAATGCTTAATCAATTTAACCTCCATATTAGACTTGGATTTCTTATAATTAAAATTTAGCCAATCTCATCTTATTTTCTCTCATGCCTTGAGGCCTCTTAGCTCTTCTTAAAACTTTTTTTCAAAAATGTTAAAATCAATCCAACCCACCAAAAAGAACTTTTGAGTGGAACTACGACGGTTTTGATCCCTTCCCTTTAGGGTACGTAGTCAAAGGATTTATCCTTCCAAATCAAATAAAAACAACAAAAAAACATACTTCTTCTCCCTCCATTCTTTCACCTAGACTCTTAGGCAATAATTTTCAAATAAGCAAAATAATTTAGCACAAGATAAGTTAGGCAATAGGTTCCTACGGAATACCGTAGTCGTGTAGGGTGCGTCAAACCTTCCCTATTCGAAACCAACCCCCGAATCCAAAGTCTCTTAAGGTTTTTACTCATTTTTTCCCTTCCCACGGATAAAAGTTGAGAGTTCGAAGATTGAAGATTCAAATCAATTAATGGTTTGATATCCGAAAATTAAGGAGCACAACATTAAGTAGAAAAATATTTACTAGCAATAATCATATATACATTTGAAAGTTTGGGCCAAATTTCATAAAAAAGTATTTCCTCGGTCCCTATATTTAAGCACTCATTTGACTTTATTTTTGTCCATAAATGTAAACCACTTTTCAAATTACTAGATATATATATATATATATTTTTTAAACATACCCTTAATATTACTAACTTGTCTTGAAATATGAAAAGTCAAATTTAATACACATATAAACAAAGGACAATTTTGTAATACTTACAACAAAACAGACACCTCAATTACATTAACAACTTTTCTTAAGAAATGTGAAGAAAAGAAAAGCAATAGGACTAACATACATGGACGGAGGGAATAGTTACTGGGCCAAAGTGTCGACGCTAGAAGCCCAGAAAACCTCGGGTATAATAAAACCCTAATCCGTTTTGAGAGTGTCGGGATTTTGGGTGTTTGCTGCTGCTGCTGCTGCTGCTGCTGTGAAGATGGTGAAGGGACGTCAAGGAGAGCGAGTCAGGTACTCCTCGTTTCAGCCTTTTTTATTTGTATTTTCATCATCATCGTTTATGTTTTTGAACTATAGTTAGTTACTATCATTCACCATTTCTGATTTGAAGAAATTAACATGCAGTGAATAAGGGATTCGAATAGTTTTAGATTTAGTTTTTTTTTTTTTTTTTTTTTTTGAGGAAAGTTTTAGATTTAGTTTATAGACTAGTATTAAGAAAAAGCATCCTAAATTGGTCTCTCTAAAATCTCAAATGACAGTCAATTTGGTTTATTTATTTATTTTTTTTTAAGATGATTTTTAACTACATTTTAGTATGACTATTTTGATTTTTGACCAATGTCTAATGCCTGTTTGGATGGGCTTATTGAGCTTATCCACGGTCATAAGTTTTTGTGAGACTGTTTGGAGAACTTGTGAAAACAGCTCATGGCAATTATCACAAGCTTTTTTCCAGCTGATTTTCACAAGTTCTCAAATATCATCTACTTCTATTTTTATTTTTTTTGACAGAGTTTTCTTAAATAAAACCTATAATATATTATGTTCTCATGATAAGTGCTTGTGCTCTAAGCTGCAAATAAGCAATTTATCCAAACATGCCTTTAATACTTTGTGGAGTGATGGCTTATGTTGGTCCTCACAACTTTTTGGCAGCTATATTTAATCCTGACAAAAATAAAACTGAACTTGGTCCAAAATAAAACTGAACTTGGTCCCTGACATACATTTTTATAACGGGACTAATTTGTCGCTAGTATGAAGATATCGGGGCTACTTTTGGTTTTATTTTTGTTAGGGATTAAATCGGGTCACAAAAAATTGTGGGATGAAAATGGGTCTTCACTCTACTATGTGCTACTGAATTGATAATTTGATTTCTTATGACCAAATATGTTTTTGTGTCTTTTACTCAAAGATCAGTCTGTGTATCTATTCTATTTTTTATGTATTTTTATTTTATCAAATATATAAAACAAGCTAATATATACTTTCTTGTTCAATTTGTATTAGGCTTTATGTGAGGGGTACAATCCTTGGATACAAAAGGTATATTCTTCTTGCTATTTGCAACTTTTTCGAATTTTGTGCTACCGGTGTTTTATTTAATGTTTGGTTTATGAAAATGTCTGGTTAGATGCTTTGGCTTAATACTTACTGTTTTATGCTGTTTTTTAGATCCAAAGTAAACCAGTACCCAAACACATCTCTGGTCCAAATTGAAGGAGTGAACACCAAAGAAGAGGTAGCTTGGTATGCCGGCAAGAAAATGGCATATATCTACAAGGCCAAGGTGAAGAAGAACGGAACCCATTACCGTTGCATATGGGGCAAGGTTACAAGGCCTCATGGTAACAGTGGTATTGTTCGTGCCAAATTCAAATCAAATCTTCCTCCCAAATCAATGGTAATAATTTACCAACACATTTTTATTCTTATCAATTGTGTTTAATAACATTATCTTGACTTTTTGAGTGTGGATGCATTGCAGGGATCTCGCGTAAGAGTATTTATGTACCCAAGTAACATATGAGGTAAACCCATGTCCTGGATGCTTTTTGAATTGTTTTTGCGTTTTTCTTTTTCATCTCATCTTTCTATGAAGCATTATTGAACCTTCTCCTGTGTTTTTCATGCATTTTGTCATTTGATGGGGCACATGTTTGAAACTCCTAGCGTATTTTTCATACCCTCAAGTTTTACAAATATGGATAAATCAACAAATAGTCTTATGTGCAAATCAAAACAGCTAGTATTAACAAATGTCTGAAAGCAGAGAATCAGTTCTTCTTGTAGACAGACATCAGTTCTTGGTGTTGACATTTAATATAGTGCTGTACTTTGTCTTATTACGAGGTTCTTATGCCTCAGAGTTATGCGGTCTTTGTACCGGCACATGCTAGCTATTAGGAGAACTATATATGGTTCTAAATCATGGTAAATATAATGTGCATATCTGATCTGAAAATGTGGCAATTGTATGGATATTTAGAAACGTAGTTTATTGTTTGGAATTCTATCAGAAGATCATGACTTACTATGCCTACAATAAACTACGTAGTGAAAGAGCATGACTAAGTTCAATTCTTGATTTTTTATTTTTGTTAGTGTTTTTAATTTTGCAATTTTTTAGAGGGACTCTTCTCTGGTCTAGCAAGCATGCATGGTTTTGTGTTGTTTACTCTGTCTTACTGTGACATTGGATTTTTTGTTGCAGATCAGGTTAGGACTCTGGGATGATATTTAGTAGCCTCAAGGATTGTTGTTTCTTTTTAAATTTTGACAAATTATTTTTCTGTTTAGACCGTTCAATGATGGAATGTTGTCTGCCACAGTATTGGCTGTTTATGAAATATTATATTCAACACTATGTGTATGTGGACTTGGTTATCTCATGTAATTACAATATTAATTTTTATTGCATTTAATCTATTAACCTTGAACTTGAAGAAAAATCTAGTAAATGAAATGAATATACGTGGGATAAGTTTTTGTTTACTGCATTTTATTAAGAATCGCGGGAGATCAGTACAGTTTATAACTTGATAAAACGCTTGATACTAGCTCTCTACACTGTAACCTGAGTTTGAATGGAACAATTTGACAGATTTTATCTTAATTGTAGGAAAAATAATTTACATTAAGCTTAGAATAGAATAGAGAAGTGCTTTACAAACTGAAACAAACTACTTATAAAGAAATCATACACACTACCTTTCTCTGGTGTCATTTAACATAGGAAAGGTGAAAATGCTGATTTTGACTTACAAGTGGCATTAACCAAGTTGCATGTAACTTTGTTTGGTATTTTTATTTAGACAAACAGACTTTAATGAAATATTAAACTAAACTTTGAATTACACCTCCTATTTGAAAAAACACTACTATCTACACCACCAAAATTCTCTATTACAATAATATATTTATCTTGAAATATTTTTATTTATTTCAAAGTATTTTTTCTTTTTAAAATGATTAATGTGATATATGAATTTGTTGATATTTTTTTAATTGAACTTATTTAACTTTTTTTTAAACAAATAAACGATATCCATTTAAATTGAACTTATTTAACTTGACTGCCACTAACGCACTTGTATGTCTGTTTTATATATAGAAATGGAATAAATAATTTTTATTTTATTTTCATTGAAAAGAATTTTTTTGTCTGAGCAATTACTGAAAACATATTATTTATTCAAAATGGTATACATATATGAAACGGAAAAAAATAATGATAAACATGTATATGGTTCTATAGAAAGAGCCAATTGTTTTTCAAAAAACAAAATTATCGAAAATAGGAGAGAGTTCGTCGTTTAAAAAAAAAAATAGAAAGTAGTGCAACCAAATGGAGCGTTGTTACTTTTCTACTCAATAACGTGGGTTTTTTTTTTAAGTGGGAAATTATTTTATTTTATAAAAAATGATAAACATAGTAAAATAATATTAAAGGTTAAAATTCGACGAAAATGTAAGAAGCTATAAACTACTTAAAATAACATCTCAACCATTGAAAATGTAAGAAGTTATAAACTACTTAAAATAAGGTTGTGTTTTATTTTGAAGAAACAAGTTTATAAGCTATTTTAATAAGCTATAAGCTAGTTTATAGACATTACCAAACACAACCTTAGACTTTGCTTGCGAGTTTGGAGAGGTTCCAATAAAATGTTTTGGCATGGGCTTGATAATTTTTAGTTTAGTCACATAGGCCCATTAAAAAAAATAACATTAACCTATATAATGTGGGGTCCCAATTTTTGTAGAATGTTTAAAACCAAAAAGTTAGCAAAAGGTTATAGGTAATCCATCTCAACCATTGAATATATTTATTAATATATCTATGGTCAAAACAACACCTTTCCCATGGTGGAAAATGATTCACCTTTCTCATCTTAAATGGCACCTAATCTCAACTGCGAAGGGTAATGTTCGAAGCACATTGTGGAACCAGTAAAAACATCTCTAGAATCGTGAACTCATGTTGAAAAAAAGGAATAACCTACGGCTTGAAATAGTGTGCAACATTAACATTGCATTTTAAAAAAGCCAACTCTATGTTGTATCCAAAGAATATCATGTACATTACGCCGTGCAATCTTCGACTTGATGATGCAGCGTCGATGCATTTTAAAGGCTAACTTACTTGTTTTGGCCTCATTTTTGAGCTCATAGAGTTATCCACCAAGGGTTCAAAAATATTGTAATTCCACACCTTATCATTCTTCCGGTTCACCCAGATACTCTGAAGTCTAAAGTGACCATATCAAATTCCGGTTCACCCAAATACTCTAAAGTTTAAAGTGACCATATCAAACTTACCTTTGGTCGACCCTTTTACTATTCTAGCCGTGGCCATATTAAACTCCCAAGGGTGGTACATTTAATGTCCGAGTTGCTCGAAACAATTTTCCGTTCTGCCAAAAAAAAGTTGAGTTTTTCCTTAAATGTAGTATTTTATCCCAAAAAACTTGTGAGGTTGGTGAAAAAAAAAGATTATTTGAAATAAAATGAGCTTTTTTGTTGGACTTGTGAGGGCAAGTGAGGTGCGAAGGCATGTATTTTTCTTCTTCTAAGTTGGTTGGCCTTAGACCACCGTTTGCAGAGAGGCAATCATTTATCTTCTTCTTTTAGATTTTAAAATATACCTACAAATATTAAATTAGGGTCCGTTTGAATTAACTTATTTTTGAGCTTATGAGATGTTAAATAGTCCCATATAGGATATGATCCTGACTCATCATAATCTCTTTTCTCGGTATCCCTTAAAGTTGAAAGATTTTTCTTGACAACTGTTTTAGAATTGGATTCTGACTAGCAATAATCTCTTTTCTTGGATTATAGTTGACCTTGGGTATTTTTTTGTCTAATATATTTTGCAGTGAGTCTGAAATGAATTTTACCTTCAAATTTAACGAGTCTGCTTATTATTTAGTTGGATTTGGGTTAGGTTTCATATTTGTCTGATAAATTGTTGTGTGATCCTTGTGGAGAGATCCCATAATGCTAGCATCTTCTTGGGAGCCAGAGACATTTGTACTCTTATTGGTGGGTATTATTAAATCCCCCTCTTGGAGCTGGTTCTTAAGACAACTTTTTTTTTTTAAGGCTTAAAGATAAAATTCTGATCACACAATGTGTGATCATGAACTCATTTTGTGTTGGTATTTGACATTGATAGTGTGTGTAAATATCGTGAATTTGTCTGAGCTTAGTTGGTTGCGGGTCTGCTCACAACCTTTCTCCTATTCGGCTACATTGGTTGTTTATGTTTGGTGGTTAGTTTCTATTATTTTGGTATTGTTTTAGTTTTTTGCTTTGATCTTTTTACAGTTGGGAAGGAAGGATTTTTTGTTCCATGTTGGGTTGGCTTGTACTTCTTGTGCTCATTTTGTATATCTGTCTGTTTCTTTTGAGAATTTTCTCCTTTTTATATATATTTTCCATTTGAAACTTTGGGCCAGATAAATAAAAAAGTATTGGGCCAAAGTGTGAACACTAGAAACCCTAATAAGCTTAACCCGGAAAGCCTCGGGTATAATAAAACCCTAAAATCTCCCGTCGTTTCTGAGAGTGTTGGCAGAATCCTGCGTTTGTGTTGCCGTGAAGATGGTGAAGGGACGTCAAGGAGAGCGTGTCAGGTACTCTTCGTTTCATCTTATACCTGTAGTTTTGATCCCTTTCTTTTCTGCAATTGATTTTGTTTGTATTTTCATCATCATCATTATCGTATATGTGTTTGATGTTTTGTAATTATCAATTTATTCAGCTATAGCTACTGTTAGTAATTTGATGATGCCTACTATCATCTAAAAATATCTGATTTGGAGAAATTAGCATACATTGAATAATTTCATTTTTAGTTTATAGAGTAAATGCATAATTGAAAAAAACATGTAGATCAATTTTAAAAGTACCAAATTGGTTCTGTAAAATCTCAAATATTGGTCAATATAGTTGATTTTATGATAATGTATGATAACATTTTAGTCTGATTGTTTTGATCTTTGACCGACACTTATATTTTGTGGTACCAATTTGAAAATTTTCATGTTTTTCTCCCGTTTGTGTAGTTACTCTATTTTATCTGAGACCAACACTATGCGTATTTACTCTGTTTTTGCCATATAATAATCTAATATTATATTTTTGTTTAATCTGTATTAGGCTTTACGTGAGGGGTACAATCCTTGGATACAAAAGGTAAACTTTTTCTTGCCCTTTGTAACTTTTTCCGAATTTTATGTGTTTTAATTTATGTTTGGTTTGTAAAAACTTTAATGGCTGGTTAGATGCTTTGGCTTAATACTTACTGTTTTATGCTGTTTTTTTTTAGATCCAAAGTAAACCAGTACCCAAACACATCTCTGGTCCAAATTGAAGGAGTGAACACCAAGGAAGAGGTAGCTTGGTATGCCGGTAAGAAAATGACATATATCTATAAGGCCAAGGTGAAGAAGAATGGAACCCATTACCGCTGCATATGGGGCAAGGTTACAAGGCCACATGGTAACAGTGGTATTGTTCGTGCCAAATTCAAGTCAAATCTTCCCCCCAAATCAATGGTAATAATTTTAAAATGGTTTTTTTAATCATCATTTGGGTTTTATAATTTTATCTTAACCTTTTTGTGTTTGGATTAATTTTAGGGTTCCCGCGTAAGAGTATTTATGTACCCAAGCAACATATGAGGTAAACTCTTGCCTAGATGCTTTTTGAATTGTTTGTCCTTTTCTTTTTGGCTTCTTTCGATGAAACATTATTGAACTTCCTCTTGTGTTTTCCAAGCATTTTCTCATTTGATGGGGCACCTGTTTGAAACTTCTGACCTGTTTACGTGCTTACATATTTTACAAATATGGATGAATCAATTAACTTATGTATAAATCAAACTTGCTAGTTTAATAACAATAGTCTGAAAACAGAGAATCAGTCGACATCAATTCTTGTTGTTGACATTTAATATAGTGCTGCCCTTTGTTTTATCATGATTCACGAGGTTCTTATGCTCTAGAGTTATGTGGTCTTTGTACTTGCACATGCTATCTAACTCTGTTGTCAATAGCGGCCGAACGCGGCGCGGAGCGGCCAAAAACAACAAAGCGCGGCACAGTGCTCCAACGCGGAGGGGCACAATTGCGGGCAAAAGCGGGCGCGATGCGGCCGCTTTTGACAACCCTGTGTAAAATACTAGATTTCCCTTCATTTAAAACCATTTTAAGGGTCATTTTTGTAATTTTCAAAACCCTAACTATTACTCTTCTCCACCAGAACCAAATACACAGCCACAAACTCAACTTCTTCATCGTACCAACAAAAAAAATCCATCTCCTCGTCTCATCATCTCAGAATCCATCTTTGTTCTCCTCTCTTCATCTCTTGATTTCAGAATTTGTTAATTTGTCAATTTGTTAATTGGGAGGAAGAACTTGTTAATTGTTAATGTTTTGCAGTTTTGTTACTTTAAGTTTTAGAGGCTTAAAGTGTCAGTTTCCTTGAATTTTATTAGTATTTTTTGCAAATATGTTTTATGTTTTGCTTAAGACTTGTGACTTTTATTTCAAATTAGGAATACTTCATGAATTTTGAGTAATGTTTAAGGTATTTTAGTAATTTTTTTATGTATTTTAATATTAAATATATTAGTGTCCGCGTAACCGAAATAGCGCCCGCACCCTGCGCCGCGTCAATTTTTGGGGTGGCCGCGCAGCGCTGCATTTCTGCTTTGACAACAGAGCTATCTAATATGAGATATTAGATAGTTCTAATATGAGAACTAAATCATGGTAAATGTAATGGTGCCTATCCGATCTGTGATAGCATAGTTTATGGTTTTGAAATCTATCTGTAGATTACAACTTACTTTTGTCTATGATAACCATTTAAGTTCTATTCTAATATTTTTTTTTAGTGTTTTTAATTTTGCAATTTTATAAATAGGGCCTCTTCTCTTGTATAGCAGCATGCATGGTTTTGGGTTGTTTACTTTGTCTTAATGTTCGATTTTTTTTTGTTGCAGATTCAGGTGATAAGGTCAGTAGAGTTGCGGGATGACTTTTAGTAGCCTCAAGGAATTTTGTTTATTTTTAAATTTTGTGATACTATTCTTCTGTTTAGACAGTTCTTTTAATGGAATGTTGTGTACTAGCAGTATTGGCTTTTCATGAAATATTACAGTCAGCACCATGTGTGTGGACTTGGTTATCACATATGGTTACCGTGTTAGTTTTTACTACATTTAATTTATTAACCTTGAAGAAAATCTAGTAAATGAAATGAATATAGGTATCCGTCTCAACAATGTCATAAGTTGGGTAAACGGACATACGAAGATGCAAAATCAAGATTTAATATTTTTTTGGAATGCTAATTGGTTTATGGAATAAAAAACTTAGGCGCATTTCCTAAGTGCTTTATGCATGGTTCTTAACTAAACAAACGATAATTTCCTCAAATCCAATTTCACGGAAAGAAAAGATGCACTTTTGGTTAAGAACCATTCCAAAAACATAAGAAAATGCTTATAGGTTTTGTTCTTGTATCATGTATTAATAGTGTTGTTATTTGGTGTTAAAGAAGAATTAGTTGGTGGAGATAATTTCATTTGGAAAAAATAGTTAATGGTATACGTGGGACAAGTTTTTATTTCATTTCATTAAGAATCGGAAGATCAGTACAGTGTAGAACTTGATGAAACTCTCCATTGTAAGGGAGCAGTCTGATTTCTCCTCAACTAAAATCTTACATTTGGGAGGACCTGAGCTTGAGAATTTTTGGTCAGATTTTATGCATCTCTTAACCGTAGGAAAAACAATTTACATTGATCTTTGAATTAGAAAAGAGAAGTACACCACGAACTTTGAATAAGTACTCCACAAACTGAAACATCTTTTTCTCTTTCTATTAGTCCCTTAATAGGCTTTGTTGTTATAAGCTTTTATGTAGGCTTTAATCTAGTTGAAATTTAGTTGTGGTGAAATAGGCTTTTAAGTAGGCTTTAAGACAAGTTTAACCTATTTAGTAGGCCAAATGAACTATTTGATGGCCTTAATGTGAAGTAGGCCTGTAAGTAGGCTTTCAGGCCAGTCCAGGATTTTAAATAGGCCAGGCCAGGCCTAGAAAAACAGCCTATGATAGGCCATAGGCCAGGCTCAGGCTTGTGATTTATTTCGTAGGCCAAGCTCAGGCCTATCAAAGCCTGGCCTGGCCTGGCCTATTCCCAACCCAAATGGTAGTATATAGTTGGGTTAATAGTGCTTTTACCCCCTGTAATATAGGTCATTTTTTATTTTTCCCCTGTAAAATATTTTTTTTGATTTACCCCTCTGTAAAATATATATTTTTTGGAATACCCCCTAATAGGTCATAAAAAAACGAAAAAATTCTGCAAAAAAAAAAATAAAGATAAAAATTACAGGGGTAAATCAAAAAAAAGTATTTTACAAAGGGGAAAACAAAAAATGACCTATATTACAGGGGGTAAAGCACCATTAACCCTATATAGTTTTGGTGTGACTTTTTTTTCTTCTATTGTTCTCCTTCATTTAAACTAATTTATTTATTATTTATCTTTTTATAATATTATTTAAATTATTTAAAAATATATATTATTCAAACAATAATTGTCACACTATAACAGGAGCAGACAGACACGTTAATGTTTATCTTTCCTCCTAAAAAAATCTAATTTGCTTTCAAATCGCAAAAGTCCGTGTTGCAGATTCATTAAAAATCAACGCTATCCTACAAAAAAGTACTTTAAAACCTTCAAGTTTTGTTTGTTGTAAAATAATCTTTTAAAATCTCATTCTAATTCAATTCACTTTCTTAATTTGTTTTTTAAAGTTCAGCAAAATTATACCAAAACCCTGTAACTTCTTCTATGATTTCAAAGAAGGCCTTTATAATTTTTTTTACTGCAAGTTGGTTCTTTATATTTAAAATTGTTATACCAAACTTCATTTTTTATCTATATATGTTGAAAAAGTCTTACATGACCATTAAAAAAAGTAAATTACATCTTCAATTAATCAAGACTACATTTAAATCCCATTCTAATAAAAGTTACCAAATCACATCCATCAACATTAATATGATAGGTTTCAAACTTTTTTTGTCTAAAGTTATCTCTCACTGCCGCTCTAATTACGAGATAAGACCCTGTCCATTCAATACCTTTTCCATTTTTTTATTTGAAGACATAAAAACACAATGAAGTTAAAAAATGAAAAAGTAGTGGGATCCACTTAATAGTATGACCATAATCTACTTTTTATTTTATTTTAGGGTTAAATATGTTTTTGATCCCTATAAAATAGGGACCTTTCAAGTTTAATCTTTACTTAATTTTAATAGATTTTTTAGTCCCTAAAAAAAAGAATTACTTCTAATTTTAGTCCTTATTACAACAAAGTTTGTTTAATTATCCTTAAACTCTTAAATTTTTTGTCCATAAATGTAAACCACTTTTCAAATTACTAGATATATATATATATATATTTTTTAAACATACCCTTAATATTACTAACTTGTCTTGAAATATGAAAAGTCAAATTTAATACACATATAAACAAAGGACAATTTTGTAATACTTACAACAAAATAGACACCTCAATTACATTAACAACTTTTCTTAAGAAATGTGAAGAAAAGAAAAGCAATAGGACTAACATACATGGACGGAGGGAATAGTTACTGGGCCAAAGTGTCGACGCTAGAAGCCCAGAAAACCTCGGGTATAATAAAACCCTAATCCGTTTTGAGAGTGTCGGGATTTTGGGTGTTTGCTGCTGCTGCTGCTGCTGCTGCTGTGAAGATGGTGAAGGGACGTCAAGGAGAGCGAGTCAGGTACTCCTCGTTTCAGCCTTTTTTATTTGTATTTTCATCATCATCGTTTATGTTTTTGAACTATAGTTAGTTACTATCATTCACCATTTCTGATTTGAAGAAATTAACATGCAGTGAATAAGGGATTCGAATAGTTTTAGATTTAGTTTTTTTTTTTTTTTTTTTTTTTTGAGGAAAGTTTTAGATTTAGTTTATAGACTAGTATTAAGAAAAAGCATCCTAAATTGGTCTCTCTAAAATCTCAAATGACAGTCAATTTGGTTTATTTATTTATTTTTTTTTAAGATGATTTTTAACTACATTTTAGTATGACTATTTTGATTTTTGACCAATGTCTAATGCCTGTTTGGATGGGCTTATTGAGCTTATCCACGGTCATAAGTTTTTGTGAGACTGTTTGGAGAACTTGTGAAAACAGCTCATGGCAATTATCACAAGCTTTTTTCCAGCTGATTTTCACAAGTTCTCAAATATCATCTACTTCTATTTTTATTTTTTTTGACAGAGTTTTCTTAAATAAAACCTATAATATATTATGTTCTCATGATAAGTGCTTGTGCTCTAAGCTGCAAATAAGCAATTTATCCAAACATGCCTTTAATACTTTGTGGAGTGATGGCTTATGTTGGTCCTCACAACTTTTTGGCAGCTATATTTAATCCTGACAAAAATAAAACTGAACTTGGTCCAAAATAAAACTGAACTTGGTCCCTGACATACATTTTTATAACGGGACTAATTTGTCGCTAGTATGAAGATATCGGGGCTACTTTTGGTTTTATTTTTGTTAGGGATTAAATCGGGTCACAAAAAATTGTGGGATGAAAATGGGTCTTCACTCTACTATGTGCTACTGAATTGATAATTTGATTTCTTATGACCAAATATGTTTTTGTGTCTTTTACTCAAAGATCAGTCTGTGTATCTATTCTATTTTTTATGTATTTTTATTTTATCAAATATATAAAACAAGCTAATATATACTTTCTTGTTCAATTTGTATTAGGCTTTATGTGAGGGGTACAATCCTTGGATACAAAAGGTATATTCTTCTTGCTATTTGCAACTTTTTCGAATTTTGTGCTACCGGTGTTTTATTTAATGTTTGGTTTATGAAAATGTCTGGTTAGATGCTTTGGCTTAATACTTACTGTTTTATGCTGTTTTTTAGATCCAAAGTAAACCAGTACCCAAACACATCTCTGGTCCAAATTGAAGGAGTGAACACCAAAGAAGAGGTAGCTTGGTATGCCGGCAAGAAAATGGCATATATCTACAAGGCCAAGGTGAAGAAGAACGGAACCCATTACCGTTGCATATGGGGCAAGGTTACAAGGCCTCATGGTAACAGTGGTATTGTTCGTGCCAAATTCAAATCAAATCTTCCTCCCAAATCAATGGTAATAATTTACCAACACATTTTTATTCTTATCAATTGTGTTTAATAACATTATCTTGACTTTTTGAGTGTGGATGCATTGCAGGGATCTCGCGTAAGAGTATTTATGTACCCAAGTAACATATGAGGTAAACCCATGTCCTGGATGCTTTTTGAATTGTTTTTGCGTTTTTCTTTTTCATCTCATCTTTCTATGAAGCATTATTGAACCTTCTCCTGTGTTTTTCATGCATTTTGTCATTTGATGGGGCACATGTTTGAAACTCCTAGCGTATTTTTCATACCCTCAAGTTTTACAAATATGGATAAATCAACAAATAGTCTTATGTGCAAATCAAAACAGCTAGTATTAACAAATGTCTGAAAGCAGAGAATCAGTTCTTCTTGTAGACAGACATCAGTTCTTGGTGTTGACATTTAATATAGTGCTGTACTTTGTCTTATTACGAGGTTCTTATGCCTCAGAGTTATGCGGTCTTTGTACCGGCACATGCTAGCTATTAGGAGAACTATATATGGTTCTAAATCATGGTAAATATAATGTGCATATCTGATCTGAAAATGTGGCAATTGTATGGATATTTAGAAACGTAGTTTATTGTTTGGAATTCTATCAGAAGATCATGACTTACTATGCCTACAATAAACTACGTAGTGAAAGAGCATGACTAAGTTCAATTCTTGATTTTTTATTTTTGTTAGTGTTTTTAATTTTGCAATTTTTTAGAGGGACTCTTCTCTGGTCTAGCAAGCATGCATGGTTTTGTGTTGTTTACTCTGTCTTACTGTGACATTGGATTTTTTGTTGCAGATCAGGTTAGGACTCTGGGATGATATTTAGTAGCCTCAAGGATTGTTGTTTCTTTTTAAATTTTGACAAATTATTTTTCTGTTTAGACCGTTCAATGATGGAATGTTGTCTGCCACAGTATTGGCTGTTTATGAAATATTATATTCAACACTATGTGTATGTGGACTTGGTTATCTCATGTAATTACAATATTAATTTTTATTGCATTTAATCTATTAACCTTGAACTTGAAGAAAAATCTAGTAAATGAAATGAATATACGTGGGATAAGTTTTTGTTTACTGCATTTTATTAAGAATCGCGGGAGATCAGTACAGTTTATAACTTGATAAAACGCTTGATACTAGCTCTCTACACTGTAACCTGAGTTTGAATGGAACAATTTGACAGATTTTATCTTAATTGTAGGAAAAATAATTTACATTAAGCTTAGAATAGAATAGAGAAGTGCTTTACAAACTGAAACAAACTACTTATAAAGAAATCATACACACTACCTTTCTCTGGTGTCATTTAACATAGGAAAGGTGAAAATGCTGATTTTGACTTACAAGTGGCATTAACCAAGTTGCATGTAACTTTGTTTGGTATTTTTATTTAGACAAACAGACTTTAATGAAATATTAAACTAAACTTTGAATTACACCTCCTATTTGAAAAAACACTACTATCTACACCACCAAAATTCTCTACTACAATAATATATTTATCTTGAAATATTTTTATTTATTTCAAA
Organism: Medicago truncatula; assembly: GCF_003473485.1. Taxonomy (NCBI): domain Eukaryota; kingdom Viridiplantae; phylum Streptophyta; class Magnoliopsida; order Fabales; family Fabaceae; genus Medicago; species Medicago truncatula. Next base: position 50,626,602 of record NC_053048.1, read on the forward strand.
GTATTTTTTCTTTTTAAAATGATTAATGTGATATATGAATTTGTTGATATTTTTTTAATTGAACTTATTTAACTTTTTTTTAAACAAATAAACGATATCCATTTAAATTGAACTTATTTAACTTGACTGCCACTAACGCACTTGTATGTCTGTTTTATATATAGAAATGGAATAAATAATTTTTATTTTATTTTCATTGAAAAGAATTTTTTTGTCTGAGCAATTACTGAAAACATATTATTTATTCAAAATGGTATACATATATGAAACGGAAAAAAATAATGATAAACATGTATATGGTTCTATAGAAAGAGCCAATTGTTTTTCAAAAAACAAAATTATCGAAAATAGGAGAGAGTTCGTCGTTTAAAAAAAAAAATAGAAAGTAGTGCAACCAAATGGAGCGTTGTTACTTTTCTACTCAATAACGTGGGTTTTTTTTTTAAGTGGGAAATTATTTTATTTTATAAAAAATGATAAACATAGTAAAATAATATTAAAGGTTAAAATTCGACGAAAATGTAAGAAGCTATAAACTACTTAAAATAACATCTCAACCATTGAAAATGTAAGAAGCTATAAACTACTTAAAATAAGGTTGTGTTTTATTTTGAAGAAACAAGTTTATAAGCTATTTTAATAAGCTATAAGCTAGTTTATAGACATTACCAAACACAACCTTAGACTTTGCTTGCGAGTTTGGAGAGGTTCCAATAAAATGTTTTGGCATGGGCTTGATAATTTTTAGTTTAGTCACATAGGCCCATTAAAAAAAATAACATTAACCTATATAATGTGGGGTCCCAATTTTTGTAGAATGTTTAAAACCAAAAAGTTAGCAAAAGGTTATAGGTAATCCATCTCAACCATTGAATATATTTATTAATATATCTATGGTCAAAACAACACCTTTCCCATGGTGGAAAATGATTCACCTTTCTCATCTTAAATGGCACCTAATCTCAACTGCGAAGGGTAATGTTCGAAGCACATTGTGGAACCAGTAAAAACATCTCTAGAATCGTGAACTCATGTTGAAAAAAAGGAATAACCTACGGCTTGAAATAGTGTGCAACATTAACATTGCATTTTAAAAAAGCCAACTCTATGTTGTATCCAAAGAATATCATGTACATTACGCCGTGCAATCTTCGACTTGATGATGCAGCGTCGATGCATTTTAAAGGCTAACTTACTTGTTTTGGCCTCATTTTTGAGCTCATAGAGTTATCCACCAAGGGTTCAAAAATATTGTAATTCCACACCTTATCATTCTTCCGGTTCACCCAGATACTCTGAAGTCTAAAGTGACCATATCAAATTCCGGTTCACCCAAATACTCTAAAGTTTAAAGTGACCATATCAAACTTACCTTTGGTCGACCCTTTTACTATTCTAGCCGTGGCCATATTAAACTCCCAAGGGTGGTACATTTAATGTCCGAGTTGCTCGAAACAATTTTCCGTTCTGCCAAAAAAAAGTTGAGTTTTTCCTTAAATGTAGTATTTTATCCCAAAAAACTTGTGAGGTTGGTGAAAAAAAAAGATTATTTGAAATAAAATGAGCTTTTTTGTTGGACTTGTGAGGGCAAGTGAGGTGCGAAGGCATGTATTTTTCTTCTTCTAAGTTGGTTGGCCTTAGACCACCGTTTGCAGAGAGGCAATCATTTATCTTCTTCTTTTAGATTTTAAAATATACCTACAAATATTAAATTAGGGTCCGTTTGAATTAACTTATTTTTGAGCTTATGAGATGTTAAATAGTCCCATATAGGATATGATCCTGACTCATCATAATCTCTTTTCTCGGTATCCCTTAAAGTTGAAAGATTTTTCTTGACAACTGTTTTAGAATTGGATTCTGACTAGCAATAATCTCTTTTCTTGGATTATAGTTGACCTTGGGTATTTTTTTGTCTAATATATTTTGCAGTGAGTCTGAAATGAATTTTACCTTCAAATTTAACGAGTCTGCTTATTATTTAGTTGGATTTGGGTTAGGTTTCATATTTGTCTGATAAATTGTTGTGTGATCCTTGTGGAGAGATCCCATAATGCTAGCATCTTCTTGGGAGCCAGAGACATTTGTACTCTTATTGGTGGGTATTATTAAATCCCCCTCTTGGAGCTGGTTCTTAAGACAACTTTTTTTTTTTAAGGCTTAAAGATAAAATTCTGATCACACAATGTGTGATCATGAACTCATTTTGTGTTGGTATTTGACATTGATAGTGTGTGTAAATATCGTGAATTTGTCTGAGCTTAGTTGGTTGCGGGTCTGCTCACAACCTTTCTCCTATTCGGCTACATTGGTTGTTTATGTTTGGTGGTTAGTTTCTATTATTTTGGTATTGTTTTAGTTTTTTGCTTTGATCTTTTTACAGTTGGGAAGGAAGGATTTTTTGTTCCATGTTGGGTTGGCTTGTACTTCTTGTGCTCATTTTGTATATCTGTCTGTTTCTTTTGAGAATTTTCTCCTTTTTATATATATTTTCCATTTGAAACTTTGGGCCAGATAAATAAAAAAGTATTGGGCCAAAGTGTGAACACTAGAAACCCTAATAAGCTTAACCCGGAAAGCCTCGGGTATAATAAAACCCTAAAATCTCCCGTCGTTTCTGAGAGTGTTGGCAGAATCCTGCGTTTGTGTTGCCGTGAAGATGGTGAAGGGACGTCAAGGAGAGCGTGTCAGGTACTCTTCGTTTCATCTTATACCTGTAGTTTTGATCCCTTTCTTTTCTGCAATTGATTTTGTTTGTATTTTCATCATCATCATTATCGTATATGTGTTTGATGTTTTGTAATTATCAATTTATTCAGCTATAGCTACTGTTAGTAATTTGATGATGCCTACTATCATCTAAAAATATCTGATTTGGAGAAATTAGCATACATTGAATAATTTCATTTTTAGTTTATAGAGTAAATGCATAATTGAAAAAAACATGTAGATCAATTTTAAAAGTACCAAATTGGTTCTGTAAAATCTCAAATATTGGTCAATATAGTTGATTTTATGATAATGTATGATAACATTTTAGTCTGATTGTTTTGATCTTTGACCGACACTTATATTTTGTGGTACCAATTTGAAAATTTTCATGTTTTTCTCCCGTTTGTGTAGTTACTCTATTTTATCTGAGACCAACACTATGCGTATTTACTCTGTTTTTGCCATATAATAATCTAATATTATATTTTTGTTTAATTTGTATTAGGCTTTACGTGAGGGGTACAATCCTTGGATACAAAAGGTAAACTTTTTCTTGCCCTTTGTAACTTTTTCCGAATTTTATGTGTTTTAATTTATGTTTGGTTTGTAAAAACTTTAATGTCTGGTTAGATGCTTTGGCTTAATACTTACTGTTTTATGCTGTTTTTTTTTAGATCCAAAGTAAACCAGTACCCAAACACATCTCTGGTCCAAATTGAAGGAGTGAACACCAAGGAAGAGGTAGCTTGGTATGCCGGTAAGAAAATGACATATATCTATAAGGCCAAGGTGAAGAAGAATGGAACCCATTACCGCTGCATATGGGGCAAGGTTACAAGGCCACATGGTAACAGTGGTATTGTTCGTGCCAAATTCAAGTCAAATCTTCCCCCCAAATCAATGGTAATAATTTTAAAATGGTTTTTTTAATCATCATTTGGGTTTTATAATTTTATCTTAACCTTTTTGTGTTTGGATTAATTTTAGGGTTCCCGCGTAAGAGTATTTATGTACCCAAGCAACATATGAGGTAAACTCTTGCCTAGATGCTTTTTGAATTGTTTGTCCTTTTCTTTTTGGCTTCTTTCGATGAAACATTATTGAACTTCCTCTTGTGTTTTCCAAGCATTTTCTCATTTGATGGGGCACCTGTTTGAAACTTCTGACCTGTTTACGTGCTTACATATTTTACAAATATGGATGAATCAATTAACTTATGTATAAATCAAACTTGCTAGTTTAATAACAATAGTCTGAAAACAGAGAATCAGTCGACATCAATTCTTGTTGTTGACATTTAATATAGTGCTGCCCTTTGTTTTATCATGATTCACGAGGTTCTTATGCTCTAGAGTTATGTGGTCTTTGTACTTGCACATGCTATCTAACTCTGTTGTCAATAGCGGCCGAACGCGGCGCGGAGCGGCCAAAAACAACAAAGCGCGGCACAGTGCTCCAACGCGGAGGGGCACAATTGCGGGCAAAAGCGGGCGCGATGCGGCCGCTTTTGACAACCCTGTGTAAAATACTAGATTTCCCTTCATTTAAAACCATTTTAAGGGTCATTTTTGTAATTTTCAAAACCCTAACTATTACTCTTCTCCACCAGAACCAAATACACAGCCACAAACTCAACTTCTTCATCGTACCAACAAAAAAAATCCATCTCCTCGTCTCATCATCTCAGAATCCATCTTTGTTCTCCTCTCTTCATCTCTTGATTTCAGAATTTGTTAATTTGTCAATTTGTTAATTGGGAGGAAGAACTTGTTAATTGTTAATGTTTTGCAGTTTTGTTACTTTAAGTTTTAGAGGCTTAAAGTGTCAGTTTCCTTGAATTTTATTAGTATTTTTTGCAAATATGTTTTATGTTTTGCTTAAGACTTGTGACTTTTATTTCAAATTAGGAATACTTCATGAATTTTGAGTAATGTTTAAGGTATTTTAGTAATTTTTTTATGTATTTTAATATTAAATATATTAGTGTCCGCGTAACCGAAATAGCGCCCGCACCCTGCGCCGCGTCAATTTTTGGGGTGGCCGCGCAGCGCTGCATTTCTGCTTTGACAACAGAGCTATCTAATATGAGATATTAGATAGTTCTAATATGAGAACTAAATCATGGTAAATGTAATGGTGCCTATCCGATCTGTGATAGCATAGTTTATGGTTTTGAAATCTATCTGTAGATTACAACTTACTTTTGTCTATGATAACCATTTAAGTTCTATTCTAATATTTTTTTTTTAGTGTTTTTAATTTTGCAATTTTATAAATAGGGCCTCTTCTCTTGTATAGCAGCATGCATGGTTTTGGGTTGTTTACTTTGTCTTAATGTTCGATTTTTTTTTGTTGCAGATTCAGGTGATAAGGTCAGTAAAGTTGCGGGATGACTTTTAGTAGCCTCAAGGAATTTTGTTTATTTTTAAATTTTGTGATACTATTCTTCTGTTTAGACAGTTCTTTTAATGGAATGTTGTGTACTAGCAGTATTGGCTTTTCATGAAATATTACAGTCAGCACCATGTGTGTGGACTTGGTTATCACATATAGTTACCGTGTTAGTTTTTACTACATTTAATTTATTAACCTTGAAGAAAATCTAGTAAATGAAATGAATATAGGTATCCGTCTCAACAATGTCATAAGTTGGGTAAACGGACATACGAAGATGCAAAATCAAGATTTAATATTTTTTTGGAATGCTAATTGGTTTATGGAATAAAAAACTTAGGCGCATTTCCTAAGTGCTTTATGCATGGTTCTTAACTAAACAAACGATAATTTCCTCAAATCCAATTTCACGGAAAGAAAAGATGCACTTTTGGTTAAGAACCATTCCAAAAACATAAGAAAATGCTTATAGGTTTTGTTCTTGTATCATGTATTAATAGTGTTGTTATTTGGTGTTAAAGAAGAATTAGTTGGTGGAGATAATTTCATTTGGAAAAAATAGTTAATGGTATACGTGGGACAAGTTTTTATTTCATTTCATTAAGAATCGGAAGATCAGTACAGTGTAGAACTTGATGAAACTCTCCATTGTAAGGGAGCAGTCTGATTTCTCCTCAACTAAAATCTTACATTTGGGAGGACCTGAGCTTGAGAATTTTTGGTCAGATTTTATGCATCTCTTAACCGTAGGAAAAACAATTTACATTGATCTTTGAATTAGAAAAGAGAAGTACACCACGAACTTTGAATAAGTACTCCACAAACTGAAACAACTACTTATTAAGTCATCCTACATACTACCTCTAAACTGGAAAGGGCAAAAATACATTGAAAAAAAAAAGGCATAACCTTCGGCTTGAAATAGTGCAACATTGACAGTTGACACATTGCATTTTAAAAGGCAAACTTTAGGTTGTATCCAAGAATATCATGCACATTACGCCATACAACCTTCAGCTTGATAATGTAGTATTGTCGATACATTTCAAAGGTCAAAAACTGTCTTGGCATAACATGCTGGGAAACCTGTCTTGGCATAACATGCTGAGAAACCTGTCTTGGCAACAGGGCAACAGTTTTGGGCTCTAAGAGTTATCCACCAAAGGTCAAAATATGAAATTATCCCACTTACCTTTCATTGAACCCAAAACCATATTCAAGATAATTTTATGAATTATCCCACTTGAGTTGGTTTGATGATATTGACTTGACGTCTTAGAGTGTGTTTCTTTTTGGTACTGATTTCTGTGAATTAGTTTAATTCTTAAGAAAAGATAATTTTGTGAACTAAAACATATACAATCATATGGTTGAAATAACTGATAAACATAAATAGACATATACAATTTTTAAATGTGTCTATATAGTTTTCTTCAATTTAATCAATAAAGACAAAATTGAGAAAAACAGTACGTTATAAACCATAAACTCAAATACTATTTCAAGTATTGTTAGAAAAATGATAGATGCAAATATATTTGCTATAAGCTAGAAGTTTGATATAGGTCAAGAATCAACATCCTCTCTAATATGAATGACTCAATTTATGAACAAATAGACACAAATGAGAGATTGGTGAGACTGACTTTATAAAAAAAAAAAACATGATTTTAATATCTCACATGTCATAGGTCAAGATCCTCTACATTCCTTTTGATGGATGGCTTAATTTATGAAAAATATTTTAAAAACATATCCTACAATATTTTGAGAAATTGAAATGATCTTAACACGTTTTTCTTCCCCATAAATGGCTTAATTTCCAAGATAAACATGATTTCTCTTTTGATTGCAAGCTTACTAATTACGGGTCAAATCTTTCTCCATTAAGAAGAACATGATGTTCTAACTTTCTAAAGTACTAGTATTTTGAGGTCATGTAGTGAAGCCATGTCGCATATACTTATTTTAGCAATGTTTGATGACCCTATCCTATGACATAGTAGATTCCACCAGCAGGGTATAGCATTAATTTGTTGCGCCAATAAGTGATACATATAATGATTATTGTCATCCATTTATTGACTAAGAGTCCCCAGTAGGTCATGGTTGTTGACATTATAAAAACAGTGTATAATAATAATTTTGTATAGTTTGAAACATGACTTGACGAAGCCACATTTTTTATCTCCCACTAGTTTGAGAGTACTTTGATTTTCAATTGGAGATGCAATAACCAGATTTTGACTAAAGCTGTGTTACATTATAATCTTTTAGAACATGGTTTCTCCTGTACCAACTTTAAAGATATTTATCAATCAATTATTATCTCTTTGATACTCATAATAGTTTTAGATGAATTCATAGAAAGTTTGAATGCTCCGAATATGCATAATCTTTATCCGTATGTTTTAAGCCTTTATAAAATTATAAGTTTTGAAGTTCAGTCTTTATAAAATTTTAATGGTAATTTCAGTTCTTCATGTTATGGTTGTTTGCAAGAGTAGTCCATACTTTAAAAACTTTTTACAAAAAATAGATATTTTTAGTCATCAAAATAATCTCTATAAAATGAAAATAAGAACTAAAATTGAATAATTTTTTTTCGAAGACTAAACTTAAAAGGTTATGATTTTGTAGAGATTAAAAGTATATATTTAACTTCTTTTTTTTAAAATTTGGTATCCGATCTAAGGGGACCAATTCCACCACCCACTTGCGGGGGCCTGAGACCTTGAGAGGAGGCCTGAGACCTTGAGAGGAGTACACTTAAAAATCTCAAGCCAACCACTAGGCCAACTCCAAATGGGTTTATTTAACTTTATTTTTAAAAGTATGTGGACGGTACTACTGAGATTTGAACCAATCACTTCATATTAACTGATCTGCAAATTAGCTCAACCCTACTGCTTCATAATGATATACATTGATGCAACATGTATTAATTTATGTTATCTTTTCAATGATCGTTGTAGCTCTGTATACAGACTTCTGTTCAGTGGCATACAATAATCTTTTGATACTCTGTTGGAGGCATCTTCAAAATCAAATGATAGAAGTAGCGCAAACTTAGTTAATTTTTTGGGTGAGTTCTAATAACACACAAAAATACCTTAAATAGAACAACTACGTGAGAACTTAGAAAGAATTCCTCAACTAGCATCAAATGTTTATATTCAAGTATGAATGATAGTCTTATATCGACTACAAATGAGTTTAAATTTGGATATACTAGAATTTTTTTTTTTTTTTAAGATTTTGAATGAAGATGTGGTATCTCGATCTCTTGACAGTTCTAGATCATCAGTCCTTATGCTTCTTGTGCTCTCTTGAACTTTTCAGAAAGTGGTATATGGACCCCTAGTTCGGTTTGGTGTGTTTAAATCTCTTGGTAGTCCCGGATCATTAGACTATTGTTGCTCCAGACGCTCTCCAAACTTCTCAACAAGTAGTATAAGTATGTGGTTCGGTTTGGTGGTAGAGAGAGAACGAGACCTTAATATTTAGATCATGCTAGTCTAGTGATGTGTGATATTTACACTTCAAGGATATATTATTGATATTCATATGTGAATGATTGTCAATCTCACATCAATGGTGAATGAGTTTAATTTGAACAAATAAAAGAAGTTATATCATATACATAATTTCTTAAATTTCTAGATTTCTTTGTGGTCCTGAATTTTGTTTTTTGCTCCTATGCTCCTCAACACTTATTACAATTTCTAGATGAGTATCATGAATAGGAGAAAAACGAGTCAAAGTAAAATAATACTTCAATTGATAATAAGAGTGTTTTTTCTTTGAGGTTTATAATAAGAGTGTTAATTATATATATGGGATCCAATTAAACTTATAAGGGCAATGTAAATAATAACCTCTAACTACTGTAACTAATTTTTTTTGTGTCACTAATACATTTTCATGTTTTTTGTTCTCTCTCTAATATATATACACACTCACTAAAGTTAAAAAATTGGTGTCCCTTAAAAAATAAGGGGCCTTATTCGGCCGAACATCCTCAGGAGCTTCCCCGATCCACTACATGTTGGGAGGAGATTGTCTCATGTGAGATTTATGTCCGGTGGAATCTCCTCCACTCATGTTATGTTTACAATATGCAGGTCCAAGTGTGGGTTGACACTGGACAGTCTGTAGTGGATTTCTAACGGGAGAGGATCCCCTCCCCTGCATGCACTTATAATACCTCAAAAAACATGCCTTTAGAATTGAGAGCTTTGTCCCCTGAAAAAAAAAAAATAGAGAACTTTGTATGTAATAGCTGATTCTTATTTCTAAAAATCCAACCTTAATATTTTTGTTTCAAATTGATGAAACTGTGATAAAAAATTGAATAGCAAAAACTTTTGACATTCACATATATGAATATTTTGCGTCATTGAACATTTGACACATGTCTAAACTTTGGCATCGCAACCTTGTCATTCTAGTGGACATTAAGGTTTGTCCAGCATATTAGCTTTTTTATAAAATGGCAATCCAAAACTTTCTAAATAAAGAAAGTAGTTAATTTAACATCGAACTCTTTTCAGATATATAAAACAAAAAGCCAACGTATCTTGGTTAAATGGACTTGTTTAAAATTACAGATTATAGCAATTCATGGAAGACAGAAATTGAGCCCAGAAACTACGGATGTTTCCACCTGCATTATTATTATTATTTTTTATTTTTATTTTTTTTATAGAAAATGATGGTTGATTATCCCCCAAAAAGTTGTTGTCTAACCATTAAAGACCAAACATTATATACATGCATGCATGATAACTGCCAAAAGTGCTCTCCTACATAAATCTCTCTCCAATAAAACAAATACAAGGGAAATGAGAGAGAAAAAGAAAAAGAAAATTGAGAAAATAATTAAGAGATAGATAGATAGATAATAATACACCGTGAGAGTGATCAGAGAGATGTTGAAAAGTTTTGTGGGAGAGATGTTAATACCATATATAAAGGAGGATTGCTGTTCCCACATGTTGTTTGGCTGTGCCACACGAGTAAAATACCAAAATATCCTTCGGCAGTTTGCTACCGAGGTTTTTAGGAAACCGGCGGCAGTTAACTGCCGAGGAAATTTGATTATGCAGACAGCAGGTTCTGCATAATTCTAAGTATTTCCAAGCCATTTTTTCGGCCAGTTTTTACCTGTAATTAAACCAGAGCATTCCAAAGGTAATATAATTCATATGTATGATTGAAACTCAGACATAATGAAGATAAATACAATATCTTTTACAATTGTTAATAATTAAATTAAACCGACATTTGGTTAAAATTAAACAGACGTTTGAAATTCATCAAAACATTACAAAGTGTCCATAATTAAACTACTCATTACACATCATTAAATTAAATCCCTACTTACATTCAATGCAATTACATATGGAACGAACATACATATATAATATATTGTCTTCCACCATATTCCGAAACATAAATCCGACGTCGCCGTCGTCGCGAATAAGCAAAGGCATATAGCTTGCCGTTTTCCATGCGTATTCATCTCTATCTTCTCCTAGGTCTATGCATGGCATTTGACCAAACAAGTGACGTGTATATTGATTTTCACCAAGATGCTCAAAATAAGTGTTAAGTTGTGCTTTCAAATTGTCAAGAGAGTCCGTCGGCGTTATCATAACCTTAACCGTCTTTTTAAACGCGGAGTACCTAACCCGCCCTTCAATTTGTGCAACCTCAGACATGTCTCACTTGAAAAATTTTGTAACAAAAGAATCATATATTAGAACAAAATTAAATGGAATGTAATAACGAATAAATGAAATGCGGAAAACATTAAAAAGCTATAAATTAGTATTGCATTATTTTCTCCACATAAAAATCATATTATCATATATATATATATATATCAATATAAATTACATAATGTTAGTTATATATTGGCCACCAAAAAATTGGCGTTACAATTTCGACCCAAAAAAATACATCGGTGTAATTTCTACCAAAAAAAAAGAACTAACACCGACAAAAAAATCACTCATTAAAGACCAAGTGATTGGAGAAGATCAAGTGACATAGAATCTTCCTCATCTTCCGCAATAACTTCAAATTGTTGCTTTGGTTTTTCGGGAGTGTCCAACAAAATAGGCGCCGCTTTGTTTGACTCCTTTTGTGGTTTGCACGGTTTGTTTCCACTTTCAATAGCCATGAGCTTTTGGAACAAGTCATGTCGATCCAAATACTCATCTTCCCAAGTCACCGCATCTTCTTTCTTGTGATTGTGCCACTCCGTAGATGATGGAGGTAGTGGACAACCATTCTTCAAGGAAATAAGCACAAAATGATTTGGAATTGCCCCAAGGCACAAGATGGGAGTTTTTTGATTACCCGGTGGTGGTGGCCCTCTTAGTGGGAAAAACGATTCCGATTTTCCAACTTCAAGATTTGTCAACACAACCACACACATTTTGTAATAATTAGCAACAATGTGTCTCATGTCCGGAAATGTCAACCACTTATCAACAAGATGTGCACAAGTTTTTGTATTTGCGGGAGGATGTAATCCGTTTAAAATGTAGTTATAACGATCCTCACCCGCAAATACTTCAACATAATCATCTCTATGATCCATCAACTCTTGGATAAGATGTGTACGGATCATGAGATGATTTTTTTCGATCAAGCCCATGAATTCCGCTATAGCCCGGAATCCGCAATGTCCATCGCCAATAACATCCACCACTTTTTCAATAAATGGAACCATGAAGCGTGGCATATAATCAATAGGACGCATAACCGGGATAGCTTTAGGCTTTGGATACCGAGTAGGTGGTGGAAGTGGGGAAAGTGATGTTTTACCAAGACGAGCACCTTTTTTCCTTTTATATGATGATGTAGTTGGTGATGGTGACGGTTGGCTATCCGGATTTTGGGAATCAAAAACCTCCCAAGAAGAAGGGATCCGACTAGTCGATGTAATTTTTCCTTTAGACCTCGCAATGTCGACTTTTTTCTTTGCTCCCTTGGTTGGTACTTTTCGTGGTGGTGGAGACATCAAGGTGGTTTCAGGAAATGCCAATTGCCGCAAACCCTCTTTGACCTCAAGCTTCATTTGGAAAGGGAGTTTCTTTAGACGCTCTACAATAGCCTTCAACTCAACCTCGACACAAAAAGCATCTTCATTACTTTGTTCACCCATAGATAACCGAAGCCAATGGTGGTATATCTCATCCAATAAAATTGGCTTCTCTTGAAAGAGTTTTGTAGCAATTTCACATGCACATGGTAGTCCATAAGATGTCCTTTGAACACAACCACAAATGTCATTGTCCATGCACAATGTTTCCCTACAACGTTTTTCTTCCAAAGCAATGTTGTCCAAAGCATTTCTAGACACATGACCACCTAACCCCGAGTACAAAGTGACATCTTTGAATCTATGTTCCAACACGCAAACATTTTGACCAAAGGATGTTTGTATAGCGGTGAACTGGAGCAACAACATGTGATGTATTTTCTCCCAACAAGTACCCAAATCACCCACACTATTGTCCAAGTATTTCTTCAACAAAGCATGGGCCGATTCGACCCTGTTCGTGGTCCTGCAACCAAGATGCAACACATGGTCTGTCCATGCCCTCACAATTTTGTCCTTCACTTCATCCAAGGTGGTCATGGCATAATCTACAAAAATTGGGAAATCACTACATGAATCTTTGAACTCCACTAATGCATTTGCATATAATTGTTGATTGGGAGATTCAATCATAGCTTTCCATGCGTTCATTATCTTCTTCACCACATCCCGATTGCTCACCTCTTTCCCATCCTTTTTAAAGCCCAAAGGATATTTACAATTCAAGACACACCTTTGTTTAACATTAGCTTGCACATGAAAAAAACAATTCAATGCATAACTTTCCGGAAAAACATGTGCAACCGCTTTCATCAAAGACATATCCCTATCGGTAACAATCACCTTAGGCATATTCATCTTTGACGAAAGAAGTTTACGCAACATTGTTAAAACCCAAACAAAGTTTTCTTCTTTCTCATGTGTCATAAATCCAAACCCAACCGAATATGTCAAATCGGTTGAAGTCACCCCAACTACCTCAAACATTGGCATCCTATACATGTTGGTCTTGTACGTGGAGTCCATAACCAAAACCGTTGGAAAATTGTTAAACAATTTAATGGATGTTGGATGAGCCCAAAAAATATCTTCAATAGTATTACTTTCAAGTTGTGTTCTTGAGTAATAAGTATAGTTGTGCTCCTCCAACTTCGAGATTAGAAATTGCAACGGCTTCTTGTCACCCCTATTTGCCTTCCATATTTGTTGACGTTCATTGTACACTTGCTTCACATTTGTCATGCAATGTGGTCTCTGGTTCTTCAAGTGTATCAAAATATTTCTTGGAAGCATCTTGCTCTTGGTCAAGTCACGTACGATCTTCTTGTCGTCCTCCTTTAATCTACCGGCAAGAATGTGTCCTTCTAAAGCCGGCTCCATGGGATGGTTGTGAACTCCATTAAGAATGTTCAATCCCCATTCCTTTGTTTGCTTACTTTGATATCCACTAATCATGAATAAGCAACCGCATTTTCTTGAGCCCGTGTTCGCATGCTTCGGTTTTTTTTTTGGAACTATGTGACTTCCACTCCTTTCACACACTAGCCGGAACATTGGATTGATCAAGCTTGATCTTTGTGTGACAATGGTAAATCCCGCCTTATTTGCTTGTCGGCGCACCCACTCAAGCAATTCATCTCTATTTTTCGACTTAACGTCGTCTGAAAAAAACTTAGCCGTGTCGACCTCGTGGGGTTGAAGTGGGAGTACACCGGAGCCGCCAACATACTTTGAAGCTTCAACATGGACGGAAGCTTCATCTATGTTTGTTTTCGCTTCAAAATTAGGCGGTTTGACATCTCCGGAATTTTCGACAAAATTTTCTTTTGTCTCTCCCGGAACATCTTTCGCATTCGTTACCATTACTATAATTAAACAACACATAAATATGAATTAACAAGTAAGTAATGCATAAACATCAATGCCATAATGAATCAAAACAAAAAAAAAAAACAAAAGAAATTTTTTTTTGAAAATTTGGCAGTGGCTGCCATTTTTTCGTGGTGAAAATTTTCACCAAGAGTTCCTCGGTACCTAGCTACCGAGGTTTTCCTCGGCACTAAACAACCGAAGTTTTCCTCGGCAGTTAACTGCCGAGGATTCCCATGCCAGGGTTCTACGTAACTGACGTAGATACCCCTAAAACACCCAAAAAATGACTCAAATAAAACGCACAATACCTGTTTTTTTACGTCAATAGTGTGTTGATACCTCCTATGCTTGATGCTTGAATGATTTTGGATCAAAAATTGATTATAGAAAAAATGGATTTTGGGATTGAAATGAGGTTGGAAATGAAGGTGATGAAAAATAGTGTGTAGGGGGAGCAGGTAGCTGTTTCATCGTATGAAACATTTCCTCGGTAGTTAACTACCGAGGAATTCCTCGGTAATTAACTGCCGCCGATTTCCTAAAAACCTCGGCAGTTAACTGCCGAGAGGGTATTTGCGTAAATTACTGGTGTGGCACAACCATACTATATGTGGGAACAACAAAACTCTATATAAATAGTGAAGTGAATATCAACAGAAGCACACTTATTTAAACTATTAATTTTACAATTTGTCATTATTAACAGAGTTACATCACTATTTTAAGTAACAATATAAATCTTTATAATTTTGTCAAAAAATAAATATAAATCTATAATACTAGATAGAGGGGTATAAAAGTAAGAGACATTATTCCCGTTAACTTAACTCATTTGATAGGAATATTGCATATTATATGCAGGAGTCGGAGTTCGAACCGCGAATACTTCATTTTTCCACAATTAAATTGTGTGAGTCATAACCACTAAACTACTTGACAAAAAAATTAAGAGACACTACTCCTTCAAAAAAAGTGCTCAGACACGAAAAAACGGACAAACATACATAAACTTAGTTTTCCTTTAAAAAAAAGATACATAAACTTAGTTTGATGGTTATATCAATAACATTTAAATTTTATGATAAACTACTAAAAAAAAGAACTCTATTGTTTATGGTTTAATTAAGTTGATCTTCAACTAAAAAACACATAATCTTCCCCTTTTTAGGTTATACTTCCTCTAATCTTATTTATAAAAAAAAGTTTGATCAACAAAATTGATTTATCTGAATTGAATTTTGAACCATATACATTAACTTTTATTTGACCCAAATTTTTTACTTATAAATCGAACCGGCGAGAGGAAGTATATGAAAAGAAGGTAGTTGGGTAGATTCAAGTCATGTGGCAGGTATATACCCGTTATGGACCCACAAAATCCACTCAGAAAGGATCTTCATGTTGAGATAAGATAAGACATTTTTTTTTTTTTGAAAGAATAAGATAAGACACATTGTTGATCAAAAGGTTTGATATATAATTATGCAAATGAAAGAATTTGCCGACGACATTGTAGGCACACGTGGAAGGTTTGTCTCTTCCAACCCAGAAAATATTAGAGGAACAAATTTTGTAAGCTTAATTGATCGTCTCTTAATTTAATTCTTAGATTAAATAAGTTTTTGTTTAATTGATCGTCTCTTAATTTAATTCTTAGATTAAATAAGTTTTTGTTTCTTATAAGTGTCACAAATTTTGTTTTTAGTCTTAAAAAAAATTGACACCTTTTTATCTCTATAATATCTTTTAGTATATAGTTTTAGTCATTGTTAAATTCCTAAAAAAAAAGTCATTGTTAAATTAAAATTTATTTAACTATGTTTAAATTTTTTAATTTTCAAATGATTTTTAATAGACATGTTATAAACATTATAAGAAATTATTTTATAAAAAATATATATTTTTTAACATGTAATGTATTAAATTTATTTTTTTAAACGTCAAATTTTTAAGATAAAAGTAATAAAATTTGGACATAAAAAAATCAAATTTTAAGTTTATTTTTTGTAGATGAACTTCTATATTTTGTTATACATTGTTATACACAAGTCTATAAAAAATTAATTAAAAGTTTCAGCATAATTAAACAAATTTAATTTAACAAGGGATAAAATTACGTGTTGAAATTTCTTATAAGGACCAAAAACTTATCTAAGCTTTAACTATTTCTATCAAAATGGTCTCATAACTATAAAAAATTTCAATTTGGTTCCTTATGTATTTTGTCGTTACCTATATTGGTCCATTTGGGTAGGTCTGATAGTATTGGTTTGAGACCTTGGAGTGTGCTTCTCGTTAATAATTCAAGTTTGATTTTATCTGATGTCAATTTGAATGGACAAATTTACCTTCTTAAAAAAAAGCATTGTAATTGGTCTACCCTAGACCTTATTAAATTTTTTAATTTTCATCATTTGATATTTTTTTTTTCTTTTAAAAAGAAGACCGTTTGATCATGCATGTCTATTGTAGTTTACAGTTAAATTAATGAAAATAACCAAAATGGGTAACAATAGAATACATAAGGAATTAGATTGAGAATTTATATAGTCATGAGACCATTTTAAAACAAAGAATCAAATTAAAAGAACAGGTGATCAATTAAACATATACTGTATTTCTCCGAGTTGCCCAATTCAATCTATAATATGAAGAATGTTAACCAAATAACCAATGTTCCAAGGATAATGGTTAAACATCTAAAATAAATAAATTTTTATGAAAAAATTGTGTAATTATTACTTTATAAAAAATAACATCTAATTTTTTCAAGACAAAATTTTTATTTGAAGATTTCTTAATCATTATTCTAATAAGTGGATGTTGAGTAGGATAAACTTTCTGCTTTCTATAAATCACGAAAGATAATTGGACATTCTTTTAGTAAGATTCGTAAATATCAGAATTCTCCAAACAAAAAAAAACCAGCGCAAGTTCAATAAGATCCATACACAGATTTTAAAGTTATGGAAGGTTGAATTTAAACGCAAAAATATTATAATTCAAAAGATGAATGTTGGGACTGTGAGATTTTAAGGATACTATCCTCTAAAAAGAAAAGCATATACCCCTACCATATTCATCCGTGGGCAACTTTTTATTTTGGAAAAAGGAATATTTGGTAGACCCAACTCAGGGATGAATTATGCACATACCTTTTTATATGTGTCATATGTGAAAAGAACAAATTGAAGATGAGATGCTGATTTCATGTGTGAGTGTTAGTCTCACCCAATTGCAAGAAACGCATATAGGATTATTTGATCATTTGAAGATACACGATTATTTGATGATACACGAGGGTGAAAAGATATGTACCAATTACATCAAGTTTCTTAATTTTTATTTTTTTTAAGTTTCAAATATTAAATTAAAACTAATACTTCAAGCACCTTTAATTTTAAATTTTCACATTTTTTTAATTTTCTTCTCTGGAGATGTTTTTTTTTTTTTTTTTTTTTTTACATTCTTGAGATATGTTTATGTCCTCCAAGCTTTTTTCATTTTTCCTTAATAAATTTCGGCTTGTAAGTAAAACTTAAATTTAAAGAGATAGATAGGCAACTAACAACCCCTTTTAAAAAAAATAAGTAATTAAAATCCAAAATAAATATATTTAAAGAGAAAAGCATTTGAAACTAAAAAAAAAAAAGTGTATCATTAATTAGAAATATATTTAAATTAAATATATAGTTTTTTGACACATAATAAATAAGCAATGCACTCACTTAAAATTGTGAATTTTATAAAGTTTTACACTCGAAAACTAACTTATACAATCGACAATTATATACCACAACACAAAATACTAAAAATAGTAGCTAACTACAAACTCCACTAAAAACTACAAACCGATAACAATGACTTATTTATTTCCTTAATCCTACAAACTGTTTTAATATAGGCTAAAAATATGGATTACTTAAGGATATGTAGAAGTTTGAAGCATGAATTGTTTAAGGACATGTAGAACCTCTTTCGCAGTTTCTGAATATGAATCATGCGTGAAAAACCCATGTTCACACCCCTCAAACTCAATGTATTTAATGTCTTTTCCTATTCCTTTCAATCTTGTTGCATAATTTGCAGCCCTATCTTTAAGCAATTCATTGCCACCAACTATCACCAAAATGGGATCAAGCTTCATTTCTTCAAGATTTGGACTTCCATGTCCAAATGGATTAGCCAATGGATGATCTCTAGTCTCTCCAACAGGCATTGACAACCTCCAAAATCTGAAAAATTGGAAATAAAAAAATTAATACTATATATTACTAGCACATATATGTAAAATTGGAAATAATTAACTTTATTTTATAAAGGGTTCTATGATTTGGTATTTTAAGATTGAAAGTCGTTACACTGGTAGTACGTGTAGCATTTTTTTAGGTGCACCCTTGCTATTTTAATATATTGTTTTTTTATTACAAGTAAATATATTGTTGTTTACCACATGGAAACCTACTATTAGTTTGAAAGCAATGGAAACCAATATTGGAAAAAGTTGATGAAAATAACGTTTCTGTATTCTCCATAATTTAATGAACCACAAGTTTCTCATGATGTTGCGTGTGGACGTGTGGTGGTGATTAAAAATTGCAAGAGGGACAAGACAAGTGTTATCACTAATCACATCAATTTTGTGAGGATTAATTTAGCCTTAATTTCCAACCATCATTTCCGTATTGATTTCCGAACTTTTAATTAACAGCCATCATTCCATAATATCGTCCGGTTAGCGATAATATTTTGGATCTTCTTAACGAATTTCTTAATAGTTTTATTAAGAATTTTAAATTAGTAAGAGTATTAAAAATAACATATACTTCATTTTCCGATACATTAAATATATAAATCTCTATAAAAACTTACTAGGTATAGTCTACTAAATATTGGAAAATATCATTGAGAAAAATGATAAAGTATTTTCATCCAACATGATGTCATGGAAATTGAATGTCTGGATGCTCTGAAATCATCCTTAGAAATCTTACTAAAATAAAATAAAAATTACTATTATCAAGAAACTAATGACATTCTTTATTATACTTACTCAGAAAAAACACTAAATTTGTATGAGTAATCCAAATTGTTGCTGTAAATTTTTAATATTGTGTTTATGTATAATCGTAGCACGTCACTCTCCCAAATAAAACCAAAACCAAAGCAAGTGAAGTGGTTGTGTTTATTGGGGTCCATTTAATTACCTACGTCCATGGCTATTGGCCTTGTCCAGATAACTTTGGATACCAATGTTTCATTATTTTCAAAGAAGTTTGAAACTAAACACACACAAGAGACCTACTGGAAAAAGGAAAAAATAAAAGGGCCACGTTATAATATTGTGGGTGGGAAATTGTGAACGGATATAGGTTTTCACAATGACTAATTCATTTGACTATTTTTTTTGGTGGTGGATGGGGTTAGAATCCAAGATCTTGCATACATTATGTATTGTCCATACTAACTGAGCTAAACTTACGAGGACATTCATTTGACTATTTTACAAAAACTAAAGAGTGCATAAATGTGTCTAAAAAAAAAGTGCATAATAATAAAAAAAAAAATTATTAAATTATTCTTATTAATTCATCGCTTCCATAAATACAAAGTAAAATATATTACCTCAAAAACGATGTAAGTATTTTTTTTTTTAACAAGCCAAAATAAACAATGTAAATATTATAAATTAGAGGAGATACTAATTGAAAGGAATTAATATTGCATTGAAAATTAAAAAAATCATTCATTTTTCAAACAAAATATAACTAGATAATTAAACTCAAATGTATAATAACTTCCACAAATGAATGATTTGGAGAGCTTGAATTTAATATTTAGGCGAAACATTTTTTTGTTAAACTTTACTTAACCGAAATGATTCTACCAAAAATAATATGAGAATTAAAAAAATATAATAAAATCACTCAAAATTAGATTTGTGAAATCCTTACCTGTCTAATAAGTCAAGATTCAATGTCTGTTCTGAAGGACCTTCCTCAGATTCGGTCCGTATTTCCCCGCCAAAAAACGGCGCCATTAAAACATAACCTCTTATTCGTACAGGTTCAATAGCCATTCGATCCGATCCAAACCGAACCGCAAGCTGGTGCGCAATGTTCCCGCCAGAAGAGTCACCCATAATAAACACACGGCCAAAGTCAACGTCACCAGTCAACCATGGCTCTCCATAACCATGGCTCAACCCCTGCCTTTGAAGCCACCTCACGGCTTCGACGGCGTCATCAATTGCAGCAGGAAGCCGGTGCTCCGGTGCTAGCCGGTAGTCCGGTGCAATCACCAGTGCTTGAAGTCCAGTGGCTAGACTCATACAACAATTGTGAATATGGGGCCATGTACGGGAGCCGAAACAAAAGCCTCCACCATGAAGGAACATAATCACGGGAAGTTTTTTATTCTTATTGTTGTTGGGTTTGTAGAGACGAATAGAGAGATTGAATTTTTTGTCGAAAAGACAGTCTTTGAAGGTTACGGAGTTATCTTCTATTGTTGGAATTTGAAATTTGAAGTCGTTTGAACGGTAAATGGAACCGTCGCTATAGAGTTGAAGGAAGCCCATGCAATCCTCTACTACGTGGGGAAGGGAACCCATTTATATATTATTATTATTTTATTGCCTTGTGTTGTGTGTTTGATTTCCAAATGCAAATTCGAAATGATGGATGATGAGGCAACAAGGGAGGTAGGGATATAAATATATATATGTCCACAAGGTGGTGGTAGGTTTGATATTACGATGGAATGTTTAGGGTATTTATGTGATTTCTTATCAATAATGTTTTATTTTGTTTTTGGTTTACACGTAATTTTTCAATTTGGTTTCACTTGCCACTTTACACTAATTAAGTAAATATGTTTGCATCCTAAACAACCTAAAAAGTGACAAAATTAGGTAAAATTATACTAGTATATCCTAAACTTTAAAATTCAAATATATCCCACTTTACGGTAACAAATTTTTCAAATTCTCTATTTTTCTTGAAAGAAAAAAAATACTTTGTCAAATATTCACCCAAAAAAAGATACCAAGTCAAATTCTTGTAATAAAAAGGATACTCTAACAAAATAAAAATGTATAGATTATTATTTTTGACCAGATGTACTGAATCTAAATTGTAGATAGGAACAAGATTCTTTTTATGTAGAAGTGTATTAATCTTCGGTCAATAAAATAAAAGTTTACTATACCGTGATAGTACCTGGTGTGAATTTAGATAGAGATTTACTCCTATTAACTAACTATGTTCATATTTCATAATCTACACGCTAAGCACATTCGTCATACAACATAACATTTGACCACAGCTCCTTCTTTTTTAAAACGGATTTAATTTTTCGTATAACATGATATACACATGAGATAATATTAATAAATAGGGAACTTCTATGGTACACTCGTAGATTGAGGTGTACCGGTACTCTTGCTTCATAAATCTATAAACTAACGATCAATTTTATGAAATAAATAGTTATTTGTCGACATTTATATTTTAGAAAATATGATTTCAGAAGAAAAACGCATCATTCATTGTTTATAAGAATCATAGTAATTTTTTTTACATATTATCGTATAAAATAATTAAAGTTCTCTATTATGAGCGATAAAAATTTTAAAAAAAATATTTCGTTTACACTTTTGATGAATAAGATTTAATCATTATAATTATAAATCATAAAAAAATAATATTTTTCTTCAAAAAACAACTCAATTACCTATAAAATTAAAGGGTTGGTGTACCGGTACACTCAAATATGTTAGGTGTACCATAGAATTTGCCTAAATAACACATCTTTCAAAAGTATGCACCGAATTTGATTGGATTATAACTTGATGAAAATAAATATTTAATAAACAATAAATTTATTAAACGATGTTGTCCCTAATTTTATACATATTTTGGTTTTGTAACTATTGGGAAAAACTGGGCTCATTTTTAACATTATCATCATGCATATTCACGACGTGTGTTTGGTATGGCGGTGGGGATAATTGATTTTGATAGAATTGAGTTTGAGAGAATTGATTTTGGTTAAAAGTGAGTTAGATATGAATTGATTATGTTTGGATATGCTTAATTAAAAGTGATTCTTTTGAGTTGATATTGTTTGGATATATTGAATCAAAATTGATTGTGAATGTATAATTATCATATTATCCTTTTAGTATTTAATTGTAGAAAATTGGGCATTTTATACATTACAAGAAAACACTTGATTTCCTAGGGAAAAATTCGTCGGAAAACACACCTAATTCGTCGGAAAACACTGTTTTCCTAGGGATTATCGAGGAAACCAGTTGTAGGAAATTTCGGATCTATTCCTATGAGTTTTCCAAGGAAATGATGTTTCCGATAAATTTACCGAGAAAAGTTTGGTAGGAAAGCATTTTGCAGACTATCATCACTGACACACGCTTTCCGACGAAATTTTCCTAGAAAAATTTTATATTTAAAAACGAAATTAAAATCCAAATTTTGATTTTGAAAAAGGCGCCAAATAATTCAAAAGAGGTGCCAAAATATTTGGCGCCAAAATTTCAGAAAAAATCAAATTTAAAAAAAAAACGAAAATAAATAAAGTGTGCCAAAATTTCAAAAACACCCAAATTTTTTTGAGAATTTGTTTCCTATAAACACATAATGGTAGGTAATAATTACATAAAGGCTTAATTGCACTTTTGGACCCCTATCTTTCCAAAAATTGCGGTTATGGCCTCCTAACTAATTTAAATACAAAACAGCCAAAATAAAAAATAAGATTAAAAAAGATTGGGCCTTATCCTTTAACCCATTGTCATCATCTTCTCTAACCAAGAAAATCTACTCCCCCACTCACAGGAGTCATAAAAAAAAAAAAAAAAAAGTATGTACTGTACTCCATTGATGCACCAAGGCAAGAACAGAAATGTCCACTTCTAGCGTAATCAAACAAATTCGTTTCATTTTCTCTTTTTAAGTTTAATTCATCAAATTTTCCCTTCTCTTATCTCTATTTCACTTCCAAAAAATTAGGACAGATCTGCAACTGATTTGTAGTGCTTGTTATGGGTAATTTGGAGAAGGAGAAAGATGTTTGATGTGCCAGAAAGAGGTTTATGGGTAATTTAGTAAATCTGAAAAGTTAAAGCATATTCTTGCGTTTCTTCTGCCGCATAAGCTTGGATTTATAGCTTTTGTCGAACCGGCATTTTGGTGCTAAAAGCACGGTTCGTAGAATTACATTTGAGTTGTCCAAGCATCACTTGGAAAGTTACAACCACGTTTGCAGAAGAAAACATGGGTTTGGAGTGGGTAAACGCCCAACCAAACACACACGACTTCGATTTCAAAAGTGTTTATGAAAAACATTTTTTTTTTTGTCAAGCAGCCTAGTGGCTAGAGCTCACACAATTTAATTGTGGAGAAGTGGAGTGTCCGGGATTCGAACCCCGGCTCCTGCATATAATATATAATATCCCTATCAACTGAGCTAAGCTCGGGGATATGAAAAACATTATTTAAAGCCATAAAATATGATCTTATAAAACATGAAAGAAATATGATCAATGATCTATTAGCGTTGTTACATTTTTTTTTTTGAAGAAGCTAAATTAGCCCATTGAAATTGACACAATAGAGAATCTAATCTGACATCTTGAGGAGGAGTACACTTTCAAGTCCCAAACCAATACCACTTTTTAATCCATCATACGAAACGGTCAACGATATTGATTTATCTCTTTCTCACTCTTAAACTAATATTGTTTGCTTGATTTTCAAACCATTATTGCATTAGTGAATATGCATTTGCTGTTTCATTTTGTTGATAAAAAAACTATTTGGGCATTTTCATAAATAGAGGTTTCTATTGTATCCTTGTGTGATTTCTCTTTAAGCATATACTTGGGTGCAGGTTAGACGATCTCAAAATGCACTAACGAATTTTCCACTACATTTATAATAATGAATAATATTCTATAGAAGAATAAAAACAGTCTAGTAGAATTATTTACCACTTTATTGACTTTTTAACTAATCCTTGTGAAAAAATCACTTTTAAAAAATTAAATAATATAATATAATCTGACCAACATTTAATTGCAGGGAAATGCTTGTGAATGCTTGTGATTCTTGATATTGACATCTTTGAAAAACAATCGGTATTCAATGAAGGGTGTGTATCAACTCTTGTATCATAATGAGTCGGAAAGTGATCAAGTAATTCACAATATAACTTGGAACAAGAAAGTCCATATGTTTATACGTATGTAGAATTGTGAATAATAGGTTTCATCTAAGACAAAAAAAAAAAAAAAAAAAAGACAAAAAAAAATTGTGAATAATAGGTTACTTACGGAGCATTTGACTACCCGTGAAATTTTTAATATCGGTGATTTAGCCTTGCTTAGGGGGATGTGGATCAAACAAAGTCTTGAATCATCTTTTCTTTAATTGTGCATTTTTCGCCAATATTTGGTTTGCAAATTTTAAATGGTTAGACACTTGTTGTGTTTTGCCAAACAATGCATATGAACAATATTTGGTTTGTGAGTATATGGTTGTTGTTGAAGGAGCGCAATCAAAGGTCAAAATTCCATTTTGGCAGTGACTCATAGATAAACCGTCCGATTTCGATTATCCACTAATTTATTGTCAGATAAGTTATTTTTTTACGCCTTCTATCATGCCCAATGTTGAAGTTGCATGTGTTTTTAATTCTTCTTGCTTGCGGGGGTGTTGGTTGTTGTCATGTTGATGTTCACTGAAAACCTTTTTTTTTTTTTTTTTTTTTTTTTTGTTAGTTTTTTGGTCTTGTATACACCTTATTTTCTATGTCATTTTCTTGCACATTTTGTGCTTGATGATACACCCACAAGTGCACAGATATATCACTATAGTATAAGAGTATTGAATCCAAGAAACTAACGTTGAATATCGATTTAATTCTCTAAATTTACTAGTTAAAGGTTTGAATTTTTAGATTTGCGTTAATTTTTGGAAAACAATAAAAGATTGTAAC
The DNA here is from genome assembly GCF_003473485.1 of Medicago truncatula. Classification (NCBI taxonomy): domain Eukaryota; kingdom Viridiplantae; phylum Streptophyta; class Magnoliopsida; order Fabales; family Fabaceae; genus Medicago; species Medicago truncatula. The sequence continues at coordinate 50,651,713 of NC_053048.1, forward strand.
AATATAATAAAAAATATCTTAAGATTGTAGATTTCCCCAGTAAGATAGAATTTTCAATCTCAAGTCTCCATGTGCCTATGAAAGTTAATGTTATAATTATTCAATTATCTTGTAATGCTTATATCAATTATCTTGTAATGATTATTTCAAAAAGTTTAATTATAACCAAAGGATTGTTTGATCTTGTAATGCTTATATCAATTATCTTGATTAGCCAAGTTGAAACAGTCATATTCATAATTTATTTATAAAAACATTAAGATAAAATTAGATGATCTACAAAGCATAGCAACAATCAAGACATAAGATTGAAAAGTTTATCATTGTGGCTTCTTTCCACAACTCTAAGATTAAGATTAAGATTAAGGTCATTACTATTGTAATGTTAGTACTTCTCATTTTTTTTTTTTCATCCTCCAACATTTGGCTAGGGACAATAGGCTCTGGCTTCCGCCCTAATGACGGTTGTCTCAACTTTTCAATCCATTTTCCTTAATTTGGGGTTCATTTGGATTGACATATTTTTGAGCTTAAGAAAAATAGTTTATCCAAATAAATAAGCTTTTATGGTTAGTTCATAAGTTCTTATTAACAAAAGCTTGACAAATTTATGAGTGATTCAAATAAATAAGCCATTTTTTATGAACTAAAACTTACCTTGACAAATTTATGAATGATGCATACAAGTTTATTTATAAATTTGTTAGTAAGAACTCATGAACTAACCATAAAAACTTATTTATTTATTTGGACAAATTTATAAACTAACCATAAGTTATTAATAAATAAATAAATAAGCTTGACAAGTTTATTTATTTGTATAAACTAAAACTTACCTTGACAAATTTATGAATGATGCATACAAGTTTATTTATTTGTATAAACTAAAGAATAAGTCAATCTGTCCCCGTGAGCATAACTCAGTTGGCAGAAACATGCATTGTTATATGCAGCGGTCGGGGTTCGAACCCCGGACACCCCACTTATTCACCTTACAAAGGGTGAATTCTAGCCACTAAACTACTTGACAAAAAAAAGTCAATCTAAGTAGGCCTTTTAATCTCCAACTTTTATTACTTGATCCTTCATCATTAAAGGGAATACAAACCTTTATATTCTCTTGTTCATAATTTAAAAAAAGGAATACAAACAAAAAGGTAGTAAAATGTAAATAAAATTTGTGAGAGGATTGTGGAGATCCGACCAATTAATAGATAATTAGAACTAGTTAGATCAGATATCACACTAAAAGGGATGGTGATTGGTGCTTTGGAATTTAGAGTTGGATCCATGTAGGTTTGTTTCATTTTTATGGTGATTTCAACTACTAGTGTTAGTGCCAAGATAAGTAGCCATGATAATGGCTTATCCGGGTGATTAGATGAGTTCATTTAATAATAGATTAAGTAATTATACTAGTATATCTTAAGGTCATATTGCTGGCGTTTAAAACTTTAGTGGCATACATAAAAGGCACTACAAATTAATACTGTCATGTCTAAAAAGTAGAAATCATTTTTTGTTTGAACTTGTCATAATAAGATATCCTCTAAAAAAAATGTGCAATAAGATATGGTTTTATATATTGGTTTAATCTTACTTTATTATCTTTGTCGTGTGAAACAATAATTTATTTTTCATGTTTTACGTTGTATTTTTTATTTTTTTGGTAATCTGATCTAACTAATTTGAAGAGAAATGCGCTCATAAATCATAATATGTCAAAACATTGCTTCCTTCCTTTTAGGTGAAGTTGATTATTATATTTTTGGAACAAGAAACTTTTTTTGATGAAAGGAAAAAGAAACTATAGGATATGGTTTTATATCATCATAATTCAATATCTTGTTATATAAAAACTTTGCTCAAATATTTTGACAAAACTTTGAAGTATTTTGGGATGAGGCTGTTGAAAATTTTAGAGATTAAAATTTTAACCAATTTAAATATTTTAATCGACTTTCCTTCATTTGTTTAAACTAAGAGGAGTGCCATAGCAACGCTATTTCACCATTTTGAGAATAAACACCGTAATAAGGTGAGTTTTTTTTTTTGGATAGAAAAAGTTGAAGATAATATTAGTTATTATATTCTCATTCATACCTTTAATTGTATATGGCGTAATAATTTTTTGGTGGAAAGAGTTTTGGAAAAAAATAAGAACACCAATCATATTTCTTGATCAATAGACTGTTTTACTATAGTGAGTAGTACATGTGAATATGAGCAGTATTAGTGCATTGCTATTAATCAACTCGTTATGCAAATTGGATGTGTGAAATTGACTCCATAAGAAAGAAGAAAGAAGTCCCTTGAGATTCGAGAATCTCATAGGTTTAGAACCAATTTTTGTTTTGACTTGCACTTTCTTATTCATCCTTATCAATATCTTTTGTAGACCAACTAGAAAGTATAAACAAGACAAACAGAATCCATAGACTCCTCCCCACATCACGGGTCACCCATTTTATTGGTCAATGGGTTATTTTCTAAGCCCCAATAGGAATAGTTTAATTGCATGCATCCACAACTTGAACAAAAGGATGGTTGCTCCCTATTTTGTCTTGTCCTCTTAAGGATATATATGAATATACTTTGTCCTTCTATCACTTAGGGTGTGTTTGGTTGTGAGAAGAAAATGAGAAGAGAGAAGTAGGTGAGAGAGAATAAGAGAAGAGAGAGATAGATGAGAAATAGAGTAGATTTGATGGGTTGTTTGGTATAAGAGAAAGAAGAGAGAAATATAAGAGAAAGAGATGTTGGTATGTTTTGAAAAGACAAAAATGTCCTTGAGTAAAAACAACATATAATTTATGATTGATTAATTTATTTTTTGTAAAAATTAAATTAATTGATTAGTTTGATATAATTAAATTGTTTTAATTCATTAAATTACTAATACATTTTAGTTCAATTTTTAACAAAGTTTTTTACAAAAACTTAGTTAATTTAGTTTAATTTAATGTAACATAATTATATATTTTTCAAACCCAGTTTTTGAATTATTCAAAAAACCAAAAACCCAGCTTTTGAGTTTACAGTTGTTGTTGGTCAGCAGCCACCCAAACCCCATTATAATATGCATGGTATTAGTATAGTTGCAAAATTTTATAAAAGAAAAAAAAGTATGTGTTGTAAATTCTAACTTGGCATAAGGATGTGAAATTGCAATGGTATAATAGTAAATTAGCCGTCTCTACTTCAGTTCTCTCACGTTTCTTCTCACAATTGAAGAGAAGTAAAAAGGTGGTAGGGCCCACCTATTTTTATTCTCTCTTCACAAGTTCATTGCCATCCAAACAAGAGAAGTATGATACTTCTCCTCTATTTCTCTCTTCACTAACTCTCTCTTCTCTAATTCTCTCCAACCAAACAGTTATGGATCAAGTTTGAAAAGTATGAGGAGCACGTGTTGGAATGGTAATGTTAGAAAATTACCACCATAAAATAAAAACATCTAAAATTTGTCACTCTCTTCACCTTTAGTCATGCCTCCTAGGTCAATTTGTTTTAAAAAATGAATTGATATTGTCAAAAAGTGAAAATATATAATATTATCATTGATGAGAGCCAGCTAATAAACTTTTTAAATTTTTGGGCTAGATTATGGGTTTGAATTTCAATTATTAAGGTAAATGAAGGACAAATTTTAAGTTTGAACTTCGACTTCTATATATGACGATTATATCAACTGAACTATGTCTATGTGTGCATGAACAAAAACTAGATTTTTATTAAGCACTAACATTATAAAAATAATATAAATTAAGTTACTTGAACACTCCCCTAAAAAATAAAAAGTTACTTAAGCACTGAAATAGAAGGAAATTCATAGTGGATAATAAGAAAGACCCTTTAATTCGCCGCGAAATGCTACTGAACGTGATCTCTTGCTGATAAAAAGTTTATAATTTTATATAGTTAGTGCATCTGAATTGGGGCACCAAGGACAAGGAGATGCATCTAACTGTGGATCTTTTTATAAAAAGTACGTGACTGCGACATGAGACAAACCTCAATTGGACTCTGTTTTTGTTTATTAAAACTTAAGGACTAATCAGAATGAGATAAGGTTTTTCATTTTTGTTGTTGTTTTCACTCTTCATTGCAAAATCAAACTTTATTAAACCAACGGTGCTGTATATATTTTTCAATTTCAATAGATGAAACGATGAAATTCATACACTTTAAATACAAAGACGAGAGTGAACTTGTATTTGTTTTCTATATACATATATAAAAAATAACGGAAATGTTTATAAGTGCCCTCTCTTGATAAAAAGTTTATATAGAAATTTTATTTTGAGATTTGTGTATTCAATATATTGAAACATAAAAAAAATAACTTTTTCTACATAAAAGTTATCAATTGTTACCATTTTTTTAGCAAAACCTATAAAATAAAAACAAAATAAGTTTTCTCAAACCAAACGTTTAGATGAGATGGAACGGATCGATACTTGGTTTACACCCAAAAAAACCAAAAGTGAACAATGTTGCCTACGATACACATTTCTCACGACACTCATTCAATTTTCTACCTTCAATCTAATCATCTAAGAAGCACCATTCATAAGATCAGCCTCAACCAATTCGCGGTTCTAAATGGTCTACTTAGCACTTCATTCTTGTAGGCTGAAGCATATCCAAATCTATCCAATTGTGTAAATGCAAAGATATGACTTCATATCAATATGCACTTGTCGTTTTCATCAAGATCTAGCAGAAGCTTTTGCATTTTGAAAATGTCACTTGCCAAATATTAATCCGTATTTGGTCTTATGAGTTTTATAAATAAATAAATAAATAGTAAGATAACAGGGATTCAATTCATTCACACTATAGTGTAATTTATTTTACATTACCAGTTAATCATAACCGTTAAATCGTTAAAAACACGTTTGACTTCAACTGTAACAATTTTTTAAGTCATACAGGAATGATTGTGATGCGTCGACAGTGTAATACTTTTTACAGGTGTATCAAAATTAAACTAAGATTAAACAAAATTAAACTTAGTAAACTGGTTGACACGCCACTGTGTATAATTGTAAGACCAGTACTTGTGTACAGAATCTTACTGTTTTATTTTGTCTCCCAATCCTATTCAAAGTATACGACAATTGACAACTTAAAATGGTGCAAGACTACAAATTGATATTGTGTTCTATTGTTGACTTACCCTAAGTAGAGTAATACTAATATTTAAAAGGAAAATGAAAAGGGGTAAAATGACAACATGAAAAATACTGTTACAGGACTATCGATTACATTAACATCTCTTGGACCCAGGAGAGGGAAAACTGTGAAATGGGTGCACAATATCCTTATTGTATAGTAAGAAACTGATTCCTTAGACATCACCTGATGCTAGAAACTGCAAGGCTTTCATTGATTTGTAAATTTGAGGAGATTGCATTGCACATCTGCCTATTGGAGCAAGGGGTACTTTTACAAACAAACATGGGGAGGGATGAGCTTTCCTGGATTCATGATATTGTTAGGATCTAGGACTGATTTTATTTTTTTCATTGTCTTCAATGCTTCCACTCCTAGTTCTTCTTCAAGATACTGGAAAAAAATCCCGGGGATGAAAATTTTATTATTTTAAAGATAAATAAACTCACAAGTCTAAAGTAAGGCATGGGGTAACCAAAAAAAAAAAAAAAAGTAAGGCATGGCCCATTTGGAAAAAGAAAAAAAAAACACGCTGGAGCATCAGAACATAAACTGTTTGTCTCTTGCCAAATTAGCATGAAAATTATGATTCATAATAACAACCGACTGTGAAACAGGATGGAATAGCATAGTAGAAATCAATTCATAACTGTGTCTTGCATAAATCATTTCATGAAAGCATGGTAGAAATAACTGATTTTTTTTTTTGTTTCCACTGTTTAGCCACATTACTGCAAAGGCTTGTTCTTTTTGAAGCTAACATACAGATACTATGTCCATAGTTTATAAAATATGTTGAATTATGTAAAGTTGGAAAGTTCCACGAGTAACCAACATCATGTGGAGAGATTTTAAGAAACATAGATTCTAGTTCAGTACCTTCATTTTTCCGGTGCCAACACCATGCTCGCCGGTACAGGTTCCTGTTTAGAAGCAAAATAAACCAAATTCCAAAATTGTAACTGCTTTATCAATGTAATTATGAAGGATTTCAAAAAGAAACAATAAATGCTAGAGGCACCTGAAATATTACACTAACAGGCAACATGTGTCAACAACTTATCATTAAATACCTTCCAATGACAAGGCAGCGTGAACCATAAAATGGTTGAGTCTCTCTGCTTCCCGCCGCTGTTCTTCTTTTGCGGGATCAAATAGAATTACCGTATGGAAATTACCATCACCAGCATGGGCAATCACTGTGCTGCCAAGAAACAACAATAGCAACATGCATTGGCATCAGTCTGGTTGATTATCAGTCGTTGTTGGAAAGAAAACTAAATAACATAACTGAATTCAACTGTTCAACATCCATATTCAAATAACCCTGATCAGACATACCAAACCAGTGGGGATGCATCCAGCTCCTTTTTAGACTTCGAAATTATATCGGCTAGATGAGATAGAGGAACACATACATCCTGCAGAAGTAAAAACACCACCAAAAGAAAAGCTTAGAGAAACTACCCGTATGAAACCAAATTTATGTTGCTTCAAATGCTTCTATTTCAAGTCTTATTCACAGGTATTCTTTTCTTTTAGTCTTGGGGCAGGCAGATGTTTACAGAGGGAAGGTGGCACTACTAATGCAAAAGATGATGTACAAAAAATAGGTTCTAAGAAAGAAAACAAATCATTCTTCTTGTTCCTTTTTCCTATCAACAATACGCATACGAGAATTGAAATCCGCATTGACTTTTAAATCAGAACAAAATCCATTTTCTTCGAGGATTAGATGAAATTCTTTAATTGGTCCTATCGACTAAACATGTAAATCACAATATAGAAGTTAATATATACATCTCAGATGTAACTCACCGAAATCATTGCCTCCATATTAGGTTCCATAGCAAAGCAAGCCCAGAGTGCTTCCTTCCTTACCTGCATATGAACAAGATATGGGCCTAAATGTAGAAATAAATGATAATACCCATTAAATGATGGTGAGGTCGATTACAGTAAATCTCGAAACTATGAATTTGGGTGGCAACACAGTGACTTTGAGAGACACTCTTTAAAATCTTAATGTTGTTAATTTTGCATGGATATTTTGCTTCCATAATAAAGAATCACTACCTTCCACAGTTCTTTTTTTGCTTCAGGCTCTTCTGCAAATACAAAATCTGAGCCATTGTGCTCAGATACAATTTTTCGAACAATTTGCGTTTGTTCACGTGCATATGCCTCTGAAGAATATACATTATCAGATTATCAGTACGCTAGGTATTACGATTACTTAGGAAAATGTGCCGCATTAATTGAAAAGGACATAAACATTTGCTTAAGAATTTGAAAGAAATTATAATATGCCGTTAAGTTAGTTTTAGCTTACGTGTAGCTTAACACTAATCCCATCTTCTATTTCCATTTAACTTAAATTTTACAGTGTTGACAAATGTTGATTGTTGAAAACACATCTTCTCATCATGCATATCCAAAGCAAATAGCTTATTGAATTGAAGCACTAATGGCATAAGCTGTTGAAGAAGAGTTTAACTGAGCACTTCATGTCCTCTTCCTTCACCTCATTTATATATATATATATATATATTCTATTTATCTTTTTTCCATAACCAATATCAGTTTAACATTTTGCATGTTTATTGCATGAGAAGCTTATATCATTAGAGCCTGAGAATCTTAGCTAATAGATAACAGATTCACGCGGTATCCAATATTGAGATAGAGCTAACGGAACAATTCTTATTTTCATGTTCTAACCTTTATTACCTTTGCCCTCTTCAAAGATTGAGTTCATCAACATAAAGTATCTCTAATTTTATGATCCATGGGGAAAAACGCATATGTCTGTGGGAAATAATGATTAATATAGATAAATCAAGTTACATATATCCATGCTCACCTGTTCCTATAAATTCAAACATCAAAGTTGGAGATTCAGGCAAATTCTTCCCATTAGCAATATTGATAGCTTTGACTTGAACTTCATCCAATAGCTCTACCCTTGACACCTAATCACCAGAAACAGAAACATCATGATTGGATCAAGAATGATATAATATGAAAATTTGAAATCAGAATTCTACCTGTATTCCAGAATTCATAGTGGTAATAGCAACGTCCGCTGCATCCTTCACAGAAGGGAAATTGCACATTGCAACCTGTGTTTTGATTAGTTAGGTAATCTGTATGAATTCAAATAACTCACATCATGCACACATCGCAATAGCTTTGAATGCATTCTGGAAGAACAAAGATGCAATAAGTTATCTATGGATATATTTCCTCATGCACCATCTAAATAAAAGCTCGTGACGATGAAGGTAAAAAACTGCAGTTCAGAAGCCATTTTCTATGATGATATGACATGAATGTTGAAACAAACAGACTTTATAATTCTAAATCTCCGCTTTCTAATTACAAATCTGTCACAGAAACTAAAACAAAGTTGTTTATAATTTTTCCTGTACAAATCATTGAAAACAGAAAACGAATTGAAAATAATGTGATTGTTTTGTAATTAAAAGTGAAAACAAGAAATGAAAGCATAAACATTCTCGCAAAAGTGAACGAGTACTTGATATTTAATTTAGCCGAATAGCAGTATCAATAGATTAAACTTCCAACTCTAAGTAAACTGTTTAATGCACATTGACCTTCTGATATTATGGAAGGGTGTGTGTACAATGTGCTTTTTCTAGCTCAGACTGCCAATGTGGTATCGAGATAAAGTGAAAAGAGGAGGAAGAATTGCAACACTAAGCAGTAGAAAGGAATAGAGCAATGTTAAGATATCCTGCAGAGTGAAAAGCAAAAAGTAACATGAATATTGCAAGCCATGCTAATCACATTACATGCACTTTGGCTCAAAGATTTTTTCCAGGACAGAAACTGGAAACACTGACTTCGCAATCCAAGTTCGGAATTCAGATGATACAGCTTGAATTGATATATATATATATAGGATCAAAATTAACAAGAATTTTTTAATTAGTTTAAATCGAATTACATAAAAAGGGAATGTAACATTTAGATTTAATAAATTTATGATAATAACACATTTCAGTTTATCAAATTAAACTTAGAGAAAAGGATACACACAAAAAATAAAAAGAAAGAACCTATGTACCACTGAAAACTGGGGAATTTTCTGAAGCCGCAGTGTTACTTCTGTTATGACACCAAGAGTTCCTTCACTCCCAATCACCAAGCGGGTCAGATCATACCTAGAATATACAATTTAAAGAAAAATAAGAAGAGCATGTCACTCTATATTGTTCCAAGGGGGATTCTATGAAGTGCGTTGCAATATAACCAAAAGAAGCTGTGTGGCATTCATACATGGAAGGTGAAAAAATTAGAATTGAAGTTGATTAATAGATAAAAGGAAAGGAATGAAACAAACCCCGCAGCACTCTTCCTAGCCCGAGATGCAGTCTTCACAATATCTCCATTGGCAAAAACTACCTAGAAGTATAACATACTCAGTGCAATAAGTACATCACTCACACCAATGCATCACCAAAATTTAGGATTAACAAACCTTGAGACTGATGACATTATCACGCATAGTTCCATACCTACAAATCAGTAAGGGGGAAACATCATGCCGAGTATAATAAAATAGTTCTGTAGATTTTTTAACGGGATTTTATAAAATCCACATATATTAAGTGATAGATTTACATCAAAATCAATTTTAGTAATCTTAACTAAACTTACAAGCCACAAGCAACCAAATACTTGACCTTGTAAGCACGGACAATTTGACACCCACAGAGTTTAAACATTTTAACCAGCAGGTGGCAGTGATTGCCAGCAATAGATGAAAAAAACATATAAAAGGAAAGTAGCCACCTCACAGCTAACGAACCAGAGCAACGTGTAGCACACATCCCTCCAATACTTGCACCAGGACCTGCATTTAACAAGTAAATGCTTCAGTTTTCATGGAACATACAATAAAAAAATAAATGCTTTATTCTTGATTTCCACGTCTCTTTTGTTCATCAATAATCAGAGATATTCCCAGGACATATCCAACTAACCTGGATCAAGTGGAAAAAATAAGCCATATGGTTCCAAATACTCATTAAGCTCCATCCACCCAATTCCAGGATCAACAACCACATCCATGTCATCAACATGTAATGCTTTCACTCTCTAAAGATTGAACCAGCAGGCAGTGTAAGTATAACAGCTAAAGTAAAGATTATCTGTTATGTCCAATCCGTGCCTATATGCACAAGTTTACTGTAGTCTGCATGATTAAATGAATCTAAACAAATATACTGTTTAAATAATGGTACACGCAACGACAACTAAATTATTCTAATAGAACATGTACATACTTTCATCGATGACATGTCAATACAAACCCCTCCATTGGGAGATAAAGTGTGACCCTCGATTGACGTAGCTCCTCCGTAAGGTACAATAGGAATCTGTTACCAAAAAATTAATCTAACGTAAACCAAGTAAGAGATGTAATGTTTCCCCTCAAGCATGTATAGAAGGTTAATCATGATAACTCATTCTCTAAAACTAGAATAGACCATAACACTATAATTAGAATAGACTTAGACTCAAGATTAACATTGCTTTATAATATAAAGTTACCTTACGCAATTAAAAAACAACTTTTTTGACCTTTCTAATCTAGTGAAACGTGAAATAAAAACATAAAACAAAATTCTTTACGAAATAATAGGGTTTCAATGAACATGAACTACTTCCGTAAAACATAAATCAAGTGAGAACAAGTAAATGGCTTTATAATGATTAACATTCACGTGTAAAAACCATATCACTTTATCAAGTGAGAACAAGTAAATGGCTTTATAATGATTAACATTCACGTGTAAAAACCATATCACTTAAAGTATTTTAATTTAGAAAGCACAAAAAAAGTGTTTCAAGCAAAAAAATTATTTATAACAAAACCAAAAAATTAAACTCTATACAAAAGGACACCAAATACATGCCATGCCATATAACTGTTGATTGAAAAATTAAATAGTTAGGAAAGGGCAGTGTTTGAATTAACACTAAAAGAAGTAGATAGTACTAAAAGAAATGAGAAAATCTGGAAAGAAATTTGAAATAGACTTCTTGCAGATGATTTAATAGAAGCTAACCATAAAAAAATGTGGAATGAATGTTGCACAAGTTGATACTCAAACGTAAACTACAGTCAAATCAAGGTTGATAGCCAAAAACAAGAAATTATACTTTTGATATTTGCGATCAACTATCCCGGAAACAGTTACCAAAGCACAACATTTAAAGAATGAAGGAAACATCAGAAATAAGGTTTAAAATGGAACAATATAGACCACAAATATTGTGATGAAAAGTGCAGGATTACAACCCTTCAAAAAAGTGCAGGTTTACAAGAGGTACAAGGAGGATATATATTTGTCTGATCCACATGTCGATACTATACGATGATAAGAAGGTGAAACAATGAGCTTAAACATGTTCATTCTTCACTGATGTTTGATGAGTTGGAGGGACTCAAACCTTATGATTGTTGCATGATTTGACAATCTTTGAGACCTCCTCTTCTGATCTGCAAATGGCACAAGAAGTATAACGCAGGAAAACAAATACAGGCGGATGCTTTAACTTTACCACACCAACATATCTGCAATATTTTAACACTCCTACTAACCTGTGTTCATTCATGTCTATCCTAGATACTTTTTTTTTTTGTTTGTGTGTGTGTGTTGGACTTGATGTATTTGTTTGTATTTTGTAACAACAACAGACAATATATGTGTGTATGATTTGATATTGCAATGCACATGAAAGAAGTCATTTTATCGATTCTTGACAAGTTAAATATTAGATATAAAACATGTGAGTGCAAAAGAAGTTAAGATAAGGAAACATGAAAATTATAATCTCCAGGATTCAGAGAACTGATGGAGATGAATCAATTTTTTGTTCTGTAAGCATACAAATGACCGTGTAATCTAGAAATTTATTTCAACAAAGAAATCAACTACAGATACTTCTCCCATTTTAAACAGCAGTGAGTGGGATCAAACATGAAAAAAATACTAGTTATATGTATAATTATACCACAAGCAAAAATTGTCAAGACCATAACATTATTTACCAGAGTATGTGATATATCAAAGTGGTGTTCAGAACAATGCTACTGGTTACTAGCAAAATATCTAGATTCTAGACCAAATCAATTTGATAACTACTATAACTATTACACTAGCATATTCACTATAGTAGCTGTACTATTACAACTCCACAAGGGAAACACGAACAACACGTTCAAATCGCATAGCAGTGAGTAAATTCAAAAGTTTTATTTTGAAAACTCAAATGGAAAAGGAGAACAACATTTTAATTAAGCCTTTTAAAACCTAATATTATTTGGAAAAGGGTTACACTAAATGCAAGTACCAACATGTAATGAAGTTGAAATCTATAAGGGTTACACTAATTAACTGCATCATTTTGGAACTATGAGCAGATAAATTATGAATCAAAAATTTCAGCCAAAGGTTCAAAGCTTGTCACACCTTGGATAAACAATCACATCTGGGATATTGACAGCCTTGTGAAAACTGTTTTGTGGTTTTCCATGGATATATCTCTCATCATAATCAAGTGATACGTTATCCTGTAGATATGAAATATTATAAAAATTCTAGCTTATAATCACAAGGTTGAAGCCTGAAGGTGCAACAAAATTTCTCATTTAATATAACTTAGTTTTTAGTTCACAAGAAAATTATTCTTAACATGAACGACTAACTAATTAATAAGAATGGCCAGCTTCCCGATAACGCCAAACCAAAGTTAACAAATGAGATAATAAATAAGTTAATAATCAATCTTTTTAACAATAAATAGCAAGAACAAAAGTAATTTCCAAATGTAATTGGTGGTATAAATTAGAACCAACTCAAGCATTTCTAAATCTTCTTTCTTTGTTTCAAATTTATGAGATATTCAGATAAGGTAGGATTTTGTACCTCGCAGATGATTTTCAACTCCTCGAGCAGCTCTTGCGGAAACTCTTTCTGTGATCCTTTAACAACATACTGTGTGCTACCTTTGCCCCCCAAACTCACATCTCTATCATCCATTATAAAAAATTGCATGTCATTATCTAAAAAACTACTTTATTTGTTAAGACTATTCAGCTAGACTTGTAGTTAAAGTGAAATATTATGAAGGTTTGTGCCACAATGAAGACTGTCAAAACCATTAAAAGCATAACAACTCTAATATTTTTTTCAGAAGATTTTTCATATCTGATTAGTGTACTCCATTATCTCACACAGAAAAAGACGAATGCACCCTGTTTGGATAAATAGCTTATACAACAAGTGCTTATTATAACAAGCGTTTATGTATAAGCCATTTCTATAAGAAAAGATGTTTTCGTATATGATATAAGCTGTTTTCATAAGCTATCTTGGAGAAAATATGAAAATAAGTTGAAAAGAACTTATGAAGTATGTCAGAATATGTTTTCATAAGTTCTATCAAATAAGCTGAAATAAGTCAATCCAAATCAAAATAAAATGTTGTCAATGATGCGAAAATTAAAATGATTATAAATGTAAAACAATTAAGACGGAATGTTTTTAATGATTGCAATAGATTATATGCGAATTAAATACAAAAAAAAAAAAAAAAAAAAAAAAAAAAAAAAAAAATTATTACATTTGTAAACAATTTTTCATAAGCTCTCTGATTCAACTTGTCTATAAATTAATATGAACTTTATCTTCAATAAACTGATTTTGAATGAGAAATGGAAGTGGTACCTGGTATCGGTATCGGTATCGTTATCGGTATGGGTAAGAGGGGAGTCAGAGAAGGAAGGATGAGAATGAGGTTGAAGACAGAGTGAACCAGCAGAAAGAGCAAGAAACAAAGGAATTGACCAGCAAGGATTCTTCTTTGTTGTTGTGTGTGAGTTGAGGAGATTGGATGAGGTAGGTGAGTTTTTGAGATGAGTGTTATGGAGAGTGCGATATCGGTAAAACGAGTACTTTGAAGTTGAAGAACGAAAGCGGGAGAGCCATAACCATGAGCTCAACAAATTTGACATTTTCAGAGATCAGAGGTACGAACTACGAACGGAGGGGGAGGAGTATAAGTGTAATTTTATTCAAGTGCCACGCACGCTGCTACCTTTACAGCACAACAACATTAGTATTTTTTTTTTTTGTTGCCTTGGATTAGCTTGTAAGAAAGAAAAGAAAAAAAAATGATATTTTGTTTGGGGTTGACTCTCCATTTAAATTATTTTTCTTCATTTTTATAATTTGGAGAGATATTGTTGATTCGAGCTAGTTTGACTTGAACAGTAAAGCTAGTGTTGAGGAAGGACGTGTCTGGGTGAACTAAGCTGGCAACTAATGTGGTGTCGAGGCAGGACTTAGCTGGTCAAATTGAAATATTATGAGCCACATGGTGTGGTCGTCCATACCAGTCCAGGGTCGAATATCCTTCTGCCAACACCAAATGTTTATGTTTATGAAAAATGTCAAAATAAATTACAATAATGAACCACATATATTATTTGATACTTCTAGCAATCACCCCATCTGCTTCAAAGGCTGATCTTGAGTTTACCCATAGATCTTTGCTCTGGATAGTTCTCTCAAAAGTTTTAATGTAAATGCATACTTAAGACCTTATTAAGCTTGAATAGACTATCATCATCGTTAAACTCAAGAAGACTTGTAACATGTCATCCAAACGTATCTTGGCATCCGTAATTCATTGTAACTATTCACATATTTGTCACTAAAGTAATTATTTTCCCCCCATAATATCTCTTAATAGAATTTTAAAATGTTATTTTGTAAATTGGGTAAGTAAGCTAATCCAAGCAAATTGCTAGTCTCTTTATTTTCGAGAATTGTTCAAATAAAAGTTTAGAAGTTTAAATAAATATGAAAAGAATAACAATTATTCAATAACATCCGAGAGAGAGAGAAAAAAAATTTAAAAAAAATTGACTGTCTATAGAACAATCGAATCGAACTCTACCTCAAAGAGTGACCGTTGAGGGTGCCACTAACTTCCCTAAGTTCCCGTTTTTATTTCCGTTTCTCTCATTGATCAAAAACCATTTTCTATCTGCTACACTCCTACAAAAATGTTTCAACCGACAAATCATAACAACAAAACCTACAGCAATCCCACTGTATATGTGGATTGCATATTCCAAAATTCCCTTGACTGCTTCAATTGATCAACTCTTTCCCTAGCTAGCCTTTCTTTCCAGTAATCTTTGCACCTGAGAAATATTGAAAGTAACTATGATGATGACAATGTGCATACATAAATGCTATGAAATGTTATTTTGTACTGGACAATACCTTCTTTTCATAAGCAGATCGAGTTCTAACATTCGGACTGCCTTGGAATAAACTCCACCCTGCATAAAAAAATGACGGTAAGTCTTGATGATTAAAAACAAAAGCAAGCTAAAATTATGCTATAAATATCCAAAGGCTAACTAGGATAAATGACATAATGTTCTGTGTCCGTGATAAAGGACATTACCTGAATTCCATAACAGCCACATCAATGAAATTCAAGATAGGCCACAAGATAACTAAGACTTTGCACATTAACTACGAGTGATAGGAACCCAAATTTAATAGAGATCGAAATACTGTTATTTATTAAAAAATAGATGTATTACAGAAGGAAAAACCATTGTATCGCCAAAGCAAAAGCTCCTTATGGAATAGATATTTCTCTCACTGCTCAACACCGAAGATTCCAGTCATATTGTTACTGAATACCCTCAACTTGCTACCCCTTTTTTTAATGTAAATAGATATCCTTCTAAGAGATTATCTACATAAGCAATCTGTAGCCAACTCTCCATTTGGCCCATTTGTTGGTCTAAGGCCCAAACCTGATGCCTAACAAAGAGTATCTCTAATGAGGTGTCGTATTGGGTTCTTAAGTTAAGAATTTGCTCCTATTTGATTTCACAACTGAAGTTTGTGCATGGGGCTGACACATGTAAGGATTGTTCCTTATACAAGCAAGAGTTGCATAAAATTAAAGTAGCAGGCTTAAGAGAGGGAGAAGGAGAGAGTTGGTAGTTGGATAAATTTGTTAAACTTCTTCAAACCGACTCGGCAAGAATTGACCCCTTTTAAAAATCGGTAAGTAGTCCAATCGTAGTCGTGGTTGGGGATCTCTAGGCATTGATATCTAGAATGAGCCAGACGGGGAAAATACCATCCTTAAAAGAGAAAGGCTGACCAACCAGCCTACACCAAACACATTTCTGTCCAGATGCAACTGAACTAGTAAATTTTGTGTCATTTTATATGGCACTCTTATAGTGCAAAATTCATACCTCTCTGCATATAGGACACTTTGACTCTGGACTTGCAGCTTTAAGGCCCTGGAAAGTCATCACAGATGCAGCTGAGCAAGCACATGATTTGCAGAAGAAGTGGCCACAACTCAATGCATATGGATTGAAAACAAAATCCTATCATATCACAGGCCAAGCATTTATCGAAGATACTAATATATACATATAATTGTTTTTATTCATAGCATGGCATGGAAATTAGGATCTTACCAGGCAAATTGCACAATTTAGATCATACTCAAGTTTAATAGAATCTGGAAGAATCAATGTCATTACAGCATCCGTTACATTTAAATCACATGAAAAGTGACCACGGACTCCATCAAGCTCGCAACCATCTTGTCCACTTGAATTCAGGTAAAAAGCACCCAATTCAACCAGCCAAGGTGAGTGTAAAAGTTCAATATGCTCAGACTGCATCTTAGATTTGAAATTCTCCCCATTCACAGAACTGTGTACCTGTAGTAAAATAACAAAGGATATTCGATACATAGTTTGTTAATATGTTTCTATCATAGAGCTAGTTAGATTAGGTATCCTTGTTATCTTATTCATTTTCATATGGGCTCATATGCAAAAGTAGAGTCCCTTGTATTCATTATAGATCGTGTTATCAATAAATGAGATATTTTAGTAATTAACGATAGAGTGAACCAAAAAAAACTCTTTAAGTAAATAAGTATAAATGAAAATGGAGGGGGATGCACTAAGCAGAAATTGTCTCATTTTATACGTACTTTATCATATTTCTTAAGTATTTTCCTCATCGCAATTGCATTCATGGTAATGTACTCGATTAGAATTCTCCCTTCTTGGGCAAGGGCTTCCCTGTCATTTTTAAAACACTGGCGCATGCGCAATACATATCTCTGTAGTCCTTTTGCAATGTGAAGATGAAGGAGATGTTGAACTTTTGAACTAAAGTATCCTGCAATATCTGATGCTTCTTTCATCAACTCGGAGAAGAACTTCTGGTCGCATACTGCAAGTGGAAAACAAAAATACATTACTAGACTGCATAAAGTGAACCTTCTGGTTAAATAAAGACTTGTAATAATACTCGAGTATTTTGATTAAACATAGTTTAAAATTAATGGCAATTCACAAAGGCTCTGGTCAATTGCAAAGAATGTCCGAAGACGGCAAACCATCAAGTAAATTATTACGTGTTACTAAACTTTCTCTGCTTCCAAAGAGATTTTTTCCATACACAAGAGTCAAAGATCGAACCTCTAACCAGTCTTGCTTAAGGTGCCCGAGTTCATTACCACTCGGCCTAACCGCATGTTAATGAATAAAAACTACTCTTAGCTTTAAGTAATAGGCACTATATGTCAGTTTGGATAAACATTTTAAAAAAGAATCATGGAAAAAATAAATATTAAAAGAATCATACAATCCATGAGTTATTAAACAATAGATTTTCATCTAAGTTAGAACTAAATTCTGCATCTCAATCCTTTTTTAAGTTCTTTTGTATTTCTCCATGAACATCCACAAGATTAAAAGGAGTTTTGATAAGTGAAGAACAATAATGCTTTCTAGTTGAGACGCCATCACGAGTCATAGCTATTTCACACTAAAAGTTTAGAGAAAAAGAGAACCATCTACATAGGAAACAAACTTTCATTGATGAAAATTCTACAACGACGGCATTAACACTCTCACCCCACCAACCATTTTAGGCTTATTTTAACCATCCTAATTCCCAAGTCTTATTCTCATTATACTTATTTATATAATATCTAAAACCACTACTTATTGCACTAATATATTCACTTACTCTTGACTAAGTAATCTAGTAATCCGATACTAGCAATTAATTAATTATTCCATAACCCTGGCCAGGAAGGAACCAGTTCCGGTTCGGTCCCATGAACATCATAGGAACCTGCACCTTACCATCCGGAAAAAGGGCACATAATAATGAACATAAATGTTATTTAAACATCAACTTAGAACAACATAATTCAACAATAACAACAATCAAGCCTTATCCCACTAAGTGGGATTAGCTAATGAAGTGTTAGATTTGGTTAATAGATATATTATCAACCATCTATGAAACCTTATTAACCACAAATTTATATATGCTTAACCTTATGTAGTTGAAACACCTGAAATCGTTGTTAATGATGTATAAATCTGTGTTGATCAAGTTCAGTTCATGGTTAATGGGATATTCAATATTGATATATTCCCTGGGTTTCTAATTATAAGCAAATTTTACTTGTATGTGGTTCATAATATGGACCACATACATAAGTAAAGTAACTGAATGAACCTAAAAACTCAATTTTGCTTACAATTAGTAACGGAGGGGGTATCCATTAAACTACTCATGTGTTGACAGGTTATCGAATTTTGTAGTCTCAAATTGATGATCCAATGACATTTCTGTAACTCATCAACTCAAATGAAAGCAAACACTACTACACTATTGACAATCAAGACAGGTTCCATACAACAAATCATTTATTTAATTACTACCAAAAAAAGACAATACCTTTGATTCTAACAATTCATTTAAAACATAATAAAACAGAAAAATCAACAAAACAAAACATAAAGCGTAAAACAGGACATACCTGGGCAAGATTGACATTGACATAACTGGTCTTTATCATGAGAAGAAGTATTATTATTGTCTTTGCAATTTTGACAACTTTTCAAAACATTTTTCAACCTGTTATATTCAATATGTGCACAATTCTCATCCAATAGCCACTCCCGCTCCACCTGCAGGTACTCTTTGAATGTGTATCCGAATTTCATTTCGCTATTTCCAAATCCTAATTAAATATTAATTAATCAATAAATCAGTGTTCGAAAATTGGTAAAATATTCGCAATTGTGTTGAGCCTCAAATGTATGAGATCAGCTTGAGAGAATCAGAAATAATAATATCTTTTAATAAGTAAAAATGAAAAAACGACGAGGAGGATGAAATGAATAGGAAAAAGGTAAATATTCTGAGAAGAATGAAATGAACGCAAAGTACAGGGTACGAAGTACAGTTTCGTTAGGGTCAAGGTTGTCGAGAAGTGAATTGTTGAAGTACGAATGAGTGAGTAACTGCGAATCACGAGTTTGAAGCCACGCAACACAAAAGCTAGCGTATTTTTGGGAACTTTCTGTTTGGTTTTATTTGGACTTTTTTTTTTTGCATGTGCGAATTGTTCAGTTCAATGGTAACCACGATCACCTTTATGTGGACTAATTTTTTTTTTTTGTTAGCCATGTTATGTCATATGGGCTGGGTCTTTTTTTTTTTTTTTTTTTTTTATGGTCGAGGTTCATACTAACTGAATTAAGCTTACGAGGACATCCTAAAGAAGACATTGATAAATAATGCTAAAAAATGTGAAAAAATGGATTAACGAAAGGTGATTTTTTTTTTTGAAGAATAAAAAATTAAACACTGAATCGCTCCTTAGCACAAGGTGTGCTAAAGAGACCACTCATAAAGAACACAGAGTCAATCCGTTACAACAAAAAACAAAGCATGACTAGCCGATACCCAAACATTTTAAGGGGTCCGACCACCATCTCTGACTACCATACACAAAAATGGTGCTATGAGCCTTCAACCACCAATAAAAATGATACTTAACTTTTTCTAGAAGCTTAGATAGAGTGCTTTGAGAATTATTTTTTTGAACAAACTAAAATGATATATTATATTAACAAAGTGGAGTGCTCCGCACAAGACATGCAAAACGCAAACCATAGAAAGTCTGGCAGCATGGTTTAATGACGATGACTTCGTTAATGAAATCTGGACCAACTCAGCTTCACAAGTGCCAAATTCACAAACTAATACCATAGAAAGTCTGGCTACTACTACTAATGATGATGTTGAAATTCTTGACGAGGATGTGGAACAGGAAGAGCACGAGGAAGAGCAAGAGCAAAACCAACGACCCGTGCGAAATAAAAAAGATAAATTATGTGCTACGGGAGGTCATAGTTTACATTGGCGTAATTGGTTTCCGCGGAAAAAGTAGTTTTTGTTTTTATTTCTTATGAATAAAATAATTAGTGTTTTTAAATTAAATATATCATCATTATCATTACTATATTTTTATCTATCATTATTATTTGTTGTGTTTAAATGTAAAAAAATGCTGCCAAAAAAAAGAAAAAACGAAAGAAAAAAAAAAATGAGTCCCGCCAGTTCAAATGGCGGGAATGAGAAAAAAATTATTAAAAAAAAAATAGTGGCCAATCATGACGCGACGACTGTCAGACCGGCGGCCAGTCCCGCCGTTTCAGATGGCGGGAACGGCGAATAGGACAAACAAAAAAAAAAAGTGGGTCATTTTGAAAAAAAAATTCAATAGGGGTCAGACTTGAATTTTTTTTTGACAAAAGGGTCAGAAAAAAAGATTCTCATTTTGGCTTGCCAATCCCTTTTCTCCACTCACTTCACAGACTCTAGCTCGAGTTGAGTTCACTAGGCGGCAAGCAAATGCGGCAGCCAGCTCATGCACTTGCAGGGAAGTCACTTCTTTAGTCAGCCCCGTCATTTATTTTAATACCCCGCGTTGTATCCCGTCATTTATTTTAATATCCCGCGTTGAAGATCACTACTCTCAGTTTATTCAATTGGTGGGGTTGCCTAGATCTACTCACTTTTATCTAAAGGTTATTTGGCTTGCTTGTGTTTGGGCAATTTGGAAGGAGAGAAACAACTGAGTTTTCACAGATACGGTTATTGATCCTCTCCGTATTGTCGAAAAAGTAAAGTTAAATTCCTTCCTTTGGCTATCTTCGAACTATGTGTCTTTAGCTTTTGGTTTTCATGATTGGTGGAGACATCCACTCCTTTGTATGGGTGTCATGTAATGTGTTTTGAGTTTTATTTTTCTTGGTGTTGGCATCTTCATTAGGTGCCACGGTGTTGTATCAGATATTAGATGATTCATCACTTTAGCACACCTTGTGCGGGATGAATCACTTACTTTTGAGTAATATATTCCATTTTAATTTGTTAAAAAAAAAAAAATCCCACGTTGAAACATATATTTGTGAAGGCTTTGGATCATCCACCACACAATCTTTTCTTTGCTTTGTTCAACGAAAAATCAAGTATAGATTTTAATGGAGTAAAGACCGGTATGCTTTTATTAGAGTTGTTCCGCCAGAAAAGCGCTCAGGTAAGGGCACTTCCCCATACTTAACATATTAAACTAATGGTTATATATTATAGAGTAGAAAGTATGATCCATAACCGTTTAAAGAGAAAAGAAATTCAAATATACTTTTATTTAGTAAAGTTTGAATCTTTGTGAGAGATAAAATTCAATTATATACGATGTTGGTGTATGATACCTGGTGCTCAAAATAAAACTTTAATTTCCTTTGTTGTGTTTGACTGTTGTCAAGGACTTATTTACTAATTAGATGATATATAAGTTCTAATTTAGATGTAGTTGCATTCTAGTGCATAAGTTTTATGACTTCCATTTCTTATCAGCTACATGCATGCATGGACGTACTAGCTGTAGGATCCATATATCATATATGAGCAAAACTACTAATTCCATTGCCTATATATAGTTGATAGGTAAGTACAATTATATTGCTCTCATGGAGTATACTATTTTATTAGCTAATGGGTTAAATAAATTATGTTTGCATGTGTGGCGGTTAAACAATTATTTGTGCCTTAGTGGCGGATTAAAAAAATTATGTTTGCTTGTGTAAAGGTTAAATAAATTATGTTTGTCTTAATGACAGATTAAATAATTTATGTTTGCCCGTGTGACGGTTAAATAATTATGTGTGTCTTAGTGGTGGATTAAATAAATTATGTTTGCATGTGTGGCGGTTAAATAAAGAGAAATGATATTTCTCTCTCATATTCACATTATCCTCTTATTCTCTCTCTTCCTTTTTCTCTCTCCATTGTTTTTATTCAATGAAAAGAGAGAGAAAAAAGTTGTATGAAATGGTTGTTCAAATATCACTACTCTTAAATAAATTATGTTTGCTTGTGTGACGGTTAAATAATTATGTTTAGCAGTTAAATATTTTGCATCTTAATGGCGGGTTATATTTGGACTATTTAGTTTTTTTAGTAGCATGCATAACATTGCTTAAGAACTAAAATAAGAATGATGATTTTTTATTTTTTTTGTATTTCGCTCTTTTTAGTCGCTTATGTCCTGTATAATTTATTTTATAATATTGTATCGTATCTTTGGTCTAATTTGTATGGATTGTGGTTTATGGAAGCTGACCTCTTACACCAACATTTTAGGTGCAAAAAAGAGATGATGTATGTTGTGGTGTTTTGCTTGGAGCGCATACGGGGATGAAATTGGGTTTTGATTGAATTGTAATTATAAAAATAATTTGAAGGATATTAATTTTAATAATTTTTAGCATAAAGAACTTGTGAGATAAGGATAACAATATTATTTTTATTTTTTTGGTTTTTGACCCCCAAGTATCAGGAAGTTACGATTTTGACCCCGTAATTATTAAAAAATAATAAAAAATTATTACTTTATTTTTTAATTAAAAAATAAAAAAATTACACATGTGGCGTCCACGTCAGCATTGACTCGGTCAAAATTGATTTGGGCCAAAACTGCAAAAGGGGAAATACTTAAAGAGCTGAATTGTATTTTATTTTGTTAGGGTGCCAAAATCGCAACTTCCTAATTAATAAAAATTTCTAATACCAATTTTTTTTAATTGGTACAAATTTCTAATACCAATTTATATTTTGTATTTTTTTAACTAATACAAATTTCTAATACCAATTTTTTTTTACGGATTACTCATCTTGATTAGAACTATATCACTTAATAATAATAATAATAATAATAATCATCATCATCATCATCTCTATTATTATTATTAGAGATGGAGGGAGGTGTGGTCGGAGGTGAGTCAGGATCACACACTTATTATTATTCACGGCAGGTTTATCACGATGGATGAGGAGTTCTTTTTATTTAATGTGTACGCTCCTTGTGATATTCGAGCTAAACATGATTTGTGGGTTTCCTTGTAGACTCGGTTACTTCGGTGGAGAGGGAAGAAGGTGTGTGCGCGCGGGGATTTCAATGCGGTGCGCAGGGTGGAAGAAAGAAGGTCAACTCGGCGTGGGGGTGACGCAACGAATTTTGCGCCTTTTAATAATTTTATTGAAGAAAATATGCTAATTGATTTACCGTTATGCGGTCTGAGGTTCACGTGGTTTAAGGGCGATGGCGTATCTATGAATAGGATTGACAGATTTTTGCTATCGGAGGAGTGGTGCTTAAGATGGCCTAATAGTCTTCAGATTGGTCTTCTTTGTGGGGTTTCCGATCATTGCCCGCTTCAGTTGTCAGTGGATGAGGAAAATTGGGGTCCTCATCCTACTCGTGTGTTGAAATGCTGGCAAGACATGTCTGGTTATAAACAGTTTGTAGTTGAAGTAGTTTTATGGGACACAAAGGGGGTTGCAAAAGCCTAAAATGCTAGGATAGTGTGGACTTTGCAAGAAAAGGCCAAAAAAAAAAAATGAAGATTTTTTCTCTCCCAATGATTTCTATTGTGAATGTGGTGGCTAGGAAGTATTTCATTGAATATAGTTCCCGTGTAAGTTGTTTGTCTTATGAGTTTTCTCTCATGTACTTAAATGAGTTTTAGGAAAATATTTAATTTGTTATCCCAAGTGAATTGGTGCAAGAATCCAAGAAAATTATAACTTTCATAGTTTTAGTTTACAATCCTGTGTCGTGGTGCCCCATGGTGTCGTGTAGTGCGTATGAATTATCATCCAGTTTATAGATAAACTTATCAATTTTTTCTTCACATTAGTGAAACTTGCCTTCAAACAACCGTTTTCATTCAATCCACTACAAGTAATCACATAGCACATTAAAAAACTTAAAATTAATTTCATAACTCGATATAGAACAAGAATAATATAAGGAATGTCATAAAATGCAATTGTTAGCCCAGCAGAATTGGTGCAAGAACTTATTTAGAACTTTTTTTTTGGGTGCAAGAACTTATCCATGAAATTTATAACTTTTATAGTATGGAGAATGTGTGTATGGAAAAAAGGGTGTTCATGAAACATTATAACTTATTATAATTCCTGTGTAAATGGTGCAAGAACCCCATGGTGAAATTTATAACTTATTATAGTTCCCGTGTAAGTGGTTTGTCTTGTGAGTTTTCTATCATGTACTTAAATGATTTTTAGGAAAATAGTAGTGTTTTTCCAAAATGAAAAATTAAATTAAGCGTAATGCCTTGGATCAAAATCTGAGGTGTTACAGTCTCCACCCACCTAAAAAATTTAGTGTTTTCAGTACCATACAAAGAATACCAGGTTAATCTAAAAAAATAAAAATGAATACTATGCTCACAAAACAAAAAAGAATTTAAGAACATGAGTTTGAGGATCTTATGGTTATTGTGAGCTCTGAGTTTGAGGCTTTACCTGATCCTAGCGAGTCCCCATTACATAGTTCACCTACATTTTTATCATATAGATAACACTACTTATAATTATTTGATCAAGAAAACTACAAAATATTTGCTCAATTAAGTCCATCATCGATGAACCACCATAAACTATAATTAAGAGTTATTAGATCAATCAAGAGTATAGATTCTATTGTACACTATATGCACTATATCTTTTTATCTCTTGTCTCCCATCTTCATCTTTCATTTTCGATTTAAAAATCATTCATGTTTCATTATTCTCATTGAAATTATGAAGATGAAGGGTTTATTTTTAAATTATCAAATTATTTTATGCATTGAATTTGAATATAATCAAGGGAGTCATGAATCAATTTTGTAGAGAGGGGACCATACGTGTAACAAATTGTTACTTAAATTTGCTTAACCAAAAATGGTGAGGAGAAACGTACTCGAGAAAGCATAAATGCTTATTAAAATAGAAAAATAAAAAATGGTGCACATCCATATTTCCATTGCACACCTTCTATTAAGGCTTAAATCATTATTATGTTTTAGTGTGTCGAGGTTAGAATAATCTATGACAGAAACCATCTTGTGCAGAATTTTGGTTAGAAAGGAACTGGGAAGAGAAAAGGAAAAGGACGTAATTGTGTGTACCAATGTAAAGTTGTTCTATTTTTTATTTTTAACAAAATCTAACCATTAATTAAATCTAACGTTATTTTATTCATGGTCCACCGGTGAGGGACTTAATTATAACCACACCCTAGAATCCATCCAAAATATGTTTATAAAAGAGAAAAAATAACAACAATATGAAGCTCAATGGAATTTAACTTAATACACCCCACAATTATACCTATACCCTCCCAAAACAAATAAACTACTCAAAGCTGAGGCCCATTATCATCATTGACGAAAGACAAAAAGCAACAACCGCTACAGTCTTTGAAGTTGAATCAGAAACAAGTTGGATAGATCGGAGTAACTCAGCTAAAGCTTCCCGGGGAAACGCGATCGGAGTTTCTCGTCGGCCGGCAGAAACAAAGCTAGAAACGCGTCCAGGTTTTCCTTTCTTCTTTTTTCTTTTCTTACAAAATTTGGATGTGATTCCACCGCAAATTATGTCAGCGCTGGGATCTCGCACCTCAAACGCCACTTTGGACCGATATTCCCCAATGGGGTGCTAAAGCACAACATATTAGAGCCAATTATAAATCTTGTTAGTTTCTTAGATGATATTTGCTACTAATTGCACAATTTGATTTCTGAACAATATAAATTATAAACTTGGTTTGCTTGCATCTTGATATGTAATTATTTTCTTCATCTTAATTCTAATTTCAAGCAGGTTTTGGATAGAGTTTTTGTATGTAATTATTTTCATATCAAATGAAACCTTGAGTTCTGTTAGTGAGTTAATGTTATATCGTCAACCAGGTTCTCCGATAATGGCAAAAACAAATAAAAAGCGCCCAGAAAAACTTCATCTAGAGGATGATGATTGGATTATAGTTAAAAAGCAGAGAGTGATAATTCTTGTTCCTGCTGCATCTGAAAGATCCTCAACAGAAAATGAAGAGGTGAATCACATTCATCCTATGCCTCTTGTAATGTCAGGTAACCTCCAGAAACTTCCCACGGAGACACCTAACGAAAATCCTTCTAGTAATGAACAAGATAAGGCCGTTTCATTGGCTGTCCAAAAGAAGATTCATACTGTGAGAAGAGCTCCTCCTCCACTATTACCTAAATCACCTTCAGCCAATCCACCATTTGTAGATCAAAGAATAGAATCGGAAAATCCACATCAAGTGAGTAGTTTTAAACCCCACAGGTTAGTTGGAGTATCAAATACATCAAAAACTATTAAGCAGCCCAGAACATTATTTGCACCTAGAAGGTTCTCCAACTTTACAACTTTGGATCGAGGTTTGAGAGCATCAAATCTCGAGAGGAAGCTTGAAAGAGCTGGTGGGTTGAACAAGTGGCTGGCTTCACTTGGACTGGAGCAGTTTGTGAGAATGTTTCAAGGGAAGATTATCAGTAAGTATCAGCTGGTGAATCTGACCATGAAAAAACTCAAGGATATGGGTGCCAATGCGGTGGGACCTCGCAGGAAACTAATCCACGCCATGGACTGTGTTTGCCAGCCATATTGCTTTGAGGCCTTGTAGAAGTCTGAGTCTGTAGGATATTGAAAATTTGAAATTATATACACCACATCCCAGGACATGGTACTAATGTAAAACCTGGTTTTTGGATGCTCTTCTGATCATGGCGCTCGAGTCTCAAATAGTGTTTGAATAGATTTCTACTATTGTATTAGTTGTATATACTTATGATTCATGAATTATGAGCAAATATTCTAAATGAGTGAGTGAGGGAGGTTCACTCTGATATATTGTGTTTGGTTGAAATATAGAGGAATGATTCTCCTTTTCTTTTCCTTTTAAAGAAAAAAAGTATATCTATTTTTGTTTGGTTCACGACAAGGAGATAGAAACTTTGATGATATGATTTTTACACCTTATGACATTTAATGTGTCACTGCATCTAGATTTTTAAAAAGGTGTCCCTC
Organism: Medicago truncatula; assembly: GCF_003473485.1. Classification (NCBI taxonomy): domain Eukaryota; kingdom Viridiplantae; phylum Streptophyta; class Magnoliopsida; order Fabales; family Fabaceae; genus Medicago; species Medicago truncatula. Next base: position 50,679,264 of record NC_053048.1, read on the forward strand.
CCTCCAAATTATGCTGACATTGGAAGGGAACCATCTTTGAATCTGAAGTAACTCTCTTTCCCCTTTCCTAAAAAAAAGCTAAATAAACAGTAAGATTAAAATAATTTCGCTCTTCCTTTTCATCTTATCTCAACTAACTAAGTAACGTTGTAAGTGTCTGCAATTCCTAGCTCAGTCCGTTAAATTGCCGAAATTGTTAGGCTAGATGTCGTAATTGAGATTTAAATTCCGACTCTCCACCTGTGTATACGAGTTTCTAATATCTATTATCATTTCGTCTATTAAAAAAATAATGTTGTAAGTTAATTTGCATAAAGTATAAATGTAAAATTATTTTTGTATATGCATCTTACTTGACACTTGTCATGGAATACAAAGAAGATAATCCTGCTAGTAATGAAACTTAATTGTTTATTAAATCCTTGTTGTAGTATATTTTTTTAACAGCAAATGAAACTTTTATTGATAATTAAAAGAAACTGAAACAAGTACAAGCGGTACTAAACCAAACACATGTATATAAAGTACATGTAGTACCTTGTTGTAGTCAAATGAGAAGTGTATGCTTGGTTTGTATGCATCTGATGTTGGTCTACCCCGTCGTACTGGAAGCTTCTCTTGGTCGTGTCAGTGAACTTCTTGTGGAGACCGGAGAGACAACAACTCTGAAATTTTTCCAACATAGAGATTTGTAATATGTGACCTTTGGTACATGGTGATTAATCAAGTTAAGTAGATTCAAAATGCTCTAGAACAATTTCGTCATTTGAATCAAAATTTGAGCACAATTTGTTGTTGTTGAATTTAAAATGAATATTTTTTTTTGAAGAAGCTAAATTAGTCCACCCAAATTGATACCGGAGAGATTCGAACCTGAGATCTCGAGGAGGACCACGCTCCTAGGTCCCAAGTCAATACCATCAGGCCAACCCAAGTGGATTTTAAAAAAAATAGCTTCAACTTATTTTAATGGTGTTGGTGCTCATTCTTGCACTAACATAGCCTCAACTTGTGGTGGTCTCAACCGTCACCACCATGGTTGCGTCATTTTTGCATTAAGAACCTTATTTTGTAATTGGCTCTCTTTTTATCTACAACATGGTTAGAAGAAGGTCATAACATCTATACTCAGGGGTGACCTTAAGCACAGGCTGAATGGGCGTCGCTCATGCACCCATTTTTTAAGGACACATATTATTGTTTTTATTTAGTACTTGGTAATTTTTTTTAGAAAATCTTGTTTATGAATAAATCTTTTTTGCAAAACAAAAATGTAGGAAGATAAACATTTGAATAAATTAAAAAATACACAATTGTATTGATTCAACCAAAAGTATCAAAAGTCTTAGAACTTGTCCTGCCAACACTCATCTTTTCCCCCGCTGCTTAAGGAAGTATGTGCGCCATGCTTCACGTTGTGGATTGAGCCATATCTATTTTTTTTTTTCTTTCAAGAGAAACAAATAAGTGTGTTCATATTTTGTCAAAAAATAAAATAAGTGTGTTTATATGCATTTTCTTTTGTTGTATGATCTTATAAATTTTCTTTTGTTGTATGATGCTCGAAAATAAATAAGTTTGTTCAGTTTTATTTGTTGTATGATCCTCTTACAAGTAAGTGTGTTCACTTTTCTTTCTAATTAATGCAAGGCCTCTTTCATTAAAAAAATAAATAAATCATGAAGTTATTTTATTATATTAAAATATACTTCTCTAAATAAATATCTATATTGTAAAATATATTTTTAGATAAGCATCTCTGCAGTAAAATATGATTCATTAGATATCTATAAATATATTCTTTCATAGAAGTATAAAATACAAGTTTGTCAAAAATCCCTAAAAAAAAAAAGTTTGTCAAAAATAAAAAGTACATTAACTTCCATTTTTAAAAAATCAAAACATTACATTTGGTCAAAAAATTGTACCAAAAAAAATTAAAATATTTGGTTAAAAAGAAAGACATTAAGTGTGTGTTTAGTTCAGCTTTGGATATAATTGATTCTGAGATAATTGATTTTGATAAAATTGATTATGACATAATTAATTTATGTTTGGATACAATAATGCAGAATTGTTTAAACAAACTGAATATTATTTGGATAGTTTTTATCAAAATTGCTTTTGAATGTATAATTACTAAAATGGACATAGCTAAATTCAAGTAAATGTACATAGTTGAGTGTATATGTAGATCGATACTAAATGTATTTATATTATTTAAAACATAATAAATATGATCATTAATCTAATTTCTTTTACAAAATATTTGTACATAAATTTTATATTTTTTGATAAATATATTTAAGTTAATAATACTAGAGTTAGTTGTCAAAAATGATAAAAATATAGCATAAAAGAAAGGTAAACGAAAAAAGACAGTAAATCTGAATAGGGACACTGCAAAGGAAAATCCAAAACTTGATAACTCGTGACCATAAACATTTTTGGGGGCTAATTTGGTTCGTTAAATTTTCTGATTAAATTTGGTTCATCAAATTAATTACAAAGCAAAAAGAAGGAGAATTATAAAAGGCAATAAAGGAAAATAATAGGTTGTAATAATCAAAATATAAAATTTAATGTAGAATTGATTCTAGGAAAGTCAAAGGTTAGAAATTGTAGCTTTAAGAAAAATTGCTTTTGGAGGATAGAATGAATTCTGAAAAGCTAAAACAAACAACATTGAAAATTCAATTTTCACTTTTGAGGTTTATAGAAGTAATTCTTGTTGTTGAAAAGCCAAAACAAACATATACTAAAGCTTTGATTGGGAGTTTGGAGGGGAGGGGAGGGCTTTGGGGGGTTGAAAATATATAGAAAAATGGACAAAAAATTCAATTTTTTTGAAAGAACATTTTTTTAGAGAATGATAAACTACTACTTATGATTAATATATTTTTAATTTTAAGAATATTATAACAACATAGATTGAATTTGAAAAATTCATATAAACCCTCCCCAATATAATTTTTGAGTTTCTCCAAATGAGGTAGATTTTTTATTATAAGTAAAAAATGAACTCTCCTCTCAATATTTTTTATTTCTTCCACTTACTCATCTCTTTTTTCGAAAATCCTCCCCTCCCCGCCCTTCCAAACTCCGAAACTAATCCTAAAGAAACCAACTTAACTGAGTTGACGATGACGTAATATATGAACTGGAATTTGGAAAACACCAACTTACTAATGACAGATTTAGAATTTCTAGCTTACATACTTGACAAAAAAAGAGAAAAAAAAGATAAGGCAATTAGTCTCTTCTTGCTGTAATGACTAATGATGATTCCGGTTTTGGAAAAAAATCGTCGTTTTCTGGTAACTAATTAACGCGTTGAATTTGGGTGGTTGTTTACCGTACAGGAAATAAGCGCTGGCGCTGGATCATCCACATGCATTCACCTTCATAACTCTCCGTCTTCATTCTCTTCACGGTAATTTCTCAAATCATTTTCACACTAATCATTCAATTTTTTTCTTTACGCATAATCATTTCCTTTTGGTTACAAATCCATTCATTTTCAACTTTCTCAAATCGGAAACACACGTGCTTCTGAATCTATAACATGGCGATGAACCCTAATTTTACTTAAATTCCCAATTTTTCATAAATTTGGATACCCCAATTGCGTGTTAGTATCAATATTTCGACAAAAAAATGGATCACGAAACCCCTTTGTTATCTTCCAAAAGAGCTTCAAAGCTTCAAACTTTAGGGAATATCATCGTTACTGTAGTTGGAACTGGTGTTTTGGGTTTACCCTTTGCTTTTCGGATCGCCGGTTGGGTTGCTGGTTCGCTTGGTGTTGCTATCGTTGGCATTTCTACCTATTATTGCATGCTTCTACTTGTGGGTCATCTTTGCTTTTTCTCTCTATTTTGCTTTTGAAAATTTTAATTTTTATGCATAATCTTTTTCTGCTGATTAAAAAAATGAACATAGAATTTGATTCACTTAGGTTTGAATCTATTGGCTATAGCTCAGATAGCTTTGGAATCTTTGTGCTTTCACTGACAATTAAGAACTTTGTACCTCAGAAACAAATCTGATTTTTTTTAATTGTTTTGAGAAAGAGATCATAACTAATAATTGTTTTATTCCACTACTTTAACAATGTTATAATTCTATCTAATTTATGTCCTTTTTATTTTTTGCTACTATTCTTTTTTATTGGGGTATGTTTTGTTTACTTCACTGACTTGGTCCAACTTATATTAGATTATTCCATTACTAAAAGGAACCAATTTAAAGTAATAATATTTAATTTTGCAGTTCCTGCTATTATTATGCGTGATGCATTTATTGATCTTGGCCGTCGATTGCAAAACAATAGTCAACGTGTAATGTAAGTCGACCGATGTGAAATCGATGGATGAGATCAATTAATGCATGTAACACTGTGTTTCATTATATGCAGGGAATTCGGTTCCTGAGTTGTCATTGCATGGTTTGATTTTTATATTACATTGATACAGGTTTGGTGCAGAGATAAGTTGGCATCAGAAGAACCATTAGTGGAATCAAGATCGTATGGAGACCTGGGTTATAGATGCTATGGAATATTGGGTCGGTATCTGACAGAATTTATAATTGTGGTAGCACAATGTGCAGGAGCTATTGCGTATTTGGTATTTATTGGGCAAAACCTTGATTCTGTTTTCCAAAAATATGGACCCTCACTTGCCTCCTACATATTTATGCTAGTACCAGTTGAAATTGGGATGTCATGGATAGGCAGCTTATCAGCTTTAGCACCATTTAGCATTTTTGCTGATGTGTGCAATGTCCTAGCTATGGGAATTGTAGTGAAGGAAGATGTACAAGTGGCCTTAGAGGATGGGTTTTCGTTTAGAGAAAGGACGGCAATCACGTCAAACATTGGGGGGTTGCCATTTGCAGCAGGCATGGCTGTTTTTTGTTTTGAGGGGTTTGGAATGACACTTGCCCTAGAGAATTCTATGAAGGATAAAGCTAAATTCCCAAAATTGCTGGCTCAGACTTTTAGCGGGATAACACTCGTATACATTCTTTTTGGGTTATGTGGTTACATGGCTTTTGGTGAAGAAACTAGAGACATTGTGACCCTTAATCTCCCTAGGAGCTGGTCATCTCTTTCCGTACAGGTAATGACATTCATATTTTGAGATGCCATGTATATTTTTTCTTTCACATTATTGCTTTGATCATTCTCTAAATACAAAGCAATTATCAGTTACATAGAATAGAATTGACAATGACATTGCATTCTTGAATCTGATTGAACCTCTTCTCATGCTGTTTGTTCAATCCATGTTATTTGAGTATACTGCTGGTACCTACCTAGTGCTTGAAGCTGATGATGGTATTTGGTTGCTATAACTATATGGTCTTCACTTTTGGGTTGTATGTGTCAATTGGTGTCCTGTCAGTTAATCTGTTTTACATGAAATCATTCTTCCTAAATTCTGTCCACCGAGTGTCTGTTTGTCTATGCGGTCACATCTTGGACACAAAAACTTGCAGTGGCGTTGAGTCCAACATGCTTACAAGCACGTTCTATACATAAACTAACACATTCTAACTCTAAGTGTAGCATATTTAGTTGCGTATGTCTTCCTTTGGATAGCACATATTATGTGCATTGCAAATTTATCCTTAGACATGTCTACGACAAACCAATCATGTGCATTGGAAATTTGTCCTTAGACATGTCTACAACAAACAACTTTACATATTAACATCTCCAATTTTAGGGATTACAGTTATAAAGTGCATGAGAAAGCTTCCATTGCTAGGAGTTCATAATATTTCGTTGTTTTTCTTCAAAATTTCGTTATATTTCCTATTGGTCAATGTTTAACTTCTAGCATTTTATATGATGATGACAGGTAGGATTGTGCCTGGGGCTTATGTTCACATTCCCAATCATGTTACACCCAATTAATGAGATTGTAGAAGGAAAACTCAAAATCATACGCAGAAACAATAATGATTCAATAAGACTAGGAAAAATTACAGTATACATCAGTCGTGCTATTGTGGTGGTTGTGCTGGCTGTCATAGCTTCATTTGTGCCAGAATTTGGTGTATTTGCCTCATTTGTGGGGAGTACCTTGTGTGCAATGCTTTCTTTTGTTTTGCCAGCCACATTTCACCTAAAATTATTTGGCTCTTCTCTATGCCTCTGGCAAAAGGTCCTTGATTATATTGTGTTAATCAGTGGATTATTTTTTGCTGTTTATGGAACTTACAACACAATTGTTGGAATTTGATGCATATATTGTAGAGATACATTTATTTACTCCTGTTTAAGCTTTTATACAACTCAAACAGTGATTTTATGTATCATAAATAAGTGTCAGTTAATGAAAGTGGCTTATTTTATAATTCAGAATGCTTAAGCAAGTTCTGTTCCTATTTACATTTTTTAAAAGATCATCAGAGAATTTACCTTCAAATTTATATGCACCATTTTTTTTTCTTCATAATTACATCTGACCACCACAACTTTGACAAAAACTATACTTTGAAACTTCAACAAAATCATGGTACCACTGTGATTTCGCCGTCACACGAAGTTGAGATTGAAAATTGTATGATGGAAGTACTTACTGTAGCAAATCCAAGTCTCATTTACTATTTAACTTCTTTAGGCTGTGAAACTTGCTTTACAGGACCAAGATGATTTGGTCTGACACAGTAATCGCCGCCAGATTGCTTTTATCATGTGTGGGACATCACATCAATACTAAACTTGGACACACCCGTAAAGCATGTCCCTTGCAATGATCCTAACTGAATCGGTGAATCTTTATCTACTAAAGTTGTCCTCACATAACGCCATGGAGTCCTTTTCTTCAACTGTTTCATTATTATTGTTGTATAGTAGTACATGTTCATCAATCTTTGTAATTCAGTAATTCTGCTATCCACTCCATTCGTGGATAAGATAGTACTCCTTACCCAATATGAGAACACGTAGCAAATGAAAATTATCTTCATTATAAGCTGAAAAAAACATAGAACCCCACGCGGAAAGTTGTGTTTGGATTTGGAGAATCCTAAAGGAACTATGTGGTCTCTACTAAGTTCCAAATTGCATACGGCCAAAACTACTTACAATCCTACAATTGATGCGTGGATATAATCGATAATCTTTTGACAATATTTTAAAATGGCCCATGTCTTTGTCAAAAAAAATAAAATTAACTAAGTCTCTCGTCGCATGACAAAATGTTAGAGGTCAAAATTGAACTTTTTTCTTTGATAAAACTGCAGACTATTTTAAAATATTAATAGAGTCAGACTAATTTGAAAGTGGCTTACAAAGACTTGGTTCAAATTGGTGGTTTACTCATTGATGTATATGTGACTGTTCCATTAAGAAATTTAAATGGATTGATCTTAATCGGATACCCTTAAATGTACCGACCATGTTTTGCATCCAATTCATTCAGATCCCAAGTTGTCTTGCAAAAATGAAAAAACACATTATAATGATTGCATATTTATGGTTAAGCATTGCATGATGATTTAGTACTATCATATTTTTGTGGGGGAGACATAATGGATGCTCTCAAGAGCTAATGGTTTTCCCACTCATAAAGGCGTAGACATCCACTCTACTTTTGGCATGGTTCCATCTGTGAAAGAGAAAGAAAACATTGATTCTCATTCTTTATCATACCAGACAAACATAAATTTTAAATTTATGATGATAAGAAAAAAGAATTGAGAAAAGAAAAAGCCAAAATAAGTTTTCACGTCGGTTACCTTTTTTTGTTGATTTATAGCCACAACACAAAAGTTGTGGGTTATTCTTAGTATCTTTAAAAGATTTGCGATTGATAAGCAACAAGATTTTCATGTGAGTAGTGACATGAGTTGATGATATCTTGGATTGTTCTGGCGACTCAATCATCAAACCTCCTCCACCGTGCATGAGATTGGATGAATGAGATCAAGTATGAACAATCCAAGATGCACTGATTACTATTCATCCCATATGGCCGGCCATACAATACTCGTAAAAAATCAATATTTTTATCTTTAACATATTAATTATTTTTTTATCTTTATATTATAATAAATTAAAATAAAAATAATAAAATATACTACTGTTTTATAATGTAAGTTTTCCAAATGGAGAGAAGAGGTATGCAGTCCTATAAAATATTGAAGGGTTTTGTTAACGAGTATTCTTTAAAGATTTTAAATGAAGAAATAATTTTATAAAAAAATCAAAGATTTTGATTTTCGATGCACTGATTACATATGTTTTTATGATAAATTACCATTTAAAGACCTTCACCAATGCCCTGGGCAACATTTCCCAATAGTTAAAACAGCTAAGTTTTTGTCTTAACATAAAGTAAAAAATGAGTAAAATTGCCAATTATCCTCTGAAATTGTAAGTTTCGTCAATTACCCACCTGAAATTAACAAAACTTCAATTATCCCCCTAAAATTTCACAACGTTAACCAATTTACCCTCTCTGTCAAATTTTTCTGTTAGTGAACATGACATTTTGCAAATACCCCTGAAGTTTTGCACTTATGTGCAAAATGCCCCCCAAACTTAAAAATTTATATTATTTTTTTCTTAAAAACAAACAATTAATAGTTAAATATTAAAACTAACTACTATTAATTTTGAAATTTGGGAAAACTACATGCATATATACATCAAAATAAACTTTAAAATGGGGGAAATGTGTATTTTTTAAAGTGACAATAATGAGATGATTTGTGGATTAATTTCAAAGGTAAAGAAATATATGTCTAAGTGTTTGACATTTTTCAATAAGTGTTCCTCTATACATACCGATCACATATTTCATTTGCTAATGATTTGTGTTTTTTTTTTACATAAATATTATTTAATATGCTATATATGATATGTCAGTCTGATAATATTGTGGTGTGAGCTAGATTGTATACGATGAATGATTGTCCCTGCCTGAAACACAATCAAGAAGTTAGAATGAAGTTTTCTATAAAGTGTGTAAACAAGAACAAATCATATGAAAATATTAGGGGGTTGTGTAGTTTAAATAGTTTGAGCAAATTGTTGAAGGAGTTGGAGGAGTTAAAAGACTAAGATGGTGAAGGAGAAAATATAAATTTAAAACTGATTATTAATTTGTCTATAAACCCCTAAAAATAATAATTTGTCTATTAGAAATAACCATTATTGTCACTTTAAAAATACACATTTTTCCCTTCTTTTGATGTATATATGCATGTAGTTTTTCCAAACTCCAAAATTAATAGTTAGCTTTAATATTTAATCGTTAATTGTTTGTCTTTAAGAAAAAAATAATATAAATTTTTAAGTTTGGGTGGCATTTTGCACATAAGTGCAAAACTTCAGGGGAGTATTTGCAAAACGTCGTATTCACTAACAGAAAAATTTGACACGAAAGGGGTAAATTGATTAACGTTGTGAAATTTCAGAAGGTAATTAAAGTTTTGTTAATTTCAAAGGGGTAATCGAATCGATGAAACTTACAATTTTGAGGGTAATTGCCAAAAGAAAATGCTTCATCTTTTCTTTCCTACTCATAACGCACAACAACAACAACAACAAGCATCACTCTCCTCCAAGCTAATAAAAAGATCATTAAGTTAATTAACTTCACCATTGAAAACAAAAAACGCATCACTCTCTTCATCTTCTTGTTCCTCTTCTCCTCCCTCCTCCTGCAACTACCCAAAAACACAAGACAAAATGACAACAAAACCCAACAATCTCTTAACAACAAAACCATCACCTTTAACAACAATGGTAGTATTCTTAATCCTATGCATTCTTGGTTTCTACGCCTTCCATTTCCCACACACACCCCCACATTCAAACAACACCTCCACCTTCCAAAACCTCTTCCTCTCATCTTCTTCCAACTCCACCATCTCCTCCTACCTCCGCACCCTCACCATGCACCCTCACCTCGCCGGAACTAAACCCAACTCCGACACCGCTAACTTTGTTCTCAACCACTTCATTTCCTTAAACCTTAAAACCCACACAACATCTTACAACGTTCTTCTCTCTTATCCATTACACTCTTCACTCTCCATGCACTTTAACGATGGTTCATCTTCCAACCTTGGATTAACCGAACCGGGTTCATCTGGTTCAGACATGGTTCATGCCTACCATGCTTATTCACCATCCGGTTCAGTTTATGCTAAGGCGGTGTTTGTGAACTACGGAAGAGATAGAGACTACCGTGCAGTTGGCGTAAGCATTAAGGGATGTATAGTGATAGTAAGAAAAGGTGGTGGTTTAGGGAGGAACACGGTGGTTGAAAAGGCTGAGGAAAACGGTGCTGTAGCGGTTCTAGTTTATAATGATGAGAATGACACGTGGCGTAATGGGTTTGAGAGAGGTCACGTGATGAAAGGTGTAGGGGACCCACTTAGTCCTGGTTGGGGTAGTGTTGAAGGTAGTGAGAAGTTGAGTTTGGATGATAATGAAGTTTTGAAAAGGTTCCCTAAAATTCCATCTATGCCACTCTCTGCTCATGTTGCTGATGCTGTTTTGTCTTCACTTGGTGTTACTCCACTTCCCTTAGAATGGAGGACTACCCTCAGAGCTAAGGGTATTAACCATGTTGGTCCTGGTCCCACTATGCTCAATTTTACCTACTTGGTTAGTACTTTGTACCCATTTCACCAACCTTTTGTTGCTATGTTATGTCATATTATGCTTTTATTCTTTTGTCAATTCAACCTTGACTTGACTTACTACCTCTTTGGGTTGAATTATCAATTTTTTTTTTTTTTTTTTACAAGCGTTTGGGTTGACATAAGTTGTTTTCAACTTACTTTGATAAGCTCTTTAGGATAGCTTATTCAGACATATTATAATTTTTACGAAATTTGTTTGACTTTATATTATCTTTTGCTATAGAAGAAATTGCTTATACATAAGCACTAATGTGATAAATGATCAATTAAGTTGTTTATCCAAATAGAGCTCTAATAAGTGTCTTTTACTTTTTTACTAGTACATTTTATGTATGGTTAAATTTGAAGACGTATTTAAAATAATTGAAGGAAAAAGTTGAAATAGGGGTGGAATGGTACTAGGTTTCATTTTTTGGATTGTGCAAAATTGGATGGATAAAATGGAATTGAAGTGTGAAATATTTCACTATGGGATGAATTAATATTCAATCATAAAAAATATTTTACTAGTTTCTGGGCAGCTGAAGAAAATATGACTGGAGGTTTCTTCATGTTGATGACAGAAACAACAAATCAAAACAATTGTGCAGCCTCGTTTCCTAAGATTTTCATCCGTTGGCATCTTATTATGCACTAACCTCCAGAATTTAAATGACCTCGAAGGAGGAACAAAATTATTCCAAACCAGTTTGCGCCAAGTCAAAGAGAGCTGGTTGTTATTGTTGGTAGATAGCAATAGAAATGAATTGTGGTGTTAAAAAAGAGGAACAAAACAGTTAAGCTTAATCTTGTAATAGTGTTTTTGCATGTAATTTTAATCATGTTTTCTATTTCTTTTTCCTGTTTTTCAGGGTGAAAAGAAAATGGCCACCATTCAAAATGTTTTTGCTGTCATAAAAGGATCAGAAGAACCTGATCGCCATGTTCTTCTTGGGAACCATAGAGATGCATGGACTTATGGTGCTGTTGATCCAAGCAGTGGGACAGCTGCCCTACTTGACATTGCTCGTCGATACTCTATTCTACTGCATTCAGGGTGGAAGCCAAGGAGGACAATCGTTCTCTGCAGTTGGGATGCCGAGGAATTTGGCATGGTAGGCAGTATTTCCTTTTTAACAACATTTTTCATTAATTTGTCTTCTCCAATAAGGTGGTTTTAAGTGTAACCCACATTTTCTTTGAAAATCCAATCACTGGGTTTGTTTTTTTCCACATGGGTCCATCATCATATCTAACGCCAAATTTGAGCTTCAGTTGCCTAGAATCACCTAGGTTTGATGCGAGTGGTGGAGAGTAACACATGGTCTGGTGCGATAGATGGCTTCTGTTCTAGTGAATCTCTTGAGAAGCAAACAACATTTGTAACTGGCTCAAACCTTTTGTTTATGTTGGCACATTGGAATACAACAAACATTGATTATGGTGGCACTACAACTCGTGACACTGACGTAAAATATTAGAATACGACAAACATTTAATGTGGCGGCGCTACAACTCACTTCTGTTTTCTTCAATCGCCAAATATAATAATTATTCAATTAAATGTGTTTGCTTTATTTCCCTTATGGTGTCATTTCCTGAAATATTCTCTCAATCAATCTTATCTGTTTATGAAGATAGGATCAACTGAATGGGTTGAACAAAACCTTATCAATCTGGGTTCCAAAGCTGTAGCATACCTTAATGTGGACTGTGCTGTTCAAGGCCCTGGTTTCTTTGTTGGCTCAACTCCTCAGCTAGACAGTCTTATTCTGGAGATCACGAAAAAGGTATTTAAGTAACTATCATTGATAAATTCGTAAACAAACGTACATACAAATATTTCTATATGTGCACACACATGTATTCACATTTGCTTGCTCTTGGTAATTTAGTAATTCTAAACACGACACCACTTTTAATTTAATTTCAGGTCAAGGATCCTGATTCTAAGGGTGTATCAGTATACGCGTCATGGGCTGCTGCCAATGGAGGCAATAATGTAACACATTTGCTACTACTTTTCAAGTATTTGTTTGCATTTATTAATATGCATTTCTGCCACATTTGTTTTTGACATTATTATTGTTGGGACGTTTCGTAGAAACCACGAACCCTCGATTCAGTTGTGTTGTTTTTATAGTACATATATGACGATATCAGACATGTCTATGATAAAGACACTTAAATGTTATTAAAAGTGAGTTCAGACTTCAATTTTGTTATCATACTCTCATCACTTAGCAGTTTTAGTTTTGTTGGATTACAGATTCAAAGGCTTGGTAGAGTTGATTCCGATTTTGCTCCTTTTGTGCAACATGCCGGTGTTCCATCCATTGATATTTATTATGGAAAAGGTACATACTTCATCAATATGAACTAGAGGATTCTGTTTGATTTATTGAAAATTGAGCCTCAATGCGAGTAGAATGATTGGAAAAAACCAATCCTATGAATCAAATCATCTAGGAACCATATATATTATAATGATCACTCCTCAGACTCTTTGAGCATGTCTTGTGTTTTTTAATACAAAATTAAATGTTTGCAGCACAATATATGCCACAATCTATCAGAATAAATATAACATGTGATACAATAATCTCTTTCCTTTCTCCCCAGATTTTCCTGTCTATCACACTGCTTTCGATTCCTATAACTGGATGGCAGAGTATGCAGATCCATTCTTCCAGCGTCATGTTGCTGGTAAGATTTCTCGAGTAACATCTTATTGTGCTTTTAAAATGGTTTTCTTTTTATTGTGCTTTTAAAATGGTTTTCTTTCGATAAACTTTTAATCCGTGCAGAAATTATAAGATTTATTTTTGTGTTCTTTGTTGTATCAGTTACTGGAATTTGGGGCCTTCTAGCCCTTCGCCTGGCCGATGATTCCATTCTTCCTTTCAATTACCTATCATACGCAAATGAGTTACGGGTATAGGCATTTATATGCACCTCTTATTTAATTAACTTTTTTCTAGTTACTGTCTCCCTAATAAATTTGTATTTACATCAATTCCATGACATTATCGATACTGATTTGTATTTAGCGTTGCTATTTAATAGTGAAAAACGGAAGTCTAGTATAAGACATGCGTTCATATTCATATATTAATTTTACAGCAATGGCATACATAGCGAAGAAACCTTCGCGAAAATACATAAAGCTGATGTGTTGTATCTGTAAAAAAAGAGAACACTTTAACTCCCGATTTTACTGGAAAAGTTGTTTCTGTAAAAAAAGCGAACTCTTCAACTCCTAATTTTGATGGAAAACATGGTCAGTCATTGTTTGACGGGCCAATCAAACAGTTCACGACAGTTTCATGAAGCAGCTTCTCGCAATATTTATCATTTCCCTTAATTTTATATTCTTCCCCTGCTTTGGACAGTTGTATCGGGACAAATTGAGTAACATGTTAGACCATAAAATGTCTCTGCATCCGTTGACAACATCAATCCAAGAATTTGCGTGTGCTGCCAAAGAAGTTGATGATGAATTAAAGGTTAAGTAAAGAAAAAATAACCCGCAGCGCGTGTAAGAATACCTTCTAAAATTCTATGATGTCCCTATCTACCCATATACTTATACTTGTCTTTGTTTTGAACCGCAGGAACTTAAATTGGTAGAAACTTCAGGTCAATTTGTGGATATGAAAAGACGAGCTATGAATGACAGATTAATGCTTGCTGAAAAAGGCTTCCTAGATGGAGATGGACTTAAGGGAAAGCAGTGGTTCAAGCATCTTGTGAGTTTTGTTTATTTACTTATTTGTACACTGGAAAACTCTTTACCTGTTTAAAGTTACTATCTTCAAAGTTAGAAACATTCTGCAAAATGTGAATTATATTGTGCAAGAGTATAGTTCATTATTTGTTGCATCTTCCAAACTTGATATATGAGATTCTTAATATGCTAGTTTTCTGTTGGAAACAAAACTCAGGCTACAATTTTCCAAACCGTCAATTTGTTTTCTATCTTTTTCATTAAGTAATTTGTCTCCTTTGTATGCTTGCTACTAAATACTAATTACTAATCCATTATTATGCTTAAACTGAGTTTTATAATCCTGTTTAATAGGTTTTTGGGCCTCCCAACGACGCAGAGAAATTGGATTTTTTTCCTGGTATTGCGGATTCTATGACTAGGTCAACTGGCACAAGTGAAAGAGAAAGGCTAGCAGAAATTCAACGTGAGATCTGGAGGGTTACAAGAGCCATTCAAAGAGCTACTTTTGCATTGAGAGGAGAATTTACCTAAACACTAAAATATAAAAACTGATCAAGAGTAGATGGAAGTGACTGTGTTTGCTTTACTTGTAAATATCAGTGTCTTTTTATCCCCACAACAAGAGTTGTGGTCAGCCATTTTGATGTGCTTAACTGTACATTAAGTAAAGAGGAGTGCTATATCCCGCGAAGGTTTGTCTCAAGAGGGATTCACGATTACCAAATCAACCAATTAAAATTTTGTATCAGCCAGAAAACACACTCATGAATAGCATTACAGTTGTGTCTAACATGCCAATTTACCATTTCCCTCGAGTAAAACAAAAGGGAAACCCATTGTTTCAGCAGTTTTTGCCCTGTTAGATTGTGTAATGCCAATTTCAAGCTGCTTAATGATGATAAATATAATTTTACATTTTAACATTCATTTTTAATCCAAAGAAAATTTCAATATACTTACATATATAATATGAAAAAACAACCAAGACAACTTTGTTTTCCATAATCTCAGTTTAATAAAACCAACAATAGGTAACATCAAAAGTTTATAATTGTGAACCTAACAAAATCCGGTTCACAACCACAAGAGTATTTTACCGGCCTTACAAAAATGTGTCCAAAATCATGCTAGCATGACAAAACTTTAAGCAACTTAATTCTGATATGATAGCAAGGAGGACTTGCACCACGCCAGAGGACCTAATTAAAAAAATAAACATCAAAAGTAATACTAATAGTAATGTAACTGTGAAGAATAACCATGTTGCTGATACATGGGATCATAATGAGGGGCATACATAGGATCGTAATTATTGTACTGATAATAAGGCATTGGTGGAGGAGGAGGAGGAGGAGGAGGAGGGTAGTATCCTCCTTGATACTGTGGATAAGCAGAAGAAGACATAGGCATATCCATATTTGTATTTGCATAATTGTTGCCTTCCATACTATTAATCCAGCAAAGCTCCACTTTCTTTCCATGTTTACCAGCCATCTTTATAATTTTCTTTGAATCCACCTTGCCTGAAATATATATCATTCCTTCCTTTGTATCGAAGTTGTAGCTTAAACCTATTATCAACATAAAACATATATTTCAATATTTTATTGAAAAAAAAAAACAATAGTTGATTAAATATATAAAAGGATCAAATACATTTTTCATCTAAAAAAAAGGTTTTAAAAGTAACATGTTTCCATCTCCTGATTTTTGTTGTTTCTTTTGAAAAGAAAGTCGTTTGTAGTTTTTGAAAATCCATTTTAGCACTTTGTTGATATCTGCTTAGGAAACGATATGAAAATAAGGGCCACAGACAATTTATACCAAAATGCTTAGAAAACACAAGAAATATTTTAGCAACAATAATATTTGGTCTCCCCAAATTTTTATACATCCATTCAACACTTCATTATATCTCTCTTTGAACCAACCGCATACAACATATTCTAAAAATATTAGATTTTTTATAGGACAAAAAATAGGGATGTAAATGGAGCGGGAGCAAAAGTACTTTCTCACTCATTGCAACTCATATTGTCCCAGGGCCGGTCCAAGGTGATGCCAAGTGAGCAGCTTCCTTGGACCTCAAAATTTTTTAGCCCTCAAATTTATTATTTTAAACTAATTAGTAGTGTAATTTTTTTTTGGAGAAGTAATGTTATATTATTGTAAATCAATTTATGACTCATAGTATATATTTACTAGTTAATTTTGCTACTACTTCATTTATTAATTCCAAGTTTCATTTTTGGTGGGAATAATTTTTCAACGGACTTTACCTACATTACGACTGAACTTTGGGTTAATATGATCCCTTTTCCTCTTGAAATCGAAGGGTCAACAACAACAACAACTAAGTGAAGGGATCAATGTTTACTAGGATCCCTTTTCCTCATGAAACCGAAGGGTCAACAACAACAATTAAGTGAAGGGATCAATGTTTACTAGGATCCCTTTTTCTCTTGAAATTGAAGGGTCAACAACAACTAAGTGAATGGATTAATGTTTACTAGGATCCATTTTCCTCTTGAAACCGAAGGGTCAACAACAACAACAACTAATTAAGTGAAGGGATCAATGTTTAAATTAAATCCTTCTTGTAAATGTATTAATGTTTACTCTGTCTTGTTTAATATTGTAAAAATTAATTAGGGTTAAAAATACCTATGATTTTATTTTTAGTTTTTAAGTACATGATGAATCATAATTTTGAAGTACAAAAATTTGATGAAGGGATCAAAACTAAGAGGGATGTATTGGATCATGATTCTAAGGGATTTTAAAAGATTTTTTTTATCATGAAAAAGTCTTGTGGTATTCAATCAAGACTCTTTCCAATTTTAAAAAAAATCTTGTGTCTTAATCACTTAAAAAAAGTCCAGTGGTATTCAAAATCATTCAAATTTCGAAGGATTGTTTAATAAATCAGATTTTGATGGATTTTGTGGGATTTTCTAGTGAAATTTTAGCATGAAAAAGTCTCCCTCTCTCTCTCTCTCCCGTAAAAAATAAATAAAAAGTCTTTATTGAATTTTGTGAAAGAGAGTGTGTTATGATCATTTTTTTCAATTATTTCTTAAAATTCATAGAATCTGTTGAAATCCATAAAATCATTTCAAATCCTTTAAAATCCTAAATAGGTCTTTTAAAATCATCAAAATCCTGCAAGTCTTTTAAAATACTAAAGATTTTTTTAAACAAAAATTATCCATTAAAATCCTAATCCAATCTAGTGATTTGTACATGATATGAGGCCAATTGTAATTACAACAAAAAATAATTAAATTTCCATTACTTTTAATTAATTACTTGGTAAATATTTTTTTTAACCATAAATAGTACAATACACTGTTAAAACATTATTTTAATCATACATCATACATAATAGAAAATTTCTATTGTGTGAAATGACAAATAAATCTAACATATAAATAAACATTTATTTTTTGGGGACGGGTTCTTGGGGGCTTTCTCCCCAATCAGAGCAGCCTCCGCAATGATCTCCATTCAATTAGGGATGCAAATTGTTATTCCTAACAGAAGAAAATTAATCTAAAATAAAATATAGATAAAGAAGATGCATAAGAAATACCGTTGATTTTCTTAAGTATCTTCGTCATAGTCTCGGACCATCCTTTGCTATTAGTATCAACTTTTAAAGCACAAGTCTGTCATGAAGGAAAAAGAAAAAAAAACGGTGAATATGGAATAAAATGGACTACATATTCAAAGAAAATGAAAAAATGAATGTAAATAGTATAAAGTATAGAGTATAGGTGCTAACCATGTTAGATTTCACTCCTTCTTTTTTATGATGAGAAAACATTATGAGGTTGTGATTTTTAAAGAAAGCAATGAGTTGAAACTTAACAAATGAAAAAGTGAGAAGAGAACGATAGACACAAAGTAGGGTTACATATGACAGGGTTTTATAGAATAAAATATCGTTTTTTTTTTGTTTGAAGGGTTTTAATTTCTATTTTTACCGACTGAAAGTTTTCATTTTTTTTCATGGATATAAATAAAAAAAGTCAATTTTATTTCGTTAAAAGAAAATCATTTTCATTAAATTATGAGTTTTTTTAGGGATACCTGACGCCACTTATAGAAGACTGTGATTTGCAAATTATATGAGTCGGTTGGTTAAAAAAAAATAGTTCCTTCGACTTCAAGTTATAGCAAATCTTCCTTAAAAAAAAATTATAGCAAATCTATATTATTAGTGTTGTTATTCTTTTAATAGAAAGCAATCAAATTAAGTCGGATTGAGGTATTGAACATCAATCAAATTAATTTCCTTTTAATTGGATGAAATTAAGTCGGAATTTTTTGTTTAAAGGCACTCTATGAATATCCGATGAATTTTGTTGGTAGTGGCCGGGTTTGAACCCTAGACCTTGCATATTTTATGCATTGTCCCAATCAACTGAGTTAAACTCACGATGACAATATCCGATAAATTTGGTATTAGTCGGTTTATATTAAAAAAAATGAAACCTTGGATACAAAGTACCTTCCGCATGAAAAAAACTAATATTTTTCTTACCCTAATTGGTAAAGAAGTATTAAATTACGTCCCCTAAAAAAAAATTTAAATTACGCATTAATTACAAATCTGCCTCTGCTAAATGCTAATGTTGCCCTCTGGTAGAATTGATCTTTCTATTTTAAAATCCATCAATTTTGGTTTCTAGTTCAAATTTCTTAACCAATAAAAATGGTGAGTTGACACGTTTTAATTGGCGTAACATAAAATATTTAATGACGTAAAATCATCCAAATTGTTGCAATTTTAAAGATGTATTCTTCCATACCACAAGTCACGACATTTAAAATATGACACAACGTCTTTTTATAATTCAGAAATACCTGGGGTGAAATGTCAAAATAAAATTGAAAACTGACGTTGTATATGATCACCTTGGCGAGATTATAAGCTAGCTACCATATTATCCTCTATTCATAAAACTCGACATAAATTTTTTCACAAAATGATGATAAAATACAACAAGATCTACTTAAAATAGAGCTTACCTTGTTCTATCATTGCGTAACAAGTTTAAAAGTCAACGACACTCTTGAAAATTCAAAGTGACGAGTTTCCGAGATCAACACCATATTAAATAATGTTTCCCAAATGAAATAATTTTGAAGCTGAATTTATTATATTGCATCTAAGGTAGATATAAAGTTTCAAGCGAGTCTCTGGACCTTAATTAAACGTAGAGGGTGTCAACATCCTCATATGGAGGGTTCTCCTTTTTAAGATAGTAATGTTTCAAAGTTGTAGAAACTATGATGCTGAAATACACGACATTGTTTATCGTGTAATATGCACGAATAAGTTTAAAACTATGATTAACTATTATTTTATTTTATTTTTAATTTGGATTCAATAGAAAATGACAAATTTTGCTTGTGCTGTAAATTAATCATAAAAACATCTCATTCGGTGGTCTAAATATGTGTCTTACCTCATCATTGCTTTGGTACCATTGTTTTATGATATATACTACTGCTTTTGTATATAATTTAATATTGGAAGTGGGTTATGTATGCCAGTTATTACTACAGTATACTATTGCGTCAATAACCAAAAAGAAATCCATTAATAGTACAAATTGGGTGTTGTTCAATATGTCGTGCGACTTTCGTGTGCTGAGTTTATCGTGCTGTGTAGCAGCACTCTTCCAACATTGTGCATGTCATCATCCCACTTAGAGGGTATTTGTTTTCGTGGACCTTCAACTTATTAGTTCAACGTGGAGGCTACAACTTCCTCTATTTGTATTTGCATCTAGTTTGTCGTGCTGTGTAGCAGCACTCTTCCAACATTGTGCATGTCATCATCCCACTTAGAGGGTATTTGTTTTCGTGGACCTTCAACTTATTAGTTCAACGTGGAGGCTACAACTTCCTCTATTTGTATTTGCATCTAGTTTGTCATTTTTGTTCAATACCTTTAGGAGGGTTTTCTTATAATAATCTATCCCATCTCCAAGATTTTTTTTTACGTGTTTGAAAACATAGTTGATTTTGACTTGATCCCTTCTTTGTGGAGAACTTTATGTAAACTACTCGTTTTTATGATAGTTTGACGTTTGGACGATTTCTTAAGTGATCTCTATTGGGGGAGAGTTTCACCATACTTGATCCCTTTATAGGAGATCTTTATGTAAACTTCTCCTATTTCAAGATAGTTTGATGCTCAAACAACTTCTTACTCGTGATCCCTCTTGGGTAGAGTGTCACTATACTCGATCCCTTTAGGGGTTGTACCTAAACCACTCCTTTTCAAGATAGTTTGACATATAGACAATCACTTACTCAAGCACACTTAGGGATACTTTTCTACATACTCAACCCTTTTGTGGGAGAGCTTTAATTTACGTAAATTCTCAAACTACTCCTTTAATTTTGAGGGCGGTTTAACATTCAGACGATCCCTTAGCTATGCATTTTCGTTGTTACGCATGGTTTATCAGTTCGTGTCTCAAAATTACAATGGAAAAACAAAAGAACACAACACTAGTATATATAATAAAGGGGGTAAGACAAATATAACATTCATATAACATAGCTATTAAATTACGTTTGTAATCCATGCACTATGATCAACTTGACGCCCTCTAAATTTGATATAAAAACTCATGATCCCTCTATATTTGTCATTAGATATAAATATCATTTATGTTCATCACTACTTTTAATACCAAATACTGTAAAATTAAGACTTGCTCATAACAACTCATGATCCCTTCTAAATTTGTTTCAATTAGTACTCATGCTTGAAAGATTGGATATTAAATTGCACAAAAACTTCTCAATACCACTATAGCAAGCAAAACTAACTTTTTTTTTTTGAAGGACTAGCAAAACTAACTTGTTAGCACTTAGCAGGAAAGAAAATAGACTTTCTAAATTGTCAGCAACCTAACCTAGTTAACAAATCATGTTCGTGAACAATATCAATTTTAAAAGCAGTAGCTGACATTTGACAATATAGGTCAGGCAAACGAACAAGATCATGAGTCTATTAAAGCTAGGTTAATCAAACATCTCAATCTTAAGGCTTCACCATTTCTTTCACATAATTTCCTTTTTATTTAGATTCTTACACTTGGTGATTGCCTGTATCATTACTTGTCATAAATCAAAACTACCCATTGATAAGTTCTCCCAACAACATGGTATTGTGGCAATTGTTTACAGCACAACACCAAAACCAGATAGAAAAGTCATGGCAGTAACACCAGTTGAGGCATACAAGGATCGGGTTGTTAATGTAAGAAAGAAGAAATCGATGCAAGGACCGACATGGAAAGAAAGTCTTTAGGCAGCTTTAGTCCTAAGTTCTAATTTAGATTAACTTTTAGTCCACAACATATGAAAATGTCGACAAGTATTATAGTCGGTGACGAATGAAAAATAGATGCCTTGTGCATTTTACAAATTAGGTAGAGACAATAGGTAACTCCAACACATGGTCTTGTGCATTTTATATCAAAAACCACATAC
The DNA here is from genome assembly GCF_003473485.1 of Medicago truncatula. Classification (NCBI taxonomy): domain Eukaryota; kingdom Viridiplantae; phylum Streptophyta; class Magnoliopsida; order Fabales; family Fabaceae; genus Medicago; species Medicago truncatula. The sequence goes on from NC_053048.1 coordinate 50,701,162, forward strand.
AAATAGTTAAAATGCTGAGACATTTTAATATTTTAAGTAGAGCAAATGTTTCCTGGGTTGGACAAAAAACAGGCAGCAAAGATAGTTTAGATTCTTTTACTATGCAAGTAACAAAAGTACTTTTTCTCTCTATAAGAGTATGAAATTTGTGTGAAACTGCTAAATAATTATACAAAGAGAAGCCAAACATAAATAATGATTAGCAAGGCCTTGAAAAACACAAATTAAAAACTAAAATGGGTAAAACATCCAACCTAAGGTGTGGAAAAGGATCGTACTCCTTCATAAACGCTTCCTTTGGAGTGGTTCTAAGGGGGGCTACCAAGATTTCGCGGATTTGGGTGGTCAGAGGTTTGTAAGTCTAACAGCTAAGGCGGACTCGGGGTGAGAAATTTGTGTCTTGTTAACCTTGCTCTTTTAGTTAAATGACGTTGGAGGGTTAGGGTTTGTAGTGGGATATTTTCAGATGGTGGCGGCAATCAAAATATTAGTTTTTAAAATATCATGTTAATTTGTGGTTCTTCAAGAATGATTACAGTACTCTTTTGATGTCTATCTCAAGGACCACAAACAACTTGTTCTAAAAGACTTTGAAAAAATAACTGCATAAAGTAAGGGACAAAACACAATGAGTTTTGAAAGAGAAAATGGAAGCAAATTTTAGAAAATCTTAAAAGAACAAAACCTGCCGTAACTGAATCCTAAATAAAATAGACAAAGAAGACACATAACACACCTTAGATTTTCTTCAGTATTTTGGTCATAGTATGAGACCATCATTTGCATTTTTTTTTTTTTTTTGTGAAATAGAAGAGTCAAAGCTCAAAAAAAACTATAAAACGACTTAGGCAAATCACCCCTAAGACAATCAGACAGAAAATCTGGAACAACATGAAAAACATTTAACTGATCAGAGTCTAAACTAAGCCCGTGTTTGGCGAGAGAATCAGCTACTTGATTAGCTTCATGAGCAACATGTATCCACTTGACTTCATCAATTACACAGCTGAGTTCAAAGATCTGGCGAACTATCTGATAATAGGTCCTCGACGGAGAAACATAACCCTGGATCATATTGATAGCCCTAAGAGAATCACTCTCAATAATCACATGCCTCATCCCTTGATTCTTTGCAAGAGCCAATCCATGATAAATTCCCCAAAGCTCCGCAAGGACTATAGAGCAGCGACCCAAGTTTCGAGCATAAGCCATCACCATACTTCCATCATAGCTCCGAATGATTCCTCCACAAGCAGCCATGCCAAAAGCAAAGGTCACAACACCAGTACAGTTAACTTTCACCCAATTCACAGGGGGAGGAGACCATGAATTAATAGGCGCACGATCAAGGGTTGTAACATTCGAGCCATGAAAACACATAACATACCTTTGAATCCTTTTAACTTCATTAGTAATAGCCCGAGGAGCATGGTTAAAGATGAAAACAGATAACACACCTTTGATTTTCTTCAGTGTTTCGGTCATAGTATGACACCATCCTTTGCAGTTAGTGTCCACTTTAACAGCACAACTCTGTCATGAAAAAATCTGTCATGAAAAAATAATAATGAATAGTCATAGTTATATACGAAGATCAACAAGAGTTTGTCGGTAAATATTTGAAATATAAGAAACTACATATTCAAAGGAAATACAAGGAATAATGTAAATATATTAGAGTTAGATACTAACCATGTTAGATTCCACTCCTTCGTGGAAAAACATTCAGACTTGTTAATTTTTTAAAAGCAACGAGTTGAAAGTTTTTTGTTGGGTGAAGGGGAGTTAAAGGTTGAAGATGAGAAGAGAACAATGACAACAAATAAGAGAACAATGGCAACAAATAGGGTTTTATATGGTTTCTATGGCGAATATTTTTTTTTATAGGAAAATTCTATGGTGAAGTCACGAAAATGACTTTTTGGGTGAAGTTAACACTATAATATCAAAAATGTTGTGAGTAACACCCACTGTTTGTACAATGGCATCAAAAGTTCAGTCCCTATAGTATCAACAATTCATCAGACTAACAAGAATACATTTAATCTAATTTTATCCTACCTTGTTTTAAGTGTAACACCCCACAAAGTGTAACACTTAAAACTATCACATAATATCATCAACTATGTTTGTATGTTAAAGATGTCAACGATAAAATAATATTTGTAAGTCCAAGATGTTGCAAGCATTACTGGATGAATCATTCAACTTATGTTTAACATAATTTTTTTTGTTATAACGTAAAATATAACAAAATTATTCAACTTATATTTACTCTTAAAATAAATCATATACTCTTACTAAAATAAAAAAATAAATATAAAACACCAAATTAAAATATATCCCTAAAATTTTAAACTATAACATAATCATCATGCAAACATTTTAACTAAATTAATCAACTAACATCAAATCTAAAAATGATTTATAACATGTAAATCTAATTAAAAACTAAAATAAATATAAAACAACAAAATAATAAATAACCCTAAAATTCTAAATTATAACATAAACATCATGCAAATATTTTAACAACATTAATCAAATAACATGCACCCTAAAAATTAATTATAACATGTAAATCTACTCAAAAACAAAAAAAATAATAAATGAACTCAAAAACTAAAAAATAAAAACATTTATAACAACTAAAATGTAAGTTAATAGCATTATAATTACTTACTTGTGTTTTTTAGAGAGATTTGTGAAAGAAATTTGAAGAAGATAAAATGAATAATGGATGAGAGAGCTTATGTCAGATTTGTAGCAGAAAATTCTCGGCAGTTAACTACTGAGAGGGCAAAATCGTATTTTACTAGTGTGGCACAACCTTATCAAATGTGGGAACAGCAATTCTCAAAAAATTGATAGAGCACATGGGAAAGCAAAATAATTAAAGAGGACAAAATAATAAAATTCGCGCCAGGTAGGGGTCGAACCTACGACTTTCTGCTTAGGAAACAGACGCTCTATCCACTGAGCTACAGGCGCTTGTTTTGTTGATTTATGATTAACATAAAGATATTAAGGTTAGAATATATTTGTGATGTTCCCGCTCATTGTTCCATCAACAAGAAATTCGAAAACCGAGCTGCAAAGTTCAACCCAATTCTCACTCGGAAGAAGAAGAAGCAATTCAACAACAATGTCGAAAGATCCAATTTCAAGCTTCTGCAACGAATTGGAATCATTCTGCAATCATCTTCAATCCTCTTCCGACGCTCTTATTCAATCCATTCATCGCAGACCTGTTCCTCTCAGTACTCTCTCTCTCTCTCTCTCTCTCTCTAAATTCCCCTTTCCGTTGATACAATTTATAAATTCTTCGATACAGATTCTACAGCATCTACCTTCGTACAATGCCTCAACCGCCGCGTTTCAACTGCAAGTGCCGATCTCGAATTGCTCGATTCAATGTCTGGTACAGTTTCGTTTGAAGAGCTTTTAGGTCACTGCAACGAATTGTACAAGAAGAATCAAACCGATCTAGCTGAACTCGAAGATCGTCTAAAAAGCTGCTACGGTTACGTTCAAGGTATTTGTAAGAATGCTTGTGATTTATTAAGTTTTGTTTTTCATGTTTCGTAGTTTTCTGTTCGTGATTTGATTGAAATTTGTTTCGTTTTTTTGGATTTAGTTCCTGAAATTGAGGAGGAAGATGAAGATTACGACGTACAAGCGCCGCAGGTTTTGGATGATAAATTGGACAGTCCCTCTTCTTTCTATGGATCACTCTCAATGGCCGATTCTGGCTTCAAGAAGTTCGAAGAAGATGCTTTGTATCCTTATATCTTGCCTCCCTTTTTTCTTAGACTAAATTTGAAGACTTTTTCATACTTTGGTTGATCTCTAGGTTCCATATATGTTTAGAATGTATGCATAGATTTTTTTTGGGTACAATAGAATGCTGAATTTATGAAGATGTAATGTTAAGTCCTGGATAATTGCAAATAAAAATCACATAGGGTAGTCCTGTTGGTTCAGCCAGATGGTAAAATGTTGTAGGGACACAAAATCTATGAAGCATATTCTTAGAAATCGTGGTTGGGCCTAACACAACCCCACAAACCGGCTTGAGAGGTAAGGATTGCCCCCACTTATAAACACATTGTCAGGCCATGTCCTATCCGATGTGGGACTCTTAACACATATACACGACACTGACACGTCGACACCAACTATAACTTGAAAAAATGATATGATTGAATGTGATAGCTTTGTAGTTTTCCCTGGAAACTGCGTTATAGCTTTGGAAAAGATTAACTGTTAAATTACATTGACTCGTTTGATTGGTTATGGTTCTTGAAAAGCTGGTTATGTCCTTGATTCTCTTTAGAATTGATGAATCTTTAAGTTTGAAACAGCTTGGGCTATCAGATGCATGTCTAGCTACTTTAGCATCTGAAGGTTAGTGGATAATATCAATTTTCTCCACAGGCATGCTTGTTACTTACTAGGATTTCATTTTAATGCTTGTTTTAGTTGCAAGGTTCTTCTTTTTCTTGTTAACATTGTTCCATTTTCCCCAGTGGTTTTGGTTTTTTAGACTGTTATTTGTGACTTTTGTTTACTAGTTTTTGTGGGCACTAGCAACATTGTTGATTCCATGAAAACTAGACCTGGCTTCTTGATTAATTCATGTTGCTAATTCCATTTTTGCCACTATCTTTCTTTATCAATGCTTGCAGGTAATGTATCTTCACAAGAACTTGAGAAGTAAGTTTAATTTTGTGGATATCATTTGCTGTTGAGGGGCTTTTTGCACTTCTATTTTTAAAATACCTGCATGATTCTCACTCCTCAAGTTATGAGTGAACAGAGTACCTAATTTAGAGGGAGACAACGAGAATTTGGAGTCAGCTGAAGCTACCAGCTCCACTTTAAAGATATTAAAGAGCGAATTTGAATGTCTTCCTCCCTATATGAAGGGTCTAGCATCATGGGAGGTGAGGTTTTTTATGGCTTTCAGTATTATGTGTTTATATACCAAAGGGATGCTAGTTTTTCATAACCACATTAAGGAGAGTTAACTGGATTTTGCCAATTTAGGGCCTGTTTTTCTGTTTAAGGTAACTCATTGATTTACTATATTATCAATAATTATGAAAATGTTATCTTATTTTCTATATAAATATTTAAAAATAGTTTCTTGTATAAATATTTAAAAACAAAGAAAAGTAAACACAATATGTTATTTTGATAATTATAATGAAACTAGAAAATAAAAATAGAAGCATTTCCTTAAACTAAACAGTCCTAAAAATCCAGGTCAAAAATTGTAAGTTATATGTAAAAGGTCTGAACTTTAACAGTTGCACACTAATCAATAATCATGTTGAAAGTTTCTGGACATTAACATCATGTATGATATATTGTTGGTGTTTTTCTAAGTGATGCTTCTTAGATACTTTGGACTGATTCTGTTATTTGCCTAATTTTTTTGGTTTCTTTGTGTGATTTGGCCTTCTAGGATCTACTTGTGGCTGTTGATAAGATTAATTCAAGCCTAAGCAAGAAGACCGATGGAAGTAACTTCTTCCGTCAAGATGATATTTCTTCATTTGATTTAGGTAGTTGTATTGTGCCATCTTTGCTTCTTCCTGATTCGACCATTGCAAAATAATAATGTGATGCTTATGATTTTCCATTCAAGATCCCTCTTTAGCATAGTTTAATCATCCATATGACCTACAATTGGGAATTTTTTTTATTCCAGCAACTTACCATTCATATACATTAAGCCACTCCACAGAAGCAATTTTTTTTTTAAAATAATTTATGGGAGCACCTGAATTCTAGCCCTGAGCCCCTGACTTACCACCTACTATTTTATTCATGATGCTGCCGTCTGTTTTTTCAGGACCTAAAGCAAGATCATATTTGCTGCTTCTAGTGCGCATGAACCGTATGGTCGTTGAGACGGTTGATGGTCTATTATCATACAGAATATTGTAGATATGAGATTCAACGGAAAACATTTTACTTCTTCTGATTTGTCCTTTTTTTAGTTGTAACTTATGTTCCAAGACAAAGTTTAGTCTCATCGATTGAAATCTTGAATGATTTTGGATGTTTAAAATATGATCCATTCCTTTTGGGGAGATTCAGTAATTAGTAAAGCGTCCAATTATTCTTTCTGCTTGTAAGTTGTAACCAAAGTATAATATTTATCTTGTTATTTGGTATTGGCAATGTTAGTTGATGCAAGATAAGGTGATTCAGGTTTTATATGTTTTTTTTGCCATGGAGGTCTGCCACTGTGTCCTGATGGAAGGATGTGTTCCCTGAGAAGGGCAAAGACAATAGGCAAAATAATATTATGAATCTTTAAAACTTTAAATTTTAAAATGCATTGCAATCTACAACATAGGTAGGCGATTTCAATTTTAAAGACTATAAAATATACTGTACAACATAATGAAAACTCATGTTCATTGGCATAGCTTACATTTATTGATATGGATTTTCACTAACATCACATATCTTATGTAATGTTTGGCCTATCTTTTTATTAACTTATATTCTCTATAAGTGTAAATGCAGGGCCAAACACATTTCTCTAAAAGCTCCAAAATTATTAAGCAGCTTAGTTCCAATCAATAAAACTATTCTCTTAATTCTTATACTTCTGTATTATTTTTCAATGATCAGCACTTCTATTTTTCTTGATTGGGAAAGACTGAGAGACTCCAATTTGGACTACTATACCAAAAGCAAGCAAAGGAAATAAGAAATGACTTGTTAATTAGGCCAGAAAATATATTTTCTTACAAAAATTTCGAGACAAAACATTCAAGAGATCGAAATCCACTTATATCAACATGCATATTAAGATATAGGTTTATGGTTTAACAAATCCTAGTTCAGCATCCAAATCTATCTCTTCGAGATCCTCTGCTATCAACATCAACACGTCTTTTGCAGCATAAAGATTCACATTTACAGTCGCCAACTTTGCCATCAGCCTCTCCTTTTCCATCTCAAGAGCTACCACATTATCCTTTTGCTTTTCTACCTCCTTCATTTTCTCCAGAAAACTTTTCATTCCCAGGGCTGATTGAACATGATACTCTAGCCAAGACAAATCAAAACCAAATGGCTGAAGTTCCTCCCAAAAAATTTGAAGATCCATACTACAAGATAAGTCATTCATATCTTTCCCTTTTCTAGTCTTAAGGAAATAAAGAACTCTGCCCAAAGCAGTGAACGCCCATTCCCTAAACTTGCATTCTTTTCTGCTGGGACTCAACAAGTGAAGGGTGCAGAGAACACACTTCTACTAGTAATGAAACAAAGTCTTTTTCAAATTTGTCCTAAACCCTTGAAATCCATATGTTCGCCTTGATTTTGGCCAGGAACTTCTAGCATTGGCCTTGTGACTTCAACTTCCAGATTTTCAGTTTGACCACTAGATGTTGAGGAAGTAGTTAAGCTAGTAGCTTGATTCACTTGCTTTTTGTATTTTGACTTATAAAATGAAACCTCTACACCAACAATACAAACATCTTTTACAAGAAACCCACTATGAGGATCATGAAGAACAGTTGAAGAGACCAAAGATCCAACACCCCAGCCATTGGAACTTGCCGTGAACTCGTGTTGAGCCTCTGGGAAAAAGCATGAATCAAGAGTCAATTAAACTACTCTAAAGGAAAAATCTTCTAACTTATATATTTATTTTCTTGATTTGTGTAAACTAACTTGAACAACACATAAAAAGAAAGGGAAGAAAATGAAACCACAATAACAAAAAGAAAAAAAATACCATCAGAGAAGATTGTCCTGTTGCTGTCGACCTGGTTAAGTACAAACAACTTAAATTTCACATGTCTGCTCCATCCTTTAGACATGTTAGCAGTTTCCACAACACTCAAAAAAATTGATAAGTCGCCTACATTGTCACCCCATTGATAAGAAGTATCTTCCTAAAGCAAAAGCAAAATCAGATCACTAAATTCTAACATGTGAGAATTTATTCATACAAATAGCATACCATGGATAGCCACCTAGCACAAAAGGCTCAGAGTAAGTCCCCCCGTTCCAGCGAGAGAAATTCTCAACATTCCATGTAAATGTCTCAAACTTCTCAACAATAGATTGTTTATGCTCCGTGTCTCCAAACTCTACTAAAACATGCAAAACCAAAAAAAAAACATATATTTTATTTAAGAGAACAAATTCTGGTAGGAGAGTTGATAAAGAGCATAAATATCGGTTTAGAAATACCGTGTCTTTACTTAGCCAAAATACAGTGTGTCAGAAATATGTGGTTATTTGGGTTTGAAAGGGAAGCAAAAATTTGCCACCGTTCCACTGCAATACTACGGTGGTTTAAGAATAAAAAAAATATATAAAGACATATTTGTCACATTATGATTGGTTTATTGTGAGTTTAATGGGACCCATTTTAAAGTTTTAGAAGAGTGGTATAAATATTTAAAAAATTTAGATGAGTGGTTTAAATAATTGAGAAGTGTGAAATAATATAATGTATTATGTGGGACCTATTTATACCATTCAAATGAGTGGTATGAATATGGATGCTCTAAGTATATAAACATAGAACAACATTATCCAAAACAAAAAAGCCCACCTGTCACACTCAAGATTGTCAAAGTCAAGAGTTTAAAAAATATTGTTTTCAATGTAAAGTTTCTACTTTTTGTTTTCTTAACAAATGCCCTTGTGATAGCAACCCTAAAAATAAAACTAACAAAGAAGAAAGTGAACCAATGTGATTGATGAGATTTAAAAAAAAAATTGGTTAAAACTTTCCCAGTTTACCCAAACATTGGTGACATAATATCAATCAATATCAACAAGTAACGAAAGAGTTTCCACATTTGGACCTTGACCTTCTGGCTTTGGCATTGGGACTTCCACTTCTTTAAGACCAGTTTGACTTCCCAATGTTAGGGAAGCAGTTAAGTTAGCTGCTTGGTTTGTTGGTTTCTCATGGCTCGACTTACTAACAAATAACTCCACACCAACAACACAAGCATCCTTCAAAATAAACCCTTTGTTAGGATCATGAAGCTCAGCAACAGTCATGAATGATTCGAAACCCCAGGAATCCTCACTTGCATTGAGCTTGTGGTTAGATTCTGACAAATTCATGTATCAAGAGTCAATTTGGTCGCATTAAAAAAAAAACAATGAATGCATAAGATAATGATCAAAACAAAGCGTGAAAATAATTATTGCTAAAAAAGATAATGATAAGAAATGAAGTCTCCAAACGAGATATGGAAAAATGTTTGAATTACTCTTTTAAAGTGAAGTGAGTAAGTTTGACATACCTCAAATAGACTATGGAAAACCAAAGAAATTAACAATTCATAATACCTTCTGTGATTGTTCTGTTGGTATTGTGCTGATTGAATACAAGTAACTTAAATTTCACATCTCTGCTCCATCCCTCGAGCATACTGGCAGTTTTCACAACCTCCAAATAAATTGATAAGTTGTCATCTTCTTTGTTGAGTTTGTTACCCCTCGGAAACAAACTAATCCTCCTAAACCATAGCAAAGTCAGATCAAAACACAGAAATGTAATAAATTGTGTCAAATAGTGTATAGTCTATGTATCCACTCGTGGGAATTCATTCATTCAAAAAACGTACCATGGAGTAAACCTCCTCGGTGTTCAAGCAAGAGAAGTTCTCAACCTTCCACGTGAATGTTTCAAACTTCTCAACACTAGAGTGTTTATGCTCCATTAGTACAAAAAAGACAAAAAACAAAAAAGATGATTACCCACAAAAAAAGAAACTCTGCAAGAGGATCTAATTTGTATTCTTATTGGCCATTTTAATTCAATTAATGCATTTCATTTATTTTTTAGTTTTTGGCGACCATAAGGAAGTTCATGGGTCTCTTTAATCTACTCCGTACATAGATCCTCTCATTCATAAATTACGGTGTAAATTACTCCAATGCTAATTCACGAATCTTTTCAATGCTACGGAGCATAGAGATCCTTCCATCTCATCAATACCTCTAACGGCTAGCCAGAATTAACCTTTTTTGTAACGCCTTGTAATGGACATTGATGGTGTGTGCCATTTTGTAATGACCTTCATCAACTGATCAACGACTCAAAAACTAAGCCTATAGAAGGCACCATTCATAAAAACCAAAATTCTGATCACTCAATATCATAATCTTTGTCATGGTCTTAGACACCTCATGTTTCATGCATACGTGTTTGGACTGTCTGACTCACATCCAAAAAACTACGGTTTGTGAGAAACTGAAAATTGTTGCTTTCACTTGGCCGTGCATTTAGCTAGTTTTCATGAACACCTTTTAGAGGGATCATGTCATACATAATCTAATTTGATTTATACTATAGGCCTGCGTGAATTGATTTATTTGAGTTTATCTACTAATATAAGTTTTACGAGACTGTTTGGGAGAACCTGTGAAAATAGTTTATGACAATATTCACACTTTTTTTTTTTTGCTTATTTTCATAAGTTCTTCGATATAGCTTATAAAAACAGCTTATAGCATATACAAAAACAATTTAAATTTATCTTTTCTATAAAAACAGCTTATGCAAAGAAGCATATCATGATAAAAGCAGTAAATATAGTGTTTATCCAAACAGGCCCTATATATGACCTTCAATTGGGAGTTCTTTTTATTCAAGTAACTTAGCATTCATATTATAATAACCACTCCAAATTGTTTGTGGGAACACATGAATTTTGAGAGAAGACTTACAGCCAACCGTTTTATTTTTGATGTTGTATGTTCTTTCAGGTCCTACAGCAAAATCATATTTGCATCTTTTAGTGCACACTAGCCGTTTGGCTGTTTAGATGATTAATGGCATATTATCATACAAAAAGTTATAGATATGAGATGCAGCAGAGTATGGTTGCCATCTACTGATTTACCTTTGCGTTGTCATTTATATCCTAAGAAGCACTAACACGACACACATACACAACAGATAACAAAGTATATTCTCATACGCAATTGAGCAAGATAATAGTTTCATAAATCAGACCGTTCACAGGCAATCTTAATATCAAAAGATATATTCATAATGAAAGAATAGTCGTCGTGAATACCTAACACTTTATAACTTCTAAACCAAAAAACAACCATGGTAAACAAGGTATAGTATGTTAACCAGATAAAAAAACACATTTCATATAATGATTCAAAATATAATACTATGAACGACATTGAAATGAATCCATACATAGCTATAAGTCTATGGTCTCCAACTCCCACATCCCAATTCAGAATCCAAATCTCTTTCTTCGAATCCTTTCGTTTTCAACAAATTTCTTTCCATGTCAAGATTTGCCCTAGCAGCAATCAGCTTTGCCTTTAGCCTCCCCGATTCCAGCTCTACCGCAGCCACATTGTCCTTCAACTTTTCAACTTCTACGGCTTTCTCCACATAGCTTTTAATTCCTAAAGCAGATTGAACATGGGGATCAAGCCAAGCCATATCAAATTTAAACTTCTCAAGTTCCTCCCATAAAACTTGAAGATCCTTACAAGCCTGGTCATTCATGTCTCTCACTTTTCTAGTCTTAAGGAAATAAATAACTCTCCCCAATGCAGCGAATGCCAAATCAGTAAACTTGCGACTTCTCTTCGATGGGCGCTCACTGAGTGAAGGATTATCAGAATATGTTTCCTCCATTTGTCCTACACTACTGAAATCCATAAGTTCTTCAATTGAGGGTGAGAACAACACTGCATCAGTAATTATTGACAAATGGTTGCTGATGCTAGATCAGGCTATATAAGTTTTTTTTTCTTTTTCCCAGGGAGATTTGCCACTGAGTCTTGAGGCAAGCAAGCTTGACCTGAGAAAAGGAGAAGGGGAAAGAAATGGGAAAAAGTAGGTAAATGAATCTTAACCTACAAATTTTAAAATGCGTTGCAAAGGGGTAGTTCAATAGTATTGTTTTCACACTATTTTTTGAAAATAAATCCTTAAAGACATCGAGAACCATAAATATTTCATACCAACATGCATATTTGGCTATAGGTTTATGGTTTCACACAAATCCTAGTTCAGCATCCAGATCTATCACCTCGAAGTCTTCTGCGTCTAACAAGTCTCTTGCAGCATTAAGATTTATCTCTACAGTTGCCATCTTTGACTTAAGCCTCTCCATTTCCAACTCTAGAGCTACCACATTATCCTTTAGCTTTTCTACCTCATTCAATTTCTCCAAATAACATTTCATTCCTAAGGCTGATTGAACATGAAGCCCTAGCCATATCAAATAAAAACCAAATGGCCCAAGTTCCTCCCAGAAAATTTGAAGATCCTTACAAGCTAAATCATTCATATATTTCACCTTCCTAGTCTTAAGGAAATAAAGAACTCTGCCCAAAGGGTTGAACGCCCATTCCCTAAACTTGCTATTTTTTTTTTTCTGTTGACACGCTGAGAACATACTTCCTCTAATAGTGGAATAAAAGCCTTTTCTATTTGTCCTAAACCCTTGAAATCCATAAGCTCGCCTACATTTCAACCTTATCTGGGACTTATCATGTTACTATTACGTCCGAAATGTAATTTCATTTACTCTATTTGGGGAGTTATATCTCTCTGGTCTAATGAGTACAAGTGCTCTAGTAGGAGTTCTCAGCAACTCTGGTTTAGTCTTTAGTAACATGATAAGACTCTTTACTTCTTTTCTTTTCCATTTTTCATCATTGTAGAGCTTAGCTCATCACATTTCCATCAAATTATTTACAGTTTCCTTTATTGAAATTCTTGAGTTCTATTAGAATCAAATGTTAAAACACAAACACACAAAAACTCAGAGTATAATACAACTACTGTTGTATTTTTATATGATATATTTCAAAAATTAATGCAATTAACTATTTATTTATGCTGATTTAACTTTGTTCACTGAGTCAAAGGCGGTTATATTTTATTCCAAACGTTCCCAACTTGAAAGCTATTATTAAGGCTTTATATTTGGCATGACAAAGTCAATTTTTTACTTGTCAATGTAAAAAAAACCTTTTTGACGTGAAAAAACAGTAGAAGTGGAGTTAAGCTCTTTTCTTCTAGCTAGCCCTTGATCAGTAGAAATGAAAAACAACTATTCTTTCCTATCAAAATTAAAGCCCCATATATTAATTTTTGTGCAGTCAACAACTTTGGGTTTCTTCTTCCTGAAATATTTCTTTTTGCCAGTTCTGTATCCTCCATTCTAATTGAGAAGGGTTTGTTAAATCCTGGGCGGTTAGCATATAATTACGTGAAAAATCCTTAAGGACAACGCGATCAGCACGTCTCAGACTTGGTTTGATTTGGTTGTCAAAGATGTTGATAGAGCTGTGCTGGTGACCTAATTATACAACAACATCAAAGCAGATAAGTTTCCTTGAAATCTCCCTTGATTATTCATATTAACACATAAATTGATTCTTATATTTATTCGTTGATTATTATTTGTAGAGATAATTTATGCCTAAATTTACAACAATAACAATGCAGAATGCATAAGTATAGCTATTCCATATTAGCAAATTTGTTATGCAAAGCACAATCTTTTAACAAATTATATCAAAATAATTTTCAAAGCAAATAAGTAGTATGATCAAATTAATCCCCAATCAGTAGCTAGCATACACAAACAAACATTTTCCTTATCCTAGACTCGGCCACTTGATGTTACACACTATCATATTTTGCATAGAATGAAACTTATAACACCTCATGGCATCAAATTAAAATTCAGTTTTTATAACTTCTCCAAGCTTCTCAATTCAGATTCCAGAAGTAACAAATACATTGACCAAATTTAATTATAACCTAATCTGAACACCAAATAAAGCCAAGTCTTCCAGAAACAGGTTTACTTTCATTCAATATATTATCAAATGAAAGCTACTTTGTTCATTCACAATAATAACAATATTTTTTTTTTGGTACAACAATAATAACAATATTATTGTTAATAATAACAATATTATTAACCTTAAAATTAATCTACGCATAGGAAGTAGGAACAGGCTATAGGAGCTTCTTTTTTGACACAAATATTATCATTATCTGAAGCAACTGTGGAGTTTGACACACGGGACAGAGCAAGATGAGATATAAAACTTTGGCTCCTGTACTACCACAGTGCTGCAGCAGCAGCAGAAATTGTTGTTTAATTATGACATCTCTAGCATTGTTAGTATTCATTCAGTTGAATTTGCAAAGAAACTATAATTTCACTAACCAATACTTATGAATTTATAAACAAACTATAATTTAAAAATGATTCTTACTAATGTGATCATAATTTCTATTCCGAATACATCTATATCAATTTCTTATTCCTTGCGTATGCAGTATCCAGAAAGACATAAGTGTGACAAAGAATAAGAACTTTCTTTTTAGAATACTACCTAGTTCTTCAATCTTTGAGTGATTAAGGTTCTTTGAACTCAAAGGGTTATGAGTTTTTGTTTGAAATTCATTGAAATTAGATCTTGAGAAGGAATCACCTCAAATTAGGATGAAGTTTCAAGGGAGTTTGAAGACTTGACAGATTTGGAGGCTTTTGGTTGAATCAAGAAGACGATTCAAAGTTCAATGCTGTGGAAAACAAAATTGGTATTTGGCAAGATTCAAGCATATAGAAACTTCCTTGACAATAGTAACATGTTTATAATGATTTAACTGAAGAATGTGAAAACCATTTTACATTGACCATGTAAATGGATTCAATTCTTAAAATATATATATCTTTTATATTTTTAGAAGTGTATAGTAAGGCTGCACAAATTATTCAAAAGAAAATATCATAATTGCACAAATAACAAGAATTGACTGAATAAAGGCATAATACGTTGTAATAGCATGTTTTTAGAAGTGTAACATGTTTCTTTCTAAATGCATATATGTGAACTGATACTGGAATAGAAAAATAAAGGCCTAATAACCAGAATTGACTAAAGAAGGTAAAAAAAAAAAGAGGTGAAACAAAACTTGGAGCACAAACAAGAATATTATAGACTATAGTCCACTATCATAGGGAACATCCTTAGAAGGAATCCAAGAGTCAGCATCCAAGAGATATGAAGCAGTGAACGGGAGTGCTTGGTCCGAGTTGCGAATAACTTTAACACCAGGCCAATTCACTCTACCATCAGTGTTAGATCCAGGTCCAACATTCTCAAACTCCACATAAGTAACCTTATCATTGGGTTGTCCCTCCATCTGTTCCCAACCTCTAGTATCCACAAAGGAATCTATGAAACATTGCAATATAGCCACTGTGGAATATGCCCTCCAAGGACGACCCAATGTTCCACGCACCTCTGATTTTTTGCCTTCATCTTCAGGTGACATGGTGAAATTACAATGTTGGAATGTGAAACCTGTTTTTTCAGATGGATTTCCACGTGATTGTGCGGTGAATACCACGAACTGTCGATAGCGTGCATAAACCATACAGTCTTGAAATACAGCTGCAGCGTTGCCGAAGATGAAGTCGACGGTACCATATATTTCACAGTTTTTGTAGAATTGTCTTCCGGAAACAGCAAATAAGGTGTCTTGGAATCCTTGAATGGAGCACCGAAGGAATATACTATTGTTTGCCTCGTTTCGAACGGCCATTGCAGGACCTGCATCTGTCCCCGCTGAGTTCACAAATCCAATGTCTTGAGCTATGAGCCCTTCTCCACGGACGTCTATAAGGACAGTCACAACATAACCTTATTTAGAGGAAATACTATTGTAACATTATTATGATAATTAAAATAGTTATTCATTGTAATCATGGATGAATTTTAAAATAAGGAAAAATTACACTTTTAGTCCCTTAACTTAATTTTAGATAACAGTTTGGTCCTTTATCTTTTTTTTCATTTCAATTTGGTCCTTTTTGACTAATTATACATGCATTGTGCTGGGTCTCCCTAGCAAATTTCACTCCAGTCATGTGATATATACGTAGTATAGTATAAGATTGACTGGGTTTCAAAGTTACATAAAAGAAATATTCCAATGAATTCTCTTTCTTTTCTGCAAATTATTTTAAGAGTAGTGTTAAATTGTTAGTAACACTCATTTCAAAACATTTTCTCTCACACAGACTCATACGGATCCCACCATTTTAGGAGAGACTCATAATTTCCAAAATGCTAAAACTTACTCCCTCGCTATTTTCATTGATGATATTGACATTTGAACTATGACATTAAAACATAACAAAAACTTTTCTTTTGTATAAGTTAAATAAAATGACCTATGGTTGCCTATTTTTATTTTATTAGCAAACTCATATAGGGTTTGAGTAATAACGTACTCCCTTCATTTCAAAATTCAAAATGAGTGTGATCTTTATTACCAAAAAAATAAATTAAGAATCAAATATGGAAAATGAATGAATTGGAAGTTAAGTGAGAGTAAGAATAATTAGGAAGCATACCTATGGTACCGACGGAACCATTTTGGTGACAAACAATGATTGTCTGGTTTGAACCATCACCAAGGAGCTTAATATTAGGCTTATTTGGTGGAATGAGAACGCACTCTTCATAAATGCCCGCTAAAACACGAATGATGTAAGGTTGGTCGCTTAAATCTGGGGCATTCTTAACAGCTTCAGCCAAGCTTGTATAATTTCCTGTATTCCCATCCTTTGATACAATAACATGGGAAGAGGAACACATGAGTGCTGCAAGGAACAAAAACATAACAAACGCTGTAACATTACTATTATTTGAGTACTCCATGGATGAAAGTTTGAAGCTTAATTGATTTTTCACCTCAGTTTCAGTTGTATCTAACTGCATCAACATATATCTATTTATACAAAGGGAAAACAGTTGTTTAAAGCCCTACCTCTCTTACCTTCCTCCTTCCTTCCTTCTTTCCTCCTTTCTTCCTTTCTTCCTTGTTGTTTACTTCCTTCCTTATTTATCAAATCTGTCTATTTTTCTAAATCAATATCCATAATTACCATAAGGAGAGCCCAAAGAGTAAGGTAAATCAAAATTTACATAGGCAATCTGCCTTCCTTCCTTCCTTGTTGTACTTCCTTCCTTCCTTATTTATCAAATCTGCCTTCCTTATTCGTCCATGCATATTACTCCTCTCTTTTCTTTTTAAATGTGACTCATTTTATCATTCAAAATTTAGTGCATTTTTAACATTAACATTTAACTCTCCTCTCTTCTTTGGTTTAGTTGACAATTGACAATTAATTTCATCATCAAATATACTATTAAATGTGCTTTAGGGATGGTGAGTCAAGATCCTCTCACATTTGTTCCATTACCAAAATTTTAGTGTATAAATGTCCTACTAATAATGTCTCCAAATTTAGAAATGTGTCCATTTATATAATTTATATACTTCAAGACTATCGTAATGGACATTTCTATTTTATTTACGAAATGGAGAGGATCCCAACACCTATACCATACTCCCTCCATTCCTTTTCTTTTGATGTTTTAGAACTTAAACTTCATTCCAAAAAATTTGATGTTTTAGAATTTTTAATATTTTTTATCCAATTTTACCCTTGTTGAAAAACACACTTTAATAATTAAATAAGTTGGGACTATTGACTTATCACAATTGAATTAAAAAATGGGTTAAAAAATTTAGAATGAGTACAATTGTCGAGGAGTAGTAATCTGAAATAATAAGAGTATGGAATAAGTGTATGGATGCCGCTGTTGTGATTTTGTGTGTGAGGAGAGAGAAACCATAAATAAAAAAGGAAGAAGTAATGATGAGAGAGAAGGAAATCGTGTGAGAGATATAGGGATGGCAATTAGACCCAAGTTCAATGGATACCCGCATAAAATACCCACAATGGGTAGGGTAAAACCCTGCTATCATGGGTTTGGGGACGGGTCCGGGTAATACCCACGAATTTAAATGGATATGGGCACGGGTAAAGGTATTATACTATCCAACCCCAGCCCCACAACCCCGCATATACATATTTATTTAATATCATAAGTAATTTATTTATTTTTATTGTATAATTAAATAATTTATTTAGCTATTTAAACCTAAATTAAAACCTAAACAAAAAAACTGTTTAATACAATAACAACTCTATCCTGCAGGTGTACAATTTTTTAGAGATATTTTGGATGTTTTTAATTTGACTAAATATTATGATTCGTATTATTTTGAGTTAATTTTAATAGATTTAGACCATAGTTTTATTTCAATTGTGATGTTTTTATTGTCTTTTCATAGTTAAAGTGCGGGTAATGGATGCGGGTATGGGCACTTAGGTACCCATAGGGTATGGGGAAGAGCACTAAAGTTGTTACCCACGAGGGTACGAATAATTTTTACAAATGTGGGTATGGGGATGGGCATTGTAGTACCCTACCTATTGGGTACCCATTGCCATCCCTAGAGAGATAGGAACATAAAAGGGCAGCAGGGAGTGCAGGAGAGAAAATGCTGCAGATGATCCATTTCCTAATAATTACTTCAATTACCCATGCACTATTTAAAACGAGTGCATCTTTGCTCCATTTAAGGAGCCTCCATTTATACAAATTCACTTCATAGATGTTTCATATGTGGCAAAAATAAAATAAATGACTGAGAGTAAAATGTTTAGAAAAAACATTATTTTACCGAAAAATAAACACACACCCTCTGCTCTTCCTCCTCCAATAAGACACATCATGTACTCCTCCTTCATCTCATCAAAAACAAACGCCACCCCTCCATTGTTTCTGGTTTGTGTTCTCATTGCCAAATCTCTTTCAGGTTCCCAATTGAAACATTAGTCAAATCTGAATTTGCCAAATTTCATTTTCAACATATAATATTAAGGCTTAATTGATCATTTGGTCCCTTAACTTAATTCTTTTTTTTTCGAATTGGTCCCCTAACTATTAAATGTTTTAAAATGGTCTTTTATCTATGCTTTCATCATCAATTTGGTACTATTTTATTAATTTTAAATTTCTTAAAAAGAAGACCGTTGGATAAAGGAGGTGCATCGGATCTAACGGTGTATCACCAACACATAATTTATATTGTTTTCTTCCTCTTCTTCCTCATCTTCATCTTCTTCATATAATCATCATCAACGTTCATGAACCATAAACCCAGAAAAATCACGAGTAAAATGGAAAATTATGCTGATTACATCTTACTCCTATCACCATCCAATCCAAGTCATCTCCAGGATACAAAGGCAAGCCGTGGGCATATCAAGCAAAAAAAATTAACGAAGAATTTCAGAAGAGGAACAACATGATATCTTAGTGCGTGGGAGAAAATGCAGTTCCAAACAAGAAAAGCTTAGCACCATTATTGATCTTTGAACTTATACAAATATTCATTCCAATACGCCTCTGCAAGTTTTAATGAGAAAAAAAAATGCTAAATCTAGCCCCCAGGTTTCAGGTTCAAAACACCCTAGCATTAACATTATTAAACAATCTGATTTCGTTTCCAAGCAACTATCTACCACTTAATACCCAGAAACAACTCAACGGATTCTCAAGCCACTAATTTATTAGATAAACGAATTCTCTTGATTTGGTTATAAGGATAGATAGAATTTTCATCTCCTCTACAACCTTCTCCCAAATTAATTAATTAATTATATTATTTGATTTTCAATTTTAATTAAAAACAAAAACTTACTCCAATTAATTCCAAACCCTAATTAACATCATAATACAAACACAATCACAATAAAAAATACAAATATTAGAATTTTTGTCTCCTCTACAACTTTCTCCCAATCAAAACTGTTCTAAACAAAGAAAAAAACCACCATTGTCGACAACACAGGGAAGAGAGAAGACAGGGAACCCGCAAACATTGAATTGGAGAAGAAACAACGATTCAAAAGTGAAATCAATATCAATTCAAGAAGCACCTTCAAATTGCTAGCGAATACATGCATGGCATGTAAGAATTGTTCGGTTTTTAAAAAATAAGGGTACGGTTTATGAGTTGGAAAATTCATGAACCTATTATTTTGTTATTTTGCTACTTTGGCATCTGAAAGAGGGGAAAAGATTGAGTTTGATTTTTTGTGTTTGTTAGTTCCTAAGTTTGATTCATGATTTTTCTGGGTTTTTGGTTTATGAATGTTGATGATTGTTATATGAAGAAGATGAAAATCAGAAAGAAAGCAATATAAATTATGTGTTGATGATACACCGTAAGATCCGATGGATCTCCTTTATCCAACGGTCTTCTTTTTAAGGGGTTTAAAATTAATAAAATAGGATTAAAATGATGACTAAAACAAAGATAAAGGACCATTTTGAAACGTTTAATAGTTAGGGGACCAATTCGAAAAAAATAATTAAGTTAAGGGACCAAATGATCAATTAAGCCTAATATTAAGTTAAAGTTAATAAATTTATGGCTTAATACATGCTTTGGTCCCTTAACTTATTTTTGAATTTCATTTTGGTCCCTTAACTTTAAACCGTCTCAATTTGGTCCCATAATTTTACCTCCGTTTACCTAAGTGGTCCCTTCTGTAAGGGACCAAAATGAAATTCAAAAATAAATGTTAATAAATGTTGTAATTTTAAACTTATTTCTGGTTTTCTTTTTATTGTGATAATTAATTAGCTTTGAAATTTTAATATGCTTCTGGTTTTCTTATGATACTTTTGATTTGTTGGAAACTGAACAACCTTTCAATCTGAAGTGTTATATGTTATATAGTATATAACAAATCATTTGCTTCTTAATTATTAGGCTTAAATGCTTTTTTGGTCCCTTAACTATTTAATTGGTATCGCTTTGGTCCCTTAATTAAAAAAAAAGATTGTTTGAGGATTTTAAGTTTTGTTTTTAGTCTGGTTTCGGTCCCTTCTGTTAGGTTTCCGTTAGGGTTTTAAAAAAAAGTTAACTCCTGGACACGTGTCACCTTGCCATTGGCTCTGAGTTGTTTTTTTTTTTTTTTACAATTTTTTTTTTACAAAGTCAATGACAACGTGACACGTGTCCCAGAGTTAACACGTGTCACCTTTTCATTGGTTTTGAGAATTTTTTACAAAAAAAAAAAAAAATCTCAGAGCCAATGACAAGGTGACACGTGTCCACACTTAACATTTTTTATTAAAACTAACGGAAACCTAACATAAGGGACCAAAACGAGACTTAAAAAAAACTTAAAATCCTCAAACAATCTTTTTTTTAGTTAAGGGACCAAAGTGATACCAATTAAATAGTTAAGGGACCAAAAGAGCATTTATTATATAAAAAAAAAGGCTTAATACATGCTTTGGTCCCTTAACTTATTTTTGAATTTCATTTTGATCCCTTAACTTTACATTCTGTTAATTTTTTTAACAGAAGGGACTACTTAGGTAAACGGAGGCAAAGTTATGGAACCAAATTGAGACGGTTTAAAGTTAAGGGATCAAAATGAAATTCAAAAATAAGTTAAGGGACCAAAACATGTATTAAGCCTAAATTTATAAACTTTTAAGAATTTGATTATGGATTATTCTTTAAAAAAAATCAACCTTTGATCATTGGTTCTTCTTTGTTTTGTTAAGGATTACCAAAAGAAGAATTATTTTAAGGTTGAAAGATTGATTTATTTTCTGGTGTTTCTGATGTTTTTCCTGGTGTTTTTTATTCCAGACTTGGATCTAGACGTTGAAAGATTGATTGAAGTTGTACTATTTTTAGTTTTTGTTTTGGGGGAGAGAGAGCCGTCGGTGGATCGAGGGAGTGGGGTGGCGGTGTTGGCTCCGACGAGAAGAAGAGGAAGAGACATCGACGGTGATGATGAGAGAAACAAAATTGTACACTACGAACAAGAACAGAGGAATAAGAAAGAGTGTTTTAATTGATTGATGTTGCAAAGATAATGAAGATGATGATTGATGCAAAGGGCCGGCAACGGACAGCGGCTAGATGGAGGTTGACGACGAGATGAGAGAAAGAGGGAAGAGCGGCGGTCAAGTGTAGATGAAGAGGGAGAGTGAATACAATGCAACAATGTTTTACTGGTTTTATTTTATTGTTTTAAATTTCAGCCTTATGTTTTTGTGTCAAATGTCTTGCATCCATAATCTTAAACGGATTAAATGGACCATTGTTAAATGGAGCAAAGATGTACTCATTTAAAACTCACCATCAAAGAGTAAGTAAGGGTATTTTAGTATAAACCATATAATTATTCTTATAATTTAATGATTCCTTAATATTTGTGCAATCATCTAAAACATAAAAAAAAAAAAAAGAATGGAGGGAGTAATAATTAAAAAATCTTTACATTATTGGTTTTTGTATTTATAGCACGAGTTGCCCTTAATTACCTTTTAAATCAGTTTTTTTTTTTTTTTTATATTTCAAATTTGAAATATTGGTCATTAAATCCTATTAAATATTTAAAAAATTTCCGCGTCAAAATAGTTGGATGAGAGTACGTTATCAGAAACATTCCGCGTGAAAATGATTTGTCCTTAATTACCTTTTATATCTAATATTGCTCGAAGCAGATTTCTTTTAGAAAAACAAGTCACAGCAGAATATTGTAGATATTATCAAAAAGAATATTTGACAATAACTGCTATGCTTTCAGTGCGCATTCACCGTTTGGTAATTGATTGAGAGAGACAATTGATTGTCTATTTTTGGAATAATGTAGATATGAGATGCAATGGTCCATTACTTTGTTTGAACACAACACACAACAAAATAGTCTCTTCGTTTGAAATTAAATGTTCAGTAAACAGGTTTTACCCTGTAATATATATGTCACTTTCGGTTTCTTTATAATTTATTTTTTTTTAATTTAATCCTTGTAATTTGAAATTTTTTTGGTTTTGGACCTTCATGAAAAATTTCACTTTCTGTAATTTGAACAAATTTAGGTTTACCCCCTTGTAATTTGAGCAAAATTTCGGTTTACACCCTGTTAATTTGAGCAAATTTCAGCTTACCCCTTGTCATATCTTTGATTTTGTACAGTCAAAATTCATGAAGGGCCAAAACCAAAAATCTTCAAATTACAAGGACGAAATCCAAAAAAAAATATTTTACAGGAGGTAAAATCGGAAATGATCTATATTACAAGGAAGTAAAAGACTATTAAACCCTACTTTTAATGGTAAAGGGAGAATATTTATGTAATTTTGTATTGATAATGGTTGCTGATGCTGGATCACTGGCTATATAGATTTATTTTCAAGGGAGAGGACTGTACATTAAAACTTGGACATGTCACATGTCTCAGTTAGAAGACAAACTTGTTATGTACAGAATACATGTTTTAAGCAAGCAAATGGTTTTATAATTCACAAATGTGATATTTTCAATATACGCGCCGGGCACAAAACAAAGACTTCGTTAATTAGATAAAGACACTTTCAAATAGTGCTTCTAAAGATATAACGTTGAACATATAGAAATCAATTCATATTAGCCAGCTTTGCTTTTAGCCTCCGTTTCCAACTCTAGAGCTACCACATTCTCCTTCATTCAGCTTTTCTACTTGCACAACTTTCTCCACAAAACTTTTCATTCCTAAAGCACATTTAACATGGAGCTCTAGCCAAGTGAGATCAAATCTAAATTTCTCAAGTTCCTCGTATAAAACTTTAGTATCCTTACAAGGTTGGTCATTCATATCTTTCACTCGTTTTAGTCTTGGGAAAATAAATAACTCTCCCCAATGTGGCGAATGCCAAGTCAGTAAACTTGCAACTTATCTTCAGCCGAGGCTTAATAAGTGAGGGATGATGATAACATACTTTTGTGGAAGAAATGTGTGCACTTAATATTAAATATACATAATTTTGTAGTAAATAATTGTTTTAATAAAAATATTATCATTTGTAGTAGTCGTCTTAACCTATTGCATAGGATAGAAAACTCATTTAGAAATATTAGCATCGTTTAAGTTGTTCCCAAGTTTTAAGTCTTTTAGATAAAAAAAATGTGGTTAACTTAAGAGTAATATGCCATCAGTTAAGTTGTTAAATATTTCCCATCCGTAACATGTTAACCAAAAAAAAATTGTTTGCACAAATAGCAAACCGAAATGAGGTTTCTTAAAGGTGGCTAATGTTGAGTCGCAATAGGATTCTAAAATATTGGAGGATCACTGCATTTGGTTAAGAGCTATCACACAATTTAAAATGTAGTAGAAATGAATAAATGCACTAAATGGCAATGCATTATTCCCAATGATCATTTTCCTCGGTTTTCCTCAGCCTTAAAATATTTTCCTGTCGCGATATTGCCATGTGATGTGTACCCTAAGAAGATGGAGATTGATTGCTTGATTATGCAAGTGCTTCTCCATTAGTACTTTACTTCTTGCAAAGTTTGAGTCAATAATAACGGTAATGATAAGTATAGCGAGAAAAAATTTCACGAGTGATTTGGCATATTAATGTCCCTTAGATTTCAATTTCTTTTCACTACCGCTTCATTAAACAAATATATGAAACCAGCATCCATGATTTCCGACCAGGCCAAAATTTGATTGGGCAACATGCTTTTCAGGATGAGATCGTGATAAAACCATTCTAGATATATAGCATTACTCCAATAATAATACATCAGTTTCGATATACGGTCTAATAAGTTATCCTGTTTTTCCACATTGTTAACTTATTTTTAAGGCTACAATCTTACAGCATGTGTGCAGAAATTACTCATGATGTGAAAACAGCAAATAATATTTGTCAAACATATGTCAACCAACTGCATTAGAACCAACAATTACACAACAAGTAAATAATCAAATTAATAAGATTGTGTATTGAGCATGAATAGTCAAACAGAAAAATGGCCTTATTTAAGCCATCTTTGGATCTAGACTGCAATGTACGGTTTCATCTTGTGGACGCTGAGATGGATCAACAACAATACGCATTGAACAATGAACAATAGTTGAATATATATAATAAAAAGACTTCAGTTGTCAACAGATGAATCTGCAATAACATTGTATTATTAGAGAGATAGACAAGCAGTCACAATTTATTCAAGACATTAAAAATCCATCCATATAAACATGCATATTAATGTAGAGAAAGAGGTCTATGGTATCCCATATCCTAGTTCAACATTCAAATCTATCCCATTGAAGCCTTCTTCCATCAACAAGTCTCTTGCTATGTTAAGATCTACCTCAAGAGTAGCCAATTTTGTCTTAAGCCTCTCCATTTCCAACGCTATACCTTCCGCATTCTCCTTCAGCATCTCCATCTGCACATCTTTCTCCACGTAACTTTTCATTCTTAAAGCAAATTGAACATGAGGCTCTAGCCAAGCCAGATCAAATCCAAATATCTCAAGTTCCTCCCATAAAATTTGAAGATCCTTGCAAGCTTGATCATTCATGTCTTTCGCCTTTCTAGTCTTAAGGAAATAAAGAACTCTGCCCAAAGCGGTGAAAGCCCATTCAGTGAACCTGCGACTTCTCCTCTGCTGACACTCAATGAGTGAAGGATGTTGAGAACATGCTTTCTCTAGTAGTGGAACAAAATACGTTTCCACTTGCCCTAAACCCATGAAATCCATAAGCTCACCAATTGAGTATTTGAAAAATTCCATGTCAATGTCTCTTGTAGGCTCAGTACGAACTAATATAGGAAATTCGGAAAGAGATTCCAGATTTGGGACTTGGGCTTCAGGCCTTGGGACTTCCATATGTCCACCACTAATATGACTACCATATGTTATGGAGTTAGATAATAGTGAAGCCATTAAGTTACCGGTCCGATTCATTTCATTCTCATATCTTGAATTGTGAACATAAACCTCAGCACCAACAATACAACTATCGTTCACAATAAACCCCAGGCGATGATTATGAAGCTCAACTAAAGGCATGAAAGATGTGAAACCCCAGTCTCTCTCCCTTTCACTGAACACATGATGAGTCTCTGTCAAGTTCATATATGAAGAGTTAATTTGGCTGACTTTAGTGAAAAATGAAATCATGCAATTTTATAAATAAAATATCTAAAACTCAATCAAAACAAGACCTCTGTATTACGTTGGGAGGAAACAAAAGTTCCACCCCTTGTTTAACCCGTAAAATAAAAATACCAAAATAGAGGACCAAAAACTGAGAAAATAAACATTAGGAGAATAAGGGGCATACACTTTGAGTGTAAATTAATTTTACACTTACATCCCATGAAAGTCCATTATATTGCGCCACTACAGACCATTGATTTAAGATTAAGTTACAAGATTCAGTCCAAAAAAAAAAAGATAAGTTATAAGAGTGACTTAATGGACTCTGATTGACTTACATACACTAAATGTATGAGTCAAAGAAAAAAGATTTACAATGTAAGTGTATTCCATTTAAACTCATTATCTTAACCTTGAAAGCAAGGGAATAAAATGAAACAGACAAGGAAAGAGGATGAATCGTACGTTGTTTGATTGACATGGTGCTATCGAACTGATTAAATACAACAAGCCTAAATGTCACATCTCTGGTCCCTCCCTGATAAGAATTGGGAGATTGCATAGTATCCAAATAAATTGACATGCTGTTTGTATTGTCCCCGTTCCCATATGGGTAAACAAGAATCCTCCTAAAACCAAAACCAAAGCAATTAATATAAATGGTGTCAAATAGCACAAAATCTACTTATTCAATAAATTCTAACATGTAGGAATTCATTCATTTAAATACCATGGATAGCCGCAAAGAACAAAAGGCTCGGAGTAAACCTTCTGGATGCTGCTCACTCGAGCGAATTTCTCAACCTTCCATGAGAATTTCTCAAACAATTCAAACCTAGATTGTTGATCCTCCATTCCTACAAACCCTTCAAGAACCCAATTTTATAAGAGATTGTTGATTAACCGTGACAAGCAACCTACGAAGCACCAACACCGACCTAGACGCCTCACACACACATGTAAATACCGGAAATAATATGAGAAAATAAATGTGATTGAATGCAACATGTATGTGTAGGTGTTCTTTGTCGGTGTACTGTGTCGGATTGTTGGTGATTGTTAGTGTCACGCGCTTTCACAATGTGAAGTGTCAGTGTCACACACTTTCATTGTGAATTGTCGGTGCCACACGGAGTTTTTTATGTGGAGGGATGGTTCTATTATTTGGACACGCAAAACATGGTATTGTGCTTGACGTGTACAAAATATGTTGGGTCATGGGGTTTCGGGATCATCACATTGAACTTTGAACATTCTTATAAGTGAGTTAGACATGTATTAGATTTACGGGTGCTCTCACTTATAAATGTCCAACATCTACTTTTTCCTCCAAGATAGGAGAAAATAATTCAAACCCTATCCGAACCCCTAAGTTTATAGTGTCAGATGTCATATTTTTGTGTCCACTAAACATTTCTCATATAACAAATTTGAGTTGGAGAGAATTCACAAAAAGCATTTGATCAACAAAATTTAAACAGCATACGATCATTCATTATCAGTGTAGAATAGCAACTATGAAGAAGAAGAAAAAAAAAAGGGTAATAACGATAATTATTATGTGAAGAAGAAAGCAAAAGCACAAAAGGAGAAGCAATTAAGGTTACCGGTAATAAGAGAGATACGGCTCTCGAAGGAGGAGTGAAACTCTCAGAGAGAAGAGTGTGAGAGTAAGGAATCAAGGTCTCTTTATATATATATATACTTTTTAAAAAATATATATATATACACGGGGTTTGCAGAACACACCCATTAGTTTTTTATGTGGGAGTGTTTTAGCAAAACTACACTTTAAAGTGTATTTAACCACTTTTTAGTTATTCACTTGCTAAAATACTCCTTCTAAAAAAATAAGTGGGTATATTCTAGCAAATGTATATAGTATTTGCTAGAACACACCCACTTGTTTTTTTAGAAGGTGTGTTATAGCAACATACACCTTAAACTATATTTATTAATTTTTTTAATTATAACTTGCTAAAAACACTCCCACCTAAAAGCCAGTGGATGTGTTCTAGTAAATCCTATATATATATATATGGTTTAGGGTTCTCAAAATAAACATTTTCAGGGAAAATAACCTAATGCAGCTTTCACTAGTTTCTTTGTTCTTACAAAAATTGGAAAAGAAGAATGAGTTTTTTTTTTGTCAGGTAGTTTAGTGGCTAGAATTCTCCTTTTTCAAGGAGGATAAGTGGGGTATCCGAGGTTCGAACCCCGACCCCTGTATATAACAATGCATGTCCCTACCAACTGAGTTATGCTCATGAGGATTATTATTAATTAAAAATAGCACAAATAGATCCTTCTTAGGGGAAAATAATACAAATAGTTGTGTTATATTTTTTACTTTTTTAATGTTGTTACAGTATATTTTACTTTTTTAATGATTTTATTAATAATTTTTACTTTTTAAGATGATGATGATAATAAGGCCTCTTCGACCTCAACCGAAGATTCTATAAACGAATTCAGGTTGGAAATGTAACAATATTAAAATAAAATAAAAATAAGGATAATTTTGTCATTTATTGGGACAAATTTTTATTCTAAAGTGAGATATAATTTGAGACGGAGAAAGTATTATTTAGGTAGATATTCTGATATAATCAATTACACGATTGTGCAGGTGTAAATAGATATTACAAGATGAGATTTGTTTATGCTCTCTGTATAAATATTTGCTTTATTCATATGCCTATTACAGCTGAATATTACAGTTTAAATAGAAGTAACACAGGGACACAAATTTCGTAACTAACGGAATCATAATCCTAATAAATAAATAAGAGGGGAAGCTAAATCCCTTGGTTAAGGATTTGACTAATCCTTACATATAGCTTCTCTTGTTCATGGATTGCTTACTGTTTCCTTCCTGGCAAGTACTTGGACACAGACACAGTTTACATTTGCTTGAGTATGGAACTTTGTCATTTGGAAAATATTTAAAAATATTGCTTGTTAATGCTTTTTGCTTCATAGCCACTCAGTATTTCAACTTTAACTCCTAACCACACCTCATCCCTCCCCTCTCTCGATTTTCCTCCATTCGCTATGCTCATTTTCGCGACCGGTACATTAATGCTTACTCCTTGTTAGTTGATTTTATTTTCCTTAACGAAGTTTCACTGAAATATTATATGTAATATCATTGTTTAATTTTCAATTAATTTCCGATCAGGCATCATGACATTGAAATCACATTATGAGGCCTCGGTAGTGTCCAGGATCAGCACTGGCCTTGGTAGTACCACGAGGATGTTGGCTTTTCTAAATTGTCACTAATCAATAGAAAAGTTATGCCGCTAAACTCCACAGTTTCCTGAATCCAACATCATTTGACTTCCTAAACTCGCAGGCATTTCAACACTGCAAACTCTTAGACTCACAAACACACTAAGACCACCGAGCCAATAAATGCCTCAAATAAATATGCAATCCCCTTCATCACTTACAAAGAATGGGTGCAATGACAAAAGCATCAAGAACATAACTGCAAAACAAGAACCAAGAATGTACGTCCAAAAGCTTAAGAATCTATGGTAGCTGCTGACTTTTCCAACTTGACCATTTGCAAGAGCTTGATAAGAGAACTCAAGTGTCTGAGTTAGGTTCTGAACCTCGTTGGCTCTGATGATTGCATCACTGCCGACAAATTTATTTCAGACAATTATAACAAAAACCAGAGTTATTGGTAAATGAAACCTTTGACATGCTTTAAGGGGCAGTATCAGCATACCTTTCACTGTATCCACAAAATAAATAAAAGGATCCACCTCATCTATTGGGGACTGTAACTCTTCGTCATCACTGAAGTCATCATCCTAGTCATCATCATCCTCATCATTGGGCCTGAATGACTTTTCCTATTGGTTGACGTTGCAAAATGACAATAAGAATGTAAGATTAAATGATTAAATGAAAACAAATATTAAATTACAAATGTAAACTGTTTCGATAGAAGTGCATGATTTATATTTGATCTTCCAAGAGAAAGGAAAACAAGAAGTTTCATCCCTAAAAGATACAAATATGAACCAAGCCGAGAATAGTTCATCAAAAGTCAGCTGGTTCAACCAGCAAATTGTGTAGCTGGATGGTTTACTGGATTGGTTAAGCACTTTATGGAGGTTTATTGAACTAGTCTATAATTCAAATGAATTGTGGTTTCTTGTCAAAATCAAATGAATACTTCTACTGGATGAACAATAACATCACTTTAAGCAAAAGTTCTGGGCAGGAATCATACTTTGTTTCTTATTTATAATAAACCGCAGAAGTTTAACTACTTTGAAACTAATTATGAAGTTTCAGGGCCTAACTCAGCCTCAAAAAATTGACTTGTAAGTCAAAGATTGTCTAGACTTTATAATATGTCAAATTTGGTACTTTTTCCTAGTAGTAAACAATAAAACATGTTAAAAAATAAATAAAAAAACAAAACAATAAAAATTAAGACACTAAAAATTGTTAAAAATTCAAATATTCCATTTCAATAATTATAAAACCTACACAGATTAAAATATTTTACAATTATTCTAAACACGTAAATGATATCAAACATTAAATTTCTAGCAATAAACAACTCAGCAAATTGTGAACTACTACTAGATTTCCTGCATACAAATTGCAACCTTTATTGCATGCAAATTGGTAAACTCCATATCCTATATTTGGTTAATATACACATGCAAATGTTCTTTCAGTCTTGAGAATTATATCCACGGACCTGATCAGTCAATTTTCTAAGTTTGCTACTGTCAGCTTCATCCCCACCTTCAGCATCAGCTCCCATTTCCCTGTCAGAACCACTTTCATCCTCATCATCATCATCAGTTTGAAAGCTGTCCATTTCATCTTCATCCTCTTTTGCAGATTCTGCAAAGTACAACAATTGAGAAACAGAAATGGACGTCAGTCTATTCCTGCCAAGCATATTGTAATTTACAAGTCTTCAACGTGTCATAGATACGGAGAAAGTGTGACATAAAGACCTGCAACTTGATCCTTGTATGGAACCAGAAGATCAAGAGTGGCACAGAATACCTGGCCTAAAGCCTCTCCTGGCAATTGATCAGATGGAAGTTCCAGCAAGGATGTTAAACCAAACCAACAAACTTGCTTGCCATGTTCCCAGCATAAAAATAGTCACAAGCCTGCAGTGAATAGACCTTCACAATGCTACACATCATAACTTCTATTGCAATGTGAAAACAAAGTATGGAGTTAGTAATTGAGGCAAGGAGGGGGGACGGTGAAGAGCAAGGACACAGACCTTTTGCAATATGATAAGATTCAATGCGGCGTTTTAGTATAGACCATCTGAAATCTGCAAAAAATTTATCCCCTCATGAAGTTGCATTTGGTGTCTTTCCCTATTATCTTTAAGTAATTTGGCTAATTTACAAAATAGATAAACTGAACTCATTGAAAAATGAATGAAAAAATTTCATCGCGCAAGTGATTTGTTACAGTTGATTTCTAACTATAAATTTGAACACAGTAAAAGAATCACTTATGGATATGCAAACCATATGAACAAGGCGAACAAAGCAATTGCATAAAAATCTGTCATACAAAATTAGATGCATCCAATTTTTTAAAACCCACACACTTGTTGTAGCTCGTAAGCCAATGTTCAAAATAGAAACATGGATTGAAAGGAAAACATGGTATAATGGACCATAAAAAAATCCAACTTTTAAATATGTCAAATAATAAGAAATAAAGCAACAGAACCAACTATCTCATTTGTGCATGTCAATAAAGATTCTATTAAAACCTTACCAATTGAATGAGAAGACATTTCAAATATGATTTTTCCAGTTCTATGCAAACTTTCAATTGTAATTCTGAGATATGGCTCAACCCAGTGGTCCACCAGTCCTCTGCAGTTTAGGAAGACAATTTCAATCAGCTTTGGAGCTGGCTCAATATCACTGTCCTCCTCCTCCATATTTTTATCTGCCATAGTCAGAGACAACAAGAAGAAGAAGCTAGAAAAAATAATAACAAATTAACAATCATTTACAATCACCAGATCCCACTCCTGCAGGTGGTGGCTCAATTAATGATAATAATTCAAAGATCACATACAGAGGAAATCATATTCCACAAACTCTGTTGATACCCTTTGAAATATAATAATTGTCCAAAGAAACCAGAATATCTGCAGAATAAACTAATCGAGTAAACATGTAGAAAATATATAAAGACTTATATTAACTTAGATGTCAGAGCAACCAGGAAAATATTTGAAAGATATTCCATGTTTTTGAATAGACTTATCTTCAGGTTTACTGGGAGACACTGATTCATCTCTAGCTTTTCTATGTTATTAACATATAAAAAGAAGTTGAAAAGTAATGAACTTTTGTAAGGCGAAGAAGATAAGTTGAGATGAAATCAATAGCCCAATCTGATAGTGTTTCCATCATCAATGGCCAAAGATTCCACATGTCCAGTGATATTGTTGGAGAGAAAAAAGTCATATATGGTACAATCTCCAAAAAAAATTCAAAAACATCTGTAACCATGCATAGAAGATAATGGAAATAAACATAACCAAGTAAAACCCAGCTTAAGTTTGCTAACAATAGTCTAAATACCACAGTCTAACGACATCCGATAAGTTGAAAGTGCTAAATAACCCAGCTTCTGTTCTCAGCATCACATTATTTTGCTTTTAATACAAACTGAATCCTACTATTACATTATAAAGCTACAAGGACGACACTTTCCTACAAACCACTTATAATAAATTATAAAAAAAAAAACAGTGATGCTTGATTTTTGTCTCTCAATTACATTCAAATCTAGAGCTCTCCACCCAATTTATTATCATCGGATTATTTTTAAGTATACTAATAATCAAGTAGAATCAACTTTGCTCAATAAATGTGTATATGCAAGCAAACACACAATGACACTGAAAAGACAAGGTGATAGAAGCAAAAGAAAGCCTCAGAGTCATTTAGATAAACATGATTCATAAGGGAATACCTTGACTATTGGTTGTTAACATGCTACGCATTATGTGAAGCAAGGTAGGCTCGATTTGTACAAAAAGTTGAGGAAGACTGTTCACTGATTCAAGTATTGTGCTAATAGTACGCAAGCAACCAACTGCAGCCATTGAACTTGAACCATGAGAAAAATCTATTTACATTACAAGGACAGATTTATTTCCATTATATTTTTTACTTTCCAGCAAACCCATCATGGTTTGGGGAGATCAGGCCTCTCCAATACATTTAAAAACAACACCATCCAACAAGTTTAGTAGATTCATGACAATCATTTCAAATTGTATGAATATATGACTATGGAATGAAATTAGAATCTCCAACTACATAAATTTAAAAAATGAACATGGTGTTGGATGTCAATTCTGAGTGAGCCTTGGTTTGTTGCTGAAGTAACTTGCAGTGTTTGAATCATCACAAACTGATGCTGATAGATAGTAGTCTGGATTACTGTTGTTGCTACCTTGAAGTGGAAATATTAAAGTTTGGAGTAATGGATTCTCTCTTTTGGCTTCTTTTTTTTCAATCTGAGCTTTGCGGTCCTATTGTAGGTTTTGAATGTCACGGTAGCAGGTCAGGCCGGCCAGGGCTTAGTTTATGAATCACTTGTGGTTTCCTTTTTCATTATAGATTATTATTATGAAGTATAAAGTCCAAATTGCCCATCCTTCCCAATGTCAATTGTCACCATTTGGTAAGATTAAAAATCAAGGATGAAAATAATAAATGTACAAAAATTAGAATCAATATTTAAAGAGACGGTTATGAGTACTTAATGAAAACATTATTATTATTCATAAAACATGCTACAATTTCTTTCTTTCAAAAAAATAAATAAATGGTACAATCTAACTAGAGCCCTCCCTCAGGTGCTTGCACCGCCTGATTTGGTGGTGATGTTGTTGCCTCGTCAACTTCTTTTGAAATCGGGAGGCAACGCCGGTAAACTCTCGAAAAAAAAAACAATTATTAATGCCGCTATAGCAAGAACAGCCAAAAATATATATATCGCCCATTTCCCCCATTTCCAAAAGTGGTGGTGAGCCTCATGAGTCCCATTCAGCATGTTGTCAATGCCATTAGAAGTGCCCGTGTACTCGAGCGGCTCATATGATTTGTGCGTGCGGGAAGAATTAGTTGATGAATTCATTCTACATACAAAATAAATTAAGTCAAATAATAATAATAATAATAATAATGTGAATAACTTAGGCCCCGTAAAAATCTATTTTTCTTATAAAAAAAAATCACTTTTGTCATTTTAATTGTTTGTTTAGGATTTTAGAAAAAATCTATTTTAACTCTAAATGAAAATCTATTAAGATTATCTTAACTCACAATCAATTTTATTTTTTTCAAAAACAAGGAGATAACATATGACCTAGTTAAAAAAAAACATTTTTTTTTAAGTTATTTTTATGGATAAAAAACAAATACAAGTTTCCTTCAAAAAAAACACAAGTTAGCTTCAGATTTCTTTTAAAAAATCTATAAAAAAAAAAAAAAAATCTCTAAATTTTTGTAACATAAAATATATTTTTTTAAAAGTTAAAAGAGACTCACCCTATAACAAGAGACAAGAGAGAGAGGGTGAGTGAAAAATTCTTACAAAATCGCATTGTATTTATAGAGCACATATGTGAACATGAGAATAAAATATGTCTTTTTTTTATTGGTCTAGATTTCAACTTAATTCCCTAATTGTTTATTTACAGGCTCTCATCTCATCAAATTAAGACATTGTTACGTTTTTTCTCAGACAGAAGACTTTGTTACGTATAGAACAAATTAAACGTCAATAATCAATACTTTGAGACTTATGTATGGCTCCATATAGGTCTAAATGTCTCATTAGGGACATCTTTCTATTTTCAGTACATACAATCACGTTTTTATTAAACATGCTTATGTCTCAAAGTGGCATATTCATGCAATGCCTAGCTTAGATCCTACATATGAAATAAAAATTTGGTTAATAAAAGTTGATTCATTTGATTTAAAATTTGAATTAATCCATCAACTTATATTGATTCAACTTTTTCTAATATTTACGATCGTAGGGAGTATTTTAAAAAAATCAATATAGTATTTCCATATGTATTTATGAGACATTCGTTAGTCAGACTCTTTTTTTTCGATACAAAGGAGGTTGTTGAACTAAATTAGAGACGAACACGACGATTAAAATAGATATTGACTACATCGTGCTATAAAAGGTTAACACAACCAGATGATGGATGATCTAAATAATAAATACCACTATGTATTGAAAGTGCATAATCCGCAAGCCGGTCAGGTACCTAGTTTACCTATCTAAATTTTTAGTCTTAGAATAAAATAAAAAACAAAATCAGATTTCTATGACACATAAATTGACGAGACTGCAGGACAAAAATTACTTTAACGAAGAAAACACAATATAGTTGTCAAATTTAAAACCAAGATGTGTAATTCTCAAAACTTATGTCCTTTTCAAAATTCATTACACAAGACTTAAACATCACCTCCCACTTTTCATGCATTTTGGTTCTTCATATCCCACAATCAAACTTTCTTTTCTGTACTTCATAGTACATGGGATATAGCACATGATCAAATTTTGGGTTAAAGAAAATCACAAACATTATCCTGGGACCAAAAACATGTGTCACTTAGTTATCGTCCTTAGAGCATTTGAAGGATCAAAATTTGTTAACGAGTTTGTCCCTTTTATTGGCTACATTTACACGACTTTTAAACTTTTGAAGAGACAAATATGATGAATGCGTTAACATGAGCTTGAAAGAGGTTGAGAGGGATGATTCTGAATATTGTCCACAACATTGGTCTTTACTTCAGTGATTTACTTACTATTCATAGGCATATTCCAGTTAGATATTTGTGATTTCTTTTAACTGTATAATCGGTTGTTTATGTGAAGTAGAATTTGAGATTTTAGTGTTGAATACACTCAAGATCAACAAATCTTGGCTATTAATGGGAGGTTAACATATAATATATTATACCCCTTAAAAAAAATAAAAAAAACTTCAAAACATAGTGCAGGCATATGCCTACAAAGGGGACTACATAGATCCATCCCCGTGTATAAGTGTGACAAAGATATTATGGTTAACTAAACATCTTACTAAAACCTCTAAGTCTAACACATGTTTGGTATTGTAGTTTCGTGAGTAGGACATAGCTGATGTCAAATGATTTGTTAATTTGCTTGTTAATATATAATTACTAATCAAAGTAATGCCCTTGTGTTCATTTTAGTTTTGCAGTTGCATTTAGTGGTAGTTCATCTTGACCTTAATTGGTTGCCCTTATTGCGCAGGTATAATATGTTGAATGTTACAATATTTTTTTCATTATACAATGTCTAGAATCCTTGAGCTCAAGAGCTTGCATGTGGTGTTTTAGTTTAAATAAAATCCTTAAACAACATGACTGCCTTGCATTTTCTTGTATACTCATTTGTCCAATGATTGTAGGATGAGGTTATCCAATTTGGTGGTCAGATTGAGCCGCCTGGAATGCACATGATTTATCTTCCGTGTTATGATGACATCAGACTTGTTGAAGAGGTAGAGAGCTGCAATAGTTGAACTTATCTTTAAACTTCAATTGTCATACTAGAGAAAACTAAGTTTGATGTTGTAAAAATGAATTTATTATTAAGGCATGACATATTTCTTCAACGTTTTTCAGATACTAGTGGGGTGGTGACTAAAGCAAGTTATATATGATCAAATAAAATGGGCAGCTGAGTATGGCTTGAAAATATGTTTGTAATTGGGAAGCATCCCTCACCTCACAAGCCAATTTTGTAAAGTTGAGTAAGTATTAAGAATTTCTGTATATAGTGGCTTAATAATCGTTGCTGCTACCTAGTAGGAGTTTTGCACTTCTATTCAATATTTCACCAAATCTCGTTCAGCTTATTCATTTGCTTGAAGAAAAAACTCCAATGGTATAAGCTGAGATTTTTTAGAAGAAATTAAATGTTATTTGTATTGATGTTCTAAGGTTTTCCTATACCCCAGTTAATTAGAGTGTTCTTGATATGCATTAGAAACACGTATATATCATGGAAATGTATCGAGGAACTAACCATATAGATCAGTGTTCTTCCTCTCAGGGAGCAGACAAAGGAGAAACTTGGGAGCCCCAGGAAGTTTAGACTGAACGGGTTCAAGCATTTTCTCAACTCTGACCACAGGCGGAGCAAGCCTAACCTGACCATTTTCTTCAAAGACATCAAAAGGTTGTTCAACAAGTTACCAAGAGCAAACGAAACAGAATGGAGTTAGCCCCTATCTATATTTCAGTAAATATGCTGTAATAGAACTTACAATTCCTTTCATTCCTCCACATTTGATCAGAACCCTCACAAGTCCCTGCACATCATATCGCGCAGAAAAGTTCACCACATACCATTTCTCTATTTTAACAGGTTGCACAATTTTCTGGGAACAGTATTCGAATCATTAGGAAAAATATGTTATAGATGACAAACGCCAAAAAAATAAAAATGTAACTTAGATTTGACACAAATAATTAGCCAGAAAGTAAAACATCATCTCACTAAAGAACATGCACAACAATATATCTAAAACAAGAGAGTATGGATTCAGCTTGCAGATGGTCGTACTACAGATAAAACCATTAGTTGTACACAGTTTCAAGCTCACAAGAAGCAATTCTAGCAACACAATTAGCACACTTATATATTAAGTAAAATTCAAGTGAATCCCAAAAATTTAATGTTTTTTTTTTACAACATAAATTTCACCAAATAATAAAAGAGATGGTGGGGAAAAACATTGGCACAGCCATATGAGCTTACTATATCTATCAAACAGGAACAGAAAAATCACTTCAAAATGTTAAGAGCACGCATGTAACTTTTAAAAATGATGTTAAACATTCAAAAATCATCGAGAAGTTCAGGGCACACATGTAAATTTCAAGTATGATGCTAAGCATTAAAAAAAAAACAGCCATTTATTATTCAATCGCTCAAATTAGATAGTAAAAGCTTTATTGTGTGGCTTTTCTTGCAATATTTTCAAGAAAAATAAAAAACAGACACTCGCTAACAGCTTCTCAATAAAAGACGAATGGGGGATGACCATGAAAAAAAATAGGGATTTTCAGGAAAACAATAACAAAAGATACGTACCATGGGTTCAGAGCCATAGTCTCTTGTTTTTAACGCCTGTAAATGATATTCAGTGATGCGACATTCATATGACAATTCATTACTCGATATATATCAAAGAGACTTACATCCCCACAGTACCCTCATCCGTTCTTAGGCTTCTGCCTTGACTTTTGCACAAGAGAGGATCATTAAAGTCTGGACAGGGCTTTGGTGTAGTGTTTCAGGGATACCAATGAGCATATCTAAGTAAAACACATAAATGGTTGAAAATAGTTATCAAACAGTAAAGATAAATCTGCACATCATTCGAGTTTCAGAAAGAAAAGAAAATTGAATGTTTGTTAATTCATTCATTGATTCTTTTGAATTGTCAAGCACCTAATCTACATCAAATAGGAACATTAGTTTGTGAATTCATCCTTGAATTCTTTGAGAAAATGAATTTATAATCTTAACAGTAAAGATGTGAGTTATTGATAAATTTCTAGAGTGACAGAGAGACTAGGTGAGATCGTGAGCTGTTGATAAATCAGGTAATTTACCTCAATTAGGACATACGTGGGTCGTTTTGGCTTCCTGACATTAATACATGGCAGATCAGCTGAGTAGTGCAAAGCAATTTTTCGCTGGTTATCGAAATAGTCATAAACTCCAGGAAGAGCACCTCTCTTCTTCAAGGTAAACCTACAATACCCACATCTTCAAGTAACAATTGTGAATCCAGGCATTAAGAAAGTTAATAAATGGATATCACATCAACAGGATTCAACTTAAAATGGGATCGAAAATATATAAAGTGGCGCCAAGTTCTGGTGTAAACATTTTTTTTCTTCAATTTTACCGTTAATTTAAATCATTCAATTCACAATTATGTCCTTTTACCCAATCAAATAACTGAATTTTTTTTTCAAATAACCGCGTAAAGTTTCGTAACTTCCATTAATATATTTTTACAAATTTATAAATGATATATAGACTAAGTAAAGCAGACATCCACAAGTCCTAGCTCGACTGGCAAAATGCCAAAATTGTTAAGCCGGATGTCATGATTGGGGTTCGAACCCCGGTTCCTCCACTTGTGTGTGTGAGTTTATAATGGCTTTGCCATTTCGTCTATCTACCAAAAAAAAAGCAGACAGATGAGCACTAACATGTGTCTGCACGCAAGTACTTAGAAAAATCCAATTGAATGTGTGCCTTATAAATCCACTGCAATGCACATTCAGATGTCATATTATTTAAATGTTGCAAATATGATAACAAAGCAAAGGACCCCAGTATCATTACTCACAAGGGAATCATTGAGGATTGAAGAACCCCTGAGACTTTGAACTTGAATTTTGGCGGCAGAACTTTATCCTCTGATTCTTCTTCAATTGGGTTCTCGAGACTAATCAAATATGTTAACATGAATTAGTAATCGAAGTAGCCTTTTACAATTAAGTATGTTGATGAATTTGATACTCTATTCCACACCTAGAGATGCTTGAGCAGACATAGCTTGTTAGATTCAAATTGATAAGAGAAGTTGCAAGAGATTTTTGGTGAGGTGGTGGGAGAGTGGGAAGGTGCAAGAGTATTGTTGAGATGTGGTGGGGTGGTTGTACCAAAAACATTGAGTAATAAGTAAGGAGAAGAGAAGAGACGCACATAACACTTGTTATTTATAAACAACAAATAAGAGTGTCATATATAATTAACTTTTAAAGAAAAAATAAATAAACTCTTTTCTCTTTCTTCCACCATTAAGTATCTCTCTCTTCAACATTTTCGGCTCAAGATCTTTAATGCGTTTTAGAAATAAAATCATCATCTTCTTCCAGGTAAAGCTATCCTTAACTCCAACCCAAAAAATAATCTCTTCCACCATTGTTCATAGTTCATAATGACTAGTGACTACCGTTATGGCTGATGCATAGGGTACCTAAAACCATACCCATCCATGGGTCACATGAATTATTCTGTAGTGTTGCTATAATTTATTACTCTCTTTTTGTTTTTTTTTAACAAGGAGTTCTTAAATTATATAGAAAATAAATCAATTCAACATATTATAACATTTTTTAAACCCATAGCAAATAATTCATTGGTAAACAATTTGA
The DNA here is from genome assembly GCF_003473485.1 of Medicago truncatula. Classification (NCBI taxonomy): domain Eukaryota; kingdom Viridiplantae; phylum Streptophyta; class Magnoliopsida; order Fabales; family Fabaceae; genus Medicago; species Medicago truncatula. Next base: position 50,741,341 of record NC_053048.1, read on the forward strand.
ATAACATGAGTTCATGTGATATTATAACACTTTTTAAACCTTTCACCAATCTTGGGTATTAGACTAATTTTTTCAAGATTTGGTTCGTCACAATTAAAAAATATATCCAGTCTCTACAGTTCATGTTTGATCCATGAATGGAGACTATTTTTTTACAAGCCCCATATCTTTTCAAAAGTTGCGATTTTGGCCCCCTAACTAATTAAAATACAAATCAGCCCCCTATGCATTGGATCTTTGGCAGTTTTGGCCCCTAATGCCACTTTTGACTTAGTCTTCGCTGAGGTGCCACGTGTCGACCATTGTGGGTGCCACGTCAGGGAAGACTAAGTCAAAAGTGGTTTTGGGGGCCAAAACTGCCAAAGATCCAATACATACAGGGCTGTTTTGTATTTTAATTGGTTAGGGGGGCAAAAGTGCAATTAAGCCTTAAATTTTTATTTTTTTTGTTGATGAAATATATTGAATTTAACATCTAATTGTTTACGAATTTTTTGAACTATGTATGTATGTATAGGCAGGGAGAGTATTCCAGCTATATGGGCAGATGTTCCTCAATATATAACCCAATGTTCAATTCATCCTGAAAATAAATTTACATACAAATTTAATATGACACAACAAGGAGTAACATTATGGTGGCATGCTCACACATCAGTTGTATGTGCAACAGTTCATAGTGCTTTTATCATTCAACCTCGTTCGGGTCGATTTTCATTTTCCAAACCCTACAAAGAAAATTGGTTAGAAGATCATTCAACCTCGTCCGAGTCGATTTTTATTTCCTAAACCCTACAAAGAAAAGGGGTTAGAAGATATTTGGTGTGTTGTTGTTGTGTGCAGAGGATTCAGAGCATGTGATAAAGATGTATGGAGGGTATTTTGGGGTGTTCCTGAAAATGGATGAAGAAAAGGAGACATAGGTCATGTACAAAAGTTTCACGTGGAGAGTTTCCTTAAAGATGGTGAATTGAGTCTCTATGATGGATATGTGACCTTGTCACATTGATTAAGAAATTAGACTCCATGCACACAAAATTGTTAATTTCCGAATCTTTGAAGTTTTGGTTGTCTATGTGAGCATAGATCAAGAGTTTCACTCTTAGTCTTATAAAATGAGTTTATAGAATTTAGTTAAACTTTAATATAAAAAATCTAGGGTTAAATATGTTTTTAGTCCCTATAAATATACCAACTTTTCGTTTTAGTTCCTCTAAAAATTTTCTTCAACTTTTAGTCCTTATAAAATTTTCAACCATTACTTTTGGTCCCTATTTTTAAGTTAATTTTTGTATTTTTAAATGAAATTGTGCAGAAATGTTAAGAATATTGTAAAAAAAAATAGAATTTTTTAGCAAAACATAAATTAAATATGAATTTTTAACCTTCAAAAATATAAAAATTCATATTAAATTCATGTTTTGTTAAAAAATTCTAAATTTTTTTGAGAGAAATTCTTATAATATTATAAATTTTTCTGGAAAATTTTATTAAAAAATATTAATTCTATATATGAGTTTACTTTAAAAGAGGGACCAAAAGTGAAGATAAAAAAATTTGAAGGGACTAAAAGTTGAAGGAAAATTTTAGAGAGACTAAAACGAAAAGTTGGTATATTTATAAGGATTAAAAACATATTTAACCCAAAAATCTAATATGATGTTGTATTATCATAACTCAATTGGTGTATGCAGGAGTCAGACACTCATGCAAATGAACTCTACTATTCCACTTAAAAAATCTAATATATCCTATCATTGCAATACCCCTAAGAGCCGACGCTCAGGCGAATGCACTCTACAAAAAAGTTTGATATTATTTAGGTTAAATTGTATTTTTGGTCCCTTAATTATTTAAGTAGTCTCGCTTTGGTCCCTTAATTAAAATTTGATTTATTTGGTTCCTTAACTTCTCTCTGTTACACATTTTGATCTTTTCATTAGTTTTAATTCAAAAATGTTAAGTTTTCTTCATTTTCTTCTGAAATTTTTTTGTGATTCTTGTTGTTGAAGGTTGATGGAGATGATATGAAGATGAAAAAGAGGAGAAGAAGATGAAGAAACTCTAACGTTTTTGAATTAAAACTAACGGAAATGACCAAAATGTGTAATAGAGAGAAGTTAAGGGACCAAAATAAATCAAATTTTAATTAAGGAACTAAAACAATACCACCTAAATAGTTAAGGGACCAAAAATGCAATTTAGCCTATTATTTAATATTGAAAGATGGGTGTAAAATAATTGAAAGCTGGTTCGCTTCTATTATTTTTGTAACTTTTTCCAAGATTTGGTTTGTCACAGTTAAAAAGTATATCCAGTCTCTATAGTTGATGCTTGATCCATGAATGGAGACTATTTTTTTACAAGCCAAATATTGAATTAAATTTTTTTTTTTTTTTGTTGACGAAAAATATTGAATTTAACATCTAATTGTTTATGAATTTTTTGAACTATGTATGTAAAGCCAGAGAGAGTATTCCAGCTATTTAGTGCATGGGCAGATGTTCCTGAATATATAACCTAATGTTCAATTCTTCCTAAAAATAAATTTACATACAAATTTAATATGACACAATAAGGAGTAACATTATGGTGGCATGCTCACACATCTGTAGTACGTGCAACAGTTCATGGTGCTTATATCATTCAACCTCGTCCGAGTCGACTTTCATTTTCCAAACCCTACAAAGAAAATGGGTTAGAAGATCATTCAACCTCGTCCGGTCGATTTTCATTTCCTAAACCCTACAAACATGGGCGTTTTTAAGGCCCAGCTAGCCTGGGCACACGCCCGGGTTCAACCAATACTTTCTTTGTATCGCTATAAGAAATTTGCAAGAAATTTGACTTATAGTAACAGCCAAAATCCGTCACTATAGGGCAAATTTCCGTATTCAAATCTGTTTGTCATTGTCAAATGGCTGTCACTACATGTTTCCCACATTTACCTACGGAAAAAAATGTAGGTGATTCTAAGGTGACCATTTTAAAATACATTATGGACCTCCTCTACCTACGGTTTAGCTGTCACTAAAACTTATCATTATTTTTTTATTTTTATATTTTCTATTCTACTATAAATTCTAAAGATGAATAATTCATAAAATTACCACTAAAATTAATTTAATCAGTATAATAAAATATTATGATCAATATCATTGGAATTTAAAATCGATTACTATAATCAATTTTTAGAATAAATTGTTGAAGTGACTTAACTAGAATAATTCTCCCTAACTATGAACTATTATACCATTCACCCAGATCAAAACTCAATACTCACATAGATCAAAATCTATGTATATTCTCCATTTCTCATTTAAAATATGGTAACGATCACTTCATACATAAAAAAAAAAACTTACAAATCACTTTATACATAGAAAAACTTACAATCACTTCTACAACAAGGCATAATAAATCAGACTTTAACTTCTAATTCGTGGATCTTCAACAATAGCGGGTGCACCAAAGCTATTACCAACATCAACAAAAGTTGGAAGTACACCAGTTATCAACTCATGTCAATAAGCTAGTAAAATAATCTTATAAGCCTATGAGAAAGAATTGTTACCAACATGATCAACGATGTGTGGTTCAATGACTTGATGATATGTTATATCGAACGGGAGATATTCAAGTCAGTTGATGATGTTGATATTATTCAAACATTCATCGCAAATTTGTGTTGAGTTTTTTTAATGATGCTTCTCTCGATATCCCAACATATGAAAATATAATATGGTTTATAAAAAAAAACTTTACATTTTTTATTTTGATCACATGTATTATTTTTCAAAAATCGCGACTTTTATAATAATATAATAATTAAGAGTAATCAGTGTTTATTTTCTTTAAGTATTTCACATACATATAAGATTTAGTATAAAAAATTTGTCAACGTATCCTAGCCGTATCGTATTCTAAATTTAAAAAAATTCGCGTATCCACGTACCCGTATCATATCCTACCTGCACTCGTATCTGTATCCGGGCTTCATAGAATTCAACTCAGAATCCCTAAAAAAATATATATATATATAATTCAACTCACAATGCTGAGATAATTAAACCATCATTTTACATCCAAAATATATCTTTTCTTGTGTAAATTTTTAGACATGTTTACATGAAAGAAGAGAAAAGAAATCAATGTCCTAATAACACAAAAGAAGCGATCCTACAGTACAACTACAAACACACTTGGCACTCCTGTCACTTCTATTCATAGGATAAAATATTGCACATTTTGTCCCCACGCTTTGTAATGGACATTTTTTTTCTATTTTGAGAGAATCTCAAAGTATACATTCTATGAGTACCAGCAAGTTTATTCAAGAAAGATACTAATAAAATTGCAAAGTTTATTCATTCAATTCAGAATCAAAATTAAGAGAAAGAAGAAAACGGTCAAATTTGAAATCCAACCAAGAGTGGTAAAATTTTTGCTGGAACAGAGAATTTTTGACTAAAAAATGTCTGATGAGGTAAATAATCAAACTTTATAAAAAATCATTTTATACTGAAAATAGACATAAACAAATACAAAATAACTATAGCCTCATCTATCTCTTCTTTGCAATTCGCATTTTTTTTATGCAATTACTTTCAATTTCTCTGTAAAACCCTAATTTCGATCCCATTTCCTCTTTCTCTCTCTAAAACCCAATTTTATCTCTCTAACGAACAAATTTCGAAATCCGATTTGTTGCTCGATTTATTCATCCACTTTCAATTTCCCTGAAATTCCGAATTAGATCGAAAGGTGGTTTTGAATTGAATTAGGGTTTGAATTGAGGTGATTCAAGGCTGGCGGGTATTGAGGTGAAGTAAATGGCGGATCCGCCTGGTATCCGCCACCATAAAAATTGCTTGAATTGCGGTGTTGTTACCATTGATTGTTGTTGGATTGCGGTGAAAAGTGAAGAATGCTGAACGTGCTGCGTGTGCATCTTCCTTCTGATATTCCCATTGTAGGCTGTGAGCTCACGCCTTATGTGCTCTTACGCCGGCCTGACAAGACTGTTACAACCGACGATGTCTCCGAATCCGCTCCTTTAGATGGTCATTTTTTGCGCTATAAGTGGTCAGTGTTTCTCAATTCATTTCCCTCTTTTAAGCCCTGTTTGGATAAATAACTTAATTGCATAAGCACTTATCATAAATCATAAATAAAATAAAGTCAAAATGTTTTTCATATAAGCTATAAGAAGATATGAAGAGTTGTGTGATTGATAAGCTCAGATAAGTTAATCTGAACATATCCTTAAGTTATGTTTGTTTTTTCTATTGTCATTTTGTCTAATGTGGATATTCAATTTTCAATTTTGGTGACTTTGGGTAGTTAATTCAGTTGTTTTTGCTTATGTTATAAAAAAAATATCCAGTATCTATCAGCTTATCAGGTTTTTCTTGCGGAGTGATACTTTGAGCTTCAATATGTTTGTTGAAACAGTACAATCAAATTTATTTATTTATTTATTTATTTTCCCCCATGTTATTAATTTAGTTTTGTTTGCATTGTTAATGCCAGTATTATTATTTTTTTGGATAACAGAAGCTCGAGCTAAGATTGTAGTTTCTGGACTATTTCCTGTGTAATCTATATTTTGTTACCTTCTACTTTACTTTTCTTTGGAAGCTATTTTGCATCAGCTTTGCTAATTCATGCGATCATTCAAATATTCTCCTGTGTGTACTCCACTGGCTAATGCAGTTTTGCATGGTTTTATTCACATTCATGTCCCAGGTCTTATCCTTTGCAGTATTAGCGTGCACATGATTTTATTATTCACATATATCGAAATTCAAGTATGTGTTGTACATATTATTGTTTCTCAATAAATCACGTGTCATTTAAATTTTAGCCATAAACACCAACAGGATATGGTATTTCTCTTTCACTGATATCATCGCGGAGAGTGGAGATGGATATTTTCGTTTTGGTTTGTACAAATGGGATTGGTTATAAGTTCTCCTAAAGTTTTTATATTGTTTTTGAACTGTAAAATGAATCCTACATTTTCTGCTAGGTATGGTTGATCATTTGAATTGTCGTTTTTTGAATGTAATTAAACACAATATAAAGCATAAATAAAGTCCAGCTATACTACAAAAACGGTATGGGGTATGCTTTCTATGTAATCAATGATTCAGCATGCTTGTTGGGTGACATCAGCTTTTTCTGGTCCTTCATGAAATTTAGACATAGATAATTATTGAAGATTATGGCATTATGGGTCAAAATTTGGACTAGTGTTGCAAGAAATTTAATTAGCAGATAAAGTTGGTTACTTAAATAATTGCTTATGATTATTTTGATTATGTTCAAGACCAATTTGATCCAGAATACCTTGTGTAATTTTCCTGTTGATCTGTTATAAAAGTTGAACTTCTTACGTCTCCTATTTAACAATATCATTTGATTTGGTAGGTATCGTGTACAGAGTGATAAAAAGGTTGCTGTTTGTAGTGTGCATCCATCCGAGCAGGCCACATTGCAGTGCCTAGGTTGTCTTAAGGCTAAAATACCTGTTTCCAAAAGTTACCATTGCAGTCCAAAGTGTTTCTCAGATGCATGGCAGCACCACCGAGTCTTACATGACCGTGCTGCAAGCGCAGTTAATGAAAATGGAAATGAGGAGGAGGAGGTATTTGGGAGATTTAATAATTCTGGGTCTGGGTCAATCAATACCAGCTTATCCTCGTCTGCTTCTAGTGCTAACCTGACAAATGGGTCTGCAACTGTGTATCCTACAACTGTTTCACAACGAAATGGCGGTGAAACTTGGTTTGAAGTTGGACGATCAAAGACATATACCCCATCAGCCGATGACGTTGGTCATGTCCTTAAATTTGAGTGTGTTGTAGTTGATGCAGAGACAAAACTTACCGTGGGGCACACAAACACTATACTAACTTCACGGGTCATTCCAGCTCCCTCACCTATCCCTCGCCAACTGATACCTGTTGACGCGATGGGTAGTTTGGATGTGGATGGGCGTATAACATCATCAGGAACTTTTACTGTTTTATCATACAACATATTGTCTGATTCATATGCCTCAAATGATCTATACAATTACTGCCCTTCATGGGCTCTATCCTGGCCGTATCGCAGACAAAACTTGTTACGAGAAATAGTTGGTTACCGTGCCGATATTATTTGTCTCCAGGAGGTATATAAATGTTATTTGTCTATGGTTTTATTGTTGAGAAACTTAAATTAATAAGTGTGCTGATATTCAACTCATCTTATTCAAGATATTTCTGGGTTGATGTTGAATAAAAAACATCTGTTTTATTGTTCCATATGAGATTGATAGTCCCCTATTAATTAAAAGAGTGTATTTTAGACAAAATAAGAGGACTTAAAGGGAAATCAATAACTGTAACAGCTATCATTGAGGCAGCAACAGGAGTTATTTAGAAGAGTGGAAGTTAGTTACTTGAAAAGGATAAATAGGAGTCAGTTAGTAGTGAGAAAACAGTTTGCTGTATTTCATATTGTGTAGGCGAGAAAAGGCCTCTCAAATGTTTTAGAGTGTAGATTCTCATTTTATGTGTGCTCTCATTTTTTACTCTGGTTTAGTTCTTGCCCCATTGATGCTCAACCATTTCTTGTGAACAGTAAGTAATTCAATTTAGTGAATTACCAGTCTTAACATAGATGTTTTTGGATCGCAAAAGCTTGACTGATGTTGCCTTTGGTATATTTGAGCCTGTCTAATTTCCTTTTCCTTTTAAAATCATAGGTGGATTCTTTTGGGCTGTGGTATTGTGGTGGGATGATCCAGTTAACCCTAGTCATTTTGTGATAGAATACATTTCTTCCCCCGTTAATCTAACTCAACTAAATTCTTCGTATTTGTATGTTGCATCGTATATTCTAATAGGCTCTCTATCAGCTAACATGCATTCTGTTTGCTCTCAGGTTCAAAGTGATCATTATGATGAATTTTTCGCTCCTGAACTGGACAAACATGGCTATCACGGTCTTTACAAGAGAAAAACAAACGAGGTTGTTGTTACAGTATTCTGATTTCTTATAGTTTTAAACTCACAAGTTTTAAATACTTTTTTATATTAATGTATTTATGGTGGGTTCACAGGTATATAATGGCAACATAAATACAATTGATGGTTGTGCAACATTTTTCCGTAGAGACAGATTCTCACATGTGAAGAAATATGAGGTTGGAATTTGGTTTTGTGTGCAGTAGTACTTGTAAGTTTGTGCACTATAATTATTGTTTGCTTGCTTGCAGGTTGAGTTTAATAAGGCTGCACAGTCTTTAACAGATGCCATGATTCCAACCACTCAGAAGAAAATTGCCTTGAATCGGCTGGTTAAGGTAGCTTATTTTACCAAATATTGCACTTATGTTTTCTGAAAGTCATTGCTTCTTGGAACCTGTACTTACAAAGTTTTCTTTAAATTTTTAGGATAATGTCGCACTAATAGTTGTTTTAGAAGCAAAAGTTAACAATCAGCCTGTTGATAATCCAGGGAAAAGACAACTTCTGTGTGTGGTATAGTCATGTCTACTCTTGCCTTCAAGGCCCACAATTTGTGATACTGTATTTTATATCTACATTGCATATGAGTTCAATTTTTTTTTCCATTTTCCTGTTTTTAGTTGTACCATGTATTATCTTTTGAATGATATGCCCTTTTCTACTGTCATGCTTCGTGAACATTCTTTTCTTGTGTATTGTCAGTAAAGGTTGTCATTTACAATAGAAATGATGACTATTCTGCCAACTTATGAGGTGTATGCTTGTTTTTCTTCAAAAAAATTCTAAAGAGATAACACTATATGTGTGGTTCAAGTATTTAAAAAATCATTATTCATATATTCGTCATTTGAAGATGTTGTAATTCTCATCTCTCCATGCTTTTTTCTTTTGTTGGTTTAGATTAAAACCTTTTTATCGGTGATATAAATATCTATTATTAACTCTCATGTTGCTTGTGGGCTTTAGGCAAATACACATGTAAATGTCCACCAAGATTTAAAGGATGTCAAGCTCTGGCAGGTAAGTCATTTCTTTTACTTGTTATTTCTGACCGGTGTGTTTATTTTGAATGCAACACGTGTTAATTTACTACCCTTTTTAGGTGCACACTCTCTTGAAAGGATTGGAGAAAATTGCCGTCAGTGCAGACATTCCAATGCTGGTTTGTGGAGATTTCAATTCAGTTCCGGGAAGGTTTGATCGCTTCTCTTTTTCAATACTTTTGTTCTGCAAGAGTTTCTTATCAGAAATCTGTTTTTAAAGGTTATGTTTTGACTTTGTTGTAGTGCTCCTCATGCACTTCTTGCAATGGGCAAGGTAGACCCATCCCACCCTGATTTAGCAGTTGACCCACTCAACATATTGCGTCCTCATAGCAAATTGATTCACCAGTTGCCACTGGTAATGTATAGCAAAACTTGGAATAGTTTGTCTAATATTATGTACTTTTTCCAGGTCTCCCACTGTAATTGTGCTCTTTCCTCAATTTTTGGTCCTGATTTTATATTCATTGGTTGTGGGTTGTTGGTTAATTACATTTTCAGGTCAGTGCTTATTCTTCGTTTGCAAGAACGGTTGGTCTTGGATATGAGCAGCATAAGCGGAGAATGGATAGCTCAACAAACGAACCTTTATTTACAAATGTCACTAGAGATTTTATTGGCTCTCTTGATTATATATTTTACACAGGTGAGCTATCTTGCAACATCATCTCATTTGATCAGTTCAACATCCTATTTGCCTTTTATTTAGTGAATTTTTTGTTTTTCAGCGGATTCATTGGTTGTGGAGTCATTATTAGAGTTATTGGATGAGGAGAGTTTGAGGAAAGACACAGCACTACCTTCTCCTGAATGGTCCTCAGATCATATAGCTCTCTTAGCTGAGTTTCGCTGCTGCAAAAATAAACCCAGGCGATGACTCTTAACTAATAAGGTACCATTATTCCTCCTCTTCCCATATAATCTCATTTTTGTATATACCTTTGTATTATATATGCTTTATTTGCATTGGTTTTTCAAAGGTCAAATTCTCACTTACCAATCCTTTTATGGAGAGATCTGTTTTAGCATTCATATTTTTATGTTATCATTTGATGGACGCCTTATTGGTTTAAAGCGTTTTTGTACATGGTTGTTAGATCAGGATATGAACTGTGAATTGGAAGGCCAATTTTTCCAATTGAGTCAAAATGTATCATGAATCATACTATGCATGATTATTTACACCAGTATTATGTAACCTTTTGCTGCAAGATTGCACTTTACCGAAGTGCTGGTGGTTTGTGTTTGTTTCTGTCTTTGGTTTAGTTTTGCTTTAATATCCCATTGGACAGGGCTTGAGTCGTTTTTTTTTTTTTTGTATGCCTGGATGGCAAGATGCTTCAGTTCGTTATTGATGACAGGCTCTTGATTTTTGTAGGACAGATCCAGTGACACGTAAAGACAAAATGTCGAAAGAAGCATCTCGTTGATAAGTTATTGTTGTAAAAGTAGTGGCAGATCATGCCTTTGTCTTTTTCTCAGGTATCTCCATGTGGGGTTCCCTGCAATGATCTGCTTTGTATTATGCCACCTTTGTTTTATAGAAAAAAATGATAATGCCTTACTGATATGCCTCCTTCACCCACCCCCTCCCCAATCTATTTATTTCCTTATTAACTAAAAATTTCTTCTTATACTTTCACTAGCTCAGTACATGTAGCGATTTGCTAGTGATCCCATCCTCAAGCCAGTCCGATTGTGCGGCTGATGAGCTTAGGGCATTAGTATCTCCAATAATTGCAGTGATAATCTTCAGTTACATTCTTTTGTACCTGCTATGTTCATCACTAAGATATCAACATTGAAATGCTATACTGATATTTTTTTTGGGGTGAACTACTGATATTTAAATGCACTGAAATACTTACCAATACAGGGTGAGTTTTCTATTTTGGCATAAAATATCTTCACAACATTGATTTTATTATCTCTTCGAATGCTTTGTTACAAAGGAAATTACAAGTCTAGTACCTGAATTTTCCACACTGCCTCTAAAATGGCAATATTGATGGCAAATGAAAATTTGCTCCATGTTCTGTGAAAGATTCATTTACATGTTTTCTAGCTATGATGTGATTTGTTGGGATTACCTGTAAAATTTAAAGAACTCATTATTGCCATAAAGTATTTTTTTATTGTCGTTGAGGGAAATGTTGTTAGATTGTCAAAGATGCTCCAGTTACAGCTACTACCGAAAAAGCAGAATTACTTCTGTAATGTTCCAATTATCATCTTTTGAGGGACTTTTTTTTTTCCTTGAATGGCAAATGTTAGTAGCTAGTTTGTTAGATTAATATTTACTCCTTTGTCTGGGTTTCAACCCAGGATCTCCAACCCCTTTTCCCAATAGAGCTACCAAACCTCCTCAATTGCACGTCATCCAATTGTAAGTTGCATATTAATATTATTCAGTTTCTTTCAGAATTGGGACGTATTAGTTTATATCATCACAGATGCTAATGAAAATTGTTATCTAGTAATAGTACTCATTATATTGAGAAGTGACATCTGATTAATATTTGAAACTGTTACGTTCTTTGGGCACAAGAGTTTATGTTTTGGATGGAACACAAAACACTATACTTTTAAGATGCTAGAACATTGTTTCAAATTCTAATGGTGATCCCCTTAAGAGTGGTATCTCATGGTCCTACGTATCCTCAAGATGAAGACAGTGAACTCATTAATGTCTGTTTGACAAATACAAGCGGATACAAATGGTTGTTTCACAACTTAACTCTTATTTTTTTCGAAATAGCATTGATTACATCACCAGCTGAGACTGTGATGATATGGAGATCCTGCACTTTCTGCTGGACGATGCCACTGTACATAAATGTGTGAACAATATATGTACTGTGAACGATTGAAATTATTAAAGTGGGATAGAATGGTGATGATAACAAAGAATGACTTGGTTTAAGTGGTAAGAAGAGACTTAGATTTTTTAAGTAATGAGAGATTTGATTTATGACTCTTGTGTATGGAGTAAATTAAATTGGGAGGGGGAAAACCACTTCGTGTGTTTCAACGGAGATTGTCATTTTTTAACGATGGTGGAAATTTTATGCTATGAACACATTGTAACCAAAAGAAGAATGATGATGACAAAATAACCTCACTATATTCTACAGACAGTGTTGGGAATTAATGTTCGTTGGTGGAGATATTTTATTTAGTGTCATACATGTCATGGAGATTTTCCCCAACGGAAAAACTTTGTGGTTAATAAAATCGAAGCTAAAGACATGCATGCTTATTAACTTTTTTTTTTTAATGATTTTTAGTACCGTGGTAAATGAATGTTTGGTTACAACACTTTCAAATTAGCTAGAGTATTTGATTTATACACATTATAACTACTACTAATAATAGTAATAAGCATTACTCTTATTTATAGACGTTATTATAACTACTAATAATAATAGTAATAAGCATTACTCTTATTTATACACATTATAACTACTACTAATAAAAAGAGTAGCGATAATATTACTCATTACTCTGATATATAATAGAGAATTACTTTTCCCACCCTATATCTTCCCTCGCGCGCTTTCTTTTTTTCAAAATTACCATTCGGAATGGTGTTTTCTTTTGTTAAAGGGTGAAAAAATGAGTAACGGATTTTTCCGGATTTTGTAATCCGGAAACTTCAAAAAATAGGGCGCGTTACATGATGTTTTCGGATTACATAATCCGGAAACCCCCTAAACACCCTTTTTAAGGTAAAATAGTTCGGATTATATAATGGATAGTCATTTTAGGGACAATATTAATCTTCCTAACTCTGATCCTTATGTTTTGGGTCATTGTTACATGTTCTTAGTTAAAAACCGGGTTTTCGGGCTACTTGATCGGATTGCTCCGAAATTTTCCCAGAAAATCAGAAAAAATTCAAGGACCATGACTCCCTTAGAAGGAACTTCTTGTGGGACTCCGCCCCTCAAAATCTAAAATTCCATCGTTTAGACCCATTTTTCATTTTTTTTAATTTTTCATATTCTCAGAAAAATCCGAAAAAATTTGCATTAGTTTTATTTGATTTTTAGAATTTTTTGGTGCTATTTTTATATTTTTATGATTTTATTTGATAGGTTTTTAGCATTTTTTTACTTAGTTTTTTTTGTTGTTTTTAAAAGCAAAACTCAAAACTGTTGAAATGTGAGAGAGTCTAATGGCTGATTATACATAAGAATTGTCCGGATTATAAAATATGAAATAGTAAACATGAATCTGGATTTTAAAATCCGGAATGCACAAAGGCATTTTTGGAAATTTTACAGGGCGCATGAGAAGGTCATAGGGTGGGAAAAGTAATTGTCTATATAATATGGGCGACTCTAATGTGCACTTCATAAAGGAGGTCCAATGGTGAACATTGTAATTCACCTATTATAGTGTGTGTTTAGTATGGCGACGGTGAGAATTGATTTTAACATAATTGAGTTTAAGAGAATTGATTTTGATTAAAAGTTAGTTAGATATGAATTGATTTTTGTTTGGATAAACTTATTTAAAAGTGATTCTTATGAGTGGATGTTGTTTGGATAGTTTGAATCAAAATTGATTTTGAATGTGAAATGACCAAATTAACCTTTTAATTGTATTTTAAAGTAAACACCTCTTTTTCATTAGATAATTATTTCAACTTATCATAAATGGATTTTATTGCTTAAAAATTTCATTTTAAAATAATATTAATTTATAAGATTATTAATTTTTTTTATCAATTGGGTGATTTTTTAATACAATATAAGCTTCAAAACATGTAATAAAAAACATCCATTATAAACGAACAGTGAACCGTAATAAATAAAATGCATACCTACCACACAAAAAAATTGAACAGTGCATTAGATATTTTTTTTTAGGGGACATTAAATATATTATATTTGTAAAAAAATAAGAATTCATATATAATATTATTTTAAGTTAAGATAATGGGTCAGTTGGCACTGTTGCAACACAGAAAGAACATGAGCGTTCGCCGCAAGGGAATAACGAGAAGCTCAAGCACAAGCATTATGGTTCTTTGTCGTTTGATTTAAGTTAATTTATTATGTTTTTTTCCTCTTCTCTTTGTTTCACTTTTGGAGTAAAAGTTGGCTTCGGAGGGGGCAAACATGAGAAATTAGGATATATTTGTTTTATCTGTCGTTTATGAAAAGTTTTTTTGGAAGAATCGATTCTGACCAAACGCATAAGCTATGAATCTGAGCTTCAGAGAAAACTGACGTTTTGAAGCAAAACCACGTTTTACAAACTCACTTTTTCATTCATCCAAACAACGTGAAAAATTGAAAAACGCAGTTTAGGAACAAAAAACCATGTTTGGGAGCTGAAAACGTGGGGCCAAACACACACATAGTAGGTTAACATGCCTTTTCTTTTCAAATATAATCTTTAAAAAAAAACACTTTTTTTGAAGAAAAAAAAAAATACTTAACAAACTACTACATTATTAAATAAATAGAAATATGGAGTCAACTCAAAATATCGTGCATGCTTGATTTTTTTTTTTTGGGGGACTGCTAATTGAGTGAAGGGAAAATGGTGTAAATGGTATAAAATGGTGTAAATTTGAGAGATCGTACAATTCTAAAACTTAGGGGACCAACAATGCAATTAAGTCTAATAATTTTTTTTGTTGACAAAATTATGTCTAATGCATATTAGTAATCTTTTTCTGACAGAATATATTTAGTAGTTATGAAGTCTTTTTAAGGATATAAAGTATATTTTTTTCATTAAGTTAGTCTGTATAAATATCTGCATCAATGTTTAGTTTTTAATTTGGTGATTTTGGAGACAACATTGATTAGATTTTTTTCAACTAAAACCACAAAACTAGAGACTAACACAATGATGGATTTTTTTTTTGGCAAGAATTTAACTTAATAATAGAATATTTTATATGAATTAAACAGCATTATAAAGATAAAAGAAAAGTTTTTTAAAGAAAAAAATATAATAGAAGAAAAAACACAGCAGCAAGGAGAATGAAAATATCATGATTTGGGTTACTTGTTTGGATGGAAATAGATCATTTATTCAAGCCAAAGCCAAGCAAGTAACCCATCTATTGTTGAAGCTGTTAGGGTGCACATTTTTGTATTATTAAAAGAATTGGATAAGTAACTAAGAATCACACTCTTCTTCAAAAATAAAAGAAATTCCAATAGCATGCAGTGCTACGGTGGGTTCTATTCTACATGAACATTATTAGAGATGCCAATGTTCAAAGAAGAATAGCTCATGACAACTGCACTTTTATACTAGGAGAACCTAAAAAAGAGCAATATATTATATAAACTAAATCATAGCAACAAATATGTGAATGAGGAAGGACCAAACTTTGCCTGGATTAACCCTGTATGCCACTAAGTGCTAAGATATAATTGGATTTGGAGGGTCTTCACTTCATCTTCTCATTCTCATCATTTGCGATTACTGTTATGCAGTTTATGCGCAGATGCGCATATGTAGTAGTACATCAGAGCATCTCTCCCTTGCTATGACATACTAGTTAGTCTGTGTATGTATATATTAAAAATGTTTGGTGGACACTCCGTTGGGTGTATACACGTTGATGGAAAATGATGTCGATATATAATAGGATGGAAGATATAGAGATAAAATGAGGTGTTAAATGACTAGACAAATTTCAATACTGATATAATTCTAATGCAATTTAGCTATGTTTGTCTTGTATCTCAAAATAGTTTGGTAGGACATATACCAACTAATATACTGTTGTTGAAATACATTTGTTAATTATTAGAAAGATTCTAAAGACAGAAGATCTCTTACAATTATATATATACATATATGTAACTAGCACATGTCACTTCATCTATGCATGCATAATCAAATTAAATCCATACGAAAAAACAAGGGGGGACAGGGACAGGGGTTTCTCCATCTGCATTGTTGGGGGGCAATGGTGTTATAAATTCGGACATTCAAGTTATTTATTTGTATGAATAATTATGTTCTGATGAATATCAATTACTTTTTGCTTACACTTTTTCTCTGCATTTACATGTCAATTAAACAGTAGTGTGAGACGACAATATATATAGGACTACATGCAAGACAACTGTTGTAAGTCCTTTTGAACATGAGGATTTTAAATTACAACGATGATATTTATACATCTCATATTTTAAAATTTATTGAACATTTCATCTTAGCTCTTAACTTATCATATTATCAATATATTGCATCTATAACATCATTATCTTTATTTTTTGAATAAACCAAAATGAGATTATATTAACACAACGAAAGCGACCCCCCCTACATAAGGTATGCTAAAGGAGGCCAACTAGAGTTTTTAGAAAGTTAACAAAGCCAAAACAAAAGGAAGCTTCCGCACAAAAACGAAAAATTACATAGAGACACACATACACAATAAAGGATGACGCCACCACTTATGGTAAGTGTAGGCAAAATTAATCGTTTTTGCCCTGAGCCAATTAAAAG
This sequence comes from Medicago truncatula, assembly GCF_003473485.1. Taxonomy (NCBI): domain Eukaryota; kingdom Viridiplantae; phylum Streptophyta; class Magnoliopsida; order Fabales; family Fabaceae; genus Medicago; species Medicago truncatula. The sequence continues at coordinate 50,757,890 of NC_053048.1, forward strand.
AAAGTAACTTAACTTGATCGATCAACTTATGTAAGTGCAAGACATTGTTGTTGAAAATCCGATTATTTATTTCCTTCCAAATCATCCAAACACAAGAGAGCCAAATGAGATTTAGGAATGGATGAGTATGGCGAGGAAACCCTCCTAATTGAGCAAACTGGTAACATCATTATCTTTATCTTTTCTATCTTTTAAAGTGTATACACTCATATGGAGGGTCCATCAAACATTTTTTTCATTAAATTGAGTTAAGCATGTTTGTGAGTTTGGAGGCGAAGGGAGGAGAAAGTTTTGGGAAAATTGAAGAAGCAAATGGAATAAATAGATGACATTAGGAGGGAAGGGCTTTGTGGGTTAATTTTTTTTCATAATACAAAACCTTCATCATTTGGGGTAACTAAAAAGTTGTATTGGAGGAATGTTTTGGATTGTTTATACGAATTCTTTAAATTTAATCTATGTTTTTATAATATTATTAATATTAAAAATATATGAAGCATAATCGTTAGTTTATCATTCTCTAAAAAGATACTCATTCAAAAAAATGTGAAACATTTCTCCATTTTTCTCTATATTTTCCATCCTCCAAAGCAATTTCTTCCCCTCCAAACTCCCGTTTGCAAGTTTGGAGGGGAAGTGAGGGGAAGGCTTGAGAAAAAAGGAATGAGCAAGTGAAAGAAATAGAGGAAAATGGGAGGGGAGGGTTTTGTGGTTAACTTTTCTTCATAATACAAAACTCTCCTCATTTGGGAGAACTCAAAAATTGTATTAAAGGAGGATTTTGTGGGGTTTGTATGAATTCTTCAAATTTAATTTATGTAATTATAATATTTTTAAAATTAAAAATATAATAACCATATGCATTAATTTATTATTCTCTAAAAAACTACTATTTGAAATTATTTAAAAAAAAAATATCTCCATTTTTCCTCATATTGTCCACCGCTCAAAGTCTTCACTTCCTCTCTTCACCAAACTCTCAAACAAAAACTTTAGAGTTTAATTTAAGGGTTAATAGTGTTTTTCACCCCTGTAATATATGTTATTTTCGGTTTTCGCCCCTATAAAATTTTCGGTTTGATTTGCACCCTCGTAAAAATTTTATTTTCCAGAAAACACCCTTAATAGGCCATTCAAAAACCAAAATTTCTTGAAAAAAGTTTCTGAAAATGGCCTATTAGGGGTGTTTTCCGGAAAATAAAAATTTTACGAGGGTGCAAATCAAACCGAAAATTTTATAGAGGCGAAAACCAGAAATGACATATATTACACGGGGTGCGGTTATGGTGCATAAGGAAATCCTTATGCATCCTGCATAAATCCAGAAATGATTTTGGAGTACAACTCACAGAAACCATTTCCACAGCAAAATGGTTTTGGCATAATTTTATGGAGGGTGTTGGAAATTCTTATGCAGGGTGCTAGAAATCATTAAGTACATCTAATGATTTTGGAAGAACTCACAGAAACCATTTTTAAATTTATGCAGGGTGCATAAAAACTTTATCATTTCAACGATGGATTGTGCGATCAATTGATAATAATTTTCTATTAGTGCATAAATGTTAAATTTAAGATAGTTACACCGTTCCCGGAAAAAAAGTTAATTACACCTCTAATAACTTTTTTTTTAGGGTCCTCTAATAACTTTATACAGAATAAAAATTTATGAATTCAACCGTTGAGTCATGTTGTATCATCTTGATAATCTTACATATAAACTTTTAAATAATTTAAGATTGTCTAATTATAGTAGGATCAAATGACATCAAGGTATCAAATTAAATTTGACATCAAATTCTAGCTATTAATACAGTTTTAATCTAACGGTTCCCATCGACTCATTAAATGCTCACATGCTTAATCAAATTATCCATATTTTAATATTAGAATTAACTCAGTTGATTGGACAATACATCAAATATGCAATGCAAGGTCTGGCCATTATAAAAAAAAATTACTTTAAAAAATTCTCTGATTCTAAAGAATAAACAAAAATTTCAAGTGTGATCTGAAAAGGTTCAAATTTCTTAATAAAAATATCCTCAAAATCACAAAAAAAAAAAAATAAATAAATAAATAAAAAATAAAAACGCACAACTGCAGAAGTATTAATTTTCCTCTGTTCTTTTACTTTTCTTATACTATTTTCTAGTGTATAAAAATACATGCAACCAAAATTGCATCATTGCTTTTTTAAATTATTAGTTTGTGTACCATATAGGTTTAAATCCTTTTTGTCTCACATAATAATATTTCTAACTCTCATAATGTGCATCCATTGACTTTTTTCCTAAAGAATTGCAGGTTCATATTCAAGTTGCATCATATCAAATGTTTATGTAGCTTTTCCCAAAAAAAATGTTCATGTAGCTATCATATGAATTTGAACTACTGTTGATTTTGATCTTCTGATATCAAATTAACCGTAAAGATTATTTTAAAAAAAATGTAATGTGATTCAATCCATCTGAAATCAATTAGAAAAATGAATTATGTGTGTATTAAAACATTATTCTTTTAAAATGTACGGAATCAGAGTAGTGAAAAAAGATATGTTCAGAGTTATGGCCCTTGTACTTTTTGTTTGCACCATTTAAAGGAAAACCAAGTCATGAAAGCATAATTGGTGAACATATGTATATATGTCGCAAAGGATCAGCCAACTCATCTGTTTGTCCTCACATCAACTAACATGTGAGGTGTGTTCACGGGTTGAGTTGAGTTGAGTTGAGTTGAGTGGGTTTAAAATTGCTCTTTAGAGATGTAGAATTGTCCATCGCCACTTTGAACTTTTGAAAATACTTCAAACACAAGTAATTATCATTTGTTGTTGAATGGTAGTTAACTTAACTACGGTCTTTGTGCCATTCAGTCCACCTCTTGGGAATGGTTTACGAGCAAGCTATTTGTTACTGCTCTGTAAATACGGTTTCACCATCTAATTATAGTTAACTTTCGTTAAGGCATTTTCAAAAATTTAAGGTATTTGTGAACAATTGTTAGATGTTTAAAGAGCATTTTTCGAGTGGGTTTTGACCCACCATGTTAGCCAATCCAATCAAATTTTGTAAGTTTGAGTTGTCAAATTTTATAATATTTTTTGTATCAAACCTGAATCAGTCCAACATGCTAATGAGTGGGTTGATTCGGATTCGATCAATTGTTGATCATTACACATGATTTTGTTTTTCAAAATTGTCCAAAAATATATAATTAAATAATATTTTATTTCATAAATTTTTAGCACTCACAACTAATTTTATAGTATAAAATTTTAACACTCAAATTTGTTTAATTTTTTTTAAAATTAATACATAAAAATCTTAAATTATATTAATAAAGTTATCAATTCTTTTGAACGTATTGGATTATGTGTTTGAAATCATAAATTCGTTATCCAAATTAAACCTTTATAAGCAATAAAATCAATGTTATTTATTTTTGAGAAATGTTATTTAAATAATAATTTGTGAATAATGAAATTTGACAGCTTTACAAAATATTAAGGCAGTTCACCTGCAATTTTTTTGAGAGGTTCGCATCTTTTGTGATTGATTCAATTGAAGTGTTAAATTTGATGAATAAAGGGGTTTGCTACAATAGACCCACTTCATTTTGTGAAGATCCATTTTAGCAAGCAACACCCTTTTCTTTGGACTAAAATACCCAATTTTTCCTTTTTGAAAAAATCAAAACTCGTGGACAAAAGAGTAATTTACGCTTCAAGAGTTCAATTCTTGTTTATTTGACTATTACTTTTCTCACCCTAAGCCTTTCCTCGCGCGCCCTATCTTTTTCCAATTTTACCCCTAGTTCGGATTTCGTTTTCCGGATTGCATTGTTAGAATTTTGCAGATGTTTCTGGATTTGAAAGTCCGAAATAATATTTTACCATAACTTTTGCAATTTTAATCTTCAAAGTTCGTAAAATAAAATAAAAAAACAGAAATAAAAAGATACAAACATAAAAACAACTGATTTTATTAATATATGAACAATACATTACAATAATTTTTAAGCTTTTTAAGATTATTACATAAGATCCTAAATCTATTTCTACTCTTAACTTATTACATAAGCAATACCGATGGCTCCAGCCACCTGTGGAGAGGAAAGAGGGGGGAGGAAAGAATATGGCGGGGAAGAAGAAACCAATGTTGCCTGATATGACATACCAGTAGCTTTGGTGTTGGTGGGGAGACAGAGGGGGCACAGGGGCCTCTAACAAGAGACCATGATGGTCAAAATTTGTCTAAACATTTATATACATTAAAAGAGACTCAAAACCATATAAAACTTGACCCAAAACATTATTTTAGAAAATCATAAAAAAAAAAAAAAAAACAACATCTCATAACAAAAACAACAACAATCAGAAGTGAATTCATCAACAACAACATTATACTTCACCAATTTTGAGCAAAAACTCAAGTATACATATATACATAACTTGACCATATAAATTCATCATCAACAACTTAATTAACATCAAATTCACATACCCAAACATTGCATCAAAACATAAGCACAGATTTCACCAATTAAATCCACAATAATCACTTTATACAAATAGGCACTTATGGGTAGAAGTAGAAAAAGAGATTATACAAAAGATTATGAATGAAATCTAACTCTAATTTCTATAACATCAAAACTAACAACAACTACAAGGTTAAACCCTTTTTCATAATTATACAACTCATTATTAGAGAAAGCTAGTCCCACCCTTACCTTAGGTTAGATGATCGCAAGGTTCTACCGCTTTCTCTTCTCTGACTCTTCTCTTCTCTTGGTTTCTCTCTTTTCTCCTAAGAATTGTTTTCACGTATTCTGTTTCTCTATTCCTAACCTCTCTTTTTATAAACCTAACATATTATCCCTTATTCCAAATCTACCCCTCACATCTCAATATTCTAATGGTGGCTTACCCCCCTGTAATATAAGTCATTTTTAGTTTTCCCCCCTGTAAAATATTTTTTTTGATTTACCCCCCTGTAAAATATATTTTTTTGGAATACCCCCCTAATAGGTCATAAAAAAACGACTTTATTTGCAGAATTTTTTCATTTTTTTATGACCTATTAGGGGGGTATTCCAAAAAAAATAAAAATTACAGGGTGGTAAATCAAAAAAAATATTTTACAGGGGGAAAACAAAAAATGACATATATTACAGGGGGGGTAAAGTACCATTAACCCTATAAAGCATTTCTATAACAAATAACAAATATATCTCTACCCCCCAAATAACAAATATATTTCTACACCAAATAACAAATATATTTCTACACCAGATAACATATATATTATACTAATAAATACCAACATATAACATAACAAAATATCACTCATCAAAATAAATCAACTAAATTATAAAAAGACATCTAAACTCAATAAAATAAATAAATAATAAAATAGGGTGTTGCAACTCTACCACCCTTAAAAGAATTTTGTCCTCGAAATTCAAAGTACAAGAGAAAAATGAATTTAATTATTGCTTAAATATCTTAAACTATGTATAACAAAATAGTAACTTCAAACATTACACTAAAACCACATTAAAGTTAGTCAGTCAAACATGATCACATAATAAAACATAACCATTAATTAGAAAAACACAACGACAATATTCAACTGTCATACGACACAAACGACTCAACTACTTGGCCGGACGGACCGACCTGCTCTGATACCAATTGTAACACCCTGTTTTCCCAACTTGAAATTTTTTACATAATAAGCAGAGTATTCAACTTAAACAGGATGTCACACTACTTTAAAAGATAAATAGAGTATAATTACTATTTATTTAAACATCTTTCATCAATAATTCAAATTACATTGCACCGGACAAAACATTTCATTATTCAACAAAATGGCACTACGACCTCAACATAAACAACTTATTAAAATTCCATTATAGGTGGTTCATCAACATAATTCATAAATATACGTAACAAATGGAATACAATGCAAAGATCTACATCCCGTTACGTACCAGAGCGACCCTAAGACGACGCGTGAGAGAGTCAACTCACATCAACAGCTAGTTCTGGTTATCTGCACGTTACCCACGTAAAGGCAACATTCAAACAGAATGGGTGATATTTCACATTCAATAATAATAAGCATATAATTCTTTAAAAGAATTTAACAACATATAACATTTGTTCATCATTAGTAAAACTAATAAACAATAATTTAAGTTAGAAAATTTATCAACACAATGCAACAACAAATCATCATCAACAATGGTTCACATAATTTCTCAATAACAACTCATTAATTATTTCGACAACTTGACGACACGACGACAACACCGACAACTCGACATCAACGACAACAACATCAACTTGACAATGCAACGACAACGACTTAAACATGCATGTGGTACCAATTAGAGCATCAAGCCCCCAACTTATAGAGCACAAAAGGGCTCAGAGGGCATCAAGCCCTCAACTTAATATGAATGATTATACATTCAACAGGGCATCAAACCCTCAACTTTAATGAGTATGCAAGGAAGGACTCAGCAACCAACAACTTTAACAACTTAGACAACTTCAACAAATTAGACAACTTGCAACTTAGATAACTTCAACAACTTAGACAACTTTATCGACATCGACAACAACTTACAACTTTAACGACATTGACGACAACAGTGGCAACGACAACAACGACGACTTCGCATCATAATTCATCAATTATGAACAACATCATATTCATCAACATATACTTTCATATAATACTTCATCAATCATGAACAACATCATATAACATCATATTCATCAACATATACATTCATATAATAATTCATCAATCATGAACAACATCATAGGACATCATATTCATTAACATATACATTCATATAATAATTCATCAATCATGAACAACATCATATAAAATCTTATTCATCAACATATACATTCATATAATAATTCATCAATCAAATCAACCGTCAACTCAACCACAAAGACACGAGGAGGGTGGTCGGGGTTGAATATCGATGTCCATTGTCCGACTCAGTCAAATCTCTTCGCTTCAGCCGGATGAAACTCAAGAACGACGATGTGCGAACGATGTTCTCTGCCTTTGGTCAGCACAGTACAAGAGGACCGATTGAGTTGGACGCTTCGTTGGTTGGATCTGCTGAACAAATTCTGAAAAGTTTGCACCGGACCAGGAACTACGAAGAGATATGGGCTCTGCTGAAGGAATAAGTTAGTTTAAATGATTCGTGATAATGTGCTATGTTTTACTTAATTGTGTATTTTATGTTGTTTTAATTGCGTGTTAGTTATGTGTTGTTGAATTAAGTTGTTGCATTATGTGTTTTGAATAATATATATATTATTAAAACTTTCATTATGTTTTAATTTACGTCAAATATGTTTATTTATTCGATAAAATAACCAAAGATATGATTTTTGGATTACGAAATTCGGATTTGCCTAGGGCGTATGTGTGTTCCGAAAAACGAAATCCCGAATACCTCAGCATAAGATTCTTTTGTATGGACCACATTGCACCAGGAGTTTATGTGATCCACAACATCCAAGGACCTCTATAAATACATCCTCTCCGGTTTTTAGCTTCAACACCATCAAAACACACAAACACAACAAAGAATACCATGCAAATTTTTGTCATTAAGCTGAGGATCTTCCTCACGTTGTCGCAAATAGATGAGTTAGCTCTCTGTTTGGCGGCGTGATGAAGATCTACTGCATGCTGTCAAAAATACAAACAAGCACACCAAATAGACCATGCAAATTTTTGTCATTGTGCTGATGATCTTTCTCATGCTGTTTTAAATATATAGATCTTTATATAACAGTATGATGAAGATCCTCAACATGCTGTAAAAAATATATAGATACTCCTTGATACATAGATAACTCAAAAATATCAAGAGGTTGCTATGAGTTAGATCCTGTTGTCTGTCAAATGAATATGTCATTTGGCAAGGCAACATGATCTAACTCAAAGAAATCCTCTTGGAAACATCTTCCCAAAAGATTCATCATTTATGTTATTATGGTTTTTTTAACTGTTTATTTGTCTTATGTTGCTTCAATTTATGTTATGTACCTTTGTTCTATTTTTTTTTTCCAAGGCATTTGCAACAAAAACGATCCAAATAAAAGGGTCTGATGCAATTCGGACTTTAAAATCTGGAATAGCTTCATGCATTCCGGATTATAAAATCCGGAAATCCTGAGTAACATTTTGGCCCGTGACGTTTCACCAAAGGTTATGCCGGTTAGTGAAGTTTTAATACGTTTTTTGGACGGTTTTGAATGAAAAACATGTTTTCCTTGACTTCCAAATTACCTATGACTTGTTTTAGGCTATAAAAAGGCTTGGATCTTCAAAAATTTCTTTCATTCTTCTTCACCCTCCTTTCTTACATTTTCTTTAAAAAAAATTAGTTTTTTAGGTAGATTTTAGGAGTGTTAGTGGTGTCATGGTCATTGTTGACCGCTCATACGACCCCTGCAATTGCATTGCAGCTTATGTGGGGGTTGTATAACGGTCAACAAAGATCCTTGACATTAAAGAAAGACACAAAATATTCATATCGTATTTGTCCGGATTATATATTCCGGAAACACTAACAATCTAGTCCAGATTACGTAATCCGAACCAGGGGTATTTTCAGTCCCCTTCATTCTATTGGTTCCCATTTTTTGTGCTTTCTCTCCGATTTCTTCAAATCATACGCAGCAGTTGTCTGGTTAAAAAGAAAATCTCAAATATTATTTTCTAATTTTTGTTAACACAGTGATTTCTTATTCTTTTCTTCCAATAGTGCTCACCAAGGCTGTTCAAAGGAGTATTGTATGATGGTTTTTGGTTATGATGCTTTCAACAATAAAAGACACGGATACAATTCTTTGTGGTTTGGATTACTTTTCTTGTTGGTCAGAAAAATTAATTTAAGGAGTAGTATAATTTTTGTTGAAGTCAAAGGTGATTGTTTTTGAGAATTGTGAAAAAAAAAAAATTAATGTCACTCTATATTTTCAATACAAATTTAATTTTTTTCTCTCAACTTTATCCTTAATAATTCTTATTTCCTTTTATAGTTCTTTAACTTTGTTAGCATAACCTTTAACTTATCATCGTTGACCATAAAAGAAATGTCAATGTTAATTTAATGGCAAATTCTATGGTACACTCAAAAATTTGAGTGTATTGGTACACCCAATCAACAAATTAATAGTTAAATGTGTTATTTTTTGAAGAGAAAATTTTTTTCCCATCACCTATAATTATAATAATTAAATCTTATTAACCAAAAACGTCTACGAAATAAAATTTAATTTTTCTGAGTTTTTAGTACTCATAATAGAGAATTTTGATTATTTTTTACAATAAAATGTAAAAAAAAATTAGTATGATTTTTATAGACAATGAAATGACGTTTTTTCTTATGAAATGACATTTTCTAAAATATAAATATCAATAAATAGCTCTTTATTCCATAAAAATAATAGTTAATTTAAAGATTTTTGAAGTAGGAGTACCGGTACACCTTAATTTGCAGGTGTCCCGTAGAAGTTCCCTAATTTAATTCTTGATTTAGAATTCCACGATGTGTCTTAGAGAGGGATTATGCAATTTGTCATCTCCACCGGTGCAATTTGAGCGAGAGGCAGAAAGAGAAAGGAAAGGAACCAATGGAAGAGAGAGAACGTGTGTGGTGTGAGAGAGATTAAAAGATTGAGAGAGTAATCATGTGTGCTAAGACTATTATAAAATCAGTGTATTTCATTTGATCAAGGTGAGTTGTGATTCCACGAAGGGTTTAGTTTCACACAAGGGTTTGAGTGGTGGTCTTCTGAGTAAAAAAGAAAAAGAAAGAGAATAGAGGGTTTTTTTTTTTAGAGAGGCTGGTGAGTGAGGGTTTTGAAAAATTGAATTACCAATTTGAAAAAGGATAAGTGATACAAGGCAAAATGGCAGGTGAATTTTTTGTTAATGTATCATATCATCTTTAATAGTAGTAAATTAAAAAGAGTTGCTAAACGTAATTCACGTGTACATGTGCATGCAAGGTTGATTTGTGTGTGAGTGAATAATGATGGATTGAGAAAGTGAGGGGAAAAATGGCTTAGGGTTTAATTGTATTTTTAAACTCTAATTGAGAGCTTAGAGCGGAGGGGAAGAGAGAGTTTGAAAAAAAAGAAAGAAATAAATGGAAAGAAAAGAATATATAATTTTAGGAGGAGAGTTTGATGGACTTAGTTTTCTTCGGAATACAGAATTCTCCTTATAATACAAACAAAACTAAAAGTATATTAATCATAAACATTCTTTTATCATTCATTAGAAGGAAAAAAAAAGTCTCAATTTTTTGAAAAATTTCTCTATTTTTTTCTCCAATCGTATCCCTCCAAAACGCTTCCTTCCTCTCCAAACTTCAAAACAAAGTCTTAGACAAATCAGAGATAGGGAGGCCATAATCAATTGGATCCTAAAGAAAACAGATACTGTATTATAGCCGTTAACTAATAGAGCAATAGGAATCCATGCACTTTGAATGATGATCTCTCACATCTTAACAAGCTATCAAAGCAAATAATTACAATTTTAGGCTATGTCCCTTTCTTTTATTCTTTTTTTTTTGTTGCAAATCGATAATCCCTTTCGAAGCTCGTAGTAGTATTTTTACGCAAGTTTTTAATAGTTTAACCAACAACCGAAACCAAATACAAAAAATTAACCGCCAACACCAAAATCAACACAAAAAATGCAACATATTTCTTAAAAAAAAAATACAACATAGCTTCCTTACAATGGATGAAACCAAAACGAGATCCAGACTCTTATTATCCGTTAGTCGTACCAAAATTCTTAAAAAAACGTATCACATTCTCTTCCTCAACTGAGTCAACATAAACACCCGAAAAAATTCTTTACTTCGACATTTATTTGGATTCGACCACCAATTGGCCCTCGGTCTTTTGAAGAATACCCAAACAAATTAAAAATTTGAGTTTAAAAACTCACCCTCAGTCTCAAACTAAAAGTGATCGGTCCATCAGATTTCATAAAAAAAGGCACTAATTTTTATATTTACTTAGTTTAAAGACTAGATTAAAAAGAGAGTGGTAGTTTAAGAACTATTTTGATGGTTTATTCTAATTTAACATTATTTTTCGTTATATTATAATTGATAAGAACAACAACAGTTGTAGTTTTAAGCTTAAGCTTACAATGGATTTGAACACCTCACCTTAGCTGACAGCCATTGACCATTCAGTTTAGTATGGCGCCAAACAGATCGATTTTGGAGTCCTCTGGCCATTGTCTTTTCATGTATATCAAATATCCTTCCAACAGGTATTTGATAGCAACCTTTTAGAATTTAACTTTTCAGCATTGCAGCATGACTCCTCAAAAAAAATGCAGCATGAAGATTTATATTGGACAGTATTTTTATTTCTTTAATTATGAAAATGGCCCAATCCTTCTAACAATATTTGATAGTAACCCTTTAGTATTCAACTTCTCAAAATGAAATAATAAATCGATAAAAACAAGCTTTGCTGGGACACCGAAATTTGGACTTTTTTAAATAGTTGACAAAGTTTATTAGATTTGATTAATTGATTAATATATATTAAATATTGCAATTTATTAATCATCATTGAACTTCATAATCCTGAGTTTTTATTATAATTAACCACGATTTTCAAGTGTTTAAATAAAAATAACTATTAATTCCCCTAAAAAAACAACTAGCATTAGTAATTTTTTGGTCAAATGCATCGTTTCAAAAGTCCTTTAAGTTTTTCATTTTTTTTAAAATGGTCCTTTAAGTTTCAAAAGTCCCAAACAAGTCCTTTTAGTTTTTGAATCGTTTCAAACAAGTCCTATTGTAGATAGCATAATTGGTAATTGCTTCCTTGAACTCATCTTTGGTACTAAATCTGACTCCTAACATCCACTTAAAATTAGTCATCTTTTGAGGCAGGACAAATGGTGGATAATGCTCTTTGTTGCTATCATCTGAATCATCACCATCATCCTCTAAAAGAATTTGTTTTAAACGATTCAAAAATTAAAAGGACTTGTTTTGGGCTTTTGAAACTTAAAGGACCACTTTGAGACTTTTGAAATTTAGAGGACGACTTGAAAAAAACGAAAAACTTAAAGAACCTTTAGATGCATTTGACCTAATTTTTTTCCATAGCTGTCTGATGGTACCATAAATTTTGTTATTGCTGTCTTTTTTTTTTTTGGTAGTGGTCGGAGTTTAAACTCCGACCTATACATTGTCCCAATCAACTGAGTTAAGCTCACGAGGACTTATTGTTATCTTTATATACAAGACTCCGTTAACTATTTAAAATCATGACAATGAAGGAAGAATAATATTAAATTTATTAGTATTTTATAAATTTGCATTTTAAGAGAAAAAATTAATTTGTTATCATACTACTTAATATTCACTGTGAGTTTGGTAAAAGAAATATTTATTGTGATAAAAACGTATGAATAAAATTAAATAAATATTTTGGATGAATAGTAGTAATATTAAGTTTGATTCTCAGCCTAAATTATGTATTTGGCTGAACATGAACTTTACTTGGCATTTCTTTTTTGTTCCCAAACGTCCTAACGATTTCTACAAAAAAGTAAGAAAGAAGCCTCTTTTTCTACCCACTACGTTGAATCTTCTTGCATGCATATATTGCGGTGCACAGCACCAAAAGCATTGTTTGGAAGCAAGTGGGTCAACACGTAGGAACTCTTGTTTTCTATGACTTTGACAAACTAGGAACCTGTCTCAACAAGTGGTACGTATTTTTTTTTTTTTTTTTTTTTTTTTATCTTAGATGAAGTGGTAATCCACTGAAATTAAAACTCACATACAACTGTGAGGTTCCGGGTTCGAACCCAGGTCACGACGTCCGGCCTTGCAATTTCGGCATTTGCCAGTTGAACTAGGACTTCTGGACCAAGTGGTACGTATTTAACTTTCTTAAAACATTTTCACTTCAATTCAATTGTTATCGTTACTAAATAAAGTTAATTTGAGAAAAGTAGTCTCTATGATTAGCCACAAAAATACATTATTTATTTCTTTTAGAAGACAAATGGAAAACATCGGAGGCAACGAAAAACAGCTGCTAGGTTCAACGCACATTTAGAACCTCCCCCCCTCCTTGCGCGGAAACGGCATAAAATAATGTATGTAAAGGAAATAATATTTATGATTTTTGAATTCTTTAAAAGGTGGCATTTCACATCGAAAAGTTTAATCTTTTTCCAGCATGGGACAGTTAATTTTTATGATGAGATTAAAGAGGAACACTGATTTTACTATAGTATAACTATACTATATTATTTTACTTGTCTTCAACCTCTCATCCATGATAACAACATAAAGAATTCTTCCAACCTCACCAATCAAAATTCTTTCACCCTGCAACTATCCTCCTAGGTATATTAATTCTTTCACCCCATCACTTTTTTAAAAAATTCCTTCTTTTTCAATTTCATCGACCAAAACAATAAACCCATTTGAATTTTATGCGAGATTATAATGATGGAATCTATTGGGTTTTAATTTTGCAACTAACTAAAGTTGCAAAGACAAAGATATAACCTTCGACATGCAATTCTTCTTCAAGCTTAGTGATTTCTAGCAACAAAATACCATGAAAATAACCCATAAAAAAATAAAATTTCAGCACCATTACACAGAGAAACCAAAACTCCCTTCACCTTCTCATGATGTTTCGAATTAGTTTGCACCCAAATTCCTCATATTGAGATTTTATTTTCTGGGTTGCACCAAAAGTTCAGTGACTTTGAAGAATTTTGATTGGTGAAGTTGGAAGAATTCTTTGGGTTGTTATCATGGATGAGAGGTTGAAGACAAGTAAAATAATATAGTGTGGTTAGACTATGTAAGATCAGTGTTCCTCTTTAATCTCACCATAAAAATTAACTGTCCCATGGTGGGAAAAGATTAACCTTTTTCATGTGAAATGCCACCTCTTTTGAAATGTTTGATATATAATTGTTTCCTTCCATCTTTAAACACGTCACAATGTGTTTCGATGCATTGTTTGTTTTGGATTCTTGTATGAACCCTCACGACTTTATCCTTTATAAAAACGTCTCGTTGAATTTAGGAGTATGTGTTATGTATAAAGTTTCATTTGCCTCAATTTCATAATCAATATAAACTTTAAGATGTACTATAATGATAATTGATTTTGATTGCAGGTTTATTCTTTTACATTAGTAAACGTATTTGTTTTTTTTTTTTTTGACAAGAAAATAAAATAAAATAAACAAATATGTATTTGTTTATATATGCAAATTGTTCATACGAATATGAGTTTTGGTCTTTGATTCTATAATTTTTACCTTTTGTAGTTCTTGCAAATATACTTTTTTTTTTTTGTCATTATTTTGTTTTAGTCCACGTAAAATTCATTTATATTGAACAAAATTTTTATAATCTAAACATATTTAACTAAATGATTAAATTCAGATGGTAACTAAATTTCATCTAAGAACACAAATTTAATTTAATTTTAAAAAAAATTCTTAACCAAATTTTATTTACTTTAAGACTAAACTTCAAATTACTAAAAGTTCATTCTCAAAAAAATAGCACCGTAACTGTAGTAAAATTTCAGCACTCAAGATACCATAAAATTCAACCAAATCTAACACACCTTATGGTTGCCATGAAATTCAACTAATTCTAGGACCACATACCACCATACCATATTCCAACCGAATCCATTTATGGCTCAAAATAAAGCCACTTTTCTTTTTCTCAAGAAAATTAAAAAAAATCAACCCTGTTTTATTTTTTTAGAATAAGAAAATTGAATTAATGCAAATAGCATAATAATTTCATAATAATCTAAATTTAGATTCAGTCAAGCCAGCCAGCTTACTATTTCTGTTTCAACCAACGTTTCTCGTTTCTTTCTTCTTTCATTTCTTTCTTGTTTTCTAGTATTCTGTTTCTCTCTTCTCTTCTGCTATCACAGAGAGAAGAGAGATAATAACAAGAACAAAAATGGAAAATTCATCACTTTGGCAAGGTGCGATTCTTGGTGGAATTCTCTTCTGGCTTCTCTCTTCTTCATACCTCAATCTCACTCTCAAACTTCGATCTTTCCTTCAACCTTTCGTCACTCACTATGTTCAATCCGGAACCCCAATTCTCCTCCAGATCCAGGTAACAAAAACAGAGCGCACCATAATTTTATTCTCTTAAAAATTTCATATTTTCGATGTTTTTGTTGTAAATGCTGACTTTTTTTTTTTTTTTTTTTAAATTTTTGGGTTATGCAGAGTTACAGGGCTGGATATCTTGATGCTATTTTTTCTGGCTTGTCTTGTGTTGTTTCTGTGCCATTTTACACTGCTTTTATCCCTATGTTATTCTGGGTATGTATAATTTGATGATATTATACAAAATTTTGAGTAAAAAACTGTAAATTTATTGGAATTTGGCTTCTGTGTAGAGTGGTCATGGTCAATTGGCTAGGCAGATGACGTTGTTGATGGCGTTTTGTGATTATATAGGGAACTGTATAAAGGTGTGTATGTTTGTTTTGAATCAGAATTTGATTCAACACTTTGTTTAGTCGTTACAAGTTGTTGTATTTGTTGTCTGTGGACTCAAGGTGTTTGTTGTTTTGTCGCACTAAAGGATGTGGTTTCAGCACCAAGACCTGCATCCCCACCTGTGAGGAGAGTAACTGCTACAAAAGATGAGGAAGAGAATGCTTTGGAATATGGATTGCCTTCTTCTCACACACTTAATACAGTTTGCTTATCTGGGTAATTCATTTTTTTATGCTTGTGAAATTGGCTTCTGCATCGTAATTTTTTGAGAAATTATCTTATTTAACTCTTTAGACATCTACAGGTTCATAAATAGTTTTCCGTAAGTGAATAACGACAAATTTATTTTAATTGAAAAGTTTCCATGGACCTAAGCCTAGGCATTTCAGATATTTTTTATTCTAATAATTTTGTTAGAGTTTAGAGCGAGCGAGTTTTGAGTTGTGTTCTTAAAGCTGCTTGCTTATAGTGGGGTTGTTGTTGGGTTGTTAGTTATGTACTCTGACCAAATAATTGATTAGGTGTGCATGCCTTACAATCCAAGTTACATGATTTAGCTTCATATTTCTTATCTATTTTCCGGGCCAACTAAGAAGGATTGGAAAATTAAATAAGTAAAAACATGGTAATGCATTTGCGATCATATATTTTATGTTTCTCCGATCATCAGCTTAAATTGATTAGAAATGAGAAAGATGAAACATTTGCTTTCAATTCTCTGTGTTTATCATTAATATATGTTTTTCCTTGGAATGGATGTTTATCAGCTACCTTTTGCACTATGTCCTGACTCATACCCAAATTCAAGGTGCCTATATTACTTACTTTGGAGTTTCCCTTGCTTGCTTGTTTGTGGCCCTTGTTGGTTTAGGTAGGCTTTTTTATTACTTCTTATCTGTTAGTGGATCTCTACTTTTGGCCTATTGCAAAACAGACAATGAAAATTGTTTGTTATTTTTTGTAGGAAGAATTTATCTCGGTATGCACAGTTTGATTGATGTTGTTGCTGGCCTATTTATTGGACTCGGAATCCTTGGACTTTGGCTTACAGTTGATGAATGCATAGACAGTTTCGTGATCTCAGGGCAAAACGGTATTCCTCTAAATGAATATTTCAGCACATGCTGCTCGCTCATGCTCATAATGTAGAAATTGAATTAGATTATATTTGTTACTAATTTCTCAAGGTTTTCAGAATTTTTGTTACTAATCTCAACAGATTGTTTTTCCTTGTATTCTAACTTATCTTAATGTGTTTTGGTTGCAGTTACAACTTTTTGGGCTGCTTTCAGCTTCCTACTGCTCTTTGCTTATCCAACTCCTGAACTTCCAACTCCAAGTTTTGAGTTTCACACTGCTTTCAATGGTGTTGCATTGGGAATTGTAAGTAATTTCTCATCTTTTAATGTCATCGAAGTGTATTTCATCTTACTTCTTTTATCATGAATGAATATACTCTAGTTTATATAATCTCGTAATTGTATAGGGTTATACATACCGAGTGAGAACAGAATTTTGTAATGTAGCACTTGAGTAGAGTCATAGACAAAAAGAGGACATCAAATTCTGAACGTTTCTAGGGCTTGAGCTGCATCTGACTAGTTTCGAACAGTGACATTTGAAGTGAATGTGCTTCATGTAAATTCATGCAGCGCAGCTGTAAAGTGAACACATCAAGTGCCTGGCGACAAACTATAGAGCATTAAAGATCCATATTAATCTTGAGCATGTTAGTTACAATTTGATATGCTTGAGGATCAATGTTAAGCAAGTGTTGTCTAACAGCGGTGCTATAGTGCTATAGCATACCGGATTTTGATGAATCCTCTACAAAAACCACAATGCTATCCTAGTTTTGCTATTAGGGCAATAACAGCCGCTGTTCAAGTTTCTGCTAATGCTTGCTGATGTAGTGACTAGTGACAATAGCGTCTAGCTGAATTAGTCTCAGGTTGTTTGTTGATTCACAGCAATAAGACCATCAAGTCACTCCCCTGAATATTTGTCAATTCACAAATATTTCCTGAGCAATTTTGTTACTTGTACTGTATATGTATTAATTTAATTGCAAATTGCGAATGTTCTTCAGGTTTCTGGGGTACAGCAAACATACCATCAGTTTCACCACAACACTGTTCCTCGTTTGTTCTCTTCAGAACTGACAGTGCTTGTATTCACGGGAAGAGTGCTCTTAGGAATACCTACGATTCTAATCGTGAAATTCTGCAGTAAGACACTTGCAAAATGGACAATTCCCGTGGTAGCAAACACATTGGGCGTCCCAATAAAATCAACCACCTATATCCCCACATTGAATGGGGCTAAGACTGGAGAAAAGTCAAAGGCTTTCGATGTTGATACCGGAATTAGATTTCTCCAATATGCAGGTCTTGCATGGTCTGTGGTCGACCTAGTGCCATCTATTTTTTCATACACGAACCTGTGATGTGCAGATTTACCTCTATTTTATTTAATTTTTGTACAGAGAGGTACATATAATGTATCATACAAGAACACTAGATGTCTAGATCATTTCCACCCAGTGAAATTTCATCTCGATGAGAATTCACTGAAGGCTGGTTTTGTTTTTACAAGTAGGTTTAACATAATCCATCGAAGATGTTCTTCAATCTTCACGCACCATACGAACTAAGCAATAAACAAGTAGCCTTCGATTGGAATTGGACTAGTATTTCAAACATCCTATGTTTATGTTTAAATTTGCATATTTTTATTCTTCACGCAAGGATTTTTCCAATTCAAAATCAAACACTAATAGAGAGCAACCAGAATTATATTGTCAAAGTACGTGTATCAAATATTATTATTTTTTTGAGAGGAGGGTACGTGTATCATATCCAATGATGTTGGTGCACAGATAGATAATATTAATTTATTTTTTGTTTTTCATAAGTTACTTTCACAAAAGGTAATTCAATTCCAATCATGGTGGAAAAATAAATGAGTAAATAGTGAGTTACCTCTGAAATTGTAAGTTTCGTCAATTACCCCCCTGAAATTAACAAAACTTCAATTACTCCCTTGAAATTGCACAACGTTAATCAATTTACCCCCTACGTCAAATATTTATGTTAGTCAACATAACGTTTTCCAAATACCCCCTCTGAAGTTTTGCACTTATGTGCAAAATGCCCCCTAAACTTGAAAATTTATATTTTGTTTTCTTATCTTTAAAAGTGATTGCATTATCACTGAATTGTGGAGCTTGAAACGAAGAAAAAAATACAATATTAATAAGCAATCACATGCATGATGACAAACTAAACACACTCAACAATGAATACAAACACAACACATAAAGTTTGTGAATTGGTTTTCCTGGACAAGCCATGAGCGACAGTTAAGTGTCGTAGGGGAGAACAATAGTTAACTACCGCTCACACCAATAAACTGCAGTTAATTGTCGTTAAATGTAAAAAGGTAATTTCAAGATGTTTGAGAACATATCAGACTATCTAAAGAGCAATTTTTCAATTTTAAAGCTTTACCCTTGTAATTCGAAAGAACAAATGAAAGTGGTATTCCAAAGTTATAGTGAGTATAGTTAGATTGTTTCTTTTTTCACTCTAATAGTTTCTCACGCGTCCTACATGTTTTGGATTTTATAATATGAATTAGGTGCGAGAGTAGATATATCAAAGACAAGTCAGTCCACGTATTAGGTCTGATTTATCTTTAAAATACATACTCATTCTTCATCATATAATATCACTAGCTATATTTTTTAACTCGTGTAAAATTGTCAAAATGACATAATTTGGGAGGGGAATTAACTATTTCATGTTAACTCTAAATCATCTCCTTGTGTTTTTGTTTCTATGAAGTGTCTTTTTTTTTAAGAGCCGATGAAGTGTCACTAAATATATCATTAATTGAATGAACCTAATCATCAAAATTTATTTATTATTAAAAACGGAGGGAGTATGTATGTAAGCATTTTTCTTTTTGGTAGTGGTCGGAGTTTAAACTCCAACCTTGCCTATATTATGCATTTGTCGATTATGTAAGCATATTAAAGAGTAATGTAAGTGGTTTATAATTTGTAAAAAAAAATAAAAAATGCATAACTCTAACTCTATTATTATGCTGTGTACTCAAGTCCCATAGGACTCAAGACAGTTTTCATATTCATCAATTAAACCCTAACCCTAACTCTAACTCCAATCGAAGAAGATGATGATGAACAAATTCAAAACTGCAATGCTTCCATTTCAGAATCTCCAATTACAATTTCAATCTCGTGGCATAGCAAAAGTACGTTTAAAGTGGGTGAAAAACCGAAGCATTGATCACATAATCGACAAAGAAACCGATCTAAAAGCCGCTTCACTTCTCAAAGACGCTATCAAACGTTCCTCCACCTCTTTCCTCACCGCCAAAACCTTCTCCGATTGGCAAAAGCTTCTCGGCTTAACCGTCCCCGTTCTCCGTTTCATCCGCAGGTATCCTACTCTCTTTCACGAATTTCCTCACCCTCGTTGGAACTCTCTTCCTTGTTTCCGTTTAACCGATACAGCGCAATTGTTAGATTCTCAAGAACAATCTATTTACGCTGTTCACGAAAACGACATTGTTGAAAGATTTTCGAAGGTACTTATGATGATGAAATCAAGGACTGTTCCAATTCAGTCTCTTTATCCTCTTAAATTTGATTTAGGTTTACCAGATGCGTTTGAGAAAACTCTAATTCCTAAATATCCTGACAAATTTCAGTTTGTTAAGGCTGGTAATGGTGTTTCCGCTATTCGCCTTGTGGATTGGTGTGATGAATTTGCGGTCTCTGCTTTGCAGAAGAGTAATCAGTGTGAGAGTGAGAATGCGAGTGATCAGTATAGAGATTTTAAGAGAGGGAAAACTGCATTGGTTTTTCCGATGAGATTTCCGAGGGGTTATGGTGGGCAGAAGAAGGTTAGGTTTTGGATGGATGAGTTTCAGAAATTGCCTTATATTTCGCCGTATGCTGATAGTTCTAAGATTGATCCTAAAAGTGATTTGATGGAGAAACGCGTTGTTGGGGTTTTGCATGAGTTTTTGAGTTTGTGTTTGCATAAGAAAACCAAGAGGAATTACTTGAGAAGTTTGAGGGAGGAGTTGAATCTTCCTCATAAGTTTACTAGGATTTTTACTAGATATCCTGGGATATTTTATCTTTCGTTGAAGTGTAAAACAACTACGGTTACTCTAAGAGAAGGGTATGCGAGGGGGAAATTGGTGGATCCGCATCCTCTTGCTCGCCATAGAGATAAGTTTTACCATGTAATGAGGACGGGGCTTCTTTATCGTGGTGATGGATCCTTGAAACTTGGGGAAGATGCTTCTTTGATGCTTGATTCTGTGGAGAATGATGAAATGGGAGACGGAGATTCTGAGGAAGAGGTTGAAACAAGCGACGAATTTTGTGAGGGTGATGTTTCAGATTCAGATGATAGTGAATGAGGTTTTGTTTTCAATTATACCGAATTGTACTTTTTATACATATTGAGACAAGCAACATGGTGATTAGTTTGAAGAAATTATTTGCTCTCCACTTACCTGGTTAGTTGCTAGCTCTATTCCAAACTTGCAAGTAATTTTGAATATGATGGCTCTGTTATTAAGATCAAATTGTAACAATTATGAATTGGATAAGTTATTTGATCTGTCTTGCTAGGAACCGTGAAACATTCTTATAGTTTTCATTTTATACTTTGTTTTTTACTATTATACTGCTATAGGGTATGGTGCATTTGGGTGTGCTTCTTCTACTTGTTACTATTATTATGAACATAAAAAATTGAGGTCTGAAATCATTGATCAATTTACTGAAAGTACAGTTTGTGGAGTGAAAATCTCATTCTCCTCTTTAAAATTATAAATAGGTAGGAAAATTTGAGTAAAAAAAGATCAGGGAAAGCTTGATAATGATTTGCAAGTGTTTGTGAGCTTTATGTTGTTGATAAATAATTGAATGTGAGTTTAGACAAAATTTTGTACTCTGATGTCTGTTGTGCAATGTTATACCGATTCACATATGTTGAATGATTGGCTACACTGTTGCTATGAAATAATTAGTTTGTTTTCAGCAAATATTCACACCAACTAGGGATATCAATCTTCTTTAAAGTGAGAGTAAATATTCATGTTACTGTTGATCCTGTTTTTCTTGATGTTATCTGCAAAGCTTGAAATCTTTGCCTCAAGTTGGTGAATAGCATGACATTTAATTATTTAACTAATTGAGCATTGAGAATTAAAGAAAAAGTAAATTGGAATAGCCTCCTAATGTAATGTTTTGATTTTCTTTTATTTTCAGTTCAGAATTGAGAATTAAAGAAAAAGTAAATTGAAAGTTGCCCTGTTTTTAATGTTTTGTGCTTCTTGAGTTTGAATAGTAATTTGAGTCAACAAAGTTTGAATAGTAGCTAAGAATGGGAAACTGGGAATACAGGAATTGTGATTATACGAGTAATTAATGGTTAATTGATAGTAACGAGCTACCCCTCAGTTCCATAATATGACTTGTTTGACTATTTCAAACCAATAAAAAAAATGAATAATGTTATGTTGACTATTTCTAATTGCAATGTATATTAGATAGAGTCGACAATTATGATGATGAATATCTTACTGCATGTGTATTTATAAGTATGATATATATTGGAGGTTGTCCCACGATAGAATCAAAGAAGATCATTGAGAGATCTGTAATTGTTCATGACTGAACGTTATGAAGGTGTTTGATCCATATGGCCATGATCATGTAAGCGTATGAAGATTTTCGTTGTTGTTGTATGTTATGGTTTCAGAGAGTTTTTTGTTGGCTGCTAACTGACCAGCCTTCATTTGTATAGTGTGTTGAGACCAGCTTGTTTTGTGATACAAAGTGGGCACCAGTGGGTCCAACATATTCTTGAGGTACTTACGACATGTAAGCAGGCATCTGGCTGTGGGAGGGGAATAGGTTAGCTGGTGGAGTATCAAACCTAACAGCATCATTGGCCCAGCAGATGCGGATCAAGTACTGTCGTCTGTTTATTACTGTTTTGAGGGTTATAGGCTAATTTTTGTAAATATTCAAAGTTTTGAGGGTCAGCACAGTGTCAGGAATAAGAAGGAAACTGAGTGTAATAAAGCAAACCTCTATGGATTTTAGTTTTCATATAGTTGGATGAGAATTTTATGCTTTCTGTTATAAAGGCATAGTCTGTCTAAAGCTAGGACGTTTTGAATTTGTTATTTTTATTTTCCCTCAGATAATGATTTACTTCTATAATCCTTATGATCACCTTATTTTTATGCTTTCTGTTTTTATTGGTCTCTCTGATTATGACTTATTTTTAATGAATACATTACAACTTACAAGTCCCTTGGATAGAAACAAATTCTACATGTATATTAACGAAGAAAAGAAAGATGAAATTCTGAACCTATAATCAGTGTACAATGATATTGTTAGTTTGTTACTCCTTTAAAATGTGTGTATCATACGTGCACATCTTCAATCACTTGTAAGCTTAATTTCAATTAAATTCTAGCACATAGAAGGTTTGCAACTGTGATAGACGTTAGCTCCTAACTTATGAAGAAAGGTTTTATGCAACTATTGAATCAAATATAAACCAGTTTAAATTAGCATTTAGCACATGATTTTTGCAGCTGAGATAAGTTTTAGTCTATAATAATTTATGATAAAAAAAAAACCTCGCTAATTTACAGGGGTTTTGGATCAGTTAAATGAGAGAGTATATATAATAAAAATAAAAATAAAACTACATTTATTTTCTGCATGCGTTTAAAAAAATTATCCAAACTAACCCATAGTTTTTTTTATAAATGATCATGTGATTTGAGTCAATAACTAGTCCTTGAAGATCAGGACTGTTGATGAAAAGTGGGAAACAAAATAGCCTGCAAAAATCTCCTCTGAATTTTATGGTTTTTTATTGCTATTTTTGCAGCTTGGTTTATGCAAGATTGTAGGTTGTTTTGCTCTATTTGATTTAGCTCCCTTTTGCTACCCCTTGTTGTTTGATTATTATTTTGATTATATGTCTAATTCCTTTACATTTTTGCTATGTACCTTGTTTGACAAAATGATAGGTTCACGAGTTCTGGAATAGTCTCATCAATTTTTTACTTCTAATTTCCTGGAATAGTCTCATCAATTTTTTACTTCTAATTTCCATTTTATTGGGTATTTGCTGTGATTTTCTGTTTGGTGTACAACATATTGTCTCTACATCATTGAAGATCTTGACTCAATTTTTTCTTCCTTTTTTTCGCGATCATGTACTTGTCTAGTAAAATGGACATGCTTGTTTGATTTGTCGTCTATTAGGCGCAGAGCTATTGCCTGCTTGAGAAGGTCATGTTGTGTGGCGTGAACACAAGAAGTTGGACTTTGCAGAAAAGAGATGGTGGAGGATACTTAAGCTAGAGGAATCTGTGGCGTAGAGGTTTTGCGTGAGTTAAAAAATCCAGTCATAGTAGCTAAAACCTCGAAAGGGAGGATATAAAACATGATTTGAAAAAGAAGTTGACATGGAAACTCTACACTTTACTAGGTGTAATATTATGCGGTGGTTAATAGAACTCTACATCACCAATTAATTTTATGTGATAGCCATGTTGTTTTCATCAATTCTATGTACCTCATTTACTTTTTACACAATTATCATTCTAGGACATTCCTGTTCCGGGTTAGTTTTTCAAAAGTTTTGTTTACGTAGATTATTTATTGGAATAGGCTTCAGTAATCTGGATTCATTTATGAAAGCTTCCAATGATCTTAATTTCCTTTCACAGAAAGGAAAAAAAAAAAACATCAATGATCTTAATTTCGTGCACTGCATGTGCACATCACCGATTCCAGAACTTGTAATCCTGTATATACATACATAAAATGAAATAATGCAGCAAGTATTTCTGTATACACTTGCTGCTCATGTCAAGATGAAAAATGCTGCACCACAAATCGATTAAGAACTCCCTCATTATATATCTTTTCAGTTTGGATTCACCAAGCATTTCAGTTCCAATGTAAGTTATGACTCTTTCTTTACTCCGATCATTTTCTGAATCAAGCATTAGCTCATTTTCCTTCAACAAGACGTCCCTCTTGTCACTTGACTTGGTGTAGACTAACCCATCAGTTTATGAAGAGTGCATTGTAGTGCTGGCCTTGCCTCCTTTTCTGCTGACAATTTCCTAGATTCAGACATATTTGAGGAAAATCCAGTTTATTCATCTGTCTCCATTGAAGCTGCGATGGTACTAAAATATCTTTGAAGCAACAATGTTCCCTTAAACGTTGAGCTAGGACTGACGTTTGTGTTAACATATTCGCAACCATTCAAGGGATGAAATGGTTGTGTAAGAAAAATAGGATCTACTTAAGGAGAAGCTTTGAAAGAGGGAAAAATCATAATATAAGATGGGTTTTGCAGGTGAATAATCGTAATAGTTGACATGGGATTTTGATGGTAGATTGCTGCCACTAATAACTTCGCTTTGATGGTGAAGCTCATCAGATGGAAGACCTATAGTATTCAATGAAAATGGAACTAAATGACTTCTATTCTTCAGTGATGTAGAGTTCCGCCTTTTATATATGAGAAATCTGCAGGTTGTTGCTGCAGTTCTAAGCATTTATGACAAGTGACAAAAGGAGCTACACCTGCTACTGGCTTGTGATGTTGCATAGCCAAGTTCGGTTTCTCATTTAAGTATTTCCTCTATGTAGTAGCCCTATGCGTCTGAAAATTAGAATTTGTTTCACAAAAGCATTGTGGAGCTGAAGAGCAACAATCTTGCGCTTGATAGGACCTGTATAAATCTTCATGTTGGAAACGAACACGTAGTGACGAGTGACGGATATGCTGAGATATTCGAACATGGGTAACAAGAATGATCAACATTCAACACGATGTGCAAAACTTGTTGCATTAGCTTAAAAGGTATCCACGAGTATTTATGACATTGGTGCAACATGTTTCCATGATTACATCTTCCACTACCCCTAGAGTGATCAAGAGAATGAGAAAACCTTCCCTCATGAAGGTCTTGGCTATGGTATTGGTGCGCAGAACTATAGTTTCCCTTGTAAGATACACCAGTGGTTTGTCTTCTATTTATCTCCTCACTCATATATGAGTCTTTTTGTTCTTTTTGTTGATCCTGCAACTTATTAGCCATTCTCAAAAGTTTCATCTTCTCCTGGTCAGTGTCCTCAGGAGTCACGTGAAAGAAAGCTTGAGCTCTCATCAGCATTCCATTTTTTGGCCTGCAACTTTCATTGTGTGATTGATAACCACTTCGATGAAAAGACATTCTCGATGGAAACTCGTGATCTCTCCGTGATTTGTGTTGTCTAACATTTCGTTTTGATTCTTTCTGCTCTCTTTCATGATATGATTCTTTTCATGTGTCATATGTGATTGAGGTTGTTCTCCAAGATCACCGTATATGTAGCTATTAGCAAGGCCTTTACTGTTTTTGATCCTTCCCTCAGCAACGGTGTCAGCGTCTTGAAAGAATAATAAATAAATTGAGAGGAACTGTTTTAGACAGGTTAAATTTTTCCGCTTCGTGTTTAGTTTTTTTTCTTCCTTTTTACAAATCAATTTAGTCATTACAGTGGGATTTCCCCCCTCATTATAGTCTGATTCAAGTGTAAAATTTGTATATTCAATAGATTTGTTTTGACGAAAGCATAATTTATTCCCTAAATCAGTTGAAGACAAACTCTTTGGTTGATCCCAACTCCTACATATACATTTTTTTTATTAGCATGTATTTGTGGGAAGAAGGCTGGTTTTGTTTTTACAAGTAGGTTTAACATAATCCACCAGACGAAATAAGCAACACACAAGTAGCCTTCCATCGGACTAATCTTTCTGCTTTCCTTTACATTGCATATTTTTATTCTTCACCCGAGGATATTTCAGATTCAACTAGGGTAAAAACAAAACATTATCATGATCAAAAATAAAAACAAACACTAATAGAGAGAGCAATCAGAACTATATTGTCAAGTTTGGATGTGTGTATCATACCCAATGAAGTTAATGTACAAACATATGATTTATTTACCTTTTGTTTTTCATAAGCTCTTTTCACAAAAGGTAATTCGATTCCAATCATGGTCGAAAACTTAATGGGGCAGCTGTTCGGGTTGTGATTTAATATCATCTCGACGAGACATGGAATCTAATTTTATTTAAATTGTTTTAGATGATAGATGTCACGCCAAATTAGATTTTAACACATTTATGAAACATGGCTGATTGCAGTTTAAAATACTCAAATTCCATACCACTGCATAAGAATGTAAGTGAGTTGGTTCAAAGGATCGAAAAGTCCAGAACTCAAGCATCATACATTTAGTAACTGAACGTGAGTCAACAACTAAAAATAAAGGATAGAATACAGCTAAAAATTATGAATAACTTTAGCTAAGAGCTACTAATTAAATTAAACACACTTCATGCAACTTTTACTAAAAAATTGAGATAACATATCAATATCCACGAGTTAAAAAAATCCGGTCATAGTACCTAAAGCCTTGAAAGGGAGAGATATGAAACATGATTTGAAAAAAACATACAAAAAATATCCACATTTTGCTGGAATAGTACTTCCTTGTAGTCATATTCTTGACAACTTCTCCAGAAAGGGTGTCCAGCAATTTCTTGAGTGCAACAGATCGGTGGAATATTGTCTGCCTATTATACATCAATGCGGCCTTTGGACAACCACAATATCAATTGATATAAATGCCTACAGCAATCTCACCAACGAGGATCCACAACTACCTGAAATTAGACTGGAAGTAGAGTAACCACGATATACCAGTATGACATCCAGCAGCAGCTGCTTTACAGGAAGTAATCAGGCGTTCTTCGGGTGACATCAGGTTCTCCTCTCCTTGGAGCAGGTTCAAACTGCAAGCAATTCAAATTTGTGTACAGAAATCCAAGGGATGGAACTAAAACATTTTTACCAAACAATGTGGGCAAATTATGTTGAATAACAGAGAAACAGACCTGGATAAATGTGTGGCCCTTGCAATCATCAACCTCCAATATGGAAGCCATGTTCCCACATCGGTAACAGTAGTTAGGAGCACTAAAAATAGTAACCACCTTTTGTTCCTGTTTGAACAAAACAATGCACATGGTTAAAACTTCACCCCTGTAATTCTAAAGAGCAAATGAAAGATTATCATTCCATGAGAAGGACAATTACATGAGCCCAGTTAAATCCATCCATAACAAGCTGGTGAGCTCTAGCAATCAATTTAAGGCTGTTTGTGTGATTGAATTGTTCAGATATATCCTGAAAAAATGCATATTGGAATTGAAATTAAAATTAAAACTAAAACAATAATAGATTTCTAGTGCTTCAACAAAAAACTCAGTCATGTACAGAGTTGAGATTAAAGCAATGATTTTACCTGACCAAAGGTATATCCAGCACCACGAGGAGAAATCCCCCAACCACATCTGTCATCTGGGTCAGACCACAGTAGATCACACATAGGCCCTTCATGAGGAACCTCTTGAACACGATCAAAGTTCCTTATGTTATCGAGGGTCTCAATTGAAGGTGACAGTCCACCATGCAAACAAAATATTTCTGATTCAACCTGGAAGGGGCATTATAAGGCTTGTTTGTTGCTGTTGTTGATCAAAATTTTGTAACAAAACTTAACAATTTCTGATTTATTTGTCATGTCAAACTGAGGAAAGTTGTTCAATCAATCTAACATCATAAAGCATGATCAAGACAAAGCATGATCAAGACAATTATTTTCAATAGAACTAGTCACAACAGACATTCTGATTTTGGAAACTACAAAGACTCTGATGATAGATTTGTCAGAAAATCTTCATATCTTGAAATATAAAATAATCCATGGTTAAGCAAACTACATGTGTTTGTTGAAACTTACCACTTTGTATATTTAGGCCGTCATCACAATCACAAACTAGAAATCTACTACTTGCAAGTTCAATTTTTTTTTATTAATATTGAACAGAAAGAAATTGAGGCTAGTTTATCATTCGGAAAATATGTACAGATAAGATAAGCCATAAGACATGATGTAAGGAGCAATATTAGCATTCTTCAGGTATTAACTTCTTGAGGAAAAGAACAAGTGAGTGATAAAGATAGAAGACGCATGTAAGAGAAATGTACACACAGTTCTTTGAACAGCAAAAACAAAAGGTAAATGTTTATAATTTCAATTAATATTGGGAACAGAAACACAATTATTCCAAAAAATCCCTCAAATTTCCAAATTTTTAATTTTCATTATAACTTACATGAACTAACAAAACACTTCAAAATCTCGAACAAAAATACATAAATAGAGAGGGCATAAAGAACTAACCAATGCAGTCAATGGAAAAAAATCAAAGAGGTCTGTAAAGATCTTCCAGACATTAGCACTCCCATATCTGCAAATAAAGATTAAAAAAAGACAAACAAGATCATGAATGTGAAAAAATAATAGAGCAAGAAACTAGATGGTTTAAGCGCAAGAAACTAAACCTATAAGGTAACATCTATATGATCATCTGAATTCTGAACTCATAAAGCTGAGCCTAGCAAAGGATGTAATCCTTCCCTCAAAAGCAAAACTTTCTTATATTGGCTATTTTGAACATTACTTTTGAAAAGATAATTTATTTTAATTTCATATTGCATCATGAAGTGAGCATTTTGTCTAGGTTGTCCACAGTAAGTGCCAGGTCAAATCAAATATCTTTATTTGGTTCTCTCATTTCCAAAATAAATAGTATTCCATATTCTTTATTCTTAGGGGCAATAATAGGACAGGTTTTTATAGTTTTTACCGATGTTAACAAAAACAAAGGATGTTGTAATAAATAATATGATATTTTATACCATACGACTTCCTTGACATCATCACTAATATGTCATATCTTTCACTATATAATAAAACTGAAGAACTCAAACCAACAAACAAATCAAAAGGCTACATAACCACCAAATCATCAGCACAACTCAGATGCTCACCCCAGAACTCCAGTTCAGTACCATAAAATAATAAGAAACGAGGGAACAAATATCACAAGTTAAAATTCAATACGAGCATATTGCAATGGAAAATAAAAAGGATTTCCCTATAATTCACATTTAAAAAGAAGTTTATGACGCCAATAACACTACTAACAAATATGTACATTTGTATTCAGCAAAACGGACTTCATTTGGAAAAATTATGACATTATATGCCTAAGTTCTCTAGACAGAAGTATCTCATGTTTTGTTCTGTTTGACCTCCAAAGAAGGTGCGAAACTCACTTTCTTAGGCATTCGTCGTAAAATCCATATACTTGAGTAATCTGCATAAAAGAAAAATGACAAAAAAACAATTCAACAAATAATAAAAACCAATACAAGTCTTCAAATTAAAGCTGGCAATATTTAGTGATAACAATATAAAACAGAACTAAAAAGCATCCATGAATGGCTAAATTTTAAATCATTCAAGACTAAATAGTTACTATATAAGTTTTAGAAATAAATGCCATAAAGGAACTCAGGAGACATGAGCAACATAAAAATTTGAGTGAAGAGTGAAAACAAGAACCTGACGGCTTTCATGGTTTCCTCTAAGAATAGTAATTCGCTGAGGATATCGCACTTTCAGTGCCACGAGGAGCTGGATAGAATAACTAATTAGTACATATGATAATATAAGACATGTAATCAAAGGAAAATTTAGAAACAAAATGTATTAACAAAAATAAATATCAATGCCGGTTCATCATCAGTCAAAATCCCACCTCAAGAAAGAATACTTAGAGAAATAGGTCAACCCTATGGATGAATCTTTCTTATAAATGGAAAATAACGTGCTGTACCGGTCATTGATATTTAGTGAATACGAGAATTTTTCCAAACCTCAAATCATGATATGCAAAATTAAAACATCAGCCTTGAAATAGCTCAGATATTTGACTAAAATATATTCATTGCAGGTTTAAGATTTTATCAGAATATGAGCTGTTCATAACCACCACCCATGGTCCACCTCCACCCCCAATGGCCAAAATTGAATAAACTACCATTATCTGTTACTCACAAGTCAAAAAGTTTACGCAGACAACCTTGAAAATATGATTGTAAGATAATGTAAATGTCTAAACAATCTCAATGCACATGTTATCCTTATCCATATTTCATCTTTGTCGACCTTCTACATCTTAACACATTAAACAGACAACTGGACATTCTAAAACTATTCCCTCACTTATGTGCCTGTGTTAAAATAATTTGAAGGCAGTATCTGCCATTCGGTAAGGTTCCATTTTCAGTTTAATCCCCCGAGCAAAAGACGAATTAAATGAAGCTCAAAGTCACAGTTGCCCCGAACTTCATCAACTACCATTTGAAAACAATTTCCCACCTAATGTTTGGTCTCCCTATCACATGAATACCATAAAAAAATGCACCTCCAAAGAGGTCTTATGCAGAGAGAGTAAAGAACATATTTTCTGAAAAAACTGTTGGAAAGTGAAAGAAATAAAAAAAGAAAACAAGTTTCGCATGGTTGAACTTACTGTTACAGTCTCAACTGAATAATAACCCCGGTCCACATAATCACCCATAAACAAGTAGTTTGTATCTGGACACTGTAAACAAAACACACATTCAATATCTAAATGATTAGCAAATATATCATCCAGAAACTTGCAAAAAATTGCCTTATCATGTTATGTTACATTTTGCAAAATTGAAGACAGAATCTTGGGGTCATAGTGAAGTCAGTTACGTAATTTGTGCATTACTCCTCTATACCTCCAATGCACTTTAAGCCTCAAGCTTCTTTGACAGGTCTTAGTTGGTTAGTTAGTTAGTTAATATATTCCCCAACTGAAACAGAAGATTGATTACAAATATAATTTCAAAGTCGGAAATTATACCTTCCCTCCAATTCGAAATAATTCAGCAAGATCGTGAAACTGCCCATGAATATCGCCACAGATTGTCACAGGACTTTTCACAGGCTGTAGTAAAGAAGATACCAAAAGAAAAAAGAATTAATGTTTTCTTCATCTAAGATGAGAAAATGGCAAATAAAAGGGGCATTGAAATGCTGTAATGAAATTGGTAAAATTGCTATATTGCACTAGGCGGCAAGCAAATTAAGCATTTCAAGAATGAAAGATCGAAGGAATTACTTATTTCTTCCACAAAATAGGCCTTAAAAGCAAAGATAGAGTTCAAAACTGACTAATTACTGATTTAATAAAGGAATATTTTTCATGCAATGCAAGCAGGCAGTGATGCAAGTGAGATGAAGGTATCCGGAAACAGAAAATGGCCTAATTGAAAAATAAGGCAGGAAGAAAAGGCTCTACCTGGACATTACTTTCATCCATTAAAATCTCCTTAGCCTTCTCACATAATTCTTTAACCTACAGTTAGAAAACAAGATCAATAGTTAATTTTTATGTACTATTTGTTTTCCCCAGGGTGATAATACCACAAGGAGTAAATGAAATATAGCCCCCTAATAAGAAACAACTATTAAAAACAAATACAGAAACAATCAACATAAAATGATATTTCCCCAAGATACATCACTCAGATAGCAATGACACCCAAATATTGTTCCCATCTCAATAAATTGAAAATAAACAAATTTCACTACTACAGCTTTTGCATGAAAAAATAAACAAAGCAAAACTAGATGAAACCACTAAAATATCATAAATAATATATTAAGAACCAACACACTTCCATTTTAATTTGATCAATCTTCAATCACATCCAATTAACCAGAATTAAGCTTCAACTTACAAGCCATAGAAAGCCAACATCTGAATCCACTAAAATACCAACAAATTCGTGACATTCTGTAGGTAATCAAATCGCCATATTTATTTTGGTGGAAACCCAATCACCAAATTGCTACATTCGACAGAAATTGTTACAGCAATAGCAACAATCCAAGATAAATCGAAATTAATAAAAATTACATCTTTAGATTCCAAACGTCAAATGCGTTACAAACCATCATAGCATAACAACGAGAAAATCCCCTTGTAAAAAAAACGAATAATAAATAAATAAACAACATACAAGATAGCAAAAAATGAAATTTCATCAATTTAGAGCGAAATTGAATGTAAAAAAAAAATCATGGCATCTCAGTCTCTAAATCGCGAAATTAAACACAGTTTGTAATTGAATGCGACCTAAACTTAAAATGGGGGAAAAAGTAAAAGGTAGAAGAAATGAAGAGAAAATGGGCGTAATTGTTTGGGAATGATGTAGATCGAAAGAATTGAATGGAAATGGAAGGAAAACCTGTTGTTCGGAGAGTGGTTTGCACTGCATGAGCTGAGAGATCTGCTCGTTGAGATCGTGAGTGACATCGGCTATCATTGAATTGGCACCCATTGTATGAATCTGAAGAAAAATATTCAAATCAAAGGAACCCTAGCGAGCTAGGAGAAGAAGAAGATGATGATTTTCTCGCTCGGAGTGACGAGGAGAAAAGAAAGAAAGAGGAAGAGCAAAATGAAGATGGCGCGTGATTTAACAAGCCAAGCCAAAGCAAAGCACGGTCCCCGATAATCGCTTTTTTCTTTTCTCACTTTCTTTATTTCTTTTTTATAAACTTACTCCAAAAAAAAAAAAAACTATCATAATTCAAAATTCAATTTAAAGACAAATGTGGTTATGATATTTTTATTTTATTTTGCTAGATTGGTTATGGATTATTGTACTTACCTCGGTGGTGATATTGCATATTATATATAAGAAATGAAGTTCGAATCTCGTTAGTTTGGTGGTAATATTGCATATTATATACAAAATATGTAAGTATGGTTAAGGATTTTGTTTGATAGAAAAATATTTGATTGAGTAAGGCGGGTTCACCAAGAACATTGATAAATCTCAAATTCTGTTAATAAAGGTAGAGTAGATAGGCAATTACCCCTTGAAATTGTAAGTTTCGTCAATTATTCCCTTGAAATTAACAAAACTTCAATTATCCCCTGAAATTTCACAACGTTAATCAATTTATCCTCTCCGTCAAATTTTTCTGTTGGTGAACATGACGTTTTGCAAATATCCCCCTGAAGTTTTGCACTTATGTGCAAAATGCCCCCCAAACTTAAAAATTTATATTATTTTTTTCTTAAAAACAAAAAATTAATAGTTAAATATAAAAACTAACTATTAATTTTGGAATTTGGGAAAACTACATGCATATATACATCAAAATGGGGAAAAATGTGTATTTTTTTAAAGTGACAATAATGGGATGATTTGTGGATTAATTTCAAAGGTAAAGAAATATATGTCTAGGTGTTTGACATTTCTCAATAAGTGTTCATCTATACATATCGATCACATATTTCATTTGTTGATGATTTGTGTCTTTTTTACATGAATATTACTTAATATGCTATATATGATATGTCGGTCTGATAGTATTATGGTGTGAGCTAGATTGTATACGATGAATGATTGTCCCTGCCTGAAGCAAAAACAAGAAGTTAATATAAAGTTTTCTATAAAGTGTGTAAACAAGAACAAATATTTCATATTGGGGGTTGTGTAGTTTAAATGGTTTGAGCAAATTGTTGAAGGAGTTGGAGGAGTTAAAATACTAAGATGGTGAAGGAGAAAATATAAATTTAAACCTGATTATTAATTTGTCTATAAACCCTTAAAAATAATAATTTGTCTATTAGAAATAACCATTATTGTCACTTTAAAAATACACATTTTTCCCTATTTTGATATATATATATGCATGTAGTTTTTCCAAACTCCAAAATTAATAGTTAGCTTTAATATTTAATCGTTAATTGTTTGTCTTTAAGAAAAAAATAATATAAATTTTTAAGTTTGGGGGCATTTTGCACATAAGTGCAAAACTTCAGGGGGTATTTGCAAAATGTCATGTTCACTAACAGAAAATTTTGACTGAGAGGGTAAATTGATTAACGTTGTGAAATTTTAGAGGGATAATTAAAGTTTTGTTAATTTCAAAGAGTAATTGATGAAACTTACAATTTCTGGAGGGTAATTGACCATTTACTCAATAAAGGTACTTAAAAATCTCTCATTAAAGACCTTGTCTATCACTTTTTTTTTTTTTAATATTCTCCATTACATCGTTAGCTTCTTAGAAACTAAATCACCCTTCATTAGTTTTGTTATGAATTATTTTAGTCAGATGTTTAACTCAAGTGGAAAATACACTGATGATTCAATTTTAATTGATAAACTATTTGAATTCAACTATTTATCATGATTTTGATAAGAGTTTTTCTAATTACATCCTATTTAATCCTGGTTGCACCCCAAAATGATAAAATTATCCTTTCATAAAATTTAATTTTCAAAAAGCATCTTCCTTTTTTCTTGGTTACACCCTAAAATCTCTCTTCAGTTTAAGTAGGTCATGTAAACTTAATTTCAGTAGGTCATGTAAACTGAGTTTAAGTGTACATATTTAAACTCAGTTTAAGTAGGTCATGTAAACCGAGTTTAAATGTACATCTAAAAGTTCAACCTTCTTCAATGATTATACGTAATATCTGTAGCATCCCAGACTGCCCCACAAACCAACACGAGTCTTTTCAGCGTGTTTTGTCTTCATTCGCACGCTTACTGGAAAACTTCCCCGCAGGTCACCCATTCCAAAATTGCTCCAAGTCAAGCACGCTTAACTGTGGAGTTCTTATGGAATGAGCTACCGAAGACTCGTGTTGGTTTGTGGGGTTAGTCGGCAATCCTGAAAGCAGTCTGGGATGTTACAATATCAATTTAAGTATGTACGTGTAAACTTAGTTTAAGTAAGTCATGTAAACTCGGTTTAAGTGTACATACTTAAATTCGGTTTAAGTAGGTCATGTAAACCGAGTTTAAGTGTACATTTAAAAGTTCAATCTTGTTCAATGATTCTACGTAATATCAGTTTAAGTAGGTCATGTAAACTAAGTTTAAGTGTACATACTTAAACTCAGTTTTAAGTAGATCATGTAAACTTAGTTTAAGTAGCTCATGTAAACTAAGTTTAAGTATATATACTTAAACTCAGTTTAAGTAGGTCATAAAACTCAGTTTAAGTAGGTCATGTAAACTGAGTTTAAGTGTACATCTAAAAGTTCAACCTTGTTCAATGATTATACATAATATTAGTTTAAGTATGTACATGTAAACTTAGTTTAAGTAGGTCATGAACTGAGTTTAAGTGTACATACTTAAACTCATACTTAAACTCATTTTAGGTAGGTTATGTAAACTAAGTTTAAGTAGATTATGTAAACTAAGTTTACATGAACCTACTTAAACTGAATTTAAGTTAACCTCAACAATGTAAAACTGAAACTGTCGTATAGTGCAGCTGAACAAGAAGAAGAAAATTGAAACCAGCATTATTGAAAAGGAAGAAAAAATTCACTTATTTATATGCAATCGAGTATGAATGAAAAATGTTTTGATTCACTCTTTAATCTTCTATAGAGATTAATTGAACATCAGGATTGTTTGATCGTTGATGGGTGAAAGAGAGTGGAATTTTAGAGTGAAAATGAATGAAATCAAGATTTTAAAAAAATTTATATAAAAGGACAATTTTTGTATTATCAAAAACTTTTTAAAAAAACTGGATGTAACCAGAAATATATAGGGTGTGAATAGAAAAATTCTTTTGATAAATACTATATCTTAAAATTTTAATAAAATCACATTACCACAGTAAGTTCATCAACTTTGTCATAATTTTAAGGCTTAACAATGCAAATGATAGCTCACTTAAATTTTAATCTTCGTAATTTCAAATCATTTATATTTGATAGAGTAATTTCTAATTGCTTTTATCTTAGTCTCGGTCTATTATTTTGCTAAAGTGTCGTGTTTGCATCAATCTCATCAACGGCCACCAAGATAAATATCATGTCTATGTTATTCTTATACAAGACATGAAAGAGTTATTTCATCAAGTAATGTCATAATTTGTCACACTCTCAGAAAAGGGAACTGGTGCATCGATTTTTTGACAAAGTTTGAAGCTTCTTCGGATGTTGATCTCCTCATTCATGCTTCTTTCCCAACTGGGCTGCTCAACCTTCTTAGAAGTAACGCTATCAGGACCTTCTTCCTTAGGGATTAGCTAGCTTATGTTAGGCTTTTTCTTTTCTTTTTCCTGTTTTTTTTCCTTGTTGTCTCATTCTCCTTTGTAACCAAAAAGAGTGTCGCGTTTTTACCGACGTGTCAATACTGGCTGGATCTTAGCGTTGATGACTCGTGTAATTTGGCACTTCATGGATCAGATAAATCATGTAAATGATTGAAATGCCCTTCTTTTTCCAATTGAAGGTTTATAACCATGAGCAACACCTTGCTCAATGAACAAGGTTGAGATTTGGGTTTCTTAAAGCTGCAATTGTGGAAGCAAACATCATACTTGGTTTGAATATGTACACTATTCGAAAAATCTTGCTCAAACTTGTGTTCCTCCTTCTCTTTTTGATCGCATGCCTTGTCCTCTCAATCCCTTTTTTTTTCTTCATGTTCATCATTTATCTCACAGGACTATTTTTTTGTACAAGGGACTTTTCCATACATTCATGACACTCCTTCTAACCTTACGCAAATCAAACTTCCTAACAACTGTTTTTGGATTATGAGGTGCAGCAGGTTTAACAACATAAACAGATGCAGTTGTTTTAGCAACACTATCAACTTGTGTGGATGGTTCGATATTAATGTTAGCATGTAAAAATGGCTTGACAACACTGACCACATATGCAGTTGGTTTGACAACAATGTTAATAAGTGCACATGATTTTATAAGACTTTGTTTGGGAGTTTGGAGGGGGAGGGCTTTGGGAAAATGGACAAAAAATTCACATTTTTTTGAAAGAACAGTTTTTTTGAGAATGATAAACTAATATTTATGATTAATATACTTTTAATTTTAAGAATATTATAACAATATAGATTGAATTTGAAAAAATTCATATAAACCCTCCATAACCCCCCAAAACCCTCCCCCAATACAATTTTTTAGTTCCTTCAAATGAGGGGAATTTTTTATTATGAGTAAAAAATTAACCTCCATAGCCCTCTTCTTCCAATGTCTTCTATTTCTTCCACTTGCTTTTTTTTTTCTTTCCAAAACCCTCCCTCCCCTCCCCTCCCCTCCAAACTTCCAAACAAAGCCTAAGTGTTTAGATGTGAAGATGGTTAGACAATAGCGTACACATGTGATGACACATATATAAGATGTCTCTTAAAAGTGTTTGAAACATGTCTGACACTCCATAAAATAGAGTATAATGATATTCCACAACCGTTTTGTGACAACTTCCGTTTTGTAACAAATTTTATAACATATTTTTTTTCTCTTTTTATCGGTCAAAAACAACATAGAGGAAAAAAAGAAGCGAAAATAAGAATATGATTATGAGAAAAATATCATTTCTCTAAAAAGATCTGTTGATTTCTTTTTTTCTTGTACTAGAGATAAACTAAGTACAATGTACTCATCTATTTCATTCCCTTCCTTTGATTTTTATTTTTTCTATTATACTTCCTCCGTTTTAAACATAGTTTTAAAACCCGGACCGGACGGTTTATGTGAAGCACAAATTAACTATATTAATTTTTCCAAAAAAAGCTGCAGTGGGTGTTGAACCCGCACCCATTAATTGCAATGGAATGACTTCACCACTGAGCTATGAACATCTTCTAATATTTGATTGCAATTTATAATTTATATAAAATAATTAAGCAGTTTTTTTTTTCTTTCAAGGAAACCAAACACATTTTTTTTGTAAGGAACTTAGC
This sequence comes from Medicago truncatula, assembly GCF_003473485.1. NCBI lineage: Eukaryota > Viridiplantae > Streptophyta > Magnoliopsida > Fabales > Fabaceae > Medicago > Medicago truncatula. The sequence goes on from NC_053048.1 coordinate 50,796,361, forward strand.
ACACTCTTTTTTAAATATTATCGAATACATCTCAGATATTTTAATAAACATTTTTTTACTTGATTACTATTATTTTTACAGCACACTTTTGCTTCTTTTTGTTTGGGTTGTACTTGACATTGAAATATTTTTTAATATTATTTGAATATGTATTATATTTCATAAAAAATATATGCAGCTAAATTCAAGGGATATTTATCAAGTTATTTTTATTTGTCATAAAAATGTGCTTCTATTAAGTGTAAAAAAATTAATTTTTTTAGTTTAAAGTCATTCGGTTCAGTCTAATTTGACACACATATTTTTTTATTTAAACCGAGTCATATAACTGAGTCATCCGATTCAATCATGCGGTTCGACCAGTGACCTAGTGGTTGAACCAGTGACCCAATACCCTTACCGAGTCGATCACCGATCCGAGTTTTAAAACTATGGTTTTAAAGCATATGCCATTATAGTAAAATATATTAGTTTTAAATTATATGTCATTTTACCGTATTAATGCTTATTTTTCTATTATGCTATTTTGCAAGTTCAAATTCAAATCTATATCCTAACATATCGAATTTTCATAGAATATTTCACCAGGAGTGATCTATTTGTCACAAAAATTGTCCCAAAATAAATGACTCGTTTCACATATGCAATATTAATTATTTTTTTCTTCTAATTTTACACTATAATATTAATTTTATCACTCCCAATTTAATATCTTTCACTTTACATTTGCATTTATAATAATGGTGAATGCACCAATATTAAACAAGAGTACTTAAAACTCTTTTTCTATTTCTTTCATTTTTACGATGTTCTTAATATATGTGAAACGATTGACCCATTCATCATGGGACAGTAAAAATAAATTTATCATTGATGTAAGACTTATTTCATTTATACACCATACAATTAACCGCCCAACAATTCATCTCTAACCGCGTATACTATGTACGAGTCACGATCAATTTTTTGTGAATGAGCTTACTAGAAGACTTATCATGGAAAATCATTTTTCTACTTTTCAATTTGTTGAAAAAAATCCTCATTTGTTTTTTTAGTTAAGTAGTTTAATTTTTAGAGTACACACCTTATAAATATGTAAAAGTGAAAGTGTCTGAGGTTCGAACTTCAATCTCTATATATATTATAAAATGTTAATGTCAACTGAGCTAGCATCCGTGGACAGTCCCCCTCTTTTTTATCCTTTGTTAAAAAAAAAGTTGTATTTGAATGAAATTAATTGTTTTTTAATAGTAAAAAATTAATCGGTTTAAATATAATACTATAAAGAGATACGTTTAACCACTTCACTCCACAGCACCAACCGTGACAACCTCAAACAAGCAAGCACCATTCGCGACAAGACAACGATAGATAACTTCAAACTTCATATTCTTGTCTTTTTTGAATTCATACTATTGAAGTTACATGATTACCCAAAAGTTTCTACCTTTCCATTCTCTTGAAATGAAACTAACCTTAACAAATCACAACTTCTCAACACTCTTGAATTCTTCTTTTATCAATCTAACAAGACCCTTTTGTTCTTTATCGCTATCATCATCATTATCATCATCCACTTCTATAAAACCCCAAGTTCCAATCTTTTTGAGACCACCCATTTACTCAACAAAATTGAATGACCTCAAAAAATGGCATAATTGGGCAAAAAACATTGCTTTTTCAATTGGGTCATCTTTTGTTCAATCAGATAATGGACCAGACTCAACCATTTTATGCAGAGAGCTAAAATGGTTCATTGAGGATGTTGTTGAAAATCACCACTCACTTTTTTCCCAAGTGGGCGATGATAATGAGAAGGTGAAAATGAGGGCAGATATAGAGGAACTATATTGTCTGTGGAAGCAAAGGATTGAAGAAAGGAAACCTTTTCAGTATATAGTTGGATGCGAGCATTGGAAGGATTTGGTTTTGAGTGTTCAAGAAGGGGTTTTGATTCCTAGACCCGAGACTGAACTTATTGTTGATTTGGTTTCTGATGTTGTGTCAAAGAATGAGGGTTTGAAAAGAGGGGTTTGGGCTGATTTAGGGACTGGAAGTGGTGCTCTTGCTATTGGCATTGGCAGGGTTTTAGGAGATGGTGGAAAGGTTATTGGGTCTGATTTAAGTCCTGTGGCTGTTGCTGTTGCAGGTTACAATGTGCAAAGGTATTCTTTGCAGGTTAGAAATTCAAGCTTTCAGCTTCCATGGTTTACATTCTCTTTTATTGTTCAGTCAAAGTTATATATGTCGATTTTGTATCTGGAGACGTGGCAGTGATGTGGAGTCAATATAGATTATCACATCTTCTTTATCGTGTCAATGAATGTTGACTACCGTTTGAACTTAACAGAGGGACCATTTTGATTCATGTGTTGCAAAAAATCAAGGACAACATTGAAATCGCCTGAAATTTACTATCTTTGCTTAATTTTTATAAAACCTCTGCTTATAATTTTTATAAATATACTGAAACTGGTAAAGACAAGTTTCCACCTACCATATGATTTAAATTCTTATTATCCAATTTCACGGTCCATGTTTTTGTAAATTTTGCTTATGCCTTTCATCTCATGTTGTGTGTTAGTTTTGTTTTGTCTTCAAGTCATAATCAGGAAAACAGAAGAGAAGTATGTTAATTTAAAATTAGGAAAATAAATTAATTTAAAATTGTTGATTTTCATATAATTGCCTTTCATCATTTCTCACCATGTTCCCTTTAAAATGTAATTTCTTTGAATACATTACTGCTTACAGTTCCACTTATGTTAATCATCATTTACAGGACAAAATTGAACTAAGGGAAGGATCGTGGTTGGAACCATTGAAGGATATGGAAGGAAAGCTTGCAGGTCTTGTAAGCAACCCACCTTATATACCTAGTAAAGAAATCCCTGTTTTACAAGCTGAAGTTGGTAAACATGAACCTAGAGTTGCGTTAGATGGAGGCATTGACGGCATGGATGCTCTTCTCCATCTGTGTGATGGGGCTGATTTAATGCTGAAGCCTGGTGGATTCTTTGCCTTTGAGGTATGTCCCTTGTTCTGAGAAAGTTCTCTCAAATTTCTTGTGTTTGTATCGGGCTTCTGCTTACTCTCAAAAAGGATCCAAATGGTACCCCCAAGCATAATTGGTCAAATTGCAAAAAAAAATTATAAACAGTCCTTTTAATAAAAAGGTTTTAGTCATTTGTAATTCTCTAAAATAATAAGTCAATGCTCGTTAAACTAATTTTGCCTGAATAGTATCACCTAGCCAGAAATCAAGTTAACTTTTTAAAATAAGCATATTTCTTGGCAGTTCATAAAGTTAATTATAGGGATTTTCTTTCTATTGGTATCTTTTATTATATTGTGTATGTTGTTATTCGATGTCAATGTATATCTTGGGTAGTTTATATATGTTGTTTTAAATCTGTTTGGTCTGTTGGTTTAGAGACTTGGTTAGTTAGTCAGTTTTTTTTTTTTTTTTTTTTGACAAAAGCAAAATTACAAAAAGGAGAAAACCCAAAAACATGGTGACTAGCCCATGAACCGGCCGCCCTCGCTAAAGAGTGAGCAACTATATCCGCTTGTCGCCGAATAAACTTTACCTCGAAGTTGGAATGTAGAGATAGCTGGTTATTAATAACCGAAAGTAGCATGTAAAATTCAGAAACTCCGCTACGCTGAGACAATGGAGAATTCACAAGCATGCACGAATCCGACTCAAAAACGACATTGCACCACCATTTGGTTGGTTGGTTAGTTAAGCTGAGATAGATTGGGCATGTTGCCTATAAAAACAAAAGGGTAATTGAAAAGGAGGGCAGTCATTTGGTGAAAATTAGAATTGTGATTAGGGAGAGTCCTGAGTTTCTCGTATAGCTTCTTGGGATTTTCATACTTTCTGTTTATTGGAAAAGAAAACATTCCTTATATTCGTCATCTTAGCCAGTTCCTGTCAAAATCATAGATTTCATGTTAGTTTAGAATACAAATATTAGCATTAATTTATATTCTCATTGAAGTATGGAACACAAAATACCTGACTTGTTTAATGGTTTTGAAGCTACATACACATAGCTATGTTAGTGATTCCTTGTTTCTCAATTTAGTTTTAAAGTGGTGACCCGTGAAATATTACTTGTGCAAAATGCTGCATATAGAGTTGCCACGCCCACGGTTTCCTTGTTTCTCAATTTAGTTTTTAAGTGGTGACCCGTGAAATATTACTTGTGCAAAATGCTGTGTTATAGAGTTGTCATGTCACGCCCAAGGTTTCATTTTAGCTTAGAATACAAATATCAGCATTAACTTATGCTCTCATTGAAGTAGGGGAACATAAAATTTGTCAATTTAGTTATGGTTTAATGGTTTTGAAGCTACACAACTATGTTAGCGATTCCATGTTTCTCAATGTATAATTGATGCGATTTTAAATAATGGGTGGTTACAAAGAATATGGGTGTTGCAACTACTGGTATATGGGCTGTAGTTGATATATTTGAGAAAAATTCCCATGTTAGCAACTTTGAAAATTTTCAATTTTGCACAAAGGCCATGATATTGCAGCTGCTGTGCCTGCTTTGCGGCTTCTATTCTGTTTCTTATTTTAACTACAAATAGAAATCAACTGCGAATAAATTTTTGCAGTTAGATTTTTAGGCTTAAATTGATCGAGCTTAAGTTTAATTGAGTTTAGTAGTTGCAACTATTCCTCCTTATCATCAATTAATCAAAAACAAAAAGTTAGGGTATGGAACAGGACAGATCCATGGAGCTGCTGTAATATAAGACAGTGCAAAGGTTTGACGATTTCAAATCTAAGGTTAGCTTCGGTAGATTCTAAAAAACCAGATCTCCTTGTTAGAATCAAAGACTGAAATCCGTCTCTTTATTCTTAGGATTTCAATTAACAAACCATATCAATTAGCATTTATTCTATTTCTTCTGCATGCTATTATCAATAGAGGTGAGTGTAGTCTGATTCAGACACACAGAATCTCAACTAGTTTTAGAATCCTAATCCTTTAGCAAATAATTATGATATATTGTGGAATATACAATCAACCATATAATCTTCACAAGTAGCCCAGAAAGTGGAATGCAGTTATATTAAACTTAAGCTTTCTTCATGCTATTGTATATTGATTATATGCCGCTTCTGACTGTTTCTTTCCTAACTTGTTATTGCAGACAAATGGTGAGAAGCAGTGCAGGGAACTTGTTGATTACATGAAAAGTAATAAAAGTGCAAGCTTATGCAATTTGGAAATATTTGCTGATTTTGCTGGTATTCAAAGATTTGTAATTGGATTTCATCGATAAGCAGTTTAAATTACAAAATACAATTTTGGTAAACTAAGGTATCCTCACACGCAACTGCATAGACTAATCTCTCGAGGTAGTTGAGATCCATTTTAGAGGTCCATCTCTCCAAAGATATGTTTTTTCATACGCACCAATATGAGATCGAACCCCTAACCAAATGATTAAAGGACTCAAATATCTACTATTGTGTGACACTGTTGGTAGTTACAAAATACGTGTTTTTTTTTTGATAAATAATTCTTCCTATTTCAAATTGTTTATTGAGTGAGACAAGCCATTTGCTACCAGGTTGAGGATTACAATAGCATGCTCCCAAGACATAGAACTACCAAATTAAGTTCAGCTTGCTGAAAGCATCGTCACTGATTTCTGTGTTGTTCGCATTACAGTTTTAACTAAGTTCTTAAAATTAAGAACCATTCGTATTTGGGTTTACTATTGAAACAGGATGGCATAAATAACATGGTTCTTAGCATTAATCCATTAAAGATTAATGCCAAGTAAATTTGGGTTTACTATTGAAATAGGATGACAAAACTAATGGAGTTTTTTCTGTAGATTTTTTTTTTTTTGAAAGCTCGGTATCCGATCCAAAAATCGACTAATCCAAGGGGACCAATCTCACCGTCCACTTGCGGAGGCCCCGTTTAAAACCAGAGTAAGCTCTGTATGGACTTAGTCCACTGAAATTAGCACAAGTGGGAATCGAACTTGAGACCTTTGGAGGAGCAATCTCAAAGATCCCAAGCCAACCATTAGGTCAACCCCAAATGGGTTTCTGTAGAAATAGTTATCTTATAATAACATACTGTGTTAGCATTAAAGATTAATTTTTCTAAGTCAAATTAACAGCTTTGAATGTGTGATAATCTGTAGGATTTATTGAGTTCTTCCAATAATTGGAGTTTTTTTAAATAAAAAAAATGGAGAAAGGGAAAAAAATTATTAATTAATAAAATGGGACTAATGATCATTTTACAAAGATGAGATTTGAATGATGTAACTTGTGATCATAAGGTTTAACTTTTCCACTAAACTAGCACCTAAAATTTTTCTTATAAGATAAGATTGCATTCCACGAGACTTTTAAACGTAGACACTAACAACGTATAAAGTACTAAGCAACTATATGAATTATTCCTTGTAAATTATGCCAGACTTGAGAAGAAGAAAAAAATGAAAGCCACTAGCAAACTAAGCTAAAAACTTATTTTTTTAGCTTGATATTTATGTCATATTTGAATCCATCTCAACAACCATTGAGAATGCTTACTACCTTGGCATAAATCTTACAATTTAATTTTTGTTCACGATTGGCTCTTTAATATAATGAATTGGTTACAGGGGAGAGAAAGGTGGAATTAAATCATTGTTGTCCCAAGCTCAAAAGGAAGGAACTTTGGCAGTTCTTGTGATTTTACAAATTGGTTGTTGGGAAAAATTATGTAGGAAAGTAATGTGAAATAAATAAATTTTGTTCTCATTTGGTTTGTGTCTTGAAAGAACGTGGAAGACGTATCAGACTATCTACTTTGGGGGCTTAAAATAATAAAAAAAAGATAAAATTAAGAGACACAAAAGGAAGGAACTTTGGCAGACATGGAAGTTGCGGTACGAGGGGGATCTACTGAGATTTCAGCATCCAACGGTAGTCAGACATGGACCATTTGTTACACTTGTCCGCCAAAGCACTCGCCCTCTATTAACTACACATAGAGCATCTCCAATGAGAAGTCTTTATTTAACAAGGATCACTCGCCGTTAAGGACCCTTCATTGGAGGAAGAGAAAATGAGTTCCCGTTAAGGAACGGGTAACTATACAAGGACCCTCTCTCTCCTAGGTAACTAACGGATCCCACATTTAAAAAAGTAATAAAATGTATACTACTTGGTCCCACTTGCATAAATGGGTAATAAAATGTGTACTATTTGGTCTCACTTGTAAAAAGGAGTAATATGTAAATTATTTTTGTTTAATGATGTAAAGATAGTGAGACATATTTAAGTACTTTTCTTTGGAGTCCTTAGAGCAACTCCAATGGTGATCCATACAAATGATTATTTTGTGGGTCCCATTGCAACTCGTCATCTTGAAGCAACTTTCTCATTTTGAACTCCAATGGTGAATTCTAAAAAACTCATATTGGGTCCCACAACTTTACATCACATATTAATATTATATTTGATATTCAATTTTATTACAGTTTAAAATATTAATTTAATTGTTTTAAATTAATATAAAAATAATTAAAAATTAAATAAAAATTAAATTTTTATAACAATAATTGAAAACTAACATTAAATTCATGACATACATAATTAAAAATGGAAAAAAATAAATATAATGTCTTTTACTAACGGCTAGTTTGAATAGCGGCTAGTTTGACTAAAATTCATACTACATAATTAAATTTTAATAATACTACAACATTTCACCTTAACTAAAATCCATACTTTTCTTTGAGCTTATTACAATATTTTTCATGAACTTGACGTTGACTCTCATTCATCGTGGACGTGTCTGACATGATAACTTGCATTGCCTTAAACTCCATCTCTTCCTTCTTTAAAGTGTTTTCTTCCTCCTTAAGGTGTGCGAGTTTTTCCATGGCCGCCACTCTTTTATCCATTAAATCATGCACGGCCTTAGAAGATGTTTCAGTCGCACTTGCATTTACTTTAGCCTTTGCCTTCCTTTTTGCCGCCTTTTGCCCCATTGAACGCTCCATTGGAAATGTTGAATTAAATTCATAACTTGAAGGTGTCTTTGGGTTTGGTGATGAAGAGTATGCCCCACCACTAGTAGAAATTTTTGTTCTTTTTGAAGAAGTTTCAATATATGCTCCCTTCCATTTAGGTTCATCTTTCAACAATCTCCATGCATACTCAAGATTGAATGGTGCACCATCATCTTGAAGAAAAAAAGCATGTGCAATATCCATGATATCATTCTCCGAGGTCCCACTTTTCTTTTCATTAATAGCTGAATTGTAACACCCGACAAATTTTTGAACGGGACCACTTATTCGATTAAATCGAGATTTTAATTGACTAGGCTCCTTCTCTCGCAACTGCCCGCGATATTGATTATAATTAGTAGCGATTCTTGACCAAAATCTTTCTGCTTTTTGATCATTTCCCACAATAGGATCTTTTGAAATATTGTGTCATGTTTGAATAAGAAGTATATCCTCATCTCTTATGAATAGCTCTCGGGGCTTTTTTTTGAGCTGAACGTCTTTTTTTCTCCACAAGTGAAATATTTCCAAGACCAACTTGAGTTGAAAATTGTGGAACTTGACATTCCGACATAGACCCAATAGGTGTTCCAGGCTCGTAATGAGTAAATTGTACACCATGTGTATCTATTTGAGGCCTATAAAATATGTTGGGGTTGATTGGTGGTGGCGATGGAAACACGGTGGAGTTTGTTGGTGAGGAAAAAAATTGAGAATTTTGAGAACTAGAGTGTTGTTGATTTTGCATAAAATGCAACAAAGATTGTTGATAATTATATTGATTGGGATCCATTTGACATAACCTAGAGAGATAAAATTGTAAAGTTAAAATTATATGAGAAAAATTGTGTGTAAAAATAAGAGTAAAGAGAGAAGATCATGAGAGAAAAAATTAAGTGCAATTTTTCAAATGATCACAATTTATACAAATTACAAACAAATAAAAGAAAGTAATAGAAGGTACTGATTTGGGCAGAACGGCTAGTTATTTATTGATTTAATAATCAAAGTAACTGTTGCCTTCTGAAGTTACGGTGCCGCCAAGCTGGCGCACTCCAATGCAAAATAACCCATTCATTGTATCTCCACGCTGGCGAACGATTTTGAAAACCTGCCGTTGGAGTTGGCCTTATTAGTGTATTGCCATTGGAGTCATTGAGTCCTTAATAGGTACTTTTATTAAAAAATTATAAATAAGTGATGTGTCCCGTGGGGTCCATTTAAGGAGTCTTTGTTAAAAGAACTACCATTGTGGATGCTCTTAGACATTATAAGATCCACTTTAAATAGCACAATAGTCAAAAGTAAAATGTCAGAGGCTAATAACTCATATTTTCTTATTGAATATACACCATTATTATCGTTCAAAACCTTCTATAAAAATGCCTATAAAAGAGAATGCTGCTGCTCTCACTGATTTCACTAATGTACAAACTATTGTACTAAACACCTTTTCTTTTCCTAAAAATATAATTTATGAACACTACAACAGAGACATACAGAAGACTGTTTCAGAAAAGGCCTGTCCCCCAAATGTTATGTCGCCCAAACCTTATGCCGACTTCCCAGCTGCTGTCCAGGCCTTATAGTCACTGCACAACCGCAACCATAAGTATTTGTTTGTTTATTGACAGCACACTGTGAGGCAGGAAGCCATTCACAGCGGGTAATACTGATTTGAACTGCACTGCATATAGTATATATATGTATTCTGCTTCCCACATAATGAACCAGAAGTGTGTTTAGTTCAGTGCATAATGAACCCGTTCAAGAAGCTGAACAACTTGGTTGACAGAAAATTGTGGTAGGAGCGGCTTCAAACTTGGTTTTACCACATCAAGTGGTTCCATAGACAAAATGTTATTTTGCTGCATATTTGTCAGCTCCAGAAACTGTGTCAACATGTCCCCGTCAAGTATCTTTGGTGTTCCAACCTTATATAAAATACATGTAAGCAAAATAAATGACATGATGCAATATCGTTTAATCAATCAATCTGCATTTCTGAACAATGAATTCAATTAAAAAAAGAAAAAGATGAACATGAATTATGATAAGATAAAAAAGCCATGACCTTCCCCTCCTGAAATGCTTTCAGTATTTTTTAGAAAAGTTAAAAAAATATTAAACTTCTAATCATATTCCATTCACCATATGAGCAACATGCAAAGAAGTAAGATATTGGGGTTGGGTAAAAACGTGAATAGCAAAGAAAATAGGAACAGCTTCCATAAAATGAACTAAAAGTTAAAGTAGGATTTCAAAATTATTACAAATTTTACACAGCTGATAAAAATTTGAGGTAGAAAGATGTCACGCTGTAGGGGAAACGTACCAACATTGAATAATAAACTTGTAATCAAGTAATTAAAGTAGTGAAACTTTTAACAATACTTTTTATAAATATCATCAGTATTGAAAAACATTGAATGTGAAATTTGGACTAAATTCACTTCATAGTTCTTACTGGATTTTCACGGCTGCGAAACTCATTATGATCATTTCCAAGAACAGGTGCAGTCAAATGATGGACAGCAAGTCTTGCTTGCACAGCTTCTAAGAGCTCATATTCCTCTCTACAAAAGAAAAATTAGTTCTATCAACCATGTCAAAATGCAAACCCTATCCAAAAGGACTGGGGCATTATCCTAGGACTGAACACAATATATATGTCAAGCGCACACGTCTAAATATTGAAACAGAATAATTTGGTTCTGCGGGGAAAAAACCGTTGACATTTACCTTCCTGAAACAAAGCAATGCACAATTCATGAAATGGCACACACTACTAACAAGAGAAATTCTAGTAAAACTTTGAAGCATGGATACTCATTAAAAAGGTGACATACCCGTACCGGGTACAAACTTAGTATCGGTATACGTACGGTACTCGATGGTACTCTCTCATTATTCCGTTGCGAATGAAATTTGTGGCTGTCTCATATATTAATATAATAATATATAGTTGTATAATATTATTTGAGTTTCTTTGTTGTAACAACAAATTTTTTTACTTTCTAATCTTTTATTGTGATGTTTTGTTGTGGATTGAACAATTTAACCACTAATGTTATATCATATAATAAAAAAAAACTATAATGTTTTTATTGATGTACCCGTACCTTACTTTGTTTTAGAACGACGTAACCCGTACTTATACCTATGCTAGTAACACACTCCTAACACTGATATTGACTTAAATTTACGTGGGTTCTATTTCATAAGTGGTGGGATCCATTTTAATGGTGGCAGGCAGGACTCGCATGAACTTTAAAGTATGCAAAGAGCACTCATAATCCCTCATCAGCGTGAAAGTATAATATTAATTGCTACTATATCATCATTTACCAATGTGTCCACTTGAATTAAATCATCCATTGCAATGTGTCCAGTTAACACACACACCCACTAATCCTTACAAAACTGGCTTGTAAGGTGAGGACTACCCCCAATTATAAACATATGTTCAAGCCATATCAAATTCAATGCGGAACTCTTAACACACACCTCTCATGCCTAGAGCTGGACATCTGGAGTGTGACTCGAGTGGCCCAACGGATCTTGGATAGACTCTAATACTATATTAAGTTTTTATATTAGGTCTATTGAGAGACTTAGAGAGATGACTAAGAGTGTTTGGATGAGGAAAAGTTGAGGGAATGTAATGTTTTGAGGGAATTCAAATACTTTGAGGTGAACTCCATTGTTTGGATAATAATTTGAAGAATTTTCAAAATGATGGAAATTTAATAAGTATTTGGTTCAAGTTAAATTTAGAGAATTTCAAATTCTTCATTGTCATAATTTTTCAAATTTTGGTCCTCAAATTTTTAAAAAAATTGCAAATTGATCCCTCAAAATTTTTAAAAATTATAATTTGACCCCTCAAATTTTGAAATTTACAAATTGACCCCTAATTTCAATTTTTCAATTCGGCCCAAAAAAATTAAAATATATAAAAGTTGCCAAAAAATGATGACAATGAAACTTTATTACTCCATCCAAACAAAAGTATTGAGAAATGAAAATAATTTAATTGAATCATTTAAATTGCCAAGAATTCTAAATTCTTTAAAATTTTCCAATTACCTCATCCAAACACACTCTTATAGTTTTTCTAGGTACCCCTACCTCTAGTGATCTGACTCCCCCTCCAACGGATCTACTCTCTTAACTACAGAATCTACAGGTCTTCTCTCCACATGCCCAAACCACCTATGTATTTGTGTGGTGCCTATGCTTTCGACATTAGCAATGTTGGTGAGTCCGTGATTCATAGTCCATAGATATGGAAATATAATAGTATTCAGTCTTAATCAGCAAAATTCCAGGCAATGACTAAACCGCACCTGACAACTATTTACCTTGATATTTTTATAGTTGCGGTCAAAATTAATTGGTACCTTGATAAAGGGATGAAGATCATTATGCTTCCTAACAGAGTACTAACAAGAATAGTATTTTGTAGCGAGTCAACATTTGTCTTGGGGCCAATGCCACCTGACAACAAATCATCAGCTGGAAGTCTGTATGAATATGAGCCCTGCAATACAAAGCAAAAATTACATTACCTAAACACCAAAACTACACAGAAGCAAATTAGGGGGAGGGGGTACAAGACATTACTAAATTCAAGAGCACTAACGGACAGTAGAAAAACGCATTCATGCCCCAAGAAGTAAGAAACTAATCCAAAGTACATATTACAGAACACCCAATATATTTTGCCAAAACACACTTGAATAGAGTGTTTGTAAAACAGGGAAAGCACACTTCAGTTATTGGAGAAACAGTGTAACTCCCCATAGCAATAATAAAAGATGTGTCATTTATAAGGAGTGAAATACTGCACCAAGACAGGTATTGGTCTGTCTTTGCAAGTAATGAAGGATATGGCAACATTTTCGAAAGAGTTTGGCTCATTATAATATATTTTGAATAAAGTGTCCTTAAGTCTTTTTCTTGGCAACAATTTCAGGATTACATACAAAGTGACTGTCTCTGGCATGATTCCCAGTACTGCACAATAAAAAAGTCGAGGAACAATCACCTTCGGTGTATAAATCACATAAAAAAACAAAATTAAGCTGAGAGAATTGAAAAACAACATTTTCTTCATTTGACACATTTCAATGTGTATAATAGCATGTAGAATAAATACAATAAATGTCAATTGACATGATTTGCTGCTAATTCAAATCCTAATCTATGATTTTAATCCTAATAATAAATATATGGATTTGATTCATTGATTCCAACAGAGATTTTTAAGAAATTCATGAACCAGAAACATGCTCCGGCGCAACTCACAATCGCACAGCGCATAATAAATTTCACGTCTAATAAATAATTAGTCGTATCTGCCTCTGTAGCAAAGCTGTCACTTGCAGTTTAATTTACATTCCTGTGCCGATTGAGTAGAGTACACAGCAGCATTTGCATTCTGCAACTGCTTTTTTCAAATCAAATTTCTAAAAAGAAATGGTAACATTAAATGCAAATTAATAACTAATGTTCCAGGAAACTTAAGAATATACCTTTCGGATGCTCACAGCTATCTCAGCCATGAAATAAGCACAGCTTAGTCTCAAATTGCATTCCGTACTTGCATTGTTTGGTGCTGGTGACCAATAACATAACATGGTTAGAATTTTGTTTTCATGAATAAAAATAATAATAATAATTATTATTATTATAATAATAAACTAATTGCTTTAAGCATGCCAATAGCAACATAGGCTTTAAAAAACTGAAGAGCAGCCAATATAGATATTACTCCCTATAAAGCATAACCACTTTCAACTAAGGTACAAACTGCACAATCCCCTCCAAATATAAAAAGTCGCGGCACTCAAGCTGTGAAAAAAGCGAGCAACATATGCAAACTACAAAATTTTCCATGTATTTCCCAATGAAACTGTATTATAAAACCAGTAACCAGGAAGACCATTCCGTATAGTATGAATGGAAAAATATTTAACAAACTGGTTTGATATTTTTCCTAGACAACCAGAAGTTCATCCATGAAAAATTTCCTTCAACTTAAGCGGTACTTTCACATCACATAATACACCTGAGGAACTCCTCCATTTCAACCACCTAGCTTAGATTTGATGGTTTACATCTCCTATTTCTTCGTCATTTTGTACTATAGACCCAAGATATTTAAAATGTGTAACTAGTGGTATGATATGATCTCTAACTTTCACCTCTACACTCGAAACGCTTCGCCTCTTGCTAAATTTACATTCCGTATACTCTGTCTTGCTTCTACTCAAGCAAAAACCATATGTTTCTGAGGCTTGTCTCCAACCTCCCATTTAATTCTTCCTTTGACTCTCCAAGTAGGACTATATCATTTGCAAAAAAGCATACATCTTGGTGCTCGCTCTTGGATGTGTTTTGTAAGTACATCCAACACTAAGGTGAAAAGATAAGGGCTTAGTGTTCAACCTTGGTGCAATCTTATTGTTATGGTCTTATGTGTCTCCTCCTTGTGTCCTCACTAGTTGAGACCCCTTCATACATATCCTTGATAGCTCAAATATAGGCCACCCTAACACCTTTCTTCTCTAGAGCTTTCCACAAAATCACTCTAGGCACTCTATCATATGCCTCCTCCAAAATATGTCACTTTGGCAAATTGCACACGGATTAAGAAAGGTGGTTAGTGTTGTACGGGAAAGAGAAATTATGAGTTAGTTCACAAAATTACCCTTTATTAATGGTATAGAAATGGGAAATTAGAAAAATTCAAAAGAGAGAGTAATAAATAGTAAGAGGTATAATAGTGAAATCAACGTCAATGTCATTGATACTGTAAAAGGACATTTAAAATGAATTTTTTTGGCTAGAATGATATATATTGTGGGGATGAAAATGTCAATTAGGAAAGATGTTCCCTTAAATATTTTTTAGTTAATTGTTTTGGGTTAATATATATAGTTTTGAGCTAGATGTTATTCTTACTTGTGATTTATATCTTTTATACAATCAAGTCATATTTATTTAACATAGTTTTTCAATATATTTAAAAAAAAAATTATATTCGTGTACCCGTACCAAAGTTTTTTGGGAAATCTCCACCCGTACTCGTACCCGGTACCATGCCCGTATCCGTGCAACATGGGTTACAGCAGTTTTGTTACTAACAGTTATGGCAGTTACTAGTGCCTCTATAAACGGCAGAGATGGAGTCATTTGTAACATATTAACATTTCTCAGTCAGGTGATGAAATTCACTCTTCTCTCTCTTTCTCTGAAATTCAACAAGGCTTACCTTCCAAATGATCTGAACATAAAACAGCTATGCTTCCTTTACGATCTGAAACAATAGCCGTGTTATCATCCATGAGAATGCAATCAGCAACCAACCTCTGTGATGGGTCACCGTAGAGTTGCTCCAACTTTCTTGCCTCCTAACATAGAAGATACAAATTAAACAACTTCAGCATTGGAATTTCATATAAACAATAACAAAGTATCAATACAGAGGACCGTGATCATGATGTGTCAAGCATAAACATCATAAAATGATTTCCATGCCAAAGGAAATAAACATGTAGCCAACCCCATGAGAGAAAAAGCATAGTGTTGTTGCACAAAAGGAGATGAAGAGAGGGGCATGGGGCACAAAATATATGGAACTTTATTTCAAGGAAATGAATGCAAAGGACAGTTTCTTAAGTTAGCCTCAATAATTAATGACAGGAAATAAGCAAATAAGAATACACTACAGAATTGCTCTCCAATGTTTACGCATGCCTTTTTTTAATTATCAGTTAAAATTTGAATAATACAACAGAGGGTCATCACCACTCACCTCATGGTAAGAAAAGAAAAGGATACCATCACGATTATCTCCAACTGCAATTCTACTAAAATATGCAGTCAAAGATCTTATCGAGTAGCGCGTCCTTCCCACAGCATACTTTCTCACTCTTTGTGGAGTGTCGTTTGGGAAACCACAGACATAGAACTGTAAGAAAATAATTGAATGAGATGACTATAGCCAAATGAAGATACGAAACTTTCTTATGTGGAGAGAGAAAATTGAGAAAGGAAGGGATTGTGAGGAAGTAAAATGAATGAGAAACATGTAAGAGTTTTGCAACATACAGCATTGGCAGCAGATGCCAAAAAATAGCGATCAAGATAAGGACAGATCGCTTGTACAATTCCCTGCCATGTAGTTGCAGAAGCCAATCGGAACTGCCAAATTTCATTTTCATCAAGTTTGATGCCATCAAAGCTATTATCATCAGGGCTGCTGGCAAGGCTACTGCTTGATAGGCATAGCTGTTCAGGAACGTGACCAACAATTTCATTGAATGGTGAAGTTCTTTGAGAGGATGACCCTGCCTTCGAACAGAAGGTCATTGAACCACTGTCTGAATTTTGCACATGATCAATGCAGAGAACAAGCAGACGACCCTTGGCACTGCCAAAGAAGCATTCTATTAGAATATGGTAATCAGTGTGAAATGTATAAATTACCAAAATCTTAACTATGGAAGACTATACGAACATATTGATTTGTTTTGCCATCATATATGAAGTAAAGGATTGTCGAAGTAAATGAAAAAATATATATGTTTGCTACTATGAAGATTTTATATAATTTTGGAAACTTCACTTCAGGCACTTTATGCTAGTTATTATGGGAAAATAAATATTCAATATTTCTCTCAATAAAATAGTCTGTTAGAGAGAGTGTTGAAAAGAGAGTGTTCTTAGCACTCCTCATTAATAAATTAATTGTTGACAAAAAATAGTTCGGAATGAAAATTTTCTCAAACAATGACAGTTGTAATAATGTAACAAATAAGCCCAACATGCTATATACTATACCACATTATATTAATTCTCAGTACCCTTTGGTTTGAATCTGTCAGAAAAGGAGAATGCCTATTGAAAAGTATACACTGCCCTTTCCAAGAAAATGTACGAGACTTTCAAGAGAAAAGGAAAAAAACAGTTTTGAATTTGAGACCCTGTGTTGGCAGGTGAAAGCCATGTGCCGACGCTGGTGGTTACTGATTTCTATAGGAAACTTACCTTGGGAATTGAGTGTCTTTTTTCTTTAGCATACAAATAATGCATTATTGCATGCTTGTGGGTATCAAAGCAGTCTATAATGCATGAGTCAAACTCTTCTTTTAGTGAGTAAATGCATATACGGTGATGGGTTCTCGCTATCGGAATTCTCAATTTTTTTCATTTGCAACATCTCAACCATCAAACTCGATCTCCTTTTTTCTTTATAAGTTTTTCTCTCTCATGTTTGATGGCTTAAATGCTTCAATTGAGAAAAGTTGAGAATTTCAATGGAGAGAATCCACTCCCATGCATATACACTTCTTTAAAAGGAACTTGCAAGAAATCATACGCAACTCGTAAAAGAGGAGCAACCAGCAAAGTGATAATAAAAGGGAAAGCAACTCC
This sequence comes from Medicago truncatula, assembly GCF_003473485.1. NCBI lineage: Eukaryota > Viridiplantae > Streptophyta > Magnoliopsida > Fabales > Fabaceae > Medicago > Medicago truncatula. Next base: position 50,813,854 of record NC_053048.1, read on the forward strand.
CATCATTTAGCATTTGATATACAAGGGAAGTTAAAAGACCACAAAAGCTTGATTCCATACCTCTCAGCTTCACCACTGGGGATTGCGGGTGGACCAGAATACAGACTAGTTCCAACCACAAGCACCTGCTCACTTCCAACCCTAATTAATTCCATGGATGTTGCTGTTTCTCCAAGTTCTAGTCTAAAAGACGATAGTACTGACCCGCTTAGGGGATCCACACAACATATGTCAGACAAACATGTACCAATACTCAGTTCGGTCCTCATCACAAGTAACATCTGACTTTCGTTGTGATACAGGACCTTCCGTGGAGTGCCCTTTAAATGAAACTTTCTCATATTAAGTCTCTTGCTGTAGACCATCTCCACCTAAAGCATCAAAGTGACAAATATAGGTAAGTCAAGATAGCAACACATACAAGAATCGCATACAGCATAAAATCAGGAATGAAAACAGTGGTTGTTTCGTGGTGGGGAAGAAAGTTTGAGTGGATATAAATCAGTGTTATTACCAAAAATTTATATGTTTCTTGAGTAATGACTGCAACAAGACCCTCCAACAAAATTATATAATGCCCAGCATCTCATAATTAAACAATTGACAGTAATCACAATGGGACTTTTAATATGCATTTAAATCGGCAGTATAAAAGCATCTTCAACGCACTATAAGTCAAAAGAGAAAGAACAACCAAAGAAATAGTGGAATAGAGCAATGTGACAGCAATGATACTGTAATATGATTTTCTTACCAGATGCAAACTGTTTTCAGCAACAAATAATATTCCTTTTGGACAGTCAATAGAGCAAACAGGAGTTGCATGTGAAGATGGTTGAAATGAGATAGAAGTATAGGAAATGCTGTGTCTTGCACTGTGCAACAACCAAGGCCTATCACTTAGTGCAATTATATCAGCATCAAGTGTGTCATCCAGGGGAACCAAGAAAACTGGAGTGATGCCAATGCGACGAATGGCAATCAATTGAAGCATGCAAGGAAGGTTCACGTTGATAGCCATGGTCGTAGAATTTACCAAATTTATAGAAGATAAAGCAGTGTCCACCACATTTATTGATGATGAATGAGACGGTTCGGTTGGCCACTCAAAGCGAAGGAGCATTCCATTCCGCAATCCGGCAAGAACATAATATTTATCAACAAACACGAGTCGTACATCTTGAGGTATGCAAAAACTTTTAGCAGTCCCCGCTGTACTTTTTAATGAAATTGTTCCACAAGCAACTACCGTGACTCCACCATTCGGATCAAAAGACCAAATCTCTACAGAAGGCCTATGGGTGCCAATAACAAATGTTTTATTGATGTCCACTCCACTTACAGTAGAAGCCATGGAGCTATTATTTTCTGAAATGGATGAATTTGACCGTTTTTTTCCGTACTTTGTTCTAGGGATGGAAATGCATGATACTTCGTTCTGCAGTTCCAAATGTTGCATTTCATAAATTTCATATTGATAAGCCGATAGCATTCTAACCCCAAGGATAAACAAAAAACATGGGTTGGAGGTTGACACAACGATGAAATTATGCCCAACTGCCCCCAGACTAATATTCAGATTGTCTGGGTACCAAGATGTGCAAATAGGAGAGGACAAAGGGATGCCTTCAGAATGACCATCCTTAGTAGGCAAACAAAGCTTAACAGCAGATTGATAGATCTGAACAAGCAAACCATCACTCACAAGGCCACATGCCAAAGTACATACATTAGGTTGGAAACCAACAGAATCAGTCACGTCAGTAAAACTTAAGCCAACTGACAATATTCTAGTCTCCCCAAGAAATGATAGAACTAGAAAAGAATGATATTGATCTGAAATTTTCATTCGAACGGTCCAAGTACCAGCTACCCCTTCATAAGTAGAAGGGGTTCTAAGTAGCTTTTCTACATTGATACCACTTTGAATAACCCTTAATGACCCCTCAGGTGTCACACCACAGCAAGCAAACATTTGGTCATGCTTCTCATCATGATAATCCCCAGATGTCACATCAAAGATTGGTGCAATGTTTTGAATAAGATTTGTAAAGCATAGCCTTCCATCTTTCAATTTCAGGACCACGCTGTCCCCCATTTCTACAATTGATGCTAGATATCCCTCCTTAACCCACAAAAGTTCTTTACAAGGTAGACCTTTATAGAGACACTCCGAGAGACTCAATTTAGGGCCATCGGAGTCAAAATAAACTTCAATCATAAAAAATTCTCCAGTGTCTACACAAAAGATCATCCTAGGAACTTCATAATTTTCAGGTTCCCAACTCCAAGAGCATATGTACTTCGGACCAGAATTAGTACCACCACTGTCACTGTCTATGCACATAGGATCATAATCACTAAGCTGCAACAAAGCACAGGCGGCAACACTAAAGCCTTCATCATCAAGATCGTGTAATTTACAAGAGTCGTCCACATAAGTCTGCTCTTCAATTGCATTGGGTAAAATGTTCAAGCAAGTCTTGTACACACATAATGGATTGTGAGGATCTCTAAGATCCATTAACAGAACATCACCAGCCCTGAATAGAAACGCAAGTCCCGGAGAGTTAGGAACTTCAACAATGTTATGTGCTAGAGGTCCAGCTTCAACATACTGAGAAATGACAGAGACTATATGTGCTTTAACATTCCATTCCAATAAGAGCAATTCATTTAGAAGAGCTCCCCTCCTGTAGGGCAAAGAAAATGTATTCTTTTCCGTAAGCATGTGGTATGACAAATACAACAGAGAGATAAACTAATTTCATTTATAGAGCAATTTTCAAGACTTGGAATAAACTCTTGACAATGGCCAAACAAATCAATCACCACACCTATTTAGAATAATAGCTAATACAGGATTCTGCCCCTTGATTGGTTGTCGGGAATCTACTGAAATAAAGCACATACTCCAAATAGTACCACTAATACTGGTTTTCTGCATGGTTCTGGAAGTACTTGCAGTCTCTTCACTTTCAGAGGGATATATTATTCTCTGGAATTTAGCAGAAACCATCACATAAGTATATTTCGTCAGGCAAAGGAATGAATTTATCGAAAGAGAAAAAAATTAGAAAATACAAAAAATAGAATTGTAAATAGTTACACTTCTACGGGTATAGGGCATCGTAAAAAATACAAAACATTAGATCTTTCCAATCTTTTTGAAGTTCACAAAAAATCATTAGTTTAACCATAAAGATAACCAGACAAATTTGCCCTATATTTATGCCCAGTTTGCCTATCAGATCACCTATGCTACCAGAAAACTGTGCTATACATGAATTTTTTCCAACACAAACACCAATGTGTGGCTTTTCTAAAATACAGGATGGTACATTAGTTTTGGACCTCATCAATGATATCACTCCCAGTCATTGACGTTGACATAGAAAACAGAGCCAGCCGATCTTCATATGCACTTGCAGCTATAAAACAACCACTGCAGAAAGAGAGCAAGAGGAGTTAGTATTTAGTAATATTCACAGAACTTAAGCATTATGTTTTAACTCTTTGTCCAATTTAACATTATTTGATTTGATGTCAAACCATCGTGACTCTTCAACAGTTCAACTAACAGCTCCGGCTTTTAGAAAAGCTGGATATTGACATGGCATATGGGCCACTTCATTAACCTAGTAGTCTATCCAAGATCCGTTGGGTCACCTATTATTTGGTCACTCGGGTCATGCTTCAACATGTCTAGTCTTTAGCGTGATGAGCGTGTTCACATTAGATGTGATATGACATGAAAATGTGATATTACCAATGAGCATTATATAATATATATATATATATATATATATATATATATACATACCAATAACATACAAAGATTCAACTCTCTTGCACTTAAATGTGGTTTTAAAATTTCAAGTAGATTTTAAATGCATTGGAGGTTGTGTCCATTTAATATGAACGTTAGTCCTCATCACGGTCCACACCAATACAATCTGACCCTGAGCAGCCGGCAACCACAAGGGATCGTTGTTTGTAGACATCGGGATATCTTATCATCCCTATGACTTGTTTATTATCGGTCAAAGTAACACTCCATGCTGCAAAGGCCGGGAGTTTCCCAAGCATGGTTTGGGGGATAATACATCATTGCCAGATAAAATATTGGAGAAAAAAGGGAACAAATTCAGGGGATGACCATAGACAAATTTCTGGGGCTACACTGTTATTTGCAATATATAAAGCAACTAATACAAGTTTGCAGAATGGCAGAAAGACACAAAGCTAAGGACAAAAAGAAAGATAATATATATGCCTTCCAATAAAATTTCCGACTAGAAAAGAGAGCACCTGGAATCAACTGCCAACATTCGTCCCGGAAGATCCCTTATGTTTCCAGGATTAGATAGTTGAACATGTGTTATAGGAAAAAACCTACAACAATGCATAACAAAAAATGAGAAAGCTTAATAGGGATATAGAGCTTCATTGTTTTCCAAAAAAAATGTAGTTCATGACTTTTGTAATAATAGTTTTTCATACTATAATGATACGCTAATGAGCCAATCTGAAAATACACCCAAAATAATATGCAGTAACAATCCAACCAAAAAGAGAAGACGGTGAAAGAAGTGGACCTGTTCATTTCATTGCAAAATGTGAGCAATGACAGCTTTCCGGAATCCGATAAAGCAACCAAGAGGTCTTTACCTTGAGTCTACCAAACAGAGGGGGGAGAAAGGGAACTCAATAAATCCAATCTTGTCAAATATCAAAAACAACTAATTTCATTCAAAACAACTAATATTTTATAAGGAAATGTGAACTCTGTTGACCAAGGACTGTCTGATTGATGAAAATATTTTGTTTGAATAAAACGAAGCATAAGATCGACGCACAAGATCTGCTATAAATTAAGTTTGTGTCCAACAAGAAAAACTACACACACAGAGTTGACGAATCTCTGCAATCGAAATTCATTTACATTATACAATTATTGTGCTACAAATGTCTTATTTTTCTTTCTTTGCTTTTTTCATGTGTCTTGTCCATTACTCCGTTCATTATAGGATCGATGTCCTTCCATTAACTCCTCCACATCTAACCAAAATATAACTTATATTGATCTATCTATATTCTTATTCTAATAAAAGTCTTTTGCTAATTAATCATCAGTCATAAATGCTAAAATTTCACATGTTTTGAATGAAGGTTTGAGACTACAATTTGGGCTGCAATATCACAATTTCGTATCGACGAAGCACAATGTTGTTAAATAGCATCTATATACCGTTATATCATGGTGGAATTAGGACAAACCATTGTTGTTTCGTTATACGCTGTTCAATACAAAATGTTGCCAAATAGCTCTGGTGGCGCTAGAGCACTATTGCATGGCGGACTTCAAAAAATCCATTATTTTCCTTTATAATTGAAAACATAGGCGAAACAGCATATATATTGAAAAACCTCACCCTACTAATGGCGACCCAGAAAATATAAATCAATCAAATTTACTAATTGCCATCACACACACACGCGCGCACCTGTGGACGACGGGTGCAAAATTTGTCATTCCATGGCAATACAGCAAGATCTTTAATGATACCAAAAACAGGCTGATCACAAACGGTTTGTACATTCCCCTCCTCATCAATCACCACCAACTCTATAGATGTCTCCTGAAATCATCACAAACCAATAACAGTAAAAATTACATAACCAATTCAATTAAATTACACTAAGCATTTATTAATAGGGTTTAGGTTCCAAAATTGCAAAGCTAACTGAATAAAAGTGCGAAAGGGGAATAGAGAAAAACCTTGCCGAAAACGACGTCGTTTGAGGAAGGAGAACGAAGGTGAGCGTAGAGGACCTGAAGAATGGCGCTTGCTCTGACAACGCACTTGGAGAGATAATAACGCGAAGTAGAGGATGATGAAGAAGATGGACTTGACTTGGCGGAAGAGCATTCTTGTTCGGAAACCGCCATTAATTCACGATTTGAAGGTTCTAGCGTTCGCGATTAATACGATTGGTAATTTGTTGAGAAAATTGAGAAGGAATAAGAGGTTTGGAATAGCGAGGGTTCATTGAGAGTAGAGAATGGTGTGATGATGATGATGATGATGATGATGCATAGTGTATTCAACTTGGAAGCAGAGCGGTAGAAGGAAAAAATGTAGAAAACACACGACACAGGTTTATGTGTTGATTGAATTGATGCGTAACTTTCTCTTGATTTTATTTTCTCTACTTTTCCATGGAATAAAATAAAATAAAATATAGATAAATTGTTAAACCAAAATTTTTAATATGTTACTCAACTTTATTGAAACATGAATCATAGGGAGAACCTGAGTTATTGGTCGAAATATAAACTCCACCACTAAAAAAAGACAGGGTCTTCAAAACAAATTTCTTGGGAGTATCGTTTAACCAACCTACAAAAAGAAATTATATCTTGAAAATGCAAGGTAAACACTTATTAAAGTTATAAGTCATAATCGTACAATTTTCAATGTAAAAGTTGTTGCTTTTAGATGCTTAAACAATATTTTTAGGGCACTTGTTAGCATTTTATAAAAAGATACTATTTTGAGATTCTTCGTCGAATCATGTTGTGGGTAATAGAAATCAAACATGTGACTTTTTGAGTGGGTCGGCTATCAATCAACTCAATCCACCATCGTTGTCTTTTCATTTTAAATTTATTAGATAGATTAAATTGTGTTTATATACTAATTTTTTCCATTTCTTTTTTTATCTATACTAATTCTTTTTACAATGAAAATAATATTTTCTCTACAGAGAAAATAGTATTTTGATTTCAATGAGATTCTTGGAGTATATGATGGCGAGAGTGGATGGCATGGATGAAGCCGTGCATTTTCGAATGGAGTATGCTCGTCCTTGTTAATGGTAGTCTGGCGGTTAAGATTGATATCCGGAGAGGGTTGAAGCAAGGAGACCCTCTAGCTCTGTTTCTACTCCTTTTGATGGCAGAGAGTTTTAATGGGGTGATAAGCAACGCGATGAGTCACAATTTGTTCAAGGGGTTTAAAATCAAGAATGAAGGTGGGGGAATCTCACATCTTCAATACATGGACGATGCTTTGAGTATCGGGGAAGCTTCGGTGGATAACCTTTAGACGCTTAAGGCATTGTTGAAAGGGATTGAGATGCCTTCGGGTCTCAAAGTCAAGTTCTATAAGAGTTGTTTGCAAGGGATTAATGTATTTTCAAAATTTATGGGTATGGTGTGCAAGTTTTTGAATTGTATTGAAAGGGTGATGCCGTTAAAGTATTTGGGGTTGTCGGTGGGAGTGAATCCTTTAAAGCTTGTCACGTGGGAGCCTACATTGGAGCAATTGTCTCAGAAACTTCAATCATGGGGAAATAAGGTATGTGAGTCTTGGGGGTCGTATTGTTCTTCTCAATGCGATGATTAATGTGATTCTCGTTTTTTACTTATCCTTTTTTAAAGATGCCAAACAAGGTTTGGAGAAAGATTGTCAAAATTCAACGCGATTTCTTGCGGGAAGTGTCGATAGGGGGAGGAAGCTTTGTTGGGTAAAGTGGAGGGTAGTTTGTAAACAAAGGATGAAGGGAGGTTTAAGGGCGAGGGATGTTAGATTGGTAAATTTGAGTTTGTTGGTAAAGTGGAGATGAAGATTGTTACAATGCGATGATGGTTTGTGGAAATAGGTGCTTATTGAGAAGTACGATACTCGGGTGTTTAATTTGTAGGTGGAAGGTGATGGTGCTTGGCCAAGATTCATCTCCATATGGTGGAAGGATATTGTTTATATGGAGGAGGTGATGCGAAGAGGTGGTTTAATGCATAGGTCATTAGGAAGGTGGGGACCGACAACTCAACTTATTTTTGGAAGGACCTGAGGAGAGAGGCAATTCCGCTTAGCAGAAAATACCCGAGACTACTCACAATCTACAACAATAAGGAGGCTTTCGTGGAGGGGTGTAGGCGAGTTTTTGGAGATTGGGGGATTGGAATTTTATGTGGCGAAGGCCTCTTCTTGTTTGGGAGGAAGAACTTTTTATTAGTTTGAAGGAGGATTTAGAGGGGCATAGGTCGGTTAATCATCGAATAGATGGGTTTGGAATTTGGAGGCGGAGAGGATTTTTTTCAGTTAAGTCTTGCTATGTGAAGTCGGAGAGGTTATTGGTGGGTGAGGAGGAGTGGAATATTGAATAATTTAGAGTTTTTTAGAGTATTTGCAAAAGTAAAGCTCCTTTGAAAGTGGTAGCTTTCTCTTGGAAACTTCTTCTAGATCGGATCCCTACTAAAAGAAATCTTGCTATGCGTAATTGTTTACCGTCGAAAGTGTCTTCTAGGTGTGTTATATGTGGGATTGCGGAAGAATCGGCCTACCATCTTTTCTCACATTGCAACTTTACGACCAAGGTTTGGACATGTGTAATGAGATAGTTTGATTTCTCTTTTATTACTCCTCCGAATTTGTCTGTGCATTGGGTTTGTTGGAGTAGTGAAGGGAGAAATAAGAGGATCTGTAAAGGTTTATGGATTATTTGGCATGCAACTCTTTAGGGTATCTGGCAAGTGAGAAATCATTTGATTCTCCGCTACAAGGAGAAACAAGAGGATGAACTTTTACTGTATATTATTGTGCAGTCGTGGCGGTGGAGTTTGTATAGGCTTAATATGCAAACTTGTTTATATTATGAATGAAGTTGGAATCCTCAAGAGTGCCTTTTGAGGAAGTAGTTGGTTTGTGTCTTTATGCAAACTGGGAGTTTTTTGCTTGCTGTTCTCCTTTTAATGGCCTAAGCTCGCTGTGTGTGTGGCTTTTTGGTTTTGGATCCCTTCACAAAAACAACACAACTGACAATCGCACATACAAAGAATATAAGAGATTGCAAATGTTGGCTTAAACACATAACTACAAAGGTTGGTTTCTTATAAGCAATTGCATAGTAGAGATTTCCATAAGATTGCCAACAACATAAAACAATGTCAATTCCTTAGAGACAAAAGTTTCGGGGTAGACTGCAAGGGGAGAACAAAATTTTCAAAACGCTATACAGAGGGAACCAACCTATTAAATTTCAAAGTATGCATATTTACAATTCCATTTCTCCATCATTGAACATTAATTGAATTAATATTAAAGATGGAAAAAGCATGGTGTGTTGACTACTACAAATTCGTGGCCTTTACGAGAATAAGGGGAAATTACAAACAACCACAGTTAAAATCTTATGAAAAGGGAATGGGGGGAAAGATGTGAATGTATAATTGCCTTTGTGAATGTATTTGCCAATCACGATTATTGAGTTGATATTCAAAATTCAATAGTGTACTGCGTATCGAAAGTGAACATATATGTGTTATACACGTTAGCGCAGTATAAAAAGCGGACAGACATTTGAACGCTAGTAAAGATAAAAGAAATCATATTTGAGAGAATATGAGGAATAATAATTAGGATAAGCTGATGTGTCGTGCTTTATGAAAACGTTACATCTCCAATTAAACACTGTTCTGCATCGTGTTGTAGTTTTAATTGTCATCAAATCAGTATTAAGTAAAAGGTGGTGTATTGTACATATATATTCAGTTACAATTCAATTTTCGTTACATATATCCATAAAATTTTATAAACTTTTTCTTATTTTATTTATTGCTACGTCTTTATTTATTTTCAGTTACAAAATAAAATTCAAAACAAGAAAGTGCAAGAGTTGTCCCAATTCAATTTTTTTCTATGGAACCATTGTATTGTTTTTGAAAGGGAAGTTTAAGGAACCGTTGTATTTATTGGAATATATTATTATAATATATCAGTTCTAGTTGTACGAGTATAACGTTCTTACCCAAAAAAATATAGTTCGACGTTGTTGTGTTTTTGCTTGCTTGGTGTTTCTAAGCTATGTATTTGCCCAAATCTAAGTTTTTTTTTTTTAGAAAAATAAATTATATTCATTCATTTAAATTGATAGAGTACATCGATATAATGCAAATTCGCTAAAAACAAGAATGATGAATCTGTGAACAGGATCACAACATCCATGTTAATAGTATAAAACGGCAAGATACAAATGCTTACACATATGACTATATTTAAATATCCGGAATAGCCATATCTCCGGATCTGCAACGTGGATGCCGCCAAAGTCATTGATTGGATCTGCACTAGATCGAAGCTGATCTTACAATCTGAACCGATCAAACACCTGAGAGAAACAAGAAAGACAAACAACGTCGCACAAAGATGACGAACAAACCAACATCGCACGAAGACGACGAAATCACAAAATAAAATACGTAACAGATGTGAAAATTGCTTATTTTAATAAAAGAGAAATAGAAAAACGAGTTAGAGAGGTGATTTTGGGTCAAAAATTGACCATAAATCACCTCTCCGACGAAAAGAAGAAAAGAGTGATGGCTAGGGTTTGAGAAGTAAAGAAGGGAGGGAGAGGGAGGGAGGGAGGGAGAGGGAGGGAGGGAGGTTTACCAAAATTATTGGTTTTTAGATTAATAGGTTATTAAAAAAAAAGTTTTTTTTAATGTTAATTGAATTAAAAAAAAAACTTGTTTGGATGAAAAAAATATGGATTTATAAGTTCAAGTTGATGGGATTAATGTGATTTCGAAGATAAAAAAATGGGAGAAAAGAAAAGTGCAAATGAAATTTCAATTTAACTACGTTTTTTTTGTGTTATATTATGACATGTTCACTAATTAATACACGAAAAAAGAATGAAAATACAACTATTTACACATTTAGCGTGCCACATCAGCTAAGTGACCAACTCATATAAATTTGGAGGTGGAGGGAGTATTGAGCAGTGTTATTTGAACAACCCTTTCTTATGACAATTTGTTGTACAACCAAATTATACAAAGACATTTAAGTAGTGACACAAAAATCAAATTAATAGAAAGAGAAAGTAAAAGAACAATGTGAGTATGAGAGAAAAAATTGTCATAAAAATTGTCAAATATAGTTGTTCAAATATCATTTCTCTTTGTTATTTCATCGGACATTCTAATCAAAACCGTACCCTACATGTTGTGGTGAAAAAACATTAATTAAGTAAAATATTATACTTTTATTTTGAGGAAAAAAATATTATACTCAATACTTACATGGAATTTGTGTAAGTCTTGTAAAAAGAAAAACAGCTGGGCAAGAAACATAAAACAGAGAAAAAGTGGGTGGTATTTAGTTTTATTTTATTTCAATATAAATACAAATCTAGGGTTAACCCTCTCACTCTTGCTTTGCCATCAGAACCAAAACCAGTGAGAAGCTGACGGTCGCGCCGCACTATCTACAAGGTAGCTTTCTTCTGCTGCTGCATTTTTTCTTCCTTCTCAATCTCTCTCGTTAACTAACCCTAATCATTGAATTATTCACACAGCCATGGCTGAAGAAACCGTCGTTATCCCTGTCGAAGTTGATCCCAATCTAAACGAAGTCAAGCTCTTCAACCAATGGAGCTTCGACGACCTTCAGGTATTCTTTTCTTTCCATCACTTTTGATGTATTATTGTTTGCTATCTCGTATCGTAGAATCTGAATCTCAGAACGCATTTCAATTTACACTTATTTTTTTTTTCAATTGTTGGGTTGGAAGTGTATTTATTTTAATAGTTAAAAGGTCATGATTTTTTTTTTTCCTATAGAAATAAGCCCTGTTTGGATGAACAACTTGTTTTCAGTTATAATCTAAACTCTATAGCAAAAATATAATAAAGTATGATTATTTGGTCTAAGTTATAAGCTATATTCATAATTTATATTGGAGAGCTTATGAAAATCAGTCGAAAACATTCCCATAATTTGTTTTAATTTCAAGTATCTCTTGCCGGTAGATAACTCATGTGTTAGGAAGTGTGCATTGTGTTTTAGTAATTAAAATATGTTGTGATTAATTTTGCAATTTTTGTTATACCAGATTACTGATCTGTCTCTTGGGGATTACATTGGAGCAAGATCCAAACATGCAACATATGTTCCTCACACTGCTGGTAGGTACTCAAAGAAGCGTTTCAGGAAAGCTCAGTGTCCCATTGTTGAGAGGCTCACTAACTCTCTCATGATGCATGGTAGAAACAACGGAAAGAAACTCATGGCTGTTAGGATCATCAAGCATGCCATGGAGATCATTCATTTGCTAACTGACCAGAACCCAATTCAAGTTATCGTTGATGCTGTCGTCAACAGGTATGATGATGCCTTTGCATTTTGTTATTTTCACTGCAATGAGAAGTGAAGTAAGCTTTAACAAGATATACTGTACTGTGAAAAGTACCGTTGATTTGCTTGAGTATTATTTGAAGTTGAATTTTTACTGTGGTAACTGCTTAATATGTCTTGATTTGGAGAATGGAATGATGATTATTTGTTTTCCTATTGGTTTGATTGCCTGAATGATGGCATTTTTTTGTATTAGCTCTATCTGACCATTCTCCTTATCATTTGTCACTTTGATTTGGTTACTTGTGAATTGTAATTACTAATTACATGGCTGATCAAGTATTTTCAGTTGTATTTTTTTGAATGATAAAAAATCACCCAGAATATTTTGATGGTTTATGTGTTTGTTCTAAAAGAATTTTGACAATGCATGTTTAAAAGGTAATATCATACAAGCATGAAGCTGTTGTATAAACTCTGATGTAGCAAACTTGACCTATTTGTATTAGCTCTATCTGATCATTCTCCTGGACTTTGATTTATGAAAATGTTTCCATCAGTAGTAATAATTTACACGACAAATTGTGTTTTTTTTTTTCATTGTGATGCTATTACTTTTTTTTTGTTGACAAAATTGTGATGCTATTACTAGAAGTTTGTTTATTCTCATTGTGTTTGGTTATTCACATGAAAGAGTATGGTAGTTGAATTATTATTAATTGGTATATTGCAACCTTTTCATAGTTGTTAAATCTTGGAGCTGTTGATTGGTTGAACTGGAGAATGAAACGATGATTTACTGTTTCCTATTGGTTTGATTGCCTGGGTGATGGTGTTTTTGTATTAGCTCTATCTGACAATTATCCTTAATTGTTTTGTACAAGTAATCAAATATATAGGCTATGTTTTAAGAAAATATTTCCCATGTAGTAATAATATATATTGAATATTTTGTGATGGTTTGTTTTGTTCTCGTTGTGTTTGATTAGTACTTAATAGAGAAGGATAGGTGGGTGGGTTATTAATTGGCATGTTAAAACTAATTTCAACTGTTAAGATTGGGAGCTGTTGATTGGTTGAACTGGAGAATGAAATGATGATTTATTGTTTTCCTATTGGTTTGATTGCCTAGATGATGGCATTTTTGTATTAGCTCTATCTGATCATTCTCCTTATTTTGCACATTGTAATAAAATCTGTGGATTTCATTTCAATAAATATCTTATCTTGGTAGTAATAATGCATGGAAATTTTTATTGATTAAAGTTTGTAATTTTTACTTGTACAAAAGGAAAGCAATCTGGATGCATTCTTCAAGTAGTTTTTAGTTTTTATACAACCACCTTTTGATTGTTTGAACTGGAGAATGAAGTGATGATTTATTTTTTCCCTATTGGTTTGATAGCCTGGATGATGGCATTTTGTATTAGCTCTATCTGATCATTCTCCTCATTTTTTTTTACATTGTAATCAAATATCTCAAGTTTGTTTAAAAATATTTTCCCCTTGTAGTCATGATGCAAAAGATAATTGTTTGTTTTTTTTCCCTTGTGATGTTTATTGCTTAAAGTTTGCAATCTTTTCTTGTGGTAAAGGAAATCAATCTGTTGTCATAAGAGAATTTTTAATTGTTCTTGAGAATGAAATGATGATTTATTATTTCCCTATTGGTTTGATAGCCTGGATGATGGCATTTTGTATTAGCTCTATCTGACCATTCTCCCAATTTTTTTACATTGTAATCAAATATCTCGAATTTGTTTAAAAATATTTTCCCTTTGTAGTAATGATGCAAAAGATAATTGTTTTTTTTTCTTCCCCCTTGTGATGTTTATTGCTTAAAGTTTGTAATCTTTTCTTGTGGTAAAGGAAATCAATCTGTTGTCATAAGAGAATTTTTTATTGTTCTTGAGAATGAAATGATGATTTATTATTTCCCTATTGGTTTGATCGCCTGGATGATGGCATTTTGTATTAGCTCTATCTGATCATTCTCTTAATTAATGATACTGTTTGTAAATTTGGTAGGATTCAGTTATGGTTGTGTGTTTTTCCTAACATATGTTTGGGCCCGTTTAATATGTTGTTTCTACGTTTTTACTTTTAATGTCAAAAGTTCATTTCATTTTCTCATTTCAATGTTATGTGCTGAGATACAAAATGTTTATTAATGAACTGTTTATGGTATTCTGTGAAAACTTTTTGAACGAGAAACAAACTGTAAAGAAGGTTGTTTAATTCAAAGAAATTGGGGCTTGGATCTTATTTCCCTATCAGTTAAAGTTTTAGGATATTCAATATAATTTGTTCAATTATATTCTTCTCATGTAGTGGTCCTAGAGAAGATGCAACTAGAATTGGATCTGCTGGAGTTGTTAGGAGGCAGGCTGTGGATATCTCACCTCTTCGTCGGGTTAATCAGGCCATATATCTTCTAACAACTGGTGCCCGTGAAGCTGCATTTAGGAACATTAAGACAATTGCTGAATGCTTAGCTGATGAACTTATCAACGCTGCCAAGGGTTCATCCAACAGGTATACCACCATTATTCAATTCTTGGATTTTCCAATGTACTGAAATTGTTTTCTATTGGATCTTTCCTTGTTTGGTTCTTTGCTAACCAAATGTTTCATTTCAGCTATGCGATCAAGAAAAAGGACGAAATTGAGAGAGTTGCCAAGGCCAATCGTTAAGCATCATTTGGAAGTAGTCTTAGTGATGAGAAATATTTTATTTTGCTCCTTGTATTACATTTTTACTTAAAATTGTTGTTTTTAAACATGATGTAAACCTTTTACTGGTTTATTTTCCTCTCATGTTGAATTGACTTGTTATGCACAATTTTGCTGGTTAGTCTAAGACTGTTTCAAGGATCATTAAGAGATTTTCTTGCACCGCTTTTGATTTTTACATTTCATGCTATTTAGGTATTTAGAATAAGGTGTTGAAGTATTTGCTTGTTGAAATGATGCTGGTTGGGGTTTTTTCGGTTCTATCTGCTTGGTCAATATTTAGTGCCGTAGAACAGAAAAATATGAGCAATTTCTTCAGATTATTTTTCTGGGTGTGGGAGCCAAGGAGTCCAAAATTTGCCATGAAATAGGCAACCGTGTCAACAATGATAAATTACTGATGGTTAATATCAACGCCATACCTAAGGGATTCTACAGAAAACATTGATGGATAAAAGAGGAAATGTAGAGATAGAGATAAAGAGCAGCGAGGGAATGTATAGAGAAATTTTAGAGAGGATTTTGGCGACAACTTGGATCGGATCTTTTGCATGTTGTGACTATTATACACGAACTAACCAAAAATATCAATGTGTTTCTCTTTAACCAACGTGGTCCTCAAATTTCTTTGTTAGGTAATCGTCATTCATTTTTTAGTTCATCAGGAGGAATGATGTTGTTTCTTTGAGATGGATAACAAATTTGAAATAAAATTAAGAAAATGAGATAGAGTGAGAAACATAATATGACATGGAGGCGATAGATTTGGTATCATAACTCAAGTTGGTTGGACATCGTGTTATATTTGTGTAGTTGGAAATCAAACCTGGAATGCCTTATTTATTGGTGAATTTTTCTTGCCAGTAGGCTCTTTCCGAGGTGATAAAGATACCGTATTATAGTGTTCAAACTTTGAATTTTTCACCTATTCATCTTTAAATCTAGTAATTCTAATAGTGTGATCTGACTACTTGATTTATTTTAGTTATGATGGCTGTAATTTTTTATATTTTGTATGACCATAAATAATTCTCTGGCCACTGATTCGAAATAGAATGAAGTTCACAGTCTAACCTGGTTGCGAATTCAAAGCACAGTATTATAATTTTTTTCTTTTTGATGTAATTTTTTTTTAGAATAATGTGCAATTAATAATATAGAAAAATGTTATTTGGGACGGAAGGAACATCAATTTGGGTTGGCGATTATTTTTACAAAACATTTTGAAATTACGATTTTTCTTGCAATA
The DNA here is from genome assembly GCF_003473485.1 of Medicago truncatula. Taxonomy (NCBI): domain Eukaryota; kingdom Viridiplantae; phylum Streptophyta; class Magnoliopsida; order Fabales; family Fabaceae; genus Medicago; species Medicago truncatula. Next base: position 50,829,985 of record NC_053048.1, read on the forward strand.
ATTCACAGTATTTTTTAGTCCTTTATTTAATTCAACCATTTTTACGTTTAGGTTGTGTTTTCTATACGCTTGTTTCTATATACCCTCCGGTCACTATTATAAGCAAAAATTTAATTTTTAGATTCATTCAATAAATGAAGTATGTAGTCTATAATATTGACCACATACATCATTTATTGAATGAATCTAAGAAGTTGATTTTTGCTTGTAACTGTGACCGGAGGATGTAAGTTGGTTCATAAGAGCAACTTTGGTGCATGATACATCATGCCTAAATTTTGTATAAACGATTACAAATGTAGAAAACTTGCATTGAAGTAAGCATTACATGTCAAAAGATGGACTAAAACTCAATGTGTATCGACTACTCTCTCCGTTTTAAAATGAGTGAGGGTAAAGTTGGAAGAAAAAAATTAAAGTTGTATTGGAAATATAAAGTGACATTCATTTTAAAACAAATTTTGTTGGCTAAAGCGACACTCATTTTAAAACGGAGGTAGTATAAAACCAACTTGAAAATCTCAGGCATTGAGATCATCGATAAAAATTAACATTTAATTTATTATTTTATATAATTCACTAATTTTTGAATTATTTTATATTTCGGTTAAATGTAATTTGTTAATGAAATAAAAAATAATTAATGAAATTATTTTAAAATTATGTGAAAATTGGATAATTTTGTACTTTGGAATTTTCAACCGGAACTCGAAAGAGTGAAAAAAAAGAGAAGTAGAAGAACGTTCTATACTTGTACGATTTTCGCGAGTCAAGTGTGTGTCACTTCAACATTTCCATTCCCAAAACTGAATCAGAAGAAACTCCAACAGAATACCGGTTACTCGAATCTTCCACTGAAATTGTTGCATGCGAAGACCAAGAACTATGAGACCAAATATCGTAACTGAGGTAATTTCATTCCCGATCATTCATTTCTAAATTTACCATCACTCAAATGTAATTCGCCAATTTTTCGTTCAAGAATGGTGAATTAGGGATTTAAATCGTTCTTGTGTTGTTCTGATTACGATTATGCTTAATTGAACAGGCAGGGTTGCCAACTAGGGTGAATCAATGGTGGGAAAACATTCCATTTTTCACTTCTGCTGTGGTTATTGTCTGTGGAGCTATTTACTTCGTTTGTCTTTTGGTTGGTTATGATTCCTTTTCCGAGATTTGCTTCTTGCCTTCCGCTGTTGTATCGCGATTTCAAGGTATATTTTATTCACAATATCTTGCATTATTCTTCAGTTAAATATAGTTTAGAGTTGTTAGAACAACAAGTAACAGAAGATTAAAGTAAACGAAAGTAAAAGACAATGGACACAATCGATCTTTTTTAACGTAGTTCGGCCAGTTGTGCCTACCTCTGCGACTATAGAGAAGTTATAGTTCCGTTTGTATTAATTAGGGAGGTTTCAGTGTTACAAGCAATATATATAGCACTACTACTACTGCGATTCAGGTTACAACAATACCCCTGAACCATCTGCCTTTCTTCGGTGTCTTATATAACATTAGTGGGCTAATGACCATTTTACAACTTCGGGGTTTTGAATACTGTATCTTGAGGTTATAAGGCTAAGCTGTGACCACTGAGCTAGCACCTCAATTGTCTTGAGTAGCTATATCCAAAAAGCATCTTTTCTGAATATTTTTGAATCTTGTGCTATTGGTTTGTAGAATTTGCTTGAATTTAGTGACGGAGTGCTTTGTTTTTTGCAGTTTACAGGATTTATACTGCCATTCTTTTCCATGGTTCACTGCTTCATGTTCTCTTCAATATGATGGCTTTAGTTCCTTTGGGCTCTGAGCTGGAGAGGATCATGGGATCAGTTCGCTTGCTATATGTCACTATTTTGTTGGCTACAAGCAATGCTATTATCCATGTTTTCATAGCACTGCTGGTGGCATACAATCCTATTCTTACGAATGGTTATCTAATGAATGAGTGTGCTATTGGGTTCTCAGGAGTTTTGTTTTCAATGATTGTTATAGAGACAAGTCTGAGTGGAGTTCAATCGAGGAGGTTGGTTATATAAATATAGCTGCTGTTGGGGAATTCACCACTATTGGCAATATGCAATTTAATACATTAATAATTAATTAATAATAACCATGTTTTTCTTTAAGATAATTTGGTAGAAACCATGATTTGCAAGTTGTTCAAGATGCTGAGCTAATGATATCATGAAAGAGTGTTATCATAAAAGATTATTTTAAGAAGGCTAAAATATGCTTCTCATTGTTAAAATGTGGTAAGTTTTGATTTTGTTCCCTATTTTAAGTCCAGACAAAAGTGGTGTCTCAAGGCCCTTACAATGGACTAAAAAATCACAGTTTCTGGAAGTAAAAATGGATTAAAGTTTTATAGGATCATTACCAAAATCTGCAAATTTTATAGAGACCCAACACATATTTAAGCCTTTTGAGAGGGTTTATCTCCAAGAATTGAGCGATGATAGACATTTTATCACATTTATTTATATAATTTTGCCTTGCAGTTTACTCAGCAATGATTTTCTTTGCTTGTTTTGCTGAAAAAGACAACATTTTAAGATATGCTATGTTACAAATCGTGAATCTGCAAGGGTTGACTGACTTTTTTCTATTCATTTTGCAGTGTGTTTGGGTTGTTTAATGTGCCTGCCAAGTGGTGAGTACAATTTTTCATTAAATATGTTATTAGTGTATGAAAATATAACTTTTTTGCTGTTAAACCCTGTTTAAAATTTATTTGTTTATAGTCCCTGTATTTAACAAAAGCAATGCGTTTTTAACCCCTCATCACACCAGGGAGGCTGAGATTAAAAGAATATAATTTGCTTTTTTAATTTAAGGACTATAAGTAAGTACAATTTTACTAGGTACACCGTACCCAATATAATATTGTTATATTTATGGGGACAAAAATATATATTTAATTTGTATAGTTTTTAATAACATTATTTAATCTAGCTAAATCCTTTTTATAACAACTGGTTTTTGGGCATATTATGTTTTAGGTATGCATTTTTTTTGTTGGTAGTGTTCCAGCTCCTCATGCAAAATGTCTCACTACTTGGTCACCTTTCTGGCATTGTATCTGGGTTTGCATGTAAGATTTCTCTCTTTTGCTTCCTCCTTATTACTTTTCTATCTTTTCCAATAACTTGAACTACTCACCTATGATATTCAAATGTGATGCTTGTTGTTTCAGATACATTTGGCTTGTTCAATTTCCTCATACCTGGGACATCATTTTATTCTTCAATTGAAGCCTCCTCCTGGCTTGTAAGTCTCTTTCTTGAATTTGCTTTTATAGTGCACCAAGATGGGAAAGTTTGTGGTCATTAGTTGCACTTTGCATGATATTAAGGCGCCGAGAGGGACTTGTGTCATTACTAGAGAGAAATAGAGATACACCCCAATTACAAATATTGAACACTGCAGAACTTCGAGGGTTTGTAAGTTCCCTGTTCTAAGGCCCAATTTCACTCTCAGATGACTAGCCATATCTTCCTCTCAACCCATGTTCTTATTTATTGGCAATGTGTTATTTCTTTAATTATCTCAACCCCCGGCTAACTAATTGATTAACTACCCGAGGGGGTTACCTATCAAGTCCTAATTGGTTGTTCCTAGTCAGTTGTTTCTTTCTGATTGCTGTCAATATTTTCCCAGACATTGTGCAGGGTACAATAGTTTTGTGTCTGTTAAGAACATGCTTTGCCTGATTAGCTGATGCTGAAAACCGCTACAAATTAAATTATTTAAAAGGTTTCAGGAACATGAACCACTCAAGCAATTAGTAATTTTCAAAGAATGATTAAATATTTAACCACATATTGATTCAAATTCAATTAACCATTGGAGTTGTTAATGTAATCTCCCATTTTCTGGAGGCTAATTGAATTCACAAGATGAATTGACGTACTGAACAAGTTATAATTGACTGGAGTATAAAAAATTCTGTATATTATCATATCATATTAAGCACTTTTATTTTAGAATGAAAAAGAAAAATGGGAAAAAGCATCCAATAGAGATCCATTTTTTGAAAATAAATGCATATTTATCAATATCATCGTATATGCGGACCTTCTGTAAATGTACATGTTTTTCCTTGACTTTCAGTCATCATGTGTGAGGCGTCCAAAATTTATTGTTTGCACGGGCGGAAATCCTTCAGGCTATATCCCTACAAATACAAGCTCATATTCAACCACTAGGTAAGTCTTTGATTTCCATACTAAACCTTACTAATGGCACATGATATCTAGCAATCCTCATTTTAAACATGCATTTTCATGGGGCAGTGGAATATTTTCTGGGAATATTTGGAGGAACCTATCATCATTGATGCCTCAAAGAGAAGTGTCTACACAACCTCAGGTATGTGACTCATCTTGTCTCATGCTTTTGGTGGTCTCTCAAGTAATTTTGCACTTGTTTGCATTGCTCATCATGTGAGCAAATGCTATGAAATTGTTATGCAGTACGTTCATGAGAAGCCTAAGTACATAGAGCTCTTACATATGATATTTGGATTAAGTCAGTTTCTGTTCTGTAGAGTTAATTTTGTAAAAGCATGTTAGTTTGACCTTGATTGTCATGTACAATTTGCGAATACAAATGCACTGAATAGTTATTCTTGTGTATGTTACCTGTTTGCTATTCGTCTAACTTGTGCAAGTATAACGGGAATTCTTGTACATGATATTTTCTTTCTGTCTGCCTTTATGTTTACCTCCTGCCATTCTTTGCAAAGCTAGTTGTGTTTCCCTCTTTTAATGCATTAATAGTTCTTCAGAAGGAGATTTTCTGAAAACCCAAGTAGTTGGTTAGTTTTAAGATTTTTTTCATTCTGATTAATCAATTTATCCATGGCCAATATAATGCTCTAACAGCAGCAACTGCTTTTTGGAATATAACAATAACTTTAAGTGCTCTTCTTATCATAAAAATTTCACTTCATTATTGGGAATATTAAATGTGACGTAGCATGATTTTTCCTTTTCACTTGAATCACATGTCATCTGTCCATTTCAAGCTTGCAAGCTCAACCTATATCACTACCTTTTATGCAAGACATTGTTAATTGCAAGTTTCCATTGTGTTTTCGTGTCTATATTCTCCTATCAGCTGGAATCATTCATTTGTAGATTTGACTGTATTATGCGAAACCTTGCAGTCAGTTGAGGACAGTAGGTTCCCTGGGAGGGGAAGGACCCTTGCTGCTGCTCAAGGTCAAAATGCTTCTGGTTTTCATCCAGATTCAAATCTTCAAGCCAGACTCTTAGAGGATAATAGTCCCAATCATCTCTCAGATCCAGCCATTCTAAGTACTAGGTATGAGGGTCAGTTTTGTGCATGATTGGTAACTTATGATGGCTGCTTTATTGTCAGTAAAATTTTAGGATGCAAACCACAGTCATCTTTTTCTTTGTAGTTTGAACATGTTCTCGCTTCTTAGAGTATTAGATATAGTCTGATATAGTGTTTTTTTTCTTCCTAGGAGTGTCAATTTCAACTTGAATCCTACAGTTAGATGAGCTTGGGTTACAGATTGGTTTCCTGTTTGCCATGGACAATAATATCCTGTTTTCAAGTTCATTTGTTTTATTTTTATTTTTATAATGATTAATTCTTGGAACATATATATTGGTGAAATTACATATCGACTATATTTCAAAAGTACAGCGTATATCTATTTAGCTTTTAATTTAAAAAATACTAATTAACATGACTTTTCTATAAGCTAATAACTTAGGCCCCGTTTGGATTGAGCTTATGAAAAAGAGCTTATGCAAATAAATAAGTTTTTATCTTAATTCATAAGTTCTCACTAATGAAAATTGTAACCTTCATAAACTGTTTTTTCATAAATAACATTAACAAGCTTATAAATAATACATAAAGACATTTATTTGCATAAGCTCTAAAATAAGCTAATCCAAACAGGGCCTTAATCTACAAATAGTTCAAGTTGTATGTCCATAACCCTTGGAAATTAAAGATTTATGCATAATGTTGTTAAAAAAAAAATATTTATGCATAATATATGGCTAACTTATAAGCGTCACATCTGCAGAATAAGAAATAAGAAATATACATGATACTGGTTTATTTATAATCAGATATCCGTTAATGGGTTGCTCATAATGTACAATGCTTGATTTCCAACTATATCAATGAAAGGGTTCACTGACTTGTAAATTGGTTGATGGTTAACCATTGCTTGCTTGCTCAAGTTAAACATATTCATCTGGATTTGACTAGGTTCGGGTTCCTGTTTTTTAACAAACATGTCATTTAGTCTCCTTGTCATTATCATTGGAAATGGGAAGTTGGGAACTAAACATAGTATGTTCACTGACATTATACTATAGTATCTCTTGCTTGGATTGACAAGTTTAAGTTAAACTGCTATACTTTAGTAGGATAGTTTAGTAATACTATAATATTATTCAAAAGTTGGTGTTCATGTCTGAAATGTTCCCTTAATTGTCTAATTTTATTCAGGCATCCAGTCGATAATGTAGCTACAACAGGAGCAGCTGTTCCACATCATGAGGTATTTTACTTACTGTGTTTGAAAATTTCTTGTTTTTTTTATATAATCTGGATATTTAATATTCATTATTATTTCCCCTGTGAATGCAGGGAGCAGTTGTTTCAGAAGAAGAGATTAAGAAACTTATAGCAATGGGCTTTGATAGGGTAAAAATCAGTTTCCATATCTTTCAAGTGATCAAGAAAAATGGCTTGGACTTCCTAGAACGTTTTTCTCATCTAAACAATTAAGCGTATAAATTTATCGTTGTTTGATCCTTCTGGGTCCTTCTCGCCTTAATAATTTGATGGTTAGATATTCTATTATGTATATCACTTATTGAACTTTTTACTCGGATGTGGTGACTGGTGTGGTATCATTCCTGTGCATGTGCATCAATTGTTCATTAAAACCTATAGCTCAATTTTGCTTTTTATGCGTTTTTCTTGGTATGCTTTCAGACGCAAGTTGAAGTAGCGCTGGCGGCTGCTGATGGTGATCTTAATGTGGCAGTGGAAATACTCATGAGCCAACAGGTCCTAGTTGAATTTCTTTTTTCAATTATTTGTAATTTTTCTCATTTACTTAGCTATATGTTTCTTGATTCTTTTTATTGATAATGTTTTGTTTGTTGGTCTATCGCATTTACAGGGTTAATACATGAGAGCTTATCTTGGATTCCCAGAGAATTCCTTGACACTTATGTTGTGCTTGTTAAATCTTGGACTCCATCGCTAACAATTTGGTGACACCTCGAAACACATATGAACAGAATTGAACATGTGTAAACCACATAAGCGTAGTGTATTGATGTATAATAACAAGGTTGAATATGATTAACTGAAGAGTTTTGCAAATAGAAGTTTGTGGTCAAATTGTAAGTATTCTGTTGCCCGCTCACCCATTCTCTACCCTCGTCTTCAATATTGTTGTTTTATATAAACTACAGAGAAATTTAATTTATAGTCTGTCGGACCAATGAAATGGAGTGTAACATAGAAATGAAAATGGCCGGATAACACCTGATGATATGAACACAAATGAGTAAAATTAAATAGAGTAACAAATATGCTTAAAAAAATTGAGTAACAAATAATAAAAAGTGGTTTTAAAATAGGTTTTGTCTAATGTGCACAGGTAAATTATTCTTGCCTCATTCATAAATTTGTTTTTCACCATTGGATCGATAAATTTTATTATGGTTTATTTAATTTAATGACGACTTATTAACAAATACAACTTTTATTTTGCAATTCTGAAAAATTAATAATTATGTATCTTTCTATTCTTTTTTCTACAATTGTAGTAAATAGGGATCAAATATTTTGTTTTTTTTTTAAATAAAATTAAAATAAGCTATTTTAGCAATGTTTAATGTCGTTTCCTTTCCTTTAGAGTTTAACTATTTTTTATTTAATTTTCTCAAAAAAAAAACTATTTTTTATTTAATAGTTCGAATTTAACTATGTATTTCCTTAATATAGGTATAAAATATATTATTATATTATTATAACGAAAAGACATACACTAATGCACCTATCTATCATTCTTTCAAAAAGGATAAAACGTGCATCTCTATCCACTTTTCTACGAATTTAATTGTATAGGCACTAACCTACCTGTATATTTGTTTTGTAAAAAATAAAGTTCAAATTGTTTCTATTATTAGTGGTGTTGTTTATCTTTAAATGGAATTTAATTAAATTTTTTAATCAATAATTTAAATAATATTAAAAAAAAAACTGACAAAATGGTTAAAATGAAAGGTAAAAATGATAAAAAAAAAAATTAAAAAAAAAAAAAAAAAAAAACTACCCCAAATTTATGTATGAAGTTTTAGATTGTATATCTTTACATCTCATGATGCATACACCGTTCTCTTTTTCGCACATTTCATTAGAAAATATGCAGATTTAGTCTTTGAAATGAAAACTGAAGTAGCAAATTTGCTAGTAAGTTGTGAACTAGCTATTCGACTCCATGCTACACGTTTGCTGAAAAAATGATCACAGCAACAACACGTTGATATAAAGATTCACAATTTCACATAGATCCAATTAATAAAATGGACATACCACAACATAAATGAAGGGAGTACTATCACATTAATATGAAACAGGTTGTAAAAAAAAAAAAGCTGCTTCCAAAAATTGAGACCTCATTCAAAAATGTTTCGACCATTGCAGTGCCAAATTATGCGAGGCAATTTTCACATAAACAACCAATAAGATCCCCCGAGCCAGCCATCAAAATCAAGAGTATTTTCATCAATATAAAAACTTTACATCATAACTACATCGAGGAAAAGTTCAACAAGTCAATCTCTTTCCACTTAGAATACATTAAATACTATCTATATACACATAAAAGAGTGAATGAATATACGGGCCAACCCCAAAAGGAAAAGCACCTACAAAACCTCAAAGAGGCCAAAAAAAAAAAGAACATAAAAGAATCCAACTAATTTTTCCTTTTGCCTGTGGGTTTAAATTTGAGGAAGGAAATCAGGGATGATTGAACCTGTAGGTAGTATCGTGCGAAAAAGAGGAAATTAGGAAGGACGTGTTATAGTTCTGCAGTTGATTGAACCTTCATCACAATAGAACTGATAGATTCTATCATCCCTAATTTCCTTGTCAAATTAAATACCCATAAGCAAAAGAAAAAACTAGCGCATACCATATTATAGTTCTGCAGTTGTAGGTTGATTTCACAAACCAAAGGTCTGGGTCTTTCAGCGCGACTCACATTTCCTACTGCATGAAAGACCCAGTGTTTTGCTCATGCCACAGGACTTACCCACATGTACTGATGAATAAACAATATTTGATTACTTTCTCTCAACTGAAGCGTATTACACTAAACAAGTCAATAGATAAACAAAACACTAAAGAACACCACAATCTGAACAACTAACCCACGTCTCAAATAATGTATAGATAATTTTGTAGATAGATAGATTATCAACAAACGTAGACCAAGAACCAGGAGGAGGAAATCACCTCAACCCATTCTCAAATTATAAACTTATAACTGCATTAACATTAAAAAGTACAGCTTAACCAAAATATTCCAAGTCGTAAACAATACTTTTGCAACTCATATCAAACAAGAAAATGTTTCTCAGCTACCAAAAAGACTAATCCAGATGTTACTTTTGGGAAAGGGAAGATAAAATATAAATTGAAGGGATATCATATGATCAAAAACCACTAGCTTATTCCCAGCCAGTTGCTTGGATGGACTCAACTCCAGGAGCAGGTATTTGTTGTGGGGCTGGAACAGCTTCACCCCAATCCCCCCCTGCAGCTGCAAGACAAATCAATGTCAGCAAAACATGAATACATTCTGAAAATAGTTAAATCAATCACACATGCTACATCAATTTTATCCCCTGACAAATCTTATATAGAGAAAACACAAGTTTATGAAATAAATGTTGGCGTAGTAAGTAAAAACCAAATTAGCAAATGCCAATGACAGGATTAGAGGAAATTTGAGAGATCAAGGTAAATCAAAGTTGAAGGGATGTTCTAAATTTTTCTGTTTAGACAAATTTTTTTAAAACGCCAAATAATCAATCAAGTACCAGCTTCTGGGGCTGCCCAGTTGACAGCAGGAACTGCTGGAATAGGCTCTGGAACTGCATCATTCCATGGTTGATCGATAGCAGCAGGCCATTGTCCATCATTGGGGATAGAACCTGCATTAAAGTCAGCAATGGCATAATCTGGTGCAGGAACTTCATCTTCCTCTTGCTCCTTCGCCTCCTCAGGTTCTCTATAGAAGAACAAGTCAACCTACATCAAAGAAAACCCAAGACAATAGACTTGATCAAAACCTGCCAATTCAACAGACGGGAAATATGGATACTTCACATTTCAGAACCAACTGCACATACACAACAGTAACAAAAAGAAAAAATAGTTTACCATGACATCCCACTTAAGGCCAGGGCGAATAGTTCCACGCATCTGCAACACCATCCTAGCCAAAAGCCAAAACAGACATCCTATACTGTGCTTTCCCTTGTTGTTGGCCGGGATTCCAATGTCGACATATCGCATAGGCGAATCAGTATCACAGAAAGCAATTGTTGGAATATTTCCAAGAGCAGCTTCCTTGATTGGCTGCACACAAAAAAAAACAAATAGAATTTAACAAATTTCTTATACTACAATATAACATTGACAGACAAAAGCAGACAATATGGTTATTGGGTTTGGCTTAATTGAGCTAAACTAATGTCATAAGCACTTGTAAACCAACTTGGGAGAGGCTAAAGAAATGTTCATATTCTGTTTTCAGCTTATTTCCATGAGCTCCACACAATAACACATGAAAACAGCTTATAGCTCATAATGAAATAGTCCGACTTTATATATCCAGGGCCGGTCCTAGGGCATAGGCCACGAGTGCGACGGCCTAGGGCCCATGCCGGTAGGGGGCCCAGTTTTTTTTTTTTTTAAGGTGGGGAGGTGTATATAGAAATATTTGGATTTTGGGGGGTATATATAGAAGTATTCTCTGAAAAGGCCCAAACTTTGACATGATAAAGGAATGGGCTGAAATCTGTTAATGTTTTTCGCCTGTTCTTAATAATATGATCAAAAATTTATTATCAAAGAAATTAGTGTTATTTTTTTGGGCCCTTCATTCCTAATAATGTGTTTCACTAAAAGGAAAGAAATTTATTATCAGAAATTGGAATAATTTTCATATTATGCCAAGGCCGTAAAACTCTAGTAACAGACCTGTATATATCCTACTATAAAACAGCTTACAACGTATGATAAGTGGCTATATATGAATAAGTGGTAATTGTATAAGCAGCACATTAAACTAAGATGTTTATCCAAAGCAGGGACAAAGCTAAAAAAAAAAATTTGCACAAAAACCAATCAATCAAGGAAAATACATGCATAAATATAAATATAAATATAAAATACACAAAAATATATCATACAGCATTGACACACAAAATGAGACAAATCTAAAATAAAAAATCCATATATAAACCAATCAATCAATATGCATAGAATAACAAAATGGGCAAGAGTGAAACCTGATGATCAGTTCTTGGATCAGTGAGGATAAGAAGCCTAGGCTCACTGAAAGAAACTTGCATCTGATTTGTGAATGTACCAGGAGTGTGTCTTCCAGCAATAGCATTGGCACCAGTATACTGAGCAAATTTGAGAACAGCTCTCTGCCCATAAGGTCTAGCAGATTGAACAATGATATCTTGTGGGTTTTCAATTGCAACAATAACACGAGCAGCGAGTTGAAGCTTTTCCCATGTTTTTCCGAGATTTATAATATAAATCCCTAAGCAAGTAAATAAACAAATTCACACATAAAAAAGATTAATTTTTAACTACATTTTAGTGAAATTTGATAATTTAGGGGTTGGAAAATGGAATGTTACCATCGTTGCGGCGCTTGAAGATGTATCTTTCCATCTGAAAGTCGCAGTTTTTAGTACCGAGATGGACATCGGCGGCAAGCATCATCTGGATATCAGCTTCTTTCTGAGAGAGTTGACGAGGGGCAGCCATGGTGGCGGAAGTAGCAGAGTGTGGTTGAGATTAGGGTTATGAAGCACTTCAACAGTTGGGGATAGAAAGAGCTCTGTGAGAGTAGGAAGAAATGAAACTGGGTGGGTAGGGTTTTTATGTTCTTGGTTGGTGGTAAAATCCGGCCCAACACTAATATTGGGCCCTTAAAACTAAAACCCAAAATATGGAGGAAATTACTCTTCTCGGTTACAAACTTTCTCCAACACACCCCAAAATTACCCCATTTACTCCAACAACAATTAATTGTAGTTCGATAATACTTTTTAAATCGGTTAAACTGATTTCAAAATTGGTGGAACCGATCTTAAAAATGCTGAACGCCATTAACTGAAGAGCCGAACAATAATTTAAGTGTCACTCGACCGACATCAGTTCAAAAAAAGAAAATTTAAGAAGTGAGAAGAGTAACTTTTAAATATGGATTCATTTTTAAATCTATTTTTCTTTTGGTTGTAAACTAAGTATACATGATCATATGTCCGCTTTTCTATTGCGCTTAATTTTTTTGAGAGTTTCTATTGTGCTTGATTGTATATCTATATTATCGCATATGGTTATACCTATACATTTTGTAGCATATACCACACTTATATTATGGTAAATAAATCAAATTAACCTCTCTTCAAAGTGTAACTGTTCCCCTTTTTTGATTCACAAAAAAAAGTTGTTCCGTTTTTTAATTAGATATTGTTCTTTATATGTATTGTTCCGTTCATATTGTTCATAGTCCAAAACTAATGTATTTCGTTTATACATCAAGTATTAACTCAGCGACAAAAACTTGACACTGTAACATCAACCATTGAATTTCAAATCTCATCAATGACAAAAACTGGTTTTAAAAAGTGATTTAGTTTAAAACTGTTTGAAATGGTTCAGTCTAAAATATGGTTAGATGCAGTTTGGTTCATAGTTTGGTGCAGTTAACCGAAATATTTGAACAGTAGAAGACTTGGTGTCTGTTTCAATTAATGTGACTTTTGGCAAAATGAAATTGTTACATGTATTTTGGCAAAAGCTACGCTTTAAACTTTCAACAAAATAAAGATGGCACCATACTTTCAACAAACTCGCCGCGTATATTAGAATTTCCTCTAAAATCAATATTAGAAACGTTTGTGTTTTAAAAATTAACGTTGACACAAGTTATAAGGCTGAAACACACATATAAAAGACGCAAATACCCCTCAGCAGTTAATTGCCGTAGATTTCATTATTCCTAGCTGCCGAAGTTTTTTCGGCAGTTAACTGCAGCCAGTTTGATTACTTTAGTAGCAATTTCGCATGCACATGGTAGTCCGTAAGATGTCCTTTGAACACAACCACAAATTTCCTTGTCCATGCATAATGTTCCCCTATAACATGACTCTTCCAAAGCAATGTTGTCCAAAGCATATCAACCTAACCAGGAGTACAAAGTGACATCTTTGAATCTATGTTCCAATACGGTGACGCTTTGACCAAATGTTGTTTGTATCGCAGTGAACTGAAGCACCAACATGTCATGTATTTTCTCCCAACAAGATACTAAAACATGAGTCGATTCTACCCTGTTGGTAGTTCTACAACCAAGATGCAACGCATGGTCTGTCCATGCCCTCGCTATTTTCTCCTTCACTTCATTCAAGGCGGTCATGGCATACTTTAGGAAAAGCGGGAAATCACTACAAACATCTTGGAACTCCACTAATGCATTTGCATATAACTCTTGAGTGGGCGATTCAACCATAACTTTCCATGCATTCATTATCTTCTTCACACCATCGCGAGGTTTCACCTCTTTCCCATCCTTTTTTCCCAAAAGATATTTACAATCTAAGATGCATCTTTGTTTAACATTTGCTTGCACATGAAAATAACAATTCATTGCATAACTTTCGGGGAAAACATTTCCAACCGCTTTCATCAAAGACATATCCCTGCTAGTGACAATCACCTTAAGCATATTCATCTTTAACGTAAGAAGTTTACGCAACATTTTTAAAACCCAAACAAAGTTTTTATCTTTCTCATATGTCACAAATCCAAACCCAACCGAATATGTCAAATCGGTCGAAAGTGACCCAAACTACCTCAAACATTGGCATCTTGTACACGTTGGTTTTGTAGGTGGAGTCCATAACCAAAACCATTGGAAAATTGTTAAACAACTTAACGGATGTTGGATGAGCCCAAAAGATATTTTCAATTGTAGTACTTTCACTTTGTGTTCTTGTGAAATAAGTATAGTTGTGCTCATTCAACTTCGAGATAGATATTGCAACGGCTTCTTGTCACCTCTATTTGCCTTCCATATTTGCTGACGTTCATTGTACACTTGCTTGATATTTGTCATGCAATGTGGTCTTTTGTTCTTCAAATTTATCAAAATATTTCTTGGAAGCATCTTGCACTTGGTCAAGTCACGTACAATCTTCTTTTCGTCCTCCTTTAATCTACCGGTAAGAATGTGTCATTCTAAAGCTGGCTCCTTCGCATGGTTGTGAACTCCATTAAGAATGTTCAATCCCCATTCCTTTGTTTGTCTACTAAGATATCCACTAACCATGAACAAACACCCACATTTTCTTAAGCCCATTGACTCATGCTTCGTTTTTTTCCGGCACTTTATGAGCTCCACTCCTTTCACACACTAGTCGCAACAATAGATTGATCAAACTTGATCTTTGTCTAACAATTGTAAATCCCGCCTTATCTGCTTGACGACGTGCTCACTCAAGCAAATCTTCTCTATCTTTCCACTTAACGTCGTATGAAAAAACTAGCCGTGTCAACTTCGTCGGCATGAAGTGGGAGGACACCGGAGTCGACATATTTAGAAGCTTCAACATGGACGGAAGCTCCATCAATGTTTGGTTTGACTTCAGCCTTAGGCGGTTTGACATCTCCGAAAATTTCGACAAAATTTGGTTTTGTGTAGGGGGGCAGGTGGCCTGTTTGATCTGATGAAACATTTTCTCGCAGTTAAATGCTGAAGGGCAATTTAATCTTTTACTTGTGTTTTTCAGCCTTAGCAAATGTGCATACAACGATTTTCTTGTGTTTTTAAGAATGAAAAGCCCAGCCCAATAAAAAAAACATATAGAAAAGCCCAATAGGAAACCCTAGGTTTTTCTCATACATAAAAAACAAGATATAACCCCATTTCATATCAGACAGTGAAGGGTTAGAAGAGGTTCGGCTGCGACGCAGAAACCCTAGAAGGAGAAGAAAGATGCCGGCTGGTCATGGTTTGAGATCTCGTACGAGAGACTCTTTCTCTCGTCCATTCAGGAAGAAGGGTACAATCGCCCTTGCCACTTACCTCAGAACCTATCACATCGGCGATTATGTTGATGTCAGGGTTAACGGTGCTGTACACAAGGGTATGCCTCATAAGTTCTACCACGGTCGTACTGGCCGCGTTTGGAATGTTACCAAACGTGCCATTGGCGTTGAGGTTAACAAACAAGTAAGATTCATATCTAATCTCATTTCCGAATTTTAGTTCTGTGGTTTTCTTTGCAAATGTTTTGAATCACTGTTTAGAGTTTTAGGGTTTATGATTTTCTATGCGGATCTATGTGATTTTTTTTTACTTTTGTTTGATGATGTTTAATTACATTTTGGTTCAATAATGCTTATTTTCGTTCATTTCATTATTTTACCGTTAGTTTGGTATTATTTTTGTATTGTTTTATTTTCTTGTTATTTGTTTTAATTTGTTACTTGATTTCGGGTTAGATGAGTATATTGCATTATATTATTTTGATTTCAAATGAATTAAGTAAGTATTTTAATTTTGTAAATGTACATGTGGAATTTTTACTGTTTCATTTTCAGCAATTTAGTAGTTCACTGTATATTGTTTTTTATGCAAATTTGTGTAATCTGTACCTTTGATGTTGAAGTTAGAGAATCCTTTTGTTTTGTTTAATTCCATGTTACCTAGGTTTTCTTTGTTCATCCTGTGTATGAAGCATTGATTTGGTCAATGTAATTATAAGTTGTTATTTAGCTGGTTCATTTCATAGTGTTTGTGAGTAAGTTTAGTTTATCTAGCTATTGCTCTGCTTGTGATTTTAGTATATTGAAATATTTCTCTTTGTGGTTCAGGTGAGGAACAAGATTCTCAGGAAGAGAATCCACGTTCGAGTGGAGCATGTTATGCCTTCTAGGTGCACTGAGGAGTTCCGTTTGAGGAAGATTAAGAATGATCAACTTAAGGCTGAGGCTAAGGCAAAGGGTGAAGTCATTAGCACCAAGCGCAAGCCAGAGGGACCTAAACCTGGTTTCATGGTCGAAGGAGCTACATTGGAAACTGTTACTCCAATTCCATATGATGTGGTTAATGATCTTAAGGGAGGATACTAGTCATTTTATTTTTCCTAATGTTTTGTAGACTGTCTGATTTTGTTTGGAATTTTGTGAAAGCACTACAATTATGCGAAATTCAGAGTCAGTTTTTGTGTTGTTTATTCTGAATACATCTAGATTTTCAAATATTATCTTCATTATATCTTTTTAATAATGTGATTTATGCATATTGCGTTTAGTGGTGGCCCAGATCGTTACCATGGCCATCTTTCTTCATCTAACGAAGTAAAATGCGTTTGTTGCTTTGCTTCTGACGTGATTTTCTTCACACTAATTTACTAAATGATGTTTTAACAATACTTTATTAGAGATAGTTATTTTCTTCACTAAGTATTTCATACAAATCACTCTATTAGATTTAGTTATTTAATTCGATTTTGCTCAACTATTTTGAAATTTATTAACCTAACTCCTAAGGAAATGGTGTTTGATGTTAAGATACTTAAAAGGTTTCCTTTATATTGATGATATTGTATTTAATTTGACGGTGTCGTAAGTATACTTGGGTGAAGAAGCAAACTGTTTTGAGTTGAACAGTATTGAAATCTATGGCAAGATGTCATAAAAGAGTTTTTACTTGGTTTCTAGCATAATTCCAATTGATATATCTAACTAGATAGATAGTAGTCTGCCTGGCCATTATTTAGCTTTCTCACAAAACGTTTTGCCATATAAAATATATATAACAGCACGTTTAATGCTTCCATCGCTTTTCATCAGCAGCCTCTTGTTTGTTTCCTTGTTACGGAGAACAATGAAAGCATTATATCATTTGATTAATAAAAAAAATTACTATGTTACTAGAGGGCGTCAATTTAAGTAACGAAACGAGAAATGATGAATATCAATGCTACTGAATGAGAAATGATGAAGAAACAATGCGTTATGCATACGTTGTGCAGTCCGACATAATGATAGAAACAAAATTCAACAGCAATACTTTTCAGTTGAATACCCGATGATAGTCATTGCTACTGCATTTTCCTTTTAATTTAACTCATAAGCCACATATAAACTTATAACCCATTAGAAATTCTACAGCGTTTTCTGTTCCTAGTGAGAGACTATGGAAAGATGTAAAACATTGAGATATATTTTTTATTTGTTACATTATACATTACCAGCAAATTATTAAGATGAGTTAATTATGTTTAAGGCCCCTATAAATAGGTGCGTTTTCAACATTAGTCCCTACTTAAATTTTATTAAATTTTTGATCCCCAACGTTTTTATCCGTTAACGTATTTAGTCTCTGCCGTCAATTTTTGCTGATTGGGCTAACGGCGAAGAATACGTGGACGCCACTTGGATGCACTTAGACTCATTGGAATGACATGGCAAGCCACATGTGAATATAATTTTTTTAATTATAAAAACTAATGTTATTTAATTTTAAAAATTTATATTTATTTTACTTTTTTTGAAGGAATATATTTATTTTACTTATTAATAAAAAATTAAAAAATGTTGTAAACACTAGGTACACTATACCACCGTGAATCTTCTTCTCCTCATCTTGTTCATCATCTCTTCATCCAACACCACCATATCCTTATCCTTCTTCCATTTCCTCACTACCAACAACAGTAAGTCATTAACAACATCAAAAACAAAAGAAAAAAAAAGACTGAATAATAACAACACTCAAAAGAAAAAGTAAAACTCAGATCTACAAATTTGGGGATTAGTTGGATTTCTGCAAAATTTGAACATAGTCAAACACAAGACACCCATCAACCTAAACATGACATGAACCCCATCGACCTCCATCTTCAATTTCAACCCCTTTCACAACCTTTCATCTTCGTCTAAAATCGTCCGCACAACCTTGTCCGAGTGCGAGATCGAAGATCTGGTCACAAAGCTTTTCGACTTGTTCAGAAACGATGGTGATGCGGTGTAGATGGGAAATGGATTGTAGTAGTTGGTTTTGGGAAGTTGTTCTTCTTCCTCTCATTTTTCTATTCTGGTTTTTTCTTCTTCCTTTTTTCACTCATCCAACCAACTTAGTGAAATTGAAATTGTTTCTTCTTCCTTTGTTGTTGTTGCATCATTTTTTTTTTTGGTTTGTTCTTGAGTTTTGTGTTGATAGGTGCGAATGGAGGCCACAACGGTGGAGGGGATGAAATGCATCAGTGACATGTTTTTTTATGATGATGAACATGAAAAAGAGGATAAACAACATTGAGTTGTTTTTTCCTCAAAAAAAAAAAAAAACATTGAGTTTTTTTTCCAATTGATTTATTTAAATAAATTGATTAATTTTTATTTAACGATTTTTTTCTACATATTAGTTTTTATAAAAAAATTATTCACATGTGGCATGCCATGTCATGTGGCATGCAATGTCATTCCAACGAGTCTAAGTGGCGTCCACGTATTCATCACCGCTAACCCAATCAGCAAAAATTGACGGCAGGGACCAAATACATTAACGGACAAAAACGTTGGGGACAAAAAATTTAATAAAATTTAAGTAGGGACTAATGTTGAAAACGCGCCTATTTATAGAGACCTTAAACATAATTAACCCTATTAAGATTTAGTGGGTTATATAATTTTTTTTACAGGAGTCGGTGCTTATGTTGGCAAATAGAGTTTAACCCTAAAACTCCTCGGTCTAATTTGTATGTTTCTCCTCCAAATCAACAACACATCAACCTTGTTATAATCTGCGGTTAATACGTGATAGGAAGCCAAAGGAGTAGGAAATAGGAGAATATGTGAGCTGCTTTCATCTTCCTACATCGACCATCAACTAATCTTTAAATTTCTTCTACGTGTATGTTTGTAAAAACAAATAGGAATGCATACACAATGCAAACACAAATGCGAACAGAAATAGGTTGATATTTATGGAGCAACATCAAAAGCTAGAATTCGAAATTGAAAAGGCAAAACTAGATCCTGTAAAAAGTGATGGCCATGTATCGGATAGGAAAGGAGAAGGTAGAAGCGAGTTTAAATCCTCTCCCACAAGCATCCTCCAACAGACAAAATGTGAGTGAAGAGAGATAGAGAAGATTGAGATAAAATGAGGCGACTAGGAGCAAGAAAATAATTAAGAGAGATGGAAATAAGATGTAGAGAGATGTAAAGAAATTTTGCGAGCATCCAAATTTGGTAGAAACACCTTCAAAATTGAGTTCCAGGCCTCATAACAAGCTTCTTCCTTGAGCAATTATTCTTTTCTTTGCAGTTACTCTATTACCTTTTATTGAAATAACAGACTAAATATTGGCAACTGCTTGAAATAAGATAATAATGTTTACATTCACAGTGAAATTCTGAGAAGATATTGGCAACTTTTCAGTTCCGACTGACCATCAAGAGGAGGACACATTTCACTAACATTTACACCGGTAAGGCTAGCAATCTTTAATTAATAGGGTAGATTTCACTACCATGAACTGAATTACAAACTACCAGTATGCCTAATTTTAACAGCTGCAGTAAATTACTGTAAAGAAACAGGTGTGGTAAATAAATATGTGCCAAATTGCAAAAATACTTTTTCCTCCAACTTCGTAAGGCTAGTTTGAAGCCCCTGCACAATGGAAGAAACAATGACAGTTGTTAAAAGAAATTATACAACAGGACATTAACCTGATAAAAAATAATGCAAAGTAATATTCTATCAGGCACGTGATCATCACAATCTCGTTTCAGAGGAGTTTTATGAAGGTCGCTACACCTCCAAATTAGTTGCATTCTCGGTCAAAAAAATTCATGAAACACAGTTGAGTTACTAGCGAAATTTTGAAGACAAGTTGTAAAGAAAATACCCCGGCCACCGTGGGAGAAAAAGGAAAAAGCAGTGCAGTATGTAAACCACAACATGAACTTTTTGTACCGAACATAAGAAAAATATCATGCAAGCACTTCAATGATATTCGCTAAGATGTCACAATTTAGCATGGAAGCAAAATGTATTTCAAAGGTCAGACATGCAAAGTTGGTTTAAACTGTAGTATGAATATCTCTATTCAATAAGCATCTAGATCTACGACTGATATCCAAATCTTGATTTCTAATATGAGATACCAGATGTTCTTGAAGCAGATATATTATCTACAGCTCCCACAGAATTCCCTGTCTTTGTCTGACCTTTGCTTTCCTCCCTAGAAAGTCCCAGCAGCCTTGACTTTGATAAGCGCCTGATTGAGTGTATCAAAGGAACGTCTTCATCCTCCTCCTCTTGTTCGGATGCACTAATTGAATCCTCGTCTTCACTTGAGCTATGGTCATTAAAAAGCTTCTTTCCCGGTATGTTTTGCATTTTCCGTGGACGACCCCGACGCTTAACAGAAACCCCTTCTTTCTCATCTGAAAATGATTATTCCGTTAGTCTTTACTCTAATTATACCAAATCCCGACATCTAAAGTCACATAATATACTAAGAAAAGGAGATATATCTACTATCATTTAGTCATTACTAATATTGTAAAAAATAAAATTATTGCAAGATGCGGCTAAATGGCAACTTTTAGTTCACAAGCACCATAGTGCTCAAATAGAATCAGCAAAGACCGTTTACATCCACCCGAGCATGACGAATTTGGCCCTTCTAAAGTTAGGGGTGTACTTTAGAGGATAAAGTGAAACAACCATTGAATAACAAAATTTAACGATCAAGATTGTAATAAAATATATGCACATGCAATTTTTTTTACAGAAATATATGCACATGCATGCACTTTTTAAAAAGCAATTCCTACTTTAGAGGAGCCAAATCAAAACTAAATTGTCTTGATAATCTAAAGGTTATACAGTTATACCCATAAGCAGTTACCAAGTTGCATTGCTTATCTCGTATGAGAAGTAACCAACTTTGAATATTATCTCTTGAAGAGAACTTCAAATTCACAGTTACCAATACATGGCCAGAGACGTTCAACATGGAAAACATAGAGAATTGCAACTGCAGAAAGCTCTTGAAATATGAGGTTCATTCAGCAAAAGCAACAAACCAACAAGAACAACCTGATTAAAATAATAGAGACAAATCATATTTGAACTCATTATAAAACTAATATGCCCGCCACCTGCATTGCACATGATATTCACTTTCACTATCAGTATACCACAACAACAAAGCCATTTTTAAACATCTAATAGTGTCTTCACTTTGATTTATCCCTCAATAGCCACATGTTAACTTATTCAGAAGCCAGACTATCAACACTAACTGCTTCCTTATTTGCTACAATTAAAAAGGGTAACTACATCAAATCATGTATTGTTCATAAACAATCGAGTATTCAGTATCCTTTAATGAGTATTGTTTACGTTTACGCTTGACTTTAAAAGAATTTTTAAAATTGTATATGTATTTGTTGCATAAACTATATATTTTGGTTTCAGTAGAGACCTAACAGGTTGTTGGTTTATAATGATAAGAGTTTGCCGGTCAGTGTGATAATTAATATAGAGAAGAATTGCATAAAATACCTTGAAAGACTTCATTCTTCACACATTTTTCCCGCAAGACCTCAACAAATGTGCAATAGGGACGCCAGCCACTGGGATTTTCATCTTTATTTACATTTTCTGTTCGCTTTTCAACATCCTTCTTACTGTTTTTATAAAGAAGTTGGTTAAAATGTGCACAGAAGCAAATATTTCTATTTGCCATTCAAAAAATAAATAAAAAATAAGCAAATGTTTTTGAATGACACTTGAAATGAGAAGCAAACTCACATTTCCAACACATCTGATGCAGGGAGTTTTGACACAAAATGAACCACAGCTGCTTCCAGAAAAGACAATTGTTTTGGAGCATCTACAAAAGCATATTCAATACCATCCTTGACAAGTTTTAAAATGTCAGACTTGTACTTGTTCCGGGCAGCACCAATAAAAGTTCCAGAAAGCTGAACAGCCAGATTTTTACATTCTGAGAAAGAGTTTTCTGATGAAATATTATCATTTCCAGAGTTATCGACAATATGCCGATGGTATGCCTATCAAAATAAACAGGGGCACAGTTAGAAAAGAAGAGGGGGGAGGATATAAAAACAGCTAGATCCCTGTTAGAACTGGTCCGTTATCTCTATATGATTACTGGATAATACTTGAGGAATTATTGATCAAACTCTGGGAATAACTTTCCAAAGAGTTGTGTTACAAGGGAAATAAAGACATACAACACTGAGATAGGAAAGGAAAAGAAACCGATGGTAACTTTCCAACCACCAAAATACTAGTTACCTGAATGTCTATCCTTCCCTCTTATTCTATTTATTCAAATACCACAAACAACTAACTAGGCAGGGTCCTTTGTAATGGGCCTGCGCCTTACATAAGTATGCATAATAGGAGGCCTACTAACAATCCCTCTGACGAAGAGGGATGGTGGAAAGACAGACCCCACGTTTCCTATCAACTCAAACTTTTATTTAAAAAAAATCCATAAATCTTGCAAAGAAAGAAGCACAGTAGATTCTTTCAAGAAAAAAAAAGTGATCCTATTTTGAACTGTCTCAACACTAAACTAATTATAAAATTATAAGATTTGGAAGGAAACCGAGACATATAAATCATTAGAAATCAAAATAAGATGACAAAGACGCTGATACTTCCATAACAATAAAATTTTATTTATTTTCCCGTGTGGCTGTGCCTTTTCTTGTTGTTAGGGTACTGGTGGCTCGTAACAATTAGAAGCCAATATTAGCCTTCAAATACAAAATACAGAAATATTTTGGTATTTATATTAAAATTTAAGTAAGACACGTGACTAAATTTCAACTGTTTATCGCTAGTAGAGGTACCCTCATAATTCATAAGGCAACCTTACTTTATCTATCGTGTGTGTATATATCAGCCAACATCCAGAAAAACAATTACCTTTTTAAGTGCTTCAAGAAAAATGGCAGCCAAATCATCCTCTCCTTTTTTCAAAAATGTGATCAGATGTTTTACAATCTCAGCCACACGTGCTCCATGCATTACAAAATGAGAAATAATCTCAGGAGCAAGATAATCCTGCATTAGTGATAGCATAAATTTTAGTATCAAAATAAATTTCACCAGTAAGAAAAATATTTTTGCCGATAATTTGGCATTTCATAACTAAAAACAAATAGTAATTTACCTTTGGGACAACATCACTAGAAATCAGCTTGCAGGCAGCAATTAAAACAGCACATCTATCTGTCTCCTCTGAGTATTCGGTGGTTACATCTTTGTTTACATCGTCATCTTCTACCTCATCTAAAAATGGATAGGCAAGTGAACAGAATTCTAGCATTATAAACAAGACGAGCACATAACAGAAATAAATGTGAAAGATCAAAGATGCACCAATGAAAGAGTTTAGTGGTATTAAATCCAAATTTAATAAGCAAACGGAACTTCAAATGCCAGTTCAACCTAGAGACAGCAGCCAATGAGAATTTAGCTATGACGCACGGACACATCTAGTATTAGACGGGTCGCAGAGTCCAACACTTGCATGACACCCGTACGGCACGTGTTGGAAACCCCGTACCGGTGTTCTAAAATAATTTGTTTTATTAATGCTTTGACACTCCTTGGATCGGTTTTCGACACCCATATGACACTCACATGACACGCATCAAACAAACTAAGACAAGTATCCCAGAAAATATATTTTTTCTTTGCTTCAACACACCTTATACTCTCCTTGGATGCATCTCAAACACATCATCTACAAGAGTTAAAGGTGTGTTGAAGCTATGTTGATCATTGAGAGGTTGAATGTGATTACAACATTATTAGTTTTTTCGATAATAGATTGATAAATAAATGTTAAATATTATCGTATTTTTTTTAATAAAATAAATTGCTCAATTTATTTGGACTTGTATATATTTTGATTCTCAATTTAGATCTTTTATAAATAATATTAATCTTTTATTTTATTATAATAAATAAATTAATATATGTGTAGTGGTGTCAATGTCCTGAGTTTTTTACATTAGCAGTGTCGAGGTGTCCGTGTCAGTGTTGTGTAAGGTGTCTGCGTCAGAGTCTGTGCTTCATAGGAATTTAGTCGTTTCGTAATGGTTGAAATATTGTAAAATATAGAGAAATGAGAGTATTATTGCTATCCTTGAGACGTCACAGTGGTATTTTACAAGATTCTTTCCTTTCTTATTGATTCCATACCCTTATCTTGAGGGATTGGTTAGGTCAGATTAAAGTTTATATATTGTTCTTACCCTCATTCTATACACAATGAATATACAATATTTTCAGTCTCAAATGTAATAGTTAGTTTCAAGTAAACATCGAGAAACATAAGATGAATGGTCCACCATCATAAGCATATTTGTTGGAGTTACCTGGAACAGTAAGCTGTTGTTGACAAAGTTCCCAGAACTTCTGAAGGACATGTGCATTAGGCTGATATCCCAATCCCTCCAGCCCTGTCTTACTAAAATTTGCCATCCTAAATAAGCACCATGCTTCTGCAAGCACAGCGCATACCTTCGCCAAATAACATTTTTTCAGACCTCAAGACATAATATATTTACGCTAGAGAAAGGAAAAAGGAAAACGAGTCAGTTCTCTTACTCTGCCAGCAAGTTCACTTCCAATTTTATCCACTTCATTGCTGTCAGTTGCCAAGTTTACATAGTACTCAAGTTCTTGTAACAAAGTATCACGCTTAGACCGGAGAGACGTTAATGATGCATCAGAAACACTTTCTCCATCTATCACAGACTGCAAACTCCAAGCCAGATGAATATGCATGTTCTGAAGCAGCAAACCAACAACCTGGATAGGGAACAGGCAGAAAATTAACCAAACCCAAATAAGAATATCACAGGAAACATAACACCATCTGTGAGCAGCCATTTACTTACCTCATCCTCCATATTCCTAACATCACGTAGCACCATTACAATGTCTTCATATAGGTTATCAATAGGCACATATCTAGACAATTGAAGTTCATACAACCTTTTCAAATTTACAAGAAGAGAATATTCATCACCCCCGGCCTGCAGTGTCATCTCTATAGGTTAAGTTTTTCCTACAAGACCCAAAAGTAACAGAAAACATGACATTTGAGTTCTGATGAGCATACCTTTACTTCACTAATTGCAGATTTCAAATTTTTAATAATTTTAACCTCGAGTTTCTTTAACTTGATTCGAGCAAAATCCTGCAATTCCCCTCGACTTTCTACACAACAGAAATTGATCGCCTTCACACAAGCTCTCAGAGGGTCCTTATCACCAATCTTCAAAAATGCATCTTCCATAAGCTGGAGGAGATTTTTGAAATTCTGAAAAAACAAGCATTAATTAATTTTTCAGAAACATCATAAATAGACTAAAAGCACCTGCAAGAAAGATACACAAACCTGCTCCTGCCTCTTCAAAGAATAAAATTCAAGATTCATATACATAACAATCTCGACCAGCAATGACACTTTAGCTTTATCTGAAATAAATTTTCGCAAGAGTTCGGGGTATTTCTCCATCATGGCAACAGTTATATCCTGTTTATTATTTTCAAATACTTCCTGTCATTTATTGGAGAAGGGATTAGAGTCTGCCACCAAGAACAATGAAACAAACCTAGTAGCACAAAGAACATTAAGCAATCACCAGTACAGGAACAACGCAAACACAACAACAAAGAGTACTCTTAGAATCATTACTAGTCAAGTATCCAGTTAGAATATTTTCTGTTACCCCAAATAATTTAACAACGAAGGCCTGAAATAATCAGAGATTTTCACTTTGAAGGTAAAAAGATTGACAATTCTTATACAGAATTAATGAAACATATTCCTATTCCTACAGAAATACAGCAAGAACAAAATTAGCCATAGTATATAAAACCATGTACTGCAAAAACTTTTATTTCCCAAAATAAACATCAAGCATCAAATGCAACACACATCAAAGCCCGGAATAAAATTAAAAGTAAGAAGTCAGGATTTGGATTGAAAAGGTGAAAATCAAAGTGAGACGAACTTTTTGGGCTTTGCTATGGTACTGCTTTCTGTTATCAATAGCAGGAACAATCTTCTCTCCAACAGCCTTTTTCACTGATGCACACAGGAGACGAACCAAGTTTGTTTTACTTTTGTCAGTGATTGATGAATTTTCATCAAGGAGCATGGATATGATGCACTTCCAATCCTGCAAACAAAATATTCAGTACTGTCAAGAAACCATATAATATTACTCAACCACGCACATCAATAAATCTGATTTAAAAAGTTTTAGGTGTGTTATTCTTTGGTACAATATCAGGGAGGCAGCAATGACAAAGCAAACAGGTTCAACAAATATATCGTGCAGACGCCAGAATAGGGACAAAATAATAACATTGTTTTTATAGTTTAAACATATTTCAGTAGAAAACCATTGGTGTGTGAAAAATATATAGAAATTGCTAGGGATACTACTGACTCACTGAGGTGACTGAGTTCCTACCTACTGAGGCCACCAAATTGTATTTATTAGAAGAACATGCAACACTCCAAGTGGATTGGGTTTTACACAACATTGTCCACCTAATATGTCCATCATTATCATTCAATTATTATTTAAAATTATCAACCCTAGTCTCTCCCCTTCAGAGTGAAGGTTAAAGAATAGAGAGTGAGGAAGAAGGATAGCTATTAAGAGACACTGTTGAGGGTTGTGATTTACAATGAATTTGACAGTTAAGCGGACCACTTTTTCTTAACCATCTCATCATGTTACGACTCATAACATGATGGAACTTAGGACCTTTGCTTTTTGTTTGTTTGTGGATTGGATGGAATGTCTATATTTTGTTGTGCCTTTGACCAATGAATCAGATCTATATTTTGTGTTGGCGTATCAAATTGTTTATTTTTCAAAGGAACCTGTTAATGTAGGTTTAAATTAGTTTAGGGACCTATTACAGATTATAAATTAGCTTAGGGGCCTACGAAGCTTATATTATATGTCCCACCATACATAATAACAACACTATAACAGAAGGACCTGATTATAAAAATAAAAATAAAAATATTAGTATGAAGACTTGATTACAATTTCTTTAGTTCATGACCTATTTAAAAATCCTCAAATAGTTCAAAGACCTGACCTACAAAGTAGTTAATCCTTTCTTTAACCCCAGAAGGATAGCTGATAGTCAACAAATGATTTATAACAGATAAATAAGCATGCACCTTGAGGGAAAAAATAGGAGAAATTTAGATGAAAGAGTGAAATTAATTATGTATCTAAGCAGGCATCAGGTTTCTAAAGGTTGCCTACTTCCCTCTATTTGTATGTCTCATATTTTTCTCATATCAATTACCATATCCTATGACTGTAAAATTCAGCCCACAGATGCATAAGCAAATGGTCAGACAAAACAAAAGATAAGTTGGTTGATACGCATACCTTTATAGCTTTCATGTAATCCCACACATCATCAATCACATAAATAGTCAAAATTGGATTGGGTGGGAACTCATCCAGAATCCGCAACATTCTTGTAAGATGAACCTCAGAAGGACTGACATTTTCACCTGTAAAGAAATTGGTTTCATCACATGTGTTATGATATAGAATTGGGATTATTAGTTCGTTACTTAATTGCTTACTAATTTTGTTTTTCTGTTATAAGTTAGTTGCTTGTGATCATGTCCCTTTCTCTTATATCCGGGGTCTACAAATAAAGATTTTCATTACCTTAGAAATCATCTTTGGCATATCTTAGTTTTGATTGGTTTTACAACCAGTGTAGGAGAGCTAGCTCTCTTGTTATTTCCTCCCTTTGGTCTTAATTATAAGCAAAAGTCAAAATGAATTTGGTTCAAATTTGGGCCAAATACAATTTGACTTCTATATTTAAGATCAGGGTAGTATTCTTTCTCCTCCCTCCGGTCTTAATAAAAAGTGTTTTTTTTTTTTTTTTGAATCCAATTCTTGGGTTCCTAACAATATGCTTGTCTTTGGTCTAAACAAGGCATCTGTTCTAAATGGAAAAATTCATGAATAGATTTTAGACCTCTTGATTCTGACTGGGAGCTAATAAATTTTTGAGCAATCAGGTGATCATATACTAATGCTCCAATGGCATGCCTGATTTCTGGAGGATCATCGATCAGCAAATCATACAAATTACCTAAGTCATCTTCAGGAATAAGTTGATGTCTGCATAAACCAAGAAAACTCTCAATTTAAAATCTTGTAACTCACCAGCAGAAAAGTAATATATCATTGAAAAAGAGTTTGGAATTAAGACCTGAACAGTTGTTTAACAAGGCCTATGGCCTGAACAGCCACAGCAACATCAATGTCATCCGCAAGCTCAATCATCCGGCCAGAAAATCTCTCAGTAAACAAACCAAGGGTCTGTATGTTATCATCCATCTCATAGAGATTTTGCAGTGCTCTTATTGAAGTTTTTCTTACACCAGCATTCTACAAATTGGAGGGTGGGGCAAAATGTAAACGAAAAAAGTAGAAACAAGTTGTATAGTACAAGAGCAATTAAAAGAGATATAAAAAATTACTTTATCATTCAGTGTCCACCCAAGATATTTCAAGTATAAATCCTGCAAAAAAAGTGATGGGTATGACAGGATCCATGCACCGAGTGATTCAATGCATGACATTCTAATATTTGGGTCAATGTCCCGGTAGCGATGTACAAATAACCTTCAAGAAAGCATTACATGGACATGTTAGATATAAAGCCACAAGAACAGAAGAACTATATGATAGACCGCTACTTTCTTTTAAAGAAAACAATTATTTAGTTTCACAAACTCCTACCCAGTAAATATCTTGCGCATCATCTCTTCCAACAGTGTTATTTTCTCGTGCATATCCGAAAACCTTTTATTTAGTGACTCCATCCGAGGCCCCTCGGTTTTTTTCTTCTTTTCAGCATCCAATTGTCTACGAGTAGTCTCTCTTTGTACGCCAAGCATATTAGCAACAGTTATATATGATGTGACCAATGAAAGACCCATCAATGAAGCAACTTGACGATAAACTCTTGGAGGGGTGCTACATAGGTACAGCAGCACATAAGTCATCATATATATGTGTATATATGAGTATATTGCTAAAATCAGAATCTGGGGGTAGTCAAACTAACCATGAAAGTGCAATGATGTAGTCCATGCACTTGTCAAATAAAACCTGGTCAAACAATGGTCCATGCTGACATTCACGGACCAAATTATCCCAGAATGACTCTAGATTCTCTTTGAAGTTTTTAAACTCCTTCTTTTTGGAATTTTGATAATCTTCAACTTCACCCTAAAATGTCAAAGGTAAGCAAGAAAGGATAAATGTCTACATGCATCTAGCTCATAGTTTGATCATTGCATCAAAAGAGGAGGCTGAAGAACGGAAATGGTATATTACTATTATTATTTTTATTAATATTACTAATAATAATATTATTATTATTGTCAAAAAAATTTATTATTATTACTACTACTACTACTGTGAATTTATCAAATATATAAATACAAAAATTAACGACAACTGTGAACAAATAATAAGTGTGTTTGGTTATGCGGTGACAAAATTTGATTTTGACTGAACTGATTATATAAAATTCATTTTGGTTGAAAATGAGTTGAGCGTAAAGTGATTTATGTCTAGATAAATCCACGAAAAACAGTGATTTTTATCAATTTATGTTTGGATAATTTGGATCAGAATTGCTTTCGTTTGTGTGTGTGTGTAAAATATTAATATATTTGAGAATTATTTCATGCAATTGTCGAAGCTAGAAATATTAACATTTATATAGAATTGATTTTGGGACTGAAATTAATTATAAAACTAGAAACAAAGTGTGATAATTTATGACCAAATAATAAATGTAATTCTGAAAGGTGCAAATGCAAAACCAGACATAGGCTAAATGAGAGCAGGTTGTATACCCTTTTAGCACAGTTGACAAGAGCAACAACAACATCATCAACGTCAATCTCATGCATGAGATCCCTTTTGTCGTGAAATTTGGCTCCACATGCCTACACCATTTAAAAAATTATTTTGCTGCTATCAGTAAGTGTTCCAAAATTGATAACGATGTTTACTTCCCCTGAAAATCTTTAAGCAATGATGAAATAATAAAGTTCCCGAGTTTTTACAATACCTACTCTAGGCCCTAGATTTTTCACATAAAACTAAAAATGTCACACCCTAACACTCCATTAACTTTTGTACCTCAAACAGCATTGTCAAGAGCTCAACCATAGCAGATCTTGGATCCTTTTCGTAGCTTTCAACCCAAAGTTTGACCACATGAGGAATAAGTTTTCCGTTACCTTTGATCGCCTCTACAGAAAGAAAAAAAGATACAATAAATCAGAAGCGGATCAGTTAATGCATAACAAAATCTACAACCACAGTCAATACAATGCTCTAAAAATGGAAAAACAAATATCATAGACTAAAAACTTATTTACAAATGTCCCAGACTAACAGTGCATGAAAATTAAATACTAATAACAGACTGACATTTGAAGTAGTTAACTACAGTAAGAAAAATAAATAACAGATCGTAATTTCAGCTCAATAAAGTATTGCAACTGAAATTTTCAATCAATCAGGTAATTCGAAACCCTAAACAACAATTGAAGTAGTTAGAGAGTACTAAAGAGTGTTTAATTTACCAATCAAAGTCTCATCAGTAGGTTTAAGCGTAGTGCTAGTAGTTCCTTCTTTAACACGATTTCGCTTCGATTTCTGAACCGGACGAGGTTCGTCGGAATCTTCCGGCGAACTCTCCCGCTCCGCCATATCTACATCGACGTCGATTTCCTTCGGCGGTTGCTTGGGAGGTCTACCTCTCTTCTGCTTGAATCGAAAACAGAAAAACAAGAAAATGAAATTAGGTTAAATTAAAGCAAGATTGGGAAAATGAAGTTGTGAAGAGAGATAAATGAAACTTACGGAACGACGAGTTGATACTTCGGAAGGTGGAGGTTGATCTTCCATGACCTAAAGCTTCTGCAACACGACGACGGAACTAGAGAGAGGGGGGGGAGGTTTTTGAGAATTATAACATCTCCCGCCAAGGTATTAAGTATTAATTTTCAACCCAAAGTCACCGAGTATTTCTGGATACGCCTCCAATTCAACAGAATATCTCTTGTTCATTTTCTACCGTGATTCCTGTTTTTCCGAAATTCTATTTTATCTGTCAAAAGAAAAAAATGATTCACTTTTTCCACTTTAATAAGATAATCATATTAACTCCATTAAAAAAAATCATATTAACTACTAACTAGTTCTCTAAACGATATTTTGTCAAAAAAAAAAAAAAAAAAAACATAGATAAAAGAGTGCATCTTTGCTCCATTTCACTTTGCTCAATTTACCCCATTTAAAGACATGGATGTGTGACATGTGTAAAAAATAAAATCAATGGCTGTGATTAAATGGCTTGGAAAAAGCAATTCTTAAATGAGAAAAAAGATCAACGCGCTCTGCTATGAGAAAAATACTACGCGCGTACAAACTCTCCTTCTTCCTTCTCATCTTAGATAGCACCTCTCTCCCTCCCATCGCCGCCGCCCAACTCTCCCTCCCTTCTTAAATGAGGTACATTGTTGGCAATACTTCCTTGTCCGCGTTTTCATGAATGTTGTTCACCAATTTATTGACACAATCTGAAAAAACAAAAATTTACAATTAAGGCCATCATAAGTTATGATTTCATACATAAACTTACATAAATATATGATAACAATGTTAGAAAACAACATTCTAAAGTCGCGGCAACTGAACAGAAATAACATAAACAGAAACAACTCATGATTTTTTGACAAACAACTGAACAGAAACAACATAACAGCAAAAATCCACTGCAAAATAGCTGACAGGATCAATATACTTGAAAAACTTAGTCTGCATAAGAATTTGTTGACCATAAAGCTATCTATTACTATTAAAGTTACACACATAGTGACCATAAAGCTATATATATGTATATCATGCAAGTAAAGCATCACGTAAGTGAACCTCGAAACTAATTTTTCATCAACACAGTAAAACAACATCATGTAATAAAGAGACGGCAAATAATAAAATAGAGAAGGCAAATTATATTACCTTGATCAACAACAATGGCAGCGGCACTGGGATGGTCGGAGACGGCGGCGGCGGGTTCGTTAGTGTTGGTAGCAGGATGGTGGGGTTCACTCATGATGCTGACGGAGACCAAGAGAGAGGTGCAACGGTGAGAGAGAGGGAGGGGTGATGGCGGAGCCGGTGGGAAGGAGAGGTGGCTTCGATGATTATGGGGGAGGAAGGTGGAAAGTTGTATGAGAAAGGAAGAAGAAGAGTTTGATAGTAGAGCGCACGTATTTCCTTTTCCTCATTAAAGAATTGCTTTTTCCAAGCCATTTAAT
The DNA here is from genome assembly GCF_003473485.1 of Medicago truncatula. Classification (NCBI taxonomy): domain Eukaryota; kingdom Viridiplantae; phylum Streptophyta; class Magnoliopsida; order Fabales; family Fabaceae; genus Medicago; species Medicago truncatula. The sequence continues at coordinate 50,862,807 of NC_053048.1, forward strand.
CACAACCATTGATTTTATTTTTTCCATATGTCGCACATCCATGTCTTCAAATGGGGTAAATTGAGCAAAGTGAAATGGAGCAAAGAAGCACTCCAAATAAAATCTTCAAAGCATATATGCGGTGTGAATATTTAATAAATGGTGGGATTTAGCATGGGAAAAAGAAATTCTTTCCCTTCATGAGGAAGTTAAATCACAACCATTGATTTAATAATTTTTTATTTGGACGGTTAGGATCTCTGACCTCGTAATAGTTGTAACTTTTTATTTGGTATTGTGAAGGACCCCACCAATTGATTAAATAACAATTTTGTTTCATTTATTGGTTTTTATTTGTAATAAATCATGGGATTAATTTGAATAAAAAAACAATTATAGGAGAGAGAAATTTAGTTCATCTTCTTCAATATTCTAGAATTTTTGTGTCGTGAATGGTGTTTAGCTATTGAAGGATTTTAGTTATATAGATTTAGTGAGGTAATGGAGAAATTTAATATAACTTAAATATAAATTTGGTATCTTAATGTAAAAAATTATCCAAATAAATAGGAGTATAATTGGGGTTTTGTTAGGTGATATCCTTCTTCATCATGGTCAAAAAGAACTGATTTTCACCATTTTTTCTGTCAACAAAAAACGGAAAGTTAAAAGATTGGAGAGAAAAATGGATTCGTTCGGTGTCTCTGGCTCATCGCCGTCGGTAAACGTGATGTTGTCGTCGTGAACAGACACCGAAGTGGTCAGCTCCTTCGCAATATGCACGTTATCGTCACAGACTCGGTGTGGCTGATGAAAATCTGATTAAGATCTATTAGATAATCATAGACGGCACAGTAGAAGAACAAGAACAAAATTGAGCCTAAGAATTGGATAGGGCATCCAGATATACTTTTCAGATTGAAAACAAAGATTGGTTTATGATTCCAGATCTGGAGAAAAAGGTGGAACAACAGACAGATCTGCGTTGAAGAAGAAAAAAATATTAAAAATATATTTTCAATTTTTTTTTTCTTCTGGTTGCCAACTGCCACCTGTCCTGAAAAAAGGGAACTTTCCCATGGTGGGAAAAACTCCCCTTTCCCAGGCTAAACGCCACCTTAACAGATTGTTGCATGTAAAAGGAAAAAATATTGAATGAAAACATTACATTAATAATTTTTATTTAAATCCTTCCCTTTCTTCCTCTCTCTCTTCTCTCATTCTCAAACCCTAGCTGTCACCCCTCCGAATTGTTTTTCCTCTTATCCTAATTGAATAAGTGATTTCACATATTTTCTGTTTTCCTTCGTTTGTTTTGGTGATTTCGTCGTCTCTGAACGACTCTGTTTATTTTGATTTCCCATCTTTGTGCGGTGTGTTTTTTATTTTCCATCTTAGTGTTGTGTTTATTTGATTCAGGTTGAAAGATTAGATTTGAGCAAGTGTAGATCCGATCAATGACAATGACTTTGACGTCGTCAACGTTGCAGATGTGAGTTTATTCACATATTCATCCTTTTTGTTTTTAGCGAATTTGGATTTGTATTGTATCGATATACTCTATCAATTTGAATGAATGAATATCATTTATTTTTGTCAAAAAAAAAATTAATATCTTTAAACATTTAACAATATTACTAATGTTTTTGTCAAAAAAAAAAAAACAATATGACGAATGTAATTGTTTTATATATAATTATTGTAATGTTATACGACTTGCTAATTAATCATAACAAACAAACACTCTTCATGAACAATATGACTAATGTAATTGTTTTTTTTTTATATAATTACTATAATGTTATGCGACTTACTAATCAATCCAAACAAACAAACATTTTTCATGAGCGCAACCTAACAAAGCTACGTACAGAGCGCGACACTAAGTTGCAAAAAAAATTAAGATTATCGGTTGAGAGTTTCAACTAGGTTAAAAAGTTGGTGAATGGACCGACCATCAAAACGGAATTCGATCCATGTACCACATCAGCTTCCTGCCACAACAACAAAAGCATTTCAGCCCTTTCGAGCGCAACAGTCTGGAATCAGACGTTAAGAATCGACCAGATATGATAGTGATGACAGTAAACCACCACCGTCAAAGAACCGAGCTTTTAACCAATTACAAATCCAGATTGAGGATATATCAGAAGATAAATTTGAGCACCAAACAGTTCAACGCCCACACTTGAGCCAGCTTGACTATTGTCTAGAAAGATTTGGAACAGCGCAACAATTTGGCCCCTTGTCAGGCCTTGAAGAACGCCGACAACCTTGCGACGGTATGATGGGAACGAGAGCTGAAGCTTGACCGTCAGAGAGGAAAAGGGAAAATCCATCATGTGACTAAAGAAACGAATCTACAATGATCGTAAACCAACAACAGAAAACGAAAAATTATTATCGATTTTTAATGCATAAATTTCGCATTTAATTATAACTGACAATAATATAGCTGTGTTGACCATTAAACCAACAAAATTAGAAAGATTACATGTTTAAGGAATGTTGGTGGTCATTGGCTTTAATATATTATATTAGTAGTAGATATATTAACGACTAAATTATAATTGTTTTTTATTGCTTTGACTTTAGGTTTTTACTTTGGTTATTGTTTCTTCAATTGTCCCTTGTTTTATAATGTTATATCTTATGATTATTTTCGGTAAAATTGTGCTACAGAGGATACCATATTGGGAAATGCCTTATACTACGAAAGCAAATCCACGAATAACAAGAATAACACCATCCCTACCGTGTTTTCCGCCAAATACCCAATTTTATGTTTTTTTTTTAAATATTAAAACAACAATATTGATAACTGAATTGTACTGTGTCGTAGTTTTCATGGTTATGCATTTCGTGTTATATAGCATCACTGATAGAAGGGAAGAATAATGCATACGAAGAAGAGAGAGATGAAGAAACAAAAAGCCTTGAAAAAGTTATGGGAGATGGTGGCGTTTACTTTACTTTTTAGAAATTCAGTTTAACTAGTTAGATTTAAAAAAAAAAAGAATATTGATCATTCGTTTAAATTTGTGCTAGTGTTTTTCACAAGTCAAAACCCATGAATTGATGGTGGGACTTTACCACTAGGCTGTAGTAAAATTTATGTTCGTTATATGCTCAAATAAAGTGGATTCTAGGATGAGAGTGTAATTAAGTTTCTCAATCAAAATATAACTGTACCATCATTAAAAACCATTAGATGAAACAATTTACTTTATCGTTTCATGTTGTAGCCATACTACCAGATGAATTCTTCTCTCTCCCTCTTTTCCCTATTTTCATCTCGGGCATCTCCTTCCAGCAACCCAACCATTTCAAACCTTAGTATAGGCAAATCATCAATCTAACATTTTCATTCATTCACTTTCTCGTTCTCCATGCAGATACTTGTAACTAAGAAAATTAGAAGGAAAAAAATTACAATAATTTGGTTTAAAAAAATTGACGCTGTTGTGAGTCATGGTTTAATCTTCAAATGTATAAAGCCCCATTTTATCTAACATTGTCAATCTCCAGGATTGTACAATACTTGAATCAAATAAAACATGATTTGGATATGCTATGGTTTTTCTTTTTGGTTATTATGTTTTTTTTTTGTTAGATTAAATTTTCTGAAAATTTTGGTTGAGTTCAATGTGTTGGTGGTTCGCTGGTTCATTCACTATTGCTTCGAATTTCAAGCATATGATGATTTCTATTCTCCTAATTTATAATTATCTATTTTTAGGTGGTTTTTGACTCTGTGTAAGAAGGAATTTTTACATATTTCTTAAACCGTAAACGTAATGGAGGAGAAATGGGGCCCTCACTCACTCTGGTTGCACATGAGAGATGTTGATATATGGCAAGTTCTCGTCACCGTTTTAGACAAGTACGAGAGAGGGAGAAGGAAGGAAACAATATTTGGTGTTATAGGTGCATCACAAGATATGGAATCTCTCAATCCAATGGCTATCAGTCGTGGTTAGAGAGAGAGAGAGAGAGAGAGGAACAACGACTCGAACACCATTGACTATGTCAACTACCAAGAATATGACACGAGTTTTGTTGCCATGCTCTGATGGAGGTTTAAAATTTGTGAAAAGGAAAAGTATATATTCATAACTTTTGTAAAAAATGAAGACAAAAAATGAACAACAAGAATAATTCACACACAACCTCATGTTCCTTATTGAACTAGACCTTGCTATCTCACAACTGTTATTTTAATATTGGTTGAATTACTTTTTTAATTTTTCATCTCTATTTTAAGTTTTAATTTATTTTTATTTCTATTTTTTTTTGTTTTTAAAGTCTGCTGTATTTTTTTATAGTTATGCTAATCAGTGATGCTATATAACAGAAGATGCATAAGCCCCACACAGTACAATTCAGTTATCAATATTGCTGTTTTAATATTAAAAAAATAAAATAAAATTGGGTATTTAGTTATGTTGGTTACTATGGAGCAGCATATTTCATTTTAAAATAATTAAAACAAGCAAGTAAATTGTACAAAAAAGCATGAAAACATGCAGTCGTGCATTTTGTGCGAACAAAGCTTCGCACCATATACTATATAGCACCGTTCTTTTGACTCTTGAGTTTGATGCCTTGCATTTTGCATTTTCATTTTAGCTTTTATGATAATCAAATAGAATAATAATTACTATAATAAATATATTAAGACAATATACATAAACATAAAGTTGACGGGACTTTGGTCAGAATGCGAAAAAGTAAATGAAATACTTTGGGTTTAGATGCAAATATTTGAGTCTACGGTGCAACATATAAAATTCAGGGTGGTCGGAATGCAAAATTATAAGGATACCAGTGCAATTTCTGCACACCTCATGGTACACTGGATCTTCCCCTACATATAGTGCATGATTCATTTGCTATGGTCCTGTATGAGCCCCGAGCACCTAGACACAGCATCAAGCAGCGCTAGCCATGGACTCAATAAGGATCTGGTAACCTTCAGGTACAGCACTCTGTGTCTGCACACATTCGGTCAATGCAGGAACATCAGCAGACACATCCAAAACCCTCGCTAATACAAGAAGAAGATGAAAATCTGAAATTCGCTTCACAAATGGAAGATTTTTAGTCCGTTCAAGATGATTCTTCAGTGCCATCGCAGTCACTTGAGTATTCCGGTTCTCAACGGGAAATGTTGACGAAAGAGGACCCTGCAATTTGGTAACAACACACTCATAAGTTTCACAATACTTGTATAATTTACAAAGACCAACAGATAGAATTTGTAGCTTAGGCATGGATGACATTGACACGACAAGCGGAGGAGGCTTCAAATAATATCTCATATCATATCAGTATCGACCAATCACATCATGACATCAAACCAACAAATAAATCATCACTATAACTCATCAAACCAACAAATAAATCATCAAAATAACTTTTGTCATGTTAGCAAACCTCAAGGGTATGCTTGCGATTGGGTTTTTGAGAGCTTAGTCTATATCTTGATGTATATTTGAAAATTTTAAAAAATTAAGGAATGGCATGATAAATAATCATATACTATTTAAATCCCTCTTTTAATTCGATTTAGAAACATTTTACAATTTGCTTAATTTAAAAATGCAGAAATATGTCTTGCCCTCCAAAACCCAAATCGCAAAATTTTCATCCATAGAAATAGTATCTTTCTACAGAAGACATTTGTTCTATTTGACTCCAGACAGTCCTCCAAATAATTTTTTTTCTTCATGGTATTGGAATATGGTAGAAAATAATGATTTTAAGGTTACACTAAACATATACAGAAAAAAAGTTGGATCATAAAACTCCAGAGATTTATACACTTCTTTTGACATTTCTTACTTCATTAAAAAAAGAAGAGATATACAGTCAGTAATTTACAAATCATTTTGTAAATAAATTTGGCTAATCCAATTCAAAGAGAGGGACTCTTGGTACCTAAACTCAAACTACCAAGTAGGACAACTATTTTCTAACGAGAGCCTTCACAATAGCAATTAGCAGGCTCAGTTCAAAACATTAGAGTCACCACTATGATAAACGGATCTTGGAAGATTAAACAATCTAAAAGGAATTAATGTTGGTGTTGATATCCCACTAAACTTAGACAAAATAACAAAACAGTATTTTTCAACAATAACTAAAATAGAAAATCTGAGGGGGAGCCTTGGTGCAACGGTAAAGTTGTTGTCATGTGAGTCACGGGTTCAAGTCCTGAAAAAACCTCTTCTGTAAAAAACAGGGTAAGGCTATGTACAATACAACCCTGCGTGTATGCGGGAGCTGTGCACCAGGCTGCCCTAACTAAAATAGAAAATCTAGAAGTGTCCAGAAAACATACACACACAAACAGGGCAAACCAAAACCAATATTATAGTACGAGATTTCCACATGCTAAAACTATTGCACCCATTTAACAAACATTAACGAAAAAGCTTCTAAATTAACTGTAGAATGAATAGCATACCAAGCATATTAGTAATCCATTTCATCCTTTCATGAGAAGTATCAATTCCCAAGTTTGAGATAATCAAATTCACTTGTTATCTAATCATCCCCATATATTTTAAACATTTAAATTCTTTTTACATTCATAGGAAGATATATTAAATAACAATAGGCAGCAAATTCCTTGGTCCAACTATCTACCTCAACACAAATCCTCTTCGGGAAATAAACCAGGTTGCAGGAAAAATGATATATTTGAAAACATTTCCAGATTTCCCAAAATGTTAAGAGGTTTGAAAGATTCAATTACACTCTTTAGCATGAATGAAAAATGAACAGTTTCTTACGTTGAACTGATATGGATTACGAAAAATATCATCCACTAAAACCAAATATCATTTGATGAGCAATACGGGTACCATCTTCCTTTACTACATGATATCAACAAATTACGTGCAATCCATTTATTCTTCTTTAAGAATCCTTATCATAAAGTTTTTTAGACAAAATCATTAAGTTTATACTCGTCAATTAAAAGTCAAAAGAAGGCATGCACCTCACAACTAGGCATGATAAGGGACTAAATGTAAACCTACTTGCCTCATTATTTGTGGGTGAATGAATTTGACATGTGTGTTTGAGTTGAGCCAATATAAAAGACAGATGATGTCTGATCCAATTTTACATATAAAAAACCTAGTGATGATCACTGTGGTTATTGAATGCATACATTTTTCAGTTCCAAAACGTAGAAGTTTGCTTCATTCAGTCATGCTCAGACCTTGTTTAACTTGTTGCAGTCAAACCTATCAAGTGATTTCATAAAACACAGTCGATTGAGCTGTTTGTGGAAAATTTAGAGAGAATGGTGTGAAAAGGATGGGATGGGATGAAATGAAAAAGACTGTCCTACCCATGTTTAGATGGTTTATGAGGGGGAAAGCGGGAAGCAAGAAGTTTGAAATAAAACAAAAGCAATTCACTCACTACTCAATTTGGAATGGTTCAAAAACAGGGGATTGAATCGCGGTTTTAAATTCTAGTCCGCAAAAAGGTTCTTGAGGTCTCCATAGCTGTATCATATGTTGCAAAGGTATGGGTATGGTACCCAGTACGTGCTACAGTATTTTTGAAACTAAGGTACAACTAAATCAATATATTTTTGAAACTACGGTATTTTTTTTAAAATAAATTGGTTGGTTTATGACATTTATATAATCTTTGATACTTGAGTTCAAATTCCATTATCTTTGTAATTTTTTTTTTCAAATATAATCTTTGTAATTTTATTACATTTAAATTTACGGGGCAAACCTATAATTGAAGTTCATTTTGGGCCAAACCAACTGAGTCATTAATAGCTTTTTTGCGAAGACAATACTCGAGCTGCAGCTTCAACGAGCAATATTCCCACATTAAGTATTTGTGGGCCGTTAATAGTGCGCGCTATAGCGTAGCTTAGCAGCAAGAAACCGCTACAGTGAGCGTCGTAGCGGATTCTGATCCGCTATTGGATTTTAGCAGGAAAATCCCAAATTGACCCTAACTTTAAAACCATTTTGAGGGCATTTTGGGATTTTTTTTATAAACCCAAACATTTTCTCAACTCTCTCTTATCACGCCACAAAACACACGAGCTTAAGTGAAAACACGATCTGGGTTTCACTTCCTTCTACACGATCTGCTACCATCCATCTATCTTCCTCTGTTCTTTGTTCTCTTTTTAGTTCCTCGGTTCCTTGTTTCTTTTTTGTTTTCAATTCCTCTTCTCTTTTTTTTTCTTTGTTCCTCTGTCTTTTCATTAATGGTTCTGGTTCTTTTGTTCTGTTTTTTTTCTTTCTTTCTTCCTTTTATTGTCTTTTCTCTCTTTTTTTTTATTTTTTTTATTTTTTTATTTCTCCGCCATTTGCTTCTCTCTCTGTCCTTATATTTGTCTTTTGTTTGTATTTGGATTTGAACATAATGTTTTGATTAAGAATTGTGGATGTGAGTGTTTTGATTTATGAATGTTTCATGAGATTTGAGTGTTATATTTAATACGTGTTTGTTTATACTTTATAGTATTATTTATGAAATTTGTAAAGAAAAAAAAAAGTGATCAAATAGCGACCATATCCCACTATATGCTCTCCCACTATCCCACTTTTGGGGTCGGCCTCTACGCGCCACTATCCGGGATTGACTACTATGGGGCCAAACCCATCATTAACTAACCCAAATATATGTGATTTTGCCTATTGTTAGAAATTTTACAAGCAACGGATACAGTCGAGCACTTATTTCCATATTAAGTATTTGTGGGCCAAGCCCGTCATTAAATAAGGTATGTCCTCAGTACGCATACTCATATCTAATACCTACAGTTTTCTACATCGACAATCAGATCTGTAATTTAAAACCAAGTTCCCCTCGCATTTTCTCGCTCATCTTCTATGTTTTAAGTTAAACCTACAAACATGGAGAATTATTCCCTAACCTTTCACTCCTCCAATATATGGTTCCCCTCATATTTTGTCGCTCATCTTATACATTAAAAGTTAAGCACACAAACATGAATAATGATTCCCTAACCATTCACTCATAATCAAGACAAACTATTCTTTTAGAGCTGATCCAACACAAAAACAAGAGTCAAGTTCTAGCGGAATTATGCATTTTAGGTCTGTTTGAATTGGCTTATTTGAACTTATCTACTAACATAAGCATTTGCGACACTATTTGGGAGAGCTTATGAAAACAACATGACGTGTCCATAAGATATTTTCATCTTATTTTCATACACAAATAGTTTATACCTTATATGGCAATAGTTTAACTAACATTATTTTATCTTTTGTTTAAAAATAGCTTATACATGAGCGTTTATTATGATATAAGAATTTAATTATGTTGTTTATCCAAATAGGATTTTTGTGCATCTCAGAATAAAGCAAGCCACAAAATTTATCTACCATAGCAAAAAGATAGTAAAAGAGAATCACAAAGACAATAACAGAAACAATAGCATGAAGTAAACAAATGAGGAAAACAATGGACATAAGAAATACCTGATGATCAGAGATTTTAACAACAACCAAGAAAAAATCATTATCAACCTCTTTAGTATCCTTCACACCAACAACAACATCCTTCTTCATGATGGACAACTTAGGATCATGATCCTCCTTAACCTCAGTATCAAACCACCCTTCCTTAAACAACCTAATACAAACATCACTCATCTGAAAAGCTTCAAAATGAACATCAGCACCACCCATTTCCTCATTCACCTCGAGCTTCACAACCGCGGTAACCCATTCCTTCAAACCACTCTCAGCATGATACTCAGCAGCTTGCAGCACTTCCCTATAAGATAAAGTATAATCCTTTTTATCCTGACTCACACTTTGAGTAAAAATAAACCCAACCCTCTTCATCCCTAATCCAGCCGCAATGGCTTCAACACATTTCTCTTCCTCAGGATCCCTAAAAAACAATAAATTATCCTCCAAACCTTGTTGCGGAGGTTCATATATAAAATTCACCTCAACCTTTCCTTCTTCAGTAACAGTACCATACATAAACCCACCCCTTTTCACAGCAAAAGCAAGATTCTCATTGACATAATGCTGAAAAGCATTTGCACAATCGCGATCAAATGAAACCAATTCACAATGTGGATTCTCTTGTCGCGAAACACGCATCTGTTTCGCGATGAGATCATCCATAGTCATTTTCTTACCGAATGAACCGGCGGGTGAGAAAGCAGCGGGACCTTGAACAGTACGTTCACCTTCGTAAGCTAAAAAGATGATTGAACCGTGAGAGAGGTTTAAAGCTGTTAAGGGAGTGTTAGGGTTTGACATGTCGGTGAATAGGAGAAGATCTTGAAGGGATTTAGCGAGGAGAAGGTTTTGATTGGTGGATAGGGTTTGGTTGTGTGTGGGGATACGTAGTTGTTTTTCGATGATTGTTTTGAGGTCTGAGACGGTTTTGTTGTTTGGATTATCGAGTGTTACTCGTTCTAGACCATCTCGGCTTCGAATTCTGAGCATCATGGTTTATGTTTTGGTTATTTTGTGTGGATGATGATTGAGAATGATGAAGAAAGAATTGGGGTTTTTATGAATGGAATATAGAAGAGTTGAGAATAATCGATTATGGATTGCTTGGTGGAGTGGAAAAGATGCAGAGAACGAAAAGAACTTGCTTACTTCACCGCGCGTCGAGGGAGAAAACTGAAAAGAAAAGGGAAAGTTAAGTTATTACGATTACGCGATACTGATACTGATACTGTGTAGAGTTCAATCTGAAGCACAGAAAAACCGTCTAATGATCATGGGCTCAATTAAGGCCTACAGGCCTTATATAGCTCTAGAGGTGTTTCTTTTCCCACCCTCAAATTTTCTTGAGCGTCCTATTTAAGATTATAAAAATTAGATGCTTTTTCAAATTACTAGAATGCCGACCCGTGCGCCACACGGATCTTTTAGAATTAAAAACTGTAGTATATTTTTGGATAGCAAAATCAATTCTCGTAAACATAACATTCATGGACCTAGGAGTCATGACATTGTTGTGCATGACCCTTTGAACTCTATGTAGAAGGTCAACAACCTCTGGTGTTAGGAAACCAAAAATGTCAAAAGCAAATTGTATAAACGCATGTTGATTGTCAAAACACGCTTTCTCATGTCTAGCCACTTTGATTGACGCATCTTTTAATGTTGTCTGTCCTACTGTAAAAGCCCCGACCCCTAATCCCACAAGTGGTGAAACCCCCGTCAAGTCCACGCATGTATGTTTTTCTCCTACCCATCCGTACACCATAACATCTGCAGGCCTAAGTGTTGATCTTCTATCTAGTGGGTCAGCCAAGAAACTCACAGGGCCTCCTTCACTAATACTCCTGCCCGCTTGAATATATCAAAAAGGACAACCCTAATAAAGTCATGTTTATAAGTCAGGAAACTCCTTACAATGAACTGCATGCTCCCAAAAGTATCTAGACACACCTTACGACAAACAAGAAACACCTCATCAATAGAAAACAGTGGAATCATAACACGATATCAAACAAATTTTGGCATCGCATGTCTTGAATCCACAACCTTGAAGCAGTAGAGAACCCTTATTCCAAACTATATTCAAAGAAAATACAAATTGAATATAATTTCAATTTTCTTTTAATGATTGATAATGATTTTATGGTAACACAAAAACAAACTTACAATTGAATGTGATTAATCATTTGTAAAAGTTGTGTTGTTTTTTGTTTCATTTTTACTTAATTCGATTTCTAATTATTTTTTTCACCTATTTTTAAAATTTAAACAACATCATACATTTTTTAAACCATCATTGATAAATATATCTACATCAATAATTAATTTGTCCTAAATATAAATATGGAACATATTTTTGTAACGTCCCTACTCGTAGATTTTTTTTAGTGGATTTAAACCATGGACTTGTGAAGAGGTGGAAGTTAGTTAGGAAACCGAAAACATAGATCAAGTAATAAGAGTTTAGTCTGATACAGAAAAACTTCATGCATGCTGAAACTTGCAGAAGTATACACACAAAGTGGTGCTAAATGAATGAGGTAATAGTGGAAATTTGCATCATAAAACAAGAGCTTTATTTATTACTTGAAATTTGAACACTTATAAGAATCTCACAAAGTGCACATGCAACTTATTGACATACAACATCACAACTCAATACAATTGACGACAAAAGAATAGAAATTGAAACTACATTAAAAAACCAGAAAAGTGAGATAAACAATTGTTAATTAAACCATCATTTAATTAATTAACAACAGAACACTTCCTTCTAATTTCTCCATTCGAACCAGTGAGAACCTCAATAGCTCCCATCCTCTTCATTGACTGAGAAAACTCAGTGAAGAATTTGTTTTGTGAAACCAATTCATTAACAATGTTTTTAGACTGCTTGGTTGTTAGAAGAGCAGCGTCTGATGTGAAGAGACCCTTGTTTTGTAGAAGGACAGGATAATAGTCATTGTCAAATGTTGTTGAGCTATTAGGCCTAAGTGGTGACGGGGTCAAAGGAACAGCATTGTTGCATATGTATTTATGCATAGGAACGAATCAATCTCATGATGTTAAAAGAATGAGGCACTAGTAGCTCTATCATCTTGTGAGGCAGAGTATATTGAAACTTCAATGGCTGCTTGTCAAGCTCAATGGTTGAGCATGATGATGCAATATCTGAACTTGAAGGAAGATGAGAAGATGAGATTGTTGCTAGACAGTAAATCAACAATTGATCTAGCAAAACATCTAGTAGCTCATGGTAGGAGCAAGCACATAGAAACTAGGTTCCATTATCTAAGGGCTCAAGGAACTAAGGAGAAACTTGAGCTTGAAAATTTGCAGGACAGAATTGCAAGTGGCAGACTTACCAACAAAACCATTGAAGATTAGCATGTTTGAAGAACTTAGAAGAAGACTGGGAATGGTATTTGCTTGTTAAAGAGGTGTATTATGTGTTGTATTTCAAAATTAGTTGAGTAGTTAGTTGTGTAACTTGCTTGTTAAGAAACAAGTTAGCTTATTAATTAGGTTATTTGTAAATCAAGTAATGGGTTAGTTCTGAAGTTAGTTGTAAATTACCTTGTATAAATAACAAGTATTCACAATGAAAACTATCAGTGATCATAATCAATAAAAAAGAAATTGATTTCTTATCGTTCATTCTCTCAATCCTTCAAAATCCCTAATCTAGTTTGAGAAAGTAACAAAGTGTTCTATCAACTTTAACATGATTTAAACCCTGCTCATACGAGCAGTGGCGGAGCCCTTCATGGGCTAGGGTGGGCCACGGCCCACCTGGAAAAATTAAAAAATCAACGATTATAGGTCGAATTTGCGAGATTTTATGCAATTTTGTATCGGTTTTATGTTTTGGTTGATCCAAATTCCTGCAAAGTGGTGTAGTGGTCCATCCGAAAATTTAAATAATTCAATTATAGGTCTATTTTGTGAGATTTTATACAATTTTACGTCGGTTTTAGGTTTCGGTTGATCCAAATTTCTGCAAATTGGTGTAGTGGTCCACCCGAAAAATTTAAATAATTCAATTATAGGTCTAATTTGTGAGACTTTAAACAATTTTTCAATAGTTAATTTTAGTGGCCCACCCTGATATTTTTTTCTGGCTCCGCCACTGCATACGAGGATCCGAGATAAAAGTCTAAGAGTAGTAACCACTCTGAATATTCATAGAGAACACAAATTAAATGGTTCTAAATGAATGAGGTAAATGAGGAAACTGAAATCATAAAACACAACCTTTATTTTACTTGAATTTGAATACTTAAGAATCTCACAAAGCGCATTTGCAACTTATTGACATACAACTTCACAACCCAAAACAATTTGGCGGCAAAGTAATAAAAATTAAAACTAAATTAAATTCAGAAAAACGAAACATTTGTTAATTAAACTCCGAGGTTATTAATTAACAACAGAGCACTTCCTTCTAATTTCTCCATTCGAACCAGTGAGAACCTCAATAGCTCCCATCCTCTTCATTGACTGAGAAAACTCAGTGAAGAATTTGTTTTGTGAAACCAATTCATTAACAATGTTTCTAGACTGCTTGGTTGTTAGAAGAGCAGCGTCTGATGTGAAGAGACCCTTGTTTTGTAGAAGGACAGGATAATAGTCATTGTCAAATGTTGTTGAGCTATTAGGATCCATTTCGACTGTTGTAGTGGTGTCACTTAGGCCTTGGCATTTGGTCTTCAAGAAATTTGCGTAAGTTGGATTTAGAGATGGATCTTGATCACCTTTTCCAGTGAAGTTGAAAAGCCTGTTGCTGAATAAGTTGCAATGTCCTACTCCAATTGTGTGTGCTCCTATACATACGTATAGCCAATAAGTTAATTTAACTAGTTTGTTTGAATAATTTAGCATCGACACTTTAGAATATGCGTTTGTGTCCAAAGTGACTCCGACGCATGTGGTCATATACAACAAACTATATTTTCTCAAATCATTACATATATGTCTACGCGTCAATGTCATGTCCGATGTTTGTTCTACGTTGGTACTATATAGTTTAAATTGGTTTATTAGCATGGCTTAGACTATATTTTAAGTAGCTTGGTAATCAAGTATTTATGCATAATGTTTATTTTTAACATGGATTTTTTTGAAAACAGACTTAATTAAATGTACCTGATAATACAACCAAGTCATGAAGAGTAAGCTTTTTATTAGCAAAGATTTGTCTGAGCTGTGTGATGTTATGGAAAGGTGCCGGGATATTGATTAGGGCTTCAATGCTTCTGGACACAGTACCATCTCTTCTACCCGTAAGCACTTCCCAATTTGGTTTATTCTTAAACTGTAATAAAAAATATGAATGAATCAATATGATGCTACATGCATAAATATGTATAGACTCGTCTCTAGCTAGCTTGATAAATTACTAACAGCATCTCTAGTAGCCAATGTGAGTATATCAGCACATGAAACAATTCCTGGACATTTTTCCTCCAAAGCTTCTTTTATGTCTTCTATTACATCAAAGCCTGCTAATGATAAATTAGGAATGGCATCCTTCTCCGCCGTGTTACCAGCAGTGGACTCCAACAAAACCGATGCGTCACACCCCTGAAACGCAACCATAGATATGCATGTCACTTAGTAGAATTTATAAGCTACAAGAGAATATATCATTAACATTAACTTCTATATATATAACATTGACAATGTCAGCTAAAATTGTAAAGATCAAGGAGTGTTTACCCTAACAAAACAGTCATGAAAATGCAATCTTATCAACTTGGCTGGCAGCTCAGGCCTTGAAGAGACATGTTGTAGGGTTATGTTCTTAACAATCTCCTCAGCTTGAGGACATGACTTCTTATAGAAATTCTTCCTGAGGCTGCCTCCTTCACTAATTCCAAGGAAACAGAATATTACCATAGAAGCTACAAGAAAGAATCTCATCTTCATCTTTAAATCAATCCTTATTTTGTGTATGTTTGTTCTTAACTAGCTTGAGAGTTGAATGCTTTAACTTCAATGCAATTGCTCCCTTTTATAGGGCATTGCATGTCATTTTTTCTAAAGATTATTTAAGCAGCTAAGCATTACATTGATTAATTTGAAAATACGTTTGAAATTTTGCCATGTTCGAACTAATTAAAATAATTAGTTGCAACTTCAATCATGGCTGGCATGTATGTATACATCTATCATTGGATTAAGATAATCATCTACCAGTTACCATTGGAAACATAGGATATTTCTTAATTTAGAAATAGAATAATTAAAATTTTATAACTCTTTCTTTAATTTGGTTTTGGCACTCTGATAAAGTCAGCTAGTTTGAAAAGAGTAGAATACATATATAGCTCAATTCTGATGTGGTTAGAAAATGCCACGCCTTTGTACTTATGTTTATCACGGTGACATGCTTTGTATCTATTTTTTTTCTTTTTGAAGAAATGCTTTGTATCT
Organism: Medicago truncatula; assembly: GCF_003473485.1. Taxonomy (NCBI): domain Eukaryota; kingdom Viridiplantae; phylum Streptophyta; class Magnoliopsida; order Fabales; family Fabaceae; genus Medicago; species Medicago truncatula. The sequence goes on from NC_053048.1 coordinate 50,878,715, forward strand.
ATGAAACACAAATATATCAGACATCACACGAATACATCAACATTGGTAATAATTTATTAAAATAACATAATTTAATATATTTGTTGGTGTATACGTGTCCGACACCGAAATATGTCTAACACGAGGAATACATGTGCTTCATAGCTTCGTATAGTGGTCAACTCTCTTTTTAAGCTATCAATTTTTATTTTTTGGCTTTCGCACCGGTTTTCGATCCACCAAAGGTGAATGACTAATCCGGCTCATGCGTAGAGGCATGCGCACTGGCCAAACGTTGTTCCCCCTGGGAATCGAACCCGGTATTCCCCAGATACGTCTTTGGAAAGAGCTCCTTGCCGCTAGAGCCCAAACAACTTGGTTTTAAAGCTATCAGTTTTGTTTTGACCGATTATACAGAAGGTTAATAAAATCATGACGGTGTATGCATGGAAACATGGTTCCTAAAAATTTATTAAACGAAATTAGATAGTTATGGAAACATGGAATCTTCAATCTTAAACTAATAGTCACTACTCGACCATACATTGGAGGTTACCATGATAGATTATTATTAATGAATATTATTACTATTTTCTCTAGGCATTTTTTTGGTTTCTGTCTCCATGCATCTTATGCATAACAAAGATAAAATTAAGAGAAAAAATATAAACTATTAGTTATTTCAAATCGTTGCTTATCTAAAAAAAAAAAGTTTCTTCAAATAGCCAATCAATTAACGTTACAATTAGCTAAAAAAAAACTATAATCTCATGTGATAATTTTGTTACCAGACAAATCTATTTTTATCATGTAAGTTTATAAACTAAAAGTTATCAATAAAAAAAAAAAATTGACCTTGTCAAATTGAGGTATAGCTGATTGTGTATTGTGTGTGATAGTTGTCTCGTCCAGCAAACTACAAGGAATTTCAAGTTTCAAATGTTACATTATGTTAATTAATTTGGTGGTTATGCAAATAATTCTGGTTGTTATAGTGAGATCAAATGTCAACGAGTAAAGTATTGAAAGCAAGCCGGTAAAAGAATTTATAAAAAATGATTTAAATTATAAGCTCAATCCTGTGAGTTAGTGTCAACGGCATCACAAACATTCCATTTTTCTTTCAGAAAACGCTACCAATTTTGTCGTCTATAGCCGCTCTCAGCCACATGGTTTGCCCAACACTCAATCACGATGTTTTATCTCCACCAAGACTAATCATTTATGCATCCAGTCACAACATTTTTTTATTCTATTAATTTTTTGAGCAGCGCTGTTTTTTTTAAGGGGAATATATAAACTAGCGTCTAAGAATAAATAAGATATTAGTCGAGAACGACAAACAAATAAATTTAAGGTCACATGAGTTCCTTCAATCAAACGTAGTTTAAATGAGTGTGAAAAACAACTGCAAATAGGTTATTGAAATTTTTGTCAAGTCTACCTAGGTCTAAAAAGGTGTGAAATTATTATAATAAGTCAAAACTCGGTAGAATTTGATAATTGAGTATTTTACTTGTTTTTCATTTTATAGTGCCAGTAACTAAAACGACAATAGGCACAAAGGCACGTTATGAGGAGGAGAGAAAGCACATGCGGATAAAGGATGCAGAGAATTCCCCAAAAGAGGGAAGATCAAAGCCAAACATAAGGTACTACTACATACTCATAACATGAGATTGTTTAATAAATTGGAATTTGTGGAATTTTTTAATGATTTTTCCATGAAAACATGAGATTTCTGAGAATTGTTATTTCATTTAAGATTTTATTATCCGTCTTTATTTCCTCTCTCCTCTCTTCTTTCCCCCTCCTCTTTCTCTATCTCTCGTAAAAAAACAAAAACAAAAAGTTTGTATTGATGATATTGTAAAAAAGAGTGTGTTATATAATCATTTATCTTCAACGATTCCTTAAAATTCATACAATCTTTTGAAATCTTATAAATCCATAAAATGTTTCAAATGTTATAAAATCTTACGAAGTAAATCAATTGAAATCTAAATTTTAAATCTTGATAGTCATTAAAATCTTGCAGTTTTTTCTTAAAATCCACAAGACTTTTTCAGAAAAAATTATCCTTTATGTTGCAAAGTGACTCAAAAATGAGTCTGTGGAAAATCAGAATCGTGACACGATTTGGAAAGCGTGTCACCATTTTGGTAGTGCCCAGAGCATGTTTTCCGAGTGTCCAATCGTGACACGATTTTGGGAAAACGTGACACGATTTTCGGTTTGTTAGGAAAGTTTTCAGGATAAGGTTGGTCGTACCTTGGGTCGTACGCACCAAACGTGACACAATTTTGACAGTTGAAGACTGCTATAATATAAGTGTTCTTTGTAGATTTTGAAGAATAGCTTGAAGAGAGAGAAACTTGGGAAATCAAAGGAGGTAACTTTAGGGTTGAGGGTCTTTGATTAGAGTTCTCTTGGGTTGGGAAACATTGTAAACACCTTGGGTGAGTGAAAATCATTGAGTGTCTTGTTCATTGGTGAGATTGGAAAAGTGGGTAGAAATTAGGGTTGTTCTTTGTGAACTTGTTGAAGCTAATTTCCTGTAACCCATTTGTATCTCTTTGTAAAAACTAATTGATAGTGGATTGGAGAGATCAATCTCTCTCCCAGATTAGGTCAAGTTGGACCGAACTGGGTCAACAATAGATGGTGTGTTTGTTCCTCTCTTCTCTCCCTTTATCTTTTGCTTGTGGTTTTGTGCTTTTCACTTTGATTCCTAGATTAGATCTAGGTGCTGTTATTGTTGATTATTGCTTGTGTTCACTTTGATATTGATTACCACTTTCCTTTACTCCACACATCATAGTTTGTATTGGTGTGAGTTTTGAGTCCGAATTCACTAACACTTTAAAATCCTAATCCAATACATCCCATTAGTGATGATAATGCTTAATTTATCGTGATGATCATAGCTTATCATGCAACTGGTGCATAGAGGCTCTATAATCCTAAAAGCAAGAAGATAATGTTTAACAAAGATGTGAGATTTGATGAAACACAAGGCTGGCACCCAGAGAGCAATGTACCAAATAAAGGTATAAGCAGATAGTTGGATCATTGAGATATGTGTCACATTAGGCCTGATATAACATATGGAGTATGATTGATCATGAGGGTCATGGTGAGGCATGCAACATTCTCATTTTATTGCGTCAAAAATAATATCCTTAGGCATGTCAAAGGAACTGAAGACGTCAGAATCTTGTATGCTAAGAACTAAAATTGTAAGGTACAAAAGGTGTTTGGAATTTGGATACTCTGGTTCAGATTGAAGTGGTGACGGGGTCAAAGGAACAACATTGTTGCATATGTATTTATGCATAGGAACGAATCAATCTCATGATGTTAAAAGAATGAGGCACTAGTAGCTCTATCATCTTGTGAGGCAGAGTATATTGAAACTTCAATGGCTGCTTGTCAAGCTCAATGGTTGAGCATGATGATGCAATATCTGAACTTGAAGGAAGATGAGAAGATGAGATTGTTGCTAGACAGTAAATCAACAATTGATCTAGCAAAACATCTAGTAGCTCATGGTAGGAGCAAGCACATAGAAACTAGGTTCCATTATCTAAGGGCTCAAGGAACTAAGGAGAAACTTGAGCTTGAAAATTTGCAGGACAGAATTGCAAGTGGCAGACTTACCAACAAAACCATTGAAGATTAGCATGTTTGAAGAACTTAGAAGAAGACTGGGAATGGTATTTGCTTGTTAAAGAGGTGTATTATGTGTTGTATTTCAAAATTAGTTGAGTAGTTAGTTGTGTAACTTGCTTGTTAAGAAATAAGTTAGCTTATTAATTAGGTTACTTGTAAATCAAGTAATGGGTTACTTCTGAAGTTAGTTGTAAATTACCTTGTATAAATAACAAGTATTCACAATGAAAACTACCAGTGATCATAATCAATAAAAAAGAAATTGATTTCTTATCGTTCATTCTCTCAATCCTTCAAAATCCCTAATCTAGTTTGAGAAAGTAACAAAGTGTTCTATCAGCTTTAACATGATTTAAACCCTGCTCATACGAGCAGTGGCGGAGCCCTTCATGGGCTGGGGTGGGCCACGGCCCACCTGGAAAAATTAAAAAATCAACGATTATAGGTCGAATTTGCGAGATTTTATGCAATTTTGTATCGGTTTTATGTTTTGGTTGATCCAAATTCCTGCAAAGTGGTGTAGTGGTCCATCCGAAAATTTAAATAATTCAATTATAGGTCTATTTTGTGATATTTTATACAATTTTACGTCGATTTTAGGTTTCGGTTGATCCAAATTTCCGCAAATTGGTGTAGTGGTCCACCCGAAAAATTTAAATAATTCAATTATAGGTCTAATTTGTGAGACTTTAAACAATTTTTCAATAGTTAATTTTAGTGGCCCACCCTGATATTTTTTTCTGGCTCCGCCACTGCATACGAGGATCCGAGATAAAAGTCTAAGAGTAGTAACCACTCTGAATATTCATAGAGAACACAAATTAAATGGTTCTAAATGAATGAGGTAAATGAGGAAACTGAAATCATAAAACACAACCTTTATTTTACTTGAATTTGAATACTTAAGAATCTCACAAAGCGCATTTGCAACTTATTGACATACAACTTCACAACCCAAAACAATTTGGCGGCAAAGTAATAAAAATTAAAACTAAATTAAATTCAGAAAAACGAAACATTTGTTAATTAAACTCCGAGGTTATTAATTAACAACAGAGCACTTCCTTCTAATTTCTCCATTCGAACCAGTGAGAACCTCAATAGCTCCCATCCTCTTCATTGACTGAGAAAACTCAGTGAAGAATTTGTTTTGTGAAACCAATTCATTAACAATGTTTCTAGACTGCTTGGTTGTTAGAAGAGCAGCGTCTGATGTGAAGAGACCCTTGTTTTGTAGAAGGACAGGATAATAGTCATTGTCAAATGTTGTTGAGCTATTAGGATCCATTTCGACTGTTGTAGTGGTGTCACTTAGGCCTTGGCATTTGGTCTTCAAGAAATTTGCGTAAGTTGGATTTAGAGATGGATCTTGATCACCTTTTCCAGTGAAGTTGAAAAGCCTGTTGCTGAATAAGTTGCAATGTCCTACTCCAATTGTGTGTGCTCCTATACATACGTATAGCCAATAAGTTAATTTAACTAGTTTGTTTGAATAATTTAGCATCGACACTTTAGAATATGCGTTTGTGTCCAAAGTGACTCCGACGCATGTGGTCATATACAACAAACTATATTTTCTCAAATCATTACATATATGTCTACGCGTCAATGTCATGTCCGATGTTTGTTCTACGTTGGTACTATATAGTTTAAATTGGTTTATTAGCATGGCTTAGACTATATTTTAAGTAGCTTGGTAATCAAGTATTTATGCATAATGTTTATTTTTAACATGGATTTTTTTGAAAACAGACTTAATTAAATGTACCTGATAATACAACCAAGTCATGAAGAGTAAGCTTTTTATTAGCAAAGATTTGTCTGAGCTGTGTGATGTTATGGAAAGGTGCCGGGATATTGATTAGGGCTTCAATGCTTCTGGACACAGTACCATCTCTTCTACCCGTAAGCACTTCCCAATTTGGTTTATTCTTAAACTGTAATAAAAAATATGAATGAATCAATATGATGCTACATGCATAAATATGTATAGACTCGTCTCTAGCTAGCTTGATAAATTACTAACAGCATCTCTAGTAGCCAATGTGAGTATATCAGCACATGAAACAATTCCTGGACATTTTTCCTCCAAAGCTTCTTTTATGTCTTCTATTACATCAAAGCCTGCTAATGATAAATTAGGAATGGCATCCTTCTCCGCCGTGTTACCAGCAGTGGACTCCAACAAAACCGATGCGTCACACCCCTGAAACGCAACCATAGATATGCATGTCACTTAGTAGAATTTATAAGCTACAAGAGAATATATCATTAACATTAACTTCTATATATATAACATTGACAATGTCAGCTAAAATTGTAAAGATCAAGGAGTGTTTACCCTAACAAAACAGTCATGAAAATGCAATCTTATCAACTTGGCTGGCAGCTCAGGCCTTGAAGAGACATGTTGTAGGGTTATGTTCTTAACAATCTCCTCAGCTTGAGGACATGACTTCTTATAGAAATTCTTCCTGAGGCTGCCTCCTTCACTAATTCCAAGGAAACAGAATATTACCATAGAAGCTACAAGAAAGAATCTCATCTTCATCTTTAAATCAATCCTTATTTTGTGTATGTTTGTTCTTAACTAGCTTGAGAGTTGAATGCTTTAACTTCAATGCAATTGCTCCCTTTTATAGGGCATTGCATGTCATTTTTTCTAAAGATTATTTAAGCAGCTAAGCATTACATTGATTAATTTGAAAATACGTTTGAAATTTTGCCATGTTCGAACTAATTAAAATAATTAGTTGCAACTTCAATCATGTGGTCTATATATGCTTCGTGTTGTGGTCAACTCTAATTTTTATCTTTTGTATGTTTTGGTTTGATTGGTTATACTCCAGCGAGTTAATGATGTCGTGTTGGTGTATGGAAACATGGTTCCTTAAAATTTAAACGAAATTAGCAGTATGGAAGCATGGAATCTTCAATCTTAAAATTATTATTATTAGTCACTTCTCGACCATTGATATCTCTATTTTCTTTAGGCACATTTTCTTTGGTTTCTTACTCTATTGGCATTTTATGCATAATAAAAAGAAGGTTTAAATATGGTTTTGGTCTCTGCAAATATAGCCAATTTAGGTTTTGGTCCCTGGTAAATTTTTTTTTTGAAATCAATCCCTGCAAAATTTTTTGTTTTTTAAAAAGGTCCTTCGCCCCACTTTCTTGCCTATGTGTCAGAATTTTGCTTACGTGTCACGTGCTGACTGTTCAAATTTGCATATGTGGCAGCCATGTCATTTAAAAAACAATTTTTAAAAAACAAAAAACATATTTACTTAATAAAAATTAAAACAAATAATTTTTATTAATTTAAAATAAATATAATTAAAGAAAAAGGGGGGAAAATTTTAGGGTTTCATTTTCCCCTTTTCTTCTCCATCTTCTTCTCAATCGCCCTCTTCATCTTCTTCTCAATCGCCCTCTTCTTCTCAATCGAATCATCTTCATTTGTTCCTTTTCGTCATTCAATCTGAAACCTAACACAATCGATTCACTTCAGGTATGTTGGTTTCGTGTTCGTTGAATCCGTTTTCTTCTTTTTCGTTGTGGTTTTGGTTTGTTAATGTATGGCTGCGATTTTTGCAGGTTTGTCTTGGAGTTTGGCGAAGGTGCAACCGACGGCTAGGATTTTGTTAGGGTTTTCTTTATACTGTAAGTTTTCCTAAAAAACAACATATTTAATGTCAAAAATAGTAGTAGTTGTGTGTATTTATGACTTACAGTATAAAGAAAACCCTAACAAAATCCTAGCCGTCGGTTGCACCTTCGCCAAACTCCAAGACAAACCTGCAAAAATCGCAGCCATACATTAACAAACCAAAACCACAACGAAAAAGAAGAAAACGGATTCAACGAACACGAAACCAACATACCTGAAGTGAATCGATTGTGTTAGGTTTCAGATTGAATGACGAAAAGGAACAGATGAAGATGATTCGATTGAGAAGAAGAGGGCGATTGAGAAGAAGATGGAGAAGAAAAGGAACGCGTGAGAAGAAAAGGGGAAAATGAAACCCTAAAATTTTCCCCCTTTTTCTTTAATTATATTTATTTTAAATTAATAAAAATTATTTGTTTTAATTTTTATTAAGTAAATATGTTTTTTGTTTTTTAAAAATTGTTTTTTAAATGACATGGCTGCCACATATGCAAATTTGAACGGTCAGCACGTGACACGTAAGCAAAATTCTGACACATAGGCAAGAAAGTGGGGCGAAGGACCTTTTTAAAAAACAAAAAATTTTGCAGGGATTGATTTCAAAAAAAATTTTACCAGGGACCAAAACCCAAATTGGCTATATTTGCAGGGACCAAAACCATATTAAGCCTAAAAAGAATAATGCTATGTATAGCGAAATATGTTTTACGACTGGATCACCGGAAGTATATTTAGCTTAGCTAGCATATTGCTTATCTGATTTCCACTAATTACGGATGCCATTAAGCCATTTTCACTATAACACATGCATTCATGATCATGATGATTTTACTTTGTTTTCTTTCACGATGATTAGCATCGCTGATAAAAAGAATAATGCTATGTATTGTGAAATATGTTCACGATTGGATGACGAGAAGTGTATTCAGCACGTTGCTTACCTGATTTCCACTTACAAAAATATACCATTAAGCCATTTTCACTATAACAAATGCATTCATGATGGTTTCGCTTTGTTTTCTTTCGCGATGAATAACATCGCTGATAAAAAAAAAAAAGGATAAAATTATATTCAACATCGCTTAACTTAATTTCATATAATGATTTTGTCTTTTATCTTTTTTTGACATTATTTTTGTCCTCTTCGTTCGTTTACATGTGGATTTTCAAACATTAATTAAAAATATAAATGAAAACATGAGTGAAATATCCAAATAAAACCACATTTGAATCTTAAAAATTCATATTCAAATTGATCAAAATAAAAATAAATGGTGAAATCGTTATCTTTTATTAAGTTAAGAGACCATAAGAGTAATTTGCATAAAAATGTTATAAACAAAATTATTATTTGCCGAGAAACTAAGGATACGTTTGTTTAAGCTTTTCTTTAGAAAAAAAATTGTTTTTTAAAATCACTTTTGTCTCTGGGATTTTATTAAAAAAAAAAAAACATTTTTTAAAGGTTAAACAAAGACACCCTAATTTTTAATCTATGATGTGTATAATTTTTTTTTTTCTGATGAGTAGGAATTGGATGGTACTCTGGGATTTAATATATCTACAACAATCACACACTTCACATCCACGCATGTGCTAGATTGATGCAGGCATTTAAAATAGATTGAGAGGCGTCGAAATTGTTAGACTGAAATTTCTGGTCAGAGTCCAAAATCCAACCCCTTCATTTTCATTTGTGTGTGTGGGTTTCAGTATTTTATTTGTCAATCAATTTGAAATAACAAATATAACACACAAAATAGAGCAGAAGAAAACACAAGTTGTAAAAGGAATCGTGAAAGAAAAAAAGAAAAAAAACTGTGACCGGATGCAAACATAAATTGATTGGTTTTGATGGAGATAAAAAAAAACATCATGATTGAGTGTTGAGCAAACCATGTGCCTGAGACCGGGCTGAACTGCTATAGACGACAATCTTGGTAGCTTAATTTTGAAAGAAAAATGGAATGTTGTGATACTTACAGCATTGACCTCATTATTTAAATCAAATTTTAATACCGTCTTTCAATACTTTAGTAATTGACATTTGATCACGATAACAACCAAAATTATTTGCTCAACCACCAAATTAACACATTGACATAATGTGTTAATAATAGCTTTTAACATTCTAAACATCAAATTCATTGCAGTTTGCTGGTATTTATTTGAAGACCCTGCATATGATCATAAACATGTTTGGCCTTTTGAGGGCATATCTTTATAGAGAAGTCAAATGCATCTAAACAAGCTAACAGCTGTAAACACCATTCATATAAATCATAACAAAAGTATTATCGAACAATTTATATTGCTTTTGAATTTGTCTAAATTCAAGAAAATTCATGTTAGTATATCTCTCTGTCCGTCCTAGTGTCCCATGATTCCATCTAGATGATACCTTGTAGATATAGGCAAGTTAGTCCACATTGTTGTGGTGGAGTCCACAATTGGATAGTTGCGCTTTTGGGAGATAACTTTCAAATATTTTTTGAAAGAATGAAGTGCAAATAGGGGGTCAAAAGAGCAACCATCAAATGGTTGGTCCTTGCAAATAGCTGTTTAAGGCTTAGGCCTTTTAATCCTAAGTAGCCGGAAGCCTGAACCATTTTTTTTTTCTTTTCAAAATTTGCCAGGGTGGTGCAGCTAGCGGTTGTAACGTAAACGTTATGTTCTAATAAAAAGCAATTAGAATCTAGTAAAAAGGACCTATCTTATACAAAAAGTTGTGTCCAATAATAAGAGGAAGTTATAAAAGAAAAAGATGATACAACACAATAATCTACAACGTACATAATAATAGCAAGGAGCCCCCTTTGTACCAAAAAAGCAGTAACCACCCTTCACAAGAGTAGTCCCCATAAAAAAATATAGTAATCTTTTTTATTTTCCCTCTTTCTCTTTTGCAACGGTTCTTTCATAAACTCGAATTAAACTCTCCAAGCAGGGATCACTCACTTATTAGCTTTCTAATGATTTATTTATCATTGCACCCACCACATTATGTCACCATAAATTTCATGATTTTGATAGTAAATCAAATCAAACCACTGTAAACGAATTGTATTTGTACTGAGTTAAATTAAAGCAAGTAAGTTTACAGATTTGATGTCCAAAGTCAATCCATGAAACCCATGGTGAGTGGACATGCAGAGTTCGTTGCCTTAAATTTTCACTTCCATATATAACACCTTTACCAACTAAAACTTGCTAGTATCAAATGCTATACGATCCATGTTTACACAAGCAAACAAAAAAAATTCAACGAGGACAAATTATTTCCTTTATTGGCCACTTACCACATTCTTCATATCTTCTTTTTTTAGGCCATTGATACCACATGTCACATTAATTAAATCTCAACTAATTTTTCATGCCTATTTTTGCTTCGTATTTACTGTTTACGAAACTTGATTAATGATTTGATAAAGCAGTAGTACAAGATTTGATAAACTATTTTTTGCTTTTAAAACATGTTTGGTAAAAAAAAATATATGATATATTTTTTTTTGGACACGAACGGATATGATAGTTGATAGGCCATAAACTTCTAATGGATAATGAATACTCTCTCCGTGTCAAAATATAAGCAAAATTCAACTATCTTAGCTGTAATAGAATATAAGCAAATTTGACCTTATTCCTTATATTTAAATATAATATACCAAACATGCCCTTGCTTTAATTCTCCAATTTGCATTCATGAGTTTTCCACACACTACAATTTTCCACGCATGTATTAATTGAAGATGCTTCTTGAAATATGAAGCGCCTCTTTGATTACTCACTCTCCCTCCGTAACTTCACGAAGCAATTAATTCCACAAGCCCCCAAATGCATTCTTATAAAAAGGTTGTTTTAATGTTTCTATTCTTCTGCATGATTAAAAAAAATGGCTATAGAAGGAACATCTAAGAAAATGGCTACAGAAGGACCATCATTTAGTTTGGGAATCGAATCAAATTCTGAGGATCTGTTAAATCGCATTGTTGAAAACTCACCAGAGATCGAAGACTGCTACGTTTGTATAGAGGTATATCACGTATTTTTTTCGATATCTATGACTTGTTTTTCCGACCGCAATTTTTTTTCTTGTGACGAACATCACTTGTTTCTCTTGTTTGCCTCCAAATCGAATAAATAACATCCACTGATACTTGATATGAAGAAGACAACCGTTGAACAACTCCCTTATTAATTTTTCTACCACAACTTAAATTGATCAAATCCGAGTAGGTCTGAAAAAATTTGCGCCGAAATGGAAAGGTTTAGGAAGTGGAAGAGTGCAAAGCAATTGCATTCTGCAACGCCATTCTTCAATGAAATAACATCAAAAATGTAAAACTAGGCACTTTATTTAATGAAAGAACATGAGTAGGTTGGACAACAAGAATTGTCATGAGGGCAAATTTGGTATTTTAGTTTAAATTAAATAACAATGATCACATTTCTTAAAAAGTGTGAAATGGTCAATTTTGCTTATAAAAAAATACGGAGGCAGTAAGTTAGTTGATACTCAGTCTCTCTCACAATAATTGTCTTTTTATCCATTTTTCTTTTTCTCAAAATAATTGTCACTTTAGAATATCAATGCAGCATTTATTATTTTTTCCCATTATAATACATTTATTTATTAAACTTCATCCAACTTAACTACTCCACTAACTACATTTAATAAGGGTGTTTTAGTAAATGATATTAATTTTACCATCAAAATCAACACAATTAATCATTTCTTTAATAACCATGCATCAACCTTAAACGACTACTTCATTTGTTCCTTTTTAATGGTCTCTTTTTGACATTTTACACGAACAAATACATTCAATAAATGTTACTACTTTTGATACAACAATATACTCTTTTACTATAATAACCTTATTCATTGAATATCTAATTTCATGTATTTCTTATCTGCAATAAATAAGTAATGATAATATTGGCAAAATAACATTTAATGTTGCATTGAATTTCGAAAGTGACAGTTAAATAGGAACAAAAAAATTCTCTAAAAGTGACACTTAAAAAGAAACGGATGGAGTATAAATCAACACATTAAATGTGTAGGATTCCATGATATTAAAATATATATTTTTTTTTTTGGCTTTATATTAAAATATATTTTTGATTATTATTTTAGAAAAATTTAATCAATCATAAGGGTAAAATAGAGAGACAAAATATGAAAATAAGTTATAAGTTAAAACACTACTTAAAACAACTTACCAAAAAAAGAGTTGTAAACTAATAAGAAAAAAATATAAAGCTCATGAGAAAAATAATCACAAACAACTTTATTTTTGTGATATGTGTATATGTTATAAGTTTGTGGTTAGGACCAGGTCAAACATAGTCTTAAAAATGTTGTGATTATTTTAAAAAAATTGAGTTCATTTTTTTTAAAATATATAAAAATAAAAATAAAATAAAAAAGAGTTCATATAAATAAGATAAGAGGTAGCAGTATTTAGTTTAATTTAAAGAATATTAATCCCATATTGAAATCTAAAACCCAAATTGTGATTAGGATGATATTAATATTTGATTTGACAAGCTACGAGCTTAAAGTGGAGTGGAGTGGCAGGTAGAATTAAATGTGTGAGTAGAATATAATATACTTAGAGGGCAAAAAAGGACAAGAAGGAACTGTAGATAAAGTTAACCAAAATTTGAAAAACAAGTGGCCGTTGAAGTTCACAAGAGTAATACAAGAGCCTTCATAACATCATTCATTTACACAACACAACACAACCCAACAAAACTCATCCTCATATTCAAAATCAAAATTTGTCTCTTCTCTACTCATAAGAAGATATTGTTTGTGTGGAGAAGAAGATGAGAGGACCAGTGATGGTAAGTGGTGGATGCGGTGGTGTGAAGGGAAGAAGAGGAAGCCGAGACGGCAGCGAAGAAGTGTCGCCGGCAGCGTTAATGTTAGCTGCTTTGAAGAAATCAATGGTGGCCTGTAGTGTGGAGAGTCCTGATGATGTAATCTCCGCCGTTCATCATCCAATGGAGATTGGATGGCCTACAAATGTTAAGCATGTTAACCATGTCACGTTTGATCGTTTCAATGGGTTTTTGGGTCTTCCTCTTGAGCTTGAGGTTCATGTTCCTGCTCCTGTTCCTAGTGCTAGGTACCTTCATTTTTTCTAATTTTATTTTGTTTTTTTATAACATGTTATTGATGCGAAATATCCATCACCCACTCTGAGTGGGCTACCGACTACTAATCATGTTTTTTCATCCACACGACTCAAACTCGAGATATTACTTAAAGGGATCTAAATCCAGTTCCATTCGAACTAATAAAATGTTTTGGTTTTCTAATTTAGTTTTGAAACATTTCAAATGGGTTTGATTAAAATGCTAAAAATTACATTTTTTTTACTTAATTTTTTGTTAGGTAAGATTGTATTGTAGGTGGGGTTTGTTTTTGTGTGTTTGAGTATGAGTTAGCATTAGGGCTTCACATTATCCTTCAATGAGATTTTTTCCGTTGGTTGAGAGAAAAGTGAGCTAAAAAGTTAGTAATTAAATGGTTGTATTAAAAGCCAAGTTATTAAGATTTGCCTTTATTTGATGAAGAAAAGTTTCCATAACGGTAATGTAGAATTTGAAAAGTTCATCTCAATATTTTCTAATGCTTTTGTTTTGCGTTTACTTTTTCATAAAATGCAAGCCGTTCTATGCCACTACTTACAATAATAAATAAGTTTCTTTGATTTATGATTGATTATCTTTATTTACTGTTTCCTTAGAACCAACTGTAATAATTAAAATTTTCCAAAAGCTATTAAATCATGTTTTTTTACTAATGCTTATCATATTCTGATGTGATTTGTGATCATGAATAATTGCAGTGTTAGTGTGTTTGGTGTCTCAGCAGAATCAATGCAATGTTCTTATGATTCAAAAGGAAACAGTGTCCCCACTATTCTGTTACTGATGCAGGAGAGGTTATACTCACAGGGAGGATTAAAGGTAAGTACAAAATTTATGATATGTGTCAGTTTTCCAGATTATGTGAACCAACTATAATTTTTTTTCCTTCTTTTATCATTTTTTAATTAATGAATTTTCAGGCTGAAGGAATATTTCGTATAAATCCAGAAAATGGCGAAGAGGAACATTTGAGGGAGCAATTGAATAGTGGCATTGTGCCAAATGACATTGATGTTCATTGCTTGGCTGGCTTAATTAAAGCATGGTTTAGGGAACTTCCTTCAGGAGTGTTAGATGGACTTTCACCTGAGGAAGTTCTTGAATGCAACACTGAAGAAGAATCTGTTGAGCTTGTGAAGCAGCTGAAACCAGTTGAATCAGCTTTGCTTAATTGGGCTGTTGATCTTATGGCTGATGTTGTAGTTGAAGAGGAGTGTAACAAAATGGATGCTAGAAATATTGCTATGGTTTTTGCTCCAAATATGACTCAGGTATGCTTATGTGATTGCACTTTTTGTACCTCAATTCGTATGGAATGAGTGTCGAACTTGACTTAGGATGGTTTGCAGTCACAATCCTGTGACTCTGCACAATCTGAATTGTATGATCTTGATCAAACGGCCAGATGATACCGACTACGTGCAGTCAAATGATTGTGACTGCACACAACCCAAATTTGTCAAACTCGTCCCTATTAATGTTTTTGCATTTCCATGTTGGAGTCATCTCATCTAAGAGTCATTGAGTTGTGCAATAGTTCTTTCTATTAGACCTTTAAACTATGAACTTTTTAATCAATTATTCCTGTGATATTGTACTTTTATTTAACAGATTAATTTTCAAGTCCACATTTTTGTGTGCAAATGATATAGTATGCAGTAAAACAAAATAATAGTTGTTTTACACAAGGCATGTCAAGTATTTTTATGTCAAATAAAATTATGCTAACGTGTTTATCCTGTATATATTTACACATGCATGATCACTATGTAAACTAAGAAATTATTATTTTTAATTGCATTTTTATTTTGTCTCATGAAAACAGATGTCCGATCCACTAACTGCTCTAATGCATGCGGTCCAAGTGATGAATTTACTGAAAACACTGATACTGAAGACACTCCGAGACCGCGAAGAAACAGCAACAGCAGAATATTCATCCATGTCATCTCATTCATCAGATGAATATGACAGTCAACAAGAAATGTATACTAGCGGTGAATTGAAAAGAACCAAGTTAGATTATGATGATCATGTTGACTACAGCCACAACATTGAAGAAGCTGCATCTGCTCTCAGCGAGATAGAAGAATGCTTCTTAGAACAATTGGATGATGTTCAGACAAAACGATTCACAAAAGAAAAACCTGCAGAGCATTTGCAAGAAGAGTTAGAGAGTCCTACCAAAACTGAGGATTCCTGTCTGAGTTCTAGTTATAGAAACGGCTCGACAACAACTGAGGGATCAAATGCTGACACAAGTAGTCCATCAATAGAAAGTAAAAACACCAATGATGTGGAGATGGTAGATAAATTTAGTGATTCTATTTCACTCTTGCCTTTGTTTGCATCTAATTAAGAATTTGAGCTTCTTGTTGTCAGGACTCAGGAGTGTTTTAAGTGAATTGTTTTAGATTTTGTGTTTTACAAGCAAGGGGTGCTTGTGTATACTTGATTAGTAGGTTTTTCTTGTTTTTGGATTGTAGAGTTATGTTCAGCTTAGTGCTGAATTTGACCTGATTATGTTATGTGTCCAAATATACTGTACTATTTGGATACATTAGCTACGAATTTTATCTAGGTTAGAAGTTGTGCTTGTTAATCTATTCTTAGGGAGTAGGGAGACTGATTAAGCCTAAAAATGGTGCTAGTTATGTGTGTTGTTCATGATCAAAATTTTATGGATTCATTTATATCTAATTCATGTTACAATGTAAAGAGTTTGCTTTTTAAATTTCACAACTCACTTTAAAATGTAAGTAGTTATATCAACCATTAACAAATACATCATATATGTAGTATTGAGATCGGATTGTTCAGATTTAAATACAGATTTTGATATTATAAAAAACTAAACTATTCAACTTTAAATCTATAACGTCTCGTTGTATTCAACGGCTATTGATGTGTTGACTCTCTTTGATTCGGCAATCCGAATCCACAAGGACACAACATGTGCATCCAAACTTATTGGTAGTATACTTGCATAGGGTCTCTGAAAAAAGCCTATTCCAAAGGAATCAACTCCTAAAATTAATTTGAAACGTGTGACCAACTATTTTCAATGGTAAAGACTGCACGCTATTTAATAATATGTGAAATTTGACTATTTCATCACACTTGGTAATGGTAATATATTATAATGCTAACTGAGTTGGACAGTAATTGATTTTCAATTCTTCTAAGATCACATGTTATATTATATGGCAACTATTATTATTATTCACAAAAACCATTGCTTATATAAATAAAAAACTAAAAGCATCAGAATTTGATCAAGGTGGGAAGACTTTAAATTAATGTGGGGCCATACTAAACCCAAATACTTGCAATCTATTAAAGCTTGCCGCCCACATTTCTTCCCCAGCTAACAGTCAAAGAAAAATACCAGAGTAAATTTTACCTACTTTCTTGAATCTCCTTAAACAAGACAAATTAACATAAAAGGTAAACAAAATAAACCAATTATGTAACAAGATTATTATCATTACTAGTGGCAACAAACAAGCCAAATAGTTTTCTTAAAAGATGGGTGGAAGAGAGTTTCGATTTTTGGGTTGAACAATTATTGACCATACTTCTCTTTTCTCATGGCCTAACTCCGGACTATTATATAGCCCTCTTCCTCTAAAAACCGGAGGGTTAATACAAAAAAATGGTTAGAAAAACAATCTCAGATCAAAAGGAAACACACAAAAAACGTAAGTAAAGAATAGAAAGTTTGATCAATTGTGTCATGTCTCTAACTTTAGAGCGGCTGCAAAATATTACAATATTGTATCTGAACCATAAATATTACGATTCTATTTACAATATTACCCCTAATGTGTACCGCTCGAGCGACACATCACACTTATCAATAAACTATTAGTCATACCAAACAGAATTAATGAAGAAAAAAATTATTAGATTAATTATAGAACAAAATGTAGAAACAACATATGAAATTTGAATGTGTAGAAATAATGAAATATAGTATGAACTGTTAAGAAATTATAAAATCAGAATAAATAGCATAGATACAATTGGAAGCTTTCATCTAAGTGATGCTATGCCTCTAAGTGATTATCAGAAATCCATAAAAGTGATTTAGAAAGAAAAATATCAGAATACAATCAAGATGCCAAACAAGCTTCCCAAAAGAGCCTGTTCTTTTCCTTCTCATCTACAAACTCTTGGTCTGATGAAGAATCATCAGACACAAAAGACTTGTAGTTGTTCTCTTCTTGCATCTCATCATCTTCACAATATGAATCACCATGAACATTACCTTTTTGCTTCTTCTTCTTCACATCTTCGTCATCATCTTCATCATTCAAAGACTCATATCCCTTGAATTCAGCAGCATTATCATGGCAACAAGATTGAGCATCATCATCATCATCATCTGCACAACCAATTTCATAACCAAATTCATCAAAAGTTGGATCATTAGAATCAACTTCAGAATCACCAGTGGCCTCAACAAGCATATAAGAAGGAATCTTATGATATTCATAAGGATCTTTTATGTCCATTTCAGAATGGATTTGAAATTGTGCAAGAGTTAGAACCAATACAACAATTATAATCAACTAGGGTATCTATAATAAAAAATATATAGTAGTACTATTAACTAACTTGTTTGATACTTTTTGTGAAAGTGACTAGGTAATGATTCAAAAGCTTGGATGGGACTATAGTAAGTAGTAGTCATTAGTCATTATAATTAAAGGAGAAGGATTTGGCTCAATTTAAGTAGCTTGTCCAATAGAACAATAGAGACATGTTCCAACACTTTTCTAGAAGAAGACATGGAGGACCCTGAATTCAAACATTTAATGTAACTTAAATTATTATATTTAGGAAAGCCTCACGAGTACTATTTTACTAAAATATTGGTTAAAGAATTTTTCTCATTAATGAAAAAATAGCATTTAATAATTTGATAATTTTGAAAATAATGTGATAATTTCATGAATGTACATTTTCTTTCTTGGTACTTTGAGCATTTCAACCTCTTTTAGGATAGATTTTGACTCTATTTGCTTCCAAGGTGTTAAATTCATGGTTCTCTAGTCAAATTCGATGAATTCTAGACTAAGTTAGGAATCAGAGAAAGAGACTGTAGTCTAAAAAATCTGCTGATTATTATTTTTCTAATTAATTATAATTTTTTATTAAAAAGGAAAGAGAAGAGGGAGAAAAATTGAAAAAAATCAAGTTATACTGTGATAAAAAAAAAAAAAAAAATCGAAACCATAAAATATGGAACTTTTTAACTTTGTACTTAATAATAT
Organism: Medicago truncatula; assembly: GCF_003473485.1. Taxonomy (NCBI): domain Eukaryota; kingdom Viridiplantae; phylum Streptophyta; class Magnoliopsida; order Fabales; family Fabaceae; genus Medicago; species Medicago truncatula. The sequence continues at coordinate 50,897,480 of NC_053048.1, forward strand.
TATATTTTTTATATTTTTACATTTAATAAAAATTGTGTGTGTTTTTTAGTCAAAATAAAAACATCAGTGTGTGTTTTAATTATAGTAGAGACTAAAAGACATTGTTTTACTCCATGTTGTGAGACTAAAACCAATTGGTTACATAGATCGAAATAAATAAAATTTAATTTAAACAGTCTCATTATTAAGGATAAAAAATACCTCTTTTTGCAAAAAGGATTAAAAAATACATCTATACAACAAAAGAAAAAGATCTCGTCTCTTGTGAAAATAAATAAAAAATTGCATATGAAATATACCTACCACATTAAAAATGTTGTTTAAATAAATTTAATCTGAGTATATTGATAAATTGATATTTTACAGGTTTAAATATGATTTTAGTTCTTGCAATTATAGCATTATTTTAGTATTAGTCTCTGGAAGTTTTTTGTTATGATTTAGTCCCTACAAATTTAAAAAAACTGATGTTTTTAGTCCTCATGTCAGCTCATTGCAGAGTGTAGCATGATTTTATTAGGTCATGTTTGACGTTAGAGACTAAAAACATCAGTTTTTTTTTTATAAAAAAAACAGCGGTTTTTTGAATTTGCGGGGACTGAATCTAAAAAAAAAATTATCGAAACAAAAAAAAAACATTATAGTTAGATGGACTAAAAGCATATTTAGACCTATTTAAAATTATTTTCGTTTTGTACTTTTAATAGATGTTCTTGGAATATTAATTAGTTAACATAAGGAATGTCCTTTTCATTCTTTTGGTACCTTTTTTAAGAAATTTCCTCCTTGGTACTTAGAATATTTCAATCCCTTTTAAGGTAGATTTTGACTCTTTTTGCTTTTAAAGGTGTTAAGATTCATGTATCTTAAGAGAAAATGAGCAAGGAAAAGTAGACAGAAAATTAAGAAAATATTTTCCATGTTAAGCATGTGGTGAAATCTCATATACAATGATTAAAAAATGTTTATGCAAAAAAATTAAAAAATTCCTCACTTATAAGAATGACATAAAGGTGTTTTTTTATAGCTTTTATAAATAAAAAATAGTAATCACATTTAAAAATAAAACAATCATTTTTAAAAGTACTTCATTTGTTTGTTACAGCTTTAAAAAAAAAATAGAATCTACAAAATCTAAAATCTCCTTCAAATTAAAATTGCAAATAGTAACTTTTCAAAATATATATATAGATTTTTTTTAGGAGAGAGAAAATAAGTCAAAAGATTGAGCCTATTTTATAGTACTAATTTTTTTATATAGTTGAGTTGTATCCAAACAAACAAAATTATTTATAAAATCTCTAAGTTATTGAATGTTAAATTTTTTTTTGTTTAATTTGTAACAAACGAAACCTCAATATAATTTTTTCTGTTTGCTTTCTATGCCTTTGAATGGACCATTTCTTAGGTCATGCCCAAACCATGACTAATCTGAACTTCCCACCTCAAGGACCTTGACATGGATACCTCCCTTGATTACATAGGAAGAATGATCCCTTTGAACAATTTGCGCCATCTAGTTCGAATCCATGTAAAGATTTAAGGATCAAAACATTAAACTCACATTATAAATACTAACTCATAGTCATTGTTCAGACACATATATTTTAACCTAAATTATCCAATAGATCAACAGTTGAAGTGTATTGTAGGTACCGCTTATTGCAATCCAGTATGAAGGTTGCTGACAAAAATCTTACACTCAAAGGTCATTCTTCACCATCTTCAAGAGATTTCAGGTTCGACATGATCACTTTCTATTCAATAAAATATGATAAATTTGTACTATTCTTTATTTTTAAATATCTTTCCCTTTAGTGTTGAGAATATGTGTGAGTGTGTGTAGGAATTTATCTCATTTTATTTATTTTATTTTCTCTTCTCTTTATTTCTATCTACATATTTTTATCCTTTTATTTTTGTCTTGTATGTAAATAAACCATTAAAGAATTAACTACTGTTAGTTGCTGTTCTTAAAATTTAAGTCACAATTAAGGCAAAACCCAAATGGTAAGATGTTTGTGACATTTTCCATTCTTAGGTTTGAATGTTGGCTTATATTCACGACTCACGTTAGTTCCATGTTTGATAATGGGGATGCTAACACACGTTATGGGCAGCATAGCCTACATGAAACTATTTAAGGCAGCCAACATAGAAAAATCTTTGGTCACTTTTGACCTATATTTTCAGTGTTCTACCAGTTTTGGGAAGGTACACGGTTCAACATAAGGAATTAAACCACGTAGGTAGGAGAGAGATGGTAATCGGTATGATTTCAATTATAAGCTAAATTAACTAATTTTAAACTAATTATGTAGAAATTTAGTTAAATGTAAAATAATTTAACTCGTAAAAATAAGTACATTCTCGAAAGTATATATCACTTGCGAAAACTTGTTCTATAAGAGCTAAAGAGTCTTTCAAAATAAAAGTTATTTATTTTTTGAAAGAAAGAAAAAATAAAATTTATATTAATTTGAGAAAAATCATTAAAAAAAGAGTGAAGGTGAATTTGCTTATGTTTGAGATCAATTTCTTTTTTTTCTTATATTCTATGTTGATGAGGGTACTAAATATTTTCACACACAATTGTTTTTGCGAGTGAATTTTGCCATGCTCAAATTCGTGGTTAATGAAGTTATGTTGATGATTAATGAGTTTTGATCCCGAGTATATCAATTAACCATATACTGAATGTAACAGGGCAATCATTTGAGCTAGGTTAACAACTTAAAAAGTTGTCTAAATTTGTTTTTTGCAAAATGTTGGTCATAAGGAGATATTGAAGATCACCGCATTGATATTTATGAATCACACAAGTGAATTAAACTTCGTATTTTCACTTAAAAGTTTAAAGCATTATATATATAAACTCCCTCACATAATCACATTTAACATATACAAACACAAAATCATTTATCTTTTTTTTTTTTTTAACAAATCAAAATGGAATTATATTACTCAAAACACAATGCTCACCCCGCACAAGGTGTGCAAGGGGGGATCATCGGTAAAATATTTACAAAGTTATGATGCCAACAACAGAGCACCACCAAAACCACCTAGTTACAACATAGCACCCATACAATGAATAGGGTGTTGGCACCAAATCATGATAAGAATAAGCAAAAGCCACCTGTTTAGACCTCAACCATAAAAAAGATAAACGTTTTACGATTTCTATGAGGTTGAAAGGTTCAGAACCGGTATTTTGAAAAACCCGATTATTCCTTTCCTTCCAAATCACCCAAATAGTGGCAAACCAAATAACCCTAAAAAAAGAATAAGTGAGAAGAGGCATTCCCGCCATCTTAGTGAACTGGAAACAGTGTTGTCGAATTTCACCAGCATACACAAAATCATTTATCTTTTACTCCCTCCGTCCCAAATTGTATGACGTTTTGGCCATTTCACACGTATTAAGAAATGTAATTAATATTGTTTGGGGAAGAGAAATTATCAGTTGTTTTACAAAATTATCCTTAATAAATGGTATGGAAAAGATAAATGATATAATTGAAAGAAGATAGAGTAATTAATAGTTAAGGATATAATAGAAAAAGTAACATTAATATTTCATTGGTATTGTAAAGCGACATATAATTTAGGACAAAATTTTTTTCCAAAGCGACATACAATTTGAGACGGGGTGAGTAACTCGCTTGATTGGAAGACTTATTTATGAACAATTAATTAATTTACTTTTTTCAAAGCTTTTTATCCAGCTTCGGTTGTACAAAGTGTTGGTCATGAGAAGAGATTGTCGATTACTTCATCGATTTTTTATGAATCACACAAGTGAATTAAACATCACATCTTCCCTAAAAATTATAAAAGCATTATATATATAAACTCTCGAATAATTGCATGTAACATATACCAACACAAAATCATTTCTCTTTTCACTCATACATACGGTTTAAAGATTTATTTATGAACAATTAATTTACCCTTTTAAAACCTTTTTATCCAACAACACCCTGTCTGGATTTTATTTTATTTTTCTTGTGGCCTTCCAAAATAAACGTAGATAGCATTTCTTTTATTCAGAAAATGAAAAACGACAGTAAACATTGCATGTGAAACGTGTAGGTGCTAATTGAATTGAGTTGGGAGAAAAATTGAAACAAAATGGGACCACAGTTGGTGGGAGGCCACTTGTTTCTCAAAACAATGAGAATTATGATAATCGACATGCTTGACTTTTGTGGTAGACAGACAAGATACATCTATTAAGCGTGTGGGTAATTGTCATTGCGATCAACTAATCCTATGATGTTTTAATCAAGTATTTGACATTCATGTTTTTGAACAATGACGTTCATGACATTTTTGTTTAAAATAAGGTATCCTTCCCACATCTGTCGAAATTAATCTCTCATAACTGAGATTTATATAAAGAGTAAACATCTCCATTTGTAACAACAAAAGATCGAACTTACAACTAAATTATTTAAGATCATAAGCATCTTCCATTTGTGTCAGGTCATTCTGATTGACTTTCATGAGATTTGGCTACATAGATTTTTTTTTAGGGGATTTGACTACTTAAATTGAAATAGTCATGCGTTTACTCAAAATGAATTGCCAAAAGTATTTTATGATAATTTGAATGGACTTTTACTAGTAATGATGATTATTTATTTATTTTGCTATTGACATTGTGTGTGTATTCTTACGTTTTTTTGGTGAAACTATAAAGTTTGACTTCACATTAAATATTTGTAAAAGATATAAATTCATTAATACGAATGTGACAACATGGTTTGAATTAGTTCTACTCTAAATCATAAAAATGGTAATTAATTAGGTAGTAGTCATATACCAAGGGTGGTTAGGTTGGGTCTAGAAATGAAACTTCAAAGAACAATACAATCAATAGAGATAGACATTATGAGGGAAAAATCAATAAATTAATAATCAATGTCTAAATAGACTTTCATGTTACAGAAATTACAAATTGTATTAACATTAGACTTGTCGTGAATTACAATGTGAATTATACAAATTCCATTGTTCGTGTTCATCAGTAAGGTTTACCGGGTTTGTTGTCCCTCTTATGCTGAACCTTTAATTTCTTACCTCCTAATTGGCATCCATTCATCATACTAATAGCAGATTGAGCAGCTTCTGGGGAATCATAACTTACAAACCCTGAAAATGATAGCTTTCATCAAACACAAGCTCCACACAAAATCCATCAAATTCATTACTAATAAGAGCAGAGGTTTACCAAAACATTTGCTAACACCGGTAGCTTTGTCAACAAAAACTTTAGCACTCAAAACTCTACCAAATGGTTGAAAGGCATTAGCAAGCTCTTGATCTCCAAATTCTTGAGGTATGTGATAGATAAACAGATTTGCGCCAGGTGGTCCTAAGTGAAAATATAGTAATATTTATCATTGTAAGGAATAGTTATTGTAAAAATATAAAGCCTTAAATACATTTTTGGTCCCTTAACCTAATTTAAGGTTCGGTTTGGTCTCTTATCTCTAAAATGAATAAATTTGGTCACTTGTGTTATGTTTGTTAACGGCGTTTACGCCAGTTTAGGGAAATTAGTAATAAAGGCTTATAGCTTTAGCGAAGAAAATGCCACATCAGCACTAGTTAACAGCGTCTAGGTCAGTTTTCACATAAATGGCCAACTTGTGTTAACAGACATAACTTTGAGGATCAAATAGACTCATTTTAGAGTTAAGGGACCAAACTGAACCTCAAAAATAAGTTAAAGGACTAAAAAGATATTTAAACCAAATATAAATATATTAACATGAATAATTGTATGCATTCATTTGTATCAGAGCACGTGTAAGAAATAAGAAACCTTCAGCTTGACCACCACCAGAATTTTTGCTGGACCCTGATGATGTAGCGGAGTTGCCATTTCCACCGGAAGGTGAAACAGAACCAGGAGGACTATTCAAAGGTCTTGGACTTATCATTCCTCCAGGATATGCCATCGGATGTTGTAGCCCTGGCACAGCAGGATAAGAGCCAACATAACTTGCAGGAGGCACATGATAGTTTCTAGGATTCATATTGGGGCCGAGATCTGGCCGCAATGCATTTCCTTGATTCATGTGAGGCATCATATTATGGTAACCAGGTTGATTCTGCATTGGTGGTGGCATGCGGTACGGCATGAGCCCATAACTTCCAGGAGCCTATCAAGAGAAAATTAATGTCATCACACATATAACTCATCAAGATGTTAGTAATGAAAACTAATTCCTTCAACAAAAAAAAAAAAAGTAATGAAAACTAACGAACATTAATACGAAAATGTGATATTTTTGAATGGAAGACAGTACTACGGAGAAGAACTGCATGAATTAAGGGGAAAAAACTGAATTAGTCTTGTAGTGTTATTATAATAGAACTAACCTGATAACCATAACCGTTATATGGAGGAACATAACCCATAGGCATGGCTCCAAATAATGAAGGATGCTGAGAATCATGTCCCACATTAGAAGCTTGAGACTGTGCTTTCTGAGCTCTTCGGGCTTGTCTTTCCTTTTCAGTATCAGCCCATTTGACAACTAACGGAACACTTGAACCCTATACATGACAACATATATCAGATCGCAGTTGTACTTGCCAAGTTAGCACATCACCGTCAAATTTTATCATGTGTGTAGAGAACATACAAACCAAATGATAATAAATGACTTGCAGGTCATGCAAACACAGACAAAAAAGGTGTCTAGATGAAGTTTAGCATCTGATCAGTAATTTTGGGTTAGCACTAGTTTGCCAAGAGGAAAAATAATTTGTGCTTGGGAAAAAATAAGATGCTGGTACAATTCAACTATGACACATTTTTGGGACTTCATGAGCATTGAATCATATATCTTATATTTTTCATGTATTATAGTTGTATATATTGACTGAAACAGTGCACAAAGGTTTGTGTGCATGGGAGATAATCCCAGTCTTGAGATTTATTCAGCTTGGGCTAATTTATTGCAAACATTTAAGAAGCTTCACAAGCCAGAGCTTGATTTTCCCTTTCTAAACTTGGATCAAGTTCGAGCCTGTCATATTAATAATTATTAACGGGTCAAACCTAGGTGTGGAACATTGTCCTATACAAGCCATTGCAGGGAACAAACCCACCATTAGGTTTCCAATTTGAGACAAGGATGCAAAATTGAAATAACAATTGTAGGTCTACAATGAAATCTGAACATGATTAAATGTTCACATCGCTCACCAACAAGATTTTGTGACTGAATGCCGCTTGAAGGTCCAAAATACTGCAAAGACCATTTACAACTAAAATTGTAACTGAGGTTGAAGGCATGCACTTCTCCATTCTACCACATACAAGGAACCAAAAGCATGTTATCTATCTAAAATAGTCCGTTCATGCCATCTTAGTCAGGGTTTCAACTATATAACTTGCACTCATTGTATCAATAGAATTAGATGTATATACTATATAGTACCACTATATTGCTAAATAGTAGTATCATTCAGAAAATACTGTAGTTTCATCTTGTACATGGAATCTAATTCTCTACATCCCTTCATCTTGTATTTAAAAGGAATGGTTTTGCCATCCAGAAAGAATAAGCGGCGCAACTTGTTGCCTGCTTGCATTCTATTTCGGTATAGAATGAAGTACATTTTTTTCTTTCATTTAACTCTTTATTTGTCCGTAGAAAATACATTATATTACATAATTAACCTGGCTACTACCAAAAATGAAAAATAGAAATAAAATTTAAAAATTCAGGTGACGGCTTTAATAAACACCAACCTCCATTTTGTGCTTTCCATTGATTGCCTCCAAAGCAGCAAGAGCTTGTTCTTTCGTTTCATACTTCAAAAATGCACAACCTACTACAACATGGTAAGAGAACTATGAATAAGCCTTGTGAATTGTGATTAAAGAGAGCCAAAACCTAGAAAGAATAAAGAATGAATTAAGCCGTAAAATAAGCACCTTTGCTTGTCTGTTGAGAACCTCTTAAAATTTGTAAATCCTTTATAGTTCCGTACTTGGAGAAAAGTGCGGATACTTCAACTTCAGAAATGTTCTTTGGAAGCATGCCAATGAAGAGTTTGTGTTCTGAATTCAAGTTCAAAAGATAATTACTTATGAAAGAAGGAATGCCATTGATATAACCATGAAAGAAGGCATGCTCATTAAAATATTAAAATAAGTCATAAAAATATATCACACCTAATCTTTCCAACTCGCCATCTGCATACTTCACTTGCAATGGACTAGATGCCTGAATTAGAAACAAAAAACATGTTGCTTCCCAATCTAAATGAGAATAATGATACGAAATAATGTGGTAACAGATAAAGTTCATAACACCAACACTTCAGTGTTCTAAAGAAAGCCTTGGATAATCAAGTCGTCAAAATGTTTAATAGTATCTGGCTTTTTAGGCATATTTGGATCACAACTACTTGAAGAATCAACAAACGCAACTTATCATGCAGGCAGAAACCCAAATTTAAATATTAATGACATACTTAAAATGGAGCGTGGCCTATATGGACACCTGCCATTAACATAATTCATTCATAGGTTACTTGGTCAAAAAGTCCCAAATATTTCAATGAAACGCAAATAAAAGTCGATTGTCAAAACAATTTTGTTACACCTACAATAACAAACAATTGTGTAACCATGTTTTCCAGACCACAATTCCGCCACTAAACTTAATTATAGAAATTTATTTCTTCAATAATTACATAATTGATTTCTACTTGCAAAATCTTTAACACTCTATTTTCTTTGACAAGGTTTCATACATTAATTCAAAGTTTCTAACAACTTTCACCAATCATCTTTATCTCTTCAATAATGCATCGTTATTTTTTCATCAAAATAACAAAGTTGGCCCAGCCTATTTAGTACTAATAGTTCATATTAAAGATGTGTCGGGTGCCAGACACGATACAAACACACGTGGCTATCCATTTTTTGAAATTATTACCAGTGTTTGTTTGTGTCAGTGTTTTATAGTTTTCGACGAGTGACCACTAAGAAAAGTTACAAAAATGTGAAACACTAGGGTATGGGGGAAGACATTAAAAACAGTGATGAAAGCTATAAGAGTAGGTTAGCCAAAAATAGCAATAAGCACCAAAACATAAATTGCTAAAATTAGACAAAAAGTATATATACACGAATTAAGACATTCATTACTAGTAAAAGTAAAAAGCTAGTAGTAGTCGTCACAAAGCTATTTATAACAGAATCATCAATCATATGAATTGAATAAAAACGGATCCACATTGAATTAAAGAGTAACAAACAGCATAAAAAGAAAAAATTACTATACGCACCCCTGGTAATGTTTTCTTATTGTGACACGCATTAACGGCCTTATCAGCTTCATCTCTAGAAGGACAAATCACGAAACAACAACCTACAAAAAAAACACGAAAATTAGGGTTGAAAAAAAAAAAACTAGTAGATTTGAAGAATTAGCGGAGAATGCGAGATTTGAAAACGAACCTCGAGAAGCGCGTGTAGCTTTGTCTTTGATGATGTTGACTTCGTCAACTATAGCAAATTCTTTGAACAATGTAAGTAACTCATCTTCCGTCATGTGTTTCGGTACTTGACCTACGAACAATTTCACACTTTCTTCGTTGTTAGATTTACTCTCTTCCTTTGTTTCCGCCATTAATGTCGAGTCGAAGAAGTTTCGTGTAACGATTCTTTCTCTCCCTCTCTCTCTCTTCTTTCTGAGATTTGGTTTTTCGTAATTTGGGGGTCGTCGATGCAAATTGACAAGGTACTCTCTCTTTCTTTTTCTCTCTCTTTTGGATGATGAATTATGGCGAATTTGGATCTTCAATATTTCTTTGCATATTTTTAATTATTATAACCTTATGTTCGCGACATTTTTTGTTCCTTTTTTACCATTATACCACTACTTATCAAGTGGATTCGACACAGTGCTGTATGTCTAGCTGTCCTCAATATACTCTTCCTAATTGGCAAATTATTAGAATATTCTTTTGTTTTTTTGTAAAAAAATAATTATTTTTATTAAAATACTAAAAGTAGTGATGAAAACCTAATAAATGTTTCTATCAAGAAAGAACAAAAAAACTAATAAATGTGGTTTTTTGTTGTTTGACTTATTTAAGAAAAAAAGGTGTTTCATTTCATTTTAATAGGAGTATGTAGTATGAAAAATTCAAAGAGTTTTGTCTACGGCTTGAAGCCTTGAACTCCAAAAAAATTTATTCGAATCCTGCTAATTTCTTTGAAAAGACATAAATATAAATATCTTTGCAAGTGATCATTTTAAAAAAAAATCTCTGTAAGTGGAGTTGTCATTTATCATATGAGAATGTAGGTTAATTTGAATAAATATTTCCTTACGACAAAAGATGAGTAGTGTATCATGTAAAAAAATATTTATCATCTAAAAAAAAATATGTAAACTACAATTTTTAAATGTGTATACTTTTGTGTTTTGATAAACTTTTTGGTATTATAAATGCCATATATTGTATTTGTTAAATCATGGTTTAACAAGTTAGTTTTTTAAAAAAAAATTGTTACAAATCTATCTTTTAAGAAGTGTAAATTCTTTCAACAAAAAAAAAAAGTGTAAATTATCATTTAATATTGAGGTGATATTTTAAAAATCTTTATGGCATCATACATGATTACTTACGCACATTTTTTTAGTTTATTTTTGAATTCAAACCTAATTTTACAAATAAATATTTCATCAACGGTGTTATAAATCAAGTAAAAGATCAGTTTTGTTTTAAATCAAAACCGAACAATACATGTATGAATTCTAGTTTTGAGTGTGGTAAAATTGGACATACGAACTTCACATTAAACGTCCACGTAAACACTTTAACCGAGTTTGATGAAAATATGATAAAAATGCATATATAAATGATTTAAATAACCAATTTGTAACCAAAAAAAATTATTATAAATACATAACTCAAAGGACCGTGAATGGTATTTGACATAATTTTATTTTTTTGTTTGAAGGAGACATAGTTTTTATTACTCACTTATTAATTTTATTAGAAAGAAATAAGTATTTATTTTTTATATAGTGTTAACTATTGTTTTCTTTTTGTGGTCAGAAGAGCTAATGGTTTTTATTATAAAATAATATCGTGCTCATGTACTTAAAATAATTTGATAAACAACAGCTCTCCTAAATATTTTTAATCTGTAGTTTTTATTAGTCAACTTGTTGTTTTTATTTTTTTAAAAGATACTGTAACTCGTTATTTTTATTTTAAAAAATAAACATTTCCATTTTTAGCAAGACAGAGTACCCAAGTCCAACTGAATTCCCTGAAGTTAACGGTCATCTTACAATGTTACTGAGAATGAAAAGTGAATTTCCACGAAACACAGTGATGGATAGGTTGGAAGTACAAGTTTAGGGACAATTATTGTCATCACCGTGAAAATGTAATTCACTTTTCCATGACTAAAGTGGGAAAGGGTAGGTTGGAAGTAAGGGTGAGTTGGTCAATTGTGAACTCAACTGAGTAATGACACTTTGTTGGTTTGGTGTTTTGTCTGTCTTTTATGCATTTCTTTTTGGTCAACCCTTATCTCTTATGTTATTATATACTACTAAAATATGTAAGTGTTGTTTTTTTTAACAATATATATATATACTAGTAGTAGTGTAAAGGATACTTAATTTTTAAAAGATCATAAAAGAAATTGGTGAAGAAAGTATTGACCCTATATTCTATCATATTTAATCTTTGTAGTACCATAAACAATAAGTAGACCGACTCCTATATATATATGTTTTTATAGACATAGAATTTTATAGAATCGTTGTTATAAGATAAGATAATTTTGAGGAAGGTCCAAAATTACAACGGTTTATCGCAATTTTGGCAATCCAACAACCGATGAAAACACTCACCTAAAGAAATTTGAACGGGTTTTCAGAGTTCCACCCAAGATAGCTACTTAAACATGAAGAAAGGCGCATTATAAGCCACTAACGCCGCCAAATTGTAAAGAATCAGCATGCTGACTTTGCTTAATTCGTCACTACAAAAGAAATGTTGTTTTTGGATTTAAAAATTACGTCAGAGCTTTTTGAAATAATTACCGGGGTGAGTCACGACCAGGTCGCTTTCTTTAAGACGTTTCACGGCACTACCTAAGTTGTGCAAGGTAAACTAGCAACCGCGCCGTCTCCAGGATAAAACAGCTCAGATTCTTACTGTACGATTAAAGGTTGCACTGCTAGAAATCGCTCGAGAATAACACCTCGGTATGGTTTCGAAAAGTTTCGAAAAACCACTCTAGTATGGCACGTAGACCACTCGAGAAACCAAAGAGGGGAGGAAGAAAAGAACGATTCGTCAACACAAACCGAGGGAGATGAGAAGGGGAGAAAACCAGAGAAGAGGATTCGATTCTCGATTTTGGAGTGAAGAATCCCATTCCCGAGCTCTCTATTTATAGCGGGGAATTTTCCTCGTTTTCTCCGCCGACCCGGTTCGCGACCCGCCAAACCCAGCCCACGACCCACGTAACGGTAACCACGACGCGTGTGAAAAACGTGCGGGACTTGATCCTCCGCGTGCGGGAATCTCGGAGAGCAAATAAAAAATTATTTTTCATTTTCTGAGCGCCAAAAAATATATTTCTATAAGGCCCAGCCCCGTCCGGTCGGACGGGCGGCGGTGTCGCGCGCGTGTGGCTTATATAATTTTTGGCTAGCGCTCACTCCGTTCACAAAAGTGGGTACCCCAAGGGCACACCCTTGGAAGTGATTTCCCACATATATAAACACTACTAGAGTGTGTGATCTACCCAATGAGGGACATAAAATTTTCAATTCACACTTTACGCTAGTTTCTACATCATTGTGTTTACATTCCAATGTCTCCTCATAACAACTAGTATACTCCAAGTTTTTGCCAATATACACTAGTGTTCCAACAAGAAATGTCTCGCATTAGATAGTGGATGAAGGAAGATATAGGTGACAGTTTTTTAAATTGGTTTTTTTTTTATTACATGAAACTTACTTTTAATTGATATAATTAATTAAACATTGTTCAATACATGAAGGATAGAACTCAAAAACACGGAGACTTGTCCAAGAACAAGTCGTCCCAATTAAATCATATTTACTTAACAAACTTCACCTTAAAATAAAATATAAACAAACTTAGCAACAATAGTCTGAAATTCAGAGTTGTCATGACGATGGGACGACAAGGTGTTCACCAATGTAGACGAGTCACACTCAAAAATAACCATTTCCCACCTGTTACTTTCAACAAACCAGATAGCTTCCAATAATGTCATTGTCTCACCTTCAAGAAATGTCATGTGTGATTGTTGGCACATCGTTTGCACGCCTTCATGAACTGTCCATTAGAATTATGAGTATAACATCATAAAGAAATTGTTGCAATGGAGTTGTGAAACGCGACATCAATGTTACATTTCAGCCAATCAACATTCAGTTTCTCCCAAACTGTGTTACGGCGTTGTTCACCTCTCTTTGTCACATGCACGCCGCAACAGTGTTGTTGCTGAACTCCAACGTGACATCGCTTGATCATAATTCATTTACATCCCGGCTGAACACCATATTATCGAGGTCCCTACCTCTAAGAGATGGTTAACATAAAAAATAAATAAAGAAACCTCGATAACATGGAGTTCGGCCCGGATGTAAGTAAATCATGATAAATAATTGTTCCAAGCATAAATCAAATTTGGATTCCCTCGAGCGATTCATGAGAAGAGCATCCACATTGATAGTCTATTTAAAATAATTCTTAAATGATTATAACGTGACATTGACGTATACATATCGCTTATAATCACCCCAATCCAACACCTCTAAAAAAACAATAAATGAATCTCATGAATAACTCTGCATCATTACATTCAAGTTAAAAATAGTTTATTTTTCATTATTTTAAAGATAGAATTCATACCGATGAGTGTTTGATTGGTCTAGTCCTTATTAGTTAAAATTCATTCTATTTTAATGTCATAAGAGAATTCATTTACTTGTTGAACCGAATCATTTGATTATTCTCTTGGTGTTTTGTTAACGAGTATCTTGATACACTTTTTACACATTCTAAAATAAGCAAGTATTTTTAATAAAAAAAAAATCAAATATTTTGATTACCAAAACATTGATTACATACATTTTTATGCTATTTATTAACTTTATATCGAGAGCACTCGTTAACATTTTATTTAAAACAAACATGGATAAAAGGGTATAGAAGTAAAAAAGCAGAAAAAGGGTATTGTGGTAGTAAGCAAGAAAAATGAGGTATAAAGATAAGTATTACCACTATTATGCCAGACTGTCCCGCCAAGACAGCGCAAATTGTTGATGGATGTTGTTGCCTTCATCACTCTCTCTTCTCTCTACCAAAGTGCCAATGTCCAAAACGAATCAGGACAAGAAAATGGCTTACAATTTTTTACCCTATCCGTAATTACGACACCAATCCTACGCCACCTTTTAAAAATAATAAATTCCCTTTTATAATATTGTACTCCTAAGTCCTATCCTTCTTGCTCAAATATATTCATTGTACAAAAATTCTTAACTAACACAAACTCAAGCACTTGCCCTTGCTAAGATCTGCTGCTGTAGGAAAGCATACAGTTTCACACAGTTTTGAATTATGACTATTGGATTTTTATTGGTATGGTACTATTATAATATCATCAAACCATCCACTGGCTGAAATGAAAACTGTGTTGTACTTTACAGCACCAAATCCATATCCACCTCGAACATGTTTAAGCAACAAGACTACAACAATAGAAGGAATGTTTTTATTTTATTTTATTTTTTTTGACATGAGCAACGGTAGAATGATAATAGTTGTGGATTTTACTACCATAATCGTATAAATGGCACTTTTGTATTCATAAATTTTTTATTTTGATTAAAAAAATTCGTATGTATTTTTATACTTTAAAGTGAGTTGCTAATTTTTCAATTTAAAAGAATTGTATCTATATGTACACACATATTCTCTCTTGTGTTCAGCCACGGATCACAGCTGAAGACAACAATACTCTCACACAGCCTTTCTCTGAACAAGAATTCAAAGAAGCTATTTTTAGTATGCACCCCGATAAATCTCCGGGCCCTGATGGCCTCAACCCGGCTTTCTTCCAAAGGTTCTGGAACGATATTGGAGGCGACATCTACACTACTGCTATCAATTGGCTCTCCACCGGGGTCATTCCCTCCGACCTGAATTCTACACATATTGTTCTTGTTCCAAAAGGGGAAAATCCAGAATCAATGAAAGATCTTCGTCCCATATCCCTTTGTAATGTCCTTTACAAAATCATTGCCAAGGTTCTAGCAAACAGATTGAAGCCTTTGATTAATAAATGGATTGCACCAGAGCAAGCAGCTTTTGTCCCCTCTCGTTCGATATTAGATAATGCGCTTACAGCTTTTGAAATTTTACACTACATGCGCTGCAAAAGAAAAGGAAAAGAAGGGGATATAGCTCTGAAACTCGATATTTCAAAGGCATTTGACAGTGTCAGCTGGTCTTATTTACAAGCAATCTTATCCAAATTGGGTTTCTGCTCCCAATGGATCACATGGATGATGATGTGCATCTCTACAGTTGAATACCATGTCATCTTTAACGGAGACCGCATCGGCCCCATCACTCCTACA
Source organism: Medicago truncatula (assembly GCF_003473485.1). Taxonomy (NCBI): domain Eukaryota; kingdom Viridiplantae; phylum Streptophyta; class Magnoliopsida; order Fabales; family Fabaceae; genus Medicago; species Medicago truncatula. The sequence continues at coordinate 50,913,169 of NC_053048.1, forward strand.
CGAGGTTTACGACAAGGTTGCCCTCTGTCCCCATATTTGTACATTATCTGTGCTGAAGGGTTGTCTGCTACTATTAAGAATCACGAGCTTCGAGGTAAAATCCATGGAACCCGCATTTGCCGTAAGGCTCCTCCTGTTAGTCACCTTCTTTTCGCGGATGACAGCTTCCTATTTTGCAAGGCGACAATTTCAGAAGCTCAATGCCTCAAAGACATTCTTTCTAGTTATGAACTCGCTTCTGGGCAAGCCATAAACTATAGGAAATCGGCGATTTCCTTCAGTGCAAACACTCCACAAGACTCTATCTCTTCCATCATGACATGCCTTGGCGTTTCTAGTGCAATCGGAAGCGGAAAATATCTAGGTCTTCCATCTATGGTAGGTCGTAGCAAGAAGGCAATCTTCACCTATCTAAAAGATCGAATATGGAAGAATTGTCAATCTTGGAGCGCTCGGTCTCTCTCAAGGGCAGGGAAGGAAATTTTGATCAAGTCAGTGGCCCAAGCCATTCCGTCTTACTGTATGGGAGCCTTTCTTATCCCTACATCTCTTTGTGATGAGATTGAAAAGATGATGAACTCATTTTATTGGGGCTCTAAAAAGAACGGTCGTCGTGGAATAAATTGGCTACGTTGGGACAAGCTCACTCGCCACAAAAGTCAAGGAGGTTTAGGCTTCAGGAACCTCGAAGCATTTAATCTTTCTATGCTCGGTAAGCAAAGTTGGAAACTCTTATCCGACTCGTCCTCCCTATTTTCAAGAATCCTCAAAGCTAAATATTTTCCCCGAAGGGATTTTTTGGATGCCAATCTAGGTCATAATCCAAGTTACACATGGAGGAGTCTATGGAGTACTCAATCTTTACTTACCTTGGGCCATAGGTGGAAAATTGGAGACGGTTCCCTAATTAATGTGTGGAGTATGCCTTGGATCCGCAATTTGCCAACTCTCAAACCATCTACCCCGCCTCTATTGCACCACGCGGATCTTACGGTTAGTTATTTGTTGAATTCAGATGGAAATTCTTGGAATATTCCTATAGTGCAATCTCTGTTTAATAGCGTAGATGCAGAAGCAATCGTTTCCATGCCTTTATTCCCTCGTACTGCTACTGATCAGCGCATCTGGAAGGCTACTGCAAACGGATCTTACACTGTCAAATCAGCATATCGTCTTTGTTCAGACCTTATAACTGCCATCAATCCCATCCAACATGATTATCGTTGGAATTCTATATGGAATTTGCAGATCCCACCACGAGTTCGAGCTTTTCTTTGGCGCCTTGCTCAACATTGTTTGCCAACTCGCGCTAATCTTCTTACCCGTGGTATTCCATGTGATGACTCGTGCATATTTTGCGACCAATTCGCAGAAACGCAGACTCATGTTTTCTTCGTCTGTCCGAAAGCATCCAGCTGCTGGGAACTGCTTGGAGTTAATCACATCATCCGAGACCTGCTACTCTCTAGTAATGACTGCACTTCTATGTTTTTTGACTTGATTGACAGGTTACACCCGCAGCAGCAAGTACTAGTTGCTATGACTCTCTGGAGCTTATGGAAGAGTCGTAATTCCAAACTTTGGGAGGCCACAGATACTACTCCAATTTCTATTGTCACTCAAGCAAAGGATGTCATCAACGAATGGAGTTGTATGCAACGAGAAAAGGCACCAATTCACCACGCAAATTCTGTCCACTCCTGGATCAAACCACCGATAGGTACAATTAAATGCAATGTCGATGCAGCTGCATTTAATAATAATTCTATCATGGGGTATGGTATGTGTTTTCGCGACTATACAGGTACTTTTTTACTTGGGAAATCAGACTTTCATCACTCATCAGCCACTGTTTTGGAGGCAGAATCTCTAGCCTTGCTTGATGCTATTAAATTGGCTATTTCAAATGAGATGCATGTTGTATTATTTGAAACTGATTCGAAGATCTTAGCTGATGCACTCACCAATAACTCTTCCCCTACCAATGAGTTTGGAGATCTTGTAACCCAATGTAGAAGTCTCTTACTTGATAAACCCGACTTTGCAGTGTCGTATGTTAGGAGGCAAGCAAATAGTGTTGCTCATAGTATTGCTCGAGCTTCGCTATCTCATCCTAGCCCCCATATTTTTCATCATGTATTGCCTACTTTGTACCGCCTAATTATGAATGAAATGAATTGATTCTGCTTTTGCTCAAAAAAAAAAAAAAAAAAAAAAAAAATGTACACACATATTCATACGTTACGGATAATACATGCAAAATTGTGTAATAATAAAACGGAACGAATGAAAAAGTTAGTCGAATATACCTTATTCCTTTTATCTACATATATAGATTAAAAAAACAATTGAGCTCGGGTAGGAGTTCAGTCATAGGTAAGTACAATTTAAGAAAAATTGTTTCATCCATAAATCGAACCTAAATTCTCCTAAATAATTTATCCTTTGTTGAAATTCATTAACCACTTGAGATCGATTGTTTGGTTCATTTCGTTTTTATTTTTGTTGACGTTCTTCTGAATTTGATTTATGTCCTCCGAGCATTGTTTTCATTTCCATCAATATATTTTAGCTTATAAAAAAACTAATTTTGTTGTTCTCTTTGTTTTTAATGTTTTAGAATTAGAATCTACACTCCACATGCCACGTGAATAATAGAAATCCATCTTACAAATGCCATAGTTTTTTTCTTTTTGGAGAAACAAATGCCATAGTTAGATTCCCCTAAAAATATGTCATAATGTCCTAAGTTAACCAACCGATCGAGCCAACTCGATGTACCTTTTAATTAAAATTGTCAGCGTGACGAATTCAACAAATGAAAAGCGTTATTTTTTCTTGTTAAAATCTTCCGTAGTCTTCATTTATAATAGGGCTAAAGTACATTTTTTCCCTTAACTTTCAAAAACTTGCAATTTTGATCTTCTAAATATAAAAATTACAATTTTGGCTCTCTAAAAATTAGCACATTTACATCTTTGATCTTTTTGGCCAATTTTGACTTAGTCAAAGCTGAGTGGCATGCCACGCGTGTAATAACTAATTAAAAAAAAAAATCCACTTGTGTATTTATTGCTGAAATAAAAAAAATAAAAAATAAAAAGGAAAAAGAAATTGGAAGGGGCACATGAAAAATTCCAATTGACATCACATAACATAACAACAAAGCACAAAAATTCCAATTGATTTTTTTTCCCTTCTGCATCATCATTTTGAAGTAGAAACAAGATCATCCTTATCTCCTCTTTTTCTCTCTTCTTCTTTCTCCTTTCTCGCCCATACAGGTTTGATTCAAAATCTGGATTGAAGAATTTTTATGCGTAAACCTTCATCAAGAACTGAATCTTTATCAAAATCCATCATTTCGAATCTGGATCTGCCATAGCTCTCTCGGATCCAGCGCTCCAAGAATCCTTGTATGCAGTAGCGATTTTCGGAATCCTCCTTTGAGATTTTCGGATTTTATTACTTTGTCAACAACAATATTTTGATTCTTACAAGGGCCGAGTGGCGTTGGGGCATTTTTGACAGTTTCTTTGGAAGTTTCTAATTTTTGTAGCAGCTGTGTTGCGCTTGTTTTGAGTAGCAGCTGCTATCTGGGAGTTATTATTCCCCTGTCATATAGCGCTTGTATTTTGGTGTTTTAGTTTGGAATAGTTTGCTTTTATAATATCATTATCAATGATGAATGTATGAAGATATAATGAAGAAGAAGAAGAAGAAGATATGAAGAAAATGGTGAGGTTTAAAAATCTGGGTTTTTTTAATTTTTTTTAAAAAATCTTACTTTTTAATTTTCTTTCATTTATTTAATTTAAAATTTGATTTTTTTAGTTTTTTAATTACTTAATTACACACATGGTCTGTCACGTAGGCGTTGAATAAATTAAAATTGATCAAAAGGATCAAAGATGCAAATGAGATAAATTTTTGGGGGCAAAACTGTAGTTTTTATATTTAGGGAACCAAAATTACAAATTTTTAAAAGTTAGAAGAGAAAAGTGCACTTTAACCTTTATAATATACTCCAAATCTAAGTGGAAAACCAAGATCATTTGCAGAAAGCAAAAGATATATAGTTGATAGTAATTGCTTTTCACTTTATTTTAATTTCATTTTCAGGTCAATAAAAAAGGACGTCAATTGTTGCATATTAAAAAAAAAAGACATCAAATTGTTATGGAAAGGGCGTTTACCTTTTTGTTGATGAAGAGTGAGGGAATCATATAGCATTTGATATTTCCCAGAGTCTCCATGGTCACATGATAACAACTCAACCACTTAAATATAAAAAATAAAAATGACAACCATTTGTAAAGGAAGAAAAAAGCAATTCCCTTTCAACTTTGATGTAAAAGAGAACTAATTATCCACTGCAATTTCATTCGCCACCAACATTGGACCAACTCAAATCAATATCCAATTGGGTCCCTTTTTATTATTGTGCATGTTAGGAAACATAATCTCATAGAGAAAGACAGTGACTGTTGTTATATTTATTTGCAATGGAATGATATTGTACAACCTTGTGTGGGGATTCCTAAACAAGAAAAAACAGTAAAATCCTTGCAATTAACATTTTCAGCAATCACATTGTCTCCTGTTTGTCTCTTTCCGAGTTATATATGGATGAAAATGATGGATTTTAATTTTAATATTTTTTTTTTTAAATATCTATATACACGTAAAAATGTTTTAGTCCATGATGCAATAATATGTTAACCTATTATTTATAGGTTTAAATATGCAAACCGTCCTTGTAATTTGAGTGTATTTTGATTTTCGTCCCTGTAAAAAAAAATAAAAATTAATTACATCCCCGTAAAAAAAAAATTGTTTTAAAAATGTCCCTGACCCCACTTCATTGGTGATTTGGCAAGGTTTTGGGCCATGTGGCAGTTGCTGACTGTGCAACTTATGCCACGTGGCCCAAAACCTTGTTAAATCACCAATGAAATGGGGTCAGGGACATTTTTAAAACAAATTTTTTTTTACAGGATGTAATTAAATTTTATTTTTTTTACAAGGACGATAATCAAAATACGCTCAAATTACAGGAACGGTTTGCATATTTAAACCTTATTTATAATAGTTTTTGTTTGAAGTCTTGCTAAAAAACATCAGAAATCCTCTACCACTAACTATAACTCCAATCCTCCCATTTTATGATAGATCGGTACATCCAATTGTCCCATTTGATGCTTGCCTCATATTTCTATACTGCTACTGCTCCGGTACACCATAGAGAGAGGAAGAAAGAAAGACCATAGAGAGAGGGAGGAAGAAGAAGGGATTTTAAGTTTTTAAAATTCAAAAATTGAAAATTACGTTTTTTTAAATTAGTTTCTATGTTAAATTGCGTTTTTTGTTTTAGTGCCTATACTAACCTCAGTCATCAACTAGTTTCAACTTATGAAGTGCCACATATTGGTATGTTAGCCAGCTCATCGTTTTTTTTACGGAATTGAACGACATGAACTATATCCAAAACGTTTGGTAAATATAGGGTTTGTCTCGCAACAAAAAAACTTACAGAGACTAAAACAAAAAATGCGCCAATTTATAGGGACTTTTTACTTATTTAAGAAGAAAAAAAAATGAAAACGAGTTTCTTGCAAAATGATTTAGTTACTTACATTGAAAATATATATAGCGTCAGTTATGGTTGAATTTGACTCTCTGAAATATTGTCGAACTCAAATTTTTTATTTAATAGATATTATTAGTTTTTATCTTTTTCGGTATTACTTCAATGTACATTTTACATAACTAAAATTAAAGTGCTTTTTCATTATAAATTAATTTTAAAAATATGTTTTATTTTATTTTAGTGCATTTGGTTATCTTGTGAAAATCTGCCTAGCTTCAATATTGGGAGAACGAACTATATGGAAAAGAAAAAAAACAACTTGGAAAATTTAATTTTTTTTGTTTTTTTTGTTAGGTAGCATAGTGGCTAGAATTCACCTTATAAGGTGAATAAGTGGGGTGTTCGTGGTTCGAACTCCAACCCCTACATATAATAATTTCTTTTGTTACTCTGGCGTTCACGAAATAACTAATCTATATACAAAAAAAAAAAATGCGTCCCAAAACATATGACATTTTTCAATTTTCAATAAAATATTAATTACTTTTTTCCTCTTCTAATTCTACAATCTAATTAATAACACTTGCATTATTCTTAGGAGAAATTGCACTTACCTCCCTTAAGATTTCACTGAATATCACAAACATCCCCTCTAGTTTTAAACTCGACACTCACATCTCTTAATTAATTTTCAAATTGACATAGACCCCCCTGTTAACATCGTTTGACTCTATTAAAAACACGTTACTTACCTTGGCTCTCTACATATAAAATATTTTCCACCGTTTCATTATGACAAGATGTTTTCCATCGTTTCATTACTCACTTGAAAGCCTAACATATCACCGAAGCAATTGGGATTTTGGAAAAAGCATGCAGGGTGAGAGTGATAAATAATGATGTGAGAAAAAGCCTCAAATCAAATTTGTATCCATAACAGAGTTAAACATTGAAAATTTGTCATATCGATGAGTTAAATATGTTGAATTCATTATAAATGGAAGCTGAGAGAATAAGGTTGGGAATCGGCACCGAGTGGTTTCTTTGCTCTTCTCTGCAAATCAATTTGAGAGTTTCTTGACTTTTCAATCCCTAATTCTCATCATTAATCCTATAGGGAAAATCACATAACATGGAAATATTTAACGTTACTAACTATGTAATCCCCAAGGGAGGTGAGTGTAGAGTTTAAAACTAGAGGAGGTGTTTGTGATATTCAATGAAACCTCAAGGGAAGTTAGTGCAATTTCCCCTTATCCTTTATATCTAATGTTAGCAAACATGCCTACCCTAATTGCAAAACCCTAAACTTAATTTTTTTGGCTCCAACCATTTCAAATTTGAATTTCAAATTCCCTCATATCCCTTCTTCATTGGAAAACGGCGTATACATGTCTCACATATCAATACACGCGTTTCCTCTTTTCTCAAAACAGGCTCACATGTTTCTTCTTCCTCTTATCATCATCACCACTACCAACCCTCTCTCTCCCCCATCCATCGACCGCAACCAGCAAACCTCTCCCTCAACATATCAATAACCAGACTTTCTACCATATCTATCCTCCATCATAGTCGTATTTCTCCTCTCAACCCTCGTCGTCGTCAACTCGATCGCCACCATCTGTCGTCTACCGTCTCAGCCTAGACAGTCTGCCGTCGATGGATTAACGACAACTTTTCCAGTCCTTCAGATGGATTAACGATTCTCAACAGTCCTTCACCATTAGTGATTTCAGATTCTCACCCCATTCTTTCGATTCTCCTCCATCACTGAGTCCAGAAGGTTCGATTTTGAATCCTTCCTATACAAAAACACAAAACCGCTAATCCGTTCCGCTTACTAATTCAAAAAAAGGTTTGATTTCTTCTCATCAAAATTTCATCGTTTTCATCTAAATTTTATGTTTTTTTTTCCTCCGAACTATAACCTAATCTTTGGATTTTTTTTTTTTTTTTTTTGTTGCAAATGATGTAGTAGAGGCACTTACTTCTCATTTACTTACAAAAAAGGGTTGACATCATTTGATTATGATCTTCATATTGACCATTGAGATCCCAAGAGATTTTGTCGGGTGCTACTTACCTAGAATGACGAAGGTAACTACAAGAGTGGTAAGAATTCAGATTTTCCCTCAAAAATTTCATATTGGGTTTCACCAATTCTGATTTTGTAGTTTTCTACATAGAGGTTCAATTAATCATTTCATATTAGGTTTCATTAATTTTGTTTGATTACAGTTTCATTACATATAAGCAATTTAATGTGTTTTTGGTTGATTTCTTTATGAATACAATCAATTTAGTGTGTTTTTGGTTGATTTTTTGCAAAACTAAAAATGGCATATACATGTTGTGTATATCTATGTTGCGTTTTATAACGGTAAAAGTAGGCTATACTGATTCACATAAACTATGCCTTTTTTTAGGTTGATAAGTTTCTTAATATCTACTAACCATGATTTTTTTAGGTTAATACCATTTCACATTTATATTACTAATTGGTCCATTTTGCATATTTGAGTATGGTAATGTTGTAAAGTTGACTTGGTTTGTAGTCTTTGTAGTTGCTTTCTCCTCTCACATGATTTAAACTTCTTCATGAAAACACATACTTATGTAATTAATATAAATGTGTCAGGTTGGCAATTATTTTGAATTTATTGAATGAAATTTTTTATTTGATTTTTTTTCTTTGTTGTAGAACAATCTTGCATTCAAGAAATAAACTTCTAATTGAGGTACCATTTACATGCTTATTATTCATTCATGTTTATGGTATTATTTATTATTTACATTGCATCAACATCTTGAAATTGGAAGGCCTATCTATTCATTTATTCTAGGTTGTATTGATGTGTCTAAGCCATCTCAACAAATTGTCTTCATATTTCAATTGTACATGATGAATTGAAATAATAGTATCCTAATTGATATGTGAACGTGTGTGAAAGGGTTGTATGGTGTTTATTTTAGATTGATATGCTTTGATATAGTTTCTATTGAGCTTGCAGTTCAGTTTTTTTTTCTCCTTTGTTGAAGGAACTCATGTTACCTTTTAGATATGTCAAATTGAGTAGCTTAAATGATCTGAGATTTTGTTGTCAGGAGCAATACCTGACACAAAGTTGTTTGTTGTTTAGCAATGAACTTTCGACGCCATGGACTGTCTTAGGCCTGATAAGTATGGTAGTTAGCTTGGTGTGTTATTGTACTTTGATTACGAGCTTAATATATTGTAGAATGATTGCATGCAGCTATCTAAGAATGCAAAGTTGATTTCATAGGTGTTCACATCTTATATTGTTATGTTATGAAAAATATACTATAGGTGTTGTCGCTTTATTAATTTAGATGCAACTTGGAGTGCTATTGTGATGGTGGTTATTTATTAATCTTTGGTGGTAAGGATTTATAAGGTGTCGCTAACCCTGTTGATTCCTGCTGTAATTTTTCTGCATAAAGTGTGTTTTGCAACAGTCATGTGATGCAACTCTATTGGTTTTTGTGTTAGTTCAGAACTATGTGTACATGAATTTTGAATTGACATGGCTGTGAGAAAAAGTAAGTGTCGGCGATTGAATGGAGTTGTATCTTGGAGTTGTACCACTTAAGCATTGTGAAAAAGAAAGGCAAGAAGCTTGGAGTTCATGGAACATAAAATTATTTAGCTATGGCAAGCTACTATTTATTTCATCACTGAATTAGATGTTTGAGATCCTAAAGAGATTGATAGGGTGATTTTAGTGTACTGATGCTCTTATTTTAGTATAAGAAATCTCATACCAAAATAGATTTTTAGCCTCTCTTGAGTTATATAGTATGGCAATAGTGTATGTGCCATGTATTTTAAAGTTATTTTAATGTACGTTAGTATACAAGTGTAGCTCCATTGGAGTTGTTTCTATGTTTGATTAACCATTTTTTAAGCTGCTATCATACCCCAATTTTTGACCTAAGGCCCCACTGACACATGTCACTTGATCCTGATCGATCTCTGATTTTTCAGTAAAAATTCGGCAAGGAGGTATTTTAAAAATACCTCATTTTTGATTCCGAGTCGGGCCCTCTTTTCTCTCTTTATTTTCTTTTTATTTTCATTATCTAATTTCCATCTTTTATTAATTTTAATTTTAAGTTTAGTTACTATTTTTATATTTAATAATTTTTATTTTCCATCTTTTAATTTTATTTTTCTTTACATAATTTAGTTTAATTTGTTTTTATTTTATTTCGTATTAGATTTATTTTATTTTTATTTTATTTATTTTTAATTAATTAGTGTAAAAAAAAAAAACAAAGTGTCAATAGGTCCAAAAATAAAATGTCCAAGGTCTAAAAAATTTCAAGTCAAATGTCAACTTTAACATTCCTTTTTCAAAATTCACCATAATTGTCCATCATTTTCATTAAACAATTTTTCCTTTTTTCATCAACCTCCTCACCTATAAATAGAACCCTCATTCCACACTATTTCACACACCAAAAGTTCTCTTGAGTTGTCAAAGAACTTTTCTCTCTTCTCCCTCTTTAGCTTGTGTTAACGAGCTATTCTTTTCTTCTCCCTTTTTTTCTTCTGTCCCTTCGGTAATTTTTGTCCCTTCGATTGTCCATTTCTTTTATTTTCTTGCATTTTATTTCTTTTTAGCATTTTTTCATTTTATTTTATTTAGCATTTTAATTATTGTTATTTATTTTTCAGCAATTAGAATGTATTTAGGTCCAACGTAAATATAAATGAGAAAAGTGTGTGGGTGTGTGTCCTTTTATTTCTTTACCGCCTTATATATATATATATATATATATATATATATATATATATATATATATATATATATATATATATATATATATATATATATATCCAAAAATGCAAAAAAAAATAGATTAGGGATTTTGTGGTGATCCAACGTCACTACAAAAATCCACGCGCTTTTATTTTTATTGCTCCGTTAGTTTAATTTTTATTTAATATTCCAAAAAACAACAAAAAACATGCAAATAATCAAAAATCACAAAAATATTTTCATAATAAACCTTGATTCCAAAATCAAGTGATCCTTTTTTTTATTTTATTTTTCTTAATCAAACTTTCAATCAATTTAATCATACCTTGAGTTCATTTTCTTTTAAATTAAAAAATACAAACCAAATCTTATTTGCCACTTGGCTTTTCTCTTTAAAACTTTTTCAAAACTTATAAAAAACACAAAACAAATCAAACGTCAATTTCTACCCCGAACTACGAGGTTTTGATCCCTCACGGGTACGTAGGCAGAGGACCATGTCCTTCCAAATCAATAAAAATGTAGATAATTAGGTCTTTATTTTTATCACTTTAATTCCTTCTTTTCGAAAAAATAATAAGCAAGTTATAGCACATTAATTAAATAAAATCAAGAGGTTCTCGTAGAGTACTACGAATATTTAGGGTGCTAATACCTTCCCTAAATATAACCAACCCCCGAACCCTAAATCTCAATATGGGGTGTTTTGAACTTTTTTTCCCTCTTTCTTAAAAAATTAAATGTTCAGTCGTGAAATAAATTAGTGAGTCAAAAGCTAATCAAATAGCCTTGATCTCCGAAAAATGACGCGACAGCTGCGATTCTCTTTGCTCACACCTCAATGGTCAATAGGTCGATGATGTTCATACGTCTAAATTTTTTAACACAATTCTTTTAGTCTTCCGAATCACAAATTAAAATTGATAGTTGATATTTGGACTTTACTGCAAGCCTATGTAATGGTACTCGGTTGATAATTACAAAGTTGGGTAGATATATTCTTGAAAGAAAGGTAATATCAGGTAGCAACATTGGGGAGAAAGTCTATATGACTGGAATGTTACGGTGATTGCATAAATACGACTACTAATGTAGTTGCATAAGTAGTTAATAAATTGCATTTTAATATTTTTTTTTCAATGTATATGATCTGTGCGGCAGCACGGATGGAAGTCTAGTTCTTAACTAATGAAAAGAAGGACACTCACGTCTTTATTTTTCTGTTTTTTTTTTAATTTTATTATAATAGCGCGTGTAGCTTATCAACAACTTTTTTTTTTATAGAAATCTGCATATAAATTACAAAAGATATTTTATATACATTTTTTTATATAGATTAAAACTATATTTATAGATATCTGTGACTTTTAAATGCAACAAATTCGACAAACCATATTTATCCCTTTCAATGACAACAATAATACAATAAATATAATAAAAATTATTATCTTTATCAATAACACCAATAACATAATAGTATTATGAAAAAAAATTGTTTAAGGGTACAAAAAGTCAGCCCAAAATCTCTTATTCTCTTTGTATATAGTATAGAAAATTTAACATTTTTTTAATTTACATATATGATAATAATGAATAGACCAATACATGGTAAGAGTATCCCTGTAAAATTATGGGTGTTTGCGGTGCAGTTTGATTCAGTTTCGAAGTTAAAAGTCATTCAAACCGTATGATAAAAAAATACGCGGTCTGGTTTGGTCCGGTTGACTTTTAAAATAAAATCAAACCAAATCAATGTGATTTGAGTTGGTTCGGTTGTTGCAGTTTTTTTGCTAGACAATACACTTTTTTATTTCCAACATTAAAATTAATTAAAAGTTAAAAACAATTTATTTTCAACAATGTTTCAAATTTGATCAAACATTACAATTTTATTTTCATCCAACAATATCCCCATCAACATATATCAAATTAAAAACATGAGCAAAAAAACATTTTATTCGGTAAGACATGCAAAAGACTAAAATTTTACCATTATTTAAATGCTCTCGTCGAGTTTTTATGATTCAAGATATGTCTAACAACTTGTGAAGTAACGAAGATATAGCTTCCTCTGCGGTAATGTTATATGGAATTGCAACAAGGACTTCGTCCCATAAACCAGCTAGTCAGCAACCACACATGAACATTAAATGGACAACGAAAAAAGACATGAACTAAATCTTCTACTTCTTCGTTACAACTAACACAATTTACCAGACATTGCACAATTTTATCTTGTATTCGGACTCTTGTTGGCAAACAACCAAGACACACACGCCATATGAAATTCTTGATTTTTGGTGGTACCTTCAACTTCCTTATACCCCGACCAATAATCTGGCCGTCTCAGAAGCAAAGTATCTACTAGTTTCTCAACATAAAGTCTGTAAGCACATTTAACCGAGTAAATATCGTTCTTTTCTGCTTTCCAAATCATACGGTCCTTAGAAACACGAGGAATCAACGATGTATTAATAATATCATTTTGCCATATCCTTTAAGAAAACTTGATAAATCAGATTCGTTTCCCACCGTTTCTGTGCATCATCAATGAGTTATTAACCGTGAAACCTCGAAACAAAGAGGTGCCGCGCATAGTATATTGTCAATGCATAGATCATTTTGAAGCCATGGTTCATCAAGGATTGAGATAGAAGAACTTGTGCATATACACCATTGAACACCTCCTCAGACAATGAAAAGCGCGCGAAGAATACCACGCAAGATGGGAAATACCTTGCTTTAAACAAATTAGACACAAAAGAAGCAGGTTCCAACCTTATTTACCAAGTATGGCGAGATTAAAAACCGATAAATCCTTAAAACCCATGCCCCGTGCATAGCCAATTTCTTCCAAAACCGCAATGAATGCCTTTATTGTTTGGACCTCCATGATCCCACCAAAATGCATCCATCATTATTTAGACGGATATAATAATCAATGCAGGGAGTTCAAATAAACTCGTAAAATAGGTTGGTATCTCTGTAAAGACCAAAAACATATTTGAGTCTTAAATTAATTAATTTTTACAAGATAAAATTATTCAATTTATTTTATTGTTTTTTGTTGCAAATAATCTAATGACTATAAAATCATTGTTTTCATAGTGAATAAATAATGTGTTCATAGTTTAAACTTATGGATTATCCATACTAACTAAGTTAAACCCACAACACATTTTACTGAATTAGAGATGGTTATTGAATTTACATATTTTACCTTGTCAAAAAACAAAGATTTTTTTTTTTTGAAGGAGGAAAAAAATGTTTTCACTTTAAAATTTTAGGGTTTTAATTTCAATTTACCCCCACTACACCATAGCAAGCAGAGAAAGTAATAGCGTTTTAGGGGTTCTCTCATCTCTGTTCTGTTTCTTCTTCGAATTCATCATCCACTGATCGGTTCAGCTCTCGAAGGAGAAGGAGCCATTACAATTCAAACCGCGATGCCTCGGTACTTCTTTATTCAAATTTCATCTTAATTCAATTCATGTTATTACTCCTTAATCACTCACTTTTTTTTTCTTTTTTTTTTCCTTCCAATTTGCAGCTATTACTGTGACTACTGCGATACCTACTTGACCCACGATTCTGTAAGTTTAGGGTTATAAATTTTTTGATGGAAAATTAAGTTTTTGTTTTAATTCCATGAAAAGGTTGTTGGTCACAATTACATAATTTTACTTTGTTTTCTTTGTTTCTTGCAGCCATCTGTAAGAAAGCAACATAATTCAGGTTACAAACACAAGGTACTATGGAATATGAAATACTTTCCTGTCCCTTATTGTATGTTCTTTATGCTAGCGGTGTCATAAGAAGTCGTGGGTTCAATCTCCAGATCCAGTATAAAAACTAACAATACTAACATTCGCCGTTTCAAATAAAAAAGTTATTCTTTGCTATTTTCACTTATTATTAAGAAAAGTCGCGTTGTTTTTAATGTGGCCATTTTGTGTATGAATGTGTTATGTGTCCAACTCTGAATTCTCATCTCTCAAGACAAATTAGTAATATTTATAATGTGTATATTAAGGCTTTATTTGGTAAAAAATAGTGGATAGCTGATAAGCTAGCTTTATAGTGGGTAATTGATAGCTTGTAGTAGATTAGCTAGATGATTGAATTTGTAGTATTTGGTAAAATCAGTGGTTGAACTAACTTATAAACATGAAATGATATAAAAAGACATGTCTGGCATAAAATGAAGAGAAAAAATGATAAGCTTTAAGCTGCCTGAATTAGCTTATATAAAAAATATGCCATAAGCTAGTAAAAATAAGTTATAAACTCGTGAGAAAATTCTGTAAAAAAAATGCTTGTGAGAAAATAACTGTTACCAAATGAGTCTTTTTTAGTCATATATGAGCTTATAAGTTATAAGCTCAAAATTGTGTCTGGCCAAACAAAACTGTGTCAGGTTATATAATAATATACCGTGACTATTGACAACAAGATGATTGTATTAAGGCTTATAGTTTTATTCTGATCTTTTAAGATAAGGGCTTTACATTGTATCTGTGATGTTAACGTCTTTTCATCTTTTAAGGCAAATGTGAGGCAATACTACCTGCAATTTGAAGAGCAACAAACCCAAAGTTTAATTGATCAAAGGATTAAGGAACATCTCGGGCAAGCTGCAGCATTTCAGCAAGTTGGTGTAGCTTTTAATCCCATGATGGCTCAAAGGCCTTCTATGCCCATCTTGCCACCACCAAGGTTGCCAATTCCTGGAAGTGTTCCAGGCTTTGGTGGACAACAACTTTTCCCAGGGATGAGACCTATGATGATGCCTAGGCCAGGTCCTATTGCACCAGGTAGATACCATCTCTACCACTCGTCCGCTCTTTTCATTGAAGCATCTTTTTCACTCATTTTACATGCAGATATAGTTTCTCTTTTTATTCTGTTTACCTCAAATGTGATTATGAGTATGTTGATAGTTCACTGCAAATTACTTGATTGACTTTCATTTTATTGGGAATTTCAATTTCCAACAATGTTACTTGGTTGTTTGGCTTTTCTCAATTTTTAAAAATCTATTATTCTATTGAATTAAAATTGTAAGTCAAATTGTGCCTGTGCTCATGTTCAAGCATTAACAACTAGTTGCTTTGTTCATGTGGTGTAACTGGTTTCGTTTGGAATGCACAGGAGGATATTATTCTGCACCTGGCATGCCACCAACTTTACCTCCACCTGGTGCTCCCTTAGTACCTGGTCAAACAAATACCCTTCCTAGGCCGCCGACACTACCTCCACCACCGATGGTTCCTGGAAACACTGCAGCACCAGCCTCCAATGGTGCTCCCCCCATGGTTTCATCAGCAACATATCCAGCCAATTCATCAGCACCGTCAACCGGAGGCTATGAAAGTTACAATGCCAACGCTCAACCACCATCAACCGGAGGCTATGAAAGTTACAATGCCAACACTCAACCACCTGAGGGAAATAACTAACCTGGTCAGCCATAATGCTATTTTGTATGGAAGTACCTAATACAGTACTTATTCTTGCTGTTTCCTATGGTAATTGGCAGAGGGAGTTAGTTATTTACATAGATTCTCACATTGACTGCAAGTTTTATATCTGCCATGGCCCATGGGAGTTCTGATTATATCTTTTTATGCTCTTCTTATCAGCAATTGATCAATTGGGGGACCCTTATTTGCCATCTTGTATTTGTAGCAACATTATTTTAAGATTTTTGGAATGTAGTTTCTCAAGCGGCATGGATGTGAGGAAAAGTTGTACGGATTACTATTCCTGAGTGAAAGAATTTTTAGTTGCCTAGAATTTTCCTTGTGATATAATAACTTTGTTAAAATTTACTGAAAACTTGCACCAAAAAAAAAAAAAAAAATACTGAAAACTGATACTGAGCATTGCTGTTTCTTGTAAAGTGCGATGAATTCCTTTTTTAACAAAATATGTTCAGTAAATGGATTGATACCCAAAATCATTGAATTTGATGGCAAAAGTTCCACCACCAGCTGTTCTCCTCGGTAAAGAATTCGTAGATACCGTTGTGAGTTCAAGTCTTTTACTCGTAGTAGTACACCACGATAGGCGGAACTTAGTTAGGACATATGGTGGCCACGACCACTCCAAAAAGAAAATTATAACACCTACACTCCAACCATAAATACCATGCTCTCCTTTTGCTACTCCATTCCATTTGCCCCAGCTCGTGTTTTGCCGCCTGACTGTGTACCGTTCCTTCCGTGCACGTTTGTCTGCGTGTGTGACACAATGTCCCCCCTCTCCACTGTGCGTGTCTTTGTTTGTCCCTCAGGAATCAATAAGTTCAATCCTTCCTTAATCGATTTCCTATGCGAATTGGGTACTTTTATGTTGTGATTGAATTGGTTTCCTATGCAAATTGAATTGATTTATTGTTGTTGGCTACTTTGATGCTACAATATGAAAAGAATTGGGTATTTTTTCTGGTTCTGATGTATGAAATTGAATTATTACGCTGCAAATGCCATCTTTACTTTGATGCTGCTGTAGTTCTGTAGGAAATTGAGCTGCCCTGCTCTATGTCTATGAAAATAATTGGATTGTGGCCTGCTGGGTGGATGTTTTGTATTGCAACACTTATTGAGGATCTGATGCAGTATTCAGTAAGATGACGGTTTTGCTGGTATGCATATGCTATTTTATGATAGTCTGTGTTGTTATATTTTGGGGGAGGTGGGGGTTGAAATTGATAGCAACATTGAAGTTTGCTGCTGATTTTCTGGTTTTTATTTATCTGTTGTGTGTATGCTGCTGATTTTTTGGTTTTTAGGCTACTTGGTTGCAGTGTCTTTAATTCATGTTTGCGCCGAATAATATCGTAATTATTTTGACATGGTGGGACTTGTGAACCTGTTATTTTTGGCGTTGATTGAATGGTCACTTATATCATAATGAAAAGGTTAAAATCTTGCCCACATATCAAAGAAGTTTCTTAAAATTTTAGTGAAGTAACATGACTTAAATATTTGGCCTCATGAAAAACTTTCAAACGCTGCCACTGTATGTACAGGCCGTTTGAAAAATGATAGATTTGTCTCTAAACAATTATTTTTTGTATCTAAAAAATGATAGATCTATCTCTAAACACTAATATCATATCATATATTATACCGAGCCATACATATATTTGAATTCGAAAGCTCCCATAAGTTGGAAGCTAATCCAAATTAAAATTGGCTTTAGTCTTAACTTATGCTCTAGCATTATCGGTTTGCAGTAATTCTTTTAATCGCGGGAAATTATTAGATCAGAGCATCTTCACATCCTGTTCATACACCTAGCCTATGAAATTTTCCACTTTTAGTTTTTGCCTTTGTGAATATCCAATCTGGCCGTTTAATGTAAAATTTCTATTTGCATATTTGGTTTTCATACCTGCTAGTGAGCTAACTATAATGGGTTTCTTGAATTTAAAAAAGAATTATTAATAAAAAAAACTATAATGAGTTTCTTATTCTTGGTATTATGTTTAGCTTTACACTGTTGAAAATAATCAAAACTTTTTCGCTGATATTTGTAGTACAAAGGTCAAGCAGTTAGGTAGTGTCAACTTGCTCGTCAACCTTGATGATCTAGGTTTGATATTCTGGTACATTGAAAAAACTTGGCCAGTGTTGGCACTTTGAATCCAAATCAGTGTGACTAGTGCTGTCAATCAACTTCATGCTGGAAAGCATCCTTACCCAATGAAATCTGGTGTCTATAGCTCGTTCACAACTCACAAGGTTTTGTAGTATTTATATTCATCGCAGATAGAATTAAAGTGAAATCATCTAATTATATAAGAACAATTTATAGATAGTTGAAAATTTCCCGTTACTCCTAATTTCAATTAAAATTAAATGATAATAGCGAAATTGCAATTGTATATGTACGCAATCTAAGTTTGCATACGTCTTAAAATTCATATTTTAAAAAATTACATAAATGAGTTTACGTGAGCAATGTTAAGCATGCTATATAAAAAACTCAATTTACATACGAATATGTAAACTCAACTTACATATGCATTGTAGATTACATAAACTCAATTTGCAAAGGTTGTGACTTTGAATACAACTGATAAATTATTTAATTTTAAACGTATTTTAGTCATCTGAGGGTGTAACTAATTTTTTTTGGGATGTGACTCAAAATTGTCTTATATAAATAAAATATATTTTTTTAATTAACTTTAAACATTCAATGATTTTAAAGGATCAATAGTGAACAAAATTTCAGTCGTTATGTTTCACAAATTACACAACTTATCCCCAACAAAAGGTGAATACCAGTGAGAGTTCGCTGAATTTACTAATGTGACTTTTGTAGATTTGAGTGGACGTGTGTTGATACCGTATAAGCTAAAAGTTATTAGTTCATCTGAAAGTGTTTGACACAAAGCTAAGCTGTCAGTTGCAATCATGAGAAAATAAAAATAAAACATTATCTATAAAGATAAATTCATCAGAATCCATACACACCTTGGTCAACTTATATTACATTAAAATGACTCCTTTTACAAAAAAGAGCATTCCATAGATATCATTTGCCGTCATTGAGTCACTTGAGTTGAACATGGCTCAAAACAACATAAAGGAGACTAAGTTGCATTTGTAAGTAACTGACCAAGTAGCATCTGTACGTCAACATCTGAGAAAAAAGGGCCATTGTTTTTATCAATTCAGTCAACCACAGTAATAATAATTTGCCTCAGAAATCAGCTATTCTCAAGATAAAGGACTCAAACGCTTTCTGTAAACCTTCCCAAACCAATTACATCTACTGAGTTTATTCACGAACAGTTTATGCCTGCCAAAGATGAAGTTCACAGCAATGTTAAATTTTAACAAGATTGTCAAGATAATGCGTAACCATCATTTTACAAAAAATACAGTGCATTCTTTCCTTATTCTAGAGCGCAGAACAATAGACTTGCTACATCATATATACGAAGTTCCAAAGTGAATTTATCTCTAAGTGTACAAGAGTGTTTTCATCCTTATGTGCATTGTGGTCTTAACACACCAAAATTGAAGGATAAAAAATAACCATATTTGTTCACTTTAGAGATAATATAACTTCACCGCGTACCTAGTTCAGATACAACAACTTCAAGAGTGGCAACTGGCAAGAATGAAAATGTTAGGTTCATCATAGTGTGAGATAGCTAGCTATACATAGTACAGATCAAAGGCAGCCTTTGTATAGTTAGGTTAATATATCATGTTCCAAATATTATATCATCATACCTCACGAGTTCCAAATGTCTAAATATCATATCATCAATATGAAGGATAAATGGCTCTCATATATCAAGTTATACCTCTCGAGTTCCAATTTCTGGATAATAATTCCATTCAGAACAAGCTCCGAACTGTAAACAGCAGCTCCTGCAAATTTAAGTCTTATATGTCACATGAATAAAGGATAAAATGCAACTGTGTTGTTCATTGAGAAGATGGAAGAATTCAAAACCTCTCTTAAGGAAATGGCGGCATATTGCAAAGTCTTCTTCACAAGAAAGAATCAATAGATCATCTAAGATATTATCATTCTTGTCTGCAAATATCTGATTTTCATCCACTAGCTGAAGAATGAAAACAATTTATAAAGAATATGTGATGAACACAACATAAGAAATAATCCAAAACACCTAATATTGAAACCACAGGTCAATTGCAGCTGTGGAGTGGCATGCATAGATGAATAGGCATACCTGACCATGAACAGCGGTAACCAAGCTTGCAACCACTTCCTTATTAGGTTTGATGTGTGGTGTTATGTAGACTCGTTTACCCTGTAGAGCGAAGCAACCAGATTTTGAGGCAAGAGTGCATAAGAATTTTAGCATAACTGAAGTTTATATACAATAATACAAATACCTTCAGGAGTGGCTTTTGTCTTGCTCGAGCAAGAGAAACTGGCATGCTAAAGCCTATTTCCTTTTCCTTTTTCATATCCCTCAAAATATAATTTTTCTCATCAATCAAAAAGTTGGCTTGTCCACAACTCTCAAGCCATGAGTGTGTCAATACTAAGTTACCAAGAGCCATTGCTTCCAGCATATTCTTTGTACGTGTAAACTTGTCTGCTATGAAATGAGTGGCTTCCATTGAGCTTGATGCAGTAGATATATTAAGACGCGCCAAGATCTGCAAGGAGGATAAAACAACATCACTAGTTGATAATCACAACATTTAGCATCTCCAATCATAAGCATAAAAGCAATAATTTACCTTCTGTTGCTGCTTGAGGACATTGTCATCCAAATGTTGACTAAACAGAACTCGAACATTTGTCATATCTCTTCGATGTCTCAAATCTTTACTCATCATTTCTGATGTGGATTTGGGAACACCTAATCTGATAAGTTCCTTCAAAAGTGAAGACTTTGGCAGGTTTTTCTCACATGCTTTTTTGCGGTGCTCATTGCATGTGTGGTTAGCATTTGAAATTTTTATGCCTTCACTTGGACCAACTGAAGCGGAAATTTCTGAACTCGATTGTACAACACTCTTGTTTGATAATATTTCAACATGTGCCAGCAACAAGGGACGCATATCATGCAGGTTTTCAAATTTTATAGCATCACCAGCTGAAACTGGGAGAAGACGAGATTTACGCACAGCATTTCGGCCCTCTAAACTTCTAGTGGAATAGACATTGTTTTCTTTATCATCAATACCCAAAACTCTTGGGGCATTAGCTCGCTTTCTTTTACCTCTTGGTCCTTTTGGACAAGCCCAAGAATCAATCTTTGAAAAACTGCTTGTAACTGATATCTGCGGACTAAATTCAATCTGGTGGTTCAAACTGCTCTTCCTAGCCACTCCATATGAGGTAGTAGATAAATTAAGACGTTTAGTCTTAACGTCTGACACCACTGGATCTGCCACTAAACACTTTCCCTTCCTCTTATATCTAATTATATCCTCTTCAACATTATTGTTCTTCTCTATAGGATGGCTTGGTTGATGTGTCATTCTTGTCCATCTGCTCTTATTCTGGATTTTGGGCTCTTTGGAAGCAGGTTGAAAACTTATATCCTCTTCTAGTAAGCAAACCTCTTTATGTGATACACTTTCACTGCATACTGATGAACTGGTATTATTTTTGAACTGCCCTTCAATAGTTGACTTACTTCCCATTATTTTTTTCATTTTCCCTGAGACAAGATTTGAGTCTTGATTGTAAGTTTGCTCGCTAGAGGACTTAGAAGTTACTTTGCTGAACCTACAGGAAGATACATTTCGCTTGTTGGATTTTAGTGCAATAGAATGTGAACCATGATTCTCTTTAAATGAAGAATTTTCCTTATGAGCTTGTTTTAAATCACTCAAAGATGCATCAAACATGTTCTTTGGTTGGTGAGCATCACTGAAATGAAAGCCGACAGGGGACAGATTGGCTAAAGCACCCATAGCTTCAGCAGCTATTTGAGTGTCTAAGCCAATATCAGACATGTCTTCTGTACCTGCTACACTAGAATAAATATCAACATCGTCTCTTGCGGCACGCGACTCAACATACAACTCTTTGAGAGAGTTATTATTGTCAATTGCCATTGTTGGTTCTTGGACTAAATTCTCATCACTATAGTTTCCTTGGTTCTCATCACATCCATTACTTGCACTACATTTTCCTTGGTTCTGAAGACGACTACCTTTTTGCTGTTTTCTTCTCTTATACGTCAGTCCATGGCTTCCAAAATTGAAAGATGCTTCAAGTTTTTTACAGAAAATACCAGCTTCTTTTAAATTTTGATCCTTGTCAGCCCATTTGAATGGGTCTTTATCTTCATTTTGCGTTTGAGCTTTAACTTTCTTAGCCAGACTAATCGATCCTCTCGCACTCGAGACTTGAGGTGACTTCTCCATAGCAATCTTTCCATTTTGAAATCCTTGAAATAGATCCACATCTATTGATGACAAGTACTGATCCACGAAACCTAGTGCAGCTACGGTTGGTGAGTGAGCATCATATGACATAGCAGGTGGATATTGATGGTTGTTGTCATCAAAGCTCTCAGCATCATTTGAAGCTCCTTTGTCACCTTCAAGCACATTATGTTTTTCAAATGTCAATCATTCATGAAATGCTCTAGAAATTGCATTTACTTGGTAAACTACTTATTAATAAGGTATTTATCACGGTAAGTTAAAGCAAGAATAGTTCACAAAAAAATAAGCAAAATTATAAAAAATACCAAAAACAGTCTCTTAATGTTAAATGGCTGTGATAAAAATTAGAAAACACATACCAGTACCAGTTTTCCCACAAGTTGTGGCATTTGATTTTGAGTTATCTTGCTCACACGGTAGCTTAGGCAATCTCTTCTTGAAGAGCACCGAAGAATTGTTCACCGCTGGACTACTTTTAGCCTGAAGAAATCTTTCACCAACTGTCAATTTGCCTGTATTATTCATTTCTTCGTCCTCGCTATCAAGCACCACTTCTGTCTCATACTCACATGCTGTACCAGTTATCATATCCTCTACAGGCTCTGAATCCTCTACAATCTCAGTATTATTCAGATCGAGAATTTCCAACCCAGTTTCGGTGAATTTATCATCAATCACTAAGGTGTCCTCAAAAAGCTCAGTTTCATGATAGTTCTCATTTCCATTTGTATCATTAACTTCATCTCCTAATTATATTGAATCAACATTCTTATCAACCTAACAAAGTTTTATCTATATAATATTCCATAATAATCAACAGAAAGAAACATAAGCAATAATATTCACAACCTATGAAGCACTGACACATACACATACATCAACATGATACTGACACAGACATGTCGACACCGATAAAAATTTGAAAAATATGAATAAATTAAGCGTAATTACATGTGTCAGTGTTGTGTAGGTGTCTGGCTTCCTTCACAAGTGTCGGTGCTACAGAGTTCACAGTTAGTTCTTAATTTTTACTACATTTTTCTTACGTTTTTCAAATCAACATGTTGCATATTTTACAATGCAGTACCACACTATGGATGATACGAAATCGAACATACTCAATTAATCTCTATTTTAGTTTCTAATTAAGTTATGAATGAGATTGATCATCAATGAGTTTTACTTCCATCACAAACAGGTATAATAATTAAAACAAAATTGAAGACGAAACTACAATAGTAGTACATTCAGAAAGTAAAAAAAATGCAGTTTCTGAACAACTTCAAATCGCACAGAAAATGAGAAAATTGAATACAGTAAACTGAATAAATAAATAAATAAAAATAATGAAAGAAAGAAAAGCGTTGAAGAATCGAAAATTACCAGAAGGTGCAGATGAAGGTTGAGTGTTTGCCATTGGATTGAGAAATCCTTTGGTTCTTTTTTTTAATAATTTGTGAAACTTGATTGAAATCACAGCGTAAATGGACGAGGAACTTGATGAGAGGGAAAATGAAGTAAAACCCTAACACTGTGATGAGATTGATAACATAGATGCTGAGGGTGAAGATGGAAAAGAATTTATGTATGAATGGAGAGAGGGGAAAATCAAAATTATTGGGAATATGAAAGGGAAATTTCAGTTTTAGCGGGAAAAGTCATTTTATCTAGAAAGTATTTATCTTTTATATGCGAAAAGAAATCAACAAATGGGCATTTGGTCTAGTGGTATGATTCTCGCTTAGGGTGCGAGAGGTCCCGAGTTCAATTCTCGGAATGCCCCTTTTAATTTAAAATTTATTTTTTTATTTCCATTTCAGTGGTAAATGTGTTTGACTGTATCAGTATCGTAAATGTCCTTGAATAATATTATTATTAAGATGTCGAGGAAAACTTTTTCTATAATGCTATGATGCATTTGTTTTTGGTGACAAAATATTCTATTACTATCCAAAAAATCAAAATTATTCTATGAATGTCATCACACCATAGTCCATGCATCTTATCTTATCACAAAAAATATCACGGGGTAAGCATATATAATTTGCATATATTCGTTGTCACATTGACCAAATTATCCTTGCAGTCCTTTTTCTTTAACAAGCACTGCAAATCACTTATTTTTTTCTCTGTAAATTTTATTTGTCTTATAGGGATAGCAAAAGGTCAGAGACTCAAACTACATTACACTCCAGTGTGTTTGATCTGATTCATTTTGGAAGAAAATCATGTTAAGAATTTGTTTGAGGTTGGTTTCACACTTCATTTTTATGCTCTTATTATCTACACTTTCAGTTTGATGATTAAAAAATGAAGTATAGGATGTTCTGCTTGTATTTTTCAACTACTCTAATGAATGAGTGACTGTATATTTTATTTTATAACTTTGGATCCTCCTTCATGTTCTCTGATTATTTCCAAGTTGTAAATAAGTTTTCAGCTTACGCTTTTTCTGCTAATTGTTGAAAACAGAAAAAATCTTCCATGTTCAAGGCCTTTGTTTGCTGAGAGCTTCAACAGATTATTGTCTACTCAGACTGGAAGGTATGGTCAAACAATCCTTCAGTTTCTCTGTATTAGGTTTACATTTTGGTTTTTTTATTTATCTATAAGATGGCAAACTGTTATTTATTCTAATAAAAAATGACACCCTGCATCCATAGCCTTTGAAACCTCTTCGGTGAACTCTTGACTGTTAGATTAATTTAACGACCATGTTATAATACTCTTAGCCGTTAGATTAATTCAAAAACCGAGGTTAGACTAAAGAAACTGCAGAGGATCCAAATCAATCAAATAATGCTCAACACTATGCAAATGTTATCAAAAGGATTTTTGTTGTTTAATGTTAATGCCTTTAATTCATGTTTGATGTGGTGGTCCAGGAAGCTACAAGACAAGGTAGCACTGATAACTGGGGGAGCTAGTGGAATAGGAAAAGCTGCAGCAACAAAATTCATCAATAATGGAGCCATAGTAATTATTGCTGATATCCAACAACAACTTGGCCAAGAAACTGCAAAAGAACTAGGACCTAATGCTACCTTCATAACTTGCGACGTCACAAAAGAATCAGACATATCAGACGCAGTTGATTTTTCCGTTTCTGAATACAAACAACTCGATATCATGTATAACAATGCAGGAATACCCTGTAAAACTCCACCAAGCATTGTTAACCTCGATCTAGAATTGTTTGACAAAGTCATGGAAATTAATGTCCGCGGCGTTATGGCTGGCATCAAGCATGCAACACGTGTAATGATCCCTCGTGGGACTGGATCCATTCTATGCACTGCCAGTGTCACTGGAGTGATTGGAGGGATGGCACAGCATACATACTCGGTATCAAAGTTTGCGGTTATAGGCATTGTAAAATCTCTGGCTTCAGAGCTATCCGGGCATGGAATCAGAGTCAATTGTATATCGCCTTTTGCCATTCCTACTCCTTTTGTCATGAACGAAATGGATCAGATATATCCGCATCTTGATTCACAGCGACTTGTAGAAATTGTTCGTAATGTTGGTGTCCTGAAAGGAGCGAATTGTGAACCGAATGATATTGCTAATGCGGCGCTTTACCTTGCATCTGATGATGCTAGGTATATCAGCGGGCATAATTTGGTTGTGGATGGAGGTTTCACATCTTTTAAGAATTTGGAGTTTCCTGCACCAGATCAAGCGCAGTAGAAGAGCTTCTGCTTTCAATTTTTTAATGCTTGTTTAAAGGAGGCGATTGAAAGAGCTTGTCTAGACTTGTCTAATGATAATATATAAGGTTGGAAAAGCAAAGCTTATAAAAAATAGCTCATTATTTGTTATATGGTGAATTCAGCTTATTTTTCTAATTTCTCCAAGATACCTTATAAAAAGAAATTATTCAGAACTTGTGCGGAGTTTACCTTTCTACCCTATCTGATTGTAGAAACATCTTACACATAACGCTTTATACAATAAACACTTAATAAATAAGTGATTAATTAACTTGTTGATCCAAACATCCCCTTAAAGTTGAGTCAAATTCACCTTTTCAATGCTCTTGACGCATCATGCCATGTGAGTAGCATCTCTGAACAGGATTAGTTTCATACCAAAAGGTTAGATATTAATTCAAGGACTAAAAATGCATGGCATATGAACGATGGCTCATGCTCTTTCTATTAAAAAAATCCTAGAGTAAATACCAGATTCAAATGATAATATTGACTGAATCAGAAAAATCTCCGCTAACAGAATAAACAAAACCAAACTGTGTTGAACCACGCAGTCAATTCATGTCCTTCATTATTTCATATATTGATACACAAGAATATGATCCTTCCTATTTACCTTTTGACTTTAGTAAAAAAGATGCTAATAGTGACAGTCAAGTTTGAATAGATGACCAAAGCTTTGGTTCTCAGACTACATCAATCTTATTACATCCACTGATGCATGTAGAGAAACCTCAATTAAAATTGTAACCAATCATTTTTCCATCAATAGGAATCTTTATAATAGCATATGTATCAGTGGATCACCTGTTGTCATTGACTAAGGGATCCGAAACCACACTTTCAAAGAGGCTTAAACAAAATATAACTCAAAGCAGCCTGGAATCTGTCTAATGATTGATATCAAAGAACTACCATAGTACAAAGCCAGGCCATTAAATTAGAACATCTCAAACAAGATTTCTCATCAAACTCTTAACTGGGATAACATGCAAAACTCATGTAAGTTCATAAATTGATAATAAATTCAGTGCTACATGAAAGAGCCACCAATAAGCGAGTTAGGAAACTCTAAAACAAAGAAACATGTTACAAGACTATAGTATACAATAGTAGAAGTGAAAAAAGCAAACCATGTGGAGCTATGGAATTTAATTTGGGTGGCATAATTGTTCAATCCGCTGCGCAATTAGGTTTACAGCCGCATTTGCAGATGTGTATGCCCCATGAAAACTTTCCTTATAAGAAATGGTTTCCAATTCACGTGCCATATTCAACAAAATGTCAGCTAAATCAGCTTGTTTCCGTATCAAAGAATTATAGTAGGATTTTGCAGCAACTCTGCTTATCTCCACATTTGTTTCCTCAGGACAGTATTCATCATCCAACCATTTATGTAAAGTAACCCTAAGCCACTCTGATTCCTAATAATTATGAGAGAAAAAAACAATTAATGAAGATAATTATGTTTAGTTGGAATTTATAAATGATCCGAACCACCTTAGGATCAACGCATCTCTGATCAAAGGTGTGTGGTATGGTATCCGACACCGACACATGGCGGTTTCAACAAAGAAAGGACACTAACACATGTGATCATAATCAGCAATGCTATTTTCTCAAATTATTATTATTATTGGTGTAGGCGTGTCCTTTGTTCCGTTCATCAGTCTAAGCTAACTAACTTTGAACTAATCATAACTAACGTGGAACAATATTGAACTAATTCTTCTAACATGAACATCTGAACTAGAAGTTTATAAAAATTAGAGAGGAATGAATACCTGGGAAGCATTGGTTGGGAGTAACCAATGAGGGGGAACACGAAGGTCTTGAACTTGGTAGTCATCGGGTTCTGGGAATGAACGAGAATGTGAATGGGTACGAGTAGTGTGAACAAATTTTGGTGAAGAAGAAGAAGAAGAAGAAGAAGCGTTTTGGTGGTGAGTGAATGTTAAGTTGTTAACGGAGGAGGAGGAGGAAGATGGTGTGAATGAGATGATGATGCTGCGGGGACAAAGAAACATGGGGTGAACTAAATTCAATTTCAAGCTTGACATTATAATAGAAGAAGATGTTGTGTTCGACTAGAAAAGAAAAGTAAAGAAGCAATTGCACAGGGACGGGGACGGGGACTGCCAATATCAACCATTCATTCACAAACTTATTTATTTTCCTGGATCAGGCCTACTCCAAGGACAATGTAATTTTTATTTTATTTTAGGAAAACAATGTAATAATTTTAAATATCTGTTTTAAATAATTGGTCAGTCTCGTATAACCTATTCTTCATCTTAGAGTAGCAAGGGTCAAGGGACATTATATATATGTTCTTTTATTGCAACGTCAGTTTTTTTTTTTAACGAATTTGTAGCAAAACCACATTAAAATGGTAACAATGTGAACATTTAGAAACGTAAAAGACATAAATTGTTATATGAAATTAAATTATGAGAACGTGAGAGTAATTTTGAAAATTCTACGGTAAAGTCACGAAAATGATTTTTTTTAGTGAAGTTAACATTGTAGTATAAAAAATGTTGTGAGTAACACCTCACTGTACAATGACATCAAAAGTTCAGTCTACATAGTATCATCAACTATCAGACTAACAATAATACACTTAATCTAATTTTATCATACCTTGTTTTAAGTGCAACACCTCACAACGTTTAATACTTAATACAATCACATAATATCATCAACTCTGTTTGCATGTTAAAGATGCCAACGATAAAATAATACGTCCAAGATGTTGCAAGCATTACTAGATGAATTACTATTAATCATGAATCACTAATCAACAATTTAAAAATGAATCAAACATTAAGATTAAAATTAACTTTTTCAACCAAGTTGCTTGGGCTCCAGTGGCAAGGAGCTCCTTCCAAGGACGTACCCGGGGAATACCGGGTTCGATTCCCAGGGGGAACAACACTTGGTCAGTGCGCATGCCTCTACGCATGAGCTGGATTAGTTGTTTACCTTTGATGGATCAGAAACCGATGTGAAAGCAAAAAAAAAAGATTAACTTTTTCAAAAAAATCAATTTCCTGACGTAGAAATTCCCAACTAACAAATCATACAAAAATGGATGGAAACACATTTTAATCACATAATTGGAGCATACTTTTAAAACATATATCAATATTTTTTTTTTTGACGGAACACATATATCAAATTAATGGAGCAAGTTCTAATTCTTTTCATACATGGAATAAAAATTACACAAAATTGTATTGGCCCCCATATGTTTGGAGGTTATACTTGAGTCTTTCTTTCTTCCTCTCCTTTGATTTTTTATTTATATAAATAAATTATACTTGAGTCTCTCTAACCCCAACCAACTGGCATCTAATCGACAATATGCGGATGAATCATCTCTAATACTGTTTCTGAACTTCATAGATTTTGCATGATGGATCTCACATCATTTGCTACATTTTTTGCATCTGCAGCAGCTCCATAGAAACCTCTCCTTGATAGTCCAGCACAATATAAACCATTCTTTCCCTTCCAATGAATGGGGTAACTTGGCTTGGGAATACCATCATCATTCAAAAGGTAATCATCCCCCTACCAAAATATAATTAATTAGTTTATATATAAAATCTAACATACGTCAAAGCATATATGGTCACATTTCTTTTGGTTTCTACATTTCCCATTTTCATGTAACATATATTAAAATAAAGAGTCTTAAAAACAATTATTATTTTTTTTTTTTTTTAACTTTCATTTTACTGTTGTTGCTATTGATCTATCTATTCATCATCAAAAGAAAATTTAATATTTTAATAAAAATGATCTAATAAAAAAGACAAGAAAATTTCCAAACCTTAAGCCACTTGTGGGTTGATCTCTTGAAGCCGGTGCAGAAAATAATAGAGTCAAAAGAGTGTAATTGGCCATTTTTGAAGAGGACATTCTTCCCACTTACGCATTCTATTTCCGCTGGTAAAACCTAACGTAACACACAACACAATGTCCATTCGTCACGTCACAACAACAAACAAAGCTACCGCAATTATATTTTTGCACTTTTCATTCATGTACTAACTCAATATGTGAATTTATATTATTATTTATTATCTGAATCTGAATTATTATTATTCTTCAAACGAGCTAGTTTTCCATCTTTTTAGTAAAATGGCATTGAACCTTTGTTTATAGTTAGATAACCTTCCACTTAAATAAATTTGTTTATGCAAATATACTAGTAAATTACGACTATTTTTATAAGATTACTTATAAATTAAGAGCGTTAAATCATGAGGCAAATTTTAGTTGAACTTTCAAGTTACACCAAAGCAAAGCAACCAATGGCAATTATCTCTAACGTACCTTTAACTCTCGAGATTTAATTTTGTGAAAGGTTCCAACGTCAATAATAGGATACTTGCCGTACTTGACCTTCATATAAAAGGGACCCTCACTAGGCCTACCAACCCCATAATTCGTGACATCCCCGTAAACCATTTTACTAAGCATCACCATCACTGAATCCACCATCTCCATTGACAAATACTTCATCAGAAACAACCCCAAATTCACCATGCCCCTTGACAAAATGTGAACCTGCATGCACATTGCATTCACTTTGTTATATCTGAGCGTGACAGGCAAACTAATTAATAGCAATAGTTTAACCAAAGTTACATAATCAATCACAATCATATACTGATTTTCTTCACATCTATGTATTGTATAACAAAGAACAAATAAACGGCTAAATCAAATCCCTCAAACATGACATGTTCAATCATAAACCGCAAATATTTACACATTCATCACGTAGTAATTTATATATCTATTCTTAAAATTTCTTCTGTTTTTCCCTATATGTCGGTGGCCCGTGCAATTGTTGTTACCTTGTACCTTCCATGAAGGGGATATGTGGAAAAACTAGTAAAATGTTTTTTACTCGGTCGATAAATGAGACCATATAACTATAACCAATAATAGAAACAATCATTCAGTTAAAAAAAACAAAAACAAAAATCAATCATCGATATGTTTCATAACAAATACAGAGTTGGTGAGTTGGTAGGTATAAGTGTGATGAGATAATTAAATTACCTAACAATTTTAAATTTGATGTGTGTCTATGTGTATCTTAAAATTAAAGGAAAACAAAACAAAAATTTGTGAGTGAAATCAAATAGATGTTGAAAATAACAATTACCTTGCTTCGAACAACAATGGAAGTTTTTGCACCATGGTTAACAAGATCCAATGCAATTTCCATACCAGAATTCCCAGACCCAACAACAAGAACATGTTCATCTTTAAACTCTTTCCCATTCTTAAACCCAGTTGAATGAATCACTTTCCCAGTAAAACTCTTCAACCCATCAATTTCAGGTACAAAAGGGTCACTAGTTTCACCACTAGCTACAACCAAAAACCTTCCTTCATATTCCTCAACCTCACCAGATTCCTTATTCTTAGCCTTCACCTTCCATTTCTCAGAACCTTCATCATACTCTGCATTCTCAACTGTTCTGTGATACAGAGGATTGATTTTGAAGTGTGAAACATAGTCCTCTAAGTATTGTAAAAACTTATCTTTAGGAATGTATGATGGAAAAGAAGGTGGAAATGGTTTGTGAGGAAGCTCACAAAATTGTTTTTTGAGGTGAAGATGAAGACGATCATATGAATATTTTTTCCATAGTGAAGCAAAACAATTTTCTCTTTCGAGGATTATATAAGGAATGGATTGGTTTCTTAAGCTTGCTGCTACTGATAGACCAGAAGGGCCTGCTCCAACAACTATCACTCTTTCATTCTCTTTCTCCATTTTTTCCTTCTCTTTTTGTTTTCTTGATCCATCTATTGTGTACTATATATATATATATATATATATATATATATATATATATATATATATATATATATATATATAAAAATCAGGATCCGTTGACACCAAATCTCAACTATTGATCTTATTTAATCAAAGGTTAATAATAGTGCCACATTTTTATTTATTGTGTATCCTTTTTTTCAATCACACACTATTATTGTTTTTAATGATTACAAAACCTCAATTGGAAACATAATCCTATCATAATTCTCCTTATTCTCTTGTCTGCAAAATTGAAATACTCCATAGTTGAATAATTAAAATACTTCAAAGATATTATTGTTTAGAATGAATTGGAAATATTAGTTGTTAAATGCAATTCTCTCTATGATCTCTTCTCCTACATACTAATTGTACCAATTCAAAGCCAGTGACTTTGCTGAGATTTCTTTTTTTATGCCGTAATCAGAATAAAATTGTAATGGAGTTTTCCATTCTACCAAAACCATACAATTCACTTTTTTGATATCCAATCATTTAAAAGCAAACTCATCCAATTGTAATTTTGTTTTGAAGGAAGCTTATTCAATTGTAATTGTTATAATAACATTGACATAAATTTCCTTCATGTGCTCCAATACATAGGAGGAGTTAAATAAGAGGGAAAGGAGATAGAAACAAGAATAATAATATTCATAGGAACGGGGGAAGAGAAAAACAATTTTTCTAGGAGAGAATTACGAGTATCATTGCTCCATGTTTTCGGTTTGAGTTTTTCAATCACTAAAATCAATAATTGTGTCTTTGGGATAGATAATTATGGGCCTTTGGATTAAAATAACTGACGGATAAGATTTGGTGTCAACGGATCCTGATTATATATATATATATATATATATATATATATATATATATATATATATATATATATATATGTGGCTATTTATTTTTAATTGGTGTCCGGATTCGAACTCCGTACCTTACACGTAATTTGATATGGTAGGCATTACTTAAACAATTTAGAATCATCATTTACTTATTCAAAAACTTTTATACTACAGGATAATTGTTTTCTTTTTCTCACTTATTTCTTTTTATAATTTTAGATAAATAATATGTTACTATAAACACATCATGTTGAATAAAAATCGTTTCAACTTTAATCATATAATTAGAAACAAAATTCCCCGTACAATACTTTTATAAAGTAAAAAAAGTAAATGATATTTTAAACGTACCTACATGTATGCATATTTGTATTATTTATTATTAAAGAAATGAAAGGATCACATCCTCTAGCATTCCTCTTGTTATTATTATTATCATAAAATAAAATAAAAAATAGGCGTCCAACACAATGAATATTTCATCTTTTTTTTTTTTTTTTAGGGGATGTCATCTTTAAGTTATCTTGAAAGTAAAGAAATTAATCATATACTCCTACTTGCTTTTGGGAACCGTAAGCTATTTATGCTTTTATATAATTTTATGGTTTTTTAGGCTTTAAGATTACTACTGTGCAGCTGATTTCTCAAGTTCCAAATAAGATGAGATGAAGCAAACAACCCGAGGAAATTGTAAGTTTGTAACTAGAAAAATGCTAGGATCACTCTCTTTAACATTCATTGTCTTATTGGATAAAATTAATGTGGTCTCACCACTTTATTGTGATCCATTTTCAATGTGTGGTACCCACATGAATTTCACCCAATAAAAGAGTGAGTGTTAGAGAGAGTGTTAGAAAGAGAGTGTCCATAACACTCCTCTTGTAACTAACAGTGATCAATTTACTTAAATTTCAAATGATGAAGGGAGAGACCAAGATGTACGTATGAGTTTGGTTTCACAGAACCAGAGGTAAAAATAAGTCAGACCAATTTATAGAGGCTTATGACCTAGTCTACGCAATCTCATACCAAATTATTATGAGTTTTTAGACTTAATATATCATTTGGTCCCTTAACTTATTTTTGATTTTCACTTTGGTCCCCTAACTATTAAACGTCTCAATTTGGTCCTATAAATCTTCTGTCGTTTACTATTTTGGTCCTCTCTGTTAATTTTTAACCTTAAATGTCTAAGGTGGACTATATTAAAGGTGCTCCACTATAGGCCTTACAAATTCATTTAATTTTAAAACCTTTGATATTTTTTTAAAAAGAGAACCGTTGGATTATATAGGTCTGTTGTACCTTATGATGAACCATTAACACCTAATTATTTTTCTTATTTCTCCTTCTTCCTTCATCTCCTTCATCATCACATTCATACTTTATCGAGCAATCTTAATATAACCCAGAGAAAAAAAAACAACAACAACAACACATGATATTATCATCAAAATCAAACCCATAAAAAACAACAACAACCCGACAAATTTGGAATCAAATTCAGAAAAGAAACAACAACAACCCTTCTTAGAGAAACTAAACGAAATCATTCACATTAATACTGTCAAATTCGAATTCAGTTCTTCTGCATCCGGATTCAATTCATTCACATCAAAACGAAATCATAATGAAAATGCAAGAAGGAGAATAAGTGTTGTTGTGTTCATATAGGTTTTTGCGATTTTAGTTCTTCTGCATATGGGTTTCAATTTCAATCCATAATAATCAAATCAAAACAAAACCAGGATTTCTCAATCTTATATCTTTGTGAAATCTCAATACCCAACACACAATTTCACCCTTAGAACTCTCTTTAATTCCTTCAAAATTAATTCCCAATTCCTCCATGATGTTCGTGTCATGGGAATTGAGAACAATGTTGAGATGGTTGGTTCGATGTTGGAAAGTAGGAGAAATGAAAACATTGTGGTCAATGTTGTTGTTGAGTTAGACAATGATGGAGTATCAGAAGCTCAAGGTGTAGATTATGTTTTTATGGAAGAGTCTCTTTCGAGCGAGCGAGATTAAATTGGGAGGAACTGATATATACTATTTTGTTGGAATTTAAAGTGTTTGTATTCTTGGGATTTCAAGAAAAAGGTTATTGAAGTGAAAAACGGTTAGCTTGCAATTAGTTCTCTTGGTGGTTTACATGGAAGAACTAAGAAAGTCTTATATGAGGATTTTGAGGTTTAGCATTGAAGCCATTTTAAGTTTAATGCATACTGAAAAATTTATTGCATCTGGAAGGTAATGTTGTATGTCATTTGTATAGGATTAAAAAAACTGCAATGGTGCATCAATATCTTGTAATATTCTAATTTAATCTTACACAGTAGTACTATTTTTTTTTGGGAGACTAAGAGTGTGTTATTGCTACAAATCAACGATTAAGAATAGAGGAGTAGAATGAGAAATAGAAAGGAAAAAATAGGAACATTGTGTTATTGATGAATTATGTATGAACATGAAGAAGTGGTGGAAGGAAGAAGATGAAGAGAGGGAAAAAATTATGTGGTGATGGTTCACTATTGTGTATAATGGATCTTGCAATCGAATGATTCAAATCATTTCAAAAATGTTAGACATTAAAAAACTAACGGAGGGGACCAAAATAGTAAATGACAGAAGGTTTATGGGACCAAATTGATACGTTTAATAGTTAGAGGACCAGAGTGAAAATAAAAAATAAATTAAGGAACCAAATGATGTATTAAGCCTAGTTTTTATTATATTTAGTTAGCATTTTCCTTGTACATTATTTTTTTTTGACTGATTGAGACTTTGCCTTTTATATTCAGAGCAAATGCCTCCTACAACAGAGCATGCTAATTATAAGCAACTCAAAAAAGCTACAAAGTGAAATAATTGAATGCTGCTTGCATGTTAAGGTTTCTATCCCCCGAGGACTGGTGGTTACGCATGTAGTAATAGTAGTATGCTGCAATAGTGCAATTTGAAACCGCCAATAGTATGTTGAGTCTATGTAAAGGCTGTCTCCCTTTCTTAAATGCAAATCATGACAAACTAAAAAGACTTGATATTCAAACATCCTTGGAAGTTTAGGAAATGAGACTAGTTATGTGTTTTTCTCCATTTCTCATATTTGACTAAAGTTTTATGGTCATGTAAGTAAGTATATAAAGAAGATATTTATACTCTACTTTTATACTGCATTGTCATATTATAACCGTAGAATTATAATAAGGGTAATGTTATCTAGTGTCCTGGGAGCACTAGTTAAGGAGCATTAAATGAACATATTCCACTTATTTAACTTTAATTAAAGTAATAAATAAGACAATTAATTAAAAGAAGAAAAATGTGTATTTAATACTCTACCAAATTTCCTATTTTGTGATACAAACATGGAATCCTATTTTGTTTTCAAGAATATTTTATAATTTTTACACATTTGATGATTTTGTATTTGATATTTTTTTTTGAGAGGTTGTATTTGATATTTTAATTGGTTGTGTTTTATCTTTGGAATTGTTAATTTATTTTAGATTTTATTTTAATTGAAAATGTTGCTAATTATGCATAGGCTTCCATGAATTGGTTTAAAAAAAATATGATTCACAGAAGATTTACGGAAAGAAAAATTGGTTTGAGTAAAATCCACAAGAAGAAAAAATTTTATTAAGAAATGAAAAGGATATAAAAATGTAAATATGAAATGGAAAAGGAAATTTAACGGACTATTAAATACAATTTTTTTATTTTAATTAGTTACCTTATTTATCACTTTAATTAAAGTAAAATAAGTAGAATCTGTTCATTTATTGTTCCTTAACCAATGCTCCGGGGACATCGATTAACAACACCCTTATAATAATGTAGAATCTGAGAAGATATAATCTCCAATAATATAAGCATTGAGACCAATGTGTTTCTTTGATTACTTTGCTTTAATGTTAATCAATAAAAAGCAATCATAAAAGGGTCATGTTAACCGTTAGAGAAGAAAAAAAATAGGTATAAATTTTCATTGAAAATTACAATTTTTAAACAATTCAAAAGTTGATTGCACTCTTTTTTAAAATAATACAGCCTTGATCCTTATTTATAGTAGCATATTTGTGAAAAAAAATACGGGAATTAAAAAAGTTAGTCATTATATTAATTTTGTTTGACAATTTCTATTATTTTACAAAATTATCCTTTATAAGAGAGACAAATAAAAAGGGTCTTTTTTTTTAAGAAGCAAATAAAAAGGGGTCTTATAATAAACGGACAAATAAAAAACTCAAAAGGATCTTATATTTTAGACTTAATTAGACTTTCCACCCGTGCTACCGCAAGGGTCATATACATTGTAGATGTAGTAGACAAAAACAAATCTCAATGCATATAAAGAGAATGAAATATGTGGTCCCAAATATATGCAGATGTTGGAATTCGAACCTCAGACACCACACTTATTCACCTTAAAAATATTAATTTTTATCAATCGTGTGTTACTTCATTCTTTTGTTAAAATTATATGTCAATGTTATATTATTGGTATGTTACTTCATCTTTTTTTTTTATTTTTGACAAAATATTACTTCATTCTTTTGTAAAAATTATATGTTAATGTTATATTATGTACCTAAAAATAGCTCATTCTTAACCTCAACATGTAAAATATTTTATTTAAATAATTTTCCTTTTATCAAATATTTGACCTTTACCGTAAATGATACCCTTTAACTGTTTGTTGAAATGTTTCTTCCACCTGTTTATATAGATTGCAAAATTCTGGTGCATTTTGTGGTAGATATTTAACAAATTGAGTTCAGTTCTAATTGGATGAAAAGTGTAATATTAACAAAAAAAATGTTGCTATAATCTTTCAAAACCCTTTTATTCCAATAGGGCGATTTGTTTTGAAGAAATACGGGAAATAAAGCGATGTCGATTTGCTTAGTTCATGAAAATAGGAGATTAGGTGTGAGCATTAGGGTTGTTCATGAAAATAGGAGATTTGGTGTGAGCATTAGGGTTAAAACAGTAAAATTATGCAATAGGGTTTAGGTTAAAATTAGGGCTTACGGGTTAACTTTAATATATATAAGAAGATTAGGTGAGAGCATTATGGTTGTTCATGAAAATATAAGATTATGTGTGAGCATTAGGGTTAAAACAGTAAAATTATGCAATAGGTTTTAGGTTAAAATTAGGGCTTACGGGTTAACTTTGATATATAAGAAGATTAGGTGTGAGCATTAGGGTTGTTCATGAAAATAGGAGATTAGATGTGAGCATTAGGGTTAAAACAGTAAAATTATGCAATAGGGTTTAGGTTAAAATTAGGGCTTGCATGTTAACTTTAATATATAAGAAGATAAGAAGATTAGGTGTGAGCATTAGGGTTGTTCATGAAAATAGGAGATTAGATGTGAACATTAGGGTTAAAACAGTAAAATTATGCAATAGGGTTTAGGTTAAAATTAGGGCTTACATGTTAACTTTAATATATAAGAAGAAAGATAGGTGTGAGCATTAGGGTTAAAACAGTAAAATTATGCAATATGGTTTAGGTTAAAATTAGGGCTTATAGGTTAACTTTAATATATAAGAAGATAAGAAGATTAGGTGTGAGCATTAGGGTTGTTCATGAAAATAGGAGATTAGGTGTGAGCATTAGGATTGTCCCTTTTTATAAGACATCTTTGGTGTTTCCAAGTACATTAATTATTTCTTTACTAACATACCCTTATTTATTTTGCATTTTTCTTCAATCAACAATAAATATTATATTGAAAACATAAATTTACCCTCTCTCTTAAGGATAAAATTGTAAAAACAATTGTAATTATATAAAAATTTAATACTACAACCAACTTTCTTAATCTCCGCAATTTTCACAAAAGGCTCCTATATTTAGGGACAGGGACGGAGGTAATATAAATTTTCATTGAAAGTTACAATTTTTAAACAATTCAAAAATTGATTGCACTCTTTTTTAAAATAATACAGCCTTGATCCTTATTTATAGTAGCATATTTGTGAAAAAAATACGGGAATTAAAAAAGTTAGTCATTATATTAATTTTGTTTGACAATTTCTATTATTTTACAAAATTATCTTTATGAGAGAGACAAATAAAAAGGGTCTTTGTTTTTAAGAAGCAAATAAAAAAGGGTCTTATAATAAATGGACAAATAAAAAACTCAAAAGGATCTTATATTTTAGACTTAATATATGCTTTGGTCCCTTAACTTATTTTTGGATTTCATTTTGGTCCTCTAACTATAAAGTGTCTCAATTTGGTCTCATAAATCTTCTGCCGTTTACTATTTTCATCCTCCCCATTAGTTTTTTTTTTTCTTTCAAAAATAGTTAATCTTTATCCACATGTCATCAAAGATTTGTGATCAAGGGTTAGATTTAAAAAGTACACAAGGATACAATGAACTCAAACATATGATCATTTCTATTTTTCTTGATTTTCCTGAAAAAAAAATATTATTCCAGAATTTTTATAAAATCTTTTTCAAAATTAAAAAATTAGAAAAAATTTATTTTTTTACAAATATTAAAAAAAAGGTTTTAAAATTTTTTCTACAAAATTCTGGAAAATATTTTAATTTCTAAGAATCTGGATACACTTTTTTTTAAAAATATATAAAAAATTCATATTTTTATAAAATCTGAAAAAAAATTCCAGATTTTTTATAAAATATTTTTCAAAATTTTAAAAATTGATTTTATTTTTACGAAATTTTAAAAAAATTCTGGAAAATATTTTAATTTTTTAAAAAATATATACAAAATTCAGATTTTTATAATGAAAAGGGATTATTCCAGAATTTTTATAAAACTCTTTTTCAAAATTAAAAAATTTTGAATTTTTTTTATGAAATTAGAAATATTTACGAAATTTAAAGAAAAGGTCAATTTTTCTTAAATTTTTTCTACAAAATTCTGGAAATATTTAAATTTTAAAAATCTGGATGCCAATTTTTTAAAAAATATATAAAAAGATGAAGATTGATGGTGATTTTAAATTTTTATTTTTAGGAAAATCAAGAAAAATAGAAATGATCATATGTTGTGAGCTCATTGTATACTTGTGTACTTTTCAAATCTAACCATTGATCATCAATTTTAAATGACATGTGGACAATTGGTTAACTGTTTTTGAAAAAACTAACGGAGAGGACCAAAATAGTAAACGACAGAAGAATTATGAGACCAAATTAAGAAACTTTATAGTTAGAGGACCAAAATGAAATCCAAAAATAAGTTAAGGGACCAAACTATATATTAAGCCTATATTTTATGATGAAGATAATAATTTTATATTTGTTTTGTTAACTAATGTTCAAGGTTAACATTTTCCAATATAAAAAGTAGTAGAATGCTTAACATTTTTCAATATGAAAAGCAGGAAAAGGATTAGATAAGCCACATTCACTCACTAATACTCTCTTTCTTTTTGCTTGTCGTTTTACTTCATCCAAAATGAAATATAAGCAAAAACTGTAGTTAAAAAATTGATATATATGTGAACTAAATTTTTAACATACATTAACATTTCAAGTATCACTTTTATTTATATTTCATTTATGAGGCAGTAAGGTTATTTCTATATTTCATTGAAATAAATAAATTTTGTTACTTTTAATATAATTAATTGTTTTTTTTTTTAGTCAAGTAATCTAGTGGTTAGAATTCACATTTTAAGGTGAATAAGTAGACTGTTTGAGATTCAAACCCGACCCTTACATATTACATTGCATTGTCTTTATCAACTGAATTATACTCACAAGAACAATTAGTTTTTTCATAACACCCTTAATTATTGACCATCTCATTCTACATATTTATTTCTCTTAATTGTTTATTATCTCATTCAAACATTTAAGGGAATGAGTGAGAAAACAACAATTAAGGTTGCATTGAACTTTTTTTAGATTGCATTCAACTTTAAAACTTACAAATAATTTGCAAGTCTTATTATGGCTTGCTACTTATTCGCAGTCTTATTACTGCCGCGTATCCAAACTTCTTTTTCTTAAAGTTTCAAAAGAATTTGCTCTCTGACTTGCACAGTTGAGACTCTTTTTTCTTGTCCAATTTTTATCTAATTTTTAATATTCATGTTGTATAGGAAAGGAATTAAATTAAAAAAAAAAAGAAGGAAAACATACAGTTTTAACTTAAAAATTTTTTTTTAAAATTTTTTGGGTGAATTTCAATCGGTATATAAGGCCTAAAATATCAACGAAATTATGAACAACAAATTATAATTTATTTATTTTTTTGAAGGAATGAACAACAAATTATAAATTATGAACACATGATTCTTAAACCTTAATTTATGGTCCATCGGCACACTACATTCTCAGTTTCAAATTAATCACAGACAGAACATATGACATAGACTCTCACAATTCCTAGTTTCTTTCATGTTGAGGAACTAACATAGCAATATCATTTGCTACATTTTGAGCGTCCATCTTAGCTCCATAAAATCCCCTCCTTGTCAATCCAACACAGTAAAAACCATTCTTACCCTTCCAGTGGTATGGTAAACCAGGCTTTGGAAAACCATCCTCATTCAAAAGATCACCACCCTGTTCAAAATAATGAACACTAGATTAATTTAGATTGAACATGACACTGCATTCAATCAAGGGCTATATATATATATATATATATATATATATATATATATATATATATATTACAATAGAGAAATCTGTTCAATATATTGAATTGAAAGTGATGTAAGTGGTATTAGTGTTGTACTGAAATGAGATCATTCATTTTTTTAAAAATAAGTCACCTATTTTGAGAGAGAACGGGAGGAGTGTTTTGCAAGGTACTTTGCATAATTTGTTAAACTTGACTAACATTGGTATAACAAACTTAACAGGTTTTTCCATATATATTTTTTAGGCTTAAATATGTCTTTCGTCCTTGTAAATATAGGTCATTTGAATTTTCATCCCTGAAGTTACTAATCCTTCCAATCTGCCCCTGCAAATATTAATCATTTGACTTTTGGTCATAATTAGATTTTTTTGCTGAGGTGGGCTGTCATTAACGACGTGGTGTACATGTGGCAAGTGATGATTGAGCGAGGTGGTTTGCTTAAATAGATATTTCATCCCTACAAATATAGGTCATTTGAATTTTCGTCCCTGAAGTTACTAATCATATGTAATTAGGACCAAAAGTCAAATGATTAATATTTGCAGGGGCAGATTGGAAGGATTAGTAACTTCAGGGACGAAAATTCAAATGGCTTATATTTGCAAGGACGAAAGACATATTTAAGCCTACTTTTTAATATAACAGGTTTCTCTATTTAAAAATGTAGCTAATATTATCGTCTGTCACATAAAATATGATACCTTAAGCCATTTTTGAGTTGATCTCTTGAAACCAGTGCAGAAAATAATGGAGTCAAACGGGTAGGATTTTCCATCACGGAACAACACTTGGTTACCACTTATGCTCTCTATTTCTGCTGGCAACACCTACATATATACAGAATAATATTATGCCACTCGCAATCTATGTGTCAAGTTTACATATATGCGATGGATTACCACAATTGATATATGTATTGCCACATCACTCAACCTCTTTTCACCTTACTAATAAACTTAATGTATTGCCAAAAATAAACTTCAAACTCAATGGTGGTGAAAGGTCACACATTTTATAAAGTCAAGAATTAAATTTTCGAATTTAAAGATGGCAGATAAAGTAATTAACGTTTATGAAATCCATCTATGCATATGGTTGGTTATTCCAAGAGAAATCAGTATTTGTTTTGTAGTTCTGTTTTGCTTTTGTTTGAGTTCGTTTTCATATGAATTTCAAGAGAAACAAACAATTAACC
Organism: Medicago truncatula; assembly: GCF_003473485.1. Lineage (NCBI taxonomy): Eukaryota > Viridiplantae > Streptophyta > Magnoliopsida > Fabales > Fabaceae > Medicago > Medicago truncatula. The sequence continues at coordinate 50,955,705 of NC_053048.1, forward strand.
GAAGAAGTATAATGTATGAAGTAAGATTATTCTGCTTTCTTTATAACAAATGGATATACATACCTGAATCTCCCCGGATTTGATTTTCTTGACAGTTCCAACGTCAATTACAGGAAACTTGCCATACTTCATCTTCATGGTGAATGGGCCTTCACTAGGAAAAGGTATACCATATTTGCTCAGATCTCCATACACAATCCTGCTTGCTATCACCACTAGTTTCTCCACTGTGCTTGGTGACAGATAGTTCAACAAAACCCCACCATAATACATCATATCCCTAGAAAGAATATGAACCTACATGTACATAACAATACATTATTGCACAAGTTGAGTAGATAAATTCCATTTTGATCTTTTGGCTGGTCAGACCTATTAGATAAACATAAGCTAGCTCCTATAGTTAAGGTTAAACTACAATCGCTATTGCTATGCAAATGTACGCCCCATTGATACTAGGATACGCTCCACTAATAGTAGGAGTTAGTTTTCTATACTGTGTATCATTCTGTAACTATATATATATATATATATATATATATATTGCCATACACTATGGCCATCAGAATCATTGAATTATCATTCCCTTTTAAGACCAAAGTAAAATTTAAAAATAACCAAAGGGTTCAAAAGTGTAATTTAGGGATTTAGATTAGACGCGGTAACTCTGAGACTTGGCCGTTTGATTTGAATCTACGGCCAAGATCAGTTAACTATGAAACTGGCTATGTAATATAAACAATCCTATCTCAAATCAACGATCAAAATCACATACCATACCATAATTTAGCTAGCCTAAACTAGTAAAGATCTAATTAAAGAGAAAAAGAATAAGGAACATAGAATTTTGTTAATACCGGGCTTCTAACAATGATTGAAGGTTTAGCACCAAAATTAGCCAAATCTAAAGCAATCTCCATACCAGAATTACCAGAACCAACAACAAGAACATGTTCATCTTTAAACTCTTTTCCATTTTTGTACCTAGTTGAATGAATTACTTTCCCTTTGAAATTCTCCAACCCTTCAACCACAGGTACACGAGGTTCAGCTGTTTCACCACTAGCAACAACCAAGAACCTTGCAGAATACTCCTCAACTTCACCAGAACTCTTATTCTCAGCTTTAACCCTCCATTTCTTCTCATCATCATCAACATACTCTGCTAACTCAACAGCTCTGTTGTATATAGGGTTGATGTTGAAGTTGTTGACATAGTTACCTAAATATTCTATGAACTGTTTTTTGGGTACATAGTGAGGATAAGAAGGTGGAAAAGGAAAGTGTGGTAACTCACAAAGTTGTTTTCTTAGATGAAGATGAACACGATCATAGGTGTAATTTTGCCATAGAGAAGCAAAACAGTTTTCTCTTTCGAGAATGATGAAAGGTATGGATTGTTTTGTTAAGCAAGCTGCTGTGGCTAGGCCGGATGTTCCAGCTCCGATTATTATCACCGGTGCTTCATGCATTCTGTTATTTCTTTATTTTATGTTTTTTTAGCTATGTTCTACTGAGGAAAAATCGAATGATGAATAAAATAAGAGACAAAGACGTGTGCACAACGTTAGATGCAGTACGGAACTTGATTTTACCAAATTTGTTTTTTATTCCCAACTGATAATATCTATTTTTTGTGGTTGAGAAAGGATGCCAGTTTAAGTGATCTTTGTAGACTTTTACAATTAGTGTCACAAACAAGTAAAATATGAAAAAACGACATATTATCAACTATAGCTATCTTCCACATTGTTCGTGTCACATTTCACTACCAAAAAAAAATGCGTTAATTCTGGCGGTTTTATACCGGCGGTCCATGTTAACCGCCACTATAGTGTATTGCGGCAGTTTTATTGACCGCCGCTTTTTATTGTACATTACGGTGGTTTCGACTGCCGGTATTAACAAAATATTATGGCACAATTAACCTTGTTTATTATGGCATTTTAGACCGCCAGTATTAACGTTTTTAATTTTTTCAACTTCACAGCATTTGGCGCACTAATTTCCCTCTTTTTATTTCCCTAAAATTTTAGAAAATCCCTTGTTTTTTATGTTACGAGGGAAAAATCCCTCCATCTTTCCTTTTCCTCTTTTTTTTTTTTTTTTCATAACACATAAAATTATATTTTATAAAAAAAACTTCATTCTTTTTCCTTGTTCTCTCTCATCGTCTCATCTTCTCCCATCGAAAGTTATTCTCGCCGGCGAATCCTTCAGATCCTGCCTCTCCGGCCACCGCTTTCCCTTCCGTCACTCTCCGTCTCACTTCCTTCTCAGGTCCTCTCTCTCTCACTCGATCTATTCAAATTTCAACCTAGGTCTTCACATTTTGTCATGATTTTTTTCACGGGTCTGTCAATTTGTGTCGTTTGAGATTCATGGATTTATAATCATGTAAATTGAATTGAAAATATTGTTTATTATTGATATATTTTCAATTCAAAATCCAATCTGGAACCTCAAACCCATGGATTCCTCAATCTTTGACTCAAACCCATCTTCATTTGCTGATTCTGAAATACCCAAACCCTCATCTTTGTATTATTCTTCTTTTTAGTTGATTAATAAGGTTCACTTTTGATAATAAAGTCCAGTTTTGATTATATGATAGATGATTTCCTGGTTTTCGCTTTTGATAATTTATTTTTTATCAATTAAATGCATTTCTCTAAGTTTTTCATCATCAATCTTTATATTCATCAATTATGAAAAATTGATTTTGGATAATACTGTCTTTCAAGCTTTTACTTTGATAATAACTTTTACTTTGCTTAGGTTCTTGAATTGGCAATAATATCTTGCTTAATATGAGTTAACAATTATAATATTTTTTGCAGGCATCAAATGTAGGAAGTGAATCTCCAACACCCAATAACATAACTAGATCATCAGATGAAAGCAACGCACGTCGAGCATGAGAGTCCTAATTTTAGTGACATCAGTTGTCTAGTCATTTTTATGTTTTGAAACTTGTTATTTTGAGAATAGCTAAAGATGGTGGCAATGGTTTGTGTAACTTTATGTTTGGAGACTTGTTTATATTTGAGAGTTGTTTTTGGATATTTGCATCAAACTCCACTTGAGTTAAATTATAAATATATCAATGACAATGTTCAAAATTTGTTTGTCATTTAATTTTGTTCAAAAAATAGAAATGTACAATTATATATTCCTATGAAATAATAATATTATAAATAAAATAATTTCAATTTTTTGAGCATTGTGGCATTTTATATGTCAATTGTGGCATCTCAATGATTAAATATCAGAACTAAATTCCGGTAGTTGGACATGCCACTACATGCATAGGTCTCAGGAGTACTTTCTGGCGGTTAAAACCGCCGGTACTTTCTGCATGTTACGGCGATCAAAAATGCCAGAAACACCTGTTGGCTTTGTCACAATTATGTGAATGATGGCGTTTGAAACTGCCGCTATATACAATTAAATAACTGTCACTTTAAGCCAAGTATAAAACGGCGGACAACATGGCGGCTACGTAAAAACTGCCACTTTAAACCTTGTGGCAGGCAAAATATCGGCAGTTTTTAAAACGCCAGAATTGTGCATAGTGGCGGCTAAAACTGCCGGAACATACATTTTTAGCCGCCGAAAAACACGCGTTTTTTTGTAGTGTTTCCGTGTATCTGTAAAACCTTATAGTCATTACCATCAATCACACCAAAACTAAATGGTCCAAGTAATGATAGTACTATAAACCAAGAATAAATTTAAAATTTATGTGTAGAACATAAATAATCAAACCAAAATTCAGGCACGAAGCTACGTATTTCTAAAAGAGAAATGATATTTGAACAACTATTTTTTACAACTTTCTCTCTCATACTCACATTATCTTTTTACTTTCTCTCTCTATTGCTTTGGTTTTTGTCACCTCATTTTCTTTGTAAAATTTTGGTTGCCACAAAAATTATCACATATATGGATGTTCAAATAACACAACTCTTTCTAAAACGGGGCAGCCGTCACCCTCAAATATTAATAAGCTAGATGCATATATACCACTAATGCATGTTCGCCCTTGTAAATTGAAAGGACCGACTCAAAGTAAAAAGGATTGGCTGGGCTTTTTTTTTTTTTTTTTGAAAAAAGGAGAGAAAAATCATTAATTCAAAATGTCATGAACATACAAAGAGTTTATGGCTAATGGCACCTCCTCCATCCAAATTCTGTTTGGGTCGGAGTGGGCTAATTGGGCCAAATGGTGAGCCACTTTGTTCCCAGATCTAGGGGTAAAGGAAAAAAGACATCTGTCAAAAGCTAATTTGGTCCTAAGGATTTCCTGAACCATTAATCCAAGATAAGATCTATCTTTAACTAAGCATTCCTTTATCATGCGAACCAGTCTTTCGTTGTCTCCTTCGAAAACCACTGAACGAAAAACCACAATCTAGAGTGAATCTCATCACTGTAAGCATAGCAAAAGCTTCAGCTTCCAATATGTTATCATTGCCGGGAAGTAACCAAGTTCCAGTCGCCATAACTAGCCCTTCACTGTCTCTAATGATACCTCCCAAACCCCAAAATCCATTGACTTGCAGATTTGCATCCGAGTTGATCTTGACCATATCTGCTTCTGGTCTTAGCCATTTAGTGACGCGATTATCTGATTGATGGGGATTTGAGTTAGGAGTCGAAGGAACATGCTGGGTTGAGACGCACAGATTAGCGTTTTTGTACTCAGTAATACCGTTGATGGCTCTTTGGAGAATAACTTCTTCAGGTATAAATATATCTTCAAAAATACTTATATTGCGAGCATGCCATAGATTGTAGATTATAGCTGCGGTTTGGAAGATAGTTTGTTCATCTTTGTGGACAATAGTGTCATGAAGCCATTCACGAAAGTCTGGATTGGGAAGATTTGAAAAATTGAGAGAGAGATTGGAACCAAACCAAACTTTGCTAGACTTTGAGCAAGTCATAAATATGTGAGTAATAGTTTCTATTTTGGAGTGACACCTGGGTCATAAATTGTAGCAATTTATCCCTCTTTTGCTTAATTCATTCCTAACAGGAAGAGACTTGTGGAGGATTCTCCATAAAAGCATTTTGTGCCTAGGCAGCGTGTGAATAGACCAAATCTTCTTCCAAATAGGGTTATCATCAATACTGGTAGTGGGATAATGGTTATTATTGGTGTGCCATTGTTTGATGGCTCTATAACCACTCTTGGCAGAGTATAAACCAGTAGAGTCATGCATCCACATAAGAGAGTCAGGTATGTGAGTATTGATTAGGGGAATTTGATTGATCTGATCCCTGTCAATATTGAGAAATTGACCCTCCAAACACTCCTCTTTCCAACTAGCTTCATTAAGGTTTATGAGGTCCTCAACCTTAATAACATTATGATTTTCTGGTCTCTTAGAGATAATCTTGAAATCCTTATAGTTGGGAATCCAGATATCCACTGTCTTACCATCTCCTATTCTCCAACACCCACCCTTATTGATGACCCAAATGGAGTTTTAGATACTCCTCCAGGCATAGCTTGGATTATTGCCTGCAGTAGCTTGTAGAATATCACAATTTGGGAAGTACTTAGCCTTAAAACATCTAGAAATTAAGGAATTTGGTTCAGTATGAAAGCGCCAGACTTGTTTGGCCAGCATAGCCAAGTTGAAATCTCTAAGAGTTTTGAAACCAAGCCCTCCTGAATGTTTTGACCTGAAAAGATTATCTTTAGCCGTCCAATGTATTTTCTTTTTAGACCCAGTAGATCCCCACCAGAAGGAGCAAACAACTTTTTCAATTCTATTGCAAAGACCTTTGGGCAACAAAAAACAGCTCATATAATAAGTAGGTATGGCTTGGGCCACTGCCCGGATAAGAACTCCCCTACCTTCAAAGGACATACATTTTTCCTTCCACCCTTTAAGCTTTTTCCAAATTCTATCCATGATAAAATTAAGGTCCTGATCTTTTGATCTACCAAATTCTATCCATAATCTTAACCTTAATAGTCTTCACATTCTCTGAAAACTCATATAGATCAACATCCATAATAGTTCCCAACTGACTTCCCATGTCTTTCCCCATATTTAAGGATTTGCAATGTAGAGGTAGCCCCCAGAATTGGATCCATAGTGGAACATGAGAAAAATCCAATTCTTGAATAATCATATTGCGCCCCAATGGTGAAAAATCATCCAGCAATTTCTGATGGTCCAGGGATTACCTTTAAGGATCCTCTGAATGTCTTCTTCTTTTTCCATTTTGATCTGGTAGACTTTTCCTTCTAGTTCATTGATTTTGAACCCCTGAGGCTTACACCATATCCCTGCCAGAGCATTGTGGAGAACTTGAGTGGAAATAGGTTTATCTGATAAGATTTTTCCAATGAGGCTATTTTGGCATTGTTTGATGCTTTCTTGAACATGATCCTCCTGATAGTAAAAGAAATGGTCCTCAGTTGGTTCTTCAATGTTGTTATTTCTATTTGAAAATCTTGATCTTGTTCTTGTGCAGGTGAATTGCTTTCCTGAGATTGAGTGTGATGCTGATTACTGGACTCAGCCCCAGCAAAATGGAGGCAATCTTGAGGGATGACAATGTGTTGAGGATGTGTACCTTGCAATTTCTGTATTTTGTGGGGTCTGATGGTAGATGGAGAAAATTCAGGTTGAGGGGGAGAAAAAGAGTTGGTGTTTGAGATAACACCTTTGCCTTTGTTGGAGGACATGGTGAAAGAGAGAGAAACAGGTTCTGGAGGTTGGGAAAAGGCTGATAACATGTAAAGAAAGCGAAGAAAAGGATGGGGATACAGAAGAGAGAAAACAGGATCAAAGGACAAGAGAGAAGATAAAAGGTCAAGAAAACAAGAACAGAGTGGAGAAAGGATGAAACAAAGGAACCATCCACACCAGAAGGTGGGAGAACAAACCAATGAAGGAGAAAACTAGGGACAACTATCAACAATCTAATTGGGATTGATGAAGGAAAACAAAGGTAAAAGGAGGGTTTTAATGGGTAATCATCGTAGAAAAAACCTTAACGATGAATGAGAATCTTGGAAATCTTGGAGCGGTTGGAGCGGTTCCATCACATCTATGATTTACCGGATGGGCTTAGAATCATAAGGGTCCTAATTGATTTGTTTTTTATTTTTACAAAAGGTTCTTCCTTGTGTTTATCTACCGATTGGCCGAGTATGATAGTCTTCAATAATATATGTCAACTCAGTCATGTTAATGAATAATGAATCAACATGGTTTTTATTTTTAATTTAGTTTTCAATAATTTTAGTCAAAAATATACGGTTTGTACCAAAAAAAATATTCAGTTTTCAACAAATAGCCAATTACTGCACTCTATTATCAATTTATTCATGTCAAGAGCATTCAACATCCTCCATATCACATAGTCCCTCTCTAGGTTGACCTATTGTTAATGGTTAGAGACCTTAGAGTGATTTTAAAATTATATTCGATTTTGGTGGATTAGTTTAGCTTAAATATAACATTATTTTATGTTTTCAAATGGATACTTAAGCCAAACAAATTCACCTAACTGGAATATGAGATCTTCACAATACCCATTTAAAAAAAAATAAAAAAATTATAGAAGTTATAGTTTTATTGAGTGGGTTTTTGTTTGACTAAAAAAACCCAACTAAAATACAATAACATTTTCTTTATAAATATTAATCGATGACGACATTTATTGATTGTGATTTTACTTCTCACATAGTAAATTTTCGCCACCCTTGTCATTTTTTCGTGGCTCCGTCCTTGAAAGCAACAAAATTCCTTCTAATCATATTTGCATTATTATTGATGACAACTGTTTTAGAACTTTCCTAAGAGCTTGTGTAATGGCATACTTCGACATCCTTCTAAATCTTTGATTTTTAAGTTTTTTTGGCTACATCAAAGGCACCTCTCACATCCTTCTTGTCAAAGTTCATGTTATTCACAGGGGTCTTTTATTGGCTAAGGGGTTGAATTTTCATGATGTTATTTACTAAACCGATCAACCTCCATTTTGTTCATATCTTAAAGGAGTCCACTCTTAAATTTCACAAATATGCTACTGTAAAAGATCTCATCAACTTTGATTGGCTTGTTTCTTTTGCTTACACCCTCCGTGAAAGAAATAGTTTTATTGACTTCTTAGTCAAACTAGGTGCCTCCTTAGCCGTGGATTTCATGGCCGACACGGCCACACTTCTTTTTTGTCAGGCTTATCAGACCTTCTCTTCCCTGACTTTGTGGAAATTTGATTTGGTGGATTGTAGTCTTTTCCTTTTCCGTTTTTTATGTTATTGTTTTGTTTTTATGGCCTTCTTAGCTTTGTTAACAAAACAAACAAAGAAAACTAAAATAAGATAGTTATTAACATGTAATAGGACAATTAGTCAATGATCCAATGAATCCTACATTCGGTATAACATTCATGTTTTTTGAATAGGAAAGTTCAAAGAGTGCAGTTGTAACATGGACCATAAAGAATGTGCTAGTGTTGTGGGATTATACTCAAACATTTTTAAAATGCCACTGAATAAAAATATAAGGAAATTGCCCATATGTTATAGAGACGCAGAAGGGTAAGGAGTAGGTCCTTCACTTATCATCACTATCTTACTATCCAGGAATTGATGAACAATTATTAATTAAAGACGAGTAAGTGAATGATGTGTAATGTGTTAGGTTAGTGGTAAGAGTTTTACTTTGCAATTTCATCAGATACGGTTGTAAAATGGTCATTAGTATCACATTTATAAATATTAGTCCACAAATCACATCAATATAGCATGTAACATACATAAACAAGGTTTAAGGTGGTCTAAAACACAATCACCACATGCATAAAGAATTAAAAAAATTGTAACATTCGGAATACATATAACTAGCCAAGTGAAGGGCACATAAAAAATACAATTACCATTATAAGCACGCAAACTACGAATCTAAGACTAGGAACTTATTGTATAAATATTTATAAGAATAAGAATGTTATACATAACTATGCTACTTGGTGAATCTGTAAACCACATCTAGAGAGTTCAAGACTGGGCTGATTTCTTGGATTTCCATTGAATAATTTCATAGAAAATGCTCCTCCAAATTTGTTGAATTCAAATGGAAACTTCCATTTCTTAGCGGACTCTTTAGTGATGAAGCTTCTCATATTCATATTATCTTGTTTCAACATATCTATTGCTAAGCTGAGTTGCTTAATCACCTCTATTTTCTCTTCATCCTTTTGCTTGAGTTCTTCCTTTTGTGCCACTTTCTCTCCCTTTAGTTTTTCTATTTCTTCCCTCAACTTCATTACTTCATCACAAACTGCATCTTTCTGTTTCAATTGCTCCTTATGAACCGTGTTCTCTTGGCATATTTTCTTAATTTCATCTCTCAACCTCATCACTTCATCGTTGACAGCAACGGACGAAACTCGCTCTTCTTTTGTGTAGTTATGATGAAATTTAGCCAGATCTTTTTCTTCATGCTCAGGATCATCAACTTCGGATTCCATAGACTCGTCTACGTCAAAATTCTCAGAATAGGTATCATAACCAGTGTCTGCAAAACTCATCAACTTCTCTAATTGATACTTAGCTGAAGCAAAAGGTGATCCCCCTAACACAAGGTGGCCATTTCCAGTGTCGGGTTTCACTTGATCATACCGCTCGGCCAATGAGCGGTGTGATCGATAGAAATCTTCAACCATGCTAACAAGTTCGGGTCGCTTCTTGTAATACATCTCTGCACGTTTTGCAAAGGAATCTGCATCTTCTTCAATTAACTTTAACATTGCATTTGTCTTCTCGTTTAGCTCTGCAATAAACATGAAATAAAGTCATACATCAATTTTATCTCTCCCGTAATACAACTTTCATGTGGCACAAATAAAAGGATTATGGCATACAGAATATATACAAGAGCATGTTTGTATCCACTTCTTATAGTAAAAGTAATTTTTGAATCATAAAATTGATTTATTTTGGCACATCTTTGAGTATTCCGATTTTAACCAAAATCAATTTTCTAATTTTATACAAAATTTAATTCATACACACCGAAAGTGTAAAAAAAATTAAATTGTGGATCAATCATAACTACTTATAACATTACACATATTAGTACGACTAAGGGTGTATTTGTTTCAAGTTTACCAAATTTATTCCTAGGAATAACATTCCTTGGAATATAAAGATGGGAATTTTATTCCAAGGAATTTAGGAAAAATATGTTTGGTTAGCTTTATAATATTCCTAGGAACCATAAAAATAGGGATTATAATAGGTAAACTATTTATGAATTTATTCCCATCTTCATGGGAACTTTATTCCCACCCTTTTCCTTGGGAAATTTTTTCTATTTCCAGGAACATTTTATACTAAGGAATAAATTTTAGTAAACTTGTAACAAACATAGGCATATACATTTCTATCATTTTATTCCCGGGAATCAACAATTATAACTTGAAACAAACACACCTAAGTGTTTGTTACGGTGTAGAACTTTTTACAGGGAGAATATACGAAAATCATTTATAAAATCAATTGTTGCTAGCTAGGACAAAAGATAGTTTAAGACTAAGTCACACTAAAACCAAATAAAGGTGTCCAACGGATAAATGCATAAGACAAGACAAGAAAAGAACATTAAAAACAACAGTCAAACAAAATCACAACGGTAACCTTTTGACCTTTTTCTATAAACACAATAATTTATTTCTGTAAGCACTACAAATCAACAACAAACCCCAACTTTTATTTCATTAATTGGGATTGGTTACATAGATCAAATTTAGTCATAATATTCTATAGTAAACGATACTTCAATTCAACTCATTAATCTTTAAATATAATTTAGTAATTTCATTTATAATTTTTTCTTGTATCCTTGTGACACTATTCTCTTACCTATCTACGTTTATTTTTCATCATTTTGATAACCAATAACGGATCTATTTTGGGGGAAATCACTAAAGTAAAAAAGCAAATACAGATCCGGATTCTCTCTGCTCGGGGAAACAAACAAACGTTAACGCGTTTGGGACAGAGAGGATCGGACGGTCTAAAAAATGCAAAAAAATATATTTTATTTTAAAATAAAAAAATATTGATTTTGATGAGACTACAATCAATGTCCCAACCAAAGGCATGAAAAATGCAAGGGAGCCGGAACCATCTAAGTCATTAAATTTCCTGAATTTTTGAATTGAATTGAATTGAATACACATATATAAGTCATTAAATAAATAGAATGTTATAAATAATGCATACCAGATAGAGTGGATTGAAGCCAAGGAGAACGTTTAGTATTGTTAGTGTGACTATTATCAAGCCACCACCAATTTGATTGTTGATTCTTGTTTCCAACCATCTTTTTCTTCTTCTTCTTCTTCGTCACTATTTTCTTGCTTATATTAAACAACAAAAAGAGAAAGAAACATGAATTTCACATGCTTTGAAACACTTGTAACAAAAAGATAAGATTGGAATGAACAAGGGCATTCCCGTATTTTCAACAATCAACACTCATTCTACTAGATTATTATGAACCGAAATGATATCAACTTCCAAAATAAATTAAAAAAGAAGAAAGAAAGTTACTAAAAAATGAGTGATGGATTAGAAGAAGGAAGGTTGTTCTGAATTAAATTAAAGATAGACATTGCGTAAAACGAATGTAAAAACAAAGAAGGAAAATGGGAATGAACCGTACTTGATTAAATTGAGAGTGGTTTCTTTCTTCTGTGTTCTGAAACAAACAGTGGTGGAGTAGCGTCCACTCGAGGAACTCAGAGGGAAGTTGCACCATAAATACTTTTTCTCATTCTCAATTTTCAATTTATTTTCTCTCGTTCTCAAATCCTTACCTATCATATTGTGCCACGTCTATTTAATATCATGGAGCATCTGTTACATTACACACGGGTCGGACTCAAATCCGGATTTCCACCGGTATCATTATCAATATCAACGTGATAAATGATATTTGAACCATCATTTTTCGACAATTTTGTAACAATTTTCTCTCTTATACTTACATTATATTTTTATTTTATTTTTCTATTACGTTGATATTCATGCAAATGCTAAATTTCTTTGTGTATTTTGATTGTCTAACAGGTTGTTCTAATAAAGGGTTGTTCCAGTAACATTTCTATATTAATATTGGATGTGCTAATTGTTTGATTATGCGGTGAGAATAATTGATTTTGATAAACTTGATTTAGTATAGTTGATTTAAATTAAAATTTATTTATGTTTATATACGTTTGTATAAAAGTGAGTGAATTATAAAAATTTTATGTAAAAATAGGTAGAATCAATTCAATTTGGCAACAACTAAATATCAGAATCAATTCTACTTCTCCAGAATCAATTTTAGTTCCTTTAAATGGAACCAAAACAAAGATACACATAGTGAAAGTTAATCTCATATGTAGGGGTGGACATGATTCAATTTGGGGTGAAAATTGAATTAAACTGAACTAAATTGTTTGCTAAATTTAAAATAATTGAACTGTTATTATTGATATCTTTGAAAAAATATGAAAAAAATCAAATGAAATTGAATTTTAATTACCGAACTGAACTGTTTCAATTCAGTTTTATAACTGTTAGTAATAGTTCAGTTTTTTTTTATTCAGTTGAGCAGTTCAGTTCAATTTTTAGTTTTTTTTCCACCCCTAATCATATGAATAAAATCATACATTATACTTTTTTTTAAAGATTATAATAATTATAACAATATGATTTGTCAATTAATTAATCCAAAATATAAGACCAGCATATGATGGATGATTAATACATTCGAATTTAATATAACTCATGTGGGCATGGCCGTGGGTTATGGAATTTAGAAACGTGACGGAGCGTACATAGATATGAAAGATACTGATGAAACGGTTAGAATCGCAATGTCACGCACTCAGACTTTATTTAGTCAATTATTGTACAATTTTTTATCGCAACGTTCATGTAAAGTAGTTTTTTCTCTTAAAAAAAAATGTAAAGTAGGTTCTTTCTTCTAAGGGTAGTGTTAACTTGTTCTCTTAGAGCGAAATTCAAAAAAAGAAATATTCATTTTAATTTTATGCATTCAATTCATTAAAATATTAAATATTAAATTTAATGCACACATTCCAATACATTATTTCTACATTTGTCTTCTAAACTTGTGTCTTAAAATCACAAGTTAACATTTCCCTTCTTTTAAAGGCCGAAAAGTATATCAAAAACCATAAACCAATTCATACACTAGAGCAGCACTCATAAACCAAACCATACCAAATTTATGGTTTGATTTGATTTTCTTGCATGATACGTGTGAATTGTATTTTGATTTGAAACTAACCCCAACTTAGTTGATATAAATTACTATGTGTATCTACTTTAGAAATGAATCATTTCTGAAATCTCGATTTGTTTGGATGAATAACATGAATCACAACTTGTCCATAAATCACATGATTCAAATTTTATGGTAGGAATCTTTATTTACAACGTCTCTTAACAATTTATAACAAAATTTGATTGACAATTGGGATGACTATATTTGTGGAGTTAACAAGTGAAATGGCAAGGCATAGTTAATTATTTCTTTGAAAAATGTTAACAAATGCCTTGAGATAGCACTCAACACATTGAAACTTGAAAATGTAAATTTTTCTACATAAAACTTACCAATTACTTCTATTTTAAAATCCTTAACAATTGCCCCCACTTCTCTTTTTTATTCTTACGAGCAACCATTGCTCAAAAGTGGACATTCATCTTTGCAAAATTCTTAATTCATTCCCTGGACAATATCTGGTGCATCATGGAAACGCTAGTGTTCAATGTAGAATTATTCAGTTTATTATGTGTAGAGATGGTGCACTTTAAATCGACTTTGAGGTAAAAATCATCTGGTTCAAAAATAAAATCACGCGGTTTAATTGATATAGTGCTGCTTCATCTTAAATTGTTTCACATTCGTACACTTGAGTTAAAATATTTCCTGAAAATTTTGTTCGCTGGTATTGTAAAATTTGTAATTTATTGTTGGAGATTTGTACCAGCAGTAGTACCTCTTTTTTAACCCACGGATGGGTAATATGACCCGAATTCCGTGGACTTCATGTTAAATATGTTAAAAAAAATGCTAAGGTAATAATAATTAAATAGAAATGGTAAGCTAGAATGAAAGTTAGGTAACACAACCACCAATTTATTTTATTTAATCTAATTTTTGGTCACCACACAACATTAAAATTGAACAATGGACATGACTAGTTAGGCAGCGTGTAGTGAAACTTCAACTTTACTGATCCAGCTTAATTAGTAGTAGCAGTTCAGTGCAGACAGCAAACTTAAAAACACAAGTAAATAAATGACAATCCTGGTACTAGAAAGGGCCTGGGCCTCGTGGTGGACCACCGAAGCAATCTTGTAGCAACCAGCAACAGCATAAGCAGGAGAGGCTGCATTGAGGAATTCAAATTTAATTAGAACAGAATCCATTAGCTACTAAATGAAAATCATTCATGATTGAGTAACATCATTCTTTTGTTTTTAAAATTTAATTTAATCATCTACAAAACAACAACATAATACACCTTTTTTCTTTCAAAACCACAAGAACTTGTGTCTATTATCATCATAATTATAACTCACCAAGAAGATAAGAGGCTGCATAAACCATTAGCAAATCCACCAAAAAAGCCCCCAGGTCCAGGTGGACCCCAACCAGGTCCTCCAGGTCCAGGACCCCAACCAGGTCCACCAGGCCCACCTGGGCCAGGGCCCCAACCAGGTCCACCAGGCCCTCCTGGTCCACCAGATCCCATATGGTCAATTGGCTATCTTTGCAGCACCAAATTACACCACGGCAAGGGAACTGGGGAGAATAAGGTTCAGCTTAAGCAGAATGAATTATGAGGCCAAAGGGTATAAAATTTATTTGTTTTGCTACTTTATATGTGACTGGTAGTGTGGTATGATGAGAGCACAAAGCTACAAAATTGACTCATATATATGGGATGTAATGTAACATTCAACAAATTTTCTTGTTGAGTGAAATAAGAATGAATAAAAAACTAACAGTCAAAGGGGTGCATGATTAGCTACCTTTCAAACCTATGAACCAAACATGATTTATGGTTCAAATGGATTCTGTAGTTTTAGTATAAAGGAATTTATGGAATATTGGTAAATTAATTCAATCTATCTATTCCAAGTTCAGCACTAGGCAAATATACTCTTGTCACTTCAACGATCAATCAAATGATCCCATTGAACAACTGTTGAACAAAAAGACTAGTGAGCCACTTTCATATGTACTCCTTCCGATCTTATTTATAAGCGAAAATTTATTTTTTAGGTTAATTCAATAAATATTGTATATAGTTCCTAATATAAGACTATAGACAACATTTATTGAATAAATCTAAAAAGTACATTTTCTCTTATAATAACACCGGAGTAGTAGTTCATAATAATGATCACGAGGAAGCTAGTGACTAGTTTTACTATTTGTGTGTTTGGTTCCCTGGTAGATAGAGTAAAAAATGATACACATAAGATACACCACTTTGTCAAGTAATGAAGGCAAGGCTTATGGATTACTTCACCCCATTCATTGAATTGGAGAGATGAACTTGCACCATGTTACATTTGAGCTTGACTCCAAAGCAGCGGTGGACCGTTCCAATCATTCATCTAAAGATTTAATGGAATTTTGGTCCACTGTTAGTGATTTGTAAAATGGCTAAATTGAATCTCTTTGTTTTTTGTTGGAAAAAGCCAAAAATTTATTATGAAACGGTACCAAAGGTACCAAAACATGATACAAGGTTGATAATTGACTATACAATAGCCGAAGCCACCTAAGACAGCAAACCAGACTCAAAACAGAATGATATGAAGCCTAAATTGAACGACACACTAGAAAATAGATACAGAGTGCACCAACTGGTATACCAAAACAAAAATGGAACAACATACGAGCCGAAGGAAGCATAGAGCTGATGAACAACACAGACTGCATCAAACCTCAAAAATCCAATGCCCCCAAAGATCCTATCTAAAAAACACATTGTCATCAACTTTCTGCAGATTCAAAAATCGGCAGCAGATTAAGTTTAGTTACACACTTGACAAATTAGTTTACACCCTTGAAGGACAAAAGGCGCCAAAGCTACACACCTCTCAGGGCTCCAAATAACACGAGAACCGCCTAATAGTATCAAATAGAGTAGAGCTAGCAACACTCTCTAACACCCACTCTCTTATTGCCTTAAATCAAGGTGGGTCTCACTTTGAAAATGGTCTCACTTAATGCGGTGGGACATACATTGATTTATCCAAAGAGAGGGTGAGTGTTAGAGAGTGTCCCTAGCATTTTTCTATCAAATATGCCATTTCCAGTCTCTTAAACTATGAGAATGAGACCTGATCACCCAAAACCCACCAGCAGCACAAAACGTCAATACCACACAAAATGTGCAGACAATCAGAAACAACCACCAGCTATAATAAGGTCAACTACTACAGTGCTATGAATTTCCCCAGATAAACAAGGGTCTGCAACCAGTTAAACC
Source organism: Medicago truncatula (assembly GCF_003473485.1). Lineage (NCBI taxonomy): Eukaryota > Viridiplantae > Streptophyta > Magnoliopsida > Fabales > Fabaceae > Medicago > Medicago truncatula. The sequence continues at coordinate 50,972,271 of NC_053048.1, forward strand.
CAAACCTGCTATAACTGGGGCGAATCCGCACCTGCTCCAGAAAAAATGCTCAAACGGAACTACTCCAATACTAACATTGACAGCATGAACCAAGTGAACAACTAAGAGTGTGTTTGGATGGGGGAATGTTTTGAGGGAATGTAATGTTTTGAGGGAATTCAACTACTTTAAGATGAATTCTATTAGAATGCACCTTAAAGTAGTTGAATTCCCTCAAAACATTACATTCCCTCAAAACATTCCCCCATCCAAACACACTATAAAGCTTTTTAAATGATCCTACAAGACTCTAAAACTGAAGCCTGCCTCCAGACATTGCCTCCAGACATTCCTTGGATTCATGTACCATGGAATGATGTTATAATCTAAACTATTTGATTTCAAAGAATTTCAAAGAAGCCCCATAACATATTACGGAAACCTTTGATAAAAGCTCCTTTGCATAAGTTTGAAAGAAAAAAAAAGGCAAAAGCATTTCTATATTTCCACAACATCCAAATCAAAAGAGAAAACAAAGTGCCAATTATGATAAGTTGTATCAATGTTGTCATTGGAAAGATTCCACTCAAGACATTGATATTAACCTAAGATCAAAATTCTACATCAGTAAATAATCATGATAGACGACTTTTTCCAAAATTCCTAAACAACATGCAATCTTTTAAAAAATGCATTATAAACTCAACCTGGTCATTACATCTCTGGCAATCAGCATTAGTTGTCATGCCCCTTCTAATCCCAATCTTCATGGGTAAGAAGTTAGTCATGACTGAATCCTTTAAGGAAGCCCTTTGAAATTCTAAATAGAATATGAATCGCCGTTTCTTAAAAAAAAAAAAAGAATATGAATCGCCAACCCTTGCTTTCTTATAATGAAGGAATTTATAGTCTGACTTAATGAAGAATAAGCCAACATTGGTTAAGGATCAGTCTGGGAATCAACATGAGCAATAGCTCTAGGTTTAATGCTGGGCAAGTTATCTAGTTACCAATTTTTCCAAACTCCCTTTGAGGCATACGAGCAAGTTGAGATCCTCTCCGTTTAATGGACACTTCCATTTAGAGAGAGATAGACATTGAAATAAATTATCATTTAATTTCATTTGTCTATGTCTCTCCAAATGAAAGTTTCCATTAAATGAAGAGGATATCAACTCGTATGAGTAGGAGACCTTCTAGAAGCGGATTCTGTGCCCATTTAGGCCAATAAATATCTTTTTTCTTCTTGCTAAAACAGAAAGGACTTCTATGGAAGATTAAACAAGACCCATCACTACAATGAATACCAATAGAGGATAAAAATACAGGAATGTAAACAGCAATACAAAAATAACAGAAACAAAAACAATAACACCCACAGATAAGAAGAGGATACATCAATTCCACATGGACCAGAAAACCACAGCATGCAGCACGAGAATTGAATCAAAAATACCTATTAGAAAATGCATAGAACCAAGCTTTCAAAAGAAAGTGAAAATTATCATCCAACTACTGTCAAACTATTGTTATAGCTCTCCAAACCAGAGAAGTTCTACCTCTAGGAGAGATATTCATTAGTTTTACAATCAACGTATGTGATCAACTAGCATTATTTGAATAAACCATCAAAGAAGTGCTTAATTTATACGAAACCCGCCAATTTAATCCCTAAAGCATATGAAAATCTATCAATTTAGTTCCTAATATTTGTAATTGTATGCACTAAATTGATGGATGCTACATACTTTAGAGACTAAGCTAAATTTTAGAGAACTAAATTGATGGTTACTTTTTTACTCTCAAATAACAATTGGACTAATTTTAATTTCATACTGTTTCAATATATATATGTTTCTCTAACATAAGCTATTTGTCCTAAATATACTAAAGTATTTCAAAATTCAAATAATAATGAGATTGTATCAAATCAAATACGTAAAAATAAAGCACAGAGATACAAAACAATTAAAGAAAAAAGAATGAAAGACAAAGATGAAGATGCTTCAGATTAGCATATAGGCACATTCTTCAAAGCTGTAACAACCCGTGACAATTTCACGGTGCGCAGATTGTTGTTATAGCTCATGCCAATTATACTTTCATCATCAACTCAACCAAATTCAATTCATTCTTCAATTAAAACACCAAAAAAAAATAAAAAAATTACTCGATCAAAACCCAAAAGCAACGAATATGAAAAATAGCTTTTCGACAACACAATTTGGGGGCATCGAAGCTGATTAGGGTTCTACCAAACTTTAGACGCTGAAATGAAAGAGCACGTTTTAAATATGAGGATAGCACATGAATGTATAGAGAAAAAAAAAATAATAAAAAAAAAACGTTCGCTAACGACGTCGTATTACATACGGAAAATTACTCTTTTCCCAACCGAAATTGCTCGCCTGAACTTCCCTAAATACTCCCACTTAATATTTTTGAAACTGGACTGAAGATCCAACCGGAACCGTGAGACTCTCAATTTAAGGTTCAACCAGTTGAATTGGATTATTAATAAATAAACAAATAAAAAAAATCGTAAAATATTAGTCTAATATTTTTTTTAATGAAATATATATTATGAATAAATAAGGCTCCTCGTTAACGTGTGCCAAAATATTAGTCCAATCATTAGTATAATATTTGTCTAATAATGTTTTTTCTTGAAAAATGCTAACCATTGCCCTTAGACCATTGGATAAGGCGATAAAAATAGAAATATAGTATTAGAAAATTGTGAAAAATGATAAATTTAATTTTTTAAAAGTCAAAATATTACTGAAACCAATGCAAACATGTTACTTTTAAATTTCTCAAGACAATGGTTAGCAAGACCCTTTTTTCTTCTTCTAATGAGTGAATTTTTCAAGGCTCAAATGTGTGATATTTTTTGTTTGTTTGTAATTGCTAAAAAAAATCGTTAAATTAAATCGTCACACTTATCCAATCAAGAAAGTATGACTGTACTGATATTTTTATTCAATTTCAAATATTACGTTTCATTTCGAATTAATTTTCAACAAAACATTTGTTTGAACTATTTAGTGTCACGTTTCTTTCATTAAGGAATCAACCCTTTTGGTTGGTTAGCTATATTTTAGAGTATAATTTTAAGATGAATTTATAAACAAGAGAGTATGCAAATGTATCTTTTCTAACGATAAGAGATTTTTTTTTGAAGGGTTCTAATGATAAGAGATAAAGAATAATAATTTTAGGGGAATTTCTACGGTACACTTCATAAATTGGGGTGTATCGATACTCCTTGCTTTATAAATTGATAAATTTATGATTATTTTAGGAAGTAAAGAGCCTATTTGTCAAAGTTATCCTTTAGAAAACATAATTTCATAAGAAGAAAAACATAATTTCATTGTTTATAAGAATCATATTAAATTTTTAACATTACTCATAAAAAATAATCAATAATCTTCATTATGAGTAATAAAAATTCAAAAAAAATAAATTTTATTTCGTCGACACTTTTGGTAAATAAGATTTAATTTTTATAATTGTAAATGATAGATTTATTAAAAAAAAAACAACTCATTTGATTAATAATTTAACAATTTGATGTATCGGTACACTCAAATACATAGAATTTGTCTAATTTTAGTGCTTGATTAATAGACTTTTGGTTTGACTCTATACGGCTCCACTTGTCCCTAATATTTTTCCTTTTTGTAGCGTAACCCAGAAATTGCTACCCTGAGTACCTTAGTCAATGGTCATTATCAACTTATTGTTAAAAAAAAAATTGGTCAAAAAAGTCCTCATCAACTAAAGTTAGGCCTAATGAAACCCTGATTTGCTCTATCGTAAGTTCGGGATTAAGATCAGTAAAATCCACACGATTTCTAGAATGACATTAATTTTGTTAGTTGGTTGGTAAGTATGTTAATGAACGTAAGAAAATCAAAATTGCAAAGGGTAAGGCTTACCATAATTTTGAACAGCAAGTCAACTGACTAAAGGTTAAACTTGTGGTTGGGATGGATGATCTTTGAAAGTTTGCAATTAAATAGACAACTACCAACTTGAAAAATGGAGTAAAAATAACCATGAAAGTCCCTATCTCAAGAAACTTGGTCATCAATTTCATAAAAGACTTTGGAATTATCACAGGTCAATATATCAATAGTAAATTAGAAGAGACTCGTTTTATTATAAATAAAAATGATATGAATACCACCATTGGTCACACATTAACTTAGTTTTCCCTTTGTTTCATTCTCTCACAAGAAAAACTCATACATAATAAGGATGGCGTGCACAGAGTTTTGTATTGATTTCAAAGGACTTCTGATGGTGCTACTTCTTGCTCTCACTCTTATGCTCATATGTTCACCTCAACCTAAAAGGAGACTTGTTGTGTGTCGTTACCCTTGACCTTTAATTTGTTCCCCTCCTCCCTCTCTCTACTCAGAATCTATCTATATTTTATCATTACCATATGATATGATATGAGACTCATCACCAATTTCAGTTGATCTTAATTTTGTTCTATGTTGTTGTGTGTATCGGCTAAATATATTTTATTCCTTTTGTTTCCTTTCTTTCACTTGCGTGATTATATTGTATTGTTTGTATTCATAGTAGGGAGATATTTAGTTTGCTAAGTTCATTAACCTTGCATTAATAAGAATAAGTTTAGCTACAAAGCAGGTTCTCTTTCAAGCCAATTAGGATTAATACATGATTTATACATATCTCATATCTCACTTATGTGCTAATTCAGTAAATTCCCACTATAAGTAAGTTATTAAGTGAATTGGAAATACTAGTGAAATTTCTTCAATAAACTCTCATTAATGATGTCTATTATAACGGGGTGTGAGATTTTGATCTCATATATGGACGCCTATTAGATTCATCAAGATATTAAAATGGAGATGAAAAATATTTTTACCAATTCCGACTATGATGACTTCATTAGATGGGAGCCATCTATTTTAAGTACATATATCACTAAATCGACCTATTATTGGTTAACTCTTTTATCATTACATCTCGTCAGATGCTTCTTGTTATATATGTTGCGTGATTGTTTGATCCATATGAAGATGATATCAATTTATTGATCAAGATGCATGCAAATGGCCATCATAACACTATTTTCTCATCGGATGTTTGATTATTTGGAAGTATAGAAACAATGAAGGGTTTTTTGACATTAATCATCCTCTTTGGTATATTCTTAGCCAAATTTACTCTCCTTTAACTCCACTAAAAAGGTTTTTGGTGGTTCATCTCTCATCCATTATCCTAGGTTTGTTCATTGCCACCCCCTCCAAAGAATGTGACTAGTTAATGCTGATGGTAGTTCCATTGGTAACCCTGGAAGATATAGGCTTTGAGAGTCTTATCGGAAATTCAGTTGGTGGTTGAATCATTGGTTTTGTGGAAAGTTGTGGTTATACCACTAATATTAATCCTGAAATTCGTGCTATTTCATATGGATTGCAACTTATTTGATAACAAGGATTTATATACATCATTTGCGAGTCAGTTTCTCAAACAACTCTTATTTGAGAACTAACGTCAATTTTAGGCTTAATTGATCTGTCGGTCCCTTAACTTATTTCTTTTATTCAATTTGGTCTCGTTCTCAAACACGTCCCTTAATTTATTTCTTTTATTCAATTTGATCCAATTTTGATAATTTTAATCCTCTACAAAAACAGACCGTTGGATTACAAAGGTCTATCAGATTTTATAGTGTATCACTAACACCTAATTTATTTACTTTCTTCTTCTTCCCTCATCTTCATCTACACTCATCCTTTATCATCTTCATTATTTTTTTCTTCATCATCTTCATAAAACCCAAAAAAAAAAATCTTCTCTCAATTTTCCTTTCCTTTTCGGATCAAACAAACAAAAATAATCAAAATCGTCCGGTGTTCATCACATAACCTCAAAAACATCTAACTCAAAAAGAAAAATTGAAAATCTGGGCATTAATGTTATAACCTCAAGAACATCTAACCCAATCACTTTGACCCTTCCCTCCTTCAACCCCTTTCCACGTTGGTTGTTATGAACACCTCCTGCATAATATATGCAGATCAATTAAGCCTATATTTATAAACACCTCCTTAAAAAAAAATTATAAACACCATATGCTTAATTAATTAATTTTTTTTCTCTCTCTATTCAGCATCTTTCTTCTTCCGTCTTCATTCTTTCTCTGCTTCAACTTCGCGTTTTCACTTCCAAATCAAATTTTCTATTTTCATTCTCTCCAAAATCCACTAACCAATTTTCCCCAATCGTTAAACGTCAACACTTATCCTTCACCGAATTTCATCTATTCCAGAAAACCCTATTCAATAATTTCAAAACCCTAGCCCCTTCAATGGCTTCAAAGAAGAAACAGTCGGAAGGAATCACTTTGTTATCCATGTACAACGACAACAACGACGATGATATGGAAGACGCCGAAGAAGAAGAAGACGTGAATCGCGGGAAGGAGCAAGTTGATGTCGCTGAACAAACGGCGGAGGAAGATTTGGCTCCAAATAGGTTGTTTTCGCCGGTTCAAGAGCAACAACGCGTGGAATTGAAGATTAGTAAGAGTGCCACACTTCCAATCTTTTCAGTTTGATGGATGATTCAGCTGTTTGATGGTGTTTTTGCGTAATTGTTGTTCTTTCCTTCTTCCTCCCTTCAAATTGGTTTTGCTTCCTCTTGATTTTGCTCGTTTTGGATCCAGTTTGTTTGTGAGTGGAGGTGGAGTTTCGGTTGGTATGGATTTGGGTTATGGTTAGAACAACAACAAACAGTGGTGGTTGTAGTTATGAATTTCGAACGGCTGGTGATTGTTTGTGGATGAATTTCGAAATTGTGGTTTTGAATGAATTATGGAAAGTTGTCGGTGTGTTCTTGAGGTTAGATGTTCTTGAGGTTAGATGTTCTTGAGATTATGTGATGAACACTGGACGATTTTGATTATTTTTGTTTGTTTGATCTGGAAAGGAAAATTGAGAGAAGATTTATTTTTTTGGGCTTTATGTAGATAATGAAGAAAAAAAATTATGAAGATGATGAAGGATGAATGTAGATGAGGGAAGAAGAAGAAGAAAGGAAATAAATTAGGTGTTAGTGATATACTATAAAATCTGATAGACCTTCGTAATCCAACGGTCTGTTTTTTTAGATGATTAAAATTATCAAAATTGGATCAAATTGAATAAAAGAAATAAGTTAAGGGACATGTTTGAGAAAGCTAAGACTTATGTGACCAAATTGAATAAAAGAAATAAGTTAAGGGACCGGCAGATCAATTAAGCCTAAATTTTATCGAGGACAGAATACCACATACTCACCCTTAGATTTTTTTTTTTTGCCCTACTTTTTGCCAAAAGACACATAAATACCCCACTTTTTCGAAAAATTGCAGAAATGCTTTACTTTTTCAGGGGTCTTTGGTACCACTCCACTTGGAGTTGCGGGGTACCCTAAAAAGTGGTGAAAATTTTGTCCTTATTATACCCCTCCACTTGGAGTTGCGGGGTATTTTCCCTTTTTTTTTTCGATTTTTTAAATACCTCTCCATCTTGACTTGCGGGGTATTTTGTGGTTTTTTTTTTAAATTTTTAAATACCCCTCTACTTGGAGTAGAGTGGTATAATAAGGACAAAAAAAAAAAAATTGAAGCATCATTTATTTACGTTAATTGCATGCATAAATAATAATAATAATAATAATAATAATAATAACTTAATTTAAAAAAACTAATTAAAATTATACAACAAATAAAACACCATAAAATCTACAATTATTATGAAACATGTAAATCAATTCACTAAAGGTTAAACTTGTGGTTGGGATGGATGATCTTAGAAAATTTTCAATTAGAGAAACTTGATAATTTAAAATAAAAAAAATGGGCTGTCACTAATTTTATAATTCTTAAACATGGCTGAGATCAGAAGATATTAAACAAACTAGTACCAACTAGAAAAATAAAATAAAATTACCAACTAGCAAAAAGAATATAGAAATTTAGTAAGCATTGCATCATGCCCTTTCATTCGGTCAACAATTGGTGCAACTCACAACCATGAAAGTTCCTACCTCAACAAACTTCGTCATAAATTCATAATTAAAAAAGACTTGGAATTATCAATAAAAAAGACTAGTTTTATTATAAATAAAAATACATGAATACCACACTAACTTATTTTGCTATTGTATAATTTTGGCAAGAGAAGGATTTACAGACAAGAAAAACTCACACACAAGGATGGCGTGCACAGAGTTATGTATTGATTTCACAGGACTTCTGATGGTGCTACTTCTTGCTCTCACTCTTATGCTCATATGTTCACCTCAACCTAAAAGGAGACTTGTTGTGTGTCGTTACCCTTGAACTTTGTTCCCTTCTCCCTTTCTAGTCAGAATCTATATTTTGTTATTATGATGAGACTCTACACTAATTTCAGTTGATCTTAATATTGTTGTGTATCAGTTAAATGTTCATTCCTTTGGTTTTCTTTCACTTATGCAATTATACTGTGTTCATATTGTGAAAATATCTATTTTGGATTTGGCAAAATCGCAGTGGTTTACTGTTCTATCTATTTTTAATTTGCTAAAGTTCAAGCCAATAATGATTATTGCATAATTTCTATCTCATCTCACCTCTACAACTTCAGCAAATTCCTACTATAGGTTGTTAAGTGAATTGGAAATACCAGTGAAATTTCTGCAATAAACTTCATGTGAGATACGTGAGAGAAAACTTACCTGCAACTATCATTATACCTTTCCTGCGTTTGGATACTGTTTAAAATGAAAACTAGAACATGATGAAATGCATATTCCAGTAATCAACTATACATAACTAGGGTTAGTGCAAACCGTTGATGCATAAAGTGCGGAAGTGGTGTAAATCCAGAGTACTGAGTTTGATTCGTAATCACATTATATTATATAATGAATAAACTGAAGAAAGTTCATGCCAAGTGTTCTCTGTTTTCAATTCTTAACTGTTTCTATATCACATGAAAGGCTTGTACTTGTACACACTGCCTACAATGGTTACCACAATGACTGGTATAAATTAAGGTTCAAAATTTGATACAACCATTGACACTAATTAAGACCGTAACCCATTGTCAGCAACAAAATTCTGATGAATAACAACAACTCTGTGTTACAGTATCATGCTGAACAAATAAATGTGATGTTGATGTTATCTGCATTTGGCACTTCCGTAGTCCACTAATCAGGATTTGTTGCCAGCTGAGCCTTGGATAGTCTCCAAAAGATGTTCAATTCTGTATTTCATAATAGGTTGTCCTTTTCGTGTCTTCTTAAACATTTTTTCCCGTAAACTTTTTCTGCGTGCTTCAGCTTTTTCTCTCTGTTCCTTCTTTTCTTTGAATACTGCTTCCCTCTCCATTCTTTCTCTCTCTTTTTCTTCATGCTGCTTCTTGTATAGTTCTTCCAAACTAAAAGCACTATCCTTCTTCCTTCTCCTCCTCCCATTCTTATCCTTGTCCTCTTCAGTTTCATTCAAATTCTGCAACAGCAAGTAGAAAGGAACATAAATAGTGTGATAAAAAAATAAACATCGATCAATGAATGTTACGGCGCAAAGAACCTCAGATAGATCAATATTCTGAGGCTCAGACTGCAACATCAGTTCTTCCTTCTAAAACATGGAAATAAAAATTTCTCTTTTATGACACAGGATAAATGTGAATTCTATAAATAGCAGTAACACAAAATCAGAATCATCAGCACATCTGACGTATTAGGCAGGTCTTGACCTGTAGATAGTAATAATAACAATCTCAAGGCAAGCAGCAAATATGATATCAAACCTCAATATGTCTTTGGGAGACTGAGGGATCACTCTGATGGTTTTGCTGCTTTAGCATCTTCTTATACTTCTTCACTTTCTTAGCATTGTTGTATATCTCCCTTTGCTTCTCTGAAAAAGAAAGAGAAAAAAAACTATGACAAGTGTGAACTGATATATTTAAATCTTAAAGTGATAGAATGTATACAGAATCAGGGTAATGTTCGAAAATCTTAAAAATGGCCGTGAAAGGAAAAAAAATGCTCTAGAGCACATAAAATGAGAAAATATAGCACCTTCAGAACAAATTACAATTGTTAAGTACCAAATGAAAGAAGTTCTTTTGTACTTTTATTACATCAAATATTTTGAAGAAAACAACGCAAGGAATTACTGTTTGATTACCACCAAAATATTAAATATTCAATGAAGATAATAAAATCATGTGAACTAACTAGCTCTAGAGGCTAGGTGCCAATAGTAAAACTTTACCGAAGTACTATACTTATTGCCTCATTTGATTTTTTTTTTTTAATGGAAGGGTCTAAATCACAAGAAAACAAAATTACACGGGAACAACACTAGGAGTAGAAACTCTTAAAACATCAGCAAGAAACGACTATATGCCAGAGGAGCCGGACTGCTCCATAACCAAATAATCATCTAAAGAGCACCCCCAATCTAAGGAAAGAAGAACCCTAATTCATTTCAAGGTTCAGGGTTCATGTCCTCACAAGAAGGAAAATATTAACATACTAACATTTGCCATTCAAAAAATATCAAAAAAATAAAATAACGTGAATTTGCTGAATTTTTAGTCATAGAAGTTGTCTACGGCAAAGACATTATTACGTGGATAGACCACCGTGCTGTGCTTTTTAAGTTAAAATGGCAATAGTAATGGAGCTTGAAATGTGAAAAAAAATACATCACACAGCATTTCAAATGTTCACAACGCCAAACTACGTAGCTTAATGTTAAAAAATGACTTCTGAAGTTTCTTCATGCTTCCTAAGGTCTACTTCCATTCTTTTTTCTCTGAAGCCCAATATCTCCCTTCTCCTTTGGAAGAGAAACGCCAAACCACTGGTTTGTTGCTACATGGTAGGACATAACAAGTTCAAATTGTGAAATCAGTCACTTGTGAATGCTTTTAAATGCCGTATATGACGGATCGCTAGACCACTCATCACGTTTTTAGCACAATTAATTGCATATAGTCCCTTATTTGCCGAAGCAACAATAAATACCGACGTTGGACAAAGAAACAAAGCGGAAAGGGAGAGAGATGTTGGAAGAAAATGAAAGAAAGACGATAACTATAAGCATGGAAATTAGAAATATCAACAAGATCTAGCAAAGCACGAATATATTTGGGTTCATTAACCACATCGGCTTTATAGAATTTCCATGTGTCTGATAACTCCACGAATCTTGCAATTTTACTGAAATATTCACACTCAAAGTGTTACCGTATCTTGTTAGACTCTATGTAACTAGGACCTAACTGGATACAATGAAGCCAATAAGGTTTGAACCTATGTTCCCTTCATATTTAGACCAATAATTATAGTAGTTTAAAAAAATATCTAAGTCCTAAAAATATACATTTACAAAATAAATATAAATAAAAATATAAACACAAACACAAACAAACAATTTGATAAATAGTTTGGGAAAGAGGTTTAGTAAAAACGATTGCCCAAAACGGTGGAATTGTCAACAAAAAAAGCATAGCAACATATGTTAAGGGCAGAAACGGAGTGCAATGTAATGAACTTATATTATGTTAATTTTTTTTTTGACATGTGATATTATGTTCCATTGCTTATATATTAAAAGACAGGATGGAATACATTCAATTCCATTCTATCCAACATTCTACATTTTCTTCTGCTCAAATTTGAGGCTATGTAAGGGAATTAGGGAACACGATTTTCTCCAATCCACCATAATATCCAAACAATGAGTGGCAATGTCAGTTACACTGAATTCAACTCCATCCTATTCCATTTCATTGCAATCTCCATAAACCAAAGAGAAACTAACCACCCTTAATCTCGAGAAAACTAAAAAATATCCCTCTTTCTAAATTGAGGATGCAATGCAATTAAGTTTCTTTATTACATACTTGTATTTTTGAATAGTAGATGTTAGATTATTATTTAATCCTTCGTCTGGGATCGAACCCATAATCTCCAACTTCTAGTCCCTAGGCACAAAGCAGTTGAACTACTAACCCAACCCCTCTTTATCATCTCTGATACTAAACAAAAAATAATCAAAATAATGTAGTATTCTAACTCAAGCATTCAATTGCAGCCATAACCACTCACCCCTACTTGCATTCTGGATTGCATTTTTCACCTCCCAAACATCAATTTGTAAGAACTAATAACTCAAAGTCTCAAACATAAAAAAAATAAGACAAAGCCCTACATTTTTCTTCTATTCTTTTCCTTCACTATAAAGCAAATTTCGTAACTTAAATAACTCAAATGAATAACTAATAAGTATACACATAAAATATGAAAGAGCCTGAAAATATTGAGAATAATTTGAATAAGTAAATGAAAAAGAGAAAGTTGCATACTTATGAGCGAAGGGTTGTATCCACTGTTATTGGATTTGGCATTAGCGAAAGCGTTAAGCGAAAGGCCACTTCCACCTAACCTCGAAACGTTCCTCCTTTTATTCTTCTTCATCGTCAATCGTTTCTGCTTATCTTCATGACTATCGCTGCGTTCATCGTTATTTTTCGTCATTGTTGGAAGATTAATTAACGAACTTCAGAGTAATTGTGGAGAGAAAAATGAACAAATTGCAAACCCTAATTTACAGAGGACAAATGCTGGTGGCTCGTAAATAAGAAGATTTCACGGCGGGCTAGGCTTCTTCCAGTAAGCCCAAAACTAAATATTTGTACTCTCAGCCCAATAAGAGAAAATACATATTTTTTAGGTCAAATGCATCTAAAGGTCTTTAAGTTTTTCATTTTTTTTAAAAGTGGTCATTTAAGTTTCAAAGGTCACAAACAAGTCCTTTTAGTTTTTGAATCGTTTCAAACAAGTCCTATTGTAGATAGCGTAGTTGGTAATTGCTTCCTTGAACTCATCTTTGATATCAAATTTGGCTCATAATACCCACTTAAAATTAGTCATCTTTATAGGCATGACAAATGGTGGATAATGCTCTTTGTTGCTATCATCTGAATCATCATCATCATCCTCTAAAAGGACTCGTTTGAAACGATTCAAAAACTAAAAGGACTTGTTTGGGACTTTTGAAACTTAAAGGACCACTTTGGGACTTTTGACACTTAAAGGACGACTTTGGGAAAAACGAAAAACTTAAAGGACCTTTAGATGCATTTGACCTATTTTTTTATTGGGGCTCGAATAAGAATGGTCGTCGTGGCATAAATTGGAAACGTTGGGACAAACTCACTTTACACAAAAGTCATGGAGGCCTAGGCTTTCGTGATATGAAAGCATTTAATCTATCTATGCTTGGTAAGCAAAGTTTGAAACTCTTGACCGACTCTACCTCCTTACTTACTCGTGTCCTCGAAGCCAAATACTTCCCACGAAGGGATTTCTTGGATGCCTCCCTCGGTCATAATCCAAGCTTTACTTGAAGGAGTCTTTGGAGTACTCAACATTTGCTTACTTTGGGTTATATATGGAAAATTGGTGACAATACAAAAATTAATGTCTGGAATATGCCTTGGATCCGTAACCTCCCATCCCTAAAGCCTTCTACTCGTCCACCACTTTATTATGAAGATCTCACAATGAATCATTTGTTGAATCCGGGTTTGAACTTTGGAATCATGCAATGGTAAATTCTATCTTTAATCAATCATATGCAGTTGTTGTTCTCACCATTCCTCTTTATTCACACTCAATAGAAGATTCTCGCATTTGGAAGGTAACAACAGATGGGTCCTATAAGGTCAAGTCAGCTTATCGAATCTGTATCGACCTTCTTCATGCATCCGTCCCTATGCAAGGTAGTGTTCCATGGCAGTTCCTATGGAACCTAAAAGTTCCACACCGGGTTCGATCCTTCCTTTGGTGCTTAGCTCACCAATGTCTACCTACACGCACCAATCTTATCAACCGTGGTATTCCTTATGATGATACTTGCGTGTCTTGCAATCTATTGGCTGAAACGCAGATGCATACGTTTTTTGTTTGTTCAAAAGCTGCAACTTGTTGGACCATAATTGGCATTAATAATATTGTCCGTGAGCTACTCCAAGAGGCTAATGACTTTACTGTAATGTTGTTTGACTTACTTGGCAGGCTATCGATGCAACAACAAACACTAAACACTATGACCCTTTGAGCCTACGGAAGAGCCGAAACACTAAACTTTGGGAGTCCACTGACACCTCTCGCACCTTCATTGTCAACCGTGCCAAGCACTCCACGAACGGACTTGTATGCAAAGAGTCAAAATTCAGGAACACAACTTAGATCATACCTTTACTTGGTCAAAACCTCCGATTCGTGTGATAAAAAGTAACGTCGATGCAGCTACCTTCAACAACAACTCTATCATGGGATACAACATGTGCTTTAGAGACTCCTCAGGTCAGCTATTATTTGAAAAATCAGATGTGTCGTATTTCACCGCCACGTTACTAGAAGCAGAATCCATTGGTTTGCTTGAATCTATCAAAATGGCGATATCAAAGGGATTGCACATTGTTTGCTTTGAATCAGATCGCAAGTCCCTAGTTGATGCACTTTCTGTTTCAAATGTTCCTACCAATGAGTTTGGAGATATCATATCACAATGTAGAAATCTATTGTTAGATAAACCCGACTTTATAGTGTCATATGTTCGTAGGCAAGCAAATAAGGTTGCTCATAGTATTGCTAGAGCGTCCTTATCCAATCCTAGCCCCCATATTTTCTATGATGTACCATCTACTTTGTACCCTTTGATTATGAACGAAATGCATTAATCTTGCCTTTGCTAAAAAAAATTGAATTTAATTTATTTCCTAAAAAAAACTGAATTTAATTTATATATACTGAGGGGTATTTTTGTTTTTATACATACACTCAATCAAATCATTTTCATGAGGTCGCTTTTTTAGGGTTGCTCATAAAATATCGATGCACATCTATTTGTTATAATTTGATTGAATGCATGTTTAAAAAAGTTTTACACGATGCATATAAGTTAATCTCACATTCAATCAACTAGGACTGTTAGACAATAGCCAAAAGAACTCAAGGAAAGAAAAAGACTGCAAAACAACTAGACGGGACTAGAAACTTCAATAACATCTGCTAATATCAATCGACTAATCAAAATCGAGCATAACTCATTTAAAATAGTAATTAATGTAATTAATTGATTAGGTATTAGGTAATGAAGGTTAAAATTGTAAATTAAATGATTTCAATGAAGGATAAAATTGGAAGAAACAAAACATAAAAACGTGGTAGGTATTCCTTTATATATAAATATAAATTTGCAAATTTTTATAAAAACAAAGTGTTTATGCGGCAAAATATAAAGGCTAGTTTCTTGAGACGGATAAGACCATAAAGAAACTCATTCAAAGTGGATTAAAGAAATTCTCTCCCTCCATGTGTAAATCTTTTTTTTTTTTTGTTCATGTACTAGAATTCATCTTATAAGGTGAATAAGTAGGTGTTCGAGGTTCGAACCCCGTCTTCTGCATATAATAATGCATTGTTCTACCAACTGAGTTATGCTCACGGGACCACCTTAGGGGTGATACATAGACCACCTTAGGTGGCATACACCCTTTAAAACTCCACACACAATTTTGAATGTGTCCACGTGGTCCCCACACACAATGAAAGAGAGAATGTTGGTAAGGTGAAACTCCTAAAATATCCCTATCACATGGGATGTACATGAGTGGTATAAAAAAATGTTGTCCATCAATAATTATTCAAGTAAAAAACAAAGACGAGACCACAAAAATGACAAAGTTTTTTTTTTTGAAACAAAAAATGACAAAGTTATCACCCAAAAGTTTCAATAGTATTGTATTTTTATAAATAGTTCAAATTCAAATAAAAGAATAATGATTAAATAAATGTAGATATAACCCTCCTTAAAATAAAAAAAAATAAAAAGGAGATATATGTACTCATCTCATCTAAACATTTTTTGTTTTTTTGAGGTGATCTGAACATTCTTAAGTTTTATGTATTTCTTACACGCTCTTGTCTTGATAATTTTCTCACAATAATGCTATCCATATGGTAAATTAACTATGTTTTATCCATTATTCAGGCTTATAATGAGGGATCGCTATCCTCTACTGCCACATTTTCATGCCATAGCAATTGAGAGCCGTATGATAAAAAATTAGATGGCTCACATTTTCGAGCAATGAATGTGGTCACCTCTCACGTGGTTTTTAAACTTTCGTTGCGGAAGCCTAGTCATGTATGTTGTAAAATAAACCACAGTTGGTAAAATGTGAATCGTGAGATTTTGATCACATAGTCAAAACTACTATATATATTGCCGTAAATTCAAAATCTACAACGAGTGAGCGAGCAGTGTACGAAAAGTAACAGAAGTATTAACTAACACCACTACATTTTAAATTATAAACTTGAATGCATGTTTATCATCACCCTTGTAAGTAAAATGTTAAAAAGAAAAAAAGCTGTGATGGAGCTGATTCCACAGAGACGTTGTGAGAGTGAGACATATAAATTTGAAAAAGAAAGGAAGAAGATTGATGAAACACATTAAATATACATGTAGGGTCGTACAAGTTGCCTTCAATGCATTTCCAACCTCCCCACCTTACTCATTCACTCATAGATCTTCCTTTCAAATCTTACTACTACTATTTTATTTATATACTCCTGCTTTATCGTTCCTTACACACCAAAAACTATTCTACTAAATATTTATTATACTTCTTCAAAGAGTACTTACTATATGGGAAACCAGTCAAAGACAAGTGTGGATGGAGTTCACAGCGATGTAAAGGTTTTGGAGATGAAAACTAAAAGGAGTAATGTTTTAGATGTGTTGCTTAGGGTTCTTGGTTTCTTGCTTACTCTCACTGCTACTATCATTGTGGGTTTTGGCAAGGAGACTAAGGTCATTTCATACGCTTCATTGCAATTCAAAGTTACTGCTAAGTGGGAATATATGTCTGCTATTGTGTAAGCTCATCACATCTCTTCCTCTCTACTAAGGGCAAGTAGTTCTCATGTTTTGTATTTTCTTTTTATAGGTCAAGCTAACAAGTGCCCTAATAGCACTAATTAAGATAACAAAAAATAGAAAATTTTAAATTTATTTCATTAACAATTGCTATATATAAGGGTTCTCTTTAGCATTTGTACTCACCACCTTCTTTTACAATTTTTTAAAACAGATCTTACATTTAAAAAAAAAATGTCAAAATATTTTTCTTGAAAATGTTCCTATTTTGCTTTCCATCTTCTCTTTATCCCAAACATTCACTACATTATTAGTCTTTTTTTTTTTTGGTTACACATTATTAGTCTTTTATCTCATTGTTAACAATTTAAATTAAACGTAAATTTTCAAAAATAAATACTGAAAATGTTTTAAGAAATTAATGGAGTCTAAATATTTTATTTTTAGTAACTATAATATGTTAATTAATAACGGTGTATTTTTCATTCAAAGGGTCTTTTTTATATATAAAAAAAAATCAATAGATAAGAAAATCCATTATTAATCTCTATTTTAAGCAAATCTCTCTCTCAAAATGTTGTGATGTGACACAAATAGTATGTACTTAGGCTTAGGCTTGTGAGTAAGGTTTAGTAGTTGGTAAAAACATTCGTTTGAACATATCAACATCTTAAATGAATTTTAATTAATTCATGATATCTTCTTAAAAAAAATATTAATTCATGATATTTTTTTTTTGAAGGAATTCATTCATGATATTATATGTATACAATTAATTGAAGTTTGTCATTATCAAATCTAAAACTTAACAAATCAGCAGGCCCATTTAAGGCTGAAGCAATCAACATCACTTTATTTATCATGGGAATCACTTTATTTATCATATTGGTCATAGCTCCTCTTTATTTAGAATATAAAATTAGTGGCATTTTTTTAAGAGGTGTAGTATTTAGACATTCTCAATTCAAACACCTTATTCGACACTTTATAAAATATAACAGAGATGTGTATAGTGTTTGAAGCGATGAGAGAAAAAATAACATAAAAGTCGAAAACAGTATATGCATATAGTATTGATGTCGGGTTTTGTGTCTGATTCTTTTTTTTTTTTTTGTCTTAAGTAGTATAATCTCAAAGTGACTGACTTTATTCTCTATTAGGTTTTTCTTGGTGACAAATGCTATAGGATGTTCATATGCTGCAATTTCTATGGTGGTTTCAACAATTGCAAGAACCAGTGGAAATAAAACAGCACTATTGATGATAACACTGCTTGACCTAGTTATAATGGCATTACTCTTCTCAGCCAATGGAGCTGCTGGTGCAGTGGGAGTGTTAGGACAGAAAGGAAACTCACACGTGCAATGGATGAAAGTGTGCAATGTATTTGATGCCTATTGTCGTCACATGACTGTTGCTTTGGTCCTATCTATCATTGGTTCCACTGTCTTCCTTTTACTTGTGGCTCACTCTCTTTTCAAACTCCATTATTATAGATCAAACTAGATCATATACTATTATTACTTTTAATGTGTTATTTATTCTAGGTGTCAATCAATCTTGTTTTCTCATATTAATAACTAAAGTTGTTTTTATTAAATATAGGTACTATATGTAATTTATTATGCCTCTATTAAGTGAGTTTGCTAAGTTCTAGTGGTAAATATTGTATCCAATATATATATATAAAAAAAAGGGAAAAGCAAATACTATTGTTGTATCCTATTTTATTTTACAAGATGGTAGGTCTAGTTATTTAAGAGGAGTAAACTAAATATGGCTACTTTTTTTCTGAATGCAAGTAGTAATGCCCCATATATATAGGTAAGCTACCCATAAAATGAGAGGATCTAACTCTAAGATCAGTATGTGACCTTCTTCACCTTCCTCCTTGAAAGGAAATTAATGTTTTACGGCTATAATAAATGAATAGAACATAGCGAAGTACATGAGGCAATTGCAAGAGTTTACTTTGAGTTTCTTATATACTCCACCCGAGCTCTAATATATAAGCAAAACACTACTCAATACTCATATTTGGTGATATCAAATATAATAAGTACATTTCATTACTTTCTTAAAAAAAAAAAAAATACATTTCATTAGAGCATCTCCAACACTAGCATTGTAATTTTGTTCTTGGTTACATTTTTGTGAGTCCAAACGTGAGAGGTAGGATTTCAAAAAATCAATCCATTTTTCACTCCAACGGAAAATTTTCATTTTCTTGTTCTATTTAAGTGGGCCCAATTCCCCCAATATTATTTCACATGCGGTTTCACTCCTTCCCATGCATCTCTCTTCTCTTTGATTTTTCTGACACATTTTAGTTAGAACGTTGTTCTTGATGCGCAACCGTTCTCCAGGGGTGGCTGACAGGTAGATCTTCTCCAATGTTAAAGAATCATTTTGGTGTGTTCTTGCTTTTGTAGAACAAATGCTAGAACAATGTTTGATATTCTCAAGTTAATTTTTGTGGGCCACTAATTACCACACATAGGATTTAAGAACACTCCCTCATTTTCACTACAATTGCATTTAAGTTCTTAATTTGTTTTATACGGCGTCCACCATGAACTTCACATATATTTTCTTTTTCTTTCCTCTTTTATCTCTCCTTGTTGTTTGTTTTGTCTCACATAGCACCTGCAAGAACATGTTCCCCTAGAAGAACGGTTCTCCAACCTGTCTTCCAGGTCATTTTCCTCCAATACCTAGAACAAAATTTTGTATTCTTGTGTTATAAGAACAGTGTGTAGAACCGGTGTGTAGAACCAGCGTTGCTGGTACTCTTACTTTTACTCTATTGAATATTGTCATTTCTAAAATACACATGATTTCAAATTCCTATGGATCCGTTCTTATAAATCACACTTTCGAAAATACACTTATTTTTAATGGGATGAAGAAGATAAATTGCACTTAATCAAATTTCTTAACTCTCTTAAATCTTCTTAACTTTTCTCTCTTAATTAAGTCTTCATTATATATGTCCACCAAGTTTCACAATTTCTTAACATATATACTAGTATATATCACGTTACCTTACCTTGACACATTTTTCTTAAAATAGTTTTCATCAACCTAAAATTTTGATAATTCTACACCAATACTAGCATATAGCTTTTTAATATGTGTATTAAAACTAGAAAATCATCAACACAATTGGGGTTGTGAAATGTAATTGTGATGCTCTATTTTTTGGCCAAGAAGCTAAGACGTGAATTGGGGTTTGTTTTGGCATCCATCTTGGAAGCTTGGGGGATATTCTTATTGCTATTCAATGAAGTGCAGATACGGGGCTTGTCAAAGTGGTGTTTGAGCTTGAAACTAAAACTGTTATTGATAGTGTTAATAGCTAAATCGCGGTCCAATTAAATCAGACCACATCATCCAATAAGTTGACATCATGAACGAAAAGTAACGGTTTTTTTAATTTGCAATCCTAACAAAAAGGTATTCATAGACTAAAATAAAAAATAAAATAAAAACCGTAATTTTAACTGAATTTTTATTATGGAACACACATTCAATTTTTGTGGCATGTCTTGTTGAAATTTTATATCTCTCTACTAGTAAGTTGCCTTTCATATCTACGCTGCGGTAAGCTGCTTTTTTTTTTCTTTCTTTCTTCTTCACTTTCTGTTTTTGCTCTTTCCAACTGTAGGCTAAAACAAACTGCCGTGCAGTTGGGCTATTTGTACACCGCACCACAATCCGGGCAGCTGCACCAAAAAACACCTACCTAGATAAACAATCCCTAGAATTCCAACACCATTTGAAGAACATAAAAGCACCAATTTCCAATCTATTACGACACCAACACCAAGATAAGGTCTTAACCGCATCAAAAATCTCCCCCACATCCTTTTTAGCCCCTTTGAAAATCCTATCATTCCTCTCAAGCCAAATAATCAAAATGGTAGCATGCCAAATCAACAACAAACCTTTCCTCATTTTTTTAGAACTAACCTCATTAAACCAACAATCAAGATGAGTAGTCAAAGATGGAGGAGTAATAAAATTCAAATTCACCCAATTAAGCACCATAACCCACAATTTTGCCACAAACTCACAATGAATAAAAAGATGGATTGCCGACTCGTCCATCCTACCACAAAGGACACAAAGCCGCTCCTCCCCCCCTCCACCCAACACCCTCCAACGCAAGATTAACCCGAGTCGAAATACGGTCTTGAAGGAGAGTCCAAGAGAACGCCAGAACCTTCAAGGGAGCCGAACTCTTCCAAATATCATTGAACACCCTTTTATCCCCTTCTCCAATCACCATCTCATTCACTCGCAACCTTTCAAGTAAAGAGTAACAAGACTTTACCGATAAACAAGCTTCCACACCCAAGAATCACAATCCCCAATCACTTCAAAAGCGCCTAAACAAAGTAACAAATCATTCACGAGACCTATTTCCCACACAAACAAGTTACGCCTCCACAACAAACTCCACTCTCCAACACCATCCCTCGCCGCCCACATCTCACCGACAAGCGCCTCCTTTTGAATTGACAAAGAATAAAGGCGCGGGAAAGCGACTCGAAGGGGATCTTCCATTTATATACGGCACTCTTGATTATGTGTTTGTCTTGAACATCGATTTTGTTTTTCATAAATTTTGTTGTTCAGTTTTATGTTTAATGGGTTCTCATGAATTTTTATTGTAAAAAAAAGTTTAATAAAATAGTTTTAAAATCAGGAGAATGTTTTAGTTTTAAAATTCCTCCTCACTCTCGTTAACCAAATATAAATTTAACTAAAATTCCTCCTATCCTTTTTTTTTGAACCAAATAGATCTTAAGATTCTCTCGACTTGTGTGATAAAATATTATACATCGACATCCAATCACAACTGTTCAATTTACCATATCATGTTTTACGATTAAAACAAAAAAGAAGTTATATAATTATTTCACTTTGTTTTTTTAGTTTAGAGATCCAAAATCATGAATAACAAGGCATAAAAAAGTATATAACATTTATAATCAAAAAATCATTTTTTATAGGGTTAATTAAGTTTTTAATCCCTATAAATATTCACAGTTTTGTTTTTAGTCCCTACACAATAAAATCACACTTTTTAGTCCCTGTGACATTTTCCTTAAGCATTTTAGGGACCAAAAATGATGATGGAGATTTTTGACAGGGACTAAAAATGATGATGGAGAATTTTAAGGACTAAAAATTTTGCTAAAAAATTTTATAGGGACTAAAAAATGTGATTTTATTTTGTAGGGACTAAAAACAAAACTGTGAATATTTATAGGGACTAAAAACTTAATTAATCTTTTTTTATATTTTCAAGAGTTTGACTACATAAATTTCATGATATTTTTTCCTATATTTGTTTCCTCAACGGGTGTTTCAAAAACATTTGTTACCATTTTTCTGATTTTAAAACCCGCCCCCACCCACTTTTTTCTTGTAGTCACCTATTGGATAAATTTAACGTGCAAGAGCTCAAACACTTTCTTCATTCATTGAAGGGATTCAAATCATTCTTCTGTTATTGGACTTTCAATAACATCTTCAGCCACCTTGACAGATTGATTTGTCTCCACGTAACTTTTGCCTACAATTCTGAAGAAACTTTCGGTAATCAATAAATGTGGAGTATAAAGCAGACCAATCTCTACCGACGGCAGCTACAGGCCACAGCCAACAAACTTATTTCTCTTTTCTTAGAATAAAACAATGCACAACAGAGATTTGATTGCCGACAGTTTTTGTGAGGTGTTGTGAATTTCTTATTTTAATCATCAGAGCAGGACTTTGAGCATTATATTTTCAAGATTGCTTATAGTCTTGAATAGATAAATTATAAAACACGGTTCCAGGTTGTGAATGAGTGAGTTGCTTAAATAAAAGGTTGTTTGGTAGGTAAGAGTATTCATCAACTATTTCAATTCAATGCAAAAAGGGAGACAATCCCATAACTAGAGAGGACACCACAACATGGTTACGTAGGAATATATTCCTAAGCATTCATTATTCAAGCTCATCCAACACCGTTGTTCAAAAAAAAAAAAAAAAACTCATCCAACACCAATCCAAAGGTTTACACTTTTTTTTCTCTTTTTGGTATACATCTCGCACATTTATAAATCTCAGGAATGTCTAGAACTACAATTTTACATGGTTAAGCATTCATACTTCATAGTACATGATTGTAAATTCAGTGAGTTTGACAAAATCACAATGACATAGTTTTATTGAAGCTCCCAAATACATATTTTGCCAAAATCAGAGTGATATATCGTGATTTTGTCAAACTCACCAATAAACTAAACATAGTCAAAATATTTATTGGGTTGGAAAATAGAAAACCAGGATGAAGTATGACTCCTTGCCCAAACATAAGCACCTTCCAAGCTACAGCTTCAAGAACAACTACAGAAGAATGCAGTAGCTAGCAAAATGCTTCCTTCTTGGTGTACTTCTGCTCCAAGTCTACCATAGGTGCTCCATAATATAATATAAGAAACTGGAACAAGCATATATATGAATAAAATGCGGACAGGAAGTGTCCGCAAACTTACAAGTATTTCCCCCCAGCTAAAACTACAAAAGTTAGCAATTCAAACACAAATACAAAAACAACAGAACTGATATGTTGTTTTTCTATCTATATCAGAGCATAAAGTTGATGATTTGCCAGGCAAAACAAATCTGATAATACTACTGTCAACCATATTTCGTCAATTTGACTGCACAGTATCAAAGCTCTGGATCCAAGGATACACAACATCATACATCACATGCAAAATTTAAATAAGTTTACTATACAACAAGGGACATGTTACATAATTTATGTGACTTGAGCCAAGAATTTTCGTTAATTTGTTGTAGCAGCCTACCATGATTTCAGTGGTCTATCTTGGCAAATCGGCCCTTAACTCTTGTCCTGCTCTCCGCCCGAACTTTACGTGATTCATACCTTATATGCTTGTCATATCTGTTGTTTTTCATGTAGATACATGGGATGGTTATGAATTTATTTAAACAATCATCAAGATCTTAAATGTGCATGCACCTAGCTCATTGATCAACAATCCAACAATCATTTAAAAATTGCAAAGAGATGAAAATCCATGATCAATTACAGAACCACGGTTCGCAGTAAATGGAACAGGAAAATAACAGAAGTTTTTGAGAAAAAACTACATTGAACTTCTTCGATTTTCAAAATTGAGAAAACTATGCTGCATAGTATTATTTTTTTCCTTGATATCTCTCAAATAAAATATATCAAAAGGAAAATCCAATGAAAATATCCATTGATCAAGCCATATTACTTGGGAGTCATCATTGATAATATAAGAAAAAATACTCGACTCAGGTTATGAGTAGATTAAATGAAAGATCATACAAAAAATGTGTTCATATATTCAATGTCTTGAAGTTTTGAGTTCAGATCTGGAGTTACGATCACATACCTTCTTGTTTTCTTCTTTTGCTTGTACCGTAATAATGCAGAATCCCTTTCTTGACTTGCTAACTCATATGGAGGAGGAACAGCTTTAGAAGTAGTTGACAAGGTTTCAGACTTGACATACTCTGAAGGCGTCCCTCCGTTGTTACAATGGTTGAGAGGTTCTGAAGGCGTCCCTCCGTTGTTACAATGGGTATGAGGCTCCCCAACAGAAGATACAGAATGTTTAACTGAAATTTCTTCGGTGTGAGCTTTGAATGATGTATCAACAGGAACAACTTGATACATAGGCTCGCTACTTTCTCTGAGCCACTGAAATGATAACATTACTAAGAGTAGTAAATATATGTATTATTTTCAATAGAACACAGAAATCAGAATAACAACCACCTGGCTCATCTTATATCAATATCATAGCAAGTTCGTTTACCAAAAAGAGTGAAGATAGGAGCAATCAAAAAAGAGGGAAAAATAAACAAGGTGCATTGAATCAAGAGAATCAGAGATGCAAAAACAAGGCATCATCTGTGACTTATACATACACACAAATAAACATTACAAGGTTGAAAATGGTCTTAAAACAAGAAATCCATTATCAGGAATGAGGATTGACAACACAGTACAAAAACAAATGAATAGAAGCTTTACCTCATTTGAAGGAACAATATCAGCCTTTACATCACAATCAAAACTTGTAGATAAATTTGCCGGTGGTATATACTCTTCAGGATCATAGGGCTCAGACTTTGTCATCTCACGAAGCTGATTTAAAATCTCTTCTCTGTGTCTACCACAAGCAGCCTTACGATTCTGTTTCAATAACAACAATACCAGAACATGTTAAAATTGCAGCAATACACACATAATTTCAATTTGTTCAACTCAAGTGGTTAAAGGGTTTTTAGTAAAGATCAAATCGATCAGAATCACCCAAGATCAACCCATGAATGGAAACACCCCTTGGCCAGATATTAATTACTTAGAGCCGAAATCCAAATTACTAGAGTTGTTTCCCCTAAGAATTAAAACAAGAAAATATACACAGAATTTCAATACGTTCTTTTACATTTACCTCCAAATAATCCAAAAACAAAAAATCCAAAAAACTAATCATGTTTTCACTCTCAATTTAGCACTAATCCCATCATGCCTAGTTTACAATCAAGACCTGAACAAATAAATAATCCCTTTTGAGCACACAAAATAAACTAATCAATTATCCTAAAAAGACAAAATGAATTTTATTACATAATTTAAATATATTGGCATCCAAATAAAGGGCAGAATAAAAATGAACACAACACACACAGAAAGAGAGAGATTATCCATCAATTATACCTTAGGCAAAGGAGGAACCTCCATAGCACGATAGTTATGAGAAGAAGGAGAAGAAGAAATAAGATCATCAAGACTAACAAAAGAAGGAGCATCCCAAACAAACATATCAGAAAGCCCTTCAATCTCATACCCAACAAACCCATCTCCTACACTTTCCTGAGGCAAAAGCAACGATTTTTTTCCAATATCCTGCAAACCCAGAATCGACAAAAGCTCAGTAACAGAAGGGCACCCTGTAAAACCCTCAAGAGACCTTCGTTCATGAGGTGAAGATAGTGAAAGGTTGTGATTTTCCCAGTCACAGTTTTGACAGAAAACAGAGGATTCTGTAGAACAGAGTATAGTAGCAGGTGAATCATCGCATGAATCACAGATTAAGGAGCGTGTGTGCTTTGAGAAGAGTTGATTTGTGGAGTGAACTTCACGATCACAAGAGAAACAGAGTTTGGCTGAATCTGCTCTGCAGTATATAACTGCGTTTGAATGGCCACAATAATCACAGGGTCGAACTAGTTTGTGTGAAGGGTTAGGGTTAGGGTTTCTAGGAGAACCACCCATGGTGTGGTTTAAGAGAGAGATGAGAGAAAATGTGAGGAGAAAAGGTTAGGTGGAATGAGGATATGGTTTGAAGAGAGTGGCAAAAGAGGATTTGGCATGTGACTCATTTCTTGGAGGGCAAGCACAAGTTGTTGGAGTGAAGATAATGGAATTGACATTTTTGTTGTCATTGGGAAATGCTTTGACTTTTAAGTGATGTTAGAAACTTATAATTTCATATTTTGTCTTTGTTTTTTTAGGAAAATTTGATTTTCTTAAGAAGTTTTTTTTTTTTTATCAAGAAGATTGAAATTAAGTAATAAATATGCAGAAAATATCAATATTACATTAATAGAGTGTAAGCAGTCCTCGTGACAGTTGATAAGGACAATGCATAATATATGTAAAGTTTGGGATTCCAATCTCGACCACACAAAAAAAAAAAATAGTGTAAGCAGAATTAGATTCTTGGGAATGGACAAAATATAGTTAAGAGAGAATACGCCGCTAAAAATTATAAAAAATAAAAAAATAAAAAAAAAATCACAAGAAGATTGCTCATCGACAAAATTGATGAATATTTTGCACAAATAAGATATAGTTATAAAAAACAATGCAAAAGTACTATAAAAATTATGTGAAATTCATGAACAACATAATGTGTCAAAAGAATTACAACATTTATTATTTATAAATTATAATAAAAATATTAACTTATAACTGTTGTTGAGGCAAAATCCCTAATTAATTTTAAAGATAATAAACTTTAATGATTAAGGATTAAATGGACTTTGATTAATTCCTTGGTATTTAACTTGTGCTCTTGAGTGTTTTCACTAAGACAGGAACAAGGTTTGAATCATACCAAGATGCATAAAATCAAAGGACATTGAATCCATGAACTAATTCTGAAGTTCAGAAAATTAGTTCAGAATGTTGATCAGAACGTTCTGATGAGAGCTCAGAAGGTTGTTCAGAAGCAACTCTGTTCAGAAGCAACTCTGTTCAGAAGCAACCCAGTTCAGAAGGTTGTTCAGAAGCAACTCTGTTCAGAAGCAACTCTGTTCAGAAGCAACCCAGTTCAGAAGGTTGTTCAGAAGCAACTCTGTTCAGAAGCAACTATGTTCAGAAGCAACCCAGTTCAGAAGGTTGTTCAGAAGCAACTCTGTTCAGAAGCAACCCAGTTCAGAAGGTTGTTCAGAAGCAAACAAGTTCAGAAGCAACCTAGTTCAGAAGGTTGTTCAGAAGCAACCAGTTCAGAAGCAACCTAGTTCAGAAGGTTGTTCAGAAGCAACCAGTTCAGAAGCAACCTAGTTCAGAAGGTTGTTCAGAAGCAACCAAGTTCAGAAGGTTGTTCTTATACAAGCCAAGAATCTCAAGAACTGTGATCAAGGTCATGCAAGGCACATGTGACATGAATATATGTCCAGGAAAGTACATTTGCATGGATCAATCAAGCAATAAAGGCATATACAAGAGTTATGTCAAAGAAGGCATTCAATGTTCATTTAAGACTATGAACATTGATGTACTAGGAATATTTCACAAAGGAATATCATCCTAGATGTTATCATCACTGCTCTTCATTATTGTTTCACTATTAGGATTTGATTACATCAAATGATAGTCTTACAAATCAGCCTAAGTGAAACAGATGGAACATTCTGATGATCAGAATGTTCAAGCTCAGCTCATGCTTACTTTATGAACAGTATAGTAGGTGAAAAGCAAAAAGCAAAAGCAAAGCAAATCTGTCATCTTCAACAAGAGATAGACACGTCTGAGAGTTGGTACTGAACAAGGACAACACAATCTCTCAAAGCATGGGCATGAAGATACAGAATCCCACTAAATCCTCCTGCACCGGTTCCAAGACAAAACCTGGGAAAGGAACATTCTGATGTATGAAGAAAAGTCCATACATTGGTTATTGTCCAGAAATTCATATGGAAAGCATATGGATAGCCCAGAACTTCATGTGTTCATTCATACATGATGAACCCAGATGAAGAACATGATGAACCCAGATGAAGATCATCATGAACACAACAACATTCTGATGTTCATCAGAGATCAGAATGTTTGCCCAGAATTTCAAGTTTAAGCTTGTGGGACCCAGGACACATGGCATAACACCATTGGACACCCTACAACGGCTATATGAGCCCAAAGACTCTATAAATAGAGGGCTTGGCCTTAGCAAAACTTGCACCATTGCAAAGCATACAAGAAAACAACAAAGATTGTTTGAAGCTCTTGCAAATTGAAATTGATCAATCTCTAAGTCCTTCATCAACTTAGTGCAAATCAATACTCTTGTTATCTGAAGGATAACCTCTTCTTCTTCTTCCACTGTTTGTTTTACAAACATCCAACTTCCACACAAATTGTAACAAAGTCTCATCTAGCTTTTAGAGGTCCTAAAGTGTTAGGTTGAGCAAAGGTTGTAAAAGTCTAAGTGGGTAACTTAGCAAGAAGAAAAGAAACATAGTCTCATCTAGCTTTTAGAGGTCCTAAAGTGTTAGGTTGAGCAAAGGTTGTAAAAGTCTAAGTGGGTAACTTAGCAAGAAGAAAAGAAACAAATCTCATCTAGCTTTAGGGGTACTAAAGTGTTAGTTTGAGATGAGTTTGTAAAAGTCTAAGTGGTTAACTTAGCAAGAAGGTGCAAGCCTGCTGAGGCTTAGAGAATACAGGATTGTAATTGTTCAGGTGAACGAAGATTGTATGGTGCAGGACTTGAGAGGTTATCTCAAGCATCATAGTGGAAACTCTCACAAGATTGTGAGGAGTGGACTAGCCCACATTGGGTGAACCACTATAATTCTCTGTGTGTTCTTTCTCTCTTCCCTATACTCTTTAATTACAGTATACACAACACACACTTACACATTTACTTTATTAAACTGTTTATGTGTATGAACTTCAGAACGTTCTGAAGTCAGAATATTAACTTAACTATTCCAAGTAAACTACTTGAGAATCACTTTTAAGTTTCAGGTTAATTTTTAAAGGGTCACAATTCAAACCCCCCCTTCCTTGTGACTATTTTATCTACTTCAACTGTAAACTACTGAAATAAGCTTAAATATATTTTTATGTATTTTTTAAAAGAATAAATTAGAATTAACTAGTTTTCCTTTTCCCCTGGAAAAACAATTAGTTTTCCCTATAAAAAATGAGTTCATTAGTTTTGAAAATATTATTTACCTGCTTGTAACTACATATGATAGCCTACACGTTAATCTATTAAATGACCTAAATAACTTGTGTTAATAGTGTTTTTTCTCATATAAAATAGGTCATTTATGATTTACCCTTTAGAATTTTTTTTGGATTTAGATACCCCTTATTGCATCGTCTTCTAAAGAGCTTTTAAAGTTTGCTAAAGCATCAACGTATTAGTTGAATTCGATGTAGAAGTGTTTCACCACTACCTCTTAATTGAGATTAATCAATCTACGAATACAATCTATCAACAACCTGCCAACCGAACTCTCATTCTCATGTGATGATATAATTAGCAACAACTAAGAAATCCGCCTTCACCTCGACTACTCAAAGCCCCATCCTTCTCGCATATCATAGACCTTCGAATACTAACCCTCTTAAAGTTTAGCCATGCACAATACTTACCAATATCTTAAATAAAATCACCCAATCATTTTTTTTAACAAGATTCGTCTATATTCAGTTTAACTCACCCTTTTAAAAGAGGTTGAACCAGGGAATCCATTTGAGCACTTTATGAATTTCTTTAAAGCAAATTGATCCTTTGATTTTTTTTATTTTTTATTATTATCTGGGAGATAATTTAATAGTATGTTATTAGCATCAGCCAAATACAAAACTACAAAGAGTGATTGAACTTAACTGGGATTTGGGGAAAGGGATTAAAATTTAGAGGACAACTAGTCAAATAATCAAACGCATATATTTCGTTTTTTAGACTGGAGACGAAGTCTAAGCGGACAACGGATATTTAAGCTTGTGGGCCATATATTAGACAAAAAGCCAAATGGACGTTTTAACCGAACTTGCTGGAAACAAAGTATGGGCCCCACTTCACTGTTACAAGTTGCAACTAAACAACGGTTGAAAATAGCTTATTCAAAAACAGCTTATTCAAAACAACTTATTTTATGAAAATATCTTATTTAAAAAAAAACAGCTTATTCAAAACAACTTATTTGATAAACAACTTATTTTATGAAAATACCTTATTTAAAAAAAAAAAGAAGCTTATTTTATGAAAATACCTTATTCAAAACAGCTTATTTTATGAAAATACCTTATTTAAAAAAAAAAACAGCTTATTCAAAACAACTTATTTGATAAACAACTTATTTTATGAATAACAACTTATTCAAAACAACTTATTTTATGCAAAACACCTTATTTAAAAAAAAAAACAGCTTACTTTATGAAAAACAACTTATTTTTGAAAACAACTTATTCAAAACAGCTTATTTTATTAAAAACAGCTTAAAAAGCTTATTTTATTAAAAATAGCTTGTTACGATCTCTTTTTAAAAACAACTTAATCAAAACAGTTTGTTTTATGCAAAACAGCTTTTTTTATGCAGAACAACTTATTTTTAAAAATAGCTTATTTTATGCAAAACACCTTATTTTAAAAAACAGTTTATTTTATGAAAACAACTTATTTTAAAAAAACAGCTTATTTTAAAACAACTTATTTTATTCAAAACATGTTTTGAATAAGTTGTTTTTTGAAAATAAGCTGTTTTTAAAATAAGGTGTTTTTCATAAAATAAGTTGTTTTTCAAATAAGCTGTTTTTTTTTAATTAAGTTTTTTTTAAAAAAATAAGTTGTTTTTAAAAATAAGGTGTTTTGCATAAAATAAGCTTTTTTGAATAAGTTGTTTTTTAAAATAAGCTATTTTGCATAAAATTAGGTGTTTTGAATAAGTTTTTTTTTTTAAAATAAGCTGTTTTGAATAAGTTGTTTTTTAAAATAAGCTATTTTAAATAAGTTGTTTTTTTTGGAAAGATCCAACAAAGAGTTCAAGTGGTGTCCTTAAAAAAAAAAAAAAACAGTTCAAGTGGTTTGGTTCGGTTCAAGATGGTTCGGTTATGGTTCAAGAACTGTTAATAAATTAACGCTTCGTGCGGTGCGGTGCGGTTCGGTTCATGATTCTTTTTGCCCACCCCTAAAACAACCTGATCATTTTCACATTTTTTCCCGGAAAAATGGCTTTCACAAATTTTAATGTGATTTTTGTGGAGAAAATGTGACAAATTAAACATCGCTACTCTTTTCACCTTAAAAACGAGTTGCAGTTCAAAAAACAAATCAAAGAAGGTTATAGAATCACAGTCATAATATTTTTTAGAGCAATTGGTGTCTTAAGTATAATTTTTTTTATTTAAAGATCTTAAGTACAATTGTTAAGAATTTAGAAAAGAAAATAATTGATAAATTTCATATAGAAGTATTTCTTTCAAAGTCTTAATGTATTAAATGCATTAATTTTTAGATATTTTTGTTTCTTTGAACTTCTTAAGACACATCATGCATGTGACTGTTATTGATTTTTTTTTTTTTTTTTAAACAGAACATCCATTTAATTTTATTTTTTTTATAGAAATATACATGTTATGTTATGCACTTTTTTTTTTTTTTTTTACAGAAATATGTTATTCATGTTTATACCCTATAATTTCATCAAAACAGTATTTAATTATTATTATTATTGTCGTTTATATGTTTGTCCGCTTGTTTGCGTGTAAATTACGAACATTTTTCATGAAATTTCGGTTTTGATTAAAACAATATGTGTGGATTTTGGAACTTGCAAATTGTACAAATCATGGTTTTTTTTATGATCCAATATAGTAAATATATAATATAAATTTTTATCTTTTTTAGTTACATCAACCATAACATTCTATATACAAATTTATTTAAGAGTATAATGAAAAAATCAATATAAAAAACCAATATAAATGCTATCCATTTTATATATTGTTATAGATGTTTTTTTGTTGCGTTAAACCTCCGATTCTTAGTGCAAAAGGATCATGGAGTTCACACGGAAATAAAAAATTAATTAACCCACAAATCTGAAAAATTCATACTTGGTACTTGGTAGAGTTTATTAAGCACCGCATATATTGTTATACATATTGAAAACTTCAAAATTTTAAGTTTTTGACAAAAAAAACTTTTACTATTGATAATTTTTAGAATTTCCTTTTCATCAAATAATTACATAACGCGAATTTGTTGTAATCAATAAAAAAAAAGTACTCATACTTCCTTAAAAAAAAAAAAAAATACCCATACACAATTAAAATGATGAATTCTTATTTTATTTAGAAGTCTGTTCTGTATCGAAGATATTAATTGATGGTGGGATGTCATTATGCCATCTTTTAAGCTTTGTTTGGATGATAAAGGAAAGTTGAAGGAAAGAAAGTAAAAGGAATGATTGTTAGAGGAAAGAAAGTGAATAGAAAGTGGGTGGAAAGTGAGATGATTTTTTAGTTGTTTGGTATTAGTGAAAGTGAAAGGAAAGAAAGATTTATATTTAATAAAATGACTGAAATATCCCAATAAGAAGGTGATACATACAAGTGATTTAAGATTGTAATTTTATTAATAGTATAAATCTATACAATTGCACATTTATTTTATTTCGATAGAATACAACGGCAAGAATTTACTTCATTACATAGTATATTTTAATTTTAATTTAATATATTTTAATGTCACATTGAAAAGCATATGCATTTGTGGGTCTATTATGTAATTTTCCTCTAAAGAGTGTTTTCTCTATGCTTTCCATTGTGTATAGAGGCATAAACATTTTTTGTGTGGGACCTAACCCATCAGTATCCTTCCTCACCTTTTTAAGGTTGTTCCAAACTATGGAAAGATTGCTCATCCTTCTACTTTCTATCCTTACTCAATCTTTCCTTCAACTATCACCCAAAACAAACAAGCCCTTAAGAATAGAAGGGGAAATATTACCTCAGCAGCTGATTAAATACTATAGTATTATAGTTTCTTGGACAAAAAAAAAAAAAAACTTGTCAACAGAAAAATATTACTTTCATATTCCTATTGATGGGATTCACATACCGATTTCTAGAAAGAATTAGTTCTAACTACTTGTACAATAGCGTCCTCTCATGTTTCAATTTTTATGTTCAATATAAACCTCTAATCTAATATGCTGAACTTGTATGTTTAAAAATTGAGATAAAGAGATTGAATATCCTAGAGACTAAAAACTTGACCCCTAACTTTTTTTCAACACGCCATGATTCTGTCCCAAAAAAATACAAACCACTCCTCGAAAAAAATTAGGGTTAATAGTGTTTTTCACCCCTGTAATATATGTCATTTCCGGTTTTCACCTCTACAAAATTTTCGGTTTGATTTGCATCCTCGTAAAGTATTTTTTCGGAAAAACACCCTTAATAGGCCATTCAAAAACCAAAATTTTTTGAAAAAAATTCTGAAAATGGCCTATTAAGGGTGTTTTTCGGAAGAATTTTTTTTTACAAGAACTAAAATCAAACCGAAAATTTTATAGGGGAAAACCAAAAATAACATATATTACAGAGTGAAAAACACTATTAACTCAAAAAATTACAATCAATTTCATTCCATATTTCGGCTTAATTTTTAAACAGATCTTTCGGAAGATCCAATTGAAAACTGCATGCCTTATGATAACATTTAAATACTTTTTGATTGCAAGATTATACAACTAACAAGGTCTTTATCATAATTTGGGTCCATATACTTAAGTCTTAAAATTTTGGATGAATTTGTGGTGGTATTATTATCACTTGAGTGGTTTCCTCTTTCTCCAAATTGTCGATCTACATCAGTTTAAGCTTCCACAGAAAGCTTAGCGGTGGTATCACATCTCGGTTAGACATTGTGAGGGAGCGAGAGTTGTTCTTGGTGGTGGACTACGAACACAAAGATCCTGACACTTAATTGAGAGATGTTAATGTGTCAAGTGTGAGTTAAAATTTTATATTGTATGCAATAGTAGATGTGAGAAACATTTAAGTGAGATGATTCATATACATAATGCCTTCAGACTTTGAAAGAATATGTGATGTTAATCTCACTTTTGTTATTTTGTTCTTAGCCTAATGTGATAATATAATCCAGTTTAGGCTCTTTGCCTAATGTGATGAGTTGTTTCGTTAGTTTTGAGTGTCATTTGTTTAATTTTTCATCTTAAATTTTAGTTTTTGAATGTCATTCGCTTTCATGAAGAAGAAAAAAATTCAACCTTTATCATTTAAAATTCCTTCATTTTTGTTATTTTATGGGATCTTGCAATAGAAAAATGTAGATGTATTTTGATGAGTTAACAAAATACATATTTAAGGTTGGATCTAACCCATTTGTGTTGGTCAGGGACTTTCGAGTGTGCTACTTTTAAGGTGTTTTCATGAAAACACAATGAATAAGTTGGATCTAACCCATTTGTATTGGTCAGGGACTTTGGAGTGTGTTACTTTTAAAGTTGAATCTTCTATTAAAAATTTATCAGTAATACATAATTTAATTTCTCTACTCTCATTGGTATATCCAATTTCATCTCTTGTTGAAAGAATGCATTCATCAAGCTTTTTAAATACAATTTGTTGAGTTTGATTGGTTGAAGAACGTAGACTCATGTTTATTGTAAGCGTCAATACTTGGCAATGATTTTACAAATTGGATGAGTTGATGGAAACTGCTAGTGTGTCTTGCCTACTTGCTTTCCTTATCACTGACAAAAAAAATTCTTAAATCGCTGCCCAAAACTATTGATATAGCACCGAAACATTTCTCCATATTGTCAACACCATTCATTGTAAGAAATTATATTGTGCATTGGTCGATCAAAAAGCTCAAATCAGTAACGATTCATCATTGGTGTTTCGTCCCAACTACTTAATTTGGTTTTTATGAAGAAAGCAACCTTGTTACTATTTTTTTCCTTTTCGAAACCACGTATCAATGATGCTTCATTGATTTGCAATGGAATATTGAAGGATGAACTGGTTGTACGAACACATAGAAGTAACATGTATACTATGACCTTAGAATTTTTTTTTTGTCAAAGTGATAATAGATTAGAGCCTCTTAAGCATGTGGATAGTAATTCAATTTCTGTCTCATGCGTATGAAAAATATTTGGATGAGATGAGAGAACTCACCTTATGTGTCCTACAGATTTCCGAACCAAGATTAATCATTGCTAAACGGTGGTGTAAACTCGTACCAATTTCATAATAACTCAATAAAATATCAAATATAAAGTTAGTTAGCAAATTTAATTGATACATTTAATTAGTATATCTAAAAAAACATTAAAAATCAATATTTATAAATAATGATAATAATAATAATATTTGAAAATTGATAATTTCTGCAAGCATTTAGAAATTAAGCCAAAATATGGTATGAAACTGGTTGTAATTTTTTGGGTTAATAGTATTTTTCACCCATGTAATATATGTCATTTCCAATTTTTACCTCTATAAAACTTTCGGTTTGATTTGCATCATCGTAAAGTTTTTTTTTCTTTCCGAAAAACACCCTTAATAAGCCATTCAAAAACCAAAATTTCTTAAAAAAATTCTGAAAAAGGCCTATTAAGGGTGTTTTCCGGAAGAATTTTTTTTTTACAAGGACTAAAATCAAACCGAAAATTTTATAGGAAGAAAACCGAAAATGACATATATTACAGAGATAAAAAACACTATTAACCCAAAAAATTACAACCAGTTTCATACCATATTTCGGCTTAATTTTTAAACAGATCTTTCTGAAGATCCTATTGAAAACTGCATGCCTTATGATAACATTTAAATACTTTTTGATTGCAAGATTATACAACTAACAAGGTCTTTATCATAATTTGGGTCCATTTAGTTTCTAATCCAGGACAGTTTCTCAATTAAACTAAATTTAATTTGACTATTAGTCAAATACTATAATAATTTTCAAATAAAAAGTCAAATACTCTAATAGTCGGTCTAAACTTTAATGGCATCGCATTAGCATTTCAAATGGTAAGGTATTAACCTTACAAATCTGTAGAGAAGACACCGTTAAAAGAGTTTTCCATGATAGAATTTGTTTAGGATGAAAATCCACAAGTTCCTCCTTCATGGATAGCGATTTTTATCAATTCACCCTCTTCTCATAGTGTTTGAACCAGGCCCCCATGGTATCCTTGTACATATTTGTCCACCGTTAATCTAATGAGGTTCCACTAAGCCAACCCATTTCGATATGATATGCTCGGTGTCATTAAACATTGACGTGATACATTTAATGCCACCAGCAAAATCATACATATAGAGGGGGGATTTTCCCCCCTAAAAATATACACTTCCAAACAAATATGCCATCGAATGTTGGGG
This sequence comes from Medicago truncatula, assembly GCF_003473485.1. Classification (NCBI taxonomy): domain Eukaryota; kingdom Viridiplantae; phylum Streptophyta; class Magnoliopsida; order Fabales; family Fabaceae; genus Medicago; species Medicago truncatula. The sequence continues at coordinate 51,008,972 of NC_053048.1, forward strand.
GCCGAATGAGCTGGAATTATATAGCAACTCACGGTTTGTGGCATGCAACACCCTTATTGAACTTGTTGAGGTTAGATATTACAATGTTGATATCTGATTTCACTCTGAAGACAAACTAGAAACGAATATTGACATTAATAGAAGCAAGCAAACAATGATTTCACAAAGCCAGACATGTCTTTATGCAATACTATTGGATAGCGCAACGCCTACCCATCATCCTCCAGAGTTGAAAATAGGAAAATTGCAACCTTATCTTCAAGGGCAGCCACAAGGTATGCCTTGTAATCTATAGGATAGTGCATGAGCATGCACATGAATTTGTCTTTTGCCTGTTCTCCTTCTTCTCTGTGAAGTAGCCAAGGGAAAAGCACATGAAAAATATAGCAATATATCACTCAAGTTTGTCAAACATTAAAAATACGTCTCAGAGGCAACTAAACATAACTCAATAAATGGATATATTTACAGTAATGCAAGTCAAAAATTAATCAACATACAGAGAGCTCTTCGATCTTCTAGTATAATTATATATTTTTTTTTGTAAGCATGTTTTTACAGAATTACTGTTACTGTTATGTCTTCTAAGCTTTAGCATGTTTTAGCGAAAGTTATTTGTTTATAAACTTTAGCATGTTTTAGCGAAAGTTATTTGTTTATAAAAATAGTCTGTGCACTTGACAGGTGTGTATGTCTGTGCACTTGAAAGGTGGCGAAAATCTAACTATGAAAGTAAGTTAAATGGAAAAGACTACTGGCTAGATAGAAATAATAAAATGTTTATATATACATCTTTTACTTCTCTATCATGTCAAGGAAACACTACAGGTTGTGAAGTGAGATATGGAAACAGATTGACAAAAATTGACAAGGGGCTAAGAGATAAACTACACCCTGTATATGACCTACAATAAACGAAATTAAATGATAACTGCACAAATTTGAATACCCATAAATTATATGTTAGTTGAAAATTGTAATATAGTCAGTACAAGTACTTCTTGGTACACAAAGAGCATACACAGCAACATATGAGTTGATTGGTCTGTTTCTAAATAAAACAAATCGTAACGTCATCCCTTCAAATCTTGTGCTATCTTTTGGGAGTTTTGCTTACTTGATAAATTTTACAGAGTTTTGTTGAAAATTTCAGAATTGAAGTGAAAATGTATTTATCACACGATTCCAAACACTTAAAATTATATTTCCAAATTATTATATACTAATATGCAATTCCTGTACCAGGACACAAGTACTCGTAGCCATACTGCTTTAGCAAAAGGGCAGATAAAGTTTTTGAACAAACCTGTCTTCTTTTTAGCTACAGGAGGCTGTACTACAACATGCATGGTAATAGCACCAGGGATGTCACCGATAGTTATTCTGGACTCAGCAAGCGTTTCGCTGTTTCCCAAAACTTTACCGGCATGTATAAGCTTTATATCATTAACTGACTTTGGTGTAACTGTTTTGCCTGTAAACGAAAGATTGCACTAAATGGTAAGGCAAACATGCGGTAGACAGGAGAAAATGAAAAACTATATGAGTCATTTATCTGCAATATTGACGATGCAAGTATTTTTTGGCTGAACAAGTGAGATGGGAACACTCGACTCACAAGTAGAGCTACAGAAGAACGGCGTGCATTTCTGTAACTAAAAGGATTGATATATGTAATGAGAAAAAAATGAAAACTTTTAATTGATGCTTCATGGAAATTAATAGGGCAAGGCACAACTGTTGTTATTGTCCTCAACTATGCAGCAAAAGAAATAGCTGGATACATATGAAAGTCGGTCGCCAAAAGGTAAGTATAGTATCCTCTTAAAATGAGGTCTTTATGGAGTATCTTACAACAATGATTCAATATATAAAGGAATCCGTCAAAAAAAAAAAAAAAGATTTAAGTAAAAAGGAGAAAAATAATTATCAACTGTCTACTTACATAAAACTAATGTTGGCGAAAGACTGAACTAGTGTTTTGGTGCTCAAAGGACACACCTAACATTAACTTAGTCCTCCAAAAAAATTTAACATCAAATCAATATTTCATGTGACATCAATTTTTTGAGTTGAAAAAAAATGTGACAACATCAATTTTGATCATTTTGATAGTAACTTAAATCTTTGGTGGACTATTATAATGTTACAGATTATAAGATCACCAGATTGTTGTGAAACGCATCAACAGAGAATTAAAACAATAGTTTACATAAAAAAAATGCACAAACACGCCCCAACAAGATGACTAACCTTGAGGCCACTCAGTAATTAGCTTTTGCTTAAGGGCACCCACAGTTGTAGTAGATGCTGGATAAGTATCGTGTGCTATATCGGTTCCATCATATATGCGGAATTTAAGTTCAATTCGCTCCTCTCCTTCTGCCATGATAGCCTAAGTCCACCTCTAATAAGCTTGCAGAACTGCAAAATGGTACTTTGTTGGATCAAACGATATGGTTTCACCTTGCTCACCTGCAAAAGAATTCCCATTCCATCAACTCCAATCCATGTACTTGCAATTCAATTATCAAAGGAATCTACATCAGCATGCATATAACGAAGAGTGAAATGAACAACACTAACCTGTGTGACTCTGAGGGAAATTTGGTTATTAGAAGAAGCTTGGAAAAATTGAACATCTGAATGGATGATAGGTGGTGAAGCAATCAAACCAAATGAACACTTCATATGATCCACTTACTTGTCCAAACAATCGTTACTAGAGATGTCACTGAATTGAAATCAAAATCGATTCTCAATAAACTAGCAAAACCGTATAAATCCAAATCAGAACTGATTAATATATAAGCTATAAAATTACTAAATCTTTGAATCTAGGATATTTAGCAGAAACTAAACCCTAGATTGGAACGGAAATTAAAGAATCTAAACAAATAAACAAGAACATGAGTTAAAGTGAAATTGAGCAAAGAAATGAAAAAGAAGAAGAGTTGATACCTGGTCAAGAAGCCATTAATGGAAGTGAAAGTGTTGTTGTAGTATTAAAGAAGGAGAGATCTGAGTGTGACGTGTGTACGTTTTCTTCTTCACTGCGTTTTGTTTTATTCTGTATATCTGAACAGAGAGAGAAAGATCTAACACTAAACAGTACTAGTAGAGAGATAGATAGCGGTTACTACTGAGTAAGAAAGAAAAGTCACGAGACGAGACGAGACGAGACGAGACGAAGAGTGATTTTATTCTCTGCAAACGGATCTATAAACCCAATGCTTTGCAAGCTACTCGGATTCTGCCACGTCAATGTGTGTTGCATAGTTACCTGCTTTATTATTCTTTGCGTGCGAGCTTAAGATTTTTTTTGGTTCCTCTTCATTTTGATCAATCGATTAATTTTGACTTTAATTAATCGAAATTAGCTTGTAAGTCTCTCAATGATAGAATGGTCTATCTATCAATTTACATATGTTAAGTTGGATCGTTAAAAATGTTGATGTCGGACGAGGGTAAAGATCCTTTTAATTTGATAAAATAAATGGAGTATGCATGCAATTTAGAGATGCATAGACATGTAAAATAGATAATGAGTCCTATCCCATTAACATTAATAATTTTGGATTTTTTCAAAAAAATTTTTTTGTGTCTCTATCGCTCAAAATGGAGAGAATCTTAACTCGTCGGACGATAGGTTAGTAAAGACAATTTTGTTTCTTTTAAGGAGTAAATATGGACAATTTTTTTTGCTAAAAATTGCAGTCAATTTTTTTTTCATGATCTTTTATTGATTTTTAACGGTTTCCTTCTTTCTCAATTCCTAAAAATTTGAAACTCTAATTCTTTCAATCCCCCATCGACAATCTCAAATACAAAATTTCTAATTCATAAAAGTTGTTCAAGCTCAAAGCAAAATAATGGATGGTGGTCATGTGTTTAAAGAAAGTTCTCAACGTCGAGCTTCATCTGAAACCTCCATGTTTGATGGTGAGTAAATCATATTTGATTGTTGGTGTCATAAAAGGTGTGTTATGCGAAAAGGTCAATTCACAAAAGAATCCAAGAAGACTATTCTACAACCGCCCTTCGCCAAAGGTTCACGAAAATGGGTTGGTTTTGTTCGTAAATGTTGAGATGGTGGTAATGATTTTTTCTCGTTATTGATTTATTTTGCAAGATGATGAAGATAATTGCAATTTTTCCTATGAGTTGATCAAGCTGAAGAACTATGACATATTAAAAAGAAGGGTTTTGTTAACGAGTGTCATCGGGACACTCTTTAAGCATACTAAGTTAGAAAATTATTCTTTAAACAAGTTAAATAAGTTCAATTTTCAATGCATTAAATGCATAAATTTTTATAAAAAATCTCCATTTAAGGCTCTTAAAAAGTGCCCTAGAGACACTGGTTAACATTTTTCTAAAAAGAATGACACTGGTGAAGAGCTTTGAAGGGCAAGATTGACTTCGCACGTAAAGAGAGTGTCAGTGGAGATGCTTGGGAAGCTAGATTGATGGATGAAGTTGGTCATTTAGAAAGTGAGTTGAGAGTGATTAAGTATTTGATAGGAATAAAATGTTTGTTTGATTTTTTTTAACATATTATTGTACTGTACTAGGTGTTGAAACCATCACTGACACAAGGTTGAAGATGAACAGTGTTGTTTGAAAATTATCAATTGTGTTCTTATATTCTCTTACTTATTCAATTTAGTCGTTGTTTACTTGGTTGCATTATAACCCATGACTTGAGTAATGAGTATTTAAATCATAGTATTATAGTGTCAAATTAAAACATATTCATCATTGAATTATTTCACTTACTATCAAATCGATGATTGCATAATCTAAATTGTAACTATCATTGTTCTCACCACTATCAACTTCAATATTATTTTGGTTGGAACCACCAATTTCACCCATATTTGTAATCTAAATTACTATATTCAGTGGATTAATCAAAATCAAGTGCGGCCTTCATTAATTGTAATATGAACTCTACTGCTTTTGGCCCTTCTTATTGCTGTTTTTATTTCTGGTGGCACAATTACCTTATCTTTCCCTTTTCTTGACTTGCCTATTTGACTTACATTAGCCTGAGTATCCTAAGTTGGTTGGGTTTCATGGATGACTCATGCTTCAATATCTTGAGCTGCATAGGTTTCTTAAGTATCTTGGACATCTTCAATAACCTTTAGCACCTTCATTAGTTTGAACATTTGCTTTAATGTGTTCTTTAACTGTACTGGAATTCAGACGTGTATTTTAAACATTTGCAATCGAGGAGTCTTTTACATATATTTCCTCAACGCTCGATAAATCAATTTCGACATGTCTTTCCATTTCAGATATCTCCATATTTTTCTTTCTATTCTCAATAGAATCTAGCCCTTACATACATGGAATACAAGTGGAAAGTACAATCCATCAACCCGTTTCACATATTGGCGTTTCTAATGACGAAACTTGACTAAGAGATTAATTTGATAGACGTTCACTAAATTGAATGATGTTTTAGCTATTTCGATTAATTTGACTAAAAAATTGATCGATTGGAAGTGTATTCACTCATATCTTTTATATACAAAAATAAATGTGAATTAAATATCGGCAATCTATCTTAGGTTAGCATAGAATTAGGTCTTGTGGACCATTTTAAATTACAAGTTAAATACTATGTACACATTATTATGCATTATGTTATTTATTTATTTTTGTCAATTAGTGAATGAAAAGTTTGTACTACAGTTTTATGGTATAGTATCTTCCCTTTGTTTAAATTATTTTACTTACAATTTTATCATATTTCACCTTAACAAATAATTCAATTTAATCCTAATATTAATTTCCAATCAAATCAAATTGGATCAAAACCTAATTTAAATTTTAAAAATCAAATTGAATCCTTAAACCAATCTAAATAAATCAAATTTAAAGTAAACAGTAGTCAATTTTGAATTAGAAATGAGTAGTGAAAATAAAAACAATAATAGCAAATGATAGAATTTTGCCCATAAACTTCAATATATTTTCATCATGAGCAGAGGCGGATCCAGAGAGTTGATATTGGTGTGACAAAATTTGCAAAGTAACTATATATATTAACAAAGTACAACTTTAACAACTTAAAAACTATAACAAAGTGGTTTGGGTGAGAGCATTTTACTATGGTGTTACAGGTTTGGTTCCCCGCAACACCATTTTTAATATTAATAATTTAAAAAAAAAAAAGATCAAAAACTGCAACTCGCCCAGAGTTGAACATATGATCTGCAAGCCAACCATCAAACGTATACCCCCTGATCATGAGTCGACTTAGATTTTCATTTGAGCAAAGTGGATGATAGATGTAGTACCTATCAAAGAAATTAGCCCTTTATGACGGGGATTCAATTTTTTTTCCCTTCTTTTATTTCAATTTTACCTTTTATTATTATTATTTGATAAAAATAAACGATATTCATTCTCATTCATTTAAATTGTTAAAGTATATCGTCATTGTGAGCTTAAGTCAGTTGATAAGGACAATGCATAGTATATGCAAGGTTTGGGGTTTGAACCTAGGACAACACCAAAAAATTGATAGAGTACATCGATATAATACAAATTTAAAGCCGTTAAAAACAGAAAAAATGAACACGTGAGCAAATTCACAATATCCATGTTAATAAAAACATAAAACGACATATATAATACGATTCCTACAAATATGACTATATTCAGGTGTCGGGAATACATGTCTCTTTGGATCAGCAATGTTGATAACGTCAAAATTATTGATTGAATCTGCACTTGTTGAAAGTTAATCTTTCTATCTCAATCAAATAAACACCACACCAAAACAGGAAATTTAAAAACACACCGTACAAAAAGAGTCGTGCAAAGACGACGAAATCACAAAAACAAACAAAATAATATTGAAAAAAAATGTGAAAATCACTTATTTAACTAAAAAAAATTACATTTTATTTAAATTGATTTATGTATAATTTTATATTTCTTTGTCTAATCCGGTCTAATATTTTTCTCTTTGTCTAATTAAATAACTTATTTTCTGATTTTGAACTCTAAACCCGCATTTAAAATGGGGGCTAAGACCAGTAGTATATAAAAAACGACCATTTAAAACTCCTTCAATTTCTCTCGTTTCACCAATTCAAGCTACCTACTTATGGCAATGATTGTTGGATTAATTTACAGCGGTACCTCTTTGGATGAACCTAGTTCAAGTTTTGCTAAGCCAAGGTATGCTTTCGTGTAATTTGCTGTGTTTTAAGTGCAAACAGTTAAATTTGTGAGTGATTAAGTCTCACATCGATTATAAATGACTAAAATATTGATATTAAAAAATATGACTCATTTACATAATATCTTAATGTTTTGAATGGAGATGTGACATCTCTCTTGTTATCATCGAATATTAATCCGTTGTTTTTTCTGCACCCCGAACTCCCCACCAAGTGGTATTACAACCCCGATTCGACTTGGTGGGAGAACGGAAGTAGATTTTGTGTTGGATTGTGTTATAAGAGGTGGAAACTCACATGTGTGGGGAAATTATTGGTTGTTGTTTGTGGAGGAAAAAAGAAAAGAATAATAATAATCACAAGATAAGAAAAGGTAAGGAATGTAATACCTTCCTTTAATTTAACAGGGATAAAGGTGAAGAATCCATTAAACCATAAAAGAAGAGAATTTTCCCTCCACTTTTAAACATGTGGCAACGCCAACAGATGAAAAATTTGATGCCAGCACAATATCTTTCTTTCTCTTGAAACATTTTGCAAAGTGGTCAGAGTCTCACACATCATCTGAAGAGATATAACCTCAAAATACATTTTTGTTAGGTAATAGGTCCACCTGAATTTTATGATGTTGGGCTAATATAAAATAAAAACCTAAGACAGAGTTTGAAATGCTTTTCTATTTTACAGCGTTTTTGCCCATAGAGAAGCTACCCCTCTTTGACATGAAAAACTTAAGACAGAGAGATACTTAATAATATGACTGGAAAACTGATTTTGACTCGTAAAATGCACATGCAAAATGAGACAAGCGCAACCTCTTTAGTTTCGTTTATTTTGTAAAAGAACATTTTTTTTGTTATCATTTTTTAGAATATGCATTTATTTTTAACTTGCTAATAAGAAGATGAAACACGAAATACTTATGAGTCATTTCCATGGAAACAAGATAAAATCCTAGTTAGACATTTCAGGAAATTGAGAAAATAGCTCTTGTGATAAATAATGCAAGACAAATGTTTACTTTAAGAGAATCTCCTTTCTCATTGTTAAAAATTAAAACTAACACTAATTTTAGGAAATGAATATTGAAAATATCTTCACAAACCCTTAGTTTTTTGGTGGATGTGAAGCAGCTTACATGCTTTCAGAGAATATTTTTCTTCACAAGATGCAGAATGATTTGAAGGTTTACTGAATAGTATTACCGGTAGCTGCTAGAAATTGATTTGAAGAAAAAGGGACAGGGAAAAGAGTGAAGGAGGTGGAACAACTTTCTTAGATGCATGAAAGAATAAACTTTCAGGATACGCCCCTTCACTATACTAGTGTGCGGTATTTTCATAAGCAAATGTTAGTTGTTAATTTGTTAGGGGATACGAATTTGCGACCATAATCACATCATGTTCCTTGATAAGGCAGAGAATCACATTCAAACGAGACTAATACACTCATAATCATCGTAATATTGCAGTCATAGAAATATCAAAAACCTTGATTTTACAAATCAGATTGCGGTGCGGAACATATTTTTAGAACCCTTATTAGCTAGCAGTATGAAAACAGCTATACGAATCATGAGATAGTCTTGCATAAACACAAATACAAATACAGATAAAATGATTTAGGTACACACACAACAATGCAAAAAATAAAAGTTAAATAAATTAGTCACATCATTCAACATTATTAAAACATTTTGTTTTTTAAAAATAAAACATTAGTGTGCCTAAATTTTTTAATTTTGGTTTGTTCCTAAGCAAGTATTTATCATGAATCAATATAGACTGGAAATAAATCATCAAATTGCTGGGGCAATGATACAGTCATATATAAATCAAACTTCATTAAGAATATTTATGTGATTACATTATAGCTATTTAAATACTAGAAAGCACTTGAAACATAAAACACTACATAAACTAACAATACTAAAGTCACTACTAGTAATGTACTAAATCACAAAGCCAGTTTATTCTTCCAGCAACAAGGAAGGTATCATGATTCAATTAGAACGAGATTGGTATGGCTTGATCAATTGAGTGAGTGAGCCACTTAGGTGAAGGGACATAATTTCATTGGTGGACCCCATCAGTTGCCCTCCAATGAACACAGCAGGAACAGGTGCAGTACAACCTAACCTCAACAAAGCTTTCTCCATTTCCCTTCCTTCAGGGTCTTGATCAATTTCATGAACCATAGGCCTAATCCCAAGTTCTTGAAACAGAATGTTAACTGCATAGCATAGACAACATGAACTCTTTGTGAAAATCACCACACCTTTTTCAGATGCCAACCTCATCACTTTGTCCATCTTGATGATGATACTGTTAAAAGTTCTAGTTCTTGTAGTTGTTCTTCTAGAAACAAAAAGTAAATAAATTAATAAAATAGAAAAATAAATAAATAAAGAGAAAGTCTAAGTTTGAGATAATATTTGTTTAGATTTATTACCTTAAGAGTTATTTAGACCGCCCAAACCACCAGATCGAATCGAATCTGAATTCGATCTGATGGTTGTATTGGGTTTGGAAGTTTAAGTGAGATAGAAAATTATATATGATGGTTGAGGTTATTTTGAAATGAAATGGTGGTAAATGAGAGTATTTATAGGAACTAACTTAGGAAGCACATTGAAAAGAGGTTGTGCTTTTACGATACTCAATAAGTGTGTGATTTTATTCGATATAGCAAGTTGGGAGACATATTTACAGGCATATGCTTCAACTATAGTAGACTTAGACTAGGTGTGAGACCATAACTATTTGTGTTGAACATTTTTCTGTTAATTGATCGACATAAACAAATTAAAACAGTAACTTATTAAGTTAATGTAATTTTCTTAATGTTGAAAGTGGTCAATTAATACCTGGTTCTCACGATCAACTGCTCTGAATCGTTATGGAGAAAGGTTGAGACTGAGAATCTGATATTGCTTTCGGTGATAACAAGATTCCGTTTGTTGCATCCACTGAACTTGTTTGATTCTTTCTACTTATATGCAGAACTTATGGAATACACGATTAGAGTGAAAAGAAAACCATTGCCTTTTGAGAAGAAGTGGGAGTGGAATCAATTAAACATTGCAACATCTAACTTCATATAGTCATATTTATGGTGTAGGTACGTACATGCAAAAATACATTTTAGTTTTAGTTTGATAGAGGTTGGCTATTTATAATCAATATATGCATGTCCTATGAAATAAGACATATATTAGCAACATATACCAAAACTTGTCAACATTCAACGTCCAACATATATAACAAAATTAGCAATTATATTTTTCAACATTCAACATATAACAAAAATTTCGACATTCAACATTCAACATATATTAGAACCATATATTTGCAACATTCAACAAAATTAGCAATTATACATTGAAATTTTAAAAAGTAATTACTAATAAGCATTAAGCAACGTGTAACAAATTAAAGTTCGTGTAGCTAAGCTTCATTAAAAAATTATAATCAGAAGAACTTCTAAACATGAAATGAAATAAAAAATATTAAAGGAAAGAAAGGTGTTGAGTGAGAAGAAGAAACCCAACCGCGTACCGAAGAAAGAAGAAGAAGGAAAATATGTTTTTGTTATTTGAATGGGGTGTGGATATTAGGCTATATTATTTTTAGGCCCATACATTTTAGAGGCCTAACTTAGTTGAGCTGTTTGCACTCCTCTAAGATCGGGTCTGGTGTGCGGCATGGTAGACTAGTGCTCTTGCAAGTCAAATATTTTAGGAAAATATTATATTCCACGTTATGCATACACAACCAATCTTGTATTTTATAGTAGTAGTAAAGAAATTCATGGCGAAATTTTAGGGAATCATGATCAATATTCTTTTATTAATGGGAGAGTTGTTTGATCAATTTTAGGTAAAATATATAGAAAGATAGAGTTGTTTGTTCATATTCATCTCATTTTTAACTAAAATCAATTTTATAAAATAAATTTATTCAAAATTATTTTTTATCACCTTAGAACTAAACACACACTGAGTATATATTACTGCATCAACGATATTTGATTGCAACAATTATGAAGAGGTGACAACTAGGGTACCCATGGAAAAATGGTGGGTAATTTACCCCAACCAATAAACATTCACCTTTTTAGGTGGTATCCATAAACTATCTTGACTCCACCAATAAATTGCTCATTATGATTAGTTGGTGGGTAAATTACCCACCATTTTTCAAAGGTAATTTAGAAAAAACCTTATGAAGAATTGAAATACAAGTGCAACATCAATCTAAAACCTTGCTCACACTCTATTGAGGGAGTGTGAGACAATCTTTACTATGTAGATGTGAAGGAATAATAAAAGAGACATAATATGTGTCAGCATCACCTTTTTGTCCTGTATTAATAGGTGCCATGCACGTCCCACACTACAAAATCTGAATATATCTCTACATCAAAGTGATTCTCCTACTTGATATTATTGTTATGATATCCCTATTCCCCTGGCACCAGGTCCCCATTTGTGCGGTTGGGAATCAACACATATATATATGGTTGTCCTCTAAACACTTGGAATATTAATGTAAGTTGGCTGGCTTCCAGCAACAAGGGGAGAATTAATTCCTTTTTACTAAGCCAACGAGTTTCATTTCAATGGAAAACAATCTTACTTCATTCATTCAAGCAATACCCTTCAAACTTTATTGTAAAGAAAATTTGCCTACAATTGAGTTAATTGATGACTATTTATTATATATATATATATATATATATATATATATATTATATACACTCTTAAATTAGGAAAAACGTTTCATGGTTAAATTGGATGCAGTTTGTAACCTAAGCAATGTTCTTTGTTTTTCATGGTGTCTATATTAAATGTGAATCCCAGAAATCCTATAGTTGCATTAACAAATATATCTGAGGATACTACTGTTTTTTTTTGTTTTTTTTTGTTACTTCTAGTTATTATTAGCTAATATAAGTTAGTTAAAAGAAATTTTGTTAGTTAGGTCATTTTAAGGCCTTGTATATAAGGAAATGAATCTGATGCAATAAGCGTGTCACACTGTTTCTAATTTCAATTGTCTGATTTCATATTAACTGTCATGATCATTTAAAGTTGATTCTGTTATTGTGTAATCATAGCCGTTTGATTCAAATTAACAGTCAAGATCATTTACCGCATGTAATGATGTGCTTTTTCTATGACATAGAATCTAGATCGGAATATCAAGATTTTATACTATTCATGTATTCCATTAGTTCCATATACAAATTTTGTTTTCCATAAAAAAAAAAAAAAACGATTTTGTTTTCCATCAAGTATCAACCATTCTGTTATACATTTTTTATGAGATAAAACTTGGTGCAATGATAAAATTGCTTCCTTGTGACCGACTAGTCACGAAAGAGTTCAAATCTTGAAAACAACCTCTCTACATGCGGGAGTAGTACGCTAATACTACATACATCTACCCTCCTCACTCCTCAAACCCCACCTGATACTTGGTGCACTCGACCGCCCTTATGATCAAAGTTTATGATCTTAGCAGACACATAATTAGCCCTTTAGAAAATGCAAAAAACAAGACTACATTTTATACAGACTTCGTATCAACTGAAATTATACAGAATCACACACAAGAAAAACCAAATGTGTCCTGTTTAAACATTTGTCTGCAAAATATTACCAGAACTCCTTCCTTCGTACCACTTTTGGTATAAAGCTATAAAGAGTTCTGAATGAAACTATAACTAAAACCAAATGGCCTTTGCATCCATAAGCATTTGTTTGAGTGATCCATCAACATGATGAGATATCACATCTTTTGAGGATCCTACAAATTTTCCACCTATGAACACTGCTGGAACTGAAGGGTTACATCCAAAATTACCCCTCAAAGCCCATTCCATTTCTCTACCATATGTATCATTTTCTAGTTCATATACTGCAGGACTTGCTCCAAGTTCATAGAAAAGTTGTTTGATGCTATGACACATGTAACATGAACTCTTTGTAAATATAACTGCAGCTTTCTTTGATGCCAAATCCTTTACTCTATCCATTACTAATTCAAAGTAAATAATAATATGAAGCTTGAAAATATTCAAAGTATTTTTTTGCTAAGGCTTTTGTTTTTGTTGTCTTGTGAAATTTGAGATTTTGTTACCTCTTATTTATAGTGGCTAGTGAGGAAAGTGGATTGCATTGTATATAATATAGAAAAGTAGAAAGCAAAATTAATTACAGTTAAATTGGATAGGAAAGAGAGAAAAGGAAAGATCTTTCAGAGATTTGTTTGGATAAGGGAAATGCTCATTGATCATTTGGTAGATGGTGACACTGGTAATGTAATGCCATGATGAACAAGTTGGATTCAGCAACAATCAAGGAATGCTGGAAATGGAATAAGAACATATTTTATTAGCCAAAAAAAAACTCTTTCGGTCCCATTTTCAGCATCATGAACATTATTATATACATTATTATAGTAATGTGAATATATGAAAACTTCTCTTAGGCAGATGGAACAAAACCAACGCTGTGTTTGGACAAAATCTATCAAAAGAATGTAATCCTTATAATTAAATTAGTATTATGCAAAGTCTAGAGGCCAGAAGAGGAAAAAAAGGAATTCCTAGTGTCATCTGCATGGCTATGTTCTTACATATCCATTGTCTTTACTTTTGTTGATATTGATCTATAACGGGAGAATAAAAAGTAACATGATTATGCAAATAATTCAGATTTATTTTGTTTAAGCAACTGCCATGTCTATAGTAATTATTACTGTGTTAGCTCAGCTGCTGCTGTTATTTTTCTTGTTTCTCTCTTTTGTATTCCCTTTTGCGTGCTCTTGCTCATCTTGTGCTCAAAGCTTCCTGTGATTAATAAATTTTGCTAATTCAAAAAAAAAATATGTCTATAGTAATCGGATGTTTTTCTTTGAAAAAAACTACAACCAAATGTTATTATGAAAGTGATCAATTGTCCTGTCTAAAGTAACATGATGATTATGTCATTACGGAAAAAATTATTTAACCAATAACCATGTTTATAGTAGCCAATTATCAATCAAGAAAAAGTAATCAATTGATGTGTGATAACTCTTCATTAGTAAAAAAGTTTTTCGGCATCTTTTAGTGTCATCTGCGTATTTATTTGTTATTAGTATTACCGATTTAGGTTTTTTTTTTTTGGCATTCATCAAAGTAGTATTAATATATGGAGGAATATAGTCAAAAACTTGGCAACTAGCATAAAACAATGCTGCTCTAGCTAGCAACATTGTTGGTTTGTCTCCGAATAAAACCTCTCCAAAAGTTTGGTAAAGAATACAAGATTGTCGTACAAGCCAATAAAGTACTATCCCCTCTGTTCTATGACTAGGTCTTCCCGCCATGCCATCTATGACTAGTTTGGAATCTAGTTCAATTGACGCTTTGGAGAAGCTTATATTCATAAGCCACATTAAAGCTTGCTTTAAACCCATGCTACCACCTCTCGAGGACTCGGTTTACTAACGTTCCACACAGGTTCTGTACTAAAACAGTTTTTATCATTAACAATAGCCGCATCTACATTGTTTCAACTCTCCCACATCCGGTGCAATCCATCTCTGACTATTACACCCGTTTCAGCCAGTCCCATACTAACCCGCGCATGAACTGCACCTGCTGCACTGGTTTCCACTTCAACCTACCACTTCAAGTGTTCCATGATATAGTGGTAATTCCATTTTGAGTAAATTTCCAACTCATCTCATCCACTTGATCTTCCCCAAAAAGATGTATCGCTAAAATACATGATGCATCCCTCTCACTAAAATTGCTCTCCACAAAACTTATGCGCCACTGCCTTCTATTTTCTTCTATAAGTTCTGACACATTCATGTTAGGCCGATTCCGGGTTAATTGGACTTGTGACATATGCATTTTTTTTAGAGGATGTATTCATAGTTTTGTGGGTCTAAATTAACTGTTTTATGTTTTGATAAATTCTCCCTAACTGGATAATTCTTGGAGTTTTGTTTATTTCAATTGTTTAGCGAAATAGGTTGATCATTTGGAGTAACACCAAACAACAGAGAAGTATAGACTTTGTTAAGCTCGCCGGACGAGGACTTTGAAATATCCCAAATGAAGATTCTACTTCCATTGCATGACGAGCAGGCGTGATCAGTTGCCATCGTCTGACAAATGCAAAACGTGCCTAGCAAAGATCGGATAAATTTTACAATATCTCAACTTTCTGTGGATCGCCTGACGTCACAGATTGGTCGCCTGGCGACGCGATAGGATTAGGACCATTAGGCAAGCATTTTTTTAGGCATTAAGGCAGAAAGTCGTCCGGTGAAGCGATACGTTTGCAGATGATGACGTAAATTTCTTATAGTATTTAAATGTTTTTGTGAGATTCAATATTGTTATGGTATTTTGGCATTGTCAAAAGAACTATAACATTAATTTGGCAAGCTAGAAAGTTGAAGATTCAACTTCTATCATGTGCATTCTCATCAATTTTTTTCATTGTTATGTCTAAGATCACGAGTAGCCAAATCCCTACATTTAGATAAAGAAGAACCTCGTTTAATCTTCATGTGATTCAGTTCTCATAATATTCATGTAATTGATGTTTTATGTTTTTATACATTGATTATTATTCTTAATGACTTTCATTGCGATCACTACCGAGTCGATTTTATGAATACTTCGCTATTGCAAAATAAGTAGTGATAGCTAGAAATATGGTCTTTGGTCATGATATTTATTTCCTATAGGAATTTTATCACTTCTTCATTACAAATTGGTGTTCTTTAAGGCTTAGACTGATAATCGATCACTTAAGGAATTAGGGATCATTGCTATGAATAAAGGGTTTTGAGCCAATGAATTGGACTAAACCTTGTCGATTTTAACTTGTTTTTGTAAAACTTAATTGTGCAAGTAGATAAATTGCGAACATGTAAGTGAAAATGAGGGAATTCGAGTTCTAATCGTTTTTAATGATTCGTAATCAAATCTTTAATTCGCTCATGGTTACTAAATCAAACAAAATTTCATTCATAATTTGTAATCATTCTCAACAGTTTTGCTGCATAATTAAATTAAACACAATCCATGTAAAAACATCTTATTCACTACTAGTACTTGTATGATTTGATACACCTTCCAAATAGATATGAATGTGGTATATAGATTCATATTTAAAGATCTTGGCATTAGTTCAATATACAAGATCTTGTTTTTCATAAAATAAAATAAAAAAAAAAAAATTCCATCAACATTCCAATATACATTTTTGTATGGGATGAGCCATGGCGCAATGGCCAAATTGATTCCTTGTGACCGGTTAGTCACGAGTTCAAATTGATCCCTTATCCACTTTCCTCACAAATCCACTTTCCATACATCTACCCTCCTTAGACACCCGTCGGTATAGCCTCGTCCACTTGACTGCCCTAACGATCAAGTTTTATCTTAGTAGACACATAGCTAGCCTTTTAGAAAATACCAAAAACAAGTCAAATTTTTATAGACTTCTTTAAGTGAAAATTAAGAGTGACACACAAGAAAACTAGGTGTGTTCTATTTAAACATTGTCTGTAAAGTAGTATCAGAACTCTTTCATACACCACTTTTGGTGTATAAACTATAAAGAGTTCTGAATGGAAATATGACTAAAACCAAATGGCCTTTGCATCCATAAGCATTTGTTTGAGAGATCCATCAACATGATGAGATATCACATCTTTTGAAGATCCAACAAATTTTCCACCTATGAACACTGCTGGAACTGAAGGGTTACATCCAAAATTACCCCTCAAAGCCCATTCCATTTCTCTACCATATGTATCATTGTCTAGTTCATATACTGCAGGACTTGCTCCAAGTTCATAGAAAAGTTGTTTGATGCTATGACACATGTAACATGAACTCTTTGTAAATATAACTGCAGCTTTCTTTGATGCCAAATCCTTTACTCTATCCATTACTAAATATATATAAAAATATGAATCTTGAAAATATTCAAAGTTTTTTTTTTATTGCTAAGGTTTTTGTTTTGTCTTGTGAAATTTTTAGATTTCGTTACCTCTTATTTATAGTGGTTTGTGAGGAAAGTGGATTGCAATATATAATATATAGAAAAGTATAAAACAGAAATAATTATAGTTAAATTGGATAGGAAAGAAAGAGAAAAGGAATTTAAAGTTCTTTCACATATTTGTTTGGATAAGGGAAATGCTCATTGATCATTTGGTAGATGGTGACACTCGTAATGTATTGCCCTGAACAAGTTGGATTTAGCATCATATTGTATATGATAATTCAAATATCTTTGGAGGTTAAT
Organism: Medicago truncatula; assembly: GCF_003473485.1. Lineage (NCBI taxonomy): Eukaryota > Viridiplantae > Streptophyta > Magnoliopsida > Fabales > Fabaceae > Medicago > Medicago truncatula. The sequence continues at coordinate 51,026,498 of NC_053048.1, forward strand.
GTCCGTACAATCAATCAATGCTGGAAAAGGAATATGAACATATTATTTATTTTATTAGCTGAAAAAAAAAAAGTCTCATTTTCAGCATCATGAACATTATTATAATGTTATCTTATAGTAATATTAATATATACAATCTTCTCATAGGTAGATGGAACAAAACCAATGCTGTGTTGTGGACAAAATCTATCAAAAGAATGTAATCCAATAGAATTTATTTAATAAGTATTATGCGAAGTTTCAGAAGTTCGAAGACTCGCTGAGAGATGTTAACTCCTTTAATAGATCTTTGAACCTGAAAAGAATAGTCTCTACCTTCTAGTCGTAGGATGCTTTGAGAAAAAAAAAAAAAAAAAGTAATTATGAAGAAAAAAATTACCCACTACCAATTAAGAAAAAGTAATCAATTGATACTAACTACCAAAATTTGCAACATTATTTGTATTAGGTTATGTTTAGGTATGATGCTCGGTTTTGAGGCTGATGTGGAGAAAGATTAGAGTTAATCCGAGTCCTTTTTCACTTTGGTCCCGGTTCAGAATCATGGAATGCAAAAACTGTTGTAAGGCTGGCTATGGGTATGGGAAGAGATTCTTCAAAAGTTTGTGTGATGAAAATTCCAATGTTTATTATTATTTGATTCAATAAATAAGATTCAATCTAGCTTTTGGTATAAATGCTTTGGCTGAGTGATTATTCTCTTTTTTGAGAATTATTGTATATATCCACGAACCAAAAGATTTGGGATTCTTCATCAATTTGTAGTATCAACTCAAGGGTAGAGAGAATGTCAACTTCAAAGTAAATTTGCTAGAAAGATAAGATATAATTAGGGTGATGGTAAGTTAGTGAATGTCACACTTTCATATCTAATGATAATAGTTTGTAAATTTAACTCGATATACACAAATTGAATTCCCTATGTTTAAGCAATCAGACAGTTATCTATTTAAAATTGTTGTGAATTCGTTCTGAAAACTACACCAATAATAAATTTGATGCATGGAGCAAATTAATATCAAGTAATCAAATCAAGCGGATAGCAAATAATTCAAACAAAAGTAAACAGCAAGAGATAAAAGGAAGAAGGAGAACACAATAATTTGTTTACCAAGTTCGGTCTAATGATGACCTAGTCTGGGGGAGAGAGCAGCTCTCCGTTCCACTATAATGATATGAGTTTCTTTACAAAGAGATATTGAGTTACAAGAATCAGTCTCCAAACCTAATTTTACACAAGTCCCAGCCTCTTCTCATGACTAAGAGACTCAATCCTAATAGTGCTTTGTTCAAGGTGGATCAAAACAATCCCAACCCTAGTGTTTGTTGCCAAGAAAAATTCTCTATAAACCATAGTTTGTATGTTGGCTTCTAAACCCTGTTTTCTACACACATAATCATCTGATACAAGGTTTATATTTATAGTGGAAAGCATCCCTAAAAAATTGGAACAAAACAAACCCACAAGCTGTTTTATTTTTCTCCTCCTACGCGAAATCGGCCACCGAGTTTGCAAAATCGGCTACCAATTTTTCACGAGACAAAAGTCTCCAAAACCAGGTCAAAATCGGCCACCATGTGGTACAAATCGGCCACCCATTTTGACAGACAGGATGCACATTTTTGAGTCACTTTTCAATAATTCTCCACCTTGACTCTAAAATAGTGATGATGTCAATTTAACCATCAATCACCTTGTTGCTCTCTCCAACCTTCATCTATGCTTCAATGAAGTTAATCAAGTCTACACCATACCTCTTCAGCCCCCGAAGTGATCAAATCCGTCCTCCTGAAGATTCTCTTGCATCCAATCACCCTTGATCTTTTATGGTAATCCCACAAGCCATGTTATACATTCTTCAACCTCCGGAATACCTTCCATCTTCATGAAGAATTCCCTTGCTCACAACTACAGCATAGCACCCAAGGTTCTCCATAGTCGTACCATTTCCGGTGTGTTCGACTCCACCTCAAGCAGAGCTTTCTACCTCTTAACTAGCAAATACGTACATCACACTATATCTTCCACCTTGAAACTCCACTTCAATAGGTAGATCATGAGTACTGTTACCTCCGCCTCTCCAGACTGACCATGAGTATTCTTACCACCGCCTCTCCAGGCTGATGTTGAGTGTTTAACGTCTCTCCAGACAATTCTTAAACACTCACTTGCTTCCCACTACCCTTTGATTCTTAGGTAATGAAACAAGTTTCCAAGTATGGTTTTTTTTTTCTTCCAATGAAAGTATTTCCTCATTCATTGCCTTCAGCCAATCCTTGTTTTCATTGCTTTGTAATGCTTCCCTGATGTTCTTTGGTTCCGAGTCTTGCAATTCTTCAGCTACATTCAAAGCATAACAAATAAGATCAGCATAACCGTATCTTTCAGGTGGATTAATTTGTCTCCTTTGCCTATCTCTTGTTGGCTGATAGTCAGGATTAATTATTTTTTGGCCTTCACTCTCATCAGGTACTGAAGTCTGATCCTTCTCTTACCTTTCATCAGTGGTAGGCTCCACCTCAAACTGAATTTTCTATACCCCCGTTTCTGAGTTTGTTTCCAGGTCTTTGCACTTCATCCCCATGCGGGTCTCATCAAAAGTAACATCCCTGCTTATAATAAATTTTGATCCTTCAGGTTCCATCTTCCACAGTTTGTAACCTTTCACACCTTCAGGATAACCCATGAAAATACACTTCACAACTCTAGCATCAAGTTTGTCCTGTCTGACATGAGCAAATGCTAAAGCTCCAAAACTTTCAAATTAGAGTAGTCTGCCGGTCTCCCACTCCAAACCTCTATAAGTGTCTTCAAATCTATCCCTGTTGATGGACATCTGTTAATCAAATATGTTGCAATACTAACAGCTTCTCCCCAGAAACTCTTGGACAATCCAGCTCCCAACAACATACACCTCACACGCTCCAACAAGGTCCTGTTCATTCTTTCAGCAAGACCATTTTGTTGAGGTGTGTATGTCACGGTTCTATGCCTCTTTATACCTTTTTTCCTGCAAAACTCATTAAACTTCTCTGAAACAAACTCCAGGCCATTGTCAGTTCTCAACACTTTCAGTTTAGTTCCAATCTGATTTTCTACAAGTGTATGTCATTCTTTAAATTTTTCAAAAGCGTCACTTTTATTCTTCATAATGTAAACTCATACCCTTCTAGAATAATCATCAATAATAGACATGAAATATGAACCTCCCTCATGAGTTTTAACTGATGTTGGATCCCAGAGATCCGAATGAACATACTCAAAAGACCTACTAGATTTATGCACACCCACTCCAAACTTCACCTTGTGTTGTTTGCCTAATGTGCAATTATCACAGAAATCTAGTTTGTTCAATTTTTCATTCCCTAGCAAAACTTGTTTAGCTAGCTCAACCAAACCGCTCTCACTAACATGACCCAACCTCAAATGCCACAATTTAGTTATGTCCAGAGCGTCTACACTAGCAACCGATGCATGAGCTATAATGGTGGAACCTTCTAAAATATATAAACCATGTATTTTAGACCCTTTAGCTATAACTAATGCACCATGAGAGATTCTTATCATACCACGTTCAATTCTAGTACAATATCCTAGACCATCAAACATGCTTATAGATATTAAATTTATCTTAAGTTCAGGAATATACCTCACATCCTTCAAAAGGAAATCACGGTCATCAAACATTTTAAGACGGATAGTGTAACACCCCGTTTTCCCAACTTAAAAATTTCAAACATATTATCAGAGTATTCAACACATAAACGGAATGCTACACTTCTAAAAGTCATAAATGAGATAATTAACTAATTATCCTTCAACATAAATCATCAACATATTCGCAGCGGATTAAATTCTTCAACATAAATAAGTCTTGGCACGCAGGCCTTATCAATATCTCATAAATTCAGTTTAAACAACATAGTCATGAAATCATAATCAAATACGTAAGAAATGGAAAATAGCCACAAAAGATCTCATCCCGTTACGTATCAGAGCACCTAAAGACTCAGTGAGGGATAACCACTCACGACATCAAAGAAACTGCAACTATTCTCGATCACCTGCAAGTTACTCATACGAAGAGCAACATTTCCAAGCAGGAGGGGTGAGATTTTACAAAACAATAATATTAAGCATATAATTCAACAATTAAATTTAACAACAAGAAATCATCATAATATTCATCATAGATAATAATGTATCATTTATCACTTCATTCATAGTTCATATAAATAATCACAACTTCACAACTTATCACCTTTGACTCGACAAATGCAACTATGCAACTTAGACCTCTTATATGCATGTGGTACCAATCTAGGGCATCAAGCCCTCAACGTAACAAGTATTAATATACTTCCAGGGCATCAAGCCCCCAACATAATTGAGCTAAAGCTCCAGGGCATCAAGCCCCCAACGTGGTGAGCAAAGGCTCCAGGGCATCAAGCCCCCAACAATGAATGCTAATGCATGGACACAACAACTTAACTTCTTATAAACAACAACCTCTTATAAGTCCAATAATTTGGAACATCATCATCATCAACTTAGACCGACTCATGCAGCTTAGTTAAATAACAAACAACAACATAGGCAGTATGCAAATCATCATGATATAACAATATCGAATGCAAATCAACATCTCAAATATCAACATAATTCATATAATGTATATACAGTTATATACCATTAAAAACAACATTAGATCATATTAATTCAGGCTTACTGAAACAACAACAGCAAGATAACAACTTAGTTTTTAACCTCTGATCAACTCACATCAATTCGTGCGACAATGATCGCATTTAACCTAAACAAGGCATTCTGTAACCGGTTAGCTCGCGAGGCGAGAGCCTCTACTCACCATGGCGAGTTCAGGTGCAACTAACAAAAATTCATTCTAAAATCTTTCCAGGTTCAATCTCATTCTCCAATCTTTCCTAATCATTATTAGACATGTTCAGGCACTCAAAAACATCTAAGTATCAACTCAAAAGTCAAAATTACGAAATCTGGATAGCTCTCTGGTCATGCTCGCTATGGCGAGTTCATCTGTTCGCTATGACAATTTGCGAGGTGCAACTCGCGAGGCGAGGGAAAATTGCTCGCGAGGCGAGCGATGAACTTCATCACTTGCGAGGCGAGGATCATCGTTCGCGAGGGCGAGCGATGAATGTTGGCACGGGCAGAAGTGCAGTTTTCACGAAAATTCACTATTTCTCATGGTTTTAAGCCTAACATTGATTCCAGAATTCATCCTACATATTATCTAAGGTCTAGGAACAGTTTCTACATCAATCTAACAAGTTTCCACCGTTTAATCAATAATTCTACAATTTTTACCTAATTTTCAATTCCTCTAAAACTCATCCTACATCATGTTAAATCTAATCATTGAATCACAGACTTAATAGAATTGCAAAGTTAGTCTCACCCTTACCTTAATACTCAAAATCGCAGCACTCTAGGTCTCTTGCTCTTCTCTTGGTTTTTTCTCCCTTTTCTCCAAAAACTGATCGTACGTACGTTATGTTTTTCTAACTAGGTCTCTCCTATTTATATCTCTTCCATCTATCTTATCTTATTTCTCTTTCTCCCCCAAAACTCTCTAAAATCTCAAAACAACACCTAAACTCAATAATTATTTTATTTTCAAATCTTATTTTATTAAACAATAAAATAAGTCAAAACTCCTCGTAAAATCACCTCAATCATATAAATCTCTTAAATCACACACATATCATATAAATATAATATAAACTCATCATAATAAATTCTAGACTCAATTAAATAATTAAATAATTAAATAATTCAAAGAGGGCGTTACATATAGTACCCATACCTTGAATTTTACAAGCCTTATTATTACCGAGGCGAACAACTCCACCTTCTTTCAGCTCTAATGTTTCAAAGTACTCCTTTCTCAGACATATGTGATAAGAGCACCCATAGTCCAAGACCCAGCCCTTTTCAGGTTCCCAACTTGTCACAGTTAGTGCTCCAACACTCTCATAACCTTCCTCTTCACTTGCAAGCTGAACGGATGGATTACCACTTCCATTGCCCTTTCTCTCCGGACAATCCTTCTTGAAGTGGCCTGGATTGTGACAAATAAAATATTTGTACTGTGTTTTATTACCACCACCCTTCGACCTAGACTTTGACCTGAAATTCTTGCCTTTCCCATTTCCTCTGTTTTGACTTCTCCCCCTTGAGACATTCAAGCCTTCTCCACTATCATCAACCTTCAACTCTTTGAACTTAGTTAACTCTTTGGTTCTCAAAGCTGCTTGAACTTCCTCCAAAGTGATAGTGCCCTCTTTGCCATAAAGCATAATATCCTTGAAATTCTCAAAGAACTTAGGTAAAGCACACAGTAGGTGTAAGGCTTTATCCTCGTCTTCCAGATTAACATCTATGTTCGCCAAATCATCAATAATCTTATTGAACTCCGTCAGTTGCTCCATTATAGGTTTTGACTCCACTATTCGGTAAAAGTAGAGTTGTTGTTTCAGACATTGTCTATGTGCCAAGGACTTGGTCATGTACAATGAATCAAGTTTATTCCACATAGACACAACAATAGTTTCCCTTGCTACCTCTCTCAACACCTTATCCCAAAGACATAGAATGATAGAACTGACCGCTTTATCATTCATCTCCGTCTTCTCAGCATGTGTCAGATGCGGAGGCATCTGTGCTTCTCCCTTCAATGCTTCAACACACTTTTGTTGAATTAGAATTGCCCTCATCTTTACCTTCCACAACCAGAAGTCGTTACTACTGGTAAACTTTTCAATATCCCACTTCGACCCCATGATACCTGGTTATTGATTTGACATTTGCCCCACGGTGGCGCCAATTGTTGTGAATTCGTTGTGAAAACCACACCAATAATAAACTTGATGCGTGGAGCAAATTAATACCAAGTAATCAAATCAAGTGGATAGCAAATAATTAAAACAAAAGTAAACAACAAGAGATAAAAGGAAGAAGGAGAACACAAGAATTTGTTTACCCAATTCGGTCTAATGATGACCTAGTCTGGGGGAGAGAGCAGCTCGCCGTTCCATTATAATGATGTGAGTTTCTTTACAAAGAGATATTGAGTTACAAGAATCGGTCTTCAAACCTAATTCTGCCAAATTCCCAGCCTCTTCTCATGACTAAGAGACTCAATCCTAATAGTGCTTTGTTCAAGGTGAATCAAAACAATCCCAACCCTAGTGTTTGTTGCCAAGAGAAATTCTCTATAAACCCTAGTTTGTATGTTGGCTTCTAAACCCTGTTTTCTACACACATAATCATCTGATACAAGGTTTATATTTATAGTGGAAAGCATCCCTAAAAAATTGGAACAAAACAGACCAACAAGCTGTTTTATTTTTCTCCTCCTGCGCGAAATAGGCCACCGAGTTTGCAAAATCGGCCACCAATTTTTCACGAGACAAAATTCTCCAAAATCAATCAAAATCGACCACCGTGTGGTACAAATCTGCCATCGATTTTGACTGACAAGATACACATTTTTGAGTCACTTTTCAACAAAAATATAAATAAAAAAAATCACACAGTTGCATATTGGATCAAGATCATACAGTTTACATTCAAACTTTGAATTTTGGCTTCAATTTGTCAAAGTTGGAATGTGGGTTTGTTTGAAAGTAGTCTATCTCTATTGAAGGCCATGAATTGTAGGAGAAAGTGGGTGTCGTAGTGAGACCACATCAACTCCTAGAAATTGTGTCGTAGTGAGACCACATCAACTCCTAGAAATTACCACATTGCGTTACCGTTACACATATCAAAGGTTAGATAAGGGAAAGTTATGTTCATCATTTATAGATGTTGGAGTACATAACCTAGACAATAATACCAAATTAAGGGCTTGGAGCACTGATAAATAATTGGCAAGTGTACCAATAACTATCGAAGTAGTAAAAATATCGTTCCCACGAGGACTGTGTTAATTTCAATTTAGCAATAAGATTAATATTTAGGATGTGTAAATTATTTTAGTGCCTGAGGCAGTAGTTTTGGTTTGCATAAAATAATAAATAACAGGAAATAAAATGGTTTGATAATTGGATTAAAACAGATGATCAAGCCTTTCGAATTCTCTATTGCTCACTGTGAGTAATTTGCCTCTCTTCTCTCTCAAAGAAATTAACCTAGCTTGACGACGGATTAACTAAGTGGTTTTGATCAATCTCTTGACACAAAACCCTTTCCTAAATTATAACCTTTTAATCTCTTAAACCGATTGAATAATCGCGGAAGCATGGTGAGAACGTTAATTCATAAGTCATAATCCTCAATTTCCTATCTCTAGGTTCCTATGTTGAATTAAACAGAATTACTATTTCAGGATTAAAAGCTAGGGTTAGTAGTCATTCAATTCCTAGCATCAATTTATGTGATTGAAAGAAGCTAGGGTTAGTAGTCATACAAACAATCATAAGAAAAGCATTAAGCACAAATAATTCTGAATAAAGATTAGGTTTTCATTGATGTCAAAGAGAGTTCTTAACAAATTACATGGTTCACAGATCACAAAGATTCATCTCATGGCTTAATCAATCTAAGAGTTCAGCTACTCATAACTAAACAATCAAATACATAGAAAATAGTGAACATACATAAACCAGAACCAACTATGAGTTTGGTGAGATCCAATGCGTGTTCTTTAGCTTCCTGGTGTCTTCTATGCTCTGTTTTTGTCTCCAAAATCGCCCGCCTCTCCTTCTGATCGCATTTTGCTTTTATAGACAAAGAATTAGGGTTTCAGAAAAGCCCAAAATCGTGCCACGTTTCGAGACCATCGTGGCACGATTTGCTCATTAATCCTACGTGGCAGCAAATTTACTCAACCATCGTGGCACGTTATACGTCCATCGTGCCACGATTTTTCCAGTATCTTCAGGTAAATTCCACGCTTCAAACGTGCCACGATTCAGGTCCATCGTGGCACGATTTCTCCAGTAAATTCTTGCATTCTTCTTCAATTTGTGCAAACTTCTCTTTTATGAATCTTGAGATGATTTAACCATGTATACAAGCAATTGACTCTCTAAGTGCCATAAAAATATCATTAAAAGACCATAAAAATAACATAATGACGACTGTCATCAAGCACCTTATAAATAAATTTCTATTTTAAAAGAGAAAATGTGATTTTGTTATGTATTTGACATTATAACCATTTCTTCCTTTCCTAAATATTAGGTCACAATCAACTACTTCACACATGTCTATACACAATTTTGACCATTAATATATCTAATTATCTATAATAAAAATTATAGTAATTTAATATTTTGAAATTATTCATTGAGATAAGTCTAACAATATCTTACATGCTACCAATTATATTTATATATTAGTTAAAAATATGGTTAAAATAAATTATGTCAAATGTATACATTACAAAAAAATGGGACGTGTATTTAAGAACCGAAGTAGTTACTTTCTGCACCCTATAATCATGACTAATCTTCCATGTTGGAAATTCAAGAGCTAATAATAAATCATTTTTGGTAAGACAATCAAGTCCTTGGAATATGTAATAATGACACCGGCAATGTAAGGGAGTTTATTATAGTTGTACTTAAGTTGAGGTATAATAAGGTGGCAATTTGGAAATGTACATGAGAGTTAAAGTGAAACAGAGATCGTGGATTCAAATAGGTTAAGATTTCAACTCTTGTATTTTATTGTTTCATAAATTTGTGCAAAGGAGAATAAGTTGTTGAGACACGTAGTCTTGAATAACAACTCTCAACTGTGTGCTCGGGTGGCCATGGAGCTGCAAATAATTTATGAGAGTATTTTATTAGAGCATTTGGAGTGCTATTTTAAATTGGCTAGGAATTTTCCGTGTGTTTGCCAGATGATCTTCATAATCATGCTACTCAATTTGTGGACTCCTATTAAAGTCTAGGTGCCGATAGAAAGACTTTCTGGTTAACGTGCATCAAATTTGGAAACATCATAATGTTAGACTTTTTTGAACAAAATCTCTAGATCTTTTTAATTTGCATATCAGGTATTATGATCCCCAAGCTATCCATTTTAAAGTGTGTATAATTAGGAAGATGATCATAAAAAGAAAAACTAAATTACAGATTTGATCCCTTAATATATTTATAAGTTTCATTTTGATCTCATAATTAATATTTGTTATCTTTTAATCTTTTAATTGTATTTTTGGTAGTCATCAATCTGGTTGATCTTTGATGATAGTTTTCGTCAAAAAATGTTAACTTTTGTAAAAATGATAATAAGGGTTTGTGATAAGGCATATGTAACTCATCATTATCATTATACAATTTAATGATTCTAATTGGGACCAACATTAGAGTTTTTCTCATTTCTTCATCTTCTTTGTAGTATTCATCATCTATGTCTCCATCTTTCTCTTAGACTCCAAATGTTTTATGGAGGATGGAGCTTTATTTAAAGTGCTAGTAGCACAATAAAAATGAGCAGTTGTCAACAACCAACATATTACACAAATAAAATATTTTAGAGGATTCATTCTTCCACTTTTATATTTACAATTATTATAAATTAATAAAAATTTCATTGACAAAAGATAAGTTGTTTTTAATAAACGACATTTCACTTTAGACTTCCCAAATTTCTCACAAAGTATCATTCGACTCTCTAACAACAGTTAAGTGTGATTCTACACTTTTGAGAGAGGTTCAATCTCTTTTTAAATTAGTACACTCAAATTAAAAAGTCTTTTAAATACAGTTAACTGACGACAACGACGGAGGTATTTTGATTTTTTCGGAGTGGCTAGGAGAAAAAAATGGAAGCCTAAACAGCAATTTTCTTTTAACAAAAAGAAAAAAAGACAAGCCCAATGAGCCCATCATCATCATTTTGCAAACCCTAAAACAACAAAAGACAGCAGCTCCGTCAAACTGGAGTTGCAGCACTCACTAGCCGGGTAACGCTGGCGGACTTGCTCGTCGGTCACAAACTTTTTCAGGTCTCTCTCTCTTAATCATTCGCAACATTCAATTTTTAGTAACTGTTTGCGGATTCACTCATGCATCACTGTTATTAGTAGTTAATTAGGGTTTATTTGGATTATTTAATTTCATTAATTTTGAGTTGAAATCGGTTAATCAATCTTTCTGCTGCACCAAGCAGGAAGGTTGTCATCCACAAATTAAGTTCCTTCTTGGGTAAACAGCTTAATTTGCTCCTTAGAGCATATGTGTGTACGAGCAAGCAATTCATATAACAAAATATAAAGTTAGCTTATTTTCGTATAAGCTATGTAGCACGGACAACGAATCACCCGACATACAGACACGGATAATAATTTGAAAAAATTACATAATTCAATGTAACCATATCTGTCGGTGTTGGAAACCATCGTGTGTCCAATACCAGGAGACACCTAATATGCGGAGTTTCGGTGCTTCATAGGCTATAAGTTGTTTTCGTAGGCTATCTTGGGGAGATTATGAAAATAAGTGAACAATGAGGGTAAGCAGCTAAAGTAAGCACATAATAAGTGAATATTTATCGTATACTCTAAGAGTTCATGTAGTATATGCTAGTTTTACAATCAAAGAGTAAATGAAGGAAAACTATTGTTTACTGTCTTCTGTCCCATATTAAGGTTGTAGGACACTCCTTAAGAAAAGCTGCTAACAGTGTAGATTTTATAATTAGTATTTTATCATTTATTGATCAAAAAGCACAATAAAAATGAATAAGGGTATACGTGTAAAATTTATTTGATGTTTCGTTGGATATGTAAAATGACAGTAAAATTGAGATAAATAGGTTTTGTTAAAACATAATACATAATGGGACAGAGAGAATATCAACTACTTTACAATAATAATCGTATGATAAAATTTGATGTTTTATTTCTTTATTTTATTTGTTTATTTTTAGGGTTGTTCCAATGGAGGATACCCAAGAAGTTGAGGAGGTACAAGAAGAAGTGATTTCAGACAAAACATCTGAAAACAAGGAAGAAGAAACTCGCGATGAAATTCTTGCACGCCACAGGTAACTCACTCCTTGAAACTATCAGCGCCGAGGTTTCACTGTGTTTATGAAATGTATTTATCTTCCAAGAACACATAAATCATGCACAACCAAGATAAAAATAAGTTAAGGTAGAGTCGTAGTTGGAAAATAGAACATTATCACGCAGCTATAATATAGAATGTTAGGGTGTGGTTTTATTAGATTAGTGAAAGAATACTTGCCATGTATTGAAATTTGAAAGCATTTAGTTGCCACAGAATACTTGTTGTTTTTGTTAGGGATTCATTCGGTTGATCAAATACGTAGGGGCCCGTTTCTTCCTATATTCATTATATATGGTTGCCATTAGTTCTATTCTATCAGATGTGAGAGTGGTTGTGTACTTATATGTATCGAAATATGTTGCCATCTAGGTGTTTCTAGGGGATGCAACCCTCATCTTCAAAACCTTCTTCTGTGTATTTATATCAAGGCCCTCAAGCCTAGAATACCAATTCAAATTTCAAAGGTCTCCGTCACAATATATAAGATAAAATGTGTTTCATGAATTTTGTCATTCACTTGGTTATTTTGCTCAATTCTTTTGAGGCAGTGCTCATAAAGTTCTTTTAAATGGTTGAGTTGTAGCAATGTGATAGGACAGAAGTGGATAAGAAGAGAGAAGAAAAAGAATACTGTTTTTTTTGCATTGAAATGAAAGAATCCTTCAGTTTTTTAAGAGACCTGAAATTCCTTTAGTCCCGCAATGAGTGTGTTTTTTTGAGATTTTTGAAGAAAAAAAAAAATCATTTGTCATTTTTAAATGTTTGTTTAGGTTTTTTAAATTTTGGAAACAAATCATTTTTTATTCTAAATTGAAAAGCCATTAGGAGTGGCTAGCTTTTCCCAAAATCTATTGTTTTTTAATAACAAGGAGGTAACACATGAACAAGTTAATTTTTATTTTTTTAAAAAAAGTGATTTTATGGGTAGTAAACAAATAGATCCAGAGGTTTAATCCTCTATTTCTCACTTATTTCTTGCCTATAACCTTGTGACAAAGAGGTCACATGTTAGAATCTCGGAATCAGCCTCTTGCTAATTCTTACACAAGGCTATCTACAATAGACCCAACAGGTCTGACCCTTTGTTGGATATGGATATTGCCATGGTGGAAGCTTTATATTGTAGCACTAGGTTGCCCTTTTTATTGGGTCTGTATTATTTTTTTAATGCTGTTTCTTTTTTAACACACTGAGCTTACTGCCCTTGATAAGTAATGCATTAATTGATACCGTTCTTTTTCTCCTTTACATCAATGAATAAGAAATCTAGGAAAACGAGTTGATCAAGAGCTTTCCTCTAAATTTTCGAATAGTTATAAATATAATTTCAATTTCATTATTCATCTATATTTTATCTAAAAAAAAATAGAAAAAGCTTTCATTGATTCATTTGGCTTGATGGGTACCCCGTACCTCCTTTTGCCTTAGCACCTTCCACATTTGTTTTTTGGACTCTTTCCACATTACTCCTGGAATTGGCTAGGAGTTTAAGTCTCTAGGTATCATAATCGTGTCGACTCGCTTATAACATCATTTTGTGTGAAACTCTGGTAGGCTCAACTAGAATTATATAGACCCACATGGAATCACCAATATAAGGATGATTGAAGCGGTTTGCAACAATGGGTTATTATCCCAGACTAAATGACTGAATTCAATGCTTTCTAAAAAAAATAAAATGCAACAGCAGAATGATAAGGTTCTCTGTCCACATCTTATAGTTGTCGCATTCAACTTCCCAGCTGCGTCTAACATTTTTTGTCCTGAGTCTCAACCCCACAATTCCCAGCACGAATGAAGTCATGAACTGGAAAGCATGAACAATACCCTAGAAACAATCAAAATATTGGTTTTAATCCAGGTTTGCTATGCTGAATCCATCTTGGTTTAACTTATAGGTTGCTTCCAAAAAAATTATCTGATTTAGTGTTTGGTTCAAAGGAGGGGATATAACCTTTTATTTGTTTGGTTCGCAAGAAGATGGAGTTTTATATTTAATTTTCTTTTTATACACATACAAGCTTTGATGTTACGTTTTATGTAAGAATATTTTTGTTAGTGTATTAGCAATATTTATAACCATTTTTGCTTTGTTTTGTATTAAGTTAACTCTTGCGACTTTACAGATATTCCATGATCTTACATAGACTTCTGAATTTGACAAGCATGTGGGCTACTGAAGTTCTTAAGTTCTTATGGTTCTTATGCAATGCATATTTGTCCACATGGACATGTATTTTCAGGAAAGAGATATCACAACTGCAGAAAAAAGAAGTTGAAATGAAAAAGCAAGCAGCTAGAGGTAGCAAGGCTGAGCAAAAAGCTAAGAAAAGGCAAGTGGAGGAAGAGGTTTCTCAACTTTCTGCTAAGCTCAAGGAGAAGCAAGCCAAAGAACTGTCTGCATTAGGCTATAGCAGTGGTATCGGAAATGAAAAGAGCAATATGGACAATTTGGTGAAGGCCATAGCTGGAGTATCTGTTAGTAGTCAACCTGAGAATACAAAGGTCAGCAAGGCCAAACAGAGGCGTGACAAAAGAGCTCAACAAGAAGCAGAGAGAGAACAGAGAATCCAAGCAGAGCAGAATGACAATATAAGTGATCGCACAGTTGAAAATGAGAAACTCGAAAGGAAGTTGAAGCCTCTTGGTTTGACTGTATGTGAAATAAAGCCTGATGGGCACTGCCTTTACAGAGCTGTTGAGAATCAGTTGGCCCACCTCTTTGGGGGAAAATCTCCATATACATTCCAACAACTTCGAGAAATGGCAGCTGCTTACATGAGGAAGCATACATCAGATTTCCTCCCATTTTGTTTATCAGAGAATTTGATTGAAGGTGATTCTGATGAATCGATTGCTCAAAAGTTTGAAAATTATTGCAAAGAAGTAGAGTCCACGGCAATATGGGGAGGACAACTAGAGCTTGGTGCCTTGACTCACTGCCTGAAGAAGCATATTATGATATTTTCAGGGTCCTTCCCTGATGTGGAGATGGGGAAGGAGTATAAATCAGCTGATGGTATTGGATCGTCTGGTTCCAGTATCATGCTTTCTTACCATATGCATGCTTTTGGGCTTGGTGAGCATTATAATTCTGTGGTCCCAATCCCAATATGATCAAATGGAACAAATATATCACATGGATGCTTATTATATCCCATGTAGCGTTTTGATCAACAGCCAGGCGTATGGCTGAAGGTTAATTGAAAACTTAGTTGTGATTTGGATGTGCCTATATAGTTGTACATTTCTTAACTGTAATTGACAATTTATAATTTATGGATGCTTATCTATCAAATGCTCTTTTGACATCGATCGATTTTGAGTGTTTTGGCAAAGCTTCATATATCGATCAGTAAACTAGATTTGAATAAATTTGTATCAAATGCTCTTTTGACAATGATTGATTTTGGCAAATCTTCTTGTATTGAGCGGCAAGCTAGATTTGAATAACCGGGTGGACTTGTTCTATCAGAGGTGCTTTTGTTTGTGCTGCTAAGGATGAAATGAACGTTGTCTTTTAAAGGAATGAACACTTGATGTTTGATGAGAACTGCAGAAAAATTTAAAATATCCAACTTCTCAACTAAATGATAAAAAAAAAAGTTTAGATGTAATTCTCCTGGCTGTAGCTAAAATTGTGAGTTTATTATGAATGAAATGATATATAATCTGTGTTCTTGATATTAGTTTGTATTTGAGATCTGTAATATGAGTTATGATTGGTTAATATGTATTGATTAACCTTTTACTTACCTAATTACTGCAACACCAAAGAAAATGGCTATATCGTCGAACATTTTCTTGAAACAATAGTCGGAGAGAGCACATGTGGATCTATTAAAGAGTATTGTTATATCTCACAAGGAATTCTAAAATGGTCGCAAGATCAAATAAATAGTGTTTGTGCACACGTAAGGAAGTATTATAATTATATGCGTCCAAACACTATTTATTTATATTTGTGATCATAGAAAAATACATCGACCACATGAATGCTAATATGGCTATTATGTGTAAAACCCGACTTGATCGTACAGTTGTACGATTGAAATAAAGTTTATCCAATTAAATTAAACAATACATACTGCTGTAGTGCAATTCGCAATGGAGTTATAAATGCTTAAGTAATAGACCTTAAACAAAACAACCAACGACGTTTTCAGGTAGCAAGTAGGTGTGAAAATAGATAATGCCGGTCGAGAGGTTAAACTTTTTAAATAGGTTAGACCCATCTTATAATTTGAAAATAACTTGGTGCGAATTATGCTCTTTTGTCATTATCTGAAGGACAAAAATTATTAATAATATTGTTTTAAAGTATTGGGGTGTTACTACATTGTACCAACAACCTTAAACCAAATATCTTCTACCCCAAAGTTTGCCACGTAGAATAAAAACAAAATTGTACTACTGGGACAAATATTCCATTTATAGAAATTGACAATGACATGCAAATTTTCCCATGGTGATAAATATAAACGATTGATTTCACTGATAAGACTTGTTTTGATTGGCGTATATAGGATAATTACCAAATTTAACATATGTTAAGAAGAAGACATTTCATTAGGGGAATATAAGCTTGCTTTGCATCGGACATCGTTGTCGAAGTAATATGTAAGTTCTTTAATCTGTATGCTGAAAATCGACTTCGTTTACTTTATCAGTGTCCAATATATATAACTATTACACATTCTTATTCCCTTTCTATCTTAGTTTCTATATCTTTACCACTTTCACCATATAATATAATATTCTTCGTATCAAATCATTACTTGCCTAGTGTCGCAACTCGCATGCAACTTATACTTGAGTTATAGTGACTAGTGAGTAGTAAGGATAAGAATATAGGTGTTAAGTTTATATTGTGGGAATAACTCTCATCAATCAACAAAAAAAAAAATTGATTTTAATCAAAGGAACCAAACCAAAATGATAACATCTCAGAGACATGACATAGGTGTTAAGTTTACTTTTGTAATTTGAATGTGGATATAACTCCAAGCGCAATGATTTTCAGAGTGCAAAAGAATGTTTTTATTTACTAGCCTTTCAAGGTTATATTATATGTCTGGTAGAAACCTCTTCCTGCATGGGCATAATAATGTAAGAGATAATTGCTTTACAGGCCCCTTGCAATATTGCTGCAAAAATGAATTATGTGAGAAAAAACCCTATTAAAAAGATAGGTTCCGATAGGTTGAGCAACTCAGGGGCCTAGTGAGCAACCATATATCTAATGTAGATGGTTTAGTTAATGAGGGTGCAGTTCCCTATCTTCAGCTTTGACAATTTAATGCTTTCTTAAACAACTCTGTCAGCATTCAACTTCACTTAATTGAATGATTTGCAAATCTTAAAATAAAAATTAAAACCTATTCACCTAAGACCAACAAATAATTAATTGTCTTGTCTCCCTTCTATGTTACTCAACGCTCTTTTATATCACTTTATAACAACCAATTTTCTTCTCAAATTCGAGCTAAGCTAAAAGTTTTACATTAAATGAAAAAGTATGGCATCGGAGTTCTGAACATTCCTATGCACCTTCTAGTCCCATCAATTGGTATCATAGTTAATTTTTTTCTCCTCAACCTTAGAAGATGCTCCAACTAGATAGATTACAAGAAAATGAAAAATCTAAGTGCGAGTAGCACAATTTTTAAAAAGGATCTTGATTTTTGGCGATCAAAGAATCACACATTTGACACAATCAACAATTTTGACCATCAAATCAAAATCAACAGGCTAGAGTTCCAACCTTGTAAATCAAATCCAAAACACAAGTTTAAAATATGCACCGCTAAATTATGATCCGATGTTCCAAATCATTGCACACACCCATTTTTTACACTTCCTATTTATTGGTTGAAATTTATGTCGGTTCAACCATATAGAAAACAACCCACATATTTGATGTGAAAATTTATCCCAATTTAATTGAAATGGAAGCAAACAAGGCCAAAATCCTACACATTATGCATGTGTAAGAAAGATTACAATGCTATCTAAATCATGTGTATGAAACAACTCACAAGTGGACTAAAAATACCGTTTACACCATCCTGTTATGATCCGGCAAAAATATAAACGGATTTGGAAAAGAAAAAAAGAAATATGCCAAGCATGAAATCTTATTCTTGAAGATACTTTAGGATTTTAATAGATTGAACTTAATTTACAGGTAGCCAACTTGTTATCTACGACAAATGCAGCACAGTGCAAAAGTACATTTATCAAGAATCCTCATGAATTCGGTTATTCTTTTATTGTGACACATGGAAAACAATTCAATCCCCACCACACCACATTGAACATCATGATAAGCTTATAAATAACACTTCAAAGAAGCTTAGTTTCAACACATAAAATCAAATCATAATCATAATCATGGACACAGTCACAAGCATGGTTGGTGAAAAGCCAGTGGTGATATTCAGCAAGAGCACATGTTGCTTGAGCCACTCAGTGACATCACTGATACGTAGCTTTGGAGCTAACCCAATTGTTTATGAGCTTGATAAAATCACAAATGGGTCACAGATTGAGAGTGAGTTGCTTCAAATGGGGTGCAAACCAAGTGTACCTGCTGTTTTCATAGGACAACAATTCAGAGGTGGTTCCAAAAAAATCATGAGCCTTCATGTGAGGAATCAATTAGTTCCTATGTTGAAGGATGCTGGTGCTATATGGATTTGAGACAGAGCCATGAACTAATATATATTATATAGTTACATTAATATTTCAGAGATCATGAATAAGATGACTTCATATATAGTCATTGCTCTGTTAGTTAATTGACATAATTTTGTAGTCGTCATGTTTAGCTTAGTTATATGATGTTATACTATACTATACGGCCTATAAATTAAACTTTTATGGTTTTGTGTTTCTTTTCTTCCACTGGCCAATCATCAATGCATGCATAATATACTATTTTGGGAAGGGTATTGCATCACCAATAAATTAAGAATAATGTCTGGTGTCCCTTTAAGTTAACTATCTAATACTAATAGTTTTAATTAATTTCTGTAGTAAATTATGGCCACCAACACAACTCTATCAACACCTTTCAAAGACGACAACTCCGAAGAAGACAACAAAAAGAATAAATAGATGCACAAAATTTGAAGTGTCGATTAGACCGCCTTTAAAGATAATTCATCCGTGTCATATATGCACAAATCTCACAAGATACAACAATTTCTTCCTGATATAGAACTGAAGTAACATACATGACACCGATTTTATCTCAAAGAGCAAGAGGAAACTGAAAAAAAAAAAAAAAAAATTAAAGTTAAATGAGAGTTGTCCGTTCTCACAAAAATGACACTGATTCTATTCTATCAATCACGCGACACCTCCCATAGTTTTGTCGTTGATGCCATTTTGTGCTAATAGGCTGTGAGAACGCTTTATATTCATGAATGTTCTAGAGATTTTGTCAAAATTTTATGTAAGTGGTCCCTTTTGACATCAAGTGTAAGCTAAGGATATCAAAATTAATAATAAAAAAGATTGTAGTTTAGTCTCTAAATAATAAAGCATTTAGCACTTACTCACGTACACCATAGAAAAGAGACAATAGAAATTAATTTTAGTGGTAACAAAATTAATATAATTGACTTATTCTTACCACATTAAACATTTTCTATGGAATCATCGATTTCAAAGATTGACCTCCTATCAATTGTTAATTTTAGTTAACTTAAATCTCATTTCTCCTCGATGTTTCACATATTAATTTCCTTTACATGCACTTTGTAAGAGGATTAACTGTGACAACTTTTGATCTCACTTCACATAATTGAGGATATAAGATTTCATTTACTAGTTACTTTATCCACAAACGATAAAGATACAATTTTCTTCCATAAAATATAGACAAAAATGTCTCTAAGTCAATTAATATTATATCTATCAAAGTTTATAACAATAAACATCACATCCACGATAAAATTATACAAGCCTCGTGAGTTTGAAATTTAAAATATTGGGATGTGATCTTTCATGTATATGTCTTTATTCATGAGTTAAAATAATCATTTGAATTTTTTCCACAAAGATTGTAACTCTTTGTGAAGAGTTTTTTTTTTTTTTTTTATTTCTTCTCAAGTGGTGTACGATGTTTGTAAATAGGACTCCATATGTACTAATTAATAGAGAGCCCAAAAATTCAAGACTTGTCTTATATAAAACAACAATGATACATACATACATACATACCTCTAAATTTGGTATATTCATTCAATACTCCATTTTATTATATTTCTCTCTTTCTATTATATCATCAACATATTATATTTATTATATCACTCTCTTTTTTTCAAAGTGTATACACCCATGAGATGTGCATCAAACATTTTCTATTTAAAACTCTTCCGCGTTTATCCATACGGACGCGAGAAATTTAATTGAAATTTTTCTCCGTCTAGATTGATAAAACGTGGTGCAAGAAACTAGTGGGGGTTAAAAGTAGCTCTCATATATAGATAATTATGCACCGACCATTTAGCGTAATTTACCGGTGAGAGTGAATCCAACCTAAAGTTTATTGTATTAATGACAAGCTTTAGTTTTGAAAAAAAAAAATGCATGCATTGAAATTATCATCTTCTTAATTGTTCTACCATTCTTGTAGCATGTTCCAATACAAGTTCTAACAGGTAAGAGCAATACTAATTTTTTTTCCCCTAAATCCACATAGTACTAACTATGAAATCAAACAGAGTTTTGTGATAATGTCGCTTTTGTTTTGCCTAATACATTGAAAGTAGTGAGAAGCAAAGTCTTAAAATGTTATTCGAAAAAATATTCCATGATTTGATACTTGTATTGTGTGTCGGATTTGGAGGAGTTCCATGAAACACAACAAGGATTAAGTGACCCTTTGATTATGGATTGAGCCATTTCCCTTATTCAAGATTGATGAAACATAGTTGACGTTACAGAATTTGAAACAAGGAGCCAAATATATATATATATATAGCCATTTAAAGGGTTGTTTCAACGAGTTGCAGGCACGTGGAAAATTCTTTTGCTAGAAGATTGGGAATAATGTCTAAATATGAAAAGTGCATTTTTTTAATGTTATCTGGTAATGAAAATGCCTAACCAAAAAGTAAGATCCCAATTGATGCAAATTCTAAACCGCGTTGATATTGAGCAAATATTATGGATTTCTTTTTCTCCAGATAATAACAAACGATTCTATGTATTTCCATTTTATCACAACTGTGGAAATAATGACAACATGTTTTTTTTGGGTAAAATGTGACAACATATTGTTTATCAGCAAAAAAAGTGACAACATTTGCTTGCTAACATGCTTCTACATGACTTCCTTTGCAAAAATTATCTAATAAATAACCCGCACATGCGCCAGTAAACAAATGATTCAACAAACAATAATGTGTGATAACTTTTAAACAATGATTTCTCATACTTATATTGTGTTCTTATTCTTTTTATTTTTTATTACCAATAATAATAATAATAATAAGAAGAAGAAGAAGAAGAAAAATTAACCTAAAAATTTTCACAAAATAGTTATACGAATATCATTAACGAATCTAACAATTGTTACATTTATACGACGAGTAATACACGGACACCTATTTTACGGTTGATAGCCCTACCCATTGAACACGCATTCTCTCTCATGGTGGTGGTTGATGACAAACGTTGGATCCTAATGTAGCGGACCTCCGGTGATCTCACGGAGGAGGAGAGAAAGATCCGACGAACTGTCGCCTACCATCAGCACCCATATTGTTAAAATTTTTAAAATTAATTATGAAAAAAACAATTTTAAATAATAAATAAATTTTATTATTGAAATAATTTTCAACGGGATGTCAAATGGGTGTATTCAATAAACAAATGTCAATAAATCATTACCTAATTTATATTAAGGATACGTTTGACCTTACTTTATTTTGACTGAAGAATAAAAGTAGTTATTTTCAAAGAAAAAAAATGTGAATACAACGAGCTTTAATTTTTTTTGTTATGCACACTCTTGCAATTTTGCAATTTATTGTTTCATTTTATTTTTTGCTACAATTTCATAATTTTTATTCTAAACATTAATGGATTACATGGTTATAATATTTAATACTTGAACTTAGCCAAGGGGTTAACGATGTCTGTGACATAATTGGAAGATAATTGGGACAATTAAACATGTGGTTATGAGTTCGATCTTTATCAACGTTATTGAAGAACACTTGTTAGAGATGTCAATCTCTCAAGTGTTCCCCATGCTTCGGATTTAATCTCAAACTTTCTACTAAGGATACTTGAGGTTATTTTGATAGAGCAAGTAACGCTTAAAATATGGAGAGAATCATACCATAATAAGCCTCTTCTTAGTTTATTATTATAACTGTTTAATCAAAATTTTATTTAATAAAAGAAATATGCTCTGCATAATGGAGTAAATTAGAGTATAGCACCTTCCATAGTATATCTTGCTCAACCCTTATGTGGTAGTACATGTACATTAAAAAAGTCACTAAATAGGATACAGTAAGAACTGTTAAATGAAACTCATAAAGCTTAAAGCATATAGGAGTACAAAACATCTTCCCAGTATATTGATATTGCTCCTCTTAGTAATAGTAATGTAGTAAGTAGTACACAAAAAACGTGAAAGAAATAGTAAATTCGGTGGTACCAACATTAGCGTTTTCTTTTTTTTCCCATTCCTATATGCTGGCATGGCCACTATATATATATATCAACAAAACAAGGACCATCCAGCTAAAGTAGTAAAAAGCAAATGCTATTATTATGCAGCACAGTTTACTTTTAATTCAGCATCTGCCCAAGGAAACAAAAATCTCTTTTTTTATCCTCCTTTTTTTTCTCACCTTTCAATTCAACTTTCGGAATTTGGCATTTTATTTTAACATGGTGCGAATCCCACATTAATTAAAAATTGCTACTTGTTATAAGATTGGATGAACACAACTCCTCTTACCGACTAGATTCGCTGTGAAGAAAGAAAAAAAAACAGGCAGAGGCTGGCATATATTGCTTAAGTTTCTGTCATGTCAAAAACACAGGTGGGTTGTCAATTTCTCATGCACTACTGCTTACTCCATCCGATTCAGCATGTAAAAGAAAATTGGATCATAAAAAAATTGATTTATTTAGTCTCAATTTTAAATAAGATATATCAACTTTGGTTGATCTAACTTTCTCTTATATTAGAATAGAGGGAATATTACTTATATTAATAAATTCTAATTTTTCAAATACAAAATCCGACACCATAATAGAAACAACTCAATACGAATGCCCATGTTGTAGCAAACGTAGCTACATCCTTAGCTAGCTTCAATATTTTTGTTGACATACCAACATGTATCGGACACGATTATGAACAAATACTATAAGCACCCGTTCCTCACAAAAAAAAAAAAAAAAAAAAAAAAACCACACCATAATGTGTGTATTAAAGAATCTTTTCTCTCCCAGTTTGGACACCATGGATATTTGAATTGTATTTTACATTGTGTTCGACTTTTGTGTGTCCAAATAACACACCTCATTATTGCATCATATATTAATCTTTTTATTTATTTGTTAAAACTTTACCTTTGGGTTGAGCTAACTTTATAAAGTTAATATTTTATTGATATATTTTTAGACCACATATTTGTTCAATGTGAGATTTAATTTTTCTCAATACATTGTTATACGTTAAGCTAAATACAAGTAATGCTTATGTTTATGAGGTGTCGTTTAGCGGTAAGAGTAAATTCTCGAAATTTTAAAAGACAGAATTGTCATCATCTCAAAAACAATTGTAATCACTTTAATTAATAAAGTTCCTCCCTTTCCATTTTTTTATGAAAAAAAGTATTACATAAGTACATTGGATTAAAGAATGCATCTACTCCCTCCATACCCATGATGAATTGAATTCCATCCACAAGAAAAATGTTTGAGATGATTTAGCCTAATCTTGGAATAATTTTGACAATGCTCATTGTAATTGAATGTACTAATTAATATTCCAAGGTAACTAACTGCAAATGAGGGTGGCTGCAAGCTGCTGCCTAACATTGCCAAGAACTTGGGTTGGATACATTTACTCAAACATGAGTTATTGGTCATTGGTTCTAGAAAAGACAATTTTGGAATCCATTGATATTTTTAGAGACGGGTCGCTTCATATATATTATTATTATTTATATGAATTATTGATAAGAGAAAAATGGAGAAAAGGAAAATAGAAATCATATTGACTAATAAGATAGTGCATGAATACATAAGGCTTATATATGTAGTCGATGGAAAGAACAATTAACCAGTGTAACTAATTAATATTATAACTATAAATAACATTTATATCTAATATCTTCTCGCAAGTCGGAATGTATTAACTCTATACTCTCAACTTAAAAATAAAAATACCGAAAAATCAAAGGATGTTAGAAATATATATATCGATTAAAAAGAATATGAAATGTCAGAAATATATCGGATAAAAATGTTTAACAATTCATATAAAAAGAATATGGACTGATGTTTGAAGTAAACCCACCTTGTTCTGGCATAAAATTTTCTAGGCTACCCTCAAAGTTTATCAAGGAATCAAACATAGAAATGCATGTAGCTCACTTCCACTGTGCAAACCTGTGCAGGTTAAGGGAATCCATTTATGGCACAACTTTAAGGTTTATTCTTTTTCAGATGTTTATTCTCCTATATGTGTAAACAATCCATTCTGGTATAAATACACATCCTCTAATCTCAAATTTCTACAAACCAAATCAAACTCACTTAAATCATCATCATAATATAGCTACCTACCTACCTTCATAGAAATGGATTTGTTGGCATCATTAACAGAGAACAAACCAGTAGTTATGTTCAGCAAAAGCACTTGTCCCATGAGTCACACAGTGAGGGAACTGATAAGGGGTTTTGGTACTGAGCCTTATGTTATTGAGATTGATAAAATGCCAAATGGACAACAAATAGAGAGAGCACTGATTCAGCTTGGACGTAGACCAACTGTACCTGCTGTTTTCATAGGACAACAATTCATAGGTGGTATTGATGAACTCATAAGCCTCAATGTTCAGAACAAACTTGTTCAATTGCTTTTAAAGGCTAAAGCTATATTTTTTTGGTAGAAGAGTTTATAACTCATCACTCCAATTTTGGTCAAAGATAAGAGATTTTGTATTATCCTAATCTTTTGATCAAACTTGATCATATATATATATATATATATATTCTGAGGTTCTTCAGTATAGAGCTTCTTCTTCTTCTTGCCATGTTTCTACTTGTACCTGCCATTCTTCTTCTTTTCTTCCCTTTTGAGGAGAACAACCTTACTCTTTTGTATTTGTATATGTAATGTGATGGTTTTCCTCACTTGTGTTTATGAAAAGAGAAATAATCTAATGTTGAGTTCTGCGGCTACTGAGTGAGATCATTTAATTTTAGTTCAACTTTATTATGCTTGATACTAGAAACATTTTTGCAATAATAACTAAGCTCAAACATGGACGGGGACAGAGCATCACCAAAGAAATATACTCTGTATTTGAAAATACTATGTTTGATGTTGAGTGCCTTGTAGGGTTGGCCCAACATAACACATTTAGATAGACTTACAAGACCATAATATCACATTAAGATAAGGTCTTTTTAAAAGACCATAATAATCATTTAGTAGACTTATTAAATATTGATTTAAATGTTATTTTTCAAACTTTTTATAATTTGTTCAATACATATTCACTCTATTACGAAATACATGTCGCAATTTTGTAATATGTACTGTTTACTTGACTTACTTTGACCATATCTTTTTAACTAATATGTACCGTATCCACAAACACTTTTGAAACGTTCAACTATTTTTATGTAATTAACATATTAAAAAGTTGTGTTGGGATTAAATTACATTATTTACTTTTTTTCAATGCATCATCTTAATAGATTAAATATTTTGAGTGTTTCAATTATACTTTTACACGTTGTTCATCATATATTTCTGTGTCCAGCAAACGGCAAGAGATCTATTGTAATACATGTTAACTTCTCATGTCATACTTAGTTAATCGACATAAGAACCTTAAGTTTCAACTATGGTTTACGATGTAAATTTAACTTTATGTCTAACCACTAACATCCACAAATGAAATTATTTCAAACCTCTTAAGTAAAAAGTCTATGTCTAATATTTTCTAAATGAAAAGTAAAAACATTAAGTGCAGAGATAACTTTATTGATATGATGAAATAAAGATTGTATATAATCAACGAGATCAAAGTTTACATCAAATACATAGATAATTACACCTAATCCCAACTCAAAAGAAGATTAGCTGCACATACTCCTGGTAGCTAGTACAAATAGATGAGAATGAGATGAAATATCATGAAATATTGATGATCCAAGCTTCCAATCCTCTCCACCTTATTTGATCTTCTTATGCTTCAAATTCTCTTTTGAGTTGCCTTATATATGTTGCAGAAAACTGAGGATTTGTCAAGCAAACGAGTGCTGGCTTAGCGAATTTAGGTTAATCGGGTTTTTTTTTTAAAAGGAAACGAGCATGCTTATAGTATTTCATTAATAATAAGAAAGTTTATACAACAAGACACACGATAATAAATATTGGGATTAACTGATAATGTGGCAATCCCATCAAGGGTGTGAGCTACCTCATTTGTTTATTTCATGTTAAACTCGACCTTAGAGTTTGAGAAGTGTGTGATGAAGAGACTCTGGCATGCTGAAATCACTTGGCCAAATTCTATAACATCAATCTGACGATGGTTAAAGGCATATGTTGTAATCTTTGAATCCAAGGCGAAAGCTCCGATGTCAAATTGCAAGTCACTTAGCCATTGTAAGGCGTGGAATAAGCCTAGAACTTCTCCTACGGCAACAAAACAC
Source organism: Medicago truncatula (assembly GCF_003473485.1). Taxonomy (NCBI): domain Eukaryota; kingdom Viridiplantae; phylum Streptophyta; class Magnoliopsida; order Fabales; family Fabaceae; genus Medicago; species Medicago truncatula. The sequence continues at coordinate 51,053,498 of NC_053048.1, forward strand.
ATAAGAGAGATAGATACAGTTTTAGCCGGCACAAAGGTACATTCGTCATCACAGATACATACGTCAATACATGGTTTGTTTAACGGATCCGAAAACGAAGCATCGATATTACATTTCAGACGGCCTCGTTGTGGCCGCTTCCACCTGACCGAAGTCATATCACTCGTTGTAGCAGAAGAATTTCGAGTTATACCTGAACCACTTTGTCTTTCCGACGTTGTTGTCGTCATCTGATCATTATGAACTGAATTTGTTGAAATGTTGTTGCGACTAGCTGCCGAAGTAGTAGGGTTAACTGCATATCAATCCTCCATAAGGTGACAAGCTCGATCTAATAGTAAAAGAAACGGTTTTGTAGATATTTAATACAATTAGCTTGGTTTATTCTGTTTTTTTATATTATTATTACAATTGGTTTATTCTGCTTACTTACTAGTAAAAGAAACGGTTTTGTAGATATTTAATACTCCATCAACAAAGATTTAATGTGAGGTTACATTTAAGGCATATGCTTAGATTAAGTTAGTTCATCTCCGTACATATAAATGATGTAAAGTTGTAAATAGAATGCATGCTTAAAATTAAACTTAATACATGCGCGGCGTTATATTCTCTATTCTTTATCATCTTTACAAGTGAGATCTTAGTTTCTTGTTTTTTTTTTTTGGTAGATAGTGAGATCTTAGTTTCTATTTGCCCACTTCTAATGTGCGACTTCCTCAATATAGTGTGATCAACAAATAAATTATTTTTTTCTTTAAAAAAAAAAAAAAAAAACAAATAAACTACTTTCGGTCAAGAAAAAAACCAAATAAACCATTACTAAAATATCACTTTTGTGCTTACCGTGATCTTTGTGCATTCTTTAGCTAAAAGTCACTATAAACTTTTTCAAATGAGGAAAAAATATACTAATACAATTTTATAAGAGTAATATGCCAACTTTTCTGTGTGAATACATGACTTGCTTTGGTAAAAATAAAAAAATAGCCCCTCATCAATTGGAATTTATCCAGTTATAGGGTGGAATGTATCTTAACCAAACATTTAGCCGTCCTAGAGGAGGCAAAATTGCATAAATATATTTGAGATTTATAAGTGGGATATTCTAAGAAATGAGAGACAAAAGGTTGGGGGGTGAAAAAATATACATATTAATTGTGAAGCTAAAGCAATTGTCGAGGAATCCATAGTCCCCACTGTGATGCCAAGAACTGACCTAGCACTAGTTTTGTGTTCTATGCTAGTTCTCTTAACGCATATGCCAAGGTCCTTTTCGTTTTTATTTTACAGGGGTTTCGTATATGCCCAAAATAATTGAACTTGAAGCAATTATTGTTCTTGTTCTCCAAACGGTACATTTTTAAATCAAACAATTAGGAGTTCTAAGAGAATGGAGTTTTGATGATTTGGAGTTTAGTCCGGAGTCAAATAAAGTATAACTAATGATTGTTTCATTTAGAGTTTGAATTTGTTTTCTCTCAAACAATTCATCTTTAACTAATGTTTATTAACCATTTCAATAATCATTTGATTAACATATACTACCTCCGTCGTTAAATATAAAATTCGTTTGAGTTTCTCTTTATTCCTTTTATAAGACTCTCTTTGAATTGTCAAATGCATTGATTATTTTTCTGTGGAAATGATAAATAGGAGGGGACGAAAAATACAATTATACCAAAAAATTAATAGACTAAATTAGCACCAAAAAAAAAAGTAAAATAATTTTCAATGATATTAGAAAAAGAGGTCAAGCAACCAGAAATATTTGACTAAACAGACACTAAGATGGTATGAATACCTTCCAGCTTAATTAGTTGTACAGTGTTTGAATTTAACCATAAAAATGTTTATAAGTTTTGAGTAAGAGTTTTATCATCATATGGTTTTACCTAACTAAGAAATCTGTCTCTACATTTGCACAAAGAACCCGGATTTGAATTTCATTTCGCTAAATTTCCCTTAACGCAACTAAAATGCTTTAAGTTATCGCGATTTAGACCTGTAATGTAAATCATATCATTTGTAATGGTGTAGTCCGGTGCTTCCCCTTGCAGTAGATTGAGGTTGGCATGCCTATTAGGTAAAACTATTATTAGGTGAAAGTGTTTCCATTATCTTAAGAGAAAATTTTCTTACACAAAATCCGACATCAATACCGTATATTTATATTATTTTTTATCTCCCTTTAATCATTTTTCTCTTCTTGGATCCGACGTTTAAACTCATTCATAAATAACACAATTGTCTATTTTATGTTTAGAAGTTTCCTACAATTATTCTGGAATAATCAAAGTTGGAGAAAACTAAAAATTGGTCAATGTTTTAGCTTTGATTTATGTGTTCGAATAACAAATACAGAGGGTTACAAACGCAAACCAGAATCTTCGGATTTAAAAGAGCTTTCAACCTTCGAAAGAGCATGAGCGTGCTTTCTCTAGTTCACATAACCAATGCATGTTTTAGTAGTGGGTTAGAGAAAATACAAATAAGATAAAAGGAACTAACTGCTTCAATTCTCTCCGTTATTGATGAATAGATTCTCTTCTACAAAAGTTTAGACTTGAAAATTACTTTAGTTCACTTTTGACGTGTTTTGGATCGTTTCTTATTTGAGTGTGTTTCTGTGTGCATTACACTTGCACAGATTCTTAGGTGGCTGGATATGGGACGTTAACACATGGACGTACCCCATGATACATACAAACACACGCTTAGCAAGTTGATAACAAAAACCAAAACTTAGTTTCTGTCACTGTTAAATTGGAAAATAAATAATAATCAAATTCAAAGCTTAAATCCAGTTTTCATTCCTCTATTTTGTGTTATTCACGATTTTAGTTCAGTTCACCTATTTCCAAATCAACAGGTTTTGGTCCATACCATTTTTCAAAATGTTAACACTTTTTCTACATGCTTGAATTATGAGGTTGAAATTCATTTCCATATCATCTTGCCACATAAATATTTTGCTTGCCGCATCATAAAAAATCAGTCCCAAATGTAGAGTGGAGAAAATGTCCAGACCTTTTGTAAACTGGAAGACCAAATTTGTAGGTTTGAAAATGAAAGAAACAAAATCATGAATAAAACAAAATATGGAACCAAAAGTACATTTAAATAAAAGATCAAACTGATTAATTGAAGATTACCTCATTCTGCACATACAACCAAATTCCCTGACCTTTGCTGTCTGAATAAAGAAAGTAATGAGAGTGTAAAAGTTTAAGAGTCTGAAAGGTTCACTAATTTAGTTGAAGAAAAACGCGAAGTTATAAGTAACGGAAAAAAAAAAACTCTACAATCACTTGCAATCGCATCACCATGGACAACAAAAAGAAACCAAGTTTCTCCACATGGTCACTTATACTAGACAAATCTAATAACCAGTTTACCAAAGTTAAGACATTATTAACTTGTGTTCAGCAAACTTATCATCGGTAACCAGCATTTACAACATTATTAAACATCTAAATGATTACGCAAGATTAGAGAAGACAACTTTGACCTCTGATTAAAACTTCAGAGCAAAACTGATTTCATTATAGAAGATCTATAAACAGAGGTTTCTACCAAGTGGTTTGTCAAAATATTGTAACTTGTGACATTCACTTGTGAATATAGTCTTTCAAAATACGATTATTGTTGTCCTCAAGGATTGCATTTCTTCGCCAATTAGCTACTGCTTTAGCAACTGTAGCATTAGCCCTACTAATCTCTTCGGCAGAAAACTTATGCTCTGTGATTCCTAAAGGTCCAGGCTGCAGCACCTTAATCACAGTTTCCACATCTTTCTCAAGCTCTCTGTCACAAAATAAAAACAATTCTGAATTACATAAGCAATAAAAAACTTCCCCAGGCCCCATTTTCACAAAATTGCTCTACATTCCATATTCTATCACTACCTAACCATACATTCATTTTCATGGACTAGTTTCCTATTGAGCAATGAGCATATACTTGTTTAAGAGAATAAAATGAGACATTTTAACAGTTCATGAGAAAATTAACTGCTAACATATAATGTTTGTTATGAACATACATGCAATGTCATCAGTTGAATAATAACAATTGAGATTACTCATTATTTTCTGTAACTACGAAGACTAATCTCATGAGCTAGTCTAAGGGTATGTTTAGAGGGGAGAACTTACTTTTCGTTTCTCTTTTAAATTACGGATACTATAAAATAGTTTTTAAAATCAATTAAATGTGAATGAAATATTATATGATCATTTATCATACAGTGCATTCAATTTTTTAAAAATATCAAATCTACTTTAAAATATGGACATAGCCCTCCAAAATCCAACTCTCAGACATTCCTTGAGTTTCTTAAGAGGCTAACATCACCCATCCGATGTTATTCCTTCACAACTTGCCAGAGATCAAACTCTTAACCACGTGCTTAAGAAATTCAAGTATGTACCGCTCGTGCAACAAGCAATATCATGTTGGTCTTGAGATTAGTATATTTACCTCTAAAGTGATTTAGTTGAGCTAAACCTATTTTTAAAGCCACGGAAAATTCAAGAATTTCTAAGAAAGCTGATTTGAACCAATGTTGTCAAATATCAGCTATAGCTTAGCTTAATCTGAATTAATCGCTATTGTTTCACAATATACAATTTCTATTAGGTATTTTAATCCTGTTTGATTATTGTAACATAGGATTAAGAAACATATATTTAAACAATACTTATAATTATAACCGTCAAACTCAATGTAATAAAAATTAAAATCTAATGGAAACCAAAATTAGTAAAAAGAAACGTGAATTAGTCACCTGATTAGCCCAGAAAAGGGCAAAGAACTTCGAAACCCAGCGAGAGATAGCCTCATTCCTTCGCAACAATCGCAGAAACCAAATCAACTGTTCAATTTAATACGACGTCGTATAAACCGTTGCCTAAGACTGGGCCGTTTTGGGCTTGTAGGCTGCAGAAAGATGTCATCTGGATTCTGGCCCATCGTATGAAGAAAATTGCTCTTCTCACTTTTGATTTTGCTCATTCTCTTAATTCATAGTGAAAAATACTGAATTAAATGGATGACAAAATCAAAAGTACAGACTAGAGAAGGTGGAGCAACAAATTCGGGTGTTATTTACAGAAAATGAGGTTTATGGAAGAATTATCTTTTTTTTTTTTTGGGTTCCACTTAATGATAAATAGTTATTGATGATACTCATTTAATAAAAAATAAATTGAGGTGTTGGTTAGAGGAATCGAGTGTTTATTAAGTATTTATTTTAAAATATAAAATAAATGATGTATACACGTGAGATTCACTTATAAACATATAAATAAATGGTCTCTACCGTTTTTGACAAAAAAAATAAAAAAATAGTCTCTATTGTAGATGCAAAATAAATGGTCTCTACTATCTTTGACAAAAAAAAAATACTCTCTATTGTAGATGCAAATAGCTCTAACAATAAATGTTTTTACAAAAGGGTCTTATTCATCGTGGATGGGAAATTTCTTTTCTCATTTCTTAAATTTCTTCTAAACTTACTCGAATGAGAATGCGGTTCGGCACTTTAGTGACAATTAAATGTCGTTCGACAGTTTTTAAGTGGTTCAATCACTTTTAAAATTGATTTAACTTTTTTTAAAAATGTTTCTTCAAAAAAAAAAAACTTATCTTAAAAATGGCAAACGATATTAAATTGCAACCGGAGAATCAAACGACAGTTAACTACCACGGTTGAGGGAAAAATGAAAATTTGAGAGGTGAAAAGAGTTTTTTTTTTTTTTGCTTTTTTTGACGTTAAGAGTAATTGGTATTGGGCCACCTTAGGTTTGCCTTAATTTTACATACTTTCTCATGTTTAAAACTAGTGTAACGCCCCGTGCCAAGCACGGGATACATTTTATTTAAATTTTTTTAATATGATTTAAATTTTAACAGATTTTTTAAATATTATTGTTTTTGTTTCTTTTCATCCATAATTTTGGCATTATGTGGTATTTTATCTTCGTATTTAAAATTGAACGATAAATAATCATTTATTGAGATCAAAAAGTTAAATTTTATAGATGACTATTTTTGTGAGAGTGATAAAATAATCAACAAAAGTACAATTAAATCCAAAATATAAAAACACTATAAATAATTAATATATTTCTAAAAAATTAACTAATTAGTAAGAGTTTGTATTAGCTTTGGTTTGTCAGTCATTCAATATATCAAATGGATATGATTACCTATGTTTTAATTTTTCACTCTTAATAAAATATTAATTTTTTACTTAATCACAATGATCTCTATGATCGCAATTATAAATAAAAAAAACCTAAATTCAAAATTTTAGTTACATCTATTATTTTTATTGGTTTCATAAATAATATTCATTAACATTATTTTTTTAATTTATCAAAATAAGCACATTTTTGAATAAAATTTACCTCATAAATATATATATATTTTGTATTTCATTAAAAAAAAAAATGAATTTTTATGTTAAATTTTGAATATAAAAAAAGCATTAACAAATCATGTTTCGTTTTATATTTGTGAACAAAAAATAAGTTTAAAACACAAAAACAATATTTTTAAAATAATAGGTTATCGCTAATTATTCACACTTAGGGAAACTTAATTTTTGTATTTACTTTAGAATTTGTGTAAAGTTTAAGACATAAGTAAATTGTAAATTGAAAATATGGAAACTGTTTTTTTTTATTGAATTGTCAATACATGCAACAAAAACGATTTGTTCAATTGAAAATTGAAATTCCCAAGACAATAAAAGAGGTGCCGCATCACCATACAAAATAACATTATACCAAAAGGTGTACAAACTTTACCAAAATAGACCTGTAATAAAATAAAATAAAAAACCTTATTAACATTCTTCAACTCCTCAATAGTGGTCCTAGGAGTAAGTAAGAGAAACTCCTCATTTACAGGTATGCGAGATGAATTTGGTAACTGGATCAATCCCGATGCAGGAGAATTTGTATTTGCACTAAGAAAGCTATAATAAAAAGTATCAATCAATAATATTATAACTTAAGAAAAAAAAATGTTATATTAAAAAAAATATATATACCTTTTCCTTATTTCCTTTGTTTCACCCATTTCAGGATTGAATGTGATTCTAGTGTAAGAAAATGCATTTCGCAATGCTGGTTTTCCTATCATTAAGATTCAAAAGTATATGAATCAAGTATATATATTCGTATAAACAAACAATCACAATTGCTAGTCATAAATTATTACCTTGAAACAATTTAACTTTTGTCAACATAATGGCTACAACAGCATTTTGAGATTCACCGGAAGATAGGAAAGAGTTCAGCTCTTCAACATACTCTCCAAAAAGAGTACATTTAAAACGGTACGTACCTATTTGAAATTGTCAAAGATTATACAAATATTAATAAAAATACTATAATACAGGTCTTGAAAAATTACAATTACAAAAAAAATAAATTAAACCTACCCATTTGAATCCAATTCAATGACATTCATTTTAGTTTTTACACCATCTCTTTCGTACTCTCTTTCAACTCCAACTCCAACTCCAATCATGACTCCTATTACATCTGCATATATAACACACATTAAAATATCGATGAAATTACTATTTATTATTAAAAGAATATAACGTACAATTGAATCATATTAAACAAAACATTTTATTAATTCAATATATAAATTATTGTGTTATTTTTGTAAGCAAAAATAATATTTAAAAAAATCTACATGAAGAAAATTATAGTCACGTACCAACTAAGTAGTTGTTGTCGTAAGATTCATTGAAAACATGAGGTGCAGGTGTAAACGAATACACGTTTGTTGGGACCAAAACAGTTTTAGATAGTTTGACTTTTGTGTTGATTGTGAAATCCAGTTTGTATTCGTTGCATGATGGTCGATACGAACCACTGTTGCTAGCAACATTAAATGAGGAAATCGTGAACACCATTCCCTCTTGGAGTTGTTCCTTGAACTTGTAGATCAATGTTCTTCGTATAGACGCACCAATTCGATCACCCTAGATAAAAAAGTTGAGAACACTATACTTTAAACAAAAAATACTAAAAAAAAACAAAAAAGAAAAACGATATGAAAAAGGTACCTTTCGATTCATTAGAACCAACTCCATGAAAAATGGTAGTTTTTTATTTTTGTAGTCTTGACCAAACCAAGCACGAACAACCCTCACAACCAATGTCCACGATTGTTTTCTTGGCGAAACATTAGAGATGAAGTTGTGTTTCGTTGACATTTTCCTTTGCAATAGAAAAATTACAGAAATAGTTTAGAATATAGATACCAGAGCACCAAAGAACAGAAAACGAATAACTACATTTTGTGATTGTTGTTTACTCATACCCAAAATCTCTACTATTTATATAGAAAAATAGTACCATAACGGTTAATATAAATTAATTATCAATTTGACCGTTTTAAAATTAATATTATCAACGTCTTTAATATTATAAAACGTGCATTAAACGGTTAAATTATATTTCATGTAACGTACAAAAAATTAACTTCATAACATTTGAAATTTAATTTAATATTTAATAATATCTTATAAATAATTATGTAATATAGTTTTGTAACAAACAAAAATTAATTATATAACCTTAAAAACTAATTAATACAATTAATTTTTTAATTAGTAGGTTAATGCCTTAGTGTAACGTCCCAAAATTCAAAATAGAATTTATTCAGTTTATTTATTATAATTTTGTAACCAACCAAATTTTGAATGTTACATATAAATGTTAATTGAATACTAATTAGATTAGTAATTATTTGATTTGTAACGTTCAAATTTTTATTGTAAAATATAAATTTTAATCGAAACAGTAATTATATTAATCATTATCTGATTGTAACCAACTATTTACTTTATGTACAATTTAATGTTAAATAAAAAACGGTTTTTAATAATAATTAAAATTATTAAGCTTGTATTAAAAATTAGGAGGAATTTTGGGAACATATGCCAAGTAGGCTTTTGATGAGGTGGACATCCTTAGAGGAAAGGAATTTGAAATAGGCTATTTCTAAGAACTCTAAATTGTTAGTATAAAGATTAATTTTCTCTTTTTGTTGAAAGAAATCTCTTTCTCCTTTACCATCACACCATAATTCATTGACTTTTGTTCAAAAAACTTTCTTGCACGAAAAGTTAAATCCACAAAAGCAGAGTGCATAGTGGGAGTCAAATAATTTTGTTTATGGTAAAGATGATTATTACGCATGTAACCGGAATAGGAGTGGGAAACAATCATTGCATTGCATATGTTTGCACACTAGTTATCATACCACATAATCAAATGGCTTTCTACAATTGTCTCCCCTTTTACTTTAGATGTCTCTAAGTGATTTGTTATACCTCAACAATTTTAGTATGGCTCGAATCCCACCATGATAATATTACAAATTGCATCCTCTACCTATGATTTTACGGAATTTGGATTGCATAGTAGGCAATTCCGCATTCATGTGATCGACACATTGGTGGTTATTGGATGGAAATTGATTTTAGTTTGGTATCTTAATTATAAAAAATTAAAATTTAGGTGTTTAATCTTGTTCCAACAACCATCAATGTACCAACTATATATGTGAATGTGAGGATTGCCGACTACAAGCAATCCAAAATCAACTTTACGGTTGTAGGTTATTTAATTAAGAGAGGAACTTTGTAGGTTATTTAATCCCATCGGTTTTATGTTATCAAACCTTCACTAATTGGTTTTTTTGGTTGCTAAGTTGTAGCTATGTTTGGATGTCTAAATTAACATCAAAACAACTTAGGAGGATAAATAACTCAATTTATTTTTTTTCCCTTAGGTTCCCTCCTGGTTCGGAGTTAATCCCATTTGAGTCGTGTAGGACACTAAATATGAATACTTCTTTCAACTAAAATTCAAACTTTAATTTGTCACTTTGCGGGAGTCTAGCCCTTTTCGCTAGATCAAACTCCCATTTGTATAACTCAAAATTCTATCAAGTTGAAAAATGTCACAATCACGTCTTGCATTAAGTTTATGCATATCATACAGTGACAGAAATTATATTATACATTTTAAATATATGGTTATGAAACTGAGTGGCACCTTCTCTTTTGAAAAGGAAACCGGGACCGTGGTTGTGGACTAGACCTCCCAGTTCCACTGCCACGAATACTGTTAATACGGAATAGAGCATTGAACTTTCTTAATTTTTGGGCAAATGATTTGAAGAATTTGCGTGCAGGATGTGTCTTCACAAGCTCTTGCTTCATAGAAACATGATCTTTCTCCAAATCATTCAACCTCATTCTCATTCTTGTTACTTCAAGCTTCAGCTCTCGATTCTCTCTTCTTACCGATGCATAGTTATCTCTAGGAGAAATTGCTCCACTTCCTATACCACTCCCTGATCTTTGAGGAAATTGACCATGAATACCACCAAACAAGATTTGATTGTGTCCTCCATTCATCGCGTTTCGAAGCCTTATTTGTTCGTAGTAAAGAACTTGTACACCTATTTGAACTGGTAGCCTTTCATTTTGTGCGGCATGGCTGCATGCTTCTTGAGATAGTTTCTGACAATCAATTGTTTTGCTTAGGCGGTATCGCTCTGAGTCCTTAATGCTTGGATGAACCTATATGATAAATAAACCAACAATTTCAGTCATTATTTACAAATCGAAGCAACAAGAGTTGAATCACAGTGTTGTGGCAGCAAGGCTGTTACTTAAGAGTTTAATAAGTATGCAACAGTGCAATCACACTGTCAAAATTCTTACATGCAATAAAATTTTACTCTCTTGTTGTCTCATAATATTATTTTCTAACGTTATGGGCTATAAATAAACGTATGTGTAAAACATTTTTACAAGACAGAAGAGTAATGAAATTCTTAATAGTGTTTTCAATAGAAGAAACTCGATTTTGAGTTCTAACCTTGAGGAAGATGTCAACAGCTCGATAGAGTCCATCGCTTGTAACGCGGGCATGATCCGGAAGTAGTTCTGCAAGTGCTATGAATTTTGATGGCAACAAGTTTGAGTCTAGTGCTACTTCAGCGAGAAAATTGTCAAGTAATTTGGATACCTTAAGAATTGAGCTTTGTTTTGGAGATCCAGGACTGTCAAATTCATACTCGTACATCATTTGATTTTCATCTCTGAAGTCACTGTCTTCATCATCCACCTCGTCCAAATTCAGAAAAGTAGAAAAGATCCTCAAAATTGAATCTATATCATACATTGTGTTGTGAGCACTCGAAGGTGAATTCGTTGGAATAAGTATGTCTTCAAGAATTGCCTGATCGAGTTGTAAACCAATTCGCCTCTCCAAATCACTTCTACAAGAAGTTGATACTAATGTTGCTATTGCAGTTTTCAATAAACATGAAAGAAATGCTATTGGAACTGAGCTTTTCCTAGATTGAGTTGGTAGTAAGCGAACAATAGTTTCAACAATGACCCTTTGTTTCTTCTGCAATTCTATGTCAAGGGAACTAACACTACTAGTCCCTTGAAGAGAATTATGTGCATAGTTTACCAAAATTTTGCTGATCAACTCTTGTGTTAATCCCTTCGATTTCATAACCGATATAACTCGTTCGAAGAAATCAAGACTGAGAACGTTGAAAGAGTTTCCCCACCAATCTAAGGGTGTCTCTGGTTCCATCATTGATAATGTTTTAGAAGGAAAGTTGTGATCAAGTTTTAACAAACCAGAAGTTAGTTGCTCTTTGCATGCATTATTTGCAATTGCATTGATTAGCCTATTAACAAGGTTGATTTCTTCTGATAAAGGAACAAGATTTTCACAATGGTGAAGAACATGTATAATGTTTGATGTGTTTGGGAGTACCGTTTCCTTTAGATATGATTCAGCTCTTGTCACCAAATTCTTTTCTGAGAATTCTTCAGTCATATCAAGAAAATGAGATATACAATATAGCATAGCAATATTTGAGAGCGTGAATTCCACATTGATTCCATAGCAGAATTTTGCAGCTAGTTCAAATGCCTCTACACCACCTGGCACCGTCGGAAGACTAACGCGTGGAACTTTAGAATCTTTTGATTCGGATAGCAGCTTCCTAAATCTTCCACTCCTAGAAACAAGAGGAAACTAGGGAAAAATAACAAGAGTTTAAGTACAAAGTAGTGAGAAAATATACATAATGATGCATGAAAAGAAGCCACCAAGAACTCAAAAGCATAATGGAAACTACACATATTGATAGCAAAACTACATTTGACAGGAAAATTATCTGCTGATAACATACTATATAAGATGGATTTAATTCATATACAGTATCATTATAAAGATTTTTTTACGTTGTCAATCAATCATTATCGTCAGATCAATAAAAATGTGATTTTAATCGCAACTATTTCTTAAGTCACGCATATGATTGTTTGTGATTTGTTGACGGTTTAAAACCTTTTTTACCATCAGCGTATCGAAATTAAACTCATATAAAATTACTTAACCATGTATGTTCATAGCAAAGTTATAATGATCTACTTAGAAAATTGCCAACTATTCATTGCCACCTAACTTAGAATGTAAACCAGAGAAAACCATGTTGAATGTATAATTATAATATATCAGAATGGAAGATTGTTTTACTTTACCTTGTGAAGTGAATAGGTTGATGCTCCTACTTGGATGGTAAGATCACTAGAGACATCAGATATTGGCCTGCAAAAAAAGACTCTTTCTGAATCACTATATACACGTAGACATGAAAATTTCAAAGCATGGCAAGGCATACATTATTATTACCAAAAATTGAAATTTTCAGAGACATTGAAAGAGACTACTCTATTAGCAATAAAATGGTGCTAAATCTTTTCTTCTTTTTTTTTAATGGCAAATGAATAAGAATAGCCTCAAAATGGTTACTTAAGTTTTGATTTCTGTATCAAAATAATATTTTAGGAATGGCTATTTCAATATAGTGGAACCCATTAATGCAAATAATTGGAGTTTCACGCTAGCATGGTCAAGTTGATTTCACAGTTGTCATGTTCTATGTGAAGCCAAAAAAAATGTCCATTGTCGGTGAGCTTTGCATTTCCAAATTCATTTAGGCCAAAGGCTAAAACAATAGTATGATAATAATTGATGGATAAAATACATCAATTGTTCACCATATAGCTAACAGATGAGGTCTAAACCATTCACCATCGAGCATCATGTCATTGTTTGGTAAAGGACTACATCAGGGTCAAATTTTACATCTTAATTTTCCAATCTCAAGGTGTCCACCAACAACGACGCGACATTAACACGTTTAGTTATATTTGACTACGTTTATTTTCTTAAATTGTTATCAATGTCCGTGTTTGTGTTGGTATTTCATAGGAAATTAGTTCATCAACCATAATAGGATCAGAAGGGAGGTAAGACTCGTGTCATCTCATTCAAGTATTGTTGAATTTCATGAAACCTTGAAGTAGTATTATAGATATGAGACAGACTTAGACACTTGCATGTTTCTGAATAACTTCTAGGAATATGTGTAAATAAATAAAAACATCTAGAAGTAGTAAGAATCCTTCAAAAAAAGAAAAAAAATAGTAAGAAAATTATAATACCATTCAGTGGCATGTCTTATGCTTGAACTTGGACGAAAAGTCCTTCTTCCTGAAACACTAGGCTTCAATTCACCAAGAGTTACAACTCCCATTTTCTCCACCAAACTCTTAGTCTATGTGTCTCTTCTAGTTCTTCCGACAGATACTGTTTTAAAAACAACTACTTCAGCTTCTCTATTTTCTGTCAATGGAAAGTTGAAATGAAGTGAAAGTCACATGAACCAAAAGATTGTGTCATGGAGAAGACTGCAAGAAAATTCTTTATACTGAACCTAAATATATAGTAATCTAATTTAAGATGGAGGAAAATAAATGCAGGACACTTTTCAGTGAAAGGTGGTGAATGTGTGTGTGGTCTTTACTTTTCTTGACATGGTTAAGAAAATTGAAAGAATCTTATGAGTTGTTATAATGGCTCATTAACTAAAGGTACTTAAGTAAAGGCCAGCATAAATAACTACATTTATTATGTGTAAAGTTGGTTAAAGTGGAAATTAAAACTTAAAAAGCATATGAGTTGGATTGCATTGCATGTTATAATGAGGTACCACGTACGGTATACATAATGGACTTGTTCAACTCATATACATGTATGAATTGAATTGGTGGAAAATTAGTGTGTTGCAATGTCAGAAAAGTAAGGTTAGATGAAATTGAAGAGTAAGATTAAAGACAAATGTGTGGATTAAAATTTTAAATTATATAACACTGTGTCATTGCACATTTGCACTAAAGTTGTCATGAGAATTGCTCAATGTGACAACTGTTGGATGAATGATGAACATGCACCACGGTGGTCATGATGAAAGCATTAGTTTTCTTTTGTTGAATGGCTCTCAATAGTTCGGTTGGAAATTATTTCATAATTTAATTAATACATTTTTTTTTGTTTTTTGTGGTTGTGGGTCATGTCTTCCTTTATTTTATTCCCCTTCAGAAATTATTACATGTTTCAAGCAATTGAACAGAACATCGAACTGTTGATTCATCTGAATTATGTGGTTTAACTAATTTAAATGACTCGAATCAAAATAAAATTATGATCCAACTGTAAAAATAGCTATATTGTAATAAATAATTTCAGTTCAAGGTTTAACCCAATCAAACGATATGGATTTGCTTTGAACATCAATTTGAAGAAAATAAATTAAATTTTATATTAATTTTAAATAAATTAACAATTGTGATAAAACAAATATTTTAATAAATTAATCAGTTATGATTGGTTGACACTTTTTTCCTTAAATTAGAGTGCGTGAAGTTTAGTTCAACTAACAATTAGGTTGAACAGTTTGATTCGGATCTGAAATTCTTCAGACTTCATAGAAAAATACTGGTAACATCTATTAACGAGAAGAGGTGTATAAGTAAAATGTAGCATATGAATAGGAAGTTGTAAAAAGATAAAGAAATAGAACAAGTGTCAGTCCAGCCCAATCCAAACAGAATCTCATCCTAACTGCAAGTAACAACCGTTGTCATCCGTGTATTCTAATACTACTTCTTTATCCATTGCTGTGAGTTTCAACACCATGAACAGCTTAACGGCGAGCTTCACAGCTCGAATATATGGCACACGCTGCGATGTAGTTCTGTTAAGAAACCGTTCCGTTCACCAATTCAATAACAGACGCGTCACACTTCTACCCACTCTCACTTCTACAAGATTCGTTTGCATGGCGGTAATTCACTTTACTTTAATTAATATTATCCATTTTCATTTTAATTAATTAATTAATTACTTTGAAATTTTCAGGAACCTTATCTGTTATTGAAGCTTGAATCTGCTGAAAAGACATGGAAAGATTTATCGGTATATATGCTTAATTACTACCATTTTCTTCAGATAGTTATTTATGTTTGAAATCAAAAAATTATTTATTACAGGTGAAGCTTGCTGATCCAGACATTGTTTCTAATCCTAGTGAGTATCAGAAGCTAGCACAGTCCGTATCAGAGCTTGACGTGGTACTCTATCTTACTTACATTCCACTCCACAAGTGTTTGTTAAATAGCGGCTACTATAGCTTAGCATAATTTCAACAAACCGGATTGAAATGTTCAAGTTAATTTTAATATTTCTTTTTTCGTAACTAATTTTTTAGAAATTTATCCTATTTTTCTTCTAATGTCATATTATATTGTGATTTTAGGTTGTGTCCTTGTATCAGAAATTTAAAGACTGTGAGAAGACTCTTGAAGAAACCCAAGGTTTCATCAAGGACTGTCATTTGTTAATCTTTTTTCCACAGATTGAGTTCAAGGATGATTCATAGTACTGTAACTGTTTGTTTATTTATATATTTTGTTTTTTTAACTTCTTCTCAATCAACATGATAGCTTTAGCAAAGGATGCTGGCAATGACCAGGATATGACGGAAATGATATCTTACGAAATTGAATCTTTGTCCAAGCAACTCTCTGAGCTAGAGGAAAAACTGAAGGTTCTTTTTTTTTCATTTCCTTGTTTTGGGAATTGGGATTGTAAGTTACAGTATTTTTTTTTTTTTTTTTTACTTGTGTTTTACCATAATTTATGAAGACTAAGTATGGTGTGTGATCATTCGTAAAAACTTTCTTTTGATATGCTTTGTCGTCAAGAATATGCTAATTTCACCCAAAAGTTTGCATGTTGTTTGCATAGTAACTATAGATCAAAATCAATCAAGTATACCTCAACCCCAAATGTGAAATACCAGCTGAAATGTCAAAAACATGCAGAGGAATTTCGATACTCTTTCAATGTTCTCGTCATGTGTCCTCTCTTTTCACCGGCCATCACGAGCTTTTGTTCCGCCTTTTTTTTCTTTCTAAAACCGTGTCAGGAATCTCCTATCTTTTGTCTTTCTTTTGATTCTACCTTCCTCTGTCTTTAGCTATCTCGAGTTTTCAATCACCTATCTCCCATTCTCTATTTTTTATTTTTTATTTTACTTTTCCATTTCTCTCGGATTTTAGAAACTTACTATTTTACATCTTACACATTTTAGGTTTTACTGCTTCCCAGTGATCCTCTGGATGAAAGAAACATAATGCTTGAAGGTAGAATCTTTTTTTTCTTTTCTGTGCATTGTTGTAACTAAATGGCTTATTTTTATTTCATGGCTTAGTTGAATGTTGTATGACTGGTTATGTTAGAGACCATAAAGCTAATTTTTAAACACTAGTGCCACTGTTTTTTAGTTCTACTGTGAGAGGAGTGGATACTCATTGTAGTTACAAGGAGTGGCATGATTTATGGATCGTCCGCTTCTCCTTGTCTGCTACATCTCATTGCAGTTACAATATGGAATTTCTGGATAGCAGAGCTTAACATATCAATATTTTATTTCCATTTGCAGTGAGGGCGGGTACTGGTGGCGACGAGGCTGGAATATGGGCTGGTGATCTTGTAGGTACACATGCTTTTATTTTATTTGTCCTTTCTAACCCATGCAGAGTGCATGAAGAACAATGCTACACACACACACACACACACAAATTCTGTTATTGGACAATTTCCGAATCATTTGACTGTCTCCAAGCTTTATTTTCTGCCTTTCCGTTGTATACTTTTTTATTGCTCTAGTTTGAATGTTTTATGAATGAGGCTATAGTGTGATGTTAAAGTCTAATCGGATTCTGATGTTGATTTAATGTTGAATCAGGTCCGAATGTATGAAAAATTTAGTGAACTTAATTCTTGGAAGCATTCTGCCATCTCATGCTCTGAGGTGCTCGTCATGAAAACTCAATATAGTTTTTAATGCCTTTTGTAGCTTGTATAACTTGTTTTTTGTCATCTTTTAGGCAGAAAAAGGGGGATACAAAACTTATGTGATGGAGATAAAAGGAAATCGTGTCTACAGTAAATTAAAATTTGAATCCGGTGTCCACAGAGTTCAACGTGTTCCTCTAACAGAAACACAAGGCCGTGTACATACTTCTACCGCAACAGTGGCCATTATGCCAGAGGTAGAGTGCATGTCTCAGGCTTTTAGCAATACATTATTCATGACTCCAACATGTAGGTCTGAAAGCATTTTTTAAAGTTTAGCATTTGTAAAATTGTTCATTTGATATTTTATTCCTAAAGTTACTGTTTTTGCAAAAAGATCTTTCTAAATCATAAAAGTAGCTAACGCAGGTCTAAGTTTTTCAAAATGGGTATAGATTTAAGGTAGTCTCAGTATGTTGTTTAGTATCGTGGAATGCCTATTTCGATTTGTGATTAAAGACCATGTTTTGTATAATTGCTTCTTTCTTAAACTCCTATGTGCTTTAATGAGCATAGGTTTGAAATATTTATCTAGGTTGATGAAGTTGAAGTTGTAATTGACCCAAAAGATATTGAAGTGACAACGGCGCGTTCTGGGGGTGCTGGAGGTATAGATCTATGAACATGAAACTATTACAGTCAAGTAATCGATCTTTAAATTTCCTGGAACAAGATGCAAATTCCATTCCTCTAGGAATTCTGATACAGTGATGTCTTGCAGGCCAGAATGTTAATAAGGTTGAAACAGCAATTGATCTTGTTCATAAACCAACGGGAATACGCATCTTTTGTACTGAACAAAGGACTCAGATTCAGAACAAGAATCTTGCTTTTAAGTTACTGCGAGCCAAACTGTAAGCATCAACATTGCCGTCTAGGTTTTTTTCTGTGAACATCACACAAGTCTGATTTTAGAACTGAGTTGTGTGCAAGTCTACAACGTTTTCAACTTCTTTTTTTCCTACACTTTTTATCTAAAAACATGTTCACAAGATGAATATGGTTATAGTTTCTTGAGTTTCGTTATACATGAGGAAGTGAAAGATATAAATATCACAACAAAAAGCTGACCAAACGTCATGTTCACATTAGTACTTTTTCCTGAGTATTTTTTTTATCTCTGTCTTAATACGTTGCATTTAGATTTGATATATGATCTTTTTACAGATATGAGATAAAGGTAAGGGAGCAGCAAGAGTCAATACGAAATCAAAGAAAATCACAGGTATGATCCGTCTTGTGTATTTTGCCGGAGTAAACTTGATTGCTTTCCTTATTGATGCCTTGATGATTTAGGTCTTTTGTGTTATTTGGGAATGTTAACTACTGCACGTTTGTGTCATCCTTAAAAGGACAACCTAGGATCAGCCACTCCGTCGAGCTACATTGCAATTGTAGAATTGTTGGCACAATCTCATAATTGCCATGTTATATGCAGAATGCTCGAATGCATTGGCATCATGTTGAAGAAATATATATGCCCAATTTACTTTCTTTGATAACCTCAAACTTTTTTCAACTACAAACCCAGCAGAACTGTATCAACAAATATAACATAGTAATTGCAAACCCCACTTCTATGACCTTCGATAACACATCGCTGTCCTCTCCCCTAGTTCAATTAACAATTTTCTATTTGGATGTACTTGATCAAATATTTTGCCATTTGTCTATCATGATTTGCATTAGTCATAATTTATTTGGTGAGCTGGCTATATGGGTTAGTAGATAGATATCAAATTAAAATATTTTACTGCACTCTCTATTTACAGGTTGGTACAGGAGCACGTTCAGAAAAAATTCGGACATACAATTATAAGGTACTCAATGTTGCAGCCCATATTTTTCTTTGGTATGGTTGTTAAGCAATCTCACTTGTTAGTCTCTCCATTCCCGACCCAAAATTTTAAGAGTGTCAAAACTTCATATCATTATATTCGTAACAAATTTTCCTTTTATAAATTATAAGGTGAGAAATGTCATTGGTGTTTAGTTATAAAGAAAAGTAAGAGAAGATACAAAAGAAACCTGCACCTTAAATTATTCTTTTGAATCTCTGAGAATCACATTCATTGAGTGAAGTGAATAAGGTCAAGTGATCTTATTATTTGTTCCTGTCTGTCAAATAATAGCATGCCCCGGTATTTTTTTTCCTAAATCCTCTGTCAAAAAAAAATCCAGTGATCTGAGATAGAATAGTTGAGACAGATTCATTGAAGTTTCATTGTTCTTAATGAAGTTATGGTTTTACTGACAAATTTTGACATGTAATATTTCTTACAGGACAACAGGGTTACTGACCACAGATTGAAGCAGAACTTTTCTCTCACCTCTTTTCTGGGTGGTAACATAGAGGAGGCTGTTCAGGTATATTCTCTAGCACAGCAAGAACTTTCTCTTCTGTCCGGTGTTTACCAGCATCGGACTGCATGCATTTTATGCTTAGAAAGTGGTATATATTTATACAGGTGCACCTAAGCACGTTTTGAGGTGGTTTGTATTGAGAAAAACCCAAGTCCCATATAGATTCAAGACAAAGCCTGAAATGAGTTTATAATGAGAGGCATCTCTCCCCTTACAAGCCGGTTTTGTAAGGATGAGTTTGCCTAATATAAAAACCTAATATGGTGTTAGAGCCTATCTATCAGGCCACCCACCATTTATATCCACGCATCAATCCCAATAGTGTTGGGCGTGAAGGGTGTATTGAAAGAAAAAAAAACAAGTCCCGTATAGATTAAAGGTAGAGCCTGAAATGAGTTTATAAAGGGAGGCGTCCCTCACCTTACAAACCGATTTCGTAAGGATGAGTTATGCCCAATATAAAAAAACCTAATAGTTTTGGGTCAAAAGTAAATAAAAACCTAATAGTTTATTTAGGCTTTGTTTGGGAGGAGGGAAAGAGAGAGGGGAGAACTTTGGAGGGAATGAGAGGAAGGGAAACATTGGGGAATCTCTTGCTTTTTTTGAGGGAGTGATGGAAATACTTATGAGTGACATTTTTATGTTGAAAGTATATTATAAAGAGAAGTAATAGATTTGAAAATTTATTCAAAATCTTCTTAAATCCTTCACAGTCCTCCCCTCCCTTTCCCTTCAAACTCCCAAACAAAGTCTTAGGCGTTTTCCGTTAAGATGAAAATTGGTCTGTTGAGCAAGGCCCTTGGATTTGGTTATGTTGAGTGGAAGCTTTTGGGTGGATATTGCCAGGTACTGGAGACTGACTAATAACAATGGTTCCCAGACTAAAATTCGCATTAACCGAAAAATAAATTGTTTCTTCAATTATATAAAAAATTATAGCAAGGGTAGAGAATGGTAACCCTAGCAATAGTTAGGGCTTAGGCAGGGACCTCACCTCATAGGCTTCCACTCTGCTTGGGATTTTGAAAGAACAAAGTCAAAACATAATTCGCAAACCACAAAAGTTGGCTAGAATGGAAAACAGTAGAAGACCGATCTAAAGTGTCACCAACTCACTTTACATTTCACATTAAAAAAGATATACTACATGTACGGTGTACTGGCTTTGCCAATAATAATAATATACTCCCTCCGTTTCAAAATGAGTGTTGTTTAAGATTTTTACACACAAATTAAGAAATGTAATAATGATGTCAAATGACATGACAATTTTACTAAATGTACCTCATTTACTATTGGTGTAATGTTTTGGAAGTAGTGTACTCTCAATAAATTAAAGGGTACAATTGGAAGTAAAATAATAATTCTACATTGAAAAGTGCAAGTGACATTCATTTTGAAACAATTTTTTTTTACTAAAACGACACTCATTTTGAAACGGAGGGAGTAGGTTCATATGAATGAATGAATGTGATTTATCAATATCATGGCTCTGCATTATTATAATTTTTTCTTTCTGCAGTCTTGTGTTGCAATGGAACAAAAGGAGCTTATGGAAGAACTTGTTGAGTCTATGGGCGCCACTGCCAGATGAAGTGCAGTAGATTTTTCCCATGTATATGGTGCTCCTGCTAGAAGAACTCTCCTGCATAACTTTCCATTAGGGAAAGATTTGCCATATATATTGTTTTCCTGAGTATGCCCAATCAATGGAAGTTTGACACATACCGAGTTGGTTGATAGTCAATGGGTAGATACGGGCTGGTTTTACATGTGACAATGTTGGTAAAAATCTGTTTCATTATGTAAAGTGATGTATTAACCATCTAATTACATTTTGTGCTAAGTGCACTGTAATGATTTTATGTGGTTCTGAACAGCAGATTCGATTCCCAGCTCCCTCAGCCTTGGATATTTATTGCTTTGGTTCAACTGAATGAATCCGAGAATCTGAACGGAATCAAAGTAACAAAGCTTGGAAATGAGAAATATTATTGGTGATGAAAATTTCATATTCAATATTTCTCACCATTAATAAATAAAATTGAAATCTAGTCCAAAAAAAAATAATTTAGTTACATCTAAACAGTAAATATATGTTTTAAGTAACTTATATGATGAAAGGATCTACAGATTTAGTAGAGATGGTGAGGGTTTGGTTAAGAGTGCTTGTCACATTTTCATGATACTCTCATTTTGTGATGAATGGAAAGATGAAGGATATTGAAATAAATTGTGGTCAATGAATATTCTCCTTCATAAGCAACAAAAATTCATGTGGCGTTTAAAGATAAATTGTGTTCCGAATCAGAATCAGCCAAGACTTAGAAGCAAGAGAGTGAACTGTGTGCCTTACTGTGTGATGTGCCAAAATGTAACTGATTCAGATTGGCGTCTCTTTCATGAATGGCAGTTGTGAGCAATGCACGTGACAGAATCAGTTACAATAATAGGTTTGGACAGCACTGCCTGAGGGCTACTTGAAATGCAATTTAGAGGCGGCAGTCTTAGCAGACGTGTTTGCGGGTTTCAGCTGGCATTCTAATGATATCTATCTCGCTCGAAATGGTGCAAGTTGCAACATTGTTATGACTTCAGCAGAGGCCTGAGGAATTAGAGAATCGTACTGAGTATGGTTCCTTGTTGCCAACCATACATCTTTACTTTGGTTTGGAAAACAACTTTGTTACTGATGGTAGTGTTTCTTATAACAAAAAGAGAAATTATATAAAAATAAGAGCGCAAGGATACTCCAACCCAAAGTACACCTCAACGTGCTATTAGGAAACCAAGGAAAATGAATAGAATGAATTGTTATTGATCAAAATGAGTCTTACAACTGGTATATATACTAATAACTAAAAGTAGGATAAGCTATCATGGACAAACAATAGAGGAAATAAACCCTAAGCGCAAGTAACAGCTGACTAAGTGATGTTGCTATCAGCAATATCACTATGTAATACTACATGCGAACATTAATCTATCTAAAAGATCAAACTAACAATTAAACCAATTGAAATACACTAAATTATATTTTCTAACCAACTGAAATACACTAAATTAGATTTTCTACCAACAAAGTATTCCACGACACAATTTTAATTGAAAGCTGCTCTTTAGACACTCATTTTTTGCTCTAATAACGAAATTATCTTACAACAGTTAACTATCATTTGTTGATCTATGCTAGTTAACTGTCGTTTCAGATCCAGACATGCATATATAGGAATAAAAAAGCTACTCCTACATTAGTTAAGTAAAAAAATAACCTATGAATTTGTCACGACCCAACTTCTAGCCGTGACCGGCGCACAGACTAATGATACATAAAGTCTGGCCAGCCTAACAAACCAAACTTGACAAATAGCTTTTGAATAAATAGTACAATGTGAAACCAAAATCACTAGAAATTTTGACAGAGTATATTTTGTATCTTCAACATTTTCAAAATCAGAACCCTGTTTACAAACATATGCCATCAAGCAGAATTTGAAAGACTACATATCTAAGGTTTGTACATTCCAAAATAAAAGTATTCCTAGACTCAAATAGCTGCAGATACATAAATGACTCAAGATATACATATACAAAATAGTAGATCATCAAGGAGCAGAAGCCTACCCAAAGAGTGACATTGCAGGATCTTTAATCTTCTAGAAACTTACACAGTTGACTGCAAATCTGAAAAAATATAAGATGATGAGGTAAGTCACAAAGACTTAGTGAGAAGACAACAACCACTACCAACTAGAAAGGAAACACACAAGGGCACGATTATTTTCTTTCCCCAAAATTTAATGTAAATTTACAAATCTAGTAGCCGTATAAAATTCTAATAATCCGCAACCCTTTATGCGCATGAAAATCCACACATTGTAAATATTTCCAATCAAATAGGTATACGTCAACGAAAATCCAACATCGTAAAGACATGAAAATAAAATTACAAGCCTTTAAAAAAACAAATTGCCGAAAATATTGATAAAAGTCTTTAAAGAAAATATAGAAAACTCCATTTAGTGAAAATAAACAAAATAGGTGAATCGAGAACTAGCTCCATCTCGTTGATAGCCCTCTCCTCCTAATGGTGGCCTTTCCATAGGGGCGGCTCCATCTAACGGATAGCTCTTTTCTCTCGACTCAAAACAAAATCTAAAACATTTTCAATTAGGGAGTTTACCTCTCATTGATAGCCCTCTCCTCCTAATGGCGGCCTTTCCATAGGGGCGGCTCCATCTAATGGGGTAAGTCTACCTAATTGAAATCACATACTAGGTGCACCTAGGTCGTCGTTATAACCGCGATTTTTAAAACACAGTTCTCAAAACACATATCGAAAACCATCTTTCACAACAAATCAAAACTTGCGCCAAAATATTCACCGTCAAAACTCAATTGAAAATTTAGTACTTTATAAATCATAAGCAAATTCAAATCCAAACAGAGTGGATAAATTCAAAAACAATTACTTCAAAACCACGTTCCACAACATAGCAAAACTTTGTACCAAAAACTTCACACAATCAAATTCTCTATTTCAATTCTCCTACTTTATAAATCACCAGTAGACACAAGCAGAGTATAATTAAATTGGGTGACCTTGAACTTATATAACGATGATGAGGAAGATATTAAAAGGTTGTGTTTCCCCATTTTAGTAAATACTGACATAGAAAATAATCAAAACACCAATAATAATGATAATAATTAAAATAAGCGATAGTGATCGTTATCAACTCACAGTTATGATGAATCAACCAAGTTTGTTATGTACCAACTCCCGAAGCCGCAACTAAAGCAACAACTATCAGCTCTAGTGTTTATTGAGGAATCAAACAATCTTGTTGGTGTCTACAGGTGAAGAAAGAACACTGATTCTGCAGAAAATACAGCAACACTTCCCTTCTCATAAACCCTTCAAAAAGCACAAATTCTGGTCTCTAAACCCCTATTCTAGCTTCAACATTCAAGTATTAACCTTTCTATAGCTTCCTTCAATTTTATAGCTTCCAATTCAACTCCTAAGCATGATATGGAAGGACTCAATTTAGACCCCAAAAACAGAAACGAAATTGAGAAACATGGGCAAGAAACTAAACCAGCATGGATCCCACACCTTTTTTCTTCTTCTCTAACCTGCGAAGAAAACAGAGAAAAGCTTCAATGATTCATTTTTCCATTAACACCCCTGTTTATAATGGAGAGAAGCTTCTTCTCTAGTCTTTGGGATTTTCCTTTTTAGTGGCCAAAAAAATTACAGAATAAAGCTTGCCTTGTGTATCTGTGAAAGAAGTCGATAGAAGACAGAGGTTAAAATTAAATTGGAGTTTAATAATAACAATCTTTGATGGACTTATCAAAAAACTACATCAATTTAAAACTGAAAATTTGTGTTTAGAAAAGGAGAAATTAATAGTGATTGTGGTTGGACTGGTGCTAGTCACACCCAAAAAAACAAGTTACCCTCCAAATTTATTTAAAATTTTACAATAATATCAAAATTGCTCTCTTCATGTAAATTTTTAAAAACTCATCTTTTATGATCATTCTGAACCCTTACCCCCTTTCATCCACAAATCACCATAGATGTGCAACCAAGATCTGAATCAACATCTTTGTTATTGATATGTACTATATTCATAAAGGTTAGTGAATTTCATGAATTTCATTTTCGATGAGTTTCTATTTGTTTATTGTTTATTTTGGTATGAGATATGCTTGTCAATTTGATTTTAAGTGAGAGGTTAGTGTAAATTAAGTTTACGTGTATGTATACAAAAGGGGTTAGTGTAGTTTACGTATGTAGGTTAATGTAAATTCAAATTTACGTATTTAGGTTAGTGTAAATTCAGTTTACTTACGTTCAATCTAGGTTAATGTAAATTAAGTTTACTTATGTTCAATTTAGGTTAATGTAAATTAAGTTTACTTATCTTCAATTTAGGTTAATGTAAATTTAGTTTACGTGTGTATATAGTATGTATATAAGAGGTTAGTGTAAATTTGAGTTTACTTACGTTCAATCTAGGTTAATGTAAATTAAGTTTACTTACGTTCAATTTAGGTTATTTAGTTTACGTATGTATATAGTATGTATATAAGAGGTTAGTGTAAATTCAGTTTACTTACGTTCGATCTAGGTTAATGTAAATTAAGTTTACTTATATTCAATTTAGGAGTATATTAGTCATTCTGGGGTGTAACTTGTTTTTTTTGGAGTGTGACTAGCACCAGTCTTATGGTTGAGACGAAAGGAAAAACGTGTATGTATATACCATGGTCTTTGGGTTAACTATGGATATTTATTAGTTGATTTAGTCAATTAATTTTACAACTAAAAGTTATAATAATAATATTTATCAATTCAAATTTATAATTTCAAAAATTACAAAAAGTTACAAAAATAATCTAATAGGTTAAATTACAAGAAAATTGATTTAAGTTATTTAAAAAATTAAATAAATGGCTCAAAAAACATTAAATTAATTTTTATATAAGGTTTCTCACTTACGGGTATTTTGATACATTTTAATATAATCAACAGTTCTTTCTTCTCTATCTCTTCTATCTTTCTCTTATACCAAACAACCTATCAAATCAACTCTATTTTTCACTTATTTCTCTCTTTTCAAACTCTCTCTCTCACCTATTTTTCTCTTCACAATTTCTCTTCTAAACCAAACACACCCTTAAGGATCCTAAATTTAGTAATTACTACTAATATTCTTTTACAAATCAACTATTACAATTCCAAATGCATTGAATATATGGATTTTTATAAAGACTTACCATCTAAGATCAGAGTGTCTCGAGGCATTTGTTAGTGTTTCCCATAAACAACTATATGAAGAATGTTTAAACGGTTTTTTAGTTGAAAATATTTTTGTAGAAACAAGTGATTAATCTAAATTAATCAAAAATAAATAAATAGATGACCAGGAACATTGTCCGAAAACAAAAAGATATATTTTTTTAATAGATGTTAAGATAAATAACTATTGAAACCCACGTATATAAGTGAAAGGGTCGGAACACGAGACATTAGACCTAATAATTTTAATATTTTTACCGATTCAACTATTTCTAACAAACAACAAAAAAGATATTTAATCTTATTAAACATTTTGGTTGGTACAATGCTCTTGAACATTAGCATTTCTTTCCTAAAAACTTATTTTATTAATAGATAAAATTGTAGTAACTATTGAGAATCTGTTAAAAAATAATTATCGAAAACCCACACAAAATTTTGATTCAACAATTTTAATATTTGCTCGTTTTTTTTTTTGGTCAAATAATTTGGTGGTTAAAACTCATACAATTTAATTGTGGAAGAGTAACGTGTTAGAATTCAAACCCTGATCCCTATATATAATATGAAATATCATACCAACTAAGCTAAACTTACGGGATTGATATTTGCTTTACAAACTTGTACTTCATTTTATTAATTTTAATATTCCATAAAATATATTTATCCACTTATAGAAAAGACAAGGAGAAACAAGAACCACTTGTCCTAAAGGAAGACATTCCAAGTGTTGAGGAGAGTACATGGCAACTCACCAAGGACTTTGAGTTCGAAACAAAAATAACACAAGAGTGACAACTAACTAGTGTGTTCTGTTAATAACTTACCAAATTCGCTTCTACGTTAGTACACATTTCTATCATATTCTATGCTTCATCAAAGGTCTATAAGCGTTCTTAATCGCTTTTTCTATCATAACCAAAAACACTTCCCCACATCAACGAAATTTCGAACCCCTTTCAAATTCTCACGTGTTACACTTCCGAAGGTTCTATCAATGGCAACATCATCTCATTCCGATCAACACAAGTTTACCAATCGACTTGCCTCAGAACAAAGCCCTTATCTTCTTCAACACGCTCATAACCCTGTATGTATCTTCTAATTCTTCCCTAATTTCATTTTTATTTTTTTCAGTATCACTTAATTTTCATTGATTAATTAATAACTCGTTCATTTAATTTAAGGTTGATTGGTATCCATGGGGTGAAGAAGCTTTCGCTGAAGCACGCCGCAGAGATGCTCCTATCTTCTTATCAAGTATATAATTCTCCACTTTTTCTAATTTTAAATTAATAGTTTCCTAATTTTGTTTTTTATTGTTAAATATATTTTTAATCCCAATAAAATTTTGAGTTTTTAAGTTTTGTCCTACATAAATTTTATTCAATTTTAGTCCTTGTTTTAAAAAATTTACAAAATAAACGAATGTTGTTAGCCCTGTCTGTATTTGGCACCTTTGGAATAAAATTGAACAAAATTCATATAGGGACTAAACTTGAAAAACCGTGAGTTTTATAGAGACTAAAAACATATTTGACCCTTTATTTTGAGGAAAATTTGGTTGTGTAATTAACCTCTGGTTTTGTATGTGGTGATGTGGTTCTAATGGCAATTTGATTTGAAGTCGGGTACAGCACTTGTCATTGGTATGTGTGGATTAAAACTGTTACTTTTGATGTCAATTTTTTTTTTTTTTTTTGAGTTTATTTTGACATTTGATATTTTGGAAATTTTGATTAAGGTGTCATGTTATGGAGGTTGAGTCTTTTGAGGATGAGGGAATTGCCAAGTTGTTAAATGATTGGTTTGTTAGCATTAAGGTAAATCACCCCTTTATGTTTTTCTATTGCTTTGAGTTCTTATATCAACAATCACCATTACTGAACAAGTTGCTCTACTTTGTTCCATGCCAATGCCATTATCAATTCCAATAGGTGGATCGAGAGGAGCGGCCAGATGTTGATAAGGTAACTTAATTCTCCATTTAATTTATACTTATGTAAGGTTTTATCAGGTGAGAGCATGATCTATCTATTTATCAATCTATCTATAATGACACTCAGAAGGATAATAACTGTTCTATATTAAGGGATAGAATAGATGATTTTTAACTTTTTAATAAACTATCCTTAATTTTTGTAAAAGTCTCTGGAATTTGAATGGTTAAGATGCTTATAGAAATTATAGGGTGTTCCACTGCTAATAAGATGTACTAAAAGATTTTTTTCTCTGCGCAGGTATACATGACGTATGTGCAGGCTTTGTATGGTGGAGGAGGTTGGCCCCTGACTGTGTTTCTTTCACCCGACTTGAAACCTTTAATGGGTGGAACTTACTTTCCCCCCGAAGATAAATATGGCCGGCCTGGATTTAAGACTATACTCAGGTTAGAATTATTGTACATGTTTGCTTAAGTCATCAACATACTTGCACTCTCGTTCTCAATAACTTCGGTGGATTGCTTGTCACTGTTTGCTAAGTTATAGAACTTAAGGTCAATGGTTTAAAATCATTATTCTGGCTCTTGGAGTTCTTACTTGTATACTATTTGTTTTGTTCCTATTTTATCCAGAAAGGTAAAAGAGGCTTGGGAAAATAAGAGGGATATGCTAGTTAAGAGTGGAACATTTGCAATTGAACAGCTTTCTGAGGCACTGTCTAGTAGTTCGAATTCTGATAAGTTACCTGATGGTGTTTCTGAAGATGCATTACGTCTATGCTCAGAGCAGGTAAGGCTGTGTGCATCGGCTTTTGTTTACTTTTTCAATTTCAAATTTGTTAGCATGCCCCCCTCCATTTCTTAGACACAAGGGAATATAAGGAAAAGGAAAAAATGGTTTCTGTGAATCGAGTCTTGCTATCCTGTGTTTTCTCTTTTCTGTATATGAGGAACAGGGGAAAGTAGGGAATTGTCAAAAACACAATAATCTTGTTTTCTCATTTATAAAAGTTTATTTAATTTAAGGCTGATAAATACTAGTGTTTGTAACTTATAAGAATCTTGAGTATAATTCTATCTTACTATTTTCTTTAAGCTCTCTGAGAACTATGATTCAGAATACGGTGGTTTTGGATCTGCACCAAAATTTCCAAGACCGGTTGAGATCAACTTGATGCTTTACAAATCTAAAAAGTTGGAGGATACCGGAAAGTTAGATGGAGCTAACAAAAGTCAGAAAATGGTTTTCTTTACCTTGCAATGCATGGCAAAAGGAGGCGTCCACGATCATGTTGGAGGAGGGTTTCACAGATATAGCGTGGATGAATGCTGGCATGGTAATTTTTTCTTGGACAGCCATCAGTTGTATCTGATAAGTCTATGAGCTAGAATGTATAGAAGTATACATATGCAAATTTTTGAGCATTTTGATTTTTCCATGTTAATTGGGATGTGCTGTACTATTCAGTGCTCTCTATTCTCAAATGTTAAGATATTTATTCGTTGAGCTCTTATACCCATGCAGTTCCACATTTTGAGAAGATGCTTTATGATCAAGGGCAGCTTGCTAATGTTTATTTAGATGCTTTTTCTATCACAAAAGACACCTTCTATTCATCTTTATCACGGGATATCCTGGACTATTTGAGGAGAGACATGATTGGTCCAGAAGGTGAAATTTTTTCAGCAGAGGATGCTGACAGTGCGGAGAATGAAGGGGATACACGAAAAAAGGAAGGAGCCTTTTACGTATGGACCAGCAAAGAGGTCTGTCATTCAAGTTTTATCTGCCTCGTAATATATTTCTTATGGCTAATTGCATTTTAGGTCTCTGAAAACACAATATTTATAGAATAAACTAGACCATGAATTTCTAAAAAAACCAATTCAAAAGTCTAAACTCCAAATCACCGTATCTCTAAGTTCTAAGTGCGTTCAAGCGCTAATAGGCGAACATGGACAAGATAAATAAAGGGTCAAGGAGTGGAGTGATGAGGAGGTGGAGAGTTCGATCCCTACTCCCAGCATAATACGAACAATACTAACACTGACCCTTTAAAACAAAAGGTGTCAAGGCATGATAAGTGAGTGTCGAAATTGAGTGGGTTAAGTTGAATATTCTCCAAGATTGTGATTGTCTTGTTTATATGATAAAAGTGTTTTTTGATGTCTGACTTTTTAAAAGTATATTTTGCAATCATTCCATAAACATATCGCTAAATAATCTGAAGTGTTTTTATGTATGCATTTGCTGATTTTTTTAATGAAAAAAATTCTTATTTCTTTAAAAGGGTAAATAGTTAAGTAAATGATTTGAACACATTATAAAAATCTTACTATAATAAGAACAGAAATATTATAATACTATTTATATTCATTTAAATAGGTCAGCCTTTTAGGCCTATGAGGCTTTTTAGATGGCTAGTAGCTTGATCTTTTTAGCTGAATAGGTTTGTAAAAAAAAAAACTTGGTCTTATCTATTTAAAAAAAAACTAGCTGCCTAATGTAGGCTTGGCCCGTAATCCCGTAGATAGCCTGACTTATATTCACCGCTTTATTGGACTTCCAAATTGAATATTAAAGTTAATAACGAGCAAATAAATCATGGAGATCATTTTTCCTAAATAAAAATTTTGGTTTAAGCTTTGATATCTGTTTTTCGGAACATATCTACGTCTTTTCCTACATTGTTTTAATTTCTCGTAAGGTGGTGTAATTAATGATCAAGTTTCCAAATTTTTAACTGGCTCTTAACCTGGTTTGTTCTCTTTAGGTTGAAGACTTACTTGGAGAACATGCTGCTCTTTTTGAGGAGCACTATTACATAAAACAAATGGGTAACTGTGACCTATCTGAAATGAGTGATCCTCACAATGAATTCAAAGGAAAGAATGTCCTGATTGAGAGAAAGGACTCTTCAGAAATGGCATCAAAATATGGCATGTCAATTGAGACATATCAAGAAATTCTTGGAGAATGCAGGCGTAAGTTGTTTGAAGTAAGGTTGAAGCGCCCAAAGCCACATTTGGATGATAAGGTATTAGGTATTTCCCTTAGGCAATCTATTTATTTAGGTTCCACCAGTAGCGATTTAGGTTTGAATCTTTTAATCTAGCTCTTCTAAAGTGAGCAACTCACTTAGGACTGTAAAGTGAGTAATGTAACTGTTGATGAACAAACTATGGTTAATATTATATTTACATGCATCGCAAGATTTTCTCATTTTTTTTATATGGTCGCAACTCTCAAGACAAAATACCCTATGCTTGTAGGTTATTGTATCTTGGAATGGACTGGTTATCTCATCTTTTGCTAGGGCTTCTAAGATTCTAAAGGGTGAAGCTGAAGGGATCAAATTCAACTTTCCTGTTGTCGGCACTGAAGTAAGTTTTGTCCTCAATTATTACAGTTGTAATTTTGACAAAACAGTAATTAATATTACTTTGAAAATGACAATTAAAACGAACAAAAAAATTACAAAAGCCCGACACTTAATTAGGAAAAGACGGAGTAGTGAGAAAGCCTTTGATGTTTTATTCCAGCTTAATGACTACCAATATTTAAAAAGATGGGAAACGGTCCTCTTATTATGTTGCTTCTGGAAGATGTCTGTAAACTATCGTCGCCATAAGTGTACAATTTTATACTGTTAATCATAATTCTTGCTTTGGACAACGAGTGGTTTCTGGCTTTCTTGATG
The DNA here is from genome assembly GCF_003473485.1 of Medicago truncatula. Taxonomy (NCBI): domain Eukaryota; kingdom Viridiplantae; phylum Streptophyta; class Magnoliopsida; order Fabales; family Fabaceae; genus Medicago; species Medicago truncatula. Next base: position 51,085,655 of record NC_053048.1, read on the forward strand.
GGAATTGCCGGTTGAAAGTATGAAGAAATTGTGGGTGAGGCTGTTGGGGGAACACGTAGCAAAATTGACTCTTTTCTGCTCAGTAATTGATTATGTATTTAATTTTCTCCTCCTTTTGATTGTGAAATTCCAGCCAAAGGAGTACTTGAGAATAGCAGATAAAGCAGCATCCTTTATAAAGAATCAACTTTACAACACAGAGACTCACAGACTACAACATAGTTTCAGAAATTCTCCATCTAAAGCTCCTGGTTTCTTGGATGATTATGCCTTTTTGATTTCTGGATTACTCGATCTCTATGAATTCGGAGGTGAAATCAACTGGCTTTTATGGGCCATTGAATTGCAGGAAACCCAGGTAAAGATTGATGTCTGGACTTGATGGACGTTTCGGTGTTTTTCTTGCCAGGACTTAAGTTGCTAATGAGATGAACTGCTTGCAGGATACTTTGTTTCTTGACAAGGATGGTGGTGGATATTTCAATAATACGGGAGAAGATTCTTCGGTTCTTCTCCGTGTGAAGGAAGACCATGACGGGGCAGAACCCTCAGGGAACTCTGTCTCCGCGTTAAATCTTATAAGGTTGGCTTCATTGGTTTCTGGAAGTAAGGCTGAGCATTATAAGCGAAACGCTGAACATCTATTGGTATGTAAAACCCTCCTCTCTTTCCTCATAAAAAAAAAATAGTTTCTCCTTGTTTATGCGCTAGTTGGATATGATTATTATTGGGAATGAATATATTATCTACCAGGTGACCACTAGATCAGTTGCAACTAACTAGGATTCCCTTTAAACGGTATTGCAGGCAGTTTTTGAGAAAAGATTGAAAGATACGGCTATGGCGGTGCCTTTAATGTGTTGTGCAGCAGACATGCTGCGTGTACCTTCCCGTAAGCAAGTGGTATTGGTGGGTGAAAGGACTTCCGAGGAATTTGAAAGCATGCTTGGTGCAGCTCACGCATTATATGATCCCAATAGAACAGTGAGTGAAGTTATTCGTTATAAAGTTAATGTCTCCATGTTTATGTATGGTTGTCAACAATAATATTTGCGTTGGTGTTAATTGCAGGTTATTCATATAGATCCCAACAACAAAGAAGAGATGGATTTTTGGGAAGTAAATAACAGCAATATTGCTTTGATGGCGAAGAATAACTATTCAGGCAGCAAGGTTGTAGCTCTTGTATGCCAAAACTTCACATGTAGTGCCCCTGTCACTGATCATTCGTCACTTGAAGCTTTGCTCTCCCAAAAACCCTCCTCATAGTTGAATAAAGATATTTGGGATTCATGAGGGGGGAAAAGTGCATGCCAGTCAAAGCTCCCTCTTAAATTTCCCCCTTGCTTGGTAGTTGGTATACATATAACTTATTAGTTCTAACTACTGTATCAAATAAAAGTAGATGTTGAGCTAGATGATTGTAAATATACTCAAGTGGTTGGCCTGTGCACAAGAGTCTTGAAATTCTCTTCAAAATTCACACAGAATGAAGAAAGTGTATGTGTACTTTTGTGTAGGTCACTTTTGAAACAGGTTTAAATGTTCCATTTGCTCCTTCCAAATATTTATTTTGTTGTGTCCTTGTAAAAGTAACTTTTTACTCACATTGTGGTTTTGGTCCTTGTTTTTATGTTTTAGTCTATGCAATTTTTTATTTTTTTTTGGTACAAGTCTATGCAAAATTTAACTATATTGAAATTGGTTTAAGTAGCATAGAAATATTTGACTATATTCCCCTTCGACATGATTGAGATAAATGACTAAAATAAAAGTTGCAACATACTTACAGAGACCTATTCATATATAATTATTACAGTGACTTGAATATAGTATTTGTTTTTCTCCGTGAATGAACCGCAGTAACAAAATCATAGCTTGGCTAACTACATGTTTGAGTTACATGTGAGATTGACGAAATCACATTAAATTATCGTATTATAGTGATTTTAATGGAAACTACACCTTGGAGCTTTCAAACATTGTCATGTTTTGTTGGAGTAAAACACAATTTTCTTTATTTAAATTAGGGTCATTTTGACAAAAATAAACAATGACATATCCTTTTAACTTGAAGTTTGAGTATGAGAACATATAGTCAATTTGCATCAAATCAAGTTTGACTTTAATCATCGGACCGTGTGATTATTAGGATAAGACAAAAACGGATAGGATGGGATGGGATGTGCAGTTGTGCACCTCACAGTAAACTAGATAAAATAATACTGCCATATTTTCTTTATTTGAAAATTATACTAGCACATTGTATTTGATATGAATATGTCAATAGTGATAATATATACATCCAATAAAAAGATAAAACACTACCCATGTGACAAATATATATATTGAGAGGAATTTTTTTTTAGTTTAGAATTTTTCAAATAATTTAAACAAAAAAATTACACAATTCTTAAAAATCGTGTTTATTCTCATGTTTTTATCCAATTTGAAGATTTTAATATTATTTTTAATTTTTAAATCTAATTTTTATATGCAGTTGATCACTTTGATTCTATCTCACTAACATGTGCCACAAGTGGTGATGGTGTCACAACCTTTCATTTTCTCAAACAAGGAAGACCCACGTAGCCCTACTATTTTTTCGTCACATTATTATCTCAAATTTAAATTGTCAACACCTGTGAATTTCTTAAGTTATATTTCAACTTAGTAGTTTACGGGTCAAAATACCAAAATAAGTGATGTAAATATCTAATTTTAAATTGTTTCTGTCACAATTGTATCCTTGCTTAACAATTTTCAACCTCAAGACAAAACCTAACAATAAACAGCAATTATTAACTGTAAATTAAAAATCAAACATTGGTAAACATTTCCCCTTTGAAGTGATTAAAAATTAATCAAACATGTAAATGTTACAACTGCATCATCACAATAAAACTAAGATCTACTCAAAACAGCACACAGAAACCCTAAAACTCTTGAGAAGCAGATCCAATTTCCCCTTTCCCTTTTCCAACTTTCTTAGGAAGCAATGTCTGATGAATATTGGGCAAAACACCACCATTAGCAATGGTTACAGCTCCCAAAAGCTTGCTGAGTTCTTCGTCATTCCTCACAGCAAGCTGAATATGCCTTGGAACAATTCGATTCTTCTTGTTGTCCCTGGCAGCGTTACCAGCCAATTCCAAAACCTCAGCAGCGAGATACTCAAGTACGGCAGAGAGGTAGACCGGAGCACCGGCGCCGACACGTTCAGCGTATTTTCCGGCCTTGAGGAATCTTGCGATTCTTCCAACGGGGAATTGAAGACCGGCTTTTGAAGATCTTGAAACGGATTTCGAGGCTTTTGGTTTGCCTCTTCCTCCTTTGGTGGTTGTTGTGGCACCTTTGGAACTCATTTTCGGATTGAATTTGGAGAAATTGAAAACCCTAAATCTTAATTTTGGGACTGAAAATCAGAGAGAGAGAGAGAGAGAGAAGACTGTGAATTGTGAAGACGATGAAGTGTTGTTATATAGGAATCCAAGCTTTGCGCTTATTGGTTGAGAGGGTAAGGCACGGATCGCCAGCGTGGCACTTCCATTGGCGGGAAAACCAAATATTTTTTTGCGTTTTGTGGTATCCCAAGCTTTGCGTTTATTGGTCAACAGAGTAAGGCACGGATTGCCAGCGTGGAATTTCTCCCTTAGATTCACAGGAACCCACGTTTTTTTTGTGGCATTCGCCTGTTTTGTTGTCTAATCTACATCTAAATTAGGTGAAGTGAAATGACGTAAAAATTGTGTATAAAAACAGAGATAATACATTCATAAAATATTTCTTTAAACTAAACATCGTTTCTTTCCGCTCTATTAACAAAGAATATTGATGAAGGTCTGTTTGGTAAGGCACTTCAATGAAGTTATAGTTTAGTTTATAAGTTTGTAAAAAAAGTTTTGTTTTATAATATTTTTTCACCACGAGTTTATAAGTTATTTTTCAGACGCCGTTCTAAATAGCGTTTGAGTTTATAGTTTATAGTTTATCATTTTTTATTACATTTTTACTCTTATTATTTTAATGAAAATCCACTTTTACCCTTAATGTTCATTAATTACGTATATGATATAGAAAATAAAACGAGGCTAGCTATTAAATTAACGTGTACATTTTAGTTTTGAGTCTATGTGAACAACATCAAGTATGGTACAGGCACTTCAAAATTAATAATATACGATCTTTTTATAGCAATTTCTTTTTTTAGAACAAGAAACAAGAAATATTTTTGCTCAATATTTATAATTTTTATCGGTCAGTTGAACCGCTGATATTATCAAATATTTTAATTAACTTATCAGCTATCTGTCATCGGTCATAAGCTATCAGCTACATGTTACCGGTCATCAGTTATAAGCTATCAGCTACCAGCTAGCGCTTATCAGCTATCCGCTATTTTTTATAAGATAAAGAAGGTTTAAGTTTTTTTAAAAACTTATTTAAATAAAAAAAGTCAGGACACGAGCCATATAAAGGTCTATCAGGCCGATATACTTAAGGAAATGTGAATAATTAATATTGTTTATTACTGATATTAATTTTATTATATTTTGCACTTTAAATTAAATTATAAATTTGTTAACTTTTCAGTAATTTAAACTCATCATGATACATTAATTTTTCATATTTAAGTGTATTATTGTAAACTATAATTAAAATATGATATAAATTCTCCAAATAATCATGTTAAATATCAAAAGGGAGTTTAATCGCATTGGTCTATTAGTTCGCTATTCTATTCAAACTCATATCATATTACTTATTTAAAAATATTCATATGAAATATGTTTTTAAACAGGCTAGCAGGCCACATCGAGCTTTCAAGAGGTCCAAAAAATAAGACTACAACAGGCTGCATGTTAGACTTAGGCCTTAAAATTTTCGACTGACTAAGCTTGGGCCTTACAAAGCCTAGCTCGACCTAGCCTGTTCTCACGCTTAACAAAGAACAATAAAGTTGTAAAACATAATTACATGAAGGCAGGGCCGGCCCATAGCCCGTCGAGGCTAATATTTTTTTTTTTATATGTAAGACACGAAAATAATAGTTATATATCTATTAAAAGCAATTTATTTCAATTTGGACACCTTGCTTGAGTGGCATGGTCACTTTTTTGTTGAGTGTGAGGTCATGTGTTCAAGACCCACCAAAGTGTGATTTCTAATTTTTTTTTTTAAAATGACTTATTTATTTTTTTGGGGTCTAGAATTTAATTTTTTTTTGCATCCCTTATAAAATTAAAACCGGACCTATGAATTTGTTAAGACGGCCATGCATGAAGGTTGGAATTAAAAGAAAAAGATATTAAACTAAAACACAATATTTTATGGCAAATATTTTTTTACCCATCAACAAAATATCTCTCTTCTACTATTTATGTTATAAATAATAAAAGATAAATAAATAATTATGATTAATGTTGATTGTCATTTCAGCGTAACTAACCTTGCCAACATTTTGTTCATGGGAATCTAGTAGTCACTTTTTTCTATATATGGTCAAAATTAAGTTTTTTTTTTTTTTTTTTTATAAAGTACGTTATTGTTTCTATTGTTTTGGATTGGTCTACCATTGTTGCAGATTGATTGTATTTTATTGTGATTTAACTAATTTTTTAATTGATAATTTGAATAATGTTATAAAAATGATAAAAACAATTAAAATGAAGGGTAAAAATGGAAAGAAAAAATATAAATTAAAATGATATATCTCTTTTATATATTAGTATAGATACAACTTCGCATTAAGGAAGAAAAAAACACAACTTTGTAAAGGAGATATATCATTTTAATTTGTATTTTTTCTTCGCATTAAGGAAGAAAAAACACAACTTTGTCTCTTAGATAGATGTTGGGTGCTTCCTTAAAAAAAAAAAAAAAATAGATGTCGGGTGCTAATTATTAATGGGATTTGAATTTTAGTTCACATCTTGTGGAAGACTGGCTTCTTCAACTAAATTAAATAATATCAATTATTAAAAATATAAAAGATTGAATTAAGTGATGGATACAACCAACTTGATGTTATGAATATGCAAAGAATTTAGGTTCGATATTAAGAGTCGGAAGATAGTTCAACTTTGGTAAAAGAAATTATATTTATCGTTGTTGAGTAGAGGATATCAGTCTCGTAGTATACTCAAATGGGTGGGCAAAAATTTGTTTGACGAGCCTGCACTTTTTGTACTTGTAGAGATATATGGCTGTGCTCGCGATTTTTGGATATCAAACCATTAATTGATTTGAATCGTCAATCTTTGAACTCTCGATTTTTATTCTTGGGAAGGGAAAAAATGAGTAAAAACCCTTTTCGAGACTTTGGATTCGGGGGTTGGTTATGCGAAGTGAAAGTGCTAGCATCCTAAGCATCTACGGTATTTCGTAGGAACCTCTTACCTAGATTATCTTGTGCTAAGCTACTTGTTTATTTGAAAAATTATTGCCTAATGTCTGAGTGAAAGAATGGAGGGAGAAGAAGTATGTTTTTGGTTATTTTTATTTGATTTGGGAGGACAAGTCCTCTGCCTACGTACCCTTTTTGGGAAAGGGATCAAAACCGACGTAGTTCCACTCAAAAATTTCTTTGGTGGGTTAGGTTGATTTTAAGATTTTTTCGAAAATGGGTTTTAAGAAGAGAAAGAGGCCTCAAGGCATGAGATAAAAGAAATGAGTGAGGTTGATTGATTTTAAATTTTGAAAATGATTGAAGTTGAATTAAAATTGATTAAAAATTTGATTAAGGAAATAAAGAGAAAATGTTGCTAAGAAAAAAGATTTTTTGAATTTGACATATTTGATTTTTTTTGAAAAATGATTTTTTTCTAAACTAACGGTGAAAACTAACGTAACGTCGTAAAAAAATAACGGAAAGCGGTAAATAAAATGTGGTAGTGTCGGTGCTTGTGTTACCTACATTATTACATCAATTCCTAAATACAACCCTAGGGCCTTTATGCCAAAATAAAATGCGAGAAATAAAATTACATCAATTCCCTATTTATACATACTAAGTCAATGACAAAATAAAATGATGAGAAAATTAAATGTGCATGCTATGATTCAAGACAAAAATTAAATGGTTAGTAATCACAAGAAATATTATGGTGAATGAGACATAAGAAATAATAAGCAAGAATTAAGACAAATAAAAAATTAAGGTCATCATATAAGAAATAAACAAAAAAACCATAAAAAGAAAACAAATAGAAAGGATTTTTAAAATTAGAGAAAATTAAAATAGTGAGAAAAATATTTTTTGGAATTTTTCTAAACACAAAAATGTCAAAAAGTGTAAAAAACAGTATTTAAAAAAATAAAGATAATTGAAATAAAAAATAATAAAACATTGGCTCAGCAGGATTAATTCTGGACCATTGGATGAATCCAGAGGTCCAGATCTGAATCCCAAAATCTCATCACAGCCATTGGATCAAAGATCCAAGGGTTAAAAAAAAACACAAAAATAGAGAAGGTAACAATAGAAAGCACAGCGACCGTCAGATCAACGATCTGACGGCTCAAACAGAAAGCATACCATAGTCCACACAGCAGAATACATACAGAATTTAAAATAGATCAAACAGTGGCCGTCAGATCATGGAACGATCCAGATCTGATGGCTACTAACGCGATGGAGCATTGTATGGTTATGAGTACGCGCGCGTGTGATCCGGCAGAAAGAAATTAGTATAAAAGCAAGTTTAACAAAACAAAACCATAAAACTAAAACACTTCTCTCTCTAAGTTAAACTTAGAGAGAGAAGCTCTCCCCTCCCTCAAGAACACGCGCGCCGGAGAAGATGAAGAGGGGCGGCCGGAGCTGCTCCGGCGCGGTGGTCGGCCGGAGCGCCGCCGCGCCGGATTTTTTTTTTTTTGCTTTTTTTCGAATTTTTTTACATCAAAACACTCCTTTTCCCTTCCTCTACCCGAATCCAAACTCAAAATTTCGAAAACATACACCAAAAATCCTAGATCTACAAATGAAAGTGTGGAAGTTTTACCTCTTTTTCCGGTCTCCTTCTTTCCTAGCTTTTCCGGTCCGGTTCTCTTGTTTTCCCTTGCTACGGTTCGGTTGTTCCTCCCTTTTCCGGTTCGGCGCAGGTTTTTTTGTTCCGGTTCGGCGCAAGCTTTTCTTGTTCCGGTTCGGTTCTGGTTTTCTGCTCCGGTTCGTTTCTCTTTGTTTCAGATCTGTTTGGATGATGATTTGTGTGTATGGATTGATTTGAGGTTTTTTTTTTGTTTTAGTTTTGTGTTGCTGGATTTTTGAATCTATGAACTTTCTTCATATGTTCATGTTATTTCTTTGTAATTTTTAGTGTTTGATCTGAAAAAGGGTTGGAAAAGTAGAAAATGAGTGTTTGTGAATTGCTGCTGATTTTTCTGACGTGAACAGTGATTTCTTCTCTGACCCATTTCCCAATGATTGACAGTGTTTTTATAGTGACAAACTAGGGTTGGCTCTGGTACAAATCAATGACCAAAATGCCCCTGCAGCTGAGACTTGGAGAAAAAGATTTTAACAAATAAATAAATAAATAAAATAAAAACAAAATGCATAAAATAAATAAATAAAAATAAAAAAAGAAAAGAAAAGAAAAGGAAGGAAGTCACTCACGTGACTTTCACTTCTTTGTTGTTTTTGTTTTTTTTTTTTTTCTAAAAAAAATAAAATAAAATAATAATAAACAAACTAACCTAAAAAAAAGAAAATAAAAAGTCCCTTCGAAATCTGACATGAGGTACTTCAAAGTATCCTCCCTGCCGAAATTTCGGTTGAAATGATTAATAAAATACGCCTTTTAACATACAATTAGCCATTTTAAAATGACTTGCCTGTTATGACTAAAAGGATTATAAAATGCGTTTATAAAAATGCAAATGGAGTGATTTTAAATGTTGTAGAAAATGCAAGCGAGGACTTAAATGCAAGATGAAAGTTTTTTTTAAATGATTAATGACGAAAAACACGAGTTTTAAAAGGTAAAAAACGAATAAAAGAGAATCTGAACTATTAAAAAATGTGGACAAAAAAGATTTCAAATGGTCCAAATTTGGGGTATGACAATGGCTAAACTATATTTTTCGCTCTCTAATTTTAAAATGTTGCGATTTTTGCTTCCTATTAAAAAAAATTGATTTTGGTCCCTTTCGTCCCAAAATTGCTAAGAAGACGCCATGTGTCCCAAAAAGGATGTCATAATCGCAACTTTTTTGTAAAGATAAGGGGTCAAAAAACATATTTCTCTTATGTTAGGAGGTCAAAAGAGCATATTTCCCTAAACATGATAGGTCACTTTCGCCATTTTTTTAAATAGGGGGTCAAAATCGCAACGTTTTAAAACTTAGAGGACAAAAGTGCAGTTTAGCCTAGATAAAAAATTTAAGAGAGTTCTTGAGTCCCTAGACGGGAGGGAGGGAGGGAGGGAAGGAGGGAGGGAGAGAGGGAGAGAGAGAGAGAGACTACTTTTGACCATTGGAGCTTAGAATTAAGTTCGTTGATTTTTTTTCTCCATCATTGTTCTCTTATTTGCTAGTTACATCCACTATGGGAAACCAATCTCTCATTGTTTTTTCCCACGTGCACTCTGTAAAAATATTTAATTTTTAGACTCGGCAAGTATATGAGATGTACATCATCATATAAATTTGTTGTGTTGTTAGGTAGATATGTCAACGTATTATGAGGGATAGGGGAGTTATATCTGAATATTAGAAAGTATACGATTGATCATTTTGAACCATTGAATTAGAAGTTATTGAAGTATAATCCCATCACAACTTTATGTTTTATTTTCATTATGTTATTTACAATATTTTTTTTTTCAAATTTGATTTGAACCATGTGTAAAAAGAATAGTTTGAACTAATGTACGGTCTGATACATAATTTTTGATAAACCGACATAATACTTATAGTTGTGCAGTGGATACACAGACATCCTCTTATCGCACACCAAGCCCAGCAGTGTTTGGTGTGAAGGGGTGTGGTGGAAATAAAGTCCTGCATAGATAAAAGAAGGGAGGTAGCTATATAGTGCGAAGAAAATCAAGCACGACAAACACACGATGCATGCAGACGGTGGCATTATATTTTTAAAATAAATAAAAGTGGAAATGTATTACAATCTAAAGCATATCCTACGATTGATATACGTTCTTTGTTTTTTGCCGTTGCATGTATTGTACATAGTAGCTTTTTTCTATTTTTTTTTTTTGAAGTACTTTAAAAGATACTCCCTCTGGTCTCGCATGTAAGCAGCAACGACAAAAAATCTCATGGTCTCAAATATAAACAAAAGTCTACCGGCTAGAATTATTATACATTACACTATTTCAAATTACTTTTAAACTAAATCTCATATTTCAACATTTTCAACAATTTTCAAAGCACTTTTAAGCGTAAAATTGAAAAAGATGTGTTTATGACCGCTTAAATGTTCTTACACAACTTTTTTTAAATGTTTTTTTTTTGCTTACGTATTATGAGATCGGAAGGAATAAATTAATGTCTCACTAAGAGTGACATCTTTACTTTATAAATTGATTTTGTAAAGACGAGTTATATCAAATATAAAAACTTAAAATGAACAATTAAGTGAAATAAAATATAATACTACATAAGATTAAATTAATGAAAAAAAATACAATTAATATATCATTGATATTCCAAGAAAATAAAAGATATGAAGAGAAAAAAAAATGTAAATGTGAGAGACACGTAATATGAGAAGAGAAGTACATAATTTCGACTATTTCCAACCTGAACTTTGACCTCTGTCTTGTATTGATATGTACAGTTGCACGAGATCTTATTTAAGTTTGTTATTATCATGTGAAATAGTATTCTTGACAATTTATCATGCACGTAGTAAATGTTTTGAAGAATCATATCAACTTTGGTGTTTTAAAAACTTAAATAAAAATAAAATGTTAGTGATTATTATTATTATTATTATTTGAGGGGATGTTAGTAATTATTATTATTTTGAAGGAAGTAATTATTATTATTTTGTAACCACTCTATTCTTACATTCTATAATGTGCAGTAGATTTTAAAATGCAATTCTCAGGAATAACATACCCGAGAATGAAAATATGAAAATTTGATTCTTAGGTATTTGTTAAAAAAAGTGTTTGACAAATAACTTGATATTACTGGAAAAATTGGAAGTTACAATTTTTTTTTTAAATCTATGCGTAATATCATGGGAATGCACATTCCCGTCTCTTTACATGGAAATAAATTTATGGGAATAATGAAAGTTATGGGAAGTTACTCCATTCCCAGGAACCTTTATATCCAGGAATATATTTTTCTCAACCTCATAACAAACATGGATATAATCATTCCCTAACCATGTATTCCCGGGAATGTCATTCTTAACCTTAAAAGAAACACCCCTAATTAGTATGGCATGGTATATTCTCTCGCTATATGCTTCGAGAGAGCAATGCTCTATTTTGGGATGTGAATGTGGCTATTGATGAGTGGATACAATTTCCATCACTTTCAACTTCTTCAAGTACAAGGACCCCAACAAAAGCATGAAAGACTAGTACACTACACTTACACTCACGTGTAAAATATTCGTGGTGTGCTGCTCATTTCTTTGTCATGGTCAATGCACTTGCGGGCTACATACATGAACTTTATCAGTTTACCCCCATTTCGAATCTTCATATACTTACCATTTTGAATCCAATATCACGTACTGGTGAAGGACCTGAAGGTTATTTTTAAGTTAAATAAATACAAAGAATAAAACGAGTGATTAATAGCCCAATTTATACGTTATATATATACAAGTGAAATGTATAAATAAATAACAATACGAGGAGCTGTTTTTATTTGTAATAGTATTTTTTTTTGTGAGCTTGTTTATTTATTAATGAAATTAAACCCATCGTAGTATATGAATGGGCAAACTTCATCATTATCTAAAACAACTTGCTTTAATCTTCGGAGAATGATGGATGGTACGAAGCATTGTATTTGAATATAAAATCCGCGAAGAGCAATGTTATTAAATTGAAGGGTTAAATATGTTTTTAATCCCTATAAAATTGAGACCTTCTAAGTTTAGTCCTTATTTAATTTTAATAATTTTTTTAGCCTCTATAAAATTTTTCTGCACTTAGTATTAGTCCCTACTCAATTCAAACTTGTTTAATTATGCTTAAACTCTTAAGTTTTCAAACATGCTTTTGCAAACGTGTTAAGAACAATACTAAAAGTTCCTCCGCAAAAAATGATCGCAAAATTTAATTTCTACGTCCATATTTTTGTTACTTTTATCTTGATGTTTAGTCGTTTTAAAAAATTCATATTTAATTAATTTCAATTTTAAAAATTTTAAATTTTAGTAAATGAACCTTTCATAGTATTCTAAATTTGTCTAAAAAAATTCGCTCAAAAATTTAAGAATTTAAGTATAATTAAACAAACTTTGTATTAACAAGGACTAAAATTATAAGTAAATTGACTAAAAAAGCTATTAAAATTAAATAAAAATTAAACTTAGAAGTTCCCAATTTTATAGGGACCAGAAACATATTTAACCATAAATTGAAACTACATGTTTGTCCATTCTTATTTTTTTTTTGTTTTTGTTTTTGAAGCAAATGGAGCGTAGACGAAAACCATATCCTACACCTTAGATATATTATAATGAACCTGTGGAGTGTGTGTTTGATTCGGCTTCCTTTAAACCACACACACTCCTCAAGCACTATCCAATAAACATGCATACAAGTGCGAGAATACAAGCTTTCATATTTCAAGATGGTGAATAAACCAACCGCCAAACTTGGAGAGATTCAACAGCCCTTTACAATAATTGTAATAAAAATTGATATCATTTTCTTTCCTACAAAACAATCGTATCATTTTCTGAAATTTTCACACTTTTAATTATAATCAAACATATTTTGTAACACATTCCCTTAAAAATATTATCCAAAATTTTTTTAAAAGAAAAATATTATCCAAACATAAACAATACCACAGACACTCATTAAATCTAAGTTTACGAAAAAAATAATGCTAGCTCAAACTTACTTTTACAGACTTTAATTTAGAGACGCTAAAATTTTATGTTTTTGGCATATTTAATTAATTTGAATAAAAAAATTTGAAGAAATTTTATTTCAATAAATCCCCTATTAAAAAAATTCAATAAAATAAAGGAGATAAATCATTATTTTTATATTCCTTAAATTAAAATATATTATTTTTATATGGAAAATATACAAGTTTTGTTATGTTACTTATTTATATTAATTGTAGTTGAGAAAATTAACAATAATAAAAAATAGACAAATATCTAAATTGGTTGCATTGCCTATTTATCACGATGTCGTTGAGAAAGTTAACGATAATAAAAAATAGATAAATATCTAAATTGATTACATTACCTATTTATCACGATGGATATATGATTTCCTTGTGAGATTATTGGTGGGCAGATTAAATTCCTTAAAAAAATAAAATAAAATAACTGATATATTTTGTCTAAATTATAAATATGATATACGAAGAAATTGAATCGTTTAACATAGATTCAAATATAAATGGATACTAGTGAAAATCTTACCACAATCAGGCTATAATTGTTGAATCTTTAATATCATTTATTTACAACGAATCTTTAATATCCTATGTTATAGAATCTTAAGTTAAACATGTTTTTTTTTTTTTTATATATAAATATTACTTAGTTTCTCTAATTTATTTTGCTTTCCATTCACATTTTTGACAAGTTTTACAACACAACAGTATTTTTATTTTTTGACAAATTTTACAACACAATATATGAAACCCTGTATGTGATTATTAAATCAATTCAAACATTTGCCTTTTGCGGTATATACAAACACAATCACTACAAAAACAACATTCCATGGCATTATTCTCCATCAATATAAAACACTCGTATACAGCTTTCCAACCAAGAAAAAGGTGGATATTAAGTAACTTTCAAGTACATTTTTATTATAAGCAAACTTTCAAGTGTTTCTCAACCAATAAACAATTTCACAAGTAGAAATAGAAATATAAAGTTGTGAAAAACAATTCGTCAATTCTATAGGTAATAAATCCAAACAAAATTCAACAATCTAAGCACTATCTACACTCCAATATTCTTTGCTCGTTTAGCATATGACATGTCACATGTGTTTACCTTTGTAGAATCAAAATTCTATCACTGCACACCACACCATAATTGATCATTCCACAAAGATTTATCAAATTCACCTAACCAACGAATGAACGAAAAACATAGTTTAGATCCCGTGCTTTCGCGATTCTCATAATTTTCAAAGATACGGTATCTGTCTGTATTCGTCGTTTTTTGTATATAAATGTACAAGCACACTATTCATAAATACTTTTTTTCCTTCCTTCAAAAAAATAAATAAATACTTTTTTTCCTAAGGGGTAAATACCACTACAATTTTTTGGTTAGGCATTCATAAATACAATTTTTTTTTGGTGAAGGTCGTAAAAAAACAAAAAACAAAAGCTAACTAGAAATCGAAAGCATCAAAGTTGAGCAATGAGAGCAGCTCATCAGGAGGTGTCACCCAAGTTGTTACTCCAAGAGTAGAGTTCCTCCCTAACCTAGCCAAAAAGTCTGCACATACATACACATGTTTGAACACCAAACCTGGAATATGATCCAACAAACTTGTTATTTTATCTAATAAAGAAACATAAGCATGGAATGAGTGAGATTGTCTGTCCAAGAGTAGTACAATTCATAAATACAGTTGATTCCACATTCATCAACTTTTTTTTTTGTGAGTAAATAAATAATTTAGTAAATATGCAACTTGATTAATCACAATTTTTCATAAGCCAATTTAGATTCTGACAAAAAAATAATAACAATTAATAGTTGTAAAAACAATAATATACGGGATGAATAGCTCAACTTAAATTTTCACTACTTTTTCCTCAAAGTATGTCAGTTTAATCTGAGTAATTAGACAAACAAAAATTTGGATTGAAATCAAATTGTAAGCAATAAAAAAATTAAATATAATAAGTCGGACTACTAAATTAACTTAATAAAGTCATTAAAAAAATTAACTTAAGAAATATATTTTCTGAATAAATAAATGTAAGAATGTGTCTAGAAGTCCTAGCTCAACTGGCAAATGCCAAAATTGCAAGGCCGGACGTTGTGACCCGGGTTCGAACCCGGGACCTCACAGTTGTGTGTGAGTTTATTTTCAGTGGATTACCACTTCATCTAAAACCAAAAAAAAAAAAAATGTAAGAATGTAGGTAGCAGTAATAATAAATGTGAAAAGCGGCATAGTAAAAAAGAAAGAAAAAAACAAGGAAGGAGAAGATAACGAATAAATGATAAAAATGGACAAACAAGCAAGTTAAAAACACGCGCGAAACACAAGCGCGTTAGTTAATGCGCTGTTTTTCTTTTCGGACAAGGTAACAGGATAGGAATGGTTTGAAGTAGAAACAAACATAATAAAATAAAATAAAAAATAAAAATCAATAAATTCCATTCCAAAGGGTAAAAATTAGTTTTCCTTCTTTGTTTCACGCATTTTCTTCCCTTCTTTGTTTTTTCTCTTAAATTATTATTGTTTATAACGAAAAATAAATAATTATTATGATTAATTAAATAATTAAAAAAAAAACGCGGCTGCTGTATTCACCAAAAACAGAGAGAAGAGAGAGAAAGACAGAGACAACAAACACAAACTCTGTTGTGTTGTTGATTCGATCGTAGCTACAAACAATAACATTCAAACTTTCTTAATTTTCAACACACACGTTTTTTTCTTTTCATTTCTTTTTCGATTCGCTTGTTCTTAATTTTGTTGTAATTTTTTCATTTTTTTTTATTTTGGTTGAATTTGAGGTTTTGATTTCTACATAATCGTGTTGATTATAATTATTTTCAATTATCGGTGGATTTTTGTTTCTGAAGAAGAATGGATCGAAGTTGGAGTTGGAAGAAGGTTTCTCAATGTGAAGGTTT
Organism: Medicago truncatula; assembly: GCF_003473485.1. Classification (NCBI taxonomy): domain Eukaryota; kingdom Viridiplantae; phylum Streptophyta; class Magnoliopsida; order Fabales; family Fabaceae; genus Medicago; species Medicago truncatula. Next base: position 51,101,667 of record NC_053048.1, read on the forward strand.
AAGTTGGAGGGTTTGATTATTTTTTATTTAATTTTTGTGATTTTTTTTTGGTGAATTTTTTTATTTGAATGATTTCTGCTGGAGATAGGGATGAAATAAAGGGATTAGGGTTAGGGTTAGGGTTAGGTTTGGGTAGTAGAAGGAGAGAGATGGTGGAGTTTGAGCTTGAAGAAGGCGAAGCTTTTTCATATCAAAACCGTGAACAAGATTTTGACACCACTGTTGATCCTGATGTTGCCCTTTCTTACATTGTAAGCCTCTTTTTACTTCCTTTAATGTGTTCTATATGTTTTGTTTGCTGTTTACTAGTTTCAATATTGTCTTGTTTTACTTTCTTAGATCTATAACTTGAATTTAATTTGTTTCAATTCAATGGTTGGTTGGTATAACTTTGATGATGTAATTGTGTATTTTATTGTGAGTTTAATTGATTTGCTGTCTTGTGAGTTTTATGGAAGATTTTGGTTTTTGATTTTTTTTTTGTTGTTGTGGTTTTTGTGATTTCAACTTGATGCATTGAGTAGTTGAAGTAATTTCTGAGCAATTTGTTGGATCTGATTATGGAAATGTTACAATGATTATGTGTTTTTTACTTGTGAATTTTTATTTGCAGTTTTGGAATACTGTTTTCCCTAAGATTGACTTGTATATATACAATGTTCCTTGGGAACTGAAAGAGAGTGGAGTAGTTTTGTTATTTTCCTTTATAATTATGAGACATGAAATACATTTCTAACCACTTATGCTTCAAAAAACTATTGATATTTTGGGAATTATGTGTGTTGACGAAATCGAGGAACTTAATTAATTTGAAATTTAATGCGCAACTTTGAGGTCAATAATCAAAACATCGGATTTTGCTCCATCCGTCGTTGCTTTTGGGGATGCTCTTTGTCTCCATATTATCACTTTTCTTAATAACTGACTTTGTTAGTTATGAAATTTAATGCGAACTTTGAGATTGATGATCGAAACATCGAGCGTTGTTCTGTTGCTTTAGGGGATGCTCTTTTGGTTCCATTTTATTACTTGTCTGAATCTCAGACTCTGGTTTTTATGAAATTTAACACATTTTTGAGATCGATAATCGAAACATCGGGTGTTGTTCCATCGTTGCTTTAGGGGATGCTCTTTGTTTGCATATTATTACTCGTCTGAATTTCCGACTTTGTTAATTATGAAATTTAATTCCAACTTTGAGATCGATAATCGAAACTTCAAGCATTGTTCCGCCGTTGCTTTAGGGGATGCTCTTCGTTTGCATACTATTGTCTGAATCTCTGACTTTGTTAATTAGATTTAGTTTTTTCTTTTGCAATCAGTCATTCTTTTTTCTTTTCTCTCAATGATTTCTGATTTTTTTTTTCCTACTCAAGGATGACAAAATTCAAGATGTCCTTGGACACTTTCAGAAAGATTTTGAAGGTGGGGTGTCCGCTGAGAATCTGGGTAAGTTTTTAACTTAGAACCATGGTTCATCTCACACTGGCCTACATAATAAATACGTTTTTTGTTCTAATGATATTATGAAATGATATTACAGGGGCAAAATTTGGTGGTTATGGATCATTTTTGCCTACCTATCAGCGCTCTCCTGCTTGGACTCATCCAAGGACTCCACAAAAAAATCATAGTCAAAATTCACCTAGATCTCCTAATAACTTGCACTCGGAGGTACATTTATGGTTCCAAAACGAGGCATTAGGCATCGATGTTTGCGGCACATTTTTTTAAAGACAAAATTATTGATTCTATATAAGATTTTAAGACTAGCCCTTGCACTACTTTTTCGTTTTCAGTATACTCTATATTAATTGATATTGTACTATATACAGAGTGGACAAGTGGATGCTGTACAATGTTCAACCGGAACTCAACTATCGAGACTTGGCCCAGGTTCTGCTACCTCCTCGAGGCTGGCTGCAATTAAGGGACTCTCTTTAGATGATGGAACAAATAACGAAAGTTGCATGTCAATCACTAATGCCGAGGCATTAAATTCTAAGTATCAGTCTCTAAACACGAAAGCTGCTAGCATATCAGACCAGAAGACACTGAAGGTTCGAATCAAAATTCCTGACGATTTGTCAACACGGAAAAATGCTGCCATATACAGTGGACTTGGTCTAGATGTGTCACCGTCATCATCACCGGATGACAGCCCCTCAGAAAGTGAAGGAGTTTCTCGTGGCCCTCTAGATGCTCCCTTTGAATCTCCGACCAGTATCCTAAAGGTGAGTTATCTGCCTGCAATTAGATTCTCTATTTCCTTCGGATTGAGATTGATTGGATGTATTTTTTAAATGGTGGCCTGGAACAGATTATCACAACCTTCCCTGTGCCGCTGTCGCCTCTTCCTGATGATCTCATTGAATTAACTGAGAAGGAGGTGCGTACCAGAGATAGCATCCCCGGTCTTGTTCATATAGATGACCCAGAAAGTTCCGGCATGTTACTAAATGAATCCAATATTGTCAAAGGTGACAGAAAATTGTTGGGAGGGAAAAAAGTGAAGTCCCTAGAGGACTATGAGTCCTCGATGGAATTTAAGGGTTGCAGTAAGAAGAATACTCGTAATGATGTGGGAAGGCCGTCAAGAAAAGAACAAGCTGCAGATGCATTGACTATGGAGGAATTAGTTTCAAACACCATGAAGCTTCCTCTTCTGTCCAATTTGCATTCTCTCGGTGAAGACTCGGTAAAGGACGTCAATGGGACATGTAATTCACTGAAGGAAGCCAACAAGGGTGTGGTGAAGGAGAAAACCTTGTCAGACCAAGCACAAAAGGAAGGGGTGGATCAGGCATCTTCCGAAGTGAATGGTTTTTCTGAGAGGGCAAAAGGAGGTTCTGGAAGGAAAGTTGTGGGAGACAAGGTTTTGCTCGATGACACCAAAGTTAGGACAACATCAAACACTGAATGTGTAGAGCCTCCTAAGAAGCCTAATCAAAAAAGAGGTAGCCTGGGCGAACAAGACAGTACGACATTGCCTTTTGTGACAGAACATTCATATCCTGCGGGGAAGAAGAAATCAAAGGGAATTCATGACACCGTGATTATCGAGAGGGAAAAAGAAAACATGAAGGTTGGATCCTCTTCGATCCCCAAAACAAAAAGGAGTACTGATGATAGTTATACATCAAGAAATGAAATTGAAGATGTCAAAGTACAAAAGGGTTCTGGGAAGGCTAGAGATGCTTATAGAGATTTCTTTGGAGAATTGGAAGAAGATGAGGATAAAACCGATTCGCCGGAGACCCCTTATGAAGCTAAACCGAAGGAATCTGAGGCGGTTGAGAGGAGCACGCCAGAAACAAATCTAGGAGCAAAGGAGACATCTGGTGGTAAGAAAATGGATAAGTCGTTAACAGCAGAAGTATATCCTAGAACAGCCACAAATGTCTGGTGCACTGGAATTGCACCTAGTACTGATGCAGAGAACGGAAATGGGGTTCCTGCAATATTGCCTCCTGTTGAGATGGAAGACAATTGGGTACAGTGTGACAGGTGTCATAAATGGCGTCTTCTTCCTGCTGGCACAAATCCTGATAGCCTACCTGAAAAGTGGCTGTGTAGCATGCTTAATTGGCTGTAAGTTCTAATTAATTGCTTAAAGCTTTTAAATATATTTGTTCATGTTTCATTTCATTATTAAAAATACCAAGAACTAACAAAGCTTGGAGGTAAATTGGAAATAGTCTTTTGAGATGGAGTGTGATGCTGTATCAGAGGTTTGATCCTCCACGAAGCTACATATTTTCTCCTGCTCAAATGTTTGCTCTTCTAGTGCAGTAAAAACGTGCTAACAAAACTACATTAGATGTTAAAATATAATTGGAATTGGGAACTGCTTATTGACTGTGCTGGATAACACATTATATTGTTGATTATGCTGAATAACACACTAAGTAAATTAAATTTTCTCTTTCAAATTGTCAGAGAAATAACATCAAACCAACAACCATTCATGTGTCTCTACCCGAGTTTAAGTTTTTTTTGGGATTGTTAGTTCATACTTCATGGTATCAAAGCCTTTACTGCCAAGTGGTCTAGAGCTCAATCCTTGCTACCTTCATGATTTTAATAAAAATCTGAATTTTAACTTAAGGTAAATAGACTTGTATGTTATCCATATTCAAAATCAAAGGGCTCTTATGTGAAAAGGGGGTGTTAGAGTAGTATGCATTCTGTGCTTTTATGTAGCAACTTAAGCTTTTGAAATAGTTTGTTTATGACACAGGAGTAATATGTGCATATTTATGCAGGCCTGACATGAATAGATGTAGTTTTAGTGAGGATGAAACCACCAAAGCTCTTTTTTCTCTATACCAAGTGCATTCTCTTGATGCTCAAAGCAACCCGCAAAATATCTCGGGAAGTGTTATGATGGGAGGAACTGGGTCAACTTTCCAGCATCCTGGTCAACGCCATCTAAATAATGATATGCATGCTGTGCCTGGTGGGAAGAAAAAAATTGCGAAAGAAATATCATCAGTGAATGCGGTCATCACTGATGGCGTTTCTCATCCTTCATATTCTATAAAGAAAAACATGCAGTCATCAGTGAAAAGTAGGAGCTTAAATGATGTAAACAAATCTCCGGTTGTGAGCGAGGCTGATGCTCCAGGGGAGAGACACAAAAATAAGCCGAGGATGCCAGAGTACAATTCTGATAGAGGTTACTTGATCTGCATATTCACTGTGCTTAGAAATTCTGTATCAACTGATATATAGGCACTCAAAGACCTGTTAAATTTGTATAATGTTATCTTAATTTCTGAATATTTGTTTACAGGTGATGCAAAGAATAAGAAAAGCAGGAGGGATCCTGATCAAGATTGTTCGAGGCCATCCAAGAAAGGTAAGACTGACAAGGTTCATTCTGCTGATAAAGACTGGATTCCAGAACAGAATGGAACCGGTAGGAAGATCAGTCATAGCTCAAACAACACTATGCCAACCACTTCAGCTGGCAAAGATCGACCTAGACAGAAAGGCCGCTCCTCATCGAGTGACTCCAAATTTAGAAAGGACAGGCCACCAGTTTCTACCGAGAAGAGAAACGATAAGGGCCAGGGTTCCTTGGATGAGGGGTCCCTGGATTTGGGGAATTATGGTTCCATTGGTAGTGTGAAAAAGAGGAAATTGAAGGAGTATCAGGATGCTCAAACTCGTAGCACAGGTAATCCTCGCCCACACGAGAGTAGAATTTCTGAGCATGAGTTCAGTGACTCCAGGAAGGAAAAGAAAGCAAGAAATTCAAGATCTGAAGGCAAAGAATCAAGTGCCAGTAAAGGCAGTGGCAGGACTGACAAAAAAGTTAGTCACACAAAGAACCAAAATTTCAGGCAAAATCCTGGGAGCAATCATTCACATAGGAGCATGGATAGAATGGACAGTTCAAAGAGGGACTTGGGGTCTGTGCAGGTTTCTGTTGCAGCCACTTCAAGCTCTTCTAAGGTCTCTGGCTCACATAAAACCAAAGCCAGCTTCCAGGAAGTGAAAGGCTCCCCTGTGGAATCAGTTTCTTCCTCGCCTTTAAGAATTTTAAGTACAGATAAGTTATCAAACAGAGAAATTATGGGGAAAGATGAGCCTCATAATACTGCTGCTGTGGATAGTCCAAGAAGATGCTTAGACGGGGAAGATGATGGTGCAAGTGATCGATCAGAAACGGCCAGGAAGGACAAATCTTTCACCATGGCCCACAGGTCTGATTTTCAGGGCAAGGGTGTTGATCATACGACAGATACTAAGCCTAAAGGTCAAACAAGCAGCCATTATCCCGATAGTGGTGCTGAAACTGTGGCCCTGGAATATCCAGCTGCAGAGCAGATTAAGCATCACGGTGAAGATAGGACTGGTGTTTATTATGCTAACGATAATGTGTCTCATGCAAGGAAAACTGGCACGCAATCAGGTTTGGAGGAAAACAAGCAGGGCTGTAAGTCAGAGCCCCCCAAAGTAAAAGTCAAGAGCTCTAGTTCTCCTAGTCAACTGCCAGATCAGTCTCCGCTGCATGATGCAAATGATAGGGATGAAAAAGTTAAGTTGGAGAAGTTCGGACTCAATCCTGATCAGAATGAGAATATTGCTAGCAAGAAAGACCTTACAGTAAAAAATGAAAGTAGGAAAAAAGAGAATCACGTAAAGAGGGAGCATGACATTCAAGAGGTTCGTATTGATGCACTATGCAAACAGGAACCATTACATGCTCCCAGTAAGAATCAGTTGGCAGACCGTGATACCGGAAGATCTTCAAAGAGGTCTCTTTCGGAAAGACCTGCTGATCAAGAAGTGCTTGGAAAAGGGAAGTCTCAAGTTGAGACTTTGAGTCATTGCCCACGACCAGCCGCTAGTTCCCAAAAAGGGAATGGAGATATGGAAGTTGATCCGGCCAAAGTTGATGATGCGTCAAAGCTGCAAAAAAAGCAATTTAAAAAGGCTGATCATATAAATGGAACTCAGCAAATTGGGTCCAGAAATCCTGCACTTAATGGACACAGGTCCAAGGAGCCCGATGCACCTAGTCCCGTTAGAAAGGATTCATATAGCCATGCTGCTAACAATGCTGTGAGAGAAGCTAAAGATCTTAAGCACCTGGCAGACCGTCTCAAGGTTTTTGCACAGTCCTTTTAGCGTTTAATGTTTTTTCTCTGGGTGTTTTTTTTCTAACTTTAGGCTTATCATACAGAATTCTGGATCCACTCTTGAGAGCACTAATCTATACTTCCAGGCAGCCCTTAAGTTTCTTAATGGAGCCTCTCTGTTAGAATCTGGCAACAACGATAACGCTAAACATAATGAGATGATTCAATCAAAGCAGATGTACAGCAGCACAGCTAAATTGTGCGAGTAAGAACAGTTTTTCCCTGTCACCTTGCTTTAACTTGTTTTAAGGATCATATTGTCGTCCTTGTTTCCAATACTGGTATAAAACATTCTTCCTTTTATATTTATTTATATACAGGATGTAAACATGATTTCATACCTCATGTGATTGATTTATTGCCTTGTATTTTTCTCATAACACCATCTTGATGTCGATGTTTTACATTTGGTAGGTTTTGTGCCCATGAATATGAGAAATCAAAAGACATGGCTTCAGCTGCTCTGGCCTACAAATGCACGGAGGTGGCATATATGAGGGTAATATATTCTTCGCACACTAGTGCAAGCAGAGATCGGCATGAATTGCAGACAGCCCTGCAAATGATTCCTCTTGGTAAGATATCATGTTGTGTTATTTTTACGGTTTTGATTCTTTCTGCCTGAACTCTTCACTTTCCATTTGATCTCGTCCAGGACATCCTACCAAACCATCTGTGTCTGATTAGTAAACATATAATATTAATCATAGCTTCGGCATTTGTAAAACTTTATGATATTTTTGTCAAAAAATTATAGCGTCATGCGCATTATGACAGGTTATCTGAACATTGCCGTTATGACAAGAATTTCATATAGCAGAATGATGGATACATTATCTATTTTGTAAGTTAATGTATGAACAAGAGAATGGGAAAGAGACAAATAAAAAGAGGAATAAGCTAAGTTAAATTTAGCTCATTTGTTTGCTACTTGCTAACAAGTGGAAAATATGTTTTCCTTTAATCGCATGAACGGGCTACTCACCTTGAGATTATGGTGGCGATGAGATGGATATAGATAAAACTCTAATATTTTTTTGTTTTGGACCTTGTTTGATTTGTCAGGTGAATCTCCATCATCATCAGCCTCTGATGTTGACAATGTTAACAACCCTACAGTAGCTGACAAAGTTGCCCTATCCAAGAGTGTCAATTCACCCCAGGTTGCTGGAAACCATGTTATTTCCGCACGGAGTCGTCCGAATTTTGTGAGGATACTCAATTATGTAAGTACATAGTTCTTCATAGAAGGATGATATTAATAAAATCGATCCCATTCAAATGTTGGAGGATATTGTCCTATAAAACTTTAAAAGCTTACTTTGTTTAAGGCATCATATTGGGTAGCATGCCGGCATTGGAATTAATGATGTATCAATTGCAGGCTCAGGATGTGAATTTTGCCATGGAAGCCTCAAGGAAATCACGGAATGCTTTTGCAGCTGCAAAGGCAAGCCTGGGCGTTGGCAAGAATTCAGATGGTATTTCCTCTATCAAGAAGGCCCTTGATTTTAGCTTTCAAGATGTGGAGGGGTTACTACGTTTGGTACGGCTTGCTGTGGAGGCCATTAACCGTTAAAAGGTCTGATTAGTCGTGAAATGATTCTAGCCCTTAAGAACACATGTTTCTTTTGTCATGTATAAAACCTCCAGCGACAAAGATTCAGTTATGAAGGGCAGGGTTTTATTATGTTGGATCTTCAATCAGTCTTGCCGACCGATGAAGCTATTACCGTCTCCACCTAGGTGTTTCCGTATGCTGTGAAATCTTTGGCAAGCCTGAGATGGTTTGGAGGCATTCAGAAGTCAGCTTCTGTAAAGCAGATTGTGAGCAACTTTGATACATCAGAATCATTAATTGAAGATATGATTGGTGGATATGGATAGATTTAGAAGTTTTGAAATTAATTGCCATCTTTTGTTCTTCTCATTTTGAAGGGGTTATTATTTTTTCAATCTGTAAATGTGTAAAAGTTGTAACTTCTGGTGAAAGGCAGCCATTGATTTTGCATTGCTTATACCAGTGGGAGCTGCACTTACTCCTCTTGGTCATCAAGGAGAGTAAGACTAAGGTGAGCATTCCTTTGATTCTTTCGTTTTAATACATGGACATTCATGTTTTCTTTGTAATGGTAGATGCATGTTCCGTTTCTGTAACTTTCATTTCTCAATCGTCATTTTTTACTGATTTGAATCATGACTTATTTGCAGGTTGTCTTCTTGTCTTGTACAATTTTGGGATTAGTGGTAGAACTATATTTTTTTTCTCATTTTCTTGTGGATAGAGAACAATCAGAAAACAATAAAGGAAAGATGTACAGCAAGATTTTTTTAAAGTAGGTCATTTATTTACCAAAGTGTATTCCTGGTCCAGTGAAATTTTCTTTTGGTAGTTACTAGTTAGCAAAGTGAATGGGAAAGCATCTCTAACTCTTGGTTGCATTTCACCCTTTTTTTCCTGAAGCAACGGAGTCGATATGTAAATAAACTCAGTAGAATCAGGCCAGAGACAGCGCAGCTGGTGATTGCCTTATGCGGAAGCTGATAGGTACATTTTCTATCACTTTTGCATGATCTCAAAGTATAATTACTACTTTGTGCAATATTTTAATAGCATAAAAATAATAATTTTCGGATATATTTTATCGTTAACTTCAACATTGAAAACTAGACATGACACAAGTATTATTTTATTTTTTTGACTAATGACATGAGTATTATGTTAGTTTAAATTTTATTATGAAAAGAAATTCTAAACATATTACATACACACCGGTACTCTGCTTGAGCTTTTGTGATATTTTTGATTCCAATCTCAAAAATGTATTTGTTTGCAGGTTGAGTCACAGAAGCAAATTGAAAGTGGAGCTGGAATTTAGCTGGCAAACTCTGTAACTGACCTTAATGGAGTTTTTTCCTTTCTTCTTCCATTGTCAATAGTATTTAGAATACAAGTACTATATCTTATCAACAGCTGCTTGGATTGAACATTCAAATTAAATATTAAATTTTGACTCTTGCCAAGTTGCCAGCATAGCTGAACTTATTTTTTAGAGGGAAAAAAAAATATAATTCTACAATGAACTTCAAAATTTGGACAGTTCGTAATTTTGACTTTACCGTATATTGGTTATACCATTGGTAATTTGTTCAATTTATTTAGGTTTCAAACACTAGACCTCTTGATGATTTGATGGAGTGGTGTGTTATTTTGTTCAGCTTTTGTTTTTTGAGGAAAAAACCTCTTCTTTTTCTTTTCTTTTTTTTAAAAACCTCTTAATAGAATTTTTCATCCGTTATGAGGATCTTCATTGTTTTTTAAAAAAACTACTTCAAACGAGGAGATGCATTTTTTTTTTTTTTGACAGAAAGATAATGATCTCATTTCATTAATAAGGACATCTTGAATGCAATCATGTAATACAGTGAAATAGTGGGATACTAACATAAAATGTGGCCACCTTAGCAGATTGTCTCAATTACATTCATTCAACTCAATCACCGGATTCACCAATATATGATTAAAAATTTCATGCAAAAACAAATTTCTTTTTTTCAAAATGGTAGATCATCGATATGATACTACTCTCTCTGATCACAAATATAAACAAATTTTTATTTTTCAAAGTTATTGAATAAATTATATATGTGATCTCAATTTAATACGGGATGAAGTATATGTTATAATTTTCTGTGGATGGACACCATAGAATTATCAAATTCCTGGGGCATTCTTTCGCAATTACAAACACAAATGAATAGTATTTGCACACATAAGAAAAAGCTATTTTTTGAAATATTAAATTATTGTATTAGCAATTTCCTTTTGATTATTAAAAATAAAAATTATAATGTGTGTATCCAAACAGTATTTATTTGTGGTTATGACTATAAAAGAATTCTTCCAACTTCCTTATCATTCTTTCATTTACTTCTCTAACCTTTTTTTTTTTTTTGAAGGATTTACTTCTCTACCCTGTCCACCAAAGCAATCTCATACCCCATAAATACGTTTCATTTAGCTCCTATATTTATTCGCAATTTGTCAAAGCAATTCTACTTTTTCAGTAAATAAAATAAGAAAAAAAACACTTTAAAAAGTCTCTTTCTCACAAAATAGAGTCGTATTCAAACTCTGGAATTAAGAGTTTAAACAAAGTAATTTCAAAGAACTTCGAAAAGAAATTAAAAACTGTGCTAACAATACACACTTTCTATCATATAATCCTCTATCTATCACTTTTTCTTTTTGACGCAATAATCCTCTATCAATCTAAATTAATAATTAAGTCTTACATGATTTAATATGATCTTTTAAATTTCAACTAGAAAAGCATATTAAAGCGTATCGAAGTGTGTTTATTAAACCAATTACAATTAATTGTCAAACTAATTTATTTGATGCCATGAAAATCAAACAATATTAAAGCAAAATTGTAAACAAAAACTAGTTTGATTTAAGTGTGTTGTCAAACCAATTACAATTTTGCGGTTTAAAAACTTTAAAAATCTTATCGCATCTTTTAATTAAGAAAATACCATTTTTCCCCCGCGAGTTGATATATAAATTGTTGCCAACAATTATGACCCAAAAAAAAAAAGACTTCTTTTAAGGTTCAATTCAATTGAACCTATAGTCAATTCAATAATCCTGTTCTTAATTTTTATTTTTTGAATTAGAGTTGTCAAAAAATTAAAACCTCAACTAAAATTTATAAGTTTCAATAAATTGACTAAAATTTAATTGTTGTCGTTATAAAAAAATTGTCGACTATATATATATATATATATATATATATGAGTGAGTGAGGGGGGGGGGGGGGGGGGGGGGGGGGGATTAGTATTGGATTAAATTGACGCTTGTTAAATCTTCCATTATGGACACGAAAAAACTAGATAACGATACCGATTTGATTGTATGGAGACAAATAAAATTGTAACATGTATGTCCTCGTGTCTGCTTCATCCAAAAAATACTCCTCACGTATGCAAAACAATTTGCCACTGGTACTAAGAAAGTATCTGACTAGTCATTTACAGCATTATGTAACCAGGGAATTCTCAAATGTACTTCCTCAACTCTTACCACGCTGTACAATAGTACCTTTACCTATGCCAGATACCTAAAGGTGTTTGGATTTTCTTTGTCCCTCTCCAGGTAGTCCCTAGTGATGAGATCTTCAATCCGCTTCTTTATTGCTTTGATGTCAGGCTATGAATACAATACAGAAAATTAAAAATTAAAATGTGAATTAAATCACTTGGCTAAACCAAAATTTCTACAGCAACTAAGGTACTTTCCGCACCAAAACTCGTTTACATTAACAAAATTAACTCAGCCAAGTTTTTACCTTGAACATGCGCCCCAACTGCTCAACACACTCCAAAACCAATTGTTGATGGCCCAAAACTTTCCTACTCTTCATGATGCGCACAATTGCTGCATCAATAGCATATCGCCTATCTTTGTCAACGTCTTCAATAACCTTCTTCCTTTCATCAACAGGCGGTAGAGGGATCTATGGTCACCAAAGTTTCAGATTTTTATTAACAGGGAAAAAGAATTGAGAACCTGGCTAGCTAAGTTCTAAATATTATGAGGGTTGAAAGTAAATACAAACCTTTATCCTTCTCATTTTATCAGTAAATTTGGAATTGAACTCAAAGCTGTCATTTGGGGATATTGTTCTAGTATTAGGCTCCTTAGCAAGTATCTTATATTTTGCGCAAGATAGAGAATGAAGCAATCTAACTAGGTCTTCATTAGTCAAATTCAGCTGAGTCATAATCTCTGAATAACTCAGCTTATCCGCAGTGTTGAATAGTAGCAGGGCAGCAGCCTGTAGAAGAAAATTTACAATTATTTCAGTGTCACAATAATCAGCATAACAGAAGAGGATGAGTCTCAAGGAAGGGAATTACCTGATAGGTTGAGACAATTAACTCTATGGTTTTTGGCTCAAACTTGCCAATGATGTTGCAAGTTCCCAGTGAGTAAATCCAAGTAAGTTTTCTATGTTTTGTCTTTGTTTCATAAAAGCCCTTAAAAACTTCCACACACTTGACCTGAAACAAACAATTGATCATATTAGTGTGTTAAATAAGATTTGTCTTCAACAGAGAGCACTAATGGAAACTTAAATAACTACAATCGGAAATATGCTCCTACCATCTCCGAAGGGAGGTTAAGATCAAAAGACTTGTAGCTTGGCCAAAACCCAGTGGTAAGAACAGTAACTGTCAGGTCAATTCCAGGATGTACATCTGAGTTTTCATTAAGATATTCCTGAAACTTCAGCTGATTGTCCCTAGCCAATGTCAAGTCAACCACCTGAAATTGCATATTTAAGGTATATCAACAAATTCTGATTGAAAAAATAAAACGTATGTCCAAGAGTTGGTTAGTTAGTTAGCCTGGCAACAAAGTCAACTTACCATTCCCTCCATCTTTGATGTGAACTGGCCACCACATTGTTGCTTTAACTTTGTCAAAATACACTTCTCATGTTCATCATTGGCACTCCTGTCAAAAAGTAATCTTCGGGCAAGCTTCTTCCTGTAAATATAAAATTCTTCAGACGAAGTTCACAAAATAATATGAAACCCAAATCAAGCGAGAAGAGTTTGAAAATCTGACCTGTAAAATTCTGCAAAGAGATCCTTGTCACTGATATATGCAAGCAGCTTCACTACCTGTAGAAATTGAACAACTTAGGTAACACAAGCATACTAATGCAAAATCTGACAAAGAAAACCTAAACGGTCAAAAGCTACCTTCTCAAGTGTTTCTTCAATGGCTTCATCGCTCATCTTCTCACTTCCACCCTTTTTAAGGATATTATCACAGAATGAAGATAATAATTCTGCACTGGAACTACCAGCAACAGTTTTATTGCAAAATACCTCAAACGCTTCCTTTAATGCCTGGAAAAAATTGATAGATTCAGACAAAAGACATGATTTCCTGAAAACAATTCTTTAATTTGAGGTGATGAAATCGACAATGATCAGCGACAGTACACATGGACTTTTGGAAAGAAATTTAAGTATTGACAAAAAAAAAAAACAAAGACGCAATATAAAAAAAACATTAAAAAAATAATCTCAATTTTCAAACTAAGATCAAGTCATTGTGACCAAATCAAACCCTCCCCTTCTTTCCCAGGCCATCCCCCTCAGTAAATGATTCCTTTTTTACAGTTTTTGTAGCCAACTTTTCTCCCTTCCACATTCTTCCCTAGGTACCCTATTCTTCCTCCAACTATCTACTTATCAATTTGAGGCACATTAATTTGGGCTACCAATTGGACCATAGTGAGTGAGGGGCCAAAAAAAAATATACTACAAACCGCTCTATTATTTAGTATGTTGTCCAACGGGAATAGCTTAATAAAGTGTTCATTGCCTCAACATACCTTGTGGAAAAGGGTGTGATTCATAAAACAATTATTGACATATGCCATATACTTGTCATGCAGTTCAATGAATTTTCTGATAAGGACCTGCAATTTCACATGATTAACCTTCAGACCTTTTATAGCTATTGTAATAAATAACAAAATAAAAAAAATAAAAATCAGGTGCAGGAACTTTCTTGATCCTGAAAGCCAGAACTGCTTGTAGTTTTCTGCAAAGAATAGAAAAGAAAACTTGTCAGCAATTAGCAATTAGAAACTATCAACAAAGTGAAGCAAATTTAGATGCACCAGTGTCAGTAGAAATAATACACGGTAAAATGCATGAGACTTCTATACCAATGTCGAAGGCAATACCACAAAAATTAGATAATAACATTATAATATATAAACAGTGAAATGAATCATGCCAACTTTTAAGATACAGATTCTATCTTGATTTAAGAATTGTGTTTTGTGTATATACATGAACTTTTGTACTATTGTATGTTATGTCATATTATAGCACGTTGTGTCCTATAAACATTAATATCCACGGCAAACTCATATTTGTACTTCCTAGCATCAATAAAGGCAAAACATATAACTAAACTGAAGCGCATTTGGCAGATGGCATGGCAAACATTATGTGGCAATTAAAAAAATCTGCCACAGCTCCGCCATTTGACAACACTTGATCAGAATCACAAAACTAAGAGCGCAGACTTATGGTACAAAACCAATGATCTTATCAGATAACACCATGGTAATCAGTCCACTGAACACCGAGTTGAAGGTACTGTGAAACAGAGGATACAATACTAAAACAGTGAGAATATTCAGGAATGTATTAAACCTGATTGCTAGCACTTTCTTCCGCCAGTTGAACCAAAGCTATACCCTCGTCTGTAATATGCTGCAATCAGACAATCATATCATGATACATCATTTCAAGAAGACAAAAAACAAAGGCTAAATCTAAACAAATAGCATTGGGCAATGACATAAAGAAACCAACCTGCTTGAATACATTGGCAACCGGATCCAGTCCTTTAGGTATTTTATGGTACAGTCTATACATCCTAGACAGATCATCCACCTAAGACAAAGCAATTCGAGATAGTGAACCAAATATGCATAGATAATATGATGAAGTGCTATTTGGGTAGGAATGCTAAATAATTGCTTTCACAATTTTGATTTTGTGTGGGAAACAAAATGTAGAACGGCATTTCAATCCAGGGATATTTTAAAAAATCTACGAAGTTCCACATGTTAACTCTATATTTTGTAAGTTCATTTTAGGGATAAGATTAAAAATTTACAATAGCTCGCCATCCAATGTTTGCTTTGGAACTGAAACATTATGACATTGTATTTAAGGCAAGATGACAAAACAAAGGCAATTTTTACTTTCAAGGAATGGAAAAACTTAGCTTAAACTGAGTGAAGACCGTCAAACAGAAAAGTAAGTCAAATGAGTCAAATACCTTATCATCTCTAAGCAAGGCACGGCAGCCAGAGTGCTCCTTCTCAAGTAGCTGATTTGCACGGTTTACCAGCAACTCATGTTGCACTTTCTATTAAAATGAAAAGAAAAAAATAATAAGAATTGTGTTTTATACAGAGTTTGTCCACCAAAAAAAACAAAGGGGAGTCTGTTTCAAAGTATAGAACCATATTTCCAAGAGGAACACTATTTAGACATTTAAAATCTTAGAGAACTTTTTTAACATTACTAAAGGAAGGGAAGTTGAGAACTTATCATCCTTCATCCAATCAATTTTTTAAATGAAAGCAAGACAAAAATATCTGAGTTACATTTACCTCAACCAATTTCTGCTCAGTGGTAGAGTGCAGGTAGTGAGACACTCTATCTCTCTCTCGTCGCAAGCAATCCTCAGCCTGTGCAATTACATGGATAAAAATTCTTAACACACTAGCAAGTACCCCTTGCATTACACAATATTCATATTTTTTATATTTAAACCTATAAATCAAAAAATAAGAGAAAGATTATTTTAAATTATGAAAGTGATATGTAAGAATTAAAATAAAATTATATATATATATATATATATGCCTTTGAAATTGAGTTCAAAGGATATCTAGTAGTACCAACACTTCAAATTGAAAGCATGTTCGGTGATTCGACATGTGCCGGTGTCGGTCTCGGACAATGAAAGAATTATATATATATATATATATATATATATATATATGTGTGTGTGTGTGTGTGCCTTTGAAATTGAGTTCAGAGGATATCTAGTGGTACCAACACTTCAAATTGAAAGCATGTTCAGTGTGTTCGACATGTGCCAGTGTCAGACATTGAAACATGTGGTTTCATTCAGTCACTACCATTTTCCAAAAATATTATGTCCCCATATTTTCAAAAAATATTTTGTCTATGTGGAAGTGCCGTGCACAATGTAAATTTCTGTGAATCATACGCATCGTTAATGTATACCACCACTTTTACATTAAAATCAAATCAAATTTTGGAGTTTGGCCGTATCATTAAGTTATTTTTCAAAATCATTTGTTTGAAATTAAGATGTGGTGAAACCTCTTTGAAATCAATGTTACTATTCACTAAATTTAAAGAAAAATATTTAAAGAACGAAAAATAATAAAATGAGAGTCATGAGACACATCAAAATAGTAGATTAGGAGAAGTCAAAGTGAGGAAAAAATTTAATATATATATATAGGTTGGTATCCATCCAAATACATTACCTTAAGCATGTAATCTGGGCAGGAGTCAGACTCAATCCAGATTGTAGCCTTGCTTTTGTAGTAATCTGCAGTATCTTCAAGCATGTGTGCCTCGAAATCCGATTCATAAAACGCCATTTCACCCATACCAATCTCAACAAATATGTCAAGAACATTTTTCAACAATGATCTATCAATCTGTTCGCCCTCACGTTCTTTGTCAATCTGTAACATGAATCAGCGTTATTTCACAGAGATCATCAAAAATACGGTTGTATCATCATAGTGTAGAGCCATGGACTTACAAGAACAATCACAGCCTTCATAGCATTGACTCGTACCTCCATGTAAACCTGCAGTTAATGAAATTGGGTGCTTTTGACTTAAATTAACAGTGCATTGAGTATTGATTGAGGCAGACAAAAGCATTGCACATAGACATTAATAAGATTATACTAAGTATAAAATATTGGTAAGAGATCCATAACTCACCAAATCGCGGAAGGCAGAAAGCCCAACTGCATTGAGAGGGGGCAGGGAACGTCGTGCAACGAAGTAGCGATCGAGATAATGGAAGAAGCGTGAAAGCCACCTAACCAAGACCTTGTGGTTTAACCACCTCTGGACAAGCTCCCTCAGCATGAACTCGTCATGCTTGTCTCTTACAGCAGACAAAACCTAAATACAAGATAAGTTAGAAAAAAACAAAGTAAAAAGCACAGTAAGTCACATATAACAAGCAATTCAGACAAATGTTATAAAATGAAGCAAGAAAAACATAAACAGTGGAGGTTTCCCTACCGTAGATCTAATGTATTCATCAAAAACCTCCTTGTACTTGTCATAAAGCTGTTGCGAATAATCAAGTGGTGGCTTCTGAGTACACATATTATAGATGGTTCTGTGATGGTTGACTTAAGGATAAACCCCAACAACAAAATACAAAACTAATCAACATAATCCCAAGCTAATCAACATAATCCAAAACTGATCAATTATCCAGAACAATCAGCATAATCCAAAGCTAATCAACAAAATGCAAAAAAACTAATCAATAATACAAAACAATCAACATAACCCAAAGTTAATCAACAAAATGCAAAACTAATCATCAATCCAAAACAACATAATCCAAAGCTAATAAACAAAATCCAAAAGTAATCATTAATCCAAGGCAATCAAACATAATCCAAAAGCTAATCAACAAATCCAAAAGCTAATCAACAAAATCCAAAACTAATCATTAATACAAGAGAGTAAAAACAGTGACTGAAATCCAATGATAAAAGGATACGTGTACAGCATCATGTACTCCTCAGAAGTGAACTGAGTTTCTGGTAATCCTTCAAGAATTCTCTTCAATTTCTTAATCCCATTCTCCATGTAGGCCCAACCTTGATCAAAATCAATTACTTTCCGGTCCATTGTTGCTGCATCAATATCAAAAACATTAGGTTTTGTCAATTAAATACAAATGCAACATTAAGAATACAAAATATTATCAGAATCAATATCAAAAACATTAGGTTTTGTCGATTACATGCATATGAACGTAGGTTGAACGAATAACACTGAAAGAACGAAAGAAAACAAGTAAACAGCGAATACCTAACGAATTTCAATACCTAAACCCTAAACCAATATTAAACCCTAACATCACAAAAATAATCGGTACGATTCCGTACAATGCTCGTTACGATTATATCAAACAATGATAATGATACGAAAACAGCGATTAATAAACCCTAAACCCTAAAAAGATTGACGATCGGAGAGATGATAACAACGATAAAGAAATGATCGAGAATGAAAGGTTAGATGAGAAAGAATAATACAAACCCTAGCAGAGCGATGAAGAAAGAGACTATCGATGAAGCTATGGACTCGAAAGCGAAAGGGTTTTGAAGAATGGCGGTGAAAGTTCGTTTGGTTCTTTTCTCTCTATTTTCTACTCGTGGCTCGTTTTGGTTGGGTAAGTCAGATATATATATGGTGGACTCGACGAGTTCAAAAGGACTTGTTTACGCATGATTTACGATTATTTTGTTGGGTTTTTATCATTTATTTTTGTATATGGCTTTATTTTGGCTGTGTTTGGTAACACAAAAAAACAACCATATAGTTTGTTGGATTAGCTTATAAACTAATTGGATGAAAATGTGATGTGTTTGATAACAAATTTTTTTCACGAGCTTATAGCGTTTTTTGAGAAGCTATTTCAAGTACCTTTTTAGTTTATAATTGATGGCTTTTTACATTTTCTTCCAATAACAACCTTATTATTTTATTTTTATTACTCTTTTACCCTTATGTAAACAAAGCAACCGTCCCACTCATTCACGTTTTGTTTTTTCCTCTTCTATGGGTGTGTTTGGTAAAAATAAGCTATAAGCTAGCTGATAGCTGATAGCTGAAAAGCTAGCTTATAGCTGATAGCTGGTAGCTGAAAAGTTAACTAATTAAAATTAAAAGTGTTTGGTAAAATTAGCTTCTGAAGTGACTGATAAATATAAAATGACATAAAAGGACATGTTTGTTTAATTTTTGTATAACTCATATATAATTTTTATTACTTAATGTATTTATTTTTAAATATTTAAATTTATTTAATCTCTAAAATGATAAATATATTTATGAATTTAATTGACATTTTTTATTTAAAAAAATTATTTTATAATTTTTTTTAACTAAACTTGCTTTCACTATTTATGGTAAATTTTATATAAAATTATTTATTATATGAATTAAGAGTAAGGTAAAATAAAATTAAAAAAGAAAAATTAAAAACTCATATATACTATTGCTCAATGCTAAAACTTGAGCAATTATTTTTGTTTTGTTTTATTAAGAGGAACGTGAGCGGTTACATTAGAAAGTGCTTAATTTTTTTAATTAAAAACAATAAAATAAAATGGACAAAAGGTTAAAATTGGAAGAAAGTATAAAAAACTAAAAGCTCAAAAGCTACTTGAAATAGCTTTTCAAAAAATGCTATAAGCTAATGAAAAAAGCTTTTTACCAAACACATCTCATTCTATCAAGACAAGCTTATAAGTTTGTCCAACAAACTATAAGCTAGCTTTTTTTTGTTACCAAACACAGTCTATGATACTATTTTGTTTGTTGGCTTTAAATTCCTCTCTTTTCCACTGTTCCCTCTTTTGATGAATTGTCACTTTAATCCTTGTATAGAGTTGCAATTTGAAATTAATAAATCTTAATAAGTAATATAATAAAACAGTAGACTAGTGTGTTTTCACATTAGTTCTTTAAAATTTTGTCATTAACATAGTTTTTCAAACATTGAAGTGCTCCATGTTACTGTTGTAAAAAGTTTGGGAGCTTCTTTTTTCCCATTGTTCTCTAAAAAATCACTTGAAACTGAAAGTATATTTTTAGACAGAAATAATGTGTTTTTGTCTAGAAGTTTACTTTCAATGGCATAAAAAATTTAAGAAAGTAAATTTCTGAAATGAATGTGGTTTAGAAGAAGAAAAAAACCATCATTTTTTTTCTTTTTTAAATAAATGTCTTGAAAATACACAAAGTCTAGTATAGTTTTTTAGATTTGTGAAATGATAATTTAGTCACTTAAATTAAGTATATGATTGAATTTATTCTTTTTCAAATTTTGCATTATAGTACGTTCACTTTGATGTATGAAGAAGGGACCAAAGACAATACGTGACTTTCATAGGTTTTGATGAATATTTTTTTCAAAGGTTATATTTTTTTTGACATAATTTTTTATTTTTTTTTAAAATTAAATTATCATGTACTTTTATATTATTCTATATTTATAACAGCTAAATTTACCAAACACTTTAATTTTAAATTAGTAGCTTTTAAGCTACCAGCTATCAGCTAGCTTATAGCTTCTTTTTACCAAACAGAGCCAAATGTTTCAACCATAAACAAACTAGCGAAAAGATAGGGCACGTATGCGCTAAGGGTTGAAAATTATTAACAGTGATTTTTTATAAAAGTATAAATGTTTGTTATTTTCAATTTATAATAAATCAAACTAACCATGATTATCTATGTCAACGACATCAACGATATAACAAAAAAATATAATCCATTTTTTTTAGAGAAATGATAAGTGAACACAAAAATATTGACACAAAAACGACATCATGGGTAATTTTGTAATTTCCATCAAAATTCAATGGCACAGTTGTAATTTCAAGTGAAAATTAGGGGAAATTTTGTTACTTTCTTCCTCTCTTTTTTCACTCTCTCACAGAACATCCATTGTCATCAACCACCCTCCCACCACCAGCCCTCCGTCCACAAACCACATTCGTCCTTGCCACACACCGTTTTCGACCTCCATTACCAGCTTCGTCCTTGCCACGAACCATTGAAACTCGCAGATCTACAGTCAAAGAACATATATGTGTGGTTCCGCGAGACCATGGGGAGAGAGAAAAATTGAGGGCATTTTTTAAATATTAAAAAAATACAATCCAAAAGAACTGAATGGTTGTTTTCTTTATATATAGTATAGAAGTTATTCTTTTTTTGGTTACTCATTCCACGTTCCTCCACCATAACTTCTATTGTTCATTGAATATAGAAGTTATTCAATGAACAATAGAAAGAAAAAAAACAATGAACAGTAGAAAAAATATATTCAATGAACAAATATTCCATGTTTTGATTCATCAAATAAGTGATTTGTACTATATTATAAATTTAATATATCAATCATTAAATAAATCTAAGTATTCATTTATAATAATGATCAGAAAGAAAAACATTCAATGACCAAAATAAATATTCAATGAATAAGAGGAAAAAAATATCCAATGAACAAATATTTCATTTTCAGATTCATCAAATAAGTGACTTATTTGTACTATATCATAAATTTAATATATCAATCATCCAATGCATATAAGTATTCATTTATAATAGTGGTCACGAAAAAGAATATTCAATAAACAAATATTTATTTTAAGATTCATCGAATAACTGATTTATTTGTACTATATTATAAACTAAACACAATAATCATTCAATCAATCACAAAGACCGTGAATTAATCCTCCTGAGTTTAACTCAGTTGATAGAGACAATACATAATATATGCAAAGTCCGAGGTTCGAACTCCGATCACAAAAAAAAAAACGTAAGTTAATTTTCAATAAGAATCATTTGGTCTTCCATGTCACTGTCGTGTTATTAAAGTTAAGTGAAGTGATTTGTTAGATAAAAGAATTATTGGTCATACTTATGGGTGAGAACAGGTCAGGCCGTCCGACAAGGGCTTACGACCTAGGCTATTTAAAGTCTAATTTGATCCAGTTCGTTTAATAAAAAGGTAAACCTCAAGCTTTTAATAAAACTTATTTACTTAAGATAAATGCTGATAAGTGACCTTAGGGCATTTGTTAAGAAGTCTACAAAATAATTTTTGTCTTGAGATTCATGCTTTAACATATTGAAACTTGAAAAAGTAATTTTTTCTACATAAAACTTATCAATTATTTATATTTTAGAATTCTTAATAAGTGTCCTTAGGACAGTGTTAACAAGACCCTTTACTTAAATAGGTCAGATCAAGGCTTACAAAAAAACCATTAAGTCCATTAGGTTAGCCTATTAAACCTTTTTTATATATAATAAACTCTTCCATTATTAATATTGTTGAAGTTTTTTCATAAACTCAAGTCTTCGTATGATTTGGTTATTTAGTATCAGATATATTGGTGTGATAGACTTTTGTAAGATTTCGTTATTTAATATCATATTCATTCGTGTGCTTTAGGCCTTCATAAGTTTTGACCTATTCACTGGTAGGCTTACAGGTGTTGCTAGACCTTAGTGTAAAATAAGTTTTTAAATATGCTTTCACGCTTCATCAAGCCTTTAAAAGTCATGTCGTGCCTTGAAAATGAGTCTATGACAGATAATAGGCCTGACTCAGGCCTATAATTTTTTATGCAGGTCAGGCTTACGCCTTATAAGGTTCGGCGCGGTATAGCCCATTTCCACCCCTAGTCATACTTTAATTTTCTTTCATTAACCTCTCGTTATTATGGCCCTTTTATAAAAATTTAAGGGTCAACGAAAATCTCTTAACTCATAACCCTCTTCACTAATTACGACTTCCTAATCTCTTAGGATCCGTTTGGTGCACAGGATAAGAAGAAAGGATAGGTAAAAATATCCTTTGTCACAAATCCTTTTAACTTGAATCCTTTGTTTGGTGCACCAATAGGAAATGATAAATTAAACCTTTTCCTAATCCTATCTTACTTACTCTTCATAGTTTTAATCCTTATATTGCTAAAACGCGCGTTTACCCTTCTTCAACTCCCACTTCTGCCAAATTTCTCATCGCTTCTTCACCCTTCAGTTCAGGTTACACCTTTTTATTATACTATCAATTGTTTCTATCCTTTTCAAATTTTCGTTTTCTTATGCTTCTGTGGATCAAAAATTGTTTTTGTAAATAAACGATTGAAATTGATTTTGTTGATTAGCCATAAAAAAAACAACACGATTGCATAATTAGCTATAAAAAAAAAAAGCAACAATATTTCCTGTGCTTCCGTGATTTCTCAACAATTTAACAATATTTTTATACTTGTTGATCAGCGATAGACAAAAAAAAAACGATTGAAATAACGATTGCATAGTTAGCGATGGAAAAAGCAACAATATTTACACTTTCAGGCAATACTAATAGTTTTGACCAGTTTTGAAGTAGTTTGACTTTTCAACCACAACTGAATTGCTTGTGAAAATATGCTGCTCTATTGTGTTTTTCTAATTCCTATTGTTTGTTTGATTTTTATGGAGAAAAATTTGTTTGTTTATTTGTTTATTTCATAAAAAGTTTGTGTTTTTTTTAATGCTGTGTTCCATCGTTTATTTGAATGTTGTTTGGATGGTTATCATCTTTCTTATCATGTGAGTACCAACACATGATAGGATAAATGTATATCTTGTCACTATCATATCCTATCTTTATTCAACCTCTTATTCTATCATGTTTCTATCATATCCTAACGCACCAAACGGGCCCTTAGGTGCATCTGTGGTCATTGAAGATTTTATAACTGTTAATTTCTAAATTCATAGCCTAACAATCTAATATCCTTAAAGTGGTTCTTTAGGTTGAATAGTTATATTAGGTCAAATTCAAGGGTTAGGGCTAGTAATTAGCTGATATACTTGAGATTGGTTCATACATCCATCAATATACTCTAACTATCCAATATCCCTGAAGTGATTCGTGGTAAGGGTCACTAATAAGTTGATATCTGGGATCAATTCGTACATTTGTCAATATACAAAAGACATTAGGCACAAACATAGATGAACAATATTAGGTTGCAATTGTTTAAAAAAAGTACTTAACCATTGCATGGTTCTCATAGCTCAAAATAGATTCATATAAAATACTCAATCATATAAAATCATCTAAACATGATCAAAGGAATAAAAAAACATAGTAAAGAAATTAAACTGATAGAGTTTTGTCGTTGTCGACGTTGCTCATTAGTTTCTTTCTAATCGCCATTGTTAAGTTTCCATGTGCTTCACTCCTTCCGTTATTGTGCGTGTCTCTTTCCCTAAAAAATCGTGATCAAAAAATCATTTCCTTTGAGTGTCAGCGCCTCCTTATGCATTGTCCGGAGATTGCCTTTCTCCATTTGATTTTTGCTCATTCCAACCCTGATTTTCCCTAAATAACCGCAACGCGAGTTAACTCACGTTCGGTACCCACTGTGAGTTAACCTGTGTTGGTACCAACGTGAGTTAACATGCGTTGGTTTCCAACGTGAGTT
This sequence comes from Medicago truncatula, assembly GCF_003473485.1. NCBI lineage: Eukaryota > Viridiplantae > Streptophyta > Magnoliopsida > Fabales > Fabaceae > Medicago > Medicago truncatula. Next base: position 51,126,231 of record NC_053048.1, read on the forward strand.
GACACGTGCAGATTTTAGGCAAGATAACATGACAACATTTCTTAACAGAGATGTTGTTTTTTTAAGCCCCTGAACGTGCATTTTTCACAGCATCCATCATCCACCGTCACTACATTCATTTACCATATTTGTTCATTCACAATACCTTATGTTCATTTTTTTAATTCCGAATCATTCACTACATTTTTTAAAAACATTTATTTGCTCGATGGTAAGCTTGTTTTAGAAAAATCAATTCATTCATTTCCAAAATAAATCATAACTAAAAATATACAAGTGCGCAAAATTGATTCCAAAATAATAGATTACGACAAATTTATTTAGTTTTAATTTCATCTCCATTCAAACCGGGCAATAAACGAAGCGTTGCGTTACATTACATGCTTCCTAAAGATGCGATATCATCATGATGTTATATTTAAATTAAATTTTAAATTTATGAAAGTTTGCCGAAAATGTTGGCATTAAAGTGTTTTATACCTAATGTAAAAATTCGCAAGTCTCTCTGAAAACTGAAAAAATGAAGAGAACACATTTTGTATTCTACCAAATCAACTATACATATTCTCACATCGAATTCTCTCACATAAGATCAGCAGAGACATAAAGGAATGCATTCAAATATACTCTTTTGAATTTAACCTTAATGCCCTATCAACTGACAGATGAGCATAATCAAGCTCAAAACAACATCGTAGAAGTATATTCCCTTATGTCCCACACTTCTTATGCGAAGGAATTCGATCTGAGAACATTTATAGTTGATTTGGTAGAATACATAATGTGTTTTCTTCATTCTCGAGTTATCAAAGATACTTGCAAACCTTTACACTAAGTGTAAGACACTTCAACGCATACATCTTCAGCAGAGTAACAACAATTAAACTAAGATCCAACAAAACAACGACACAACATAATAATACGGCCTAAACATTTTCATCTGGCCGAATCAAACTCGTGAGAATATTTCCAGAAGATCCTAGCAACGAAACATCCAAATTGATCGTCAAGAACATGCTGTGCTTATCAGATATCGAGAACATGTTCCTCACGTCGTCGTCGTTCTTGAACATCATCTGGTTGAACTGCAATCTCACGGTTGAGTCGATCAATAGACGGCGATACCCAACGTTGTCCACCCTCCCTGTGTCTCTGTGGTCAAGTCGTCGGTTGATTTGATTCAATTGACCCTTTAAATCTACTAACGTGACATCGACCCGAACCCTGAACAAATCTACTAGATAAATGTCCATTGATTTAAATCTACACCATAAAAAATAAAAAACAGTTAATGAAAAACTCATTCAAACATTACATCAAACACTTGGGTGTAAAAACTAAAACATAAATATGCAAACATTTAATCAAATTAAATTTAGTCGCATTTACATGCAAACATCTAATCATTTCCTACCAAAAAAATCATATTAAATATATCCTAACAAGGATTCATAGCCACCACTACAATGATGAGTAAGTTTTCATAGGGAAAAAAGGAAGGAAAAGAGAGGTCCTTATGAGATAATTAAGGGGTTTTAAAAAAATTGTCTAAGGTACGATGACGTTATTGGAAGAATAATAGCTTTAAGGAAGCAGAAAAAACAATAGTTGAAAAAAAATATTTGAGTAGCTTCAAGTTTAAAATCAAAACTCATTTCATCAATGTCAGTTTTTTATTGTTTTTTTCAACCACTTACAAAATTTGTGAGTATAATAACGAGTTTTAAATCACTTACCTATTATTTTTTTTACACATGGATCATTGACTTGCTCTTTTATTCTTTTGATTTAAGTATAAAATTAATACTTTCAATGTTAATTACCATAAAGTTTTTTGTTTTATTTAAGGTACACGATAATATGGTTTAAATGTCCTAATGAAAGATTGTGACATATAATCTTGTAATATATATTGTTCATATTTAAGGTAGGAGTCCGTTCTTTTATTTCAGCGGTGATGATCCTATATTGATCAAAGGTAATAAGCCTCTATTATCTTACTTCTTACTTATTTCCAATACTAATAACAATGTTAAGAAAAATTGTCAACCCTAATTCTACATCTCTTTGGCACCAATGATCATTTGCTCTAATTGGCTCACTTGATTTTGTTCAATATTTATTGCAAGCACAATTCACAATAACTTATTCAGATTCAAAACTCCCTTCATTATTGATCATTAAAAACACAACTATTGAAGGAATTTGAATAGGACCCAAACACATTGCATATCTCGGCATCCCAAGGTTGTATTCAATGAATTACCATTTTCCAATATTTGGTTGCCAAAGTTCAATGGTTGCATGCCTACTATATATTCAAGCCTATCATCCTTCAAGTTGATCCATTGTCCATTACTTTTGTTCATTCATGGCGCACTACAACATTCAAGCAATGCTTTCATATATGTTGATTGGTAACTCTACAGAGTTCATCACAAATATTTCATCATGTTTTTTTCAATTCATTTTATATTCATGTCTTTTTCAATTCATTTTATATTCATGTCTGATAATGTTTTTTTTTTTTTTTTTTTTTGTAATTTTTCCAGCACCTTTGCACCCCAATCCAACTAATGATATGGAGAGGAGGATAAATGAGCTTTGTTTGAAATACCACACTTACATGGTCGAAATGGACGTTGACTATGTGTGTTAGCCATTTATTTATTCATTGCATGATTTTTTTTTATTTCACATGTTGGATTTAATTGTGTGCATATATGAATTACAACATCTTTTTACTCAGGGTGCAGTTATGCTTCCAATGATGTTCTCGCATGACTTTGAAGACCAGATCCAACAATATGCAACGTTGGTGGATCCAAAGAACAATCAATTTGAGATATTAGTAGAGAGGAACAACCAGGGAATTTATCTGACTATGGGATGACATGCTTTCCGTGATTTCTACAAGTTAGCGCTTGGTGCTTGGATTACCATTGTTTGGATGGGGAATGGAAGGTTTGATATTAGAGTCAAAAATAGGTTTGGAAAGAGGATTCGCTACCCAACTTTTACTCCACCTATGGACTAGGGTTCAACACAACGTTGCTCCTGCTGTTGTTGACTGGGTTGTTCCCTGACCATTTTTACATGATGAGTTTAACTTTCAACTTACCTATGAGAAGAAGCTTGGTTATGAGGACGTTACCTCTAGCTTGCTGGTATGCTTTGATTCATTTTACGTGTTATAAGAGTAAGACTTGGTGTAAATAACTAATCATATTTAACTAATCAAATGTTCTGTAATGTTGAAAACATTAACGAATTGTGTTTGTTAACTTTTGCCTATGAACAAATGAACTTTTTTTTTGTATTGAGACATCAATTAGTTTTATTTTTTTAACTTTTTGATGTGAACAAATGAATTGCGTAATGAAATGTTGAGCCATGATGTTTTGTGAAATGGAATTAGACCAAAATTTGATCAAACTGAATTTATAGAATCTATCTCGCATTATGAGATCTTTAAATTATGAAAAAAAAGTAAAAAGGGTGCTCGCAATTCATAACTTATACATGTTTTGAGTCTAAAAATGTGTAGTTCGGTTTCTGACAATTCAGATTTTACATTAATTGGCAAACTTCATAAGATTTTTAATTAACGCATATTGAAGAACAAGTTCATAACACAATTATTCAGGTGACACCACCCACGATCAAAAACAGAACATTAGACAGACTCTTGCAATGTACTGATTGTATATAATGAAGACAAAGATTTTAATGCAAAGCTAAACTCTTGATATTTAAATTATAAACCCTTATTTGTATGTGTTTAGGCAACCTGTTGAAAAGCAATATTGTTATGTAAACCATTGTGTTCATTGTATAAATGTTTAAATATAATTTTTGTTCAATTGAGTATACACATTGAGAAATCCTTAAATTTTCTTAATTTCGTTTCTAATATTTTTATCAAACTTTGCAATTGATGGAACTTAATTGCATCCATATAACTAATTAAAGGTGCCGACCCAATAATGTTCATATGCAATGCCAGAAAGTTTACATTGTGTTGGAAACGTTTATAATTATAGAATAGGCTTAATTAATCATATGGTCCCTTAACTTAATTCTTTTTTTCATAATGATCCCTTAACTAAAAAACGTCTCAAATTGGTCCCTTATGTATTCTGCCGTTACCTATTTTGGTCCACTTCGTTAGTTTTTAACCATAAATATCTAAGGTGAACCAGCATCATAGGTGGTCCACCATGCACCTTATTAGATTTTTAATTTTAACCCTTTGATCTTTTGTCTATAATGAGAACAGCTAGATCATGCATGTCTATATTGTATCTTACAGTGAACCACCAACGTCCAATTTTTTTCTCCTTCTTCATCTTCTTCCTTTCACTTCTTCATCATCTTCAACAACATCTACATATACCTTCATCAATCTTCAAACACTAAAATCCAAAAATAAAAATAAAATAAAATTGTGAACCAATCAAACAACTTTTAATTTTCCAATTTTAATTTTAATATACAATTTTCATTTTCTCTCATTCGTTCATTCCACTGTTGGCGTGAGAAGATCCGTACGGAAACTCCTCTTCATATCGTCAGTCTCCGAAACCGCCGTCATCGTTTCTCTTATAGCCTCCACCGACAACGTGTCTAGCAGCACTTGTCGACACTTACGTAAAACCACCACCGGCAACAGTAACTCCAATTATAGCTCCGGTGAAGATCTATAAAGTTGCACCGGTGAATCTCTCACCGCAAGATGAGGAAATTGCAAAATCAGCAGTCACTGGTTCAATTCCGTCGGTAGTTATGATTGTGAAGGTGCTGGATTTGAATTGGGAAATGGGGTTTTGAGAAAAGGTTAAAAGTTGAAACTTTGGAGGGAAAAGAGAAGGATTAAGAGGTTGGTGATGATTTGAGTGATGGGATTGAACGGTTTTGTGGAAGAGAGGATTGAGATCTGGAGATGGGTCATGAAGAACGATGATGATGGAGGAAGAAGGTGGGTGATATGTCTCATTTTTATGTTTCAATTTTAGATTTTTTTTAAGTAATTGGATCCAATTAATTTAAGATTCTAGTGAAGGATTCAATCAATTTTTATTTTTTTTTGGGTTTGTTTCTTCAAGTTTATTTGGGTTTTATATGAACATTGGTGTTGAAGATGATGAAGATCAAGAGGAAGAATAGGGAAAGAGAAGAAGAAAGGGAAAATAATTAGATATGGGTAGTTCACTGTAACATACTATGGACCTAAATCAAACGGTTATAATCATATTAAAAATATGATACATTAAAAAACTAACGGAGAGGACCAAAAGAGGTGACAGTAGAAGATATAAGGGACCAGTTTGAGATATTTTATAGTAGGGGACCAAAATGAAAACTAAAAATAAGTTAAGGGACCAAATGATGTATTAAGCCTATAGAATATTAATTAGAATATTCAAATTCCTATAACTATAGAATATTAATTAGAAAACGTGTAAAAAAAGATTTGGGTACTGCAATAGACACAATTAAGAATTGCGATGATCAAGCTTCTATTCACATTGGAATATTATTCATTTTTGGGTTCAGTTAAGATTTTATAATTGCTATTTAGTTTCCAATGTGAATAATTAACTCTGGTTTCAAAGTGGGATTTTCTGGTGCTTTATATCTCAGTCTTGAAACATAAAGATCTGATTGATCGTTTCAAGGTTTTGCACAATGATCTGATTGAAACCGAACATGAGACTTTTACATGGCTGTTCAAGTAATGATGTCGATGAATTAGGAAAATTTGGTTAATGGGTTTTGTGTATTGGTGATGGTGTTGTTGGGGATACATGTGATGATGAAATTAATGCACGTATCCCCGACGATTTGCTTATTCGTAGTTCAGGTGATCATGTTGCGTCAATTGTAGAGTGAATTTACCCTTCTATTTTGCATAATATTAATGATCTATAATTTTTCAGAGATAGAGCAATTTTGACGCCTAAGAATGTGATTGTGGATGAGATTAATAATTATGTTATGTCTTTGATACCTGGTGAAGAAAGGATATATTTGAGTTGTGATTCACCTTGTCCCAGTAGTATTGTTGCCAATAGGCCTGATGATGTTCACACACCAAAATTTTTGAACACTATTAGTGCATCTGGTCTTCCAAACCACAAGATCATATTGAAGGTAGAAGTTCCTATTATGCTACTAAGGAACTTGGACATATCCGTTGGTTTATGCAACGAAACACGTTTAATAATAACAAGAATCGGGAGATATATGTTAGAAGGGAGAGTGATCTCAGGAAGCAGCATTGGCGACAAGGTGTATGTGCCTTGTAACACCCCGTTTTCCCAACATAAAAATTTCATAACAATTATCAGAGTATTCAACACATAACGGAATGCTACACTTCTTGAAAATCATAAGTGAGATAATTAACTAATTATCTTTCAAAACATCATCAACATATTAATTCAAACTTTGCAGCGGATTAAATTCATCAACATAGATAAGTCTTGGCACGCAGGCCTCATTAAAACATCTCTTAAAACATCCAAATTAAATTATAGTCATGTAAAAACATAAGCAATATGTAAAGGAATAGAAAATAGCCACAAAAGATCTCATCACGTTACGTATCAGAGCATCCTAAGACTCAGTGAGAATAAGTCACTCACAACACCAGCAACCTACTCTCGATCACCTACAAGTTACTCATACGAAGAGCAACATTTCCAAGCAGAATGGGTGAGATTTCACGAAACAATAATATTAAGCATATAATTCAACAATTATATTTAACAACCTAAAATCGTCATAATGTTCATCATAGACAATAATATATCATATATCACATCTTTAATAGTTCATATAAAGAATCACAGCTTCAACAACTTGGCAACTTAAACATCTTTGACTCGACAAATGCGACTCCAACTTGACTATGCAACTTAGACCTCTTATATGCATGTGGTACCAATCCAGGGCATCAAGCCCCCAACGTATTTGAGCGTAAATAGGCTCCCAGGGCATCAAGCCCTCAACTTAATTGAGCAAAGGCTCCAGGGCATCAAGCCCCCAACAATGAAATGCTAATGCATGGACTCGACCTCTTAAACATCTTAATTCGACAACCTCTTATATAATCCAATAATTTGGAACTTCATCATCTTAATCAACTTAGACCGACTCATGCAGCTTGGTTAAATAACAACAGCAACACAGCAGTATACAAAAACAACATGACATAATAATATCAAATGCAAGTCAACAACGTCTCAATTATTCACATATAATTCAAGCAATGCATATACAATTATATCACAATATAACAACATCAAATCATCATAAATCAGTTTCACATATCATCATTAATATTATATATATTATTCATAACTACCCCAAGGTTCAACCCTCAACGACTCGTGCAATAAAGATCGCAAAATCCTAAACTAGCGTTCTGTAACTGAGTCACTCGCGAGGCGAGAGCCTCTGCTCGCCATGGCGAGTTCAGGTCAGATTCCCAAAGTTTCATTCTAAATCTTTCCGGGTTCAATCTCATTCTACATTCTTTCCTAATCATTATTAGACATGTTCAGGGACTCAAAGGCATATAAGGATCAACTCAAGAGTCAAAATTACGAAATTTGGATAGCTCTCTGGTCATGCTCGTTATGGCGAGTTCATCTGCTCGCTATGGTGAGCTGCGATGTGCAACTCGCGAGGCGAGCGATGAACTTCATCCCTCGCCGTGGCGAGGATCATAGCTCGGGAGGCGAGCGATGAATGTCGCTACGGGCAGAAGTGCAGTTTTTATGAAAAATCACTAATTCTCATGGTTTTATGCCTAACTTTGATTCCAGAATTCATCGTTATCATTATCTAAGGTCTAGGGACAATTTCTTCATCATTCTAACAACTTTTCACCGTCTAATCATCAATTCTACAGTTTTAACATAGTTTCTGATTCCTCTTAAATTCATCCTATATTATGTTAAACCTAACCATTGGATCACAGACTTAAAAGAATTGCAAAGTTAGTCTCACCCTTACCTTAACAATGAAAATCGCAGCTCTCTAGGTGCTTCTCCCTTCTCTTGGCTTTTTCTCCCTTTTTTCCAAAATTGATCGTACGTTCTGTTTTTCTAAACTAGGTCTTTCCTACTTATATCTCCACCATCTATCTTATCTTATTTCTCTTTCTCCCCCCCCCCCCCCCCCCAAACTCTCTAGAATCTCATAACAACCCCTAAACTCAATATTATTTTATTTTCAAATCTTATTCTATTAAATAATATAATAAGTCACTTAATAAATCACATAATCATATAAATATATTCTAAACTCTTCTTAATAAATTCTACACTCAATTAAATAATTAAATAGATCAAAGCAGGCGTTACATGCCTATACTATCATTGCAACCTTCGGACACAAGGATTCCCTTCAAGTTCCAACGGAGACAGTTTCCTATTACCGTTTGTTTTGCAATGACCATTAACAAAAGCCAAGGGCAATCATTAAAATAAGTTGGCATCTACCTACCACAATCTGTATTCTCCCACGGTCAATTATATGTCGCAGTTTCCAGGATAACATTAAGGAAAAGTTTGAAAATACTCATAACTGATGAAAATGACGAATGCATTGATAATACAACCAATGTAGTCTACAACGAAGTATTTTAGAATGTTTAATCTTCTACATCTGGTATAAGAACCATTGAGCTCATTTTTGTAAATTCACTCTCTTATATAATATTTTTCATTCATTGTATTCTCATTATTGTTCTTAATTTCTTTTGTTACTATATAATATTGTCTTGCAACTATTTTACCAACATGTAAATATGTTATGTGTTACATTATTCTCAATTTTAATCCAAAATTTAAATACCCGTGCGACAGCACGGGTAGGGGATCTAGTTAATGTTTAAGGCGAGAAGTATGATTAAGGCGGGAATCCTGTTATTGATGTTTAAGGTGGAGAGTTTGTTATTGACTTTTATAGATGGGGAGTTTTCTCTTGATATTTAAGGGTCCGTTTGGTTCGGGAATTTTGATGGGGAGGGGAGGGAATATTTTAAATTTGTTGTGTTTGGTTCAATTTTTAGAAGGGGAGGGGAGGGAGAGGAAGGGGAGCAAAATCCCTTATAAGTTCATTTATTGCTCCCCCTCAAATTGGAGTGTTTTGGAGGGGAGGGAAAGATAAATGATTTAATGCAATTTTAATTATATTGACATAATTATCCTCATATTCATTTTTAAATGACAAAATTGTTCTTATTAAAAATTTAAGTGTTTTCAATATATTGCTTATTACCCTTTTTTTCTTAACATGCCTATATCATCCTTTTTTTTTAAGTAGAACCACATATTCTTTTCTTCTAATATTTTTTTTACGAGAATTTTTTATTTTTTTTGTACTAACGTTGTTCTCATTTTTTTATTTAATATTTTTTAATTGTATTATATATTAAAACATTATAAAAAAAATTTGTGCGGGATTTTTTATAAATCAGTTCTAACAATAATTTTTTTATAAATATTTTTATATTTTCGTAGATTATTTTATAAATATATTTTATAAATCAGTGCTCCAATATTTATGAATACCCAATATCTTGTCAGAAATTTTGTGTATGATTATTTATGGTGTTTACGGTTACTAAGTTTTCATGTTTAATTTTTTAGGAAGTGAATAATTTAAAAATCGTGATACTATTTTAATATTAGATGGATAAAAAAGTAATTTAGTTTTAAAATCCCTCCCATCCCCTTCTGAACCAAACATATATTTGATTAAAATCCATCCCCTTCCCATCCCTCCCACCCATCATTTGAACCAAACATATATTTAATTGAAATATTTTTCCTTCCCTTCCCTCCATTAAACCTCCTCCCCTCCCCTCTCCTTCGTTGAACCAAACAGACCCTCAGGTTGGGATCCTATTATTGACATTTACAGGCATGGAACCTATTATATTGCTGCCTGATTAGTATCCCACTTAAATTTATAAATCTTTGCAATTAATTTTATAAGATTCTCTAAAAAAATACACACATGAGAACAATGTAAATTCTCAAAGTAACCTCAAATCAATGCTTCTTGCTTTGAATATATCATTGATCAGAGTCAAGATATTTGTATGGAAAGGCCAAGTACTTTATCAATTCTCCATACTATGCACAAGTCGACAATGACGACCACATGTCTTCTCAATTCTTAATTGAGGTCCAGTTTTGTCAAAAGATAAAAAAGGCCTAGTGACTTATTGGTTTGTTTATTTAGATAAAAGAATTTTATAAGGTCGTTGAATAAAATCAAGTTTGGGTTAACTCTTTGTTTGAATATCATGTCAGGCAAAAATATTTTTATTGTATTTCTTTTGCAAGGCTATAAACAAAGCACCGAAAACAAATACTCGTATCTTAACACCTTTAAGCGAAAAACAAAGGTGTTGAGAAGACAACCTCACCTAATTTATGCGCAAGACATGATAAATTAGCGAGGTATAAATTTATTTATTAAACTGAATCACATTAGTTTTCGTGTTTTCAAACACCATTGTACAGTACAAAAAAAAATATATACCATAAACAACGGAGCAACCTTCCAACAAATAAACGTATCATAAAACAACGTATCAATTGTATCAACTCACCCAACTACGTATTTTTATGGAATATACCTTTTTTAAGTCTGGCGTGCAACAATATCATGTGCAGATAAATCATTAATATTTAATTTACTGTTTAGGCCCTCAGCGTGTTAAGTTGTTGGATCCACCTATAAAATTTTCGAAAAAACCATTACCTATCCGAACATTGTATTAGACCCCATGACCACTCATTAAACTACACACATAATCCTGACCAATCTTCGTGAGAACCATCACCGCAACAATGCCTTAATTTTATCTATGACTTCTCTAGCATGCGTAGGTGAATTTTAAAAGACTATTTTAATAAAAAAAGTCTTTAACATTTTAAAAGATTCTCTGAGATTGTAGGTGGATTCTAAGGTGAGGGAGCAATTAAGTCCCTCACCGGTGTACCATCTATAATATATCATTAGATCTTTAAAAATGATTTAAGGGTTCAGATTTTATTAAAAAAAGAAGTGTAACACATAAGCCTTTTTCCACCCGATCCCTCCCCCCAACAAAGGGTGCTAAGTAACCACCTAATACATGACGATCCTCTCATGGTTGATTGTTTGATAAACAAGAAGATGGTGGTCTCTTGCCAACACAGCACACCAACAATGATAAAGTTTACAATATTATTCAAAATAAATAAAAAAAAAAGATTATGGCTATTCATATATAGAAAACTTTAGATACGAGTGTAAATTTATGCAAAATGACTTGAATAAATTCTAACATTTTTTATCATTGTGTTTTTATAAATTGCCAATAAAAATTAAACAGATTCATGTATGAATCTCTGAAATGTTAAGCCATATGGAATTCATTTGAATTGTGTTTTTTTAATCAATTTTCAAGCTTCAACCATTGTAACAAGGTTTGAAGTTTCTTTGATTTGGGGTTTCTCAGTCCAATGGAAAAAGAAAGAAGACAGTAAAGGAGCAAGAGAACGATGGAGGTTTTGCTGAAAAAGAAACATGAGATGAGGGATTGGTGGATCAAAGCTATGTGTTAGTGTTACACTTCTTTTCTTTAATAAAATCTGAACCGTTAAATCATTTTTAAAGATCCAATGATAGTATTATAGATGGTACACCGGTGAGGGACTTAATTGCTCCCTCGTCTTATAATCCACCGAGATTGTATTGATTTTGTGAGATTTTAAAAGACTTTTTATGTAAAAGACTTTATACACTCAATATTTTAAAGGATTTATCACATTGACTTTTAAGGATTTTATCTGATTTTAAAATTTCAAAGGATTCAATAAATTTTAGGGGAAAAAGAACAAACTTACAAGCGTGAATGATAGAAATAATGAACAAATAAATTCCAGCGTTTGAATAAAGAAAAATTAAACCAATAAAAAATTCTTTTACTATTGATTTTCAAATTTTAAGAATTTTATAAGATTTTAAGGGATTAAAAAACACTCTAACACATTATTCTCAATACACATTTTTTATTTGTTAAAAATATTATTCCCACAAAATTCAATTGTACATATTAAAAATTATGTCAGCACTTACAAATCTTTAAAAAAAAATAAAAATTGTGTCAGCCATTACAAATCGGTCGAGTTTACACGAGTTTACCAAGTGTTAACTCAGTCAAACTCGTTAAGCCTTCCGATTTTACCAGAAACCGAATTTACCTCATAGTTAACACGATTTTTGTACCTAAAAACGTAAATTCGGTAATCTCAGAGAGTTAACACTCGATTTGCGGAATATTGATTACGACACACTTTCTATCATAATATTCTCAATACAATTTTTTATTTTTTTATGAGATAGAGAGAGGGGGGATGAGAGAGAGAGAGAGAGAGAGAGAGAGAGAGAGAGAGAGAGAGTAGGGAGGGGGAGGGAGAGAGAGAAAAGAGAAGAAAGAGATAGTAACTTTTAAAAGAAAAACAATCTCAAAAAATCTCATCTTTTCATTAAAGACTTTTTCTTGTTAAAATTACACTACAAAATCCATCAAAATCCAATTTATTAAACAATCCTTCGAAATTTGAATGATTTTGAATACCACAAGATTTTTTTTAAGTGATGAAAAGTCTTGATTGAATACCTCAAGACTTTTTTAAAATGACAAAGAGTCTTGATTGAATACCACAAATTTTTTTTTAAGTTGCAAAAAATCTTTGATTGAATACCACAATACTTTTTCATAATTAAAAAATCTTTTAAAATCCTATAGAATTCTAATCCAATACATCTCTTTTTAACTCTTTTGTTATGGATTATATAAATAATGATGATTTTGATATTTAATAATCTAAATACCAATTTTTAGAGATTTTAAAAAATCAGAAGTTATCTGGTGCTTGTTGATCAGAATAAAAAGCACCTTTTACTATCAAAAATTGATTTTATAGAGAAGCCATCATTTAAAACAATTTTAATTTTTTTTGAAATTCATCATTTAAAACAATTTTCTGATTATACTTAAGATTGTCATTTGAAACCCAAACAGGGCCTAATTCTCTCTCGTGTTATCCGTGTGAAAACTCTCTCTCTCTTCTCTCTCTCTCTCTCTCTCTCTCTCAATTTCAGCTCCCACCGAAACCCTAACCAGTTTACGTTTTCAACTGGGAAGGGACCAAAGAGAAGCACCATCGGGGATTGAATTCCCCTAATGCGTGTTGCTACACACTGCAACGATCTTCATCATCAACGATGGAGCTCTGGAACGACGGTTTATCGGAGCCGGAGATTGGAAGTTCCGTTGAGTCGTTCCAGAGGTTTTTGGCTTCTCAAAGAGAACTCGTACATAGCCAGATCGATCAGTTTCAGAATATCATCGTCACGCAATGTAAACTCACCGGCGTTAATCCTCTCGCTCAAGAAATGGTGCTCTCTCTATTTCTGCCCCTTGCATCTATCATATTTTCGAATTATTTTATTGTAATTATCATGTTTAATTGTTTATCCTCTTTTTGTTTTTGCAACTGCATGCCAGAATTATTATTAGTGTAGTTTTAAAAAATCTGTTGACAAAGGTTTGTTAATTATTAGCTTAATGCTGGAAATTAGGTTAATGTTGTTGATTTATGGTAAATAAAAAGCTGCAAGAATCTCTAAGTCCATTAGTGCACGCGCGAAGTAGTTGGAAACACATTAGAGTGGATCTGTGGATTCAGTGTCTTTAAGGCGGGAAAGGCATGGCGGCTGTAGTGTAATTTTGGCAAATGAAAAAACTGGGAGAACCTTTTAATCCATTGCGTTTTGCTCACGCGCGAAGTAGTTGTAAACACGTGGATCTGGATTCAGTGTCTTTAAGGCGGGAAATACATTGCTGTTATAGTGCAATTTTGGCAAATGAAAAACTGGAAGAGCCTGTTAATCCACTGCTTTTTGTTTCGCGCGTGCACGCCGGAAGTAGTTGTAAACACATTCGAGTGGATCGGGATTCAGCATCTTTAAGGCGGGAAAGACATGACAGTTGTAGTTTAATTTTGGCAAATGAAAATCTGGAAGAACCTTTAATCCTTTGCGTTTTGTTTAGCATGTGCGTGTGCGAAGTAGCCGTAAACACATTCCAGTTGATCTGGATTACGTCAGTGGCTTAAAGACCGGAAATGCACGATGACTTTAGTTTAATTTTGGGGATTTTATGAGAAAAAAAGGGCAGCCCGTTGCTTAAAGCTCCTGCATACGCAGTGTCCGAGAACGGGTCCCATTATATGGTGTATTTCATGCAACCTTACCTTGTTTTTACACAAGAGGCTGTTTCCAGTACTTGAACCCGTAATCTTTCAGTCACATGACACCAACTTTACCGTTGCACCAAGGCTTCCTCTTGGATTTTATGAGAGAAAAAGGAAAAAAAAATAGACGAGAGATAGGCACAAAGTCACAACTTCTTTCCCGTCTTAAAGGCACTGAATCCGGATCCCATTCGAATTGAATCTTTGCTTTTATGTGCTAGACAATTCTTTTAATGCATCGTTAGATAGTTTGATCTTGTTCAATTTTACTATATTTATTAATGATTTTGTTTTTTGTGCAGGCTGCTGGTGCATTGTCAATAAATATCAGTAAGTCTTCGTTGGAATTTAATTTATTCATTTTTGAGAAGATTAATTAGTATTGACAATCGAAGTTTTTGATTATTTGTTTTATATTTATGGTTTGAATTTTCTGTGAAATTTTTAAATTTACTTTTATATTAGATTTCACCAACGTGGCCATACTTTGTTGATATCTAACTTGACCCTTGTTCCATTGCATTATCATTTGCTATCACTTCATTGTTGGCTTTCATTTGCTATTAGTTCATAGTGGGCTTATATCCAGACATGGACATTGACACGTCGACACTGTCGATAATTTGAGGAAATGGAAGTGATTGAATGTAACCACACATGCAGGTGTTGTGTCAGTGCTACATAGGTCTTCACCCAAACTATATTTTCATCATAACTTCTCAAATCCGTCAATTCGGAAATTAAATAATTCCTTTATTTTAACAGATGGAAATTTGTTGTTAAATATCAGTTATATCGTCACTATACCGCCCTAGTGTAGCGGAATTCAGAAGATCCCCTATTGTTCTGCGATACACTATTTAGTACAGAATATTGTCAAATAGCTGATATAGCGGCGCTATAGCCCTATTGCGCAGTGGAATTTTAACAATATGCTATTTTCCGCTATCCGCGTTTGACAACATTGGATGAAATAAGTTGACCAAATCAGAAATAGTGTTTATGCCTCTTTTAGCTTTATTCCGAGCATTATTTGTGTTAATTGCAAGCATTATTTGTGTTAATTACAAATATATCTACTTATTGTTTCATGTCTTATATCTCGTACTTGGTCAAAATTTGCAGGAAAAAGACCTAGGGATTTATTAAATCCGAAGGCTGTGAATTACATGCAATCAGTTTTTTCTATTAAAGATGCAATTAGCAAGAAAGAATCCCGTGAGACCAGTGCTTTATTTGGCGTGACAGTTACACAGGTTTGTAAGCAGAAACATTTCCTATCCTAAACTTTTGTTCTTGCTCATCTGTTTTGGATTGTTAGAAGATTTGCATTTATAATTATTATCCTTTTTGAGGACAAAAGAGTATGGTAGTTAAAATCCCGATTTGAATCGTAAAATCTTACGATTTTGTGACTACGGTTGCCCTCAGCAATCAAGGGTACGCACGCAAATCTTCTTTGGATTTAGCGATTATGCTTGTGTCCATTTCAAAAAATTCTTCTTCTCCTTCGTCTTTCTTCTGTTTCATTTCCAAATGGCTTCAAACTCTAATGCCAAAGAATTTAAATCTACATAAGTATTTCAGGTGCGATTTAAGGTTTTCTCTGTCTTACTTAATGCAATTTTGTATGCATAGATACATATATATATATATATATATATATTTAAGTTTCATGAAATTTGAATAATCTTACGATTAGTGTTACAATTGCACGATCTATGATTTTACTTCCCCTTTCTGATTTTGCGTACAATCTTGATTTTAACTACCTTACAAAAGAGTGACATATTTACTTCAAATTTTATTGTAAGATTACACATTTTACCTAGTTCTTATGCACTAACTTTTGTGCATCTTTGTACTTTGGTTTAGGTGCGTGACTTTTTCACTGGTCAACGTTCAAGAGTGAGGAAACTAGCTCAGCTGTCAAGGGAGAAGGCTTTAAAATCTAACTCTTGTGCAGAATCTCTTGATATGCAAATAAACCCTGATCCCGTGAGAACAATAAATCCAGCTCCCTTAAACTCTGCTGGTGCCATCAACATGGAAGAAGCATCCTGCCCAACACAACAAACAGCTCTTTCTGACCTAGACGAGTTAGACAAACAATTTGTTGAGAACATTTTTGGCCTAATGCAGAAAGAGGAAACCTTTTGTGGACGGGAGAAGTTGATGGAGTGGATATTGACAATACATAATTTTTCAGTCTTGCTGTGGTATGTGATTAGCTTTTCCAATAGCTTTTTTGTTCTATAATAGTTGTTTATATTTTTCTGATTTTGTTTTACGGCTGGATACACTTGCAGGTTTTTGACTGGAGGAGGTGCAATGACTTTAGCAAATTGGTTGAGTAAAGCTGCTGTTGAAGAGCAAACAAGTGTACTGCTTCTTATCTTGAAGGTAAATCGGAATATCTGGTTAATACACATTTTTTGCGTTATTTACATCAGCACATAGTTAAATACTAGTAGACTTACCGCTTAACTGTTTTGCAGGTTCTTTGTCATCTGCCTTTACATAAAGCAATTCCTGCACACATATCAGCTTTATTGCAGAGTGTTAATAGACTACGGTTCTACCGGACATCAGGTGTGTTTTTCTATTCCTGGCCCATTGCCCATCAAACTTGACACCAATTGTTCCTTATAATATCCCCTATCTCGGTGTCCCTCAGTTTGGGTGTATTATGTATATTAACCTTAGATTGTACCTTAATGGCAAGTGTTAAATAGATAATGACTACAGTGTATAACAGTATTGTAGCATATTTTCTTATGGTAGGAAGTGTTTTAACATGTCGTTAGCTTGTAGCTTGTTTACCCTGGGAAACTGTCTTACATTAACATGGCTGATTCAAAGTTGTCAGTTATGCTTGTTTCTTTGAGTTTCATATTCATATATTTCTCTGTGATGTTGGTTAGGAGAGTATTGTTTGAGATATTTTCATATTTCTGTAGTTGACAAATAGCTTGTTATTAAGTAGCATGATAGAGAGGTGGAAGGGGGGTTGAAAGTTGAATCTAGTCATTCATTTGATTTCATTGTTGTCTTCGAGCTATAGATGCCATTTTTAGATTGATTTAACTAACAAATCACTTCAAGTTTAATGTCATTTTTAATTTTTTTTATATGGCTGTAAATAGTTTCAACTTTCAAGTCTTAATTTGAGGGCTGCTGTTTGATATCACTAAAAAATCTTTTATACTATCTTGATAAACTTTATGAACTATAGTCTCACTGATTTGAGGATCAGACATTTCTAACAGGGCAAGGGTTTTGTTATCAAAGTGGAGCAAATTGTTAACAAGGAACCAAGCCATAAAGAAACCCAATGGTGTTAAGCGTTCCGGTGATGGTCAAAAAGAGACAAGACTATCTCAGAGGCAAGCATGTCTTTGATCTCATTTCAATACAGAATTTGTTTGACCTTCTTTCTCATTTATTATATCTATATTTTCAGCAATGGTCAACTCGTCGGCCCTGAATCATGGCATTTTGATGTTCCTGTAAGTGTTCTCTTAATGTATATTTCAGCTAGCAATGGTTTTTCAGTTTGCATGTTTCTTAGCTATGCTTTCTTTCTAACAGGAAGACGTTCTTGCTCTCTCGAATGAATTTTCAGATGATTTCAGGTCTGTGTCTGTTGTGGATGTTTGCTTTTTGTCCTTCAGTCATCTTTTATTGAATAAGTATTTCTGCCTACGAATTTTGTGCCAGCCTATTATAGCTGGTTGTCTTTGCCTTTACTGTTTGTAAATTATGCTCAGATTTGTTTCTTTTCTGTTCAGGAAACTAGAATCTCAATCTGTGAAATTGTTGCTGCCCAGCTCAGATGATTGTAATAAGAAACACCCCCTTGGTGCATCTTCATCTCGTATCCTTTTGAGTTTTTCTTGTTGACTACGTATTGTTAATTGGTTCCTCAGAATGCTGATGGGTATATCCATCTTTATTCTATAAGCATATAAAGTAACAGTTGAAGTGACAATCGAGAGTTAATTTTCCTTCAAACTAGCAAATTCAGCAGTACTGATTTTTTTCTTCACAGGACGTTTACCAAATTTTGAAAGTTCGAAGTGCCAATTATTTATCTAATGTAAAACTTTGTATTGTATTCCGGAAACTAGCCGGCCAAAGAATAGAAATGGAATAATCCCCCAATTTGACCCTTGAAAAGCTTTCCGAATATTGAAAGACTTCCAGAATATCAATTTGGTCTTTAAATGATTTGCAATATCCAATTGGTCCTCTACTTAGAATCTTTGATATGAAACAATATCAATTTGCTCACAATAAACCATAACCTTTTTAACTATATAGATGCCAAAACAGTATTCTTCAAAGACTAAAATAGTGATTTACTCAATAAATTTGTCAATGGTTCATGTTAGCTGTTGAATAGCAGAAAATGTTAACTTAACCTATCTCAGAAGCTAGAGAGCGCAGAAAAGTGCAATTGGTGGAACAGCCAGGATCAGTGAGTAGAAGCCCACAGACGGCAAGGACAGGGCCAGTAACTCAGAGCCGTCCTATGTCTACTGATGATATCCAGAAAGCAAAAATGCGTGCATTATTTATGCAGAGTAAATACAAGAAAACTGCTTCTATAAAAGAAAATAAAGAAGCGAAAATCAATAGTCCGAGTAAGTCTCTAACAAATCAGGGAAGCATTGCAGTCTGCTCTTCCAAAGTTCCAGCGCCGCTCAAAATTGAAGACAAGAAACCTCTGTTGCATCCGCCTAAAACCACTAATAGGCTGGAAGCTTCTTATTCCAAACTGAAGATGGATTTGAAGGAGCCTCTCTGGGAGAAGTGCAAGAGGGTGAAAATCCCATGGAAATCACCAGCAGGTACATTTCCATATTTTTGTTGGTTCTATCGGTTCATACATATTAGTATAGAAAAATTGGTGAAATTCATTGACAGCCGAACCAAATATGTTTGAAAGATAGAACATACCATATTAAGAGGTATGCCGTCATTGAGTTTAAAAGAGGTATATCTTAGTTGAATCCCTGCACATTTTCTTGGAGGATAATTCAGGCGATTCTATGCAAATCTGACACTAACTCTGTTGACCCATCCCCCCTTTTTGCTGCTTTTATTACTCATATAAATATAAATATTAAATAGAGCAAGAGTCGTGATCTAACCTCATGTTCTGTAAGTAACTTGGGTATGTTGTCCATTTATATATTACTCAATTCCAGTATCGTTCATGAGATTTATATCGTTCATGAGATTTATAAAAGTTTGCTGTACAAATCTCTGTCTTGAAATTTGATATTCAAATACTAACATGGATTTGCTCAAGGATTTTAGGACCATCCATTGTCTCTCAAACATCCTAAATGGTTCAATTTGTTTTTGTTTTTTTCCTTTTCTTTCCCACACTTTATTACTAACTGTCGGGATAGTTCTAACTTCTAAATATCTAATTATCAATGCACCCAATTTTGGATTTTGTAATTGACTATCACGAGCTATAATAAATCAGTAAAAAGGGATCGCAAGAATGAAGATGGTCATTTTTACCAATTTTCAACAGCATGTTAATTACTATCCAATTTTCATGAAGAAAAGAAAAATCAATTATATTGCAATTAGATGTTCTCTGTTTCTCTACATTTTTTTCCCATTGCTCATGGGGTAAATGTTCAGACATAGACGAGTTTGGCTTAGGCGTGAATGAGCAGTATAAATTTATGTTTTTCCATTTTCTTTTTTAATGAGCCAAGCAACAGTGAAATTCAATGCTTCACTAGGATCAATACACGACCCTGATTTATTTTTCTAACCATTGGAGGAGCTTGAGGTGGCAAAGTGAGTTGCATAATTTTGTTGAAGCAACTTGTTTAAGATACAGTAGCATTGGAATAAAAAATTGTTTCATGGAAATAAAAAAAATATAGAAGTGTCGGTAGCTCAATAGTTGCATAATTTTTATCATTGGAGGAAAACGTGCATGAGTTCCATAAAAATGAAGTGGCGTTGTTGTGGGGGACCACTTGGCACTACTGTATGAAACTCCGTGGATTGCTTTTAAAAAAAAGCTACTGGAGATGCAGTAGAGATTAAACTGACGGGTTTTATATAATTTAGAGATTAATTAAATATATGTACTTTAAGGACTAAATTGGAAAGAGAATAATATTTTAGGGATTAAATTGGTGGTTTTTTCATCATGAATATCTTAAAATATTCGGACCCTGTTCAAGTCCGCATAGGCATTTGGTAAAAATAGGACGAGGCTTTGATTTTGGAATCCGGAAGATAACTCTTTTACACGTGTTATTCCACGTCCAAGCAATACTGCGTTTGGGTATTTTAATGTGTAATTTTAATCATGACCACAGAAGATCCGGTTGCAGGGGTTCTTTGTATCTGCGGTGTGAAAGAATTTGTGGTTTTAAGTCATGACATGTGCTTTGCATGTTTTTACAACAAAGCAGACTAGGCAATGGAATGTAGTTACAAGTGTTGGGTAATATTTGAAGGTTAAACTCCGTGCTATATGTAAATTACATCCTGCAGTCATAAGAATTCCAGCACTGTACCACTCCAGTCTGAGGCTTTCTTGGCATCAATGACTATTGTTGGCTGTAATATTTAGACGTTGTAAACAGCAAACAATTTTCCATTTTTCTTTTGACAACTTGTGTGCTGCATTCTGGTCTATGATTCCATTGAAAACTCATGACGGGCTGTGTGATAAGCAACATTTGCTTTTATTCCTTTTCCACTTTCATAAAACACATTTAATTTGCTCCTTCTGGACCTTGACTATTCGTCACCAAGTTCGTTATGAAGTTTGTAACACTTGTAATTTATTTATAAATAATAAAATGGGCAAATGATCTGATGGTCACGGATACGTTTCTAGCTAACCTTAATCTTGTAAATAATATTGATATTTAACGGTCACATGTCATGAGTACGTCTGTAGCTAACCTTAATAAAAATACACCTTTGATATTTATTTTTTGTATTAAACCATGGTACCTATTGTTCCGTTGCATCCACCAAGCATATATATATAGAACTTCTGTAAGAAATGGATCCGTCCTATAGATTTTATCCTGTTGTCGATTTTGTGTTTTAATGTTTTGCTACTTGTTCAATCAATTACTTTTCTCAGGCCAATTTTCTCCGTTTTTCAAATCTTTTATTTTTGGTTTCCTTTTCTTTGTTTGCAGAAGTAAAACTTGAAGATACCTGGAGAGTGGGTGCTGGGGTAGATAGCAAAGAGGTTCATGTTCAGGAAAACAGAAACCGTAGGGACAAAGAAACCATTTATAAGACAGCACAAGAGATGCCCTCTAACCCCAAGGAGCCTTGGGATGTTGAAATGGACTACGATGATTCTTTGACACTGGAAATTCCTATTGAACAGCTACCAGATTGTGACGACGTAGAAATGGATGCATCTGATCAAGTTGCAACTCATGCTGCTGTTCAAGGGGTGGCCTCCTCATCTTCAGCCAGTAATGCAGCAACTGCTCAACCTGACATGCAGTTGCTTGCCGTACTGCTAAATAATCCAGACTTGGTATTTGCCTTAACTTCTGGACAAGTTGGCAACATATCAGATGAGCAAACCTTGAAGCTGCTTGACATGATCAAGAGTGGCAATGTGAACTTGGGATTAAGTGAAATTGCAAATGGCAACTATGGTGCTATTGCAAGGGCCCCCGAGAAGGTGGAAGTTTCTCTCCCATCTCCAACTCCTTCAAGTGATCCAAGCACGGTGCGTGATTTGAGTTCATACCGCAACAACTATTTGTCAAAGATCTTATCATGTCTGATGTCTCGTATCAGAGTGCCATGCACTCTCCACTTTAGCCACGTTGGCTTGTGTTTGTTGAGAGCAGATAGTATTTGTAGCATAGGGTGTTGGGGAAATGGGATTTTTAGTGGTGGCCCAATTTGAGATATGAAATAAATTGTTTTTTAAGTTCGTTTCAATTCCTTGTTTGTGTTGTTTCGTTTTTCACCAACCAAGATATTGCATTGTCATGTTCTTGGATGCCACGTAAAAAGTATTCCATATTAGTAAGCAAATAGCCATTTTAGGGAACCGATAGGTAGGTTGGTCTCAGATTTCCGTACTGCTAACTAATAGAGTTTAGTTCCCTTTGGAATCATTTGTAGCATAGGGTTTTGCGTGTATTTAAGAGTAGGCAATTAGTTTCATGCTTGTCTCGTTAATTTACAGTGCCGAGACCCTTAGCCTGACCAAGACAAGAATGCATGATGGGCCCCCACACTATTTCCTTACAACTGTTAACGTGCTAAAAACTTTATAATCATTTGCCAAAAAAGAAGTATATTGTAAAATTGTAACAATCATATAGAGATTATTGATTAACTGCATTAACTGACAGCTTCCCATTTTTCAACTTTTCAGAATGGATGCAGCATAGAAGCACCAAAGAATCCTTTTACAAGGCAAAACTTAGCAACTGATAGACGAATTTTCCAGAGCCCTGCTTCAATTGCAACTACCAACTTATCATCTCAAATTCCAGCTACTAATACTGCAGTAAGGCAACAGCATACAGTCATTCCATCTTCAAAGCAGCTAACCGGCACAACAGTTTCTCAATATTCACTACCAAAAGCAACTAATATTATTCATGAAAAACAACCAGTTCACTCCTCCGCGTATGCGCAAACACAATTCTCTGATAGAGGTCTAGCCATGAGGAACACAATCACCGCAAATGTATCTTCGGTTGGCGCACATTCACCTCTAGCAATCCGGGCTGATGGCATAAGTAATATAAAACCAATATTACCTAATTCAAATATACAAGAGGGTTCGTCTAATTCATTTCAACAACCAACATCACGCTCAGCCACACAACAACAAAGACATACTCATATGATGCCCCACCAGCCCCATTTTGCAGAACCTTCCTATCAGAACCCTGTCCATCCCTATCAACCACAATTCGAAAGATCGGGTCCTGTGTCAGATTTGCGGAGAGTTAGGCAGGATATACCACCCATTTATCATTCTCAACGAAATCATAACACAATGGTTGGGGGGTCAATGCAATCTGGTTCATGGGATACAAACAATCATGGAAGGGAGGGATATGAATCATGGAGTCCGGAGAATAGTCCAACTAGGAATCCTCCTAGGTATGCTCCAGGTAGGAATCTCCCAGAGTCCAGGAATCATGTAAGAAATCATAGACCTGAGTGGTCAAGGCAGCGGGGTTCTTCTGGACACTGGGACCCTGGTAGGCATGAGAATAGAAAATGGCATGATCAGAGGCGATGATTTAGTGTTCAAATTTATTTTGGTCTATGGGGTTAAATCTGACCCTTAACTTGCTGGATATATAGAGTTAAACTCTGATAACAATAATTTTTCTTTTGGTTAAAATAATGGAATGGATAGCGAACTAAACTGATTGTCGGATAAGGATGATATTACTGTCGGTACGGTTGCAGTGTTTAGAATGTCATGAGTTTTACTGGAATATCATTATTTATATCCAACGTAAAAAAGTCTAAATTTTTACCCTTAAAATATAATTGCTTTTGTTTCACTCACGGCCATGAATGTTAAGCTCAGTTTGGTACTTTGGGTGCCTTAAGCACAGCTTTTTGATTAGAACAGTAGGGAAATTGCGTTAATTTTCTTTAAAAGTTGTGAAATCACATGAAGTACTTTTTTTTTTAGTAAATGAAGTACATAAAACTTGCGTAAATTTCTTAATAGTTTTATATTGAAGAAGATGAGAAGAAGTGTTGCGTTGAGAAGTGTGTTTGTTTCATCTTTGGAAAAAAAAATATTGTGTTAAAAAATGAGATTTAGAAAACTGAAGTTATAAAATGAGATTTAAGAAAAAAACTGAAGTTATTTATGTTTGTTTATCCATAAAAATTACTTTAATATATTTTTTTTAACTTGTTCATGTATTGTCCTCATCGTTTTTTAAACAAAATAGATTTTTATTTTAAAGCCAATTTTTTTTTTTTTGATAATTCTTTTTTTTTTTTTTAAATCTTACACAAACACTTAAAAACGATAAAGTGATTTTTTCCCTAAAAGAAACTTAAACAAATGCACCCCTAACGAAAAAATAAAATATATTTTATAAATATAGGTTAAATATGTTTTTGGTCCATATAAATATGTCAACTTTTCATTTTAATCCCTCGAAAAATTTCATCACTTTTGGTCCTTTTTTAAAGTAAACTTAAATGTAGAATTCATATTTTTTAATAAAATTTTGTAGAAAAATTTATAATATTATAACAATTTCTCCAATAAAAAATAGATTTTTTTTAACTAAACATGAATTAAATATAAATTTTTATATTTTTAGATGTTAAAAATTCATATTTTATTTGTTTTGTTAAAAAATTCTATTTTTTTAGGAGAGAGTTTTACAATATTCAACACATTTCTACAAAATTTTATTAAAAAATATAAAGATTAATTTAAATATAGGGACAAAAAGTAGTGATTGAAAATTTTATAGGAACTAAAAGTTGAAAGAAAATTTTAAAAGACTAAAACAAAAAATTGGTATATTTATAAGAACCAAAAATATAATTAACCCTATAAGTATTATCTTGACAACTTTTGTTGTGACAAAGTTCTATGTGTATATAGAGACCAAAAGTGCCAAGACAAGAAAATTAAATTTATGTATTAGTGGTGACAAAGTTTTGTGTTTCTTTTAAACCAACAGTTATGTATTTTTCCTATATTTAGCGAATGATGATGCTTTTCCTTGGTGTTCTTAATTATGTCATCGTTTTGAGAAAATTTATGATTAATTTTTTTAAAAAAACCTCAAAATAAACAAGTTGATTCCTTAAAAACACATTTACTTACGGTGTAATTGTTGTTTTGATGATTCACTTTGTGACGTGTCTCAAGATTGCTTGATGGTTTAATTGTAAAGTTTTACTCAAAAAGAGTTCTATGTCGAATCAAATGTGTCTTTATATTGAGTGTCATTTATAAATTATGAATTTTGTGTGACGGTGTATTTGAGTGTATCTTTATTGTTTAATACAAATAGATAAAAATGTGCAATAAATCAATCACTAATTGTTTTAATACAACCTCAAGTGAAATAAAATATTGTGGAAGATAAGTAAAAGATCACATTAATATTAACATGAGATCAATTATATAATTTACAAATGAAGTTTTCTATCAAATGAGAGCACTATTATGAGAGATGAGAGGAGTAATGAATAGCCCTTGGATTTAAATCAATGATTTAATTGATTTTAAGTTTTCTAACTGCATCTTACACTATAATTCTCACCCACTCACCTTTTGCGCTTCCTTCTTTTCCTTTTCGTTTTTTTTTTTGTTGGGTGAATTCTCGACCTACCCACTACAATCTCTCTAACCTGCTTCAAAAATCAAAATTGGTTTCTTCGATGGGATATAAAGAGAATCAAAGTTGTGTTAATTGATTTCAGCTTAGGAAATTATATGTGATGAATCTCTTGCATCGTAACTCTCTACAGTCCAACAGTGGCAGATATTTTTTATTTATTCTTACCACCAAAAAATGGCTTAATTGTATTTTTGGTCTCCTATATTTTAAGAAGTTGCGATTTTAGACCCATAACTAATTAAAATACAAAACAGCCCCCTATGTGTTGGATCTTTGACAATTTTGGCTCCATAACTAATTAAAATATAAAACAATTCCCTATGTATTGGATCTTTGACAGTTTTGGCCCCCTAACTAATTAAAATACAAAGGGACTGTTTTGGAGAATCATAAGGGACTGTTTTGTATTTTAATTAGTTAGGAGGCCAAAACTGTCAAAGATCCAATACATAGGGCTGTTTTTGTATTTTAATTAATTAGGATGCCAAAATCACAACTTCTTAAAACATAAGGGGCGCCCAAAAAATTGAACCAAGTTTTGAGGTAAATTTCAAACAAATTAACAAACTTTAAGAAATTGAGTAATGATGGGTGTCTCTGCCAAATTGGGTGCCTCTATGGGTATCTCAATCTATATTAATAAATTTGTGTCATTTCAATCTTTGTTGTTTTATAACTTATAACTATCGTGTTTTAATTCCATGCGGTGCTTGATTTTAAAGAACTCTTTTTATGAATCAGCATGTGGTTCTTCAAATTAAAGGAATACTTTTAAAAAAAATCCACAAAGCTTATCAATATCATGAACCAAAATATGGATAGAATGAATTGAAGATCTTAGCCTCAACAAGAAAAATGTCACAGATATGCAAATAGGGGAAGAAGAAAGCACTACCAAGGAATGGAAAAGATAGAGAACGAATGACCCATTAAAAGCAAATTTAATGTCAGCTCAAAGGCCATTATTTCATCATCTCATTATAAATAGTGCTCTTATTTGATACACTCTATATATATATAATTATTTTTTATTTTTTATAGATAGACGAAATTACAAAGTCATCTTAAACTCACACACACAAAGTGGAGGTATCGAGGGTTCGAACTCCGGTTATGTCGTTCGACCTAACAATTTCGGTATTTTTGCCAGTTGAGCTGGAACTTATGAGATAATTTATATATATTTTTATAGCTTATATGTTTATATAAATTTTTATGGCATGACCTTGAGCCCACTTTTTTAAGTTTTTGGATCCGTTTTTTTTCCTTTGCACCACAAAGCACTCCTTGTCGCTACTTTTTATTTTTCAGAATTCTCCACACCAATTTTCCTTTCACCTTTGGTTGTTTTTGACTTTTTCTTTATGTTTGAATTATAAGGTTGTTTATTTTTTATTTTTTTGGTCAAATAAGGTTGTTTATATTCCTTCCTCTTATTTAAGAAACATTCTTAACGTTTAAAAAAAAGCATTCTTTAAAATTGTGCTTTCAATGGCATCTTAAAAGCTTGTTTCCAATAAAGATTTTTAGATTCTTCAAGTGAAAAAATCTTGGATTTGAACCTTTTAATGTAAAACTACCAAGACTTGTTGCTACATTTGGAACAAGTATGGCTCACCATACTTTCAAAATGAAGCATCCTTTAATCAAAGTGGCCTACTACCTAACCAGGTATTAGTCACAGTCCCATAGTCAGGTGAAACTTCAACAATTATGAGGCACAAATTCAAAATAATAATACCTCACAAAATACAAATGGTATATCTTAAAATACCAATGTGTGAACAACTAGATTATCAATGTAAAATCTCAAAAAAAACTAAGAAATTCTTATCATCATGCGACACAAAAACCTCAATTTGTACCGACACACATGTATATTTATTTAATTTGAACCTTGATGTTTTGTTTAGGATGTTTGTCATGCCAAATTTGGATGAAAGTAAGAATAAATGCTAATGCTACAAAGGCATTCATAGACCGTGGTGTATCAAAAAACGAGTGTTGTAAGCTTCAGTCAACCATGTCTTCCTTTTTTTTGTATAATATAATGATACTTGACGAGAATATATTTCTTGCTACAGCCGATGCATTTGTGGAGTAATACTTGAAAGACACCCATTTTGTTGAAGAGATTTGCCAATTCTTCATTGCTTTCAGGCAAGTTTTAAAATACACCAGCTGATCTAAGCTCTTTTACATCCCCTGCATTGTCAAACAATGAATAGGTAAAAAATTAGTAGCATTCATAGTTGTAGAGAAGATCTAAACACATGTACACTATTAAATTTCAAAAAAAATATGGTGTCGCAACACAAAAATCAGAAGCCTTAATTCTCCATTAATCCATCTTCTTTTATCCTTACTCTCCATTAATCCATCTTCTTTATCTTTCTTATTTGCCATCACTCTTTCAGATCTATAATGCTCTTCTAAATATTAAAATTACAGATGTGACACTTTTCACAACAATCATGTTGATCTGGGAATGAACTCTTCCCCATATTATGTTCATTTCTGAATATCACATACAATAATAGGTACATGATCAAAGGATGTTGTATCATTATTTTGTTTGATTTAAGTTTAATTCATGGGAGTTTATGAAAATGTTGGCATTGAAGTGTCTTACTTAGTGTAAGGAATTACTAGTTTCTTTGAGAAAAATCAAAAGAATGGAGAGAAAGTGTTTTGTATTCTACCTATTGTTTTGTATTATAGGTTCTTACATCGAAATTTTTTCATATAAGTAGAGCGGTGATGAGAAGGAATAAGATGGTAGGATGAAGTTCAAAAGAATATATTTGAACACATTCCCTTTCGTCATTACTTAGAAATTTGATGTACATACTACATTAATCTAAATAAAGCTTTCATGAAGGCTATGTATCCACTGCATAAAATAGATATGCTAGTTGACGACACGTCAAGTTGCAAGGCACTCAACTTCGTCGATGCATATTTATGATACAACTAGATCCTAATTGATCAAGTTAAAGAACACATGGCCAACATAACAAAGGTTGATGGACAATGTCTTCGGAAAGCACATTAGGGACAACAACATGATCTATGCATGAAAACATTTGTACTGCAGGCTTCAAGACAAAACAACATTGTTTTTCTTCCCTAAGAACTTCATTCCATAGGAAAAATAAGATGTCAATATCCAAAGTGTAAGTCGGCCTGAATGTATGTATAATGTATGTACAACATTTGAGACATGACTCTTGCACTAATGGCTTGGATTTCACAATCAGAGACTTTGCCCTAGATGATCCCATCACTTTGTTGTTAAAATGGAGGAACTTACTCCCTCAACTCAAAGGATCACTTGCATGACTCTAATATCTTGGACCTTGTTAATCTTTGACGCCATTCAATGGATCAACTTATTTGAAACACCAAAATTGATGTAAGTATCGGAAAATGTCATATTTTAGTCCGTCTGAAGTAGACAAATTCTCTTAGCTTCTAGAAGCTCTTGTCAATTAGAGCTTTTTTAATAGATCGAGCAACAAACATTGCAAACATTTTAACATAGTTGAATTGCATCCATTGTTGAAAAGCAAATTTGAGAGACCAAGAACAACAAACTAGCATTTGCTCATCAAATCTCTTACAAACCCGAACCTTTGACTTGTGCTCACACAATTCGACCATGGTCTCAAAATTGTCACAATCTTATTTCCAATTCACTGAAAATAATAATTTCTTTTCGACTATCATTGATCTCAAAATTGTCCAGTTTTCCAGAATCCACATTATTGTTTCCAATTCACTTACGATAATTTCTTTGACTTTGTTAATACAATTACTAAAATTGTTCAGGTTTTCGGAATACACAATCTCATTTCCAATTCACGTAGGATAATTCTGACTAGTGTTCACACAATCTCATTTCAAAGTTGATCTTGAATCTTGATCTTTTAATTCATTTTTCAATTCATTTATGACTTATTATATAATTTGAAGTTGTGTAAATTGTTTGTTAAGCCCGATGTATTTGAGCTGACTTTCGGAATCAATTTTCACAACAAACAACTAGTCTTTGTCTTAGTGGCCTTGGTCAACCTAAGTTGAAGAAACCTAGCATTCATCACGCAAAATATACAAATTGGACAAGAACATAGTATAGTTTTTACATTAAAATTTTCCAACCAAAGAATCTAATTAACATAAAACATTTAATATAAATACACAGGAAGGGCAGGTTCAGTCATGATAGAAAAAACATCAGGTTTAACACCATATTCTAGATTCAATTATAAACATTCATCTGCAAAAACCTGAAAAGATTATACGGCGGATATAAGATACTGAATCATAGATCTAATTTGACGAAAGAGCAATTGATCAGATAATTGTAGTCTGATATTTAACGATCAACATTATAAATTCGGATCAGTATCATCATCACCTCAATAGCTCTTTCAAAATCGAAAATATACAGCAATTTTCATAGTGAAATGAAAAAACACAGCAAATAAAACGAAAAAAAAAATCATTCAAGAGAATAGAAATGGAAGGCTCAGAAGGATCCATTGGTAATTTTCTAATCATAAAGGAAAATTCTCAATTCCTTCATAAAATAGGTAGTTTTTCAACATCATCGCCTTCACAAAACTAAAATAAAGACAATTGATTGAAAGAATAAAAACAAGAGACCAAGAAAAAAATATAAAAGGCACAGAGGCTGTTACAAATTGCGACGACTCAACCCGATTGACACAGAGAGTGTGAGCTCTGATGTATAAATAGGTGTGGTAGAATTAGGTTTAGGGTTTGAGGTGCATATTAACCAGGATGGGCCTTTTAAAGCTAATTGGGCCACTATTTATTTTGTAAAGGGACTTCGTAGGCCCATCACTGAATTGTTTCAAATTTTTCATTGACAAAAAATACTAATTAATTCTCAAATCTTAGAGAATATTTATTTATAAAAAATTGGTGTAATACACGGGTGTGGTTATCATGCATAAGGAATCCTTATGCACCCTGCAACAGTCCCAGTCCATTAACCGGTAGCCCAACATAATTGCTTCCTTCACCCCCAAAGGAAACCAAATGCGGGACCAAACAAAACAAAACAAAACGAACCAAACGCGGAAACAAACTGAATCATCACCGTCGTTCATCATCATCACCACCGGAATCTTCAATCTCATCATCAACACAGTCGTTCATCATCATCACCGTCATTCACCATCATCATCACCGTACCAAAATCATCATCATCATCACCACTGTCATTCATCATCATCACCGTCAATCAAAATTGTATATGTTAGTTGGAAATGGTTTCAGAGTGTTGATTTGGTTTAATAACAGTCACAAATGTCCTTATTATAGTATGGTATAAAACTATGCCAAAATCATTTTGCTGTGGAAATGGTTTATATGAGCTGGACTCCAAAACCATTTTGCTGTGGAAATAGTTTTTGTGAGTTGTACTCCAAAACCATTAGATGTACTAAATAGCAGTGAATGAACCTAACTGCTTTAACAAACTCAATCCTATCGGTAACCGTCACCGGCCGAGTCCTGAATTGCATCCATTACCGCCGCTAACTAAATCTCTCGTCGTCGATTCTCATTCTCCATCGGCAGTGTCTTCTTCTTGAATAGTAAATTCATTTTCCAACAATTCATTTTTTGAGTTTTCAATACAAAGCCACCAAAATCACTAAGCTCAAACATTGTTTCGATCCATCACAAGTTACAGAAGCGTTTTTTAAGAACAAACACAACGTGAACCTTTGAATCCGAAATCGGTTCTGACGGTAACAAAGCCAAATCGGCATCACCAAGCTTCAACAACACAAGTTGGTTTTGAAGCCATCAACAGAACAATAGACTGAACCAAATCAAGATTAGCTAAACAGAACGGGTCGGAATGGAAGGAGAAAGCAGATCGAAGCCGTAGCATCATCAATCCAAGCCGTTTCCGGCACGCCGTTACGACGTGGCATCAGAGGCAGTGGTCCGGTGATGAAGAAATCAGAGACGTTTTCCAGCAGGGAGAAGAGTGTTTCTCCGGTGAGGAAAGAACCGTCACTGAGTCAGGACGAGTTGAAGCGTTTATTAACAAGTTCAACGCGGAGATGAGGTTGCAAAGACAAGAATCGTTGAGGCAGTAGGATTATTACACGTGTACACTAAATCAGATGGTTGTGAAGTGTTTATGCAGGGTGCATAAGGAAATGACTTATGCATGATAACTTTTGCCGTAATACACATTCATATGTTGTGTAATTTTGTTTATATATTTTTCTTCGCTTTTTTACTCTTCAGAGTATTTTCTATCAACAATTTTTTTAGGCTTAAATATGTCTTTAGTCCCTGCACTTTCATCAGATTTTGGCATTGGTCCCTACACTTTTTTTTGTTTGGAATTGGTCCCTGCACTTTGTAAAAATATTGGTATTGATCCCTCTATTAACTTTCTGTTAAAAAAAACACAAAACTATTGGTATTAGTCCCTGCACTTTGTAAAAATATTGGTATTAGTCTCTGCACTTTGTAAAAATATTGATATTGGTGCCACGTGGTGTGAAATGATTGGGCCACATGGCACTCCGTTAGTTTTGTGTTTTTTTTTTTTAACAGAAAGTTAACAGAGGGACCAATACCAATATTTTTACAAAGTACAGGGACCAATGCCAAACAAAAAAAAGTGCAGGGACCAATGCCAAAATCTGATGAAAGTGCAGGGACCAATGACACATTTAAACCATTTTTTTTATCTTTTCTATTAAATCTCAGTCTTTGTAGGTTACAAAAGTCCATGTGACATTTTTTTTTTCTACATACTCTTCATGAAAGACATGAAGTGTTTCTCCCATGTTTATGTTTTATTCATTTTTTATCATGTAATATTTATAATTGAAATAATATTAAAAATTGGGATTTAACATCTTTAAGATAAAAAATTCATTTAGTTAAAAAAGATAAAAAAAAAATACTCTTAAATTCCCCAAATCGAACAAGTTTTAAGGAGAACACCGGACGAATCTAATGTTTTAAAAATATATATACGATAATGGTCCTCAAAGTGATACAACTAGTCGACAATGATAAAAAAATACTTTAATCATATTTTATTTATTTTCTGATGTTCGTAATCTAAAAGAGAAAAGTAAATTCTTCTTCCAAAACTCTCATCCAAATATTATATCCTAAAGAACTTAAATATTATCATATTTAAAATGTTTTCACTTCTTGAAAAAATTAAAATTCATTTTTTAGAACGTGTATTACCTCGAATGGAGAAATATGATATTTGGTTTGATAGAAAAAAGGCATGTAAGGAACATAGAAAAAAATTGCTCGCAAATTAGGTGCTAAATCTTTTATAAACTCAATTTCAAAAGTGTGAGGCAATGTGACACTCATTTCATTAGCAACAATGGATTTAACACATCTTGACATTTTAATAAATAAATGGAAATTAGCTAAAGAAGTGGCCGTCCAAGCTAAATTATGAGTCACTTGTCTCATAATAAACTTAACGGGAGAGGTTTGAAATAGGAAAAGAAAGTAGTTTTGTTAAAGCTATCGACAACTCTTTGAGCCAAGTTCAAACGTCAAATTATTGATGGGCAACTCTTTAACCCATTTAAATGCATATAACAACCTAAAGCTTGTCCTTCATCAACATCGAGCAACGGTGAGATCAGTGGCGAAGCCCTTCATGGGCTCGGGTGGGCCGGCCCATCCAGAAAAATTAAAAAATCAACGATTATAGGTATATTTTGCGAGATTTTATGCAATTTTGTGTTGGTTTTATGTTTTCTTTGATCCAAATTCCTGCAAAGTGGTGTAGTGGCCACCTGGAAATTTAAATAATTCAATTATAGGTCTATTTTGCGAGATTTTATACAATTTTATGTCGGTTTTAGATTTTGATTGATCCAAATTCCCGCAAATTGGTGTAGTGGCCCACCCGAAAAATTTAAATAATTCAATTATAGGTCTAATTTGCGAGACTTTAAACAATTTTTCAATAGTTAATTTTAGTGGCCCACCCTGACATTTTTTTCTGGCTCCGCCACTGGGTGAGATCCACTCGGATTTGGCCAACACGTAACTACCTTGGTCATTCCGGATACACATTCCAATACCAACCAGGTTTCTTGCTCTATCAAATGAGGCATCAACATTACATTTGATGCATCCCAATTGTGGTTTGCGCCATCTGACATGAGAAGGCTGTTGCTGAACCAGCGTCATTCCCTTGCTTTCATGCGCATTTTTCCAACTAATTAATAGGTTCCTTACCCGTTCACAGATAGCCACACATAAAAGGTGCTCGTTTTGCCAAATAAGATCATTTATTTGCTTCCAAATTGACCGAAGCATGCAACTGAACACAGCTTGCTATTTTGTATTCAGCAATTGCAAAATGTTGAACATTATATCACTAATACCTTCGATGCCAATCAGCCCCTGAGATATTGAACTCCACAGTCCCATGTGTTGCCAGCATTGCCTACTATTTGAGCAATTGAAAAATAGGTGAATGCTGTCCTCTGTACCTGTATCACACAAAACACAGTTATATGGACAGTTAACACCACGATCATGGAGGCGCACCCTCGTAGGTAGACAATTCCAGCATACTCTCCAAAGGAAGTGTTGCGAATTCGTTGTGAAAACCACACCAATAAAACTTGATGCATGGAGCAAATTAATACCAAGTAATCAAATCAAGCGGGTAGCAAATAATTCAAACAAAAGTAAACAGCAAGAGATAAAAGGAAGAAGGAGAACGCAAGAATTTGTTTATCCAATTCGGTCTAATGATGACCTAGTCTGGGGAGAGAGCAACTCTCCGTTCCACTATAATGATATGAGTTTTTTTACAAAGAGATATTGAGTTACAAGAATCAGTCTTCAAACCTAATTCTGCCAAAGTCCCAGCCTCTTCCCGTGACCAAGAGACTCAATCCTAATAGTGCTTTGTTCAAGGTGAATCAAAACAATCATAACCCTAGTGTTGTTGCCAAGAAAAATTCTCTATAAACCCTAGTTTGTATGTTGGCTTCTAAACCTTGTTTTCTACACACTTTATCGTCTGATACAAGACTTATATTTATAGTGGAAAGTAACCCTTAAAATATGGAACAAATCTTCACTGAAAATACGTTTATGTTATTTCCTTGAGCGTACCATCGTGCCACGTTACGATTACATCGTGGCACGTTGCGATGCCATCGTGCCACGTTACAATTCCATTGTGGCACGAATTTTCTAGTGACTTGCTTCAGGATCTTGTTTCAACAATCGTGGCACGTTGTTTCTCCATCGTGGCACGTTTCTCTAGATTCCTGATTTTAAGTTAACTCTCACAGGAAGTGTTTTACTCTGGGAGGAATCTGCATTCTCCAAATTTGCTGCCAATTCCCAGCTCTGTGAAAATTTTGAGTTTTGATGATGTAAACTGAGGCGATATCCATTTCGCACCGAATATACACCGTTTTTCTCGTGATTCCAACTCAGTTTATAATGGTGGATAGATTCTAGATTCGGTGTTTTCAGGATTTTTGCTGCATCTTCGGCATTCACAAGACTCCAAATGAAACCAACATCCCATAATCTAGTATTCTCAATCATCAAATCTGCGACAGTGAGGTCTTCCAACTCATGATACAAATCAGTTGGCTTGCTAATAAAGCTCCCATCTCCCGGCCAGTTATGATCCCAAATAGACAAGTCATAAAGCGACTATTGTTTTTGAAGAAGCATAAACCGACTATTGTTATTTTTTTCTTATCTATGAACATTATCTGTTTTTTAGGTGAATTTCAAATTACAGGCTTTCTACTTCAGAAAAAAAAAATACAACTAAACCAAACATGATTTTTCTTCACCAACCAAACATCCATAGCTGAATCCTCGCGTGAAAGATGACGACGACGAAAATTATTCATAATTTCCAAATAACTCTGTGGGTTTAATGCTTCCAATCATTGTTGTTGTGGTTCATGCAAACTAGAATTTGGACCATCAATTCCAAAGAAATTGTGAACGGCTAAACATTCCTATATCATTATTCATGATAGACACATCAACATTGTTATCAAACAGTAACAAAATTTCTTTGTCGTTCTTTCTGAAACAATTGGCAGGTGAATGCTCTACCACCATCAACACTAGCCAGGTTTTTTTTTGGAGACAAAACTAGCAACATAAGATAAATCATTGTGTATTGGTATTGTGGATTAAACCAGAACCATGATTAGGACTAACAATACTACTAACAAAGCTTTTAATTAGATAAATCATTGTGACTAAGCTCTGGAAAAAAAATGTAAAAT
This sequence comes from Medicago truncatula, assembly GCF_003473485.1. Classification (NCBI taxonomy): domain Eukaryota; kingdom Viridiplantae; phylum Streptophyta; class Magnoliopsida; order Fabales; family Fabaceae; genus Medicago; species Medicago truncatula. The sequence continues at coordinate 51,162,261 of NC_053048.1, forward strand.
AACCAATATAAACAGCAACGAAAAAACAAAACAAGTAATTGTTATCATATCAAAATTTTCAAAGGTGTCCTAGTGTTTGGTACTCATTAAGCAAGTAGGATTAGATTCCAGAAATAGGATAATGAGTAGCAAGAGCTTCAACTTTCCTGCGCAAATCTGAAACCTTTTCTCCCAAAGGAAATTCAGGAGATGACACAAAGTTCGTAAAATCTTGAACCTTAGTTCCTAAGACCAAACATTTGGCTTCAAGACTTATCTGCACACCCTCATGAATTAAGTCAGCAATTAGTTCAAATTCTTTCTCCCCAAGTCCTCTTGTTGTCATTGCTGGTGTCCCGATGCGAATGCCTCCGGGAACTTGGGCACTCTTGTCACCTTTTGTAATCATGTCAGAAATAATCATAAAGATATAATTAACCTAGTTGGTACAAATGTTCTTTTTTATTTTTTAAAATAACATTCCTATAAATACTTTTCTACTTCTATTTCTTGATAAAATATTCTTAAATGATATGATGGCAATCCAAAGAAACATGATTCGTAGGAATGGAAAATGCCTCCACATGCCAAACACTCCCTAAATGATATGCAACAAGCTGCAAGTCACTCACCAGGCACTGAATTCTTGTTGAGGGTTATAGAAGCCATGCCAAGAATTTTCTCCCCCCGAGCACCATCAATACCCTAAAGAATATGATGTTGATTAATATGAAATACAGTCATGGTACTAAAAAGAACATACATCAATAAGCAAAATCTCATGTTCTGATACTAAACAATATGTTAGTAATTTACATAGCACCACAACTTTATGAGAAAGTTTTACACTCGCATCTTTTCTATAACAGACTCGGGAGGGGAAAACAAGAGGGAACTATCATTTTATTGACATGAAAAAACGTAAGAGCAAGAATCTTACAGATGGCCTCAGATCAACAAGAATCAGATGATTATTACTATCACCAGAAACCAGTTTATATTGATGCTCAATTAATCGGTTAGCAAAAGCTCTACAGTTAGCAACCACCTGCACCATCATAGGTTTAGGAATGTTATTGTTAGGAAGTGGTTTACACCCAGCTCTAATCAATGCTTTTTTTGAAGAAGCTAAACTAGTCCACCCAGGTTGGCACTAGAGAGAATAAAAAATGAGACCTAGAGGAGAAGCAGTAGCACACTCCAAGGTCCCAAACCAACACCACTAGGCCAACCCAAGTGAGTTAGCCCAAATTTAACGAATGCTGAAAAGCGACATTAATATATACCTGCTTTTAGTAATTCTTAAAGTCTGGAGACAGTATATCATTCAAGCAAACTGCTAGTCCTGCAATTGTGTGGTTATGTGGACCCCCCTGAATAATTTTACACTATATTAAATTCACAAACTAGGAAAATAAAGAAGATAAATGCATCTGACTCCATAGGTGCGCAGTATTCATGCACTTTCTCAATCCAAATTGTTAAAAAGGAAGTAACTAGAGTATATTCCAAATTTACCTGTCGACCAGGTAAAACAGCTTTGTTAATTGCAGACTCCAGGTCAATCCCGTGCACGGATTCTTTCTTGAAGAATATCATACCACCTCTAGGACCTATCAAAGACTGGAGGAAGTATTGCAAAAAGAGTACTAACTTAACAGCTTCAAGTAAATAGAATTATATTTTTACCCAAAAAATGCAAATTCTTTTCATTTTGAGTGCAAAAATACAAACTGAACACAAATATTTCAAAGCAAACCTTGTGGTGGTCACAATATCACTAAATTCAAAGGGATCAGCAAGCACGGATGCAGCAACAAGCCCACTTAAGAAAAGCACCTACTCCATCTGCAATCTGTCCTTGCACATAAGATTCAATTAACTTTTCGTGAAGATTAAAATCACATGGTACAGAGAAGCAGATAATGAGTATTAAAATTGTGGGATGGTCAAAACATACTTTTCTCATGCGAGCATAATCAATGTCTCGAGGATACGCACTAGCACCAGCAATAATGAGCTTTGGTCGAAAGATAGAAGCAGTTTTTGCTAGCATATGATAATCAATACGACCTGTTTTCAGTTCAAGGTGGGTGAAAAAGAAAAGAAGTTATTCCACAAGTAAACCAATATATCCGAAACAATCTTCATGACAAGAAAATACAAACACCTGTTAAATCATCAAGATGGTAAGGCATAGTTGTAAAATATTTTGAGGTGGATGATACTTTTCTTGTAGGAGTCATGTGTCCATGAGATAAATGTCCCCCATGAGCCAAATCCAAATACTGGTAACATATAATTAGACATTAGAACAACAATGTAATGGATTTCCACTTTGGAATTTGGAAAAACCAAACAACGTTAAGTGAGAGAAAGACAGTTTACCATTATTCGATCATGTGGTTCAAGAATTGCATCGTATACTGCAGAATTCGCCGGGGAACCAGATAACGGTTGAACATTTACACCCCACTTGTTACTATCCAGATGGATTGCAGCAAGTGCCCTCTCCTGACATAGTATTTCAATCTCATCAATGTTCACATTGCCACCATAATACCTTACATGTATAATGGGGGTTAAATTAATCAACAACGTTTCAAGTAAAATTATCATATTATTAGAGAAAAATCAAAGAAGAATTTACCTGTTACCCGGAGAACCTTCCGAGTACTTGTTTGTGCAGCATGAACCAAGTGCTTCCATCACAGCTCTAGATGTATAATTCTCTGAAGCCATAAATTTCAGGATCAACTTCACTCAAGCCATAATATAGGAAACTATTTCCATAACCTGATATTTGAAACATTACATGAGTCAATATACATTCCTAAAGGAAATATAATAATAATAATAAAAATATATTAATGGATGAAATAGAGTTACCTATATTTTGTGGAACAGAGTCATTAGATGATGGTTCATGATGAGATAATTTGCAAGGTTTAAAATTATTATGATTGAAATTAAAACGAAGTTGGGGTAAACTGCGACGAGTAGGAGGGAAATTTTATAAGTTAGTGGAAAAAGGTTGTTGCAAAGAAGCCATGATAGCAACTCCAGTACACGCCATCATATCATTGTAAGAAGAAACAGAGTTAGAAATAGAATAAAATCGTGAAGAGGGGTGAAACAAATACCCTGAGTTTTCGCGTAGAGATATAGCCGCCTTTTTTTTTTTTTTTTATTTTAAGCGGGGGACTTGGTAAACCCATCAACTGAATTCATCAAATTTTAATTTTGATTTTGATAACAATTAAAATAAAAGTGATTATGCCATAAAATAAGATCCGTTTGTTACAAATTAAAATAAAAATGATTTTAATTAAAAAATACAAACTTTGAGAAAATTATGGATTTAAGGAAATCACAGTGAATTTAATTAAGAACTATGTAAATAACACTTAAGAATTGCACCTAAGTTTTATCCTATTTTTTTACGTGGCTTTTTTCGTTGATAAAAAAATAAATAAATAACATTTTCACAAGAGAAGAAATAAATAGATGTACAATACACTCCATTGGAGAACAAAGATATAAAATTTGTATGAGAAATATGATAGGTGGTGTGATAAAAAATTATAAAAATAAAAGACATAAATACAAAATAAGGAACAAAGAAAGATTTCTCACTAAACTCAATTCCAAACTGAAGTATGAGTTTTTTCCAAATAGATTATTGTTTTTTCCTTTCTATTCAAGAGCATAATCTAAACATAGAAACCTTCCACACTACTTAGCCAATTCCTGCCTGTAATTAGAATCACAGGCTTTCAAATTTCCAACTTTGAAAAAAATTCAACTAAAATAAACATGATTTTTCTTCATCACTCAAACATCCCAAATTGATTTCTCCATTGCTGAATCCTCATGTGGAAGATGATGATGAAAATTATTCATAATTTCCAACCTCTGTTGACTCAATGCTTCCAATCTTTGTTGCTGCGGTTCATGCAAACTTGAGCTTGAACCACCAATTCCCAAGAAATCATGAACTGTTGCCACATCATTTCCATGTATCAAATTTGAACAGTTACTAACCTCTTGTCCAACATTCTTCATCAATCCATGATGGCTAAACATTCCAATATCATTATTCATTGTAGACACATTAGTATTGTTATCAAACAGTAATGAAATTTCTTGTTGTTCTTTTTGAAACAATTGGTTAGTAAATGCTCCTCCACCACTAACACCAGCCATGTTAGATAATTCATGCTGTAGTGGATTAAAGTGTTCATAAGAGGGTTGGTTTTGGTTATGATGCATCATGATGGAACCAGAAACATGATTAGGACTAACCATGCTACCAACAAAGCTTTTCTGCATCATGGAAGAGTTCCCACTATTGCTTGCAGTAGCACCCATTTGTGCTGCTTTTTGTAGTAAAGCGGTTGCCGACATTTGAGCCATGCCAGCAATTAGTCCTCCGTTTTTACTGTCATTGAAGTAATTGAAGCTGTTGGAATTGGAACTAAGTTGAAGGGTTGAAGAAGATGGAGGCAAGGTTTTTGGGCCACCAAAAAGTGCACCTGCACTAGTTGAGAACATGCCACCGCATGCATTGTTGGTTGATCTGAATGATGTTGGAGCATGTTCTTGAGATGGGGATCTTAGTGAGTTTTTAGGGTCATAGTCATTGTTTAATTCTGAGGAAGTGTTGGAAACAGGTTTTAGAGGCATGGTAGAAATAGGATCATGCATTTGGCTTTGCAAGTTTGGTGGCATGCCACTAGTTAATCCTTGGTTTACTCTGTTGTTTTCTTCAGTTAATGCATCACAGAATGCTCTGTGGGTTATAAAACTGTCTCTCCTGCGTTATACAGAAAAATAGGTTTTATATCATATGCAACAAGATAATTTTATAGTTGAAGCACTTCGTACTAGTAGTACTTTTGTATGAGACATTAAAATTTGATGAAGAACAAGTGGCTAAACTACACTTTTCTTCTCTTCAATTATTTTTTGATTTTAGTTTGGCCTCTTAAGTTTTTCTATTTTCATTTTGGTCCAATTAACTACAAAAGTTAGACACCTTGGACCCTAATTTTTCACTGTTACAATTTTGGCCCGTTAAATCACAAATGTTAAACACTTTAGTTTTTTCTGTCTGTTTTGTGTTTAAATCCATCAAATGTTTCTTATATTTCCTTCTTGCTGAGTTAGATGCATAATCACCAAAAAGTTAGACTAAAATTGAATAAAAAGAACTTAAAACCAAAGTGTATAACAACACCTGTGACAATAACTAACAGATCAAATATGCAACTTAGCCAGTAATCGTCGTTTGATTTGAGAAAATGTTTCTATTTTCAAGTCCATTAAATTCATTTTATTTCTTTTTTTCAAATATGAAATATTTTTACAAGAAAACAGACAAAAAATTAGGGGAGGATTTGAATGTGAGAGTAGTACCTAGAAAATATGGTTCCACAATCACATTTGTATTCCCTAGTACCACAAGTTTTCTGGTGAGCCTTCCAATCTGATTGAACAGCATATCTTTTAGAGCACTTGTCACATTTCCATTTCTTCTCACCATGTTTGCGGCTAAAATGTTTTTTGATTCCAGTAAGGTCACCTAATGCTCGAGATGGATTATGGTGAACGCATGATGGCTCAGGGCACACATACACCTTTTTCTTCACCTCTGCACTTGTTCTTTGCCTAAGTTTCCATGGAAGATTGTGACCTCTTCGGTGTAACTGAAGATTCTGGTCCCTCTGAAAACCCTTGTTACATATCTCACACACAAATCTATTTGTTGCCATTAATGTTGTTGGAGATAATGCAACCACTTCAGCAGTAGGATCTATTTCATAAAATACATCATCCATTAATAGGAGTGCTTTTGCATATACATGACAATGATATGCTCGTAACTTATAAAATAAAGGATTATACATAGCATTTCTAAAAAAAGGAAAAATTTAGGTTAATTAAATACTTCACAAGAGTAAGGGAATTTTGAGTTATCACTACTTAAAGATGAAGGTCTTTTCGGGTACGCTTAAATTGACTTATTTGAACTTATATACTGACATAAGTACTTGTGAGATTATTTGAGAGAGCTTATGAAAACAATTTTTTTATGACATGTCCATAAGATGTTTTCAGCTTATTTCCATAAGCTTTTCAAGATAGTTTATGAAAACAACTTATAGCTTATATGGAAACAGTTTTACTTTATTCTATCTTTTGTTATTCTATAAATGCCTAAGTAAGCTGTTCATCCAAACATGGCTATTGTTTAAGCTTGCAAATTCATCACGGCCAAGAGTTTGACCATTAGAGAAACTATATAAAATTATCATTTCAATGCAAAATTTAACTTTTCAAAAGCATTTAGAGTTCCTCTCAAAAAAAGCATTTAGAGTTTTCTAGCTAGTTTTGTAGTTTGTATAATAATTTAATAACCATCAATGAAGTGTTGATTAGTCGAAAGGTTTTTCTTTTTCCATATTGAAAGTAATTCAATATCGAAAAGAAAAAAAAACTATGTGCTGCAATAAAAATTGAAGTTAGGAGTATAGTAGAATATTTGCCTGGAGTTCCAGGAAGGTTTCTTTTCTTCTTATTTTGCTGTTGATTAGTGGAACCATTGCTATTGCATGCACCAGATGGACCTGAACTTGAGTCATTGAGATTATTTTGTACCTCTTGCTGCTTACTAACTTCTTCTCCATTGTTTCCTGAGGAGAAGCTTCCTTCATCACCTGAAATATTTGACATTTCAATACAAATAAATTGAAGTAAATAGAAGCTTCTATGTGTCAAATATGATATTTTCTGGTGGACCACACAAAAAGCTATGATTGATGCTTGGTTATTACTGAGGAAGACAAAAAAAAAAAAATAATAATCAAGGAGTTGTCTTTGGTTTCTGTTGAGGAATTAGAAAGATATGGCTGCCATATGGTACCAATATTGGAAGCAGGTCTTCTTTGGCTTTATATAATTATATATAATGCTCATATGAAGACAACTAGTATGTATAGGTAACTGCCCCTAACTTTTTGGTATATATTTTTAAAATATCCTAAACAACAATTTATGAATTCCCCTTTTCCATTGATAAAAAATTTATTGTCAAAAGAGTTTGTTTGTTTTGTTAAAAATATTTTATAGGAGTGTTTTTTTTTTCTTGGACAAAATATAGGAATTAGTCTTATTCAAACTTCTCTTCATATTTTTTCTTTCTCATAATTTTTAACATAATTGAACGAGATTAAACTTTAGTAATGCAGACAAATTATGATATGTACTACAACTTTTTGAAAAAGTTCCAGGTTACTGATGTACTATAGTTTTGTTTTATTTTTTTGAATAAATATTAGTATTATAGTGTTGGAGTGAGTAAGTCATATATGCATTAGAGATGATCAAGGGAGCTTTATTTTAGCCAGAACGGAATGGATCTCCCTCTTATTTGATGTTGACACAGCATTGAAATGGATGAGAGACCTCCAACCGTAGAATATGGACTTTGAGGTGGACTCGAAAATGGTTGTGGACAACATCTATGGAAGAAGAAATATCATTTCAGATTTTGGGGCTTTCATCGTCAAGTGTCGATGTTTATTAGCTACAAATCTTGTAACCATTCATGTTAGATTTTAGGATACAAACCAATGAAGTTGTCCATAGTTTAGCTAGTTTCTATATCTTTATCAACATTTTGACGTGTATCATAACATTTTTTTTTGGTACAATGTACCAAAACTATCATTCCAAATAAAATGCATTAAACTTGTTTATGTGAATAAAATTATATAAATACACGCCACTTATCATCGTAGTAGATTCACTTGGTTGAAAATTTGTTCTTCAACCTTGTGGATCTAAATTCGATACTCTGGCGTTTCTAAATTTGATGACATGAATTAAACATTTATTAAAAAAAAAAAATCCATTCCTTAGTTTTGGATTATTATTAGTATATAGACACCTTAAATTTCTTTTAAGAATTGGAGAATCTCTACTCTGTCTTGGGCTGATAACTAGTACTAATCCGTGCCCTCATCGTCACTAATTATCTGACTCAATTTGTTAGGTAGAGGTCAGACATTGATATCTTGCATTCCCATTACAGACATGTTTAATTTCTACTTTCTCCTCTTTTAGGAGGAACATAAATAAAGACTCAATTCTTAGCTTTGTGAATTCTATCAGGAAGTTTGTTTCATTAATTTTTGGTTCCCGAAATAAGTACTTAAATTTGGCCACCAGCTTGTGTTCAACTTACTCAAATTTGTTTATATAGCCATAGCTTTATGTTAGTATGAATAAACTCAAATTTATTTGTACCGATTAAGAGAAAATCAATATCGTCATGAGTCGAATTCTCCATGTCTCATTTGAAACATACCATTGAAGGAACTTCACATAGAAAATGACAAATTAGTAGCAACTAATTAATAAATAATAACATAAAAGAGTGTTGCTGCCGAGTTAACCAAGATTTAAGCTCACTATGAGAGCAATGACAAAAACTAGGAGCATCCTATGGCCTCCTCAATATTCTGTTGTTTAAATTATTATGACATTAGAAGACAAAAACATAATTTATTAGTAGTCGATCTTCTCAAGTTAAACTCAAATTTGAGCAAAAGAATACTTTCTTTCTCAATCTTCTTCGAAGTGGAACAACTGTAAAACCATCCTTGATGATGAGCTAAAACACGAGTGGTTAGTATCCCATCGACTAAGAAAGCTAAATATATTAGATAAATAACACATTCCTAATGCCTTAATATTTAGGATATGAACATCGTGTCTCTCTTGTGGTCCTTGATTATTGGGCTCATTGTTGCCATGCATCCAGGACTCACCAACATCTACTATGTGCAATTCAATAGAATATAAAAGTGTGTAAAGGTCTTTCAAGTCATATTCCACGTAGTCTTTAATATTTTTAGAGAAGGAGTCGACTTATTTAGAAATAATTAAGTTCACATTAATCCACTTACTAACTCACAAATCAAACCATTGAAGTAAAAGTTCTTATTGGTAGATAAACTCTATACAATTCTTTATAAAATTTTAAAATTGTTTGATACTTCATCTAATAACTTAAAGTGAAAGTATAATATTTTTTTGAAATACAAGTAATTAAATGTCAATTATTCGACATAGCTACAATTGTTGGATTTTTATAAAACTTGTGAGTCGATTTACTATATGTTAGAGTTTACTCGTGGAGTAATTGTATGAAGTAATCGTAATTCTAAAAAATAAAATAAAAAATCTCGATAAAAAAATTCATTCTTTCTTCTCTTTCAAGAAAAATTATAAACAAGAAGAAAACAGAAACTGGAATATTATCAAACATGAAGAAAGTTTCAAATTTTGAGTCAATTAAAAATGTGTATTTCCTTCCCATTGGATATGTTTCTTTTCATATATCGAACTACTAGTAAAATCGAAGAAAACGACATCGTAGAAATTATCGCTATAGAGATCGATACATTTGATGAAACTTGCATTTGGTAAAATTTGCATACTTAATTACAAAATAATAAGGACAGAAGCTTGCCAACATTTTATATAGTTATCTTATAAAAAAAAAGATTTACATTGTTACATCCCGCACATTTTTTTATTAAATTATGGTAATTAAGCCCAATAAACATAGCACGAAATTTGGGTTTCTAATTTTTCAGAATTATTAGTTGATATTGTTGCTAGGTGACAAAGAGAAAGGAGCCATATAGATAAGACCAGCGTAGGGGACAAGAGGCATGTTTATAGTTTTCTGACAGTTTGTTTATACTTTACCAAGAATAGGAAACATAAAAGTAATATACTGTAGTATATTGTTCCTTGATATGGACGTGTTTTAATAAGGTAAATGATTATAAAATAAATTATTTTAAAGTATTTTTGTCGTAATCAAGCTTCAAGCCTGCATGAATATTTATTTATACTTGTTAGGAGATTGATGTTACAAATATGATTCTATAATATGAACTTATCGTTAATGTTATACAATTGATTTGCATTTAATAATTAATTAATGAGCAGGTAGATATCGAAACTGCGCCCAGAGATGCATCACTTGAATTGAAGATAAATTGTGATGGCGCATTGAATTGATGTTAGAAATGAATTATGACTTGTCGTAGCTAGAGATAGCACATTATAGTCCATTCGTTAGGATGTATTCCTGCGTCTTTAATTATAAACATTCTTTTAAAAAAAAAAATAGTTTTTCCTTTAAATATAAATTCTTATACAAGTTATTAGATGCATTTATTAATTATTTTTTCTTAAACATATATAAATAAAGAATAATTTAATAATATTCATTCACAAAATAGACACATAATTACACTAACAACTTTTCTTAAAAAAATGTGTAGAAAAACAAATAGAGCTTAGTACATCAATAGTATATATATATAAAGTAAGGTTTTTTTATGTCACGTGTCACTTTCACGTTTATTCACAATATTTTTCTATTTTTTAAAATTAATATTTGAATTGACATAAATATCTCAACAATCTTTTGATCTTATCTATTAAATATTTTACTTAATTTTTTTATTGAATTCCTAATATTTTATGTAACAGAGATATCTTAAAAGAAATAAACAAATTCCTAAAAGTTAATTTTATTCTATATGTGTTAATATTTTTACTAAATCCAGTTAATTTTATCTGTATGTGCATCTATAAATTTACGAGTATTTATAATATGGTATATTTTATTATATTTGTGTGTATTTATTAAGATATTCATCTTATACCAATCCGTGATAAATTTTATTTGCGGATATCATACATATAATTTTTTTATCTTCTTGAATATGTCTAATCCGGACAACACCAGATAAATACACTAGTATAAGGATAAAGGGAGCAATGTGTTGAGAGTGAGTGAAAGTCTGATATTAAATAAAAGAGTTGAGAATAACATATAAATGAGAGGATCTATAAAACCTATTTTTTTAATATTTTAGACGAAATGTGATGTTGATTCCAGCTTGTGCAATTGTTTTTAGGTTAGTATGACAATTTAACTCCCCCAATATACCTTTGTATGAAACCATAAAATTTTCATAATAATGGATTTTAATTATATTTTGAAAATAGAGAAAGATTGTGAGAAGATTTTTCAAAAAATATATTTAAAAGGTTGCAACGGTTGAATACATATAAATTTGTATGCTTACCACATGTTTATAAATGACCAAGTGGATAGCCTTCCTTGTATGATTGGCTGTCTATGATTCAAGTCATGTATTATGCGGTTTGTACTCCTTGAATGTAAGAAAAAAAAAACCATATATATTAAGAAAGTGAATTGCATTTAAGTAATTATAAAAAACACCATCTTTCTAATTTTTTCCTTGTCTTGAATCATTTTCTAGGTAGTAATTAGTAAATGAGTGGAAAATCTTTGAAAAGTGTTAAACAAGGGAATGTAAAATAAATTTGATAAAGTTAATGAGGGTAAAATTGGAATAGTGATATTTAATAGGATGGCTTTAGTATACTTTTGCTTACATTTGACACCACAAATTTTTTTATTTTATTTCTTACATTTGAGACCGGAGGAAGTATATTCTATCCGTTAATTAATTTTAAATGACTAAAAACAAATTATGTGAAATGGTGTCATGGCTCAAGATCTAACACATATGTCATCACCCTTGGGGGAGAGGCGCAACACTTAACCATTGAACAAACACAACCATTTAGTAACTGGTATCAGCGTCGATTTTATAATTTTTGGAGCGTCGATTTTATAATTTTTGGTGAGTTGGACGAGTCAATAAAACTGTGTTTATTTGAATATCTTTCTTTTTACATTTTTAGTTGTAAAAGATTCTTTCATAATCAGAATTTATATTTTCAATATAATTGACAAAACAAGTTAAAAAGAAATATATCTATGCAATAGTTACTGGTAATTAAAATTAATAATTTTGATGCCCTTAAAAGAATGAGTAAATAGGCAAATTACCTCACCGAAATTGTAAGTTTCGTCAATTATTCTCCTAACATTAACAAAACTTCAATTACCTCCTGAAATTGCATAACGTTAATCAATTTACCCTCTCCTTTAAATTCTTCTGTTAGTCAACATAACATGACATTTGACTGTCTACGTGACACTGTCACGTGTCTGATGTGTCATGCCACGTCACATGTTGTAATTTTTTAAAATTATTTTTTGAAAAAATAATCTGGATTTTCTTTGCGGTTATGAGCAAATATCCCCTTGAAGTTTTGCACTTATGTGCAAAATGCTTCATGAACTTGAAAATTTATATATATTTTTTCTTATCATTGACTCAAAAGATATTATAGGCAAACAATTTCTGATATATGCAGTTGAAACTAGGTAAATAATATCATGCCATTGTTTATCATTCTGTGAAATATTTGATAGGATTTATCATAACTAGATATTCCAATGAAGGATTTATCATAACCTAGGAATTTGAGTTGATAGGCCATTGTTTAAATTTCTGTGAAATAGTTAAACAAGTTCAACTTTATTTGTATGTTTTAGTATAATCTTTTTTTTTTTTTAGGATTAATTAAGTTTTTAATCCCTATAAATATTCACAGTTTTGTTTTTAGTCCTTATAAAATAAAATCACATTTTTTAGTCCCTATAAAAATTTTCATCAACATTTTTAGTCCCTATAAAAAAATTCATCAACATTTTTAGTCCCTGTAAAATTTTTACATCAACATTTTTGGTCCCTAAAATGCTTAAGAAAAATGTCACATGGACTAAAAAGTGTGATTTTATTTTGTAGGGACTAAAAACAAAACTGTGAATATTTATAGAGACTAAAAACTTAATTAAACTTTTTTTTATAGAGGGTGTTTAAGTATCGTCTTATAGGGACTATTTGTCTTTGTACCATTAATATTGAGAGCAATCAAGTTTATTGTTATCTTTTCTTCATGCTCGATTCATAGGTTATGTATGGATGAAGCATCACTTTGCATATGTTACAATGAAAACTGCTGAGGATGCAAATGCATTTGTTTAGAAACACAATAGCATTGTAAATTCCCTTGCTAATTAATGTTCATTCAACAATTTAGATTTGTTAGAGGACTAATGAACTTCATGTTTTTACGACATCATATCAATTACCACTTCTGACGTGGCATGATACGTCAGACATGTGGCAGTGCCACGTAGACAGTCAAATGCCACATTATATTGACTAACAGAGAAATTTGACGAATGGGATAAATTGATTAACGTTATATAATTTTAGGGGATAATTTGAGTTTTGTTAATGTGAGGGGGATAATTGACGAAACTTACAATTTCGGGAGAATAATTGTCTATTTACTCCTAAAATAATGGTGTCTTAGGTTGCCGCTCCTCCCGTCCACCCTCATGGCGACCCCTGATTGATATTATAGTGTACGTTAATGGTTCAACTTTAATACTGCAGAAACTCTGAAGAACTGCTTCCTTTCACTATAGTGCATGGGTTTATCAACAAATAAAAATATTTTGTGAGAAGAATCAATAAACTAAATTATTGTTTACATGGTCCAAAATTCCAACAAAATTATTTTTAAATCATTTCTTCTTTGCTCTAGCACACAAGATTAATCAAGTAAACTTAATTATATAAACTATCATTGGTCATACACTTGATTTGAGTGTACAACTCATTTCAAGGTTTCCAAACTATCATTAGTCCAGACAACAAAGGAGAGAGATGAGTGAGAGTGTAGAGAGAGAAACAGAGGGGGGGATAGGGCCCACTTGGACAAAAGAGAGGTGAGTTGGTGGAGGTCAAGGGCTTCAACGGCAAGGCAAAGAGGTGGTGAAGGGGTCATCTCCATCTGCGAGACTTTCAGATCGGGACTCCATCTCTTTTTTCTTCACCAAATTTCCAGAAGATGCTAAGCATTCTGAACTCTGGAAACTCTTTGCAAAGTTTGGGTATGTTGGTAAGGTCTTCCTTGCTAAGAAATTGGACAAGTGGGGGAGGAAATTTGGATTTGTAAAATATAAGGAGGTTATTTACATGGAAGATTTGGCTACACGTTTGGAGCATGTTTGGTTTGATAATGTCAGATTGAAGGTGAACTTGGCCCGGTTCGGAAGGGAGGAAAGGTCGCTGGTGGCAGTGCAATACGGGGAGGAGCGTTCTGGCGGAGGCGCTGCACTTGTTATTCCAGGAGTCTCTTTCAAAGCTGCAATGACAAAGGTGAGCGGTGCTGCTCAAACAGGAGGTGTGGAGTCTGCTTGTTTGCAGGTTAATCCAAGTGAAGATATGCTCAGGCTGCTGGAAGCTGGTTATGTTGGAGAGTTGAGATGTATAGAAGATTTCATTCAAGTGCAGCAAAGGTTTGTTATGGAGGGTACTGGTGGAGTCAAGATTATGGGTATGGGGGATTCACTAGTGCTTCTTCTGGAATCGGTGTCCGGCGCGGTGGGGAGGGCGGCGAAATCCCATGAAATGTGGTGGTGGGGTATGTTCAAATCAGTTAAGAAATGGTCCCCTCAATGTGTTGCTGTGAAAAGAAGGATTTGGTTGAAAGTTTTTGGTATCCCATTGCATGTGTGGGACGAAGAGCTGTTCAAGACCATAGGGGCTTTTTTGGGTGAGTTTTTAGATTTTGATGAGGACACCATAGGGAGGCGGAGGCTGGATTTGGCCAGAATTCTTGTTAGAACTCCTAAGAGAGGTTTTATTGATGAAGAAATCCAGATAAGGGTGATGGGAGCGATTTTCAAACTTTAGGTAGTGGAGGAGGTTGGTGGTGGTGGAGGGGGGGCAGACGGTGGTGCATGGGGAAGAGGATGATGGACGGTCAGTGGGGTCCAAGGAGGTGATGGCAGATGGGAGAGAGAGATTTTTTCTGAGGATGGTGAGGAAACCCCTAGGTCGTACAATTCTGTACACCTAGGTAAGGAGGTTGTGGGGCATGTAGAGAGGGTCTCTATTGAACAAAAGGAAGGTAATAGTGATAACTTTTTGTTTGGTCAGAATAAAAGGGAGCTTTTGGAGGAAGTAAGTTTGAATAGTCATGATGGACAAGTGCCTGCGGTGCAGAACACCTTTCTGGTGGAGTGTAGCGATGTGCCTTTTGATGTGGATAAGGACATTTGTAATGGTCAGCTAGAGAGGAGACAACTGATGACTCACGTGGGTCCACTTTCTCCAAACTTGGTGGATTTTCCACCTTTAAGGAAGGCACTATCTAGTGGGCATGTGCCTGTTCTATTGTTGAGAACTTCTTCTTCTATGTCCATGGGGAATAAAAACACCACGCCTGGGCCTTGTGTTGCAGCTGTTAGTGACTCTGTACTAATTACTAATAAGGTGTACTCTACTCACAAAGGGATCCAATTAGCAAATAGTCATATTAGATTCAAGGATGATTCCGAGTGTTCGGATTTTAAGTGACTCTATAGAAGATTATACGAATGAAGAACAGAGGACATTGAAGATAAAAAAGAAATTGAGACTTGAGAAGCAGTCTAGAGGGCCAAAAGGAAGGAATGGAGCTTTGCCAATTTCGGTTTCCACTCCTCCTTCGGGTATTGATTTGATGACTCATGATCAATTTGAGGTGGTGCCAGAGACTCAAGTCGATGATGTGAATGTGGAAGTTTTGGCGGAGTCAAAACTTGAAGCTATCAAAAAACAGGTAGGTTTTTCTTTCTCTCCTAAAATTGGCAATTTGGTTGATAAGGAGTATATCAAGGTGGATCCATGATTGTGTCGACCATCAATATTAGAGGAATTGAGGGAGGGGTGAAGAAGAGGCGGATTAGGGAGTTGATAAGACAAAATAAGGTAGACTTTTTAGCAATTCAAAAAACAAAACTAGAGGACATTTCTTCGGCTCTTTGTTACAATCTTTGGGGTAGTGATGATTGTCAATGGTATTTTCATCCGTCGGAAGGGAATAGTGGAGGAATTCTCTCCTTATGGAGGAAATCTTATGCTAATGAGGTTTCTTGCTTCGGAGGAGATGGTTATGTTGGTGTGTGTTTTGAATGGGGGGTGCTTAGGCATAAGTGTATTGTCATCAATGTTTATGTGAAGTGTGATTCTATGTCCAAACGAAGGTTGTGGGAGGCCATCTTGGAGGAACGTTGCCAAAGAGGGAATGGTGCATGGTGTGTTCTTGGAGACTTTAATGTGGTGGCTAATAGTGATGAGCGTTGTGGTATTCATGTTGAATCATCCTCGAGCCAAGTGGTAGATATGAATTGGTTTAATAGGTTTGTGACGGATATGGAGGTGGAAGACCTAAATGTTGTGGGCCGTCAGTTTACTTGGTTCCATCCTAATGGGGTATCTATGAGTAGAATTGATCGAGTTCTAATTTCGGAGGAGTGGATGAATGTGTGGGGAGAAGCCACTTTATGGGTGCTTCCTAGAGACGTTTTCGATCATTGTCTGTTGGTATTGAGGGGTGATGGATGGGATTGGGGGCCGAAACCTTTTCGCTTTAATAATTTTTGGCTTACTAATTATAGTTTTAAAGGGGTGGTGGAGGAGGAAAGGTGTGTATGGGTGGATGAGTTTTGTGTTGAAATCAAAGCTCAAGAATCTTAAGTCTCGACTTAGAGAGTGGAATAGAGAGGAATACGGCGGTATGGAGGAAAGAGTAGAGGTTGGTGGGTGATATAAAGGAGTTGGATGAGAAGGGAGAGGAGGTGGGGTTAGCGGAGGAAGAGATCGCTAGTAGGAAAGCTAAATTTTGTGATCTTTGCAAGATTCTTAGAGCTAGGGATGTCTCGATTATTCAACGCTCTAGAGCTAGATGAATAAAGGAAGGGGATGCAAATTCTAAGTATTTTCATTCGTGCATCAAGAGACGATCTAGTTCAAACTCCATGAAGGCTTTGAAGGTAGGAGATGGATGGGCGGTTTCACCTTTTGATGTTCGGAAAGCGGTGGTGGATTATTTCATGATTCATGTTTCTTCTCTTTTGTGTGATAGGCCAAAGTTGGATGGGGTACCGTTTCCATCTCTATCCGAGGATGAGAATTTGCGTTTGATTGCTCCTTTTTCCTTATTGGAAATAGAGGCGGTGGTTAAAGATAGCGATGGGGATAAAAGCCCGGGACCGGATGGTTTTAATTTTGCTTTTATTAAGGATTTTTTGGTACTTGATTAAAGATGAAGTTAGAATTATGTTTGATCAATTTCATGCAAATGGGGCTTTGCCAATAGGAATGTTGGCTTTCTTTGTTACTTTGATTCCAAAGGTTTCCTCTCTGTTGGAGCTTAAAGACAATAGGCCTATATCGTTGTTAGGTTGTCTTTATAAATTGCTTGCGAAGGTTTTAGCTAGAAGAATGGGGTTATGACATCTATTATATCAACTAATCAATCGGGGTTTCTCAAAGGAAGAAACTTGGTTGATGGAGTCATGATGATTAATGAATAGGTGGACTATGCCAAAAAGGTGAAAAAACAATGTTTGATTCTTAAGGTTGATTTTGAAAAGGCATGTGATTCGGTGGATTGGGGTTTCTTGGTGTACATGTTGGTTAGAATGGGGTTTAGTGATAAATGGGTGAATTGGATGAAAGCTTGCGTGTGTGGAGGGAGTATGTCTATTCTTGTGAATGGAAGTCCAATGGAGGAGATTAATATCCAAAGGGGCCTTAAACAAGGGGATCCTTTGGCTCCTTTTTTGTTTTTGGTGGTTGCAGAGGGTTTTAGTGGGTTGATGAGGAATGCGATTAATATTAATTTGTATGAGGGCTTTCGTTTTACCGGTAGTGAGGTGGAGGTTTCTCATCTACAATATGCGGATGACACTCTTTGTATTGGTACACCGCCGGTGGAGAACTTGTGGACTCTTAAAGTTTTGCTTCAAGGATTTGAGTCGGCCTCCGGTTTGAAGATTAATTTTGCGAAGAGTTGTTTGATTGGGGTTAATGTTCAAACCAATTTTATGGACATGGCGAGTAGTTTTCTTCATTGTTCTCAAGGTTCTCTTCCTTTTAGATACTTGGGACTTCTAGTTGGTGCTAACCATAGGAGTAGCGCTATTTGGCAACCTTTGGTAGATCTTTTAGATCGGAGATTAAATTCATGGGGTCACAAATATATTAGTTTCGTGGGTAGAATAGTACTTATTAATTCGGTGCTTAATTCTATTCTTATTTACTATTTATCTTTTACGAAGATGCCAGTGGTGGTGTGGAAAAAGATTGTTAGATTGCAAAGAGAGTTCTTGTGGGGTGGAGTTGGAGGTGGGAAGAAGATTAGTTGGGTAAAGTGGAAGTCCGTTTGCCAAACAAAAGATAATGGTGGTTTGGGAGTGAGATATTAGGGTTGTTAATGTTAGTCTCTTAGCAAAATGGAGATGGAGATTGTTGGTAGGGAGGAATGCTCTTTGGAAGGAGGTGTTGAAAGCTAAATACGGTGACAACATTTGTAGTAAGGTGGAGGGAGCTTCTTATTTGTGGCCTAGATTCACGTCGTCTTGGTGGAATGATATTGTTAATCTAGAGGGATTTTATGGGAATTCGTGGTTCAATTTGGAAGTGGTTAGATGTGTGGTAAATGGTACTACAACGAGTTTTTGGAATGACATTTGGAGAGGTAATTCACCTCTTCAAGTTAAATATCCGCGGCTTTTCTCTATCTCAAGCCAAAAAGAGGATAGTGTTGGGATGGTGGGGGAAGTCCTTGAGTCCGGAGTGGAGTGGAATTTTGTTTGGAGGAGAAGATTATTTGTGTGGGAGGGGCAATTGGTGGATGATCTTAGAGATGATCTTAGGGGATTTCGGTTTGTTGACGGGGAAGATGGTTGGAGGTGGAAGTTGGAGGAGGATGGGTGCTTCTCGGTAAAATCCGCTTATGAGAAGTTGGTAAGTTTGGTGTTGATAGAAGATTTATGGAGGGAAGAGGAGAAACTAGTGTTTTCACAAGTGTGGAAAAGCCCGACACCTTTGAAAGTGGTCGCGTTCTCTTGGAAGTTGTTGCTTGATCGTCTTCCAACAAAGGTAAATCTTCATGTGAGGAATGTCCTTCCTTTGGAGGCCTCGATGGTTTGTGTGTTGTGTGATAATGGAGTGGAAACATCGAATCACCTTTTCCTTCATTGCTCGGTGGCTTCAAGGGTTTGGAGGGAAGTAATGAATTGGTTGGAGTATAACTTTTTAACTCGACCGAATCTTTTTAATCACTGCCTATGTTGGATCGCTTGGGAGAGGAATAAAAAGATTCGGCGTGGTCTTTGGCTCATTTGGCATGCCACTCTTTGGTCCCTTTGGAGAGCTCGGAATAACCGGATTTTTAATGATCAAGTATCGAATGTGGAGGATATCGTGGAGGACAGGGGCGGTTCTAAGGCCCGGCGACCCCGGGCACTCGCCCGGGCTCCGGGCCAAATTTTTTGCAATTTCTTGTGTAAATTTCTATGAATTTCTTATATAAACCCCTATAAATTGGGCAATTTCTTTACATTTTTTATTATTTGCTTGCAATTTCTTATGTACGCCCTATAAATGTGTTGCAAATTTTTTTTTGCCCGGACTTTAGAATATTCCTGGCTCCGCCACTGGTGGAGGACGTCAAGGTGTTATCTTGGCGTTGGTCGTTCAATAGGATCAAAATTCCGGTTTGTTTGTTTTATGAGTGGTGTTGGAATCCTAAGGAATGCCTCAAGCGTGAATTTTTTGGTTAGCTTTTTATTAGTGGGTTGTGGTTCTGCTAGCTGCTGGTTTTTTGGGGTTTGGTCCTGCAGGTTGCTTGCTGTTTCAGTGATGCACAGGGGTGTAAGTATTGGAGTTTTTCTTGATATATGCTGAATTAGCAGTTATGCTTCCCTTGCATTTTCTGCTTTTCGGTTGCCTGCTGTACTGTTTGGTGTTGTTGGTTTTGGCAGTGTGCAGCTTCTCACATCCTTTTATGTTTTGGGTTTAGGTTCCATTTATATACCGGGCTATCTTTTGGTTGGTGTTTCACATATATTCAGTACCTTGTAATTCTTCCTTTCTTGCTCAGTGTGTCTTACGCCGACTAGATTTAATAATATTGGTTGATTCAAAAAAAAAAAAAAAGTTTTCAAATTATCTTGAAAGAGATTCACAATTATTCTTATTGTACTCAATTTGCATGAATTGATTGAACGAATCAAACTTAAAATTTAGTATATTTACACACACTTTAAAATTTATTTGTGTCGTCGTCATCATCTTCTTCATGTTTAAGTACATGCACCGTTCTCCAAGTCAATATCTCACTATCTTTAAGGTTCAAATTATTTGTAAAAGAGATGGGCTAATTGTTTACGTATTACTAGACGTTTTCATTTCAAGATTATTTCTTATACATAAGGAAGACAACTTAGTTGGGTTGTCTCATACATCCCTAATTATGCTTTAAAATATACTTTCAATTATGCTTAAAAATATAATAAAAATTTTCAAGATAAAACTAATAAATGAAATGGTTGATTAACCACCACCAAAAAATTCAATTTTCATAAATAACCATCGATATATATATATATATTGTCAAGTAGGTTAGTGGCAGATTCACACACATTATGTGTGGAGAAGTGGGGGAATTCAAGGTTCGAATCCCGATCTTTGCATAAATTATCCCTGGTAGCTACCAACTGAGCTGCACTTACGAGACTTTTTTTGCGGTTAGTTGGTTTATATCTTATATAAGTAAAAGTATCGTGATTTTATTTTGTTTATTAATTACGTTTGACATATTATTTTTAAAAGTTAATTTCATTTTTGTTTTTATATTTGACCCTCTAAAATAAAATTATGGTAGCTCTGCTGCTAATTGTGAGTTAGGCATAGATGTGAGGATGATTTTATGATAAATATTCATCCTCAATTATGGGATCTTCATCCTTAGCCACTAACAATTGGGCAACTTTAAGCTATAGTATACTAAGAACAATCATAGTATTAAAATTGGATATCATATCTAGGCTCAAAACCTTACGTCATTGAGTTTATATGTTCTCTCACTATATGTTGTTTAACTTCAACTATTTCATTTAATGTAGGACTTTAACTTATATTTGACACATCATAATACATTCATTCTTTAAAGTGGGTTCATATGATCATTTATCCTCTCATTTTCTTTCACTAGGTTGTTTCGTTTTTATAACCTATCAAATTCAGTGTAATAATGCAATATTTGTATATCAACAACATAAATCTTCGACATATCTTTCAACCAAACAAATTTCTTTTTATTAATAAATTTAAAATTCAGAATTCAAACCTCAACTTTTACATAATACAATATCCTTACCACACTTACTTAATCTCACGGAAACAACAAGCTTTATTTTAAGTAACCTCTAGTGGAATGTTGCTTAACATCATAGATTAAAAAATTATTTATATATCACATCACATAAATTAATAAAAGTAATAAATTAATGGAAAGAGCTTCACCAAAAAAAAAAAAAACACCCACAAATGGCTTTGTGTGGCCGTAAAAAGCTCGAGTGGTTAATTATATTTTAGGTTCTAATAAATAGGCGCGTTTCTAACATTAATCCCTACTTAAATTTTATTAAATTTTTTGGTTCCCAACGTTTTTTTCGTTAGCAAAATAGATCCTCGCTGATAATTGTTGTTGATTGAGCAAACAGTGAAGCACACATGGATGCCACATCTGATTTTTTTTTGGTTAAATATGTTTTTAGTCCCTGTAAAATTGAGGCATTTTAAGTTTAGTCCTTACTTAATTTTAATAGTTGTTTTAGTCCTTACAAAAATACTATGCATTCAGTATTAGTCCCTGCTCAATTCAAATTTGTTCAATTTATGCTTAAACTCTTTATGTTGCCACTAGTTTTGCATGAAATGGAAGCATGTGGGTTGGTTCGAATTAATATCGAATTATTTTCCCACGCTCATTCAATATTTTGCCCCTGGTTAATGATATTAGGTTCTATTCAAATAATTTATGCCGATTCAACATCTTTTGGTCAATGTAATTTAAAAAAAAAAGCTTATTCTTCGGTATCTCATATAGGTTTCATAATTCTAGGAATTGGTTCTATAAGTGATATTGGACTCAACGGGGCCGTTTTACAAATAATATTTCGTGGATTTATTGGCGCTAGCCTTTTTTCTTGGCAGGAACTAGTTATGATAAACTACGTCTTCTTTATCTTAACGAAATGGGTGGAATGGCTATCCCAATGCCAAAAATATTCACGATTTTCATTATCTTATCGATGACTTCTCTTGCATTGTCGGGCATGAGTGGTTTTGTTGCCGAATTGATAGTTTTTTTTTTTTGGAATAATTACTAGTCAAATTTTATTTTTTTTGAAGGAATTACTAGTCAAAAATATATTTTTATGATGAAAATACTATCATAACTAGTTTTAGTAAGTTTTTTAGTCCCTACAAAAAAAATTTACTTCTAATTTTAGTCACTGCTAAAACAAAGTTTGTTTAATTATCCTTAAACTCTTAAATTTTTGAACGATTTTTTTTAGACAAGTTTATAACACTATGAAAGGTTCAATTACTAAAATTTAGAATTTTTTAACATGAAATGAATTAAATATGAATTTTTTAAAACGATAAAAGTAATAAAATCTGGACATATAAATCAAATTTTACGATAATTTTTTGCGGAGGAACTTTTAGTAATGTTCTTAACACGTCTACAAAATTGTTAAAAAACTTAAGAGTTTAAGCATAAATTAAACAAATTTGAATTGAGCAAAGACTAATACTGAGTGCATAACATTTTTCTAAGGACTAAAACAACTATTAAAATTAAATAACTCCTTCTGCTGTTTTTTTAAAGAAGTTGGAACATCAAAAAAAAAAAAAACATATTACAAAAAAAAGTCAGATGTGACATTCATGTGTGCTTCACCGTTTGCTCAATCAGCAACAATTAATAGCGAGGACCTATTTTGCCAACGGAAAAAAACGTTGGGATCAAAAATTTAATAAAATTTAAGTAGGGACTAATGTTGAAAACGCACCTAATAGGAATCTAAAACATAATTAACCCACTTTACTTCTACTATAATCAATTCAACCGAGAGCTATTTTTATCCAAGGATGTTTCATCTACTTTAAAAAAGCTAGCGGATTGTTTCTTTCAACATCAATTGGCGGGGATTACAGTCCTTGACAAACCGTTATAGTCTTACTCCTATTTATTTCATCTTAGAATTTTGTCAACAATGGTCCTTCGTCTTTAAATCAATAATCATATGAATCAAATCTTATGCTATTTTATTATTCTATCAGTCAAATACTGAAGAAAAAAAAGAGTAAATCAATATAGACTAATGGCTTTGGACTTCACGTATAGCAACTGTTTATGGATACTTTTTAAACAATGAAACTATATTCCTTGAAAACATTCTCCTCCTTTGCACTTGTCTCAGTCAAAGAATTCCCAATGCTATCATCACAAGTAGCACTGATAATTGTCTCGTTACTTGCACGTACACATTGGGACTTCGAATTCATGTCTGAAGATTCTGTGTTCTTCCTCTTCCTCTTTGAGTTGAGAAATCCGTACTCAAGAGCTTCCAATGCCTTTGTAGTTAACGGCCGGTTCCTTGTACTTTGACGGCGGTTAACAGTGATCGGTTGCTGCTCCTTATTTAAATCAGGAATCTCCTGTATCGCATTGAACTGGATTGTCTCAGATGAAGATGACAGTGTATGCGCACATAGGTCATCGTTTTGCTGTATTGCCTTAGAGGATTGTATTTCCATTTCAAGTGCTAAGTCAGGTGCAACTTGAGGAAAATTCAAGTCAAGTGCAGCTTGAGGAAAATTCAAGTCAATCAACATCCTGTTTTCAGAATTTTTTTCTGAAACTTCTCCAACCTGGTGATTCTCACTAACGCTGCCTTCATTGTTCACGTTCGGATTTCCTTTAGCCAGATAACTCGGGAAAGACAGAGTTTCTAAACTTACATTCAAATCCAAGCCCTCATATGCTTCATGTGGATTTGACGGTGAAAATGGCTCATTTAAATCAAAATTTCTGTCCATAGAAGTATTATCAGCACTAAGGCTAGACTCTCCGTTGTTACAAGCTCTCAACTGCTGCATTTCTGTGGTGCAGGGAAGATTTTTTGTGCAATCATCAGATGTCATCTTTTGAACCAATGGCTGCTCATTGATCTCCCTCGAATGCTCATCATCATGCAGATCAGAATGGCATTTTTTATTTTCTACTTCTACTTCAGTAGTGTTGAGGGTCTCTAGATTACGAGTATGACCTGATGAGTCTACGCAGACCCCCTTATCTGAAATTTCTTTAGGATGGATGTAGGAATTAGCATGTTCAACATGGAAAGAAGAATTAGCATGTCCAACCTTACCTTCAATAGGACTTGAAGCATTAGATTGCTCAATCTGATGTTCAACCTGATCTTCGACAGAACTAGCATGTTCAACCTGATCTTCAACAGAACTAGCATGTTCAACCTGATCTTCAACATGATGCGAAGAATTAGCATGTTCAACCCGATCTTCAACACGGCATGATGAATTAGCCTGTTCAACCTGATCTTCAACACGGCATGATGAATTAGCCTGTTCAACCCGATCTTCAACATGGTGGGAAGAATTAGCTTGTTCAACCGGATCTTCAATAGGTATTGAAGCATTAGCTTGCTCAATCTGATCTTCCAAGTCTTCAGATGTAGTTGTCTCAGAATCACTAGAACTGCAGCTTGAGATGGTAGACATATTCGCAAGTTGGAAAGGTAGGCTTTTCATCTGTCTCACTTTACGTTGATCTGTATCATGAACCATGCTGGTATCTACAATTGTAAATTTCACGAGATCCGGTTTGCAATTTGAATTGTGAGATTGAAACGAAGGACATTGATGTGTATTTGACACGCCATCTAGGGCTTGTTTGTTTTGCGTGTTTTCCTTATCTTCACTACTCTCAGTTGCCAGAATTTCAGTCTCAAGAAGCCTAGGGTCAGATGCCACTTTATTCAGTACATCACTTATAGAATCGAAGTATTGGCTACCTTTTGCCAGTTTCCTTCTTGAAAATTTCTTAACACCAGGCACAAGAAAAACCAAAGATTGTTTTGTTCCAGAAACAAAACTATCCTTTGGCTCTTCAGAACGCCAACCGTTTGCTAAAAGACGAGGCCAAACAGCTTCCCAGAAGAGATCACTGGATCGAGCTTTACTTAATCTAAAATTCCCCGTTAGAATCTTGATTATATCTGCAGATGCTAGAGAGGAGCAAGCTTTGCCGGCTGGTACTTCATGGCGAACAGAAAAGACGTGATTGGTCTTTGGTGGCTCAAGAGCAGTGCCTGTGAGGTCATGTTTCCCTTTGCCGATACCTACTGCAGCTATAAGGAAGTCGATGCCAACAGCATTCTTTAAAGCAAATACATATTCTTCAAATGGCATCTTTCCCTCCCCAAAATTTCTCGAAATCTGCAGTGTGTAATATTTACGTTAGTTCAGGAAAACTGTTTTTTGTGAGGAAATACATGGGTTTAGAAAAATACAAAATTACAAACGCAGCTTAGCAGCATGTTTGCAATGGCTATGTGAACTATGAACATGTTTAGAAGATAGCATCTATACTAATATTTAAGAAATGGTAATATTAGAAATAATGTGAAAAGGACAGTTAATTTGGTACGATAATATGTAAATAGGATAGATAAGGCTGTGTGATAATACGGTAACTTTTACCATGCTCGGGAAATGTTACTTTTTTTTTATTTTGAAAGAAGAAATGTTACTTATTTGAACAGTCTTGGTCAAAGCATCAAATTATTCAAATGCAGAGACCCAGGAAACAAGGAAAATCGCAAACTCTGCTACTTGGTTTCTTCTAAGAATGGGAAATGTCAGATTATCAGAAAATTGTCGATAAGAGCATCATCATACACATTTGTTGTTGTCATGTTTTTGTCTCTCTTCTTTTCCCTTGATTACCACATCTATTCTTAATGCAACATCAATGACTAATATAACAGCAAATAGTTGCTGAAATTTCTAATTTATAGTACTACTGATTGTCAATATGCATCATGATAGTCCACATATCAGCAAAGATGTTTCATAACAGTATGGTCCTGGTTATGTTGAAACGATATCTTTTATTTCAAGTTCAAATATTAGCATCACCTAAGGCCACTACATGCAAAAC
Source organism: Medicago truncatula (assembly GCF_003473485.1). NCBI lineage: Eukaryota > Viridiplantae > Streptophyta > Magnoliopsida > Fabales > Fabaceae > Medicago > Medicago truncatula. The sequence continues at coordinate 51,188,373 of NC_053048.1, forward strand.
TACTTCACAGGATAGCTAGTAGCATGTCCGTGATAATTTTCCAGAAGGTAGTTGACAAGATCTTAAAAGACAATAATCATGATAGAAACATTGTGGCCAACATATGTGCACAAAAAAAAAAGGGCAACCCGGTGCACTAAAGCTCCCGCACAAATTGAATATTATACCAAGGATATACAACTAACAGAAATTGGTGAAAATATCATTTTCAGTTGTTTCTTAACATGTCGATGAAATCTAAAGCTTGCTGATGATTAATTAGTTAACCTCCAACAAAAATCATTGTTTAACAAATAGACCTTTTAAGCAAATATATAAGTCAAGAGCACCAACTAAAATGTTTAAATCCTGCTGGAACATTGCTTAACGAGGTATACATTTATATGGCAATTCCATTTCGTTGCAGCCGAACTCCGGATTACTAGGGCCCCCTTCCCCTAGGAACCGGAGGGTTAACAAAAAAATAAAAATAATGTCAAGCGTCTCAGATCAGAGATATACCTCAACCAAAGTAGCTTGAGAGTCCTGTGACACACGGGAAAATAATCTTGATAGCAATTCTTGTTGCCTCCAACCGGTGAATATTTTCTGGCCAAATATACATCGCTTAGTTTTCGCCTTCCGGCATCCTGACCATCGGGAATATCCTTTAGACTTAAAAAATTTACTGTAGTAGAAAAACAATATGTCTCCCATACTCTTAGTCCCAACAAATCTCTTCAAAAAAGTAAGGTTCTTCCCAAATGCATAGAGGCCAAGAAGAAAACTGTCATATTCAGTATCAGTCCAAGACTGATCATTCGGCAATTCAGGAAGAAGATACTTGCCACTCGACGAGTCAATATCTGTCTCACCATTTCTATAAGAGGATTTAAAATTTGAAAACCCTCCTCCATTTTTTCCTGCACAAAAAACATGGCCCTTTCGACTTGTGACAGATTCTAAAGGCCTATAACCGCAACTCCTTACGGATTCACAATGTGTCCACATAAGAGGAAGTGGTAATCCTACTAAAAATGATTCTGGCATATTGAGCTCGGTTTCGGAATCTCTTGTCTTTTTTGCAAGCTGAGAAAGATAAGGTGGTGTCACAAATGGAGGAAGTTCTGCCTGGTACTCGTCTCCAACACGAGGTACCACGTCCGGGTCATCTTCAATGCCAGAAACACCGGCAGGTTCCACTTCAGTGTCTTCGTTGTTGGCATCAAAACAACTCGGATTCATCTGCTAATAATGTACAATGGGTTGGAGAAATCATAACATAACAAGCTTTTCTAATTTAAAGCAGCAATATCATCATTCATTATTCTTGCACGGACACTTCTGATTGAAGTTATGTCACGTGTCCGACACGTGTCAGTGACACCAACACAACACAAACACATGTGATTACATTGAATTATGTCATTTTCTCAAATTATTATCAAAGTTCATGTTGTGTCCGTGTAAGACACGCATATGTCGGACACTGAACACGTCTTCAATCTGAAGTGTGGATACTACATAGCTTGCCCCTCATTGCAATTGCAAAGCATTAAGCACAACAATTTATTCAATCACAATAAGTGAATTGGTAACCAATTCAAATTCATAAACAAAACTAAAGGAAAATCTTGTATGTTAAATTAAAAATATTATTTTTTCAAAAAAATAATAATTAAATTCATATTTTACTCACATCAGAAAATTGATAAATATATTTATGCATTACTGCAGAAAATGTAATTCATACATATTTCCAATAAATAAAATAATTATTCCGTTGCTAGAATACAAAAAAAATGGATGTGAATCTTTACAGAGATAAAAGAGAACATTCTGATTTCTGAAAATCCAATCACGCAAAAAAGGCACTAGACATTCACAGCTAACGATAATTTCAAAAGTAAATCAAATTTCCACTTTATAGTGATTAAACACTAAAGAAAAAAACAATTAAAAAAATAAAAAATCGAATTAGAAAACGAAATACGAAGTAACTTCACAGTGAGTGATAAAAAAAAACAAACTTTGATATATAATTATACTAACAAAGTGAAGTAATGACAGAAGCAATAACAATGGGGTTTATTACGAAAATTGAGAGGAAAACCCCAAACTTTGATAATAAATAATTAAGACAAGTAGAAAAAACATGCAGAAAGTAGTAATGATTAGAGAAAAGACATGTAATGTAACCTTGATAGAGTTGAAGAATTCCCACGTGTGAAAATCGACCTGGGAAAATGGGTAGAATCAACAAACAAACCTCAATTGTCAACGTGTTTATTTCTATGCTGCGGTGCTGTTAAGAACAACTGAAAATTATAATAACACAGACATTAATTAAATTAATTAAACAAAGAAAATGATTTATACTATACTAATATAAATATAAAAGTGTAGTAGAGAGAAGAGGAACATAGTATAGATTAAGATTATTACTAGTAACTACTCGTGTTATCGTAAACATAGCTAAACTTTCATGACAGCAAAGTTGTGTTTCACCGAAGAGAGAGAGAGAGAGAGGACCAAGAAAGAAAACTAGCGATCAAAAGAATAAAGAAAGGAAATTCTCCGACGTTGAAACTTGAATCTAAGCTAACTTTTATATTCATTCATTGGCTAAATAAATAAATAACTCCTCACTTCTATGTAAACATAAAATAAAAACAATGCTTCTTTTAAAAATAAAAATAAAAAATAAAATAATGCTACATCATATCTCTTCCCTATTATAAACAAATAATTTGTTTTCAATTCGTAATATAAATTATGTATTTAGACTATAATATAAATCAAATACATAATTTATTCAATAAATCTAAAAAAAATGAATATTTGTTTTCTACACCGATCGAAGAGAGTAAAATTGTATTTATTGGCCTAAATTGTGATTCATTTAAGGATTAGACGTCTTCTAAAATATTCTTTATAATGAGTAATTTATTTGTTAAAAAAAAATCTCAAATAAATACACAAATACTTAAAGGTTATTTTTTTTTATAACTTTTGTCAAAGATACTATTAATTTTAAAAAAAAAATAATCATTTTTAAGAGTATTATATATTTTTGTTAAAACTTTAAAAAAGTAAAAAAAAAAAAAAAAAAAAAACTTCAATCGAGAAGCAGATATAATTTATGAATAGTTTTTCAAAAAGAGATATTTTATAGAAAAGTGAAAACAAAATAGAAATATTTTAGCATAAAGATATCCTAAAAGAATTAATATTCAAAAAAATGATTTTTTTTTTTGTCAGTTTCTGCGGAGTTCTGATGGAATCTGGTGCATTAGTGCTGGTATGATCGCACCTAAAAATGGTTTTTATTATGATGAAAAAACACAAAATGGTTTCTATTTTTTATAAAATCTTTAATTTTTTTTTAAGGGATATAAAATCTTTAAATTATTAAATATTAAAATCATTTTTTTATAATTTGTAAGAGACTCTAAAAAGAACAGGTCAATAAAAATATGATTAATTTTATTTATCGTTTTTTAATAAATGTCAAAGGATCGAATGGATATTTTTTAGAGAGAGTCATTTATTGTGAGATGGGGAACTACCATTTATACATGCTGCAGATATCTTTTATTTTTTCTTAATGATGCAAAGATCTTTTTATTTAGGAGTGCTGAGATCTTTCATAAAAGCTATTGGATTGTATTATCTATTAATTGTATGACATCTTATTGGTTTTATTTTTTATCATTTCTTGATATATTGATTTTTATAACACCGTGAAAAAAATATCCTTAGTAAAATATACTAGAGTATTTGTGATTAATTTAATTATGAAATAAAAAAGGCTACAGTATTTAAATTCATCTTACGTGAGACAAGACAGCACATCAAGACATTGTTTTAATTTGTATTAATTGTGTTTGCGGTCAAAAAAGGAATGGTATTAATTGATTTTTTTAGAGAGATTGTATTAATAAGTTTTTTTTTTAAAGGAGGAATTGTAATTAGTTATTAACTAATTAAAACAGTCCATATTTGATTTTTTAAGAATTTTCAACCAATCGTGGTCTTTTTCTTTTGAGAAATAATATTTGTACAATCATTTTGTGATAACTTTTGTACAACTTTCTCTCTCATACTCACATGATGGTTTTTTCATCTCTCTTTCTTTTTCTCTCTCCATTGTTTTTGACCAATAAGAAGAAAGAAAAAGAAGATTGTCACTAAAGTTGTCGTGGAATAGATGTATAAATATCATTGCTCTTTTTTTTTTCTTTTTTTGGCTATAAACTATCGTCGTTAGTCTTATCATCTCTAATAAAATAATATTAGAAAATAAAAAGAAGGTTTGGTCGTTTAGTTGGATCTATGAGATCCCTGTACACGTCCTCATACTGTTTGTTTTTAGAGAGAGAAACGGGTGGGAAGGGAAAAATCGATTAGGGGTAAGGTAGTAAATTGAGTAGTGTAGGACTGTACTGTTTGCCTTAACATTAACAATAGCAAATCATCATTTTTGTTTGGATTATGGTTGAGCTGGCAGTGTCCCTGAGCAAATAGGGTACAGTTACCGATTCCAACGGAGACGTGACAAACTTGCAAGCAAGCAGCAATGGTTGTCCTTTTTTTTATCCCTTAGTTTTTATTTTATTTTATAATCAGGAATTTGATAGAAAAGTAAATAAAATCTAACAAGTAATTACTTGCAAAAGCTATGATTTCATATAGTTTTAAACTTGCAAAATTACATTTATTACTTTTATTTTGAAAAATTATGTAGGTTTAAAATGAGGTGATAAAATATGACTACATGTCTCATGATCATAGTTCAGTTTGCATGGTTGGTTCAAACCACACGCACCTCATTTGTTCATCTTAAAAGGTAAATTATAGCCACTAACATACTTGATACTTGAAAAAAAAAAATACATGAGTACCCATGAGCAATGAAATTGCAAGAGATTTCTTCTAGTTTAACCATAGATTTTTTGTTCGAATCGGTGTTAAGAATGCAACAATTTTAAATCATTTAAGAAAGTTCAACCATCAATTATGGTTTCCAACCCAATTGAAGTTGTGCAAATATGATACTCAAGAACAACAACAAGCAAGTCTCATCTCACCAAATGAGATAGTTATATGGATCATATCAAGTCATAATATTTTATCATAAACCATATATTCTTTATAGTTTTTCTAAATTTTCGTCTCTATTAAAATATAACTATCCTTCTTCTGATTTATTATCTTTACTAAAAAATATGTCTTTTCTCTATATGCCCAAACTACATAAATCTATTTTCACCATCTTTTCTACTATAAACCAAAAAAAAAATATATGACTTTTATAGTGTAGTACTATAGTATCTATGAGAGGTGCCAGTATAAGATAAAATTGTGGTAAATTAAATCTCTCAGTAGTAAAAACGAATGAAAAATATGAGATGTAAGGTTAAAGTCGATTTTCGTATGAAAAATACTTTTGCTCTAAATGTATCTTCTTTAGTTTTTAAACGGCTTAAATGTATTTTGTTAACTTATTAAAGTCAAATAAACTACATAGACACGCACTTAACAGTTCCTTAAAGTCAAATTAACTACCTTATGACATGCTAATGAGTCAATATTTATTCAATTCAAGTCAACTAAGCTTTGTTCCCACAGTAAATTATAGAATAGACAACAATCAAAATGCCGCAATTTATTCTAGAATGATAGTAGTATTGATTTTTCCATATTCTTCTTCATTCTAAAATTTATGTATTGGCCATAAAAGTAGCTGTTTCATTCATTCAAACAGCTAATTTAAGACCATTCTATCCTTTATATCTATATGGAAAAATGGTTTTATACTTGGAAGTATACATCTAAAAAATAAAGCTTTTGTAGTGTATGAACGTTTAAATTTTAGACAAAATACACCATGGGACGGTTTTTTATTTGTCCCTTTCTTCCAATGTTATCTGTACACAATTTTATTTAAACTTATAGCTCATAAGTCATTCCCACTTTAACCATACGTTTATGAGGAATATCAAATAATTTTTCACTCTGCCTCAAATTTTTCTTCAAGAAATGGTAAGCATAATCAATCAAAATTCTCTTTCCAATGTCAGCTCCTTTACCAGCAATCACCTCATTTTCACCAATCAAGTGAACAACACCAGCCCTTGATGCTTTTTCAACTGCCTCAATCTCTTTTTCAATTTCCTCTTGTACTCTTTCTTCATCAATAACTTCTTGTGCTTCATCAACATTCAAGTTTTCATCATTTTTACCATCTTGTATTACTTTTTGAGACCAATAGTATTCCTTAACAATAAATTCCTTCAACCTCTCAACCATTATTTTCTCAAAAGGCTCTTGCTCATTGCGCGTATCGGTGTATCCGTATCGAACAACACATCGAAATACATTGAGTTCTTTAGGTTGTACTCGGCGAAAAAGGAACCTTTCTTCCACTGGGACTTTACTAATAGGCAAGGATTTGATTGAAACGAAAACAAGGACAGAGTGTAGTGCAGGCACATTTGCAACATAATGTTTGAAAATTGGTGGAATGCCTTGAACAAGCTCAGAATAAAACATTGCAAGGCCGGGCAATCGACATAAACTTGTGTCACAAACAACCTCTCTGAGCTTCTCAGGTGAAATCTTGTGATCAAGTTCGTAATAGTATTTTTTTCGGTACACGTTATTCCATACATACATGACGAACATTAGAATCGCCGCAAATGCAAGAGGAAGATAACCTCCTTGGTCAAATTTGTATAAAACTGAACTTAAATAAAGAAGCTCCACTGAACCAATGACGAGAACATAGCTAATGATCAAAAGTATGTGAGTCTTCCATATCATGATCATGATTAGTATGAGAAATGCGGATGTTAGTGTCATCACAAATACCACTGCTATCCCTGCATTGCACAAATGTATCCATTAAGAATTAGAATTTCCTTGCTCAAAATATTTTACTCTTAAAGTTGGCTTTGTTAATGTTAATATACTATAAAGTGAGAGACTTGTGTAAAACAAGAAAATTTAAGGGCATGTTTTAGGGTCGTCCTTGAGATTGAGGACCATGTGCAAAGTATGAACATGCTACCCTATCTTTTTTATAAATCACACTTGCGCACTCATGCACGCACGCGTTTGCACGCGCACACACATACATAATATTTTTTAGCCTCAACAAGTAGATCGCAAAAACTTGGTGCCCTTGAAAATATGCTGCCCTACAACCTAAACATGATGTTTGCTATCGGAGAAAGTTCATTCATTTTCAGTTTTCACATTCAATTACAAAATTATGACCTTGATTTTACTACACCGTTTTTGTTTTCAAAGATTTTCAAAGTAAAAATTAACGGCACTTTCTGTTTGCATTGAATTATTTGTGCTTATGTGTTGACTTAAGCACTTGTTAGATTGTATGGAAGAGCTTATGGAAACAGCTTATGACAAATTCATGAGATGTGTTCATCTTATTTGCATAAGTTCTCTAAGATAGATTATGAAAATAAATTATAGCTTATGAAAACGGTTTGACTTTATTTTATCTTCTCTAAAGAAACATCTTATACATAACCAGTTATATGATAAGTGCTTATGCTAGGTGGCAATTTTATAATTAAAAGTTAAAACTAAAATAAAATAAAAAATATGTTTTCTCAAATCAAATAGATTAAGTGCTGGTAAGAAAAAGAGTTACCATAAGCATTGCCAATTTTTGCTGTGGTTTTGAAACCAACAGTGATGGCAATACAAGCAATCATGAGGATGTAATTAACTTCTGGGATATAAACCTGTCCTTCATACTTGGCTGATGTATGTACAATTTGCACACGAGGAAAACATCCCAATGATAAGGATTGTTGGATTATAGAGAAAGTCCCTGATATCATGGCTTGAGAAGCAATAATTGCTGCCAGAACAGCAATCACAAACATTGGCCAATATAGAGAGTCTGCAATAATACATGAAACCTCCATTAGTTTGGCTATTTTAAAATGACTTGTTTATGTGCTTATATTACTCTTTAGTCCTTGTAACATGCATGATTTTCAGTTTTAATCCTTTTAATACTTATTTGTTCATTTTCAGTCCCTACAAAATGAGAAAAGTTGTTTTTGACCTTATCGTACAACTTTTTGTTGATGATTTAAACTAGGAATTACCTGGTATAGACTTATAGAATGTCTCACCGACAAGATCATTGTTTTTGCGAAGAAAAGATGCTTGTCCAGCATAAGCCAAAATGAGAGCAGGGTAAGTCACAGAACACATACTTATCTGTATAGACCGAACCGTAAAGTGTCCAACATCAGCAAATAGTGCTTCAGTTCCTGCACAAAGAAACAAACAAAATCAAATCAAATTTATATTCTACAGTTATTTGTATAATTGAATATATATGTAAAGTTAAAACCAAATGATATGATTATGAACCTGTTATAGACAACACAACACCACCAAGAGAAATCCAAGCATCTTTTTTATTCCTGATGAAATAATCTACTATGTATTTTGGATTTATTGCTTTTATAACTGATGCATCATGCGTGATGAAATTGTAGATGCCAATACCTCCAATGAATGTGAACCATATACAAATAATGGGAGCAAAACTGTAACCCACTTTGTCAGTTCCAAACCTCTGAACCATGAAAAGGCCAATCAAGATAGCAACTGATATCAAAACAATTTGATCTGCATGTGCACAACCAACACAAATAAATTGCATCAGTTAATAAGTACTGTCTTAATTCATAATCATTATCGAAAGACCTAAATGTGGTAATTTTTAGTAAATTATACTAATTTTACCATTGAAATCAACACAATTAATCATTTTCTTAATAATCGTGTATAAACCTTAAACGACTATTATTTAGAGACGGAGAGAGTAGTAAAATTTAAATTTGTTAAAATGTCTGCCCCTGCAGGGTACCTTACCGTCAGTTATTTGACTATCAGCTTGCTTGATCCCTCCAACAGCTGATAAAACTGCAATAAATTGAAACTTTAGTTAGCATAATTGCTTTTGTGACGCCAACATTTCATATAATATATGTACACCTCATATTTTATAATATTTATTCAACACTTTGTTTTATCTCTATCTCTCTTACTGAGACATTTATCGCATCATTCTCTTTATTACTTTCTCTCTCATCTCAAGGTGTATATACCCATTAGAGGTGTCCACCAAATTGTGGTTTTTTGTTTGTAAATTAATAAAAGATATTACTAAGGCGAGTGGCATAAACAAAAGCAAATAACTAACCAGAGATGCAAGGGGTGAGAACACCATCACCAATGACCATGGAAGTGCCAAGCATAGTAGCAAATAAGAGGAAGAGCTTGATGAAGTGACTGTTCTCAAGTATAGATTTAACCTTTGATGCTCTTTTCTCACGGCGGTTGTTTGGCAATTGCAGCTGATAATTGGACACATCTGCGTCCTCTAGTTGTTGATTCGGAATAAGTCCCACTCTAGCGTAACGGCATATTAGAGAGTACAAAGCAAAAGTTCCACCTAACAAATTATGTTCAAACTACATCTTAGTGTCGACAAGTATGGTTAATAAAGATTAAACTTTTTGACTTTATTTTCAACTGAAAAATATATTAAACGAAATTGATTACACTAAATTATTAATTAAATGATTTTTTTTCTTCTAAAACATCAAGAAAATTACATTTAAATCAAAATTCCGTAATAATATTTCTAAGATATTGTTATGAACTTAAAAAAAAGCTTATCTAAAATTTCGCTTTAGACTTCCTGATAAATTTCAAACAAATCTTAAATGGTCAAAATGCTCATAAACATTATTATGAAATTAAAACTAATAAAAATATGGAAGTATTCTGTCAACTTAGCTCAGTTGGTCGAAATATTGTATATATAAGGACTAGGGTTCGAACTTCAGACATTCACTTCTCCGCATTTAAAATATGTGAGTTCTGACCACTAAATTTTATTTTTTTTTGAAAGAATCTAACCACTAAACTATTTGACAAAGAAAATAAAAAATAAAAAATTGAAGTGTGTATAAACTATATAGTAGGGTACTAACCATCCCCATTATCGGTGGCCCTTAGGACGAAGAAGACATACTTGAGAAGAGGGATGAGAGTGAGAGTGTAAAAGATTAAGGAAAGAACTCCCAAGATATCATCATTGTGCTTTATGCCATCAGTGAAGGTGCTCGAGAACACATACAATGGGGACGTTCCGATGTCTCCGTACACTATTCCGATACTTTGAAACGCCAGTTGAAGTATTATTGCCGTTGATGGTCCCTACAATATAACATTACGTCGTATAATTATTAAAAAAAAATCAAAAAATCAATTTAATAATTATTAATAACAAGTTTAATACTATTACTACTTATTTATTTATTTATTTAATTTATGAATTTATATACTTTTTTCCATAATAAATTTATGTATTTTTTCGTTTTTTCTTAAGATAGATGTGATGAGAAACAATCTTTGAAACTCACATACACAAGTAAAGGGGAGGAGTTTGAACCTCGGCCATGACATTCGATTAATAATTTTGACATTTTTGTCGATTGAGTTAGGGTTCATGAACTATACTTTGATAGTTTTGTTAATGAAAATACTAATATTTTACAAAATCTAACCCACTAATTCTTTCAAAAAAAATAATCTAACACACTAATGGTTAATCCCTAAACACTAATATTTTACAAAATATAACCCACTAATCATTAATTCCTATGAAGCACTAACACCTTTAGGGCGTGTCATGATGTCCGACACATGCATGAAACTAAGACCAATGTTCTAAATTTTTTTTTTTTTTTACTTAGACACTCCTAGACTGGTGTTTGATCCCTATATAACACTCATACGATCCGTGTTGGATAATTTAGACAAATGTCTAAAACATTTTTCTCTCTCTTGGTTCCACACACCGTAGATACAAGAATTAGATATATGTTGAGAAAAGTTAATCAATTAGGAGGTTATAAAAATCAAAGTTAATTACAACGTTCTTAACTTTTTTTTATAATACATCATTCAGTCACTATTATAAGCAAAAAACAATTTTTTGATTCATTGAATAAATGATGTATCAAGTCGTTATTGTAGACCAAATACATCATTTATTCAATGAATATAAAAAGTTTGTTTTCGATTATAATAGTGACCGAGTGATGTAGATAAATAAATAAAGGTCATATACTATGATATTTTATTTTAGAATATTTTTTGATGAAATAAATTGTTCATACTAGATATTTATATATGTATTTTGATTTTTATTTTAGATCGTCTATAAATAAATTATATATGTGTAGCAGCGTTAGTGGCCTATATTTTTTACCTCTGTATATTATACGTATGTATGTGATGATGAATTAATCTATATGAGTGATTAGTACTGTACAAGTTAGTACTACTATGTTTTCTTCAAAATAAAAATAAAAAATAAAAAGTTAGTACGTACTACTAAGTTAACAAATTATAATTAGCACCTACTTTAGAGTAACGGGCATGGGAGATGGTGCGAGATTCCATTTCAAGAGAATCGTTTCTTCGATACTTTTGCAACGAAAGCTGTTTCTTCTCTTGGATTGGTACTCTAGGATGATCAGAAACATGATTTTGTTGTATGCTCTCCATGTTCACAACTACTGCTTCTTCTTCTAATGCCATTTTTAATTGAGATTTGAGAAGAGAGTATCTCGGTATAGTTCAGTGGAGGACAAGTTCATATCATATGCGCATGAAGGGTTGTTTAAATAGAGAAAACTAGAAAAGAGAGCATCCATGATGTTTGGAAGAAGGTGCAAAAGTCAGGATCAATAACGTGTTCTGTTTTATCAGATGATAAACACATGCATTATTTCCCACTTGCACTATTCAACGGTAAAAGTTACAAGTGATACGTTGGTTGGCAACGGCCGCCATTTTTTAGTTATTATTTTTTTTTTTAAAAAAAAAAAAAAGACATCATTCAACATCGTTAAAAATGTAAATGATGAATTACTCATATCAAGCTAATAGTATACAGTGGTAAAGTGCTTACAAATAATGTTTGGGATTCAAACGCCAGATCGTGTATATATTATACAATATCCCTCTCGATTGAGATAAGTTGAACGATTTTTCCTTCCTTTTCTAAAAGTCATAATATAAGATGTGAAAAACATACACAGAAAAACAAAAAAGAAAAAAAATAATAACACTAATATTTAGACACCTCAAATTTCTCAATGTCTTGTTTTCTACCTCTCCATTTCTATCATATCATTAATCTATTATATATAAATCTTTCTATTTTTCGCTTCACTTAGTGTTATGGAGATGTCTGAGTGTATACAAAACATTTTCAAAAATAACACTAATATGAGTACATTGTTGGTAGGTTGTATATATGTATCATTTATGATTGTCTATGTATCTTTTATGAGTTTAATTGCGGTAGGTTGACGGTCCAAAATAGTTTTGCAGACACAACCAATTCAAAACATTCTGAATTGTCACGTTTGGTCCACATAAATTAAAATCATTAATTGATGTGACAATTCAGAATGTTTTGATTGGTTGTGTGTGCAAAACTGTTTTGGACCGTCAACCCACCACTATTAAACTCATTTTTATATGAATAAAGATCAACTAAAATAATATATATATATATATATATATATGTATGTGTGTGTGAGAGAGATATTTTTTATTATTTATTTTTGAAAGACAAATGTTAGTAAATTGTTAGATTAACATTTACTCTCTTGTATGGGTTTGAACACATGACCTCCAACTCATTAACCCTTAGTTCAAACCAGTTGAGTTACTCAACCCCATAATATATATGTGATATTGATTGGATCTTTATATTATTATTAAAAAAAAAAAATAAGACTTTTATAAACAAAAACTATAATAATAGAAACATTAATTTCTTTGTACCAAAAAAAAAAATTATTTTATAAAAGAGTAGTATTATTTGAACAACCATTTGGTTGACAACTTTTGGAACAACCATAATTTACAAAGAAAAAATAGGTATTTGCACGAAAACCAAAGCAATAGAGAGATAAAGTAAAAAGTAATGTGAGTATGAGAGAGAAAGTTGTCACAAAAGTTGTCGCAAAATAGATGTTCAAATATCATTTCTCTTTATAAAAAGAGAGATTTTCTACTCTTTTTTATATGTTTTTAATTTCAAGTAACTTTATGACATTAAGGCTATGTTTGGATGGTGAGAGGAAAGAAAGTAAAAGGAAAGAATGATTAAGGAATGAAAGTGAATAGAAAGTGAAAGGAAAGTATGATGATTTTTGGGTTGTTTGGAATAAGTGAAAAAGTGAAAGGAAAAAAAGATGTATATTAATATAATAAATTGATATTTACATATTAATAAATAAAAATTGATATGTTAAAGTATACATAAGAATAGATATTTCAGTTAAACAAAATTAACAATTTTCCAACTTTAATTACAAAGTTTTTAATAAAGAATAAAATTTTTAAAACTCAATTTTGTATCAATAACTATAAAATTTGATAACTACGGTTAAAACATTTATTAATATTGTTGTATTTTTTAATTTTAAAACATGGATATGTTTGAGTGAAAAAAACATAGATATGTTGTCATGTAATACCTTTGATAGAAGAGGCTAATGGCTTTGTAATTTACTAACTAGGATAATAAAAAGAGAAATGATATTTGTAGTTGTACAACCATTTTTGTACAACTTTGTACAACTTTCTCTCTCATATCCGCATTATCTTCTTATTTTCTCTTTTTTTTTCTCTCTCTATTGTTTTTGACCAATGAGAAGAGAGAACAATGAGGTTGTCTCAAAAGTTGTATCAAAAGAGTTGTTCAAATATCACTCCTCTAATAAAAAAACAAAAATCAATCACTTTTTGAAAGAAAAAAAGGGAGTACGTCCAGCCAAATAAAAATGGAATACTTTGTTAAAAAAAGAAAATAGAATAGAGTATGAGTTTCAAACTTGAAACAAGATCCATCCACTCACTTTCTTTCCCTCTTCCAATCTTTCCATAGAACCAAACATAGCCTAACTACTGCACTCTGCACTCTTTTTGTGAATTGACTCTTCTATGGTGAGTAGTTTGTAAAGTGGTAAAATTAATGGATTGATACTAAAAAAATATAAATTAGCATTGGAAATTTTTAGAGGAAAAACATAAAAATTTTCTCTAATTTTGTCACTAAATTAAATTTTGTGACAAAAGAATTAGATAGAAATTTCTTTTATTTTGTCATTAATTTTTTTTTCTCCTGACTAGTAGTAATATGTACAACCACTAATAACAAATAAAATAAAATTGATCTAAGATGGGACAATTTGACAATTGCCCCATGCTAAAACTCGCCTCAATTATTTTGGGTGTTTCTCTTTGAATTATTTTGTTTTTTGGTAGGGTGGTGTTTGTGTTCAGGTACTTTATACTTTTTTTTTTCCGGTAATCCACTCTTTGCACACCTTGTGCAGGGTGTATTGTCGGCATTATTAATATATCTCATTTTAGCTTGTGAAAAAAAAAACTCGCCTCAATTCAATTACTAATATTCAATAGGTACACAAAAGTTTGAGTTGAAAGTTCTCTTACAGTCACGAGGGAGGAAAATATGTTACACAATTTGAAATTTACTTTCTCTTAATGTCCACTAAAAAGTGGTAAGATTATCAGCACACATTGGTATATTCTTCTTAAATCCCAAGTCTCTCAACTGATATTTGTTCATTCATATACCAACCAACTTAGGTGTGGAAGCAAACATTTTGATGACACAATATCATTAGGCCAGGACTAGAGAATATTCATTCCAGCCGTCAAGGTGGTTGTTTGGACTTTGGACCCATTGTGGGCTTGTGATTGAGTGAATAAGAGTGTGTGAGCCAATTGAGCGTGGGGGAATACTAGTTTGATTCAAATGAGTTGGATTAATTGACTCTCTTTTTTATCATATTAATTGAAAGATAATTCAGAGGAGAAATTTTATTGAAATAGAAACACTAGTAATTTACTCTTTTAAGTGAATAAACACATTCATCATTCTCCCCTAGATAAAAAAAAACATTCATCATTCAAAACCAATATGTGACCTACGTATTATTTTAAATAATCACATATTGCATTGTGACAAACATATAACCGTTAAACTTTGTGATGTTAAATTCAGTTAAAAAAATTGGTAGTGTGATAATTAATTCAAGGGTCTCGTTAACAAAATGTTATGAGCCTACTCTAAAGATATTGTTAAGAAATCTATAAAAAAAATTTACGTCTTAAAAATACAAATTAAACATATATCAAAGTTATAAGTGCACAAGTTTTGATGCAATAAGTTATTTATGTTCACTCCTTAAACAATGTCATAAGGAAATTTATTACTCCCTCTGTCCCAAATTGTATGTCACTTTAGAAAAAATATTTGTCCCAAATTGTATGTCGCTTTACAATACCAATGAAAAATTAATGTTACTTTTCCTATTATATCCTTAACTATTTATTACTCTTTTTTTTTTCAATTCTTTCATTTATCTTTCCCATGTCATTTATTGAGGACAATTTTGTAAAACAACTCATAATATCTCTTTCCCACACAATATTAATTACATTTCTTAATATGTGTGAAATGCCCAAAACGTCATACAATTTGGGACGGAGGGAGTAGCATTTTTGTTTATTCAAATACAAACTTAAATAAAAGAAGCCATATAAAAATGATAAAGATAATCCTTAAAAGACTCGTATAAAGGTCTATTCAATAATTTTTAACGGTAAGTGGGATGTAAGACAATCTTGAATATATGAGACCATTTTATTTATATAATATATATGTATATGTCAATAAAATAAAAAATATATATGAGAAATTTTTTGTTAGAATATGAGACACTTTTACCGGTAAAATCTATTGAATTCTTTTTTATGTGGATCTAAATCAAGGGTTTTAGCGGTCTTACCCTTGAATCGATCCTATCTTATATTTAAAGACACTGGTTGAAGTAACCTTATGAGTAATACGTAATGATTTATACCATGACTAATAGCTATAATTAAAATTTAAATAATTACAACAAAAAAAAAATCCTTCTTCGACGAAAAAATACCAAAAATTGTTAAGTAAACTTTAATATTTTTCAATTGTAGTCCTCGAGTTCAAAACGGAATAAACATCTTTATTGATAAAGAAAGAGAAATGATATGTGTACAATCATTTTTTGACAACTTTTAAACAACTTTATTTCTCATACTCACATTATATTCTTACTCTCTCTCTTCTTTTTTCTCTCTCCATTGTTTTTGACCAATGAAAAAAAAGAACAATAAAGTTGTCATGAAAGTTGTTAGTAAATAGTTGTTCAAATATTATTGCTCTTATTGATAAATTGGAGTGCAATCAATTAGTAAATAGTCAAAGATTGCATTGGTCATGGATAAAAGTAAAACATTCGCAATTTATTTGACCACATCTTATACACTTATTAACTAAATGAGTTCAACAACTTTGTTGGATACACTGTAATATTACATAGAGTACTGGACTAAAGTCTTAAATGATTTAGCAACTGGACGAGTCTAGACCAAACTCTTATAATATGACGAACCAAAATTCAAATCTCAACTTAATTAAGAGAGATATTAACATTTAGTGTTTGACAAATTTCAAATGAAACTCTCATAACAAGATGGAATTAGTTTTTATTATGAAAAATGTCTTAAAACGTTGTTTAAGGAACAAAAAAAAAAAATGTAACTTTTATATAAAAAAAATCATATAATTATATTTTAATAATAATTTTACTTATATTTTTAAGACAAAATACGATATATTAACGGTGTACCTACGAAACATGTTAGTAATTAGCATGAACCTTTTATTATATACTTCTGATTAATATTAGAACCCAAAGAGAAAAGTGATCACGAATCTTTGGTCCTGTTTTAAGCAAAATAAAATGTTTTTTTTTTGAGAGAATAAAATGTTTTTTTTAACACTTTAATACTAGTATTCTCTCAGTCTGCTCTTCATTTTAAATAAAAATATACGGATGGTTGAGCAAATTTTTCTATTAATCTTTATTTTATTTTTATAATTGTCTTGAATTACTTGTAAATTGTAATAATGATAGTGATTAGATAGAGGAAAGCAAACCGAGAGCCTTCACAAGTTCACATGGCTTTTGGTTCCAATTCAGTCAAAGCCTCAAAGGTTTAGGTCATCAGTCACGTGATTATTGTTTTGACCTTTCAAAGTTCATTTAGCATTTGCATCCGGTAGCCACATGCAATTTGCAATGCGGCAATACTTTATAACTTCTTGTGACCCCATGTGAAAGGATACAGGTATTTTTTTTTTCCTTGGTATTCTTTTTAGTTATGCTAACCGGTGCCTTTAAGATAATGGTTAAAGAAATAAAAAAAAAAAATTAAGTTAAAAATGCCATATTTTAGACTTTTAAAGAGTTGAATGCAAAATTAATATATTTGCTTCCTTAACCATTGCCCTGAAAGCACTAGTTAGTATTTCCTTTTTTCTATAACTTAAAAGAAATAAAATGTATTTTATCTTGAAATATAATGTAAAAGAAATCAAATGTATTTTATCTTGAAAAATAATGTATTATCGGCCGAAATAATTTTCTGCAGATATTTAACTTATAATGAAGAAAAAAAATCAACATTGTCATATAATAAGTATGACTTGTGTTATTTCACATTCATGTATGTGATAACTTTTGTGACAATCAAAAATTTTCAAAGGAAATGAGTTAGTGACACAAAAACCAAAGTAATAGAGAGAGAAAGTAAAAAGATAATGTGAGTATGAGAGAGAAAGTTGACACAAAAGTTATAAAAAATGGTTGTTCAAATATCATTTCTCAATAAGTATAAGTATTAAAAGAATGCTTAATTGCACTTTTGGACCCCTATCTTTCCAAAAGTTGCGGTTATGGCCTCCTAACTAATTTAAATACAAAACAGCCCCCTATGTTTTGATTTTTTAACAGTTTTGGACCCCAGTTCATTAGTAAGGTGTCACGTGGCCCCCTAAATAATACACGCGGCACCTCACTAATGGACTGGGGTCCAAAACTGCCAAAGAATCAAAACATATGGGACTGTTTTGTATTTAAATTAATTAAGGGACCATAACCGCAACTTTTGAAAAGATAGGGGTCCAGAAGTGCAATTAAACCTTAAAAATCAAAAAGTTAACATAAAAAAGTATCAACTAGGCATGTGTCTTCGTAAAAGTTAATCATCGACTAGAATGAATACTTCAGTCGAGATAAGAAAATACGTGGTTCTAGAATATCAAAAAATAGAAAAAAATTCAAGACATGTATGAAAATATTTGAGTGTCATTGCTACTACTGTATTGGACACTTTTCGCATGAAATATCCAGGGAACGAAATTTCCATATGACAACTTTAAAATTAAGAGAAGAGGTGGACCACTAACACAAGTTTCCTGTTGGCTACTTTTGATCTTTGATGATAATGGTTAAACTGTAACGCCTTATTTAATTATTTTGGTTGAATTAGAAATAAGGAGAGTTGTGTGGATTTAATTAAATAATTAGGAGTTAAGTTAAGGGATTAGAAAATTGAGAAGTCAGAAAAACAGTTTTACGTAAATATAAGTTTTTGGGAGAAAAGCCAAGGTAGCCAGGTGAAGAACCGGAGAGATTGTAGAGCTTTGTTCGTCTAAATTAAGGTAATGGTGAGGCTAACTTTCAATAATTATAGTGTATGTAAATTCTGAAATTGATTTAACATGAGGGTTGTTCTTGATTTTGGGAATTGGGAATTAGGTTTTCCATTGTTGAGTTCGATTAGAAAAGTGTAGAAACCATGACAATTGTGTTAAGAATTGATGTTCAGGTTGTAGAATAATCATAGGTTAAGTTTCCTATCAAATGTGGGATTTGGGTAGATGAAATTCAGTTTTTTTGGATGTGCAGAAATCATAACAGCAAGGGAAAAACTCGCTAGGAGTTCGCTATTGGCGAAACCTCCTGTAACAATTTTGCTATTAGCTAACTTTTCGCCATTAGCGAAATTGCTCAGTGGCAGCATACCCTATTTTATGTTATTGCGTCTTTTTCACACGTTTCTGTTTTGAATTGGCCTTTGGTGTAAACATGAAAGTTGTAGATAATTGCGTTAGCTTTTCAATGGCTTTGGTTTGACTTGAAAATGATTTTTGGTTTTTGAGATATGATGAATTATTATGTGAATATATACTACGTTGATGAATTTCGTTGTTAAGAGTCGTCCTATCATAGTTGACCAAGTTGTGGAGTAAGTCATAATTATTTATGCACAGTTGTCGTTGTCGTTGTCGTTGTCTACGTTGTCGTTGATGTTGCTGAGTTGTATGTTGATATACACAAAGTTGAGTTCATTGCATACTCATAAACCGTTGAGGGCTTATGCCCTGTGAATGCTTAGTCATTCAAATATGTTGAAAAATTGTTGGGGGCTCATGCCCTGTGAATGCTAGTTCATTCAAAACCGTTGAGGGCTTATGCCACGTGAATGCCTTGTCATTCAACACGTTGATTTTAAGTTGAGGGCTCATGCCCTATGAATGCTAGTTCATTCAAAATTGTTGAGGGCTCATGCCCTGTGAATGTTCGTTCATTCAAACCCGTTGAAATGGTACCACATGCATGCTGCATTGTCGCATTAGTCGTGTCGTTGCATAGCCGTTGTTGTTGGTTGAGTTGTCGGTGTTGTTGTTGTTGATGAAGTATGAAACATTACTGTTGAATATCTGTTGTTAATTATGTTGTTAGATACAGTTGATGATTTATATATCTATTATTTTTGTTTGTGAATTTCACCCATTCTGCTTGAAAATTGTTGTCTTTGCATGGGTAACTTGCAGGTGACTAAGAATAGTTGCAGTCGTGAGTGGATTCTCTCATGTGTGTCTTAGGTGCTCTGATAGGTAACGGGATGAGAATTTTGTTGTTGCTTTCTATTCCTTACGTATTATTCTATGAACTTTCATGAACATGTTGTTGGAATAAATTTTATGAGATTTTACGTTGAGGCATGTGTGCCAAAGTTGTTTAAATGTTGAATAATTTCCGCTGCGTTGTAATAAATGATATGTTATTGAAGTTGAATAATAAATAGTAATTTTATTCTATTATGATTTTATGAAAAGCAGTGTGACATTACATATATGTTGAAATACTCTGATTTTATGTACGATTTACATTGTTGGGAATAGAGGGTGTTACATAAACTACCAAATTATAATATTCAACTGTTGAAAACGCAGATGGCGATTCACTGTTACATGGTGAAGTGACAATTCATTGTATTCAAAAATTAACATTGAGCACATGCATCCTCTCATTCTTCTCGTTCTCTCACCCTTCCTTCTTCATCGAGAGAGAGAGAGAGAGAGAGAGAGTGTGTGTGTGTGTGTGTGTGTGGGGGGGGGGGGGGGGGGGGGGTGTGTGTATTAGGCACAAATTGGAGGAGAGGGAATGAGGGGAAGAAGAGGGTCAAATTTTTTTTAAAAAAAGTTTTGGAATCCTAAGTGAGGTGATGGTCGATGGTGGGTTGTACCTAACAACAACAATCAAATCTTATATCATTAAGTGAGGTTGACTATTTGTATCAAACAATGTCATCACATTCTAACACAAATCTCACAGTTTTTTTAGATCTTCATCAGTCAGTAGTGATTTGAATACCCTTCATCTACTCTACTTTCCTCAATACATAATCCATTAATCTTCTCTCTACATGTTCATGCCACAGTACCACCAAAAGGCATGTTAATGATTTGGAATGAGAGTCACCTTGGTCAGATTTCATAGTTTCTAGGGATTGAATGATGACACATCATCTTACGTTATTTTCAGCATGTTTTTCAATCATTTTATTAGCAATTTGAGTCAATAAAGAAGAGTTTTTGAGAAGTTGTTCATAGTTTAGGGGATATTTTATAACGTTTACATATCAAGTTGTGTAATTTTTGTTCTTCCTTAAACGAAGCGATTCATTTGAAGTTTTTTTATTGTAAAATCATGTAATTCAACAAATTAAGACACCTCGTGAAAAATGAAAGACATGAAATGAAGATTCAAGAGGCCTACAAAGAGATTACAAGTTGAGAGAATTTTGTCCCAAGTCCTAAGACAAGCTCGGAAGAAAAAGCACTCAAAAAGACGAAGAAAAAGGCTAAAAACACATTGGGAGCTGAAGTAATGTGTCACATGTGTGTCAAAGAGAGTATAGCAACTCTGTTTATAGAACTCACGCGTGGTGCGCGTGCGGTAGAGTATTGCAACTCTGTTTATAGGACTCACGCGTGGCGCGCGTGCAGTTCTAGAAAAAGCAGCTAAATGTTGTTTTTTTCTATTTGGGCTTGGGGGAAAAGCTCGGTTTTTCAACTCATAACTAGCTGAAAACTTGCCTATAAATATAAAATATTTCATTCACAAATTCTTATTCACAATTTAACGATTCAAAAAAAAAAAAAGACAATCGCTATAAACATCAATTTAAGAGTCTCTCATCAACCTTTGTTCTTATTGTATGTTTTATTTATTTTATAATTTGTTTTTAGCTGCGATAAATAACTAAACACTTATTAATTAAAGGTTCTAAGATGAAATATTTTAAGATTTATTTAATTTTTGTATGCAAAAAGACTTAATTTCACAAATTCTAGGGAAGCATGCTTATTTATGAGAAATTTGCGCTAAGCATAAAGTGAAATTTCCTACACAAGCAAGCAGCAGGCATAGGAACACAACAACAGTACATAGGTAAAAAACAATCGAGGAGGGTGCAGTGCAGGAAACTCCCTTCCATAAAATCCGTTCTCTTGTTCCCTAACAACTCTCAACCTCACTCTCTCATCTCATCTGCGACCAACAGGTTAGTAGCTGATTCGATCTGCCAGAATCCTTTCAGATCTGACCTTCCACCACCGGAGTCCGATTCCCCGGAGTTTCATTCACCCGTTGGATCGGATTCTCTTTTACCCACAAACCCATTTCACTTCCTTTGTCTAGCTTCAAGTTTTAGGTAAACTTTCGATTTTTCCTTCACCCCTTTTGTTGTTTCGTCATTTTAGAAGTGGGTTTTTGTTAAATTTTGAAATGGTGAAAGCAATTTGATTTTTTTTTTCTTTTCAGGATTTCATTTGGAATTTTGAAGTTGGAAGAGCTTTGTAGCAATTCTCAAATATGGGAAGCCAAAACGGTAAGGGTTATTGTTCTTCTCTTCATTCATGCGTTTCAACTGTTTGATTATATTTTTTGAAAATTGTAACTGTTTTGAAATACTAACTTGAATTGAAAATATAATATTAATCTCCATAGCACCCATGCTTTTGATCAAAGACATTGTGTCCAACACAACTTCAACCAATGTGATTACATTAAATGTTATTTTCTCAAACGACTACCGGTGACAGTGTGTTGGTGCCAGTGTCGTGTCTGTGTTTAGTTGATAGAATATTCTAAAGCACTCGCTTTTGAAAGGATTTGAACTAATTGTGCCACAATTGAGCGTTTTTTTCAAATCACTACGTAGACACCATACAACGTCTCACTCTCCGAGGTAGCCCTTGAGTTCATTTGCTTTTGGTTTAATATGGTATCAATAGGTATAGATGTTTTTCCAGTTTGTAGGTCCTGATTATAAGTTCTCGTTGACCACAACCTATACGAACTACGCTATCTTTTGCTTTTAACATGCAGAATTTTACTAGATTCAAAGGTGGTTGTTTAGATGAATCATAGTGATCCAAGAGTCAATAACAATGCTAACTCATTCTGGCAAAAATTCTTGCCCTAAAAAAAGAAGAGAGAGAGAGAGAGAATTATTTTTATTGGACTTCTAATATCTGATTTTTTTTATTTTTTATTTTTTGTGTGTATATGCAGCAGCAGCATTTTTTGATTATAAATCTGCCAAGGTTTTTGTTTCCGGTCATCGAGGTCTTGTTGGTTCGGCCATTGTTCGCAAGCTGACTCAACTCGGGTTCACAAATCTAATCTTGAGAACTCATACGGAGCTTGATCTCACTCGACAATCTGATGTTGAAGCCTTCTTTGCATCCACGAAGCCTGAGTTTGTCATTGTAGCTGCTGCCAAAGTTGGTGGTATCCATGCCAACAACACCTATCCTGCTGATTTCATTGCCATCAACCTCCAGATCCAGACCAATGTCATTGATTCTGCTTATCGCAATGGTGCTAAAAAGCTTTTGTTTTTGGGTTCCTCTTGCATTTACCCTAAATTTGCACCTCAACCAATCCCTGAAGATGCTTTGCTTACTGGCCCCTTAGAGCCCACAAATGAATGGTATGCCATTGCCAAGATTGCCGGGATCAAAATGTGTCAAGCATACAGAATTCAGCACAAGTGGGATGCAATTTCAGGGATGCCGACCAACTTATACGGACCAAATGATAATTTCCATCCCGAAAATTCACACGTTTTGCCTGCTTTGATGAGGAGGTTTCATGAGGCAAAGGTCAACGGTGCAAAGGAGGTAGTGGTGTGGGGTACGGGGAGTCCACTGAGGGAGTTTTTGCACGTTGACGATTTGGCAGATGCAGTTGTCTTTATGATGGAAAAGTACAGTGGAGTTGAGCATTTGAATGTAGGGAGTGGAAAGGAGGTTACAATTAAGGAATTGGCTGAGTCAATGAAGGAAGTTGTGGGTTTTGAAGGCGATCTCGTTTGGGATAGTACTAAGCCCGATGGGACACCAAGAAAGCTGATGGATAGCTCAAAACTTGCAGCCCTTGGTTGGACACCGAAAGTCTCACTTAAGGATGGGCTTGTTGATACCTATAAGTGGTACTTAGAGAATGTCAAGCAATGATTCTTCTGGTTATAAGCAGAATGTGCCATATCAAGTTTTATATAGGTTTTGCCATTTCACTAAGATGAGTTATTTTTATTAAATAATTATCCAGTTACAGTTATGATCCATTTTTCTGTACTAATTATGTGGGATGAATACTTGAGTGCTATTTTGTTTATTTATCTTGTTCAAGATATCATGGTAATGAAGATCCATTGTTAAAGACCATGAACAGAAGTTAGTTCATGTTCATATGGTTTGTTTTAAAAGTTTATGCCGATTAGCAGTTTTTTTAGTGTTCTCTTCCACCAAGTTATTCATGTGTCATTTGTTGCTTACTATGAGTTATTTTATTTGTATTGGAGCGAGTCGAGTTGGGGCACAAGAAAAACATGCTGTATTGGTGTATCATATCTTCTACCGTTTAATTGACGGGAGGAAAACGTTGTGTTGGTCTATCATAGCTTCTGGTAATTAAAGTTGGAATTCTGCTGCCACAGTTTGGTAGTTTGAGTCATTTTTCTTAGTTTTGATGTTTGTCCCTTCATTTTGCTGCTAATGGTAGCTTCATTATTTGGTATTGGTTTGTATTGAGCTAGTTTTGACATAAAAACTAGCCACTTAATGGTAGGCATTTGTATACCCTATTTCGATTAAAATATTAACAAGTGTCCCTGGAGTATTCTTTAAGGACCCTTAATAATAAACTTTATAAAAAGTTGTGTATTCAATACATTAAAATTCATAAGAGTTGTAATATTTGTACAACTATATCTAACAACTTTGATGACAACTTTTATTTACGCTCTTTCTATTGGTCCAAAACAATAGAGAGAGAGAAAGGAAGAGAGAGATTAAGAAATAGTATATAATGTAAGTATAAAAGAGAAAGTTGTTAAAAAGTGGATGTACATATATCATTTCTCAATTCATAATATTCGACTTTTTGAATGAATAATTTTAAAATTTAGGATCCTTAAAGACAAGACCCTTTCAAATTAAATGCATGCATGCAGCCGACCTGTGTCTCTACAGCATCTTTTAGCACCATCCAGCATCATACAATCATGTTTCCTTTTAAATATAGAGTATCCATTTTGTGCGTTTCAAATTGTCCATATAACTATATAACTTACAAACCATAATGCTAATTCCATACAAAAGAAAAGCGCAAGAATAACTATATGTTTAGCTTTAGATAAACCGGAAAGTTAGTTCCTAAGACGGAAATCATGGTCGTTCCTTGGTTAAATTATAAGAACCTGATCTATTCGTGCATTTCTTGCTTGAACTTTCCTGTAACATTAAGCGTTAGGACATGTCATCCCTTTTATTGATCCAAAACTAGATATTAGCTACAATGGGAAGGAAAAAAAAAAATCAAATAAAATGATTTTATTTTATGCAATGTGTCTTTCTCTATCCAACTGGAGGTGAAAAAACAACAGGCAAACATTTCTGGAAATCAGAGTTCTCATTTGTTAACTACCATTAATATATTTTAAGTCCATTACATTGTACAACAGACAGACTGGACCATTGCAAATACAGAACTTGCACCATGCGCAAGAATTATCAGGTGCATATAATATAACCAAAAGACATTCACAAAATTGGCCATGACACAATCGACACTGATCTACATAGATAGACAGATGATGGTCCAGCAGGAAAAGTGAAAAACAAGCGTGGTGGATCAATTTTTCGCTGTTCTTAAGGCCCTGTCGAAAATTGGGTTCTCTACCAACTCTCTGGCAGAAGGCCTCTTAACCGGATCAGGATCGATCATGGCCTGAATAAATATCAAAACATCAGATAAATTTACTAAATCAAACATATTAGCTCAACAAAAAAAGAGCACACAACATCATGAAAATTTTGCAATCGTAAAATTCAGAACGATGCTACTTACTACTTGGTACAAGAAATCAAGAATGTGTCATGAAGTTGAATATCAAAAAGTATATAAAACATGAGTTGTAAACAGGTATAGCAATCCATGGTGCTTCAGAAAATTCTGTGCAAATCACAAATTTTAAATGTGATAGTTGTATAACTCAACAATAAATAAAGAGCATTTTGTACAACATACTCTGTTTTTGAGATGTAGTACAACATGGTTTTTAGATGTAGTACAGCATGATTAATTTTCACTATATAATAAAACAATGTAAAAATACCACAGTAGCTTACATATTTTAACAATGATCAAAACAACATATATAGCCACAATAGAATCATAGTTCATTTGTATACGTATTTGTCTAGTTTGTTAAGTACCTCCTACAAGTCTACAAACCACACATTGGATTTATTAGTCGTGCAAACATGTTGAGAGATAATGTAAAACACATAGAGAAGTGAGAATCACCGACAATATTAAACAATGTATAGTACCTTGAGCAAGTTTTGAAATTGCAATGAATGACCAGGCAGGAGTGGCAACTTGCCTTCTTTAAGATTCAAAAAATGACATCCTGATTCTGGCATAGGTGATTTTCGGACGAGCTGATAAATAGAAACTCCCAGGGAGAAAATATCAACCTTGTCAAGGTGGTCATAATTCTCATTAAGGATTTCCTGGGGCATATAACGTGCATCTCCTTCCTCAATCGGAAGGCTACTATCAGTAAGAGTTGCACATCCAAAATCACCAAGCTTATAGACACCATTTTTTACATAAATATTATCAGGTTTAAGATCAAGATGAGCTATTCCCTTGTCGTGTATGAATCGCAGTGCATTAGCAACCTGTCCAAATTTCCATATCAAAACAAAATATGAATGTGATCAACGAATTATGTAAAAAGTTATGCAGGTTTACTATAGATTAAGGAAACCATGGCAAAAACGATGGACGACTTTCATCATAGATAACAACAGTTACTGATGATGATAATCTGTACCAAATCAAATCTACATAATAGTCAGACAAGGAAGCTCACTTGATATAAAACTTCTAACACTTGTCCTTCTGCTAATAACTCAGAGCCTTTGTTTACAGATAAGCTATGATCACATATCTCCATCTGAATGTACAGTTGTTCGTTTTCAAACCATGAAGTATAATACCCCACAATGTTCTCATGGTAACCTACAGAGGCAAAATGATAAACGAAATAAAGATAAACAAATTTAGAATAAAACCTACTCCATCAATGCTTGAACCTTAAATAAGAGAAAACCATAAAATACAAACCCAATGCTGCCAAAGCTTGAACCTCCATCAAAGCTTTTCTCCTTCAATCACAGAATATTGGTGTTAGTGGTTAAACCCAAGAAAAGAAGAAGTCTCCGTAGTATGAAGATGATACCTTTCTGTATCCAGCTGGAACTGTGTACTGCGTTTCACAGCATACAAGCAGCCATCTATTCGCTTTAATACTTTAAAAACACAGCTAAAGTACCCTCGACCAATTTGCTGATAAGAGAAGTAAGAGTTATACAAAACCATAAAGTTGAATGCGATGAAGGTAATACCAATTCAAAACAGTTCTCAACAAATAAAATTCCTTTTGAAACATGGTACCTCAATCTCATGAAAGTCAGTGCGATAGCGTGAGAGCCCATCATAAGCTGTAAATTTAGGGAAGAAACCTACAATCATACCATTATACAGTTAGAAAATGGCAATATAAATGAATAGAAAACAACAGATAAAAGATCAGGCCAGTTACAATGACTTTTCCACCATTAATGAACGGGATACTTGTAAAGGATTGACTAGAGTGATACCTGCACATTTGGATCTTTGGTTTGCATAGGGATCTGTCTCCTTTTGGGAAAGGTCCTTTAAATAGGGGTTACTAAAGCAAGGAGGAGGTATAGCCCTGCAACGCAATGTAGCTGCAGAATGTGACACATAGTTCTGGGCCTTCGGCTTACCAGCAGCTACCGTTATATCAACAGCTACTTCCTCTGCAACAGAGTCCTTACCAAGTTCCACAACTTGTTGATGGTCACCAGAAAAGGTAGGGCTAAGAGGGTTTGCTGAGACACCATCTATGACAAGTATGCATGTTGATTAGAGAAAACGGGTAAATAAATAGCATTGGAATAAGAAGAAAAGAAAAAAAGCAGCACTAATTTTTCCATGTGGTGGGAAATGGGAGCCTATGTAGCATGCAATGTATAAGAGTAACTGAAGAAAGAGTGTAAAGAATAACAGACTGTAATTACACTCTGCAGTGTTCCTACAATTTAACCAGATATGTTGAAAATTAACTTAAAAAACATGGTATAGTGTACAAACAATTAAGCTATAGGTTTCACCCTCCAGTTAGATATGTTTAGTCCAGACACCTTTCATAAAAAGGGGCTAGAGATTTTTTGTCCCAATTGTCTACAAAGTCATAAATTGGGAAAACTACATTGAAACTAGAAATGACAGGTATTCTAATATCCCCATTATGCACAATTGGGAGGTCACTGGAGTATAGAATAATCCGATGATTTCAGGGGGGGTGATCACATACTCTGAAGCACAGATACTCAAAAATGGCTTCTGAGTGGTACCCGATATGCACTCATACATGTCGTATCCAATACTTATGGTGTCCGTGCTTCATAGATCACATACTTCTTGAATATGGTGTAAGACATGTGCTTCTCTATCACCCTACAGTCTTTTCTAAGTGGTAGGGTACAATTCCATGAGTAGACATTTTTCATGCAAATTTGGCTGTTACGTTAAGTTAGAAGAAATAAAAACTACTAAATCACCATCAACATATGTTCACAATCCATACTGATTGGCACTCCATGCATAAAGTGTATTACTAGCAAGAAAAATCAAGCACTGCAGCTAACAGCAAACTCGTTACCATAAACTTGATGAGACATCCCGGTTTTTCAAATTAGTAAATCCATTTTACTATTTATAAATACATGTGCATACACAAACACGGTAAAATCATTCTGATATTAGCATGTTATCAATTTATTTTTCTAAATATATATTTTTATAAAAACAATTAATTATAATTTAATTAGCAATTAGCGAGTAAGAACATGCAGTAAAAATAAAAAGTCATACCCAGTCGACATCTTTTGCTTTTCGTAGTATTCAATTTCTCCGGGGATTTAGGGCAAGGGCTATTATCCTGCGGAACACATTACATTACAACAACAACAACAAAATTAGTTTTTTAATCTTTTTATTTATTGATACTAAAAAAAATTATTAATTTACTAATACACCCCACCTTATTGAAATCGACACCGTTCAAAATCCGCTGATTATCCGGAGTTATGTAATCTGGAGTGCTGTAGGAGAAAGAAACAAACACATGCATCACAAACTTGGAAACCAAAAAATGGAATCGATGAAAATGAAAAGGGATAAAGCGTGTTGTTACCAGAAGAAATCTTGACTAAGAATGCCATCTTTTGAATCAGCATCGGTAGCATCATTGGTAACCCTAATGGAAGGATTTTGATTTGCCTCTGAATCGATAAGGTTCTGGAAGTGAGAAAGGGCGGAAGAAGTTATAGTTGTTGTTGGTAACGGTTTGTATTGTTTGAGAGAGAATTTGCTGAGCTGAAGCTGTAACTGTCTTGTGTTACTCGCACCGAGTGGTGCCTTTTTCCTTCCCCTTGATTTTGGGGTTTTTCTCGTCATTTTCAAATCTTTGAATCTTCGATTCAAGACCAGTGAAGAAGATGAAGAATAATGGTAGTAGTGTGTTTGGTCTTTCAGAACAGTATATAAATAAAATACTATTATTGTAAATTTATAAATAAATAAAAATAATTAAATTGTTATTATTATTTGGGTACGGGGAAGCGGAAATTATTCAAAAAATGCGCGGGTTGATTTTCGAGTTAATTTGTGGTTGGGATTAATTTAGATAAGATTAGATGTGGGGAAGTGTATTTAGAAGCGGGGTTTACAATTCAATCTTGGCCGTTTATTTGTGCTTTTAAGGGAAGTGATAATTTGGGTTTGCAGTGGGATTTGACGTTTGGAGTTTAGACAGTGCGGTTTTGTGATGCGTGCTGCGGAAGCTGATTCATTTTTTTCTTTCCAAGTGGCATTATGTGGACAGTGCGCACGTGCCATTTTTTTAGTTTCGAGTTTGGACAGTGTGCACGTGCCTACTTTAAATTTGAGTCGGATCATTCGAGTTGGTCCGCCTCTTTTAAGCTATGTCCTCTATTAATGCGTCAAAAATTGGGCAAAAGGGCGGCACCATTTAAAGAGGTGGGCTAAAACACACACTCCTATCCCGTCAAGGGAAGAACTAACAAAGTTGATGGAATGGTCGGTCTAACAATCAAATTTTCATGTTTTTTTTTTTTTGTGGTAATTGTTGCTAAAAAAAACGCTACTAATATAAAATAAAATAAAAAATCTAAGAATAAATACACCATCATAAATCCAACAATATTTAACAAATTTCAATAATTTCGCCAACTCAATTCATTTTATGTCAAACTCAATATAATCATTTTATTTCAATTATAATCTCACTAAAAGAAAAAGAAAAATATATTTTATTGTTGTTGTGTCAGCAGATCTCAACAAATTCATACATTTCATCCGATGCAAATTCAAATAAGTCTCCTCCATAGATGATGTCATTTGAATCCCTTCCAAAAAAAACACTAAAGAAACAATTTTGAAATTAGGATAGAAATTTCATGTCATCTTTTTTTGTTTCTTTCGTACTAAATTGAGTTGTAATTTCTAGTAAAGAACGAAATCCCTACCTTCTTCTTAGTTATTTAAATGAAACACCTAGATATTTAACTATGAACTACTAAAATTGAGTTGCTTGTTATTGACTACTGGTAAAATAAAAATAAATAAATAAATAATTTTTAATGAATATAAGGGCCAGCCCACCCTACCAAGCCTTGTTTTTTGGCGGGTCAAATGAGAGCGAACCAACTAGAAAGCTGGGTTCAAAACGTCATCCCAACCCGCCTAAAATTGCATGTTAAGAGGATAGGTTAGACGAGTTAGAGCCGTTTTACCGCCAATACTTGAGAATGTGTTCATGTGCCAATGATCAAGTTTAGTTTTAGGTTGAAAAATTAAGACCTCCTAAGGGTGTACACATGCTTGGTTGGATCGAATTTGATCAAACTCGTTATCCAAACCGTTCAACTTTCAACATATCAAGTTTGTCACCCAAACCGCATTTTCACTGTTAAACTCAAATTGAATCATCCCGGTTATGAATGGGTTGTACGAGTTAAGTTCGTGAGTTGTGCGTCTAAAATAAAAAATTTATAAATTTTTTTTGAAAAAATTATTATTTTTTGAATTAAAAAATCGTGGTTTGGAATGAGAATCAATCTATTGTAGGTGAAATTAGGGTTAGGTTGAGCTCATAATTGTTTTTGGTAGAAATAGATCACGGATAAAAAATATACAAATGTTTCTTAAGTTTTTTGACTTAAAATAATATAATATAATAAATCAATACCCGTGGGTTGGGTCTATAGATTTGTGGGTTAAAAAATTTAAACCTAATACCCAACCCAACCTTAACGGATTGTAGCGGGTTGGTTCCAGTTAGACCAGTAAATGGTCAAATTCGGATAATTGATGGGTTGGTCGGTCTGAATCACCTGATTCGCAAGTCAATCCATGTCATAAAAAAAGTTTAATGATAAAAAAATAGACATAGAAAGATAATATTTATCAAAATAAAGAACACATGTCATTTCAAAAGAATACCATATTGCCTCTTCTATTCAAGACTCAACTCTTGTTGGTATTCTCCTCTTTGGCAATCTCTAACTAATTACCTGCATCTTAGATGAAATATCACACCTACATATTTGATTAACTGTCTTAACAAAAATATGGAGCAGGAGAATTTACGGTTAACCGCAAAATGAATTAGACTGAGTTAAAATAACAAGTCTTAGGCAACATTCACTTCACTAAATATACAACTTACCAGAGGCGGATCTAGTGTTAGGCATGGTATGGCAGCTGCCACACTAGATTACAGTCCATTTTTTTTTATTAATATAGTAGACCGAAAAGATAATATATATCACATAATTGGACAATGTTTCACAAATCAATGCGTGGTCCAGTGGTAGATAATTCTTTATCTATAGTTATGTCCATGGTTCAACTCGTACACTAAAAATTTTCTTTTACAATTTTGCCACACTAAACCATCATGTCTAGATCCGCCCGTGCAACTCGACTCTAGAAACAACAATGACAACTATAAACTTCACGTGCATGCTAAAAATCATAAATCCAGTATTTATAAATGTATTTTAGGTGTTTGATGAAAACTCTCATCATATTTATAAATGTATTTCTTTGACGTTCTGTTTTCAGGACATGAAAACGCCTAACAAATGCTTTTGCGTGTTTGTTAATTTGATTAATTTATAAAGTGGTATAAGATAGGGTATTTTTCTAGTCTTGCCAGAAAAGATATTAGAATTTTATATTGAATATGATATTAATCCCCATAAAATAGCTTGATGTTAAGTTCAACACTAAAAAAAATTCATCGATATTTAATCACTAACTTGGTAATTTCAATTAAAAAAAACTTAGTGATTTCAAGATATTTAATTATATCATGCAATTTTTGAAAATTAAGTTTTTAATTACTCTCAATTGAAATTTATATCTTGAGCTGTAACGTATTCATCGTCAATAAAATTATATGCTAAAATGTTTATAATGGCGTTGATCTCCCAATCAATAGGTAATGAAGTTGGATCCATGAGTACCAAATAAATAGAAACGTGGCCATGCCCATTCCCCTTTGTGTTCCCAGATGATTATAGACAAGCTCTTACGCATGAACAAAAGTTTAGTAATATTATCATTCTTTTCTTTTTTGCTCTGAACCAACTTTCAAATTTATTAAACGAGACATTCAAGTAGATATTCTCGACACAAACATTAACATTGATAATCTGATTATAAACAATCACATATGTTATTGTTGTATCAGTAACCCAGACAACAAACACATCATCGATATGAAGTGTCCGTGCTGACCATTAATTTAAGGCCAAAACACATTTGTAACCCCCCAACTTCAAACTCTTCTGACACGCATTTTCCTCTGGAGGCCTTAGAAAGTAGTGAGAAGGACTGCATTTTGAATGTGTAATGACTTGGCGGAGCTTTCCTTCATGTAAAAGATATAAATATAAATTATCACCATTTCAGTTAAATGATATGCATACTATATCCACCTTCTTTTAATGTATCTAATCTAATAATAATGGAATAATTTCAACTGTTCTGATTTTGTATTTACGACAAACACATCAAACTAGAGATGTTGTTTTTGAAAGAAACGATTCTTACTTTTCTGTTGTCAATCTTATCTCTAAAAAATAAATATAATAATTATAGACATATATATTTGTAAAGAAACACACTTGTGTTACCAATTGTTGTTTATATGAATCACCTTTCATGGGTGTGGTAGACAGCACTGGATCAACAATATTCATATCCATGGTAGACAGAGCAAACATTGTAGTGAAAGAACTAATTAATGAACCCTTAATAAAAAAGAACTAATTAATGAAGGTTTTTAATATGGATTTTGAGGTTTCTCAATTTTTTTAATTTCTTACCTCCTTTGTCCAAGTTATTCACCTTATTGTAACAAGGAAGGGATTGTTTGTGATTTATGTATTTGGTTGCACATATCTTAATTATACTTAACAGTTTCAAATGAATTACACATTGAACAATTCTTTGCTTGTTGCGGCAGAAACGACATGAAGAACTTATTTGACGTTTGCAGCACAATCACATATTCTGTTCTTCAATTCATATATATTAAATCATTTCCTTGAACTTGACCATAATTGAACTTGCTCTCATTCTTTCAAACAAATTACTAACCACAACAAAGATGATATCATGAAGAATAAAGGCATGGAAAGAATAAAAAATGTTGCCACCATTCAGCTGCTTAATTGGGTTTTAATTGATTATAATCATTAAGTTATTTATACACAAAACTGAAATATTTATATTATATAAAAAAAAATCTGCAGGATTGCATCATGTTCTTCAAATGTCCCGACAAAACTCAATTGGCAGCTTTGCATTAAGATGTATTAAACTAGCAGCAAAACTCAAATTCTCTACAAAAGCGTAAATAAAAGCAATCACAACTTGGACAAAGGAGGTAAGCTTGGTTGAAAAGAAGTTTAATTATATACTTCACGGATGTGAGTTCAATTATCCTTGTTGACGTGTAGATTTTATTAACAAATATTTTTGAGGAAAACATTCTCTATGTCTTAAAACTTATATAATCCAATGATCTCATAGAAACCAAATCGCCTAACTTTCATAATTTTTTTTAGAGTTAATAGTGTTTTTTACCCCTATAAAATTTTCAGTTTGATTTGTATTCTCGTAAAAATTTTATTTTTCAGAAAACACTTTTAATAGGCCATTTTCAGAATATTTTTTCAAGAAATTTTGGTTTTTGAATGGCCTATTAAGGATGTTTTCCGGGATTTTTTTTTACGAGGATGCAAATCAAACCGAAAATGACATATATTACGGGGGCTAACATTTTTTTTTTACAATTTGCATATATATAAACTAATGTTGATGAAAAGATGTAGGCCAATTTTTTATTTAATTTATACTTGGATTAATAAAAATAAATTCATTAGACATGCAATATTGAAACACTTTACATGATTCACCTCTCAAAGGATGCGAGTGACAAAGATGTGACATAGATTATGGATTAAATAAACGACATATTAACATCAAGTCGTTGTAGTATAGTGGTAAGTATTCCCGCCTGTCACGCGGGTGACCCGGGTTCGATCCCCGGCAGCGGCGAGATTTTTACAACTTTTAATTTTTTTTTTTTTTTTTTTTTTTTTTGTGTGACTATATCCTTCTTAACTGAACAACGCAGTGATAGAAGTTTGCATACTTAGCGGGAGAACAAAGCTTCGAATCAATCTCACTTCCACTTTAATGGCCACTCTTCCTGCTTCTCCTTCACCCCCTTGGCATACTAATCCTAACCCTAATAATAATAATCCCAATTCTATTTCAATTCCGAACCCTAATTTCCATCCTGATCAATCTCAAACCCTTGATTTCGATTCCCTTATGTCTCCCCAACCTCAATCCCCCTCCGCCACCACCACACCGCCGCTGCCTCCGTCGCTTCTTCAACTCTCCTTCAACCAAGACCACGCCTGCTTCGCCGCCGCCACAGACAACGGCTTCCGCATCTACAACTGCGACCCATTCCGCGAACTCTTCCGCCGCGAATTTGGCGGTGGAGGAATCGCTCACGTTGAGATGCTTTTCCGCTGCAATATCTTAGCACTTGTTGGTGGCGGCTCCCACCCTCAGTATCCTCCTAACAAAGTCATGATCTGGGATGATCATCAAGGTACTTGCATCGGTGAACTCTCCTTCCGTGCCGCTGTTCGTGGTGTTCGATTGCGTCG
This sequence comes from Medicago truncatula, assembly GCF_003473485.1. Lineage (NCBI taxonomy): Eukaryota > Viridiplantae > Streptophyta > Magnoliopsida > Fabales > Fabaceae > Medicago > Medicago truncatula. The sequence continues at coordinate 51,223,645 of NC_053048.1, forward strand.
TGATCGGATAATTGTGGTTGTGGAACAGAAGATATTTGTTTATAATTTCGCTGATCTGAAGCTGTTGCATCAGATTGAAACTATTGCTAACCCTAAGGGTTTATGTTCAGTTTCACATGTTTCTGAATCTCTTGTTCTTGCTTGTCCTGGTTTGCATAAGGGTCAGATTCGTGTGGAGCATTTTGCACTGAAAAAAACTAAGTTTATTTCTGCTCATGATTCCAGAATCGCTTCGTTTGCTCTCACGCTTGATGGACAGTTAATCGCCACTGCCAGTGTCAAGGGTACGCTCATTCGGATTTATGATACTGATAGCGGCACCCTACTTCAGGAAGTATGTGCTAATTGCTCTTACTTACATTTGTGTAGTTTTTTTCTTGATAATTAGTTATGTTTCTTTTATTGGATTAGATGTTATTAAGGTTTAATGTCTCTATTTGTTGTTTTATTTTTGTTCTATGGTGTGGAGATCTGATTTTTGTGTGTGGGTAATTGAGACATTTTGGTTTTTCTGTGAATTTCTTGGATGTGGATTTTAGGTTAGAAGGGGTGCAAATGCAGCAGAGATATATAGTTTGGCGTTTTCCTCCACAGCTCAGTGGTTAGCAGTTTCAAGTGACAAGGGCACTGTTCATGTCTTTAGCCTTAAGGTTAATTCAAGCGGTGTTCCTGAGAATGAAACATCACAAGGTTCATCATCTAGTTCAGATGCTGCCATTGTCCCTTCTAGCTCATCTCGCTCCTTCATTAAATTTAAAGGTAAAATATTTTGTTGCTTTTTTATTAACTTGAAGAGTATTTCTTTCTAGGGTTTTGCAATGGTTAAGGTAACCAAAATTAGTAGCTTTATATTGGAAACAACAATTTATAAAAATTTTACAAGTTGACTTGACTACTTTTTATCATTTTTCCAACACAAAATTTCTATTTTTGTTCCTTTATCCAATGCCACAAGGGCAATGGTTAGCATTTCCCTTCTTTCTATTTGACAACCTATTTAGTGGGATAAGACTTGGTTGTTATTGACTATTTCTTTCTTTTTGTTAACCAAGAATGAGTTTGAGATGCCCATGTTTTCCTTTTATGATTTTTTTTTCCCTTCTCATTTGCAAAGAGAAATAGTGTCAATTCAATTCTCTTTTTTCTTGTTGATCGACTGTTACTATGCGCCTTCAGGAGTGTTGCCCAAGTATTTCAATTCAGAGTGGTCAGTTGCTCGGTTTCACTTGCATGAGGGTACTCAGTACACAGTTGCTTTTGGTGTACAAAAGAATACAGTCATAATTCTTGGCATGGATGGAAGGTATGATACAAGGAAATGACAAAAAATATAGCTTGTATATAAGTTTAGTCTTTTAGATGATAGCTATTCTATTAATATAAGACACTGTTAGTTCTATTAATAGTAAAAAAATTGATAAATGTTATTACTTTTAAGTATTACTTAGTTGAGGATTTAAAGAATGACCATGTGAACCAATTTTTTGTTTGCTACTACTGTCATACTTACTATTTTGCTCTAAATTGAATATGTAATATGGAAAAAGTTGCTCTAAATTGAGCTTGTCTGAAAAGAGAGCGACTGAATAAGGGTGCGGTCACCTTTAGTTTTTTTTTTTGAGTTAAGATCATAATGTATTTTAATGTAATACTGTCCCAAATTTATCTTCACGATTCAATTGAGAAGTTAGCTCTGAGATTATTCGACCACAAGAATTGAATGAAATAGAAAGAATACTTTATTTAAGAAACACGATAGAATAAGAGAGAATCTTTCCTCCAAGAGTTTCCCCTTCACAATAGAGAATACTCTATTCACAAAGACGATATTCAAAGGTGCTCTCTACCCTTTGTGCTCTCTTATTTTTACACATACTTTCTATGACAATCTCAACTAACTAACTAACTTCTATAACAATTATTAACTGCTTCAACAATTCCAATTTCCCTTTATGCTATAATCCTTACAAAAGAATTAGGTGTTCCACATATAATTTTGTTCACGTGGGTTGGATTAGTCTTGTGCCTCTTTAGATAAATCCTTTCCTATTAATCTATGCATTGGGTATTATTTTTTTTTGGGTATCCCAAATAAAGGTGAACGTTTATGTTATATGATCTTAATGATTTACATTTGATTATTCTCTGCAGCTTCTATAGATGCCAATTTGATGCAGCGAATGGAGGGGAAATGACCCAGCTGGAACATCACAACATTTTAATTCCAGAAACTGCTTTATGAGATGAAATCCTGTAGCATTTGACGCTTATCTTTTAGTTAGGGTTATTCTACAGGAATATTCACCGTGTAATAATATCAGAAATAGATCGAGAGTGTAATTATTAATAGATGGGTGGTTGAAGTAACGCTGACACCGTTATTGTTTACTCTGTGTCGACTAGTTGCTTCCATTGTAATTTTGTAATTATATAATTCACTAAATTTTTAACTTATAAATATTGAAAGCTGTTGCGAAGCAAGCAAACACTTTCCTAACAACTTATCAATTCCTTTCAAACCAATATATATATTTTTACATCATAATAAAAGCATGGCGGAGTGTTTGTCAAAATGATTGACAACTGCCATAGGAGAACAAATTTGCAGGAATAGGAAAGCCCTTATAGATACACCGATTATATTTGTGGTGAGATATTGCCACTCAAATATGCCAAGATAACCTTTTTAACGCCCCTGCAGATTCAGTTCAGATTCTATTTGTTTGTCCCACATTCATTACATTTGATTATTCTCTGCAGCTTCTATAGATGCCAATTTGATGCAGCGAATGGAGGGGAAATGACCCAGCTGGAACATCACAACATTTTAATTCCAGAAACTGCTTTATGAGATGAAATCCTGTAGCATTTGACGCTTATCTTTTAGTTAGGGTTATTCTACAGGAATATTCACCGTGTAATAATATCAGAAATAGATCGAGAGTGTAATTATTAATAGATGGGTGGTTGAAGTAACGCTGACACCGTTATTGTTTACTCTGTGTCGACTAGTTGCTTCCATTGTAATTTTGTAATTATATAATTCACTAAATTTTTAACTTATAAATATTGAAAGCTGTTGCGAAGCAAGCAAACACTTTCCTAACAACTTATCAATTCCTTTCAAACCAATATATATATTTTTACATCATAATAAAAGCATGGCAGAGTGTTTGTCAAAATGATTGACAACTGCCATAGGAGAACAAATTTGCAGGAATAGGAAAGCCCTTATAGATACACCGATTATATTTGTGGTGAGATATTGCCACTCAAATATGCCAAGATAACCTTTTTAACGCCCCTGCAGATTCAGTTCAGATTCTATTTGTTTGTCCCACATTCATGCCGTCGCTATGGGGCTCTTATACAGGCATTAAACATTCATTTCCTCAGAAATTTGCCTCGTTATTTATTATGTAACTAAACTAGAAACTGGATAAAATAGGCACTGCCACTTTATACACCTATCTCAACGATGCTAGCAAATACATAAGCAGACAAATGCTGGTCAGGCTCTCAAACACCAACCAGTTTCAAGGTTGATTCAGACATGAACATAAACAATCTTATTCTATTTTGTTGTGAAGTCTTACAAAATGTTGTTTAGTGAAAAACGATTTGTTTATTTTTTTTTTTCATATGACAATTTAAATCTTGGTTGTGTCTACTTATCTTAAAGATAGAGGGAGACGAATCAAATTTTAGCTACCATAAGATGCTGATAAAAAAGAAACAACTCTAAAGCATCACACCTTCAGTACGTTCAAATTTCTCATTTTGATTCCAAATTTCATACTCACCTTTTCAGTACCTTCTAAGGAATAAATAACACCCACGCCTCTCTTCCACCATGGGAAGCATGACACAACACCTAAAGCACCGAATAACTTCCATTCTCCTCGGTTTCATTTTCAAGGATTTTATTCGTCTTGTTCTTTCTCATCGCTCAACATCTAAAGCCAAGGACCAGGTATCTTCCATTCATGTTGCTTTGATTCATTCTTGTTGCTTTGTTTCTTTTGACCCACAAATCAAAACACACCTGAAAGTGCAAGTTGCCGGTTAATGTGGAGGCTCTTCAAGTAATGCAGTATTTATTAGGATTTTCATCTCAACTGTTAAATTTTATATCATGTACCATGAGTTAGACATCATACTTTTGCCGGCAATGGCGAGTTGATTTAGTGATGGTGTTTTTGTAAACTAAATAACCTAATACCAGCTCATTGATATCAATGACAATATTTTCAGGATGCTCAACATCTGTAGGAGCTTAACAGGAATACTGACCCCATATGAGTTACTTTCTCAGTGAATGAGCTATCATTTGTACCATCCTTCAATAAATACATATTGTAGCAGAGCAGCTCCCTATCAGAAGTAACTGCTATGTTGGTGTTCTATGTCAACTTACAAGCTACATGAAAATACTGGGAGAGTGAGCACTATGCCAAGAGTTCACTGCCATGCCTTTGATGCTCAACCTCCACAGAACTACATCCTAAGTCCTTAGTCAGTCCTCTTTCTTTCATCATTCCTCTTATCCTCTCAACATCGCTCCATCTTCCGGCCTCTGCATACAGATTTGACAGTTGAACATAATAGGCAGTGTTATATGGCTCCAACTCAACCAATTTTGTAGCCGCAAACTCACTGAATTCCAAGTCATCACGAGATTTCGAACCAAGCAATAAGGATCCCCACATAGCTGCCGTCGGCTCAAACGGCATACATTTGATGATGTCAAAAGCCTCTTGCAATTGACCAGCACGTGCCAAGAGATCAACCATACAAGCATAGTGTTTGACATTAGGAAGAAATCCATACTTTCCATCAACCAACATACTAAAGATAAATCGACCCTTTTCCACCAAACCCGAATGACTACACGCAGAAAGAACCGTGACCAAAGTCACTTCATCCGCTCTAACTCCATCCAACTCCATCCTATTAAACCACAAAAGAGCCTCCTCAACACTCTTAGCCAAAGCTAACCCTTTAATAACAACATTCAAAGTAAACACATTCTTTTCCTTCATATCACAGAAAACCTTCAACCCCTCTTCCACTCTCCCACACTTGACATACATATCAATCAACGCCGTCCCCAAAATCACATCCAATTCCCACCCATTCCTCCTCACCATATCATCTATCCACACTCCCATTTCAATAGCACAAGAGCTAGCACAAGCAGACAAAGCATTCACCATCGTCACCCTATTCGGCACCACACCCCCATACTGCATTTGTTCAAACACAAGCAAAGCATCATTATACTTCCCACCGTTCCGATAACCCATTATCATTACAGTCCACGACACAACGTCTCTCTGAGGCATTTCATCAAACAGTTGGCGACAAAGTTCCAAACACCCATAAGAGGCATATACATCAAGAAGAGAGTTATTAACATAAATATCATTAACATAACCGAGTTTAATAACATGAGTGTATACACATTGTGATTGAACAAAGTCGTGTGAGTCGGAAAGTGATTTAAAAAGAAAAGGGAATGTGAAGTTATTGGGGAGAATGGAGTTTTTGTGCATGTGGGAGTATAGAGAGAGAGGGGTGTTGGGGATATGAGAATGAGAGAAGGCTCTGATGAGAGAGTTGAAGATGAAAACGTGTGGTTTTGGAATGAGGTGAGTGAAGAGAGGTGAAACATAGTTGAGAAGGTTATGGGATTGAGATGCTGTGATTAAGTGCTCTGCGATTGTTGTGTGTGATTGAAGGTTGTGAATTATGATTTGTGCTTGAATTTGTTTTACATGAATTTGTGTACGGCAGAAACTTTTCAGCAGTTTTACCACTCTTTCTGCCAAACAACTCATGTTCCCATTCATCTGTTTAGAGAGTAATGAAATAAAGAAGAAAAAATGCATCAATCACTATTTTATAGGGTGGCATTTTGCATGCAATTGTGCACCATGCACAAACTGCTTTTTTTTTTTTTTGACAGATGGAGGTTTTGGTGGGGTGGGGTGACTTGCTAAAAATAAACCATTAATAAAAGAAAACATATTATAATGAAAAATATTGGTTTTATTGTTTTTGCTAGATACACCCTCCAAAACTTAAACATTGAGAGTAGTAATTCACACATTTGTAACACATCAGTACAGCTAGTTTCCCACTAGTTCTTTTTCCCATTTTCTTCTTGCATCTTCATCGCCCCCATCATGTTCTTCAGAATTTCAGAAATGGTTACTCACCATCAACATTCACATTAACTTAAAATTGATATTCATCAACAAAGTTGTTCAATATCATTTCATTTTCTATTGAAGTTTGGAAATTGCATCTTAGTTTGGTTTTTAGATCTGGATTTATTAAATCTGTTGGTTGATTTCTGAAATCTTTAAACTTAAAGGTATGTATAAGACTTTCTTTATTTTAGTCCTTCTATCATTTTGTGTATTGATAAAATGTGTTAGTTGATATCTAGCTTAGCTTCTAGCTTACTTACAACTGTTTTTGTATTTGATTTCGTTTTTGTTTGCTTCCTTTCAATCTTTTTGATAAAGCTAGTTTTTTAAGATGTTTCAACTTCCAATCAAACCACACTTTACTCCAAAAAAAGGTTTGATTGTTAACAAACGACACCACTAATTGTCGTCAAGATTAATGGGTTGCTTAGAAAGGATCTTGATATATGCATCGGTCAGCGCAAGCTATTGTGATCCCCAATCAACAAATATGCCGCATTCTTCATCGACTAACCAAGCTTACACCTCTAACCCTAACGACAACTCTCACCCTAATGACAAGTTTATTAGACCTACCGTACTTCAAAGATTTCAAAACGACTCATCAAACTCATAACTCTTACCCTAACTGGAAGAATCTTGAGGTCAAAGTACTTGGATGAACGTTCAATGATTAATCAAACTCTTTAACGATTAATCAAGCCTGTAACTCTAACCCTAACGACAATAGTCTTCGACCTAAACTGCTCTAATAGTTAGATCAAGAGGTCACAACGACTAATCAAACCCACAACTCTTACCCTAACAACAAGAATCTTATGCGGAAAGTACCGGATAAATGTTAACTGATTAATCAAGATATTCACTACGTGGTTTGTATTTAATTAATTTTATCTTTATTATTAAAACTAATTTATAAATTCAATATACATAACAAATTACAACTATTTTTTAAACACATTGAAATGAAAATAACATAATAATACATTAATTAAATAAACTCAAGAATAAAAAATGCAAAAACAAATTCTTAAAAATACAAAAACTCAAACTGGCTAACAAATAAATGTTTTGCGTATTTTAATGTTCATTTACCTTAACCCATTCAACAATTATATACACACTTCGGTCACCAAAACAAGTGAAACTAAATTTTTTAAATTTATTCAATAAATTATCTATGTGGTCTTTAATATACATCACACACACTATTATAAATAGTGACTGAACAATCTATTTATTATCCAACTATTACACCCAATGTGTTCTTATTCTTAATTTTCGAAATAAAAAATAAATTCCAATTACAAACGTTTACATTACTTCTACTAAAATTTTCATCATTTTCGAATTTCCCATTTAAGTAAAAAATATCTAATTGCAGAAATTATATTTTCGTTTTCTGTGGGATTACAACAAAGTTTAGTGATATTAAGTGACATTAACCAATTGTAAGTGGGATTACAACAATGTTTAGTTATAATAATAGCAATTTTGGTTTTTTCTAGTGATATTAATAGCAACTTTCGTATTGCGCTAATACAAAGACAAAAATTATATTCAGCCCATAGTCACTTAGTTCTAAAACAAGGGCCCAAGTCCAATACACAAGTGACAAAAAACAGCAATTAAATATTATCATTTATTCTAGGCTTAATTGCACTTTTGGACCCCTATCTTTCCAAAAGTTGTGGTTATGGACCCCTAACTAATTTAAATACAAAACAGCCCCCTATGTTTTGATTCTTTGACAGTTTTGGACCCCCAAGGCAAAAAATAAATAAAAAATTTGACACGTGACACCTCACTTAGGGTGCCACGTCAGCGTTGACCGAGTCAACAATGGACTGGGGGTCCAAAACTGTCAAAGAATCAAAACATAGGGGGCTATTTTGTATTTAAATTAGTTAGGGGTCCATAACCGCAACTTTTAGAAAGATAAGAGTCCAAAAGTACAATTAAACCTTTATTCTAATGGTTGGACCGCGTGTATTGTTCACGCAGCAGGTTGCCCATGCCTTTCTCTCTCCAAATCTTAACGGTCAGCATTAAAATAATAATAAATAAGCGATTCAGATTTAATTTAGGGTCATTTTCACACAACTTTTGTATGGTGTACAAATTTTTTCCTTGTGCATCGTAAACCTTACATAATTTTTTTTGTAAAAAAAGTGGGAAAAAGAAAATGCGCATCCAGGGAATCGAACCCTGGTCAGCACCGTGGAAGGGTACTATGATACGTCTACACCAGATGCACTTAATATTAATAATGATGAAATATTTTAATACTCTGTCAATGATTTCTCTGATTATTATTACACGTTTTGCAGTGTCTATATTTTGAAAGTGTAGTGATATTTGAACAGCCATTTTTTATAATCACTTTTTTTTTTTTTTTTTTTTTATGATAACTGAACACGTTTTTTCACACAAATACCAGACACCAATGGCAAAACAGTAAATGATTATAAACAAAGGGGGTAACTTGGTATTTTCACTCCCCTTCTTCCCTTCATCGTCTTCTTCTCTTCCCAGATCTCTCTTTCACCATTACCACCACCTTCACCATCACAGCATTCGTCTTCACCATCACCACCACCATCCTCACCACAACTCCATCACGCCGTCCTTACCACCGTCGCCGTCATCCATCACCACATTCGTCGTTTCATCTCGTCTTCAATAATAGATCTGACCTTCGATCTCGTCTTCTCCATCACGCCGTCGGCGACCTTCGCGTTACCATCACGCCGTCGGTGACCTCTGTCGCTCTCTCTTGTGACCTCTGTCGCTCTCTCTCTCTCTCTCTCCTGTCTCACGACCAGTGTCTCTCACGGTGTGCATTCGAACGTCGCCGGTGAGTGACTTGCTTAGAAACAGTGACAAAGAATAGCAACTGTGTACAGGGAAGGAAAAGGGAAAAAAGGGAAAGAAAGTGTATACGGTGTCTTTTTTGTGTGAAAATATCTTTATCCATTTATCATTTCTGCTTTTTTTTTTTTTTCCTCTCTTTCTGTTGGTTAAAAACAATGGAGAGAAAAAAAAAAAAAAGGAGAGAGAATAAAAACATAATGTGAGTATGAAATAGAGAGTTGTCAAAAAGTTGTCACAAAAATAGTTATACAAATATCATTTCTTATTTCGAAATCGCGCGACTTCGGCCCTCCTCCGTCCACCGCCGCCGGATTCAACCCCTCCAGTTTTTGCCTCGCCCAACAACAGGTAATAGATCAATTATCATGTTCCCCCCTTCTGCTTTGAATCTTCATTGTTAGGGTTGTTTAAACATTGAATTGGAAGTTTTTCATATGACTCTAGTTGTATTAAATTGGTTGTACTAGCTTCATGACCCAGCTAAGATTTTAAGTGGATTTAGAATGAATTTGGGTTTATAATTTCAGTGTTGATGGAAGAATTACGGTTTAAGGATGAATTTGGGTATATAATTTTGTATTATCTTCATCCCTGTGTTTTTTTTTTTTTTTGAATTGACATCCCTGTGCTTTTAGTTAGTTACTCACATTGGGAAATTGCTATTTAAAATCCATCTGGTTTGGTTCTTCTGTTCTGAATCTTTGCATGATTGATAGTTTCTGAAACATTGGTGTAGTTGATTAATAGTGTTAATAGTATTAAACAGCTTATAACAATTCTCATTTTTTTTTCAGCTTATTTTCATAAGTTTTTAAAAATAGCTTATGCCAATTTTCATTTTTTTAGCTTATTTTCATAAGTTCTTTAATATAGCTTATACCATAAAAATAGCCTATAGCATATCCAAAAATTATTTAACTTTATTTTATCTTTTGCTATAGAAAGAACTTATGTAAGCCGCAAATAAGTTGTTTTATAAAAAAAATTATGAAGGCCCCTTAAATTGACACCTCTAACTATGAGTAATATATATGTATTATGAAATCATTGTTATTACCTTATTTTCAAACTTCATACTTTTGTGTTATGCTTAATGGCACACTAAACACATGTATGATTTGATTATTGAGTTTAGAAATCCACCAAATTATGCACAATCAACCATCTATATTTATTTATTTCGGAGTTACTGTGATTATTGTTGTGAGCTGTTTATGATGATTTCCTCATGGCCCATAAAATGTTTGATCAAATATGTGACTAATAATTTATCTTGGCCATAGATATAATTATTATTTACGTGACTGTGATTATCTTGGCCATCGAGTTGACTTGTTGAAAGCCTGTTTTCGGACTGGTTGAGGGGATGATGTTCACTACCTGTAACAAGAAATGCCTTAACCCACTTAATTCATAAGAATTATTTCATTGCATTGCATGGACACCAGTATTTTAATTCTCAAAATAACCACTGAAACTAGTAATTTGATAGTTTTTAAAAAAGTCTATAGATGCAATGTAATTGTCTATTCGCCTTCCATTTAAAATTTCCTGAAATTTTACATCCAAACACAACCTTGGTGTAGTGACTTTGCATCAGCTTTTGGAGGTATAGAGTGTAGAGCTGTGAATAAAGCATCTACCTTCGAATCAGTTTGCAATATTTTATAAAATATTATGCAACAAAAGAATGTATTTGGTTTTTAAGGTAATGAATTCAAGAGTTTATGGTTTGGATGTCACTTTCAGGTTTATTATAGTCACTTGAGGTACAATATTGCTCAATTGTTAATTAAATAAGTAAAAGATAAAACATTTTATTCTTGGTATGATTCATGTTAATATTCTGACTTGTTACTTGAGCATCCTAATTTCATCATTTTAGTAATTACTGCCGCTAGTCTGCTACCGCTGGCATGGTATGGTATAGTACCTCTATTGATGGACACACATATTGATCTGTGTTTATACAGTTGTATATTGTGCTTGATCTGATGTAGTTATTAGTACTAAGCCTTTATGTCAAGTATCCCTAAATTTGCATACTTATTTGAGTTTTTATGTGTGCATGTTGAAATATGTATTGTTTTTATGACCATCAATGCTCATCAGCAGGGGAAGTGAAAACAAAATTCAGAATTAATAGCTGACAAGTAGCAAGGGTGCAGTATTAGATAGAAATAATGCGGATCGTTGGACTGACTGGTGGAATAGCAAGTGGCAAGAGCACTGTTTCCAATTTATTCAAGTCTAATGACATCCCCGTTGTCGACGCTGATGTAGTTGCCCGTGTATGTTTCTTTTTCATCGTGTTTTTCCTTCTTTTGATTTTGCTTTTAATTTGGGCAAAACCCTCTCAAGTTCAGTGGTTATTATTATGATTTGAATTACCAGGAGGCGTTGAAAAAAGGAAGTGGTGGATGGAAAAAGGTTGTTGAAGCATTCGGGGAGGAAATTCTACTAGACAATGGTGAAGTTAACAGACCCCGACTTGGCCAAATTGTTTTTGCCGATCCTGATAAGCGTCAATTTCTCAATCGGTACTCTAAATTTATGTCGTGGGAATTGCATTACATTTGATTTTATTTTTGTTTTTACTTTTGAAGTTTCTGCTGTGATGGTTGTTTTAGATTGTTGGCTCCTTATATATCCTCGGGGATCTTTTGGGAAGTTGTGAAGCTGTGGTCAAAAGGTTATAAGGTCATCGTTCTCGACGTCCCTTTGTTATTTGAGGCCAAGATTGACAAGTTCACGAAGCCCATAATTGTTGTGTGGGTTGATCCTGAAACACAGATTCAGAGACTCTTGGCAAGAGACAATTCTAGTGAGGAGGATGGTCGGAACAGGGTTAATGCTCAGATGCCGCTTGATGTTAAAAGGAGTAAAGCTGATATAGTAATAGACAACACCGGTTCACTTGATGACTTGAATGAACAATTTCAGAACGTTTTGGTTCGGGTCACTGGACCTTTGACATGGTATGAGTTTTGGCGTTCTAGGCAGGGAGTCTCGATCATTCTTGCTTCACTTACCTCGGGTGTTGTTCTATGTATGAAGGTATTTAACGACAACAGTTTATAACCACTTGCCTATAGGTGTTTTGTGAAGTGCTTTATGGTATCTATTTCTAAATTCACAACAAATAGATATACCATAACACTGCTCAAGTTCCAAGACGATATTTGAATTTCCATGTTTTTAAGTAAGTATAAGAGAAGAACTATATTGTTCCCCTTGTTTGGGTCTCATTTTCTTTCCTTTTATCGTTGGTGGTTTGGAAAATGACTAAAAGTTCATTTGGTCATAAGATTTTGGGGTGATATTATTGCTATATTATTACATAGACTTAAATATGAAAATAGTCCCTGCAAATATCTGACATTTTGGTTTTAGTCACTGTAAAAATATTTTTTTGTTTTTAGTCCCTATAAATATAAAAAATTTGGTTTTGGTCCTTTGTATTTTGTTTTAGTCCTTGTAAAATTGATTCATATTGGATTTGGTCCTTGTAATATGTAGAATATTTGATTTTAGTCCCTCAAAACGAGGACTAAAATGAATACTAGAGGGACCAATTTCAATATGAAATGATTTTACAAGGATTAAAACAAAATACCAAGGGCCAAAACCAAATATTCTATTTTTGCAGGGACTAAAACCAAAAAAATATTTTTATAGGGAATAAAACCAAAACGCAAGATATTTGCAGGGACTATTTCCATATTTAAGCCTTATTACATATATATAATTGCAGGATTTGGATTGTTTGCATACTACAGCCCATGCATTCACACAGTCAGCACAGAGGTTGCCATTGGATCAAGATCGGTTTGTGCAAAAAAATCTAGATTTTAATGTTTTTAATACCAAATATGAAATATGGACTGTCCAATCTCAAACCAACGCCCGCCGGTGTGCTAACTGCGTGACGGATTGCGACTGCAGGCAATCCAAATCCATAACTGTAACCTTTTGAAGGAAATATGGTGTGTATGGGCAAATCCAAATAAGGAGAAGATAAGAGAGGAGTGGGTGAAAATATCTTAAAATTTATGGTAAGCTCATGTAATGACGCTTGCGTTTTGATTCTTACATATATTTAGACTTGGAGCTTTAAATCTTCATTGGCCTGCAGAAACGTTTAAATCTCTGTGCCCCACTAAATTGAGGAATTGTTGCACACCTTCATTACTGTTTTTGGCTACTCCATAAGACAAGATATGCAATATTGATAATGGCTTGCACTAAGTGGAAGATAACCTGGTATCCATTATCAAATCGTGCAGTATTGATATGGATGTTTTTGTTCTAATATTGAATGATACGGTTATATCATTTGCCAATAGACTCCGTAACATCTTATATTCTTATTCTAATGATTGATGGTTTGAAGTGCAACTCCCACACTTCAGTCATAATCCATTGTTTTATTTAATTATTATTTTTGAGGCACCACTATTGTATTATGCAATTTGCTTTCATTTTTTTTGTATCTCTAAAGACGAGGTGTCTATGACATGCATGCATACGCAAGTCGTATTGCTGTGAATGTGATTAGAGTTTCTTTATGCGATCGTGATATCATTTTATATTTTTCATTCTTTGCTATTAACTTCTGGTTGTGGTTGTCTGCTGGAGACCGGAAGGAGCCACCTATGATGTGCTCTGTGTTTTAACCTTTTTGCTTTACAAGTATTGCGCGCAATGAGACACTTGCTGCAATTGTGGTGGGTTTATGATTGGTTTGGTGAACCTTTATCATCCAACGATGAAAAACATTTTGTTCGCCGTGCAAAATTTAACTGGCTTGTGCAAAGTAGCATTAACCCAAATACAAACATTTAAGAATAAAATACACAAAAATCAAAGAAAAATTATCCAAAAATTGGTAGTGTTGGTAATGTGATAACTGTCATCTGGAAATCTGTATGAATGGGAAGAATTATTGAATAGTGATCGATACCTAAGTACCCAACTAGCTAACCAACTACTCGTCAGTCAATTATTATATATCCTCTATCATGTTCTTGCGTCAAATTAACGTGTTAGTTGAAGCATAATATGGGATATACTAAGTTGTATGTGAATCTTCTAACCTCCGGACCCTTTATCATATATCATATCATATGGGATATACTATAATTGACTCCGGGAGCTCTCGATCAAAACCGCGTGATCAATATGATTCAACAAGAGTCGACGCACAAGAACCCTTTAAAAAGTGGTCTCGAGCTAAATCCTATCGTATATTTTACTGTGGACCACATTGATAGATGATCTACCGTAGACTAATAAAAAATCGTCAACATCTTTAACAATGGTTGATGTCGACTCTCAAAATTAGAAGTTCATGATCCTCCTTGTTGCAACATATGAAACATAAGCTGAGATTGATATCAATTTAACTAAAACCAAAGGAAACATACATGTATGCACTCTAAACTCAACCATCATATTGTTTTCTCTTGTTTTTTTTGTCAAATTGCCGTTGATTAGATCTTTATCTTGAAGACAAAGAGGAGCATAAATTTTTGCATATATATGGCATGATTCCCCGTAAAACCACAAATCAAAGTGGTCATTTGTTCTATAATATAATAGTGTAGAAGATTTGGGCACTTGCCATCAAGTCTCTTCTTTTGGAGGTACTATTATTATTATTATTTTACAATTTTAATAATCACTGAATATTCTCTTTGGAGTCACGTGATTGAATCACGTGTCTTTGGTGATTTAAATGTCATAAGCATAATCGTGATTGCTTTTGTGGGATATGTATGTTAAAGGGGATGTGGCATCCAACACCAAGAGAGTGCTTTGATGATTTCGACCACTTTTCTTCTTCAACTTTTTTCTTATTAGTTTATTTATTAAGAATCGTGCTCTCCACTCTTCACATTTTGCTCGCGCTCTGCAGCCGTTTTAAATTTACCCTTGCGCACCTTAAGTAACGTTGTGCACCTTAAGTAACGCTGCGCAACTTAACTCACACAACGCATATTAAGTGACGCAGTGTTACTGTTTTCGTATAAAACTCATCAATCCAAACTCCAAGCACCATTTTCTTTCCCTCCACCTTCAAAAACCCAAAAAGTGCGATTTTTTGGGTCAAAATCCTCATCCCAAATCATTGCAAATCGTCAGGAAGCAAGTTTCTACGCTCATCAAGCATCAAATATCAGGTATTGTATCATCAAAACTTATCTCATTTTGCTGGTTTTTGTGCTTGGTTCGTCTGGTTTTCGTAGGCAATAGGGCTAGGTGCGCAAGTAGTAAAGGATGCGTAACTTAAGTCACGCAAGTGTTAAAGTGTTGCGTGACTTAAGTCACACCACTGTGCTTTATTGATTTTTGAATTTTTTGCGCCACTTTTGTTCTTGGTTAGCTTGTTCCACAAGTAATTTATTTATTCTTCCTTTGTAAAAAATTTTATTCAATAGATATATAGTGAGATGATCGACAATGTCGCGGATGATGACGTTGAACCAAAACTGGCCAACAATGAAGCTTCTGGCGATGTCAAACCAACCGTTAATTTAAAACCGTTTAAAGTCCAAATTCCAATTCAAGCTCGAATTGGTAAAATTGAAGAACCTAAACGGGTATCTATCGGTGTTGTTTGTGAAGCTCGCGACACCGCCTCATTTTTTACAACAAATGCAAGATGGAGAGAGCGAGAAGAGTTACTTACTTGGGTTCTTCGACAAGGGGTAAAGGCCGAATTTGGTGTTTGTATTGATAAATCCGTTTTAAAAAGGTCGTACTTGACGATGCAATGTGAAAGGAGTGGGATATACAAGCCACCTAAGACAAGGAAGAAACCGAAACTTGAAGACATCGGCTTGCAATGCTTGAAAGGTTTCTTTGATAAAGATACAAATGATTGGTGGCTTGCAATGCTTTGTGGAATGCACAACCATGACTTGGAAGAAAAGTTACAAGGACACCTTATTGCGGTTAGATTGAGTGCGGAGGAGAAGAAAAAAGTTATCGGCATGACAAAGAGCTTGACGGTGCCTCAGAATATTCTCACCAATTTGAAGGAAAATAACAACGAAAGCGTGACAACTATCAAGCAAGTGTACAATGTGCGAACAAGATGGCACAAGGGGGAAAGAGGTGACATGACGGAGTTGCAATTCTTGATTTCGAAGTTGGTGGAGCATAAATACGTCTATTACACCAGATGCAATAGTGAGGAAACCACTCTTGAAGACATCTTTTTTGCTCATCCGGAGTCAATTAAATTGCTCAACACTTTTCCAACCGTTTTGGTCATGGACTCTACATACATAACCAACAACCATCGAATGCCGTTGTTTGAGATAGTTGATTGCACCTCTACAAAAATGACGTATTCCGTTGGTTTTGCCTTTCTTCACTTTGAACTAGAGGATAACTTTGCTTGGGCACTTACGATGTTGAAAGGTCTCTTGTCCTCAAAAGACAACATGGCTAAGGTGATTGTCACGGATAGGGATGGTGCTTTGATGAATGCCGTTCTTCCCTGAAACATACACCATGCTTTGTTCTTTTCATATTGGGAAGAATGTAAGGGCTAAGTGCATCACGGATTGTAGAGTTCACCCAAAGCCTCCTAAGGGTGCAAAAGTTGACAAGAAAGAATTGAAGAAGAACAAGGTGAATAATAGAGAAGTTCTTGAGAAACTCGTGATCGCTTGGAGATAGTTGGTCGAATCTCCTACAGAGGAATCATATGCAAGTAATTTATTGAAATTCAAAGAGGTATGCATGCCATTTCCGGAATTCATAAAATATGTTGAAACCACGGTTTTGAACCTTAAGAAAAAAATTGTGAGGGCATGGACGAATAAAGTCTTGCATCTAGGGTGTAGAACCACCAACATTGTTGAATCGGCTCATGGAGTATTGAAAAGATATTTGAGGAGTAGCGTGGGTGATTTGGCATCATGTTGGGATGAAATTCACAAGATGTTGGTTGTGCAATTTGGTGAGATACAATGAAGTTTTGGGAGGAACAAAACGGTCCTTGAACACAAATACAAAAAAATCAAGATGATGAGAGAGTTGGAGGGTTATGTATCTAGACGTGCATTGAAATTTATCTATGATGAATTGAAATGCTCCAAGAGATTCGGCTTTGGTGAGGAAGATTGTGGTTGTGTGCAAAAGACATCTTACGGGTTACCTTGTGCGTGTATTATTGCCATGAAGAGCAAGCAAAAATTGCCTCTTGTCTTTGATGATATATACCCTCATTAGAAAAGGTTGTGTGTACAAGGAGAAAAGATTAATGATGATTTTTCCGTGATGGAGGAGTGGAATGGCATTCAAGAACTTCTCAAGAAAAGCCCTTACGATATGAAACTCCACATCAAAGAGATGATGCGTCCGTCAAATAGCATTTTCGGAAACCACAATCTTGTCTCCGCCTTTGAAAAAGGCGGTCCCCAAGGGAGCACCTAAAAGGAAGAGGACTACACTCAAAGTGTCATCATCGGGTCGAATCCCCTCTAGGTGGGAGACTATTGACTCTCAAAATCCGGATAGTCAACCTTCACAACCCAAGAGGTCACTTCCAAGGAGGAAAGATGCCCGCCTTGGCACTTACTCCCGCTCACAAGCTTCATTGTCTACTTCCAAACCGTTGAGGAATATCCCATACATTTCACGAATTCCAAAAGTCATGAGACCTTTTGTTGAAGATATTGTCAATGTTAAATGGGATGATCATTGTGGATTCTGGGTGATAGCTAGATACTTGGGGAAGGATGAGGAAAATCATGTTTTGATTCGTTATGCACTTATTAATGAATTGAAAAATCACAAGAGTGACTACATGCTGATATATGACACGGAGCAGCGTTATAACAAAATCCTGAATGGTTTATACCCTCCAAAATGTACCGTTGGTGTTGCGCCGGTAGATAAGTGGATGACCACTCCGGATATTGGTCACATTATTGCTTCTTGCTACAAAAGAGCCGTTGTTCTATTGACTTTGCCCGAAATGGGTGGTGCATGCGAGACATATTTCCCAATCCGAAGTGCTCCTCCACTTAATCCACATTCCAACATCATGTGTCTTTGCTTAACTCCCGGCCACTATCTTCATGTTATTTTGAAGGAAGGTTGTCTGTTACCACCGAGTTGTAAGGAGTGGATGAACAACAAGATTGGTGTGGCGGAGAATTGACATTTTGCATTTTTGGATAGACAAAACGCTTACAATGAACTCATGTCCAAGGAGCTGATGCCGCCAAAGAAACCAACAAATGAGCACAATCCAATTGTTTGTGATGATACTCCCCCTCCGCAAAAAAAGGAACAAAATCTTGAATGGACGGAAGACATGGAAGAAGACGACAATTTAGGAATTTCATTAGACCTCTTAGATAGGTTATTATAGGTTAGGACACTTATAGGTCGGTCGGTGTTCGTCCTATTTTTTGGTGGTATTACACCCCGACGTATTTTTTGGTGGCCGGTTATGTAATTTGGATATTTGTGGCCAATATGTAACTAATATTATATATATTAAATGAAATGAATTATTTTTTTGGTGGCGGTTATGTGACACCAATTATTGCTCGCATTACTTACTTTGTCACTAATTATTCAACTATTTATTTTATCTCATTTATCTCATATTTGTTCTCATACTTTCATTATATTTTTGTGAAGTGAAACATATATGAAGATGCACAAGATCCGGTTAAACTTCATGTCCGTTATGTAGATGTGAAAAAGAGGGCTTGGTTCACTATAAACCCCACCGACAAGTTGGACGAGTTGAAGGCAAAACTTGACGACTTCTTTATCCATATTGGTTCAAATCACAGAACATATTATGTAGTAGTACAAGTTCCAGGCGTGGACTTGGGGGAGGATAAGGAAGAGGACCGTTGGAAGACCGTGTATTTTCCACAACTAGTCAAAGATGATAGTGACGTTGATTACATGTTTCGCGTGATGGTTGAAAATAACCTTTTACATCTTTATGTCCGATCCGTTGAAGTGTAATATTTATTAACGTTGTGTAATGTTTTCCGAATTTGTGTCCGTATTGTTGAATTTTAATGAATTTGTGTTGATGTAATTTAACGTTTAATTTGGGTAATTTTGACCGTTTATGTGAGATTATGTGATTTTAGAAATTTATGTACAAATTTCTGTAATTTGGATCGTTTACGTGTCATTAAGTGTGTTTAAGTGATTACGGGTCATTACCGGCGAATTTGTGTAATTTGGACCGTTTGGATCGTTATGTGTGATTATGTGATTGTGAAAAAAACGATGTTTTTGTGTAATTTTGATTGATTGTGTCGTATTATCCAATAATCTTGTTAAACTGGCGTAAGTCGGTTCAATTACGACCATCTTAAGGTTACAGGTCTTTGATGACACATATTGCATTCAATGCATATCAGTACAACATTTATTGTTGTACTGATATATCATTAAAGCGTGAGTTAACACGCGCAAGTGTTAACACTATGCGTGAGTTAACTCACGCAGTGTTCTACACTTGCGCAACTTAATTGACGCAGCCTCACGCAGTGTTTTACACTGCCGCATCTTAACTTGCGCAGCGTTAGTTAACTAACACATAGTTTTTCACTTGCGTTGGTTAACTAGAGCAAGGGTAAATTTGAAACGGCTACAGGGCACGAACAAAATGTGCTGGGTGGAGAGCAGAATTCATTTATTAATAGTACTAGTACTATACATGTACATGGGTTCCTCACATCCTTTAAAAGCATTGGCAAAACCAACAAACACACCCCACTTACACTTAGACAAGCTTTCTTCGTCCCTTATTTTCCACTCCACTAAGCTAGCTACTTACCAACCAAACTTCATTTCAAATGGCTGCAGCCAAACCAGCTGCTGATCAACAAGTTCCTCCCGGATTAGAAACACTCAAGTATCAGGTAATCATAATTAAACACACTTTAATTCCTGAACCTGTGCATTTATATTATATATTCTTGGCTCAACTTGGTAGTAACTAATTATATATATTCTGCAGACATGGGTTTTAAAAGTCTTGATCCACTGCGATGGCTGCACAAAAAGAGTCAAGAAAATTCTTCAGGGAATTGAAGGTATAATAGTATCTATACCATGGTTCTGAATTGCGACCACAGTTAAGTTGCAAACTTGATATTATGACTAAATGCAGGAAAATACAACTGAGGTGGCTGTAATTGCGAAGATCTCTAAAGCCTTTATATTGCAGCCACAATTGCGGTTGTAGGCCGCAATTTAGAACTATGATATATACTATACATTATATATTTTTCCGAGTGCATGATGGTTTTTATTGTATCAGATATATATATATATATATATATACTCAAGTGTTAGTCTTTTAATAGCTTATTAAACATTGGTCAAACAGAAGTGTCTTGAAGGGTCTTGGAATGACATGATCAATTGACCCTGAATTTAGTTGCATGAATTTAAGACATCATATCGTAGAATGACATTTTACTATGATTATCAATATATCATCCACTTCGAACTTTATTATGGATGTGCTTTAGTGATATTCTTTATACAATTTTCTTAACATAAATAGAAGCAACTAATTAATTATATAAATAATTAGAGATTAATTTAGATGCATTGTCACTCTTGTGGTATATTTGATTAAAGTCTAACGATCCAATGGTTATGATTGTCATGAATATATAGGAGTTTACAGAACGGAAATCGATTCTCGGCAGCACAAGGTTACGGTTACTGGCAACGTTGACGCTGAGACTCTCATCAAGAAGCTTTCAAGATCTGGGAAATCAGTAGAACTTTGGCCAGAAAAGCCTCCTGAGAAGAAAGATAAAAAATCTTCAAAATCAAAGGGTGAAACTGAAAATATTATTAATAAGGAGATCAAGGAAGATCAGAAGAATAGTACTGAACATATTGGTGAAAGTAGTCATGAAGGTTGCATAGATGATGCAGGTGATGATGGTGAAGAAGATTCAGATCACAAAGAAGGTAATAATGGTGATAAAAATAATAACAAAAGTGAGGGTGGTGCTAAAAAGAAGAAGAAAAAGAAAAAGAAGAACAAAAGTGGTTCTGCTTCATTAACTCCAAATAATGGAGGAGGAAAAGAAATAATTAGTACAGAAACAATTGATTCACCACAAGTACTTGAAAAAGTGAATGCCATTCCTAAGGAAATTATTATGCCTCCAGTACTTCCTCAGCAGCATGCTTATAACCCATATCCACCACATATGTACTATCCACACCCTCCTCCAGCAGTAGCACCACCCTATGGGTTAAGCTATAACACATCATATCCTGTTTCTAGCACTTCTTCTTATTATGTTGGTGCCCCTGTCATGCCCATGCATGCTAATTACTCTAGACTCCCTCCACCTCCTCCACCCTCTCATCCAATCAACAACTATGGTCATCATAATGATCATGAAGAATATGAAGGTGGATATTGCTCCATTATGTGACAAAGTGGAGGATGATATTGTGTATTGTTAGTGTTGTTGCTTGATAATTAGTGCTAAGAGTGAGGGAAAGCGGGGGTTTAAATTTTGTATTATGTGCTGCAAAAATAGAAATTAGTTATCTAGCCGATGGAAAAACGATTTGGATCTTTCGCAATGTACTTAGTATAGTTATTGCATAGTCGTTCAAAATTTGAATCTTTTGAATTCTGATCCGACTTTGCAATAGCTACATTAGAAGTTGCGGAAGATCTAGATTAAAAAAATGTGGGGACAAGGACAAGAATGTAAAAGAAAAAAAAATATATGGTGTAGTTTGCTTGCTGGTATGGTGGGTCTTCAATGCTTTGTCTATGTTTAGCCTTTTTTCCTTCTTCTTTGTATTAACCTGTTAAAAAGTATAGTTTTTTGGGTTTGCTAAAAAAGGCCAATAGGATTGTAATGCTCTGCAATTTGTGCACAGGAAATCTTACTTTCCCTCTCTATCTTATGTGTAAAGTTAATTTTCATGTACAAAGTTTTCTTTTCTTTTTCTTAATCTTTTTTTACATGCCCATGCTTTTTCTAATTCACATGCATGCAAGTGTGCTATAGCCGGCCAACTAGTCTTAGCTGCTAAGTAGTTACTAAAGAGAGTGAATAACAAAAGCAAAAGAAAAAAATGGATATACTTCAATTCTTATTTGTATTTCTCTTTTCTGCTTTATTTGGCCAAAACACATGTTTTGACGTTTCATTTGTCAAATTCTTACTTTGATTGGAGATATATGTCACAAGACTAAAAATATGCATATGTTGTTGTAAACAGAAAGGGGAGTCTAAAGTAAACATAGTAAATGTTTATGTCCCTGCAAATTAGAAGTTTTTATTATTATATCACAGTAAGGTAGCATATACATACTACCCTGCATATTACAACATTATGTCCCTCCATGAAACAAAGTGGAAATTTTCTAGATTATATAAACAATCACAAGACTTTAAATATAAACAAAAAAAAAAGTATATATTTCATTTTGAGTGAATGATCATTTTGATACTCGAAATTGTAAGAGTAGAGTAATTTTGTCTCTCAAGTTTAGAAAATAGTCAATTAATCTCTTAAACTATATAAGAATTGAACTGTGCTGTGAGAGTGGATGTTGAAATTATATTTGTGTTTAGTCACCTCATCATTTGAACCAATGCAAGTCCATTTAACATATACATACTATGTCATACTCATGATCTCATATCATATAGAGCATGTGTTAGTGGGATTGTGTACTATCTGAATCAGACTGTCACTGTTTGCCCATTTGCAATTGCAGCCTCATATCTCCTTCAAACTTTACTTCAAATTCTATAAAGCCACATGAAATAATCATTGCCATAAGACTAATTATTAGGTCAAAGAAAGACTGATTAATTAATATAGTAGCACTTAGCAAATGTACAAGGTTCACTTTGTTGTTGTTATTTTTTTTGTCAAGCACTTTGTTGTGTTGTTTTCATTAAACAAGTTAGCATTTCCCTATTATTATTAGTTTCGAGGGATCTTTCATTAAACAAATAATTACAGAAAAGCATCAAATCCAAAAGCTATCGTCCGGACTTTTGGTGCAGAGATGGAGCGGCATAATTTTTCGGGTCCCTTTTGCCTGTGTATGATTTATCTGGAATCTAGAAAATTTGCACTTGAGTTAATCATGGAGGATCACCTTTGTAGTTAAAATGTAAAATTATGCAAAATTGTACTAAGTTAACCCCTTTTATTTAATTTTGATTCGGTATAACATAGAGACTGGTTTGTCTTAGTATTAAAATATCATAAACCAGTTATTTTAATTTAAGAGTTGTAGTGTATATTTTAATTTAAGAGTTTAATCATGTGTATTTAAGTTCTGTTAGAGTTCTTAATTTAATTATAATTGTAGACAAGATGAGTTGAAGTTGATGTTCATCCGATGGTTACCGGAGTAGCAACAAAAGATGGAGTGAAGAACAATAGTGAGAGAAGGTGAATGAGTTAAATATAAAAGGCTTAATTGATCTGCCGATCCCTTAGATTATTTCTTTTATTCAATTTAGTTCCATAAGTTTTAACTTTCTCAATCACGTCCTTTAACTTATTTCTTTTATTCAATTTGGTCCAATTTTAATAATTTCAATCCCCTACGAAAAGAGACCGTTGGATTACAGAGGTCTATCAGATTTTACAGTGTATCATCAACACCTAAAGCAAGAAACTTTCATCATTTTCATCATAAATATCCAGAAATTCATCCTTCATCAATCTTCATCAATAAAAATCTACATTCATCCAATTTCAATAAAAAAACATGTAACCTCACCATTCTTAGTACTGCACCATAAAACCCCCAAAAACAACAAACAAAAGGGATCTGAGTTTGAAGAAAACGCATGGGTTTGAAGAAAAGTTTTCACTGAAATCTCAAACTACTTGAATTCTATTATTAATAATAAAAGCTAGATTTGAATTTGTTCATCTGGAAACAACGTAAGAACACGATGCAACAGGAAATAATTTTCCTCACAACAATTAAAACAACAATTAATTCATGAAAAAACTAAATTGTTTAATGAAAAAGCTAGAATTGGTTAATTGAATTACAGTAACCAAAAAAATTGAAATGGCTAAGTTGGAAAAGGTTTTAATTGTCCCAATTAAACTCACAACAATCACTCCAAGATTGAATTAAATTTCCAACAACAAAAACACATCATGAACAGAAGTTAAAAACGCAGCAGAAAGAGGAACACAACATGAACAGGAAGAGGAACAGAAGTTAAAAACGCAACAAAAACACAGCATGAACAGAAGCTAAAAACTCCAAGATCTGAGAGTTCTGTTGAGGTGGTGGTGGTGAATGATCTGACGTGGTGTTGGTGGTTTTTGATTCGGCACCGGTGTTGAAAAAGAATCTCAGATTGCTGAAAAAGTTAGTGAGGCTGTGAAGAAGATTGTTGAAGAGAGTGAGAAAATGAAGGTGATTGAAACAGAGATGTGATGTTGTTAGTGTTGTTGTTGTGATTTATAAGGGGAAATTGAAGGTGATTGATTTTATTTTTTTTCTTTAGAAAATAGTTTTTTGAGAGAGAAAAAAAAAACTGGATTTGAAAAATGATTATTATTAAAAATGATATGGAGATGAAGATGATTATTAAATTATGGGTTTTTTTTATGATGAAGATGATTGAGTTTTTGTATGAAGATTGATAAAAATGATATGGAGAAAATGAAGCATAAAAATTTGTGTGATGATTTATTTTTGAAAGAATTTTTTTTGGGTTTTTATTTTATTTTATGAAGATTGACGAAGGTTGAATGAAGATGAAGATGAGGGAAGAAGAAGAGGAAGAAAGTAAATAAATCAGGTGTTGGTGATACACTATAAAATCTGGTAGACCTTACTTATCCAACGATCTTCTTTTCGTGGGGACCATATTGATTAAAAGTAAGTGAGTTGAGGGACAAGTTTGCAAAAGTTAAGATTTATGGGACCAAATTGAATAAAAGAAATAAGTTAAGGGACCGACAGATCAATTAAGCCAATATAAAATTACATCTTTTCATAACTGAAATGTTTTGGACTTAACTGACAATATAGTCCCTTCAATCTCAAATACTATATGCTTAGAAAAATCACATAAAGTTATATATTTGATTAAAAATTTGAACTAAATACATTAATTTGTTTAATTTTTATATTGAAGATCATAATAACATTTTTTTTTTAAGGAAAGATCATAATAACATTTGAAGAGTTTGTAATAACTTTAATTATTCTAGAAGAGTATCTGTTTCTAACTTGCAGTTCGCTGATGACACATTGTTATTAGCTAAGAAGAGTTGGGCCAATGTTCGATCCATGAGGACGGTTTTAATTATTTTCGAACAAGTATCGGGATTGAAAGTCCACTTCCACAAAAGTATGCTAACAGAAGTAAATGTTCCAAACTCGTGGCTAACAGAGGCTGCCATGGTAATGAATTGTCGAGTGGGCACGCTGCCTTTTGTTTATTTGGGGACTGCCTGTTGGTGGGGATGCTTGTAGATTAGAGTTTTGGAAATCCGCTTGATTCTCCTGAAATCTGTCATGTCGTATCTTCCGGTTTACTTTCTTTCCTTCTTCAAGGCATCCACATGTATAATTTTTTCTATTGAATCTATTTTTAAAAAAAAAATATTGGGGCCGGGGGGTTGTGAGGAATCTAGGAAAATTTCATGGGTAGATTGGAATTCAATTTGTCTTCCAAAGGAGGAAGGAGGCTTGGGGGTGCGAAGGTTATGTAAATTTAATGTTTCATTATGGTATCGAGTCTTAAAGGCTAGGTACAGGGAGGAGGGATGGAGGTTGAAGGAGAGTGGTAGGGAGAGCTCTTCGTGGTGGCGGATGATGTGTGGCATTCGTAATGGTGTCGGTTTCAGAGTTGGGAGTTGGTTTGAAGATAATGTCTGAAGGGTAGTAGGTGGAGGAGGAGAGACTTATTTTTTGACTGACAACTGGGTGGGTGGAGTTCCCCTACGGTTCGCTTCCCACACCTTTTTGAGCTGACTGAAAACAAGTGGGCGACGGTGGAGGACATGGAGAGGCGCGGGTGGGAGGAGGTAGGTGATGCGTGTGGCTGGCGTAGGTGCCTGCATGCTTGGGAGGAGGAGAGTGTCACAGAATGTTCTATACTACTGCATGATGTTGTTTTGCAGGCTCATGTTCATGACAGGTGGAGGTGGCTTATTGATCCCGCTCATGGCTATTCAGTCAAGGGAACCTATCAATATCTCACGACATCGGACAACCTTCCTGAAAGGGGATTGGTGGAAGATGTGTGGCATAAACAAGCTCCACTGAAGGTGTCGCTGTTTGCTTGGAGACTTTTTTGAAATAGATTACCTACGAAAGATAACTTGTAACGTCGACAAGTATTGCATTCGGACAACGTAGCTTGTGTGGCAGGGTGCAACTCACTTGAGAATGCCGAACACCTTCTTTTTGGCTGTGAGTTCTTTGGCCGGGTGTGGACACAGATGTTACTTTGGCTTGGTTTATATTACGTCGCTACGGAGGGATGTAGAGACCATTATCTCCAGTTTGGACATATGGCAGGTTTACCGCATTTTTCACATTCTTTTTTACAATTAATTTGGCTGGCTTGTGTGTGGACAATTTGGAAGGAGAGGAACAACCACATTTTTAATCAGAAGGCTACTTCAGTAAACGTTATATCTGACAGAGTGAAATTACTTTCTTTCTAGTGGCTTAAAGTTAGGTTGCATATGTTTGCTTTCAGTTACCATGACTGGTGGCAATACCCTATGTCTGTGTTTAAGACATCGGTCAACTGACATTTGTATTTGTTTGAAGTGATTATCTTTTGCACACCTTATGTGAGACGAATCACTTCTGGTTATTAATCCCATTTTGGCTTGTTCAAAAAAAAAACTTTAATTATTCTAGAGACTAATTTAACCGCATACGACACGTTCATTCAATGATCAAAATAAGAGTTTACTCTTTAAAATACTCTTTTTTATAACACGTTTTTCATGTTGAAAATTTACATTTTTTTTAAGGAATGTTGAAAATCTACATATAATAATAACGTATGGTTCAAATTTAATTCACCAAAATCAGAAATACTACATATTTTTGTGCACCACGCAACACAAACATATTATCCACACTTGTTTGTTTCTATTTATTTATTTTAAAAAAAAAAACAATGGGAGTGTAATTAAGATTTAGTTGATAATTTTTGTTCAAAACAATCTATTGCTTAGATATCTTATATATCATTCGACCACTGTTATAAGTAAAATTTTATTTTTTAAATTCATTCAATAAATAAATAATGTAGGTAGTATATATAATAGACAACATATATCATTTATTGATTTTTTTTAAAAAAAATATAATTTATTGAATGAAATAAATTTTAATTTATAACAATAACTAAAATGTAATATATACAAAAATCACACATGCAGCACCACATAAAATGTAAATTGACCTATGAAATTTTCATACCTAGAATAAATTCATTTTTTTTTTAGGGATAAATTCATTTTTCTATTATACATAAAATGTCAAAATTACTTTTTTTGTGAGAGTTAAAATTAGGTGGCTGTGAAGATAAAAATGGGTCTTATTATTAACATGATATACAGTTAGTGAAGTTACATTGTAAGAGTAGACCGCAACCTTCTCCGATCAAATGGCCACCGTAATCGACGGCAAAGCCGTGGCACAAACAATCCGATCTGAAATCACCGACGAGGTCCGTCTCCTCTCTGAGAAATACGGCAAGGTAAGTAACCCAATCATTCCTTCAGCTTCTCTCGCGATATATTCCCCTCCGAATTTCTCGTGAGATTCTCATCATCATCTTCATTTTCAGGTTCCAGGACTTGCAGTGGTGATAGTAGGGAACAGACAAGATTCAGAAAGCTATGTGAGAACAAAGAGAAAAGCTTGCGCTGATTTGGGAATAAAAAACTTCGACATTGACCTTCCTGAACAAATTTCCGAAGCTGAAGTTATCAAGCATGTTCATCAATTGAACGCTGACCCCAATGTACACGGTGAGTCATTAGATACATTTATTATTATTTACATTTTATTTTTTATTTAAAGGCTTGGATTGTTTTGTTGTTATATTTATGCAGGTATATTGGTTCAACTTCCATTGCCTAAGCATATAAATGAAGAGAAAGTTTTGACTGAAATCAGCCTCGAGAAGGATGTAGATGGTTTTCATCCTTTGAACATCGGCAAGCTTGCCATGAAAGGCAGAGACCCTCTCTTTGTTCCCTGCACTCCCAAAGTAAATGCTCTTCATTCTCAAATCTTTTGGATTCAACTAAATTCCATCAATAGGAAATTAATAGTTGATAGCAGATAAGTTAGCTGATTTAATTTGTAGTGTTTGGTAAAGTTAACCGTTGAAGTAGCTTATAAATATGTAAAATTAGCGGTTGAAGTAGTTTATAAATATGAAATGACATAAAAAATGGTATATTTAATTAATATTTATGTTTTCCAATTAAGATTACATGGGTAAAATTCAGATAAAAGAGGATAAGTTATAAGCTTTAATTTATATGTTACTTGAATTAACTTATCAAAAAACACTATAAGCTCATTAAAATAAGCTATAAGCTCTTGAGAAAGTGACAATTACCAAACATGTTCAATCTCCATTCAACAGATGAGATTGTAAAACATAAGCTATAAGCTCGAAAAAAATGCCTTACGAGAAAGATGATTTTACAGTTTTTTACTAGCTAAATTAGAACGGGATATGACAGCAACAAATCTATTGAAATATATTGTCATTCATTTAGGCAAACTAACCTGTCATTAATGCACAGTTTTCATTGAGGCGTTGACAATTTTTATTTGTCTAAAGCGTTTATTTTTCAATTCTGAGATAGCTTCAGCTGTGACATTGCTGTTCGATGTAGTGTTTTTATCCTACTCATGCGAAGAGTCATTTATATTAAAAATATTTGCAAATAAACGAGTAGAAAAAATTTTGCTTGGCAGAAAGCTGTAGTAAGATACAACTATCTGTGATCCCCCTAAAACTTGTGGGAAGGTTGTTACAATATATGAATTTCTCTAGTTTTGATTTAAACAGCCCATGCCGATAAAAAAACGTACAATTACAATTAGCTTTTGAACTACTTTCTTGAAATTGTGTATATAATTTACATATGCTACTTGTATTCAGGCATGTCTTGAACTATTGTCACGAAGTGGTGTAAGTATAAAGGGGAAAAGGGCAGTTGTGGTTGGTAGAAGCAACATAGTCGGGTTACCAGTTTCATTACTGCTTTTGAAAGCAGATGCTACAGTTACCATTGCTCATTCACACACAAGTCAACCAGAAGATATCATACGTGAAGCAGATATTGTTATTGCAGCAGCAGGACAGGCAAAGATGGTAACTAGCAGAACATATTTAACTTTATCTGCATATCTATTCCAAGTCTATGTTTTATTTTTTAAAAAACTTGGTGTATGTGCAGTTTTTGTCAATTTTCAAATTTGGATGGTTCTTCCTTTGTCTAAAATGTCACGCATAGATAAAGTTTTTAAATGGTAGCGGTACTGTTTAATATTATATTTTCATTGGAATTTAAGTGTTTGTGGTCAGTTCCACATCAATTATAATGAGCTAAATGAACTATACATAAGAGAGGTGACTCATATACTCATGTTTTAAAGTTGAGTGGAGATATACAGTGTCCAGCACTCTTGGCAATCTTGATTTTTAATCCGTTGTTGCTCCCAGTGATATTCCTATAAACAACATTGGTATATGCAATACTTGTCTGCACACACCAAAACACAATTTTAGAAAATTTTGTTGATCAGTGCCTCATACTACAGAAAATATAGCCTACTGTTATTAATCTTCTCAATGCATGGTAATATATTTACTTTTTCTTAGATCAAGGGAAGTTGGATAAAACCTGGAGCTGCAGTAATAGATGTTGGCACAAATTCTGTTGATGACCCAACTAGGAAGGCAGGTTATAGACTTGTTGGAGATGTAGATTTTGAGGAAGCATCTAAAGTTGCTGGTTGGATTACTCCTGTTCCTGGAGGTGTAGGTCCAATGACAGTCACAATGTTGCTGAAGAATACTTTGGAGAGTGCTAAGCGCAGCATTGAGCAGAATTGATATTCCTCTAATTTTAAATAAAAGGGAATTTACTCTTCTTTTGAGAATCAGTAATGTCCTCAGTTCAGTTTCTGCTAAGATAGATGAACGTATTCTATAAAATTGTAAGGGTCGGTGTTAAAACTAGTTAAGTTGTTTTGGTCCAACGGAATTATAATTCCTCTTGTTCAATATCTTTTGTTTCCTTCCCTGTTCTTGATCTTTTCCCCCTCTTGTTCTCTGTATTTTATTGGAATATTGCTTTTGGTACATCAAAAATCTTAAGTCAGCATATTTTATTAGTACCTGAATGAATGTTAATGTTGATCCTATATATAACCTATTTCTTCTTCCCCTCCGTAATGCCTGCAAACTCTGTTATAAAAATAATGGGATTTTGACCCAAAAAAAAAGTGGGCTAGCATTCTTCTATGCATCCAATTAAATCACGTCATTTTTTTTTTTTTTTTTTTAAGTTTTACACTATACAAATTAAATCCATTGATAATATGCTTGACAAAATCACATAACCATATTTAAATAAAGTAACAAATCTCAAACCATAATTTGTTGTTTGGATAAACAGCGTTATACATTGAGAGATATTTTGGTCATTTAACCATTTGGTCTAAAGTTTGATCTTCGATCAACGCGTGCGAGAATAATATTTGTTGGGAGAAGTAAACTCTTTAAATAAATCTCAGTTATTTTGAAGGATTGAACTTTGCAGTTGCTCGCGGATGATATCTTGATTTTAAAGTTAAATAAAATAACCTCAAATAAGTTAATCCAAAAAATAAAATTGGTTTTGGTGTGCATAATTGCAAACTTCAAACAGTGGAGACACTAAGAGCATTTGAAATCGAGACCCTCACATTTGAGGTCTTAAACGGCTCTCACATAGACACATCACTTTTTTATTATTTTTTAATAATAGTACTTAATAAGTACTGAACCACCCCAGTAGAGATCTTTTTATCAAAAAGTTTAAATGGATCCCACCAATAACTATTTATTAATGAAAAACAATAAAAACAACTCAAATAATGATTATTTTATTGAAAAATGATGTGCGATCCACTTAAGATTGGGGGCCTTAGGTGAGTCTTAAGAGACCCTCAATATTTTTTCAAATTGGAGGAACCTATTAGATACCGAATTTTAAATGGTAAAGACACTCCAACATGCTCTAAGAGTGGTTAAGATCGGGTAGAGGTAGCTCTATACCTTAAAATCCTGACCGCGCATTTGCACAGTTGGAATATGGCAACAACCGAATGGTTAAGATTATGACATGTTTGGATAATAGGAAGAACAATAAGAACATTAACAAAACAAAGATATGAAACATGGTGGCAATGGCCATGGTTGCAGCGCAACAATTCCTATGCTTCTCAAAATCAAATTGTAGAATCACAACAACAAGACCATGCATTCCTCTTCATCATTTCAGCTCAACACTTCTACGCTCACGCAATAACAAGATTCAGTTTCCACTCATTTCATACTCTTCTTCTTCATCACAGACACCAGAAACTGAAACTGAAACTGCTGAATCTTGTGTCAATTTGGGTCTTGAGCTATTTTCCAAAGGAAAGGTATAGTTTATTATCTTCAAAATTTTATCTTTTAGTATTCAAATTATGATGTTTAAGTGGGTCCTTCAAAGTTGTGTTTTTTATTATGGATTCTTCAGGTTAAAGATGCTTTGGCCCAGTTTGAAACAGCACTTTCTTTGAATCCTAATCCTGTTGAGGCCCAAGCTGCATTCTATAACAAAGCTTGCTGTCATGCATACAGGTATGAATTATAATATAATGCTATCTTTTTTGCAATGAATTAATGTGGATTCCATAGTTTTAGATGGTTAATTAGTAATTCCACTGGTTTTATAAATTTATTGAAACTGCTCTCAGACTAGTCTGCATTTTATGACCTTTGAGTTTGTAATTATTGTTTTCAAAATGTTTCCATAAGTTTATGAAAACATTTTGACTTTATTTTATCTTTTGTTATAAACGCTTATAACAAATCTTATGTTATAACACTAAAATAAAGTTGAAGTGTTTCCATAAGTTTTCCACTATAGCATATGAAAACATTTTGACTTTGTTTTATCTTTTCTTAAATAAATAAACTATACATAAGAACTTACATCTTATGTTATAAGCGCTTAACTAAGTTGTTATCCAAACAAGACATTAGTCAATGAACTTTGCTTTTATGTGGTAGTTCTTTTAGTTCATTCAGATTCAACAAACTGCTAGAGTCATGTGACTTACATACTGTGAGATGGTAAGGCAAGTAAGCACCTCTAATCTGGATGTTTTTTGTTTGTTGTGTTTATGAAGAGGAGAAGGAAAGAAAGCTGCCAATTGTCTCCGCACTGCTTTGAGGGAATACAATCTAAAATTTGGTACAATTCTCAATGATCCAGACTTGGCCTCCTTCAGAGCTTTGCCTGAATTCAAAGAACTGCAAGAAGAGGTGCTATAATTAGTTCTCAAAGATTTTATAATGCTAAGTTGTCCTATCTTTATGTGTTTTATCTTAGTTGTCAAGAACTACATTGATTCTTTATGCTTTTCTGCCACGTTACCAGGCGAGGCTGGGTGGGGAAGATGTTGGCTCCAGTTTTCGAAGAGATCTGAAACTTATCAGTGAAGTTCAAGCACCATTTCGTGGGATTAGAAGATTCTTTTACGTAGCATTTACAGCAGCTGCAGGAATATCGTTATTTTTTAATGTACCGAGGATATTGCGTGCAATTCAAGGGGGTGACGGTGCTCCAGATGTCTTGGAAACTGCTGGCAATGCTGCCGTTAACATTGGAGGTGAAAAACAATTCAGGTTCAGTTTATATATTTGTTGCATTTAGCGTTTTACTTTTTGTTTGTGTGTGTGTGTGTCTGTGATTTTCCTTTTAAGCATTGGAATCAGCAATGTGCAGGTATTGTTGTTTTTGTGGCATTATTCCTTTGGGACAATAAAAAAGAGGAGGAGCAGATTGCGCAAATATCCCGAAATGAGACGCTATCAAGATTGCCTTTGCGCCTGTCAACCAATCGCGTAGTTGAACTCGTGCAGCTAAGGGACACAGTTAGGCCGGTCAGTATCTATGTTATTTTTTCTTCTGTTTTCTCTTTACCTTCTGATCTTTATTTTTTCATTGTGAATGTTCTGTGTTTAACCGAGGTTTCGGTTTTAGGTTATAATAGCTGGGAAAAAAGAAACAGTGACTTTAGCTTTGCGCAAGGCAGAGAGATTTCGCACTGATCTCCTTAGACGTGGTGTTTTGTTAGTTCCGGTCATCTGGGGAGAAGGTAGAGAAACCAAAATTGAAAAGAAAGGTTTTGGCCTTCAACCAAAGGCTGCTGAGGCTCTTCCATCTATCGGGGTGAGACTTGATATAACAACGAAACCTTCTCTTCTAAGCAAATTTTTTTGTTTCTTTCATGAGATGCAAAGTAACCATAAAATTTTGTTAGGAAGATTTTGAGAAGCGAACACAGTCCGTAACTGCACAATCAAAATTGAAAGCTGAAGTTAGGTTCAAGGCTGAGGCTGTCTCGCCAGCAGAATGGGAATGGTACTTAGTTTCAAATTCTTGCCTATACAATTGAATCGCCTAATCTTTAATCTATTTATTATTGAGATTAATTAAAGGATATGTACTGTGAGTGTAAAATTATTTTACACCAACAACTAATCACAACTCGCCAAGACAACAAACAATTACACAACTACTTATATTTAAAAACTTTAAAGATGATGCGACAAATTGAAGAGTTGTGATTAGATGCCAGTGTAAAATAACTTTCCATCGAGAGTGCACATCTCTTAATCTTGTTATCATTTAAATGAGGAGAAAATTGGCATCAACGTAATGAAAGTGTGGATTGATGTCAACTAAGAGTTGGTAATAGCTGCATGATAATGCGTGTTAATTTAACTAGGTGGATAAGAGATCAACAGAAGTCTGAAGGAGTTCCAGTTGGTGAAGACGTGTACATAATACTGCGCCTAGATGGGCGAGTTCGAAGATCAGGGAGAGTAAGTGCAATTTCAGAGCAGACTTATTTTGCTTTTATTCCCCTTCATGTAGAATTGTCATTTATTAGCTTGCTAAATGTCAACAAAAACTATGAGCATCATTACACAAGGATAAGACTTGATTAACAGAATTGAATTTTAAGAATTATTAAAATCAACTCTCATGATTTGGGTTGCCTTTCTTGCTGTGATGATCACGCAGAAACTGCTGCACTTCAAATTAATTTTACTTCTGTTAGGAACCCAATAATTGGATTCCAAAGAAATAACAATTTTACAAAGAAATAAGAAATAACAAGAGAGCTAGCTCTCCTACACTGGTTTTAAAAGCAATTACAACTAAGATATATGCCAAAGATGCTTTCCTAAGGGAAGAAGGTTATATTTATAGAGCTTCTGTTACAAAGAGATAGGGATGAAGGGTAAGAATCCATAGTAACTAACCTATAACAGAAAATAAAACAGAAAACAGAACCCAAATAGAAATCTAACTAACAACCTTAAACCTAGCTAACTAACTTGCTAACTAAACAGATAACTCACTAATTACTCTAACAACTGATAACTACTTTAACTGCTCTAATTTCCCTTTATTCTATAATCCTATCAACTTCTAGGCCCTGTTTGGATAATTAGCTTAATTAAGTGCTCCGCTTATCATATAAGTGTGTATGTATAAGTTATTTCTATAACAACAGATAAAATAAAGTTAACTATTTTTGTATAACCTATAAGTTGTTTTCATAAGCTATCTTGAATAGCTTATAGAAATAAGCTGAAAATGATTTATGACGATATGAATAGGACATAAGCTGTTTACATACGCTATCGCAAACAATCTTAAAAAGGTTTATGTCACTGGATAAGCTTAATTAAATAAACTAATTCAAACAGTCCTTTGTTTGCAACCGGAATATTTCTCATACTCTGCCACTTTCAGTAATCTGCATATACTAATAGATGGGAATGCATTTGCAGGGTATACCTGACTGGGACCAAATCGCAAAGGAGCTTCCACCAATGGAAGCAATTTTAAGCAAGCTGGAAAGATGACAAGTAGTATTATGTTGCCTTCTATTCTTCTAGAATTTGGAGAATTTTATTTTATTATTTCACACAACAATATTTATCTGTGCCAATAAACTAAACATTGTACATTCACGTCTCCGCTATCACAACTATAGACAATTGCAAAGTAAATGTTACAATTAATAAGTTTTAATGGAAGAAATATTACTTTAAGTCGGATTTCTACTGTCATAGCTTAAACTAGTAATATGCAGGTAATCAAAATTGCCCCAATGCGTATAGAGTATAGGTTTGTACTTTGTAGACATTAGGTGTCAAATTTTGTATAACAATGCTTCGAATAATTGTGTAGAATGCGATTTTGTATAACAATATCATCAATAACAATTCATATAAAGTTTATATATACACATTTGCGTTTTAGAACCAATACATAAAAGAAGAATAATGCTAGCAACACAGAACTTGTCCTTTTCTTTTTTCATATTTGCACTACTTTCGGATGAGGTAAGTGTAGGGTACCTTGCTTTTACCAAAATCTCTGTCCCTTACCGACATTAATAAGGAAGAACCTTCACTCTGGGTCCGTGTCATCATCATTATCACAATCCCTTGAATTACTCAAATGTTTTAAAAAAAGTGATTAAACCTTAAATATTCAAGCCATAACATAACAGTGACGTTTGATCTGTGTTGTTGTGCTAATTTTCCCTCTGAAGAAACTTGACTTAGATAAGCACAAGATATTCCTTCCAGAAGCTGGTTCTCATTTCTCAATGTCAATTGGCCAACGGGATTTTGGGGATAAAAAACACTCATAGTGGGGCAGCATGAGTTCAAAGTTTCAAACCCAACATCAAGATTTTAAGGGCTCAGACACAACACTGTTGAACTAGACATCTGCGTAATTCATACATTTTATGCCCGTACTGAACTTTCAACATTCAGTTAATGCTTTGAATCCGAACCTAGTATCATCCATGCTCCTTTCATTCTCAACGTCATTTTCTTGGTAGGTTTTGAACTCTCTAATTTTACTTTTACCTTTCTTCTCAGCAATCAGAGCACATTTGAACTTGAAAATAACTAGAAGGGTAAAATAAACTCTTTCACCTAATAACACGATATGGTGAAATTTTACACCTCTTTTTAGGCCATTATTCTGGTACACCAAAAAATCCTACATTATTTGAAAGTTCAGACTAAAGTAGTTAATAAACAACACTCATACTTGTTAAAAAGACACTCATACTTTACATAACTACAACAAAAACTAGTAGTTTTTTTTTTTTTTTTTATAAAGGCAAATTAGTGAGAGTTTACACAAAGTCCAAACTGAACAATACTTCAAAAATAGTGGCGTGGGTATGAGGTCCGAACATTGATGTCCTTGATAAAATCAAATATAAGTCGTGGCCGAGGGCTTACAGACATTTTAGCGACTTAGCAATCTTGAGCGAGACCTTTACAAGTCTATCTCATCACAATATTGTACATCTCTATTTTTTGACATTTTTTTCCTCTGCATTCGTGTATTTTAGCACACGAGACGAGATCTTTACAAGAATAAAAAAAACTAGTGACAAGTTTGGTAAGGCTGTCCCATGTTAGAAAACTAAAATACTTGATAAACAAGTTATTTACCCACTCCCACTCTCCAAGTAAGCTTCTTCTATAAATTGGTGAAAAATAGAATGTATAAAGACTTGAAAGCAGAGAGAAGAATAAGAGGAACTTCACCATTCACTACCACCTCTTAAAACAATGTCAAACGTTTCTTTTCTTCTACTACCTTTGTACTTGTTCATGGTTTCCACGTCCATCTTTCCCGCCACAAGCAGTGCAACAGGCGAGCACCATCTAAGGTGGGTGGCCCCGATGACAACACCAACTTGCCAAGGCTCTATAGAAGAGTGCATAGAAGAAGGTGAGTTTGGAATGAATTCAGAGTCTCACCGGCGTATCCTAGCAACCACACACTATATAAGCTACAGAGCCCTGCAGAGGAACACTGTGCCATGCTCACATAAGGGTGCATCCTATTACAATTGTCAGACAGGTGCAGAAGCTAATCCTTACTCCCGTGGCTGTGCCACCATCACCCGTTGCCGTAACTCTTAGAAGATGTTCAACTTTTCTTCTACCATATATTCCTCTAGTTATGATGATGAATGAGGTTATGTGTGTTTTACTTTTGTTGGTGTTTCCTTTCCGTCTTTGATTTTCGTAAGTGTATGTAAATTAAACTTGAAACTGATAATATTGACATATTGTTGATGTAGTAAATGATTGTCTTCTTTCATTTGCTTGTTCGTCCTTATAAATATTAGTATCCATTGGAAAGACGAAAAAATATTAGTGCCATTGGAAAGACAAAAAGAGTGATAGAAATTCCTCTACATCATTACACTAAGACAATGACTTGATCGATATTGATTCAATTAAACCAAAGAGAACAAACTTAAGTTAAACCTTGATACACTAATATTTATTTTTCACGCTTTGTTGAACTGGCATAGATGAGATCGCCATCTTGTGAGGACAAATAATACTTTGAACTTCTACATAGGAGCAATATCAGTTGTTAAAGCTTCAAACATTAGTTCAACTTGGATTATGAAACACTTTTCTTCGATTGATTTCATGATGTTTATATAACAAGATGTTCCCAGATCTTGTTATAATTTTTTTTGTTAAAGTATGGAGTATTCATTACTGTTAGATGACAACTAATCTCCATCGGCGGACTTATTAGGCATATAGAATAGATTTCCTCATCCAACTAAATTTTCTCATTTTGCAATGTACATTGAATAGTAGGGATGTTGTACATTTCTCAATTTAAATACAGATTTTTTTTATTATAGTTCTAAATATATCTAAGTATGTCTTCATTACGCTCAAAACGATAACAATGGAACTCTACATCTTTACTTAAAGGAGAGAAATCCTACTCCCTATATTGGATCCTGCTCCATGAGATTGCAGTCCCCATTGGGATGTGGGTCAATCTTCTCGGAACCTTATTAACAGCTAAAAAAGTAATGGAAATGTTTAGGATGCAACCAGCTAAGTGAACAAGTGAGGCTATTTACTCGTGCCAGCATGTGGCTAGATGTGAAATTGAAAGCCTCAAAAAACAAATCATTATTTTTTTTACAGGAACTATATTCGAGTAACAGAGATTCATAATATTTAAAATACAGTTCACATAACAGGGGCCTTGGATCTAGGGACACGAATTGCCCTGTTTGTGCAATCTAAAAACGAATTAATAAACAACCAGAGCATGCAAATAAAACAGGCAGAAGGAGAACAAAGTAATCAATATAATAGAAGTTTTCCTCCACCAATAGTAACAAGTCTAGATCATCTCGAATTGGAAAAAGGAAAAATTAATCAGCAGTACTGTAATTTTTTTAACAGAGACAAACTTTAGCTACAAAAGAGAGTGCACTCATATGTTCCATGACAAATATCTAAGTTCCGAATCACCTCTATACTCATAAGATACAGGGACAAAATCCTGATGTTATCTTATGCGGAACCTTCTTTCTTCAACTCTTCTTCCTTTGGCTTAACAGGGGCCACAGGTGATGGAGAGCTCTCCACTCCTATCTCTGCTCTTAGATCATTGATGCTTTGCTCCAACTCATTTATACGGCTTCCCATTTCGTCAAGTGCAATGGAGTCAAGGAGAACATTAACTCAACAATATGAATAATAACAGGAAACTCGGCAATATCCATGTAATATGAATAATTTACATGACGCAACATATACAAACCGATATCCATGTAATAGAATTGGTATCACTACTCATCCTGGTTTTAGCCAATATACAGATACACCATATACACAGATCACATTAAGTTGTAGGTTATAAATCATGCACATCTGTAAGGTGAATGCACTGAATTTATACAGATTTTTGTTGAGAAGCAGCTGTGCACAATAGTAATTTACCATTGGTGCTGTTGTGTAAATATGTAATTGTGTTGTAGGTTTGAGTTCTGATACCAACTTTAACTTTTCAAGACAGACAACTCAACCATTTAAACACCCATATAACCAAACTTACACAACCAATTCACCAAAGATATTCCTTGAAAAATATATATATTTAAGAGCACAGGCTAACAAGATAAAGAAACTTAACTCTCTTGTGATTGTGCCTATTTGAATGATTACGATATATTATTTTTATTCTAAAAAAATGATATTTACGGGGGAAAAAGCAAGATCTCTATCGTGAACAACCATTTTCTGAAATCAGTTTCTTTGACAAATTTCTATCAAACAAACTTTATCATATCAACAACTTGAAGAATGTCTGAAAAAGGATATTCTTTGAAATGATGGAGTCAGACATTGTCTGGAACCTAGTTTGCTGGAAACAAAATTATTGTTAGTAACAGTTAATTACTCCACTATATTTTGATTATCCAGAAAATCTCTAATAAAACCACGAAAACTTCAAAATGGAAACTGACAAGTTCGAAATTTTGAGCATGGTAAAGATTTAGTAGTTAATAAACAATGAACTTAAAATAAGCAATGCAGCTCCATGAACCTAGAGTATAGAACTCACCATCTGCTGAAGAAGATTTTGCACCTGAAAAGAGAGAATGAGGGCAAAGGTCAAAAGTAATTGACATACAAAAGAAACAATTTAATCATCTAACTAAAACTCATCCCTCAATAGAGTAAACAACAATTAGCATACTCCCACTCCAACCATTGACCTTTGAGCTAATCAGTACGCAATGGCTCGACAAACACAAGCTAGAGCCAAAATCAGTGTTGTCAAATGCGGATTGCAAAAAAAAAAAAAAATAGCACTTTGTTTGAATTCGGCTATGCTACAGTGCTACAGCTACTATTTAACAACACTTTGTACACAATGGCGTATCACGGAACAATAGTGATTAGTCCAGAAGCCGCTACACTACAGCTCCACTATAGCCACTATTAGAACAAAAAACATTACTCTTGAAAGTGTTTAAAAACTTACAAAAACAGTCATATCAGCAGTGCTTTGCTTTGGGTCTTCTGAGTCATGTGCATCCTATCATCAAAAGAGAAAAAAGGAACCATATGATGAATAAAAACATAACAAATGGTATATAACGATGCAACATTTAATATTTTGATTATCCAGAAAATCTCTAATAAAACCATGAAAACTTCAAAATGGAAACTAA
Organism: Medicago truncatula; assembly: GCF_003473485.1. Classification (NCBI taxonomy): domain Eukaryota; kingdom Viridiplantae; phylum Streptophyta; class Magnoliopsida; order Fabales; family Fabaceae; genus Medicago; species Medicago truncatula. The sequence continues at coordinate 51,264,148 of NC_053048.1, forward strand.
AAAGTTCGAAATTTTGAGCATGGTAAAGATTTACGAGGCTTAACGAGCACATTTTCAGATTTTGGAAACCCTAATTGGTTGAATATTGAAATTGGGAATTCCCATGAGAGAACGCAAGCAACGCAACGATGAATATATTATAATTATTTAATGAAAAGAAAAAGAAAGAAAATCATGAGAGAGGGAAGCTTACCATGATTTGAATTTTGAACAACGTTTCTGAAATGGAATGGAAGTGCTTCAACTTTCAAAAGCTGAATCAACTTTGTGAGCGACCAATAAAGGACTCTCTGGCTTAGTTCCACCAAGTTGAAGGAAAATCCAAAAGGACCATTTTGTCTTGTACAAATTTACCGCTCCCTTAAAAAAATTGAAATTTCAGCAAATAACAAATCATTCCAAAATCCTTTAAATTTAAGTTTTGGGTTATTTATAAAAAATTATAGAATGAAGAGAGAATGGGAGACATCAAGTGTCAACACTATTGAGTTCATTAAAAATACTTATGTGTGTAAGTTATTATTAGTCTTTAAATTTATATGAATGAAGAAAAAATGGATGAAATCAATGACTTTAATGTGAGTAGTAAAGAGAGAGGGTTTCTTTCCAAAAAAAAAAAGTAAAGAGAGAATCTCATACTTAAAATTGGAATCTACAATTAGGTTCGGAGTAAATTAATTGTTCGGTTGATGAGCTAAATAACATTGGAGAGTTAAGAAGGAGGTCCTAGGTTCAATATTTGAAAACTAACATTTCCCTCTGCTATTAGACCCCTCTAGATGAAATTTAGAGTCATAAAAGATAAATTTAACCTGTTCTAATTTGCCCCCACAACTTCATCCTTTGAAGTCCTTTTAAAGTAGCGAGTTGAAAAAGTATTGAGGTAGTCATTCTAATGTGATTCCTCCTTATAACGTATATTTGAATTGAGGGTGATTTTGACAAAACTAAACTTTAAAACTTCAATAAAATCACCTACTTTGATGAAACTTTTTTTGTTTGGTAAAAAAATAAAAAAATACTTTGGTGAAACTCAAGAGCAATTTAGGTACGGAAAAAGGTATGCTAGTTACTTGTTAACAATATCTACAACGTCATGCTAGTTACTTGTTAACAATATCTACAACGTCAACGTGTCTTTATTATTTACTCAACCACGCTGCATTGGAAAGAACATTTTTCACACTTTTAACTTTTAAGGGGTTAATTCCATAAGTTCCAATATATTGTTACTATATTTGATTCCTTAACTAATGTCTGAAAGTTAACATTTTCCTTTCTTTTATTCATATTAGCCTATATACATTTTATATAACAATAATGAAGATTTAATTCCAATAGTATATCTCGAGTGTTTTGATATACCAAAGAAAGAAAAATCAAGTTTATGCAAGAATATCAATCCTACTCGACAAGTTGAAACAATCAACTACTCGACAATAACTCATTTATGCTATCAAACACAAACACCTATAATTCCTTTTAATATACATTCAGCCTGAAAACATAACTGAGTATAAAGTTTTCGAATAAATAAATGAAAGTGAAAATAAAACAAAAACTTGTCAAAATGTGGCACCCGTAATCTAAACTGATTGGTGCTCCTAAATTCTGTATTCTCTTTTACAACACAGTTGGGCAAATAGCAATTCATAGACTATCTCTCAGATAGACCACAAACAAACATTTACATCAAAGGGGGGAGGAGTGATAAGGGAAAATCACTTGCCATCCAATTCCTCCACAAAATAGAGGAAGTGGAACCATTGAACTTCTATTTGTCTTTCTGGGACGATGTTTCTTTTTCTGGATAAGGATACTCAGGAGGAGCAGACCACAAACCCCAGAGAATAATTAAGTGAAGGCAGAAAAGTAAAGCTGATGAAATGTTGTTTGAAGGATAGATATTCCAGCACAGCTCCACTCCCACAAACAAAATCAATCTACTTGATCGTATAGAGAAAATAATCATTTTATGAATTCAATAGAACATAAAATTATAAAAAAAAGAAAGAAAAAAAGTCAAACAAAAGCAAGGATGTAAGTTAACTTACCGGATCAATCTTGGGTAGCGTGTTCTCCACAACAAGTATGGTAAGGTATAGAAGTACCTGTACCGTAAGCCAAATTACAAGATTAGCCCCTTGCATTTGTTAAAATACAAGACCACAAATGTGAGACAGCAGTGTTATTATGTGCATAATACCAAAAATAGTTCAAGAAAGCTCGGCATAAATATGGTAAAATTTATGGGAAAATATGATATAAGAGAATTAGTATTGGCCACCAACAGAAAAGTTGGTTAACTCATGATACATCTTCAAGAAGGACAGCACAAATGGAAATACCAGTATCAATGGAACTCTGAAAAAGGATGAAAGGATGGCTATAAACTTACACCAAAAGACCATTTTTATTCACAGAAGTTGAATAAATATATAAATAGCTAAAAGTATACACAATCATCGAGAGATGAAAATAACAGGAAAAATTAATTGTTACGTGAACCTTTTTTCCTTCATTATTTTGATAAGTACAATTAAACCAAACAACATTTGCATCTAAAGCAAGTAATAGTATCGTTAACAAAACAAAGGTCATTTCCAGCACACTTACCATGAATAGAACTGATAATGCAACGACCGAGCACATACGATGCCAATGAAGTTTCCAACAAACATAGTAGTCACAATATCTGAGAGAGAGCCATTATTAGGTATCACCAATCACGAAAAATGGAAGTGACCTTATCCTTTTAAATTCAACACTAGACTAATTACATACGTTCTTTAGTGAGGATCTTGATGGATGATGAACTGCTCTTGCCATGCTTCTTAAATGAGGAGGAGAACAAAAGTGCAAACCTCATTCTCATAAAGACATATCTTGAATGCAGAAACTTGAGAAGACCTCCTTCATGTCTGTAAGCAACTAAATAAGTAAACATATATAATCCATCTGCATCAATATTTCAAACGGATACATCTCGGCATCCCATTTACTTTTTTTGTTTTTGATAGACGGCATCCCATATATTCTAATTACAATAGGAGTTTTCGATGGCATGGTGAATTAAACATAAGCAGTACAAGAACAATAAAAACATTTGCCACCAAGTGGAGTAAACTCAACTATATGGAACAAATAAGGTGATTATGTTCTATCAAAAAACACGTCTTTGTAGTAAAAGCCTTAATTCCTTTTTAATGGTTTCAGTTAGAATTTCTTTTTAGTCTTCTTCTACAGCTCTACCTCTAAATATTGCGTCACTATTCATCCCCTCAATTCTTCTCACCACGGGTTTTATCAGTCTTCTATTTCCACATGACCAAACCATCTTAGACACTATTCTACCATCATTTCCTCGAACGTGATACTCCTACTTTTTTAATATATTCATCCCTTGTGTTATCTAATGTTGTACTTCACTAAGCCATCACAAGATTTCCATGTCCAGAACATTTAGTTTATAATCTTATTGCACAACATACAACACCATGCAGCATTGCTTGCTCAATGTTAGGTTCACATTATTTATTGCAGAAAAAAAATATAAAGAATTTATCAAATGTTTAACTTGACAAGAATAATCGAGATTTTTTTTAACTATAATGCACATAACCCACTCTTACTATAGGTCAATGGAAGAAAACCTCCGTATGGTTCAAAACTCAGTAACTCAACTCGCTAAATAAATTCATAGTAGTACAGAGCAGAAGGGTTAATGTAACCCCTTGTGCATGAGGAGAAACCCAAGTAGGGAATCAACATGCATGATTTGGTAAGTTCAAGAAATCAAATTGTGGCTTCTTAAACCACAAAGTTTTTTCCCATTGACTGTTAGTTGATGGGGTTCCTTGTACTTTAACCAAAAAATTTAGAACCCATTTCTGAATAGAAAATAATAAATATAACGTTTATACCTACTTGCACCATCTATAATGTGCAAATGCAGCAAGTGCTATGAGGTGAGCAGCCAACAAAAAGATTGCAAATCCTTTGGATACAAATACTGGTTCAGGGATGAATTTGAAGTTAACAGACCTGATAACATACAATGGGAATAATATCAGAAAACCCAAGTAGACGATATAAAATAAAGGTAAATTACACTTTACACCCACCCACCCCACCATCAGCCCCAAAAATAACTTAAAGGACAGTCACAAACACAAAATACCCCCTTGATGTTTGGACTTAAGTGAAACGAGTATAGGTATTAAGTGCAATACATATGCATTCACTACAAAATTACACAAACCCTTTCAAATCCCAGCATTGACCCCTCTAGTGAAATTTTCACCTCCCACGATTGATTTAGAGAGAGAGAGAGAGAGAGAGAGAGAGAGAGAGAGAGAGAGAGAGAGAGATAGGGAGAGGAATTGGTCTGATGGTTCTTTTCAAAAAATAGAGATAGCCTTATACATTTACATGTGACAGAAATACCACCTTGAATCATCCTTACCAGTAAGAGGCCAATTAAATCCACTGATCCTCTTTTTAGTACTCGGGTTAATGATCTCTCAGCCCGGGTTTTCACAAAGGAGTAGCATATGCTGCTTTGGCCGATACGAGAATAACAAGATGAGTGTGGGAAGGATTCGGTTAGACCTGTCATTAAGGAATATTGCAGGAGAAGGGGCTGAGAAGACCAAGCTCTCAAAAACTTGGAGGAACCCAAGTCTAAGTCTTATTTTAATTGTTATCTTTCTGTATCTGTTGTAATATGTGTATACGGGACATTCTAGTTGTGACTAATTCCCCAGAATTGTTATTAATGAAGTCTTGTATTGTTCAATCACATTCTGTTTGGTAACAGTTCTATCAGATTCCATCCATCTAAATGGAGAAACAAATGCATTCACTTAGATTGAAACATTAGGTGAGAATTAATAAAAGGTTTCAATCTTTGTATTTTTATTTCATAAACCCCTGAACAAATAAAGAAAAATTATATACAAATGAAGACATGGGATGGGAGAATAGAAGCATCGTCATATGAAGAGATCAGAAACATAGATATACACTGATTTGACATTATGAAAAACAGAGAAAAAATCAGCTGCTTTTCTGAATCTAATACATGAAGTTTAGACTGTAGAGTCCAAATATATTTTAGACACTTGCCAACAGCCTTAAGCTAAAAATTACAGATCATATCTCCGTTTAACCACCGTATAAGGAATCAAATATTTAGCAGCTTTTTAGCCTATGTATTGCATCTGGACGAAACTCTCTAATTATGTTTCTTAGATCCAGAAGATTGCTAATGATCCTTGCATAAAATAAACTTTATATACCCTCATTTGAGTTATTTGCCTTGTTTAATCAACATTACTGGACCACAGAAAAACATCTTTCAAATTGAATTTTATGACTTTATAAAAAAAAATATGAATTTAGATTAGAGGAAGAATGCCGTCATGCAACGCCAAGGAGAACCACCAACCTTAGCAAGGATTTAGATTTTAGCATTTGACTAAATTTGTCTGTAGAGTACATTCTTATCAAGCATATATCACAATACAAACTTAAAAAAACTAAGTACCAGAAATGGATGAAGACTCTGCCAAGATTGAAGGCTCCTGATATGTATGCAAGTGGATGTGAAACCAGGAAAGGAAGCCCCAATAATATCTGCAGCAGTCATCCATCAGGATAGGAGTTAACAAATATCACCAAAATTAGACACATCTCACCCTTTAGAACCGATCAATCATGAAGCTCAAGAAGAGAAACTCACCTGAAAATACAGAAAACAATATTTGAGAAAAAAAATACACCAGCCATCAGGAAGCTAAAGATTTGTTCACTGTGTAAAGCAATTTGTTTTGTATGAGGAAATTAAAATACCAAAAGCATTTAAGAATACAGAAAGAAAGTCTAATGGCACAAAAAAGATTTGCAGTTATAGCATCCCAAGTATATCAAGTAAACAGAATGTTAAAGAACCTGAACCAGTGCTGCACCAGCTAATGCCAATAACACACCACCAATATCCATAGCCTGCATGTGTGAAAAGAAGAGGAAGCCACATGAGCACCGTTCTGGTTGCCAATGGATAGTAATATTAACAAATGCTGCATACTCAACAGTGATTATAGTATGTACCTTTAGCATGAGAAGCAGTAAAGGTGGAGCATAAAGAAGCACGTTCATCTTTACCGAAACAGCCGCACTAACAAAATAATTATACGTTAGTCATGTAAACATTTTAGCCTTATGGAAAGATAAGATAGGAAGATAGACTTTACCTGAACACAATCAAACCCAGATTCCACCTTCGGTGCATGAAAAAGAGCAATGTAGCGTGAAGAAGTGTCATGGCCACACAGTCATTAAAGAGACGAAGAACAAAGATAGAATGCACTCGTTTTGACAGTGAAAGCAAGCAAAGAGCCCACCACGGAAGCTGTAAGAAATTTCAAAAACAACAAAATTAACACCAAGAATAACAAAGTACTGAACAAAAAACAATTTGAAGCACAAAAACCAATGTGAAACCAAAGTAAAAATTGAAATTCAGAAGTAAAAAAATCACAGATCACAAGAAAAAAAAAATCAAAATTAGAAGCATAAACTATATAATTGAATCAAAATACAAACAAACCATGCAAAGAATGAGTTGTAAGAGAGGGCGGAGAGGCTTGTTTGGGTTTGGTTTAGGTCTTCACAGCAGTATCTGTATATATAGAAAAGTTTGAAGGGGGAAGAGAATTGACTCAACGGTGGCTAGATTTGTTTGGGTTCGATCCAGCCTGCAATTGTCCTCACCTCAAAATCAGAAGAGAGAGCTTTGTATCCTCATCATCAACGCCTTTTCTTCCCCAAAAATTGAAACAAAAATAATAAAAAAAGTTGAAAAATAAAAATAAAAGAGAAATCACTCAGTTCAGCGGGGTTATCGACACGCAAAGCAATCACTCAAGAGAGAAAGCACTGCACTGCGGTCTGTTGAGCTTGAATTTTATGGAGTCATCATCGTGATCTCATATTATTTATAACAAAAAACAAAATTCAGAAGTCGAAAAATCACAGATCACAAAAGAAAAAAAATATTCAAAATCAGATGCATAAACTATATAATTGAATCACAACACAAAAAACATGTATTGAATAAAATGAGTTCCATGAATCATCGCCGCGTGTCAGCAAAGACTAAGGCCGAATTTGGATTAACTTTGAATACACCTTTCCATTTAGTCCTTAAAACTGTTTCTTCTAAGTGGTCTTGAACTATAATTATCTCTAAATTATTTTCGATTGATCAAGATAGTACCTTGATTCATTAACTTGATTCTAATTGGTCTTTTTCAAAATAGAAGAAAAAGTAAAAAAAATTCAAATACGAAGTTGATATTATGTTTACATAGTTCATGGAACAAATTAAAGATTCCTTCGTGCTTACCACATCAGTCTTGACATGGATGAGGAGAACAATTGCAAGATTAATGATATACAAAAATCCAAACAAAATCTGCAATGAAAAAACAAAAAGTTGTTAAGAAACCATGAATGATTGCATGCATTGAACAAATAAATTACAAACATTAAAATCCTACAAAATAGAATGATAAAAAAGAAATAATGAAAATGACCTGAGCAGGGTAAACATGTCCACCAGTAAGATAAAGAAATGCAGAGTAAATATAGAGAAAACCAGCAGGGTAAACAAGAGGACCAGTATCACCCTTTAGATTATTGTAATCTCTTTCCCCTCCTAGAAACCCTTTAACCTGTGACATGTAAGCATCCCAATCTATTTTTGTATCTGAAATTATCAAGAAATTGAAGTTATTAGCATATGCATTGATTCGGTTGATTGAATATGAAACAGTGAAACTTACAAGGGACAAATGCGATTATGAGGAAGACGAAGATTGCATCGGCAATTAGAAGAGCAATTGCTATGGGTATTTTCGGGTTTTCCGTGAATGTGTTGTTTCGTTTTGATCTCGGTGGTGGTGCTGATTGTGTAACGGATTCGACCGCCATTGTTTCAATGTTTTTCAATCTTCTGCCTCCGATTTCCATTCTTTATAGCCACAGCAACAAAGCAACCAGAAAGTGAATGAAGAAGTAAACTAGGAAATCATCTGACTCTTTTATTTTTGACTAAAATGCATTTTCCGCCTCCTATGTTTGGCTTGCAATTTTTGCCCCTATTAAAAAAAATCACTTTCCAGCCCCCTAACTTACCCCCTTTTGCAATTCATATGCTCCCTCTAATTTTGACCCGGTCAAAGGCTATCATTGAATTAAATTTAAATGGAAAAAAATGATAGAAATAATTAATAACTTTAGGATTAAATTAGTGGTAAAGATTTTAAGACTCAGTTAAGGTGTTATTTTGTTCCTTCATTCTAATAAACCTTATTTCTTCTTCTCTTCATCCCCACAAAACAATTTCGATAAAATAAAATGAAATGATATTTTGACAATCAATTTTAAATAACTTTTAGGGACAACCTTTTTTCTTCCTTTTTATTGGACAGTAATAATAGAGAGAGAGAGAGAAAAAAAAGTATAATGAGTGTATGAGAGAGTTGTCACAAAAGTTGTCTAGGGGTGTATTGAATTAGGATTTTAAAAGACTGTGTGAGATTGTATTGATTCTCTGAGATTTTAAAAGACTTTATACACTCAATATTTTAAAGGATTTATCACACTGACTTTTAAGAATTTCAAAGGATTTTATGTGATTTTAAAATTTCAAAGGATTCAATGAATTTTAGGGGAAAAAGAACAAATTTACAAACGTGAATGATAAAAATAATGAACAAATAAATTCTAGCGTTTGAATAAAGAAAAATAAAACCAATAAAAAATTCTTTTACTATTGATTTTCAAATTTTAAGAATGTTATGGATTTTATAAGATTTTAAGGGACTAAAAAACACTCTAACATATTATTCTCAATACACATTTTTTATTTGTTAAAAATGTTATTCCCACAAAATTCAATTGTACATATTTAAAATTATGTCAGCACTTACAAATCTTTCAAAAAAAAATATTGTGCCAGCCATTACAAATCGGTCAAGTTTACCGAGTGTTAACTCAGTCAAACTCGTTAAACCTTCCGATTTTACCAGAAATCGAGTTTACCTCAGAGTTAACACGATTTTTGTATCTAAAAACGTAAACTCGATAATCTCGGAGAGTTAACACTCGATTTGCGGGACATTGATTACGACATACTCTCTATCATAATATTTTCAATACAATTTTTTATTTTTATGAGATAGAGAGAGGGAGAGGGGGATGAGAGATGAGAGAGAGAGAGAGAGAGAGAGAGAGAGAGAGAGAGACGAAGAGAGAAATGAGAGAATGGGGAGGGGAGGGAGGGAGGGGAAGGGAGAGAAGGAAAAGAAAGAGATAATAACTTTTAAAAGAAAAACAATCTCAAAAAATCTCATATTTTGATGAAAAACTTTTTCTTGTTAAAATTACACTGCAAAATCCAACAAAATTCATCCAAATCCAATTTATTAAACAATCATTCGAAATTTGAATGATTTTGAATACCACGATACTTTTTTTAAGTGATGAAAAGTCTTGATTGAATACCTTAAGATTTTTTTAAAATGACAAAAAGTCTTGATTAAATACTACAAGACTTTTTTAAGGTTGCAAAAAGTCTTGATTGAATACCACAGAACTTTTTCATAATTAAAAACTTTTTTAAAATCTCATCGAATCCTAATCCAATAAATCTCCGTGGTGGTTGAAATATCATTTCTAAAAAAAAAAAAAATCCATGAAAACTTGAAACAGAATAACAATTTAGACCAGACACCATCTTGGGCGAGGCTATCAGATGCACAATACCGAACCACAGCAAAATTATCATGATCTAGGCAATGAATACTACTATCCATTTTCATCCAATATTCTCTAATCAGATTCAATGCCTCTATTCAAGATCTGAGCATTACTTTTTTGAGAGAAACGTTAACAATAATTAAGAGTAGAATGGTGAAGGAAAAAATGGATGTTTACATGGCTGGAAACACTCATCAAATTTATTGTTGACTGTTGTTATGTTACTTTATATTGATGAAGAATTTATGTTATATGAATAAAAAATGGGTTTAGCTTCTTATTAATTATGTCATGTGTTCTTCTCTGCTATGAATTCAATTTCTTGTTGGGGGTCTGCTAATCTGCTATGAATTTATGTTCTGGGTTCTTTTTTTTGCAATGGGATGAATAGAAAATTAATTGAAATTGGGTTTAGCTTGTTATATGAATCGAAAATTGAAAATTTAAACCAGTGTTGCAGGTTTGTTGAGTAATTAAAACCATGTTTTTGGCGGTGGTTGTTTCCTTGTGTTTTGGTGTTCTTCTCCATTGAACTTTCTGGTGTTCTTGTCGAACAACATCCTTGTCGAACAACCATGTTTCTGGTGTTTTTGCAGCGGTCTTATGAAAAAAAGAATGAAGGAGGATGAAAAATGAAGGAGGGTGTGAGAGAGTTGCTGGTGTTGTTCTTGAGAACGAAAAAGAAAATGAATGGAGGAGGGAAAATTAGCTGAGAGAGGGAGCATGTGAATACTTTTAATCTTGACTACTAATTTTTTATTCATAAGACTATTAATTATTTCTTATTTTTTTTATTTTAAATTACAAGCGGTCTTTGACTGAGTTTAAATTAGAGGGGGTCTATGAATTATAAAAGGGGGTGAAGTTAGGGGGCTGAAAAATGATTTTTTTAATATGAGACTAAAATTGCTACGGAACCAAACATAGAGGATTAAAAGTACATTTTAGCCTTTATTTTTAAGCAAAGTCAAATATGACTTTAGTTTTCGTTTTTTGCTATTTTGGCCCTTATTTGCTGCTAATTCTGAAAAACAACGTTTTGAAATTTTCCTCTCATCTAAACTTTCATCCCTTAATTTTTTTTTAAATAATTTAACGAAAAAATCTAACCTATAATATGCAAATGAGACATTCTTCCATAATCACAAATATAATAAATAGTGTTTAATTACACACATAAAAATGCATTTTCTCAAAATAATAAAACATTATATTATCAATTTCATTTTTGTTATAAAAAAAAGAGAAACCATTGATATATCATATATAAGTCCAAATACTATTTATTTATTTCTGCTTGTGTCTATATTAAAATTTCTCTGTGCAAATGGGGAACCATTTTAATATAATAAAAAACGAATGAATAGTTTTCTTGTTGAAAAAAATGCTTAAACATAAAATTTTAATATTTTTTATTAGAGAGTAAATTATTAAAGTAACATGGCAAAATAAATATCGTCGCAATACCAAAGATGTTTAATCATTTTCCTTAAACTCTAAAAATTAATTAATGAGGAAACAATTTGATTTTGCTCCGTTTCTTTGAGCAAGGAGTCACAACCGAATTTGAGCTCAACGGGTGTTATTGTTGATGGACGGTGTAATAATAAAAGAAGAGTGTAAAAGATTAGCCACGTGCAGCAAGTATCAGGTTCCACAACATGATCGTCAACATCATCAAACAGAGAAACAAACTTAATCCCTATCTTTACGCGGTCTCTCTGTCACTACTCACTACCATTTACACACGCGTAATGCTTCTCTCTCAAACCCTCTCCACTTCCTCCATGTGTCCCTCACTTTTTCCTCATACTCACTATTTTTACGCTCTCTCCTTTAAAACCAAAACACACCACCTTCACTTCCTCTCCAACACTCCCATCTTCATCATCACATTCTCTCTCAATCAATCTCTTCTCTAATGTCTTCTTCTACCACCGCAGACCTCAAACAAAGAAACATCACACCCGACCAAACCACCACCACAACAAACGACAGAAATGGTACAATTAGTCACAAAAGAGATAAAAAAATGAAGATGGCCAAAGGTGGTCTTAGATCACTCATAATAGCTGTTTCATTTCCTCTATCAATAACCCTTTTATCCATTTACATATCCTCTTCTTTCACCTTCTCAAACCACAACAAAGAAGTAATAACCGGTTCTAAAAAGCCTTTTTGGTTTCCACCATCATGGGCCTTACACCTTCTTTTACCTTCTTCAAGCTTCTTGATGGGACTTTCAGCTTGGATGGTGTGGGCTGCTGGTGGCTTTCATAGAGATCTAACTGCTCTTTTGCTTTACTTGCTTCAGATTCTATACACTGTCTTGTGGAACCCTCTTGTTTTTAGATTTGGGGCAACGAGTTTTGGGTTGTTGGTTTGTTTTGGAAATTTTGTGACTTTGTTTGGGTGTATGCGTTTGTTTAAGAAAGTTAATCCTGTTGCTGCTAATTTGATAAAGCCTTGTTTGGCTTTGATTGCTTTTCTTTTCATTGTAAATCTTAAGCTCATTTTTATCTGAAAATACATGTTGTAGGCTTGTCTGTAGCTAGTATACGAATCTTGTAATGGGAGGTAACATAAACAGTCAGTTTCATGTGTTGTGTTGTGTTGGATACACCAGGTGTAAATAATATGTAGATTCCCACTATTTTGTGTTGTTTTTTCTTTCTTTCTTGGCTTAGATATTTCATACAACGTCCAAATATGATTAGTGAGTGATTTAGTGTATGGCTTAAAATTGAATAATGTAAAAATATTGCATTTTTATGCTTTTATCACTTCCTTTGAGACTGAGATTTGAACGACGCGTTTGTTTTTAATGTAATGTAACTCTGTAGCTCAAGTGACAGTTTCTGTAAAAATGAAAGGAGAGGGAGAGGGAGAAATGGGTTGGTAGAAATGGAATGTAATGTAATGTTTTTATACAGTTTCTATAAAAATTAACTATGTAGCTCAAGCTTTTAGTTTTGACAAAATGAGAAATGGGCTAGTAGAAATGGAATCAGGGACTAGTTCAAAGAAAATAGATTTGAAGCATTATATCTTGGACTACCTCAATCTAAAGCCTAAACTTGATTTCTTTATTCACAAGGCAAAACAGTAATAAGCAGCAACTCAAAGTTCAACTATGTATGCATAAACAGTTAACCGCTTGATTAGGTCATGATTACTAACTAATAGAGGAAAGGCTGAGTATCTCAATATGTTAAAATATGAGAAATAATATTTATCTTTTTACTTTCTTTGTAGATTATGGTAATGAGTGTCTAAATAACACAACTTTTAAAAATATGTATAGTGCAAGGGAACCGCCCAAATATCATTTCTCCAAATAGAAAGATTATGTTGAAAAATGATGAAAATGATGAATTTAATTTTTTAAAAGCCAAAATGTTATTGAATTTAATGCAAACATACTAATTTTGGTTTCCTTAACAGGTATCATTAGGACAGATTTATATATCTTAGAGACATTCATATTTAGAGTAAATTGTCTTTAATAAAAGGACACATGTAGGTTCATCCAAAAAAAAAAATTAAAGTCTAGTTTAACTGCAGGAAAAAAGATTTGAGATTGAAGAGAATTCCACAACATATAAAGGCAGATCAATGTTTGACTCATTTTCTATACCATCAAAATATCCACCAGTAAGCAGATGGAAATGTACAAAAAGTTATATATCTTCAATACCAACAAAAAGTCCCCACCAGTAAGCAGATGAGAATGTACAAAAGGTATATGACTTGAAGCTATTCATCATTCAAAGAATTGCCATGAATTCCTCTACATATCTCTAACTACGAAAAAGCTCATATCCATGTCAATGCTCACATAGTTTTGCTATATTTTGATGTATACTAAGACCAGAATTACTATCTGTGTCATCAATTATCATCTTTAGCCTCTGTAAGTGAAATGGTAATCGGCTGCCATCTCGAATGACAAGGTATAATCCATTTCTTGATTGTGATTATAATCTCCAAAATCTTAAGTACATCACCCAACACAAGCTCTCCAAGACACAATCTCTTTAGAATTAATAAAGTTTCATATCTAATAAAAACATATAATAAAAGACAAAAGGTGATCACATCAGTAACTTAACAAGTAATAAAGCTCCAAGGAACTAAGAAAAACAATATGGTTTTACCTGTTACAGGACGCCAAAATCGCCGATCTTCCTGAAGATGAAGCAAGGAATTGCTCTATCCTAACCCAGATTGCGTCTGGGAAATGACTTGGCAAACCACGTAAGGGGGGGTTCACACACTTCCATAGATTCTCAAACGTAATGTGCCAAAGACTCATTTAACCACCTTCTGTTGCTCAATTGCACAATGTAAACCCTTCCTAATATCAACTGTCTCATATTTGGGATCACCATAACGAATGCAATCAATTATATTTCCTTCGATAGGAAAAACCATTTCATTCATCAGTGTATTCAAAGTGACTAGAATAATATCCACAAGTCCTTGCAAATTCTCATAAGTTGATATTGTTTTCAAAGTCTCTAACTGCTTTGTTCTTCCATTTGCCTTTAGCCTTCCACATTTGCCTTTGTCACCACCTTTATTCTTTGCTAGCTGCGCTTGCAAGGCTTGATCACTAGATTTTTCTAGATTTCTTTCATTCATTCACTGTTCGTATGCCGCCAATGAACCTTGAAGTTCTTCAACTTTCATTTCATCAAGGTTCTTGGATTCTTCAATTATCACAACAATGTAGCCAGATTTCAGGGTTAAGGTAAAGCTTTTTTATCGAGTCGAGCCGAGCTGAACCAAGTTCGACTCATCCCTATCTGTGGAATTTGCACTCAAGTCCACATACCCGTTCTGCACCACCTCACACACATCTTCAAATCCAAAGATCACTTTCATGCACCATTTGTCCCAATTCATTCCATCAAGAATGGGTAGGTTTCCTAGAAAATCTCCATTCAAACCTGTCATTGTGTTGCAAACACTAAACTCTCACTGAGTCACAAAAGGATTGAACCTAGCTCACTGATACCATTTCTGTTGGAGAATGAAGAAATAGAAATGGAGAAACTCACATAGCACACACTGTAAAACTGAGAGAATTGGATGTGAAAAGAAAGGAATTTTATTCACACTTTTTAATTGCACTCAATTGAGTATTCACACTCTTTATTTGTAGAGTAGCCAAAGAGTTACTAACTAACAAACTGACTTTGTAACTAACTAACAAGATCAATTCTGGATTACAATATTTCCCTACTTCATGTATGGTCTCTGTGATTCCGTATTCTTCTGAGCTACGCGTACTGCTAAAATGTAGTATATATTGACTTCATAAACAAATGACACCATTTTTTTTTCTTCAGAATTACTCGTTATAATTATTATGAAGTGTTAAAATTAGATCGTTAGCACTACAGAGCAGCTGATAAAGCAGAGTACATACCAATCAAGATCAACCTGACAGAAAACAGGAAAAATGCAGACAAAATTGTTTTTTTTTTTCTGCATCTCTATCTAGTGTTATATTCCAATCACATCTGCCCCTGAAAACGTGTAGTCCAGTGACAATCTCAATATTTCTGTTGTCCTTACACTGCGGCTCAGGTGTGAGGAAAGTTCACAACTGATAAACTTATCAACTAAAAAACTTATATTATTAATCAATTGATTGAACAGAAGGTCACAAAGGATTACGAATGAAGGAGGATTATTTATAGGATACATCATGGCTCCCAATATCCCTTAACAAACTTAAACTATAGCAGAAATAAATCTAACTGAACTAACTAATGAATGATTTTGAATATGAATATTTCTCATAATATTGAAAGGAATGAAAGCCAACTATTTATATACATGAGATCTGATCTAAATAGGAATGCAATCCTATCATAACTCCTAATGATACTAACAGATCATACTATATTAAATATAATAAATATCAATATATCAACACTCCCCCTCAAGGTGGAGCATAGATATCATATGCATCCATCTTGTCACATATGTAAGTTATCTGAGGACTTCGTAGAGATTTAGTAAAGATATCTGCAAGTTGATCCTTAGAATTGACAAATGAGGTTTTGATGACTCCAAAGAGAATCTTTTCCCTAATGAAATGACAGTCGACTTCTATATGCTCTGTTCTCTCGTGAAAAACCGGATTGGAGGAGAGGTGTAAAGCTGATTGATTATCACATACGAGTTCCATCTGACTAACCTTACAAAAACTTAATTTTTGTGGTAAATGTTTTAACCACACAAGCTCACTTGTAGCATGAGCCATTGCTCAATACTCAGCTTCTGTATTTGATCGAGCAACGACTGTTTGCTTTTTGCTCTTCCATGAAATGAGATTTTCACCCACAAAAATACAATAACCAGAAGTAGATCGTCTATCACTTGCATCTCCTACCCAATTGGCATCTGAATACCCAACGATATTAGTGTGGCCTCTATCAGTGAAAACAAGTCCTTTTCCATGTGCTCTTTTGATGTACTTAAGAATTCGAACAATTGCATTTCAATGACTGTCACACGGAGAGTTAAGGAACTGACTTACTACGCTAACTAGAAAAGATGTGTCAGGTCTTGTTAGGGTAAGATAATTCAATTTTCCCACTAGTCTCTGGTATCTTCCTGGATCGGAATAAGGTTCCCCCTGGTCAGGAAGGAGCTTTACATTAGGATCCATAAGAGTGTCGGCTGGTTTGCAATCTATAAGACATGTCTCCTCTAAAATATCAAGGGCATATTTTCTTTGAGAGATAACAATGTCTGACTTTGACTGCCACCTCAATCCCAAGAAAGTAACGTAGAGGACCTAAGTCCTTAGTCTGAAAGTTTTGAAATAGGTGTTGTTTTAAGGCTTTGATACCTTCATAATCATCACTTGTAATCACAATATCATCAACATAAACTACAAGATAGACATATTGATTTGATGATGAACATTTAAGAAAGACAGAATGATCTTATTCGCAACGGGTCATCCCAAACTGCAGCAAAACTTTGCTAAATCGACCAAACCAAGCCCGAGGTGATTGTTTCAGGCCATATAAGGACTTATGCAATTTACATACTAGACTAAGCCCCCCTAGCAACCCAGGAGGTTGCTCCATATAAATCTCTTCTTCCAAGTCACCATGCAAGAAAGCATTTTTTATATCCAGCTGAAATAAAGGCCAACGTTTCATGGCAGCCATAGTTATAAAGAGGCAAACAGATGTCATCTTCGCAACCGGTGAGAAGGTATCGTTGTGATCTTGACCATATACCTGAGTATAGCCTTTAGCCACTAACCGAGCCTTTAATCGATCAACTTGTCCGCCAGGTCCACTTTGACATTAAACACCCACTTGCAATCAACAACAGATTTTCCAAGAGAAGGTGGAACAAGCTCCCAAGTATGGTTGGATTCTAAACCTACCATTTCATCAATCATGGCTTGTTTCCATCCTTGGTGAGATAATGCTTCATGAACTGTCTTAGGAATTGAGACAGATGACAGAGCAGAAACAAAAGCAAAGTAGGAAGGAGACAGTCGATGGTAACTCAAAAAGTTGTAAACGGGATGAGGATTAGTAGTTGACCTTTTACCTTTATGAAGAGCAAAAGGTAAGTCATTAGAAGGCTCAGGTGGGACCACAATAGGAGAGGAGATTGGAACAGTAGCCGAATCCCTAGAATCAGTAGCAATAGTCTTTGTAGCTAAATCACTAGAATCAATAGGAGATGTTTCTAGAGCTTCAACATGTCGACGCTCAAAAATATTACCGTAACGGTAACGGCGGAACTCATGGTTACCTTGTAACTGTGGAGAACTTTGAGTAGAGACAGGTGGCTCAAATATTGGGTTAAATAGAGAAATAGGCATCACCTGAGAATCGGTAACATCTGTTGTAAAACTAGATGTAGTGGGTGAAGCAAAGAATGGTGTATTCTCGAAGAAAGTAACATCTGCTGAAATGTAAAAGCGACGTGTAGATGGAGAATAACACCGATACCTCTTTTGGGTTCTAGAATAGCCCAAAAACATACATTTGACAACTCGTGCAGACAATTTATCGCGACCAGGAGTGAGATCATGAACAAAACATGTAGAGCCGAACACACGAAGTGGAACTCTGTACAAAGGGTCTTTAGGAAATAAGAGTGAGTGTGGAATCTCATTATCCAATACTGAGGATGGCATACGGTTTATCAAATAACAAGCAGTGAGAATAGCATCACCCCAAAATTTAAAAGGTGCATGAGCATTGATCAATAAGGTTCGAGCAGTATCAACTAAATGACGATGTTTTCTTTCAACGACGCCATTTTGTTGTGGTGTGTGGGGACAACTGGATTGATGTATGATACCAAGAGAAGCCATGAAACTTGAAAGAGTTGAATGGTGCTGTAAAATATTCTTTTGCATTGTCACTCCGCAAAATTCGAATTCCTTTTCCAAATTGGTTCTTATCTCTAAACAAAATGTCTGAAAGGCACCAAATAATTGTGAACGGTCCTTCAGTAAAGTGATCCAAATGCATCTAGAAAAATCATCAATGAAAGTGACATAATATCTATATCCCAAAGTAGACAACACCCGACTAGGACCCCACACATTAGAATGAACAATATCAAAGGGAGACTTGGATCTTTTGTTGGGACTGCTTGGGGAAGATGCTCTAACATGTTTCCCAAGTTGACATGACTCACAATCCAATGACTTCAAGTGTGAAAGTTAAGGAACCAACACCTTTAACTTATCTAAACTTGGATGACCCAAACGACGATGAATCATGTCTGGAGATGCATAAACACCACAAATAGTGGATGATTGACTATGAAGGTAACATAGACCCTGTGATACAGATCATGTTCCAATTGTCTTTCATGTATTACAATCTTGTATACATAAAGACTTGGAAGAAAATGTTATGGAACAATTGAGAGAGTCATTAAGCTTACTGATTGATATCGAATTAAAAGGACAACCAGGTACAAATAACACAATTCAATAATAGAGATGGCAGAGGTGAGGCCTGACCAATACCAGTAACTTGTGCCTTAGAACCATTAGCAAGGGTAATACTGTGAGGTATATTTGGAGGTGACAAGTTAGAGATAAGAGAGGGATTACCAACTACATGATCGGAAGCACCGGAATCTAAAATCCATGATCTGACGCAGTGAGAAAGACAAGTTGTAGAATTACCAAAAAGAGTCAAAGTGGTCGGAGATAAAATCGGTTGGACAACCATCATACCACTAAACCAACAACCTTTGAATGACGTCCAAAGACAAATATGTAGCAACCAAGATGAAACACGACAAAAGTGGCAGATTAAAGTGAGCAGAGAATGACCCACGAAGCCTGAAACCATGGTTTCGTTGGGGTATAGAAAGAGCGTAGATCGTAGGATCGTAACAAGGATCGTAAGATCCCACCTAATAGACAAAATTATAAAAGAAACTAAGAAAAATAGCCTTTCATAAAAAAAAAACACTTTCATTAACCATAATTGTCGTTGAATGAATAATTGAAACAGTTACAATTTCAGAGAAAAACTTTCATTAACCATTATTGTTATTGAATGATAATTGAAGCAGTTACAATTTCAGAGAAAAAGAGGAGAAAAATTCCCAATTTCCAAACATAATGATTCAATTAAACGCCAATAACTCCCAAAAAAACGAAATTAATGGTATAATCAGACCTTTTCAAGTGAAAACGGGTCGAATCCATGCTGGTTGGTACCGGGTCAACCCTAGTCGGGTCGGGCATCAACCTCTAACCCGGGTTAAAAACCATCGCAGAAAACGCAGAAGAGCGCCGATTCTGCGATTAACCGCTTTTCCTTGGCGCGCCGTCCGCTCCTCCGTCGTTTCCGATCTTCTACCTGCTCCAGATCGGTGATTGCCATCGGAATCGCAAGATCGTACGATCTTGGGTGTTAGATCGCGATTTTAACAACCTTGCCTGAAACACCGAGAAAAAACTGACGAAAAACCAATCAACTTCAAAGAAATCTCCAAACGACCTCTAAAAAGTGGGACCCAAGTGTTGTTGACGGTCCCAAACAACACAGAACAACAAGGTGAGTCAAATGATGACAGTGGCGATTGAAAGCCGCGGGAAGGCGGCGCGTCGATTGACGTTTGATGGCGGAAAGCAGATCGGTGCCGTCTGATTCTAATTCCAGAGCGCGTGTCTATGTCGGTGGCTCCGACAGCTGTCAGCGGTGGTTGTGCGCTCACAGCTGACTTGAGACCAAACAAACTAAAAAAAAACTATGGTTAGCCTTGTCGGCAGAACCCAAAGAAAAACCTTGCTCTAGATACCATTTTGAATATGAATATTTCTCATAATATTGAAAGGAATGAAAACCAACTATTTATATACATGAGATCTGATCTAAATAGGAATGCAATCCTATCATAACTCCTAATGATACTAACAGATCATACTATATTAAATATAATAAATATCAATATCTCAACAAATTGTAAGGAGAAAATGTTATCAACAAACACAAAATGAGGCCAAGATAGTCCAAAACTATTTTAACTTCATAACTGCAATCTGAAACCAATAGAACAGCTACAAACTTACTACAGATGAACCATAGACAACCATATATTTTATATGCAAATCTACTGTGAAACTTCTCTGTTACTTCATAAAAATTTGTGTTAAAATACAATTCTACAAGCTTTAAAACTGAGAGAGGTTACATAGAATATCAAACCAAAAAAAAAATACATAACCTACTTTTCTGTTTCTCACACTGTACTTTCTATAACAAAAAAAAAAGAAGATGATAAGGAGACAAAATTTCTATTTCTACAACTAAATATGCAACACAATCCAATCAATCAAACACGTCTCAGCTAGAAGATGATACCTCAACAGCTTTAAAAGTCGGATGGAGCAAGCCAAGTTCATCTTTAACTTCAAGAGGATTACTAGTCTCATTCCTTATTCTCCTAACTCTCCTACTAACCAATGACTTGTGAGTGAATCCATAAATCTGCAATATCTGATTATCACCAAAATTGAAAGCTCTATCCATCTGCTTCAAGCATCTCTCCACAGGATAATCACCGAACTTCCCACAAGGCTTACACCCCACAAAATGAGTCACCAATGGCCACCTATGATCACCAAAACCAGGATGATAATTCTCAATCATCTCCTCATATCTATCAACCAAAATCCCCCAATAACCATGCAAGTAATAACCATTCTCAAGATAAACCTTATCACCCCACTTTTCCTTCTCCTTAGCCAACAAATAAACCATAGCAGATTGATCATCCGCTTCAAAAACTGGCCTACCTTTGAGTTCGCGCGTAAGTATTTTCCCCGCTTCATCCCTAACTTTCCCCTTCGGTCCCATTGGTGCCCAAGCATCAAGAATATCCAATGACCACTGACAGTTCCTCAACAAAAAACTCCCAGTATTCAACCCAATCCAATTCTTTTCATCATACACCATCTCGTTCCAACCATGCATCACCAAATTTGAGTCTTTATACCTCTCCCACGGCACTTCAAAAGCCATATCCGTAAACATAGCATCACTATCCATCCACCACAAAAACTCCACTTCTGGGTGTGCCAAAAGAAGCTTCCTAATCAATGGCAACTTCGCCCAAAAACCAGCCATTTCAGCATCAAAAAGAGCCATATTGTAAAACACTTCAATTCCATGTAATCGACAATAATCAATCTTGTTCTTAATAGACTTCAACAAGTAATGATCACCCACTGGATTCTCACATGGTTTTGGTGATGACCCAGTTACCAAAAGCACACGAGGTTTCCCTGGTCGAATGAAATTCGAAAAATTAGGGTTTTCACGAATCCATTTTGACCTTTGCTCATCCCAATTCGAAATTTTTGGTCCTAAACTATACGGCTCATTGGAGCTACGTTTCTCAAATTCATCGCCTTGTTCTTCTTCTTCTTCTTCATCGACCAAGATTGTGTTGATGTCAAAATCATTGTAATTCGTTGTTGAAGTTGTAGAACTGTCCGAACGAGAAGAAGATGAAGTTGTTGAATGAATCTCGCCAAGAATGCGGTGAGGTTCAGATAGCTTGCGAGAGGAGAAGCGGTTGCGAATGTCGACGAAATCTTGCTCCGGCGTGCCGAATTTCCCGGCGCCGATGGTACCACGTAGGACAACAATGGTTAGGAAGAGACAGAGGATTGTAACCTTACAATGGTTAAGAAATCTCTGGAATTTTCTCGCCCTTTGAGCTCCCAAATACTTTTCTAACATTTTTTGTTGTCACCAACCAATCTAGTTTTTTTTTTGGTTGGTCAAAGGGGAATGAATAAATGAATGAATGAAAATGAAAAAGGCAGAACAGAAGCAGAAACAGAAAAGTGATTTTGTTATTGTCGGTGAATGAAGAAGCGCGTTTAAAATGTTGCGTTGATGAAGAAAAGATAACAAAAGCAGACAAGGGTGGGTTGGCGAACAGCATATTCTGTTCGTATAACAGAAATAAAACACTCTGGATTTGGAGACTCTTGTTGTAACAACAAAAACCCGATACTTCAAGATGGATGACGTACGGTATCCCGTGCATATCCTGCACTATATCTGTCTGATACTTTTCGATACGTATCAGTAGAGTATCTGAAGATTAAATTTTAATTTTTAAAAAAATAATTAACCGATACTTCCCGATACGTATCAAGAAAGTATCTGATAATTATTCTACATCGATATCTGCCTCGATATTTCACAATAAATGTTAACTAAAATAACTTAACTCACCCATGTATTTTTTTTTTTGATATGGTGCTTCTTTTTTTTATCGATATAGTATAACACTAACAATGTTCCTTTTGGATATAGTATAACATTAATGGTGCTCTTTTTGGGATATATTGTTTATGTAATTGACTAATCATCACTCTCTTAATCATCAATATTATTTATATTTATGTTGATGTGCTACGAGCCTATGACTGATTTCTTTTGTTTGTTAATATATTTGCATATTAAAAAAATGGTTATAATTATATTATATATTTAATTATATAATTTTTTTATTAACGTATCTCGGCCGTATCGTATCTTGATTTTTAAAAAATTTCCGTATCGGTGCAGTATCGTATCTCGTATCCGAACTTCAGAGGTTTTCCTACATGTTTCAAATTCCAATCTTTATTATCAAAAAAACAAGAAATATCAAAAAAAAAAATGTAACCATTAATTATTGTAATTTTTGAATATTTTATAAATATATCCTTATACTAGAAAATTGTGAAAAAAAAAAATTTAGTTTAATTTAATTTAGTCTTTAAACCTATTTAGTTTAATTTAAAATGACTCTTGTGAACATGTTGCATGAGGTAAAATTCTTCAAAGTCTATTTTTTTATCTATTAAAAATAACCAAATTGTAAGTTTACTATACACCCAGTTCGATTCATTCGTTTAATTTACTCTTTACGTTTGAAAATAAGTGGAACTTTAACAAATAAAAAAAGTTGTTCTAGAATAAATGTCATTTTACCTTTTCAATTCAATATTAATTAATTTTTTAATATTATTTTTATATTATTGTCGTGTGCACAATTTTCAAATCATTAGTATTACTCTAAGCATGTTTTTCTTTTTTGGTTACATAAGCATGTTTTTCTAACTTATGCAACTTCATACGTGTTAAAATGTGATAAATGCATCACTTTTTTCAATGTAAATTTTCCTATTAATTATAATTTTATGAATTTCTTCTTTATTCAATCGAATAACTATAATCTTGTAAAAAAAAATCATATAAATTATATTTTATTTATTGATTT
This sequence comes from Medicago truncatula, assembly GCF_003473485.1. Lineage (NCBI taxonomy): Eukaryota > Viridiplantae > Streptophyta > Magnoliopsida > Fabales > Fabaceae > Medicago > Medicago truncatula. The sequence goes on from NC_053048.1 coordinate 51,287,776, forward strand.
GCTAGATTGGTTAAAGACTTATCTTCTAGAGTTTGATTTACTGCTAGAAAAATAAATATTAAATCCAAAATTTTGAGCTCAAGAGGGTCGGGTATTTGAAAGGAGATCCTTTGTGTGCGGTATATGGTTAATTTGGTAGAATTGAGTCTTCAAGGGCTGGGAGGGTCTCTGCCTGGTAGAGGGTGTCTCCGTTCTTAGTACATGTTTGAGTGTTGTGGCAATAAAGATTGGTGTTCAAGGGTGTGGCTAGGACTGCGAGAGACGACACTCGACTTACTTTTGAGAGGACGTATGGGTTGGTGAGACCCCTTTTAGAGAGAGGTTCCTGGGCTTTTTCAGGTTTCAACCCAAAATTCCTCTTATGCAGGGTCTTTAGGTTTGTGGGTGGATGACAGATTGGTGTGAGATACGAGGTGGAAGGAACATGTTTGGTTGGGAGCAAGAGCCACTAGTTTAATTGCTGGGCGTGTTAGAGGAGTGTCATTTCTCAGCTGGATCAGACTACTAGGCTTGGCATTTTGGTAAGCAAGGGATCTTATATGTTTCTTCCACGTATGGGTACCAGACGGAGACCATCATAAGTGTGGGTGGCAGAGTGTTCGCTCTTGTCTATACCTTGATGCATTGATGGACCTGAATAATACGCCCATACTTGATTGATATAGACACCTAATGCAAGTGCCATACCAACCCATGCCCAATTTTTTTTTTTTTTTTTTTTTTATCAATTCACACTATATTTTTACTCATATATTGATATAGACACCTTTTTTATTTTTATTTTTTATGTTTATATATGTGTATATATTTTTACTCATCTATTAATACAAAGACCTTTTTTTTTTTTTTTTTTGTAATTTATACAAAGACCTATTTTTTTTTTAATTTATACATGTGTCTATATTAACTCGAGACCTATTTTTTGGTAATGTATTCATATATCTATATTTTAACTTATATATTAATACAAGGACCAATTATTTTTTTAATCCATACACATGTTTATTTTTTGAAAGTATCTATACACATATTTATATTTTCACTTATATTTAATGCGGAAATAATTTTTTGTATAATTTGTACATTTGCCTATATTGTTATTCATATATCAATACAAAGATATATTTTTATTTTATTTATACGCAATTGCAACTTGCTTTAAAAGAAGAAAGCAATGCGCTCACCTGTTCGTATGCAAGGTTATTCTGTTAGATTATATTTGATTCATCTTTTATAACGTATCTAGAAAGAGATATTCTTAAAACAACGAATAATTTTAATTCATTTTCAACAAATAAAAAATAAATAATTTTTTCTTTATAATTTTGGTTGTTACAACTATTTTTAATAAATTTAGTATTATTTAATTTTTAGTGTGGAATAGTTGGGGTCCTCCGAAGATTAAAGTCTTCTCTTGACGGCTTCTTCTCCGTAGAATATCTCTACAACTCTACGAGAGTTAACCTTTTTTATTTTATAAGAAAACTAAATTTTATTTGAAAGATAGATGCAGCGTTGGACAAGAGTGGACTAGCCAGCCAGTTCATACATCGTGTTTCCGTGGGGATAGAGTTGTAATTTAGCTAGCACCTACGACTAATATTAGACCTAGGCAGCTTAACATAACGGTGCTAAACTTCAAACTTTATCATTGACCAAACAACAAATTTACAATTAGTAGCGGGTAGCGTGTTCATTCATTCAACTTTATGATGACGATGACGTGAATATTATAATGTTAAAAAATAAGAGTAGAAATAAATAAATAACGCAAAAAAGGTTGTAGTGAGGTTTTGGAGAAGAGAAGAGAAACATCAATCGTTAGGATAGGATGGAGTTGATGTGTCATTGTTCAACTTTTCTTCTTCCACCGGAAACTTCTTCTTCTTCTTCTTCCTCCGTTTCTCTAACATACGCTCTTGTTATTCTCAATCAAAATCTTCCCAAATTCGCTCCTTTGCTTTGGGACCACGGTATTTCTTTCTGCACCCCCATCCTTTCAATTCTTACCCTCTTTTTATTTTTTATTTATATATATATATATATATATATAAAACAATTCATGGTTGTTTATTGCAGCTCATACACGAGTTTGCGCTGATGGTGGTGCCAACCGTGTGTATGATGAAATGCCTCTTTTCTTCCCTCACCAAAATCCTTCTCATGTTCGTACCAGGTACAACTTTTTTTCTTCCCAATTGTGCACTGTTTTCCACTAGTTTAGTTCTTGGCTTTATGTTTCCAACTCTGTGTTTCACCTTTTTGGGGCTCTGCCATTCACTGGTTGGTCCTATACACAGAATGATAATCATCTTTTTCAGTACACTAATGATTTCTGGAGTTTTGATTTTATTTTTTTTAAATAAATTAATAATACTAATTAGGTATAACTATAAAGTTGCAAAATGCATCACGTCTATGATTAGTGATTACTCTATTCAATTAGTTTCTTGAAGGTCCCAAAGTTGCCATTTTTTACAAAAACTTCTACATTACTTATTATTTGTGGGGACACGGGTTTTAAATTATTAGTAGCTGTAGTTGTATCTGTGTTAATTGTTTTATTTAGGGGTAATAAAATTAGAAAAAGAACCATTGGATCTAACGCAAGTGGTTGATGCACGTACTAGTGTCCTCTACCTTTTTTTAGAAGAGAAAGGTAGAGTTGACTTTAGACTAAATTTGAGTAAAATAGGAGAAATGGTGATGTTTAAAATGGAGGGAAAAAGATGTTAGAGAAAGTAAATCAAGAGAGAGATAGAGAGAATTGTAGAGAAAGGTTGACAAATGAAAGTTAGATGATCCAAATCCGTGGGGGCACACACAAGATCTAAATACTTCTGATGCATTGCCATTACTTAATTAGTGATTGACCTCAAGTAAGCGGAGTTGGTTTTTCATTGTAGCGGGACATTCATTTTTTCACGCAAGATTGAGCTACCTCCAACAACTCTAGGAATCAAACTTAAGTAATTTTTCTGGAGGAGAGTCATATTACCAAATATAAACTCTCCCAACACTATTCTGGTCTTAAGGCTTGTATATTTATGCTAATGATGGCCAACTATTAAAGATATGTAACGATTTTATATTACCTTATTTATGTTTTCAGTTCACATACGTGCATAGGAGTGAACTTATGGGTTTTTCATGTATTTTAATTTTACTTATGTAATTGCAGTTACTACTTCATTTTTTGCTATATATGGAAAATAGTATGTTGTACATCTGTTGTCAATGCGGCGCGGCCAACTCAATTGGCGCGGTGCGGGAGCGGGGCGCGTAGCAGGCGCTATTTCGGTGGTGCGGACACTAATAAATTTAATCCTAGATACCATACTATTCAAAAAGAAATACTAAAATACCTTAAACATTGCTTAAAATTTCGTCAACAATATCTTTCAATGTGTTGGTTTAACTTTTTTCACAACACATTCTTTATACATTATTGCTTTTGGGATTGATGTTATTGGCATAAGCTCTCCAGATGAACTTTATTCCCACCTAATGTCTATTTTGTACATGTTTGAATTCACTTTTGAGAGGACCAAAAGTGATTTCGAAAACTTCAAATTGATTTTGGTATGTTAAGGGTCCTAATTAGAATTGACTTTGCATCTACATTCGATTCTAACTTAAAGTTCGGAATTATAGCTTTTACGCTTAAATTAATCGTTCAACTCACACTCAATGAACATATCCCCAAACATAAATCATTTTATCTTAAACTCACTTTTAACCAAAATCAATTATGCAAAATCAATTTTGGCCACCTTAGAACCAAATGCACGTGAAGTTTATTTGTTGGAGGATTATAAATTATAATGGACTCACTAAAAGCTCTGTAAAAGTGGTTTGTTTTTCTGTGTTACTGGCAGCACTTGTTTTAGTTTTGTTGGTGACCTAGAGCTTGGTTTGCCATTATGAGTCTACGGTTAGTCGATTACAGGTATCCTAATATCTAACTGTTGAGTTTTCTGTCAGGTACAAGCCTGATGCAATCAAAGGTGACATGGATTCAATCAGGACAGAAGTACTTGATTTCTATGCAAACCTGGTATCCCTCCCTATCTATATCTCTATGTTTTTTGTTTGTCTGTCAATGTCATGTAATGGAGACAACGATTTAAGAACTCAACTTTCTGGATCACACCAAACTGCTGTTATTGGTTCCTATGTTACTGCTACTTTGTATTTAGTCTTCATTCCATGAATCATGTTGAGGGTCTTATGGTCTTTGGCTTCCTGCAGGGGACGAAGATAATTGACGAGTCTCAAGATCAGGACACCACAGATTTACACAAATGTGTTGCATACATTCGTGACCTTATACCAAATACTGATAAATCAGAGGTAAGTTAAATATCTGGTGATACTTTATTATTGTCTTTTGCAAGGAGGAGACGGGGGAGTGAACCGTTGTCAATTTCAACTTCAGGCTTAGATAGTTTTTGGATAAATGAAATTAATTGAATCCTATGTAGTATGAGCCCTCATCCATGCTTGATAGTAAAGAATTATTTGTGTATATCTAAAAACTATCTAAGCCTATCACAGCACATAAATGAGTCCTTAGATCTTATCCCTGCTTGAATCTTGTATATTTAGTTGTACCTTTTGGAATTAATCTCAGCTTGACATATCTCTCAAAATGATGGCAGCTATGCATTCTTGCCGTTGGAGCACTTGGTGGGAGATTTGATCACGAGATTGGAAATATTAATGTGCTATGTCGATTCTCCAACACGCGCATTATCCTTCTATCTGATGATTGCCTCATTCAACTTCTTCCGAAGAATTACTCGCATAAGATCTTCATTCAATCTTCTGTCGAGGGTCCACATTGTGGACTCGTTCCTATTGGGATGCCATCCGGAAGTTCTACAACCACAGGACTCCAGTGGGACCTCAGTAAGGATTGCATATTTTGCTAAATAATAATGCTATGTGATTATTTTATTTTCTTAAACTGTAAATTTATAACTGTTGAAAATGTGCTTCCAGATGCATTATTTTTATTCTTGCATGACTGTTGTTAATTAGAGTTATAGGATGGAATACTTTTCCTTGTGTTCCTTATGAGTAACTAAATAAACTAATTATCAGTCTAGTAGAATATCAACACATGACGGATTGACGGTATATGCATGATGTTTTGATCAATCATCATCTTCAATTTCTTTTTTCAATCATTCCGTTGTGATCTTGTTTGTTATGTGTATATGCATGATGTTTTGATTAATCATTATCTTCAATTTCCTTTTTCAATCATTCCATTGTGATCTTGTTTGTTAGTGGAGTCTGATGATTAACATTTTATTTTGACAACAATTTCAGAGGACACAGAGATGAGATTTGGCGGTTTAGTAAGCACATCAAATATTGTAAAAGGAGATATAGTAACAGTACAGTCTGATTCAGATCTTCTTTGGACAATTTCTATCAAGAAGCTCTAGGTTTTACATGTTGCATACTGCACCTGGCTTTCCATATCTTCCATGTCCATTAATTAGATGGGTCTTATTCCATTTAAAGGCCAGACTTTCTTCTGACCTTTTTTTTCGTTAGATCTGCTGACATTTGTTTACGCTTCTTTTACTTTTCATTTACTGTACAAATTATGGGAGGGTGAAAGGGAGTTATTCATTGATTTGGGAAGTTATATTCCCAATAACCAATAATAATGAAAGTTCAGGATACAAAGAAGTTACTTATATTCCTTGACTCAGATGTATGTTTTTGTTTTCCATTAATGTAATAAGCCGAATAACATGTTTGGTACCGCATCTAGGTTTAATTGGTGTGGGATGCACAAGCAAGCACACACTAAGTTGACAGAAAAAAGTTAACAACAAAAGAGGCAACTGCTTCTCCTTCTCGGACATCAATCCAAGAGGGGCACTGAGATATTATGCAGGCACAGTTTGTGTGATCATGAATGCAAATGTCACATGAAGGTTCATTTATTATTATTATTTTTTATCAAAGGGAATAACATACAAAACAAACAAATAATAAGCAGAAAGACACCACATAAGACAATGCAAATGCTGAGTTCGAGACACCACATAAGACAAGGTAATTAACAATGCAAATGCTGAGTTCGAGACTGTTTCATGCTTGGCAAACCAATTCACACACCACATAAGGAAAACCATGATTCTAAGCAATTTTTGTTCGCTGCTTTCTCGTATGTGAACTCCGCCTTATTGCTGAGTCTTTTCTGGTTACGAAGGATCTTTAAAAGTTACTTTTGTAGAGTCTTAACAATAAGAAGGAAACTCCTAAGAAATAAAGAAAAAAAAGAGATCTTCGTGGGTGAGCTTAGCATTAAGGTTAGTGATGACATACTTGCTTGAGTAACCAAGTGTTTACACTGATTTTTGGTAAACAATTGTTGGTTTCAATGATGTTTACTTGCAAGACCAACCAGTAAATCTTAGGAGCATATTGTGCTTTTGTTGTTTGAAAATAGGAGTAATACTTGTTCGTAAAGTATTTTCGATAAGATAAAGACAAGAACAAAATGTAAAGAATCGAATCCAATCCGAGTTGAATCCAATCGAAATTCTGTAAATAATAACAGTAGAAGGAAGTACTTTGAAAAGACTTAGTAAACCAAGACTTGAATTACAAAAGTGTTTAAAAGATTGTATTGAATTTGTAAAGACTTAATGAAAGTTGGTACACATATTCATACTTTGCAACTTGTGACTCGTTTGTCGCTTCCATATGGACAGTATTGAGTGTAAGTTTTTAGTATGACTGAATTGTGACCCATTTTTTCTAAGAAAAACTACTATTTATACAGATAGTCCTATAACTACCTAATCACATCCTTTCGATTCAAAAATCGAAACTTAGCCGTTCGAAAACTAGCCGTTTGCTAACCGCTTGGTCTTATCCACAAGACTTGAAGGCGCGTCTACAGCTTCTTTCATCCGTCGAACTAAAACAGCTTCTTCGATTCCCGCTGAGGTACATATGTATTTGCCGATGGATTTCTTCACAAAGCTACGCCCCAATTTTGGGTCAAACCCTTGACTGCATTAAATGATCATATTTTCACAAATATTGACTAACACCAAGAAGCCATTAAGCCTGAACTATTTGAATAAATCTCCAAAATCAAGATGGTGCTGGAATAATGAACCACCGTCAGTGTTAAGCTTGACTGAGTTGTCCTCTGTGGGATGCCATTTTACAAAAATCTGCTATTGCTGATTGAAATTAGTAGGAGAGCGTTGTACATCATAAATAAGAGGACGGGTGCATGAATTTGATTGAGAATATACCATTTTCCCATCTAATCTAACAATAATAGAAGTTGAACACATTATTATCCCAACATTTATCTAAAGAAAAGTATCAAAAGGTGATGTTAGAATCCTAACAAAAGAATTGGAAAATCGGTAGAATGAAAAGAAAGAACGCATTGATGAAAAGACTTCTTAAAAGAAAAAAAGAAAAAAAACACATTGATGAAAAGAATACGTTCATTTTATGATTCTAACCAACTATTCCCTATTTCCAATCACAAAAAATTCCTCATCTATCCAATACACTCATCTCTATATTAGGCGAAAAATCCTTACTGTTTAATCATTCCAAAATCCAATACACACATCTCTATATTAAACGAGAATCTTTGTTGTTGAATCATTCTAAAAGTGTGTTTGGATGAGAGAAGATAATATGATTTTCTATCGATTGGACCGAGTCGGATTTTAAAACACAAATTCAACTCCTAATTTTATAAAAGATAATGCTTTAAATAACAAATTTTGGTTCTCAACACTCACAAACAATACAAACAAAATGTATAAAACATGCAACCACATACAAACAATACTTACCATGTTTTCCGAAAAAAGACACTGCTTAATTGTTTGAAACTTTATTTATGAAACTTAAGATGATATCAGTCGCTATAAATAGCATTGCTGATTTATAATATATTTTAAATTTAATCCACTAATCTATTCGTTATAACAATAAGTAATCCACTATGTATATGTTTACAATAGCTAATTTTCTGTTATTCGCAGCCATTTCCAGTTGTATAGTCATATAGTTTTATTCATATTCAAGAATATGAATTTGAATTAAATCTCAAAACTAAACTGACTACTATCTTCTAATATCAATGGTAGCGCAATGTTAGACTTCAATGCAGGTACTTCAAAAACGTGTGTGTAGACACATTCACACTCAATCATTCTCTAAGGCTTTATTTGCGAGTTGGGTTTTGAAGGGAAAGGGAGGGGAAGGAAAGGCTTATGGAGTGGTAAACCCTTGTTTGCGAGTTTTAAAAAAACAAAGGAAAGGTTTTGGGGGATTTTGAAGGGCTTCATTTGTCCAATTTTAAAGTTCCCCCAAATTGGGGGGTTTTGGGGGTTAAACATATAAATTGACAATTTTGCCCTCATAATAATTCAAAATTCTAATTTTAGACATTACTGAATTATTACAATCTTTTTCAAAAACAACTTATTCAAAACAACTTATTTATACAAAACAGCTTATTACGACCTCATTTTCAAAAACCGCTTATTCAAAACAACTTATTTATACAAAACAACTTATTATGACCTCTTTTTCGAAAACAAGTTATTTATCCAAAATTGCTTATTACGACCTCATTTTCAAAAACCGCTTATTCAAAACAACTTATTTATACAAAACAGCTTATTACGACCTCTTTTTTAAAACAACTTATTCAAAACAGCTTATTTATGCAAAACAGCTTATTACGACCTCTTTTCAAAAAACAACTTATTCAAAACAGTTTATTGATGTAAAACACCTTATTACAACCTCTTCTCAAAAACCAACTTATTCAAAACAGCTTATTTATGCAAAACAACTTATTACGACCTCTTTTCAGAAAACAACTTATTCAAAACAACTTATGAAGGTGTGAAAAACACAAGAAGGGGGGGTTGAATTGTGTTTTCTTTTTCTCTAAAAAAAAATTACTTCTTCTGATAAAACTTCAGAAGCAGTTTGTGAGTGCTTCTGATGAAATGATCAGAATCAGATTGCAGCGGAAAAGAACAGAGCAGAGAAAAGAAAGACAAAGACACAAGCAGTTATCCTGGTTCCTTCCACAAATCAGAAGTAGTCCAGTCCCCCTTGCACTTCCAAGGAGATTTCACTATAATCACAAAGATTACAAATGCTCAATACTCTCTAAGTATGAGACTTCTCAAAAATGCTCAAGCACACACGCAAGAGTCTTCCAATGCTCAAGCACTAAGCAAGAGTCTTCTAATGCTCAAGCACGCAGGCAAGAGGCTTCTAATCAAACAAAAATACAATGAATTAAGTTTGACTTGAACACTTGATATACAATCAGTGGTGTTCACAATACAATACAATTAAGACTCTAGACTTTTGAATTTCTAAGATGTATCAAATCAGTGCAGAAATTCAGTGTGCTTTGTAGAATCAAATTGACAGAGTTTTGGCGCTTTTTAACTTGTGTATGTCTCTCTCTTCAATCTTCAATTCTTCACTCCTTTATATAGAGGCGTGAAAGAGACGTTGAGATAATTAGCACGTCTAAAGAGTCGTTTGAAATCCTTTGATCATTCACCAGTAATCCTTTGCCTGATTTGGGTGTAGTCCTTTGAAGAATTAGCTTCAAATTCATTCCCACTTTGAAGGCACAAATTCTGCAGACATAGCTGTTGTCTTGTCTTGTAGCGTGGACAAAACAGAGTAGTGGAGGTAGTGGTTGTACACTTGTACTTTGTCAACTCTGTTAACGAAGGACAAATGCTCAGCGCTGTCCAAATGACCGTTGATACCTTCCTTTCAATTCTTCGTTCTTCTTAGATGAGATTGAAATGAGAAACAGCTACTTTGGATCTTTAGTTTGAATATATGGATTAAATGTAGCTTCTGGTGATGACTTCGCTTCTGATGAAAACCTTGCTTCTGATTACCTTCTGCTTCTGATGACGTCATCACTTCAGATGCACTTCAGCTTCAGAAGCACTTTAGCTTCAGACGCAGTTTTCTTCAGATGCTTAAAATTTCTTTTTCTTTCCATTGTTCTTCCAAGACCTATTGAAATAACTTGAGTAGCCTTTGGTCCTGTACACTTGAACAATTATTAGCAATAACCAATTGGCAATTTTTAATACCTTGTTATCATCAAAACTTATTAAGGTTCATTGTGAAACACATTTTGTTCCAACAACTTATTTATGCAAAACAACTTATTACGATCTCTTTTCAGATAAGTACCTACACATAAGCCGTTTTCTTCCCAAATAAGCTGTTTTGAATAAGTACCTACACATAACGGTCGATGTCTGTATTTTGTGTAGTTTTTTTTTTTCTTCTTCTTCTACCAATTTAACCATTCATTTGAAATACTATTTGCAAATTTATAGTCTTTTTTTATCGAATCAAATAATTTAATTTACTTTTATATTTGATCTTAGTATAGTTAATCCTAAACCAAATCTAATCTAATTCTTAACTCATTATTTTTAGTCAAAAATCCTTAAAATCTCCTAATAAATTCAATATAAACTAATTTTAATTCAAATTTGTTAAAAATAAAAATTTAAAAGCATACAATTTTGTCATAAAGTTTAAATAGCAACATGCTAGCCACAGCTCTTTTTTTTTTTTTTTCCTTTTTATTTATAAAAAACTAGTTGATCGCAACTCACAATTTATGTCAATATAAAGAAAGAGGACATATAAAAATATGATATGATAAAAATTGTTCAAATTACGATTAAAACTGAGTTTCCTTATTTAAAAAAAAAAATAGTTCTATTTAAAACGTGTCTTCATCGACATAAATAAATAAATGCATAATAAAGTATTATTTTACAATTGTTATCCATAAATAAATATAAATATAAATGATATAATTTTTTTTGTGTCAAAAAACAAAAATAATTAGGTTTCTCTATAAAATACAAGGGAATAAAGAAGAATGAAGAAATCGTTCAAATCAATCAGAAAGTGAGGGTTCTCTTTCCCTCCTCCACCTTCTCTCACACTCTGCTCTTTTGAATCGCACGCACAGGCACAGCTTCATCGACGCCACTTCAAGCTCGTCAACATGGTAAGTACTTTACCTTTAAAACGCTAACAACGCATACTAGATCTTCCTATTCTCTATTCCTTTTTCTCCTAAACCTACCCGCATTCAAATTCTCTCGGATCAGAAAATTCTCTTTAACAAAATTGAAGCACTAGGGTTTATGCTATAGTCACCGTTAATTATTTTTATGTTTGCAATCATGTTAATTTTCTTTTTACCTTTTCTTTTTTGCAGCTTCCTCTTTCTCTTCTTAAGACCGCACAAGGCCACCCTATGGTAAGTAACAAAAACCTTTTCTTTATTTTACCTTGTGATTATTTTATTTTATTTTATTTATAATAACAACTTTTGATTTTTCATTGTTGTTAAATAATTTTTTTTGAACTTGTTGTAACAGTTGGTGGAGCTGAAAAATGGAGAGACATATAATGGCCATTTGGTTAATTGTGATACATGGATGAACATTCATCTCCGAGAAGTTATTTGTACCTCTAAAGTAATGTTCTTTTTAAGTCTTCTTGTTTGTTGTCTTTTTAATTTGTTATTGTTGAAAGGTTGGTTTATGGATTTTGATTGAAGTTGGTAATGTAGGATGGAGATAGATTTTGGCGGATGCCTGAATGCTACATACGGGGAAATACGATCAAGTACCTTCGAGTTCCTGATGAGGTATGTAATGGTGGTGATTAGTTATTTGTAATGAGATTAAGGTTCATGTGCTATCAGCGTAGATAAGCTTTACACTGACATCTAATGAGGATTTAACAGTTTGCCACTTCATTAGTTTTAAGATTCGGTTGTAACTTGTAAGAGTAGATTAATATATCGGAATAGTGGATTCTTATTGGATGCATGTGTAAAGTTAGTTTACAATGACAGTACACTCCCTTTAATGTTATTTAAGAAAACCATTAGCGAATAGGTTGCTAAGAAGGTGAACCTTACCTTGTGGTCTATTGGTCTGTCTTGGTTTAGTTGGGAAAAACCTTGTGCTCAAGGGTTTAAGCCTTAAGGCTGTGCTCATACTTTTGTCTCGAGCTTCTGTATTGGGCTACCCTTTTAGTGAATCAGGTAATTTGTTAAGTGATGTCTGACTTATACATGGTTTTGTCAACTAATTTTGCTTCATTGCTTTTGATTTAGGTTATTGATAAAGTTCAGGAAGAAAAGAGCCGTACAGGTATGAAGTGTTAATTTTGATATCTAGTTTATTCTGAGAGTTCAAGTATGTCATATGTGTGTGTGTGTGATAAATCCTAAATTGACTAGGAATGGGCAAGCTGAGTAGGATATAAAGTGGAAGGACTTGTGAATCTGATGCCTTGAGATTTTGGATTGAAATATGGTGTCAAATCAACCAAAACTACATCTCTGTAGTGTTTTGGATGCCTAATAACAAACCCAACAAACTTCCCCTGCTGGGTCTAGCACTTGGTGTTTATCTTGATGTATATGTAAATTGTTCGTTTATAACTTATAAGGGGGAAAGGAATATTGGTGTGCACGTTATAATAAAGATGCATATATAATTTTCTTCTGATTGATTCTGACTTATGGCACATTTTTTTTTTTTTATAAAGATGCAAACTTCCCCTGTTGGATCCACACAATTTGAAATGCCATTTATGCAGCCTTCCAGTTATATAAAAAATAAAGTTATCTAATCAATGTCACCCTTTTCAGATCGCAAGCCACCTGGTGTGGGACGTGGTAGGGGTAGAGGTAGGGAGGATGCTGCTGGTGCTGGTGGACGCCAAACAAAAGGCACTGGGCGTGGTTTTGATGATGGTGGTGCTAGAGGAGCCGGAGGCCGAGGCAGGGCTAGCCAAGGTGGAAAGCCTGGAGGAAGCAGAGGTAAATCATAAATGCACTCATCATATGTTTTACAACCTCTATGCGTGTTTTCTTCAATCTTAAATTATGTTTTTGTTATTATGATACAAAAGACTAAATATTAACCACAACTTGATAAACTAGATTTATAATTCTAATCAAATAAAGAAGCAAATTACAGAGTATATAAAAAAAATACAGAAGCTAATTGTAAGTAAGAAATAATTTAAGATACTTTGAGAATTCAGATATTATAAGATATTTATCATATACTCTAATACCTTAAATTCACTATGTCAGAGGTCAAAGAGTTTCCTCGAATTATCTTTTATTTTCATCTAGACCAGATTTTCTCTTGATAAACTAGCAAGTTATTCCGCTGAAAAGGTCATTATTGTTGAAAGAACGCCTTAACAATTCTGTAATTTGATGGCTCTGATGTTAAATTTTTTTGTTCGAAAAATGCATAAAAGTTATACAGGTATTTTAATTTTTAAAATGATAGCATGGAGTTAAAGAATGTATAGTAATCAAATACCTTTTCTTCTTTTTGTAGGTGCTGGGCGAGGTAGAGGTTGATCTATGCAAATGATATGAAGTGTGAACTACTTCCAATGGGACTTTGCTCTACTTTTAGAGGCATTTGTGCTTGTCTTTATGCGTACCTGCAGCAGACTTCACTGCCCGTGTTTCATATGTTTCCTTGGATTTTAGCTTTGAAGCATTTTTCTTGTATTTATCTATGGTCTCAAAAATGTTGGTGCTATTATATATTATTTGAGGAAGGATTCTGTCTAATACCTTCCAATGGTAAACAGTTTTTTTTTCTTTATTTCCCCGCAGTAAGAAGAGCACCCAACGTTGGTATATTTGGGATGCTCCTTTAACAATTGTAGATGAAACGTTTGGGGGGTTTTAACTTGAAGTCATGTTCTAGTAATTTAGACGTTTGCTAGAAATTATCTGTTTTTTTCCTCATGAGGTTGAATGTTGATTTAAAACGTTTGGAGCAATCACGAATTTGAAATTTAGCTGTGTATGAAATTTAAATATCTTATGTGCAATGTTTAGAATTTTATAACAATTCCAATTTTTATATTACAAACTATTAAAAAATTTATCTTAGAAGGTATCCAACTATGGAGATTATTTATCTCCTTTATAAGACTTTCTTGTTGAGTTTATTAGAAAATAAGATAACATGACTTTCAAGCTTTAACAAATTTCCCCTACCTAATCTTGTTTCTAGAAATCATTTTCTTTGCACTACCAAAAAAAAGAAATCATTTTCTTTTCTTTTAGGGTCATAAATGGAGAGGATCTCAACTCTTTTTCTAGGTATTGTGCATAAATTAACTCTTTTGGGAAGAATGATTTTGTGAGAGTCGCTTGACTTACTTCGATTAGTTGCCTTTTATGGCCTTCAAGCTATTTTTATATTTTTTTCTTTTTCTCAGCTCAAGATGAATTCTTTTCTTTTCTATGCTCGATTGCTCTATTATTCTCTAAAAGACACCCATAGTTGGTCAGTTTCATACAAAGAATCGAGGACCAAAAAATATTTTCACTTTATGGCACAAATGGGGCAACTAGTTATTCATCAAAACATGCTTCATAAATAGAAATTAGTTTCAAAAAGGTTACAAGTCTAAGTTCGAACAATAGTCATTGAGTTATGGTGACCAAATATGGACCCACTCTTTATAACCGAATAAACAATTTGTTTTTTGATACAATTAAATAGACGAATAAAATTACTTAACTAAATACGATAAAATATGGACAATTCTACTATTAACAATATAAGTTAAATTTTTATTTGATTATTGTGTATTCTAAAAAAATTATAACCAAATACGATAAAATAAACATAAAGTTAAGCAACAACAAAGCGGAAAGACAAACACATAATGTCGCCTTGACGCTAGTGATACATAATGAATCAAATGATCTATATTTCTTATTTAAAATATAAAAGGGGCTTGTGCAAAACGCCCCATTACAAATATTACACGCAATAAACATAAAAGTAAAATTTTTAACCCAAAATCCATCACATCCTAACCCAAGTTTAATAAAAAACTAAATAAATAAACCAAAAAAAAATAATCAAACTGTTTAGTTAAGCAGCATAGGACTACTAGTATTAGTACGGGTGATGGCGATTTTTCTTGCAAGTTCTTTCCGGTTTCATAACCAATGAACTTGAAATCCAAGATTGGTTTTTTTGAGGGGAATCATCATCAGACAGCCAACAACATAGCCTACCATCTTCCCCACCTGTCCATCCAAAAATGCCTGAACTATGAACTCTGGACATAGGTAGAACACTTCTAACAACATCTGTATGGCCACCTTCGAGAATTGCTTCTGCACCTCCAATTGTTGTCGTTTCACTGTAATTTACAGGAAAGAAACCCAAAGTACCCGCATTTGTGCCACCGATCAACCATAGTTTTTCAGCTTCTCTTGAGTAGTGGCAATCAACGAAGTAGTCAACCTGCAATATAAAGTAAAGATCAGTTTGTTGGCTAAGGCTTGTAGTGACAAAATATTTGCCCAATAGAGCAGTATACAAGCTTTTGCTCCACAAGGTAATTGCAATCAGATAAGGAAGATCGTCTACCCAGCTTGTTCAACCAATGCCATGTATTTATGACTGAATTAGTAGCCAAATTGATCCTCAAAATTGCAAGTATCGATCAAAATAGTCTCCGAATTTAGCAAATTAACAAATACATCACTTAAATTGTAACATCAGTTAAAATAGTCCATCTGTTAACACTGATGTTGGAACCTATGATGTGGCACATTAAATGAACATGTAACCCCGTACGTGGATCTTACATCAATGCCATATCACCAGGAACTAAATTGTATAAAATTTAATTGAAGTCTTCGGATCTCAAGAGTAGCAGCTCTAAAATGGGCATGAAATGCAAAATTTAACATGTCACATAAGTTTCTGATGATGTGAGTATGTGACATTGAAGTGAGATCCAAGTGGAAGACCACGTGTTCAGTTAATGTGTCAAGACATAGCCTCTAACAATAGAAGTCAACGGAGTGACTATTTTCGGTGCTGCGTTATTATCTCAGGATGTATTTGCCAATTCATAAAATTCAGAGCATATTCACTCATTTATGACCACATTATGAATTTAAAGAGAATACGTAGTTTATAAATACAAGCTGTAGCCTCTCCTGGAATTTTCGACAAAGCTTGGTTGTCAATCCAACTCCACGCACTTCAATATGAAGTAGTATATGTAATTTAGCATGGCTGAAAAGCACACAAAGCAAAGGCTCTCCTGGAAGGAAAGCTCCAAAAGGATCAGGTTTAAAGAGAGCTAAAATTCTTACAGCCCCCCTCCATTCTTTCTTTCTTTCTTTCTTTCTTCTGTTCTGTCTCATGACAAGCAAATGATATATCATCTGCATAAGATGCCTACGCATCACATCACATTTTTATTTTTGAGGCAAAAACTTTAATTTTCGAAGAAAGCATTGGCGCGACAAGTAGAAGCCATGATTTCAAGTTGTGGAATTAGCCTAAGTAAGGCCGATTACAATAAAACTACAATGAATCGGCTCCTTCTTTGAACTCTGTAGTGGAGGTTGGCCTTTTATAGAAACTATATTTTTCATGTACGAAGTATAACACCTTTCAGGTTCAAACAAATAAGCATATTCCATCAAATAGGAAGGAAAGAACTCACATGATCCAAATTCCAACTTTCAGAAGCTAAAGTACGCGTGTCTGAGAAGTTTACTTCATTTCTTCCTTCTTTCCAGTCCCAAATGCTACACAAAAGAATATAAGAATCAGCCATAGCAAAAAGAGAGGAAGACTAAATCTGCACATGCAAATCCATATAACCCACATTAAGAGCATAAGAGTGTCTTGTATACATCAATTTACCATTCATTAGCTATGATGCACTGACAACAGGACACAACACTGACACATGCACGTTGACACCGGTAAAAACTTGAAAAAATGAATTAATTAAATGCAATCACATGTGTCAGTGTCGTGTCAGTGACCGGCACTGACATGTGTCGAACACCGGACACGCCTTCCATCAGAAGTGCCGGTGCTACATAGTTCATTAGCAACTATGAATTGATGACATTGAATTCAGTACAAAGCACAACACAATAACATGCGTCATTGCAAACGAGTAAACTATCTAACCGTTGAGGAAATAAAAACCAGTAATGGAGATAAATTGTACCCGAGAGTTTCAATATGAGTTAAACACCAAAGCTTCTGATAACTCTCTCCAAAAAAACCCACCTTTGCAATTGATGTTCCCACATTAATCACCTACATTTTGCAAGCAAAAAATTTGCTAATTTAGTATGAGCAACTTTCTTCAGTTCAAATATGCAAAGGACTTGAGAAACCTGTTTTTTTTTTTCAAATGTGAAACTTGAGCTCTGCATATGCAAGCATCAATAGTGTAAATAGGGTTATTAATTTGCATGTTGTGGAAGCAAACTATACAATCCTATTCTATTGATTACTTATCTGAGTTAAATATATTTGGCCATTTAAAAAGGTTGTAAATTGCAAGAATTGTCAACTGACTGAAATTTAATTTGAGTCTCAGACATACCGACTCTAGATGATCATCGTCGTTAATATCTCCAGTGGTATCAAATATGCAGACCAATCCATCAACTGAAGCAGAAATGAGCTTGCCTCGTTCTTCAGGGATAAAATGAACCTAGAATCACACATTTTCAACAAATCAGACATCAATTCACACATACATTCAACATATGATATATATGCTCCAGCTTGAGGGGGAGTTTTTTTATTTATTAGCTTGATATAGTTTCCTTACTTTCTATTTTTCATTTTTTGAGGGATTCTCTCTTGTATATAAATTTGCACAATCTCATTGTGAAATATAAGTTGATGACTCCATATCATTCAAATGAAGCCAAGCAAGGTAATAAAATACATGTGACAAATTCAGGATTTGTCAAGGCCAAAGTTGATCACTCCATATCATTCTACTCGTACAAGGCCAAAGTCAAAAAGCAAATTCTAATAATTGAATTACTCCTTACTTTTTTTGAACAAGCCAATTGAATCACTCCTTACTAATCCTGCATAAATAAGCAGTTTGCGTGGAATTGATCAAGTAATGCCTAAAGCCATGTTGAGCTATGAAAATGGCTACAGACAGAACCGGAAAAAGCCAATCATTCGAAGTCTCCAACTAACAATATCGGACACAGAATACGAGGAATCAAATATTTGGTTTTATAAATCTACAAGGAATAAGGTATATCCTCCATTATTTTCTGCAATAAGATTTCCACTATTGTTAGGAACCCAAGAATTGAATTCCAAAGAAATAACAATTTTATCAAGACATATTTTCCCCTTCACAATAGAGAATACTCTGTTCAAAATTACAAGATTCAAAGAATACTCATTTGTATTGTCCTACTTATCACATATTCCTCTAACAACGTATAACTACTTAAACTACTCTAGTATCCTTTTATTCTATAGTCCTAACAACTGTTTCTTCTTACAGAAATATCCCGAGCCCATTTGTTGGCAGTGTTAACTATCCTACAGTTTTTAAAACATATTATATTAAATCCTGCATTCTTACGTCAGTTTTTTAGGAGGGCATCACCAAGCCAAACATCCTTTCACCAAAGGGTTACAACTCCATCAGATCAAGTTTTAGATTAAGATGTAATTGAAAAACTTCAAACAGAACAAACCTGAGTGACATCATCCACATGAGAATCTTCTAGGCATGCAATTTGCTTGTTATTTCTCCAATCCCACAAGAGTACCTGGGATAATTACACGACACAGTATAAATTCCATACCAGTCTAAATCAATTCACACAGTATCTATCTATCTATCTATCTATCTATCACCAAGGTCCTCCAATAGAAAAGCAAACCTGTGAATCACAACCCGCAGCAACTAAATTTCCACTAGGTCCTCCAATAGAGAAGCTGAAGATTTCTTGAGACGGACCAGCATTGATAATAGAAACCTGCAGTTTTGACATTCAATTTAACACTCAAGCAGCAAAGAGATCATGGGCCTATTTGCATTGACTTATTTGAGCTTATCTAGTGGCATAGACACTGGTGAGACTATTCAAGAGAGTTTATGAAAAAATATTTGATTCAGCTTATTTCCATAAGCTCTTGAGGTCTGAGGATAGCTTGTGAAAAGGGCTTGTATGAAACAATTTAGCTTTATTTTGTCATTTATTATAGAAATAAACACTTATATGATTAGTGGTTGTGCTATACACGCTTAATTAAGTTGTTTATCTATAAGGCACCAATAATTATGGAGAGAAAAACCAAATAATAACATTAGTAACAACAAAAAATCAACCTGCTGAAATGTTCTAGTGTCCCAAGTCCTGATAGTACCATCTGAAGAACAAGAGCTTAGAATATTGGGATTAGAATGACCCGAAAACAAAATCTGATTGATAGTTGCAGTGTGACCCTTGCACTCTCCATAATATTGACCCATCACTGGTGAATACAATTTCACTGCGTTCGTTGAAAGTGAAACCGCCATTGAACTCCAATCATCCCTTCCATTCACAAAAAAAAAAAAAAAAAATCCCAAATATTATAAAAACTCCCAAATTAAGGGCACAAATAAAAAAGTGAACTTTTTCAATTTTTGATCAAGTTTGAGTATAATTAAAAAGCTTAAGAAGAAAGTGAAAAGGACGTACTTTGGGATGATTTGGAAAACATAATCGTCACCGAAATTAGTTTGGATAGAGTTTTTAAGACCGAAGCGTTTAACGTTGTTGGGTATGGGAAAAGGTCGTTGTTCCTCGACATCCATGGCCGTTGTTTGTGACTGTTTCTATGAAGGTGCAATTGCGGAGGAAGAAAAGGGTTTTAGGGCTCTGATCAGCTAACTAAGACGAGGTCCAGTTAAGCAAAGCTCAATAACCTCACTTTTTTTCTTCTTCATTATTCCATTATATTATCCTTTCTTATTAAATTAAATTATATATTAATGTTGTTATATTATTATTATAAGTTGCAGAGTTTTGGAATTGGACAACGATAATTTATGATGGTGATAAAAATGTTATTTTAAAAGAAATCAAGTGATCATGTGCCAATTTTGACTGGTGTTAGTCACACTTCAAAAAAACAAGTTACACCTAAATTTATTTAAAATTTTACAATAATATCAAAATTGTCATCTTCATGTAAATTTTTAAAAACCCATCTTTTATGATCATTATGAACTCTTACCCCCTTTC
The DNA here is from genome assembly GCF_003473485.1 of Medicago truncatula. Lineage (NCBI taxonomy): Eukaryota > Viridiplantae > Streptophyta > Magnoliopsida > Fabales > Fabaceae > Medicago > Medicago truncatula. Next base: position 51,307,973 of record NC_053048.1, read on the forward strand.
ATCTACAAATCACCATAGATGTGCAACCAATATCTGAATCAACATCTTTGTTATTGTTCTGTACTATATTCATAAAGGTTTGTGAATTTCATGAATTTCATTTTCGATGAGTTTCTATTTGTTTATTGTTTGTTTTGGTATGAGATATGCCTGTCAATTTGATTTTAAGTGAGAGGTTAGTGTAAATTAAGTTTACGTGTATGTATATAAAAGGGGTTAGTGTAGTTTACGTATGTAGGTTAATGTAAATTAAAGTTTACGTATGTTGAATTTAGGTTATTGTAAATTCAGTTTACTTACATTCAATCTAGGTTAATGTAAATTAAGTTTACTTATGTTCAATTTAGGTTAATGTAAATTTAGTTTACGTATGTATATAAGAGGTTAGTGTAAATTAAGTTTACTTATGTTCAATCTAGGTTAATGTAAATTCAGTTTACTTATGTTCAATTTAGATTAATGTAAATTAAGTTTACTTACGTTCAATCTAGGTTAATGTAAATTCAGTTTACTTACGTTCAATCTAGGTTAATGTAAATTAAGTTTGTAAATTCAGTTTACCTACGTTCAATCTAGGTTAATGTAAACTAAGTTTACTTATGTTCAATTTAGATTAATGTAAATTAAGTTTACTTATGTTCAATTTACGTTAATGTAAATTTAGTTGATTTGAAATTTTTATTTTAGTTAAAAGGTATATTAGTTATTCTGGAGTGTAACTTTTTTTTTTTTTTGGTGTGACTAACACCAGTCTTTATATTTGTGAGACTTTTTTTTTATATATGTTTAGAGATGACAACTTTAGTGCATATTTCTTGTCCAAGCTAGGATCCTATTCTAAGCTATTTTCTATGAATGATAATAAAAGGGCTGGTATGTGTATATATATGATTTGCTAACTTAAACCAACAAAAAATATAAAGTTCCAAGTTAAAAAAATGCACCTTTTCATCGGATAAAAATAACCTTTATTATTTAAAACTAATAATTTAAGGGTCACATTAGTAATTTTCATTAAAACTTATTTCTTAACTTGTTAGACCCACTTTTATTTTATAACCAATTGCAAGTATTTTGACTACCGAGATTTAAATATTGTGGAAATTCTGTCACAATATTTAGGAAAATCTCAAATTTGATGTGCGAAATAAGATCAAGTGAATATTATACCAAGGTTCTTTTCCATCGAGAACCCTGGTTAGAAACAACAAATCACCGCCATTCATGCATTAAATAAATCTCAATTATACAATATCCTACTGTTAAGTCAACACATCAAAGAGGACACAAACGTCTCCCACTTAAAACTACCACTGAATGGCACAACGGAGGAAAAATTCACTCAACAGTCTTTCTAAGCATCTTCAAATCTTGCACTGCAAGGTTATTATGTGCTTGGAGTAGCTTCTACTTTACTCTCTGTAGTTGCCTCAGCAGCATCTTGCTCTCCAGGCTTTGACACTTCTTGATCTATAATTGGCAAACACAGAAGAGTCATATGTCCAATAGCCATGTCAAGCAACTAAGAAAAAGGAAATTAAAGGGGCTGAAAATTGCAAAGAATTGATGCTATAAACTACATGACTTCAAAATAAATCCTCTTTTCTTTAACTCCCTTACTCAAGGAGAATGCCCTCAGATTGAAATTAATAATCTCATAATATTGCGTATAAAATATGAATTTAATCTCTAGTCTTTAGAAATATATAAATGTATATATATTAAGTTTTTTATATTTGTGAAGAAGCTCAAGAAAGTATCCATGATGAATACAAGCTGTAGAGCTACTTATTTCCACTTCCGCAACTCAAGAGCTAACCCTTAACCCTCATGTTAACAACCAACGTAACTTTAAGAACATTTAATATATCCTAAAGCTACATTGTCATAAGTTGCATATTTCTTTAAACAGTAAGCTGCCTGTTTCTACATACAAGCATATTATATTAACATAACAAACCACAAAAAATCTAAGTATCATGCATACTATATAGTAACCAAGTATCATGTGCATGGAACAGAGAGAGAGATCAACAAAAATGAAAATGTGCATGCATACCTTCATCGTCACTCTCGTCAAACAAACCATCAGCGCACCCTCCTCTTTTCGGTTTCATTCCATTCTTTCTCTAATTGCCACCCGGACTTGTAATCAGTTCGGTCGTGCAAAAACTTGCATGAATCGCCGTAGCCACAATATCCGGTCTCCTTGAAGTCTTTGCATAGGTCGGGTTGATAATCGATTCTTGATGAAACTCTAATATGAGTTGAAGGTCGGAGAGGACCGTGTGTCGACCCACCAGTTCCCTCGAGACTCGTTTCAGTCTCCAAAGTTGCTGTTGCTTTGCTATCATGTTGAACTTGAATCTCTTTTGAAGATTCAAAATGAAAGCTAAGTTTCTTGGATGCTTCATTAGGTTTAGCGGTGGAAAAGAATAACCCATTGTATTTGTAGCACCTATGGCCCAATTGAAGCCCAGTTTTTCATTTAATAATAGTAAAATGTGCTTTTTGAGTCAAAAAAATAAAATAGAAATAAACCCAAAATCCAGCCAAGATTATTTTGTAAAAAAAATAACAAACCCAAAATTAAAATAGGTTAAATTACACTAGAGATCCTTTAAGTTTGTGGTTTGTAACAAATTAGTTAAGTTATTTTGGTCACACATAAGTTCTTTAAGTAGTCTGTAACAGATTGGTTCTTTAAGTTATTTTGGTCACAAATAAATACTTTAAGTTTGTAAACATTTTCTATTTAGTCCTTTCTTTAACCAAACAGTGATGTGGTAAAATGACTATATCGAAAATGTTTACAAACTTAAAGTACTTATTTGTGACCAAAATAACTTAAAGGATCAATCTGTTACAAACCTCAAACGTAAAAGACTTATGTGTGACCAAAATAATTTAAAGGACTAATATGTTACAAACCTCAAATTTAAAGGACACGTGGTGTAATTTAACCATTAAAATTAAAGTTTCTGCCCAAAGTTGGGACTTTCTCAGACAAAGCATACAATTCCCCAATCAAAAAAATAATCTAATTCAACATCACAAAAGCACTTATTTGAAACTTGAATCATAACCTAATTTGGAGGAAAAAAATCCTGAAAATACATCATTAAGGAGAGAGAGTAATACATAATTAAAGATATTAATAAAAAAAAGTAACATTAACTATTCATAGATATTAATTTTATCTTCTTCAAAATAAAATTATTCAGTGATAATATAATTGATTTTAGGATAATATTTTCTTCAAAACAACTTATAATTTAGGTCAGAGGGAGTAATAATTTTTTAATTAAAAACTAACAAATTCACAACACCATAAAAGCGCTTATTTGAAATCGCGATTTTGAAAGATATGGGTTAAGTCCGCAATTATCATGAAAATGACAGTATCCTTACACACTAATAAGTCTCTTAGCCGGAGGCTATTTAAATTTTTGCTAGAGTTAATTGCAACGGGGGGACTATCTGTGAACGTTTTTATTTTGCTGCACCAAGTTGCGTAACATTTTGTCAATTATTCCAAACTTGTAGGACTAAAATGAATTTTTTTCGTTGAGAAATTGTTGGGTTAACAAGGAAAGAATTTGATGACTATTGAAAAGTTTGCAACTATTGTTGAAAGTGTTGGTGGAAGAAAGTGCGAGCTTTCTATATACTGCGTGCGACTCAAATTTATTTTTTAGCAAACACTTCAGCACTTCAACGTTCAAAGACTTTCCACAGGCGCATAGATCTCTCCGATTATTTGATTTGATAAGACAATTAATGAATTAGGAAAAGAGAATTTTATGATAGCCAACACAATATAACATTACATACTACCATCAAGTTGATAGCAAAATATAATTTACTCCCACTTAGGTAAGCTCTAGAAGATAAAAAAACTGAAGATCTAATGTAAAGAAACTTCCCTAATATTGCACGTAAATCAAGTTGTATAATGCAGAACTTCTGAAAATTCCGTTCAAAGCGTTGAGTTTAGTGTACTCTACACTTGTCTCATTTCTAAGATCCTTTAATGATTCAAGTATTTTGACTACGGTGATTAAATCTTGTGGAAAATCTGTCACAATATTTAGGAAAATCTCAAATTTGATGTGCGAAATAAGATCAAGTGAATATTATACCAACGTTCTTTTCCATCGAGACAGCGCTGGCTAGAAACAAATCACCGCCATTCATGCATTAAATAAATCTCAATTATACAATATCCTACTGTTAAGTCAACACATCAAAGAGGACACAAACGTCTCCCACTTAAACTACCACTGAATGGCACAAAGGAGGAAAAATTTCACTCAACAGTCTTTATAAGCATCTTCAAATCTTGCACTGCAAGGTTATTATGTGCTTGGAGTAGCTTCTACACTCTCTGTAGCTGCCTCACCAGCGCTCTTGCCTGCAGCATCTTGCTCTCCAGGCTTTGACACTTCTTGATCTATAATTGGCAAACACAGATTAGTGCAAAAAATTACAATGGCCCAGAAATTTAGCAAGTATTTTGATGATGTTTTACAACTGCAACATTTGTTAACATGTCTTTATATTGCTTGCATTCATTATGAACATCTAGTTCAAAAAAGGGATTGTAAGCACACAGAAAAGTCATATGCCCAATCATGTCAAGCAACTAAGAAAAAGGAAATTAAAGGGGGCGAAAATTGCAAAGAATTGATGATATACTACACGACTTCAAAATAAATCCTCTTTTCTTTAACTCACTTACCGAAGTAGAATGCCCTCAAATTGAAATTAATAATCTCATAATATTACATGTAAAATATGAATTTAATCTCTAATCTTTAGAAATATATAAATGTATAAATTAATAATCTCATAATATTACATGTAAAATATGAATTTAATCTCTAATCTTTAGAAATATATAAATGTATATATATATATTAGGTTTTTTATATTTGTGAAGAAGCTCAAGAAAGTACACATGATGATACAAGCTGTAGAGCTACTTATTTCCACTTCCGCAACTCAAGAGCTAACATCCTTAACCCTCATGTTAACAACCAACTTTAAGAACATTTAATATATCCTAAAGCTACATTGTCATAAGTTCATATTTCTTTAAACAGTAAGCTGCCTGCTTCTACATACAAGCATATTATATTAACATAACAAACCACAAAAAATCAAAGTATCATGCATACTATATAGTAACCAAGTATCATGTGAATGGAACAGAGAGAGAGAGATCAACAAAAATGAAAATGTGAATGCATACCTTCATCGTCACTCTCGTCAATATCATCCATTGCATCACCACCCATCCCAGCAAATTTCTGCAGTACACACAAGTAAATAATTAAGTAATTACAACATATATAACAATAACAGAACAGCAAATCAACTGAAAACATCACATACAGAGAAGTCCATTCCTCCCAGTCCTTCCATTCCTCCCATGCCTCCCAGTCCTTCCATTCCTCCCATGCCTCCCATTCCTCCCATGCCCCCCATCATTCCTCCCAAGCCGCCCATGCCTCCCATTCCTCCCATGGGATCACCGCCACCCATCCCGCCGAATTTCTGCAGCAGTACACAGTAATTACAATGTAAAACATCAATAGAAGGAACATAAAATCAAATTAAGATATCACAAGTAAAATTCCATCTGTCCAATGGATCATGGCACATCCCACCAATTTAAGAGGTTAAAATAGAAATATTTTAGTGAGAATGGTGAAAAGTGATGAATTTAAGTTTTTAAAAGTTAAAATATCGTTGAATCCAATGTAAACCTGCTACTTTTGGTTTCCTTAACAAGTGCCTTAAGGGCACTTGTGGCACATGTTAGCATAATCCTAAAAATTAATATCAACAAAATGATACAACCGGGAAAGAAAAAAAAGAAAAAAACATATTGCATACCGAGAAATCCATTCCTCCCAAGTCTACATCACCACCACCACCTGACCAACAAAAACCGAGATAATTCGATCAGATTTCAAATAAAACTATATTGTTGTCCTATACATTAAAAAAACTCAAAGGACACATAATACATACCTTCTTCAACCTCATCTTCATCAACCCATTTATCCCAATCTATTTTCACATAATGAGGAGCCTTGCCTTCTCCACGCAACAACCTCTTCCACCATCCACTCTCAGCCTTCTGCACTACACAGAATATGTTTCGCACTCCTACACTGATTTTGCTCTCCTGCAATCAAAGAGTCATGAAGGAAACACATTAAAGACCATATATTTGCAAGCAAAGCATAACCTTGTCATAACAATTCTAAAAATGCTTGAGACCAAGTCATTATTCAACTCAATAACAATATAGTTTTAACCTCACCTCTACATTAACCTTGTCAAAGAGCTCAAGTTTCAGCTCATACTGATTGTCTCCAGCACCAGCACTACCAGAAAAGGTAAAATCACCTTCTGGAGTAAGATCAACTTTTGAATTTTTGGAATCAGCCAACTGCACTGTGATGTAGACCTTGTCTTCTCTCTGTGCCCACTTAACCTCAGGATGGCGACTGCATCATACAGTACAACGATAAACCAATAAGCATATAAATCAAAACCAACACATCCATTTTAAAACAGCTACAATAACAAAACTACATCTAATTGGAGATGAACAAACCAAATAATCATATACAAAAAAGCACAATTAAACCCTAAAAAACAAATTACAGATCAAAGTTGATAATTGCCATCACAATCTACATCAATTACTATAGAGGCATGATTTAATTATCAATTTCAAGATGCCACTAACATTTACTTTCAACGTTTTGTCTTAATTTAGTAAAAAAGTCTTTTTTATCAGGGAAAAAAAAAATTAAATTCAAAGGGTAAGTAACAAATCGGTAAAGATACCAAATCAATTGAAAAGATAAGGAAAAAAATAAACTTGAATCGATGAAAACAGAAAACGCGATTACAAGCTTATGTGATAAAATCAGAAGAGCATAATAAGATTAGAAAAAGAAAGAATGAGCTAAGAGATTTACAGATGCAGAGATTGGAGATAGTACCTCATGTTGTTGGATTGAATCGAAGATGAGAAAAAGAGGTAGGTACCGTAAAACCCTAATTCCTTCTTTGGTTAGTGACAGAAAAAACCCCAAAAGTGATACTTATTCAGCTGTTGCGTATTTATATGCCACGTTGATTGGATGACACTTCAAGTAGAGAGAGATCTAGTACTCTCCTGCAAGAATAGAATATGCTCAATTCATCACGGACTGGACTTTATGGCCCGACTATTACTTTGAGGGTTGTTGATATTTGCACCTGTGTTTTTTTTAATGTACCCCTTTATGTTTTATCACATGGAAGACACATGTGATGCCATCTTCCCTCTTTATTAGAGATGTCCATTTTCATCCGAAAGTAGGGACCATGAATGACTACCCCCATTCAAGGCCTATTGGTTTGCGGGGAATGCTTCCTCGTAGAAACGAGGGATGAAGAAGTCTCTTTAGGGATAATTTGATTGATGACAAGTACGAGGATAGTAACCCGTTACGTTATGTGGGATTTTGTCCACGATTCGTTTACTAAAATGCTCTTTTTTGTGTGTATATAGATGTTTTATAGATTTTGTTTGTGTTGTCTTTTCATGAGACTCAAAACAATGTCTGAACACTACCTATTTGATTGAAACTTATAAAAATTTTGGTATTTCATTAGGTTGATCGAATCCTTGCAAGGATTGTGAGAACATGGGAAGAACTCCCTGCAATAAAAAATGAATATGGCTGCAGTTTGGGTAACGGGGCTCGAGCGAGTTTGAGTACTCACCTCATCGCCCAACCCAATTTGACATTAGTACTCTCCGCAAGCACTCTTGAATAAATGCTTCCTCGACTAACCAATATATGGTGCGTGTCTGCGGTATCTTCACTGAACCAATTGCAAAGTCTCCAATCCTTCACCATATCTAGAGTCTATTTGACAAGACACATATTTGAACTTATAGTTTATGTTTTATAAACTCACATATAGCATCTTTTAATTTGATCGAATGTTTTAATATATTTAACTTTTAAAATCATTTTGGATACGATTTGTATGAAAAACCATCATCAATGATCAAACCTCAAATGCTTTAACAAAAAAGCAAGACTTAAAATATATTGGTGAAAGAAAATTGCAAGTGTTACCTTATTTAATTATTATTTTAAATCGAGAAGAAACTATATCGTTCAAAAGATAATTAAGGTACTAAGATCACATAAAATAACCTACTAGTAAATTAGACTACCTTTCCTTATAAAAAATATATAAAAAAAAAGAAAAAAAAAAAAAAAGAAGGTATATTAGACTACCTAAAGTGTAGAAAACTACCTCTTTGTGATGTGTAAAGTCAGCGCTACAATCTAACCAATCTGTCACTTCTCGAGACTGCAGTTTGGTCTAACCATAATCGAGTTTCTATTAGACTTGCATTGTTCAACAGAAGGGCTGAGTTGCAGTCCTCAGTGTTGTTTTTGTGATCAACATAATGAAACTATTGATCATTTTATTCATGGACTGTGACTCCATGTCCTATGAGCTGTAGCAAGAGTGCACTATAAGCTGTTGCTAATTTTAACAGTCACAAACACAGCCTTTACCTATGCTAGTTTCAAACATAAGATGTCGCCTTATGTCTTATCGGATCCTACAAACTGAATATCGATGCAGCTGGTGCAAGATGCATAAGGGATGTTGTGGTCACTTCAGGTTTTACGGCGCTGTTGAAAGGACTGGAGTTTGCACAAGATATGCTGTTCTTAATTAAACTTGGTGGCAGAATAGGTTATAGATAACAAATCTTGTTTATCACATTCCAACCATATAGATATTTTACAAGCAGTTGCGCTACCGCTACGATTAATTATTATAACATACAAAATGACAATCAAACAAATGTGTATGAAAGCTCATGATCTACTAAAGAAACTAATAAAGCTGGTGATCTTCTTAGACGCCCATGAAAGCTCTACACTGTGAATCCCAGTGTTCCTTTATTTGCTTAATCCTCTCTACCCTCTCTGATTGAAGTCTTTGTTCCCAGTATTCCTGACAGCTGTAAAAGTATCAAAATTACTAAAGTCAGACAAAGCATATAGCAGAAACTAACTGATAAAAAAGTGGATTTATATCCCCTATAGCCGCTGCACGATGTGGCAGCTGTGATGTCCATTAGATCTAGAGAGAAAATTTGAATAAATTGAATCATACATACCTTCGGCCTAATAGAATATTTAGTTCTTCCAAATGCACAGCACCTTCATAAACCGCACGCTGCCATCGACAAAATACAACTTTATTATAAGTTTCAAATTATTTTTAGTTACATAAAGAATCAATCAACCGTGGTTGTTTGTCAAGGACTTAGGGATGGCAATGGGTACCCAATGGATAGGGTACTATAGTACCCATCCCCATAAGCTCATTTGTAAAAAATGTCCGTACCCGAGCCCGTACCCTCGTGGGCAACAACTTTAGTGCCCTTCCCCATATCTTATGGGCACTTAAGTGCCCATACCTGCACCCGTTACCCGCACTTTCTCTATGAAAAGACAATAAAAAACATCACAATTGAAATAAAACTATGATCCAAAATTATTTAAATCAACTAATAAAATAGTACGAATCGTAGTATTTAGCCAAATAAAAAAACATCCAAAATATCCTTCAAAAATTAAAATAAAAACATTCAAATAATCGTAGTATTTAGGTTTAAACTTAAATAGCTCAAATTTTAGGTTAAGGTTTAGACTTAAATAGCTAAATAAATTAAATAATTGTACACCAAAAATAAATAAAGTATTTATTATATTATATAAATATGTACATGCGGGTTGCGGGGTTGAGTAGTATAGTACCCTTACCCGTGTCCATACCCATTAAAATTTGCGGGTAATTACCCTACCCATGCCCATACCCATGAAAGTGGGGTTTTACCCTACCCATTGTGGGTATTTTTTGCAGGTGCCCATCGGGTCTGGGTCCAATTGCCATCCCTAGTCAAGGTGCCTCAAATGAGTGAACAAAATCTTCCTTACAAACTACTATGTATAAGGGAAGCTGTAGAATGACAGAGGGAATGCAAAGACTCGAGAGTCACGCATTCTATAAGATTTAAATATTAAACTAAAGTCTAAAACTTAATACAGGCCTTAACATTTGAACTGTAGAGAATTTCACATAAATCACGCTCTTCAAATTAAACCGAAAACGAAGCCTAGAATAGAGTTCGGATCTAATGAGAGCACAATCTCCAATGTACAAATTAAGCATAGCCCTGAGGTTATTGATTATCCTTTTTGTTGGGTCTGAATCTAATTACTATACAAACACCCTTTCGGTTAAAGTGAAAATCTCCCTTTATTTGACATTTCTTGCTTGTTAGTAATCAAGTTCTATTAGAGTTTACAATATAATGTCATATCTGGTAGCTTAATTACCTCTCTGCATAGAGGACATTTTTCTTTAGGATTGGCTGCCTTAAGTCCATCGACAATAGATACTGATGCAGCCGAGCAAGCACAAATGTAACAGAATATATGGCCGCAAGTCAGAGAAACTGGATCAAACACAGTGTCCTGTCATTGAAGAGCCAGATGAATAATGTCAACATAAACATCATAATGTAATTAATGGTTCTGAAAAATGAAACCATTTATATATGTGAGATAAGAATGAAAAATAAAATTTAAGAATTAATATTATATGTGCCTAATCTTTAAATTGACTCGATCTTCTTGCAAGTTGCATCCAAGTCAAATGACAAATTAGAATGCGCATAATGCATATAAAGAGTAATGCATACACAATTAACTTACCAAGCATATAGAACAAGTCAAGTCAATGTCAATTTTGATAGAATCAAAGAGATCACAAGTAAGTGATGGTTTTCCATCCTTAAATGTGAGAGAACATTCATCAAACAAAGCAGTTTCCTTCCTTGAATTGACCTTGGTTTCTCTTAAATTGATGTGGAATGCCATAAGTTCACAGAGCCACGGACTTTGAAGAATTTCCTTGTGCATACTCTGAACTTGTGACTTAAACAATTGCCCTTGCTTGGAATAATGAACCTGCAATGACATTAAAAATAAGAGCACGTAAATCATCTAAACTTAAAACTAGCGCACCAAATTATTCTAACATTTATTTATTTATCATACCTTATCATACTTCTTTAGTATTTTTCGGATTGCGGTGGCATTTATGAGTGCATAAGTAACGAGATCTTCACCTTCTTGAATAAGAGCAGTATGGTTTTTATGATATTTACCTTTGAACCATAAAATGTACTTTCTGAAACCAGAAGCAAGATGTAGCTCAAGCAATTTCTGTGCACGCTGATTAAAGCAGCCTACTATCTCAGACATTTCACTGAGAAGTGAAGGGAAAAAGGTCCCATCACACACTGAATAAATATTACACCAAGTTAACTCAAACACTGAATAAATATTTGAAAGTGCATCAAATATTAAAGGTCTCAGTTAGTTCCCATATTTTCTGTTTTCATTTTAAATTAAACTCTAAACATAAGAAAATACAGATCCAATATTTTTTTCGTTGTTTTCTTTTACAATTTTTGAAAACAGATCTATCATATTCAAAAAATAAAGTCATAGATTCTAGAAACTTCAACCGATCATGCATGCAATAGAAGCAAACTCATAAAATACCCTCTTTGTAATAATTAATGATTCAACTCAGCAAGGAAGAAAAAATAAAAATTTAGAAAAAGAAAAGAGAAAAAAAGAAGATTTAGATGACCTGAGCAATGATCAGGGCAGGGTTGTGATTGAGAAGAATCTCTACGACACTTCTTCAAGATTTTTTTGAGCTTCTTGAATCCAACCTCAGGAAGTTTCTTCTGCTCCTGGCCTTGCATGTATTCCTGGTATTTTTTGCAGAACTTCATGTTTTATTATAAGTAACATTAATCTACTAAGATCCTATGGTTTTGTCATAAGAAACTAAAGGGATGTGGACAAGAATAATGTGATTGATTCGGTTTGTGTTGTTGTGTTGTGTCTATATAGTGAATTGAATTGCTTTGCTTCCCAAGTTCCTAGTGTTGCATACATTTTGACACCTTCCCATTTTTCTCGAGTGAAAAATAGTCAAAACATTTTTTGGTGTTTTTTTATGAATATATTTTTTTTTTAATGGAATCACCGGCCAGAAAAACAAAAGGAATAAAAGTAAAGTGAAAAGTTAAAGGTTGTAGGCTTACCATTTACAAAATAAAAGTTTTAACAAATATTAAATTTTTTACTCAAAAAAATAAAATAAATTAAATTTGGTATGATGTGATTGTAATATATCTACTTCTAAATTCTAATTAACCCACTTTCATTGATCTCATGATGTCGATTTGTGATCTTATAGTGTGTTGTTCTCAAAGATTCAATTTTTTCATATCAACTTTAATAGATTAATTTAACTTTTGAAAAAAAATTACATTTTTATATATGATAAAAATGATTAGTAAAACACCCCAACTTTATTAAAGATTTACCATAAAATTTACTTAAAGCAGACTATCACTTTCCGAATTTCAAACGAAAGTTCAAGTCACAACTGATAGGAAGAGAAGATATTTGTCCTGATCGTAATCTGTTAACTTAAATTTATTAATTGAGATTGATAAGTGATAGTGCTCATTTTTCCTATTAAAAAAAAAAGAGTAATCATATTTGAACATCCATTTGGTGACAACTTTTTATCTCATACTCACATTATTTTTACTTTATCCTCTATTGTTTCTCTATTGTTTTGATTTTCGTACAAATACTTATTTTTTCTCTGTAAATTATAGTTGTCATATAAGTTGTCAATCAAATTGATTCTTGAAATAAGACTCCTCTAAAAAAAGAGTGATAGTGCTCATCTTTATATTGTTCGGTGAATTGCTGACTTTATACGAGGCTTGTTTATCTTGTCAGTATTGCAGAATGCGTGTAACATAAACCAAAAAAACATTTGAAAATGTACCAAGATCATTTGGATGAACTTTTAAGATTCTCCTTAAAAAATGCTAAAATTTTATATTCTCCATTCAATGTATTTAGACATATTTGTCAAACAAAAAATGTATTTAGACATTTGTTCAATGTTTCTAGGGATACGCTGTAACAACAGCTCGATTTTCGCTAGATTTAATTTCAATTGTTTTAATGTGTGTTTATTTATGCTCGTACATGATTAATTGTCTATGTGTGTATTTTGATGGGTTTTCGTGTTAGAAAAGTATTTTTGTCATTCTGTGAGTAAGGGTAATTTAGTATTTTTCATGGTGAGAGTTATTTTTAGTAATTCTAGTGAGAACCATTATTTTACTAAGTTACTAGTGTGGTAATTAATTTCGAACCGGTAATTATTCGATAACTTTTAACCGTGAGTGGATAGAAACTTTGGGAGTTAGTTTATAAGAGTTTTGAGCCCATTAGACTTTAAGGGTTAACCCAATAGTGTGGACACTATTTAAGCCTTAGTCTTTAAGAGAATTAGGGTTCACATTCATTTCACAAAATTTTGAGAAGATGTAGAGAGAGAAAAAGCAAGAGGAAGAAAAGAGGGTTGTAGAGAAAAACTTGAAGAACCAAGATGAGCTAGAGATTTTAGGAGCTTACTTGAAGCTTTTGCTAGGATTATTGCTTATTGAAGTAAAGGGGTTAGATTTCAATCATAATCATTTAGTTGTAATCTTTTCCCTAATTCTATGCATAAGTGCTTATTTGAGATAAGTGATTATTGTGAACTTAATTGTTGAAATTCGTACTCTAGTTGTAGTGATATGTTTCGGTATGTGAAATTGATGATAATTGAATTGTTGATGTAGAAATTGCATGTTCAAATGATATATAAATGGGTACTTTGTGAACTTTGTTCAAATTGGCGATATATGTTGTTGTTGATGAAATTGTAGAATTATGACTAGAATGGTGTTGTGATATGATAGTAATGATGAATTATGCTATGGGTGTTAGAGATTACATGAGTTTATTCATGTTTGGTGTGTTGTTGAGTTTTGGTGAAAATGGTGAATTAAGTTGAATTGTGGTGTCGATGATTTTTAATGAATGAAACAAGTTGATTATGATGAGTTATGATATAATGATTTTCTGTTTTTGGTTGTTGCTTGGTAATGAGAAATCGTTTTGGATAAAATTGGGATTTTGAGTAAAAGTTATTTTAAGTGTTTTTGGGAAATAAGTGATTCTGGGATAAGCTGTTTTGGAGATTTGAAAACCGGTTAAGTTTTTACGTACGAAATGGTAAAACCGGGAAAAAAAATCAAGACTGCACAGAGCTATAACGCAGGTCACTGGCTACTGTCTGCCCACGCCTGGGCGCAGCTTGCCAGCACCTGGGTGTAGGAAGACAGACCCTCATGGGTGACTGCCTTGTTGTGCCTTCGTTTGCGTGCTGTCAGGACTTCAGTTTTTGTGTTTTTTTACACATTTCTATTTTGAATTGGTTTTTGGTGTAAACATGAAAGTTTTAGATAATTTTGTTCCAATGGATTTGGTTTGACTTGAAAATGTTTTGTGGATTTTGATTTATGATGAAAACACTTCAAGTGGGTCTTGAAGAAATTTTAAGGAAATTTAGCATAACTATTTCCAAGTCAACTTAAACCTTAGGCTTTGTTCCCAAACTTCAAATTTGAGTATTAAGAGTCCTATTAGGATGTTTAAATGTAATTAACCTATGTCTTGTTGAATCTATTTGGTTTTGTTTTGAAAATGAATTGGTTTTGCATTATGGAATAAATAATACGAACTTGTTGTAGTTTTATGATTTTGATGATTTTGTCGTGGTCGGCCGGTGAAACGCATATGTATATTCAACTACACTCATATGTGATATAAGTGTATATATAGTCAAGGCCCTAGAGTTTATTTACTTGGTTTTGGTTAATTTGTCTCAATTATTTTAAAGTTGTAATATGAGAGACGAACTTTGTCGAAAATAATCTAAAGACCAAATACTTGGAAAATCTTTTGTGGATAGTTTGATATGATTATATGAAGATATGTGAATGATTACTATGTGTTGAATGTGATGTTTATTATAAGGTGTTGTATTTTCTCCTTTACTTGAAATTGTGAGAAATAATATGATGTTGTTGAATTATATGATGAAGTCGATGTTGGTGAATACATATATGTTGATTAATTGTTATATTATTGGTGGATACATATATGTTGATTGATTGTGATATTGTTGGTCAATACATATATGTTGATTGATTGTGATATTATTGATGAATACATATATGTTGTTTGTGAATGAATATATGTTAGTGAACGCATATATGATATTGGTGTGGTGAATTGTTTGTGTGAACATATGCGTTGTTGCTGAGACATAAGTTTGTGCATACATGACTGATGGTGACGAATTTTATATCCAATGTGGTGAATTGTTTGTGTGAACATATGCATTGTTGTTGAGACATATGTTTATGCATACATGACTGATGGTGATGAATTTTATATCCAATATAGTGAATGGTTTGTGTGAACATATGCATTGTTGTCGAGTCATATGTTCATGCATTCATGACTGATGGTGACAGATTTTATATCCAATTGAGGTGATTATGATGTTCAGTTGACATCATGGGATGACGACCTAGACGTTGGTGAATGGTACCACATGCATGTAGAAGAGTCTAGAATATTGCATGCATTTGAGTAATTGATGAGTCGTTTCATAATTGAATATGTGACTTGATGAATTTGTGCATTGGTGGAATTCGGTGAATGTTGTGATTTATGTGGATTTGGTGTATATGTACATTTGTGGATTTTGTTGACGGTTGTGAATAATTGAATTATGTTCTAATTGCATGTCTTACTTGCTTATGCTTATACACTTGGTGAATCTATTTGATGATAATTATTTTGGTAATAGTGATGAGGTGAGAATTGTATATGTGTATATATATGATGTGGTGTTTTCTTTGATAATGATGATTAATTGCTTGTAACTTTGAAATGATGAATCGTATTTGTTGAGTTAAGTATGCTAAATGAAGAATAAGGTGAGTAATCCTTTCTTGATTGTTGTTGATGAATGATGAGCTTATGTCGATGACTTGATTAATGATTGAATATGTTGCTATGCTATGTTAGTAATTTGATAGCTTGAAATGTATGTGATGGGGGATAATAATCATGTTTATAATTTTTCCTCGTAAAAAGAATTTAACGGTGGTGGGTTGAGAGTCCAAAACAACTTTATATATATATATATTTGAAATAAAAACAACAACTTTACATATACAACCAACTAATACATTATGAATTGCTACGTAAATTAAAAAAAAAAAAATTGATGTGGTGATTTCAAATGTTTTAAGGCAAAATTACACAATTAGTCCCTTAACTTAATTTTAGGTAACACTTTCGTCCTTTATTTTTTTTTTTTTTTTGTAACGATTTAGTCCTTTATATTATAAAATGACACTATTTTATCATTTTTTATGAGATTTTTTCAATGAAATTTGATTTTCTAGGCTAGTATGATGAAGATTTACGTTTGTCTATGAGTTTGATGAATTTTTTTTTGGAATTTTTGATTATTTTTTTCATAAAAAGGATAACTATGTTGTTATTTTATAACATATAAAGGACTAAATTGTTACAAAAAAAAGATAAAGAACGAAAATGTTACCTAAAATTAAGTTAAGGGATTAATTGTGTAATTTTGCCATGTTTTAATTGGAGTGTGTGCAAATTTGTTTTGAACCGTCAACCCACCACCTTTAAACTCCTAAAAAAATAGTGATTTTATTTTAATCTTCCTCCTAAGCAATTTTTGCGTTGACATAAAGATTTAGACATTTTATCTAGTCACATAAACAAAAAAAAATAAACATGATATAATCATTTAAAAATTAATTATTTTTTATATGTGTGAGCAAATGAAGTATCCAAATCCTTGTGTCCATCCAATAATTATTTTTCTCTCTGTTATGAAATAAAGCAAAAGGGCAGGACAATAGAGATAAAAAATATGAGAGTATATTGTATTTCCATGTGTTATTTTTACAATACAGTGTGAGTCATATTTATAGGACATAAATAGATCCACCGACTAATCAGAGTCATAAAAACAAGGAAGGTTAAAAGAATGGAAATCCACTAACAACTACTATCTCTCTCCCGAGTTATAAGTCATTTACAAAAAAAATAAAAATTCGCTATACAATATCTATGCAACATTAGCCTATATTTTTCCATCATACTATTTACTATTTTTTACTTCATCTTCTTTAAATTCTCTTAAGATTTATTTGTTCCATGCCATTATTGAACAATAATTTTGTAAAATCACTTATAATTTATCTTTTCATACAAAATTAATTTTGATGAAAAATTTATTATATTTTTTAATCCATGTGAAATGTTCAAAATGACATATAATTTAAGATGGAGAGACTAATTTTTGCTATTAAAAAAAAAGTTAGCCCTTTTCTTAAAGAAAATTTAGCTATGTAAAGATAAAGGATAAGTGATACAAATAAATAAGATAAAAGATCCATAGTGTAATTTTGCCTTTGATTTATTTGTAAAATGTAGCTTAGTGGGTGCTATTTGGAGAGAAGTTTTTAGGTGGTTTGGGGTGATATTACCTCTTTGTTTTGTTAGAGTTTTTGTTTGGATCTTCAAATAAAAAGTTGACGAAAGGTTCTTTTAATATGGCATTCGGTTCTTTAAGTGGTTTAAAAAGCTAGAAATGACCTCATCTTCCGCGCTAAGAAGTATTTGCTCAAAGAGATTATTTATGATGTGAAGCACCTCTTATGGGTTGGTTTACGGGGAGGAAGTAAAGTACTTCTTTGTGTTTTTTTGAGTGGTTCTCGAACCCATTTCTTTATTTTAGTAGATAGAGCGAGACTTTTTGGTTTGAGTAATGATATTCATACAATTTTTTGAGATAATTTTTGGGACAATCTTGTTGTTTTCTGTTGTACAAATATTATTTCTCTTATGATTTTGTTGGCTGGTTAAAAAAAAAAAAAATTTTGATACTATCTTCTTACCAGACCACTAGACTAGATTTTATCTTCTGATGGATTTTGTTTACAAAATAATGATAAAGTAGCGGTATAAGCATTACAAGGAAAATATTTGGGTGACCGGTGACTTTTGTAACCTTGTATTTTAGATTAAAGAAAATGATAGATAAATAATTAAAATAAATTATTTTAATAAAAAAAGAATTATTAATTAAGATAAAGATAGAGACAAAATAACTAAAATTATCAAATACTACAAAGTCACACAAATGTAACCCGAATCTGTAAAAAGTGCTATAGACGGCAAATAAATAAATGAATACAGCGAGTGTCACTCTGAAAGGTTTCTACTTTCTATCCTTAGGTGCACTTTTTGGTGGGACAGTGACGTTGAAGTGCTCCACGACGCTTTCCTCCCCGTTTATATATTTTTTTTTATTTTGGTTACCAACTTTAGCATTGATCATATTGTCATTGACATTTGCTGTTCTCATCTCCAGTGATGTTTATCCAAATTTTACAGTTGTATGTTATGTTCACATATAAAGCAAACATGTTACGAACTTGGAAATTGGAATTCATTTGTTATATTAGAAAAAGTTTAAAAGCACTCATGGCCCTCTTAAATTATTTAGAGAGAATCAAATCTAAAATCTTGAGGAGGAGTATACTCTCAGGTTCCAAACCAATATCACTAAGCCAATTCAAATAGGTTCATCTAATTTCACACTTTATCCTTGTTAATTTATCAAATTAAGTATCACTAATTTTTGCTAATAACTAATTTTACACTTTAATTTAATATTGTTTATTGTCGCTCATCTCTGAATTAGTCCATGAAATGTGTTAAATCAATTTTAAAAGTTTAACCTTATAATTTTAAGTGACGTATCACTAATTTTTGCTAATAACTAAGACTTGTTCTTTGTCTTAATCTTTTGCCAAGTGAGGTTGCTCAAATATCACAAAACCTCAATTACAAACCATTGCGTAATTGTATATTTGGCATGTCGAGTGTCGACATTCAAATTCATTTTTGCTCACCCATGTCGACACCGCACATAGAAAAATCTTGCCGATGTTGAGGTATGGGGGATGTACCATACTTAATTTAAATATATATATTATGGTTTTTGTTTATTCAGAATTAAGCAAAAGAAATCACTGTCTTAACAAATATATATAATATTTAGGGACAGTACATGGTAGGATCACTACCAATTACCAATTCATTTCAAAAAGGCAGCGAATAAAGTTTTAAGTGCAATTTTCCCACCTTCACACTACTAATAGGAAGGAAATTAACGAGGTAAATAGCGTCCAACTTAAAAGAATATATACGACCAGTTCGATAAAAAATAAAAATATAATTATACATGACCAATAAAATAGTTGATTTGCTGGCCTGTCATGATTTTTTAATGGAAGAACTTACTGGTGCTAGATGAACAAAAAATTAAGATTGTCGTATTGGATGAGCACTGATGCCTAATAGATAAATGCCATATATAGTGTACAAAATAAATAAATATTGCGCACGAAAGAGAGTTGACATTGTAAAAATAATAATAACGAGGAAATGAAAATATGAAGGTGTCCATGTCATTTGAGTTGAATCTAAGTACAACCCTACAAAATTTATTTGCAGGCTTTATTTCACCACTCAAATGTGAACCAATTTCAATACACCCTCTTAGGACCATGATTGTTGGGACAATTTGAGGTTTCATGAAATAGTGAAAATAAAACTTATAGAGAAAGAAAGAAAAGAGAGATATGGAATAAAGCTTTGCAAACTTGTTTTGAATTGAAGGGAATGAATATACTACAATTGTGTTGATTATTGTGCTTATATACAAAGACAAATCAATCAACGAACTAGCTAAAAATCTTAACGAACTTCTAACTGCCTTGACAGACAAGCAACTGACTTGTCTCAAACAATCAAACTAAAAACTATGGGAATTAAACACTCACTCCTCATAATTCATGTTTGCTAGTTTTCTCATTCCATAAGCTCTTCAACTCTTCAAACCTTGCTTTCTTCAAAGGTATCGTGAGAATATCTACAAGTTCTAGCCGATTTTTATTTCTATCCTATCCTTATTTACTTGTTCTCTAAGAAAATGACATCTTCTCTCGATATGTTTGCTCCTACCAAGACTCATAGGATGATTGGCTGGATTATATTGCTTATTTGTTATCAACGAACAACTTCATCTTATATCCACAATGCTTGAGAGGCTGCATAGGAAGCTCCTACATACTCAGCTTTACAAGAGAATAATGCTATGTATTTTTTTTTACAATAATAAAACGATATTCATTCGTTCAAATTGATAGAGTGCATTAGATACAATCACATGTTCAGCATCGCTAAAAACATAAAGGTGAATATGCGAACAAACACCAATTAATAGCATACAACAACGAAATGTCTACAAATAATATGATAAAATATAAGTGACCTGAATACCTAACCTTCCAAATCTGTCGATATGTTGACACCCAAATTATTGATTGAATTTGTAATTGACTTAAGCCGATCTTTTAATAGAAACCAAACAAATACACAACAAAATGTGAAATCAAACAACGTCGCAGAAGACGACGAACAATACAACGACGCACTCAGACGATGAAATCACGAAGAAAAAAACACAGGAAAAAGTTTGGTATATGTGGAAACCACTTATTTAGATTGAAAGAAAGAGAAAAAAGACGTGAAGGATGATTATAGGTCAAAAATGACTTAAAACTATCCCTCCTCAATGAGTGAAGAAGAAGAGAACTTGAAGAGAAGATGAAATTTTTCTCACCGGAAAGCCAAGGCCGGCTATCAAGAGAATAATGCTATTATTCCCTACTTCTTTGAGCTTCGTGATATTGGAGCTCTCCTATCACGAAGAAGTAGCTTGTTGTGCTCTACTTGTCATCTTGGACGGTTCTCCCAATCTGAATCTGAATAGCCATAATATCGAGGCACCAAACTTTTAGGCATCAAATTTTCAATTTTTGGTTCTTCATTTGGTAAATACATAGTAATATTTTAAAATAATTTCCACGACCCAACAACACTTTCTTTTCTTTTTTATTTCTTCAAAAAAAAAAAAAACACTTTCTTTTTTATCAGCGTCTAATTTTTAAGATCAAAATGGAATCTCGAAAGTGTTTAAGACCGCCTTAAGATTACAGCTCTCCATATTAATATAAAAAACAACAACTAATTTATTGGAACAATTGAACAGACATTTTTTCTCCTGATAAAGCATGTAAATTAGTATATGTAAATTTATTAATTGCCTAAATTATTTCGTGTACCAAAAAAAAATTCATTTCACGTGAACATGTACTGTAGAATCACTTCATAATTTTATTTAGCTATACTTTAGTTCAATTTAACTCAATTTTGTCTTATCTATAATATAACGTATGATTTTATTTTATTTTAACTAAACCTTTTTGTTTTTGGCTTAATAACAGTTTTCGTCTCCTAACTTTTACGAAGTTGCGATTTTGACCCCTAAAAAAAAATGCTACAAAACAGCTTCCTAAGTTTTGCAACTGTAACAGTTTTGACCCCAAGACCAATTTTTGGTTAAAAAAAATAACATGTGGCACCTCACTTAGGGTGACATGTCAGCATAGACCGAGTCAAAATTGGTCTTGAAGCCAAAACTGTCACAAATGCAAAACTTAGGAGGCAGTTTTGTAATTTTTTTTTTTAGGGGATTAAAACTGCTATTAACCTTTGTTTTTAGGGATATTTTCACAAAAACCTAGTTATAGATAAAGTTGTACCTGGTTACAACCTTTCTATATGAATATTATCTAAAACGAACATATGCATATATACCTACCATTCTGGTCTTTAAAGATGCTTTTTATAAAGTGATCCACCAAGAAATTAATAGAGACTTTTACCAAACGAAAGAATATTATGAAAGAGAAAATAAGTAGTAAATTGACATTGTTGGAGTGTTGAAGGCCTTGGAACAGGTTTGTTTCGAGTTACGACTAAATAGTTTGATCCATTAATTCCAGCTCGAGCTAGTAAAGTCTAGAATTAGATAGAACAGAATCCCGAATAGTGCGTGCTACGTAAACAAACCAATTCAAATGCTTCATCATTAGTATTTTTTGTGGTATACGTAGTTACGTAACTTTTGATGCTCCGAATATGAATAAATTCAATTCAACACCACTTGTTCTCTCATAGTTATTAGTTACATATATAACATATTGCACCATTAACAATTAATAATAAGTATAAAATAGCATTATACTATTAATAGATTGAAGATACAAGATCTATCATCATGGCTCAAGTTTCAGATAAGCAAGTGATGGTGGTCGGAGTCGACGACAGCGAATTTAGCACATACGCTCTTGAATGGACTCTGGATCATTTGGTTACTACACTTCCCAATCCAATCTTCAAACTTGTTCTTGTTTTTGCCAAACCTTCTCCTTCTACTAATGTTGGCTTCGTAGGCCCCGGTATGTTTATATATGTTGTTTGTTCTTCATTATGATATTTCATTTTAAATGTGATGTTGTTTTGTTGATGATGATTTTGTAACAATGTTTATTCAGCGGGAGCCGCTGAGATATTACCTATTGTGGAGGCCGATTTGAAAAGAACTGCTACTATTGTTATTGAAAGAGCTCAAGAAATCTGCACCAAGAGATCGGTATTTTTAATATTCTCTCATTTTCTATTTTCGATGTTCATGCTAATTAATATGAGAAATGAAGGTTGCATGTAACATGAGAAATGGTTAAGGGAAAGTTTTGCAGTTTTCACTTTTCAATGGAATATAGAGGAGTGGATTGGTGGAAAGTTATTTTTGGAGTTTGGTGAAAAGATGAATAAGAGTGAAAATTCATCATTTCAAACCACTTCCACTAGCCCTGTTCTTCCTTTGTTTAATGAAAGAAAGAACTAATCCTTAGTTCCTAAGCAAATGCAAAGTTGCATTTTACGCTTGATTATTTTTGTTAATGGCTTCAAATGCTTAATAAGTGTAATGAATATCGAGGCCTAACTCATCTATACAAAACCGGCTTGTACGGTGACTCTTTATAAACTCTTCTCAAGAATCTCATCTATCCGATGTGGGACTAAATCCCACCCGAGTGTTGGCCGCTAACACACACCCTCACGCTTCAGCCCAGCCCCCTGAAGCGTGGACGATGCAAGCCCGACTTGTACGGTTAGGAGTGCCTCCCTTTTATAAACTCTTATTCATTAATCATAAGGACTAAATCCCACCCGAGTGTTAGCCACTAACAATAAGCTCGTCTGGGATGTGTAATTATTTACAGTATTTATTTGATTTTACTTCATTTTTTGATGGTCTCAGAATCAAAGTTCAATATATCTGAACTAGCTTTTTCTTTATATCAGGTAAAAGACGTAGTAGTGGAAGTTGTGGATGGAGATGCTAGAAATGTTCTCTGTGATGCTGTGGACAAGCACCATGCTTCTATTTTGGTTGTAGGTAGTCATGGTTACGGAGCTATAAAAAGGTATGTGTTCATTCAGATCCCAATTATCATGCTATTGCATTGCGATAATAGCTTTAAAGGAGTCTGATAAATACTTATACTGGTACTTTCTAGTATTATCGAGCTATGAAGCACTGACATTGAACACCATTGACGCATTGACATTGATAATAAGTTAAGAAAATATAAATAATTTAATTTAATATCATTTGTTAGTTTCATGTCATTGTTGAACACTCACAATGTCAGACACTGGACACACCTTCAACCTAAGGTGTCGGGGCTACATACTTTTCAAGTGAACCAATATAATCTCAAACTTATGGTCACGATATTTGTTTTTCAAATCTGTTAATTCACTTATGCTTTGAAACTGCATTTATTTGCAGGGCTGTTTTAGGTAGTGTAAGTGACTATTGTGCTCATCATGCTCATTGCACTGTGATGATCGTGAAGAAGCCAAAACCCAAACACTGATCTCACTGGCTGCATCTACAATGACCCAGAACAATCAGAATAAATTTTCAGAAATAGGAAACATGAATGTTCTTTAAAATTCCATTACGTTGTTTGTTCTATGTCATGTTGACTCTATAGAATAAGGTTCATTTCACCTTTGATTATGTTAAAAAAATGTACTAAAATTGAACAGGGATTCCCCCTGTCCTAGCCGGTTGAAACCCTGGTATTTATTTTATTGTACACGGGCAACTTTTGTAAATGTTACTGTTCTATGCATAAATGAAAAATCATGTATGTTGTGAATCTGTCACATTCAATACACTCTCTTTTATCCATATAACATGGTCACCTGTCACAGGTTTAGTCCATTCGATAACTCTAGTGCGCGTATGAATGACCATTTACAAATATGATCCGAGTTAACAAGCCGAAACGAGTTGTGTTCAGGCTAAGATCACTCTAGAGTTGAGTTTGTCATCAGTAGAGTCATAGACCATCAATAGTGTTCAAACAACCATTGAATAGTGTCCATAACTCGTGCATTTGGTGATTCAAAGTCTAAATGTTTTAGCATCCTCCAAGAGCAAGAGTCAATCTCAATATAACAAAACTATTTTTCTACTTAATTGGGCTAAGCATTATAGTGTCACTGTACTGATAGCATTTCTCTTTACTACTCATTTATGAGCATAGCAACGCTACGGAGAAAGAAAAAAAATCTAATTCATTGTCCTCTCAAAGCAAGACTCGAAATACCCACATTACTTCTTTGATTCAGGAAGAATTCACACTATAGTCAGAAAAAGGTGACAAATTAGATTTAATTCCTCTGAAATCAGGAATTCACAAGAGAAAAGAGTAACAAATCATAGTCACTAATTTGAAAATTGGTGTTTGACATTTAAACAACAACTTCATAATTTGCATCACATACCTTCCACATGCTGAGTGACTGTCCTTGTACAATGCAATTGCGTCAATTTAGTCTATGTTGATGTCCGTAATCACTTCTTCATAGATCTTGCTGGCTGGAGAATAATTTGTCATCCGAAGCTGGTTTTTCTAGTTCTATATGTTGGAGTGCTACATGGAAATTATTTGTCATTGTTTATGAACATGGAGAAAGATGGAAACTCATGATCTCTCTTCCTCCAAACCTCCTTATCCTTAGGCCATGGTCACCAAGTTGGTTCACCAACATCATCATGTTGTTGGGCTGCATCAAAAGATGGAGACTGCGCCTAGAACTCAGGTGCTTGTTGGAAGAAATCTGATGTATGATGGGTTAATTTGAACAATGACGGGGTCTCTAAGAAAGAGCTGGTTGTGGAGGTTTGTTTCCTAGGAGCAGAGGTGAATTGTTGTGCGGGTTTTAAAAAAATTTGGGGATTGTAGTGGAGCCCAATGATCATCAACATTGGGTCAAAAGCAACCAATATTTTGTTCTACCAACCTGACAAAAGGAAACCCAATATGAAGAACCTGACCCCTATTACAAGCCAAACACAAACCCTCAGGCACCCCTCATAGCCGGGTGATTATCGACATTGTGTCAAAAGCAA
Source organism: Medicago truncatula (assembly GCF_003473485.1). Lineage (NCBI taxonomy): Eukaryota > Viridiplantae > Streptophyta > Magnoliopsida > Fabales > Fabaceae > Medicago > Medicago truncatula. Next base: position 51,333,542 of record NC_053048.1, read on the forward strand.
CTAGGTAAGTAAGCTGGACACCACATCTTAAATCTTAAAGCACTGAGTTTATGGATACTTATACATTGCCCAATACTCAATTTTTTTATTAAATGTGAGACTTCTAACTCACCTCGCATTGATGGAACACCTTTCTCCAACATTCCTTCAATGCCAGAGAAGAAGTGGAAAAAAGATAAATTGAACAAACTCGGAAATTGTTGATTTAAGCCGCACATTAGAAGTGCGTGATGATTATATTCACTAGAACAAAAATTATGAAAAGCCAAGTTGAGGATACCAGAAACCCCTGCAAAGTTCTCAATTAGAAGGATTGCAAAATCTCGATCACAATTAGAATTAGCAATTTGACATGAGTCAATTTAGCACAACCACTTGGACAACTGTTAAATGCTTAAAACACCCTCTTCCAGAATAACTGTTTGCACCGACACTTTTGATTGAAGGCGTGTCTGGTGTCCGACACATCTTGTGTCGGTGTTAGACACTTATGATTACATTGAATTATGTCATTTTTTTAAAATTTTATCAGTGTCAACGTGTTAGGGTCGTGTCAGGTGTCCATGTTTGTATCCGTGCTTCATAACTTTAAGTCATCATAGGAGCAACTTCACACGCGAGCGAGATAGACACCACATCTCTATCCAAAACAAGACTTTGAGTTAAGATGTGGTGTCCAATTTACTTTCGTGATTGCTCAAGGTTCAATGTAATGATACTCAAACCACCGTGACCAAGAATAACAACATTAGTCACTTGTTCTCAGTTATTGATAATGTCAATCACAAAATATTGTGAAAACAACAATAAAAATAATCAAGAATAGACGGACAATGGTCACACAAAATGGAATTCTAAGACAAATTGTTGAAATCACACAAACTTAAATATAATAATAAAATGTGAAAGAAGCTGAGATACAAAATACAAATGCCAATAAATACTACTCTCGTATGAGATATTTCTTCCCATATTAAAAGACAGAACATAAAAATTACAAAATAAAGAGAAAGAATGATTCAAGCGTACATAGGCATATCAGTCCAAGCACCAGAAACATGACCATTATCACAAACATAAGCTCTAACAACAGGTTCACCATCATCATGATAACCAAATCCTCTCCTCAAACAAAAAGCAGAGTGAAGATCCCAAGTATGATTACAAGAACAAAAAGCACAAGCCAAATCAATCTTCTTCCGATTACTAATATCATTCACAGTCTTCCAAACACGTGTTTTCTTGAAATTCATAAAAATACCTCGAAAAAGTCTATACTTTCTCTTCTCTTCCAAATGAACACAACCAGGCCAATCACAAACGTATAAACAATCATCACGAAATTGTCTTGCTAGTAACTTACTTCCTTGTTCTCTACTAAGAGTCCATTTTCCTGTAGCTAAATGTGAACTCAATGACCCATTAACCTTTCTCTTCTTGGCTTCTGGTGGAACATCAACAACCCCAGTTCTAATCTCTTCCTCGTTGGTCTGTTCTTGTCCCTGTTGAAGATGATGATGAGCTTCAGAATCTGCGTAGAGTGTATCATGATAAAGATCATCATAGAGTGACCAATAAGAAGAACATTCATTTGTTTGAGGAGGAAGAGATGATGAAGGTGTTGTTGATGATGATGATGATGTAATAGGTTGTTGGTGGTGTTGTTCATCTGGGAAATCAGCGGTGTTGAAGAGAATACCAGCATGAAGAGGACCAGGACAACAGAAGGGTAGTTTATGAAGAGAAAGATCTTGGGAAGAAGAAAGAAGAAGCTCAGAAGGAATTATGATAGAAGATTTGTTCTTCCAACAGAAATCATGAATTAGAGAATTGAGTTTTGTGGAGACACAAGAAAGACGAGCCCAATCACGTGGGTCTTCTTCAACCTTCCATAAAATCTTCAGAATTATATCATCTGTTAATTCTGATAACATTTTTTAAGAATACAGCTCTAAGAAACCACAAAATTGTTAGAACGAACACAACAGGAACATAAAGCGGTGTTCAAATAAGACACGGTGTCTTGTTGATTATGGTCAAGTGGTGCAGTGTATATATATATATATATATGAATTAATGAGACGCCTATAATAATTGCTATAAGTGTAGACGAGTATTGACCACACATTTTTCAGTACACTACTAGCTAGCTAGTTGAAAAGGGAAATAAAAGGTGGAGGGATTTAAAGAAAAAAATGGAATAATAAGGATTCTGAATTCTGATAGAAAGATAGATATTGCACATGAGGGAAATCATTTTTCATTGAAGAATTTCTTATTACGGGTACACCCTCCCTCCCACAATAATCAACAATCTTAATCAATTCATACATATTAGCAAGAAAATGTACAAATTATTGAAAATGATATGTTAAAAAATTGACGTATTTTGTCTTGATTTTAGATTAATTACATCAAACTTTTACTTATATTTGAGATCAAAGTATGATGTTATTTTGCAATATTTTAGTGTGTCTATTATTAATGTAAAATGAAAATTTTCGTTTTAATAATTTACCTCAAAAAAATAAGGTAAAGTATGTTTTGTCAATTATATTCTTACCCTTCAATTATTACTACTATCACATTTTCCATAAGAATGAATTAAAAAAAAATACTACTTATTCATTTTAACGTTATTTAGGTATACCGGAAAAAACAATAAATTTTGTTGTTTATGATAAAATTCATATATTTTTCTATTGTTAAGTAGTTCAGCGGATCTCTTAAGATAAATAATTGGGGTGCTCGTGATACATATGTTATAGAATAATCAATTTGTTTTTTTTTTGTTTTTGTTGAGAGGAATCAATTTGAAATTAAATTTAAGTGTAATATATCAATGTATAAATTGATTGAGTTAGAACTCAAATTTCACCTACTGCAGGCTAATAGTCCAACCATATATGTGAATGTAGTTAGTTCAATGAATTCCTTTTGTTTATTATAAGGTTCAATGAATCTTTTCTACCGATACTTCAAGAGTCTATATCGATTATTATTTAACTATGGAAAATGTTAACGAGTATTCTTAGAGCATTATTTAAGGACTTTAAATAATAAATTTTTATGGGAAATTGTGCATTTAATGCATCGAAAATTAAAGTGTTAAACTTTTTAAAAAAATAATTTCTTAATTGAAATACCTTAAAGAGTGTCCTTAGGACACTCGTTAACAAGACCCTTAACTAATTATTCTTCTCTTTTTTTTTATTTTTATGAAAGAGGCTCCTTTAACTATTTCTTCCTTGGTTCAAATTACTTTTTCATTCTTCTTTTATTTTTTGATACTGATTACTTTTTCATTCTAGGCCTAGTAGCTACACAATCGGTACTTTTATCTTTTCAATTACTTATTTATTAGTCAAAAAAATCTTCTCAATTAATAAATTAATGTTATAAAAGTACATTCGTGTATATTCATTTTCTCGGAGATGTTACTTTTATATCCGTACTTTACAAAAATAACACATCGTTAATGTTTAAACACTCAATCTATTGTTTTGGTAGACTAAACTCCATAATCATAAGTTAAAATTATAGTGTAGTCCGTTTTCATTAGTCTATTTTAGTACTGCAAAAATCTATTAAAAGTGATGATGACCATGAAAAACCTTCTAGTGTCGTTAGAAGAATCCTCTATATCAAATTACACACACATGATAGCAAAATTGACTTCAATGATGCTCCATGTTACTCTTATTGATGTTTATTTACGAAACATTAATTTATTTGCAATTTATCTAATAGTTGAACCACGTTAAAAACAGAGAACATAGGAAGCGATCATCAGTAATAAAGGCCAAGGAGGTGAAGAGAAAACAATGAACGTCTATCACTTTCAATGGAGAGTTGAAAGCAACAGCACTTTGAAATGAATGAAAAATGAAATAAAGCTCAACCACAGAAGTAGAAAAGGGACAGACAGAGCACCAATCAACATGTCTCTGACTGTATTGTATAGCACCTACCGTTAGATCCACCTGATTTCCTTATCTCCACGTACTACATAATCACACATTTCTTATCTAAGAAATTTAATGAAAAGGACAGTCACGGCCCTTTTTTTTGTTGATAAATTTACAGCCATAGCTTCAGCTTTAGTGCATTTTTAAGTCTTGAAACAAAGATCCTTCAAAAAAAAAAAAAGTCTTGAAACAAAGATGAAGAATAAAAATGAGATTCTTCCAAAATGAGTCATTAACCTTTTCTATTTTCTAACAAAAATAATGTCTATTTAATTTCAATTTTTTTAAAGTATTACCGACAAAAATCTTCAAATATAGTTACTTGAACCAAGAAATATCAACACTAGAAAACATTCAGCTTGGTTGAATGGATGGGGGAGGAATCTTATATTGTTTAATTCTGCAAGATGAGCAACTTAGAAGAAAATAGTCAAATAAGATTTTTCACCCTAGTAATTTTTGAGGTCATGTTAAATAAAACAACTTCCAAGTCTATTATAAATAAATATTCTCCCCGTATTCTCCACATATGGAGGGAGCTAAATTTGGTTCGAGTGATTTTTGTCCCCCACTCCCCTCTATTTTCTTCCAACTAAATAGATCCTAAATCAATCAAGCCAAAAGGAAAGGGTTATGCAAATGTGTTGCAAAACATTTTTTATTTATAAGGATGTAATAAAGCCAATACCAATTACCAAGTGTACCCAAACAAGGAACCAAATAGTTCAACAGTCTACTACCATAAAATCAAGGTCCATCAAATTCCTCATAACTTAAGATGCCCAAAGGCACGGGTATCAAGTACAACAATCCAGAGAGTTTAAAGTTCAAATAACTTCAACCCAAATAAGTATTTCTCAGCCAAAGTCAAATATTACTAGAAAAAACTTTGTAGCCGCACTGACCATCATCCACTCCTTCACTAGTAACAATCAGAACTCACCTGCCAGACCAAGTCCCGATCAAAATAGGGTAAAGCATCAATGCCAAAAAAAATTAATAATGTCACAAAATGCCATCATTGAAAAAGAACTCAAGATAGAGACCTGGACAAACTCTTGCTACGGCTCCTGCTCCTACTTGGACTCCTGCTAGCACTGCGCTTTTTGGGGCTTTTATTACGCTGATAAATAAAATAATTAGTTGAGATAAGAAAGTCCAGAATACCAAAACTATACGTAACTTTCTTGGAAGTCACGATCAGACTTTATTTACTCCTCCCATGTACATCTTGCACAAAGAAACTCTAGTTTCCTTACAGCCCACATCAGAACATGTGTTGATTTTAAAACACACTAATGCAGCCATTTCAAGGCACAAGAAACAAATTAAATGTTCAATGGCAGTTAGAGAAAATTCACTCACCAGAGGCAATGGAGACCTAGACCTTGACCGTGATCTGCAAAAGATCCACAAATAACAGAGTATAAATCCACAAGTTCCCTTATCAAATTTGATCCAACAGCCTTGATGCCTCTCCAATGTCACGGTTCGCAAACCCAAGAGAGGTAAAAAAACAAATATCATAAAATATAAAACAGCCCAACAGAGAGAAAGCCAAAGAACGAAATGGTATGGGCATTAAATGCATAATAATATATGAAAAATGAATGATAAATAAACAATCCCAAGGTTAAACATTAAGACACCAGCAGACTGGAGAACAGAAATCTTCCCCTACACCGTAAAATCCAGAGAATCCAGATAGTGCACCCTATTGGCTTGGCAAATCTTGAAGCCCGCAATTGTAATGAAATTAGCCCTAGTGCTCATTGGTGGAGATTTCCAAATCCTAATTTCCTTTAAACACAAGAAATCCAGCTCTAAATGGCAATCCTTGATCTCTTTGTTTCCCAATCTAGCACCCACGGACATTTACATGCTAAAAGTATTAGAACAAATGTACTATGAGGGTATCCAAAGTCGCCCATCTGAAAAATACCATACCTCCACAACAAATTGAGTTGTAGGCAATTGAACCAAATCCCACCAAGTCCCTAATTTCCAATTTCCAGTATGCCGCAAGTTTCCAATCTAAGAAAAAACAAAGGAATTTTCACAAAAACAAAAGGAAACTGAAAGAAAACATTCCAACAAGGAGGCATGTTTCTCCAGGTACCGGACGAACAATGCATGTATGAAAAAAAAAAATGATATGGGAGGGGAAGTGAAGAGAGCAATAGTTCGTGTTGAAGAAAAAAATATTAAAAGAGGTTTCATAGAGAAAAAATGACAAATAACTTACAAACTACTTGCTCTGACTTTTCACTTTTAATAAAAGAAGGGTGTTTAACAAAACAGGTTTACTAGGATGCTTATCAACATGAAACCACAGATGGCAAAAACAACTTTTTTTATATAGGCAAACGTTAGTATGTTAATTGTTATGTTAGCATTATTTTCTCCTTCGTCAGGGTTTTAACCTTGGTCCTTTAACTCCTCAACGCCTTTAACCCGTTAAATAGGACAAAGACAATTGACCTCACCAGGACAAAACAATAGAAACTAAGTTGTTTATACTAAAACTTTGCCAAGACAAGATATGCATGAATTCAATTGTATCATGAATCGACGAAACTCCAATTCCTTTTATTCTGTTCATTATCAACACCCATAATTAAAGAATGTTCCCCCATGCAACCTATAAATGTGCCTCCTCTGGGAGAACACTTTCCCCCCTGCACGTAAGAGGCTAAGAAGCACCAGATAAATAATTAAAATGCTTGAGTTGGGAATCAAACCCAAACAACAAATAAAATCTACTTCAAAAGATTAGCCATCAGAAACACAGTAACAGATGTCTACACATTTAAACAATTAACATTTCATACCCTGATAAAGAACGGGATCTAGATCTGGAGCGAGAGCGAGAAACTGATTTTGCTGGAGATTTAGCTGGTGACCGTTGTGAGGATTTACCCTTAGGAGATTTGCTGTTTGACAGAGAAAAGTCTCATTTAGAACAGAAAAAAAAAATGGAATCTTTATAGAAGGAATGCCTAAGAATCTAAGACACGTGATGGAAATACCTTCTGCTATGGCCTGGACTGTAGCTACGGCTATGGCTGCGGCTGCGACTACGACTGCGGCTATAGCTTCTTCCTCTAGAATGAGAAGGCCCACGACCAGGACTTCTAGAGTCCCGCCTCGAATCATATTCCCTCACCTACATGGGCAAACAGAGGGAGAGAAAAAATTTAGTAGCATTATGCATTATTAAAGAAATAAAAGTTTTAACGATCAAATTCAGGTCATACACGAACGTAAGACTTGGAAAAAGCATTCCGGAACTCAGAGTCATCAAGCTTTTTGATCTGCAGCAAAAAACGTAAAATCACAACATCAAAAACAATCTAGTTATTTATAAAAGGTGACACAAAGCAAAGCTTGTGAAAAGATATCCATGATATCCTTCGAAATGAATTGGCTTACAGCATATTTCATATCATCGTAGTTTGTGTAATCCACAATCCCAGTAGTACCTGCAAATCAATCAGAATACATTGAAGAGTGCTGAGAGTCATAAGTCATAACAAAAAAATATCTCACTCCTCTGACAGGCTAAGATGCCACCATAATATAGAGGGAGAACTAAGATGATAGATGCCAGAAGGGGGGAATAAATAAACACCAACATTTAAACTTCTTAATTACTAATACATAAAATATAAAGGGTACAGCTAAAACTAAAAAGGTCATCTGAATGTCCCATACCCCTTCCATCATGAAAAACTTGGGAAAAGCAAACATCCCCGGCTTTTCGCATGTGATCCTACATTTAAGAAACCATTATTGAGTCAGTATTGATGCGCTTGCGAATAACTTATCTGACAAAATGGTAAAGAAAACTATATCTCACCTTAAGATCCTGCCAGGATGCAGAAGAGGGCAGTCCATTGACTATAACTGCAAAAGAGGTCCAAACAATTTCAGAAGCATACCAAAAACATCCTCAAATAAAACATAATAAATGTTCAAAAAAACCTACACACCACGATATTCAGAGCGCCTGGATACCCCGCGTCCACCTCGGCCATTGCTGTGACTGCTGTATCGATCTCTTGAAGATGAATTGCCACGACCACCATGTGCAGCCTCCACCTATAGACATACAAATTTAAACAATATTAAGAATTAAGGCTACCACGTTGCCACTCTTCTGGTATAAGTAATTATGTTATAACATTATTAAATCGAGTATCTGTAAACATAACCAACCCGTAATCGGTGCCCATCAAAATCATAACCATCACGACCGCGAATTGCATCCTCGGCATCTTGAACATCTTCAAACTGCAAAAATAAGACCTCTATTAGGATTTTTTATTTTATTTTAAAAAAAGCAAAAAAGGGAAATTTACATAAGCCTGTGTAAATTCCAACTCACCTCAACAAATGCGTAGCCGGGGGGCCTTGGCGGAACCTTTAGGTCAATGTGAGTTATGTGTCCATACTACAAAAGTGAAATAGATAAGATAGGTAAACAACAAATATAAGAACCGAAAATTCCAAAAAAACATTAATCACACAGTAAATCACTCCCATCAGAGAACAACTTTATGATCTACACTGTCCCAAAAAAGACCAAGAAAAGGTTCAAGTGTTCCTTAGTGAAATTATAATCCATGAAAAAAACTACCTTAATTTAAATCCACTTTAACTAGTGAAATCAACACATAGTCAATAAAATTAAGCCAATGTGTATAAATCATAGCAAGCTTTTGGCTTTCGAGGTAACATTAATTTGAGCAAATCACTAAAAATTTGAAAACCAAAACCCTAACTAGTGAGATAAGCTGAAATTCCAGATCAAAATAAAAAAGCAGAAATGAATGAGCAACGAACCTTCATAAACAAATCTTCAACTTCTCTTTCACGGATATCGCCAGGTAGATTTCCAACATACACGGTTCTGCTCGAATGTCTACTCATTCTTCTCTTCTGCAACAAATTAAATAATCCAGAAGTTGCAATTAATTAAAAATATAAATTTTTCATCCAATTGCGTAAACTGAAGAACCGTGAAGCGAAATTCAGCGATGAAATTGAATTATTCGTAGATCAAGAAATTCGCAGGGGAATTAATAACATTGAAAAAAAACGAAATTGAAGAGATGATTAACGGAATTGAAACCCTAATAGCGAGTTACCTTTGATTTGAGGGGGAAATTCAGATCGGTGGTGTTGCCGCGAGAGCTTCGAAGGTTATTAGGGTTTTAATTTTGGGGGGAGAAGAAGAGGATATTTATTTATTTATTTATTTTTCTGATTATATATTGATTTTAGATTTAGATTGAGATTGTGCGCGTCGCACGTGACTCGTTGCATAGAATAGGTGTGTACTTTGCCTAGTACACTGTTGTTTGAGTGAGTTTTACGTAGACATCATCATTTTGAATAGAAAAATGTTACATAAACACCCTTTATTCATACATCCCATTGTACACCTCATATATTAGGGATATTTTGGTAAGTTCATCTCACAACCACACTTTATCATCTATTTATGTGGGATCCAGATTGCCACGTGTCAGAATTTTATGTGGGTGTAAAGGGTGTATTGCCACATGGTGTGGTACATGTATCACCACTCTTTTGAATACTACTACAAGTCTACTACCTTGAATTTTAAGATAATATTGAATTTTATTTTATGATAACCTACATTGAATTTTTTTTTCTTCTTTCTACCATACCCTTGTTTCAAAAAATAATATTGATCTCACAACCTCACTATAGATAATATTCATAAGTTAGCCGATTTTATCATTTACAATCTTCGCTCCCAAGCTTTTTACATAATTTTTTCTTTACCTTTTTTAGACATTTTTCATCTCACTCCATATTTTTTGTAAATGAAGTTGTTATGCGTAAGAGACAACCTTGTGTATTGATCATCCATAGAACTTGTTTGTAAGGAAGTAGTGGACGAAATCTTCACATTTTAATTTATCAAACTTCAAGATGTAAGTTTTATCAGACGACAAACAAACAATGAAGATCATTTATTAGCAAGAGCATCATTTTTTTTGAAGAAATCAAACGAATGCACCAAAATTGACACACACAAAAATTAACAAGAGCATCATTGTTACATGTTAGGTCTTAACGTCGTGACATGATGACAATATGTCATATTATATTCAAATCAATATTACAAATGAAATAAGTTAATTTGGTTTATGTAATTGTTTAATAGTTTGAATGAAATGGGTTAATTAAGTTTTTGTAAAGAAAAAAGTATGAACCAGAGCACATTGCATAATGGGGACATTTTTATTTTCTATTTTTTTTCTTTTTTTTGGGTAGATTTTTTTTTTCTTTATTTCTTATTGGCGTTTATTTATTTTATTTTTATAAACCTATTTTATATTATTTTCATTTTTTATGTATACAATGTTTTAGTTTTTTATTTCTAAGTTGCGTTATCTATTTTATATTATTTTTATAAACAAAAAATGATTGTTTATGCACAATCCCATCGTGCACCGAATAGATCATTCTGGCCAACCGAATTCGACCATTGGATGGCACGATTATAACATTTTAATTGGTCCAATATTCGCGAAGGAAGAAAAAACCAACTCAAAAATATATTGATTAGTTTAAAACCACATGCAATCTTTGAAGATTAACATGTGCATTAAGCAAAAACTAGTTTTCGGTTTCAATTATAAACAAAAACATATATAAACTTATACTAGATATTATTTATTAATTTCTTAAAAAAGCATATGCATTCTCAAATTTTTCTCATAAAACTCCACTCCACGAGAATTTAAGTCATTAAAAAATGAAGTCTCTATTAAAACCATTAAATATGAATACTTTTGCTTATATATAAAAATTAAAGGAGTAACTATCCAGAATTCCTAGCTCAACTGGCAAAATGTCAAAATTGTTAGGCCGGATGTCATGACCGGAATTCGAACCCCAATACCTCCACTTGTGTGTGTGAGTTTATAATAGCTTTGTCATTTCGTCTATCTACCAAAAAAATAAATTAAAAGAGTAACAAAAACAGGGATACTGTGATAGTCCTCCACTATCCAGTGCCTGATATTTACGTGCTTCATTGCTCGGTGACGGAATGGAGACAGCTTCATCTACTGTTTGCTTTCCTCTCTTTTTGTCTTTCTAAACAAAAAAGAATAGTATGCAATTTTTCAACTATGGATAAATCATAAATGAAAATATGCATTAGGCAATACATTTTTTCAGAAAAATATTGACAATAATAGGTTGAATGATCGAATCTTCAGAGCACAATTACCTACTAAAAAAAAAGGCAATCCAATACGATACTTGAATTATATATAATAAACTTGCATATGCACATTCGCTTTGGCCAGTGACATGCATGAGAGTAGCATGAATCTCATGCCAATAATGTAGGCAGAGTAACAAATACCACACCGAAACTCACATACAAAGGGGAGATCCTAAATTTGAACACAAAAAAAGTCCCGCCTAACAATCTCATAATTGTTAGTTGAGTTATGTCTCTTCTTACAGACACTTTTAATTTTTTTTACAGTAAATTAGGCAATTTTTTTAGAATTTTTGATAATCTGCCGGGGCACTTCACTGTACACATAAAAAAGCAAAATACATTTTTACCCAATAAAGTAAGTGTTTAAAAAGAAAGATTTAATAAGAAAAAAAGTTGAAGGCTCGTGTTCACAGAAATCCAAAATTTACTGCATAATTACACTATATCTCACCATTTTATCTGATGATTCTTTTTTATTTTGAGGATTTCAATCCTTTATCCTCAAGCATGTCAGAGCAAAAGAAAATAACCAAATTAACTCAGCATAGTTCAGTGTCTAATTGCAGTCGCAAGTTGACCTCTGAATTATTGCACAGGGAAAAGAAGCCTGCCCGCCGAAGGGCTCACACAAAACGCAGAAATAGCGATCCAAGCGGAATTACAAACAATTTATTAAAATAATTGTTCAGAAGCTTAAATTGACAATTAATTACTAATGCTAATGATGTTCAGCAACTTTCCCGTCATCTTGACCTTTCCTGGCAGCAGCTCTTAGTTTGCGTTGTTCCTCCTTGTAAATCCGGTTTCTTCGTTGGAACTGCATTAAGCAACAAATTACCATTAGTCATTTATAATGGGTAGTTTTAGTATATATGACATTCTCTACTGCTTTTAAGGCCTGAACTAAAGTACCAGAATAAACTTTTCTCACCAAAGTAAACTTCATGGATAAAATATTATAGGAAGGGTTTCTGGGTAACCTAAAGCTCTTTATGCAACAAAGTTAAATACTCCAGTCATTTTCAATACTTCCCACGTAGGTTTTAGTTTCCCCAACAAGCAGGTAACTTTCAACCTCTTACTTGCCCCTACCAAAAGCATTCCTTCCTACTACATGGCTCTTGAGGTGAAAGGAAAACTATAAGAGTTCTTTTAAAAACAAAAAAATAAGCAGCTTAAGAGTATACGATAAAATTATCTACAGTTTGCTCCCAGAGCAATATAAGTTGATAACTTAATTAGAGGAAGAAAAAAAGGAATTGCCTAGAATGTACCCAAAGTACTTGATTATAAGATCAGTGTGACAAAGCTCTCAAAAAAAAAAATATCAGTGTGACAAAATAAGCTAAAAAACCTTTAACCAGATAAACGTAACAAGAAAAAAACAACTTCCATATGACTGTTGTCAATTTCCATAACTCAATTTTTGTCAACAAAATAGCCATTATGTCTGTGATGTGCGGTTGATTGAAAAGGATGATAATATACTCATTTCAGCAGATGTTGGATGCAATAGAGTAGACTAGCTATTTGGAGTCAAACAACCCACATGAAAAATCAGCATGACAAAATAAGCTAAAAGGATGATTATAAGATCAGCATGACAAAATAAGCTTAAAGACCTTTAACCAGATAAACGTAACAAGAAAAAAACAACTTCCACATGAAAAATTCTAACCTCATAATCAAACAGCACTATATAAAACAATATCAAATGCCAGAAATTAACCACCATATTATTGTCAGCCACAGGACTTTACATCCTTAAACCGTGTCATGACCGTAAGTTATTGGAGAATCATACAAGACCTATGAATAATTGCAAGTCGTTCAATTGTGCCAAATATCAAGCGAGTAAAAACCGATGTCCCATTATGCATGGGTAATTAATTATAATCATTGTATAAGCTACAAAATGAAATATAAATAAAAATATGTTTTGAAAGCAAGAGAAGACATGAACTCAAGAAGCTTAAAAAAATCTATAGTTAATTTAAGGTCCCATTGTAATTCCAAGTTCACTGTAACCCGAAGCCTAATTCTGTCGACCACTCAGTCATGCTCTCTTAAGCCAAATAAAGGTTGATGTAGATTGGAATGAAAAGAAGAAAATAAGAAATGAGAGTCCAACTACAGGATGTTAAGTCTGTTAGCATGTGTTACTTGGTTAGGCAGTTGGTTGGTTAATACTGATTGCTATTATCTAACAAGCTCTATAAATACACCACCATCATCATGTATCGATTTTTCTGATTGAGAATTTCCTATCTCTTCCAAGCTCTCGAGCTTGCTTGTTCATTTTACCACCTCATCCCCTGTTTACTTACTAACAAGTGCCTAGAAATCAGCACAATCCCTGTATTGTTTTCATTGGTTGACTAATAGACTGAAATTGAATGCAGGTTAAACTATAATTGCTACAGGGAGGAGACATAAGATTTAACGTAAAGTAAAATAATTAAAGTTTTCAAATACACCTTTACTCTTATTTGATTAACCGAAAATACGAGGGGAGATGCTGAGAGGATAGAAATGAGATGCATATAAAATTTTCTCCCATTGTGTTGTGGAGAAAAAACAAAGATGAAAAAAAAAATGATATGGGACTCATGGAAAAGTTTCCTCCCCTCAAATTGAGAGAAAACAAATAGCTTGAGAAGAAGGTACCCTCTTTACAATTATACCTTTCTAATTATTTCTCATCTATGATACAGCCTACACTAGATTTTTCTCATATCAAGGTAAAAAAGAACTTCAAATCAATTATTCATTTACATTTTTTTTTTTTTCACTTTTACATCCAACAAAACAACAGGAGAGAACATATGTACTTTTTTTCATTTTCTATCCATCTAAACAATATACAAAATTTGTTCATTTTCTCTTAATTTTGTTTTGTTCATTTTCTTTCTCCTCATTATCTTCCCACAGTAAGACAAAATAAGGTTTCGGTCTTTGGGAATACAGAAATGTCATTCCTGAACATTAATCATTGTTCCGGACCGAACTTTGGCCCGATACATTGCATCCCATAACCCATAATCCACATCGAGTCAGAGGCAACATGGAACTTTCTGTGCGCCTCACCACAGACAAACGATCTCCAACTAAACTAACTTGAGGTTCATGTGACTAATGCAGTGAATCCATCATTAATTATAGCAAATAACAATAATAATTAAAGGATTTGTAAAGGAAGCGATTAGAATAACTAGAAATTAGGGTTTTGAAAAGTGAAATCAAGCAGATTTGAAATTAATGAATGAATTGTAAAAAAAAAAAAAAAAAAAAAAAGGTAAAAGTAAAAGAAAGAAAAAGGGATTGAAGGTACCTCTTTGGAATGGTGAAGACATTCGAAGTAATCTTCACGGAGGAGAACACAATCTTTGGGCTCTCTACAAGTAGACATGCACTCGCTGAAATCGATCCAGAAATCGTAGCAACGACCTTTGTTACCAGTGATTCCCCAACCTGACGCCATTTCTTCACCTTCACCTTATTCTAATTTCTTTCGCTCAACTCGATCTCACCGATTTTTTGCTTCCAACTAACAACAACTTCTGAATCATCTCAACCTTCGTCTTCTTACAAAGCCAAATTACCAAACTGCCACCACTCTTTTCATTTTTGCAAATATACCTCTCGTTTTTTAGGTTAATACCAATACACCTCAAAAAATATTCTATTTATCATGTTGTCTTTTTGAAAGATTTATCATGTTGTTTCGGAATAGTATTTTCCTTAAACATAATTTAGTCAAAATAAAAATCTTTAATACAACTTAATATTCAAAATAAATTAGATTAATTTTGTTTCAAAATTATTTGAAAATTTATATTTTTAGTGCATACCATCTTAACACTCAAAAAGAAAATGCGGTGAAAAAGTTGTACTATACTTTTTCTTTTTCGATATTAAAGAACATAAGACATTATAGAGGTTTTTTTTTTCCTTCAGTTTTTTATGAACAAAAAAATATTATAGAGGGTATTATATGTTTTGTACTTCAATATATCAAATATTCATATAACATTTTATCATTCTAGTTGCACTTACATGATAAAATCATATTATATCACTTGCTGCCTCTATATCAAAATTATTATTTTTCAAGCAAAATTACGTTGGCATATTTTAGGCTCTTTTTTTCAAAGGCTTAAATGCTCTTTTAGTCTCTTAAGTATATTTAATTGATATCGTTTTGGTCCCTTAACTAAAAAAAAATTGTTTGAGTACTCAGAACCAATGAGGTGACATGTGTCACTTTGTCATTGGCTTTGTGATTTTTTTTAAAAAAATATTATTTTTTTTTATAAAAAAAAAAAAAAAAAAAAAAAAAAAAAAAAACTCAGAGCCAATGACAGGGTGAAATGTGTCCAGGAGTTAACCTTTTTTTTAAACCCTAACGGAAATCTAACATAAGGGACCAAAACGAGACTAAAAAAAACTTAAATACTCAAACAATTTTTTTTAGTTAAGGGACCAAAGCGATACCAATTAAATACTTAAAGGACCAAAAGAGCATTTAAACCTTTTTCAAATTAGTCATTTAAATATTTTCAGCTTAATTACCTTTTTGGTCCTCTAACTATTTAATTGGTATCGGATTGGTCCTCTAACTAAAAAATGATTTATTTCGGTCCTCTAAGTTTCTCACCGTTACTACATTTAGTCCTTTCTGCTGGTTTTATTCAAATAAACGTTAGGGTTTGTGATATGTGGGTACCTGACCTCCTATTTCACACATACATATGAACCATAACAGTTACCAATAATATCAGTCACTATTTAATCATAATACCTTAACAAGGCATAGGACCAAAATGATACTAATAAATAAAGTTAGAGGACCCACATAACAGAAACTCTAACGTTTATTTGAATAAAACTAACAGAAAGGACTAAATGTAGTAACGGTGAGAAACTTAGAGGACCGAAATAAATCAATTTTTAGTTAGAGGACCAATTTGATACCAATTAAATAGTTAGAGGACCAAAAATGTAATTTAGCCGAAAATATTTAAATGACTGATTTGAAAAGGGTTTAAATGCTCTTTTGGTCCTTTAAGTATTTAATTGGTATCGCTTTGGTCCCTTAACTAAAAAAAAGATTGTTTGAGTATTTAAGTTTTTTTTAGTCTCGTTTATCTTTTAAATAATGTTTGCCATCATTTAAGTTTAGCAAATAGTCACTTTGGTCCCTGACTCTGCACCTCGCTGTCACATAGGTCCCTGACTCATGATTAAATACAAATAAGTCTCTGACTCTGCACTTCCGTTATCACTAGTCCTTGACGTTAAAAAAATCTGTTAAGTGATGATGTGGCGCATATGAGGTGTCACAGGGACCAACGTGAAAGTAGAAAATGGTCACTTTGGTCCCTGAACCAAAAATCAATATTCCCAAATTGAATATCAAATTCCTAAATCCTTAAATCTCAAATCCCTAAATTTCAACTAATTCTCTCATTTGTTCAAGATTAATCTTCCAACAAACACAACTTATTGTTAGGTCCTTGACTGTGCATACTTACTATCAGTTAGGTCCCTGACGATGAATTAGCAAATCCATTAGCATCTATTACTCTTGATTATTGTTATATTCACATGATAATTCATATCTCTACCTCGCAGGTTTGGGCATACAATAATCAAGAGCTTAAGATATATTCAAATGATAATTCATTTCTATTGAATTTCTTTTAACATAATTTCTAACTCAAAATTTGTTCTACTTAGTAGGTACTAGTGCTACATCTAACATAAGTTGTTTATGTTCCAAGTTTATTATCAAATTTCTCACTTTAATTTTTTCTTTCATGAGAAGCTAAAACAACTAAAGCATAAGTTCTTTCATGTAACTTAATAGCATGAATATGATATTTGATACTATTGAATCAACACCTTCTTGTACAAATGTGTATTTTAGTAAGTGAATTTATGCGTTAGTTATTCAAATCTCTCCATCAAAAATTGGATATTGTTGTTGAAAGACACATCAAAAATTAAGCTATGACTTTAAAATACTTACAGGGATTATAATTAAACACATCGTTCATAATTCATTGCTCTATATATGTAATCTTGATGTCATTATATACTAAAGGGAGAAAGAGGTAACCGAACCACAACACTGTGACACTACTATAAAACTTCAAACCTTAGCCCAACATATCATTGCCTCAAGATCAGCTTTCAAGCCAAAAAGGTCCCTAATAGCCAAGGACTTTAGTGAAATTTCGTGTTTACATTCAAGGACCTAACTGATAGTAAGTATGCACAGTAAGGACCTAATAGTAGGTTGGTGTTTAATGAAATAATGATTTTGAACAAAAGAGATAATTAGATGACATTTAAGAATTTAAGATTTAGGGATTTGATATTCAATTTGGGGATATTGATTTTTGGTTCATGGACCAAAGTGACTATTTTCTACTTTCACTTTGGTCCATGTGACATCTCATATGTGCCACATCATCACTTAACATATTTTTTAATGTCAGGGACTAAAGTGATAATGGAAGTGCAGAGTCAGGGACTTATTTATATTTAATCATGAGTCAGGGACCTATGTAACAGCGAGCTGCAGAATCAGGAACTAAAGTGACTATTTGCTCATTTAATTTTCAGTATGTTCTTAAATTATTATCAGAGTACTAAGATCTGATTCGAGCAGCTTGACAAAGCTCGTTGTCCTAGTTACTTTGCAAGTGGAGGAGCTTAATGATAATGATGATGTGGAAAAACATTGACTTTCAAGTTTTTAGAGGTTGCATACGTGTCTTGATAGATTTAGAGAGTATAAAAAAGGGTCATGCTAACGTGTGCTTTAAGGACACAAGCTAATATACTAAAAAATGAATTAAACAATAAATACACAAGTTAAAAAGATAAAATTTAAAAATTTTAAAATTAAGAATACACAATTTTCAAGATTTTCTTTCTATTTTAGGTTTTTGTTTCTTGTACCATGAGGACACAAATTAGCATTTTCCATAAAAAAAAAAATATAGACTGTTTTATAGAGTTTGATGATAATCTTTAGGGTCTGTTTGATGCGCAGGATAAGCAGACAGGATACGATTAAACTATCCTATCGTGCTAAAATCCAGTGTTTGTTGCACCAATAGAAAAGGATAATTTAAACTCATTATTTATCCTATCCTATCTACTCTTTGTTATTTTAATGAGTAAATAGTCAATTTCCCCCATGAAATTGTAAGTTTCATCAATTACCCCCTTGAAATTAACAAAACTATAATTACCCCCTTGAAATTTCACAACGTTAGTCAATTTACCCCCTCCGTCAAATTTTTCTGTTAGTGAACATGACGTTTTGCAAATACCCCCTGAAGTTTTGCACTTATGTGCAAAATGCCCCCCAAACTTAAAAATTTATATTATTTTTTTCTTAAAAACAAACAATTATTAGTTAAATATTAAAATTAACTATTAATTTTGGAATTTGGGAAAACTACATGCATATATACATCAAAATAGGCTCCAAAATGGGGGAAATATGTATTTTTTAAAGTGACAATAATGGGATGATTTGTGGATTAATATTGGGGGTTGTGTAGTTTAAATGGTTTGATCAAATTGTTGAAGGAGTTAAAAGACTAAGATGGTGAAGGAGAAAATATAAATTTAAATCTGATTATTAATTGGTTTATAAACCTCTAAAAATAATAATTTGTCTATTAGAAATAACCATTATTGTCACTTTAAAAATACACATTTTTCTCTATTTTGATGTATATATCTATGTAGTTTTTCCAAACTCCAAAATTAATAGTTAGCTTTAATATTTAACTATTAATTATTTGTTTTTAAGAAAAAAATAATATAAATTTTTAAGTTTGGGGGGCATTTTGCACATAAGTGCAAAATTTCAAGGGGTATTTGCAAAACGTCATGTTCACTAACAGAAAAATTTGACGGAGATGATAAATTGACTAACGTTGTGAAATTTCAAAAGGGTAATTAAAGTTTTGTTAATTTCAGGGGTAATTGATGAAACTTAGTTTTTGGTGGGTTATGGACCTGATTGGATTACTCACCTAACACACACGTATCTTCTTTGCTTCTCTCTCCATACGGTTTCTCCTCTCCAACTTGCTCTCTCCCACCGTGTCTTCCTTCTTCATCTCTTCTGTTAGCCTTCCTTCTTCCTGTAAGCCTTCCTTCTTCCTCTCTCACATATTCCATATCTCACCCTATTTCCAATATTAGTTTAGTAATTTCTTTGTTCGAGTTCTTAGTTTTTTCGTTCCAATTATTCCAGATCTTGACCCTTTTGAGAATCAAACCTTTTTCGTTCCAATTTTTTCCAGATCTTGATACTTTTGCGAATCAAAACCCTTTTCCTTCAAATTTTGTTGTTCCCACTGTTTGTTTGAGTTTTGGGTTATGGAATCTTCAAAACTCACAACATTTACTATATTTTTTGGAAATACGGTGCTAAGATTTGGAAATACAGCTCTACCCACTTTTTGTTTTTTTTTCGTTCAAACTAATATTGGAAATTGCTAAACTAAGATTGGAAATACTGCTAAACTTACTGGTTGAGGTCATTGACTGCTTGGTTGAAGAGAAACATATGGCAAGACAGTATGCAGCGATGAAGACGTTTGCGTTTGTTTTGCATTTTTTTTTTTGTCGAACCTCTAAATAATGGAATCTTTCATATTTCATATCATGTGAGCACCCAAACACGTGATAGGACCTATCCTATCACTATCATATCCTATTATAGGCTCTTATTTCTTGCTGCAAGGACCAAAGTCCCTAATGATAAGATGTTTTCAATTGCATTGGTTGTTGATGAAGGTATAATGAGGAATAACAATGCAAACAGAATGTATCATAAATAACCAAGTTGCTTGAGTTTTGTGGCAAAGAGCTCATTCCAAGGACGTATCTAGGGAATATCGAGTTCGATTTCCAGGAAAAATAACGTTTGGTCAGTGCGCATGCCTCTACGCACGAGTCAGATAAATCGTCCACATTTAATGGTGGATCAGAAACCAGTGCAAAAGCAAAAAAGAATGTATCATAAATGATCATTTTGAGAAAAATAAACTTAAAAAACCAATCCAAAACAAATGTCAAATTTAAAAAATTTGAAGACATGATTTACGTTGTGTTTGGATCGGCACAATTAGAATCCTCCAAACGTACAAAATCGAAACTCTCATGTAATCATGTTTCGAGCTTTTGTGTTTCACGGTAAAAATGACATTGATTCTATTACACACGTGAATTTAGGGTTGCAAATTGTCAAACCAAACCCACATTTAATCTGATGATTTTGTATGAGCACCAAACAATAATATTATGATAACTTTTGGCTTGTTAAAAATAAAATAAAATTACAATCCTTAAATAATAAAATATTGGGCTTAGATTATCGAAATTTTATAGTAGTAAGTTAGAGTCCGTTAGATTTTATTATATATTCTCTTATAACATTTAGTAATGCAATGCTATTGTTATTTTATGAAACCCTCTGTTTTGCATTGGTATTGTTAACATGGTATCAAGAATTTGGGAATAGTGATTGTAGTTTTTATTTTCGGTGTTGAATTTGTGGATTTTGGTTGTTTCCTGCGTTTATTGTTTGCGTTTTGGATTTGGGTTGATGAAAGCATTAATCGTTGGCTGAAGCTATCTCTCCAATCGGTTTGGTTCCAAGTCAGATTCATTAAAAAGAAAATGTTTGGTATCTGCATCAGTTAAATTGGTTGAAAGATCATATGTGCATAGCAATATGTTATTCAACTTGAGGTATTCTTTCTATTAGTCAAATAAATTTTAAATATTGGGCACGGTTGGTGGGAAATATGTGATTATGGTATCCAATCCACAATAAATCTCATACGTTTGGTTCGTTGTGGAAAAAGTGAATTTGATTCAGTATGGCTTGTTTTGTTTGGTTTTTGGTTCGTATTAGTTTCTCTTTTGGTTGTTTGTCTCTCCTTTTTTTTTTTTGTTTGAGTTTTATGTTTGGGTCGGTCTCATTTCTTTTGGTTTATTTATTTGAGTCTAATCCTCTGTTTGTGAGTTTCTTTATTCTTTTAGAGTATGTGTGTTTCTTTGTGTTTGTGTTTGGTTCATTGAGTTGTCTTGATTTAGTTTTGTTTCAGCTTGTCTTGGTTGCTTTGGTTCAATTTGTTTTGGTTCGTTTGGTTTTGTTTGTTTTGGTTTTTCAAGTTGTCTTGATTTAGTTTTGTTTGGTTCAATTTGTTTGGTTGTTGGGTGAGTCAAAATAGTGCTCACAATTAGTTTGTTCGTTTGTTTGGTGGGTCAGCACTCATAATTTGCTTGTTTGGTGAGTCGAGTTCTCACATTTTGGTTGTTTGGTGAGCGTGTGCTCACAATTTGGTTTCTTCTCCCCTTTTGATTCTTCAATTTGGTGGTTTGGTGAGTCGAGTTCTCACACTTTGGTTGTTTGGTGAGCGTGTGCTCACAATTTGGTTTCTTCTCCCCTTTTGATTCTTCAATTTGGTTGTTTGGTGAGTAGAGTTCTCACATTTGGTTGTCTGGTGAGTAGTGTGCTCACAATTTGGTTTCTTCTCCCCCTTTTGATTCTTCAATTTGGTTTTTGATTCTTCTGATTGATTGCACTTCTCTCCCCTTTGACTCTTCTGATTGATTGCACTTCTCCCCTATTGATTTCATTGCACTTCTCCCCCTTTTGATTCTTTTGATTGATTGCACTTATCCCCTTATGGATTCTTCTGATTGAGAGCATTGCACTTCTCTCTATTGGTTTTTATGTGTGGCTAGTTATCTCTATTGATTCTTTTGTTTGGATGGTTCTC
The DNA here is from genome assembly GCF_003473485.1 of Medicago truncatula. Lineage (NCBI taxonomy): Eukaryota > Viridiplantae > Streptophyta > Magnoliopsida > Fabales > Fabaceae > Medicago > Medicago truncatula. The sequence continues at coordinate 51,355,606 of NC_053048.1, forward strand.
TATTTGACTGTTTGGTGGTAGTGGTTCTTGCTGCTGCTCTCTCTACAAAGATAACTCACTTTGGTTGCTGCTCTTCATTGGTTCTGCTAACAGCTGATTTGGTTTATTTTTCTAGATTAATTTGTAATAGGCTTAAAGCTTAGTAAGCCTCAACTTGAGGGGTGGTGTTTGAACTTTATATTACTTAGTATATTTTTCGTATTTTGTTTGACAAACTCACAATGCTTCTCGTTGACTCATTGTGAGTTTGAGGGTAGATGTTAAATAATAAAATATTGGATTTAAGTTATTGGACCTTTATATTAGTAAGTTAAAGTCTTTTAAATTTTATTATATATTCTGTTATAACATTTAGTAATGCAATGCTATTATTTTATGAAACCTTGACCGTTTTTCTTGTTTCTATTCTCTCTATGTTTTGTATATTGTCAACAACGATTACCCAACCGTGTGGCTTATAAACTTGTAATGAGACAAATGTTCTCCATTCACAAAAAAATTGCAAAAGAAGTGTAAACTATCTACAAAACAGAATATACCTATACCAAAATTACATATAAGGAAACAAAAAGAGTAATATAGTTGTATTTTATTCCTTACGGCTAAAATAAACAAAATTTAAAAACGTTTTATAAACTTGCAAAAAAAAAAAGTTTTATAAAATAAAAGAGATCAATCATATGATTTTGTGTATAAATTGATGAAGTCTTAGATAGATCAATGTGGTTGGAAGGAGAAAATTCATCCTATTGACCGTGTAATTGTTTTTTGGGTACAATAAAAATTGTATAAAATAGAGTATAGGTTGGTAAAATATACGAGTGACATAAACCACTTACATAAATGATAGATGTACAATCATTTTGTGATAATTTTTTTTTTATACTCATATTATCCTTTTATTTTTCTCTCTATTGTTTTGGTAATTTCCGTGACAATACCTCATTTTGTTTGTAAATTTATTATTGTCACATAAATGGTTGTTCAAATAACACATCAACCACTTATAATGGAAAATTCTTAAAAATGGTTTGCCTACCAATGACTTTAGATTAACCAAAGGTTTTGCATCTTGTAGCTCGTGGCCTCTATGTAAAGCGTTACCCGAAACAGCGTTACATGCTCTTAAGGATGACCAAAAGGTTGTATGGTTTTTAAGTTGTTTGTCGTGAATTTATTTAGCAAGCATATTAAACTGTTGTCAAATAATATTTATAAAATTCGAAACCATGGAGACTGTGAAATCTCTACTCAAGAATGACAATTGTATTTAGGATGTTAAATTGGGGAGATGCAGGGGCCATAAATTTGGTTTGCAAATTGATTAAAGTTGTGATAAAATCTTAAAAGAAATGTGATTATGTCATTTTAGAATCCTTTCTTCTTCGCTATTTGGTAACCATGTTTAAAAACCTTGTTTATGCTAAAGATTTTACTTAGAAAGTTTTACCTATTTACAAAAAGACTAATCGACATATATATTTTTTAAAAAAAGTTATTACGCTAATGAAATTTTGTAGAACATGAACATCGATATTTTTTACTTTATAAGTATATATTGTTTGTATATCTAATATAATTTTGTAGTGTCTATACATCCATTTTGAATGGATTAATAAACATATATCGTATAAATTTTTTTAAAAAGTTATTACGCCAATGAAATTTTGTAGAACATGAACATCAATATTTTTTTTTTTACATTATAAGTATATATTGTTTGTATATCTAATAAAATTTTGTAGTGTCTATACATCCATTTTGAATGGACTAATAAACATATGTCGTATAAATTTGACCTATTGCCTCTCTTCTTTTACTCGTTGGAATTTGAATAAGAGAGTAATATCAGTAGTTTTCTAACTCATTGGAAATCGCAAATATCGAAAAAAATTTGTAAAACAAATAAATAAATTGTGGTATTGGAAATTTGAACGAACTAAAAATTTATTAATATAATGGAGCTATGTAATTACATATATATGTATGGCGGACCTAGTAGGCTTTTGGATAAGACATAGCCTTACCTATTTAATTTATCGTGCTTTTTGAAAAGTTTGAGCCTAATCTATTTATTAAACGAGTTAGATCAGATCGATATTTAAGTAGGTCGGGTCATAAGCTTCTGACGAACGACTTGACCTATGTCCGTCCTTGTTTGCAAGCATGTTTTGGTTTTTTTCCTGTAATTTTGTTTTTGCTTTAGTCTTTGTAAATACTCCCTCCGTCCCATAATAAGACCCATTTGTAAAAAATATTTGTCCCAAAATAATTGACATATTTCACTTTTCAATATGACCGTACTTGATCAGAAGGTGACTACCGAAGCGGTATTTGATAATGGTTGTACGTGGTTGCAAAGACTGGAACGACGGGGGTGTGTACCTGCAGACACTCTGACTCTCAAATCGGTATTGTGAATAAGAACGAGGGTTAGGAGAGATGAAATAATCTAACCTTGGGACTCCTCAGAGTCCCCTTTTTATAGTGTGGAGGTGCATGAGCCGTTGTAAGCGCACATGAGGCTTGGCAATTACGAATTCATAGGAATCGTAAACGTTGAGTGATATTCGCAGGAGTTGTGGATGGAGACGTTACTATTCAGCTTGAACGGATATCTGTCGCTCCGAGCACCCCCTTGCAGGGAGAAGGTGTGTTACGTGTAAAGTAGCCCAAATGCAGAATTTGAGTCTATTTGATATTGAGTCTATGTAAATGGACACGAGAGCCTTTGCCCGGTCCATAACACAATACAATATTAAATATTAATTACTTTTTTTCTTTCAATTATGCACTATAATTAATATTAATTTCACCCGTCTCAATTCAATATCTTTCATTTTGTATTTATAATCACGGTGAATGCACCAATGCTTGACAATGAAACTTAAACTAATTTTTCTTTCTCATTTTTTTTATACATTTTTTTAACGTGTAAAAACTTATTTTATGACGAATGGAGTATAAAATCTGATTTTTATTTATTTATTATAAAATACAATATAAAATTCAAATAGACACGTTTCACTGCTTTGGATAATGATGTTTTTTCTTTTTTCTTTTAACAATGGATAATATTATAATGTCATAATAATGTACGTGCCTATGGCCTAGTAGGCTAGTAGTGTAATCTAGTTTTCGGCTTTCACTTAGGCACGTAACCAGCACCAGCAGTGCCCCTTCTTCCTTTTGTCATCTTTTCAATTTTCCAAAAAGACGAAGGAACGACAGAGACCTCGTGTATTAAAAACCCAACATAATGATGCATATGTGCCAATCAAATTAAGAAAATTACTCTTCTCCTGTACAAATTTGCTCACTTCCATATGAACAAATCAAAATATCTGAGTTAATTCATGTTCGGTATAAACACAAGTCACGTAGATAGATTATACTTCAACGTATGTTAACTCACGTTCAACGTAAGTTAAATCAAGTTCTAAACACAAACATGAATTAACTTACATTAGTAACAAAGGAGACCCATTCCTCTAATTAACCTTAAATCACTTTTCCATTCCTTCCTTTTTTAAATCTCTATTGGATTCCATATTCATCTCTATAGGATCGGAGCCTTTGCGTTCTTAAACTTCTGACTTAGCGCCAATTTCTTTACTATATATATTCTAGTATCATGATGTAGGCTCCAAAAGTCTGACACTTGATGTTACCATTTCACTTATTTCAATTGGTTGTTATGATTTCCCACTTTCTAAACCAAGTGTGAATAGAGATCAACACCATTAGGCCTTAGCCGTATTATGCCTTTCATGAAAATGGCTGCATTCCAATAAGATGCACACGGAATGTTCATGGAGTAATTGTGGTTCTAAATAAAAAAAAGCCTCTGATGCGGAAAAAGCTGTTCAAAATGATAATACAGACCTTTATAGTGGAAGAATGAGTCACGCACGTAATTGTGTGATATCCGAACATGATTGAAAGGTTAATTAGAGGAATGGGTCTCCTTTGTTACCAACGTGAGTCTTCCGATGTGAGATTCGTTAACGCACTCTCACATCTAGAATTGGACATCTGGAGCGTGGACATAAATATAAATATAAATGGTGGATGACCCAATAATGAAAACTTAATAGCAGGTGGCCCAACAGATCTTGGAGGAGACTTTGATACCATCTTAAAAATTGTGGTTGATCTTAACACAACCACACAAACTGGCTTGTGAGGTGAGGATTGCTCCAACTTAGGGGGGTGTATTGGATTAGGATTTTAAAGGACAATTTTTGTTTAAAAAAGTCTTGAGGATTTTAAAAGACTTTGCAAGATTTTCATGACTTTGATGATTTTAAAAGACTATTAAGGATTTCAATGGATTTAATTCATAAGATTTTAAAGGATTTGAAATAATTTTATGGATTTCAAGAGATTTCAAAATTTTATGAATTTTAAGAAATAATTGAAAAAAATATCATAACACACTCTCTTTCACAAAATCTCAATAAAGACTCTTTTATTTATTTTATTTTATTTTTTACGGGAGAGTTAGAGCTAGAGAGAGAGGTTTTTTACGGGAGAGCTAGAGAGAGAGAGAGAGAGAGAGAGAGGAGAGGAAAAGAGAGAGTAAGAGAGAAGGGAGGAGAGAGAGGGAGAGATACTAAAATCTTAAAAGAAAAAAACAATCCTAAGAAATCTCATGTTTTCGTGAAAGACTTTTTCATGCTAAAATTTCACTAGAAAATCCCACAAAATCCATCAAAATCTGATTTATTAAACAATCCTTCGAAATTTGAATGATTTTAAATACCACTAAACTTTTTTTAAGTGATTAAGAGTCTTGATTGAATATCACAAGACTTTTTTTAAATGACAAAGAATCTTGATTGAATAACACAAGACTTTTTTTAAATTGGAAAGAGTCTTGATTGAATACCACAAGACTTTTTCATGATAAAAAAGTCTTTTAAAATCCCTTAGAATCATGATCCAATACACCCCCTTATAGACACATTGTCAAACTATCTCTTATCTGATGTGAGACTCTTAACAACAATTCTCTCATATGTGCGATTTCATTAGCCATCTATGTAATCTTAAAGATACACAATTTATTATATATTTCTTGTTATAAATATATGCTATAATTTTGCATCTATTGACCAAAAAAATAAAAAATAAAAAATTTTGCATCTATAATTATAATTAAATTCATCAATTGGTATCAAAACATTAATGCACATACGAACAAGTAGGGGACATTAGATATTTTGAGGCGCAGTAATGTGTGTGTGAGCTTTTTGCAAAAAAACAGAGTTATGTGGTTTCATTATATTGGTGACTCTTGATACTTATGAGTTATGAATGTTAATTACCCATGATCCCCGTTGCTTGATCATCATGAACTTTATCAATAAAGAAAGAATAAACTTCCACGATACTATGAAATTGAGTCATCTTATTTAATAGTATTAGTAGTAGTAGTAACAGAAGTCCTCCTAAAAATAACTTTTATCATGAAGTGAGAAACTCAATTTCCTTTCACGTGTTACCACTAACTTCCCCCACCTATTACAGTTCACCCATATCTCTTTTTTTAAATGCACTGACTCACTAGCCTCTTGCCCATACAATCCCTCACAAGAAAGTTCCTGAAAGTGAGACAATACATGCTGCCTTTTTCAAGCCTATACCTTGAAAGCTAATCTCGGTCTCATTGATTTTCAATCAATTAATTTTGTAAAGGCTAAAATATGGTTTTAGTTCCCGCAAATATGTCTCGTTTCGGTTTTAATCCTTGTAAATTTATCTTTTTTGTTTTTGGCCACTGCAAAATTTTTATTTTCAAAAACAAAAAATTTTGCAGGGACCTTTTTTAAAACAAAATATTTTGCAGGGACCAAAAACTATAAAATTGGTTCAGTTATAATGTGCCACGTATGAAAATCATCACAAAAGTGGGGTCAGTGACTATTTTCAAAAACAAAAATTTTTGCAGGGACCAAAAACAATTTTTTTTTACAGGGACTAAAACCAAAACGAGACATATTTGCAGGGACTAAAACCATATTTTAGCCTTTTGTAAAAATTAACTTTAGTTAAAAGTTTGTTAAACGTAAATAAAATGGTTAATGTTTAGATATTAGTCTAGTAAGTGAGTTGAAAAATAAATTTAAATGTAAAAATTAGTTTAAAATTTATGATATTAATTTGACATTTATACACTAAAACTATAGTAATGGTTGGAGAAATGAAGAGGAATTCAACTCGTCAAAAACTATGAATCTTAAATTCAAATATGAAATAATTTTAAACGTAAAATCAATTTTGACACCTAAAAAAAAAATAGAACCAAACAAAAACATGACACACTACTCCAACTCCAACTCCACTGGACCATAGTAACTATATATAGTATTCCTAACTCTTCCCTTCTCTTATTAATACTATTAGCACCAAACTATATTTCCCTTAATCTTCTTTGTTGTCATTCTACATATTATAAAATGATTATAACAATACGCCTTATTTTACTATTAGTATTTCTTTCACTCTCAACAAATACTAGCCAAATTGTATATGCAAAAGGAAACAACAACAATAATGTTAAGGAAGCTTGCAGTGTCACAAGGTACCAAAACCTTTGCATCCACACACTAGCACAATTCTCCAACACAGCAGGAAGAACCCCAAGCAAATGGGCACGTGCGGGTGTGTCGGTAACGATAAGCGAAGTTAAGAATGTTCAAGCATATCTTACAAAATTAAAGAAGAACGGGAAGATGAAAGGAAGAAACAGAGTTGCACTTTCAGACTGTATAGAAACTTTTGGCTATGCAGTTGATGAGCTTCATAAGTCACTTGGTGTGCTTAGGAAATTAAGCAAGAACACATTTAGTACACAAATGGGGGATCTCAACACATGGATTAGTGCAGCTCTTACTAATGAAGACACATGCCTTGATGGGTTTGAAGGGAAAACGGAGAAGAAAATTAAATTGCTGCAAAATAAGGTTAAGAACGTGTCTTACATAACAAGTAACGCACTTGCTCTTGTCAATAAACTTGCATCTACGGGTCTTGAATTTATAGGTAACTGAAATATATATTACTATAAGTTAAGTTTAGAAATAAGTTCTGTTGAATCATAAAAAAATCAATAAACTCTGAGGAGCTTATTGATACTAAATAAGCTCTCAGGGTTTTTTATGGATACCAACTGCTAGTTCTTTTTGTACCAAAAAAAACTAGTGGTTTTATTTCGGGTGTGTGTATATATTGTTTCTTTTTAAATCGTCCAATCCAAAAAATGTGTCTGAGGGTAGAAATTAATAAACAAAGTCTAGCATATGTCTGAATATTGTTTTTTTTTTTTGTTCAATTAGAGTTGTGGATTAGAATTTGGATGCTGCTTGCTCTCTATATGTATGACGACATGCAATCTTAAATGGTTTTGTTTATGATTGATAAAATAACGACTTCCGAAGAAGAATTTGTATTATCAACTGATATGTTAATATTGCGCTTCGTAAAATTAGTATTAACAAATCTCCCATTTCCTAAAAGAGATTAGAAAGTGTTAAATTACAAAAGTTCAAATAAACTACAAAAAAGCTAATCAAGCATGAAAATCGAGAGAGTAATGGTTTTATGAGTCTTCAACCACCACTCGATTTGGAAAGTGAGGAACGATAGGATATTCAATACTCTTTTCAAGGATGTGGCTGAAATCGTAGATGATATCAAGGTGCTTTCGTGTAATTGGGCGAATTCTAGACTTAAAAGTCCTCCTTGCCTCTTTTACAAGTGGTGCTGGAACCCCAAAGAATGCCTTTTGCGTTAGGTGGGGAAGTTTCAGAGGTGTTAGGGACTTTTGCAGTTGGTGTTTGCTGTTTTTCGGTTGTGCCTTTCTGCTTCTGTTTATCTGTTGTAGCAGTTTTTGGCTTCTGGTTTTAGGTAGTGCTGGTTGGTTGTTGCTACTGTTTGGCCCCAACCTTAGCAGCTCCTTTTTTCTGTTTTGGCTCTTTGGTTATCGCCTTGTAACTGTACTGCTTGTATAATTTGGTGATTAATAATATAAGCTGTTTCAAAAAAAAAAAAAAACCACTACTAAGAACAAAGCTTTTATAAGTAACTGCTTCATCCAAAGATCTCTAATATTAAAAATTCTTGCACTACGTTCTTTTCAAATAACCAAGATACAGGACATCTAGATTACTCGAAGACAAGAGCTGATTTCCTTCCCGAACAAAAGCGCACCATCAACACTACCAAAGAAGTCACAACCAACAAATAGATGATTAATTGTTTCCTCCTCCTTACCATGTCCTCCCGAACAATGTAACGAATCAGAAGCCCCACACCACGACGACTTAGATTATCCTTTGTTGGGATCCTTTTATTAAATAGTTTCAAAACAAATAACCTTTTATTACATGATAATTATACACATATTTTTCGTGTCATGTACGTAAAGGTTTAAACACTAGTATGATGACGGGCAATCCTAAACATTTTTGATTGATTATCTTCGATTCCTAGTATGTACCTTAGAGAGTAAAAGAGAAAGGGTTGTAGTTTGTAATTCATAGCCAAAAAATAGTAAATCATCTTTACATAGTTTCCTTTTACCGCTCGCTCATAGGCTCTAATGATTAAAATTTGAGTCGCTCAATACTCAACTTCATAAACCTAGTTTATAAAAGTTAGAAATTTATCTTATTTACGATCACATTTTCAGACCATGCCCTTGATGGCTATATTGTTAGCCAATGATGATTATATGTCTAAAATATATAAGCTCATTGATTATACGGTATCACTTCCTCAACAATACGTATTACCCACAAAATATTTGGTAGAGAAGTTCTTGTAGGATAACTTTTGTCTCCAAGATCTTAAACATGCCTAACAATCTACTATTGACTTATTGTTGCAAGGAGTTAAAAAACAAGTTGGAAAGTAAATAATACAGTGAAATTAGGCAGAATGTGAAAGATGTCCACAGTAAAACAATATTATAGCTACATCATGGACCTACATTCACGGTCACAGTCACAACCGGAGTGTAATTATTTCATTCTAATTTGCCGAGTGGTGTAACGAACGACTTCCTTTCAACCCACAAAGATAACTTTTTCGCCTATGAGATTGTTTCATAGTCTTTGCTGATGATACAACTGGTGTCAATGTCTCAATGTCATGGTTACAATTCTCAATTGGATCATCATTGTTGGCGTGCTTGTCAAGCCATGTGATGATGTCTTCAAAAACTTTTTCAATGTTGTCATCAGGCTCACCAGATGTTAAACCATGCCACATTCCAGGGTACAATTTAATTGTCTTATCTTTGCTACTAGCTCTCTCATATAATGCCCTGCTTACTTCTGGGTCTGTCACTGTATCTGTTTCTCCATGCAATACAAAAAATGGAAAGGTTACCTGCTCAAAATTCACCCAAAAGTACCAAACAAATTAGGTATGATATGAAAAGTAATTACATTTGAGAAGTGTTGATTTGAATATTTGTTGGCAAACTGAAAAGGTAACTTGATTATGTTTGTGTTTAGATAAACAATTTAATGTTTGTTTGGTTTTGCTGCAACAAAAACTAAAAGTGATTTGAATGTGAATCACTTTATGTTTGGATACATTCACGTAACATGAGTTGAACAAGAAAATTGAGGCTTCAAGTTAGAGTCAATTTTGGAAGGAAAATCAGTCCTATTCAAAAAAGGCATCCAGTTATAAGAAAACACAATTTGGACTCCTCCAAAATAGAAACAAACATACACTTAATTAATCGCTTATTATGTAAGTGTTTAAGTATAAGCTATTTCTATGATAGAAGATAAAAATAGATTGAATTGTTTTCATGTAGCTATAAGCCGTTTTCATAAGTTATCACGGAGAATTTATAGAAATAAGTTGAAAACAAACTTGTCATAATTGTTTTCATAAACTCTTCCAAACAGTCTCAACAATGCTTATACTAGTAGATAAGTTCAAAAAAGTCCTTGTAATGCAAACAAACTATGAGTATTATGTTGAATAAATGCAATGCATAGTTAACCTTGTATAAGGTGTCTTCAAGATTCATGCTGGTTCTTAACATTTCTAGTGCTGTTTTTAACCTGGGCTTGTCCTGGTATATCAACTTGTTTTTCCTTATCTGCAACCATTGTCAAAGGAGGTCGTGTATCAAATGAAACATTATTAGCTAAACTTCAAGTCATTTTAAGAAAGCCTCAATTATAGATTAAATAAAAAACTTGAGATATATTTACAAGAAAGGAGAAAAAACCTCACCCTTTCTCGTTTGGCCGGATCTTTGAAAGCGAAATTGATGACATCCTTTGTGGGAACTATCTTCCACTTAGGTATTATATCTTCAACTTTAGTCAATATGTTGATGACAACTTGGTGTGGCTTCATCTTCTCTGATATCTGCACATTTGCATAAACCATATTTCTCTGTTTTTACTTAAGTAAATATAGTTGCTACAAAATTAATCAAGTTGATATATTTTTATGCTACAAAGTATATGGATTTAATTCTAATGTAAAAAATTCTATACCCTGTCAATACATTATAATCATTGAATCATTAAAAACATAAATTTAATTCATATACATTGTTAGTGTAAATACTTTTTTACAATGTGTACCTTACACATGGGTGCGACAAGAACGGCACCATCCCAAAAAGAAGGATCCTTTTGATGCAAAAGTAGACTAACTGCTCCACCCATGGACTCTCCATACAAGAACCTAGCTTTTCCCATGTACTCTTGAAGCACTGGAATTAACATGAAAATGAATGATGAAAATAGAATTGATTAAAATGTATACACTCAAAAGATTAGACAAAGGCTTTGAATCCATACCACTAACTGACTTGAAAAAGTCATAACAGTCATTAACAATGTTATTGAACTTCTTAATGTAACAACGAACACCTTCAGATTGTCCATGTCCTTCATAATCTACACCATACACAGCATATTTGGCACATGCTAGCCGTACTCCACATTCTGTAGTACAATCATGCAACCATAATTAGCTAGGGATATTGTTTTATTATCTCCAGTACTTCCTCTATTTCATTGTTAATTTTTAATGTCTTAATGGTGTTTTAGCTTTTCGATCATGCTAACTTTTGCTCTAAGATACAAGTTAACATACAAAAATAAATAAAATTATTAACCACGAATTTTTTACTAGAAAATGTGACGACAGGAGAGGAGCTACGTACATGGCATGTCCAAAAACACACACAACCATCGTCCTTTACTGTTAAATGTTCCCTTCATTACTTCATAAGAAATGCATACCAACCAACTATCATTCTAGATCTCGATCTCCCATATTTGTTTTACAGGGTTGACTAAGTGCAATAAGATCAGAGCCAAAGCTGACACACTAGATTTTTCGTTGGGTACAAAACTACAATAGACATGCTATGGACACTCTCTTTTCAACCCTCACTTTCTAATTGGCTTAAACCAATGTGTGACCCACCATTTTAAGTGGAATCCATTTCCAAAGTGTGAGACCCACCATGATTTAAGCCAATTAGAAAGTGAGTGTTGAAAAGAGAGTGTTCTAGCCTTCCTCAAACTACAAAGCTACTCCTCCTCCCATAATTCTATATATTTTATTTACCATTTATTATTTTTATTTAATCGCAGAAATAAAAATATAGTTTATCAATTTTTGGATATTTTTCTTACAACATCAACGAAATAAAAAATTTAGTATAACATTAAATTTATCTACAATTGATATTGTTCTACAAATTTACTTAGGTTAGATAATTGCAAATTAATAGAACTATTATTTTTACAACACAAATGTATTCTATTTTCCTACTGTATTTATTAAATGTTGCAGAAAAAGACTTACCATAGAAATTTTAAGTATAGTATGTTTTTTTTTGAAGGATTAAGTATAGTATGTTGGTGAAAAAATTAATTGATACAATTAATAATTTGAAATGAATTTTATTAAAAGAATAAAAAAAAATCTTGAATGAGGACGAATATAACACTATTAATTTGTCCTACTTGAAGATAGACATCTCGAGCTTAATGCTAACAACACTCTCTTTTGAACACCATCTCTAATACTCACTCTTTTGTTGGTTTAAATCATTGTGAGTCTACACTTTGAAAATTGAACCTAAACAAAGTGACGAGACATACATTGATTTGATCCAATAAAAAAGTGGATGTTAGAGAAAGTGTTGAAAAGTACAAGCACATTTTTAGTTAGGTTGGTTGAGCTGATCAAGAGCTCTTCGTGGGAATGGTTTAAGGGTAGGGACAAAGGAAATTTTTCTACACCATTTTCTGATGGGTGGCTTCGTCCACTTTTTTGCTTAGAATTTGTTCTTAGTTGTATTGGGATACAATAACTCTTATACTCTGATGAATAATATTTTGTTTAAAGTAATTAAAAATGAAAGATATGCCAAAGTATTAAATGTCTGGCTGCTATTTTGCTGAACAAAACAAACTTCATCACTTAGTTGGTCAAAAGAAAAATTCGTCATCTAATAAATGGACACCAGATCGGCATCTTTATTGGCAGAACTAAAACCAAATATAGGTAGACATCCATTATAAAATTAAACTAGTAGTATATGTTTTCTTTTCTTGAACAAAAAAATATGCTATCTTATGCATTTTTTTCTAATTGGAGGTTCAACCGTTACCAAATTAGTGCTCATTTGTTTTCTTTTCTCATTGGAGAGGTTCAACCACCTTCTAGAAAACTGACAAGTAACTAAAAGAAAAATATATAATGAACACGTACAAACCATAAAGATTTAAGTCTACTGTTCACATTATACATAACTATTTTTAAATAAAAATTATGACTTTTTAATACTAACTTAAGATGAGTTTAAAATTAAAGTGTCATTTTTTAAAACGTTTTTTCATGTTTCATCTCTTCTTAATTTGAAATTTGTGTTTTCTCCAAGACCACAAAGCATGTTTAAATTTTAATTCTTATACATCACAAATTAACACAATTTATATTGCCAATTTGACGACATGAACATTTTAAAATAATTTTATACTGTACATTTTTTGTTTACTTCATTTCCTTTAAACCGACTTCAAATATAACGAAAAAAAAAAGGGAATAGAAAAGGATGATGATATTGATTGATAAACAAGTTAATGGAAGAACATTTATTACCTCTCATGAAACGACTGCACTCCATGCCATAACCTGCAACAGATATTTAATGAAACAAAAGCAAAATCACACCTTCTAAGAGAGAGAGAGAGAGAGAGAGAGAGAGAGAGAGAGAATTAAAGATAAATAAAATTTTATTAATAGAGTGAATTAATTACCATGGCAAAGGAAAACCAGAGCCTTTGGAGAACATAATGGCAACCATTTACAGGTGAAAAGTTGCACTCCCCTTGAGTTCCTCCAGAACTCCTGATGCATGTTACGTATATATAGAACATTAATCTCCATAATATTAATATTAATTAGCATAATAACATAGCAATATTTTTTTTATTAGTTAATGTAGCATCATTTTACAACCATTTTATAAAAGATTTAAACTCCGTTCATCAACGTTACAAAATCAAACTACTTTCACTGAGATGATAACTCGTGAAGTTGATAGTACCTCGGAACACATAAACATAATAATATGACATAGTATATAATTAAAGAAAAATTAGCGTGTAAGAGAAAGTACTTACTTCTTTATATTGAAACTCTAAATCCATAGCAACCAGTTAATCGATCTGATCAACTAATATAAAATGCAGTAACCAATGAACAAGTGATTGATCTGCAAGTGAAAGGGAAACCTTGATCTAGCTCTTGATTAAATGCTAATTAAGAGGATAATGCATGTGAAGTTGATGGGAGGGAGAGAAAAGAAGCAAAGATTAATTTTTTGCTACGCGCAGAGGAGAGGAATAGAGTAAAGAGAACGATGGGACAAATGAAATGATCGAGTAGAAATAGAGAAGAGTTTGCAGGAAAAAAGGCTATAGAGAAGAGGGTGGTACAATGTCCTTTTGAAAGAGACGGTGAGGGTGTGTTTATTAACTTGTGTTGTGAGTCAAAATAGATTTGAATTCAATATATAAAGATCATACAAAATGTCAATAGAATTTAATGTGTATCTATCTATTTTAGGTTTACACTATTATCTTAGAGTGTAAATTCTCACAAAAAGTTTTTTTTTTTTTTCCTCAACTTTCTCCCTCTCCAACAATCTAACCTTTTTTATTTATTTTTTATTTTTTTATTTTTTTATTATTGAAAATAGTTTATGATCAATTTTGAGATGAAATCACCCATCTTCGTGTTTTTCTTCTTATTTTAACCTAAACAAATTATTTTCACATAAATCTAGCTTTTTTCATGATTTCGTCGTTTAAGTTCAGAGTTTTGTTGTTTGTTGTCTTCTGCGACATTATTTGATTTTTCGTCAAATTGTAGAGTTCATTCAATTTTTTTTAATCGGTAAATATTATTAAACGCCATCCCCGCAAGACGCAAAGTATGGACGAAACAAGATACAAATGGTGCCGCATATAGATGGTACACCATAACCACCTAAAAACACCCATGGAGATAAACCCACCAAAACACATCACCACCTAAAACAGACTCCAAAAAATCAAGCACTGTAAACACGGTATCCACCACCGTCCATCGTCACTACTCACCTACAAAGAACACCCTCAAAAATAAAACTCCCAGACCCCAACACCCAAGCCGGGTCACATTTCGAAGAGCACCTAACCGAAGGATCATGCAGCTATCACAAACCTCGCGACCTCCGATCCACCGAAAGAGCACAACACAAAGCCCAAAAACCAACATAAGTCAAAGAACTGACTCCCGATCTCAAATCAAAAGTGATCGGGAGGTTAATTAATTTCATGTTCTATCAATGATTTGGGCATCTACCTAGTAGATCCTGGAGGCATGATTATTCCAATCACCCAGCGATCGAAATTGAAGAATATGTTCATGGACAGTAGTTGACTTAATTGAAGCCAGATTGAGCCAAGTATAAATATCATACCAAATTTGACGAAAAAAAATCACAATGCAAAAAAAGATGATCAATATTTTCTTCCAACCTACAACTGACTGAACAAAGAGATGTGTTCGGATGAAGTATCCTTTTCCTAATTAAGTTACCACAAGTTGGAAGTCGATTACGCAATAAACGTCAGACGAAAATGTTGATTTTTAAAGAAATCTCCTTGTTCCAAATGGTTGGAAAAAGATCTTTGTTGGAAGTTTGATCCCTTGATGTTAGGTAGTTGTAGGCACTAGCAACATTGTATCTTGAAAAGGCATAAAGTTACCAAGTCTACTTGTCATTTACATTAACCTCCAAAGCCATCAACCTAAGACACCAATTCTACGTCTCACCGCCCTCCCCCAAACCTAGAAAAAAGACATGTACGTGACAGTTGCCAGTTTGTTATCTAAAAGACAAAAAGATGACTAAATCTATCCTTCAAAATACCTCTATCTAACCAAGGATCCCACCAAAATAAAGTTCATTCGCCTTCCCCCACCTCTCGTCGTAAGTGATCAGTAAACCAACCACCTCTCTGAATGCAAAGTAAATTATTCCACAATGCCTATGCTAATCTCCCCTCATTACCAATACTTCCTCCTCCTTCATCATACCTCGTTGTTAACACTTTATACCACAAGCAACATTTTTCCTCCCTTAACCTCCAAGACCATTTGTCAAATAATGACATATTGAATTCACTAATCCTCCTGACCCCCAAACTCTCATCCTCTTTTTTGGGACATATAGTCTCCCAAATTATCCAAGATATTTTCCCAATGTCCTCGCTTAAAAAAAATTGAAAATAGATTCAAGTAAAGTAATGATACATGCAGGAGCATTAAAGAAGGAAAAGTAAACCAGGAGAGAAGACATAACATACTTCAGAAGGACTGAACGGTTGTCTATGGATAAAGTACGACTCTTCCATCCAGACAATATAGAATCGTCCGCTCAATCAAAGGTTTTCAAAAGTTTAGTTTCCTATAGTCACCACCAGATAATGTACGACTCTTCCATCCAGATAATGACACATTGAATTCACTAATCCTCCTTGATTTGAGAATGTTGATAGTGCCACTCTTTTAAACATAACTTCATCATCTTTAGTTTTTTTCTTAAAATAAAGCCGCCCCATCCAATAAAAATGAATGATGCCTATTTTTCCCGCACAAAATCTTCACAACCAGAGTATTCTGACCAACACTTGAGCATACAGAGCGGTCTTGGTCCCCAATTTGCCTCATCAACAGATAAAATCAAGGGAACATGATCAGAGAGACCTCGCTGACAGGCTACCTGGGTATAATTTGGCCACATATCGCACCACTTTTCTGACAACAAAAAGTGGTCCAACCTACTAATAGATACACCATCTCCACGATACCAAGTAAACAGTCGACCACATATGGGTAAATCAATCAGAGAGCTATCATCTATGAATTTATTAAAAACATCCGCTTCCACTTGTCTGAACATTGTTTCTCTCCCTTTCTTCTCATAAATGCCTTGGATGAAGTTGAAGTCCCCATACACACATAAGCAGACATCATTATTATTAATAATTAGCTGAAGCAACCTTTTCCACAAAGTTGTTTTTGACACCGCATCACATGGCGCATACACATTAATAATAACAAATTCCTCCGCAGTTAGAATGACCTTGCCTTTGATAACCATCACATGCTCAAAACTCATGCAAAACCAAACATCAATACGGGAACTATCCCACACTGTAACCAAACCACCAGAAGCTCCCACTGACGGTTGGTAAGAATAGCCGGATGGAGCATCTTCCCAGATAGATTTAATTAGTACATCATCAACCACAAATAACTTAGATTCCTGAATACAAAGTACAAAAGGATTTTTTTTCTCTAACTAAACGTCGGACCTCCACCCTCTTTTCTCCTCCTCCTAACCCCCTCACATTATATGTCAACACCTTCATTGGTACCACTATCCTTCCTCATCCCCACCACCTTCCACAAACTCAACTCCTATCAACATCTCCCCAATTGAGGCAATTGAGATAACCAATCAAGGCTCCACGGCACAGTAACATTTTGCATATTCGAAACAACCTTCTGTTGTAGTTGAATTTCATGAACAGAAACGTCAGCTGCTGCCATATTTTTTAGCGCTACAGGTTCCAAAATTTTGATAACAGAAACATCAGCTGCTGCAGTATTTTTTAGTGCTACATGAACCTCAGCTGCTCCAGTATTTTTTAGCGTTACAGGTTCCAAAAATTTACTAACAGAAACATCAGCTGCTGCAATATTTTTTAGCCCTACAGGTTCCAAAATTTTGACATCAGAAACATCAGCTGATGTAGTATTTTTTAGCACTACATGAACATCAGCTGCTGCAGAATTTTTTGGCGCTTCAGGTTCCAAAAATTTACTAACAGAAATATCAGTTGCTGCTGTTTTTTTTATGGCTACCGGTTCCAAAACAGTTTTTTTGAAACAGCTGATTGCATTGATGAGACACACTGTCCCCGTGTCCTTCCAGATCAGTAGTATGTTTCGTTGGTAATGCCTTTGGTTTGCTGACACCTTCCTTCGTGCTCACACCACTCCTTTTTCAAGTCATCTAACTCCCATTCCCCTTGAACTTCGTCTAAACCGTCAACATTATGTGGCTGCAATAACGTTTCCGGTCTATCATCATTCACCTCCTCCGTCATAAAAGCGTCCTCCCCCAAACAACATCCCCATTCCTCCACCAACTTAATAAAATGCTTGCGATCATCAATCAAAAATTCAGGAGTCGAATTCACGATTTCTATTTGAGGCATCAAAATGAGAATACGAGCGTAGTCCAACCTCGCTCTATCCGCCGTACATTCATCTAAATGAATAAACCGTCCAACACGATTCACACACATCCTGAAGAAATCATCATTCCAAGCATGTATGGGAACACCGTAAACTCGCAACCAAGCCCCACGTTCATATCTAGTATCTTGTTCCGACCATTTGTGAATATTATCAAACAACATCCCGAAAAAATGCACCGCGTCATTAAATACTTGCCATATATCCTCTCCGCCATTACAATGTAGGTGGACTGTCATAATATTCCTAAGGACCTGAAAGACCTCCAAAAGGACTTTTAGACCCCTCAAGAAGGCCTTAGTACCTTTAAAAGAAGCCAAAAGGCCTAAGGCGCGCATTATCATATCGCCGCCATACTAAATCTCTAGAAATTTCTATAAACCGCCCTAAATACATAAATACCCCTATTATTTGGAGACTAAGCAACCAAGACCCAAGCCCATAGAAGGCTATAAATACCACCCTTGAGAACATCTCAAGTATCTAATAATCAGTCTAAAAACCCTAGTATACGATTCTTAACCCTAGAATCCTTATTGTACTTTTTATGCAAGTACAGTTGGCGCCATCTGTGGGAACCGGTAAAACTAACCCGGCCACACCTCTCAATCGCAGTTCAGAAAACACAAACCCTATTCCCTGAATTGCACCATCGCCTGAGAGTGATGACGATCACCCATATCTGACCTTAAAACTTGACAGGTGACACTCTTAAGGAAAATAATACACGGCTGATGGTTAAATAAAGATCACGTGGGTTGGATATGTACCACATAGACTTGCCCTATTATTTCTTGCCCTCTCTGATGGATTTTCTTTGAATCGTAACGATGCCGGTGCTATTAATCCTTGCAACAACTGATTGTATTATCTTAATGATATCTCCAATTCTGTTTACAGGAATATTTAAGAATAGATGATTCGATCTTCATACCAAAGTAGTTATTCTATTTTCTTGTTCTTATTTTAAATTTGATTGGCTTGACACAGCCGGTGGAACAATTTAAATGATTCCTACTCACAGTCTTGTATGTATGGATTTTGTTATGTAAATTGATGATTAAAAATTAGTTTCTATGTGAAGTTACACCTCTTTACCTTCTTAAATTGATATCTGTGTTTTGCTTTTTTTGTTGTTGCATACTAGCACATAATACTTTGATAGGGCATGCACACATATGCGGAAGAAGCCAAGGCAATATTCCGAACTTCGCCAACACCGCCGCCGAGGAATATAGGCGGCCTAGACGTATGACCACCTAAACATCGCAGAAGTCATGATATCGTGTCAGGTGGTACCTTTCTAACTCTGTTATTCTCCGTGGATCCTTTTGTTAAACCGAATTGGACTTTGGTTTTCTGCTATTACAATACTTTTTGTTCGTCGTTTATGCGATATATGCACTGTGATAGAGTGATAATTAATATTCTAGAGATTGGACTTTCATCCTTGATTCTATTACTACTACTACTACAGCCAGGGTATTGTACTTCCTAAGTAATTTTCAGGACCTCAAGATTCAACAAACAAACTCAATTTCTCACCTACATCAACCCGGTTATCAGTGAAATGTATGGCTTTCGATTTCACTTTATGAATTTAGTTGCCTTTGGTTCGTGCGGTAGAACATATGTGTTTCTCCGTTTTACGATAAGAGGGTTTTAAATTTTATGAGAATTCTGTTACTGCCTTTCGTTATCAAATATATATGGTTTAAAATAAGTTTCTCTCCCAACTACGAAACACTATTACGAATGGCTTATCATTTATCAATTACAATTCAAGATCGAATTTTATTGGAGTTATATTATATATGTTGGTCAGGCTATATATCTAGCTGCACGCATTCGATAGGCAGTTTAATTGTGCTTGCTTTGTGGATAGTTCTGCCACTTCAACCAAGCTTTGATTTCTATTTGTGACGGCATCAGGATTTGATTAATTTAGAATCCATAATATTATTATTTAAACCTTATAATTGTTTTATGTTCTTAGTGTGATTTAGAAACGCGTGTTGTTATGCAATATAATTGGTTGGTGAATTAGTTCCAGGCGGTACGATAACACAACATGGCGATTTCTACAAAATTAGCTCCCTTGAAGCCATCTCGTATCACGTACTATTGTTCCATTAATTTTGTTGAACACTACTTTTTGACAAGGTACTTCCTCTCTTTTTTCTATCTTCATCGGTGATTTGGGCCAAGATAGCACTTATTCAATTAGTTTCAAATTTTCAATTACTAATTTTGGAGGCACGGTTCTACTTCTGCTATATATATGATAAAGGAATACTTCTGCTAAAAGGAGTGTAAAAGCTAAAGGAAGAGACTTTTAGTTGAAGTATATTGTATATTGTATAGTTAGTTTCCATTGAATATGATTGTATATGATTAAGGACTCGTTTATTTATGATATTGATTACTTTGGAAGTTTGGAAGAATTGTTATATTTCAGATAAATTAAGGTTGGGATACTAACAAGCCCGCCAAGGGCTAGATGAATAAAAGGAGAGAACTCGCCAATCAACACGCCATAATTAAACGAGCATGGAAGCAATAGTCCCGCCATGGAAAACATAAAGATGAAACGCGGAGTTATATCCTAAAAATAACTTTTTTGACCTTTGAGATTTGTTTTGCAGGTTTTTAACGAGAAGATTATCGAGAGACCGCCCAAACTGGGTCAACCTTCTTAAAGGCTCTGAACTCGGCGGCCCGATAAATAAAAGAAACCGTGAATTCGACACCAACCTTGTTAAAGGCTCTGTACTTGTCGCCCGGTCAGAAGAAGCCGTGAGTTCGACACCAACCTTGTTAAAAGGCTCTGTACTTGTCGCCCGGTTAAAAATCCGTGAGTTCGACACCAACCTTGTTAAAGGCTCTGTACTTGTTGCCCGGTCAGAAGAAACCGTGAGTTCGACACCAACCTTGTTAAAGGCTCTGTACTTGTCGCCCGGTCAAAAGAAGCCGTGAGTTCGACACCAACCTTGTTAAAAGGCTCTGTACTTGTCGCCACCAACCTTGTTAAAAGGCTCTGTACTTGTCGCCCGGTTAAAAATCCGTGAGTTCGACACCAACCTTGTTAAAGGCTCTGTACTTGTCGCCCGGTCAGAAGAAACCGTGAGTTCGACACCAACCTTGTTAAAGGCTCTGTACTTGTCGCCGCCCGGTCAAAAGAAGCCGTGAGTTCGACACCAACCTTGTTAAAAGGCTCTGTACTTGTCGCCCAGTTAAAAATCCGTGAGTTCGACACCAACCTTGTTAAAGGCTCTGTACTTGTCGCCCGGTCAAAAGAAGCCGTGAGTTCGACACCAACCTTGTTAAAGGCTCTGTACTTGTCGCCCGGTTAAAAATCCGTGAGTTCGACACCAACCTTGTTAAAGGCTCTGTACTTGTCGCCCGGTCAAAAGAAACCGTGAGTTTGCCACCAACCTTGTTAAAGGCTCTGCACTTGGCGACCCGGTTGAAAAAAAACCAAAAAACGAGAAGTCGCCATCAATTTTATTAAGGGTTCTATAAATTTCAATATCAAATGATAGAAAAACCTTCAAGGGCGCGTGTAACTCATCTTGGAAGATTAACCCGCGATACAAGAATAATAAAAGTCTCATGATGTGAACCGTCGGATGATGAGATGACATTAAGTAAAAACTTTATGCCCGCCCATGAAAACGAAATGATCTCTTCAGCTTAAAAAGCACCACGCCTTGTGCCAAGACTTGTGCTTGGGGGCTATGGACCGTCATAATATTCCTAAGGACCTGAAAGACCTCCAAGACCTCCAAAAGGACTTTTAGACCCCTCAAGAAGGCCTTAGTACCTTTAAAAGAAGCCAAAAGGCCTAAGGCGCGCATTATCATATCGCCGCCATACTAAATCTCTAGAAACCGCCCTAAATACATAAATACCCCTATTATTTGGAGACTAAGCAACCAAGACCCAAGCCCATAGAAGACTATAAATACCACCCTTGAGAACACTCTCAAGTATCTAATAATCAGTCTAAAAACCCCTAGTATACGATTCTTAACCCTAGAATCCTTATTGTACTTTTTATGCAAGTACAGTAGGAAAACTCTATCCCCTCCCATTAGAGTAACCACAACCTGAGAAAAACCAGCAGCATCGATTTCTTAAAACAAATTTTTATTTAAAACAGTTTTTAGATATTTTTTTTAGAGTCACAATTTTTTTGAAAATCTCTAAATGAAAAACTTCGAAAGGTGGTCATTTTATTTTAAAAAATGATTTTTTATGAAGATGTTTTTATCAAACAGAATAATAGTCCCAAAAAATTTGGGTTCTATTCAATGATTTTTTTAAGGAATTCTAAGATTTGTTTTATTTATTTTTAGTAAATATGAATGTATGCATTTTTTTTTTGAAGAAAAATATGAATGTATTTTTTTTCTTGTATATTTATTTCATTGAAATGGTAGTCACATAGTAATATTAAAGGAATCCATGTGAGAAGGTTAGAACGGGGCAACGGGCAGTAGAAGGATGGGCGTGGCTAGGACATCAATGCATATGCAGTTTCCCCCCAATGCTTCTTCACATTTATTTGAACTCTTTATTTATTGAAAATCAATATATTTAATGCATTAAAAATTTGTATTTTTCTTTGGAGTTTTTTTTCTTACAATTTTTAATAATTCTCCTTTTACTTTTACATTTTAATTCTGGATCTATGTTAACTGGTACGCCGATATTGTGGTTGAACAAGACGCTCCGGTGATGTAAGAGAACATAATGTTTTTTTTCTCTTTCAGTGCAGCAATATCCGTGTTATATGTTATATGTTATCTGATTCTACATACTAACAACTTAGAAAAACATAGTAGAAGTTAATGGTAATAGTAAGGATAAATTATCGCATCACATTTCTAATTCTATTTAATATTTGACTAGTCAGCAGTTGTTTTGAGTCAGTTATCTTTTTTTTTTTCTTTCTATTATGTCTCTTTAATAAAATTAATTTCTTATGATCGAGTTTGATAAGCAAATTGTGACTTAAATAGTTGGATTAAGTTGTTGGAATGCTCTTTGACGTGTGCAAAACTAAAATAAAAAATCTTATAATTGGGTGAAGCTACATTAGAAACAAGCTATATATACCAACACCGGATTCGCTTAATAATATAATAAATTTTCCTTCAAAAATATAATAAATTTAAAACTATTTTCCAATACATCTATGACGAGAACATAAATAACTCGAAAATTAATTTAGTGATCTAACGAAGGCTAAAAAAAAAACATTAATCTACTCTTACCTAAAACCGTAAGGTTATGGGTTTATGGATCATCTTACTTAAAGGTGTTCAACTTTTACTCTTTTATCCGATGTGAGACATATATCTCACACCACAACAACACATTTGGCTAATTTTCTTTGTGGGATGACTGTAGTTAAATTCTCTTTTTTCGTCAAACTGGGGCTAATTAACTTCTACTATGCGGGTGATTATTAGTTTCTAAATTTATTTATTTTCAAAAAAATAAAAAACTTTTTTTTTTTCTTGCGAAGTTTCATAACCTTTTACCACAGAAGTTTATTCGTTCATATAAAATTTCAAAGCCGTCTAAAACTCTTTACCATATTGACCTCATATGATAGGGATCCAAATTATTTAATAATAAAGATATAATATTAAAATCATTTAGTAAAAAATCAAAATAAGCTTTTTTTTTTTTTTAACAAACTAAAATGAGATAATATATTAACAACGTGGTTTACCCCGCACAAGCGTGCAAAAGGCAACCCACTCAAGAGTATTTACAAAAACAAGGTGCCTAACAAAGCAACACCACCCAAAAAATAAAACAAAACAGAGAAACACTAATACAAGTGGACACCCATACAAAGGAGAGGATGGTTCCACCAGTCATAGTAACTGTAGCTAAAAAGTCTCTCTTTTGACTTCAACCATAAGTAAGAGTTTAGTTTAACCTTTGCCATTAGAGTGAAAGATCGGAAACCGTATTTTGGAATACACGATCATTCCTTTCCTTCCATAGAACCCAAACAGAGGCAAACCAAATAATCCTGAAATACAAATGAGTTGATCTAGGCAACCCCACCATCTTAGTGAACTGCATAAAATGTTGACGAAGATCACCTGAAGGTACAAAATCAATACCCAGCCAAGACCATACATGAAACCAAATAGAGCTAAAAATGTTACAAGTTACAAACAAATGAGATGATGTTTCCAACTGCCCACAACCTGATACACAAGTCGCACCATCAATAGGAAGAACACGTCGCCTCACCAAGTTGTCTTTAGTGGGAAGTCTGTCGCGAAGAAGGCGCCAAACCATCAGAGACGCCTTTGAGGGAATTTGCTTATGCCAAATGTCGTCAACTAACGTCCGATCCACCAACTCGCCTTAAGTAGTGAGAAAGCGGTAAGCTCCCCGCACCGAATACCCATGAGAAGGATCAAGAAGCCAACGTCAATCATCACTGATATTTTCCTGCAAAACAATGTTATGTAATAACACAGAACACTCCATCACACTCTCCTCCTCCCACGCCATTAAACGACGACGCCACAACCTCTCCCACCCATCATCTTCCCCCATCACCCTCAACATCTCCTCCACCGAGCACTCCTGAATCACTGACAACTCAAAAAGGCGAGGAAATTTCACTTTTAACGGAATTTCCCCCGTCCAAATATCATGCAAAAATAAAATATTTTTCCCATCACCAACCACCCTCGGAATGTTACTATCAAACCAGCTCCCCACACCCTCACCTATCCCTTCTCTAACCCTACACAGAGACCGCCACCAAGCTAAACTATGCCTACCACCCTCTCTCAACCGCCCCCCCTCCTCACCATATCGGGCTTTCAATACTCGATACCACATACCCTCCCTATCAATCAACATCCTCCAACACCACTTACCTAATAAGGATAAATTAAACGCACTGACCCTCCTAACCCCCAACCCTCCATCCTCCTTTGGAGTACAAATCGACTCCCATTTGATCCACGCGATTTAATAAGCTTTTTTTTATATATCAAATATCTAATTTATTGAAGAAAATACACTTTTTATTTAAACTAATTATGATTAGTTTTTATTTTATTTTTTACAATTAGTTATGATTAGAGATCGTGTCCACTTGTTCCCGTAAACTTTACTCACTTAGTAAGGATAATCGATAATACATGCAGGAAGTGGGGTTTGGACGCCGGACATCCACTTATTCTCCTTAAAGCATTCACAATGGCAGTCCTCTATTAAACGGATCACATGTGTACACATAACTATTTTATAATTTTCTAATAACAATATATAATAATCACTCCAATGCAGTACCTCTCAAAAACTTGATAAACTTTTAGCAAGTGTACCAAAAATATCGAAGTAATAAAGTAAGTTCGTATCCTCGAGAACTGTGTTAATCTCAACTCATTTTATTACTTCGATATTTTTAGTACACTTGCTAAAAGTTTATCAAGTTTTTGGCGCCGCTGCCCCATTTCAACATCAATCAAAGCACGACCTCTTATTCTAATTCTAGGGAGACCAACAAAAATGATGGATGGGTCCCACCAATAATTATTCATCATTTACATTCCAACAATAACATATCATTTACATGCCAAACAAACATTACAAAATGATTAATTTAATAAAAAGTATCGTGGAGTCCACTTAAGAATGAAATGTTAAATGAGATCATGAGTCTTAAAAGACCAAAAAAATTCTCCCCAATGGAGATATTTATTAGTACTACTTACCGGGTCTTAAATGGTAATACCTCACAATTGAAGATGGTTTTAAAGGTAAATTCTTCTAGATGGTTTTAAAGGTAAACTCTTCTAGTCACTAGGCTAGATGTCAGAGAAATCTAAGGAGAAAACGTGCCTACAAAGAGGGGAGGTTTAGAATTGTTTTTTTAATTTTCTTTTTTTGGAAAAAGCTAACATACGTCAAGACTCTACATATGGTGATTTTACTACAAAAATCATACATTCATTTCATAAAAAATACAAATTGTTTTCAATGCAAATTTTCTACTTTCTAAGTTTTTAACATATGCCCTTAAATACAATTTAACAAGATTATTTTGAACGAAGTTGGTATTTTTTTTTTTAAATAAACAAGATCAGGTCTAAAAGTTTTAGAATTTTATCGCAAGATGGTTTTGCACTGGTCTAAAAGTTCCATACCAAAACATTAATGTACGGCTGTAAAACAAATGAGATAAAATATAAAGACAATCTGACATCCCAACATAAGAAATTTGTCACAGATAAGAGATTCTCTGTAACCACCTTAACAGCTAAAGCATAACAAATTGGAAAATAAATAACATTTTTGCTATAAGTAAATCAACAATTTAAGCTGTGATACTTTGAATACTAGGAGTAATACTCAAGGGAAGCTATTCTCCCTCGTTCTATTATCTCTTGGATGACATAAGCTTACCCCTACCAAAATCGGTTTTCTTTTCTCTTACAATCTCCAATGTGCATCTTTCCAAAGAATACACTGAAAATGGTGAATATTTATAGAACTGGATCACAATCAAAATTCAGTCCCACTTACTTATTTCCCTTGACCTTCAACTTCGACTTTTTTATGGCTTCGCTATCATTGCCTTTGGTTATATTCAACTTCTTGTTCTTAACGCTCTGTTGCTCTGGTTTAACGTGAGGATTCACTTCCTCAAATTCTATCGGTTTTATAATAACACCTGGTTTCTTCACCACCTGCACATGCAAGAATGTATTTACAAGACGGCCACACCAAAAAAAAATAAAAAAATACAGGTGCACATGAAACAGTAGTTTTGCAAAGTAGTTAGTTCATTTGGTACAAGAACCCTCCAAAGCCCGTAAGTATATCCAATTAAGAGCTTTACTACAAAAAGGAGGACGGTCCAAATATCACTCTTAACTACTTTAAATAAAGGCTACAATACAGCATGATGATAAACACAAAAATAAAAGGATAAAAATGTTTGCCAATGAACTGTTTTGAAAAACTTACTTCAGGCCGAGTAAGAGGTCCAAATGTAGTTGACGGGTTAGATTCAGGTCCAATGGGCATACGCATACTCTGATGAAAGACATCTTTGGAAGTATAAGGAAAAGGCACCGTTTTTGTTTGGAGTTTCTCGGCCTGTCATATCCAAAAGAATAAAATCAAAATCTGCCCAATAACTTAACTGAGATGAAAAATAAACAGTACAGAAGACAATGGTGGCTGGCAAGTGGCAACATGATTCAAGCCCACTGAGTGTGTGTACGTTTGGTTTTGCGGTGATAAAATTGATTCCAACTAAAAGTAAATTGAAGGTAAAGTGATTTATGATAGGATACATTAATGTAAAAGTGAGTGAACAATACATTTGAGTGTATAAATCAAAAGCTCTAATTTCTAGTTTCAAGTTAGAATCAGCTATGGAGGCAAAATCTCCTAACATGACAAAATCGATTATATACACCTCTAGAATCAATTTTGACTTCTCCAAAAGTGGAGCCGAACATACACTAAATTATATAAACTTAAATTGATTACGCAAATTCAGTTTCTCCAGCCAAATGGCATAGACCAACACTTAAGTATTGTTGATCTCTGATTTTGGCCAACACGGTGTGTGTGTGTGTGTGTATTATAAGCCTATTTGAAATCAGTTTGGACTAGATGCGTCTCAAAAACTAATTTTGGAATGACAGTTACTGCTTCATTACTACTACTGTACACATTAGATGTTTACATCAACTCAAAGGTATTCTGAACAGCATTGTTACCTGCCAACATTAGAGCATAGTATATACTTTTGAAACGTAGGAAAATAAGAAACATTTGATTATATTAGTATTTTAAAAATTTGTAAAAAGTTTGGCAAAGATAACCCTGGTAATAAAGAAGAAGAAAATCAATGGTGTAAGATACTGATATCTTAAACTGGTATAAGCTGAAACCCTCTCTGCAACAACATATGGTAACAGAAATATTGATTAAAAATAGCAATACCACAAATCTTTGTAATGTTCACTGCAATTTCATATTGTAAAACAAACCATTGCATGCATGTTGATGTTTATAATTCGGAAGCATACGAAAGGTCCTAAACCTTGTATTTAGAGTCACTAACCTTCTTGCTTGATTTCTCAGAGATGATGACATTTTTCAACTGAGCATCCTTTCTCTTCTTGAGGGCTTCTTCCCTTTTTATCCGGGCATTTTCATGTTCTTTGACCATCCAGGATGGTAAACCTTTCTTTTGCTGTATATCAGTCCATTGACCCCAACCAGGAAGTAATAGAGGCTTCTCAGGCTCAGGATTTTCTTCATTGAGGATCTCCTGCTTATCCTTTTCAAAATCATCTTCTACGTCATCCCCAGCAAAAGCTTGTCGAATGAGCTCCTCTTGAGACGGAAGTTCATAAGATGGTTTAGATGCAGAAGTCAGAATTCCGTCGACCATCTGCCCTTCATCATCTGTATCGCTATCCTCTCCCAATTGATCTTTTTCAGAGTTCTAGAACATAAAATGACAACACATATTCAAGCTAAACCAACATTTCAGTTTATATTCTTGGCATATACAACAACTGCATACCTTTACATTGTGCCTAACAGACCTAGTAAACTTTGAAGACTTCTTGATGTCTGTGTCTATACCATTTTTGTTTTTTGCCTGCCCATTATAAGTAAATCAGTCCAACAAAATGCCATGTATATGGAAGATATCAAAAGTTTTTTTTGATAAAAGAAACAGATCACAGATATTAAAACAAAGCAATATATTATACCTTTTTCCATGTATCTGAGGCAAATATGGAAACTTCATATGTAGTTTTTGGCCCCGGATTTTTTACAATCTCATCAAAGTTCTGTGATCAAGTTTCAAGAAATGCATAAAATGTGTTATACCCATTAAGTAAAACAAACATCTGAGCAGTCCAAGAAAATAGGAAATTAATCACCTTAAAAACAGATTCTTTGCGAGAATCGATATTCTCTTGATTTAAGACTGAATCATTGATGACATCCTTCTGCAGATTATCACTTCCGTCATTCTCAATGTTGCCACTTTTCTTGGCCTCAAAGTCATCCTCGCTATCACTGTTATTGTAAAACTTATCTAATTCCACCTTATTATCAGCACCAATTGTTTGGGCTTTAGCCATTCCAAATACTCTTCTGCCACCGGTAGATGCTACTTTTGGATCTTCTGAGCCGCCAGAATCGTCCAGCTTCTTCATGGAATCTTCATATTCTTGTACGGTAAGGTTGACTTCTTCAATAGTTGCTTCTTTTCTTTTCTCCAATCCACGCCTCTATACCACAACAAATCAAATGGAGGTCATAAACTAATAGCAGAAAATTACCAACTGACAAATTTCAGGCTTTAAAGATACCAAAGAAAATATTTAAGAAACCAAACATTCGCAAAAGATATATGTAATCATCATAGTTGGAGATCACCCTTTCCAGTATCAATCGGACATGTATTATTTAAGACGATAATGAATATATATATATATATATATATATATATATATATACCATCAGAGGTTGGGTAACTAATATTTATTTCAGGAAAAGAAGAACAAGAGAAGAAGTATAAATAATTACCATAAAAGGTAAAGATAGCAATCCCGACTTGGGCATTCCATCATCTTCCTCCAGCACTTCTAGTGTCTTTTGTTTTGCTTTACGCAAAATATTGTTTGCCTTACCCGGATCAGAATCAGCAGCATTCTCATCATCGTCATCTTCATAAGTGCTATCATCACTGCTGCTACTGTCCATGGTATTCCTTTTTCTAGTCAGTTCCTCGTGTCTTTGAAAATGTTCAGTCACGGCAGCACGAGTTCCTTCATCCTGCTTATCTAAACCACGTTGCATTTTACGCTGAAGCCATGGACTTTTGTGTTTGTGTCTCAGAGTCATGCGTTCCTAACATAAGTTGGGAAGTGAGAAAAAGATTACTAAGATCATTTACGTTCTTTTATTTAATAAGACTATATATACATATATACCTCTGCCCTCTGGCGTTCTTGTTTCAAGGCATATTCATTAGTAGCTTCAGGATCCATTTCCAACTGAGAAGATTCTGCCTTCAATCTATGTTTCTTTAACAAACGATGGTATGTTTTGGACTTTATCTTTTTAACATGTTTTGCCTTCATTTCATGACGAAAAAGAAGGCTCCGCAATTTAGCATTCCGGTTTTGCCTATCCTTCTCACATACTATAGAAACCTATCAAGCATCACAAACAACAAAAAACAATGGAAATTCAGTCAAATAATGAAAGCATTGTAAACAGAAATTTAAACAGCGTACTTGGTGCTATTACTTTTTGGCATGAGTAATTGAGTATGGAATTTTCCTAAAAGAATCGTATTCAATTATTCTAAGTCATATATGTTATTACATTGATGGCGGATGGAGGACAACAGCTAAAACCCGAAAATTTATCATTTTATGCTGCCATATCCCACTTCAAACACCATGGCGGTTGTAAAAAAAAAAAAATCACTGCTGCAATCCAACGCCATGGCCGATATTTGACAACACTGATCATTGTTGTTATACCTTTCTACATAGTTGGTTAAGAGGAAGAACGATAAAAATACTGAGAGGAGGGGGACATTAAATAGAGAGGAGATTACAATTCAATAATTTGTAAGGCATTATTGAAATCCAAAAAAAAAAAAAAAAAAAACAATACCATCTTAATTCCTCCTCAGTTATGTGACAAGGTTTTTTCCAATCATAAAAGGGAGAACAGCAATCCTATTCAAATGTAATCTATTGTATAATAAAATCCAACAACCATTAATTTAACAAACAAATTCATGTTTGAATTTTGAAATTTAGAAAGCTTCATAAATGCTAAACGCAAAGTAGTTAAACTTTACAAATGAAAATTCAAGACCATTTGGGTTATACATCAATCATGAACTCGGAAAGCATGGGAACCTGGAAAAAGACAATCAGGTTTCATATTCTATGATCCTGTACTATCTGTAATGTAAAAAATGATTACCAACTAACATAAATTACATAAACAACAATCATACCTTGTTCATGTCAAGAAGACTAGCACCATCGTTTTTATGAGCTTCGATAATTTTGTCATGATGAACTAGTGCAGCCATTTTCCTCTCAAATTCAGTTCTGGGTTCAAATTCAGAAGCTATTGCTCCTATAGTTGAAAACCCTAGATCTGTCTTTTCATCAAAGTACTTAGTAGGAGCCTCCCTATTTTTCTGAATAAGGGGTTGCCACTTTGTGACTTGTTCCTTAGATATTTGATACGCCACCTTCCTTTCCACCTTCGCTTGATCTGCCTTTGGAAGTGGTGCATGAACAGTTCTAGAACGATTCTCAATTTGTTGATTTCTTAACCGGAGTCTTGAATGATCGGGATCGTCACGAAGAGGATTAAGGAGGTCCTCGATACTAATTCGTCCATCACCTTCCACAACATCATGACTAGGATTATTTTCAGACTCTGGATATAGCTCCGGAATAACATCATTCTTCCTCGCCTTCTTATTGCCTACATTATGATAAAAATTAAAAGTGTATCACAGTTTTAGTAACAAAATAATCAAACTCTGCAACAACAGCTAGTGGATTCACTCACAATCAGCGGCGGATCTCTGCACAGACCCGCAGGAGCCGCGGTACCCCCCAAAAAAAAAAAGATTTTTTTTGTATATAGGAAACTACTATAATGCCCTTGATACAATTCTTTTTTACATGCTTTGTCCTTCTCTGGTACCCCCTCTCCATTCACCTCCCGTCTCTCGCGAACTCTCTCTAGCACCCCCTCACTGGGCTCTTCAACTTCGGCGACGGCCATGCTATGAGGCTCTTGAGTCTCAGTCTCTGGCGCGGTGGAGGCGCTAGGCACCTGCTATCTTACTCTCTCAGATCTCAGTCACTTTCAGGTTTGTTTGTTTGTTCTATGTTTTTTCAGTTCACTTCTTTGTTCCCTTTAATTTTGATTCTTTTACTTCAGGAGTTCAATTTGTTTGTTTTATTGTTTGTTTATTTTCTTTAAAATTATCATTTGGTTCAATTCAAAGTTGGTATGGAATTATTCTATGTTGCATGAACCCTAGAAATAAAAAAAATTGGGGGAAACTTGAACCCTTTATTTCCTGAGTTGTTTGATTCAATTGGGGGAAGCTTGAACCCTTGATTTCCTATGTTGTTTGATTCAATTCTATTATTTCGTTTGTCAAAAGCAAAATGGCTTAATTTCATGATGCCCATGGATAAATTTTTTACTGTTTCTAATTTAGGCTTAATTTTTCCCTTTTTAATTTGCTAATGTGAGGGTTAATACGAGGAATCTGAATCTTGTGACTCGGTGACTAACATCTCTAATTCTATCTCTAATTCTTAGCTTGATTCTAATTATTATGCATTGTTTATTTATTTCTCTTTGTTTTGTGTTCTTAGACAATGTGCCTTTTTCAATTACTTGCTTGAGTCATTGTTCTTATTCTCCCTTTCTTGTTTTATTTTGTTATTTATTATTTATGTGTGAATTGTGCATTTTGTAGGAGTAATAATGCAATGATTCAACCAGATGAGCAGCCTTGAAAGGAACCTCTTCGTCAATGTTTTCAGCCTGCCCAAACCTCTGGCGATGATTCAAAGGAGTGAAAGACAACAGGGGTATGCTTGTGTGGTTACTTGCAAGATAATAAAAAGCATCTGACTTGTAATCTTTTTAGTCAGCTGTACAGCGATAATTCTAGAAATAGGTGGTTAGTTTTTGTTGATTTCAATTTGGTTTTGTGTCAAGCTGGAAAAAAAATGGAGGTAATCCTATTGATAGTAGTATTACTAACCAGTTCAAAGACACTATCCAGCAGCGTGGCTTTAATGATTTGAGCTACATTGGGGATATTTTCATCACATAAAAGCTAGATTGGACAGATTCTTAGTTAGCAATGTATATGTTCCATAATTTTTCTAATATACAAAGGTATGCCTCTGATCATATACCTTTACTTTTTTTAAAAAATTTGTAACTCTCATTTGGATATATTGTTAAAAAAAAAAACACTCTCATTTGGATATAATAGTTGCGGCTCCCTCCAATATTTCGGGCAAGATCCGCCACTGCTCACAATATGCAAACAATTGATGGATATGCAAAAGCTGAACAAGTTTATTTATTCTTACCATCAAAAGGCTTGCTCGGCATACCGGTAATTCGTTGTAACATCCTTTCATGTCTCTCATCATCTTCCTCCCCATAATCATCATCTGAATCAATTTCCTTCCTCTTTTTACCAATAAAATCGTAGCCGCCGTCGTCATCATCAGATTGTACATTCTCATCCTAAACAAACAAATGAATGATTCAGACAAATGAAACAGGAAATGAACAATGAAATTAAGGCAACAATTATAAGAAACCTCGAAATCAGAAGAAAGGTCATTATCATCATTAACAGAAACAGGGTCGTAACGCTTATTCTTTCTGGATTCTTCTTCAGGTTGTTCTTCTTCGTATTCGTAAACATCGCTGTCGATATCATCGACATCAACAGGGGTAGGGTTTAAGTGTTGAATCTCTTTTTTCAAAGATGAAGGCAAACGAGGACCAGTTTTCTTCCGTTGATTGTCGGAAGTCTTCTTCGACTTCTTTTTTGCGGTGTGGCGGTTAGCGTCGCCTCTCTCCTTTCGCTTCTCCTCTGCCATGTTTGTTGCTGAAGCGTTGACGCAGAGAATGTGTTGGGTACCAACGCCGCTAGGTTTAGAGATTGCCAAAAACCTGATTCAAAAGTAGAGAAATGGTCACATGATAACCTAATTAATTTTTTTTGTTTTGCTTAAATATAAAATTCGTCTCTGAAAATTTAATTTTCAATTTTTAATTAAAAATTACTTTTTTTCAAAATTCTGAAAATTCATTTTTTTTAAAATATAAAAAATCTGAAAATAAATTTAAAAATCATAAAAAAACTGAAAATTAAATTTTCGAAAATTCATTTTTTTTAATTCTGAAAATTAAATTATATTTTCATTTTCAAAAAATTTTAATTTTATTTTTCTTAAATTTATTTCTAGATTTTAAAAACACTAATTTCCAAAAAAATTCTTCATATTTCAAAAAAAAAAATTGGAATTTTTTATGATTTTTTTATTTATTTTCAGTTTTTTTAATTTTAAAAAATAATTTTCATATTTTTAAAAAATAATGACGTGGACTGCCACGTCAGAGCCACGTGGCAAAAGTTGCACAATCAGCAACTGCCACGTGGCCAAAGTAATCCCATGTCAGCAAAAAAGTGGGGTCAGAGACCTTTTTAAAACAAAAAAAAAATTTGCGGGGATGTTTTTAATTTATTGTTTTTACAAGGACGAAAATCAAAACGCGTCCAAATTACAGGGACGGATTGCATATTTAAGCCTTTTGCTTTTAATCCTTGCAACAAAAATACACCTTTTAATGCAATTAAAATTTTGGCTAAATTAGTCAAATGGTCCCTCAACTAATTTCGAGTTTTCATTTTGGTCTCATAACTCTTAAAATTATCATTTTGGTCCCTCGACTTTTGCTCCGTTATTCAAAAAGGTCCATGACTATTAACTTTAACCCTAAATGTCTATAGTGGACTAACATTAAGAGTGGTCCACCATAGATCCTATTAATTATTTTAATTAAAACCGTTTGATCTTTTTTCTTAAAAGAGGACCATTAGATTACACATGTCTATTTTATCTTAGGATGTATTGTAACACCCCGTTTTTTCAACTTGAATTTTTTTGCATAAATCAGAGTAAAACAACTAAACAGGATGTTACACTTTTTTCAAATATGAATATAGTAAAATTACTATTTATTTCAATCATCATATGTCATCAAATTAAATCTCATTGCAGCGGAAAACAACTAAGTTTAACATCATGTTGGCACAACGGTCTCAACTTAAACAATTTAATTAAAATCCAGTTTAAACAAAACTTCAACATAAAATCATGATAAATACGTAACACATGGAAAACAAGCAAATCTCCATCCCGTTACGTATCAGAGCGACCCTAAGACGACTACACGTGAGAGAATCATCTCACTTCAACAACTATTCTTGATTTCCTGCAAGTTACTCAATTGTAAGGGCAACATTTCCAAGCAGAAGGGGTGAGATTTCACATTCAATAATAATAAGCATAAATTCATCAAATGCATTTAACAACTTAAGCTTCATCAATTAATAACATTAATTCTTCATATAATACTTCACTAAATCATCGATCAACTTCTAGTCATCATTAATATCATATTCATCACCTCATATACATTCATCATATAACAACATAATCATCACATCATAACATCATCATGTAACAGCATAATCATCACATCATAAACATCATCATAATATAACATAAACATCACATCATAAACATCATCTTATAACATCATATACTTCACATCATCATATAACAACATAAACAACAACGATTAATAAATATTAATACTTCACATAGTTCTTCATTAACAACTCATTGATAAATTACAACTTAACGACAACGACAATGCGACTACAACAACTTAAACTCGATAAATGCAACTTCAACTTCTTAATCATGCATGTGGTACCAATCAGGGCATCAAGCCCCCAACGTATTGAGCATAAATACACTCCAAGGACATCAAGCCCTCAACTTAAAGAGCAAAAGCTCACAGGGCATCAAGCCCTCAACTTAAAGAGCAAAAGCTCACAAGGGCATCAAGCCCTCAACGTAAATGAGTATGCATGGACTCAACAACTAATGCAACGACAACCAACAACTTCAACGACATCGACAACAACTTACAACTTTAACGACATTGACAACAACCTACAACTTTAACAACTTGACCAACATATGCAACTTAATTATTTAATAATCAATACAGCAAAGACAACAACATACAACAACTTCACAACATAACATCATTAATAATAACAACTTGAATGGTATAACAACATTATTTTCTATATCATACCTTTTCCACATAAATATACGTAACTCAAATTATTCAACAACAACATTCACATAATATATGTATTTCAAATTATCCAACAAAGATATTCACGTCAAACCAAATTAGATCCATCACAACATAGGTTAAATACTCTTAAACACCCTATTTGAACTCATAGTACTTCTAGTTTTGAGGTCTGGAATTATTCCTTAAGTTTTGGATTAACTTAGAAACGGTTATGTTGAATTTTCATAAGATTTCACTAAGACCTCCTTGGAGTATTTTCATCATATCTCAAGAATCAAAAATCATTTTCATGTCAAACCAAAGTCACTGGAAAGCTAACTCAATTATCTACAACTTTCATGTTTACACCAAAGGCCAATTCAAAACAGAAACGTGTGAAAAAGATGCAAGAACATGAAACAGGACGTGCTGTCAGAGAGCAACTCGGGAAAAACTCACTTAAATCCCAATTTTAACTTCCCTATGCCCAAATTTGATCCAAAAACTTGTCTAACCATTTCTATACATGTTAAGGCACTCAAAACCATATAAAACATTGCACTAAGAATAACTCATGATCTGAACATCAATTCTAAACTCAATTTCAGAATTATACAACTTAGAATTAGAGAAAGTTACTCTCACCCTTACCTTAGATTAGATGATCGGTCTCTACGAGATTGCTCCTCTTCTCTTTCTCTGACTTCTCACTTTCTCTCTTTTTCTCCAAAAACAGGTTTCACGTAATCCTTATTTTCTAATTCTAACTCTCCCCTTTTATATAAATCCTTAACCTACTTATTTTATCTTATTTTCAAATCTGCCCTCCAAGTCTCAATATTCTATTCTAATATATATATATATATATATATATATATTCTATAACATATATATTTCTACATCAAATAAGAAATATATTTCTGCACCATATAACATATATATTTCTACACCAAATAACATATATATTTCTACACCAAATAACATAATATTTCCATTTATTCCACTAAACTCTTCTAATTTCCAAAACAGTCCCTACAACTTAATCTTATTTTATTTTTAAATCTTATTCTATTAAATAATAAAATAAGTCACTTAATAAATCAACAACACATCACAATAATCATATAAATCACATGAGTCATATAAATAGACCCTAAACTCAATATAATATTCAAATAATAAAATAGGGTGTTACATGTATCACCAACACCAATTTTTTTTTCCTTTTCTTCATCTCTTTCCTCCACCTTTTCTTTATCTTTATCATCATATATTCATTATTCATTACAACAACCCAGAAAGAAAGAAAAAAAAACCTAATTAAATTCATATATGATATTCATCTCAATTTTCTATGTCAACATGATTCTGATTTAGAACATGAATGAATTTTAGAGATAGAGAAAATAATTTAGAACATCATAACCCATTGAATTGATTTTCATTCTCGTCAATGTCGATACCCATTTAACTTTCTTTTCATTATACCACAAGGCTAAAACACTCCTTAAAACATTCAATACATCAATATTCTTCTTCTTCAATCTGAGCTTCTTCTTCTTCTTTCTAGGGTCTCCATCAATATTCTTTCTTCAAACATTCAATACAATAGTAACCAGAAACAACAGAGTATCAAATCCAATTTATGAACAAACCAAGACAAGAACAGAGGTGCAGGGCCGCGCTAAAGGGATGGGCGAAGACTATAGGGATGGTGGTGGTTGCATGACGGCGGGGTGACGCGACGGAGAACGACCCTTTCGTAGAAGGGAGATCAGTTTTGAAGAGAAAATTGATCGACATATTCGCACAGGTGACCTTTCTTCTCCTTCCGGCGTTGGTTTTGCTCCGTTCTCCTCCGTAACTGCTCAGATTCGCACCTCTCTCCTCCGACTGTTCTCCAATTTCGGTCGATTCTCCGGATCTCGAAGCTTACCTTTCTGGCTTTTCCCTGCGCAGGTTTTATCAGCTTCTTCTCTCTATCTGTCCAGCGTGGTTTCTCTTCATGCTTTGAAGGTTTTATGGCGTTGCTTTGTAGTCTTGCTCTGTTCGTGAGGTTCGTTCCGGTTCGGTCTTGTTGTCGTAAAAATGAAGGAGGATGAGAAAACAAAAGGTTTTTTTTATGCTTTGTTTGGAGTTTTTTTAAGGTTGTTGTTGTTGGGGTTCTGTGTTGTTTGGAAAATGAAGGAGATCTAAAACAACGGTTCTAATAAAATAGAAGTGGATCTCATGTGGTAAAATGGGTTGTGAAGAACAAGATTCAAGAAGACGATTTTTTGGTTTATTACAATCATGTTTTTTTATTGTGTTTCTTTGGACTTATTTTGGAAGAAAAAAATTCTGGAAAAATGTTGATATAGAATGAGGAGGAGGAAGAGAGAAGATGATGAAAAATAAAAAATGACGGTTAAAATCAAATCAAAAAATTTAGACATTAAAAAACTAACGGAGTGGATTAATTTGACTAATGGAGCAAAAGTTAAGGGACCAAAATGATGATTTTAAAAGTTATGGGACCAAAACAAAAATTCGAAATTAGTTGAGGGACCATTTGATTAATTTAGCCTAAAATTTTACATCAACATGTTACCAAAACAAAAAAAAAATAAAAATTACATCAACATTTTTATTCAGGGTTATGCTAACCGCATCGGTGCCCTTATGACACTAGTTAAGGAAATAAAAAACAATAAATTTGAATTGAATTCAACAATTTTTTAACTTTTTATAAGTCTTTCGTTATATTTTTGTAGGAAGTAGCAAATGTGGTTAGAGTTCACAAATTTAAATGTGGAGTAGTGAGATGTTCAAAGTTCGAACATTGATCCCTGCATATAATATGTAATATCTCTACCAACTGAGTTAAGCTCACAACGATAAATTCTTGTTATTTATATGAACCATTAACTTATTAACTCGTAATTGCAATATATAATATACATAGTTGATAGACATTGGCTTGCTTTTTAGTAAATAATAAAAAAATAGATGTATTGTTAACCAGTGTTCTAAGGGCATTGATGATTAATGAATCCATTAATAAAAGTTTTGTCTTAAAAATATAAGTTTTTATTTTTGTCTTAATAGTAATTACGCTATTTTTTTTTTTATAAAAACTTACTAATTTTAATATTTTAATTAATGCCCCCAAAGACACCCATTAGCATTCTCCAAAAAATAAAGTTTAGTGATATAAATCAACTCCTCCGTATTTTATTATAGGGTTAATATGTCTTTACCCCCCTGTAATTTGGGCGAGTTCCGGTTTACCCCCCTGTAAAAAAAAAAGTTTAGATTTCAACCCTATAATATAAAAATTCTCCACAAAACACCCTGTAATATGAAGATCCTCCACAAAACACCCCTGACCCTATTCAGACGCTGATGTGGCACGCCACTGTGTAATTATTTTAATTTTAATTTTTTTTAAAACCTGACACGTGTGTAATGGACACTGACGTGGCACGCCACTGTGTAATTATTTTATTTTTTTTAAATCTGACATGTGTGTAATGGTTTAATAAATTATTTTTAAAAAGATAAAAAAAACTGAAAATTAATTTTCAAAAATTTAAAATCAAGAAAAAAAATCAATTTTTTTAAAAAACGAAAAAAAAGTTGTGTTTTTTTTCAAAAAATAAAAATATTAAGAAAAAAATATTAATTTTTTTACCAAAACATTTAAAAATTAGCTTATATTATTATTTTCGAATATTTTTAAAATTTTAATTTAATTTGGATTTTTTTAAATTTTTCGAAAGTTTCAAAATATAGTAAGTGTATGAATTTTTTTATATATAATATTTTTGGAAATATATATATATAAAGAAAACAACCCCTTTCAGCTTTTGGGTTGGCTGTTTCTTTTCAAAAATGCCCACAATTTTCAATACAAATAACACATGTAACAAATAGTTAAGAATAAATTTAAATATTAAATAAATTTCCAGATTTTTTTTATCCTCAATTTTTAAATATTAAAAAATATTCTCAAATATGTAACATATCGTAATAAAAATCTAAATTTTCCTAAATTTTTAAATAAATTTGTATCCGGATTTTTTTTTTTTGTTGAGAAAATTTAAAAAACTTCTTTTTCGAAAAAAAATCTGTTTTAAACTTCAAAAAATATATATTCCAAATTTTCGAAAATAATTTGAATTTTTTTTTTGAAATATATATTTCAACATTTTCTAAAATAATTTTAAAAAATTTTGAAATATATATTTTTTCGTAAATTATAAATTTTGGAAAAATCCTGATTTTTTTAAATTTTTATATATATATTTTTTAAATAAATTTTAAAAAATTAATTATACAGTCAGCATGCCACATAATCGTATATGCACAGTCAGCATGCCACTCAGCTCGCCACGTCAGCAATTATGCACAGACACATGTGTCAGGGGCTAAAATCAAAGAATCTTATGTTACGGGGTTGGAATCTAAACTTTTTTTTTTACAGGGGGAAAACCGGAACTCGCCCAAATTAGAGGGGGGTAAATACATATTAACCCTTTATTATAAGCCATCTTAAAGATAAAAAATGAGTAAATAGTCAATTACCCCTGAAATTGTAAGTTTCGTCAATTAACCTCCTAAAAGTAACAAAATGTCAATTACCCCCCCTGAAATTGCACAACGTTAATCAATTTACCCCCTCCGTCAAATTTTTCTGTTAGTAAACATGACGTTTTGCAAATATCCCCCCCTGAAGTTTTACACTTATGTGCAAAATGTCCCCCGAACTTGAAGATTTATATATTTTTTTCTTATCCTTAACTCAAAGATATTAACGACAAGCAATTAACAGTTAACTTTAATACTTTACATGGCTCTTTCATTCTTAAAGGGGTCTGTTATTTTATTTTGTTTATGTTATGCCATTTGGTTGTTCAATTCTCCATAAATTATGACTTATTTAGATAGAGACACGCCAATTCACAACAAAGTAAGCTAGAGACACTCATTCCTCATGAATAATTAATTCTAACAGTTTCTTAAGATAAGTTTGAATAAAATTATTCTATCTTTAAAATTGAACTAAACATGCATTTTGCTAAAGTAATATGAAGTTATTAATTATGCGTTATTTTTAGATGATATATTCTTATTTTAAGTTTAAATATTAAAGTTAATTTTTAATTGTTTGTCTTTAATATCTTTTGAATCAAGATAAGAAAAAAAACATATAAATTTTTAAGTTTGGGGGGCATTTTGCACATAAGTGCAAAACTTCAGGGGGGTATTTGCAAAACTTCATGTTCACTGACAGAAGAATTTGACGGAGGGGGTAAATTGATTAACGTTGTGCAATTTCAGGGGGGTAATTGACGTTTTGTTAATTTCAAGGGGGTAATTGACGAAACTTACAATTTTAGAGGGAAAATTGACTATTTACTCGAAAAAAAATGTTTTAGTTTTATCATTGATGTTTTTTTTCTTCCTATTGTACCTTTAACTATTTATTGCTTTTTCTCCATTCCATTCTTTTAATCTCCTTTTCTCATAACATTAATAATGGATAATTCTTTAAAAATCACTCATAATTTCTCTTTTCAATACAAAATGAATTACATTTAATGTCAAAACAACTTATAATAAAATATGAAGAAAGTAAACTAGTTTTTTGAACTTGGGAAAGAGACTCGTCGTTAGAGCACTGCTTAGAACATCCCTAACGGTGTTCCTCACTTTTGAACTCTTAATCGATTTTATTAATAACTCTGTATTATTATATTTCAACTACAATTTAGTTATTTTTTATTAAGCTCAAACAAGTGGAAGACATGTTTTAATGTGAAATAATGGTTGTCCATAGTGAGACTGTGTTTATCTTTTATATCTAATCATAACTAACCTTCAATCCTAACTGTCAACCCCTAATTTATTCAACCCTATGAGCTTCGCGGCAAACCTTGCTTCTACACTGTACACAAAAAATTCACAATTACATTCCCCAAATCCTTGATGTATTCAATTCACTAAATATCAATATTTAGTAATACTCTTAAAAATTCCAAAGGCAACTCCTGATCTTTTAAATTCCCTAATCATTTATCAATATCAATATTCATACCTATCTATCTTTCCCGATCAATTTTTTTTTTTGCATATCTCTCGGGAAGCCTTGAAGGTTACACAAGGCCCAAAGAAATGGATGCAGAAGCTTAAAAAGTACTTCTCTTTACCTCAATAGATGATCTATTTGACAATATACACTATTGACTTAACATATTTTGATAATATTTTTCTACTAATTCACAAAAATAAATAATATCATGTAAGATGTTGTTGGATTCGTCTCGATGAATATTTTTAAAATATTAAATTTTCATAATTTTTTTTAGTAGGGAGGGGAGTAATCAACTTTCATTACAATCTTTTCTTTTTCCCGAGCTCTTTGATTCGGTACAATATTCTCTTCCAACCAACTGTTTTCTCCCTTCCATTCTTTTTCCTGTTTTTTTTCCTTTTCTCTCTCCTTCTTCTTAATTTTTTTTCAACAAAATTTTCTCCTTTATCACAATTTATTTCTCAATTTCACTCTCTCTTCTTGAATCCCTTAAAATCTCAATCGATTAAAGGTTAAGCAAGTGAGCTTCATGAGAAAAAAATCGGGTTATTCTACCCTCTTTGTGGAGTCAAAATCCTCTCCATTTCCTCCATTTAGAGAGATAAAAACCCATAAAAAGTAAAAAAATAATTAATGATAGTTGGACGAGTTGATTTTGCTCCATTTATCCCATTCTAAAGCATAGATTTGTGACATGTGGCAAAAACAAATTCAAAGGTAGAGATTATTCTGTACAAAATAATGATTTATTTAATACATAAATAAAAAACCACGCTTTGCTTTCTCTCTCTGACATACGATTCCATCTTCCTCCCATCATCATGGCTGCTTACGCCCTTCTGCTCACCGGAATCGTCACCGGCGCCCCCTTTCCTCTCGTCCCAGCACGAATATTCCCTTCTCCCTCTCCATCGTAATCCAGTTCTGGTTGTGCCTCTCTATCTCTTGCAGACATGTTGCATATCTTGGTTTTTGTTATTATGTATATATATAATTGAGAGATCTACGGTGTGAGGGGAATTAAATTAAACTAGGTTGATTCAGCAATACATGCCTTAAAGCAAAGGCAAACCGAATCGTATCGGAATCTATTTAATTTCTTATTCGTTTTTCTTGATAACAACACTTATCTCCATGGTGGTTGGGATCATCGATGGCATGAAAGGTGAGCGGCGGCATCGACGGCGAGAGGAACATGAGGGGTCACGATGGAGTTCATGTGAGGAAGAAGAATACCATGAATCAGTCTCTAAAGGATTATCAGTGTTAAACTTAACAGGATTGTCAATTTAAAAATCAATTCAATCCTTTGTTGTGATTCTAATTTTAATTAATTAATTTGTTCTTCAATTTTAGAAAGACTCACTGTTTCAATTAATTAATCTCATCAAAATGTTCATGTACTGTGATAGATTTTGCAATGAAATTGGGAAATTGAAAGGGGAATGAAGGAGGTAGAGGAGAAAGGGATCAGGTGACATAGAGTGAAGAAAGCACGTGATGATGTCTTTTAATTGTAGCCTTTAGATTTTTTTTGCCACATGTCACATATCTGTGAATTAAAAAGGAGTAAATGGAGCAATCATAAATGGAGCAAAGATGCACTCTAGTTGGACACACTTAATGACAGGATCCACCACCTTTTTTTTTTGTCTATCTCTCTCCAAATTGCATCTTCCATTTATTTTTATAAATGGAGAGGATCTTAACCCCTCTTTGTGAGTATATTTATGACTTTTCATGGGTATAATTTATATATTTATACATGAGTTATCCTAACAAGTGTCCTTGTTAAAGAAACCAAAAGTACTTGGTTTGTATAGAATTCAGTAATATTTTAACTTTTAAAAAGTCAAATTCATAATTTTTTACAATTTTCTAATGCAATATTTCTATTTGTATCTTCTTAACCATTGCACTAAGAGCACTCATTAGCATCTCCCTTATAATATTTACATCTCAAAAGCAATTTTAGTCCAAACAATAAAAATTGCTAAAATCATATTTTCAATGAAAATTCACTTTTAACTAAAATCAATTCTACATAATCAATTCATTCAAAATAAATTTTCGCCACCACAAAACCAAACACATAATAAATAGCATGTCTAA
This sequence comes from Medicago truncatula, assembly GCF_003473485.1. Lineage (NCBI taxonomy): Eukaryota > Viridiplantae > Streptophyta > Magnoliopsida > Fabales > Fabaceae > Medicago > Medicago truncatula. The sequence continues at coordinate 51,399,668 of NC_053048.1, forward strand.
GTTAAAAGACATCATAACTAAAAACTTTAAGATAATCGAGAATTTCTAAAATTTTAAACTTTAGGTACATTTGACTTATCAACTATCTTTCTTGTAAGGGAAATGTTAACGAGTGCCTCCGGATATTCTTTAAGACCTTTAAATGGTAACTTTGTATGAAAATATATATAATCAATGCATTAAAAATCGAAATATTTTGACTTTTTATAAAATAATTTATTCTTTTAGAATCTTTAAAGAGGGCTCCTGAGGCCTTGTTAACAAGACCATTTTGCTAAAATGATATCTAGAAACTAAGGCTCATGCCGTGATCCGGTTCTAGACTTTATTTTGCATTGGACGGTTGGAGAACAAATCCGGCTACTTTTCAGTTTCCCAATATCAACCCAAACACTGAGATATAAATATAGTAACATATTCCCTCTGTCCTTATATGTAAGCACTTTTTGCCTCTAATAAAATGGTGCTTGACGGAGGGAGTAGAATTTAATAAAGCAATTTAAAGATATTTTTAGTCATGTTTGTTGCGTTAAGCAAGCAAACCTTCTCACAATAGAATACCATACAATACCTACAATTAAGTCATATACATAATCTTACAAACGCAATGTTGTTGTAAACATAACATTATTGTAGAATATGTTTGTCTTTGTATATACACTTATCGTATACCATACAAGTCACTTAGACATGGGTCACCTGAGAAAATTTAGTCATACATAACAAAGGTTTCCTTGTAACAGCAAAGACTATTTGTCGTAACTTGTCAGTAATATGTTGGTTCCCACTTTCTAGCGACTTACCACTTCCCTTCACATATAGAATCAAAGTTCATTTTGATAAACCCTAGGATACCATGTTGGTTACTTCATCAAGGTTAAGCTCCTAAATATGTGGCCATACTTTCTTATATGATTCATAAATCTATAAATTCAATGTATAGTAATGCCACTTACATTTAAAAGCATATAATTAACTCACAATTAAAGTCTTCGTATCATTTCACAAAGGAGTTTTATTTTTAAATACCCAAACAATCAATCTACATCTTGAGAGAAAAAGATATAATATACTAATATATGTGATAGGTTGATAACATGATATGAAATGAGAGATGGAGATAAAATAAGGCGTTGAATGAGTGTTGAAAATTTAAGAATGTTTAAATATAAGTGTTCTTTCAAAAACATCGAGTAAGCAAGACAGATCATCATTCATGTCAAGAGACATCACATTGTGCTAAAAAAAAGGTGTGAAAATTGAAATGACAGTTAAATTGTAACAAATTAGTTTTTGTTTGTTTGTTAAAACATCATATAATATGCGACCAAGTGAGTATGTATGAGATATATGTATATGAGACCGAGGAGTAATTAAAAGTGACAGCAACTGAGAGACAAGGAGAGAAACCCATCTTGGAGAAACAGAGCACATGCAAATGATTCGGTGGCATAAGCATTCTAGACACAACAGAGTTGCACGTGTCCTGCTTCTCCAACAAGGAGTTCTCAGCCTATATAAACCATTACACCTCGAGTTTGATGAAAGTTGAAGTGGAAGTTTAACTTGAACTGGGAAAAATGTGCTCTATACATCGATGCAATTTTATAGAGATATGAGGTAGGAATGAAATTATTTAAGAAACAATGTGTGTAGTTAAAGTTTTGGTCTCAAAAAAAGGAACACTCAGCCAGACCATACGGCATACCATACCTCATCATGCAAGTACTACAATACATGCACAAAAAAATCAAAGTTGCAATGTCTAAGGAACCCAAAACGAATCATATATGTTTGTGCTTTAAGGCAACAATTACAAACTCTTTGTTGATTTGAGGTTCACTTACACTGTAACAAGGAAATAATCACAAGCCATCTTAATGTCTATGTTCGTTTGAATTGAGAATATTTGGGTCCCACGTGCTTACGGGCTAGCTCTAATAATGTACGGTGTTTGATCCCTTTTCAATTGCGTGGAATTGCTGATTTGTACGAGTGCACGTTGATTTTGCGTGTTGAGTGCAAGTTTTTTAGCATGGCATATGCATATATATGTGCACCTATTAGAGGGAAAAGTTCGAACCATTACCTTTTACCTCAAAGTTTTTGGTGGTTGAACAGATACTATAGAGTATGATAGATTACAAGAATTTCAAAGACACTAATAATAGCCGACAGAAAAAAAGTAAACAATGAAATGAAACATTGGTTTTGGATGACATCTCCATCTCTATCTCTATCTCTATATATATGTATTTTAAACTACATTTTGCTTATGTGTCACTTCACTAATATTTTCTTTTTGTAACTAATTTTTTATACTTATGTCATGTGGCTCTCTTTTGTTCTTGATTCTTTACTAGTCATTTCTTACTATCTAATCTTTCATTTCCCATCAATTGGAAAAACTCTCTATTTACTTCACTTCATGGAAGTTACACAATGAATGTATTATAATCCATTTTATTAATAGTGAGGGGTTTCATTTTAAAATTATTCATATTCTTAGTCAATCATCTTACACACACAAGTTTACTATAAAGCTCCTCATTTTCTAAGCTCATATATATGTTGCTTATGTTATCCTTCTCATTTCTTCTTCCATTTCATTTTTTTTTTTATAGTTTTGATTCTCTCTTCAAACTTCGTGAGTGTGTGTTTCTATCTATAATTTTTCGTATTCTCTAATGGATATTTTTTCTTTCATTTAACATACATGTTTTGGAAAAAGGGAGAGTTTTGTTGAAAGGACACTTCATATATGAAATGGTGGTTGTATTTTTTATTGAAATTAAAATATTTTTTCATTATCATTTTTTATTTAACATTGTTATGAGATCAAGAGTTCACTAAACATGTGGAAGGAAACATATTAAAAAAGCATAAACAATTAATATTTTTGTTATTCATTTTTATTCCAAGCCAACATGTGGTTGTTACTATAACTATTAGATATTTTTCCTTCTCAACTAATTGCCATAAGATGGAGGAGGATTTTGATGAAGCTTACAAGAAACTCAAAACTCTCAACATCAAAAATCCTAAAGGGTCGAACAAGAGAAACTAAGAATCTTTATCCATAGGTGTTGGTTTAATTTGATCAAGTATCCGTGTCTTTGTAATAAGAGAAAAATACTCTTATTATATTTTTAATTGAATAGTTTCTTATAAGATCAAGTATCCTAGATAACTAATTGTAGAAGTACACATCTATTCAACATTTGGTTTTGAATCGAATAGCAATTTCCCGTCCTTTTTAATTATATATACATTTACATATATTTAATTTAAAGCATCAGATTTTTTGTTGTAGAAGTTATATAATTAGACATTAAATTGGTTTAAATTAAAAATAGTGAGAGAAATCTTTACAGAGTGCCACATTAGTACAATATTTCCATGAGAACAATGCAAGCTTAGATTATGTGAAGTGAAAAGGTGTTCTAAATCATAGAAAGTGGCATGTAATGAAAACCAGAGAGTGTCTAATTGTTCCCTCACTCTTCACTTCTCTTTGACTCATGTGGTAGTCACAAATTAGTGGTTTTTGACACAATCCTTAACTATTGTTTATTCTCACCCTTTATTATATTTCTATTAATTCAACTATGAAATTCTACAGGCCATTGGTAAGATAGAGAATTGAGAGATATAGAGAATAATGTCCCTAAAATATAATATGATATAGAGAAGGGTAAAGGAAATTATCCAAGTTACACATAATAGTTTGCTTAGGATCCTAAAAAAAAAAAGTAGTTTGCTTACGGAAAACACTAAATAAATTTATATAATATAACATAAAATTTGTTGCAACCAAAATAAATTAAAACCATTAACTACGATCTCTATATTTTTAAATTAGCTTTCTAAAAAAAATTGGTGTCTAACTATCTATCTGCTATATATAAAGTAAACTTGAGTTATTTGTAGGCTTGAACTATACCTATGTGTAAGCTATTATATTTTTTAATAAATAATTGTGTAAGCTATTTGTTTTTAAGATTGAGGAATTATTGAAATTAAAAATGGATAGATTGAATTTCATTGGAATAATCAATCTATGATGGAAAACAAATTGGCCCTTCTTCCTCAGTATATCAAAGAACCTGTTATATATGAGGATTCATCAATCTTTGAGAAGGAAACTCCTTATGGGTATTTAAGGAATAAGAAGTCTAAACTTAAATTCATTAGTAGGTCTCTTTGGAGAAATCCAATCAATGTTCTATTGAGGTAGTGTTGTTCAAAGCTAGGATGGTGAGACAATTTACGTGCACGAAATCAATTTGGAAATATTTCAAGATTGTTTTTTCAACATTTTATTGTCTTTCCCTATCATCCATTGGAGGTATCTAATGGTTGGTTCAATAGATCGAGAGGCTACTGCAGAGATTACAGAGGGAGAGGATCCGTTCACTTTTTTTTCTCACTCTATCTCTTCAATCAAATTGATGACTCTTATGTCTTCCAATCTTTTCTTATATTTTGAACACTCAAGAAGTTTTTTTTTTTTTTTTTTTTATCAGATTTGTTCTTCTATTTTGTACTTTAAATTTTTAACAATGTTAGTGATCTTATTTTTAGAATTTGAACACTTTGTGGAATTATTATTGTAGGCAACAAAATTTTATTTCCTAAAAGGTTAGATATTAAGTACTAATTCTTCAAATTCTCTAATTGGTCAATGATATATATTTCATTCACACGTTATACTTGAGTTCATTCATGTATGAATTTCTCTATTTCGTAGTCAAATCCTTTTCTAGCTTATGTGGCAACTTTACAAAACTATACTGCTTTTCTTTTATAGAGATAAAATTCTACTACTAAGAGCATAATTATCGGTGCAAAAACACTGTGGTATAACTTGGCCAAATGAAAATGTGTCAGAAAGCAACTGATATTTGACATGCAAGCAAATAGCAAAGCTCAAGAGAGTGGTAATGCAGTACCACCCACTTTTAAGTGACAAAAGATTACTTTTGATTATTTTTATCAATTGATAGGTGAGATTATTAATTAGTATAATGTTGGTATTTAAGGTATACTGTTATTGTAAGATAAGCGGGATCCATTTTAGAGTTTTAGAGGAGTGGTATGAATATTTAGAAAATGTAGTTGAGTGGGTTAAATAATTGGGAAGTGTAAAGTAATATAATATATTATGTGGATCCCATTTATACCATCCATTTGGGTGGCATGGATGTGGTTGCTCTGATATGTCATCTCTATAAAACTCCTTATTTTTGTTATCAATTATAAACTTTTATATTTACTTTATAATAATCAAACATCTAACGACACATAAAAAAATGGAGGGAGTAATATTTTTACTAAAAACTATACAATGATATATATGAAAACATTTGATTTTTTATAAATTGAGTTATTTCATTTAAATAAAATCATTTATTTGACTCAAGTTAGAATAAAAATTTTATAATATCAAATTATAATTTAATATCGACAAATTTTTTTTCTTTCTAAAATCTAAAATATGTACAAATAAAGGAGAAAAGGAAGTTATAAACTAAACAAGATAAAAAGATATAATAATTCAATTGATTTCTAACACAAATGGATGACCCATTATCTATATTCAATATTCACTTTATGTGGGAAAAAGTTTAAAAATATTTTGAAAGTCGTATATTTTAAATAAAAAAAGTTCAATAGACCAATAAAATTTGTTTTTTTAGAAAGACCAAAAAAATTTATTATTTCCAATATATTAAAGAAAATATTATAATCAAAACCCGTGCAACGCACGGGTTATATATCTAATATAAATTTAAGACAAACGTAATACTCAACCATTTAAATTGTTTGAGTTTCATCATGCATTTTAATGCATGTACGATTCTCCTGCAATAATGAATAGTATTAGTGACCATCTCCTCTGTTCATAGCGGATGGTGAGGTCTAGTAGTCCACACTCCACAACATGCAAGAACCTATGTCGTGCAACATTGGTTTAAATATTAGATAGATTATTTGTGAGGATTTCTCCATAGATTAACAATTTTAGGGTACATGTTTGAAATGTAACCATGTTATAATGACAAACTTGAGCAAGTAGGCACAAACCCAAATAAAATTTATGTGGCACACACACAAGATTGATAAAATTTAAAAGAGAAATCATATTAAGTGATGTGACTAAATTATTTCTCTTTTAAATTTTATCATTCAAGTGAGTATGTCTAAATACTTTTGATTTGATTTGGGGTTGTGCCCAACCAACTGTTTCTCGACAAACTTAGCATGTCAATACATGTCAGTTTCTGAAACTCAAACATTTTGATTAGGTAAATACTTCACGGCCATCTTAAAACACCATGTAGAGTATTTTTTTAAAGTAATATTTTATATTTGGACACCTTTTTTTGAAACACCTATAAGCATACATTCAACACTTCACACCTTTTCTCTTTATATCACCCGCTTACCACCATACCTCTCTCTCTCAAGGTGTTGGATGGTTTTGCGGGTGGACATAAATCATTTTCTTTTATTAGCGTCGTTTGGAATTGTTATCACTTTAAGATGATGGTCATGCTCTTTTTTCTTTGTCATACGTTTTTACCTTGTTGTACAAGAAATTGAGGTAGTTTCTTGACGAGGTCATTATCAAATCTAAGGACTTGCGTAATAAATATTGGCGTGTGCATCTACGTAGCAAAAGCTTTATTTGGTGACACATTTATTATTCAAAGGCTTATGAATCTTAAGCATGCTCCCCAAAACAGCTAAAGATCTGCAGCAGTGAATGTGTTTTTTCACTACGCCATTGCCACTGAGAAAGGAACAGCAACCCAACAAAAAAACAGTTTCTTGCGTGTACATTAAATTTGGATATTAATAAATCTCTCAATACATTTGCTCCAATCCAAACCTTAAGTTAACGCCAAACCTTCAAAAATCTGATTTTTATTCCATTTTTTTGCCAATGTAACTAAAAATAATCACAAGAGGATAGCAATTCACAAGATAACTTAAAAAGTTGCATACTTAAGCAAAAAAGAGATCATGTATCTAGTTACTCTTCATCCAGTAAAATAACTAGGGAAATCTCCCCCAAACAAGAAAAATGCATGACAAATCCAGAAAATGTAAAATAAATTTGTCATAGATAAACTCAAACCAAATAGTAATTTACCATAATAAAAAAAGAAAGCAATTTTCCAAATACAGATTTTTATAAGAATGTTAAAGTTAGTGCACTAACTACAATCATACAAGAACCAAGGCTGCTACGGGTAAACAGCAATTAAGAAAATAAACTATGGATTAACAACTCTATGCGAAGATATATGATTCCTGCCTTTCTTGCACCATAAGTTGAAGAAATCATTGTCTATTTCTTTGCATAAGTTATCAACATAGGGTTTTGTGGGGCTATCTTGAAACCTTGCAGCGCCTGCATAGCCACCGTGGATTGCATCTCATCTCCATATTCCACAAAGGCAATTCCTGGCTTTGCTTCAACCATTCTAACTTCCTTGAATCCAGGATATTGAAGAAACAACATTTGAAGCATCATGGGAGTGGTCTCGTTAGGAAGATTCTGAATAAAGAGAATATTATTTGGTGGTGCAGGAGCCTCAGGTAGCAAGGACTTCGCACCGCCTGGATAAGGTATCTGGGATAACTCCATTATTAGAAAAAGTGTGTAACAAATGCAGAATAAAATTGTTTGTGCTTCTATGTATTATAGAATAATTTGCTTTGAAACAGATAGTGTCATCTCATCTTCATTATTTTGATTCCGGCTTTGATCATAAAACTTAACAGTTCGAGAAAAATTACCATAAAACAGTTAAAATTATGAAGATGCTAGATTCAATGAGACAAAGGTCCAGCACATTAAGATGCCTATAAAATGACCATTGACAAAAATAAACTACAACAGCAGAGAAACTTACAGCAGGAGTTGCACCGTAAGCACCAGCATAAGCAGGATTTAGGCCAGTTCCAGCTAAATTAGCATCGTTTTGGTCCTTCCTTTTTTTGCCCGCTGAAAAATGTAATTGGATATGTAATTTGACTATGTATATTTATTTATACAGTACATAATACAGATATTCATTAAAAGAGTTGCATCCATACTAGACACGAAAAGTCAAAAGTATAGCGAAAGTCTGTTCTTTGCTGATGAAGGAAAGCAAAAAAAAATATCATTTATTGGATCTTTTCCTTCTTCATTATTAATGCAAAGCCCCTTGGCGACCAAACCAAACAAAAACCCCCACCAACACCAAAAAAGATAAAACCTATGAAATATATTGATTGGCCTTTTGTAGCCATTATTGGGCACTCGGTGAGTTGGACCCTCATTTTGAAGAGAAAACATGCTTAGTTTAGTTTGTTTATTTCCAAGATGAGCTTACACTTAACAGTACAATATCCTTTAAAAAAAAAATAGAGAGCTCAAAGAGTTATACCTTTGTCATCGTGCCTCTTTCGTTTTTCCCGAGGAACAAAAGTACCGTCTGCTTTTGCTATGACATCAGATTTAGTCCTGGCATACTGTATTCTCTGCATAGATTGCAAAATTGAATTCAATTTCTTGCCTGAGAATAGTTTTATGGAAATGATATAAACTAACAAACTATTACATATCCGATGGGGCCAAACAGGCCAAACAATAAGTTGTCTATATCCCACATTGAGTAGTATAGAATGCTCAGTGGTGTACTTGCGTGACCTGGTGCTTCCCCTTTGATAGATAGCTTTTAAGGGAGGGTTTCCCAAGTGCTTAGATACTGATTAATTGGTATCAGAACTGGTCGTCAGTTGCTCGTAAAGAGCTACCGACAGAGGAGCTGAGCGGAAAGGCCGCATAAAGCGCTGTAGTATGCCAACCCGTCAGGTTGTCATCTCTCTCAGGGGTGGTGCTACAATAGATTAGAGATTTGTTATGGGGTGCCCACGTCCCACATCAAGTAGTATGGGATGTTTGGTGGTGTAACTAAGTTGTTTGGTTCTTCCCCCTTGAATCTTGATTGCTAGCTAAGGGAAGGTTCCCTAAGTACTTGATACTTGTCTAATTGTAATAAAATTAATTTTTCATGATAAATTCTACTTTTAACTGATTTAGCTGTAGACCAAAAAAATCTATTTAGCATGGGGAAAATGGATAGATATTAAATAAAAAATTCATTAAAATTTTGCTGAAGATTTGAAAAATATAAAACAGGTCTAGCCAGCACGAAAAATAACACATATCACAGGCTAGCATATGACCAATTAAAATAAAGCTCCAGCAGCACAAATCAAGCAACGGTTATTGGAGCACGCACTGATAGAAAGCATTTTTTATAGCTTCAAAACACTCAGATAGAACTAACTGCAAATCTCACCATGTCACACCATCCATTAAGATAGACCATAAATCACATAATTTTATTTTTCTGTGCTAAATAAATCTACAATATAATTTCATCCACAGAATTGTGACAAAGCTAGCTCAATAGAACCAATTAGTAGTTGTTCACAACAAAAGTGGACTGTGACTTCATGCAAATTTTACTTCCAATGTCAGAAATATAAATCTTTGAATCACGACTTTGGGGAGGACCAACCCCCCCCCCCCCACAAGCATTTTTTATAGCTTCAAAACGCTCAGATAGAACTAACTGCAAATACCATACATCGCATAATTTTATTTTTGTGTGCTAAATAAATATGACCACTGGAACTAAATCAGTCCTTGGCATCAGTTTTGCTATTTCCTAGCGTCCTACACTATGTCTAAAATCCATTATCCTTCCAAGAAAAACATCTTCCTATTCTGTTCAATGAGGGTAGGGGAGGGACTTGAAGCATGTCTACAACAACAACAAAAAGCAAACTTTATCCCGTTGGCTACATGGATCAAATTACGTCATAATGTTCTATCATAAAACATATTTTGATAACTCGTTAATCTCTAAATCTTTCTTAATAGTTTCTCTTATAATTTTTCTAGGTCATCCTCCACCTCTAGTGATCTGATAAATAGTTTCTCACATCTAATAAAGATGATTTATTCCATAAATAGCATAGAACACAATAGTCACAATTGCCACAGTGCCACTCATCACAAGACAATATCAATTGACATGTTTAAACAGTTCTCTTCTTCCTTCCGCATTTTCATTTAGAAAGATCAACATAATATCTATAGAAGAGACACGACTGGATACTAAATAAGCATTACACATTTACACCGAAACATTCTTTTTTGTTTTCACAAATCCAATGGCATGTTAACTATTCTAAATCTCCAAACAAATTTCAGCTAGAGAAACCTATGTCATGTTGAAGATTGTTATATATTCCATTCCATTCCATGTTTAATAATAACTAGCATTGTCATAAATTAGAATGAAATTACACCCTAAAAATTCTAACTAAAAAACTAATCCTAATAAAAAAGAAAACACCTTAAATTAAATTAAAAATACGAAGTAAAACACAATTTCAAATTTGAAAAGTGAAATTGAAGAGCATATGATAGTACCATGGGCTTATCATAGAAGGGGAAACCTTGCATTTTCCTAAGAGCATTAGAAGCAGAAGTAACATCCTCAAAAATCACCCAAGCTTGACCCTTATGTTTCAGAGTCTTGAAAGCCAAAACCTCAAGTATCTTCCCAAATTGGCTGAAAACAGCGTGCAAAGATTTCTTCAACTCTGCATCAAAATTGAAGTATATAAATAAAAAGAGTATATAAGTGTATCTATATTGAAAAATTGATGTTATGAAAAGAAAAGAAAAAAAAGAACGAACCGTCGATTTTGATTTTTTCGTTGAGGTTGTTGATGTAGATGGTCATGTTTTGAGGGGGTTCGGGGTTAGCGTTAACTTCAGCCATGTTTTAGTTGAGATTTCGAAAATGAAAGAGAGAGTGAGGTTCTTCACGACGGGGGTAAGGTAAACCCTATAAGCCACTGCCGGAGAAGCTGACCTGTGTGCGACGAGTGTTTTTTTGTTTGAACTATTTTGGGCTTTAGGCCATCTTGTCATGTGGGTCTATTAATATCAACCCCAATTCAATATAAGCTCGAAGTACAATTTGAGAAAATTGTTCTTTAGACACCTAGCAATTACTCACAACCATCTTACAAATCCAAAAATGCTCTCCACGCTAGTTAACTACCATTCTATCTTGAACGGTCAAAAATTACTGTTCCGGTGTTGCCATATACATAATGTATTTTGCTTGGTTTTTCAGTTTTTTTGGGTATAATTCCATCGGAACAAGAGTTAAATGTCATTCATGAGCGAACCGTAAGTTAACTACCGTTCAATTTCTATTTTAAAGTGCTTATGAACGATTGATAGGGGCCTAAAGAGTAATATTCACATGTTTATACAAATTTTTACTAGTAATATAAAGGCAGCATAATAACATTATGAAAACCTATGAATATTTTTTAAAAAATCAACACTAATATACTATTTTTATAAAATATTGTTTATTTTGTATGTGAAAAATACTTAAAACGTTTGTGCCATGTCCATCTTAGATTTTATGTGTTTGTATCGGAAAGATTTGCTTTTTATGTCCCATTAATTTGTATTTGGTACATAAAGTCGATACCGTTCATGTTCGTCTTGTGCATGAATTTGGTTATTAATAAATTTCGCCGTTTAAAAAGAAAGTTGATACAATAAAAATTTTAAGGCTAAAATATGGTTTTAGTCCCTGCAAATATGCCCCATTTTGGTTTTAGTCCCTGTAAAAATAAAATTTTGTTTTTGGTCCCTGCAAAATTTTTTGAAATATTTTACAGGGACCAAAAACTACAAAATTGGTTCAGTTATAACGTGCCACGTATGCAAATCATCACAAAAGTGGGGTCAGAGACTATTTTCTAAAACAATTTTTTGCAGTGACCAAAAACAATTTTTTTTTTATAGGGACTAAAACCAAAACGAGACATATTTGCAAGGACTAAAACCATATTTTAGCCAAATTTTAAAAACTCGTGAGTATTTTCCAAATACCAACATTAATGTGGTAGTTTTTTTGTAAAATATTAGCATTTACACTTTTCTCGTTGTGGATTTTAAGTGTATATATATATATATATATATATATATATATATATATGTGTGTGTGTGTGTGTGTGTGTGTGAGAGTAAGAATTTTTAAAAAATAAACGAAAATGTGAGTGATGATGTATTAACAAATCTTGAAGCAGGTCAAGTATAATCTGCGTATAGTAAAATCAAGGACTATTATAGTTTTTGTCCACTTATTTTCACTTATTAACAAAATTAGTTACTCCATTTTAAAACAACGTAGTTTGATCCCTCTATCAGATATACGATCTAATGATGTAGAGTGATCAACTATAAAAAAATTATAAGAAAACTTAAAAAAATTCACTATTTATTAAGTACAAAAATTTAAGGAAAGCACCAAACTATAATTTTAAAATGAAAGGACCAATTTCCTAAACCAAGATTGTTCAAATTTAAGAATTTTCTACCATGTAATGTTAAATGGGTTATTTCAGACGGTTTATTAAAAGAAATAAAAGAAAATAAGTATCCATAGCTAACTAAACTACATGCACCAAACAATTTTCCAAAGATATTTCTCTCGAATGGAATGAAATGAGTTGGAAGGTTCTCCTCCAAATGCCTAATCGACCAATTATAGTTGTCCACATCTAATATCTATACAGTTGTTGTAACAATGATGAACAAGTTTCGTGGAAGTATCTTAGACTAGAGAGAGCCAAGTCAAAAAGCAAGTCCAGATTCAGCTCACTCACTTGTTAATTGTGTTATTCATTTCATCCACCGCAATTAATTGACTCCACCATGACTTGTGATTCACGACCTGGTCTCCCTCCCACAAAGCCACCCCACGCTCCCAGGTCCCACCTTTCACATATACTTTTCCACCGTTCCTTCGATTGTCTTTTTCGCCGCCCTTCCTTCCACTTTATATATTTGGAAACTTCTTTTCCTCAAAATACTCTTTCTTCCTAAGAAATAAACATTAAAACCAAAATTCCAGAATATTCAATAAATTAATAGAATAAAATTATTTAAAATCAGATTTGATTTTTTGTTTGAATTTCTACTACCACGTGGCAACAAAACATAGGTTACATATTAATGATGATTTAGTTATAATCGTGCACCTAAATTATCTCCGTAATTATGCGTGACGCGTCCTCAATTTTCTCAACCTTATATAATGCCCCCTACTCACCTATTCTTCACACAACAAAACTCTTTTCTTTTCTTAGCTAAGGTGGCACATAGTCCATAACAATAGCTTAGCTTAAACTGTGGAAAGCTTATTCTGTTCATAACTGCTTATATTTTGTTTTTCAAATCAAACAAATAAGCTTTCCGTAGTTCAATATGGCTCGTTCTTTCGCTAACGCTAAGGTTTTATCTGCTGTTGTCCTTGAAGGATTCTCCAACACTCTCACAAGGTACGGTGTTTCTTCATGTTATGTTTTTTAACGTTCTTATGTTTCTTAACCTCAGGGTTCAAACACCTATTTCTTAACTTTAAATTTTAATGTTTTGAATGATATTGTTTTAATATATGGTTTTTTTTTTTTTTAATCAATTAAACAGGCGTGGTTACGCGGCGGCAACAGAAAGTGCAACAAGGGTAGTAGGAGGAGTGGTGTCTGTTGGCAACAAGATGGGACCCACAAAGTCTGGGGAAGATGGTTCTTCGACTTATAAGGTTTCATGGGTTCCAGATCCTGTCACTGGTTACTACAAGCCTGAGAATATTAAGGATACTGATGCCGCTGATTTACGTGCTAAGCTTCTCCGCAAAAAATTTAACAACTAATTTCAATCCATTCAAGAAATAGATTTATATTATGTATTTTGGGTTTGTTATTTCAACCGCGGATCTCATGAGCTTTTGGGGTCGATTGTAGATGGCTTATTAAAGCCTTGATTGATTCTGTTAATTGTGAAGATCCTACTCTGTTGGTTTATTCCTCTGTTTATTCACTTTGTTAGTGTTTTTGCGAACCAGAAGAATGATGATTAGTTGCTGATCATAAGTGTTATGGTGTCTTCTAGTCTAATTCAATGGAATTTATTTTAGGTTTTTTCTAGATTACCTTTGAAGTTTGAAGAATGGTGGGTAATTTATTGGTAGGGTCAAGATAGTTCATGGATACCACTTAAAAATGTGTTTATGTGGCTAATGTGTATTGGTTGAGGTAAATTACCTACCATTCTTCCATGGGTATTCTAGTTGTCACCTTTATTTTATGATTAAATATGTTTTTAATCCTTATAAATATACCAATTTTTCGTTTTAATCCCTCTAAAAATTTCCTTCAATTTTTAGTCCTTATAAAATTTTCAATCAGGTCCCTATATTTAAGTTAATTTTTGTATTTTTAAATGAAATTATGCAAAAATGTTAATAATATTGTAAAAAAAAATTCCCAAAAAAAAACTAGAATTTTTTAGCAAAACACAAATTAAATATGAATTTTTAACCTTCAAAAATATAAAAATTCATATTAAATTCATGTTTAGTTAAAAAATTCTAAATTTTTTTGAGAGAGATTTTTATAATATTATAAATTTTTCTGAAAAATTTCATTAAAAAATATTAATTTTATATAAGAGTTTATTTAAAAGAGGGGCCAAAAATGAAGATGAAAAAATTTTAAGGAACTAAAAGTTGAAGGAAAATTTTAGAAGGATTAAAATGAAAAGTTGGTATATTTATAAGGACTAAAAACATATTTAACCCTTTATTTTATTTTTAATAATTGGTTTTAGTGTTTGCTCAAAAAAGAAAAGAAAAAGATAATAATAAAAGAATACTCTCTCCTTCAAAATAACAGGTTAAGATCTTATTCATTTGCTAAAAATTAATGGACAATGTCATTAGTCATTGGTGAGACAACAAAAAGTATATAGTGGATTCTTCATTCAAAAAAAAATAAAAAATATAGTAGATTCTAGTATTAAGTGGACACTACTATTAATTACTCCTTCTTTGTGTTTTTTATCTCACCAAAATAACACCGTTTGTGCACGATTAGATTATGGAGAATTGGTTTAGCTACTTAGATATTGTACATGGTAAAAATCAAAATTGCTCATCAAACTACTAAGATACTCGCTTCTAACATACACAATTGGATCACTATTATAAGCAAAATTTTGTATTTTAGATTTATTCGATAAATGATATATGTGACAATACATATAAACATATAAAAAGTCATGGTGAGGTTAACTCAATTAGTAGTGACAATATAAAAATAACAATTAAATCATCAATCGACTATTCATCGCATGTACTATACATATAATTGATACAAAAACAATAATAAAACATAACAAATAAAAAAAGTTAAGTTTCGTGACCGAAAAAAATGTTTAGCATGGAATATTTTTTTGTTTGTTTGAAGGAAGCACAGAAAAATAAATTTAAATAGTATAAAATCATATTAAATGGTAAAAGTTAATAAAACAAAAGAAATTTATACTCTTTAATAAAAAACGATACGACCCCTCTCATCGATAAACTAGTTTAGACATTAACTTTTTTTTTTTGTAGTGATTGGAATTTGAACCTCGGACCTTGCATATTTTATGCATTGTCCCAACCAACTGAGCTAAGCTCACAAAGACAGTTTAGACATTAACTAATTATTCTAAACATAATTAGAATTTAATTAAATATTCAGTGGAAAGGATCAAGGTATATGTTGTTATTTATGCTGAATATAAAAAACAATTTTAAAAAATAAAAAGTAAAAAATTGATAATTTGAATAAAAAGTTAATGTAAATGATGAAAGTAATATATATATGTATATATATATATATATTGTTTTCTTTTTTAGAGAGTAATATATATACCTTTTGTTTAGATAGTAAATTCAGTCCCCGTGAGTGTAACGTCCACTTTCGTTTAATTATTTATTTAATCGAGTTTAAGCGATTATATTATATTTTTATAATATATGTGTGAGTTTTGTTGATTAAGATGATTCAAGTTGATTTGGATAATTTGATGTGTTTTGATAAGATTATGAGACTTATTTTATTGTTAAATAAAATAAGATTTGATAAGAAAATAGAAATTTGAAAAATATTTAGTTGAGGGCTGTTTTGATATTTTATGTAGTTTTGGGGGAGAAAGTGAGATAAGATAAGTAATTAGGAAGAGATATAAATAGGGAAGACCTAATTGTTAGAAAAACTATTGTACGTGAAAACTTTTGGAAAAGGGAGAAAAAGCTTAGAAGGGAGAAGATCAAAGAGAGAGCTGCGATTTCTTCATAACCAAGTAAGGGTGAGATTAATAACTCAGTAATGTTAATTAATTGTAATTCTGATGATTAGTTAGCAAGCTTTAGGATTGAATTGGAGAAAATGAAAACTAGGTCAAATCCCTAGAATTGATGATCAAACGGTAAGAATTGGTTAAATTGATATAGAAAGTGCTCCTAGACCATAGATAATGTTTAGGACGAATTTTGGAATCAATATTAGGCTTAGAACCATGTGAATCGCTGAGTTTTTGTGAAAATAGCAGGTCTGGCCGTAGCGACAGTCATCGCTTGCCACGGCGAGCTATGAGTCTCGCCTCGCGAGTGATGAACATTCATCGCTCGCCTCGCGACCCCTTTTCCCTCGCCTCGCGAGTTGCACAATGCAGCTCGCCACAGCGAGCAACCTTACTCGCCATAGCGAGCTAGGGCAGAGAGCATGTAAGATTTTGGAATTTCGACTTTTTAGTTGAACCTTGAGTGCCTTTGAGTGCCTGAACATACCTAGTAATGATTAGGAATGAATGTAGGACAAGATTGAACCTAGAACAACATTAGTTGGGAAGTTGGCTTGTACTCGCCTCGCGAGCACTTCCAGATTGGAGTGCTTTGAGTGTTTGTGTGATCTGTGTCGCACGTTTTGATCAAGAGTGAACCCCTAATTGGTAATGAAACCTAATGATGACGTTTAATGCAATCTGTAAGGCCGTTTAAGATATGTTGTTATTAATTGAGTGTGAGTTAATGTATTATGCATTATGTAAGATATGAATGAATAATTATGATGCTAATGAATTGCAATTGATATATTGATATCATCCGTTATTGTGACTTGACTATGCTGCTGCTGTTATTGAACTAAGTGCATAATGTCTATATATGATGAATAAGATGACGTTTAGCTCCAAATTATTGGATGCATATTGATATGATGATTACGATGTTTTGTTGATAGAGTCCATGCATTAGCATTCATTGAGCTTAGTCCTCACCACGATAGGAGCTTTGTCCTCCGCACGATTATTAGGAGCTTTGTCCTCCACACGTTTAAAGTATATTAATACTTATGATGACGATTGGTACCACATGCATATAAGGAGTCTAAGAGCATTGTCGCATTGTCGTGTCCAAGATGCTATGTTGTTGATGATGATTGAATATGTGATTATGTGATAATTGTTTATCAAATATGCAAAGTTGTTTAAGATTGATATGATGTTAATTATGATTCAAATTACTTTGATTAATATTATTTTGTTATGAAATCTCACCCCTTCTGCTTGAAAATGTTGCCCTTCGTATGGGTAACTTGCAGGTGATCGTGCTTAGTGTGCAGTTGCCGTCGTGAGTGGCCTTGCCTTCACTGTGTCGTCTAGGTCGCTCTCATACGTAACGGGATGGGGCTATATGTTATGCATGCTTCGTTCTATTACGTGAAATATATGCTATTTGTGATATTGAACTAACTCTTTGAGATTATATTGATGGGGCCTGTGTGCCAAAGCGTTTTATGGATTATGAAATAATTTCCGCTGCAATGTTTAAGATATTTGGTTAAATTGTTATTTAACTGTTTTGGATTATGTTAAATGTGATATCCCGTTTGTTTATGCTGTTTACTCTGATAAATGTTTTAGAAATTTTTATGTTGGGAAAACGGGGTGTTACAGTGAGCATAACTCAGTTAGCAGGGACATGCATTATTATATGCAAGGGTCGGGGTTCGAACCCGAACACCCCACTTATTCACCTTGAAAAAGGTGAATTCTAACCACTAGGTTACTTGACAAAAAAAATGGTAAATTCAAGTCCTCGTGAGCTTAGCGCAGTTTGTAAGGACAACGTATAATATATGCAAGGTATGAGGTTCAAACCTCGGCCACCACTGAAGAAAATAATAGTAAATTCAAGGAGAGAGCTCAATTAAGTCTCTCACCAATAGAGTAGAAAAAATATACCGTTAAATTTAATTAATGATCGAGATTCATTAAAATCAAAAGTAAAAACATTTACATATCATCACACACAAATTTTCTTTTATCATCGTCACCAAGAACAAGAACACACAAGTGTAAATTATGCATCAGAAACATCATGATCACCAATAGGGTTGGGAATAGGCCATGCCGATCTACAAGGGTCTACGACCTGACCTGTTTTGGCCTGGCCTGTCCTGTTTAGTAGACAAGCCTAGGCTTAGGCTTTTTAGAAAGCATGTTTAGTTAAATAGGCCAGGCCAAGGCTTCGAGAAAAGCCTGTTAAGCCTAATAGGCCGACCTATTAATACCTAATTATTAATTAATGTTTTTTTTATATCAAAATAATTGCATACATTAAAAATATAAACATTTTTTCTCTATCTATGAGACCCTTAATAGGCTTTGTTGTTATATGCTTTTAAGTATGTTTTAAGGCTTGTTTAGTCTATTTAGTAGGTCAAATGACTATTTGATGACCTTAATGAAAAGTAGGCCTGGAAGTAGGCTTTCAGGGCAGTCCAGACTTTTAAATAGATCAGGTCAAACCAAGAAAAACGGTCTATGATAGGCCATAGACTAGGCTTAGGCCTGTAATTTTTTTTGTATACCAAGGTCAGGCCTATCAAAATCTGGCCTGGCCTATTCGCACCCCTAATCACCAATTTGGCTAACATTCATCATCATCATCTATAGGAGTTGGAAGATTTTTAGATCCAAACTTCACAAAATTTCAAACTTTACAAAAATAAAATTTGAAAGAAAATATTTTTATCCATAGATGTAACCGTAACCGTCATCCAATATTAGTATGTTCTTGTACGTTCACCAAGTGTTTCCCCGATGAAAATTCTTCGAAACAAACGGGACTTATAAATTTTATTTTCAATAACATGAGAACAAAAACCTTGATCATCATTAATAGGTATAGATAATAGATATTTTGCACTGCACTTTCATATTATAACAAAATATATTTATCCTTTCAATGAAACTAACAATATAACAAATATATATAATATCTTTAAAAAAATATAATATAAATTCTTATATTTTTTAATGACACCAACAAAGTAACATTTTTGTCTTCGTAAGCTTAGTTCAGTTGGCATGGACAATGTATAATATATACAAGGTCCGGGGTTCGAACCCTGCCCATCACAAAAAAAACGCTTAAGGGTATAACTGGATAAAAAAAAATCAGCTGAAAAGAGTTTTTTTATTTTTTTATGTATAGCACTAATTCTTAAATGTCTCATGTTCCGAAGGATGAATAACCATTATATGGGAATCTAATTTAATTCTTTTTGTGAATTGTTCTCTCTTTTTGTGAATTACCGAAGTATGTTTTTGTGAATTGTTCTCTCTTTTTGTGAATTACCGAAGTATGTTTTTGTGAATTGTTCTCTCAAGTACAAGTTTGTGTATGAGAATGTGTAAATGATCTTACCTTAATTTTTAATGAATCTAAAACATTGATTAAATCTAACGGTTTATTTTTTCTGCGCCCCCATCGAAGATGAATTTAACGGAGCCCTCACCTTTGAATTCATCCTAAATTTTTGCAAAATTAAAAAAATAGTTTTGAAAAAGAATTTAATCATTTTTGAAAAAAATAATATAATTATTTTACACATGCATCTAATAACATGTGTTGTCACGCTAATTAATGAATATAAAAACACATGAGTTGTTGTATTCATTAATTAATGTGACATCATATTATTGAATGCATGTATCTAATAAATAACCGTAGACGCTTGGTGTATAATTTTTTGGTAGTGAAAAAAAAAAAAAGCTTATATGGTGCAGTCAGGAAACTAACTTTTTTGGAAAGGTTAATTATGATCTTAATGTTTCATTCATTTTTAAATTGTTGATTACTGATTAATGGTCAATATTAATTCATCTAGTAATGCTTGCAACATCTTGGACTTACAGATAATATTTTATCGTTGGCATCTTTAACATGCAAACAAAGTTGATGATATTATGTGATAGTTGTCGCATCATTTTTCGGAGATCAATGTATTTGATTAGCTTTTGACTCACTAATTATTTCACGACTGAACATTTAATTTTTAAGAAAAAGGGGAAAAAGTTCAAAACCTCATATTGAGAGATTTAGGGTTTGGGGGTTGGTTATATTTAGGGAAGGTATTAGCACCCTAAATATTCGTAGTAGTCTACGAGAACCACCTCTTGATTTTATTTATTTTTCGTGCTTTAATTTGCTTGCTTTTGAAAAAGAAGTTAATGTGATGATTAAAAGAAAAAGAAAGTGAGACCTAATTTATCTACATTTTTTATGATTTGGAAGGACGATTGTCCTCTGCCTACGTACCTGTGATAGATCAAAACCTCGTAGTTTGGGGTAGAAATTGACGTTTGAAAAAAATTTAAAGAAAAAAGCCAAGTGGCAAAAAGATTTTTTTTGTGTTTTTTATATTGAAAGAAAAATGACTCAAAGTAGAATTAAAATTGATTTGAAATTTGATTATGAAAGAAAATAAAAAGAACGATCACTTGATTGAAAATCAAGGTTTATTATGAAAAATATTTTTTGTGATTTTGATTATTTGCATGTTTTTGTACTTATTGGAATATTAAATGAAAATTAAACTAAGAGAGCAATAAAAATAAAAGCGCGTGAATTTTTATAGTGACGTTGGATCACCACAAAATCCCTAATCTAATTTTTTTGCATTTTTGGATATATATATATATATAAAAGGTGGTAAAGAAATAAAAGGACACGCACACCCATACACTTTTCTCATTTATATTTAGGATTAATGGTGCTTTACCCCCCTGTAATATAGGTCATTTTTGGTTTCCCCCCTGTAAAATATTTTTTTCATTTACCCCCTGTAAAATATTTTGTTTTTTGGAATACCCCCCTAATAGGTCATAAAAAAACGAAAAAATTCTGCAAAAAAAATAAATAAAGTCGTTTTTTTATGACCTATTAGGGGGGGTATTCCAAAAAACACTATTTTACAGGGGGTAAATAAAAAAAAAAAATTAAAGGGGGGAAAACAAAAAATGACCTATATTACAGGGGGTAAAGCACCATTAACCCTTATATTTGCATTGGACCTAAATACATTCTAATTGCTGGAAAATAAATAACAATAATTAAAATGCTAAATAGAAATAAAATAAAATGCAAAAATGCTAAAAAGAAATAAAATGCAAGAAAATAAAAGAAATGGACAACCGAAGGGACAAAAATTATCGAAGGGACAAAAAAAAAAAGAGGGAGAAGAAAAGAATAGCTCGTCAACACAATCTAGATAGGGAGAAGAGAGAAAAATTCTTTGACAACTCAAGAGAACTTTTGGTGTGTGTAAAATTGTGTGGAATGAGGGCTCTATTTATAGGCGAGGAGGTTGATGAAAATGGAAAATTGGTTTAATGGAAATGAAGGACAATTATGGTGAATTTTGAAAAAGGAATGTTAAAGTTGACACTTGACTTGAATTTTTTTTAGACCTTTGACATTTTATTTTTGGATCTATTGACACTTTATTTTTTTTGGACACTAATTAATTAAAAAGAAATAAAATAAATCTAATACGAAATAAAATAAAAACAAATTAAAATAAATTATGTAAAGTAAAATAAAATTAAAATATGGAAAATAAAAGGTAAGATAAAACTAAAAGACTAATAAAAAATAAAAAAAATAAAAAAGTGAGAAGAAAGGTCAGAATTGGTACAAAGATGAGGGATTTTAAAATACCTTACTGCCGAATTTTTCTCTAAAAAGCCATAGAATATTATGGGTCAGAGGGTGTATGAATGTAGGTTCTTAGGTCAAAAATTGGGGTATGACAATAGTAAGTGTTACACTTTGTGGGGTGTTACACTTAAAACAAGGTATGATAAAATTAGATTAAGTGTAGCCTTGTTAATTTGATGAATTGAAGATACTATGGAGACCGAACTTTTGATTTCAGTGTACAAACATTGGGGTGTTACTCACTATATTTTTGATGTTATAGTGTTAACTTCATTAAAAAAAGTCATTTTCATGACTTTACCATAGAATTTTTCAAAAAAATTATACACCAAACGTGTACGGTTAAACCCTTTGAAAATTAGAAAAATAATGAGAATTGGAAAGAAAAAAAACATTAAATTATTGAAATAAAAAATAATCATAAAATTAAATTAAATATACATAGTTTGTTAAAATATATATGTCACATAAAAATGAGTTATGAAAATTAGAAATAAATAAAAAAATTAAATAAAATATTTATTAGATAAGATCAAAGTAATTTGTAGTTTGTTGAGATATTTATGTAAAATAAGAAGATCAGTTTTGAAAATAGAAAGTTAGTAAAAATTTATAAAATAATTATAATTAGGGTTAATAGGTCTTTACCCTCCTGTAATATAGGTTATTTCCGATTTTTCCCTTTGATTCACCCTGTAAAATATTTTTGATTTACCCCCTAATAGGTCAAACAAAAACGAAAATTTAATAAAATTGGTTTTTGTTTGGCCTATTAGGGGTAAATCAAAACAAAAATATTTTAGAGGGGTGAATCAAAATAAAAATTTTACAAAGGAAAAACCATAAATGACCTATATTACAGGGGTAAAGACCTATTAACCTTTATAATTATACGAAATATTTAGTAGATACGAGAAAAATATAGTTTGTTACGATTTATTGAGATATTTATGTCATATAAATATGAAAGTTACTTATATATATTTTATCGACACTATTGATTGATTCATTCATATTCTCATATCAAAATTAAGCTTTCCATCGTTCAATACATCTTTTTTTCACTAACAATTCAGATTCAAACCACTAATGGCTCGTTCTTTCGCCAACGCTAAGGTTCTCTCTGCTATCATCCTTGACGGTTTTTCCAACACTTTTACAAGGTACCATACCGTTTCTTATTGCTATTATTTTTAACTGTTTTTTGTTTCATTAAGAAAAATTTAGGGTTATACGATTGGACCCCAATATTAGGTCATACTTAAAAAGCACTTACAAATATATTTATGAATTATTGTTATAATTAAATAGGCGTGGTTACGCTGCGGCTACAGAAAGTACAACGAGGGGAGGAGTGGTGTCTGCCGGAAACAAGACGGGAGCCACGAAGTCAAGGGAAGAAGGTGTTTCTGCTTATAAGGTTTCATGGGTTCCAGATCCAGTCACTGGTTACTATAGGCCTGAGAACATTAAGGATATTGATGCTGCTGAATTACGTGCTAAGCTTCCCCCCAAAAAATTCAACAACTAATCTCAACTGGTTCAAGAAGTATATTGATTTTTATTAGATAAATTTTGTTACATATATTCTGGTATAGTAGTTATTTCAACGGTGACTCTCATGAAGTTTTGGGATCGATTTTACATAGTTCAATGCAATATATTTGTTTTACACATTAAGCTATATTATATTTTATCTTATAAGTATAATCATTAAGCACAAGAACATTAACAACAGTTTGGTTATCACTTTTGAAATCAACCCGAATGAATCGTCATCTATAGCTTTTTGAATTTTGAATTGAGAGATGATAAACACCTCGTATGCGCTTCGACAAAGTGACCTAAGCTATCGTGAAAACAAATGCCTCCAAAACAACCTTCGGATGCAAAGAGAGCACAATCCACATCATGTTTCAACCAACTAGGAAACTAACTTATACTGTTGCGTGCGGGCTAAGAAACAATTTGTTGCATCCATGAACATCACTGATGCTGAATACCAAAGTATAACCTTAGTCACCTCAGAATTGTTGTGGCTACTATCCCTCCTCCTCACTAAGCTCAATGTTCCCTGCTCCACTATCATTATGTTGTGGGACGACCGACGACACGAGTGTCATTGCATTAGCCCATAATCTTGTTTTGCATGCATGCACTGCACTAATCATATAAAACTGGATTTGTTTTTTGTCCGACAGAAAGTCTTGCAGGGGTTCAAGGTAGTTCATATTCCTGGTCATATGTGAAACAATCAATTTTTATCTATTTCATTTTAGTTCTTGAGGATCAATTATGCTATTTATTAGGTTTAGATGATTAGACATCAATACTAGGATACGAAACCACTCTTCGATTATGCTCCAAGATACACTACCAGTTTGGAGGCCATTAATATTAATTCAACTCTTCCTACACAATTAAGTTCAGTTACATGAGCCAAATAATGAGTGTCACACAATCTCTGAGTGTCAGACCTAAAAGAAATAGACACGCTTATTGACCGAGTAACCAACATATTTAGTACCGAACACTAACAACACTCATCTTTTTTGTTGTGTTAGGAAACAAAACAAAAAAGAAAACTTCAAAAGATGCTTAGGTGTGTTTGTTTTAGCTTTAAAGAAAATAGATTTTGTGTTAGAAAAATTTAGAGATTTTGAAAAAAAAAATCTGAAGTTATTTGTGTTTGTTTACTATCCAAAAAACCACTTTTAAAAAAAAGATGTTTAACTAGTTCATATCTTATCTCCTTATGTTTGAAAAAAATAGATTTTGAGAAAAGTTAATCCAAATAGCTTTTTATTTTAGAGTCAAAATAGATTATTTTAGAAAAATGATTTTTCTAAAAATCCTAAACTAACACTTAAAATGACAAAAAAAAAAAATTACTAAAAAATCTAAAACAACGTGTTATTAAATAGTGAATAATTAAGGAAGCAATTGGTTTTTAACACAATAAAGAAACATCATGAAGCATTGCATCTTCCCCCTCTTTGTATGCTTCTGGGGGATTCAATAACTAAAATTAAATAAAAACGAAAGGTGAAAGAAGCTCAAATGCAAATGGGAAACAATTCCCCACTTTATTGGCCACCAATATTACATACACACGTATCGTATAAAAGGAAGCGTGCGTGGCAAGTAAGATTGACATGAAGGCAAATGCTAAAGAATTTGGTCGTTTTCAACTTGATGATAGATTCCGGAACTTGGACAATACAAAATACAAATTAATAAAATAAGTACTATTCGATATAAAATACTAGTAGTATTCACCCTCCGGTCATAAATATAAACAAAAATTCATGTTTTAGATTCATTCAATGAATGATGTATGTAGACTTTATTGTAGACAACATACATAATTAATTGAATGAATCTAAAATATAAATTTTTGTTTATATTTATGATCGGAGAGTGTATATAATAATATAATATGCTAATCTAGACATATGGCAATGTCAGGCATAACTTGCACCTATGGTCATACTAATCTTTACCTAAGTCACCCAAGCAAGAAACAAACTTGATTTTAATAGTCTGGTGGGTTTCTATTTTCTAACCCATGCATGTCAATAAAGTTTTAGAGTGATGATACATGTACCACCTCATGTGGCAATACACCTTTTACATCCACACAAATTTCTGACACGTGGCAACTTGGACCCCACACAAATAGAAGATAAAGTGTGGTTGTGAGATGAACTTATCAAAATATCCCTAATACATGGGGTGTACAATAGGGTGTAGAAATAAATGATGTTCATGTAACATTTTTCAAAGCTTTATTTGCTGCCCAAACAATCAACAATGTGTCAACTAGCACTATTTTGTTTTTAACTCCAAATGGAGAGTGAAAGAATAACATGCTGAGAAATTTGGTACCCTCATTCTTATTGGTTCAACTTTTTGGGGATTATTGGTTCAACATGAAATTAGTGCGTGTGTAATTAACATTGTAATCGACCAAATCAAGGTAATATCATGATTTTGTTGAACTTATAAAGTGTATATTTTGTCAAAAATCATGGTGAATTTTATCGAACTCGCCACAATCCAAATCACTTACCCAATTTATTTTCATAGGATAATTTTGTTGTGTTTTTAGTGCTTTTAAAAAATTCCAAAAATTACAAGTTCCACACACGATTTTTGTGAGCTTTTAAGTCTTTATATATTAATTTGTGATATTATATTTTAGGCTTAATTGATCTGCCGGTCCCTTAACTTATTTCTTTTATTCAATTTGGTTCCATAAGTCTTAACATTCTCAAACACGTCCCTTAACTTATTTATTTTCTTCAATTTGGTCCAATTTTGATAATTTTAATCCCCTAAAAAAAGAGATTGTTGGATTACGGAGGTCTATCAGATTTTATAGTCTATCACCAACACCTAATTTATTTACTTTCTTCTTCTTCTTCTTCCTGCATTCATCCTTCATCAATAAAACCCAGTGTCGCGTCATTTTTCGGAGATCAAGGCTATTTGATTAGCTTTTTGACTCACTAATTTATTTCAAGACTGGACATTTAATTTTTAAGAAAAAGGGGAAAAAGTTCAAAACACCCCATATTGAGAGATTTAGGGTTCGGGGGTTGGTTATATTTAGCGAAGGTATTAGCACCCTAAATATTCGTAGTACTCTACGAGAACCTCTTGATTTTATTTAATTAATGTGCTATAACTTGCTTATTATTTTTTAAAAGAAGGAATTAAAGTGATAAAAATAAAGACCTAATTATCTCCATTTTTTATTGATTTGGAAGGACGATTGTCCTCTGCCTACGTACCCGTGAGGGATCAAAACCTCGTAGTTCGGGGTAAAAATTGACGTTTGATTTGTTGAGTGTTTTTTATTAGTTTTGAAAAAAAAAATTAAAATGAAAAGCCAAGTGGCAAATGAGTATTTGTTTGTGTTTTTTAATATTGAAAAAAGAGACTTAAAGTAAAGTTAAATTGATTGAAGTTTGATTAAGAAAAGAAAATCAAAATGCGGTCACTTGATTTGGATCAAGGTTTATTATGAAAATATTTTTGTGATTTTGATTATTTGCATGTTTTTTTGTTGTTTTTTTGGAATATTAAATAAAAATTAAACTAACGGAGCAATAAAAATAAAAGCGCGTGGATTTTTGTCGTGACGTTGGATCACCACAAAATCTCTAATCTAATTTTTTTGCATTTTTGGATATATCTAAGGCGGTAAAGAAATAAAAGGACACACACACCCACACACTTTTCTCATTTATATTTACATTGGACCTAAATACATTCTAATTGCTGGAAAATAAATAACAATAATTAAAATGCTAAATAGAATAAAATAAAAATGCAAAAATGCTAAAAAGAAACAAAATGCAAGAAAATAAAAGAAATGGACAACCGAAGGGACAAAATTCCGAAGGGACGGAAAAAAGAGGGAGAGGAAAAGAATAGCTCGTCAACACAAGCTAAAGAGGGAGAAGAGAGAAAAGTTCTTTGACAACTCAAGAGAACTTTTGGTGTGTGAAATTGTGTGGAATGAGAGCTCTATTTATAGGTGAGGAGGTTGATGAAGAAAGGAAAGTTGGTTTAATGGAAATGATGGACAATTATGGTGAATTTTGAAAAAGAAATGTTAAAGTTGACACTTGACTTAAATTTTTTTTAGACCTTGTACATTTTATTTTTGGACCTATTGACACTTTGTTTTTTTTTTGGACACTAATTAATTAAAAAGAAATAAAATAAATCTAATACGAAATAAAATAAAAACAAATTAAACTAAATTATGTAAAGAAAAATAAAATTAAAAGATGAAAAATAAAAATTATTAAATATAAAAATAGTAACTAATCTTAAAATTAAAATTAATAAAAGATGGAAAGAAAATAAAAAGAGAAAAGAGGGCCCGAAAATTGGGGTATGACACCCAAGAATTTTTTTTTTAACCTACAGCAGGTAGGTTAAATATCCAAACAGCAACACACAAAAAAAAAAACCTGCACCAGCAAACAGCCAGCGACCAAAAACAGGTGTCAGATGAACAAAATCTTCCTCTTCATAAACAGCCTTGAGATCTACAACATTTGGGTGCCCAGATAACTATTGACAAAGAAAAATGAAGGTTGAATGATGAAGATTGGGTTTGTAAAAAAATTGGAATGTGTATCAACTAAAAAAATTCGAATCAAAGAAAGGAGAATCAACAAGGATGAAGGAAGAGAGCGAGAACCAGATAGAGACTTGGAAAGGAAAAGCTTGTTTCTGCACTTCCAATTTCAGAGAAATTGGTAAGCAACTAAACCTTCCCATCTTTTCTTGGAACCGTGAGTAAGGATGTAGGAAGAGGGTAGAAGTTTCATTGGATTAAAGAACGTCAACACTCAACATTCACCCAAAGACTTTCAATAAGAACTTTGAATCCGATCCATTACTTAACAAATTTAATTCCTCCAAATTTCGTTCAATTCCAAATTTGTATGTTAATCCTTAATCGATCGATGCACACACCCAAATTTCTTTGTGATGTCCATTCAACATCTGCAAAAAAAAAAAAAACGGGTTTTAGTTGATTCACGATTTGGGATTTTTTTTTACATAAATCTGAGTCTTTTTTTCTTTCTTTTTTTATAATTTGGGAACAAAATTTATAACCAATCAGAAGGAACATTGATATGTTCAAGCTTCTGAATCCAACCCATTTCAAAAATAGGATTCAACCACCTAAATGTAAGTTTACTCCACACATAAGTTCTTCCATCGTTCAAGAAATCAAGAGAAATGGAAAGAAAAAGAAGAAAATCAAATAAGAACCCGTGAATTGAGAAAAACATGGCGGAGTAAGGAGCCGATGGGGAGGAGTCGCATTTGCAAAAGGATTTGAGCGATTGATGTTCATGTCTCATGAAAGATTTTAGGGATTTTGGATTTGATTGCTTAAGTTTCTTCATTTTATATTTTTTATTTTAATTTAGTGTTGTTGATGGTGATAAAGATGATGAGATTGTGATGTTGGATTTGGTGATAATGATGATGAAGGAAATGTTTAATTTTTTTTTTTGTTTTTGGATTTTTTTCTCGATTTTTATGATGAAGATGATGAAATTTGCCTCGTTTAGTGATGAAGAAGAAGAAAGTAAATAAATTAGATGTTGGTGATACACTATAAATCTGATAGACCTTCGTAATCCAACGGTATCTTTTTTTAGGGCATTAAAATTATCAAAATTGGACTAAATTGAATAAAAGAAATAAGTTAAGGGACGTGTTTGAGAAAGTTAAGACTTATGAGACCAAATTGAATAAAAGAAATAAGTTAAAGGATCGGCATATCAATTAAGCCTATATTTTAAGCAAGCTAGAAAGAGGGAACTCCTGGCGCACCGAAGAAAATTGGGTCATTAAATACTTTATATATTTTTTAAACTAATTTGATGAGTCCCATTGAACCTCATCACTAAACCAACTAACAAAACGTGTGCTCCAAATTTCTGATTTTTCACCCACTTGTATCTCCACATTTCCGTTACCAGGAGTGATTCTTCCATCAGCTGTTATTTTCTAGTGAATATAAGCTAGTGAAAACCGGGCTTTGGCCCTCTCTTGTAAAAAAATTAAAGTTGGTGAAAAAAGTTTGTTATCAAACAAAATTTATAAGCTATTCGCTTTCTCCTAAATTATAAGTCATTTTGATCATTTCATACAATTTAAGTAATATAATTAATTTTGAATGAAAAAGATAAATAATAATGAGTTATTTTACAAAATTGAACATCATTAATAATATGAGAAAAATAAATTAAAGATTAAAAGAAGAGATAATAATTAATAATGAAAAGTATAATTGAAAAAATAACATATACGGTAAAACAACTTATAATTTAAAATATTTTTTCCCAAAAAGACGTGGAAGGAGTAGTTACCTAACATAACATATATATAAATACCGACCTAGTTAATCTATATGGGCTTCGACTTACATTTTCGTTTCTGCTATTATATTACCTACATTGCGATAGAGACGAGCCTTTTTTTTTTTTTTTTTTTCATAAACCATGTATCCCCTCCATTTGCAACTATGGAGATTGATCTTTCGGGTCTTATGGGACCTAAATAGACTGGAAACTATTCCTAAGAATTTTAATGTTGATGCATATTCAAGGTTAAATTCGAACATGACCTTGATTAATTTAGAAGAGACCCGTGGCATCTCATTTAAACACTCTTGAGTATAAACGAACATGTTTACTCTAGGTGATTTGCATACATCAGACATATAACCGTTTAAGGGCGGTCTTCACAGTGTCTCATGTTTTATTTAACAGTTTTTTATGTATTGTAATTTGTAAATTCACTCCTTTTTGTTACGGTTTGTAGCTCTCGTTCACGAACGATCCAAGGATAAGACTATTAAAATTCTTGTTTTAAATTTTCTAACAAAAAGGCCTCATCTTCAGTGTAAAAATGTTTCATATATTAAAGAAAAATGCTATTGTCACACTCTCTAACACACCCCAATTAAAATCAGCCACATCATCCACTTTTTAATTTCATTAACCGGCTACTGGTATGATTAATATAGTTTGGGACTGGACAATAGTTCTAGGGCTGTCAATGAACCGAACCAACTCGACAATAGTTTGGGACTCGATTCGACAATTAACTCGTTGAACTTGGTTCATGAACCAAACGAGCTGAACTTGAGCTGAAAATTTAAGTTCGTTAAACAAATGAGCTGAACTTGAGCTTTATATAGTTCGACTCGGTTGGTTCATGAGTTGGCTCGATAATATTATATATATATATATATATATATATATATATATATATATATATATAAGTTTAGTAAAAAGTACATGTAATTTATTAAAATACAACACATGTAATTTATTACAAACTTTCTATGATATTTATGTACTTGTTTTTGAGGAATTATTTTTTTTTATCAAAGAGAGGAGGAAGAATTATTTCTAATTTAATTAACAATTTAATAAAAGAGAGAAAGAATATCACCTAAAAAAAAACGAAAGAAACAATAAGAAGCAAATAACACACTTGTGCTAAACTTTGTCCCACATCGGGGAGTTTAGTAACAGCATAGCAGAAGAGTAGTTATAAAAGAGAAGTGCATTTGAGAATCTATATGGATTGCACTACAGTTGTTACTACTACTTTTTTACTTAGTAGTCTTGAGACAAACATGGTCTATAGTTTTGTGTTTTAGTTCAATTTTTGTATACTTTTTTAAATAAATTAAGAGGTCAAAATATAATTTTTTTCTCTCTTCTCCCCTTTTTGACTTGTGTTGACGAGTCTTTCTTTTCTTCATCTCCTTTTTCTGTCCCTTCGGAATTAAGAGTGTTCTTAAGACCATAGTTCTTTTTCCGTTTAATGTCCCTTCGGAATTAAGAATGGTCGTAAAACATAGTTCATTCAATATGTCCCTTCAGAATAAAGAGTACTTTTAAGATCATAGTCCCTATTTGGACTAACAATGTCCTGTCGGAATTAAGAATGATCTTAACGGTATATATAAAAAAAGTATTTCAATATTTTTCTATTTGAGGAGAAATGGTGGTATCACCATATTTGAGTGGTCGTAGTGCCACATTGATGTTTTGGAGAAATTAAAGTTAGAATTGTGACAACACCATATTTGATTGGTTTCAACACCATAACAGAGTGGTAACAATACCATATTAAGGTAGTTTCAGTATTAAAGAGTGGTCTTAGTACCATATTTGAGGGTGTAATTCTCGAACGGTTTTCTACAGTGCAGTAGTTAACCGCACAGTTGTAGATGGACTTGTTTTATCCTGGAGGCGGCGTAGTTGATAGTCTGCCTTGAACAATTTTGGTCAGTGCCACGAAACGTCTTAAAGAGAGCGATCTGATCGTGACTCAACCTAGTAACAACTTTGGTAGATAATAGAATTTGGGAAATCCAAATACAACAGTTTGAAAATCCAAAAACAACAAGATGTAATGACAGATGATAACAGATCGGAAGCAGACGCAGTCATGGAGTTTGTGAAGAGAGCTTCAGCCCACAGTGTTCCAGATTTAAAGTTGTTGGTATTCTTTTTAAGAATGATGCACTTGAATTAAAAAAATAAAAAATAAGGATTGTTTCTCAACATATAGAGCCTCTCACTAGGTAAGAGAGTTGTAATAGTGGATGATGTGGCTAGTTATTATTGGAGTGTGTTATAAGAGTGTGTTAAGGAGTGTGTCTTTAGCCTTTTTTAATATTAAAATTTGTTTTAAATCTCAACAAAAAAATAAAATTTATTGGGTCGGTCTAGCTCTCATTCCTCGTTGCCATTAGCTGTTGCCAATGTTAACTTACAAGTTACAGCAAGATTATTTTTACAAATCAGAAATTGTTACAGCAAGATTATTTTTACAAATGAGAAATTAATTGCTAAAGATTTGCCACTTTTGGGATTTATAGAGTTGTGTTATTTTAAAACAAAATTTTAGACACCGCATATGTGACACTGTATAACTCTATTCCTTCAACAAAAAGAATCTTACTTATTTGTCATCTTAGTTGTCATCTTAGGAGTTGTGTTTCATAAAACAAAAAACAACGTGTTTCCTGCTGTAGAATATATTCACTTTGCTCTTGACAAAAAAAAATAAATTCACTTTAGTTGATGAATGCAACCATACTATAGTATCAATAAAATATTCAAAGTCATCTATTATACTCCCTGAGTCTCACAATAATTATCTTTTTATCCTTTTTTTTTTCTCAAAATAATTATCACTTTAAAATATCAATGCAGCATTTATTATTTTTTTCATTATAATACCCTTATTTATTGAACTTCATCCAACTTAATTACTCCACTAACTACATTTAATAAGGGTGTAAATGATAATTTTACCATCAAAATCAACACAATTAATCATTTCCTTAATAACCGTGCATCAACCTTAAACGACTATTATTTAGAGACGGATGGAATAATTACGCATTGGAGTACCTCCAACCCATTTATGCTTTTTTGAGCAAAAATTATGATAGGGAATCATTATTTGGTGTACCCACTTAACCTAACTTCTAAGTTGGAGAAGATATTTTTTTTTTAAGATATCAAACTAACCCACAATAATTAACATTGAGGGGAATTAAACCTTGACTCATGTTCATTTTAATTTCGGCAATGCTATATAGTGCGAGAGTTTTCTCGTGAATACCTAACAAACCAAAAACCGTTGTGATAGCAAAAAAAAATAAAAAATAAAAATAAAAAGGTCTCACTTACCATACATGGCTACAATAAAAGAGTTAGCGGACGTGATGTTTCCCAAAATTCTTTTTCGCTGTAAACAACATTTCCCAGTGATATGTCATGTTAAGTGACATATCGATTGCCGATACACAAGTTTATCTTTTTTTCTTAAAGATACAAAAGTTTATCTATTTATCTGTATTGGAAGTACTATATTTTTCCCCAACCCAGATGTTTGAGGCCTGATTTATTGTTAACTTGAATTGATTGTGTTCATGATAGATGCTGCTGTAAAAATTGGAATTATACTTTATTCTGGCTTGTGATGAAATTATATGATACAACAACATACTAAACACTAATACAGTAATACCACTATAGTATTTTTCTGGTTTGTAGCAACAACCAAGATACCATTTAGTGATTTAGTTTCTTTACTTGCTGGATGTTGGAGTTTTTCAATTAAAAATCTAGCTTCATATTAATTTATTCCCTGACTTTTGCCTACGTGTACTAAGACTCGTGTCCGAACATGTCACTTAACGCGACACAATCTCACCGAATCTTGATCCTACAATAGCAGTACTCTTGCATCTTCGCTTTCAGAGTCAATTTAAAGGGAAATCATACATCAACAACAACAACAAACAAGTCTTATCTCATTAAATGGGGTCGGTTACATGGATCAAATTATGTCATACCAAGTGTAATTTTTTGTCATCTCACATCTGCATACACTGGTTTTGGCAAGATCTCCAAGAACGACTTTAGTAGAAGAAAATGTCCTTGCATTTTCTAGTTTAGCAAGGATCTGATTGGTTGCACGACACAGATCTGTCTTTGTAAAATAACTATTTCACCAAGGTTAAGAGCATCTAAGGACTTGGTGAATTTGTCCGATGCTTAACTAAGATTGTGGTAGTGAACATAATCAGATTCAGATTGCATTTCTGCAGAACGAGCATGTCCTTACAATGGGCATGAATGAGTCCTTAAACAATATCAATACCAGAATTAGTATTGTTTGGTTCAAGTGTGAGCACACCAATTATGAATGGAGTAAATATTGGATATATAATCAGGAGAGGTGACTTGTATTCACAATACCTTAAAGTTTTGGAGTGGAGAGGTGGTGTCCAAGTATCCCGGTGGTCCTAGTTCATTACTATTTGTCTGTTGTCACTCTCCGGATTCCTCAACAAATACGTCCTTACTATTGCCTTGAATAATTCTTAAAACCAAATCAGTGGCCAATTTTATCAAATGGCACCCATCATTCATTAACAGGGTTTTCACATTTGCGCTTCATGAAGAAACTCAAAGGGAAGGTCACCAGCAATACTTTTGCCATTGATGCCTACATTGCTTATAAAGTTTGGTATTACAATGAGTTTGTCAGAGTCATGGCAAGCTACGGTGATTTTCAAAAACATAACTTAGCTTTTACAAAATTATGGTGAGTTGGTGACTCCCCGTGATTCTGACAAATCCACCATGATATCAAACATGCGCGAAGACAATAATGCTTCTAAGCATAGGAAACCTAAGAAAGATCGTTGTGTGCTGACTTTCAAGATCAATTTTAGGTGACGCCAAGGATATCGTTGTTACACTTCATGCATATCCTCCTAGTAATAACAAAGCCAAGCCAGTTCAAACTATGGTGAATCATGTCAGTAAATACTAAATACCACTAATCAGGTCGTGATCCTGCCAACCCATTGAGCGATGAGCAACATCCAAACATGATTTCCTATATTCAAACTGAAATAACTACTTAATTAATCATAAAACCTTCTCCTTGGAAAGCAGAATGTACCCGGTTTAAGCAATTATATACTTATATTCTTGTATCTTATATCTTAATTATCTTTCAAGACCCTAGATATTTATATTGGGGTCATCTTCCTACATTGTCAAATCTTTACAAACATGCATTCTCCCAAATAATCTAAGATTTCTGCTACTGATATAGGTAGATTTAGCTCCAAAAGGTTTTAACATTCCATACAACCTAACCACGGGTGCGGTTATGGTGCATAAGGAAATCCTTATGCACCCTGCATAAATCCAGAAATGGTTTTGGAGTACAACTCACATAAACCATTTCCACAGCAAAATGGTTTTGGCATAATTTTATGCAGGGTGCTGGAAATCCTTATGCAGGGTGCTGGAAACCATTAAGTACATCTAATGGTTTTGGAGTACAACTCACAGAAACCATTTCTGGATTTATGCAGGGTGCATAAAGATTTCCTTATGCACCATAACCGCGCCCCCTAACCACTTCTCAGCAGTTGCGTTTGAATTAGCCTGTCAGGCCCAGATTAAAACATTGAATCTAACCTTCAAACCGACCGGTAAGATCCAATTTCAACAAGAGACAAAGAATAGGACTTGTGA
This sequence comes from Medicago truncatula, assembly GCF_003473485.1. Classification (NCBI taxonomy): domain Eukaryota; kingdom Viridiplantae; phylum Streptophyta; class Magnoliopsida; order Fabales; family Fabaceae; genus Medicago; species Medicago truncatula. Next base: position 51,435,300 of record NC_053048.1, read on the forward strand.
GTTGTGTCACCTGTTAAATAAAAATTCAACAACTGTATGAAAAGAGCAATTTGCTTATATACTCTCAAGTTCCAGCAAAGCACTCCGACCTTGATCAATGATCATCATCATTCATGAGGAATAATTAAAGACATAAGAACATAATAAGACATAATTAAAGAGTATTAAATCTGCATTATGCTGTGGAGACTCCTATAATCAGTTCAGTTCTCCAAATTAAATTAAAACAAAATCTAAATAGAAGAAAAATTACCATCTTTACTCAAACCGTTGCAATCAAATCCACATCCACACTGAGGAATCTCTAAAAAGTTATCAATACCAAATTTAGCATAAGCAATACCAACAGAGAATTGAAGATAATCATCATGACGAGTCACCTCCACAATTTTGAGCCACAACAATTCAACCTTGACAGTAACACCCTTCAATTTACTGAGTTTGCCTTTGGAGATAACACCCTTGATGGTAGATTTATACTTGAGATCATAGGATTTTATAGGGAAGATGCATGTATCGTCAAAATACACTGTGAATTTGCCTGTATTTTTGTTTAGCTCGTAGCCAGTGGCACCTTGTGGTAGAATACCAACTGGGAAATCATATTGCTTAAGGATTTCGTAGACTGATTCTGATGAATTCTCGTTTTGAATTAATGCGTGTGAAAGTGTTAAGTAGATTAGAATAGAAAGAAATATGATTGAAGATTTCATCATTAACTTTGCGGTTCTTAAGATTGTTTGGTTTTGGTGCTTATAACTTTGCGTTTGACCGTTTGGACTTGGAAGTTTTTCTCTAAATATTAGGAGAATATTCTAACAATAATTCGTGCATCTCGCGTAGCACGTGGAACTGTTTTCTCTGAGTCGGCATTTTTGTTGATGATATAATTTTTTAACTTTGCATGGAGTAATAAACTAAATTATTTTAGAAAAAAAAAAAATAGAAGAATCAATGTGAAAATTGTGGTTAATAATGTTGCTAACCTTTTTTTTATTTCAAATTTTGAGGAGTATACCAATACGAGTGAAGGTGTTCGTAAGTACAATATATTTCAAATATTTTACCCTTTAGTTCCTAATTATAGGAATTTTTTTCTAATTTTTCTTTGTCCTTTAATATGAATATTTTTTTTTATAAAACGCATTTATTTAATTTACTGTTGCAAAATATAATTCATTTTTCTCTTGTTTATTTCAATTAATGTACGGGTGAATATGCAAAAATAATACACATTTTTGACAAATTTAATACTACATCAAATTTCTCAGTATCCGTAAACTTTGTTGGAGGGTCGTATAGTAAGGGTGGGACGGAGTGTTAGTTGTTTTAACTATAGAATTTACATTTTGATAATAAGCAAGTTGGTCATAAAGAAGCAAGTTCGTGGCATGTTTATCCTGTGTTCTCCCAGTAAAGCAGTGTGACAACAAATAGATCTGTGGCAGCAAACGAGTCCTTTTGCTTCTGGCAGTGTAAAGTTTTTCAGTGAATGAGGCTAACTAACCAAGCAATCTCTGCTGACTTAAATGCTGTGGGCTCTGTACCCGCAAATCGTAATAAAGACAGTCAATTTATGACGGAAAATTTCTGAAATAGATGCTTTTGTTGCAGATTCATGAAGACAAGGTGTATGTTTGATTAGCCGTTGGTTTAGTTTTTGTTAGAACACAGATTCATGAAGGCAAAGTGTATGGTTTGATTAGCCGTTGGTTTAGTTTTTGTTAGAACAGCAACCAGTTTAGAAAGAGAGAAAAAATGATAATGGCAAATATTAGAAAAACAAAGTTTGGTAACAAAGTTTAGTCAACTGTGCTGTGACTAAGTCTCCTCCGATAGAGGAGACAGATCTATTGTTGTTTTGTTTATTATCGATGAAGGATTATAGTTTACGGAACACTTGCGTTAAAATACTACCAAGCAATTGTAGTCCTGTCTCACTCGATCTTATCCACTAGTCCGTACCTACACTTGCATCATACACAAATTAGTCTCTATTATTTGATCAATAAATTTCAGCGCCAAATTAAATGAGATAAGATGTAACTTATTGATCCAACGGTCAAATAGGCAATTATGCATGGTGCAAGACCATTTAGTGTTAGAAAAAACAAAACCATATAGAGTAGTGAAATGACAGCTTATTTCTGCTTAAAACAAACTGTCACCGATTATAGATTTGTTATTGTTATATCTCATTTAGTAAAATAGATGAACCACAGAATTTCAGTCACATAACTCATCTAACGTCAAATCTAATTTAAATAAAATCAACAAAAAGTGATTGCATTATACATAGGATAAAAAATCAAGAATAAACGATATAAACAAATTCTATACAGATTTTTATAATTTATCATCAGAGAATTATTTGCCTTAAAATTATTTTTTAAATTAAAAATATATACCAAACCAAACCAATTTTTATCACCAGCTTTTTACTTGTTTTAGACTCTTACTAGTCGTGAGATCAACCAATTTTCTAATTTAAAAAATGGACCAGATCGCGGACCAGTTCCAGTTCTACTTGTCAAATCAGCTTAATGGGCCCAGTTTCCAGAACACTTGATTGGTATGCATTATTATCTCATGATGTACTTATTAGTGGGACCAACTAACTATCATGCCAACATAATTGGAATTTGGAAATTAAACTCATTCTAATTCACACCCAAGGGCTAATTCGATCAATCAGTAGAGGTCTTAGAAAGCTCAAAGTGAGAATCCATGTATTTCCAGTAATCTAAACCCTCATTATCATTGGCTAAATGTGAAGAAGTGATATGTCAGAACATTTGACCTTTTCATCTTTCAGATAAAACAGCTCACGGAAATGTTTGAAGTTGAATTATCGAAAATCTGTGATTAGTTAGCAGGAGTGCTAGACTTAGATCCGTGCAAGTTTAATAAACAGAAGCTGCCACTCATAAAGCAGCATCTCGTTGCCTGTTAAAGACATCCTTTTAGCAGCAAGCAGAAATCTGCTGGGATAAAGTCAGATTATGGTTTAAAAAACACACCGACAAAGCAAAAGAAAGAAAACATAGCAATCCAATCCAATCCAATAAAAATGAACATTTGAATTATACATATCAAACAAATGTTGTAAAATCTAAAAATGCAATTGAAAGACAGTAATGGGCAGCCCTAACAAAATAATTTCATCAAGACCTAGCAATGAAATAATTCGGATTTAAAATGAAACTAAAGACGAAAAAAGAAAATAAACAAGACGGAGTACCTTACATACAGATATAAGAATAATCAACTAACATCCCTTAGTCTTTTTATCAATGTATCCAGTGATTTCTTTTTTGGGTTCTGCCTGGACCCTCGACTACCAAAGGTTCCAAAGAGTCGATCCGAAGGATCCTTCAACTTTTCTGAAACAATCACCACTTTCTTGTGGTCCAAAGCACTGTAACTCCTCTCCCTGATCACTGGATTCAGAAAATTTTCCGGATGGTTGCTTACTAGCAAATTAACCATTTGCCTTGCCTCAGCAAGTGCTGATTTGAACTGATCAGCATCCCCATCAAAGAAAAGGGTTGCCTGAGTTTCAACAAATGATTCTAAGAGCTTGATGTCTGTATCAATTCCATTAATAGCACTAACATTAAACCTTTTAACAGAATCACTAACTAAAGTCCCAACAATCATCTCCGATATATGAGAAATAACATCATGTAGAACTCTTTTATGGACTTGAGTTGGCAATATCTGTGATGCAGTAGTTGAAACCACAGTTTCTAAATAAAGTATGACCTCATTTATATATTCATTTCCACCATGGGGCGGATCATCAGACATCCAATTTACATTCTCGATCATTGTCATAAATCTATCAACTTTGGCTTTGAGCAGCCCCGACAGTGTCTCTTCCGCGGCATCACGAGCTTTTCTCAGAGGAAATTGCCTCCGGCTTCTCTCTACCATTCTCAAAGGAACCCCTGACAGCTGTGCTGCATGGCGAAAGAAAAAATCACATGCACGCTCCAGAACAGCCATATTTGCTGCCATTTGCATTGCCTGAGTGACACCACTAACCGAGGTATTAATAAGCTTTAACAAAGCTTCATCTAAAACCTCACTCAAAAGCTTATCTAAATATTTCTTAACAACATCATAGAACTCAAGCTGCCCGCCGTATGACATGAAGCTAACTGAATCCTCGATGAAGGACCGCACAATGCGACAACAATCAGGCACCGTGGATGAAAACGGTGCCAAATAAGGAAAAGCAGGTATGATATCCGATGTTTGAATCTGAAAAGAAAGCACATTCATTGAATATTCATACTCTTTCTTCATCAACATCTGCTCAAACTTATCACCACCTATAGCCTCGGCTATCTGCTTCCTACAATCTGACAACAGCAATTCATGATACTTATCCCTATGCTTGCTTAAAACATCAAGCAACGCATCAATCGGGTAACCAAATCTACGCAGTGTTACTCCTAATAGACTCACATAATCCTTAATCAACAAAAGATGATTGGCAGTTTGCATTCTAGAGAACTGATCCTCCAACACAGAACACATTTTGCTAACAGCAATCTCCCACAGGTTCTCAACTTCCATTTTCGATATCAAACCACCTCCAGTCCTCAACACGCGATCCTCCACCACAAAGAAACCTGCAATCTGTGCAAAGAATGTTTGATGCGATTCAAGAAAAGGCGTCATGGACGATACCTGAAAATCCGAAGTCAACTGAAGCTTCCGATTCTCAAAATAATACTGCTTAAACCCATCCTCTAACCCTAACGTTTGATGAATATGATAAGCTCTATACAAAGGAGTCAAATCAAATCCCAAAACTCCACCGACGTTACCATTACCATTACTGTAACCGTCATCGGAAGCCATTCCATCTTCATCTTCTTCCTCCAAAGCATAAATGCAATCCCTAACACTGAGTCTACTCTGTTCCTCCGCTTGACGCTGTTTGATTCTAAGATCCTCTTCTCTCTGTCTCGCTGATGAAGCTTGACCAATCGCTAATTGACCTAAATTGCGACTTACAACACGGATCTCAACCAACCAATCACCGAACTCTTTGTTCACTTTTCTCTCTATGTAAGAACGAATTTCTGGAATCTTCTTCTCAAGCATCTTCTTCAAAGTCGACGACGCCGTTTTATCCAAATAATCTCTCTCAATAGCATCCACACACTTCAACGCCATGTAGAAGTTGTCACCAGCGAGATGCGCGTTCGCGCGTGAACAAACTTCCGTTAACTGAACACACGATTCAACTGAATCGATAGCGAGGTTAACATTCTTCGAAACGTTACGCGTTTCGACGAATGAATCGAGTGATGTTAGAAGAGGACGAGCAACGGACTGAAGCTTGGAATTCGAATCGGAGAGTGATGACTTGAGAGATTCAACGTCGGAGAGAAGAGATCGGAGATCATCGACGGCGAGAATGAAGTCTTGGTAGTGTGCTTTGCAGACTTCTTCGATCTCGGATTCTTTGGACCGAGCGAAGTGCTTGAGGTGTTGTTGGAGAGTTTCCGGTTTACCGGAAGCGAAAGCTTTGCGGATGAAGGGACCTAAGTCTTCGTTGTTGGATATAGCGGTGGAGAGAAGAAGCTGGTCGAGTTTGTCACCGGAGTCATCGCCGTTTGCCTGAGGGATTTTCCGACGCGGAGGTTTCGACGGGTTCATCGTTGGAATAGCCGTGGCAGGAGGAGGAAATTTAGGGATTTATTATATCAGAAATTGAATTGAATTGCCGTAAAAGTATCTTTCCGACACATCATAAAGTCGTCAAAAACTCAACTTGTATTCTTTTGGGTTTTTCAATCAAAATTTGAGGGCAAATTTGTAATTAAATTTGTATTTGTATGACACATAATTTTTAATTTTTGTAGCATTTTCCTTTGTAATAATGTTTTTTTTTTAAGACATAAAAATGGAATATAATAACACCGGCGATGCATCAACTTCAGTACAAGATGTACCAAAGGGCCACCCCTGTAGAGAATCAGTCATACAATATTTACAAGATTACAAATAGTCGATACCCAAACAAAACAGAGGATTCGACCACCAAGTCTGCGTACCATGCACAAAAATGGCATTATTAGCCTTAAGCCATCACAATGAATGGTATTTAATCTTTTCTAATAATTGTTATATGGTGGTATGGACATTATTAAATATTCTTTCATTACGGTCATTCCACAGGACACACAGTAGTCATACTAGCTGAAGGAACGATCTTCGCTTCCTAGTCCCTGTAAGATGAATGAACTGAAAGAGATGCTCACTTATATCATAAGGTTCGACGCCTGAAACACCAATCCACGACCTGAGATGCCGCCATAAAACCCCATAGCACTCGCAATGAATAAACAAATGAGACACTGATTCGTCGTGACCGCAACCGGCACCACACCCAGCCTCCTCGGCACTAAGCAAACCTCTTATGACAAAATTATTCTTGGTTGGTAACCTGTCACGCAACAATCTCCAAGCAAAAATAGACACCTTCAGCGGTACCTGATTATGTCAAGCAAGCCAACATCTGTAGGTTCGATCGGAGTCGTCAAAATGTGGTAGACACCACTGACAGTGTAACCCCCTTGGATATATGGGATCCACTGCCACATGTCAGAAAAATCAGCCTGCAAAACAAAATCATTAAGAAGACTCTTACACTCCACCACCAACTCCTCCTCCCACGCCCACAATCTCCTCCTCCAACTCCATGCCGCTCCCCCGTCCTCCCATCCAAGATTAAACATGTCGGCCACCGTACATAGTTTATTATTCGATAAATGATAAGCACAACGCATAATATATGTAAGATTTGAGGTTCAAAATTCGGCCACCGTAAAAAAATTAATTTTTTGATTATTTAATTTGGTCCAAATTGACTACCTTAAAAGTAGAGACGAGTATTCACTTAAAAGTCGATTTTTAATTATTACTCTCTATTTCAAAATAATAGTCTTTTAAGGTTTGTGCATAATTGATTAATTGTGTTGATTTTAATGATAAAATATGTATCTTTTCTTAAAGTACATTGTTAATGTTCTCGTAAGCTTAACTCAGCTGGTAGGGACAATGCATAAATATATGCAAAGTCCGAGGTTCAAATCCCGACCACCACAAAAAAAAAAAAAGTGCATTGTCAATTGCAGTTAGTGAAATAATTAAGTTTAATGAAATTGAATGAATAAGGGTATAATATTATTGGCTTAATTGCACTTTTGGCCCTTATCTTTTCAAAAGTTGCGATTTTGGCCCCCTTACTAATTAAAATACAAAACAGTCTCCTATGTATTAGATCTTTGACAGTTTTGGCCTCCAAGACCACTTTTGACTTAGTCTTCGCTGACGTGACACCCACAATGGTCGACACGTGGCACCTCACTTAAGGGATGTGGGTGCCACGTCAGCGAAGACTATAACAAACTTTGTGTTCTTTCCACAGTGGTCGACACGTGGCACCTCACTTAAGGGATGTGGGTGCCACTCAGCGAAGACTATAACAAACTTTGTGTTCTTTCCATTTAGAGTCCGTTTGTTACAGTTTTTTTAAGAAAAAATCATTTTTTTTTATAAAATAATTATCAATTTTAAGAGTTTTGCATCCGTTTGTTACAATTTTTTTAAAAAATCAGAATCTAAAAACAGCTTCAAATGAGAAGCTGTTAAGAGGAGATTGTCAAAAAATAGATTTTTTTTAGAGGAGAGAGAAATTATGAATTAAAAGATTGAAATAGTTTTGTATCAAAAATATCTCTTTTATATAGTTGTATCCAAACAAACTAAATTATTTGTTTTAAAAAAGTGATTTTTATTACGGTAAACAAACACAAAATAGATTCTAATTTTTCATAAAATCTCTAAAATATAATCTCTATATTATTTTATGTCAAAATCACTTTTATTTTAATATGTAACAAACTAGCCCTTAATCTATCATAAAATTTACTTCTTTGTTTATAAGTAAACCTATGTGATTCAATTAAAACAAAACTTTGATTATAATATATTTGTTTTGTATCTTAAACCTTGAGACAAACTCAACAAGGGATTCTGTCTTCTAAAATTTAATTCTAATAATCCTATTTCAAAAGTCCCAAATATTTGATTTTAAGCTCCAAAAAACGTATAATAAATCTAATATTTTTACTGTACGTGGTTATTTCTAAAATATCAACTTCATATTAATTTCTAGAATATCATATCTATATTGTTACATCCCTTGTTAATATCATAACTTTTCCAACAAAAAAAAAAAAAGGTGTCCCTGCTTACTTTGTAAAATTACATGTGGTTGTTGCATCAACTCCATCTATTCAAAAAATAAAAATAAAAAATTCTCACTTGTTTGCGCTGGATTGTTTTGTTTGTCAAAAACCAATAGCATATGCATAAAAAAAATAAATCATAACTTGTTTTGTTTCGGTTGTATCATTTCTTCACGTCCCTCCTTGTTCAGCTCTTTCTTTATCAACTTTAGGATGAAGTTTGTTAGACGATAAATCAACGAAGTTGCACATGCTCATAAAGGAGAAGTTATGTTACTATCTAATTCCGTTATTTATTTTAATATATCCGAATGTATTGAATCTCTTATTATTAATAAAATGTTATAATCATATTTCCCTCAACAAAGAAAAAAACTTACTCGTCTCTTTCTACATAAACATTTTACAAAAATTGTGGTATTAAAAAAGTTGTTACAGTAATAAATTCATCTGAAATATGTGTAATTGTTATTAAATTATCATCGTATATAAATGCATTCAATATTATTGTGCAAACATTTGAAGAAAAATTGATAGTATTACCAAGAAGTATATTTTAAAAAAATAAAAGTATCTAACAATTTATAGCGAGTATTATATTCGGCGTGAGTTTTTTTTTTTTTAAGGTAGTGTGTCGAATGATTGACACATCAATATGTAGTGTGGTATAAATGATAAATATGAAGTTGTTTGGATATATTGGGAGAGGTTTACAAAAATTGATTTTAATTAGTTATTTTGAACAAAAATAACTATCGACTCATTCAACAAAATATTTGTTTATCTCGTTCAATTTCAAGTTGTTGCTGTTCTTTTTTATCATCAAATTTCAAGTTGTTGTTGTTACTGCTAGTTGATATAATCCTGGTTTTAATTTTACCATAAGGAAGAAGTTCCGTCAATATTGACATTTTTTATATGTGTAGGGGAGATGTTCAAACTCTAAATTTTGTATTTATTCATCTTAAGACATAAAATTATGACCATTAAACTACTAAAAGAAAATGTTGAATAGATAAAAAGAATCAATAAGCGACCGAGATAAAATCATATTTTTGTAAAAATAGTTAGGAGAGAAACATAGGAACGTATTTTTTGCTGCGAATGTCATCTTCTATGAGGAAGATGCTCTACCACAATTCTACATACATCTCTATTGATTTTCCTCTATATATCTTTTTGCCATACTAACATTTGAAGCCTCCTAAAGCAGCTGCGTAACAGTATACTTCAAAGGCTAGATTAGAAGCGTGATTTTTTCTCACCACACCAAGGCCTGCACAATAGATAAAATGATGGGAAAACAAAAATTGCCTACCGGTAAAGTGATGCTTGATTATAGTCCACATATGCAATTCCTTCTAACAATTAACAAAACGAGAGCATTCAAGGAAAGTGTGCAACTTATCATCAAAACTCCCATGACACATAACACACTCGGGGCAGTAGGCTGCATATACTGCGTTGACCAGATCCAAGGGTCTGACCTGATGCCATTTCCTTCACCAATTTCCCACGTATATCTAAAGGACAACGGCGATACAATACTCCAAATACTTCTCTATGTGTAACAGATCGAGGTTGTCCTCCAAAAAGCCGCTTCTTGAAAAATATTTATCTCTAAGAACTCCAGTGAGGAGAGATGAAGAGATTGTGACATGACTGAGTTTCCACCCTTGTTAACCTTAACATGGCAAGGTAAAAACCTTCAAAGTCCCATAAATTTAGCCCGCCATGATATTTGTTTGTCGCTCTATCCTACCTTAACCTCAAGGTTATGACCACCATTTTTTTGGTATTCCAACATAGGGAATTTAACATGAGCTCAATTTCCTCACCCAAAGTAGTAGGGAGAAGAAAAACACCCATAAAACAAGATGAGATGACTTACTAATACTTTCATAAAAACTAATTATTTACTTACTATCGAGAAGGATCCAGAATTCCATGTTGAATGTTCTTTCATATACAATCATTAACGAAAGCAAACATAGACCTCTTGTCCCTACCCATCATGATGGAAGTAATGCCAAAATATTTACCTCGATCCATAACCTAAATGACTCCTACAGGATAAGTGACGTTTGAACGACTAAAAGAAATAGCGTATTTTTGGTAATTGATATTTTGGGCGCTTACACCTTCATAATTACGGGTATATACTTTAGAATAATGGTTTCATCTATAGCGTCCGTGACAGGCTTAAATATATATAAAAATATAAAATACATCAAAGATTATAGAGTGGTGTCATGCAACATGGATTTAATTTAAATTTTATTGGTTATATAAATATCAATTTTTAAACTTTTGTTTTTTGAGTCAGTTCTTGAACATAACATTCGAGTTTTTGGACAAAAAGTAAAGAGTATTTGATTGCTGATATCAAATGTTAGTAATTACTTCATCGCTTTTTGCACAACAACATAAAAAAGGTTAAACGATGCATTTGTATTTACCAATCAAACTACTCTCTCCATAAAAAAAATATAATCATAATCTTCAGGTTAGTGTTTTGAAAATTTGTTCAGTTATAAGTACATATTACTCTTTTTTTTTTTTGGTCAGGTAGCCTAGTGGCTAGAATTCATCTTATAAGTGGGGTGTCCGGGGTTCGAACCCCGGCCCCTGCATATAATAATGCATTGTCCTACTAACTGAGCTATGCTCACGGGACGGATATATTACTCATTTTATTATGCCTAAAACGTGACTCTGGATGTTACTAGATAAAACTAAGGCGTAAGTAGAAAAATATAATAAATTGAGAAATAATGGGCTTAAGTCCACTAAAAAAACAAAGGGTCTTATGTAAGAAAAACGGGTCATGGATACGATCCATCATCGGCGAAAAATCCAAATAAATAAACTCACCTGACCTAAACAAAACCCTAGCCCCATTTCACTCGTTCGGCCGCAGCTTGAAGCTTCTTCACCATGGTACGTTCTTCATCTACAATCCCCATCGGCGCCACCATTTCCTCTAACTAACTCCGACAACCTCTCATCTCACTTCTCTTTATCTCTTATCGCAGGGTATCGATTTGAAGGCAGGAGGTAAGTCCAAGAAGACTAAACGTACAGCACCAAAATCCAATGATATCTACCTCAAGCTTCTCGTTAAGGTAAACCTTCATGCATTTTCTACTGTTACTTCACTTGTTACTGTGATTCTGAATAATGGATTTGTATTTGAATCGTATTGTTTTTTTTTTTTGTTTGTTATGTGTTTTTCAGCTATACCGTTTCCTTGTTCGAAGGACTGAAAGTAATTTCAATAAGGTTATCCTTAAGAGGCTTTTCATGAGCAAAGTCAACAAGCCACCTTTATCACTGTCTAGGTTGATTCGTTACACCAAAGGAAAGGTATATAATCGCTTAATTAAGTGCGAATCATGTTACTGTTTATTTTATAAGCTGTTTTTATAACAAAGGTTAACATAAAGTCAATTTTTTCGTAAGTTATAAGTTGTTTTCTTAAAGTTAGCATTTAGACTTCTGAAAATGTGATGCAATAGCTTATAAAAATGGGCCCAGTCTGCACTAGTCATGATATAAATTATTTTCGTGTATTGTTTTCATAAGTTATCTCCAAGAACTTGCAAAATTAAGCTGAAAACAGCTTATCAACAATGTCAGAAGCTGTTGTCACAAGTTTTTCCAAACAATCACACAGTACTTGTGTATGTTGACGATTAGATCAAATAAGCGAATCCAAACAGGCCCATGTTACAGGCTGTTTTTACAAATTCTTCTAAGATGTTTTTCATCTGCACATATGCTTTTAGATACGTTCAATTTAGCTAAATCCAACCAGGTTTTAATTGGTTGACGAAGAGATAGCATTGATATTTAAAATAATTATTAAATATAATCATATTGTTTACTTTATTTTTCTTTCTTTCTGGTATTAGGAGGGTAAGATTGCTGTAGTTGTTGGTGCCGTGACAGATGATATTAGGGTTTATGAAGTACCTGCAATTAAGGTAACTGCTCTAAGGTTCACCGAAAAGGCCAGGGCTAGAATTGAGAAGGCTGGTGGGGAGTGCCTCACCTTTGATCAGCTGGCTCTTAGAGCTCCTTTAGGCCAGAACACGGTATGTATTTTAATACTACTCTTGTTTGCTTATTGTTATTCTAAGTGTTATAATTTTATAAAAATTGCAGTAATTTTATAAATTTGGAAGTTGGCTTTAGTTCATGTGTGCAAAGATTATAAGTTTTTAACAGTCTTCTCTTTCAAACCAAACTTCATGTAGAACTTCTTTTTTTCTTTTGTCTAACAGCTGGCTCTTAGAGCTTCTTTTTTCACTGTCCTTTCATTTATAGACATTTAGCAATTGTGTTTTTTTAGTAGATCATTTGTGAGAAGTCATGTTTTCACTGCTATCTTATTGTCACCTTTATGAAAGTCAAAATGAATAGAATGATAAATGTGTAGGAATCCTGTGTTTTTGTTTTACTTTGTTTTGAAATACTGGTCAACGCTGTTACTTGCGGTTACTTCACTTTCTTTATAATTTCACCATATGTTCTTGTTTATTTTCACCTTATAACAGTTATACTACCTGTTCCAATACAGCCTATTAAATAATATGCTTACCACAAATCTAGTGTACTTCCTGTTTTAATTTTGCATTAGTATGTATTATTTGTTTATCGACTTTTATACCTATCGATTGTGGCAAATTACAACAATTTTGGTTATTGCTTCTTTTCTGTTCCTAGTTTTGTTACAACTTTAGGAGGAAGGATAAAATTATCTAGTTTCATATTCCACTCTTTGCAAATTAAGACAACATACATAGGAGGAATGACATTTTTTTTTTGTATTAATGTTTCAGGTTCTTCTTAGAGGTCCCAAAAATGCTCGTGAGGCTGTCAAGCACTTCGGACGAGCTCCTGGTGTGCCACACAGCAACACTAAGCCCTATGTCCGTGGGAAAAAATCACGAAAGGTTGAAGCCGCTAGAGGAAAAAGGAAGAGCAGAGGCTTTAAAGTTTGAGTTTTGGTCTCAAACATCAATGCCCTTTCCCATTATCATATCTCATTATCATTGTTCTGTATTGTTTTGTTTTCTCCCTTTGTGGTGTCTTGAACAATTTGTTTTGTTTTTAGCGTCCTTCTCCCCCAAGTGGAAAAGGAATGAATGGATCGGCTTTCGAACAATTTTGATTTAGAACAAACTTTCCTGTTAACTTTAGACAATCAATGAGTAACCTGTTGTTCTACAGTTTACATTCTTGTGCCCTCATAGTGTTGGGAAGGGGGAGTTGAACTTGAAGCAGGGTACAGTTTCTGAGTTTAAATTGGTAGGATAAATATAAATTTAATTGCCTATATTGCGTTTAAAGAGAAATTTTATACCTCATTAGTGGTTAGTTTTATAGTGGATACTACATTAAGGGTATTTTTTGAACACTTTTTGTTGTTAAGAGGTTACAATTTGAGTTTAATATCATTTCAAAACTCATTTGAAACACAGTATGAACAAAAAAGGTAGATCAAATAGCTGCAATCAATATCCCATTTGCAGTGAAAACTTTATATGATGCATTGAGTTTTGTTGACGATAATATCGATATAAATTTTTTGTTTGCAATGTTCCCCTACGTTGTTTACTGAAAACGTAAGGAGACATACAGGCTTGTGTTTTTGTGGAGTTTGTTTTCGCATCAAACTGTCTTAAGGATACATTGCTGAAAGATTGAATGAGATTATGTTTGTGGGCATCGGGTTAGGGATTTATGAAATTTTGATTTAACAAAATTCTGAGAATTTCAGCATTTTTGATCTTATTTCAAATTTTAGAAGCCGAAATGTTGATGATTTCTTTTTTTGTTTATAAAATCTAAAAACTATTAGAACCTAAAAAAAACACAATTCAAACATAAAAGGTATGAACAAATGCAAACTGACCAAGTTAATGTCTCAAATGCGATGTATTCAAACAATTAAACTTGAAATATGTCAAAATTTAGCAAGATTTGGATTTGTGGTTGAGTAATAAGAGCATCCACGATGGAGACATCAATTTTTGGGGTCTTAAATGGATCTCACGCGTACACATCACTTAATAGTAGATGCTCTTATAACTTTAAATGGGACCCACTAATCAACTATCAATAACTTTATATCACTACATTTTAATTTTTTAATATTAAAAGCGTGCGCGCCCTGTTTAAAGTTGGGGGTCTTAAATAATACCTTGGGTCTTATAAAACCTTGAAAAATAAATCATCTCAATGGGGGTACCTATTGTGCAGAATTTTTTTGGAGGTCTTATAAGACCTGGGGTCTTATTTAAGACCCCCACTTTTAATCGGGTCCCTCACTCTTTTAATATTAAAAAATTGAAGTGTAATGATATCCAGTTGTTGATAGTTGATTAGTGGGTCTCATTTAAGAAATTTTTGTGAGATGCTGGGTTGGAGATATTGAGTTCTTATTAGGTACTACCGTTAAAAAATTATAAATGAGTGATGTGTACATTTGAGACCCATTTAAGAACCCAGAAATAAATATCTCCATTGTGGATGCTCTAAGTGGTTCCAATACTCATTAGTTTTTTTGGTAGAATTCCCAATACTCATTAGTCAATAAGCAATAAGTGTTTTCTCAAAAAAAAAAAAAAAAAAAGTGCTAGCAGTTGAAAAATAAATATTATCGTTTTGGTTTTTTCAGTTAACTTTATCGCAAATTTAAAATCAGGAAATGACATTTCTGCTTGAAACGAGACGACAGGAGCTGTGCCTTAGCTTTGCTTCCACTTTGATTGCATTAAACTACAAAATGCAATATTATCATACTTTTAAGGATACAATACCTATCCAAGAAATGCAACATTTTTCTACAATTATTTATGAATTTACGGACAGTATGGAGAAATGAAACAGACAAATGTGTTTTAACTAGCTTCTGGTGGATTTTGGTCGCTATACGCAACGATTCCAACTAAGAAAAAATTCACCATTCCACCCAATCAAAATCTTGCGATCAAAACAAAGTAACATATAATGCTTATAATTTTATTCATCCATTCCCAAGATTGATTAGCTAATTAGAAAATTCATGTAAATTAATAATTTGGATTTTTGTTCATTCATCAATTATTATACATTGCATGGTAACATGATCAATTCAATCCTCTATAAATACCTTGCATGGCAAGAAACATTATAAACACAGAACCACTAAAGACTCTTATATTGTAAGATAGCCTTCAAAGAGAGGTTATTAATTACATTCATACATAACTAATTAACAACCATGACTACTAGATCCTTCACGGTAATCATTGTTGCTCATGTGTGTGTCTTCATGATCACAACATCAATAGCTCAGTTGGTCATAGACACGAATGGTGAACCAGTTGAGGCCGGTGACGAATACTTCATCAGGCCTATAATCACAGGCAACGGAGGAACTACATTAGTCACCAGAAATGGATCATGTCCTTTGGATGTCGGTCTTGAACAGAATTCTGACTTGCCAGGTTTGATTGCTGTATTCACACCTTTTTCTTCCGATCACGATGACGAAGATGTGAGGCTTAGTAGAGACTTGAGAGTCCAATTCCTAGCTTCAAATTGTGGGCAGTCATCAGAATGGAGATTAGGCGAGAGGGACGCAACGAGTGGTAGGAGGCTTATTACCACCGGAAGAGATGATGGTACAGTTGGATCATTTGGTAACTTCTTTAGGATTGTGCAGAGCCAAACTCTTGGTATCTATAACATCCAATGGTGCCCTAGAGAAGTGTGCCCTAGCTGTTGGTTTGAATGTGGGACTATTGGTATTATTCGTGAGAATGGCAAGAGTTTATTGGCCCTTGATGGGGGTGATGCCCTCCCTGTTGTGTTCCAGAAAGAATGATTATTAGCAGGATGGTTAAGTTTATTCAATTTGTGTGGTGTGTTTATGTACTCTAGCTTGTTGCTTTCTTGTTTACCAATAAATACGGAACAGTCGTTCATTTCAATTAATAATATTAAGAAATAAAGAGAGGGTTACATGTATTCAAATGGTTGTGTATATTTTCTTTACCAAGGAGAAGCTGTTGTCACTTTTTAATTCATGTAGAATCATCGATACCCCGTTAATTTTGTTTGATACAGGTACTCAAGTTAGTTGGATGAATCAAAATTTGTCATATGTCAGATTAATATATAAAGAGTACGTCCTTCCTCTCAAAACACTAACCACCTTCTACAACCCCATACAGAAATCAACCAACACTAATCTTTTCTACATCTCCTCGACAAGTTAGATATTTAGACTACCACTTTCTCTCCTTTTTTCCACCATTGTAGACCACGAAACTATCACCAATGAACTCTTTCTCATCTACAAAAAGCCTAACATCTAATTGATTAAAGAATTACAAATGCACAATTTATTCAAATAACTCATAAACTATGCTAAACCATATGATAACTAAAATAATTTACATTCAAATCGGAGCAAAACTTAAAAATCAAGCTCAAACTCAATTTCTCATATTAAATCAAACTCATAGGACTTGAAATACGACGAGCTTATACTCTAGTTTTGTACTGTGAATCATCATGGGAATACTGAATAATTTTGAAGTGTTAGTCTATAGATCACCTATTAAATTGATTAATTGGAGTTCGCTCTCATTCTTTATACTTTTCACAAGTTTTTATTTTTATTTTTATTTTTTTATTTTTTTTTATTTTTAAATATACAAAGTTCACAAGCATGCTTTCTCTTTTAACATTAGACGAGGAAACTTGAAAAATGTGCCTCTAGCATGTGATGCTCCCGGGTTAAGAGTCCTTCTAGTTAAGAGTCTATACATGAGTGAATCTGAAATGGATTACAAAGCATTCATAAAGCAAGATGAATATCACATTTTTAAGTTAAAAAGTTGAAGGGAAGGGCCGAAGGGGTGAGGTGCATCTTCTTCTCCATAACACACATGCTCAGCTCTTAAATGGAAATTTACTTTGAATGAGAGTTTACATGTTTTGCTGTCCTTTACAATATCTCAACTTAGGCGTATGAGAGTACTTTAAAGGGAAATAGGGGAGGACTTTGAGGATGAAAGGAATAAAAGGGAAAGGGAAGGGTGAGTAGTCCCTTCATTTTATTATTTACTGGACTAAAACCATCCATTACAGGGGAGCTTAAAAAACCCATTGGAAGACTTTAGAGGATTTTGAATAAATTTTCAAATGCATTATTTTCTCAATTTCAAAATTGGAAAAAAAGTGAAGGATTCCTGTGTTTCCCTTCCCCCTCTTCCCTCCAAAGCCCTTCCAGTCCTTTTCCCTCATAACTTTCAAACAAAACGTTAAATACATCTAGCTAAGTTGAATCATTAAACTACCAGCATATATTGATGACAGGAGAGACCAAAGGAAGCCTACCACTTCGGAGTAGAGCAGGATTCAAGCACCAAGGCATAAGGAAACGGGGATCAAGTTATAGACAAGTTTGATTCTTGTCTATATGGAAGTTAAGACACACAAATACTAGCTATTGCGCTAGAAACTAGAAATTCTGCAAACCTGGCACTCTTGCAAGCGTGCGGGACAGTGCAATCCAAAATATGTAATTATAAATAACTTTTACACGGCATTCATGTGAAGAACGAAGCAGATTAAAATTTCTTGATGAAGTCATATATGTGCGCACTGATTTCTTCTGGTCTTTCCTGATTTATAAAGTGAGCTACTCCTTCCATCACAACCATTTCTTGCAAGTATGGCACTTCTCTCTTAAAACCACCATTATGTATATACTCCTTAACGCCTGGTGTGTTATATGTAAGGTCCAGGTCTCCCACAATAAACTTCGCCGGTACTTTGATCTGTTCTCCGGTCCATGGCGCCATCAATTCCCAGGTTCTGCAGACAATTTTTTTACCCAAATCGTTCAATAAAATAAGCAAGGAAAGCTTAATAATAATCTCCTCTTTGCAAATGAAAATGTTTCTACTCTGAACTTGTTGTCTTGACACATGGTTACAGCAGTACAAGTCCGTTCAATTATTTCTCCAAATGAAATGTAACCTATATACGCTATTGTCCTTTGTTACAGTTTTGCAATTATATATGAAATGAAGTTAGAAAATGTTTCTAGTGTCAAATAGAAAAAGAGGCTGCAGTACCATATGTATAGTTATGTTTCCAAAAATGAACTAGATGAAACTTACAGGTCGAGGGCACGATAGTAGTTCAGTCCACCAGTGAAGCCTTTCTGTTCAAATTTGGTAGCATAATAATTGACATCTTCTTCAGAGAGCCATTTAGGTAAAGTAATATGAGTGTTAGGGGAACCTCCAAAACCTATCTCTTTTGGCACACAAAGTGCACGAGGATCACGCAATGTAAGAAATGATTTTATTATTCTTGTAGCACCAGCACGCGCAAACTCTTCTTCTGCCTCCCCAGGTTTCTGCAGGACAACCAAATACAATACACCATACATCATATAAATATCTTTGAAACTTGTGAACACCATTGAACTAGACAGCTACTGTTTATTAAAACCATAAATTGATTCAGAAGCTTGTATTAGGATTTAGAAAGCAACAATTATTTTGAGATTCAAAAAAGAAAAGAGGAAGAAAGGCAGTTGAGAGGCAGCATGCACATACACAATGGGGTTATACCTAATTTCGGTTAACATTGTTGACTGAACACTGTTCTCAAAAGTATCTGTTACAGCTGGTAAAATCAATGAATTGAATGACTAGTACTAATGGGCGACTATCAGGATCATGAGATGATTTTAGAGCATCAGGAGCAATAAAAGATAACAGAACTCCATGGCAAGAGCATATATTACTAATGTATAATTCCTTCGGAGTAAGACTGGTCATTCTTCAAAGCCGAATTGAGATGAACTACAAATTTAACTATTAAAGATTACACTTTCACGTGTGTATGAAACTCAAACCAACATTTTCATCTTTTCATGACAAATGTTGGTACAATTAACATTTCTTTTAGGAGAAGGGATCAAACACTCGCCCTCCTTATCACTTCACTTCATAACTGCTTCGCCCCAACCACCAAACCAACTTCATATCTCAAGAGAACCCTGAAACAAAACTGATCTTGCATTGGTGTGGGGAACAAGTCTATCCTAGAGTTATTGGACAAAACTTACAGATTTCACAATTCTGACTATTATAGATTTCACTTTCAGGTGTATGAAACTCAAACCTCTGTTTCTAATTTTATTTAATGACAAATGGCAGCATAGTCAACATTTATGTTAGGAGTGGGGATCAAATACTCTCCTCCGTCCTCCCTATCACACCACTTTTTAACCCTCTCTCTCTCTCTCTCTCTCTCACCCCAAACCAACTTTATATCTCAAAACAACTTGAACCAAAATTGATCTTGCAAAGGCTTGGGGAGCAAGCGTACCCTAGAGTTATTCAAAAAAACTTTATGTCAAAGTTATCATGTAGGAAGGAGAATCTCCAAACTTAATGTGATGCAACACCTAGAACAAACTTGAAGTTTTGAGATTGGAGCAGTTAATTAAATGCCAAATTAAAAAGTGCACATTGAGCATAGCTAAAGGCAAAGCAACTTTCATCAATACCTATTAGCCAGAGTTTAATTTTTTGGCCAAACTCAACTCCACAAAATCAATTCGTAAAGTGAAAGATGCCCACCATTCATAACTACAATTCAGACTATATCACTATAACTCTTAACACACCCTTCACGCAGACCCGATGACCCAACAACGATGAGCTCAAATACCATCTTAATTCTTAGCATTTAGATTGAAATATAAGTCAACCTCACAAAATCGACCCGTAAACACTTATAACCCGATGTCACTATCAAACTCTCAATAAGAACAACTTAAAAAGCATGGGAATTCTATAGCCAACATAATCCTAAATTAAATGACACTGTTGCATTTCAAAGAGGAACTACTAACTACAATCCTACTAAGTAATTGATTTAATTAGCACCCTAGACAATAACCATATATTATAAACAAATTCACCAAATAAATTAGAACCATATTTACCTGAAACCTGCACATATAATAATCATCACCCATCAAAGCCCTCATAGTTTGAACAGGCTTCCTCACAGGATTCCTAGAGCGAAAAACAACACTCATATTAACCAAAGCCTTAACACGATCAGGTTTCAACAAACAAAAATACCAAGCCATAGCAGCACCCCAATCATGTCCAACCAAAAAAACTCGATCCACATTCAAAGCATCGAGAAGTCCGACGAGGTCACCAACGATGTGGTGGGCGGTGTAAGAAGAAGGAGAAGATGGCGAGTCGGTGTCACCGTAGCCACGGAGGTCAGGTGCGACGGCGCGGTAGCCGAGAGCGGAGAGAGAAAGAAGCTGGTGCCGCCATGAATACCATAGCTCAGGGAAACCGTGGAGGAAGATGATTACTGGACCTGAACCGATTGATGCCACGTGCATTTTTATTCCGTTGGTTTGAACCGTTGTGTGCTCTATTTTTTCCATCTTTTGTGAATCTTTTCTAGTTCTAGTTCTTGTTCAGCGTTTCTAGATTCTTATGTCAAGAAGGATGAAGTGAGTTTGTGTTTTCTTTGACTCAAGTTAGTTGTGTTGTTGTTTTAGGCAACTTTTAATTTTTTTTTCTTTTTTTAAGGAAAGGCAACTTTTTAATTATAGAGTCTAAATTGCATTTTTGGTCCGTTAACTATTTAGATAGTATTGTTTTGGTCCTTAATTAAAATTTGATTTATTTTGGTCCCTTAACTTTTCTCTTTTACACATTTTGGCCATTTCTGTTAGTTTTAATTCAAAAACGTTAGACTTTCTTCATTTTCTTTTGGAATTTTTCTGGGATTTTTGTTGTTGAAGGTTGATGGAGATGATATGAAGATGAAAAAGAGGAGAGAAGATGAAGAAAACCTAACATTTTTGAATTAAAACTAACATAAAGGACCAAAATGTGTAACAGAGAAAAGTTAAGGGACCAAAATAAATTAAATTTTAATTAAGGGACCAAAGCGATACTACTTAAATAATTAAAGGACTAAAAATCCAATTTACTTAATTATATGTTAAAAAAAATAGGGTTAATAGTGCTTTAACCCCCTGTAATATAGGTCATTTTCGGTTTTCCACCCTGTAAAAATTTTTGTTTGGTTTTCGTCCTTGTAATTTGAAGATTTCTGATTTTGGACCTTCATGAATTTTGACAGTACAAAATCGGCGATATGGCAGGGGGCTAAACCGAAATTCTCTCGAATTAACAGGGGGTAAACCAAAATTTTCTCAAATTTTTGGGGCATAAACCGAAATTTTCTCAAATTACAAGGGGCGAAATTTTCGATGAAGGTCCAAAACCAAAAAATATTAAAATTACAAGGACGAAAACTAAACAAAAATTTTTACAGGATGGAAAACCAGAAATAACATATATTACAGGGGGATAAAACACTATTAACCCAAAAAAATAACATTCAATTAGTCTCATCAATTTGATCCCAATACTATTGAAATCAACTTACTTTCTTAAATTTTATTTTCACCCCTCAACTTTTTTTTTTTTTTTTAATATTTTCACCTATCATTTAGGACCAAATTTATGGATGGGAATATAATTTAAAGATCTTTTAGTTGATTTTGATAGTTTAAAGACCAAATTGATAATAACCATTTAAAAAACTCACACACACAAGAGAAACAACTTAAATTCAAACTCAATTTAGAGCACCTTGCAAATTCTACATTAGATCAAATTAGGCCAAATATCTCCCCGGGTCCTTTAAATTTCATGTTTGTTTCAGATAGATCCTTTAAGTTTTTAAGGTTTCAGATAGGTCCTTTAAGTTTCGAGTTTGTTTCGGATAAGTCCTTTAAGTTTCTAAGGTTTCAGATAAGTTCTTTAAGTTTCGAGTTTGTTTCAGATATGTCTTTTCGAGTTTGTTAAGCCAAAGTTGATTTGATAGAAAAGACCTATCTAAAACAAACTCGAAACTTAAGGACCTATCTAAAACCTTAGAAATTTAAAGGACCTATCTAGAACAAACGTAAAACTTAAAGGATCAAGCGATGTGTTCGGCCTAAAAATTATTAAAAGATCAGTTACGCCTATTTTTTTCTTCTAAAAAATCGATCATACTATCAAAAATGGTCTTAGTTTATATAAATTTTTCAAAAATATTTTTTTAATCTCCACTCTAAATCTCCACACCTCTCACACAAATACCCATTGATTGAAAGTGACTAAGTTTGATAAAAGGTGAAATATTGACGGACACAGATCTACCTTAGAGACGTTGGAGCAAGCAACAAACCCCATAGTTTGTTAATCATTCCATTGATACTTCACTGCATATGTAAATCAATATTTCACGTGCATGTTTTTTCTTTTTGAATTTTACATTAATTGAATTCAAAGCCTATTTGATAGATTAATTTTGACATCGAATAATTTAAAGATTATTTTGTATAAATTTTATAAAAAAGCATATGTGTTTGTTTACCATAATAAAAATAAAAAATAAAATTAATTTTAACTTATTTGAATACAACAATATAAAATTAATTATCTAATGAATTTGGATGAGATGATAAAAGATCTCTTTCATCTTATCTAATGTCTTGGATTCAAATTCAGCAATCAGCAAGTAGTCGTGTTAAATCTCTTCATGAAGACTAGTTTTATGCAAATGTAGGGCAAGACACATATAAGATTGAAACACCAAAATTTATGTAAGGGTATTATTGTTCAAAAATACATCTATCTTTTACCACTTCTTTCTCCCTCTAAAAAATCACTTTTTTTTAGAAGCTATTTATGGAAACTTTTTTTCAAGAAGCATTCATATTCATAGCAAATTTTCAATACACACGTGGCTTCTTTACGGTTTAGTGTGTGTGGCTTCTTCCCAATTTGATGCATGAGAAGTACTATTTAGATTTCCCCATTGCACACGTTGTCAGTTGATGATAAAAAGTCGGTCACAAAAAATCTGTCAGGTTAGTGTGAGAAAGGGTTTGGGAAATTAACTACCATGACATTATTGATTTTAGAGGATGAAGATGAGATGAATCTACAAGGAAGATGAATCGTCCAGGACTTGACAAATAAAATTGGGGAACGTACATTGTGTGAATTAAGTTCATGTAAATTGATCAATATATTTTTTTTTTCCTTCATAAATGAACATCAACAAAGAAAACATTCAATGTACATTGTGTGAATTAAGTTCATGTAAATTGATCAATATATTTTTTTTTCCTTCATAAATGAACATCAACAAAGAAAACATTCATGCAATTAGTAATGGAATGAACCTCAAAATACACAATGAATTCTACTAATGTATTCACCATCGATAAAGTGCTTGCTACACGAAATGATTTATTCAAATCTATTAGAAAAGTTGAGATGGAAAATGGTGTTGTGATCTCTATAGCGACTTTATTATGAATAAAAAAAGTTACTATACGCAAAAAAGTTAATGTTTTTTTATAAATCGGATATCTCTTCGTGCACAACTGTAGAGATTTATCTGAGCCTTGTGGGACCTAAATGAACGGTAAACTCTCTGTAAAATTTTTAACACTATTGAATGTTCCAAGGTTGAATTCGAATCGAGAGCTTTATTTAAGTTAGAAGAGACATATGCCATCTCATCCAAACACTCTTAGATAAATAAAAAAAAAAAGTTAATAATATTTTTATTTAAAGAAGAAAACAAACTTAAAGTCTAATCGCATCAAACCTAGTCACAATCTAATATAACAAAAAACATCAACATTTAAGTATTTAACAAAAGTCAAAGTCCAAATGAAATTTAGCAAAAGACATCAACATTTAGCAAATCATTCTCAGACCTATTACTTATATGAAACAAATCAACAAAGCCTAATAACGAAAAATGGTTCCCTCTCATCTTGTATAATGGACACAAATACATTTAGTATCAAGAGAAATGGTATAAACAATCTCTTTCTAGTATTCTCTCACACTCACTCTCTTATGAGAGTCCATAACACCCCTCTTAGTACCAAACCTAAGCTAACTTGACATAAGAACAAGCACATTATAATCTTGAAAAGCTCATCCCAATTTCCCCAATCCAACGACCATGATAATAGTCTTCTTCGCAACCAACCTATTATATGGTTGATAATTGTCATCTTCTTTATCATCGGTTTCATCACTTTTATCACTTTCAACGGTGGCAGATCTTTCCCAAAATATTGGAATGAGCAGCCATTCTCTTTGTCCAAAGTTTTCCTCTTAAAAAATGCATCAATTTTCTTAAGTTTAACCATTGTATTGTATTGCTCCTAAAAAACACGCAAATCAATTACTAATAACATAGAGTAGTAAGACTTTTGTTAAGCAACATTGATTAAAAAATGCACAATAATAGTAACGATATGAGGAAGAGAGAATTCATTGTTTTCTTTTCTTCATTTCAATGACAATCACCATACAATGTAGAATGGTAAAAAAAATCAATTAAAACCGACAATTTCAATCAAGCAGTATTGTTCAGAAATGGAAGATGAGGAAAAGAAGGTGAAAATGACAACAAACCTGAATATGAAGTCGGAAAGGGAGAGGGCAGAGGTACCGCACACCTGTTACAGGAAGAGGCGCCGACTGAATCAAGGCGAGGGAGAGGTGCGGATGGAGACCGCGAGCCAGGGACATTGAGAGACCGTAAAGAGAGTCAAAGACGTCGGGAGCAGGAAGAGAGCGTGAAAGTGTTTTTCAGCTTTAAAACATCGGGGGTATTTATGTAATGGGAAATGTTAACTAGTGTCCCGTTAATGACTTTAAATAGTAATTTTTTATGAAAGTTTGTGTAATAAAGTGCATTGGAAATTGAAACTTTTGATATTTTTAAATAATAATTACTTAATTTAGAATGTTTAAAGAGTGTCTGGGGCACTCGTTAACAAGACTCTTATGTATTACTCCCTCCGTCCCAAATTGTATGTCGCTTTAGGGAAATTTTTTTGTCCCAAATTATATGTCGCTTTACAATACCAATGTTACTTTTCCTATTATAACCTTAGTTATTTATTACTCTCTCTTCTTTCAATTCTTTCATTTATCTTTCCCATATTATTTATTAAGGACAATTTTGTAAAACAACTCATAATATCTCTTTTCCATACGATATTAATTGCATTTCTTAATATGTGTAAAATACTTAAAACGTCATACAATTTGGGACGGAGGGAGTATATGATTATTATTTATTAATAAATAGAAAATATTTTATCTTGGGGGAGGGGATACCAAATATTTATAAACTACTATCATTGTTTTACATCATATCATATCATATAAATATAAACTTGAACATGGCTCGGTCTAAGGTGGGAGAGTGGAGCAGGTGTTTAATGATGGGCGAGTGGTAAGAGGTATTAAATCGGCTCCCTAAAAAAAAAAAAAAAAAGGTATTAAATCAAAGTTTTGATTTTGATTTTTTTATGGATTTAATTCCTATTCATTGTGAATATTTTTTTTCTTCAGGTATGAGTTAAATTTTCATCTCAATATAAGTGTCTGTCCTTTTGTACACCTTTATTTTTTTAGCTAATTTTAGAGAATGAGAATAAAATTTGTTTAACATGGTATCAGGAGACATGTTATTTTATGGATTTACTTCCTATTCATTGTGATTTTTTTTTTTCAGGTATGAATTAAATTTTCACCTCAATATATCTGTCTGTCCTTTTGTACACCTTTATTTTTTTAGCTAATTTTTGAGAATGAGAATAAAATTTGTTTAAGATGGTATCAAGAGACATGTTAATTATGACAATGTGATATTATAACTTAGAATTCACGCCAAATGTGAACGTATCTACTCCATCCATTTTAAAATGAGTGTCGTTTTAATCAAAAAATATTATTTTTAAATGAATGTCACTTTCAGTTTCCAATGCAATAATAACTTTCTTTTTTCAATTGTACCCTTCAATTAATACTATGTTACACTACTTCTAAAGTATTATTTTTTTTAATGAAAAACAAACCAATAGGTGATTAGGATAATTTGGTAAAATTGTTATGACATTTGACTACTTTATTCCATTCTTTAATCTGTATGCAATTGGCTAAAACGACACTCATTTTAAAACGGAAGGAGTATTAAAGTTTTATTAAAATCTCACATTCACAAGAGTCCTCATTCCCAGGAGTCCTCGACCATGTGTGTGTACCACACTTAATCCTCATCCTTTTAAGACAACTCCTCAAAGTGAGATCCAAATTTATTTAACCCTAATTTTGTGTTAATAGGTGTAAGTGTTTTTGGAAGGCAAACAATTAAATTGTCATTTCATTTTTCTCGCAACAATGTTCAACGACCATTACTTTTTTCACCCTATAAGTTTCTCGTACGTCCTATTCGGATTCTAAAATTCGAAATATTTCAACGTGTTTTTGGAAGTTTTATGGAGTCTTTATACAGTTCGGATTCTAAAATGCGAACTGTATAGAGCGCGTGAGAAACTCATAAGATAAGAAAAGAAGCAGTAATATTCACCGTGTTGTCGTGTCAACTCATTTTATGTTTATAGCTATTAACTAGTGGCACATACAACAAATTGTTCTCCTTTTCATGTACATTCCTCACCACCCCCACCCCCAGAAAGTTGTGCTCCTTTTGCTGTACTTAATCATTGATTTGTTTTTTTTAAATGCTAAAGAGTGTGCTAAGAACACTCTTTAAGAACTTTAGATAGCAAGTTTTTATAAAAATTTGTGTATTTGATGTATCTGAAATTGGAAATAAGATTTTTTTTCAATGAATAATTTCTTAATTTTGAGTTCTTAAAGAGTGCCTTAGTACACTCGTTAATAAAACCCTTTTTTTTTTAATCTATATGCAATGCTAACAAATGCTCTAAATTATTGATTAAGAAATAAATTTTAAAAAAATTGTCATGCGAAATACAAATAATATTTATGAAAACGATAGATACATCATTCTTTATACAAAACTCATCTCTTTTGATTCTTTAAACAATACCTAGTGTATTTCTTATAATTTTCCCCTCCTTGTATCTGAATGACAACGAATAATGTGAATCCTTTGCCAATTTCAACATTTGTCACATTAGACGCTTTGATTTCACGAGTTCCTATGGAAAAGAGAATGTCACAAAAGTATATCGATGAATGTTGAGTTGCTATCATATGATTCAAATTTCATATTTTGAAGATAAAAAAAATATAAATCAAAATATACTTAAGTTAATAGTAGACTATTCAATATTGGTCCTCGTGAGCTTAACTCAGTTGGTAGGGACAATGCATAAAATATGCAAGGTTCATGGATGAACATTTTGACCGATACTTGAGTTTCTTAACCGTTAGGTTCAATATTCGATCATTGACATATGCATATAAAAAAATATTTGTTGAAAATGATTAAACCCTTAAATGAATTTTTGTTACCTCGAGCGATTGATCTCTACAATTGCTCTCTTTCTTACTAAAATAAATAGCATTGCTCTCTTTCAATTGGATATAGACCTAGAATATATTAAAAAAAAATAAAAACAAAAGTCTAAAGGACATTATAAGCATCTTTTATTCAAAAAGAAAAAAGTCTCAGGAACAAAAATCAAACACATGCATAATGAAACAAAAAACCGTCTAAATTCCTTACATAGAAATTGGAATGAAAACTAACTTAAACGTCAAAGTGTGTGCAAGTATACCTAATCTTCAAGGTTGAAGATGAAGATTACGGCCAAACACCATCATTACAGTAGTCTTCTTCCAACAGGTCGGCTGTTTGAAGTTCTTGTTCACAACATTATTCTTTTAGAGATTATTTAGTAATAATCTAAAAAAAATGAGTCAATCAATTTAAAATCAATGATGTAGATGAATTTATTAAGCATTCCAATCTTCGGAGGTTTCGTTAACAAGTGCCTCTGAAGCATTTTTTAAGCGTTTCACATTAGAGAAATTTATTAAGAACTCAAATTTAGAAATATTTTCTTCAAAGTTGTGTAGTCAGCACTTTCAAAATTTAAATTTGAATTGTTGTTTTTTCAATACGTAGTTTTTATTTATTTATCTTTTTAATTCTTTAATAAAGGTCCTAGACATTTGTTAACAAGATCTTTCAAATAAATGAATGATTTTTAAATATAGGAAATCTTACAGGTGGCTCTTGAGAATCTCTGACCAGTAACCATCTTTTAAGATTCCTCATTTCTCTTTTTTCTTATGCTAAAAGGAAGAATTAACGAATTACTACTCCAAAGAGAAGAAAATGAAAGATGGACAACAATAAAGTAAAAAACAGTAATCAGAAATGCTAAAAACAAAAATCATAAGAAAGTGTGTGCCAGTGTGAGATAAACATGGCACATGGCAACTCAATTAGGTAATTTGAGATTTATAAAAATCTAAAAAGAGCATGTTTGTGAAGAATCCACAAAAGTTCAAAAAAGTAGTAATCACTAATCAATGGTTCCATATGATATCATTCCATTCCAAATAAAAAAGCATCAACTTGCATTCCCATTCCCACCAATCTACCCACAGTTTCATTTCATCAAAACCCCTTATCCTTTACCCTAACAAACACACACTCTGTTTTTACTTCTCTGCCATGTCTACTAGTACTGATCCAAACCTAGAAGCAAAGTATGCCCTTAACAGCAAGGTCATGATAGGATCTTCCATCCTTCTCTTCATACTCATACTCATCATCCTTCTCTTTCGCACTTACGTTTACATCTGCCACCTTCGCAGCCGTCGTCTATTCTCTCAAGATTCTGTTACAACCACCACTTTCAAAGAAGAACGCCTTGACCCTTCCGTTCTAAAGTCGCTTCCAACATTTACTTACTCCTCCTCCTCCTCCGCAACCGGTCGTACTCTCCATGACTGCGCTGTCTGCTTGTCGGAGTTCACCGACGGTGATGAATGCCTTACGCTTCCAAACTGTAACCATGATTTTCATTCCCTGTGTGTTGAACCGTGGTTTGCTTCTCATTCTAATTGCCCTCTTTGTCGAGCTCCGGTCCAACCGGCGAAGGTTCAGTCTTACACTGAAACGTGTACTGTTTTAGGTTCAGGAGAACCGGGCGAGGGTTGTTCTAATTTTCCTGAACCGGTTTGGTGTCCAAGAAAGCCGTTTAGTGTAATTGTAGAGTTACCACCAGAGGTGGTGCGGGTCGGATCTTGTACCCGAAGATAAGATTCACTATTGGTGATCATTGCATTAAGATTGAAAGATAAATGACACGATGATTGAATTGATGACATGGCTACTTATTATGCAAAAATGAAACACCACTGCATTGGGCTGAATAATAGGAGGAAAAGAATATGTTAGACCTATTTTGGAGAATTGTATAATTTTTTGGCATTTTTGTGTATAAATTATAGATAGAATCTCATCTCAACTCAAATCTCAATCATGTCTTGCCTCAACCAGTGGAAATTTGGGATTTCGGGATCTCACCACCTAAACCCCCAAGGGAGGGGGACAGGTGGTGATTATATATATAAGTTGATATGCTTAAAGCTCTATTAGACATTTTGCAATAAAAAGGTGCTTTATAGTTTCTACTTAATTAAAGCGACTAGCACTTCTTTTCCTTTCAAACTATAAATCTTGATCGTATTCTTTCATTTGTTTAATAGTTTTTTCTAGATTACCCTCTCTTATTTAGAGGGTATTTTACCCTCTCATGATATCAACCAATCAAAATGTAATATACATTGGCAACATTAAATGTCATAAATGAGTCAATTTTTTTTCTAAAAAAAGAATCAATTATAATCATAAAGTAACTTTTAATACTTTTAATTTTTATTTAATTATAGACATGATTACATTAAAGATCCTTTATTTTATTTATTTGTTACACTTGGGTCCTTTATCTTTATTTTTTTCACTTAGGTCTTTTATCTCTTATAAAAGCACATATACATCCTTTTTCTCATTTTTTTTTATTAAAAAAAATACATAATTTTATTTTTTAAAATATCTTTTTATTAAAAATGAAACAAATCCAGAAATATGATGAAGATGTTCATCATCTTCATCTTCTTCCTTTGAATCTTCATCATCTTCATTGAATCAAAAAAATTTCTACACAAATATATCTCCAAATATCATGAATTAATGTTATATTCACCTCAAATTTTCTTTTAAACACAAAAATCAAACCCCTATAGAGAAAGAGATTTAGTTTCATCACAAAAAAAAAAAGTTATATAAATTGTGAAAGCTGTATATTATAATAATAATAATAATAATTATTATTATTTTTATTTTCTAACTCAATATTCAAGCCCGACATAAAAATAACCCCAAAATTGATAGCAGCTTTGCACATCAATTTTGTTGTTTTCAGAACAATATTAACTTTCGTAAAGCCTAATCCCGCCAGTGACTAAGTCTCCACCATCCGCCTTGCAACATTTGTGAAATTAAGGTTTTGATTTTTGTGTTTAAAATAAGATTTGAGGTGAATATAACATTAATTCACGATATTTGGAGATATATTTTAGTACAATTTTTTTTGGCAAAATTATACTTTTAGTCCTTTAATTTAATTTCAGGTTACAGTTTGGTCCTTTATCTTTTTTTTTCATTTCAATTTGATCCTTTTTGTCCATTTTCATATACATTTTCAAGCTTCAAATCTAATATTCTTATGCAAACGTAGACGAGGATCATAGATTTGAAGACTGAAGGACCATAAGAAAATAAAATCATGAATTTTAAGCTTAAAAATTCATATGAAAATGGACAAAAAGGACCAAATTGAAATGAAAAAAAGATAAAGGACCAAACTGTTACCTGAAATTAAGTTAAGGGACTAAAAGTGTAATTTTGCCAATTCTTTTTTTATTTAAGGAAGATGATGAAGATTCAAAGGAAGAAGATGAAGATGATGAACATTTTCATCATATTTTTGGATTTTTTTTTCAGTTTTAATAAAAATATATTTTTTAAAAAAAATTATGTTTTTTTTTTAATAAAAAATTGCGAAAAAATATGTATATGTGCTTTTAAGAGAGATAAAAGACCTAAACGGGAAAAAATAAAGACAAAGGACCAAAGTGTTACAGATAAATAAGATAAAGGATCCATAATGTAATATTGCCTTAATTATATTTATGTTTTCAATCTTAATTAATTTACACTACATGACTGACTTAGAACAATTAAAATTTCACATCAAATTTCTTTCATCTGAATGTCCTTAAATTTATTAGTTATATTCATAAAATTTATTCCTCCCATTTTGATTGTTCAATTTTGTCGTTCCCAACTGCCGCATTTTTCAATTTTCGTGAGAATCGTCATGATTTCAAATATCGTGAGAATTACCGTTATTTCCAGTACAACGTCAGGTATGATGACTTGATTTTTCTTTTTGATTTGATTTTTCTTGGTTGTGAGGTAGTTAATTATAACAATTGAGTAAATCATCCGTTGTACTTTGAGGGCTGCTAGCAGGTGTTGCCGCTGTGATGTTGTGGGAGTTTGCTAGCATTTTTTTGGTTGCTGCTGAAATGGTTATGTGATGAGGCTTTTGTTCTTTTATTTGGACTTAAAAGGCTTTTGCTGATAGTGAGACAGGTCTATGCGTGTTAACATATTTTATTAGGTTGACTCCTTAAATAAAAAAAATAAGTCACGATATCTGACGCGGTTCTAGAAACAACGACAATTCTCACGATAATTGGAAATTGCGGCAATTTGGAACGACAAAATTGAACAATCAAAATATGAAGAAGAATGAAAAAGAAACAAAAATTGATCAATATGGAAGAATAAAGAAGAAGAAATTTGAAAGAAGGAGATGTTTTTGTTCTCACGTTCGGGGTTCTGGAATGAAAGAAATTTTATGAATGTAAATGATGAATTTAAGGACATCCAGATGAAAGAAATTTGATGTAAAATTTTATTTGTTATAAGTCTTGTAATGTAAATTAATTAAGATTGAACACCTTAATATAAAAAAAAATTAAATCATTTTTTGTTTAAAAAAAAATTAAATAAAAATTAAAAGTGTTAAAAGTTACTTTATCATTAAGATTAACTCTCCTTCAAAAAATAATAATTAAGATTAACTCATTTATTTTTAGAAAAAATCTACTCATTTATTTGACATTTAATGTTACCTATGTATATTACATTTTGATTGGTTGATGTTATGAGAGGGTAAATTACCCTCTAAACAAGAGAGGGTAACGTAGGCCTCACCTTGTTTAATTGGATGCAGTGCTTTATTTACACATTTATTTGTAAAAGATGCATCCAATGCAAAATCAGACACTACCATTGCACTTATGGAGTATATTTACAATTGAATTCGCGTATAATCTGATGAGTAACAAATTTCAAACATTAACTCAAATGAAAGTGAACATAAACCATTAATTTATAGAATTCAAACCTTGTCAATGTAAAAGATTTTCCCAGACTCTTCTCATTTTTTTCAGTTATGTTTTCGAACATAAAAACAAAACAAAAAATTCCTCAATTCCTAACCTTGCTACATTGTCCCATTTTTGAAGTAAAATTGCTTGAATTCATTGACTGTGAGACCTTTCCGCCCACTATAAATGTGGTTAGTTCACATATGCCAAACATTTCGTGTTTCATTTGTGTTTTTTTCTTCTTCAAAGTAGTGGTTGTGTTCGAATTTTAGAAGCTGGCTTGTAAAACTCGAAATAGGCTTTGAGCTATTAAATTTTGCGTATCTCTGAATTTTGTTCATCGATTTAATTTCTCTATGTATTTAGATTTATTTCAGACATGGACGCACACCTCAACCATGTTAAGAGCTAACAAAATAGGCTTGATTGTCTCGGCAAGGTAGGAGTGTTAGAGGAAGGCCAAACCAAGTCTCCAATCCTGAGCTAGCAGAGCCACTACACGAGCCCGAACTTAAGGAGGTTAAGCAACAGGAGGATAACCTCAAGAGTCATATCTTGGTGCCCGAAAGGACACGTCAATCCCAACCGTGTATTCCACGTGATCAAACATATGTGAGAGAGATGTAGTCCACATGAAAACTAGTTTAAAAATTCAAACATGGTTAATCGCATTTTAAAATGTTATTAATTCAATTGAGTAGCTAGTTATTTCAATCCACAATCAAAGTAATGGTTAACTCAACTATATGTGATTAACGATAATTTTACAATTTAAACATTGTATAAAGTAACCATCTACTTAGTTGAATTAATCACAACTTCAAATTTGATTAATCAGTTATCATAGGTGTAAAAATTGAATGTCCTTGAATTTTTGTTGAAAACTTTTAGGTTTCAGTTGCAATGTATGGAGATACAACTCAACTCAACACCCTAGATGTTTTAAGATTAAGCTTTTACCACTAAACTAACTTAACAAGTGAGTCGATCATAATCATAATCGTTAGATATTATAAACATTTGATTTTTGTCATCATCACTTCTAAAGCCACACACATAATCACTTCCAACTATTATTTGATCCCAAGTAATTTTCACCAAATTTCCTTGAATTACATTGCAATAACAATACAATGTCATATGAGACCATTGACCGCATACATATTCATCATTCTGCCCTCCGCCAAAGTTACCAACTCAGTAAAATTAGAAGAACTTCGATACCCATAAGTATGTATTTTTTATTTTTATTTTTTTAGTAATTTTTATTTAGTTTGTACAACATATATTTGAAATAATTTTTTCCATTTCTCATAAAAATAATTAACGTAAATTTGTTTAACTTAAAATATACTTTCCATAAACCAAAAAAAAAAAGCTAAATAAACGTGCAATCTAAATCAATCACCAAAAATAGAAAAAGGATGTAAGGCCAAAATTAAGGATGTAGAATGCCTTGAGCGTAGAGTGCGATGAAGGGTTCATTTTTTGGTAAAGATCTTCCTCCAAATTAAGTGTATTGAATAACAAACAAATTCCTATTATAGCAAAAAACAAATCACTGGACACCAAATGTACCTCTCTCCCCCCATTATAAAACCATGAAACCTTCCTCTACCATATCCTCGTGGTTGCACACAACAATCAATAAAAACCCAACTCCGAGAAGAACAAGAAAAATAAGTGACAACAAAAAAAAAACACATCATGACAAAACTCTTCTCGGTTTTGGTTATCTGTGTGATTGTATTGGCACACCAAACAGTCGCACAAGAAACCAAAGGTAAAGATTTAATCACAAGGGTATGCCAGCTAGCACAGAAAAACAGTGACCTCTGTGTTGAAGTTCTGTCATCCGACCCAAAATCCGCAAACGCAGACGACATTAATGATTTGGCAATTATAGCACTAAGAGTTGCTGCTAGAAATGCTTCTGCAATGTTAAACGACGTGAAATCAATGATTGATGATGCTAATTTAGACCCTGAAGTTCAACAAGGTTTGGCTGATTGCAAAGAAAATATATTGGATGCTGAGTCTCAACTTGAAGACACTATTGCTGCTTTGTTGGTTGAATCTGATGTTGATAGTCAGAAATGGTTGAAGGCTGCTTTGGCTGCTATTACTACCTGCGATAATTCTATTCCTGGAAATGATGATGTTTTGTCTGTCAAGAGTAGAATCTTCCGCAGACTCACCAACATTGTTGTTCTTATTACCAGGGCCTTGCCTAAACGTACTCCTTCTGCCCAACCAGTCAAAGTGTAATTTAAATCATCTTTGCTCTGTGCTATATTATTGATCAAGCTCATATCCTTGTTAAATTTTATGTGAATCTTATATATATGATTCTATATTATTATTAAAGAGTGTTGTTAATTTTTTGTCTTTTTTTATTTTATTTTATTTTGTCATATATGTGAGAAGAATGCAAAACAAAACAAACCGGAAAACTTGTCCTATGTTCGTACTCCAGACATTAACATCCCTGAACTAATTATGATTCATTTAAGAGATTGTCATTTTTCTAACATATGTTTGTTAAGATACGTACCCCAATATAAAGATTTCACTCAAAAAGGATTTGCTTTGATATATAGTTTTGTTATGGCATAGCGAATCCTTCATTCAAATTTTGAAAGTTTTGGTTCACACAAAACTTTATCAATATGCGATCATCTTTTTCCCCCTTGAGTCCCTATCGCAGATAATAAATATTTTTTTTGGTTAAAAAAGCTATGAAACATAGACACGGAGCAATTTTTTTTTGGTGTTTGGACACCGAGCATCTTTAGTGGTAATTCCTAAATTGAGTTCCTTGACGTGTAGTTACAGCTTGGCGGAGCCGTAACTTCAGAAAGTAATGCTATCTGATACCAAATTATTAGATTTGTTTTTTATTTAACAAATGCATCATTAAAATCAAACCTAGTTAAAATGTTACTAACATGCCCCTAAAAGTTGTGAGATCTAGTATACGTTCTTCAAAATTACACTATTGGAGGGAAAAAGAGAGTTCCTTCAAGATGATGTGGTATTGTGGATTTGCTGAAAATACTTATGTTGGGTTGCATTATTGAAAGTGCTCCAACATCTTTAAACTAATTACGATTCATCGAAGAGATTGATATTTTCCAACAAACATTTGTGAAGATACTTAAGTATGAATTACTTGTGTCACAATATATCAATAAATAATCTTTTATTTAGTAATGGTGGTAGTATGATAACAACACCTCATAGAAAAAGTTGTACTTCCATGATGAAAGGGAGAAAGTAAAATCAAATAAAGGGAAATAAAAGGATATAGAGAGAACAAGTCAATACTACGGGAGAAAGTAATTAATGACCGACGCGTTATTGATATCTTCAGTTTGACTTATTCATTAATTCATAATGATTGAACAAGTCAATATTCGGGTTTGATGCATGAATGACTCAAAAGCTGATCTTGTCTTGAATAATTGTTCCAAGGTCGAAGAGACAAAGTGCCAAATATAATTGTGAAAAGGGGCAATGATACGGGTAATCAAAATTTGCTTTATAACAAAATCACATTAATTAAATGAAATGAAACAATTTGCTTAATTCAACATTAGTCGGCATGATCATGTACAAGTATATTGGTAGACCATTTACATTTTACACAAGCAATCGCCAACTTATTTTACAAAGTAGTAGTTATAGTGGAAGAAAAAAAACCAAAAGAAAAAGAACAAAGTGAATGTGTCAATGTAGTATGTGTCTAATTAAGACATTAACTAATTAAGGAATTAGTGTAAGACACCCCTGTCTGAGGCAACCAATCATCACCAAGCAAGAAATTTGCCACCGTAAAATTAGCTGCATCCGTGGCATTAATCACATGATACCCTTGCCACGTCACTCTACCATCAGTGCTAGAGCCTGGCCCACTATTATTAAACTCAGCATAATACAATGTGCTCAATGCAAATTCTCCATCCCAAGCACGCCACCCAGCAACATTAATCACATTATCCATAAATGTTTGCATGTAAACCGTTCTAGAATACTCTTTCCATGGTCTTCCCAAATATGTTGAAACAGCACCATTACTAGCAGCTAAATCATCAGTAGCTTTAATAGTACAGTTGTGGATTGATGTACCTGTATCTTGGTTAGGATCTGTTCTTCCTTGTGCAGTGATTGCATTGAATTGTCCACTCATTGGAAGACGTGGATAGAGGTTACAATTTTGGAAAACAACCTTAGCATTTCCGAATATGAAATCTACTGTTCCATAAATGTCACATTCTCTGTAGAATTGTCTTAGTGAATGTGTGTATAACGTGTCTTGGTACCC
This sequence comes from Medicago truncatula, assembly GCF_003473485.1. Taxonomy (NCBI): domain Eukaryota; kingdom Viridiplantae; phylum Streptophyta; class Magnoliopsida; order Fabales; family Fabaceae; genus Medicago; species Medicago truncatula. The sequence goes on from NC_053048.1 coordinate 51,472,298, forward strand.
TTCGAAACTGCAACTGTAAAATGTTGATAAATCTGCCCCGTTTCTAAGTGCCACTGCTTGGTGCTTAACAGCACCTGCTGTGTTACGGATGGTCATGTTCACACCCACGAATCCTTGCCCAACGACAGCTGCAACATTCATAAATAATGCTGATTAGATACACGTTCTTTGCAAATGATTCATTTTTTTAAAACAAGAATTAGTTCCTAAATTAAATCTTTACTTGGTGTTTGATTTTTTTTTTTTTTTTTTTTAAATGTTTGGATCTACCACTAATGTGTATATTTTGTATGTTTTATTACAAAATATCCTTTTGTGCATAAATGTATAAAACATTTGACTTTTTTTTATCTCACAAGACAAAATAATTTAACGTTACAACATTTGGAAAAAATATCTAATAGTTATATATATTTGTAGACTTTTTTTCCCCTCTCTCTAGAAGATTAAATTCAAAACAGAGGAGTAATAGTATATCTTTTTGACATTTTTTAGGGCAATATAAAAAAAATATAATGAGTCCCACAATCGTTAAATTATTTTAAAAGAAATTAAACTTTTTAATATTTATCTTTTTTTCAAATGATATATATCCTCCATTTTTCATATGAAATGAAGAGAATCCTCACTCCTAAAAATGTTTAAGTTTTAGTTTTCTTTAATATATAAGTCTTAATTAGTATAATATATTGATATATTTGATGGATAAATATAGAATTGGAAATGTATAATTACCGAATGTTGGGGAGCCGAATGTGGTCCAGCCATCAACAACACTATGATTGCCAGTGATAATAGTCTTGTTGATGCCATCTCCAATCATCATCAAATAAGTCTTTTTCTTATCAATGGTAATATACTCTTCATAAACACCAGCAGTAACATAGATCAAAAAATATCCATCACTAGAAACAGATTTATTTGGAGCTGCAGCAATAGCATCATTAATCGTGGTAAAGTTTCCACTTCCATCTTGACTAACCGTCACAATATCTCTCACCACAACATCCTCTCCAACTTGATTACTCTGAAGAAGCTTTCTCCGACTAACTGACTCATAAATCGCGCGTGTTTTGCTCGTCATCTTAAGCGGCAAACGCCCGTTTTTAAATCCTTTGTTGGAGTGTTTGGAATTAGGAAACGAGGTTTTATTGGTTTTGGGATTAACCCAACCTTTGGTAAAGAAAGCAAGAGAGACACTATAGAGTTTGGTGTCATTAGAAAGTGGAATTGTGAGTCCATTTCGAAAACTCCAAGCTGACGAAGTGTCTTTAAGACCATCCAAACAAGTTTGTTGGTTTGTCAGAATCGCGCTGAGTAATGTTTGGATATTTTCACCTTGTAAACTTGGAAGAAACTTTGTTGTTTTGTTAACAGTTTGAAAAGAGCTTGAAAGGAAATCAAAGTTGAGGTCGCTGAGCGATTGACAATCTTGTAGTGCTCGCAAAGCGGTGGTGGAAAGAGTGGAGCGACGTTGGAGATATTTGTTGATTAGGTCTGAGAATTTTCGGGATTGTGATAGTGATTTTTTGACTGAGAATCGACCATAATCATAAACGTTAGCGTTTTGAGGTGGGAGAATGGATTTGCAATAGGTTGGGTCAGGGGTGGATTTGCATGCTGCTCCTGGTGAAATAGGTGTAATTGGATTTGGATTATTAACGGTGTTTTGTGAAAATGCTATAGAGACAGATAAAAGAATGAGAAATATTGAGAGGGGATTACATAGCTTGGAAGCCATATTGTTTTTTTTTTTTTGCTGATATATGTGACACAAGAATGTTAATGCTAGTGATTTGGAAACAGGGGTTGTCACATTCAATTTATAGTCGAGAGGGGTGCAATTATTTTGACTAGGGATAGAGACATATCAAATTTTACGTATTACAGTTAACTGCTGCAAAAAGTTGACCATATTTGTAATTTTGAAGTATAGAATTAGAGAGTGCATGTATAGTCAACCTTATCAATGAACATAAAGACTATACTACTAGTATGGAATATGGAATATATGGCACTTCTAGGAAATTGGCGAAATTATCGATTTGTTTTCACACTAAGATTTCTAGATTAATTTGGTATTTTGATTAATGGAGTGGGTGGTGATTTAATTAATGGGTGACTGATCTACCAAATCCTTTGTCCTGCCTACTAAGGAGTAATATATTTCAAAAACTTGTCCTATGTCCATATTTCAAACGAGCTTAGCAAATGTCAAATGTTTAGGATAATAATAGCATGACAGTGATACAATTTAAGATTTTTTTTGCTGTTATTCTTTTCAAAAAGAAGATTTGTACGAAGGTGAGAAAAACATAAGAGGAGAGTTTGAATTGTGTTGGTTTTTTCTTCTTTTTCTCCGAAGCCGAAAACATTGATCAAAAACAAATAAAGTTCTACCTCTGAAGTGATGTTCATGACTAGATGCAGCGGATAAAAACAGAGAGAGAGAGAGAGAGAGAGAGAGAAGAAGGACACAAAGCAATTATACAGGTTCCTTCCACAAACCGGAAGTCAGTCTTGTCCCCCTTGCACTTCCAAGGAGAGTTCACTAAAATGTAATATCTGATTACAACTGCTCACTGCTAAACTTAGCAAGAGACTTCAAATGCTCAAACACAACTGCAAGAGACTTCCTATGCTCTTGAACACAATCAAGAGACTTCTGATAAAACAAAATTACAAAGAAAAATGTTTGAGGTTGAACACTTGATATACAATCAGTGGTGTTCACAATGCAAATCAGATAGAGACTGTTAAGACTCTAGAATTTCTAAGATATGAAAGTTGATATGAATTTCTAAGTGAACTTTTGAATGCAGAACAATTTTAGCAGAGTTTTGGCACTAGTAAATTGTTGTTGAGTCCTTGCCAATCTCTAAGTCTTCACAACTTTATATAGAGGTATGAAAGAGACGTTGTGAATTGCCAACACATCAAAATAGAGTCGTTTGAAGCTTTGATCAATCACCAATGATCTTTTGCCTAATATGGTTATTGTCCTATGAAGGATCAATTTCAAATCCATTCCAATTTGTGAAGGAACATCGTTGCAGGCATAGCTGTTTTTCTTGTCTTGTAGCAGAGACAAAAACAGAGTAGTGGAGGTAGTGGTTGTACACTTCGTACAATTGTACTTTGTCAACACTCTTTAAAGAACAAGCATCCAATGCCTTCAAATCCTTTCAAAATAGTCGTTGCTTCACTCTTCTAGTCTTCTGCAATGCTTAGACGAGATTAAATCCATTGAACAACCTTTTGAAGCTTTAAGTCTTGCATCTCCTGATGAACTTCAGCTTTTGGTGATCTTCAGCTTCTGATGAACTTGCTTCTGATGGCGTCATCACTTCAGGAGCACTATACTTCAGGAGCACTTCTCTTCAGATGCTTCAAACTTCCTTTTTGTTGATTCCATTGCTCTATTTTGTTCTTCCAGAACCTATTTATGATGTCAAATTTTTGTCTATGGTCCTGTACACTTGAACAAATATTAGCATATCCAATTGACAATTTTTAATACCTTGTTATCATCAAAACTCTTAAAGAGTAATGTTAAACACATTTTGTTCCAACATTGTAGGCATTAACTTTACTAAATTTTTACTATTTTTATTGATATGCTCAGTTTGACTTATTTATTTTCTCATGAAGAGAAAATGAAAAATGAAAAACAAACAATGTAAAAGAAAAGAAACTAGGCTATTAGCAAAATTTGATATTTATGTTAATTTGTTTCGATATAAAAAATGTTTCACAATATTCATATTCAAAAATCAAAGTTGAAGATAGTTTAAAAACAACATCCATATTCCACACATCAACCAGTGGCGGAGCCAGAAAAAAATGTTAGAGTGGGCCACTAAAATTAACTATTGAAAAATTGTTTAAAGTCTCGCAAATTAGATCTATAATTGAATTATTTAAATTTTTCAGGTGGACCACTACACCAATTTGCGGGAATTTGGATCAATTGAAACCTAAAACCAACATAAAATTGTATAAAATCTCGCAAAATAGACCTATAATTGAATTATTTAAATTTTCGGGTGGGCCACTACACCACTTTGCAGGAATTTGGATCAACCAAAACATAAAACCAACACAAAATTGCATAAAATCTCGCAAAATAGATCTATAATCGTTGATTTTTTAATTTTTCCAGGTGGGCCGTGGCCCACCCCAGCCTATGAAGGGCTCCGCCAGTGACATCAACGAGACAACTTTTACAAAAGATAAAATCTTAAGGGTTCACACAAGGTCAACTTGGTCAATACCTTAGAAATAGAATAATACGAACTTGTGATTGGAACACTAGATGATTTTGAAAAAAAATTCCTCTCATTATGAGTTTTGATGCAAATTTTTAAGTAAAGTGTTATCTTAGTCTCTCTTTTGTAACTTTGGTTTTCATAAAATTTGTGAGAATACATATCATCTCCTTTGTCGATAAATTCAAATTTGAATTTCAAATAAAAATTATAAAATGAATATATAGTTCTAGGATTTAAATGATATACATTCTCAATATAAATCAATTTCGCACTTCTATCAAATATGCATTATTGTTTTGTTATATTACCACTTTTTATTCAAGTATTTAAAATTTAATAGTGTAATATAAAAAGATGTTCTCTCTACTAAGATGGTGTTGGAAGAGTTGACAACATAACCCTCTAAAAAATTTGATTCATGGAATAGTACATTTATGAGATAGTCCAAGTAAAAAAAAATGTTAGGAGTTACTTAGTCTCTTTTGGAGTTGTTTAGAGTTGCTTGCTTTGCTTTAGTTGAGTTTAGACTATGTTTTCATAAGATAACTTGCAACACAAGTTATCTAGATTTTTACTTTCATTGTTGATGCTTTACTATATACTCCCTCCGTCCTGAAATATAAGCAAAAAAAAAAAAAAACACTTATTAAAAAAATCAATCATTATTCATCGACTACTCTAAATTTTATCAAATAAAAATTCAATATTCCTAATTTACCCTTACACACATTGAAAACAAAAACACTTCATCAATGGCACATTATTAATCACGTGTACTATTTGTATTCCATGCAACTATCCCACTACCACCTAGTCTTAATGACAGATACTTGTAGTCTGCACCACCAACTGAAATCTTTAAACATGTCTTTAGATATTGATTTAGAAGCTCAACCTGATCCAAATGATGAAGGAGGTGACGTGGAAAACCGCGAGACTGTAATTACCGACGGAAGTACTGCAGTTTTAGAAGCTCAACATGATCCAAATGATGAAGGAGGTGCTGCAATTTCAGAAGATGCTGCAATTTCAGAAGATGAACATGATGGTGATGATGAATTCGACGAAGGTGTTTCATGCAATTTCACATGTTAGATTTGTATTGTTATTACTACCCTTTAATCCAAAAGCAGTTCTTATGGTGTTTCATAGTTTTAGTTTTATGATTGTTACTACCATGTTACTACCCTGTTAAATCATACTCAGATTTCATGATTGTTACTACCCTGTTATAACTACCATTATCATTTTTAAGTTTTAAGTTATGTTTTAATAACACGAAAGGAGTATTTGTAATGATGGTTTTATCTTGTAACATTATTTATTAAGTTTTAATTTATCTTTGATTTATCCATGTGAGATAGAACCATCTAAAGGAAAGCGTTCATTTCTGAGTAATACCGAACGAGAGGCCGTTGCTCAGATATTGTTAAGCGAAAGTCATAATGGCAAGCTCAAACGCGGCACTGTGGTAAGATTGACTTCAACTTATTCGGTCTCTAAAGATGTCATTTATCGAGTTTTGAAACAAATACGTCAAAGTGGAGATGCTCGCCATAAAAAAACAAAAAATTGTGGTAGAAAAAGAATTGAGGTTGATATGGAAAAAGTGTGTGACGTGCCGTTAGATAAGCGCAGTACATATAGAGCACTAGGACATGCCATAGGTGTTAACAAGAATATATTGCTGAGGAACAAAAAAGAAGGGATTTTACGACGAATTTCAAGTCCATTAAAGCCACATTTGAATGAAAACAATATGAAAAGTCGTCTTAGATTTTGCTTGTCCAATCTCGAGGATAGTAGCATTCCTCAAGAACCGAAGTTTAAGTCAATGTATAATGTCGTCCCAAATCAAATGATGGTCCATCAAACAAAGGTTGGTGTCCTGCCATTTTTGTGTGATAGAGATAAAAGAAGAATATTAAACTTCAAATGGAGAAGGAAGCATGAATACTATCATGTGATTTCAATACACTAAATAGTTGTAATCCTGTTGATTTCAATACCGTAAACCATGATTCCAATACACTTAATTATTGCAAGTACTTAATATTAGTGGCATTCCAATTCCAATACTCATTAAACACGCTTAGGTAATTGAACTTCAATGTTCATGCTCCATAAATGTAAAAGGGTAATTTTGGAACACTAGATTAAAATTGGTCAACTTTAATTTTTTTTGCTTATATTTTGGGACAAAAAAATGGCCTTTTTTTGCTTATATTTCAGGACGGAGGGAGTATATATATAAGCATCCCTTGTACTTTGTTTAATTGAATGAAACCAATATTTTCACCTTACAAAAAAAAAAAAAACAAATATCTTTCTATCTACTCGAAGATTAGTTAATGCCTTAAACCGTGGTGCTATTTTAAAACAAATGGGGTTGACAATCATAATTTAAGTGAGTAAGAAAAAGAAGAAAGGAAATAAAAGAATATGATGTCTCTTATCGAATGTCATACACCACCGTCATGAATATATATGCTCATTAAACGTCTATTGTAAGAGTAAGACTATTGGCATTTGTAAAGGATTTTGACTTTCTCCATGTATGGTAATTAGTAGTAATATTTTACTCGCCGGCATTAGTTTACACTTCAATTGTAAAAACTCTCTCAATTTTTTTTTATAAAAACTTATCAAAAGATAAATTTATATTCCCACTTGATTTGGCCATTAGCCTCTAACGGTTTACTCTATTCATAAAAAATAAGGTCGTCGGGTCCTAAGCCTAAAATGATTGGTCGTAATTCACTTGGCAAATTAGACATGAAGATAGTTTTGTTTTGTGTTTTATTTTGACTTAATGAGCACTAAAACGCGCAAATAATACCTTTTCAAAGTCTATATAGCTGTTTGGTTTGGTGGGGCCATTTTGGAGGCGGTGTTTGGCCTTAGCTAACACGTTGATGAAATTCTTCAAGTTTCAATATTTGCCAAATTTTGCAAGCTGGGATGGGATGGATGAATAACACGGCAATGAGTCAGAAGAAAAGACTTTGAAGTCAGTCATAACCGTTAAGGCTTCACTCACAGATACTAATTGTTTGAAAAAATAGACACCGCCTGCCCTGGTTCAACCTTTGAATTTGGAATAAGACGCGGATACTAAGGAAATTAAACTCCAATGGGTGCAGAATGGTTCAAATACACTTCTTTGCATGATTGAATTTACGACGAGTTTATCGTAATCTTACAAAAGTTACACTTTACAATGTTTATAAAATCATAGGGGAGGGTCCTTTATACAAGTGACATGTGATGGACTCATAAAACAATTCTACAATTCCGATATATCCGATGTGAATTATTGATTGTTTTTCGATTTTTATCAAAAAGCTATTACTAGATTACGAGATTTAGGTTATCTAGACAACTGAATACGGTGTGGTCTATAAAATTGATGACGGTTCTTTGTAAATTGGAGTGTTTTTTTGGCTAAATTTGGTTTTGACACGGTACGAAACATGTATTATTATTATAAAATTATAGTTCTTGGCTATTTTATAATATATATATAAGAAATAGTTATTAGAAGTAGTTCAATAATGCTCGGAACTAAATATTTAAAATGAGTAAATAGGCAATTACCCCTAAAATTGTAAGTTTCGTCAATTATCCCTTGATATTAACAAAACTTCAAATACCCTATGAAATTGCACAATGTTAATCAATTTACTCCCTCCGTCAAAATATTCTATTAGCCAACATGACGTTTTGCAAATTTCCACATGAAGTTTTGCTCTTGAGTGCAAAATGTCCCCCAATTTTTTTTTCCTTTCTATGTGTCATTACTTTAGCTTCTTATCTTTGTTTCAATAATTGTTTGTTGTATGAAATGTTTCAAGAAGCTGCCATGGAGCAGCTCGTGAAGCAGTAAGATGCTTCTAAAAAAAATACTAGTAAATATAGCTTCTTAATATACACAACAGAGGTGGGTGTTTCAATGGAAAATGCATTTAGTGTAATAACTGCATGATATAACATTATCTGTGATATGCTATAAGGAAAATAAAGCATAAATATAGGGAGAAGAAAGAACTTAGTAATAGCCTTTGTTCCTTATTATTTAGTGATTCTATATAGCAAGTCTTTTTATATTATTTAGCCTTGGATGTTCATAGGTTATCATTTGATTATTTTTCTTTCATTTTCTTGGATATTCAACGTATATATATATATATATATATATATATATATATATGCATCTATACAAATATGTATTTTTATTAATTTAAGAAATGACAAGAACCATGCTACTTGGTTTCCTCTATCTGTGTCAAAATTAATGCAGATGATTTTCATTTTGGTTCTCAACATATAATTTTTTTGCATTATTAAGACCTTTTTGCGAATTCTGGATTGTAATATTGTAGAGTTTAAAGTATTAAAGTTAACTGTTAATTGTTTGTCTTTAAAATATTTTGAGTCAAGTATAAGAAAAAAAATATAAATTTTCAAGTTTGGGGAACTTTTTGCACATAAATGCAAAACTTCAGAGGGGTATTTGCAAAATATCATGTTCACTAACAAAAAAATTTGATGGAGGGGGTAAATTGATTAACGTTGTGAAATTTCAGGGGAGTAATTGAAGTTTTGTTAATTTCAGGGGGTAATTGACGAAACTTACAATTTCTGGAGGGTAATTGCCTATTTACTCTATTTAAAATTAAACTGAACTAGAAAGGTCAATACCAATTTGAAAAAGAAATTTCTTAAACGGAACATGATTTTAAAAAATTGAATATTTAAATTAAAATGATTTCAAAATATTTTGTTAATTAACCTCTCAAGGCTTCCTCTATGTTTCTTGCATATCTCCCCTCTTTTCTCTGGTTTCCTCCTCCCTTTCATATGCAATGAAGAAATTCAATTATTTTATTCATGAGTGGTTTCACAAACAACTGAGAATCTAGTTTGGTGTTTGGGCAATTTGACAATTTGGCCCTGTTTAGTAGATATTGTTTATTTTAAAAAAGGTAAATAAGAGATTTTTATATTTCTTAAAAAAAAAAATAATAGATTTTTTTGTGGTGGCCGGGGTTTGAACTCAGACCTGCTTGCATATTATTATGCATTGTCCATATCAACTAAGCTAAGCTCGCAAGGACAAAAAGATTATTATTTATTAGAGGGACAATAATTATGGTTCAACCGCTCTAGCTTATAAGAAAATCTTATAACCATTCTTAAGAGAATTTAACCTTCATTTTTTATAGAGTTGAAGTTACAAAACCCTACAAAGATTTTTTTATCATGTGCAAATTTGAACATGTTAAGAAGTTTAAAATAGAAATTTTGTATTTGAACTTGCACATTTAATATTAAATATAAAACTTTTGAATTTATAATTATTGTTTTCAAAAAAAATTACTACTATTAATTGTTTTAAAATGTGCAATATTGTACATTTTAGACAAACCATACAAAATATTACCCTTATCATTAAGCTGATATGTCTTGGACGAAGAAATTATTTGTTACAATAAGCACTTTTGAAGCATTTTGGTATTTTTAAATAGCAAAAGATGTATTACAAGAGGAGTAGAAAAGGTAACACCTAAATAGAGAATTGAGAAAGTTGTAATGCATATTATTTAATCATTTATAATTACACAATAGAGAAAGAGAAATGAGAAACTTACACACAATAGAACTAAAGGAATTACTAATAATCTTTGCTGATCTATTTTTATAGACTAGCTTGTTCTGTTTAATTATATGATCAATCCACTCAAGTATGAAACACCAGTTTGAGGCAACCAACTATCCCCATCCAAAAAGTTATCCACTGTAAAATTAGCAGCATCAGTAGCATTAATAAGATGATAGCCAATCCAATTCACTCTCATACTAGTATTTGAACCAAGTCCTGTATTATTATACTCTGCATAATATAATGTGCTTAATGCAAAATCCCCACTCCATTCACGCCAACCAGAAGGATTTATCAAACTTTCCATAAAACATTCCATATAAACTGTCCTTGAGTACTCTTTCCATGGCCTACCAAGGTATGTTTTCACTGTACCAATCAACGGAGCCAAATCATCAGTAGCTTTTATAGTTGCATTATGTATAGAAGTTCCTGTGTTTTGATTTGGATCCGTTCGGCCTTGAGCGGTTATAGCGTTGAATTGTCCACTGTTGGGAAGTCGGGGATATATGTTGCAAGATTGTAAAACAACAGCAGCATTTCCAAATATGAAGTCAACTGTTCCATAGATGTCACATTCGCGATAAAATTGCCTCATGGAATGTGTGTACAAAGTATCTTGATAGCCTTCGAAGCTGCAGCTGTAGAAGGTGGACAAATCAGCTCCGTTTCTTACCGCGACTGCTTGGTGTTTGCTTGGTCCAGCCGTGTTGCGAAATGTCATGTTAACCGCTAAGAATCCTTGTGCAACCACAGCTGCAAGTATATCATAAAGTGAGTGTAAGGATTATTCAAGCACATGTACAAAATTTATACAACAAATTCAAACTACACATTATACCAATAAATACACTATGGCTATGTTTAGATGGATGATTTTGTAAGGGAGTAATCTAGATTCTAGATGGATGATTTTGTAAAGGAGTAAAGAAAAATGACTTATTTTTCCTTTCTAAATTATGAAAGCGATACAGATATTTCTGAAGAATGGATCAAGTGTGATTGAATTTAGGCTAGCTTAGAGAAACGTTGTACCAATATAAAAGTTGTATGCATGAACTACCAAATATCCCTTATTAAAAAACCTACTAAATATCGACCAAGAGATGATCATATATACTTGAATTTGATCAAATAGAAAATCACAGTAAAATAGTATTAAAACAAGCACGATTAAAAATATACTCTCTCTGGTCGGTCATGGTCAATAATTACAAAAATAACATAGACTAAGAAGTTTATTTGATGATACATAAAAAAAATGTTTATTTGATATTATATATTTGAAATGTTATTTCATATATATACATCTCTATCATTAATATTTTATATTCAACTGTTCTATGTCTCGAATGTGATTGATAAAACAATATATGTCATTGTTCAAAAGAGTAGTCAAACTTTCAAAGTCTTGTTTAACGGAAAACACGAGAGGGTAGATGTGAAGTTTGAGTAATCTTACACATTAGTTGTCATGATGTTTTTTTGACAAAATTAGTTGTCATGATGCTGTTGTCGGCGGAAAAGAGCATTTCCCTATTTTATATTAACTATATAAGTTTTTAGTATTTCATTTTTTAGGAAAAGTTTTTAGCATTATATATCTTGCATTTAATAGAATTATATATTTTTTTTAGCAATTAATGCACTCTCAAATGACTTTATTTTTTATCTTATAATACGGGTCATGTATTTTATTATTTGTCAATAACCACATAATAAAAAATACATGTGATAAATTAATTTTCATGCATGCTATAAGTAAGGAATAATTCATGTTTACGTAAAGTGGTTTATTAGAATCAATTAGTCAAGATAGTAATACTAGTTTTTAAAAAACTCAACGTGACTTTTGATGCTAGCTAGCTTTTGATTGGTTTAACTCTAAGCGTACTCATGCATACGTGTTGCTTGTAATATTAATGACATCAATCAAATATCGTATACTTGACTTGAGTATAACTAAATTAACAAATATTTTGCTTACCAAATGTTGCTGAATTGAACGTTGTAGAACCATCAATAACATTATGATCACCAGTGATAATCGTTCGATTAATCCCATCTCCAACCATCATCAAGTACTTCTTGTTTTTGGGTATAGATACATACTCTTGATAAATACCCTCGGTAACAAAAATCAGAAAGTAACCACTACTAGCAACCGTGTTATTTGGTGCAACGTTTATAGCATCATTAATTGTTGTAAAATTTCCACTTCCATCTTGATTAACAATCACAATTTCACTTACAGTAACACTTTCATCAATTGTTTGAAGTAACTTTCGCCCATGTCGATTTCTAGCTGAATCATAAATAGCACGCACTTTATCTGACATTTTGAAAGGTAAATGACCGTTGTGAAAATTCAAATGTCTTCCATTTTGTGGCCATGATGTTTGTTTTTTCTTGTCACCAACCCAACCCTTTAAAAATAGAGCAAGGGACACACTATGAATCTTTGTATCATCGGAAATTGTTGATGAAAAATCATTAATCACCGTTTGATCAGAAGATGCAGTAACTAAACCATCTAAACAAGTTTGTTGGTTTGTTAAAACAGCACTAAGCAAGGTTTGTAATTCTTCGCCTTGAGAAATGGGAAGAACATTGCTAGTTTTATTAGCAGTTTGATGAGTGTTTGATAAGAATTCGAAATTTTGTTGGGCTAGAAATTGACAATCTTTAAGAGCTGAAATTGTTGGTTGTGACAAAGATGATTTATCTTGAAGATACGAAAGTACTAAGTTTAAGAATTTGCGGGATTGGGATAAGGATTTTCGGATGGAGAAACGACCATAGTCAATTACGGTGCCGTTTTGGTTAGCAAGTAGAGTTTTGCAAAAGGGAGGGTTTACGGTGGACTCGCAGATTGTTTGTGGTGGGACCTTAGAATTATCAGCTAGGGATGATGATGGTAATGATGCCAAGATGGAAAGTGAAAGAGAAAAGCAGAGTGTAAGAATGAAAAAGTTATGGAAAGCCATTTTTTGTAAATATGAAGAAATTAAATTAGGAGTTGTTTTGTACTTAGTGAGAAGGATTATGGGTGTTAATATAGGCGAGAGGAAGATTAGATCTTAAGAATACTAGTGATGATAATCTAAGATTGAATTTGAAGGCAATGCATGTTAAAAATGTCAACTAAAAGGAATCTATATATGCATTTACTTGATTTTGATTTCGTGGCATGATCACCATGCATGGAGGCAAGCAATTGAATGGCCACCAACCAGACATTATAATATATTTGATTGAAATAGTATTGAAGATTCATTGAGTTTAGTTTTTGAAGATCCGTGGACTTCACTTTATGAATGCCTGACTGCAAATAAAAACACACTTGTCCATTACTTTATTGTTTAAATATCATAATCGTCTCTGTATTTTTTTTTTTTTTGAAATACAACCCTACAAAAAAAAATTGTTTGAAAAAGGTCTCTGATCCCATTTTATGTCTGATTTAGCATGCTATTCGCTGACGTGGCAGTAACTGACTGTGCAGTTTTTGTCACGTGGAGCTGACGTGGCAGTCCACCTAATTAAAAAAAATAAAATTATGAAAATTATTTTTTTAAATTTAAAAAATCTGAAAATAAATGTAAAAATTATAAAAAATTTCAAAAAAAAAAAACGAAAATACTTTTCGGAAAAAAAAAACTTTGAAAATTAAAAATTCTCGAAAACTTAATTTTGTGACAAAAAACTGTTAATTTTAATTTTTAAAAAAAATCATTTTTTTTCAGAATATATAATATTAAAAAATAATAATTTTATTTTGAAAATTATACAAAAAAAATCAGAAAATCATTTTAATATTTTAAAATTTATTTTCAGAATTTTTATATTATTTTTTAAATTTATTTTCATATTTTTTAGTTTTTAAAACAATATTCAGAATTTTAAAAATATTTTTTAAAATTTAATATTATGTGGCACGCCACGTGGTAAAAGTTGCACAGTCAGCAACTGCCGTGTGGCCAAAACCATGCCAAATTAGCTGAATAGTGGGGCCAGGGACCTTTTTCAAACAATTTTTTTTTACAGGGATGTTTTCAAATTTTGTTTTTTACAGGGACGATTATCATATTTAAGCCTAACTTTTTAAATATGAGGCCTTTGATATAACATCATCTCCAAATTTTAAGATTGTCCTAGTGGTTGACTTGTGATCTTGGAGTCTACTTCTTTCAAGGTGTTAGAATCGATGCTTTAAATGGATTCTAGGATCGGATAGCAATTTTTTTTTAAAAAAAAATCGAATTTCCACACAAACAAAATTTGTTTCCTACGTACATATTATATCATTTAATGCATGAGAAATTTTGTAAAAAATAACACATACTACTTTTACAAGATTTATCGTTATGATCACTTTTTTTTTTTTTTTTTTATTGTTATGCTAACAAATGTCCTTGGTGCACAAAGGGCACTTGTTGAAAGAAAAAAAAAACAAATATAGTAGATTTGTTAGATTCAACAATATTTTAGCTTTTAAAAAATCAAATTTATTATTTTTTACAATTTTTCAATACAATATTACTATTTATATCCTCTTAACCAATGCACTAAGGGCTTTCTTTACCATTTCCCCCCTTTTTTAAAGGAGTTACAATCACCTTTTAACATCTATGAAATTTATAGAAGGTTTAGAAGATCTACAACAAAGATACATATTTTTAAGCATTTTAATGAGTTTCACTTTAACACATCTCTTATTTCTAAATATTTTTCTTTATAATAATACATAATAAACATTCGATCACTTCAACTCAACACATCTAAAAAAAAGTTTTAATTAAGTTCAAATAATAATTTTATATCATTATATTTTAATATTAAAAAATGTGGCTCCCTAAAATGAGAGAGGGGGACTTTAATAGAGCACATCTTCTCAATAGGCACTCTTTGTTTTTCTTCTCCAATGAAACCTAGTAAGTACTTAATCTTTTGATGTTAAGACTCCATGTTGGAGATGGTCTTATAATAAAAGACAGAAGGACTACCCAATAATATTTTTCTTTATGTAGGCATGGCAATCAACCATGAGAAATACTACCCAATCAACCATGAGAAATGCTACCCAAAATATTATCCTTCTTGAGAAATAGCATTTTTTTGTATTAATACATAAGAAGCACTTAATTCATCTAACCCCAGTATCTTAAAAAAAAATTAAACAGATCTTAAAAATAATCACACATCCTTATATTTTTAATATAAATTAGATTCACAATAATTGTGTGTAATTTTTTTATAGTCTCGAGTGTCTTATGGTTAAAGTTATGGGGGAGATATAGTCCACACGGTTTGGTCTGGATGTTGTTGTGAGCCATAATAGCTAGTTAGAATATATGTTCCATATGTTTTTCTTTTATCTTATATTGTGCTGTACTTGTACTCGAATTCAAATTCGAATTCAAATACCTCATGTATTTCTTTTCTATATTTTGTTGTACACACACTAAAAAAAGGTGTTTGTGTGTACAGAATCTATAGATTAACTGCAATTTGCATTCAAATTGTCAACATTGATAACATGGGATTCTTAAGTTAGTCAGTATGGTTGAATAAAAATATAAAAACTACCTTCACTTATATCATTATTTACTGAATTATTAAAAATCTCTCTAACCATGTGTAAAAGAACCACTAGTAATTAGAAAACACTGTTTATTTTGTTACCGACAGTATTGCCTATAAACTCGCTATAAACTCCAACCCCCAATTGCATGCATTGTGTATATTGACCAAATCCTCTGTGACAGCTTTTGGTCTTTCAAATACCTCGTGGTATGTGAATTATATAATCCCTCCGTCCCTACCCAGTTGACAATATACATTATTGACTTGACATACTTTGACCATACTTTTCTACTAATTCACAAAGATAAATAATATCATGTAAGATGTTGTTGGATTCGTCTCGATGAGTATTTTTAAAATATTAAATTTTTATTTTTTTTTAAGTAGAGAATTGAAGATATCAAAGATAAAACATATGCATTGGTATGTGTGTCAGAGTCAACTAGGTCACTTATTTAGGGACGGAGGAAGTATTGTAGTAAAGTCTTCTAGCTATAAATTGAACAATTCTTGCAACTATACACATATAATACGTGATCCAGAAGGGTAAAAAAGCGACAAAGAGTAATGCAGTTTGGTTGTTCAGTCAAGAAAGTTTATTAGAAAACTCTTCAAATACTACTACTCCGTTCCTTTTTAAATGGTTGCATTTTGACATTTTACACAAACCAAGACAATCAACAATTGATACTATTTTTTATGCAATAAGCTATATTTTTACTATAATGACCTTATTCATTTAATATCTCATTTCATATATTTCTCTCTTCACAATAAATAACTAAGGATAATATTGATAAAATAACATTTAATGTTGCATTGAACTTTAAAAGTGACGGTTAAATAAGAACAAATTTTTTCTTCAAAAGAGACACTTAAAAAGGAACGGAGGGAGTATATATTAAAGAACTCAGGACTGCACTGCCATATTTGCCAACAAGGAGAAGCATAATTTCGGTCAAAGTTTTTGCACCCTACCCTAGTAGGATAATTTCCTAATTAAATATAAATGTGATATAACGTGTGTTAGAAAATTTTTAAACAGTTGCAGTTATTTTACTATCAACACTAAACTAGAAAATACAATTTAATTGTTACACTCTAACAAATCCTTTTTTTGACAAATTCCAGTGACAGCTCTTAGCCACGAAATACCTCGGGTTAGAAGTCCACTTCCTTTATAGTTTTTTAAATATATAATTTCAATTTTTTAAAAGAAACTGAGTAACAAAATAATTATGTTATATATTTCTTTTCTTTTTTTTAAATCTGTTATATTATATATGTTTTTTTAAGGTTAAATATGTTTTTGGTCCTTATAAATATAAAAAAAAATTGTTTTAGTCCCTCTAACAAATTTCTTCCACTTTTATTCCCTAAAAAAGTTGTCTTCGAGTCCGACTCCGCTACTCTACTGCAAACGTTATCGTCTCCGGGTCATGGTGATTCGGAATTTTATGCTATATATTGTTTCTAGTACTCCCTCCGTCCCAAATTGTATGTCACTTTAGAAAAAATATTTGTCCCAAATTGTATGTCGCTTTACAATACCAATGAAAAATTAATGTTACTTTTTCTATTATATCCTTAACTATTTATTACTCTCTCTTCTTTCAATTCCTTCATTTATCTTTCTCATATCATTTATTGAGGACAATTTTGTAAAACAACTCATAATATCTCTTTCCCACACAATATTAATTACATTTCTTAATATGTGTGAAATGCCCAAAACGTCATACAATTTGGGACGGAGGGAGTATTATTTACCAGTTATCTTTACATTTCAACTTCGAGGTGAAGTTTGTTAGGAGACAAGCGAACATGGTTGCTCATACTTTAGCTAGGGCGGCCTGTTCTTGGGCTAGTCACCATATTTTTTATTCTTATCCATCTTGTATTGAACATGGGTTGATTAATGATAATAGTTAACTTTGCTTTGGTAAAAAAAAAGGTTCAATCTTCATATTTAATTTGGTCCTTACTTTTAAGTCAACTTATATGTAGCCTTCATATTTTTGAATGAAATTTTTTAGGAATGTTAAGAATATTATAAGTATCACTTTAAAAAAAATTAGAATTGAAAAAAAAACGTGTTAAATATAAATTTTTAAGTGACAAAAACATAAAAAATTCATATTTAATTCATGTTTAGTTAAAAAATTCTATTTTTTTGAAAAAATTCTTATAATATTCTTAAAGAGTTCATTCAAAAACCCGAAGGCTACACATGAGTTACTTAAATGTAGGGACCAAAATAAAAAGATTGAGAATTTTTTAGGGACTAAAGTGAAAGAAAATTTTAGACATACTAAAACTAAAAATTTGTTATATTTATAGGGAACAAATAAATATATTTAACTCTCTTTTTATACAAAAGTTCTGATATATATGTTAGCTAACTTAAATTAAGTTTCTATTTTTACAATTTCAAATATTAACTATTTAAAAATATTCTAATTTCAATTGATTTAATTTTTTTTAGATTATATAAAATACCAAAGCTATACATATTTTTTAAAATTAATTATTAGTATATATATTTATATTTTATTAGGTTTCAATTTTTATACTTTCAAAATTAATTTTTATAAGGGAAATGAGTAAATTAAAATTTTATCATATCGTGTTGAGTTCTAGCTCAACTTGTATTCAATATACACATTTCAACTAGAGAGACAATATATGTCTAAGTTTCAGGATTAATTTATCAACGTTGAATAATATTATGTCTCTCTAATCCTAACCCCTAAACTTTAATGTTAAATTTATATTTTAAAATTATAAAATTTTAAGTTAAATATGAACATTTTATCACCGGATCTAATTCAAATAATTCGTGTATAGTTTTTTGAAGAAAAATAATTTGTGTATATGTATGTGAGTATTTTTTTTAAGGAAGTATGTGAGTATTGTAAACTCTAAATATCGAAGTTTATTTCTACTCGTGAAAAAAAATGTAACAATTTATAAACATATTATTCACATGGAGATCAAATCTCCTGGTTATTTATTTTTTTTACAAAAATAAACGATATTCATTCATTCAAATTGATAGAGTACATCGATATAATATAAATCCAAATTTGCTAAAAACAAAAAGGATGAACATGTGAATAAACTCACATCATCCATGTTAATATATAGCATAAAACGGCAAAGTACATATGCCTACAAATATGACTATATTAATGTCTCCGGAATACTCATGTCTCCGGATCTGCAACGTTGACGACACCAAAGTCATTGTCATTGATCGGATCTGCACTTGCTCAAAGCTAATATTTCAACCTGAATCATAAAAATAAGAAATTAAAATTTAATCATAAGAGATGCTATCTTTTTTTTTCATCATTTGAAAAAAATGATGTTGTTAACGAGTACCCCCAGACACTCTTTAAGTATGCTAAATAAAGTAATTTTTCTTTCAAAATTTAAAAGTTTTCAATGCATTGATAATATAAACTTTTATTATAATTTACCATTTAAGGTCCTTAACAAGTGCCCGAAGTACTAGTTAACATTTTTTATAAAAAAAATAGTACTACTCTTTTATAGAATTCTAGAAGATAAAAGCGTTTGTTTCAAAAAAGAAAAAGAAGATAAAAGCGTGCTTCTCTCAAATTCGATCCTTCCCAATATAAATTTTGGTGGACTTTGGCTTGTTAAAAAAAATTGGTGGGCTAGTTTGATATTTTACTAAACTTTACGATAAGTAGGCTTTAATATGGAAATGGTCCCTGCAAATATCTGACGTTTTGGTTTTAGTCCCTATAAAAATATTTTTTTTGATTTTAATCCCTGCAAATATAGAATATTTGGTTTTAGTCCTTGATATTTTGTTTTAATCCTTGTAAAATCATTTCATATTGAAATTAGTCCCTATAATATTCATTTTAGTCCTCATTTTGAGAGACCAAAATCAAATATTCTATTACAAGGACCAAATCCAATATGAATCAATTTTACAAGGACTAAAACAAAATACCAATGACCAAAACCAAAATTTTTATATTTGCAGGGACTAAAACCAAAAAAATATTTTTACAGGGACTAAAACCAAAATGTTAAATATTTGCGGGGACTATTTTCACATTTAAGCCTAATAAATAATATCCATGATGATAAAAGATATTTTATAATTTTTTTTGGAAATAAATGGGATAGTGTGTGTGTACACATATATCAGCATCAATGTCATTTTTTCTTTTTACCAAGACAATGTCGGTGTTTTTTAAAGTAGCGTTAATGTTGATAACATAAATTACACCAAACAATTAACTAAGTTGTTAATAAATTACACCAAACACACACTATTTAAGAAGAACCTTAGATTGATTCTTTGATGACTAATCTTTTATTAAACTTTGCTTAACTCTCATCGAAACGTTGCTAAGCTTTGTTAGAGCATCTATAATGGAGACCTTCACATTTAAAGTTTTAAACGGGTCCCACATGGACACATCATTTTTTTATTATTTTTTAATAATAGTATCTAATACGTACCAACCACTCGAATGGAGATCCTCTATGAAAATGTCTAAATGAGTCCCACCCATAACTATTTATTAATGAAAAGCAATAAAAAATAATTCAAATAATAATTATTTTATTGAAAAGTGGTGTGGGATCCACTTAAGACTGGGGGTCTTAAGTTAGACCTTGGGTCTTAAGAGACCCCTATTTTTTTCTCCACATTGGAGATACCTATTAGATACCGGATCTTAAATGATAAAGACTCTACTAAGTTAAAAAAAAAAAAAAAAAAAACTATGAGATAGAGAGAAAGATTAGCCCCTTTTTGTTTCCTAGAGATTCAGCTAAATCTACACAAACACAAACAAAAAAAAAAGGTACACGTGGCAAGAGGTAACAATGCCGCAAACATATTAATAGCCGCTCAAACAACTGAAATCCCATATCAAATCAGCTCAAAATCACGACAAATAAAGACACCAGCATCCTCAGATCAATCTTATCCTCCTTGCTTTCTCGGTTTCCCTCCATTCCTTATCCAATTGCCAGACTTGTAATCGGTTCGGTCGTGCAAAAACTTACATGAATCGTTGTATGCCACAATATCCAGTCTCCTTGAAGTCTTTGCATAGGTCGGGTTGATAATCGATTCTTGATGAAACTCTAATATGAGTTGAAGGTCGGAGAGGACCGTGTGTCAACCCACCGGTTCCCTCGAGACTCGTTTCAGTCTCCAAAATTGGCGAGCCCAGTTTTTTATTTAATAATAATAATAATTCATTTCATATATTCTATTTTCTTTTTCTATTTATGAAATTTAATGTCTACAAAAAATACAATCTTACCCTTCTTAATATTTTGACACATCAGTAAAATTATATCCTTTTGTTTCAACCTCCCCTTATTTTTTTTCTCTTTTAAAACAAATTAAAACGAACTCACTCGATAAAACACACTAACTTTATCTTTTTGGGACTTTTTCAGACAAACATACAATTCCCCCATTAAAAAAAAAAATCTAATTCAACACCATAAAATCACTTATTTGAAACTTGAGTCATAACCTAATTTGGAGGAAAAAAAAATCCTCAGAATACATCATTATGGAGAGAGTAATACATAATTAAAGATATAATAGAAAAAGTAATATTAATTATTCATTGATATTATAATTGATTTTAGGATAATATTTTTCTCAAAGCGACTTATAATTTAGGTCAGAGGGAGTAATAATTTTTTAATTAAAAACTAACAAATTCACTAATAGATCATATACTTATATATTATCCATCGAAACTGATGTTAAAATCGTGATTTTGAAAGATATGGGTTGAGTCCTTACTCCTTGTCAACATGACAAATGGCTCACATACATATTCCATTTGAAACAAGGGTAAAACTTTTTTCAGCACAACCTCAAATCAAAATAATTTGGACTGGCACACATATGTGACAAAAAGTAATCTATAATATATATAAAGAAAATTATCTCTTTCAGAATTTTTGGGCTGAATTTTTCTTTTCAAAAATACCCTTAATTTTCAATACAAACAAGAATCCCAGAAAAATTCCAGAAGAAAATGATGAAAACCTAATGTTTTGGAATTTAAACTAACGGAAAGGACCAAAATGTGTAACGGAGAGAAGTTAAGGGATCAAAATAAATTGAATATTAATTAAAGGACCAAAGCGATAATACTTAAATAGTTAAAGGACCAAAAATGCAATTTAGCCAGAATTTTTTCAGAAAAAAATGCAATTCAGGACAAATATTTTTAATTTTTCAGAATTTTTAATTTAGGTTAAAGGGAGTAATAATTTTTTAATTAAAAAAACTAACAAATTCACTAATAGATCATATACTTATAGATTATCCATCGAAACTGATGTTAAAATCATGATTTTGAAAGATATGGGTTCAGTCCTTACTCCTTGTCAACTTGACAAATGGCTCACATACATATTCCATTTGAAACAAGGGTAAAACTTTTTTCAGCACAACCTCAAATCAAAATAATTTGGACCGGCACACATTTGTGACAAAAAGTAATCTATACTATATAAAGAAAACCATCTCTTTCAGCATTTTTGGGCTGAATTTTTCTTTTCAAAAATACTCTTAATTTTCAATACAAATAACACATGTAACAACAAGAATCCCAAAAAAATTCCAGAAGAAAATGAAGAAAATCTAACGTTTTGGAATTTAAACTAACAGAAAGGACCAAAATATGTAACAGAGAGAAATTAAGGGACCAAAATAAATTAAATATTAATTAAAGGACCAAAGCGATACTACCTAAATAGTTAAAGGACCAAAAATGCAATTTAGCCAGAATTTTTTCAGAAAAAAATGCAATTCAGGAAAAATATTTTTAATTTTTCAGAATTTTCAATTCTAAAAAAATATGATCTAAATTTTTTATTTTCAAAGATTTTTTTCCAGAAATGTTTTTTTTTTGAAAAGAATCAGACCTTTATTTTAAATTTTGAGTTTATTTTTTTATTTTAAAAATTAAATTCTAGGACTTTCAAAAATCTTCTTAATTTCGAAAAAAATGAATTTTTAAGTATAATTTTTTTTTTAAATATTTTTCGATTTATAAAATTTTTGGTAAGAAATTTGAATAAGGTTTTGATATTTTCTATTTTTTTTTTAATTTTTGAAATAAAATCTTAATTTTTTCAGATTTTTTAAAATTAATTTTGAGATATTCTGAATTGAAAATCTTATGTGGAAAGGCTTTTCCGCACGTGGCCAATTAAAAAAAAAATGGTAAGTCAGCGCCACGTATTAGATTCTGCTGAGTTGGATGGGGGTTCTTCTGGATTTTTTTTTTACGAGGATGAATTTCAAACCAAATTTTTTTTAGGGGTTTAAACCGAAAATGAACTATATTATAGGGGATAAAACACTATTAATCCAATTTGAAATATCAGACTGTGCCAACTTATCATATTTTCCTAGGAATGGAATTTACGCGCACTAGCAAAGGAATCTTTTTGCATCGGAAGAACTATGTTGAAGATGGGCTGAAGAATTTCGACATGGTTAACTGCAATGCAGTTGTGACTCCAATTGAAGTACAAGCAAAGTTGAGTAAAGAGTCAAATTAGGAGCTGGTTGATGCAACTCTGACGAACAAACGAGAGGATCATTGCGGTACTTGTGTGACACTTTGTTTGGGAGTTTGGAGGGGAGGGGAGGTTTTCGGAGACAAAAAAATAGGTGAAAATTGATAAATCTTTCACATTTTTTTATAGAGTATTTTTTTAGAGAGTGATAAATTAATGCTTATGGTTAATATATTTTTAACTTTAAGAATACTATAACAACATATATTAAATTTGAAAAATTCACATAAACCCGCTCCTCCAATACAATTTTTTAGTTCCTCTAAATGAGGAGAATTTTATATTTTGAAGAAAAGTAAACTCCCCCAAAGCCCTTCCTCCCATTCTCTTCTATTTCTTCCACCTAGTCCTTCCTTTTTTTTTTTTCCAAACGCTTTCATCCATTCCTCTCCAAACTCGCAAACAAAGTCGAAGCGTTTTTCTCACTTATTTATTAATTTGTGAAGCAAGTAAAAAAATTGGGTTAGTCCATCGAGGTAGTTAAGTTGGTTACAACTTGTAGGACAAGTAATAAAAAAAGTTAGTTGGATTGCTTCATATATATGTAATCTTTCATGAACTTTGTACACATTCCTTTTATATAATTTTTGTTATTCTCTCATAAGCCTAAGTTGATCACTATCTTCGTCTCAACCTATTCATCCCCTCTTTGATCTCTTTCTTCACAATTTGGAATCCTAATTGTTCCAACAATATTGTTATGTTATTTTGACGATCTAGTTACGGTTGTCTGGAAATTCAATGTCCAACTTTTAAAACATTAGTGAGAAGCAATCTTTCCAACAAAGAAAATTCAAGTGAAAATTTTCACTATATTCACCACATTAATCATACAAAAGAAAAAAATACAATGCGTAGCAAAGGAAGCAGAACACCCACCAAATAAAACCTGCAGCTCTTCCTTTTGAAAAACTTTTGAAGTATATTAAAAACAACAGCAAAGAATAAATATATCAAATAATTTTGGTCTTCAATCAGCATCAATTAATCCTCAATATGTAGTCCTTTATTCATCGTTCCTCTTGTGTTCTCTAATTAAAAGTTGTAAGTTCACGAATATAAGGAACTCCCATTTGAGGCAACCAAACATTCCCCTGCAGAAAATTGTCAACCGTAAAATTTGAAGCATCTGTAGCATTAATCACATGGTACCCTGGCCATGTAACTCTATTAGAAGTGTCTGCACCAGGTCCTCTATTATCAAACTCTGCATAATACAACGTAGAGAGTGCAAAATCACCACTCCAAATGGACCAACCAGCTTGGTCAATCAAATTTTCCAAAAAAGACTGCATAACAACAGTTCTTGAATACTCTTTCCATGGCCTCCCAAGGTAAGTTTTCACAGTACTAACACTTGGAGCTAAATCTTCAGCTGGTTTAACAGTGCAATTGTGAATGGAAATGCCTGTGTTTTGGTTTGGATCAGTGCGTCCTTGAGCGGTGATGGGATTGAATTGTCCATGTAAGGGAAGACGAGGATATATATTGCAGTTTTGCAAAACAACTGCGGCGTTTCCAAATATAAAATCTATTGTTCCATAAATGTCGCATTCTTTATAAAATTGCCTTAGTGAATGTGCATAGAGAGTGTCTTGGTACCCTTCAAAGCTGCAACGATAGAAACTGGACATATCTGCCCCACTTCTCATTGCAACTGCTTGGAATTTGCTTGGCCCGGCTGTGTTCCGAAATGTTATGTTAACTGCTACAAATCCTGGTGCTACGACAGCTACAAAAACATATAGTAGACTTACGTAAAATTTCTCGGTGAGGAAAACAATTGCACTGCTAGTTTAAAGTAAACTTTTTGTTAAAAGTCTCACGTCCAATAAGATATAGTCTGAAAATGTGTTTATAAATGAAGACAATCTTCATTGTAAAAGCTGATTTTGTAAGGATTGAATTAGACCTAACCAAAAGATGTATATATAGTTTCTGAAAATGAAATAAAAATTGTTTTCTTACCAAATGTTGGGGAATTAAAAGTTGTCCATCCATCACCAACACTGTGATTGCCGGTGATAATTGTTCGGTTGATTCCATCTCCGATCATCATCAGATACGCCTTGTTTTGAGGGATAGAGACATATTCTTCATAAACGCCCTCTTTGATAAATATCATGAAATATCCATTTGTTGCATTGATAGTGTTATTTGGAGCAGCAGCAACAGCATCATTGATAGTTGTAAAGTTTCCACTCCCATCTTGACTAACAACAACAATGTCCCTAACCAAAACACCACTTTGATCATCATCATCATGGGTTTCTCCTCCGCCTCTTGAAGAATGGTAAATGACTCTGGTTCGATTTGACATCTTCATAGGCAATCTACCGTTTTTGAAACGAGGATGCAACCCGGTAGAATTCCATAATGTCTTGTTCTTTTTTTCATGCACCCAACCCTTTGTGAATAGATCAAGTGAAACACTGTAGAGTTTGCTATCATTAGAGAGTTGGCTAATAAGATCATTTTCTATAGTCAAATTAGAATTAGCCACGGTAATTAGTCCATCTAAACATGTTTGATGGTTGGTTATAACCGCACTTAGAAGGGTTTGAGTATCATCAACTTGGGAGGTGTAGAGAGTTTCATTAGTATTTTTGAGTGCAACATAATTGGATTTTGATAAGTATTGTGAGGTGAGTTGGGAGAGAAATAAACAATCTTTGAGAGCATTTATTGTCTCTTTGGTAAAAGTAGACTCAAGATAGAAGTTCAATGAGTTCAAAAATTTTTGGGACTGAAACATGGATTTTTGAATTGAGAATCTAGCAAAGTCATGGACTTTGGCATTTTGTTTTGGAAGTAGATTTGTGCAATAAGATGGATATTGGGATGATTTACAAATGGTTTCTGGAGGTACAAGGGTGTCATTTGCGGTAGCTAGAAATGCAAAGAATGGAAGGAGAAAGAAAATTGAGAATGTAGTAGCAATAGAGAAGGCTTTCCAACCCATTGTTATAAAGGACATGCAATATTGCAATATAGAAAGAGAGCTATCTAGATTTCAAATTTTATATATGTAGTGGTTGGTTGGGGTTTGTGTTGGATTTGAGTTCAATTCGTGCAACACATGACTATAGGTGATTCTATTATGGTGAATTTTTTTGGTTGTGTCATCACGTCGACTAGCCAGCAGTTATCACTATATTTGTTAGCTTGATTGATATGATATGTATTATTATATCATGGCTTCCATGTAATGTCAATGTTGGTTGGTGATCAGTTGAATAACCCACCTCATATAGAAAAATGCAACATTTATGAACATTGTTTGCAATATTAGTAAGCATTCTGAATTGAATACATCATTTATGAGAAGAACATTAATAATTATTGCGTTTAAAAGATAAGTCAGAAATTAACTTGAACTTCATCACTAACACAACATCTAATCTTTTGATCAAGCAAAATCTTCGACGAACTACACAACCCCATCCAAAGATCATTTGATTGTGTACCATGCCGGCGAGGGTGTTTTTTTTTTGGGGGGGATTTTAGTAACAAATGTCATAAGAACATTTGTAAAGAAAACTAAAAACCGACATTTCACATTGAAAACAACAATATTTGGCTTTAAAAATTGAAATAATTGAATACATCATTTTTCAATATAAAATTTATATAAATTCTCTAAGGACATTCTTTATCATTAGTATTTTTATTTTCCTTTGAAAAGTCTAGGAGGGTGTGTGTTCCTGGTCCAACACGGACCTTGAATTAAAGGAACAGATAATGGCCAACAAATTTAAAGGAAGGCGTTGTACCCACTACCCAATCTCGTTGCATTGCGCTGCTCCATTGGTAACAGGTCACAACTATGCACGGATCTTGCCCTGTCACATTCACTCTGAAACTCAGTAGTAAAGGCTTGCTATATTAGTAGAAACTTCACTTTTCCTAAATAAAGGACTTGAGTGTTAGAGATTATTCTCCAATTTCAAAATAAATGTAAAAGCATTCACATGTACTTGTGGGATTGGATCCTCTCCTCTCCTTTAAATTACTCTCCTATCTCTCTCTTAATTTTACTCTCTCTCCAATAAAAAAAACCTACACTCACCCAACAAGTACTGTCTTATTCTTATCGTGTAATTCCCCCATTAAGAATGGATTAAGGTTCTTTTCGAAGAGAGACATAAAAAAAAATAGGTAATGAATTTCCTCATATTCAATTTTTTAATTTCTTTTTTATTTTGGTCGAAGTTGTAAGCCATTGAAACTAAACTCACACACAGCTGTGAAATTTTTGGTTCGAAAACAGATCACGACATTTAGCCTCACAATTTCGACATTTGTCAATTGAGCTAGGCTAGACAATTTTTTAATTTCTTTTCCTTAAAAATAATAATTTTTCTCTATGTTTATTTCTCTCCCAAGAGAGTCCTCCGTTTTTTTTTAAAAACGAAAAAGGATCTTAACTCATAGGACTCTATTGTAACTTTTATCTGATGATTCATTTTTAGCCCACCTTATGCAGGATGGATCATCGTTGTTATTAATATATCATTTTGGTTTGTGGAAAAAAAAAATTCATAGAACTCTATTGATCAAATTATAAGCATTAGAAAAAGTTAATAAATATTAAATTTGTTAATAATTAAAATAATTTCTAATTAAATTTACTTTCTAAGGGAAAGAAATGGTTCCTTTATCATGATACTTGTTACATATTAAAAGTAAGTTAGTAAATAAAGAGGAGCATAATTTTTTTAAAGAGAATCTTATGCAAAAGGTTGCCAACTTTAGAAATGGTCCCAGTTTTCTTTAAAGAAAATGCGGTGCTAGCGAAATGCTATGCTACCGACACTTTGACATGGATTAAGCATAATCGCCGTACGGAAGAACAATAACTATATATATATATATATATCTCCTCGTTAATGCATTGGGGCCAATGTATTTGTATCTTACTATCAACACCTAATATTTAGTTCGAATTATTATACATAATAAAGTGATGAACGACAAATATCTTATCTTATTAGGTAACAATTGAATGGAGGTTAGCTAGACCAGAAGAATTAACAATGTAAAAGAAAAATTAATGTTGAAATTTCAAGCCACACGTCCCGCTTATAACACGAAGTCACGAACACAGCAAGATCAACTAATATCACTTAAGTTGATATGTTAATAAGAGGATGAGCAAGCTCTTAAATTTTGATTACTTTTTGGTAGGTATGCATGCCTCCAATTTGCTGAGATAGCTCGGGTCCAGGGAATTTGTTGCGCAAATGGACCCCCTTAGTTACTAGAAATACTTATCACTGCTCCCCTGTTAATTTGAAATTTCCAGAACAACTAGTTAACAATTTTAAGTGACTAGTACTCACAACTATAAGATTAATGACCAGACAAGCGTGAATTCTTTGAAGCTAATTAATAGTTGCAGCTTTCAAGGGAACGTGGTTTGTCATTATCCCACTCGAGTACCACGTTTAATGAGAGGTGTGATATGAACATTTGTTTATAAGTAGATAGTTTTTATAAATCGATTTTGTATAGTTGAATTAAACACGTACATTGAGTAGTTCAGGGGGATCCAAACGAGAAAATAAATCAATCCATAAAATAAAACTAACTATTCTAAAAATCTGTTGTTCAAAAAAATTAACATGAAAAATTAAATCTAAATTTGGTTACTTGGGACTTGGGTTCCCCAACCTCTAAGTTGCTTTGTTAGATATTTTAGTCCTTATCTAGCTCCAGGGTAATAGTTTAAAAGTGTACTTACAGAATATGAATCTGATATTGAAATAGATGAAAAAACTCAATACAATTTTTTAAGACCTCGATTAGAACTCAATCAAAATATATAATTAGTCCGTTAGTTAGAAGAGTATCATACTTTATAATTCTTTTTTATACAATTTTTTAAGTAAATGTTCATACCTTGTAGTCCTTAAAAAAAAAAAAAAAAAAACTATAAGATATGATATTCTTTCAACTAATGGACTAATTATATATTTTGATTGAGTTCTACGAACATTTACTACTTTAATTAATAAGTAGACTTAAAAAAAGAGATAACAATAGTCTATATATAAATTGGAAATACAGCAAAATACCACTTAGTTAATGAGTGAAACGGCTTATAGGAAAGGGCTGCTACTACTAGATTAGTCAGTGTAGATATATAGAACGAAATGATACAAGTATGCTTAACCTTCCATATAGAGAGAGTTCAAATAAACTAATAAAGCATTTAACTTGAATGAAGATAAGTATATATCTTGCTGTCTCTACGTACAGAGAAACTCACAGTCACAACTATATTTTCATTTATGCACTCAACTACCATATTTATATTGCCAATAACCCCCACTCTCAAAAACACTATAATTATTATAATCTAAATCTCATAGATCCAGCACAACTACAATTATTCTCTCCTTTACCATGAGAGGGAAAACAGCATCATTGCTGGCTCTCATGCCAATTCTCTCCACAATTTTAGTTCTACTATTTTCAGTTACCAATTTCTCAAAATTAGCAACAGCAGCAACACTCCAAACAAACCACATTCAAGTAGCCCAATCAGCATGCGAAGGAACACTCTATCAAGACCTTTGTGTCTCAACCTTATCCACTCTCCCAGATCTTACCTCAAAAACAGTCCCGCAAATTATT
The DNA here is from genome assembly GCF_003473485.1 of Medicago truncatula. NCBI lineage: Eukaryota > Viridiplantae > Streptophyta > Magnoliopsida > Fabales > Fabaceae > Medicago > Medicago truncatula. The sequence goes on from NC_053048.1 coordinate 51,502,067, forward strand.
TGCTCTGTCCTCAACAACACCATAAAAGAGGTTAAGCAATCATCTTCCAATTGCACCGGACTCCGAATTCGCGGTCGAAGTGCACAAAGCATACTTGACCAAAGAGCGCTTGAGGATTGTGTCAATTTATTTGACACTACCATTGACGAACTCAAAACAACCATTTCTGATCTCTCTCAAACTCAAACCACAGTAGCTTCTAGCAGTAAGCGTGACTGTCAAACTCTACTTAGTGGTGCAATGACCAATGTGTACACATGTTTGGATGGTTTTGCTTATAGTAAATCGAAATTGAGAAAAAAAATTGAGGCTAAGTTGAATGATATTTCTAGTCACGTTAGTAACTCACTTGCCATGTTGAAAAAAGTTCCTGGAGTGAAAACTAAAGCTTCTGAGTCTGAAACTTTTCCTGAATATGGTAAAGTGAAAGATGGGTTTCCATCATGGGTGTCCCCGAAAGATAGGAAGCTACTACAAGCTGCAGTGAATCAAACCAAGTTTGATCTTGTGGTTGCTAAAGATGGCACAGGCAACTTTGCCACTATAGGTGAAGCAATTGCTGCAGCTCCAAATTCTAGCGCAACTAGGTAAGTACGCACATACCTATAAATTATGAATATAGATCATATACGACAATAATATGGTGTTGCATGGTCGTGGACCATTCAATGTAGAAAGATAAAATTTATCTCTCTAATTTTAATGGTTATTACCGCTGCAACACCATATTGTGAGACATGATCTATACTCATAATTTATGTCAAATGCACATGCAATAATATATTGATAGAGATTAATTCTTTAAACAAATCCTTGACATTTTGTTATATTCATTTCCACAATTGAACATGGTCCTTGGAGATTGGAGACATGTTAGTTTACTAAAAAAACTTTTTTCTTCATGGCTTTATTCATCAAAATTATTTATGTTACGTTTTTGTTTTCTTCCTATTATGTGACCTTAAATAGTGTGTTACAGATTTGTGATACACATAAAAGCTGGGGCTTACTTTGAAAACGTGGAAGTGATAAAGAAGAAAACCAATTTGATGTTGGTTGGAGATGGGATTGGACAGACTGTTGTGAAGGCCAGTAGAAATGTTGTAGATGGGTGGACCACTTTCCAATCATCTACTTTTGGTAAGTTTAATTAAATTTCAACCTTTTTCTACTAATTTTCCTCGTATTAATTGTAGACTGCATTTAGATCAAGGAAATAAATAAAAGAGGAATGTTATTTGAAGAACCAATTTGATGATAACTTATTTGACAACCATAATTTATAAAGAAAAATTAGTATTGGCATTGAAACCATAGCAATAGAGAAATAAAGTGAAAAATAATGTGAGTATGAGAGAGAAAGTTGTCATAAAAGTTGTCATCAAATGGATATTCAAATATCATTTCTCTAAATAAAAATATGAGTTTTGTTAATGAGTATCTTCAGAACACTCTTTTTAAGAATTTCAAATGAAGATATTATTTTATAAAAAATTTAAATATTTCGATTTTTAATTCATTGATTACACATATTTTTATAACAAGTTATTATTTACAGGTCATAAAGAGTACACCAGATCACTAATTAACTTTTCCCTAAAAATATCCCTAAGAAAAAGATAAAAGAATTGAATGGAAAATGGAATATAAGTACAAAGGGATATATTTCGTAAGAAAACAAAAGAGTATAAGGGATAACAAATCCTACTTGAATACAAACTCCAAATACAAATTATTTTGTCCCACATATATGCAGGTAAAAAAATTAAATGATGTGAATAAATTAAATAGAAAATGAAAATTATTTCGTTAGTTTCAACAACAATAATACTCTTTTTTTTTTTTTTACAAAAGCAGCAATACTATTTTTATTATCATGTATGTTATTATTGTTGGATTAATTTGCATGTATTCACGATGCATTAACGATGTAAATATTTTTGACTTAAATGCTCTTTTGGTCCCTTAAGTATTTAATTGGTATCATTTTGGTCCCTTAATTAAAAAAAAATTTTGTTTGAGTACTTTAAGTTTTTATTAGTCTCGTTTTGGTCCCTTCTGTTAGGTTTCCGTTAGAGTTTAAAAAAAAATTATCTCCTGAACACGTGTGACCTTGCCATTGGTTCTGGGTATTTTTAAAAAATAAAATATGTTTTTTAAAAAATATTATTTTTTTGTAAAAAAAAAACTCATAGCCAATGACAAGGTGACACGTGTCTAGGAGTTAATCTTTTTTTTTAACCCTAACGGAAACCTAACAGAAGGGACCAAAACGAGACTAAAAAATAACTTAAATACTCAAACAATCATTTTTTTAGTTAAGGGACCAAAGCGATACCAGTTAAATACTTAAGGGACCAAAAGAACATCTAAGCCAATATTTTTACATGTGCATCTAATCAAATCAAATAACTAATAAATATTTTAAAATTCAACCTAAACAATGTACATTATAATGTGATTTGCTTAGATGCATGTGAGAAAATAACAGTGAAACCAAACAATTGAGCTCAAATAGCTAATAAATTTCATCAAATTATAAATTGTTCAAAATAATCTGAGTTTGATTTATGAGTAAAATAATTATTGATCAGACTTTAATTACCTCTTAGTCGGACTCTAAATACCAAAGATCCTTTCCTCTAAAACTGAGAGTTAACATAAAAAATTATAGAGCAATTGAATACAACTTAAATTCTTCTTGTTATTAGATGTTCATTATCAAGGTAAAATGATTCTAATTGGGAAAATTATGGTTAATGCAACATAGAGATTCCTATATTTAGTTGGGGAAATGAACTTAATTGATAAAAGTCATTTTAAATTATTAGAACAATAATTAGTTATAGAAAAAGACAGACATGCACCCATGCAGAGCTGCGTTAGAACATGCAAATTTTGTATAGGAGAAAGGGACCTGCACTTTGTGACAGAGTAATATTTGAACATCAATTTGTTTGACAATTAAATGGACAACCATATTTTTACAAAGAAAATTATGTATTGGCACAAATATCAAAATAATAGCAAGAGAAAATAATAATATAATGTGAGTATGAGAGAGAAAGTTGTCACAAAAATTGTTAGAAAATAGTTATACAAATATCATTTCTTAAATCTAAATTATAGACCAGTGTCGGTACAAACGCCAAGAACTATTTATTTAACTTATTTTTCATTTAAGATTATTTAAACTATTTCATCCATGCATTTAGGTATAACTGTATTTATTTATTTATTTAAGTCAGAAAATATGAGTTTTTCTCTCTCAATACATTCGTACTAATTAGAACTAATACCGAATGTTGGTTCTCGATTCCTATTTTATCGACACTTCAATATTTTCAGTTCCTTTGCCTAATTTTCTTCTAATGTCTTTTTATTACATTTATCTTTTATCATATATTATTTTTATCTCCTCATTTTTTATTATATTAATGTACTGTACTAAAAAAATGTAGGCTGTTATTACACTTCAGAGATGTGACGTGTGAGAAATATTTTAAAAAAATTTAAGATCTATTGGTGGTGGTCCATCTTAATTGGCTATGATTGAACACCGAAAGATGATACATAAATCCAAATCTCAATTTGCAGGTGTACCCAGTTTTCCCTCCCCTTGTTAAGTTATCAAATCAGATCCAATTAAGCAAGAAAGTATATATATTTTACATGGACCACCAGCCAACTAAAGAAAAGGACATTGAAAAAACGACAAAAATATCGAGCATTATTAAATAAGTTTACTCATTGCCAAAAACAATAATTTTAGCTAAATTAAATATCATTAAAGTATGGGATTTCAGTCAAGCTAATCAAAGTAAAAAATGGCATAAAATGACTTCTTTCTCTTCAAAGTGTGTTAGTTATGAGTGAAACGTAAGAGAAAGAGACACCAATACTATAAAATGAAACAAGTAATTTAATAAATTAATTTTCTTTTATGTTACTTTTTTTTTTTAGCTGTTTTTAATAATATATTTTGCTTAATTGCTTCAATTGTTCTTCAAATTTTTACACAATTGAATATTGGTGGTTTTCAGCTGTTGTGGGAGACAAATTCATAGCCAAAGGTATAACCTTTGAGAACTCAGCCGGACCTAGCAAACATCAAGCGGTAGCGGTGAGAAATGGTGCCGACTTCTCAGCCTTCTATCAATGTAGCTTTGTGGCTTACCAGGACACTCTCTATGTCCACTCCCTCCGTCAATTCTACCGCGAATGTGATGTTTATGGAACTGTAGACTTCATCTTTGGCAACGCAGCTGTGGTATTCCAAAACTGCAACCTATATGCACGTAAACCCGATCCAAAGCAAAAGAATTTGTTCACTGCACAAGGCAGAGAAGATCCTAACCAAAATACCGGAATTTCAATATTGAATTGTAAAATTGCAGCTGCTGCGGATTTGATTCCAGTCCAATCAACGTTCAAGAGTTACCTTGGTCGTCCTTGGAAAAAATATTCAAGAACTGTTTATCTGAATTCTTTTATAGATAATTTGATTGATCCAGCAGGATGGTTAGAGTGGAATGGAACGTTTGCTTTGGATACATTGTTCTATGGTGAATATAAGAATAGAGGTCCTGGTTCGAATACAAGTGCTAGAGTTACGTGGCCAGGTTATAAAGTCATTACAAACGCTACTGAGGCAAGTCAGTTCACTGTTAGACAGTTTATACAAGGAAATGAATGGTTGAACTCTACTGGAGTTCCATTTTTCCTTGATTTGAGTTGAAAGGTGTAATGGTATCTCTCCCTTCTTTCATAAAGAGTTTAACGGAGACATATTGTCAATGTAAATGAGAGAGTTCAGAATATTGCCACGTAAGTCTGCTTTATAACCAGAATTTTAAAAATAACGGCAAAATGTTGGATTCTCATTGGAAGTCGGTGTAAAACTATTTTACACTGAAGATGAATGTCCCCAATTCTCATTTATTTTATGTATTGTTGAAATGGATCGGAAAGTGTAATTTTTCTTTGCAACTTCAAAAAGCAATAAATAATCTTCAGTCTTCTTTATATGGAGGATTTGATAGGCTTGGCAACGATTGTAGGAATAGATTAATTGTATTTTTGCATATGATAAATTATATTTATAGGCAATACAATAGCAGTGCTCTTCTAGAATAAAATAAGCATGTTATAGACAAGTCAGCAGTGGGGAAGCTAGCAAAAAGTTTACGAGGGGGGAAATAACCTTCATTGCAGCAAACAACGCCCCCTGTTGCTCGTCCCAACTTCCTCCATTTGTTAATTGACATTAATTAAGGCACACGATTTGACTAAATCCCGAATCAGAAAATGGTTAAGTTACAGAACTTGATAAGCACACTCCTATTACATCAATTTGTATGGAATTGCTGCATCACTTGTCTAAACTCTAAACAGATCAATGCAGTACTACTGCAACATCTTGAGCCAACCTACATGATAAAAGATTTTGTGCCAAGAACCTTTTATCACCCAAATTACAGCACCTTCAACCTCCTTGATCAAATCTGTCTCGCCATTGAGGTTTAAAGCGGTTTCATTGTTTGCAACACCTTGGACCGACTGTGCATGTAAGAAGCAAGAAGTCAAAATCAAATGAATCATATAGAGAATCATGCTGCCTACACAGCGTCTTTCATTTGATTTTTCAAATGTTCCATAAGCTCTATTTTAAGTTTCATAAGTAAAGTTCAAGTGGAGCAACTTGAACTCAGGTTGAGTACCAGTACAGTGGTGCAAATTGTGAATGACAATAACAAAGTCATTAGGATAATATGATAAACAAATCATGTGATCAACAATAAAGAATAGAATATTGTGTTAGTTTGTGCAAGTGTTTCAACCAGCACTTTTTTTTCCCATAACACATAAATTTGAGATAATCTTTTAAATGACTGAGATTTTTAAATAAATTTTACGTACAAATTTAAATTAATTTATGCACAATAAATATTTCAAAAGTCACATCCATTAACTTCTCCATGAATACCAATAAATTTATCAGAACTTTTCTTATTAGTTGGAAAAAACTAGTAATTATCTCAGTTGCTAGATACTAATTCAAAATGATCCTATATTTCAAATGCACGCCAGCTTTTTTTACATGTTGGCAGCAAATGCTTATAAGTTAGAAGTTAACTCAAATTGGCACAAAAAACGATTAAAGAAGCAATGCACACGCACGCACAAACATATATTCATAGAGTATCAACAAGCAGTATAATCCTTGCTATAGAGCATCCACTTAAGTTGAGACTAGACACAATATATATGTACAATTTATTTCCTTACCGAAGAGACTTGTAGTTATTCATTAACATGTAGTTATGACCTAAGAGACCTCGGAAATCAGAAACCTTGGGAATCAGAAACAGAGAAGGGAACAAGAAACAAACCGATTATAAATATCTCTCTTAAAGAGGTCGCCTTGAGCGATCGATGAAGTCAACTTCTGCCAATGGTGAATTTTGAAGCAAGAAGTCCACTATTCTATCAGGTACAGGTGAAGATGGTCTCAATCCTTCTTTAAGTGCTTTTCGTATCCTTGCAGCTTCTCTCTGTGACTTGGCTTTCTGTAACTTTGCATCCTTCAGGGTTATGCAAAATTTATAAAATTTCTTCCATTTTCACTTTCAGCGACTCCAAGTTAAGCAAGGAAGGTTGATTAATCTTCAAGAGATCAGGAATTAAGAAGAGAACCTAAGCAAAGATGGATGCAAGTGAATTATAGTCTAAAGTAAATCAATTAATTTTTAATAAAATTTACAAATAAATAAAAAGAAATTTTAACCTAAGGGAAGGTGTTCAAATCTCCTCAGAGATACTTATAAAATAGCCATTAGTTCCACTTTAATTAATAAAAATCCCCCCCTTCCCAAACTTATTTTTAAAAAATTATAGAGCAACTCAAAAAGAAAGTTAAAAATAGCGTGAAACATGCCAAGTTAAAGTACCTGAAGAGTAGTTGTAGAGACCGTCAATGATTTTATGTTAGCAAGCTCTAGTAGCCAGCTGAATGAAAATAAGGAGAGTCTTCGCTAAATGGAACTACATGTGCATAAATATCTACATGTTTAAGAGAAGAAGCATTGCTTCCAGAAAGATTCTGATAATGACTACCAGTAAAAACAAACTTACAAAGACTTGGAGTACTTAGATCAATGTTGTAAAGGTTGTATATGTTTTTATCCATGGTTAAATTGACAAGTGTTTCATTTGATATGGAGAGAGTTTGTGCACCCTTCACGGTACAATCGTGAAGGACCAAACTATTCAATCTGTTAAAGGTTGAAAATGGCTCGGCACGGTCATTATCCTCAGCAGAAAATGCAAAATGCCATAGTTGCAAATTGGTTAATGCAGGAAAATTGAGAGATTTCGGAAACATTGTTTCATGACCTACACCAGAGTAAATACCAAGCTTAAAATATGTCAAAGTCTGAGATGAAAATATGCTAGGCGGAATTTGTGCATTGTCAGCATGGACACTAAGTCCTGACCGCTGGACTATGTGTGAAATAGCACAATTCACAATCCTTTTGAGTAGGTGAAACTCCAAGCAACCATTATGGCTGAAATTGAGAGTGTGTAGTGAGATAGAGGAATCGTGAAGAGATAAAACCTTAGACACGAATTTATTGAATATCTTGAAAGTGTGAAAATCTGAAGAATGCTATAAGTGCAGGAAGACGTTTCCAAAGATCCTTCCATCTGGGGGACAAAATGCAAGTCTGAACAGCGTTTTTGGCATTCAAAAAAGACAGTATGTGAAGGATAATGCAGTCAGGTAAGTCGCCAAGTCGGTCTTTACTTACACTCTCAGTGAGTTTTAATTTCTTCTTTGTCGGTCGAATTATTATCTCACTTGACATTCTGATAAGTACCTAATCATGGAACAAAAACATAACAGAATTATATTTTTGCATTAAAAGTTATTGAGCAAATCTACGGCGAGTTATTGTGACTAAGTTACAAACTAATTGGATTAGTCCGATAGGAAACATGTCATGGAGGCTTGTGTCTTTATTTGCATAATGTATGGGCTTTTGTGATGGGTTATTGAACCTTTTAGTGAATTAACCAGTGAACCGTATGTCTTGGCCATTCTTATGTTTATTTTTCTCCGACAGCTTTTCTGTGCTCAAGCACCGATCATGTGTTCACAGACAATGTAAAGTTGAGTTTATATGTTCTATCTGTTTTTGAGTTGTGGGCAACAACTTGTCTTACTCTCACCAACCGCAAGAGAACTGGATAGAATAGAACTACTCTGAAGCGTAAATATAAACATCTTTTGTGCATCTGTCACTCCTTCTGAAATTTGTTATATGTCATTAGCGTAAGTGATAGATTATTGTTCAGGAAATAACTAGATCTAAGCTGCAAGGAAGATAAACAACAGAGACAATTAAAAAGCTGCATTCAATATTCTTCTTATTCCAATCATTGGCATACAGTGACCTATATATAGCTAGGTTAAGCTGTTGCCTCATAATGGGCTTGGACCTTACAAACAAATGCTAGAAGATAGAGATAATAAGTCAAGTAATAATTTGATAGCTGCGCCCCCCTTAATATCAGTAAAAACTTTTCAACCATCCTGGTGTTTTGCTCTCTCTCTTAGATGTTTTCCTCTTGTGAATTTGGTTGCTATCATTACCATCCGCTCCAAAAGGAATCTTGTCCTCAAGGTTCAGCTCGCCAGGTGGTAGAGAGTGATTGGAGCGTGAGCTTTGAGAAGATTGAGGGTCGTGTGTTGCACGCGGGAGTGGAGAAGTGTGGACTGGTGGGGAAGTGTGATCCAGCTGTTTCCCAATATCTTGAATGGACGGTCCAGATAGAGATTTGGGAAAAAAATTAGTGGGATCCAATGGTAGTGAGCTGTGTGAAGTGGAAGGACATTGGAAAGTAATGGTAGAAGGTGAAGTGGATAGGTCTTTGGTCACAAGTACATTGTTAGCTTCTAGAGGTCTGGAATGGTCCTGTGTGTTCTCTCCTTGACCAAAAATTTCAGCCGGTTCAGAAATCATATTTCCTGTGTTGGGTTGATCTGGATTAGGTAGAGGTGTGAAATGTTTGATGGGGTCATCACCATGATACGGCCTTAGCAAGGAAACATGGACGACTAGGTGGATACGAGAGGAAGAAGGCAGATCCAGTTCATAGGCAACTTGACCAATTTTTCTGAGCACCTTGAACGGTCCAAAGTAACGTTTGGAGAGCTTTTGGGATGAGCGGCGGACAACCGTTTGTTGGCGGTACGGTTGGAGCTTCAAAAGGACCAGATCTCCCACAGAAAAGGTAAAATCTCGTCTCTTTTTAATAGCCTGTTCCTCCATCTGTTTCCTAGATTTGGTCAGGTTATTTTTAAGAAGCTGTAAAATTTCTTGCCGATTCTGTAGGGAAAGGTCTAGAGAGGGGACTGATGCAGACCCTGGAATATAGTCTGGCAGTGATGGAGGGTTTCTACCATAAAGAGCTTTGAATGGTGACATTTGGATGGCAGAGTGCACAGTTGTGTTGTGCCAAAATTCGGCGAGGTGAAGGAATTTGTACCAGCGACGAGGGTGGTCACTGACAAAACATCGGAGATAGGCTTCAAGGGTGCGATTGACAACCTCAGTCTGGCCGTCGGTCTCTGGGTGGTAGGCAGTGCTGTATTTCAGGGTTGTTCCTTGGACTCGAAAAAGTTCTTTCCAGAACATACTCAGAAACAAAGGGTCTCTATCGGAGACTATGGAAGAAGGAATGCCATGAAGGCGGCAAATTTCAACTGAAAAACGTGTGGCTAGGTCTTCTGCTGTAAATTTAGGGGGAAGGGCGATGAAGTGGACAAATTTTGTGAGGCGGTCACAAATGACCCAAATGACGGTGTGTCCAAAGGAACTTGGGAGGTGGGTGATAAAATCCATGGTAAGTTCATCCCAAACCTTTGAGGGTATGGCTAAAGGTTGCAGAAGGCCTAGTTTCTTTTGAGTTTGGTATTTATTATGTTGGCAGACTGTGCAGTGTTTGACATAATTTTTGACATTTGAATGCAGGCCTGGCCAGTAGAAGGACGCAGCAATGCGTGCGATGGTGGGTTGAGTGCCAGAGTGACCTGAGGCAGGAGTGTCGTGGTATTCTTTGAGCAAAGCTTGTCTCAGATCTTGGTGGGCTGATATGAACAATCTATCCTTGTAGTATAATAACCCCTTCGAAAATTTGTAATGTTGTGCTTCATTGTTTTCTTCTAAGTGTTGTTTGGCCAGTTCTGTTCCTTCAGTGACTAAAGCATAGAATTGTTGAAGTTGAGAAATGAGTGTTGGTACCGGCGAGGACGAAGTCAGCAGAAGCAGAGTCTCAGCTTTTCTGCTTAAAGCGTCAGCCACTTGGTTAGTCTTCCCTGGTTTGTAATATATTTCAAAGTTGAACCCTTGTAACTTGGCTGCCCATTTTTGTTGCTCGGGTGTTTGAATTTTCTGGAGCATGAGGTCTTTAAGGCTTTTTTGATCTGTAAAGATGTGAAATTTCTGACCGATCAGATATTGACGCCATTTTTTTACCGCTTCAGTTATGGCGAACATTTCACGGACGTACACGGACGCGGCTTGCATACGTGGGTTCAATCTTCGGCTGAAAAAGGAGAGTGGGTGACCATCTTGAGAGAGAACAGCTCCCACAGCAACTGCAGATGCATCAGTTTCAATTACAAAATTTTTAGAGAAGTCCGGAAGATGTAATACCGGCATAGAAGTCATATGTTGTTTTAATTGTAAAAATGCTGCACTGGCAGTTGTATTCCATGCAAATTTTGAACCTCTAAGGAGATCCGTGAGTGGTGCGGCAATGGAGGCATAATGTTTGACAAACCGTCTATAAAATCCTGTAAGCCCCAAAAATCCGCGTAGCTCAGTGAGGGAACGTGGTTCTGGCCAGTCTAGTATAGCAGATGTCTTCTCGGGGTCAGGTGCAACGCCATTGACCGAGATAATATGACCAAGGTAGTTAACGGTATTAACCGCGAAAACACATTTAGAAAGCTTTGCCACAAACTGGTGCGCTGATAACAGATCTAAAATCAAGCTTAAATGCAACAGATGGGCAGATAAACATTTGCTATAAATTAATATATCATCAAAGAAAACCAGCACAAACCGTCGCAAATAAGGGCGCAAAAAATCATTCATAGCAGACTGAAAAGTAGATGGTGCATTTGATAAGCCAAAAGGCATAACCAAAAATTCATAGTGTCCATCAAAAGTACGGAATGCAGTTTTGTGTGTATCTTCCGGTGCAACTCGGATTTTGTGATAACCTGAACGCAAATCTATCTTGGAAAAAATAGAGGCAGCCCCTAGTTCGTCTAATAATTCATCAATGGTAGGAATGGGAAAACGGTCTTTAATGGTTACCGCATTGAGGGCACGGTAATCGACACAAAATCTCCATGTGCCATCTTTTTTTCGAACTAGAAGTACGGGGGAGGAAAAAGGGCTAGTGCTTGGGATGATGGTACCATCTTTTAGCATGTCACGAATGAGTGTGGTCATAGCATCTTTTTGGGAGTGTGGATATCGGTAAGGTTTAACGTTAACCGGAGGTGTGTTAGGAATGAGAGGGATGTGGTGATCATGTTGGCGTGGTGGAGGTAGGCCTTGTGGGGGTTTAAAAACAGTGGGGTATTTTGATAGGAGGGCTGTAATCTCAGCGGAGCCAGAGGGGTTTTGTGTGTCTGTTGGGGTTGTAGAGTTTTGTGCTGTGGTGGGAGGATCAATGGTTTGAAATGTGAGAAGGTGTAGTGAAGCAATGGAACCGGTGTGAACATCATGGCAGAGTTGGTGGTAGGAAGCGGGAGTTGGGTTTTGTCTTAGTTCACCTTGTAAAGTTATGGTGGTGTTGTTATGGGTGAAACTGATGTATGGGATTGAAAAATCAGCAGTAATGAGGCCGAGGGTACGCAACCATGACATGCCTAAAACGACATCCGCACCTTCAATTGGGAATAAATAGAATGGAATTTGAAACTCTTGGTTTTGAAGTGTGATTGGGACATTAGGAGAGAAGCCTTGACAAGCTAAATGAGAGTCGTTTCCAACCATTACTGACAAGTTTGGGACCGGTTGTGTGGGAAGGTTGAGGTGTGAAGCAATGCGTGGTTGAAGGATATTGTGTGTACTACCGGTGTCTAGGAGGACAGTCACACTTATGTGCCCAATATGACTTTTGAATTTAAGGGTTTGGGGTGAGAACTGGCCTGTTATGGCATGGGTCGAGAGATGGAAATAGGTGTCAGCGGAATCAGGTTCAACAGGTTCTGGTGGTGGGTCGGTGTTATCAACTTCCACTGCCGGTTCTAACTCGTCATCAACGAACAATAACAGAAAACGTCCAGTAGCACACTTGTGACCGACTACAAACTTCTCGTCACAATTGTAACAAAGACCAAGTGCTCGACGCTCTTGTAATTGGGATTGGTTAAGCTTTCTAATTGGTAGTTTGGAAGGGGTAGGTGTGGTCTGTTTAGGATTGGGAGCAGCAGGCAGTGGTTGATTAGGCTGAGATGTGGTATTTGTTGGTGAGGGTCGTGGGGAAGAGGGTGTAGTGGGGGTTTGGAAGGGTTTTGGATATCGAGGTTTTGAATCCTTGATTTTGGATTCGATAAGTTTTGCTAGGCCAATAGCTTGGTGAATGGTTTGTGGTCGCTGAATAGCGAGTTCGTTGCGAATCTCTGGTATCAATCCGGAAAGAAAGCAGTTGAGGATTGCCTCGGGAGGGAGACCAGTGACACGGTTGCCCAGCTTTTCGAAGTGAGCTTGGTATTCCGAAACAGAGCCATGTTGTCGGAGTTTAAACAATTCTGCCTGGTGATTGGCGTAGGTGGAGGGACCGAAACGAAGTTCAAGGGATTTTGTGAAGGAAATCCAATCGAAAAGTTGGTGGTTTTGGTACATCCACTTGAACCAACTAAGAGCTTCACCCTTCATGTAAAATGAGGACATAGACATACGGTGCTCAAACGGAATTTGGTAAAAAGTGAAGAATTGTTCTGCTTGGAAAAGCCATTCCAATGGGTCAGTGCCGTCAAAAGTAGAGAGTTCAAGCTTAGGGTTACGGATAGGGGTTGAGTGTGATGACTGTGAGTGTTGAGGGGTCGAGTTGTACGGAAAAGGGGGAAATGAGGAAAACGACGCCGGTTGAGAGGTTGTGTTATAACTGTGGGTAGGCTGGAATGAGGTGGGTTGTGAGAGCGGCGGTGGAGGGATATAGGAATCGGAACTCAAATAGTAAGGTGGTGGGGGTATAGTTGTCATCCTGGTGGATTGGGTGAGTAAAGGTCGTGAAGTAGATGTGAAAGGAGAGGGAAACCCGGTGAAGGAGGTGGTAGCAGGTTGGAGTTGGGAAGAAAGTGGTGTGGTGATTATAGGCCGTGAGTGTAGTGGGGTGAGTATGGTTGATGTGGGTTGGGTCTGTAGAGGAGATGAGGAAGATCTGAACTGTGAATTTGTAGAGATAGTCGGTTGGGATTGTGATGTTTGTTGAGTGGATAGGGCGACGGGTTTAAGGAGATCAGTGAGGTAGGTTTTCAATGATTCATGGCGGCCGGCGTGGATTTGGTCTTGGTTGTCAATTTTGGTTTGCATCAATCGTAGCTGAGATTCAAGGTGTTGGGTGGAGTGCTGGAAACGTTCATCCAGTTGTTGGTTGGAGATTTGGAACCGTTCATCGATATGTTGATGGGTGGCTCGGATGGCGTCGTCAATGTGGAGATTTGTGGCTTGAATCGCATCATCAAAGTCTTTGGGCGGTGGATTGGTGATTTTGGGAGGCATTGGGATTCAAGTAATGAAAGCACCAATGATAGATTATTGTTCAGGAAATAACTAGATCTAAGCTGCAAGGAAGATAAACAACAGAGACAATTAAAAAGCTGCATTCAATATTCTTCTTATTCCAATCATTGGCATACAGTGACCTATATATAGCTAGGTTAAGTTGTTGCCTCATAATGGGCTTGGACCTTACAAACAAATGCTAGAAGATAGAGATAATAAGTCAAGTAATAATTTGATAGCTGCGCCCCCCTTAATATCAGTAAAAACTTTTCAACCATCCTGGTGTTTTGCTCTCTCTCTTAGATGTTCTCCTCTTGTGAATTTGGTTGCTATCAGTAAGCATAATTTCAGTCATCAAAAAAATCACCTAAACAACTTGCTATACAAGTACAAATTAAGTAGACCACTTCAATTCTGAATGGAATAGTTTTTATACTTACCTTACGATCGAACTCCAAATTATCAGAGCGAGAATCAAAGGGTTAACACCAAAATAAAATAAAACATAAAGAAATTAAATAGACAATAATAAGTTGGTAGTTTCTGGTTTAACATATGTAGATGTAGATATATTTATAAACAAAGAGTCGTTAAATTTATTACTTCTTACATTATTGTCGCATGAATTCCAACTATGGTAAAGTCTTGTACTAATGTTATGCTACTTTCTCATAGATATACTGATGAAGCATTGATGTGATGTTGGATGAAAAATTGGAAGATTAAATATCAAGTAATTATACTTTGATCTAATATTGTGTGAATTGAAAAAATAGAGTGTGGGAATCCCATATAAAATAGAACACACATATTAGTAGTGTTTAAATTGTCGTTTTTTTTTTTTTTTGTCAGGGTAAATTGTGGTATTTAATTTTAAATATTTGATAATGATAAAAATAAGACTGGTGCTAGTCACACCTAAAAAAAAAACAAGTTACACCCAAATTTATTTAAAATTTTACAATAATACCAAAATTGCCCTCTTCATGTAAATTTTTTAAAAACCCATCTTTTATGATCATTCTGAACCCTTACCCCCTTTCATCCACAAATCACCATAGATGTGCAACCAATATCTAAATCAACATCTTTGTTATTGATCTGTACTATATTCATAAAGGTTAGTGAGTTTCATGAATTTTATTTTGGCTAAAATATGGTTTTAGTCCCTGCAAATATGCCTCGTTTTGGTTTTAGTCCCTGGTAAAAAAAATTTGTTTTTGGTCCCTGCAAAAATTTTTGTTTTTGAAAATAGTCTCTGACCCCACTTTTGTTATGATTTGCATACGTGGCACATTATAAGTGAACCAATTTTGTAGTTTTTGGTCCCTGCAAAATATTTTGTTTTTAAAAAAGGTCCCTGCAAAATTTTTTGTTTTTGAAAATAGTCCCTAGGGACTATTTTCAAAAACAATTTTTTTTTTACCAGGGACTAAAACCAAAACGAGGCATATTTGCAGGGACTAAAACCATATTTTAGCCTTTTATTTTCGATGAGTTTCTATTTGTTTATTGTTTGTTTTGGTATGAGATATGCCTGTCAATTTGATTTTAAGTGAGAGGTTAGTGTAAATTAAGTTTACGTGTATGTATATAAAAGGGGTTAGTGTAGTTTACATATGTAGGTTAATGTAAATTCAAGTTTACGTATGTAGGTTAATGTAAATTCAAGTTTACGTATGTTCAATTTAGGTTAGTGTAAATTCAGTTTACTTACATTCAATCTAGGTTAATGTAAATTAAGTTTACTTATGTTCAATTTAGGTTAATGTAAATTTAGTTTACGTATGTATATAAGAGGTTAGTGTAAATTAAGTTTACTTATGTTCAATCTAGGTTAATGTAAATTCAGTTTACTTATGTTCAATTTAGGTTAATGTAAATTAAGTTTACTTATGTTCAATTTACGTTAATGTAAATTTAGTTGATTTGAAATTTTTATTTTAGTTAAAGGGTATATTAGTCATTCTGAGGTGTAACTTGTTGTTTTTGGGGTGTGACTAGCACCAGTCTAAAAATAATAGTAATTATTATTTTATTTGAGAATATCACTTTCCATAAATTTAGCTTACGGTGGTTGTGATAAGAATAATAATTTAATTATTTGTTTTTTTTTATCCTATCCACAAGTGTTGTTAAACTGATTGATGGATAAATTCCATTTTAATCTTATCCATTAGAGTAACTGCTGTCGCAATTTTTGCTAAAACAGTTAAAAAATTTCTATATAAATAGAGGATTCCACTTAGTTCAAAAACACACTGAAATTCACGGTTGATGTTTCCTGTGTTTTTTCCTCTCTTCTCTCTCCTTCGACTTGTGTTGACAAGTCCTTCTCCTTTTTCTACTTCTTTATGTCCCTTCAGAATTAAGAGTGTTCTTAAGACCATATTATTCCTTGTCGGTATATTGATCCTTCGAAATCAATAATGGTCTTAAGAGCATAGTCCCTTCGATAATTCATTCTCTTCGGAATAAATAATGTTTTAAGATCATAGTCCCTTTTCGATATACTCCCTCCGTCCCTAAATATATGAGACTTTTGCCAAAATTGCGGAGATTAAGAAAGTGGGTTGTAGTATTAAATTGGTATACAATTACTATTGTTTTACAATTTTATCCTTAAGAGAGAGAGTTAATTTATGTTTTCAATATAATATTTATTGTTGATTGAAGAAAAAGATGCAAAATAAGTAAGGGTATGTTGGTAAAGAAATAATTAATGTACTTGGAAATATCAAAGGGGTCTTATAAAAAGGGACAAATTATTTTTTCAAAATGGTCTTATAATTAGGGACGGAGGGAGTAATAAGAATGATCTTAAACATATACATTCTTCTTCAATTCATGGAAAAGTTAGATGTTAGAATGGTCGTAGCACCATATTTGAGTGGTTGAAATACCATATTGATATTTGGAGAAGTTAAAAATTAGAATGGTGGTAACACCATATTTGAGTGGTCTCAACAACATAACAGAATGGTAACAATGTCATATTAAAGTGGTTTCAGTATTAAAAGTGTGGTCTTAGTACCATATTGAAGGTGTAATTCTCGAACGGTTTTCTACAGTGCAGAAGTTAACCGCACAGTTGCAGCTGAGCTTGTTTTATCCTGGAGGCGGCGTGGTTGATAGTCTGTCTTGCACAATTTTGGACAGTGCCACAAAACGTCTTAAAGAGAGCAATCTGGTCGTGACTCAACCTAGTAACAACTTCGGTAGATAATAGAATTTGGAAATACAAAAACAACATATACAGGTAATGTTAACTTGTGTTCTTATGACACATGTTAATGATTACACATATAGCAAAAATTGATTGAGAAAAAATCATTTTAAAATTTTGAGAAATAAATTGACACAATTGAAGGATCAAAATGTGTGTTTATCTCTTTTGAAATCTAAAGGTTTGTGCAATGCTACACCTTGTGGATCTACACATTGAAAATTGAACACAGACAAAGTGATGAGACATACATTGATTTCATCCAATAAAAAAGTGAGTGCTAGAGAGAGTGTTGAAAAGTAAGTGTTGTTAGCTTTACTCATGGATCCATTTACGATAAGAGAAATGATATTCGTACAACCATTTTGTGACAACTTTTGTACAACTTTCTCTTTCATACTCACATGATGTTCTTATTCTCTCTCTTCCTTTTTTTCTCCCCATTGTTTTTGACCAATAAGAAAAGAGAAAAACAAAGTTGTCACTAAAGTTGTCATAAAATGGATGTACAAATATCATTGCTCTTACGATAAATAGCACCCAATTCAAAATAGGTAAAACTTTCAAACTATCAATGTAAGTAATAGTCAAATACATCTTGTCATCCAATAAGTAAATTAATTGTATCAGGTTATTAATTTTTAAGTTTTTTTGTTTTAGATAGATGCTTTAAGTCTCATTGCATGCGCAACGTTGGCCTTTTTTACAGTCATGTAATTTTTGTTTTTTAATGGAGTTGTAGCTTTTGTACAACTTTCTCTTTCATACTCACATGATGTTCTTATTCTCTCTCTTCCTTTTTTTCTCCCCATTGTTTTTGACCAATAAGAAAAGAGAAAAACAAAGTTGTCACTAAAGTTGTCATAAAATGGATGTACAAATATCATTGCTCTTACGATAAATAGCACCCAATTCAAAATAGGTAAAACTTTCAAACTATCAATGTAAGTAATAGTCAAATACATCTTGTCATCCAATAAGTAAATTAATTGTATCAGGTTATTAATTTTTAAGTTTTTTTGTTTTAGATAGATGCTTTAAGTCTCATTGCATGCGCAACGTTGGCCTTTTTTACAGTCATGTAATTTTTGTTTTTTAATGGAGTTAAAGAGAAACTCAAAAAATGGCAACGGAGTGCGCATGTAATATGACTTAAATTGCCTATATGAAGAAAATAAACTTAAAGGATTAATAAAATTAAACAGAACGAAAGATTTATTTTGCGCAAGTGATAAGTAAACAACACTATTATGAATGGGAGTAATAAGTAATTCCTAAAAACTGAGATTATGTACGTATACTTTGTTTGTGGATGTAGGTTTTCCAGTTTGCTTATAAATATAGGGGATCCTACAGCAATAGCTTGAAGCCTGTTGTATCAGGTAAAGTTCTGATATTCCTATGTGCACATTTGCTATTTTATTTTGTAGGAAAATACTCAAAAACACTATATTGATTGCTTTGAAAATATGTCGGGATGAGTTGTTGTGGGGTGCTGCTTGGCTTCACAAGGCCACTAAGAACCTAATGTACTTAAACTACATTAAGGTTAATGGACAGATACATGGGGCTGATGTGACTGATAATACCTTTGGATGGGATAACAAACATGCTGGAGCAAGGATACTCCTTTCTAAGGTCCAAAATTTCCATTTTCCATTATCTTAATTGCACATTAAAAACACTTTCATTTCATACTCACAATGGTGCTTTTGATTTTAGGAATTTCTAGTTCAGAAAGTGGAATCCCTTTATGCTACAAGGGTCATGCAGACAATTTTATATGTTCTGCTATCCCTGGAGACTCTCTCTTCCTCCCAATATACACCAGGTGAGTGAGGTTCCATTTTCATCTTTCTCTTAATTACTCTCTCTCTCCCAATGATCTCAAGTCTCAACTGTGTGCTGTGGTCAAATTTCAGGTGGGCTTTTTGTTGTGAATTCGTTGAGAAAAACACACCAATAAAAAACTTGATGCGTGGAGCAAATTAATGTGCAATTAAGATAAAAGGAATCAAAGCAAGCGGGTAGCAAATAATCCAAAACAAAAGTAAACAGCAAGAGATAAAAGGAAGAAGAAGAATAACACAAGAATTTGTTTACCCAGTTCGGTCTAATGATGACCTAGTCTAGGGAGAGAGCAGCTCTCCGTTCCCCTATAATGATATGAGTTTCTTTACAAAGAGATATTGAGTTACAAGAATCAGTCTTCAAACCTAATTCTACCCAAGTCCCAGCCTCTTCCCGTGACCAAGAGACTCAATCCTAATAGTGCTTTGTTCAAGGTGAATCAAAACAATCCCAACCCCTAGTGTTGTTGCAAAGAAAATTCTCTATAAACCCTAGTTTGTATGTTGGTTTCTAAACCCTGTTTTTCTACACACTTTATCATCTTATACAAGGCTTATATTTATAGTGGAAAGTAAACCCTTAAAAAACTGAAACAAATCTTTACTGAAAATACGTTTTAAAAATATCTTCAGCGCGTCCATCGTGGCACGATGCGGCTTCATCGTGGCACGAAAATTCCAGTAGCTTCCTCAGAATCTTGCTTCAACAATCGTGGCGCGATGCTTCTCCATCGTGGCACAATTCTCCAGAATTTTGATTTTAAGTTAACTCTCACACTTTTGTTCAAGATGAATGATAGTAACATGCAATATGTCACGTCCACATCCTTTCTACTCTTAACTTATGCAAAATACTTAACTACTTCACATACTGTTGTGAACTGTGGTGGAACCATCATAACTCCAAAGAGCCTAAAAACTATAGCCAAACAACAGGTACAAAAAGGAGACATTGTCTCAGTCTACCTCGTTATTTCACTAAATACTCTTTGATTTTGTTTTCTTTGTACAAATTTCTCTAAGAATGTTGTATTCTTGTTATTTTCTAGGTTGATTACTTGTTGGGAGACAACCCATTGAAGATGTCATACATGGTGGGGTTTGGTACAAGGTACCCACAAAGGATACACCATAGGGGATCATCACTTCCATCTATTGCTGTTCACCCTGGCAAGATCCAATGTTCAGAAGGATTCAGTGTAATGGACTCACAATCCCCTAACCCCAACATTCTAGTGGGTACAGTTGTTGGGGGACCTGATTTGCATGATAGCTTTCCAGATGAACGTTCAGATTATGAGCAATCAGAGCCAGCTACTTACATCAATGCACCTCTTGTAGGAGCATTGGCTTATCTTGCACATTCATTTGGACAACTCCAAAGAGCACTTCTACAGCACGTTTTGTGCATCTCTTGTTTTAATTATTCGTCACTTTAAGCTGATTTTGATAGTTTGTATTGTGTTGAAAATAGCATGTTAAAGAGTGTATTCTTAACATGATTCTAGCCGTTAATTACTCTCACACTTTTAAGGTAAATTCTCAGTCAAAAGTATTCACTTTAAAAAATTAGATCCGTATGAAAGAAAGGAGATAAATGCATGCAATACGGGAAAGATTATATAACGTCAAGGTGACTTTTCCGCCCTAAAGGCAGAGAATCCATGACCCGAGTACACCTTCACATGATGAACTCACTTGTTCAAAGTTAGGTAAAAGGTTTAGCATGGTTTGTTCTTAGTTCTTACCAATCTTATTCCCGTATCTCATGAAGCTTGTCTTAGGGAAAACAATACAAGAGACATCAACAACCAGTACTCCGCATTTCTGATATAATGAAAGCTAACATAGATGAGCGTCCATGAAATTTCTCCAAGTCAGAAAAACTTTAATTTACAACACAAGAAGCAGACTTTTATATACATACAAGACTCTTATTGTCTGCTGTCATTCCTTGATAAGAACATAGAGCTGCCATACATCAGCTGGTTAATTTGCGTCATCCTTTGCTAGTGGAACAGAATTTGCCTGAAAAATTTGTGACACAAAAAATTGAGATCACTTTCATTTGATTCTATTACACCTGATCTTATAAATTTCAAAGTCACAGAACATATAGATGGTAAAATTTATAATCATAGATCATAGCATACCAAGGGAACGGATGTAAATTGTAATATGACTTACCAAATCACGGAACTTAAGAATGTAGAACATCTCAAGATACCGTCGAGTTTCGCGCCTTTCAAGTTTGGAAACATATTTCCAGAAACTATAAACACCCGCCAAGGTCATAAGCCTTTCAGAATAGATATTCCATGTGTACCTGTTTAATTATTTGCTTAGCATTTTTTTGTCAACAGGAAAATAAATCAACTTTTAAAAAAAATCACCTACCTTTCAAAAATTCTTTGAAGACCTCCATCAGATATTTTGTTCCAATGGTTTGGATCCTCCTTACATTTTTGGAAAAATTCAAGTAATAGCTCTGAAGCTTTGTCGGGATGATAAGGATCAATATGAAATCCTGATACACCATGCTCGATGATCTCAGCAGGACCACCATGGCAAGTAGCAAATGTAGGGAGCCCACAAGTCATGGCCTCCACGACTGTAAGTCCAAAAGCTTCATAGAAAGCAGGCTGCAGCAAGAAAGGAAGAGTTACAAATGAATAATGATGCTTGAGTGGTCAATTAAACAGTAAAAAGTGGTCAGTTAATACCTGAACGAAAGCGCCTTTTGTATCTGCTATGTAACGATACAGCTCCCCGTTACGTGCTCTATTTGTTTGAGCAGTAATCCACCGAAACTCGCCATTCAAATTATACTGCTTCATGAGATCGTGCATCTTCTCAATCTCTGCAATTTCTTCTCTGTCACTGGACTTCTTCACATCAATATAACCAGCTACTACGACAAGGTTGACCAGTTCCCTCAATTTGCTGTTCTTAGCATAGCTTTCTACCAAACCAGTTATGTTTTTAACTCTGTCAAGCCTTGCCATGGAGAAGATTATAGGCTTTGACCGGTCTGCCAGTGAACCGCTGCCACATAGAGACAAAGATAAAATCATTAACGCTCATAGTCACATTTGCATACCTGACAAATGTGACATGCTTTCAAGATATCCTATCCCTTATAAAAATAAACATGTCAAGATCTCTGTGATTTTAAATAAGGTGTTGGTACTGAAGGATGAGTAATGACTTTAAAGTGGAAGCTAACATAATCCATGATTCGTGCTCAGAAGATCAATTACTTAGAGGTATGAACTGTTATAGGAGTAAATAACCTAAATTAAGAAATTCTGCAACTGCAATAGACTCACATGTACTCATCGGTCTGCTCGGTATCATACAATAGCTTTTCAATTGAACCATGCAGAGCTGTGAGTCTTTTCTCCTTTTCAGAACAGGGGAAATATATTGTCATATCTGCTCCAGGAGAGACAATATTGAACTTGGGATCAAAAACATCAATGCCATGGACAACCCTATAGAGTCCAGGAAGAGTAAAAGCCGTGTGACTCTCATACTGGCCAACAGTATTCTTCCTGGAAGACAACATAAGTTAAGAAAATGAAATGAGCAACATTATTATTATAAAAGAAAACAAAATTATGGTAACTTTATCTCCAAAATAAATATTCAACAACTTATAAAAGCAATGAAATAATTGTTAAATAATTGATAATGTTGACAAGCCAAATAAAAGGGAGAGCGCTAAAAAGCAGACTAACAAGCAGTGATTTATCACAAGTCGCTAAGCATACCATACATTGTGAAAAAAAAAATTACTTACGTTCCTGCAATCTCTTGGTATGTACTGGTGATGATAAAATCAGCATTATTCATGGCTATTAGGTCAGCAGTGAACTGACATGAAAAATGGTATTTATCCTCAAATTTCTTCCAATATATATCTGAATCTGGATATTTTGTCTTCTCCAGTGCATGTGCGATTGTGCACTACACATACAACATTCAACTCTATTAAGTTACATTCTCAGCAGAAGATGACACAAGCTTTCAAATTTAGTATGGAAATAAGATGATAAAAAAGAGGGACAAAAACCTGGGTAACTCCCATTTTGTAAGCCAATAAAGATGCAACAAGATTCCCATCACTGTAGTTTCCTATGATGAAATCAGGATAACATTGTAACTCGGCAGAAATTTCACTAGCAACATCCTGTCGATATTTGTAACCAATGATATTAGGTGTAAAAGGTAGCACAAGCAATCTATATCACACATTATTTGAACATCATGCCTAAACTAAGTTATGAAACCATTCCTTCCTAATAATCCTGTGTCAGATTAATAATTTAAGCTATACATGTTGATGGGCTTTACCTCTGCATAAGTTTCCAGGAAAGGCCAGACATCAAACCTTGAGATCCATTTACGGAGAATTCCTTTTTCTGATCTGAATGGAACACGCAAAATATGTGTATAATCAGTGCCACTGACTCTTTCTAGTCTCTGGTTGCATGTTGTCCCCTTTGCATCAGGTATTAACCTAGTAACCTTCAAAGAAACAGACAAGTTATAATTTCATTTGAACTTAAAAAACAGACAATTACATTACAGCCTTATCAAATAAGAAGAACCTGACTCCAAGAAGTTACACTTACAATTAAAATTCTAGGAGTGAAATCAAGTCCTTGTTTCTGGATCCGAGCAAGCATCTCATTCTCAAGGGCACGCACTTGATCGAGTATATAAACAACCTGCGACGAAAAAAACTTGTGTAGAATGGCACTCGCATATAATAGTATATAATATAACTCAACAAAGCAAGACAAATGGATGGAATCAACCAAGGGACATGAGGACATGAGAGAGGTGGCACTAAACAATGCATACATGTTTAGGGTTGGGACGCTGAAGGAGTAAGGAGGTCAAGGGTTCAATCCCTTATGTTAACAAATTCCCCTTCCTCTAACAAACTAACCACTAATATTTGCCTATAAAAAAATACATACATGCCCAGTAAGTTCAGTTGTTCTTAATCGCATATGATAAATAAGATTACCTGTCCGCCAGTATCAGGTAAACCCAGGACATTGGCTTGCCCAAAGAAGCCATGCGGAGACAATATAACAACATTGAACACCATTGGTACTCTCCCAAGAAAAGTCTCAAGTGTAGAAGGATCAGGGGCCTGAAGAATATCCAACAGCAGATGCATCGTTTCTAATACCCGCGCAGCAGTATCACCCCAACCTCTCTCAAACCCCATTCCTTGTAATCTAAATGGATAAAAGAGTCAGAGGAACAATAATATATCAAAATATCCTATAAAATACTCACATAATTTGTAATGTACAAGAAATATATGAAAATCCATCATAGAACATAGTCTTACACGTATTCAAATTCAGAATAGAGTGTATCAGGCGCAAGCTTAGAAAGATGATCCTCGACCTTGACCAAAGCGGACTGAAGTTTGGAAATGTTTTGTAGTCTATCATTTAACATCAGCGCCTGTAACATTATATATGGAAGAGAAATTCAGGGTCAAGCTACATATTTGAAATTACAACGGTACTCATCTAGCATAAACATTCCATTAGAAATTTAGAAGTGAAAAATGCATAACACAGAAAACCTACATGGCCTTTATATGTGTGAGCACGGAGGAAATCAAGCAAGGGTTCCAAGCAATCTTTGTTGCGAAACATATTTGACGAGAGGTGGCGGTTGAGAAATTGCACACCATTGCCAATGGATGATGAACGGGTTGGACGAGGGAATGATGCATTAAATGGCTCTAAATCTAGCTCCAGTACAAAATTTTCATTAATCCTATTGCACAGTATAAGACAAAACGGTCATCACAAGACTCGGAGAGTTAATTTCTTATAATAAAAGTTAAGCGGTAGATTTCTTACTTTCCATCTACAAGTTCTTCTTTGAAGCTGAGATATTCAGAAATGCTCAATTGCTCGACGTTGAGTTCAAAGACATTAACACGGACATATTCCCAAACACCGGGTCTTGGACGAACTGCTATTGCCACAAAAGGAGGCAAAACTATGGCTTCCTGTCACAAAAATAATGCTACACATTTTCAAACAATATCTTAAATCTTTCAATATGATACGGTGATTAATAACTTTCATGAATGCGAAAGTTTCGATCATTGACATTTGACAGTACCACAACATCATTGATGAATATTCTGTCCCTTTTAATTTATGGGATATGCTGTCTAACCTCTAATACTGATTTTTCACACCATACTTACAATTACTGTTAATTTAGTTGTAGCTTAATGCAATTAGCTCCAAATAGATACAAATACAGTATATAAATAACACTATTGGAAATGTTCAATAATAACCTATTTGTTTGAGTAATAGTAGAATCAAAGTCCAAAACTATTTACCCAAAAAATATCAGTAGAGTGTAGACCAACACGTGTCGGTCCATATGGGAAGGCATAATTTCTCATAAGCAAAATCTCAAATTTGAGTCATGGTTTAGGAGGGTCCAACATGATACCATAGGTCTATGACCCCAAAAAACAAATATTTGTAGACTAAAAGTTAGGCGAAAAGTTGAAAATGAATGTTCACAATCCATTCTATTTAATTTTATCATTACTTTTATTTATTTATTTTTGACGAAATTACTTTTATTTTTGACACACTGCATGGAGAAGAAGTGTTGCAGGTTATGCCCAACCTTTTACCATATTAGCTGCAACTTAACATATCAGCTGCACATGCAAGACGGTTTAATTTCTAAAAAAAAATTAATTGAGACTAGTTACTTTCATTTATTTATTATTAATAAGCAAAATATCACCTTTTTTTTCAAAAATTCAGAAATGGAAGACTTTATGAAATTAAAGTAGCATTACCGGACATTTTTCGACCCTCCCCGAGAAAACCAAAAATTGGTAACTTGCAGTAACAAGGCTATGTTGTTACTAGTTTACTGATGAACTAGTGTAAGTAAAATCTCACATAAATCACACCAAATAACTTTGTATAACTCGTTATTAACGAAATTATATGAAAGTTGACGTAATTACAAAAAAGAAAATGCTAACAATTTCCCGTAGGACATTATTTAAACAATCAAAGAGATAATTTTTGCATAGAAAGATGATTTTTATTTTGATGAAAAAAATTCTAAATTTTTTATGATTACTTAAAAAGCTTGAAAAACAAAAAAGTGAAAACATAGAAAACCTGTGCAGACTTGATAATTTCACCAAAGGGGCCATCTTTAAGATGATCCTCCTGACCAAGGATGTTTTCAAGCTCATCAATCAAATTATGAGGTTGCAAGATCCCTTTCCCCTGAGCCACATACCTTAAAATAAAATAACAAACAAAGTATCTTTGATCATGATCAAAGTCATAAAACAGAGCCATGCTGGCATGATAAAACATTTAAAAAGTGGAGTTGATGATGAAGAAGAAGAAGAAGAACCTGGAGAGGAGAGAAATGAGTTCGTTACGGTGAGCAGAAAGAGTATCTTGAACTCTGTCTCTGATACTGGGAACTCTAACATACTTAGCTTGCGTAGACATAGCGATGATCACAGTGTTGTTCTTCTAGACTGCAGAACTGACCAGAAGTTGGACTGAAATGGAATTGGAATTTCTAAGTTGAATAAAACCAAAACGTTAGAGAGTGATAATTAGTGCGACGTGTTGAACAGAGCACGAAAGCAGGAGTTTATAGTCAGAAAATCATAGACAAAATGGTTTACGTGTCCAACTTTTATTACTTTATCGTTCCATACTATTGTCCTTTTGCTGTGTTGTAATTTTATCATAGTTTAGCATAGGTGTAATGGTTTGGTTTGAATTGATTATTTGTCAAAAAGAAAAAGTGTCTCAAAAACAAGGTTTTTTTTAGATTGTTTAGAGGATATTTATCCATCGATCAATTAAAATGTAATATACATTGACAATATTAAATGTCATAAATGAATCAATTTTTTATAAAAAAAAAATCAATTTTAATTATAAGGTAACTTTTAATACTTTTTATTTTTATCAAATTATAGACACGATTACGTTAGAGGTCATTTATCTTATTTATTTGTAACATTTTGGTCTTTTATCTTTATTTTTTTCCGTTTAGGTCTTTTATCTCTCATAAAAGCACATATACATCCTTTTTCTCATTTTTTTTATTAAAAAAATACATAATGTTATTTTTTTAAATATATTTTTATTAAAAATGAAAAAATCCATAATTATGATGAAGATGTTCATCATCTTCATTGAATCAAAAAAATTTCTACACAAAAATCAAAACCCTATGGAGAAAGAGATTTAGTTTCATCACAAAAAAAAAAAAAAGATTTAGTTATATAAATTGTCACACCGTATATTATTATTATTATTATTTTCTAAAACTGAATATTCAAATTCGGCATAAAAATAACCCCAAAATTGAGAGCAGTTTTGCACATCAATTTTGTTGTTTTCAGAACAATCTTAACTTTCGTAAAGCCTAACCCTTCCGCCGGTGACTAAGCCTCCACCATCCGCCTTGCAACATTTGTGAAATTAAGGTTTTGAATTTTGTGTTTAAAAGAATATTTGAGGTGAATATAACATTAATTCACGATATTTAGAGATATATTTTAGTAGAATTTTTTTTTTTATTTAAAGAAGATGATGAAGATTCAATGGAAGAAGATGAAGATGATGATGAACATCTTCGTCGTATTTCTGGATTTTTTTCATTTTTAATAAAAATATATTTTTAAAAATAAAATTATGTATTTTTTAATAAAAAAAAATGAGAAAAAAGATGTATATGTAAAGGACCTAAACGGAAAAAAATAAAGATAAAGGATCAAAGTGTTACAGATAAAGAAGATAAAGGACCCCTAATGTAATCTTGACTTAATTATATTTAGGTGTTCAATCTTAATTAATTTACACTACATGACTGGCTTAGAGCAATTAAAATTTCACATCAAATTTCTTTCATCTGAATGTCCTTAAATTTATCAGTTACATTCATAAAATTTCTTCTTCCCATTTTGTCGTTCCAAACTGCAGCATTTTTTAATTTTCGTGAGAATCGTCGTCGTTTGTTTGATTCTAAATATCGTGAGAATTGTCGTTATTTTCAGTACCACGTCAAGTATGGTGATTTGATTTTTCTTTTTGATTTGATTTTTTTTTGTTGTGAGGTAGTTAATTTTTTTTTGAACAAGCCAAAATGAATTTTATAACCAGAAGTGATTCATCTCGCACAAGGTGTGCAAAAGAGAATCACTTAAAAACGATACAAAAGTCAGTTCACTGGTGCCATAAATACAGACATCATACTTTCACAACCAAAACAAAGAAGATTACATGAAAATACCCATACAAGACATAGGGTGTTGCCACCAGTCATGGTAACTGAAGGCAAAAGAATGCAACCTAGCTTTAAGCCACTGGAAAGAGAGTAATTTCACTCTGTCAGATAGAATGCTAATTGATGTAGCCTTCTGAGTAAAAATGCGATTGTTCCTCTCCTTCCATGTAGTCCATACACAAGCGAGCCAAATTAACTGTAAAAAAGAATGTGAAAAATGGGGTAAACCCGCCATATGTCCAAACTGAAGATAATGGTCTCTACATCCGACCGGAGCAACATATGATAAACCAAGCCAAAGTAACACCTGTGTCCACACCCGACCAAAGAAATCACAACCAAGGAAAAGGTGCTCGACATTCTCAAGTGAGCCACACCCTCCCACACAATTTACGTTGTCTGAGTGCAATACATGTTGACGTAACAAATTATCTTTGGTAGGTAATCTATTTCGAAAAAGTCTCCAAGCAAACAACGACACCTTAAGTGGAACTTGCTTAAGCCACACATCATCCACCAATTCCCTTTCAGGAGACTCGTCCACCGACGTTGGATATTGATAAGCTCCCTTCACTGAATAGCCGTGAGCGGGATCAAGAAGCCACCTCCACCTGTCATGAACATCAGCCTGCAAAACAGCATCATGTAATAGGATAGAACATTCAGTGACACTCTCCTCCTCCCAATTATAACAATTGAGTAAGTCATCTGTTGTACTTTGGAGACTGCTACCAGGTGTTGCCGTTATGATGTTGTGGGAGTTTGCTAGCTTTTTTTCGGTTGCTGCTGATATGGTTATGTGATGAGGCTTTTGTTCTTTTATTTGGACTTAAAAGCTTTGGCTGATAGTGAGGCAGGTCTATACGTGTTAGCAGATTTTATTAGGTTGGCTGCTTAAATAAAAAAAGTCACGATACCTGACGCGGTTCTAGAAACAACGACAATTCTCACTATAATTGAAAATTGCGGTAGTTTGGAACGACAAAATTAAACAATCAAAATGAGAAGAAGAATGAAAAAGAAACAAGAATTGATCAATATGAAAAAATAAAGAAGAAGAGATTTGAATGAAGGAGATGTTTTTGTTCTCACGTTCGGGATTTTAGAGTGGAAGAAATTTTATGAATGTAAGTGATGAATTTAAGGACTGCCTGTTTCTTTTAAAAAATGCCCTTAATTTTCAAGAAGAAATTTAAAGAAGAAAACAACCCTTTATGATCTTTTGGACTGCCTGTTTCTTTTAAAAAATGCCCTTAATTTTCAATATAAATAACACATGTCACAAATAGATAAGAATAAATTTAAATATTAAAAAAAATCATAATTTTTTTATCCTCAATTTTTAAATATTAAAAAATATTCTCAAATCTGTAACACATCGTAAACAAAATTTTGGTTCGAAAAAAATCTGAATTTTCCTAAATTTGTATCCAGATTTTTAAAAATAAATATATTTTCCAGATTTTTTTTTGTTGTGAAAATTTTAAAAACTTCTTTTTCTAAAAATATATATTTCCAAATTTTCGAAAATAATTTGAATTTTTTTTTTGAAATAAAAATTTTAAAATGTGTATTTCAAAATTTTTGAAATTAATTTTATAAATTTATGGAAAATTAAAATATTTTCAAATATATATTTTTCGTAAATTATAAATATTGGAATTTTCGATATAAAATATACTAAAAAAATTTGGAAAATATTTTTCGTAAAAAAAAAATCCTGATTTTTTTTTTAACTTTTACAAATTTTAAAAAAATTAATTAATTATACAATCATCACGCCACATAATCAGATATGCATAATCAGCTCGCCACGTCAGCAATTCTACACAGTCACAAGGGTCAGGGGCTAAAATTAAAGAATCTTATTTTACAGGGTTGGAATCTAAACTTTTTTTTTTAGGAGGAAAAACCAGAACTCGCCCAAATTACAGGGGGTAAAGACATATTAACCCTAAATAGCATTTTATGTTGGACTTTAATTTTGAGCATAATCATAAGTGTGTGTGAGGAGCGATAATATTACTAAAATGGAGAGTGAGGTTAATATCGATTCAGTTTATCGTTTCTTTGGTCTCAAAATTAAAAATCGAGAACCGAACCAAATTATATTGGTTTAGGTTGGTTCGGTTTGATTTTGAACCGAACCAAACAAGGTCGTATATTTTTCGGTTTCATTGGTTTTGTTTGAACCACTTACACCCTTGTATATATGGACAGCATTGAAAAAAAAATACGACTAAATTCATTTTTTTCATAGATTTATCAAGGGGTGTTCACGGGTTGGGTCAACCCAGAAAACCCGGTCAAATTCACCCAAAAAACCCAAAAAATGGGTTGGATTGGGTAATTAGGTGGGTATGTTTCTAAAAATGGAAAACCCATAAAAATAAATGGATTTCGGGTAAAACTAGACTCAAACCCAAAAAATCCACTTATCCAATAATGTTAATATTTTTTATCTTTATTTTCATAGGGTAGAAGAAAGTTATATTTTCAAAACATACACGTTGTACCCTATATAATGAAAATCAAAACATACTAGAGTTACAAATTAATATGTTGCACTTTTTGATTATTTTGATACTAATGCAATTTTATGTCATGCAACTTTAGTTTGTTGCAAGTATTTTATGATGAAGGTTATTATTTGATATTTATAATGTATAAAATTATAGTAAAATAAGTTAAACATTTGTTTTAAGAAAATTAAAAAGTAGAGTACTATTTTAAAACAAAATTACAATGACTTATCGTTTAGTCATTTAATATTAATAAAATAGAAAAATAAGTTGGATAACCCATTACCCAATCCAACCCAACCCAAAAATTAGTGGATTTGTCCAAACTCACTCAATAGTATAACAGATGATTATTTTACCTCACCCAAACTAGAATACCCTATTTGGTTTGGTTTTGGGTTTGGCCAAACACACCCACAAACACCCCTAGATTTATCCACTGAAGGTAATTTTGAGATAATGTGGATACTTTTTTTTAAGGAATGTCGGATACTAAATATATATATTTTTTTAAGATAAGATTGATCGTCGATATGCTTTGTTGTGAATTCTAACCATTTCTAATTTCTAATGAACTCAAGCCCTATTGATAAAATTATTAAATTATTTATTGGTATTTTAAAATAAAAATTAATATAAAATATTTCAAATGTGACAATTAATATTAGAGACAAATGGAAAATTGGATTCCCATAATCAACAACACGACAAAAATTTAAATTTCGACATCTTACTAAATTACATCACAACTTTTTGTTATAAGTACAAGTCGTCTAGAACATCAAAATAGTATTTTATCCACTAAAAAATATTCAATGCCATAAAAGTTTGTCAAGAATCGTATAACAGTGAATTTATCAATTCTTGATACTTTTTTAAGTAAAAAACAATAATTCATATTAAAATAATCGAATATAAGCTATAGACGTATATGTTTTTGATGTAGTAATTTTTCTTCCGATTATTTCCTTCATTTAAATTAGGGTTAAATATGTTTTTAGTCCTTATAAATATACCAACTTTTCGTTTTAGTCCCTCTAAAATTTTCCTTCAACTTTTAGTCCCAATAAAATTTTCAATCACTACTTATAGTCCCTATTTTTAAGTTAATTTTAGTATTTTTTAATGAAATTATGCAGAAATGTGTAGCATATTGTAAAAATATTTCCCAAAAAAAATTAATTTTTTTTAACAAAACATATATTTAATATGAATTTTTAACCATAAAAAATATAAAAATTTATATTAAATTCATGTTTTGTTGAAAAATTCTAAATTTTTTTAGGAGAGATTCTTATAATATTATGAATTTTTCTGCCAACTTTTATTCAAAAATGTGAATTCTGCATATGAGTTTACTTTAAAAGAGGGACCAAAAGTGAAGATGGAAAATTTTTGGAGGACTAAAAATTGAAGGAAAATTTTAGAGGGACTAAAACGAAAAGTTGGTATATTTATAGGGACCAAAAACATATTTAACCCTTTAAATTATTGTGTTTATCATTTGCTCGTGGTATATACCCATGGTTACAAGGGTTTGTGTTTGGTATATGCTCCACTATCTTAACCATTTGCTCGTGGTATATACCCATGGTTACATTCCACTATCAAGTATCAACTCTTATATCCTATGTGCCGTAATTGTCACAAGTCACAACTTCAAATATCAATGATTATGATACACTCGTAAAATAAAATAAAAAACATATTTATTATTTACAATTGAATAGAAGACAATCGGACAACAAGCTTAAGCCTTTTTAAAAGGCAAAATCAATAACACAACATTCATGGATATAGGAGACATGACATTGTTATGCATATTCTTTTGAACTCCATGTAGAAGGTCAACATATTTATTAGTTATTTTTAAAATATACATTGTTTAGTTTATTCTTCTATTACTTTTTGTCGCATACGTATGTCTCTTCAAATCATTTTATTTGAGGTTGTGCTGAAACAAGTTTTATTTTTGTTCCAAATGGAATATGTTCTCTGAATTGTCAAGTAGGTAAGGACTTAACTCATATTTTTCAAAATCGAAAGTTTAACTTATACTATCAGTGTTAGTATATAGCCGATGAATAATTTATAAGTATCTCTATTAGTAAATTTGCTAGTTTTTTAATTAAAAAATTATTACTCTTTTTGTCCTAAATTACAAGTCTTTTTGAAGAAGAACAAATTTTCTTAAATTATAAGTTGCTTTCGTGAATAATTTTTTTTAAGAAGCTAAAATCGATATTAATGAATAGTTAATATTACTTTTTCTATTATATACTTAATTATTTATTACTTTCTTTTTTTTCAATTATTTAATTTATCTTTTCAATATCATTTAATAAGGATGGTTTTGTAAAACAAATTATAACATATCTTTATCTTACAAAATTGATTGCATTTTTTAATACTTATGAAATAGCCAAAACGATTTATAATTTGGGACGAAGAGTAATAAATAGTTATTGTTTTGGTTTGGCTTCCTGGAATATTTTTGGCTCTTTGTCAACAAAAAAAAGTTCAATCTTTTATCCCTAGTTTTGTTGATTCACATTTTGGTCCTCTTATCTATTTCTAAATCAAAAAATATATTGTCAAATTTTATAAATTAAAACTTAATCTAGAATTTTGAACATTTTTTGATGTATATTAATCAGCTGACCAGTTATCAAGTGATATATCAATGTATAGTTTGGAAAATTGTTCTTTTCTGGATTTTACGATATATTCATTTTAAGTTTTTTTTTTTTAATAATACTTTATGATATGAAAAATTAAATAAAAATGAGATTTATTTCACATATGCACTTCCATACCACTTTATGACTTTTTTTTTTTACTAAAAATATATATATTCATTCATTCAGATTAGACAAATACATATATCATTACAAATTTAAAATTGCTAAAAACTGAGAAGGGTACTGCAAACAATCTTGCAGCACCTAAGTTAATAGCATACAACGGCAACATGATATAGTGCCTTCAAGTATCAAAATAAATGTAACCGAAATATTCATACTTTCGGATTTGCAACATTGACGCTCAAGTCTTTATCAAATTTGTAATCAAAGGAGTGAAGATGTCAATATGAATCAACGAACACAGTGCCAAGATGAAAACACCAACTGACGCCGCTCAAGACGACCACCTAACACAATGCGCACAAGACAACGAACAGACACAACACCATACTAAGACGATGAACACTTAAAAAAACACAAAAAAAAAAGTAAGCAAATATATGTAGATAACCACTTATTTAAGTAAGAAGAAAGCGAAATAAACGGTGAGGGGTGACTCCAATGCTAAAAATAACCAAAAAACACCCACTAGGTTGGAAGAATAAAAGGAGAGAAAAGTTGAGAGAATGCTGCACGCGGCTAACCCTAAAAGTTGAGAGAACGCGAAAACGCACCACTTTATGACTCGTCGGCTTATTATTCAATTTGAAACATCATTAAATATAAACCCCTAAATCAATGCTGAAAAAAGTTATGGAATAATTTTCTCTATTCTATAATATATACAAAATTCTAGTGAAAGAATTATCTTATTTTATATGTCGTTTTACATTATCAATAAAATATTGGTATTTATTTTTGTATCATACCCTTATCAATATTGTTTGTTTGATTTAATTCAGTCTTGGACCCAAATGTGAAAGAAGAAAAAAAGGTCAAAGACAAATTGTTGATTTGAATTGATTTTTTTATTTTTTTATTGGATCATTTGTTTGACTTTTACAAATCATATGGAGACACATTTAGAAAGGAGTCTCCTTGTTGTATTCAAGTGATTTGGCTAGCTTGTATCTTGATCATTTGAAAATAGCGCAATTCAAAAAAATTATCAACAACACAGTTTTATTTGGATCAATTACTTGAGCAGATCAAACTTTATTTGTGGTGATGATTGAAGACTTTCAAACCTTCGTTTATGTTTAACTTTTATGTTTGGTGGCATAGTTCGTCACTCCCACTTTGTAGTGATGTGTTTGCCCTTCTATTTATATTTTAAATTTTTAGGATTGTAACTTGATTTTCATCCCTTTTAAGTACATTGTGTACTTTTTAGAGAGTTGTTTTTCATTGTAAAATTTTAGAACAAGATAGTTTTATTGTTGAAATGGAAATATACCAAAGGTTAGCTAAAAAAACAAGGTGTTGTAAATATATGCAGGCTACAAGATGTAAATATATATCCAGGGTGCGAGATGTAAATGTACTTAAAATGTAAATATACGCGGATTGAGCAGTGAGCACTCTTTCATGCGTTTACTCAGAAAAGATTTGCACTTTAAGGAAAAGAATAAAAGAGGTGTCTTTATCTTTACATGAAATGAGCACTCACAACAAATTCATCAGTGACATAGAAGGAAAACATCAAGTAATGGATTTGTTGTTCTTGCTCAATCTGCATATTTAAAGATAAAAAAATGTCGCTCGTTGTTACAAGTCTTTTATGAGATTAATTTGTAAGTACCTTAACATTCAATAAGTTGCTTCTAAGTCTTCCTCGTAAGGAGAACGCATGCATTGTCTTACAACATTGACATATAAGACAATCTCATGTCCATTGTGATCTGTATGAAATGTTTTTTTAAAAATATTGTTAGCTTTATTGTCTAAAATGTATGTTGATTTTGAATTGCTAGCAAGGAGATGAAATGTTTGCGGATTGAACCTTTGTGATAGAGAGATTATGAATGATAATTTAGAAAAAAGATGAGTGTTATGAAAACGCTTTTTCTAATACTCTCTTTAACATTCACTCATCATGTGAGATTCATGCATGTTTTACACTTTATAAATGGAACACAAATAAAGTGATGAGATACATACAAATTTTATCTGATAAAAAGACAAGTGTTATAAAGAAATGAACAAATAGTCTCTTTAGTCCCTGATTCTGTAGCACACATAGATCCCTGACTCATGATTAAATACAAATAAGTCTCCGACTCAACACTTCTGTTATCACTTTAGTCCCTGACGTTAAATAATTTTGTTAAGCGATGATGTGACATATGAGGTGTCACAAGGACTAAAGTGAAAGTAAAAATGGTCACTTTGACCCCTGAACCAATTAAAAATCAATATCCTCAAATTGAATCTCAAATCATATAATGTATATTAAAGAGAAATATGCCAATTTTAAATTCAATATAAATGGCATATGTAATATACATATGATCACTATACTCATTTTAAAAATAAAATATTATTAGTACCCTTTAAATCAATTTGTGACAAGAGTCACAAACAAATGTCTAACTTTATATATGTCGCAAAAAAAAATGATCAATTAGAAAACTTTGGATATTTATGCTAAGACATATTTATAATGCCAACGTTATGTAAAATCATAAAATTTAAATCAATTATATCTCTAAATCTTAAACCCCTAAATGTCATCTAATTATCTCTTTTGTTCAAAATCAATCATCCATTAAAAATCAACTTCATTTTAAGTCCCTGACTGTGCATACTTACTATCATTTAAGTCCATGACAGTAAACACGAAATTTCACTAAAGTCCCTGGCAAATTGTTAGTTTAACATGCTATCTAGTGACACTAAGGTATTGTGTTAAATACCAAAATATTTTTTTCAGGTTTGTCATGCCTCCATGCAATGGCTGCTATTCATGAACACATGACATGCCTAAAACAAATTAATCATTATCTCTAACACACTGCAGTTGAACTGTTCAAATAATTTTTTTTATAGACATGATCAAACCATAATTTTATACACTTGATCAAACCAATATTTATATATCAAACCAGCATTATATATCAAACCAGAATTTATATATCAAATCTGCCATAGTAGTTGCTAAATTAAAATTAGAATTACATCAAGTCTGCTATAGTATGACAGAAGTATATTGCACTGGTTTTGGTATGTAGGAGTGAATAATACAAGAATATTATATTTTGCATTGTTTTCCGGCAGAAAAGTACATATATGATGGAGTCATGTTTAGAACACGATAAAAGTCCATCAAATTAAAATTCAGAGAAGAGAAAAAGGAGTTGAAATGGGATTTGCATTAAATGTATATAACACAGCAGTAGCTCTTCTATTGCCTTTGATTCTACTTAAAAAAATAAGTATTAGAATATTGTCTTCTATAATAATATTTTGGTATTTAACACAATACGTTAGTGCTGTCATTAGGTAGCATGTTAAATATACAATTGTTATGAACTTTTAGTGAAATTTCGTATTTACTGTCAGGATCTAACAGATAGTAAGTATGGGTATGGACAATCAAAGATCTAAAATGAAGTTGGTTTTTAATGAATGATTGATTTTGAACGAAAGAGAGAATTAGATACATTTTGGGGGTTTGAGATTTGGGGATATTAATTTTTGGTTCAGGGACTAAAGTGACCAGTTTTTACTTTCACTTCATGTGACATATCATATGCGACATCAATCACTTAACAGAATAACTTAACGCCAATGACTAAAGTGATAACGGAAGTGCAGAGTCAGAGACTTATTTATATTTAATCCTGAGTCGGGGACAACGAGCCGCAGAATCAAAAATTAAAGTGACTATTTGCGCATAAAGAAATTATTTTTAGCATTTCTTCAAAAAGAATTTAAGAAATACAACGTGAAAGCAAAATTGTTTTACATGATTGCTACATAACCACTTTTATATATAACACATGGAAAACAAATGTGGCAAAATTAAAGGAAACAAAATTTTCACTATCTTTTAACAATCATTAATCAATAATCGATGCCTTGACCACTTATTTAAGGATCTAAATCTCTTATCCCTAAAAATAAAATAAAATAATTATTGGTTAATTGATTCACACTAATGAGAAAATAGATATAAGGAGGAGAAAGATAAAAATATCTTAAAGAAATAATAAAACGATATTTGTGTGGACCGAGCGTAACAGGATATCTCATTTGCATTTGCAGCTGTGTTTGTTATCTGTCTTTCTTTGGCCTCACATCCTCTCTCTCAACTCACTCGCTTCTTTCATCAACACCACTCTCAACTCTCACTCTCTTCTTCTTCTTACCATAACCGCAATAACCATCTTCTCAATTTTCCGATTCAATTCTCTTCTCCTTCTCCTCCAAAACCTATCATTCATGGAATTCAATCTTCAATGAGATTCCTCTGTTTCTCTCAATTATGGCTTCTGCACCTTCCATGTCAGGTACTAAAACCCTCCTCTCCGATACTTTCCTACTTATTGTTGCATGTCCGTTGATTTTCAATGTAATGTTCAATCATAGCTTGATTCTTTTTTTATAAATAATTTGATACGCAACATTAATCGGAGCATATTCAATTTTTAATTATTTGCTTCATTAATTATTCATAATTTGGTTGTATTAACTTGTTCTTTTAATTTTTAAGCGGAAATGTTACTAGTGTTTGGTATCTTTTAATTTCGAGTGAATCTTTATTTTTATTTTTTTGCAGTTTCTTTGGAGTGTGTGAATGTATGCAATTCTTGGAGAGGAGATGGAAATGGAAGATATGATTGTAATCATCTATCGTGTGCGTCGAAAGCTCCTAGGGTTCTTACGGGTTTTCTTGCGAGCACGGCTCATCCTCATCAATATTTTTTGTTGAATGGTCGAAATGGAAGAAGGAACCAGTTTAATTTTGTAAGTTTTTGCAGTTTCCTTGGCATTTTCGGCATTTCCTATTTCGCGACGTTAGTCAGTGCTTTCGATTTTTACTTAAATAAATACTATACTATTAGCGAAGCTGAAAAATTGGGTCAGATCATTATGACAAGGATAATGTTAATTAGTGTTTAGATTAGTTTTCAGGGTTCGAACCCTTGACCGATTGGTTAGAACTTAGACCCCCTTTAGATTTGTTCGGCACACCAACCGAGCTGTCTGCTTGTGACTGTTTTTATTGCCTTATGTTTGTATTATTACGATGAATTTGATGTTCAAATATTGCTCAACTGTTGTTATTTAGATATTGTCATTGTTATTAATTAGGTCAATATCAATATTGCGAATTGGCAGGCATGTGAAGCTTTTAGTATAGTAGGTTCATATTCCGACAAAGCACTTGGCATCACACTTCACGAGGGATTCTCTGGATCTATCTTTTCTAGATTTGCATCTAGAGAATGGCAGCTGTCTTGTTCTTCGGTTTTTTCCTCGGATGTTGCCAGCGAGTTTTCCCCTGGAAGTTTGTGGGAGGTACAATCTTGAACTTTACTGAACCTTGGCACATGTATTATTGATTATAGTTCTGCAAATAGGGACTTCCTTTTTGTTCGTTTCTGAGTTATACTTTATATCATCTAATTGCATCAGGATCTTAGGCCCGTGATCTCGTATCTTCCTCCTAAAGAACTGGAGTTAGTCCATAACGCTTTTACGGTAAGCTGACTACCTCATGAAAGCAATCTTAATATACTTGTTTTGGAAGAATAATCTTTTCGATACTGTAGAAAATTACCTTTTTGTTTTGTTTCCGTTTTGTTCCTGGTTGTTACAGTTGGCATTTAAAGCTCACGATGGTCAGAAAAGACGCAGCGGCGAACCCTTCATCATTCATCCGGTTGAGGTTGCACGGATTCTTGGAGAACTTGTGAGTTTTTAAGAAATGCTTCCTCTTTTGAAAAATTGTCGATATAATGACATCAGCATATAACAAGTCAATATTTATAATGAATGTCCAACCATTTGTCTAGGAACTTGATTGGGAGTCAATTGCTGCTGGATTACTTCATGACACGGTTGAAGATACAGATGTTGTGACTTTTGAGAGGATAGAGGAGGAATTTGGTGCTACAGTGCGCCACATTGTGGAAGGAGAGACTAAGGTATTTCAGTAACCTTGATTTTAATTTTTTTAATTAAACGTAATTTAATCGTTGGTAGCTTTGGTACCATATTCCTATGCTTATACATTGGATGTACATTGCATTATCGATCCCAACTAGGTGTCAAAGCTGGGGAAGTTGAAGTACAAGAATGAAAATGATTCTGTTCAAGATGTGAAAGCAGAGGACCTTCGGCAAATGTTTCTGGCTATGACAGAGGAGGTGACCTCTTTTATGTAAAAGTTGCTTGTCTTTTTCTTTTTTGAAAAAATTACCTGTCTCTTCCCGGTGTATTAAATGTTGAAATCGGCTGGGCAACTAATGAACTTGCCATTGCAGGTTCGTGTTATTATCGTCAAATTAGCAGACAGGTTACATAACATGCGCACTCTTTCACATATGCCTCCACATAAACAGGTAATTTCCATTGATTTGAATAACCTACTGGTGTCCCTTCATCATTCTTTTGGAGGCCTAAGTGAAATTGTAGATGAGGCCCTATTAAAGTTAAGGCAAAATTACTCTGTCATCCCTTAACTTAAGTTCAGGTAACGTTTTCGTCCTTTATCTTTTTTTCATGTCACTTTTGTCCTTTTTATCAATTTGCATATGGATTTTCAAGATTCAAATCTATGGTTTTATTTCGATATGAGCTCTTAGTGTTCAAATCTTTTGTCCTTCACTCATGTTTTCATATGAATTTTAAATTTGATGCTTGAAAATCCATATGCAAACGGACCAAAAGGACAAAAATAACGTGAAAAAAAAGATAAAGGACAAAATGGTTATCTGAAATTAAGTTAAGGGACGACGAGTGTAATTTTGCTGAAAATGAATAATAATAGGATATTATTTTACATAGGTTATATTTATTTTATTTTATTTTCAAAGCATGATTATTAATTATAATTGATGTAAATTTTTGTTGCGTATAAACAATTGCAGAGCTTCATCAAATTCTTTAAGTAGGCCCAAGGGTTAAGTAATGTACTCAGATTATGAGTTCAACTGTACTTGATTAATAAAATGCAGTGGTGCGAAGGTTAATTTTACAGTATGAATCAAGGCCCAAGGGTTAAGTAATTTTTCCTTACAAAAAGAGCAAAGTGAGATATGTTGGATTCGATCCCGTGACGAAGGACTTAGTAACAAGCAATAATTACCGCTGCGCTGTTGCCAAATATGTGATTAGTGTGTTGGACTTTTGATATGTAATCAAAATATGGAGGACTAAATTTAGAGGTCTAAATATAAAAATAGAGGCCCAAAACCCTTGCTTCACTTGGCTTGGGCTAGGGCCGGCCCTAGGCCTCGCAGTCACATGAGTTAAAGGATTTTGATAGAAATATTGTATATGAGCAACATCTATTGTCACTAACCTTAAAACTATGATTCATATATCCATTTAGGCCACTTGTTATTAATCTTCAATGGTTTGAAACTGAAAGTGAAATCTCATTGAGTAACCTTTATTGCGTTCTGTTATTATCACGGGTTTTTGTAAAAAAGTGACATAATGTCGAAAGTACTGAATGAGCCTTGGGTATTTATATCATGAAGAATATAGAAGTATTGACATTTTAACATGTTATATGTATACCAATTGAATTGAGTGTGTGACGAGCCTAGCTCCTAAATTGTTTTCTAACTTAATATACTGTGTACAGAATAGCATTGCAATGGAGACATTACAGGTATTTGCTCCTTTGGCAAAGTTGCTTGGGATGTATCAAATTAAGGTATGGTATATTTACATAGTTGCCAAGGCCAAGGACTAGCATGCATGTGTTGTTACTACAATGCCACTAGTCCACATAAATAGACTAGAACTCATGATAGAAATACTTACTTTCAACATTATTATAAAATACTTGTATTTCATGACACGAAGGAAATTTTCTTGGATCCTGCTTCATTATTATACCTTTTTTATGATGCAGTCAGAACTAGAAAATCTATCATTTATGTACACAAATCCTGAAGATTATGCAAAGGTGAAGAGAAGAGTTGCCGACCTATTCAAAGAACATGAGAAAGATCTTTTAGAGGTAGTACTGGTCGGCCTAAATTAATTTTTTTGTTCAAATAGACATGTAGATAAATTATTACTGCAATGCAACCTCTTTATATGTTCAGTTATTAAACCTTTTTTCCGGGTGATTGTGTATCATTGCAGTCCAGTGACTAAACTTATATCTTCTCCATTTCTTGATAGGCGAACAAAATATTGTTAAAGAAAATCCAAGATGATCAATTCTTAGACCTTATGACAGTTAAAACGGAAGTTCGTGCTGTGTGTAAAGAGCCTTACAGGTTAATCCACAAAACCCAGTGCCAATGCAACCATTTTGTTTATTCACCTGTTCATGTTGGCTAATTTGTTTGATTTTTTTTTTTTACAAGGCTAATTTGTTTGATATCATGTACATTTTACATACATACTCGTGCATACTTTACTTTGGACTTTTGAGGCACTTCTTTTCTTTCATGACTATTTATTAAGGAATATTATTGATTATTTGCAGTGTCTATAAAGCTGTGCTCAAATCTAAAAGCTTGATCAATGAGATTAACCAAATTGCACAGGTTTGCTTTGGTTTCTACCTTGAAATGCTTAATGTGGTATAAAGAATTTGAAATAAGTTTTTGTGTTTTTTAATTGAAAAATCAACTGTTTGATGTATTCAGCTTCGCATCATTATTAAACCAAAGCCGTGCGTTGGGGTTGGGCCTTTATGCAGTCCACAGCTGGTAACCACTTACCGATAGTGACATATGATTTTTCTTCACTTGCTTCACCTTTTACTTGGTATATCAAAGGCCTTTCTCTCAATTTTCATGTTTTCTGCAGATTTGCTATCATGTTCTGGGGTTGATCCATGGAATCTGGACCCCTATTCCTAGATCTGTACGTATTTTGTTTTTTATTCTATTTAGAATACATAATATTGGTTTTAAGAGAAACATATTTTCATTGACTGGTGAGTAATATTTGGTTTAGTAAGAAATATTCAATTTACTTTTTGTAGGTGAAGGATTACATTGCAACCCCTAAACCTAATGGGTACAAAAGTCTTCATAGCACTGTGATTCCATTTTTGTATGAGAGTATGTTCAGGCTTGAAATACAGGTAGTCTTTATTTGGTTATTTCTAAATTTTATTTTTCCACATTCCATTTTCATCAAGGGGTTTTACGTACCTACTGCCCTAGCTAATCCAAATGAAGTTCATCTCAAAATTTCCTAATGAGTTTATCATCCTCTTCTATTTATTATTTATTTTTGTAGATTAGAACAGAAGAAATGGATTTGATAGCTGAGAGGGGGATTGCAGCTCACT
This sequence comes from Medicago truncatula, assembly GCF_003473485.1. Taxonomy (NCBI): domain Eukaryota; kingdom Viridiplantae; phylum Streptophyta; class Magnoliopsida; order Fabales; family Fabaceae; genus Medicago; species Medicago truncatula. The sequence goes on from NC_053048.1 coordinate 51,544,998, forward strand.
ATAGTGGGAGAGAATTCGTTACTGGCTTGGTTGGAAGTGTAGTGCCCAGTGGCAAAAGCTCAAGGGGGAAGACAGTGTGTCTTAGCAATGCCAACATTGCACTCAGAGTACGCTATCTATAATTGACTGATTATGATAGAAATCGTGTGTTAAAGAGCAAGCTTAGTATATCTATTAGTCTATTTTAATGATGTTACACTGTTGGTCTTGGCTTTGCACCAAAAGTTAAGATCTTGATGCTGATTTCATGAGCCTTTTCTACAGATTGGCTGGCTCAATGCTATTAGAGAGTGGCAAGAAGAGTTTGTTGGCAACATGAGCTCTAGGGAATTTGTGGACACTGTTACAAGAGATCTTCTGGGCAGTCGTGTCTTTGTATTTACACCCAGTGGAGAGGTAACGGTGGACTATGTCATATACTACGTGGCTATTTTCCTCATCCAAATTGCTTTAGATAATTAAGAATCCCGTATCAGAAACAACACCGCCTGCAGTTTCGTGATGCTTTTTCTCTCCACCGTATTTTATGTAGATTAAGAATCTTCCTCAAGGTGCTACAGTAATCGACTATGCTTATATGATACACACTGAAATTGGCAACAAGATGGTGGCAGCAAAGGTATCCCCATTTTCGTACTGATGGAATCAAGTGTCGGCCAGTAAAAGACAGATACAAAGCAAACACATTTTTATTTTTGTAATATTATTGACACATTAGGTTTAATGCAGGTCAACGGAAATCTTGTTTCTCCTGCACGCGTGCTTGTAAATGCAGAAGTTGTGGAGATAATCACATATAATGTCAGTATTGTTAACCTCACCCAGTATGTTTTCTTTTTGGATTGATGGATGCAACTGGAAAGTGATTATATTTTGAATATATAAAAATACAACGGTCTTTCTAATGTGTGCAACCTTGGACAGATGGATTATTAAGTGCCCACTTTTTCACATTTTAATTACTCACTTTCCTATTAATTTTAGGGTCTCGTTAACGAGTGCCCCTGATGCACTCTTTAAGCATCCCATATTTAGTAATTATTCTTTTAAAAAGTCAACTATTATAATTTCCATTGTATATAATACATAACTTTTCATTAAAAACTTACTATTTAAAGTGCTTAAAGAGTGCCCCGGGGGCACTCGTTAACATTTCCCTTAATTTTATAATCTCTCTTACCACTAAATAGGAAAAAAAGGTAATTAAAAAGGGGGAAAAGTGGGCAATTAGTATCCTTATTTCTTATCGTGTGCAAGGTTGCGCACATTAAAAAAATACAAATCTAATTTGCAAGGTGTGATGTTGATCAAGTTATATGATTCATTACGTACTGTTATTAAGTTTCAGATTTATGATATAAGCGCACATCAAATATTTTGGGTATTAAATCTGTATATTCACTCAAAATTTGTTTTAGAATATCTCAGAATATTATTGAAGTATTTTTGAATATCTTAGCATATCATCATAATATATTTGTGATATCTTATGGCATCTTTAGAATGTATTGTGGAATCAGTTATTCATATCATTAAGGAAGCAATCTTAGGAATTTGTTTCATATTTGTGTTTATTTTCTTTATTAGGATTTAGAAGTCTTATTTTGTTAGTGGCTTAGGTTTGACAAGTAAATATTATGCTAGTATAGGGAAATTATTCCAGCTTTATTATTTACATAAATTTTCATAAATGGTCAGTGAGTTAGTTAAAGTATCATATATTTTTGGTAATACTATTGACACACATTGGAACTCATAATTGACTTCGTTACCAGGCACTTTCTAGCAAATCCGCTTTTCAAAGGCATAAGCAGTGGTTGCAACATGCTAAAACACGGAGTGCGAGACACAAAATAATGAAGGTAGGTCATCTGAGGAATTTTGAGCATGATTCACCAACTCAGACGAAGTTTATGTTTTTTTTTTCTTACCAAAAAAAGTTTGTTATATCTATAGTTTTAAACATTTTATATTTTTTGTAGTTTCTGAGGGAGCAAGCTGCACTTTCCGCTGCTGATATCACTACAGAAGCTGTTAATGACTTTGTCAGTGATTCTGAGGAGGATAGTGAATCTGAAAAACTGTCAAATGGTTCCAGTAGTTCCAAACATAAAAGGGGGAAAATATTATTGAACGGTGTGGAAATATCAACTTCAGAAAGAAGCGAGTCTGTCCTTCAGAGTAAGAATGGAAGTGCTTGGACACCCAAGGTCAATGGAAAACACAATAAGCACGTGCATCATGTAAATTTGAAGGGCAAAGGGGACATGATGCTGCAGGGAAACCATGTTGCCAATATGATTCAAGTTAACAATCCAAAATATAAAGAAGTCCTGCCAGGTTTAGAAAGTTGGCAAGCCCATAAAATTGCCTCGTGGCACAATATAGAAGGGCATTCCGTCCAATGGTTATCTGCTGTATGCATAGACCGAAGAGGTAAGCTTCCTGATCATCCATGCTAGTAAAATATATGTTTTGTACCATGTGGCCAGTGAACTTTTTGATGGCTTCATTTTTTAAACTCTCATGATTATAATAAGGGAAAATTACAATGACCTCCCTTAAGGTTTGGTTAAATGACACATACCTCCCCTCCAGTTTCAATAATACAACAACCTCCCCTCAATCTAACTCTGTTAACTATCTGTTTAATTCAGAAAAGAAAGCCTCACAAACTAGCAATAGGGTAGAGTGTGGACATCCTTGCTGCTATGAATTACAATCTCGAAACTGATGGAATGCATTAGCGTCGCTGGAACCAATTAAGCCTAACATTATTAATCAAAATTCTTCATCGATGGCAACAAGCAGTTGTGTAGTGGCAGTGTATTCCCCTTCAACATGTTTTTAGTTTATACTGATTAATCTTAACACTAGAAAACTAATATATATTTACCTTCCCTCAAAATACATATACCTTCCTATATTTTTCCTTGTCCTAGAATTCATTATCATTTTATCTTTAAATTCTGGTAATCAACATCAACTTTCACACTAAATATATCAAATTTGAAGTCCATCTAACCCCTTTTTTCAAATTTGAAGAGAGTTAAGTAAATAATTCACTGGTTCTATGGGATGAGGATATCTTCATAGGAAAATCAATTGAATGGCCAAAGATAGAGAAAACTTCAATTTCATGTTTGTTTGTATTTTAACGGAGAGATAACAGTGTCAAAAGAGAAGGGAGGTATTTGTTTATTCATTGAGAATTTAAGGGAGGTCGTTGTCTATTTTAAAAATAGAGGGGGTGTCTCTGTCATTTAAAGAAAACTCAGGGGAGGTGAATGTATTTTTCCCTTATAATAACAGGAGTAAAATGATATCATGTTAGTATATCCAACGGGTAAGAGAGTGGTTGAAGGATAGGATGGTGAAATGAATATCTATATATTACTTCTTTTACTATTACTACTCCATCTCGTAATTAAACTTGTTTTTTTTTTTTTGTGAGAAGTAATTAAACTTGTTAACAGTACATTATTTCACTATCTTGGTTTTAAACTTGTAAACAATTATTTCAGGCATGATGGCTGAGGTCGCTACAGCATTGGCCACTTCAGACATAGCCATATGTTCTTGTGTGGTGAGTAATTAAGCCAAGTCCCCAAAAAATTTACTGTACTCAAATATAGGACGACGTCTTTGGCATCATCCACGTACTAATTTAATTTGGCATATCTTAACATTTGACTTATCAAACGACCAGGCTGAGGTTGATGGTGGAAGGGGAATGGCTGTTATGTTATTTCAAGTTGAAGGAAATTTAGAAAATTTGGTACTGTATCATGTCTAATCCTGGTTATGCTTGATTCTTAATTTTTTATCGTTGTTTCATTGAATGTGTTCATGGTCAACTTACACAAATAATTTGTTTCTCAGGTGAGTGCTTGCTCTAGAGTAGATCAAATACCGGGTGTTTTGGGATGGTCTACTGGCTGTAGTTGGCCAAGCCTGATGGAAAACCATGGCGTTCTTGAATGCTAGATGATTTGGTTGCAGTTGCACTAGGCCATAGTCACTACAGTTCGTCCAATGATTACAGATCAGATCTGGAATTAAGTTTTGTCCGCAGAAGCGCAGACATTTATATGTCTAAATTTTGGTTTATAGTTCTCGTATATTTGTTCCAACTCACTAACCCAATAAGCCGGCAGCAGGCAGTCAATTGAGCCAAAGTTTCAGAAACTCAAAACTGAAGGCATTGTATATAGAAAGAGCGATAGGATAAAGGAGTATACACTGTAAAGTACTTGTGCAGCATTTACACAAGGAGCTTGCTAGGATATCTTTACTTTAAATTCATTCCCTACCAAACGTGTGATAAAGTGCTCGGTATAATGAGGATAGGGTTAGCAGACGAGCATTCTGAATTCTTTCTTTTCCTTTTTTACTTGTAAAAAGTTCCATTTCTTCTTTTATATACATAATTTTAGTTTATTGAAATGCAGATTCTGGGAATATATTTGCCTCCATTATCTTAATCCGGTTGTATTGCCTAACTTTTTTTTGAACAAGATTGTATTGCCTAACTGATAATACCAATGTCCATTTGGAAAACTCATTTAAAAAGTACAAATTTATTAATTCTAACTCATACATAACATATATTTATATATATATATAATGGTTCACTTCAAGGGACTATTACATAATTGCATCGGTGAGGTTTAGCATGGGAAAGGAGAGTTGTTTCCCACCATGAAAAAATTGTTTTTATTCATTAGATCAAATAAGAAACACAATCTTATCATGGCCTATCAACACTTAATTATTTTTCACTTTATCTTCCACTACAATTCTCACTCCACCATTCTATTCTTCCACGACAACACATCCTCCACAACCCATCTCCCTCTTTGCCCTCACCACCTCGTTGCACCTTCTATATACGTCCTTACAAAATTAAAGCATGGGAAATCCAATATCCAGATACAAGATTTGTGAGATTGAAGGAAATACATGATAAAAGTGTGAGATTATACCTCTAAAAAATACAAGATTCGAAATAATATCCAGAGAAATTCAAAATCCAAAATAGCATGGGATTTCCTATAAATTAAAAACTGTGAGTTTCATTAAGGAACACAAACTAAAATCAATGGTCAATTTAGAGAAAAATAGTGACCCATTTGTCACTGAAACTTGAATTAAAAAAATATGGAAAGAGAGAATAAAATGTTAGGAGCACTTTGTGTGATTCAAGCTGTTGAAATGATATCCATAGTTGGTTTGATCTTGCAATTTAGGCAGCTTGTGGTAGGTGAGTGAGTTATAAGGAGAGAGAAATGATTGTGAGGTTGAAGACAAAGTTGGGAAAGATATAGTGTGTGCATACTATAATAAGATTGGTGATTCTCTTTAATCTGATGGCCAAAAAATACTTTCCCATGGTCGGAAACAATTCCACTTTCCCATGCTAAATGCCATCAATCGCATCATCAAGAACATTAAGAGATTCCTGTAAGCCACGGGTCAGCAGAACTAGGAGCATTAGCAATCCTAACATCAGCATGGGCATAACCCAGGATGTCAATATTGATGGTTGTTCCTTTTGCAGCATAGTGAAATTCGCTGTTTCGTTCAAAATTGCTTCTTTTTGTACTGCATCTTCATTTCCAACATAGCGTGAACCATCGTTTGCATATAAGTCACTGCAAACATTGCTTTCACAGTAATATTTCTTGAATTCTTGTTCTATCAGCCCTTCCTTGTCATCAAGGGAGGTAGTCTCAGTTGCTTTTGAGGTATCTTCGTCGGTGTATGTGACATCATCATCATCATCGGTGTTCTCTGTTTCTGTGGTTGTTATGTCATCTTGAGGTTCATCCTCTGTTTCTGTGGTTGTTAGGCCTTCTCGAGGTTCATCCTTCTCTTCCTCTCCCGAAGATTCTTCAGCAACTGCGTTTTCATTTGATGATGATGCACTTTCTGGATGGGAGTGGTCAGAGAAGGCAATTTCTTGATGATGGAAGCAAGTATTACTGGGCTCATTGTTGATTTTCCCCTCCTGAACCAAATTCAACATCCAAGTTAAAGGCTATATATATATAATAAAATATCAAACATCTGCATTTGAATAAACTATAATGAAGGATGAATTACCAGAATCAATGGTTGTTCAGAGAGCAACTCAAAGGAACTAATTGTCTTGGTGCACTCATTGGATGTCAAACAACTGCAACAATTGACACAAGTTAACGATGTAATGAAATTTTATGTAATTGAACATGACAAAAGGAAGGACATAATTATTAATAAAAGAATGTTTTAAATCGCTGTCTGCAACCGCAATCACGGCATAAAGGTTTGCAGCATAACTGCAATGGCGATCATAACTGCAATTACGACCGCAATTTAAAAAGATACACATTTACTAATCAACTATGTGTGATATGTGTATATTAATTAATTGTTATATCATACGATGTGGCATCCTCCTCAAGTTGGGATGTTGAATTTTGAAGAGAGTGTTTATCGTCAGCCAATAATAATTGTTGGTGGTGAGGATGGATGATGGGTTTTTTCTTATGTTGTTTGCTTCCAAAAGAAGTCACAGCCATGAAACCTGCAATAGCCAATGCTCCACCGAACACAAGAAGTCCCGTAATTCCACCTTCACCACCAATAGTTATACTTCCTAAAGAAGTGTGTATTTTCTTCTTTCCATGTTTGTTTGTTGTCTTTTCATCCTCCATCATCCTTTGTCAATTGAAGCAAAGCCAAGAGATGAAGTTTATTTATTATCTTACAAATATAATAGAAGGAGTGATATCATGCATGCAGAGTGAGACAGAATCGGGCTTCTTCGTTTTGTTCGGATTCATCACTTGGAACCTTCACCAGCTTCCCACATGTTAAGAATGGGAGACACGTGTTTGAATATTGCCCATGATTTGTTCTTGTTAACTCACCGCAATTTTAGTTCAAGCAAAATACTTTCGGAACAATAACATGTGGCCATTAGAATTTGTTTGGTATTCATGTTGAGTAACTTAAACGTGCCAAGTATGCACCAGACAGAGTGAGAGTCATGCACCATCCGTGATTACATGTTTCACGGTTATAATCGAGAGATGAGTCTTGCATGATTGACAATAATTAATAATTAATAAATTATAAACTTGTAAGTTGTCCAATAAATGAGGTTGATTTAAGGTCAATGTTAGATTATCACATGATACGATCAAAATTCATAACTATATCCATGAAGTTTTGTCAAAAAAAACTATATCCATTGAATTGGTCTTTGATGTCTTTAATTACTTTCTCGTATTTGTCAATTCATTTTTCCAATGTATGTCCAAATTATAAATGTTTGCAATCATGAAATAGAACGATAATTTTGTTGTGTGTATTAACGTCTTGTGTTTACGTGAAGGGCTCTCGGGACACTTTTTAAGATCTCAAATTTAAAAAATATTCTATAAAAATGTCAAATGTTATAAATTCAAATGCATTGATTACACATTTTTTTATAAAAAATTTCTATTAATGATTCTTAAAAGTGTTCGGGATACTCGTTAACATTTCTCTTACGTGAATATATAAGATCATGTTTTTATCATTCTAAATCTTTGTTAATTTTTTTTTAGTTTGTTACAATCTTGTTAAATTGGTGTAATATAACCATGTGATATATGAAATCAAATATTCCTTCAGATGTGTATGTGCTAAAGCTTTTTGAAAATTCATATAAGGTTGACTTCGTGTGTAGGTTATACTTTGGTTAAGTCAGAGAAATATTAGCATTTTAGCACAATTATTCTAACCAAGGGATGAATGCATACGGTGTTGATTATATTCATACCGCCCCAAGGTTTTTTTTTTTTTTTTTTTGACAAACCACCCCAAGGTATTGTTGTTTTCTTTTTGAAGAACGAAGGGATTGTTGTTAGAAGGTCAAATGCATCTAAATGTCCTTTTAAGTTTTTCGTTTTTTCCAAAGTCGTCCTTTAAGTTTCAAAAGTCCCAAACAGGTCCTTTAAGTTTCAAAAGTCTCAAACAAGTCCTTTTAGTTTTTGAATCGTTTCAAACAAGTCCTTTTAGAGGATGATGGTGATGATTTAGATGATAGCAACAAAGAGCATTATCCACCATTTATCATGCCTAAAAAGATGACTAATTTTAAGTGGGTGTTAGGAGCCATATTTGGTACCAAAGATGAGTTCAAGGAAGCAATTACCAACTATGCTATCTACAATAGGACTTGTTTGAAACGATTTAAAAACTAAAAGGACTTGTTTGGGACTTTAGAAACTTAAAGGACGACTTTGGGAAAAATGAAAAACTTAAAGGATCTTTAGATACATTTGACCTTGTTAGAAATATATATAATATTAAAATATAATATTCAAGAACATCAAAACTTAGATCCAAAAAGGAACAAGAACATCGTCGACGAACTCCGGCGATTAGGAACACGGACGATGAACTCCGGCGAACATGAACACCGACGACGAAATTGGGGATGTCGTCAAATCTATTCATCTTCCGGCCAATTGGAATTGCAATAGGCTTGTGATGGAGGAGTCATGGTAAAGAGTAGGATTACTGGGTTTGTTTTGTCACCGCATGAGTTACATAAATTTAATACGAAAGATATTTTTATCGTGAAACAAGAATGGTGAAGAATTCACAAGTGATTACATGGTTGGGCTTGATTTTGGATACGAGTCTTTGTGTTTATGAATGACGTTAACAATCATTATTAAATTGAATTTTTCATAATAATGATTAATGTGATTATGCTAACAATCAAAGAGAAACTAGTGATGAGTCAATTGCAGCTGCATAATGAAGAGTGAAAACGGCGAAGAAAGAGATGAAAAAAATTGGGAAATGAAAAGACAATGTGAAATTGAGAAAAATTAGTCTATGAGTCCCTAAAATAAGAGTTTTAATGTCAGCCATTGATTTTGATCTAATGGTTGAGGTTTATTCCTATCATCTCTCATTTTAACAACTCATCTCACTTGATATGCCCTATATATATATATATATATATATATATATATATATATATATATATATATATAGTGAAATGGTTCCTTCAAGAATACATATGCACAACGTTAAAATGAAGCACCATTTTGTCGGGGCGGGGGAAGAACTGGAATATCAAGGTTTCCAATAAATAATCAAGTTGGATTAATAATTGTCATTTACAATTTTATCTACTTTTATACAAAAATGGCTCCTAATTTCATATACATCTTTTAAGTTGAGTATATTTTATCCTCAAATTTTGAAGTAACAAAAAAAAAACATAGACTTAAATAGGTCTTTTGTCTCTGCAAATATAGGTCATTTGAATTTTCGTTCCTGAAGTTACTAATTATTTCGATCTGCCGCTGCAAAATATAATTATTTGACTTTTGGTCCTAATTAGGTTTTTTTGCTGAGGTGAGTTGTCATTAGCGACATGGTGCCCATGTGGCAAGTGATGATTGAGCGAGGTGGTTGGCTTAAATAGGTCTTTCGTTCTTGCAAATATAGGTCATTTGAATTTTCGTTCATTAAGTTACTAATTAGATGTAATTAGGACCATTTTTAAAATGATTAATATTTGCAATGGTAAAATTGAAGGATTAGTAACTTCAGGGACGAAAATTCAAATGACTTGTATTTGCATGGACGAAAGACCTATTTAAACCAAAAACATAATTTATTTACTTTGTATACTTGTATCATTGTCATACTTATTTCTAATCCTAATTAACATTGCAACAATCACTCCAAACCCTAACCCTAATATTTTAGGCGCCAATTCATTCCGGCCGTTGGATGGATCAAAACTAATCTCCACACAATCCATGACATACATCAGATTCTCCACCCATCCTTTTTAATGCATTTGTGCAACTCCCACCAAATTGAATCCTTCAATTTCAACGTGAGTTACACCTCCTCCAACACCATTTAATGTTTATGCTCTTTCACATGCATGATTAGTCTCTATTCCATCAACAGTAAATGCTTCTTATCTTTGCAAAGTGACTACTAATTTCAAAGCATCCCAATTCAAACCGTGTGCATGTTGCTTTTAGTGAAGTGCAGTTTTTCCATTTTTATCGGATTACATTCATCCTCCACGATTTACCTTTGTCTTCTTCCTTCCTCACCCATCTTTTTCTAATTCATTTAAAGCCATGAGAGAGCCAATCAAATAATCCATCTTCCTTTACATGCCCTATTTGATTCGGCTATGTCGATTTATCATTTTTCGGTCTCCACTCCAATGTCGTCTCAGCCTTGGTTCTATCCGTCAACTTTGTTGGTACACCTCTTTTTTTGTTTTGCATTGTTTCTGGTCCTCTTTGAGTATATGATAATTGCTATTGCTTTTCTATTAATTTTTTTCAACATATCTACATAAGGGTCTCTTACCAATCAATTTGACTAACTGAACACACCGAACAATATTTGCAAACTTCAAATTTACGAGCTTCAAATTTTCTAGACAATGAGTATGTCTTTAGCATTCATAATTATTATTATTAACTTTTTAACAATCGATTACTCCTAAAGAATTTAATTTGTTCTTCGTTGAATTAAATTTATACCGTTTCTGCTTCTCTATGTATTAGGTAAAACTTCTTGATTCTCTCCTTTTATTCGACATTGACAAGTGTATATAACCAGCTATTGAGTTTTGGAGTGGTGCCGGTTATTTTTTATAGACACAACATATGTATCCTTAATGATTTGAATTGCAATATATATTTGATAGATGGAGGCTAACATAACATGATTGTTCAATTTCTAAGTGGTGGTTTTAGTTGTGGAAATCCAACAGCCAACACTTTCGCTCTAGCACAATCTGCAAAGAGGGAGATAATTTTTGTTATTTAAATCATATATATGGAGAGTATTTGTTTTGTTGATTTTTTATTTGTTAATTCATGATTGGATTAGTTCTTGAATTGCAGTGTCATTTTTTCAAAATTGAGTTATGTAAATTGAATTCATTGATATTTTTTTGTTGAGATTTTAAATGTAACAACTATTAGTTTGTTTAAGATGTTAATGTGATGGGACAAAAAGTGACTCATTGATCTTTAATTTTAAATGGAAAAAATACATGACTACTTTTTAATATATACTCCCTCCGTCCCTAATTATAAGACCTTTTTGAGAATTTTTTTTGTCCCTTTTTATAAGATCTCTTTGTTATTTCCAACTACATTAATTATTTCTTTACATACATGCCTCTATTTATTATACATCTTTTTCTTCAATCAACAATAAATAACATGTTGAAAACATAAACTAACTTTCTTTCTTAAAGGATAAAATTGTAAAAACAATAGTGATTACAAACAACTTTAATATAAATATCCACTATCTTAATTCCCGTGATTTTGGCAAAAAGGTCTTATATATAGGGACGGAGGGAGTAGTTAGTAGACAAGTATATATAATGAGGAAGTAGAGTGTGGTGATTGTTCAACTTTGGTTGGACAACTTTCAGGAACATATTCACAATATTATGATCACCTTTTGCTCTAAGCAAGTCAACAATCATGAAAAAGGGTAAATAATCTTGCACAATAAAAGGCTAAAAATGGTCAAAGAAATGTTTTACTTGATTCTTTATTCTTTGTAAATCATCATCTTATTTTTGTGTATCATTTTGGTTTGTATACTTTGCCTTTTGATTTTTGTTGTGACAGGGTGCTCTTTCAATATTAACGTTTGACCAAATTAACATTAATTGTAAGTTTTTCATAAGGAGATTATATTTACATGTTGAAATGATAAATATCTATTTTTTTAACCAGCCTTTTAATTTATTTTTTTATTTAATGATGTTTGCTACTTAGAATTCTTTGTGCTGATGAAGAAAGGCTTCAGTTTCAGTGTGCTATATAATTAAGAATTTTTTTATCATTGTACTTTCTTCTTCGCGTTTCCATTTTTACATGTTAATCAAGTGGCATATATATATATATATATATATTATAGTAATGTATTTATAAGTTTTTTTTTTAAGGAAGTAATGTATTTATAAGTTGGTGTTTGTTTATATGATGCAGCCTGGATCTGAAGATATTATTAACGGATGACGATGAGATTGTATTGACACCACTTCAAAATTTAGTGTTTAAAGAGATATTCTAAAATGTGTAAACACCCGTTGTATGTTCTAAAATATTGTTGATGTTGAATTGTTTTTTTATCTATATAATGAATCATTTTGCAATATATTAATTCTCCATAGTTTATGACCCGGGCGGTAGCACGGGTAAAAGTACTAGTGCTTTCAATTAGTAAATTACAAATAGGTATCCGTAGGAGTGCCATTTTAGTCTCTATACATCTGGGAATATCGTTAAAAACTTGAGAACAAACCTTTGGTCAAGCATGATCAACCTTCTGACTTGTGTTCTTAGCGATCTCTACTCAAGAGTTGTAAAAAAAAACAAGAAGATGACTTGTACTTTTGAAACTATCCATCACTAAACTTATGGCTGTGGCTACGGTACGAGACCATTATAGGTCTCTCACCGTGCAAGACCTCTTAATTTTATTTTATTTTGTTTCAAATTGTTTAGGAGCCATAGGATTTAATTTTAAGTGAACGACAGGGATTAATTTAAAAGTTCTCAAAAGTTGACTGTTAAAATTTATATTGTTGATAAACATTGTGGAATTTGTAGTTTCATTTGAAAATGATGATTTAGTCGATGAACCAAAAATATTGTTTAAAAATATAGTGGAATTATGGCATTTGGATATTGTGGAAAACCGTTGAAACGGACAGATTTAAACCATATATACTGGAAAAAAAATTACAAAACCGGATTTAAAAAACGTTGATAATAATTGTCCTTATATTTACTAGCACGTGTCTTTCCGCTCTTTTTGTTGCGCTAACGGAGGATGTAAATTATGAACTGTATTTTATATGAAATTTTAATTTTGATTAAAATTATAAGTATAAATATTTGCGACTTTCTAATTGTAACAAACCCAAAAAAATCATGTTTATCTTTTTCAATAACATCAATAATATAACAAATATAATATAAACCCTTATATTCTTTTAATACCGCCAACAATATATATACAAAAACTTGTTTAGTGGAATAACTAAAATTATAAAAAATTCAGCCTAAAATCTATATCCCTTCATATATAATATTGATAATATTGTTCTTATTGTGGTAAGATATTTCCTATTTTAATGGAATTTAATTTTTAAATAAAATCGTAAAATTTAAAATAATATTATTAAAGGATAATAACAAATTGTAACAAAAAAAAATGATAATAACAAATAAAAAGTTTAAATTAAGTGTAAAATAGGTCATGAAAAATTCATCCCAAACTCATGTATTTCAAACTTATTTTCTTTATATACAGTATAAATTAAAAAATTGTCTTTATGTCGGAATTTGCATTGTCAAAACTAGCGAAAATCCTCTAAAGACTAACTTCCGTTCTTTTAGAATCTTCTAAAGAATAACAAACTTTTAGAATCTTCCATTATTCATTTTCCAATATATAATATACTTAATCTTTAAAAAAATAGTTATAAACAATGTTTAATTGTTTATCGACGCCGGTTTGAATTAAAAAAAAAAAACAAACAACTTCTTCTAATCTTTATGGCACTTTTTCCGTTTCTTTTTAAGTATCGTTCGACTATGAATTTAGCGTTCTTATTTAACTGTCGTTTTGGTATTTTAAGGGTAAGATTTGTCACTTGTACCATTTCTCAATTACTCTTATCTTTTTCATTAAAACTAATTAATGACATCTATTTTAAAAACAAAAGTATGTTACTTTTAAGCAAAAAAATGTTTTTTTTTTCAAACAAAGTTTGTTTTTTGTTATCTTAAACATTCAAATCTATGTCACACGGTGTGAATCTAGTACTAAAGTATGTTACAATTATTAAAAAATATGTGTACAATATTTAGGTACCGTTTGGCCCGGCTTTTTTCCAGCTTCTCTACATTTTTAAGGAGAAGCTGGGCCAAACACAATATCAATAAAATACCTCCTAAAAAAAGTATTATTTTTAGAATGCTTAAAATTGAATGGAATGAGTTTTGACCAAAAGTTGTTGAATGCTGCTTCAAAAAACTATTTCTCGGCAATTTATTTCACAAGCACCTCTCTTCAACTCATGCCAGCAAACTTTTCTTTTATTTTTTAATAATATATTTCAATTTGCTTTTTTCTTCCATTTTATTTTATTTTATTTTTTTGAACCGGTCCATTTAATTATTTTTTTGAAGGAGGGTCCATTTAATTTTATTATATTTTTTTTGAAGGAATTTTATTATCTTTTTATCACTTATATATTTAGTTTTAATATCGTTTAATCATCACAACCTCATAAATATTTTTAGTTCCTTTCTTCAACCTCGCAAATATATATACACACATTAGCGCTTAGAGTAATACTTTATGTCTGCCTGCCTGTTTTTTTTGTTACGCTAATGCGTATAATTTATTTTTAGTGTTGTATAATGCATATAATTATTATTTTTTAATATTTTGATTTCAATTAAAAATATAAGTATAGATGCCTCAAAAAAAAATATACTTATATATATTTTGCACCTTTATATTGTAACAAACTATGTATATTTTTTTCTGTTCTTTGTTGCTATCATCTGAATCATCACCATCATTCTCTAAACAGACTTGTTTGAAACGATTCAAAAACTAAAAGGACGTGTTTGAGACTTTTGAAACTTAAAGGACCACTTTAGGAAAAACGAAAAACTTAAAAGGACCTTTAAATGCATTTGACTTTAATATATTAATTTAAATAGTTGGAAATAATTACAACTTCAACGAGCCAAAAAATAGAGGATAGATGCAAAATATGAACTACCTAAATTGACCTTTGCTTCAATACGTGAATATAATTGTTATAGTAAATTAACCTACAGTTTCAATTTAAAAACAGCAACGTAAAAAAAAAAAAAAAAAGTTATATAATACGTCATGTACCGTAGGCGACCCATTGATATAGCGCACCGCAAACGGCGCCCTAAACTTATTGTCAAACTCAAATAACACATTCAACATGGTAATTCTTTCAACCAAGTGTCGCACCAAAAATACCAAAACCTTTTACCACACAAACATCAACTAAAGGTTCATGCATAAATTTTGTCACCCCAAGATATTAAATTCATCTCTAATACAAATATCAATCACCCCCTTATTATGCAATTGAGAAAACGAGGCATCAACATTGTATCTAACATAATTTTAAGGTGGTTTCTTTCAAATATACCCCGCATTCAATCTTTCCAATAAAATTCTTAGCGCTGATACAATCTTGACATTTTAACCAATCTTGCAGGAACTCCTCATGTGTCAATAGTAACTTGTGTCGATTCATCCTTATCACCCTAAACTTTTGAATTGCAACTTCATCCATATACACCAAAGTGTCGTCGCAAACATTTGTTTGCCAAAATTATCAAAAAAAATTCGTAATATATTTGTTAATTTTATTATAATCATTTCTAAATTTACTTCCGATATACAGTATTGATAATGCATGGAAATTAAACTCTTACGATTTATCATTGCTAAAAAAAGAATTTAAATATTGAATAATTAGATATAAATATCTTTGGACACACATATTAATCTCATATTTCGTCATCATACATAATTGGTTGTTTTATTCTTAAAACAAGAAGATCCAGCAAATAGGTTCAAGACAAAGAATTCTGCTCATTATCCAAATGGTTTCGCTCATTCTTAAAATAAAAGACCTTTTTATCCTTACGCAACTTAACATGCGCTAGTGCAAATTGAAACGTGACTTAAGACAGGTAGCGTGACTTAAGTCACGCTAATGCAATATGAAACGCAACTTAAGTCACGTTACTTAACTTAAGTCACGCTAGTGCAAAATTAAACGCAACTTAAGTCACGTTGCTTGACTTAAGTCATGCTAGTTCTGTCTCTGGTACAAAGCATGCACCAAAAACTTCAATGAGTGGCGTGAGTTAAGTCACACTAGTTTTAACACGAGCGTGAGTTAACTCACGATGGTGCTTCTGCTATGCACGTTGCAGACCAGACAGTAGTTGTTGCCTTTGTTCCTTCATTCCCTGTTTAGTGAACATGCAATTATTCAATAATAATTTTGGTACAACCATTCATTGATTCAACCAGAACGAATAATTTAGAGAACGAATAATTTTAGAAACACAATTTTAACGAAAAATAATGTAAATGTCATAAATAACGAAAAATAACGAATAATTTTGGAAAAGTTGGGAAATAAGGGAACTGTGTTGCTGAAAACTGGCTTAAGTAACGTCGCGTAACTTAACTCACACTGCGTGACTTAAGTCACGTTCACCCTATAACTAGCGCATGTTAACTCACGTTACGCAAGTTAACATGCGTAGGAGCATTTTCGACTTTTACTTTGAGAATGAGCGATATTGTTTGGGTAATGAGCAGAATTCCAAGACAAACTCGTAACATGAATAAACCCATTACATAATTCGAGACAATAAGATTATATTCGACGGTTCTTCCCTTCCACCATTTTGCGATAGCCTTGGCTGCTAGTCGGAGGAGTCATGGTCTTTGTTAAACTCCAAAAACGTCTCGCCTCCGATGTTTTCAAGTGCGACGTTGGAGGCAAAGTTTGGTTTGATGCCAACAACGACAACAAAAAATAAATAATAATCTTTGCCATTTTATATTGTAATTTAAAAACAAATATATATTAAGGTAGGGTAGGTTTCTAAAATGCTTATATTCGTTAATTTATTCAAACAAACTATGAATCAATTTACAACAATGTTAAATGTTGTGGTTACTATTAAGTATCGATCAGTTTCTTTGTATGATCTGTGTTTATTTTTAAAGTCATTTTAGACTTAATTAAACGTTTAGTCCCTCAACTTATTTGTTGTTTTCAATTTGGTCTCATAACTCTAAATTTTTTCAATTTGGTCCCTCAAGTACATCCCATTAGTAATAGTAGTCCTCACCGTTAGTCTTTAAATGCATAATTTTCATGATGTAATTTTAACCGTTTGATTGCTTGTCTATTGTTTCTAATGGTGAACCATCAACACCTAATCTTTTGACTTTTATTCATCTCCTTCAATCTATTATTGATCTTCATCATCTTCAACATTTTATTCACATAAACTCAAAAAAAAATTAACAACAAAACTCAAAAAATGCTAGAATTGATTGAATCCTTCACTTAAATCTCAAATTTATGAATTTCATCATCTTCAACTTATGGATTTCAATTCAATTTATTGCATATTGATATCAAACGAAAAAAAATAAGCTTCTTGAATTAAAAATCCATACACTTCTTGAATTAAAATCTCAGCCACCCTTTTCTTTTCAATTCAATTTAATTGCTCCCTTCATGTTCATCTTCAAACCCAGCCTCCCTCTTCTTATTCATCATTATCATCGTATATTCATCCAACATTCAAAGAAATTCAGAAGAATAAAAAAAACAGAAACAATTTCCATCAAATCCAAATAGTTAATTCATAATCTACAAAATCCAAATCAACAACATCCCAAACTTCTCCTTCTTAGATTAAATCCAAACGCAGAATCAATCATGAAACACAAAAGATGAAGAATCCAACTCAAAATCAACAACAAAATACAAACCTTGTATCTAAATCAAAAGTTGAATCCAAATCAAAAACAAAAAGGAAGACGCGACATATTACAGGTCTTGTTGCGCTAATTAAGCAAAAGTTTCCAAATTTCAGTCCCGCTGACATTGGTTATGCACTTTCAACTACTGCATCTCAGAATGACAAGAGTGGTGGACCAATAATGGCTCAGCGACCATATGCCTTTCCAGATCTAAGCCAAACTCCACCTACTTCTTTTAACATGGGAAGCGGTTTTGTGAATGCAGCTGGAGAATTGAATATGGGTTTAATCTGAGGCGTCAATCTGAGGTTAAAAGGGAGATAAAAATCCATGAGTGATTAGGGATTTGGGTGAATTCAAGAAGTGTATGGGTTATACGCGTGAAAGGGAAAGTTTTTATGGATTTCGATTGTTGTCAAATGTAAGGGAAAGCTTTTATGAATTTTGATTTTGAAAGGGAAAATTTTGAATCTTAGAAATTGCAATGTGTATGAAAGAGAAAGCTTTTACGTGTGTTTTGTGATTACTGATTTGTGGATTTTGATAGATTTATGTTTTATGATTTATGGGTTTAGATCTTAAGATGATATGATGATGAATATGATATGGCGATGAGGGAGGAAGAAGATGAAGGATTGGTAAATAAATTTGTTATAGACGGTACATCATAAGATATAATGGATCTACATGATCTAATGGTCTCCTTTATGATAAAAAAATCAAGGGGTCAAAATTAACAAAATTAATAAGATCTACGGTGGACCATTATAATGTTGGTCCACCATAGACATTTGGAGTTAAAGTTAATAGACTTGGATCAATTTGACTGACGGAGCATATTTGAGGGACCAAAAAGAAAAAATTTAAAGTTATGGGACCAAAATGAAAACAACAAATAAGTTAGAGGACCAAAGGTTTAATTAAGCCGTCATTTTATATCAACAAGAATAATAAATATAGCTGCCGTTTTATTTTTGTGGTTTGGTCCGGTCTATTGCTCTTTCCTTGCGCCTATTTTGCCGTTTATTGGAAATGAGGTTTGATCATTAAGAAAAATAATTTAAAGGTGAAGGTTTATAAAGATTGAATAAAAAAAATAAAGTTAATAAAGATTGTTGGGCCGAGGAGATGCACTAAATGGGCTTAAGACAAGTGAAATAACCCGTAAGCCCAAAGTAAACTCCCAAACCCTAGTTTATATTCCGCATTCCATTCCACCATTTGCCTTAGCTGCTGCTCACTCACAGTCAGAAACAAGCAACCAACCCAAACATGGTCTCCCTCAAATTGCAAAAGCGCCTCGCTTCCAGCGTTCTTAAGTGCGGTCGTGGCAAAGTTTGGCTTGATCCAAATGAAGTTAACGAAATCTCCATGGCTAATTCTCGTAAGCTATTTCGATTCGTTATTTGTTTAGATCCAAATTGAAAGTACTGTTTAAGATTTATGATTGGATTTTGATTTTGCAGGCCAAAACATAAGGAAGCTGGTTAAGGATGGGTTTATAATCAGGAAACCCACCAAGATTCACTCCAGGTCCCGTGCTCGTAGAATGAAGGAAGCTAAGAGGAAAGGAAGACACTCTGGATATGGTATTTTCATTCCCCATAACCTTGATTAGCTTCATTTTATATCAATTCTTGTTATGTTTTGTTATACACTAAAACTAAGTAATTTTCATATAAAATGATTTTAGTTTAGAGATTTATAAGAAATTCGTAGCCATTTTGTTTGCTTATAATTCTAACAAGTGATTTTGTATTTAAGAATCTGTCCTTAAAATAAAATTTATTTGATCTAAAATAATTTACTGTTTTAGTGATTTGTAAGAAATTCAGTAGCTTACTGTGTTTGTTTATGATTATCATAAAAAATTATCATTTGTATTTATCTCTCTTTTGTGTTCTAAAGCCATTGTCTTAGATTCATTAGTTTCTATCTAATAATCGAAAAATAGCCTTTAAACAACAAAATGTATCATTTAAGTATCATTAACAGTTATTTTTCGTCATTAAATTACTAAGATGTGAGTTGCTCATCAATTGGATATTAAGCCTTGTTGTTTTGTAAAATATGAGAAATACTGAATTTACATTTGTGGACTGGCTCAAATTGAGTTCCTGTCTGATCATCTAGAGATATAATGAGTGATTGTTTGTTGTGTTTGTCTGAATGTGCATAGGTAAGAGGAAGGGTACCAGAGAGGCAAGGCTTCCCACAAAGATCCTTTGGATGAGGAGAATGCGTGTTCTCAGACGTTTGCTCCGCAAGTACCGTGAGGCTAAGAAGATTGACAAGCACATGTACCATGACATGTACATGAAGGTTAAGGGTAATGTGTTTAAGAATAAGAGAGTTCTGATGGAGAGCATTCACAAGTCCAAAGCTGAGAAGGCTAGAGAAAAGACCTTGTCTGACCAGTTTGAGGCCAAACGTGCCAAGAACAAGGCCAGCCGTGAGAGGAAGCATGCTAGGAGGGAGGAGCGTTTTGCTCAAGTGAGTTAACCTATGATTTCTTGAAATTCTTTGACAGTATTAATGTATATGATTTGAGGATTTAGTATATTAACAAGCATTCTTTTTGAAATTATTAATGGAGATTTTGCCTTTTCTTTGTAAAATATTTAGGGTCCTGGAGGAGAGAAGCCAGCAGAAGCTCCTAGTGCTGCACCTGTTGCTGCAACAAAGCCAACCCAGACCCAGTGAGTATTATAATTTATTCTTACAATGTATTTTACTACCTTCCCCCCTGCTATGCATGATTGTTTAAACGAATATCTTTTGTGCAGACCGCAAAAGAAATCAAAGAAGGCCGCTGCAGTCTGAGATTGCTTGGCAGAATTGTTGGGCTGACATCCTCAGTTGCTGTTCTAAAGTAGTTTTGACGAGTCTTTTTGTTGGTTTAAGACATTGTTTAATTTTTCAGTTATCAGGTGTATGAATTTATAATAGTCCCTGTTCTAAATGGTGTTTTGCTGTTTTTGTTATGATTTTGTTGCGGAAACACTTTGGTTATACTTTGCTAGTTATGTTTTTATACTTTGCTAATGGCTTTATTGATCTCAACTTCCACAGCCCCAACTCAATTTAATTATTTTTACCATTGAAGAATTATGTTTAAAATGATACAAGATTACATGCAATTATTGTAGTTGTCTAACGAAACACTAGTATCAAAGTCGTTTGTAGACTAAGATAAGAAAAATAATCGATGATAGGATAAAGCTTGTGTTAAAATATAACATTGTCTTCGACTCAATATGATGGAATAAAGCTTATTGTCCGTGCTTAATTTACAAATGGAAGAGTTTTGATAGAAAATGGCACTTGTGACATGATGCATATGTTTTTTTCCATACTCTTATTTTACCTTTTTTTTTCTTTTCATGATGTCATCTATTGCTTAGCAGCATCTACCTCTTGATATACCCTCTGCATCTTGATATACCTTGTTGCGGCTTAAAATCCTCTGAATACATATAAACTAAGGTGATGCTATTTGTAGTGAAGGAAAACTTTGCAAACAGATCACATAAGAAGAGGTAGATGCTGAGACTAATTCTCGAGGTGACACGAACAAAACTCTCACGAGATTTAACACCAATGAATTTTTATAGCTGAATTTGAATTCAATACCTCTAATTAATCTGGAAAAAATTTCCTTGCCATTTCATCCAAATGTTCCGATATAACCATGATTGAATTGTGTATGACCTTGTTGATTTGTGTACGGATGAAGTTAAAGAGCTTAGAGTGAAGGTCAAATATGTATATTGAAACCGGAGGTAATCATGAGTACTAGCTTGTCATGTTAAATCTGCAGTGTTGAGTACTAAGCTCGTTATGTTAAATTTCAACCTCTGTTGATTAATTGTATATAACGAGCTTAGTACTCATGATTAATCGGAGGTAATAATGATATTAGTTATATAAGTTGTTTTGTACAAACAATCTTCACATTTTTTTTGAGTTAGATATCATTTATGAGCAACTAACGAGACTAATTCTCGAGGTGACACGAACAAAACTCTCACGAGATTTAACACCAATGAATTTTTATAGCTGAATTTGAATTCAATACCTCTAATTAATCTGGAAAAAATTTCCTTGCCATTTCATCCAAATGTTCCGATATAACCATGATTGAAATTGAAAGACTAATAAAAATTGTAATAAGAAAAATATTAATATCCTTTGGAGATTCCTCTTGGTTATCATTAATTATTCTTTTTCTTCGTAACTTTGTTTTTAAGATTCCTCAAAAAAAAAAAAAAAAAAGAGCCTTAATTTAAGAGATCCGAGTTTAATTCTATATGTTTTTTAAAGTTTAATTCCACTTACAAAATCAATACCCTAGATGTTTATTCCATCAAAGACTCCCCAGTTTGGAGTTAAATTTAAAAAGCAACTCTAGCTCTAAAAGAGGGCTATGTTTAATATAGAGTTGGTGCTAATGATTTACTATTTGGTGCTCTCATGTAATAGTTTTGAAAAACTTTGTAATTTGGTTGATACTAGTGATACCCAGCTTCAACTCAAGGACCGTGACAGGGATGATAAATGGGATTTTGAAGGTTTATTTTCACTTAAACAATACCATCCACTCTGATTGGATCAAAGCTTCAATTCTTCACTAATTTTGGCAGTCTTGTAGTGAAGAAGAGGATCTCTTAAATCAAAGCTTCAATTCTTCACTATTGATTGGATCAAAGCTTCAATTCTTCACTATTTTTTTCAAGTCTTGTAGTGAAGATTAATCTCTGCAGTTGCGTACAATGATATCTACTCTGATTTTTTTTTTTTTTTTTTTTGTGGTGGCCGGGGTCAAACCTCAGACCTTGCATATATTATGCATTGTCCATACCAACTGAGCTAAACTCACGAGGTCGATATCTACTCTGATTGAATACTTTGAATCAATACATGTTTCTAACTTAATATTTGCTAAATTTAAAATCACACACTAACAAGTAAAACATAATTTAAAATGACTATTCAGTCATACCTCGAGGGAAGCTAGCATTGGCAACAAGAAGAGAACTGGACATTTGAGTTGATTTTTTTAAATAAACTAGAATCTCTGTTTCTGTAGCAATGATTCTTGATACTTCCACAATAATCCATCTCTTTTATTCATTTAAGCAATAACTATTATTGAGACACAAAAAATCAACATTGTGTATCAGACACCATATATAGTACATTCTAAGCGTATTGGAGACCATATATATATATATATATAATACATTCTAAGCTAGTGACCTTTTCTGATCTTCATTGTCTGAGGAGAGAGATTTTTTTTGTTTGTTTATACAATGTCAGATGTTAAATTTGTGTCAAAATAATGTAGTTCATAATAATTGGAATTACTATGCATATTAGGAAGTAGTACAACTTCTTTCACCAAAGAGATTAAATGCGAGTGAATGGCAGAAAACCAAAACCAAAACACTGATAGACAAAGGGTAATAGACTCGGGCTGATATGCATCATTTCCTTAAAACCAGCGTTTTAAAAATGGGACTGAAATCAAACCGGCAAGATATTCAGGTCATTTTTCAATTGTTTCAACTATGGTTAAATTGGATGACAAGCAGATATTAAAAAAATAAAAAATAAAACCAGTTGAACCAATTGTGGTTCAACCAGTTTAACTCGGTTCAATAAAACTACAATATAATCAGGGTTAAACCAACTGATGAACTAACCGGTTCCCAAATCAATGGTTGAACTAACGGGTTCAATCCAATTTTAAAAACATTGCCTAAAATACTGCTCCAAGTTATATTAAGCAATGGATTATTTCTGAATTTGTTTCATTGTATAACTAGTTAATACGATAGGGGTTCAGATAAGATCTGTTTGTTAGAAATATGTCTGACACATTAATCCTAATCTATAGCTGCAAACAGCAAATCATACAAGTTTGCATATTGCAAAATGAGAGTTTAGTATAGCCAGTCGACATTGATATAAAGATAAGCAATTTTGGTGTTTTGGATATCAGAAACTTCTTTGATTGCGTCTATTAGAAAAACCTATGTCGTCATCATTGACTAAGTGCTTAAATCTAGCAAGGCCTCCACTTCCACTATATGCTTGGCCTCTGCTTGCAGCTTGATGATCGGATGGATCTGCATTGCCACAAATCCCAAGTTTGACTACAAATGTAGCTGTGCTTCCTTTATCGTGACCCTCGCTCTCCATCCATATGTGCCCACCCATGAGATTTACAAATCTGAATCAATTTTGAGAGTCAGTAATTCAATAAACAAAAACTACTCTATTTAAGCAGCAGGGTTAATATGCATTTCACATAGGGGAAATAATGGTGACATGCTAGGCATCAACATCAAAATTATGTTTTCCCTACCTTTTACAAATGGCTAGTCCAAGACCTGAACCACTGCTAGATCGAACAGGTCCACTCTGAGACTGAGTAAACTTGGTAAAGAGATGTGGAATATCTTGTGGTAGAATGCCACATCCAGAATCCTTAACCTGCACAAAGAAGGATGTTTGGGGTCAGTCATGAGATGGAAATCAATACCTAGATTAATTTCTAACAGTTGCTACAACGATAAGTCGATAACATAATGAAAAGGTAGAGATATCTTTGGGTTCTTTCCTAGAAATGTAGGTATGGATGATCTAGATGACTTAATTATTTAGATAACCCAAGAATTCAATCACATTAACATATGGATAGAAAGTTCAGATATTGAGATGCCAAAGTCATAACCTGGACTCGTATATAGAAATGACCATCACTTGATGCTGGATAAAACTCAGGAGGTCGCCAATCCTGTAAGGATTCTGGTTTTGCAACAGAAGCTCTTATAGAAACATATCCCTCCTTAGTATATTTGACAGCATTGCCCACAACATTCAAAAGTGTTTGCATAAGCCGCTTTTCATCACCGATGGCATGAGTAGGTAGATCAGGGGCAAGAATTAAAGTAATGGGTAGTTTTTTCACAGATGCTATAGGCTTTATCAGTTCAATGACCTGCATTAACAATAGAAAAGCAATACATAAATGCTGTTCATGGTAGATGTTAACGAATAATGTTACAGATATCTCAGCTTTCTTGAAATTACCTCTCCCAAAACTCCATGAAGGTTGATTTTTGCCATTTCTAATTCAAGGCTACCATCTTCCAGTCGGGACAGATCAAGAACATCATTGATAAGTGCTGCCAAAACATTACTACTCTTCAATACAGTCTCTATCATAACCCTCTGCTCTGGAGTCAGTTCAGTCTCCAAAAGAAGTGATGACAATGCTATAATTGCATGCATCGGTGTTCTCATTTCATGATTCATGACTGCAAGGAAATCATTGCGAGCATGAATTGCCATTTCAGCCTCTCGCCGAGCTAAATCTAAGGCAACGTTTTGTTCCATGAGTTGATCCCGGGCTCGCATGGACTCCTCCAAAATAGCAGCATGTGAAAGGGCAACTGCTACCTGTTTGGAAACTAAATGGATTCATCATACGGAGGAATAGAATCTCAAGTAAATTTTTTGAAATGAATAATAACACAATCATGTCCCCACATCTGAGGTGCATGTGAGGAAACAAATGCCATGTCAGCACTAGAAAATGTAGGCGACATTTTGAAACAGCAACTGTGGCGCGATATCTAATGTTACAAAAGCAAATTTCAAACACAGTTAATATGGTAATTTAATCTAGAAAGAAAATGATATTCCTAAAAGCCATACAATTGAATGAAAAGTTTCAGGTATTTAATTTGGTCTTTTCGGATTAGGAGGCATGTGCAGGTAAAGGGAATAAAACACTTAAAAGTCAGGTCCCACACGCATTTGTTGTAGATTTATCCTAGACAGATCTGCATCAGATTATTTCAATATTTGATGTTAAGAGAAGTAAATAGACATTGTCACGTGTTTGTTTACCCCATTTTTCCAATCTCGTTCTTAAATTTAGTACAGTACCCGAGCCTATCTCAATCTTGATATTGAGCCACCATATATCTTCAATGGCCAAAATCAAAATTAGACTGGCTCGGATACAACATTAAGTGAAAAGAAAACGACATAAGATGGAATCCATGTGTAAACTATATCGCAGAGGTTGAATTATGCAGACAAAAAGTATTAAATACAAATATCACAGGTTTCATAATTACATGACCTGCCCTCCCTTTTTTAGCCACTTATTGGGATTCAGCGGCCTCAGCGCATACTCCACATGCATTCCTAATATGGTTCTTTACTTAAGTTACTAGGTGTCATATTCTGTCTTCTACCTTGATGGTTGAGAAATAACTATAAAGCCCAAATGGCCAATGATTGATAGCCATTTCCTAATTTTCAACTATTCTATGCTCCAAACTCCAAAACAAGTTCACAGCGATAGTCAGACTCAGAACAGAACTTACAGGCACAATGACAATGAATATGAGTGTTTAAGCAATCAAAAGAAAAGGAATAGAAAACAACGGAAATACGGAATAGAAAATATTCAGGAAAAAAAAGAACCAATAAAATAAAAGAAATCAAACAAACCTGATCTGCAACAACATCGACAAGCTCCAACTCATGGTCTCGCCACTTTCTAGCACTATCAGTAGGGAGAATAAGAACCATAATTGCATAACTTTTTGCCGAAAGCTCAGGCCAATCATTAATTTGGAAATTTGACAAATGTAGAAGCGGCACCCGAACCGCAACAACTTCAGGTGGCACATATCTTCCGACAAGAGGTCTTATCCTAGCAAGTGGACAAGTGTGTGGTATACGCATAGCTCTCGGGTTACTGAAGACTTCATTGACAATAGGAAGGTTTGTTGGCACAGTAGAACCAACTTGTACATGATAAGTTAAAGTATGAGAAAGTTGTAGATTCAAACCACTTCTTGATGGCATCCATAATGCACATTCCTCCAATCCTAAAGTCCTACCCAGCTCCACAAGAGTAGTCTTTAGAATAGTATGCCTATCAAGCGTGCTCCGTATTTCATGAGTCAACATTCTCACATGTCTTCCAGTTTCTTCCTGGGTAAGAATAAGTCCCATCTCCCTATCAAGCTCTTCTGCCTTGTTCTTAAGGAACAACTCACGGGTTTTAACACTCAACAGATCAGGAATAATATGAACAAGCATAAGTGCAGTGGCGCATGACACAATAGCACACGACACTTTAGCAATCGTCATTACAACAGCAACAGCTTTCGTATGAGCTGAGAATGTCCACAAATTTATAAAATGAGTTGCACCACATAGAACAATAAAAGCCCCAAACTGCATAAGAACCCATCTATATGGAAAGAAAGCAGATTTCTGAACAAAATAAATGAGTTCCACCGGAATCGAGAAATACGCTAGCGCGATAAGAACGTCGGAGATGTATTGATACTTGACAAGAAGTTCATCTGGGGGATAAGGCGTGTCAATACACTCGCAAGACTCCATCATCTAACACCCCCACATGAAAGGATCTGTAAAAGCAACATAGCATAGGTTGTCATCACGGGTTCAAAAACAAAAAGTAAAAGAAAGAAAAGAAAAAAACAAATTGCAATGTATTGAAGATCAAAGTGTATTCCAAGTTTAAAATCAACAAGAACAAGAGAACAACAACATAAAAATCAATAATTTACTTACATAAATAAACCCAATCTGAGTTATTGAGTTTGATGCAATCCAAAAAAGAAAAAACAGTAGGTGAGATTTTTAGAGAGTAAAGTGAATAATAATAGTTTGAAAAATCACAAATCCAACAACACGAATCTAAATATGTTACTTATGAGATCCAACAATTACTGGAATTTTATGATGAAATTATAAAAAAAATAGTATAGGAGAAATGAAATAACAAAGTATATTAAATAATAGTATTGGATAATGGAAGAAGCAAATCTAAAGAAGCAAGTATAATGAATAAAATAATGCTTGGAAATGAAGCTAATTGTATGAGTATCATATTAAAAAAAATAAAAAAAAATAAATAAATAAACTAAATGAGAATTATTAAATGGATCATATAATGATTAAAAAATTATAGATAGAGAGAGTGAATACCGGAAGAAGGGAGGTAGATCAGGCGGCGGAGTGATCGGAGGCGCCAAATAGGTTAGGCGGAAACTTCATTCATATTCATATGAATGAAATGAAGAAGAAGTAAAAGAAAAAGGGAAGAAGAGAGTGTTATGTTTGTGTTGTGAGTGGGAAAAATAGAAGACTTCAAGTATAAAGGTCTCTGTATTTCACGGACAGACAAAGATGGCAACTCTTATTACTCCCCACTCGCGCGCGTCTCTTCACTCTCCTATCCTTTTTACTTTACACACACGTGCGACGACGTCCTATACCTGTATCATTTTCTTATCACCTCTTTATGGGTTTTTTCTAGATTACATTTGAAGAATACATTTGAAGAATGGTGGATAATTTACCCACCAATCAATAAAAATAAGCAATTTATTAGTGGTGTCAAGATAGTTCATAGATACCACTTAAAAATATGCTTATGTGACTAATGTGTATTGGTTGGGGTAAATTATCCACCATTCTCCCTCTTTATCATAAAAGGAAATGTATCTTTTTTTGGTTTTAGTTTTTTTTTTCCAGAGGTTCAAAAAGATTTTTTTTTCTAGCCTTACAAATATTAACCAGGTGATTTGATAGGAGCAATGATATTTGAACAATCATTTGCTAACAACTTTATTGACAACCTCTTTTTCCTCCTTTTTATTGGTTAAAAACAATGAAGAGAGGAAAAAGAAGAGGGAGATTAAGAATATAATGTGAGTATGAAATAAAAAGTTGTCTAAAAATTGTCAAAAATAGTTGTACAAATATCATTTCTTATTTGATAGAAGCCAAGTTGATTCACGTGAGCATAACTTAGTTGACAATAACAATGTATTGTTTTATTATATATTAAAATTGATGTTTGAAACTCGAAAATATAAATTCTATATTAAAATTTTATAGGGACTAAAACGAATTGGTATATTTAAAGACCAAAAATATATTTAACCCTTAATAATTTTACTAGGTGTTTTAATAATAAGTTTTTTGTGAAAATTTGTATTTTAAATGCATGCTAAATTGAAATACTTACATTTTAAAAAAAAAAAATACTCTGTAATTTTTTCATTTGAAATCTTTTAAAAGCATCCTCAAGACACTTGCCGGTAATAAGACTAATTGAAAAAATGGTCATGCTAATTTATATACTAAGGATTTTATAAATGGTAAATATTTATTACAAAACATTAATTTTCAATTTTCAAATTAATAAATTGGGACAATTTTTTAGACAATTTTTTTATTGGTTTAATAGTATTTTTGACCCCCTAAGTATTATGAAGTTGCAATTTTGGCCTCCTAACAAAATAAAAAATAATTCAGCCCCCTGAATATTATCCCTTTTGCAGTTCTGGCCTCCAGATCAATTTTGACCAACTCAACGTTGGCGTGTGTAATTTTTTTACTTTTTATTTAATTTTTAATATTATTTTTAATTAAAAAATAAATAAAAAATTATTTTTTCATAATTAAAAAATAAAATAATTACACACGTGCCCCACATCAGCATTGACTTGGTCAAAATTGGCCTGGACCAAAACTGCAAAAAAGGTCCCACCATCATTAATTATTTTTTGCTTTTTTTAAAATTTTGTATATCTATATCTCTGCAAATAGTAAAAATGAAGAATGGCATAAATGAAGATGACCGTAAGTTCAAACCTTAATCACAATATTCAATGTAGCAATCTAATCTAGATACTTTTGTTAATCAGTCTCCCGTTGCTAAATTAAAATTTACGTAATCTTAGGGTGTGTTTGTTTCAAGTTTATCAAATTTATTCCTAGGAATAACATTCCTTGGAATATAAAGATGGAAATTTTATTCCAAGGAATTTAGGAAAAATATGTTTGGTTAGCTTTATAATATTCCTAGGAACCATAAAAATATGGATTATAATAGGTAAACTATTTATGAATTTATTCTCATCTCCATGGGAACTTTATTCCCACCCTTTTCCTTGGGAAATTTTTTCTATTCCCAGAAACATTTTATACCCGGGAATAAAATTTAATAAACTTGTAACAAACATAGACATATACATTCCTATCATTTTATTTCCGGAAATCAACAATTATAACTTGAAACAAACACACCCATATAATTATTCAATTACGATACCCACTTTATTAGTTAATTATTAATTTGAATATATGGTAGTCAAATGAAAGCAAAAGTATGTGTAAAAAAAGAAAGAAGATTCATTGGACTATGTACAATGCATTTCGGTGACTGTCACCCTCTCCCGATGCGCTTTCAAATTGCATGCATCATTGCCTCCAAGACCACAACAATCAGTAGTAAATTTCTCCCTTTGTTTTAAAATAAGTGTCGTTTTAGATATTTACACACAGAGACGGATACAGAAATTTCAAGAAATTGGGTCAAATATCCGAAACTTAAAGACATCTTAATATCTAAGGATTGTAATTGTTCTCTACATGTTTTTATATGTTGAAAGTGTTTTTTTATTTTATTTTTCATTTTCAAACCTATCAAACATATTACTCTCTATGAGTGTGACCAAGCAATCATTCAAAATTCATCCCTTTTACAATTGCACATTTGATTCTTCATAAAATTCATAGTTGAGAAAAAGTCCAATCAACTAATGCAAGGCAAAAAAAATAATGCTAAATTTTAGAAGTAAATACATCATTGCATAAGCAATGTTTTTTAATTTCAACTATCATTCTAGAAATATCGCTAATTTCATGCAAATTCTATTGTTCACTGAGTTGTTTTCATATACTCCAAAAAAAAAGTAAGGATAAAATTGAGCCAAATTAAACGGAGTTTTTTATATAATGCGAGGACATTAATAAACTTAATGGGGGGTCATTAATAAACTTGATGTGGGGTCAATGTATAAAAAATCCTCATTATTGTTGATAAAAAGAGAAAAATTGCCCATTATTGATTTAAAAAAATGAAGTAAGTGGGTCAAGTGCCCCCATTTCTTACTACTTGGATTCGTGCATGTACATACATATTAAGAAATGCAATAATTAAAAAAAAAGAATGATTATTTTATCAAATTATCCTTATTAACTATTGGTTAGTTTTAAAAGTAATACTTTGGAAGTAGTGTGCAAAGTATTAATTGGATGATACAATTGAAAAGAAAAATTTATTATTGCATTGAAAATTGAAAGTGACATTCATTTTAAAACAAATTTTTTTGACTAAAGCGACACCCATTTTAAAACGGAGGGAGTATTATGGATCATGCTGCCAATTGTTTAAAGTTATTTTATTGCTAAAAAAAAAATATATTTAATAAAATTTTGTCTTAAAAATACATAGTTTTCCCTTTTATCTCTATTTCATATTCCAATGTTAGCCTTTATTTATATTTCAAGAGAAATAATATTTTAACAATTATTTTCTAACAACTCAATTGAAAACCCTTCATGCGAGGTTGTTTTAGTTTTTTTTTTATAAATATTTTGTTTGTCTAAATTTCGTGTCAATGTACCCATTGCCTTGTACATCTTTGATTGTCCATAAGTTGATTAAAAATACTCCTAATATGAAGTACGCAATATCAAATTTGGTGATTGGATAAGCATTTTTTAAAATTAGAATAATTTGCTAAATAGATTCAGATAAAGTTTGATTATGTTTTGAGCACAAACAAGAAAAAGAAACTATACTAGTTGGTTTGAGTTGTGTGCCCCTGATATTCTCCCTCTCAAAAAAAGAAAAAAATTAGACCGTGGAAGGAGAGAGACGGTAAAATTTGATAAAAAGATTAAGAGAAAAACAAATTTTAACTAGAGAACTCTATTATTTGATATTTAAGTGAGACAAATCTTGTATCATAAGTTAATTTCTATTATTGGATAAAAAAATAGATTATGTTAACTAGTGCCATCATAAAAAAGTAAAAAATTGAAACTTTTTATTGAAAGCGATAATTTTCTGACTTTTAAAATGATTTCTCACCACTTCCTTATACGATATTTTTATATATGTTTCTTTAATAAATGTACTACGAACATTTTTATCATTAAATCAAATGAAATATAATACCACTTATCGATTCAATGGTTAAACCATAAAAACACACTAATACATGGTAAAAATCATTTACATTGGACAAAATTCAGAGAGACAAGAGACATATAAATTGGTGGAAAGGGATGAAGACAAATTTTGGTGTGAGCGGATCCAAATTTCAAATTCTAAAAAACAACATGATGTTTAGGTTGAACATGAAAATCTCTAAAATTTGTCACATGCAGCTATATGTTACCTAAAAATCTCTAAGAAAAATGTTATCTAAATTTTTATATTTAAATAAGGCTAAAATATGGTTTTGGTCCCTGCAAATATAACTCGTTTTGGTTTTAGTCCCTGCAAAAAAAATTTGTTGTTTTTGGTCCCTGCAAATATGTCTCATTTTGGTTTTGGTCCCTGGCTCCACTTTTGTGATAATTTGCACACGTGTCACATGATGACTTAACCATTTATTAGATAAATAGTCCCTGCAAAATCTTTTGATTTTGAAAAAGGTCCCTGCAAAATATTTTGTTTTTGGAAATAGTCCCTGCAGGGACTATTTCCAAAAACAAAATATTTTGCAGGGACCAAAAACAACAAAAAAAATTTGCAGGGACTAAAACCAAAACGAGACATATTTGCAGGGATCAAAACCATATTTTAGCCTTTAAATAATGCAATACATTGTAGTTCTCATTCCTTAAATTACAGTGGACGTGGTAACATGTCCTAAATTAAAGTGAACAATTTCAGCTCTTACCCTTTCTTGAATTAAAGTGAACAATTTCAGCTCTTACCCTTTCTTGAATGAAATATAAATTTAAGGTTAATAGATCTTTACCCCCTGTAATATAGGTCATTTTCGGTTTTCTCCCTTATAAAATATTTTTTTTGATTTACCCTCCTGTAATTTTATTTTTTTTGATTTACCCCCTAATAGGCCAAACAAAAATGAATTTATTTTATTTTTCCAGAATTTTTCGTTTTTGTTTGGTCTATTAGGGGGTAAATCAAAACAAAAAAAAATACAGGGGGTAAATCAAAAAAATTATTTTACAGGGGAGAAAATCGAAAATGACCTGTATTACAGGGGATAAAGACCTATTAACCCTAAATTTAAATATCACTTTACTTATATTTTATGCCGGAGTCATATGTCCTAAAATGATTTTTTTTAATCGGGGTGTTAGTTTTTATGTTTAGGATGATGTTGTTTGAACAATTGTATTTTCTTATATATCTTCTAAAATGATTTATAACTTTCTTCACTGTACAATGCAACCACTTACAAATTCAAGTGTTTGAATGAAATTGTTCGAATATTTAGACATTGTTTGTGGAGTGATGATAGGTATACATACATAGGTGGCATATTACCTTATACACACTTCAAAAATAATATTAAATACTCATACAAAGTGTCTGCTAAAAAGTTTCAATCTCAGTTCTCTCTCATCCTCCCTTTCTCTCTTCCACGTCTATTCCCTCTCTAGCTGCCATCTCTACACATCTCTTTCCGGTTACCGTCCACCGGACGGCGGCGACAACCCCATTGACCGTCAATCATTCTCCTCCCTTCATCACCGACCACCACCGTCCTCTTCCTCCATCACCGATTGTTTGAAGATTTAGGCAACCACAAAGTGACAAAACTTGCAAACTTATGAGTTTGCCAATTGACTGGGGAGGTATTTTGATTTTGCGGTTATATGAGAGGTTGGCAACACGAAGGTGTTCTAATTTAGCAATTGAATTAGGCAGAGTCATTAATGGCAACACACAATTGTAAGTATTTATTTTTTGATCCAGTTCTCCAACAAAATTTCACTGTCAATACCCAATCCTTCAATGAAAAATAATATAGTTCTTACACTTCTGGACTTGGAGAACAATGCTCCGCCAAGTGAACCATTTTCTACAATTGAGAATTGAAACGTTGAAACATTGTAAGGAATGGAGAGAGAGTTAAGAGGAAAAGATAGAAAAAAAAAACGTGAACAAAGACAAGGTTTGTGAGTGTGAGAACAAAAGGGCTTGTGAAATCCCAATTTTATCCCTTGTTTTTTGACAAATTTTCAAAGCTGCCATCCACGTGGGAGTGTGTACAAAAGTGGTATGGCTAAAGGGTGTTTATGAATCATTTTCCTTGTTTGTGAGTTAGAGAGGAAGGGAAGGAGAGGTTTGGAAAAAAAATATCAAGTGGAAGAAATAGATGACATTAAGAGGGGGAGATTTTAGGTTGTTTATTTTTATTCATAATACAAAATCTTCTTATATTGGGGAACTAAAAAAATTGTTTGGAGGAGGGTTTTGGGGAATTTGAGAGGGTTTACATGTAGTTATAAAATTCTTAAAGTTAAAAATATATTAATATTTTTTTTAACAAACAAAAAGAATATTAATCAAAAATATTAATTTATCATTCTCTAATAAATTACTCTTTATAAAAATGTAAAACATTTTATCATTTTTCTTCATATTTTCAACCCTCCAAAGTTTTCCCTTCTCATCCGCTCCAAAATCCCAAACAAAGCTCTAGTGAATCAAGTTCGATAAATATAGCAGCCATAAAGTCTTGAGAGAGTTTTGTTGTCAATCATATTATTTTCTAGTTTGAGGAACTAATCTAAGTATATTTTTAGTTATGTGGTGATAAAAATTGATTCAACTTAAAATTGAGTTGAATGTAAAGTGATTTATGTTTGATTATATTCATATAAAAGTGAGTTGATAAATAAATTTGAATGTAAAAATTAATCATAGAATAAAAAGTTTCAAGTAGGAAGATATATTTTATTTGAATAACTATTTTTACAATAACTTATGAAAAAACTAATGATATAAAAAAAAATGTAAATGTTGATAGAAAAAAAATATAAAAAGAGAAACTTGGACATAAAATAAGGCTGTGTTTGGTAACACAAAAAAGTTAGCTTATAGCTTATTGGACTAGCTTATAAGCTAGTTTTTGTAGAATGAAACGTGTTTGGTAAAAAACTTTTCTTATTAGCTTATAGCGTTTTTTGAGAAGTTAATTCAAGTAGCTTTTGAGCTTATAACTTTTTATATTTTCTTCCAATTTTAAATTTTTATTAATTTAGTTTAATTTAACTTGAATTAGAAAAACAATCCATAACTGCCCACGTTTAGCATCATGATATGGCTTTTCAATTTTTTTTGTTCACGTTCCTTTTTATAGATAATTTTATATAAAATTTACGATAAATAGTGATGCAAGTTTAGTTGAGTAAAATTCATGAAAAGGAAATTTTGTTAAATAAAAATTATCAATTGAATTAATAAATACATTTATCATTTAGGAGATGAAAATATTTTGAAATAAATTTAAACATTTAAAAAGAAATACATTAAGTAATAAAAATTGTATATGATTTATAAAAAAAAACACAAACATGCCCTTTTTACGTCATTTTATATTTATCAGCTACTTCAACAGCTAATTTTACCAAACACTTTTTATTTTAATAAGTTAATTTTTTAGCTATAAGCTATCAGCTATCAACCATCAGCTATAAGTTAGCTTTTCAGCTATCAGCTACCAGCTAACTTATTGGTACTTTTTACCAAACACACAACATAACTACAATTGAGATGTGTCACAAAATGGTCTAAAAAGTTAAAAATATCATTTATCGATTAGGAATTGAAACAAATAAGACTAACCAAACTTGTCTCCCTACGTGACAGACACACATACACTCACTTTTAAGCAAACAAAACTCACTCTCCTCACACATAGCAGCAAAGAAAAAAAAGTGGAAAAGTTGATAGAAAGAGAGCGAGGAGGAAAAGAAGAAGAGAGAATTGCTTTGGCTTAGGCATTCCATACTTCCCTCTCTTCTACATATTTTGTTTAGAGCTGATTTTGGAAGAGTTTTATGAATATTCAGTAGTTATTTTTACCATGATCATGTGAATAGCTCATGGATCATGCATGCAAATGGGTAAAGTGGGAATAGATTGTAAGAATTAGAGATTTCAATGTGAATGTGTATTCTGGTTGTGTTCAATTTCCTTTATTGTTCTTGAACAGAAACTTACATGTTTATTTTCTAATTTTACTTGATTATGAATTTATGTGTAATTTGCATGTAATGTTGTGCTTCTAAAAACCTTTGAAAGTTGGTTTTGAAAAATTTGTAGGTGAAATGGAATGCATGCGTTTGTAGTATGTATGTGAAAGTTTTTGAGTAATGCATTTTTGAGTTGGGTGGTCCTGAACTGAAAGGAACTATGAAGCACGGACACCTCTACGACTAGGCGTGTCGCGGTGTCCGACACTCCTATGACACTCGTACGACACGTGTCGAACCGGTGTCCTAAATACTTATTTTTTTCTTTACTTCGACACTCCTACGATCGGTGTTCGACACCTATAGCCATGTCGGACAACTCAGACAAATATCTAAAACAATTTTTTCTCTCTTGCTTCCACACACCATATATACATTACAATTGATTATATCATTTTTAGCTTTTTTGATAGTAGATGAATAAATAAAGGTCAAATACTATATGTTTATATATGTATTTTGATTTTCATTTTAGACCAACTTTAAATAAATTAACATATATGTAGCGGTGTCGGTTTCCTATATTTTTTACACGGTGTCGACGTATCCGTGTCAGTGTCGTGTCAGGAGTCCGTGTCGGAGTCCATGCTTCATAGGAAAGGAACTATTCTATATTTTTTTTGGTGTACAACAATTAAACAAATAGGATGGGCTGATGCTGGTTCCTTGTTCTGCGGAAAGTGCTAAAATATCCAGCATTTTGCATTGGTGCTCATCTGCCTTGCGAATGATATGCTTTGTCGCAAACATTGTTGGAAAAAGAGGAAAAACTTTGATTTTAAACTTTTTTTTTTTATATCATTTCACTTGTTTGCTATTATTTTATACATGCTTAGTCAAGTGTTTGAGAAATGATTCGACGCTTAGAATAAAACTAATGAATGAAGATGTATACGTCTATGGTTGAGATGTAACAGCAAGTTTGTAATTGTAATCAAACATTAAACTTTCAAAAACAGAGAGAAAAAAAAATTCCTGTAAGGGAAGAATATAAGAAACACGAAGCACTATCCGAACTTTATGAATTGTAGAATGTTAGTTGCACTTGACAGATGCTTCAAGTGGGATTATGGAGCTCCAGTCCTGTCTACACAAACTTGAAAAACTTGATCACACAGAAAAGATATTATGACATTAGACATAGGACTAAATAGATATAGTAAGGATATAAGTCACAGTGAGAATTATATATCTCATTAGATTAAAGCTATGTTTTTAGCGAAATCTCAAGTTAGAGTAGTTTAGTGTATTAATTCAATTTGAAGTTGTAAAACTATCTAGTCTATAAAATAGATGTGGGCGTTTTTTATACAACACGGACTATTTTGTTCCTAATATTTTCAAAACTTGATTTCGTCCTTGTTCTATATTCGTTATACTTAAATTATGTATAAAACCTGATTTGAGTAAGGAAGTTGGTGTGTACTAGGAAGATTGAGTGTGGGGTCGGTGTCGTACTTTGCAAACTAAAAGTTAAGTGTAGGGTCGGTTCATGAGCTGATATGAGTGAAAACTCAACAAAATAATAGCCTATATGAAAACTAAGTTCATGATTTAAGTAACTCGTTATAGTGAGGATGCAATGACTCAAAATAGTCCTAAACCTTGAGAAAAGTTAGAAGAGGAAACTGTAGCTTATTGATTTAAGGTATTACAGTTGACATTTTTTTTCACTTGATCCTCTGCCAAAATCTTTGTCCTTTTCATTTTGTGCCCTTTTTATTTTTATTGCCGTAGCATTATTTCTTCCTTCGCTCGAAACCAAAACTGCTCTTGAATCAGTTTCTTTCTCCTTTTTTTATCATTCAGAATTTGTTGCGAAAGTCAATAGATGGGAGATGGGAACGCGACTGCGGAAATCATGTATAGATGAAAGTAGGAGTTCTTGTTTTCCATCTAGCCGGAGTGAGCAGACGACGCAAACAGCCGCTGCTCTCAAATTAAACCATCTTGACATACATGATGATGATGATGCAGGATCACAAGGAGCAGTTGTGTGAGTCCTCTCTAATATTTTCAGCTTCTAATAAATGTGTTGTCATTTGCATTGTATTGTCTATTGCTATTAAACTCTTGGATTTTGTGTATTTTAGTTTAGTTAATTAATTGCTTATTCAATTACTTATTTCAGGGATTTTAATTAAACTTTCATTCATGAACTATTTTGGAAAAACAGTATCTGATAACTTATTTATAGAAATGCATCCAAATACTAATACTACTGTACTAGTGCACTGTATCACAGTGTTACAGCTCAAATAAGTTCTTTAATAAGCCAACGGTCATAAGTTCTGAATAAGGAATGTCTATTTTAGCCTTCGTCTTCGTCTTCTCCTTCTCTGAATTGGTTATGCCTTTCTTCTTAGTGTCAATTGTATGCTTGTGGGTTTACATCTTGCCTAAAGTCTTTCTTTGATTTTTATTATTGTTTTTTTAAAATCGATCCTCACCAACTCGGTGTCTACACAGTAGCAAGAAGAAAAAGAGGGGCCAACAACGGGATGCTAGAAAAAATAAGAGTAGAAGAGGGCTCCCCCAAATTAGCATGAAAGGTTTTTGATCTGCCTTGTTTGACCAATTTTGTTACATACTGTTCATTGACTTTTTTCTTTCTGGTTCTACCTCTAATTTATTGCTGGTTGTATGCAGTGTTGGAGAAGGTAGAAAGTAAGGGAAGAACAACTTTCAATGAGGTTAGGTGGTTACTTTGTTAGTTTTTGCTACATTGAAATCAATCTCTTGCTTCAGTTTCCTGTGGTGAATTACATGCTCAGAATTGCTATATATATATATATATATATATATATATCATAAAATAGAGTTCATATCCTTCAACTATTTTTTTATTCAGTAACTTGTGGAATTGAAGCTTGCATTTACATTTGTTGATCACTTTTCTCATTCATGCATATTGTCTAGCTCTTTCGTAATTCTTATTATTAATTTTTTCCTAATATATTTCTTGAATTTGACGTGTTATTTTTATATTCTAGGTGGCAGATGAACTTGTGGCTGAACTTGCTGATCCAATGAATAGTGGTTTGTCCCCTAATAAGGTTGTTTTTCCTTTACAAACAGTTTCAAAATTATTTGCTATTCAGATATTTAAGTTGTAAGATAAGTACTGTAGATTTACTTTTTTGGGGGGAATGAACATTTGTCAGCAACAATATGATGAGAAAAATGTTCGTCGAAGGGCCTATGATGTTCTCAATGTTCTCATGGCAATGGATATTATTTCCAAGGATAAAAAGGAAATACAATGGAAGGGTCTTCCTCCTAGTGCTATTGAGGAGCTAAAGGTTTGCCCACAATCTTGAGTTGTAACTTTTTCCCCTCATGTGGCTTATGCTTTACCTGAAGTGATGTTCTGAACTAATCCTAAAATACAATCAAGGACCATTTTAACTCAGTTTTATTCAACAGATCGAACGTCTAGGGATCAGGAATAGAATTGAAAGCAAAGCATCCTATCTAAAGGAGCTTGAGGAACAAGTAAGTCCATTCCACTCTCTAATAGATTTAATACGGGGATGATGTCCTCAGTCCTGGACCTGGTTTGCTGCACCTGATTACAAGAAAGCCTGACTAACATATCGCTTCATTTCTGTAGTGTCTACTGTTTAGTTTCTATATCATAACTGTTTGTATTATTACATCAAGTTTGTAGGTCTTAAGAACCTTATTCAACGAAATAAGCAATTATATAGATCAGGAAATCCTCCAAGCGTAGGTGTTTCTTTACCTTTTATTCTGGTTCAGGTACACCATCATCTAATTATCTACCTTTTTGCTACTTCTCCAGAAGAAAATGTTGTTCAATTTTGCCTTGGATCTTCAATTGTGTGGTAACTAGATTATATTAGTATCAACTCACTACACAGCATATGCTTAATTAGTTGGCTTGAATTTTAAAGTATAAAATGTTATTATGAGATGTTATCTCACTCCAGCTGCTTTGTTAATTCCTAGAAATATTTTTTTCCTCTTTTGTGGACATTCGTTTGAAGTTGTCACATCAACTGAATGTGACAGCTGCAAACACTATAAACTGGAAGGATTTTATCAGCTTATATTGTCAAGTTCAACTAACTCTAGTTGCCTCTTGATTTATATAAGCTCAATGCTATGTTATGGAGAATTCTTGGCCACAGATTCGAAATAGTTTCTAACTTGTTAATTGTAATACAGAATCTGTTTTTCCTGCTGGATGCTTTAATGTGGTTTTTAGCGGTATTGCTATTTGATTAATCTCATGCTCTAAATTTTTAAAACTGTACACATGTTCTCATGCAACTGTCAAAGTTGAAGAGGAAATATCAGAAGAAAATCAAGACATGCAGCTTGTTCATTTTGATTTCAATCGGTAAAGCTTCAATTGCCTTATCTAGGTCTGTATGTTGTCTTAACGCGAAGACTGCCTAATTAAATATTAAGTAGTGTCATAAAACCAAGAAAGTGGAGCTAGTTAATCCTATTTAAGGCCAAGCAGAGACCACCAAAAGAGTTTTCAAGTAGAGAAGTTCTGGGAGGCAGTTTTGGTGGTGTGATGCTTTTGTCCCTGTGTTGGGAGATGTAACTGTCACTTCCGGTTTATGTTTACTCTCCCTTCTCTCTCTGCAGTACTCTTTTTGAACTGCATGACGACTACTATGTGCTCAAAGCAATGGAATTTTGTGATAGACCTCGGAGAGATATTGCTACACTCAATGTTACGGAAGGAGGGGAAGGTTCTAGCTTGTCAGGCTTGCATCAGTTGCAGGTTCCTCCTTCAGTTTCAAGCGTGTCAATTAGGCCTCTGGCATCACCTCCACTTCCTGGAATACTTAAGGTAAGAGTCAAAGTAGAGTAATGATCTGCAAGTTTATGATATCATTTTTTCTTGTTTAGGGTAGACTGTCAAATCCTTTGCCTACCATTCATCAAGTACTTTCTTAACTGAATTTTTTTTCTCCATATATTTTGCTATGACTTTTCCCCGTTGTAGTAAGTGATATCATGGACTGGAGTCCAACAAAAATAGGATTAATTTCAGAATTGGCTAGGTACATGTGATGTTTTTGTCTTGTATTATTTACTAGGGTCTTCTTGAGCTCTCCGTGTTCTATTACAACTTTGATGGAAATTGTTTCCCAATTTTCTTTTGAATGTCATCATCAGAATAACTGATTTATCTGTTATTTCAATAGGGCGTTTATGTCTCAGAATATTTTTTTGTACTCTGCTGTCGCAGTTGTTGTTTGTTTGGAGTTAACATTAACCTTGAGCATGCGAAATTCAACAGTGTTTCTGGAAATGCGAAAATCCTCACCTTAATTCTCATGGAAGAAAAAATGACACCAATCCTTGGGAATTCAGAATGACAAATATGCTGATATTGTTAGTTCTTTAGGGACAAAAATGTGTTGTTTTTTTTTGCATTCGCAGCAACTAGCCAGCTAAAATTTTCAACATTGTTCATGTTAGTTTATTTTTGAGATATCTAATAAATATGTTTGTTAGGAAAGCTAACTGGACATCATTACAACCATCATTACAACAATGGTAAGTCTTTGGTAAAAAAGCTATACAGTGAAAATTGTATTCCCCTGACAAAGTATCACTGTCACCAATAAAACTGTAAATGATTGCTGTTTTCAGATACAAAATGTTATGTGGAAATTGATAGTCTTGCTAAGGTGAATGACACACAGTTTCCCTCAGAGAATTCTGAATACGTTTCAACTGCTGCAACTGGTACATATATTATTAACACCATTACTCTTTATCAAATATCAAATATCTTAATCTTAATATCTAATCCTAAGGTACAATGCAAACCCTAATCGGGAAACCCTAAACTAAACCTTTGGCGGGAATTATTCAAATTCGAAATTCAAATCTCTCTTCATTAAGTTCTTATTAGATCAGCATTAACTATATCGTAGCTTATCAATGCAGATTCCTTGGTAGTAGTATTGCTTTAAACAACATTGAAGCTTTCCCATATTTCCCATTAAATGTATTTGTTACTTCCCTATAAGCATTTCATGAATACATATTGTGATTTCATGTATTTGTTAATTCCCTATAAGCATTTCATCCTCCTAATTAACGACGTCGAAATCAATCATAAACATTGATGATCTCAAACTGCTCATCCTTTCTTCATCGTACACATTTTCTCTCACTCATTGGACTCGCACTATTACAATCTCTACAATATCAAATACTATTACAATTTAATTTATGATAAGTCATATTTGATGTACTTCTAATAATATGTTTTATTAAATTGAGGCATTCGGTGTACTCTATTTAGTAAATTTGTACATCATCATTTGCACATCCTCTACTTTTCTTTCAGTTTCTGCACAAGTCTTTTGAGTAGAACAAAGGTTTGTAACCTTCCTTCAATCTATCTTATTGCTCATGAATCATTTGTGCTATTTTGTTTATGTAAGCTTTTGAAGTTTTTTTAATTCTGCGTTCATAGAATTGAGAGAAACTGAAGTAAATTGCTAAGTATTATTCATTCCAAATCTTAAAAGATAGAAGATAGTTATTTTGAAGATAGTTATTCATTCCAAATTGCTAAGTATTATTCACACTGTTCTTCTAAATGCAGAAAAAATATAGTTATAGACTTTGTTGAGAAAGTGAATATTAAACAAAAGAAAAAAAAAATACTATAGAGAAACAAGCAGAGACCAATGTTGCTCTCTGACAATGAATGTTCCGCAGTGAAAGTAACACACACTAGAACTTATTGATGAGAGAACAATGGACACTTTCCTAAGGTAGCTGCTGATCGCAATTTCAAAGACCATCAAAGCATCACATGAGAAATTTGATTAAAATTAAATATGGTCTTATTAAAACATCTGCCCCAAATATGTTATGTCTTTTCTCCAAACTTCTGCTATATACCACCAGAATTTCCATTAAAATTGAAGATTGGGTTCAAAAGGTTTCATATTATTATTGTCGTAATGTAGCAGAATATGAATTGGAACTGTAATGACGGCTTTTAATTTCTAAAGAAAACTAAATTTTCTGTGCAACATGTTAAAATTGACACATCATTATAGTTTTCTTTAAAGAAATATCTCTTATATTTATATCAATCTTTTCTGCATTTGGTTCTATCACTAATCCGATTTTATGTTTGATTTGAGACTTACTATATTCATATCTCTTTACAGTTGCTTCATTATCCGACTTATCACAATTTAGCAACAGAAATGTGACAAGAAAGCTTACCCCTATTTCACCTGGTAGATATGTTCTAAAGCGTCCTAGAAATTTGCATTGTGGTGACCTAAACAAAGCAACCGTAACCGGGTCAAATGAGAATCAAAGCTTTTATCTAGAGTGTGACGAGAATGGTGAAGATTGTGACGTTCCTGACAATGATTTGGGTAAGTTTTGCTATTAATTGTGGTTTTTCGTTGTTATTGTAGTTATTATAGTTCCTATATGAGAGGCCAAAATATTTGCAACAATTAAAATAAATTATGGTATGTATTGTTCCCTCTATTATTTTTGTTTTGTTTTTAGCAGTATATAAAGAAATTTTCTGAAATGTGTAATATGAGATATGAAATCAAATCGTCTTTGTTATTAATCATCCAAGTTGTTGGTTTTATAAATTATAGATAGATAATATTGCATATATCTACTTTTTAAAATGTATATGACCCGTGCGGCAGCATGGGTAGACGATCTAGTGATTAACATTATATGCTGCAACTGTTGTCCATATATTTACAGTATATGTTGCTATCTTTTTATTTGAAAACTGTAAATGATTTCTGTTTGCAGATCCAAATGTGGAAATTGATGGTCTTCCTAAGGTGAATGACACACAGTTTCCCTTAGAGAATTCTGAATACGTTTCAGCTGCTGCAACGGGTGCAACTGGTACCTATATTATTAAAATCACTCTTTATAATATATGATATCTATGTTGTCCATATATTAACAGTATATGTTGCTATCTATTTATTTGATCAAGTTGTTACCTCACAATACTGGGACATTGGAGAACCAACATGCATTTGTGAGCACTGCGGTGCAATGATGTGGTATGAAGAAAGAGTACAAAAGCAATATAGATCAACAACTCCAACGTTTGCTATGTGTTGCTCCCATGGGAGGATTACGATTCCTCATTACCTCCCTCTTCCGCAACCATTGAATGATTTATTTCACAAACATGACAAGAGAAGCAAATATTTTTTGGATAACATCAGATCATTCAATAGTATGTTTGCTTTCACATCTATGGGTGGGAAAGTGAATAAATCAATAAATGATGGAAATGCTCCTCCAACTTTTGTCATGAATGGAGAGAACTATCATCAGATCGGAAGTTTGCTTCCACTTCCAGGAATTCAGCCCAAGTTTGCTCAATTATATATTTATGACACTGAAAATGAAATAAGTAACAGAATGTCAGTTGTAAGGTACTTCTACCTTATTCATGAATATGATACTAATCAAATTTACGTACATTTGTTACTATGCATAATGATCTTATGTAATAAAGCATTTTATTTGTTTTAGCCTCTTCAAAAAAAAATAAAGCATTTTATTTCTGTAGGATGAAAGACAATAACTCTTCATTGAAAGCAACAATCGTTGATGATATAATGAAAGTTCTTGATAATCATAATCCATACGCCCAAACATACCGGATGATTCGAGACAAAATGAGTGAAAATGATGTTCCAATACTGAAGTTGAGAATATTAGCCAAGAGAGGATGTGATGGTAGGAGGTACAATCTTCCAACAACATCTGAAGTTGCAGCTTTAATTGTTGGTGATTTTGATGCAGCTGACTTTGAGAGAGATATAATTGTGGAGACTCAATCAGGTTCGTTGAAACGTGTCTCAGTATTTGAACCTTCATATTTGCCATTACAATATCCCGTGCTCTTTCCTCGAGGAGAAGATGGATATAGGAATGACATCCAGTTGAATGATGATTCAAACGCACCTACTATAAAAAGAAAAACAATTACTCTTAGAGAGTGGTTTGCTTATAGGATCCAACAGAGGATTATTGAACAATCAACTTTATTGTTTTCTAGGCGTTTATTCCATCAGTTTTTGGTGGATGC
Source organism: Medicago truncatula (assembly GCF_003473485.1). NCBI lineage: Eukaryota > Viridiplantae > Streptophyta > Magnoliopsida > Fabales > Fabaceae > Medicago > Medicago truncatula. Next base: position 51,589,897 of record NC_053048.1, read on the forward strand.
TTATAGTATGATTGAGTCTTCCCGGTTGAAATGGGTTAGAACTCATCAAAAAGATTTGAGAGTTGAGATGTACAAGGGTCTTACAGAGGCAATTCTAAGAGGGGAGATTACTCCATCAACGGTTGGCAAGAGAATTGTGCCGCCATCATCTTTTGTCGGAGGAGCACGCTATATGTTTCAAAACTACCAAGATGCTATGACAATATGTGGATGGGCTGGATATCCCGATTTATTCATCACTTTTACTTGCAATCATAAGTGGCCAGAATTGTGTGGATTTTTGAGCAAATACAAACTAAAGTCAGAAGACCGACCAGATTTAGTTTGCAGACTCTTCAAAATCAAACTTGATCATTTGATAAAGAAAGGAGAAATTTTTGGCAAAGTTAAAGCAGGTATATATCTATTTAATTAAAAGAATTTATTGCCTAAGCTATTGCATCGTTGCTACCATCATGCTTATGTTCGAGATTAAATTTTCACTACCTAATCTTCATACTTTGTCATTAATTTTCAGTAATATACACAATTGAATTTCAAAAGCGCGGACTACCACATGCTCACATACTAATATTTTTATTACACCCTGGCAGTAAGTATGTACATCCTCATGATATAGACAAAATAATATGCGCTGAGATTCCAGATAAAGATAGTGATCCTGAACTATTTAATATAGTGTCTTCACTTATGATTCATGGTCCATGTGGTGATCAAAATAGAAAATCTCCATGCATGCAAAATGGTAAATGTACCAAATATTTTCCAAAGAGGTTTGTTGACAACACAATTATCGATGCAGATGGATATCCGGTATACAGAAGGCGAGATAATGGCGTGTTTATTAGAAAGGGCGAGTCTTTGGTTGATAACAAATTTGTGGTACCATACAATAGACATCTGTTGTTGAAGTACAATTCTCATATTAATGTTGAATGGTGTAACCAGTCTCGATCTTTAAAGTACTTGTTTAAATTTGTCAACAAAGGGCATGATCGCGTCACTGCAAGCTTCTATAACAATGCACGTGCTAACAATGATTCTAAATGTGATGATGAAATAAAGATTTATTATGACTGTAGATATTTGTCATCTTGCGAAGCAGCTTGGAGAATTTTTTCTTTTGACATTAACTACAGAAAACCTTCAGTGGAGAGGCTAACCTTCCATTTGCCAGATGAACAGCCGGTTGTTTTTGATGATGTTGATCCAATTAATGAGGTTGTAAATAAACCATTTATTCATAATACCAAGTTTCTAGCATGGATGGATGCAAATAAGAAGTATGAGGAAGCTAAGAATCTTACTTACAGTCAATTTCCTCTGAAGTTTATTTGGAATGATTCTGAGCGACAATGGTACCCCCGAAAACAAGGTCATACAATTGGAAGACTTCATTTTGTACCACCTGGAATTGGTGAGATCGATGTATTATCTTAGGACTTTGATTAATTATGTTAAAGGACCTCAATCTTTTGCTGAAATAAGGACAGTGAACAATGTTCATTATCCGACATTCAAGGAGGCTTGCTATGCGATGGGTTTGTTAGACGAGGACAAAGAATTCATAGATGTCATTATGGAGACAAGCCATTGGAGCACAGGAAGTAGTTTACGGAAGCTATTTGCAATTTTGTTGTTGTCAAATCAGATATCTAGACCTGAATTTGTTTGGAACAAGACTTGGGAGTATTTGACTAATGACATATTGGACATGCAAAAAGTGCTTCTTCAATTCCAAGGTAATTTAACGATTCACAAGTAAATTCATGTGAACTAAATTAAGTTTTTTAATATGGTTGAATCTTTTATTACATCTTAAATAAAAGTATTAATTTTTTGTCATTGCCTTGAACATTGCAGATTTGGTTTTATCTCCAACAGAGCTGAAAAGCTTTGCATTGTCAGATATCGAGACATTGCTACAAAGCAGTAGCAAGAGTATATCAGACTCTCCTACAATGCCTCAACCAGACATGTCATTGATTACTGAAAGACAAAATAGGCTCATATATGATGAGCTAAACTATGACAGACAATCTTTAGCCAAAGAATATACTCAATTGATGTCAACCATGACTTCAGAACAAAGGAAAATATATGACAAGATAATGACACGGGTCATTGAAAATAAACCCGGATTATTTTTTCTTCATGGCTACGGGGGCACAGGAAAGACTTATATTTGGAGGGCTATGTCAGCTGCATTACGCTCAAAAGGAGATATTGTTCTAACAGTTGCATCCAGTGGAATAGCTGCTTTGTTGATTCCTGGAGGAAGAACTGCACATTCAAGGTTTTCCATTCCTATACATGTTGATGAAAACTCAACCTGCAATATTACGTAAGGAAGCCCCTTAGCTGAATTAATAGTCAAGGCAAAACTCATCATTTGGGATGAGGCTCCAATGACCCATAAACATTGTTTTGAAGCAGTTGATAGAACCTTCAGGGATATCCTTCGATTCTGTAATAGTAGAAACTTAAATCTTCCTTTTGGTGGAAAAGTTGTAGTCTTGGGAGGAGATTTTCGACAAATTTTGCCGGTTATTCCAAAAGGGACAAGACAAAAAGTAGTTCATGCTACAATCACCTCTTCATATCTTTGGGATTTTTGTGAAGTGATGACATTACATACAAATATGAGGCTACTAACTGGTAGTTTAGATTCAGATGTCAAGCAAAGAAAGGATTTCTCTGATTGGGTCTTAGGAATTGGTGATGGCAGTGTTGGGGAAAACGACGATGATGTGGATATAAGTGTCCAAATTCCTGATGATTTTCTTATAAAAAGCTCAGGTGACTCGCTTGCATCTATTGTTTGTAGCACATATCCATCATTCTTAGATAATATGAATGATCTATCATTTTTTAAAGATAGGGCTATATTAGCTCCTAAGAATGATGATGTTGACAAGATCAATGATTACATGTTGTCATTAATTCCTGGCGATCAGAAAACATATCTAAGTTTTGATGCTCCATACTCACTCAATACAGATATTGATAATCCAGATGATGTGCACACTACAGAATTTCTAAACACAATTACTGCTTTGGGACTTCCAAATCATATAGTGAAACTAAAAGTTGGAGTGCCAGTAATGTTGTTGAGAAACATAGATCATTCTTCAGGATTATGCAATGGAACTCGGCTGATCATTACAAAGATGGGAAAATATGTTCTCGAAGGAAAAGTGATATCAGGAAGCAATATTGGCCACAAGGTTTATATACCTAGATTATCATTGACACCTGATGATATTAGAATTCCTTTCAAATTCCAAAGGAGGCAATTTCCTTTGACTGTTTCATTTGCAATGACTATTAATAAAAGTCAAGGGCAATCGTTAAAGCATGTAGGGTTGTATCTTTCTCGTTCAGTTTTCTCACATGGTCAACTATAAGTGGCGTTTTCAAGGGTTACCTCGAGAAAGGGTTTGAAAATATTGGTAATTGATGATGAAAGTCAAGATACAAATATTGTAAATGTTTTGTAAATGTTGTTTATAAAGAAATATTTCAAAAGTTATATTAATTGGTAAGCTTAGATTTTATTTTTTTTTTAATTTTGTTAATTGTACTACATATTTTGTAAATATATTACCATTGTCATCTACTCTAAAGTTACTAATTGATGATAATGTTTAAATGTTTGCTGTAAGTATGGATCTAATTGGGTTTCTCTGTTGCTTACACGTCATTATTTTGATTGTTATAAACTAAATGGTTGTATTGTTTATTTTTTTGAAGGATAAATGGTTGTATTGTTGAAAGCTGCATTGTATATGTTGGAATTTTGTTTTAGGGAACAAATATGTTTGAAATTTACTATTGAGGAATGTAATCTACATATCATGTTATATGTTGATAAAAAAATACGATTTAAACAATGCTTAGAAACATTATATTATATTAACATATCATATATTAGTAACAAAAAAAAAATATCATATTATAAAAATGCTTAGAAACATATCATGTTATATCTTACTTTTCTTCGTACCTATATAATTTCTTTGTATATGATTTGACTCTCTGAATTTGATGATTAGTATTAAACAAGGATAAAGATACAGACTTAAAGGGACTAAACTAAAACCCAAAGGTACAATTCAAAGGACCAACAACATGTGTCTCATCTGTCTTGATATAAGTTGCAAATAAATAGAAAGATCATTTAAGTTACTTGATACAAGAGATTAAAAAAAAAAGTTGATATAAGTTGTGAATGAAAAATCATTACAGTGGGTAAGAAGTTTAAAGTGTGTTTTTATACATCCTTTAAATCCTACAGTATAAAAAATAAAGAATCATGATACAAGCAAAGCAACGGGCATCATTGCTCCATTATCTGTGTAATTACATATTACAAAAATATCAAACCAAAGATGGAGAAATTATAGAAAAAAATAATGTATTCATTCTTTACATTTTCAATAACATGTTTTACTTTCTACCAATTTTACGTTTCATGTCAACAGGAGCTGGACTCCTTCCTGTCCTATGTGAGACAACTTTTGATTGTTTCAACGAAGGTGAAGGACCAAGAGAAGAATGAACAAAACTCTTGCTGAAAAAATAGCAAAAACATTATTAGTATCCAATAAATAGTTGGGCAAAGAAAACGAAAATCTGAAAAATAACATTTAACTAGAATACGTTTATGTATTACCTCAATTCTGGGCTTTTTGTTGCCTTTGAGACAGATCTCATAGCCTTTGTTCCAATTCCATTGGTCAAACTACTAAGCTTAGAATGATTAAATTGCCACAGCAAGTCAGGTTCTGAGGAATCACTGGTTATAGCATCAACCTCGTCCGTGTTATCATCTGAACCCATATTAATGCTATTAAACTGGTTACCTCCCATGAACATATTATAGGACTGTTCGGAGTACATTTTGGAAGAATCTTGGAGATATGTTTGATAAAATGACTCAGATAAGTTCCCATTGCTTTCTTGCCAACACCCCAAGAGGTTCTCAGTTTTGTTTGCTTCTAGCTTTTTTACCATTACCTTATCAACCCATTCTCCTGAACCTGTTTCTTTTTCATCCTCCCCGTTGTCTTGTCCAAGACTATTCACTGGAGGCCATGGTGGTGAATTTGCTGATATCTCATCAAAATCAAAGCTTTGAGTTTTCTGCCTCAATACGGTTTTACTCTGAAGCTGCAGGAAGAATAGTTTAAGACCAATCTAAGTTCAACACGGAATAGCAATAACCAAACAAGTTTTACTCTATGAAATGATTCTCACAACCCAACATCAAGTAATATCTCTGATATAGAACTGTCGTGAGACATTTCATGCATTGCTTGGTCCACAAGTTTTCAATTTCTAATAGTTGAAGTGTTTGTTCCTAGACAATTTATGGTAGTTGAGTTTATTACATAAAATTGTATCTTGACTTCTTGAGGAACTCATTAAATCATAAGTGACCATGTGTTTGTTTTCTTCATTAGTCAGATCATTTTGCACATATGGAGAAATTAAACATGCATACCTCAATGTTGCCAACTTCAACCATTGGTCGCCGGCATCCAAGCTGATCACCAGTGTCTGCAACTCGCTGGTTTATGTGATAAGGAGATGGCTCACTAGCCTTTGTCCTATATTTTTCAGAGCTTCCGGAAAAAGAATGTTCCGGTTCCCCTTCTTTTCTTGCCAATGCTGCCTTAAGACTGGCAATCTGAAACGTGCTAAATAGTTAGACCTAGATATAATTGAAGTGAAAAAATTATGATAAAGAACTAGAGAGGATAGATTTGAATCTCAACCTGTTCTTTGAGCTCTTTAACATTGGCACCATCTTTGTTTACTCGAGCAGCACCAAGTTCAACTGTAGCAACTCTTTCTGCAAATTTTAAAGTGCTAATTGTTTCTCCAATTGCATCACTTTCTGGACTTATGTGAACAAACATCAGTGTCTTAGCCTGTCCTCCTGAAATAAACCCACCAACATTATGAGAATTTAAATGAATTGTATCACACCAGGAACCAAAGAGAACAACCAACTTCTTAAAACTTACCTAGTGAATCTTGGAGCAATTGTGTGAGCTTACTATTTCTATAAGGTACGTGTGAGTTTTTATGAGCAAGGGACGCAATGACATCACCCAAAGCTGATAGAGATTTGTTAATATGTTGTGCCTCTTTCAGTCTATCTCCGGTGGCCTCAGACTTATCTACCCTCTCACTTCCTGCTAAGTCAACCAAATGCATGCATCCGCGGGTGGTAGCTCCAGATGTCAAATCTCTTCCTTGAACATGAACAGTCAAGCAACTGCAATATTAAAAAATTTAAGAGAACAATAGTGAACATTTTTCCATGAAATACCATCACCAAAATAGGAGAGGATAACAGGGAAATGAATAGAGTATACCTATGAGATCGACTACTGCGGTCGTTAAGGGCGGTTGCTCCAACTGCACGGTTCCTGTGCCCAAGGTTCATTAGGTCGATAACATCAAAGGTTGATGACACAGAGACAAGGCTTGCATCTGGCACACTGAGCCCTTTGTGAGAGCTACTACGAATTTCTAATGTGTTAATGGTTAAGGGAAACATCATGAATCGTGATGAAAGTTTTTTTTTTTTTTTCATTGTGAGAAGAACTTAACCAATATTTATTGAAACTGTTGAAAGCAGCAGTAAATGATACTTATGTTCTAGTAATTTTTAAGGTTATACAAGACCTGAAGGTATATTTAATCTTTTTTTCAAAAGAAAATCAAATAACTGATGAAAGGATATCTTCTGTTTGTTCCATCAGTGACCAATAGATCCCTGACTTGCTCATTATAAATCTCAATCATTTGAACATAAACATCATAGTGGAAAGTGTCCTTTCTTTGATCTGCTATCATAAACAAATCACTTAGAGCCCTATAATTTACACCTTGGCTTTTCTCTGTGATTTCTTTCGGTCCAGTCTACATGTGAAAAACATAGATCAGAAAAAGATCATCAAATAAAAGTTTCCAAGTTTATTGCACACAAAAAACTTCTACTGGACCTTACCATCGTGTAAGTTTTTCCAGATCCTGTTTGGCCATATGCAAATATGCAAACATTATAGCCATCAAGAACAGATCTAATAAGTGGTTGCATATCAAGGAAGACCTCCGCTGCAATACGAGATTAAATTTCAATCACAGAAAAATACAAATCCAGGAGAAAAATGAATCTGACACACAGTCTCAAACCAACCTTGGGTAGCAGATGATCCAAAGACTTTGTTAAAGTTGAAGGATCTTTGTCCCTTCCCATTCCTTGACGGAATACTAACTGTGATAGTTTCATCTTCTATATTTTCTACTGCGCTAAATTGGTTTCGTTGTCCGGGAAAGAAGGGTCTTACTCGACAGTATACCCTAATACTTCCTAACAAACAAAATCACCCACCTTAATACAATTATTGGATGCAAAGAAAACCTTGCAAAGATATGAATGGGAGCTGGGCCTAAAGCTACCAGCCAGTCATAGTCTTATTTTATTACCCTTAAGATCTTGAACTTCATTGTATAGTTTACGATTTTCTTCAAGAACTCTATGATATCCAGAAGCAGCGTGAGCTAAGCCACGAATGTGCGTTCCTGCAAAAAAAACAAAGTTATGTAAGATTCAGCATCTCATTCTTCAAAAAAAAAAGATTCAGCATCTCATCCATCTGTCAGAAAACACCAAGCGAAGGAGGGGAACAAAAGCAAGAAAGGTAGAATGATTTTATCACAAATCCTTACCAAGATTGGTAAACTCGTCACGAAATTTCATTTGCATGAACTGCATTCCAGCTTTTGTGGTGTGAAGAGTAAGCTTTAGCTCCTACAAAATATGAAAAGCAAAAATTTTAACTCACGGGAAAATCTGCATAGTATAAAATGCCATTCATTATCTCAGATTCTATACTTGAATGTCTCTTTGTTGTTGGTCAAAGAGCATTTGTTGCTTCAGGTGTTGGCTTTGCAATTCCTCAGCAGCCACACGATTCTTTTCAATGTGATCCTCTTTCTTTGCTACCATATGAATCTTGTTCTCCACCTAATCAATCATAATATCAATGACTTAAAAGAAATAAAGTATTTTCAAGCTTAATTGAGGTTCTGGAATATGTTAATCACAAGGCAGATTTGTGTTACCTTTTTATCTGCCACCATAAACTTTGGTGCAGATCCGTTTCTTTCAGAAACATGATCTCTTAAAGTAACTTTTGTCTGTAAGTTACATGATAAGGAAGTAAACAAGAACAGCTTGTCGTGAAAATAAATTTAAGTAAGGAAAATTATTCTCAAGAATGAGGTAAATAAATAGAACATAATATTGACCGAACGATCCCCTTAAAACTAATGACATTACTAGAAGGAGAAAAGAGTCATACCTGTTCGCCTTGGCTTGCGATACGATGTTCAAACTCTTCTACAACCTTATTCAAAACGGATTCAACCAACTGTTCCATGCAGAAGAAGAAAAGTATTAATTAAAAACCAGCAGTTTCGAGGAAAGAGACTTAGGTCTAGATTGGATTAGTTTTTAAATTTTTGGATTTTTTTTCAATAAATCAAGTTCTTCACTTAAGAAAAGTTCTTATAAGTTAACAGGTGTTTATGAAGAAGTTAAATGACAGTTTCTGAAAAAATTGAAATGTGGAAGCTAATTTCAACCTGATTGGTAAAGTTATGATGAACTTGATTGGTGAAGTTATGATGAAATTCAGTAGTGATTGTGAAACACATAGACTAAAACCATACATCCGCTTACCATTGGAATTTCATCTTGGTTCTTATCTGACAGAATAGAACGAACAAGCATGCTCAAAGAATGGGAACTAGACTGCAAAAATAGAAATGTAAAAATTTCATTACTTATTCTTCCTGTTCAACAAGGCGAATTGATAGCTGGTATAATATCAAAACATCAAGCTTACCTACCATTTTATTAGACTCAACATCAGAATTAAGAGTAGCCAGAGTTTTTTCATTGATTGATGAGGTCCTTGACAAGGAATTAGTAAATGGTTCTGAGTTTTTTCTCACAAGAGATTTTGCAGAGATGGTAGGTTTGAGATTTCCACCAAATTTCCACACACCATTTGCCCCATTTTGTTTCCATTCACCATAGGATTTAAGGGCCAAGACGCAGTTCACAATCCTGGATGATTTTCCTCCCTAAAAATTCAGCAGCATAATAAATTACATAAGTTTGCAACTATGAAGTTCTAAAAAGATATCTGGAGTTATTAACAACTGAACTCACATACTTGTAATTAACAATTGCATTCATAATAATAAGTATATAATTCATAATTACATACTTGTTCCAGATCAGATGCCTCAAAAGTAGGAAGTCCAATTTCTTGTACAGCCACCAGAAAATTCCTCACATTTTCAAAATACTGATATGCTGATAATGGGGCTCCATCAGGGATCAGTGCAGAATCAACAGGACTCTCCACAACCTAAAACAAAAATAATAATAATTTTTTTGTCTAAACTATCCGTTCCTAAGGGAAAGAGACTCTAATAGTTCAAAATTCTCCGTCAGAAGATGAGTAATGCATGATCAAATATTTCTGATATATCAGGGAACAAACTCGGGTGGTCCGGATCAATTCGACCATAAGTGAAGTTCATCAACCAGTTGAGTTCACCCAATTAAATAAAATGAAATAGAAGTAGGATCTATAATCACCTTAGGAACAGCTCCAGATTGAAATTTATTAATAACATTACAAAGAATAATCCCACTTCTCAAACCAAGCCTAAACTCTTCCTCAGATGGCTCTGCTGGTAAATCTTTCGCGGCAACAACTCCGACCATTTTTCTCAACCACCCTGCCGCTTCATATCTTCTAGATGCTACGTATCAAATCAACAACATTATTTATCATTACATAATAATAATAATAATAATAATAATAATAAAAGAATATGATTATGATTATGATGAAGCATAATTACCAGCTTGTTGTGCTTTTCTAGATTCTAAATCAAGATCTTGGAGACGATGACCGTGTTGTTGAAGCACATCTTCAACAACAGACGCAACTGAAAAGGAAAACGATGCCTCTGATGATGCCATAACTATAACCAGAAGGCACAACAGAGAGACCAACTAAAAAGCTTATTATCAACAATGCACAGTCTCATTCATGGAGGATGAGATAGAGGAAAGAATCGGAGGTGAAGGAAACAGAGAAGAAAGAAAAAAGAAGGGTGTGATAGTTATTTTTGGTGTAAGACTCAGATATTATGGTTTATGATGTACTGTACTGTATTGCATTGAATGTTATTGTTGTTGAGATTTCTTTCCTTTCCTTGTTACTTGTTAGTTACTAGTTGTTTCCAAAATTCATCACCTTTATTTATCTCTACACAGCACAGAGTTATCTCTCTCTCTCTCTCTCTCTATACTTCTTCTGTATCAAAAAATGGGTTTATACTGTCACCGTTGGGTTTCCTTTTTCGGTCCCGAACCTAGCTCCACACCTCTCTGTATTCATGGCGCGTGTACTTAAAACCCACTTACTCTTTTTATTCTCTTCTCTTCGTAACATGAATTTTTCATTCAAATTTATGTACTTGGTACACTGAAAATCAAAGAATTTAAACTTTTTTTTTTTTTTTTTAATGCTAATGCCCCTTAGAGCATCTCCAATGGGGTCCTTGCTTGATAAAGACCACTCCCCGTTAAGGATCCTCCATTGGAGGAAGAAAAATTGAATGGACAATTATATAAGAACCCTCTCTTTCGTGTTTAACTAACGGATCCCACGTTTAAAAAAGTAATAAAATGTGTACTACTTGGTTCCACTTGCATAAAGGAGTAATAAAATGTGTACTACTTGGTCGCATTTGTAAAAATGAGTAATATGTAAATTATTGTTGTTTAATGATGTAAAGATAATGGGACATATTTAAGTACTTTTCATTAGAGTCCTTATTAGTGTATTGTTATTGGAGTCATCGAGTTCTTAATAGGTACTTTTATTAAAAACTTATAAATAAGTGATGTGTCACGTGGGGTCCATTTAAGGAATTTTTGTTAGAGAATTACCATATAGATGCTCTTAGGGCACTAGTTAATAAGATTGATATATAAATTATGCATTAAAAATTGGTGAAAAGTGAAGTGTTTAAACTTATAAAAATAAAAATTGTTGTTTTTAATAAAAAAAAATTATTTTTAACATTCTTAACCATTATTCTTAAGTCACTAGTTAGCAAAAACTTTTTTTTTTAGAGAATAAATTTTAATTTGAAATTCTTAAAAAGTATCTTGGTATGTTCTTTAACAAAAAACTAGAGTGAAGATTTCTTTTAGAAAAATTGATTGAAGAAAAAACTAATTTAGACAGTTTTCTTGTTGATGTCACTTTTTAATTATTTTCTTAAATCCGATTGTGGATTATCAGTCCAACCATCGGCAGTTAATGAATCTGTTTTGATCTTAAGACATTAATATTATCATGAGTTTCTGTTCCACTGAGGCCAACTTATCAACAACCGCTTGGTCACATGAAAGCTTGCTTGCTTGCCATTGTTCTCTCTCACGGATTATTTTCTTCTCTTTTATTCCAAGATTCTAGTTTAAGGATAAATAAATAAAAGATCTTGTTAACGAGTGTTTCTGGAACACTCTTTAAATATTCAAAATTTAATAATTATTCTTTTAAAAAGTTAACTATTACAATTTTCAATGTATTCAATACACAACTTTTAATATTATTTAAAGTGCTTAAAGAGTATCCCAAAAGCACTCGTTGATATTTTCCATAAATAAAATATGGAAGATATGAAAGTTGCATGTATGTATAAACAATGTGTTTTTGGGCATGAACTAGTTTTTATGAGTAATGATTGCCTCCATTTGTAAAAATAAAGGGTAAATGTCAATTATAAAGAGATGCACATAAAAAAAATGGTAGATCAAGTCATTAGATAGGTCCTACCACTATTAATTTTTTTTCTTCAAACTTTCTTATATTTTTATTTCTCCAAATAGAATAAATGAAGGAAATTATAAATGGTGAAGATGTTAACTCTGTTTTTACACCCTCATAGTTACGTTATATTAACCTATGATATTAACTTTAGATTTTGAAATATATTTCTCTTAAAGTTTAAGGCCTCATTCTCCTATATAGAGCCTCACTTTAAATTGAACTTTTGCATGTGGGTGGTAATTTTTTTTTTTTTTTTTTTATCAAGTAGTTTAGTGGCTATTGCTCACACAATTTAATTATGGTGAAGTAGAGTGTCCGGATTCGAACCCATGCTCCTGCATATAATATGCAATATCTCTATTAACTGAGTTAAGCTCACGGGAATGGATGGTAAAATTTAATCCTTCAAATTAATTGGTAACGATACTGAATTTCAAAAAAAATTATTACTTAGGTTATATTGGCGGTCGACGTAGCCTTTTATTCTTAAACAAATTCAAAGTTTATTATTCAAGCGAGGTGTGACATGATTGCAACCAATAATTTCACAAGTCACCTAACCACTATGGGATGAATCTCTTTTTTTATTTGATTAATTATTATGCTTTGTATTTTATTTTTTTAATATTTTATTTTTTTGTTATCATTTATGGTGGCAGCATCCCCTTGTTTTTTTAAGGATAGGTTGAGGTTTTATTTTCATTTCTAAATTTTTGTTTCAGACAGGTTGTTATTTTGTTGTAACTTTGTTTTGCCTCTTAATGCACTCCTTGTGCTAGGGAGCAAGACTTTTAGTTGTTAATATATATCTCATTTTGGCTTGTTCAAAAAAAAAATAAGAATGAAAAAAATATGGAATTAAGCATGGATAAATGGAAACACGAAGTCTCTCTCTTATCCCATTTATGATTTTGATTGTGAGTTTCGAGATGAGAGAATGATTTTGAAAGAAAAAAAATGAATGAGCAAATAGAAAAGATGACTTTGAGATGAGTGAGTTTTTAAACGTTTATTTCTCTTCATAATACAATATTTTTTTATTTAAAAAATTCAAAAATTGTATTGGAGGGAGACTTTGTAGGTATTTTATGAATTCTTCGAATTCAAACAATGTTGTTATAATAGTATTTTTAAAATTTAAAATATATTCAACCAATTAGGCACGCTTGCATTCAAGTCTAATTTTACAAATAAACATTTCATCAACAATATTATAAATTAATAAATCGATCAATTTTGTTTTAAATCAAGAAAGAATTATATATTTATAAACATTAATTTTGTTTTGCTAAAAAACAAAGCATGATGAAAATAGAATCATGATGCAAATTACTTAAAGAACGGATTTGTAATAAAAAAATTTAAGGATTAGTTTGTAATAAATATCTAAGTTAAAAAATCGCATATACATAACTTTGACCATTAATATCTCTAATTATATATAATAAAAATTATAAAAATTTGATTTTTTGAAAATACTCATTGAGACAAATTAAACATCTTATATGCTAACATTGTATTTATATATTAGTTAAAAAATATGATTAAACTAAATTATGTGAATGATGCATATTGTAAAATTGTGACATGTATTTTATAACAGATGAAGTCAATTAAAAAACACCTGAGTATACAAAGACTATGTTGTGAAAAAAAAAAGGAGTCAATTTGGTAATCAACTATATTTGCTCGCGACCCCATTTGATATTTTGGAAGAAAAAAAGCACTGCATAAATTAATTCATAACATTTTTATTGGTAAGATATATATGAATGTCACATGTGTTGATCATTCTTTTAAGTAGAACCAATTCAATATGAATCAAATTAAAAAATAGACTAATTTATGCTTGAATAAATGAGTCAGAGATGTCTTATATGTGTAGTTCAATTGATAACTACCATATGTATTATGTGTAGAGGTTGGAGTTCGAATATCAGATTTTTTACTTCTTTACACATAATGTGTCAATTTGGTTACTAAATTACTTGAAAAAAAACCAAAAACTAGTTTAAATAATTTTTTTTTATTGAATTGAACTGGGAACAAATTGCTAAGAACCATATTGAGTTAAACAAAGAGAAAGAGCCAAGCATCCCCGTAACGGTCAATAAAATTCAAATAGGTGGTTCGGAATTAGGTTCGGGAAGGCCCACGGGAGCGTCTACAAGAAATGAAAAGGATCCGACGGTGCACCTTTTGCTACAGCCAACAATCCAATGGCTCAAAATCCCTTGCTCCATCGTATAACCAAAATAATAACCATTTCCATCTAAGCGCGTGATCTTTTCTATCATCCATGGAAGATTTTTTTTATTTAATCAATGTTATTGGTATTTACCAAAAATTAATCACAAACTATATTTATGAATAGTAAGCTAGAGAAAATAGTAATTTTTATGAGGGATAGGATCAAATGATAAAAAATTAATGTTTAAACTGAATTTTATTTTTTTGGTGGTGGCTGGTGTTGGAACCCCGGACCTTGCATATTTTATGCATTGTTCATACTAACTGAGTAAAGCTCACAAAGACATTGAATTTTATTTTACAATAGTGGTATAAATATGAATTCCAATTTTATTTTTTATGTATTTATGTTAATCCCCCGATGTTTAAAATTCTTTTATGACTCAACAGTGATCGTATGATCAGTTGATGGTTCAAATGTAGACGATTGACTCCTTGTACCAAAATCCTTTACGACAATGATAGTCATGCGGCGTGTCATGTTGATGTATGTACGGTGTAAATGTATGTGAGTAAAAAAGATTCAATTTAAGGATGAGTATAGTCCGATGAATGGATTTGAAGATGAGATTGTTGGCATGTCATCTAGTTGGCAACCCATATAATAAAATAGAGTAGTGATATTTGTATAATTCTTTGGTACAAATTTTATGACAACTTTGGTTTTCTCTCATTTGATTGGTCAAAAATATTAGAGAGAGAATAAGAAGATAGTGTGAGTATGAGAGAGAAATTAAAGTTGTCAAAAAATTATTAGAAAATGGTTGTATAATATCAATTCTCAATAAAATAAAGCAGCATCCAATCAGATGGCTACGTTTTTGTTTCTTTTTCTCACAGAAAAATGCTAATACTGAACATTATATACGCATATGGGACCACAATTGTTGATCATTGTTAAAGTTAACTGTTAGCTTTCAATTATTATTTGAATATACAAATTAATCTAATACAATTAATTATTAGTTATTATTGAAAGGTTAAAGTTAGGTGTTACTGCTTTATCTTTATGACTTTCACATGTTGAGGGGAGCCCAGCTTCAATATATCATTATATTCGTGAAGACTCTTTGCGACGTTAACATCACTTTCCGGAAATGTGTATGTGTAATTTGCCCAGCTTCAATTATACATACACATTATAACAAAAGATATCGGGTCTTTTTGGTAAACCTAAAAAAAGAGCTTTTAGCTCTTAGCTTATAGTTTATAAGCTCGTTTCACAAAAAAAATTCTGTTTGGTAACACTTTTTTACCATGAGCTTATAGCTTATTTCACGAGCTTATAAGCTATTTTTCAGAAGCTATTCCAAGTAGCGTTTGAGCTTATAGCTTATAGCTTCTCATTTTTTGTTTCATTTTTACCCTTATCAATTTAACAAAAATTCATATCCACCCTTTGTAATAAATAACTACGTTGAAGAAAAACATAGCACTTTTAATCCCAGATTTCACTTTAACTAAATATATATGCTCACGCTTTTATTTATTTTTACAAAATATTTGCTCATGTTTACAAAAATAAAAACTACATTTTTTCTTAAAAAAAATATATGTTACGTTTGCCTAAATAAATCATATTACGTTATGTTTAATTTTGTTTTTAAGTCTAAAAACAAAATTTTGTTTGATTTTGGGTCAATACGTTTAATTTTGTTTTAGTGGGTAACAATTAATTTTTTTTTAAAGGTTTTGTTTAATTTTTTTATAAAGTCTAAAAACTGAAATAAAATCAATTTTAAATAAAACATTAGCCAATTTATGAATTTAAAAATAACATATGAAAGACATATTAGATTAATATATTTAAACTATGAAATTTTAAATATTTTAAATATCAATTGATACAAATTTTATAATGAATTAAAAATACCCTTTTATGTCATTTTACGTTTATAAGCTAGTTGAACCGCTAATTTTACCAAACACTCTAGTTAGCTTATCAGCTATCAGCTAGCTTATCAGCTAAAAGCTATCAGCTAAACGCTATCAGCTAACTTATAAACTATCCGCTATTTTTACCAAACAGAGCCATCATGAATGTAGCCAACCACGTCATACAATGGAAGCACATGCATACTTAATTTTTTGGAAAACAATACTCAATCTCTGAATATCCATTATGTAATGCAGCTTCACTAACACATACCCTTCCCCCAAATTTTAATTCGAACATACTCTTTACATATATAATATGTAAACCTTTTTCTCTATAATCTTTTCCATCAACAAATTGTTGCTATACAAACCTGATCATTCAATATATAAGGCGGGGAAAGCTTAAGTCGTATTTTTTTTTTTTTTTTACCTTATAAACATTAATATTGATATATTTAAAAGGTTTTTTCTATCTTACATTTAAAAAATTATAGGTAATTCACCCATCAACCAATCAAAATTAACCGCATGAACAAATTTACAAGTAAAATAGAAGTTAGTTTGTGGGTGCAACTACTATGTTCATATATACAATTACCTCTCTTGATATAATTAATTTTCTCATTATCAACTACTATCTTACCCTATAATAATTTTTATTGAATATATTCTGCACTCTAGAAAGTGAAAGTAGTGTTTTGCTCTTCGCATGCCATATTCCTATTTCTTGTTATAATGTGTATGTGTAATTTGCACTTGATATCTTTTGTTTCTTATATCAGCAATACCAATAACGCCACTCCTTGCCATCTACAAATCTCAAGTAGTACCCTTTGGCCTCTTGATTGTCTTTATCTACCTCGTATTATAGCTCAAAATAATATTAAATTATGTTGATAGACGAATTCAAAGCAAAGAGTTGTTTTCTTTTGGATGTCATAGAAATGGACTTGTCGAGCCGTTCAGGTATAGTCTTGAACTTTGGATGCCAAACAAGGAGTGGACGCTAATGATTACTACTAATCCTTAATCTTCATGGTTTGATAATAAGAAAATTCTACGATCAGAGTGACTCTTCTCGTGAAGTTAATACTATAATATCAAAAATGTTGTGAGTAACACTCTACTGTTTGGACAGTGGTCAGAGGCGTATCTCTTTGGGGTAGGCAGGTGTCATGGTATCCCCCAAAGTTTCCTTATATACTATATTAGGAGTATAATATTAATTTGAATTGAGCTGCTGCAGTGGAAAGGGGGTACCGTGAATTGCCATTTTTTTTTACTTGTTTAATCTTCTATTATTGCATATTGTATTTAAAAAAAAACGTTTCGAGGGGATTCGAACCCACTTCCTCTTGCTCCTTTAACACATTTTATACCACTTGGCCAGCTATTAATTTGGCACCCCTAACAAATTAACTCAAGATCCGCCACCGGCAGTGGCATCAAAAATTCAATCCCCATAGTATCATAAATTCATCAGATTAACAAGAATACATTTAATCTAATTTTATTCTACCTTGTTTTAAGTGTAACACCCCACAAAGTGTAACACCTAAGACTATCACATGATATCAACAACTCTGTTTGCATGTTAAAGATGACAACGATAAAATAATACATGTAAGTCTAAGATGTTACAAGCATTACTAGATGAAACTATTGATCATTAATCAATAATAATCAACAATTTAAAATGAATCAATCGTTAAGATTAAAATTAATTTTTTCAAAAAAATCAGTTTCATGACTGCACCGTAGAAACTCCCTTAATAATACCTTTTTTTGTTTTGACAATGATAATAACCCTCTTTAGATTCACCATTCACGAATGAGATGTCTAATTATGAGCCATAATTGCCTCACTTTTTGCATTATAAACTGGCATTAAATGTCTTTCAAAGTGGATGAGATTAATTAATTTTCTAACCGAGATCCATGCCTTTATTTTTGTAAAGTCTCAAACTTTTTTTAATGATTCTTGATAATTTGTGTCCTTATGACATACTCTATGTTAAGAATTCTAAAAATAGTAAATAATTAATTTACATCAAGTATTTAACTTTGGAAAATGCTAACTTAAAGATTTTGTAGAATTAAATAATAAATATTGTATTGAAAATATAAGTTTTTAAGATTTTAAGGTTATAAATGCACAATTTTTAAGGTTAAATTTTTACATTTAATTTTTGGCTTAATTGCACTTTTCACCCCTATCTTTTGCCAATTGTGCGATTTTGCACCCCATGTTTTTAAACGAGCGATTTTGCACCCCATCTTTTTCCCCCTTTCTGATTTGGAGGCCCCCCATGTGTTTTAGTGATGATGTGTCTGATTTTGATGACGTGTCTTCATTTAATGTTTGCCACGTGTGTAAATGTAATTTTTAAAAAACAAAAAATTGATTTTGAAAATTAAAAGAAAATGCAGATCTTGTTAAAATAAAATTAAAATTAAATAAAATACAAACAAAAACCAATTAAAAAAATAAAATTAAAACAAAACCAATTAAAAAAACCTAATTATTTATTTTAATTTTTTTCCATTTGGATTTTATTCATAGATTTTTTTTAAACAAAAAATATCGATTACTGGTTCCGTTCATGGTAGAGCTGTCAATTTTTTTCCCTTTTTTTTTTGGTCACCAAATTTTTTTCCCGTTTCTTTTAATTTCCAAAATCAATTTTTTGTTTTTTAAAAATTACATTTACACACGTGGCAAATATTAAATGAAGACACGTCATCAAAATCAGACACATCATCACTAAATTCATGGGGGGCCTCCAAATCAGAAAGGGGGAAAAAGATGGGGTGCAAAATCGCTCGTTTAAAAACATGGGGTGCAAAATCGCACAATTGGCAAAAGATAGGGGTGAAAAGTGCAATTAAGCCTTAATTTTTTATCTTGTGCCCTTAAGGCATTAGTTAACAAAACTCTTTAACTTTTAAGAAATAAATTAACACAATTTCCAATACAAAATTTTTATTTTTAGAATATTAACCTGTGTCTTTGGAACACACGTTAGTACTCCCTCCGTCCTAAAATATAAGCAAAAAAATCTCATTTTCTTTGTCTCAAAATATAAGCAAAAAAGACCAACTTTTATGTTATTATTATGTTTTTTCAAATAAATCATCTTTTCCAGTGTAAAATTAAATGCAAGTTGCATTCAATTTGTTCTCTTTTTTGTTTTCTCCATAATTTTTAACCAATGAAAATTATTTTTACATCTTTCCTTGAAACTTATTCTAAGGAGAACACAAAAAATTATACCTCAAATCGCTAAGTGTTAGTTTTCTTAATAAATGTGAATTAGTATTTTTTGCTTATAAATTAGAACGGAGGAAGTATTTCCCTTTTTTCAATTCTACTGTACAAAATTTTATAGGACAACACGTGTCCTGCTTTTTTTTAAATAGCGTAATCCAACCAACTAATAATGAATGAGGTGAAAAACATCCATCCATAGTTGAAAGCAACATGTTTGGCAAGGAATTTTGTAGAAACCTATGACTTCAAATCCTATATTTTAGGACCTGGACACTATTCATTTGTTTTGCACAACCAAATCATGTTATTTATTGGGAAAATACTATTTATCGCAAGTTGCAGCTTCGTGAATTTTCACGATCGTATATTATTTGCTCAAACTGCACCATTATCCTCCCTGTTTTCCTGTTAGAGCATTGTTATTTATAGAGTTTTTATCAAGAATTTGATAAGAAAATGTTTCAATCAATTAAATTTGTTATTTGGCAGGGAGATAATGATGTGTAATTAAGAAAATGTGTTAGCAAATACACTGTCTTGATAAATGTTATCGGTGTATCTATCATTTCCCTTTCCGATAAGTTAGAATTGAATGTTTGACTCTTCTTTTATTAAAGCAATGACCATTTATTTAGCACAAATTTTTGCAACTCCAATAACTTTTCCTTTGTTTTTTGTTTTTCTAAAAAAATTCCTCTACATTATAACTATCCGTTCCAAAAATAATCTATAGTAGTAGCACACCCTCAGTTTTCGATACTTAAGACTAATTCTAATGGTTAGTACAGTATCCACTCCTCTTTTTTATGAATCATAGCATGCCCGGCCTTGAGGGGGTGCAAACATCTCAATAGAGCTGGACCTCCTCAAGATATGGGCCTCTAGAAAAAATAATCTATAGTAGTAGCACACCCTCAGTTTTCGATACTTAAGACTAATTCTAATGGTTAGTACAGTATCCACTCCTCTTTTTTATGAATCATAGCATGCCCGGCCTTGAGGGGGTGCAAACATCTCAATAGAGCTGGACCTCCTCAAGATATGGGCCTCTAGAAAAAATATTGCCTAATAAACCAATAATAAATATATGGCACAATATTTATATATCAGTATTATTGGAGTGGCTTGGTGGTACAAACAAATGCAAGCCTGCAATGTTTGGGTCTTGTGTTTAACACTAAGCAACCCTATAATTTATGTTTTTTTTTCTTCCTTTTTTCCTTTTTGCTTCTTTTATTAGTATTTTTAGTATGACAGGACTTTAATTTATTAAGGGCTTATTTTGACATAAAAATCGAGTCTCCCATTACACAGAGACGGTCCTGAATCATAGTACTGATTAATGATTCATTTGGAGCATACTACTAAATCTCCCATTTTCCCAAAAGCACGAAGTAATATCCCTCAGTTTGGCGGTTGAATATCCCAAACACACTATGTCAAGGGTACATGTACTAGAACTAGCACAAATGGGGACCCTATCTCGTTTTTTTTTAACATTATTATTTAAATAGTATTAGTAGGAGAAGAAAACAATAGATTATTCACATCCTTTACCATACTACCATATCAAAATAACTTGACTGTCAATCTGGCTTATTATTCCAGGATGCTGGGTGTGAGAGATGTGAAACAACTTCAGTTTTTGAGTTATAAAAGAATATGATACGATTATTCAGCAGTTTCCAAATAAAATAAATGACATCCTCACAATATCATACGACTAATGTCTTTATGTGCATAATTGTCATTTTGCAAAATTTAATTTATTTGTTTTTAAAACAATTAATTGCGGATAATACTCATCACACAAGTGTAATTAATTTCCACGGATAACTATGGAACTAATTTATTTGTTTTTTAAAAAATTAATTACGAATAATGGTTATATCTACTAACATCTATATACTAAAAATTTATAAAATTCGAAGTACATAAAAATTTCATGATCGTCCTCATTAAAACTCATGATCTCCTTAACTTTATGTGCATAATGGTCATTTTGCAAAATTTAATTTATTAATTTTTTTTAAAATCACAAGTGTGACCGATTTTCTTGGATAACTTGGAACTAATTTATTTATTTTTTAATAAAATTAATTACGGATAATAGTCACATCTTCTAACAATATAGAAATCAAAGTAAGAGAAATTTCATAATTGTCCTTATTAAAAACTCATGATCTCCTTAATTTTATAATCGTCCAGCAAACATAGAATAATGTTTTGGATATAAAATAAAAATTTATTTAATATAAAGATTACATTGATATTTATATATTGAAAATACTCACGAGCTTCCAAAATTTTATCATATCGAATTTCTCATATATGTATATAAAATTTGTTTGTGCAGATATAAACATTTAAAATTTCTCACGGGAACAACGCACACAATGAACGATGTTTTAGATATAAAATAAAACTTTAATTAATAGAAACACTTCATTAATGTTGATATTTTGAAAATACCACAAGTTTTCAAAGTTTTATTATATGGATTTTCTCATATGCGTATAGAAAAATTTATCAATGCAGTTATAAGTGCATAAAATCTGCAATTGGTGAGGTGAAAACATTGAACAATGTTTTGCATAAAAAATAAAAAGTTATTTAATAGAAACACTACATGTATTTTGATTTTGAAAATAGTCATGAGTTTTTAAAATTTTATCATATTGCTTCGTCATATATGTGTATAAAATTTGTTTATGCAGATATAAGTATATAAAATGTGCAACGGGTGCGATGCAAATATTGAACAGTCTTTTGCACATAAAATAAAATGTTATTTATTAAAAACAATACACTAATGTTGCCATGTTAAAATTAATCATGAGTTTTCAAAATATTATCATATCAACTTCCTCGTATTGATACATTAACATTTGTTTCAGCGTCTATAAACACATAAAATCCACAACGAGTGTGGCGAAACTATATAATGGTGTTTTCATATAAAATACAAAAATATATAATAGAAACACTAAATTAATGTTGATATTTTTAAAATAGTCACGATTTTTCAAAATTTTATCATCTCGACTTTCTTCTATCGGTATATAAATTTTTTTATTCCATAAATATAAACACAAAAAATATGCAACGGGTGCGGTGCAAATACTTAACAGTGTTTTGCATATAAAATAACAACAAATGAAATAAAAACACTACATTAAGGTTAATATTTTAAAAATAGTCGTGAATTTAATTTTTTTATCGCATTAACTTAGTACATAAATATTTGAAGCTGATAAAATATACAATGGATGTTGTGCAAATATTTATAAGATTTTTGCACATAAAAGAAAAATTATTAATCGAGACAATGCATTAATGCTGATAATTTTTGTTTAATATCTTTAAATATTCACAAAATTACCTGTATAATTATATTTTATATAATTACGTCAATAATATGTACTCATGCGAATGTACGGGTCTTTTACTCCCTCCGTCCCGGATTAACTGAACCATTTGCTCAAATCACACATATTAAGACAAATGTATAAATGAAGGAGAGAGAAAAATGATTTTAAGTGTTCTTGTTAAGTATTGGTTTATTCTCCACTATCATAAAGCAAAGTGGAATATATTGAGTTGAGAGTGATGAAAGTAGTATTAATTAGAGTTATAAAAGGAAAAACATAATTAATGATGTATTGAAAAGTGAAATGGCTCACTTATTTTGGGACACTTTTATATTGAAAATGGTTCAGTTATTATGAGACATAAGGAGTACTAGTTAAAGAAATGAAATGAAAAATAAAGATATTAATCAAAATAAATAGTATTCACGTAAAAACCGTTTTACCATATTGTTGCTTCGATCTTAAAAAGATTTGTGTTTTGTTCTCGCTCTTGAGGATAGTTTGAGAGAGAAAAAAGAAAGGGAGTAAACAATAATGTAGCATAATGGTGCTTCTTCAAAAAAATGTAACATAACGGCGACAACGAAGTTCGGAAAAAATCACCTGAATGATTCTCCTTCATGATCCTGGAAGAATCTTAGAGCTCGCAACACTTCATAACTGCGATTTTTCCAAACAAATTGTTTGGGAGCCAATTTATTTATATATTGATAGTTGGAGCCATAGTTTTAAAACTCGGCTCGGACCGGCCGGTCCGACCGGTTGGACAGTGAACCAGTGGTATGACCGGTTCGAACTGTTAATCAGATCGGCTGTGCAATTGAACCGGTTAAAACCGGCGTGGCTCGGAAAAAACCGGTGGAAACCGATAACTCTGCCGGTTTTTAGAGTCACCCGGTTTAATATATTTTTTTTCTGTTTTCTGTCATTAATTAGTGCCATTATGTGCAAATTAATATTAATTAATGGTTGGTTTAATACAATTAATGCAATGATCCCTATGGTTTCAACTGTTTGACTTTTGATTTTTGTTGAAAAAATCAGAATTTGAAAAAATGATCCCTATAGTGTATTACTAGAAACCAAACCTCTGCAGCAACGTCTATTTTTTGTTTTAATACTTGAAATATATTATATGTGTATGTATACTACATCTTCAATTTCTCCATGGAAAGAACACATCGATTTTTTTGTTCAAAAGAAACACATCATTTTTAAATATAATATTTATACAATAATAATAGTATACATATCATCTATCCTTTAAAAAAAAAAAAATATCATCTATCCCTAATAAAATTATTTCCTGTCGAAAAAAAAACTCTCCCCAAAAAAATTATATACTTATCATAATTTTTTAGAAAATATACATATTATATTAATATTAAATAATACGCAAAACAAAATA
Source organism: Medicago truncatula (assembly GCF_003473485.1). Classification (NCBI taxonomy): domain Eukaryota; kingdom Viridiplantae; phylum Streptophyta; class Magnoliopsida; order Fabales; family Fabaceae; genus Medicago; species Medicago truncatula. Next base: position 51,614,020 of record NC_053048.1, read on the forward strand.
TATTTCATGTCTCTTTCAACAAAAAAATAATTTAATCCGACTGAAATTATTATTGTTGAATAGTTTTTATCTTATTTTACAGGGGTCATTATTTTAGTTTCTAAAGTGACCGAGTCGCCGATTCAATCCGAGTTAATCCGGTTAAATAACTATATAAATTTAATCTAAGGACCGAGTTATCAAACCGAGTCATCCGAGTGGTTCCGGTTCAGTCATGCGGTTCGACCAATGACTCAGTGGTTCAACCATTGACCCATTGACCCAGTACCCCGGCCGAGTCGATGACCGAGCCGAATTTTAAAACTATGGTTGGAGCTCAACCTTCAACTCGTTCCATATTTTATTAGAGATATGTGCTTTATACACCCAACTCTAGTCCCTATCCCCACGTCTTTAAACTCTTAATTTACCCATTTGAACTCATGATCTCCTTATTAACAACTCATGATCTCCTTAATTTTATAATCGTCCAGCAAACATAGAATGATGTTTTGGATATAAAATAAAAATTTATTTAATATAAAGACTACATTGATATTTATTGAAAATACTCATGAGTTTCAATATATTATTATATCGAATTTCTCATATATGTATATAAAATTTGTTTGTGCATATATAAACATTTAAAATTTGTCAAAGGAAAGATGCAAACATTGAACGATGTTTTGGATATAAAATAAAATTTTAATTAATAGAAACACTTCATTAATGTTGATATTTTGAAATAGCACAAGTTTTCAAAGTTTTATCATATCGACTTTCGCATATGTGTAAATAAAAATTTGTCTATGTAGATATAAGTACATAAAATCTGCAACGGGTGAGGTAAAAACATTGAACAACATTTTGCACATAGAATAAAAAGTTATTTAATAGAAACACTGCATGAATTTTGATTTTGAAAATAGTCATGAGTTTTAAAAACTTTATCATATTGTTTTGTCATATATGTATATACAATTTGTTTATGTAGATACAAGTACATAAAACGTGCAACGGGTGTGGTGCAAATATTGAACATTCTTTTGCATATAAAATAAAAAGTTATTTATCAAAAACGATACATTAATGTTGACATGTTAAAAATAATCATGAGTTTTCAAAATATTATCATATCAACTTTCTCATATTAATACATTAGCATTTGTTTCAGCGTCTATAAACACAAAATCCACAACGAGTGTGGTGAAACCATATAATGGTGTTTTCATATAAAATAAAAAAATATCTAATAGAAACACTAAATTAATGTTGATATTTTAAAAATAGTCTTGATTTTTTATAATTTTATCATGTCGACTTTCCCCTATCAGTATATAAATTTTTTATTCCATAAATATAAACACATAGAATATGCAATAGGTGTGGTGCAAATACTTAACAATGTTTTGCATATAAAATAACAACAAATAAAATAAAAACACTACATTAATGTTAATATTTTGAAATAGTCATAAATTTTTATCGCATTAACTTAGTACATAAACATTTGAAGCTGATAAAATATACAATGGTTGTTGTGCAAATATTTTTAAGATTTTTGCACATAAAAGAAAAATTAAGTAATCGAAACAATGTATTAATGCTGATAATTTTTGTTTAATATCTTTAAATATTCACAATATTACCTTTTGTTTTAAATAATATTACATGGGAGCCCCTAATATGGACCTCTTTTATTAAGGTCCGCTCATGGTCCTTGCTGATTGACTGGCAATAGCAGGTAGTTTTTTTTATCCTTTCCAGTTTACACCGTATAAAGTACCAATCTGAGACAAAAGTAAGTTGTTGCAATGGTATTGTGTTGGAAACCACCGCCGACCAATTAATTCCACAATTATCATGACTGAGTTTTTGGAATATAAAACGAATGAATAACCCAATTTGCAAGAAATACAGCTCACTTTTTTTCTTTCTAAATCTTCAATTTGATCCTTTAAAAGGGGTGACGAAACCCAGTAATAACACTTCCAAAAGTACAGCGACATCCTTGAAGCTGTCATCATTTTCGACAAGCTTACCAACAAATCTAAAGGCTACGACATCCTTGTGTGATCAATCATAACATTAAGCAATAGGAAATTCATTCCAAATTCTTAATTTGATCAAATATTAATAAATTAGATGAAGGTAACATTCTAGGAAGCAGAGGCAACGAAGAAGGCTTGCGACGAATCAAGGATGAACATTAATGGACTCCAAGCCAACCTTCTCTGGGTGCTGGCAGATAAAGGTCTTCTCCCACTGCTCCTATGTACATGAGGAATGGAGTGAAGAAATAGAAAGGGAATTGAAAAGGTTATTTGTATGGTGTAAAATGGAAAGGAATAAAAACTACCTACTATTGCCGGTTAATTAGTATGGACCATGGGTGGACCATAATAAAAGAGGTCCATATTAGGAACTCCCATATTACATATATAATTATATTTTATATAATTACGGCAATAATAGGTGATCCATGCGAATATGTATTTACATATTTGACTAATCTTGATTGATTGATGGCTAAATTATCCACATTCTTTAAATGTAACCTAAGCCTCACCGATTTGAAAACATTATTGTATTTATCCTTTTGTCAAAAATAGTTACTAGTAGATTTGAGTAATACTATGACAAGTTATTTGACATGCATGCTTAAAAGAAGACAAACATACTTGTGTGTCAACATTATTACATTTTTTTTGGCATCATACAATTTGGTTTGTTTAAAGTGAGAGGAAACTCTGAATTTGAACGCCATGATAAAATTTTTGTTATAAAGAAAACTTACATCCTTATATGATTCTCAAATTTTAAGTTTGAATTATTGTATTTGAAACTTAGTAAGTGGGAACCTTTATTGGAGCAATTGTCTGGGAAATTAGTACGAATAAAGGTTCCACCTACTAAGCTTCATAGGATTTGCAAATACTTGATACTATACTCCCTAATAAAGGATTTCTATTGAATAATTAATTTTCTCATTATCAAGTATAATTTTCATTTTACCATTCTCTAGTAAAGGATTTCTATGGAATATATTCTGCACTCTAGAAAGTGAAAGTAGTGTTTTGCTCTTCGCATGTCATATTCCTATTTCTTGTTATAATGTGTATGTGTAATTTGCACTTGATATCTTTTGTTTCTTATATCACAACCCCAATAACGCCACTCCTTGCCATCTAAATTTCAAGCAGTACCCTCTGGCCTCTTGATTGTCTTTATCTGCCTCGTCTTATAGCCCAAAATAATACTAAACCATGTTGATAGAAATCCGATTGAGAGGAGCTGGAATCAAAGCAAAGAGTTGTTTTCTTTTGGTTGTCATACTCATAGGAATGGACAAACGAATCCAATCCAATGTGTCATGTCGAGCCGTTCAGTTATGTCTTGAACTTTGGATGCCAAACAAGAAGTGGACGCTAATGATTAGTTGATTACTAGTCCTTAATCTTCATGGTTTGATAATAGCCCACTTTAGTAAAGTCTCAAACTTTTTTTAATAGACAAATGACACATGTTAAAGAACTCGTGATGGAAATTCTAGGTTAAAAGCAGTATATGATATGATAAGATTATTCAGTAGTTTCCAAATAAAATAAATGACATCCTCACAGTATCATACTACTAATGTCTTTATCGTCATCATCATTCTCAAATCTATAATTATCCATCGGTCTCTCTACAAAGTACAAACAATGACCTTGCAGACGTTTGACTAGGGAAAACAGTCTCAATTGTTGCTTTAATAATGTGTTGCTCTACCTAACAATAACTAAAAATATAAAGAATGGTATATGCATCGCCAGGAGAATCATTAATTAGCTGGACTAGCTAATGTTTTTTATCTACTGCTATAGATGATAGATGATCATGTCCATAATCAATTATATCATAAAATATGAGGTTGTGGATCAGAAGGAAAATGTGAAACAAGAAAACGGTGTATCATTTCAAAGCTGGTGAATGTGATTACGGCAGCTGGTGTTGTCCTCAAAAGGTTGGTAGCACATCCTCGGTAAAAGCCAGGCACACCTTCTTGTTGAAAAACCTTTCTAATGCAGTCAATCATACCAGAGTATCGTTTCTCAGAGTGATGCCCTTGTTCTTGCAATCTGGAACGTACAACCTGCAAATATAATTCAAAATTATGTTACTTTTTAATGTTTGTCAGCCCAAAGAATGAAAATGAGTAACATTAAATTTAAGAATCCCTGCTCAATTCAAAGGGATATGGCTCTCTAAGTTGACAGTTAAAGAGAGGAAATGATGAAAAAGTGTATTATGCTCAAAATATTCAAGAAAAAGCTAATTCCAAAGTATTATTCTTGGGTTCTTTAAACATTGAAGGACTATAAACTATTTTTCCATCAAATGATTAGCAAGGTTATTTCATTCACAAGACCAGGCATCAAGAGGCGTGACTACCTACCTACAATTGTGCAAAAATATCTTTATCTAAATTAAGTGTTCAGCAACATACCTCATGGGGATATGTCAATGTGGATGCAAAAATTTTGGAGACTGATGAAGCAATAGCAACATCACGTGCACCAAGTTTATCGACTGCTGCGTCATCTAATACAAAACAATGATCAAACTAAGTGACTGCCAAAATTTCAAGAGTATAAAGAGAAGAGAACAGGCATGAAATTACCTTGATTTGCTAAATAAAATTTAATTGTTTCATACATCGGGAATTGAATGGCAACATGACTGATACCGGCTAGAGCAGGTACAAGGCCACTGTTTATGGTAAAGAATATACCAACCGTCATTAAAGTGTTAATTATTAATCATAATGTCATGTCCATTGACCATCCAGTTGCTTTCGTGATTAAAAAACACCAACCTGTACAGCCCCCGTATGCCCTCCTCACTTGCAATTCTCCTCAATGCAGATAGTGTGCTCCTATATGGCACAACACCAGATCTCATTCCCTGGGTCTGCATTAAAAAGGCAGCAAGCTTACATTGCAGAATATACAAACGTGCACTGATTATAAGCTAGACAAAAGAAGCTCTTTAGTTCTTTTATTGTGTCTCTACTCTATGATTTCAACACATAATAATGCGTGTAAGATGGAGTTTTATGTGCTGAATAATAGATAATATGATCTGACCAAGACAAAATATATACACTAGCTGTTTTATGTGCTCGATCTTTTATTAAACCCACTAAATAGAGGTTTTATTATCTTCCATGTATGTGATACACAGAGCTTCCAAACAATGTCAAATGCACAAGGACTTCATTGCCTCCTCATTTTTTTTTTTGAGCAATTCATTGCCTCCTCATTTGATTACCACACAATCCTAGAAACTGTGTGCTATTAAGAATAGAAAAATTGAATTTTACTAAGAATATAGGTAGATCATGCATTACGCCAATTATATGCTGCTAACATAATCAAATAATTAGCAGAACATTCGGCATGAATTGAAGAAACACACTTGAAGTCTAGTCTTGACAACCCAGAGTGGATTTGTAAACAAGGTAGTTGCAGCTCCAGCACCAGCAGCAGCTACCATATTAGATCCAACTGAAAGGTGATGGCTTTCATCTGCATAAATATTATAGGGGTTATATATAATTTGTACATTTTTATAACTCGCTTCTAGAACCTATGAATCCCACACATAGTACGACACAAATACAGGGACACCATGAAATTTTAAAAAGCAAGATATGACACAACCAAGATACATTAAGAGGCATTCACAGTGTTGTGTGCAACATAAATGCAGTGTTTGTTAAAAGGCATTCACATTACTAATTGCTCATTAATATATAAACATATCAATAGTCAATATATAATGATCACAATTTATTAAAAAGATATACTTAGTAATCGTAATAAGTAAGCATAATTACATATCTCTGGTGATCGTGATACTTCAGTGTTTTTGTAACATTAAAATGCACAATGTTTGTTAAGAGACATACACATTACTAATTGTTCATTAATACATAAAATATCAATTGTCATTATGCAATATATGATCACAATTTCCCCCAAAAAAAACTTACTTAAGTAGGCATTTTTTTATTCTTAAAATTTGGGTTAGACCTAACTCAACCCTTCAAAACTGGCTTTTAAGGTGAAGAATGCCTCCTACTTATAAACTCATTTTCAGGCTATATCTCACACATGTGGGACTCTTAACAGTTATATATCTTTCACCAACGCATATCAAAACATATTATTTCTACTATGAATATGTCAAAGAAAAACACAAAATTTTGTGTCTATAGTTAGTAAGACATATATAAAATGTACCGTATCCGAATGACAATCGTTTCTTCCTTTGGTAAGACGTAGCTGTTAAGTATTGGGTGAAATATTTTTAAAAAGAATAGAAAACTATAAGGTTCTTCCTGGGCACGTGTTAGACACCGATACTTTTCAATTTTCAAACTATCTTGGCTTCATAGGATAAAACAAAGCAAGTTGGCATCTCCAAAATTAAAAATCAATTAGTGGACTATTTACATCACAAAAAGAATTATGTTAACAACTCCCCCTAATTTGGTTCAATATGAAAGTAAGCAATGGACTAACCATCAGAATGAAGAAGGCTTTTGAGCTGCTCATACATAGTAAAATAAACCTGCAAGTTTACAATACATTTAGAACACTTAATTATGACATAAGATATCAGTGTTATGCTTTTGAAAAGCATGTAGACAGATTAAATCTTGAGATTTGTACAGCCTAAGAAATAAACCATCTAACAGTAAGCTAAATTGATTAGGCAACAAGAAAGGACAAAAAAAAAAGGCATAAGCTTAAGGATCAAAGGACTTTACTAGCTTGGCCTAAAAATACTATTAAGTCTCATTGGAATGCTGATAGCTCTGCTTGACTCACAACTATCAAGAATTACTGGGGTCAGCAACATGTGGTCTATTAGTTTTGCTTTGGTTTTTGTCTTGACTTATTTTAGCAATTTCAATTGGTCTCTTAAAGTCCAATACTTAGTCTTCTCCAAGAATATGCTACATGTGTAATTTATTTGACTTAAATGGTCTCTCCACTCTGTATCTTAGTAACCGGTAATAATTAGTTTAACATGGGCCTTGAGTCATGAGTCACAGACAATTGGTCCCCAAGCTCTGACTAGTCCTATTAAACTGTGTGTGTGTGTGTGTGTGTTAGCAACTTGGATTTATTATAGAAAATGACAGAGAGATAGAAGATGTCAACCATAGGAACCAAATAGCGTGGATGAAATGGAAGAAGTCTACGAAAACGAAAACGAAATTTTTATCACACAACTAAGAACTGCAATGTTATGCTGAATAGAATGTCAGGTAATAGTGATATAGCTTTCTAAAGATACTTGAGGTAGCTCTCATAGTAGAAAATATGATTGTCTCATTTTAAGTAATTTGAACATGTGCAAAGAAAACCCGTGGAAGCATCAATAAATAAGATAGACACGATGGAAGATGGCCCAATAATTAGCAATAAGTAGAGATCAAGGGAAACTATAGGTCAAAAGCGATTCGAATTTAAATGATTAATCTTAGGCTATGGCTCGTGACAGGACATGATGGTATTGTCTAATCCACACAGCTGATCCCATTTAGAGAGAAAAAGCTTTGGTCATTGTTGTATAATATGTATAGTAAAGCCCAATAACTTAATCACTTAGAACCAGCCTTAAAGCCCCGTTTGGATTGAGCTTATGAAAAATAGCTTATGCAAATAAATAAGCTTTTATATTAATTCATAAGTTCTAATTAATAAAAATTGTATCGTCATAAGTTGTTTTTTCATAAACTACCTTAACAAGCTTATGAATAATAAATAAAAGCTTATTTATTTGCATAAGCTGTTTTGCATAAGCTCAATCCAAACGGACCCTAAACATATAAGGCCAGTTGAATTGAGATCAAGCTCACAGCGATCGTGTGCTCTAGTATTTCAATAAGAAGCATCTGAAAAAAATCTAGCTCACAGCGATCGTGTGCTCTAGTATTTCAAGAAGAAGCATCTGAAAACAATCTTTGTCAAGAAATCACAAAATCTATGATCAGCGAGAAGTGGTAAAGTTGCAAGTAACTGACTTCATACCCTGGCATTTCAGAGCAGCAGGCCCGACCCTTGGAATGTGCAAGGTAAGCTACGGTGCCGGGCCTCACAATCTTAGGAGCCTCAATTTTTTTTTTAATATAGCACTCAAAAGTGTTAGGTATATATAATAAAATATAAAAAATCAATAGACATCTTGGAATAGTTTAGTGGTAAAATAGAAAGCACTTGAGTCATCGGTCTTGAGGTTCAATCCCGAGCATTTGTGTGAATTTGAACCAAATATAAAAGTCTCAATTACATACACAACTACTAGGCCATTACAATTTAAAATGCATTTCAGAGTTATCTGTGAATGTAGAAAACTACTATACATCTTGAATTTTTTGTCATCTATTTCCATCAACAATGCAAATTAAATCCGTTAAATAATTAGTATTTTTTCTATTGTTTTAAGTTTAATCATGCATGCTAGTACTAGTGGTTAGTGAAGTTCAACACAAGTTAGTTAGTCCTTCCCATACAAACTTACTTTTACTTAATAAGAATGACTTTTTTTTATGTTATTTACAACTTAAATAGATGATTACTATTGCTTAAAAAAATCTTGTTTTTCCATAGGGGCCCATTTTTAATATTTGAACATGGTCTCCGATTTTACCGGAACGGCCCTGCAGAGCAGCATAAATCCAAGGACTTCAAAGTTTAAACAAGCATCCATAAACAGTTTTGGAACTGTCATCTTTTTCCCAAGAGTGAGGTAGGCATTCATTATTTATTACTGTAGATATAATTCATTGCCAATTTGAGGCTAGAACTGCCAAGGTTACAACAAATACTAGACGGGAATGTAATAACTCTGTTGAGATTCTATTAGTCGTATACTTATTAAGAACATAATACACGCAAAGTCGCAAACAGAACATTGATAAGGAGAACAAAGACTCACCGCCCAATTTGGAAGCAAAGCTAACACAGTGGGAGCCAGCCCACGGTACATGCCGCGTAACCCCTCCTTGTGGAATATTTGTTGCAAACTAGCCACTATCACACTACCTGGCAACAAAAGCACCCAATCCACCAAAATTGCAGTATTCAGTTTCAGTAGTTCAACTGTTGACTAACTTTCATATTGTTATTTGATCCTTCATGTAATAATACCAAAAAGCTCATATCTAAAATCAATTATTTAAACTTTAAAAGTATAATACTAAACAACAAGTATTTAGAATTTAGAATTATCTACATGACAACTCTTCATTGGACCCATTTGGATTGCCTTAATTGAGCTTATCTACTAGCATAACCACTTGCAAAACTGTTCAGGAGAGCTTATGAAAACAACTTATGACATGTCCACAAGCTGTTTTCACGTTATTTCCATAAACTCTCAAGGCTAACTTATGAAAACAGTTTATAGCTTACTGCATTCGGTCACATTTATAAGCAAAAAAACATTTTTTTAAGTTCACTGAATAATTAATGTATCTGGATTATAAATGTGACTACATACATTAGTTATTCAATGAACCTAGAAAGTTTTTATTTTTATTTTTTTGCTTATAAATGTGAAGTATATCATATGAAAACAATTTGACCTTATTATACGTTACATAATAGAAATAGCTTATATGTTAAGCTCTTACTTTAAGTTGTTTATCCAAACATTGTCTCCTAGAAGAAGAGTGGGCAGGTTATATGGTACCTTTAACAGTTCCATTAGCGAGCTGGGGAACACCAACTTGAAACCTAGTTTTGATAACATCTAAAGGACACACAAACGTAGCAGCAATAACTCCTACATCAAATTAAACAGGAAGAAATATAAATAAATAAATAAATAAATGAATTAAATTAAAAAAAAAAAAAAAAAAAAAAAAAAAAAAAAAGGGCAGCTGAGAAAAGAAGGTATACCAGCGGAAGCACCGGATGCAGCATTGAAGAGGATACATTTGGGGTTGATATTAGTGGGTGCGGTATGGGCATCGGAGGAAGACATGGGTGGTGAAATCGATAGAAAGAGAGATGAAAGTGAAAAAAGAGTCCTCTCTGGAGAGGGCTATGGCGGAGGAACAAGGTCGCATGGCCTGAAACTGGGAAAGAGATTGAGAGACAGAGTCTCTGTTTCGATGATGGATCGATTTGAGACGAATGAGATTAGAGTATTAGGGTTCTATCTATGTATCTATCAACGTCAACGCACGAGAGTCAAATTTGTCACCTCACCACAAATAACCATTCCTTTTTCTCTGCTTCTCCGTCACCAATCCACAATTACCCTTCCTCAATAGGTCCCCATCAACTAACTTTAATATCGTATGACACTTAAAAATAAAAATAAAAATAAAAAAATTACTAAAATATTTGTATTGGAAAATGTAAAGAAGTCAAGTATAACTCATTTGCTATGGACAATGCATCATATATATATATATATACGACGGTTGGGGTTTGAACTCTGACCACTATAAAAAAAGAAATATAAAGAAGTTGTATATTCGGCTTTATGAAAATCAAAAAAATTTATTTTTTTAAATATAAAATCAACAATTTATTATTTTCAATATTTTTAGCTCTCTTATGCGTATAGGTTAGTACGACCTTCTCAATTTATGATACTTTAGTAAATAGATTGCAAGGTTTCGGTCTCTTTTTAAGAAAATTGATGGTGCATAATTTTGATCATCCAATTTGACAACGTAATAATATTATTAAGTGATCTGACATGAAAATAAATAATTTAATTGTTGAAAGTCTTTAAAGATGGGATGATGTTAAATTGAGTTGTGACAAAGCAAACATACCCAAAATAAAATCAATTGAAATATAAATATAAAAGATTTATATCCCCGTGAGCTTAGCTCAGTTGGTAGGGATATTGCATATTATATGCAGGAGCCGGGGTTCAAAACCCGGACACTCCACTTCTCCACAATTAAATTGTGTGAGCTCTAACCACTAGACTACTTGACCAAAAAAAAATATAAAAGATTTATTGTGATGTTATCAAATTGGATCGTTAAAATTATGGATTGGCAAAACAAATTGAATTTGAAAACCAAAATTTCGCAATTAAAACTAAGACTAAAACCGTATATAAGCCATTCTTTTATTAAGATATATTCATTAGACTATTAGTTTAAATCATAGTCATAAGTGTTGACCACACATTGAAAATATCAAAAAGTGGAAAATATGAAATTAGAACTCTGACCCTTGCATGTCAATGTCCATAAAGCTTATCAAATGAGTTGTGCTCTTGAAACCTATTATATTTTGTCAAGCTAATCCAATCCTACTCTTGTTTTAGGTATAGGCAATTATGATTATGATTATAGACCCACTCACTGTGCACAATTTTTACAACTTAAAGGTCTTGCAACTTCTGACATTAGGCCTCAGTAAAATTTCTCACTTTACCTCTCTCTCACTCACAGTCTCACACTCTTAAAGCAAAGCAGAACTGTTGGAAGGTATAATTCCTGAGAGATATTAGACAAGGGTATATGCCATGTTTCCTGAACTAATGTAATTTCATAGCCCCTGAATGTACATTTCATTTCATACAAATAAATATAATTCCTACATATATCATGTATCCTCTTCATGATGGACATCAACTTCTTTAACTCTCCTTTTTTATTCCATCAAATTGATAAAAACTGATTCTTATTTGTCTGGGTCAAAGGTCGGGATCAAGAATAGTGGACAGCAAAAGCCCCTGTACAAACTCACTACGCCTTGCTTTCTCTACTTGGTCTTTGTGAGATAAAGATGGTGGAACATCTCTGCAATAGTATAGAAGAATTAGATTACATATCCAACAAAAAGAGAGATAAAAGTAGATAAGTGAATCAAATATCTTAATAAAGTGAGAAAGTTTTGTTTGGAACCTGATAGCATAACCTATACTATTACAAGATGTAGCACAGGTTAAAAAAAAGAATAGACTTAAATTGCCTCCTCAAGTATATTATTAACTTTGCAGTGAATGTTACAAAGTTGAAAAACATTAATAATTACAAATATTACAAAATATAAATCAAATCCAACTGTATTAGAGGGATGCTTCTAGTGATTTAATGTAAAATGCCTGTTAAGAATATCTAGAGGTAAATTTTTTGAACAATCAATGATCCACCAGCTAATTATGATAGGATCAAGCAACTTGTATGGACAACAAATTTATGATTTCTAAGTTAATGTTTATAATACAAGAGTAATGTGGTATATTCATAATCAAAAGTAAATTGTTGGAATTAAAATGAACTATGACCTGGGAAAACTTTACAAGCAATATTAGGGTCTCAAGTCTTATAGTCGCTACTTTTAAAAAGACTTTAACCAACACTTTTAATTTGAAGATTATGTCTATGACAATATTGAAAAAAAGAGAAGCTGAAAGAGTGATACTGTATCTTACCTTTCTAACACTGTATCATGTGAGTGTATTTCTTCAATGCTTGCTTCACTTGATGAATCGAGCTGCACATTTTCATGTTCACCGGAAGCAGTTGCACCACATAAAAATGACAGAAATGGATCACAAGTCGTCTTGGAGGTAGGCATCACAGGCGACAACTCATCAGAGCAAGATTTCCAGTGTCCGTCCCGTCGACCCTTTCTTGAAAAGGAAAGGGTTTGGTAGGAATCATGTTTATGGGATTTTGATTTGAGATGACTGTAATCTCCAGTAAAGGAAACACACGGTTGAATGAAAGACAAATGAAAAAACAATGACAAGAAGTAAAAGGAGGCAAAAACAAAATTAATGTTATTTATTATGACGAAGTAAAATCATTTCTATGATGAAAATCAGAAAGGATATCTTAAATAAGTCTCCATGTTGTGCAGTTATGTGATCAACAATATTTGTGCCAACCCACATGGCACAAACTGGACAAATCTGCATGAACACACAGAGATGGATATAAATGAGAGTAATTCGACAAACCTGAGTATAAATAGCACTGCAAATGATAAGCTAGTAGAGAAATCTATTTTTATGGTATAAAAGAAATTATACACACTTTGATTTCATGGGCTATTGCAGGTAGTCATCATCACCAACTTCTAAGTCTGCTAATTGAACCCTCAAATCAAGAGGAACATTATTAATAGGTCATTTAGCAAACTTGTGATAATATGGAGTATCTTACTAATATTATCACTTCTTATAATCCACATTGAAGTAAAATTTAATAAAGTATTCAAATTTTTATATTTATCATCATATATATTAAAGAAAACTCGTGCAATTACAAATATGTTATCAGTCAAATGATTAATGGAAAGTATTAGTAAGATCTAGACCAATAACCAAATGCAACATTTCTCCTGAAAGGCAATTCAAATTTGCAAACTTCTAAATTAAGTGTATCATAAAATGCTACATCTTTTTTTTTTTTTTGAAGGATAAAATGCTACATCTTGGAATTCATTTTTGACTTGTGGAAAAAATCATTGTCTTTGGAAGAAGGAAACAGCAATTTACTAAGGCCTTGGAAAAGTGAGAAGCAATTACATCAAACCAATCCATATTCGAAAGAAACTACATTCAACTCAAATTACAAGCATCGTCACATAAGTCAATAACCACGCTCCACAGTGATTCACAAAGGTTCTTTTTACTTTTTATGTTTGTTTTTTTTCAAAATAAATAGCAACTGTTGAATGCACTGAATCTCCAAAGCAATTACTAACACATGCTTCTTTGTGAATTTGAAGATCATGAATAAACATGTTGATTACTTGATTCTAAAAGAGCGAGAACAAATGAAAACTGAAAACCGATGAGCTTTCTTTGTCAAGCAGAAAACAACCATCTGGGAGTTCTCAATGAGGTCTTTATTGACATACTAATAATTGCAAATTATACTAATGCTTAAAATGGATTTGAAAAAACACATGAAACTACCACAGGTGGTTGGTCCGTAGTGTGTGTAAGTGTGCAAGTCCCGGGTATTTGAGTTTGATTCCAGCTCATCAAAATTATGGATTTATAAAGTTCCAAATCGGATAAGTTATACTCGGTCTTAAAATTTGAGTTGAGTCCGGATTGTAAGGCAAGGGGTGCCTTCTATCTATAAACTCATTTTCAGGCATAGTATCTCATTCATTGAATGTGTGATTCTTAATACATGGAGCAATAACAAAGGTACATGAATTATTTATATACTAACTGAGTCTAAAAAGTTAATAAGAGTAGAAAAGTGATTAAGGTGTGAGATAAGTAAAATACCCCAGATTCGGCTTCAATTGGATGGTCCAAATCAATATGGAAGCATAGCTCTAGAAGATCAAAATCCTCCTCACAAAATGGACATGGATAAATCGTCATCAACTCTTCATCTCCATTAACCTCTTCAAAATCGATTAAGAGCTCTGTTCCAAATAAACATGTAAAAAAAAAACATTTAGCTAAATACATAAAGACAAAACACAAATAAAAATAGTTCGAACAAGAATGTAATGTAATAATGAAAGAAAATGAGGAATCACCTAAGTGGGATTTGAGCCTTGATTGGTAGCTTTTAGAAGTCTCATCTTCCATTGACTTATGTGAAGTACTAGGGTTGTTTTCACAAATACGATGAAAATTGTGTTGTGTCCGACAGAAAGATTTATAGTGTTTATTGTTGTGGGTGGAAAATGTTATGTTGTGAAAAGATAGAGATAGATAGAAGGAAGGAATTCAAAGTACATACGTGTAACATGTTAGAGGCAAAGGCTAAGGAAAAGAGAAGGAGGAAAGTACTGAGGAATTTCGGTTTCCGAGTGTGCGTGCGTGCGTGGTTGTTGCTTTGGACATTGAATCCTTAGCCAGCACGAATTCTACATTTACCAAAACACCCTTCATGCCACTCTTTCTCTTTGTATCTTTTAAGTTGCCAAAGCTTCCTCAACCAAGATCAGATCATTCGCAATGGAGAAAACTACTTTGTTACGTGCATATTTTATTTATTTATAATTTGTTAGTATTAGTATCTAATAAGCATTTAATTTATTGAACCCAACACCTCTCAAAAATAAATTATTGAACCCAACATGTTACATAAATTTTTCAAATGGGGTCTATTAATAACTTTACTTTATATCGTTATATTTTAATATTATAATCTTTAAAATGAGTGAGACCCTTAAATAGTGAGGGTACGTATTTGAGACATTGTTCTCATTGTATACCCATCTTTTCTCCACAATATGAGTATTAGCTAGATATTGATGCTTATGGAGTCATGATATCTTGTTGTGGGTGGTCTAATAGATTCTTATTATTTTCATTTCACTTTAAGCCTTGTTTGGCTTTGAGTAAAAAAATAATAATGTTAATGTGTGGCTTCGGTGTATTTTTTAAAAATCTTAAATTGCAAATTTTTATAAAAAATTGTGTATTCAATTCATTGAAAAATAAAGTATTTTACTTTTTTTTAAGAAATAATCTCTTAATTTGAAATTTTTAAAGAGTGTTTCAGGGCAACATGTTAGCAAAACCTTCAAAAAAATGGTTTGCCTTCTAAAATGCTATTTGTGTAGAGACAAGGTTTTAGAACGTTCCATTCATCCACATTAGATTGGATGAAATAAAACCTGAATGTAAGTTTTAAGATAGTATCAAAGTCTATTTAAGATGTGTCGGGTCATATGCTATCAGATAATTCAGATCATGTTTTAGCATCATTAATGTGAGGAGTATGTTGTAAGTCACATACTAGATGAGATAAGTCTTCAACATAAGTGGCGGTGATCCTTATATTACAGGTCAAATTAGTAAGATTGACAAATTACATCTTTTCAACAATAGGAGGTCGAGTCTAACAAAAATGCTAAACTCCCACAACACGGCAAATCAAAGTTTAAATTTTGGTTGTGAGATGTACTCACATTTAGTGTTAGACACTCGTCAAATATGAAATAATTCAAATATGATTAGTTAAAGTGAAGAGAAATTATGCGAAAAAAATTAAAAATTAAAAATTATAGATAAATTACCTAGATAAATTATGTTGAAGCAAATTCATTTTTTATTCATAATAAAAAAACAAACTAGTGTTCATTTCAATTGTCGATAAACAGATTTTTTATTTTATTTTTTAAGAAGATAAATTAATCCATCCAAAAAGATATTTAAAGTGTTTGTACCAAAAAAAAAGATTAGAAGTGCAAACAAAAAGAAGATAATTAACAAAACACATGCTAAAACAAATGTCTATGAAAATGTTACATTAATGCAGCTCATTGGCAATTTTCTTTTTAACCTAGCGGTCTTCTCCTTCGTCCTTTAGAGAAGGGGGAGCTTAAGGGCCATTTTTTCATTCCAAAATCACCTCTCTAAATCTTTTATTATTTTCTTTTTATTTTAAAAAGTGGATTTTTTCTATATAATTATGATAATGTTGTTTTGTTCGTCATCTTGGTGCGACGATGTTTGATTTTCTATCTTGATGCAGCGTTTGCTCGGGTCAGATTGACCGATTTCTTCATTGATGTCCATTACAAATTCAAACAATGGCTTTGGTGTCTTAAACGTTAAAGATACGAATGCATTAGTATTTTGGACATTTGCATTTTATCGCATTTGTATGCATTTTGCAGTTTTTAGCTATAAACCTAAGCGGTGTGGGTTTATTCACAGATTCATCCATTTCGGTTTTAGCAACTTTGATATATGTATCATTCTTGATCAATGTGATTCTGACAATTTAAACGAATAAATGTTGTTTGTATAGTCTTATAACCCTAAATTTTTATAAAAACTTATGGTCAAACTAATAATAACTAGTTCTATGGTGCAATAAGAAGATAAATCTTACACGATGTACGTATTAGCTTTTATCGTTGGATCAATAAATTTCACCAACGAATCAAATGAGATATGATAAGATTTAATCAAATGTTTAAAATGTAAAAAACACACAATTCTTTTAAAAAATATATATTTAAAAAAACACTTGTGTAAAATTAGTTTGCGACAAAACCTAACCGAGTTTACGTAATTATGTAGACTTGAGGTTTTTACGCAAAATATATTAGACTTGAACGAGTCCTTATAAGCTTTACTCGGACCTGGATCCTCTCAGTAAGAATTTCACTCGATGCTGTCCAATGTAGATCTGAACCTTCAATTTCCCTTTTAATAATTATAAGTACCTGCAATAAACAAAATAAAAACAATTTCTGTTCAAAAAAGTCTTAAGGATTTTAAAAGACTTTGCATGATTTCAACGGACTTGCATCGTAAGATTTTAAAGGATTTGAAAAGATTGTATGAATTTTATAAGATTTCAAAAGATTTAATGAATTTTAAGGATTCATTGGAAAGAAATGATTACAATGTTCTCAATACAGACTCTTTCATTTATATTATTATTTTTTTTACGAGGAAGTTAGAGAAATGATTATAATACACTCTCTTCGTAACATTCTTAATATAGACTCTTATTTTATTATTTTTACGAGAAAGTTAGAGAAAGGAGGGAGAGGGAAAGAGATAGATAGAGAAGAGATACAGAGAAAGATGAATAGAGGATAGAGATAAAAAAATATCATATTTTTATGAGAGACTTTTTCATTCTAAAATTTCACTAGAAAATTCCACAAAATTCAATTTATTAAACAGTCTTTAGAAATATGAATGATTTTGAATATCACGAGACCTTTTTAAAGTGATGAAGAGTCTTGATTAAATACCACAAGACTTTTTTTAAATGACAAAGAGTCTTGATTGAATATCACAAAGACTTCTTGATAAAAAAATCGTTTAAAATCCCTTCAAATCTTAATCCAATACACCCTCCTTAGATTTCACAAGACTCCCCGGTCACATGAGAGAATCTGCTTTCGCTTTACTCTGACTTCAAATCGGCTTTGTCAATCGACAATAAATTAGCACCAGGATTAATCGGTCATTTGACCCGATAGTCTTACTTCTACTGTAAGGCTTTGTTTGGATGAGAGAAGAAAGTGGAAGGAAAGTTAGCAAGAGGGTCATTTGACCCGATAGTCTTACTTCTACTGTAAGGCTTTGTTTGGATGAGAGAAGAAAGTGGAAGGAAAGTTAGCAAGAGGAAAGAATGGTAAAGGAATGAAAGTGACTAGAAATTAAGTGGAAAGTGAGATAATTATTTTAGTTGTTTGGTATAAGTGAAAGTGATAAGAAAGTTGAAGGAAAAAAAGATATCTTATTATTAGTTTACATAAATACCCTTGTATTAATATGGACATATATATTGACAATGATATATATGCATGTATATAAAGTGTGATAAAACCTAATTATGCATATCCATACAAAATTACCATAGTTTTTTTTCGGAACAATAGTCACTTAAAAAACGGAACATTATATTAAAAAAATTGAATATAATTTAAGGAAGGGGAAAAAATGGACTGCACCGTTTTAGAAAAATAGCGTTTCAAAAGTGAGATGGTTTTTATCATTTTTCCATGTTAGATGCCCAAAGCATTGTTTCGTCAGGCTTTATGCACAATTTAAGAAGGAAAGGTTTCAGATGTGGAACCCACCAAATTAAAATTTTCCATCATCTCTTATGGACATGCCAAACGGTGGAAGAAATGTTTATCAACACACTTTCTTTCCTTGCAGCTATCCATCCTTAAACTTTCTCTCGAAACAAACGATACCTAAGAGAAGAGAAGGGATGGACGAGGTAAATTTACGAAACAAACTCTTCCACGATTCCTAAACCCAAAACAGAACCTTTCCACCTATGGTGTAGTTGAATTCGTCGATTTCCACTTTCCATTTCCAAAACGTTTCTGATAATCAACCCACTTTCAGAAATCGAAGAACCAAACCATCCTCGATCATTCAATGGCAACGAGAAATCGAACCGTAGAGTTCAGAAAGTACAGAGACAGCGTCAAAAGCTTACGCACTCCTCTTTCTTCATCAGCTTCTGCTTCTTCCGGTGGTGGTCCTGTCATTGAAATGGTCAACACTTCGCTTCTTCGTACCAATAATGGATCTTCTTATACTCCTCTCAGTACCCATGATCCTGGTCCATCCTCTTCAAGGTTTTTTTCCCTCCTTTCTTCGTTTATATTTCAATTCTATGCATTATAGCGATGCTAATTATGTATTAGTATTAGAATTTGACCCAGTAGTTAAGTTTCAATCTTTTTATCACTATGGACCTCTGTGAGTGTAAAAGTTTAGTTTTTGATTCGTGGGCAATTTCCAATGTCCCTTTGTGAGTATAAAAGTTTAGCGTTTGATTAAAATTGTTAATGCAACTTATTAATCATCTACGGAATTTTGTTGGCACAAGTTTAAATGTGATTAACCTCGACTTTCAAGTGTTCAAAAATCTACATGTAGTTGGAAAACACCTAAAATTGTGGTTAATAATGTTCAAATCCGTGGTTAATTAAGATCAATTGATAGTTAACGAGTTATCTAATTTTGATGTATCCTTTAACCACTCATTGAACTGTGTTAACAATTCAAAAGGTTGTTGAATTTTGTTGTCCTAAATTGATGTTCAACTAAAATTTCTGTTTACAAATTTGTTGGGCTTGATACATTCAAAATGTGTATTTGAAAGTCATTGCAATTAATCGTAAAATATTGTGTTTTGGTGCGTCAGTGATGCATTTACTGTGGGTTTGCCGCCATCTTGGGTGGATGATTCTGAAGAAATAGCTACAAATATACAAAGTGCAAAGGTTAAAATGTCTGAGTTAACAAAAGCTCATGCAAAGGCTTTGATGCCTTCCTTTGGTGATGGTAAAGATGATCAACGTCAGATTGAGACTCTCACCCGGGAAATTACGGCTCTCCTCAGAAAGTCTGAAGTGAGGCTAAAAAGGCTTTCTGCTGGTAGAGGGTCTTCTGAGGATTCTAATGTCAGAAAAAATGTGCAGGTAATTTTGATGTAGAAAAATTCTATACAATCATATGTAGTGCACTCTATTTTGTTCAACTCTGCTATTTTTTATCAGTTGAGGTTGACTTTATAGTTCTTAAGGAAGGTAGATGTCGACTCTGATTAATATTTATTTTGGAAGCAAAACAGATAGATACATTTCAGGTTACCGAACAATCTAGGTTTTGACTTCTCTTAGTCAGGACTTAGGAGATTGTCCTGAATGCATATAAGCTATTGAGGAAATGTTATCTTTAATTCAACTATGAATAACTGGTGTTATTGGTGAATTATGGTTTTTGCCTTTCGCCACCCTGCGAAAATGTTATATTTAAGTCAACTATGAATAACTGGTGTTATTGGTCAATTATAGCTTTTGCCTCTCCCCACCCTTCAATAGCCCATCCTGCCTTATCTTGCTCCTCCTTGTTTTTCATGTATTATTCCACATTAACTTATATCCTACTTCATCTGAATTTTGCTGCTCTTTTACTTTTACTTGACTGATTTTTTACTGTTCACTTTGAAAATGGTTTATTCGTAAATTTGGCTTTTTTAAATATACAAGAGTTTACCTCTATCTCGAGTGCTTGCATATTTTAGGCGATTTATTGTGTGCAAAATTTTGTTTGTACGAGTCCGACTTCCTGGAATTTGTATGACCGGCTTTTGTATCTACCTTTGTCAGCGTTCACTTGCTACAGACCTTCAGAACCTGTCAATGGACCTCCGGCGGAAGCAGTCAACATATTTGAAACGTTTACAGCAGCAACAAGAGGTTACAAATTTTCATGTCTATCCGGTTTTTCAATTGCTGATTCTTTCATACTATCCTCCTACATTTTTACTATTCCTTTTTCTTTATTTGTTCACGAATTTACATTTGTAGAAATGTTGCCGTTTTTTTATCTTTTTTTCTTTGGATTTAATTGTATACATACACCGGCAATATAAAACTTTTTTACACATGCCCAATCAAATCACTCCATTTAGATATTTGTGGCGATGCTTCAGGAATTAACCTAAGAAAGTGGCACTGTTGTGTGATTTGATTGGATGTTTGTTTAAAAAAAAATTACACTGTCAGTGCGTAGAAATTAATCTATTATTTTTTCTTTCTTTTGGTATTCAATTGATTGAACTTATTATCACTAGCCACATTTCTGACCCTCGAGTTTCTGTGATTGGAACTACACCTGTCTGTATTTTATATTGCGTCACTGACATCTATATTTGGGTGTAATTACACAGGGTTACGACGGGATTGACTTGGAAATGAACTTTAAAGGGAGTAGCTCTGGATTTCAGGATGATGAATTCGATGATGTGGTATGTGTTTTATTGTAACTAATCTCTCTAGCTGGACAATATTATTTTAAAAAACCTCGTGTAGTGTAACTAAAGGAAGAATTATAGTCCCTCCCAAACAAGTAACTTTTGATGATTTCTCTTCCCAACCAAAGGCAAGTTGTAATGGTGAAATTCCATGATTTCGGTTCAAACTTGACAGTGATGTGTTCTGACCTCTTACAATCCTCTAATTGCAAAAATTGTGTGGGTGTGTGCTCGGGAATGGGATAGTCATAGGACTAAAGAAAAACAGAAATTTGAAATTAATATTTATTTCTGGGCTCAATTAATGTTATGTCTGATTTTAAAATAACGGTTCTGAAATATTAGATTCAGTTATATCATTATATATAGAGCATCCTCATATAATTATATTTTTTTTAATAATTGTTAGTCAACATGTTAGATGCATATTTTTCTTTTTGTGTCATGAGTTTTTTCTTGCTTTGCTGTGGGTTTTAGATCACGGATTCAAAGACATTTATTTTCTTCTCTTTTTTCCCTCTTGCTGTTTCCTTTGGTTAGGAGGATTAGGGATTTTTAAGAACCTCCTATCCATGAGTTTTTACTTGCTTTGTTGTAGGTTTTAGATCACCGATTCAAAGACATTTAGGGGTTGTTTACTTCTTCATAATGTTTTCAATTTTCATTTTTGATTTTATATGTGTAACAACAACTTTCTTCTTATGATCACCGATATTACCATATGCTCAATTTTCATTTTGACCACCATATGCAGTTGGTGAGGGACAATGAGGTTTTCAGAAACAATAAAGGTGTCTTTTCAACATTTTCAAAAATACTGAATTTGTTTTACGAAATTCACATTGAGACAATCAGAAAAACATATTTTGACATTCATCATTTATTTTAGAAAGGAAGTACACAAGGCCTTATCTTTTCCTCGCTTTTTATCTATTAGTAGTTGCTTGTTCGTGCACAACGTTCTAGTCAAGTTTGCGCTTGAAACGTACAAGCTTCGACCCATATCCTTTTCAGCTGAAACCTGCAATCTCATTTCTCTTTTTACACCCTTCTTTCTTTACTGTTCCGGGCTTCACTTGACATATTTCTTTCTACTGTTTACGAACAAGGAAATGGTCAACAGATAGGGGAAAATAGTTGAAACTTGAAAGGATTTAATTTTTTTTTTAAGAAGCTAAATTAGCCCACCAAAATTGACACCGAGGGAATCAAACTTGAGACTTTGAGGAGGAGCACACTCCAAGGTCCCAAGCTAACAACACCAGGCCAACCCAAGTGGGATAGTTATACAGAATGAAACTTGAAAGGAGAAACCCTCGTAGGATAATTATTTCTCCTTCGTTGTTCAGATTTTCATTCTTCAGCAACAGATTAGTCATTAATTATTATTTCATTCTTAAGTTCTGATTTGTGTGTTTGTAACACTTCCTCTTGATTTTTCTATTCCAAGAAAAGAAAAGAAAAAGTTTGCTGCAATACGATCTAAATTTTGTAAATAAATCCAATATCTTTTTAATATAAAAGGAAAAATGGAAAAGCGATCCCTTTTCTTGTTTTCAGCACACTTGGTTTTATTGAACTATCTAAAATATGATAGTTTATCACTTATCTCACATCATGGATTAATCAAAAAAGAATCGCACGGTGAATTATATATTTTTCATTCTCAAATTTCATATCCTGATGCAGTTGTATCCTAAGAAAGAGATGATGATATTTTGATTGATTTCAGGGTTTTAGTGAAGAGCAAATGACAAAGCTAAAGAAAAATGAACACATCTCAGCAGAAAGAGAAAGAGAAATTGATCAGGTACTTTGAAGGCATTTGGTGTTTCGCTTGTAGAAAAATCACTTTATGTATCTTGTCTGACAGTGTGAAATTTACTGTAGGTTGCTAAATCAGTCCACGAACTTGCTCAGATCATGAAGGATCTCTCCGTTCTTGTGATAGACCAGGTAAGTGGCGTACCCTTTTTATTATAAAACGAAATAGATTTATTTATTTTTTTGGCAAAATGGATTTATTATTATGGAATGAAAAGTGACTCAAAAGTTGATGCTTCTGCAGGGAACAATTGTGGATAGAATTGACTACAACATTCAGAGTGTTGCTACAACCGTTGAGGAGGGCTTGAAGCAGTTGCAAAAGGTTCTGTTTTCTCTTACCTTCTTAAATTACTACTTCTGTAAGATTTTTCTCGGTCTTTGCGAGTCAGTGCATTTATCGACAGTAGCGGATCTCTTTAGGGGCAGTCTTATCCAATGGCATCCCCCAGGTTTTCCTTATATACTATATTAGGTGTATTATATCAATTAAATTTCGGCTGTTGCAGTGGAAAGGGGGGTGCTGTAATTTACTAAAGGTCGCCGGTTAAACACTTCCACATCTTCTTTTTACATATTTAATCTTCTACTTTTACATATTGTATTAAAAAAAACGTTTTTGAGGGGATTCAAACCCACATCCTCTTGTTCTTTTCAAACAATTTATACCACTAGGTCAGTTACTAATTATTGTATCTTCTTGAAACCGTTTAATATATATTCCATAGAAGTTTGGCACCCCCTACAAATCAACTCAAGATCCGCCACTGTTTATCAACCTTTTTTTTTTAATTTTGTAGCTGCTATAAGCATGTTATAAATCTATTAAAACATTTTACTTACAGGCAGAAAGAACACAGAAAAAAGGAGGGATGATTACATGTGCAACAGTGCTTGTTATCATGTGCTTTGTCATGCTAGTTCTGTTGATCCTCAAGGAGATAATATTCTAGCCACATTAATTTACCTGCATTACATACCATCTAACACGAGAGCTAATTCACTTTCTTCGAGTCTATTTGAATCCAATTGGATTTTGTTTGAAGACAGTTATAATTGACGCTTCAGGTACTGGAGTTTGGTTTCTCAAAAGGCATTGAGTTTACAAAATCAGCCATATCATAGAATTTGAATGGCAATAGGGGGATGCTGCCCACAAAATAGTTTGTTGCATTGTAGTTGTAGGTGCTTGAGATTAGTTTAGAAAGAAGACAGACTTGTACATGATTTAACCGACTGTATCAAGTAAATAGTGAGTGATTTTCAGCAACCTCTTTGCTGTCGATTTAGTCTTATGCAAGAACAGATATTGAATTAAACCAAGTAGTAGGGCAAACTACAATTTTTCAATGTGATACATCTAAGTCATCAAACGTGTTAATTTACATATATTTCTACGTTTACCACCTCTCCAAACTACTACAATTTTCATTTTTTTCCTTTTGAAAGATAATTTTCTATTTAATACTATGCCGGCACAAAAAATTAACTTGTAAGGGATTTGGCCTTATTGTTGGATCCTGGCATTTGTGAGGTTTCCTGGTTTTAAATTTTAATGCATTCACGGACAATACCTGCATTTCGTCCTCTCCTTGCTTGGTCCGACATGTTTCCTTGCAAGTTGTCTTGACCATAAATATATTTATTCAAATTTAAATATCGGAATTCAGGAAATCTTTCATAAATTTATATGCTGGTGAAATTCAAAATTTCTGTGATCTAGAATAATAAATATCCAACAAAAAAAAAACTAATTAAATGACAGAGGAGACATGTGGGTTGGTTTTAACTTCTTTCTAGCCCTATTGCTGAAGCTTTTTGATAGATTTACCAGTAATATAATTAACCACATAAGACAAGATTTCTTAGGATGAAAGTGTCAGTGATTAGCAAGAACACTTTATTATTTGATTTAACATCGAATCCATGACTTACTTTTACGATTTAAACAAAAAAAATTACAGCATGAGTTAAATCAACTCTCTGTATGATGGTGCAGTAACAATATAAAAATAAAAAAAAATAAAAAAAAAAAAAACAGATCTCTGCCATAAATCTAATTTTTGAATTTGTTATTTAGCCCGTCATCATCATTTAATTATGCCAACTCAATTATAATTATGAGAGCTGCCGTTAATCAGCAAAATTTAATTTTTACGTAATAATTTGTAATTTGAAAAGCTATTATTCGAAAAGTCACATCTTGTTCACACACAAAAAACAGACACACACATTCCATGTCATGTTATTGGACCGTTTCAGTTCAAAAAGTTGAAACTCCTTTAGTTGACTAAACTCTCAAATGAACCGTTTCTTATATTAGAAAGGAAAAAGCAAAAAACGAAAGCATATCCAACGGTCCAGATCTATCGACCGTTGCATTTAAATCCCAACTCAACCCTTTTTTCTTCTTATTCAAATTCGACCGTTGTCCATTTTCAAACCCTACTTCATCTTCTTCTACTTCTTCATCTCACTCACTTTCCTCATTCACTTCAACTTCACTTTCCTAATGTGTCACTGAAAAATCTAATTTTTTTTTCTTTCTATTCTTACTTTCTCATTCTTTCTTTGTTCTTTGAAAATTCCAATAAACATGGTGAACACAACATCTTCTTCCTCTCCTGTGAAAATCACTGTCTCTTCTGGAGGCAAAACTGGAGGAAGCAGAAACATGGGTTTAACAAGTCCACTACCACGTTCTTCAGTCTCTAACAACAACAATTCACCTCTCAGCAACCGTTCAAACCGGCTTTCCGGCGGCGGCGCCGCCATAAGAAGGTTATCAGGTGGTGGAGGTAACTATTCATCCATGTCCAAAGATGATGTTACAGAAGACACAACAACATCGGAATATGTTTCATACACAGTTCATATTCCTCCAACACCAGATCGCATGCCACTTTCATCTTCACAAACAAGCCTCCCCGAAGAAAACAACAAAAACAACAGTTTCATCTCTGGTACGATTTTTACCGGAGGTTTTAATTCTGTTACACGAGGCCATGTCATCGAATGCTCCAACGAAAGCAAAGATCTACCGTTAAAATCTAAACTGATGTGTGGAATGAAAGGCTGTGATGAAGAAGCGATCAAGGGTTGTACTTGTGAATGTGGTTTCAAGGTATGTAGGGATTGTTACAAAGAGATTTGTGGAAATGGAGGTGGTGGTAAATGTCCAGGTTGCAAAGATTCTTACAATAATGTTAGTGATGATGAAGAAGAGGAAGAGGAAGAGGTTTCTGAGTGCGAAGATCAAGCTCAACCGTTACCTTCTATGGCAGAATTCAAGTTGGACAAGAGGCTTTCTGTTGTGAAATCGTTTAAAGCTCAGAATCAGAACCATCCACCTGATTTTGATCATACTCGTTGGTTATTTGAAACTAAAGGAACTTATGGTTATGGAAATGCTGTTTGGCCTAAAGATGGATTTGGTTCCAATGGTTATGAACCTCCTCCTGATTTTGGAAAGAAATCTAGAAGACCCTTGACAAGAAAAGTTGGTGTTTCTGCTGCTATTCTCAGTCCTTATAGGTGAGTCTTTTCACAATCCAAGCTTTTCTTTTTGTTTGAAATTTGAATATTAATTTGAAAATATACAACCTTTTGCTTTTAGTTGGTGAATTTTTTTTATTCTTTTTAAATATATCATTTTTTGTCGGACCAAAAAAAAAAAATCATTTTTTGTTCTTGGTTCTTGATGTTTTATTTTAATACTTGCTAAATATGTTCATGTTAGAATTGGTTATGTAATGTAATATTCAATTTAGAACCAAAATAAGAAAACAACTTGTTTGAGTAAATTTAAGTGTCCAATTTCTAATGTATTTGTTTGGTTTGTTTGTTGATTAAGGTTGCTTATTCTGATGCGTCTTGCTGCACTTGGTTTATTCCTTACATGGAGGATTCGACACCCAAACCATGAGGCAATGTGGTTGTGGGCAATGTCAGTGACTTGTGAGCTATGGTTTGCATTTTCATGGCTTCTTGATCAGCTTCCAAAGCTGTGTCCTGTGAACAGAGTTACTGATTTGTCTGTTTTGAAAGAACGGTTCGAGTCTCCAAATCTGCGAAACCCGAAAGGGAGGTCTGATCTCCCTGGAATTGATGTCTTTGTTTCAACTGCAGATCCAGAAAAAGAGCCACCTCTTGTAACTGCAAACACCATTTTATCTATCCTTGCAGTTGATTATCCTGTGGAAAAAGTTGCTTGTTATTTGTCTGATGATGGTGGAGCTCTTTTGACATTTGAAGCTCTTGCTGAGACTGCTAGTTTTGCAAGATTTTGGGTTCCTTTCTGTAGAAAACACCAAATTGAGCCAAGAAATCCTGAAGCTTATTTCGGTCAGAAGCGCGATTTTCTCAAGAACAAGGTCCGGTTGGACTTTGTTAGGGAGAGGAGAAGGGTGAAGAGGGAATATGATGAATTCAAAGTGAGGATCAATTCCTTACCTGAATCAATAAGGAGAAGATCAGACGCTTACAATGCTCACGAGGAGTTGAGAGCCAAGAAGAAACAGATGGAAACCGGTTCAGATGTATCAGAACTCAAGGTTCCTAAAGCAACTTGGATGTCTGATGGTTCTCTTTGGCCTGGAACATGGTCATCAGCAGAACCTGACCACTCCAGAGGTGACCATGCTGGTATAATTCAGGTAACTTCTTCAACATTATCAATTTCTTGGTGTTGTGTCTTGTATGTAATAATGTAGTGTTTTTGAATATGGATATAAGATATTAGATAGATAGATCACTATCGATAACTATAGTGTTGTGTGTTAACTTCTTCAACATCATCAATTACAAGGTGTTCACGCGTCTTGTGTCTAAATAATGTTGTGTTTCATGTGTACTAATATAGTGTTTGAATCATAGATATTAGATAGATCACTATCACTAAGTGTAGTGTTTGAATCATAGACTCGGGCAACTTCTTCAATTCAGCATTATCAATTACTTGGTGTTATGTCTTGTGTGTAATAGTGTTGTGTTTCACGTGTACTGATGTATGTAGTGTTTGAATCATAGATATTAGATAGATCACTATCACTGACTATAGTGTTTGAATCTTTTTTTTTTTGTTTGAATAAAGTGTTTGAATCTTAGATTCGGTAACTTCTTCAGCATTGTGTCTTGTGCGTAATAATCCTAACATTTTGTTTTATGTGTGCTAATGTAGTGTTTGAATGATAGATATGAAATATTAGATCACCATCACTAACTATATGCTTAATTGATCTGTTTTTCCAGGCAATGTTGGCTCCACCAAATGTAGAACCAAAATATGGTTCAGAAGCTGATGGAGAGAACTTGATTGACACAACAGATGTTGATGTTAGGTTGCCAATGCTTGTTTATGTGTCTCGTGAGAAGAGGCCGGGATATGATCACAACAAGAAAGCTGGCGCCATGAATGCTCTTGTTCGAACTAGTGCTGTCATGTCCAATGGACCATTCGTTCTCAATCTTGACTGTGATCATTACATCTACAACTCCTTGGCCTTGAGGGAAGGTATGTGCTTTATGCTTGACAGAGGTGGTGACAGGATATGTTATGTTCAATTCCCTCAAAGGTTTGAAGGTATTGACCCCAGTGATCGATATGCAAACCACAACACCGTGTTCTTTGATGTGAGCATGAGAGCTCTTGATGGTTTACAAGGTCCAATGTATGTTGGAACTGGCTGCATATTCAGAAGAACAGCTCTATATGGTTTTAGTCCTCCTAGAGCTTCTGAACATCATGGGTGGTTTGGCAGGAGGAAGATTAAGTTGTTTCTGAGAAAATCAAAGGTGTCAAAAAAGGAAGAAGATGAAGTTTCTGTGCCAATCAATGATCACAATGACGACGATGCAGATATTGAGTCCTTGCTTCTTCCCAAAAGATTTGGAAATTCTTCTTATCTAGCTGCATCCATTCCAGTTGCAGAATTCCAAGGAAGATTGCTACAAGATTCCAAAGGAAATGGAACACAAGGAAGGCCTGCAGGTTCTCTTGCCGGGCCTCGCGAACCGTTAGATGCCGCTACCGTTGCTGAGGCAATTAGTGTCATATCTTGTTACTATGAGGATAAAACTGAGTGGGGGAAAAGAGTTGGATGGATATATGGTTCAGTTACAGAAGATGTTGTTACCGGTTACAGAATGCACAATAGAGGGTGGAGGTCAGTTTACTGTGTGACCAAAAGAGATGCTTTTAGAGGAACGGCTCCAATCAATTTAACAGATAGGCTACACCAAGTGCTTCGTTGGGCAACAGGGTCCGTCGAAATCTTCTTCTCAAGGAACAACGCGTTATTGGCAAGTCCTAGAATGAAATTCTTGCAAAGGGTGGCTTACTTCAATGTTGGAATGTACCCTTTCACTTCAATATTTCTGATTGTGTACTGCTTCCTACCTGCATTATCCTTATTCTCAGGACAGTTCATAGTCCAATCCTTGAGCGTAACATTTCTAGTATTCTTGCTTGGAATCACAGTCACACTATGCTTGCTTGCACTGCTTGAGATCAAATGGTCAGGAATCACTTTACATGATTGGTGGAGAAATGAACAGTTTTGGTTAATCGGCGGAACGAGTGCACATCCTGCAGCTGTTTTACAAGGCTTGTTGAAGGTGATAGCAGGAGTTGACATCTCATTCACACTAACATCAAAGTCAGCCACACCAGAAGATGGAGAAGATGAGTTTGCTGATCTTTATTTGGTGAAATGGAGCTTTCTAATGGTTCCTCCAATCACAATTATGATGGTGAACACTATTGCTATTGCAGTGGGAGTGGCTAGGACTCTTTATAGTCCATTTCCACAATGGAGTAGACTAGTTGGAGGGTTGTTTTTCAGCTTCTGGGTTTTGTGTCATCTTTATCCATTTGCAAAAGGGCTTCTGGGAAGAAGAGGAAAGGTTCCAACCATTATCTATGTTTGGTCTGGATTACTCTCAATCATTATTTCTATGCTTTGGGTTTATATTAACCCTCCTTCTGGTGCAAGACCACAGGATTATCTGAATTTTCAGTTCCCTTAGTTTGAAGAAGTGAAGTTACTCTACTTCATGTATTTGTCTATGCTGTAATATTTTAGGTATATTTTACTTTCTGTTATCTTGATGGTGTGACACTCTCTCCATATACTACTAGAGAGAGAAAAATAGGAATTTGCAAACTTGGTGCTGTAGTTAGTTATCAGTCAAATTCTTTTGTTAATGTCTCAAATGACTGAGATAATATCACTTCTCCTATTTGTCTAAAAATGCATTCTAGTATTCATATCACTTTTATTTCTGGATTGCCATTATAGTATTTTTTTATCACTTTTCTTTTATTTAATGTCTCATGAGACATAACATATTTAGTTTTCGGTTGGAAAGATCCTAAACTAGTTTGAAGACATGAGAAAGTGAGAAACCAAACCTACCAAAATAATTAGAAAATTATTAATAAAAAAACATTAAACAAAAGAGTTTAATGTCTAACGTCAATATGATTCATTCTCCTCGAAACTACCTTTTATTTATTTATTTTAAGTATTCGTTATAAGATTTGTTTTGTCATACTATTTTTTAGTAAACCAAATATAACTGAGATCCATTCTAACAAATGTTTTTTCATATAAATAAGTTAAGAGTTGAATCTTGAATCAAATAGTTAAATACATTTGTTAGAGAATCTATTACTTATATTGGTACCCTTGTCCGAATGAGTTGTGCACCGGTAAGTAAAAGTGAAGGTTAATTTGTTGGTCAATTCACCAACAATTGATCCGATCCGTTCAAGTGATAATGAGTTTGGACTCCTCAATCATGTGGTCAACAATTTAATTTTTTACTTATGTATATTGAAAAAATCCGGGTAAATGAAAATAATTCGCCTTGTATTGTATATTTATAGATTCTCTAATAAAGATTAGTTACTACTAAATAACAGTGAAAACTTACTATCAATATCATAGTAACTTAACATAATTTGTTGGTCAATTTAACTGTTTCATTATACATAAACCATTTTTATTATTGTATCAATAAATCTCAATAAAATGACTTTTTAATCTAATGGTAATTTTCTTTTTTTTGGGGTGGTGCTAAGTTAATTTTGTTTACTACAGTGACGAGTGATGACAATTCATTTTATTTCTCAAGAAAGACAGCTCATATACAAGAACAAGATTCCACCGACAGCATGAGCTTACGAAATTGGCATTTGGATTTGCATTAAATTTCCATTTTGTGCTTATAGTATGCAAATGATTGCGACGTAGTCTGATAGGGACACAGACCTATTTGTCATGGACCTTGTTATGTTCTTTTGCCATGGAAATATTGTCCTATCATACCACCCCTGAACCATAAGGAACGAAAATCATGTTTCATATGTACACTCAAAAGAGATAGCAGCCAATTGATCAAAGATATTAGGCTCAATTCATCCATTTATTTGCCGTTTACAACAAAGCTATGAAAATATAATAAATTGTTGATCACCTTATAAAAGGGTACAGGTTCCAATTTCATTCACATGAATCAACTAACTTTGCCTGCTTAAAATTTGGTGCGAAGCAACTCCTTTTAGTGAAAATTCAATTCAAATATATTTAAACTTTTTTGGTGAGAACATTTTTTTTTTCTCTCTCTCTTTCTATTGGTCAACAACACTACAGAGTGAAAAAAGAAGAAAGATAGTAAACAAATGATCTGAGTATAAAAGAGATAATTATTCAAAAGTTGTCACAAAATAGTTATATAAATATCCTTTCTCATAATTTATAGCAGGTTTTACAACAAATTAATTTTTAGAATGAAAAATGTTGAAGAAATCACTTATTTCAAACATAATTTCAACAAAATTTATTTTATAAAACTATTATCTATCGCATGCGATAATTCAAGTTTGGAAGAGCCAAAAGCGACTCTGATGAATTCAATATTTTTGAAGAAGTTTAATGACTTAAAATTGATTTTGTCCTCAATAAAAAAAAACTCATTTAAATTTCGTCATATACTCTTCTTAAAACTCCTTGAATCTTCCCTCAATGTGTAACCCAGTGGAATGAATTCGTAAAAGGAATGTTATATAAAAAGGTTAAGGGTTCAATCTCACTAACAAATTAACGACTAATATTTGTATATTAAAAAAACTAATTTAATAAATACAAAAAAAAAAAAAAAATCCAGTGCGGTTAGCTGTCCTTGAAAATTGGTTTGCTTTCAACCTCATATAATGTCATCTTTAACGTCTATATATCCATCTTTTAGATCCGTCCAAAACATATAGAGACATTAAATCAAAAAGCTTGTATTCTTTTTCTTTTTATAAGAAGAAAAGAACTTGTATTTATTTAATAATGATATTACAATAACGGTATAAAAGATGACCATATCAAAATAAAATATTTATTCACTTTTCCACGTCCAAACCCGTTAATATTAGTTTGTAAATATTATCCTAAACCCAACATTGCATATCATTCCATTATTTAAATATCGATTATATAACAACAGCTAGCAATGCTTAAAACCAAGGACACTCTAATGCATGCTTTTGAATATAGTATTCGTTCAACTTGGGTTGCATAGTTAGTATGTGTATGTTTAATTATACGGCGACGAGAGTGAAATGATTTGCATTTGATGTTTAAATACATTTATGTAAATACGAGTTGAATTATAAATTTGTGTGTAAAAATCAATTTTTTAATTAAAAAAACTATAAAGTATAACTTCAAGAAGAATCGATTCTTGAAGCAAAATCAATTTTACTAAAAAACAATCAAACATTTCATAATCATAAATATATACCTCCGAAATCAATTTTGGTACACTTACATGTAGAAATAACCACACACTTAATCTCTGCTTGTATTCGTTGTAACTTGATTTTAAATTCAGAATTTCTAAGTTGATAAGTTGGTTATACATAATTTCGTTGCAAATTATTAACGAAGTTGAAGATTGTTCTTGACCTTGCATAAGGATGAAACATCTCTACTCTAAATTTTACTAAATTTTATCTTTAAAAAAAAATAAAAATTGAAAGGTCAACTTCCTACCATCGCATGTATTTTGCACGATTGCTACTTCTTTACTGTTTTCTCTAATAATTATAATTATACAACACATATTTTTTTTAAATAAATAAAAAAATACATCTATATATATTTGAGGAAATTATATATGTATATTTAAGTCGAGTTTGATAACACAAGTTTATGACCTAAATAGAAGTATTAAAATGTTAGAATGTTGTTTAACGTGTTTGAAAAGAAAAAAAAGTACATGTATATTTAAAATATGGAATATTCAATAAGTAGAACCATGTGTTGACACCAAGGGTAAAGAGAATTGACCCGAAAACCCTGGTTAGAAATGAGAAAGAGAAACACTTCACATGATTTTTTATTAGAGAGGAAAATAAAGCAATGGGGAGAAATTAATTTAAAATTATCTAACAATATTTTAAGGGGGTGGGGTGGGACGCAAAATCCTTCGAGATCACTTAGAATTTTAGAAATACCCCCATTCTCCCCTCATGAATCAAAAATTGAGATCATTTGACCTCCCATTCACTGTATTTAAATCCCTTGCACCGAGGACTCTCATCTCATTTGGATGTAGAAGTGAGTCTCACTCGTGCATGTTATTCATTAGCACCTAATAAGCATCGAATTCATCCATCTAGCAAGTCTATTTTTTTTTTACTAAATATAACCCCATTAATATTTCAATAATATTAATTCATTTTAACAAAGTGATCCCTAAAAATACAGAGAAGATCTTTCATAATCACATTTTAAATAGACTACAATTTTTTATCCCGTCATTTAGAACATTTTGAGCCGGTCCTTGTGAATTAACTCAATTGGTATGAACAATACATAATATATGTAAGGTTCAGATTCAAATCCGACCACCACAAAAAAAAAAAAAAAAAAATCTTGAGCCGAGGTATCGGTTTCTTTAAACAATGGAACCATAGCGTAACATTTTTCTTTTGTTGCACGAGAACTACATGATAGTGTGAGTTGCATGCATATATTTGTGCAAGGTATCGTTCCATAACATCATTAATATGTTTGGATTGAATAACGTTAACATGGTGAAACCAACAGGTTCGTTATTTGCTCTTGGTTGGAAATGTTTTTAAGCGCCTATTTAAGTTGTGCTAGCTACTAAATTGGTAAACGAGTGACTAACATGAATGGTCTTAAGCCACATGTTAAATGATTCTAGTTTATCTTGAAAGTAGTAAAATGAAAGAATCCAACAGTGTCAGAATTTATGAAAAGGACATAATAGTGTGGGGTCAAAAACGTAGAAGCATAAATAATCTGACGGTGGAAGAGAAAATAGAACAGAACAAAGCATTGCCAGCTAATATGCAAGCGGAGCAAAGGACAAATTGACAGTGACGTACGGACAAAGAAAATTGAATTGAATAGCATAACATAGCATATACTAATACAAAGAAAAATACAATGTTATAAGCTCAAAAACGCTCCGTTCCGCCACTGCTACCAAACCTAGCATCTCTGCCAACACAATCCATAGCTTAGCTTCACTCGTTAGATTATTTGTTTTCATGTATAAATATGCCGACTAAATTAGATACTTCATGTGAATCATGTCTTCAAATATATATATATATATATCAAAAACTTATTGCAGACGTGGACAGCTAAGCTATCCACCATGCATCATTTAATAACATACGTGTCTTCCACTTCCACCTTATTATCAATGTTTAGCTGCTTTAACATCTGTTTCTGTTCCTTCCTTGTCCTCTTTGGCAAGTAGCAATAACATGCCACTTCCCAACACACACAAATTCAACAGATAAAACATAAAAATCTCAGAACTTCTCTACCGCACGCACCGATAGGGCATCAAATTTAATGGGTTAGTAATTAAATGCGCTAACTTTTCTTCAAATTACGGATAAGCTTAACCGAATTCAAGGTTTCAAACTTCAAACATAATATGAACAAAAACTGAAAATCAATGACTAAATATCACTATCTGGTTAATAATCTCATAAGTGGAACAAAAAAATTAACCAAAATAATCAAATCAAGAGTACAGTCACAGAGTAGAGACATTTAACAGAAAAAAAAAATGAATCAATCAACTAGCTATAATGATTCATATCTGCGTCTATGTCCATACAAATCAAAGGGTTCCCAAAGTGCATCAAGAGGACAAGGTTTTGATTCATCAAGTCTCCTCCATGGTTTTCCACTACCAGACCAATGCAACAAACTAACAGGACCAGGATGCAAATCTCTACAACTACCTTTCACATTATCACCACCTAAACCATGTTGATTCCACCTATGCTCAATTGCCGCCACGTGTCCTGCAAAAACCAACAGAAACGGTGGTAGTGACCCAAGCTCGTAGATCCTTTCTACCTTCTGAATTTCCATCCACCGTTCAATCCTCTCCGTGTACCCTTTCTTCCTCCACTTCACTAGATCCATCACCATCACCCCAGTGTTGAAGTAACAAGCTTTTCTCTTCTCAAACGTCGTAGAAAACACCGGGTCGGACCAAAACGCCGCCGTAAAATACTTGGTGAAATTAGCATGACAATATTGCGGTGCTCCGATTGTATTCAACCCTAAATCAGTATTCCACAGCTTCGCAATATCGTCTTGTAAAACAAGATCTGAATCCAAGTAAATCACTCTTTTCACACAACTTTCTAACAGATCCGCTAGATAATTTCTAGCGTAATTCAAAGGCTGTTCAAGCGCTTGTCTCACAGAAGTTGAAATCAAATTCTTAACAATATTCCGATCGAAATAATACACCTTGAATCTCAACTGCGGAAAAGTTGTTCGAACCAATGTTTCCAGATCCGTATCTGTAACAAGAAAGTGAAAAAAAACATTCTCTGGACAAGAAGCGTGATAAAGAATGGAATGCACCGCAGCGATTGAACCACGAAGATACTCGACATCGAGTGTAATAGCTACATGAACCAAACTTGGATGACATGCACCGATTTCCCTTGAAATCGGTTCGCATTGATCGGCATTACGAAAAAACGGAGATGTGTGAAAGTAGAAACGGTAATCATGGTGAGGAATATGATGAATGATAGAAGATCTTATGGCTAAAGCTGGGTAATGAGATGAATGGAGGGAGGGGGAGATGATGATTACGGTCATAACGGCAGAGAAAAACCGTGAAAATTTGATAATCGACGACATTGTTTGTGTTCTAGGGTTTGATTGAAATTTTTGTTTTTGTACAAAACCCCCCTCCTACTCCAGAAGTATATGTAATGGGTGAAGATTTGTATATATGGAAAGAAATGAATGGGAATTAATAGGAATGAGAAAATTTCTAGGGTTTCCTTTTTGTGAATTGGGGGAAGAAGAATACTATAAAAAATAAAAAATAAAAAGGAATTGGTTCTTTTCTCTTGTTGTCTTGGTTGGTATGAGTGTCAGTGAGAGTAAGGATGCCGTGAGAAGGGAGAAGAATCCATGAGCATGATAGATAGGTGCTAAAGTACGCACCTTGTTTATTGGTAGAGATTAGTAATAATAATCTTGTTGTTTTGATTCTGAATCTTTTGTTACCATATTTTGGACATTCAAATTGAATTGAAATTCAATATGTGGTGGAGAAATTAAATTGAATAGGATTTAGGAAACGAGATGAGATGAGATGTGGGACGGAGTGGTGCAGAAAGACAGCTTTTCCTTTCCAGCTTTGCAATTGCCTTTTCCACCACTGATCAAGTATCGAAAATCAAATATTATTCAACACTTATTAATCAATTATTATTTTGCTAATTAATTAATTGTAATTATCGCCATTTACAAACATCATATGTACAGGTGTTCTTTATAAACAAAACACCCTAAACTCTGGTGTATATCTCTTTTTTCGATTCGGATGAATTAGGAAGGAGTACAGAACCTCTTTATTTCACAATTAATGTGTGTGTATATATTTTATTTAATTTTTAAATCGGATATCTTCACGCACAAAATAAAGAAGACAAATCTCTAGACTCTTGTCTATTTTTGGTCAAAAACAATAGATAAAAGACAAAAAAAAGGAGTAAGAATATAACGTGGATTAGAGAGGGTTGTTTAAATATTATCATAAAGAAAGAGGGCTAAAGCCCAAAATTACAATGGTTCAAAATGATATAATTGAAATTATGACAAAAATTCTACCCAAAATCACCTATTTCTTTTATATTTTATAAGGGTATATTTCTATGATTATAAAAAAAATTATACTATGTGCGAGACTCATGTGCATGACAAATGTTTTGTCTAAAGATGTAAAAAAGGATAATTGTGTTAAACATTTCAGAACGCAAAGGATTAAAATGAAAAAAATAAAAAGATAAAGGAGTGAATCATTATTTGAAATTAAATTAAAAGACCACAAATGTAATTTTGCCTAAATCATATGTGATAAATTAGTATTATTTATATTATCTGTGGTGGTGCAAATAACAATATGGCTAAGTGGGTTGGTGATTATTTTGGGCTTCGGTTGTCACTGGTTTCAGATATACGTTTCCCCTCTTTGCTATTGATCGCACCTAAGATTTTCTAAAAAATCACAATGGGATTTCCCCTTGTACCTTGCTTCTCACACACATGCTTTGTTCTTAAAAGGAATATGATTTGATTTGTTTCCTTTTTATAAATCTTTCTTTTTATACTCCCATTTACAC
The DNA here is from genome assembly GCF_003473485.1 of Medicago truncatula. NCBI lineage: Eukaryota > Viridiplantae > Streptophyta > Magnoliopsida > Fabales > Fabaceae > Medicago > Medicago truncatula. The sequence continues at coordinate 51,651,792 of NC_053048.1, forward strand.
AATTTTTAGACCAAAACATTTGTATTTTATTCCATCCAAGTATTAATTCTCAATTTTCAAGCAATATATTTTCCTACTTTTTCGTAAATAAATTCATGAACAGTCACATGTGCATAAGCAATATATTCTTCCTTAAAAAAATTGTGTGACCTTAAGGCTTTGTTTGCGAGTTTGAAGGGGAAGAGATGAGAGGGTAATGGAAAAAATGAAGGAGCAAGTGGAAGAAATAGAGAACATTGGGAGAGAATGGCTCTAGGGGGTTAAGTTTTCTTCTTGATAATTTTTTTTGCTCATTTGAGAGAATTAGAACGTTGTATTGGAGGAGGGCTTTTGAGGGTTTTAGAGAGTGTTCATATGAATTCTTCAAATTTAATATATGTTGTTATAAATATATGAATCATAAACATTAGTTTATGTCCTTCAAAAAAAAAAATAAGCATTAGTTTATCATTTTCTAAAAAAATACTCTTTTAAAAAAATGTGAAAGATTTTTCTATTCTCCTCCATATTTTCATCCCCAAAACCCCCTCTCCCCCCTCCCCTCCCTTCCAAACTCCCAAACAAAACCTAAAGGTAAGGTTTTCCACCAATTTTCTCATCTACTATTTTTGTCTCTGATTTGTCTCTAATTCTAGTGTTTTTCCAATCAATTTTTTTAATCTTCCTCTTTAGTTAGTTTTTCAAGGGACTCAAAGAACCTTGTTCTAATAAGTAAAAGGCCTAGTGTATAGGTTTTAAAAAAGAAAACACGATGCATGGTGTGTGTGGATAAAGTTTAATTTTTGCTACGTTTGATTGCCAATACGTGATTTTAAGTAGTCATGAATAAGGTTTGGATTTATATTCTTTCTTTCAGAAAAATGAATAATGTTTTGATTTTTATATTGATATATGATTTTCTTGGTGTTTGTAATGAATGGTTTGATCGTTAGTTATTGGCATAGGAATATATGACTTTGGATGATCTTAGCATGTTTTGAGTGAAAATGTCATGAATGAATGATGTAAAGCATTGAAAATAATGTAAGATAATATCTTAGTAGGTTGTGTGAGATGTTTTTGAAATTAAGGTTAAACAATATTTCTTCTAGTCATTTGTACGAATTTTGATTTAGCCCTGTAAAAAAAAAATTAGATGTCATTTGCCATAAAAAAAATAGATCCCCTTGTCACACAAAAATTCTATTGGAGAATAATAAGATCTTTGCGATTTAATAAATTTCTGAAGATTCACAAGGATAAATTATTTAATCAGCCCTAATTAAAAACATGACAGATATTCTTGAAATTTCATGTGTTGACTCATTCGTACTATATTTAGCAATTCTCATTATCATATGCAAAACTTTCAATCTGGATCATCTTTATTTTTTTCCTCTCATTTCTCCCACATCTACATTACATGGAAGAGATAGACACCACAATTTTGATAAACTTTAAACACAAGCGAAATTGAATAAACAATTGCTTGTGTCTATCTCTATTTTAATTTGGAAAGAAAAAAACAGAAAAATGAGAGGTTCTTGGCTTGATGAGAGAGTAACTACTGAAAATTGTACAAACTAACATATGAGATTTTTAGTAAAAGAACAAAACTAACATGAGATTTGGATCAATACGTAACGTTGGGAAATACGTAGACTCTAACCACCCCAAACTTCGAGTAATTGACTCGTTATCATTTTCTTAATCCATCTACTAGCATTTTTCCTTACGTGCTCGGTTCTCAAGATTTATGTATCTGAGTTTATAATTTATTTATCATTTCGTCTATCTATCAAAATAAAATAAAATTGTGGTCCTCTATTTGCGTATCAGCCTCATAACATCTGAGAAAAAAAAAATGCATTTCCGCTTACAACTTGATAATAATATTAGAAGAAAATTCTTTCAATTTTTTTTTTTAGAAGAGATTGTACCCATAAAAATATTAGAAGAATAATTATCATATATATATATATATATAGTATTTTAAAATTATTATGTTGAGGCCTTCCGGAAGAGAAAAAAATAAATAAACAGGATGATAAGATCTAAACGTGAGGAAAAGTAAAATTGCATTTACCAAAGAGATTATGCTATAAACAAAGCATATCTATATCTATAAATTATGATGGCACTCATGACTGTGAATTGATGCACTAGTTAATTGTATTACAAGCAAAATTAAACAAGAAGTCATTAAAATGATGAAGAAAATGGAAGGGAAAAGGGAATAAACAAACTTTTTTCAAGCTGTTTTTGAGCCCAATTTTGATGGTAAATTATCGAGTGGAACCAAATGTCCCTGAGCCACAACCAACGAGTTATACATATGAACAAGCATTTTATTATCGTACTCCTTAGGTTGTGGAGCCCTCCCAAATCCACCAGTGGGGTCATTGAAGCTAGTCAAATTCATTACCTTCGAGTTAGCCAAACCAAGCATCATCCTCACATAGGAGTCTCTCATCCACACCATCCATTTCTTAGGAGAAGAAATTGTTGGAAATTTTATCTTAGGAGAAATTTTGATCCTCCATTTCTTCTTTGTTCCGGTGGTTGCTCCTCCTCCAAGTTTCACCGTGTTCGTCTTTCGACCTGACTTGTTTATTCTTTGATATGATCCCTTTCTTCTCTTCCAGTACTTTTTCAAACTCCTTTGCATGCTGGTTGTGATGCATTCCATGATGGTGTCCTTTCTTTGCTGAAACACGGAAATTAAATGAATGGGAAGGTAACAATATGTAACAGAAGGGAGGTAGAGTAGAGTTGGTACGAAAGTAATGAGGGAGGCAAGTCAGTTTGGTATGTGTGTGCATATGTGTCAATATATATATTTATACATTGAAAACCTAATTTTTTTTTTTTACATTATCAACAAATCAAAGCCAATGAGGGTTAACTGTTATGTATAGTGAAAGATGTGAGATTTCTATGTTTATTTTTCAATCGGACACTCCTTAAACAGGATTTACGTCCAACTAAATATGATTAAATTCAAAGATATTTTTTTTTAATGATCGGACATGTATGTTGATGAATTAAGGGTGTAAAGAATTTTTATTTTTTTATTTTTTTGGGTCAAGAGTGTAAAGAATATTTATATTGATGGTATATATAAATTGTTAAAATATAAGTATATTTTATGGTCTTATAAATGATGTGTTATACCTTTCAAAAAAAAAAATTATGTGTTATAAAAAAATATCGTTTGAAACAAGAAACATGAACTTTTATAAATAACAGTGATTAAAAAAATTGAGTAAAATCAGAATATTGGCAAAAAAAACAAATTTTTTTAGAGGGATCAAAACAACTTTTTTGAGGTGAACAAAAATTTGATATAATTTGATAGACCAAAATCATATTTGACCCTTGTACCAAAAAAAATCATATTTAACACTAATTAAATTTAATAATATTATTTTACTAAAAACCAGTTGTATTTAAGTGTTGGACGGTATCTGTATTGCTGTAATTCTGTATTATTTTGTTGGTAGATAAAAAGTCGTGTGATACTTTTAATTGATCCCACGAATGTCACTTTCCATAACGAACGATGTAGGATCGATTGAAGCAGTATCCCATTGGGTTAGTATATTTCCCTTTCCGGGTTACTAATACCATAAATCCATCACCCAATTGATAACAATACATCTATTCATAGTATCAGTTTGTGTGAAAATGTTAGCATTTAACAAGAACATGTTAGTTAGGCTAGATATTGCCAGGAAAAAAATTAGTTAGGCTAGGTGTTGTGATCCGAACATCATGGTATTAATAATGAAGATAGAGTATCTCAAAGTGATTGTAAAATGATGGAAAAAATATTGCTCCGTTGAAGGAGCTTTTTTACCAGAATTTATAGAGATGATGATACCTAATGGTGGGAGTATACCTCTAAATAATCTGATATTCAAGTTAGTATATGATTAAAGTAAATGAAATGTTTACATCAGTTCATGTGTATGCGCCAAACAATGATGATTCAATAATTTATATCATTGTCTATTTGATTCTTCATAGATAAAAATATTCAATAGTTTTGGTCTAGGTACAATATTCATTTTTAATAACAACAAAAATTATTCAATACATTGTAACAAAATAATTAAGTTAATGGAGACATCAATGCAATGAGCATAGACATTTCTATGTCTTGAGGGATGCAATTTGCATCTCAAAGAGACATTGTAAAACGACCATCTGTGTCATCGTTAATTTGTACATATAGTGTTAACTCATAAGTAAGAGTTTAACATTGTATTCTCAAGCGACAGAGTTGAAATACCACAAATGGTTGTCGTTAAATGTCTAGTAATGTCATTTTGATTAATAAAAAAGTATATTCCATTCCTCAATTTCATTTAATTTTTAAAAATAAAAGGCATAGCCGTGGGTTATGATCCTCTCCATTTATGTGTTTCTCCATTTCTTCAATTTGAGATAAAGACACATAAAATCTTGAAAAATGTAAAATATAATTAATGATGGAGGGAGACCCACTTAGTGGTCGGATCCACCATCTATTTTTTGTGTCTATCTCTCTCCAACTTGCAAAACTCCATTTATTTTGTCAAATGGAGAGGATCTTCACCCCATAACCGTAGAGGTGTTCACAAGTTGGATTGAACGATTTTGATCAAACTTGTTATCCAACCTAATCAAACTTAATTGGTTTGCTCTAAGCAAGAAACTTTGTATTTTTTTTTCATCAATGATTGTGACATAATATTTTAACGAGTTGTTTTGGGTTGAATCAACAACCCTGACATAATTTCTTTTTTATAAAATTAACAAAAAATATATAACATTTGAATTTTACCCTTTTAAATTGTTACACTTTTTTTAATCTAAATTATTAACATTTGAATTTACTAAAAATACTTGAACATATTGTTAAAAAAATGTAACAATTTTTTCAACGGATTGAATTTGTGGGTCTACACGAATTTGAAATCATAAACTACTAACTCGAAACCATTTTGAGTTTAAATGAATTAATTGATTTTGGTCAAACTCAAACTTGAGCGGATTCAAATGATCGTCCGAACATTAAAACCCAACGTAACTATTATACAAAGAATGGAACATATTTCATTCATCTCTGTATCCAAGCACTCATTTGATTTTATTTTTGTTCCTAATTGTAAATTCATTTTCAAATACTAAATGCATTTATTATTATTTTTCTTAAACGTACCCTTAACTAATACTATTGTCTTGAAATATGAAAAATCAAATTTAATACACATACAAACTAAAGACAATTTGATCCAATATTAACATACAAAATAGACACATTGATTACATTAACAACTTTTCTGAGGAAGTATGACATTAACTTGGGAAGGGGTGGCTTCAAATCGATTTTGAAAGATAATAAAAACAGAACAGTTGTGGTCTCTATGGTCATTAATGAAGTCTGCAAGGGAGTTTGCGTCCTCCATCTTTCGGTTGGTTGTTGAGGAGGTGGAAAAAGATAACGGAAACAAGTCAAACAACACTATTTATCTCTTTTTTTAAGTGTAAACTCATAAATTTTTTGTTCAAAAATAATAATAAAAAATTAGCTTATACGTACATTAAAAAAAAATTCCGAACAAATGTTAAGTGTTCTAGTTTAGAACTCAAAAATAGATGTATGAACTTTGGGATGTTGATGTTTTGTAGTAATTTACGTCTCCCGCGTCAACGGAGACGTAAATTAGTTTGATGCTTAAGTTAAATAATACAGTGTTATTTAAACATCTATTTTCATGACAACTTTTGAGACAACTAAAATTTTATAAAGAAAATTAAATATTGACACAAAAACCAAAGTAAAAGAGAGAAAGTAAAAACATAATGTAAGTATGTGAGAGAAGTTGTCATAAAAATTGTCAAAAATTGGTTGTTCAAATATCATTTCTCTAAGTTAAAATGTCTCCAAAATAAGTGTTAGGATTTAGAATGATGAAAATGTAATATTGGGCTTGAGCCAGCTTCAAGTTCAATTTGGGACATTAAGGAATTGAAAAAACAAAATGACAATAATATGTGGAACTCATGCACACAAGACAATCATGCAATTTAAGCAATTTCAACTTTTTTATTGGTTGATTGAGTTAAAAACCATGAAGATTAAGATGACAGTTTTAATATAGTATTTTTAGTGGAATGAATTCCTTATAGTTTTAATGTAGTATGCAATTAAATAAAAATAACAATTAAATATAATTGTTTTAAAGATTTCAATTTTTTATTCCTTCAAAAAGTTAAATATCACATATTCAAATGTACTGAAAATACGAATTTTCATAAAAAGAACTTACCATTAAAGATCTTTAAAAAGTATTTGTAGGTATTCGTTAACATTTATCTTTTGTTTATTTAGGTCTGGAATGAACCGTAAACAAGTTTTTGTCTTATTAATTTGCTTGTTTTGGTTTGGTGTTAGGTTCTATTGACTATCCTCTTGCATAAGCTACATGGGGTTTGTAAATTAAGGATTTCTTTATCAAAAAGTTTGCTACATATTCACATGATTTTTTTTAGAGGATACACACGATTTGAATATGACAATTTCCATTTAACGGAAAAATAATAAGAAATCTAACAATTAACAAAGACCAGGTGATTGTTTGATCCTTTAAAAAAATAGCGATTGATTATTGTAAAAAAAAAAAAACAAAAAAAAAACGATTGTTTGATTAAAGGTGGGAACTCTCAAACTTTACAAAGATGTTTGATTTCTATCATTTGTCATGCGAATATATATCTGAGTCTTCTAGTATAGAGCTACTCGGTCTCGAAAGCACAAACTAAGGACCATGAATGAATTACCAAAGTTAACTTAAAAGTATACAATATGGAAGCACAAATTAAGGACGTGAACTACCATAACAATAATTTACCTATAAATTATACATATGGAAGGCAGAGAAAGAGCAAATTAATCAAACATTGAATTATGGAGTACACAAAGTGAGAATTCGGGTTCGAGAAGAATATTGCTTGAAATGGAACCAACGTTTCACCGCTATTCTTGTTATAATAATCTGGAGGTACATAATATGGAAATGGTGTTCCTGGTGGAAAATATGAATTTTGTGGTGGGTATGGAGTCATTGGTGGAGATTCACAATTATTTGGACATGGTGACTTTGGAGCTGGTGGAGGTGGAGGGCATTCGACGATTGCTGGTGGCAGAGGAGGTGATGGCGGTGGCGTTGGTGGAGGTGGTGACGGCGACGGCGGTGGTGGACACTCTAACACTTTTGGAGGTGGAGGTGGTAGAGGTTGGCATGGATTCTCACACTCAGCACACATTGTGCATGGAACTTGGTCTTTTGCTACTAATGAAGTAGCTTTGGTGTTGGCTGAAAATACAAGCATGAAAATAATAAGCAAGAAAGGCAATGAATTAGCCATATGATTTTGAGTTGGGAATTGTTTGTTGAGAGCAAGGGGATAAACTAGCTAGCTAGGTGGAACTAAATCAAAAATAAATACTAGTTATTATTATGTCACAAATTAAGGTTTTGGATTGGGATTTTTATAGCGATATGCACGTTTATAAGAGTGGCAATATATTTTTTTATTGAGGGGGAGTAGCAAATATATATTGGTGACCGCACCAATTGTCGGTGTAACAATGATATTTGAACATCAATTTCATTGACAACTATATTGATAACTATATTTTTACAAAAAAAAAGTATGCGTTGGTACAAAAATTAAAGTAATAGAGAGAAAGTAAAAATATAATGTAAGTATATGAGAAAAAATTATCATAAAAATTGTTAGAAAATGATTAGACAAATATCATTTATCTTGTCGGTGTATTACCTTCTACGGCATTGTCTCATCATCAAATCTATCAAACATAGCTTGTAAAACACACAATTTTATTGATTTCATTCCACTCCCGCACACACAGGACAGTAGTGGTGTGATGATAAGGGTAAGTGCAATAAGACTTTTTAAAATGTTTACATGCATTCACTCTTTTATTACATAAATTTATGTTTCTCGTGAGTTTAGCTCAGTTGGTATGGACCTTGCATAAAATATGTAAGGTTTGGGGTTCAAACCCCAACCACCACAAAAAAAAAAGGATAAATTTACATGGGTTCTCGTGAGCATAGCTCAATTGATAATGACAATGCATAATATATGCAAGGTTCGAAGTTCAAACTCCGACAAAAATAAATAAATTTAAGTGGATTCCACTGTATTAAATATGGTTGCTTTTGTAATTTAAAATTTGAACCTAAATTCGTAAGTTGGATGAGTCTAAGGTACTGTTTGGCCAGACTTTTTTTTCGGTCTAAAAGTTACTTTAAAACAAAGTTAAAATAAAGCCCTTTAAGAAAAAAAAAAACTAAACTTGTTTGGTTTTCTTTATTTTTTTTAGTTCTAAAGTTATTTTTAAGTTAAAAGTTGTTTGATAAAATATTGTACAAAACTTTGAATTTATTATTTTTTGTGGTGTCCGGGGTTCGAACCCGCGACCTTGCATATATTTATGCATTGTTTATATCAACTAAGTTAAGCTAGATAATAGTTTTTTTTCTCTTCCAATTATACTGTATAACAAATTTTGTTATAAGAATATCATATTTTTGGTGTCATTTAAAAAGATAAAAATTTATATTATACGATATTATATTTGTTATATTGTTGGTGTCATTGAGAAAGATATGTCAAAGTTTTTTAATAAGAGAGATATGCATAGTTTGTTACAATATAAATGTGTAAAATATATATATATAAGTATAATTTTTTTAGGCATCTATACTTGTACTTTTAATTAAAATCAAAATTTTATAAAAATAATAATTATACGCATTACGCAACACTAAAAAAATTATATACATTAGTGTAACAAAAAAACAGACATGCGGACATAAAATACGCTAACGTGTGTGTGTATTTGTGAGGTTGAAAAAAGGGAGTAAAAATATTTGGTGTCATTCAATGACAACATTAATAAAAATATTTGTGAGGTTGTGATAATTAAACGATATTAAAATTAAATATATAAGTGATAAAAGATAATAAAATTCCTTCAAAAATAGATAATAAAATTAAATTAATCCTCCTTTAAAAAAAATTATATGGACTGGTTAAAAAAAATTAAATGGAAGAAAAAAATAAATTGAAACATAATATTAAAAAATAAAAGAAAAGGTTGCCTGCATGAGTTGAAGAGATGTGCTTGTGAAATAAATTACGGAGAAGTAGTTTTTTGAAGTAGTATTCAACAACTTTTGGTTAAAGCCCAATTCATTCAATTTTATGCCTTCTAAAAAAATGTACTTTTTTTCAAAGGTACTTTATTGATATTGTGTTTGGTCTAACTTCTCCTTAAAATTGTAGAGAAGCTGAAAAAAAAGCTAGGCCAAACGGTACCTAAGTCATTTTGTCCCGGGGCGAATGCTTTTGGACAAATCACAAATGGAATAAATATGGCAACCCAAAAAAAAAAAAAAATTGTTGAATGATTAAGTATATTTTTATATTTAGCTATTCTAAAATATTTTTTTAGCTAATTCAAACAAGTCTCTTAATAAAAAATGATCATAAAAAAAATATTATTATTTGATTATTGAATTTATTTGTGTTATTTTGACACTCTTGGTCTCTAAACCTATGGAGAAAACATTTTCAACAATAAAAATTATGAATAATCAAACAAAATGGATGATGAGTTTATGCAAATAGTTTATTTTGTTACATTGAAAAATATGGTTAGTTTTTCTCCCAAAATCATTAAATAGATATGTGTAAGGGTGTAAATTTTAATTAAATTTAAAATTTTGAACTAAATTATACCAATGAACTCCAAATTTTGAAGTCTCTAGCTAAAATGTTTTTCTTTTTCTACGCAAGGTCTCTAAAATGTTGAAGGGTCCAGATACCTTCGCCAATTTATATAAGGGTCAAGGTTTTGCATATATCAATCTCAATGTCCAATGTTTTAAGGGTTCAAAATTAAAACATTGTCTCTAAAATATTTGAAGTAATTTTGTTGAAATTATACATATTTAACCTTTAAATATAATATATAAGTTATTAAAGCAGCTTAAATTTTGAATAGCATTGTGCATGATATAATTTGACATTTTTATTGTTTTTTTTTTTAAGGATTAACATTTTTATTGTTATTTTTCTTCTTTTTTGTAATCTTCTACTGTCGGCAACGTATGCAAATTGATTATGATATAGATTTCATAAATGAAGCGGCGGATTCTATGGACTCGCATGATATATGCCGAGTACAATGGATGCATTCTTACACCAACATTGGTTTTTTCGTTTGAAGAAACTTAGAGTGAGGTGCCTTTCTCGGTCTAAGGTACGCTCTCGGTCTCCGGTGTAAAATACTTCTTAAATTCGTCCAATAAATGATGTATTAGATATATAAATCTAAAAAATAAAGTTTTAATTGTAATAGAGATCAAGTAGTACTTGTACCAAAAAAAAAAAAAAGAGATCAAGTAGTACAGAATTAGTAGTATCTTTGAGTTTAAATTACACTGACAAAAACATATAGTTTTTTCTCAAAAGGAAAAAATATGTACATTTATCTCTTTTTAAGAATGCTAAAGAGCTTGAATCTAGCATCTTATAATCTAAAATCTATATTTTAACACTAGACTAAACTTTTAATGTGAACCTCCGAATCTAAAATCAATATCACATTTATTTTTTCACCTTGTGATCTTTTTTATAAGTTTTATTTGTTTAAAATAATTTTATTTGAGACATTGTCGATCATTAGCTATTGATATACTATCTAGTTTGTGATTCGATTTTAGTTTGTCAGGTTAAATTGTTTGGGATCAATCGTTTTCACTAGATGTAACTAATCTCTTTTTATATAAAAACATGACATTGCTTTAAACTCCTAGAGTTTGTTCTAGTAATAAAAATATATGTTTTGGACTCGGAGATTTTTGGTTCAAGATCTATTAATACTTTTAAAACGAGATAGATGTATATATTTACTATTATTCGAGCTCTAATGTCTTCTGCTTTTGACTAAGCATCCCCTCAACCTAGGCTTTTTCTATAAAACAAAATACTTACAAGTTACAATGTTTTTTTTTTGTACAATCCAACAATGCTTTCTAATCACATGAATTGCTAACGAATCGAAATTATAATTAATTGTATATATAAATGAGTTAATGTTTCCGGCTACGTGCGTAAAACTTGGGATAGATCTTAAAAAATTGAGTATGTATAATATACTTCATCCGATCATATCTATAAGTAACATTTTCTTTTTTAGTGCATAAAACAAAATACAGGCTAACAGTACCAAAACAACTTGAAAAGAAACAAAGTTAGACAAGAAACTAAGATTTAGCCTCCAAATGATTTGCATATATCACTAAGCCAATATAGTGTGTCATATGCTCATGTAATTGTATCCATTGAATGATGTCTGATCCTGGAAAACTGCAAATGGTCATGGTCATGAATCGATCCCTCTCGTGTCATATGCTCATGTAACTGTATCCATTGAATGATGTCTGATCCTGAAAAACTGCAAATGGTCATGGTCATGAATCGATCCCTCTCATCAATATTATTAGTGGAGGAAAGTTCGATGGTGGTGATGGAGTTGCTGCTCTTAATACTACGCCAAAATAGGGAAAAAAATAGCGCCCGTTTAGCAGCGCTTATTCCACTGAAGCGCTACAAAAGGAAACACGGAGGTCTTAGACAGCACTTATTTGAAAAAGCACTATTTATGGTACTAGCTTAAAATAGTGTTTTGTATAAAAAACGCTATGTAAAATCCATAAAAATATATTAATTATTTATAAAAAAAAATAAAAAATTAACCTTAGTCAGCGCTTAATAAAGAAAGCGCTATATATAACTCAACATTAAATAGCGCCTATGAAGCGCTAGTGTAAGCTGTTTCGAAATAGCGTTTATTGATTAGCAAAAAGCACCACTTATCAATTGCTTTGACTTGCCATAGTGGTTTAAAGCGGCCAGCCTTGAGTTGAGCATTCTTGGTTCGATTCGTTCCAAAGTATTTTTTATTTCTTCCCTTTATTGTGTATTCGGCTCTATTTTTTTTTTTTTTATATTTAAATTACATAAAATTTGTTATGAATATTACAAGTGGATGTCCATATAGCAATTGGGTTATTGGATCATACTGTTAGCTTATTGGGTCTTGTTGTGCTTGCTACCCAAGTCTTTGTATTTCTCTATAAATTAAGCTCATATGTAACCTAATTATACATCACAAGAGAATAATATAATCCTCTTTATTCTATCTCTATTCTCTCTGCTTCTCTTTATTCTTGTTCTTATTCTAATAGTTTCATAACACGTTATCAGCACGAGCTTACCAACTGAGGTATACAATTCTTCTTAATCTATTTTTTATGTAAAAAGTTTTAATTTTGTATCAATGATTGTAGGCTATACTGTTACAATTCAGTCAATTGAAATCAGTGCCTTATAGATAAATTAAATCACTGTTATGTGAATTGTAATATATTATTGTGTTTATTTATTCCATATATAATCATGAAGTATTGCATAAGAATTGATCTTCTCATGTTATAAAATGAAAGAGATCTATTATATGGTTCCTGAAGAAGTCAATATTACTCTATGTGAATTTTGGAAGAATTCAAAAGTGCGGTTCATAAAGAACTCACTATTATTCTCTGTGAATTCCTGAGTAATTCAAAACCGTAGTTTCTGAAGAACTAACTAGTTTTGCTGAAACCAGTTTTGTTGGGTTTAAAATAAACCAACTAGTTTTTATTTAATTTAAATATATATATATATATATATATATATATATATATATTATAATTGATTTGAAACATATCTTTACGTTTGAGTTTGTTTCAAATATAATATTAAATTAAAGATCCAATTTTTCTTCCAAAAAAATAATAATTAAGGATTCAAATTTTATCAATTATCTTTTATTTGAAAATTTGATCCAAAAATTATTTTCTAAATTCTATATATTTTTACTTTTCCAAAATAAGAAACTAATTCAAAAAGATAATGTAATTAATTCAATTTTTTTTTCTAACTTTTCGGTCCATGTTTGTTATGGATCCAACGTTAATTCAATTGGTAGACTCTAATTAAAATCATATATTTTATTTTAACTAGTTAACACAAATTTTATTGTTGAGAAGAATAGTTGGTTAAAATCATTATTTTTAGAAGTGAATTGATTCCTCAACCACTAAAATCGTGTTTGCCACCTAAATTATTGTGTTTTAACTTCTTGAATTTTGGCACACCCTTTTCTAAATATAGTTGGTCAACTTTTTCGACTAAAAATTTTCTATACTTTCGACAAAACTGAAGTTCAATATAAAGGAGATATGTACATCAATTTGGTCTTGTCAATATGTCTGTTTTATTTTATTTTTATGTTTGTGCTTTCATGTAATTTGGGCAATTTTTTGTTGATTTTGATTTAAACTTATTTAAAACCCATCATCGATATGCACTTGAATGTCTTGTATACAAATATTTGTTTTGAATTATTAAGTATGGGTATTTGATCATTGTAACATCAAACACAAATATGTTGTTAGCAAATAAAGATTTAGATTTAATTTAATTCAGGTGAATTGATTTGTCCTGAAAATATATTTTTATTTAAAAAAAAATGTTTTATATCCTATTGTTGAATTTTTATTTGAAATTAAAATTGATTCACATAAATTTTATGTATAAAATTTGTATTTAGAAATATATTTGATTATGATATATATATTTGAGGAATATTTGGTGTATTTTAAAGATGAATCTCATCTTTTGTTATTCAATTTGGTAGTACATTAAACAAAGGTTTGATCGTTAATATTGATAAATATCGACTATACAATAAATGGTTAAAGAATCATTCATATGTAGTGAATCAATAGTGGTATGAATATTTTTTTGGTATATATATGATTCAATTTTATTTCATTTGAAATTGAATATTTAGGTTGTAGCATGATTATGATATTTGAAATTTATTGTTATTAATTTTATTTTACAATAATATGGTTTCAAACATGCATTTTGGAAGAACCATGAATATTTTTCATAAATTATGATGCAAGGAATCAATGTTAGCATTGCACTTCAAAATAAATAAATTATTGAAGGCTCCTGAATAACTAATTTATTGTTACATTGAGGAACAAAGTTAAACATTGAGACTGCATTCTCGTAAAATTTTAATGTTAAAAATATCTATATTACGAGATATACTCTGGAGAAAATAAGTGTAATGAAAATTTTATTTTGTCTCTTATTTATAATACACTTATATTAGTGCAATGGAAACACATATTATTGTAAACCTGAAGTTTACATATTATATTATGTATGCAATGAAAGCACATAATATCGTAAACCAGAAGTTTACAAATCATATTAAATTTATGGTTGGCAAGATTGGTTGAGTTGTCCCGGATATATTGTGATGCATAAACTAGTTGATTTTTTTTTTATTATGGATATATATTTTTGTGTTACTAGTTCCTAAGGGAAGTTGACAATTTAAAGGAATGAGTGTCTCACCTATATAAGGTGTTATTTAAATTAATACACTGATCATGTGAATCACTTGGATATTATATGATTTGAATCGATGCATCAACTAAATGATCACATGTATATTCATAGCCAGAAGTTTATGAGATTATTTTCTCAACAAATTTGACTGAGAGTTTATTTTCTAAATTTTTTCAGAAATCATTTGATAAGTATCATTTTTCAATTGAAATTGATATTGAACAAGCATATGCTCATAAAATGGACTGGAAGGTCCATTCTTTAGACGTCCAAAATTAATTGTATAATTGATACTTATCAGACTATACCTTATAAACTCAATTTTGGGAATCAATAATTTTGCAACAAAACCCATACCCGCGGTTACCTGCCCGAACCAAATCCAATTTGACGGGTTTTCCTCGTTTTGACTGGGTTTGGGTATGGGTATGAGTTTTTCCCGATTTCAAAACACGGGTATATAGGTACCTATCCCGAACCCATACCCAAACCCGTACCAAATGTAAAAAAATATTTTATGTTGATATGTCATGTTATTTTGTTTGATAATTGTCATGTTAATAAAAACTACCATTGATATTTAAAGGATCAACTAAGTATATGATAATCGGGTACGGGGACAGGGAAGGTAAAACCCGTCCCCACCCCGCCCCATTGCCATGCCTATTGAGATATTGATATGCATCAAGCCAACACATTACTATATGTAAGTTCTCCCCTTAATTTATCATTGGTTTAAGGTTAACAACCTAATATTTCTCATCTAAGTGAAATTTTGGAAGTGTTGTGTATGTCACAATTGCTCCAATATAATGCATTTTGATAAATCTTGAAAGAATATTGGAAAAATATATTTGATATAAATCTCCATCTATCATTAATTGTATTGAGCCAACTTGTTTACAGCCTAGTAGGCTGATTATCAATTGATGGTTTGGTTTTCCCAATATTAGGGGGAGATAGTAAGCAACTAAAAATTGTGAACCTGAAGTTCAAATAAATTATTTGAAAGGAAATATTTACTGTCTCTTCTTGATCCTCAAGATATAACTCATTTGCAAAGGTAAACAAATCTTATTAGCTGCTAATGCTCCAATCGAAATAGATGTCCATATCGGATAATCTAATATTGCAAATGAGTCTTCATCGTGCCTGAAGCATGATAGATCAATCAGTTCCAAATATAAAAAGCTTTGAATAAGAAAAGGAGCTTAAAGGAAAGATAGCCCAAAACGAGGAGATAGAAACTCTAAAAGAGTTTTCTGACATAATTGATTTTTCAATTCCAGAAGAACTAATCAGGTACCCGAAACTTATAAAATATTGGTAAATTATGTCATGAATAAAAGATCTTAATGGAATGAGATGGAACCAAAATGAAGTCAACATTGACGTGTTTTTGCATATAATATAGCGCTATATGTGATAAGTAATAATGAGGATCATGTGTTAAAGTCGACTAAAGATTATAGATAAATAAAATATCTACAGAATGGAAAGAGACGATTCTACTGAAATCAAACTCGTTTCATGAAGCAGACTTTGTTTGGACCTGTAGTCTGCACACTCGAAGGTGTGAAGTTAAATGACTATATATGATTTTTCGCGCGAAAAAGGAATTAGTATGGTAAATTACATATATACAGAGTTTGATATGTTCACCTGAAGTGAATTTGATAAATGTCTACCATTTATTTAAAAGACATATTCACCAAAGCGAATCCAAGAACTTTTTCATATTTGATTAAGTAGCACATGAAAGGCTCAAATTATATGAAAATGTGCTACAATTTATTTGTAGGTTTTTTCTAAATTACCTTTGAAGAATGGTGGTAATTTATCCACCAACCAATGAAAATGAGCAATTTATTTATGGGGTCAAGATAGTTCATGAATATATGCTTATGTGGCTAATGTGTATCGGTTGGAGTAAATTATCCATCATTCTTTTATGGGTAGCCTAGTTGCCACCTTATGTATTATATGAAACTACTTTTCAAGGATTTCATTTGAGTGCCGGAACTGGGGTGGCAAGGGGGAGCCACCGCCACCCCCATTGTATACAGGAAATTACAATTATACCCTGAGTATTCCCAATTCTACTTCATTTCCCCTTTCCCTTTCTCTTTCATCAGAAACGCGATTTTCTTTTTCTTCTCCCAGACCACACCACCGCTCTCCATTCACCACACCACTGCCGCCGCAACCACTCTCACCTCCTTCTCCATCCATCACCGTCTCATCCTCCTGCGTTTTCTGTGTTGATTAGAGAGTTATCTCATCTCTCTCCATAAACCCTAATTGTTCTAAATTATAAGGTAATGTGAAATTGAATGTAATTTCGTTCAATTCTGATTTTTCTTTAATGATTACATGTTCTTTAGTTGATTTCAATGAGTTTTCCATCCGTTGTTGTTAAACCTAGTTGATTAGTGAATACATGTCTTGTTTGCTGTATGAAATGTTCTGTGAAATGGGTCATCAAAAGATTTATGAAAGTTTGTGTCTTTATGCTAAAATGGTGGTTGGAAAGTGATTTAGTGTATAGTTTGTTTCATGAGTTTTGCATTTGATTTAACTATGTTATGTTTTTGTTTTAGTACTATGCTGTGTTTTTCAATGTTCTTGGTTTAGGAACAATAACAAATGTTGTTTATTCGAAGCAGTTTGATGAAAAGTCTCTTTTTCCTTTGCATTGAATCAAAGCCTGCTGTTTATCAAATGTTGTTGATGCAGCATGAATCGCAGTTACTTACAAACGCGGCGATATCAAAAGCCATGATGTCGCAACTCACATTGCGGTCAAATAATGGCTGCGTTTCAATTTTTATGGCGGCCACCCCAAACATTTTTGTCTGGCTCCGCCACTGTCTATAAGATGATGATTTCTAGGTTTGTTGCTGTTCTTCTCTATAGGATGATTATCAATTTTAGATTTTAGTTCACCTTATTTTAGCTAAATAGAAGTCTTATTTTAAGGTTTCTAGGTTCGCATGTCTTTAGATTCACCATGTTATCATAATAGTAGACTTATTTGATGGTTCCAAATAATAGCCATCCTATTTGGACATCTCTGTGAACTAATTTCTCATTCATATATGGTGAATTACCTCTTATCTACTTTCAAAAATCAATATCTAAACAAAGGCTTCTTAAATACCATGGAAGTCGTAATAACAAGATGCTTTGAAAGTAACTTTTCCACTATCAATTGAACAGGATTTGATACATACATGTATTATAGGATAGCTTATCCTGGATAAGGCAGCATAAGTTGTTAATTCCACTAGAAATTGTGGCATGCAGAACATGTTCATTCTAGCATCTGATTCAAATATACACTTATTTTTATAAAGATATGAGCATAATTCTCAAGACACGGTTGTTTTAACTTTGGTTTTCTATGATGATTTGGTTTAACAATTATAGGACATGCTGGTCTGCTTTTGGTCACGAATAGATCTTTAAGCATCCCTTACATTAATTTTGGTTGAGGGAACCATTTTAGGTGATATAAGCTAGCTAGCAATGGTTATACCTTTATTAGTCTAGATTGAGCCTTGAGTTCCACTGCTTTAATATTGCAGGGTAAGAAACATATAAAAATACATGTAAATGACATCTGATTAGAGTTTATTATCTAATTTTTTATCATGTCTGTGTCCGTATTAATGATACATTTGATCACCTGGCCCCGTTTTGATAGCATGACAGTAATTGGGAGATTATGTGCATGCTGCACTTCTTATCAACTGTCTCCTCTCCGACTCTGTTCTAGATGCTACACGGATCGGTCATTGTATCACAAAAATCGAACCGGCATATAATTCTTCCATATTGGTTTCGCCGACTTTGGTTCTATGCAACTTTGCTTGTGTTTCTACCATTAATTGGCGGTCTTGCGCCTTTTGCTGCTCTTAGTCAATGGAACAACCATTTTTTGTTTAAGGTCTCGTTATTCGACAAATTCAGATGAAAATTCTTTTTTATATATTTTTGAAATATATGCTTTGTTTGTATCAAATCATCTTTTGTGTTGTCTTGCTACAGTTGGGATTTGTCTTTAGATTTGCATTCATTTTTGCATTTGCTAAAATAGAAAAACATCATGGTAATAGAATAACTTTAAGATAATCTTACCTGAACATGTACCCAATGTTTGACGCCCATTATAAATCTGCATTATAAATCTGTTTGATGGTTTTTAAACTCTCTTCATTATGACCCCTAAATGTGATTAATATATTTCTAGGTTTAGCCATATTCTTTGTTATGTCACTGAGTAAATTTTTCTCTTGATGAGATAATCGACCAAAATAATTCAATTTGAGTCTGAATTTCGGGTTTAGTTATTGGACAAAATTTACAGAGCTCTACATTTTTTTTTTTTTTTTTTGGTCAAGCCTAGCGGCTGGAGAAATTCACCTTAAAGGTGAAATAGTGGGGTGTCCGGGGTTCGAACCCCGGCCCCTGCATACATAATGCATTATCCCTTACCTAGTGAGCTAAGCTCACAGGGACTCTACATTATTATTTATACTTTAGTGTTATTTCTCATATTGGTAATTGATCTGGGTAATTTAATCGTGACAGCTTTTTACTATGGAAGATTCTGAGGCCAAATCTACTGAAAACCAGCAGACTGAACAAGGTATGTATATTTGCATTATTAGACTCATAATCTTGTTATCTTATCCATCTCTGCATTTTTTTGTGCTATTATTAACTTTTATTTTTTCTATGCGTTTGTTTATTGTCAGTGTGTAGTTTCTTTAGAAAACCTGTTAATAGGAAGAATATGAGGAAGCGAACTATTGAGAATGAAGATAATGAAAATGACTCAAACAACGAAGAGTCTTTGATGCATGTTCAGAAAAAGAACACGAAGGCTGACAATAAGTTGTTCTTTTCCACCGGTTCTTCGAAGAGCTCTGCATCTGCTAAACCGAATGAAGAATCTGAGAAACCTAGCTTTCATTTCGAGTCTTCTAAAGAGATTCAAGTTCAACATGATAGCAAAGCAACAGCAACTTTGGAGACTGAGACTGATTTTTCAAGAGATGCCCGTGCCATCCGTGAAAGAGCTCTTAAGCAAGCGACAGAGAGTCTCAAGGGAAAGAGTACCAGTTCCGAGGATGTAAAATTATACAAGGGAATCAATAATTATACAGATCATAAGGCTGGATTTCGTAGAGAGCAAACAATTGCCAGTGAAAAGGCTGGTGGGTCACACGGTCCTCTCAGGGCTTCAGCTCACATAAGAGTTTCAGCAAGATTTGATTATCAGCCAGATATATGCAAGGATTATAAGGAAACTGGTTACTGTGGGTATGGTGATTCGTGTAAGTTTATGCATGATCGAGGTGATTACAAATCTGGGTGGCAGATGGAGAAGGAATGGGATGAAGCTGAGAAAGCAAGGAAGATGAGATTGGCTACAGGTGAGGATGCGGAAGAGGAAGGCGCTAGTTTGAATGATGAAGATGATGATGAAGACGCATTACCATTTGCGTGTTTCATTTGTAGAAACCCATTTGTGGATCCTGTCTCAACCAAGTGTAAGCACTACTTCTGTGAGCATTGTGCATTGAAGGTACACCCTTAACTTCAAAGCAATTAAATTTCAATTTATAACAGTTTCAAGTTATTTAGTAATGCTTAATTTCTTTTTCCCTTTTAATTATGCCTAACTTCTGTTCATTTTACTTGCAGCATCATGCAAAGAATAAGAAGTGTTTTGTCTGCAATCAGCCTACGCTTGGCATTTTTAATGTGGCTCATGAGATACGAAAGAAGATGGCTGAGGATAAATAGATTCATCCAATACGATCAATGACTATATTTTTGCTTCTTGGAGGTCATTTCCCCCTCTCTTTTGTTCTCCCATTTTTAACTATGTCAAATGGAGATGCATTGTATTGAGTTGAAGACATATTTTAGGTTTGCGCACAAGTCTTGTCAATTTTGTATCTATTGACTAATACATCCCAAAATATATCTTGTAGTGGAAGATCTGTATCTGTTTGAAATAACATGTTTGTGGTACATGTTGTAGTTCTTATTGCAGTGCATTTTAATACGAAAATTAAGTTTCGAACTTTTTTAATCCTCATGTAGAGAATGTCAAAAGATTCTCAAATTTTGTTGTTGTTCATCATGCCCCATGTTGTTTAGCAGCATAGGGACAAAAATGATGGAAATAACATAAAAGCTTGAACTAAAATGGGAAAAAAATCTTGCATAAGAATATCATTGATGCTTACTGTTTCTCTCATGTAGTGTATGGGTCATTCTAAAGAAATGCATGTATTCTTTTCCCTTGATTTATTTTTTCAAAAAGGATTCCTTTCCCTTGTTACTTTGGCAATCCCTTGATACTTTGGTGACCTGCTTCACCTCTATATATATTCCTCTAGTTAGTCATCTCTTCACTCAAAATATT
Source organism: Medicago truncatula (assembly GCF_003473485.1). Classification (NCBI taxonomy): domain Eukaryota; kingdom Viridiplantae; phylum Streptophyta; class Magnoliopsida; order Fabales; family Fabaceae; genus Medicago; species Medicago truncatula. The sequence continues at coordinate 51,672,772 of NC_053048.1, forward strand.
AACCTTTTCCAACCCTTTTAAATACAAAAGCTTACTGCACCATCCACCACTTGATAATAAATTCAACGCGTTCTCTCCATTATCTGACATTTTTGTAAAATGATGTGTGAAGAAGGGAAGAGTTTTTATATATGGCTGTTGCAAGTTATATGCCTCCTAGGCCTTCTTGTTCTGTGCCTATGGCTGGCCTTACGACCAAATAGCCCCTCCTTCTCCATCGTGGTAATCTCTATAGACCGACCTTCAGATCAAAATGGCACCATCTTTTATAGCCTTGAAATCGGTAACCCAAACAAGGACTCAAGCATTTACTATGATGACATAATATTGAGTTTCCTATATGGGCAGCAAGAGGATAAGGTGGGAGATGCTACAGTAGGTTCATTTCATCAAGGAACTAGCAAGAGCCGCATTGTATCTGACATTGTTAATGCCAAACCTGGACCGTTTAAACCACTCTTTAAGGCTATATCAAATGCAACCGCCGAGTTGAAAGCTTCCCTGACAACAAGATATCGATACAAGACATGGGGAGTTAGGAGCAAGTTTCATAGATTACTCTTGAAAGGGATTCTACCAATTGATTCTGATGGTAAGCTTTCACGTAAGAAGAAGAAATACCCACTTACCCGTAATTCCAAAAAACTGGGAAGATCCAAAGTAAAGAAGCACTGATCTTGTCTCTTTGGTTGTTTTTTGGTTGGGTTTTTATTCCCCTCTTCTACGATCTTCATTTTCCTCTCATTAGATCTTCATTTTCCTCTCATTATAACACGTAGAAAGCAACAGTAGCTGTGTGGATGTTCTTCTATACTAAGAAGAGGAACACATTTAGTATTTGTGAGATTTTTTTTTATTTTGCTTCGACATTGATTCGGCTCATGGCAGTTTCTTCTGTCTAGTAAAAGAATTTCTCTTGCACGTAGTATGTGTAAACTAGATAGGTAAACACCAAATAGTTAAGTATTTATGCTTTTCTTTGCCCCCTTGAAATTTGTGTTCATGTAATGATGTGTTCAGAAAAACCTACATTTAGCAATAAACAGCACCATATATCGAATTCAGTTTTCGAGATTATGTCGATCCTTATTCCTTTACACGGTGACGCAAAATCTGTTGGAAACTCTAGCACCAAATGTGTTCTGTGAAGATGAAACAAGTTCTCGAGCTTCGCTAACTGCCTGCATCTTCTCAAACCATTTGCGGATTGAAACCTGTTAAAGTAAAAAACTAGGCATTATGAATACATGCAATAGTAAGTAATATGTGTGCCAAATTGTTAACTTAGATGCTGAGTGCATCTATACCATTATATTGTAAAGATGTTCTAAACTTGACTGCCAAGATAACAGCTACTTTTGGTTGGTTTTTTATCTGGGCAACTTCACTCTTAGATTTTCTTTTAAACTTAAATATACATCATAATTATACGGAACTCCAAAACTAACTTCTAGTTGAATATTTTCCGGTAGAAACTTACTCTCAACGACACAATTCTTCAAATTTTAAAATTATTGATGGTTAATTTGGTACTGAAATTTAGATAAATTGTAGATGATATAGATATTATAAAACTGAATCAAACAAATTAATTAAAGTAAAACTGATATTGTGCAGATACAACAAATTACAAAAGAAAAAATAAATAGACGTCAGGGTTTCTGTTAGTGTGAAATAAAGCATACATTCCGAACCTAAAAACTGCAATGACATCTCATCCTCTTAAATTCCAAATTTCAGAGCGTGAAAACATTACAAACAGGTTCTTGCATTGCAACTAAGACAATGCCGATTTATCCAGAAAGACTTGAACTTCTTACATTAGTGTTGGCTAATAATTTACTTAGCTTACTTCATTCATAATCAACTTGGCACAACTAATTTTCATATGCAAAATAAAAATTATTATACTACTAGCAATTTTCTAAAAACAAATTGACCGCATTAATTCAAAGTCAGGAATCACCAATAATTTGTAAAGGAAGCAATGCACCACATTTACATGCTGAACAACCATTAGAGCCTCAACTGTTAATGGCCTCCAATCTCCCATAAACATGCTATCTTCCATATTTCCACACTAACGGAATATAATATGACCATATGCCATACAACCACTAATGATTTAAAACTCTAATCTTGGCCAACAAACATTTAATTATAAAAATAACCACAATATCAAACACTTATGTTGGAATATGCAACAACATTCCATTGTTAGCTGATAGTGTCTTGTGATTTTGAGTTGATTTGATAGGATTTCTGTTGTTTGAGAGGCTATTAATATGGGTGCTGGCGTGCTGTCATATTACTCACATCATCATGAATTTCATTAGTTCTTATTTTTCCATCAAAGTATCATGTAGCGTTTTTCTTTTGAGGGTGTTGGTGTTCTGTCCATATGCCTGTCGATCAAAATTCTCATTGGCAGAATTTTATCAAAGTTACAATTACCCTAGTAGAAGAACACAAATTCATGTTTCGTAAGACTAATGAAATTCATTGTGCTGAAAATATTGTCATAACATTTTCCAGATTCCAGTATATCAAATATTACAATCTAAAACTGCTTTTAAGAGACTGTTTAAAATTAGATGTAATGTTAATTTATTTTCACAATACACTACTATTATTATAATATATATTGATTGAAACCACGCATATACATTATTACATAACATTCATTTATATCATAAATTTCAAAAGTCTTCACCACGAAGAGTTCTAAGAACCCTTGAATGAGGTGCATCAGGGTCACCACGCATAGCCCTCTGCCGCCACATCTCAGCCGCCCTCAACAAAGTCTCCTCCGCAGTTTCAAGCTGTTCCGGCAACCAACCAATCACATCTCCATTTTGTTTAGCATCCACAGTCCCGTGCATGACACGTTCCGCAGGCTTTCTTGTATCTGCAAACTCAAACTCCGATATTGGAGACGCTTTGTGATGCTTGTAGTATTCTTTGTTATCTTCATTCTGTTCGTCTTTGGTCCTGTCGTTTTCTTCTTCAGGCCATGGAGTTCCGTCTAAACCTGCACAACTCAAATCTTCTAAAGCAGCTTTTGTCCCTTGTTTCCTCTTTTGTTGAATGTTTGGATCCAATCGTTCATTCACCCCTGTGCTCCTTAGTTTTGGGGAAGATTGATATGGAGATTTTGGTGACTCGAAAATTCCTTCTTCTTTTTCTGTTTCAGCAAACTTTGTATTTGTGTCACTATCACCTCTACTTGTACCCTACAACAATATTATTATTTCTTAGTCCTCATAAATATGTACATATATATAATATAATAATACAACTTAGAAAATGAATTTCTATCAATTCTTACTTGGGGTGAGTTTCTGTAGTTAGTGTAACCGGGTTTCTGCTGTCCTGAATGAATATCAGGGTCTGCGGTGTGGCTACGAGAGGCGAATTCTCGTTTAATAAATATTGCTGAAGAAGAAAAAGCTTGGTATGATTTTCTTGTTACATCAAGAGTTAGTTTTAGATGCATCATAACGTTGTTGCGTTTTGTTTTTGTGTCTTGATGTGAATTAAGAAGAGTTCTATATATGCTGTGTGGTAGAGTAAGACTGAAGAAGAATTAAGAAGAGTTGAGAAGGAAAAAAGAATGGGAGGGACTTTCTGGATTTGCCACTTACATGTGGCATTGTTAGCCTCTTGCCACGTGTAATTTTATCAATTATGAAGTAATTAACTAATGAGAGGAGTATGATAACGTGATATCCTGTGCAACAAAGAAGACCTTTGTAGAATGCTCTAGGAAGTGAAAAGGGGCTAATCATTCTCTATCTTATACGTTATCTTTTTTTCGTGTTTGCCTTAGATTTAGCTTAAAGACCCGCTTTAAGAAAGTTACGTAAACTGTTAAGTTTAGCAAAAAAAATCATCTACTATAATATAAAATTAAGTTAATTTCTATACATATGTCTCATGTCAATACTTAAATCAACACTATCAAATCAATTTAAGTAGATTGATAAAAAAAAAATAGACAAATAATTTTTTTACAAATATTTTTGTTTTATTCCGATCATTTTTAACATAACTCTTTACAGGGACAAAATTTATACCAGAAACACATAATACAGAGGTTTAAAAAAATAGAATCCAAAAAAATAATCAGAAACACAATAATTAGAGTGATATGTTTTATTCCAACTGCTCACTAAAATTTATATCTTTGAGATACGAGATGCATTTGATATGTTAAATAATATGTACAAGATATAATACCGTAAGATAAAACAACACAACACAAAACAAAACAATATATAATAAATTTTTATAGTATTAAATAATTTTTTATCTTATACGATTTTTGGATCGACAAAAAGCTATTTTGGTATTTTTGAAAATTTGTATGTGAGACAAAAGTTGTGTTGGTATTATTTAGTCAAAAAGCTACTTATGGGCCAAAAGTACGAGTAGGTTACAAGTAAAGCGAGTAAATTATGAAAGTATGCCGTTCATAGTTGTAAAACATATTAATAATACGATAAATACTAGCTTAGGGGAAAACCCAAATTAAAAAAATTTAGACGCACTTTCTCCAACAAAAAAAAAATTAGACACACTCACACGAATACTTCTTTTTTAAAGAGAAAATTGTTTAATGATGTGACTAATTTATTTATCTTTTAATTTAATTTTCTTTAATGATGTGTGTGTCGAAATAATTTTATCTGTATTTGTGTTTTTGTAAGAGTATCTCCGATAATACTTGAAGTAATGGTATATGGACATGAATGATTGTGTTTCATCTTTTAATGTATTATGAAAGTGTGTCGTGTATAATTGTAAAACATACCAATAATACTTGAAATAATGACACGGGCATGAATAATTGTGTTGTCCGTCTTTTAGTGTACCTCATTGACTATAAAAGGAGAATTGTTGTAACATATTAGACATAAGCAAAACGGATAAAAATTCTCGTGCATTAAAGTAAAAACATGTCCTTCTAAATTTCTCTCTTCTTTATGAAAGCTCTAGTTTTAATGTTCATGTCATTAATTTCTCTATGGAAGAATGATCTACGTTTGTTTCAGAAATAAGGATATAGACGGTGTATCACAACATCTGTTGTTTATCCATGCTCGGTTATCTCTATGGAAGAATGCATACATGAGATAAGAGATAATCAGTTGATAGGGATATTACATATTATGTACAATTGTCGGAGTTTCAATCCCGGATACCCAACTTCTTCACAATTGAAATGTGCAAGGAAAAAACTTAACAAGAAAACATCATATTTTATTTTATTTTCGATTTTTTTACTTTTTGAAAGACCCAAACGCAATTTCACTTAAAAAAATTCAGAACAAATTATTTTATTTATTAAAAGAAAGATTGGCATCGGATTTGGCAAAGGCAAAGCCGATAATACTATAAACTACGTGTTCTAAAATAGTAAATTGGAATTTTTATGTTTATTTGAAGAAATTCACACTTGGTGTTGAAGATAATTTGGCCTCTGATCTTTTAAACTTGAAGTGTCAAACTCCCGGCCCCAACACCACACCACTGGGATTCGAGACGTGAGAAGCGTGTCAATTTTGGTGCATGTCTTATGTTAAACGAAACGAATCATCGCACATGGGGTTTCAAATATTATCATATGCAGTCTGATTCCATTGAAAATATGTTTCAAGCAAGTTGCAACAACATAGTGTACATCTTAAGATTCATAACGCTAATTTTAGTTCTTAATTTTAAAATTTATTTGAATAAATCCAACAAATTGGTTTTAGCAAAAGATGCTCACTACTATTAATTTATTTGTTTAATAACAAAACAGAAAGTACCATTCCAGATTTCAAGCAGAGCCCACTTTTCCAATATCAAAACATTGCACATACACGTTTCCATGCTTCATTTTCAATTCATCCTAAAAATTCCAAACCCAAATTCACTACTCCTAGTCGCAGTAGGTGTGATCCGACATGGAGGGATACAGGTCGGGTCATCCATCCTACGACGGCAATAGAAGGGTGGATGTAGTGATGAGCGGGAAAGGCTACGGTTCCAGTGGAACTCGGTCAGCAAATTCAACTCAGGGGAATGAAAAGCCATGGAGATTCAACGATCCAGAAGCAAAGAGGAAGAAAAGGATAGCCAAGTATAAAGTTCACAGCGTGGAAGGGAAAGTTAAAGCTACACTCAAGAAAGGACTTCGATGGATCAAGAAAAAATGCTCTCAAATCACTCATGGCTACTAATAGTAATAGCTATTACTTTTATGCAATGTACAAATGCATTAATGTTACGGTCATCAATATCTGATAATGCATTGTATATGCTTTTGTTTTACTCTTATCTCATGTATGCATTCTTGAAAACATTTGTGCTAAGTGCCAATTTGCGATTAGCACAAACAAATTGATTTTAATTACTCAAACACAACCTCATTCGTTAGGCAGACCAAGATTTCAAGGTACAAACTTTTAATAATACTTTCTTCACAATTGTTTTGTTTGAAATATATCTTCTGCTAAGATCATGAATCTAAATCCCAAGAATGACCAGAGTTCATCAAGAAGAAAGTAGGGGGAGGAAATGCAAGGTGCATAATAAAACCATGACGTTCCGTAGTAGTTTATTTCAACCTAAAAGGGATAGATTAATACAATTTAATTTAATCCTCCTCCCTAATATGATATCGACTATGGTTATTACTTATTAACATTTCTTCATTTCTCTGTTTCTTTTTGCCTTCAACCTTCCCCATCAATAATAATAATCAATAAAAAGAAAGAAATTAGAAAATTTTGAACATATACATACGTGATTAGATATCGGAAACATTATTATAGTACGCCTGCAAGACGTAACTGAACAATTAACAAAAGCATGCATGAGGTTATATTTAAGTTTGAGATTAATGCTCTTGTTTCTGTTTTTGTTTTTTGTTTTGATATTATGATTCAAAACACTTTTTTACACGATAATGATCACAATCCTAATGACCTTTGGCTTCGCTCTTGATAACGACGATCAACGTTATTCAATCGTTGCAACCTCATTTGCTGATAAAATTGAGCAATAAACTCATCGGCTTTATCATCAATCTTGTCATCCCCATTTTCATTACACTCCTCTATAATCAAGTCATTTCTGTCGTTCTCCTCATCACTTTGCACGAGTTTGTTCAACCCTATGGCCGAAGCATAACGGCTATCCTCATCGCTTTGCACGAGTTCATTCAACCCTATGGCCGAAGCATAACGAATATCCTCATCGCTTTGCACAAGTTCATTCAACCCTATGGCCGAAGCAGCATAACGGCTATTCTCGTCACTTTGCACGAGTTCATTCAACCCTATGGCCGAAGCATAACAGCTATTCGCCGGTGACATTGGTGAAGGTGAAAAAGGCTCCTCGGCTGGAAAATCGGTTAACACGCTGCCACCACCAATAGATTGAGGAGGAGATGACGGTAGCAAAATGACCGGTTGATCGAATTTCTGGCTGTTGGATTGAGAAAATAAAGGCGGTGATTGGTTGCTTTGAAGATGCAATGGTCTAATTGACCCAACAATTTTTCTCCAAATGCTTGTAGATTTATCATCTACCGGAATCACGCTTTTCTTTTTAGAACGTCCTCGCAACATGAAAAGTGCCAGCCTAATAACATCCATTGCACCATTGTTCCTCTTTCGGGTGAGAACTGGTTTTGGCTTGGGCTCAACGTCTTCTTGAGGAAGATTTGGAATGGTGATGTTAGAATTTTCAAGATTTGGTTCCATAATTGTAGAGAGAATGAATGATGGAGAGAGATGAATAAAAGGTTATAATCACCCCCTGCTTTGGCAGGGGATATTGAACTGTGGGGATTTGTGATAGAAAATACATGAAGAAAACAAGTTTATATACTATAATTGTACATAAACTTTGAGAGAACCAGCTCAGCATTATATTGATTTAAGGTGTTGGTTTCTGTGGTTGTTGAATCTTATATTTAGAGAATTTGTTGTTTTTATTTTAATCAATTGTATGCAAGAGGCAAATGGCACGGAAACATGTTTGAATTACCAAAATAGGTCGTCATTGTTATAGGCAGTCCATAAAATGAAATTCAATTTAACGTAGGAGGTACAAGATTCATTGTAACACAAGGAACAATGAAAAAACAAGTGAAACTGAAATAGTAAAGTAAAGGTGTAAAGAACAAATATAGAATGTGCGGGGCGAGCTAACAGTTTACCGAAGTTCGAGATTTTTTACAGTAGGAACGTTTCAGATGAGTTGAAAAACAGTATTGCTAATATATTGGGCGTTCGTGCAGTGTTAGGTGATAGATAATTAGCAAGTGTACTAACTTATATCGAAGTAATAAAATTTATAAGATTCGTTTCCACAGGGACTGTTTCAACTTCTACTCGATAGTAACGTTATTATTAAGGATGTTTGTAAAATGGGGGGTGCACTGAGGCAATTGGTTTAATTTGCAAGTTAAAATAAAATGGTTAAGGAAAAATTGGTTTAAGAAATAATATGGAGTGATGACTAGGTCATTCGATTCATCTGCTCATCGCTCATTAGCAACCTATTTCTTACGTTTACGAACGCTATAAAGTTTACGACAAATTAACAAAATAGCTTAGGTCAATCCCTTGATCCTAAGCCCTCTTTTCTGATTATAATTCCCTAATCCCTTAGGTGAACCTATAGTCATCAAAGGTTTTAAGTCCGTTAATTCAAGTATCACAACCTAACAACGCTCCATCCCTAGATTGTCCGTTAGATTGAACAGTATAAATATGTCAGAGTTAAACGCTAGTGTCGGTAGTCATATATACTCTAAAATCAATTATATTGGGTCAGAATCATAAAAGCTTTAAGAACAATTTATACTGAATAAACTAGAATGACATTCATAAAGATTAAGAGTTGCAGGTTACATAAACATGAGCTAGAACAAAATCATCTCTTGACCTAATCACAAAGGATCTAGCTACTCATGACTAAAGCACAAATAACTAATGTAAAAGAAGGATTCATTACATGAAATTGGTAACCGAATATGAGTTTCGATGGTCTCACACCTTCTCTCCAGATCTCCAGCTCCAAAAGTCAGTTTCTTTCTCCAAATTTTCCAACCCTTGGCTCAGAAAACAACTTCCCTTTTATAGGAAAATTCTCAGATACGCCAAAATCGTACTCCGATGCTGTAAATCGGAGCACGATGGCTTCATTAAAGTCATATCCTGGCTGGAGCGTCTGCCAAATCGTAGCCCGATTTGGTTCCATCGGAGCACGATTTTTTACGAGACAAAATGTCTCAAATTTGCTGTAAAATCGGAGCACGATGCTGTAAATCGGAGCACGATTTCTTATTTGTTTGCCAACATCAAATGTGTCATTTGAAGCTTCTATCTCATGCAAAATCACCCGAACTCAACCAAAATTACATAAAAACTATAACAAAAGTGATATATGACCTAGTGTCATCATTAGGCACCGGAAAGTATTTAGGTATGCCGTCTATGATTAGGAGGAACCGAACAACCACCTTTGCTTACATTAAAGATCGGGTGTGGCAAAGATTAAATTCTTGGAGCAGCAAGTGTTTGTCCAAGGTAGGGCGCAAAGTTATGATCAAGTCGGTTCTTCAAGCCATTCCCTCCTACATGAGTTTGTTTCATTTACCGTCAACGCTGATCACTACTATTGAGTGTATGATAAACACGTTCTGGTGGGGCCATGGTAGAACTAATCACCAAGGTATCAATTGGCTGAGTTGGGAAAAGTTATCAATGCATAAAAAATACGGTGGCATGGGGTTTAAGGACCTCTCAGCTTTCAATATCGATGTGAGGCAAGTAAGGTTGGAAGTTTCTCACGGAACCTAATACTCTTGTATCTCGTATTTTCAAGCCTAAGTACTTTCCAACGAAATCCTTTCTCAATGCATCCATTGGCCATAATCCGAGCTATGTATGGCGCAACATTCTTTGTGCCCGATTCATTGTGCGTGGTGGAGCACGATGGAGCATAGGCTCTGGTGAGATGATTCCTATTCTTGGAGCACCCTGGTTGTCTAATGGTGCGTGTATTGATGAGAACATTGAGGGAGGTCATTTTGTTCAAGGATTTACGGTTCAGAGTTTGATGTCTGCACAACGGAAAGAGTGGAATACGCCTCTGGTTCGACAGGTTTTCAGTCACGATGTTGCTGATAGTATTTTACATACCCCTCTTTTCGAACAAGTTCAAACGTATCATTTAGTTTAGAAAGCATAACGGAATGGCTGCTACTCCGTTCGAAGTGCAGACAAATTATGTGTGGAGGAATTGATTGATGTCACTCATCTTCGTCGACCGGGCAATTGGAAAGATATTTGGCGTCTGAAGGTGCCACCAAAAATCAAACACTTCTTGTGGCGCATGTGCCTTCAAAGTGCAGAATGCCACACATCAGTTCAAAACGCATCTGCAGATATGGTACGATATCCTAGCAGCAAGTCACACATCAGCACCATCCTCAAACAGGTGTTGTCACGCTTCAATGGCTGCCACCAAGTCCTGGGAGATATAAATGCAATATTGACGCAGCCTTCTCGGATCAATTTCAGCGGACAGGCATTGGTGTCTGCCTTCGAGATGAGTCCGGAACGTTTGTGTTGGCTAAGACGGTACTCTTCAATCATCTTTATCCCGTAGCAGTTGGTGAAGCTTTGGGGCTGTTTCACGCTCTACAGTGGTTGCAAGACATGCGTTTTGACTCTATTGATTTTGAGCTTGACTCCAAGGTTACACGGGATGCATTCCATTCACACCATAGCGATGTTACAGAATTTGGAAGCATCATTGCGGCTTGTAGAGAGTTGTTCTCTCTTTCTTTTCTAAACTCCCGGGTAGAGTTTGTTAGGCGACAAGCGAATTCGGCTGCTCATGCTCTCGCAAGAGAAGCCGTTTCCTTAGCTAGTCCCATCACTTATTATGTAATCCCAAATTGTATTGAAACGATTATTATTAATGAAATGCTATAAGCAAGCTTTCTAAAAAAAAATGTGTGGGGCGATATTTGAGGCGAAGTACCTGGGTAAAACTAGCAATAACGTAAGACTATGCTATTTTAGGATTAGGACACAAGCATATAATCTGATGGCTCCAGCAGCTGATTTGAACCTCCAGCAGAATGCCACCTTTACATCCTAAAAACCACAATCCCTTCTTTTACTTTTTATTTTGCAGGATAAAACAATCATCTTTTATGAAGTGTTGTTGTGTCGTAAAATTTCTTAAAAATTAAATTAAATGACTACAAAAAATGTATTATATTTCGATTATAAATTAATAAACTAAACATATCAGTACATATATATTTTCTTTTTTTTTAAATATGTGACTAATGACTGAAACTCACCCATTTTAAATGTGGAGAAATGTAAAATTTAAGGTTCGAACTCCGCTACCAACTAAACTCTACTGAACAAACATACTATTACATATTTATACTTCATATAATCACTACATGCACGAGTGAATTTGAAATACTACTATTTTTTGTGTGAAAATAAAACGGTACCCTGTTTTTAGTTAATTTTTTTACACCCGAAAACATTCCAAAAGCTAAACAGTATACCCAAAAAGTAAAGTGCTAAAGTTGAAGATTAAAACCAAGAAACCAAAGCATTTTGCTTTTGAGGATCAATATCTCGAAATCTCTGAAAATCCTTTTCCCATTGATCATCATCCAACAACCAAGTCAGCATGTTTTCATCTTGCTCCCACAGCAACGATTGACCTTTCTGATTCAACAATGGCATAACACTCTCCCAATCCAAGTTATCATCCAAACCCGAAGAATTTAACTCCTCATTCGAACATTGATTCGTCACATTATCATTTCTCTCTATGCCCTTTGTTCCATTTGTGTTGGTGTCTTTGTCCCCCACCACTATTTCATTAATCACAACCACATTTTCATCATTACTTTCTTTTACCTCTTCCACCTCCAAAGCATCCATGATAATATCATTAAAATCTAACAACTCACCATCATTAATGACCTTCAGATCTGGTCCAAACATACGGTCACAATCAGCTTCAATATCATTATTTTCACCACTAGAACAAGGCCCATTTACTGAGCCCATAACCATTTTCTCGGTCTCTAGTGTAGGGGTGGGTGGAAGTGTAACAATTGAAGCAGGTTCACTTTTTTGGAAAACATTTTGGGATATATATCGTATGTTCTTCTTCATAGCCCATCGACTAGTTCTACCACCTTTACGTTTGGGAGGTGTATCCACTATGATTCCTTCTTCTGATGGAATCTCTATCTCTTTGATATTATTATAATTTGTTGTTGATGTTCCTCGGAAGCTGTAAACTTTTCTACTCAAGTGTGAGTTCCAGTAGTTTTTAATCTCGTTGTCTGTTCTGCCTGGCAAGTGACTTGCAATCAAGGACCACCTGAAATTACCAATTGCCAAAAAACTTTGTCATTTCATTTTCTAGTCTATTCCTTTATTTATGGGAATTTTGTAATTTGTTCAAATTGAAGCAAAATACACAAGGAGAAAACACTATGACAAAAGAGCTTCTTCTATTTTTCTTTTTGGTGACAGTGGCAAGGCGCATTTAGATTGCAGAAGAAACCATTTGTTTGACATGACAGCATTAATACAAGAGGTTGAACATTACTTTAAACCACTTCGACAAAAACATATCATATTATATTATATTCAGAACACGAGATGCATGCATTGTCTGATCGATCTTTTTCTAATGAGACAGGAAGAATGCAACTTTAAAAATGTTGAATAAAAATCTCGCTGTTGAATATCTCCATATATAGAAAGAAAATTAAATAAAAAATTGTTAACGCATGCTCATGTAGTCATGTGCTACTTTTTAAGGATACAAAATTTTTTAAAAAAAAAATGTCAAATATTACAAATTACAATGCATTAAATATATGAATTTCTATAAAAATTTACTATTAAAATTCTCAGAGTGTCTCAGCCTCTCGGAATTTCTATAAACCCATCAAAAAAAAAAAAATCCCACTCGCTTAGTATGATTCAAAAATACAGCACATATTAAAAAATGGATAACTGTGTGTTTAATTGTTAATTTAGGATTCTTGTCAAAAAAAATTGTTAATTCAGGATTATGTTGAATATACACAAGATGTGATGTACGGGACTCTTTTTTTTTTTTTTTTTTTTTTTTACAGGACGAGATATTACTTTTTTTTTTTTGAGCGAACGAGATATTACGTTGACACCTCATTTAATGGATTAAAAAAAGTTCTTTTATTGTCTTCTAATTTAATTTAAAATTAATTAAATAAAATAAACATTTGCAATTCCATTTTTCTGCCCTTATAAAAAAATTGTTTTTTGTTAGAGTAGTTGAGTGGTAGGAAAGTAGGATGTTCGCCTGCATATAAATCAACTAAGCTTAGGGGATCAAAATTACTTTTTAGTCTCTATACAAATTCTAGAAAAAATGTTATATGATTAAAAAGAAAGATTTTTATAGAATTAAAAATGAAATTTTAATATTTATAAAAAATATTTACTTAATTAACCCTTCCATTTTGTCAAAAACAAATAATAAAGGAAGGATAGTGAGATGTATCGCTTTGCTTTCAATCCGTGCTTAATTTCATCTTACTAATTTTCCTTTTTGTAATAATTCAATAAACAGAATTTCTCGTGGGGTTTATGATCTGTTTTTCCAGATATGGAAGTAAATCTCAAAAAAATAATATTTAAGGCTAACCTGTTGCCAAAAGAAGCATGCATCTTGATAATGATACTTTCCTCTTCAGAAGAAATATTTCCCCTTTTGAGATCAGCTCTCAAATAGTTAATCCATCTTAATCTACAACTTTTACCACATCTAAGCAAACCTTCAAACCCCAAAATAAAATGTCGGTTATATAAAAACAAAAGAAAATAGTCCCTATTAGCAAAAGGGGAAAAAGTAATAATAGTGATACCTGCATTTTTGGGCAATGACCTCCAAGAACCTTCCCCATTTGCCTTAACATATTGGGTCAAAATTTCATCCTCCTCTGCGGTCCATCTTCCCTTCTTCAAACCCACTTTCTCACAACAAGGAGCTCTTCCCATATCTGAGAATATGTAATTTGGCCACTATGTATATGACACTATATGATTTATTTTTATATTTATGTTTAATGCAATGTAGACAATAGTAATGTTGGAGATGGCTAAATGGGCTAGATAGCTGAATCACTGAAATTTAGCTGGCAAAGGGTGTCTGCATTTTTGTGCTGGGTGGTGGCAGAAAGGATAAAGAAATAAATAAAAGTTGGTAAATGCGAGAAGTAGTAATTTATATATGGGAGGGGGGTATTGGCATTAAGTACGGTGGGGTGGGGCTAGTGATTATTATGATGTAGATGCATCAGTGGTGATAGAACGAGCCACGTTGACTATAAGGTCGTGGCTCTCCAACCGTTGAGAAATGAGACCCTCATCACGGGGATTTCCATCTCCCATGTTCATACTCATAACAATTATAGTTTCGTCAATAAGCCCGTTAAATAATAAAATTTAATTATTTTTGAAATTGTACAACATTAATTAATTTACTCCTTCCATCAAATTTTTTTGTTAGTCAACATGACGTTTTGCAAATATCTTCCTGAAATTTTGCACTAATATGCAAAATGTCCCATGAATTTACAAAACATCATATTGACTGATGGGGTAACTTGATTAAGTGTATGTTTGGTTCAACGGCAAAGAAAATTTTGATATAATTGATCTTAACATAATTGATTTTGATTAAAAGTCAGTTGATTTATGTTTGTATATATTTACATAGAATTGATTTTAACCAATTCAAATTGTTTGGATAATTTGAATCAAAATAGCTTTTAAAAGTTTAATTACCAAATTAGACATCATTTATATTATATATATATCATTTATATTATATATAAATGTAAATTTGACATAATTGCTTTTAAAAAAAATTATAACAAAATCGAAAAAGTTTTTAACACAAAAAAATGGAAAAGTTATAATATATTCATTTTTTATTTTTCCAACTTATAACTTTTTTTGGAATATTGAGAAACAAAATACATTTTGTATAAATCTATGTGTTTTCAAGCCAAAAAAAAATTAAAAATAGAAAAAATAACAATAACACAAGCAAAGAGCAGCAAGAAATGCATATCATAAACAGAATTGCTAGCAGCTTGGCACTAAAGTAAAAAGAAAATAAAATAAAATAAAAGAGGTTCCTTGAAGGAAAAAGAAAAGTTTTTTAAGTGCCAACCAACAGTAAAGGTAGAATTGATTTGGAGAAGCTAGGATTTGGAGCTTATCCAATAATTGCTTTTGGAAGATTTAATTGATTTGAGAAATGATAGCCAAACATGTTGCAAAAGGCATAAATCACAATGGAAGCTTGAAAACGTGTGTTTAGAGGTTGCAAACGGCCAACCAAACAGGCACTAATGTTGTGCAGTTTCATGGGGTATTTGTTGAGAAACTAAAAGAAGGAACAACTTGTTTTTTTTTATTATTATTTAAAAACAACATTGACCCCGTTTATTAAAATTTATGAATCCGTCTCTGGTGTCGAATGTTAATGCAAATGATATTTTTTTCCTGAATTAAAAGTGATGCAAATATCTTTGTCAAATGTGTTGGTGTCATAATTTGACATTCTTGAGTTTGTCAAAGGCATATATTGTTATCCAAATATTTTGATTGCTTATCGAATTTTCTTAAATATGTTGATAAATGTTGCATTTGCATAAAGAAGTTTTTCGAAGTTAAAATTATTCAAAAACTATTTAATATCGTCAATGTCACAAAAAAAGTTGGATGATTAAAAAATTGTGTGAACATTTCAATATTAGATAAAAAATTAAATATTTTTTGTATGAAGTTTGATGTTTTTATTGGATTATTTCTTAAAATAATAAAAATAATCCTATTGAAGCAAAATATTTTCACATCTTGGGAGTTCAAATTTTTTATGTACTTATTAGTTACGGCATAAACTGTATGTACACCTTAAGCCACCAAAATTTTAGAAACAGACATGGGTGGCTTTTGACATGGACCACTGTTAACGTTATCCAGGACATGGGTGGCTTTTGACATGGACCACTGTTAACGTTATCCAGGATAGATCTAAGCCACTAGGATTCGTCTAGTGGCGAGGGATTTGGGTAGAAGGCATGGTGTTTTTGGTTCAAACTGCACCTGAAGCTTTTTACATTGGTGGTTCAGTGCCGTTCAATGAAGAATGAACGGTTACAAGCGATTCAATATTCATGTAACAATCTTGGCTTGCAATGGACCATGCATGTATTGCCCAATATCTTCACTCCAAGCAACCCAGTTCACCATTGATTTCACCATCACGGTGTCAAATCATTATATTGTGGCCTGACACATGAGAATATGTTGTTTTTGTCGTCGACGAAGATTTAAGGCTTTGGGGCAAATCATAGTAAATTAAGGGTATGGTAGTAGTTAAAGAGGTGGAAGACGAAGTTGTGGTGTGAAGCTTGAAGAAGATTTAGTAAAAAAAATGTAACTTGAATGACTAAAACCGAATAATAATCCTAATTTGTATGCTGGGGATAGTAGTTATTTTGGTATATAACTGTATAACGAGTAGTTACGATAGTTCCTCGATGTATCAAACTTCTAAAATAATATTTATGTCAAATATTTCATGACGTTAAAATAATCTCTGACGTTGGATGAGTGGTAAGACTAAACGATATATGATCAGAAATGACATCATTAGAGGGAGTTGCGGCAATACATATCATATAAAAAATGGTAAAAAAAAGGCTTAAGTGGTTTGTGCATCTAGATAGAAAACCTGCAAATGTTGTAGTACGAAAAGTATATCAGATGAAAGATAGTCAAATCAAAAGATGCAGAAGTGGATCCAGAAAACTATAAGAGAAATTATTGAAAAATATTTAGAGCTTGATAAGGGTGATTTAGGTTCAATTTTTGACCTAAAATCACCCTCTAACTCGTTTTTCTTTTTCCCTTTTATTGAAATAAGTGATTTTCACATCTATTTCGTTTTGATTTTGTGGTTTCGTCGTCTCAGTGTGACGTTGGTTTGTTCGTCGTTTTTGTGGGACGTTGTTTGTCTTTCTTGTTTCGTTTAGATATTTATTATGTTCAGATTGTCAAACCAGCTTCGATCCGGTGTAGATCCAATCAATGACTTTGACATAATCCAGGTTGCAGATTCGGAGACATGGGTATTCCAGAGACTTAAATATAGTCATATATGTAGACTTTTGTACTTTGTCGTTTTAAGCTATTAACATGGATGTTGTGCGTTTGTTCGCAGATTCATCATTTTTTGTGTTTTAACGAATCTGCATTGTATCAATGTACTCTATCAATTTGAATGAATGAATATCATTTATTTTTGTCAAAAATAAAATGTAGTTCACCGACTTAGTGTGATAATGACCGATTGTTGTTGAAGTATTTATACAAAACTTTAATTTTCTTTAAAAAGAGTTTTAATTTTCCTCCAAAGGATACTTTAAGCGAAAACAATGAGAACGTCCCCAATTTTTTCCAACTGGACCTAGAATTTGCACTTATTTAATGTCTGTGTAAAGCTAATTAATAGTCATGATGCATGCATCTCTTCAAATTTCATTAATTTGCCTGTTTAAATTAGGTTATTGCTTTAAGAGTGTTATGGGACACTCTTTAAACATTACTCCCTCCATCTCATTTTAAGTAGGTTATTTTTTTTTCATTTACACATTAAAGAAAAAAAATGTATAAGTTAAAAAGAATGGGAATTGGTTTAGAGTGGATTATAAATTATCAGAGCATTCTTTCTTATCATAAATACAAATCATAATATATTAAATTGAGAGTGATGAAAGTAATATTATTAGAGATATAATTGAACAAAAATAATTAGTATTGAAAAGTGAAGTGGATCAATTTTTTTGGGGCAACATTTTTTTACAAATGACTCACTTATTATATGACGGAGAAAGTATAAGAAAATATTTTTTAAAAAAGTAAAATATTACAATTTTCAATTCATTAAATATAAAATTGTATACTCTCTCCGGTCCTATTTATAAGAAAAATTTGACTTTTGAGATTCATTAAGTAACTGATGTATTTTGTCTAGATTATAGACCAAATATATCATTTATGCAATGAATCAAAAAATACATCATTTGGGCTTAAAAAACTCTTTTTCTTTTAATGTTTTTAAATACTCTCTCCGTTCCAAAATGAAAAAAAAAAAAAAAAAAAAACTCACTTTTTTGTTCCAAAATGTAAGCAAAAAAGACAAACTTTTATCATACTTAATCTTTTTTTGTTTATTTTAAAAAACCACCCTTTTCAAGAAATTTTTTGTTTATTCTCATGAAATTAATTGCAAATTACATCCAATTTTCTATATCTTTCATTTCTCCATAACCAATAGTCAATGAAAATTGTTTTTACATCTTCGCATCAAACTTATTCCAAAAAAAACACAAAATATTATACTCCAAATTCTTATTTTCTAGTTTTCTTAATGAATGTGATTTGATTTTTTATGCTTACAATTTAAGATAAAGAGATCAGAGAGTAATGTTTTAGAGACATTCGTTGATATTTTCTTAAGCGACCATCTTATTGCTTCCTCATTCCTCGCCCCTCTTTATTGTTTAATAAAGGAAATTCTAGTTATTATAATTGTAAATCTTGAATGGTCCTCGAGAAAGCAACTCTAAATACTCCTATTTAGCAAAAGGTCTATATATATTTTTAAAAAATACTTGAAAATAGGTCTAAGCTATCAACGTATCAAATAAATTTAACCCCACATATTTAATATACGAGCAACTTGTAAATTATGAAAGGTAAAGGTAATTCTCATTTGTCTCCGTAGGTGTAATTTAGATAATAGGGACAATGTATAGATTATGCAGGAGTTTATGTTCGAACCTCAGACACATCATTACCTTGATAAAGGTGAATTTCTGGCCATTAACTTACTTGATCGAAAATAAAGTAATTACCATTATATAAACTAACATGCAGACCATCAACTTTTTTTATTGTGCTGATGCATGTAAACTATGAACAATGGTTTTATGAATTTTTATTTCTCCTCTTAAAAAAAATTGAAAATTTGATTTTGATTAAATGTATAAGTATGTGTATCTATATATATATTGCTGTTAATATATATATATATATATATATATATATATATATATATATATATTATTGCACTTTCATATTGTAGGAAACTATACTTATTTTTTCAACGATACCAACATATAACAAATATATATAAATTCTTATCTTTTTTAACGATTCCAACAAAGTTATTTCGATCAATCATTATCGACAATAAACATCATTGACAGTCGATATCTCCGCAAATGAAATCTCAGCCACAAACTTTTCTTGGAAATCCTCCTTCCAAACAAAGATCGGTCTTGTCAATTTAACATTGCAACACCACCTATCTTCCTCCCAACCCCCATGTATGACACCAAACTTTTTTTCATTCTGAAATTCCCCGCTGGTGTGGAAAATAACGCATTAACGGTTTTTCTCACACCGATGAGCATTCCAAAAAAGGGTTCCTCTTCCATTTCCAATTTGTTTTCTAACCACATTCACAACCCAATTTAACCTGCTACTCGAAACATATATCCTTCCTCTACAAAGAATACACGTTTTGCCTATTTGTACACTCTATCTTCGAAATTGATATTATACCACTCCCATGCTTATTATTCAACACTCATTTGCATTAAGACTTTTCGTCTACTAGCAACCACCACGTCCACTTTGATAATAAAGACATATCATATAACCTTGTATTTTTTACATCCAAATGTGAATGATTCCCTAAACTCCACTCACAATCTGTAATATATAATTGATCGCACATGACGATATGAATAGCGTATGGTGCAGTGGGTGGGGGGTGGGAGATGTACCTACAGACGCTCCAACACTTAAGTCGGTAGAGAGCATAGAATAGGGGGTTAAGGTTGAAATGAATTGTACCTTTGTGGACTGGTTAAAGTCCCCTCATATAGTGATGAGGTGCAGGAGCTGTTGCGAGCGGCACACATGTACTCAATGGTTACAGATCCGCATGGATCATGGCCGTCGAGTGAGTCTTTTTAGGGCAAGGAGGGGGTGTGGTAGGAGTAAATGGCCTATCATTGTATTGAGTCTATTTCTTTGGGCATGTACTAAGAAGTATTTGCTCGGTCTAGAACAATACCATTGATCATGCTTCTATTTGATTTTTTTTCTTCAAAATTTACACATGTCTCTCCAAACAAACCATAACTAAAACATTGCTGGGAAAAAAAGTATATTACATGGTAGTGAGCCATTAATATGACATCCATGTGGAGATGTGACACCACCACTTTCGATTCATGAATTCAGAGTTCCTTAAAATAACCCAAACCTACTGCCTTATACATTAATGCTCCCAATCCTTGCGCCATTAACAAACATAAAAAAGGCACCAAAGGGTCCCTTCCCAACCTCTCCACTTATCATTGAAACCAAACAAACGAGCATATAATCTAGAATTTCCAACTTATCGAATAATAACCCTTTTTAAAATCCACTTTAAAGATAACACATCCATTCTTTGTTCTTTTTACCAGATCGTCAACTTCATTAACAATCATCACCCCATTCACCAAGTACTTATCATTGATAAAAGTTGATTGTTGTTTTGATACTATGAACTCCATAATCACTATTAACCTTTTTGCAAGAACCATGATACCCAAGTTCCACTCATGGTCGAATATTGGTATCAAAGTCGATGGTTCGAAGAAGGATTCAATTGACTCATTATGTCGAAAGTCTTCCTGACAACGACAATCAAACCGTGTGTCCTGTTGACGTGGTGGGTGTCAATAGGCGGTACAAGCAAGTGTCTGTGAATGACAAAGTTTCTGCTTGAGGGGAACATAACCAAATGATTGAAATGACTCACACTTGAGTAAGAGATTGTTGTGACAAATGTGTGGTGAGTTAGAAGTTCCATATTGAATGAAAAAGCGAGCGTTGAACAACATACAAGTGAGAGGACTCATAAAGCTATTAATTCAAGGTTTTGTGTTATGTAATGCTTAACTTACCTATGTGGTTGCTCTTGACCTAGTATGGATGATTCCCTAAACTCCACTTACAATCCATAATATATAACCACTGGTCATGTTTCTATTAGATTTTTCTTCTTCAAAATTTACATCGTCTCTCCAAGCAAACCCCAAATAAATCATTGTTGAGAAAAAATATATTATATGACACCGAGCCGTTAATGTGACATCCACATGGAGTGTGACGTATGCTCTTACGCATCAACTCACATCCTTTAATGAAAAATTAACGGAAAATTATTTTGACGACTTTGTCTCCATCTCATTCCTAATCAATCACCCTCTTTGATTAGAGTAAATTATTTTAATCATCTATCTATTAATTAAATAACTTAAAGTTACCAATATAAAAAAAATTCAAAGTCACCAAAATATTCTTATGCAAAAGGAAGGTTAAAATTGTAAATTTCATTATTTTTCTTTTCGCAATGAAAGGGGGCAAAACGGGATCGCATCGACAAAATCCGACGTGGTGAATCATGATTGGTTAGAACAAGCAAAGGCTCACTTTGATTGGTTAATATCGCAACGAACACGTTGCATCATAGCGTAGTGTCGACTCCATGGTCAAGTCTTCGCGGAAAATCACTTCCACGCCTGTCACTGTAAAAGCTTCCGTCGTAATAGAAGAAGCGATTCTATAAACATTGAAACGCGCATTTGATTTTTTGATCCCAAACCCTAATTCCCAAATTCTAATTTCAATCACATCGAAATCCCTGAGATTGCGTTTCGGAGAGATCCGAATCTTCAATGGCGCATCAAAGAGCCAAATTGCTGCTCCTTCTCTGTGCTCTATGCTATTCTCTCAGCGCCATTGCCGTGTAATTTTTCTGTTTTCCTTTTTACCGTTTTTTTGAAAATGTTAGATTCTACATTTGCTTATAAATCTATGTTTGGTATGCAGAAAGAGTTATTACGATATACTTCAAGTGTCGAAAGGTGCATCGGATGATCAGATTAAGAGAGCGTATAGAAAGCTTGCATTGAAGTATCATCCTGATAAGAATCCGGGAAATGAAGAAGCTAATAAGAAATTTGCGGAGATTAGCAATGGTACATATATATACATGTATCTTTGCTATTCTTTTTTTAAATATATATACTTTCATGATTTAGTTTGTGTGTTGCTATTTGCTATTAATGCTTTGTTTCGATAAACAACTTAATTAATTACGCGATTATGAAGTCAGTGCCTATCATATTAGTGTTTATGTATACATTATTTCTTTAACAAAATACAAAAATAAAGTGAAAATGTTTTCTTATAAGGTATACAATATTTTCATAAGCTATATTAGGGGGGGTTAATGAATTAAGTTGAAAACAGCTCATGGACATGTCATAAGTTGTTTCCATAAGCTCTTTTAAGAAGTCTCACAAATGTTTATGTTAGTAGATAAGTTCGTATAAGTCGATACAAACAGTATCTTATTTTGGTTTATTAATGGTTGCTTTTTATTGTTGCTGCCGCCAGCATATGAGGTATTGTCGGATAACGAGAAGAGAAATATATATGATAAGTATGGTGAAGAGGGTTTGAAGCAGCATGCCGCTGGTGGAGGAAGAGGTGGTGGAATGAACATGCAGGATATTTTTAACTCGTAAGTCATCACCTTAGCTTTTGCTTGATTAGTTCTTAACCTATCAGTTATCACCTTCACATTTAAGATATGTATTATTGGGTAATTACTTAATTTTTACTTGCATCCGTATAATGTATGTTGCAACAAAGAAGCAAATAATATATGTTTATGGCTAAGAAAAGCAGTTATAGAAGGCTATTAGGGGTTTATATTATCACACTAACTGTAATTGGAACCTTCATTTGGTTTTATCGATTCATTGATTTCCTCATGTCTGCATCAATTTTTATGACGCTATAAATTTTAATATAATCATTTATTTGCGACCAAAGATTATGTTGTATTGTGTAAGCGGACTGCTATGTTCTTGATGTGTATGGGGCTCTGGACTGGTATGCTAATTTTTAATGTGGGGCTCTGGACTTGCTTTTATGGATGACACTGTGAAATATGAATGTTTCTTTCAGTTTCTTTGGCGGGGGATCAATGGAGGAAGAAGAAGAGAAAATTGCAAAAGGTGACGACGTTATTGTTGATTTGGATGCAACCCTTGAAGATTTGTATATGGGTGGCTCCTTGAAGGTGCGTTCACATTTAATCTAGCTACTGTTTTGAGCTCAAGCATTAAATCTATATATTTAATTATTTACCAATGGGCAACATGTGTCACACTGCCATGCTGTTTTTAAATTTCAGCACATTTTATTTTTATAATTTGAACAATATACTAGTAGACGGGTATGGGATAGATTCGAGATTATCAAAATGGTTTTCATTTGACACATGGCAACAGAAAAACACACTTTCATTAAGTTACATCAGCCAATAGAAAATCATAAATAAAACTAAAGCAACTAAGAAGAACTGCTTTAGGGGATGAGATGCAGAGCTTACATCAAGCTGGGCCTTGTTCGTCTAACACAAATATAACATATTCCACATACATATGACATCATGTAGTCCCAGAGGCTATTCTTTATCCCCCTTTCGATAAATCTCAGATATTTTAGTTTGTATTATACAGTTTAGTATTTTCATTGAGAAAATCAGGAGACACTGTAGCCACTATTCATGTATTATCATGGTATAGTTGTAAACTAAGTGGTTATGAACTTGTCAAGAATTCTGGTTCATCAATGACTCCTCCATGCTGTAGTGACCCTAAATGTAGAATTCACAAGTCATTTGTTGATTGCTTCTTTGTGATTATTGTATTGTAATTATCAGGTTTGGAGGGAGAAAAATGTTGTAAAGCCAGCTCCTGGAAAAAGACGCTGTAACTGTAGAAATGAGGTTTATCACAGGCAAATTGGGCCTGGCATGTTTCAACAAATGACAGAGCAGGTAAATATCATCTTCGAGGATGCTGATAGTACAAACGTTCCTGTTTATTCTTGTCCATTTTTTAGGATGTACATTTTGCCCTGCAAATACACTGGCTTCTAGTGTCAATGTTTCATGACATTTCATTGTATGATTGTGGAAACCAGAAGAGTTTAATTTAATATATATTCATACTCAGTTTCATTTTCCTTCCTGTTTTTTTTTTTCCTTATGTGCTTGTGGGGACTGGGGTGTGAAGGTTATTTTTAATTTTGTTTTGAATATTTGGGAAAATTTACGCTACTATGTGTGATATCTACCTGTCCAGGTCTGTGATCAATGTGCTAATGTCAAATACGTAAGGGAGGGATATTTCGTCACTGTTGATATTGAGAAAGGCATGAAAGATGGCCAGGTAAACTTTTAAAGTTTGTATGTAGGTTTTAGTGCTTTATGTAAGTATGCATAATGTCATGTCTCACTACCCATTTTCTTATAGGCCCTACACTTATAAGCATGTTTAATCAACATGGACATATAAGCTCTAAAAACCGTAGCTCTGTTTGATAGTTCTATTTGTAAGTATGTTAGAACTGTAATTGATTTTTAATTTCAATCTAGTCTGAGTAGCACACATTTGTAAATTTTCTATTTTATTTCAATTCAATTTATGACAAGTTCTTTCATTTCAGTACAAAAAATACTCATTTGTACATTTAATTTAATTTGAGATTGACAATACAAAAAAAGGCCATCAATTATAATATTTATTTACCCTGATAGGGACTTGGGTTTTACTGGATGCATTAGTTCACTTAGAGTAGTATGCGATACTCTAATTAGCTTGGTCCTCCCCTTTGATAGCTAGCTTTTAAGGGAGCTTTCCCAACTCCCAAGTGCTTATGAAATGGTACCTGGGCAGGTTTCCAGTGTCTTAGAAAAACTATATATGGAAGAGACACCGGAAAGGCCGAGTCGAGCATTGTAGAGTGCATCCACTGAGTCGTTGGCTCTTAAGAGAAGCGCTATGATAGGGACTTACATATTATGGAGTGTTTTTTTTTTGTTTTGAATGGAGTATTATGGAGTGCTTAAATCGCACATCAAGTAGTATGAGATGCTTGGTTTAGTCCTTAAGTGGCTTGGTTCTTCCTCCTTGGCAGCTAGTTTTTACGGGAGGGTTCCCACATGCCTGGGTGCTGAATTGCCCAAATGACCATATGCATAGCTCAGTGCTTCTTATTACTTTAGGGTCTGTTTGGGAGTTTAGGATGAGAAGGGAAGGCGTGGGAAAAGAGGTAGAAGCGGAAGGAATTGAGGGTTTTAGGAGGAAGGGCTGTGGGGAGTTTATTTCTCTTCATAATACAAAATCCTCCTAATTTGGGGAAACTGAAAATCTATTAGAGGAGAATTTTGGAGGGCTTGGATAAATTCTTGAAATTCTTTTTATGTTGTTGTAATACTTTAAAAATTGAAAATTTATTAATTGTTAGTCTTTTCTTACAACTCCAATTCCCCAAAGCCCTCCCCTCCCTTCCCCTCCAAATTCCCAAACAGAGCCTTTAGCTTGAGCCAAAAAAATTCATGTTATTTTGGCTCTCTGACTAAATAAGCTCATCTTATTCATATTGAATTTTGACCTTTTATTGATATTATTAAATTTTCTCAGCTGATCAGTGGATGCATTTTATTGCCATTTTCAAGTGCTAATATTCAAGGATCTTAGAGCTATGCTAAAAGTTTAAAAATTATTGTAGTTTGGATAACCATCAAACAAAGCCTTTTCATAGTAGTGGCTTCAGATACTTGAATGGAACGAGTTATAGAGAGCAATCATGGAACATGAGATTTGGGAATTTAAAAAATAAAGATGAATTTTTCAACATTGTGATATCATTTGATGCTTGCAGCTAACTCTATCAAATGGGAAAGGCATTTATTGTCATTGTTGTAAGACTTGAAGACCAAGCTTCAATTTTAAGGGTGTACCTGGTTAAGCTGAAAATTAGTTTATGCAAATATTAGATGGTGGGAAATAGATCCTTGTTTTTTTTTTTTTTAAAAGGAAATAGATCCTTGTTTTGACATCAGTTCCGACTACCAAGCAATATAGAGGAGTGAAAACCAAAAGCTTTGAATATGCCTCACTGCTTTCTTTACCCTTGATCCATTTTCCATCTTTCTTACCAAATATTCTCAAAGTGTTATTAAGCTTGGTGAAAATATTTAATTTTTTGCAAGTCAAAACTTGACTAATTGAATGGTTATGGCAATTTTTTGTCCTTTCACAGGAGGTGCTATTTTATGAGGATGGCGAGCCCATAATTGATGGAGAATCTGGAGATTTAAGGGTTCGTAGAAGCCTTTCATTTTTGTTAGCAAATGTTTAATATGCATGTTATTGTGTGTTCAGTTTGCTGACAATCTGTATGCTAATATGAACAGTTTCGCATCCGTACTGCACCTCATGAACTTTTCAAAAGGGAAGGCAATGACTTACATACCACCGTCACCATCACGCTGGTAAGTATAATCATAGTATTGTTTTAGTTGTACCATACCTTTGGGGTTTTGGATAACACTGCAAGTAGTAACTACTATTACTAAGCAGTGTAACCAGTAACTAGCATGGAGGAGTTGGAATATGACATTTGATTGTGCAAACCGATAACTGTTCCCTGATATATTTGCATCTTAAAAATTTTAAGCAGTGTAAAGTTTATTAACCTTGATCTCCTTTAGGTTCAAGCTCTTGTTGGTTTTGAGAAGACCATTAAACACCTTGATGAACATTTGGTGGACATAAGCTCGAAGGTGAGCATGAAATATCTTCTTTGCGGATCTTAATTGGCGTTGATCCCCCCACCCCAAAAACATTGAAACACATCTAACATATTTCTTTTGATCCCTCAGGGAATCACAAATCCGAAGCAAGTGAGGAAGTTCAAAGGGGAGGGTATGCCATTGCATACGAGCACGAAGAAAGGAGATCTTTACGTCACTTTTGAGGTTCTGTTCCCCACCACACTATCGGAGGAACAGAAAACAAAAATAAAATCTATTCTTGGTTAGAATACATTCAGGATACATGCTATTTTGCTCATTATATCCTCAATGTAACATGATTAGGTGGTTGTAAGTTACAACAAATACACGCCTTAGGCTTCTCGCCCCCATTTTTTGTTAGTTAACCAATAGATACTTTATTTTTATTGTTGATAGTGTTGCGTCTACTGTGATCCTTGTCGGCACATGAGTGCCTTATTGTGGTGCTATTTTGATACAAGGATATCACAGCATTAGCTGAAAGAAAAACATAATTGTATTAGCTTTGCTTTGTGTTTGCAATGGTTTTCATCTTGTGAGCAAGGTGAAAGGCCACAAATTAAACAAAATATCTCTAGCAATTGAACAAAGAAATGTTTACTGTTTTATTAAAATTAGTATAAATTGTCAATCCTATGGTAAATTACATTTTAAACGTTAGTCAATATGTTGGTAAAAGTGATTTTAATTTTTTATTTATTTTTGGTCAGGAAAGTGATTTTAATAAGTAGTATATATTTCATTAAATTTATGTTTATTTTTGTAACTCGCATTTGTAAATCACATTTTAATCTCTGTTCCTCGCTCTTTACTTTGCTCAAATTTTTGTTTGTCACTGATCGAACTACATATTTTTGTCATTTTTTTTTTAACAAGTGTAAACTATTATTTGAAAAACAAAGTGTAGAGAGCTTTCAGATGGCCAAAAATGATTTGTTAAAAAATAGGTGCTAGGTTAACTCAACTAGTTTGAGCTAAAGGTTAAGGACAAATGTTAATATATAAGTCATGCTCAAACTCTCCTCCATTTCACTAGCTAGTAGCTACGAAAGTTTTCCTAAAAATCTCTCAAACCCCCCCAAAGATCCAAATCTTCCTGCATTCTGCAGTTTTTGAAGTCAAGTTGCTCAAATATTGTATGATTTGAACATTATGTATGATTCATATTATATTTTTATGTGTATCGATAATATATTTCAACGTGTGTTGTAAACTGACATAAGTTGCTCAAATATTGTATGATTTGAATATTCTGTATGATCCGTATTATATTTTGATGAGTATCGATAATATATTTTGACGTGTGTTGTAAACTGACATAAATTTGCAAATATGAGAGCTTTTGTACAAATAGGTAAGCTCTCTCTGCTAATACATTATTACCAAAATGTGGCAAACTGGCAATGCAGTCGGCAGTCCCATTCTCGATCAACCTCTTCTTACCCAGCTCAATCTCATATAGACTTGAATATTAGAGTGGATGCGTTACAACCCAACCATTAAACATCCATCATCAACGCCATTGATCCATCACCATTCCTGGAATCATTCTTCTACCATCGGTCCACCACATTAACAATGATTTCTTCCCTGATCTCTCTGAACTCTTTTAGAACAACGATGTTACCTAATTTTGTTAGTTGACTAATTTACTTTGATTTTTTATAGCAATAGACATACTTGTACTTAAATATGAACTATTCAAGGATCTTATTAACAAATGCTTCCGACGCGTTATTAAAAAACTAAAAAAAACCAAAATTTTAATTTTTAATATATTGACCACACTATTTTCAAAATAACATTTTTAAATTTAAATTTTTAACAATTATTATATCAGCACTGGTTAACATTTTTACGAATATACTAGTAACCAAAGAGAGGATGCCTGCCTACCATCATCTCATAAAGCTATAAATAATGAGACGGTACCTTTTCATGAGGACCATATTCCATCCACATCCATCACACATATATTCTTATAGATCATGCTAACTTGTGCCCTTATATCACAAGTTAAAAAGTAATTTTTATATTAAAAATATATTTTTTGAAAGCTTTTAAGACATTAAATGTACAATTTCAAAAAAAATAATTATACATCTAATTTCTTAACTTATGTGACACAGGTTAACATTCTTCTTCTTCAAGGACATTGAATGCATATTATGTTACCGTTGACATTCTTTAACACCTTTGCTAATTTATTAGCCTGGTAAATTCCAGTCCCTAGTCTATTCTTCTTCTACTCCATTTGCGTGAATGAAATGAAAGGGACAATTTCCCAAAATGATAGGAATACAAACGAGAAACACACGCTGGTTTTGTGTTTCACGTACACGTCACTAATTTCAGCCATGCAGTTGCTGCACGTGGCACTTCCTTGAAATCACGTGCTTTCCTACGAAACCTTGAAAACGAAACGAGAGATTTGCACTAACAAGCACGTGCAATAATCACTTATTTTAAAACATTTCTTCCCCAGAAAAGTAAAATTTCTTTCAGAATTCGAAATTGAAACTACTTACGCTATCAGCATCACCACCACCCTGAGATTATCACAGAACATAATCGTTATATCAATTTAACTATCTGTTTAGTTCAAAGATTCCATAACCATATTCATACAATCTTTAAAAACAATGGTTACTTTGTGTTTATTACAAAGTGGGATTCCTGGTATAGTTCCTTTAATCACTTCTATTAGTGCAACTACTACTACTTCACGTGCCAATGATCACGTTCACGTGCATCAATCTCACGTAACCACAGTGAGGCGATCAAACAAGTCCTCCATGTTTTCCAGATTCATAGGTAGCTCCGCCAGAAACAATTGCCTTGCAGCAGTCAACGACGCCTTCACCGCGGAGAATGCAGACAGAACTGTGAAAGAAGGAGATGGACAAAATGGGAACTGGGTTTTCAAGGTTTTTGATCTTAATTCTGTTTGGAAAGGGGAAC
The DNA here is from genome assembly GCF_003473485.1 of Medicago truncatula. Taxonomy (NCBI): domain Eukaryota; kingdom Viridiplantae; phylum Streptophyta; class Magnoliopsida; order Fabales; family Fabaceae; genus Medicago; species Medicago truncatula. The sequence continues at coordinate 51,702,631 of NC_053048.1, forward strand.
AAGAGAGTGGTGATAACGACGGAGATGAATGTGATGTTTGTAGAGTTGATGAAGAGGTAGACGATGAAAATGAAGATGAAGAGATTCGGTTTGATAGAGAGTCGTTTTCTAGAATGCTTCGTAGGGTAACTTTAGTTGAAGCAAGAATGTATGCACACATGTCTCACTTGGGGAATTTGGCATACTCTATTCCCAATATCAAGGTTTATTTCATCATTAATTTCCTTTTATGCTTTCATGTCTTTCTGCACTTCTTTATACATAAGGAATGTTTAGGCATACAAATTAGCATTAAAAAATCTTCATAGTTTTGGCATTGATAAGGCAATTATATGCCATACTAAAGGCGTGTCCGGTACACAATGTCTGACACATGTGGTTACCGTGTCAGCTTTAATGTCGTGTCTAGTGTCTGTGTTTGCGTCAGTGTTTGATATTGTAGGATTTATTGGAAATGCATTGCTCTAAGATTGCATGTTTGATATTGTGTCTAATTTGTGACCTGATCGATAATTGGTGGAATATAGTTCGGCTAGGAAGATATGTTGGTGGGGCTTTATTTTTGTACTATGAGTGAAATTCAGTTGTGTCCTAAAATGTAGACTAAAAATGTGTTCACCGAAAATTGGGATCGCTATGCTAATTTGTATTTTGACACTGTGAATTTAGCCAGGGAACCTCTTGAAAAGGTGTGGTCTGCGTTTTGTAACTTCGTCGATAGAGAAGAAGGAACTGGCTGCTTCAATTAAGAAAGAAGAAACCAATGGGAAAGATGCCGGAGAAAGAAAAGTGGAAAAGAATGGTGAATTGAAGACAAGTGCATCTAATGCTTGTGAGATTGCAGTGGTTGAAGGTTCAGTTGAAGGAAGCAACGGGAGCGTTGATACTGTGAACATGATGGACACTGATGTTGGCTGTTTGATGGCAACTACCAATTCAATGACAGCAGTTGTTGCCGCAAATGAGGAAGTAAAACAATCTTTTGCAGATGATTTAAACTCAACAAGTTCTTCACCCTGTGAATGGTTCATATGCGATGACGATCGTAGTTCTACGAGATATTTTGTTATTCAGGTGTGGAAAATTAAAAGGGGATATCCTATTATCTTGCAATTCACATATTTATTTCTTTCAACCGTGTTATTATTCACATAACATATTAGTAAGTTAGCATTAAAAATGATTGCAAATTTGGATTTTTTTTTAGTATGCTATCCAACCAATTATTGTTTTGATATGCAGGGTTCAGAGTCATTTGAATCCTGGCAGGCAAACCTACTTTTTGAGCCAGTTCAATTTGAGGTAATTGTTACCATTGCAGGAAAAGTACTTTTTTCAGATTTGATTCCTCTTGTTAACGGGATGAATTTTATTCTGTTTCAAATAAAAAATAATTTCGGATTTTTGTGAATGTGTTTATACTTTGTAAAATTGGGACAATGAGATACGATTTTTCTCCTCAGGGGTTAGATGTCCTTGTCCATAGAGGTATATATGAGGCTGCTAAAGGGACATATCAGCAGATGTTACCAGAGGTTCATGCTCACCTAAAATCTCAAGGTTCTCGGGCAACTTTCCGTTTCACAGGCCATTCTCTTGGAGGAAGCTTGGCATTACTTATAAATCTTATGCTGTTGATTAGGAAGGAAGTGCCGATTTCTTCTTTGCTTCCCGTGATAACCTTTGGCTCCCCCTCCATCATGTGTGGAGGCGATCGTCTGCTCGAAAAGCTAGGATTACCGCGGAGCCACGTTCAAGGAATCACAATGCACAGAGACATAGTACCGCGAGCATTTTCATGCACGTACCCTAACCATGTCGCAGAATTACTAAAGGCTGTTAATGCCAGTTTCCGCAGTCATCCTTGTCTTAATAACCAAGTAAAATGTGACATCATCTGAAATACTTCATCCGGTTTTAAATATAAGTAAAAAGATACATATGTTTAGTTCAAATTACGATCAAATATATGTACCTTTTTACTTATACATATGACCGGAGATATTCTTTTTGTAGTTTTTTAGCCTTTAATTTTAATTCTTTGTGAATCTTTTACTGCAGAAGCTGCTATATGCACCGATGGGAGAACTAATGATTCTACAACCAGATGAATTTTTTTCACCTAGCCATCATCTTTTGCCACCGGGCAGTGGTCTATATCTTTTGAGTGGTCCTCTTTCGGAATCAAATGACACAGAGAACCAGCTCAAAGCTGCTAAATTGGTCTTCTTGAACTCACCACATCCACTCGAGATATTAAGTGACCGATCCGCCTATGGACCTGGAGGAGCCATACACAGAGATCATGACATGAATTCGTACTTAAAATCTGTTAGAACCGTGATTCGCCAAGAACTTAGCCAAATCCGCACGGCGGCAAGAAGAGAACTACGACGAAAGGTGCGGTGGCCTCTTGTGGCACGACGTGTAAGTGATGCGGACATTGTTGGTGGGAGATCCATGGTATCTGTCCATATTATTCAAGACCAGCCTCCCTTTTCAGGGATTAAACAGACAGGTAGAAAGTCCTTGAAAAGGTTTTGTAGGCTTGTTGCATCCCAACATATGCAACTGTTTGTAGTGTTCTTGCTTCCTACTCTCGGAAACATATAACTTGATTAACTTAAGATGAAAAGCTGTTGGTGCCTAATTTGTCCGTTAGGACAGTTGTAGAGAGGGTAAAATGGCACATGGTTGGTAATGGTGGAGTTACAGTTAGATGATTCTTTATACAACTATACATTGCTTTCAAAATTGAAAGTAACGTGTCTTCCATGATTAGAGATTGTATAGAAAATAAGACTCAAACATTAACATCACAAAATTAATGGGTTTAGCTTGTTTGTGTGGTACAAGGAATTCAGAGTTTGGTATGCTTGGTCGCGCCAAGAAGTGTTGGTCGAAATGAAACCTTCTCAATATGGTATTCATTAGAGCAATTAGATACATAATTATTTGTCTGAAAGTGTAAATCCCACATTTTTAGAAGTATACTACTACTTCAGATGGCATAAATTGTCTGAAAGTGTATTCAAACACACAAAACTAATTTTTTTTCTTTTCTGAATGTGTACATTTAAGTCCATGTTGAAGCCTTGAAGGTGGATAATTTGTCTCTCTTATTACCGAAGACCCATGATCTGTACATGTTGAATTCACAAGTGATCACCAACAATAGAGGACCCATACTTGGTTATTTCACGTTTAGTCCATGCCATAAAGATCCACACACCAATATATATGTCTCTGCAATCTAATCTCTTTCCAGTTTCTAGGTCAAATAGCAAGCACCAAATTATGACCAGTCAAACTTCACAGCATTGTTTTGGATATGGTCCAAACAAACTAGCTGTTTTCTATACACACCTGTTTGTTCTTATTCCTAATCTTTATACCCAATTATGAAAGTGGAATGAAAAGGTATTCAAACCTATTGAATAGTTCTACCTCTTAAAAGCACTTGATGCATTTTGCAGCTTCACTATGCTCTCTTTGTTCCAAGGATTACAACTTGTAAAGTTTCTTCTTAAAATATAGGTAGGGTACCAATGTTTGTGTGACTTTTTTTTCTTTCCAATATTACAACTTTTTTCCCATTAGCCTACCTATATTTTTAGGAATGAAGCAGTATTAAATTTTTTTAGGAAGAACTTTATCATTCATTGCGATCTTACTCAAATCAAGAGATTAACATTTGCAGTTGCGCGCATAAATTACGCGGTTCACACCTCGAAGAGAAAAATTGAAAGAAAAATAAGAGTCGGAAAAAATGGATATTTGATGTGTGTGTTGTACATTAGTATCGAGTCCAGGGGGTAAAGTTCATGAAAATTGCTCTTTAGGCAAAAAATATCTCCAAGGATAGTTAACCACTGTTCGCTGATAAATGAGAGTTAATTATCATTCAGTGCAGGAATCATCTCTGTTTGTAAGTGCCTTCAAATATCAAGTCAATGGCCAACCATGATTTCTGCACCGAACAGTTTATAACACTCATTCAGCAACAAACAATAATTAACTATCGTTGGACTTGGGAGGTATTTCGAGAATTCGAGGAGCTTGTGAGCAATTACTATCTGCTTGAAGATCAATTTCCACGAGTGAGAAGATTGGCCCCTATAGCTAGAGTCAAAGCCCAAATCATACAACATCCACACTGAAGTAGGACCAAATTTTGACCTAACAAACAAGGGTGTTTTTTTTCCCACCCTCCAACATTCCCATGTACTACCATATTAGGATTATAAAATCCCAAAAAAGTAAGGGTTTTGAAGGGTTTTTAAGCATGTTTTAAAGGTCTTTTTAACGTGTTTTACATTTTTTTCATATTATATAATCTGAAATCCATAAAAACTAAGAAATCAGCAAGATGTAAAAAGAAACAATATAAGCAGTGTCTCACACACATACATGCAAGAATACAAAATTTGACATGTTGCTGCAGCATAAAAATGACGATATATATGTTTTTTAGCATAAAAATTAAAAAGAACACATCAAAAGTAAAATTTTAAAATCTGATGCAAAAGTAGACAAAAAGTTGTATAGTCCTCAGTTCCATTTGGCCCTTGCTCCCAAAGACCAACAAAGAAACTCAGTAGATTGGCCCCTACTCATTAAGGTTCTTGAATCTTGGGAGACCCTAAATGCAGTTTGACAAATTTATCCCTTGATATTAAAATTTCTATCTCATTTATTGATTAAGAACAATTTCAAAGACTAAATTGAGTAATTAACTAGTGCAAGAGACTCAGGCTGCGTTTGTTTTGGGTTTTTCTTTCAAAAAAAAGATCTATTTTTTTTTATATAAAAAAAAATTACACTTGTCACTTTTAAGTGTTCGTCTAGGATGTATATAAAAGTCATTTTATAAAAAAATTTAATATTTTGACTCTAAAATGAAAAGCTAATAGGATTAGGTTTTTCCAAAATCTGTTTTTGTCAAAAAAAAAAAAGGAAATAACACATTAACTAGTCAAAAATATATATGTTTTGTAAAGGAATGATTTTTTGGATAGCAAACTAACACAAATAACTTCAATTTTTATTTTTTACAATCTCTAAAATTTTCTAAGACAATTGTTTTTTAAAGCTAAAACATATGCACCCATAATATAATCTACTATTTTTAATTCATAGATCATTTTGAAAAAATGGTGATCCATCCTTTCTCAAAATAAAACACCCATTGCTTTTGTCACGTCCTCACGGAGAAACTTAATGCTGCAAGTTATGGAATGGAAAAAGTATATGAGTACATCTCTACATAGTTTTTTTTTTTTTTCTTCAGGGGATCTACTTTTAAATATGGAGATCTCTACAAAATCTCACGTCTCACTTTAGTAAAAAAATTCTCAGTGTTTGATAAATATTTACAGAGAGATTGATCGATCAACGTTTCAAAAGGGTTGATGGATCAACAATATAATTTGAACCCACGCCTCATTATATATTATAGTCGTTATCAACTAGACCTCACTTGGTCCTATCTTAATACAAAATATTCAATTATATTATTTGGTGCAAATGAAAGTAAATAAAAAACAATTATACAAATAAAAAAAAAGAGGCCGTTTCACTTTCATCTGATTCGTAACTGAGACAAAAAGCTTAGGTTTGGTGTTACGTTACAACCTGTGGGATGCCAAACTTGTCATTGTACTTCTCCTTTTTTCTTTTCTTTAAACCTACAATTTTTATTACTGCATACGTTTTTTAAGGTACATATTTTTTAAGGTACATAGATAGAAAATTTGAGAAAAGCATTCATTTTCTTACTTTCCCTTCCCATTCCACCACCACTATGTAATTGCATATGATGTTATGTGCCCATACTCCTTTGCTTAGAGACTATGAGTCCTACAACTATAGTGCGTACGCACTATGAAGCATTGAACAAAGGGTCATAATATTCATTAACACTCACTAGGCCGTAGCATTGGTTATTTTGAGAACTAGTCCTTGAATGAGAAATTAATAATCAAGTGTTTTCAAAAGTTTATTGCCAATTAATTAGTACCACAATTCGTATATAAATATAAGCTACCTAATAGACATTATAGACTAGTTTACATATGGTGACATAAAAACTATTGTAGATGAGTTGTAAAGGAAAATTGTTCACTGCAAATTCAGATCTCAATAAAACCTTACTACTTTTTTTCCAGCTCATAATAAAATTGGACTCCTCATATCTCAAACACACAAAAAAAAAAAAAAACACATTCTTTCTGTACCGTTTCTTTTGTGACTATCTGCAATATTCCATTATTAATGAATAAAAATATACATAATGCAAGAAAAATTGTCAGATATTTGATCCAGCACATTGTGCCACCAAGTTTCAACAAGAAATCTAGTCTTAAGTTTAAGATAGGTCCCCAAAAACAATCCATCATTGTTTGGACGGCTAAGGGCACATGGCCCTCATTTTATAACTAGCCACAACTCCCCTAATGTTCCCTACATTCCAACATCAATTGCTAACATCTCTGTATTTTGAGTTTATCTCAATTTCAACCTCAATTGATCCATAGCAATTATTATTACAAAATGCTTTTATCTTAGTCAAGTCCCAATAAAATTTCATGTACTGATAGTATTTTAGATTCATTCCTTATTTTAATTTCATATAAAATTTATACAATTGGTACCCAAAATATATTAGAATTTCTATTAGTGTCATTCCACGAGATTGTACTTAAAGTTAATATATGAATCATTGTTTTAAAAAACACATTGAAGATGGAATAGATGAGAACTCTGATTCATGGTTAAATGGTTCAACTTACTATGATTGAACCAATATGCGGTGAAAGTTCCTCAAAACATGCGATTTTTAAAATATGTTGAGAAAAAAAATATGGCTTTGGACTAAAATTGTAACGAATGTGATAATTTAAGAGTTAAAACATGTGATTTTAAAATGGTAGATTATTTTTTGGGAACATGATAAAATAGAGGATTAAAAAATACATTTAAACCAAAAAAGTTTTAATAAATTCACTTACAAAAAACGAAAAGGTAAAATTTGTTAAATCAATCTTTCTTTGATAAGAGTTCAACCCTATTTAAATATATTATAATATAATATAATTGAGATAAAATCATCTCTCAAACAATTAAGTGCTCATTTGATTTAACGTTGGTTTCTAGAGAATCACAATGGATTTTTACGTTTTCATAAAAGCTTACTTGCTTTTGTACTTTTAGGATTTCCACGTCCAGCTTAACTCGGGACGTGATATTTACACTGCAAAAGCTAATCCAAACACGTACTAAGTATCCGGTTCAACCGAGTTGAACCAACTTATTTGGTTTTTGATAACATGGATTTAGCAAGTTTAAGACTAATACACATATGCACACAGGAAAAAGAAAAAGTGTTGCATAGATGTATGCCTTGAAATATCTGACTAAAGAATAAAGTCCTTATATTTATTAAAGAAATGGAGCCCTCGTGAGATGCACCTTAACTTTCGTCCCAAGGAATTAAATTATGCTGGCAAATGGCAATACGAATATGAATGCTTAATGTATACATAGGATAAAATAATATTGTGTCAGAGGAGTAGTTCAAGAACACTAGTTTTGCCAATGCCTCTATTTAATCTTGTGCATTCGGCAGATCATATAGTAGATGCACTTTATAAATAAATGAATTATATTGTAGTTGTGCTAGGCATGTTTTTCTCTTTTCAACCAATGCTATTCATTCATTATTCCAAATCTTGCTTATAAGGAAATTTGTTCAGAGCATTCAAAACTTCAAATCACTTCAGTACTAGCTGTACAAATACAACACATCCAGCTAACATTAAAAAAAATAATCAACCAAACTTGTAGATTTTAATGTTTGTTTCAAGTTGGTAGGGAAGAACTTTTAGTGCAAGTGGAGTAGCTAACAAGGAAGTTGAAAAGTTATTGTAACATGTGTTCGGTTTCAATTTGCAAGGGTCAAATGCTAGTGCCAAAGAAGTGCATAACGACTTTAATTACAATATGTTTTTCCTTCATACTTGAAATCAAAGGAATATATGAGAATATCCATAAAATATGCTATATAATTGTGTAAACATTTTTTACACTTACCAAGGTTTATCTTATTTTTCTTTCTTCAGAATCTACCGTAACTATGGCTTTTGACAGTGAATAATTCTATCATGATACACCCACAGTTTTGGCCATTTTTGGACCATCTATGAAACTATGTTTTGGTTTTAAGATTAAGCATAATTTTTCCTTAGTTCGAAGTTCTCGATGTCCCAAATCATTTTCTTTCGAGGGTAAGATGATTCCACTTGACCAATAAAAACATTGATAAAGCATATCTTTTACTAAAATAATTTCCATTATTTTTGAAGGTTTCTTTAATTTGACATTACAATACATTCATATTCTCTCCCTTTTTCTTTCTTATCACAACAATATTCCATTTTTCACTTTCTTTACCCTCATATATTCTCTATATATTCTAAGTGTCTATGTAGGTATGGAGGGTGAAAAATATGCCAACATAATCATGGAGTAAGGTGGAAAAATAAAGTGGCGCTCTTCAAGGAAAAGGGATGTCATATCTTTTTTTGTTAAGGAAAAGGGTTGCTTATTCTTGCCAAGGAAAAAAAGGCATCGAATCACTTGCAAGCAAGGAAAGGAAGATAATTTTTGATCTATTAACCTATTGGGGGTAAGTAAGGATCATAAGAGCATTGAATACTTGTGGCTAGCTAGGAGGTAATGTTGTGCCCAAATAATGTGTATTTTGGTGTGTGCACACCAAATATTGTTCCCAAATTATTGTGACCATATAAACAGTACTTTCTTTATAGGAAAAGCTAATATGTCTCGTAATAATGACACAAATTAATATGCTAAAATAGAAATTATATATCTAAAATTCTATCAATTATTTTTCAAAAAGTGGAAAATCAATTTTTCTCAACAAATACTTAATAGAATCAATGTGTCATAAGAGAACCATGTTGGCAGGACCTTTTCTTTATAAGTCTCCCATTATAAAAAGTCAATTTCTTAAGAATAATTTAAAAAAATCGTACTAAAACATACTTAAAAGAGTTCATATTTTAATGGTTTAAACACTTTTTTTTTTTACTCTTATCATTATTTTGGGGTTCATATTGGTCCCTTATTTAAAAAAAATAATAATATGCAAATAAGTCATTTAATTTGTTTAATCAGTACCATTTTAGTCATTTTCATCCATCAAAGGCTAATAAAAATAGGGTTAATTGGAACTCATTTTTTCCGAAATTCTTCACCCTAAATTAGGGATTGTGCAACCAATCTTCTTCCCATGTCAAATTCGCGAGTTTTCTAATCAACTTCAAATTGGTATAGAGGATGAATCCAACATAAATTTAAAAGGAAAAGACCAACGTGATCAATATAAACTTCGAAATAAAGATAAAGGATAAAAAAGGAGTTTAAACCTATTTTAATAGATTGACCAAAGAAAGGGGCGGTTATACATACATACATTCAACGTTCATCCTTTCCTAGTCTCACAGTGGCTGAAAATTGAAAGCATTGAATTCCCTCTCACCACTATGTGTTGGATATTCTCAATGCATGTAGTTTGTTTTTTTTCTTCATTGACAGAAGGATTTTGACCTGTTTATATTATTGCATTTATTTGCTGGTGTTTGTATTTCACGTTTTACTTACATTGACATAGTGGCTGCTAATGCAAGTCAGCATGTGCATTAAAAACTTTATGGCAAACAGGTGTATGATGTATCCTTCAATTTATCATCCAAAAGGGACAACCAAGGCATTACTGTAGAAACGCAATAATGCAACTTTTACATGAAAACAGAAATACAGAGTGTTTTATTGTATCAGAAGCCACGCCTCAAATCATACACCATTATTATTCTTTGGATGTTCAAACCCTCATTGATTTCAAAATCAGAATATTTTTGCAAATTTCAAGGTGGTAAATACTTGACACCTACAATTTCGGCAGATGAAAGGACGAAATAACAATACTTATTGAAAACTCACACACTGTCACATCGTTCGACCTTGCTATTTTGTCATTTAAAGTAGGATTTATGGACAAACAAATCGACCTTGGCCGATAAAATGAGATGATGGACTAAAATAAAATAAAAATAAATTAAGGTAGGGCAGATCAGTGCCAATAATACAACACCAACTCCTCCTCAATCTTAGTTTTGCTGATACTAAACTCTAGCTCTCACTGTTAATAGTGTTTTGTGTTATTGGAAAGATAGCAAATCTATTTCAACTAAAAAATGTAATGTAACGTGCAAAGGAAATGAAAGTTACTAATAAACGTGCATAACGCACTTTTTAAACCCCTTTGCTTTCCTTTGTAGTATGTGTTAAGAGAGAAGGAAAACATACACTGACAACTCTTTTTCCTTGTTCACTTCAAAACCGGGTCCTCCACTCCACCACTACAATAACATGACCACTTTCAAAGAACCTCAAAAGTCATGTTCCATGACATAAATGGGTAGCAACTTTCACGGATATAGGAGTGAGTGACAGTATTGTGGTGGTGATAACTTCTTAAAATTTGTACACATTTATTTTTGTTAAAAATTAGTTAATTTATGTTAACTCATAAAATTAAGGTGAGTTAGAAGAAGAAAAAAAAACATAAAATGTATAGTATAACATTTTTTTAGAGAATTTATAGAATAATATTGTGCCAACTGATTTAAATTTCAACATATTTAATGATTAAAAACTAAGGCAAAAACCGACTTGACCAGCTTCTTGGAGGAAGCAAAATTTTTGGTGTATGCAGAAATACTAGCCAGTTTTCTGGATAGATTAACCACCAGAGGAAAATAATAATAATGGAGGCAGATAAAGACGATGAAAAAGCTGAGGCAATCACCTCCAGTCCCTATTCCGTGCCTCTGCCATAACAGCAAAGCCTTTAACAGAAAAATATAATACTATATAGTACAACTTTTTTCAGATGGCCATTAGAAGCAAAAAATTATTACCTTTAATCATATTCATTACTTCAGTAAAATATATGAAATCTAAAGAGGATTTAAGGGTATGTTTGGTTCAAGGGAAAAATCCAAAAGTAGTGTCTCAATAATACTGATAATCGATCTGTACATCTGATAGATAAAAAAGAAGATTACTAATATTAAATATAAAAAAAGGAAAAGGTGACAAAATTTTCCGGCATTCTAAACTTTTTTTACCCATTTGCATTTTGTTTGTACAATCATATCAAATGTGAATGAACGAACCAGAGATTCCCTCTGCCTGTAACATCTCCAACATATCCCTTCCCACCAATTTTTCATCAAAACTTAGCAGCTCAATGCTTCATACTTCACCGGCATTGTTCGATTAAATCGTGCCTGCGTCAACAAGCTTCCTACCACCGCAAGATCACGGCAAAACACACCTTGAAATACCGCAGGATTCACGGTACAAGAAGATATCAGAGGCTGGTCATTTTCCACAAAAACATTACTACTCTTATTTTCAGCCTTGTTATTTTTCAGCTCAGCTTCATTTGTTTTCTTCACTTGAACTTGAATTGCTGCTGCTTGTGCTTGTGCTGCAGCAGCAACATTCTTCTTCCTTTGTTTCTCAGCAGCTTCCTCATCTAAAACATTACTCATCACACTTGTGTAACCCTTTTGAACCAATCTATACAACAACAATGAACACATCTTTGCTTTCTCCTTAACCGTATCAATATCACGTTCATCCGCAAACTCACACCTTTCAATGAAATTTGTAGCTTTATCTGGCTTATGGCGGAGACATAGCAACAAATGAGCTCTTTCCAATTCAGAACGGGAACACCCACGTCGAACTCCAATCAATGCATAGTAATCAACACTAGTGGTTTCACCAGAAGATAATCTTTGTTTCAATTCTTGTATCTTAGTGGTTAAGGCACAAAGTTTCCCTGGAATCTCTCTGTATCTTACATTGTGGCGTTTCCATGCTGGACCGGGAAGTTTACGATCACGTAAGATGGAGTTGTAGAGCAGCTTTAAATGTTCTAAATCGTGTAGTGAATCAGGTAAACAACGAATTGCTTCGAAGAGTGAAGCTCTGGTTTCAAGTGCTTGAATGCAGGTTGGGTCTAGTGAAAGAGTGCGGTTACAATCGGCAATGGACTCTGCAATGCGACCAGCAGAACGGTGTGCAGATGCTCTGTGCATGTAGCATTCGGCAAGGAAGCCTTGTGGGGCAGCACGGCGACCGTCTACTATTTTTGAGAAATGGCGAATGGCTTCTGAGTAGAGACCAGCATCAAGGGCAGCAAGTGCTGCTGCACGACGGCGGAGGAGGAATTTGATGTGGCTGAGGAGGTGTGTTACGCTTTCTGTTTCGTTGAGAGGAGCTCGTGGCGGTGTGGTGGGTTGTTGGTTTGGGGTGTCTCCGGCCAATGGGATAGTTAATAGAGGAAAACTGTCGTCGGACCAGCAGACACTCTCTCTCCGGAATGCTGCACTTGCAATTCTTTTTCCTGTTTGGAGAAGAACCATTGCATCCTCCATCAGTCCTAGATGGCAGCATGCTTCACCCAAAACCAAGTATCTGCACACACAATCAAACTTATTTAGTAACAATGAACATCGAATTTGATTCCATTCAACAAAAAAAAAAAACAATTCACCAAGGAAAAACATTCAATTTGATTTATTTTTTTGGAACAAATCTTGTTATTGCCATTATTAGTTAACCATTTCAGTGAAGCTATTATTTGGCAAGGATCAGTGTTGTGGACAATGTTTGAGAACCATACAATAAAAAATAGTCTTTGAGATTTGTTGAGGAATTGTATTGTCTTTCATCCCTTATTACCTCTTCTTGCCACTTCAAGAATGCATTATCTCTTTGATCTTCCATTGACAATAGAAGATGAAAGAGACAATGCATTGTAGAAATGGTAGAAAAAGAGACTAACACAATCTAATCTAATCTAATATGAACATGATACCATGGTTCTCAAACATTGTTCACCATACAACCAAGAATTTCCCTGGGTAACAATTATTAACCTTTGTGATTGACGGTAAAAAGCAATCCTCTGTGAAAATGTGAATAATTTAAATTTAAATTAAAAATAATAGTAATTCAAAACAGTAAATTGTACTACTCCAACTTTTTATTGTGCATTGAATTTGATTAGATTCTTTTTATAAACATAAAAAGCTGTAAACCATTTAGCCTCACTAGCTAATAGCTGGCATGAGCATTTACTCAAACCTGTATAGAAAGAGTAACAAATACGCTAACTTCGATCTGATCTCTCACCTAAGAAGTAAAAACTCATTAATTTCGTCAACCAAAATAATGAAATAAATACCCTTATTAAAAAAACTTCTAAATGAGAGACAGATTTCAAATTTGCAATGTAAAAGCAATGAAACAGAAGTAATAATAAAATATTAAAAATAATGAATGTGAAAGTTGAAACACGGTTCAAGAGAAATTACCTCCATTGCCCTTCTTTCTCACAACTTTTACAAAGACCTGCCATAACCTTCTTCTTAAGATCAGAAACAGAGAAGCACTTAAAACTCTGATCTCGAACAGGTGAATCAGATGAAAGAAGCTTCACTCCTTCTCTAGAAGAAGAACTATCAGAAGAAGAAGAAGAAGAAGAAGAACCAGAGGAAGGATCTTCATTAGTCATTCTCAAACTCGGAATGTAGTCTTGAAGCATATCAGCAACATCTTTGAATCTTCTTAGGTAAAGCAATGACCTAGCTCTTAGCTCAAGAGCTTGATCCAAACGCGGTGATATAGCTAAAGCTGCGTCGAGAAGATTCAAAGCTGAAAGGATCTCGCTCTGTTCTTGTGTTGCTATTAAGCTTCGTGCGTCTTTTATGTATTTCTCCACAATCTGTGACAAAAAAACATAAAACATTAACAAAAAGAACATGTATTGTTTGTTTCTCAGAAAAATGTTACTAGAAACTATAAACTTGGTTATTACCGAAAATGCTGTCTTCCGATTCGATCGGAGCAAGGAACTAGATATACAAACAACATTAAGAAGAACACACAAAAAACATCATTAACTAGGATGGTTTAAAGAGAAAATCATGTTGTGTGAAAATGTTACCTTACGGTTTGTGAGCCACCAATGTTTCTTTTCTGTAGCGGTTAGAGAGTGAGTTGTCACCGCCATTTTGTTCTGTCAATTTTTTTCAAACACTGGTTTTCTTCTTTCTCTTCTCACTCTCCTCTAATCAAAACAAGCACATAATATATGTACTGAAAAAATGAAGGGAGAGGATTATATAAGAGGAGGAACAAGAAAGAGAGAATTCTTGGTGAGGGAAATATAAGAAATGAGAAACGAATGGAGGATTTTATATATGAGTAGTAGTAGTAGTAGTATTTAGTATATGGATTTTCATGTCATAATAAAAATACAATGAAAATAATAGAGAGACGTAGGTTAATTAAAAAAAAAAAAAAGGGTTTGAAAGAAAATATGACAGCTTTGACCCTGAGAAAAAGCTTTCATCCTTCAAATTCATAGCTGGCAACACATTTTAGATTCTCTCTTACTCATACCCAATACGTGGCCTTAGGTTGTATAGTCTATGGTCCTAAAATTATTTATGATTTCTTACCGGTAAAATGCATGATTTTAACTTGTTATAGCCGGTTACCCATCACGGGTCCTTGGTTTCATGCTTCAAGTTTCATAAATGCTCCAAAAACAAGCAAAGTTTATGAGAAGCTTCGTTTTAATTACGAATTTACCCTTCCAAACGTTGACCCAATATTTGTATTTTGTATGACCCAACCCAAGTATGGCCTCTCTCTTTTTTGAGTTTTTCTATTCACATCCTATATATTTTTTGTTACATCCAGTTTTTTTAAATTTTTTTGATAATATCAAAATTGTCCTTTTATATAAAAAAATTTTAAAATCTTGATTACATTCATTGTCATTCTAAAATTTCAATCTCTTTCATCCACCAACGATCAAAAAATCTTGATGTTCAATTAATCTATATGGAAGATTAAACAATGAATCAAAACATCTTTCATTCATACTCGATTGCATATAAATAAGTGAAATTTTTTTCTTTTTCAATAACGCTGGTTTCAATTTTCTTCTTCTTGTTCAACTGCACTGTACGACAGTTTCAGTTTTACATTGTTGAGGTTAACTTAAATTCAGTTTAAATAGGTTCATGTAAACTTAGTTTACATAATCTACTTAAACTTAGTTTACATAACCTACTTAAACTGAGTTTAAGTATGTACACTTAAACTCAGTTTACATGACCTACTTAAACTAAGTTTACATGTACATACTTAAATTGATATTACATATAATCATTGAACAAAGTTGAACTTTTAGATGTACACTTAAACTCAGTTTATATGACCTACTTAAACTGAGTTTGCATGACCTACTTAAACTGAGTTTAAGTATGTACACTTAAACTCAGTTTACATGACCTACTGAAATTAAGTTTACATGACCTATTTAAACTGAAGAGGAATTTTATGGTATAACCAAGAAAAAATGAAGATGCTTTTTGAAAATTAAATTTTATAAAAGGATAATTTTATCATTTTATGATACAACCAGGATTAAATAGGGTATAATTAGAAAAACTCCTTTTTTTTTTTGTTGCATTTTTTCCTTCCTTCCAATTTTTATTAATTTTAAAATATAATCACTCTTCTTTTGTGGCTCTTTAGCGTAACGCATCAACATTGACTTTACGAAAATTGTGAAGCAAGAGGCGACAAAATAGTGGCTCCACATGTGAGCTTAATTCCAAGATAATCGATGAGATCAATTTTGTAAATTTAGTGTAAAAACAACCGTGATCATAGGTGGCTATAGCCTTTAGACATTCTTCATGTCCTAAAAAACAGTACTACAAAATTATGACCAATAAACAATTTACTTTGACATTATTAAACCCACTAGTAGTATTTTTTTTTTTCCTTCGTCTCTATTGAATGATTATTCTCATTTTGTAAGTTTTCAATTTGCAATAATCACTGTGGATAAGACAGGCCCATCCATAATTTGGACAAACTATCATAATTCGATAATAAATATCATGACCTATTTATTCAACCATTATCATATCATGTTCCAACTTTTTTCTTTTCAACAAACTAGATGTAATTTGTTTGTTTGTTCAATATTTTAAGAATGATAAATTCACATTGTAGTTGGATGATAAAAACGAGCATCCACAAGAAATGGGCAAGTGAGGGCAAATAGGTCAAAACAGAAGGAGCATATTTATTGGGAGGAAGAAAGTGACTCTTCTCTCGTAAGCCACAAGAATCATACAACTTTTTCTTTTGAGATGGTTTTGCTTTGCTTTATATTTCATTTCACCCACATTGATTAATGAATGCACATGAAATTGGATTAGATAGCCAGATGGGTTTGTCTTAAAGGCTCTCTAAACTTCCCTTTCCATTGCCCCCACAGACCCATTATTATTTATTATTATTATTATAAATGGTGCAAATGCAATGCCTAGGTAGTGCTAGCTAAAATCTCGTGCATTGTAATTGAATTCATATATTCCCCATCTTCTCCCTAGACACCTATTCCCCCACACACTTGCCATGTCATCGCATTCAAGCCAGCCTGTTTCCACGTGGCATTTCTGAATTTTTAGGCCCACAATCCCAAAGACTCTCCGCTCCTCCTCCACTTTCACACCAGGATAGATTTTGGAGGCTGCTCTTTGTTTTTTTGTTTCTCTGTTCTTCTGGACCAGTACTATTATTGTGTTATTTGGAGGATCTTGTGTATTTCTAGTTCTACACAACATGAATCCATTATGTTAAATTATTTGAGTCTTGTATAGACTAGAGATAGCTCAATTCTTATAATATTTTATCATTTTGCAATGATAATACAATTCATATGGAATTTGCTTCAAATAATTGCATGCACCTTGCTTTTCCTTTATGTTCGGGAAATTCTTTATTTTTGTTCAGGCACATGACTTTGATAATCATCAAACCAGAACACAATTTGTAAAAACGTGATCTTGGATAGAAAAAATATACATTACCGCGATTTTTCATGTAATTATTTGACTTTTTTTTGTTCCTAAACTAAATCTTTTTATCCCTTAAATTATATGTAGGTTTTACTTTGGTCTTTTAAATTTTTTTGTTTCATTTCGATCTCTTAAATTACAAAGGTTATACAATTTAGTCTTTTTTTTTTTTTTTTGTTTCATTTGGTATTTTAAATTACAAATATTAGACACTTTGATCTTTAAGTTACATATATAATCGTATCATTTCTTAAGTTATAAAATTAGACATTGTTATAAATGATTAAAGTGTTTAACATTTGTGATTTAATGGATCGAAATATCTAATATTTGTAACTTAAGAGACACAAATATATAATCATTCTAACTTAAGGGGTCAAAAATATTTAAAGGATGAAAATGTTTAGCATTTGTAACTTAAAATACTAAAATCAAATACAAAAGATTTAAAAATCAAATGAAACTCAATAATCCTCCTAAGCAACAAACCAAATTCTCCTAAGCCAAACGAAATCAAATACAAACATGTACGGAAAAGCAACATGTCTCCTAATCCTTCTAAGCCAAATCCCAAAAATCCTAACTCAATTTCGGTTAAAGTCGACATACCACACAAAGACCAAATTCCAATTTGGATGCATGACTTTATTGAAAAGGTGGTGGATGTAGCTGATGATGGTCTTTGTGGGTTCCGTGCGGTTGCGGGTCTACGTAGCTTGAGTGTTGACGATCACCAAATGATCTGTTACCACCTGCACAAAGAGCTAACCGGTGAAGGAAATGTTTGTTATCGACAGATGATTAATGATGATAGGCAGTATAAAGAGGTCTTGGGAGCTCTAACCTTTTTCGGTATTGGTCTTGCACCACCGGATAAATGGATGACCATGATGGATATGGGTTTTCTCATTGCACAGAAATACAACGACACCGTTGTTCTATTATCCACTAAGAAAGGGCAATTTGTAACATTTTTCCTCTATGGGGTGAACCGCCACATACAGAGCGATTGATGTGTATGGCACATGTCAATGACAACCATTTCATGATAATACATTTGAAGGATGATTGTCCAATTCCTCCCACTTGGCCGTTATGGAGACAACATGCTCGTGATGATGCCAAAAGCTGGCTTGATAGATATATCAGTCGGATGACTGACTATAATGAACTATTTCGGGCGAAGGGTGTTGAAGTCATAGGTGACAACCAAGATTTGTACATTATTAAAAATCTTGATCAAGAATATAAGGTCGTTGCTGGGAAGAAGGTTGAAGATGGTGTGAAGATTGAAAAAGAAGATAACTTTAATCCTGAAGATATGGACATAGATTTTGGGGCAGTTTAGATTAAATGAATATCATTAGTTTTTTTGAGAGAATGTATATCATTAGTTGAAATGTATATCATTAGGTAAAATATGTAATGATATAAATTCAAATTTTTTGGTATAATGATATATATATATATATATATATATATATATATATATATATATATAATGATTTTTTGGTCCAGTTTTATCATAAATGTCTTTTACTTAATTTTTAATCTTCAAAAAAGTATGAATCCACAAAGACATGCAATTATGTCTAGTACTGTCTATACTGTGTCAGTTCGGATTTTATAATCTAAACTGGGTTCGGATTATAAAATCCAAAGGGTATTTTTAAAATAAAATGGGGCGCGCGAGTAACCTGTAAGGTGGAAAAAGTAATAGTTTAATAATTTTTAGTCTTTTCTGTAACGGATAAAGGAAGATTTTGGATCCAAATTTTATTGGGCTCAAATAACAACCCATCTATATGATTGAGGAAAATTGCTCATCTCAATCAGATTTTGCTCTTTGACACTCGTTAATTGAACCGGCTGTAGTAACCAACCAATGGCAGTACAGCCAGCAACCCCCATTTCTCCCAATACATTCAAAACGCAAAAATCAATTTTTGGATCCAAAATTATAGATATAAATGTTTGCGTCTTTTAAATGGTAACAAATTATGCTTATCTTTTTTTAATGACACCTACAAATATATAATAAATATGATACTATAAATTATTAT
The DNA here is from genome assembly GCF_003473485.1 of Medicago truncatula. Lineage (NCBI taxonomy): Eukaryota > Viridiplantae > Streptophyta > Magnoliopsida > Fabales > Fabaceae > Medicago > Medicago truncatula. The sequence continues at coordinate 51,721,742 of NC_053048.1, forward strand.
CTTTTTCAACAACAAATTCATGCAAATTTATATAATTGATGTATGAAAAAACCAACCCAAAATCTTATATCCCTATTTGTATATTATTATTATTATTATTATTATTATTTATACATGCTATAATTATTTATACTGTTAAAGAATTTAAGTATAAAAAAAATTCATCAAAACAATATTCAAATTCCAAGTTCATGAGTGTAGCTTAAGTTTTTTTCCTTTTTCAATTTTTGATCCCTTTTACAAATTAGCCAACGCAATATGTCAACGCAAGTAGTGAACAGCCAGCACTTCATGCACGGTTTGGACAACAATGTTTATGTTTGGAGCAAGCGAGATTAAAGTAACGGGATCAAATTAAAACAAAATAATTGATGAAAAGCATAATCTATCTATACACACCCACTATTAAAGCTACAAAGACTTGCAATAAAGGATGATGAACACAATCTTACTACCCATCTTATAAAATCATGAAAGGAGGGGTTATTACAACTTACAATTACAAAGCCAAAAGCTATAATAGTATTCAATAATGATAATCCAAAAGCTAGAAGTTTTAAAAAAATCCTAAACAAACCAGAAAGAAATGGGAGAATACAGAGAGCAATACATTTCCTTAATCTCCTCTCTCCCAAAAATTGCAAACAATTTTATCAAATTATTTGACAATAATGGATGAATCAACCTAACATGTCTTCTCTTCAAGACATCAACCAATATATATCAACAAATTTCTCTTTGAATGGACATGCCTAAAAATTCAAGACTTGATAATCCCAAGTGCTTCTGCTTGTAGTGAAACCGAATGTTTAACATCACCAATGTGAAGACTATGTTCTCCCATTGGAATTCTCCTAATCCCAGATTTATCAACTACACTAAGCAACTTACAAACATGAATATTTACTCTAACCCTTTGCTTAGTCTTGGCAGGAACATGAACTTTCTCAAAAGCAACTAGGCTTTTCTGTGGTACCCAATGGTTACCACCATTAGGTGGAGCAGAGAACACTAACAAGGTGTGAGTGCCATCTCTAGATCCCACATTTTTTACATCAACGTGAAGGGCAATTGAGAGTTTGCCACATCTTGCATGTGTCACTCTAATTGCTTTGTTTGAAATGTTTGTGTTGTTGCCATGTCGGTGACCATGGACTGGAACTGACACCACTGTGGGTGCACTAGATAATTCGTGAACAAAATGTGTGTATGTTAATCCATGTCCAAATGGATATACAACTGGTCCCTTGTAGAATCTATATGTTCTTCCTGGGTACCCTATTTTGCTTGGTCTCATTGCCATATTTGTCATGGCCAAGTTTTTTAGGTACTCTTGTGGGTACCATGTCACTGGTAGCTTGCCTCCTGATAGTAAAACACAATAGTGTAATAATTGTATTAGTTTATAGGCTATTTGCAATTGGGAATTCATTCAATTTTTTCAAGTTTTATGACAAACCTGGGCTAGCAGTTCCAAATAAAATGTCAGCAATTGCAGCACCACCAGCTTGGCCTGGATAACCCGCCCACAATATGCCAGCAACTTTGGGGTCATTCTTTGCAAAAGTAATGTCCACAGGCCCACCAGACATCAAAACCAAAATAGTTGGTCCCTTTGATGCAGCTGCCACCTTTGAAACAAGATCTTGTTGATGTCCAGGCAAAAGCAAGCTAGTCCTATCAACAGTTTCAGCTTCAATGGATTGGTCCAAGCCTATCACTAAAATAGTTGCATCTGCATGACGAGCTGCATCCAGGGCAGGTCCAAATTGTTTATCATCTCTACAAGCTACATTTGAACAACCCTGCTGATGAATAGTTTTAGCATATCTTCCTATTCCTTGTAAGGGGCTGGTATATCCACATGCAATACCTATTAAACACGTTTTCTTATTATTATAGAGAATATTTAAAATATGAATTAAAGGATAAAGCATATAATCAATTCGAATGACTTGACTGATGCAAGTGGTTGATGCGCAATGTGTGAGTGTTAGAAACTTGAATTACCAAGTTCAATTCACACGTTTAAAAAATCGATTTGAACTTGGGCCTAGAAGAATTTGGGCTTACCGGCATAGTTTCCAATCATGGTAACTGTGACATCGGAATTGGGCCCAATGACAGCCACAGTTCGGTGGCGTTGTGGGGAGAGAGGCAAAGTAGGACCAGTGTTTTTGAGAAGCACAATTCCTTGTCTAGCAGCTTCAAGGGCTAGCTCTTGATGAGCTGGTTTACACACATCTTTAGGGCCTAATCTTCCATAAGCTTGAGCTGATGGCTCTCCATCAAACATCCCTAATCTCATTTGCACCTTCAATGTATTCACCAAAGCATTATTCACATCTGCTTCAGTTAACAAACCTTTTTTCACCGCATCCTGCGTGTGCACTCCTAGGAAAGGCCCACAATCCAAATCCAAACCTGTAACATCATTTTTAAAAAATCAATAAAACATTGATTTTATACTTCTTGAAAAGCTTGTAAAATCTTTTTGAATACGAGAGTCACACATTCGCACAATAAGGATATCAGTGTTCGTTGGATCTATGTTAGACGATTCAAATTACAATCAGTATTTTAGTTTAAAAAAAGAATCTAAATCTGCGTTAAAATTTGTATCGTCTCATCTTGATCCAACTATCAATGATTTGCTGAATTTGTAGGATTGTGAAAAGAGGCATCCAAACCCAATTTGTCATCAAATTCATCAATTAGTCCTCAACAACAACAAAAAATAACAGCTTAGATAATTTGGCTCGAAACATTTAATATGATGACTGAATAACAGTTAATATGGTTTATGGAACTAGCCTGCTTTGATGGCATCGGCAGCAGCTTCTTCCGGCGTTGATGTATAATGTTGGCTATTGTAAAGCACTCCCACAGAGTCACAATCAGATACAATGTACCTAAATCAACCCCAAGTAAAGCAAAAGATAACATTATTTTTACTTGATAATGAGATAAGGCAATTGTCCAACGTGGATATGATAATTGTATACTATTGAGCTTACCCATCAAGACCCCATACTCCACGAACTGTTTTCTTTAAGAGGTTAGGATCAGCACATGTAGGGACCCCATTTACTTGATTGTAAGAACACATGACACTAGCTACTTTTCCTTCCTTCACACACATCCTGAATGGTACATCAAATGTGTCTTCTATGTCTTGCTTACTCACCTGCACATTAAGTTTTAAGTGAGGTTTTGCTTTTGCCCATGCTCATAGATAACTACATCATAGCATTAGGGGAACATTTGTGAAGTAAAAGGCATCCATATTTCTATATATGGCCTAACAATATGATGTTGCAACAAAACAATTCATGTTAGCAAAGCCATTTTAATTCAGTTGAAGAGCCAAAATTGAATTGTCACCCCGCAAAGATCGTGCTGTCCACTTTTTCTCATTAATGTTATGTTTCATTTTTCATCCATATTTTATACTATCAATTAATCATGTTTCATTTTTGCCTTTTCAAAAATAAAAATCATGTTTGTATATTCAGGGTGTAAACTCAACTGACGTTTTAACTCCCACATGTGTGGGGCACATTTGAGTAACCTACATAGTAATTTTGCTTACCAAACAATCTCCAACTTGATGCGAGTGCAATAATTTAGTTTCAAGAATTCATTACAATGCACATATCAAGTTTCAATCATGTTTCTTTTTTTTTAGAATTCATTACATGTAATCATGTTTCTATAACCAATTTTTTTTTAAGTGATTAACACACTACTACCAACCTAAATTCATTAACGAATTAACAAAGATTTGAACCCCAAAATCTCCGAAAGCAGGTGTTGGAACTAGTAACTACCAACATAAATTTAGGTGTAGATGTTAAGAATCAAACATTGTGGTTAGTTATGTTCAAATTGTCCTCGTAAGCTTAACTCGATTGACAAGATAATGTATAATATATGTAAGATTCGAGTTCAAATCCCGACCACCATAAAAAATTGTTTATGTTTTTGGTACAGATCATAACTTGATTGTACTTCTAAGCAAAAGCAGGAAAGAAAAACAATATTACCTCATGACGGTCCACTCAGCTGAGTCATAGTTATTCCTTATCCAAAAACAAACAGATGAGATAAAAGATGCAAAGAGGACCCACAAATCCTACAAACCAACTTGGCCAATGGCCTATACCAAAAGTAATAAACTCGGTATTTTTTTTCAATTTGAGAATGAATAAATGGATTCAGAAGATTCCTATCTTTGCTATAATAACATCCAATTCCCCCTCAAAAAAAAAAAAAATCCTATTCAATTTCAAATGTTCACCGATGACAAACCAATAATCAATGTCACATGCATTGGCTTAAGGTAATTAGGAGGTGCCGCAGTAGCAGTACATATGTGACTCTGTATGCTTAATTACTGGTTAATATATAATAAACTTTTTGGTCAGGCAGGACACTATATGATTTAATAAATAAAGAAAAGACAAATGCTATGCAACTACTTACACCGTAATCTATCTATTAAAATAATAACATAAAAATAATAAAATGTTCTTAATCAAATAGTACACTTTTTTGGGAAAGGGATGGTACTATAGACTATAGTAGTGAGTAGTGAGCAAAAACTAATTAAAATTGAACAGGACTCACCAGTGCATTAAAGTGAAAGCGATCCACACCATTCCAATTATCAACATCATAAGCTGTGAAGTGTTTGCAACAAGCAGCTACCTTCAACTTGTTACCGTCTGTTCCCTGTAGCCCCTTAACATAACTAGCGGCATATCTACCGGCTAGTACAGGGTCTTCACCGGGAGTTTCCTGTCCACGACCCCACCTAGGGTCTCTGAAAATGTTCACATTTGGACTCCAATAAGTTAACCCTGCTGCTCCTCCATTGTACATTGCCCTTGCTTCATCCGAGACAACCTGCGCCATTACCAACCCATGTTGAATATTTTACATTTTGATGAAAAATACAAATATTTTGCTAACTTCGTAAATGTTTTTTTTTATTTGTTGGTTAGCTCAAATTTGGAAAATTGTGACTGGCATCAAAGATGTGCAAGTTGCTCAGGAAAGTGGGGGCAGTGAAAGGGTCCCACTAAAATGATAGGCATATTGTGAATTTTGAACCAATAAGTGAGCAGAACAAAATCAAAAGAAAGAAAACCAACCCATCATGATTGGATTGGGTTCAATTCATAACACTACTAGGTAGTACCTAACCTGATTAATTTCTCACAAAGCAAGGGATTAAAGCCATCCAAATGCATGTAATGGATGTCGAAAATGTTGGTAATACGACTCTATTAAAAAAATAAAGAACATGAATTCGATTTTGAAGTAGTTTTTTATGGTAGTCGAAGTTTGAACCCCGAATCTTGCATATATTATATATTGTTTATATCAATTGAGTTAAACTCACGAAAAAGATTCTTGCAATAGTTGATATGATAGTCCATCCAACCCCGTATAAAACCTTATATAAAAAAATGGATGTACGGTTTAGTCGCTTTTATATGTCCTTTTATAGAAAACCATTAATTTGCAAAGATTCTCATATCCCAAGCCCATGATCACAAAAATTAGGTGACATGTATAATTAAACGAAGGGTTAATTAAGTTTTGGGAAATGTTAATGAGTATCTCCGGGCACTCTTTAAGGACCATTATATATTACTACCTCCGTCCTTAATTATAAGACCATTTTGAGAATATTTTGTGTCCCTTTTTATAAGACGTCTTTGCTATTTCCAACTACATTAATTATTTCTTTACATACATGCCCATATTTATTGTAAATCTTTTTCTTCAATCAACAATAAATAGCATATGGAAAACATAAACCAACTCTCTTAAGGATAAAATTATAAAAACAATAGTGATTACAAACAACTTTAATACAAATATTCACTTTCTTCATTCCAGTGATTTTAACAAAAGGATCCTATAATTATGGACGGAGGTAGCATACAAATGCATGTAATCAATGTTTTAGAAATCGAAATGTTTGACTTTTTTAAAAAATAATTGCTAATTTTGGATAACTTAAATAGTGCCCCGGGGGCACTTGTTAACAAGACCCGTAAGTTTTTAGTCCCTATAAATATTTACAGTTTTGTTTTTAGTCTCTACAAAATAAAATCACACTTTTTAGTTCCTATTACATTTTTACTAAGCATTTTAAGGACCAAAAATGTTGATGGAAAAATTTTATAAAAACTAAAAATGCTAATAGAAAAATTTTATAAGGACTAAAAAATGTTGATGAAAATTTATATAGGATCTAAAAAGTATAATTTTATTTTTAGAGACTAGAAACAAAATTCTTAATATTTATAGAAACTATTTACTTAATTAACCATTAAAAAATGGCCATCTCTCTCGTGCAAAATGTAAGATGATACATAAGTGTGAGCACAAGTGTGCCAGTTCACACGCCTTGACCATTATTGCTAGCAAGCAACTGCTGATGTAATTTCATATTTTGAATTACACTTCGTAACTTAGGTTTTAGGTTTTGTTTGGAAGTTTGGAGGGGAGGGGAGAGGAGGGTTTTAAAAAAAATAAGGAGTAAGTAGAAGAAATAGAAGACAGAGGAGATAGTTTTGGAGGTTAATTTTTTACTCGTAATAAAAAATCTCTCTCATTTGAGGGGAACTCAAAAATTGTATTGGAGGAGGGTTATGGAGGGTTTATATGAATTTTTTTCATATTCAATCTATATTGTTATAATATTCTTAAAATTAAAAGTATACTAATCATAAGTATTAGTTTATCATTCTCTACAAAACTGTTCTTTCAAAAAATGTGAATATTTTGTCCATTTTTCTATATATTTTCAACCTCTAAAGTCCTCCCCCCTTCTCCTCCAAACTCTCAAACAAAACCTTAGGGATCAAATATATTAAACATTGAGAGTAGCTAATTAATCTATCCATAGCTATGTGTAGAACTTTTTGTGTATGGTGTATTGGTAGCTAAATATCAATTACTCTGCCCATACCGCAAAACAAAATTAAAGCACCATACCACTATCTTATCAACTGAACAGAATATCAGTAAAAACAAAAAGAAAAAATAGATCTTGACAAAAAATATAAAAGCAAAAGTCAAGTACTACTTTAGTCTGGATATATTATAATATAACAGAAAAAGACTATGACACATTTTATATTGTTTATTTTCTTTTAATATTGTCCATTGAAAAATTAGATTCACTCAACTTAACCACCAAATAACACTTTGTAAGTAGGAAGCTTCTAGGGTACCTTAATAAAAAAAATCAAGAATTTTGGTACATTTTTTTTTAACTATCAAAGTAAGATGTTGATTTTCCAATTTCTCTATAGTATTAATTAAGTTGTGCATCATTCTAATTATAATAATAATAAATAAGAAGTGTACTTTGTGCAAATGGTTCGTACAAGTTAGTTGAAGAGAAAATAAAATCTCACCCGTCCAATAGCCTCCCACAAAGAAGCATTAAAAGAAGCAGCGGTTGTGATAACTTGAGGAAAACTAGTAGCAGCAGGGAACACACCACCAAATCTAGTACCTGGACCCACATTTGAAACACCATGAAGTGCCTCCGACCACCACTCATAGCTTTTCATTCCGACTCTAGGAACCGCCGGAGCATTATTCACTAACAGATTAACCTTCTCTTGCATTGTTAATCTTCCAATGAGATCCTTCACTCTCTCTGGTATTGCAAGTTTCACATTGCAAAATGGTAAGTTCTTTGTTGCGGCGTCTTTTGCGTCGCACGCGAATGAATCACGTGCGTCGCAGGAGCTTTGTAGGAGGAGGATGAAGAGAGTGATGAGAGGTGAGAGTGAGAATGTGGAAGACATTTTGGTGAAAGAAAGAAAGAAAGAAAAAAATGAAAATGTAACTGACTTGAGAAGTAGAGGAATGGAGGGAACGTTATTTATATAGTAAATTATATATTTTTTTTGTAAATTATAATGCTCATAAAAAAATATTACTAGTAGATTTTAAATGAAACTGTAGGGAGATTAATTTATGATGACTTTATCGAACAAGCTATCTAGTAGCCACTTTCATCATTGAGTTTTTTCTTTATTATTATTGCTTTTTCTTAACTGTATTATTATGACAATGTAGCAACTTGCTTGGCTGCAGGTGAGATTTCAATAAAGTTGGTTGAGTAAAAAATTTAAAATAGTGTAGATCTTACTAAATCACAATTAATGCATATAATTTAACAAATTAACAACCAAATAAATTTCATATTATTGGTTTTTTAGTAATAATCCAATATTTATATTCATCTCTCATTTTGTTGTTTTGCATATATGTCTGGCAAGCACAAAAACTACTTTGGCCAAGATAATGATCAAGTGACATAAGGTATTAAGGTTCCGTCAAATGATATCTTTAGAGGCCAAAAGTTGGACTTGCAAAAAAAAATAATGATGATATTAATTAATATATTAATAAAAAAAGTTATTTGAAATCATAATATTTGATATTGTTTAAACTTGAAATATCCAATAGTTTTTAATTTCTTAACCGGTTGTTCTAATGGACGTTAAATTATGTATCACAATAATTTGTTGTGACAAAAATATTATGCAGTGAGCTGAATTTCAAGTAAAGGAATGTTTATGGAAATTGTAATTAACCGATTCATTTATTCTTCTCTCGGCTAAATATCTCTCTCAAATGCAAATAACTTTTTAGGTCCAGCAAATTAGAGTGTGAATGAAGTCTGTTTTGTGGTTATATGTCAGATGCAAACATTCTATACCACAACTTGTGGTGTTGTCCAACACCTCATTTTTTTCAATTTTGTATATTAACAAAATAAAATGATATTTGTCTTATAACATATATAGAGTGGTTGTTAAGCTATAGAAACCGAGATTCAGTTGCTTCATAGTTTTCAACCTTAAGCTATTAGCGGGGAAATTCTATAAAATAGATTGAGTATAGCACACGTTATTCAAGGAACTAATTAACTTCAAAATTAGAGGAACAAGAAACAGAAAAAGAGGTCACCAGTCAAGTCTCAATTAGTGTAACGAATTTTGAGTAGAGAATTGATGTTCAAATCCTAAACTATCCATTTATTAGTATCACATTTCCCTCAAGAAAGCAATAATTGAATTACTAGTAGTTATATATAGTTAATATTTGAGATAAGCAAGTTAACGATCCCTCTATCTAATTGCAGATATCTATTTGTAGGTTAAGAGTAGCTTCACTTAGAAGTGAGGTTTCAATCGTCAGATATTTAAATAGAGTATATCTCACATCAGGTCGTTTAAAACTTAATGTTGCATTAGAAAAAATAGAAAAAAGAAAAGTGTTACTTTACGAAAACAATAAGATAGGCATTATTAATTAACACAAATCAATTTTGTTTTCCATTTCTTCTTCTTTTTATATGTAAAATAAAAAATGGAAACAGAGGAGGACTTTACTAGTATCTCCCTTGGAGGAAGGGTAAAGACCAATTATTTTTGTGCTTACTAGTATCAGTTGACCAAAACCTTATTATTGATATCATGTTTTACTACATAGAATAGAATAGAGCAGGCATTATTTTATTTTTATTTTCTAATTTTTCAATTGGCTAATAGTGGTATCAAGGTTCTTACTAAACTAAATAAAATGAATTGTAATTTGTAACAAACAACATTATGGTCTGCACATGTTGTGATGGCCGCATAGAGAAAGGGATGAAAATTGAAAATTATATCCACTTGTGTTTGAGTGTGGTCAGTTTCTGACAAAACATACCATTAATGAAAGGTTTTTTTGGGAAGGCGCCCATAATGTCTTGCTCTTTCAGTTTACACAAGTTTTGTCTGCTTTCTTCACCCACTTGGTCCATTTCTTTACAAAATTAATCTAGTAACAACAATTATTTTATTTGATGTTTTAAGTTTAATATAGAATTTGAGTCTACACACAAGGTTAATACTACTGTAGAATAGATTTCTGTTTTGGGTGGTTGATCCTAACACAATGACAAAAAAACAATAATTAGTGAAGCCTTTTCCACACATTCAGTGCAGAATGGAATTGCAGATACCTAGAGTTGGAATATAGAATGAAAATGGCCATGAATTGGAAGCCTGCACCAATCATCATGGCTCATGGTCAGGTGTGGACCAAATACGTGCACAATCTCATAGTTTTGAGTGATGTTAATTTTAGGCTAATCGTTTTGGACACTGTATCTGATTGGTGTATTTAGCTAGTAAGACTGTTGTACTGACTTTTATTAATGGAATCTCATTATTTTTTGACAAAATACAAATGAATCAAATTCAACATAAATAATTATCCTGTGAAAAAAACATCTAAATTTTTTACCATGAACGTCATCCCAAAGGTGTAAGAATGCACATGGATTTGGTGGCGGAGTCAGAAAAAAATATCAGGGTGGGCTACTAAAATTAACTATTGAAAAGTTGTTTAAAGTCTCGCAAATTAGACCTATAATTAAATTATTTAAATTCTTCGGATGGGCCACTACACCAATTTGTGGGAATTTGGATCAACCGAAACCTAAAACCGACATAAAATTGTATAAAATCTCGCAAAATAGACCTATAATTGAATTATTTAAATTTTCGGGTGGGCCTCTACACCACTTTGCAGGAATTTAGATCAACCAAAACATAAAACCGACACAAAATTGTATAAAATCTCTCAAAATAAACCTATAATAGTTGGTTTTTTAATTTTTCCGGGTGGGCCGTGGCCCACCCCAGCCCATGAAGGGCTCCGCCACTGCATGGATTTGAAACAAAACTCCATAACTGAAACAATGGTAAATGATATTTTTTAAACAATTTTTCCTTTAGTTCAGCTCCATTTTACACTCTGATCAGAGTGTGATTTGTTGTGAACGTGCCTCAAAATTGAAAAAATTGAAATTCTGGAAGCTGAAAATCGGTGGCCGATTTTCAACTCTGGTTTTTTGTCTGTTGATTCGACAAAAATCGGTGGCCGATTTGGTGAGCACGGTGGCTGATTTTGATAGCAGAAAATAAAACAGAAACGTATTTTCGGACCTAGATTTGTTCTAGTTTTATTGAGGATTCTTTTACTATAAATATAGACATTGTATCAGTGTAAACCTGGAGATATAGGGGGCTGAAACAAGGGTTTAGAAAGGCAACAACAAAACTAGGGTTTGTATAGAGTTTGTCTCTTTGGAACAAACACTAGGGTTTGAGGGTTGATTCACCTTGGGAAACACTATTAGGATTGAGTCTCTTGGTTACGAGAAGAGGCTGGGACTTTGGGTAGAATTAGGCGGGAGACTTATTCTTGTAACCCATTGATATCTCTTTTGTAACGTTACTCATCATATAGTGGAACGGAGGGCTGCTCTCTCCCCCAGACTAGGTCAATTTGGACCGAACTGGGTCAACAAATTCTTTTGTGTTCTCTCTTCATTTCTCTCGTTGTTTTCTACTTTTGGCTTGTGTTTATAATATGTTCCATACACTTTGTTTTGGTTGCTTGACTATCCCTTGCTCCACACATCAAGTTTGTTATTGGTGTGTTTTCCCATCGAATTCGCAACAATTGGCGTCCACCATGGGGCAAGGGTCAAAGGATAATCAAGTACCATGGGTTCGAAGTGGGATATTGAGAAGTTTACCGGAGATAACGATTTTGGGTTATGGAAGGTAAAGATGGAAGCGGTGTTAATACAACAAAAGTGTGAGAAAGCTTTGAAGGGTGAAGGTTTGTTACCGGTCACCATGTCACAAGTGGAGAAGACCGACATGGTGGACAAGGTCAGGAGTGCCATTGTCTTGTGCCTCGGGGATAAAGTTTTGAGAGAAGTAGCAAAGGAACCAACCGCGGCATCGATTTGGGCAAAGTTGGAATCTTTGTATATGACAAAGTCTTTGGCTCATCGGCAATTCCTAAAGTAACAACTCTACTTATTCAGGATGGTGGAGTCAAAGGCCATCATAGAGCAACTTATGGAGTTCAACAAAATCCTTGATGACTTGGAGAATATTGAGGTGCAACTTGAGGATGAGGATAAAGCTATACTCTTGTTTTGTGCTATACCGAAATCTTTTGAATCGTTCAAAGATACCATGCTCTATGGCAAAGAAGGCACTGTTATCTTGGAAGAAGTTCAAGCGGCTTTGAGAACCAAGAAGTTGACCAAGTCCAAGGACTTGAGAGTTCATGAACACGGTGAAGGCCTAAGTGTCTTAAGAGGGAATGATGGAGGTAGAGGTAACCGGAGAAAGAGTGGTAACAAGTCAAGGTCTGAATGCTTTAACTGTCACAAGATGGTGGAGGTAGAGAATGCTTTAACTGTCTAGAGATTAATGGTAACTCCGCACAAATTGTCTCAGAGGGTTATGAGGATGCGGGTGCTCTGATGGTGTGGTGTTGTTTGGAGGACGAAGATGGTGATGTGTCTCACCTTGGGAGTGATGCCTAGTGGAGCGGTGTTCGTCTGGAGAGACGTTAAACACTCAACATCAGCCTGGAGAAGCGGTGGTAAGAATACTCATGATCAGTCTTGAGAGGCGGAGGCAATGATACTCATGATCTACCTGTTGAGGTGGAGTTTCAAAGTTGAAGACATAGTGGGATGTACGCATTTGCTAGTTGAGGTAGAGTACGCTCAGCGTGAGGTGGAGTTGAACACACCGGTAATGGTACGACTATGGAGGACCTTGGGTGTTATGCTCTAGTGGTGAGCAAGGGATTTCTTCATGAAGATGGAAGGCATTCCGGAGGTTGAAGAATGTACAGCACGGCTTGCGGGATTACCCTAAAAAAAGGTCAAGGGTGATTGGATGCAAGGAGACCTTCAAGGAAGCGGGAGATGTCCTGTGTTGAAGATGTTATGGTGAATGCTTGTGGAACTACCTAAAATTCCTAGTGTAGTTGGACTGCAATGACCTTCGAGAAGGCGGAAGACATTCCGAGGGCTGAAGGGGTTAAGGTGTGCACTTGTGGAACTACCTAAAATGCCTTGAGTAGTTTGGACACAAGAATCTTCATAAGGGCGGAAGGCATTCCGATGGTTGAAGAGGTCAGGGTGTAATCTTGTGGAGCTACTTGGTGTAGTGGGAACAAGGGAAAGAGCAGCAAGGTAGTTGATGGTTTGGCATCATCACTAATTTAGAGTCAAGGTGGAGATTGTTGTGAAAGTGCCTCAAATGTGCGAATAATGTAATTTTAGAATGTAATTCAAATTCTTTATTGTAAATAACATTGTTTAAGTGATAAATTAAAAATATATATATATTGAAAGGTATATTTTCTGTTAATGTGCAGTTTATTACTGTACTCGCAGAAAAAGTACGGTAAAGATTCTAGGGCTAAGAATCGCAGATTAGGGTTCTAATCTTGGGTTTCTAGACTGAATAATCGATCCTTTTAGAATGACCTCAAGAGGGTTATTTATAGCCTGCTAATGGGCTTTTTCCTGCGTGACTTTAAGCTCTAAGAAAGCAGGGTTTTTAGTCTTTTTAGTTCATTTAGGCGGTTTAGGGCGACTTCTAGAGGTTTCTAGAAGCCGAGGTAGACGGCGCCCTGAGGAAGATGCGCCTAGACCTCCAAAGTCCTTCTACCTTAGCAATATTTTGTTATCACCTTCCTTGGTGGCGGTGGAATTTGTAGATCTTTTTGCTTTGCTGTGGGATAATTGCTTTTATGCAATTTACTCCTTCAAAGGTGGTGATTTTTTCATGACAATTGCTTTTATCACGCCTACGGACAAGGTGCAACTTAGGGAGGAGAGGGGTGTTCGGCAACAGTTGGATTCCGAGTTGTGTGTGTTGCAATGATGTCCAAGAAACAGAAGAACATTTGTTTGCTAAATGTGGTTTTTCGGGCACTGTTTGGTATGTGGTATTCAAGTGGCTTGGCTTCAACTCGGTTTTGTCGGGGAATTTGTTTATTTTGCTCCAAACTTTTATTTCGTTTGAAAAGCTAGGAACTAGAAATCTTCATAAATTTTGCAATTATAAAATTTTAGTTGAAATAATTCAATAATTCATCTTTTTTGAATGTTGTCTTTTGGTTTATGGCCCGACCTAGAAACTACATAGACCATCACCAGGTGATGGGATATATGCTCCACAATATTCCTTTTGCAACTGCAAAATGCCAATCCCTAGAAACTACTAATGTTTCCTTGAGGTTTCAGCATAGCCTGGATATCCAAAACGTTTTCCTCGTGCTAAATGATTACACTATATGTTCTTTAAAATTAAAAATCAACAATAAAAGAAAACCATCTTTATGAATTTATATATATAACTCTTCAATGGTCCTTTATTTGATTGAAAAAATCAAAAATAAAATATTGGTTTTTTCAACAAGTTTTAAACATTGATTATAGACAGACACATCTGATAGGTTCTCATCGGGTTTTAAACTAATAGTATGTTTTATTGGTTAAAATTTAACTCTCAAGGTAGCACAAGTGATATTAATCAGGTGGACCAAGAATAGAAAGATTTTTTGGATGTTAGATTCATAGCAAAGGAAGTTTACATTGCTGTATCCCAAATGAAGAGCCAGGCAGTACCTGGGTCGGATGGTCTCCCTGCCATTTTCGGATTAGGATTCTCTTCCGTGATAATCTCATTGGAGAGTGTCCGTTGTAATTAAGGACCATTTAGATTCCTTTCATTTGACTTTGCCTGCATATGGTAAACACAATGGATGGTTAAGATCTCACTGCCGAGAATCTTTTCTCGTCATTTTCAATCACCGGTTTTTGGACATGATAGTGGTTTCATAAATTGTGTCTTTAATATTGATAATGCTAACGGGGGATCTTAGTAGAGGAAATGAAAATAATAGAAAGTAGAAAGGATCCTAACCTCAGATTTTAGGTCTATATCATTATGTGATGTGATTCTCAAAATCATTACTAAAATTATAGCCAACAGAATTAAAACCCAGCTTCCTATGATTGACAATTTCAAAATGCTTTTATTCCTAAAAGGCTATGCTTATCATTGATAATGTTCTGATTGATTTTTAATCTTTCCATGCTTTCAAAAATATTAGAAAAGGAAAGAAAGGCTATGAAGGTTTTAAGCTTCACATAGCACAATCTTGTGATAGAGTTGAATGAAAATTTCTACATGAAAACTCTTCTTACTATAGGATTCCCTAATAATCTGGTTTTTACTATTAAGAAGTGGTGTTAACAATGAACTTTTTCTATTCTCATCATTGACAGACCTATTAAATCTTGCTAAAAAAAAAAAAACCTATTAAATCTTTTAAATATTGAAGACGATTAAGACAAAAAGATCCCCTATCTCCTTATTTGTTCCTCCTATGTGATGAGGTTATTTCCGGACTTATTTCTAGATGTCAGGATCAAAATAAAATTCATAAGAAAGCCCTTTCTATCACTTATCTTGATAGCATTATGTTTTGAAGGACGGACAAAGAAGAAGCAAAGGAACATAAAAAAATATGTTTAATATGTATCAGGAAGCTTTTGGTCATAAAATCAACTTTGATAAATCTGAGATAAAGTTTAATAAGCCTGTAAATGATGAGGGTAAATGAAGATTTCAACATTGGATGTCCATCAATATCACTGTTAAATTTGCAAAGTACCTTGGATTACCACTTATGCGAGGAAACCTAAACAAGAAGTGTTGAATTTCTTTATTGACTGTGTGGGATAAGAGTTTATTTTTTGATGGGGAAACGTATTCTGATAAAACTTGTAGCACAAGTTATTCCTACTTATGTAATGAGTTGTTTTTTTTTCTTTCTTAAAGGAATATGAGTACATCCCGAGAATCTTATTAGAAATATTTGTGGAGAAATAAAGACTTTTTTTTTAAGAGAATAAAATTATGGGTGCATTTATTTTAAATTTTTTTGGAGATTTTTAAAAGAATATGAGTGCGTCCGGAGGATCTTGAGTTTGAACTCAGAAGTAAAGCTTGCAAAGCGAAGTTATGCAATGAAGCCTGTTCCCTTTGCTTGATGTCAATGAACTTGGCAATTAATAAGGCTAAGGAGGATTAGAACATTCTTGTGTTCCTTTTACCTTTCTTGAGACAAAATAATAAAAGAGAAGTAGAAATAGTGTTGTCACAAGTGATTAAATTAAGCTGTGGCTCATTAGAGATATACAGAGAAGAAAGTGAAAAAAAACAGAAGTGCCAATATAACATAACTAACAATTAAAACCAACTTAAACCAACAACTTTCACTAATTTGACCATATTATTGATCAAATCTTTGCACCAATAAAACTTGTAAGGAATAACCAACCAGATATCTTTCTCTTAACCTTCTTTTCCTTAATTGTATCCAAGCTAGGCTTCCACCCTTTCCCTGATAATTGCCTACTCAAATTCAAATACTCTGCTCTTTCCTCCATCATTTCTGGCAAAAACTCACAAAAATTAAACCTCTCTTCTTCATTTATCTGCAAACTAGTTTCAACTTCTCCAATTTCAACTTTCTTTTTCTTCAAAAACCTTACAAGCCAAGGAACAAAGCCTTGAGAGCTCATGAGATAATTATTGGTATTAAGAGCTGAGTTAGCGATCGAAAGAATTCGACTACAATCTTCGGCGCTTAATCCGACAGGCTTCCCTGGTTTCATTGGAACCATGACATATTTTTTGTTCATTTCTAGGTTCTTGTCAGCTGGTAAAGGTGTTGGTTTTTTCTGGTTCATTGCTGAATGAAACTCAACAACAACATGTTTTGGGTGATCTAACATAAGCTCTGCTACTGTTATTGGTTGATCAAATTCTTGAACTGAACCATCATAGTAAATGATTTTGGTTGTGGCATGAAATGAGATATGGTTTCCCATAAGAGGATATTGTTATGAGCCAATACAAGGTGTTGATGTGAGACAAAAGGTGTGTAAAACAAGGTAATGTATGCAATGAGAAGTGATGTTTGTTAAACCGCTCCATCTTGTGAAGAATATAATGGTGGACTTGGTAGTTTTGATTTGGCTCGGTTGTTGGCTATGACATGAGTTACAACTACAACAAGTACACTACTTAACCAATTTTTGACTTTATAATTGGATCAGTATCCTTCATTTTAGGCTTGACCTTTTCTTTTTTAAAGTCTCAAATTGAATTTTATATGATATAAATGGTTTTTGAGGTATGATATAATTGAATTAAGAGTATTTCATGATATACTTTTCTTTTTACTTAAGCCAAAAACTATTTGAAGGAAATAAACAAATTGGGGACATAAACCAAAATGTGAAAAGAAAAATAAAAATAAAAATAAATATAAACAGCTCTTCATGATATGATATGTAAGTTTTTTACTCTTTCAACGGATATTATGTAACCAAGCTCCTTGAATGATTCTACAAATATTTTATAGTCGTCGCTGTCTCTTTCTCATCTGTATATATTTTATGCTTAGTTTTTTTTAGCACCTATATCCTTCAAATTCTAAGATATCTCCAAGTCACGAGCAACATTAAAATTTATATATCATCCGTAAACCTAACTTAGTCATAATTAAATTTAACTTGACTTTGACTTGTACACAATATAGGCCAACTGGCCAAGTATTAGATCTTTCTCATATTTAATTGTTGTACATGCTATGATCTCATTTATATTTAACTTCGGGTTGATTTTTAATACACAAGAAAAAAGAAGAAGGGTTGAAGTAGGATGGCCTTAAGTTAGGCTAGTTCCTATTAGAGTTTTTTTAATTTTGCCAAGTCTAAAAAATACCTAAAAGGAATTCATGGAACCGTTCAACTACCACTTCATTAAATAATTCAATTGGATTGTAATTCCATTGGTAAAATCATATTGAGCTCTCCAATTTTTCTTCTTTCGTGTATTTCTCTCCCTCTATTAATTTATTACTCATGAAAGACAAGGTCCAGCTTAGTTAAAAAAACAGGTTGCTTGTAGTTGCATTAATTTTATAAACATGACCTTTTCTTTTGGGTGATAGTCATCAAAAGGGAAACACACTGAGACACCCAACACTGCACCGTTTTATTAATCTCATATGAGCCTTCGAATCAATTAGGAAGAATTAATTTGTTCACCTTAACTTCATGAAAGGTACTGTAGTGTAGACGATTTGCATGGCAAACCTCATTGAAATTTAATTTTTCTTGTGAGATTTTGCGGTTATAGTGGATAATAATTGTAAGATGTAAAAGAGCGCATAGATTTAGATTGATATTCATCTGCCATTACTCCAAGAATAAAGAAGTAAAAACCTCTTGACCAAAAAAAAAAAAGTAAAAACCTACTACAATTGGTCAAGATTATTAAAATTTTAATTTATAATTTTACCTCTATTTATTATAGTCTTACTAATAACAGTTTTTTTTTTCTTTATCAAATCTTACTAACATTTGAAGCAACAGAAGAATGATGACAATCATTGCAAATTATTATGGTCTCACAAGGATATGTCCCATGCCTCCACTCAAAGAAAAAGGAGAAAGATTTTTAAACACCCAAACCATTAATCTAGACCATGAGAGATAAAAGGGTGATGTAATAGATTAATCGATGCGATAAGAAGAGAAAGGTAGATAAATACTCACTTCATTTTAAAATACATGTTCAATTTTTGCAATGTGCACTATTCACTTGACTTACTTTGATCATACTTTTTAACTAATGTATAAATACAAATATTAGCATGTAAGATGTTGTTTGATTTGTCTCGACAAATATTTTCAAAATATTAAATTTTTATAATTTTCTACTTTATATAATTAAAGATATTAACGGTCAAAATTGTACATTGATATGTGTGAAGTGATTGACTTGGACATGTATTTGAAACGGATGGAATAATAAGGTGTTGAATAAGGGGTTGAAAATATGAGATGTCCATATATAAGTGCCGGAAGGAAAGAAAAGAAAAGAAAAAAAAAAAAAAGACATGTCCACGTCCAGATCATTTTGTCCTATATTTATAATCATTGTGTTATTTGTGCAACTAAAATTGAAAAACCAATGAACAACCTATAACATAGTCAGGCGTACATAAATCGAGGTCGGGTGAAATATATTTAAAAATAACAAATAAGTTATTGGTTGTACAAATTGATTGTTCATAAATAATTCCTATTTAGAATTAGCATAATGACTCCACTGAGGATTCAATTAGTAGATATAGGGTCAAAGAGCCAAAGAAAGATTTGTATAAATACTTGTAGTGTGTTTGTTACAACACACACACACACCCCATGCACTAAAATACTTAGATAACACAGAGAATAATGTTTTTTTTAATAAAAAAATAATAATTCATCGAAACACAAATACATGTGAACTTTTACATGTGCCCTGCGTTCGTCCATCTATATATAAAAGGGACTCTTGGCAATCCTCAAGGTTAGGATATACTCACTCTCTGAACCTCATTTTAATCTTATACTGACTTGAGCGTCGAAGTGTCTGCAAATACGCACCTTCCGTCGTTCCAGTTGCCAACTGAAGCATTCCACCACCGTACAGATACTGTATCGGTAGTCACCTTCTCATCAGATACGATTATATATACATAATTGTGTGTGTGATATCAAACTTTTATCGACCTTCCTCATAGTGTATTTAATATTTATAAAAATATTTATATTTATCTTCATCTAAAAATATTAGCCGGACTAAAACTTAGAACTTACAAAAAATCCTAAAGTAATAATAATTTTTATACTTGATTATTGATCATGTATTGAGCAGCTTACAGGGCCGGCCCTAGGGCATAGGTCGGGAGTGCGACGGCCTAAGGCCCTTACAGTTAGGGGGGCCCAATTTTTTTGAAGGTTTCGGGGTTATATAAAAATATTTGGTTTTTGGGGATATATAGAACAAAATTCTCTGAAAAGGTCCCAAACATTGATATGATGAAGTGTTCGGCTGAAATCTGTTAATGTTTTTTGCTCTTTTGGCGTGATTTGCTGTATATACCCCACGTAGCACAAATATTTCTATATACACCATACTATAAAAAGATTTGGTTGTTCTTAATAATGTGTTGAAAAATCTATTATCGAATAAAGTAATGATATTTTTTTTGGCTTCTCTGTTTCTAATAATGTGTGTCACTAATATTAAAAATATTGATGGTTGTTCTTAATAATGTGTTGAAAAATTTATTATCGAATAAATTAATGATATTTTTTTTGGCTCCTCTGTTTCTAATAATGTGTGTCACTAATATTGAAAATATCGATGATATTTATTATCCAAGAAATGAGATAATTTTCATAACAAAATAAATTCTAATTTAGTTGAAAATGAGCCTACTAAGAAATTAACTTTAATCTTGTCTTTCAAAGATTCCAATTTTTTTTTTTTATCAATATAGTAATGTAAACTTTTTTGAATTGATTGAAAGGATTGCAAATTTGAATTTGATAATGTAAGATCATGTGACACACATTTATCATTATGAAATTGATGTGAGATCACTACGAAAAAATTCTGATGAGAGGCGCATCAACTTTGTTGTTTTATTGTTCTTTTTTATCAATAGCTGCATTTGTCATACAATATTTTGGGTGCTAAAATTTCAATCTATTTCGCATGTGCTTGTTTTCTACTTCGGTATTTTATTTTATTTTGGTGTCTATAGAATTTATTTATTTTTAATAATGGTGTCTATAAAATATTTGATTTATTTTCAGATGTGTATAAAAATATTTATTTGGTAGTGAAAAGCGAAATAAAAAAACGAAACAAAGAGTTAATAAAAACACAACAATGAGTTAAAAAAAATTATGATGTACTATGTAAAGACATTTTTCTCATATTATGTCTATGGTTCTTAAAACTCTAGGAACTAGGCATGGCAACAAAACTCATACTCGCGGTTACCCGCCCGAACCAAACCCAATTTGACGGGTTTTCCCTTTTGACTGGGTTTGGGAATGTGTATGTGTTTTTCTCGATTTCAAAACACGGGTATGGGACCGGTAATGGGTATATAGGTACCCACCCCGAACCCATACACATATCCGTCCCAAATGTAAAAAATTACTTTATGTTGATATGTCATGTTATTTTATTTGATAATTGTCATGTTAATAAAAACTATCATTGATATTTGAAGGATCAATTAAATCATTACGTCTAACAAATATTAAAGCGAGCATATTGGTGGATAATATATTACAACGTTGCTCTTGGGGGATGCAAAAAAACTTCTATTTTTTATTAAAAAAAATTATTCGATACGAGGATGGGGATGGAGCGGGGATACCTGAACCCGTCGGAGACGGAGATGGGATTCAATTTCTCATCCTCGTTGGGTATGGGTAGGATAACGGATAAGTATATGAGAATCGGATATGGAGACGGGGAAGATAAAATCCGTCACCACCCCGCCCCATTGTCATACCCGCTAGGAACGACCCAACAACTTATAATCCTTGATCTATTGGTATGTTAATCGCATAATCCAATCAGAGATAAATCATATATCTTTTTTGAAATCATAATATGAAATTCCACAAGATTTTAAAAAAAGATCAAATCATTAATAAGAAAGTCTCAATGTTTCCTTTCAAACAAAGTATGTATGTATATGCTCATTTGAAGCAGCAAAATGTGTAGTTAAAATATACTATCAAAGAAAAACTAAAAACAACCATAACATGAATGATGATTCTTGGCAAGGGCTAAAAATCGTTGGCCAAATTCCATTATGCAATCAAGAGGATTCAAAAATTGGATCCAAAACTGGATTCCATCGTCTTTGACGAACAGAGATAACGCCTCCGTTATCATTTTCCGTTAACTTCTTTACTGGTGAAACTTTTGCAGTTTCATTTCCCTTTCTTTTTCCACTCCTTTTCTCCGCAATGGAAATCTCAAACTCCGAAGCCTTACAGTTCACCCTACTCACCGGCACCACCAGGTAAACTTTTCCAGCTACAAGGTCCTCATTGGCACGTAAGGCGATGATCCGTCGCGTTCTAAGAAGTTCATCCGCCGGAGTGATGACATGTCCGATTAGTTCAATCATGAGCTCTGCTGATTTCATCGGTAGCTTGATCTCTCGAATGTTTCCGTCAGTGTCCAACAACGTTGTTGTTTTCTTCTTACTCTTTATCACTTTCTCATTAAAAATCTCGAAACTAGAACTATCAGTAGGGATGCAAGAACAAGAACTTGTGTTGCCCATGAAGAGTGTGTGTTTCTTTCTTTCTTATGAATAAAGATGCTTGTTTATGTTTGTGTTGTGGTTGTTATGAACTATGAATGTGGTGTGTGCGTATTTATATGATTTTAGGGGAGAATGAATATAAATAATTAAAGAGTCAAAGGTAAAGAAAGGAATATTGAAGTGGCCACCTTGTAGAACTAGTGTTATAACCGCGGATCTTGCTTTTCCAGCCGCTTAATTTCTAACTTTTTTTTTTTTTGTTAATTTATTTATTTATTTATGGCTCAATGAATGTGACAATCACAATGGTGTTATAAAATACCCTGAAATTTTAAATAATAAAATAATTCATAAGTGTGTGCCGTCGTGGTGGTGGGGTGAGTGTGATTGAGACTTGCTCTGTTTTCCACTATCACGTGTTGTTCCAGTGGCATTGCTCTGTTCTTCAAGTTGGACTGGACTGTTGGAGAATTTTCTCAAATCTCAATAGTCAGGTTAGTTGCATTTCGGAAATGAATTATTTCTCAAGTTTTCTCCTTTGAGTCATCTCACTCATTCATTTCATTTAATGACAAATCAATGGATATTAACAAAACTAATTAAATCGCATGGCCTTTCTCTTTGTCCTTTCCTTAGTTCACGCACAAACCTATCACAACCCACCTTCCTAACAAATCTCAACGGCAAACGGGCCGCACAGTGAAGCAGAGAGGCGGTTCACCACAACAGCGATCGAGAATAGGTCAGACCGGCATATAGGGGCCTACGGTCTAGTCTACGTCAGGTCAGACCAAACCAGACTTTTTTCTTAAATAGTAAAGGTCTGAGCTTTTTTAGAAGCTTATTTAATTTAAAAGGTCAGACCACACAGGCTATTAAATAACTCTTTTAGCCTATTAGGCCAGCCTACTTAAAAGAATATGAATAATATTATTTATTATTGTATTATATAGTACTTTGAATTAAATTATAAATTTATTAGTATACATTAATTTTTTATATATTTAAATGTATTATTATAAATAATAATTGAAATATGATAGAATATATGGTAAAGTTTTATAAAATTTCATGTTAAATATCAAAAGAGAGTTTAATACCATTGATCTATTAATTTGCTCGTCTATTTAATCTTAGATCATGTTACTTTTAGAATGTCGGACTCGAACTTAAAAAGTAAACATATGACAAGACCTGACTTAGACTTTAAATTTTTGAGAGGCTAAACAATTAGATCTTGAAAAGTCCAACTCGGCCTAATCTACTTCCACCCATATTTGTTGATCGTGACTTTCTGTCGTTTTCTCAGTGGGCTCTAAATTATTTTTCTAGTTCTATAAAGTTCGGTTTAGCAGTGATTGCCAAAGTTGATGAAATATCTTCCTCTTTAGTTTATTTATGTGTTTACAATGGCAAATAGTGACTTGTGACACCTATCATTATTTGCATTACAAATTTCTTATATACTGTAGTATGTATTGAAGTAATCATAAAGCCGTGTGGAGAAGCTGGTGCCATGAGCCTTACTGTGACGATCCCTTAGAATTAGAAATAGCATGATAAAACAAATATAGTATGTTGTATAAAAAAAGATGGTCTCGTTAGGTGGCAATAACGTATTAGTAGTTGGTTGTTTTTAGTCTTAAAAACAATGTAGCATGCTGAAAGGTACATAACAGAGTTGGGATTATTACTACTAGTATCACTTAAAAATATATGCAATAAATGTACAGGTTCTGTAAGCCTCTTTTTCTCTCCTTTCTTGTTTGATCCTTTTTTTCTCCTCACTCTCTATAACAACCTGGTAAGTTCTTAACTGTTTGGAGGGATGTTTGACACGTTTTCATTTTATTACAAGATGGTTGTGGATGCAGCTTAGTAGTTTCTACTTTCCAGTTTGTGGTGGTTGCTGCATAAATTAATTAAGAGCTGCTACTTCATATTCATATTTCATTTATAACATAAAACAAAAACAATTTCTCCTTATAAGATTCAATACTTCCCAAGAAGCTGAAAAGAATAACAATTTATCTTATGGATGCTTCACCATAAAAACAGGACACTTTGCATACATAGAACAATAATCACTTACACTTCCAACAAGAGCCCAGCAAATTACCAAACTGGAGGTCATTTTTTTATCACGTTATTATATCCTTATTTTAAGAAATTGAAGGTGAAGTCTAAAGTATCTGTTGATGAGGTACCTCTTAAAAAATCCATAATTATGAGTTCTCATAACCTAAGTATCAGCCTCAAAAAATTTAACCGTACTGCATATCTTAGCATCTACACTTCAAACTACTCTCACCATTTTGATCTGCACAAACTTGTTATCAGCACTTGCACATAATAAAAGAACAAATAACTACATGTATGGAGTAACTGTGAGTTTGACACAATCACAGTGTCTTGTCGTGATTTTGTCGAAAGTTATACTTTGTAGCTTCAACAAAATCACAATCCAACCAAAATTTTGATAGAATTCATTATTATGCATCGATAACCAACACTTATGATCCCAACTGTATGAAATATTTCAAATGATGACGGGACTACTAACAACTACACTTCAATGAGACAGTATGGATCTTTTTAGGCAAACTTTATGCAGTTTGCGACAAGTGCAAGAGATATAGGGATGTTGTAAAATTTCTAAAATATATGATTGGAAAGTTAAATATGTTAGTCAAGATATCTTACTATCAAGACATTAGTATCTTGACTATCATGACGTTACTAAATCATAACGGTCTCAATCAATATAAAAGATATTTACATACTCTAACACACATCTTTTACCACGAGGTTTTTTTTCTTTCAAATAGGTATTTGCTTGAATAGCAGAACATAAGTCACAATATTAATTACTGAATAAGTTGCTATATATTGTATGAAAAAATATGTCACATATAAGCTATACTTTTAATCTTTGTTTTTATATTTATATAATATAATGGCCGATGATTTCTCTGGGATAAGTTGCAGTGATTTCTAAATTCTAATCTTGCTGATCTTCAGTCCTTAACTTAACATCATTATTGCTCATATCAGACATGGAGCATCTCATTTGTAATCTCAATGCCCGATCGATATATTTTCCTAGCTCTATTCAGCATCTCCCACAACTACCCTAGGTGAAGTATAACCGCTTCCAGCCATATACTTATTGTCCCAATCTAAAAAGAAAGTCGCCATTTTCCCAATGTCCCTGTCATTAATGTTTGATGAAGGAATAAAAAAAATTGTTCCAAGAGTTGCTCTTTAATTACCTTTAGGTGCAACTTGTTAGACCTTCATGTTTGGTTGCAATTGTTGCTATTCATATTGTAGCAGAAAGGTATATTCCTTGTCTTCATATTTGTCAGGTTGCTTCATCTCTTACCATTTTCAGTAGAGCTGAGGCCCTTTTCAGTAGAGCTTGAACTTTTCAAGCCACAATATGCTCCTTTTGATTCCCCTAACTTTCTCCTACTTGCTTTTATTTACTCTCCCCATTCCAACTATGGTATAGCTTATTGTTGGTTAGTTGTTTCATTGTTTCAACCGTCAATTTCTAACTCCTAAAAGTAAAAAAAAAACACCAACAAATCTTAAATAAATAAATACAATACAAGTCTCTACAAAGGCAATTGCAGAATGTTATAAACAAGCAGAAGCAGTCACATCTAATTTTCCATATAAGAAACGAAGAAGTGCAAACAATGTGTGATTTAGAAACAAGTTGAAACAGAGGAGAAAAGGATTGCTTCTTCCACACTTGGTTTTGAATAAATCAATCATTTACCGCTATGTTTTTTGTTTTCGTCTCTTTAGAATTCAAGGACACGGTAGTACGAGCCTATTCAAAGTGAGGAATAATTGTTAATGTAGTTGAGGGACCCCTATAATACCTATCCAAAGAGTGGAATAATAGTTACTGTATTTGAACATCAATATCTCAGTACCATCCATCAAGTGACAAACAAATAGATAAACTTTTCAACTTCATCATTTAAGATGTTGTTATAGGACAGACATACGATATGACATTTCTTATTGACTAAATCCCAATAGTCAAAGGATATATTGAAAAGAAAATGCTCAAATACATGCAAGCTTTAACAGGACACACTTCACCCATTTCAGGAATTGAAAATTTAGGGAAGATAAAAATTACCTGGGTCGAAGATTCTATAATTACCACCCATCTTTGTATGCTTCATGTTAGAAGGGAAAGAGAAACAGAATGTCCCATCATGGTCTAGCAATTTAAATAGAGAAAATGCATCCTTTTCATTTGCAGCCACTGCTTTGAAAAGAATGTCTCATCGGTTCACAGTGAGACACATTTTGCGTTGCTATGTGTAAAAGTGAGTGCTCTTCGAATTGTCTATCTCATTTTTTTCCAACCCATTGCCAGTAACATTGGTAATGAATGACAAAAATAAATAAAAGTAATTTTTCAATAAAACAAGAAAACATAGTAATTTTTCAATAAAACAAGAAAACATAGTAATTTTTAAATGACAGAAATATTCCAGAACTGTTACACTGAAAACATCAGACTCAAATACTTAATAATAATAATAATAATAATAATAAAGATAAAGAAGCAGTATAAAAACTACAAAAGCATTCTTTCTGATCCAGATAGCTGAAATAACAAAAATTTAAAGAAGCAAAGTTCTCTTTCAAACCAAAAATGGGACATATATCCGGTGCTATGATAGACTGTTGGTTTTAATAATGATCAAGATGCCTAGCTATGATTGAGCAGGAGCCCATATTCTGTTTTAAGTTGTAAAATCTAAAAACAGGAGGAAAAAATTCCACAGATATTGGCTAAGAATAATATATCAAACTGCAGTTTTCTTGTTCCTGAAATTTTCCTTCATCACGGCAAATTTTTTCTTGCACTGGATCACGGTCTTCCCAGGTACAGCTGCAGCTACTCGTTCCCATCTCTGGTTAGCTTCCTTTGGGAAGGTTTTTAAAGCTTGAACTAATGCTCTTTCCTGCACTGCAGACCACGCCTCTTGTTCTGAAACTCCTTGAGAGTCTTCCGAGTTGATGCTGCTTGTTGCTGTAGGTACCGGTGTTGGAATTGTTGTTGTCGTCATCGTCGGTGTTGGTATAGTAGTTGTTGTTTTTGCATCACTATTTTCAGTTGTTGCTGCTGGTATTGATACCCCTTCCAATTCTTCTCTAGTTGACAATGGGGATGCAATTGATTGTGCTGCAGGTTTCCTCTTCTCAAGAAATGTATCAAAAGCTTTGGCTGTATCGGGCTTCTGGAGAAGAACGGTTTTAGTTGCTTTCATTATTTCTTCAACAGATCTTCCAGTGCCAATGTATTCTGAAACAACCTCCCATCTCCTTGAAGTTCCTTTGGGAAACTTTTGTATTCCTTTTCTCAATAGCTCGATCTCTTCTTTAGTCCAAGGTTTCTCCTTCTTCTCTACGTAGCCTGCTAGAGAACTACTGCTTCCATTAACCTTGACAGAGCCATTTTGTTGATTACTTTTCTCATCAACCACGTCTTTCTTGCAACTCAGTGCGTCTCTTAGAGCTTCCGCTTGTTCTAACACCTCTTTGCCTTCCATTTTCTCACACAAACCCCTCAATTGTTCAATATCAAATGACATGCAAAGCTCTTCTACATCATCTTCAGCAATATCGAGTATGTGTTGTGACAAGATAGGTCTTGAGAGAGTTCGAAGACGTGTTCGTTCCTTCCGCAATAGCTTTTTCTCCTTCTCCTTCACCTTCTTCTGTTGCAAAGCAGCTTCGGCAGCTTTTTTATCTTCCTCTGTTTTTCGTTGTTTCTCCTCTTCAGCAATTCTGGCCGCTTCTTCCTCCTCCAACCTCTTTTCCATGTACTTGGACTCCTTTTTCCTTTTCTTCTCAGCTTTTGCCTCTTCCTTTCTTCTAAGTATTCTAGGGTCCCTCTTGTAAGCATTATCAACAAGAGTGCGGATACGTGCATACTCTTCCTTCCTGGCTTTTTCTGACAGTTTAGCATTCTGCCTTTCCATCCACCTTTTATGATCTCGGGATTCAGCTTGCTCAAGATCAAACTCATCAGCCTGGGGAAACTCTCTCCAGCTTTTAAAGGAATACCAAAAATTGTAGAAACTGTCAACTTCCTTTATTGAAGACTTATCATCACCTAGGGATGGAATTGGTTGATTAACCGACCACCGTCCATTCCTCATAAAAGCAGGACCAAACACCTTGTAGAAGTCTTGTGGATCACAGTCAGTGGGAATCTCATCATCAAACTCGTCTGTAGAATCATAAATTCTTCTTTTTACGGGATCCACCAACACTGCATAAGCCTCTTGGATTGCCTTAAAATGAACATCTATTTCAATCTTCTTTGCCTCTTTCGCAGCTT
Source organism: Medicago truncatula (assembly GCF_003473485.1). Lineage (NCBI taxonomy): Eukaryota > Viridiplantae > Streptophyta > Magnoliopsida > Fabales > Fabaceae > Medicago > Medicago truncatula. The sequence goes on from NC_053048.1 coordinate 51,750,246, forward strand.
CAGTTTGCTCGGAAAGAACAGCAGCAGCCTGTTTGTCTGGATGAAACCTCAAGGAAGTCTTATGATAGCTTTTACGAATTTGATCCTCAGTAGCAAGATATCTAAGATGGCTCAGACCCAATAATGCATAATGATCTTGTTGCTTGTCTCCGTCACCGGATTTTTTCTTGCTCTTGTTGCTGTAAGAATCAGAAGGCAAATAAACATGTTCCTTATCTTCAACCACATTCTTCTTATCAACATCTTTGTTATCTTGTTTTGTAACACCGAGAAGTTTAAGTGCAGCAGCATGAAAAGAGTGACCTGCAGGGTCATATTTCACCGCCTTAACCGGAAGACAATTAGACGAAACAAAAATAGGCTGCCCATCTACAAGCTCTTGTGAGTAAGTAATAAGACGGTGTTTTGTGTGAACAGACATTATGGACGCTGGCCAACAAAATACAAAAAACTGATAATACTTGATATCCTTCAATTGAATCACTCCAACCTGTATCCAAAGAAAACTTCAAATAATTAAGATTTGCACCCAGCAAATCAAAATACAATAAACCATTAAATTCAACAATAATGGTTCCTAATAATCTGAAACAAACTAAAATCAGAGAAGTGAAATAAGAAAATAAAATCTAAAAACAATGAAGTGAAATAAGAAGCTTGGAATAAAACAATAATGGTTCGTAATAATACTGTAAGTATTATAGATAGCAATTTACACGAAATTATTGGAGACAGACACAAATAAGAAGTTCAAATTTTGTCCTATATGCTTTTACTAAATCCATTGAACACAAAACATAAATTGATGACAGAAACAAACACAGAACATAGATGTTATAGATACCTGCAAATTAATTTTATACTCTTTGCTTTTACTAAAACATCAAAAAGTATTAAAAGTTGGATCGACAAACCTCCTTGAAGAGCTGGAAAAGTGAGAAAGTGCTGAATTTGCGGCCGTGAAGTGGCGGGATCGGAGTGAGAATGAAACTAGGTGGTTTGGATGATGAAGAAGTGTTTAATTTTAGGGTTCAGAGCGAGAGAGCTGGGGGGACTAATTCATACATAACTAAGCTGTTGTTGATACACACGTTTCTTAGAGGTTGGATATTTACTTGAGATAATTGGGCCATTTTGGCCCAAACAAGTTTTTCTATGTCGAATTTGTTTTCCACACCCTCTTCTCACGCTCCCTCCAATATTTCGAAATACTTCTCTTTCTTGTATGTATGAAAAACATATAATCTTCCCACATTTTTTCCCTAAAACTTCTCATTCACCATTCAAAATCCGAAACTCCAACATTGTGTTGAATTTTGCTCTAAATCATCACTTTCAAGTTTTCTCAAGTGTCCACATAGAGACTAATTTGAATACAGTTATGAAAATAATTATGATTATCAATAAGATTAAGATTATTGATGCACATAAATGTCTATCAATTCATGTAGCCGACACTACTTAGTGAGATAAAATTTAGTTGTTGTTATTGTTTATAAATGTCTAACAAACGGGACGCATAATCAACTAAATGCAAAAGTATACTAACTTAATCGAATGAACTGTCTTAAATTGTTCAATCAAGACATTTTCATCTCCCAATTTTGCAAATTAATTCTCCGAATAGGTTTAGAAAAATAACCAAACACAGAAAAACAGCTGCAACATTTTCCTGCAAAAAATGCACTCCGTAATTTATTTACTTGCTAAAGGTTTGTTTGGTAACACCCAAAAAAAAGCTTTTAGCTCTTAGCTTATAGTTTATAAGCTCGTTTGACAAAAAAAGCTCTGTTTGGTAACACTTTTTCACCATGAGCTTATAGCTTATTTCACGAGCTTATAAGCTATTTTTCAGAAGCTATTCCAAGTAGCATTTGAGTTTATAGCTTATAACTTCTCACTTTTAATTCCAGTTTTACCTTTATTATTCTAACTAAATTCCATTTTTTACCCTTAATCATTTATTATATTATAAATTAAAATACATATGCTTTAAATATGAATGCTATTTTTTTTTTTTATGAATGAAATATCCTTTTTTTTTCTCAATAGAAAAAGATATTTTTTTTACCGTTACGTTTAAGTTTTTTTCGTTACAATTGTTACGTTTTTTTTTTGTGGGACTATTTCAATATTTAATGTCACCTTTTTTTTTTGCGAAATGACACGTTATTTTTGTCTGATATATCAGAATTGTAGAGAATAAGAACAAGGACGATAATTTTTTCCAACAAAAAAAAAATGAGAACGTTACGTTTACCTTCACTATATATATATATATATATAGAGTAAATAGTCAATTCCCCCCTGAAATTGTAAGTTTCATCAATTATCCCCCTGAAATTAACAAAACTTCAATTACCCCCTGAAATTTCACAACTTAGTCAATTTACCCCCTCCGTCAAATTTTTCTGTTAGTGAACATGACGTTTTGCAAATACCCCCCTGAAGTTTTGCACTTATGTGCAAAATGCCCCCCAAACTTAAAAATTTATATTATTTTTTTCTTAAAAACAAACAATTAATAGTTAAATATTAAAACTAACTATTAATTTTGGAATTTGGGAAAACTACATGCATATATACATTCAAATAGGCTCCAAAATGGGGAAAAATATGTATTTTTTAAAGTGACAATAATGGGATGATTTGTGGATTAATATTGGGGGTTGTGTAGTTTTAAATGGTTTGAGCAAATTGTTGAAGGAGTTAGAGGAGTTAAAAGACTAAGATGGTGAAGGAGAAAATATAAATTTAAATATGATTATTAATTTGTTTATAAACCACTAAAAATAATAATTTGTCTATTAAAAATAACCATTATTGTCACTTTAAAAATACATATTTTTTCCTATTTTGATGTATATATGTACGTAGTTTTTCCAAACTCCAAATTTAATAGTTAGCTTTAACATTTAACTATTAATTGTTTGTTTTTAAGAAAAAAATAATATAAATTTTTAAGTTTGGGGGGCATTTTGCACATAAGTGCAAAACTTCAGGGGGGTATTTGCAAAACGTCATGTTTACTAACAGAAAAATTTGACGGAGGGGGTAAATTGACTAACGTTTCAGGGGGTAATTGAAGTTTTGTTAATTTCAGGGGGTAATTGATGAAACTTACAATTTCAGAGGGGAAATTGACTATTTACTCTATATATATATTTGTACAAACTATATTTTATTTATTGTCATGTTTAAATTTTTTTATACTTTGTATCTAATTTTTTTTAGGCAAATGAAAATAAATATAAATATAAATTAACATTTAGGAATTAAAAATTAATTTAATAATAATAATATTAAATTAACAATTTTTAATTTTTAAATATTTTTAAACATTAATTGATATAAACTTTATTATGAATTAAAAATGTCATTTTATGTAATTTTACATCTATCAGATAATTGAACCGCTAACTTTACCAAACACTTCAAGTAGTTTATCAGCTGCTAGTCATCAGCTATAAACTATCAGCTAGCTTATCAGTAATCCGCTATTTTTAGCAAACAGACCCTAAATAAACTTTTTCAAATGTTTATACAGAATCAATCATAAGCTCGGTGATACACTGAATTCCTGATCCTATCCTATCTATTCACTAAACATGGCAAGTATTATCTACAAAACTTTTGACAATGTTCATTTTTTTTGTTTTGTTACATTCTCAATTTCTCTTTCAAACAAAGTATGTATGTAATGTATATGCTCATTTGAAGTAGCAAAATTTGTAGCTCTGATACTGATTATGTAATCAACAGGATTCAAAAATTGGATCCAATACAGGATTCCATCGCCTTTGACGAACAGAGAGTAAACGCCTCCGTTATCATTTTCCGTTAACTTCGTTACGGGTGAAACTTTTGCCGTTTTACTTTCCTTTCTATTTCCATTCCTTTTCTCCGCAATCTCAATCTCAAACTCGGAAGCCTTACAATTCACCCTGCTCACCCGCACACAAGGCCGTGATCCGTCGCGTTTTAAGAAGCTCATCCGCCGGAGTAATGACATATCCGATTAGTTCAATCATGAGCTCTGCTGATCTTTCGAAGGTTTCCGTGAGTGTCCGTCCAACAACGTTGCCGTTTTCTTCTTACTCTTTACTAATTTCTCATTAAAAATATCAAAACTATGAGAGTGTTGGGTGCTATTTATATGATTTTAGGGGAAAATAAATAAATTGTTGAGAGTCAAACGTAAAGAAGGGAATGTTGAAGTGGATGGATTTTGGCCACCCTGTAGTGTTACTGTTAATAACGCGGATCTTGATTTTCTTGTCATGTTGTGCTAGTATATGATTTGTTTGTTTATTTATTTATGAGACAATGACAATGGTGAGTGTGAGTGCGAATGTTGGCTCCTACTATTTGATAAACTTTTAGTATTTGAAGTTTCTATTTGGTCATACATACGCACATAAAAAAAAAATATAAAAAAAATAATAATTAAATATTATTAATTTTTAAATGATTATATCATGTTCACTTTTTTGTGTGTGTGACCAAATAGAGGGTTCAAATTCTTTTGTCCACTCAAAAATTATTCCCACAATTTAGACGACTCGTTTTGATTTTGTTTGTGTGCTTTACGGTAGTAATAGTAGTAGTAGTGTGGCACTGGAATGGCTTTTTGCTCTATTGGAGAAATCTCTCCAATCTCAATAGTCAATGATTGATTAGGCCAGGAATTAGGTATCGTGAATTTGCATTCCCTAGAGCGACACATAAGAATTCATCTATGAAAAAGTTTTGGTTTAATTGATCTGTCGGTCTCTTAACTTATTTTTTTTATTCAATTTGATCTTATAAGTCTTAATTTTCTCAAACATGTTCGTTAACTTATTTCTTTTATTCAATTTGGTCAAATTTTGATAATTTTAATCCCTTAGAAAAAGAGACCGTTGGATTACGGAGGTCTATCATATTTTATAGTGTATTATCAACACCTAATTTATTTTAGTTTGCTTTATCTTCTTCCCTCATCTCCATCTTCATACAACCTTCATCATCTTCAACTTTTTTTTCCTTTCAAAACTCTATTTCAACTTCAACAAATACAACATAATCAAACCCTTAACATCACAAATTATGTTTGGCCATTTTCTTTACTCTTACCTTCAACACTCATCATCTTCACAAATTATGTTTGGCCATTTTCTTTATCTTCTTCCCTCATCTCCATCTTCATACAACCTTCATCATCTTCAACTTTTTTTTCCTTTCAAAACTCTATTTCAACTTCAACAAATACAACATAATCAAACCCTTAACATCACAAATTATGTTTGGCCATTTTCTTTACTCTTACCTTCAACACTCATCATCTTCACCTCAGATTTTTTTTTCTTCAATTTCTTCATCCAACCACCACCTCCATCATCATCATCATCAATTTTCCTCACCATTATCAATTTTCTCCACATCATCAAAACCCAATAAATTAAAAATTAAAACACATAGCACAAAATTTCAATTTTTAAACCATAAAAATTTAGATTAAAACCCTAGACTTTCTTAAAAAAGTGAAATTTTTCTGCATTTAAACATGTTAGTTTCTCTCGTTTTCATGGTCTGAGACATAAACTTAATTTTTGTTTCTTAAATTTATGATTAAAGAAACTTAATTTTTTTTGTTAAATCCAATGGAAAAACTCATGGGGAATATATGGTGGTGACGAGGGAAGATAGGATCATAAGAAAAAGAAAAGGAGATTTTTATGGGTCAAAAAATTAAAATAATTGTTGTTGTCAAAATTATAACCCAGTAATTCTTCCCTCTATAAAAAAAAAAAAAAAAACCCATTAATTCTTCTTTTACTGAGAAATTGGATTTTATCAACAATAATGATATCATTGTATTGTTGTTGTTGGGCATGAAGTGAAGTTGGAGAGAATGGTTGGATGGAGTGAATTTTGTTCTGAATCTCTTCTTTGATCCACCACCTAACAGATTCACCATCGATCTCTTTGCAGTGGAAGTTCTGGTGACAGTTACAAGCGGCGCAAATAACAGCTTCTTGATGGCGTCTGATATTCTCGGTACCTCATCGTTGAAACAAAACCGTCGTTGCCATTACCTTTCCTTCCGTCAACTCCGACGGTGAGTTTTGAACGTGAAGCCGAGTTAGCAAGTGAGTCATAACTTGTTGGCACTGGTGTTTATGTTTCTAGAATCTCCATATCATCTTCTTGTTCATCAAATTCCATCTCACTCTTCAAACAATTATTTTTTTAAATTTTTTTCAATGTTTTTATTTATGGTTAAGTGTTGTAGCTTTAGAACAGATTAACAATTTTTGTTTTTTTGGATTTGTTAATTTATTGGGTTTTGATGATGTGGAGAAAATTGATGATGGAGAGGAAAATTGATGACGATGATGATGGAGGTGGTGGTTGGATGAAGAAATTGGAGGAAAAAAAATCTGGATATTAAGAGGCGAAGATGATGAATGTTGAAGATGATTGAAGGATGAATGAAGATGATGGAAGAAGAAGAAAGTAAATAAATTAGGTGTTGGTGATACACTATAAAATCTGATAGACCTTCGTAATCCAACAGTCTCCTTTTCTAGGGGATTAAAATTATCAAAATTGGACCATATTGAATAAAAGAAATAAATTAAGGGACTGGCAGATCGATTAAGCCAAAAGTCTTATATTGTTTGAGAACAACACAGAACAAATTTTTTATGGCAATGAGTAATTTTTTGTTTTATACGATTTTTGGGGGACAAAATGCTATTTTGGTATTTTAGACAACTTGTACGTGGGACAAAAAGTTGTATTGTGGTTTGGTGAGGGACAAAAATTTGAGTTTTTGTTCTGTCCCTTGCCTCTAGTTTGTCATGTACCTGAAACAGTTTTACAAATCAAACACTGGACAACTAGAGTTGTTTTGTCCTGTCCTTTATTTTTTAGCAAATCAAACGCAGTAGTTTATAAATAACATTCACATTGCACAACTGGATAATGTGTCTTTTACAAAGAACAAAACGGTAAGCTCTCATAAGTCACACCAAACCCAAAATATACAATATCTCAACAAATAAAATATGGTGAACCGGAGGTCAAAACAAGTTGAGGGGTCGAGATTCCAATATTTGATTCTTCATTTATCCACACTTATAATGTTTGAGTCTAACCACTAGCTGACAAAACAAAAAAACACGTATTTACGGTAAGAAATAATAGTTTGAGAATTTCTAAAAACATGTGGCGTATGTGAGTTATATGTGGGGTACACCTAAAAATTTCTTCTCTTTGTAACTAGATTGGAGAATTGAAGTTGCACGCAAAAGGCCATATAGATATGGAGATATGGGCCTATTGAACTTAGATATTAACGAAGATTGCTTTTTAGACTTCACTATTTACTCTCATGCATCCCAAAATGACATCTTACCCCAAATTGCAGTTAATTGTTGTTCGCTGGTATGCGGTAGTTAACTACCGTTTCAGATCCAAAAATGTATATACAAAGAAGAAGAAAAAACCAATCATACGACATTTAAGTACCTTCGAAAAAAACAATAATACGACATTTAAGTACTTTCGAAGCCTCAATTTTTTTTTTGTCGCTTTGATTCAACATTTTAAGAGTCTATCCTCTTCCACTATATACACTCTATTGATCACACGTTATTAATTTTAGTAACAATATTCAATATATCAAGCAGTGGCAGATCTTCCTTGGAATCCATACACCCCCTAAGATTTCTATATACCTTATGTCGTCTATTTTAGTGAAAAGGCGTTTAGCAGATGTTCTAGAGGTTGTAGGTTTGACACTGCCTCCTTCTTATTTTTTATATTTCTATTGTATTTTTGATAATTTATTTAAAATAAAATAAAAACTGCATTCAAGCAAAATTAAGCATTATTCCCGTTAATAATTTCAGCAAATTCTTAACACAATTTGATACATACTCTAAAAAGGTTTGACATCCCCATGAAAATAACTAAAGATCTACCACTGATATTAAGATGAGATTGTTGTTGTCATCTTAGACGCATAAAATAAAAGAACTAACTAGCCCTTCTATATATAATACTTGCAGCATGAAAAGAGTTGCACATTCCATGCCACATCTACGTAAGCATGTTAAAGCGACAAAAAATAGCTGAGGCTCCTACAACACTTAACTGCTGTAGATTTTTTTCCTAAATACGCAGGTTTGGACTTTTGATCCGAAACGACAATAAACGGTCACTTGAGGATCCTTAAGGAAACAGTAGTAAAACCTAAAGAGCAATTTTTTTGTTTCATGCCCCATTTGGCCTCCTATAAGAGTAGATTATTAAGCATGAGTTTTTTTTATAGCGGTGAAAAATGTATGGTGTGCATTAACGGTGCGTTCAAAATGAATCTGTAGTTATGAGTTTCTACTGGATGGTGGTGTGATGCTGCACCACTATCCCAATTAAATTTGATGAGAACCTAGAATAATTTTAGTTGTATGTATGATTACTATTGCCTTTATAGGTGATCTTATCAGAAAAGCAATACCGAAAACGATGTATGTGTTACATGACCTCAATCGGATAGAAACTATATCCATATAAAACGGATGAAACTTTGAAGTTAAGACATCACTATATCAACTTGTAACAACTAAGGACACCTTTCTAGCTAGCACTCCTTATAAGAAATAAACTTACAAATTATGAATGGATAATTGCTGTGCACCCTCTTTTATCCGATTTAATCATTGGCGAGTATTTTTAAGTTGTGCAACAACATATTTAGCTTAAACCAAACTCAACAATGACACCATTTAACGGACCAAACATCACTATCAAAAAACCACCACCAACGATTTTTTGGGCATTGTACATTGCAATACCTTGTTTTTTTTTTTTTTTTGAGGGAACATTGCAATACCTATTATATTTGCTTATACTATCTTTATAAACTGCACACTATCGTTCCTTTCTAATTGTGAGTTTTTTTTCTTCTAAAAAGGATATATATTATTTCTCTGTCGTATTCAAATTTCAAGTTAATTACATTAACTACTACTTTTTTTTTTGTCACCACAAGTTAGGGTAAGTGGTTGGTGCGGAGTATGTGAATGTTGTGGATCTTGGAATACTAAATTAAAAATTAAAAATTTCTATTGATAAAAAACTATTAACTATTTTTTTTAGAGGAATTATTTTTCATTTATATCCTTACTATATCAACTAGTAGTAATACATTGATATTAAGAAATCAACTAGAGTTAGGTTGTGTAGCTCAAATGATTTGAATTAATGGTTAACGGTATTAGCAATCCCGCGTATAAATTCATGACAATTAAATTATTAACATTAATGGTTTAAAAGAAACTAAAGCAATTTTTTTTATGAAATAACGATAGAGTAATAATTAGTATTGAAGTTGATTGCTTCAATGACAATTTTGTTTTGTCAAATAATGTAGACCATATGAATAGTATAGAATTGAACTCATCCTCTAACATATCACTTGATTTGAATTCACACTAAATGATTGAATTATGAGTAAAAAAACCCATCACTTTATTTTAATGATATATTGGTTTTGTTACGCGTAGCGGTGCATGTACATTTAGTCTACGGCTAACAATAACAACGGTATAGTTAGGTGCCAAATTAGTAGAATTTTAGGATGGATTGATTTGGCCCACTTTTTCTCAATGTAAAGGCTAAGCTATTGTCCCCACAAATTGTTAGTGCCGACCTCTTTGCTTATGGAAAGTTCCCTTAAGAAAGTGCATATTCAATCCCCGTTACTAGTCGTTTGTGTGAATTTGTGAATCTTCTAAATGACAAGGATTGCTCATAATTGTTGGATAATTCCAGAAAATTCTGAGGTAAACGATAAGGACGACAAAAGAGGATAAGCACATGTGTCAGCTTCCTCACATATATATAATAATATTACAAAATGAAATAAGTCTAGTTGATTGCATTCCTTCACACGGCAGACAAAATTGAAATTGATGCGATGCTAGTGAGGTATTTGCATAATTAATACATGCAAAATAACATCTATATCATATAAGTAGTTGAATAACAAAAATTGAATATGATTGAAGAAATTTGATTGTCCAAGGATTTTTACAGTTCATGCATTAGGTGAGGGCGTCCTAGATTGATGTAATAAAAAAGAGGGGCCCATTTTACCAAAGTGGGGCCCATGATTTCAAATTTCAGTTTTTTTTTAAATGTTTGTTACCGTTGGTGAAGAATCATAGGTCCCAGGCTTAAAGGTTTTAAGGGCAAGCAAATTTTGAACCGTGCGTGGGGGGATGGGCACTTGTTGAAAAAAGGTATCGCAGTATCATAATAAATTTTCGTTAGATTAGGTGCAATAATTTGCAATTGTGCCACCTTCCTTCCTAACCAATAAAATAATAAATATAAAACATATATAGTAAAAAGGTACACATGATGCTTCCTCTTATCATTTCATTCCTTTTCATTTTGGGCGTGTCTAAATTCTAGTAATTTATTAACTTATTTTTCTTTTCTAATTATGTTTTTTTACAACAATTTGTAATTATGTTGTTAGGTTAGGTTAGAATACTTGATCGGATACAATTAGCCAAATTTTTCAACGTCCACCTAAATATTTGTTGTTATTGACACATCAAGTAAAACCAGGTAACATATTTAGCTTGTGAACTATTAGCGGTTATCGTTTAATTTTATAATCTAAAGAGACAAAGCTAAATCTTCGATGGAGATTCTAATCACAAAAGTACATTTCATGGAGGATGTTTGGCGAAGTGTCTTCCCCTCTCCCCTAGATAAATAGTATTTCTTCCCCAAAAAATCTAATTTAGCAGTTAGATTAATTAACCTAAAATTGATGGTGTAACTATTTTACATGTATGTGTAATCAAATTTACATTAGTAGAATATGCTATTTTAAAACAAATATTTAGATATTTATGTCGGGAGATGAGTTAGATAAGAGTATATATGTAAAGGGTTTTTTTTTTTTCAGAAGATGTAAATAATATTTTTTTAATTGTTATACTTGTATATATAAAATAAATACTTCAGCAATGGCACGCACTATATATCTACAACAATTTCAAATTTGTACTTTTTTCCTCCGTTATGTTGCAACTAGAGAGAAATAGGGAAACAAATGATGAAAAGAAGCAATTATGATCATGCAATGGTTGGTTGGTGCACAGTGGAATTTAGGTTGATTGTCAACCCAAGCACATCTGACCAAACAATGGAAAATATGAAAAGATAGCCTCATAAATGAAACATGCTCTAAGATGTTTAAAATGTCAGTGTACATAATAGATGGAGTATTGTCTAAATAATTTCAATTCGAAATAAACAACAACACAGGTATCTTGTGTTGTCCCCTAAAAATAAAGTATCTTGTTTTGTGATATGATAGGATTTTAATCCTTTGATGGCGAGTTTTAGCATGGACCAATTGCATAATTTTTCCATCTTAGGCTCATTTGTTTTTACGGGTTACTACCTTGTTTCTTCCGGTTATTACCTTTACATTACCTTTTTTTTTAAAATCGATTATACATATATATCACAAGTGTTAACAGCATAATTTTTTCTTTTTTAATAAAAAAATCACATGTATTATCAACACAAGCCAGTTTTCCGAACCCGAGCACATATTTTTGTGAACAATTGCATAAGGGATTTATCAAAAACCGAAAATAAACTTCTAAGACAAATTAAGTGTGAAAATAAGGATCGTGTAAACAAAATTTATTTGTAATTTGAATTCATTTTAAAATAAATTAATATAAAAAATATGATATTATATTAAATTTAAAATATTGGTCATAGTTGAGCTTAACTCATTTGAACATTGCGTAATTTATGTTCGAACCCTGGATACTCCACTTATTCACCGTAAAGGTAAATTTTAATTACTATACTATTTGACAACAAATGAATAGATGATGAGTACATACCCAAACAAAATTATTGAACAAATTTAACATATTTTTTTTAATATTTTTTTTTTTGTATTAACCATCCGTTATCAGAGAAAATGAACACCGATGATCCATAGTTTGACCAAGTTTGATTAAATTATTTATTCACCAAACTATAATAATATTTATTAAAGACACGACAGAAAAATCTTAGCGGTGTTTTGTAAATCTTTCATTACATTACATTATCGTTAAATCCGTTTTGTAAATCTTTCATGTTTTTCTTTTAGAAAAATCATCCTAAAAAAGAAAAATGTTTTTCTTTAAAAAAAAATCATGTAATGTGTAAAATATGTACAAGTTGCAAGGTCAAAATATAATAAGACAATCCTAGCCATTCGTATTATTTTATATTTAATCAACGGTTCAATCTAGATGAGCCTAAATTGAGGAAATTTTGCAATTACCCCATGCTAAACATTGCCTTCTTGGATATGCTTTCCTTGCCAAAGAATAGAGGAAGATACATTTCTTTTCCCTATTCCCTCCTTCAATTTGTCATTGCTTATGACTGTTATTTTTTATATAAGCAAGGAATCTGATTAAAATTACTTCTTATTTTAAAATAACAACCTTACTACTTCAACCTCTCAGCTAAAGCAAGTATAAACAAAGTTTTTATTTGACCTTGCATTGCAAACGAGCCCTCCACAAATTTAGTGAATGTTTGTGTTTATTTTTGTAAGAGATAAAAGTGATTTTTTTTGTACCATAGATAAAAGTGATTTTAAAAATATCAAATTAATTTTGACATTTTCAGTTTTATCGAGTGGAATCATCGCTCATAAATGAAATTTAACCTTAAACTGTTGAGATTAAGTTTTTGCTTCTAAATATAATTTTTAACTTCAATTTTATTATTCAACACGCTTCTATATAACCATTTAAATTTATTGCAATATTAATATATTTATTTTACATTACCCCTTAATGATTTGGGGCACTTTACCCTATCAAAGAAAAATCCATTTTTGTCTTTTTTTTTTTACAATCAAATACCATTTTCATTTCTAGAACATCAAACTTCTTCCTTTATTTCATTCAACATGTGATCTTCATCTCCTTTGATCCATAATCGAATTCGGCTTATTATTAGGGGTAAATTGCCTCGAATTCATCAAGGGATAATGTAGGTTTCACTATTTTGGTTTTTTCTTACAATCAAATATCATTTAACATCAAACTTCTTCATATCATTTGTTCAACATGTAATCTTCATCTTCTTCATTAAAAAATCGAATCATATTTGTTATTAGGGATAAATTGCCCCTAATTCATGAAAGGGTGACGTAGACCTCACCAAAATGACCCAATTTGATCATTCATAATATTTCAGCGGTTCAATTCAATCCCTCTAATATAATAAGCAAGGGACTATTTTATTTTTTGGTCGAGTTGCTTAGTGACTAGAAATTCATCTTTGTAAGATGAATAAATAGATGTCCGTGTACAAACTACAACCCTTGTATTATGCAACGTCTATACCAAAATCGTAACTAAATTGGACTAATTTATCCCCAGTATCTAAACATCATAACATCATAACATAGTCGTTTTCGTCATACTTTTTGTGTGCTGGTTAGCGGTGGGCCCATTAATTTTGCTTTGAGGTCGGGAGTCGGTGTCTAGCTGCTATTTTGTTTGACGTGATTTGGTGTTTCTCTGGTGTACCGTGGTGAGGGGTGCCCTTCTGATTTGGTCCTAAAGTCTGGTGGGCCGATCACTTTTGATTTTGGGCTTTTTATGGTTTCTTTCGGTATATCAGAGGTCGATAGGTGGTGGAAGCTGAATGATCTTTTGGATAAGAGTTTTTTCGGAGGTAGCTCAACTTTGGTGTTCAATTTTGAGGTGAGTTTGTTCTTTGGGGGTGAGCAGTGACGATGAGCAGTGTGGGATATCGTTGTTACAATGGTTGTTCCCGTGAGGGAGTCTGTTTTTAGGTGGAGGCGTGAATTTAGGCGGGTGTGGTCCTCAAGGGTGTTTATTTTAGGTGTTTCGCCTATATACAACGCCTTTTGTTTGTATGCTTAGTTTCACTGATCTTCGTTCGTCTTGAGCAGGGATCTAGTTGTTTAATAAAATTTGTTGTTTCAATTTTTTTTTTTTTTTTTTTACCATTATAGAATTATAAACATACAGGTACGGTTAGGTTCATCTGAAATTCGGTAACATTAAAATTCATTTATTTATTGTCCTAAAATATCATACAAGGGCAATATTGGAACTCTCTAAAGTTGGTTCTTTCTTTCTTTCGTATATAAAGCCTTGGTTCGTTAGAAAGACAGAGAAAGATAGAAAACAGAAAAAGCAGAGAAAAACAGAGCAATATACAGAATTTGAAAACAAAGTGATCATTGGGTGTTACCGTTTGAAAAATATGGAAGAAGTTGTGTTACTAATCGATGATTTAAGGTTACTTTCTGGAATTTCTCGCTGTAGAATTTGCCATGAAGAAGAGTTTGAAAGCTCCAAAGCCTTAGAAGCACCTTGTTCTTGTTCTGGAACTGTTAAGGTAAGAAAAAAAAAACACATGATCTTTTACTTAACGTATTAATCAACTCTTACAAGCTTATGGTTTTATTTTCTATATATCATTTCAGAATTTTCTTAATTTTCATCAATAAGTGATTTTGTATTTATTTTTTTCTTTCAGTTTGCTCATAGAGATTGCATACAAAGATGGTGTAACGAGAAAGGAAATACAACCTGTGAAATATGTCTCCAGGTATGTATGTATGTATGATGATTAATAACGTTGTTTTCATTTTCTGTTTTAGTAAGTTGTGATCAAACTTGATTTTAATTCTTCTTAATATTATATTTATTGCTAATAATTTTTTTTAATTAAAAATAGAAAGAAAAAATAAAAAGGGAGAAAGAGTTATCTGTGAGGACACGTATTTTGCTGTCGTTAGGAATTATGTTGTGACGTAAATTGGATGGGCTTCCCAATCTAATTTTGACTTATATAAAACGATCATAATTTTCTTTCTTCTTTTGTTTATTACTTAGTTTTTGTCTTTTGCTTAGTTCAGCTAATTAATTATGGCCCTATCGTTGTTCTATCTTCATGATATTGTAATTTGTAGGAATTAGGAAATAATTTTTCTTATGCATACAATGAACATAATTTAATTAATATTACACTGCATGATAAATATAAAAGATGGGTTTGTAATTTGCTAAGCTTATATTGATAATTGTTTTTGCAGCAATATGAACCCGGATATACAGCTCCTCCTCCAAAGAAATCAGAGATAAATGATGAAGCAATGTCCATAAGGTACTTTACCGCGTGTAATTTGCTAAGCTTATATTGATAATTGTAATTTGCTAAGCTTATATTGATAATTATTTAATTTATTTAATCATTCATTTCACATTATTAAGTCTTAGCTACACATGGCATGAAGGTGCAACTATTTTATATACGTTGGTGTTGCGTATTTCTTGTCTTATTTTTTATTTATCTTTTTATTGCATGTTCTTCGAATTAAAAAATAACACATTTAATTTGTAGAATTTTGTTTATGCCTCTAACGATATTAAATTTGATAATACATTTTAAGGGGGGAGCAAGAAGCTTCAAACGCGATAAGAGAAAGTGAGGTGGAAGGAATTGTAATAGAAAGTGATTACTCGGAATGCAGCTCTACCACTAACAGAACCGCGTTTCACTGTCGATCATTGGCAATAGCTGTAAGCACTATGTGTATTTTCTTATAATAAATAATTATACGTAATTCCTAATCAAATAGCATATCGTTACAACATGCTTATTATTGTATAAAAACAAAATAACGTTGCATGAACTTATAGGAAATGTACTCGGGTTGAATGCCAATTGCCCCAACACAAAGGGCTTTTGGAAGAGTTTATATAACAATTTTTCTCTTCTGTGAAATACATTTGTTGACCTTGTGAAAGCATTTTCCTGGTACATGACTCTCCCAAAAACGTGTATTGTTTTCTAAAAATGAAAATATACATTGAATTATTTGAAATACGTACATGAATGAATCATTTCAATAATATACGGTTACTTGCAAACTTTTGGCATCAACTTGATACTATCTTAGTTGAACCGACTATGTACTAGTTCAAAACAGAAAGTTAATCCCGTCGCAATTTGGAATAGTTGAAAAACGTAGATAATCATCCCACGAACACTCTGCTTTTATGTCTAAAAAAAGTAACAGACTACTTTAATTTAACCTGCAGTTAGGGGATTTCCCAACAGATATTGAAGCTGGTCAAATTAAGACTGGTTTAAATTTACATGCTATCATTTAGTCTATTGGAATCCCGAATAATAACTTACAGTTTTTCTTCTGCAGTTTACACTAGTGTTACTAGTAAGACATTGTTTGGTAGTGCCCACAAGTGGAACCGAAGATTATCCATTTACACTTCTTACCGTAAGTAGTACTTGATTTCCGCATTTTAATTTTGAATGAAAGGAGACGTGATGTGAAATAATGCCTACATACAGCCGTACTAATGGCATATTATGAACTAATTTTGCTGTAGGTCATTGTTCTAAAGGCTTGTGGAATTATTATACCCATGTACATAGTTACTAAGACAATCGGAGCCATTCTGAATAGCATTAGGCGCTATCAAGGTTCTGACTACGACACATCTCTCTCTGAAGATGGCAGAAATGAAGAGCAGGACGAAGAAAATCTAATACATTCATAGATTATTTACTTTCAATGTTAGAGAGTATCATGAACGATGCTCATTTCATAGGTTATTTACTTCAATGTGTATCAGACAGTATCATGAATGATGATGATGCTCGCTCAATTCCAAAATTTTCTGGCATGATATAGACAATTGACTTCTGATCAAAATACATTTTTAATCTTCCCCTACCTAATGCAGTATTCAATCTCTATCACCACTTTTACTACAACTATTTACAAGCCCCCGCCACCAACAAAACAGATCTGTTAGATAACCAACATATACAAATCACCACCTGGCACCCTGTCATGATTGATATCAACTTAACTACGAAAAATAAAAAATATCCTTTTTTAACCAATTATGTGATCGTGATAATAATGTCTTGAAATAGTTTAACATCGTTCTAGCAGTTCTCTTGCTTCACGCTGAAGCTTTACTATAGAGTGATCGGAAACCATCTCCTCGCAACTCAAATTATTGGCAGCATTGTTCAATTTTTGTACCAAGACTATTATCTCATCAACCCAACTTTGATTGGAAGAGTTTGGTTCAGTTCTGTATTTACCATACGTGGCCTCAAATTCTCTGGACTTGGCATCAGCCTTCTGAAGCACAGAAGTGGGTAGTCCTGAAATAAAATAGCTGAGATTTTATAAATTCATAACAAACAGTATTTTGCGAGGGCAGTCCAAGCTCAAGCTATAAAATAACAAGCCTTACACATAAGCAAGGCTTCAATGAACCAAAATTTAATACAACACGCAGATGTTTGGATGTTAAGTGAAAATATTTATAGTAGTTCAAAACAAGGTAACATACCAGCTAACCGAGCAACATTAACACCGTAGCTCTTGGGGCAAGCACCTGCGGACAGCCTGTAAAGAAAGGTGACTTCGTCCAAACCTTCATTTCCACTACCAACTTGGCATGCCATGTGAGCGAGACAGACCTTTACAACAAATGCAGGAAAAGCCAACTCAAATATAATTATGTTCTCAAAACACTTGCAAAATGGAAGGTAGAACAAATTGCTACACTAGAATTTAAACTTTCTAATTATATAGCAACGATATCCAAATGGAAGGTAGAACAAATTGCTACACTAGCATTCAAATATATCAATGATATCCACATAGGTGACTGGTGATTTTATAGGCAGGCAGTCAAGTACATGTACATCATCAATGAAATAAATTTGAGCATTCAAATATTCTTACAAGCATTGGAGGACAATTAAATATACCAGTAATGATTATACACTACAAAAAACTGGGTATACCTTGGGATCTTTGAGATAATCTATAGCTAATCGATGATAGTGTGTAGAAAACAATCCACGACACTGCACGCTACGTACAAGATGTTCTAATACTGATTCCCTGCCAAAAATTTAAAAGCACAAAGCAGAATCTGAGATGGACTCACCAGTAATTAGAAAATCAATCATGAATACAGAAACCACTGGGGAACAACTGCAATCCCAAAACAAACACTTACGCAATGGCTTGTCCATCAGACGTTGAGGTCCCACGCCCAAGCTCATCCAGAGCCACCAATGAATTACGAGTGGCTGATGACTGTATCCACCATCAAAAAGTACATAATCAGAATTTAAAAAAAAAAATACTTTAATCAGGTCAGGTAATACAAATGTAAGGGCATATAAAGCTTCATGATACAAAAACATGAAGCCCACCCAACTATCCAAGTACGACAGAACCACACACAACAAAGCTATAAAGAAAAAAATTAAAGCAAAACTTTGTTCTTCTATGCCGTCATTGCTTTGAAATGTTATATAGAAAAATGTCTATCATAACTCATCCTTCGTTAAAATTTGTTCGTCTATTGTTAAATTCCTGCGTAACCCAACTGTTGAAATTTGGGCCTAACTCATCCTTACAAAACTGGCTTGAAAGGTGAGGAGTGCCTCCTCTTTATAAACTCTTATTAAGAGTCATATCTATCCAATGGGGAACTTTTTTTTTTTTTTCCAATACGAACTTACACATGATATAAGGTGAGGTGATACTCAAAGGACCATCTTACCAGCATTGTTGCAGTTTCTGAAAGCTCGGTTAAAAATGTACTTTGGCCAGCCATGATATTATCTCTGGCACCCATCCGAACAAAAATTCGGTCCACAGGAGACAATTCAAAACTTTCTGAAGGGACATCAGCCCCTACCTGTGTAAGTAACTAAAGTGAATAACAGCAAAGGAAAAAGACAAGCTTACTCAAGACAAGCCTCAAAGGGATGAGGTTCCTTTTTTCCACGTAATTTCCCTCTCCACCAGGCCAAAAATTAAATATCAAATGAGAAAAGTAACATGGTTTAAAAAGTTCACCTGGGCCAAAATCACAGCCAAGCAAACTTGGCGAAGAAGAGTTGACTTCCCACCCATGTTAGGACCTGTAAGAAGAATAAAGGAGGCCTGGTCTGGACCACCTATGGTTATGTCATTAGGTACAAAGGCACTCTTTCCTAAGGTATCACTCCTAAGAACGGGGTGTCCCAGACTTTTAGCATAGATGTAGGGAGCTTCATTTGTACATAAGGTCCCAACAAAACTTGGTCTGCAGGTTGGTCCTTCATAGTAATCACTGGCAATAGCTAAATTGATCAAAACATCCAACTCTGCAATACGTAAATGCAACATTCAGTTTAAGATATGTAAAAAGATAAAACTTCTATTTTATATTTAAAAAGCATAAAAACCCATCTTATTAAATTACTAAGGAAATGCAAGAGTTGAATCAAGGTAAAAAGGGAAAAGGATAACTTAATTTCAGCTTAAGAAATATAGGTTTTAATAACAGGCATCATGCAAAGGTGAATGGGGGAGAGCATGTACTTCAAAATTGGTTCATACGTACCAGCAGTTGCAGACACCAACTGCTTCCACTGAGTGTGATGTTCACAAAAACGCTCTATCATTCTCTGAAATGTACTTTTCAATAAGGTCTCCCTTTCAGATTCAGCATGAGAGAGCTCTTTCAAAAATATTTTAATATCTGGAGTCCAATACCTAACGAAACCCTGTAAATGCCAGATGGAGAAAATGAGGCAAATTCCCTTATGTTGACAGTCATAATTATTGACTATAATTCATCAAGAGCAAACCAACATATTCACGTGGGTTATATTTTTAATCACTAGTGAGATAACATATTAGTATATACTTGCATCCAATTCACACAGTTTTCAAAGCATGGTCTTCTTACTTTTTTGGATGAACGCCTCTCGTAATCCCGAGGAATATTCTGAGACAAATTTTCAGGCACTTCCAATAGGTATGTGTCCTTTCCAATACCAACATAAGAGATCTGTCATAGACAAATAAGAACATTCAAAATTTGATTTTATGTGCTATAATAAGACCAAACTCCAATTGTTTCCATTATAGGTCTTTGTCTTACTGATGTGCTTCCAAGTAATTTCCTTTGTTCCTTGAGATGATCTAACAAACTGGACTCAATCTCATTAACTGCCTTACCAGCTGAATCATATTCTTTGTCAACTCCTTCATGAGGTATTATACGGCCGGAGTTATTGGCTTCCACCCAATCAAAGGCATCCTTGAAATGATTCAGATCCATGCTTACATCAGGAAGACCTTTACCTACAGTTCACAACAGTCAGTGCATCAGGCAATAGCTGTAGAGTCGTTTCATAACATTTATTTATTGAGATAACTGTACCAGGTGTTAAAAGATGACTAAGCTGTCTGGATTTGACATTATTCAAAATAACACCGAGTGACAAGCAAGCTTGTGCCATAAGTTCAAGACCACGCAGGGCTGAAATAAACTCTTGCAGTTGTTTCTTTGATGAATCCTCATACAGAACCACTTTATTAGCATTCCTTCCACTAGCATCCCTGCTTTCATGAAAATCAAAAAGCATAAATACTATAGACGACAATGATAATCCCTATGGTCTGTAGAAAAATATCACGCATAGCTGTTGTAAAAATATATTTTACCTAGAAGAGAGCACCCGTGCCAGCAACCGCTCCATGTCAGGTAACTTTGATAATGCTTTTCGAAATTCTAATGTGTGAGGTAGATTTACTCCCTTCAAAGTAAATCATATATCAAAACGATTGACAAAATATACTGATTTTGTATCTGATGAAAATGATAGGTTCAATCTAGCCAAGTATGTCGGTAGATGTTGAAACTGTACATGACAGGCAATTCTTCCATCCATATTAGTTCGAAAGCAAAACAAACAGAAAAGCAGAAGATTTCCTATAAAAAAATGCTCCATATTGTATTGCTGGACACAACAAACCAAACAAACTGTCTGGGATCTACATACTGGACGCAACAAACCAAACAAACTGTCTGGGATCTACATAGAATGAGGAGGCAAGGTTTCCCAAAAAAACAATTATAGTTAATTATGCCGCAAACATAAATATGACAAGATGAATTTGTTCTACAGATCTATTTTAAAAAAGCACAATTTCCCATGACCACTGCTAGTTATATAAGTTCCAAAAGAGATGCAAAACTTTTAAACCAGAGCATGTGGTAGTGGGACAAAATAAAAGGAAAGAAAAAGCAGACGAGAACAAACAAGTATAGCTGACATGAAAAAAGAAATCCAACAGTCTTGGTGGGAAGGAATCACTGTATCTTAAAGGAACATCGGAATCAAAAACAAAATGCATGGTCAGGGAATGTACCTTTAAACCAGCAACAGCTTCCTGGCGTTCCTTTATTGACTCCACGTGATATAACGGTCTTGCAAGCCATGACTTTAGCAGTCTCTTCCCAAACGCCGTAACACATTGGTTTAATTGAGCATAGAGCGTGCTACACAAGAATCATCATTTCAGTGAAATATAAACATATATTACCTGTTTACAAAGAGTGTAGATAAATCCAAAGAAAAGTATACCCTGAAGACTCTCCATTTCTGCTATTCTCAAATATCTCGAGATTCTCTAGGGCTACAGCATCAAGAACCATGTATGGTTTTGAAGCAAGACCACTGAAAACAGAACATGGAAGCAACTCAAACTGCGCAAATCTAAGCAACTGCTCATCTAGGAAAGCCTGTTTCAAATAATAGAGAGCACCCCCAAGTGCTGAGAGTGCACTTCTACTGTCATGATCTGTTTTCACCAGCTCCACTAAAACATCTGGCAGACAATCTAACCCGCCATCTTGAGCACTAACATCGTTATTGTGGCCATAAATTCTCTTCAGATGATCCAAAGTTTTATCAGCATCCCAGAATTCCACATTTGGAATTAACTCATTCACTAGAGGGTTTCTCGTGTGTTTCAGCAGTGCCCTTTCTGTTTCAGCACTGAGTAGTTTAGCAGGTTTCACAATTTCAACTGGCCTGATCTCAGACAAGATAGAGCACAAGGCACTGCACTCTGAGTCATCGTTGAACTGCCATATAAAAATGATGCCATATGCAATTAAAAGATTAATTGAGTTCATATTTAGTAGAATGAATATTAACAAAGTGTGAGTGTTCTCTAAAACAATTGGAGGAAGGATTGAAGCAACCGAACAAATACTGAAAATTTGAGCAAACATATAACAGATATTAATTTACCAACACAAATTCTAGAAAATAAATCCCGAAAAAATTTACAGATCTCGCCAAAAATTAAAAGCTTGATTACATTAACAGATCTAGCTAAAAAACTTGGGACAAGTTTATATGTAAAGAAATTTTGCATGAGAATTAGAATACATAATCATACCTGCCCAAGAATGACTCTGCTAGTAGCGACATCAACTACACAAACACCGTACGTGCGCTCTGACATTTCATTTGGATTGTTCTCACAGTACTCAGTCAGTGCCATTAAATATGCAGCTTCAGGATTGGTTGACATAAACTCCCCATCTATTAATGTGCCTTTTGAAACCACTGCGCATATTTCCCGTCTCACAACCTAGAAGACATCGAGCGAGGTCAAGATTAGAGACCATTGTTCCTCTACTAACACTGGGGTTAGAAAGAAAAATAACTTGGCAAAATAAAAAAGATGCAAAACTACATTCAAAATATATAGCAAGCACAGTATCCAAAAGAAGGTAGAAATAAAACAATGACTTTTCTGGTTTAGGCGAGGTGTAATCAGACCTTATCTTTAGAGCCGCTCTCCTTGCGCCGAAGCTCCATCTGTTCAGGTGTTTCAGTCTGCTCTACAACAAGAACTCGATAACCCTGCCCATCGAAGGCGATTCAGTAAGTTCCTCCCCAGTTGGAAGGTGGCTTGTAGGACATATTAATTAGTTTGGTAGCAGCAGTTAAATAAGAAAAATAAGCCAACTATGTTACAAACCTTTCTAGCTAGTCTCTCTACATTCACTGTGAAATTCTTCTCTGGAAAACCACAATGAGGTTGCTCTCCCTAAAAGAGTCACATTTTAACAAATAAACATGTACAGTTCAGCATAATCAAAAGCAGCACCTTAGTATTCTAAAGAAAATCCATAACTCAAGTACTCATACTAACCCTCATATACTGCAATTCAAGCTCTTTTGCTCCTACATGTGCATCCATTTCAAAAAGCTCATAAAATTTACCCATCTGCTCCAATAAAAGGGGGAAAGAAATATTTTATTTGATTGTAATAACTTGTAAGGAATGGACTAATGACACCAACAAAACTTAGCCAGTTAAAAACCTTGAAAAACAAAACTTTGTCCATGTGTTTTGACTTGAATTCCCACCATTGTTTCTGCATTCACCAAATGATCGTATTAATTTCATGCAACATTAAAATTGAGGGTTCATCCTACTACTTTTGCAGTAATTACCTGGCCACCTGACAAATTCCTCACAAAATCTGGAGGCAAGTAGAGAGTTCTTGAGTCATAATTTTCATCTCCTGGACGCCTTCGTTTGGCATCCCTGCGATCTCTTTACCAAGACAACATACATAAAGGAACCATAAATAAAATTATAATATAAACCAGCAAATTAAATACTTGAGAGAATGGCAATAACAGCAAATCACTGCATACACACAAAATGGCATGCCATATGAATCCCTTTAATGAATAGGTGGCAACTTAAACAAAATGCTACATTGCTACAGTTAGTACTCACTTTCCTAGAAAGTGAAACTTCTGAGCTTCGCGGAGCGCAAATCTTTCAGAGGAATCACCAGTTGCAACATTGTCTGCGCCATCAGATGTCTTTCTAACTGCATAATGCAAGGTTTGATGTAAATTATGAATTTAAAAAAGAATAAAAACTTGATATCTGCATTTCATTTGGCAAGTAATATCTCCAGCATCCAATAAATGAATGGTGCATCATGAAAATAGCGCCAGTAAGGGAAACAAATTGCGTAAACTTATAAATAGCAAATAATTTTGTATTTAATATTGTTTATCGTTGAAGAATGGCTTCTAGCATCTCATTTATCCAACACAACTATCTCTGATTTGATAAAAATACGCTATTTACAACTAAATTTGAAAATCGTCATATGTGTTTGCATTTATATCAATATTCTATAAAAAGGTGTAAATGACAGAAACAAAATTAATCTCAATTCTCAATACATTAAAACAAGGATTGAGGGTGGATTAACTTGGTCACTCACCCTCCAAATTATTCAAAGGCGCCAATGGTGAGAGCTTAACAGCTACCCTGTTAACTTCATTTCCACTCTTGCTCTTTTTCATCGGCTCCATTTTTGCTCCTCCGCCTAGTTTCCGCTTTTTCGGCTCAACCTTATTACTATTCTTTCCTTTAGCACTCTCTACAACTTCATTTTCTTCCTCCAGTTCCATATCTTCATCATCATTATCATCCACAACATTCTCCAATACAGCATTTTTTCCCCAATCTTCATCTTCCGAATCATCATTATCATCATCATCATCTTCTTCTTCTTGTTTTTCCTCTTTGGGACATTCTTCCACCTCAATCACCATCTTCCTAATAGGAGAAGAACCACGCCGCAAGCGTTTAAGCTTCTTCGAGGAAGAATCCTGAATCCACTCAATCTTCTCCTTAGAAAGATCAATACTTTCCTCTTCATCATCATCGTAACGAATTCGATGTTTGGAAGTAACGGTATCGAAAGATTTGACAGTACCTTCGTACCAGGCTTCGTCTAAAGGCCAATAAACCCTGATTCGTTTACCAATGAATGGAGAATCCGAAGGGGGAGGTGATATTGTAGGAGGAGCGTCGATGACGAGACGGGGTTTGTGTGGTTTATTGGGATTGAGAGGTGAAGGTGTAGTTAGGGTAGGACTAGGGTTAGGATTAGATTTAGAAATGGGGTTATTAGGGTTTGATTTTAGGGTTTTGGAGAGAGAAGGTGAAAGGGGAGAAGTGGATTTGGTGAAGAAAGAAGTGATTTGACGCTGTGGATTGACGAGGGGTGATCTACCATTGCTATTACGACGCGACATTGTTGTGTGTGTTGCTGCAAGAGTAGAGAGAGTGAGAGTGAGAGTGAGAGTGATATTAAAATGCGGAAGGAATTCGCGGGAAATTAATCTCCATGGCGGGAATTCACTACCCTCCTTGCTTTGCTTTTTCAGCTTCCAGCGGCGTTAGGAATAACATACATTTTTCAACACTCCTCCTTAGCCCTTATTTTATTTCCAAAGTGTCCACGAGTCAGGGTCGTCTTTATAAAATTTGAGACTCGGTTCTCATAGTAAAAACAGGTCCTTAATAAAACGCACAATTTTTTTATAAGATTAATCTTCTATTTAAATTGAAAATAACACTCGTATAATGATTATTAGTTACCGAAATCAAAATTAGCAATTATTTTTACTAAATACATGTTTTTTAACTTAGAAATAGAAACATGGAATGTGATTTTTTACTTAGAAATTGAAACATGAAACATGTTTATTTTTCTTTTTTGAGCGGAGGTGGGGGATATTGAGCAATGATTTTTTTCTTGAGGGTCATTATTTTGGGAGGCCTAGCTAGGTTGAGCTTTTTGCACTACCCAAAAAACGACCCTGAAGAGAGAGAGTGTTGCTAGTACTACTCAATCTTTTTTGGTTAAATTTAAATGAAAAAATTAAACAAAACTGATATATCCTTAAAAAAAAATGGATATAATATTCCCCATGATGAAGGTTAAGATTCAAGTATACATCATAAAGAACTACAATGACTCAAATTTGCAAGAAAGTCGGTATAGTTGATGGCTTTCTTAAGGATAACGATGCGGGGAAATAAAGACATTCTAGTTTTGAAAACTAATAACATAAAGAATTTTGTAAGAGAGGTAGATGGATGGTATTCTCACAACATACGTTGTTCGGAGTTTGTTAATTAATGTACTTCATATTTATGGTACGAACCATCTTACCATAAGTTTTTGGGAACTATTAAGAGCTAGTTACATCTTTAGACTATCACCGTCTCGTTAATTAGTCGTTAAACTGATAAAATTAATTAAAATATCTTTAAATTAATCTCTCATCTAACTATTTAGTCCTTTAGTTTGGAACAACAAAATTTATTAAGCAAGCAAGTGAAAGAATCACATAAGCTTGAATCACAAAGAGAAAAATACAAAGGTGTCGTATATATGCGGAACACATAGCAAAGTTGAAACACCAAAATCCGTATATATGAGGAACCTCTGCCCAAAAACTAAAGCCTAAAGCGGCACAAGCACACCCTATCAGCAAGCAAAGAAAGCACAGAAAAACCAGACCCCCCCAAACCTGCAGAGAACAGCAATAACAGCTCCCCACTGACAGGCATCAAGCTATCCGAAACACACCAGAAACGGGGAGAAACTTGCACAGCCGCAAACCGCAAACCGCAAAAACCTGCTGCAAATACAGGCGCAAAACAGCCAAACTGCAGTAGCTGAAAGCACCAACAGCATATTTAGTCCTTTAGTTAATAAATAGGTTATTTTTCATGATAGTTTAACGACTAAATTAATGTGTTTTTCTATATTTTAAGGTTTTTTTTAGTTGATTTTAATAGTTTGTGGACTAAAATTAATTGTTCGTTCATTAGAAAATATGAGTTTTTTCAAGAAACAAAACCAGCCTACCAAAATTGACATCAAATATAACTGAACCCAAGTCCTTGGGAGAAATACACTTCAAGTTTTCAAGCCACTATCGGATCAACCAACGCGGGTTTAGAAGTTAGTTAGTAATTGAAAAATACTTAGAAGTTAGTTAGTATAAAGTTCATTAAAGAAGATTATGTACAAAGTACATATCGTCTATCAATGTGAAATGTTTTAAGCAATTTTCTTCCCTATCAAGCTCTCAGACTTACTTTACTTATGAGATTCATCAAAATCTCTATGATCGTGTGGCTTCTAATACATAGATCTAGATAATTATAGATAAAACAATTATTAGTAATGATTAATTAATTCAGCTTAGGTGCAGTAGAAAATATCTGTCTTAAGGACCAAGGTTTTGTCGTCTCAAGAACTAGAAATTAATGAGTTGTTTTGTTTGTTTTTAATCACATCTTAATGTTAAACATGTACTTTTGGTCTATGCAATCAGCCTGCTTCAGTTGATTTGCTAAATTTGAGTTAATTATGACTTGGTTTTTTTACGATTGAAAGTGTTGAGCTTGTTCACAACATAGCATATATCTATCATATTCTTGACCTCTTCCACTAACGTGCAATAAGATGAATGTATAACAATTTGATGAGTTTCTTAGAAAAGAATCTTAGAGTTAACTAACAATCGCGATGTAAGACCTCTAAAATTGTTATATTGTTGTGGCAAATGCGATTGTAGACCACAATTCTAAACCACTGTATCTTCACTAGACGTTACTATATAGATAGATAGATTAACCATTATATTAGATTAGATTAGATGTCAATGTATAAGTCCAAGACAGTGAAGCCAAAAAATGGACCTTGCTAGCTCTTTAGATTCATTGTACAGTACAGGTTTCACTTACAGGCTATAGCACCACATACCAAGCTGTTAAGAAGAAAAAATGATTTTTCCGACTTTAGTCTATCACCTACAGGTAATCAACAGATACAACCACAATTCCACTGCACAACTACATGCTAAATAGTAATTAAATTCATTTAATTGGAAATAAGGCCATTAACACCGATCAAGCCTCGCATTGGATTAGTAGGATGCTGGAATGTATTGATCCATCACAACTATAAAAACCTGGCAGAAGAACCACATTAATTTCTACCAAGCAATACACAGTACTCAGGAGCCACTTGACTCATTAAACAAAAATGGAATAACATGGATTTATAAGGCTAGTTCACACACAACACAGGGAAAGTGCGGTTGCTACAATGATACAAGTTCTGAAGCCTAAACAACTTCAGCATATATATACAGGGCAATGTTTGTAGCTTTGGAACTATATTGTTTGAAAATATAAAGGGTCATGAGTACAAATGTACAATGGATTTTACCAGTGAGTCCCAACCAAGTTCTTGCGTATGTTTTTTGTCCCACATCGAGAACTCAAGAAAGAATATGAGTAGGTGTTAGATATAAAAGCAACAGCTAGCAACATTCCAATTCATACCTTTATCAGCCTTTCATATTTTATGCATTGTCCATACCAACTGAGTTAAGTTTACGAGAACATTTTACATGTTTTATATAATGTAGCATATGACCTAATGATAAAATCATCCAAATGAATAAATTATTTACATGCCATTAATAAGGTTACAAAAAAATATATCTCAAGTTGGTTTTGAAGATTTTGGCGGATTTTTAAACCTTATGAGTGTTGACCATTATATCACATTATTGTTTTTTTTACATTCTTAGTTATAAAATAAATACGAAGAATGAACAAAATCACTACCTACTTTGGATGTGTTTCATCTCCTTTTTGTGAAGCATTCTTCTTCCTCCCCAACACATTCTTTCATTTTCATCCCAGACTTCGTTCTACACCTTAGAAAGTGCTTAATTTATAACTGTTCTATACCAAGCATCCTCCAAAAGTTGCTTGCAAGAATCATTGATTATGTATTTGTTTTTAGAGATTTGATGGATTGCAAAATTATTGTCCCAAAAAGTTTTTTTTTTTCTTTTCAAATTAGAATGTTGATCAAAATGCAAATTTTTTAAAATACGTATTCAGAGGTGATTTTATGACCTCCAAATATATACTCCTAGAAATATATGATCAACATTTAAATTTTAAAACAAACTATCATGCAGATGTTAATGATGGTCACAAGATAACAAGGACCTTAATTTTGGCATCTACCACTATTCTCATACACACATTGTTTTTTTATTAAAAACCAAAATATTTTCAAATTTACTTTACCCTATAACCAGAAGTAACTTGATCAAAAAACTGAAACGTAATCCTCAAGTCGAAAAACGAAAGATAAACCTAGCACCCCACTTTCCCTAAACACACAGAGTTTCAAAGACACTGAAATTTCCTTAGAGTCATCATTACCCTTTACAAAAGTCACCAAACCAAGTTTAGGTATGTTTTGCATTTTCATGTTTTTTCCTGTATTTTAGCATTTCCAGGGTCATACTTCCAAAGTTTAGTATCCTTAAGTTTGCATCTAAAGTTGATATTTCTGAAGTCTAAAGACATTTCTAAAACCATTTTTGTTGATGTTTGAAATCATAAATTTAGAGTTTAAATCTAGGAGCAACTACAAGTATGAGATATTTTTAACTATATTTTATGGTTTTTTAATGTGCATATACAGCATGTCCATGTGCTATAGGTGTTTGAGCAATAGGACGCCAATGACCCAATGGAATTTGAATATGGACAAGTGATGTACAATAACCTCTTGATGATGGTGCCTGCAATGCTTGTGCAACCAAAGGACATGTCTCCATATGCACCTATGGTTTCAACCGTTGAAGAGCATGTGGACACACCTACACCTAAGTCCTTCTCTCGTTTTTTGAATATGATAACAACCCTCCTATTGCTCGAACAAAATAAAAGTTAATTTTATTTTCATTACTTTTTTGGTTGGAGGACCATATATACGTTGAATGTTGAGAACTTCAAAACTAATTTGGGCTCCCAGCTCAAATGCAGCTACAGCACGGCGGACAATAGCTTATTGTCAACAAGGAGACTTGCAATTTATCAGTCAGCGACAACTTCTACGAGCACACCTTCATGATCTAAAAAGAGGTATGAGAGTTGATTATTGATCTCCTACTCATGCCTAATGGATACGACAATACCTGATATGCACGTGTTTCATCTGGCTTCTTACTGCCTGTACGTCCAAAATTTGTGAAAGCATGGCAATATGTATTGTGTGAAAGTTTTTTTTCCTCTACCAACATGGAGTACACTTAACATGCAGTGCATATCATCATTGATGATATTGCCAGTATGGGTCTTGGTACCACTATTTTCAATTAAATGGTGATGGTACAATGGTTCAAGATAATGCGCTCACAACTTGTGGCCTTTCTATTCTGTCAAAAGAACTTGTTCCTGTTTTAGTTTGTAATTTACCGTTAAGAATCAGTCAAGCAACTCAATGGGCTTCAAATTTTAGTTCTGTCTGGTAGCTTAAAGAAATAAAACATGCAATGAATCCACATAAATAATTAAATAAGCATTTCTAATTTCTAGTTGATACAAAGAATCCACATGACCTTGGTAAAAGTACCATCAAAACAAGAAAAAGAAATTACTGATATGATTCCCCTACAGTCTGACCAGAATCCAACACTCTTGGGACCAATCCCAGTTTCTGGAAACCAGATTGATATAAAGCTTTTCTAATTTTGTTGAGAGTTCATCAAGCATCAATAAATTTTATATCGAAGGTTTGAGGATGTATCTGCCATACATTCAAAGCTGCATACTCCTCTAAACACTCTTTCAACTGGGCTTCACTGTACCCCTGTTCCAAAAGCAAAAGAGCAGTGTTATTTGAACATCACAAATCCAACACCATATAGAAATACATTCAAAGAAAGTGTCAATGTGACAGAAAAAGAAATCAATAAAAAACACATAATGTAGTCAAAACAACTTCTCCAAAAGCATTAATGTGGTGAGAATTTATTTGAGCAAAAATGAAACAAGAATCTTGTTAAAATAATTTGATCAGTTAGGTTGTAAAACTTCAAAAAAGTAAGATTTTAATTTGATCAGTTAGGTTGTAAAAACATTGACATAAATTTCTCAGACAATTGAAGACTAAAAAAAATACCAAATACTGATACATTACTCAAGTTGATAGGTAGGTATTGCATTGACACTAATTAATTCCAGATAAGAAACCATCAGTGTAAAATTAAGAGTTGTGATCACTCAACAAAAGAGTGCCTAAAAAAATTCACAAACAGCTTTAAATTTAATCTAGTCTAGTCATAATTGGTCAATACTAATGAGCTTATGGCTTTAAATTCTTGATTGTTTTTACTGTTGAATCTCCGGTATTTAGCAGTCAAACATGAGATCAGTCCTTAAATTTTGACGTGGAAATCTTTTGCTACAGTACCAGGGGACACGATTTAACTTCAGCAGTAGAACGAAATATGAACTCACCTTCCGAGATATCCAATTCAATGCATCACGATAGTTGACATCCATTCGGCTACTTCTAGCAGCTTCATCACGAAGTATGGAATAAATATCAGATATAGCATCCAGACCAGATCTTTGACGGTCATCAGAGTACAGAGAGAATTTCGACATCTGCATTAACCTCAATGCCTCATCCACATCACTCTGAGCAACAGTTTCAGAAAAACGGAGTCTTGCTAGGGCCTGTTTAGAAATTACAAATGGAAATCTGTTTACTTAGACAACTTAATATAGAATTCTAAGATGCTTACAGCTTTGTATTGTGGACTTAAAACAGAGCCACATAACTATTAACAACAGTTATTTAAAGTCAAACCATATTAACCAGGGCCTACTTGGTTTTAATTTAAACAGTGCACTTTGAATGATGTAATAATAGACTGAAGAAGTAAGCAGATAAATCATTAGCCCCAAAAAGAAAAGTCAACATAACCTGATATACATAATAACTACCCTCCTTCCCCTCATTGTAACAGGTAAATAAAGGAGAAGAAAAATAAACACTTACAGCAGATATGCGGAGAATACTGAGCAATGTTCTGATAGTTGTATAGGAATGTGGAGTGGTGGACTTTGCTTCTTCTTGACGAATGCTGGAGTAAGCACTAGCAATATACTCTTCCAGTTCCCTTGGGACAGTTGGAGACAATCTTCTAGCAGTTGATATGTATGCACTACAGGAAAGCAACACGGTTTAGTTTCTAGCAACTTCTTTCTAGCAAGTGACAGAACATTTGACACAGACCCTATGTGAAACTATATGAGCAGTCAGAATAAGCATGCAATCTAATCAGCAACACATTTACAGTAAACTCCGATCATGTCGTGGAAAATGAAAAGCAGTTAATATAATACATATTATTTTCTTACCGGAGAAGCGATGGTTCAAGAGGAGTGAATCCTAGTGCGGGAGACTCTTTATTTTGGTGGACATAGACAACATGCCTTGCCATTTCAAGATCATTATCCATATCAGCTCGATCAAGGATTAACCACAGAAGGTCAAACCTTGATAGCAGGGCAGGTGGAAGATTAATATTTTCAGCAGGAGTTCTTCTAAGATCATATCTTCCCCTTCACAGTTAAAATGATTGAAATTAGATTTGGAAGCACAGAATGCATGGCAATGAGATCTTGTATCCCATCAATAAGGTGAAAATAATTAATACCATGCTGGATTAGCTGCAGCAAGGACAGCAGTCCTAGCATTCAGCGATGTAGTGATCCCAGCCTTGGCAATGCTAACAGTCTGTTGTTCCATA
The DNA here is from genome assembly GCF_003473485.1 of Medicago truncatula. Classification (NCBI taxonomy): domain Eukaryota; kingdom Viridiplantae; phylum Streptophyta; class Magnoliopsida; order Fabales; family Fabaceae; genus Medicago; species Medicago truncatula. Next base: position 51,782,703 of record NC_053048.1, read on the forward strand.
ACTTCGTGTATAGATGTACGATCTGATTCATCCATCTTGTCAAACTCATCAATGGCGCATATACCCATATCTGATAGCACCTGAAATTCAGAATGTTCTGTCAAAATCTCTATTATAACAAGAAACTACTAGTTAAAAGGACATAGATTGAATTGATTTAGAAGCTAAAGTAGCAATCTGATGCATGACTTGTTTCCCAATTTCATTTTGCACATGCCGACAGAATATCATATGTTTTGCCTAGTTTTTCTTGATTTTTCAACTTAAAGTATAACATAAGCGCAAAATGGATGGAATGAATTGCTACGCTGAAAAAAATAAATGCATTACCAATGCTCCACCCTCTAAAACCATCTCATTTGTCACCGGATCTTTCTGAACAGCAGCAGTTAGACCAACTCCACTACTTCCTTTGCCAGTGGTGTACACACCCCTGGGTGCTACATTAATTATGTGTTTTAGAAGCTGACTCTTGGCAACACCAGGATCACCCATCAAACATATATGTAGATCTCCTCTAATCTGCAATTAAAAGAAAATATAATATTTGATTCTTTAATTGAGTATAATACACAAGCAACATAAATCAAACCAAACGCAGTACAGACTTAACAGAAAGTTTGAGGGAGAAGATAAAACAAAATTTCATACAAATTATCGTTATAATTATATAATTGATATCATGTCTCTATCCCTCTCTATCCCTAATAATTCAAAATCACTATTTTTATGTAAAGTTTAAGCTCCATGAAGTATGTGTGCCTTAATTAATATGTAATTTCTTACCTTCATCCCATCTTTCAATGTCCGATGGGGAGCACCAACAAGAAGCAGCAGTAGTGCTTTTTTGATATCTTCATGTCCAAAAATTTCAGGAGCTAATGAACGTGCTAACTTATCATAGATATCACCATCTTCTGCTAAACGTTTGATCTGCTCTTCCTCATCTCCTATAAGTTCATATCTATGACAGAACTAATAGATTAGAAAGTTGCTATGTTCCCCCAAACTAATTTAATAAGATCAATTAGTGTCTAGTAGGTATGAATTTCATCGTGTGCAAACATTTCATGATGACAATATCCCAGTGGACACAAACAAATCCAAGGAGAAAATCAAATAAAAAGTCCAAGAGACACTACTGTACTTGAAGTGGGGTGAAAAAATAAAGGGGACAGTCATTTTCAAATAAAATATCTGCAAAAGTTACTTACTCTTCATATTTCTTCTTAAAATGAGTCACAGACATGGCCTCTAAGTATGTGTCAGCAACTAGGCCAGCACGCATTGCTCTAAAACCGACATAAGGTATAGGAAGAAAAATCCCAGAGAGTTCGACGACGTCACCTGGAGATACCTGATAAATTCACAATAAGCAAGTTAATAAACAGTAGCAGGAAATTAGCCAGTTAAACTTCAATAGGTACACAAAATCATTGTAATTAACAATCATCCCTTGTATTTCATGAGATAACTTTATTCATATGTTTGTGAAGACATGTCAATAATAAAGGAGCACAGCTATAAATTACATAATTTCAAGTACTTAATAACAATTGATATAGTTATTGTTAGTTTAATGCAATTGGCAGGGAATAGTCAACCTTTCTCGTGAGTTCTCCCCTAAGATGAACAGTCATTGTTCGTGGAATGTGACCCTTTGGAACATGTTCAGCTAACTCTTGAATTTTTGCCTGCAATTTAACCATATAAATATTCATTACTCCATAGTTAATAAGCAGTTGTGCAGAAAATAGAGTAATAAAGCATGCATCGGAAATTGACCAATGAAGCAGAGTCCAGGGTAGAGTACAAACCTCTTGAAATCTCAAAAACTTCGACGCTCTCAGTTGAAGGATGACATTACCCTTACTCTTGTTCATAACACAGCGCTTTGATGGACACTCAAACAAAGGCATGAATACTCTAGCTGTTACTTCCTGTATAGGGAGGGAAGAAAACAACATAGTTAAAAATCTTAGGGGACGTGAACTCCAAAACAATTCAGCCTACAAAAGAGGAAAAAAATAGTCCAAAACAAATCTAACAAGGTTTGATAAATAGTTATAAATAAATTATAGTAATGGTTAACATTGTTGATTGACATCCTGGCAACCAAATAAAAATAGCAGAAAAGAACCCTCCATTTCTATTTTAAACCTTATTGTGCATCTGGATAAAGTAATGCAGTACTTATATGAATTACCTGATAGATTTCAAAGCCACAATCCTCACAGGTGTACACAGCCACCTGCATCAATGGTTTGACATCTGAGCAACGTGTAACGATACCAGCTATCCTCACTAGCTGACCAATGTTTGAAGCCTTCACCTCCCTAATTGTAAATGGCCGTCCTTTCGAAGATGCTTTGATATAAACTTCACTGCAAAATATCCCACGATGTAACATTAGGACCGTCGTATACAACCTAAATAAAAATAAAATAAAAACACCTAGGGTTTGTTTGGATTGGTTTACCACAGCTTATCTACTACCATAAGTTTTGTGAGATTATTTGGGAGAACTTGTTAAAACAGCATATGACATAGTTCTTCATACGCTGATTTTGGCCCACTTACATAAGTTCTCCAGGGTTGCTTATGAAAACAACTTATAGCTTGTCCGAAAACAGTTTATTTTTAATTTATCTTTTGCAATAGAAATAGTTTATGCATAAGTGCTTATCATGATAAACACTTATGCTATAAGCTGCAAGCAAATAAACTGTTTATCTAAGCAGGGTCCTAAAAACATACAACACTACGAATTGCTGTTATGAAAGAAATTAAAGCAAAATCATAAACCCTAAATCCTAAAATCATACAACACTACAAGTTGCTATTATGAAAGAAATCAGGGCAAAATCATAGATTATTACAAAACCCTAGCAATTGAGAGCTAAGCAGAAAATGGAATCTTACAAGAAGCGTCTGATTTCAGGAGGCATCTTCTGGTGCGGATCAGAACCATCAGCACCTTCAGTTCCTTCATCAGATCTCTGAGTCATCAAAATGTCATGGTCATCATCAACAAATGTCTCGGTCGGCTCCGGCATTAGTTCGTCGATTGCATCAGCGAAAATCCCAATATACCTTCGAGTATTCTCAGTAACACGGCTCAGAAATTCCTCATCTAGATCTTTGTACTAAAAAAAAACAAACAAAGTGATTAAAAATAAAATCATCAACTGTGACTAAAACTAAGAAACGTGTAATTACAATATAGCAAAAAATCAATAAATCTTACGTTAATCAAGTCTTCGAGGTCAATTTCGACAGATCTGGTTTTGTGATTTGCAACATCTTGCTGAAACGAAAATGAAGAAAAAAAGTTATAAAAAAAAAAATTAGGGTTAAGGTTTGAATCGGAATAAAAAAGTAACTAACCAGGATGAGGAGGTATTTGGCTTGGCCATTAACGTCGGCGAAATCTTTAAGAAATTCTCTGGCTATAGCTGAAAGAGAATAAGAGGGTTTAGTTTAATTTTAACAAAAAACGAAAAAATAATTGAAAGGATGAAGGCTGGTGTTTACCTCTGTCGTTGTTGAAATCGAAGCCTTTGGTGTTCATGGTTGAAATTGGTGAGAGAGAATGGGAACGGTGGTAGTGATGAGTAGTGTGTAAATGTGAGAATTGGGCGCCAAACCTATAAGAGAAGAGGGTGCTTTTTGGCGGGAAAAGGATAAAATAAGCTATGATCTAGTATGTTGTATGGAGTGCGGTTGTATTGTATTCCGCTAGGAAAAACCATTTGATTATAGTGACATTGCTAATAAGTAAAATATACCAAAAAAAATTACAATGAAAATTTAGGATAGTGTGTAAAATTTAGTTCAACTGACAATGTTGATACGGTTAAATTACACATCTTTTCACGACTTCACCCAAATATAAACATGTGACATTACAGTTGTTTGTGTTTGTGATATATTGGTATTTCGTATGTGAGATTTATGGTGTGTTTATGTTTATGATTTGTTTGTTTAAGATAGATAGAATGTAAGAATTTCAGTTTAAAAAAAAAAAGAATGTAAGAATTTATATCAGCCGTTTATTTTTCAAAACATAATCGATAATTGATAAAAAAATATATAAAGTTGTCTTAAAAATATATAAAATAGCATGACAATAAACCGTCAATCCCTAAATTATATAAATAATTTTTTTTTGAAGGACTAAATTATATAGATATAGTAAGTCGTCTTAAAAATATATAGAAGTCATCAATTTATTCCATATTATACTACACACTAAATTGAAGAGTTTTAATATATTTGACCCCAAAAAACAATTTAGATATTTTCGGTCCATGACATAAAAAGACAGAGGAATAGAGGGTGATGTGATAAGAAAATACTGTTTAAGTTGAAACAAAAATTATATCAGACAGACGATGTTGAATGGTACGAAGTGTTCGGCAGTACATGAGAATCAAGTAAGCGTAGTTTAGATGAGGATGCTGCGTTATACGAGTGGCAAGACTAGACGAGATATGGTTAGAACACTGATAAAGAGAGTTTGGATAGCACATATAATGTAAAATACTATATAAAATATGCTCAGATGATATGAGCATGTAGAGAGAAGACATATAGACGTTGTAGTACGAAAAATGGATCAAATAGAGGAGAGTCGGGTCAAAAGAGGTAAAGAAAGATAAAAAAAATCTATAAGAGAAATTATTGAGAGATTTAGAGGTTAATGAGTTGGATCTGAATATGGTTTAGCATAGAATAATATGGCCTAATTTAATTTATGTAGCCGACCCCGCTTAATGGAATAAGACTTGATTGGTTGGTTGGTGGTTGTGGTTGTTGTTGCTGTATTTAACCCAAAAAAAAAAAACAGAGAATATAACATGAATATCAATATATACATGATTAATTAAGTAAATAGTCCTTACAAATATTTAGAATTTTCATTTTAATCCGTATAAAATTTTCACCATTCTTTTTAGTCCTTGTAAAATTTTCTATCAATAATTCTTGAAAGCATAGGTGATGCAAAGAAATTTTCTCAACAATTGTTGAAAGCAAAAAATACCATTGCAAAATTATTAGTGTCATTTGTGTGATGCCGAATACGAAAGAATTAAACATATAACGGTGTTTATGGTAGTTAAAAAATCAAATAAAAGGGATTGTGTTAAATTTCTCAAAAATTGGTGGGGGACATAAGTGAGGGTTATCGGTGAAATAAAATATAATATATTCCACTTTATCCAAACAGCGAAACATAAATTTATTCTATTCCATTAATTTAAACATATCTGAAAGATATTAAAGGAAAATGTTATAAGAACTAAAAAAATACGATTTTTTTTTTCAGGGTTCGAAAACAAAAATCTATGTATTTATAGTTACTATTTTCTTAATTAACCCTGTACAGTATAAAGAGGGACATGTTGAAACACACAGTGGGGGCACTTGCCTTCGCAATGCTGCATGTAGTTGAATTGTTTTTTTAACAAACAAAGATACACTTAGCTCGGTCCCTGATGCACACTTCTCACGGGCTAGGTCTGAGGGATTCTTGAAGTAGCTTACAATTTTATGAAATGCAACGAAATCTCACCTTGATAAAGTGATTTGGTTCATTTTCATGCTATCATTCAAGAAATATTTGTTTGAACAATTAGTTTTGATCATGCATTTATTAATAAATATGGTTAATTAGGTAAAATTGCAATTTTTAATACTACCTCCGTCCTTAATTATATGGCTCTTTTAAAAAAATAACGAGAATTAAAATAGTGGATATTTGTATTAAATATGTTTGTAATTACTATTGTTTTTACAATTTTATCTTTTAAGAGAGAGGGTTGATTTATGTTTTCAACATGTTATTTATTGCTGATTGAAAAAAAATCTATAATAAATAGGGGCATGCATGTAAAGAAATAATTAATGTAGTTGGAAATAGCAAATAAGTTTTATATCTATGTAAAAATCTAAAACGATCGTTATTTTTTTTCTCGTGATCTCTTTATTTAACATTGGATTGCAAATTTTTTATATATATATATTTTTTCTTTATATTTGTGGGTGGTTGATTTAATTGTGTTTATTTCGAGGAATTGACATGCATATATAAGTCAGGAAAACCTTGAAGAAGGCGTTTCCCATATCTTTTGTCTATTTACTTAATTAACCATGTATATATTGATAATCATGTTATATTTTATTTACTAAATTAAAAAAAAAGTTGAATATATTTTTTTGTCTCTATAAATATATCAATTTTTTGTTTTAGTCTTTTTATTTTCTTTTTTCCGACTTTTAGTCTTAAAAAAAATTCATCTTCATTTAATGATTTCATATCTACAAGCATAAGATACTATAACTAGCGGTTCACTTATATTTTTTTATCTTCATTTAATGATTTCATATCTACAAGCATGTTTAGCAAGCACCAAAATATTTTACTTTATTTTTTTGTTTAAGCATGCTTGGGATGAATCAAAGATGGATAAAATGGAGATACGAGATCATGAAGAAGGTAAAGATAAGTGAACCACTAGTTGTAACAAATTATTATTATTATTTTTATAAAAAAAAATGCAGTAAAACACTGATTTAGAAAGGTAAGAATCAAGGGTGAGATTACTTTACAACCTCGTCGAGTAAGAAGTCCATTGTAGCTTCATTTTCGACTACTTGTTTTAATAAAGAAGTCCTTATTAAGAAACAAATTTGTTGAATTCCGCTCTAATTAAATAATTGTGGCCTAACTAATTCTTGTAAATGATCTCCTTAATTTGCAAGATTAAAAAATTGTATTAAAAGAGAGTTTTGGGGAATTTGGGTAAATTTTTCAAATCGAGTATATATTGTTGTAACATTTGAAAAAAAATTATAATCAAAATCAAGTTGATTAATCCTCGAACACAATTCAAAGCAACTCAAAAGCCCCCACCCTTTAAAAAAAAAAAGAGCAACTAATTTGTAAAGAAAATGCATGGTTGACATGCAACTTGACAAAAACTTTAGTAGTCCGAAAATATTTAGTTCTAAAAAATCAAATTTACTTTTTAAATGCGATTTTTCATTAAAATTGCACTACAATGAAAAAAGGGTAATAACGAAGAACACTGATATTTTCTGCATTAAGCAGGACAAAATGGTTTAATTACTTTTAGTAATCAAACTAAACTTGTCTCAAAAAAGTAATCAAACTAAACTAAAAAAAAATGAGTAAATAGTCAATTTCCCCCCTGAAATTGTAAGTTTCATCAATTACCCCTCTGAAATTAACAAAACTTCAATTACCCCTGAAATTTTACACGTTAGTCAATTTACCCTCTCCGTCAAATTTTTCTGTTAGTGAACATGACGTTTTGCAAATATTCCCCCTGAAGTTTTGCACTTATGTGCAAAATGCCCCCCAAACTTAAAAATTTATATTATTTTTTTCTTAAAAACAAACAATTAATAGTTAAATATTAAAACTAACTATTAATTTTGGAGTTTGGAAAAACTACATACATATATACATCAAAATAGGGAAAAATGTGTATTTTTAAAGTGACAATAATGGTTATTTCTAATAGACAAATTATTATTTTTAGAGGTTTATAAACAAATTAATAATCAGATTTAAATTTATATTTTCTCCTTCACCATCTTAGTCTTTTAACTCCTCCAACTCCTTTAACAATTTGCTCAAACCATTTAAACTACACAACCCCCAATATTAATCCACAAATCATCCCATTATTGTCACTTTAAAAAATAAATATTTTTCCCCATTTTGGAGCCTATTTTGATGCATATATGCATGTAGTTTTCCCAAATTCCAAAATTAATAGTTAGTTATAATATTTAACTATTAATTGTTTGTTTTTAAAAAAAATATATATAAATTTTTAAGTTTGAGGGGAATTTTGCACATAAGTGCAAAACTTCAGGAGGGTATTTGCAAAACGTCATGTTCACTAACAGAAAAATTTGACGGAGGGGGTAAATTGACTAACGTTGTGAAATTTCAGAGAGATAATTGAAGTTTTGTTAATTTCAAAGGGGTAATTGATGAAACTTATAATTTCAAGAGGAAATCGATTATTCACTAAAAAAAATAGTAAGGTGCTTGATATACTACTTACGAAGAACACTAAGTAGATCTTGTGCATAAATTTGTGTCTTTACACACTCCTCGATAACTAGAAAGCTCCTAAAGCGGTCAAAAATTTATTTTTAAGTATAATGAAACAGTAACGTGATATGATTGAAATGCACATAAAATTTATTTCTCTCAAATACTAACTTATTTACTGAATCTTGAGCAAGTTCAACTAATTGTGTCTCTGAATCAGGAAATGTAACTTGAAATGCATGAATTGCCTCCACAAACTCGTGAAAGGCAACCTATGTTGAGATATAAAAGTAGAAACGTGTGTTCGATTTGTTATACTCTCCCATTTAAAACTATTAAACAAGATATATAATATCTACACAACTAAAATTAGAATGTAAAATAGCATATAGATAACCAAAAAAAGAGAGGGAATTGAACTATAATGATTAGGCCTTATATTACTAAATGGAGACACATATCAGTGATCATGGATCTTATGCCAACTAACAACTTAATAATTTCTAACCATTGATGTCTCTTTCCATCGCATGAACGACGAGTCTTGTATAAATTAAGTCTTATATTGTATTTTAAAACATGTTTCTAAGTAGTCTAACACATTATGTATGACAAAAATATATTCTCCCATGTAGTTATCTCAAATTTATATTAACTGGTATCACTAACTACTTCAACAAGGCATGTACATAGTGTTGAATATGTTAGTAAAAGACACATGTTTTTGGTTATCAAGATGAGTAGCTCCATATAAAATATTCATTCAACGTGTTTTCTAATATAAAATGATATACAATCTACAAGCAAGTTACATATCATTAAACCATGCAATCCAATAGTTAAACAAAAACTCAAAAGGAAAAATATAGACGGATGGAGAAATGAATGATCCATACAAGTCTCACATTTCATGTATTTCTTGCTGATACAACTAATAGTCTATTAATGCCAAACATGTTTTCAACAACCGGTAAAAAGTTTCATTTAAGAAGAGAAGATTATGAACCTAAAATTTCAACCGCTTACGATGAATCGCAATACGAGCATAGGGAGGAAATGTCAAACAAAGGAAAAAAAATCCCAAAAACAAAGTAAACATCAATTGTCAGTTCAACATAGTTAGAGACTTTAAGATAAATATAAATAGTTAAGCTAAAATAGCTTATTTCTTCATAAATTTGATACCCAAACAAAACAAGATATTACTTTTTAACAAGATTCTCGTATCAGTTTACACTTGCAAAAAATTTACTATAATATTGATAGATATTGCTTCATCAGATGCTTTGCTCAATATTGGAACAGTGAGTCTCCATATGCCAAATAGAGAGTGAAAAACAATTAAATGCCTAAATTTATTACATTAACATGCTTCAAAAAAAAAATATTTTATTACATTAACATTAAAAAAAAAAAAAACTATCAAAATATGTGTAGTAACTCCAAAAGCAGTTAAATGGATTTATTCAGTAACAGTATCAATAAAAACATAACATCAAAAAAGGGCATTTCATTTAGCACACAACAAACAATTAATAAAAGTTCACTCATCAATGAGATACAGTACCGATCGAATTAACAATTTAAACAACTCACTTGGTAAAAATTTTAATTGCTTTCTTTTCAGTTTTACGATTCATTTCATGATAATAAGATGTAGTTGTTTCATGAATAATTTGTACTCTTAATAAAACTCGTTGAAAATATGGGGAAAATGTTATGTGCATCTATCATCGTAAAAAAGTCGACATGTTAAATATTAAAACCGCACAAATAAAAAAAAAGATTTTTAATTTTGAACATACTAGTGGTTTCGTCTTTTTTGAAAAGAATACCATTTTAATAATGGTGTACAGAGAATAAAAAGATTTGAAGTTTCAAAATATTTTTCGACGTGTGGAATGAACTAATCGAACTCTCTGTTTACAGAGAAAATTCATACTAATACGTTAGAAACTTTGGGAACAAGTATTCACATATTAGATTTAGTACAGATATATCTCAAATTGAGTACTAAAATATATCATATCGAGTACAAAATATATTATATTACATGCCAAAATATATTTCAGATCAAGTAACGAACTATCCTAGATTGCATGCTAAAATATTTTAGATTGTGCACCAAAATATTATATTACATACCAAAATATATTTCAGATCAAGTAACGAAATATATTAGATTGCATGGTAAAATAATTTAGACTGTGCACTAAAATATTTCAAACTGCGTTCCAAAATATTTTAGCAAAATTTAGAGACCAAGAAAACACTTTTTAATATTGATTAAATTAATTATTTAATTTAACATTTCTAAATGATAAAATATATGAATATATATTTTTTCCTCTCAAAAATAAAAATAGAAATGAATATATATTTTTTCGCCGGTACTTACTTCTTTCACATGATTATATACCCCTTAGAGGTACACTCCTATTGTATAAACAATACTAATGCGTGTGATCAATCTAATGTAGGATTTCCACTTTTTATTTTAATTCACGCAACATAAGTTTTAACCCAATAATAACAATTTTACATTTACAGTCCACATTACATTTTTCCAAGAATTTTTACACTCCTTTAAAAAAAGTTTTACTCTAACATATGATTAAATTTTATTATTAAAAAGTTTATTATCCAACATTTGTTAAAACAATTTTAATAATATTATGTCGACTCAAAAAACCATTTGTTAAATAGTTAAAAAATCATTTAATAATATTATGATCCAACATGTAATTAATGTTATAGCCGATCATTTTCTTCAATTCGTGCATCTAGCATGTGGTGGCAAAGCAAAGCGGTCATTCCTTCAGCTTATTTGGCTATTGTGCGTGTGGGTTTTATGTCGAGTGCAATAATAGGTTTTTCAATAATGTTGTAACTCTTATGCCTAGGTTGCTAGATAAAGTGAAATATTTGTCTTTAGTCTCAATGAAATCCAAAAAGGCTTCCTTTAAGTTTGACACAGATAGGTGGTGTTCAAGTCCGTTTCAATGCTTAGGCATCACTTAATGGTTTGTTTGTTGGTTGTGTAACTGCTACTTTGTGCCATAAGTAATTCTTTTGGCACTAGGCATGGCAACAAAATTCATACATGTGGTTACCCGCCCGAATCAAACCCAATTTGACGAGTTTTCCCCGTTTTGACTAAGTTTGGGTATGGGTATGGGTTTTCTCCGATCTCAAAATGTAACGCCCACTTTCGTTTAATCGTTATTTAATCGAGTTTAGGTGATTATATTATATTTATATAATATATGTATGATTTTGATATGTTTTGATAAATTGTGGTGATTTTGGTGATTTGATTGATGACGTGTTAGGTTATGAGTTTTGGAGGAATTGATAAGATTAGAGAATTTATTTTATTGTTAAATAAAATAAAGATTTGAAAAATATTTAGTTGAGGGCTGTTTTGATATTTTAGATAGTTTTGGGGGAGAAAGTGAGATAAGATAAGTTATTAGAAAGAGGTATAAATAGGAGAAGACCTAATATTTTAGAAACTCATTGTACGTGAAAACCTTTGGAAAAGGGAGAAAAAGCTTAGAAGGGAGAAGAGCATAGAGAGAGATGCGATTTCTTCATAACCAGGTAAGGGTGAGACTAGTAATTCAATAGCATTGATTGTTGTAATTCTGATGATTAATTGACAAAGTTAGGATTGATTTAGAAAAGTTTTGGAATTAGGTTAAAACCCTAAAAATTGATGATCAAACGGTAAAACTTGTTTAGATTGATGTAGAAACCGTCCTTTAACCTTAGAATATGTTTAGGATGAATTCTGGAATCAAAATTAGGCTTTGAACCATGTTGTGTGTTGGATTTTTGAGAAAAACCCTAGTCTGCCCGTGCTTCTGTTCATCGCTCGCCACGGCGAGTGATGATCCTCGCCTCGCGAGTGATGAACTTCATCGCTCGCCACGCGAGCCCCTTTCCTTCGCCTCGTGAGTTGTTTGGTTCAACTCGCCATGGCGAGCAACCTTCCTCGCCTCGCGAGCTTAGGCAGAGTGCATGTCATATTTCGTGTTTCGACCTTTTTAGTTGAATCTTGTATGCCTTTGAGTACCTGAACATACCTAGTATTGATTAGGAATGAATGTAGGACCAGAGGGAACCCAGAACAAGCTTAGTTTGGGAGTTGAGTGGTGCTCGCCATGGCGAGTAAGAACTCTCGCCTCGCGAGTACAACCAGATTGTAGTTTCCTGAGTGTCTGTGCGATCTGTGTCGCACCTGTTGATCAAGAGTGAACCCCTAGCTGGTAATGAGACCTAGTGATGACGTTTAATGCAGCCTGTAGAGTTGTCTAGGTTATATTGATATTAATTGAATATGAATTAATGTATCGTATATTCATGCAAGATATGAAGGTTTGATAATAATGCAATTTACGTGCTATTGATATAATAATATCATCTTGATATGTGACTTGTTTATGCTGCTTCCGTTGTTTAACTAAGTGCATAAGTATATGATAAAGTTTAGCTCCAAATTATTGGATGCATGTTGATTACGTTGATTACGTGTTTTGTTGTTAAGAGTCCATGCATAGCATATCATTGAGCTTAGTCCTCACCACGAAAATTAGGAGCTTTGTCCTCCGCACGATTTATAGGAGCTTTGTCCTCCGCACGATTAAAGTATATTAATACTTATGATGACGATTGGTACCACATGCATATAAGGAGTCTAGGAGCATTGTCACATTGTCATGATTAAGATGCCTTGTTGATAATGAATGAATATGTGATTATGTGATAAGTGTTATTTGATTATGTTTCGTTGTTCATAATGAATTGGATATATGATTACGTGATAACTGTTTAGCATTTATGCAAAGTTAATAATGGAATGTTTATGATGTTAATTATGATTCGCAATTACATTGATTAATGTTATTTTATTACGAAATCTCACCCCTTCTGCTTGAAAATGTTGCCCTTCGTATGGGTAACTTGCAGGTGATCGTGCTTAGTGTGCAGTTGCTTCGTGAGTTGGCCTTGCCTTCACTGTGTCGTCTAGGTCGCTCTGATACGTAACGGGATGGGGTTATATGCTATAACATGCTTCATTCTTTTACGTGAACTGCTTATGTTTTGATAAACTCTTTTGAGATACTTATTGGGCCTGCGTGCCAAAATCGTTTTACGAATTATGATTATGATTTTCCGCTGCTATGTTAAAGATAATTTGTGAAGGTTAAATCATTATTTAACTGTTTTGGATTACGTTTCTATGTGATATCCCGTTTATGGTTTTTACTCTGATAATTGTTTAAGAAATTTGTATATTGGGAAAACGGGGTGTTACAATTGGTATCAGAGCAGGTCGATCTGTCCGGTCAATTAGAGAGTCGTGTCGAGTCTTAGTAATATTTATATTACTATCTTATGTTGTTGTTGCTACTTTTGTAGAATATCCGAAATGGCTGGAAGAAACGATGCTGCGTTAGCTGCTGCTCTACAGGCTGTTGCCCAAGCTGTGGGACAACAACCTAACGTGAATGCTGGTGCAAATGCTGAAGCTAGGATGTTGGAGACGTTCATGAAGAAGAACCCTCCGACTTTCAAAGGACGTTATGACCCTGATGGAGCCCAGACGTGGCTTAAGGAGATTGAGAGGATTTTCCGAGTTATGCAGTGCACTGAAGATCAGAAGGTGCGGTTTGGTACTCATCAGCTGGCCGATGAAGCTGATGACTGGTGGGTTGCTATTCTGCCTACCCTCGAGCAGGAAGGAGCTGTCGTGACTTGGGCTGTGTTCAGGAGAGAGTTCCTGAGAAGATACTTTCCGGAAGATGTTCGCGGGAAGAAAGAGATCGAATTCCTTGAGCTGAAGCAAGGAAATATGTCCGTGACAGAGTATGCTGCCAAGTTCGTGGAGCTGTCTAAGTTCTATCCGCACTATACTGCAGAGAATGCTGAGTTCTCGAGATGCATCAAGTTCGAGAACGGTTTGAGGCCCGACATTAAGAGGGCGATTGGATACCAACAGCTGAGAGTTTTTCAGGACTTGGTTAATAGCTGCAGGATCTATGAGGAGGATACCAAGGCTCACTACAAGGTAGTGAATGAAAGGAAGGGCAAGGGACAGCAGAGTCGTCCTAAGCCGTACAGTGCCCCTACTGATAAAGGAAAACAGAAGATGGTCGATGTTAGGCGGCCTAAGAAGAAGGATGCTGCAGAGATTGTGTGCTTCAATTGTGGCGAGAAAGGCCACAAGAGCAACGCCTGTCCTGAGGAAATCAAGAAGTGTGTCCGGTGTGGTAAGAAGGGTCATGTGGTGGCTGATTGCAACCGTACAGACATTGTTTGCTTTAATTGCAACGGAGAGGGTCACATTAGTTCACAGTGTACTTAGCCTAAGAGGGCGCCGACTACTGGTAGGGTCTTTGCTTTGACTGGGACTCAGACAGAGAATGAGGATCGTTTGATCAGAGGTACTTGCTATATTAATAATACTCCTTTAGTTGCTATTATTGATACTGGTGCTACGCATTGTTTTATTGCTTTCGATTGTGTTTCTGCTTTGGGTCTTGATTTGTCTGATATGAATGGAGAGATGGTTGTCGAAACTCCAGCTAAGGGTTCGGTGACTACTTCTCTCGTATGTTTGAAATGTCCTTTGTCTATGTTTGGTCGTGATTTTGAAATGGATTTAGTTTGTCTACCTTTGAGTGGTATGGATGTGATTTTGGGTATGAACTGGTTAGAGTACAACCACGTTCTTATTAATTGTTTTAGCAAGTCAGTACATTTCTCTTCCGTCGAAGAGGAAAGTGGTGCAGAGTTTTTATCTACTAAGCAGCTGAAGCAACTGGAACGCGACGGTATCTTGATGTTTTCGTTGATGGCTACTTTATCTATTGAGAATCAAGCAGTGATTGACAGGTTACCGGTGGTGTGTGAATTTCCTGAAGTTTTTCCAGATGAGATTCCTGATGTGCCTCCAGAGAGAGAAGTTGAGTTTTCTATTGATCTTGTTCCTGGAACGAAGCCGGTCTCGATGGCACCTTATCGTATGTCTGCTTCTGAGTTATCTGAGTTGAAGAAACAGTTAGAAGACTTGCTTGAGAAGAAGTTTGTTAGACCAAGTGTTTCACCTTGGGGAGCGCCGGTTTTGCTAGTAAAGAAGAAAGATGGTAGTATGCGGTTGTGTATTGATTATCGACAGTTGAACAAGGTAACTATCAAGAATAGGTATCCACTTCCGAGAATTGATGATTTGATGGATCAGCTAGTGGGTGCACGAGTTTTCAGCAAGATTGATTTGAGATCAGGTTGTCACCAGATTAAAGTAAAAGACGAAGATATGCAGAAGACGGCTTTCAGAACGCGTTATGGTCACTATGAATATAAAGTTATGCCTTTCGGTGTGACCAATGCACCTGGAGTGTTTATGGAGTATATGAATCGCATCTTCCATGCATTTTTGGATCGGTTTGTGGTTATGTTTATCGACGATATTTTGATCTACTCCAAGACTGAAGAAGAACATGCTGAGCATCTGAAGATTGTCTTACAAGTGTTGAAAGAGAAGAAGCTTTATGCTAAATTGTCTAAGTGTGAATTCTGGTTGAAAGAGGTGAGTTTCCTTGGCCATGTTATTTCCGGAGATGGTATTGCAGTGGATCCGTCTAAAGTTGAAGCGGTATCACAGTGGGAGACTCCAAAGTCCGTTACTGAGATTAGAAGTTTCTTGGGTTTAGCTGGTTACTATAGAAGGTTTATTGAAGGGTTTTCTAAGTTAGCTCTTCCGCTAACGCAGTTGACTTGTAAAGGTAAAACTTTTGTGTGGGACGTCCATTGTGAGAAAAGTTTCGGTGAATTGAAGAAGCGTTTGACAACTGCTCCAGTGTTAATTTTGCCGAAGTCAGATGAACCTTTTGTGGTATATTGTGATGCGTCCAAGTTGGGTTTAGGAGGTGTACTTATGCAAGAAGGTAAAGTGGTAGCTTATGCTTCAAGACAGTTGAGAGTTCATGAGAAGAATTATCCTACGCATGATCTCGAGTTGACGGCCGTAGTCTTTGTATTGAAGATATGGAGACATTACTTGTATGGTTCGAGATTTGAGGTGTTTAGTGATCACAAGAGTTTGAAGTATTTGTTCGATCAGAAGGAATTGAATATGAGACAGCGAAGATGGCTCGAATTGTTGAAGGATTATGACTTTGGTTTGAATTATCATCCAGGTAAAGCTAATGTTGTTGCAGATGCCTTGAGTAGGAAGACATTGCATATGTCCGCCATGATGGTCAAAGAGTTCGAATTGCTTGAACAGTTTAGAGATATGAGTTTGGTTTGCGAATGGTCACCTCAAAGTGTGAAACTGGGTATGCTGAAGATTGATAGTGAATTTCTGAAAAGTATCAAGGAAGCACAGAAAGTTGATGTAAAGTTTGTGGACTTGTTGGTTGCTAGAGATCAGACTGAAGACAGTGATTTTAAAATCGATGATCAAGGTGTGTTGAGATTCCGAGGAAGAATTTGTATCCCAGACAATGAAGAGATTAAGAAGATGATTCTTGAAGAGAGTCATAGAAGTAGCTTGAGTATTCATCCGGGAGCTACGAAGATGTATCATGATTTAAAGAAGATTTTCTGGTGGTCTGGTTTGAAACGAGATGTAGCACAGTTTGTGTATTCCTGTTTAGTTTGTCAGAAGTCGAAAGTCGAGCATCAGAAACCCGCTGGGATGATGGTACCTTTAGATGTGCCAGAATGGAAATGGGATAGTATATCGATGGATTTTGTGACGAGTTTGCCGAATACTCCGAGAGGGAGCGACGCAATTTGGGTTATTGTTGATAGGTTGACGAAGTCAGCTCATTTCCTACCTATTAATATTAGTTTCCCTGTTGCCCAGTTGGCAGAGATTTACATCAAAGAGATTGTGAAGTTGCATGGTGTTCCTTCGAGCATTGTATCAGATAGAGATCCAAGATTTACTTCTAGATTTTGGAAAAGTTTGCAAGAGGCCTTGGGTTCGAAGTTGAGATTGAGTTCGGCGTATCATCCACAGACAGATGGTCAGTCGGAGAGGACAATTCAGTCGCTAGAGGATTTGTTGAGAATTTGTGTTCTTGAGCAAGGAGGAACTTGGGATAGTCATCTTCCGTTGATCGAGTTCACATATAATAATAGTTATCATTCTAGTATTGGAATGGCACCGTTCGAAGCTTTGTATGGTCGGAGATGCAGAACTCCGTTGTGTTGGTTTGAATCAGGAGAAAGAGTGGTCTTAGGACCAGAGATTGTTCAGCAAACTACTGAGAAAGTTCAGATGATCCAAGAGAAAATGAAGGCGTCGCAGAGTCGACAAAAGAGTTATCATGATAAGCGTAGAAAAGATCTTGAATTCCAAGAAGGAGACCACGTGTTTTTGAGAGTCACTCCTATGACTGGTGTAGGACGTGCTTTGAAGTCAAAGAAATTGACCCCGAAGTTCATTGGTCCGTATCAGATATTGGAAAGAGTTGGAACGGTGGCTTACCGAGTGGGTTTACCGCCGCATCTTGCGAATTTGCACAACGTTTTCCATGTGTCGCAACTTCGAAAGTATGTTCCGGATCCATCTCATGTAATCCAAAGCGACGATGTGCAAGTTAGAGACAACCTTACGGTAGAGACTTTACCGGTAAGGATTGATGATCGTAAAGTGAAGACGTTGAGAGGCAAGGAGATACCTCTCGTCAGAGTCGTTTGGTCGGGAGCGACTGGTGAAAGCTTGACGTGGGAGCTTGAGAGTAAGATGCTGGAGTCTTATCCAGAGTTGTTTGCTTGAGGTAAATTTTCGAGGACGAAAGTCCTTTAAGTGGGGGAGAGTTGTAACGCCCACTTTCGTTTAATCGTTATTTAATCGAGTTTAGGTGATTATATTATATTTATATAATATATGTATGATTTTGATATGTTTTGATAAATTGTGGTGATTTTGGTGATTTGATTGATGACGTGTTAGGTTATGAGTTTTGGAGGAATTGATAAGATTAGAGAATTTATTTTATTGTTAAATAAAATAAAGATTTGAAAAATATTTAGTTGAGGGCTGTTTTGATATTTTAGATAGTTTTGGGGGAGAAAGTGAGATAAGATAAGTTATTAGAAAGAGGTATAAATAGGAGAAGACCTAATATTTTAGAAACTCATTGTACGTGAAAACTTTTGGAAAAGGGAGAAAAAGCTTAGAAGGGAGAAGAGCATAGAGAGAGATGCGATTTCTTCATAACCAGGTAAGGGTGAGACTAGTAATTCAATAGCATTGATTGTTGTAATTCTGATGATTAATTGACAAAGTTAGGATTGATTTAGAAAAGTTTTGGAATTAGGTTAAAACCCTAAAAATTGATGATCAAACGGTAAAACTTGTTTAGATTGATGTAGAAACCGTCCTTTAACCTTAGAATATGTTTAGGATGAATTCTGGAATCAAAATTAGGCTTTGAACCATGTTGTGTGTTGGATTTTTGAGAAAAACCCTAGTCTGCCCGTGCTTCTGTTCATCGCTCGCCACGGCGAGTGATGATCCTCGCCTCGCGAGTGATGAACTTCATCGCTCGCCACGCGAGCCCCTTTCCTTCGCCTCGTGAGTTGTTTGGTTCAACTCGCCATGGCGAGCAACCTTCCTCGCCTCGCGAGCTTAGGCAGAGTGCATGTCATATTTCGTGTTTCGACCTTTTTAGTTGAATCTTGTATGCCTTTGAGTACCTGAACATACCTAGTATTGATTAGGAATGAATGTAGGACCAGAGGGAACCCAGAACAAGCTTAGTTTGGGAGTTGAGTGGTGCTCGCCATGGCGAGTAAGAACTCTCGCCTCGCGAGTACAACCAGATTGTAGTTTCCTGAGTGTCTGTGCGATCTGTGTCGCACCTGTTGATCAAGAGTGAACCCCTAGCTGGTAATGAGACCTAGTGATGACGTTTAATGCAGCCTGTAGAGTTGTCTAGGTTATATTGATATTAATTGAATATGAATTAATGTATCGTATATTCATGCAAGATATGAAGGTTTGATAATAATGCAATTTACGTGCTATTGATATAATAATATCATCTTGATATGTGACTTGTTTATGCTGCTTCCGTTGTTTAACTAAGTGCATAAGTATATGATAAAGTTTAGCTCCAAATTATTGGATGCATGTTGATTACGTTGATTACGTGTTTTGTTGTTAAGAGTCCATGCATAGCATATCATTGAGCTTAGTCCTCACCACGAAAATTAGGAGCTTTGTCCTCCGCACGATTTATAGGAGCTTTGTCCTCCGCACGATTAAAGTATATTAATACTTATGATGACGATTGGTACCACATGCATATAAGGAGTCTAGGAGCATTGTCACATTGTCATGATTAAGATGCCTTGTTGATAATGAATGAATATGTGATTATGTGATAAGTGTTATTTGATTATGTTTCGTTGTTCATAATGAATTGGATATATGATTACGTGATAACTGTTTAGCATTTATGCAAAGTTAATAATGGAATGTTTATGATGTTAATTATGATTCGCAATTACATTGATTAATGTTATTTTATTATGAAATCTCACCCCTTCTGCTTGAAAATGTTGCCCTTCGTATGGGTAACTTGCAGGTGATCGTGCTTAGTGTGCAGTTGCTTCGTGAGTTGGCCTTGCCTTCACTGTGTCGTCTAGGTCGCTCTGATACGTAACGGGATGGGGTTATATGCTATAACATGCTTCATTCTTTTACGTGAACTGCTTATGTTTTGATAAACTCTTTTGAGATACTTATTGGGCCTGCGTGCCAAAATCGTTTTACGAATTATGATTATGATTTTCCGCTGCTATGTTAAAGATAATTTGTGAAGGTTAAATCATTATTTAACTGTTTTGGATTACGTTTCTATGTGATATCCCGTTTATGGTTTTTACTCTGATAATTGTTTAAGAAATTTGTATATTGGGAAAACGGGGTGTTACAATTGGTATCAGAGCAGGTCGATCTGTCCGGTCAATTAGAGAGTCGTGTCGAGTCTTAGTAATATTTATATTACTATCTTATGTTGTTGTTGCTACTTTTGTAGAATATCCGAAATGGCTGGAAGAAACGATGCTGCGTTAGCTGCTGCTCTACAGGCTGTTGCCCAAGCTGTGGGACAACAACCTAACGTGAATGCTGGTGCAAATGCTGAAGCTAGGATGTTGGAGACGTTCATGAAGAAGAACCCTCCGACTTTCAAAGGACGTTATGACCCTGATGGAGCCCAGACGTGGCTTAAGGAGATTGAGAGGATTTTCCGAGTTATGCAGTGCACTGAAGATCAGAAGGTGCGGTTTGGTACTCATCAGCTGGCCGATGAAGCTGATGACTGGTGGGTTGCTATTCTGCCTACCCTCGAGCAGGAAGGAGCTGTCGTGACTTGGGCTGTGTTCAGGAGAGAGTTCCTGAGAAGATACTTTCCGGAAGATGTTCGCGGGAAGAAAGAGATCGAATTCCTTGAGCTGAAGCAAGGAAATATGTCCGTGACAGAGTATGCTGCCAAGTTCGTGGAGCTGTCTAAGTTCTATCCGCACTATACTGCAGAGAATGCTGAGTTCTCGAGATGCATCAAGTTCGAGAACGGTTTGAGGCCCGACATTAAGAGGGCGATTGGATACCAACAGCTGAGAGTTTTTCAGGACTTGGTTAATAGCTGCAGGATCTATGAGGAGGATACCAAGGCTCACTACAAGGTAGTGAATGAAAGGAAGGGCAAGGGACAGCAGAGTCGTCCTAAGCCGTACAGTGCCCCTACTGATAAAGGAAAACAGAAGATGGTCGATGTTAGGCGGCCTAAGAAGAAGGATGCTGCAGAGATTGTGTGCTTCAATTGTGGCGAGAAAGGCCACAAGAGCAACGCCTGTCCTGAGGAAATCAAGAAGTGTGTCCGGTGTGGTAAGAAGGGTCATGTGGTGGCTGATTGCAACCGTACAGACATTGTTTGCTTTAATTGCAACGGAGAGGGTCACATTAGTTCACAGTGTACTTAGCCTAAGAGGGCGCCGACTACTGGTAGGGTCTTTGCTTTGACTGGGACTCAGACAGAGAATGAGGATCGTTTGATCAGAGGTACTTGCTATATTAATAATACTCCTTTAGTTGCTATTATTGATACTGGTGCTACGCATTGTTTTATTGCTTTCGATTGTGTTTCTGCTTTGGGTCTTGATTTGTCTGATATGAATGGAGAGATGGTTGTCGAAACTCCAGCTAAGGGTTCGGTGACTACTTCTCTCGTATGTTTGAAATGTCCTTTGTCTATGTTTGGTCGTGATTTTGAAATGGATTTAGTTTGTCTACCTTTGAGTGGTATGGATGTGATTTTGGGTATGAACTGGTTAGAGTACAACCACGTTCTTATTAATTGTTTTAGCAAGTCAGTACATTTCTCTTCCGTCGAAGAGGAAAGTGGTGCAGAGTTTTTATCTACTAAGCAGCTGAAGCAACTGGAACGCGACGGTATCTTGATGTTTTCGTTGATGGCTACTTTATCTATTGAGAATCAAGCAGTGATTGACAGGTTACCGGTGGTGTGTGAATTTCCTGAAGTTTTTCCAGATGAGATTCCTGATGTGCCTCCAGAGAGAGAAGTTGAGTTTTCTATTGATCTTGTTCCTGGAACGAAGCCGGTCTCGATGGCACCTTATCGTATGTCTGCTTCTGAGTTATCTGAGTTGAAGAAACAGTTAGAAGACTTGCTTGAGAAGAAGTTTGTTAGACCAAGTGTTTCACCTTGGGGAGCGCCGGTTTTGCTAGTAAAGAAGAAAGATGGTAGTATGCGGTTGTGTATTGATTATCGACAGTTGAACAAGGTAACTATCAAGAATAGGTATCCACTTCCGAGAATTGATGATTTGATGGATCAGCTAGTGGGTGCACGAGTTTTCAGCAAGATTGATTTGAGATCAGGTTGTCACCAGATTAAAGTAAAAGACGAAGATATGCAGAAGACGGCTTTCAGAACGCGTTATGGTCACTATGAATATAAAGTTATGCCTTTCGGTGTGACCAATGCACCTGGAGTGTTTATGGAGTATATGAATCGCATCTTCCATGCATTTTTGGATCGGTTTGTGGTTATGTTTATCGACGATATTTTGATCTACTCCAAGACTGAAGAAGAATATGCTGAGCATCTGAAGATTGTCTTACAAGTGTTGAAAGAGAAGAAGCTTTATGCTAAATTGTCTAAGTGTGAATTCTGGTTGAAAGAGGTGAGTTTCCTTGGCCATGTTATTTCCGGAGATGGTATTGCAGTGGATCCGTCTAAAGTTGAAGCGGTATCACAGTGGGAGACTCCAAAGTCCGTTACTGAGATTAGAAGTTTCTTGGGTTTAGCTGGTTACTATAGAAGGTTTATTGAAGGGTTTTCTAAGTTAGCTCTTCCGCTAACGCAGTTGACTTGTAAAGGTAAAACTTTTGTGTGGGACGTCCATTGTGAGAAAAGTTTCGGTGAATTGAAGAAGCGTTTGACAACTGCTCCAGTGTTAATTTTGCCGAAGTCAGATGAACCTTTTGTGGTATATTGTGATGCGTCCAAGTTGGGTTTAGGAGGTGTACTTATGCAAGAAGGTAAAGTGGTAGCTTATGCTTCAAGACAGTTGAGAGTTCATGAGAAGAATTATCCTACGCATGATCTCGAGTTGGCGGCCGTAGTCTTTGTATTGAAGATATGGAGACATTACTTGTATGGTTCGAGATTTGAGGTGTTTAGTGATCACAAGAGTTTGAAGTATTTGTTCGATCAGAAGGAATTGAATATGAGACAGCGAAGATGGCTCGAATTGTTGAAGGATTATGACTTTGGTTTGAATTATCATCCAGGTAAAGCTAATGTTGTTGCAGATGCCTTGAGTAGGAAGACATTGCATATGTCCGCCATGATGGTCAAAGAGTTCGAATTGCTTGAACAGTTTAGAGATATGAGTTTGGTTTGCGAATGGTCACCTCAAAGTGTGAAACTGGGTATGCTGAAGATTGATAGTGAATTTCTGAAAAGTATCAAGGAAGCACAGAAAGTTGATGTAAAGTTTGTGGACTTGTTGGTTGCTAGAGATCAGACTGAAGACAGTGATTTTAAAATCGATGATCAAGGTGTGTTGAGATTCCGAGGAAGAATTTGTATCCCAGACAATGAAGAGATTAAGAAGATGATTCTTGAAGAGAGTCATAGAAGTAGCTTGAGTATTCATCCGGGAGCTACGAAGATGTATCATGATTTAAAGAAGATTTTCTGGTGGTCTGGTTTGAAACGAGATGTGGCACAGTTTGTGTATTCCTGTTTAGTTTGTCAGAAGTCGAAAGTCGAGCATCAGAAACCCGCTGGGATGATGGTACCTTTAGATGTGCCAGAATGGAAATGGGATAGTATATCGATGGATTTTGTGACGAGTTTGCCGAATACTCCGAGAGGGAGCGACGCAATTTGGGTTATTGTTGATAGGTTGACGAAGTCAGCTCATTTCCTACCTATTAATATTAGTTTCCCTGTTGCCCAGTTGGCAGAGATTTACATCAAAGAGATTGTGAAGTTGCATGGTGTTCCTTCGAGCATTGTATCAGATAGAGATCCAAGATTTACTTCTAGATTTTGGAAAAGTTTGCAAGAGGCCTTGGGTTCGAAGTTGAGATTGAGTTCGGCGTATCATCCACAGACAGATGGTCAGTCGGAGAGGACAATTCAGTCGCTAGAGGATTTGTTGAGAATTTGTGTTCTTGAGCAAGGAGGAACTTGGGATAGTCATCTTCCGTTGATCGAGTTCACATATAATAATAGTTATCATTCTAGTATTGGAATGGCACCGTTCGAAGCTTTGTATGGTCGGAGATGCAGAACTCCGTTGTGTTGGTTTGAATCAGGAGAAAGAGTGGTCTTAGGACCAGAGATTGTTCAGCAAACTACTGAGAAAGTTCAGATGATCCAAGAGAAAATGAAGGCGTCGCAGAGTCGACAAAAGAGTTATCATGATAAGCGTAGAAAAGATCTTGAATTCCAAGAAGGAGACCACGTGTTTTTGAGAGTCACTCCTATGACTGGTGTAGGACGTGCTTTGAAGTCAAAGAAGTTGACCCCGAAGTTCATTGGTCCGTATCAGATATTGGAAAGAGTTGGAACGGTGGCTTACCGAGTGGGTTTACCGCCGCATCTTGCGAATTTGCACAACGTTTTCCATGTGTCGCAACTTCGAAAGTATGTTCCGGATCCATCTCATGTAATCCAAAGCGACGATGTGCAAGTTAGAGACAACCTTACGGTAGAGACTTTACCGGTAAGGATTGATGATCGTAAAGTGAAGACGTTGAGAGGCAAGGAGATACCTCTCGTCAGAGTCGTTTGGTCGGGAGCGACTGGTGAAAGCTTGACGTGGGAGCTTGAGAGTAAGATGCTGGAGTCTTATCCAGAGTTGTTTGCTTGAGGTAAATTTTCGAGGACGAAAGTCCTTTAAGTGGGGGAGAGTTGTAACGCCCACTTTCGTTTAATCGTTATTTAATCGAGTTTAGGTGATTATATTATATTTATATAATATATGTATGATTTTGATATGTTTTGATAAATTGTGGTGATTTGATTGATGACGTGTTAGGTTATGAGTTTTGGAGGAATTGATAAGATTAGAGAATTTATTTTATTGTTAAATAAAATAAAGATTTGAAAAATATTTAGTTGAGGGCTGTTTTGATATTTTAGATAGTTTTGGGGGAGAAAGTGAGATAAGATAAGTTATTAGAAAGAGGTATAAATAGGAGAAGACCTAATATTTTAGAAACTCATTGTACGTGAAAACTTTTGGAAAAGGGAGAAAAAGCTTAGAAGGGAGAAGAGCATAGAGAGAGATGCGATTTCTTCATAACCAGGTAAGGGTGAGACTAGTAATTCAATAGCATTGATTGTTGTAATTCTGATGATTAATTGACAAAGTTAGGATTGATTTAGAAAAGTTTTGGAATTAGGTTAAAACCCTAAAAATTGATGATCAAACGGTAAAACTTGTTTAGATTGATGTAGAAACCGTCCTTTAACCTTAGAATATGTTTAGGATGAATTCTGGAATCAAAATTAGGCTTTGAACCATGTTGTGTGTTGGATTTTTGAGAAAAACCCTAGTCTGCCCGTGCTTCTGTTCATCGCTCGCCACGGCGAGTGATGATCCTCGCCTCGCGAGTGATGAACTTCATCGCTCGCCACGCGAGCCCCTTTCCTTCGCCTCGCGAGTTGTTTGGTTCAACTCGCCATGGCGAGCAACCTTCCTCGCCTCGCGAGCTTAGGCAGAGTGCATGTCATATTTCGTGTTTCGACCTTTTTAGTTGAATCTTGTATGCCTTTGAGTACCTGAACATACCTAGTATTGATTAGGAATGAATGTAGGACCAGAGGGAACCCAGAACAAGCTTAGTTTGGGAGTTGAGTGGTGCTCGCCATGGCGAGTAAGAACTCTCGCCTCGCGAGTACAACCAGATTGTAGTTTCCTGAGTGTCTGTGCGATCTGTGTCGCACCTGTTGATCAAGAGTGAACCCCTAGCTGGTAATGAGACCTAGTGATGACGTTTAATGCAGCCTGTAGAGTTGTCTAGGTTATATTGATATTAATTGAATATGAATTAATGTATCGTATATTCATGCAAGATATGAAGGTTTGATAATAATGCAATTTACGTGCTATTGATATAATAATATCATCTTGATATGTGACTTGTTTATGCTGCTTCCGTTGTTTAACTAAGTGCATAAGTATATGATAAAGTTTAGCTCCAAATTATTGGATGCATGTTGATTACGTTGATTACGTGTTTTGTTGTTAAGAGTCCATGCATAGCATATCATTGAGCTTAGTCCTCACCACGAAAATTAGGAGCTTTGTCCTCCGCACGATTTATAGGAGCTTTGTCCTCCGCACGATTAAAGTATATTAATACTTATGATGGCGATTGGTACCACATGCATATAAGG
This sequence comes from Medicago truncatula, assembly GCF_003473485.1. NCBI lineage: Eukaryota > Viridiplantae > Streptophyta > Magnoliopsida > Fabales > Fabaceae > Medicago > Medicago truncatula. The sequence goes on from NC_053048.1 coordinate 51,808,764, forward strand.
AGTCTAGGAGCATTGTCACATTGTCATGATTAAGATGCCTTGTTGATAATGAATGAATATGTGATTATGTGATAAGTGTTATTTGATTATGTTTCGTTGTTCATAATGAATTGGATATATGATTACGTGATAACTGTTTAGCATTTATGCAAAGTTAATAATGGAATGTTTATGATGTTAATTATGATTCGCAATTACATTGATTAATGTTATTTTATTATGAAATCTCACCCCTTCTGCTTGAAAATGTTGCCCTTCGTATGGGTAACTTGCAGGTGATCGTGCTTAGTGTGCAGTTGCTTCGTGAGTTGGCCTTGCCTTCACTGTGTCGTCTAGGTCGCTCTGATACGTAACGGGATGGGGTTATATGCTATAACATGCTTCATTCTTTTACGTGAACTGCTTATGTTTTGATAAACTCTTTTGAGATACTTATTGGGCCTGCGTGCCAAAATCGTTTTACGAATTATGATTATGATTTTCCGCTGCTATGTTAAAGATAATTTGTGAAGGTTAAATCATTATTTAACTGTTTTGGATTACGTTTCTATGTGATATCCCGTTTATGGTTTTTACTCTGATAATTGTTTAAGAAATTTGTATATTGGGAAAACGGGGTGTTACACAAAACACGGGTATGAGACGGGTAACGAGTATAAGGTACCCACCCCGAACCCATACCCAAACCTGTCCCAAATGTAAAAAATTATTTTATGTTGATATGTTATGTTATTTTGTTTGATAATTGTCATGTTACTAAAAACTACCATTGATACTTAAATGATCAACTAAATCATTTTGTCTAACAAATGTGAAAGTGAGCTTATTGTTGGATAATGTATTACAACGTTGCTCTTGGGGATGCAAAAAAACTTCTACTTTTTATTAAAAAAATATTCAATGCAGGGACGGGGATGGGGCGGGGACACCTGAACCCTTCGGAGACGGGGATGAGATTCGATTTCTCATCCCTGTTAGATATGGGTAGGGTAACAGGTAAATATATGAAAATTAGGTATGGAGACGGGAAATGTAAAACTCGTCTCCACTCCACCCCATTATCATACCTATTTGGCACATCTTGTGCTAGAGGAGTTGTTTTTTGTGTTTAATATATATATTATTTTTGCTTGTTAAAAAAAAAATTGTTAAAACTATATTAATTGTATTTTGTTGACTAAAAAAATATTTTAATCAATATTGTTTATCAAAAAACTATTTTACTTTCATTCTTATCCATTAATAACAAAAAGTATATTAATTATTATTTATGGATAACAATGAAATTAAATTATCTTTTATAGCAAATGCTAATAACCTAATCCTAAGATATTTTTAACGAGATTTATTTTAATAATATTTTTGACAAAAGAAGTTTACTACTATAACATTTTCATATCAGAATTAAATTCAGTCAAAATAAATTTTTTTGACCATCAAACTTAGTCAAAATAATTGTGAAGTATTAAGATAAGTCTTCATTGTTTATTTTAAAATATTCATAAATTATATATTTTTCCCCAATATTTTGATAAAAAAAATATTATAATCAAAATTAGTGGATGAACGAAATTTTCGTGACTAAACACGTCATTGTCAGCGTCCTTATCACTTTTCTCAAAATTAGTTTCTTTAAATAAAATATAGTTTTACAAACAAACCTCCCCCATCCTCACATTTCGCTTTCTTTCTCTTTTTGTATAAAACCCAACCCAGCCCAATTTTATTTCCTTCTTTAGATTGCAATAATAATCTATAAATCACAGCCCTTTCCCACAAACTCCTTATCACAATTTTGGTTCAACCATTCGTTTTTTCTCTTCTCTTCTCTTCTATCGGATCTAGGGTTTCATTCTCATAGAGAGAGGGTTAGGGTTTTTGAAAACCTCTCCAATGTTGTTTTTACGACACTAATGTATCGTATTCGTCTCCTTCATTCTTTCTCCGTTGCTTTTCTGTACTGGTTTTACGTCTTTTCATAAGCAACTTTCTCTAAATCGCTTATTCTTCTCTTCTTTCTTATCATTATTTATCTTCTCACAAATTTAATGGCTTCTGTTCAACGTGTGACGAGTTCGGGTTCTGATGGTGTGAATGGAGCGATGGACGAGAGAAAAAGGAAGAGAATGATTTCGAACCGTGAATCCGCACGGCGATCACGGGAGAGGAAGCAGAAACTGTTGGAGGATTATCAAGATGAAGCAAACAGGTTGCGAAACGAGAATCGGCGATTGTCGGAGAACATTAGGGTGAGGGAAGAAGGTTTCAATGCAAACGAAGCTGCTAATGGTGTCCTCAGAGCTCAGACACAGGAATTGACAGATCAATTGAAGTTTCTGAAATCGATCATTGAAAAAGCTGAGAGGGAAAAGATTCCAAAGATTCCAGATCCACAACTGAACCCGTGGCAGATGCTTTATCCGACTCAAACGATTAGGGCTTCAGATTGGTTCTTGCATTGATGGAATGAAACTTTGTTTATTATTTTGCTATCGAGTCTTTTTTTTTTTTTAGATTTTGTTACCATTTGTATCTAAATAATAATGGTTGGTCTTTGTAAGATAGATTTGGGGTTTGATACATGTTTGGTACTTTTTTAATGTTGAATGTTTTTTTGTGTTTCGTTTATTATGATGATTCTGTTAATTATTATTATCTGAGTGTTGTTTGTTATTTGGACATATAAAACGTGAAACATGACAATGTATAAAATTCACCGTTGATCTAGGAATTTGGATGTCCTGTTGTTACATGGGGACCTTGTAATAGATGAGGACCATTCGATCTAGCAAAACAATGTGAAACATGTAAAATAAAAGGTTCATATTACAAAGAGGTAAACACTTTCTCTTATCATCCTCTAAGTATGAACAAATCACAAATGGACGATGTGATAAGAATTTTCAGTAGATAATGGAAATTGGGGTATTCATAAATATCTTCGAAACTAAAATTTACAATTTTTAGCAGGATTTAATTATTTGCAGTCTTTATCTATTGTGTGTGATGTAATATGAAGTTGACTAATGATTTGTTCCTGAAATCTGTGGAGGCCAATGTAGGCCTCGTTGGAGAAATGTGTGTGGCATAAATAAATTTCTTGTCACTGTCTGCAAGTTGCAAACTAGAGACATGAAACACTTTTATCGTAGACAACTTGTTTTGTTGGGACAAATACAGCCAGGGTAGGTCTTGAACACTTTATCTTATTAGGACCATAGTTTTTGAATGCTTAAACAACTAGTCTTATTTGTGAGGTTTTCACGTATATTAGAGGAGTTTGCGATGTGTGTGGGTTCGAGCCCCAGAGGGATGGCTCAAGTGTAATGTTGACGCGAGTTTTCATGCTAGCTATATATTAACAAGTGTTGGTCATGTTTTACGTAATGAGGAAGGCACTTTAGTGTCAGCTCATATGTGTTGGACATATCCAATTGTGCAACGCTCCTAACAACTATGTGATGGGTTTGGAGCATGAGATTTTACCATTTTTTAGAGTAATTCTAAATTGCTTGCAAAAGCTATTCTTGACGACAGAAGGGGATAGATCCAAGTTTGGGTCTATTGATTGTCTCTAACATTAGAGTTTGTTATTGTTTAATTCCAACCTTTATGAATCCAAGTTTGAGTATATCGTCTCTAATATTAGGAGTTTGTTATTGTTTAATTCCAACATTTTAGTTAAATTTGTTTGGCAACAAGCAAATATAATTGCTCATTCACTTGTAAGGATACCATTTCTTCGAATAGTCACCATACTTTCGATGTTTTGCCACCAAGTATTCAATTTTTTTTTGGCTAATGAACTCAATTAAACTTGTTTGTGTAATGAAAAGAGTTTGCACCGCGTTAACATGTTCATTTTGTGATGATTATTATTTGACATTGTCCTTATCAATCATTTTATACTAAAATATAATTAGAAATTCAAAGAATATATTATGCATTGTCCTTATCAACTAAGCTAAGCTTAATTGACATTGTGTTCAAGGATGCGTCAAATAAAATTAATTCAAGTTCTGAAAAACGAAAAAAAAAAAAAGAGTAATAATTTTTTGAATGATATGGTAAAATAATAAATTTTCAATAAATATTAGTCAAACATTCTATCAAAAGTAAATAAATACTGGTCAAACAGCTTTGTTAAAAAAAAATATTAGTCAAACATATAATATTAATTTAATTCAGTATGATAGTAATAGGCAGTAGAGATATATCGGAACTTGGGCGCAAATTCACAATTTCATGATTTTGTTTATTACTAGTTCACTAGTTTAATATATCGAAATTCACTTTTTAAATGAACAAATAGAATATTAAACTCCAACCTCTACGTGTCACTGTCACTATCAATCAAGTTATGCACGAGAATTTTTTCACTTAAGTGTTACGCTAGGAAGCCCAAATACGTAATACATGTGCGAATACGATATTGGTACGCGGATATGCGAAATTTTTAAAATTTAGGATACCATACATCTAAGATACGTTAACAAAATATTTCTACTAAAATTTATATATATGTAAAATACTTAAAAAAAAAAACATTGATTACTCTTCAATACTGCTATATAATCATAAAAGTCACAATTTACAAAAAAAAAATACATGTGATCAAAATAAAAATTGTAAAGTTTTCGTATAAATCATATTATATTTTCATTCATATGTTAGGATATCAACAAATGTTTCAATAAAAGAACTCAAAACAAAGTTTATTTAACGTTGATTGATTGAATCTTCTCTCTCGTTACTTTTATCCACCAAAAACATAAATTTTAATTGGTTAATTGAGAAATAATTATAGTGATTCATATCTTAAATTGAAACACATACATCTCCACTGAATTTTCACAACACAATTTTATTTTTTTACCCTTCATTTTTCTCTCTTTAAGATACGTCTCTGTGAAGTATCTTATAAATATATGGATGTATCTATCGAGTATCTTATATATATCCAATAAAAAATAAATTTTAAATTAAAATAATTAATTATGATACTTCATGGGTACGTATCCGAGAGTATTCACATAGTATCAGTATCCAATATTCAATACGGATACGTTTCCATTTCGGAGTATCATCATAGGTGTTAAGAGTTTTGTTCTTTGACTATTTGCTAAAATAAATTATTTTTGTTCACTGTACTTATCCCTGAAAAGTCCAAACAATGTATCGTCTCATGATTTTTTTTTTTATAAATTGGCTGGCCAATAGGATAAGCAGGCTGAAAGGATATATATCACGAATTGAGTATTTTTGTTGAGAATGAAGAGACCATAAATAAGCCAATATATATATATAGACACACACTTGAGAGGAAATAAAGCAAAACTTGTCAAAAAAAGAAGAAGGAAATAAAGCAATTATATCATATACCATACATATTGTGCTATCTAAACATGTTAAGAATTCTGTCAAAATTTGTCCCTTTAGGCACATCCGATAGAATTGGAAGAATTTTGTCAAAACTTAAAATAAAAATAAATATAGCATGGATAGGATCGAATGTGTATTTGGATAATTTACTTTATTTTTGAACAAAAGGATAATTTACTTTATAAGTGGTTTGTCACAGGAATTTTATAAAAAAAAAAAAAAAAAAAACCATTTTCGAATTTTCTAAATATTCTAAATGATCGGTTTCCAAATATTTCTATTGTACTATTTAAATCAAGATAATTTTCCAAATTTATGACAGCTAAACAAATGGTGTTTGCATAATTTCTTGATGCATATCCAACCCCTCACCTACCTTAATACAAATCAAAATGAATATTAATATTTAATAGTATTTGTTTTCTTAAAAAAAATATTTAATAGTATTTGTGTTCAAACGATAATAAACAGGGGAAAATGATATATTCGGTTTAATTTTTAAATTTAGATTATTTATACCTTTCGACCTCAACATTTGGGCGAGTATTACTTTTTGACTTTTGACCCGTTTGGATTAACTTATTTTAGAACTTATATAAAATAGTTTATGCAAATAAATAAGTTTTTATTATTATTTATAAGTTTTTAAGGTAGTTTTTGAAAAAATAGTTTATGAAGATAGAATATTCGTTAGTGAGAGCTTATAAATTAAAATAAAAACTTATTTATTTACATAAACTATTTTTCATAAGCTCAATCTAAATGGGACCAAATTTTGAAATATCTGTTTTCAATTATGTCACTATAATTTAAGATTTTTATTCTCTTAATCCCTATTTACTTTTTGATCTAATTTAGATTTCTGTGGTATGCTGCTGATATAATGCGCCATACTTTTTTACTCGTCAATATTCGTTTTTTTTTTTAAGAAATCAAAATGAAATTAAATCACCAGAGGTGATTCATCTCACACTATAATCACCCAACAAATTACTAGGTTAAAGTCTGGTATCAAAACAAAGCACTAAAAAAAAAAAATAGATAAGGAGAAAGCTACTACATGACACCCATACATAATAAAGGATGCCGCCACCAGTGAGTATAACTGAAAGCGAAAATGAGCATTTTAACTTTCAACCAAGAAAAAGACATGTCATTTCACCAACCAACAAACGACTTCAACATATTTGAGACAATTTTTTTTAACATAATTCTAAAGATCAAAAGCAAACAAATAATATTTTTTTAACAAGACAAAATAAAATATATTACCACAAAAAATATTGTGCTCCCTTTCTCAGCACAAAATGTGCAAGGAGGAGGAGAAAAGTTCTACATCATGGAAGCGAAAAGAAGAAAACATAACAATTCAGTAACGATCCAAACATGCAAATGGTTGTTTCAACCACATAAAACGACCAAAAGTAAAATTAATATTTTGAGCTTTCAACCACCAACAGTTAGAAACTTTCACCTTATCTATCAGTTTCAGATTACACGAATCAACTTCGAAATAGATTTAGTTTTATTGTTAAAGAACATGTTATTCTTTTCCCAAAGTGGTCTTTTAAGTTTCAAAAATCTCAAACAAGTTCTTTTAGTTTTTGAATTGTTTCAAACAAGTCCTGTTGTAGATAACATAGTTGGTAATTGTTTCATTGAACTCATCTTTGGTACCAAATATGGTTCCTAACACCCACTTAAAATTAGTCATCTTTTTAGGCATGATATATGGTGGATAATGTTCCTTGTTGCTATCATCTGAATCATCACCATCATCCACTAAAAGGATTAGTTTGAAACGATTCAAAAACTAAAAGAACTTGTTTGAGACTTTTGAAACTTAAATGATTTGTTTGGGACTTTTGAAACTTAAATGACCACTTTGAAAAAAGCGAAAAACTTAAAAGGACATTTAAATGCATTTGACCTAAATATTAAATTACAAGACCAAATTCATACACTATCAAAAAAACGTACGTTAATTTCAATTACAACTTCAACTATTATATATGCAAGTTTTAATTAGTGTCACGTTACAGGCCTTTGGTCTACCGTCTTTCTTGTTTACTCTCCTTTATCAATTTAAAAGTGTTTTTTTAAGTTGTTTTATTTATCTTAGTTGTCAATAGTATACCACTCACAAAAGTAGCGTACTATAATATTTGCCTACAAAAGTAGTAGTGAGATTTGAGTTTTATGCACAACCAGTTGAGATTAAGGTTTCGAAAATTACATGTTCATATTTGTAAGAGGAAGACGAAACAATGAAACAAAGATTGTAATTTGAATTTTTTTATTTGGGACTCGTTAGATTGTAGATGAGGTTTCTAATTTGGGACGTTAATTTTCATCCAATTGCTAATCGGTGTGTTGGTGTTATTTTGATGAATCTTTAAAACCAAGTATGACCACCACCAAAGTATTAAATGAGGGGTTGTACCTCTTGGCTTCAACCTAGAAGTGGACTAAGGAGGTGCAACAAATATGATCAGGTGGACATTGTGTCCATTGAACAATGACATGTAATAATTTTGTGAGTGAGAGCTATACTGTGAGGTAGTAATAAGATGTTTGTGGGACAAAGAAGAAGGTGACGATCGATAGACAAGTCTATGAATATGGAAGAAGGAGCTGAAGGGGCGACACAGATGAAAGTTAGGGTTTCTAAGTGTTTGAGAGAGATGGTTTCTTATGAAAGGGACCGTGTGAAAGTGGACTTTTTTTTACCATCACATATGTAAGACATAAATTTTACTACAATTTAATTAAAAAAACTATTTGCATAGTGCTCGTTGTATTTTACATATTAGATTGGTTTAGTTTGTCCGGTTCACTAGTTCATCTAATCAACTTATAGCCGTAGACATTTCCTTGACACTAGATTTTCTTTCTTCCTAAAACCTACATGAGTTGTGATGAAGCTTGGTATGCGGTTAATGATTTTGATTTTGTTAAGCTTATAGTTATTCTAGCGACAATTTTTGTTTCAACATATACTATTTTTTTATTCTCATTCATTTTATGCGACACATACATAATTTAGTGGAGTTAATTTGAATTTGAACATGTTAGATGAATCGACTAACACATATTTGAAAGTGATTTGATGGGGTATGAATTTGAGTAAGAAGTTTTATAATGAAGGTGTAGGTGTTGAGCAATTTATAAGTGAAGTGATTTGTATATCAAATGGATGAAAGAGCTTGGCGAAGCATCAGAATGAAGTTCAGGATAAGGCTGGGCACCTGGTCTTCGTGATATTTGCAACCAAGTATCAATGGCGGTTAACTTTTTAAGATAATTTATGATCCCATTATATTCCAGTAACTCGTCAATACTAAGACTGGAAATGCTAAAGTTCGCTAACATTAATTAATGAAATTAAACTTTGAGAAATTATACGTGAGAAGTGAGAGCACTCGAATACTCAATGTCTTGGAGTAATTGCTCTTTAACATGATAAACAAATTAAGCATAAGTTACATAACTGTGTAGTAGATCTTCATTCTGATACTGATATCTCCTTTAATTTTATTTGACAACATCATGTCATTTAACAAAGTTCATAAAAAAAGAGTTGATTAAATCAAAACTCAATTTAGAATTTTCATCAACTAGAAATGTGCATATAAAGACAACCAGTTCAATTTCATTTCAATTGATAAGATGCTATTTATGTATGATGCTAAGATAAACATGCATATAAAAATACACACAATCAAAGTGCAGCAGTACCATTAATCAATGCTCATAATCATCATATAAAGCAACAGAGTCATAATAAATCAGGTATCAAATGTTTTGCACTCGTCGGTTTCAGGGTTATCCTTACAGTAATCCTCCAAGGGGTCAGAATCCTTCTTCCTATCCCTTGCATGACTCGCTGCAGCACTGAGTTCCTCCACTTCATCCCATGCTGCTACGCATTCTCCACTAACTGGGTCATCAGCACACGTCTCTTGTGCACTCTTTATGCTCTCTTCAACCTTCTTTGATATCTGTTCTGGTGCAGCACGAACGGGTCGAACCACCGTCATCCGACCCGATCCGGCTACACCCCACCGTGTCTGCAGTGGTGTTGCTGGTGAGATCTTGATGGTTTGTGGGAATCCTGATGAGTTGAAGAGAAGCTTGGGGTTTGAAAGGCTGCTGAGACCACCTATTGTTGCCATTCTAATATCTATGGAGATAAGGATCGGAGATAACTTGAAGAGATTTTTCTACTATATATACTAAACTTGCTGCGGATTTATGTACACATATTTCTTATCGGGTGGCAACCAATTATGATCTTCCACGTGTGTTCCAATTATATATATATATATATTTTTTTTTTTTTTGTAAGAAACGAAATTATTTGTTTCAAGATAAAGAGTGTTCAAAGAAATTATATATGTTTCAAGTTAGATGGAAATTAGACAGATCTAACTTGCACGTAGCGGAGATGATGTTAGGTACATTGGAAGATGCATGTTACTTTGAACAATTGTCCTATCACAACTTAACTAAAGACAACAATATAGATATAGGGTTAAATATTTGTTTAGTCCTCACATTTTGGGCTATAGGCCCTAATTTTATTAAATATTTTTAAAATCCTTATATTTTATCTCTGCTATCAAAATTAGTCTCTGTTGTTAATTCTCTAACGAAATGTTGATGTGACAGCTAGTGGGTCCTAAAATGTAAGGATTATTCTTCAAAGTCACGCAAAATGTAGGGACCAAAAAACATATTTAACCCAAAAATAATTGGGACTCAGTAATTGCCACATCAACATTCCGTTAGAAAATGATCAGCATGGACTAATTTTGATAACGGAGATAAAATGTGAGAATTTTAAAAACATTTAATGAAATGTAGAGACTATTCTTTAAAGAAGCGCAAAATGTAAGGACTAAAAACATATTTAACTCATATAGATATAACATGAAAACCAAAGTTAAAGAGAGTAAAAATACAATAAGAATATGTGAGATGTAATAGTCTTAAAAATCGTGGTAAAATAATTGTATAAATATTATTAATCATATTGAAAACGTGATTTATATTTCTCAGGAAATGTCAAAAAGATATGTTAATTCATCAAATTCAAATGAAAGGGTTGAAATACACGGGCACATAACGTGTTTTATGTGATGCAAAAATATAGTTTAAGTCGAAGGTAAAATTATACCATACAATTACAAGACCCCTAGTGTTGTAGGCAACATAGTGTTTGACGAATAATAATAACCAAGAGAGTAAGATAAATGTTATGGAGATGAGAATGTTGAGTTGAATGTGCGGTAAAGTTATACATACTATAATTAGAAATGACACGATATTGGAGAAAGAGTAGAGATATCATCTATAATCGTAGAAGAGATGATAGAAACTAAACTTGAATGATTTGAGTGAGTATAGATCCTCTTCATTTCCTCGAACAAATGACAGTGTCCATTACCATAATTATGTAGTATAGATGTCTAATTAATATCACATATTGTAGAAATATGTGCATTTATGTATTTACTAAAAATTATATTAATGAAGATTGTAATTTATTGTAAGAAATTGAGAGGATATGAACTCAGTTTGAGCATGCATAAAGAATATATGTGAATTGTGTAGTAAATGATAGTAAATAAAAAAGGAGTAGTCAAATCACCGGATCATACTGAAAGATTTAGAAAATTACATAGAAATTATCAAGAATGATCTAAAGATTAGTCTATATACTAATAAGAAAAGAAATGTCCCTTGAATTTACCATTTTGTCCCTATAAGGGGCAATTTGGTAATCTATTTATTGGTTAAGTTTTTTTTTTTTGAACAATGGCTTATGAATTTACATTTTTGCACCTAACCAATTTTTTTTAATTATTTTCAAATTTTTATATTTTTAATAACTTTTAATTATTTTCCAATTTTTTTATTTTTAACTTTTTCAATTTTTTATCTCAAATTCAGTTGTTTCTACATTGCCGTTGTGGGAGATTAAGGTATCGTTTGACCCGATATTTTTCAAACTTCTCTACATTTTTAAGGAGAAGTTTGGTCAAATACAATATGAATTAAATACTTACTAAAAAAAGCACTTTTTTTGAACGCATAAAATTGAATGGAATGAGCTTGGACCAGAAGATGTTGAATGTTACTTTAAAAAACTACTTCTCGACAATTTATTTCACAAACACCTATTTTCAACTTAAGTCGGGAACCTTTTCTTTATTTTTTAATATTTTTTTTTTTGAACAATGGCCTATGAATTTCAATATTTTCCCCTAACTAATTTTTTTTAATTATTTTTTAATTTTTATATTTTTAATAACTTTTAATTATTTTCCAATTTTTTCTCCCAAATTCAGTTGCTTCTACATTGCCGTTGTGGAAGATTAAGGTATCGTTTGATCCAAAAAATTTCAAATTTCTCTACATTTTTAAGGAGAAGTTAGGTCAAACACAATATCAATTAAGTACTTACTAAAAAAAGCACTTTTAGAACAAATAGGTTAAATCTAGGGTTAATATTGCATCACCGGTTAACATTTAGAAATAAGAGATGACATTTTGCATAAATTAAATCTAGGGTTAATATAGTAAAGTCACACGAAAAAATTAGGTTAAATCTAGGGCTAATATTGCGTCACGGGCTAACATTTAGAAATAAGAGATGCCATTTTGCATAAATTAAATCTAGGGTTAATATAATTTGTTTAGTAAATTTAAAGAGAAAAATTAGGAGCGATTTGTTTATTTTGATTTCCCTAACAATTAACGTTAACATTTTGATCAAATTAAACAGGGTTAATTAAATAGGGTTAATACAGTAAAATTAAGCAAAGAAGTTAGGTTAATTCTAGGGCAAAATTTTGCGTCCGGGTTAACTTTAAAAAATAAAATAAAATAGGTTAAGTATAGCAAGACGGATTAACATTTATAAGTAAGAGATTAAGTTAAGTATAGGGAGACGGGTTAACGGTTATTCCTTTTCAAAAAAACAGCATATAATTGGGAACATACTTTTCTTTTACGTTAGATAAACATTAAATGTAAAAGTGTGGAGGGAAAAATTAGGTTAAAATTATAGATGACATTTTGCATAAATTAAATCTAGGGTTAATATAGTAAAGTCACGCGAAAAAATAGGTTAAATATAGGGTTAATATTGCATCACGGGTTAACATTTAGAAATAAGAGATGACATTTTGCTTAAATTAAATCTAGGGTTAATATAGTAAAGTCACATGAAAAAATTATGTTAAATCTAGCGTTAATATTGCGTTACGGGTTAACATTTAAAAATAAGAGATGACATTTTGCATAAATTAAATCTAGGGTTAATATAGTAAAGTCAGACGAAAAAATTAGGTTAAATCTAGGGTTAATATTGTGTCACGGGTTAACGTTTATAAATAAGAGATGCATTTTGCATAAATTAAATCTAGGGTTAATATAATTTGTTTAGTAAAATTAAGGAGAAAAATTAGAAGCGATTTGTTTATTTTGATTTCCCTAACAATTAATGTTAACATTTTGATTAAATTAAATAGGGTTAATACATTAAAATTAAGCAAAGAAGTTAGGTTAAATCTTGGGCAAAATTTTGCGTTCGGGTTAACTTTAAGAAATAAGATATTATAATAGTTGTTATGTTATTTTTTATGTAGTGTTTTAGGCTCTGTATTGCAAAATTTTGGTTTACGCAGCTTTGATTTTCACATTTATAAAGGACAACAATTTTCCGTAATTTATAAGATTTCTCATTCGAAACTAAATTTTAAAAAAATACGTAATTCAACCAGTGCGAAGCACGGATTTGTAACTAGTAAATTTGATGAAAATATGATGCATACTAGTATAAAATTATGGCGCGTTTGATGCTTGTTTGATATATAACCGCAAGTTTGTCGAAATTATAGCGAGCAACCTTAATTTCCTCAAACAAATCTTGTCTTTTTATGAAACAAACACTTAATTCAAGAGGGTTAGCGCCACAATTTCAACGGTGATTAGTTTCTTTTTGGTTACTAACGGTGATTAGTTATCCATAAAGTTATAAATACTTCGCACTTACATGATTAACAAAAAAAATAAATAAAGTAACTAAATGAAATGGTTATTTTTAAATAATTTACAAAAGGGTTTGTCTAATATGTGCAATATTACACATGTTAAGACATTTAAAAGTAGTATTTTTTCACTGAAAAACAATAATTATTTATTAAAAAACCACAAGTGCAAATTAAATTTATTATCATGTGCAAATTTGCACATGATAGAAAAACCATTTACAAAAATAATCATTTTTATCTCTTTCTTTGGGTATTATGTGATTGGGCACCATAAAGATTAGGAGACGGTGTTCATTTGTATATATATTTTTTTTATGCTTTTAACTATTTAAAATAAGACAAAAACGTATATTTAAGTTTTTAAATGTTCTCTATCATTTTGAACGACGAGGTATTATCTTTTATGTATAAATGAGACTGATCCGGCTGCCATTTCACGTTATGAAAAGATCTATTCATCTGCTCTATCAACGTCAACGTAGCTCAGCTGATAAAAACAATAAAATGCAAGTATTGATGTTGGAAAGTTAAATTCTTAATTTATTTATCTTTGAAGATAAAAAAGTAGATTAAAAAAAAAAACTAGTACTTAGTTAGCACAGTGGCATAGTAGAGAAAATATCAAACAGAATAGAATAGAATAATTTTATCAATCAATCAATGATGCGGATTCACAAACTATACCATCGGCATCGCTTCACTCTCTCTTTTTCTTCGCCATTATCGTTCCCTTCCAGTCCTTCTCTTCTTCCTCTCGCTCCTCCCCGTTTCCTCACTCTCCGTCGCAGAACCGCTGCCAACTTCGCCTCCATGTCCACCTCCCGCTTTCGCCACATAGTACCTCTCGCTGCTGTTTCCACTGAAGACGGCGCCGGTGGAGCCGTCAACGGCTCCGTTTCTTCCTCTTCCACCGCCGATACTTACTACGATTACGAAGGTTTGTTCATTATGAATTTCTTTACCGTTAGTTAACTGTTTATTGCATAATTAATGCGTTGATCGGATTTTCTTTATATAGTATTTTCCATTTCGCGGTTGATTTCTGCACTGGTTCACTCTATCATCTTTCATCGCCATTGCAAATAATATTCTTACTTAGTTAATCGTTATCCATGTAACTAAAAAGTCAACAATTGGTAAACTGTTAACTTTAAGTTTATTGATGATTGATGAACTTATTTTGAAATAGTAAAAAAAAATTAATTACTGCTGATGGAGTATTTGATTAATTGGATGATTTTTCACCTCCGTTTTTACTTACAGTGTAGAGTTTTGCATTAGCAACGTTTAAAAGTTCCTGAAAAGTCTGTACTTGAAGTGAAGGGCTTATGAAAATAAGCTGAAAACAGGTTATGGACATGTCATAAGTTATTTTCATAAGGTCTATCAAACAGTCTGACAACTGCTTATGCTAATAAATAAGCTCAAATAAGGTTATCCAAACAGTCCGTTAGTCTTTTGTGCTCAAGGCAAGGCTTGTAGTTTTTAGATTTAGTATCTTCGAGCTTCTGGTTAAAGTAGAACTAAACTAATAGCTACTTTAATGTTTGGATTATATTACTATTTCTAATTGCTGATGGTTGTTTTAATTGATTGATGTTAGATGATTTAGCTTTAGGAGTAGGGTATTGTGTTCCTCCACCTGAGATCAGGGACATCGTTGATGCTCCGCCGGTTCCTGCATTGTCATTTTCACCATTTAGAGACAAAATTATTTTTCTCAAGCGAAGAGCTTTACCTCCACTGACTGATTTAGCAAGGCCGGAGGAAAAGTTGGCTGGTTTACGTATTGATGGATACTGCAATTCAAGGAGTCGCATGTCATTCTACACCGGTTTAGGGATCCATGAAATTCTTCCTGATGGTACACTAGGACCTGAGGTTGAGATACACGGTTTCCCTGAAGGTGCGAAGATAAATTTTGTTACTTGGTCTCCTGATGCTCGGCATTTATCCTTCAGCATTCGTGTGAATGAGGAGGACAGTAATACTAGTAAACTCAGTGTATGGGTTGCAGATGTGGAAACAGGGAAAGCTAGACCTTTGTTTCAGTCACCTGATGTATATTTGAATGCAGTTTTTGAAAACTATGTTTGGGTAGACAACTCTACATTGTTAGTTTGCACCATTCCATCAACTCGTGGAGCTCCACCAAAGAAACCTTTGGTTCCTGGTGGGCCAAAAATTCAATCTAATGAGCAGAAAAACATCATTCAAGTAAGGACATTCCAGGATTTGCTGAAGGATGAGTACGATGAAGATTTGTTTGACTACTATGCAACCTCTCAGCTTGTTTTAGCATCTTTAGATGGTACTACAAAAGATTTTGGACCTCCAGCTATTTATACCTCTCTGGACCCTTCCCCAGATGAGAAGTACATTATGATTGATTCAATGCATAGGCCATACTCTTTTATTGTACCTTGTGGAAGATTTCCAAAGAAGGTAGAGTTATGGAGTGCCGATGGAAAATTTGTCAGGGAGATTTGTGACTTGCCCCTTGCCGAAGACATTCCAATTACATCCAATAGTGTGCGGAAAGGGATGCGTTCTATTAATTGGAGAGCTGATAAGCCATCAACGCTTTACTGGTATAGATCCAAGTTTTTAGTTTATATTTCTTCTTGGGCATGTACTTTGGCAACATTACATATTACTATAATTTAAATAAACTCTAAAGCATGCATTTTTTGTCTTTTCTTTACTGTTTTTAATTAAATTTAGACTGTTTCAGATCTGCAGTTGAAATTGTCTTAATCATTTTTTCTCAAACGTTTTCAAGTGTTTGAAAACTTAAACTTCCCAAGAGTATTTTAATAATGAAGTTCATTGGCATGTAATTAACACCAATCATGCAGTTTTTATGAGCAATCATTCGGGTACACAGGTAAGCTTGCATGTTAGCATGTATCCATACACACAAGATTTGGGGGCTGTTTTCGTGGAATATTATGGTTAGGCATTTCAAATCTTGTTTTACGGTATTTTCTTCTACTAAAGTACTCATATTGAAATTTGCAAGCCAATGTTAGATCACTTACCATTCTTTTCTTCGATTGGCTTCTCATTTTCTTCCCTCTTTTATGGTCATGTTTTGGTTTTTTCATCATATGCACTTCTCACTGTTATATTGTTTTTCACAATTAAACTTAAAATTTACTTTATTTTATGTAAGATATGTTTGTCCTTGCATTTCTATATTTTTTTGTAGTTCCATTTGTTATGTGTTTATTTGTTTTATGTCTTTCTTTTAAAATTGCTTCATTTGAGGTCTCTAGGGTAGAAACTCAAGACGGAGGTGATGCAAAAGTGGAAGTTTCTCCTCGTGATATAATCTACTCACAACCTGCTGAAGCACTAGAAGGTGAACAGCCGGTGATATTACACAAGCTTGATCTTCGCTATGGGTATGGATACAAATTCTTGGATCCTTTTCTAAAACGGCTTATTCTTTTTTAGTATTTACGTGTGCTGCTCAAAGCTGAGGTTTGCAGTTGACATTTGTAACGTCAATGCCAAGTGGACCATTTTCAAATATTCTATGCTAGTGCTGTGCTTGCTTTTTATATCCATTTACATGCTCATAGTCTGATATTTATGTTCATAGTCTGATATTTATGTTCATCATATGCCATGAGCATCTATATAGCTCCTGTTAGGAAAGGGCCTGAGCAGGTTCATGCTTGATGCTCTTGTTTTCTGTATCTACAGAGGAATTTCTTGGTGTGATGATTCACTGGCTTTTGTATACGAATCTTGGTATAAAACAAGGCGAATAAAAACATGGGTAGTCTCTCCTGGATCTGAAGATGTGACTCCACGCATCCTATTCGATCGATCTTCAGAAGATGTATACTCTGATCCTGGCTCTCCTATGCTGCGGAGAACTCAAGCTGGGACATATATTATTGCGAAGATAAAGAAAGGGGGCGATGAAGGAAGATATATCATACTGAATGGAAGCGGTGCAACACCAGAAGGGAACGTTCCATTCCTTGATCTGTTTGACATGTAAGTGTCTTAAATCACATTTTTTCTGTGTATACCCTCACAGATTCTCATTTATACTCTGGTGGTTTGGACCAAAATGTTGCAGAAATACAGGTAGTAAGGAACGAATCTGGGAGAGTGATAAGGAAAAGTACTTTGAGACTGTTGTTGCTCTAATGTCGGATCAAGAAGAAGGAGATTTACAGTTAGATAGGCTGAAAATACTGGCTTCAAAAGAGTCAAAAACTGAAAACACCCAATATAATTTTATTAGTTGGCCAGATAAAAAAATAGTTCAGGTTACAAATTTCCCTCATCCATACCCTCAGCTTGCATCATTGCAGAAAGAGATGATCAGGTATAAAAGAAAAGATGGGGTTCAGCTCACTGCTACATTATACTTGCCACCAGGTTACAATCCATCAACAGATGGTCCTTTGCCATGTTTGGTTTGGTCTTACCCTGGAGAATTTAAGAGCAAAGATGCTGCTAGCCAAGTTCGAGGCTCTCCAAATGAATTTGCAGGGATTGGTTCCACGTCAGCCCTTCTTTGGTTGGCTAAAAGGTGTGAATATCTTTGACAATTATCTGCGCTGTTTGGCTTTAGATGATTAGGCATTATTTTACTTAGTTCCTCTGTTCCGGTTCAGTATATTTTGTATTAAATTAGCTGGACTGTACTTTGATGACTTTAAGTACTGCAGATTTGCAATCCTATCTGGCCCAACCATTCCTATTATCGGCGAGGGTGAAGTAGAGGCTAATGATAGGTAAACTGATAGCAGTACTGTTATAGCTTTGCAATCTTTGATGTATACTACTAAATAATTGTTCTTGATCACCTAGAGAAATCTCCTTATCTTCAGTCCCATTTCTCTTCAAATTTGAGTTTCAAATATTTGGTCTCTTCACTTTTGTGAGGCTTAGGTTTCTTTTATGGGTTTCTTCTTCGGCGTATTCAAGTTTTATTTAAGTAATCATACTCCATAATTAATAATCAGCTATTATCTGATTATGTTTTTTTAAAAAAACTTATCTGATTAAATATCTACAAAACCAGCTATGTAGAGCAATTAGTTGCAAGTGCAGAGGCTGCCGTGGAAGAAGTTATCCGGCGTGGGGTAAGCTTTTATTTTTACTTGTCTAATAGATAAAGCTATGAATCAGATAGAAATATAATTTGAATCAAACATTTTTTGGCTGTCCCATCTAGGTAGCTCATCCAAAGAAAATAGCTGTTGGTGGACATTCCTATGGTGCGTTCATGACTGCCAACCTTCTGGCACATGCCCCTCATCTTTTTTGTTGTGGAATTGCTCGTTCTGGTGCTTACAACAGAACCCTTACTCCTTTCGGTTTTCAGGTACTACCTATGACAGTTCGATTTCTATTATTCCAAGGGCTTCCATAAATTTTCTTTTGCTCCATGGTTCCTTTTAATCTCCTTTCACACCTTATTTTTGGATTGACTGTCATACCTTATAAATGTCTTTTAGAAATGAAGATCTTACATCTTATGCACCATTTTCTTCTGTAGAATGAAGATAGAACTCTTTGGGAGGCCACTAATACTTATGTAGAGATGAGTCCTTTCATGTCAGCTAATAAAATTAAGAAGCCTATCTTGCTTATCCATGGGGAAGAGGATAATAATTCAGGAACATTAACCATGCAGGTAAGAAAGGAATTTCCACGGCTACTGTTTTTGTAAATTGTCATTAATTGACTATTGCAGTATTTGAAAGAGATAAATCCCTTGGAGTCTTACTTTAGCCAATTGCTCGCTGCTTCTATTCTTTGTGCTCCTATGCAGTCAGACAGGTTTTTCAATGCTCTGAAGGGTCATGGTGCTCTAAGTCGGCTGGTGATTCTTCCTTATGAAAGCCATGGCTATTCTGCCAGGGAAAGCATCATGCATGTCCTTTGGGAAACAGGTAGATGGTTGCATAAATACTGTGTGTCAAATACTTCCGATGCAGGTGAAGATCATGATACTGGCACAGTCAAAGAAAATATTAGCAAAGGAATTGCAGATGCTGAAAGCAAAGTGGTTGCAGCCAGTGGAGGTGGCAGCAAAGAAGCATGTGATCTCGAGCATGAAGAATCTCATTCTCTGCCAAGGTCATCATTGTGGTAACCTCTTCAGCCTTTAAATTTGAAGTCCAAATAAAACACTTTCTACCTAAAATTAGTTCTTGATAATGATGTATTTGCCAACCCTACATCCGTCCCTGGATACTAACAGGCTTGGACATAATCTTGTTGCCTTGTGGTTTGGGAAGAGTAGTACTTGGACATAATAAAAGAGTTGTACTTTTTTTATTTAAATGTAAATTTGACGTTTCAAACTGAACCCTTTCAATGATAGTTAGACACTTGAACTATTCTTACTGCTTATTCCCTCTGCCTACATTAATTTTTATCTTGGAACTTTTTTTTGTAGAAAATTTCTCTGATCTTTTACTTGGAAGCATTTGAATTGAAGCATCCAGTTGATACACGGGGGAAGACAGATTATCAGGATGCCCTCCACTGAGAGAATGGAACACATACATTATAATAATAGGATATTAAACGCATTCCTTCAATAGCAATAATTGCATTGCTTGTGCAGTGGCAGGTTGCAAAATCATACCTTCATGGATTTATCAGGATGTTTATCATCTGTCACCCATGTTTGCAGAAGGATCTTAGCTGCTTAGCCGAATAATGGACGGAGTGTAATTTAAAGATATACTTGAGCAATAGCCAAACTATATGCACCACTACGCAGTTTAGGGTCTTTCTAATTATTCAATCATGATTCATTATTGCACCGCTATTGTATTTCAACAGCAGTTAAAGGATGTTGGTTTCACTGATGTATAACCAAGCAAGTTATGTATTATTTTGTAATTTGGGTTCACGGATTCAAATAAAGGTCAAAGTGTTTTTGAGTTTATTTTGTAAATGAACAGTTGGTTTGAACCTTAAATTTGAGTTTATGTTGAATAAGATTAATTTTGTATTGTAGCTACATGTTTTAACCAGCAATTCCTTTTTCTCCACACCTAGCTACATGTTTTAACCTGCAATTCCGTATTCTCCACACTTGTGTATTTAGGCTATTTGAAAATTATAAATGCAAGAAATGAGTCGGGACATAATTCCATTTGGCTAAAATTTCAAAATTTCTATAAAACGTGCTGCAAGGTTTCAATAGAGTCATGCTCCCGTCCTTTGTATTAAAAAAATTGTGCAATCTAAGAGTTAAATGTGACTGTAGATTACTAGGCCTTTGACTACTGCAATCTTGAGTATATCATTATTATATGTTGTATATCATTCGTCACATATCGTTTGAAAGAAAATTACAAACTAAATTTTGAATTGCTGAAATACTGTCCCTTTCAAGACAATTTCACATTCCCTGATCTACTAGACGGTGCTCTCAACTACATTATCTTTTCCTCAATACCAAACTTTGTATTTGTTCAGTTTGGCAGAAAAACATGGCTTAAATGTTCTTCAAATCCTAAGGAAACACTTTGTTTGGTAGGCAAAACAAGTTGTAATCAACACAGTGAAAATAATACAGTAAAACATGCATGATTGTGCAGCAAGAACATAGCTCCGGTAAGAAAAGCAATAAAAGAAAGCTTTATGAAATTTCCATAAGCCAACAAAATATAGTCCACAGCTCAGTGCATGAAACTTATTCCTTGGAATCAACTCATCCACATCTTATGAAACAATTGAATATTGAAGGGGATAAAAGTTCCAAAACATGACCTATTTTATTCTTCCTCCGCAATTACGCTAATCTCACCCTTTTCCAGCAAATCATGAAAGGTCCTGGTTTTTCTTTGCTCATTCCAGTGATGCATCTTCCAAACACTGCCAGCAGCTAATCCGAGTACTATGCCAATACATATTTCCTTCACGACGCTTGGTCCTTTTAAAGTAGCATGAGCAATCCGAGGACCAGCCATTTCGTTCCTTGTCTTCAAGCTTGTTAATTCTGTAGGTTACAAAAATATTGCAAATATAAAACCAGGAAGCAGTTTAAACTTCAAAATGCAGACCAATCCTATTAAAAAAAAGTGATTCTAGGGAATGCAGGGGAGTAAATAAACGAAAAGCGCAACAAATAATAACAGAGTTTTTTTAGGCGGTTTTTCAACCTTCTTCATCACTCACATACATTTTTGACAAAGATTTCTTGCAAATGCAACTTTAAGAAAGGGGAAACAAGACCTATTTTATTTCATGACCTGTGTGTTACCGTATTTGATTCATTTGCATACGATGAAAGAACCCTATCATTTAAATCTAGCTTCTTGTAAATAAAATGGATCAACAATCCCCTACATTGGGTGAGGAAATTAGTCCCTATAGAGAATTTGATAAAAAAAAATAAAAAATGTAACAATATACAAGAATTGAAGATGAAACATTATGGAGAAGCAAGAGGACTCACCAGAAGCTGAGGTTGGGGATCTCTTCGTCACAAAATTCGTCGATGGTGTTTCGGAAGGTAGAATTAGAATGTGTACTTTTGGACGTATATTTACTTGGATTCTGCTCTTCTCCCAACAAAAATCACTCATTCCCAACTGAAAAACCAATAATGCCCTTCGTGATATAGAACACGTTTATTTGATCGGTGGTCAGTTATTTAAACTTAATTTTACAGGGTGCTTTACCATTACTTTCAACACCCTTGTCTTTGACACACTTCAGTTTCCTACATCTATTACTCCTCCTAACATTTGTCTGCTTAGGTTTAGGACATATACTTTGATTCCACATATAGGCAAGTCATTTGATGACGATTGAGAGATGGAATGAGAAGACATTGTTGAAGGAATTGGTTTTTTAGTTTTAAGTCGCATAGAGGAAAGAAAAAAAATGAAGAAGAAGATGACATAACATATATATATATATATATATATATATATATATATATATATATATATATATATATATATATATATATATATAGATAGAGAGAGAGGAGGAAGAAGAAAACAATGCTATTTTAATTCAAAAATTGATTATTACTTTTTTTAATTTAATCCTTATGTAAAAATGCGTTTTTGGTTTTAGCCCCTCTACTAACCCCAATCATCAACCAAAGCCACATCACCAACTGCTTCGTAAACCTCCGTTAGCCAACACATCGTTTTTGTAACAGAATGGAACGACAAAGACGAATGTGAAAACGTTATGTAATTACAAGGGCTGTCTCGCAAGAAAAAAAATTACAGGGACTAAAACAAAAAACGCGCGATCTTATAGGGACCTTTTTCTTATTTAACCTTTTTTTTACTTTGATTTTCGTACATATATATAAATTTATATATATATATATATATATATATATATATATATATTATTTTTTGAGGGAATTATTTATATATATTTAGTTATTTTGTAATTTGTCTAAAAAATAGTTGTTCAAATAATATAATCTTTTGCTACTCATGAATCCAATAATAATTAAGTTGGTAGAGACATCCAATAATAATTCATCTTATTGTTCAAATTCATTTTAAAACAATATTCTTTAGAATAACCATCAAATACTTGATTTTTGTTTTAACAATCAAATACTCGTTACATCTCAAAATGTAAACAAAAATTGGCCAACAAAAGTTAATGTATTTGGTTCAAAATTTGTACCAAATACATCAGTTTATATTAATTCATTTTTGCTTACATTTTGTGATTGACGAAGCACTTGATTGTCAATATAAAAGTAGTTGCGCAAACAGTTGCATATATCTGTTCTAAAAAAAAAAATTATTGTACAAGAGCAAAGCCATACTTCAATTATTAGAGGGAGACTTAAATAGAAAATGAAGTCCACTATACCTCTAATATTTTAAGACTCGTACAACTCAAGCAGGTATAGTACTATCAGGTCATTTTAGTTGGTTAGTCAAACCTCATTCATTTGACATGCATATTAATCTCAATCTCAGGTAAATACCTCTTTTCTCGTCCCTGTAATATTAGCGAATTTCGGTTTTAGTCTCTGTAAAAAAAAAAAGATTTTGATTTTGTCCCTGTAATTTCAGATTCTTCCACTTTTGGTCCCTCATTCCACCACGTAAGCAGAATCTGCATACATGGCACGTAAAATGAGGGACCAAAAGTGGAGGAATCTGAAATTACAAGGACCAAAAGTGGAAGGAATTTGAAACTACATGTACGTAATTTATGCAGATTCTATTGACTTGATGAAAAGAGGGACCAAAAGTGAAAGAATATGAAATTATAAGGACAAAATCTTTTTTTTTTGTTTTTTGTATTTACCTTCTTAATTAAATGTCGGAAGCTACTAACTTCAACAAATTAGATAAACTATCCCCGAAAAAAAAACTTAAATAAAGTACGTACATACGAATAGCTCACAACGTAATTAGTAAAAAATTTCTATTTTTTATTGTAGCTGACGTAAAACTCCATTCAATTGTGGTATACAGCAAATAAAAAATAAATCCAGATATACTCCCTCAGGAAACCTTGACGACCTTACAAGGTAAGCAAAGAACAGATTAGTTGTAACATTATGATTAAATATATTAAATTTTTTTTTGACAAAAAATATATTAATTTTTTGACAGGATTGTCTTTACATATCTAATTTGAGGGAAACTTAAAAGTTAAAATAACTTGAAAAATAAATAATTATTTAGCGGACACGACTGGATATGAAGTTTCCAACTGCATGGCCAAATTAAGAACAATTGGATGAAGCACAGCTGCATGATTGATAGGTATCCTCTCACTATCCATCCGTAAGGAGGTTTATCGCTTTCACGTTATTCTCATCTCAAAACAATCAAAAAAGATTGAGAAATGATATTTGTACAATACTTTATTATAACTTTTTAACAACTTCTCTTTCATACTTACATTATATTTTTATTCTCTCTCTATTGTTTTGGACCAATGAGAAGAGCGAAAATGAAAGTTGTCTCAAATGATTGTGTATATATCACTACTCAAAAAAATTACAGGGGTTTGGATTATAGTACTAGCTATGCCTATTATTATCTTTAAGAAACTTTTTCTTTCGAGTAATGATAAATGAACACAAAAAAATAGACACAAATACGACATCAGGGATAGTGTGGTAATTTCCTTCAAAATACAATGGCATAATTGAAATTTTAACTAAAAATAAAGGGTGTTTTTGTTGATTGCTTTCAGTTTTCTTTCTTCCTTTCCTTTCTCAATTTCTGACGCCGTACCACCATCACCACTATCCAACCATCACTCACCAACACCAACCTCCACGCCGTCGTTCACCAACACCGTCCTCCTCGCCGTCGTCGTCATCGCCACCACTAGAATTCTCCAATGCCGTTTAGATCTCGTCTTCTCCACCTAAAACCACTGTTCTCATCTGTGACCGCCGCCTACTGAAAGTCACGGATTCGCCGGCGCAAAGTGAGAGAGTGGTCGCCGGTGATTAGAAGAGAACGGTCGTCGGTGAGAAGAAGATCGACGCCGATGAGAGAACACGAGAGTTGCAGGAGGAAACAGTGCTTGATGAGAGAGTGGAAGAGTACTGGTTTGAAAGAATGAGAAAAAAAAAAAAGAGTATAAGTGTAGAGTGAAATACAGTGTCCTATTTGTGTCTATATTTTTGTGTTTGTTTATCATTTCTCTTTTCTTTATTATATAAAAAAAGGATATAAAGAAAACTTAAAAAAACTAAACTCCATTGCATTGAGTCAAAATAAAATGAAGTTTTTTTTTTTTATCATACATGTGTACCAGCTATGCCTGTTATTATTTTTAAAAAACTTTTCTAATATAAAAAAGGATATAAAGTAACTACAACTAATGATACATATAGGCTGTGTTTGGTAACATAAAAAAGCTAGCTTATAATTTGTTGGACTAGCTTATAAACTTGTTTTTGTAGAATGAGACATGTTTGGTAAAAAGCTTTTTTCATTAGCTTATAGCGTTTTTTGATAAGCTAATTCAAGTAACTTTTGAGCTTATAGCTTATAGCTTTTTATATTTTCTTCCAATTTTAACCTTTTATTAATTTAGTTTAATTTAATTTTAATTAAAAAAACTACCCATAACTGCCCACGTTTAGCATCATGATATGGCTTTTCAATTTTTCTTGTTCACGTTCCTTTTTACATGCTCTTAATTCAATGATAGATAATTTTATATAAATTTTACAATAAATAGTGATGCAAGTTTAGTTGAGTAAAATTTATGAAAAGGAAGTTTTGTTAAATAAAAATTGTCAATTGAATTAATAAATACATTTATCATTTAGGAAATGAAAATATTTTGAGATAAATTTAAACATTTAAAAAGAAATACATTAAGTATTAAAAATTGTATATATGATTTATTAAAAAAACACAAACATGCCCCTTTTACGTCATTTTATATTTATCAGCTATTTCAACAGCTAATTTTACCAAACACTTTTTATTTTAATAAGCTAACTTTTCAGCTGTAAGCTATCAGCTATAAGTTAGCTTTTCAGCTATCAGCTAGCTTATCAGCTACCAGCTAGCTTATAGCTTCTTTTTACCAAACACACCCATAGTCGATATTATTTAGTGGAACAAAGATAGTTTTTTTTTTTTTTTGTAGTGGCCGAGGTTTGAACTCCGAACCTTTACATATTTTATGCATTGTTCTAATCAACTGAGCTAAGCTCACGACTCACGAGGAAGGAACAAAGATAGTTTGTTGTTGTGAATGAAGATATTTTTTATTCATAAACAATATAATTACAATTTATAGAGTAATTACCGCTAATGATTTACACATTTCAGTCACTATTATAAACAAAAATGTATTTTTTAGATTTATTAAATAAATGATATACATGATCTATTGTATCTATCATATACATTATTTATCAAATGAATTTAAAATATCGATTTTTGTTTATAAATCTTCAAGGTGTGCAGTTTATCACATTTCTTAAAATAAGTTCAATAAATAAGTCAATTATTTTTCCTAAAAAAAAATCAATTATTTATTGAATCTACTTTAAGAAATATGATAAATACAATTAAAGAGAGATATTTTTTCGGATCCACAACACTAAGAGTTTATTTCAAAAAAAAAAACATACTAAGCGTGTTTGTTTCAAGTTTACCAAATTTATTTTTAGGAATAACATTCCTTAAAATATAAAGATGAGAATTTTATTCCAAGGAATTTAGGAAAAATATATTTGGTTAGCTTTATAATATTCCTAGGAACCATAAAAATAGGGACTATAATAGGTAAACTATTTATGAATTTATTCCCATCTCCATGGGAACTTTATTCCCACCCTTTTCCTTGGGAAATTTTTTCTGTTCCGAGGAACATTTTATACCAAGGAATAAATTTTAATAAACATGTAACAAACACATACAAATACATTTCTATCATTTTATTCCTGAAAATCAACAATTATAACTTGAAACAAACACACAGTTGAGGTCCTCTCATTCATTTTCGAAAATTGATGATAATGTTGATTACTACAATTTTGTAATAAATAAAAGATATAAATGCATATATTTCTAGAATATATGACATTAATTGAAGATTTATATGCCAAACTATAGTAACGAACATTGTCATTTATTTTAAAAAATGCTGAAAATCTACTTCAATACTACTACAAAAACAATTTGTTAAAGGATCTTGCTAATAAGTGTCTTAAAATCACTTGTTAAAGATTAAAAACTTTTTATCAAATATTACCTCCGTTCATTTTTAACTGTCATATTTTGACATTTTATACAAACCAAGACAATCAATAATTATTACTACTTTTGATGCCATTTTACTATAATAACCTTATTCATTTAATATTTTATTTCATATATTTTTCTCTCCGAAATAAATAACTAAATGTAATATTGATAAAACATTATTTAATGTTGCATTGAACTTTAAAAATAACAGTTAAATAGAAACAATTTTTTTTCCAAAAGAAATAATTAAAAAGGAACGGAGGGAGTCCCTGTTAGTTAGGATTTCCTTTGTGGGTATTGCTAACATAACCAAATTTAAACATTTTTATACGTGAAAATCGAGACAATGATTAAAAGAAGATATAAAGAAATTTTGGTCACATAACCAGCTCAACGCTATGAACTCACGTGTACACCAGCAAATATGAGAACATTTTAAGAGCTTACTATATTAAGTCCTCTCAAAACAGGAAACTATATATTATTGTAATCAATTATTTAATTAATTATTCCTCTGCAACTTCCTTATTCTTCCATTATCAAATCGTGCATGAACCATAATGCTACAAAAAAACTCTTAACTGCTAGCATTGACTTGTTTGTAGCAAACTAACTTTCATTTTTCATCATCAATGGAGAGACAAAGAAGTTTCTCTTTCAAACCCACTAGACTTTTACTCTTTACATTCACACTCTTTTCTTCCATCTTCTTCCTTTCATCTTTCACTATCTGGCTCACCAAATCCACTACTACACCTTCACCAAACACTGTCTCTGTAAATCTTCAACCTCTAACTGTTCATTCATTGACCACCCACAACTTCACTCTACAAAAACTTCCATCTTTAATAGATAACCGTCTTTCTAGAAGCCAAAATAATGTTTCAGGATCCAAATCTGAAGCTATAGAAAACAACCATGTTGGTGCTGCTTCAAGTGTTAATTCTACCGTAATGCATGGTAATAGAACAAAGGTTGAAGTGAGTAAGAGTAAAGTTTTGATTTTTAAGAAGGTTGAGGTGAAGAAGATAGTGAAAGAGTGTGATTTAACAAAAGGGTATTGGGTTTTTGATGAAAGTTATCCTATTTATGCTAGAGATTCCTGTCCTTTTATAGATGAAGGTTTTGATTGTGAAGGGAATGGAAGATTGGATAGAAACTTTACTAAGTGGAGATGGCAACCGAAAGATTGTGACCTTCCAAGGTAGTCTCTCTCAAATTCAATTTTTTTTTTTTTGGAATACTACTTTTATTTATAGTTTGTCATCTTGCAAGTGTAGTTATGCTTAGGCCCTTTTTGGATCAACAACTTATTTGCAGTTTAGCATGATAAGCGCAAATAAAGTCAAATTGTTTTTGTATAAGTTATAAGCTGTTTTCATAAGCTATTCTGGAGAACTTATGAAAATAAGTTGAAAACAACTTATTGACATTTTTTAAGTTGTTTTCGTGAGGTCTGCTAAACAATCTCACAAAACTTATGTCAGCAGATAAACTCAAATAAGTCAATCCAAACAGGGATGTATTTCGTTGGTCAATTTGGTCCATGAAATTATTGGCAAAAGACATACAATTATTTTGATTCTTGAACATATAAAAATTGCAAAAACATACATGTATTGTGTTGGTCAATTTGGTCCGTAAAATTATTGACAAGACATACTTAGGGATGTTTTTGTAATTTTGATACATCCAAGAACTATTGTGACGACAACTCACACATTTAGAGATCAAAATCATCGTTTACTCTTAGGTGTTGCAAAAATGAAGTTAGGAACATCTGTAAAGTTAATTTTATTCTTTGGATACTATTTTTCTGTCATAGGTTCAATGCAACAAAAATGTTGGAGTTTATAAGAGGAAAAAGGCTAGTTTTTGTGGGTGATTCCATTAATAGGAACCAATGGGAATCAATGTTGTGCATGTTATTGAGTGCTGTTAAAGATCCAAAGAGAGTGTATGAGGCACGTGGAAGGACAATTACCAAAGAGAGAGGGAACTATTGTTTCAGGTTTCTGGTAATTATTCAGAACTTTACTTGGTTTGTGTAATGTATAATTGTATATGACTGGTCCCAAAATATTTGATATTTGTTCTTTCTGGAACCTTGTAGGATTATCAATGTACAGTAGAATACTACGTGAGTCATTTCTT
Source organism: Medicago truncatula (assembly GCF_003473485.1). Lineage (NCBI taxonomy): Eukaryota > Viridiplantae > Streptophyta > Magnoliopsida > Fabales > Fabaceae > Medicago > Medicago truncatula. Next base: position 51,838,075 of record NC_053048.1, read on the forward strand.
AGTTCATGAAAGCAAAGCAAGAGTAGGGCAGAAACGAAGACCAACTTTGCGAATTGATGCGATTGATCACGGTTCGTCAAGATGGAGAGGAGCTGATATTTTGGTTTTCAACACAGCACATTGGTGGTCACATCACAAAACCAAAGCTGGGTTAGCACTTCTCTCTATCTTTTCGAAATTGTAGTCCGTGAAATTTTTGTCGATTTGTGCATCCTTAAATGCTCTAGTATTTTAATATTTCATAATTTTTTCAGTGAGTGTAGAGTTATGTTCAAGAAAGGCTTAATTAAACCTAATATGATTTCTTATAGATGAAATAAGTTGTGTTGAACTTTATTTTAAGAGGACCTGTCTTAACCTCAAACGTAGTCCAAAAGTTGTTTGATGTTAGCAAATATTTCAAATTAGACTGTAAAGTTGAATACTTAAAAATGAAATGGGTCCTTGAAAAACTACTTATGAATGTAAAATTACTTCTCATATCTGTTAGTTAAAAATCAAATAGCTACCTATAGAATAACATGTGTCTAAAGTGACCGGCAACTTACAATTTCAAGTACATTTTTGTCAATTTATCAAATTTAGGGACTAACCTAACAACACCTTACAATATGAAGGACTAGAATAAAGTTTTACTCTAATAGAGGGCCTTGAATATCTCGCAGAAAATGAAAGGTTTTATTCTATATATTGGGGTTGGGATCATCATAAACAGAGAAAGTTTTCATCAAAGAAAAAAAAAACAGAGAAAGTTGGCATGTGCTGCACATGCTAATTTTGAAAAATGAGCTGTCATAGCGTAATTACCAAGCTTTTGTTTATAATCTTGGTTTTTTTTTATACTCTTTTCAACTAGCATGTGGTTGACCACCGGGTTTAGCGCAAGTGGATGTTGTGTAGTGTGTGTGAGTGCTCCATGGTACGGAGTTTGATTCCTGCTTTTAAAAAAAAAAAACTAACATGTGATCGTATAACAGGATTTATTACTATCAAGAAGGAACTCTAGTTCATCCCCGGCTAAATGTTTCTACAGCTTTTTCGAAAGCTATGATGACTTGGGCTTCATGGGTGGACAAACACATAAATTCTAAGAAAACCCAAGTTTTCTTTCGAAGTTCGGCACCATCTCATTTCAGGTTTGTTTCTGATATCCACTCTGCAATAGTTTTTTGTAGGCTCCAAAATCCAACGGTTGTGTTATTTGAATAACAAAAATTAGACAACTTTTGCGACAACAATCTAAGTGGTCAAAGCATTTCAAATAAGTGGTTAATGAATTTTGACACCTGATATATCTATTAACCATCTACTGAACGGAATTAACCACTTGCTTAAACCACGTTAACCACTTAGATTGTAGTGAAAAATGTTGTCTATATTTGGCAGTACAAAATCATTTCTAAAAATCCAAAATAGTTAGCGACTCTGATACATTCTGCAACAGGGGAGGTAATTGGAATTCAGGAGGGCATTGTACAGAGGCCACTTATCCTCTTAATGAAACCTTAAATACCATGTATCCTGAGAAGAATATAATCATAGAAGAGACAGTAAAGCAGATGAAAACTCCCGTGACATGGTTGAATATAACTAGTTTGTCAGAATTTAGGATAGATGGTCACCCATCCATTTATGGGAGAAAAACACAATCCTCAAGAATTCAAGATTGTAGTCATTGGTGTCTTCCAGGGGTTCCAGATGTATGGAATGAGTTGTTATTTTTTCACTTACAAAATAGACGAGGGTGAACTTTTCAAATAGCACCCTATTCATTTTTTATTCTGCAACTGTGTATACGTAGCTTGTGAAAATTTCCACTAGTTCATGAAAATGAATGATTTCATGCACTTAGCATAATGCAATTGCAGATAACCTTAATGCGAAGCAAGACTAGCTTCAAATTTTGTGTACCATAAAAATTTGGTGAAATGTAACAATGAAATTATGACATTCATGAAAACTGGCAAGATTAACATCAAGAACATAAAAAGAAGATACATATGCCACAAACATCATCAGTAAAATCCAGTATTGCTTCCAAACAATCCCTCTAGCCTTAGATAATATTGAATAGAAATAGAATAACCTCTTTCCAATGTACCAAAAAAAACCCTCTAGCCTATTTATTTATTTTTACCGTATTTCAATAATCTTAATAAAAAAGTTGTTGTAGGATATTAAAATTGTTAACGGAGAGAAAATACGGTACAGATTACACACTTGATCTCCACTTTATCCCATCAGCGAGAGCAATGTTTCTTGGCTTTTGCTTGAGAAAATGTTGCATCATCATCTTCCTTGGAACCATCATCTAGAAGTCTATGAAGCCATGGTGGTCGACTATCTTCATCATACCCGTAATCAAAGAAAAGCTCCTCCCCAGCTTCAATGCGTTCCTTTGCAAATATTGCTACATGATGATCCCCATTAACAAACACAATCTACAATAGACCACACATTTACAATTCAATAATTAAGTACCCAATGTAGAGATTAAAAGATAACTTTCATATATCTCTATAAAAATGAGTTGCTAGACTCACCTTTCCATAGCAATTCGCTTTTGATGCGTGATTTGCAAACTTCAACTTGTTCCCTTTGCGAAAAGCATCAAGACAATACTGAAAAAAAACAATCATTTTGCGTGAAAAGGTTGATTAGAAAAAACAATCTTATAAGTACAACAGTAAATATATAGGTTAATATGCAATCATTTTGCCGCATGATGTTAAGATAGACCATTATAGGTGGTCATGATGAACCACAAATTATGTATAGTAATTAGATTTTTCTTTGTAATTAAGAAAGAAAAAAACTAATGGAGAAAGCTTGTCCATAGAAGATATGCTAGAATAGGCTCACTTTTAAGAGAATTATAATTGATACGAGACACTTACCGTATCATTCAAGTTAAAAAGGTACGAAAAGTCTACACGATCATAAAATTTTCCACGCTTATCAGCTTCTATATGAGAGATTACTTCACCAGTGTACTCTCCTAAAAAATCATTTTTGTTTGCCGGGGCCTGAAGTGTATTAACAATTGTCAATCAGTGATAACAATACATTCACAATTTTTTCTTATAAAATAAATCAAGTGCAAACATCTCTAACCTTTAAGAAAGCTCCCCATCCAGCAACATCAGACCTTGCCCAAAGAATCTGACAATATACATATCAATCAAGGAAACTAAATATAGATAATGTAAAGAGCAAAAAAATAAAAATACCTTTTGCTGTTTCCTTAAAAGAATCATCATGTTTTCACATTGATCCTCTCCACGATAAGACGACTCTCCCAAATCACCATCTCCACCATCTCCACAACTATAGACAAAATGCCATAGTTAGAAGCATTATATTAGTTACAGTTTAGTTTGAATCACCTCTGGCTGAAATGATTTAATAGAAAATATGGAGAGTTCAATTTGTTTAGGTACATCAACTATCGTAGCAAAAGATACATGACATACTTAATTCACTTATGACCAAAAACATTACTTATCACTTATTCAATCACATGCGGTGTTTATTTTGTTAAATAGAATGAGAGAAGTACAAATAATATGAGTAATAATAGTACTTAATTCAAGTACAAGGAAAACTCTTTAATTTCCGCCACAAAATAATAGAAGAACCCTATAATGTTAAACAATAAAGAGGGTTTGAAAATCATTCAAAACACGAACAAAGCCCCCTTTACCAGATATAGGAAAAATGAAATCAATTTAAAATTAAAGACATTACCTAACCCAACAATTTCGACATACATCAGGGTCACAATCTCTTGAAGCTGCAAAACATGGACAGTGTCGACTTCTACACTGACTCTTAGTACACTGACATCCTCCAAATCGATTTTTACAGAGCTTTGAACACCTGAAGGTAAAAAATATAACTGATCACATTGAAAACATAGTTGTTTTCCATCGAAAAGTAACATAATTAAATGAAAATTGACATACCCACAATATTTTTCACAGCAAAAACCATTAAGACGACATGGACATTGCTTTCCACACGCCCCCTCACATTCACAAGGTGTATAGTGCTTTTCCAGTTTGTTTTTCTCATCGGTATTTCTTCTTCTTTTCCATTTGGATGGAAGTCCACAAGATTTTGAAGAATATTTGAACTTCTTAGATTTGCTCTTTCTTGACATCGACCTTGACTTTGATGGCATCTCATTGTCCTAGCAAAATAACTCATTCAAAAACAATTTGACAATCTTTGAGTATGCATAAATGTTGTCAAAGTTGTTTTGAAAAAAAATTGAAAAATTATATTCAAGTTGCCAAAGTCATATACGAGAGAGAAAGTCTCTTTGATGGTAGTTTGAGGATGGGGATCATACCTGAGAATAACATTAAAAATATGTAGATATATTCAAATGTTTTACATGTTATATTTGTTTATCTATTCACACAACATGCGGATAAATTTATTTTACATTAAGTTTACTGATGCTACAAGACTCATTATCTTGCTTTTTCGTTTGTTTGATGGTTAAATTTTTTGACTACCAATTTTAATCAAAATAATAGAAATTTGATCATGTTGACCTGGTCCACACGAGAATAAGGACATGGAGAAAAAACTCTTAAAAATAAGGAATGATGAACATTTTGAATGACATAGATGGGGAGCGGAGAGTACTCCCCATCCCGCCTCGTTGACGTCTTCAATTCCACCACATCTCATATATATAACTTTCACCTCATACTAATCAAACACTCCTATAAAATATGATATGGACAATTCAAGACTTGGACTAAAAAAAAACACAAAGGAGATGGGGATATGAAATGAATGATTGTACTCACAATGCGCATTGCATTTGATTGTCCATTTTCGCCCATGGATCCATGTGGGATTGACTCTTCAGCATACATGTATCTAGCAACTTCCGTGCAAGTCTTCATCATAAAAAGTATGTTCTTAGCTATAAGACAACTGCAAAGCATAAATTGCATATAAGCCAAAACATTAGAAAAATGGACTTAGCTTAAATGTGAGGTGAAAAATGAGAAAGATTTTTATACCTATTTCTCCCAAACATTTCTATTCCCTTCAAGTATAATTCTTTTTCCAAAAGTTTCCAATCCGAAGGAATAGACTCCTCCTCAGCTTGTCCTTCTATTGAGTCAGACAAGTGCTTGGATTTTCTTTCATCCATATCATTTTTTTCATCATTGTTAGCATCCAAATTTAAGCCCCTCATACAATTACTAATTGTAACATCTTTATTATGAAGGTAACAATGTTCACCACATGGTTCTTTGGGACCTTCAGGTTCTTGCCAAACTGGTTGCTTTTCAGCCTGAGAAGTAAACCATCAAATTAATATATTTAATTAATAATGGAAGCATGCACATGTTAAGAAATGAATGAAGAAACATGGTTGCTTACAGGATATATTATCTTTTGAGAACAACCGTGCAAAGGACAATCAAAGATCTACAAAAAAATTACAAAAATAAAGACACACAATATAATCATTATCTTATTATAGACAACAATATTGTGGTGAAAAAAAAGGCAAAATATTGATATTTTTTTCTTGTATTTACCATGCAACGACGACAGTAAAAGTTGTCAAAAGTATCTAAAGAGACACTCAAGCTTTTGTTCAAAAATGTATCAGTCTGAGATTCACTTTCTCTACGATCTTCATCATTTTGGTCCTTTTCCTTGATATTTTTATATCGCTCCTGCATATTTTGATTGAGAACATTTGTCCATGACATAAAATTAGCTGCTCATACGTAATTAATACAACACATATCACAAAGAAACTTATTTTTGTAATACATATTAGAATTAACAATCATCAAAGCTATATTAATCTTGTAAATTACTCTACATTACCTGAATTTCTGAACTGGTACCTCCGATGACATCCTTAACAATACTCAACACTTCCTCAGTTAAACCATGTTCATCAAATACCGTCCTAATATATTAAATAGTCACAAGATAATATGTTTAGTTAAGGAGAAACTTAAATTATTTTAATGAAGTAGATAAAATGATGCACAATAAGTAGAATTTTTTTGGAGGTCCAGCAAAACATGTATTACATATCAATTAAATTTGAAATTTAAGAATTTACATCTTTAATTCTACTGATAAATTAAATAGAACTTCTAAATGTAAGTATAATAACATGTACATTTTGATTTACCTAATAAATCGGTCTTCACCCTGAGAAAATTTACGTTCAACTTCCTTGTCCTCGTTTGACTCTTCATCACTATCACTGCATACTAATGTTTCACCTTCCTGATGATTATAATATACATTTCTTTTTCTAGAAACTGCCTGATCTGCAGTCATTTTTTCATTTCTATTTTGCAAGAAATGTTTTCAGAAAGTAGTAAATAGACGACACAAATTTAACATAGATTGATCAATAACATTTGACATCAAATGCATATTAAACATACACTTTCACTTCCTAAAAATTTTCATGTAAGAGGATTCACAACATGTCATTGAAATTTATAATTCAAACACACCTGGCTAAATGTATCCAAGACGTATATGGAGGTAACCTGTTGATGCTTGGCATCCTGATAGTTCTCACAGGTTTGTTGCTACGGTCTTCCTCTCCCAAAACTTGATGATCGGGACTATAGAACGTACACGGTGGACGATTCATTCTTGAAAAAAGAATATTTCCTCCAATTGGTAGTGATTCGTTTTTTGATATTACTAACATGGCCTTAGAAATTTGACTTTGAAGATTCTCTCTATTCTTCTGAAGCTTTTCCTGAGAAAAGATAATTAAGATTGACTACATGGCTTGCTCATAGAAATATGCAGGGAAAAACAAATTAAAATAAGAAATGAAAGTTCTGCTACAAAAAAATCAAGTTGTGCCACCAAAACAACAATTACGTGAAAGAGAATGCTTCATGTAAGGAGACAGAAGAGCCATTCTGTTCTCAACTTTGACATTATCCAAGTCCATAAAAAATTAAGAGGAACTGTACTAATAATAGTTCCTAAAAAACAACTTAATAAACTCAACATAGAGATTAAAATGTTCACATTTCCCCCTCAATTTATAGTGGAAAGTAAGAAGAATAATCATGTAGAAAACATAATTACACATAACTATATACAAAATTTCAAAGAATTAACAACCAAATTGAACTCACTTTAATCGACTCAGCTCGTTCATTTTGGATTTGCTTTTTCACCAAATGTATCTTGTTCGTCAAGGTTTGACGAGTGATTGTCGCTCCCCCTCCATGTTTTGCCTATCCATACAATAAGTATTATTAGCATATAACAAAAAAATGAAAAGAATAAACTTGCATACACCCCCTTTCATGCAAGCAACAAATTAGAAATTAAAGTGATTTGAACTAGGCGTGGAAACAAAACTAGTACTCTTCCGATTTCAAAATACAGACACGGGGCGAGTAACAGAGATATTGGTACCGTCCCCGATCCCGTCTCTAATGTGAAAAATTATCGATATGCAACATGCAAGCTTCTAAATGTCATCCTTACTTCTGAGATATTTTTTAACTTTTAATCGTTGTGAATATTTCCCATGGTTTGCAATTGACAAATACACATGATGTTGAGTATTTTTCTACCCCAAATGGATTAGATTAATAGAAAAATGGTGGAAATTAATTTATGGTAGTAGGTTTGGGGAAAATTCTGGGCTCGGGGCAGGTTCGAGTTTGGGGTTGGAAATTTTTATTTTTATTTTTTTATTAAAAAAATTATATCACTAAATAGATGGGAAATGAGCGGGGATACTCGAACCCATTATATACGGGGATGAGATTCAATTTCCCATCCTTATCGTAGATTAGATAGATTAACAGATAAGTATATGAGATCCAGGTACAGGGAAGCTGAAACTCGTCCCTGTCCCGCCCAATTTCTATGCCTATTTGAAATGATGAAACAAAGAATTGTTTATTTACATCATTTTTCTATCCAATTAGGAACAAAATAATAATGCACGATTATCTAGGTTAAATTCTAAAAAATTGTTGCCATGTGTGAAGAATTGATGATAGAGATATCAAACACGAAGATGAGTCAATGTCGATAATTATTTGAGAAAATAACATAATTGAAACTAATTTTATATGTTGATGTCGAGATACAGGCCAAACATTACGCCTTTGATGAGAAGTGTCGGTGTCAGTGCTACAAAGGCTGTCATACAGATGCGAACAATGAAATGAAAAACCTAAAATAAATTGAGCAAAATCAGATAAAGTATGAGATTGATGGAAAGAGAAACAAACTTGAAGTCTAGACGCCGAGCTTGGAGCAGCCGAGACCATTGATGAAATTGTTGATGCACAAAACCACTTTGACGAAAAGAAAGATGAATGTCGAGAGTGTGAAAGATGGAAACGCTACGTTGTTTTAAATATATGTGTGGAAGAGTGTTGTTCGTTTCTTTCTACATTATTTGGGGGCGCGCCACCACTCTAAATGAAAAAAAAAATAAAAATTAAAATGATATATTTTCTCTGTCTCTTAACATAGGAACATCTAACAAAAATTCTGAATATTAAAAAATTAGTTGGAATAATAAATTTGTTTGAGTATGGCTATTACTAAATTATCCTTTGTGTATAGATATATTTAATATTATTTTTCATATTCTAATACGATCGATAATATTAATAAGGGGTATATTTGGAAAAGAAAAGTAATAGATGAATCTAAAATGTATTTATGGTCTCATTTAGCATCAAACATTTTTTTTAAACGGCCTTATAAATTTATAATTACGAACGAATAGAGTTTTGATTGGTTGACACCAACCGTAAAATTTAGCAATTTTTTTTTTGTCTAGTAGCCTACTCACATAATTAAATGTGGAGAAGTGGGGTGTCTATGTTCGAACTCTGACCCCTGCATAAATTATGCAATGTCCCTACCAACTGATCTAAGTTCACGGGACAAATTTAGCATATTTTAATTGTAGTAGAAAAATTATTAAATGAAATAATGTGTAATATTTCTTTTACTACTTCTCTCTTAAATAATATAAATAGCATTTGTAAATTGCAGTATATTTTCTTGAAACCGAAAAATTATAAAAGTAAAAGGTGCAGTTTAGGCGCGATAATTCGGAAATTAGGCGCCCTAGTTTGTCTTCCAAATTATTTTGCTTTAATATCTTAAAGAAAGATGAAAGATAAAGACAATGTCTCCGATATAAATTCAACAAAGTACCACTAATACCCTTCAAAAACAAAGTCCCACTTTATTAAAAAAAATTAGTACCACTAAAAGAGAAAAACAAAAATTAATGCTGACATATATGTTGTTATTAATATATATATATATATATATATATATATATATATATAAAATAGAATTTTCACTGTTTTATATTAAAGGTTAATTGTTTAAATTGATCTTGTAAAATATATGATGTCTGAAAAATGACCATGTAAAATAAAAAGTACATATTTTAACTTTGTAATTTGAGATTCTTCTTATTTTTTACCTTTTAATATACGTGTGGTCCAAAAAAGTGATCTAGAGATTGAATTTTTTCATAATTTTTTTCAAGGCATCTTTAGGATGTTAAAACATGGCTTTACACACAAAAAATAGATTTTTCCAACTAGGGACGAATTTATTATGAATTTTTATTCCCCATAAATATGAATTTCTTAAACAATTACAAAATCAAAGAACCAAATTTGACATGTGAGTATAAGCTTACTCTAAACAAAATTGCAATTTCGCACGTTTTGGTTGAAAAATAAAAATAAATCGAAATTTCTTTCAAATAATCAGCTCAAAATTCGATTTTTAGGTTGGGGTTTTTGTTGTTTTATTTTTGAGTTTTTAACGCTTTAAAAATTAATAGTTAATTCGTCCTTAGTAGAAAAAATTCTATTTTTTTTTTTTGTGTAAAATCATATTTTAACGTCCTAAATATGCATGAAAAAAATCATGAAAAAATTCAACATCTAAGTTTCTTTTTTGGACTTCAACTAATTTACAGGGTCAAAAATAATAAGAATCTCAAATTACAGGGTTAAAATATGTGTTTTTTCTTTTACATGGTCATTTTTTTTTCTAGACTTACGTATATTACAATGTCAATTTCAATAATTAACCTTATATTAATATGTATGAACATATGTTCTTTAGAAAAAATGTATATTAAGTAATTATTTTATATTAAATTAATTTTAGTCATGATTTATTTTATCATAAAATAATTACCTAAAATACCTATTTTTAATCAACATAATTGAATTCGTTTTTGAAAATTCTTTGCTATTAAAACTTTCTTGGTCAAATATTTTAATTTTTTAAAAAAAATACTAACTTTTCCACAAACAGTTGTAATAAAATATGGAAATACTATAAATTCATTAACAAATTATTAATAATAACATAAGAAAATAATTTGTAGATAAAATGTATAACTTATAGTAATAAAAACGGCGTGTGGATTTTGCTAATGATCATTGGAATTATGGTGAAAAAAGTATCATTTGTACTTCGTTTCACCATATCTACAAATTATGGTGAAAAATGTTTTCTGTCAAAAAATGGCGTGTGGATTTTGCTAATGATCAAAATCAATTATATGTATAACTTTATAAATAACCATGATTAAGGTCAAACATTTACAATGATTTATACTTAATCATATTTATTTTTTAGACGAACCTCCTCCTCGAAGTCTCAATGCAAGCATACATTTTTGAGATCAAACTAGTGCAATTCCCATCTAGAGCTGTAAGAGATAGTAAGATATGAAATAATATTCACCTTTGCTATTAGAGCAAATGTCTCTTCATAATTGACGTCACATGTCTAATTATATCCTTTTGCCACTAGTATGGCCTTATAACGGTCGAGGGTGCCAACTCAACAATCTTCCAAGTTCCATTTTTTCAAGTGGTTTCGTTTTGTCATCCATAGTTAAACCCAATTGAGGAAGATCTTTTTGCATAGACTACTAAATCAGTCCCCTTATATATTGGAAGATTCACAAAGGAGATGGTGTGCTTAGGCTATAAGAAAGTTCAAGGAGTCACAAGGAAGATAATTGGTTGTATTTTTTGTTTATATTAATGACATTATTGTTACATGAGTTGATTTGATTGATTGAGAGGCAACTACTCAATGAAAAATTATCAATCAAGTCTGAGATATGTAGGACCTTAGACAAGTATTTCTTGAGTGAGGTTGCTTACTCGCAATAAATTTTTACCTCTAAGAGAAAGTATGTATTTGATCTTTTGTAGGAAATAGAGGTAAACTTGGATGCAAACTTCCGAGGTGTACCAATTGAGCAAAATCACAAAATAAGTTATGAGAAGGACAATGCCAAGGTTGTAAATTTCCGATGTCATATATTATTGGGTAAATTGATTTACTTGGCTTTACACAATTGGTGTGTAGTGAGCCAATTCATGCATGATTCGATGGTGAGACATTTGCACGATAGACCATGTTCTACAATATTTCAAAGCCATTACAAGAAGAGGACTCTTGTTTCAAAAAAGGCAGAAACCTAACTACAGATACGTATACTGATTATAATTATGCCAGTTTAATGAATGATAGAAGATCTACATCAAGCTATTATGTTTTCCTTTGTGGAAACCTTGTTGCTTGAAGGAGTAAGAAACAAAGTGCAGTAGCTAGATCAAGCATTGAGATAAAATTTAGAGCTTCAACACGAGAAATTTGTGAGCTATTGTAGATGAAAATTTTGGTAGAAGTTTTGTAGATAAAATGGGAAGGTCCTATAAAGCATTTTTCTAACAATAAATCTGCCATCAATATTGCTCACAATCTTGTTCAGCATGATAGAAAAAAAAAATAGATTAAGATAGATCGATACAATTAAAGAGAATCTAAATAGTGGGTTAATAAATACAACTTACATTCCTTTTTGGTATCAACTTATAGATGTGTTAACAAAGAATTTATCAAAAAAAACCTATTTAATCAGCTTACTTGCAAGCTTGGAATCATACACGGGCGGACCTTCTCAATCCATGGTATGGCTATAGGCACAACAACATGACCCACTATTATGTTATGTGACTGAAATAGTGATCACTAATCGGTTGTTTTAAAGGACCAGTTTGAATTTACTTTTTTTTTTTTGAAGAGCCGTTTGAATTTACTTATTTTCGAACTTATGAAAAATAACTTATGCAAATAAATAAACTTTAATGTTAATTTATAAGTTTTCGCTAGCAAAAATTGTATTCTCATAAGTTGCTTTTCACAAACTTCCTTGACAAGAAGTACCAAAAATATCCATGTAATAAAAAAAAAAACAAAGATTCTATTCTTGTAGTTTGAAATCATTCCTATTTTTGTCCTCTAGCAGCCCAATCGGACATAAGATGTTGATGTGGTAGGGGATGTTGCCACATGGCTGCTGTCACATGTATTTGTTGATGACATGGCAAAGAAAATTGTCTCCAAAAGTTTTCCTCACAATATTTTTTTTAGCTAATATTAATTGAGGGACTGAAATAAAGAAAAATTTGGGACCCTTTTCCCTTATAGACATAAAGTTCATAAAAATGGTCTATAAATTGAATTTTTTCATAATTATTTGGAGGCATATTTAAGATGTTAAAATAAGGCCTCCCAAATAAAATTAGAATTTTTCAATAAGGAATTGATTAATTATAAATTTTTAAAGCGTCAAATTTCAAAACAATGAAAACCTCAATCTATAAATTGAATTTTAAGCTCTTTTTTTTTTTTTTTTTTTTGCAGAGACGATCTATACAATAATACATAGAAATGATTTGAAAAGTTTCATAGCATTCCTAAGACACCTCGATTTAGTTTAATTTTTCAATAAAAACGTTCAAAATCACCAGTCATGGGGGCAATATGATCAATTATGTAACGTCTCTTGTGTGACTAGACCGCTGGAGGAAAAAAAAATCTTAAATTACAATGAAATAATCTTTATCTTTTTATTAGATGGATATTTTTTGAACTTTACGTATATTACATGGACAATATGATCAATTAACCCTAAAAATAACAGTTTTTTTTAACAGATAAAAGAGAGTATACATGTACTATTATTTTACTTGCAATTGTACAAAAAACATTATGCTTGAAAAGATTCATTAAAACTTTGATGATATGTTATAATAAATTTTTTAGGGGGAAATTTATTTTGAGGGGAAAAAAATATATTTAAACATTTTAACAATATAATGTATTTTTTTTGTTACTACTATGATATATAGGTAAGAAGTTTCCACCGCTGCTTAGCCGTGATTAATCTCTGTCAGAGAACATGTTGGGTAAAAACCAATTTTTTTCATACCTAGAGTTAAGAGTCGAACCGTTGACCACATGCTTAAGGGGCACAAGTTTCTTAAGACCAATCCATTATTCGTAATATAATCTCTATTTTAATATCGTAACAAATGACACGCGAACAGTGGGAAAGAACTTGTATTTTGCTTTAGTTGATAGATATAAAACCCTAAAACAATAATTGTTTTCGTGAAGATCCATGTCTCATCCTAATAGAGACAACATCCTTGGAGAATTTATCGGTAACATGAGCATCTCTAGAAGCGAAGAATCAAATTATAAGTCGTTACATTATTGAAAATATTTGGTTGGAAGAGGAGAACTCACCTTACGTACTCCCGACAAAGATTAGACATTTTTAAGCCATGGTAAAAACTTCTTATCAATATTAACAAAACAAAAAAGACTCGTTATATTACAAAGATTAATCTCTTCACTAGACCAAACTAACCTTGAAATCCCCGAATACAAGTATATATGATTCAGTTCGTTTACAAATTTAGCCCAACTAATTAACTAAATCATGGCATTGAATCATGTTGTTTGAGCCTGACAATGAGGGTGATGGATAAGTTTTTAGCATACTTCATAAACAACCAACTTAGCTATCATACTACAATAAGTTAAGACGGTGCGATCATACCAGCACTAATGTACCAGATCCCATCAGAATTTCGCAGTTAAACATGTTTGGGCGAGAGTTGTATTAGGATGGGTGACCTCCTAGAAAGTCATGAAAAATCACAAAAAAAATAAAATAAGCCAAGACATTATTTAAATTCATCTATTAACCAACCTGCAGCAAATCAAAACACTAAATGCATGTAGAGTACAGAGCAAATATAAACTGTTTCAAACAAAACAAAAATAGATTCAAACAAGCCAACAAATGAGGAATTAGAAGAAATTTAAACTTGGCATTATATTTCACAAAGAAATCAAAATTGAAGATCACCATCAAAGAAACCTCCAAGCTGAGATTGAATACATTGGAGTCCCCTTCCATCCCAATATCAAACACTTCCCATTCTTTTCCACATCGCAAAATTTCCCATCATCAAACTCTTTACTCACCAATTCAGCTTGGTAAACACATGCCTCACTAAACCTAGTTTCCACCATTCTATACCTTGCAAAGAATCTTCTCCAAACATCAATTTTCACATTTCTAACAGTCCTTTCTCTACCTTCTGACGCAACAATATTTCTTAACCCTACAGATAGTATTCCTTCTGTTATCATTCTACACTCATCCTCCTCGCTCATACATGTTTCAGCCATATCGAAAAAAGCCGAGTAGAAGAACAACGCTTCAACGAATCGGTTCACAAAAGACTGCGAATTAAGACTTGCTTCAGTTTCAAGTACTATCATTATACATGGTTTGATATCTCTCAAAACCCTCATCAAATTTTCCATACAATCTTGCTTTGATATTAAAGTCCTTAGAAAATATGGAGAATAAACAGCAACAGCTTCATCCTTTTCAATTTCAAAATCATCCTCTTTGATTTCCAACATATCTTCTACTAAAACAGGTTTATATAAAAAGGGCAAGTTCAATGATTCAGCAAAACTAGCTAAATTTTTGCCAGTTTCTTCAATTTTGTTCTTGCATGTATTAAGTCCAATAGCACTTAGCTTAAAAATTTCAACTATGCAATCCTGTCTCTCAGAAAGTGCTTGCATCAAAGCTATGCACTGGACCCCACTTTTTATATCAAAATCTATTAGATGAATTTTAGTCTCAAACTTAACATGTTCAACTATAGCTTGTATTCCAGTAAATTGCATAACTTGATTAAAAGGAAGTTTTTGATGACACATAAGTGCTTTTTTTGAACCCATCTTCTCAATTAACTCACTTTCTTCATTTTTATCTGACCCTTTAACCACTCTTCCAGTTTCTTTCACTATTCTCTCTTGAAGTGCTTGTGCAAAATGAAAGACAATTCTTTGAACACAATTTCCTGTGATAGAAGAATTCCATTGACAATATAAAAGTAATTTTTTTGCACGTTCATATTGTTGCAAACTTACTCTTTCAGCTGCTACATAGAGAAACTGTGCTAGTTCAATGTCTCTATTTTCTTCCTCAGATAAACCATTAAGGTCAAATCCATAAGGGTGTGTTTGGATGCAAAAATTATCACTCCAATGAGAAGAAGAATATTGAGTATACCTTGCTCCAGCTACTCTTATTATTCCTTCTGTTGACATCTTTTGATGTTGTTCCAAATTTGAAGAAGCTTTAGTATTGATTGTGTTATTCCTGTTGAATCTGCTTCCATGATTTCTCAGAATCTCCAAGGATGATAGATATTGTGGCATCTTCTGAATATTGTTTTCTAAAGGTTTTGGAATTGGAACTTTGTGGTGAAGATTCTTTTGTTGATCAGTTTCTAAGTTGATATTGATATCTTCTAATAATGACATGAAATTACAAACTTCGAATTCTTGTTGTTGTTGATGATGATGATGATTTTGGTTGTTGTTGAACATGTTGGGTAGTTGATCATTCTCCTTTGGAAGAGGATTGCTAATTATTCCAGAAAAACTATGTTGTTTGTCTTGGAACACAACTTCTTCTACAAAGTCATGAGTGGAAGAAAAATGGTCAATTTCCATGACGGATTACAAGAGAAATGAAGAAAGGTTTCAGTGATTTTAATGCAAGTAGAAGACAATGTGTTATCTAGAAAAATATGAAGGAGAGTACAAGTACTTACTGATCAAGGTGGAAAACTTATAATAAAATGAAATTTATAAGGAATACGTAATGCTGATGGATGGTGATTTTGTCATTGTTTTTTTCATTGCAGTCGTTAGCCAGCAATTATAAAAGGCCTAATATTTTAATTATGTAAACACGCTAGCAGACCAGATTAATATTTTAATTATTTTTAAATTTGTCGTTATGGAAAGAATGATTAAAATCCAAACAAGCCATGAAGTGACACCTTGAGTATTATTTGTGTGTCCCAGATATCATATCATAGAGAAAACGGATTTACTGTTTCTAGGAAAACAGGGAAGTTCAACACCCCTGCAATTTTCTTCTCATAATGCGTATATGTATGTATTATTCTGCAAACATAAGTTCAATGTATTAAGTCATATATGACTTAAGAGTTAAGAGCTATAGATTCAACCACCCACCGTTTATATTCATCCACCAAATCTAATAGTATAGTGTTGGGCGAGAAAGTTTCATGTATTTACATAATTAGTGTATTAGATGCTTATTTACTAATAGAGATAGCTTAAAATCATAGATACAAAATTATAACATATTATCAAATTTACACTAAAGTAAACATGTACCTTGATCATGGATAGTAATCGAGTGATGTCGTTGGAGAATAGAGTAAGGTTGAGAGATTCTTCTCTCCTTGATACCCGTTAGAATGAGAGTGTGTTGAAGCCGTTATCTAGCCTATGAAATAGTCAGTATATATAAGCATCCGTAGGAAGAGGGACCTCCATCACGGTCCGTTTCTAATTACAACTCATTAATAAATATCATTTTATTTACTACAATATTATAATTACAGTCCATTAATAAATATCAATTATTGACTAAGATTAATCCATAAAATCCACCGGTTCTCCCACTTGGATAACCTTAATCAATTATTAAAGTATCAACTATTTATAAAAGCACTTGTTATTATAACAGTATAAGAAACACAAGTTTTAAGAATGCATAAATTAAATCCGATAGGGAAAACAAAATCTTACATGTTAAATACTTAAATTTTACACAAGGATAAGGATAATGAATATGGATTAACATTATATAATCAAGAATATGTAATCCAATAATGGTTCAAGCATTTAAAATGCTATCATAAACTCCCACTAACTCAAAATATTATAGACTTAATCAAATCATTATGAGTTACAAAACTATATAAGTATGTGGTTTGTGGTTCTGCCAATGAATTTTTTATTTTATAAAAGTCATATATCCACAAAGGTATAAAAAAAATAGTAATTACTTATAAGGATAGTCTATATCTAGTGTAATTACATTTAGTTAAAATCGATAAATGTTATACTACGTTCAATTAATCCAAGTTTTAGCAAAAGTATGACTATGAACATCCATAAATAAATAGGAAACTCAAGAATCTCCAAATTGGATTAACATAGACACTTAGTTTAAAGAAAAAAGATGTGGATTAATGTGGCCACTAGAATGTCAATAATGAACAAACATTTATGATTATAACAGTTTATAAGTACTTCATGAACACAATATCATACTCGATAAGAGTATTGATATGATACGTTGTACTTATTATTTATGATCTCATAAAATGCGGAATGTTGGTAAAATAAAAGCACAATATATATTTGCATGCTAAGATGTTATTGTGCATGTTTCAACAAAACTGACTTAAGCATCCAATTATGATACATATTGAGATTAAAAGAATTTTAATATATATCTCAATATAATAGAATGAGACTAAAGTTCAAAGTCTTTAAAGTTATTGTGCATATTTCAACAAAAGTGACTTAAGCATCCAATTATGATGCATATTGAGATTAAAAGAATTTTAATATATATCTCAATATAATAGAATGAGACTAAAGTTCAAAGTCTTTAAAGTTATTGTGCATATTTCAACAAAAGTGACTTAAGCATCCAATTATGATGCATATTGAGATTAAAAAAAATTTAATATATATCTCAATATAATAGAATGAGACTAAAGTTCAAAGTCTCTTAAGTTATGTCATATTTTATAGTGTGCATAAAAATATATGATAATGACGAGAATTTGAAATAGGATAAGAAAGTGGAAGGAGTAGATGAATGTGAGAGGAGAGGGTTTTGATTTTTTTTTTCTTTCATAATATAAAATCTCACTAATTTGGAGGATTTTTAAAATTGTATTGGTGATAGATTTTACAAGATTTTAAAGGACTTAGATAAATTCTTCAAACTCGACATATGTTTTTATAATAATTTTAAAATTATTTTTTTAATTAAAAGTCATTATTTATCATTCTATGCAACTTCACTCTTTTAAAAAAAGATGAGGATTTCTCTCTCTTTTGCTCCTATCCCCCCCTCCCACTAAAGTCCCTTAAATTAAATCATATACTTTGTGTATGTGTTGTAATTTTTTTTGACTGGGTGTATGTATTGTAAATCGTTTAATACAAATATTTCCGTATAAAACTGACTTAAATTAACCAACTTAATTCTTAGTTGAGGATGTCTATGATTTTCCTTGATGTCTTATATTTTTCATGTCTTATAAAAAAATATGTTAAAATATGGTTTTGATCCCTGCAAATATGCCTCGTTTTGATTTTAGTCCCTGTAATTTTTTTTGTTGTTTTTGGTCCCTGCAAATATGTCTCGTTTTGGTTTTGGTTCTTAACCCCACTTTTGTGATGATTTGGACACGTGGCACATGATGACTGAACCCATTTATTAGAAAAATAGTCCCCGCAAAATCGTTAGATTTTTAAAAAGGTCCTTGCAAAATATTTTACTTTTGAAAATAGTCGCTGGAGGGACTATTTTCAAAAACAAAATATTTTACAGGGACCAAAAACAATAAAAAAAAATTACAGGGACTAAAACGAGTCATATTTGCAGGGACCAAAACCATATTTTAACTAAAAAAAATATAAAACTTATTTTTTTAGAGGATTTCCTTATAAAACTTGTAAATATAGTATTGAATCCAACTTTATTATAATTTTGAGAAGTTATAGATGCAATATGATAATAGAAATATCTCTGGCTACAGAGGAGAAAGAAAAAATTGGAGAGTAAGGACAAAATAAATAAGAAGAAAAGAATAAAAATACAATTAGACCATTGGAGCTTTAATGTCCCTTGTAGTCCTACTCCAAAGATTGATTTTTGAAGTTCTGCATAGAGTATACAAGATTTACAAAATAAAAAATAAAAAAAATTATTTATACTTTATCATCATTCTCACTATGTTCCACCATAGAAACCCCCATTTCCCTTCTACAAGGACAAATCATTGCCAAAATCCACATAAGACCCTTTACAACCTTTACCATCCCAATTGTTACAGTCAAATAATACAAACACCACCCAACAAAATCATTAATTCCAACATCCATCAATTGATCTTTCTTTGCCTCACTCATAACCACCAAATTCTCAACATCATCCCTCAATTTCCACCACCATAAAATTCCTAAACACATATCCACACCCAATTTCTCAACCCATCTTTCTTTCCTAATTACACCCCCAAAAACCGTGTCATCCACCACTGGCTTTACAACCATTCTACACCAAACTCTTGTTGTTTCATGCAATCCCAATAAAAAAACAACTCTGCTCAAGAAACTCCTTTCAACACCAAAACTGGACGATTCAGAGTCATATAAACCAACCAAAATGCTTCCTTCAATTCCTAAACCAACACAAACTTGGAAAACACAAAGGAGAATCCATGCAATATAAAGACGAGGTCGAACAATGTTGCTTGAACATGATGATGTCAATGAATTATTACTCAAATTTATAATTTTGTTGGTTAAGGCATGGATCAATGAAGATATGCTTATAATGAATACTAGAAAGTAGAGAATAAAAGGGTTTATATGAAGGGCAAGTTTTAAAATATAGGAAAAGTTTTGTGGTGATGAGTAATAATATTTTTGATGCCAAAAATTAATGCGTTGAAGATAGTATTGAATTTCTAAGAGTTTAGCAAGAAGAAGAAATGAGAGGGGTAGGAAGAGGCTTAGAAGTGTGTGTGTGAAGAAGTAAAAAATTTCTCTAGGTGTTATTGAAGATGCAAACAAATGGAAGAGATTTTTGGTTTTGTGTTCTAAACCCATTTGTCTTGATATGGTTCTATTCTATGTGACAAATTAACATGTATGTATACATAGAATTTATTAAGAAGAAACTTGAATTTCAACGTTGAAGGTTTCTCTGTATATATGTGACTTAACAACTAGTTGCCGGAAAAAGGTATTTGAAGGTGGTTGCCACGTCCCTTAGTTAAGGTTTTGTTTTTAGGACGTGGTCTTTGAATCTTAAGCTACCAATATATGTGTGTGTGTCCACGAATTATATACTAATTGAATTTTATATATATATATATAGTTTGTTAATTCTCATTTTTATCTTTTGCGCGTTAGTTTGGTACAAATACAATGGAAGGTATATTTACATATAGTTTCTTATTGCTGTTTTGGCTGCAAATTTGGCAGATCATGGGAACAATTTATCCACATCCACGGTTCATCTTTTGGGGTTTTGAATACTATAATATGATATATTTTTCAAAATAGAATAATTAGAAGATGGATCGTTATTCCATAATTAATTATAAGTAGGGTGTTCATATCCAAACTAATCTAAATAAAAACTATAAATCCATAAAGAAAAAACTGTAGAAAACCAAAATTTACTGAATACTATTGGATCGTCTTTTGTGAAATTGCTTGGATTAAATTTTGAATTGTTTTTTACTTTAAAATCAAATCAAGCTCAACATAACTGGATATGTAATTTTTAATATTTATTTATTTTATTATCAGTTTGAAATGTAGTAACTTTTTAGCTGTTTTTAGTTTTCCTATATATTTGTTAGTTTTATTTTGTTTTTGAACAATATTCATTAGGTTATGCATTATTATATGTAGGGGTCGGGGTTCGAACCCGGACACCCCATTTATTCATCTTATAAGGTGAATTCTAACCACTAGACTATCTGACAAAAAAAAAATTAGCTTAATGTAATATCATTTTTTCTATTTTATATGTTTAAAATGTAATGTTGTTTGTTAAAATATTTTGTAATATTAATTTTTAGTATATTATATTTGATATATGTTAATGTTATTCAATTGATTTGAGATGATATCAATATATAACTATGTCTTGATTGAAAACCAAAAGAATCAATTCAATCCAAACTGAATTTCATAAAATTGGAACATACTTTATGAAGAAGCAATTCAAATCGAATTACATGCTATTATTAATCTTTGAATCAAATGATATATTTTTTTAAACCGATCCAAACACCCACACCCATAATATGAATAATAAACTTAAATAAAAATAATATTTTACATACTCTTTAAGTTAGTCCATAATTTCATACATTTCTAGTTTAAGAAGAGGAGGAGGCACTTCAATATAGATGAAAATAGAGTGGTGATTGATTTACAACTATAAGAAACTTAACGAAAATAATCATTTGTTAACCTTACATGGATATGTATATATACCATACGACTGAAACTCTTAACGATGGAGATTGAGTGTCAGCAGCAGTAGCTGTCTCATGTCTCTTGAAGTTTTAACTACCAGCATTTTGAATGGTGGGAAGTTGGTGTAAAACAAAGGTGGAGAGTCCTTTGTTGGGGTAGAATGGTAGATTATTTATTTTTCTTTCTATTTTTAGGTCCATTTTCTTTTTCTTTCTTCTCATCTTTTTTCCTTTGTCGTCAAAAGCATATAGATTGCTCAATCATTTTAAGAAGCTTAGAGCCCAAGAATACAACCTCTTTCCAGTCTAACTAAAGCAGCCGTGCCCAAAAATATTTCAACATGAAGAATTCCTTTGCCAAATGGCTGGACTTATTATAATTAAGAGACATAAGTAAATAAATAAATAGGGTATGGTAGAACAATAACTAGGAAAAGAAGAATAAAGAAACACATCGCAAAAATGAAACATGATTAGTTTTTTTTACGTTATTTGGTTAAATGTGTTTATTTTTACGACTACAAAACAACTAAATAGCGGTTACAATGCTACAAGTATGCTTTTTTTTTTTTTTTTTTTTTAAGGAATGCTACAAGTATACATAATGGTACATTACAACAATATCTCCAAACCATACTGCAGAGACTATCGCTCCATAACAAACAGTTGGGCCAAACAGAAGGGCACGAACGAAGGGAACTTCACAATATCGCGCTACCTCAACTCCCTCACTTGTAGACATGGCAACAAAACTCATGTTCATGAATACCCGTTCAAACGAACTCCGATTTGACGGATTTTTTTTCCGTTTTGACTGAGTTTTGGTATGGGTTTGGGTTTTCCCCGATTTCATAATACGGGTACGGGACGGTTAATGAGGATATATTTACCCACCCCGAACCCATACACAAACCCTGCCCGAATGTAGAAAGGTCATGCTTTTGTTTTTGTTGAGGGGTCGATAATGATATCATGTCATTTTTTTTTTTGTTGACAAATATATCATATCATGTCATGTTATTTGGTTTGATAACTATTATGATATAAGAACTTTCATCGATGGTTAACGAAACAACCAAATTATTCGGTAAGGAAATGTTAAAATGAGCGCAAATTCTTGGATAATGAATTAAAATATTACCATTGAAGCTTAAAAAAAATTATTTAAAAAAATTGATTCACTACGGGGACGGAGATGAGGCGGAAATACCTGAATCCATTGAGGATGGGGATGCGATTCAATTTCTCATCTCCGTTGGATATGGTTAGGGTAACATGTAAGTATATTGGAGTAGGGAATGGAGATGAGGAATGCAAAACTCATACTCACCCCGCCCATTGCCATGCCTACTCACATGTTGTCTTTTTCTATGTCTATGAGTCATACTCGTTAGGGTCCAACCCAAGTACAATAATAAATATAGTGCAAACTTGTGATTGTTTTGTAAAAGTATTAAAGAATAAATATATTTCTTAAAAGGGGAATATTAAACAGTGTTGTAGAGACATTGATTAAGCAACCAAACAAATAAAAAAAGTGATATAATATTACCTAATCAAAAGTCAAAATTTATATTTTTAAGACAAGATTAAATCACCTTCGACGAGGCATTCTCCAGGCCGAGGGGGTTAGGTGTGTGGTAGGGTGCGGTTTTGAGGATTCTACATCCCATCTGTTTCTTCATTGCGAAATGTTCGGGTCGTTATGGCAATACATCAGGTCTTGGATTGGAGTGTCTGGTGTAGATTATCTTAATATTAGTGAGCATTTCTTTCAATTTACTCATTATACAGGTCATTCAAAGGCTCTACGATCTTTTCTACAATTACTTTGGCTTCTGAGTCTTTGGTTGATCTGGAGTGAACGTAATAACATCGTATTCAACAACATAGAAACTCCTATTTTACAGTTATTAGATCAAGTTAAATTTCATTCTTTATGGTGATTTAAAGCTAATAATACCACATTTGTGCACGGTTCTCAGAGATGATGGTTGGACCCCTTATTGTGTTTGGGTCTTGACTGACCTTATTATCTTGTAAATACTTTGTAAGACGGATTGTCTTTTGGGATGGCCTCTTTGATACAACTTATACTATGGAGTTTTCATCGTCATTGTTAATATATCCCATTTTAATTTCTTAAAAAAAAAATTATTTATAATTTCATTAACCATTATCTCTGGGATATCTATAAAATTTAGTAAAACTTATTTTTATTGTTACAATCAAGAAAAAAAATGTGTTAAATTTTTTTGCTATTAAAGAATGCATTTGAGACTACCTTTTATGATCAATAGAGTAAGAAACCAATGTTCAAATTTATCAAAGATAAGGTCCGGCAGAAAAATAAATTTTGGGAGCAATAAGGCACTGTTCAAAGCATACAGGGAAGTTATATTTGAGCGCGGTTGTTGAGAACTTCAATAAACTATGTTCTGATTTATCGTACTTCAATCATGTCATTAGAGATTGTAGTTCTTGTTGTCCCATGAGCTTAGCCTAGGACAATGCATTATTACATGTAGGAGGGTTCGAATTCCGAACACCTTACTTATTCATTTTATAAGGTGAATTTTAGCCATTAAATTAACCATAAAAAAAAATAAAAATAGATTGTAGTTCTTGCTGTGTTGATACTCGTTTTTGAGTTTACTAAAAAACAAGCTAGAATTAGCCAGGCAGCTCTATAATAGTAATATGAGATAAATTTGCTTTGCTAGCTAGGAAGAAGAAAAACAACAAACAATAAAAAAGAATGCTAACAACATATATTTTTGACATATATTTTTTAACATGTTTTGTTTGATTCTGTAAGATCCATATGAGTTTCTTCAAATCATATATGTCATATATAAATTTGATGGATCCTATATAAATTTTAACAAATTAAAAAATATATATTGAAAATTATGTATTAAAATGTATCGAGAGACAATGTATTGTTCCCACTCTTCTCCTTTAAAATAAGATTTCGATGTTCTCTTTGTTTTCATGTAAGATACATAGTCCACGTGGCAGTGTGGCATTATACATAGTGACATGATGGCCCTGGCCCACCCTTTGTGCAGCCATCACCGAAAATATCTCATTATTTATGGTTGTGATACTTATATTCATATTCTTATTTTTAAGGGATATTCATATTTTTATTTTTATTTTTAAATAAGGAGATAATCATATTTTTATAAATATAATTTTTTCTTCATAAATATATTTACTTTTTGATTTCAAATATACATTATTGGTGCTAATTTTATTATACATACATCAAATCACATCATTATCTAAATATTTTAAAATAATAAAATTGTTGAAATTTGGCTTCAAATTTGTGGTTTAAAAGAACAGAGAAATCGTGACACGATTTTGGCATCGTGACACGATTTTGTAATGTCGTGAGCTGGTTTGCAGGATGTCAGATCGTGGCACAATTTTCAAACTTGTTGGTTAAGTTTTCAGGATAAGGTTGGTCGTACCTTGGGTCGTACGTATCAATCGTGGCACGATTTGGAAAACGTGGCACGATTTTATCAGCTGAAGACGGCTATATAAGTGTTCTTGTGTAGATTTTGGTGAAGAGCTTGAAGAGAGAGAAACTTGGATTATAAAGGAGGTAACTTTAGGGTTGAGTGTCTTTGTAGTGAGGATCTCTTGGGTTGGGAAACATTGTAAACACCTTGGATAGTGAGATTTCACCATTGGAAGTAGGGGTGGGAATAGGCCAGGCCAGGCCAGGCTTTGATAAGCCTGAGCCTGGCCTACGAAATAAATCACAAGCCTGAGCCTGGCCTATGGCCTATCATAAGCCGTTTTTCTAGGCCTGGCCTGACCTATTTAAAAGCCTGGACTGGCCTGAAAGCCTACTTCACATTAAGGCCATCAAATAGTTCATTTGGCCTACTAAATAGGTTAAACATGTCTTAAAGCCTACTTAAAAGCCTATTTCACTACAAGTAAATTTCAACTAGATTAAAGCCTACATAAAAGCCTATTAAGGGACTAATAGATAGAGAAAAAGATGTTTATATTTTTAATATATGCAATTATTTTAATATAAAAAAATATTTTTTAATAAATAAGTATTAATAGGCCGGCCTATTAGGCTTAACAGTCTTTTTTTGAAGCTTAAGCTTGGCCTATTTAACTAAACAGGCTTTCTAAAAAGCCTAAGTCTAGGCCTATCTACTAAACAATCCAAGCCAGGCTAGGCCAAAACAGGCCAGGCCGTAGGCCGGCCTAGCCTATTCCCAACCCTAATTGGAAGGATCAAAAGCTTCCTTTTGTGTCTTCTCTTTAGAGTTCATTATTGAGAGAGTGGGAAACACAAATGGGTAGAAATTAGGTCTTATTCTTGTGTAAGCTTGCAAGCTTTTTTCTTGTAACTCTTTGTAACACTTTCATCATAGTGGATTGGAGAGCTGCTCTCTCCCCCAGGTTAGGTCATATTGAACCGAACTGGGTCAACAATCTTTTGGTGTGTATGTTCCTTCTTTCATTGCTTATCTTTGTTCTTTGTATATGCTTGTGGTGTTGCTCTACACTAGACTAGGTCTGTTTTTTTTGTTGTTGTTGCTTGGAGACACTTTGCACATTGATTAGCACTACCTTTGCTCCACACATCCTTGTTTTTCATTGGTGTGATTATCAAACGAAACTCACAACAAAAATAATGAGAAATGCTTTGATGTTCTTGAGCTTTATTAATATAATACATAACATATAAAAAAAATTATACTAATCATCTAATTGTTTAATGTCGTTTTGTCAAAAAAAAAATGTTTAATGTCGTATTTTTTATATTTTATTATTTTAAAGTAAATTGAATTTTGAATTAATTTTACCTTAAGTGAATTTGTCCATAGTTTAGGCAGGCTCAGTCGGAAATTAGTTTCTGCATTTATTCCAACATCTGAACCTATATCAAATTTATTATTATAAATGAAATGCATTAAGTTTATTGTAAAAAGATATTCTTCTAAAATAAAATAAAATTGTGATGTAATTTGATGAGTTGTATGTATAAAAAAATTGCACTGAGTAGCAATTAGCCACCTTATTTTTATAATGTATAGGTGAAGTTTTTAAAATACAATATCCAAAATTAAAATTTATTAAGCATAAGTAGATAAGTTAAAGAAGTGATCGATAATAACGTATAAATGTGATTGATGGTATTATTATTATATTGCAATTTGCAAGGTGGGGTTGCTGGGGGCTGGTGGCATTGATACGTGCATAGTTGTTCACTGCTTTTATATTAAATGAATGAAAAGAAAAGAGAGACATAGCAACTTGCTCACTTAATTTGCCATTATCTATTCATTCTCCTTCTCCCTCCCTAGCTACTCTATTAATTTCTCTATCAAATATTATATTTAACTTCTTATTTTCCTCTTAAATCTAAAAATCTCAGATCACAATTGCAGCTGCAAGAAATCATTTGAATTTAAGGTAGCTATGGACAGTAATGCCTCCCCCAAACTTGAGTCAGAGACATCTTTAGAGCTCAAACCAGAATCTCAAGTATCTAAGAAACGGTGAGTTATGCTTAGAACATAGAGTTTGATATTTGGTTTGGTTATTAGCATGTTTTTTAATTTTCTAGTTTTTGGTAAAGTAGTGATGTTGCTAGCTAGCTTGCATGTTTTATATATGTTGTGCATGTCTCAGGAAAATGGTTGAGAAAACGGTTGTGACTGTGAGGATTGGAGAGAATGTTAGCAAGGTGAAGAATGAAGGACTTCCTTCAGATTTTTGGTCTTGGAGGAAATATGGACAAAAACCAATCAAAGGCTCTCCATACCCAAGGTGTGCATTCATTCCACTAGATATGATAATCATGATGATGTTCATTAATTGAATCACATACATATATGGACACCGAGCATGACATTGACACTAACACGTACAAATGTGATGTGTTGGTATGTCAGTGACGGTGTCGGTCGGACACCGGACACTCGTTTAATCCGAAGTGCCAGTCATGATGCTTGTTTTTATGAACTTTCATATATTATGATGTGATAATTTGTTCTTTTTTTATGAACAAAATAACAAAAATGATCGATTTATTGCCTCATATCTCTTTTTAGTTACAACTATTCATAGAAATATATTCTGACAGAATCAGTAGGGGTATATTAATTTATCCAACTAGAGTCGCAACCTGTGGTCCAAGTGGCAAGGGAATCCAAAGAAGTTTCTTAATGTGACTCATCAAATACAAAACAAACTGATTCATTCAGCTTATACACAATACTAATACAAGCTGGGTCAGAAAAATACGAAACAAACTGTTTCAAATACACAGTTAATATATATGCTAAATTGAAGCCATGTCTTGATATAAGGACAATTACTCATAGAAATTGGCCTTAGAGATGTTCTAAGATCTTGCATGTAAGACAGCATTCTTATAATTAGAACATTTCCAACTCAAGTTTATATGACATTTTATATAAGAACCACATGAAAGAATAGTTCTTTTATAACACGGTCTATCAATAAATGGTTTTGATAAAAAATAGTGGGTTTAATTGAGTATGATAAGTAAGTTAAGAACTAATTTGGATTAAGTTCTCAACTCTAAGGCTACAGAAGTTGAATTCTATCTAGATTTGAATATGCTACAGTAGCACCCTACTCTTCATATTGAAAGCGTCGTGTCGGTGTCAGTTTCCCACACCAACACATGTGGTTATATTCAAAAATTTCATTTTCTCAAATTAATATTGGTGTCGAGACTTGTCAATATTAGTATTGTGTCCCGGTGTTTGTGTTGGCACTTCCTATTGCAGTTTGGTTAATGTTGGTACAAATCTACAGGGGATATTATAGGTGCAGCACATGCAAGGGCTGTTCAGCCAAAAAACAAGTAGAGAGAAGCAGCACAGATGCTTCATTGCTCATCATCACCTATACTTCAACACATAACCATCCAGATCCCACTGCCCTCTCCTCCACCACAAATTTAGCTCAACAACCAAAAGAATCCAAAACCGAAACAACCAAAGATCTCCCAGTTACTTCTAAGGAAGAAAACCAAGAACAAAAACAGGTAGAAGAGGAGATTAACAGTAATAAGAGCACTGTGAGTAGTAGTGATCAAGTTACAAATGAAGAAAATTTTCATTACTTACAATCTACAACACACTGCTCAGAGGACATCATTATAGACCAAGAAGATCCTTTCAAACTAAATATAGAAAAAAGCCATATTGACAAAATAGATCTTCTCTTAGAGGAAGAGCCACTCTGCTATGCACAGTTAAAGAATATGTCAGCATCTAAATCAGAAGAATTTGATTTTTTCGATGAGCTTGAGGAGTTACCTATGTCTTCATCTATTTTACACTTTACGAGGAGCATTTTTTCTGATGAAAGGATTCCTGTTGCCCCTTCTTGATTGATTTTTTTTATGTGTCTGTTGTCTAGAAGAATGTAACAAAATGTATTGTTCATATATCGCATGCTACAAACATCCCACATATCAATTTCAGGTAGTTTTTAAATTTGGCATCTTTCTATTTCCCACCTTTATTTATATCCATCCCATACTGACACGCAATACTACGTCCCTACCCTTTGTATACTTACACGCAATATATGCGCTAATGCAACAGCAGTTGAGATTACATCATACACATGACTTAACAGTGACTATCAATAGTATTAAAAATTATGAAGTAACTGCGACTGCAATTTAAAGTTTTGTTATGGATAGTTCACAAACATGAATGCGTGTAGTTCATAGCTATGCTGTGGTGAGAAGAAATTAGTGGTAGACAAAATCAATCTTTTGAGAAATCTTGAATGATTGCATGTAACTTTTGAATGATATTTCACAATCAATGGGTTATACCAAATTTGTGTGGTCTAAGTGATAAACGCCTTGAGTCTTTTAAACGTCTGATCAGAAATTTGATCTTTGATTCTTATAAATATAAATTAAAATTTATGCATTGAGAATACATTAAGAAACAAAAAAAAAAAAAATCTGTAATATACATTTATTTTGGTGCTCTCATATAAAAAGTTAATTCAAATGGTAGAGAATCATTTTAAACTAGATCATAACTAGGCTGATATAGTATTTTTATTTTTTTTTTTCTAGTAAAAGATACCACGAGGTTCACGCGTTTTAGTGCTTTGTATTTACATTTACATTTTGCAGCACTGAGTAGAACGAGGTTTTACTTTTCTTGGGTGCCTCATATGATGGATGGAGGAGAAAGTGTTGTTTTCTTTTGGCAATCGTGACATGTTTTGTTTATATATTTTGCTGTCATGATTCTTGAGTTGAGTGCTCACCTTTGTTGCCATTATCGTAAATGTATGGAGCAACATAGATAAAGCTTTGAAAAAGTCTATGCCACTCTAATTTAGGTAAAATTGTATGTATGTATGTATGTCTTCCTTTTGTTTTGGTACAATATACATGTCTTCTTTTAATTACGGGTTTGTCATATATTGATTTTTAAGGTTCTTTTTTTTTTTTTTTTAACCAAATTACGTTCTGTTTGTTTGCATTATTAGTCTTTTTAAGAACTTTCATTTTTAAAAAGAGACGTGTGACTGTTATCCTTTCCATGAATGCTGATATGACTGCTGATTTGTATGTGTCTATTATTTCTATATTCATATCCTAATCATATGCCTACTTAATTTAAACAAAATACACTAACTTTATTTGATTGTGTTGTGGATAAAAAGAAAAAAGGTGTAAAATTTGCAAAAGGTGAACTTGGTGTATAACAAAAAAAACTGAGTTGGATAAAGTAGAATTTTTTTTCTTTCAAAAAACACAAGTTTAAATCATTTTAAATCAATTTAAAATTAACTTGCCAACACCCACTCTCTTATTGCTCTAAAAAAAATTCACTCTCTTATTGGATGAAGTAAATGTATATTTCACCCCTTTATGTGAAATATTGAAATCCATTTTCAAAGTGTGTGATCCACAGTAATTTCATCTAATGAGAGAGTGTTTGTTTTGAAGGATCTAATGAGAGAGTGTTGTTAGCACATCTCTTGACCTGTAACGTTTTGGGACAGTACCAATCAAATAATGAAGTCAATAAGCCAAAAAATATGTATATAAAAAAAAATCCAATTTCACTATATGGATGACTTATGGTTACAAGAGAACAATAAATCATGAAAATTTGAACCAATAAAAAACATACTGTGTTCATTTTTACCTCAACTTTCGGGCACAATTTCACACAGATATCAACATGGGAAGATTAATCATTCTTACTTAACACTATGGTTCACTCAAAATGAAGCAACAGTCTCTCTCATGTTCAAACGCTAGCCCTATCATTAACTTCGGCTGCAGACGCTAATGGCTGGAGAGCTTTTAGGGGATTTGTGATGACACCGTCTATGAGTCCATACTCTTTGGCTTCTTTTGCACTCATGAAAAAATCACGGTCGGTATCCTGGTTGATCTTCTCTAAACTTTGGCCAGTTTGATAGGACAGATACCCATTCAAGTTTGCCTTATGGTGCAGCATTTCATTTGCCTGAGGATTATGACTAATAATTAGTTTTATCTAAAAAGAATTTGTGATACTTAAAAAAAGCAAGAAAACTAGAAAATCCATTATGTCCTCCTTTGATGAAGCCATAGCATAGGTGATATTACTATTTGTGAATTGTGAGATGTCGAAGAAAACAAAGCGGAAGCCAATCTGACTAAAGTGCTACTAAAACCTAACAATACAATGATAAAGAATGGTACAGAAAATTGGACTTTAGGTCCTCTTTTACTGATTTTGTATTCCCATGTATACCAGAAAGTGATTTAATACTAGATTGGATTATTTCATCTGATGAATGAAAGATTAGACTGCTAAATTGAGATTTTCATGGGTTTAGTAAGTGAAAATGCAAAAACATCATCAGTTGAACAGTCTCAACTCTCAAGTATTTTTTAGTTGAAAGGGATTTTCTCAGACTAAGATATCCAAGAGCAAGATGTAACTGTACCTTCACCTGTTACTCAACACAGGTGGGGTGAAGGGGATACATGCCATGACATCCCCCAACTTTGTAAGTTACTTTATGTACTCTTTCATATACTATTTATTTGATTATTTAAGTCAAATGAATTAAATTTTCATATAATAAAAGAAAAAATTGAAAGGTTTAATCATAATTTCATATTCTATAATTTTTGGCTCCCCTTGGCATTTATACTAAACCACATCTCAAGAGTTGATATTTGAACCAAAGGATAAAACTTCATATGAGATATAACCACAACAGAATAAGCCATTTCTCGGTAAGGATTTTCCTTCTTTACACCGGGGACCAATTTGGTCCATTGATAACATAAGCACAATGCACTTCTATCCATGGATTTTCATCAACCTCAATCAGACAGATTTGAGTCCTTCAAAATTCTAGAACCCATAATACTTGTTCAATTTCAACTATCTAGATGGTTTTATTTTCAATAACAAAGTATATAAACTAATAAAAAGAAACAACAAAATGGGAAAATGAGGTTTATACCTGAATATCTATGTCAGTTTGCCCTCCTTGAAACCCACCAAGCGGTTGATGAATCATTATCCTTGAATTTGGCAAGCTGTATCTCTTTCCTTCAGAAGTGAGGAAGAGATAATGTTAGACAAAGTTTTTTTCTTTTATCAAGGAAACAGAGATATGACAAACCCCAAATTTTAGGGAAATGAAAAACTCCTAAAACATAAAAACCAAGGACCAAAACAGTATTACAAGTCAAGGGAATCATTACCTTTGGTCCCGGCGCTTAGCAGAAAAGCACCCATGCTGATTGCAAAAAATGTCAAATATATACACAATATTAGTAATAGTATGGTATGGATCACAACAACAACAACAACCAAGCCTTATCCCACTAAGTGGGGTCGGCTACATGGACCAAATTACGCCATAGTGTTATCATAAACCAAATTTGGATCCAACTCATTGACCTCTAAATCTTTTCTAATGGTTTCTCTAATAGTTTTCCTAGGTCTTCCTCTACTTCTTTTAACTTGACTCTCCTCCATTTGATCTACTCTTCTTATGACGGCATCTACGGGTCTTCTCTCTACATGCCCAAACCATCTAAGCCTATTTTCTACCAACTTTTCTACTATAGGTACTATCCCCACTCTCTCTCTAATGGTGTCATTCCTAATCCTATCATGTCTAGTCTTACCACTCATCCAGCACAACATCCTGATCTCTGCTACACTTATCAATCAATAAAACCAAAAGTATCAAGCATACAACTATCAATCAATTTCAGTGCCATAATAATAATGCTATCAAAAAACCTATATTGCAGAAACCATTACATACACATATCATCAGAAGAACATCACACCCACAATTACGGCGAGGGAGGAAGGGTCTTAAGACAATAAATAATTGATGTATTATTTCTCCTAGCATTCAACAGAACTTAGTAACAAGTTCTGCTGATACAAAAACAAGATCGAAACAATCAAATGATAGCTTTTACTGGTGGTAAAGTGTGAGAATTAAGGTAATCTTTAAAGCTTACCTTGCTGCTAATCCAACACAAACAGTGGACACATCAGGTCGAATGTGCCTCATAGTATCAAATATCGCCATCCCTAACAAAAACAGAAGTTTAGCGCATCAGTCCTTTAAATAAAATAATACATTTCCTTTTTTTTAAGTCTACACATAGATTGAATAAAATAAAACAAATGTAAGGAAGATTAACAAAAATTAATTATTACCAGCTGTCACTGATCCTCCTGGAGAATTTACGTACATGACAATATCCTGATCAAGATATCACAAAATTAGTAGTTGATTAAGAGCTTGTATTACAAAAAATTGAGCTTAAGAAATACTTGGAAATATTAAAGACAGACTCAGGGTAACATTCATATAAAGAAAATGAGGAAAAACAAAATAAAAGTATTCAATGACATCTTCAAGAAATGCAAAGGTATGGTTTTGCACGGACCAGGGCATATAAAGATAAACCATGAGCTTTTTAATAACAAAAAGATGAAGAACATACCTTGCTAGGATCCACGGCATCAAGGTAAAGAAGCTGAGAAACTATGATGTTGGCCATATCATCATCAACCGGTCCTCCACAACGTATTATTCTCTAAGTATCAAAAGCATATTATTAATAATCTAAATACCAAGTGCATATTATTAGTGATCCAAAAACATAGTATTCACTAAGAAAGACCTACATATTGGAAAAGCTGACTAATAACACTCTGGAAACGCTCCTGCACCATTGGTGGTGGTCCTTGTCCTTGTGCATGTACAGGGAAATAAGGAGAAGATGGGACTTGCAAATCTTCCCTTCAAAGACATTCAAAGGAAAATCAATATATGAGACAAAAGTTACAGATTTGTATATGCTTCTGCAGTGACAAAAATTGATTTGGTAAAGTTGATTCTGCCTAAAAGTGAGTTGAATGTAAAGCGATTTATGTTTGTATATGTATATGTTTATGTAAAAATGGGTTGAACAATAAATTTGAAACTAAGAATAAATTGTAAAATCAATTCTAGAATCAAATGTTATAAATCATATTCAAGTAGTATCAATTTTGGAGGGAAAATCAATTCTACTTAGCAACCAAATATGTCATAATCAATTCTACTGATTAGAACAACCAAGTCAAATTCAAATTAACAAGAGAAATTAAAAACACCTGATGGACCAAATTCCATGAATTAAATTCTTCTCGGCCTCGGAGGCCAAAAAATCATTAACATAAACAGCCTTCGCCTTCAAATAAGATTTTTGAGTAACGTTTCTACTTCCTCCCAAATTCCTGCAAATTAAAGTAGGGTTTAATCCACTTGATAGAAAAATCATAACCAGTGTATGCTCAATAGTCAATTGCTTAAACCCAATAGAAAAAATAACAAGAATACAGAAAATGAGTTGTTGATGTTGTTAATAGACACCCTAAACCTAATTTCTTAAAAATAAAAAATTAAAAAATTAAAAAAAATTAAAAAAAATTGATACATATAGTTAGAGGAAAATGAAAATTCACAAAATTGTGTAAAAACAGTTAAGAAAAGAAAATAGCTTACGAGGAGAAGCGGGATGAGGGTGAGGCAAAAGAAAGAGTGTGAGAGTGAGAAGAAGTAGGGGTTAATGGGGAAAGAAGAAGAGAGGCAAATCGAATAGAGGATGTAACCATTATTCATTCGATTTGCTTTGCTTTGCTTCAACTATCAAGACAGTACAAGAAACTGTCACTTATATTTACATCACCCACTTCATTTAATCAAACTCTTCTAATTCAAACTTTTCTTTTATAAGTGTATTATTCAGTTTTATTTGAGACCAAATGATTGATAATTTGATTTATTATATTGTTGATCAAATATTTATATGTCATTATAAATTCAAATATTTATATCAGGAAAAAAAAAATGTGTGTAAATAATTGTGTTTGATGTCATAGACACTTTATGGAACCGCCACATTAATGTTATATGCTCACGCAAGTATTTGGCTTAATTGAAGTTTTGGCCCCCCTATTTTCATTTTGCGAAATTGATCCCCCTATTTAAAATTCGACAATTTTGTTCCCTCCATCAAATATTTAGTCTAAAATATTGTGATTTGATATGTTTTAAATGAAGTTTTCAAGGAAATTTTGTTACAGTTTTATCGATCTTGATGTTTTTCCATCTTTAGATCATACTCCACAATATTTAAATTTATCACATTGCATTTTTATAGTTCAAAAATTTGATAGAGGGACCAAAACTGTCAAATTTTAAAATAGGGGGACCATTTTGCAAAATGGTAAAAATAGGGGGATCAAAACTGCAATTAAGCCTACAATTTTTTAGTTCCCCCAATGAGGAGGGTTTAGTTTTATGAAGAAAATTGTAGTGTGAAACATCATATATAAAATTGTGCCACATTTTAACTTAATTCAATTCCTTGAGAAAAAGAATACAAAGACACATTTTTTAACATTCATTTTTTATTTAATGGTTACACCGGTTATGTTTGGTTTTGTTTCGGCGGTTTTTTTTCTTCCGACTGACTAGATCAGACTCAACCCCGACTTCCAAGTCAGTCGTCTAGTCCGATTATGAAAGCATTGATTTGAAGAGGAAGGTATTCTTCAAGTCCTCCGCTCTCCTTAACATCTAACTCTCAATCAAATCCCTCCACAAATCCACTTAAGGGACTTTCTTATTAGATTCTCCATGGAGTCCATTTTTGTCCTCCATAAATCTCAACCACGACAATGGTCAGTCCATAATATGAGCTCTCAAGAGTCAAGACATAAGTTTTCTATTACAAATCTGCTGCCTTAAGATGTATATGGTGCCATTTAACTAACATACACCAGCAATATTGACAGTGAGCATTGGAAAAATAAAAGACACAAAGTACCAACTATTTTAAAAGTCATGCATTAAAAAAAAAAAAAAAGTATACAAGATCCTTTGACTGTTCATACTGCAAGCTATTGCCAAAATGACTTCTATCCAGTAACAGCATTGCTAATAAAAAAAGCCGATAAG
Organism: Medicago truncatula; assembly: GCF_003473485.1. Classification (NCBI taxonomy): domain Eukaryota; kingdom Viridiplantae; phylum Streptophyta; class Magnoliopsida; order Fabales; family Fabaceae; genus Medicago; species Medicago truncatula. Next base: position 51,874,173 of record NC_053048.1, read on the forward strand.
AAACGAAACAAGACAGGCCTGTGCAAGCTGTATCTGTTTCCTCTTGACTGGATACTATTATCACAACATCTCTTATACCAACATAAAAAATATAAAAAAATAAAAACAGAGCAATGAATAATCCGCAATATGACCTCTCTACCAAACGCTCAACGCGTAATTGCTCTAGCCTAAAGCTTGTATCATAGATAAACATATTGATGGTGACATATAAGTAATAGAAGCCAGCAATGGAGGACTATTGGCAACATCAGCTGGTAGTTTTACCAGTAGCCTTCGCCTGGACAGCCTTGTAGCATTGGAGACTGCAAAGAGGAACCTTGGTTTTTGAATCCCGGTATTTATACGGATTTGTACATGATGGACCAGCACAGTTCTCGCGAGGTGGAGGATAACTGAAACAATATTCACTGATATCATTAGCAGAGAAGGAACGTTTTGATGTGTTTTTCCAAACAAACTTGCAACATGAGTTTCTAACATCTAATCACAATCAGTCTTCATCATGGTCAAAATAGAGGAAACAGCTAAAGCAAAGGCACTCACTCGGATTTTTTAAAAAATAAACAGAACAATTTTTTAAGATCAATCTGTATCCTTTCCCTTCTTATTTTATTTGCGAAACATATCAAAAAGAATCCTCAGGAAGATAGACAAACAGGTTCCATACATCAAATTAGCAAGCGTAATATATGTCCTTGAGTATCTAACTTCTGCCCAATGATTGTTGTCAAAATCATGGAAACAACTAAAACCAAAGGTGAACACAGAGATTTGTGTTTTTGTATATAACACATTTTATCAGTTCTCATAATTTCCATTTTCTTTCTCCAAGTTTGCCAAACATACATAAACAAGTTACCAGGAAGATGGTTTAACAGGTCACATGCATCAAATTAGGATAGCTTGATACCTGATGGGCTTGGAGTTTATAATCGCAGGGATCCCCATTTCCCCGGGAAAAGTCACCACTGTCCCAGTAGGACCTATCACATATCTGATGGTATTTGATGCATGCTTTTCTGCTTCAGCTGCCTTCTCCTGCAAAGAACAGTTTTATAAAAACTCTAAGCTAACCAAAAAAAAAATTAAATAGAATATAGAAAACTCATTTAACCCAGCCAAACCTGTGCCAGATCTTCTTGGCGCTTCTTTATTTTATCCTCTCGCTTTTTCCTGCTAGAGTCTTGACCAAGTATTTTTCTGATAGCTTCAGCCTAGAAAACAAATTTAAATGGATATGCTTTCCAGTGTAAAATTCAACAAACATAATGACGGGGAAAAAACCTGTAATTTAGAGAGAACAAAAACAAACCTCAGATTCCCTAGCAGCCTTCTCAACTTGCATTTTACGCCTAATGGCAGCCTCGGTTTTCTTTGACAGCAGCTCCTCTTCTGTAGGCTTCTCTTTTTGCTCTGCAGTCAAGCAACATGTTTAACAACTCTGGCATGAAATTGATAAAAGAATATAGTACAATATACTCACTTCTAGGTGGGGCAGGAGGTAATCCATTGGGAAACTCGATTAAACTCGCATTAGATGCAGAGGCATCTTTGCCTGATTGAAGGGCCCGTTGACGCGTTGTAAGAGTCATTTCCCTCTTAGTGTCCATCAATACATCAACAGATTCCTTCCTCTGCTTTTTCTTTTTCTTATCCTCTAGCTCTCCAGCAGACCCTGATTCCACTTCATCCTCATAATCTGTATCTTCAAGCATTCTATCAGATCTAGATCTTTTCTTGCCATCTTTGCCTGACCTTGATGAGACAGCATTGTCCATATTAGAGACGCTAGAGAGTTTTCGATGTTTCCTGCTTGATTCTTCTTCATCTCTGTAAACTGCAGAAACTTTTGATGTTTTAAGTTTTTCTAAGTACCGAATCTCATCATCGGCATCATCGTCAAATTCTCCATCCAGTACACGTCGCTTGGGTACTCTCTTGCTCTTACGAACAGGTTCAGACTTGTCTCCTTGCTTAACAGATGTGTTCTTTATGGATATCTTCCCCATCGACGTCTCCTCCTTCCCGAGACCAAATCCACCCCTTTTGAAATCCTTCCACGGAAAGCCTTTGAGGCCTCGCTTCTTAGCAGACGGAGAAATATTATCGTCTGAATTACTCTGTAATAACGCAATTTGATCAACACGATCAAATGGGTTTTATAAGTTAAAAAGGATAAAGGAAATCATTGCATTTATAGAGAAGAAATCAAGACCGCAAATATTTTTCCATAAAAGTAAAATCTAAATACCCTAGAATGCTTGCAGACACATCAGATACGATACGCCTCAATATTCTCGTGAAACAAAACAACATTTGATAAATAAAAATAAAAAAAATAAAAAAAACCAACTAATGATTACTTATCAAAACGTCAAATATCGTATGGCCAATATCCATATTATGCATCGACAGTTAGCTAAACTTTTAGGCGGAGGTACTTTTAATATGTTAAATTCCCCATGCAAAAGTTATTTGGGCTTGAAGGATACGATCAATGTTCAGGCCCACTCTATATAGTGTTGCTTACATTTAAATGAAGAATTGAAACAAATCTATGTTAACTTATCAAGGTCCAAATCTCCTAAAGTGTAAACTTTTAGGTGAAAACACTTAAACGGTTTTATATCTCTAACATACTGAATAACCATAAATGATATATAAGCGACAATTACATCAAAAACAGAATTACCTGTTGCTTTTGGCGCGGTCTGGAGCTGTCCGATAAACGAGAGCTTTTTGAAGTTGATCCGCTTCCTGAAGCACTGTTAGATGCAGAGTTAGCTTGTATCGTACGTGTCACGCCACCAACCTTGAGTTTAACCTTCTTAACCCTGTTCTCACTCCCCAATCCATCTTGAAGCTGCCCCAAACTCGTACTCTCAGGATTCCTTCCACCATATATATCAGCATTTTTCGACTCTGAATCAAAACTATCTTTAAATTTGCTACTAGAACCTTTCCAATTAGCAGGAGCAAGAACACCTTCACTGCTCCGTCTATTATTTAAACTACTCCGCCCACCAGCCGAAGATGGTTGAGTAACACAATGGTTGAGATTAAATTCTTTTCTCTTGGAACCAGTATTATCATAACCATCATTCTCATCACTAGAAACAACTTTATCAGCAGCTTCCTCCGAAGGAGGCGTTGATGATGATGGCGAAAAATCACGACCTTCAGGATCAGGAATAGGCTGCGAATCAGGCCGCGGCCTACGCGAAGTTTGGCTCCTTTTCCTCCTCACAGCATTGCTGATACCATCAAACCGGGTAGATCCTAAATCTTCCATCAAAAACTAATTTTTTTTGCAACTAATCAATTCTTGACCCTTTACATAAAAATCAAATTCTTGCTATAGATTTCATACAATCAAATATTTACATGAATGAATTTCAATCAATAACTTATAACACACACAACAATTTTACAGAATTTTGATAATTGTTCAATTCAACTGCTACTAATGAAAAAAAAATCACAAAGAGTGATATTTCAACCTATATTGTTAATCGCGCCGCTTTAAGAACGTAATTGAGGAATCTCTGTGATGATTGGATATATGGTGCAACGCAATTATGTGGAATCGCGTTTGAGAATTGTATTTGAGAAAATTTGAAGAAAAATATGAAGGAAAAACCTGAAGAATTTTTTGGCTGTTTGTGGCGGTTGACGGCGAACACCGTCTCTGTTTTCCGACCAGTTGAGTTCAGTTTGACACCAACTTTGTTTTTCTATAGTAAAAGCTGACACGAGGATTTTAATTGTTTGTGTTTTAATTCTTAAAATGTGTTTATGTTTTTTTTTTGGTTTAAAATATGTGTTTATTTTCTGTCTTAGTGAATAGTGTAACAAAAAAAAAAAACTATTATTTTTCTCATCTTGCTGCCTCCTCGCGCACCCTGCAAAATTTACTAAAATACTCATGGTCTGGATTATATAATCCGTAGCAAATTGTTAGTTATTTCCGAAAACAGAAATCCAAACCAGATGTTATGTAATTTTCTGTGTCTTTCTTTGATGTTAAGGGTCTCTGTTGACCGTTATATGAACCCCACACAAACTGCAATGCATTGAAATTGCAGGGTTCTATGAACGGTCAACAATGACCATGACACCATCGACACCCCTAAAAAACTAAAAAACATTTGAAGAAAATGGAAGAAAAGAGGTGAAGTGAAGAATGAAGGTATTTGTTCAAGATTGAAGCATATTTATAGCTTAAAACAAGTCCTAGATTTATTCAAGAAATAGAGGCTACGCCATCAAACAAAAATTCAAAACCAATAAACATGTATATAAACTTCAATAGTCGCAGCGGAATATAAACCAGAATAATCCAAATATACATGTCATGAATCAATTATTATATCAACATAGATGAATTTCAAAATTCCCAACATACGGGTAAATCTCCAAACATAACAAAATCCAAAGTAAAAGATAATCTAAACCGACACAACGAAGCCTAGATCAGAGCCGACTAAACTCTCAACACCAAGCACAAAAACTCAACGAGCAACTATCCCTGCACAACGTCTACCCATCCACACAGACAGGTATGCTGTCAAAACCACTGGGGGTAAGTATTACATCATTATAATCCAAATAACAGTTAACATGAATATTTCAATTTAAACATCATGTACTTGATCAATAATAATATTCTCATACTTATACTTACATCAAAACCCCAATATCTCACATCAATAATCACCAATCGCATGTGTCATGAACAAATATCAATTCACAATTATTCATACACAATCACCAATCACATACATCAATAAGACTCATGTCATGATATTCACCTATCGACACATATATGCATGTGGTACCAAATCACCTCAAGGTCGTCACCCATATCCAGACCACCAAGGGTCTCTGCAAGGCCTGAAGCCCAAAATCTAGATCACTAAGGATCTCTGCAAGACCGAAGTCCACAAACTAGATCACAAATTATCTCTGCAAGGCCGGAGCCCAAAAACCTAGATCACAAATGATCTATGCTAGACCGGAGCCCAATAATGAATAAAACATCATATAAAATCTCAACACGACTATGATGCATGGACATATACAAGGACTCGATAATGCGACAACAATCCACAATTTTCACCTCAATATATAGGACAACACCCAATTATATTGATTATCTCCACAGCATTTGCATTATCAAGAAAACATGCCCATACACAAATAATTCATAGTATTCATCATCACACATTAGCATGATTATCAATGATCAACAATGTCATTCAACATCAACTATCACATATACTTTCACCATTCAAGTATTCCTTACATTCCAAGTAAGATAGCATACACATTTCATGATAAACATCATATCGCATACAATCATTCTTTCATACAACGTCACTTAGTCATATAAGAATAGTCACAATAATTCACAAGACAATTGACTCAAGAAACATTTCCGACCAAAAATCATACCAAGTGGCAACGACCAATTGATAAGTCCCAAGACAAAACAACATAGACAAGTTGAAAACCTTCAAACAATCTTAATCGACAATGTATTCATGAATTTAAGCCACCTCCGGATCATTAGTCATTAACCCGAGAATAACTTAAGTTCATATGAAAATTCAATTTCACAACCTTTCACATTCCCACCCGAAATATCACTTTTTACATGATTAAGATGTTTGACTACTCTTACAAGTTTTACCTAAGTCTATATGAGCTGTAGGTTCAACTTATAAGTTCCAATGTTTTCAAAATTTTGTTTCCGACAAAAGTCTAAGTTCCAAAATTTCCCAAGTTAAGACTCAATTGAAGAATTTCAAGTTTAGGCTAGCTAATCATTGTTCCAGTAGGTTTTAGGATGTTTAAAGAATCATTTTACAAAGCTCGGATTGGCCCCCAAAGACCCAGAACAAAAATCAAAGTGGCTTAAAATTGGACCTGTTCGCTTAAGCGACCACCTGGTTCGCTTAAGCCAACGAGTTACAGTGGCAAACCACATTGCACGCTTTCTGGTCGCTCACCAGTTCGCTTAATCGACCACATGTTCGCTTAAGCGAACGTGTTCCAGTAGCAACCAGAAAACTTCGCTTACCAGCATGCTAATTGGTCGCTTAAGCGACCTACCCAGAAAAATCAGTATGATTGTTCGCTTACCAGGTCGCTTAAGCGAACGTTCACAGTTTTACAGAAAATGTTACGAGTTTGAACCCCTTTTCACCCAAAATCCCCAATTTTGATTCCTCATTGCCCAAATGTGTTTCCATAACATGTTTATAGGTCTATATGACTAGAAAGACTCACAAGGACTCAATCAAACTTGAAAACACTTGACAAATGGACTTATTCACCATTTTCATCAAAACACCAACAACATCTCATTTCTCCATAACAAAATCATGAATTATGCAACCCAAGCCATGAATTATCATAAACTACATGACTTAACAACAACAACAACAACAATTAATCATGAAACTTATCACAATTCATCAACAAAAATGCATAATTCACCAATTGAGCATATTTTCAACACATACCCATTTTCATACACTTTGAACATGTAATTCAACCAACAACAATTCAATTATTCATAACTTCATACATCTAAACATGGCATCATAATTAGAGCACGAATTTCATCACTTATGAACAATTAATCAATTCATCCAATTAAGCACTTTTCATACAAATAATTGAAAATTACAATAAGTGATTATGATGAATCTAACCCCCTTACCTTAGTAGGTTAATCTCTCTAGCTTAGGCTTCAATTTTGCTCCTAGCTCTCTTTCACCCTTGATTCTTCAAGTCATCTTCTCTCTAACCCTTTTTTCCTCTTGCTCCCACTTTCTCTCTCTATTCTCTCCAAAAATATCTTAAGAATGAAAGTGTGAGGAAATTTCTCATAAATGTAGGTTTTTATACCAAGTCCCCTTAATGGGCCTAACCCTCAACTTAATGGACTTAACTCATTTCTATTCACATCTACAATGTTTCTACACTCTAACCGGTAATTCACTAATAACGGTAAAATATCACTAACGGTCACTTAACGGTAAAATCTTAATTTTACTCTAGTAACTTAGTAAAACAACTATTCTCACTAACCACTAAAAGTAACTCTCACCAAAACTTATAATTTTACCCGTTGTCACAAAATGACCAAAATACCCCTAAGTCTAAAATGACTAAAATACCCTTCTAACACGAAACTCATGAAAATACACCCAATGAACAATGATCACATACAAACACATATAAATACACAATAAAAGTAATTAAAATAAATCTAACGAAAAATCGGGTTGTTACAGTTGTAACCGTCCAAACCCACAATAATGGCTCTGAATCTTTCCGGAGTTTACATTCCGGAATGTCCTTAGCCCTACAGGAAGTGCCAATTTTTCCCTCGTTCACCACCATTATCGCATTAATCTGGAAAATATATTCCAGAAAACAGGTGTGCATTCCGGATTTTAAATTCCAGAATGCATCAGTCATGGTCGGTGGTCTGCATCACACGTTTTTGTCGTTGATCAAGTAAAAAACATGTGGTAAAACGCGTTTTTTGACTGCATTTATGGCCTCCGAACCATTTTTGACCCACCCCTTCCTATAAATAGCCTTTCAAACCCCACCATCCTCTCCCACCCTCTCCTCCTATTCTTCCTTCTACAACCATGGTTTTCCATCGTTGGCCTTTCATAGATAAGGACCTCGTTGAAAACTTTCAGGGTTTGTATGAACGGTCAATGAGGATGGAACCGCGCTGCTACGAAGTGCGGTTCATCTGAGGGTCATGTGGGTCAGTGTGGTTCTTAGCTTGGCCTGTCTGGACGTAAGTTTGAGCACCCCCCATCTCCCTCAAGGGCATTGTTTTCTTCTTCCCGCCCTCCTCTTCCCCCCTCCTCCAGTTTTCCTCCAATAGGCAAACTACTGGTATGTCCCATCACATACCAGTGGTCAGGCTCTTAGGATATTAGAATTCGGTTCATAGGAGATTAGAAATAGATTTAGGATCTTATGTAATAAGCTTAAAAAGCTTGAAAATTATTGTAATGTATTGTTCATATATTAATAAAATGAGTTGTTTTTATGTTTGTGTCTTTTTATTTCTGTTATTTATTTTATTCGCATTTTATTTTACGAACTGTAAAGCTTAAAATTGCAAAACTTCTGGTAAAACATTATTCCGGATTTTAAAATCCAAAAACATCTGCAAAATTCTAACAATAAATTCCGGAATACGAAATCCGAACGAGGGGTAAAATTGGAAAAAAAAAATAGGGTGGGAAAAGTAATAGTAAAAAAAGAAAGAATTAGTGAATAGTAATGGACCTTTTATTGGACTGGACTATGAATTTAGGCTATTACTTTTTTAACCCTATGAGTTTCTCGCGCATTTTGTTTGGATTCTAAAATTTGAAATGTTAACGTGTTTTGGAGGGTATCACGGGTTTTTTTTGCCGTTCAGATTCTATAATCCGAGCTGTATAGAGTGCATGATAAATTAAATAGGATGGGAAAAGTTTATGGCTATTTCTTTTCCACATTGTTTCTTCTCACGCGCCTTATTCGGATTATAAAATCATAAATTTATGAAAGTGTTTTAACGTATTTTAGAGGGTTTGGAGGACTTTTAATGTTTTTTGGATTATAAAATCTGTAAGACGCGTTAGAAACTAGTAGGATGGGAAAAGAAACAACCTAAATCTATTGACAATTGCTTTTTAAGCATCTCAGAATTGTTCGCTTTGATGAAAATACCTCATCAAAAATTACAACCTGGTCGGAAGTGAATTTGAGATTCCTAAAACGAAATATATATTTTTGTATAAAAAATTTCGTCTTGCTAATTGTTATTATGATAAATATGATTTTCTTTCGGTGAAAAAAAATTAAATAAGTTTTTATTCCTATAAATATCTTTAATTTACTTTTGAATCCCTTTAAAAAAAATCAGCAAGTTTTGATCACCAGATATTTTTCAGCATAACTTTCATACCTATTTTTAAGTCAATTGGTGTGTAACCATCACATTTCTTAATAATTTTTTACAGAGATGTTTAGAATATCATAAAAATTATATTTTTTAAACAAAAAATAACTTGCTCCTTTAGTTTTTTTTTTTCGAGCAAAAAAAAAACATGCTATGAAGAAGTCTTTTAGCAACACACTGCAAGGTGTAGTTATCCACTTTTTAGTTATAACTTGTTAAAAAACACTTTCATAAAAATTAGTGGGTGTCTTCTAGCAAAACATATATATATATATATATTGACGTGTTCATCCTATTATATTCTGCGGTGGTCGGAATTTGAACCTCGGACCTTACATATATTATGCATTGTCCATATTCTAATTAAGTACATTTAATACTTTTATCTTTTATTTATTTAATTTAACACCGTTAATACAAATTATAAAATTTTGGTCATTTTCGTTCAAAGATAATATATTTTTCTGTTGAATAAGATAATATATTTTAACTTTTATATAACATTTTACATAGAAGGATAAAAATGCAATAAATAATTTATAATTCATACCGTTTCGTTTCACTTTTCAAACAATCAAATAAAATAATTGTTCCACTCCGTTTTATTACTTCGATTCGTTCCATTTTATTCTGTTCGTTTTGATGTATCCAAACAAAGTCTAAACTATGCACTATTGCGACATATCCAATATTAATTTTCATTTTCGAATCATACACAGCCCATAGAAAATTTTATCTCGTTATATCAAAAGGATTATTATTTTCTTTATCGATTTCCATTTTTCTCAAGCTTAAAGATTCAAAATTTGCATTTTTTTAAATAAGCTAAATTTGCATTATCAAACAATGAAATTTTAAGATAGAGTGAGTTAAGTAGATTTTTTGAGATAATTTTTTGAGATAATTTATGTTAAAGTAATAAAAATATGCACGTAGAGATTAGATTTTGAGATTATTTTTTTGTGGAGAAAGTGAGGAATTTGTTATAATGTTTTAAATATGTCGACAAAAAACCATTCAATAATGTTTTAAATATGTCTAAGAAAAAATCATTCAAATAGTTTTTTTTTTTAGGGAAAAAAAAAATCATTGAAATAGTTAAAAGTTTGAGGATAATTAAAGAAACATAAAAGTTTAATTGATTTTGAATGAATTGATTTCCCCTAGATTTGAGTTGTGAAATTAAATGATTTGTGTTGGCATACATTCTAAAAATGATTGAACTATTAAATTATGTAAAAATCAACTTTAAAATTAAGAAACTCCCAATCAGTAGAATCAATTTTCAGCCAAAATCAATCAATCATACACAATTTTGGCTGGTGGAACCAAAGCTACTCTTAATTCCTGTAACATATTCCTTCACTAATCTCATAAAATGAAATCGCATTTCCAAAGTCGAGTTATGAAATCACAGGCTGGCGCGGTAAACTCTCTTCAGGCTCTTTTCATATTCTTTTATGTTTCTTTAAACTATTTCTTAATCTGACCGTTAATAATTCAGATTCAGAATGATTTAACAGAAGGAAGATATTTGTTATCTGCTGCATCCATCTGTGGCGGTCTGCGAGGTTCAACGGCCTAGTGATTACGACAGTTTGATGTCGAAACACATTGCTTATTTGCTGTTGATAGGCAACATGTAGTAGCTCATAAAAATGCAGTATTGTTAGCTACACTCAACTCAAACATTCTGTATTTTAGTTTAGCTTATTCCTTGTTTGTGATGGGATTGAAAGTAACAGGATGGCATGTATCTCTTTATTGCAGGTTGTTTATTTATTATTTATCATACTAGTCAATAAAACATGTGTATTAGTTTCCTTAATTTGTACCCTAAGGGCAGTCGTTAGTTACTCGTTAGCATTTTCCAAATACTAGACTAAATATACCAACAGTTTGACACAGACACAGCAGTGCAGAATAGGCGCGCATAACTAGTTCCAAATTTGTTCACCACGTTATTCCTGTCATGATAAAAATAACTTCTACCTGAATAAGAGTTAACAAATGTTGCACAATCTTTCAGAACTTGGTTTCTCTTGCACTTTTAACCAGAATGTGTCCCTAACCCTGTTGCTTGGTGATGGTACTCTAACACCAAGTGGTGTGTGACTGACAATATGGTCTATTGATCATAGTATTTAACACTACAATTTAAACTTTAAAGGATTGATAATAAGTTATAACAGAAAAACATGAATGCTTATCTATTTCAATACACAATGCATATCTATTTGAAAAATGACAACAAATAAAAATGTATTTCGAAGTATATCATTAAAAATCCCTCAAAGAAGAGTATCTCGTTACAAACATATCCAAAAGAATATACCATAAAAAACATTATTATGACTGTCATGGTACAATTATCATCAAGCAATGCGAGGCCATATAGGTATATTCAGTGGTTTAAGGCACATGATAGAGTTGTGAAATTCTAAGAAAGTATTATCAATAAGTTTACACTTGTCTTCACTCGTCATCCTAGCAAAACCAAACGATTTTGTCCAAGTGTTTATAGCATCTTCAGATGAATGCAAAACCAATCTTCCTACTCCTAAGCGAGTCAACTGTTCCTCAAGCTCATCCATCAACAAACGACACATTCCTCGTCCTCGATGTTGCTCCTTGGTAGCCACAAAAACTATCTCTGCAACCTTTTGACCAAAAATCCTTATAGTTGCCACCGAAATCACTTCCCCCATTTTCTCCAAAATCACAGTATAGAAACCACGGAAGTTCAAGCGTTTATGTTCTGAATCTCTACTAAAAACAAGATCTTTAATCAACTCTCTTCCAGATAAAGCATCAATAGTTGGATTAAAACCCTCATACAATACACCAAGAGCTGCATTCAACTTATGCTTCTCTTGACTAAACTCATTAGAAGTAAAATCTCCACCATCATCGTCACTACTCACATTCTTCAACAATGTCCAATTTATATTATCTGCAACCTTAATTGGTTTCCCCAATAGCTTCTTTAGACATAAGAACATGTTCCCACAAACTACACTGCAAAACCAATTCTTCTTTTTAATATTGCTCTCTGTGTGACTAGATCCAAATCTTGTAGTCTTTACACACCCAAAGTGAAATTTTTGCTCACATTGTACACATACAAGAAAATTGTTTTCATTGCCATCTGCACATTCTTGTTTGCATTTGGGTCGATAGCATATTTTGCAACAACAAGTTGGACAGAACCAATCACCATCTGGAACTCGATCAAGACCTAAACAACCAAGGTGGAATGCAGAAGGACATCGATCACATAGTACTAAGTCACCTCCAAAGCCACAAATAGAACAAACATTGTCGTTATTTGCTTCAGAATTTGCTTCCCCAATACAATGACTCCCCTTTTGATCACGCGCTTCCCTTTGACATTTAAACAATGACCTTCCGTCTTCCAACAAGATACTAATGGATGGTCTGTGTCTTGTACAACCAGCATGAGCCTCAAATCCACTGACGGTGAAATTAACACGACAACAGTTACAAACTATACCATCAGAAAATATACTCCCTCTTTTGACAATATTTTCACTACCACGACAGAACACATGAGTTCCTGAAACCAAAACTTTATTCTCTATCAACCAAGAAACAATGGAATAACTTTCCCTTATACCTCCCCTCTTTAATACCTTCCCTCTTTTACCAAAACCCTCTGAATTCTTCTTCATTATACTCATCTTCAATACTTTCCCTCTTCTACCATAACCCTCCAAATTCTTCTCCATTTTAATAGTTTTTAAAACCTTTAGTTTTTTACCACTACCCACCGAATTTGTAACTTCTGGTTCAGATTGACTCACATGATTCTCATTTTCCATTGTTGTTGATACCATAGTAACCGTAGCTTTTTTAACAGAACTGGAACAAGAGGTTTCAGAATCCTCATCAGAAGTTGATTCAGAACTTGTACTAGAGGCTTCAGAGTCCTCATCAGAAGTTGATTCATCAAATTCCGAAGGAATTGCTATTGCTTCTGCTTCCTCCTCAGATTCTCTGGGTTGCTCTTTCAAATGTAATTGAGAAGAATAAATTGATGCTGCTGCTTCTTCCTTGGATTCTTTCAGTCTCTCTTTCGACTGTAATGGAGACAAAGAAAATGCTCTAGCTACTGCTTCCTCGGATTCTCTCGGTTGCACTTTCAACTGTAATGGAGAAGAAGAAATTGCTGTTGTTGTTGCTGCTTCCTCGGATTTTCTCAGTTGCTCTTTCGACTGTAAAGGAGGCAAATAAATTGATGTTGCTGCTGTTTCCTCGGATTCTCCCGGTCGCTCCTTCGACTGTAATGCAGACAAAGTAAATGCTCTTGCTACTGCTTCCTTGGATTTTCTCTGTCGTTTTTTCAACTGTAATGCAGAGGAAAAAATTGTTGCTGCTGCTGTTTCATGGGATTCTCTCGATCGCTTTTTCAACTCTAATGGAGACGAAGAAATTGGTGCTGCGGTTGAAGAGTGTTTGAGGGAACACCCTCCTTGTTCAATGCAAACATGGCAGGCTTTTCTAAGAGTAGTATAGTTTTTGGCATTAGGAGAAGTATAACGCAATTCCCACCTACACTTTTTGTCAATATACCAAAACCTCCAACCCAAATAAAAAAGATGTTGTTTTGCTTTCAAAGCCAAATCCTTTCTTCTAAAGCTTTCTTTACGATCTTTTAATCCTGTTAAGCGATACCATTCAAACACAGCTTGTGGACAATACTCAGGTTCTATGTTGATATGAGGAGGTGGTGAACGAGAATCCATATCAAAAACTCCAAACTGTATACCAATCTGCACAAAAACACTATTTCAATGTTATTTTTGATGTGTGGTGCCCTAATGTTCTTCAACAGACATATATATATATATATAGTTGAAAATTATATTCTCACGAGAGAGATAAAGATTGTGATGATTTTGTAAAAAAAAATTCCTTTTATATAGGTATATTTAAACAAACTATATTATTTAAAATAAAATAAAAAAGTGATTTTCAACTATATATAAGAATAAACTAATCTCCTAAACTTACTCCATCATAATTTATTCTAAAACTAAATGCCACGTATTACTCTAAAAAACTTATAATTCATCATCACTCCTTGTTTTTTTATCTGTAGTGATCACTCCTTGTTTTAAGTATCTATCAAAATTCACCAATAACTATATAAACATACCACAACAAAAATAAAACCCACTTCGACCACAAATGCAAATTAAGCCATATTCTCCCAAAAACATAACGGATCATGCAAAAAAAAAAAAATAGTACCTAACTAAATTTCTACATATTAGAGTCTAGCAGATACGTGCAGGATTTCAACATATTAGCAATCTCTTTTGTGCTCCATTCGAAGGAGCTTCAGTTTGATTTTTTCTTAGTTCTTGTGGATGGCATAGATTTTGTCTTTCTTATTCAAAATTTGACTGTGTTAGTTATGTAGTGGTATATATAATACAATTATCTTGGTTGTGTCTTTTTTACAACAAAGGCAGTGGCAGTCAAAGCTAACAATTGTGACAGGTGACTAACTAAGGAGTGTGCATTCTGGAAACACTAACAATAGTTTTCCAAAAATTGGTAAAATGCATTCTCTGATGCCTATTATTTTCAATGAAATTAGAACCAAGGGGGAGTAGATAAGCTCTTTATTTTTGTGGTGACATGCTTGTATCGAGACATTACAAGTATTATGCACTGTAATTAGAAATATAATATTCAATCATTACTAACTACTTCGACTTCGAGGATTTGATGTGATGGTGCCCTAAGGATCTTCAATAGAGAGATTAGTTATTCAACAATGGTCAAAACTTCTCACAGTGACATGCAATAAAAACTTTTTTTAGTCAATTTTTTTTTGTTTACAAAATTAAAGGAATACTATAAATTACTTTATGGAAAAATTGAATAGAACTCTGCTCTTTGTTTGTAAGAGACTTGAACCTCAACAAGTGGTCAAGGTTCAATCTTTACCCTTATAGAAAAAATTTGGTTTGGAAGGGAGAATCTACCAATAATGCACATAGGTTCCCAAATGAAGATTAAGGTTTTGTGGAAATTAATCACCACTAAAAGGCGGTGAAAACTTCGTACGTAACTATAAGATGTTTTACTTGCACAAAAAGACACCATGGTTTTTCTTTTTTCTTTTTCGGTAAGTTTTCATAAACACTTCTTTTTTTTTTTGCAAGATAAAGAATTTTCCTACCACATCACAAGTATATACATACATAAGCAATACGAAAAGATGAGAGAAATTTAGCTAATCAATAATGAGAATAACAAGACTTTAAAACGGTGAACTAGAGCGAGCGAACAATGGCTAGACTCCAAATAATTAACTCAAAATTTGATCAAATATGAAATGTGAAAGTGAAGTGATATAAGAAACTTTACGTAAAACCTACCACAGTGAAACGTGAAACTATATAAAAAAATCTACCAAAACCTAGCACAAAAACACAAATAGAAGTGTTGAAATTAAATTTCAAGAGAAGTCATAGAAATCGTGGTTGGGCCTAACACAACCATACAAAATCGGTTTGTGAGGTGAGGATTTCCCCCACTTATAAACACATTGTCAGGTTATCTCCTATCCGATGTGGGACTCTTAACCCCCCCGGCGACCAGTATTATTGGGTTTGGTTCGTAGACATAAATGATGGGTGACCCGATTGTGGAAACCTGATAGCAGGTGACCCAATGGATCTTGAAGAGACTCTGATACCATCTTAGACATTGTGGTTTGGCCTAACACAAGCCCATAAAATCGGCTTGTAGGGTGAGGATTGTCCTCCACGTATAAACACAAACCATCTCTTATCCGATGTGGGAAAGCTAGTTACAATTATAGAGAAGGATGTTGCACTTTTATAGCACTGCAGTTGATCATATCTAATATTTTTACTTTTATATTTGATTTGATTTGATTTTTTTAATCAAAAAGATTTCTTATTTGTTATTTTTTTTAAGCAAAGATCTTCGATTAGTTATTTAGATTATATGTATGGATACACTACCAAAAAAAAAAACACTATCAAAAGATTATATGTATGGATTAATTTGATATGATTTTAACTGATTCTTTTTGTCCCCCAAAAAAATTGATATTTTTTGTATTAAATTGTGAAACTTTTAAAAAAAGATCCTCTGTGAAATATTTTAAAAGACCCCGAGATAAAAGTACAAAAATTTGAGATAGGCTTAATTGATAAGTAACTCCACTCTTTTCAACTGAAATCAATACCACATAACCAATATAGCAGGGCATAACCGGTAGATATTTGGCCCCTTAATAAGTTCAATTTTTTGTTAGGGCGTATGAAAAAGAGATATGTCAACCCTTAAAATAGTTCTCATTATCTCAAGAAGATTAGTATTCGCACTTGCGTGAAGAATACATTTGGTTTGTCCAAAATTATATAAAGAAATGTCTTTTTCACTTCCAATACCCATAAACAAATTTGCATATAAAAATGTTGTAGTGTAGTTGTCAATCAAAACATATATGTAGTGAAAATTCATTCTCTCCGCTTCTCTCTTTTGAACCAAACATATAGGTAATCAAAATCCTCTCCTCCCATCCATTAAAATTTATCTATCATCCCTTCCGTTGAACCAATTTGGCCCTAAGAACCAACAAACTAATAATAAATAATTGAAGAGCTAGAACGATTCAATATTGCAAAGACGACACAATTTCATAGTAATGAAAGGAAAAATATGCATCTAAAAATTCTTCGAGTTAATAATATAACTTAAGGTGATATCTGTCCTTTTGTCCACAAACAAAATTTCTTCGAGTTAATAATAAAGTTCATAAAAGTAAAAGAAAATAAACTTCTTAGATGTAATTGCTCTTGATTTGATTTTTGTTTTGTTGGGTTTGTTGCGTCATTATATACTTTTTTTTTTTTTTTTTACTTTTGAATCATTTCAATCTTAGCACTTTTTGTGTTTTAAATGTTTTATTTAATATATCTTTGGTTTTAATTAAAAAGAAACTGGAAATTGACGCATGTTAGTGTTACTCTCATTCGCCGGTGTTACTTTAAGAGTAATCAGGGCCGTCCCTATGAAATAGGAGGCTCGACTCTCTTTTTAAAATAGGTCCCTACTAAAATAAAAATGTATTTTATTTTTGTAGCTAAACTTCATTAAAAAAATCAGAATAAGAACTTCTAAACATGAAATGAAATAAAAAAAAAATTAAGTGAAAGAGAGATGAAATTTACCTAAAGTGTCGTTTGGATTTGTCACTCCTTCATTGTGGAAAGGGAAAACGAATGGTTTATGCGGAAAAAAATGATTGTTGTGATTCTTTTAATGAAATAGCTTTCTAAATTGACTGATTAAATGATTTTAAAAATTGGTGCGGTTTGATAGTATCAATTTATGTACAGGAGAACTAGAGTCTAAAAAAAACTCAATCATATACTGAAGAAAAAGAATAAACTTTTTCACCTGGAACTTCTCTAACTTGTCAAAAATCTCCAGGAATTGGTTGCCGAAAATAAAAAATTGTGACAGTAATTTTGCAAGCACTCAATTGTTATTTGTTATTTTGATCGGTGTGATGTTGATGAGTGAATATTAAAATAGAAGTTGTCGTTATTGCCGCAAAAGAATTTATAAAATTTCAAATTGAAGAAGGACCGTTCTCACCTAGATGAGCGATTGTAGAACCAAATTACCATAAAAATCTAAAGCCGTAGCTATTAGATTATCAGAGATTAAGAAATTAATTTATTGGATAAATTATCTATGATGTTCTTGTTTTGCGGGTGACTGATTTTGCTTATGTTTTCTATATTTCATTGCGAACTTGTGATTAAGGCTTGAAAGTCTATGCTGAAATGTTTCTTGTTTGAAATAATCTACCATAATTTGTAGTATGATGCTTCAAGCACTCTTTTGTCAGTTTCCTGTCATTTCTAGCAACTCATCTCGTTCAGATTTTTATTGAGAATAAGAGGTCCAAGATGGAAAAGAGATAGAGGTTTGGTTGTATGTGGTAAAGTATAGATGTTCTCCTATTTAATTTTAATCAATCTTAGCCGATCATTAAATTTAATGGTATTTTGTTTGTGGTCCATCGGTGAGGGACTTAATTGATCCCTCACCCTAGAATCCATCGAGTATTATATATAATTTTTTTTAGGCCCGTAACATTTGAAGGCCCGGCCTAGTAGAGCACCTTGCACTCCCTCAAGGCCGGGCCTGAGAGTAGTGATATTTGAACAATTATTGGACACAAAATTTGATAACAATTTTCTTTTTTTCTCTTTTTATTGGTAAAAACAAGAGAGAGAAAAAAGAATAAGAATGTCAACTCAACTTTGGTAGTACTTGAGTTGACTCCTAGACTTTGACTCTTTTTTTAGCTGTCGTATATACCCCTTTATAATTACACGTTATCTTTATTTCAAATTTATATTTATTATAAGTTAAATAAGAGATTTTAACATCAATTATTAGAGATTTTACATAATAAAAATAAAATATCTCTTGAGTTTAAAAAATTATTAGTTTTTCAAAAATGGATATTTTTTTTAATGTTAGTAGCTACTTACTTTATAGATTTTTTAGAATTTTATTACCTAAACTAAAAAATTATAACAAAATGATAAAATATTTAGAATGAAAGAGTTATTCAAACCAATTTTTCATTTGAATTTCTTTGAAAATTGTTTAGCAAAAAAACCTTGCACTATAAAAACTATTTTTAGAAGGAAAAAAAAAAGATTTTCATTATCTAAAAAAAAAAATTGACAAATTATCGTTGTAATTTTTGATATGTGACATTTGAGTAGATCCAAATATCATCCACGTATAAACAACGAAATTTAAGTAATAAGATAGACGACAAATATAAATAGAAAAAATGTACAAAAATAATACTCCCTCCGTCCCATAACATAAGCAAAAAAAAAAAAAAAAATTTATTTTCTTTGTCCCAAAATATAAGAAAAAAATTAAACTTTTATCCTATTTAATCTTGTTCATTCGCACTTGGAAGTACATGGATAGATATGTTTAGAAGGATATTCATAACTATACATCATCAGAAAAATCATCAAATGTTCTCACATCACCGTCTGTATTCATTTGCAAACTACTCCAACAGAGACGGCTTTACCTGAAACTCAATCATCAGAGCTTTCAGGATCTCTAAACGGGGAACCAAACATATCTGACTTTTAAACATATCTGACTGACTAAGCTCAGTTTTGAAATCAGCAGTCTTCTCATATAGTTATGACATTTTTCCATGCAAATATTCACACTATACTTTTTCCATGTTTAGAAAAATAAAACGTAGGGCTGACTGCCCTCTTTATTCCATGTTTCTTTTGAAGATCCACACTATACTTGTGAGGCACATCTCTTGTATTACCACTCAAGAAACTTATCACAAAGATAGAGAGACACATTGATAGGTCTAAATGGTTCCAAATCAACGGTCACCTTTTTCTCCTGCCATCACAATTGTGCCAGTATACAAAACAAGCCCATTTGGAGGAACCTTGTTATAAAGCTTAAGCCTCTTTTGAGCAGAAGCGATTGCACCAAGCTTAGACTGTCGATATCCCTTACTTTTTATGTTTGAAGCAGTTCCAAACTCATCACCAACATCTTGGCAACACGAGCTACTTGATCATGTGCAAGCACTGTCACTGCACTGATCGGAATCTTAGTTCCTACATTACTTTGATATGCTTATATTGCTCACCACCACTCCCAGTAGATGGCTTAGTTCATCAACTGCTACACTCGTTCCATTTTTTTCTTCGTTTAATGAACCTTAAAATATGTTTTCTTTTGCGTTAATCTGGTCCTTTTAATTTTTCCATCTCATCCATCATTCATCCCGTTTTGCCTAAGCTCTCAGTTACTTTAAACTCACTCCGGGGTGGGACAAACAAACTGGAACATTGTATCTTCCTAAGAGTTGTCCTCTGCAGGCTATTCATGTACAGGGTGACACAAAGTTCTTAAAGAATATTGCATACTTTGTAGCATGCAAACAACTTCATAAGATTGGAGCTTTGACATATAATCTTGTTCCTTCTATCGTCGTTGAAGAAACAGACGTGGAGGAATTAGGTAACTTCATGCCTTCTATTCATTTTATTATTATTACCTTTCAATTTTTTAATTAATGGAATGTAAAATTCTATTTAAGCGTATACTACGTTTATGAATGGCATCGATATCAAACGAAATCTTACAGGGAATGAACCATATATGATGAGGAGCAACCAAGTTATGTACCAATTTTTGGATCAAGCTTGTATCTAGTTTCAAGAAAAATCTACTATTTAATAGTAATAGTAAATTGTGTTCCTGTTGTTTGATACACGATTCACCAATTCAAATGGTACATACATTGGTTGTTGCTCATCATATGGTTCATTCCCGGTAAGATAGTTTGATGTCGATGTCATTCATAGAAGTAACATACGGTAAATAGAATTATATTCAAGTAATTTGAAAAAATGAAAGGCAAATAATAAATTAAAAAAAGAACGAAAGGCATACCAAATTCCTCCGCGTCTGCTGCTTCAACGACTACAGAAGGAACAAGATTATCTCTCAAATCTCAAATCTTATGAATTTGTTTGCAAGCTACAAAGCATGCAATATTCTTTAAGAACTTTGTGTCACCCTGTACATAGCTTATGGAGAACAACTCATAGGAAGATACAATGTTCAAATATGTTTGACACACCTCGGAGTCAGTATCAGGGAGTTTAGAAAAAAAGGGATGAATGATGAACGAGATAAAAATATTAAAAGAACCAAATTAATGGAAAAGAAAACATATCATAAGGTTCATTAAAACGAAGAAAAAAATAATTGAATGAGAGTAACAATAGATGAACCAATCTGCACGATAGTTATGTTGATTTTCCTTTTGCTCAAAACCCTCCAATGAAAGTAGTTTATTTCATGATGAGGAGATTTCAAGAAACTTCTTTCAGTCTATCCAATATTGGAGGAGTAGCATATTGTAGATGTTGGAAGTTGTGCAGAATTAATCCAAAAAATAGTTGTAACGCCAATTAAAATACTTCTAGATTGATCTGGCGAGATCAAAAACATTTATCAATAATAGGTAAAAAAAGACAAACTATTGATTCAAAAATAATAAAGGGTGGGTCTTAGATCTGTACGTTTTGAGTTCAAGCCATGTTTTTTTTTTTTGAGAGCGAGTTCAAGCCATGTTAATCTACTTTGGAAAGGGTAAATATAATTTGTGAGTGTGCTTTAAGCCTAAAGCGTTCCTTAAATTAGACTAAGGCACTATGACCTGACCCTAGAAAATTTCTATAAAAAAATAAAATAAATACGTAACATTTCTCGATCGAACAAAAAATAAAGAAACTAAGCCAAAACAAAACCACTCTATCCAATATCCAACCGAATCTTCAATTATAAATATTCTTAAAGAGACTTTTGGTTAAACGTAATATATAAAGACGAACCACGAAGGATTATGCTGCAGAGAAGAACAATGACAAGGCTGAGAAATCAATATTAACGATGCCAATATCGAACCCTTAAAAGACTGAAAAGAAATTTTATCTTAACGATGAACCTGAAACATTATTTTAAGATGAACTGAACTTAGCCAAAGTTCAATTTAAAACTTGTTGCAGAAGGAAGCTCTCAAAATCATCAATATTCACCCCAAAAGAATGATATACTCAAATCTTCTTTGGGGTGAGTATGGTTGATTTTGGGAGTTTCCTACTACAAAAAGTTATCAATAATAATAATAATAATTTGAGAGAAATTTAACAAATAAATTGTGATAGGTAAATTAAAATAAAAAATCAAACTCTCGCTAAATCGTAAATAAACAGTTTAGGTTCTCATTAAGAGAATATTTCCTATCAAGCTTGGAAAGGATGACATTGGCATCGTTAATGTTGATTTCTCCGCCTTGTCATTGTCCTTCTCTTGAGCGTGATCTCTCATGGTTCTTCTATGTATTTTACCTTTAACCAATGGGCATGGAAGATAAAGAAAGAAAAGGAAATAAAATCGATTATAAAAGCAAATTAACATTTGGAAATAGTAAATGATTGGTGCCGATGACAAACTCAAAGTAGGAAAAATATGATAATTGAAGATTCGATTGGAATGGAAAAGAATACTTCTATTTGTTCGTAATTTCTTTAATTTTACATTCGATTGAGAAATGTTATTTATTTATTTTATGATAGAAATTTTTTAAGGCAAGGTGATAGTGCCTTTGTCTAAATCTAAATTAAGGAACATTTAAGGCTCAAAACATGCTCACAACAAGATTTATGTTTATCTCCTACAAAGGAGATTTACATGCTTATGGATATTTTTATTTTCTTGAATCAATAGTATGTCTTTATTTTTATCTTAGATTGATAAACGTTATTGCTCTGGCCAGATTAATCAGGAAAATTGTAAAAGAACATAAAGCCACATCAAAGATTTGTCAAAAGCAAATCAACTACTATTGCAGAATGTAAAATTAAGCCAATGACAAGATTGGCATGATAAATCACACTCCCTCAAGATACAACATCATTATCATGATCCATAATCACCATTGCAACCAAAAAAGTAAATAACATAACAAATGTTACCGATGTGAGGGCAATGTGGATGTAGCCGTGGGGCTACATACTCCAAGAGACTTCTGAATTTGAATTGCATTGAATTCCTTTGGGTGCAGATGAGCAAGAAGCAACATTTGATTATTTATTCTCCAAGCAACAAACCTCTAGTACAAAACTCGTTGTATCCTTCACAGAGAAACGGATCAATTACCAAACATCAAAAACCCTAAAAACCAAGCTCAATTTACAAAAAAAATCCAAACTTCACACTTTAACACAAATACAAACAAAACCCAGATCTCAAAATCCATCATCAAATCAAAACCTTCAATTTTTTCCCAAAAAAAAAATCAAAATCAAAATCTTTA
Organism: Medicago truncatula; assembly: GCF_003473485.1. Classification (NCBI taxonomy): domain Eukaryota; kingdom Viridiplantae; phylum Streptophyta; class Magnoliopsida; order Fabales; family Fabaceae; genus Medicago; species Medicago truncatula. The sequence continues at coordinate 51,897,143 of NC_053048.1, forward strand.
TCCAAAACAAGACCAATAAAAACATCAATTTTAAAATTGAAGTGAAGCTCATAGAACAGACACAGAGCAAATTTTTAATTTTGATAATTAATAAAAAAAATATTTTTTTATTTATTTAGATCAAAATAAATTTAAAATTTAAAATTAATTAAAAGTGTACTCTGTGGCTATAGATCAAGGATTGTTGTGGTTTTCTTTATCGTTTAAGGTTTTGAAAAAAGAACTCAAAGCACGGATAAAAGATTAAAACCATACTCAATGTCGATTCACGATTATAGAATAAAAATAAGTAAATTTAAACATCCAAAAGAGAGTATAATATGAACACTAGAACCATAACAAGCTTTAAATTATTAGAAAACAAACACGGTGGATATGGAAAAACGGTTTGAAGCTTACCGGCGAAAGAGACGCAGCGGCAACGACGAAAAACAGTTAGCCGCTTGTATGTTCTCGAGACTCAATGATAGTCACAAAATAAAAACGTAAATAAGTGTTTTCTATTGGACTACGTGACCATTTTGTCATTCGTAGGTCGCATTATTAATGGAAAGAAAAAAAGAAGATCACCGTACTCGCCCTCCACGTTTCATATTTTATCACGTTTGAATTATACAATAAGTGTTTTTTATGAGAGTACAATAAGTGTTTTCTGTAGATTGCATTAATGGAAAGAAAGAAAAAAATATCCTACTCACTTGTTACGTGCCCTCCACTTTCACATTTTATCACATTTGAATTATATAATAGGTGAGGTCTACATTACCCACTCTTGTTTAGAGGTAATTTACCCTCTTATGATATCAACCAATCAAAATGTAATATACATAGGTAATATTAAATGTCAAATAAATGAGTAGATTTTTTTCTAAAAATAAAAGAGTTAATCTTAATTTTTTTTTAAAGTAGTGTTGATCTTAATCATAAAATAACTTTTAATACTTTTTATTTTTATTTTTTTGAAACAACAAATGATTTAATTTTTTTTTTTTATATTAAGATGTTGAATCTTAATTAATTTACACTACAAGTCTTATAACAAATAAAATTTTACATCAAATTTCTTTCATCTAAATGTCCTTAAATTCATCATTTACATTCATAAAATTTCATCCATTCCAGAACCCCGAACGTGAGAACAAAAACATCTCACTCTTTCAAATTTATTCTTCCATATTGATCAATTTGTGTTTCTTTTTCATTCTTCTTCCCATTTTGATTGTTCAATTTTGTCGTTCCAAATTGCCGCAATTTTCAATTATCGTCAGAATTGTCGTTGTTTCTAGAACCGTGTCAGGTATCATGACTTTTTTTTTTTATTTAAGCAGCCAACCTAATAAAATTTGTTAACACGCAAGTACATGTCTCACTATTAACAAAAGCCTTTAAGTCCAAATAAAATAACAAAAGCCTCATCACATAACCATTTCAGCAACAACCAAAAAAATGCTAGCAAACTCCCACAACATCATAGCGGCAACACCTGCTAGCAGCCCTCAAAGCACAACGGATGATTTACTCAATTTTTATAATTAACTACCTCACAACCAAGAAAAATCAAATCAAAAAGAAAAATCAAGTCATCATACCTGACGTTGTACTGGAAATAACGGCAATTCTCACGATATTTGAAATCATGACGATTCTCACGAAAATTGAAAAATGCGGCAGTTGGGAACGACAAAATTGAACAATCAAAATGGGAGGAATAAATTTTATGAATATAACTAGTAAATTTAAATACATTCAGATGAAAGAAATTTGATGTGAAATTTTAATTGTTCTAAGTCAGTCATATAGTGTAAATTAATTAAGATTGAACACCTAAATATAATTAAGCCAATATTACATTATGAGTCCTTTTATCTTATTTATTTGTAACACTTTGGTCCTTTGTCTTTATTTTTTCCGTTTAGGTCCTTTATCTCTCTTAAAAGCACATATACATCTTTTTCACATTTTTTTATTAAAAAATGCATAATTTTATTTTTTAAAATATATTTTTATTAAAACTGAAAAAAAAAATCCAAAAATATGATGAAGATGTTCATCATCTTCATCTTCTTCCTTTGAATCTTCATCGTCTTCTTTAAATAAAAAAAAATTCTACTAAAATATATCTCCAAATATCGTGAATTAATGTTATATTCACCTCAAATCTTATTTTAAACACAAAAATCAAAACCTTAATTTCACAAATGTTGCAAGGCGGAGGCTTAGTCACCGGCGGAAGGGTTAGGCTTTACGAAAGTTAAGATTGTTCTGGAAACAACAAAATTGATGTGCAAAGCTGCTAACAATTTTGGGATTATTTTTATGTCGGGCTTGAATATTGAGTTAGAAAATAATAATAATAATAATAATAATAATAATAATAATAATAATAATAATAATAATAATAATAATAATAATAATAATAATATACAGCGTGACAATTTATATAACTAATTTTTTTTTTATGAAACTAAATCTCTTTCTCTATAGATGTTTGATTTTTGTGTTTAAAAGAAGATTTGAGGTGAATATAACATTAATTCATGATATTCTGAGATATATTTGTGTAGCAATTTTTTTGATTCAATGAAGATGATAAAGATCCAAAGGAAGAAGATGAAGATGATGAACATCTTCATCATATTTCTGAATTTGTTTCATTTTTAATAAAAAGATATTGTTAAAAATAAAATTATGTATTTTTTTTAATAAAAAAAATGAGAAAAAATTATGTATATGTGCTTTTATAAGAGATAAAAGACCTAAGCGGAAAAAAATAAAGATAAAGGACCCAAGTGTAACAAATAAATAAGATAAAGGATCTATAATGTAATCATGTCTATAATTAAATAAAAATTAAAAGTATTAAAAGTTACCTTATGATTATAATTGATTCTTTTTTTTTAAAAAAATTGACTCATTTATGACATTTAATGTTGCCAATGTATATTACATTTTGATTGGTTGATATCATGGGTAAAATACCCTCTAAATAAGAGAGAGTAATCTGAAAAAAAAACCTATATAATATGATAATTTCGCAATATTTTAGATTATACAATTTAAATCCACTAAAAACTCGTAAAACCTTGCATCAGCATAGAGGTTAAACCTCTTTATGACGGGGAACAGCCCCCTTTTGTGGCAAATATATGTCGATTTGGCAACACAAATCAAATTAAATTATTGTGCAAAATATTCATTGAATGTGGCCAAATGACACAAATCTGGACATAAACGAAATCTTATAAAAATTACACAAGTACTATTAAACAGCATCACACCCACCCTTAGCACTACCTTCCTCCTTCGACGATACATGAACCCTTCCTGAGCCTAAGCCCTAGTATGCTTTAAGCCCTATAATGTTGGTTTTCCTTGCTCCACTTGGCCACTGCCATTATCCCCAAGATTATGTCTTTGATGCGTTCTAATTGTGGTCTAATGTTTGCCCACTGCATGTTCCCCTCCTCTTGGTCTGGACAATATATAAAATGTGAAATATTGTAATAACATTACCTGTATTTGTATGATGTCTTGATATCGTGAAGGACATTAGCTCCCAAATCCTTCGAAAACATCCCACAAACAAGAAATATGGTATCTATACTGTATATAAAGAAAGAGTCATGATTTATTGACAACACGTGTCAAACTTTATATTGACACCAAATATAGGTCTTTCATTTCATTTTAATCAAATAGTCATAATTAATTTAACGTAAAATTTATAAAGTAACGTAAATGCATGGCATAACTAACTTTGTTCCGCGATATTTACAAAAAAATTGTTCCTGCTGTTTATAATGTCACCACACTTCAATTATATAATGATATTCAACCCTCATAAAATAACATGCACGGGATAAATGAGCACTGACTAAACTTTTATAAATAAATCAAATACATGGGATAAGTTATCATTGACGAAACTAACCTTGCATATAAAATGTAATGACAGTATCTTCTCTTAAAAAATTAATAATGACTTTATCTAATTTCTATACTTTTCAAAGTTAATAATAATTAACTTTTAAATTATCTAAATTTAACAAGTTCACGAACACATAATGTTAAATTCAAACTACATAAAATCATCCACGATCAACTGGTACCCGTGCCGCACGGGTATGTTACTAGTTACTTACTAAAAACTTGGGGTGATCTCCAACTCTTTTATTGTGCTTTAATCTTGCTCTACTTTTGTTTCTTTTTTTATTATTATTATTATGGTAAACAGATCTTACTCATTATTATATTCAATGCTGAAAATTGGAAAGAGAGGTCAATGGAAAATGATCTCTTTCTTTGTTTCAATAACTAACAAACCATGTATCATGAGGAGTTTTTGTTTTTCTATCGGTTTGTAATAGATGTTCAGAACGATTGTTTGTCAAAATTCATATTAATGGTAGCTATTTTATAGTATAACTAGATAAATTCAGAATTTGGATTCTCTCCTGCACTCTCTCTACTTGGTCTTGCCTTAACCTCAACCATTAGATTTGTGTTCAGCCACTTTCTCTTATTAATGCTTTATTATTTAATTTTCTTTATGGTTTCTCAACCAATAGATTTGCAGCAGGATAGATAGCAAAAGAAAATAGCAGGAGATGATCCAGTTCCATAAAACCAACACTTGTATTGCAATCAACCCTTTATTCATTGGCATGGAAAAATAATCTTTTCCAAGTTTTGTTCAATTTTTTTTTTAATTTCATCCATTTCAGTTTTTTTTTTTAATTTCATCCATTTAAGTTTTTTATTACGAAGTACACGGTATAGAATAATGATATGGTCACTTCGTCGGAGATAATTGGTTTTAGTATTATTTTAGACAAAGATAATCTCAAAAAAGAAAAAGAAAGGAAGAAGAAGAGAGATATGGATAATTTGGGAAATGACGTGGGAGAAGGTATGAATGATACCATAAATTAATGTATTCATCACACACAAATGAAAATAAGAGAAAAAAATAGCATGAGAATCAAAAGGAAACAAACCGCATAATTTGTGAACCTTTAATTAATCGAATTTTAAGGCTACGATTTGATATCAATATAAAATTTGATATCTAGTATCAACGGATTCTATCTCATCAAGAAAATAGAAGATTTTGGACTAAATTTTTCATTACCCTGAATATACACTTAAATAATTTTTCGTATAATAATAATTGTTGTCGTGTCATTAAACATAAGAATTTATATTATATTTTTTTTGTTATATTGTAGATGTCATTCAAATAGATAAATATGATTAGTTTGATTTGTTATAATTTAAAAGTAACAAATATTTATGTTTATACTTTTAATTAAAGAGTAGAAGTGCTCGTCTTTTCATTGGTGCATCTTAACGAATATATATATTATCATGTAAAATCTAATTAATTTCCTTAGGACGCCAAATAGTGAACTATCTAACTAATTTTGTATTTTCTTTCAAAAAAAAAACTAACTTTGTATTTGTAAAAAAAAACTAATTTTGTAGTATTCGTAAAAACTATAATTTTTTACTATTTTATTTAAGGTTAATTAAATTTTTAGTCTCTATAAATATTCACAGTTTTATTTTTAGTCCATACAAAATAAAATACACTTTTTAGTCCCTATAAATTTTTCCATCAGCACTTTTAGTCCCTGTAAAAAAAAATCATCAACAGTTTTGGTCCCTAAAATGCTCAAGGAAAATGTCAGAGGGACTAAAAAGTGTGATTTTAATTTGTAGGAACTAAAAACAAAACTGTAAATATTTATAGGGACTAAAAACTTAATTAACCCTTTTATTTATGTTTAAAAAAAACTATTTTATTTATACAAACTATATACATCCACTAAAAAAACTATAACTTATTAGCCAATTCATATTTTTTTTTTTTACGATTAACACAATCTGCTTGTATCAAAAAACATACTAGCACGCTAAATTGCTAACTCCTCAAAAAGAACACAATCTGCTAACTGCACTATTTACTCATCAATTAAAATCTTATCACCCGAACCATTACCAACAGCAAAAAGATTCAATCACTTTGGAAAAAATTTCGGCCTATGATTCAACCTTTTAGCCATGGATTTAAATTACAAGGTTAGAATCTTTTCATGGATGCCTTTAGTTTTCTCAGTGTTCATCGTCCTTCATGAAGATCTTCCGAGAAAACCACTGTTCTAGAAATGTTGTCATTGTCAAAGGCAGCACTTAGACCAGAGTAAGGGCCTGAAGAAAACACTGAAGATGTTCCATCAAACTCAAAAGTGCTAGATGACTGTCTCAAATTGGTCTGTGTATTGGATGAGGCTAATACAGAATCGTTGTACTCTGTGATGCGCTGCACCATTTTAAGTGATTGCACCACTTCACCCATGGTGGGTCGTTGGTTTGCTTCAGGAGCAACACATGCCGCTGCAATGGTGCACACACGTACAAAATCTTCCTTTGGGTACTTTCCCTCAAGCTTTGGATCGGCAATCTCGTCCAGCCGGTCCTTATCTCTAAGGATTGGCCTGGCCTGAATGGAATAAAAAAAAAATACAGTCAGCGCTATAGTGAAAACATCACAATACATATTGAAATTCAATCATTAAAATGCTTCCAGTTATAAAAGGAAGAAAACAGGGGAAGATACTTTCAATTTTGACAACAGTGATGTGTTATGGATAGATATGGAACTAACCCAAGTAACAAGGTTCTCTTGTCCACCTGGCTGTGACATATCCACAGGTGTCCTTCCAGTGAGCAGTTCTAGCAAGACAACTCCATAGCTATAAACATCACTTTTAACAAGTAGGTGTCCAGTCATGGCATACTCAGGAGCTACATATCTACACAAAAGTTTCATTTTACCTTAAATCGAAGTTCAACAAATATATAACAACCGTGAGAAGGAATATACCAAGACTAACCCAAATGTGCCCATGACACGGGTAGACAAATAATTAGCTCCTCCTTCAGGTGCTTGCTTAGCAAGACCAAAATCTGCAACCTTAGCATGAAAATTGTTCTCGAGTAATATGTTGGATGCCTTAAAATCTCTGTGTATTACACATGGCTGTGAGTCTTCATGCAGGTACGAAAGTCCTCGTGCAGCATCAAGAGCAATCTTCATTCGAGTGTCCCAATCCAAAGGACAATTTATTCCCATGGGACCTGGAATAAATCAATGTGGATTCCAATTAAGGTGTCACATTTTGAAAAGGAAAAAAAAATATACCGAGAAAAATAATAGAACAAATGGCACAAGTTCAAATTTAAAAGTTGAACACGTGATTTGAAAAATTACATTACCATGAAGCCAAGCCTCCAAACTTCCATTAGGAACAAGCTCGTAGCAAAGTAGGTTTTGTGACGACTCACGATTACTATAGTATCCCACTAGTTTTACAAGGTTACGATGATGCAACCGGCTAAGCATTTCAACCTCGGCCAAAAACTCTTTGTCACCCTGTTGCCCTCCATTTGTAAGCCTCTTAATTGCAACAGAAGTACCATCACTTAAGATGCCTTTAAAAACTTTACCAAACCCTCCTTCTCCAAGTACACTTGCAGATTCAAAGTTGTTTGTGGCTTCTCGAAGTTCTTCATAAGCAATAAACCGTGTACTGGTTGGGTGGGAAATAGAACCCCCAGCTGAAACAGCACTTTCTATCCTTGGCTTTTCTGCGGGAAAGGGGAAACATGAGCGGTGTGGACTAAAATACAATATTAGATAACATGGTATAAACGAAACAAATTCTAAAATAAAATAAAAACATCGTCAACATCTAAAAAGTATCACTAATATTGATGCTGTAGATATGAGTATCATAAGTTATATTTATTTTATCGATATCTGGTATGCCAATTTTTCCATAAATAACACCTTTTGATCGTCACAAGCATATGATCTTACACTCTACCTTGCTGTTTAAAAAGTAAAACCGCTAGAATGAAATTCTAAAGAATAATTAGAAGAATTTTTATGATCCCAATTTACATTTACATTTCTCACAAACAAAACTTCAATAAGTGATATTTACCAGTTTCTATGGGGGGTGTTTTTTCCTTCCGCAGTAACGTGCATAAACAGAATATTAATATAGACACGATTGCAATGAAGAGCATGCCAATAGCAATTCCAAGAATAAGAAATAGATTTGAATGCCCTCCCCTAGTTGAAGAACTTGGTGATGTAGCTGTAGGTGAATGATACAAAGGTGCTTTCTCCGGCGATGCAGTTAAAGTAGGAGCTGCATTAACATACAAAGATATGTTGATAGGGATAAAAGCATAAGGAACTACTCGCTTTATTATTTGAGTTCAATAACAGAAGAAAAGTTTCTGACTTTATATTAGACAATCACCAGGGCCTCAAAGTGCAAGTAACAGTATAAATTTAAATAACACGTGTAAATCCACAAACACATACAGAAAACGAGGATACATAACATTATAACAGATATTACATCTTCATTATCACAATTCAAATTTACATTTCACAGTGCAAAATCTTCTATAAGCATCGGCATTGTCTGCTGGTTGAATACAAAATATATGAAAAATTAATTTAAAAAAATAGTTATTAGGTGCCATGAGAAAAACATAGACCCCTTCAGGATAAACATAACTTTCTCTTCTCCTTGCCACTTAAGCAGGAAACATGAAATGATCAAATATAAAAAACGGAGACAGATAAAATCAAAGCTATAACAGTACAGATTATATACACAAAAGTTCAAAAACTAGATGCAATAAACACTATTCTTTGTAACCTTCACAATAGTCACATTTCTGTTACTTTCATAATTCAAGAACACCAAAGCACCATGGTTACCAGTGAAATATTTTAGATTAAAAAAGGCCTGGACCTACCTTGAGTCGGTGGTGGAGGTTCAAACCAGATTATGTTGAGGAGTTTGTACCCACCTACTAATCTAGGGTCTAGTCGAACCTTATGCATTGAAAGCGAAGAGTTTATTCTAGAAGCTTCATTGGCAGAGAAACTGATGCCTTTATGTGGAGTAATATCCATCGAGATATTTAATGTTGAGAAGTTGATCACATAAAAGTTTATCAGGTCAATCTGGGTATTATTTTGCAACCCTAGCTGGCCAGCTAGCTCATCAAGAAATTTATCCCAATCAGGATTCTGAGAGACATTCAAAAGAAGAATGTCTATCTTTATGGGATATACACAGTGGCAACCTTTACTGCCTCGTTTCAACACCATGTCTTGTTTACAACAATCTGGAAGAACGAAAAAATAAGCAACTATGTCATTATCAGTTTCAGGTTCCTAAGCTCACAAAAATAATGCAAGACCATGTAACGATTATTTTCAAAATTAAACAGTTATTTACAATAGGTCGTGCCAGCTTCCTAGGCTGGGCTTACTTTTAAAAAAAAAAAAAATAATATAACTTACTGGAAGCATGATGGGTCAACGGTGGCTGAGGCAAAGCAGAAGGGGCTGCAGCTTCCGTAGAATGAATAGGTGCAATATTTTTAAAGCCAGAAATTGGGAGTTTCCATTCACTCCTCTTCTTGAATGGGATGGAAAAATGGGAACTTTTTGGGGGTTGGCCAGGATTTATGAAAGGACCATATGAAGGAGAACTGTCCAGTGACAGTGTTGCAATTGGTGCACCACGAGAAAGCGCGTACTTGGACCCGTGGGAATTTCCTGGTAGAGGCAGATCATGAACAAAAACAGCAGCCAAAGGTGATCTAGCTGCGGATAGCAATGGAGGTTCCAGTGTTTTATCATGTACACCAGACTCGATCATAAATACCAGGTAAGATAGTATAAGCATCCATTTCATCAATGAGCCTTGAATCTTTTTGAATATATCTGCATTGTGGGTAAAAAACCAAAGCAAACCATTAAGGATACCCTACAAAACTCTGAATCTGATATGCAGATAAAAAAAAATAAAAAAAAAGGAAAAAAATTCATACTCTTGAATAACATAAGCAGAGCTATAAGAACTATGATTGCTTCTCAAGTATAGTCGGTGCCATTGGTCAAAGCTGTACAATAAGAATTTCTAAGATTTATAGAAAACCCATTTTTATGGAACAATGACTCTCGCTGCTGGACTCGAAGTCAGTTTGTTCCAATGATGGAACAGGAAGTGACTGGTTGTAAGGTATAAGAACTCACATAACAACAATATTTGAGATGTGAATTCTTATCCCTAAGAACTCACATTATTGGTTGGTTGGTAAGGACGGATCATAAGATGAACAAAAGTATAAGACCTCGGCTACATAAATCCTATCTACCAAGTCAAATGATTCCTTTTTCTGCCTTCATAGTTTCATTAACTGATTTCCTTATTATTATTATTCACTCATGGGGCTTCGCCAAATGTGGCAGCCGGCAAGGTTAATTATGATATTATAGGGATATTAGAGATGTGGATCCTCTCGTGTTTAAACTAGACACGGGGCGGTTATGGTATGTTCAACATCTCTCCCTTAAAACTCATTGAGCTCCACTTATAATAAAAATTTGGTTCCTCTCATATTTGAACTCAAAACAAGGGTTCTATAAGTTGAGTTCAAACATGAGAAGATCGAAATCCCCCTATTATAAGTAATAATAAAAATGCAAATAATTTACAAGACTAACTACATAACATTAAGCATTTTCCATAATTACACCATTAAGCATGAAGTCATACCATTATTATTAATAATATGACATTTTCGTTAATTTCAACAAATGGAAATAGAATCTTCAAATCAAAACTTTCATGATAAAATTCAACCATGCAACTCAAAAAAGCAAAGGTTCAATTCCTTTATCTAACATACAAAACTAATCATAAATTAAAAAAAAGAAGAATAAGCTAAAATTACCGATTGACATGACCGACACCATTGATTTTCCCGAACAGTTCAGATCTATGCAGAATTGGGAGGAGGATCTAAATCAGGAATTATGATTAGCGAAAGTGTTGTTAATTGAGATTGAGTAAATGAAATCAGAGTCAAAGTTTCCATAAGAGAGTCAAATCGTGATTATTTATGAAGATGTGGTTGGTAGTTAAAGTGTTAGTAGCAGTAGTAGTACTAGAGTTAGTTTCCTTTTTGTAAGTGCCATGGAAATGGAATAGAAGTGGAAGATGTTTTTGTTGTCTTGTTTAATTTTAATTTGGGAATAAAGTAAAATGGGTGAGATGGGTGGTGGTAGTGGGAAAATGGGGGGTTGTTTTGGTAATTCCGTTGCGTGAAATGGAAGAGAATAGACGTTTTAAATGAGGGGACCTCGAAGTGCGGAGTTAACGGAAAACAACAATACTCACTAACGGTAGCAGTTTTCTAGTCAGTAGTAGTTAGCTAGCTAGAGCGTGAGATGAAAGGGAAGGGACCACTAAGGATTATGCAGCATGGATGATGATATCTGTATTTTTCTTTTCTGAATCGTGTTGCTGGTGCTAGATAGACAGCCCAGAATTCATTCAATTCAATTCATGCACTGTCGGTAGTCGTTACTGCTTTCTTCTTTCTTTGTCACCAACCGAATATCTCCGTGTGCAATTGCACAAATTAATCTTTTAAGTCAAATTAAATTGTAATAAATAACAAAGTTTTTACTATTGTTGCATTTTCATTATTGGATTCCAACCCAGACTTTTTAGACTCGTCAATAGAGAGGATCTTCGTGTTGCAATAAACAAGATCTAATCCACTCCTACCAATACTCTAAACAAACACGCATAAAACCCAAATGACAAGCATGGTTGACAAAACAACAAAGTGCAAGTGTCAAACGACTATTCATCCTTCAATAATGAAAGTTTGTGAATCAAAATATGAACACACTACTAACCACCGGCTCTCAACATTAACATTAGAATGTTGGGTATTCTCTCCATTTGGGAGCATATAGATTTCTTTTAAGAAAGGCGCAAAATAATGTTTGAAAAAGTATAATAATTAATAAAGATGAGACGAGACACATTTGATGGTGTGAGATCCCGGACCAGGGCCGTCTCCGTGAAATAGGAGGCTCGACTCTCTTTTTAAAATAGATCCTTAATAAAATAAAACGTAATTTTTTTATGTAGTTAAATTTCATTAAAAAAAAAATCATAATCAGAAGAAGTTGTAAGCATGAAAGGAATTAAAAAAAATTAAGTGAAAGAGGTGAAATTTATGTAACGGTGTCGTTTGAATTTGTAACTCCTTTGCTGTGGAAAAGGGTAAAACGAATGGTTTATGTGAAGAAAAAAATGATTGTTGTGATTCTTTCAATAAAATAGCTTTCCAAATTGATTGATTAAGTGATTATACAAATTAGGGGTGGTTTAATAGGATCCGATTTATGTACAAAAAGAAGAACTATAGTCTAGAAAAAAACTCAAACGTGTACTAAAGGATATAAAGATATAACATATATATTTTTTATTTAAATGAGGGGTGGGTATGTATTAGATTTAATTTTTTCTTAGAGATCCGTAGCATTTGGAGGCCCGACCTGGTTGAGCATCTTGTACATCCTCAAGGTCGGGCCCTGTCCCGGACCAACTCCATTTTTCAAAACAAATGAAAAGCTACTAATACAAAATGGAGTAGTGATATTTGAACATCCATTTGAGATAATTTTTGTGACAACTTCTTTTATCTCTCTTTTCATTGGTAAAAAACAATGGAGAGAGAAAAAGAAGAGAGAGAATATGAGTATAATATGAGTATGAGAAAGAATGTTGTCAAAAAGTTATCATAAAATGGATGTACAAATATCATTTCTCTACAAAATGCATGTCACGCTAAACATTACTCCCTCCGTCCCAAATTGTACGACGTTTTGAGCATTTCATACATATTAAGAAATGTAATTAATATTGTGTGGGAAAGAGATATTATGAGTTGTTTTACAAAATTGTCCTCAATAAATGATATGGGAAAGATAAATGAATGAATTGAAAGAAGAGAGAGTAATAAATAGTTAATGATATAATAGGAAAAGTAACATTAATTTTTCATTGATATTGTAAAGCGACATATAATTTGTGACAAATATTTTTTCTAAAGTGACATACAATTTGGGACGGAGGGAGTAGTAATGAAGTTCTTTATTTCTTTTGAAAAATGAAAAGATCCTAGCTCACATGTGAAAGATGACAAATCATTTATCTCTTTAGTTTATAAACATCAAATCTCCTCGACCTTTCAAATCTTTATAACTAACGACAAAAGTTTTCATAAGTTCTAATTTGTACAACCTTGTGGAAGTGGCATACTGAACCTAAAGTTGGGGGATTTATGCTAGAATGAGGAGGATGACCGTCCTAGACCCCAAACAATAAATCTAAAGTCTGGGCCCTAAAATATATAAAAATAAACAATCGTTATAATTAATAGAATCATAAAAGGGGGCAAATAAAATAGATTTGTTTGAAACGAGTAAGACAATCTTTGAATAATGATGGATATGTCATAGAAAAAGATACTCTTGAACAATATAATGAAATTTTGAATGATGATAATCTCATCAATGACAACGACAACGTTCTCGACGCATCAAGTAATAATGTAGGCATTGATGACCACTTCATTCTTCCTTTAAATATCTATAATCCATTGGAGTATTCTTAATGCAAAAACCATAGACATCTTAATTGAAAAAGTGCCTATTAGGGAATTAAATACCATATTTCTTATAGGAGTTATGTTATTTGAACATCCATATATGTAACAACTTTTGTGACAACCAAAATTTTACAAAGGAAATGAGGTAGTGGCACAAAAACCAAAGCAATAGAGAGAGAAAGTAAAAAGATAACGTGAATATGAGATAGAAAGTTGTCACAAAAGTTGTAAAAAATGGTTGTTCAAATATCATTTCTCTTCTTATAAACATAATTTCTAGACATTTTTCACATTCTTATCTTTCCAAAAAATTGAGTAATTGAGAGACTTTTGAAAGAAGACTGTTGATTTACTCTATACATGTCGATAAAGTATAATATTTTTGTTGCAAAGTGTTCACTTCTCACAATAACAGCCACATGAGTATTTTAGCACGTGATGGTGTGACGTTTAACAAATGATGAATTGAATGAGTGGAAACATTTAAGTGAGAAACCAAATAACATATCACTAATACTGAAAAACTACTCTGAGATCATCAACATCAAAGTAAAGTTTGAACAATCTAGCCATGTATTAAGAAAAATATGATAGAACATATTGATGTGAATATGATTATTAGTGATTTTACATTTAAAAATGCTCATAGAGATGATGGAGGGTGCCGTTTAATTTGGGAAAGACTAGTTTTTCCCCACCATGGGAAAGTTAGTTTTTAACCATTAGATTAAATAGGGTACACAATTTTATCATGGTCTCTCAACATCAAATTTTTCCCACATCATCTTCCACCACCAAAACACTTTGTCTTCTTCAACTTTGATCTTGGTTTTGCTATGGCAGAAATTTATGTTTGTCTCAGCAAAATTGCTCAAACTTGCATTGATGGCTACAATTTCTTCTCCAGAATTGCTCAAATTGAAGCAATTGAAGCACATGCATTGATGGCTCCACGTTTTTCTTGTAATGTTGCTGTTAATTATTCTGCAACCATTATCCTCCAATTTGTTGGTTTTGATTTTGATTTTAACTACTGGAATTAGTTTGTTGAAATTGAATTCAATTCTTCATGCCAATACAACAATTGAATAACTTTGTTATATATAATGAGGTGTATAGATGTTGAGGCAAAATCCCTAATTAATTTTAAAGATAATAAACTTTAATGATTAAGGATTAAATGGACTTTGATTAATTCCTTGGTATTTAACTTGTGTTCTTGAGTGTTTTCACTAAGACAGGAACAAGGTCTGAATCATACCAAGATGCATAAAATCAAAGGACATTGAATCCATGAACTAATTCTAAAGTTCAGAAAGTTAGTTCAGAATGTTGATCAGAAAGTTGATCAGAACGTTCTGATGAGAGCTCAGAAGCAACCCTGTTCAGAAGCAACCTTGCTCAGAAGCAACCCTGTTCAGAAGCAACCTTGTTCAGAAGCAACCCTGTTCAGAAGCAACCCAGTTCAGAAGGTTGTTCAGAAGCAACCAGTTCAGAAGCAACCTAGTTCAGAAGGTTGTTCTTATACAAGCCAAGAATCTCAAGAACTGTGGTCAAGGTCATGCAAGGCACATGTGACATGAATATATGTCCAGGAAAGTACATTTGCATGGATCAATCAAGCAATAAAGGCATATACAAGAGTTATGTCAAAGAAGGCATTCAATGTTCATTTAAGACTATGAACATTGATGTACTAGGAATACTTCACAAAGGAATATCATCCTAGATGTTATCATCACTGCTCTTCATTATTGTTTCACTATTAGGATTTGATTACATCAAATGATAGTCTTACAAATCATCCTAAGTGAAACAGATGGAACATTCTGATGATCAGAATGTTCAAGCTCAGCTCATGCTTACTTTATGAACAGTATAGTAGGTGAAAAGCAAAAAGCAAAAGCAAAGCAAATCTGTCATCTCCAACAAGAGATAGACACGTCTGAGAGTTGGTACTGATCAAGGACAACACAATCTCTCAAAGCATGGGCATGAAGATGCAGAATCCCACTAAATCCTCCTGCACCGGTTCCAAGACAAAATCTGGGAAAGGAACATTCTGATGTATGAAGAAAAGTCCATACATTGGTTATTGTCCAGAAATTCATATGAAAAGCATATGCATAGCCCAGAACTTCATGTGTTCATTCATACATGATGAACCCAGATGAAGATCATCATGAACACAACAACATTCTGATGTTCATCAGAGATCAGAATGTTTGCCCAGAATTTCAAGTTAAAGCTTGTGGGACCCAGGACACATGGCATAACACCATTGGACACCCTACAACGGCTATATGAGCCCAAAGACTCTATAAATATAGGGCTTGGCCTTAGCAAAACTTACACCATTGCAAAGCATACAAGAAAACAACTCTGATTTTGTTTGAAGCTTTTGCAAACTGAAATTGATCAATCTCTAAGTCTTTCATCAACTTAGTGCAAATCAATACTCTTGTTATCTGTAGGATAACCTCTTCTTCTTCTTCTTTCATTGTTTGTTTTACAAACACCCAACTTCCATACAAATTGTAACAAAGTCTCATCTAGCTTTTAGAGGTCCTAAAGTGTTAGGTTGAGCAAAGATTGTAAAAGTCTAAGTGGTTAACTTAGCAAGAAGGTGCAAGCCTGCTGAGGCTTAGAGAATACAGGAGTGTAATTGTTCAGGTGAACAAGATTGTAAGGTGCAGGACTTGAGAGGTTATCTCAAGCATCTTAGTGGAAACTCTCACAGGATTGTGGGGAGTGGACTAGCCCACATTGGGTGAACCACTATAACTCTTTGTGTGTTCTTTCTTTCTTCTCTATACTCTTTTATTTACAGTATACACAACACACACTTACACTTATACTTTATTAAGCAATTTTGTTTATGAACTTCAGAACATTCTGAAGTCAGAAAGTTAACATAATTCCAAGTAAACAACTTGAGAATCACTTTTAAGTTTCAGGATAATTTTTAAAGGGTCACAATTCAAACCCCCCCCTTCCTTGTGACTATTTTATCTACTTCAATTGGTATCAGAGCTGGGCTCTAAGGGTTTGAACACTTAAACAAGTGTTAGAGAAAAGATTCAGGAAGTATGTCTAAAGTCAAGTACATAGCTGAAGGAGGATCTTCAAATAGACCACCACTCTTTGATGGATCAAACTACTACTTCTGGAAAGGCAAGATGGAACTCTTTCTCAGATCTCAAGACAATGATATGTGGGCAGTCATCACAAATGGAGACTTTGTTCCAACAAACAAAGAAGGAGCTGTCAAAGCAAAAAGTGCATGGTCAACAGATGAAAAAGCTCAGGTATTACTAAACTCTAAAGCTAGACTCTTTCTATCATGTGCACTAACCATGGAAGAAAGTGAAAGAGTTGATGAATGTACAAATGCTAAAGGAGTATGGGATACTCTGAAAATACATCATGAGGGTACATCTCATGTCAAAGAAACTAGAATTGACATTGGAGTCAGAAAATTTGAAGTCTTTGAAATGAGTAAAAATGAAACCATTGATGAGATGTATGCAAGATTTACTACAATAGTAAATGAAATGAGATCTCTTGGAAAGGCATATTCCACTCATGATAGAATTAGAAAAATTCTGAGATGTCTTCCAAGTATGTGGAGACCTATGGTCACTGCAATCACTCAGGCCAAAGATTTAAAATCTATGAACCTGGAAGATCTCATTGGTTCACTAAGAGCTCATGAAGTTGTACTTCAAGGAGACAAACCAGTAAAGAAGGTAAGAACACTTGCCTTGAAAGCATCTCAGCAAACCTCATCAGTTGCTGATGAAGATGTGCAAGAACCACAAGAATTAGAAGAAGTTCATGAAGAAGAAGCTGAAGATGAACTTGCACTAATCTCTAAAAGAATTCAAAGGATGATGTTGAGAAGAAATCAGATCAGAAAGAAGTTTCCAAAGACCAACATCAGCATCAAAACTGAAGCTGACAAAAGTCAAGTCACTTGCTATGGATGCAACAAAACTGGACATTTCAAAAATGAATGTCCTGACATCAAAAAGGTTCAGAAAAAACCTCCCTTCAAGAAGAAAGCAATGATCACATGGGATGACATGGAAGAATCAGATTCTCAAGAAGATGCAGATACAGACATGGGACTGATGGCTCAGTCAGATGATGAGGAAGAGGTAATTATCTATAAAACTGATTCTTTATATAAAGATCTTGAAAACAAAATTGATAGTCTCTTATATGATTCAAACTTCTTAACTAATAGATGTCACTCTTTAATCAAAGAACTTTCTGAGATAAAAGAAGAAAAAGAAATACTTCAGAACAAGTATGATGAGTCCAGAAAGACCATAAAAATTCTGCAAGATTCTCATTTTGACATGTCAGAAAAACAAAGAGAGATAAACAGAAAACAAAAAGGCATTATGTCTGTACCTTCTGAAGTACAAAAGGAAAACATACTTTTGAAAAAGGAAGTTGAAACATTGAAAAAGGATCTGACAGGGTTTATAAAATCTACAGAAACTTTTCAAAACATAGTAGGATCTCAAAATAAAAGTACTAAGAAATCTGGCTTAGGCTTTAAGGATCCAAGCAAAATTATTGGAAGTTTTGTACCTAAAGCTAAAATAAGAGTTAAATGTTGTTTTTGTGATAAGTATGGACATAATGAATCAGTATGTCATGTTAAGAAAAAATTTATCAAACAAAATAATTTAAATCTTAGTTCAGAACGTTCTCATCTCAATAGATCAGAAAGTTCACAAAAGGCTGAAAAGGCTAAGAAGACATGTTTCTACTGTAACAAATCTGATCATAAAAGACAGAATGTTACTTTCAGAAAAGATCTCTTAGAAGAACTAACCCTCAAGGACCCAACATTACATGGGTACCTAAAATTTTTATCTTGTCAAATGTAGGTCTTGCCTCAGGGTGCAAGAACAAAACCATGGTACCTGGATAGTGGTTGTTCTAGGCACATGACAGGTGACAGGGATTATTTTCTAACTTTTGAAAAGAAGGATGGAGGACTAGTGACATTTGGAAACAATGACAAAGGTAAAATCAGAGGTAAAGGTACTATAGGTAATCTTAACTCTGCTAGAATAGAAAATGTTCAGTATGTGGAAGGTTTAAAACATAATCTACTTAGCATAAGTCAATTGTGTGATAGTGGATTTGAAGTTATCTTTAAACCTAACATATGTGAAGTCAGACAAACCTCCTCTAACAAATTGTTTTTCTCTGGTTCAAGAAGAAAGAACTTATATGTTTTAGAACTAAATGATATGCCTGCTGAATCTTGTTTTATGTCTCTTGAAAAAGACAAATGGATCTGGCACAAAAGGGCTGGTCATATAAGCATGAAAACCATTGCTAAACTTTCTCAACTTGATCTAGTTAGAGGTTTGCCTAAGATTAGCTTTGAAAAGGACAGAATCTGTGAAGCATGTGTTAAAGGTAAACAAGTAAAAAGTAGTTTTAAAACTATTGAGTTTATCTCAACTCAGAAACCTTTAGAGCTTCTTCACATTGATCTGTTTGGTCCTGTTCAAACTGCAAGTCTAACTGGCAAAAGATATGGATTTGTTATTGTTGATGATTTCTCCAGATTTACATGGGTGCTATTTTTAAAACATAAAGATGAATCTTTTGAAGCTTTTCAAAACTTTTGCAAAAGAGTTCAAAATGAAAAAGGTTATAATATCATCACAGTTAGGAGTGATCATGGAGGAGAATTTGAAAATGCATCCTTCAAAACATTCTTTGATGAAAATGGTATTAAACATAATTTTTCTTGTGCAAGAACTCCACAACAAAATGGAGTTGTTGAAAGAAAAAATAGAACCTTGCAAGAAATGGCAAGAACAATGTTAAATGGAGTTGTTGAAAGAAAAAAATAGAACCTTGCAAGAAATGGCAAGAACAATGTTAAATGAATCAAATGTTGAAAATTACTTTTGGGCAGAAGCCATTAACACATCTTGTTACATTTTGAATAGAGTTTCTATAAGAAAGGTTCTTAACAAAACCCCATATGAACTCTGGAAAAATATTAAACCTAGCATATCTTACTTTCACATTTTTGGCTGCTATTGTTACATACTGAACAATAAAGAAAAATTGGGTAAGTTTGATCCTAAATCAGATAAAGCTATCTTTTTAGGATACTCTACAACTTCTAAAGGTTATAGAGTGTACAATCTAAAAACCCAGACAGTTGAAATTAGTATGCATATCATATTTGATGAATATGATGAACATTCTAAACCTAAAGAGAATGAAGACACTGAAGTACCAACACTTCAGAATGTTCCAGTTCAAAATACTGAGAACACAGTAGAGAAAGAAGATGATCAGAATGTTCAGGATCAATCTTTTCAAAGTCCACCTAGAAGCTGGAGAATGGTAGGGGATCATCCTACTGATCAAATCATTGGAAGCACAACTGATGGTGTAAGAACCAGATTGTCCTTTCAAGATAACAACATGGCAATGATTTCTCAAATGGAACCCAAGTCAATCAATGAAGCCATTATTGATGACTCTTGGATTAAGGCCATGAAGGAAGAACTTTCTCAGTTTGAAAGAAACAGAGTTTGGAACTTGGTTCCAAATAATCAAGATAAAACCATCATTGGAACAAGATGGGTTTTTAGAAACAAGCTTGATGAAGAAGGTAAAGTTGTCAGAAACAAAGCAAGGTTAGTTGCTCAAGGTTACAACCAACAAGAAGGTATTGACTATGATGAGACCTTTGCACCAGTTGCAAGGTTAGAAGCCATCAGAATTCTTCTTGCTTATGCTGCACATAAAAGCATTAAACTTTTTCAAATGGATGTGAAAAGTGCATTTTTAAATGGTTTTCTAAATGAAGAAGTTTATGTAAGTCAACCACCTGGATTCATAAACAAAGAAAAACCAAATCATGTTTTCAAATTAACAAAAGCTCTTTATGGTCTTAAACAAGCTCCTAGAGCTTGGTATGACAGACTTAGCACATTTTTAATTGAAAATGGTTTTTCAAGAGGAAAAATTGATACCACACTTTTTAGAAAAACACATAATACTGACTTGCTTATTGTTCAAGTATATGTGGATGACATTATTTTTGGTGCTACTAAAATAAAAATGTGTGAAGAATTTTCCAACCTTATGCAAAGTGAATTTGAGATGAGCATGATGGGTGAACTTGGTTTTTTCCTTGGTTTACAAATCAAACAACATTCAAATGGAATTTTTATAAGTCAAGAAAAGTATATCAAAGACATTCTTAAGAAATATAAAATGAATGAGGCAAAAATCATGAGCACCCCTATGCATCCATCTTCAAGTTTAGATAAGGATGAGAGTGGAAAATCTATTTCTGAAAAAGAATATAGAGGCATGATAGGTTCATTATTATATTTGACTGCTAGCAGACCTGATATAGTGTTTGCAGTTGGATTATGTGCTAGATTTCAAACATGTGCAAAAGAATCTCACTTAACTGCAGTTAAAAGAATATTTAGATATCTAGTAGGTACTACTGATCTTGGCCTTTGGTATAGAAAAGGTTCTAGTTTTGATCTTGTAGCCTATTGTGATGCTGATTATGCTGGAGACAAAGTTGAGAGGAAGAGCACAAGTGGATCCTGTCAATTCTTAGGACAAGCATTGATTGGATGGTCTTGCAGAAAGCAAAACACTATTGCACTCTCCACAACTGAAGCTGAGTATGTATCTGCAGCTAGCTGCTGCTCTCAAATTTTATGGGTAAGAAATCAGCTGGAAGATTACTCTCTAAGGTACACAAGTGTTCCTATTTATTGTGACAATACAAGTGCAATTAATCTTTCTAAGAATCCTATTCAGCATTCTAGGTCTAAACATATTGAAATAAAACATCATTTCATTAGAGACCATGTTCAGAAAAAAAATATTGCATTAAGCTTTGTTGATACTGAAAATCAATTGGCTGACATTTTCACAAAACCCCTTGTTGAGGATAGATTCAATTTTCTTAAAGAAAAATTGTTAATCATGAAAAATCCCAATAAAGATTGATTACTGATCACTAAGGGCCTTAAATTAAACCCCTTGATGTCATCTGATACAAATCAGATAGATCCATCTTTATCTCACTCTCAATGTTCCTGAGTTCAGAATGTTCCTGAGTTCAGAACGTTCATCAGGTCAGAATGTTCAAATGATCAGAATGTTCATTGCAATATTCATACGATCAGAACAGTCACAAGTATGTTCATCTGAGTTTATTCATTCATGATGTTCTTGAAATTTTTTTTGTTCAGAACCCAAATTCTGGGTCAAACAATC
Source organism: Medicago truncatula (assembly GCF_003473485.1). NCBI lineage: Eukaryota > Viridiplantae > Streptophyta > Magnoliopsida > Fabales > Fabaceae > Medicago > Medicago truncatula. Next base: position 51,919,013 of record NC_053048.1, read on the forward strand.
TCATGCGTGAGATCTTGTTTTGACCTGTTCAAAAAATCCATCCATAATCTTAAGCATTTAATGCTTGGTTATAAGAAGTCATGTTTAAGGTTTAACCACCATGTAATGGCTTAACCATCAAATCATCCAAAATCCATTCATCTTCCCAAACGGCTACTTTTTCCTTTCTCTCTCCTAGGCGTTGCTTTTTGACAGTTTTTCATCCTTCCCAATGCTAACTGTCATCATATCACTACTATTCTTTTTCTCTTGCACGTTTTGTCTATATAATCAGTTACCAACTCTGATTATTTCACTTCCATCTCATTTCCTAAAAATTCAAACTGCTCTGTTCTTCATTTTCTGAAAAAATGGCTAGAACCAAAACTACCCCAAGACTTTCCGAAGAACATTTTCAACCACCACCATCCAACACCGCTGCTGATCAAACCTCTGATCAACAACTTTTGAGTGAAACCCCTGTACGCACCATTCTTCAGGACGTAATCATTCCTGCTTCTGAAAATCCCAAATCTTCCAAAACCAGATCCTCTAAGAAACCCATCATCAAACCCAGACCAATACCTACCAGACGATCAACAAGGATGAAGAAACCTTTGAAGAAACCAAAGGTATCTCACGTGAATCTAGATTCTGACGAAGAAAAAGAAGATGATGAAGACTCTGAGGATGAAACAGAGGAAGATCCAGAAGAAGAGGATGAAGACTCTGAACAAACTCTTTCTGACGCAATGAAATCAGTAAAAGCTTCCTCAAAAAGGGATAAGGAACTTACAAAGATAATACTTCAAAGGAGGAAGGAGATTGCTGCTGAAGCTATGCCCTTATCTGAGGAAAAGACCTCTGAAGATGAAGAAGCAAGTGAAGAGGAAGTATCTGAAGAAAAGGCTGAAAAAGAAGAAGAGAAAGGCTCTTCTAAGAAGCATGGGAAAGGTAAAGATATTACCAAACTTGCTGCTACCTTAAAAGCTTCAAGGGCAGAAAAGATTGCTCTCAGACCAATGTGTAGAACCAAGTATTTCAACCTTGAAAGTCTGGAAACCAAGGCATGGAATATGAAGGAGTTCACTGAACCTCAAGGATGGACGAACTTCATAACTCTTCAAGAACACACCTATGAAGACTTGGTCAGAGAGTTCTACACCAACCTATCAGTTCAGGAAAAGAAGAATGGAAATGAGAAGTTTCTCATATCATCAGTCAAAGGTGTAAAGATCAAGATGACTCAGGAATTTGTCTCTGAAGCATTCAAAATTCCAAATGAAGGTAATCAGCTATACTCTAGCTTCTGGTTTGATGAATCTAGAGTTAACCGTAACAAACTCATAGTTAAATATACCAAAGAAAATCACACCTTTAACTCCACAAACCTGGAAGATACTCCCAAAATTCTTCACAACATGATTAGGCATTGTCTTTTACCTAGATGTGGATCTTTTGAACTTGTCTCTGACATAGATCTTTGTTTCATCTACCATCTCATGAAAAAGATTAAGTTAAATCTGTGTTTTATCATTATTCAACACATGATTGATTCATGCCTAGCCATAAAACAAACATCTGCTGGACTACCCTATGGAATGCATCTCACTTCCATTTTTCAAAAGGCAAAAGTGCCCCTTGAAGGAGAGAAACGCAAGCTGGATTTTATGACCTTTTCTTCCAAGACCTTAGGTCAACTCCATATTACTTCATCCAACATGCCAGCCTCCAAAACTTCTGGACCCTCTGGATCTGGTAAAAGAAATTCTGATCAGAATGTTCAGAAAGCTGTGAAGAAAAGAAGGGTTGAAGAGATTACAGATACCAAAACTCCCTCTCCACCAGCAGAAAATACTGAGTTTGGTACTCAGAATGTTGATGGAGAAACTCAGGAAGTGGCTGAGCTCTTAGCTTCAAATATGAACATTGAAGAAGAAGCTCAAGATGTGGAGTTCTCAACTGGATTTGATCTCAATATTGAAGATATCAACATTGACTTCAATAGTGAGTTGTTTCAATATGGACAAGAAACAACTCAGCAAGCTCCAAAAGGTCAGAATGTTGAAATTCCTGCTGTTCAGAATGTTCAGAATGTTGAAACTTCTGTTGGTCAGAATGTTGCAGTGTCTAAAGCCCAGAATGATGAAGATATTCATGTCATGACTGATCGAGACAATCAAGAGCTTGATGCTCAGCATGCCTCAAATGAACTTCCTCCAGATGGCCAGCTGTCAGTTGATCCCATGCCTTTGGCATCAGGATCTCTGCCCTCTGAGGAGGTACAGCTCATGGCCCAAAATGGTCAGAATGTTAACCCATCATCCTCCACCATGGATTCTGTTGCAGGTGCTACCAACTTCTTGGTCTCTGACCTTCCTACTCCACCTTTCATTCCTTCCTCCACTCCACCACCACAACAAATGAAGACCACCACAAGAAGCAAACTTCCAAACATGGCTGCTTTATTTGACTCTCTCAACACCTTTGTGTCTGCAAACAGAAAGCAAGCTGAAGCCTCTGGTCCTGCTGAACCTGCTAAGCCTTCAAGAGCAGAGAAGATAGCCTCAAGGGCACTTAGAGTCTCCACCAAGACCCACAAAATTGCTTGTGTGCTGGCTGACTGGACTGTCAAAGTCCATGCTCCTGGTTTGGCCATTCCACCTCCAGTATTTGATGACCCCTCCATCTTTGACGCAGAACCCTCTTCTGATTCTGGAGACTCCACTCCATGAATCTTTTCAGAAATCCTCCCTATCCTTTTTGCAGATGACAAAAGGGGGAGAAGCTTTAGGATTCAAAGTCTTTAAGTTTTTTTTAGTTATAGGCCCTAAGTAGGTCTAGGTGATCAATTGATATTGGAATTTATAAATTCCATCTTTTGCTCTTCTTGATCACATGCACTTTGATTTTCTTTTTTGTTTTTGAACCATCCTTTCATGTAATGTACTTCATGTTATATCAAATGAATGAATATTGAATTTGGTTCAGTCTTGCATATTTTTACTTTATGCAAAAGATTATGAAATTGAGGGGAGCTTTTTAAAGTTCTTAAAAACTCTGCATAATGGATTATAAAAATGAGGGGGAGCATTAAAATAAATTTTTAAGCTCTGTTATTTTTCATATATATAATCAAAATCCTTAATCCTAAATCATAAGTTTATCATCTTCAAAAAGGGGGAGATTGTTGAGGCAAAATCCCTAATTAATTTTAAAGATAATAAACTTTAATGATTAAGGATTAAATGGACTTTGATTAATTCCTTGGTATTTAACTTGTGTTCTTGAGTGTTTTCACTAAGACAGGAACAAGGTCTGAATCATACCAAGATGCATAAAATCAAAGGACATTGAATCCATGAACTAATTCTAAAGTTCAGAAAGTTAGTTCAGAATGTTGATCAGAAAGTTGATCAGAACGTTCTGATGAGAGCTCAGAAGCAACCCTGTTCAGAAGCAACCTTGCTCAGAAGCAACCCTGTTCAGAAGCAACCTTGCTCAGAAGCAACCCTGTTCAGAAGCAACCTTGCTCAGAAGCAACCCTGTTCAGAAGCAACCTTGTTCAGAAGCAACCCTGTTCAGAAGCAACCCAGTTCAGAAGCAACCAGTTCAGAAGCAACCTAGTTCAGAAGGTTGTTCTTATACAAGCCAAGAATCTCAAGAACTGTGGTCAAGGTCATGCAAGGCACATGTGACATGAATATATGTCCAGGAAAGTACATTTGCATGGATCAATCAAGCAATAAAGGCATATACAAGAGTTATGTCAAAGAAGGCATTCAATGTTCATTTAAGACTATGAACATTGATGTACTAGGAATACTTCACAAAGGAATATCATCCTAGATGTTATCATCACTGCTCTTCATTATTGTTTCACTATTAGGATTTGATTACATCAAATGATAGTCTTACAAATCATCCTAAGTGAAACAGATGGAACATTCTGATGATCAGAATGTTCAAGCTCAGCTCATGCTTACTTTATGAACAGTATAGTAGGTGAAAAGCAAAAAGCAAAAGCAAAGCAAATCTGTCATCTCCAACAAGAGATAGACACGTCTGAGAGTTGGTACTGATCAAGGACAACACAATCTCTCAAAGCATGGGCATGAAGATGCAGAATCCCACTAAATCCTCCTGCACCGGTTCCAAGACAAAATCTGGGAAAGGAACATTCTGATGTATGAAGAAAAGTCCATACATTGGTTATTGTCCAGAAATTCATATGAAAAGCATATGCATAGCCCAGAACTTCATGTGTTCATTCATACATGATGAACCCAGATGAAGAACATGATGAACCCAGATGAAGATCATCATGAACACAACAACATTCTGATGTTCATCAGAGATCAGAATGTTTGCCCAGAATTTCAAGTTAAAGCTTGTGGGACCCAGGACACATGGCATAACACCATTGGACACCCTACAACGGCTATATGAGCCCAAAGACTCTATAAATAGAGGGCTTGGCCTTAGCAAAACTTACACCATTGCAAAGCATACAAGAAAACAACTCTGATTTTGTTTGAAGCTTTTGCAAACTGAAATTGATCAATCTCTAAGTCTTTCATCAACTTAGTGCAAATCAATACTCTTGTTATCTGTAGGATAACCTCTTCTTCTTCTTCTTTCATTGTTTGTTTTACAAACACCCAACTTCCATACAAATTGTAACAAAGTCTCATCTAGCTTTTAGAGGTCCTAAAGTGTTAGGTTGAGCAAAGATTGTAAAAGTCTAAGTGGTTAACTTAGCAAGAAGGTGCAAGCCTGCTGAGGCTTAGAGAATACAGGAGTGTAATTGTTCAGGTGAACAAGATTGTAAGGTGCAGGACTTGAGAGGTTATCTCAAGCATCTTAGTGGAAACTCTCACAGGATTGTGGGGAGTGGACTAGCCCACATTGGGTGAACCACTATAACTCTTTGTGTGTTCTTTCTTTCTTCTCTATACTCTTTTATTTACAGTATACACAACACACACTTACACTTATACTTTATTAAGCAATTTTGTTTATGAACTTCAGAACATTCTGAAGTCAGAAAGTTAACATAATTCCAAGTAAACAACTTGAGAATCACTTTTAAGTTTCAGGATAATTTTTAAAGGGTCACAATTCAAACCCCCCCCTTCCTTGTGACTATTTTATCTACTTCAATAGATTGTTATGCAGCAAATGAATGTTAAACAAAATTGGATAAACAGATAATATTACTGTCACCGCCCCTTGTCAATATTGTCCTCCGCCTTCACCACCGCCAACATCGTCAAAGAGAGGTAAGGTTGAGGACGAGATAGAGAAAGAAGAACCATGAAGCAAGCACAAAATTTTGAGAGAGTTGCAAAGGGGGAAGGGCGAGAGAGTTTAGAGAGAGAGACGACGTCGGGCTCGGTTCAGTGTGGTGGGTCATCGCCGGTAGGGAGAGAAGTCCATGAAAAGTGAAAGGGGGAAGAAAGAGAAAAAAGATATTAACAAAACACAGGAAAAAAAAATGAGGTGAATCAGTAAACAGATAATATTAAAATATGAAGGTTAGAAAGCTTGGACAAAAACAGTGACCTTGTGCTGGTGGTGGGTGAGTGACCATGGAGGAGAGAATGATGGTAGAAGAAAGTGTGGAAAAATCTAGTAATAAGAGAGTATGATTAAAATGTATTCCTCATTTGATCCAACGGCCAAAAAAACCTTTCCCATGGTGGGAAAAAACTTACCTTTCCCAAATTAAACGGCACCTCATATAGGTGTTTGTTTTACTTTACCTTATTAATGGGCTTTATCATGCGGTTCGGGTACCCGCCCACCCAACGAAAAATACCCATACTCGCCTTCACCTTCATCCTTTAATTTAACCAGAAACTCGACCATACGCGGTGGAAACAACAACAACACTGCTCGCAACATTCCACTACTACCCATAGCTCCAAAATTAAAACCCTTCTTTTTATTCAAACTCAACTCTAACCTAAATTCCATTATTTCCCTCAAATTTTATTTATCGTGTGCAAGCTCAAGTTAGGGTTTTCTCCTTCTCAGTGAAATTTCCAAGCAACAACGAAAGTATTAACCTGAGATGTCGAAGAGAAAGTTCGGATTCGAAGGTTTCGGCATAAACCGTCAATCAACCTACAGTTTCGAACGATCTCAACCTCCTCAACGTCTCTACGTTCCTCCTTCATCTCGTAAAAGCCACGACAATTTCGAAGACAACGACCTTGATAACATCGAGTACGATGATGATTCCAGAGAAGAACAATCAAACAATGATGATAACGCCGGTGGTGGTGGTGGTGGTGAAGAGGACGAAATCGATCCATTAGATGCATTCATGGAAGGAATACACGAGGAGATGAAATCGGCGCCGCCCCCGAAGCCGAAGGAGAAGGTGGAAGATAGATATAAAGATGATTTAGAGGATGATCCAATGGAGAGTTTTTTGAGGGCGAAGAAGGATTTAGGGTTGACGTTGGCGTCGGATGCGTTGCATGCTGGATATGATTCTGATGAGGAGGTTTATGCTGCTGCTAAAGCTGTGGATGCTGGTTTGATTGATTATGATTCTGATGATAATCCTATTGTTCTTGATAAGAAGAAAATTGAACCTATTGCTCCTCTTGATCATAATGAAATTGATTATGAACCGTTTAATAAGGATTTTTATGAGGAGTCACCTTCAATATCAGGTAATTTAACATAACCCTATTTTTATGTTTTACTTGTTTATGTAGAATTGCATCTACTTAGCCACTTTCTCTGTGTGTATGTGTTTTGATATTTCACATGGGGGATAATGTCATTACAACCCTGTTTGAATAATCAACTTAATTAAAAGCATATAGCCAAGAACTTCTATCATATAATAGCTTATGTATAAGCTAGAAGCTATTTCTATATCAAAAGAGAAAATAAAGTCAAACTTTTTTCACACAAGCTAAAAGTTGTTTTCATAAACTATCATGGAGAGCTTGTGGAAATAAGCCGAAAACAACTAATGGCCACGCCATTAGCTGTTTCAATAAGCTCTCCCTAACGGTTCACCAGTGTGCTTGTGTCGGTAGATAAGCTCAAGTCAATTCAAATAGCATCCATGTTATAAGTTGAGTGCGATTGAACGTTTGGGACTCTTATGTTTTCTGTGCTTGATACAGGTATGAGTGAGCAAGATGTAATTGATTACAGGAAGAGTTTGGCTATTCGGGTATCAGGTTTTGAAGTTCCTAAGCCAGTAAAAACATTTGAGGACTGTGGGTTTGCTCCACAAATTATGGGTGCTATAAAGAAACAAGGTTATGAGAAGCCGACGTCTATACAATGCCAAGCTTTACCGGTTGTGCTTTCTGGTAGAGATATCATTGGCATAGCGAAAACTGGTTCTGGTAAAACTGCTGCTTTTGTGCTTCCTATGATCGTGCATATCATGGATCAGCCTGAACTTCAGAAGGAGGAAGGTCCTATAGGAGTCATATGTGCACCTACCAGAGAATTGGCACATCAGATATATCTTGAGGCCAAGAAATTTGCTAAAGCATATGGAATACGTGTCTCTGCTGTCTATGGTGGAATGTCAAAACTTGAACAGTTCAAAGAACTCAAGGCAGGCTGTGAGATAGTTGTTGCCACGCCTGGAAGATTGATAGACATGCTAAAAATGAAGGCGTTGGCAATGCTCAGAGCAACTTACCTGGTGCTTGATGAGGCTGATCGAATGTTTGATCTTGGATTTGAGCCGCAAGTAAGGTCCATTGTTGGTCAGATTAGGCCAGACCGCCAAACCTTGCTCTTCTCTGCAACAATGCCTCGCAAAGTCGAAAAGTTAGCCAGGGAAATCCTTTCCGATCCTATCAGAGTGACAGTGGGAGAGGTGGGGATGGCAAATGAAGATATTACTCAAGTTGTTCAAGTAATTCCTTCTGATTCTGAGAAATTGCCGTGGCTTCTGGAGAAATTGCACGAAATGATTGATCAAGGTGATACATTAGTTTTTGCTTCCAAAAAGGCCACTGTGGATGAAATTGAAGTACAATTGGGTCAGAGAGGCTTTAAAGTTGCTGCCCTGCATGGTGATAAGGATCAATCTTCTCGTATGGATATTTTACAGAAATTTAAATCTGGCGCCTACCATGTACTTATTGCAACTGATGTTGCCGCTCGTGGTCTTGACATTAAGTCAATTAAAACCGTGGTTAACTTTGATATTGCTAAAGATATGGACATGCATGTTCATCGCATTGGAAGAACAGGTCGTGCTGGTGACAAGGACGGAGTTGCATACACTCTTATAACTCAAAAAGAAGCACGGTTTGCTGGTGAATTGGTTAATAGCTTAGTTGCTGCGGGTCAGAATGTGTCCACAGAGTTGATGGATCTTGCTATGAAGGTAATGATGCCCTACACAGTATTTTTTCTTCATCACGAGTATTGATGGTTGTGCAATTAATTTCATGCTTGTAGACTCTCGTATCCATATGATTATTGTTGGTTTTGGTTCATGCAGTTGTAGATTTCGTAGAATCTCCCATTTATCCCCCTATGCTATTTACCGGCAAAAATGAATCATTTAATTATAACATATTTCTTGAAATGGTTATATATTAATGTATTCAATGGTGGACAAGGTTGGTTTCTAAGAAGCTGGACATCAAAAACAAATTTGATAGAAGTTATATATCTATAGGTTTCTTAGGTTTGACTGTTGGAGACTATCTGATCATTTATAAATATATTAAAATGATTGAATTGCTTTTTTCAAAAGATGAAATGGTTCCTGTCTTCCTGAACGACTAAAGGGGCTGTGAGTAGTTGAATATAAACTAAGATCAGAGAAGCATTCAGATAGTAAGATCTATTTGATTGAACATTTCGGTAAAATTATGGTAGAATGGATTTGTTGTTTAGGGTCTAAAATATACTCGACTGCTTGGTTTCGTGCTTACAGGAAATTGTTTGGATGAGAATAAAATTTGACATTTTGAGAGTCTGTGACAAATAAGTCCTGTCTCCCCTCTGGTTTTGATCGAGCTGTTGACTGTCATTTTGGCTTTTTCTATAGTGCTGCTACTTGGGTTGTCATCATGAATCCACAAAAATATTTCCCTAATAATCTTTACTTCTTTAGTATGCGCCGAAAAATATATTAGTTCGCATTACCATCTGACTTGTTATGACTATAGGGTTTGTGCACTAACAATAAAAGAGTTTATTGTTTGTTTTCTCTTTTTATTATACATTTATTTTCGTCATAATTCATATGTCATTGGTTTCTGAACACTTTTCTGATGATGTCTTATGATGTTAGTATAAGATTTAGACATCTCTTGGGCGTCTTGAAATTACTAATTGAATTTGGTCTTCTAATTCCGCAGGATGGGAGATTCAGGTCAAAACGTGATGCTAGAAAAGGAGGTAGGCTATTTGACTTGCTTACTTTTGCATATAGAATAATAAGCTGATGTTGATGTAACACACAGTTTATGCACTAATAAGCTTCGTCCTTATCTCTGCACGGTTGAGTTGTAATATCAGTCTGCTTGATTGGAAAAAATAATTATTTACATTTCTTGTGTTGTGCAGGCGGGAGAAAAGGCAAAGGCAGAGGTGGGGGTGCAGGTGGCAAAGGTGTGCGTGGAGTGGATTTTGGCTTGGGCATTGGATATAGTACAGATTCAAACAATGCACCGTCTAACGCAGTTCCAGGTCGGTCTGCCGCTGTAAATTCTCTGCGAACAGGAATGATGTCCCAATTTAGGAGTAGCTTTGTTGCTGCATCATCAACCTCCCAAAATGAAGGATTCAGTAATAATACAAGCATGGCTGTTAATAAGAGACCAACACTTGCTGGCTTTGTATCTGGTGGATCAATTGGCGGCGATATAAATACTCATCAGCAAACTGCTTCATACAATCCTGCTCCTTCAGCTGTAAATTCGACTAGTCAAAGTTCTGGAGTAAATCCTGGTCAGAACAACACAAACAGGTTACTTTTCTAAGCTGAACTTGCTTCATACATATCTTTATGGGTTAATTACTTCGGTTGCTGATAAAGTTCTTGTTTTTTCTTTTCCGCAGTTCTAAACCTAGAGAAAGGCGAAGGCCATCAGGTTGGGATAGATAGTTTGTCTTATTGAAATGCCACCACTGTCAAACTCAAGTGTACGAATGCTCATATTTGTAGGTGAAGTCTTGATTTGATTTGGCTTGTATTATCAATTGAAAGAGCATAGTGAACATAAATTGATAACATTGTAAGAATTGTATTGAGTACTGAAAAAGGAGAGCAAACTCATACAAATATTCCAGAGCCAAGGCTCCTCAAAGGTAAGAAAACATTTTCTCTCAGCCTACCTCTATGGGTCGTACCACGTGTACGACCCCAGAATAATGATGACATGAGTGAGCCAAATCTCAACATCCACTGATTGGAAAGTCTGTACTAACTGTGAGCTGGGAGTGCTATAACTCTCCCACTTTCTCTTTTTGTTCCGCCGGTAGTCTGGTAGTAGTCTCTCAAAATCTTGGACTTATCATGCCTTAAGCAGAAGATTTGAGGTTAGAAAGTCTTGCGGTTTGTTTGGTTGTTACTTTGTTAAAATCCTTTTTGCACACTACTGCACACTAAAAGAACTTGGGTTGAACTTAGATGTAGTACCAGAAGTACTATCGTGTTACTGACCCTCTCACAAGGAGAAATTTTTTGTTGTTGTAAAGCGGCAATTCGTTTACACCCTTTCAAAATTGTTGGTGAAAGAACTAAGCCTTATCCTAGTCCGGTTAATAGCATGTTTTTTTTAGTTCATGGGAAATGTACAAAAAAACAGCAATATTACCATGTAAGGAAACAAATTACCGTATCATGAATCATCGCTCAAAACAGGTTCCAGGAGATTTTTGTATATTTGAATTTGCCATTTTTTTTTTGTTTTGCCACTTTGTAGTTGCTTTAATCAACACCAACACGGACTATCTCAAACTTACCCTATCGCGTCAAGTTCAATTTATTCACTGCAAATTCTCGCAGTTTCAATTTAAAGAACATTCCAGATTCAATTATAGTCCTCTTGAATTTTCATAGAAATCAACTACACATTATACAAATTGACATGTGTAAAAACATTTTCTACTATTTAAAGTCTTGTGTGCATGACAGTTCCTTAACATCTTTGTTGAATTCTTCAATCAAGTTTGTCAACAATGAATATGAATATAAACCTCTCTTATCGAATTCTTCAATCAAAACTTCTCTAACAAACATATTTTTTTACTCAACACGTTATCTTCTACTCTCTAAAAAACCTATCTTGAATTCAAAACAATATGGCAACTTAATCCAATTTCCAAAATCTAGACGAACAAAATTAATGGTTGCCACAACTTTAGAAAGTACTTTTCCAAGTCTGTTGAGGAGTATTTGAAGAACGTGTTCTTCAACATCGAAATCAAGTCCAGCCCTTAGGAACGTTGCATGTTGACAACAAGGATAATTTGATAAGTATTCAAGCATTTGCAGAAATCCTCCCTTAAAAACTAAGAGTGTGTTTGGATGAGAGAATTTTTTGAGGGAACGTAATGTTTTGAAGGAATTCAACTACTTTGAGGTGAATTCAAACAATAGAATTCACCTTAGAGTAGTTGAATTCCCTCAAAACATTAAATTCCCCCATCCTAACACACTCAGAGAGTTTTGAAGGGGTTGACTATCTATATTTTTAAATATAATTTTTATCTTTAAAAAAATAAATTACAACATGATAAATAATTATATAATACTGCAGTAAAACCTATATTGTTTAAAAAAATATTTTATAGTGTATGTGATTCCGAAAAGAAAAATAAGCCTTATCTTCCTTCTCCTCCTAAGAATTTCATTTAAACATACCCTAATTATTAAGGAGAATGACCAAACATCTCATACTACTCCATGTGGAAACTTTGCACACCTAATAATGTCCAATTCCATATGACCATTTTTCTTAAAGAACAATAATAATCTAAATGAAAGTAAATTACCATTCACTCACTTCAATAGAGTTTTTATTTTTTTTTTATTTTTTATTTTTTATTTTAAGTATTTAACACTAAAAATTGAGAGTTACTCATGATCCATGAAGTAGGTGTCTTTGTTAGACAGTACAATATTGTATTTGGAGGGTACGATTTTTTAAGATAAAATATTAATATGTGGATTAGATTGGGGAAGTCAATGAGTTCTTGAGAGTTGTACTATTGATAAAAAAAGATAATGAGTTCTTTAAAGTGATATGATAATATGGAGCTCATTTAAACCTATTATTTATAATAGGTCTTGTTAACAAGTGCCCTTAAATTTATTATTTATAATTAGTTGCAACATTGAGATGCTCCCATGTTTTATCTATTTTTGCTTCTAAACTTAATGTTCATGTCTGTCTTTGAGCCTATCACATTAGTCCTTATTGTCATTAACATCACTTAATCTTGTTTATGTTGCTTAATTGATAAGTTAAAGGTGCGTTTGATTTGCAAAACAACAAATACTTGAGAAAATAATATAAAACAATACAAGATAAAAGTGTAAGAGAGAATAATAGAAAGATAATATGTTTTTATGTTGAAAAATAAGAAAAAGCGGTATTTTGGTACTTTTGAACAAAAAATTGTTTTAGCGAGGACAAGAATTCTGGTTTTATCCTATCCATGACATATTTCATCCACCAAAGAAATCAAAGTTAAATTCATTAGATTGAGTGATATGAACCCTCAGTAGATATTTTGTTTGTAGGATCCCTAAAAAAACAATTTTTATTTTTGAATCAATTCCAAAAAAACAAAATTTGTTGATAAGATAATTCTAATTTTAATTTAATTAAATTAAGTACGGTAAAAGAGATTAAACACTTCATTAGAAGAAAATTAAACCTATATTTGTAACTTGGGGGATTCTTGTTACGAAGCAGTAAAAGTACTGTAAATCTAAACCCATAAACCCATTGTCTAGCTCTCTCTCACCCACGAGGAGTGAGTCTGTGCAGTAGCTCTACTAAATTAATTGATAAATAAATATTGCATGAGCCTCTAAGATCTGGGTTGATTTGATTGTATTCATCGCCCAATCTCAGATCGGAAATGTCGATCGGAGATGCTTTCTTATGCTTACTTTTCCTCACAACTTATTCAATTTCAGTTGCTTCTGCTGATTCCATCTATGGCTGCGGTGGATTCGTTCAGGTAAATTCATCATTTACATCACTCTTACTCTTCTGCGATTGCAATTTTGATTTTTAAGCATTCGGATTGAAAAATTAATTAAATGCACGGATCTTAAATTAATTTATGCTCTGACTGAATTCTGTTATTTATTTTATTACTATTGATTATTTGAGTTTTATGATAGTGATACTTTCGTTGTTATCGCAGGCGAGTTCATGGTTGGTGAAGTCCAGGAAACAAACAGATGCCAAATTGGATTATTCACATGTCACTGTAAGAGTTTGTATTCCTGTTAGATGTAATAGTTAGTTTCAACTACAACAGTAGTTAGTTACATTAGTTATTTAAATTAGACTAGTTAGTTGTTCTTACTGGCTATATAAGTCTTGTTGCATCTGTTTATGTAATCAACAATTACCTTGTTAATCTATGTATTTTTCTCTCAACGATGAGTTTTATCAAGAATTGTAATAGTGTGTGCATACAATTTTATTCTGTCATTTGTTCTGTATTTGATTTTGATTTTGATTTCGAACTCTAATTATTTCGCACAGTAATTATAATGTTAATCTGGCTTGGAGTCTTCGGGCATGTTTGGATTGACTTATTTGAGTTTATCTCCCGACATAATTTCTTCTGGCACTGTTTGGGAGAACTTGTTCATAAGCTATTTTCAGCTTATTTGTATAAGCTCTTTAGGTTGACTTATGGATTGTATAATCTCTTTAGGATGGTTTATGGAAACAACTTATAGATTATACAAAAACAGTTTGACTTTGCTTTATCCTGTGTTATAGAAACAACTTATTTATAAGCGCTTATGCTTTAAGCTGCAAAATAAACTGTTTATTTGCTGTATTTTGGTATCTTGTTGTTCCTACTGGGAGGAGGATGGAGTGCAAGTATATTCCTATTGTTTATTAGATATGATTTAATAGTCTCTATTCTCAACTTGTGTTGACCAACATTTAATGGATTTTTCTATTGTAGGTTGAGCTTCAAACGGTAGATGGATTGGTAAAGGATAGAACACAATGTGCTCCTAACGGGTACTATTTTATTCCGGTTTATGACAAGGTAAAATTTTCATGGATGTGTATATATAAGCATTTTCTGGTCAACTTTGGCGCACACACACACACACACATATCTCTCTCTCTCTCTCTCTATATATATATATATATATATATCTTAGGTGTGGATATGTTATTCAGTTTTTCTCAACGCATTTATTTTTCGTTGCAGGGATCCTTTGTAATTAAAGTTAATGGACCTGATGGGTGGTCATGGGATCCTGAGAAGGTTTGTTATTTCTTTGTCATTGGTGAAATTTTATCATGGAGATTTACGTTTCTCCTTTTATGTCACACCTGTATGCAATTATGCATGACCTATGCGTCATTATTTTTTCTGAATCTGGACATAGTCGAAAATGATTGAAAATATTGTTACGAGTTCTTACACCTTTTTGCCCCCCCCCTTATCCGTATAGGTTCCTGTGGTAGTTGACAATCAAGGTTGCAACAACAATGAAGATATAAATTTTCGTTTCACAGGGTTGGTCATTAATTTGCTATTTTTTTTTCTCTACTTTATGTCCTACTGCATGGTATACTTTTGTTTAATCTGGATTTAGCAAATTAATTACAGAAATTTGTACTCTGTAGGTTCTCTATATCTGGTAGAGTTGTGGGAGCTGCAGGCGGAGATAGCTGTCCAGTTAAAAATGGAGGTCCTTCAAATGTAAAAGTTGAACTATTGTCTCCTTCTGGCGATCTTGTGTCATCAGTCTTGACTTCATCATCAGGAAGCTACTTGTTTACAAATGTAATTCCAGGTAGGGAAGTTTATGTTTACTTTGGAAGCTCTTCACTTGCACTATTTTGGTAATTATTACCAAATATAACATTACAATGGTTTATGGATCAACAAAACCGATTTCATGTTTCAACAATACAAATGATAATGTCACTGGAGGTTAAAAATATTAATTGGTTGGGAAGTAGTTGTGTATAAAGGATTAACAGCCTGAAATGCAAGATATGTCTAATTAATGATTAATATTACGCACAGTTTAGGATTTTTTCTACCCACACAGTTCATCCTAAGAAGTACAACAAGGTATATAAAACACAAGTTTAGCAAAGGACAGCCAACCTATTATGTAGAGGTGAATATTGGAGAGCATAAAATAATACAAATGTCATGTTTTTAGTATCTCAGGTCTATCATGCATAACATGGAGATAGAGGAAGATGTCAACGAGAATCTAAGTAGGGTGGATGAAATGGAGAACGCTTTGGGTGTGATATACAGTAGAAAATTACTTCTCAAGTTTGAAAGGAAAGTTTATTACACTTCTATAAGACCCACAATTTTGTATGGTATTGAATGTTGAGCCGGGAAAAGCCAATAAAAAAGCGAAGTTAGTGTCATAGAGGTGGAAATGTTACAATGAATGAGTGGTTACACAAAAAAGAAGAAGATAGAATTAGAAATACAATCATTAGGGTTGACACAATAGGAGAGATAGTAGAATCTCATCTTAGGTAGTCTGGGCATGTAAGGGGAGAACCTATAGAAGCACTAGAAATGAGTGTAGAATAGGTGGAGGATGGTCCAGTAGTTAGAGGTGCGGGGTTCAAGAGAAAATATTATTGGTCAAAATATTAAATAATTAAAAAAGGTTTAGATGTAAAAGGTCTATGTTTGTTGCAATGAGTGATAGCCGATTGAGTTACATTGTCCATTACTTGGTATCTTGTCTAGAATTATGGCTTCTGTTGTGTGCGTGTGTGTGTATATATATATATATATTTTTTTTTTTATAACTGCTTCTGTTGTGTAGTTGATAGGATTTAGTTTAATCATTCATTGTTTTTGTTATTTGTTATTCTTCTTTCAAACAAATGGACGATACTGCCAATGTGCAGGAAAATATGAGCTACGAGCTTCAAATCGTGATATGAAAGTTGAAGTTAAAGGTTCAACACAGGTCTGAATTTGAACTATTTTGTTTAACTCTGCTTCCAGCATTTTGCCATGTGTTGATACCCCTGTCTTTCCTACATCCTATTTAGTCTCACAATACGTTTAATGAGCTTGCATGTTGCGTTTGCTATGTTTTGGCTAATCGTGTTATTCTTGCAGGTGGAATTGGGCTTTGGAAATGGGGTGATTGATGACATTTTCTTTGTCCCTGGGTATAGTATCAGTGGGTCTGTTGTTGCACAGGTAATCTTTGCTGAAAGACAATCTTATTTAAAATTTGACTTTCTCTACAGAACCACTATATTATCACATTCTTTGTTGAATATTGCATTCTAATTTAGTTAAGGGATCCACTTGTGTATGTGACATCTCGAACAAAGAATAAATTCTTGTTTGCTTTGACCGCTTCATTTAACATTCTTTTTTGAGGGTGTCAGAGGATATTTATTGAATCTTTTCTCTTGTAGTTATGCCTTTTATTATGGTTTTTCCTTTTTCCAGGGAAATCCTATATTAGGAGTCCATATATTCTTGTATTCAGAGGACGTGTCCGAAGTAGAATGTTTGCAAGGTTCTGCTAATGGTCCACGACAAGAAGTAGCTCTCTGTCACGCTGTATCAGATGCAGATGGAAAATTTGCATTCAATTTAATACCTTGTGGTAATTTCATTCTTAAAGATTATTCGCTAGTCTGTTGAATTTCTGGCACTTATACATTGAAAAACAAAGAATAAAACTCTCCTATAGTTTTTTTTCACATCTTTTTTGTAGTTTGCACATTGGACAAACAGCGATATACATTTTTACATGTGAATTAGTCTTCAAGATTCTAGGAACTTCAATCTTCACATGCATACTGCAATTTTTCTCTCTTGGTTATGATCATACTTCACTTGTCTGTATGCTGACTTCACAATTGATATTCATTTTCCCCATTTTATTTAATTAATTCTCTTTTCTATGAATTGAATATTATCTTTCTGGTGTGCATGAAAATTGCTTATCTTGATTACATGCTTATCTCTTGGTAATGATCATACTTTAATTGTCTGTATGCTGACTTCACAATTGATATCCATTTTTCCCATCTTATATAATTTTATTTCTCTTTTCTTTGAATCAATATTATCTTTCTGGTTTGCATGAAAATTGCTTATCTTGATTACATGCTTATCTCTTGGTAATGATCATACTTTAATTGTCTGTATGCTGACTTCACAATTGATATCCATTTTCCCCATCTTATATAATTTTATTTCTCTTTTCTTTGAATCAATATTATCTTTCTGGTTTGCATGAAAATTGCTTATCTTGATTAGATGCTGCTGGAACCTATTTGCTTGAATTGAGAGCTCATCCTTTTTGTTAATTTACAGGAAGTTATGAACTAGTGCCCTACTATAAGGGTGAAAATACAGTATTTGATGTTTCACCATCTAGTGTCCCAGTTAATGTTAAGCATCAACATGTAACAGTGCCTCAAAAATTCCAGGTACACTATATTATGGGTAAACATGTGGCAGATACTAATCATCTTCATTTTCTTTTCTTCCCCATGAGCATTCAATAAAAATGGGTTTATTCTATCAATGTGGTGTTAATCAAAATATCTAATCATGTATCACTATTGAGAGCAGTCCATGTGAAATTTTCAATAAATGGATGCAAATGGTTGTATTGTGACATTTCTTAAAAGTCATTTTGGATGAATAGATAAAATTCTTTGCATCACTTTTCTCATAATTATATCTTATTAGCGAACATATTTCACTTCCTGCACTGGCTGTCAGGAGCAGTATGATTATACTTTAAATAATTGCATTAAATAAAAAAAAAAGTTGCATTAAATTGCTCAATGATAACTGAAGCTTCCAATGTAGTTAGCAGTTTGTTGGGTTCTTGCTATGATTAGTAATTGTAAGGGTTTGTTCAATGAGCGCTGATGCACAACAAAAGCAGAACATCATAGAAAAAATATTTGAGTTACAGGTTGCAAAACAGTTCTTTGTTCTGTATATTGTTTGCTAGTCAATACATTTTTTTGAACGGCATTGCTAGTCGATGCATGACACAGAAAAAGTACTTAAAATTTACTGCAACACTCTGCCAATTTTTATTTTGCACTTGACATTGTCATGTACGTAATTATCTTGATAAAATACATATCACACACACACATGTATATATGTTAAGCATTATATATTATTATTATATATATTATTATAATAATAATATATTATTACTACGTTAATATTAATATACTATAAACATTATATATATTATATACATAGATAGAGAGATGGAGAGTTTGGGGGAGGATAGGGAAATAATCTTAGTTCTTGAGGAGGAAATGAAAACGAGTATTGCTGTCGTTTTAGTAGTGTTGTAATTGGGACCAGTTGTCCCGTTGCCTCACAAGTAACAATTTTAGAGTTTAGTCCTGTACTTCACTCCTAGATTTGTTCTGTGACATGATAGTTTAATATAAAATTCAGAACACATTTTTTTTTGTCTTGCCCAATCCCGATTTTGAAATAAATCAAATAGACCTTCATTGTTGATGGAAATTTTTTTGTTTAGTCACTTGTGTATATTTATGGTCAGCATTTATTGAAAATTAGAAGTGCATCTTTCCTCTATTGAAAAGTGTAGGTTTAAAAATGGTTTATCATGGTACTTATCATTTATGACAAGGCCTTGTGGTGCTATTGAAGCATGTAGCCGACCCCACTTAGTCGAAGAAGACTTTAGTTGTTTTTCCTCTGAAAAAACACGTGAAAAAGAAAAGAAAAAAAGTAAATATATAACAACTGCAAGTTAATATTGGAATTCCATTACATCTAGGTATCACACGCACACACACACACACACAAACACCTGATTGAACATTTATAAAGATTTAATATGTTGAAACATGTTCGGTGCATTAATAATTATCATATTTTACTGTAATTTTTCTATTAATGTTGAAACATGTATGCTAGTTAATAGTTATCAATGTTAACTGTTACAGGTAACTGGATTTTCTGTCGGGGGTCGTGTAGTTGATGGAAACGACATGGGAGTGGAGGGTGTCAAGATCATAGTTGATGGGCATGAAAGGTCTATTACTGACAATCAAGGTTATTACAAGCTTGATCAGGTATTAGTATGAGGAAATGTGCTTCATTTAGCACATTCATAGACAATGCATTCTTTATGGAAATTAGTCTCAGAATCCTCAGTTAACTTTCAGTATAGGGGTTTCATTTATTTTAAACAATATTTCTCTCAACCACTATCCTTGTTTCCGTAAATTGTTTATTTCTGTCATTTGGTGTTTTAAAACTCAGACCGGATCGGTCAATTTGACTGATTAACCCGCCAGGTGATTAATTGGTCTGAGCATCATACTAGATTGGACTTGCATCCTAACTAATATGAACCGGTCTCGGCTGGTTACATTATGGTGAACCTGCTCGATCACTTGATTTATTTATCTGTATATTTTTAAATTCCCTCCAAAAGTTCCAAATGATTCAGAATGTAAACATAATCGTCAAGACATTAGATTCTAATTAAAGTGAATTTAGTGTCAACGCAAGCTGTTTGTAACTATTGAATATAATTCGCAGAAGCTGTCTTATAACACTCGAATGTTAAATTTGGGTCAATAGTTTTAGTAAAAGAAACACTTGTTTATGCGCTGTGGGGCAATATGACTCAATTGACCTAGGTAGTTTGTAACTATTGAATATCCTACTTTGGGTCAATTGTTTATGCGCTGTGGGGCAATATGACTCAATTTATATCAAACCAATATTTCCATTTCATAAGAAATGGCAGAATAAATGTTGAATTCTTGTCACAGTAATTTCTTTTACAGTTTAAACTTTAAAGGTTTATATACACTATTTGTTATAAATTCAGTTTTTTCAGCAGTTCCTTACCTTGTTGGGTATGTTTCTAAATTTATTTATTTTATGTTTCATTTGTTTGTGTTGAATTTATTATAGGTTACGTCCACACACTATACCATTGAAGCAAGGAAGAAGCATTACAAATTCAAGAAATTGGAGAATTATATGGTAAAATATAATATATTATCATATTTTTATGTGTTTAATACTTTTGCTTTGTTTATTATGATGATAAAAGCATTCCAGTCGTTGTGAAAAGCTTGGAATTTAGGTTTTATACTTTTACATAATTAAATTTCAAATTTTGCTCCTTGCTCAGGTATTACCAAATATGGCTTCAATAGAAGACATTGTCGCCGTTTCGTATGATCTTTGTGGTTTAGTTAGGATGGTTAGCAGCGGTCAGAAAGCAACGGTATGCATGCCCCCTTTCTGTAGTTTTCTTGGTAATATTTTCATATTAAAATCACAGCTGACCTTTTGTTAATTATATTAGGTGGCTTTGACTCATGGACCTGATAATGTAAAACCACAAAAGAAACAAACAGATGGAAATGGGAATTTCTGCTTTGAGGTACTTATTAGAGTGCAATAAATCGATTATATTTCCCCCTTTTGTTTTGTCTCGTAGTGATTATTGGAGGACAATTTGCTCAGGCTTAAAGAGAAATGTGGAATGTGGCGGATTAGGATGTTAAATAACATAGTCTACTACATGGGCTGGAAATTTTGCTTTAATTGCAGTTGGCATGTCTAGGGAATAGCACATTACTTACTATTTAATCTGTCAATATTGTATTTTATGTAGTCTCAAGCTTTAACAGGAAGGTTCTTAACATTAGAAATATATAATATGTGATGATATTTTTATGCATACCGACAATAGATTTCTGTATGAACTCAAATTGGAAACCCATAAAGCAGTGATCATGTACACTAGTAATATAGATGGTTTTATTTGAACAATATAGGTTTATTTGAACAATTAGAATTGAAAAATCAATCTATTGTGAAGGGGTTCAGGTTAGGTAGTGATGATTTTATATCAAATATTTTGGTTGAAATGTAAAAGAATATGAATTTTGTTTGAATATAATACAGAGGTTGTCCAGATTTTGCATGTCTTGAAATTAAAGTAACTTAATGTCTACTTTCTTTAGTACCGCTTCTAAATGATCTTCTAAGTTTGATTTCCTTATTAGTATTCTATCTTATTGGTTTAATGTCTAGGTTCTTCCTGGTGAATATCGCTTGTCAGCTATTGCTGCTACTCCCGATAATGCTGCTGGACTCATGTTTGCTCCATCTTATATTGATGTTGCGATCAAAAGTCCATTGTTGAATGTTGAATTTTCACAGGTAAAGTTCTTATGCATTGTAAATGATATATTATTCTTCTCTTTTCTTTCGTCCTTTTGCCTTTAGTCTTTTGTGCTATATGCATGCCAAACTATGTGGGGGTTGAAAATTAGAGTCCCTTGTCATCATAGTTCAGCATGAGATGACAGCTTTTTTATGGTTGTATGACTTGTTGACCAATAATAATATGCGACATTATATAAATATAACTTAATTTGTGTGTTCAGATAAAAAAAATTCAGGATGGAATGTACTTGAGAAGATTTAAAACGATTTATCAAATAATACTTTGTTTTGTACATCTAACACAAGAGTTTCAAAAACTTGTTTCCATTGATAGTAATAACTTTGACATTAACACCGGGTAATTTTCTTTCACAATGAAGAATCAGTAATGACATCTCAACATGGAAATTTTAAAATTTCCAACCCATTCTTTACTGATTTTGATGGATTTCTCAATGCATTCCCATCATTATCAAAGTAGAAGTAATGAGTCATGTAAAAGTGCCGTTGAAACGATTGTAGAAGGCGTTGACATATGGGTGGCGATTGACCCAGATAATGCATAGATTCATAGTCTTAGTTGGCGATATGGTGGGGATTGAGATCATTAGCTAAAGAAAAAGATCAATTTGATCTCCTTACTCTGATGTTATTGACGGCAAAGGTGTCATTAACTTCCAAATGTCCTGCCCTTTTTCCGAGTTGTGCTCGTCAAGGATGAGTTGAACAAGATGGCAGTAAAATGATTCAACAAAATTTAGTTCTGTCCCGATGATATGAACTTCTAATGGTTCAAAAATAATGGTTTCTGCAGCTAGATTTGTTTGCAAATAAGATACTTGATTGATTACCAAATTGAATTCCACAATAATTACCCAAGCAGGGTTTTAAAAATTGGCATCGAGTTGCTACAATATAATTTTGTTGTATTTCAATTTCTTTAAAAATTTGAAGTTTCTATCCGAGCACAACCTGAGATTCGTTTGACTTGAACAAATTGCTAACCTTAATTTAATTTAATTTATAAATTTCTCATATTGTAAGATTTTTATTTGATTTTACTAAATATTTTATGCTTTCCCGTCATTTTCTTTGGGAATATTGTTGACCCCGTCCCCCATTTGGACCAGGATATATGCCTTGCTTTTATATGTTGTGAGGTTAAATTTCCATAATAATTGGTTATTCTGTTTGTTTGCTGCGTGATTGTAGGCTTTGGTCAATGTCCGTGGTGCTGTAGTCTGCAAGGAGAAATGCGATCCATCTGTATCTGTGACTCTTGTCAAGCAGGCTGATAAACATAATGAAGAGAGAAAGACAATTAGCTTGACCTCCGAGCGTAGTGAATTTCTGTTTTCAGATGTTATTCCTGGAAAATACAGGCTTGAGGTTTGCGTTCTTTTCACGCTCCCATTTTGTTTGTGGTTTGTATAAGTAGAATTCCTTTAGTTTTATGTTTTAATGCCTGAATTCATTCCTTTTAAATGGTTACTGCTTTTTGTTCAGTATTGATTGCTTGAATGTTCTAATTCATTTTTTAAAACTGTTTTATAATATTTCTTTTAGGTGAAACATAGTTCCCCTGAATCAGTGACCATGGAAGATAATTGGTGCTGGGAGAAGAGCTTCATAGATGTAAATGTTGGAGCCGAGGACTTCGAAGGAATTGTTTTTGTCCAAAAAGGCTACTGGGTCAATGTTATCTCCACTCATGATGTTGATGGTTACATAAATCAACCAGATGGGTCAACTGTGAATTTGAAGATTCGGGTATTTGTATTTGATCGTTAGTTCGTTTAAATATGTCAGGAAATTGCAACTTCATAAAGTTAATTTTTGTTCTTTTGTGTTGTTACCTGCAGAAAGGTTCCCAGCATATATGCGTTGAATTTCCCGGAATACATGAATTTAGTTTTATCGACTCATGTGTCTTCTTTGGGAGCTCATCTGTGAAAATTGACACATCAAATCTATTGGTATGAAGAATTGAAGATATTGTGATTACATTTGCAGTTTATTCATTTATATTTGCTTCTTTCTAGGATTTAATTCATTTTATTTTAATTTCAATATGTTTTTGTAGCCCATCCATCTAAAAGGAGAAAAACATCTTATTAAAGGACAAATAAATGTGCACTCCGGCTTTCATGATGCATTGCCTGAGAAAATAGTTGTTGATATTTATCATGATGGAGCTGGCGTTGGTGATAATGCCATGGCCATACTCAAGTCCCACGGGAAAGATGAAACAAATACTTCTGTCTTTGAGTATTCTGTTTGGGCCAATCCAGGAGAAAAGCTTACCTTTGTTCCTCGGGACTCGAGGTACATTTTTCTAGATCAAATGTTTGCTGTTGAATTTGTGTTTTGGTTACATGGCTTTTGTTGTGAAAAAAGGGATCAAGAGAGGAAAAATCACATATTTGTAGTGTTATACCATCTCATGCTAACTGTCCTAATTATGTGCGAACTATTTTAAGTGCCTTATTTGTACCCTTTTGAGTTTATTATAGTTACATACTCCGAATCCAATATCTGTTTGATATAGTTACGAAACTCAACATTGTATTTATGTTTGCTTTTTTCCTTTAAGGATAAGTGTTTTCATAGCATTTTTCATGTCTCTGTTGCTTAGTTGCTTATAGTTATAACTGTGTATTATTCATATACTGCACACAATTTGTGATTCTGGGAGGTTTCTGTCTGGAACTATTTTATAGTAGTAATTAAATCACTTTCTCATTTCTCCCACCATTTTCCCTTCCCTCTTTGTAGTGTTGAAATGAAATTAATTCAAGCGCTGCAGTCTTCCATATTTTATACTGTTTACTTTTTTTTTTTTACAGGAATGATGGAGATAAAAAGCTTTTATTTTATCCCAGAGAACATCATGTAAGTAACAAAGGAGAGGACTAGTTTGTCTAGTGCTGTTTTTTTTTTTTTTTTTTTTTTTTCTGGGCCAATCACTGAAAAAATTCATTTGCTAAACCCATTTTCGTAGGTATCAGTGACAGATGATAATTGTCAAGCTCATATTCCTACATTTTCTTGTCGGTTGGGTGTATATATAGAAGGATCAGTCTCGCCTCCTCTTTCTGGTGTTCATATCAGGATTTTTGCTGCTGGAGACAGCAGTATCACTGGACTTAAAAGTGGTGAACTAATACTTGAAACGACCACCGGAACTGATGGCTCCTTTGTAGCAGGTCCTCTGTATGATGATGTTGGTTATAATGTTCAGGCTTCAAAGGTAGTCTCTTTTTCAGTAAAAACTATTTGCAATTTGTCTACCTTGTTTATGCATTGCTACCTCTAATTTTCATCAAAACTTATGGTCAATAGTTTCCAGAGAACCAAATCATAAAATGTTTTCTCAACATATATATATATATATATATATATATATATATATATCTGTGTGTGTGTGTGTGTGTGTGTGTGTGTGTGTGTGTTGAGTCCTACAATTAGATATAAGAACTAGGTAGTGTGTATAAGGCTTGGGCAGTTCTCATCTTACAAGTCAGATTTATGAAGTTGAGCGAGGCCCTACTTCTAAATTTTAAGATTGTATAATTGCCTATCTTAGATATGTTATTGGGTCAAGATCACTGTTATTACACCCGCATTTGTCCATGACCAATATATCCAAGCCCATACACGACGGAGTGCGTTGATTGTTAAGAATCTCACACTGACTAGAGATATGACCTAGGTAGTGTGTATAAGACTTGAGCATTCCTCACCTTACAAGGCAATCTTTTGGACTTGACTAAGGCCGTTAGCCCAAATTCTAAGAATATGTATTATTTTTGTTGCTCAATTTTCTTTATAATAATTCTCTACAGTGTTTTGAATATCCTACTTTGTGTTTGTTTCTTTTACTAAAACTATTGTTCTCTACCTTATGAGTATCATTCGATGAAAAACATAAGTGCTGAATGCAAAAGGCCATTTTTAGTTTTGGTTTGCTTATTTTTTATTCATATTTGCAGCCTGGTTATCATTTAAAACAAGTTGGGTCTCATTCCTTTAGTTGTCAGAAGCTTGGTCAGATTTCAGTACATATACATCACAAAGATGATAATAACGAACTCATTCCTTCAGTTCTGTTATCTTTGAGTGGTGATAATGGTTATAGAAACAACTCAGTATCTGGGGCTGGAGGAGCATTCCTATTTGATAGTTTGTTTCCTGGAATGTTCTATCTGCGTCCTGTTTTGAAGGTATGATACTGGACATAACCGTGGTGATATTACATTCTACTGCTTGTGTTTTCCTGGATATGTATGAATTGTCTATCAATCAGCTCTGATTCATAATTCATATGCTGCTGTACTTGCATTTCACAATATACTTGATTTGTTTATGCTTACGAATTCATCTCTACCTCAACAAAGAGAGCAACAAGCTACTTATGGTTGATAAATAAAAGGAAACAAAATGTGAAAAAGAAAAGGACAATTTTTAGCTTTTTGCTATCATGTGTAATTGTTTTTCTTGCCTATCCAGATAACATTGAAGCATAAGAGAGTACAAATTTTGTAAATACAGTATTATTTCAAGATGATTAAAATTATGTTCGTCACTGGTAAAGCTATATCCTTATTCTTCATGTATGGTCTTATTTCCAAGGAATATGCTTTCTCACCTCCAGCACAGGCAATTGAGCTCGAGTCAGGGGAGTTCAAAGAAGTTACTTTCCAGGCCACGCGAGTAGCTTACAGGTTTCATTTAGTTATTCACCCAAATTGCCCTTACTATCATTTAAGTTAAAGCTATCTTTGATAGATCCAGCTTACTGCATTTCAAGTATTTTTAGCTATATCGCAATTGTTTGTTTAGTTGATTATGGTTTAATATCTTATCTTGGCCTAATTTAGAATCCTTGAAACCAACTATATAACGTTATCTGAAAGTATGCTGAATTTGTTTTTCCTTGTACCCAAAAAAGATATCTAGGAACTTAAGTTCAAACATTGTCATGCTTGTATTGTATCTTTTCTTGCTCTGTATGTCTGGTCTCATTTTCTCTTTCTATATTTAAGTTGGAATATGGCACAAACCCAATTGGAGCGTAGGAACATACATAGTGGGTTAATTTCTGTTTATAGTTTGGAGGCCCATGGTCCAAAAGTTTGAACTAATGTCTAGTCTCATTTTCTCTTTCTATATCAAAGTTGGAATATGGCACAGACCCAATTGGAGTGTTGGAAATAGTTGGTTATTTTGTGTTTATAGGCCCATGGTCCAAAAGTTTGAACTAATGGAGTTAAACTCTCCACCACTTATAAACACCTTAGCTTTCCTTGTTCCCTCCTACGTGGGACTTCTTAACTTCCAATAATCGATATGATAAATGCACAATTATTGCCTTCCTAGTTATTTTAACTAATTGAGACCCTGCGCTGTGGTGACTAATTTTGAGACATAAACATGACATCTCTTGTTTAAAAACAGTGTAGGAGGTACACCACTGATGTAAATACGAGAGTTCTGTAACCCTTGGGTAAAGGCTTTTTAGTTTATATCTAGTATTGGTGTGTTCGGATTGGGAAGTTTGAGTGGAGTACAACTCATCAAATATCATCTCTGAGCAAATAAATATATTTTCAATAGTAACTATTTGCACACACACACACACACACCCTACTGTCATTTGCAAACCAGGCTCCACTTCAACTATTTAAATTATCCAGCCAGGTACATGAAAGTCGTAATTGATCTATTTCATGCAGATTCGACGATCAACAGGGTTTTATGTTGGCTGCTGTGTATTACATTCCTGAATTGTGTAGTAAATTCCATTTGAATGTGTAGTTGTCCTAACGGTTGACGGAATTATTAGCTGACCCCACTTAGTGGGATAAGGCTTGGTTGTTGGAAGTATGCAACATGCATGATTACAGTCAATTGCAATTCTTCTTATCTTGAAACGTTTTCTGACACGAAGATGCATACTAGAACCATTGCAAGGCTATCTGAATAGGACTACTAATTTTCCTTATTTTAAGAGGGTATTAAGCTATTGCTGATGATAGGGTGACGGAGGATATAAAACTCGTACCCCGAGAAATTACCGACAACCTTTACCTAACCACTGAGCAACGGACATGTTTGCATAATTGCATTATATTTTTTACGTAAAAATTATATTGTATTGCTGTACAACCTGTGACCTCCCTTACCTGTACTTTCTAACTTCACTCTGAAAAAATACTGAGATAAAAAAATTCTTACAGTGCTATTGGCTTAGTCACTCTGTTATCTGGCCAACCCAAAGGAGGAGTTTCAGTTGAAGCCCGGTCAGTGTCAAAAGGCTATTTTGAGGAAACCGTAACAGATTCGTCTGGGAATTATCGTCTGAGAGGACTACTGCCTGATACTGTCTATGCTATCAAAGTCTCTAAAAGGGATGTTATGGGAAGTTCTAATATAGAGCGTGCATCTCCAGATTCTCTTTCTGTTAAGGTTAGTACTTGGTTCCTGTTTACTATCTTGTTTAGCTTTGCTGTCAGTATGCTGATCCTGGTGTAAACTGGTTGGTTTTTGTTTCCAGGTTGGAACTGAGGATATCAAGGGTTTGGATTTTATAGTTTTTGAGGAGCCAGATATGACAATTGTAAGTTGTCATGTTGAAGGAAACGGTACGGATGAGCTTCGTAAACATCTGATGGTCGAAATCAGGTCTGCTAGTGAGACAAGCAAGATCGAATCAGTCTTCCCCCTGCCAATTTCGAACTTCTTCCAAGTGAAGGGCTTATCGAAGGGCAGGCACCTTCTACAACTTCGATCTGGTCTCCCGTCAAGCTCACTTAGATTTGATTCTGATATCATTGAGGTTGACTTGGACAAAAATGTTCAAACCCATGTGGGCCCACTGAGATACAGGATTGATGATCAGCTGAAGCAGGTTTTTTCTTTTATCTCCATCCTTTATATTTTTGCCTAATTGCATTTAGTTTTCAAGATTAGCCTATTTACTATTTTTCGGTTCCCTTCTGTTCTCATTTGCACAAGATATTTTTTAATCTTAATCTTCTACAATGCAGGAGTTGACTCCCGCACCAGTATTTCCTCTTATAATTGCATTTCTAGTTGTTGCACTATTTATCAGCATCCCCAGGTAAGTTTGATATTCATATTCCTATTTACCTTAACTTCCTCTAGTTTTTGAACTTTATGGCAATGTATCTTTATTGACCCACTCCTCCTAACCCTATGTGTAGATTGAACGATTTGTATCAAGCTACGATAGACATACCTGCACCGGGAACCACATCGACTTCAAGAAAAGATGTGAGGAAGCCAACGTTGCGAAAGAAAACTTACTAAGTCTCGTTGCTACAACCAAAGGAATACAGTAGTATAACGGCTGCTCTTAGTTGGGATAGTTTGACATCATTCACGTTCTCTCATAGGTTTAGATGTTTTTCTTTATTAATTTGGAGGCGTAGATGCAAATGGAATGTAATTAATAATTCTTGATTGTTAGTAGCAATTTTTTTTACTTTAGCTTTTTGACCGAGTTAAAGCAAATAGAAGCAATATGTATTTGTAATTTTTGTTATTTATATTTTGCAGCAAAGGTCCGAACGTTTTGTCGTTTATCATAGTAGAATTAAAGAACTAGATTTTGTACCTTAATTAAAGAACAGTGCTATTAGCTTGATGAATGAATCCACTCAGATTTTTCTGTATTTGATGAATGAATCCACGCAGCTTTTTCTTCTTTCTGAGTGGAAATTGAATTATTTAATGTTTTGTAATCAAATCCACTCACTCGCTCAACATATAAATTAAGAAAAATGAATGAATTCAAAAGAATCTATCTATTTTCAACGAGTAGTCGGCAACTTTTGGAAGGGTAAGACAGTAATGTGAAAAAATAAAATTAGGGTCATGCTAAAAAGTGCACCAAGGCACTAGTTAAGAATTCAAAATTAGAAATGATTGATGGATTTGGGTAGGAAAAGTTACTTTTTGTTGTTTCAATGTGTTAAATGCATAATTTTTAAGATAAAGTTTCAATTTTTAAATTTCTTGTTAGCATTTTCCATAAAATAATTGTTGATTCTTCGCACACTAAATTCTTTGTGTGGATCGATGAATTGCTTGTTGAGATACCAATCCAAGAAAA
This sequence comes from Medicago truncatula, assembly GCF_003473485.1. NCBI lineage: Eukaryota > Viridiplantae > Streptophyta > Magnoliopsida > Fabales > Fabaceae > Medicago > Medicago truncatula. The sequence continues at coordinate 51,948,570 of NC_053048.1, forward strand.
TTGCTCTTTTAACTTCCAAATTTTCTTTCGGTCACGCAGCAATGAATAAGTTGCCCCAAAGGTAGTTAATTGCTGTTTCACAAGAACAATTTTTTTTAAAGGTACTATTAAAATAATTAGGCAAAATACCTCTTTTAGTTTTTAAGTTTGAAAAAGTACCAGTTAATCTTTTAAGTTTTAAATAACTTCTTTAAGTTTTTATAAGATTCAAATACGTTTTTTTTTTTTATTTTTAAGTTTGAAATAGGCCATTTAAATTTTTAATTTAATGCATTTATTTGAAGTTTTTTAAGTTTTTATATTTTAAATAGGTCATTAAAAGGATGATAAGGACCTATTTGAAACTTAAAAAATTTAAAGGATTAATCCGATATTTTTGTCAAATTTAAAGGATCAAAAGAGGTATTTTGCCAAATAATACTATGAGATTATTTTATTCCCTTAAATTAGTTGATTTTTGGATCGGATACCGAGTTTTGAAAAAAAAAAATTATATCATGAGTTTTTTGAATTTTTACTAGTTAATTACATCATGTATGCCGTGTTCATGTAAACTAAAATCTTGAGAATAATCCCAACACCGGGCAGCTATGCTTCTCAATAGATGTGTGGGATATCCAAGTGGGACAAGAATGAAGATGATAGAAGAATCCATTAATAATAATAATAACTAACTTGAGAAATTACTGTGTTCAACGACACTTTGTTACGGTGTTTTTTTTTCTTTCCTATGTATAGTTTCGATCTGGAACGGTAGTAACTTTGTTTGATGCCAAACAACATCTAACTGTCATTGGAGACAATTTAGTCATTTTAGGATGGCTGGGAATTTTTTTAAAGCCCAAGAGCAATTTTCCAATCCAAGTTCTACTTCTATTCACAAAAATAAAATATATTAACATCAGTCTAGAAGTCCTAACTCAATCGACAAATATCAAAATGGTAAGGTCGAACGTCATGACTCGAGTTCGAACCCGAAATCTTACAATTGTGTATGTGAGTTTAATTTTAGAGATTTGCCCCACTTCATCTAAGCCAAAAAAAAAAATATATTAACATCAAATACAGAAAATACATCGTGGATTGAGAAAAACAAAGTTGCTACAGTTTTTTCTTGAGTGGAAATTGAATTATTTAACGAGTGACAAAGTAGTTTAGTGACAGTGGCATACAAAAAATACTGGTCACATCTCACAATCCCAAATAAATATCATTTAGCCGCGAATACAAAAATACACATCATTTAAATAGTTTCTTTAAGTAGATTTTCTTTAGTGAGCTTTGGTTTAGTTTATGTTTTGTAACAAATAATTTAGTTTATAGTTTATTAACAAGTTTTTCTTATTAGTTTATAGCTTTCACATTTTCTCTCATTTTTAACCTTATTATTTTTTTTTTAACCTTTTGTAAAGTAAATAGCACCCACTAACTCAAATCACACGGGCACGTTGTTACTACTCCCTGCAACCTTCTTCAGCATGATAAATAATGCATGCAAGAACCATAACAACGTAAAAGAAAAAGCAGAAGTGGAGCACAAATAATTACATCAACGTTAAACTTAAAAAGCTTTTGCCACGACACATGGTGGCGCAAAAACAATGAAATGGTGGCATATAAACTGAATCAGTGGAGAGGAGAGGGTGGTCCGATATGGTGTGGTGCGGTGCTTGCAGGATGGCCGTAGTTGTGCTTAATTCTGAAATTCATATTTTTTTTTTGTTAGAGTTGGGAATGAAAGAAAGAAGTGAGGAAGTGAGGGAGGGGATTTGATCTAGAATTCACATTATTTTTTATTTTAGTTTATAATGATTTTTTATACATTTGAAATAAAATATATTTAAAATTATATAATTATGTTCTTTTATGTTAATTTTTTCTAACAACTGCTTAATTTATCAAACACTTTAATTTCAATTATTTAGCCTTTCAACTATAAATCATAATTTATAAATTATCAACCATATCTGTCAACTTTTGTGTTATTAGTTAACTTAGAGAGAGTATTAGTAAGAGAGTGTTGATAGCTCTCCTCTAGCTTATAACTTAATTTAATCAAAAGGAGCAACTAGTTTTCATTCTTGTTTTATCAAGTAGCACGATGACTAGAAATTCACCTATTAAATCGAATAAATGTGAAGTTGGGTATCGAAGTTCGAACTCAAATCCATACATATATTATGCAATTTTTCGACAATTAAGTTAAGTTCACTGGACTAACTAGTTTCCATTCCACCACTTTACAATAAACACACAAACGATGAGGTATATGAACAAGATTAAACTGCACGAGTAAGCCAAGAGCAACATAAGCAAGCAAGGAATAGTCCTATTTCAATAAATACCAAAAACAGAGTCCTATCTCGATAGATATATGTTTCTATGTTTTTAGTTGCTGATAGTTGCCTTGTTAAGTATTAAAACTTAATCATAAAATTTAATCTAAGTGCTAAATCTTAACTAGAATCAATATATACATCATTGAGTTGTTCCTAGTTTGACAATTGTTGCCAAAAAAAAAAAAAAAAAAAAACTTCGTTGGATTGAGAACCACGCGTGCCGTGTTCAATACACTTGACATTTTTGACAAACGCACTATAAATATATATTTTTTGATGATGAAGCGCATTAGCAGTATAACTGAGTGAACGAATGACAACATACTGGTTGATGATCTTGCTTGGCAATGTCAAACAGCTCAGGAGTGGTGCATGCATGTAATAATCCTTTTTTTTTTATACATATGAATGAATTGTAACTAATAGAATTCATTCTCATGAGTGTTTCATTATGCTCTAATGTGTATTTATACGATGATATTGTCTTGGACCTTAAGTATCTCTAACTTAGGCATCAAGTATCTTGGACATCAATATATCTAACTTGTGCCTCAATTATCTCTAACTAATATTATCAACATTTGATTCATATGATCATTTTACTTGCTCAAAAGCACTTCAATGATATGATAAATTATCTCTTCCACCTTAAATCTCTTGGAAGAAAACTTTGTCATCTATCATACCCGACTCAAGAGATTAATCTCTACAGTTGTGCGTAGAGGAGGATACCTGATTCACAAAAAAAAAAAATCATTTTACTTAAAAAAAATTCTTTAAGATTCATAATCATATGATCATTTTACTTAATAACTTTTTTTACGGGCTAATGATTTTTATATTTTTTATGTTTTCTATTTTTAGGTATAAAATTAAATAATGTTAAAAAAAATTACAATATTTCAAAAAAAAACAAATTATAACTTTTTAAATATGATTTTTATGTACCAATTATTGTGAGGAAAATGCTAACCGGTTTCTTTTGACAAAAAAATGTGCTAATTAATCTTAAACATTTGCTAAGAATACAAATTTAAAACAGGAAAAAAAATTCTAAACTTTCCAAAATATCAAATAATTTTTGTAAATGTTTTCAACTTTTATTTTTCAAATGACCTAAATTATCAAAATCTTTATTTTGAAATGAAAGAGGCATCATCATGGACACGTTTTTTTTAGTGGTTTGTTGATCCTTATAATGGAGGATCAAATGTGCACTGTGCTAACGATTAATAATACTGATGGAACCCTTAAAAAAAAATATTGATGGTATCCGTAAAATAAATTTGATCGCAGTTCATATTGACACGTACTATTTAAGTGTTCACAATGCATGTCGGCATATGCACTAAATCAAGTTGGTAATTTCTGTGCAACTAAAGGTTGCAAACGTGGCTATAAACTACTCCTAAAAGCATGTAGAAATTCGTCAAACTTTAGTGCTAGTCACTACATCATTAACATCATATGTTCAAAATTATCCTATAAATAGAAATGTTTGTCTGATAACCAATCCAACTACATTCTTTTACAAACAAATTTTTTCTTGTGATACATTATATCGTTAATACTACCACTTGCACAACATTATGTCTAAGCTTTCACGTAATGTTATAATGCACGTTGTTTTATTAACCATAATAATCACTGGAATAGTAGATGGAAAAAAAGTTAAAAATTGTGGCGGTAGAGGAAAAGATAGAGGAACAAAAGGAAGCGGTGTTGGTGCTGGGGGAGGTGTAAGTGGAGGTGGTGGAGGAGGAGTTGGTGGTGGTGCTGGTGGAGGTGGTGGAGGTTTAGGAGGAGGAGTTGGTGGAGCCGTAGGAGGAGGTGCTGGTGGTGGTGGAAGCGTAGGAGTTGGTGCTGGTGGAGGTTTAGGAGGAGGAGTTGGTGCTGGTGGAGGTTTAGGAGGAGGAGTCGGTGCTGGAGGAGGTGTAGGTGGAGGTGCTGGAGGAGGAGTTGGTGGTGGAGGTGGTGCTGGTGGAGGTTTAGGAGGAGGAGTTGGTGGAGCCGTAGGAGGAGGTGCTGCTGGTGGTGGAAGCATAGGAGTTGGTGCTGGTGGAGGTTTAGGAGGAGGAGTTGGTGGTGGTGCTGGTGGAGGTTTAGGAGGAGGTGCTGGAGGGGCCGTAGGAGGAGGTACCGGTGGAGGAGCACGTGGAGGTGTAGGAGGAGGTGGTGGAGGTAGTGCTGGTGGAGGTTTAGGAGGAGGTGTTGGTGGTGGTGGAAGCATAGGAGTTGGTATTGGTGGAGGTTCAGGAGGAGGAGTTGGTGGTGGTGCTGGTGGAGGGGCCATAGGAGGAGGTGCCGGTGGAGGTGTAGGAGGTAGTGCTGGTGGAGGTTTAGGAGGAGGTGCTGGTGGTGGTGGAAACATAGGAGTTGGTGCTGGTGGAGGTTTAGGAGGAGGAGTCGGTGCCGGTGGAGGTGCTGGAGGAGGAGTTGGTGGTGGTGCTGGAGGGTCCGTAGGAGGAGGTGCCGGTGGAGGAGCACGTGGAGGTGTTGGTGGAAGTGCTGGTGCAGGTGGAGGTTTAGGAGGAGGAGTCGGTGCTGGTGCTGGAGGGTCCGTAGGAGGAGGTACTGGTGGAGCCGTAGGAGGAGGTGCTGGTGGTGGTGGAAACATAGGAGTTGGTGCTGGTGGAGGTTTAGGAGGAGGAGTCGGTGCCGGTGGAGGTGCTGGAGGGTCCGTAGGAGGAGGTGCCGGTGGAGGAGCACGTGGAGGTGTTGGTGGAAGTGCTGGTGCAGGTGGAGGTTTAGGAGGAGGAGTCGGTGCTGGTGGAGCCGTAGGAGGAGGTGTTGGTGCTGGAGGAGGAGCACGTGGAGGTGTTGGTGGAGGTGTAGGAGGAGGTGCTGGTGCTGGTGCAGGCGTCGGTGCTGGTGGAGGTTTAGGAGGAGGTGCTGGTGGAGCCGTAGGAGGAAGTGTTGGTGCTGGTGGAGGAGCACGTGGAGGTGTTGGTGGTGGTTTAGGAGGAGGAGTCGGTGCTGGAGGAGGTGTAGGTGGTGCTGGTGGTGGAGCCGTAGGAGGAGGTGCAGGTGGAGGAGCACGTGGAGGTGTTGGTGGAGCCGTAGGAGGAGGTGTTGGTGCTGGTGGAGGTTTAGGAGGAGGAGTCGGTGTTGGTGGAGGTTTAGGAGGAGGTGCTGGTGGAGGCGTAGGAGGAGGTGTTGTTGCTGGTGGAGGTGCTGGTGCTAGCGGAGGTTTAGGAGGAGGAGCTGGTGCTGGAGGAGGTGTTGGTGGAGGTGTTGGAGCCGCAGGAGGAGCTGGCGCTGGAGGAGGTGTAGGAGCTAGTGGCGGTGCACGAGTAGGTGTAGGAGCGGGTGGAGGTGGAGGGGCAGGTACTAGTAGTACAAGAGGAAGTGGGCCACAAATTTAAAGTTGGTATATGTGGAGAGGTATTGGCTTCAATTATGTACTAGAGAGCCTGCTTAAAAAAATATATGTACTAGGGATGGTTGTACAATTGAATGAATAAATGGTGAAATTGTTGTAGATAAAGCTTGAAAATAAAAGTGATTTAGCGATATTGTAAGTTGTCAAGTATTAGAGGTATCTTTAACTTCTATAGTTCTTTTGTTGTTGAAAGAATTAACTTCTATAGTTGAAGTCTCTATATTGTGATGGAAACATCACATGCTATTGTAATAGAAACATCATGCTTGATGTAAAACAATATCAATAATTACGAGATGTTACATTAAAATCGGTTATGCTCTGTCATAAGAGAAAAATGTGCTAATTAAACTCATGCATATTTCGATCTCGATAATAAGAATTAAAAAAATTATCTCACACTTTTTTTCTTAAGTTGGTTACTATCATTTATTTTTATTTATATAATTAATAATTTTTTTCTATATGTATATAATTAATAAGTTTCTTTTGATAAATGTACATAATTAATAAGTTATTTCCTCCTACTTTATTTGCTTCTTTTCGGTACAATACTTTATTTGTTCATTTACTAATTATATTTAGCACTCCATCTGTCCTATAATGAGAAATATATTTATAAAACATTTTATTTCTAAAATAAATGTGTAACATCTTGAAAAAATTATCTTGGAGTAATAAGGAGTATAAAAATAATAATTAAATCTTTTGAGTTAAGTAATTAAGTTAGAAAGGATTATGCATAAGGAAATAAGTGGGTGTATGCGCGGTGTAGTCAGAATATGAAGTGGATTTAATAAATAAATATTTAAAGCATAAAAATAAAATAAGAAGTAGTAAAAAATTAAAAAAATAGTAAGTGTGTGTTGGAAGCTTAAAATAAGAATAGAAAGAGAGAAGTGGTGAAGAAGAGAAATAGCGAACTTTCATGATTCACACCTCGAAGGAAAAGGAGAATTACTCAAAGTTTCATTCATGGAGGATCTCAAGAAAGTATATTTTGGGTTTTTCCCATGGAAGATCTTGAAATCAAGTTTGACTATGAATTCACCATCTTTTCTTTATAAATTCAAATGTAATATTTTATAAAAATAAGTAAATAAATTCAAAGGTACCATAGATTCCCCTTCAAAACCTTTCTGAGGATGTGCCAGGGAAAGTTAATCTTTATGCATACATGAATATATTGTGATGATCATGAATGGTTTGATATTACTGAATGTTAGAAATACATGTTTTGTGTTTTCTACTGCAAAGAGTTTCAGTTTTGAGATATTATGTGGAGATGAGGACTTATATGACAATAGTTACCCCTAAAATTTTATTGTGATATGATACTATTCTCTTGTACTTTGTATGAGTTTTATTTGAATGATAATATATGAATTTGTGGAATATGATTTTATCCCTTAGAATTTTGAATTTGGGGTTAATTGATATATTTTGTCCTTTTTTTACATGGATTTATATGTGATATAGTTGATTATAGTTGAAAGAGAAATTAAGATATTTGAAACCTTTACCTAAACTTTGTAACATTTTAATTTAGCATTTTCTTTCTAGCACACCTTATGCTAGGAATCAATATTTAAAACCGAAGAGAAATTGAAATACTTTTATGCGAAAAAGAATTCAGACATAGCTGGATTAAAATTGTGTACTAGGAGCTAGATGTTATTTTTGATTGAAATCAATTAGATTTAAAAGCTAATTTATACTTTTTTTTCTATAAAGTTTTATAGTTTTATATTGAAGTGAGGTGTTTTGCTTCATAAATTACTCTAAACCAATTGGCTAGAAAATCTTGATTTATTTATTTATTTATTTGACAAAAACTATAACTTGATCTAGTATTTTTATTTTATTTTTGACAAAAACTATAACTTGATCTATGAAACTAGTTGTGTTGGAAAGAATACATAAATTAGTGTCGTAGTCTTAAATTTAACAAGTTTACCATCATCGCAAATGTTCGAATAATTTCGTGAAGACAATTATTTCGTATTAGGGTCATAATATAAAATAGGCTAAATATCTTTTCAGGACCTTTAAGTTTCATGTTTGTTTTAAATAGATCATTTAAGTTTCTAAGGTTTAAGATAAGTCATTTAAGTTTGAAGTTTATTTCGGATAGATCCTTTAAGTTTCTAAGGTTTCAGATAGATCCTTTAAGTTTTGAGTTTGTTTCAGATACGTCATTTCTATCAACCTCCGTTGAGCCAAAGTTGATTTGATAGAAATGATATATCTGAAACAAACTCGAAACTTAAAGGACTTATCTGAAATCTTAGAAACTTAAAGGACCTATCCAAAACAAACTCGAAACTTAAAGGACCTATCTGAAAGCTTAGCAACATAAATGACTTATCTAAAACAAATGTGAAACTTAAAGGATTCAGGGAGGTATTTGACCAAATAGTCACCTTTTTTTTTCTGTGAAGGTCGTGATTTGAACCTTAAACCTTGCATATATTATGCATTATCCCTACCAACTGAGTTAAGCTCGCTCACGAGCACATAAAATAGTCACTTTAGGAGACCATAACTCTGCCCATATGAAGAAGACTCTCTTGCAAACTTTTATAGTCTATCTTTTATAAGACCGACCTCAAATTATAATATTTGTTGATTATTTTTCTACAAAAATACCTTTACTTAAATGGAGAATTAAATAATTAAATGTATCTCTCATAATAGTTCGAAATTAACTTCGGAAAGAAATTGTACATTATTGATAGATTTTATGTAAAAATGAAGTTTTTTTTAATCCTTGTGTTTTGGTCAATTAAGTTTTTACTCACAAGGATGAATATGATATGCTTATTACAACATTACAACAAGACGTAGTCCACACAACTAAATAATTGAACTCAAGTGGATAATAAACTTATTAAAAGACGAATTGTTCAGAAGAATTGAATTGAATTCATAGGTAAAACAATTCTAAATGCCCACGACAGAAGGATGCTTAACCACACCAAGGGAACATATCGTCATATGATGATACTCCAAATGTACTATATATCTATTTTACCTTGAAATTTCTTATGACTTAAACAAAAACATAAATTCCAACAAATATGTTGGGATAAAACTTTAGGCTCTCTTAATCCAAGTTGCTGGTATCCAAACAGTCAAATAAAAGCATCCGAAAATGATAGGAAAAAAAAAACAAAAATACTAAACGAAAAAAATAAAAAATCAATGCATAAAAAGCACCTAAAACAAAAAACAAAAAAAGAAATCAAAAGTTGAAAATAGACTTAAGAGAGCTCTCCACTATATAGATTCATTTTTGAGCACCAACTCTATTCTTAACAGCATCAGCAGCCTCTTGTGCCTTAGCCTTCATTTGTTGACCAGCCTACAACAACAAATAAATTTCAGTAGTCCGCAAAATTGCTTATTTAAAATTGATCATTCACATATTTTTCTACTCTAAATTTTTTGATAAAATTTCACTTTTCCATAATCTTGAGAAACAAAATACTTTTATCGGCAAATATTAGTATTTAATTGCTAGAAATGTTAGTAGGGGAACGAATCACATCTGGTATCTCTTCAACCTTATGCTTCCAACAATGATTGATGATATGTGTAGCACCGACAGTTTAAATTAAGATGTGTTCAATATCAAGACATATCATTGTCGGACGCTAATTTTCTAAAATTGTTATTGGTGTCAACGTGTCTAACCTCTTGGCAAGATTCTTTGGCTGATTGAGCAGTATTGCTTCCCTGTCCATCATGTTACATTCCTTCTCCTAAATCATCAATAATATTATATCAAATTATCAAGCTACAATAATTTTGAATATGTTTACAAACAATTAAAAGGGCATTAATATATCTGATACACGTTGGACTAAAAACTCACCTGAGCTTGTCCAACGGCTTGGTCAGCTTGATTGCTTATATTCTGTGATTGATCCATCTTTGATTTCTCTTTGAGAATCTTGACAAATAAAAGGGTAACTTAAAAAGTGCTACTTTGCTTAGTGAATGTAATTTATGATTGTGTGGTACACACACACATATATATATATATATATATATATATATATATATATATATATATATAGTTTTTCTGATATATGACCTAAATGACACATGTAATTATTTACTTCATTTATATGAGATGCTTTGGTTTCGGCTTAAGACCAGAAAATTTTATACGTTTTTGTTTGGGAAATTGACGGTTATTAAACCACAGCTTGTTAGAAAGCTAAAACTTAGACTGGTTGCAGTAAAATTGTCCTACTAAAAATAGAAAGTACCTTATTACCCAATCCTCCAAGATGTAAAAAAAGTAAAGTACTAAATTAACTAGAACATAATATTCATTCTATGTGTGATCCGTTTGTAAGGATTCAACATTGATTTCACAAACACCGAGTTTGAATCTCACTGCCAATGTGATTTTTTTCTTTTGAGTAATTTATAAATACATTTGTCAACGTTCTCTAAATCTTAAGGTTTTCTTAATTTTGAAAAACTTTGGAACTCAACTCACCTAAATTTTAGATATAATAGTGAAACTTCTTGTCCTTTTCTATTTATAGGATCTCATCATCTAAAACCAAAGTTTGCAAAATCTCCTCTATTTGTTTTCCTGTGACTTCAGAATTGAAGATTCCACTCTTTTTAATCCACTCCAAACATCCATTACATGTGGAAACTTTCTGCATGAAAATGCATTTCAAGTACACATTCTTTAGAGTATCTATCAAAACCGTATCAAGTTTCCCATCACCATAAAAATGCACACATTCTTTATACCTTTGTTTTGAATGTTAGGAACTTCCTTTACCATACTATACTTTTCTACAAGTGCATTCATGAGGTTATAGAGTATATGTTCTTCATTCGTCAGCGACTTAGACACTTTTTGTTGTTTCCGTTGACGGAAAGCAGATTCTTGCAAACTTTTCATTCCTTTCAAGAGAAAAATGTCAAGCAACGTAATTAACTAACTCATTCAAATGGTTAATTGAAGATGAAGGATACTTTACAAGTTTACACTTTCAAGTAAATAATACTTTCCTGAAGATGAAATTATAAATTAAAATGTTAAATGGATCATACTAGAGAACATTAAATCCTATCCATCTAAAATTTTGATCACTGAAAAAACAAAATAGGCACGATGACAAGTCAATATGCACAATGTAGACAAAATGATCATTATTTTAAGGCATCCATATGACTGTCTATGACAACTCCAAACACCTAAGAAGCAGAAGAAACCAAAATCCATAAGAGATAAAATGACTAGAAACCTATGAATAATAGCGCCATTAATCATGATAAAAAAAATAACTAAAAAAAGAGGATTGCTATTAATTAATCACGATAAAATATGTCCCTAAGGAATTAAGAAAATATAAAGTTGTTCAAGCCGGAAATCAAGGGAGGGTATTGCATGGAATTAAGAAAATATTTGCAGTGTTAAATAGCCATTCGTGAATTGTCGCTATGTTATCTCTTGCAATTAACATTTAGGATACACATAAAAGATAACTAGGGATATGCAGCATTAAACCCAAACCAAAGCTATTAACAGGCACAAAGTCGGCATCTGATGAAAAAAAGCAACATGAATTTGTTTCCTTGATGCAGAATAACGAGCAAACCTTTTGGCTGTGTAATAAGGTTGTCAAAATCGGGACTTTACTTCAGATCGAAAGGAAATAGCAAATGCGGGACTCGTAAAATCGCAATTAAAATCGAACAATTTTACTTAAGGACTTTTGTAGAATCGATATAAGAAATTGTAAAATCGCAATCAAAATCGATAGACTTTACCAAAAAATAATAATACTAAATATATGTTATAAATGGTATATAGTCATAAATGACTTAGTTTATAAGAAATAGTAAAATCCCAATCAAAATCGATGGATTTTGACTATTTTAGGATTCTACTATGGATTTGAATCGTTGAAGGTGAGTGAAGAAAGTCGCAAAATCCTGAATTTTAGGATTTAAGTCGGGATTTTGACAACAATAGCAGGGTTAGGTTGGACCAACACACAGGGGCGGATCTCTTTGGAGACCCCCAGGTGCCACTCCACCCCCAGTTTTTATATAAATTTCATATTATGCTTGATATTTTAAGAAATGCATGTTGTTGCAGTGGTTATGCGGTCCTTCAATGTGTAAAAGATCGTGTGTTCGATCCCTGGTATCAATCAAGCAATATTACCACCACACGAGTTAACAATGTAGCACATAGGATTTTATTTGAATGAAGGAGAGAAGAATTTCTTTTTAGGTTTTGTTACAAATATAGGATTCTGCAGATAGGTTTTGTTCAAATAAAATCGTTGTTGTCGAAGGTATTTGTTCGTTCTCGTAGAAGATGGGAGGATTGTTGAATGGAAAGCCAATGGAAGTATTCAGAGAAGGGATTTGTTTGGCTATAAATTATTGGTGGGAGATTCGTTGCTTTGTTGGACGGGAGTTTGGTGGTAACCTTAATCAACTTAGTGACTCCCTATTTCAATCCGATCAAGATCAAATTGTTACGCTGCCTTCTTCTGCAACGACGAAACTCAAGGAACTTATTTCTTTTTACGGTTTTGATCTCATCTATCTTGATAACAGCCTTCAAGAGGTTTCTGAACAACTAGTTCTTATGTACCATGAATGTTTACAACGTGATTTTACCTCTGTTCAGATCATCCTTGAAGCCAATCTTAGGTCTGCTAGGATTCTCAGCAATGAATTGTATGCTCTCCCTATTCATTATCAACTTGCTACTGATGCCAGTATCACTAAAGAGGTAGCTACCAAACTCATGCTTATGCATAAAGAATGCTTACAAGGCAATTTTAGCTCTGTCGAGATACTCAGGGAGGAAAGTCTCAACCAGGAAGATAAGGGAATGTTAGAGAAAATTGGTGTTGCTCCTCCTGCTGCTGCTGTTCCCGTTGTTTCGGAAAAGATTGGTGTGGAAAGGGGAAAGGTAAGGGAAGAAAGAAAGAAGTGGCTAGAAAGTGAGAAGATAGTGTGTACAGGCAAAAGGAGAGGGAGAAGGAGAGAAGATTAGAAGCTGAGGATGCTGCCATGGGGAAGAAGAGCAGGATTACTAGAGATAGGGATCGTGATATAAGTGAGAAACTTGATCTTGGTTATGCTTCTCCTAAGCATGGGACAGAGGTTCTGTACGATGAAAGGCTATTCAACGAGGATAAATCCACCTTGTTCACGCCGAAGAAAGATGTTTACACATTGATGAAGAAGCTGGCCGAGTTTGAGCCTGAAAAAGCTGATCCATTTATTATTTAACTCAATGTATTTCGTTATTATTATTTCGCAATTTACTTTCATTTTTAGATAAACTCTTGACTGCTTGTTAAAACTGTGCTGGTTAGTGCACAATTAGGCTTATGATGTTGTCTTTTATTGAAATTTTGTTATTGTCATGCTCCAACTCCAATGTGTATGGCAAAAGAAAAAAATTCTTGATGTTTACCGTGACCTAATTATCTTGATCTCTCCGTAGGCTCAGTGTACAGAAGCTTAATCAGCCCCTTTTATCGTTCTAACATCACAGAACGATGAACACATAAGTAGATGATAAAGTAAGTTTCATGGTATTTCCATATTTTTCTACTGAAACATTTGAATTTGCTTCTACATGCAAACTTTTCAATCTGCATTGTAACACTTTGGAATGAACTATCAGTCTTTTTTATGACAAGTTCAACACATTGATTAATGATCTTCGATGAGAAAAAGGTTTTGTATAGCAGGTTCTAGCTTGCATGATTTTCTGTATTCTAATCCTGAAATTCATGGTTTAATTTTTTCTTTTGCAATGTACAAAATGTGATGTGATGTGATAGGTGATGACATTGTAGATTGAGCTAGTTGCCACTGAGGCTGTTGATGATGAAATTTGACTATTCTGTCTTTTCAATAGTTTGAGATCATGAATTGTGAAGTGCAATTGGGACTAGAGATGGTTTACTTGAGGCATAATCCATCCATAGCTTATAAAAAATATTAGGTTCTATGAATATTTTGATTCCCTCTTATTTTTTCAGTGGGTAGTTGGTGAGTAGAAGATATTAATCTTTGTATAATCTTCTTTTCCAAACCGAACACATTATCATGTTCAGTGCACTAGGTTCTACCTTTTTTACCTAAATTGTCTGTGTATACATAACCAATCTGAAACTTGGTTCCATTTCTTCTTGGGCCGCGATGATTTCCCAGCACCGATAGATCTGAAGCAAACACCATTAGCTTCATTCAATAACATAAATAATTTAGATGAGCATTGAAAGAGCTCATCAATATCACTTTTTTTATTAAGTATTCACTCCAACCAAGATCGATTTGGTATTTTAGAATCTCTAAGAAACTTTGAGAGTCAGTTATTTTATGCTTTGATGGATTTTGCTCTTCCAAAATTACATTCTTGTGTCAATGCACACACAAATCCAAAACAAGTGGCACTCTGTCTGTTGACTGGCACTTCATCTCTTAACCTAAATAATTTTGTTTTGTCATAGCTTTTTAGCACCGATAATCTAAGATTTAGTGATTTAATAATACAAGAAAGGAAAATTTAGTGATATGAGATTGTTGCACTGCACAACATCTCAAATTTCACGGAACCTTTTGATTCAAGCAACTCAAATATGGTGGTGATGGCGCAACAAACTAATTGCAAGTTTTGGTGGATTTGTGTTTGTGTTCAGTATATATAATTTGTTGAAGGTTCGTCGAGACAGTTTGTCACCAAACTGTTTAGTTTTTTCTGAACAATGAATTGGCCTTGGGCTTAATTGTCATCCCATATAAGTCAAATCAATTTTGGGTACTTGAGTTTAAAGTCAACTCAACGATTCTTTTACTTAGCTTTCCGTTGAATTTTGAATTACTAATGCCTTTTTTCCATTGAAAATTGAAGGGTTAAGACAAAATAAAGCCAAGATTTATCACATGGTAGAGGTAGACTACGGAATTAAATTTGAATTCCATGTGGTTAGGACAATCATGCATTCACACTTTTGATCTATCCGATTCTGATTAGAAGACTTGTGTCATGACTTTGATTAAACAATCTAAAACACAATTGGAATGTAAGATCAGACAGCTCCCTGATTGCATAACTACATACAATCCATTTTCATAGACTATACTTAGCATCAATATAGTGTGTATTTTCTAACTTTCTAGTTGCTTTTGGCTTAAGAATCATTAAATCCAATGAAAATCTTGCTTGGAAGACGCTTCATACTATATTTGCATCCTCTTCTGATTTCACCTTGGCTTCTTCTTTAGCCAATTCAAATGCTTGAATCAAACTTTTCAAATAAACTTGTGTATCCTTAGAAGAAGTCTTTGGCATCAAATGCTCAGCAACATCAGCTGGAGTGATTTTAATTTCCTTCAACAATTCACATATTGGGCCAAACAAATAATGTAACTCAATATTAAGATAATACTTAGCCAACAACTTGAATGCCTCAATTCCACAGTATGACAACTCTTTGCATATCCTTCTCGGCACAAACTTGTTTCTCCTCTTCAACTGAATTCACTTTCGCAAAAGGCAAGAGTTGAACCACCCATCAAATATACATATTCCTAGGAAATCATACATCTGATCCTAGGAAGTCATACACCCAAGGATCGGTTATTCCCAATATTTTTTCTCTAATAACGATTCTTAAGAATTGGATTCACATAATTTTAGTCCCCAAAAAACAAGTATACCAAAACATAATATACTACCATCTACCGTAAGATTCTTACAAAGCAAAAAAAAAAAAAAAAACTCAGACAATTAAGACATACATTTCAATTGACTGATCAACAGGTTGAATGTGCATAAGCAGATCATATCAAATTTACAAAACAATAGTAAAGATAGGATGCTCAGATAAAGTGATAACGATGACCACCAACCAACATATTTTCTAACTATGCAAATCACTTTGCAGAACTTTTAACCCAATTGAGTCAATCATTTCATTGTGGAAGGAGCTTAGATACATTAGCAATTAAGTTAAAAAGAGAGTGAAAAAAGAAACCACAATAGCTGTTATGTGAGTCAAAACTTGGGAGAGTCGTTTATAAAAAAAAATTAAAAATCATTCAGTAGTAATCAACTCATTCAGAAATCCAACCATTTCTGATAATAGACACATGCTCCTGGAGAGACAACGCCATCGGGTGAACAAAAGCTCATTCGCTCACAAGAAAAACATGGAAAGGAAGTAAAGTAGCCAGATTTCTTTTCCCCTATAACTCCACCCTTGCTTTTGCATATGTAACAAGTTTTGCCAACTGGAATAAATGCAAAATCCCCATATCCAGCACTTGTCATCTGCATGATCTCATCATCTAAAACCAAAGTTTGCAAAATCTCCTCTATTTGTTTTCCTGTGACTTCAGTGTTGAAGATTTCGCTCTTTTTAATCCACTCCAAACATCCATCACATGTGGAAACTTTATGCATGAAAATGCATTTCAAGCACACCTTCTTTAGAGCATCTATAAAACCCGTATCAAGCTTCCCATCACTATAAAAATGCCCACCAGTGATATCCTCTGAAGGCTCAAGTTCTGCTGCCATGTAGTGCTTTATATCTTCGTTTTGAATGTTAGGAACTTCCTTTACCATACTATACTTTTCTACAAGTGCCTTTAGGGATTTATTCAACACAGTAGTAGGAAGGTTTATTTCTCTATTCATGTCTCTTTACGAGATTCCTCTGTTTTCCCTGCTACATATGAGGTTATAGAGTTTATGTTCTTCATTCGTCAGCGACTTAGACACTTTTGTTGTTTCCGTTGAGGGAAAGCAGATTCTTGCAAACGTTTCATTCCTTGCAAGAGAAAAATGTCAAGCAGGGTGTAATTAACTAACTCGTTCAAATGGTTAATTGAAAATGAAAAGTACTTTACAGTTTACACTTTCAAGTAAATAATACATACTTTCCCGAAGATGAAATTATAAATTAAAACGTTAAGTCAATCATAATAGAGAACCTTTGAACACTATCCATCTAAAATTTTGAACATGGAAAAAATGAAATAGGCACTATGACAAGTCATTATGACAATGTAGACAAAATGATCATTATTTTAAGACATCAATGACCGAATATGACAACTCCAAACACGTAATGATCATTATTTTAAGCGATAAAGTGACTATAAACCTTTGAGTCCATCTTCGTTGATAATGCAGATGGATTCGTTGATCTTGCAGATGGATTCCTAATACTTACCAATCTGTTGATCTAGGTCACCAACATATACTTGATTGATCTTGTTTAGCACATCCATAGCAATTTCCTCAACTAATGCCAATTCTGTTCTGTACACAAACATTAAGAAAAATACAGCACATGTAAAGATCTCAAATTTTACAATATGTTCAAAATTTATTAGGTTCACTTCATAATTCGTTGATCTTGCAGATGGATTCCTATTCTTCTACCACCTTTTAATGTACCAAAGCACAATTGTAGCCTACAATTTAATACTAAAACAACCTTAGGTAGTTGTGATTGTTTTACTTTCTATAATATATGGTTGTATACCGTCAAACTTAGCTAATATGCTCCACAATTCAATGATAATGCAGTCACTTTTAAGGACAAGGAAAAAAAGAAATGTAAATTTTAAAGTTCAGGCATTTTGCACATAACTGCAAAACTTCAGGGGATATTTGCAAAACGTCATGTTAACTAACAAAAGAATTTGACGGAGAGGTAAATTGATTAAAGTTGTGCAGTTTCAGGAGGGTAATTGAAATTTTGTTAATTTCATGGATAATTGATGAAACTTACTAACTTCGAGGGGTAATTTCCTATTTACTCAAAGTTAAGAGTAGAAAAATAGTCGCGTATATTAGAACAAACCTTACGTGTGCAGCCGTGGGTGATAACGGAAGAACGACGACGGTGGCAGAGAGATTAGGTTTCATGTATCATCAATTTCGCTCTTATTTTATTTAATTTTATTTTCAATTTATTTTCAAAAATACATTTTAAGTTTTTTTTTTTTAAGGAAGGATTTTTAAGTTTTGGTTTTTTAAAGAAAAAAAATACATTTTATGTCAGGATTATGCTAAAAAACAAAAAAATTAAATTTTTTCGAAGGCAAAAAAATTCTTTGAAAAAAAAACAATGTTTTCATTTTAAGAGGTTTGGCTATACATACAATTTCAAAATTATTTTATTATATTTGTTTCTTTAATTTAACAAATGTCTTGGAGATATTTATTAGCATTTTCCTTTAAGTTTTTTTCTTCTTCTAAATAGTGTTCCGACAGTCAAAAGAGGTAGAGGAAGATCTAGGAAAATTACAAAGAGAAACCTTTAGAAAATATTTAAAAGTCAATTACTTAGATTCAAATATTATTTATGATAGAACACTATGACGTAATTTGATCCATGTAGCCGACAATACTTAGTGGTATAAGGTTTGGTTGTTGTTGTTGTAGTCTACCGACAAGAATTATACTTTTTTAATAGGAATATTTAAGATTTTTTTTGTCAAGTAACTTATTGATCATAACAATCACCATTTTAAGGTGAATAAGTAAAGAGTTTGAGATTTGAACTCCAACCCTTACATATGTCTATACCAATGAGTTATACCCACGGTGAGATATTTTTCTTCAAGTAAAATGGGTTATAAAGGACATGATTTTGAAATTATATATTTTTACGAGTTGGTTTCTAGAGAATTTTAAATTTGGCTAAACATTATCGTTTGAGTAAAGACTCAATTGGTCTCTGGTAATTTTCTCTCCCAAAACAAAAAATAATATAAAATTTGTCCTTCATATTTTAAAATTGGGGACAAAGTAATTCATTTGTTATAATAAATCAAGAACAAACTTATCCTTCGTATAAAAATATTGGGGATAGTTTGGGTATAACTTTTTTAAGGAACTAAATTGTATAGAGTATACGATCTTCATTTGTCAACGATTTGAACATTTAAAGTGCTAAGTTAACGAAGGGTGAATGGCTGAGTTACATGGTGTATAATAAAAAATCAAGACAAATACTAAGAAGTATACATAAAAATAAATGATTTATGGTAGTCGTATGTTATAGGACCCATCGTGTATAGAGAAGTAAGATTCACTTAAGATATACATATTGCACATTTATCAAATACACATTTACTTAGAAACACGCATGTTCACTTGATACTTCTATTTCACATTTTGGTAACATTTCTAACTTCAGACAAAAGTCAAGGAATGTGGTAGATGTTCATTCAGAGACAGATGCAATCAAAACTCATGTAGTCATTCTACTCGATCGATGTCCATATATGTGACACACAAAACAACATAGGAGTTGCATGGTAGCTTCTGACATCGTGAATTAAGTACTGCCTATGTCACTTAGGAATTCCCCTCTCATTGTTCTCATGTGATCCAACAAATAGATCCACATCTAGTGTGTTTGTGTTCCCCACACTTAGGTTTGTCAAGATATGATGACCATTAAACACACATACTTCACTTTGTTCATTGGTCCTAACACGGGTCTTGCGCCCCTCGTAGGCCTAGACTATTCTAATATATGTATAGTGTTATAACATGCTCGAGATTAGATAACGTCTCACTTGGACACGACTCGACGCACATACATTTTGACAAAGATGATACTTTACTTCAAATATGTAAATGAGTGGTGTGATACACAAACCACCATATGTGGCATACCTCTTTGTACACCCCTCCACTTGTAAAAAAAAAAAAAACATAAAATATTCAAAAAACTGCTAGCTTAAAATATATATATATATATATATATATATATATATATATATATATATGAAGCTCTTATCCAATCATGTTGTATCCCTCCCTCCATCTTTGCGGCCACCTTCACCGGCGGCGCTCCGGCCACCGTATTTTTCTCTGGTCATCATCTCTTTCATTCAACTATTTTTTTGTCTACAACTCTCCGGCAATAGTCTCTACCACCGACGTAGTCTCCGACAACCTCTCACTTAAAACCAAAATGCAGATCTGGGTTTCTGCTGAACCAAAACACAAATCTGTTAAAAAAATCGAACCAAAATGCTGATTTTTGACGCGGTGACTGTGGAGGAGAAGGGAAAATGGCCAATTACAGAGAGCGAGAGAGAGAGAACTGCAAAGAAAGAGTATGGGATACATAGCGGTAATTTAAATAAGGGGGAGTGAGAGATCAGTGGCGGCAACGGCGGCCAGTGGTGGTGGCCGTGAGTGAGAGGCAGAGTGAGAGAGAATGAAGGGAGATGAGATCGGGTGAGTGAGAGAGAGAGAAGGAAGGGAGAAGAAAGGGAGATCTAAGAGATAGAAAAGGGTAAAATTACAAAAATAATCATGCCACATGGAGGGTGTACATTGGGGTGTACATGTATCTTTTTCCTATGTAAATTACACTTAAAGAATTCACATCAACATAATATAGTCACATATTCACTTAGAAAGCTAAACAATCACATACTTTAATTTAGAATAATAACACTACAATGTCACTTTAAATGCAAAAAATTTATAACATGGTCATTTACAACATAACATAGTCATGTCAAAGTCATAAAATAATTATCACAGTATCATAACAATGTTATAAAAAATTTCTCGCAACATAACAAAGTCATTACAAATTTATCACATCGAAACATAGTCATAACATAAACAGTTAACATATATTCTATAGGACTTGATTTAAGACATGTCGGCATTGAGTCCAATTTGATATCATTTTCTCCCTTTTCCTTGCCTTTCTTGGGGTTCAATTTAAGTACTACTACATATTTCAATTTCTAACAAATTGTTGATATATTTCAAACAAGTTGAAATAGATTAAGTATACAAAAATTGAAGTATACCGAAGATTGATTGACATGAGATAAACATAAAATTTGAGATTCCATGCCAAATGATAATGTTCAATATTAATAGAGTTTTATAATTGTTTTATCATTCACAAGCTCTCATCTATGTTGTTGTCGTCATTGTGATTAATGTTTGACTCTTTTGTATGTTATGTGAATAAAATACCTCCTCTAATTCAATCTGATACAATGATATTTGAAGGGTTGTTCGATATTGAACATGAGTTGTCATATCTCTTAAGTTAGTTTCATGGCGTGGTTAATTACTTTGTGAAATATTAGTCTTTTGTTAGACCTGACCAATTGTGGGTATTTCACTCTATGATGTACTTGTTGACTTGTTGTCGTATATTATTAAACTACGAAAATAGAGCGAATTATCAAGATGGAAATTAATTTAAACCGTTTTCAAGCTTCTTAAAATAACATAATTATGATTCATTAAACAGTCTTTTTCCTTAGTTTGTCATACATTTTTATTTTAAGTTATATAGAAAATTATGTCCATGACACAAAAACTTGTAAAACAAAGATTAAACATTATGTTCATGATAGGAGAAAAAAAAACTTGTTAAAGGTATTATTAAGTTATCTAAAATAGAAACAAAAAATTACAATAAAAAGGTTGAACTGCATTTTAAACAAATTAAAAAAAGACAGCAAATCGTGAATTAATTTGTGTTACCAAACACGACCAAATATTGACACTGACACATAACACCGGTTTCATGCACTAAACTTGTTGTAATAAAACATTTCTTATAAAACAAGACACTAATTTCTTAAAATCTCTCCATATATTCAATCCCAATAATTACTCTCTCGTATTCATAACTAATATTATATCACCAATTTATTTATTTCACGCGTTAATTATTTCAGAGTGATTCTTGGGATTTTTACAATAATTTGTATTGATTTGTTTTTCCTTTTTTAGACCGTCATTTATTTTTCTGCAAAAGAACGTGTGAAATTTTACTATATATACCCCATCATAGAGTAAGGATTTTCACTTCCCTTCACTTTCCTCTGCTATTTCTTACTCTGTTTTTTTTCTTCTGATGTCAAAGTTGATGTCATTCATGTGAGTTTTCTAATTTCAATTTTCTTTTCATAGCTATTAGAAATAATATAGTTTATTAGTGTGTTAGTTTTTTGCAATGAGATACCAAAGTAACTAATAATTAGTTAAATATATGATAGTTACCGGTACTTTGTTAGAAATATAATAGTCAGCCGTAGTTAGTTTTTGAAATATAATAGTTAGCTGCAGTTAGTTTTTTCCCCTTATAACTTATGACCTTTTTGTACATATATTTTATATAGTTAAATCTATAATATGCATATAGTTTCATTTAGTCATATGAATTATCACGACATCTGCTCTATATTGGGTGGATGGTGAGTGGGAACCTTTTTTTCAAGGAAAAATCACTTATTACTTATCAAATAATCGTTTATTAGAGAAACATGATTCATTAACATGTCTTTTTTATGCTCATAGTTTTGCTGCCCATTTGGGATTTTCAATGCTATGTATGTTGACTACTACTATGTAACATCCATCAATCCATCAATGACATTGTTATTATTTGAGGATTAAATTTAAATCAAATACATTGCAATTTTATGTGTGTGATAAGTGATAACAATGCACTGTTTATTGTATTCCCCGAAATTGAATATGATTAATGACTATAATAATTATATATGACTAAAATAGTGATTATTATTTAACGTCGGGGAATATTGACTAATGACTATTGTAGTGTTTGTCGTGGCCAAATAATAAATAATCACTATTTTTTTTTATGCAGTGTCTTGAATATGTGTGTGATAAATATGGAGGCAGAGTTGACCTTGCCAAAGCTTACTATGAAGGGTTAACAAAATCCATTGCCAAGAACTTTAATGGAAATGGAATCATTGCTAGCATGCAACAGTGCAATGACTTTTTCTTCCTTGGAACAAAGCAAGTTTCCATGGGAAGAGTTGGTAAGCAATAAGCAATATACAAGCACATGATCAATGAATTTTGTTGTTATTTTTTCATTCATACATACATATGTAAATGGTGTTCAAAAAGTTGTGATTTTTGTGTGCAAGGGACGACTTTTGGTTCCAAGATCCTAATGGTGATCCAATGGGAGCTTTTTGGTTACAATGTGTTCACATGATTCATTGTTCCTATAATAGCTTATGGATGGGACAAATGATTCGACCTGATTGGGACATGTTTCAGTCGGACCATATTTGTGCTAAATTTCATGCTGGCTCAAGAGCTATTTGTGGTGGTCCAATTTATTTGAGTGATGATGTTGGCTTTCATGACTTTGATCTGATTAAGAAACTCGTGTTCCCTGATGGTACAATTCCAAAATGCATACATTTTCCTCTTCCTACTACAGACTGTCTTTTCAAATATCCTCTATTTGACAAAACAATTGTTCTCAAAATTTGGAACTTCAACAAGGTACGCACCTTTTATGCCAAACTTCAATACTACGACCTAATAAAATATTTTGCATATTTATTATTGATGATGTGTCTGTTGTTCAATATATATTATTATCGTACACCGACACATGGAGTCACATTTAATTATCTTTATTTACTTAAATTATTATTGACATTGCGTGTCAGTGAAGTTTTTGTGTGTTTGTGTCAATGTTTCTTGTATTCTTTTTTTTTTTTTTTAAGGAGTATTCCTATAAGCTATTATATAATAACAATTTTTTCTCATATATATTACAGTATGGAGGAGTGATTGGTGCTTTCAACTGTCAAGGGGCAGGGTGGGACCCAAAAGAGCACAAGCTTAGAGGATTCCCTGAATGCTACAATCCAATAGTTGGTACTGTGCATGTAACTGAAGTTGAATGGGATCAGAAGAAAGAAGCATCTCATTTGGGTAAAGCAGAAGAGTATGTGGTCTACTTCAATCAAGCTGAAGAACTTTGTTTGATGACTCCAAATTCTGAATCAATTCAATTTATCATTCAACCATCCACATTTGAGCTATACAATTTTGTTCAAGTCAAAAAGTTTGGTGGCACCATCAAATTTGCACCAATTGGATTGACAAATATGTTCAATAGTGGTGGAACAATTCTTGATTTGGAATATGTTGAAAGTGGTGCAAAGATTAAGGTTAAAGGTGGTGGGAATTTCCTTGCTTATTCAAGTGAATCACCAAAGAAGTTTCAATTGAATGGTTTTGAAGTGGCGTTTGAGTGGATGGGTGATGAAAAGTTGACTCTCAATGTTCC
This sequence comes from Medicago truncatula, assembly GCF_003473485.1. Classification (NCBI taxonomy): domain Eukaryota; kingdom Viridiplantae; phylum Streptophyta; class Magnoliopsida; order Fabales; family Fabaceae; genus Medicago; species Medicago truncatula. The sequence goes on from NC_053048.1 coordinate 51,972,440, forward strand.
TTGGATTGATGAGGCTGGTGGGGTTGCCAATCTCGGATAGCAGTTGGTCCAAAAATTTATACAGTAGTGCATTACGGTATATATATATATATATATATATATATATATACCGCTATCACATTGTTAAGGCTTCTGCCATAACAGTAGTGCTAATTTGCCAATATTAACTGCCTGGGTTTATTTTAATTAATTTGATCATTAGTTGCTTTTAATTCATTTTTAATATTACTGTTGTAAACAGACAGAAGAATTAACAAAGGTCTTAGTTCAATTTCAAAATCTTAGACAATTGAAGTTATTCATTGAGAGAGCATCTAATTCTGAAATAGACTACTTTTGGATTTTAGATATTGTAATGACTTCTCAGCATCTCCAAAAACTTTCTCTAACGGTGAGTTATTCAACTTTTTAACCTTTTTATGAATAATACTTTTTTAAATAGCTATATGTGGATCAATCTAATGAATTTAAACTTTAATAGAACTATAAGTTTATTTTCCTTACTTAATACTTACAATGTGTTTGTTAACATATGTCAAGAAATTTACAAATTAAAGCTTTTATATTAGAAAGCAAATAGTCAATTTTGCAAATAGACTCACATTAGATAGTTTATAATAATTTATGATGATCTTAGTTGATATTTAATATTCTTAATTTATGATGTTACTTACTTAAGTTACCTTTCTACTAAACTTCGGATTATTAAAGCTTCTAGGAACCAAAGGTTAACCACTAAAAAAGAATAAAAAGAGTGATAAAGTGAATTCTTTAAGTCATTGATTGTGTAAGATAGCAAATATATTATAACTTGTTGAAATTTGAATGTTTAATTTCAACAAGGTTACTCTATATCGAAAGTATTTAATCCCGATATAGACTACTTTCGGATTTTAGTTATTTATCATAGTTTAATCGGATTTTGGGTAATTCATCATGGTTTATGCTTTGCTCGGCAAAAAGTAAAGAAGAATCAATAAGCTAGTGGATAAACTAGCAGATTAAATTTAAAATGTTGGATAAAATTAGAGGTTGAATTAACTAATAAATATAAAATTAGGTTAAAATATATTTGTCAATTACAGTTAAATATTTTCAATTAAAACAATGAGGGGAAAAATTAGAGAAAAAGTATATGCTATGATCTTAGACGCTAGTTGAAGTAGCATATGAAAAAACCTCTTGAAGAAAAACAAAAACTACTATCAAACAACTCTATTTTAGTCTTGTGTGTTTATACCTTATAGTATGTCATAAACTAGCAATTTGACATTGTCAAACAAAAGCTTAATCATAATAAACAACAACTTATTTCAACAAAAACATATTTACAGGGACTAAAACCAAAACGAGACATATTTGTAGGGACCAAAATCATATTTTAGCCTTTGAAATATGTGGAATTTCATGGTTGTGTTTGCTCCATAAATGTTATTGAGTTAGCTAATCACCTATTGAAGAATTCAAATTCACTTAAGAAAGAAAATGACTTTCGGTTCTCGTGGCAAATTCTATAAAGGCTCTGGTAAAGAAAAAAGGAAGTGAGTTAGACAAAAATGAAAGAAAGGACTAATGGCTCTGGCGGTTGTTGTTGGTTTGAGTATAATGTTATTCAAGAGATGCTTAAAGATAAAGTAAATCAACAATGTCCGCTTACTATTATTATTAGTAAAAATTCCATTTGTACTATAATTTGTTTTTTTTTTTATGAATTAGAACTTGTGAAGCCCAGATACGAGATATGATACTGCACCGATACGGCGATACAGAAAATTTTTAAAAATCAAGATATGATACGGCTGTGATACGTTAATAAAAAAAATTATATAATTAAATGTACAATATAATTATAACCATTTTTTTAATATGCAAATATATTAACAGACAAAAGAAATCAGTCATAGGCTCGTAGCATATCCATATAAACATAAATAATATTGACGATTAAGAGAGTGATGATTAGTCAATTACATACACAATATATCTCAAAAAGAGCACTATGAGTGTTGTACTATATCCAAAAGGAACATTGCTAGTGCTATACTATATATATAGGGGTGTTCATGGGTGGGTTTGGGTTGTGTTTGATCAAACTCAAGACCCAAACTATATAGGATACTCCGGTTTGGGTGAGGTAAAACGTCCACCTGTTATATTAAGGGGTGGGTTTGAGCAAACCCAATAGTTTCCGGTTTGGGTTGGGTTGGGTTGTGTGTCACCCAATTTTTTTTTTTTTTTTGTTAATATTAAATGACTAAATCACGCGTCCTCGTATTTTTTCTCATAAAAATTAGTCAACTTTTTATTTTCTTAAAAAAAGTTGTGTAACTTATTTCACTATATTTTAGCGTTATAAAATAATAAGTTATAATATTAAATAACAAATTTTATCATAAAATACTAGCAACAGACTAAAATTGGATGACGTAAAATTTCTTTAACATCAAAATAACTAAAAAGTGCAACAACAAAATTTGTAACTATAACATGTTTTGATTTTCAATATAGAGGATGTGTTGTGTCAATTTTAGAAATTAGACTTTGATTTTCAATATAGAGGATCTATGTGTCAATTTTTGAAATTAGACTTGATTTATAACCAATTTTTTTTTTTAAAGAAAGATTATAACCAAAACCTTTGTTATTCTCCTTCCTCTTTGTGAAAATGAAAATAATTAAAAATAGAAACAATATTTGGTAAGTGGGTTTATTGAGTCTGGTTTTACCCAAAATCCGTTATTTTTTTTGGATTTATCATTTTTTAAAACCATATCCACCCAATCACCCAACCCACTTTTTTGGGTTTTTTTTTTTGGGTTTAACAAGTTCTTTGGGTGGACCCAACCCATGAACACCCCTAACTATATCCATCCAAAAAAGAACACATCAGTACTCAAGAGTTAAGTTATTTTAGTTAACATTAATTGGGAAATACCGGGGTAGGTATCAGTGCAGAATAATTATCGGATACTCCCCTGATATGTATCGGGAAGTATCCGATAATTATTTTTACAAAAAATAAAATTTAATCTTTGGATACTCTTCTGATACATATCGGGAAGTATCAGACAGGTGTCAGTGCAGGATACGCAGGGGATACGATACGTCATCCATTTTGAAGTATCGGAGCTTCACAAATTAGAATCTTATGTAACTAACTATGCTTCAAGTATTTTTTTTTTTTTTATGGAAATGCAAACGAAGGCTCCCAGACATTCTTTAAGGGTTTTAATTGATAAGTAGTTATGAAAATTTGTATAATCATTACATTAAAAATTGAAATATTTGATTTTCTTATAAAATAATTTAATTATAATTTAATATTTTGGCATTCCTAAAGAGTGTCCCAGGGCATTGAGCTTTTAGACTGTGCTTATGTCTATAAGCGTTGTCGTAGCTGCAGACCTTTTACAAGTTTTGTTTTATAGAAGCCACTATTATTGGTGTTCTCTTGTTTAAAGGGAAAAAAATTTAATAGCGCCTTTTGCTTATGTGTTAGCGCTGGTGCACACACCTTAGAAAGTTTTTGGTGTCTAAGATTTTATCGGAGAAATTGTATCTTGGTTTACTTTGATTAATTTGAAAGTTGGAAAAGAAAGAATCTTGCTTCAATTCATCATTGGTTCAATTCCTTCATTGTGAATTCACATGAGTTTTTAAACATACCACTTTAGAAAATGTTTTGGATTTCTTAATAGGTCTTGTTCTGGAATCACTTCTTCATTCTACTCTGAACTTTGAATGTGTATTACATAATATTTATTTTGTATTAATTTTGCAATTCTATTAGTCGACTTTGATCGTGAAAATGATGACAATGGGATGAAAGTTTAGAACTCATACAAATGTAAATAGTTGATAGTCCTTGTGTGTTATTAAATGTGTATATACAGTTCATGTTCTGAAAAAACTAGGTGAGTTTTTCACATTTTGTCACTTTCCTATTGAAGAAGTTTTGGGGCTATTCTTGCTGAACACTGACGGTGTAGTGTGAGTTATGCACTTCATACAATTCATTGCTTGTATCTTTAAAGTCATTTCATATTCCCCTTAAAATTTGTTGTAGGATGGAATAATTTCCTTTCCTTATTTGATTGAATTTTAGCTTATACCGCACAAACATAAATTTAGCTTATACTGTGATAAAATAAAAAATAAAAAAAATAAAATCAAACACTCAAACTAAGAGAAACTCATGAAACTCCCTCACTGCTCCACTTCCCCCTAGTGATCAACTTCCTTTTCAAATTCATTCATTCATTATTTTTTTACTAATCCATTCTATGTTTTCTTGTTTGGTGAAATTAGGACCCGTGCTTCTTTTATCCCCCTAAAATTCTTGTTTCTTGTCATTTTTTTATATGTTCATCTTCAATCATGATGTTAATAAAGGCTTCCAAATTATAGTTATCATAAGCTTTTTTTAGAAATTCACGAGCATTACGTTTAAGGGAGAAGCTACCACACTCCTACAAAATTAGGAAGGCAAGTTCACCAGTTTTTTTTTTTTTTTTGGCTTTCGCACCGGTTTCCGACCCATCAAAGGCGGATAACTAATCTGACTCGTACGTAGAGACATGCGTACTGGTCAAGCATTGTCCCCCCTAAAAATTGAATCTGATATTTCTCGGATACGTCCTTGAAAGGAGCTCCTTGTCACTGAAATCCAAACAACTTGGTTTGACAATCTCTACCAAGTTACGATCTTAATTAAGGAAACTTAAATGTAAAGCTTGCACCAACACTGCCGTACTAGAGACAAAAATTGCCGTGATTTGAAAAAACTACTATATGTAGCTTCATTGCAAACGTGAGTTCCTACTATAATTTTCGCTTGATGTGGAAAATGCCACCGCACAGCCAAACATAATCTAGTTTTTGAATTTGGAAGCTATCTCCTTATAATCCTCTTTTTATTGTGTTAATTATTTTAGAGCCAATTTATTGTGTTCATAGTCAACGTCACTCCCTTCTAAACATGTGATTCCCTCTAGCATAGTTTTTGCTTGAGTTTAAACATTATGAAAAATGTAAAAAAAAAAAACTTATAATTTAAATACTTTACCATTTACGTTTTTTGTATATCTAAGTCATGTTATACCTGCTATTAACATAGTTGGAAGTTATGTGAAGTTAGTTAAGGTAGTTAGACTTGAGTGAGTAATCAACTATAGTTAGTTGATAAGTAAACTAGGGTTTTGTATTCAATCCCGGCGGAATGATTTCTTTAATTCCGTTGTGTGTTGTCGTCAAAGTTCTTCGCCACACACGTTCACGTTTATGGTGGATACCTTGGGATCGAGGGAGGCATATATGGATTCCGGTGGAACCTCTTCTTTACAACCTCTTTGCAAATTACAACCCTAAGTTTCCAGAATTGATGATATTGATTTCTCAGTTTTCAAACAGAACCATAAGCGTGTTTCATCGTAAAGAGATAAGAAAAGAGCGTTTTGGAAAATCTCTTTTTTGTGTTTGCATCAAATTATCTTGTCACATAAGCTATTTTGGAAAAGCGTGTTTCGCTGGTTTGTTGCAGAATCACGATGCAAAACCGCATCTTAGAAAAGTTGTTTGGAAAAGTGCTTATTAGAAAAATGTGTTTTGCAAAACAGTGTTCTGGATAAGCCTTTTTAGATCAGACGAGTTTTGGTCCTGATTGCATAATCATATTACAGAGTTGCGTTCTGAAAAAGCTGCTTGCAGATTTTCAAGTTGGTATTTTTGTCTAGCACTTATGTGTTCATGCTCAAGGTTACGCCTTCAACTCAAATTTGAAACATGCATCTGCCTTTCCCAACTGGGCTTTGGCCTATACAATCTGCTGGATTCATCTTGGGGCTCTTTCCATTTCATCAGTTTCTTGTCTTTTACTAGTTTACACCTTATGTTTTACTTCGTCCTTATAGTATGCAAATTTCAATTGTAATTCATTGTATTTCAAACTCAAATTGTGAATTTTCCCATTTTGAGTTTGAGGGAGGCTATTAAGATAGTTGGAAGTTATGTGGAGTTAGTTAAGGTAGTTAGACTTGAGTTAGTAATCAACTATAGTTAGTTGATAAGTAAACTAGGGTTAGTAGCTTGGTTAGAAGTTAGTTAGAGTTAGTTACTCAAATTAATCTCTATATATAGGAACACTATTGTACTCATTCATCATCTTTTATCAATCTATTCATTTCTACAATGAATTTCTTTGAGTATCTCCCTCATGAATACTCTTATGCTTGCTATCTTACTTACATCTATGACTTTTCTCCCTATGATTCCATGATTCTTAACACGTGCACTCTAGTTTTCATAAACTTTATTATTGTATTTCAATATTATTTCTCTTGAGATTTTTCCTAATTCATAATTCTAGAAGCATATTTCTAATTTATATGATCATAATTGATTAACGTCAACTTAACTAAAAAAAATGGAATTTTTCACGTGCTTTTAGTATTCTTACAGAAATAAGGAAACAACAATGATACATACAGACAATGAGAAATTGGTTGCGTGATGGCATACAATGAATGTTTGCGGTAATTGTTGTTTCAAGTCAAAATTATAAAACTATCCTTTAATTGAAATGACCTAAATTGTGGGAAGATTGGTTTTTTAGTTAAAATTGGATAAATCTTTTTGAAGAAAAAATTGGATAAATCTTGTTAACTTACTCTTTAATTTAGCAGCCTCTCTATATATATATATATTGGGAACTTCTATGGTACACCCACAATTTAAGGTGTACCGGTACTCTTACTTCAAAAATTTATAAATTAACTATCATTTTTATGAAATAAAAAGTTATTTGTTGATATTTGTATTTTAGAAAATATCATTTTATAAAAAAATATATCATTTCATTGTTTATAAAAATCATAGTAATTTTTTTACATTTTATTGTAAAAAATTATCAAAATTCTCTATTATAAGTAATAAAAATTCAGAAAAATTAAATTTTATTCCGTCGACGTTTTTGCTAAATAAGATTTAATTATTATAATTATAGGTGATATAAAATAATTTTTCTCTTCAAAAAACAAAATATTTAACTATTAATTTAATGATTTGTTGTACCAATACACTCAAATCTTTAGGTGTACCATATAATTTGCCATATATATTATATATATTCTATTATTTGTCAAAAAAAACATCTTCTTATTAAAATAGTCACTATATAGTTTTAAAAAAACAATAAAAAGGATAAAAAAGGATATCGGAACTGGTGTGGCCGTGGGGCATGATACTCGACGAGTATAAAACAAAACAAGTTTTTTTTTTTTTTTGTAAGGACAAAACTAGATTGTTATCGACATATAAAAAATATGTTTAACTAGTATAAAATCTTGAGATCTTTGTCTCATTCTATTTGACTTCAATTAGGAGTGACCATTTAAAAACAAATACTATCCTATTCCTATTCATGAGTTGGCCATTTGGGGTATGTGTGGGGATGGAATTTGAACACACATACTAAGCAAAGGCACCCAAAATGGTTTATACAATAATTTTGATTTTGATTTTGATTTGCTCGTGTCATGTCATCTCATCTCCATGTGCAGCTAGCGTCCTCATTTTAACTTTATCATTAGTGATGCCAAATTAGATGAGCATAATGTTTATTAACAGGACAAAACATAAATTAAGGAAAGAAGAATCCAACTGGAAGTTTCTCACACAATCACAATTTGATTTATAATGTCAATCTTCCCTAAGATTGAGGGAAGAAAGGATCGTAAAGATTTCCTTATTTTTTCCATATATAATATATAAGCTCACCACTAAAGTTCAGGCGGGGTAATATTGTATATTATATATTATTATCAAATGTAAAATCATCACTATCAATACCCACGTCCTCTAAAAAACTAATCAATGCCACGTATCAATTAATCATGTTTTATTTTAGCCAATAATAATAGGAGGGATTGTTGTTGAACCATCAATGAGATGGTAGAACCGTAGAAGTGAAAGGGATTTGAATCCCTTAACTAACTAGTTTAAGGGCATGGATTCTCTTCCGTTATAAATTCATTTGAGGTAGTTAGTGTTGATCCATAATATTCATTTTCTTTTAATAACTTGACCTCATTTTGTAAATGAAAAATAAATGGACAAAATTCTACAGAACACAACTCTATGATGGTTAAAAATTTATATCTATGATTCAGTAACAATAGAAAAAAAGGGGTTGTGTTGATAACAAAAACTTAACTGTTCATCGTTATTCAATATATCTTAAATTGATTAGCTGTGAGCTAGTGATGGAGGGTCTCATTCAATATTTATTAATTAACAAAGTAGGTATCTAAGAACTGAATCAACATTGAAAAAAACAAAATAGCAACTCATCCGAAAATATTCTATCAAAAAAAAAAAAAAAAAACTCGTCCGGAAATAATAATACTAGCCAATATACTGATATTTTTATTTTCATGAATGTTAATATACACACTCATGGTTATAAGAAAAAAAATTACTTTTTAAATTTATTGAATAATATATTTATTTGGTCTATAATATATAGACTAGAGTTAACACAACTCGTAATTTCAATAATCAATGGAAAACAATAAAAAAAATATAAGGTAGACTATTTTTCAAAAAAGAAAATTGAGATATATAATTTGGAATAATTTAATATAAGTTTTGGTCCTTAACAAATAAATTAATATATTTTGTCAAAAAAAAAACAAATAAATTAATATAATATAAGTTTTGGTCCTTAACAACACCTGGTGAATTGGCATGCAAAGAAGCAACTATAAAGCAAATGTAGGGTAAATAAATTAATAAAAGTGGGTATGAATAAAATAACAAAAAGCAAGTAGTTAAAAAATGATACGTAAAATTGACCTTGCACATTGAGACAAAAATTTGAATAAAGAGTGTGGACTGGTGACACTGGTCAATTATTCGACTCCAGGACGAAATGAATACAGCTTTGTTGACAAAATCCTGTAATAAAACTTTGTTGACAAAAATAAAATAAATAAATGCAAAATTGGTGCTTTGAGTTTGAACACAAAAAGATAGAGGCTGTCCAGCAAGATCGGTGCAAACGAATGAGAGAAGGGAGGGTGTGAGTTATTGGAAAAGATAAGATTCTTGATAAAAGTATATAAAAAGGAGTCAATCATCACCTTATAAACTGAATTTGTAACTTGTAAGGATGAGAAACGCACGTTAAGGCACATTAAGGGCTCTCTTTAGTTCAATAAATGAAGTAGGGTTTTAATGGGCAAGAGAGAAGCGAGTGATAATAAATTCAAAAATATCTCTTGTTTTTTATTTGATAAAGAGAAGAAATATTTTAATTAAGAGAAAAATCTATTTTTTTTATATATGTATTTAAGGATCATAGAAAGTTTGTCATAAGACTACTTTTCATGACACCAAAATCTAAGAAAACTATACTCACTCTTCATAGCAAAAAACATAAAAAATAAAAAAATAAATAAAGTAAAGGAAAAAAAAACTAAGAAACTTTATTGAAAGAAAAAACAATACAAGAGTTTTTTGTATTTTGTTTTCCCTAAAAAAATAGTTTTTTGTATGATAATGTGGTGATGAACCGATGCCTAAGTTAGCCTATTTGTAGCCAAAGCATCATAAGGTTCGTGAACATTCCAAGTTACAAGAGTTTACGGATTGATTAAAAGATAAGACCATTCAATTTTCCACAAGAAAAACCACAAAATTTATTTCTACAAGTTGTTACAACTGTAGCCCCCCTGGTTACGAGTAGTCCTAACATCCTCGGGTCTTTAATGTCTTGATTTTTATCTTCCATGCGTTAATGGTGACAATTTTGAGACATTAAACTACGAAATTTAAGAATCTTTAGAATCGTTGTCTACTTGAAGATCATTAAAAATGGTCTTTAATGTCGTGGGTGCCCTAAATCATGACTTGATCAACAAGTCTTGGTTCTTTGAGATACTTCGGCTCATTTTACATCATTACTTCATACACCTCCTATTTTGCCTATTTATTCAATAACGAAACAAAATGCAGGGAAATGCAAATAAAACTTAACTAAAAATACAATTTTATTAAACTAAATATAAATAGAAAATACTACAAATTATAATGTTATCACTCACCTATGGTTAGGGTACAACACTGCCTTTGGAGATTAATGTCGCTTCATTAAGAGTTGCCTAACAAAATAAATTAAGCAATGATGAGTATTAGCAAGCTATGCTAATTGAACTCTCTAGATTAAGTATGGGTTTGGTATGACGGTAGCGAGAATTGATTTTGATATAATTGAGTTTGAGAGAATTGATTTTGGTTAAAAGTGAGTTGAATGTGAATTGATTTATGTTTGAATACACTTTAATAGAAGTGATTCTTATGAGTTGATGTTGTTTGGATAATTTGAATCAAAATTGATTTTGAGTTTGTAATGACCAAATTATCCTTTTAATTATATTACTAATTTGTAAGAGTTTTTTTTTTAAGAAAACTTATAAAGTTTTTTTAATATATTTTTATCAATTGAATTATTTTTTATATTCATTTTAAAATATTATTAATTCAAACAATTTTTAAAAAATTAAATAAGAATTCTCTAGAACCTCTCTTTATTATTTATTATTTAATAAGAATGTGTCTCATTCAAAAAAAAAATTGTTCAGTGTCTCGCTTGCAAGAATTCTCTATAGTTTATTATTCTTCTGTAATATTGATGCTTGTCCATCTCAATTTGTTCAATTTCATGGATGGCATCATCCTATTTTCCCTTCAATTCTGATTTTAGTTTGTCAAATTTCCTAATTTTTCATTGTGTTCTCCATTGAAGCCTCTACGAAGATTGCTCAGTTTACTCACTCTTCCTATCCTACTTTCATTTTTCTCCAATACTGCAAAAATAAGGAAAAAGTGCATACATCTTCAATTCATTTTCATTGTTTTAAGTTTAATTTATTATGCTTTTTCCCCTCTTCTCTGTTTAATCTGCAAATCTGAGAAATTATAACAGATCTGTAATTAGAGGGAGAAGAACTATATCGGAGAAGTGATTTTAATGAAGAAGAAAGTTGTTTATGGGTAAGGAATTGAAGAAGATCTTATGGGTAACTTGGTAACTATACAAGTCACTGAACAGTTGAAGTTCTTAATCGCTTTTGCTTTGCCGCAGAAGCTTGGATTTCTAGCTTCGGTCCAACTCGCGTTTTGTCATTATAACTGCGTTTTGCAAACTCACGTTTTAGATTGCCAAACATCATGGGAAAAGCAAGACGCGTGTTTGCAACAAAAAAATCACGTTTTGAGGTTGTGAACGCGCAACCAAACAGACACTAAGATCGGTTGATGACCTTCACTAGAATTGAGATTTACAAGAAAACAAATGACAAAAGCCTGCAACAAATGAGAAGTTTAAGTGATTCATTGAAGGGGGTTTTAGATGGATAACTATTTTACCAATTGGGATCAAAGATCTTAAATCTTTAAAATGATCTAGGATCAAATGATGGAACAATGTGTAAAGGTTGAATGAAAACAACACAAAAACTGTGTACAATTGAAGAAGATAGTATTAGGGTTTCTAGGGTTTCTATTTTTGAGAGAGAGAGATGAAAATAAAACTTGTAAATTTTATTTATGAATTGAACTTGCTATTTACAAGAGCTATGAAGTATTTATACATCAAACGATGTAACAAACAACTAGAACAAACTCATAACTTTACGTGCAAGAAACTTGAGTTAGTTACTTCACATGCAAGTTTCTAAACAAACTACTAAACAAAGATAAGACTAATTCTAACTAAAATGAATTAATAATTCATCAAAGACCTTAATTTGGATCTCGTTATTTATATTTTGGTTGTTTAAAAAAAATAATTGTATATCATTGATTTTTCATCCAATGAAATTATAACTTCAGTTAATTGTTTTATAGTACCATTATATTTAATTTGTTCTTTTTAATTCAATAAATCTTTATGTTCTTTTGATTTTTTTCATGCACTTTTTTATTAGAGACATATCGGTCAATAATAATTAATATGAGAATGAGATCAATGTTTGTTTATTCATATCTGATCTCTAATAAAATTTACCGGAGAGAGTAATATGTTTAGAAACTCTAATATATATTTTTATTTATTTTTCCTTCTAACAAACTCTAATAGTTGTGGTGGGTGAAATTAGGCTTGTAATCCCTTTATTAGCACAGTAATAGTCTATTTTCTTTTTCTCTCAAGTGTCATTGTCATTTTCAATTCGATAAATCTTATTGCTACATATGAATACGTATATACATTCATCAGGAGGAGGGGACCCATGATCAAGTTATATATATAAATTGAAACAGGGGGACCAACTAGTGTGGCCATTTTTGCTGTCATAGAGACGTAGGTGAGGTGAGGTACCCACACGGCATTGATCTAATAGCTAGCTAGCTACTGGTTGCAGGCAGATAACTCCAAAAGGGATAAACAATCTTGCAACGGCCTCTTCATGAAGAGAACAAAACGGTAAGCTGAAAGGGAGAATTTATTTATTATATACCAACATTTTTTATTTTAAAATGGTTGCATATATGATATATGTAATATGTTGGATATATAACAAAATATATACATGCTTAAAAAAAAAACAAAATGCATATATTGAGATTCCGGACTAACGAAGTGTACATGACCCATTTGACATTGATCGTAGTTGATGGCGGTTGGTTGGTGGTAGAGTTTGAGTTTGTGCATGACAATCAGCGACGGAGGTCATGATAATTGGTGATGGAACTCTCCTGCTGGTCGGTTGTCTCCCACCACCACCAATATTATTAATTAATATAATAAATGATCAAATTAATAAATTAAATTAAAAACTAGTTTTTAATATATAAAAAAATATTAAAATAGTTTTCAAATGGTGTCAAATAGGTGTATGTGTTTTTGGGTCTTCACAAAAAAACTCTTTCTAAAATAGGCAATGCCTTCATCCAGGGGCGGATCTCTTCAGAGACTCCCAGGTGCCACTGCACCCCCCAGTTTATATATAAATTTCATATTATGCATGACATTTCAACTAATGCATTGCCATTGAAGTGGTTATGCGCTCCCCCAATAAATTGAAGGTCACGCGTTTGATTCCTTGGCACCCTCCTTTTTATAATTCTTAACGAATTTTTCTTATCAGTAAGGCAATATTATCACTACATCATATAACAATGTTGTACATTTTTTTAAATTATTTAATATATATTCTTCAAATATTTGACACCCCTGAAAAAAAACTCAAGATCCGCCATTGCCTTCATCTCATCTAGTTTGTATATATCAAGGCCTTCATAGTTTGTATATATCAAGACTATTATTTCATGAAATGTAATGCATGTTTATATATAATACACATAAATGGTCCAAGGTTCGTTTAATTTATAAAAAAAAACTTTATTTATAAAATAAAACTAAACAATAAAATATATAAATGGTCTCCAACTTTGCAAGGCTCGTTTAATTTAGTCACTGACCATATGAATATTTCAACTTGAGGAGTGTTATGACCATTTTCTTTCTATTAATCTTTTTAACATTAACTTTTTTATTAGATGAAATTGTTTCTCGTTTTAAAAATAAGACTCAAATAAAGTGTTAAGACTCTTGAAAATTTCACCTAATAAAAGAGTGATCAAGTGTCAAAGAGAATGTTTTCAACATTTACCATTTCAACCTAGTTTTCAACTCTAAAATATTTCTCAAGTTCATTCTATCAATATGTATATTACTAAACGAACATGGTCAATCAAAATGTTCATATTTCCACGGACTAAATTGAAAATTTGTTATAAAGTCATTGACCATTTTAACAGTCAACGTTAACATAATGAACAAACGTTGAGAGAAGGATGAACAAGAAAAACGTTTTCGAGAATCGATGACCAAATTGAATTATTTACTCCATATTTTAAGAGACCAAATCGAGAATGACCTACAAAAGAAAAGATGATAGATTGAATACCGTAAAAAGCCAAACAAAATTATTGAACATGGTAGCCAGTAGCAAGAAGCAAAGTACTTATATCAGCATGCATTTCGTGGCTCACTTTAAAACCACACGTGCATGAACCTTCCCATTCATAAAAGAGAGAGATGAATTGAGAAAAAAGAGTTATGTGTGTGTACTATGTAACTTTTCTGTTTATTGTTTTCCTTTTCGTGTTTGATTATGTGTGTTTTTCCTTGCCGTTTTAAGCCGTAATTGTCTCACTGATTAGTGTTTAAGCACTACTTGTGCGCGTGGATTAATTGCATGTACACATTATAAAATATTATAGGCTCGTCCACCGACTAAATGTTGCTCCGATTACGCTAGACTATATATGATAATATGATGTGCTTGCATAACAAAATTACAAATTGTGTGGTTCTAAAATGTGTGTGATCTTTTTCAAAAAAAAAAATGTGTGTGTGATCCATCTCTTCATATTATTTTTGTTGTAAAATCGATAATTAAACTCAAATTTTAATTTTGATTTTTTTAATATACTTATTAGTTTTAACCTATTTATTTTATAATAATCTTAGAAAGTTACCACTTTCTCTTTCAGAAAAGAAAAAAAAAAAAAAAAGTTACCGCTTTTCAAAATTATCTTATATTTATCGTTAACTGTTATAGAAAAATCTCATTTTCTAAATGTAAATATTACACTAAAACAATCCCATAGAATATTAGTTTAACTATTTCAAAGGTAGAAATGAAAATAAATTAGGGATTTTTTACTTACGACACATCTACAAATTGAATGGTTTTGATATATTATGTTTTTTAAATCAATAAATTAACGATTATTTTTATAAATTAAATGATTATTTTTGACTTTTTTATTTAAAAAAATCATGTCATGTATTTTTATGCATAAAGGTAATTTCACATAAAAAAAAAAGAGTTTAATGGCGGCAGAGTGACAAACCAAAACAATTTTTCACTCAACCAATCAAAATATTCAGAATTGCCACATCAATTAATATTTTTAATTTATGTAGCAATTCTAAATAGTGTGAAAAGTTGTTTTGGACTGTCAACCCACCATCATTAATCTCAAAAATACAAAAAAAATGTATGATGTTTGTTCATTCAACGACACCGTACATGTATATGTAAATATGATTATATTCAAGTCTCTATAATATTCATGTATCCAGATTTGCAACATTTCTTTTAACCTAAAGCAAGACGATAAATAAAAAACATACTGCACAAAAATCGAAAATCAAAACAAATATAGTCGTGCTAAGATGACAAAAAGACAAAACAAACGAAAGAATTAATATTTAAAGTATGTGAAAATCATTTATTTAACTAAAATAGAAAGAAAAACAATTTGGATGAAAATCACCCCCTCTTCGGTAGATCAGAGAATTAAAAAAATGACCACGTCTAGGGTTTAGAAAGTATAAATTTGAGAACAAATTGATAATGTTGATCAACATGTTCAGGTGCATCTTTTTTTCACCTTGTTACTTCTTTGAATCATTATTAAACGATGATAAAAAAATTTGTAACCTTTATAAAAACATTCTTCAATATCTTCATGTCTAAAGAATTATATATTCAGATCACTTTTTCTGTAGTTGTATTAATTTTTTTGTCAGATAATTTAATGATTAGAAATTCACCTCATAAAGGTGAATAAACGAGGTGTCTGAAGTTCAAACCTCGACCTCTGCATATATTTTGTAATATTCTTACCAAATAAGCTAAGTTTTCAATGACAATATAGATTTACTTGTAAGAATATATTGATAGTGTAAATTAGTTTTACAATGAAGCCCATGTATCGTTTTGTATCAATTATATGATGCATAAATCAGATAAATCATGGTCTCCATGAGCTTAACATGGGTTGGATTTGAACCAAGAACACCCAATTTATTCACTTTAAAACTACCGAATCAATAAATCTCATCGCTACATTAAATGAAATATAATGTGACCTATCTTTATAAACAAATTACTCTTTAATTATTTGTAAAACTTACTATTTTGATATTGTTCCAAAAAGAAAATTTAAATTGCAGTACTACAATTTGACGGTAATGACGGCAATGATTTAGCTGAAGTGTAAGTGTAAGTGTAAACCCCCGTTCACACAGACGGAGAATGGGTCAAAGATTTACGTATGAAAGCGAGGTGGACCATATATGGAGAACACAACCGGCTGAACCGTGTCCGTACCATAAATAACCTACACTTGCCAGTCAAGTCTAGTGTGTTCCACATTCCCACGTTCATTAAACATTACTACTTGCTGTACAAGCTTTCATTTCTCTGTTCCCACCCCCCTTTTTCTTATTCCCACACCTTTCGTTTTCTCTTTATATTTCTTTCTTCTTCTAAACCCAAAACCTCTCTCTCTCTCTCTCTCTCTAAACACATATAGATCAACCAACCCTACCTTATCTATCTAAATATCTCTCTCAAACATTGATGATGGAGAAAAAGGGTTTGAATATGGAGGATTATGCGAATATTGGATCTTTCCCTAGCTACTCATTTCCAAGTGTTTTTGATTTATCGGAAGAAAGGAGCTTCATGGAGTTACTGGGTGTGCAGCAGAACATGAACAACTATAGTGATAGTTTACTTGATTTGCCTGTGGTTGTAAAGGAGCCACCTTTGGAGAGTGATGGGAATGGAAAAGAGTATTCAGAGGTTTTGAATAGTCAACAACAACCTGCTACTCCTAACTCTTCATCTATTTCATCTGCTTCTAGTGAAGCAATCAATGATGAACACAATAAAACTGTTGACCAAACTAATAATCAACTCAACAAACAGTGAGTTTCATTTTCTTCTTCTATTTTTATCTTCTAGGTGCTTAAAGATTTTTTTATGGAAGGGCAAAGATGGGATTTTTTTTGGGTGAAACAAAAAAAAGTTTTGGAATTTGATTATGAGCTTAGTTTTTCACCTACCTAATTTTGTTTAAAAAGTTTTAGTTTTGATTTCATGAATTATGAATGTCTTCATTATTTGTGGTTCTATTCTATTAATATTTACAATATTTCTTTGAGTGATCCAAACCTTGTAGCATACATATAAAATTAAATTTGTTTGATATTTGAAAAATGTTTTTTTGACAAAATTTGATAGTTGGAAAATAATGAATTAAGTATTCTAGTAAGATTTTAATTTCTATGGTTTGTGGGATCTAATGTAGTTTCTATTATTGGGTTAAGGTTGAAGGCTAAGAAGACAAATCAGAAGAAACCAAGAGAAGCTAGAATCGCTTTCATGACGAAAAGCGAGGTGGATCATCTGGAAGATGGGTACAGATGGAGAAAGTACGGTCAAAAAGCTGTTAAAAATAGCCCCTTTCCAAGGTCAGTCCAATATCTTTAGTTTTATTCATTCTTCAAAATACTAAAACCCCTTTCTAATTTTGCTTCCTTTAATCTCTCCCTTTATTAAATATTACTGTGTTCAAATAAGAAATTTT
The DNA here is from genome assembly GCF_003473485.1 of Medicago truncatula. Classification (NCBI taxonomy): domain Eukaryota; kingdom Viridiplantae; phylum Streptophyta; class Magnoliopsida; order Fabales; family Fabaceae; genus Medicago; species Medicago truncatula. The sequence goes on from NC_053048.1 coordinate 51,989,888, forward strand.
AGTAATAATTTATTGATTAACGTTTGAAACTAACTGTATCTATATGCATATATAGGAGCTATTATCGTTGCACCAGTGTTTCATGTAATGTGAAGAAACACGTGGAGAGGTCTTTGAGTGATCCAACCATTGTAGTAACAACCTACGAAGGAAAACACACACATCCAAACCCAATTATGTCTCGTTCTTCAGCTGTTCGTGCTGGATCTCTATTACCACCACCAGCTGAATGCACCACCAATTTTGCCTCTGATCAAAACTACGATATATCCCAATATTATAATCAGCAGCGTCAACAAGTACTCTTCAATACATTGTCGTCTCTGGGTTTCCCTTCAAAGAATATGAATGCTACTTTTTCTCAAGACAGACCACTTTGTAATCCAAGGGTTCAGGACAATGGCCTTCTTCAAGATGTTGTTCCTTCACATATGTTCAAGGAGGAGTAGATCATTCATCACTGTACATCATACCACTGCTTCTGTCTCATTTCTTATGTTGATTGATCACTTTTTGTAGCTAGTTAGATATATAGATAGGAGACTTAGATGAGGAGTACTCCATTAGTGATGATCATATATACTGGTAATCTTTTTTGCACAGATAAGAAAGCCTTAATTATCATTGGTATTTAATATCAGTTTGATCATTGACATCTCTTACCTGCTTTTTATAATGTACATATATGTCTGTATGTGGGTGCGTGTGAGGAAAAGAACAATGCTATATACCATGAGAGAGAGAGAGAGTCGGGAATATCATAATGTCACAATTTCTAAACAAAGGACAACATTTAATTACAATCCGCTGTTAACGGAAAACACAAGCTGCTGATCAATGATAGTATTTTGTGGCCTTTCTCTTCATGACATTAAGCAATTTTCCATGTGCAAGAGTATTCATCAATAATGACCAACAATAGTCTCCAATACGACCAACCACGTATATTGGGGGGTCTTTAACCCTAACTAGTTATTTTTTCCCTACAAAATTCTATTTCTTTTACAAATTACTTCAACAAAAAAAGAGTACATGCGAGAACAAAGGATTTTTTAGAATATTATTCAAGGGGGTGATTCCAAAGAACAGCAAAATGTCCGTGTATCCTTTCTTCTATCTTAAGATTCTGACTCCTCGTTTTTCTTTTTGTTGCGGAATGTACATTAATTTCAGTGAGGTGCAGTAGAAAAGATTGTTTTTAAACGGGTAAAATTGGTGTGCAGGCTTCCTTGTTTTGCTTTGTCCTAGTAGTAACCAAGGAAAACGATTTATAGGGAAATGTGTTCTAATTTGAAGGATTCGTTGGTGAAAGTTGTGTCCCAATACGGTAAGAATAACGAGGTAGTAATAATTAGAAAGAGTGTACTAGCGGTCCACTTTAAGCTCATTGAGTAAATGGCCTTATAATGCTTACCAGTACGATCTATTCCGTTAAAGGACTCAATTCATTGGACAAGGATAAAAGGACGAATTATAAAAGGTGCTGCTTAAACAAAAGAAGAAAAATACTTAAAGCAAACATAACATTTGATTCGTGTTCTGGTTCATACGATGGAAATATGGAATAGCTCTTGATAACAAGTTCTTTTTAACTAAATTTATAAAGGATGGCTAGTTTCGTATTCTTTACAAGCTTATTTTCCGCCGAGCAAGTTAAACTCTAATATAGTATAAGTAATCAAAAATGATTTTTTTTCCCTTGAAAGTTGAAACGATGGTAGAAATTAGAATTAGAAAGATAAAGTTGATAGGTTTTCACGAATAGGTAGCACCCATAGAATTGGTGACATTGGCCAATCATCATGTTACAATCCTTATGAAAGACAGAGAGAGAGGAAGAAAAAAAAAAAAACCACTATTGACATTGTGGTTGGTCAATGTCACTAATTCTACGTCACCCAAGTGCTACCCGAACACGAACTGACCCAAGATACCAAAGGCAGTGGGATTTGGATTTGCTACAGCCTAAAGTGAATATGCATATAGATCTTGACCGTCAGTAAAAATTGGATAAATCTGACTAATTTATTGTATTTTCAAGGGTTGTACACGAAACGCCCCTCCCCTTCTATTTATTTACCTATGTCACCTTCAATGATTCTTTTTTACATAGAATGTGATTCGATCAATACCACTGTTGAATTTAAAGTTCTCATTGGATGAATCAAGTGTATAACATTTCATTTGATTCAAAGTTGTTAATATATTAAGACAACATGTTGCAAATTTTGGTAACCGTTTAACACATGACACTACTGGAGATGAAAATGTGATTCATTTTCAAATTTAAATTTTAGTTCAGTATGCCAATAATTGAAAGCAAACACTAATTCAAAGTGGGTTGCACTTCTTAAATTTGTAGTCCCTACAGTAGTGGTGGAGCCAAATTTCTTATCAAGCTCTCTCTACGCTTTGAGCTACTTCCGGTTCTTACAAGAAAGTTTCTCAATCCACCTCATTAGTCAGAGGCCCCCTAAAATTCCATTTTACCCCTTACACGATCAGTCTTTTGGACCATATTTGTCCATATTAATCAATCCGGTAGCTTATAACGTTTAAGTTTGATCAGCATTTTGAAACTCAAATTTTTTTCAACACTTCAACTCAATTTTGGAGCCCTCTGAGAATATAGGAGGGGTTGATTCAGAAATTATCTTCTTTCAATTGCAAGTTACAAGCAATACAAGAACAAACAATATACTTTGAAAAGAATAGTCGACAGCACCCTCCAGCCTACTGTTGTAACATTTCAAACCTAAATGATGTTACGATCTCCCTTTTCTTTCCCTCCAAAATCATCCATTTTACCGCAAAGGAAAACTTAGGTCTAAATATGCAAGTAGAAGTATTTGCTAGATTATATCCTATCCCTTTCTTGTATAGGTATCATACATCTCTTAGTCAAAAAAAATTAATCTCCATTTTTTCCCTCCAAAATCTCCCAATTAAACATATGGTAAATAAAAAATTAAGTCGGTATTGATCAGGAGGAACATTAATTAGAAGTAATTACTAGATTATAGCCTTTTCTTACACTTTTGAATGAGGGAATTAGAAATCAATTTAACTATAAAACATGTTTATGCCAGGAAAAAGAAAGAGCTTAAGAGGAGTGGACGGAATGGAAATGTTGAGTACGGAGAGGCCAGAAAGGAGGGAGATGACTGCTGCAAACAGTTTGTTGGAAGAGAGGGAGGAAGCCATTCTAACAGGGGCAGCATTATGCTGAGTAATGGAGGGAGTTCGGTAACATACCAGTATTGGGGAGTGAAAATATAGAGGGAAAGGAGAATTTGAGTGAAGAGCAAAGGTTTGGGCTGGGCCGGACTTTCTGGTCAAAATTTCGTCTGCATATTAGCCTGTGACTACATCTACTTGTAACAAGCTTGGTGTATAATTCCTAATCTAATTTCAAGTTTCTATCAGAATGCAACAAATTCCCCAATTGCAGATAATTGAAATAAACTAATGAAGCAATAAGAAATGCAGAACCTTCGGAGAAACGCACACTAGTTTTGTAACAATTTGAAGGCCACTTTATAATAATAATATAACAATGATTGTTGACAATATGTACTTGTAAAAAAAAAATGTTGACAATATGTGACTCCAGTAGCACGAGAAAAATAAAATCACACCTGTTCAACAACAGGACTTGTTTCTGACTGCATGTGATCATCATGATTTGTTTCCTGTAAAATTACAGGACGTTAGGTAACAGAAGACTCAGCAACAAAACGCAATCCCTTCATTAACGAAATTGAGGTTAATTGGATACAGGCTGATATTGCAGTAGGACCGTGTTTTTATAATGGTAAAAATAAGAAAGGACCTGTTGCTTTTGAGAAACTTCTTGAGAGGAAGATAACGACAATTGCGGTTGAAGTAAGCTATGATCATCTTGCTCGTGTTGCTTCTGTGATTCTTTGTCATACAAAGCATACTCCCCAGGCTTTTCCCACTGCACCAAGAGTAACCATTACAACAGAAAAATATAAATCCAAAACTGTTTGTGAGAATAAGATCAACGGTTTCAAACATTACTCTGCTTTCGCAAGTGACACAGTTGTAGTAGTACTTGTTACCATCAGGGCAGTAATGTTCGCTCCAGTCAGACTCTGGAAATTCTTCATCTTGGGGATTTGTATGCAGATCAGGTGAGGTACTACCAACAACTGTATTGCAACGTTCAGTCTGAGTAGGTAGCTGGGAAGAACAATAAATGAGAAATTATTCCTAACCAGTATTTTGTCACATTGAATGATCCATTTAAACGTTTGTAAGTAGTGGTAGATACAAAGAAAAGGTCCAACATAAAACTAAGAGCATGACATGCTCAGCAATTTACAATTACTTACAACAGTAACTCCAATACTGCCCCTCAATTATAACAACCTGTTATTATCATGTTAATATAAAAGGAAGGAAGGAAAGAGTTCACATTTTAAGTTTAACTACTTCAAAGTTCAAACAGGAGAGGATGGCACCCGAAAAGCCAAGAAGTATTCAAAATTGTCAAAGTATAAACATTTACAAAGGCTAAATTTCAGAAATTCCAAATATAATAAGAAATATGATTTGGAGATTTGAAGATATTATGACCGACAACAAACATGTACTCAAGAAATATGATTTGGAATTTGGAGATTTGAGGATATTATAACTTCACCTAAGTCGGTCCAAATATTCAATAACAAAATTTACTGAAGTCACAACCCCAACCAAAACTTCCCCGAAGGATCAATCACTATATTACCTGTTAGGCACTAACCTGAGAACTTAGCTGCTGCTCTATATTTTGGACCAATGAATCTGGTGGATGAAATTGTCTCTGCACCTCAGTGATAAATGGTTGAGAAGACAAGTTGGGAGCTTGAAGTGGCCGTAAAGGCATCGAAGTCAATTGTGAATGTACGTGTTGGGGTGGAAATTGTTGCTGTACAACAGTAGCAACAGGTTGCCAGTTGGGAATATGAGCATTAACTTGCTGGTGTGGAAGTCTGGAATGATGTGGAGCAATATGCATATTACTTCCTCCAGTATTGGGATCACAAAAATTTGGTAGTGGCCTGTAAGAAGTCATTAAACAGAAACATATTCAGCATGCAGCATGTGTATTGCAATTACTAAGCAAGTCTGAAGTAGAAGATGAAGAAGCAAAACAAACCAAGCTGCTGGTTCTTGGGAACTGGGACCATAACTTGCATTCGCAGGTAAGTAATTGCCCCTAAAGAGATGCACACAAATAGAACATGAATATAATTACTTGAACTATCTCCAATAACAATAAACTTAACAAATATTCCAGTAACCAGATGGTCGATCGTTGAACCAGAAGGGAAAGCCGGCTCATGGAGCTGAGTGATATGATTGATTGAATTACAACAGTAAAGTGTTTTTAAAAAGGATTTATTTTTTATTAACATGAAAAATAAATTAAAGAAAATAATGCTTCTATATGATAGCAGATATCAAATAATAACAGAAAAGTTTGAAACGATATTAGATGTGAAAAATACATTAAAATGACGATAATTTCATTACGTACAAATTAGAAATTTTATTTAATACAATCATAATTTTGTACATGAATAAGATTATTTTCATATTCTAATGTATGATGGATCTTTTCTTAAATAAAACTCGCACCAAGGGTTGGGAATAGGCCATGCCGGTCTACAGGGGCCTACGACCTGGCCTGTTTATTAAAAAAGCTAGGCTTAGGCTTTTGAAAAAGCCTATTTAAGTAAATTGGCCAGACTTAGGCTATCAAAAAAGCATACAAAGCCTGATAGGCCGGCCTGTTTATGCATATTATTAAAACCTTTTTTTTATTTATATTAAAATATAATTTATATTAAACATAAAAATCAAGAAACAACTTCAAATAATGGACTTTTTAAATAGGCTTTAAAGCCTTACAGTGAAATAGGTTTTTAAGGCCTTACAGTGATAGACAAGCCTTACAGTGAATAGGCTTTAAGGCCGATTTAGCCTATTTAGAAGTAGATAAAATGGACTATGTAATGACTTTAATATGATAGGCCTACGAAAGGCTATAGGCTAGGCTCAAGCTTGCAAATTTTTTCGTAGGCCAAGCTCAGGCCTATCAAAGCCTGTACACAGGTCAGACAGAATATCAATTCAATATTTCCACTTCTCGACTCATACCAGGTTAAAGAGTCATTGACACTCAGCCAAGTAAATAAAGCTGCTTGATTGGAACCCCCAGCCTTCTCAGTCAAAACAAATAAATATTAAAAAACAACGGTACCATCGACAACATTGTTTACTTATGTAGCATTAATACATTAATGGCAATGACTGATATACAGAGTTGTATGAAAAATGAAGTCAGAAAGCAAAACCTTAATTCTCCCATCCTAGGTTTCTTCGGTTCCGCAAAACGAACAATTAATGGTTGATCACAACCCTGCATTATTAGGAATAAAATTTTAGCATGCACTCAAAAGTGGACAGAATTATATGTATCAATTAAAAAATTAGCATTACTCTCATCGTGAATGTTCTATCCAACCCTTTGATTGCTGCCAACGCCATCTCTCTGTTATAAAATTTGACAAAACCATATCCTTGAAAATCAAGAAATGCACCCACATGACAAAAGTTAGGTAAAAGCAAAAAAAATCATTGAATAATAAATTGATGAAATAAATTATTAATGATTTAGCGCTAAGAGAAACCATTGCAAAAATTCAAACAGTCCATCTTGTGTTGAGCATGATCCTCTCTCTATGCGCGTAGGCTCCAATTATTTAGTAATTTTGTTTGTTAGAATGTCTGAAAAGTAACTCCTGACAGTCTATGTTGTTTCCTTGGTGAGGATTAGGAGTCTAGTATTAGTATAACTATAGATAAATAATTAAGGACCAGTGCTTTGTCTTCTGAACAATAATATATAAAATATCATTCACATCAATATCAATATAATTTTCTTGTTCTGAGAATTTATTTTCATCCCTATATACCTAAAAGACTAACCCCATAACTTCAACAATATTTGTACTATTTTCTTTAAAAAGTCACTTTTGAAGCAAAACTTAATTGAGTGAGATCAGACATAGGTCTTCATCTCAATCAATCTTTGTCTGCTGCCTCTCACTCTACCTCTCCTTTAGATTTTTTATTTTTCAGGTCTGCAACTCCCAACCATGCACTATAAATGCGGGTAAAACATCAAAGACAAACTCAAGCACGTGTTCATTCTTCAAAGCCACAGATATTATATATACAAATTACAAGGCAAGATCAAGGACCAACCGCGATTCCGCAAGACGACGACATCTTCTATATGCCCGTAAGGGGAAAATATCTGCAGAGAATATGCATACAAAGTCAAACAAAGCGTGAAGGCTAAGAGATCACACGCAACCTTGCAGACTAAAAACGACATTCCAAAATATACTATACCTAAGCAAAATAAATGTCTATGTTGTCTGTTTGGTTCAACTGAGGAGAGGGGAGGGAAAACATTTTTATACATACATATTTCGTTCAAAAGAGGGGAGGGGAGGTGAGGGATTTTAATTACATATATGTTTGGTTCACAAAGGTAGAGGAGGGATTTTATAACTAATTTACATGTTTATGAGTTTATCATTACAATCTTACAACCATAATATATAACTCATGTACTACTCCATATATAGTATATACTAACAGGTAACAGAGAGTAGTATAAATCAAACAGAAAAGTTTAACACTGAAGAAAGTAAAAAACATGGCATGTCAAAGTGATGGCAGAGAAATCAAACATTATGAAACAAAAAGCAGAAACATGTCAAAGTAAACACAGATGGAAAGAAAAAAAAAACAATATTTGATAGGAAAAAGGAAAAATTGAAGAATAAAAAAAGAAGTAAAAACTAGCGGTAAAAAAAAATAGAGCAAAGTTAAGTTACTCATTACTATAAGGATAATTTTGGATTTAGATATAATATTGAGGGTAATTTTGCCAATGTATTAAAAATTAAAACAATACATCTTACCTCCCCTCCAAAAAAAAAAAACCCAATTTGGGGGAGCAAAAAGAGATGCTAGGAGGGATTGGCTCCCGTCCCCTTCTAAAAATTGAACCAAACCCAAAAAAAAATTAAACACTCCCTCCTCTCCCTTCCAAAACCCCCGAACCAAACATAGAGCATAAACTTATCATATCAACCTACTGAGCTGAATTAGGCAGCAAAAGGTTACAGATATCAACATGTTGGTAACAAGGACTATTTTTTTCTAGTTTTTCTACTTGGAAACATCACAAGTGTTTGCATGATAACCAATATACATGTATCGAAATGTATCTATTTCAAACTTAATAATTATTAATTATTAGGAGAAACTTGTGCAGCATATATAATCCAGCCAACCTGTGAGGTAAGTCTAGAATAAATTTCTAAAATCAGCATGTTAAATCGTTGGCATGAAAAATACACTAGTAATTTCTTGTTTAGGTGAATGGTCACACATACTTCTTCAATTTCCTGTTTTGAAGCTTCATTGTTGATGCAACCAACATAAACTTTACCCACCACTGAAAATTTATAGGAACAAAACCACAAATAAAATAAGTGATCAGTTGAAAAACAATTGCATAAAAGAATAAAATATCAGATAAGAACTAGACAGTCATGTATTCAAATAGAAGTCTGTGAGCAGTCGTGAGAAAAAAATGAGAAGTTTACCTTCGGGAGGATCTCTCCTTTCCATGTTTTGACAGAAGTCTCGAAGCCCTACAAAATAATAATTTGGAACCACAGAATTAAAACATAAAAAAGCAATGTGAGTTTAATTACTCGTTGCATCATATACACTGTAATCAGTGTATTGTATGACTTTGTCGACAAAAAATATGAACATAATGGAACGAACTTCTAAAAATATAAATTTAGCCTTAATATTTTACATGTCAATAAGAAAGTTTTTGTAGGATCGTAATCATGAAAACAATCTCAATTCCACAACATCAGCACATGCGAACAACAGTAAAATAGCAGCTTAAAATAACTCTTTACAGGTCGTAAAATAAAAGGTACAATCAGGGCCATCCCAAGGCAACCCGCCTTAGGCCTCAAAAAGTTTTAAAAAATTTACTTAATGAAAAGGCTTATTCTATTATTTTCAAAATTAACATTGATAAAATCTTATCTGAAGTTAATATTGTATCAACAAAGATTAAAACAATGGTCTTTACTCTTTATCATAAATAAAAAATGAAACAAAAACGATTACATTAATTTAATACATGGTTTGGTATCTAAAGCACAAATAACATCATTTAAACCAAAATTTAGTAGTTTTACTAAAATTTTATTATTGACTTAAAATGCCTCATTTTTTCCGTAATAAAAAGGCCTCATATTTAAATCCCCCTTAGGCCTGGGTATAATGCCAACAGTGAGTATGTGAAATAAAAGAGATTGGGCAGATCTAATTTCAATAACAAAATTGTGATTCTATAGGTCGTGGGTTCTATACCCAGGTTTTAGCCGACCCCATTTAGTGGGAAAAAGCTTGGTTGTTGTTGTAATAATCATCATAAGGTACATATGGAGTCCATAATACATGAGGTACATATGTAGCCATAATACATGAGGCACATATGGAGTCAATAATACACAGTCGAACCTCTTCCTGTCGTTGATTTTTCTATTAAAAATTTGAAAGAGAGTATGCACAGAGATATATTTCATAAAATAACCAAAGTGGATAAAGAAAATGGTTTTAATTGATCAACTAAGAAGTGGAACCTTGCTAAGCCAGAGGAATACTGTATTTAATAATTGGTTCAAAAGGATTTAAAGAAGGTAAAATGATTACCAAAACGTTCACGTTTTCGATCGGCAAATCTGACAACAACAGGTGATGATTCCTGGGTAATGTAAATGTGTCAAAAATATCAGATGTGTTTAAGTTAATCAAATTATTATCATAAAGGAATTGCTTAAGCCGCCAATCATATATGAAATTGTTCTTACTCCAGGAAATGTATACTGATTGCTTAAAGCCTTAATAGCCATATCCGCTTCATCAAATGTTGAATATTTCACCAAACAACTTCCTGTGAAAGTTAAACAAAATTAGACTAATTTTGATACTTGTATATATTATATACAACATATATTAATGTGAGCATCAAGTGAAACTCATCACTCATCGTAACCCTTGACTAATCAAATTGCAGTAATAGATGGTGATAATTCAATATAGATACCTTGTCGAACTCCAGTTGCCTTATCCCTTAAAAGAACAACCTCGACAATAGTTCCATATCCTTGGAACACAAGGCGGACCTGGTTATAAAATAAAAATACAAAATGAAATGAGAAAGAGGAGCAAGAGCACATCCAACGGACCGGGAACCTAAGCAATGTGGTTATAAATTAAAAATACGAAAAGAAGGATTCATTGAGACAGGGACACCATGATTATAACCTTTCACATGTATGTATCTATCATATACATAGATCATTGATATAAATTGTGGAAAATAGTGGTGTTATAGCGCTATTAGACTCTGCCGCTATAGCCACTTTGACAACAGTGAATAATATGGTGTAACAATAGTGATTTCTTCCAATTACAGTACTTGCTCTAGGGAGTGTTATAGCGCTATTAGACAACAGTGAGTGTGAGAAAAAAAGAGTTACATGACTTACATCAGCCTCAGATGCAGTTCTGGGAACAGGTGCAACGTAAACTTTAACATGACCCGTAACATCGACTTGATCTGCAACAAGAAAGAGATAAGTAAGAATTGTGTTATCTGCGAAGGAATGGAATGGAATAGAATAAAAATGTAGTAGAGAGTACCTTGAGGAGGTCCCCATTGTCGTTTGCGAGGGATGGGATAATTATGATTAGGGGGCGGTCGGGGAGGAGGAGGAAATCCAGAATCAACGGCGGCTATGTTACCATTGCCGCTGACATTGACGAAGTCGTGGGGGAATTGAGAGTTTGTTGGGTCTCCGGTGAAATTGACCCTTTGTTCTTGATGAATATCCAGCATAGTTGACTCGCTCACTCAGAGGCAACTTGAACACCGCGCACTTACTAGTAGAAGGTGGTGGTGGTAGTATAGCCTGAAGTTGAATATAAACGATTTTACCTTTGCCCTTTTCAGTTCCTCCACTTGCCGCTGCTCTGTCTCCACTAATTTCCTCGGCGCCCAACGAGCCTAGTTTACTCTTTACTGTTTTTTGAGGGTGGTTTACTCTATAATCTATACTTTACTTGTTATTTAGGCATTGCAACAAAACTCATACTCGCGGTTACCCATCCGAACCAAATCTAATTTGACGGATTTTCTCCGTTTTGATTGGGTTTGGGTATGGATATGGGTTTTCTCCGATTTCAAACACGGGTAACGGGTATATAAATACCCACTCCGAACTCATACCCGTCCCAAATGTAAAAAATTATTTATGTTGATATGTATGTTATTTTGTTTGATAATTGTCATGTTAATAAAAACTACCATTGATATTTAAAGGATCAACTAAATCATTCCGTCTAACAAATGTTAAAGTGAACATATTGTTGGATAATGTATTACAACGTTGCTCTTAGGGATGCAAAAAACTTTTATTTTTTGTTAAAAAAAATTATTCGATACGGGGATGGGGATGGGGTGGGGATACCCGAACCCGTCGGGGACGGAGATGAGCTTCAATTTCTCATCTCGTTGGATATAGGTAGGGTAACAGGTAAGTATATGAGAATCGGGTATGGGGACGGGGAAGGTAAAACTCGTCCCCATCCCGCCCCATTGTCATACCTACTATTACTGGTTGTAATATTTAGTGGAAAATGCTAATTTGTGAAGTGAAAATTTTTGTCTGCCAATTTATTCTTCTAAAGTTTTTTTTCTCCTATAAGGGTTATTCTTTTAAAGATTGAAAATCATGTAATAAATATATATCATTTTTTAAACAAAATATATATCATTTATATCCCTCTTTCAAAAATCATTTATATCCCAAAAGAAAAAATATATCATTGTCCTCATGAGCTTAGCTCATTTGGTAAGGGATAATGCACAATTAGTGCAGTGGCCGGGATTCGAACCCCAAACACCCCACTTATCCATCTTAAAGGTGAATTATAATTTATAAAATCTTTAACTTTAACATGTATCTTAAAGGCACGAGTTACATTACTCATATTTAATTTTTTTTTTTCTTCAGAATATGAGGTGTAATATTTCATTAAAATGGGTTTAAATATGTAAATTTGCATTTCTTTCGCCTGTATTTTTATTTTATTCTTAGACAAGCGACAAAGTGGCCTGACCTGCCCTGTCTAAATTTGTTTAAAACAGGACGGGCCGTGTCAAATTAGATAATCAAGTTCAATATCTCGTCCTGTTCTGTTTAATGGCAGGTTGGCCTACCAAAAAAAAACATTCTTTGACAAAAAAAACTTTTTAAATGTATTTTTTTTACAATTTAATTGTTAAAAAAAACTATGTTGCTTTTACCATAAAAAAAATATAAAAGAATAAACAGCAAATAAATTTGTGGTAAAAACAAATTGTCGAACTCAACATCATATTTTGTAAGGAAGATAAACCAGCTTATCAGAATTGGCACCAATGAAAATCAAACTTGAGACCTTAGAGAGTGTGTCACTTCAAGGTTTCAATCCAACATCACCAAAACAGCTCCATTGTACTTAGTAGCAAAATAAGAAAAATCTGCCAACATCAAGAAATAAATCGGAAACATAAATCAAATCAAATCATAAAATAAAACCAACAACCAAATTAAATCTAAAAGGATAAAATAAGTTTAGAATAAAAAGGAAAACGAGTTAAGCAGGTTGGCCCCGCCCGCTCTGCGCCTGTCCCATTTTTTTAACAAGTTAACCGGGGCGAGCCAATTATAAAAAAATATATATATATTTCAAAACTTCGACTCAGCTCGGCAAAAATAGTGGACTAAACAACCCGGCCCCCTGCGAATTGAGCATGTTCTGCCACTCATACCGGTAAGTTTAAAATATTTTGGTTTTAATCTCATTCATCGTGTTCAGTTACAAAAAGCAAAGGATGCTATGACGGCGTGCGATGTGATAAGTGTGGTTGATGTGTCAATCCTAATGTTGAATCCCTCTTCAATCCGATCTCCCTCTGTTTTAGTGGCAAAAACATCATTTTTTGTTTTGGTCTCTGTACTTCAGGGTTTCATAATATAAAAAGTCATACTAAAGGATTGGAGAATAAGTAGTTTCAACTTTGATTACAACCATAAATGACAACAAGTCTTTGTCAACTGACTTTTTGAAGCTCGTTGATGGTCGAAATTAGAGCGGGAGACAAGTTGAAACCCTGCGTTTGATGTAAAATAACATAAATGAATATAAATTAAATCGTAATAAAAAAAATGAATACGATGGTTGTCCAACTAAAATTATTTTCATCGACTAAATATCTATTGAAACATTTCGATGATTTATTGTCTACCATCGTATTTCTCATACACATTTGACTTGTGTAGATTACACGGTCTCAAGGACACGTGTGAATTAGATAAATAGAGTGTTTTGAAAAGAAAATTTATCCACCCCCAATTTGTTTTTTCTTTTTGCCAAATTAGTCCCTATTCGGATCACACAATCGATAAGATTTGTCTGAATTAGTCAATTCAAACAATATGAAATATTTGCATGGACATGTATTTGAAATTCAACATCTTATCCACTCTCTCACATAAAAACCACTCAAACAAAATCTATATTTGAGGAAGTCTTTGTTTCATAACTTAATCTTACCATCCATCGACTCTATTTTCGCATTTTTTGTTTGAAAACAAAGGCAATATTTTAAATTCTAAAATTCGAGCAAACCCAGTCTAAAAGAAAGAAAAAAACGCGCTTAAAAGCACAAGATTTGAACCATCTTGTAGTATCATTTTTTTGATAGAATTGTGTAGTAACATCTTATTTAGTAGGTCGGAAATCTAAAAAAATTGACAGACTCAAACAAGTTTCGAAGAAAAATGACATAATGCGGATTTTTTTTTTCTTCATGATTTTGGTTTAGAGTTTTTCTTTTTTTAAATTCAAACAAGCTCATCAAAATCGACACTAAGAAGATCAAGCTTGAGACCTTAAACACTTCAAGTCGAAAGCAACATCACTAGACCATTCCAAATGAGTTTATATTGAAGTTTTTAAGTGTTGAAAACTGAAATACACGAGTAAGGCGAAGAGAAGGGGTTTAAATTTTATATGGTATTATCCGCTTGACATTTTTTAGTGACAGTGAACTCTCGCTAACACGTATATGATCGGTTCAATAATTTTTTAAGTTGAACCGATCTTATAAGTGTCAGCGACATTTAACCGGCTCTGATATCAATAAGCCCATTACACAAATAAACCAGCCCAATTCCGAGAAGAAAAAAAAACCCTAAAACTCACGTGTAATGTGTTTGCTTTCATTCTCAATTTTGCAGCCACCACACCATTTCTATCCCTTCGCTTGTTCCACTCCTCCTTGTTACCCAAAATTACTTCCATCGCTGATATCCACAGAGAGAATCTTCATCCATGGCGAATATTCCCGATCCTGATATCGACGACGATTTTCGCGACCTATACAAAGAGTACACTGGTCCTGCAGGATCTGGATCTGTTCAAGAGAGAGCAAAATCAAACAAAAGGTCAAATGCAGGCTCTGACGAAGAAGATGAAGTTCGTGATCCCAATGCTATTCCAACTGGTTTCATCAGTCGTGATGCTAAGGTTTGGGAAGCTAAATCCAAAGCTACCGAGAGAAATTGGAAGAAAAGAAAAGAAGAAGAAATGATTTGTAAACTATGTGGTGAATCAGGCCATTTCACTCAGGTATTGCAAATTCTGTCATTTGTATTATAGGCTCTGTTTGGATTAACACGTTAATTAAGCACTTGTAGTTTAAGTGTCATTTACTCATGTATCACTGGTTTTGGTATTCTGAATGTCAATTTTAATATAAAGTAGGAATTTTTTTAATATTGACTTAGGGCATGTTTGAATTGGCTTATTGAGTTTATCCGGTAGCATAAGTTTTGTGAGACTGTTTGGGAAAACTTATGAAAACAACTTCTGACATTGTTCACAAGCTGTTTTGCAGCTTATTTTCATAATTTCTACAAGATATCTTATGAAAACAGCCTATAAGCTTATAGAAAACAAGTTAACTTTATTTTATCTAAATAGCATATACATAAGCATTTATCACTTATCACTTATGTTGTAATCTTCAACTAACCTATTTATCCAAACAGGGCTTTATTTGAGTTCATCTATTGTCACATGCACTCGTTACACCTTTTGGCAGAGCTTATGGAAATAGCTTATGACATGTCCATAAATTTTTCAGTATACCTTACTAAAGTAGCTTATAACTTATGTAAAAATGATATAATTTTGTTTTATCTTTTGTTTATAAAATATAGCTTATAAATAAGCACTTATATGATATGCATGTTTAATTAAATTGTTTATCCAAATAAGGCCTTAGCTGATTAATAATATTCTGTCATCGCCATCTTGGTTGAGTGATATTATATTTGAAAATTTAGGGTTGTCCATATGCCCTTCGAGCATGATAAGCCAACCTAACTAAGTTATTTATCCAATCAGGGCACCTGCATTATTAGGGTATATTTGCATATTGACTTATTATTTGAGTTTATCCAGTGTCATAAGCGCTTGTGATACCTTGTGGGATAGATTACGGGAATAGCTTATGACAGGTCCATAAGTTGCTTTCAACTTATTTTCATAATCTTTTCAGTATAACTAAAAAACAGTATATTACTATTTTATCTCTTGTTACAAAAAAACTTATGCATTAGCAATTAAGCACTTATAAGAACTATAAATTAAATTGTTTATCTGAACAAGGCCTTAATTGATTAATGATATTTTGTCTTCACCATTTTAGTTGAATGATATTATTGTACTTACAATTTAGGGTTGTCCATCCACTCTTGGAGCAAACAACAAGTCTCAAGAATTATTTCAAAGGATACCTGCAAGAGACAGAAGTGTAAGAGCACTTTTCACCGAGAAAGTTATAAGTAAGATTGAAAGGGACATTGGCTGCAAAATTAAGATGGACGAGAAATTCATTATTGTTAGCGGTAAGGATAGGTTAGTTATGGCTAAAGGTGTTGATGCTGTGCATAAGATTAGAGAGGAAGGTGAACAAAAGGGATCTTCCAGTTCTCAGATTAACCGATCAAGGTCACCACCACCTCACCGATCAAGGTCACCACCACCTCTGAGAAGTCCTGTTAATTCCCGGTTTCAGCGCTCTGAGCCTCAGAGATCTCATTCTGCACCACGGAATACACCTCAGTTTCCTCAAAGGTTTGGCAGGCAAGAGAGAGCTGTCGATGATCGTGTTCGCGAGGACACTCAAAAGTTTGCAAGAGATTCTCAACAAGGTAGGGACAGCTTAGGATATCTTTACGCCATCGTTAGAAAGCTGGTAATTTCATGATTGTAGCTTGTTAGGTTATTTTGGGTGAAATTTGTGCTCAGAGTGACTGCATTTTAATGTCGTTGCTCCAACTTGTCATTTACTTGCAGCAAGAGGTAAGTTCTTAGCCTTCAACAATTATCTCCGTCCTGAAGAGTATTTACTGAAAGGATTGGCTCCAATGGTTTCAGTATGCGAATATAAAGATACTTTTTGAATTAAAGCTACGTTAGTATCTTGAATCACGTGCAATTTGTTGAATTAAAGAAAATCATCTATGTTGGCATCCTGATTCAAGTGCTTTAACATACTCTTCATTTCGTGAAGCTTATGGGAATAGTGCATCTAGAGGCCGTTCAAGCCAGTCAAGATCTCCAAGACAAGCCTCATATACAGGGAACTCTTATAATTCATTTGATGGACAAAGTCATAACATGGGTACTTACAGGAATGACGGGTGGGATTCTCATAGGAGAGAATCTGGCATCCAACCTGGCCAACAATTTGATCACAATGCCCCACCTCATACTCTAGAAGAATTAGAGTTAGAGTATAAAAAGGAGGCAATGGAGCTAATGAAAATTCGTGACAGAGAAGAAGATGAAGAAAATTTAAAACATCGCGAGGTGTGTTCATTGGAAAATAATACACTTTTGCACATGTCTAGTCCTTAACAACAATCATTTGTTCTTGCACATTGCATCTCACTGAATATTTTTCAAATACTAAAATCTGTCTTTTTAGGCATTAAGTCAAGGAATTGCAAAAGTAGATTTAAAATCCCTATGCTGATTTTCTTTTTTTTAGTTATGGTAGTAGACAAGTTTTAATGAAGGGCTCCTAGTTATAATTACTCAGAACTTTGTCCTCTGTTTTCTTCTGACTTAGCTCGCATCACAACTTTTTTTGATCTTTACTGAGCTTGAAAGTTAGAAGTAAAATTAGAAGATTTGCTATTTCTCACAGGAATTAATTTTGAATCACAAGAGCATTTCACTGTTGCAAATTATTACCGTTTTTTGTAATTCTAATGTTGTTTATTTGTTTATTGCTTGAAGGCTATTCGAGATTTGAGAGAGAAGTATATGAATAAAGTTGCTCTGATGAGTTCCACACACGCAAAACAATGGGATGAATTTTTTCAGCTTGATGCCCAGAGGCGTCAACAACAAGCAATCCAACAAATGTCTCCTGGATACCGGGGCTATAAACAGCAAAATTTTGCCGACTATGATAGGTCTCCTGTCAATCCTCCCTATGGTGGAAACAATTTACCTTTGGAGTCTAGGAATAGGTTCTCAAACAGTATGGAGCCTTATCCTACAAGGCCTCATGGTAATTTTGGTGAATTTCAGAGGCGTGGAGATTTTGCAAAAGCGTACAACCGATATTAAAATTCTTTTTATCAAGTGGTGAGTTTTTCTAATGACCTAGTTTTCCAAACCTACTAATTTTTTATTTTATTAAAATTTTGTTCAAGTCTTTTGGTTCCTCTTAACTGTAAATATGGGGAACTCCTTGTCTCATTTTACTAAAACATCAATCATCAGATAACCTGCCTTGCCTAAAGGCCGGGTTGTTATTCCGTATTATTCATTTAGTAGCCGATACTAGTCGTCAAGCCGCATTCTGCGATATTGTTGATGTTGTCACATAGAAAGGTTTAATGCTGCAAAAGCTCTTGTACTATAGTTGACCAATAGGGACATTGTAGTTTGTTATTGTAGACACAGCAAATATTGTACGTCTTTTTCAGCCATAGCTTTAATTCTGCTCGATAAAATTTTCAGGGTCCAGATTGATCGAGTAGGTGTTAAATGAACAAGAGCCCATAAGGTAGGTAAGTATGTTGATTAATCTTAGGATTGGGAAGGGACATGCATTCTGGTTGATGTATCCAGTTTCTTGTTTAATATGGTTGCTCAGACTTATCAAGAACTCTGCTGTAAGATGTGATGCATTGTTTACCATCCATTACCGGTGACTTGTTCAATGATATTTGTGGAGATCCTATGAATGACTGGTTGATTTTAGTAGAATGAATTTTATGCTTTGTTACAATCAATCCAGGTGTTTGAGGTTACCCCATGCGTGTTCTTGTGGATTTTTTACGAATAGGAGAAATGCCAGTAACATTTCTGTCTACGCAATTGTTATTATTGAGTGAGTTTTATGTTGATCTTGCTAATTACCCCTAGTCACTCCACAATTCAGAGTCACATGCATAGTAGCGTGCTGGCTATAGGCCCCGGGCGCCCCCGAGGGATTCTTATTAGTTAGTAAGTTATAACACAGTTCCATGCTATATCAACATCTTTAGGTGATTGACAAAAAAGGCTGTGATAAAATTTGACTTTAACAAATGGCGTTCATACAAGGTTTGTTTTAATTGAAACTTCAACGTATAAGGCAAAAGTATTTTACAGTTTTAACTTAGTTTGGGATGTCTTTCATATATTTTTTACCTGTCGATCCTTTTGTTTTTAAAACATTAATCCTTTGAGCATTAAATATTATGAAATTCATTTCTGAAGTTAAGAAGTTTAAACATTTAGTTAGGCTGTTTTGTCTTGCTAGTAACTACTAAAAATACCTTCTGATTAAAATCCAAAGGTTTATTCTAAGTGAGTATTGAATAAGTTGTAACATAACATAGTTCTTTCGAGAAGCTTTTTAACTTGACACAGTTCTTTCGACTGAAAATACTAATAGCATATCAATATTACGTTTAATCTCTTTTCAGTTAGGTATTTTTATATTAAAAAAAATCATTATTTGGGAACATCTTTTATCTTCTCTTTCTTTGTTTTGTGTAATTTTTTTGAAACACCGTTCTACCCTCTTGCTGTATTTTCTTGCTTCTGTTTCAGAAGACCCTAATAGTAGGCGAATGATTCGTATAATTTGTCTTTTAACTAGATTTTTCGGTCATGAAGGGTGGCAATGAACCAAACCAACTCCATTAGAGTTTGTAAGTTGATTTGATAATTGATTCGTCGAACTTGAGCTGAAAATTAAGTTCGCTAACTAATTGAGCTGAATTTGAGTTGTATATAGTTCGACTCATTTTGTTCATGAGATGACTCGATTATATATAAAATTGATTTTACACAATTAGATAATTAATTATATATATAATACTTTAAAAACTAAGACAAACACTTGGCAATAATAGAATAAAAATGAGCTACATTAAAATTATTATACAACATTGTGTACAATGTTGTTGTAGTTTTTAAGGATTTTAAAACTGAGATAGTCCTATTGCGGAACATGCATGGAAAATGGAGGATATGATTATCTATAATAAAATAAACACATGACACAAGAGGCAAAACTGAATTTGGGAATTTGGTGGTTGCATACCAAAGTTAAAAGTTAATTACTAAGTGTTCAAGTGGCATTACTCGGTTTGATTAAATAAATGATTTATTTAGAGAAGCTAGAAAAGTCGCTCAAATTAAATTATGACTTGAATAATGGTATTTTCATAGTTGAATGTAATATACTCCGAAAAAAAAAAAAGTTAATGGAAATATGAGTTGTTTTACAAATTTATTATTTATTAATGGTATTGGTATTAGAAGATAAATTAGATAATTGAAAGAAGAAAAATTAATAATACTAATACTGAACAATCTTAACTAATACTGAACAATCTTATTCGGCATGAAATCTCAAATTTTATGCTTATCTCCCGTTGATCTTTGATATACTTCATCTATTTCAACCTGTTTGAAATATATCAACAATTTGTCAGAAATTGACATATGTAGTAGTACATAAAAAGGACCCTGAAAAGAGCAAATGAAAAAGTGAGAAAAGGATATCAGATTACCTGATAATACTTGAGCATATTGTTTCTTCTCTTTTTCAATGTTGCTGTCACCAAGTCTCTTTCCATATCAAATGGATGTGGATCTAATATGACACCTTTTATTTGTTCAAAGCCCTTAAGCTGGTACATTGAAAAGAACAATAAAAGAAGAAAAAAATTATTGAAGCACCTAATCAAGAGCGTATTTGAATTGACTTATTTGAACTTATCTATTACTTTAAACATCTGTTAGAGCTTATGGAAATAACTTATGACAGACTAATAAGTTATTTTCATCTTATTTCTATAAGTTCTCAATGATAGCTTTATAAATTATATGAACATTTTTGACTTTATTTTATTTGTTATTATATAAATAAATTTTACACAGGTACTTAAATAATAAGTGCTTGAAGAAAATAACACAAGAAATATACAATTGGTTCATTTATTTGAATTATTTCAGGATCCTTATATGTTACCTTGTTTCTCTCAGCAGTCAACTTCAATTCAGATAACACATATTTCTTGAACTCGTCAAGAGAGCAAAGTTCAGAGAAAGAACCCACGAAACCATTTGTGTATGCCCATTTCTTGGTGATTTCTTCATTTGGAACTACTACTGCAACTAGCACAGACTTGAAGCTATTCCCATAAACCCAAACCTTACACGAAAACACAACAATAGTCACATACATACCTATCAAGAGCCTAAATATGAATAATTTTAAAGTCTATGCAGTATCACAACGACAATTTTGATCGCATTAGCTGCATTTTTCGACAGTATATAGGGTCATAGCATAACCACAGCTGCACTTTAAAACCATATGAACGAACAATACTGAATTTTATGCTTACATCTTCTACTATTGGCGTGATTCCATAAACATTTTCCAAATACTCAAGTGCAATATACTCTCCTTGGGAAAGTTTTATGAGATTCTTTTTCCTATCAATAATCTTAACAACACCATTAGGTTGCATTTCTCCTATGTCCCCTGAAGATGCCAAACAATGTCACAATCAAATTAAATCATTCAATAAAATCTTCAAAACAAAAGTTTGAGGGTGGAAGATTAAATTTCAATTCAACCTGTGTGAAACCATCCATCTACTATGGATTCCTTTGTTAACTCAGGGTTTTTGTGGTAGCCAGAGAAAACTGATTTCCCTCTAAGACATATCTCACCACATGAAGGATTTCCAAGAGGATTGTAACCCATCTCTGGAACTTCTTCTAGTTGTATTTCGTTGTATATAGATACAGGACCAACGGTACCAAGCATGCACATTTCATCAGGAAATGCAAGAGTAGTTGACCCACAAGTTTCAGTCAAACCTAGATTAACCATATATAATGTTAGTACTTCATTTCATTGCATTTATAGACACAAAAACGAGTACTGGAACACAACACTGACATATAGACCGTGTTAACAATTTTAAATTATAGAACTAATTAAATGTAAATGTAATCACTTGTGTCAGATACCAAATATATCTTTATTTTGAAGTATTCTGAAGTATTTGTGCTACATAACAATGCATGTTTACTGTCCTTAGTTCTATCGTACTTATAAGTCAAGATTTTTAAATTGTGGTTGTGCTAACAGTGGAGGTCGAAATCCTTGATATCATAGAGAATGATGAAGCTGGTTTAGTATCAATTGTAGTGGCAGAGACATAAAAAAAACCGTGATGTATTGTAATAATAGATTTCCTTACCATAGCCTTGACATACAAAAGCACCAGAAGTAACACGCAAAAATTCTTCAATCTCTGAACTCAATGGTGCACCTCCGGTTATTATTAGTCGAACACGTCCTCCTAACCGAGCTTTGACCTAACTCACCAAGGAAAGAAATTTGAGATTTTAGGGAAGGTTAATCCATAGGTAAAAGATGTCAAGTTATTTTATTTATTTTTTTAACAAAGAGGAATTGCAGTAGTTGAAAATTTAGCCTTTTGTACAAATAGCTAGGATCACTTTGTAGATAATAGTAGTTTTGAAACTCATGTAGTAAAGAGGAGAAACAACCTTTCTAAATGCTAATAGATCAGCAAATGGTGATGCATTGCAATGTTTGTATCCTTTCTTCATCCAACCAAGTTTACTGCATAAAAATATAGGTGTGCAATGGAAATATTACATTAGACCAAAATCCATATAACTGTCAGTTGTCACATATTTATACAAGTATAGAATAGCAACTTAATTACCGTTTGTAGAGCATGCCAAAAACTGTTCTTCTAACTGGATTGAGCTCTTCCACTGCTTTCTTGATACCTGAAACATATAATCTTGAATGAGTTATGTACTAAATTGTAATGAAATAAATAATTTTTGTGCAGAATTTTGAACCTACCTTCATAGACCTTTTCAAAGACTCTAGGGACCCCAGCAAACAGTGTTGGTTTCAGTTCCATTAAATCATCCCTCAATGCAGTTAGATCCTTCATTCACAAGCAACTCCAAAAATTCATAAGATGTAAAAGTAAACAAAATTGATGGAAATTTTCTTTGTCAAGAAAATTCAAATGAATGAAAATATTTCTGCATGAATAATTGAATATACCCCATGGTAGTAGCCAACAGATGCACCCTTATGGAAAAAATACTCCTCAATTGTGCGATCAAGGATATGAGCCAAAGGAAGGAAAGATAAATACACATCTTCAACAGTCATCTATGCAAGATTAGATACATATGTTAGAAAAAAAAAATATACAGAATTGAAAGAATCACAATCAAATCAAAATATGTATACAAGACAATAATAATATATCTGGTACATCATTTTGGTTTTATAAATTTTTGTTGTGTCACACTACAATTTAAGTAAAGTAAAAATGTTATTTACCTTGTCTTCAAATTGTTCCATGAAAATATCCATTCCCCTTACAAAATAAGTAATGTTTTCATGAGTCAAAACAACACCCTTAGGGTCTCCACTTGTTCCACTAGTATACATTATTGTACATATATCATGAGCTTGTGGTGGTGAAATGGTTGATGGAGTTTCTTTTCCCTACAAGGTAGTAATAAGATGATTTATTGACTTATATTATTATTATCAAGTTTCATTTTATCAATTATATAAACAAATTAAATTCCTTATATTATGCACTAACCATTTGCAAGAACTCTTCCCAAGAATATGGCTTAACCCCAATGCTGGTTGCTTTATCTTTCTCTTCATTTGTTAATTTTGTGAAACAAACTATGGCTGTATCCACACAAAGAAAATAAAGTTAAATTAAATGTCTTTATTAAGCTATTGTATAGCATATATAGAATTATTGAAGTGTCTAATTAGTCACATATTTACCTTTCAATCTTGAAGCTGATTTACAATCAGGACTCAAAAGCTGAAATACAGTGTATGTATTATTATGTTACACAACTTGAATCTCTATTTACCTTTAAATGTGGTATATGAATTTATTTGAAACTGAAGATGATTGATTATTCAATGAAAGTGATTCTTACTTGCATAACCTTCTTATCTTGGACAAACACAAAATCTACTTCTGCGTGATCTATGATAAAATTTACGGCACCGGGCCCTGTATTTGATGTTTAAATTGCATCAAATCTATCAATAAATGTATGTAAAATCATTTAGCCGATAAATAACATAAGTAATTAAAAATGTAGTAAAAGAATATCATGGAGAAAAACTGAAGTTCTACATTGAAAAAAGTAAGACTTGAAAAAGTTACATTTGTCACTTTAGAAGGTAGTTGGCAAGAATGAATTAGGTTTAATATAAAAACATAATGTTGTTAGAATAAGAATTTATTTATTCATAAAAAGAGATAAAGTCTAAAATATTATGTTTTTCGTTTCAATAAAAATGAATTAATTATGGTCATCATATTTTCACTCATTTACGGAATTGACCCCTCCATTATTAAATCATTCATTTTTTTATTCCTCCAACATATTTTTGTACTTAAAATGGTGAAAACCGAAATTTTTAGAGTTTTTTTGTAACTTGATGAATATTAAATTGTTCACATTATTACGTCGTATGTGACGTCATTTAAAATGTCAAATCATGAACTTTAACATAAAAACATAAAATAAATAAAAAGAGTAATTCTAAAATATGAGAATCAATTCCAAGATATAAAGAGTGACCCGAGCTAGGATCATTTATTTATTTTTAG
The DNA here is from genome assembly GCF_003473485.1 of Medicago truncatula. Lineage (NCBI taxonomy): Eukaryota > Viridiplantae > Streptophyta > Magnoliopsida > Fabales > Fabaceae > Medicago > Medicago truncatula. Next base: position 52,014,367 of record NC_053048.1, read on the forward strand.
GCGTAGCTCCTAATTGCACAAAACAGAGAAAACAGGGGAGGATGAAGTAAATGTATGGACAATTTCTTATATTATTACCAAGAGTATCATAGAGAGGCACACAAACCAAGCTATGGGCGCAACAAGCCTACATACATCAACATAAACAAGTTTATGAATTATAATAGAACACAATCATATATAGAAGGAAGGAAAAAATAAATAAATAAATGTGAGAACGTTATATAGAAATGGGAACCTCCATTGCCACAATCCACTGAGGACAATTTGATCCATAAACTCCAATTCGTGAGCCCTATAATTGAAATTACACATTAAGAACACAACCTTTTAACAAAAATAAAAAAGACAAGTCATTTTACATTGCAAACACTTACATGTTGAGCACCAGATGCACGTAGAGCTGAACCTATATGCATGACTTCATCATAAACTTGCTTATATGTCTTCCACACATATGATCCAAACTATATATAATAATCAAATAAAATAAAAACAATTTCCTTGTCATATAGTCTACATGACATAAACACAAAATAAAATGGACTGTCTGTCATAAAAATACCTTTCCATCAACAAATTCACGCCATCCCAACATACGGTTTTGAGGATACTTTTTGGCTGCCACACTACAATCATATCATATCATAGAAAGGGTCAATTTGAGGATACTTTTATTATTTTATTTTTTATTTTTTAGGAAGCTCATTAGGAAAGTTAATTATCATTACTCTTTGATCAATTTATAGTATATTCTAAGCATAGTTTTAAATTGTGGTCAACAACGTCGTAACTCAATTTAAAACCAACTTTTTTTACATATACCTGAAAATATCCCAAGCTGTAGTTAAATCAGGATCAGATGGTGGAAATTGATCTTTAGCTAGAAGGTTGCGATATACTGGACCTACAGATAGCTTGCCATTTTTGCCTTCTCTTCCTTCTTCTACTTTAGCTGCAAAACTCTTCATTCTTCTTCTTCTACCTTAGCCGCAAAACTTCTAGCAACCAAAGCAAATAATAGTATATTTTATATGGAAAAAATAACTACTGGTATATATATAAAGGGAGTACTTGGTAAAATAATTTGAGACTTTTAATAATCGAATTTGTATTTTTTGTTGAAGCAGATATGTAATATTGTGTTTTTTGTGAAGACAAACTTGAACTATTATTCAAATTAATAATGTTGAATGACTCCAAAAAATCATATATTTAACTGTGAAGTGGCTTTCTGGATAACAAGTTTACCTAGTCCTGTTGAAAGCAAAGCTCGTAACAAGGTGCATTAGTGAGATATACTGTATGCTATAGGAATGAAGACCTATGAACATGATGGAGAGTTATATATAGTAGTCCTAGTAAAACAATTTGATCTATAAATTTGGGGTAGTTGAAACATAATTGGTACTACTACCTCATGCACAATTAATTCCATTTATTACATTCATGTGTTGATATACCATCTCCTTGTCACAAGTTTCGCAATTAAATCCATTCATGTGAATATTTAAAAGAGAAAAAATGGATGAAGAAAAATGCTTACACTCTCCGGTAACTTATATAAGCAAAAATCTATTTTCTAGATACATTCAATTAATGATGTGTGTGACATATAATAAAGACCACATACATCATCAATTGAATGTGTCTAAAAAGTACATTTTTGCTTATATTAGTGACCGAAGGGTGTACGTAATTTTCCGCCCTTTCTAATGCACTAACTTTTAAAAATTATGTACGATGTTTTTTTATAATTTTTTTTGGTACAAATGAAATTTTAATTTTAATTAAAAGTAAAAAATATAAATATTTTTTGCTTTCATATTATAACAATTGAAACTAACCATGATTATCTATTTCAATGAAAACAACAATATAACAAAAAAATATAATCTAAATTTTTATTTTTTTATTGACATCAACAACAATCTTTATTATAGAAAAAGTTGTTTAAGGGTATAATTGAGATAATAAAAAAGTAAGTATAGATACACTCATCTAGTTTGTTGCACTTTTTAAATGATAAATGAAAAAATTGGACATTTGTTGTGTTTGTTACACTTTTATTTTAATATTTAAATTTATTCTTATCTATTTATTACATGTATTATTTGTATTGAAAATTGAAGGTATTTTTGAAAAGAAAAGTTCAATCAAAAGAGCTGAAATGGATTGTTTTATTTATATACCGTATAGAAGTATAGATATAGTATAGATTTTTTTTAGAGAAGATATAGTATAAATATATCCATAGACCATAGTGCAACGCCATTCTCCCTCTCGACAACGCCCAATTAAGAAGAGTATTATAAGTCTAAGCATATCAACTTACAATCCCTATCAACTAACTAACAATGATTAAATAACTCAACCTTCACCAGCCACCTGCATTTTTGCATGGCTGCATTTTGCATATCATACCAACTATTTGTTGTATTTATATGATTTATAGGTAAATTGAAAAGAAATTGATAAAGTAACGTTTTATTGTGATCGAGAGCATAACTAAGTTGATTGAGATATTGCACTGCATATATATGAATTGAAGTTCAATTCTCAAATTCTTCATTACATGCTAATTCTAAATAGAAGCAATAATTAAGTGTCGCCCGTGGATTTGCATGTTGCAACAGCTTGATTGGGTTAAATATCGTACGAAAAAAAGTGAAATAAAAATTTCCATTTTATTGCAGTGTCACTATCATGAAACCAGACCCCGTCATCTTAAACCAGAAATGGAAATTCCTACCCACGAAATTGAACAAACACTTACCAAGTTAGAAACCAACCCATCATTACAACTTCTTCTAGAGTTTGAAGGTAGAATCATTGAGTGGCGCCGGTTTAAATGCTTCTATTTGTGGGCTACCAACTTCATTTTCACGTTAACTTAATATTATTGATCTCAACAAAGGTCCCTCTTTAAAGATTCCATCTTTATCACAACAATATTGAGATAAAAAGTTCAATATTTTAAAGATTAAAAAAGAGGTTTTATTTAAGTTTAAATTAGTGTACACCCTCCAGTCACTATTATAAACAAAACTTTACATTTTAAATTCATTCAATTAATAATTTTATAGTCTTTATTATATATCACATACACCATTTAATGAATGAATCTAAAATGCAAAGTTTTACTTATAATAATGACGGAGTGTATGAATCTATGTCAAAATAGTTTAAATGCAACAATAAAAAATATAATTTTTTTAAATTAAATAAAACCTTTTTTTTATTAAAAAATTTCAAGATTCTTTTTGACAGGTATGATTAAAAAAAAATTATCCGTGTCAAATAGGAATAAAAAGTTTGATTTTGATAAAAAAAATATTATTAAATAAAAAGTGTAATATAAATTGGTAATAGTATAAATTTTTAGCACTTTGTTATTGTAATATTTTTGGTCGTTTCTCCTTTGCACACCTTGTGCGGGGCAAACCATAATTATTAATATATTCCATTGTTTGTTAAAAAAAAAAAGTTAATATAAATTACTGTTAGTGATTTAAAAATATCGTAGCAATATGACTTTGGTCAGCAAAATCGTAACAAAATCCAATCCTTCATATTGTAAATTTTTTGACTTGACTCTATAATAATCTAAACTTCGATCTTATTTGTGTAATATTCTGCAACAGGAGATCTTTAAAATACGATTTTTTAGAGGGTTTTTGGTTTTTTTATTGAAGATATCAACACCTGGTTTCTAACGAAACAACTTTGATCAATAGTTATTTAACAACCAAAACCGTCTAAATCATTTATTTATTTTTTAAAACTTCTAAATTCTACGTACATAGTTTTGTTTATATAAATGAAGTATCATACTCTTGGAGCTGGACATGACCACATAGATGGCAAAGCTTACCTTCCAAAAATTTACCGCATTTATCTCATTTTAATTGTCATTTTAACATTTTGTATATGTCTTAATTATTATTTTTTTATGTCCAAAGAGTTATGCATAGCAATGTTATGTCTCATAGGACCATGAATGTTGTGTTTACGAAGATTGATTTTGCCATCCAAAAAGGTCTAGCGGCGCAGCTTATTGTCCGCTTGCCTCCTATTCATGTGTAAGTAATATCAATGTAAATATTATATGTAAAAAAAAAAATAGATACTCTTAAAAGGAAATTCCCAAAAAAATGCATCATTAATTATTATTTATTTGCTAAAATTTTCTAATTTATTGAACTTCATTCAAATTAACAGTTACTACTACTAATAATGGTGTTTTAATAAGTGATATTAATCTCACCGTTGAAATCAACTCGACTCATCATTTTCTTAAGAACGGTGCACAACCCAAAAACGAAGGGAGTACTTAAAAATGCAAACAATATTACTGGCATTATACTTTTTTAAAAACGTTTGACTTAATGTCCGCCGGTATTTATATATTTGTAAATCACAAATTATCTACCTGACATATACAAATCACAATCCATAAAAAATTAATTTTTTTTAGAATAACTAATATCTAATTTAATCATAACTAATTTACGATCTATCGCATGTGCACAGAATGATGATCCTAATTTCTTGCTAATAAGAGTGAAAATATGCAAATGACAAACTATGCGATGAGAAAGTTTCTCAATATGCACTTCATTTTCGCTTCGATTAGATCGTAACTCTCAATTAGCTGTTTTTGTCTGTATTGGATTGTAACTCTCAATCAGCTGTTTTGTCTGTAGAATCCTATCGAGTTGTAACTCTCGACAATTTTAAACCAAGTGAGCTATTTTAAGGTGTTTACTGAGCAATCATCATGCAATGAACCAATAACCGGGCCAGCCCAAACAAGTAAATAGATAACCCAAAGCCCAAAGCAAGGACTCAAAAAAAAAAAAAAGTATCTTATAATTCGCGGTGCTCGTTACGCACCATAACTCAGGAAGCTCCATCAATGGCGACTCTAACTCCAATTTGTTCAATACCAACGAAACTGAATTTGAATATCCAACAAAAACAACACAATCTCAATTTCCCACTTTTCAATTTCAAAATTGCAAAGCAAAATTCAAGAACTTCAACCACAGTAATCCGTTCATCCTCTACCGCTAACCAGAACCAGTCTTCTCCGGGATTATACTCCGCCCAGAAATTCGAACTCACCGCTTCAAACGTCGATCTCGTTCTCGAAGATGTTCGCCCTTACCTCATCTCTGACGGAGGAAACGTCGATGTTGTATCCGTTGAAAACGGCGTCGTTTCTCTTAAGCTACAAGGTGCATGTGAAAGTTGTCCTAGCTCAACCACAACCATGAAAATGGGAATCGAACGCGTTCTTAAGGAGAAATTTGGAGATTCCATTGAAGATATTGTGCAAGTGTTTGATGATGATCAAGCAAGGGAAACAACGGTTGAGGTCAGTGATTTTCCCCTTACTTTTTGCATTTATTATTATTAGTCTTTTATGGTTGTTAATGATTGGATATTAATTTTAATTAGTCTTATAGAAGTAGTTAGAAGTTTGGCGTGATTAGTTGTTGGTAGTTAGTTAATTAGTTACATCACATGAAGTGACCAACTTCTTCGTACTATCAATTTCAAAATCAATCGTTACTTGGCCTGTTTGGATAAATAACTTATTTGCAGTTTATAGCACAAGCAATTATTATGATAAACGTGTGCCTATATGCTTGCATAAACTATTTTTATAGCAAAAGATAAAATAAAGTTAAATTGTATTTGCATATACTTACTATAAATGTTTTTATAAGGCTATACTGGAGAACTTATAAGAATAAGTTGTATAAAGCTTATGAAAATTGTCGTAAAGCTCAAATAAGCCAATCCAAATAGGCTTTAAGTGTATATTTGGTTTCACTTCTAAAAGGGCCAAAATTGATTCTAGAGGTGTAGAATTGATTTTGACATGTTTGGTTACTCTCTAGTATAATTGATTTTGACATGTTTGGTTGCTCTCGAATAGAATTGATTTTGCCTTCAGAATTGATTCTACTTGAAGCTAAAAATTGGAGGCTTTGATTATAGAATTGATCTTAGCACTCAAATTTATTATTCAACTCACTTTTACATAAATATATCAAAACATCAATCGGTTTACCTTCAACTCACTCACAATCAATTTATGTCAATGCAAAACCAATAACATACACTGATTCTAATTAATATTCAATTTATCTAATATGCATAGAAATGAAATGAAAATGATGAATGTTAGTTGATGTTTGGGTGTGGGTTTTTTAGGCGGTGAATAATCATCTAGAGATATTGAGACCGGCAATTAAAAATTATGGAGGTAGTGTGCAAGTGTTGTCTGTTGAAGGTGGTGACTGTGTTGTGGAATATGTTGGACCTGAGTCCATTGGATCAGGTGTTAAAGCTGCGATCAAGGAGAAGTTTCCAGATATTCTCAATGTTACCTTCTCTACCTAGGTAGTAATTCAATGCAATGCATCCTCATTCTTCATTGCAATTTTGTACTGTCTTTGCAAACTAGTTAATTAAAATATGATCACTCCTTCCTTCTGAATATACTTGGATATGTATGTATAACATAAGACCCATCATTTGATAGGACTTTAATACGTATCATGTAATTACAACTCAGTTACCATTGTTTTTATAATTGTGTATCTCAGTCTATCAATATTCAACATTACAATACTTCAAATGCATTTTTATTTTCAATTTAGACTGTTTTCTCTCTTCCTCTCTGTTTTGGCCTGCCATGGTTTTATTTTTTCTTTAGTACAATTCTTGGAAACATGAAGAAGGAAATATATGAACCAAGAAATGAAATGTAAACAGGCTAGATGATTGCAGATACCTTGAAAGTTTCTAATATAATAAGATGCAACTGAGAAGGTTATAGTAGATAATAAAAGTTGGAGGTTATTTGTAAATTTATTTTATATTGCCATCTATGAATATGTATATATGTCATAGGTGATGGATGAAAGTTTCATTTCTTTAGATGGAGGACTCATCTCTATACTGAACATTGATTTTTGAAAGCATTGAATAAGAAACATGAAGTTTTGCTCTACGGTCTGCGACTCCTCTCAGCTCAGCACAGCAGCTTACTCTCCAAGTTTCAAATTTGAATGCAGACCACAAGTTGAAAGTAATGCATCCCATAACGGAACGTCAGGCTCAAATGACATGTTCTTAACTTATTTTACCACGAAACTAAGGCAATCAAATTTATACTCCAGGCAACATCGTATCAATAATTCAAATCAACTATATAAGAAATACAACGAGTAGCTTAGAAGCGAACAAAAATGAAATCTGGTAATAAAATATGGTTTGCACTTTTCTCATAAACTAAAATATCAAACACTTCACTAATACCGTGCATCGTATAAATTTATGACAACAATGTTATCACAAATTTGATAGCACGAACGAAATTTAAAATAATACAGGGAGGTCAAATATTCTCAAGTGGCGTTGCTCATTCCTTGCTAGTAGTTCATGGCCAATCAATTTTCTTAAGATAACTTAAAATGCTAGATTATGTTCTTCTCGGCACCATGTCTTACATTTGTTCCTATTGTTATAAATGTGAGGAGGAAAAAAAGAGCTGTATATTACTGTGTTTTTTATGGTGAACTGTACAACTTTCAACATATTAACAATTGAAGCTTGGCATTTGCAAATCATGACATATTTCATATTTCTTTTTTTAGAAGTAATTTATATTAGATCAAACATGATACTACTACTACTACTCTCCAAGCACCTTACGTGCTGCAAAACTGAAGTAAGTTAACTGGGCAATTAGGCACATAAATGTAAAAAATAACTTAGCTTAGACAAGTGCTGCAAGTGATGCTACCCGAAAAGATGGAGGAAAGTATTCTATATACTCGGCCTTCATAGTACAAAATTCATAAAACATGAAACCTTTTACGTTGAACATAAATATATATCGCTAATTGGAAGAAACAGTCTGGTTGAAAGATGACTCATATTGATGTACAAAATAATCAAGTTGAAAGGAAGATTAGTCCAGGAAGCGGTGCTGCTTCGATGTCGACCGTGTGACAGAAAAAGACTTAATCATAGAACTATCAGAGTCAGAGATGTGATTGTGATGGTAACTCCAGGTCAAAGTGCCGGGTTCAGTGAGTCCGGGTGGTGGCACTTGGTCCAACGATTATCAGAAGTGGAGGTACTCCGCTTCAGTGATTTAGGTTTCGTCCCCTATAAAAAGGAGAAACAGGATCACATACCACCGTTTAGTATCTTTCAAGTTTGTAGGGGGAATATTGTGAGTTACTGAATCCAACAATTTCAATGGTTCAGAATTGGTGGAAGCTATTTGACTTGCACCTAGTCTCAGCAATCATGATCATATATTGAACTTATCATTGATAGAAAACATGAAGAATAAATACTAAAATTGATAGAACCTTTGTATTTTTGTAAGAGACCAATTTTGTCGACGAAAAATTAAAATACCAATATGATTCCTTGGAATATCAAATGTTGGTCAAATGAGTTCTTATAGGGATATCTTAGTCCCTAGTTAGTGGCAAACGAAGTTCATATCAGGTAAAAGAGATTCTTATTCTAAAAATTGTTAATGGGTAAAGTGACTAAATTTGTTCCCTTGCATTGAAAGGAAAATGAAAATTCCCACTAACCAAACATGTGTTTAAAATAAGTGGAAAAAGGACCAAAGAGAAAATCCTTATTCTGCAAATTGTAAAGAAGGTTATGTTTCATAAAAAGCACCTTACCATAAACACCGTAAGGCCAACAAGACGGAACGTATTTTAAAATAACAACAAAGCTCAATTCCAAACCCAATCAAAGAACTCCCAGAGCAAGTTCATCTGAAATAGACAGTTAAAAACTTTCAACCTTACAATTAATCTACCTAGCTTGCATCGGTAAATTCTGGCCTTCCAAAGAGTAAGGTAAAAAATTTGTCAAAAGAATAGTAAAAAAATCAGTGGTCCTCATATTTTCTTTTTATAGATAGCATACCAAAAATTACTGACTTACTCATGTTGAATGCAAGACTAGCAAGGTGAAGAATGTGCAGGAGAATTTCACATTGTTTATACGATACAATTTTGACTTCACCCTTCAAAATCTTGAGTGAAACTTATCATGAGCAAGCCCTTCCTACGTAATATGCAGAACAAATTTCTGTTCAAAATCTTGAGAGAACTTATCATGACCCCATATGGGAGCCTTTCACACTAAACTTGCTAAGGGAACTCTAAATTCCAGGACAGAGGGCCTTCTGAGAAATTAGATAGAAAAGACGAGAGACTAAATTCTCTTTGATATTCATGGAGTCACCATATAAGGCATATGTAGCAGCTAGCCTTACTAAATAATTTATGCCAAATAACAGTGCAACAGAATTCATAACAAACTAGCTGAGTCGTACTCCTTCTAGAATCTGTTAAATCCAACCAAGTTATTTGTTGCTAAAACATAACAAGACCATACATTAAACTTGGAAAAACAAACATCATGACCAGTATCCAATAATACTTGCACAAGTCACAACTGGTATATTACATGATTGAAGCCCCTTATAAATAACAAAATAATAAGCAATGACTCAAAAAGTAACTGAACAAAAAATAACCTTACAATTATTGATTGATTTAACTTCATTGGGAAACAAGGCAAGGGTCCAAGTAAGAAGTTATAGCTTAAAACAAATGAAGTAGCAACAACTTCTAAAATTCCATCTATATATGTCCAGATATATGAAAGGAAAAGATTACCCTGTATCATTTCTCTGTTGGCTTTGTCAGTAATTGCATATAAACACGATTTTCAGTTGCTTTACACATGTAGGCTTTGATATAATCATTACCATGCAGGGGAGAATTTTTAAAAGGATTTGAAGCAATCAGAATAAATTCTATTTTTGTCTTAATTGAATCCAGTTTGCTGAATTGCGCACAGTTTTTATCACCAGGCTGAACTTACAGAGAGACGGAGATCACTCAACCCAACTAATTGCCGTCTGTTTTTTTATTCCTCGCTCCTTCATTGTGTCCCTCAATTCATTTACACTGCTCCATACTCCTTTCTCACCTTGGATTTTTGAAAGTACCGAGTAAGAAACAGGATGACTGCTCTCCAATCTGCGAATCCTCTCAGCAGCATACTCTCCAAGTTCCAAATTTGAATGCAGGCCACAAGCTGCAAGTAATGCTCCCCACAACACAACATCAGGCTCAAATGGCATATTCTTGATTAAATTTTCTGCTTCATCAAATCTCCCTGCTCTTCCATACAGGTCCACCATGCAACTGTAATGCTCCATCTCTGCTTGTATTCCATACTTTGTTAACATATCCGTGAAGTGCTTTTCACCCTCTTCAACAAGACCAGCATGCACGCATGCCGACAACACATTCACAAATGTAACTTCATCAGGGGTACCCACAACTTTCATCCTATCAAACTCCTCGAGTGCTCGTGTAGCTAGTCCATGGCTTGCATAACCTCCAATTATTGCATTCCAAGAAACCAAATTCTTATCCCTAATGGACTCAAAAACACCAAATGCTGCATCCATATCCCCACATTTTGCATACATATCAACGAGCGAGGTCAGCCAGATAACATCATTTGCTATGCCAGACTTGATGATACAGGGGTGAAGCTGCAGCCCCATTATAAGAGAGGAAGAACCTGCACATGCATCCAATACACTTGAAAATGTGAAATGATTGGGACGAGTTTCAGTCTTAAACATAAGAACAAAAAGCTTCAATGCATCCACAAATCTCTTGTTTTGCACATACCCACTAATCATTGCTGTCCAAGAAACCACATTCCTCTCACTCATATCATCAAAAACAGACCGCGCTTTGTTAACCTGCTTGTTCTTGACATAACCATTCACCAAAGTAGTCCAAGAAATTATGTTTCTTTGAGGCATTTGATCAAAGGCAGTTTGAGCATCAACGAATTTTCCCAATTCCATATAACTAGAAACCAAAGCATTCCAAGATGTAACATCTTTCATCGATATATCATTGAACGCTCGACCTAAAGCTTCTTCCTCCTTTAAACCAGCATAAGCTCTGATCAAAGACGACCCAACAAACACATTCAAGTAGTGTCCCAAATGAAATGCCAAAGCATGAACTTGACGAACCAAAACATCCAACTCGGTACTAATAACCGCTCTGAGCAACGTCGAGATGGTGTAGTCATTGGGCACTACACCAGCTCTTCCCATTTGCAAGAAACATCTGTAGAGTCCCTCTGAGTTTCTAGTTCTCTGAAAACCAGAGAGCATGATGTTCCACGAAACTGCGTCTTTCAGAGGCATTTTATCAAACAGGTCGTGAACGGGTCCAATTTGATTGTGTTGCAAGTAAGCAGTCATAACCATGTTCCAGGAAACAATGTTGCATGATAAAAGGTTTTCATCCAACAGTTTATGAGCTTGTTTAACGTTGTTGTTGTCAATGTAAGTGTTGATCATGTAGTTAAGTTGTGGTGTTGTGATTGTAACAGTACACATGTTGCGGATCCACAATCTCTTCAGTACATGCATCCTAAGAATAAAATATTGGAAACACGCATGATACAACAAAAATATTGTTTGTTGTTTAAAATTGATCCTTGTAATCGCTAATCTTGGCAATTTACGCTTGCATTGTTTAATCATTTAAAATTTCGTCCATCTCCCCACTTAATCACTGCCAAGTCACTAATTTGATGTGGCAATCATTGTCACACATGAAATTCCAATTTTACCCCTGAGCTTTCAATTCTTTCTTCAATATTTTGTCCTCTTCTTAAAGGCAAAATTGGAATTTCATGTGTGGCAATGATTGCTACGTCATCAAATTAGTGACGTGGCAGACGTGGCAGTGATTAAGTGGGGAGAGAGACGAAATTTTAAATGATTAAACAATGCAAGGGTAAATTGCAAGGATTAGCGAATACATGAACCAATTTTTAAACGACCCCTAATTGCAAGGATGAAATACATATTTAAGCCTAAAAAAAATAGAGCGCTATTGTTTTTAAGTTTTCTTTAAAGGTTTTTTAGTTATAAATTGATCTTTTACGTGATAAAATATATGGTTAAATATGTTTTTGGTTCCTATAAATATGTTAATTTTTCGTTTTAGTCCCTCTAAAATTTTCCTTCAACTTTTAGTCTCTATAAAATTTTCAATCTTCACTTTTTGTCCCTCTTTTAAAGTAAACTTATATGTAGAATTCATATTTTTTAATAAAAATTTCTAGAAAAATTCAAAATATTACAAGAATCACTCCAAAATAATTTTAGAATTTTTTAACAAAACATGAATTTTTATATGTTTTACGGTTAACAATTCATATTTAATTTGTGTTTTGTTAAAAAAAATTAATTGTTTTTAAGAATTTTTTTAGAATATTATACATATTTATGCGCAATTTCATCAAAAAATACAAAAATTAAATTGAAAATAGGGACCAAAAGTAGTGATTGAAAATTTTATAAGGACTAAAAGTTGAAGGAAAATTTTAGAGGGACTAAAACGAAAAGTTGACATATTTATAGGGACCAAAAACATATTTAACCGTAAAATATATGCATTATTATTCTCTTTTTTTTATCAGGTACCCTAATGGCTAGAATTCACCTTATAAGGTGAATAAGTGGGGTCTCCGAGGTTCGAACCCTGGCCTCTGCATATAATAATGCATTGTCCTACCAACTATTATTCTATTTTTATCAAACTTGGTTAAAAAATATTTATGTAGACGTTTAATATTAAATTGGTATGATCTCTAAAATATACATTAAATTAGTATGTTTAAATTCACCACTCCTAAAAATAAAGTTTATATATGTATTATCAATCTTGATTTGAAACAAAATTGATTGTTTATCGAATTTATAATACTATTGATGAAATAATTATCTGTAAAATTAGACTTGAATTCAAAAAAGAAGAAAACATGTTTTAGTAAATTAGTAATAAATGTTAACAACGATTTTTAAAATTCTTAAATTTTACTCAAAAAATTTAAAGATGATAAAAATAGTCTATAAATGTTAAAAATTATTTTTTTTTTTATTTTATCCAAACGAAAACATTTTGAAATTCAATTGAATCGTTTTAATTGTCTAGCATTTTAGATGTCTAAGAAAAAATTCAATATCCTCGTCCAAATAAACTCTTAAAACACGTGTTAACTTTGACCCTTTATCCAAAACAAGTTCCCAGTGAGGCTAATAATATCAAGCAGCTTCTGAAATTAACATGGAGATGTTCCATGTTTGAACGTGTGAAAATATAAACCCTCTCTCTAACTATATATATCAATTCAAAGTATTGCATGTTCCTTGTCACAATTGGATTGGGCAAGGTCAGTGACATTCTCTCCTTAATGGTACACAAGTGGAGTAATGAGCGTTATTCTAGCACAAGGAAGTTGTATAGATGAGAACCTATTTGAAGTCCTCTTAGACAGACATGATAGAGGGACACGGGTTGCAGAAAAGATGCATACGAGAAGAAAGGAAGAAGAAACAAGAAACAGAATCAAGGAGAAGAAAAATAGTTCAACAACATGTTGAAATAAAAAGGGGTAAAAGAGTAACTAGCTAATTAAGATTATCTACTCTATTGTATACCCTACAAATTGAGGGGAAGAAAAATAAAAGGCAAGCCAATATGGGAAGAAATAGATTTCATGTGTTTCATGTCAATTGCATTGTTAATTATACGCATATCCAACTAATGTGGTGTCTTTTATTCTAGAAGTACTCCTGCCAATCTCAAATATAATATCAAAAAAGGTCATTTTGTTGGTCCAAAATAATTAGTCACTTTGGTCCCTGAATGGGAAAGGAGTAGTCACTTTAGTCTCTGAATGCAAAGAAATTGCAAAACAATCTCAAATGTAGACTCTATTGGTCAATTTCAGGGACTAAAGTGATTAGCGGAGTCTACATTCAGAGATTAAATTGACTAACGGAGTCTGCATTCAGGGACTAAATTGACTAACAAACTCTACATTCAGGAACTATTTGAGTCTATATTCAAGGACTATTTTGCAATTTATTTGCATTCAAGGACTAAACTGACGACTCTTTTCCTATTAAGGGACTAAAGTGACTAATTTTTCAAAATAAGTATTACCATATTTAAGTAATGATATCTTTTACATGATATCACTCAATTTTCAATAACTTTTTTATTCTGAGCAAACACATCTTAATGAAGAAGTAGTTTGGACAATGCAAAGTGAAACAGAAATTCAGTTAGACTGGCCATTCAAAAAAAAAATAGTTTTAAAGATTAACCCAAATCATCAGGTTCAACCGATTAAATCAGAAACCGCTCAATTTGCTGGCTGGTTCAATTTTGGTTGCACTTTAATTTTATTTTTTTTGGAGTTCGAACCCTAGACAATTGCATAAATTACCAACTTAGTTAAGCTCTTGAACCACTTTTTACCCTCAAGTGGTTCTTATCTTTTGTATTATTTAGTTTTGCTTTTAAATTTTTTAGGTATAATCTGATACAACCATATGTACTTTAATCTTGAGCCGATGGAACAGTGGCCTAAAAAGTCTAACCAGGTCGATTTTGAGTCCTGATTTTAAAACATAGGCTAATATGCAGCAATCAAAACCTCCAAGAGTTTGATGGCTGCTATCCACAACATTCATAATTCTCATTACGCTTAAAACAATTGCTACAAAAGTTAAAAGCTTTCGCCAGGAAAGAAAACATGAATTGCGCTTTTATATTTCTGATACAATAAATGTTTTCTACTAAAAACCTTCCATATAAATATCCATAAGACTTATATCAATAAAACCTTGAAAGGAATTATACAAATTGAAACACCTTTCCACATTGCACCTGACAGATAACATGGAAAATAATTCGGTAAGTACATCCCATTGACAAGCTTTAACTTTAAGAAACAAGTCCTATAAAGTTAAAGCACGTAGGGATAAATAGTGTTTTGCCTTGTCATTTGAACGAAATTTGGTTTACCTCTATTAAAAAAAATATATATATATATATATTAGATTTCAACCTTGTGATTTCAATTTTTTGGATTTCAAACTTTAGTCCATCTTGTAGAAATAAGCTGATATGGCGCATTACATTGATGAGTTGGAAATTTTTATTTCTTTTCCAAAAAAAAATATTCCATCTGGAATTCTTCTATCGAAAACATAATTTAAATTACTTAAAACATTAAATTTTTAACATAATTAATAAATTCATCCAGGTTCATCTTGATCTTCATCATCCCAACTTAAATCTTCATCCAAACCCATCCAATAAACATGATCCAACATCAACAAAACCCAGCAATAAACTTCATCCAAAAACTCTCACTCTATTGGTTATTTTTCTTCCTCTCTCCATTCTCTTTACTCCCTTTTCTCTTTCCTTCGTTTCTCTTCGCCTTATTTTTCACTCTACCCTTTTTCCTTCCTCGTTTCCCTTCTTTCCTTTTTCTTTACCCTCTTTCTCTCCTTGTTCTCTCTTTAATTTCCTCTTCAAAAAACTCATCAAAACCTTATCTTATCCTTTTCTCTGCTATGAGAGAGAGAGAGAGAGAGAGAGATGGTTCTTAGATCTACATTTTTTCATCATCATCAAAGAGAAGAATTGATCAATAAATAAGGGTGGTTCAGTTGAAGAATACGGTGATCGAGAAGGAAGGTGAAGGTTTAATTTTAAAGGGTATCAAGGTATGGGTGGGAGGAAGGTGGTGAATGGTGATGGATTTGGGGCTCCTTGTTTTTTTATTGTTGTTTTTGTACAGGGGTGGAAATGGGAAGTGGAAGGGTTTGGGGCTGGGGAAAGAATAAGTATGATAAGATTCTTTTTTTTTTTTTTAGTTTATGGATTTTCGAATGAATTTTTGGGTTTCATTTGAGTCTGTTCTTGAAATTAAGATATGAGTTTTTGCATTTTCTGGGTTGAAGGGTTGGAGCAGATGAAGGAGATAAGGTGTTAGAGGAGATGAAGGAAAATAAAAAAATAAAAACAAGTGTTTAGTAATTTAAAATACAGGTGGCATAAAAACAATTAAAAAAGAAATAAAAAAGTCAACTCAGCATGCGACATCACCATGTTTGCACAGTCATATGTCATGAAGGTCTAAAACAGAAGAATCTTCAAATGACAAAGGTTGAAATCTAAAAAAAAATACAAGGGTGTAAACCAAAACTCGCTCAAATGGCAGGGTGCAAAATAACATTTAACCCAATTAAATATGATGCTTAACAAATCATACCAGTGTCGTCTGTGACAAATTTAAGCTCTTACCGGAGGAATTAAAGATCTGAGGCCTTTTGTTTTCTAGGTCTTTTATGAGCTGCTGTAGGTGGAGCTCCATGCCCCTATACAAATAAAGTTCCCGAGACCAACCAGTAATAGTAAATTATTAAAATGGTCCAAAAGCAAATGTAAAACTAATCAATTGACGGGAGAATAATTAGACAAAATACGTTGTGGTGTACCTTGCGTTTTTGGTCCTTTTTGCCAACCCTTTCGCCTGAAACAACAGTTTTATGCATATGTTCAATGATAAATAGATGTCATTTCCCTTACTTTATAGAAATTTAGAAAGCAGGTACAAACAAAATTAATATATATTACCTCCAAAATTCAACGAATCGGGAATAAATGTACGATCCTGATTCCCACCACAAAATAAATGTGTCAGTAGTTTCCAAATCACGAGCCTAAAACAATAGAGGGGAAACTACCAAAAAGAAATAAAAATATGAATTTCCGACCTTTGGTGTGCCTGGTGTTTCACCGTAGGATCCATCACGGAAAGATGAACCTTCGGCCTCTTTATATTGCACCTGCCACATATATCACAACAAGTAATTAAATCAAAGAAATTTGGGGGGTGGGGGAAAATAAGCCAGTATAGAATGTTGCTGATTCTATGAACAATCATACATTAGACAGGCATATTGCAAGCCCATGAAAATTCTAACAATTGAAATCATCATCTGCTTATAAACATGAATGAATAAATACATTCAGCAAAATATGATTCTCTCAACTTTCTTATACCGATATACCTGTTTCTGGAGATTCAGCCAAGTTAGTATTTCTCTTCTTAGTTCAAGATGCTCTGCACAAACAGCTTTTGTTGGAACCCTCGGTTTCAAATTGACCTGGAATCACAGAATGCATCATGAACCCAAACATATGGTCAAACTCAACTCATTACAAAAATTTCATTTTGGATTTAACATATATCTGCCTCAATATAAGACTCTCTTATCTAATTCATGGGTATTAAGATGGTTAATTTGGTCAATAGCAATAAATTTGTCAGCAATGTTTTAGAAAGAAAGAAAAGCAAGCTGCATTAAAAGTTAAGGTAGTCGGGACAAACCCCGAGATCTTGCAATGTTTGCTCAACCCGTTTGATAGTCCGAACTCCAGCAGTTGCGTTTGAAGCTTGCACCATTTGCTCGAGTGCATATGTCCTCAAATATACACGAAGCTGAAACATTTCTCACTATCAGATAATGCTACGAAGTATGAGAATTTAATAAATTGTAAAAATTGCCCCTCATTAAAACAAATTATTTGAAATATTTTGATCAATGCAAGATCAAAATTTTAAAGATTAGATCAGAATTCTGGTTAACGCCAGTGCTACAAAATGAAGTTTTAAGTTAGCTTGTCTACTGCCTAACACAAATTTCCACCAGGTTAGAGACTAGCAATGTAATGCAAGATTATGAAAATTGTGCCTAGGGTTCTGCTTAACATGATACACCAGCACCTTTAACAGAGCTACTTGACGGAGGAAGCATTTTGACTGTCGTTACACAATTTAGGGAAGCAATTTGATATTTCGCTATTTAGAGTGCCCAAATTGCCAGACACTTAATTTCAGAACACAAAATGGTAGTTTACTCAAATAACTTACCATGCGAAGAGAAGCTAGAGTAGAAGCATTATCTGCAGAAGGCACGACCATTTGTGGAAGTTGCACATTCGAAGGAGATACAGTTTCACCGGGGACAGCCCTCTCTGTAAGTTCTGCATCAGCATTTGAAGCAACAGCCAATTGAGACTGTTCAGTAACCTGAAAAATGTATAAAATCAATATCCCATGCACAAATGTGCAAGTACAGATCATGTGAAATACATTTTATACATTCCGCGAATTTTGTTGCCCCAAATTGGTAATTATAAAACAAGAACAAGTGATTCAAGAACAATACTTCAGCATATATTTTACTGTCAGTAAAAATTAATAGTGATTAAGTTATGACTACAAAGCTCTAACTTTAGTTTACCTCCCATGCTAACTAAAAAGTGCACAGCATACTAGGAAACATTCCCCAATATTCGAAGTGATGGGTAGGAATTTATAATCAAGATTTCTCAAGAAATCAGAATTAGATCATAAGAAATTTGACCTTGAATCTTGATAACAACTCCTAAGTTAATAGTGTATTGGTAAATCAATCTTGAAACAATTACCTTAGAAGCCATCCGTAATTCAGCTATCCTTTTTGCTTCAATAAGAACCTGCATGATAAAACAATATAAGTAGCCATACGTCATTTACTATGAGGGTAAATCAATGGCAGAAATGTATGAAGTATTATTTTTTCTTTGAAGGACAGAACCTCTTCATCTCTTTTCTCTTGTTGTCTTGTTTGGGAGAGGACCATAGACAGTGCCCGTTTTCGCTCCATTTCTTGTGAAACATTATATGGTTCCTACATTGAAAAGAGAAAACGAGTTACTATCACCACATTGCAATGGCTTAAGGCAGGTGAGAGTCTGTTTAACCGGTAAATGTAAACTCAAAGACAAAATAGAGTAACTAATTCAAAACATCATACATTAATATAAAATTTGACTTCACCTTAATGATAGGATGTGTTGCAATGTCCCCGGAAGATGCAGCTCTGGCAAGTAATATAGCCCGCAACACTACATGACAGGGATGTGTGATAAAAAAATCAAGTTCAAAATATCACATTTTTGCTCATGCAATCGCCATATCATCAGAATTGAAAGCATGAGTTTTTTTTTTTTTACAATTGAAAGTATGAGTTAAATGACACGAATAGTGGAGTGCAATATATAATAATTATTGAACAAAGACGTACCACTATAATATCGATCCTTTAACTCCTCTACAGTCCGAGATGATGGGAACCTATCAGCTATCACAACAAAACGAAGATCGAACCTCTCACACAAATCAAATAATTCATTTGTCTCCTCCTTGGTCCACATCTAGGTAGAAAAAGAAGAATCAGGTATATTAATGCATTGAACACTTGGTAAAAGAGATTAATATAAAAAAAACTGATAGAATGTCAATGTGTTTCAACTTTCAATTGAGTAAAGCGTAGAACTTAATAATTGCAGTTAAAACAGGATAATTGTATATGATAAATTGTACAATGGGATGCAGTGTACAAAAGAGGTCCTTGCAAATAAGCCAGGTCCATTGATATATAAATTGATTGCAAATTTTCCCTCATTTTTTATGTCTAAACTGATAGTGTTTTCTTGTTCTAGAAACCTATCCTCGTATCAGATCTAAAGGACAGGATTTTGTTAAAAAGAAAAACCCCCTCAAGGTAGCAATGGTTCAAATTTGGAAGCTTTAAAAATCCCATCCGTACAGTTATGTCTCACTGTCATTACCCAATTTGGAAGCTTTAAAAAAATCTAACAAATTCCTACATGTTTCCATAATGTGGCTCTACAAATCATCAATGGATTGATTTATCATGACAGTTCTCCAAAGATGTACATGTAATTGGAGGAAAATCTCCCAAGATGTCCCAAACTATGGTAAATACAAGGTCTATCAAAGCTTAATTTTCGAATAAATTTTGTCACTTAAAAGCAAACTGTAGGGCAAAGGGCAACCTGGTGCACTAAAGCTCCCGCATACGCAGGGTCCGGGAAGGGGTTCCACCAGTTTTTTGGTATATTGTACGCAGCCTTCCAGTCACATGACAGGACCTTTACCAGTTGCGCCAAGGTTACCCCTTTCTTAAAAGCAAACTGTATTCTTATGTATTTTGTATAGCAAAATCTGACAATTAAATAAATATATGCTGGTTGCTAGTAGTTTGCCTCGCAGGATATAACCCTCAGTAAAATTAAATGAGAAATTTGGAACAAGACTCCATCACTAAAACCAAAGTAGAGTTGTGTTTGATATGATTCTGCTCAGGTTTCTAGAATGCTATTGTTGTCAAATGTCAGCTCTTCCACACAAAATTGTATATTAATCCCACATCACACTAAACTCTACTTTTACATGAAATCCATGTTAAATTATTGACTAAAGAAAAAACTTCAAGGGATGTACCAGCTTAGGTTGTTCATATTAGCCAACACAAGAATAATCCAATATCATTCAGCGGAAAATAGAGGTGTCCAGTTGTATTAGTCATAAGCTTCAACTTAAGTAATCGCCAATTAACAAATTTTAAGTTTTATAGATACACACAAAAACAATTTAATTTGTTCCCTTGCAATAGAAGTCGATGAAGGTCCCACAATCACAGCTCGATACAATACATAAAATAAATTTCAGTTCGGTTAGCATAAATTTGCAACATTGCTGTAGTTTAAGCAAACTTATCCATAAATTTCCAAAAAATTGTACAATTAGACATGATTACCCACAGGATCTGTCAAATACTTTTCGTATTCCTCGTCTGTGTATTTGATAATGTCAACAGACTGCATCACATCAAATAGAAGATTGTGAATAAAACCAAAAAATATAAGCAATGAATAAGAAGCACGAAGACAGAGAGTAACACAAATTTAGCTACCTTGTTGTACTTGGCAAAAGAATAGTCTCCAGTAGGAAGAACACCATTGACTACTCGAACCTGAAAAAGAAGTGACACATAAAAAAAACTCCCATGCTTATAAATAATCACAGATAATAATCAAACGGACATTGTGACTGACCCAATGGTAGAGATGAAGATCATCTTTACGAGCAGAATTGGTGAAAGGAAGCCATTGCCAAGTAACCTGAAAAACATAATAACCCCGTTTAGATAACCATCTTAATCAAGCATGTATCACATAAGTGATAAGTGTTTATGCATAAGCTATTTTTATAATAAAAGATGTGTAAAACTGATTACATAAAAGCTATAAGTTGTATTCATAAGATATCCTGGAAAGCTTATAAAAGAAAAACTAGAAAAGCTTATGGACTACAATGTTTCTATAAGCTATCTCAAACAGTGTCACAAGTGCTTGTCTCAGTAGATAAACTTATAAGTGCTTACGAAAATAAGCTGAAAACGACTTATGGAAACTTATAAGTTGAATCAAATAATAACCTTTTCGTGAGTAGGAGGCTTTTTCTTCAATTGAGAAGCATCAATTGATGGCATAAGAGGTGGCATTCCACCAGTAAGTGCATAAACCTAAAAATAATACAATTCAATTGAAATCAAATCAGTGATAAAAAAAAAAAAAAAAAAAATGAATAAACTGAGTGGGTAATGAATGAATGAATGAATAACCTAACCTCGCGTGAAATGCCATCAGGTTTTCTCTGAGATTCTTTGGGAGGTCGAGATTTTTTATTATCAAGAGAAGATGGAAATGAGTTTTTGTGCAAACCAAGAATATCCTTCGCGTCCATTTAGGGTTTCATAGGAAGAAAGAACCAAAAACCTTGCATTCAATTCAATTCAATTGGGGAAAACCTATCGTATGAAATCACTTCTCTACTTCAATTTTCCCTCTCAATTTCTCAACTGTTCGACAACCTCCGATGCTTCGACGTTATACTATCTTCACAAAATTACTGTTTTTTTATAACTAACAAAAATTTTGTGTAATTTTTTTTTTTAAAACTTCGAGTCGGTTTATTGTTAACATTTTTATCTGTTTTTTGTAAAAATAATATTGATAAAATATTTAAGGGTTAAATATGTTTTTGATCCCTATAAATATGTCAACTTTTCGTTTTAGTCCCTCTAAAATTTTCCTTCAACTTTTAGTCCCTATAAAGTTTTCAATCTTCACTTTTGGTCCATCTTTTAAAGTAAACTCATACGTAGAATTCAAATTATTTAATAAAATTTTCCAGAAAAATTCAAAATATTATAAGAATGACATCAAAAAAAATTAAGAATTTTTTAACAAAGCATGAATTTAATATGAATTTTTATATTTTTTATTGTTAAAAATTCATATTTAATTTGTGTTTTGTTAAAAAAATCTAATTTTTTTTTAGGAATTGTTTTTAGAATATTTGACACATTTCTGTACAATTTCATTAAAAAATACAAAAATTAAATTAAAAATAGGGACCAAAAGTAGTGATTGAAAATTTTATAGGGACTAAAAGTTGAAGGAAAATTTTAGAGGGACTAAAACGAAAAGTTGACATATTTATAGGAACCAAAAGCATATTTAACCCAATATTTAATTAGTAATATTTTTATGGCTAAAATATGGTTTTAGTCCCTGCAAATATGCCTCGTTTTGGTTTTAGTCCCTGCTAAAAAAAACATTTGTTTTTGCTCCCTGCAAAATTTTTTGTTTTTGAAAATAGTCCCTGACCCCACTTTTGTGATGATTTGCATACGTGGCACATTATAACTGAACCAATTTTGTAGTTTTTGGTCCCTGCAAAATATTTTGTTTTTAAAAGAGGTCCCTGCAAAAATTTTTGTTTTTGAAAATAGTCCAGGGACTATTTTCAAAAACAAAAAATTTTGCAGGGACCAAAAACAATTATTTTTTTTACCATGAACTAAAACCAAAATGAGGCATATTTGCAGGGACTAAAACCATATTTTAGCCTATTTTTATTGGTATATTTTTTTTTTAAGGGTTTATCTTTCTTATAATTACTAATAATGTATTTAAAAATCTTTCTTATAATTACTAATAATGTATTTAAAATGTAAACTTGATAAAAAAAAGAGTTATACATTTAGCTAAAATATTAAATTCATAATTGGTTCGGTTGAGTAACCAAAGAAAAAAAAAAGAAATTAATCATTTTAAACTTTTTGAAGTGACTTTTCTTTTTTCAAAAATGTCTTCAATTTTCAATACAAATAAATAACACATGTAATAAATAGATAAGAATAAATTTAAATATTAAAAACATGTAACAAGCTAGATGAATATATTTATACTTACTTTTTCATTATACCAACTAGCAGAAAGACGGGCACGACGTATGTCCGCTCTTTCCAGTGCCCTAACGCATGTGATTATTTTATTATGTTTGTTTTTATAATTTTGATTCAATTTTAAAAAATTAATGGAAATTATTGATATATTGATTTATAAACAAAATATTGGCATGGCATATAAAAAAATTATTTATGAACTCAACATATTTTAGTTTGCCTGCATATAAAATAAAGATAAAATAATGATATTTTATTGTTATTTTAATAGTAATTAGTAACATCATAACATAAATGTATACATGACATGTTATGTAAAAGAAACATTGTTTTAAACAGTAAAAAAAATTCATAAGGTACTATGTGTAAGTTTTCTTCTTAAATTAAATTTATTGTTATATATTTGTTACATGTGTTATTTATATTTAAAATTAAAATTTAAAATTAAAGGTATTTTTTGAAAGAAAAGTTCAATCCTAAAGTGTGCTGAAAGGGATAGTTTTCTTTATATATAGTATAGATTATTGTTATATATTTGTTACATGTCTTATTTGTATTTAAAGTTAAAATTTAAAATTAATGGTATTTTTGGAAGAAAAAAAAAGTCCAACCCAAAGTGTGCTGAAAGTGGTAGTTTTCTTTATATATAGTATAGATTATACCCTTAAACAACTTTTTCTGTGATAAAAATTGTTGTTGATGTCATTAAAAAAATAATTTAGGTTATAACTTTTTTGTTATATATTGTTGGTGTCAATTGAAATATATAATCATGGTTGGTTTGGTTTGTTATAACTTGACATCAACAACCATTTATATTTTTAGTTTTAATCAAAATAAAATTTCATATAAAAAAACATCGTTCATAATTTTCAAATGTTAGCATCATAAAAAGATGAGTGTCCGTCTTTTCGCTAGTTAATATAAAAACTATTTGCACGTTCATCCAAAAAAAAATTAACAAATAGTTAATCGTAATAAAGCGGCAGTTTTCTCAGAAACTTTTTTCGCAACAGGCTTCCGACCAAAGACGGTCTCCTTCGGCGGCAAATTCTACACATTGATGATACTTTGTGTGTGGGTGGGTGCGGCTCTGCAGAAACTGCAAACCATCCTCTTTTCAGCTGCGACACCTTTGGCAGCGTGTGGCTCGCAGTTTTGCAGTGGCTTCGGTTATCTTTTGTAGCTCCAGCTAGGTGTAGGAACCATTTCATTCAGCTCGTGCAGTTGGTCGGCTTTCCTCGTTCTTCATACACGTTCCTTCAGATAATATGGATGGCTTGTGTCTGGATTGTTTGGATGGAAAGGACCAATCATGTTTTTCATCAGTTGGCTACAACTCCTCATACTTTAGCTTAAAAGGTTAAGTTGTATTCTTTCCATTGTTTAAATGCAAAGTTGTCCACTTTTGTTTTTAGATATCACGATCAGTGGCAGCACCATTTGTCTTGTATGAGTGTTGGCCTAAATTTTTTATGTTTCTTCAGTCTCATGATTACGATGTGTGTTTTTTATGCACCAATGACTAAACTTTGTACTTGATTTAGATGATTCTCTTTTGCACATCTTGTGCGAGATGAATTATATGTGGTAATTTAAATCTCATTCTAGCTTGTTAAAAAAAAAATCAAAGTGATATAAAAAATTAAATGAGTGAATAAACCAAAAATTTAAATCTATATTTTGAGAAGATGAAGTATCATTCAGGTTTGGTTGATTAATGTGTAGATGAAGTCTGCTCTTCTCCAGCAAGTTTTGCTCCCACCCAATCAAATTGACCAAAATATCACTAACGAAAATGTAAAAAAAACGTGACCTAATTTTTAACACCTACATGAATTAACTCACATTGATTCTTTCACTGCAATTTTTCATTCACAAACCAATGGTCTCCAATCAAGAAGTGGGCAAGACAATTAAATAATCCACAAAACACAAGAAAGTAATAATCAACCAAATTAAAAACAAGATGAGAGGCATCAATTACTTTATATCATATTATTATTCTTAAATTTTGAGGTATTTTTTTTATTTGATACGAAGAAGCTTAGCCCTAATCTTGATAAAGAAGATGGTCCTGAAACTGTGCTTGAAGTTCCTATAATAGAAGAAATTTTTACACATAAGAGTGGAACCATGAAAGCATGGCAGAATGTGAAGTTTTGGATGAAGCCAAACGCAGCAGAAGCAAAAGCTGCTTCCATGACAACAGTGTTTGGAGGAAGAAACTTAGGGTGTGTTTGTTTCTATGGATAGATAGTGAGGGGAGAAAAAGACAAGGGAAAGAAGCATTTTTCATGGTTTGGAACAAGTGAAACTAACTAAGGAAAGAATGAAACACATGGGTCCCACACTAAAAACCTTTCCATGCCAATATGGGCAGAAAGGTTGGGGAAACAACCATTTTTGTTTAAAAAGTCCAAAACACTCCTACTTTTATTGTTTTTTATTTCTAAAGGGGTGTGTGCATCTATAAGGGTATCTTTGTCAATTAGAAAAAAATAGATCTTTCTTTCCTCCAATTTTCCAATCCAATTTCTATTAAACCAAACAACCAAAACAATCCCTTCGCTTTCCATTCTCTTTCTTTCCTCATATAATCTTTCCTTTCACCGTCTTTCCTCTTACTTTCTCTTCTCATCCAAACATAGCCTTAGAGATTCAGCTTTTGTTAGGTGTTGTAGGAGCTCAATTAATTATTCACCTATCATCAATTCTTCCGACAATTACCAACACTGGAATGAAAAGAACTTCAATAAAAAAACTCAATTTGTCCTGGCATAATTTTTTGGCACATAAATTTAAGGGCAGACAATTATATAAAAATTATTTATTCTATTAAGACAAACATTTCGCAAACTTGCTTAGCCTGAACACTATAATACTCCGCTCTGATGCACTCCTCTCTGTATGCGAAACGTCACTTCTTTATTATCGATTATGATTTAGTTAACAACTTATTTTGTCCTAAAGACACTAAGGGTATGTTTGGAAACGGAGAAACAAGAAGGAAAGAAAACAAAGAGGAAAGAAAGAGCATTCAAAAATGTCGTTTCCCTTGCATGGTTGCAGGGTCAAAGTGGAAAGAAAGTTTTATTTTGATGGGGCCCACGGGCAAAATCTTTCCACTCATGGCAGCGAAGAAAGTTGGGTGATTAGTTTGCAAATTGTAAAATTACAAAATGGCCATCGGTTGAAATTAAAAATTACGATGGCATGTGCATGTTATGTCCTCACAAGTCTGAGAACTTGGTTGGTTAAAAGCATGCTTCTTCAAAAAAAAAAAATTTGTTACGTGCTTCTTCAAATTTCTACTAGTTATAATTTATACACAGCACACTACCGTCAATTAAATTTATTATTAGTTTTTTTATTCATATACTTGATTTTTGACTATATACTCACTCCGGTCCTTATTATAAGAAACAATTGATTTTTTTGGTTCATAGAATAATTAATGTATCTTGTTATAAATATAGACTAGATACATCACTTACATAATGAATCTAAAAAATCAAATGTTTCTTATAATAAAGACCGGAGGAAGTATATAATACTATATAATGTGACACCAACTAAAAAAATATAACATTAATTTTCAATGTAGGGGTATTTATGTCATTTAAAAAATATAGATATATCTTTCCTTTAACTTTCTTTTGTACCAAACAACTTAAATAATCATTTACTTTCCGCTCACTTTCATTCCTTCAACAATCATTCCTATTACTTACTTTCCTTCGACTTTCTTTGATCATCCAAAGAAAGCTTAAATGTGACATGCTTATTAATTTATATTTTTAATCAATTAAATTTTAAATTGCTAAGGTGATTGTTGGATTGGGAGTGAAGTTGAGGGATCATCCACATTCAGTCAACTAAAGATGATAATAATTGGTTGGCTCATGAGAAGAATTTAGAAATTCATCCATATTGTACCAAGAGTGACTACACAAGAAAGTTGTACAGCAAACTATTATTTCTATAAAATGAGAGGCTTCTAACTCAAATTTGTTAGAACAACGTAATGCCATCTAAAAAGTTTGCCTGTCTAATATTTTGCAAATTAATATACCAACATAAATTTTGGTACTTGATACTTAGGTGTGTGTTCATATGGGAAAGACCAATCCTTTCCCACCATGAGAAAGTTTTTTTAACAATTAGATTGAAAGAGAACACTGAATTTACTATAGGTTGTCCACACTATATTTTTCTTGTCACTTTCTTCAACCTCTCAACGTGTATGGATCTTACATTATTCCATGGGCATTAGAAATTGATTCTGCTGCTCCAATTGTTTGTCACCGCATAATATTATGCAGACTGTAAGCGTTTGTTACTATTAACGTGGTCAATATTAGCTTATCTTTCCCTCACATTATGAAAAACAAACGCCGGATCTGTGATCCTTTCTATTGAACCACTTCTTTCATTCTGGGCATGGACACATCGTCGGAGAGCCACCGCCGGTGACTTTCCGATCATCTTCTCCGGCTTCTTCAATTGATTTTTTTACAAAGCTTACAATCTGCCCCTTTTCACTTACTCCAAACCAAACAACTAGAAAAGAAAATAAAAATATTACATTTGCATTTTTACTTATTCATATAGATCTAATTCAACAATTCATTTCTCTTGTTTTTTAACTATAATTTTGTTTTATTGTCTCTATCATTGCCATTGAATTTGTTGGCTGGGAATGGAAGCAGAAAGCTACATTGGGAGGTTGATGACAGTGAAAAATATAGTGTGGACAGTCTATAATAATATCAGTGTTCCCTGATGGTTAAAAAAAACATTTCCATGATGGAAAAGGATTGACCTTTCCCATGTGAAATGGCACCTGATACTTATTCTTTTGACACTTTTGTAAGAATAATTGGACGTGTACGCAATCATGGACATGTCTCGTTTAGAATCATAAATTTTGGTACTCGATCACAATTATTTTTCATAATATACACATATACAGAAAAGATATTCTAATACACATTTGAGGAACAAATCACAAAAGAAGCTCCACCAACTGCCTGCTATATCTCCTCACAGCACAGAGACCGAATTATGAAAGTGCAAGATACAGGGATGTGTGGTCTCATGTACTCACTGTTCCGTCGAGCATGAGGTACAATAGCTTTTTAACCACTGAGGTCCACAGTAGTCTAATGGAAACAGATACACATAGTAGAATTCAATCCAATTTATGAGTAACAACCCGATTTGAATAAATGTAAAGCAAATCCAACTATAAAAGCATACCCCACTTATTAACATAATTTAGAGACAGTAATAAACAAGCCTTCATTAATAGATATATAGAAGGATTTATTTCATAAGATGCTTTCGGAGCCCAGAGATTACCAATGGCTTCAACAATTGCAACTTTCAAATCTCCGTTCTTTATGAAAATCATAAGGCTTCACACTTCGATATTGTGATATCCAACTAGACAAACAATGTTTAAGAGACAAATTAGCATATTAATGGTAACAAATGGCCTCAGAGGTAGTGACAATTAGCATTTATCAATCACACAGCAGATCTGGTAATACGTGCAAGTAATACATCATTGGCCATCCGTACTATTTATCTTAAAAATGAATGTAAATCAATGTTTTAAATTTGAAAATCAAAGTTGGAAACACAATCATAAGAAAAATACTATGAAAATCCAACGCAATTATAATACAATATGCATCAGAGAGATTCCCATCGACAAATCATCATGTTCTCTAATTAGGAGATCTGATGTCCCTGTCTAATTTATCGTCACTTGCAAGTTGCATAACTATGATGAAACCAAATCAAGTAAAACAACTAAATTTCCAAGTAAACAAAACAGCAACACCAACTCTACGTAAACCTATTGTATCACAACAAAACAGCAACAATTACAAAAACCATCTTTATCACTAATAAAAATATATACTTCAACCAAATTCAACACATTCAGGATCAATTGTCTCAGTCTATGGAAATCTCAAAAAAGACGCGGATAGGTATGACAATTAATTTAAACATTATCAACAATAAGATCAGTACCAACATACAAAGTACAATACTGATTGTGTTTGTTGACAACGGGAAAATCAATGGAACATCTAAACATTATCAACACTCAAAATATTATTTCATCTCTTCTTTTTTCAATGGAGAAAATCTTAATCCTATTAATTGATAGAAACGCATCAGAGATTTTCCCATTAGACAAATCAACATTCTCCCTTCGGAGTGCTGAGTCCCTGTCTATCTTGTCATCATCTGCGCATAAGGGTTAGGACCAACATATATGTTACTATTTAACAAGTGCATAGAGCTTTACATTTCAAACAAAATAATCACCATAAAAGATTAGACCCAAAATATGTTTTTAATAAATTGTGCATCAGAGAGATTCCCACAGACAAATCAGCATTTTCTCTAATTAGGAGATCTGATGTCCCTGTCTAGTTTGTCATCATTTGCAACATATAAAACCATGGTAAAAACAACAATATCGTTCCAAAACTAACAACAATTAACAAAAATAATTCTAATCTAATGAAACAAAATTAAAATCTCTTTTTAAAAAAATAATTATGTTCTTCCAAAAGATTTGTATCAACGCATCAGATTGAAAAAGTAATTGTAAATTGAAATGAAAATAAAATGGTGCCTCAGAGTAAAATTGTTTCATAGAAATTAATCTCAAAGTATATTTAACACCATCATGGGCACAGAGATAAACAAACGAAATTGACTTTGAATAAAATAAAACATCATTAAATATGAAACAGTTGAAATAAGGTAAAGCATAGTTAAAATCGAATAGAAGTAATCCATAAAAAAACCATGTGATATTTGGACATATGAAAAATCAATTTGGACACAAAAAATGAGAGGTCTCAGGTTATTTAAACACATCAAAATCTAAAAAAGATTATCAGACAATGTAGGCAAATAAAAACACATCACAGACCTCACATTTTAACAAGATAAAACTATCAAACATCAAGAAAAGCATAGTAAAATTAAGAGGGAAAAAAGAGTTGACTCAGTGGTGGCTAGATTAATTTAGGTTCGATTCTGCCTGCAATTGACCTCACCTTAAAATCAGAAGAGGGAGCTTTGTATCCTCACGGTCAACAATTTTTAATCCCCAACAAAATTGAAAATATATATATATATATAAATGAGATAGATCACTCAGTTCAGCGGGGTTATCGACACGCAAAGCAATCTCTCGAAAGAGAAGAAAGCACTGCACTGCGGTCTGTTGAGCTTGAATTTTATGGAGTCATCATCGTGATCTCATACTATGCAGTATGCACAACAAATATCGAAATCCAGAAAAACAAATAACAAATAACAAAGGAAAACAAAATCAGCTGCAATAGAAAAAATTGAAAATGGGAGAGGAGGGACTCCATTGGGTTTTGTTTCTCCACAGCCGCATCTGATCTGAATTTATAGGAAGAGTTAATTAGGGTTTTTGATAACACGCTGTCGTTTTGAAAGGCAACTGTGAAAGCCCGATAAAGATATGGTCAAAAGCCCAAATCACCTAAAACCACTCTCAGCCCAACACTTGATTGAGAATAGTGTGTTATTTTTTATTTTTTGTATTTTAACCGATTAAATAAGTTTTTTTTATCTCAATAAATAAATTAATTTTTGTTTTAATCCTTGTAAAATATATGTCCTTATAGTATATTTCACCATAGAGATTTAGTCTTCGTTAAAGTCAAATTTGTTTAACCATTCATAAACTTTTAAATTCTCGAATAATCTTTTTACACATATTTAGAACATAATAAAAAGTTCATCCGTAAAAAATAAGCTCAAAATATTATTTATAGGCCAAAATTTTCATTATTTTTATCTTAAATTTTTAAATGTTTTAAAAATTCATATTTAATTCATTTTATTTTTTAAATATTCTAATTTTTTGTGGAAGAACTTTTTACAAGGTTCTAAATAAGATTGCAAAATGTAAACAAAAAAATAAAATTGCAAAGAGACATTCAAAAATTAATTTTTTTAAGGATAATTAAACAAATTTAAATTTAATAAGGACTAAAATTTTATGCTGAAAATTTAATTGAGTCCAATCTATTATTTGTTAAAGACTTTATTTTAAATGAACATGACCTTTTTAGACACTTAGTATGGACTATTAGCATGTTTATACATCTATTTTGTGATTGTGTTAAGTGGTTCTAGCTTAACAAAGAGTAATGATATTTGTACCCTTTCAATTTTCCAACACTCACTTAACATGTACTACTATTGAAAAATGCTATTTGGTGCGACAGCAATTTCGTGGGAAACGCACGAATGAGTAAAATCACATGGTTTCAATTTTATCAGTTTTTTTTTTTATGCTGACAAAAGAAACAAGCCTTTGACTACTTTAATCTGACAAATCAATCATAGTTTTGATGAATTCTTGTAAGCCACCGTCTTTACCACCTCTTATTCCCTTGCAGTTCATTGCAATATCTTGGAATATAATTCGACATAGAAATATATTTATAAATAGGTCTTGTTAACGAGTGCTCTGAGACATTTTTTAAGGGTTTCAAAAGAAGAAATTATTTCATAAAAAATCAAATATTACAATTTTCAATACTTTGATAACACAAATTTTCAAAAATAGTTACCATTTAAAAATTCTCCGGAGACATTCGTTAACATTTTCCTTTATAAATTTATCTATGTTATTCTTTGTTTAATTCACAAAGAATTGTAATTGGGAATTACTTTTTTCTTGCGTTGACGAGACTATTAGAAGACCAACTTCCTTGAAAGAAATAGCACACAAGTGTTGGATTTGGGACTTCAATTACACGGTCGTGTGTTTCACGCGAAAAAACTTTCGCACCATATAGCACTACACTCACTACTATTATTCACTCTATTTTTCTCTTAAATGAGTGACTATCAAATATTTCCCTTTAACAAAACTAGTTTTATATGTCTTTCTAAACATTTTTTGAGTTGAATGTCTTCTCATTAAAATCATTTTATTTTCCTAGAAGTATTGTATATTATATAGGTTATGCGTTACGTTGTATGTACTCTGAACATGATAATAAACCATATATGCTTTTTGTATCACATTTTTCCCTATCATAACGGTATATATCTCATAATGAACAAATATGGATGTCAAGATGAAGCAAATGATCCTTAAAAAAAAATGAACCATCCTTTAAAAGAAATGAAGCAAATGTTAAAGCTTCTCAAAGAAGATGTGGATTCCTTTACCAGAATGGCAGCAATGTATTACAAGAAGCATCTGGAGCTTGTGAAACTTGTTGATTAGTTTTACCGGGCATACCAAGCATTGACTGAGAGAGATGATCCATGCAACTGGAGTGAAACGCATACACCAGATACTACCTGCCAGTTACATGCCAACAATCCTTCCATGGAGAATGAGCCGCATGTATACACCAGATACTACTTGCCACTCGCATGCCTTCTCAGATGAATTGCAAAAGGATACTTCTACTCATGAAACAGATACTGCAATAAGCAGAAATGGTATGAAACAACTTAATGATTTCTTCATGACATGAGAGTCGGTAAGTCATGTAAAGTTTGCAGAAGGGCGTTTAGGAGGGGGCTCAATTTTCTAAGTTTGAGGTGAAAGTGGAGAAGAAGAATGGTAGAGTTTATTTTACTGATGGTAAGATTTACACCTCTCTAATCCTGTATCTTACGTTTTAATTAATTAAGTATCTTAAGATTTATAACTGTTGTTGTTCATTAACATAAAAGCATTTTCATCTGGTATTTTTTGTGCAACCAGAAATTGTTCCAATCATGTAAGTGCATATTAAACCTGAATTGATTTAAATTTGTTTTATGAGTTAATTTCTCTTTACCTCAATTATCATGTTTTACTAACTATTTTAAAGTGTGCCTCTAATCATGTGTCTTTCTTCTTTAAGAGTGTAGATAGTAAAATTGTGTCTTTTAAGAGTTTATAAATGTATGCAACTTATCTAAGTTTCAAACACATGGACATGTGTGCTAATACTAACCTTTGTAATTGAAACATTTCAATGACAATTTAAAACTGATTTATAGAGTAGAGCTTCAGCTGTTGATATGGTTCAATTTTTATTATTTTAATTGTATGCCTTAAAATGTTCATTCAATTTTTGTTTGCTGTTGCTATTTTCATGGATGATCCTCACTGTGTGCAGGTGGCTGTTAGGCGTGATTCAGTGTGGGTGATTTTGAGGCTTGTGTATGCTCAACTAGGCTTAGAAATGTTCCGTTAGTATGACATTTATATGGCTGTTGGTAACATTGCTTTCTTTTTCCTTGGATGCATATTTTAGCACCAGAATTTTATTTGGGTCAATTGTGATAGGCCTTTTTCTTGGGCACTATGGTGTGTAAATGTTCCGTATATATGCGGCACCTTTTGTATATCCCGCATTTATTGTTTTTATCCGCGAGGGTTATAGTTTTTTGTACAACTCGACGTGAATAAATTTTAGCTGATTCAAAAAAAAAATGTAATTGTTTTTATTTTTGTACACTGCCTAGCAAATGAAAGGTTGATTTAAGGCTTATGTTAGCTTATCACATGATAAGATAAGAAGGTGTGATATAAGAACAAAATCAAATCCTTCAACAATGCTCAAGAACTCGTGGCTAATTTCCATACATTTGGATTTCAAGAGTGTCTGTCTTGAAATACACTTTTTCTTAGTGTTTTAGTTAGGCATACACTTTTGCATAAATTAATTGAAGTGCAACCTTAAACAGAGACACTAGAGCGGACAAAGATCGATATAAAACTTACAAATAGATATGAAAAGTCGGTACTTCAAAGCTATTGTTTTATCATAAAAGATGGAGCCAAGATACTCTTAAGCAAATACCTCAGAAACAATTTGTTAAACGTTGGGAAGATTTCCCTAAGGATGGCAGTATAGTTGGGTGACTTAGCACAAATAAATTGATATATACATGGTTCAAATGTAAGCTAAATATGTTTCTGTTTGTAATTTCATTTTGATTGAAAAAGTAAATTCGATTTTGGTATAAGTAAATTCTCAAGCATTTGAAGCACTTCCTTCGTTTCAGATTGATTGTCATTTTTAGGTTCTGTACGGTTTACAATCTAAAATTTCTTTTGTTGTTAAAAATTAAAGTCTCAACTCTAAAAGACCTGTGCGATAGCTTAGGTCAGGAGTCTAGTATATATGATACGGAGGGTGTATTATTCGTTATTTTTAATACAATATTAAATCTATGTTTAGTCTAAAGGTGACAGTATTGCATTCGAGTATATGATATTATAGAATTGATTCTATTTTTTTTTTGTAGAGGGCAAAAACCAAAGAAAAAGAAAACTAAAAAATTAAACGGATGTTCCTGGGCATGTAAGCTCCGGAAATATCATCAAACAAAAGACTCTGAAATTCATTAGGGGGAGTCTCCAGAATATGAAAATCTAGAAAATCCATCGAAATGCTGAAATTAGCAAGCCAATCTGCACTTATGTTGTCTTCAAGCCAAATATGGGTAATTTTGACAGTCCAACTCAAACTCAAAAGTTGTCGAATACGCGTGACTAAAGTAGGAGTCGTTCCACTAAAATTGCAATTTTCAGTAATCATGTCGACCAAGATATTTGAGTCACTCTCCACTATAAGATAAGTGGTATTTTCTCTCCATGCCATGTCCAAACCTAGGTACATGCCCCACATTTCAGCATGAAAAGCATCACACATTTCAATCTTCTTGAAGTAGCCTTTGATCCATCTGCCATCAGAGTCTCGAAGAAGCCCTCCACACCCTGCAAGAGTACCATATCCCTTCCAAGCACCATCACAATTAAGCTTAACCCAACCAATCGGAGGTCGCATCCAACCGATGTATATAATTTCCTTTTGATGCGAATTTTTATGCACCAACTTCGTATTGTCTTCTATCTCTCTAGTAAACTTTTGAATTACCAGTGTTGGATTGCTTGGTCTTTGAAATCCTATTTCAAAAATAGAATTGTTTCGCCAATTCCACAAATACCAACATGTTATCATGAAAGTAGTCTGCCAAGTAGCAGGATTATCTCCAATCCCTTTTTTATTAAGGTTGTTAAAAATCCACTCCCTGCAATCAAAAGAGAAGAAATTAGTTATGTAATTATACGGGACAAGTCTGAGCCATACCTGAGTGGCGTGCACACAATCACGAAGGATATGAATGACTATTTCATCCTCTCTCGCACAACAAGGACAAGTAGGGGAGATACCAACCCCCCCACTTGCTACGACGATAATCGGTAAGGATCCTTCCATGAGCGACCAACCAAATAAAGGTTTGGATACGACGGGGACCCTTCCAGTTCCATAAGGTCTTCCAATCACCTCCCACAACAAAAGAGGTCTCTTGCTGCAAATTGTAAGCACTTTGGACAGTAAACTCGAGAGTGTCAATTCCTCCCCATCCTATAGTATATGGGCCATCAAAATTAGAAGGGGTTGGGAGGGCTAAAATATGGTTAACAATGTCCACATGCAAGTTATCCATCAAAAAAATTAGGTCCCAGACA
Source organism: Medicago truncatula (assembly GCF_003473485.1). Taxonomy (NCBI): domain Eukaryota; kingdom Viridiplantae; phylum Streptophyta; class Magnoliopsida; order Fabales; family Fabaceae; genus Medicago; species Medicago truncatula. The sequence goes on from NC_053048.1 coordinate 52,050,069, forward strand.
CCAGAAGTATTAATAGCATCCCTAACTGAAATAGTGGTATTCACATAAGATTGAATAGAAGAAGAGAAGAGAGAAGTATTATTCGAGACCCACTTATCGATCCAAAAGTTAGTACTTCTCCCATCCCCAATTTGCCAAATAACATGACACTTAAAATAGAATTAATTTTAACTAGAAATAAATTGAAGGTAAATTAAATATGTATGAATACAATCATACAAAAGTAAATTGAACAATAATATAAATTTATATATAAAAATCAATTCTAAAATTAAAAACTTCAATTTCAAACTTTAAGTATAATTAATTTTACTCGAAAATAATGAAACATATCATAACTAATTCTTCCTCCATAATCAATTGTAATCGTGGAAGCAAACATACACTATTTTTTCCAATGGTATCACACTACTTTCAAACTTATCACTTTTATTTGTATATTCCTTTTTTTTAAAATTGCATTATTTAATTGGTCATGTTAAGCGATATCTCTTGAATATTGTTTAAATAAGTCAAATAATAAAATTTTAAGTTAAAAAAAGACACTTGTTCTCAAAATAAAGTTAAAAATGACACTTTTTAGATTTTGAAAAATTAACTACACAACTTTTTAATGTAATACAAATATTATATTTGATTACTTTACTTAATATTTTTTTTTATATGAGTGTAAAAATTACAAACGACGTTCATTTACAAAAAAAAGATATTTGTACAACTATTTTTTAACAATTTTTCTTTCTTACATTCACTATATTTTTACTTTCTTTCTCTAATTTTCATAAAAGTTGTCGTTTAAATGATAGTTCAAATAACGCGACTCTTTTTAAAACATTTTCAATTAATAAACAACATTTTGTTTTTGTTTGTTGTATTGTGAGTTCCGAAAATGATGATTCCCATTTCCACAAGAATCTTGAGTAAACATAGTGAGTACCAGCCGATTCTAGTGTTTTCCACAAGATGTAAGTTATTCAATCCCACGGGGCACTCTTTCGAGAATCTTCCCACAAATCATCCCTCACCGTTAGATCATCTCCTGACGACACGTGGCAGTCACATAAACCAAGATCTCCACCATGCATGATCAAGCATAGCCACAATTTTCATCAAAACTTACAATGTCACCTCCTACCACCTTCACCTCTTTCATTATAAATAACACCTTCACCCTCCACATTTCATCTCACCAATTTATTTTCAGCAATCTCTCTTAAGCATTCTCGCAAATACTTCTCTCAGAATTTTAATTTCTTTCACAAAAGCAACTTAAAAATATGGCACCAGAGCTTGTTCCAACCGCTGCAAAATCAGTTACCGGATTCACGAAGCCAGTGACGATACCAAAACGTGCGTATGTAACGTTTCTTGCCGGTAACGGTGATTACGTGAAAGGTGTAATAGGTTTGGCGAAAGGTTTGCGGAAGGTGATGACGGCGTATCCGCTGGTTGTGGCGGTGCTTCCAGATGTACCGGAGGAACACCGTGAGATGTTGGAAGCTCAGGGATGTATTGTCCGTGAGATTGAACCGGTTAACCCACCCGAAAATCAGACTCAGTTTGCTATGGCGTATTACGTCATCAATTATTCCAAACTCCGTATATGGGAGGTACACTCTACAAGACACTATGCTATTTTCGTAGTCTGTTATTTCTACACGTCATCAATCATTTATTTCTGTTATTGTTTCTTTACACGTGGAATTTGTGAGTCGGTTAGTTTCTTACACGTGGACACTTGAGATCCATACATATGACGTGTCACTTGTATTTCTAGTTCTAGATAAAAATACCAAAACTTAATTTTACCTAATAAAAATAATAACTTTGACTAAGTGAGGAATTTCGAAGGGACTAATAACTTGTGTTCTAAGTAGGTAAATTATTTTGGACTTAGATCTATGGTGATGTTGTTGACCATGGCATGGGTTGATACTACAATTTTTCTAATTAAAAAAAAAAAGATATAATAATTTTTCTTCTCAAAACTGACTTGCGTTGGTTTGATGCATTGCTGACTTGGGACCTTACGGTGTGTATCTGGTTTGATTCTTAAACCCACCAATTGTTTGATTTTTTTGGCTTCTTAAGAGAAAATGGAATCAAGTTAGTGTATCATTTATAATGAGTTAAAATTAACCAAGAGACTAATGATTCATAAAATAAATCTGTGCACCATAAAACTAGGAAGGAAAGTGTACTTATTTGAGCTATATTTATTATGTTACAGTTTGTGGAATACAGCAAGATGATATACTTGGACGGAGACATTCAAGTTTATGAAAACATAGACCATCTCTTTGATCTACCAGATGGTCATTTCTACGCTGTTATGGATTGTTTTTGCGAGAGAACTTGGAGTCACACACCACAATACAAAATCGGTTATTGTCAACAATGTCCAGAAAAAGTTCATTGGCCAAAGGAAATGGGTCAACCTCCTTCACTTTACTTCAATGCTGGCATGTTCCTGTTTGAGCCAAGCATTGATACTTACCACGATCTTTTGAAGACACTTAAAGTTACTCCTCCTACTCCTTTTGCTGAACAAGATTTCTTGAATATGTATTTCAAGGATATTTATAAGCCAATCCCATTTGTTTACAATCTTGTTCTTGCTATGTTATGGCGTCACCCTGAAAATGTTGAGCTTCATAAAGTCAAGGTTGTTCACTATTGTGCAGCGGTAAGTAATGCAATGCATATTTTGATTTATTGATTGTGTGAATAAATTTGAAGTGCATAAATTTTTACAGTGACTTGATTTTTCGATTTTGTTCAGGGATCAAAGCCTTGGAGATACACAGGGAAGGAAGAAAACATGCAAAGGGAGGATATAAGAATGCTAGTCAAGAAATGGTGGGATATTTACAATGATTCATCTCTTGATTACAACAAGAATTTGAGTGGAAGTGGTGAAGTACAAACGAATGGTTTTGAAATTGAGCCATTCGTACAAGCATTGTCTGAGGTAGGTCGTGTTCAATATGTCACAGCACCTTCAGCAGCTTAAACTGAGCTGTTTTTTGGTGACCATTCATTCGTGCAATGGAAGCAAAAACATAAAAAATGAAGTAAGGAATAACGATGGAAATTATTATGGAAGTGAGTAAAAAGTTTAGGTGCAACCGTTCAAGAATTTTTTTCAAGACAAGGGGAAATGGTTGGTGCTATATTTCAGCTTTTGTGTGTTTTTATTTTATTTTTTAAATTTGGGAATTTTGTTTGACTTCAGTTTTGTTTATATGGGTTTGGTTCTGGCTTGTAATTTTCAAATATGTACATTATGTTCTTGTTTTTTATTTTTGATTCTGTTGTTGGTTTTTGTAATATATATCAAGGGCAATTGCTTCGTTGTAAAGGGAAATGTGAATCATGAAATGCAAATGCGATGGAATTTTATTGTGTAAAGGGTCTCTTGTCTATTTCATGTGAAATTGTGGGAAGTTTTCTATGTCTATATTGATCGGTCAATTTAGAAGGGTGGATTGTTGCTTAGCAAAGAAATGTCTTTTATATTATCGAAAAAGAAAACATTGTCGTTTTAATTACTGGCAAATTAAATAATGACCTTCTATTGCGGCAGTGTATGTATTCATCTACTCTGGCACCTTGAGGCAGACCATTCAAATCCGTTTAACATTGTGTTTGAAATTGTTCTTTTTCGAGTGGTAGAAGAAATTTTCAATTATCTCATCATACTCGAATTATAATAGTTTTAGGTTGTTTGGTGTTGATAAGCTGATCAATCAACATGCTTTCTGGTTGAGGATGAAATGCTTTTTGTAAGCTCAGCTCGAAGATGAGTCAAAAATAATTTTGAAACTTATGAGAGACTTTATATCAAATACAGATCGTCTCAAAGTACCTAAAATAAAATGTGATCTCGGTTTAGTTATAAAATTTGTACTCATATTTTGTTTATAAAAAAAAAATACTAATGTAATGTTATCATTTTGCATGTTTAATATGAAGGATGTAAGTAGTATAAGTGTGTCAAGTATGATTAAGATCAACAATAAGTAGTTCGGTGGTTTTCAAATAACCACTTTCACAAATGATGTTGTTATAATCTTTGTTGTAACAAAAATCAAGACTCGTTTAAATAACACAAAACTCAACTAACAATGCATCATCTCTAACTTCATAATAAAATAAATCGGTTATCTAATTTTTCATCATAGTAGAAATAATACCGCCGACATTATGCACTCACGGCCTTCCCAAAAAACTACCATCAACATTGAATTGAAGAATACCTTTTAAAGTGCATAATCGACTTATCTTTTTTTGAGCACTACAATACGGGTGGAATTAGGATTTGCTTAACGGATGAGTCTAAGATGTTTATGGTAGCACATAATTTGTGGTTGCAATCTATTTTGAATGTTGAGAAGGGTAAGGCTTCATGCTTATTAATAGGCATCGAGTGAATGTAGGAATTAGAGTTCAAACAAGTTATTTTTACTCTTGATTCAAAGAGTGCTGTGAACTCTTTTAACCTATGAGTCAATAATAGAATAGAGGTAGGTTCCATTTTAAGTAGATGTCCTTGTACTTTATGATCGTTCTCTAACAACTCTCATGGTGGATTTTCTAAGAGAGAGACTAATGTAGTTATGTAATTGCTTGTAACCATGCTAAGGTGGCCATATATAACCTCAACTCTCAGGTTTTATTTTGACATTCTCCTTTGTATTGATCCTTTAATTTTTAATTTTTTCTTGTCAAGAAATAGTAAAATAAATAGGATCAGTTCTGATAATTTTTTTGCATAGACTACCAAGTCTTTGCAATCACATTAATTTCAATAAAAATAAAAACATTTCCAGACAGAGAACAACAAAAGGAAGTTTTCATTTTCTTGCATCTTTTACCATGATTTTGAATCACGATATTCTAGCATAACCAGTTTATCAAAGGATCACAAATGAGGCTACAAAGTTAAATGAATACTAATTGCTGCTATGTTAACCAAAAAGATCTCAAGTACGAAATGGAAAATGCAGAAAGCAAAAATTCAGATAAGCTATAATGTAAAACTTATACCAACAATTGGTCACATATTAACGCAATTGTTATTTGTATCATTGTAGTGTTGGAGTTGCTGATGTTCCAATTGTTCTGGTGCTGATGGTGGAGGAAGTGCTATAACACCGCTAGATCGACGGCCTTCATTATAGCGGTATTCACCATAGTTGGACTTAGAGTTAGGGTGAAAGTGAGAGTGTCCACCACCACGGCCGCCAACATCATCTGCAACAATGAGTCTAGCATGTTTTCCAGCTTTTGTTATTTCAGTCAAGAGCTTATTTGGATCAATTGCCCCAGAAATTCGAATGATACATCTTCAAATCCAATTCCAATAATGATTAAGTGTAAGTAAAGATTAATCACTAGATTTGTAGAGACTAATTATAGAAAATAAAATGTAATATCAATTACAAAAAATAACAAAATTTTATTGTTTTTTCTCTTCAACATTTGCACAGATCAATGCTTGATTTTTTCCGGCACAAGTACACATCTAATATTCCTTGAAAAAAAGTGTACATCTAATATAACTTTTTTTTTTAAAAAAGATCTAATAATATTTTTAACATATGTTTTACATTCCCACTAACCGACATCTATTTAGGGTTTGTTAAGATAAAAATTAATGTATTTTTAATATAAATTGATTTAGAGATTATTTTACCCAAACTTTTAAGAAAACGGAAGTCATTATTGTATTTCTCCATCTTCTATTAAAAATTATTTTTTCTCAAAAAAATCAAAATAACATTTTATTTTCAACATACTTTTTTAACAAAATGATTTTTCAAAAAGGTTTTGAAAATATTATTTAAAACATAAAAAATAGTTTCTAAAAAAAAAGGGGGGTTTATTATCTCCAAACAATCATAAACAAATGCACTCTTAAGGAGTCAAACTTTCCAACATGTTTTTTAAGAAATATACCAATCAAGGATCAAACTGGTGACACAATTACATACTATATAGATTGGTCACTAATGAATGTGTAAATTGTTACCTTTGATACTCTTAATCACTTCTATAATGGACTTCTTCCAACCAGCAAATTGAGTATTCACTCTCAGACCACAGATCTACGGAAAAAAAAACATATATACACGTAAACAAGAACTTATACCTAGCAAAAATAATTGTTTTGTTGTTGCGTCATAAAGAAAAATCGATGAATTTTTTTGAAACCATATAAGCGTATATACCATGTTACGATCGGAGGACTCCATTGAAGATTGAAAGTGTGTTAGTTGCCTCTGAAATTTTGGATTAAAATAAGTAGAGAACCTCTTTTTTTTTTGGTGGTGGCCGGGTTCGAACCCTAATGCATTGTTAATATCAACTGAGTTAAGCTCGCGAGAACAGTGGAGAACATTTTCTATTTACAAACTTCTATAACTCGGTTAGCTGATGGTCTTAATAATGTGATGAAACAATTGATTTTTTATTTTCTAAATAAGGAAATTTTTTTATTTGAGAAAAACATACTATGTACAAAGGTCCAAGAATTATATATATATATATATAAAAAAAACAAAGGCCTAAGTCATAATCAACAATGAAAATTTTATAATGTACCCCTACAATTCACTAAAATGTCAATTTTGCTCTTTTGGCCATTTAATTTTTTAAGCCATTATTTTTTCACCCCTACTTTTAATTTTTTCGGATTCAACATTAGTTCACCCCTACATTCCAATTCTGGTATGTGAAATTTTTTTGTTTTATTAATCTTCTTGAAAAACTATAATTAACATTCCCGTTATTCTATTTATTGTCGGAAAGCTATAAAAATCCATTTTGGTATGGTAAAAAATTTAGGAAAATCAAAGTAAACATTTCCAATTGGAAATAATTTTTATGAAAATAATTGGTAGACCAGACCGAATTGGAAAACTTGAAAGATCGTTTCCAATATGCATTTTTATGAATTTTTTTATTTTTTTTGGTAGATAGACGAAATGGCAAAGTCATTATAAACTCACACACACAAGTGGAGGTACCGGGGTTCGAACCCCGGTCAAGGCATCCGACCTAACAATTTCGGCATTTTGCCAGTTGAGCTAAGACTTCTGGATTAATTATGATGAATTTATTACTAATGTTTATGTATTTTCTTGATTCATAACAATTGTAAAATATGTATAAATTTATCAGAATGCTAAAAAACTACCATTAAAATTATAGTCATACTCCCTTCGTCCCAAATTGTATGTCATTTTGAAAAAAAAATTGTCCCAAATTGTATGTCGCTTTAGAATACCAATGAATCATTAATGTTACTTTTCCTATTATATCATTCACTATTTATTGCCTTCTCTACTTCCAAGTCATTCATTTATCTTTCTCATATCATTTATTAAGGATAATTTTGTAAAATAACTCATAATATCTATTTCCCACACAAAATTAATTACATTTCTTAATACGTGTAAAATGTTCAAAACATCATATAATTTGGGACGGAGGGAGTAGTAAATTAGTAATATAAATACATTTCAAATATCAAATGTTGCTAGCTACCGAGTGGATGCAAGGAGTTCAAACAAATTATTTTTATCCTGGATTTGAAGAGTAATGTAGACTCTTTTATTCTGTTAGTCAATGATAGAACCGAGGTAGTTCCATTTAAAATAGATGTTGTAGCACTTTATCATAACAACTCTTATGTCGAGTTTTCAAAGAGATATATTTGCTTATAACCTTGCTAAGGTAACCTTATACAACGCAAATTCTCAGCTTTATTTTGACATTCTCCTTTATATTGATCCTTTAATTTTTAATGAAATTTATCAGTTTTTTTGTCAAAAAAGTTAAAAAAAAAAAAAAAAAAAATCAGTTCTGATTGAAATTTTGCATATAAGTATTTGCAATCACGTTTCAATGAAATAATATTTCCAAACGAGTTTATAAAAAAAAAAAATTGTAAATGAGACGAATAGTAAGAATAAAATATACTTATCTACCAAAAAAAAAAAAAAAAAAAAAAAAAAAGAATAAAATATACTTAATTACATGTTCCTTTGCATACAAGACACCGTCACATTGATGTAAGTAAAAATAATTTGAGAACAAAAAAAAAAAGGAAGTTTTCAATGATTGCCTTCAGAATCGACTAACTGAAAAATCAATTACCGACACAAACGGTATATGATTTAATTTCTTGCATATTTTACCATGTTTGTGAATCACGATATTCTAGCATAACTGCTTCGTTATATATGATCACAAATAAGGCTACAAAGTTATGATGGAGAGGCAAAGGAAATTAATGCCAATTGATATGCTAACCAAAAAGGGAAATTAAATATTGTATCAAATAAGATACTAATATTATTATGAGAAAACAATATAGTAGTTCAACATCCAAGCTAAAAAAAATCCCCAGATAAAAAAAAGGGATCTCTAATCAAAATTTTCCTAAAAGGGGAAATAAAACGAGATAAAAGATCATCCTACTACAAAAAAAGTAGATCTGAAGTACGGAATGGAAAATGCAGAACCAAAAGTTCAGATAAACTATAATGTAAAACTTATACTAATCAATTGGTCACATAATAACACAATTGTTATTTGTATCATTGTAGTGTTGGAGTTGTTGATGTTGCAATTGTTCTGATGCAGATGGTGGAGGCAGTGCTAAAATACCATTGGATGGGTAAGGGTCAGATTGATATTGAATATGATTATAGCTAGGTACCACATTTCCAGATGGTGCAGGTAGTGCGAAAACATCGTTGGATCGGTAACGGTCAGATTGATATTGAATACGGTTATAGCTAGGTACCACATTTCCATGTCCACCGTTATATTCATTATAATGGTAACCGCGACTCTGATCACCATTATATTCATTATAGCGGTATTCACGACCGTGGTTACCATTATATTCATTGTGAGAATGTCCACCGCTGCCGCCAACAACATTAGCAGCAATGAGTTCAGCATGTTTCCCAGCTTTTGTTATTTCGGTCAAAAGCTTACTTGGATCTATTGCTCCAGAAATTCGAATAATACCGTGTGTTGCATCGATAGTAAAGGAAACATCTACAAAGCCAATTCCAATAATATGATTAAAATGTAAGTAAAATATTAACAAATCAATAAATCGATTTGCATAGACCAATTACAGACCATAAAATGTTAGACATTTTTTTGGCTACAAGTATACAACTAATAACTCAATTTAATCGCTTTAATTGATTTTTCTCAAGATTTATCAGTTTATTTCATTAGGGTTTGATTACATACCCACAAACCGACATCTATTTAGTCTTTCATAAAAAAAAAACATCTATTTAGGGTTTTTTAGATCAAAATAATCTTATTTCGATATAAATTGATTAATTGATTTAGAGATTAATTTAGGCTTTGTTTAGATCAAAATAAATGTAATTTCGATGTAAATTGATCTAGAGACAATTTTTTTTAGAAACTTTCCAAAAAAACAGACGTCATTGTTGTATATCTCCATCTTCTACTAAAAATGATTTTTTTTTTCCTCAAAAAAAATGCTCACACGATATAATTTAAAACATAAAAAATGATTTCTTAAAAAAAGTGGTTTTATCTCCAAATAATCTTTAAAACAAATGAACTCTTACACGGTTAAACATTTTCAACATCTCTTTTTAGATAGGATCAAAATGGTGACCACAAATACCTACTATTTAAAAAGTGTGTAAATTCTTACCTTTGATACTCTTAATCACTTTTGTAATAGATTTCTCCCAACCAGCAGATTGAGTATCCACTTTCAGCACACAGATCTATGGAAAAAAACATATATGCACATAAATAAGAACTCAACCTAGCACAAATAATTTTGAGGTATACACAAAAAATAATGAAACACGTTGAAACCACATAAATAAATGAAAAAAAGGGAGCATCGTTTGCGTACATACCATGTTACGATAGGAGGAATTCATTGATAATTAAAGGAGAATCTGAATGATATGTTTTTTTTAACGCCTTTGTAACTTTGGGGTGAAATGAGTTGAGAATCTATGTGTACTGTTTATTTTTTTCGAAGGAGAACCTCCACTATTTATAGGCCTCTATCAGTCGGTAATCTCGGTGGATTAATTAACATTAATGGTCTTAATGTTGTATAGAACAATGTAATGGAAACAATTGATTTTTTATTTTCTAAATAAGGATTTTGTTTTTGGAAAGAAAAATAACTATATTAAACAAAACTAAGCTGGCCCATGTCATAATCAACGATGCATTTAAAAAAAAAAAAAAAATCAACCATAATTTTTTTAGCATGTGCCCCTAATCTTCAACCCTAAAAATCACAAAAAAATGTCAATTATATCCTTTTTAACATTTAATTTATTACCCTTTTATCTTTTCACCCTCACGTTCAACTTTTTCGGATTCAACATAGTTCACCCCTACATTACAAATTCAGTATTTAAAAAGACTTCAGTTTTTGTTTTTTTTTATTGTCAATGTTTGAATCCCAAACCTTGCATATATTATGTATTGTCATACCAACTGAAGTAAGTTCAAGATGACAGAAAAAACTTCCGTTTACTTAAACTATTGGAAAACTATGGATGTGTTTGTTTCAAGTTTACCAAATTTATTCTTAGGAATAATATTCCTTGGAATATAAAGATGGGAATTTTATTCCAAGGAATTTAGGAAAAATATGTTTGGTTAGCTTTATAATATTCCTAGGAACCATAAAAATAGGGATTATAATAGGTAAACTATTTATGAATTTATTCCCATCTCCATGGGAACTTTATTCCCACCCTTTTCCTTGGGAAATTTTTTCTATTCCCAGGAACATTTTATACCCGGAAATAAAATTTAATAAACTTGTAACAAACATAGGCATATACATTCCTATCATTTTATTCCCGGGAATCAACAATTATAACTTAAAACAAACACACCCTATGATTAACATTTTTGCTATTCTATTTTTTACGGAAAAGCTATAAAAGTCCATTCTGGTTTGGTAAAAAAAAATATAGGGGAAAGCTATAAAAGTCCATTCTGGTTAAGGGTATGAAAAATGAAATTATATAGTAATTAATGCATTGAAATTGTGTAATTAATTTATAATAATGTCAAAAACAGTTTCCTTTTATGATAATAATTCCCTTTTATGGTATGCTTAACCAGTGCCCCGGTTAGCAGGACCCAAAAAAAAATATAGGAAAATCAAAGTACACATTGTAAGCCTAGTTATGAGAAACGAATCCTAGAAACAATTTTCCTTAATTTGATTATCGGTTTCCTATTCAGATTGATAAAAGGGGGTGTTATTAAAAATATAATAAAATAAGCATGGATAAAAGCAGCTATCGAAGGAAATGTCACATTTTATGCAAATTTTATGATCAATAGATGTTAGAAGTGTGAGATCGGGAATTGAGGTAGAGGTGCAAACTTTTTTTTGGTGGTGGTCAGAGTTTGAACCCCGGACCTTGCATATATTATGTACTGTCCATATCAACTGAGCTATGCTCACGAGGACGTTAGAGATGCAAACTTGTAACTACATTGATAATTTATATAATATAAATAAAATAATAAATTTTGAAATATATTAAGGAATCTGCAAATTTCTGAATAATTCTCGGGTGCAGCAAAGGAGAGTCTTGGCAAGGGTAAAACAACCTGCAAAATAAACTACACTCCAACGTTCAAATCAACGATAGAAATGAGGAAGGAAAATGTGCGAAAAGTGATGAAAATGGTTGAGGTGCGTTTTTATGTAGTGAAGTGCACAAGAAATCCCCTATGTTCCCTAGAACTGCGAGAGTTGTGTGTGAAAAATGGTGAAAATGGTTGAGGTGTGACAATCCTTGTATCTCTTTATCTTTCTTTTCTTTTATTTTCTTTCACATCTTTACCTTCAAAATCAATTCGCTGCCATTTTTTCTTGACGAAAACAGAATATAATTTAAATTCTTGCACCTTTTATCATATCGTGAATCACAATATTCTAAATTTATTGCTTCATCATGATATCAAATGAGGCTACAGGCTATGAATTATGATGGGGAGGCAAGGAAATGAATACCATTTGATATGTTAGTCGAAAGGGAAATTAAATATTGTCCAACTATAATTTCGGTAGATAAATCTACACCGAACTTTGCTCTGATTTTAACAGGATCCTGCAAGTGGACGGTGAGATGGTCTCCTCAGATTAGTCGGTTCTTGAATCAGATAATGAACTTTTAAATAAAGAATTGTAATACTGAGCTTTAAAAAAAATTGTAGCACTATTCTTTCAAAAACAAAATATTGTGCCACTGTGGAGAATAAAAAACTGGCAGTCTATAATAACGTAGTTATATTATTATCACAAAATTAGTAGTCCAACATCCAAACTAAAAAAATCCCCAAATCGAAAATATAAGGGATCTCTAACTAAATTTCCCTAAAACGGGGAAATAAAATAAAAGATCATACTAAAAAAAGATCCGGAGTACGAAATAAAAAAATGCAGAAAGCAAATATTCAAATAAACTATAATGTTATAACTTATTCTAATTAATTGATCACAAAATAACACATCTGTTATTTGTATCATAGGGACGTTGGTGTTTCTTATGTTGCCTTTGTTCTAGTCCAGGTAGTGTTAAAACACTATTGGATCTGTAAGGATTAGACCCGTGTCCGCGACTGTGATTGTGTCGACCTCCACTGCTGCTACCACCGATATCGGCAGCAAGGAGTTCAGCGTGTTTCCCAGCTTTTGTTATGTCGATCAATATTTTGTTTACATCTACAAATCCAATTCCAATAATAATTAACATGTAAGTAAACACTAATAGAGATTTATCACAAAAATCCTTTTTTTTTTTCCCCTTCTACCACAATTGTATAGACCAAGTACATGAATTAACTGATAAAATTTATAACAATGAATAGGAATAAAATGAGTTTTTTTCTCCAGATAATATCTTAATCTTAATCTTAAAAATTTGCCCCAATCTAATGTGTCAAAATTCTAAGCCTCCTACAATAAATCATCATATTTTATAATCTCATTTTATCATCACTTATAGTAATAGGGACCACAAAACCATAACAATTTTAAATTTACACAATAAAAATTGATTTTAGCTCGTAAAAATTTGAATGTGTTAATTTCCCTCTAAGAAATGTCATTTTTTCAGGTGTGTTATTAAGAAAAAAACAAATGTTAAATTTGAAATGAGGCCCAACTATGCTAAGCCCAGCACTCAAACTCTCCTATTTTCAGAATCATTCACTGTTTTCACGTTGGAAAATTCTCATTACCCCACCTCACTCAATTCAAATTCAAATTCAAATTCAATCTCCCAGTCTTTCTTTTTCATCTTCTCTCCTCTTCTCTTTCATTGTTTCTAAATTCGCAAATCAGAAATCAATATCCATAGTGACAGTGATGAAAAAGAGCATGACCGCTGCAATTTAGTTTTTGAACTCCTGATCCATGTTCATGTTGAAACTATAGAACCATTATCTTATTCTCTCACTCTCTCCCTCTGGTTTGTTGTTGTTGTTATAGTTAGAAAAGGGCGACATCCAATCAAAAATTTCGATATTGATATAAAATCATTTTTGTTTATTGTCTGCAGTAAAAAGTGACAAATTTGTAGTTCTCAGGAGATGGAGAAACTGCAATTGCAAATCTGCAACAGGTTGTGTTCCATGTCTCTATTTTTGTTTTTTTATTTAAGAATTAACCTTTTGATTACTAAAACATTTTCTGTTCTAGCTCTTACTTTTTTTTTTTTTGCCATTTTAGAGCCTACTTTGAAGCTAGCTTTGAGGCCATTCTTGATGAGAGGTAGCTTTGATTCACCAAATCTGAATTACTTTTCTTTTTCTTTGTAATTGATGCTATTATTTGAGTTAGTATCTTATTTATTTAGTTTAATGTTAAACAACAATACATTGTTTGGTATGATGGCTACTTCAATTTTTATATTAGAAAAAGCATGCATAAATTTTCAAATAAATGATATTTTAATGTTGCCTTTTGTGGTCTGATTCTTCTTTTTCTTTGTTTTGGCAGATTTTGAAGCATTTTATGAGAGATCAAGATTTGTATTCGAGATAAAGACCATGAGGTAACTTGGTTTCCGATTTTAGAGCCAAAGAGTTAATAATGAGTCAAACAAAATCAATTATCACTCTCATCAAATCAGCAAAGAAAAATTAGAAATTCACTCTTCTTCCCAATTTTAAAATGATACTTCAACCAAGTATATGGATTTAAATGATGTACAATTTTTTGGTTAGCTCTTAATTTTTTAAAGAAGCATATTGCACACATCTCTTTCTTTTGGTTTTGTTATTAGTGATTCTCCTTTCTTTAAATTGGTCTTTCAATTTGATTTTGTTATTTGTACCTTATTTCAATTTGGTATATATTTGTACCTTATTTGTACCTTGATTTTGTGATGGATATGTATACTTCATTATACCTTCAGAGTCATTAGAGCAACTTAAATATAGATATTTTGTTGTATCACTATAGCAATTCAAAGTATCATCTTGCTTATGTGCTATGATCAATGAAATATATTGGCATGATACGTACAAGTAATTAGATACTTTTAGTAGATCATCGTCATTTTTAAACTTAAAATTTGATTGATGGGATAGAACAAAATAACTATTGGTTTGTGGACAGTCAACCCATGGGGATCAATGGAAGGTTACAAAGCTGAAACAGTATGTAAGGGTGGATCTGAGTTCACTATGATACGAAATTGCAACTGTTATGATGGGGTACATGAATAAGAACCGGTTTTCTTACGTGCAACTGCAACTGTTATTCTTTTTAGTCTGAATATGTCCTTTCCAATCTTTTTTAGTGAAGTCTTCTATAAATCGGGACATTAGATACACTTTGTTTATGGTCAAATATGTACAGGCATACTTAATTTGATGTTAGGGTTGTGAAAAGATTTGATAGACTGTAATGTTGGCATTTACTATTAGTAGGATGTATAATTTTTTTCTTTTTTGACAAAATTAGTGGTTGTATAATGTTGGCACTTGCTATAGTCTATAGTTTATTAGAGGCCAACATTTTTTGTGCTTTTTAAATTGGTTTGATATCTTAGTGTTTAAGTGTTAAACCATTTATTTGTCTCTAACTTATGTAGCGTGTGGATTAAGATCTATCTTGATGTTAAATCATATATTTTTCATTAAATTATGTCCATTTCAGAGTTTAAGAAGATCCTAACAATTATGGTATATTTTTGGGACAGATTGATGGACACAATTTGATCCCAAAGCTGAATATAAAAGGCAGTGGCTACCTGGGTCCTCAAAGTTGTTACATGAGTGGAAGTGTCCTGTTTATCACACACCACCTACTGTGCCTTAATTGGAGAATCATAGAAATAGTCTTATAGAAGACTTTAAACATTATTATTTGCTCAAGGTTTAGTCTTTTTTATACCCAATTTGGTTTACTGTGCCTACAGTGTATCTAATTTTTTTTATCAAATTTGTAAATCATAAACCAATCCGATTAAATTTCTTAAAAGTTATAGTAACTAAAAGTATGATATAAAGGATTTATGATTCGTGGGAAGTATAACAGATACTTACTTATTTGTAAAGTAGATGTTGAAGCTATTATCGACAACGACTTTTTACCAAATCCAAATTTTAATTGTGTAAGATTTTTTTTTTTTTTTCTTAGTGTTTTGTTTTTATTAAGTATAAAGTTTTTTTTATTGTAAAAAAAAGTCTGCATACTATATTTATTTTAATAAGATGGCTTCTCAATTCATCTTTCAAAAAACACGAAGGATAACCTGAGGCACAATATCTAAGAATTGAATTCAACTTGCCAAATAGTTATTTGTCGAATATTTAAGAATTGAATTCAACCTGTCAAATAACAAATGATAACACATTTCTGATAAATATAATATTAGTATAAAATTATGTTGATTTTAACATTTGTATTCAATATATTGGATATATTTTTACTCATTTATACATTATGTATT
This sequence comes from Medicago truncatula, assembly GCF_003473485.1. NCBI lineage: Eukaryota > Viridiplantae > Streptophyta > Magnoliopsida > Fabales > Fabaceae > Medicago > Medicago truncatula. The sequence continues at coordinate 52,066,094 of NC_053048.1, forward strand.
GAGAATCAACATTTGCTTATTACAATAAGACAAATTTTTATGATGACAACAACATTTGATTTGTCTACGAAATGCATTATATGTTTTTATTTTGGTTGTACGTTTAGTCACAATAAATCCTTTTTCGCCCATGCGTTGCATGGGTGGAAATACTAGTGGTTATACAAACGTGTTTATTTTTGTGTGTTTAAACACAAAAGTTCATTTGTTTTAAATTAAATAATTTAAAATCTTACACAAACATAATTTAAAACATCATAACCAATTTCTTACTTGCAAAAAGGGATCTAATCCCTCAAATAATCTTAAACAAACATACTTTTAAGGGCTAACACATCTTTTCACAATCAAACTCGTGATCATGCGGTTAAGAGCTTCAAATATCGACTAATTTTTTTTTACTAAAACAATGGCTACTATTTTTATTTTTAGTAGCATAAAAATTATCAACTATTTGGATCACACTTTTGGTAAAATGACAAATATATTGATTGAAGAGTGTGAAAATTGTTACCTTTGATTCGCTTAATCACTTTTGTTACGGACTTCTCCCAACCAGAAGTTTGGGTATCCACTTTCAGTATACATGTCTAAAAAAACATAAATACATACATAAGTACAATACGAGGAATAGCACAGGCAGTAAAAACAAATGTTGAAACCACATAAATAAATAAAAGGGAATCGTTTGTGTACCATGTTACGGTAGGAATCCATTAAGAACTGAAAATCGAGAGAATGGTATGGATATAGCCTCTATAACTTTGTACTAAAATGTAGTCATAATGTCGGTGGAGTAATTAGAATTAATTTTCTCAATAATATTTGTGATAAATGCAATAGAATGGAAATGGAAATGCAAACAACTGATTATTATATTTGCAATCTAAGGAAACTCAAAGTCTCGAATGTCCTTCTGAGCTTAGCTCAGTTGGTATGAACAATGCATAATGTATACAAGATCCAGGTTCAAGCCCCGACCACCACAAAAAAAAAAAAAAAAAAAAAAAACTTAAAGCTAAATCAGTGTGGTGATTGATGATACTAATATATGTAATTTTTTCTTTTTTGAGAGAATGATATATGTAATTATTACTATTAGTTTTTTTTTTCAGCAAATAAAAAGGAGCCAAGGCCAATTTGCTAAATGGAATCAGATAATTTATGTGATTAATTTATGCAATTACTCCGTATTAAAATGGAATAGACAGTGTACCAAAAAGATAATCAGATCCCAATTTTAAAGAGAAATGTAGAATTTATACTCCGTATTAAAGGATTTGGTTTGATAGTATAAGTTTTTGGATCTCAATTTGATCGTACAATTGAAAAAAGAAATTGATTTTTTTTTTTGAAAGAATAAAAAAGAAATTGATGCATCAAAATATTAAAATGAGGTTTATTTTGAAACTTTTTTTTTCTTTATTGTGACTCGTTGTGAATCGAAGAGAGTGTTCAGTTTTTTTTTGTTGAGAAAATAATAATTACTACGTAAAAGCAAATCCATAAAACAAATATGTATTATTCCTAGGAAAAAAAGCCATTTAACGTTAATCATTTATTAGTAACAATATAAAAGGTATAAATAGAATTGTCAGCAAGAAATTAACTAAAATTGTTTATAACGTAGAAATAACTTTTCTTAAAAAAAAAGACTTATCTACTAAATAAACCCATTTGGTTTTGTTTTGATGGTGTTGGCTTACGACCTTTAAATGTGACTCTCTTACACTATGTTTGGTAGAAGAGAAAAAGGAGAGAGAGAAGTTGAAGAGAGAGAAATAGGAGAGAAGTCTTGCATTTCTCTTGTTTGGTTGTGGTGAGAAAGAGAGAATTAAAACCATTGTGGGGCCCACTGTTTTTTTGGTATATATATATATAAAAGTAGCAAATGTAATAACCATGGTTGTATTTTGGAACAGCGGATTATCACGATCATCAAACAAGCCATACTGACATCGCTCTCCTGAAGCTGAATATATGATTGCCCATTTTATAGCCATAGCCTTTTTGTATTATGTGTAAATGTAAAAGTTTCAATGATTTTAATTGACAATACAGATCAATAGGTGAAACAATGCTTTAAGTTTATTATATATGGAAAAAAATGCAATTGTATTAAACCTAGGTACATTTGTTCTTTTTCGAATACAAATGAAACAATACATGTTAGACAGAATTAAAATTCTAAACAGGGTAACCATATCCGAACATCTGAAATCATAATCTCTAAACTCGGTTGAACTTCATGCAGCCCATGACAAATGAATAACTAAGACTGCAAAACAAATAACAGAATATAGTTAAAGTCTACGTGTGAAATCTGTCAACCTGTAATTTAAATTGCAGAGTTTCTGAAAATATTTTTTCTTTATTAACCTTGCTTGCAATGTTGTTTGAGAGCCAGTCTAGTCCTTCATAAAGTCCTTCACCAGAGGTAGCACATGTGCTCTGGATATACCTTCACATATAGAACATGTAGATTAGAATGGACAGAAGCAGGCAATAGGAGATTAAGGAGACGAGCAAAAAGTTGACATAATTAGATTACCAGTGACGCTGACGAAGTGAATGAAGACCTAGCTTATCAGTTATTTCAGCAGCATTCATAGCATTTGGAAGATCTTGCTTGTTTGCAAAAACAAGAAGCACAGCATCTCTCAACTCATCCTGACAATAAAATAACCATACAAAGCAATCACCTAAATAAGTCTCTAAATCCAAATTCTCACATTCATTCATTGAGGATATAGTTTACTACCTCGTTTAACATCCTGTGCAGCTCGTCCCTAGCTTCAACAACACGATCTCGGTCATTGCTATCAACCACAAAAATAAGCCCTTGTGTATTTTGGAAGTAATGTCTCCATAAAGGACGAATCTAATAAGAAAAGCATATCAATGATCACTACTGCAATTTTTTAAATAATTCAAAAATAAAAATATATGGTTAGAGGTCAAAAGAAAGGTGATTTAAGCCAAGGATTAAGTCAGTCCATGTTAGCAAGAGACTGAGACTAGCCAACATTCATAAACAGAAGAGTAGAAGATGCCTATGTATAATCGGTTTAGGATTAAATTTTGATGTGCATTGAGTGTAAGGATTAAAACTGCCATAATTTTAACAAGTCATGTGATGTTACTAGTATTAAAAGTTAAAACCTGCCAAACACTCTTGAATTTTGATTCAAATTCATGATGAAAACCTTAACTGACAGTACAATCACTATAGTAGATAAAAACTAAGCACTATGGTTTATGAAATTGAAAAATGTACAAACATACAGTTAGAACTATTTGAATATACATCATTCAAAAACAATCACATGCATTTCAAAACAAAATAGTATCTTGGCTCATACTGTATCACAATAGAGAGGAGTACCGACTACCTAGTAAATTCTAGCATGTTTGATAACAGATTATTAACAAATATTAGGAAAATAAAAAAATTCTGTTTAAAAAATAAATTTCTTAGAAAACAAGCAAAAATAAAAACAATGATTGTTTCCAAATTCCGACCAACCAAAAACCAAGCATTATCCAACCAAGTGGGGTCGGCTACATGGACCAAATTACGCCATAATATTCTATCATAAACTATAACTGGATCCTCAATGATTGTTTCACAACATAAGTTAATTGTTAATTTACCAGTAACAGCCTAAAACTAACGATTTTGGGATTTAGATTTTATCCCAGATAGGAATGAAACTAATAGCAAGGCAAGAGAACCCAAGTCTCTTGATGATAGGAACCCAAAAATAAGATAACAAACGATTGTATTATTGATAGAAAAAGAAATGTATTGCATAGATAAACACCTTGTAACCCTAGAGCTAGTGCACCTCAAAAAGAGATAAATCTCTCTTTGGCCAACCTTTACAGTTCTAACAGAAAAGATGGTGAATGCTACTTCTCACTCTCTTTACACTCCTTATAACATAATTTGTAAATATGCCACGTCACCCAATTTCCTCCATTTTCCTATATTTTCCCCACATCACTCTTTGGGCCTATGGCTGGAAATGAGTCGAGTCGAACTTGTCTGAGCTTGGCTCGACTCGATAAGAATTGGTTCGGCTTGAAACTCGACTCGAGTTCAAAACGAACCTTTTTTTGGGCTCGAGTTCGGCTCGTTTAAAGTTCACGAGCAACTCGGTTCGGCTCGTTAGGTTCATTTACTCGAATCACATAATTTTAAAATTTATTTTTTTATTTAAAAATGCATATTTTAAACCTATTAATATTTAAAAAAAATTATAAAAAAAAAAAAAAAAAACTAAAGCAAAGAGGACTCAGCCATTCCACAACCGTGAAATAATAGATTGCCCACCTTCATATCAAAGAGTAGCAAAGCCGCTTCTTTTATAGACAAGTATCGTTGTATCTATCTCAAATACTTTCGATGTGGAACAAAAACAAAGTAGTGCAGTTTGCTAAAACACCATGGCACTACAAGCAACATATTTCCATTGCTAAAAACTATCCAGGTCCACTCTGTTACAATTGTTGTTTTATATTGCTTCTATTATATTTTAGGCAAAATTACACTTTTAGTCCCTTAACTTAATTTCAGGTAACAATTTGGTCCTTTATCTTTTTTTCATTTCAATTTGGTCCTTTTTGTCCATTTTTATATACATTTTCAAGCTTCAAATCTAATATTCTTATGCAAACATAGACGAGGATCATAGATTTGAAGATTGAAAGACCATAAGAAAATAAAATCATGAATTTTAAACTTAAAAATTCATATGAAAATGGACAAAAAGGACCAAATTGAAATGAAAAAAAGATAAAGGACCAAACTGTTACCTGAAATTAAGTTAAGGGACTAAAAGTGTAATTTTGCCTATATTTTACTATTAGTTAAATACTATTACCTAGCTTTGTGTGTGTGTGTATAATCGAGTCAGTTCGTGAATCAAACGAGTCGAACTATATATAACTCAAGTTCAACTCATTTAGTTAACGAACTTAATCTTTAGCTCAAGTTCGGCTCGTTTGGTTCATGAACCAAGTTCAACGAACTAATTACCGAGTCGAGTTCCGAACTTTATTCGAGTTGTATCGGTTCATTGCCATTGGGCCCATACTTCTCTATTTCTCAATTTAAATACTAACACTTGACAGTTCTACAAAAGTGAGAAATGAGTGAAATGGCAAATAGGATGATGATCCAATGGGTACAATGTCTGAGATGAATGCAAGGGTTATCCAAAATAGGCTCAAGAAACAAGTCAAGAGACCTATTGGTTACTAGGGGTGAGTTGGTTAGTGTGAACTATAGAGTTGTTTTGTTTTCTGTCAGTGTTGCCGATCACATATCGCAGAAAATTATGACATGTTCAAATTCCGCTATACAACAGTGCTACAACGCCGCTATAGCTTCTAATATTTGATAATATTTTATAGGAAATAGCATATCACGGAACAATAGCAATTTCTTCAAATTTTGTCTATGCTATAGAGCTATAGGACCACTCTAGCTGCTATTTAAAAACATTGTTCTGTTATAAAAGGTGGCTTTTTCTGGAACTGAATCAAACTCGCATTCTTTTCCTACTATAACTAGTTTTATAATTTCATTCTCTTCTCAGAGATCTCTAGTCCTTATCTTTCGTTTCACCTCTATCGCATGAAACCCATAAATAAAAACAGAGTAGCCATACCAATTTCAACCAATTATCATATCATAAAATCAACAAAAGCATTTGCATTTCCTTCTTACGCCACCGAAACACAACAAAGTACCAAAACACACACAAATATAGAAATACCTTGTCCTGGCCACCAACATCCCACACAGTGAAGCTAATGTTCTTGTATTCCACAGTTTCCACGTTAAACCCTACACCAAATCATATATATCATCAAAATTTGCACTCAATTTTAATCCCTTGATAGAATACTCTATCTCGTCACTATTATAAAATAAAAGTTCCCTTTTCAGAATGTATCTAGTTTATAACAATATAGATGGATAAGATATACATCAGCTATTCAATAAAACTGAAAAAATAATTTTTGCTTATAATGGTGACCGGGGGAGTACATCAAAATGACCAACATTGACATTATCAATCAATTAAGCACGGACACTCCTTGGATTAGCCATGTCCAAGTGTTGGACATGTGTAGTGAATTATGTGATTTTCTCAAATTATTAGCAGTGTTGGAGTGTCCGTGTCGTGTCCTGTCTGTGCTTCATATTCCCTCTATTATCAATTTATCATTACCATTTTTTATAGAAAGGAATTGTAAAACTTACCAATGGTGGGAATGGTGGTGACAATTTCTCCAAGCTTGAGCTTATAGAGAATGGTGGTCTTACCAGCGGCATCGAGACCGACCATAAGTATACGCATTTCCTTCTTCGCAAACAACCGGCTGAATAGCTTGGTGAATGATAGACCCATTTTCAACTATTCTGAAACAATTTCAAAATCCAAACATCAATTAGAATTGAAAAACGAAAATAGAATTGAAATTGGAATCGTGATTTGAAAATACGCAGTGACAGATCGTGAATTGAGATATAGATCGGAGAAATTGGGATGAAGAAAAAGAAGTTACCTTTGATAATTGAGAATGGTATTTTTGTGGGGAAAATGGAGATCAGATCTCTCCTCGTGGTTGGTTTTTGGTGTTTGCCAAAATGAACGTCGCTTGAAGATTATAATACCAATCAAACATAATTTTTTTTTTTTAGGGAATCAAACATAATTTCTATTTTAAAAGAAAAAATAAATTTTTAGGCTTAATTACTCTTTTGGTCCCTTAACTTATTTTTTGGTTTCGTTTTGATCCCTTAACTATTAAAAGTTTCGTTTTGGTCCCTTAACTTATTTTTTGGTTTCATTTTGGTCCCTTAACTCTTCTTCCGTCAACCACTTTGATCCTTTATGTTAGAATGAATCTATTAGAGTTAAGGACCAAAACGAAATCAAAAAATAAGTTAAGTGACCAAAACGAAACCAAAAAATAAATTAAGGGACCAAAACGAAACTTTTAATAGTTAAGGGACCAAAACAAAACCAAAAAATAAGTTAAGGGACCAAAACGAAACTTTTAATAGTTAAGGGATCAAAACAAAACCAAAAAATAAGTTAAGGGATCAAAAGAGTAATTAAGCCAAATTTTTATTTTGAAATAAAAAAAAAAAAATCATTTACTTTGATTCTGACCGTTGTGTTATTTTACAAAAAATTGTACAATAAAAGTATATGGTTAACAAGGTTTGAATATTCTTTAAGAAAAAAAAATAAGGTTTAAATATGTATTCTGATCCGGTCCTTATTTACAACAAGATACATTAATTATTCTATATATTTAAAAATACAATTGTTTCTTATAAATAAGGATAGGAGGAAGTAATCATTAAAAGAAATTGGTTTAAATATGTAAATTTTATTTTATTTATTAAAAATATGTGAATAATTATGTTTAGTGAATGATTAATAATAATATTTGACTAAAATGTCTTTTTTTTTTAAGGATAAAATGTCTTCTTGCATTAAAATTGAAACATAATGTATATATTTGGGCAATTGGCATCCATGTAATGGCTACAGACATTTTTGAACCACATGAATAGTTTTTCTTGGTTTTAATTAGTTTGTATTTTTTTTTTCACTCATAAAAATTGAACCATGTTAATATGTTTTTTTTGCTCAATCATACTGGCTCAAACATAATAGTGTCCAACTTTTTCTTTTGACATTTCTAAGTGAGGAGCTTTTTCCATGCAATACACAAGTAAGACCATTATGCAAAAATTAATTTTTATCATTAAATCAATAAATCATATCATTGAACCAAATTAGTATGAGGTGGTTTATTGATCTAAGGATAAAAAATGCTCTTGTGTTGCATGATGCAAGAGTATTTCCTTGTGCATATTAGACAAAACTCTTGCATATTAAATAAAAAAACATAGTTTTGCCCGAATTTATCATCCATACACAGAAAGTAATGGTGTTTTTTTCCCATCCAATTAAAGTGAGGAGTGTGATTTTTTAAGAAATCATTGGAGATAAAAGTAGTTGTTATGTAATAATGCACCTATCAAATTTTAAAATACCTGTGACTTAGAATCAATCAAACTTCATTTTGATGCAAGGACTATCATCTAAAGTCAGTGTTTTTGAAGGAAATTGTAGTTAAATGTTATTCAAACCAAACCCATTCCTAATACTTTTATTTAAAAAATAAAAAAAAACATTCATACATAGAATTACGAAAACATGAACTAAATTTTTGACTGAACGAAAAATGCTGACTAAATTGGTTTGAGAATCAAATATTCACAAATTCTTATTAACTATCAACAACTCTGCATGTGTCAACTACATTGTTCTTAGAATATTGCACACATCTAAGTAACTAACAGCAAAGTGCAAAATACACACAACATACATCATTGTTATCAATTCTACAGGGGAAAAGAGAACAGAGGACCAAATTGCAAATGCTAATCTTTTGTTCAAACAGACAACGCGTCAGTTAGTCCCCCAGCCATCCTCTCAGCCTGCTCCCCACGCTCACCTGAGAATTCATATTTAAAACTTGAGTACACATGCTCTACACAAAAATGTAAACATTTTATGTTTTTAGACAATTCACTCGAGCAAATAGTTACCTGTGCGGATTCTTATTACATCAGATACAGGGATCACTGCACAATCAAAGTTCTATTAGAAATATGATACAGTTCCAAATTGAGTTTAGTAGTTTTACATTTTGAATCTAGATATTGTACTGTAACTCTTATACCCTCCTTAAACTAATTTATTATGAAAGATTCTGATAAAACATATCAGGTTTGTATCAGCTCAAAACAGAACATCACGTATAATTGATTTCCAGCAAAAGATGTTGGCCTTACAGAAAATTTTGCCATCACCAATCTCCCCAGTTCTTGCCGTCTCCATAATTTTGTTTATCACTGCCTCAACCTGAAAAAATGCATGATACGTATTAGATATGCTGCAAAAAGCAATATTTTGTTTGTAATTAAAAGTAGCATGAAGTTTTACTCGAACTACTAAATAATTCAAACACCACTGAGCTGAAAATGTTTATTCTAACTACTCCTGACTATGTCCCTTGTTGTCAAACAAAAGAAAACGGTTTTGTTTAATCTCTTGAAATGCAAACACTTTGAAATAGTGACTAGTCATGTATGAGTTCGGAAGATGCTGAATACGCAGGAACCAATGGCAATGGTCTTATCATATCCAAGAAAAAGTTTGTGCTATACTCTCACCAATATATCTAGCCAAAAAAACTGAGAAGACCCAAATCCATAGACAACTGACATTGTATGTTAATTGTATAGAATATTAGGTATTTAAGATTGTAGCACACGAATCAGGATGCCAATGATTACTACCAAATGTCAACACACCTGGTCTTTTCTCACCACTATTTCCATTTTAACTTTGGCAACAAAATTGTCTTCAGAAAATTCGGAGCCTGTGAAGAATAAACCATCAATAAAGGACAAGGATGTAAGTGAGCATGCGATCTATATGTAATATATGCACAAAACTAAGTATACAAACCAATCCCAAAGGAAGGAAAAATGTAATTCTTGAACTATATATAACAGAACAAAAGTTACAGACATAAAACACGGCTGAAGTTGGGTGGCCACAGGCCTAAATTTGTGCGCTAACATTTAGTAAAAAAAGAAAGAGCAAGTGTTTTTTTTAAGGCACGAATTCAACAAAATTTACCATAACAAATAGTCTAGTGATGAAATATGGACTTCAAAAATGTATGACGGTAACAAAAATTCCTCCAAACTCTTAACATGAATTTGTCTTTGAAGTTAACAAGGGTGAATAGAGCACTAAATTTAGGTCGGTTAAGATCAGCAACGTACATACCTCCCTGCCTCTCTTTTGAGCCACCCTGAGCACCAAACCCCTTGACATCAGATACAGTGACACCACGAATTCCCATTTTCAACAAACCCTTCAAATTTTACAATAAAAAATTCAGTATATTAGCACAAGGCCAAGGGCTTCCTGGATGAAAAATACATATATGAGCCGCATTGACCAAACCAATAATTCGAGAGGTAAAGGTCCTGGGGTACAAGTACTAAGTACAAACTCAAAAGTCATGGATCTCGTCCCAAGAGGGTAATGAACCCATTCTATAGGTGTATATTAATGATAAAACTAACGCAATACTTTTGCTTATTTGACCGCAAAAGTATTTGAAGCAATAACACAATCTTATGCACCAACTGCTAAAAATCTATTGAAAATGAAACCTTTTGGAAGTTGGAAAAAACAAAGAGAGGCGCTGAATGGAATCAATTGAATGAATTCACCAAGAAACATAGTAGTTAATATACACAGCATGTGTCATGTGCGCTAATGAAATGCCAACTAATTAACATAACAGTTAACTGACTTTGCCAATAATTAACTTATTAACTGACTTTGAAACTAATTAACTAACACTGTGTTAATCTAAGGCTTACTAACTAACTAACTAACTAGCAGAATTCAGTCCAAAAACACTAACATAATTTAGTCAAGAAAATACCATAATAGTTAACTGAATTTGCAATGAGTTAACCACCACTTGTAAACAATGTCAAGAAATCACAGGTATCAAAGACAATGTATCCAATTTAGTGAAAATAACAAGAATCACATTTTAATTTAGACATGCAAAAAAAAAAAAAAGGAAAAAGGAAAATGTATTATTACCGAAGAAACCTGAGGGATTCTCCATGGCCTGTTCATGTTGAAACAAGAAATTGAACAACATAAGCATCAAGAAATAACTGAATTCAACTGATTTCACAAAAAAACGTAAAAGAAGAGTGTTATAACCTGAGAATGGCTTCAACTTTGTAAAACTTGGATTCAGGAACATAGTCTAAAAAAGAGATCAAAGATTTAGCAACAAGATTTGAGTATGAATATGGATGAACATAGCTAAAGGAAAGGAAATCGAACCAGGAAGGTTTTGAGCTCTGATTTTGGGAAGAATCGATGCATTTCCGTTGCTTTTTAGGACCACATTGCGATGAGAAGAATCTCCGAAACGCTTGCGAATGACGCTGAAGCTTGAAAAAGGAAATTGAGTTTCATTGATATGAAAATTCAAACCGTTGAACACGTTCGGTTTCGCAATCAAAGCCATTTCTTCTTACTTCTCACTTCGCTTACCGAACTCTCCCTAGCTCGCTAGACACAGTATTGACTTAATTGAAGTTTTGTTAAGTAATAATCGATAGTTGCTAAAAAAAAATGGCAAAGTTACACTTTAGTCCTTTAACTTAATTTCAGGTAACAGTTTGGTCCTTTATCTTTTTTTCATTTCAATTTGGCCCTTTTTGTCCATTTTCATATGAATTTTTAAGCTTAAAATTCATGATTTTATTTTCTTATGGTCTTTCAGTCTTCAAATCTATGATCCTCGTTTATGTTTGGATAAGAATATTAGATTTGAAGCTTGAAAATGTATATGAAAATGGACAAAAAGGACTAAATTGAAATGAAAAAAAGATAAAGGACCAAACTGTTACCTGAAATTAAGTTAAGGGACTAAAAGTGTAATTTTGTAATAATCGATAGACACTTGCTTTTCTCTGCCTTGGAAACATACCTAAATTACTAAAAAAACTTAGTGCCAATTAATAGCGGCCGGTTCTCTAATTACTACCTCCGGTCCTTTTTATCAAAATAAAAGTGAATTTTTTTGTCCAAGATTGATCAAGTTTCAAATATGTTTAAAGCTAAATTTCATCTGTGCCCTTGTTGATTATGAGAGAGAATATTAAAAGTAAGTAAGTTGATGGAATAAAAAGTAATTAATTTAAGGGTATTCATAGAATTTTTTTAAATGTAAAAGTGTATTAAATGAAGATGACTATTTTCAATGTATTTTCTTGATGTTGATGTTTTATGTCTTTTGTTTCTTGTATAAAGGATCAGAGGAAGTATAAGCAACCATAATTAACTACGTTAGGAGTATTTTACTTGTATTTTTAAAAAGTTTATGATTTTAAAAAATCTAATTTTTTAAACTTTTTTATAGTCAAGTAGGCTAACAATTAAAAAGTTCACATAAATATATACCTTATCAAGCTTATGCGGATTTTTTTAAAAATGCCACATTTGTTAGCATGTTTTTTTTTTGGTCAACCAGTTTAATAATAAATTCATCTTTTTTTTTTTTTTTTTAACTCGTTTGTCGTCCACATGGATCCCACAATATTTGAGGGATTAGTCTTTGAAATTACGTGTAGAAGATATTGGTTTACACCAATAAAAATTCATCTCTTAAAAGAGAAAGTGTAGTATATTTGCTTGAACCCGACCCCTATATATAATACAATATTTTCTATCAACTGAGTTTTTTTTTTTTTTTTTTTTTTTATGGTGGTCGGAGTTTGTTCAACGTATTGAAATTTTTAAATAGTGTTAGATTGTGCACTTTGTTGATCAAAATAATTTCTAACATTAAAATAATTCAGGTGCGTTTGATTCTTAAAAAAATTGAAGTAGGAGAATTTAAGTTGTACTCTGTTTGATTTGTAAATTGGTGACAACTAGAGTACCAATGAAAGAATGGTGGATAATTTACCTCAACATACACATTAGCCACATAAGCACATTTTTAAGTGGTATCCATGAACTATCTTGACTCCATCAACAAATTGCTCATTTTCATTGGTTGGTGGGTAAATTACCCACCATTCTTCAAAGGTAATCTAGAAAAAACCTTATAAATTTGTTTAATTGCTAAGAGATGTGACAAAAACTAAAATTATGTTATCATTAAACCACATGATTTTTTATCTTTCCGTTGTCTAAAATACCAAAATAATTTTTTTTCCATCAAAGATCATATAAGATAAAAAATATTCAATACGTGAAGTTTATCATGTGTTGTTTTGCTGCTGTGAGTTTGGAAAATGACCGACCCTACCGCAGGACTATTTTGCAATTTCGATAGATTTATTTATGTTGTTATGTAACGGGAAAATAACGGGGGAGTTGGCGGTTGTGTATTCTATAGTAGACGATGAGTGATTTTGTGTACAGAATCAGCACGGCGAAGGAATGGGAGGAATTGCAAAGAAATGGGTCCACTTTCGGTGGTGAACTTGACAAGTCTTCTTCTTTCATCCATCTTAGCAAACTCGAACAGGTTAATTAATTTCTATGTTTTTCTAATATTTTGATTTTGATTTCATTTCACTGTTTTGCTCATGTTCATATAAGTCACTTCATTCATTGGGATTCTGAATTCTATAATTATTTTATTATTGCAGGTTCGATCAACGTTGGATAATTTTTTCTTGAATTCTAAAGATGAACTCTACCTTCTTCAGATTGATGCTAAGAAGGTTTGCTCATACTTCACCTTCATTATGCTTTTTTTAATGTGTTCTTGATTTTATTTGTGAATAAATAATTAAAAAAACATGCTTATTGGTAGTGATGAAGATTATTAGAAATGTATCATTCAACTAAAATCTGAAGGAAAATGAAACTCTGTTTCTATTCATAAAGTGACACTTAGTGTGTATTAAAATTTGATTTGTTCACATGAGAATACACTAGATTATACAGGACTTTGTAGGAAGATATAAATCTGATCTGATTACCATTGAAAATTTAGGTTTTCCCATTAAAACACTTTCATTAATAATTCATTCAATGAAATAAAATTAAATAAATAAGCATAGCACAGTTATTTTATTATTAGGCTACTCTATTGTCTTGCTAATAGTAAAGTAATATTTTCTCTTTTGCTGTGCTATTTCCTCAGCTTGGCGATGGTTTGGTGTATGAAATTGTGGACGGTTCAAATAGTTTCCCTCATTTTTATGGGCCATCTCGAAGCTTTATCCCTCTCCCTCTAGATGTGGTCACAAAAGCGGAGGAGCTGTCTCTTTCAAATGGTCGGTTCAGTTGTAGTTTGCTTGATTAAGTAGTCTGTTGATTAGCTGTCTATCATTTTCTTGTTTTCTCATACTTTCTCATGATGTGTGTGTAAGGAGCATGGATGTTAGTTCTATGCAACTGTCTAACAGACAAACCTTGATCATCTTTTCTTAATGAAGGAGATAGAATGTTGAGTTATTGACATGCTACTGTTGGAGTTTTAAGTTTCTGGATAACCAATGATTATATTATACTATTTTTACATATCTCAAATTCTCAATCAACATGTAAGTCTTGTTTATAATACCCTTTTCTACATCACAAATTTCATTGTTTGCAAAAATAAATATTTTGACCCCAAAACCACAGAATGTTTCGCACTTCAAATGACAGGGTGAAGAGTACTTGGGTACTGGGGTATCCTGCCACTGTAGTTGCTATCACTAGAGGATTCGTCCAGGGCATCTTATTTGTGAAATTGTTAGCAATTTGAATCAAGATTCCTTATTCACTCACTCTACAAGGGTGGCCTGTCCTGCAGACCTTGTGCAGATGCCAATGTTCAACATGTTCAGGAGAATGAAAAGGGGAAATCACCAGGTTCTGATCCTCTTTATTGGCCTTCCTAGCGAGCTTTCCTTATTAAATTGTTTCAAGCTACTTTTTCCAATCATTGTGAATTGTCTCCTTGGTTTGCTTGATTGGAAAAAACCCCATCACTGCAAAACAATAACACAAGAAAGTGGTGTTAACCTTGAGAGTTGAGAGTTTTTTCTTCTTCTTTCCTTTTAGAGTTTTTGGACATAAAAGTAGGATGTTAAGAACGATGTTCAAGTATTGCATCATCTTCACTAAGGATTAGTTGGTAGATATATAAAATTGAGATAATATAATTTAGCAAGGGACCAAATTGAAAATATTGATTTGTTAGGGACTTAAAATAGGTTTTCTTGCGATTAGAATAGATAATAATGTACTGATTATATATGTTTGTGTTATCCTTTTTTTTTGCAAAAATATGCAACTTATCACCAAATTTATCTTTTTTGTTATCACTTTAGTTCTTCATATGGATGAAAAGTTGATATTTTGGATGTCTGAAAAGCTAATTTGGTGATTAAATTTTTAGAATATAAATGTGGCGAGGATTTTGATTTTGAGAGATTAAACTGGTGATTATAGACAGAATTTTTTGAGACCAACTTGAAGATATACTTTTAGTGAAAAAAGCAAGATTATACAATATACTACTCAAAAGTAGTTTATCGGTCATTGAACCATTATTCCTCAGCTGATGTTTACAAAACTATGGCGACAATACTATACAGTATACTTTGGCTATATCATTTTGGCTTGTTCAAAAAAAAAATGAGTTTAATATCTCTTCTTTTCTATGTGGACGTTTAATTTTGTCCGGCTTATTTTTCTATTTTATATTTTTCATAATCTGCGTATTCCAGAAATCAAACCAATTAAGTTCACTTAAAAATCTAAATTGTGAATCCCAAATTTTAAAACAAATAGCATCTCTGATTTTTATTAATCATAATTTGTTCATTCTATCTTTTCATTCTTAAAAATTTGAACCTGGATTGGCTGTTATGGTTTCATCTCATGCTGTCGCAGCAATGTGAATTGTGAAGCTTTGGATTCGCTCTCTTCACATCATAGTTGCTCATTTATTTTGTCCAAAAAACTGGGAAAAATGCAATTAGAGAAAGAGAGAGCTGACCACAACTAATCTCAAATCCAAAAAAAAATCCAAGAAAGAGGCCAGCATGCCGTAGTAGCTTCTATGAGTTTTATAAGGAAAAAAATGTAAATCACTTTGAGTTGATATTTTAAATAGTATCGCAAAACATTAGCCAGAAAGAGGGAGGAAAAGAAACTCTAGGCTTTGTTTGCGAGTTTAGAGGGAAGGGGATAACATTGAAAAAAATGAAGGAGCAAATGGAAGAAATAGAATACATTAGAAGGGAGGGGTTTTGGGATTCATTTTTCTTCATAAGACGGTATCCTCTAGTTCAGGGAACTACAATATTGTATTGGAGGAGAGTTTTTTTTTTTTTTTTTTTTTAAAGTTTATATGAATTCTTCAAATTCAATCTATGTTGTTATAATGTTCTTAAAATTAAAAATATGTTAATCATAAATATTAATTTATCATTCTTTAAGAAATGCTCTTTAACAAAATTTGAAAGATTTCTTCATTTTCCGCTATATTTTCCACACCCCTAAACAGCAGCACCAATTCCTTCCTTCTCTAAACGAGACACTGCTATCAACCGCCTAGATGAATATAGTTTGGTTTTTAGGATTTCCGGATTTACACATTTTCTATTGAAAAACACATTGAGTCCCTGGTATTTATTGTAGGAAAAGAATTGTTTGGCTTGTGTAAAATCACATTGTCTTTGAGGATTTATTCACTTGGAGCAAATTTTTGTGATAACGATACCGATATTTCAGAAGGATTTATTCGCTTAGAGCAAAAAACCTTGATAAATTAACAGACATTTCAGGATCTGAACTAGGTAGCAGAACGGACAAGAGTTTATCACCAAGAGGGAGAAAAGGGGGAAAAAGATTCCATGTTGTAGTGAAATTTAACTGTTTGATCAAAATTAGACAACTCATATATCAAATTCATATTTTAAATTTAATTTACATAGTCGGAACAGGAGCCGTCAAATCTTCATCTAATAGTTCAAATTGCTTGATATCGGCTAACACATGATCTTCTAACTGAAGGAGATCCATATCCAGGGGGAGCGAGGGGTGATTGAGTCTTAAGAGGAAGAGAGAGGAGGTGGGGCCCCCAAAATATTGGTTTTGATTCGGTTCGGTTCATATGTAAGAAAACGGTTAACCGAACCATAACTTTGGTTCAGTTCGGTTAGCTGCATACCTGAAACGGTTCGGTTCAGTTTTCCCGAACCATTTCAAAATTTCGGTTCGGTTTGGTTTTTTAGGTTAACCGAACCATGCCCACCCCTAACTGGGGTGTGGGATGAGTGAGGGAAGATAGTAGTGAGCATATATTTACCATTATAAACCTATTTAATTATTAATATCAAATCTTTGAATGGTTTTAAACCAAATGATAACATAAACTTAAAAATGTCAAATCAATCAGGTTCAAAACTTAATTTTTTTGTTACTTGATTACTATTTAGTTGTTCCTTTTGTTCTTTTGTTGCAATTCACAAAGATCGATTCATTCTTCTGTGGAATTTAATTTAGATATATTCTTTGTAATTTGAAAAATAAAAAACTAGTTTATCTAGAAGCTAGTATTTTATTGATTACAGCAATAAAATAATAAAATACCTAACTTTTATGAGGCTTATATTTTGCAGCTTCCTCCATATGGTCATGTCAGTGATCAATTCCAACTGGATCTGCTTCATTATATTTCAATAGAATCTTAGGCAGTAATGATCCTTTATGTCATTTTAAAGTAAACACATTTCTTCACAAAGAAGCATGAACACTTCACATGGGGTCAAGAAGCAGATGCAGATCTTTGTGATGGCATATTCTTAATTCTTAATATGTATAATACATTTGACCTTGAATAGGTCATAGGTAACCACATATATAGGAAGTCAACGAATGCCAGCACATAGGTAATAATAGGATATGATATAGGGTCAATGTATTTGTCTGCAAGTACTATCACCATGCCTATCAAATGGATAACATTGTAGGGTATATAGCATAGGCATGAAAGTTATTGGATCAAGTCTCAATCTCTTCGCTTTGAGGTTGAGGTTGAGGTTAGTATACGTCAAACAAATATCGACAATGTCTTTGACGGTGTAGCCCAATGATAAGGGTTAGGAAACCGAAGGAGTTCTATGTAGCAAGTTCAGAGTTCGATCCCTGCGACAAACATTTCTCCCTCCCCTTAACTAATTAATCACTAACATTTGCCTATAAAAAAAGAATATCAACAATTAATGTTAAAAGAAATTGTATTTGGTCAATACTCAATGACAAGTTCTGTTTTGATGAGTGATGAGTTCGTGCTACTTGTAGGCCAATGTTTTGTCTCTTGTTCTAAGTGGAGAATCATCACCATGAATGAGGCCAAAACCAATTGCATTGATTGTTCAAATCAATGCACTGGAAGGGAAAGGGGTTACTGTGAGTGTGAAGTGCCCTTATCGGCAATACCTTAGTTCAAGGAAGGAATATTGATTTTCTGCTTCTCAATGTGACTTCTCTTTTTCTTACATAATCATTTAAGTGGCCCCTTTCTTTTCTCTTTATTACTTGCAATTTAAGCCACAAATACGGTTGCTAAAGCATTCAAGGGCTAATTATTAATTATCAGTAGCTTATTTACCACATGTTCTGGGGAGGAACTTGATTCATTTAATTTGGTTTAGAATTGTTAGCCAATCTAATCACTGATCATCAGAAAGTTGGAAAGGTAAATACAAATTCATTTATTTGAATATCCATTTGTTTACGTATTCTTAATTGACTTCTGCAGGTAACGTGATTATAAATTTCCTTGTGCAACTTAAATTGTAGCCACAACATCAATGTTTTTGAGGTGTTCTTAATCATTAATGTGGCTGTTTTAGTGCTCGTTTGAAATCACGGTGGATACCTCACCCTCCATGCGTTTGGCTAATGCTCCATATTGGAGCTTATATATTTTCACGTTTTTCAAGCCTTGGGACGCGAGAATGTATATTCCACCGTCCAACCAAACATAGGCTTAGTAGAGTAATTTTCCATAATGGCAAGAATATTTTAATCGGAACCATAACTAGTGAGTAAAGAGCCACTTCTGTTGGTACTACTGAGTATGACTCATATTTGTTGATAAGTGGACAGTTTCGCTAGCAGAGCTAGCGAACCTGAACCTAATCTTGTACATTGGACTGTAGTAGTATTTAATAACAATTTGTAATATGCAATCATAAACTTGAATAATCAAAAATCAAATCAATCATTTGTTGTTGGAGATGTAGATACAATTAGTCAACTCTCTAAACCATCGCTTATGTTCTTTGTGTGCGTTTTATTTATCTATTTACTTTAGAATGACATTTTGATGTTCTAATATTAGGAATAAACAATTTTGACTATCACTTTTTCACAAAAGAAAAAAGTGTTAACGAAGACTCATTATCAAGATCAAGATATATTACATTTTCTGAGCTTATCTCTGGCAGTCTGTTTTCTAACTATACTATCAAGATTAAAAGTTATCAAAGGATAAATAATACCCTGAATATAAAAGTGAGGCACATAAATTAAGAAAGGATAGTAGTACACCCCATCTACCAATCATTGTCTGCATACAATGAATAAGCATCCACATATAAGCCAACTATAAAAAAATATGGTGTGCACTAACCAACCTCTTGGCTGCAATTGGTCAAAGTTTTAACATGTTTATTAATAGTATGATTTTTTTAGACGCATGCTTTGTAATATTCACTCACCAGTAGTTTCCAAAAACCTACTCATGATCTCAGCTGTTACTACGAGTATTTGGGGACCTCCAAATAAATAAGTAGAATGTTCGAATAACATGAAGCAAGCCAGCCTGACAGTGCCACCCATGTATCCACCAACAAAGCCTTCAAACTTATTTGGTTACTTGTGTTTTTTTTTTTTTTTTGCGAATTTGTCTGAATTCTTGCCCTAAGATGTTTTTATTTTTAATATTGGCTCTCAATATAGTTCGTGTCGAGTCCCCCGACAGCCAAAGTTCGTACCACCTAGGTTGCACGTACCTAGCAATGTGTATTCTTGGATTTTAAGTCTGACACGACTTTACAAAATCGACTTGATACATAAAATATAGCAAGCGGCATGAACAATTTAGGATAAGCTCAAATTGCAATTTTAATTCAATCCTACAAAATGAGTTTGTAAAGTGAAAAGTGTTCATGTTTTATACGCTCTAATTGGACGATATCTCTGGTCAATATGAGAGTTGAGTGTTTTGTAATATTAATGTCAAAATAAATAGTGCAAGTTATCAATATATATAGTTGAAAATGACTTTTTGTTGAAAGTTGTTCTTTCTGATCAAGTTCTTAGCATTGTGGTCCAACAGTAGCAGAGTAAGACACTTCTAGATTAGAGCATTGATCCATAGATAATCAATGCTTTCAAAATAATTACAAGAGCCATATGAAACATAAGTATGATTAAATGATGAATAAGCTTTTCCAATTCTAGACAGCGAAAAAGATTTGGAAAATTTGATAAGAAAAAAAGATGTTGAAAAGGAGAAAAGCTAAAGAAAAAAGGGTCTTAGTAAACAGCAAATGTAGCCTAAAGGACCTACCACTTTGTCAATGCGTATGAACTTAACACATTAAAAAGGACGTTATAGCCTTTATTAGCAGGTGTTTTTATTTCTTATTTGTCTTTCAAATCTTCAATCATGAGTAAGAATAATGTTTTGTGCTCGACAAAATCATTTTAAGCCTAGCAACATTTATAATGGACGAAAACTACTTTGAAGAGGAAGTTTTTGTGTACATATGAACCTTCCCCAAATACTTTGTGTGTGAGAGATTGGAACAATAATGGCATGCGATTTGTTTTCTTTAATCATAGAGATGAGCTTCAAAGTGTATGAACTAGAAACAATTAGTATGCGCTTGCACTTTGTTATTGCTTTACTAAATGTTGTTCATTATTAGAGAAATTCATTATTGCTTCTATACATTATGTAGATTCGAAAACAAAGTGATCTTAATTAACATTAAGTATAGAGAAAAGTGAGGATTGAGTTGTTGGAATGCACAACCAATATTATAGTACAAGAAATGAAATCCTGTCTTTAACTATAAATGTAATGTAATTTGGCAATGTTTCAAACGTAACATAAATTTCTGTTGGGAACCTGAGCTAATGTTATTTACCTTAAATAGATGTCTTAGTTTGCCTAATTTACGTTTAAGGTCGGTCTTTCTTAGGGTTCTACTATTGATCAGGAGACTACCAAACATTTTTCTATTTTAGTTGGATAGCATATCGTAAATAAAGTAGAGTTTTGATACACAAACTACTTTTTTTTTTTTTTTTTTTTATGGGAACCAAACTATCAAAATAGCGTACTCAATACAATATGACATATGATTTATTACAATAAGAACTAGTATAAGATAATGACGCCATGACCGATAAATGGGCCACATTGTTTGCTTGTATAACAAAATTTATCTTAAATTTGTTAAACTAGAAAGTGAAGATTTGCAATAATTTAAAATAGCTCTTAATTTCGAACCGGTACTAATTTTATTAGAGATGTCGTCGTTGTCTGCTTGCTTACAATCAAGTTCTATGGACACCTCTACTGAACCTCGACTGCCAAGCCAAATTATTGTCTCTTTTAGACCACATGCTTCCGCATCTTGTGGATGTCCAATGCCTTTAAACAAGTTGTTTTTGCTCATATATACTCGCCATTATCTCCCCTTAGACACATTTTTATATCATAATTTGATCCTTGAAAATTGCCGCATCTACATTGTATTTAACTTGACAGGGGTTCTCCTTCTAACCACGTTGTTGTTACTATTCTATGATGCACCGGTACTCCTATCCGAGCATGAAACAAGTATCCATACATTGTTGCTTTGCACACCACATAGTCATAGCAAACATATGTAAATTATAATGGGATAGCAACTTGAGTATACACTTACTACTTACTCACTCGTTTCATAATAAAAGTTAGATATAAAAGGAATACTCTCTGCGGTCTTTATTATAAGAAGAAAAACAAACAAACATCAAAACCAATACACTGATTAATTAGTATAATTTTTTGAATATTTTTATAAATATACTCTCATAAAAAACTGTGAAGCATTAAATACATTCACGTAATAAAAAGATAAACATTCACCGCTAATCGCAAAATTAAAAGGCCAAGCTCGGCATATATTTTGTAAGCAATAAAAGAAACAGAACAATATTTTTATATTGGCAAGTAGCAAATTACTAGCCTAAAGCATCTGTCCAACAAAAATTGTCGTTAGTTACGGTGAATCAACACGATTGGCTATATGCATCTGCATGAGTCCATTCATAACATATAAATATACTTAGCAACACCACTATACTTCTATTAATTTACGAAAGACGTCTATGGACACATACCTTTCTTTACTATTGTACTATCATATTCATACTACGTACCATAAAGAATATTTAAATTATCCTCATTAAATTTTGCCTTTTCTTTTTCGACGTACACATGTTACTATATGCATATTTTTTTCAAAATTCAAAGTATGCACCGCACTTTATTTTTTATATTCAATCTTTCTTTTTCTATGAAATATTCGGTCTAAACTTACAAGTATAAAAACATAAATTAACCAATAACTCACACACACACATTTCTGTAAGCACACATAAAATACCTATATTTATTTTATAAACTACAATTTGTACAGTATTTTTTTCTCTTCAAGAGTTTAGAGGCAAGATTCAGACATATTTTTGTTTATTTTTAATTAATGTTTTAAGGATATTTGTACACGTACAAAAAATATCAATGAATTGTGTTACTTTTAATGTAAATATTTTCTTTTGAATGGGTATTTACCTTTCTTTTTAGGCTAAAATATGGTTTTAGTCCCTGCAAATAAGCCTCGTTTTGGTTTTAATCCCTGTAAAAATAAAATTTTGTTTTTGGTCCCTGCAAAATTTTTTGTTTTTTAAATTAGTCCCTGTACCTTTTTTAAAAACAAAATATTTTGCAGGGACCAAAAACTACAAAATTGGTTCAGTTATAATGTGCCACGTATGCAAATCATCACAAAAGTGGGGTCAGAGACTATTTTCAAAAACAAAAATTTTTGCAGGGACCAAAAACAATTTTTTTTTTACAGGGACTAAAACCAAAACGAGGCATATTTGCAGGGACTAAAACTATATTTTAGCCTTCTTTTTATGATACTCTTTATTAATATTATCCTATTACACATATTTCTCTTTATGCAATAAATAGTTATGCATGATTATTTTACTACAAGAAATATTGAAATTAGAGAGAAAAAAAATTCAAATATTTTAAAACAAATTTTCAAATAAATGGTTTGATATAAACCCAATTTTACTATATCAATCTTTTTAATAGCTTAATGTATATTTTTACTTACTAACACCATGCTTTTTATTTCTTTTCTCCTTAATCAAAACAAATTAGTATTCAGATGTATTTTTTATTAAATAATATTATTATTTTGTGAAGTGCATTTTTTAAAAAATTATCATTATTATCTTATTGGAGCAGATATAAGAAGAAAGCAAGTGATTTAGTTCCATGTCCCCCTTGGACTTTTTCTTTTTTAAAATAACCCCCCTTCGACATGTTTTCTATCATGTCAAAAGTGCTTGCGATTCAACTAATGAACTTTATTTTTGTCATTTTCCAATTTTTCTCTATATGATTTTCCTTCATCAGCAAGTTGTGCTGTATTATTGAATTCAATGATTTCATCGTATGACCCCATTAGTTTTGTTTCTAACCAACCATGAAACGAAAACTAGGAGCTCTTGATAAGACAAATTATAAATGGTTATTTCACAACAACTTGTCAAACTTTTTCTTTTTAATGTATTTTTTGGTTTCTCATAATTTATTTGCTAGAAGTTATTTTATTTGAGACATTATCAAACACTAAATTTAAATACCTCTATATGTTGCTAATTCCGCCCAACTTAACTTCCATTGTGTTTTTTTATATATATAATTTTATTTTTAATAAAAATGTTGTCAAACTTTCGGAAGGCACGTGGGTAATATGTATAACATGTTTTTTATTATTTATTTTCTAAAAATACTATTGACATTTTGAATAATATTGCACTTGGACAATTTTTAAAAACGTTTAATATTAAATCAATGTTCTTTTGTTTAGTAAAAATAAATTAAAATTGGGCTTTGGCCCTCTTCTTTTTCAAAAAAATATATATATATATACTTCTTTGACTAAATTGTGAGAATTAAGAAAATTGGTGTTGTTATTAATTTCAGAGTCATGATGCTAACCGGTATCCCAGACACTTGTTAAGGAAACAAAAATATAAAAAAATTGAAATAGACATTTTTTAAACGTTTTTTTAAACACTAACCATTTTACTCCCATTTTTTAAATTTTTGATGATTTGACTCCACAACTTTCAATACAATTATTACTATATTTGATTCTTTAATCAAGACATTAGTTAGCATTTTCTTTAATTTTATTGATAATTTTGGTGTGTATAGAGTCTTTAGGTGGTTACGGGGGAACTTGAGTTACCCACAGATTTGGGTAGTGTTCTTAGATTGTTTCTAAGTCTAGGGAATGAGAGGAAGGTTAAGTTAGATCTTCTCTTGGTCTAACATAGTGTAGTGTTGGTCTAACAATATTTGAATACAAATGGGAGAATAAGATCAAGTTCACTTCATCTGAGAGATGAGAATAGGTTAGGCCGAGTTAGGATTTGTAAGGTTTAAGTTTGGGAAAATTGTTTTTCTGACAATGAAAACTTCCTATTGACACAAGTAAAATACTAAAATGCCCCCAGCGGCAGTTAACAACCGCTCTATGATACGCCGTCAGTGAACAACCGCTGGTACCAGCGACTGTTAACTGCCGTTCACACCAATAAACAAGACCAGTGCAATCTGCACTGGTTTTTCCAGGAAATCTGTCTTGTTTTTGCATCCAATTGCAAATTAAAGTAAAGAATATAAAACGTACAAAATAATATTTCATAGATAAAATTAAAACGCAAGAAATAATATAAAAGGTATATCGAAAAATGTCATAGAAATAAAAAAAAATGTACGAAACATGTCATAATTATACATCACCATTATCAAGCCTAATCATAATCAACCCTGTTGCCTAGCATGCCTCGCCCCCCCTACGCCGCCTGGCAATCTGATACGTAAGGATATGGTGATCAGTACCGGCTATCCGCATCACCTCTTGGATAATCTCCTCTTTATTTATCTCGGCTATCCGCCACAATATCGTATCTAAACATAAATAATTTTATATATAACTCATTTTTAATCATAATTAATTTTACAAAATCAATTTTCTCTGAATTAATTATTATCAAATTAGAATCAAACATTAACTAAAAGATTCTATAGAGTTGTAAAATAGAAGTTTTACAAAAGGAGAGACTGTTCAATTGAAAAAAAGTAAATAAATATAAATTTAACTTTTTACATGCTAAATCTCTAATAATGTTGTCATGTGTACGGACTCAAAGTCCGGTGCATAAGCATTTAAGCATTCTTCAACACGACGCAAACAATGATCCATATACTAATCGGTCGAAGGTGGTGGGATCAATAATTGAAAAATGAAAAAGATAGTCAACTAAATAATATAAGTTGCTATATATATACTCAACGAGGCCAATGGAGAGATTTAATTCGTACCTGTTTTCAATAGCTTTCCTTTTTTTACTAGATGACGGTTAAGATAATGTTGTAAATCAAATAAACTACGTTTGACTACTCGTTTTACAACATTTATTTTATTTTATTTATTTTTTTACAATATCTTGTTGAGTTAGGACGACATGGTAAGTTACTTTGTCTAAAGGAACCATTATATATAATTTCAGCATTATTGAGAGTATGTGTGGATTTTTTGTCCTATAGGTTACCACCATACCAAAAGGCAGTCATGTTTTAGCTATTATCCGATATTAAATCTAAGTATCTATTTCTATCAAAATTTAAATATTAATTCATCACTTTAGGGTTGCATGGGTTCACTTTTATTTCAAACAAAATAATTCCACCAACCTAAAATTGAATTTGACATGTTTGAATATTCACAAGTATGGTAAATAAATTAAATTTACATTTCTATTAGTAGATTCTAATGCAAAATTGACATTTTGAGCTTTTACTTAAAACAAAATTTTCGGCCTCAAATTAACTCTTCGTTAAACTCTCGTTTATGGAATGATTCACATGCATGCAAAAAAAAATTATCTAATAGATAAGAAGTTGACTCATATCTCACAAAAATGCAACTCAACTCTTATTTGATACGTAAAGACATCATTATGAGTAATTCATAAGTCCGTCAGTGTTATATGAGTCTTGGGTCTATCCTAACCTCCGGCGAGCCTTCGACATAGAACTCGTCTAAACTATGTTTTTTTAATAAACAAATGATCACACAAATTATTCAGTGGGCCCGGATTATTGGTGATGCTGACTTTAGGCATAAAAAAAAAAGGGCTGTTGATGATGAAGCTGGAAAGACAGGACATATTACATAATACTATATAATTATACTTGTATTTACATTTTACAAGCCAGTGTCATTATACAGTATACTTCCAAATCAAATCTACCTTCATTTCATTATTCATTTCCTTTGTTTCTTTCTTTTTTTAAGCTTATAAATACTCTGCAAGCACATTGTTGTTATTAGGAACCACTTGAGAAGGTCACAACCTGCTTTTGATACAGCTGGCATTTCATTGAATCTCTCATTCTCCCATATGTCTTTGAAGCCACCTTGCACTATTCATGCTATTTGCCCCCCTTTGATTAATTCATCATCACATTCTTCAATCCTACTTCCTCAGTTTGTTTGTGATTAAACCTTGTTCATATATAAATCAAAACAAAAAATCATGTAAATTACACTTTGTTGTGATTTGTTTGGAATTATTTGTCTTTCCTTAACCTTCTTTGGTGGGAAAAAGAAAAAAAATACTATGGAAGAAACATTTGTACCTTTTGAAGGTATCAAGAATGATCTAAGAGGAAGGTTAATGTGCTACAAACAAGATTGGACAGGTGGAATCAAAGCAGGTGTAAGGTATATTCTTCTAAATTATATATACTATATAGCTTTTTTTTTTTTACAGAATATACTATATAGCTAATAGTAGTAATTAAGATATAGATTATAAAGTTTTTTGACCAATTGTAATATAACTTTCATAAATGTTTTGATTCACTTTACAGGATTTTGGCCCCCACAACATACATATTTTTTGCTTCTGCAATACCTGTCATTTCATTTGGTGAACAACTAGAGAGAAATACTGGTACTGAAATGAATATTCATAATTTAACTATAAGTATAATTTGGAATATGTTTTCATAAAGGAAAAAGAAATAATTTTAGAAAAAATGAGTTAGCATTAAAATGTGTTGATTTGATATTTGCAGAGGGTGTTCTAACAGCTGTTCAAACCTTGGCATCAACTTCAATATGTGGCATTATACACTCAATCATTGGTGGTCAACCTTTACTGATTTTAGGAGTGGCAGAACCTACTGTGATCATGTACACATTCATGTTCAATTTTGCTAAAGAAAGACCTGAGTTGGGCAGAAACCTGTTTCTTGGATGGGCTGGATGGTAAATAACTTATTCTTTTTATTTTTGTTTTACTTCTTCATGTTTCCAGCCTCTATACATTTAGGTCCCTTTTAGATAAACAGCTTAATTAGGTTTTGTTATTTGTTAGCATAAACGTTTATCATATAAGTGCTTATGTATAAGCTATTTTTATAACAAAAATAAAAATAAAATAAAAAGTCAAACTTTTTTCATAAGCTATCACGGATAACTTGTGGAAATAAGTTGAAAACAGCTTATGGACATGTCATAAGTTATTTCTATAAGTTCTCCTGAACTGTCACACAAGTGCTTATATCAGTAGATAAACTCAAACAAGCCAATCAAAACATGTCCTCATTTATGTTCTAGTGCTGTCACTGTCATGTGGCTGACCATTGTCTTGTTTTCATTTTTAATTTGATTTTGTAGGGTATGTGTATGGACTGCTTTGATACTATTCTTACTGGCCATCTTAGGAGCATGTTCCATCATCAACCGGTTTACCCGAATTGCGGGAGAGTTGTTTGGCATGCTCATTGCAATGCTTTTCATGCAGCAAGCTATCAAAGTAAGACAATTATCAAAGTTTACATTGGTCATTTATCATATCTGTTCTATTTATCTATTTATCTACCTATCAACAAAGGTGTTAGTTAATGCGTATTCACATGATATACCAAAGTTATTTACCAACATATTGTCGTCATTGTGTCAGGGACTTGTGGATGAGTTTCGCATACCAAAGAGAGAAGATACAAAAGCAATTGAGTTCTTACCTTCGTGGAGGTTTGCTAATGGGATGTTCGCTTTGGTCCTTTCATTTGGCCTTCTCCTTACTGCATTAAAAAGCAGAAAGGCTAGATCATGGCGTTATGGTAGTGGTAAGTGCTATATACATATGTAAATTGTCTCTGCAACTTAAAAGTTCTGAACCCGTCACTGCATATAATCATTTGGTTTTCTTAGAAAATAATTTATTTAACTTTAACTACAGGTTGGCTCCGTAGCCTTATAGCCGACTACGGTGTTCCGCTTATGGTCCTAGTTTGGACAGGTGTGTCCTACATGCCGACTGCAAGTGTTCCAAATGGTATCCCACGGCGCCTCTTTAGTCCAAATCCGTGGTCACCCGGTGCCTATGACAATTGGACTGTTGTTAAGGCATGTAAACAAGTTTTCTGTTTGTCCATTTTAACATTGTTTATTAACAAGATGGCTTGTGAACAAAAATTAATAGGTGTACTAATTTGTTCTGAACAGGATATGGTTCAAGTTCCTGTTGTATTCATAATTGGAGCATTTATACCAGCAACTATGATTGCAGTGCTTTATTACTTTGACCACAGTGTGGCATCTCAGCTTTCTCAGCAGAAAGAGTTCAATTTGAGAAAGCCATCTTCTTACCATTATGATTTGCTCCTTTTGGGATTTTTGGTATGACACTTCAATATGTCAATTCCTAGTTCATTAAATTTCAATTTGCTTAATTCTTTTTCTAATGGTAACATCCATATTTCTTGCTGGAAGACATTATTGTGTGGCCTTATTGGAATTCCTCCTGCAAATGGAGTCATACCGCAGTCTCCGATGCATACAAAGAGTCTAGCAACTCTTAAACATCAGGTAAGACAAGTTAAAAATGTATCATATAGTCAATTTCTTCCTGATTAATTTATAACTCTTAGTAATGTGAATATGTGTATAACTAAAAAATGAACAATGGTGTTGTTACAGTTGCTTCGTAACAGACTCGTGATAACCGCTCGAAACAGTATCAGTAAGAATGCTAGTCTAGGACAGTTATATGGTAATATGCAAGAAGTATACCATCAAATGCAGACACCCCTTATTTACCAGGACCCATCTGCTCGAGTAAGTCGATCCTAAACCTTCTTAATATTTATTTTCTTGTTATTAAATCTTTGTTTAATTATGACATATGTTGACATTTTGATAAATGATCAGGCACAAGGACTAAAAGAATTAAAAGAAACAACCATTCAAGCAGCTACAAGCATGGGAAACGTGGACGCCCCGGTTGATGAGACTATATTTGACGTCGAGAAAGAAATAGATGACTTGCTTCCTGTTGAGGTAAAGGAACAACGTGTCAGTAACTTGCTTCAATCAGTATTGGTTGGAGGATGTGTTGCAGCCATGCCTATTCTCAAGAAAATCCCAACTTCAGTACTTTGGGGCTACTTTGCCTTTATGGCAATTGAAAGTTTACCTGGAAACCAGTTTTGGGAAAGGATCCTTTTACTCTTCACTGCACCAAGCAGAAGATACAAGTAAATAAAAATTCTGTCTTTGAAACAATTTAATATATATATATATATATATGTTGAATCTTATATTCTTGTAATAATGAACAAATTTTCTTTAAATGTGTAGGGTGCTTGAAGATTACCATGCTACTTTTGTTGAAACAGTTCCTTTCAAGACAATAGCATTATTCACAATTTTCCAAACCATTTATCTATTTATATGTTTTGGACTAACTTGGGTACCTATTGCTGGAGTCATGTTTCCTTTGATGATCATGCTCTTAGTTCCACTAAGACAATACTTTCTCCCCAAATTTTTCAAAGGTGCACACCTTCAAGACTTGGATGCGGCCGAGTATGAGGAGCAAACTGCTTTACCGTTCAACCTTGCATCAGTAAGATTTCTTATCCAACAAGCTTAATAATCATAATAATAGAGTTTAATTTTGATATATTGTCAGTGGAAAATGTTTTACATTGTCAGCTTAATAATCTTGATTAAAGTCAAACATTTTATATGATCTGACCATTATGATTGATTAACAGCAATCTGAGTTTGGAGCTGGTGCTTCTCATATTGGAGAAGGTGAGATATTTGATGAAGTTATCACAAGAAGCCGTGGTGAATTTAGGCATACTACTAACAGTCCAAAGATCAGTAGCTCCACTCCAACACCAAGAAATGATCCTAAAAGCCGTCTAAGCCCGCACCTCTCTTTTAATTCTCGTGTGGGCGAGTTCGCGACTGAGCAAAGTCCTCGGTCTGGCGTAAGAGGCACCAACAGTCCAATGACCAAAGAAATGAGATTGTCAGGTAGGGGAATAAGTCCTCTCAACCCTGATTCCAAACACCAAGACAAGAAATAATTCAAGACTTGTGTCTTAGAATGATGTAGGAGGCTTATTTGTTGCTTCATTTCCAGTTTATGGTTCTTTAATTTTGCTTGGCTTTTTATTGTAACTTGTAAAGTATTTTCAGTATCCTATATACAACAGGTGTATGCAACCAAAAATATGGAGCTTCCTATGTCAAATTGTAACTGTTAATGTTACTATATTTGTGCAAATGTATATCATCATCAAGTTTGTTTCAAATTCCAATTCAATAAATGATGACTAGTTTGAGTCTTGTAATAGTTTTGAACATCACTTTCGATGAGTTTATACAACAATTGCATGGTTCATACTTCATAGTCATTCTCACATGATAGGAATCTCCAATGCAATTGAATTAAATATCCACCGATGTCAAATATGAGAACAATAAGAACAATTCTTTTACGTGAAAACATAATTTCTCTAAAGCAGTTTCAGATTAGCACTAGATGTAAGATAATTTGTAATATACAAAGTATATGTATTCATATATGCCTCACATGCATATTGTTTCAGACTGGATTAGGGCCCATCCAAACCGGACTTATAGGTCAGTGGTCGCATGATATCAATCAGCCGTTGATCCGCATATCACAACGGGATCCAGATGTCTAGTAACATTCTCAACGGACTTTTTCGTTATTTTCCCTCAACGGTATCACTATATAAGGAATTTCCTTCCTCTTAAGAAAATTATACACTATTTCAGTTCACCGCTCACTCCCCTTAATCTTGATTAACTTGTGCGTCAAGGTGTTTGCAAATACCCCACCACAACAGAGACCTTCTAGATGCCTTGTCGTCCTCTGTCACGCTTCAACATCTCCAACCACCGTTCGAGATCTACTTCGGATCACATATGTTGTTATGTTAATGGAATTAATATAATATCCTAATCCATGTCATGCAACAAAAGCATGTCACTTATTTATGAATAGCTTATGTGCGTGTAAATGATAAACTTTAGGGACAACCTTTTTAGTGATAGTATTGTGTGGAAGATTCACCCCCTTATCAACAATAATGGTCCAAACAATTATCATCATTACAACATGAAAGCAAGACCGCACTTGTTTACGAGTTTACTTGAAAAAGGGGTTTTCAAAAGAGAGGGAATAAAAAGTGTATAAGCAATTACAGGAACAAAGTATGTGAGTGGTAATGTTGTATGACGTTCTACTATTCCTTGGTGGGGTTCATTACATTAACTCATTCTTTGATTTTGCTTATAGAGCTTACATCGCTGTCTAATTATTCCAAAATCTCTGTCGTTTTGAGTAAAAAAAATGTAACAAAAAGATCAAAAACAATAGTGTAACATAATATCATACTATAAAAAACAAAAGTAGTCGGTTAACATCATCTAATAGGTGTGGAATTGAACCACAAAAAGTTATATTCAAGAATTGACACATTAGTTGACCATGTCACCACTACAAATGGCTTTATTTATGCTGAATATGAGAAGTTTTCAATAATCATTTGAAAATAACATTGTCAACATTCTTGGCCACACAAGGCTCACACCTGTGCTAGCTATCTATAATTTGTTGCCTATATGAGCAAAAACAGTGCTCAACCATTGACACTGGCTGTATAAATCAATACCAGATTGTAATAATAGAAGGCTGGTGCATGCCTACTCACACACACAGCAAAACAACCTCATCATGTAAATTTAAGCAATTATGTATGATTTTTAGTCATAAAAAAAATAATAATAATAATAATAATAATAACCGTGTTGGTCTTACATCGGAGGTGGCTATAGAACTTTCGATCTTCTTATCACTCATCTCCTTAATTCTTCACATCAACTACAAAATCAACATTTTTCGTATAAGCAAATTTTAGTAATTTAATTATTACACTAATTAAATTATAGAGTTCGAATCTTGTACATCTAGCTTAAAACCCAATCATCGTCATTAAAAAAAACTCAATCATTGTCCCTTAGAAATATTTTATTTTATTTTTTAAATATTGAGAAGTGTCACTCTTTATAACTTATACTCTATCCGACAATAATTGTAATATTATTTTGTGCTTAAATATAAGACATTTTACTGAATATATCAATTCTAAATACTTCTAATTTATCTTAGAATATAAAATTTCAACGTCATCGTGATTTAGTAATAGTGAAGAATAAAGATGGAGAGTGAACAAGTTTATATCCAACTTGTCAATCAAGCTTAATTCATCCTTGTAAACTTTTAATAAAACTAAGGGTTAGGCTAACGTAATCTTAGAGTACATGTTAAATATAAAAATAGAAAAAGTGTATTACAGTTATTTGTAAAACAGTTTTTCTATATTATTATTTTTTTTGTACGAAGTGCATATATATAAGGCAAATTAAAAATTGTTAAAAAACAGAAAAGGTGACTCTCATTCTCAACATCCAAATTTAGGTTAATAGCATAACACATAAAAATATGAGTATATGCATATTTCCAAATGTTTGCAATACTCGCGTAATGTTGATGACTTTAGTTTTTTTTTTTTTTTTTTTGACAAAATGTTGATGACTTTAGTTGTTAATTAGATTTGCACTTGAACCTAGGAGAAATCAAACAATAAACATTGAACCTAGGAGAATATCACTTTTTCTTTTTTTTTATAATTGGAATATCACTATTATTATATAAAAAAAAGAATATGATTGGATTCTTACGTGCTTAAAAGAAATTAGAGCTATGCTATGTCGATCGTGGCCATACTTATAAGGTAGATAAATATGAAGGAGTTTACAACTTTTGCCGCATATTTGAATATGCAATGAGATTGGTGATGATCAAGATGAACTGTCGTGATTTCAACATGATCTACAATTTGATATGTTACAAAATCATAGTCACTCGTCCTGATCCTCACAATCTCATCGCTTATCCAAACATGCATTTAAGCGTAGAAAATTTTATATTAATCTGAAGCCAAAACACAACGATGATGTACGGAGAATACTTCTTTCTAAACTGCAGTGATGATAGAAAGAAAAGGCAGAAACCTAGCTAGATTCCTTGTGTCTCCTATTATAGATTTTCATGTCACAAATCCGCGGTTAAGTATTCGCTTGATTCCGGTATTTATTTCAGGTGCTATTTTTTTAACTAACCCCTGGTAACCGCCCCAAAGTATTCCTAAGATTTGGATAATTTGAACTCTCAATTTGGTATGGTGGTTAATGACTTTAGAGAAATATTTGCATGCAAACGAACCTAAAACTTTATTCTTGCAAACAATCAATCAACAATTGACAGCACATTATACAATACAATAATTTTTATTTTTTTAGAAAAATACAAAAATAATTAAAATTTACAAAAACAAATTAGCCTGTCTTTCTTTTTCGTTGACACAGAAAATAGCGGTTTCTTTGAATAACTTCATATCCAACTTTTTTTTTTTTTTGCATTTCCAAAAAACATGACAAAGTTATTTATTTTTATCGTTACCCGATCTTAAAAATGATTTATCTTCAGTTCCCACTCTTTATCACAAATATCACAGATATTTTTCTCACAAGCTTTCTCTGAAGTTAGTCCAAAAAACTCACAACAATTGTAATTGAATGCCTCAGATTCAACACATACAACCTAAAACAAAGCTTCAATTTAGAAGAAACCAAAACATAATAATTGAACTTGTCATTTGACAAAGAAAAAAAAGGGAAAATAATAGTGTTTTTTTATATGATAGAACGGGAAGGTTCAATTAAATAACAGAAGAAGAAGAAACAAATACAAATTTTCCTTCCCTAAAAAAAATACAAATTTTCCTTTGTAATTTTTAATTATTTTTATATTGTATAATGTGTTGTCAGTTGTTGATTGGTTGTTTGCAAGAATGAAGTTTTAGGTTCGTTTGCATGCAAGTATTTCTTATGACGATGACTTAATTCTCAACTCTCAAGTACCGGAAAATTCGATTTATTATACACGGAATTGGACCGAAATAAACGACTCCAACAATAAAATTCAAATATATCTATTTCTTCCCTTAAAAAAATGTATCTATCTCTTATCCAATAAGAAAACCAAAAACATTTTGTACCAAAAAAAAAATTAAAAAATCTTAGCTTATCTAAAAGATCACAACAATTTTTTTTGGTGCATTACTAACAAATAACACTGAAAAGAAAACAACGATTCAATTTGCTCTAAAATAATTTTAGTTTCTTTATTTATTTTTTTCAAAAAAAATGCTCTCAAAAAACAACAATTAATTTTATCATTTTCAAAATCAACGAAGTACCTATGACATTCTTTAGACTAATTCAACATTTTCACTACCAAAAAAATTATAACACACTACCAAAAAAAAAGACTAATTTTCACAAAAAAACATTTTGATAATCAACGAAAAAAAATAAATCTTGATATAAAGAAAACTTTTTTTTTGAAAGATGATATAAAGAAAACGGGAGCCCCTAATATGGACCCTTATTTTTAGGGTCTACCCATAGTCCTTTGTAAATGACCTGCAATAGCGGGTAATTACACTTCCACTCCAGTATAAATTTGGTACAATTCACCTTTCTGTTATTTTGCCATCCGTTTCAAGTCTAACAGGAAGAACAACTTCCGCACAGAATGTAACAACCACGTAATGCTTCAACCTCTTAGTTAAAAACTCGAACCGGTTTAAGAAATCCAGATTAAAAGAAAAATGGTTTGCTCTGAAATGCTTGATCCATCACGACAGCTGATTCAAAACCATAGCTTCACGACGTTTTCTCTGCATAACATCCCAGGTCCTCCATGGAGCCATTAATTTTGTTCCAGTTAACAAACTTGACTTCGGGTTCTGTATGAAAGTGATTATCATGGAGATGTTATGCGGAGAGCGTGAGAGCGTTAATAGTTGCAATCACGGTAGCGGCATTTGCCCTTTTTCTCGAAAAATGGATTGAAGCTTTTCTTTTGAGACCTTATTCAAATGCTAGAGTTGCAATGGAATCTCAGTTCGACTTAATGGATGGCTATGTTAAATTGTTGAATTCGAATTTAAGCTTTTGAGACCATTTTGGATGGCTATGTTAAATTGTTGAATTCGAATTTAAGCTTTTGTTGAATGATGAAATTAAAGTTGTGGAATCAAGGATTGAGCTTGTTGTGAATTAGATGATTCGCTTGTTTTGATTGCAAAAGCTCACTCACATTAAAGATTCATATGGAGGCCATCCATGTAAATTGAGAAGGAAGTGTGTTTACCCACTATTGCAAGTCATTTAGCAAGGACCATGGGTGGACCCTAAAAAAAAGGGTCCATATTAGGGGCTCCCAAAGAAAACATCATTATATATAAACAACCATATCAAAAGTTTACAATAGATTCATAATTAAATATACTCAATATTTTATGGTTTTTTCAAAGTGAAGATGGGTAAAAAAAAAATGAGATGATGTTGCATCCGATTGTTGAAGATCAACTTGAATGTCCTCCACCTTATGTCACCTTCGAGCTCCTCAGTCTTATCTTTGTTCTCTAACCAAACCATGTCCCCTTTAATCCTCCCAGGTTGAGTTTATCTCTAGAACCCATTAATTATGTCCAGCAACTCTTTTTTATTGGACTGCTAACACCATAAAAACAAAATAAAAAAACTCAACAGGTCGATTTTGTCACCCAACCTACATTTTTATCATCAAACTCTAACCGAATCAACTCGGTTGTGAATATGTTTTGGGCTAGATTTTTCATTCTTTTCAAGTATTTTTTAAACAAATTTTTCTATAAGAATGTTATATTGTTTGTTTCATTGAAAATGATAAAAGTTTAAACGTCACAAACATCTATACTTTGTCAAAAAAAATCTATACATAAAATTTTAAGACTTAATTGTTATTTTAGTCCTTTAACTAATTTTTTGGTATCGGTTTGGTCCCATAACTAAAAAAAGGTCCGTTTTGGTATTTTAACTTTTGCTCCGTTACATGTTTTGGTCTTTTCCGTTAATTTTATTCAAAAAAACGTTAGGATTTATTTTCTTCATCTTCTCCATCTCAATCCTTCATCTCCTTCAACTATTTCTGGAAAAATAATAGGAAGAACAACAACAATAGCATCAACTAAATTAAGCAGCAACAACAACAATTTTGGTATCATCATCATCATGAAGTAACCCATAAATCCTCTCATACAGCAACAAAATCAAATAATAGTAGCAACAACAATTTCGGTATCATGATCATCCTCTCATACAAAAAACCCTCATAAAACATCTTCATCCTCATGAAATAATCCATAAAACCCATAAAAGAAAATCCAAAGCTTTTGCAACAACAACAATTTCAGACCCATTTCACAATAATCCCAAATTTTTAAACTTTCTTTCATATTATTCAAAACCAAGAACAAAATTAATAAATGGTAGCTAAAAAACAAAAATCTCAGACCCATTCATCAATTTCCCCAAAAAAAATTCTTCGAAAATTTAAAAGGAAAGACAGTTCCGCAGATCCATAACAATGGGTGTGATTTTCTCGTTGTTGTTGTCCTTTAAGCTGATTTGATTCAGAAGATCCAAAATTGGGAAGAGTGAGGTGAACATGTTGAAGTATTGTCCCTTGTGAACAAACATCTGAAACAAAAATCCAGATACAGTAAAAATTGCCACAACAAGGAAATTGTTTATGTTGTTTTCTGGGATTGTGTTTGAAACGAAGATGATGATAATTTTGTGTTTGGCAAAGAGTGAAATAGAGGAATATGGGTATTAGATTGGAGCAAAAAAAAATGAGAAAAAGGGGAAGAGAGGGTTTGGATTTGAGTTAACCCTTTCACAACAATTAAATGAATTTGGGAGAAAAATAAAGTTAGGGTTTGAATAACATTCATGTGAGTCAATTCTGAATTTTTCTCATGAGTTTTTTTATGAAGGTAGCATGAAGATGATGAAGAAGGGGGAATGAAGATGAAGTTGATGTAAACCCTAACGTTTTTTTTGAATAAAATTAACGGAAAGGACCAAAACAAGTAACTGAGCAAAAGTTAAAATACCAAAACGGACCTTTTTTTAGTTATGGGACCAAACTGATACCAAACAATTAGTTAAGGGACTAAAATAGCAATTAAGCCAAATTTTAATTAAAACCTAACTAATTTTAATTAAAATATAAATTTAAAAAAATATATTGTCTGTAATTTGCATGTGTTAGCATAATAAAGAAATTAGATATTTGTGTCTGTCTTACGTGTATTTATAATACTATATATAAAGAGAAGAATACATGAGTTTTGATATGTTTTTTCCTCACGTATTTTACCCTTCATTTAAACTGTCAGAGTGGCATCAGGTCAAACTCAGTGATCCCTTGGTGCCTCAATAACAGGTGGCAGAATTGTATAATTAGGCTTAAAAGTATGAGATTTTTTGTATCACACATCTATAGGGAAGGGAATGTTTGTGCTGATAGCTTGCAAACCTGAGTCTTTCTTTTTCTTCTTTTCAGTTATTTTGGACTGATATTATCTCTGATTTCATTACGGGAGAGTACATTTGAAATAGGTTGGGTATGCCTGATTTTCGATTTAACATCTTTTGAAAAGGTTTTGGTATAGCCCCCTTTGCTATCTTGTACTTTTTTTGTTTAATGAATTGATGCTCTTTGCATATGTTTAAAAAAAAAAATATATCGTCCTTGTAAGCTTAACTCAATTGGTATGAACAATGCATAATATATGCAAGGTCGGGGTTCAAACCCCGACCACCACAAAAAAACTATCACATTTACAATTTTATCCTTTAATAATATTATTTTAAATTTTAATTAAAAAAATAAATACCATTAAAATATGAATATCCTACTATGATAGGAACAATATAATATATGTGAATGGATAATAATTTTTGGCTGAGTTTTTCTCCTTTTCAATTTTACCCTTAAATAAATTTTCTTCTATATTGTTGATTCCCATGAGTTTAACTTAGTTAATAGCAATAATGCATATAATATATGCAAGGTCCGGGTTTAAACCTCGACCACCACAAAAAAAAAATATTATTGTTATAAGATAAAAGTTTATATTATATTTGTTAAAATTTGTTGTTATTAAAAAAGATAACTCTCATAAACATAGCTCAGTTGGTAGGACGATACATTATTTTATGCAGAGGCTGAAATTCGAACCGTGCACACCCAACTTCACTAAGCTACCTGACCACAAAAAAAAAAACATATTTTGTTTCTTTCAAAAAGATAAGCATGTTTGTTGGGTTTGTTATACTTTTTTTTGTTTAATAAATGCTTTCGTCCCTTAACTTATTTT
This sequence comes from Medicago truncatula, assembly GCF_003473485.1. Taxonomy (NCBI): domain Eukaryota; kingdom Viridiplantae; phylum Streptophyta; class Magnoliopsida; order Fabales; family Fabaceae; genus Medicago; species Medicago truncatula. The sequence continues at coordinate 52,104,809 of NC_053048.1, forward strand.
TGGTTTTCATTTTGGTCCTCTACTATAAAGTGTCTCAATTTAATCCCATAAATTTTCCTCCGTTTACTAACGTAGTCATATCCGTTAATTTTTTAATATCTAAATTTTTAGATGTGATTTTAATCATTTGATTACATGTCAATTTATATGTAAGAGTGATTTTTTTAACTTTTCTTCATCTTCTCTCTTCTTCTTCCTCATTTCTTCATTAACTTTTTTTCCAGATTTTTTTCTTTCCAAAAACTTAAACCCATTCTCTGTAATTGAAACTTAAATTCACAAAAAATTCAAACCTTAGATTTACAACATCACAAAAAAATCAGTAATTAAAATATCTGAAAAATGAAATCTGAGTTCCATCAAGTCACCACAACACAGAAGAAAGAATAATTCTTCCTAATCTCTTTAACCCCTTTAAATCCCCCATTAACCCCTCAATCAACCACAAACGCCGCAAACTCAACCACCACTGTTGCGGCGACGACGACGACAACAACCACCACCGCCGCCGTTAATCCTCCAACCAAACCGCACCTCAATTGTTGTGACTATTTTATTTTATAGTAAACTTTTCTTCAATTTTTTCACACCGTAAAAACAGATACTCCCTACCGCTCCCCGCCACAAATCACCGGCTGCAGCCTCCCAAGCGCCACCACAGACCCCACACCCTTCTCCCTCACTCACGCAAACCGCGAACGTTCCTTCTTTCTCGCGCGTGAAACCTCCAAAAGTAACATAGCATCAACACAGGTAATTGAATCTTCCCAAAATCTCTATTGTGCATTTTTAGGGTTTTTGGATTTCTCAATTGTTTATATCTCTATTCAATTGATTACGCAATTCGGACTAGGCTTAATATATTTAATTATTGCAGGTCTTATGAAACGAGGATACCGAGAATCTCCTTCAAGCTCATTTGGTCAACCTCATTCTAAACCTAGACATAATTCTCAAGGTACTGCTCTTTGCACCTCCCATTTTTGCTACTATAGTTGTTAAAAAAAAGTATCAGATTGAGCTTTGCTGAATTAATAATTTAATGTATATCAAAGTTCTCCTAATTTTGTAATACTAAGTTTCTGCATATGAATTGTTTGTATCACTCAATATTTTAAAGTAAAAACAAGGATTTTAAGCAAAGGTCTGATACTGCAATTTGGACCGTGGCATAACGGTTTTTTTGTGTTGCCAAAACCTCAACGCTGCCGTGATTGAGGCTGCAACGGTTGCATTTAACTGCAATTCTCTACCATTTCGAGGATCGTGACGCGATTGTAAGCGTTACTGCAACCACTATTTGAAATACTAGAAAGAACTAGAAGTAGATAGCTTCTACGTCGTACAAACTTTATGACGAGTTACCAATTACCATATTTGTAGCATGTGTGCTTTTCTTTCCTTTTTCCTGGTGAAAGCTTACACTAGTTTTGTTTAGGTGATGAAAATTTCCTGGAGGATGAAAGCACAAAGAATTACGCTCGGAAAGTAGCTGATCATTATAGTGCAAGGTCCAACCAGACCCTGGAAGAACGAGAAGCTAGTCCAATAATTCATTTGAAGAAACTTAATAATTGGGTATGTGAGTATTCTGTTGTATATGATTTTGTTGTCACCAGTGTTGCATGATTTTTGTAATAAATGTAGTTCTATTATATAACAGATTAAGAGTGTCTTAATTCAACTCTATGCTTGCCGAGGAGATGCAGTACTTGACCTTGCCTGTGGCAAGGTAGGTGTTAATGGTTTTCAGCTCTTGTTTATATACGGCAACTCATCCCCAATTTCTTGGCTTACCTTTCATTTTTTCTTTTCACCAGGGTGGTGATCTTATCAAATGGGACAAGGCCAAAATTGGATATTATGTTGGTATTGACATTGCTGAAGGTTCAGTAAGTGTTAAAATTTTCTGTACTGGTTTTCCTTATCCTGTTTGTTTATATAACCACTTCCTTCAAATCATACTAACATGCATTTAAATAAATATTTTTCAACACAATCTTTCAAGTCATTTCTAGATAACAAATTATGGATACACTTTTAACTGAACCCTGTATTTTTCATTCTATTAACAAGTCTTCTTGCTTAGTAAACAACACTATTTCTATTTCAAATTGTAAAACATTGATATAAATTTTTATGTCCTTGCTAGTGGCAGTAAATTTGCCAATGTAACTATATATTCCCCTAATTCTAGGGAAACATTGTTTTCCAAGCTATTTGCCATTGCCATATATTTGTAGTCTAAGCTCAACAATCTGTGCAGATCAAAGATTGCCGTACCCGTTACAATGGTGATGCCGACCATCATCAGCGACGTAAGAAGTTTACATTTCCTGCTCGCCTCTTATGTGGAGATTGTTATGAGGTGATTACTATTTTTATTAAAAATCTTTAATTTTATGCTTGGTAAATTTATGTTTTATAGTTAACATTCAATCTCGGTTTATACATTACTCATAGACATTCACAATCTTTGGCAACAAATTGAAAAGGGTATGAAAATGAGAAGATATTGCAAAAATAGATGGAATATTAGATTTACAACTTTTTCTCTTTCTGTCAAATTCCTTTTTCTCAAAACCACTCTATACAAAATGATTGTAATTGTGCATTGGTAAACTTAAAGAAGATTTTGACACATACTGCGTCGTTTTTGATAAATTTTCTCTTTCTCTGTTATTGTTTTTCTTCTGAATGTACAAGTGTTGTTAGCATACTGTACCTCCATACCTCTTGACATGGCAACTTCAAAACCAGAAAATTATAACTTTTAAATGTTTAGTCACCTAGAGAAAGTGATCCAATTTTCAGCTTCGATAAGGATTTATGTATTTTTTTTAGTGTTAATAGTATGTTCATGTCATTTACAATTTCAGGTTCGCTTGGACAAAGTTCTTGCGGAAGATGCTCCTTTTGATATCTGTAGTTGTCAGGTAAATAATGGACTCTTTTGTTAATATACATCATTCATGTATTTACGCAGGGATAAAAAAAGATGTGTGCTACTAGTAAATGTGATATCTATAGAAGCAGTCTCTCGCAGAAACTACCTTGTTGCACTGCATCAACTTTTGTTCCATATTCTTGTTAAATATCTGTACATTTCTTTTATTGCACTCTTCGCATCTAGATTTGTTCTCGCGAAGTCCCTGTTCTACAACGATTCCCTAATACAAATGAAAAGAAACGTGTTAATGCAGTTATATGTCTACCATTTATATTTAGATTCTTGATATGACAGACATTTTTTCTCTTTCAAATATCAAAATCACCATCCTGTTTTGTCGGTACAACTTACAAATAATATTGCCATACTGTTTCGTTTACGTTCTTTTAGCTTAGTACATTCAACTCACAAACTTATTTGCATCTTGAAAGTGTTGATTTCTAATTTGTGAAACATTTTAAATGCTGCAGTTTGCGTTGCATTACTCCTGGTCTACAGAGGCACGTGCTCGGCAAGCATTAGCTAATGTGTCAGCTTTACTTCGTCCAGGAGGCGTTTTCATCGGAACTATGCCAGATGCCAATGTGATTACCAAGAAGCTTAGAGAAGGTTTTTAATGCACATACAATTTTAATTACTATTCTTTCAAAATAAATTTAGCTATTGATGAAGCTATATGACATCAATTGATCCATGTAGCTGACCTCATTTAGTTACATTGTGATTGTTGTTGTTTGGAAACAAATCTGATGGAAATCTGATGTGAATATGCAGCTGAAGGGTTGACCTTTGGTAATAGTGTCTACTCGGTTTGGTTTGACGAAGAATTTTCTGATAAAGTAATTTTACGCTCCTGATCATCCTGCTTTATCATTTTTTATAGCATGAGTCTACATCTAACCAAATTTCTCATGTGATTCAGAAATTTAAATCATCCCATCCCTTTGGAATTAAGTACACGTTCCATTTGGAGGTATGGTTTCTTTTTACTCTTCAAATTTTTTCTAAGCATCTAATAGTTCTTTCCCTATAACACATGACTGATTGGGAGATTGCATGTCAAATTACTTTAGGATGCATGACCACAAGAATTCTTACATATGAAGTTAGCATTTTTTTTATTTTTTGAAGTAGCCAAATTAGTCCATCGAGGAGAATTGAACATGAGACCTTGTGAGAAGAAGAGCACACTCCAAGGTCCCAAGCCAAAACTCCTAGCCCAACCCAAGTGGGTTTGAGTTTGCATTGAGCAACACATTTGTTACTTGTTTAGTACCATTTTGCTCTTTTGCACATTTTAAACTATAGGAATGTAAACGAGTCGGGCTGAACCATGTACTTGAAGCTTGAGTTGATTTGTAAAATAAAATAGGTGGCTTAAGCTTAGTTCATTTATTCAAACGAGTCCAACTAAAAGTTTAAGTTTGACTTGTTAAAAAGAGTAAAGTTTGAGCTTGACTCATTTATTTAAACGAGCCTAGCTATTTTTTATATTATTTTAGACCATTACATTTTCATTTCATAACCCAGTAAATAAAAAATTCATAACTTATTTACCGTAAAAAATAAACTTCAAAATTAGTTTTAATACTCTTAACTTCTTAAGCTCTGAATGGGTACTTCGAAGTTCTTGTCATATTTGTACCGGGTACCGTACCTATACCTGATACTCTTCTTTTTTTATAAACTGATGCAAAAGCAGCATACCATTAGATCAAAAAATCAAAAGCATCATACCATATGATGCAAGAGCATCATACCTGATACTCTTCTGGTACAAGTACTGAATACATACCAAAATCTATTTTTTTACTATATAAATCACAATTCCCTGACTCGTGCTATGTTATTATTATCTTCTTTCTATCCAAATTTTTTTATTCTATATATTTATTTCCAAATTCTATTTTGATTTATGATGTAAATTACAACACTTCTTTGTATATTTTTAATTTACCCACACCTTAGTTTTTGTAGAAATCCCGTGTTGTACCTGTATGACCATATACATGCGACGTAGATCTTAAGGCTCAATAAAGCTCTATTATTTCCAAAACAATAAATCAATATTATCAATTTATTGGTGGAGCAGTTCATTTCATAATGTTTATCATAATATCATCAATTTATTTTGGGCTTAGTTATTTTGTCTTGGGTTGAGGAGCGAGAGCCTTAGTAAGTATATATAATCGAACTATTCACGAGTCTTTAATGTCAGCCTGTAACGCTTGAACTTGATTCATACCAATAGTCGAGCTCAATCTCAAATTTAGGTTAACGAGCTTAGCCAAACATTTAACTATCCGTGTTCGAAGAGATACAAGTAGCTAAGTTCATTTACACCCTTATTTTTAAAACTTATGCCCCCATTTAAGACATTACCTTTTGTTGTAGGATGCTGTTGATTGTCCTGAATGGATTGTCCCCTTTCACGTATTCAAGTCATTAGCTGAAGAGGTATATATTACTGCCTGTGAAACTGCAAAATTTCACCTAATCCCACCTTCAACTTCTAAAACTAAAATTTCTAGACTTTCGCATTTGATTAAATTTTGCAGTATGATTTTGAGCTTGTTTTCGCAAAGAACTCGCATGAATTTGTCCACGAGTATATGAAACGAACCGAATTTGTGGACCTCATGCAAAGACTTGGTGCGTTGGGGGATGGCAACCAAGATCAAGGTATAACCATTTGTGCTTATGCTTTTTCAATTTCCATTAAACTTTATTAAACATCACTTTTCCTTCTCAATTAAAGTGTGTCTGGTGTCTGACACCGAGACGACACTGACGATATACTCAATTATTTGATGTTTTCAAATTATTACCGGTGTCAACGTGTTAGTGTCATGTTCGATATCCGTTATATGTCAATAATTTATAGGTTAAGTGACATTTCTTTTTCAGGGACACTATCGGCTGATGAATGGGAAGCAGCGTATTTATACATGTCATTTGTATTGAGAAAGGTCAGTAGCAAAGTAATTGACTTGACTGATTCTTGTTAATATTTTATCATTTGTCAATTTGTTGGTTGAAATCGGTTTTTCTTGTAAACCAACAGCGAGGTCAACCTGACAAAAACCGAGTGAGTGGCAGAAAAGATCGAGGATTGATGCATATTACAGAGGAAGACATAACATATATCGGCAATGACTTTTGAAGGCTAAAAATAAAAAAATAAACCAAATACTTGGTTTTCTTAGAAGGTTATCGAACTAAATAGCCTGCATTGCCAATTTGTATGAGCCAGGACCATTCATCTCACGATCTTGTTGTTTAGCAAAATTTTGTTGAATTTTTTAGGTTGGTAATTAGCAATTAAAGTAAATTTTCTGCCATAGAACTTGTTGTGTTAAATAAGACAGTGTAATTTACAAACACATACTAATGCCAAGGGAATGTCTTATTTGCATTTTATTACAAACTTTCGAAAACTGAGATAAAGTGGAAAGAAAGGGGATAATTTCAAAATTATCTGTAAAAATAAAATTTTATCCTCTGTAGGCTCTTATGGCATGGGAGTTGCAAGTTTGATTTCTAAATCAGGTGGTGCACTTTGAGGTTTACAAATTTGAGAACTGAATATTGAGAATGCGGAAGAAAATTTATCCTTTCAGCAGATAACGTATGCAGTCAAATTTTGTTCCTGATAATCGACCAAAAGCTTCAATTGGTTCAGAAAATGCTTCCAATCTCGTTTTGTTACTTCCACACTCCAGCTGCGAAAATTTGTTACACAGTAAGATAGTAAAAATTTAAAAAGTTGAAAGTAATGTGTGTACCTCGTATCAAATGCACATATATGTAATTATTTTTTATGTGGAGAGATATTTCAAATTACTTAATTAAAGAGGCTAAGAGGGTGTTTTCTGACGGATAAAATGTTTTTGAAAATGACTTGCAACCTGAGTTGTTTTTATTGTTACAAAATATTTAGATATACCTCTCCAGTTACCCTTTCCCAAGCATTTCAAGCCCTCTATGAATTATATCCTGTGCTCCTCCTTAGTCCAAGGCAACCTGACCACAAAAACAGTATACAGTATTTTGATTTATTTTCCAAGCTACAATTCACAATTTCTAGAGATTAGTGAGTGAGTGTAAAGAAAGTCTAAAACTCCGACATCTCTATAAACAATACTTTAGTGGAATACAATCAATTGTGCGTTTTGACAAATTGAGGTTCGTACTAGCATTTTTTATTTTTATTTTTATTTTTAGTGGATAAAGTTTCTCTCTTGAGTTTAATTTTCGTTGGTTTTTGGTCCCCTAATACAAAATACTCGTGCATGATTCATAAAGGGAGCATGCTCAACGATTAAACTCTCGCATTTTTGGTAAATTTCAACTCCCTTCACCAAATAGAGTTTTAATCAGTTGATACCATCCTTATCCTTTGATCGACCTATAAACCACATTAACCAATAAGTTGTCTTGTATTTGTCACAAGACAAACGTTTAGTTCAAGTCTAGATACAACTTAAATTTAAAGAATTGATCCGATCAAAATATATGATCGGTTTATGAATGAAAACAATGTGCTATACTTCTCAACTCGTTTGCCCTACTTTATATCATTTTTTGGTTAAAAATTATAGTGGTTAGACTCACACATCTTAAGTGTGAAGAAGTAGAGAATCTCTTATTCAAACTCAAATCCTTGCATATCAATATTCTTACATTCTTACAACTACCAATTAAGTTATTCTTGCGGGACTAATCTATATTATTTTAAGCCTAGTCAATGGTGAGCATACGTCACATCTACCTAACTTGCCTAGAACTAGAAATGGCGTGCATAAAGAAGGCCAACCGCAGAATTCATTATATATGTTCATTTGAGACCTTCACAAAAAGAAATTAATAATGTAGATAGAACGAAATGATAGTTCTTTCCACCATATAAAAATGCTAATGTTTATAGACTATAGTAAAGCTTGTCGATCTTTTTTTGGCACTCTCTTTCTCTTTTGTTTTGCTTTTTCTCCTCTTCCAAATAGTCTCTTCGAGCATCATCATAATGCAAAAAGAAAGTTGTATTCGTTTGCTAAAAATAAGATAAAGCATGAAAGTAGTACTATATAATAAACTTGCAATTGGTAAAATGACCAAGATTCTTTTCTCACTTTCTGATTTAACTTTGGAGTTTGGACATTTTGTCATATGTCCACACTTTCATGCGAATTATTCATAGCCTTCAACTTTTTCTAAAGTAGCAGGAATAAGTATAGCAAAACAAATAAGCCAAACTTATATTCCTCTATAACATATTACTATCTATTGGATTGCATCATCAATACCCACAACCACAAGTCAAGAGACTCGTTAAGCCTCATTTTTTTTTATTTTTTTAGAATTAATATGGTTACTCGTCATGATGTTGGGATAGATACATTGCATATGTAACTGACTTTTGTGATTTGTTATGTGAGTATATTAGATAATATCTTGCTCCCTTTTTCCCACAATAATTATCACACTAGCTTACTATATATTACATTAATCTTATTATTGGTGTATATTAATATTATCATAGATGCATGCAAAAGTAGAATACATTGACTTGAAAATGATGTCTAGTAGTATATTACAAATTAGGGGTACAACTGAAAAAAGATAATAAATATTATATTGAAAATGTCATTTTTTTCAAGACATTTTCTTTCCCCCCCTAAATGTGACACTAATTATGAAATATATAGGGATGCAAATAAATTAAAAATAATTTATTATTTTGCACTTTTAGCATTTATATCTTGTATTTTTATTTACCGTTATTAATATTGTCTTGCATTGTTGTTAATACAATATTACTTTGATATTCTACTGAAACTCTGATAACATCTCCAATGACATCAAAGAAGGTTTCATAAGAGAGTGAATTTGAAACTCTAATGGTAACATCTTTTACATGGTAAAGTTGGTTGCATACTTGCATAGATTTTATTAAAGCAAGTTAATTAGATAAAGTAGCATTGAAATAAAAAATAATTTCATACAAATAAAAAAATAATTAAAATGTGGGCAGCTTAAGTATGATTTGTATAAGGATAAAACTCAAAATGAGTTGTAACCAAAAAAAACTAAAAATGAGTTACTTGAAAATAACCATTAAAGATTCTTTCTCTTCCCTTTACTCTCCTATTTACTTTACTCTATGTATGTTATGTATCAATCATCTAACGGTTGAGATTTATGACTACGTGAGTACAATGTGTCTGCATAAAATCCAAGTCCTTTTTGAGTGACAGATATATACACCATATAGTAGCATTAACAGAATCCAGTTTAACAGCACACATTAGTAGTATTTCATGTCTTGCATTATGTGCTGATACCAATAATAACTTTTGATACGATTGGCAAAAGAAAAAAGGTATGGTATGGGTTGGTGGGTGGCAATGCCAATTGGATTTAGCCACTTCAAAATAACATTTGTTGAATATATTCAAGTTTAATTTTCCCTATTGATATACCAACACTCTCCCAACCATGATCAGCGTGCCTACTCCTACATGACTCAAAACTGAAAAGCTTATTTTTTTTGTCTCTCCACTCTGCACCCAACTCGAGAAGCAACAGTTTTATGGGCACAAATCCTCTTCAAACCACTTACACTCATACTGTGTTCTAGCCATATTCTTTTTGCTTTGATTTCAGAACTCATATATATATATATATAGTCAGGATCCGTTGACATCAGGTGTCAACGAATTCGTTAACACCAAATCACATCCATTGATTTAATTTAATCCAAAGGCTCTTGTTAATTCACTTAACAATGCACGTGAACCATCACCTACATGATCTTTTATTCCATGGTTTTCCATCTTCCGTGCTTGCACATTCTCAAAAATTTCACCAATCTAATGTGCTGCTTATGCAAATCAAAATCCCACTATTCTATTATGGTGTAGATTAATTGAATCCCTAATTTCATATTTTGAGTACAAATCAATTATACCACCATTCATACCCATCATCTCTTGATTTACCGATACACTGAGAATTGGCAGCTATTCAGATGGGCGATTATTTCTCCTTTAAAAAGAAAAAAAAAAGATGTGCAATTATTTTTAGTGATTTACAAACTAATACATCCAAATCATTTAAAACAATAGCATTTTCACACAAACCCATCCAGAATACCCCAATTCATTGTCTTCCTCTCCAATTACAATCTTTTTCAAAGATATGGCACATGTTGATAGGAGGAATTAATTAACAATAGAGAATAGAGATGTAGACAATGAATAACAAATTTGTCGTAAAAGAATAAGCAGTATTAGTGTATCACGATGCAAATTGCAACAATGTATTGATTCCAGTTTTTTGGTGATTGTAAATTAGGGGAGCCTTATGATGCATCAGTGTGCATAAATATTAAAGTGGGTTAATATGAAGACTATTTTGAGCTTTTGATCAAATAAAACAGACGGTTAAAATTTGGTGTCAACGAATCCGTTGACACCTGGTGTCAACGGATCCTGACTCATATATATATATATATATATGGGTTTTGCTAGAAGACACATTTTATGAAGGTGTTTTTTAACAAGTTATTCAATGAGCATTTGTTAAAAGACACCAACTAATTTTTATGAAGGTGTCTTTTAGCAAAGTTACAACTAAAAAGTGTAAATCACATCTTGAGGCGTGGGTTGCTAAAAGACACCTTCATTTGGTGGCTTCTAGCAAAACCCATATATACACACACACCTGTTGGGTTTCAAGTGTGAGTGATTATGTTCCACATTGACTAGGAATTAAGAAAATGTTGAATATATAAGAGAGATGACTCATATAACTAATGTCTTAAAGTTTTAGATGGAGATGTGGTGTCTAAGTCTCTTTATAGTCTTAAACATTTAGTTCATTGCCACTCAGAACTCCCCAACAACACCTTATTTTTTTTTTTTGTTAATGTTTCCAACCTCGTCTTCCTTATATAATTATTTTTTGTCATTTCATACATTAAGAAAAACTATATTAAATGTGCTTTTGAGTATGAAGGTTACTAAAATGTCTTGTTTATAGGTGTGTTTAACTCTAACTTGCCATCTCCTAAAGTAAATTAGTACTTCCTCTAGTCTGTTATATAAAAAAAAAAAAAAAAAAAATCACTTCCTCTATAGTCTGTTATATATAAAAAATAAAATAAAAAATAAAAAAATCACCCCTTTGAAGGTAGTTATTAATATCATTTAATTTTTTCAAATACCTATAATTAGAGAGATATAGTATATTCAAGTGAATGTTTTTTTTTGACCAAATATTTAAGTGGATGTTGAGTATCATATAAGTGAGATTACCATATATTCTATACTTAAAGTTTTAGGTGAAGACGTGATGTCAAGTAATTTATGTGGTTCGGACTACATACAATTCTATTCCACCATAAATATAGCTACACAACAATTGCAGGAGTAGAAATATACGGTCGCCTAAAATTAAACTCGAAGATACAAGCAAGTGCATTTTTAAACCTTGGCATTCACGCAACACAGTTTACATTCAGGAGGAGCATAAAAAACACAACTCCTAATCAATCACAACAGAAGATTCAAAATCAAATGCTATATTCCTTAACAATACCTAACAATCATATATATACATGGACACACTTTTGCTTAAATTTATAAAGAACCTATTTGGGTCAGCAATGACCTATATCATAGTCTAACAAAGACTGAGGAATGCCTTCTAGCAAACAAGAAACTGGTGGAATAGTTAATGTCTCTAAATCTCCATAAGCATTCCAACAAAAAGGATCATGGACAATATCTCCTTGAGAAGGAAGAAGCTCAATTTCTGAGAGTGTTATGTTAGTGCAAGGGACAGAGTCACTACAAGCAAAATGCATAGGAGGGCTTTTTATATCATAAGTTCCTTTGATGTTTGTGTAAAGAATGTTTGATACAGATACTGCTGAGGTTTTGTTGGTACAATCTTTGGTTAGGCAATAGTATTGGTCAATTATGATTGGATTTCTTACACTAATCATGTGAATATTATTGAATGTTACTCCTGAAACTGACCCTGATCCTCCTTGCCATGTCTTGATTCTGATTCCATTATCTGACATTTTTATGATCGAGTCTCTCACTGTAATGTTTGATACACATGCTTTCGTGTTGTGATTTCCTAGACTACCTATGCTGAAAGATAAATAAATGTTAAATATATATATGTGTGTGTGATCAGAGTATAGAACATTCATATGTGGTAAAAGAACATTCTTATATACTTTCACATTAATAACTAAAGTTTGTGCAATAGTCATTCATAAGTGGTAGAAGATATGTGTGGCAATTTTTTTAAAGGTGGAGAATTGTGACGCGTGGTTTACGATGGACAGATAATAGAAAACTGCTCAAAATTTGGACGACCGTGGACTTCGCTGCATTTAAGTAGAAGCTCAAAGTCCTCAACGTCCTTGTAGATGAGATGGCGTCAATTCAACAAAAACAAGAGAGAGAAAATTTAAGTTGAGTTTTAAGGCACTAATATTTATTTTCCTTGTTTTTAATCGAATCGGCAATTATTGAGTCACCGTCTCAATCGTTATGATAAGTAATACCACTTCTACTTACGAGGAGTGAAATCAATTGTTGTTAAAGTTTCAAACAATTTTTAAGCATTGGTCAACCTTAAACCATATGTGACACTTCTCCACCATAAAAGCCACTAAGTTTGAACCTTGACTGCCTTGAACCCTTGATCGATAAGGCTTTGATTACTCTCGACCGAACTTTGGATTATCATGATGCATTTTTCTTAGGATCCGTATTAAGAAGAAGAAGAAAAAAAAGGCATATGAAATAAAGCAAATAATATAGGTTACCTAATTCCATGACTAGGTCCACAAGTAATGTTCTTTATATCAACATCATAGCTCCCGGTTCCAATGGACACACAGTCATCACCTATGAAAGATAAATCCGCCATGTATTGTTAATGTTTTTAATGCAATAAACAAGGATACTGCAAAACAAATATTTTGGCAACTAACCATTGGAAATCACAGAATTATATATTTTCACATCATTGGCATATTCTAAGTGAATCCCATCGGTGTTGGGGCTTATTTTTGGAGCTGTGATATAAATTGATTCTATATGGACATTATTGCAGGCATCAAATCTGAAATTGAACTGAGGGCTGTTCTTCACCTTAAGTCCTTTCACAGTCAAGTTAGAACTCATAAAAAACCTTATGGCCTGCATCATATACAATTTTGTATACATAAGTAGAACATGTACATCTAAAGAAGAACTTAAGGCCTTGAAAACTTACAATTGGACTATCACAAGTCCCTAATGCTGTCCCATTTGATCCCTGTGGCATTTATTGATGAAATTTTAACTTACCATAAAAATTGATAAAAATTCTTATAATTATAAATCATCACTACCTTGTGAGGCTTACAAGGTAGGTCCCACCATTTTTGTCCTCTTCCATCAATTGAACCACTTCCTTCTAGTGACATTCCCTTCATTCTGTAAAAAACCAGCCACTGTCGCCTACTGTTGTTCTTTGGCCAAGATTCAGGTCCATCAGGTGCCAAAACAGTGCCATCCACCTAATTGATAATGCCAACAAACTCCATCAGTTAACTAGCTAGTAAAAAGTCTCTCGTCAGCCGCGCACTCAGTCCAACAAACTCTCAGCCGTTGGATCGAGATGCAACATTGATCTAACGACTGAGGTTTTGTTGGACGGACTGCATGGCAATAGAAAATCAGAGCTGAGTCCAACAAAGTCCATTAGTTGATTATAATTATATCTAACCCTTAAAGCAGGTAAGAAATGTCTCTCTGGCCCTATAGGTTGTCCAACCAACTCTCAATTGTTGAATCGAGCTACAACCCTGTCCAACAGCTGAGATTTTGTTGGACAATTTCACGGCCGTAGAAAATTTGGGTTGAGTAAGCATACATTATTACCTTGAATATTAAGTCACCTTGACAAGGACCAGTGAAGATAGTCGACTGAATGACGAAGGAGAAACCTTGAGGAACAAGGATAACATTAACATCTGATCCATTTTGGCATGCAGTGTCCCATGCCATCTTAAATGATTCTGTATCATCTTCTATTCCATCTCCAATTGCACCAAATGATCTTACATCAAAAATGCCAGAGGCATTATTATTGTAGTAATCATCATGAAGAGGAGGTGGCTGTGGTGGTGAAGTTTCATATGATTTATGTGAATGTGAATGTGAATGCTTATGTTTTTTATGTGAATGATGGTGTCTAGCTTGAACTAAAAGGGATAAAGTAAGAAAAACTACACAGAATGCTACTGGTAAAATATAAGAATGCTTCATTCTCAACAAACAAATATTGAAGCCAAAACTACCTAGTCTCTATTCTCCATAAAACTTGAAAACTTAAGAAGGTACTATAAGCACTACAACACAAACAAGTTGCAAGTTGCAACAATTTTAACTAAATTTAGCTTTTGGAGTGCATGCAGAATCAAAAGTGCAAGTTACTATATATTTATTAATAAGTCATAGTGGAAGTTCTGTTAAAGTATACTATATCATGTTCATGTTGCCAATTTTTTAATGGCTTTTGAGATAAGAAAGGACAAAAAGCTCATGAGTGAGTGTTCTGAAAAGGGTAAAACGGAATAACCAGAATTAATCAGAATAATGTTGTTCCCATAACTGTATTTTCTTTTGGTCTAAGGAATATATTTATCTATAAAAGCTAGATCAACTAGTTTATGGCCCTTCCTATTTAAATTGAGACTCAAATAAACTGAAAATTCATGAAGATTAAGAACTGATTAAGAGGAGCAACATAATCCTAGCAGAATGATGTCTTGTCGAGAATTCAATGGACACCTCAATACATATATACCACAATGGTCAAATATATATGACCATGCACATATTTTGTGCAGATTGCTTTTAGTTATCCCATTATGATGGCGTGACAATTAAGTAATACTAGACATTCTTTTTGATACTTTTTTAATTGGATGATGAAATTCATGTGAGTTTTATTTTGTGCAGATTGCAAGTTTATTTTCATGAGACTTTATTTTTGCCAATTTGTCATTGATTTATAGCTAACCTAAAACATATGCTCATGTTTCAGTCAAAGAGCAAGATATTATTGAAATATATATAATTCCATGAATTTGATCTCATTCTGGAATCATGCCAAAGGGTACTCAGATTTCTATATAAGGAGGTAAATTCAAATATGATATAGACAAGGAAATTAAAGTGATGTTTCATCAAAAGCGAATGACAATGACCACCTAACTATAAAATCTCAGCATTATAATACCAAAAAGCATGGGACAAACTCAATTTTGTCTCTCATGCAGTTAGGAAAGAATGTCTATAAATTAATTAAAATATTTTACATTTTCTTTTATTATATACTAATATGTAACTGTACCGTCCACTAATC
This sequence comes from Medicago truncatula, assembly GCF_003473485.1. NCBI lineage: Eukaryota > Viridiplantae > Streptophyta > Magnoliopsida > Fabales > Fabaceae > Medicago > Medicago truncatula. Next base: position 52,120,197 of record NC_053048.1, read on the forward strand.
TAAATCCAATTTTTTTCTAGGTTCAAATGATGCCACCAAGTCTACTATTAATTTTCTTTCTATTGAGGGCTTCTTAATTTCTTCTGCTACTGATAACTAATTATGACAGTTTTAGTATTTTTGTCATTAACGTGCCTCATCTCTTTAAATGTGTAGCATAAGTACCTTTGCCTTTTCTTATAAAAGAAAGACGCGTCAAAGTTCTAAAGCACCCGTAATAATCCACATGAATTTTTCGGATGTATGCATTTGAAGAAAATTAATTAATTTTATGCTGTCCCAATGTGAGTTCAACCACCATTTTGGTGTTGAAATTGAATTTGAGAGAAACATCAAATTAGTCCTCCAAATTGTTTAACGTTTAATTAAAATGATCTATCTATCAATCAATTTTATGAGAGACGCATTAAGCGACATCATAACTTACTCGTGTTGTTGTCATGTCACACAAAATCCTAGACATTAAAAACTTATTTTTTTTATGTGTTGAATTTCACCATGGAAGCCCTAAAACTAACTAACTAACATTGATGAGAAGTCTATGATTCCCTAAAAACACTCTATACTTAACAATTTGAATTTTTAACCAAAACTTGAGTTTAGGGTTTAACATCGACGTGGACAAATCACTATGTCATTCAACTTGTCGCATCAACAACAAGTTAGTTCACTTAAGCTCAATCCAGTTGTAGGCTAAAATTCAACACAATTGGTTGATTAAAACTCTATCTAGTTGTTCCTTATCTTCTTGATTCTCATTGTCTGTCTATTCTCTACTCTGATGTCTCAGGCATCAAAATGCTTGTATACCGAACAAGGAAGTGGAAAAAAACACTTCACAACACACTCTTATATAGTTTTTCTTCACAGATATGCTCCATTTAAAGTTAAGTTAGTTTCTTTGACGCTACTACCACAAGCCTTTTGAGTTGAAAATTGCACTCAAATCGCAATGAACTATAACATGAAATGTTGTCTCACAATGACAAATGACTTGAAAATGTGATTATATAAGTAGAAGACACGTCTCATCCAAATTTTAAGATGGAACATACCATAACAACTACGTTGTAAACCAACCACTGACGTTGATAATTAAGGTTTACCAACTGTCTAATGAATGATAAGTCAATAGCATTTCCTTTGAACATTCAAAATTTATCATATCATAATAATGGAAAAATAATAACTTCAAGATTTGAAACATCTCCTACTAGTTCAGCGAGGTAGTGATCAAGTCTATCACTTAAGTAAACAATGGTTCATGTTAAGGTGAGTGAACACATCAGATCCTACAAAGTAATAATCAAGCTGAAGTTGCTTCTCAAACAGCACAGCTTTCTTCTACATGCAGGGAGAAAAATAATAATAAATTGGATGGTAGGTTGGGTGAGAACAAATCAAACAGAAAGGAAATAGAAATAACCTATTTAACCACTTGAATTTTGACTAGATACACTTTTACACAGGTAGAAGAAAGTACTTAATAATAGTAATAACTACACAAGGCTGCTTCATGATGACGCGAACAAGGCACATTGCTTTCTTGCATGAGGTGGAACCAGCTTCACCAGCATCTCGGCAGGCACTCCCTTGAGCTCTGCATTAGAGTAACAAAGCAACATCCATGTTAAACGAGAGCTTAAATAGAGATAATGATGACGTGATGTTTATCGGAAATTAGTTCTTTACCATTGACTTTGAAGTTAAATAATGGGGGAAGGAAACGTCCATTAGGCAAGCGAGTGTTTGGATCACGAAGCTCATCATAGAATGGATGAACCAAAGCCTCCAACTACATCACACAAAGTATAGTTTTAGATAACATTCACGTGGAAATAATAACAGAAAAATTGTTGATAAATTCTATTGTGAAAGAGATGGATTTGGCCAACTGCGTATGCAGCAAGGGAAAGCTATATTGTGCAACAGTTTAAAATTAAACACAACACAATGAATCAATAACATGCTTTCTGCAATAATAGAAATGCAGCCCATGATTCACATATCTTATAAAATTGTATACTCACAGCTGTGCTTCGAAGATTTGGAGAGTATTGCAATAGTCTTGAGACAAGATCCACAGCTTCAGGAGGCATTCTCTTGTGAAAAATCTGATGATGAAGAATCAAATTTTAGATAAGCTTCACTACACAACAAAATGTTTAATAAACTTGACAAACTAACATTACATACCTTATGCCATGGATGAGCTTTGATTTGAGGAAATTTAAACTCTGTATAATTAGGATTCATGCACTTTATTTCTTCCCTTGTTGGGGTACCTAAAACCTGCAAGTGAACCACATGAAACTTCATAATTAACTAAACTAAAAATAGCACAAAACGAAACGAAAAGATGGAAGGTCACTTAAAACTGATATGTTCAAGCTAGTAACAAGGTAAATATCACTATTGCTATACTGTTGTTAAAACATATATTACCTTGATAATTTCCACAAGTTGGTCTACTCCACTCTCACCAGGAAACAGTGGCTGATAAGAACAGAAATTCATCGTTAGTTTTGACATACATGAATTCTAAATGTAACTTGACCAAGCATACACAAAGAAGCTAGTTACCTGGCCAAGCAAAAGTTCACCAAGTACGCAACCAGCTGACCAGATGTCGATGGCTGTGGTGTACTCAGTTGCACCGAATATAAGCTCAGGAGCTCTATAGTACCTAGAACAGATGTAAGATATGTTTGGTTCACCTTTTACCTGTAAAACCATATAGCATTTAGCCTTATAAAACTCAGATAGCTGTTGCAAAACAAACAAAAGGATTTCAAGGTTAAGAGAAACGAACCAAGACTTTAGCACTTCCAAAGTCGCATATCTTCAGTTGGTGGGTGTGAGGATTGACCTGTATTTATACAACATCCAAAAGAGACAACCAAAAATTACTATCTCCATTCTGTTAGGAAAGTGAAATGATCTAATAAAACATGGCAAGAAAAACTACAGAAGCAAAACAACAGCTGCCCCACATAAATCAATGAATGCACCACCAATTTTTAAATACTAAAACATATAATATAAAATCAGTCATTAAATATTCAGACATTGCAGGTTCACAGATTGTAGAAAGACAGACTTAACAGTGTAAACTAAGCAATTAAACAATTTTTTCGGTGAACATACCAGTAAATTTTGAGGTTTAATATCCCTGTGACATACTCCAATACTGTTGTGAATATAAGCAAGTGCCCTGCAAATCTACAAATTGGAAATAATGGAAGGGATTATCAGAACCAACAGAGTGAAATAAACACACTGGCTTTCACAATATATAGTTACAGCTAACAATAAAAAGATAAAATTTAAAGATTACTTTAATTTTTATATAGTACATAGAAATGTACCTGGTAAGAATAAAGTTTGACATATATCATAGGCATTCTTTGATTCATTTTGTTGTAGTGTCTGATCACACGACTAACAGTCTCAGGAACATACTCAAGCACCAAGTTAAGATAAAGCTCATCCTTTTCAGTCGTGGAGAAGAAGCAATGCTTCAAAGATACAACATTAGGGTGGTCCAGAAGGCGCATAGTTTGCAATTCCCGGTTCTTGTACCTCTTATCTTGAAGAACCTTCTTTATAGCCACAGTTTCTCCAGTCTCCAAACACTTTGCCTGTCACAGCAACAGCATAACAACAAATCAAAATTAAGCACACATCATAAACAACAAACCTACTCAAATTCAAAGATACCAAACAGGGATTACATAAAAGACTAACCTGAAAAACTACTCCAAAAGATCCATGTCCAACAACACGCTCGGCCATGTAACTTATTGTCTAAAATCATAAAAGCAAAAACAACCATATAAGTTCATAGATTCTATAGCTCTCTCTCCAATAATTATAAAAAAAAAAAATGATAAATCAAACACACGCACCTGCTTTGGCTGGCCATTTTTACCACCAATGGTTGTGACAATTATATGTCCAGTTTCAGTACCATTTCCATCTACAATGGTAGCAGCTTCCATTTCCTGCATATAGATTTAGATCAGCAATTTTGACATAAATAGACTGCAAATTTATTCGACCAAAATGCTTATTCAAGAACAAGAACAAAAATTGCAGAAAAAGTATACACAAAGTTAAAAAAATAACGAAAAAAATTGTTGACCTTATCATCCCTAATTTTCATGTCATTCATCTCCTCAGGCAACTTTTCAACAGCAACTGAACTTGCATTCTTATCTATAAATCCAGAAGCAGGTGCAACACCACCTGATGCCATCATCTCTTAAAAAAAGTACAAAACACTTTACTTAATTATTTCCTTTCAGATCATGCAAGGCTTCAAAACTGAACCTCCAACACCAAAATCAACTCTTCAAGTTCAACCCTGCAGAAAAAAAAATATTAAAAAAAACGTCAAAATTTAAAATTCATTAAATTTCTTCAACTCAAGTCAAAACTCTAGAAAGAAACAAAAGAAAAAAGTTTAAAACTTCACAGTTTCTGAAATCTGAGAACTCAAGAAAAAATTAAAAATGTTTGCTTTAAGGTCTTAAACACCAACCCAAATGGCTGAAAAGTAGAGTAACAGAGTGATCTCAGAGAAAAACCAAGTGGGTCAGATTTTCCACAAGTTATAGACAAATTAATTATTATAGAGTAAAAAAGTCGAAAAATGAAGGAGAAAAAATCAAAAAGAGAATTGGAGAAGAGACTTACAGAGGAATGGAATGGAATGGATTGGATTGGATTGGATCTAGGTAGCTATGACTTTGAATGGAAGTGAAATCCGTGGGATTCGGAATTAGGAAAGAAGAAAGAAGAGACAAATGGAAAATAATTGAAAATGTGGGTTTTGATTGGTGTTGTAATTATAACAGTCAAACACAAACACAAACATCTATGTCTAACTTTTGTCTTTTTCCTTAATTTCTTTCTTTCAATTAAATCTCTTCTTATCTCCTTTTTGACCATTCAACCTACACTCTTCTCCCTATGCTCCCTATCCTACTCACCACTCCTCTCTCCATAGTCTATACCATACATACATACATACATACATACATACATACAATTTTCTCAACTTTACACATACATTTCCAATTTGTACTTCATAATCCCCATAATTGTTATTTTTTTCACTTATGATCTGTAGTAAAACTAATATACCCACTCTAATCGCTATTAAGGTTTTGCTAATAACTGTTCTAAAGGCATTATTTAATAAACTCATAAAAAGAAATTTTATCATAATAGTACAAGTTAAAAGATATAAAAATTACAACTACACAATATCTAAGGTAAGAATTACTACTTTTGCATGCTTAGAAAATATTCTAAAAATATTTATTAGCATTTTTCTATAAGTAAAAATACCAATTTTCAGATTCATAAATAGCGGTTGGAGGGTGTGGTCAATTTATTCTTTTATCTCTTTTCTCAAGATTCAAACCAAATCAAAAGAACTATGTTGGTTCGTTGATTTGATTCAATCTACTTAACATTTTTAAATGTCTAAAAAAATTATTTTTTCAACAATTTTTCTTAAAACTGGTTGTTTTTACCGAAGATTCATGTAATATTATGGGAAAAGAGAAGTATCCACTTATATATTTTTTTTGTAGTGTCTAGGGTTCAAACCACGGACGTTGTATATACTATGCATTGTCCTTATCAACTGAACTAAGTTCACGTGGACATACACTTGTGTATAGAAACAAACAAAATTTAATGAACAAAAATTAATTTAATAATAATATACAAAAGATATGTAGATTAATTTTTTTTTGACAAAACATATATTGATTAATAAATTTTAAATTACTAACTCCTAAATGTGTTTCCTAAAAATACTTCTAAATATCTTAAATGTTACTCCCTCCGGTCTCAAATGTAGGGGAAAAAAACACACCAATTAAGAAAATGAATTGATTACATTGAAGTCATGTTAAAAAAGTACAACTTTTCAATTTTGCCCTTGTCATGTTTTAGTAATAATTAATGAAAGTGACTCTTGAACTCATGGAGATGGGGTAAAATTGGAATAGTAGCATTTATTAGGTTGCTTTTACTATACTTTTTCTTACATTTGAGACCACAATTTTTTTTGTTTTTTTCCCTACATTTGAGACGGGAGGGAGTAATTATTTTGTTCTACAATAACTTTTGGATTTGACCATTTCACATGAATTAATAAAAGATGATAAATCAAAGAAAGGTTAAGATAATTTTACTAATTTATCGTTATCTATATAATATAAATTTATGATCTATTTCATGTCCTTTTATGGAAATAATTTTCTCTTCTTTTGGTGTTGACATGTGGCACTCTTCCTCAAGCATTTGGATTTCACTCAAGTCTCAATATGTGACACTCTTCTATATAGCATCCTCAACATTTTTTTTTTTTTGAGAGAGCATCCTCAACATTTGAATTTCAATAACTTTCCGTATTAATTTTTGTAACCATATATATCATTTATTAATGTTATGCAATATATAAATTTAATAATAATTTTTCTAATACAAAATATTATTGTAACATTGACCGATTGATGCCCTATTAAATTGATTTTTTTTAGCCAATCCATCAGTCTTTTTTATGAACTAATGAAATTAAAGAAATCAACTAACTTTTATTATTATTTTCATGATGATAATGTTATTTTTTTTTTAAGAAGATGATGATAATGTAATAATAATATTGAGAGACAATTTTATTATCATATATTTAATAACTGATATCAAGGAATGTTTTTTTTATGAGGTAGATTAAAAAAATTAATTTTAACGAGATTGTTTAAAATAATATGATATTTCAATTATAATATCTATTTTTTTTGGTTGATTGGAATAAAAATGGGAATTGGAATTCTTTTGAATTAATATTGTATCATTGATCAAACAATATCATAAATGGTTGATTGCTTAGATTGGTTATTCGTGCATCGGAAAATAAAATCATGCAAATAGTATCATGGCTGATTGCTTAAATAATATCATGCAAATAAATATCATAGATGATTTATAATGGTTGATTGCTTAAATTATGGTCAAATAATATCATGACTGATTGGAAAAGATATTATTTACTTATGATGTGTGACCTTTTTATTTAACCGAAAAAAAAAAAGTTTTTGGAACCAAAATTGGCATTTAGATGGTAACTGAAATTTAAAAAAAAAAAAAAATAGTACCGAAATTTTTTCTAATCCAATATTACATTTTTATTAGAATGCAGTTAGGGAAGGCAATGGGTACTCAATGGGCAGGGTACTATAGTACCCCTCCCTATACCCGCAAAAAATATCCGTACCCTCGTGGGCAATAACTTTAGTGCCCTTCTCCATACCCTATGGGCACCTAAGTGCTCATACCCGCACCCATTACCCGTAGTTTAACTCTGAAAAGACAATGAAAAAGCACCACAACTGAAATACAATTATGATCCATAAAATTTCAAATCAACTCATAAAATAGTATGAATGGTAGTATTTAACCAAATAAAAAAAAGTATGAATCGAAGTATTTTGCAGTACCCATCAGACTTGGGTCCAATTGACATCCCTTTAGAAATATGAGATTCAAGAAATAGTTACCTGAAAGCATAAGAGATAGATAACAAAAAGGAACGAAAGGCAGGCAGACGGCAGAGATTCAACGCTACAAGAGGCTAGGTTTAGGTTACTGTAATAAGCAATTTTTAGGTTTAGGTCTAAGCTTAAATAGTTAGGTAAATTAATTAATTAATTAACTAATTAATATATAAATTATTTATTATCTTCTTATTCCTAAATAAAGCTTTGTTGCCCTAATTTTAACCTATTATTTTAACCTAATATTTTAGCAACTTTTCCCTCCTTCAAAACCTAACCATATTTCCTAATTCCCCTCCTCCAAACCCTAACCATGATTTCCTAACTTCACTCCTCCTAAAACCTATCTAATTGATTTTCATAAACCATATCTCCTAACTCCCCTCCTCCAAACTCTCACCAATATATTTTAATCCTTTCTCCTAAACCGAAATCTCTTTTTAAAACCATACCTTTCTCTTAAACCGAAATTTCTACCTATCTAATTAATTTCCATAAACCATATTTCCTAACTCCCCTCCTCCAAACCCTCACCAATATATTTTAATCCTTTCTCCTAAACTGAAATCTCTTTTTAAAACCATACCTTTCTCTTAAACCGAAATTTCTTAATCAACATGGCTTCCATACCTTTCAATCTTTTGTAGGTCCGTTGGTGAAAAACCCTCTTTCCGATCTTGAAAAAGCAATCAACAAGCTGAGACTGAAATACAGATCATATATCGTTGAATATGACATTGATGTTGTATGTGTTTTTTGCGAAATATACATATTCTTAATTATTTGCATTCTATTTTATCAACGTTTGTGATGTTTTTGTTTGTTATTTTTTAGGGAGCAGTATGCTTGCCAAACATGTTTGGCGGTGATTTCGGAGATCAAATTGGGCGCTATGCAATATTGACTGATAGTTTCACAAGATTATCCCCTATCCATTTCCTTCTTGACAAGACGAATTTGCAAGCAACTTTCGATGACTATCTCCCCCCAATAACATCTCTTCTCGCTTATCGTCACAATATCACTGACATGGTTCTTGATTTCGAAAAAAAATTAACTGAGTATGATGTTACTAAAGGTTGCATGGTATGATACACTTTTCGTGTCCACCTTAACTTCTTTTGTTCCTTTTCCGTTTAGTTGATATAAGTTACATGGATTTCTAATTTTGCAGATTCTACTTTACACCGGCAATGTTCCGCAGATGCTTGATACACTCTTAACAACTGTGAATATTATCGATGATTGCGGTAACAGATGGGTTTGTGAGCTAACTTTTGCAACTTTTCCTTATGAACACTTCAAGATAGGACGGCGTTTGAATAGGTTTGTGGAAGGTTCGCAGGCTCCGTGAAGGTGTGAAGATTAGAGGGGTGCTCCGATGGTTGGGTCACATGATACCATCTACGTTGATGTTATTTACAATTAGTCCATGTTTAGATAAATTGTGCAACACCTTTCCACTTTGAATTTTAAGTTTTAGTTTCTTAGAGTTTTGGAAGCATCTATTTTTTTGTCTTTGAATTTAGCAAATGTCCCTTGAATTTCATAAATAATTTAGCCTTGCTTGCTTTGGTTTTTGATTTATATATTTGTGTTTGTGCTGCTCAAACAATTTAGTAACGTGAATTTTGATAACAAGGGAAACTTATATGTGTGTGTATGTTTTTGTGTTTCTGAATCAATTTAGTAGCATAGTTGTGTTACTGAAGCATTTTAGTAGCATAGCTTTTAGTAACATTATCAGTAACAATTACTACCTTTTGGTGACACTTTTAGTAACATTATTACTAACAATTACTAATCCTAATCTCTAAAACACGTTTTGGGTGGAAACAAACTAAAATCCTTATTTCTCTCATTCAAGTAACTACTAAAGATTTCATCCACATCTCTAAAATATTTTTTAGGTGGAAACAAACTAAAATCCTAATCCTAATTTCTCTCATTCAAGTAACCAAGAGATTTCATCCACATCTCTAAAGTAACTTTTTGGTGGAAACAAACTAAAATCCTTATTTCTCTCATTCAAATAAGTAGGGGATTTCATCCACATCTCTAAAATATGTTTTGGGTGGAAACAAACTAAAATCCTAATCCTAATTTCTCACATTCAAGTAACTAAGAGATTTCATCCACATCTCTAAATTAACTTTTTGGTGCAAACAAACTAAAATCCTTATTTCTCTCATCCAAATAATTAGGGGATTTCATCCACATCTCTAAAATATGTTTTGGGTGGAAACAAACTAAAAATCCTAATTCATCTCATTCAAGTAACTACTACACATTTCATCCATATCTCTAAAATATGTTTTGGCGAGTCAACTATGGCAATTCTTAAGTCAAAAAAAATGTCCCATCAAAAATATTAATTTCATTTTATTCATATTAATCTTTATCCAAAAATGTTGGGCATAATTTTATTCCACTTCAACTACATCCCTTTGTTCTGCGCCCCCTCCCTATTTACATGCCAATTCTTAAGTAAAACAAAGTGCCCCATCAACAATATTAATTTCATTTTATTCATATTAATCTTTATCCTAAAATGTTGGCCACTTCCTAATTTTGTTCCACTATTTTGTGCTTATCCTGATAACTAATACTCTTTATTGCTCAACCGACATATCCTACTAACACGTATTGCACCTTTTTCCTATAAATATATCATAACCTATTAGCCAAACCATCTCAATCTAAATAAGCATCCTCTTTCTTGGGAAGGAAAAAACAAGCCAATGATCTCTTCCAAATACACTCCAATCTCAGCTGTTTCTGGAGGAAGAAAGAATCTCAAGATGAGTGTGTGAGTTGCTCACATTTGGCGCCAAAGAATACCATCGTTGAACAGGTTAATGATTATGTGTTAGACTTGATTCCTGGTGAAGAAAAAAATATATTTGAGTTACGATACACCTTATCATAAAAACATAGATGGTGACGCAGTAGATGACATCCACACTCTTGAATTCCTCAACACCATTGTGGCGTCTGGATTGCCAAATCATCGGTTGCGACTGAAAGTAGGAGCACCTGTCATGTTACTCAGGAACATGGATCAAAGTTTAGGCTTATGTAACGGTACGAGATTGATCATTACAAAGATGGGAAAATTTGTGCTCGAAGGACGGGTAATATCAGGTTCTAATATCGGTGAGAAGGTGTTGATTCCAAGGTTATCGCTAACAACATCTGATAATAGAATTCCTTTCAAATTTAAACGAAGGCAGTTTCCGATATCTGTCTCATTTGCAATGACTATTAACAAGAGTCAGGGTCAGTCGCTAGAACATGTTGGTGTCTACCTACCGTCTCCTATTTTTTCACATGGACAGTTGTACGTCGCAATATCACGGGTTACTTCGAGGGGTGGTTTAAAAATATTGATTAATGACGACGACGGCGATGATACCGATGTTGCATCAAATGTGGTCTATAGAGAAGTTTTCCGTAATGTGTATGACTTTTTTGTGTACTATTCATTTTCTTACTTATTGAAACTATTTGCATGTCAACGAACTTCAATTTCCCTTTCAAAATTATATGTTATTTTAAAGTAATAGGAACTACGTACTAGAATTATGGAACAATAACAAAGTCTTTCGTATTGACATTTTGCTTTGATTCACGACAATTTTTAGATTCACGCGAACTACAGTGTCTTATTTTTTCAGTGAGTATTATCTTTTTTAAATGACACGTGCGTTAGCACGGGTCAATGGTCTAGTATTATATAAAAACATATATGCGGGTTGCGGGGCTGGGTATTATAGTGCCCATACCTGTGTCTGTACCCTTTTAAGTTGGCGGGTAATTACCCGGACCCATACCCATATCCATGAAAGCGGGGTTTTACCCTATCCATTGCGGGTATTTTTTACGGGTGCCCATCAGGCCTGGGTCTAATTGTCATCCCTAAATGCAGTAGTACCTTACACGTAAATGATATTCTTTTTTTCCTTTTTTTTTTAAGGAAAAGAATATGCTTACTTATAATTGACATTTAGGCGGTAACAAAAAAAATGACATTTAGATAGTAACTGAATATACATTAACCTTAAACCAAAAAAAATCGAAATTGCTTAATAGCTAAAAAAAAATAATATTTTAAGATCTTTCCTCTAAAATCGCAAAAACCATTAAACAGGTTGAATGCAGTAAAATTCATAGTCCTTTTTTTTTAATAAAGTAAAATTCATAGTCCTATTTAGTTTTTTTCAAATGCAAATCATTTAAAAGAAATTATATTTTGCTTAATAGTTAAGATATGAGCTTAAATTTGATTGGTTAAGTTACATGTCGTTGTTTTATGTAATTGTCTTCTAAAAGCTATTATAAATTTGACCTTTTGGCCAACACATTCTTCACACCACAACTCCTATTTTGTAGTTGTCTTTCATATTCCTTTCTTTTTCTTTGCGTAATTTTCGTATCTCTCAGTTAAGCTGAAATGGCACCAAAGATTGACTTGATTTCTAACATATCCCCTTTCCAAAGAAAACTAGAATATCAGAGTTCGAGTCATTCGTCTTTGGTTTGTGAGGGATATGAAAAAGGATCAACTTCCTTACTCATTGGAAATGGTTTTAATGAACAATAAAGTTGTTTGATTCCATTTTTTTTTTGTTTTTATCTTTTTTTTACCAATAATTTTTTGTTTATGTTGTGTGTAACTATATGAAGGAGTTCAATTTTTTATATATATGAAAGAAATAATTTGGCGCGATTATATCAATAATTTTTGTTTGACTCCTTGGAATTTTTTTTGTTTATATCCAATTAATTGTTTATAATTTTTTGTCTGGCTGTTATTTTTTTTCTTTCATTTTTATATTATTTTATCCGTAATTGTATTAGGCCATTTTTTTTCGTTAAAGATGACACCGGTTGAAATCGTTTCCGATATCTCCCATTCGAATCACGAAATTTGGAGTATCGATGGTCGAATCATGGTTGATTTATTTTACATTTCTATCTTCATCTATAATTATAGCAAGTGTATATTCTTTGACCGATATATATATATATATATATATATATATATTTTGAATGCAATCATAATGAATAACAAATAATTTTTTTTTTTATGCAATCGAAAGGAGCAATTTTTAATTTCCTAAATGAGATAACCTTTTTTTTTAGGAAACCAAATCGAGATCTTTTACATCAATTTTTTTTCTCTAAATTAATCATATCACTTATTTATATTATAAAATGTTTTATTATCTAAATTAAAGTTGTTTTTTTTTTATTTGATAGGGTGACCGAATCAATGCGTTGTAAGACGTACTCTCATATACAAGTATGAGAAGGAGCTGAGGGAGGACCGTGTTTTCTCCATTGGGAATTTTAGTGTTGCCTCTAATGTGGGATCGTATAGGACGGCGAGACACCCTTATAAGATTAACTTTCGGTATGGTACCAAAATAAAACAATGTGATGATAAGTTTGTTTCTGCTGACATCTACGTGATCGGTGATCCTCGTGAAATCTTTCAATCTGAATATGATACGGATTACTTGATCGGTAAGCTGACCAAAAATAGTATTATCAATTAAAGCAAATCTGGTCTTTTATAAAAAGGAATCATTTTTTTTAATCTTGGATGATATTCTTTTCAGATGTTATGGGTATGTTGAAAGTTGTTGGTGTTGAAAAGTCATATACTCGCAATGGATCTCAATCAAAGATGATTTCTATTGAGTTGTATTACGATGGGTACACCCTGTTTGGTCCTTATGTTGATGAGTTGAATGCTTTTCTTGCATCTGGTGAAACCGATAATGTTGTTGTTGCTGTCCAATTAACCAAGATCAAGATCTTTCAAGGTATAATTACTTTATGTGCATGTCACCATTTATTTGTTGTTGACTTTATAATCATCTAACGAGTTATTTTTTCTCAATTTATATATCCAGGTCAGGCGATGATACAAAATACTATTAATGCAACAAAGGTGTTGTTCAATCCAACTTTCACTGCTGCTCTTCTATTAAAGAAGAGGTAATTAAACGAGATTATGGTTTTTTGTATTCACTAAATGAGATTGTGATGTTAAGGCGTCTACGTTTAAACTCATGAACCTTTTTATGGTTAATATTTGGTATGTATCTAATTATGTTTGTTATGCATGTTTGTAGGATGGTTGAGAATGATGATTCTCCGTCACCGGACATTTCTAAAATTACGGAGGCATCTAAGGTTAGCGTTGAGGACTTTCTCAATTTGTCCCCGATGACCACTGTTGAAGGCCTTAAGGAGGTAATTCAGAAAAAAAACAAGTTTGTTTCACTTACATGGTGAACTTAATATTTTTTGTTTTTTTAAGGAACATGGTGAATTTAATTAAACACCATACAAGGTGTGATACGATGAACTGTACAAAGTTCTTATTTATTTTTTCCTGATTTGCATAGGGGTATTAGTTACTTTTAGAATTAACGCTATCTTAATGGTCATTCCTTATAAAATGAATCCTCTCTTTTTGGCAATAATATTTGTATTGTTTTGAAACGTCGTTCCTTATAATCAGAATTAACGTACTTACAAAATAAAAGAGATTTTTTTTTAATAAGTGTGTGCCCACAATCAGAATTAATTTAATTGAGGAACCGTGACATTCATAATTAAGTTATAGATGTGCCCACAATCCTCAATTTTTTTTGTTACGGTGGTAAAAAAATGTTAAATAATATTTTAGTCTTAATCAGATAGATCTCTTTTTTCATTAATTGTGCGTGATAGCAATCTCTATTTAATTAATTAAATATTATATAAATTTCTTCTCTTTTATGTATAAATGCGTGTTATAAAACATCTGCCTTGCCTGCATTTATTTGTTCTAATTGTGTATTTGTTGATTTTTTAAAGGAGAAATTTTTTGCGGTGTTTGGCACTGTGAATGTTATTGTTGATGATTCGGATTGGTGGTATACGTCTTGCGTCGTCTGTAACAAAAAGGTGTACCCTGATGAGAAGATGTACTTTTGCTCGAAGTGCAATAAGCATGTGTTGAATGTGACACCCATGTTTCTTTTGTTTTTTAGTACCGGAACATTTGATAGTTAATTGATGGATGATTCAACTTACTTTGTTCGATTGCAGTATTCATAGTCGTTTTTTAATGTGGTTAGGTACATGATCAAGATGAAGGTTGTTGACCACACTGATTTCGCTACTTTTGTTTTATTTGACCGCGATGCTGCTGAGTTGTTTAAGAAGACTTGTGCTGATATGATTGAATCTGGTGGAATGGTATAATTTTTTTTGTTTATATTGATTAATTATTTTTTTATTTTTCAAGTAGTATTTTATTTATTTTTTAAGTATTATTATGACACTGTCTTTGTCTGCATAATAAATTGATGAAGGTATACATTGTAATACTATGCGGTATACATTCTTGATGGTTATTTATTTTTTAAATAAATTATTGCACCATTTTCGTCTTGAAATAAATTATGACATCATTTTTGTCTTCGTAATAAACATGTCATAGTCACGTTATTTTCGAGTGCGAACTATTGTCTTTTTATTGCCAACTGTACTAACGGTTATTGTTTTATTGGCAGGCATGTACACAGTCGAGTTTCAAAAAAGAGGTCTTCCGCATGCTCATATCTTGGTGTGGTTGAGTTCAGAGAACAAACTGAAGACGGGTATTGACATTGATAAGATCATATCAGCCGAGCTGCCTGACAACACACTTTATCGAAGACTTTATGATGTTGTTTCTTCTTATATGATGCACGAGTCATGTGGTGGTGCCCGTCCCTTCTCGCCTTGCATGGATAGGGGAAGATGTACGAAATATTATCCGAAGGATTTTAAAGGAACTACGACGATAGACGACGAGGGTTATCCGACGTACAAACGTCGCGATTTTGGGATACATGTTGACAAGCAGGGGGTCCAATTGGATAATCGTTATGTCGTCTCATACAATCCGCATCTTCTCATTAGATATGGAGGTCATGTAAATGTGGAATATTGTAACAAATCCAACTCCATCAAGTACCTTTTAAAATACGTGAACAAAGACCCTGATAAGACATTGATGCAGTTGTCTGTTGACGGTGAGAAGCGTGATAAGTCCAAGCCGGTTGATGAAATAAAGGAGTATTACGATTGTCGTTATGTTTCACCCTGCAAGGCTGTTTGGAGGATATTTGCTTTTGATATACACCATAAATGGCCTCCTGTTCTCAAACTAACGTTTCATTTGCATAATGAACAATCGGTACTATATGATGATTATCATGACATCAAGGACGTGGTGATGTATAACGAGGAAGCGTTGACAATGTTTCTCGCGTGGTTTGAAGCAAATCGTCAGTATGTAGGCGGTCGCGATCTAACATATGCTGAATTTCCAACAAGGTTTACTTATGAGAAGAAAGACAAATGGTGGCAGCCACGTAAAGCAGGATATCAAATTGGAAGACTTCCTTACATGCCGCCTGGTATAGGGGAGCTGTACTACATGAGGATACTATTGACCGTTCAGAAGGGTTGCATGGGATATAGGTGCATAAAAACGATTAATGGACATACCTATGACACGTTCCAGGAAGCATGCTCAACTTTGGGATTACTTGATGACGACAAAGAGTTTATAGATGGTATCACGGAAAATGCTGAGTTAGGTTCGGGCCATCAATTGCGTTGGTTGTTTGAGCATCTCTTAACCACTAGCACAATGAAGAGCCCTGATGTAGTATGGGATGCGACATGGCAGTTACTGTCCGATGATGTCTTATTTGAACGTAGGAAGCATCTGAATATTCCGGGTATTGTTTATTGTACTTATTACGAAATCTATGCACCATTATTTGTTTTGTTTACGATCTAATTTTTGCATTTTTTCTTCTCTAGCTAAAAAGGCACAATTTAGAAAAATGGTTAACATAGCCGTGCTCAAAGTATTGTATACCTATCTCAATAAATATATTTATCTATTTAAGTAATGACAATAAACAAATACAATATTCTTTCAAAAGAAAAAATTCTTATGAAGATTGTAAAAAATTATATTGACTAGAGAATGTAGATAAAGACCTTCAAGAAGATATTCTTAAACATATCCATCTGGATACATAGTACATTTTAATGATTAGAAATCGCAATGCTCACAGTTAAGTTCTACAAAATACAACATACCAATTGTCCACCTGCAATTATGGCAGTGATGGAAACTGCAGCCTTAACATCAGCCAGATCAAGAGCTTCGGCAATGGCTTGAAAGAAAGCAATAAAAAAAAATACTGATATTTTACAGAAAGATAATGGTAGCAGCAACTACAGTATAGGCATAGAATCACGATGATGGTCATAACAGAAAGCAAAGTTAATGGCTTCCAATCAAGGCTACCTAACAAAGTAGACACACCAGAGAGTTTTTCACTATTTTTTTTAGACGGCCAATATTATTCTTCGTCGAGAGGGCGTAGGAAACGCCAAGCACTCGCGGAAATGTGCAAATTTTTTTGATAAATATTTCTAATGTTTGTGCACTATTCCTTAATTTGCTCATTTTTTCTTTGGAACAAATTTTTTCCGAAATACGTTATTCAACTCAGAGTTTTATGTGACTATAGCTTTCCACTATAGGTATCTTGATTAATTTGTTCACATTTTCTGTTCTTTAATTGACTAATTTTTCACGTTATAGGTTTTTAGTGAGCATTCATGACATCATTTTGTAGCAGTTCATATATCTATTTATTTTTGTGTTAAAAAAATAATGGCTTGGGAAATCCTTAACAAACAAGCTTATTTTTTTAGTTTGAGTTAAGCTGAAAGAAGCTTTTTCAATTAAGAATTGAGCCGTAACTTTAATATCATTTTTTCCGTTGCATTGCATATATTCTCTTACTATCATTTATACACACCCGTAAAAAATTAAAAACAAATAACAATCGACGTTTCTGTAGCCCAAACTATATTTATACACACCCGTAAAAAAATTAAATGTTTGCATTTACCGACTACGTGTATGCATGTGACACTGACTATTATATAAAAAAAATACATATTTTTTAGTTTTTATGATTAATAAAATACATTTTGTCAACAAATATTATTATACAGTACGTCGGCGTATTTTTGCAAAAATATTACATATGCTAAGTTTAACAATGAGTGCATCTTATATTACAAATAATTAGTACAAGTATAATAATTCAAATACTTTTATCGTTATATGCAATGTTTAGATATTTCAAAATATATACAAAATTAAGATGATATTTTTTCATATCGAATTTAAATTATAACCACAATTATAACTTTAAGATAATATAATATAAAATCTATACATATGATTAATTTTTTTTTTTTTATTTCCCATGCTAGCACAGGTCACTATACTATTTAATTATACTTATTCCCATAATGTTAAATACAAATTGGAGAATACAAACTCTTGAGTGATATGCTGCATAATAGATCAAATACAATTTGCGATTTTTTAAGTTTGATGGTTATGATAAATTGGTTCTTAATTTTTTTTTACAAATGGATCTTTTAAATCATAAAAATTTGCATCATTATCTTATTTTTATCAAACTTAGTTAAAAAATATATAAGTAGACGTTTAATATTAAGTTTGTATGTCCAAATTTACCGTTCTCAAAACTCATATTCATATGTGAGTTGTCTCATCTTAATTTGAAATAAAATTAACCGTTTACTTGATTTATAATATTGTTGATAGTATGAGGTATTTGATCGAAATTTTAATTAATTTCAAAGTTGTTGATTCTTTTAGACTATATATTCCCTCCGGTCCTTACTATAAAAAAAAGTTGACTTTTTAAATTCATAGAATAATTAATGTATCTTATTATAAATATAGATTAGATACATCACTTATACAATGAATCAAAAAAGTTAATTATTTCTTATAATAAAGACATGAGTGAGTACTGATTCTAAAATGGAGGTTTATGTTTTTTTAGGAAAAAGATACAATCTCGGGATTTGGATCGAATACGGGTAGTCTCTTTTAATTAATTGTCGGAGACCATAATTTTCCATAATTCGATCACATGACATGTAAGTAATATCATGACGAAATCGATCGACCCATTAAAATGAAATTTTACATGTAAGCAAAAAAAAACAAAATTTTGTATGGAAGTTCATTTAATGACCGAAGTGTCCCCGTCTATATTTGTGAGAGACTAAAAGTTATATTTTTTTAGTGTGAATGACCAAACTGAGTCTTGAAGTTTTTGTCTGGCACTAAAGGGGATCTTCCCACCATGGATTATTAACTAAACTCATATCATCCTTGAAGAAAATATCTCTTCAACTATTTTCTCTGACATACCTTAAAAAAACTACTTCTCTAACAATAATGCGGATATGATTAGACTTGAACATTGTTTTTTTTTTTTTTGACAAAAGACTTGAACATTGTTGTGTTTTTTTAGGAACAAATCTTACTTGAACACAACCTTAAATTAAATTTATTAGGGCACATATAAATGAAAAAATTATAGGAAAAATAATATAGTCACATTATTTAATTATTTTCTCATATAATTTTTTCATTTGTGTGTGTTCAAATTATTTTGATTTAAAATTGTGGCAAGTAAACATTTTTTGAGTCTCAGATCCTATTTATGTTTACAATTTAGTTCCAAAAATACACTCATTTGTTCAGATTATTGCATTCGGTTTTCATCTCTGTCATTTATTCATTGAATCAAAATTTTAAGTGATATTTTTTGTCTAAAATAAAATAAAATCACAAGTGCACCGCAATAATTTTTTTTTATAAATGATTTACAAGATTTGATTGTTACAAATGAGATGAAAATGATTTAGTTTCGCTGGATGTCAATTGTTAGTTAGTACGTCAATTATACTTAATATGTATCTAACTTGCTTCAATAATTGTTTCTAACAGATTGAGCATGGAAGATGCCATGTTCCACCCTTTCTCCTTCTTAGGAGACAAACCAAAATTATTCAATTAATCACCAATTGGTATTACCTACTATTTTGTTGGGTAAGCATGACAAAACAATTGGACACTGATTATTTATCAAAATCACCAATTCCAATAGACGCAACTACATGTGCCAAATTTTCCATGCCCGTCCTTATCAATATTCTGATCCTTCGTTGACTTAATTAGTTGTCGAAAATATGATATGTTAGTGTCACTTAAGACACTAGTTAAGAAAATTAATATAAATTTTTTACATTGAGAAGTGTTAAAAAGGGTTAATATAACGCCATAAAATCAATTTATAAGGTGAGAATTGTCTCACTTATAAACACGTGTTCAATGCTATTATTATTCAATCCTTTATATCTAATGTTTGCAAACATGCAAACCCTAATTCCCAACCTCTAACCCTACTTTTTTGGCTCCATTTTATCGTGACCGTTAGATCATTTTAGTTAGGAAAATTAGCACATCAGCCGTTAGATCATTTTATCCCTCCTAGACTACCTTGATTCAAGGACATTGGTTTAAAATTATTATTGAATTTCCCATCCACAATTAATTGTATTATGTTTTCCATGCTTCATTCAACTACCTTCACTAAAGATTTGCATCGGCCCTTTTATTTTATTCCTCCAGCTTTCTCTCTTCCACACTTACTCTCCCTCCTGCTCTTACGCTTTTCCTCTTATGCTTTCGCCTGCTCTTACGTTTTCTCTCTTCACATCAATAAACCATGGCAAACATAAACGTCGAAACGTTCCTATCATACCTTTCTCTGACTGGTGAGGCTAACAAATTCAAATGAACTGTTTTTTTTTTTTTGTCTATTTCGCAATCGTTTTCTGATGTTGAGTTTTCATGTTTTTGCAGCGCCATTGATTCCCAATCCCGTTACTGATGTTGATATGCTGGTTAATAAGCTTCGTCGAAAATATCGAACCTATGTCATTGAATTTGACGTGGAGCATGTAATATGGCTGTTTTTTTTTCCTATAGTTTAATATATCTGCCACTATTAGTATTTGTTAAACATTGATTTTTCCATTCATGTTCAGGGTGCTGTTCATCTTCCAAACATGTTCATGCATGACTTTGGCGACCAGATCGATTTTATTGCGACATTGGTTGATAGTGGACATAATCAGTTTGAGGTTTACGTCGAGAAGCACACCAGTGGCATATACCTTACAAGGGGATGGTGTGCACTGCGTGATTTCTACAAAATCAAACTTGGTGCTTGGGTAACAATGGTATTTGTTGGAAATGGCAGGTTTGAGATAAGCTTGGAGGATAGGGTTGGGGACAAGATACAAAGTCCCATGTTTAATCCACCAATGAACTTCGTTATTGATCGTTCATGGCTGCCTTTCCAAATGATGGATGCTGTTCCAACTGCTTATGTGCATTCTGATATTAGCTTCCTATATTCATATGAGAAGAAGTTGTCTGCTACTGAGTTGGATTCTGGCTGGATGGTGGGTGCATTAACCTTCCTTTTTGCCTGATGTTAAATAGCCTCTATGGTCATATTGTGAAAACTAACATTATTTGTATTATTTTTAGGTTCTTGCTTTTTTCGGGTTTTGCAAGCAGACTTTGTGCAAGGGTACTACTTCAATCAATTTGGTGGATGAGTGTGGGAACAAATGGATGTGCACGGTGGTCTACGGTACCAGGCCTTATAAACACTTTAAGATAGGTGGTGGATGGAAGCGGATGGTGGATGCACGCAGACTTCGTATAGGCTGCATTGTTAAGCTTGGTGCACCTGCTGATGGGAGCAACCAGAAATTATATTTTAAGGTTATTCGTCATTAGTGTTACAGTGAAGACGGTGCTTGGGAGATACAGTTAACTTTGGCAGTTTTTGTTTGAGTTTTGTAAAGCATTAGTGTTTCTTAACGGTTGCTAGCCCTTTTCGTTTAGTTATTAGTTTTTTGTACTATGCCATCAGATTTGGTTTTATTGTAGTTCTTGAACATCTGATTTAATTTAATGTCATATGGAGGAGATTATGTTTTCATTGTGTTCTGCCAATTTAAGATTTGCTCCTTATAGTTGATATGTTGTTTATTGGTTTTTGTTTTTGTTGTAAATCAATTGACCAAATCTGGAAAATAGAAAAAAGAAAAATAAGCAAGAATATTGTTTCAGTTAAAAGAAAGAAAAGAAATTATACAAAATATGCAGGATTGGATTTGCTTCCTGAATGGCCGTGGTGAATTAATTGTGTAGCCCAAAAAAAATAGGAAACAATATATTAATGTTGTTATTTTGTAGAAATCATAACAAATTAAACCTTAAAAAAAGGAAGAGCATGCATCTTCAGTTCTAATTAGTCGTGGAAATTATATGATTATCATATATATTGTTTTGTTTTTTCTTCCTTAAAAAAAAATAAAATTGTGAATGGCCGTGGTCAATCAATTGTGTAGCCCAAAAAAATAGGAAACAATATATTAAATTGTTATTTTATTGAAAGTATAACAAATTAGACCTTAAAAAAAGGAAGAGCATGCTTCTTCAGTTCGAATTATTAGTGAAAATTAAATGATTTTTTTTTTTTGGTAAAGAAATTAAATGATTACCATTACCATATATATTGTTTTGTTTTTTCTTCCTTAAAAATAAAATAAAATTGTGAAATTAATCTTTCCTATGCAGTAGGCAGAGTTAGTGCTCATTCAAACTGTTTCCAACACAAATCGTTTTGAACGTGATCATGAAAATGTAAATGCTGACAATATTTATTATGGAAAGCATTGAGGATATCATAAGCCACAACAATAATTTTGGATGTTGTGCAAAAAAATTTCTTTCCTATGCATCTGTGCATATTTTACATTAACTGTTTTGTGTGGAATGGGGATGATCTATGAGAAGTTTAAAGGTCGCATTAAATGTAGTGTGTTGTTTCCGGTGCTTGCATTTTCTCTATATAAAGGATTCATTCCTTTCTTTGACATACACGTATCACTTTGACAATTATAAGGTAGCAGTTTCTAATATCAAGTTTGACAGACTGTTTAACAATGGCTCCTATCATCACTCCGGTATCCTCAATTGTTGCTGGAAAAATTAACATCAAGCTTCGTGTGCGTGTTATCAACCTTTGGACGGTTCCAGATTTTTCAAGGCCAACTGAGGACAACTTCATTCATTTGCTTCTAATGGATGAAAAGGTAAACTATGATGAAATTTTTTTATCTACAACAGAAATTCGTATAAAAATTAATTTGGGCGTGTAACTTATTGTTTGTTGAAACATGCAGCTTGGAAAGATTCAAGCAACCGCCAAGAAAACCCTCATTCCTAAGATACGATCATTGGTTCAAGATGGGGCAGCATATGAGATTCAGAATGTGTTGGTTGCTCACAATGAGATTAGGTATAGATGCACTGGCCACAGGTGGAAATTGAATCTGATAGATCAAACAAAATTCACAAAGATTGATTGCAACACAATACCTGAGTACCATTTTGAATTTGTGCCTTTCAAGGAGATACTTGAATCAACCAAGGAAGACAGACATGTTGGTAGGGAAATATGGCCTCCCTAAATATGATAAAAAAAAAGTGTATGTAGGTTTACTTTTGACTGTTTATCTAATGCTCTAATGCTTATGTTCAGATGTCATAGGACGTGTGGTGGAGAGAGATTCCTTGAAGGAGAAGGAAGTTCTTGGAAAAAAATCGATGGTACTTGACATAACTTTGGAGGATACTGAGTAAGTGTATATATCTATGTCCATTTCTAATATATATTTTCACACTTCAATTTTGTTTCATAGATTAAATGTGCTCCTAAATATATAATCAAATGTATATGTCAAACATTCAGGGGCAATAGGATCCACTGTTCTTTGTGGGACACCTACGCTATTAGGATGGATGCATATCTCACCGTCCATGATCCGAATTCTCCAGTCATTGTTGTAATCCATTTATGCAAGCTTAAAAAATATTATGCCACAATGGGTATTTCAAATGCTTTTTATGGAACGAAACTAATTTTGGATGATGATCATCCTGTTGTTAAAGAATTTCTTTCTAAGTAAGCATCTAATATTGTTGATGTAAAATATTTATCAATTTAATCATCACTGCAAATTGTATGTGCATTTATACTTTATTTTTTGAATTATCAGGATTGATGGTGCTGATGTTGAGGTTACACAGGGTGTAAGCCAAATTACCGGATCATTGATTGTTCCATTAGCTGAAGATATGCTTCAGTCAAGAATGATGACTATCGAGGACTTAATCGAGTCGTCTGACGTATAATACACAATCTGCTTATTTATTTTATTGTTTTCCACCATCTATAAATACACAATTCTGATTGTTTACTCTGTATAATTCATTGGCTGTTTTATTTTTTGTGAGCAGCAATGTGTGGTAATAGTGCTTGCCTCTATAATTGGTATTGAAGCAGAATATAGCTGGTATTATGATGCATGTACTAAATGTGCTGGTAGGATCAAAATTATTGCTGGAAGAATGTTTTGCCCAAGGTGTAACCAGAGCAGGAATGCTGTTCCTAGGTAAGTAGTTGCACTTTCGATAAGGTCGCCACCTCAATTAACTGTCTTAAAAGAATTGTTTGTTTTTAGTTTTGGTTATTAATGTTTGATATATGCGCTTTAAGATTCGAAACAATGTCTGTTTATAATTGCTTATGACATCCTTTTAATCTATTAAAAGAGATTTTTCCAAACATTTTGAAGGTTCAAATTGCATGTGCAAGTTATGGACAATACCGGTTCCACAAGTTTCATTCTTTTTGATCGTAATGTGTCAAACTATGTTGGGAAAAGTGTGCAGGATTTAATTGATTCACAAGGCCAGGTAATAGATTTAATTTCAGGGACTAAAAAGCATCATTTTGACGTTTGGGATATGATTTTTAGGTTAATGAATATAATTTGGTTTTCCTAATTGCAGGGTAACAATGATAAAGGATACCCGTCAGATCTTGATGTCTTAGTTGGAAAGAAAATGTTGTTCAAGGTGGAGATCACAGATGGAAATTTGCATCTTAGCTGGCGTAATTATGGTGTGAAGAGGACAACAGATGATCCTGATCTAATAAGCCAGTTTTCTAAGCGTCATAATCTCAAGGTATACTTTCTTTCTATAAAAAAGAAATTTCCCTTTTAATGGGTTTTATTGGTAAACCTGTATTTCTCATAGCATTGTTCAAGTGCAGATAACCATTGATGATGATGAAGATTGCGGTGAAGATGTTGCATTAACCCATGCTGCTGTTGTGTCCGAAAATGTATACACTCTTAACCCATGCTTCGTTGTTTATCATGGTCCTTCATTTTTGCACACTGACGATTAACTTATCAATGAATCTCTTAATGTTTGGAGTAAACAGGTTAAGATGATTGAAGGTGGTGACTCAAACAAAACTGAGCTGGACCAGAAAGAAGGTGAGAAAACCCCATGTAGCAAGTCTGGAGAAAAAAGATCTGCTGATGCTGATGTATCTGCTGAGGTGGGAATTGATATTCTTGGAGAAAGGTCAATCAACAAACCACGAAAGCTCAAAAGTGTTAAGATTGAGAAAGCGGCTTGATGAGGAACGTGACAGTTTAACCGATTATGTACTGTTTAATTGAATCCAGATTTTGTCTTCATTCTGGATCAATTTAATTTATTTAGTTTCTTTTTGCTCATTTCCCTTTTTTAAGACTCATGTTGTTCGAATCAAGTACTGGTGCCATATATGGCCTTTTTATCTTTATGTTTTATGAATTTGGTTTGTCATGGATCTATTCAAACTGTGAGTTTCAATTATGTCTGTCACATTTTTATTTCCATTTAGCTTCTGATTATGTTTGAAGGTAATTGTCTTCAAAAACTTTGATTTTTATGAGTGATGCCAATGCAACAACTCATATGTTTATGTGCTTAAATCAAACCAGGTTATTCAGTGTTTACGTTTCTTTAGCACTTTGCTATATGAGATTCTGCTATGTATGCCATGCTTCTAAAATCATATTTGATATTCAAAAACCATATCAGGCGGTCAATTACCCGTCTAAGCTTGGATCATAATCTCAGCATTCTAATAACTTAGCCCCAAAAACAAATAGGAACCAATACTATATAAAAAATAAAAACATAAGGGAAAATCAAATAAGTGAATTAATTGAAATTTGAAATGGCAATGAAATTGCTTTTCACATCTCCAACTCAATGTAGGATGAGAAAATTGTCGCTGTTATCAGGCTATTGAAAAAAGTATATTCATGCTGAAGAGGGAATTCTACCATTAAACTTTATTTCACACAAGAGTATGAAAAAAATAGTCACAGTCTCACACAATCAGAGAAAGAGACAGAGAGATCAGGTATCAAACAAAGCATATCATATCCTAACAAGACATGTTCTAACTTACTTGGAAGCAAAGGTTAGGCAGTTCTTTATACTGTAGAGTATTTTGCTATCACATTCAGATTTACTTCTGCTGGTTTCTGAAACTAATTCCAAAGTCTGAATCTGTTCAAGAATGCATATCAAGAAGTTGCCAGATAGATGAAGAACACCAAGATCTATATCATTGTATGTTAACTTGAAAGCAGTGCTACTCCCTAACATGCTGACATTTTCATCAAGCCACCTATTTATCAATTTGCACAGATCCCCTGAGAAATTGGTGGTTGTTGAACATCCAAAGCCTGCACTAAGAGAACCATAAAGTGATTTCCATGTTTGAATAACAAGTTCAAGACTTGGCTTTTCGTCTGCTGATACAGGATACTTTTCCATAGAACCACTAGCATTTGACGAGGTCAATCTTGGAACTTCAGCAATGTAATGTTTATTTCAATTTTTTATTAGATAATTAAGTTGGCCTATGATGTCATGTGCAAGCATTATGAACCAGACTCTTGAATAACCCCACGTATTAATCTTGGAAAGCAAAAATACAGCTGTTAGTATCATATAATGCCACTTAGTAAGTCAAAGTTACATACTCTAATATATTTGACCATCGAAGAAAAAAAAACATTACATACTCTGATCTCTTTGATCATCAAAGAAAAATATATATGTGTATACAGCCAGAAAGAATATAATTGTTTTTATATATTTCTTTATTAGGAAGGGGTCCTCTGTATTTTTCCTTTCCATTGTCATAGTTTTGGGGTGTATAGAGGACATATCAAACTCATATAATATCACATCATCATGTCTATGCTCCGAAAACCGTAGTAATGGAGAAGATTAGTTCCTTTATTTATCGGGGATATTAGTAAACGGTGAAGAGGTAAATTATGAAATGTTGACTTAAAAATAGAACATAATGCTTTTCTAATTTACCATGTGATCTCTGGGATTTGGACGTCTCTGCAATTCCATCTCATCAAACTCAAAGATTGGCAGCAACTCCACTGCATTGATACCAAGCTCTAAAAGGTGTGGGATCTTAGAGGCAAGCAACAAAAAGAGTTTAAGTAATGTAATGTTTATTTCAATTTTTTATTAGATAATTAAGTTGGCCTATGATGTCATGTGCAAGCATTATGAACCAGACTCTTGAGTTTTTGCCATAGAAAATAACATTATTTTTATTAGATAATTAGGTGTCTATTGAGTTTCCCACTGTCAACCTGTCATTTATTGTTGCGGTGATTAAGGACAAGCAATATCAACCAGATTATGCCTTTTTTCATGTAGTCTTATGCGTTTCTCAATACATTGGGACAAATCTTCTATACATATTTACCATTTAACCTGATATTACTTCCCATTGAATGACCTGAACAACATATGACTCTGCAATCATGTCTGAAAGAGATGCTGGCGAATTGGTGCCTAAGAAAAGGCAAAAGGTTCTCAATAATCCATTGTCTGACATTACTAACGGTGATCATTCTGAACTCTTTGCTTTATTATTGTGCGTGTGTAAGAGCTAATTTGTAATGTGAAATCTTTTCTCCTCTCGATTACAGTTGTTCTATCCAAACAATCTACAATTCGAAGACTAGCACCTGTCAAATCTGGAAAATACACACTCAGGCATTTACCAAGTTCAAATGTATCTAATGATATTTATGGAGCACAAAAGAAAAAAGAAATACTCCAGATGGAATGCAGCGAAAATGGGGAAGATCCTGATGTTCCCAACAACACACACGGTATGGTTACATGTCAATATCTGAAAATCATCTTTCAGTTAATATCCAACATATTGGATAATAAATAGATTACTTCTTATAGAGTACATTGGTTAAGGCGTTGAAATTACTCTGATGCACATTTTTTTCATATAGCAGTTTCCCTACAGGATACAATCAACAACTTTGGAATACATCCAATGGAAACAGAATGCAATGAGAATGGCAAAATATTTGAGATACCTGACAATGATTGTGGTAATTAATTTACACCTTCAACCTCAAATTTAATAAGTTAAACTACCTTATTATCGAAGTGTTTATAGCATACTTTTTAAAACAATATTCTGACATTTTTGTTTCCAATATAACCGTTTCTATCACAGACAAATATCTAGGAAGCACATCCATAGCTTTTAACGGTGATTTCAATGAATATGGGAATCAAGATTGTGACGAAGACTGCGATGAGAACTATGAACGCGACGACATCCCTTTCAATGATATTGGTATTTTCTCTATATTGTTTGCTATTCTAAATGGCAGGACTTCTAACGAATTACTTCTAACGAATAATAACTTAATGAATGTTTAACCAGCGGATGATGTCGACATCATGGATGCAGAAGCTGATGCAGACGACACATGTAAGTGTAATTGCATAACACATTATATAGAGTTGTTCATTAGTACAAGCTTATTCTTTCCAAGGGGACCTCTATGCATTTGAGATTGTTTTGTTATCATTCTATTAAAAGTTGTTGTACCATTTGTAGCGTACTTTCAAATTGGAGAGCCGCGTTTTACATGCGAATGGTGTGGGGCATTAATGTGGTACGAAGAGAGGGTAAACAAGCAACGTGATACATCAAATCCGGAGTTTTCAATGTGCTGTATGCAGGGAAGGATAGAAATTGCACCGTTTAAAAGACTGCCTCAACCACTGTATGATTTATATCATAACAATGACAGAAAAAGCAAGTTTTTCCTAGAAAATATACGATCATTCAATTCCATGTTTGCATTTACTTCTATGGGGGGGACTATAGATACAACAAGGAATAATGGTAAAGCTCCGCCTGTATTCGTCCTAAATGGAGAGAACTACCACCGTATCGGAAGTTTGCTCCCAAAAGACGGTGACCAACCAAAGTTTGCTCAGCTGTATATCTACGATACAGATAATGAGCTTCGCAATAGAATGTCGTGTGTTAGGTAACTTAGTATACGATTTTATGTTTGGTTAACACGTGTTTGTCATGCTACAAGACATTGTTATATTTTATTTTGCTCCTACTAACATTTTCGTTATTTTAATACAGCATGGAAGACGATAAAAACTCATTAAAAAAAGATTTAGTCGAAGAGATACGACATATCCTCGACCGATCAAATTCATATGTCCAATCTTATAGGATGGTCCGTGATAAGTTATTGGAAAACAATGCTCCGACCATAAAGCTGCGAATTCTCGGCAAGAGGGGTTATGATGGTAGACGTTACAATTTGCCCACCGCTTCCGAGGTGGCAGCTTTGGTTGTTGGGGATTACGATGCCGCTGATTTCGAACGAGACGTTGTGGTCGAAGAACGATCAGGTTTGCTTAAGCGTATATCGGTATTTGAAACATCTTACTTGCCATTGCAGTATCCTTTGATATTTTCAAGAGGTGAAGATGGTTTTCGTAGGGATATCAGGTTTAGCGACAGACCTAAGAAGAAGCCTATTAATCGAACATACGTTTCAATGAAAGAGTGGTTCGCATATAAGATCCAGCAGAGAGATATTCAACATTCACAATTGTTGTTTTCTAGACGTCTGTTGCAACAGTTTTGTTGTGACGGGTATAGTATGATAGAGTCATGGCGATTAAAGTGGTACAGAGATCATCAGAAAGAAGTCAGGGCTGACATGTACAAGGGGTTGAGAGAAGCAGTTCTTAGAGGAGAAACAGATCCGGCCAGTGCAGGAAAGCGAGTGGTGTTGCCTTCTTCATTTGTCGGAGGGGCACGATATATGATACAAAATTACCAGGATGCCATGGCAATATGTGGATGGGTGGGCTATCCTGATTTGTTTATAACTTTCACATGTAACCATAAGTGGGCGGAGTTAGTTGATTTTCTAAAGAAACATAATCTCAAGCCAGAGGATCGACCAGATTTAGTCAGTCGTATTTTCAAAATAAAGCTTGATCATCTAATAAAGGAGATTAAAAAGGGCAAAATTTTTGGGAAGGTTAAAGCAGGTAATTTTTTTTTAATGTGGTTTTGCGTTTTTGTAATACAAATATCATATATCTTCTATATTTTGAATGTAATCACAATTCAACATCCGAAAAAAGATGTTAACACAAAGAAAAAATCACATTTTTTTAATGGAACTCACAATGTTAATTGTTATTGCATTTTAAAATGTTCTATTTATTTATATGATTAATATATACCTGATCACATTTATTTTTGTCCTTTTCAGTCATTTATACTATTGAGTTCCAAAAACGAGGTCTCCCGCACGCTCACATCTTGGTTTTTCTACGGCCAGAATTTCGCATTCTTCATCCTAACAACATTGATAAGATTATATCGGCAGAGATCCCTGATAAAGACCAGGATCCTCAACTCTACAGCATTGTTACGTCTCTCATGATACATGGACCTTGCGGAAAGCAGAATAATAAATCGCCATGTATGCTGAATGGTAAGTGCACTAAATATTTCCCGAAAAAATTTGTTGACACAACGGTGATTGATTCAGACGGTTACCCTGTGTATAGAAGAAGGAACAATGGTGTATCATTAAAGAAAGGTGAATCTTTTGTTGATAACAGATATGTTGTGCCCTACAACCGTAAATTACTGTTAAAGTATAATGCACATATAAACGTTGAATGGTGTAATCAGTCCCGGTCTATAAAATATCTGTTCAAGTATGTTAACAAAGGACATGATCGGGTAACTGCAACATTTTACCAAGGCGGTAATGAATGTTACGACGAAATAAAGATGTACTACGATTGTAGGTACCTCTCGGCATGTGAAGCGGTGTGGCGGATTTTTTCCTTTGATATTAATTATAGGGAACCCTCGGTTGAGCGCTTAAATTTCCACTTAGAAGGCGAGGAACCAGTTGTTTTCGAAGATCATGAGGACTTGGAAAATGTAGTAAAAAAACCACACATCCGTGACACTAAGTTTCGTGCATGGATGGAGGCAAACCAAAAGTATCCCGAGGCTAAGGATCTAACATATGGCGAGTTTCCATTAAAGTTTGTTTGGAAGCAAACAGAGCGTAGATGGACACCAAGGCAACGAGGGCTTTCTATTGGTCGAATTCATTTTGTTCCGCCCGGAAGCGGTGAGAAATTTTATCTAAGGACCCTGCTGAATTATGTAAAAGGTCCTGTTTCTTACGATGATATCAAAACAGTTGGAGGAGTTAAATACAACAGTTTCAAGGAGGCATGCTTTGCTTTGGGCCTGTTAGACGATGACAATGAATTCATAAATGCTATCAACCAAGTCTCTTTTTGGGGGACTGCCGAATATATGCGTCGTCTATTTGTCATGTTGTTAGTATCAAACCAATTTTCTCGACCAGAAGTTGTTTGGGAGAAGACTTGGCTGCATTTGAGTGATGATATGTTGCATCGTCAAAGATTGGCATTGCGTGTACCAGGTAAACAGATTTATTATTGGATTATTATTGTTTTTTCCCTTATTTTATGTTATGGACCAAGTGCTGTCAGTAGGGTGACATTATGTTATAAGAAAACTCTATGACCACTTTCTATATTATCTATTACATGCAGATTTAGTATTGGACGACGATCAATTAAAAAGCTATACGCTTGCAGAGATCGAGAGATTGTTGCAGAGTCACGGCAAGAAAATGAAGGATGATTACCCAACTATGCCTGTGACTGATGTGTCCCTTATCCATGAGTCACGTAATAGGTTGATATATGACGAGATGAATTATAACCAGCATATTCTTGAAGAAGAGAACGAGCGGTTAATGTCCACAATGACATTTGAACAAAAACAGGTGTATGACAAAATAATGGCGAGGGTTGATGCCAAACAGCCTGCAATTTTCTTCCTATACGGTTACGGCGGTACCGGAAAAACATTTATATGGAGAGCATTGTCATCTGCCATTCGGTCAAGGAAAGAAATTGTAT
Source organism: Medicago truncatula (assembly GCF_003473485.1). Lineage (NCBI taxonomy): Eukaryota > Viridiplantae > Streptophyta > Magnoliopsida > Fabales > Fabaceae > Medicago > Medicago truncatula. The sequence continues at coordinate 52,152,051 of NC_053048.1, forward strand.
TGACAGTTGCGTCCAGCGGTATCGCAGCCCTACTTATACCTGGAGGAAGAACAGCACATTCTAGGTTTGGTATTCCTATAATCGTTGATGAAATTTCAACTTGCGGCATACATCCTAAAAGCCCGTTGGCTGAGTTGATATGTAAGGCAAGCCTAATTATTTGGGATGAAGCGCCAATGATGCATAAACACTGTTTTGAAGCACTTGACCGAAGTTTGAGGGATATTCTTCGTGTTCAAAATAATGGAAGGACGGATATCCCGTTCGGTGGCAAAGTTGTCGTGCTCGGTGGTGATTTCAGACAAGTTCTTCCAGTGATAGCGAAAGCCAATAGACAAGAGGTGTGTAACTCATCAATAAATTCTTCACATTTGTGGCGTTTTTGCGAGGTGTTAACATTGTCAACCAACATGCGCCTTTTACATGGTTCTTCCAATTCTGATATTCAAGAGAGGAAAGAGTTTAGTGAGTGGGTTTTGGGCATCGGAGATGGTACTATTGGAGAAGAGAACGACGAAAATATTCAGATACAAATTCCAGACGACCTACTTATACATAGTTCAGGAGATCATATTGCTGCCATTGTTGATCACATTTATCCATCGTTGCTAGATAACATGTATGATCATTCGTTTTTCCAAAATAGAGCTATACTAACTCCGAAAAATGTCACGGTTGAAGAAATAAATGAGTATGTAATGTCTCTTATACCTGGAGAAGAAAAAACCTATTTGAGTTGCGATAGTCCCCTTGGTAAAAATGCATCAGCTACCAGGCCGGATGACATACACACACCTGAGTTTTTGAACACAATTAATGCCTCAGGTATCCCTAACCACAAGATAAAATTGAAGGTTGGCGTTCCTGTCATGCTTCTACGCAATTTAGACGCTACAGCTGGTTTATGCAACGGTACTCGATTAATAATAACGAAGATGGGCAGATATGTGCTTGAGGGCAAGGTCATAACAGGCAGCAACATTGGAGATATAGTTTATATACCGAGATTGTCGTTGAGTCCATCGGATACAAGAATTCCATTCAAGTTTCAGCGTCGACAGTTCCCTATATCGGTGTCATTTGCAATGACGATCAACAAAAGTCAAGGGCAATCATTGAAAGAAGTTGGAGTATACCTTCCTCAACCGGTTTTTTCCCACGGACAACTATATGTTGCGGTGTCAAGAGTTACATCAAGAAACGGATTGAAGATATTATGCACGGATGAAGATGGCAATTGTATGAGCACTACATCAAATGTGGTGTATAAGGAAGTCTTTCGCAATTTGTAATGATGAACCAGACGATAACTTTACACATGAACAGGTAGCTGCTGAACTAATAAGTAATAGGAATTAACATTCTTTTTTTTCTCACACTTGCAGCTGATATATTAAGTTGTCTGTGGTTTTGTCCAGGGCATTATTTCTCTTCTTTGCTTCCCATTTTACCACTTCTCTTATACACATATGTCAAGTTAATGTTGAGTTCAAGGTAAATACTGAAATTATATGATAAAGCATATAAATGATTATTTAGTTCTATTCATGTAGACAACATAACCACTAATCACATTTAAATCATTTGTCTGTATTGCAGGTGATAATTGATTGCATTTTTATAATAGCTTTGGAAGGTACTTTTTGGTGATAACTTAATGCTGGTTTTTTCATTCCATTCCAATTGCAACACTGTTCACCCTATTTAACTTTTTGCTATCTTTTTCATGTTTTTTAAATTACAATTTCGTCGGCCGTTGCGTGGTCACAATTGTCCACGATTTCGTGGATTTAGTGGCAAGTTTTAAGTTGCTTTTATGTGTACTGTTGAACTTACTATATATGTTGCAATTTTATATGGATTGCACTATTACTGCATTATTTGATGATTCGGTCTTTGTAATTTCGTTGGTAAACAATTACTGATTTAACTGATGTCTATTATCTTCAATGCTAATTCACCTTGCTTTCTTATCAATTATATTTTCTCCAAATCGTTTTATAATGGTATTCCAACTATATTGAATTAAATTGTGATTCTGAGTTCTTATGCTATATTGTCACATACACATCTTTAGGATTATTAATTGCCGCTGCAGGTTATTGAGGTTATTATATTTATTTATGGATCTTCCACAATGAGTTACATTATAAATAGCGTGGCGTAGTCAACCAAATATTACTGATATGTACTAACGTGTATTCATCAATTTAACCACACTAATTCAACTGCATTTTAGCAAAACCAAACAATCACCACATTGACAATTTTATATTGTTTCAAGTTATATTTTTAACTTTATCTGACCCGTGCGGCAGCACGGGTAGACGTCTAGTAACATAAACAAGAAGTATAGTCACTTTTCTCCTTATGAATGTCTCAAGAACAAAGTGTGACCTCCTAGACTTTGCTTGTAATCCAATCATATCATGACATTTGTTAATTTTAGAGTCTTTAACAATAACACATGACACATTCAATAATCAAAATGATCATTTACTCTAGAAATAAACTATTTTCAATTGTTATAGTTGTCACACGGAAAATCAAATACAACTTCGGAAGCAATACACTATTAGGTAGTTCATAATATATCTTCTACTTTTTAAAAGTAGTAAATTTAGATGGGGCAACAATTAATTTTCATGGGTGATAAATTTTTTTAAGTTATTCAATCTTTAAAAAAAGAGTAAGTTATTTAGAAAAACTAGACAAAATATGAAGGTAGTGAAGGCAGCTGCCCTCAAATTTCTTCTTCTTCTTCTTCTTCTATCCGTCGCTGATTCTTACTTTTGAGTGTACTATTTGAGTTTGTGTTTATCTTTGAGTCGTAAGAAAACATCATATATTAAACTACTTGGCTAAAAGAAATGTATATCATGCAAGTATATCACACTCTTCAAATAGCTACTATATTTGAATAAAAAATATACATGTGTTTAGTCATTTTTTTTATTAAATTGTGTTATAGTATCGTTTTTTAAAATACTTGTACAATTATCTATATAATAAAATATGATTAGATATCCATATAAAAGTATTGGTGAAGTTAAGTTGCCTTTGAAGGAAAAAAAGAGAAGGTATCTTTGAAGAGTTATGAGTAATTTATCTAACAACAAGTAAAAATTAGGTTGTCACTATTATTTTTAAACTCACTTTGTTTTTTAAAATATGTGAGACTTTGTTTTTCTTATACATTTCATCACGTCTATGATTATTGGATTTTATGTGTTACTGTTAAATGGTAGGTGATCTGTATCATTAGACATTCATACCATATAAGATTTTATATTTGTTCTAACTCGATTTTATAAAATTAACCATTAAGATTATTGATTTCACTCTTTATAAAATTTAATCATGCATGCCTTATGTGTTTTTTTTTTAACAAATTAAAATGGGATATATTGTTCAAAAGAAAGGTGATTCACCCCGCACAAGGTGTGCTAAAGTGAGAAAACACCCAACGTCTGTTACAAACAAAAGCACCTAGAACCAATGCCAAAAAAGTTGAAAGTTAAAAGAGATTACATGATATCCATACAAAACCGTGGATATCGCCACCAATCATGAAAACCAAACGGAAAACTAGCCACATTGAACGAAAGCCAAAGAAAAGACAACAGCTTCACTCTTTCAACAATGTTAAGAGGATTGCTAACCAAATTATTGAAGACACGGTTATGTCTAATCTGTGTAGGATTTGATTTTTCAGTAGTTTTTTTATTTTTGGTCAAGCACTTATAATTTTATTATCTAAATGTTATACACAATATTAATTAATATGTTGCCTTCTTATATTTGCTAATTGAGGTTTTGATGAGCAGTTGAAAGAATGACTAAAAACTCAAAAACAACTTACGGCACAATGAGACATTAATTCAACCAGAAAATATGTACTAGTAAGAAAGTCATGCTCTATCATATCATATGTGTTCGGTTTCTGATGATAAGGTTATCTATAAGTCGTGGTCTATATGTTCTCTGCTTGTGATCAGGCTATCTATAAATTGTGATTTTGGAGAAAAATGATTGGAGAAGCTTTATTTCACCTCTATCTCATTTATTTAAAAAGTTAGAAACATAACTTTAGAGATATTTTGGTGGATGGATGAATGAAATATATTATATTTTAATTTAGAGAAATACATTTCAATTTACTAAATCATTTGGATTTAATTCATATTTCAATATAAACAAGTTTTACACCGTTAATCAATCATAATTGTCTTGATAATTAAAAATATTTGTCGAATTTCATAAGTTATTGACGGTAATGTGGACAATGAAAAAAAATTACACTTAAAATATAACACTATGCAATAAAAACAAAATTTTAGTTGCATTTTTCACCCATTAAAAAGCCTCTCTTTTCCCTTATAAATAAAATTAGGAAGCTCTTCATTTAATAAACCTATACAAGATACAGAGCAAACATTTCAGAATTCCTTTAATCATCAATGTCGAGAAAAAGGTACTACATATTCCTCACTCATGCGTCTAACACTCACCCTCTTATTACGTGAAATTATGTTGGTTTAACTATTTTGAAAATTGGCCTCACATAAGAACATTACTACATGAATTTATCCTATTTCTGTTGCATGATGAATCAATCTTAATTTTATCATAGGTTGGAGGGTAAGGTTGCTATAGTGACTGGGGGAGCAAGCGGAATAGGGGCGGAGACAGCGAAGACATTCGTGGAAAATGGAGCATTTGTAGTTATAGCAGATATCAATGATGAATTGGGTCACCAAGTTGCAACTTCAATTGGGTTAGACAAAGTGAGTTACCACCATTGTGATGTGAGAGATGAAAAACAAGTTGAAGAAACAGTAGCTTTCGCATTGGAAAAATATGGAACCCTAGACATTATGTTTAGCAACGCTGGAATTGAAGGTGGTATGTCTAGCAGCATACTAGAATTTGATCTGAATGAATTTGACAACACCATGGCCATTAATGTTCGTGGATCACTCGCAGCTATCAAGCACGCTGCACGTTTCATGGTGGAGAGAAAAATCCGTGGATCCATAATTTGTACTGCCAGTGTAGCTGCCTCTGTTGCTGGAAATCGTGGCCATGATTATGTTACATCCAAACATGGTCTCTTAGGACTTGTACGTTCAACGTGTGGTGAGCTTGGAGCTTACGGAATTAGAGTCAATTCAATCTCACCGTATGGTGTTGCCACGCCTCTTGCATGTAGAGCACTGAATATGGAGATGAGTAAAGTTGAAGCTAATATGAAAGATTCTGCTAATTTGAAAGGAATTACACTAAAGGCTACGCATATTGCAGAAGCTGCTCTCTTTCTTGCATCGGAAGAATCGGCTTATATTAGTGGACACAATTTGGTGGTCGATGGAGGCTTTTCTGTTATTAATAGTTGTGTGCCTACTACTATTAAAAAATAAGTGGTCCAATTTGGAATGTGATAAATATCCTACATTCTGTTTCTAAGTTTGTTGTAAATTTGGAATGCGTTCCTACTATTAGAAAGGAAAGCCTTGTAATTCTTGATCATAGTGATGAGATCGACCTCAGTGAGGATGTAGGATTCAAATTGATCCAAACATCGTGTTTTCATCTTTACTTTCTGTAATCTTTTATTTTGTGTGTGTGTTTCGACTTCAATTCAATTTCAAGAATTTCCTTGCATCCAATTTTAATCTATTATTTCATAACAATAGATTGAAGTCTTGATGAAGCAATCAAAGAAGCTATATGGCTGAGAGGTATCATTCATGAACTTGAGTACTTGACAAGTTGCTGATTGGTTTGAACTTGATCATTTACAAAGTAGTTACAAACTTAAAAGAAAAAAGTGATTAACAAGTCACTAAATCCTTGCACTGAAGAATCTTCAAATATTTGACAGAGTACTATTAAACAAGTTATTAAATCTCTGTTAATTTTATGGTGATAAATTAGAAAACAAATGTCCTCAAAATCATTCCAATCAGCCTGGAGAGATAAGTGATGCAGAAACAGATTGAGAATGGTTCTTGTGGCCCATTTCGAGATCCTATTAGTGAGTATTTCAACTTCTCGTGTTTATAGTTTCATCCGGCTTCTAGAGTGGAAAAGTGTTTAACACGGTCTACAACAAACAAATGCTTGGAAATTGTTTGATACTCTAACAAGGAAAACAAATAGTAGTGCTTCAAAATGCAACTAATATTCATTTTCTCTTGTTTATTTTTGAATTAACACTGATTAAATGACTGTCTTATCTGTGGTGGAAGTTTTGATCGATTTTCAAACGTCAGTCCATTATAGATCACATAAGACACTTCTCCATAATAACAATTGTCGTAGTTTCATTTTTTTTTTTATACATAGATCAATACATGGTGATTGTCTCTCGTACAGGCATCAATTTTAGAGATTTTGTATCATTGTTGACCTAGTGGTCAGCACAATCAGTGGTGGCCATGTTGGCCTATTTAATAGTGTAAACCTAGTGTACATATTTAAAGGCTTTCATATATGCTTTTGAACATGCAAGTTTAGGTTTTTTAGAATGCTGGGTCAAACTTTTAAAATGGCCTATGTCATGAAAAAGGGAAGCTAGCTATTTACTCAAAGCATGATTTGACTTATTTTCACCCCTGTTTATGTACCACATATTGTATGTATTGAAGACTAGCATTCAAAGGCTAGTTCCACAAGAACAGCCTAGTGTGTACAGGAGAGAAAAAAAATCTAATAGTCATCATATCATATGATGGAGATAGGATACTAATTCTGAATCAAATTAAGAAGGAGAGACCCAAACAAACAATACATCCACCAAATTAATGTGCATATTTTTTGTTTAAAACTTTCCATTTTCATCCATGTTTTCTCCATCATCACCACTAACATATTCAGTTCATATAAGCGAAGATTGGTACAACGAACTTTCTTGGTACGAATTTGAGTACTGCATGTGTACAATATTGCACATTTGTAGTTTCACAATTTTTATGAAGGTCAACGATCATTCAATGACATGTAGGGTTACGTATATCCAACCAAAAACTTACTACCTCAGAAATCTACCTTATAAAAAATGAAAATTGTGACCATTTATTTATTAATTATAGGAGCTTAAAGTTTACACAAGCAGTATAGTAATCAAATTGTACATGTGGCTCAACCGCTAAAGTGGCTTCAAACGAATAAATCAATTAAAAATATGATCAGATTGGGAAAATATTATTCGCTTAGCATGGAGTTATCAAATTTTGTATAACTACGTCACTGCATTAAAAAATTAAAGCAATACGTATTGTGTAGAATGTACGAGTTGGAATGGTTGAAATTTCAACTTTACATTAAAAGCACGATGAAGGCCATGTGATTCTAAACAGTGCAATGAATTTTATATGCTATAAGCCTAGTTGGAAACGTGGAATTGACCTAAATAATGAATGCACTTAATCAAATTCCTTTCACGACATTTTAATTTGATTATTATATGAATAGTACACTCGAAATGCATCACCCCAAAGAAACAAAGCAATGAAAATCCAACTAGTTTGAATATAGTTATACAAGATCATAACATGATTAGAATATTTTTCAATGTTTTAGATCAATAAGACATGTTGTTTAATACTTAATGATGATTATTATCAACATTTGCATTAGCCGTAATTTTTATCGAGCTTTGCACTCTACAAACCTTATAAATATATAGATAGGTTAGTATTTAGGATACAAACTTACAAAGATAGATAAAGGTCACACTATTTCCAGGTTTTAGGGAAAGCTCATCAAGCAAATTATAGGGTACTCAACACTTATTCATTACCAATGATGAAGCAAAGGTACCCTATATATGTCTCTAATTCAATCCTTTGTATTTTCTCTATAGTAGTTTTGTTCTGTTTCCTTATTTTTACTTCTCTGATTAATTTTGATTAATTGACTTTATTTTATTTTCTTGCATAATATATTATGACAAAATTTAGGTTGGAGGGTAAGGTGGCAATAATAACAGGTGCAGCCAGTGGAATTGGTGAAGAAACAGTGAAATTGTTCGCCGAAAATGGAGCATTTGTTATTGCAGTAGACATTCAAGATGAATTGGGTCATAAAGTTGCAGATTCAATAGGCTCAGACAAAGTAACATACCATCATTGTGATGTCAGGGACGAAAAACAAGTCGAAGAAACAATTCATTTCACTTTGGAAAAACACGGTTGCATCGATATTTTGTTTAGTAATGCAGGAATAATAGGCTCTTTATCTGGAATACTTGATCTTGATCTGAATGAATTTGAGAAAACTATGGCTACAAATGTTGTTGGTGCAGCTGCTACAATTAAGCATGCTGCACGCGCCATGATTGCAAAAAAAATCCGTGGATCGATTATATGCACTACTAGTGTTGCAGCTTCTATTGGTGGAACAGGTCCTAATGGTTACACTACATCAAAACATGCTCTTTTAGGACTTGTGAAATCAGCTTGTGGAGAACTTGGTGGTTATGGAATTAGAGTTAATAGTATATCACCTTTTGGAGTTGCAACACCTCTTTCGTGTATAGCTTACAATCTTGAACCTCATGAAGTTGAATCTAGTAGTAGTTCTCATGCTAATTTGAAGGGTATTGTGTTGAAGGCAAAGCATGTTGCAGAAGCAGCTTTGTTTCTTGCTTCTGATGAAGCTGTTTATATCAGTGGTCATAACTTGGTTGTTGATGGTGGTTTCTCGGTGGTCCGTAATACTCCATCTGCAATGCCTGATGTGTAGACCAATTGCATGTTTGAATTATCGGTGAGTTTGACAGAATAACTCATTTTGATAACACTTTGAAATTTCAACAAAATCACGATGCTACCATGATTTTGTCAATTTCGTGTGATTCTAAACATACACCTAATATTTCGTGGACAAAAGGTTATGACCAGTCTAATTTCATTCTACTATGTAGTCTTTATCCAATGTACTCTTTTTTTTTTTTTTTTTATATATATTTTTTAAATCATAAGTTCATTAACCATTTTTCCTCAATTAAGCTTGTTGTTAGCTTTGTAATTTTTTTTCTTGGTTCAAAGCAAAGGTTTTATCAGCTGCATTCAACCCCTCTCTACTCACTTTTTCTGATTTTTTTTTTATTGTTCCCATCTTGTGCCATGCATTTCTTGTTTTGCAATATTTATTTATAATTAATGTTGTGCAATGTGCCACATCTGAAATTAAGAACGGCAACCCTGAGATGTTGATGCTTTAAATTGTGTTTCGATTAACTAAACAAAACTCAACTTGACCACGTACGGCGTAACGTTCGAATGATGTATGCAAGATTTTTTTTTTTATGATCGGAATTTAAACCTCGAACTTTGCATGCATTGTCTATACCAGCCGAGTTAAACTCACAATTCATAAAACATTTGATTAAACCTAAAGTTTCATTAAAATGCATCCAATGATAAATAATCACACACAAGCACATATAAACACATATTAAAACAATTAAAAATAAATCTAGCGAAAATCGAACTATTACAACTCTCCCCCCTAAAAAGAATTTTTGCCCTCGAAAATTACCTGAAGGAAACAACTCCGGATACGAAACCTTCATCCTACTCTCCGATTCCCAAGTGGCACTCTCACAAGTTGGTCAAACCCAAATCACTTTCACCAAAACAATCTCCTTGCCACGCAAACGCTTCACTTCACGATCCTCAATCCTAACTGGCCAAGTCTCAACGTCAAATTATCTCTTACTTCCAAATCATCCACTTGAATCACATGAGACGCATCATACACATACTTCCGCAACTGAGACACATGAAACACATCATGAAGATTCGACAAAGACGGTGGTAATGTAATCCGATACGCTAAAACCCCAACCTTCTCAATAATCTCAAACGGTCCAACAAAATGAGGAGTCAACTTTCGACACTTCAAAGCACGTCCAACACCAGTCCATGATTCATTCTCAAAAACACATGATCACCAACTTGAAACACAATGTCCTTCCTACTCTTATAATGATAACTCTTCTATTTACTCTGAGACGCTTTCATCTTCTCCTGAATCATCTTAACATTTTCCGTAGTCTCTTGCATAACCTTCGGTCCTAACAAAGCACTTTCACCTGATTCAAACCAACACAATGGCGTCCTACACCTCCGACCATACAGAGCCTCCAACGGTGTCATACCGATACTAGAATGCAAACTGTTGTTGTAAGTAAACTCAATCAACGGTAAACATTCTGCCCAACTGACACCTTGCTCCAACACACAAGCTCTCAACAAATCCTCCAAACTCTGAATAGTCCTCTCTGTCTGCCCATCCGTCTGAGGATGATAAGCAGAACTCAACCTCAACTTGGTTCCAAAAGCAGCTTGCAAACTTTCCCAAAACTTAGAAGTAAACCTCGGGAGATCCGACATAATACTAGAAGGAATACCATGCAACCTAACAATCTGCTCAATGTAGATCTCAGCCAACTTTGCCACAGACATACCGGTCTTAATAGGAACAAAATGTACCGACTTCGTCAATCGATCAACAATCACCCAAATCGAATCAAAACCCTTAACAGTCTTCGGCAATGCTCCAACAAAGTCCATAGAGATGTTATCCCATTTCCACTCTGGCACAAACAACGGTTGCATCAAACCCGACGGTTTCTGATGTTCAATCTTCGACTTCTGACAAACCAAACAAGCATAAACAAATTCCGCGATCTCCTTCTTCATTCCAGGCCACCAAAACAACCTCTTCAAATCCTGATACATCTTATTCGCTCCTGGATGAATACTCAGACTACTCCTGTGACCTTCAACCAAAATTTGTCTCTTAAGTTCAAGCACATCCTACACACAAACTCGATCACGAAACATTAAAACACCGTTCTCATCTAATCTGAAGTTCCCACCTTTACCTTGATTAACCAACACCACTCGATCAACAAGTTCCAAATCTTCCTTCTGACCATTCTTAATCTCTTCCAAAATATTACTTGTTAGCTTCAACATTCCTAACCTCACACCATCCGGCGTCAGCTCACTAACCAAACTCAAGTCTCGAAACTACTCAATCAATTCCAACTCTTTAACCATCAAAGCATACATATGCAAATCTCACCTCATCATTATTATCAAAAATAATTATCATCAAATTGATTCATTATCAAAAATCTCACCTAGATCACAAGTAAGTAAATTATGCAATTAGAGCATAGATCATTTATTTGTAACCTCCAACAAAATCCATCAATCTACATATACACAATCCACATAGATCACAACATTCAACAATTTCACCAATACACAAATTCACCAAGTCACATATCCAATTGTGACACAATTCATCAACCACTCAAATGCATGCAATGTTCTAGACTCTTCTAGATGCATGCGGTACCGTCACCAACAACGTCTAGGCTGTCACCCCCAAGATGTCAACATCACATCTTATGTAAGAGTACACCTCCTCTTACAATTCAACTATGTAAAAATACACCTCCTTTTACATTTCTCATATGACTTAATATGACTATGATGCATGGACATACAAACAAAGACTCAATAGTGCAAAATCATACATTCACCAACAACAATGTAAAAGTACACCTCCATTTACATCGACCAACTTCAACAACAATTGTATTATCAAGTATTTACGTCCACACAATCAATCAAGTCATAATTCAATTAAGAGTCATCACCACACCATCACTTAACATATATGTATTCACCAACAATATCACAACCAATCAACATATATGTATTCACCAGCAATATCCTCATCAATTAACATATATGCAATATTCAACATCAATTATATCTTATAGTTCAACAACTCCATATACTATCTCACAAACCAAGTAAATGAGAAAATACAATGCATTAGGATAAACCTCGCATACAAAACTTAGCACTCATTCACATATCTTCATTCAATCATATAAAGCTATTCACGACAGATTTATAAGGTAATTGGCTTTAAAGAACCATTTTCGACAAAGTCCGTATCAAGTGGCAAAATGGCCAACATTGATAATTTTCAAAACAAGGTAACTTATTCAAGTTTGAAAACTCACAAATCAATCATATAAGTATGAGCATAGGCCACTTACAAACTATCAACCATTAGTTCAAAGATTAGTCTAAGTTCGTATGAGAAAACCTCAAGTTCACATATTCCACAATCTCACCCGAAAATCAAGTTTGATATGATTAAGACATTGTACCAACTTTACAAGCCTTGCCTAAGTCCACATGAACTGTAGACCAAGCTTGTAATCCTTTTTGGTTCACAAAAGTTCATTTATGACAAAATCCGAAATTATCAAAAGTTCAAAGTTTCAACCCAATTAGAAAATCCCAAGTTTGAATAAGTTAATCATGTTCGAGTAGGTTTGGGAGTACAAACAGAGATTAAACAAATTGAACGAAGTGTTTTACAAAGTTTGGATTGGCCCCCTAAAGCCCGGAACGAAAATCAAAAGTTGTTGAAACTAGGCTCGTTCGCTTAAGTGTCCATCTGTTCGCTTAAGCGACCAAGCTCCAGAAGCTTACAGTAGCTGTTCGCTTACCGCACGCTTACCGGTTTGCTTAAGCGACCAAGTTCCATAACTTATTGTGATTGTTCGCTAAGCGTTCGCTTAAGCGAACAGTCATCAGTTCTGCAGAAAAACTTTCGGGTTCCAACCATTTTTCACCCAAAATTCCCAATTTTGATATCACAACACCCAAATATGTTTCTAAAGTTTGTTTACAGGTTTTAGCACTTAAAAGGGCTCTCAAGAACACATTAAACATGAAAACAAATGTCATTCAAACATGATTCACCAAATCAACCCATTTTCACAAAATCAACAACAACAACTTAATTCACATCACAAACTCATGGTTATGAACACCCAAGCTATGAATCATCAACAACAATATCTCTTAACAACAACAACATCAATTAAACATGAATCTCATCACAAACCAACAACATCATAGCACAATTCACAATATACCCATTTTCACATATTGTGAACATGCAATTTCATCAACAACAATTCAATTATCACCAATTTCATGTACTCAAACATATCATTATAACAAGAGCACGAATTTCAACAACTAAGTGCAAAACAATCACTTATTCAAATAAGCACTTGTGCATATAATTAGGGAAAAGATTACAACTAAGTGATTATGAATGAAATCTAACCCCCTTACCTCAATAAGCAATAATCCTAGCAAAAACTTCAATTTAGCTCGTAGAATCTCTATCACTTCTTGGTTCTTCAAGCTTTCTCCCTTCTAACCCTTTTGCTCCTTCTCTTGAACTTTCTCTCTCTACCTCTCTCAAATTCTTATGAAATGAAATTAAAACCTGTTTTTCTCTAAAGTCCAGAACTTATATAGGTTCCTCTCAAATGAGCTTAACCCCTAATGCCTTAGTAGGCTTAACTCACTCATTCACTAATTCAAAAATGTTTCTACTCACTTAACGGTAAAATAATAACAACGATCACTTACCAGCTCACAACTAATTAACAAACTAGTAACTTAGTAAAATAATGGTTCTCATCTAAAACACTAAAAATAATCCTCACCATGAATTTACTAAATTACCCTTCCAACACGAAAACCCATTAAAATGCACCCAATGATAAGTAATCACGCACAAACACATATAAACACATATTAAAACAATTAAAAATAAATCTAGCGAAAATCGGAATGTTGCAATGGATGCTTATATTAGGGGTAGATAGTATTTTTTTTTTTTAATAAATTATATATAGCTATATTAATTGATTCTATTTATCCATCTATCTAAAAACGATAGTTTGGAACCATCCTATACCTCTAGCAAAAGAGTAGTTTAGGGCGACATTGCCTGCCACTAAAGATTAAACACCACTCTATATAGGTTTGGTTCTAGCATTCATATTTACAATTGAGTTAATTAAGAAACGGTCCCTATAAATATTCAGAATTTTGTTTTTAGTCCTTATAAAATAAAATCACACTTTTTAGTTTCTATAAAAATCTTCATCAACATTTTTAGGTCTATAAAAAATTTTCATCAGCATTTTTGGTCCCTGTCAAAATTTCCATCAACATTTTTTATCCCTAAAATATTTGAGGAAAATGTTACAAGAACTAAAAAGTGCGATTTATGTGAATGGAAGACTAATTTTAATGAAGAGAAAAAAAAGTTCGCTAATCAATAAATTTGGTGGATTATTCACGTAGTGTTTGGTTGTTAGCGGAAATAGTTATTGATAGTCTTGAGTTCAATCGATGTGTAAGTGAAGTATGACCAAAATTTCTTGCAAAAAATTGAATTTAAGTACCTTTGATTGTTTCCTTCCTCAGTTCCTCCTTAGCTCAAATCTAACTAAACCAGATAACATAGTAAAATACAATTAGTTGTGGTAAGAGTTTGTTAATTGGTAATTTTTTTTGTTCCACTGTTAGTCGGTAGTTTGTTAGTCGGTATTACAATAAATATATAAGTTATAACCATTTATTTCTTTTAATGGATGAGCTGAGACAACGTGAAAAAATTGTTGCCAGCTTACGAATACATGGAAAAAAATTGTCTTCGTATGTAAAGAGAATTGTTAGAAATCGCTGTCATATGTTTAAAATTAAAGATAAAAATCATAATATTAGTTTCAGTTGATAGGAATAATGCATAATATATGTAAGGTTTGGGGTTCAAACCCCGACTAGAACATTCAAACATGTCATTTCATTTGGCCTATTCTGTGCACTTCCTTCACAAGTGTGCTACTTGAAATGGATGCTCTAACTAGGGGTCCAAAACTAGGGCACTTTGATATATTTTTTTCAAACTAGGATAGGATGGATTGGTATATAATTTTCAAAACTATGGTAGATTGGTAAAGGGGTCTATATCATCACCAAACTCTTATTATCTCCCATCGATTTAGTTATGGAGATATTTTTTAGGAACATTTGACCAATATATTAATAAAAGTAAAACATAAACTAAAATCATGAATAAACAAAGGTATGATTTCTTATGCGGAGGGGAAAATACAGCATTTATTTCTTATATAAAAGAATGAGACGAAGGCTTTTAAACTTATATGTAAAAGGTTGAGAACTCAAAGAAAGAGTATCTCATTGAATCATCATGTCAAAACAAAGGTATGATTTTCTATACTTCTGAATCCCTCTTTCTTTCTACCTTTTTCTTTTTTTGGACAAACTCTTTCTTTTGCCTTAGTAGTGTATACATATTTCTATTGGCTAACAAATTCATGAATACTATATTTTATCATAGGTTGGAGGGTAAGGTTGCTATAGTGACTGGGGGAGCAAGCGGAATAGGGGCGGAGACAGTGAAGACATTCGTGGAAAATGGAGCATTTGTAGTTATAGCAGATATCAATGATGAATTGGGTCACCAAGTTGCAACTTCAATTGGGTTAGACAAAGTGAGTTACCACCATTGTGATGTGAGTGATGAAAAACAAGTTGAGGAAACCGTAGCTTTTGCATTGGAAAAATATGGAACCTTAGACATCATGTTCAGCAATGCTGGAATTGGAGGTGCTACTGCTATGTCTATCAGCATACTAATGATGTAAATGAATTTGACAACACCATGGCCATTAATGTTCGTGGATCAGCTACAACTATCAAGCACGCTGCGCGTGTTATGGTGGAAAGAAAAATTCGTGGATCCATAATTTGCACGGCTAGTGTGGCTGGCTTTGTTGCTGGATGTGCAGGACATGATTATACAACATCCAAACATGGTCTTATAGGCCTTGTTCGCTCAACGTGCAGTGAGCTTGGAGCTTATGGAATAAGAGTTAATTCAATTTCACCTTCTGGTGTTGCCACACCTCTTTTATGTAGAGCACTGAACAAGGATGTGAGTGAAGTTGAAGCTATTGGGAATGATTCTGCTAATTTGAAAGGAATTACACTAAAGGCTGGTCATATTGCAGAAGCTGCTATGTTTCTTGCTTCCGATGAATCGGCTTATATTAGTGGACAAAACTTGGTGGTCGATGGAGGCTTCACTGTCGTAAACCGATGGCTTAAAAAACAAGCTATCTGATTTGGAATTATAATGTACCCAAAATAATAATTTGAAGAAAACATATTTTTAAATGATGAAATAAATGTTATAATATTTCAGCTTAACTTTTAAATGACGATTCTTGTAGTCCATGTCTTGTTCTTAACGGTATAACGCTATAAGCGAAGGTCTGATCATTGGTGTTGAAGTCTAGGCATATTGCATAAGCAGCTTTGTTTCTTGATTCTGATGAAGCTATTTACATCAGTGGTTATAATTTGGTTCTTGATTGTGGCTTATCTATGGTTTGTAATACTTTCTTCAGCCACACCTCCTAATATGTAGACCAAATGTTTTAAAACTTGTTACTTGAATTTTCTATTTGCATTGGATTTGATTATGATCTCATGCTGATATTCAACACGAGAGTGTTATGTTTGAGATTTCCAATACAACTCACTTTAATTTCAATCTCAACATGAAAGACTCAAATTCCTCATCACTCTAGCAAATAGTACTATTGCTATTTGCTCAACCTACATTCAACATTTATTTTCTTGTATTTAAGGTTCTTTGCTACAACTATTCCACTCCCTTCTCACCCTTCCCACTTTTGTTTTCTTTTTTGTTTGCCCTCATGTACCCCATTTTTCTTGATGTGTAAGTTCCATTTATTTAATTGATAAATAATGATCGTCATACAATGTCTACATCTAAATTAAATTCAAGATAATTCATTTTTTATTTCTTTTTTCTTGTGAAGTTATAAAAAGTTATTCGATCTCTAATATTAAAGTAGTGTGAGGTCTGATTCAGTTCGTATCGCTTCCTCAAACCCAAGAAGTAATATTACAGTTTTGTGTGAGAGTTAGACAATGTTTGTAATTTTGTGTACAAACAAAAAATGTTAAACGAAGCGGTTGCAGTTGGTGAGAAACATACTTGAGATTCAATAATGTTATTTATCTCCTTTTTGAAAGTTTGAGTTTAGTTTTCGTGGATTGAATTCCAAAAATTTAGTAAGTATTATGGTAATGATGAACCCTAATTTATATTGTGAATTTTGAAGAAGAAAAAGATAGTCATGTGAGTAACATTTTGACACGTCATTTGACGTCGTGTGAGATAATAAATAGTCTGCATGGTTATAATTTAACATAGAAGAGTAAATAGATAAAAAGTAAAATTTTCTCTTTTTTTAAAGGAAAAAAAAAAGAAGATAAAATTTTACTTTTTTAAAGATTAATTTGCATTACATCACAAAAAATAACTAACTAAAATGAATCTTCTAAAAGATAAATGACTACAATATTTGTTTTTCTTTCAAAAAATCAAATCAAATCAAATCAAAGGAAAAGAAATATAGGCTAATTAACAAAGCGAGAAAATACAACTCTTCTCAAGTTTTTATCTAAGACGGCCTTCAGGAGGAACTTTCAAGAGCTCCAAACAATTAAAACTACTCTCTCAGTTCCATAGTAAGTGAGTCATTTGCAGTAAATTGGAAGGAATAACAACTCCTTGACTAGCCAAGATAAGAATAAAAGACTCAAGGATACATGAGAGTATTGTGAAAATAAGTTGATTTATGTCAAACTAAGCATATTGATAAATGAGTTGGTTAATGTCATTTCTGTTTGTCCACCTTATTATCAAGATGAACAATGATATTTGAACAACCATTTGCTAACAACTTTATTGACAACCTCTTTTTCCTCCTTTTTATTAGTTAAAAACAATGGAGAGAGAAAAAGGAAGAGGGAGATTAAGAATATAATGTGAGTATGAAAGAGAAAGTTATCTAAAAGTTGTCAAAAATAGTTGTACAAATATCATTTCTCTATCAAGATTAAACTAAAGCCAATTTTAAAGAAAGTTATCTGTATCAATAAAATAATCCTGACAAAACTATAATTGTGTCATAGATCAACCATGAGCTATCATCCTAAGAGTTTGGATTCTAGAAGGTCTTTTCCACTTATAGGCTAAATTGAAAGAAAAATTAAGTTTGATTGTTGGAATGTAGGAAAATCAAATTGACCCATATAAGGAAGTTTGATGGAGGCTATATTTTTTTGTTTGGGTAAAACAAAAATAATAAAAAATATATATATATATTTTGGTGAAAAATAAATAAATGAGTAAATAGTCAATTTCCTCCCTGAAATTGTAAGTTTCATCAATTACCCCCCTGAAATTAACAAAACTTCAATTACCCCCCTGAAATTTCACAACGTTAGTCAATTTACCCCCTCCGTCAAATTTTTCTGTTAGTGAACATGACGTTTTGCAAATACCCCCCCTGAAGTTTTGCACTTATGTGCAAAATGCCCCCCAAACTTAAAAATTTATATTATTTTTTTCTTAAAAACAAACAATTAATAGTTAAATATTAAAGCTAACTATTAATTTTGGAGTTTGGAAAAACTACATACATATATACATCAAAATAGGGAAAAATGTGTATTTTTAAAGTGACAATAATGGTTATTTCTAATAGACAAATTATTATTTTTAGAGGTTTATAAACAAATTAATAATCAGATTTAAATTTATATTTTCTCCTTCACCATCTTAGTCTTTTAACTCCTCCAACTCCTTCAACAATTTGCTCAAACCATTTAAACTACACAACCCCCAATATTAATTCACAAATCATCCCATTATTGTCACTTTAAAAAATACATATTTTTCTCCATTTTTGAGCCTATTTTGATGTATATATGCATGTAGTTTTCCCAAATTCCAAAATTAATAGTTAGTTTTAATATTTAACTATTAATTGTTTGTTTTTAAGAAAAAAATAATATAAATTTTTAAGTTTGGGGGGCATTTTGCACATAAGTGCAAAACTTCAGGGGGGGTATTTGCAAAACGTCATGTTCACTAACAGAAAAATTTGACGGAGGGGGTAAATTGACTAACATTGTGAAATTTCAGGGGGGTAATTGAAGTTTTGTTAATTTCAGAGGGGTAATTGATGAAACTTACAATTTCAGGGGGGAAATTGACTATTTACTCTAAATAAATAGGAGGGATTGGGTGTTGTTATGTTATGTTTGGTGAAGCGGTGGCTGGCTACGATTGTCAAATAAAAATAAATAATTCCGACCCTTCCGCTCCACGTCTACGATTTTTCAATCAATCAACCTGAAACCCTAGAAATTCAATCTTCCCCTAATTGCAATAACAATCGTTCGTGAATTGATCTGGGCATTGAAATTAGGGTTTGAAGAGAAGAAGACATGGATGATTGCTGTGCTGTCTGCGCCGAACCATTGGAATGGGTTGCGTACGGACCTTGTTTGCATCGTGAGGTTTGCTCCACCTGCGTTGCTCGTCTCCGTTTCATTTGTGATGATCGACGTTGCTGCATCTGTAAGACCGAATGTAATCTCATCTTTGTTACCAAGGTATATCGTTTTCATCAAATTCTTTTCTATCTTGATTTTGCTGATTTTTGTGACTTTTAGAATCTGATCTGTGTCACTTTCATGTTCTAAACACCCAACAACAACCCGTCTTAACTTTAGTTTTCAACTCTCCTGTGCTGCTGCTATGCAGCACGGAGACGGTGGCATTGCCATCACATGTATTAGTGTCTGGACACTGACACAGAATGCGCCTGCCTTCAAGCATGTATATATGCATATTATGATTTAATTTATTCCTAGTTCCAAGCATGAATGAATATTGGAAGAGAAAGTTACACTTAGCACTTGTGATTTTATGTAATGAAGTTTAGGTATGTTATTTGAAGTTAAATACTTGCTTTGCTTATCTTTTTCCTTTACCGTTAGTTTGTGAGTAACACCTTTGTCTTTGAACTGTTTCCTTCATGTTGTTTCTAAACAACTGAGAACTGTTAAATTCGTGACTTGGTGAACATAGTTAGAAAAGACATAGTCAAACTTGGTTAACATAGTTGTTCTCATTCTCACTTTGTCAGGAATTTCATAATTTTAGTTCAAGATTGTAGCATTTAATTGCTTTGTTTGATAAAAAAACATCAATAGTAGGGACCAAGTTTTTAATTTTTTACATTTGTTGCTATCTTTTGATGTGGTTGATATTCAATTTTGGTGTATACCGTCAGGCTCTTGGAGATTATACAAGGGTGATCAATGACTTTTCATCCCTGCCGTCTGAGGTGAGGGAAGGGAAGGTTGGACCGTACTGGTACCATGAGGATATGAATGCATTTTTCGATGACGTGGACCATTACAAGATGATCAAGGCTATGTGCAGGCTTTCTTGCAGTGAATGCGACAAGATGGAGGAGCAACAAAATGATGGTTCAAGGCGACAAAGGTTTAGGAATATAGGGCAGCTGAAGGGTCACTTATTCCATCGTCATAAGTTGCATATGTGCAGTTTGTGTTTGGAGGGAAGGAAGGTGCAATATTTATGTTTTTGCATTCCATGTATTTTTTGAATGACAATTTTTGTAATCTTTTTTTTATTGATCGAGCTTTTATACCATCATTTTTATGACATAGGTGTTTATATGTGAGCAAAAACTATATACTAGAACCCAGTTGAATCAACACATAAGCACAGGTGACTCCGACGTGGATGGAAGTGAGAGTGAGAGAGGTGGTTTTATGGGGCATCCTATGTGTGAATTTTGCAGAACCCCGTTTTATGGGGACAATGAACTGTACACACACATGTCTACGGAACATTATACTTGTCATATATGCCAAAGGTAACAATTAAGCTAATCCATCATGTGCTCAATAGGTGTTTCTTTGTTTCGGTCTGAACTGTTAGAAGTGTAGTGTTCATTATATTTGTGCTTTAATTGCAGGCAGCACCCGGGACAATTTGAATACTATAAGAATTATGATGACCTTGAGGTAAGAAATAATCGTCAGCTTCTTTTACTCTCTTTTTTCGTCTGAAAGTAAGGCTTTGCTGGATATTTCATGTTATTTGACCTGATAGTATTTGTATGGGCAAATGTCCGCTGATGCAGATCCACTTCCGACAACAACATTTCTTATGTGAAGATGAGGCTTGCCTTGCCAAGAAATTTATTGTTTTTCAATCTGAATCAGAGATGAAGGTGACTGATTACTTACAGCACTGGGATCTTTTCCTGTTTCTTCATCTTTTTTGTTAATGGTTTATTTGGAAGGTGTCTTGTGTGCTGTACACTACCTGCTTGATGATTTCGCATGCATGTTCATTTGGATGCTGACTATTTTTTATCTTAATGTAACATTATCAGATGCTGACTATTTTCGTCGTCGCTTTTTCCTTGTTTATGACATAGAGACATAATGCTACGGAACATGGAGGGCGTATGTCACGGTCAAAGCGTAATGCTGCTCTTCAGGCACGTACAATGGCTATCTTTTCTTCTTGAACTCACTTCGCATGCCTGTTGGTATTATTGCTAGTTTCCAAAGACAATATTTACTTCCATGATCCTTCTTAGTACCTTACAGAAGTTACCTTCCATTGTTTCCTCGCAGATACCAACTAGTTTTCGATATAGACACAATAATGAACAGGATCAACGCCGTGGAAGAGGCCGGATATTTCGTCGTGATCATTCTGAAAATCAACTTTCCATGGCCATTGAAGCCAGTTTGGAGACTGCTAATGCTGAGCAGACATATCGTGAGCCAACTTCAAGTAATGGGCCAATTGCTTATGATGACGGAGATGCACATATTGATTCCATCGTTAATCCGTTTGAATCATTAGCTACTGCAGATTCTGAATCAACATCAAGATACCGTCAGGCCTTAGGGCACAGCTCTAAACCTCTGGTAGACTCTTCCTTTCCTCCACTTCCTGGCCAGGAAAGGTCCAAACACGAGTCTGAAGGTTCATCTAGCAATACCATGGCTGCACGTTTACGTCGGCATGGCAACAGAAATGTATCTGTTATTAATTCTGGAAATGCCTGGTCTGTACCAAGTCGTGGACCTGTACAACCTTCGCAATCTAAAAAGACAACAAATCGTGCTCTTGGAGGGTCTCAAAATTCTGGCCAGATGAAGACAGTAATTAACAGTGGACTTCCAGCATCAAGTTTTGCTAATTCTATTCAAGCTGCACATAGAACTGCTCACGGTAAACTACCTGCTGGTCCATCGAGGGACACACGTGACAATGAAAAAATTGTTCACTCTGCATCAGCTCCAAACCTCGTTGAGAACAACCCTGTTGGAGTTTCAATTTCTGATTTTCCTCCAGTTTCTGCTGCACAAGTGAGCAAGTTACCTACAAGTAGCCAGCCTCCGCTGAATGTGGAGAATGTTCAGTCTGCCAATAAGTCCTTGGTTGAAAAGATTCGTAGTGCGCTTGATTTTGACGAAGATAGATACACTGTATTTAAAGACATATCTGCTCAATATCGCCAAGGCACAATAGATACTGATACATATGTGGACTGTGTCCAGCAGTTTGGCCTGTTTCATCTTGTACCTGAGCTGGCAAGACTATGCCCGGATGCTCGGAAGCAGAGAGAACTTGTGGAGTCTTACAATGCTGGTTTGCAAAGAAACGCTTTCCAAGAAAATGACGGGGTTTATGGCGGCGCTAGCACCCATCGCAAGGACAAAAATGTCGACAAGAAAGGTAAAGGTAAGTCGTTAGATGTTAGGCGGAGTAACTCCACTGATAGATTAGCAGATAGCTTTTTAAGCAGTGTTCATCAACTACAGTCAAGTTATAAACCTTCAGAAGAGAAGCTGGAGGTGCTATCAAAGGGTGCTTATCGCACTGACAAAGGTAAATTAAAAATTGAGCCGCAGATTCAAACAAACTCTAGTAGTCAACTTAAGACTAAGCTTGGTGGGCAGACTGAAACTTCAAATGGCAGTTTATCTAATCAAAATAAGGAGGATGGGGGTGGTGGGAACAAGCAACGCAAGAAAGCTTCCAAGTTCCTCAGAGTGCGCCTTGGTGATGGTTCTGCTTCGGCCCTTC
Source organism: Medicago truncatula (assembly GCF_003473485.1). Lineage (NCBI taxonomy): Eukaryota > Viridiplantae > Streptophyta > Magnoliopsida > Fabales > Fabaceae > Medicago > Medicago truncatula. Next base: position 52,175,019 of record NC_053048.1, read on the forward strand.
TAGATCTTGAAAACTCACGGACCACTTCTGATCCTGGAACAACAGACACTTTAAATGGCAACAATAATGATTCTGGAGTTGGGCTGCCTGTACGAGGTGTTTGGCGAAAGGGGGGAGGTCAAAAACTCTTCCCCTGATTCTGCTCGACTGTGGCTTTGAAAATTGGGCAGAATTGGCTTGTAGAAACCACAGTTAAAAAGGATTGAACATAAAGAATTGAATTTTTGCTTAGGAGGTAATCATTTCATGGTATCAAATTTGAGTTAGATTTCAAGTACAGCAAGCTGGCATGGGTATTTTGTTGTTCTGTTGAAGGCTGAATTCCATTGGCTGAATGGGATGATTTTGGTTGGTTTGGGGTATATTTTGTTCAAGTGTTCATATGAAAGTGGGCACCAAGGGTACTGTTTGCTTTGTACTCAAGTGGTGCTTTCTTGTTTTCTTACTATTAGTGTTCCAAGTATTTACTATTTAGAGTCACAAGTCTGAATGATAGAATTCATGTCGGCCGGTGTCCTGATATGAGTACTAGAGAAATCTATCTGAATATTTATAAAACGAACATGAACATCAAAGATTGAGTATATGCGTGGAATTTTTGGATTATACCTGCGGAAATTGTCATTAAATCTTATGTGGTTAGATGTCTATAATTAGCTTTTTAAAATTATTTGAAATGGAATTTTTCAAGAGTTTATTTGATAGCAAATGGTTGGTTTTTGGACCAATTGGATTGGGGTGGGTTAGACCAATATCATGCTAATGAGGTTTTTGGAATCCCAGACATTTTTCTCAAATTGGACCATCTCCATTATTATTTATATCTTTCTCCATACCCTGTCCGTCTCTTAATCTCAATACTAGAGAGAGAGAGTAAGGTTGAGAGAGAGGTGTTGAGAAATAGTGAATGAAAGGATTCAAAACCCTTTTTTTAGACGTGTTATTGAGTTATTTTCTTAATGAAAGCCGGGCTTGGTTGTTTCAACATTGAGGAATGTTGTTTTATCCCGAGGGAGAGGGAGAGGGATTGATTATTTTGTCGTATTTTTTCTAACATGAGAAAAGTATTAGGCAATTCTTTTAAATAACATTTATTATTTATTATAGAAACTTGTTTAACAAGCTATGGTGACATACATGTTATTTTCAAACTTATTTATAATTGTTGTTACCAATGCATCATAAGCTACTTCCCAAGCAGTACTAAATTCTTCGCTTCATTTGTCTCCTGCCGCTTCTTTCATCGTTTTCAGCAATGCTTCTTTAACCACCTTTGAAACAACAAAAAATATTTTTTTTAGCGGATTTACTCATAGGCAATAATAGGTAAATGTTAACAAAGATATATATTTATTTGAACAAGGTTAAAAAAGATATATTGAAAACATTTATTTTCCTATTTAAGTATAATGAATATTTTTTAATATAAATTTGTTGTTTTTTCGTTTGAAAATGGATACAATAAAATTTGGCATTATATTAGCCTACCACAAAATGTGGATCAACAACTCCCTTCTGAATATGAATAGCACCCAATGTAGCATCTTCCAAAACTACTTCTCCTTTTGTTCAGAGTTGTGCAGCTGAATCACACACCTATAGTTCAAAAATCATAAATACATGTCTTATGACACAATAGTTATACTAATAAAAAAACTAAAAATACCATTAAAATTTTTATATTATTTCTAGTACTATAATGTGATTGTACATTATCAAGAAGAAAACAATTAATTCATCTTCTAAATTTAGATTTTTTGGAAGAAATTTTTAAAATTTAGTTAAGCAATCACTCTAACGGTGTAAAACTTTTTTACACGTGCATCCAATCAAATCATGTTAAATAGATGGTAGTATATATATTTTAGAAACTAACCTAAAAAGTGACATTATAGAGTGATTTGATTGGATCCATATATGGAAACAGTTTACAATGTGCATACAAATTAATCTATATATTTCATTAAACTTCCTGTCTCTCAAATATTGTTATGAAGTTTGTGGGCCCTTTGTGTGTTTAAAGGGATGAATTGAATTCTCTAGATACTACAATTTTTAAAGTTAGGTCTATTTGACAAAAAATAAAATAAAATGTCAATACTAATTCTGTTAGTAATAGTTAATATTATTTGAAGAATGAAAATCAAACCATCGACATCCATTTTCTCAACTCTCCATCTAGCCACTAAATCAACCTTATATCCCCAAGGTTGTCTTACCATCAATTTTTTGATTTTTAATATATATATATGAGTTAGGATCCATTGACACCAGGTGTTAACGGATTCGTTGACACCAAATCTCAACTGTTGATCTTATTTAATCAAAGGTTAATAATAGTGCCACATTTTTATTTATTGTGTATCCTTTTTTTTTTCAATCACACACTATTATTGTTTTTAATGATTACAAAACCTAAATTGGAAACATAATCCTATCATAATTCTCCTTATTCTCTTGTCTGCAAAATTGAAATATTCTATAGTTGAATAATTAAAATACTTCAAAGATATTATTGTTTAGAATGAATTGGAAATATTAGTTGTTAAATGCAATTCCCTCTATGATCTCTTCTCCTACATACTAATTGTACCAATTCAAAGCCAGTGACTTTGCTGAGATTTATTTTTTTATGCCGTAATCAGAATAAAATTGTAATGGAGTTTTCCATTCTACCAAAACCATACAATTCACTTTTTTGATATCCAATCATTTAAAAGCAAACTCATCCAATTTATAATTTTGTTTTGAAGGAAGCTCATCCAATTGTAATTGTTATAATAAGATTGACATAAATTTCCTTCATGTGCTGCAATACATAGGAGGAGTTAAGTAAGAGGGAAAGGAGATAGAAACAAGAATAATAATATTCATAGGATCGAGGGAAGAGTAAAACAATTTTTTCAGGAGAGAATTACGAGTATCATTGCTCCATGTTTTCGGTTTGAGTTTTTCAATCACTAAAAGCAATAATTGTGTCTGAGTGATGATACACTAGAAAAAGAAACACAAATTAATTATGGGCTTTTGGATTAAAATAACTGACGGATAAGATTTGGTGTCAACGAATCCGTTGACATGTCAACAGATCCTGTCTCTATATATATATATGTATGTATGTATGTCTGAGTTCCTTAAGTCAATTTTTTTAGAGGAGTTACTTAAGCCAACTTGAGAAGCTAATACTAACATAGAAGTATCCTAATAATATGATGAAAAAGTTCTATGTGCACCTGTTAGAGCAAATATTAAGTTCCATCATTCAAAACATTAACATTATTTACACATGTATATACAAAATTAATGTTGATTTTACGAGTAACACCGATGTTGAGCCGACATTGAATGAAGAATAAAAAATAAAAAGGAAATTAATTAATTGATGTTAGATTGCACCTACCATTCCAAATTTTTTTTCAGCGTGAGCTTGAAGTTTTAGACTATTTTGAACTTCAACTGAGTCCTTTAAAAAAGAGAACATATTCCTTGCAGTAGGTATTTTCTCCAATATACTATTTAATTTAAGCAATAAAAATATTCACGTTAATTTACCCCATTCATTTTAATTAAAGTAAAGAATAAAAAAAAAAATAAGGAAACACAAAACCAAAACATTTTGAAAGAAATCTTACAAAAGTGTAGAACAAAACACTATGGTGAGGAAGATTATGTTTGACAGATTCCCATGAGCCATTCACCAGAGTCTCTTGCTTCTCGATGAAACTCATATTTCTCTTTCTTTTTCCCTCCTTTTCTTATTTGTGTTTGTATCTTGTGGTATAAGAATTTACTTCTAATGCTTGTTTATTTATATAGAAAATCAGGAGGTGTACAAAAAAGGAGTTTATTTATTGTCATTTTTTTATTTTATTTTAAATTTGTTGGCTTGTGGAAACGTCCATTACTATTATAAAGAGTCGTGAATCTTTTCAATAAATTAATAAAAAAAAATTAATAAATTAATAATAATATAAACACGTTTATTAAAAAAATCATTTCATCAACCCATTCATTAATCTATTGAAAAAATTTAAATAAAGAGCGACATCTTCTAATTTTGAGATTGATTGGTGGAAAGTAGAGGGAAGAGAGAGAGAGAGATTAGTTTTCGGATGAGAAGGGAGCTTAATTTGATGGCAAAGAGGTGTGTGTTATTTATACACAAAAAATATTGTAACGTAGATGTCCATTTATTTTAAGGTTAATAGGTCTTTACCCCTTGTAATATAGGTCATTTTCGATTTTCCCACTGTAAAATTTTTATTTTGATTCACCCCCTTGCAAAATATTTTTGTTTTGATTTACCCCCCTAATAGGCCAAACAAAAACGAAAATATCTTGAAAAAAAAAATAAAACTGGTTTTGTAAAAAAAAAATTACAGGAGGTGAATCAAAATAAAAATTTTACAGGGGTGAAAACCAGAAATGACCTATATTACAGTGGGGTAAAGACCTATTAAAATTTTATGAAATAGAGATGATATCTACTCGTTTGAGGGGTGACATTCACGATACATTTTTATTCAAATAAATGAAACACCAACGAAAAATATATTGATATTATTTTTAAAAAAGGGAGAGGATCTATACTTGCTTTTGTTGTTATTGTTTAATCAATGTAATATTATTTAAAAATCAACGAATTTGCTTTGTTTATTGCAGATTCATGAATTTGTTACGACAATTTGTGTGTTTGTTTTTACTCATAATAACGGTACAAAAACAAAATCAATTACATAACTTAATATCCTAATAATACAACAATGATAGGTAGAAAAATATCATTAACACAATCAATGAATTAAAATAGAACCAATGACCTTTGTTATTCAAATGGACTTGTTCCTTACATAACTTATTCTCAAAAAAATTCATAAAAGTTTGTTGGTTGGTGTAAATGTTTATGACTCTTGGTTAACGAAAGCAGCGTCGTTGTTGAATTGTAAGGTTGGTACTTTGCCCTTTACTTATTTGGGATTGCCGATAGGTTAAAACCCGCGTCGTCTGTCTTTTTGGGAACATGTGGTTAACCCTATTAAATCTAGACCGTCTAGTTGGCAAAGTCGGTTTCTTTCCTTTGGAGGTCGCTTGATTCTTTTAAAGTCTGTCTTGACCGCGCTACCTGTCTATGCTCTTTCCTTCTTCAAGGCTCCAGCAGGTACAATCTCTTCCATAGATTCTATTTTATCTAAAAAAAATTGGGGGGGGGGGGGGGGGGGGGGGGGAGTGAGGATCATAGAAAAATATCTTGGGTGGGTTGGCAGAGAGTTTGTATGAGAAAGGAGTATGGTGGTTTAGGAGTTAGGCGGTTGAGGGAGTTTAATGAGGCGTTGTTAGGGAAGTGGTGTTGGAGATTACTTGTTGATCGTGGAGGGTTGTGGTATGGGGTGTTGGTTGCTAGATATGGTGTTAGGGATGGGAGGTTGGAGGATGGAGGCCGGAGTGGTTCTTTTTGGTGGAAGGAGGTTGGTAGGATTAGAGAAGGGGAGGGTGAGGGCGGTGGTGGCTGGTTCGAGAGTCGTGTGGTTAGGTGTATGGGTGATGGGGAGGATACATTGTTTTGGCATGAGTGATGGTGTGGAGATGTCCCTTTCAGGATTCGATTTAGAAGGTTATTTGATTTAGCTTTAAATAAATCCATTAGTGTTAAAGAGATGTTTTCTTTAGGTTGGGGGGAGGAGGGAGGGGGATGGCAGTGGAGGCGGAGGTTGTGGGCATGGAAGGAGGAGCTTCTTGCGGAGTGTAGGTTATTACTTGCTAATGTTTCTTTGCAGCCTCTTTCTTATGATGTGTGGCAGTGGCAACCAGACCCTTGTCAAGGGTACACAGTTCGTGGAGCTTATGCTTTGCTTACTAATCAAGAGGAGCAGCAGGATAGTCTTTGTGAAGATTTGGTTTGGCACAAAGAGGTTCCCCTTAAGGTGTTTATTTTTGCTTGGAGATTGATTCGAGATAGACTTCCTACAAAGTCTAATTTAGCATATCGTGATATTTTGAATTCAGAGGCATGTTTATGTGTGTTAGGGTGTGGTTTATTGGAAGATGCTCGACATTTATTTTTGTCTTGCAGCTTCTTTGCTTCTTTATGGTCGTTGGTGAGATCCTGGATAGGCTTTGATGGTGTTGATCATTGTGACATTTCAAATCATTGTGCACATTTTGCTTTTTACACAAGTGGTTTGAAAGCAAGGAGATCCTTTCTTCATCTAATTTGGTTATTGACGATGTGTGTTATCTGGAATGAAAGAAATAATAGGATTTTTAAGCAAAAAGAAAGTTCATTAATGCAATTATTAGATAAAGTAAAGTATCAGTCTTTATGGTGGCTGAAAGCTAGTAAGGTTGTTTTTGTGTTTGGTGATCAGATGTGGATGTCGAATCCATTGTCCTGTTTAGGCATTGGTTAACATTTTGTTGTATCTTGTAAACTGCGTGTTTCGTTTTAAGTAGTTTTTTCGGTAAACCTTGTGCTGAAAGGGCTATTTTAGCAATGTTAATATAATCCATTTTTGCCTGTTCTAAAAGAAAAAAACTTATTCTCAAGGTAAAAAAAGGTGAAAATTGCTTTTTTGACATAGAAAACTTCATAAAGACATAAGTAAAATACATTTATGTCCTCAGCGGCAGTTAACAGCCGTTCAAGATTACGCCGGCAGTTAACATCCGCTGGGGTCAGCGGCAGTTAACTGCCGCTCACACCAGTTAGCAGAATCAGTGCAGCCTACACTGGTTTTTTCCAGGAAATTTGTCCTGTTTTACCTATAATTTCAAACGGCAATTCAGGAGGAAATCAAACCTAAACAACAACATCCAACAATCACAAACATCAATATTTCATAGTTTATCAATTATTCGGTAACATTACACAAAACCGATAATGCGTTAACGTTTCACAATTGATTAAAATCCGTTAAATTTTCCACATTATGCAACACATTATACGCAATGTACATGAATTACTAATAAATGCGAAACTTATATATATATATATATATATATATATATATATATATATATAAATAGTTAAATGTTAGTTACATATCACCCAAAAAAATTGATCATTATATATCCCAAAAAATATGTCGGCGCGTATCGACCAAATAACGGATTAACACCGACCAAAAAGTGTCATATTTCATCTAACAAAAGCAAATCATCTAAATGTTCCAGAACATCTTCAAATTCTTCATTTTCTTTAACCGGAGTGTCATCAAACATAATTGGATTGTCTTCATTTGTTGGTTCTTTTGGTGGAACCGGTCTCTCTTTGTCCTCAATCTCCATGAGTACTCAGAAACGATCGTGTTGATCCAAGAATTCATAATCCCATGTTTTTGCCTCATCGCTCCTATGATTTCTCCACTCCGTGGATGATGGATGTAGTGGAAAACCATCTTTCAACTAAAGAAGGACAAAATGATTTGGGATTAAACCAAGGCAAATCATGTTGCCTTTCGGATTAACCGGAGGCGCACCTCTAAGTGGGAAAAAAGTCTCGGAGACTCTAATATCAAGGGTAGTCATCTCCACCGCCGACCTATTGTAACAAGATGCAACGATGTGTCTCATATCCGGGAATGTCAACCATTTGTCGGGAGGTGCAAAGCTACTAGGATTTTTGAGAGGATGCAATCCATCCAAAATGTAGTTGTAACGGTCGGCGCTCGCATATACCTCGATGTATTTGTTCCTATGCTCTTTCAACTCTTTAATAAGTGCTCTCTGCACTATAACATGACTTTCTTCCATCAAACCCACGCGTTCGGCAATAGCCCTAAACCCACAATGTTTGTCACCAATAACATCCACAATTCCCTCAATGTATGGTCTCATTAATTTTGGCATGTAATACATAAGATTCAATAGATCATAATTTCTTGAAACCAAGTTAGGCTTAGGAACCGGAACCGGAGAAATGCCAATGCGAGCACCTTTTCTTTTAGGTTTTGAAGATTTTTGTCGTGGTGAAGATTGACTTTCCGGATGTTGAGAATCAATAGTCTGCCACTTAGATGGGATCCTACGTGTAGTTTTGATTTTTTTGGGAGCTCCTTTGGTTGGCACCCTTTTTGGAGGTGGTGACAACATTGTGGTCTCCGGAAACGCTAACAACCGCATACCCTCTTTGATTTCTAGTTTCATTTGGAATGGAACTCTTTCGAGACGTTCTTGGATACCACACCACTCCTCCGCGACCGAAAACAAATCTTCATTACTTTCTTCTTCACCCATATACAACTTATGCCAATGCGAGTGTATCTCATCCAATCGAATGGGCTTGTTGTGACAGATTTTCATAGCAATGAAGCATGCACAAGGTAGGCCATATGACGTCCTTTGAACACAACCACAAGTTTTCTTCTCGATGCACAAGGTTTTCCTAGGACGCGCTTCTTCCACAAAAATAAAGTTCATGGCTTGTCTAGACATGTGACCCCCAACCCGTAGTACAAAGTGACATCTTTGTACCTATGTTCCAAGACCGTAACGCTCCTACCAAACGATGATTGTATCTCCCAAAATTGATTTGCCAACATCTCATCTATTTTATGCCAATAAGTACCCAAATCACCTTTGGAGGTGGACAAATATTCCTTCACCGCACCATGAGCTCCTTCAACTCTATTTATGGTCTTACACCCAAGATGTAGCACAAGGTCCGTCCATGCCCTCACTAGTTTGTCCTTAAAAGGCTTCAAAATGGTAGTTTCAACATATTCAAGAAACTTTGGATGATCCTTACAAGCATCTTGGAATTCCACTAGATTACCCGCATATAACTCTTGAGTAGGAGATTCAACCAATTTTTCCCATGCATCAAATATGGTATCAACTAACTTACTATGACTCTCCTCGTCGACAATCTTCTTTTGCCCATCTGTAACGCCCTCTCTAATTATTTGATTATTTTTAATGAGTTTAGAATACACTTATATGATTTGTATGATTTATATGATTTATTTTGATGAGTGATATTTTGTTATGATAAATGTTAGTATTTATTAGTATAATATATATGTTATTTGATTTAGAAATATATATATGTTATTTGATTTAGAAATATATATATGTTATTTGGTTTAGAAATATAAATGTTATTTGATTTAGAAATATATATATGTTATTTGATTTAGAAATATATATATGTTATTTGGTTTAAAAATATAAATGTTATTTGTTATAGAAATACATATGATTTGTTGCAGAAATAAATGTGATTTGTTATAGAAATAAATGTTATTTGTTGTAGAAATACACATGATTTGTTATAGAAATAAATGTTATTTGGTGTAGAAATACACATGATTTGTTGTAGAAATATATGTTAATTTGTGTAGAGATATATGTTATTTTGTGTAGAAATATATGTTATCTGGTGTAGAAATATATTTCTTATTTGGTGTAAAAATATATATATGTTATAGAAATATATTTGTTATAGAGATATAATTGTTATTTGTTGTATAAATATTATATATATATATATATATTAGAATAGAATATTGAGATTTTGGTAGGCAATCTAATATATTTTTGTACTTAATATAATATATTTTGGTACTCAATTGATATATTTAATTACTAGATCTAATAGGTGCATTACTTGTTTCCAAAGTTTCTCACTTATTAGTTGTAAATTATCTCTATAAATAGAGAACTCACACAGTTCATTCTACACACCGAAATTCACAGTTGATACTTCCTGTGCTTTTCTTCTCTTCTCCCTCTTTTGACTTGTGTTGACGAGTCTTTCTTCTTTTTCTACTCCTTTCTGTCCCTTCGGAATTAAAAGTGTTCTTAAGACCATAATCCCTCTTCGGTTTAATATACTTTTAGATAAGAGAAAGCGGTAGAGTCCTTCGTCGATCAATCCAAAGGTAAGGGTGAGACTAACTTTGCAATTCTATTAAGTATGTGAATCAATGGTTAGGTTTAACATGATGTAGGATGAGTTTTTGAGGAATTGAAAAGTAGGTTAAAATTGTAGAATTAATGAATAAACGGTGGAAACTTGTTAAAAAGATGTAGAAACTGTCCTTAGACCTTAGATAATGATTAAGATGATTTGATGATATTTATAATGTTATATAATTAGATATATATTGCATGAATTATGTTTAATGATTGAGATGTTGATGACGTGCATTTGTAATTGTTATATATGATGATTATCATTATTGATTGATGCTATTTTGTTGTTGTGATGAATATGATTTACTTTGATGATATGATTAATGAGAGAATATTATATACTGTGAATTAATGATTAAATGCATTACTTGAAATATTATTGAATGATCAAGATGTTGAAATGAATTGTTATTAAGCTTGATATGAATTGATTATGCTGCAATTGTTGTTAAACTAAGTTGCATGAGTTGTTGTTGATTATCATTTGATATTGTTATATCTTGAGATGTTTACGTGTCGCCTATGTTGCTGTTGTTGGTTATGTGAAATATTTATATGACTTATGTGGAAGATGTATGATGTTTAAGTTGTTGATACTTTATATTAATATTGTTATGTTGTGAATTGTTTGTACTGTTTCTGTTGCTATTATGAACTGCTAAGTTGTTTATAATGTGATTTAATGATTAAATGCATTACTCGAAATATTATTGAATTATATTAGGAGCTTTGTCCTCCGCACGATTATTAGTATGAATAAGTTGATGATGAACTCCAAATTATTGGATGTATAAGTGATAAGTTGATTAAGGTGTCTTGTCGATAGAGTCCATGCATTAGCATTCATTGAGCTTTGTCCTCACCACGATTAGGAGCTTTGTCCTCCGCACGATTAGGAGCTTTGTCCTCCGCACGATTAAAGTATATTAATACTTATGATGACGATTGGTACCACAAGCATATAAGTGTCTAAGTTGCATTGTCGCATTTGTCGAGTCAAAGTCGTTGTTGATGAATTATCATCCATGAGTTGTTAAGTTGTCGATGAATTATCATCTATGAGTTGTCGAGTTGTTTTCTACCCATGTGTTGTTAAAGAAGTACCTACGAAGATTATACGATGTGAATTATATGATGTTGACTAAAATATTGCTATGTTGTTTAACATGTTGATTATGATACTGTTATGTTGCTACGTTGTTTAAGATATTGATTATGATATTGTTACGTTGCTATGTTGTTTAAGATATTGATTATGATATTGTTATGTTGTTATGATGTTGTATATGATACTGATTATAATGTTATGATGTTGTTTACGATGTTGATTATATGATGTTATTATGATGCTATATGTTGTGATGTATATAAGTGTTATTATTAAGTGATGAATATGTTGTTCTATATATGATTAATATTATTAAGTGAATATTATGTTATGTTATTGATGATGATCGAATGTTGTGATTACTTGGTAATTGTTTATCAAAGATGCTATGATTTTTAAGATGATATTGTTTAAGATGATTATGTTTAAGATGATTATGTTTAAGATGTTTATGTTGAAGATTTATGATGTTGATTATGGTGTTAGTATGTGTTGATTATATTTTGATAAGATGATGAATATGTTGTTGTTGTTATATTATTATATGAAGATGAATATGTTGTTGTTATATTATTATATTATGACGAGATGATGTATATGTTGTTATTATATAATTAAGATGATTAATATGTGTTGTTCATGTCGTTATAAGATGATGATTTATGTTGTATTGTATATGATTATTATTATTAAGCGATGATTATGTTGTGTCATATATGATTATTATTATAGTGAGATGTTGATTACATTGTGTTGTTTTAAAGTTATTAGTGATGATGATATCTATGAGTTGTTAAGTGTACTTGATGATGTTTATGTTAAATTGATAAGTTGTCTTTTATTCATGAATTGATAATGAGATGTTTGATGAATAAGTATTATTACGAATTAAAGATGTTGTTATGTTGTATATGAACTATGATGTGATGATCTATGTTGGTTATGATTTGGTTATTATGTGTTATATGATGATGTTTATAATGTGATGAATATGAAGTAAATGATAATTAGAAGTTGGTTGAACTATTAAGAATTATTACATGAAGAATTATTATTACTAATAGATGAAGTTATTTATGTTGTTAAATATAATTATTGAATTATATGCTTGATATTATTGTTTTGTGAAATCTCACCCCTTCTGCTTGAAAATGTTGCTCTTCGTATGAGTGGTGGTTCAAGTGTCTCTAGGTGCTCTGATACGTAACGGGATGGGAACTTTGTTATTGCTTTCTATTTCTTACGTATTGTTTTTGAAGAATTATGACTATGTTTTTAGAATAGATTTTTATGACATAATTGTAAAGAGGCCTTAGTGCCAAAGACTGGTTTTAGTTATTGAATAAATTCCGCTGCGAAGTATTAAAGATTTTGTTATTGAATTTTAAAGGATAAATAGTTATTTATTCAGTTTATGATTTTATGAAAAGAAGTGTAGCATTCCGTTTACGTGAATAACTTTGATTATTAAATGAAATTTTTATGTTGGGAAAACGGGGTGTTACACCATCCACCACAACAACATTTTGTTTAACTTTGCAACCGGTGATGATTCTTGATCTAACATTTTTGCCAACATGGAAATAACAAAGTATTGCACCACTATCGGGGAGAACATTTGTTACGGCCTTCATCATACTCGGGTCCCTATCGGTCACTACCACCTTAGGCATATCACTATTTGGTTCAAGAAGTTTAAGCAACATTTGCAAAGCCCAAGTAAAGTTATCCTCCTTCTCCGACGTCATAAATGCAAAATCAACTGAATATGTCAAATAGGTCGAAGTGACTCAAACTATTTCAAATAATGGCATTCTATACAAGTTGGTTTTGTACGTGGAATCAATTATCAAAACAGTCGGAAAAGTGTTAAACAACTTTACCGATGTTGGATGAGTCCAAAATATGTCTTAAACGGTTTGACTTTCCTTTTTTTCTCTTACGTAATAATTATATCCATTCTCTTCCAACTTTGAGATTAGATATTGCATCTCCGTCAAGTCACCCCTTTTTGCCTTTTTGAATTTATGACGTTCATTGTAGACTTGCTTGATATTTGTCATGGACTCTTTCCTTTTCTTCTTCAAATTTGTCAAAATATTTTTTGGTTTCACCGAAGAATCGGTCAAGTCATGTACAATCTTCTTGTCGTCCTCCGTTAATCTTCCGGTAAGAAGGTGCCCTGCTACATACCGCACCATCTCATGGTTGTGAACGCCATTAAGAATAGTCAATTTCCAAGCATTGTTTTCCCTCACGACATATCTACGCACCTTGAACAAACACCCACATTTTCTTGATCTCGTTGCTTCATGCTTCACTTTTGTCTTCGATAATTTGTGCTCGCCGCTCCGTTCACAAACCAACTCCAACATAACATTTTTACCTTCACAAGATCTTCTAATGATAACCGTAAATCCAGCCCTATTTGCTTGTCGACGGACCAAACCGAACAATTCGTCTTTATCTTTCCATGTGTCTCGGGTCGAAAATAAATGAGCCGTGTCCACTTCGTTGTCACGAAGTTTCCACACATCGAAATTGACGCTTGAAGCGTCAACTTTAACGGAAGCTTCGACCTTAGCGGAAGCTTCAACCTTAATTGAATTGATAACTCTAGATTTTCGATCACCCGGATCATCACCCGCATTCTCAACCTTATCTATAAATAAAAAACATACAATTACTAAACTAATTAATAAACATGTATCTAATATCATATAATAACATAAACAAACAAAAAAAAAAACAAAATTGATTTTTTTTTTGCAGTAGCACTGCAATTTGACAATTTTGAAAAAATTTCTAAGTTACCCGCCGCAGTTAACAGCCGCTCACACCTAGCGGTGGTTAGCTGCCGCTCAAGCTCGTGACAGTACAAAAAAAAAACCAGAAAAATCAATCAAATGTAATGGATTTTAACGTTGTAATACATGTTCTTTGATGCATATTGTGTATAGAAACGTCCTAGCAATCAATCATCAATGATTTGGAAGCAAGATTTTGACACAAAAATTTTGAAATGGGGATTTTTTTGGGTATGGTATTGGTGATGTAAGGTGATGAATAAATAGGAGAGGCAGAGGTTTTCTGGTTTTGGGGAAAAAACCAACGGCAGTTAACGACCGCTTACTTCAGCGACAGTTAACTACCGGCGCATCTACCTGCGGTAATTAAGAACCGCTGGAGGCATAAACGTATTTTACTTATGTCTTTATGAACTTTTCTATATCAAAAAAAACAATTTTCAAAAAAGGTGTCATAACATCTTCTCGTGATTACACCAAAAAGGCACCAAAAGTACATTAAACAAGTTTTTTTAAATAGACCAAAAGATAGCATAACATGCTCTTAATTAATTACGTAACATTCTCAAAAGACAATATCTCAACAAGTCCTCAAAAAAATAAAAATACTCAAATGGTTGGTGACTATGTTGCAACTACATAGTTATTGCAGATCATGATTTTTCTTCTCTTGGAATTTGCAACAACTCTAATTGGTGGCATTTAGGACGCACAAATTATAAATTTGTATACTATGCACAAGTTTTTTATACACCATTGGATCATATAAGGAACACGTTATTATAATAGTCTTTCAACACTTGATCAAATAACTTTATGACTCTCTTTCTCTGTTATCTCAATCCCAGTTATTCCAACTTCTTCATCATCCTATTTTTATCTTTTTCTTATTATCCATTCAAAAAACTAAGCCAAAAACTAAAAACAGCGAAGAACATGATGAAGATTGCCCTTGGGGCATTGAATAAAGGAATGAAGATAGAAATTTTGTGTTGAAAAATGATAAAAATTGGTCAAGTCAACTTGTAAAAAGTTTATAAATTGTTGTTTCCAATGTAAAACTATTAATTTTGGTTATCTTAACTAGTGCCTTGAGGATAGGGCTGAAAATGAGTCGAGTCGAACCGAACCTGTCTGAGCTCGGCTCGACTCAATAAGAATTGGTTCGGCTCGAGTTCGACATGAACTATTTTTTCAGCTCGTTTAAAGTTCACGAACAATTCGGTTCGGCTCGTTAGGTTCAGTTCGTTTGCTCAACTCGTCCAAAAAAATTTATAAAAAAAGTTAATTTATAAATCTTGAATATTTTATATATATTTTAAAAGTAAATATTGAATTAAAATAAAAGTTTCCACAAACATGCATAAAATAGACATAAATTATATAAAGTTAAAGGTTGCATAAATACGAAGAAAAATATCTGATACAAGTAATAGAGACAAAAAAATCCAACAAAATTCAAGTAGCTGAGAACAAAATTCATAATATTCTTCTACTTCTAAACTCCAATTGCTCTCCCCTTTAAGACAAAATTGTATTCAGCCACATCTGCCAGAGCCTTCAACTTAATCTTTACTCATTTAGAAAGAAACAAACTTCAAACATGATGCGAACTCTAAAACAGCAACAATTCTACGAGAAAGTGGATCAACATCCTAAAAAAATGCTACATATCAATAAACAACTTAATAAAGGAAAAATCGTTTAATGCTAAAAACATAACAATAAAAGATCCTGGACTATGCTAAAAATCCTTATACATTCCCGTAAATGTCATATCATAGTTGTGTTTAGACACAAAACCTTACAAAGATTCCATAAGAAATTTTATAATAAAGAAAAATTCCCTCCTTTTGAATACCTATTTAGGTGGTGACAACCATCGAAGCCTTTTTTCCACAAGTTGATTATATGGATCAAATAATCCACAATGTTTTGTTGTCAATCAAGTCTGATGTTTTTTTTTTTTTTTTTTTTTGAGATAAATCAAGTCTAATGATTTCCCATTTAAATATAAATCTTTTTTAATGATAAAGGTAACTAATTCCTATTGTATATATACCCCATAAATCAATTAAATAAGTAGACTAAATTTACCAGAAATCTCATGATTTCATTATCACTACTTTATGGATTTGCTTTTGCTTGAAAGAAGACTTCAAATAATCAATATAGGAACATTAAACAATCAAAAATCTTCAAACAAACCCACCTAAATTATACTCTAAATCACTCGACAATCAATATAGGAACACCACAATAAGAGAGACAAACTAAGAAAAGTAAACATGCACAAAAAATTGATCAAAATTTAGAATCAAATACCTTAAGAGAAATGGAGAGCACAATTTTCTCTTTTGATGGAACCCATCGCTACTTCTCAATTCTACATTTATCCACCCGTAGAAAGAGAAGAGGATGCTTGGTAGTTAGGTAGGAATGTGAAAGATTAAAGGATATGAAAAGTTAAAGTTTTGTTTTTTAGAGAAAAAGTAAAGTTTGTAATTTGCTATGCTTCATAATCATTCTTGCGGAACCCAAAAGTTTCTAACTTTTTATTTATTTAATTATTTTGATAAATAATTTTTTTTTTAAAAACTAACTCAAATTGATTTATATATATATATATATATATATATATATATATATATATATATATATATATAATCGAGTCATCTCATGAACCTAACGAGTCGAATTATATGTAGCTCAAGTTCAACTCATTTAATTAACGAACTTAATTTTCAGCTAAAGTTCAGCTCGTTTGGTTCATGAACCAAGTTCAACGGATTAATTATCGAGTCGAATGTCAAACTATAATCGAGTTTGTTCGGTTCATTGTTAGTCCTACCTGAGGACACTTGTTAGCAAGACCCTTATTTATATACTTGAAGATATTTTGCTTATTTGTTTCCTACCTCTCCGGTCATGGTCACGATTAACTTGGGTATAAAACTAACGATCACCGAGTTGATATTCTCATACATAGTACTCCTTGAATCATATTTATAGAAAATAATTGACTTTTTAGATTCATTAAAGAGTTGATGTATATGATATATATTTTAGACCGGATACATCAATTAAGCATCGAAAGATCGTTGTCGAAACTGTGATGTTCAAGTAACACTTCTCAACACATAAGATGTGATATCTATATTGAATAACTTTTTGTTCCGAAATTGTATAAACTAGTCACGAAGAAAGATGTGAGATAGTGGATACTCTGGTCAATTTATTAAAATTATAGGGTGTATATGTAAAAGGAGATGTAATCTTTGATCCCCTATCCCCCCAAAGAAGTAAGAAATTGCACTAAAAAACTTTTGTACTTGAAGTCAAAGACCCTAAAATAGTTGAGTTAAATATTTGGTTAAACCCTACTTCCTCGCTCTTCAGTGTATCGTTGAAGTGAAAAAGAACAGCAATGGCGACGGAAGAAGACCAACGCTTAACCGAATGGCGCCTGCATCGTGGCCCTTACCTTGGCGACATCTCAGCTCTCTGCTTTCTTCATCTTCCCAATCACCCTCTTCCTCTTCTTCTAGCCGGTATCCTTTTCTTCTACTTCAAATTTCACTTCAATAATCTATTATCATTCATTTGATTCATTCTACTTCGTAATTTTAGGTTTGGGTTCGGAAATTCTGTTGTACGACTTAGAATTTGGGAAGATAATGAAATCGTTTTCGGTTTTCGATGGAATTCGTGTGCACGGGATTGCTTCTAGTTCTGAATTTGTGATTGTAGTGTTTGGAGAGAAAAGAGTGAAAATGTTTCGGTTTTCGTTCAAAAATGACGATTTTGGGAGTCCACAGTTAACATTGATCCATTTGTTGCCCAAGTTTGGTCATTGGGTTTTGGATGTTTGCTTCCTCAAGGTGAATAATAATATTCACTCATATTTACATTTCTGAATGAGCTGTCAAAATAACAATATAATTTGGATGATTAACG
The DNA here is from genome assembly GCF_003473485.1 of Medicago truncatula. Lineage (NCBI taxonomy): Eukaryota > Viridiplantae > Streptophyta > Magnoliopsida > Fabales > Fabaceae > Medicago > Medicago truncatula. The sequence continues at coordinate 52,192,803 of NC_053048.1, forward strand.
CAATTCAAATACATGTTTAGTTACATTCGGTGGATTATTTTGTTTGCTTCCTCGTGGTTAATGACGTTCAAAATTACTATTAATTACATTCGGTGAATGATTGATTAGTTGCAACATCTTGTTATAACTTATGTTCTTTAGCTATCTACTGAATGTAATTAAGCACTTATTTGAACTGCATTAACCATTTAAATTGTTGTCAAATTTGTGTAAAAATATCATTTATGTTCTGAATAATGAATGCTTCTTTCGTTCTAACTTGTGTTTGTAAGTTTATTTATTGATTTTTTTTGTTGCTTGCGACTTGCCACTTGGTAGTAGGGCTGTTTACCTTGTTCGAATGTGGAGAGTGATTTTCTTGCTATAGGATGTAGCGACAATTCAGTTTGCATATGGGACATTTCCAATTCTAATGTTGTTCTTAAGGTTCAATCACCAGGTTGGTTTCAATTTTACTGCATGGCATTGGTTTCATTTTTTTCTTAAAATATTCTTTTATATCTTACGAGTAACTATTTGTCATTGGAGCACAGTACGATGCCTTTTGTACTCAATGCGGTTATGGGGTCACAATCTTGAAGTTCTCCGTATTGCATCCGGTACAATATTTAACGAGGTAAGGAATCTGCTGATACTTGACGTTTGTTCATTGTTGAGCTTGATATTGCATTGAATTTGTTTTCAACATTCTGCTTCAAGTCCGTCTCTGATCATCCCCAGAATAGTTTTTGATTTCCGCAGACTTTAAAAACCACACTTCAGAAATACTAAAGCAGTTCAAGTTAATCACAATCATCATCTTCATGGAATACGGCATAATTAATGTTGTACACATAATACGACACTACATTGTTTTTTTTTTTCCTCTGTTTAAGTTCATGCATTAAGGATCTATTTTCTGCACTTCGTATCTATATGCTTTACCAAAACTCTACCTTTAGTTTCTACGTATAATCATTGTATTTTAGCTATTGTACTTTATATCATCCTTGTAGAACTTTCTTTTGATCTGTTGTTTAATGTGTCCACCTTCCGATTTTCGTTTAATTACTTTAAAGAGTTTGGTTCGGGCAGATTGTCGTTTGGAAAGTATCCCCTCAACATGATAAATCTTCAACAACTCCAGAAGACCATGACCGTCACGGATCTAATTGCAGCTCACTAAAAGATAATATGTATGAGGCTGTTCACGTATGTAAACTTGTGGGACATGAAGGTTCAATCTTCCGAATAGCGTGGTCGTCCTGTGGATCTAAACTTCTGTCTGTTTCTGATGACCGTAGGTGAGTTAGATTTTCAAATCATATTGTATCAACTATCACATATTTATATTCATCTAACAATACATGCCATGATAATTTTTATAATGCAGCGCACGTGTATGGGCTGTTCCTACTGAAAGGGAAGATTCATTGTACAACGATCCCATTGCCCTTGTCTTATTTGGACATAATGCTCGAGTTTGGGACTGTTGTATTTCTGATCATGTAAGCCATTCATTTCATGCTTATGAAAAACTTAATCCTAAAAAAAGAGTTTCTGATGTTATTTTAACTCTTTTAAGTTTTTGTTCATCATATCATGTTGTGCTCTTTTACCACCCAACAAAAATGGGTAAATCATTATATAGTATACTTTAATAGATATTTTTTAAGTTTGTTAGAAATCTATATCGTTTTTTTAGTTAAAAGCCTCTCTATCTATAGACAGATCTTATCGCCAAGACCAGATTTTTAATGCTAATTATCTCCCTTATTGGTGCTGCTTTCATCAAGATAAGTGGCTTAGCCACTTCTTTTTTGTTGGATCACTTGTATTTTGTAATCTCTAACTTTAATTATCACCGAGACACTGCGTAAATGTTGAAATTTGCAGTAATATTTCTTAAGACATCCATGTGCTGCTAACTTAAATCATAGTATCGTTCACGTGTTGATATTATCAATTATTTTCTTTTCACCGGTAGTTTATAGTCTTCACAGATAAAATAAACTTACATATTAATGTATTTTTATTTATCTCATGACTTTTTCATTACTATAAATAATAAATATGTTTTGTAATTGATAAATTCGTCCTTCAAAATATGGTAAATTGTCTTCAATTCAATATTACAAATTTCTCAGTTTTAAAATTAACCACAATTTCAGTGGCTAATATAAAACTAGTTACGAAAACATCGTTTGAAATGTATTTGACAACATTAAAATTGTACTTGTACCGTGTTCAATTTTCTGCTTAATTATCAATTTATATTGCTAATTCATGCAATTGGAATATCCCTTTTCTAATTATTTTTTGCGCAGTTTATTGTCACTGTCAGTGAGGATTGTACATGTCGTATATGGGGAATTAATGGTGAACAGCTGCAAGTCATTAGAGAGCACATGTAAGTTCTAGATATGGATTATTGATTGTTCAGTATTAAATTTCTATTTGTCGATTAATTGAAGTTCTGTGGATCTGATCGAATAAACATTGGCTATAATTTATTGTCTGGACTTCTCAAGTTTTGAAATCATGCGAACTTAGTATCTACAGGAAACAATTGCTATAAATATGTTATCTTGAGTCTCCTGGACTTGTTAATTGTATTTTATATAATCAACCTTATGTTTACCCCCCTTAAAAGACCTGACTCAAAAATATATCATTTCTTAATGTTATTGGTTCTTTTGATTCACTTTAATTTTGCTGTATGAGGTTTAAATGACGAGGTATCTTACAAATAGATGTTTGAATTCTATCCTTTCTGAATGTTAAAGATGATTAAAAGAGTGATTACTCGCAAGTTGAATACAATGAACTTCTCTATTTGTTTTATATCTTCTAATTATTGTGTGGTACTGCATTACAAGAGTCATAATGTGCGTGCTGCTCAAGTTGTTTTCTCTGTTAGGTTTTTGACATAAAATCTTATTTTCATGTCTTTTTAATGAAATGTGTATTGGTTTCTATGTACAGAGGTAGGGGTATATGGAGATGTTTGTATGACCCAAATTTGTCACTTCTTATAACTGCTGGGTTTGACTCTGCTATCAAGGTGCATAGGCCTCATTCTTGTCTGTCCAGGGGTTTGGCAGCAGCACAATTATCCCCCGGAAGAACAGAGATGTTTTCCATTTGCATCCCTAATATGTTGGAGCATATTGGATTGACAGACAGGTAGGATAATTAAATTTGATTAGCTCACTTTGAATGCCCTGTAACATTACAAAATTTTTAATTGATTTTGAGATGCCATTGTCTAAGTCAGTTGTGTTTGCCATATCCATGTTGACTGGCCTTTTTGCCTCCTTATTTGTTGCAGCAAGAGTGAATACGTTCGTTGTTTGCGTTTTTCATCTCAGGATTCTCTTTTTGTTGCTACCAATCACGGTTATCTCTACCATGCTAAATTATGTGAGGCTGGAGGTGCTTGTTGGAATCAGCTTGTCCAGGTCAGCAACGGGGCACAGATTATCTGCATGGATTTATTGTCCAAGGACTCCTTTGAACAAGGATGTGGTGATGAGGATTGGATTGCCATTGGAGATGGTAAAGGAAATATGACAGTTGTTGTAGTTACTAACAATGATTGTGCTCCTACAGTTAGGTTGAGCTTTACTTGGCAAGCTGAAATGGAGAGGCAGCTATTGGGTACTTATTGGTGCAAATCTTTGGGATCTAGGTAATGAATTGCCTTATTTTATCTTTCGATAATAGCATCTACTTATTCACAGGATGCTTTGAGCTTAAGCCACTCACAGATAAGTTGTGCAAGTTGATGCTGTGTCAACCTATTTTTTACCCACTGCCTGATAACTGTCCTGTCCTCTCTATCAAAATGTCTATAATTCATGAAAGATCTCCGTTGTTATCCACACCATTATGAGACTCCTGGGGGAAAAAATAGACCTATTGTTAGTGTAGTTCAAGTGGTTAACTAGCCATCAAGATTATACCAAGTTAAGCATAATCATACAACAGTTTGTTAGTGATATATTATGCGGCGCAATCAAATGGGAGATCCTAGTGTTTTCTTCTCTTTTATACCAAGTTAAGCATAATCATACAACAGTTTGTTAGTGATATATTATGCGGCGCAATCAAATGGGAGATCCTAGTGTTTTCTTCCCATTCAATTTATTATATTAGTCTCCTATTTATTATTGATGTAATACTAATAGTAATAATAATAATAATGATAATGATAATGATAATTCTTTTGCTTCTGTTAGAATATAATTATAATATCTTGATATCAACCCCATTCTCTAAGAGTGTGTTTGGATGAGGTAATTGAAAATTTTAGAGAGTTTAGAATTCTAGGCAATTGAAATTATTCAATTAATTTGCCTTCATTTCTAAATCTTTTTGTTTGGATAGAGTAATAAAAAAATTCATTGTTAAAATTTTTGGGCTACTTATATAAATGTGACAAAATTTGGGTCAAATTTGAAAATTGAAAAATAGGCTTAGTGTTTAGCATAGTATCTTAGACTATCTCTTAAAACTAGTTTCCATATTTCTTTATTATTATCATTATTTGTTTCCCTATTTAAATAGGATTTGCAGTCTTGTATTATTATTCTTAAGACTGAAAATATGTTTTTTCATATCAAATTATGTAGGGAGAATGTACATTTATATGGGTAGGAGTCTCCTAGTTAATCCCTAATTAATAAGGAAGATTAATCAATACAATCAATACAATAAATAGTGAAGTTAAAACTAAATAGTCACAACTTTTCAATATCTCAACACTCCCCCTCAAGGTGGTGCGTATACATCATATGCATCCATCTTGTCACATATGTAAGTTATCTGAGGACTCCGTAGAGATTTAGTAAAGATATCAACAAGTTGATCCTTGGCATTGACAGACGAGGTTCTGATGATTCCGGTGATAATCTTCTCTCTAAGAAAGTGACAGTCAACTTCAATATGCTTTGTCCTCTCGTGAAAAACTGGATTGGAGGAGAGGTGTAAAGCTGATTGATTATCACATACAAGTTCCATTTGACCAACCTCACAAAAATGTAATTCCTACAATAAATGTTTCAACCACACAAGCTCACATGTAGTATGAGCCATAGCTCGATACTCGGCTTCTGTACTCGACCGGGCGACAACAGTTTGCCTTTTGCTCTTCCATGAAATCCGATTTCCGCCCACAAAAATGCAATAACTAGAAGTAGACCGTCTATCACTTGCATCTCCTGCCCAATCGGCATTTGAATACCCCACGATATTTGCGTGGCCTCTATCAATGAAAACAAGTCCTTTTCCGGGTGCTCTTTTTGATATACTTAAGAATTCGAACAACTGCATTCCAATGATTGACACAAGGAGAGTTAAGAAACTGACTTACGACGCTAACCGGAAAAGATATGTCCGATCTGGTCAAGGTGAGATAATTCAATTTTCCCACTAGTCTTCGGTATCTGCCTGGATCATAATAGGGCTCCCCCTGGTTAGGAAGAAGCTTCACATTAGGATCCATAAGAGTATCAACTAGTTTACAATCTATAAGACCTGTTTCCTCCAAAATATCAAGGGCATACTTCCTCTGAGTGATAGCAATTTCAGAGTTTGATTGAGCCACTTCAATCCCGAGAAAGTAACGAAGAGGACCTAAGTCCTTAGTCTGAAAGTTTTGAAATAGATGTTGTTTTAATGCCTTGATAACTTCATAATCATCACCGGTCATTACAATGTCATCAACATAAACCACAAGGTAGATATATTTATTTGATGTTGAGCATTTAAGAAAAACAGAATGATCTGATTCGCAACGGGTCATCCCAAACTGTTGTAGAAGTTTGTTGAATCGACCAAACCATGCTCGAGGCGTTAATCCATACAAGGACTTTTTCAATTTGCATACCAAACTTTTCCCCCCTTGAGCAACAAACCCAGGAGGTTGCTCCATATAAATCTCTTCTTCCAAGTCACCATGCAAGAAAGCATTCTTGATATCCAACTGAAACAAGGCCAACGTCTCATGGCATTCTTGATATCCAACTGAAACAGGGCCAACGTCTCATGGCAGCCATAGACTTGAGTATAACCTTTTGCTACTAACCGAGCCTTTAATCGATCATCGATCAACCTGTCCATCAAGTCCCACTTTGACATTAAACACCCACCTGCAACCAACAATAGATTTTCCAAGAGGCGGTGGAACAAGCTCCCAAGTTTGGTTTTATTCTAACGCAATCATCTCATCAATCATGGCCTGTTTCTACGCTGGATGAGATAATGCTTCATGAAGTGTCTTAGGAATTGAGCCAGTTGAAAGAGCAGAAACAAAAGCCAAGTAGGAAGGAGACAATCGGTGGTAGCTCAAAAAATTATAAATAGGATGAGGATTAGCGGTAGACCTTTTATCTTTACGAAGAGCAATAGGTAAGTCAATAGGATGCTCAAGTGGAACCGCAGCAGGAGAAGAGACTGGAACAATACCTGAATCACTAGAATTAGTAGCAGGGGTCTTAGGAGTTGAATCATTGGAATCAATAGGAGCTGTTTCTTGAGCTTCAACATGTCGACGCTCATAAGTAATACCATACCGACGAAACTCTGGGTTACCTTGTGACTGTGGAGGATTTTGAGTAGAGACAAATGGCTCAAATAGAGGAATGGGCATCACCTGGGAAGTAGTAACATCAGTTGTAGAAGTTGCAGAACCAGATGTAGTGGGTGAAGCAAAGAATGGTCTATCCTCAAAGAAAGTAACATTTGCTGAAACATAAAAACGATGTGCAGATGGAGAATAACAACGATACCCCTTTTGGGTTTTAGAATATCCCATAAACACACATTTGACAGCTCGAGCAGACAATTTATCACGACCAGGAGAGAGATCATGTGCAAAACACGTAGATCCAAACACACGAAGAGGGACATCGTAAAGAGGATCCTTAGGAAACAAAAAAGTGAGTATGGAATTTCATTACCCAATACCGATGATGGCATGCGGCTTATCAAATAACAGGTAGTGAGAATGGCATCACCCCAAAATCTGAAAGGTGCATGGGCATTGATCAATAAAGTTCGAGCTGTGTCAACCAAATGACGATGTTTTCTTTCAGTGACACCATTTTGTTGCAGTGTGTGAGGACAGCTGGACTGATGTATAATACCATGAGAAGCCATAAAGGAGTTGAATGATGTAGAAAAATATTTGGCATTCTCACTCCGTAAAATTCGAATTGTTTTACCAGATTGGGTCTTTATCTCTGAACAAAACGTTTGAAAGGCACCAAATAATTATGAACGATCCTTCAATAAGGTGATCCAGGTGCATCTAGAGAAATCATCAATGAAAGTGACATAATATTTGTATCCCAAAGTAGACGACAGGCGACTTGTAACACCTCGTTATCCCAAACAATTAAATAATAAATATGACATCCGAGTTTAACACCAAAACGGTCATGTCACACTACTTTTCAAAATTTCTTAAATAGAATATAAAATTATTTAATTTAACATTAATAAACTGCAGCGGAATGGTTTTCATTAAATAACAACATCAACATCAATGTTTAATACTCCACTAAATAATCCTGGTATAGAAACCTCATCAAAATAATTCAACAATCAAATAAAGGGCTACATCAGCATGTTCCAAAAATTTGATACCATAAGGAATGAAAATAAATAAGTAATCTCATCCCGTACGTATCAGAGCCCTAGACACTTGAGCCACCATCTACTACTCAGGATTACCTGCAAGTTACCCATAGGAAGGGCAACATTTCCAAGCAGAAGGAGTGAGATTCACAACAATAATAATAGATATAGAATTCCTCAATTGAATCTAATACCCTAACATAATAATAATTATTCAATATAAATATATATTTCATAATCAACAACATCAACAATAATGGTAATTACAACCAACAACAACGACTCATGCAACTACTCGACAACACCGCTAAGACTCCTCGACAATGCACATGCATGTGGGACCAATTTACAGGGCAGAAGCCCTCACCGAATTTTGAATGGTTAAAGCATTCATCAGGGCATAAACCCTCACCAATTTGAACAATAAAGTGTTCCAGGACATGAGACCTCCCGCTTTGAACGACAAGGCGTTCCAGGGCATGAGCCCTCCCGCTTTATATGTTATGCAATGGACTCCACTTGTGTATATCTACATACAACTTAACAATGCATATATATATATGACTTACAACTCCACAATTCAACAACATGTATGATTTAATTAATGTAAACATACATCACAGTCATCAACAGATCATCATAATCAATCCAACAATTCAAGAAAATACACAATCAATCATAATCATGCTCAGACATCAAGATCATTCAATTAAATAACAATCAGCTTCAGAACTGGGCAACTCGCCTCGCGAGCTCATCTGCTCGCTATGGCGAACTCAGGAAATGGGTTACTCGCCGTGGCGAGTACGAGGCGAACGAGAAAAATGGTTCTCTCGGGAGTTTTGACATTTTTCTCACTAAATCTTCATTTTTAAGTTCCCTATTCATCCTTTTAATTTAAAAATTGTCCCAATCCTCTCTAAAATCATCTAGGCACTCAAAACTAACCAATATACACCTTATAACAACAATCTGAAAATCAAGGTTCTCACTCACTAACTCGCCATGGCGAGTGGTTCTGCTCGCGAGGCGGGCTATGAAGATTGCTCACTCGCGAGACGAGACAAGCTACTCGTCGAGGCGAGCGATGAATATCAGTACGGGCAGAATGCAGGTTTTTCCCAAAAATCCCGATTTCCTCAATTTCACTCCCCAAATCAGTTTACAGATATGAAACTAAATGTTGTATGCAACCAGAACCTATTTCTAACATCAAAACAGTAATTCCTACACTCAATTCACCCAAAAACCAAGAATTCAACTTAAACCCCAAAATTCCCAATTTCTACCATAAACCTGTTAAACCAAAATCAGAATTAAACATCTATACTACTGAAGCAAACCTCACCCTTACCTTAATTCAGATGAACAAAAGCACAAAAATCTGGTTCACTTGGCTCTGCTTGGCTCTTCTCCCTTTTTCTCCCAAAAGCTCTGTTTGCACGTAAAAGCAGTTCTGACTATTTCTTTTCCTAACTCCCAATACATAACTCCCCTTTATTTCATTTAACTCCCCCTTAATTCTATTAATTTCTAATTAAATCCCCAACCTCCAAAATAATAATAATTCCCACTTATTCTAATTAATATTAAAATAAACCATATAATAAAATATAACACACCACATATCAACAGTAATTATTTAAAATCATATAAAAGACTCTAAATAAATCATAAATAAATAAATAACGACTAGGGCGTTACACGACTAGGACCCCAAACATCAGAATGGATGATATCAAAGGGAGACATTGATCTTTTATTGACACGACTTGGAAAAGATACTCTGACATGTTTGCCAAGCTGACATGATTCACAATCCAATGACTTTAAATGTGAAAGGTGAGGAATTAATACCTTTAACTTATCCAAACTTGGATGACCCAAACTACGATGAATGATATCTGGAGATGCAGAAACACCACAAATGGTGGATGGATGAGAATGGAGATAATAGAGACCCTGTGATTCAAATCCTGTTCCAATTGTCTTTCCCGTACTTCGGTCTTGTATAAGAGTCGGAAGAAAATGTTATAGAACAATTGAGAGATTGAGCAAGTTTACTGAGATCAAATTAAAAGGACTTCTAGGTATGAATAACACCTAATTCAATGATAGAGATGGCAGAGGAGAAGCTTGACCAATACCAGTAACTTGTGCCTTAGAACCATTAGCAACAGTAATGTTGTGAGGTATCTTTGGAGGTGACAAATTAGAGATAAGAGAGGGATCACCAACAACATGATCAGAAGCACCAGAATCTAAAACCCATGATCCAGTAGAGTGAGATAAGCACACTGTAGAATTGATGAAATGAGCCAATGTGGCTAAAGAGGAAACTGGTTGGATCGCCATTAAACAACACGAAACAAAAACCAGGACGGTTCCTTTTGGACACCAAACGACTGAATTGAGAAAAAAATGATGCTAATAAAAATATAGGGATAGCCTTGACAGTGACTGAACCCAAAGACAAAACTAGGATTTCAGAACCATGCTCTGGATACCATCTTAAGACTGAAAATATGTTTTTTCATATCAAATTATGTGGGGAGAATGTACATTTATATGGGTAGGAGTCTCCTAGTTAATCCCTAATTAATAAGGAAGATTAATCAATACAATCAATACAATAAATAGTGAAGTTAAAACTAAATAGTCACAACTTTTGAATATCTCAACAATTATAAATAATTGTTATAGTTTAGTGTATCATCAATCATATCAAACCTTAATCAAGTTATTCATCTTTTTCTACACACTTTATATAAACACTATAACTTCAATAACTTTGTTTCAAACTAATTAAGTGAATGTATTTTTGCCATTCTTTGGTGACACAACCATGTAGGTATGTCTTTACAACTGACCCCAGAGGAGGATTGAAACTCTGGAGGTTGCCTGACCCTTCACAATCTAATAGTCAGAACTCCATGAGGGATATTGTGTCACATGCAGCAGAATTCATATCAAGTTATGGAATGCGGATAATGTGTTTGGATGCATGCTTGGAGGAAGAGGTATTCATCTTCTCCGTTTTTATTTTTTTATCTTGTTGGGGGTGAGTTATGTTCGGTATTGCTTTGATGGAACCTGACTTTGTAAACAATTAAAATACCATTTTATCAAAAACTTCTTTTATGTAAAGGTCGGCCCTGACATTGTTCAACAACTAATTGTGAGGAACAGCGTTATTGCTCTAAACTGTTTTTAATTTTGGCCTTTTAATTTTAACTGACTTATAATTTAAAAAGAGAATCTCATTTGGAATCTGGATATGTTTTTGCAGGTCCTAGCATGTGGAGATCTACGTGGAAATATGGTTTTGTTTCCTTTGCTAAAGAATCTGGTGCTAGGCACATCTGTTGCACAAGAGATGAAAATACCGCCAGTAAATCATTTTAAAGGTGTTCACGGGATTTCAAGTGTCTCCAGCGTTGTTGTAACTAAGCTTGGTTATAATCAAATTGAGATACGCTCAGTATGTTTAACTATTCATCCTTCAATTTGAGATAAGATTGGATACAATCAAATTCAAATTCAGATATAAGCATTTTGCAAATAATAACATCAAGAGCACAGTTAAATATCAATCCATCAATTAAAGTTATGAATATGCTCCACTCTAACTCCAATTGTTGACTTTTATTCATGTTCAGACTGGAGCAGATGGTTGTATATGCTATCTGGAATATGATGGGGAAATGCAGCATTTGCAATTTACGGGAATGAAACAAGTGAAAGAGTTGTCTTCGATTGAGCATGTTTCTGTTGATAACAACTCGGAAGATACATCATCAAGAAGCTATGCAGCAGGTTTTGCGTCTGTAGATTTCATCGTATGGAATTTAGTCAATGAGAATAAGGTACTTTGACTATTTTTTTCTCTTTACTCTGCTTAGTTAATATTCATCTGTTGCTGCGTACATCACCAGATATTATAGCTACGTATCATGTGCATATGGTATTACCAGGTGGTGAAAATTCCATGTGGTGGCTGGCGGCGTCCTCATTCCTATTTTCTAGGTGATGTACCAGAGATGAAGAACTGTTTTGCTTTTGTTAAGGTTTGCTTTTTGTTTTGAACACTTAATTGACAAAAATTAAGCAATATATATTTCTGTAAGCTTTACCTATCTTAAATCATATGACACCTGCTCATACTGAAAAAGTTACACTCTTCCAAAAATTCTTTAGAGGGACGACTATAATTCACTATATTTGAGGTCATTATATGCATTTGGTTTTGTCTTGAATAGGAATTCCATACAATTGCTTTAAGGCCTCACTTTTTGATTGGTTAAACCTAATAATGGGGATAGACCGGATAAAGTTAAATAAAAGGATTTGGCTCCTCTATAGTGGGGTGTACTTTAGAGAGTAAAGTGCAATTATAAGTTGATAACCGTCGATTTAAAAACCGGTTGAGATTGTAGTAAAATACATGCAGAGATAACAAATTATGAATTTTCAATAATTGGTTATAATTTCAGATTTATGACGTGTTTAGTTTCACATTTAAAATCATAGGCGTGCGTTTAGAGCTGTTTTTTCCGTGAATTTAAAGAAGCTAGAAATCCTAGCTTTTGGTGGACGCACGTCTAAATCTGTTTCTGCCATGGAAACAGATACTTAATCCTTTGTAGTGCATCCTTCACTTTAGAGCAACCAAATCCTAAATAAAAGTTATTTAAACATGATTGCCTTCTTGATATGTGCAGTTTTCAGCTTTCAAAATTTTCCATCCATACATATGCATGGGGATCTGAAACAAACAATTTTCCGTATACTTATTGTTAATCTCCCTTTATTTTATTGCTTCAGTAACATGGGTGTTGTGAAAAGTTTGAAAAAGTGTTAAAATTATTGCTACACTTTTAGCGTTAAATTTCAACTCTAATTTTAGCAGTGGTTACTTTTTAAGCTTTGCCAATACCGACCTTTTTATTAGACACCAGTCCTATTTTCTTGTGGGTTGTTGTTCTTTTGTTATTACAAATTTATTCTTCGGAATATCCCTCTGACAAATCATTCCAACTTTTACAGGATGAAATAATATATATACATAGACACTGGATTAATGATAACGTTGGGAAGATATACCCTCTAAGTTTGCATATGCAATTCCATGGGAGAGAGATACATTCCTTGTGCTTTATACACGAAGATATGCTTCTAGGAGATTATTGTAAACGTGCATCATTTTCTAAATCAAGTTGGATTGCAACTGGATGTGAAGACGGGACTGTGAGATTGACTTGGTAAAACCATTATTCTCTGCTGCGTGTAGATTTCATTTGAGTACCTCATAAACTCCTAATCTGCGTCTGTTTGTTTGATTTAGGTACTCTCCAGGTATTGAGAATTGGTCCATGTCAAAATTGCTTGGTGAGCATGTTGGAGGATCAGCTGTAAGGTCAATTTGTTGTGTTTCGAAACTACACATCATTCCATCAGCTACAACCGAAGTACCTGATGGGAGGAGCGAACATAATGCTGCTGATGAGGACAAAGATAATCCAATTTTACTGATATCAGTGGGTGCAAAGCGTGTCTTAACTTCTTGGCTACTTAAAAGCAGGAAACTGGATGACAAAACTAACTTCCGAACTGATAATCAGCATGATGCAAAGGAACTTGATGATCAATTTTTGTCCAGCATGTCTTCTTCAATGACGTTCCAGTGGCTTTCCACTGACATGCCAACCAAATATTCAAGTACACACAGATATACAGAAAATAATGTGGGGAAAGCAGTTGATGTTGCTGAAAGTGGTTCTAAAATAAAAATTGATGCTGAGGCTGGATCACTGATTTCTGAAGGGGGGACAATGAACTTGGTCAGAGATAAACATGAGGATGACTGGAGATATCTTGCGGTCACTGCTTTTCTTGTTAAATGTGCTGGTTCCAGGTTAGAGGAGATGCCTAACATTTGCGTCTTGGTTCCGTATAACTCAAATAATTTGAAACTAAAGTTCTATTTTGTATAATTTTCAGGATATCTGTCTGCTTTGTTGTCGTTGCTTGTTCAGATGCTACAGTTATGTTACGGGCTTTAATTTTACCCTTTCGCTTATGGTATTAACAATTATTTCCATCAAATTCTATGAACTTTTTCTCTGCTTTCTTTTATTTCTTGTTACATCTTACATAGCTCTTTCCCTTTTACTTGATGACAGGTTTGACGTTGCATTACTTGTTCCTTTATTGGCACCTGTTTTGTCATTGCAGCATATCATCTTTCCCTTACGTATGCCTTATAAAGGTTTGTCTTGCACTCCATTTAAGTGATTGGTTATGAGAGCTGTGAACCACTTAATCCCTTCTTTTGATATGGATGTAGAAGTTCTGTTGTAAATTGTAATGCTACTAGAATTTTTGAAGCTCGTCTCTTCAAAATTTAAGGCGGTACTTACCTGTTACCGAATATCACAATTAATGGTGAAAAGACTCAAATGTATGATGTACTCATCATGAAAGCCTAAATTGAAAGATGAAATTGTCTCAATATTTTGGTTTACTTATGATCGTGGGCTTTTTTAATAGTCCAAGGATCGTATTATAAAATAGTGTGATAGGTAGCCTCTTTACTGCCTGTCTCCACCTTGTTCCTCAGTATATGAAACGAAAGATATTATTTGTTAAGATGAATGTCCTGTTCCTTTGTCATACCTTTTAAAATATATGCTAGAATAAATTTAGAGGTTCTTTGTATATTTTCTGCCTGATCTATTTCCCTGCTTCAATATGTCTGAACTTTCTTTTGCAGATAACGTCAAAGTTGGAAATGTTTACATTGTGATTGGCGGATCTACTGATGGGAGTGTTACATTTTGGGACCTGACTGACAGTGTGGAAGCTTTTATGCAGAGCGTTTCAGTTTGTGATGTAGAGAAGCTTTTTGATTGTCAAAAACGACCACGCACAGGGAGAGGAAGTCAGGGTGGTAGACGGTGGAGGAGATCTTTAAGCAGTGGGTTATCAAAGGAAAGACAAGGCAACAATCAGGTGACTTCAAAAGCCAAAAACAAGGCCAAAAGCATCAATTCTACTACACATGGGACCTCTTCAGTGCCAAATAAATCTGAAGACAACAATATGGTTTGTTCTCAAACCAGACATACAGCTTCCCCCGTGTTGGAAACTAAGGCTGATGATTCCTCAGCGGAAATATGTGAAATACAACCTCTGCACCTTTTGAAAAATGTTCACCAATCTGGTGTCAACTGTCTCCATGTTTCAGAGATAAAAGCCGGGCAAACTAATGATAGTTCCTGCGTGTACAACATAATTAGTGGGGGAGATGATCAGTCAATTCATCATCTCGTGGTTGAGTTATCAACTAAAACAATAAATCTTGATTATGGGGTTTTAACCCCAGATGTAGCACATTTGGTCACTGAACCTGAATACTTGAAGGACATCAATTTTCAAAATCAGAGCAGAAACTACGAGATCAGATTCTTAAATTCTGAAAAATTTCCTTCGGCCCACAGCTCTTCTGTGAAAGGTAATTCTGTGAAATTAAACTTCCCTATCTACCTACTTTTTGTGTGTCTATAATGAACAGTCGGCAAGGCATGTCAGGCTTTCTTTGTCTGACACAATGCTTTGTTGGCTTTCCCACTAATTTTTTTTCATTTACTTCATCTAGCATTTTGTCCCACTGAGAATCTTAACCCTATTATTCCCGATAGGATTTTTCCTTGTTATGATAAAATGATAAAGTATTCATAATACTTGTGAACCATATCCATTTGAACCACTTTATCAAATTGAAGCTAGTGTATGGATGTCTGAACTTGCATATTTATGAAAGAAAGTTTGGTCAGTTTTGTATGACTATCAACTTTTATTTTATAAAGGTGTCTGGACGGATGGATCTTGGGTGTTTTCGACTGGACTTGATCAGCGGGTCAGATGCTGGCATCTTCACCAGAGTAAACTAATAGAACGTGCACACCTAATAGTTAGTGTGCCGGAGCCTGAAGCGTTATCTGCTAGGGCATGTAGCAGGTGATTATTATAGAAGTGAATGACTGGGTTGGGTGATATATCATATTGTTCTTTCTCTTAACACTTGCTGGTCCCTTACGCAGGAACCATTATCAGATTGCTGTTGCTGGAAGAGGGATGCAAATAGTGGACTTCTCAGGATGCCAGCACGATGAATGATGCGAGGATAATTGATTGTTGTTATCTTATTTTATTTTTAAATCAGAATAATTTATGGAGGTGCAATTTGTTCAACCTCGTTCAGATGTATCCATTTCTAATCCTGCTGATATTTTCTAGTATATTGGCAAAATGGTCTGTGGTTTATCCATGCCTCTGAAAATTGTTGGGAATCTGCAATGTGCAATTTTGATTTATATTTAACTGTAACGTACTATAAATTATTTTAAATCCAAGGAGAATGTGTCGCATTGATGTTTCTCACTGTTTCCTTTCGAGCAAATTTATTTCCTGTATGGAAAGAAGATATCGTGCTTATCACTCTTATTTGATATATGCCACTATATGCTTTTCTCACTGTGTTTCCTTGACATTTGTTAGTTAATGTATCATGTTTATTAATTTAATATGATTGAATATTACTAGAGTATTAATTCACCAATTTTGTCTTTGAATGTAAATATACGTGTTTTAATATGTGACGGATGTATGTATTATTATTAATAGATAGATATGAGCTGCAAATATTTTTTAAAATTCCCATTTCTCTTGCAAAATGATTAAAAAATAAATGGCGGCAAGCTGTGCTTGGCTGGCTGGTCATGTGCTAACAACTTGTCTTCTACTACTATTAAGCTATACCAAAAAGATAAGCACGTTTTTGCATTTATGCTGTTTAGATCCAGAATAGTAAGCATATCTCTTGTTTCAGATTCAGCCTTATGCATTGAAAAGTTGCAACTGCCTCATAATCAGCTTATACGAGTGAGGCAAGGATCTTAAATTAACTAATTTACAGCTGTTTACGGTTCATGATTGATGCCGCGGATGCACAATGAGGATGGGACTAAATCTCCACACAAGTTCACATTCGTAGGTTAATTGCTTTTATGTTTTCAACAGATTTAATTTCAAGGGTGTACATGTGGTGGTTACCGGTGAGGGCGGGACCCAATATATTTTGAAGCGTAAAAGGAAATTTGAGTTTTTTGAAGCGTAAAATTGAGGTTATGCTTTTCTAAAATCTAATACCGAAATGAAGGTATTATAGTTTTGGCTCTCTAAATAAATATTTATGAATTTAGTTCGGTTGATATAAACATTTATATTTATGGTTTTTCAGACAGATTTATCAATGCTACATATAGGCATTGTCTAATAAGTTGTATGACAATGTTTTTTTTTAAATAAAACTAAAAAACTTATGTTATGGTTTTTCAGATAGAGATTTATCAATGCTAATAGTGATATGTGTATATAATCTGACTAAGAAAAACCCGTGGAAACGTAAAATATATAATTACTGATTGGTGAATGAGAGAAATGTAAGAACTAAGAATTACGGTGCATGAAAAAATAGAATTGTTATATTATTTTTGTCAATTTTACTGTGCATGTCACATTTAAAAATGAGAACAAACAAATACAACACAACCCATTGCAATGCACACAGTGCTCTTTCTCTTTACTTGATTTGATTTTATTCTTTTCTTTTGGGTAAGGACCACAACTGCACATGATCTCATTACGTTCAATTACAGGAAAGAATATCATATCATGTTACACTTAAAATCATAACGGCCTCTGAAATGCTCGAAGAGCAAATTAAAATCATATCTCTAAACAAACTTTGTTTAAATACAACTTTATTTTGAATTATATTAAAATACAACTTAGTTTTATATTTTCAATATTTAGGGTCCTCTAATATGGACCAAGTAAAAAGGACCACTAGTGAATCCTTGAAATGACATATTATAGCAAATTAATTTTTTTTGTTTATTGTGAAATTAACATAAATGCAAATGGGAGGGGTTAAAATTTACAAAGTATATTTTGTGGCTTTACTCAAACTACGTTTTCAAATTGTACAACAGTGCCTTTTTTTTATAATTTCTTTTTCAAAAGCTTTTTGAATTAAAATAATTAAAAAAGAAACTACCATTTCAATTGTTGTTACCATTGCACTACAATGGTTAAACTATATGAATATGATTGATGCATATAATTTATTTTATCTCTTTTTAACTTTTTCTTTTACACATTTTATTTACCAATGAACCCCAACCACGATAATTTTTGGTCCAATTTTATGTAAAATTATGACAATTTTCTATGTATCACAAGTCAACAAAATGTCTCATCTTTTAATTAAAAATGCATCCAATAACCCAATTCTCAAATTTTCAAATTATATTTCTATCTCACACTTTGAAAATTACTCATATCAATACCAACAATTTTCAACTCAATCAAATAATCCTAATATGCCTTATGGGGTTCAATTGGATAGTAGTGGTGTACAATTAAATGATCAAGAGCTTGCAACATCATAATTTTGCACTCAAAGTGACTTAGAAACTAGTATTATCCTGGTGAAGAAGTCAGAACTACATCGGTTATGAATATGTCGAAAATAAAATTTCAATAAAAAAAAGATAAACTTCTCATTTAATCATGACTCAATATTTTAAAGGATCAATTGTAAGGATTGATAAAAAAAGAAGATAGTTTTTGAAAGAGAATTGATTAAAATTATAACAACCACTCTCTCAAAAAAAAAATTATAACGACCATCGCCTCAAGAATATATATATATATATATATATATATATATATATATATATATATATATATATATATATATATATATATATATATATATATATTTCTTATAACTTACTTGTGTCGTGTAGTTTTCTTATAATGAGGATACACTATTTTAGCCAGCAAACCTTCAGCAACTATAGAGTATAGACATCGTAAATGGTCTACACATATAGGAATATGCTTCATATATTCATAGCCACGACATTCCTACTTCATTGGTTCCTTGTTTGGCCAACATTCTGGTTCCTATTATCTTCTAACCAATGGTGAGTTTATGCATTAATAGAATAAGCTAATAACAAAAGGTTTGCTTCAATTTGTATACAAAAAGTTCCACTTAACATTGATAATTTGATACAGTTTTCAGAAATAGACAGGTTATGAGTTGCCTCTTAGGGGTTTCCAACAGGGGATGATTAGTCACTAACACATATGATTAGCGTTGGAGAAACTAGAATAGAACTCTGATTGCAACATAAATAAATTTTTTCTTTTGGGTTTAAAAATGATCTATCATCTATATTGTCGTAGTCATGTAGATTTGATTCTTCGCAAATAAAAATAAGGTCGATGTAAATATTAATATGTTAATTTTTATACTATTCAATTTCACGAGGTCGACACCGACACTTGAGGTCATGGGCGTAGTCGCCCGGGCTGGATCGATCCTCTCTTCATATTAGACCCAACCATAGTCAGTAATTCTGCCAATGGAATTCGTGCGTACCGTTTGCCGTTATTTTCCATACCGAATTTGTGAAAGCGGCGATGAATATGGATGAATAGCAGTTGTGAAATTGGAACCGGTGAAAAAATGGAGTGAAACGGTTTTGGGTGAATCAGGGGAAGGTGAAGGTGGTTTTTAAAACCAAGGTGAGGTAGTTTTTTTTTTTTTGTTACAACAATTATCTACCGTTAGATGCTTTTCTTTTTCGATGAAAAAATAATAATAATAATAATAAGGGAACTTCTATGGTACACTCACAATTTTGAGTGTACCGGTACTCTTGTTTCACAAAATATATAAATTAATGATCACTTTAATGAAATAAAAAGGTATTTGTCAATATTTATATTTTAGAAAACATCATTTCATAAGAAAAACCATCATTTCATTGTTTATAAGGATCGTATTAAAAAAATTTCATTTTGTCATAAAAAATAATCAATATTCATTGTTATGAGTAATAAAAATTCTTAAAAATTAAGTTTTATTTCGTCGAAGCTTTTGATAAATAAAATTTAATTATCTTAGTTGTCAATGATAGAAAATAATTATTTTTCTTCAAAAAAACAACTCATTTATTATTAATTTTACGACTTAGTGTACCGATACATCCAAATTTATTGGGTGTACCATAGAATTTGCCTAATAATAAATTGGTTAATGTGTTAAATTAGACCGGCTTCTCTCCCCATCCACGTCACCTTATAATTTAAAATATAAATTAAATTAAATTAAATTAGACGGATCCCGTGAGCATAGCTCAGTTGGTAGGACAATGCATTATTTTATAGGCTATCTGACAAAAAAAATTAAATTAGACCGGCTTCTCTTGTGACCATAATATTTCTTTTTTATTTAATCTTTTTGTTATTAAAAAGTTTTATCTGATTTTATTTTTTAAGTATACCAAACTTTGTTGATAGTATAGTTATTAGTATATCAATATAATATTAATATTACGAATTCAAGCGTACCGATTCTGCATACCCCCTCACGTACCGAATACTTTGTAGATTGCAAATTGTGTACCACATACTGAACGAATTACGAACCTGATTATCAAGATTAAATTGCGCAACAAGATCAACAATGTGTGGTTCAATGACTTGATGATATATTCATCGAGCAGGAGATATTCAAGTCACTTGACGATGTTGATATTGTTCGAACATTCACCACAAAGAGGTCTCGGGGAGGGCATTTACATCCTAATTTTATTTAGCACCCTATTGGTAGGTTATATTTCATCTCTCTTATTTCAAATTGTACTTTTGTTGAAAAAATGACGAATCTCTTTTATTTCGATTTATGACCATTTATATTATGTCACATGTGAATTTGCGATAAATTTTTTGCCCACACTCTATAGAATTTCTGGCTCCGCCACTGCTTGAGGTGATATCTTAATAGTATGAATGAGTTTGGTCTTGTAACTTTGAGTTATAAAAGATCAAATTTTCCACAAAACGATTGTAAAAATTTCTCTTTAATTAATGTCATTTTTTTTTTCAGGTAGTCTAATGGCTAGAATTCACCTTATAAGGTGAATAAATGGGGTGTCCGGGGTTCGAATCTCAATCACTGCATATAATAATGCATTATCCTACCAACTGAGTTATGCTCACGGGACTATTAATGTCACTTTAATTAATAAAAAAATTTCTCCGTCTCAAATTTAAGAAAATGAGGCCGAAATTATATTTAATAGAGATAGTTAATATTTATGGCTAATTCTTTAATGCACAAATGAAGTAGATGCTGTAGCATGTAAGTTTTCCAACATTTGATCAATAAGCCCATCTATTGGATGAACTCACATATGGAAATTTATTGATTCAATTAACAGTGAAAAAATAATTTTGTACATGATTCAATATTATTTTACTTATACATCATTGAATTAACTTGATATTTATTAGAGACAAAGTAAAATTATTCAATAATATTTACAAAAAAAAAAAAAAAAAAAAAAAAAATAGTTGAGAGACATCTCTCAATTCTAAAATGAATGTTCCTTAAATTGAATTTTAAGCTTAACTTTTGTTTAGTTTTTCCTCTGCTTCATGCACAGATCTAGCATTGGGAAGTAGGGTCAGTTGTCCTCATTTGTTTATTATTCATGTTAAAACAATACTTACATATTGTTCATATTCACTATTTTTTTTCAATTCTTATTATGTTTTTACCTTGCTTCTATTGGAATAAAAAAAAAACTAACAATTAAGAGCAATTTTTTTTTTTACAAAAACAAAATGATATTCATTCATTCAAATCGAGAGATTACATCATTCAACACCGCTAAAAACGTAAAGGATGAATCTGCGAACATACTCACAACATCCAAGTTAATAGTATATAACGACATAATACCTACAAAAATATATGATAAAATCAAAGTGACCGGAATATCCATGGCCTCCGGATCTGCAACGTTGACGCCCAAATCTTTGATTGAATAACCGATCTTCAAAATGAATCAGATGAACACCGCAAGAAGACGGGAAATCAAACAGCGCCGCACAAAACGACGAACAACAAACCACCACACTTAGATGATGAAATCACAAAGAAAAAACTTAGATCTATATGAAAATCACTTATTTAAATTAAAATATAGAGAAAAAGATGAAGATGGGTGATTTCAGGTCAATAGTTGATCCAAAACCACCCCTGAATGGAAAATCTAGAAGAGAAAACTTAGAGAGAGAAAATCACACTTAAATAAATTTTTATTGCTCATGTGTTTATATATTTTTATATAAATTTTATGTTATGACCTTATCAGTTATTAAAATGTTTGGATCC
The DNA here is from genome assembly GCF_003473485.1 of Medicago truncatula. Classification (NCBI taxonomy): domain Eukaryota; kingdom Viridiplantae; phylum Streptophyta; class Magnoliopsida; order Fabales; family Fabaceae; genus Medicago; species Medicago truncatula. Next base: position 52,214,743 of record NC_053048.1, read on the forward strand.
GTATGTGATCTGAAAATTTTGATGTTATCACGCACTTTTCTTTTAGTCTTTGATTATTAATTTGGAAAATTGGATACTGGAAGTGCACTTAACAGGCTATGACCCCATACATACACTAATGGATTGGGTTGGTTGAGTTAATATTGTCATCATGCCTAAAAGCTAATTTACTTATTCACTCATCTTGCTATGTCCTTTGGTTGGTCACCAACCTCCTACTACTTACCACCTTTCAAAGAGCAATCATGCATGACTATGTATTTCCACTTGCAAGAGGATACATCACAATATATTCGTTTTCGTAAAAGAAAAAAAAATGGTCCCCTCCTGACCAAAAAAAAAAAAAGGTCCCATTTTATCTCTCAATTTAAAATGTTAATGAATTTTTTTAAAGATATTAATGAAACATAAATATTTATTTTTTATGATACTATTTAATATTATTACTTTCATTTTTCAGTTCTTTTTTTGATACATATTTTTTTGTCAAGTAGTCTAATGGTTAGAATTCACTTTTTAAAATGAATAAGTAGAGTTTTCAGAATTCGAACTCAAACCCATATAACAATATATTTTTCTTGTCAATTGAGTTATGTTCACATATACCTTTGTCTCGTACATCCCTCTATTTTTTTTATTTTTTTTTGTAATTTTATAAAATAACTCATAATTTCTCTCTCTCTTATAAAATTAATATATTTTTTAATTTTTGCAAAACATCAAAATATATTTTTTAAAATGGTGAATATATATTAGTCAATTAATTAACTTGGATATTTGGTTTGATCCCTCGTTGATTAATTCATATACATTTTGTTCTACTGAGTTTAGCTCAGTTGATATGGACAATGCATAATACATGCAAAATCTGGAGTTCGAACCTTAACCACTACAAAAAAAAAATCATATACATTTCAGGTGACTAATTATTTCCTATATTGTGTTTGACTACAATTTTTTTTGACATAAGTTTGACTACAACTTTTTTTTGTTTTTACAAAAGTTTGACTACAACTTTTGTTCATAGTAGAATTTACACATATTTATATACGAAGAATGCTAGCAGCAAACATTTCAACATAAATTTTTTAACACATTCTCTCTTTGATTTATTAAAATTTATATGGGTTCCACCAAATCATGTGGATCTCATATAAATTTGGTGGACCTCAAATGAATTTTAATCAATTAAAAAGAGTGTATTGAAAATATGTATTAGAATGTATCTTGCTGACATTTCTTTTTATATATTCATCATCATGTTCATCGCTGAGCTACCTGCAAGCTAAATCTATAACATTTTATTTTTGTTAACATCTTGGTTAAACTATCCCTAGGTAGTTAATTTTTTTTTTTTAAGGAAGGCCAGGTAATTAATTTGAAATGTCTGTCCTTTTTTTTAATATAAAAAAAGTATAAAATATCTGTAAGTGGCAGCTGCTTCACTATCCCAACTAACCCCAATATTTGGTGATCAATCAATAATATATAAAAGTTTAAATGGTATGCAGGAATATGTAGAATGGTTTTACGTTGATATCTGATGAGAGTATATTGTTTTATTACATCATTTTTTTAAGTTTATATTTTGAATTTGATGTATGAAGGAGTGAAATAGTACATGTGTAAAATAAATAGTACGTTGATATCTCAAGTATTTTTATTTTATTTTAGAATAAAATAATTAACATATTACCCAATATCATTTTGTTTATGTTTTGATTTTTTTTTTAACAATAAAAAATGAATATATATTAGAAACCCAAAAGAGGAGTCTCAAGCACAAGGTGTGCTAGAGAATGGCTCAACGGTATACAGTTACAAAGATAATAGTGAAAAAACAGACAGTCTAGCCAATGCCAAAACAAACAAAAGGGTTTGATCGCCACATATGAAAATTATGACAAATAAAAATATTAGTAGCCTTCATCTACCATAAAGAATGTAATTTGATTTTCTCTGTCAATTGATGAATGTTATGGTCCATATTTTTGAAGACCCGACTGTTTCTTTCAGTCCACAGAACACAACCATATAAGTTGCATAAAAGAGCGAATGGTACGCGGGCCGTCTACAGAATAAACAAACTGATAAAAATGATAAGACACATATAATGGCTCGGCTGTAGCTATACCTAATCAGGACCGAATTTGTCCCCACAAAGCAGCATAAAACAGACAAGAACATAATATATGTTGAGCAGTCTCGATGCCGCCGCAACCCACCACACAATGCTGATTATCATGAGGAAGAACACCGTGCACAAACAAATTATCCTTCGTCAGCAATCTATTCTGAAGGAGTCTCCATGCAAGAATAGAAACCTTCAAGAAAATCTGTTTGTGCAAAATTAAATCTGATAAAACTTCTGTTGTCTGAAACTTATGTTTTGATTTCTTATATGTTTTTTCCACCGGAGATATCCTAATTGAACACTAAGGCAACCTTTAGCAGAAGTTCTTCGACAGTTTTGTAGAAATAATATTCGAACAACTATTTTGGGATAATTTATGAATAATTTTTCTTTTCATACTCAAATTTTTTTTTGCTTTTGTATCGGTTTCCAACACATCAATGGTAGGCGACTAATCTGGCTTGTGTGTAGAGGTATACGCATTGTCCAAACGTTGCCACTCTTTCTCTATTGTTTCTTAACCAATAAGAAAAAATAAAAAGAATATTATCATAAACGTTCATATAAAATAGTTATACAAATATCATTGTTTTTTTTAACGGATAAACTTGGATTTTCCGGTCACACAAATCAAGGTAAAGTGTAGTCAAACTCATCTTGAGCAAATACTTTCATTGTAAAAAATACTACCGTTTCTTCCATAAAAAATGTTATATAACTTGTGATCATTTGAAAATATTACAATCAATTTTTATCTTATAATTTCATTTTAAGTTGTAATAAAATTATTTGTAAATAAAATATTAATATATGAAGTATATGAGCCGAAGTTCAAACTTTTGACGTTGTTGTGGGAATTAATCACTTTCTGTTAGACTCAGTTTTATTGCATATATCGGGAATCCTTTGGTTGACTAAAATCTAACTTATGCAAATTGATTTTAGAATAATTAAGTTTTTAAAGTTGTTTGGTTTGGCATTTCAGAATTGCTTCTTTTCTCCAAAAACAATTTTGGTTGAAACCACAATTTTTAGCTTTTAGGTTAACTAGAATCAATTCTCCAATAAATTTTATATTTTAATTATTACAATCTATTATTTTTCTTTATTGTTCTTTATCAATTCTCATTCTTTTTGCTTTGAAATTAATTTAATGAACCAATTAAATCAGAAAACTTAAAGAACCAAATTAGCCCCCGAAAGAGATAGTAATAATTATCATTTTAACGCTCAACCTATTATTTTCCTTTTCGAATTTTCCTTTGCGGTGTTTCCGTTCAGATTTACTGTATTTTTTCTTTTACCTTTTTTTACGCTATATTTTATCATTTTTGACAACTAATTATTTTACTTAAATATATTTTATCAAAAATTATAAAATGTATGAACAAATATTTTGTAAAAAAATTGGTTTAATGATTGTATTTATTATTTTTTTAAATTAATATATAAAAAATTTATTTATTTAAATTAAATAATATATCTACATTTAATATTGATCTACATATTTATTAAATAGTATTTTTTTTTTAATTTATTTATTTAATTTACTTGTATTTAGTTATGTTCATTTTAGTAATTATATTTTCAAAAGCAATTTTGATCAAAACTATTCAAACAACATTCAATTTGTTTAATCAATTCTGCATTATTGTATCTAAACATAAATCAATTCTCTTAAAATTAATTCTGTCATAATCAATCTACCAGAATCAATTTTATCCAAAGCTAAACCAAACATACATAATAATAATAATAATAATGGTCGTATTGGACGTGCTAGTTGCTACGTAATCGTGCCATATTTATCTTCCAGAGAGCACAGCATAACGTCAGGTCACACTTTTCTTTCAAAAAAAAAAAAACGTCAGGTCACACCATTAACCCAAGGCACTACTGCCACGTTTAACATTTAATATTGTCATTATACATTTGTTTATTCTTTTCTTTTGTTGGTAATAATATTTATTTATTCTTTTGTCTTCCTAAAATCAACCAAGTTCGAGTAAAAAAAAGCAAATCAACCAAGTTGAATGGACTCTTGTGAATTAATTTTAGACTAAATACATCTTCGGATCTTTTAAATTTCATGTTTATTTCAGATAGATCCTTTAAGATTTTAAGGTTTTAGATAAGTTCTTTAAGTTTTGAGTTTATTTCGGATAGATCCTTTAAGTTTCTAAGGTTTCAGATAGGTCTTTTAAGTTTCGAGTTTGTTTCAGATAAGTCCTTTCTATCAAACTCCGTTAAGCCAAAGTTGATTTGATAGAAATGACATATCTGAAACAAACTCGAAACTTAAAGGACCTATCTGAAACCTTAAAAACTTAAAGGATCTATCCGAAACAAACTCGAAATTTAAAGGACCTACCTAAAATCTTAGAAACTTAAAGGACATGTTTAAGTGAAACTTGAAAAAATCAGGGAGATATTTGGGCTTAATTTTTATTATAGTACTTATTTTCCATTTTTCTTATGCATGATACAACAAGAAGCAAACCGTTCAGTACGACAAAATTAATTAGTAAACGGTCAATATCCATATTGCGTTGTATTATAGACTTGTAGCATACCGTAATAAAACAGCAGCTATAGTTAACCCAAAATATTGAGAAAAAAAGCTCTTTCTTTTTTCTTTTTTTTTTGGTTTCAAAAAAGCTCTTTCTTATTTTCTTTTAAAATATAGCAAAATTTTCTTGACCGAAGTCCAATATATTTAAATTAAATAAGTTTCATTTCCTAAAATATAAAAGTTATATAAGATTCATGCCACTAAAAACTCAAGATACGCACTATCCTAACTCTAATTTGCACTTCAAACTTATATTGACATGAGCGTTCAAGTGTTTTCCCCTACACTTCACCGCCGAAATCACCTCCCCCTCGAAGTATCACCTCAACTTTAGATTATAGTAAAAAAAAAAAAAAAAAACCTTTATTCACGAAACATTTTTTCCATCAACCCACCAAGATCTCTTACCTTTTCTAGATAAATATGAATAAAATTGTAGGTCATATATCATTTTTTTTTTGTAGTGGTCGGGATTTGAACTTCGAACCTTGCATGTTTTATACATTGTTTCAATCAACTAAGTTAAGCTCACGAGGACTGTATGTCAAATATCTATCTATATATAATGTGTAAGTTACATGTATAAAATTATAAAACTATTATTTTTAATGAAGTGATTTGAAGGGGAGAAGAGAACTTAGTTTTACTGTATAAATTAAAGACAATATAAAATATATTTTTAATGAATAAAATATTATTGAAGTGTCATACTTTTAAGGAACTTGTTGAATTGTTATATGTTATTCATTTATCCGGTTGTTTGAATTCTATTAATGTATTATTATTCATTTTTTGGGTCAAGTAGTCAAGTGTAGGGGGTGGCAAAACAAACATAACCTGCTGGGCCGGCTTGTTAGCCCGCTATTTTTGGCAGATTGAGTCAAAATTTTGAACTCACTTTCTATAGTTGACTCGTCTCGTTTAACTCGTTGAAAAACAGGGACGGGTAACATGTTTTTTTTTAACAATTAAGTTATAAAAAAATACATTAAAAAAATTGTTTTTTTATCAAAAAAAAAAGTTTTTTTGTTTAGCGGGCTGACCCATTAACTCGTTTGTTCAAATGTTTTAAAACCTGGACCGATGATCGACCCGGTCAAGGTATTGGGCCACTGATTAGACCGCATGACTATTGACTCGGTGTACATAAAAAAATTTATGACAAAAAATTACATTATGAATGAAATTTTGATAAAAAAATATCCTGTCTTTTTTTTTTTTATTTAAAGTTCGTACATTAAAAAAATTATATTCATTGATGCAAATTTGCTAGTTAATTTCTTAACTGCAGCACAATTAAAGCTAATTTCAATCCAAATTCAAATCATCTCATACATTGAACAATAGTGCTGCATAAAAAAAAAAAAAAAAAAAAATCACAAATAAGTTATAATTCAGATTCCATCTTTAAAACATAATATGTTCTAAACATTGTTGGAAATCAAAATATAACAGACTTACAAACCCAAGTAAGTTACATAGTTAACAAAAAACAGAAACTCAAATAAGTTATAACAATTCACTAATCAATAAACTATTCCGATGGAGTCAAATTGTCATAGTCTTGATATCCATATTCATCATCTTCATTGGTTGAGCTGGAGAGGAGAATGGCGGTTGAAAATGGCATTTGGGTTGGGAGTATGTGTTACTAGGGTTTTTGTCTTTATATATGCCATGCCTTTTTATTAAAAAATAAATAAATAAATGGAAAAACGGGTATGGTGGGCTAAACAGGTCTGCATAAAACAGGTCCGCCAACTGACCCGACCGGGTCACACTGGGTTAATTGCATATCTGGTCTTGTAGCCTGCCCGAACCGCTGCACCCTCTAGTCCGACCGGCCGAGTCGGTCCGGGTTTTAAAACACTGGTCTGTCCGCCATTAAATGGGGGGGGGGGGGGGGGGGGGTGAGATTTTGAACTCGATCACCAAATTTGACTCGGCGTCTCGTCCCACACAATGTGGTGAGACATACATTGATTTCATCCGATGAAAGAGTAAGTGTTAAAAAATGAGTATTGATAACATTTATTTATTATGCAATGTCTCTGTCGGTTGACTATGCTGACGAGGACATTGATATATTATTATAAATAGTGTGGGGTTGATTTTCTAGTACAATATTAATAATAATAATACTATTAATTTAATTTCTTCGATCTTAGTTTTTGATCAATTTTGTTTTGACTAATTAAATTAAATTTAGTTTTTAATTTAATAATAATAGAAAAATGAATCAAATTTTATATAAGCATAAGGGAAAAAATATAGAATGAGGAGACATGATGGAGGGGATCTATCTACCACCGACACGACACGAGGTGCTGTTGGTCAGCAAATAATGAAAAGAGAGAGGAAATGAAATGAGATCCGGTGGCAACCGGTAAGGGTTGGTAATGACCGGCAATATCCGGTTAATATAATCACTCACCAACCCCGTGAAAAGTAACTGCGCACCGAAAGATCCGGTGACCAGTAATTGTGGGTATTATGAGTATAAATAGGAAGATAGTGTCGTTGGACTAATCACACCCGTCATTCAAGTGAGTTTCATAACCTTCTGCTCTGTTCCTGTTCTGTTCTAGTCAGAGCGAGTGAACCTCCTTTTCATTTCTACTTGCACCCCCCCCCCCCACTCGCTCCAGGTTCCTTTCTTCTTCTTCTTCTTCTTCTACTATTTACATGCTCTTTCTATTCTATGTCTTTTAATGATTGTTTTCTTTTTGTAAATTAACCATATCAGCTTTAGATCTGAATTTTCTTCTTCTTTTAGAATTGCTTCATTGTTTATGATTCTGATTGTTATAGTTTATTAAGGTTGTAGTGTTTATACGAATTTGTTACCGTTAGGTAGTTGACCTGTCCAATCCTGTTCGTTTGTTAAACCTTGTCGTTTTGTGTTATACTAGATCTGTTAGGGTATAATATGTTCTAACCGCTACAGTTTATGGATCTACATTTCTAGCTGCTAATGTCATGTATTAGTTGCCCTTTCTTCCATTAAAACATGTTTATGGATATTCACTTATAAATAAAATAAATTGAGTTTTGTATTTTGCAGTTTGGCTCTTTCAGACTATAAAAATAACTCATATGCAAAAACTAATCTTAATTAAAAATCAGTTATGGACTTATGGTAAAGTTCTTTTTATATTTTTCTCCACACATGTTAAGAAATTTGTCTGTTTACACGTGATTTAAATTTTGGCTAATTTTCTGAGCACTATGATTTCGCATCCCAAGGATTCATGTAGCATGATTTTTGAGACATATGGTGCTGTGTGCTTTCATGATTTTTGAAAAATTCAATATTCTGTCTTGGTGATTAGGGAATCTTGATATGCTATACACTTGGCTGCAATTTTTTATCAGGACCAATAGCTTTTAAATTATTTTAATCATAAAGTTTCAGATATCCTTTCAATTGTTTTCGGATAAGTGGCTTTATTCCTTTTGCAGTATGATCTCGAATATTAGCTATCTTCTATTGATACGCACCGAGAAAAGTTTATTTTTTTGGTTTCACTTATCTGGTTATCAGTGATCAAGTTTTGTGCTTTTGTAGTACTAAACATATACTTTGTTGTTTTGTGTAGCTTGAACAATGGCGGAAACCTTTCTATTTACATCTGAATCAGTGAACGAGGGTCACCCCGACAAGCTGTGCGACCAGATCTCTGATGCAGTGCTCGATGCCTGTCTTGAACAGGATCCTGACAGCAAGGTTGCCTGTGAGACTTGCACCAAGACTAACATGGTCATGGTCTTTGGAGAAATAACAACCAAGGCCAATGTAGACTATGAGAAGATCGTTCGTGACACATGCCGCACCATTGGATTCATCTCTGATGATGTTGGTCTTGATGCCGACAAATGCAAGGTCTTGGTTAACATTGAGCAGCAGAGTCCTGATATTGCTCAGGGTGTTCACGGACACTTCACCAAGCGCCCGGAGGAGGTTGGTGCTGGTGACCAGGGTCACATGTTTGGCTATGCTACTGATGAAACCCCTGAATTGATGCCTTTGACCCATGTCCTTGCAACCAAACTTGGTTCTCGTCTTACCGAGGTTAGGAAGAATGGTACCTGCGCTTGGTTGAGACCTGACGGCAAGACACAAGTTACCATCGAGTACTACAATGAGAACGGTGCTATGGTTCCAGTTCGTGTCCACACTGTCCTCATTTCTACTCAACACGACGAGACTGTCAGTAACGACCAGATTGCTGCTGATCTTAAGGAACATGTTATCAAGCCTGTTATTCCCGAGAAGTACTTGGATGAGAAGACAATCTTCCACCTTAACCCTTCTGGACGCTTTGTCATTGGTGGTCCCCATGGTGATGCCGGTCTCACCGGAAGAAAGATTATAATTGATACTTATGGTGGCTGGGGTGCTCACGGTGGAGGTGCCTTCTCAGGAAAGGACCCAACCAAGGTTGACAGAAGTGGTGCCTATGTTGTAAGGCAGGCAGCCAAGAGTATAGTGGCCAACGGTCTTGCTCGCAGATGCATTGTTCAAGTTTCATATGCCATTGGTGTGCCTGAACCTTTGTCGGTCTTTGTTGACAGTTATGGAACTGGAAAGATTCCTGACAGGGAGATTCTTCAAATTGTGAAGGAGAATTTCGACTTCAGACCTGGAATGATCACCATAAACTTGGACCTTAAGAGGGGTGGCAACAGCAGGTTTCTTAAGACAGCTGCTTATGGACACTTTGGAAGGGATGATCCTGACTTCACATGGGAAGTTGTGAAACCACTCAAGTGGGAGAAGCCTCAAGCTTAAGAATTGTGTTGCGGATTTATATTCGTCCCTTTGACGGTTGTCTTATTAGGTGTGGATGAATAATTTGCGTGTTTAGTTAATTGTTGCTACTTTTGTTGTTTCGTCGTTTTACTTACAATTTAATTTTTGTAATGGAATGTTATGTTATTGTTACCTTGGTGCAATATTTTTAAGAATTTTGTCACATTTATGTATGTTATTTTTTCTAAGTGCGTCCAAAATATCATTCTCACATAATTGGAACTTTGTGTCCAAAATATCTTTTATAAGTTCTCCGTTCAGAGTAGCTACTTTAACTAATGTTCCTCATCGTAGTCTAAAAACATTTCTTTATTTTTTTTTGTTTAAAAATAAATAAATAAATAAAAACGTTTCAACTTGGCAAATGGAAACACCGTTTTATAGTATGTTATTGATGTTTAATTAAAAAAATTACAATCTGTTGAGTTAAAAAAAAAAAAAAACTAAAATCATTTTCAAAGTAACATACTTCTGAGTTTGAAAATTTCTTATTTAAGTTTCACAAAGGTACAATACGTTCTTTTAAAAATAAAAAAAAGGTAAAATGTGTGCTCTTATTCTCACAAACCTATTATTATTTTCATGTTATAGCCACATTTTATGATGAAGTATTGATATTTGAACAATCATATGTAATAACTTATGTGATAATTTCTTGTTTCTTTTTTTTCATTGGTCAAAATCAATGGAAAGAGAAAAAGAAAGAGAGAGAATAAGAGTATAATGTAAGTATGAGAGAAAATTGTCGAAAAGTTGTATCAAAGTGGTTATACAAATATCATTTCTTTTTATGATGTGTGATTGTGTGGTAGTTAATTGGTAGGTGTTGTGGTGTCAACTAGGTTAAAATTGTTACAGCCACGTCAAAAACCATCATCTTACAGCAAATATTTTTGGTTTTCATGTTGAATAATGAATGTTAATTACTTCTGAATTAACAACCCAATCAACACAATTTTTCACCTTTCCTTTTTTATTATTAATTTTAAAAATCAAGTTTAATTTTTCCTCAAAAAACAAAAATCAAGTTTAATTTGTATACAATAATACATAGTTAGTATTAGTAAAAACAAACATTTGATTTTTCAACTAAACATCAAATACTGCCAATACTAGAATGATAAATGTTTCAGCCAGTACATTATTTGAAAAGAATGGTGAAGAACAAGAGGAGGCTCACCACGAAACATTGGTGTGATGGATCTTAACAGACTGTGATTGTGTTTGGACTTGGCAAGGGTGGCAAGACAAAATGACCTCAGATTGACTAGGCCATAAGAAAGGAAAGAGGGAGGAGTTCTTTTGCAATTTTGATATAAAATTATCAGATAAAGAAATAATAATAGTTCAAAGAAATTGTGTACCATATCATAGATCACCTTTTCAGTCAACCAATAAAAGTGATCCAAAGTAGAGGCCGCATGATGAATAAACTCATTATAAAAGAGAAGGCTGCACTGCAGCATACACGTATTATGCTATTGTACAACAACAACAAGGATTTAAACAAATGTAGTTTGAGAATACAATACAAGCAAATCCACACATGCAGTCTCACAAGGAAGCTTATCAACAATAAATATGTAAAAACCATTATAGTTTTTAGCTTTAGTAAAAAAAATAAAAATACCCAGTTTAGCCAGTATATGAACGCATACTATTAAATTGTCCGTCAAATTTACGTTGTAGCCTTGTAGGTTGACAAGTATCAGCTTGTTCCATAATCCAAAGATTCCCACCTGAAAGGTCGGAATATATACAGAACTTCCGGCGAGCTTTTGAATAGAAGAGCCACACAGACACAGACCGCTGCTATAGCCACCATTGACAGCATTGCAGGTCTGTATACGAAAGACTTTCGTACAGCAGTTCTACACGACAGCTTATGATCACAAAGTTTGCAGTCCTTTCGAACCTTTTTAACTTCAGCATTTCCAATCTGAAAGGTAGTGCACGATTCATCTTTCTTCTGGCTTGTGTCGAACTTTGTCGGAATGCTAGGAATATCAACCACCACGTGAGCCCCTCCTTGGCTCTTGTTGATTTTCTTTTGCACCAAATGAATGTAAGTATAATGACCACGTAATCGTGCATAATCCTCAGGTGTTGACCCTGTGCTGTCGCGAGCACTATTCCATGCTTCAATTCCCACCTGAATTAAAATGCCCAAGTTATTGTCAAATGCTAAATACCGCTAACACTAACACTAACACGATGCTCGTGGTTTCCAACTTGACATGAAAATTATTATGAAAAAAAGAGGGGGTTGTAATATGGGTTAATGCTCATAGACATACCAAACATTGTTTGTAATAGTTTGATTCAAGAAGTGGGAAGGGTGATAACAATTCAAATAACAGTTATAATACAGAACTTAGGCATATAACAGGGTTCAATCTGCACAGGAATTAAATGCAGTGAAGATCCAAATGACTTGCAAGAAAATCTCACCCTCTCTTGTCAGTTTAAGATAGAAGAATTCTTACCATGCAAGGATCATTAGTCAAAGCATCTAGTACATCCTCAGAACCATCTTTCCCGGCTGCTATATGAAGCGGTGTCAAACCAGCAGGACCCACAGCATCAGGTCTAAACAAGAAGTTTTGATTCTCTCCATTAACCAGCGCCTTGTCTTCAGGTCCTAGTTTATCTGAAATATTTTGAGGAACAAATCTCAAAAGAAGCTCCACCAACTGCCTGCTATTTCTCCTCACAGCTCTGTGAAGGAGACCCAACTCTGAAAGTGCAAGATACAGGGATGTGTGGTCTCCTGTACTCACTGTTCCATCAAGCATGAGGTTCAATAGCTTTTTAACTACTGCACACCAATCATGGTCCACAGAGAACTCCATGAGCCACTTGAATCGATCTAATGGAAACAGATCCATACTAGAATTCAAACGAACGCTAGATTTTATCTGCCTTCTGTGGAGAAGCCAACCCATTTCATGAATGAAATCCATGGCTTGATTTTTTGCTTGAATTTTTCCAGCCCCTTCATTATCTGGATAAGTATCACTTGACTCCAGTAAAGGCTCAAGCACACAGATTTCAGAGCAAACATCCTCCTCCACAACTATGAAAGGAAAAAAACTGCTGCTCAAACCCTGGTCCTCAATCTGGCATGTTCAGGAAAATTATAAGATAAAAAGATCAGAAACATAACATTGATGCAGGCATGTTTATCTTCAGTTAAGAATATGACATATTTATAAGGATGCATGTAAATGGCATATAAATGACAATTTATAAGGAGGCATTTAATTATGGACTAGAACAGTGAATAGGCGTTGGCCGATATTTATCACTTCAGACTGTAAATATCATAATATAGGTGAAATACAGTATGAATATTAAAGAATAGATATCAAATTCATGAATCCCTATTGCGTCATAATATCCTTCTTAACCACCAACATACTACTCCTACTTCTTCAACTAAGTATGCAGCAACAACTTCAACAAAGATTGATCCGGTTTACTAACTCAATGATTAATGTATCAGTATCGCACTATCACTAATCACTATCAGTCTCAATAAAATAAAAAAATCTAAAAGGTTAATAATTAAGAGACAGTACAAACACCAATACAATCATCCTTGTCAGTATTGATTCAGAGAATTTGTCATAAAAAAAAAGTATTGATTCAGATAGGTCCAGTACATCGAGATTACAATTCAGATAACCAATCTAATGATACTAACATATACAGTACTTGCATTCTCCCCATCCAAAAGAAAAGATTACGCATACTTCATGCATAAAATCCAAGACCATTATGTAATGAGGTTCTGTTCTTTAGTCAGTATTATAAGAATGTTAATAGTAGAAACAATTTACAGGTTATAATTACTCTTTGCTACAAAAATGTTTAGGCGGAGAATACTTTGCCTTTTCCAAAGACAAGGCACACCACAAGCCTTGGCAAGGGCTTATTGTGTGATAATTTAGACTTTATAATCTGTGAGAGCAAAGAAAGAGCACCTCAATAAACCCTCGTCCATTCATCGCAGGGACAGAACATGAAAATTGGATGCACTGAAGCTCATCAAGATCCTTGGAGCATTGATCCATAGGCTCATCAGTATCTTCACAGTCCAAATAATTCCCTTCTAAAGCACACAATAACCTGGAATAATAAAAACAAGGGTGACATACAGTAACGAAATATACGCACCTGCACGTGTATATCAAAGAGATTTTCTAAATTTTCATCTAACTTTCGACATGCAATGTTATTGCATTTCACAGGGCAACAAGAAAAGAATACCTTGTGGCAGGGCGAGTCAGGTTGATACCCTTCACAGAAAATTGAGCTGTCTTTGATGATGGTATAGCAATTGGACTAACACTCAAAATCTTACCATAATTATTACTCCTGAAAGGAAGGGGTGTATCGATGACAATCTGGCCTGCAGCAGAAAAGGTGCAGTTAGATCCTAGTCATAAAAATATACTACTTACTGACTCTGACACATGCACGAAGTATAACAACAATGACAACAATGGCAACATCGCATTATACCAAATTCAATAAAAGTCCATTAAAACAAGTTAATATGCAGCAGTGTCTTGAATTAAGTGTCAATACAAGTCCTCGATGTAGATAATTTAACCTTTAAACATTTAATGTAAATTTACTGAGCAAAATAATGTTTGATGGACTTAATTGAATACTGCAATCAAATTCCAACTCCTGTTTTCATGACAGATAGCAAAAACAACAATAGAAACATAGCAAGATACCATTGAAAATGAAGGCCATCTGATGCTGCACCCTGATGTGAACCCATCCAGTTCTCCAAAAATCATCATCTGAGACACCCAGGAGCCTATTCAAACTGGAAGTCAGATCAAAGCAAAGCTGTAAAAGAACAAATAAGCCCCGTAAGGTCAAAAAGTATCCCCTAATTGCAGAAATAACCACACAGACCAGCTAGTAGTTTTAGAAGGACATTGCTTACCTCCTCCCACACAACCTCAGCCTGACGCAGATAAATAGTCAAAACAACACAACCAGGCCGTATATATCCTTCAATATCAGTTGGACTGTGGGATAACCAATCAAGAATCTGGAGACCAAAACCTTAGTACGATTAAATTATTTCAAGGAAAAATAATAGTAACAGTTACTCTTAGATGCTTTGAAAAGCTTAACGTACCTGTGCTTTAAGTACAAGAGGAAAATCGCCCGGTCCTTTACCGAAGAGTTTAAAAACAATCCGATCCGTGCGATTCTAAATGGTGGAAACAAACAAATTAGCAGTTGAATCATGACAATCTCAGGATAGTATAAATTCAACATATATAAGGGTGTCATTGAAGCAAACATTAGGAGCTAGAACCAGAATGCAATTTCATACATGAAAACAAGGTCCTGCATAGGTAGTTACAACACAAATTTCTGCAAGCAAAAACAAGCAGGCGCCATTTATTTCTGAAACCTAAGGAAATACCATCATGGAATTTCTCAGCATTAAATTCTATCCTCAAGTCTGATGAATATTTTCATCACACACGCAGCCATTAATAGGCATGCAATTTAAACCAGGATTGGTAAGGATGATCAAAATACTCAACTTAATGTTTTTTCTGACAGTACAAAATATTATGTACTGTTCAGTTAGTCTCAGGCACACCACTTCCCCATCCCCTTATACTAACTAAAGACCTCCCATGTGCGGTATGTCAAAAGGAAGCAGAAGCAAATGAATTCCATTCCCCTCCTCTGACCTCTTGTCAGATCTTCCTAAGAACCACACACCCATCAGAATATCAGATATTCTTGAGCATTATTATATTTTGGTTTCTCGTCATGTATGACTAAAGAAGAAGTTTAGTGTCAACCCGTCGACCTCAGCATGACAAATTAAGACAGTTCCACAAATTCTAAGAACCACAATAAAAAACATTTGTAGTTTCAGAAAAATACCCAGAATTTCTACAGAAAATCACGAAATCCCAGTCATGGAGGGTGAGTGTGAGTATAAGGACTGCGTACATGAGCATGGGTGCAACAGACAATCCAGAATAATGCTGCAATACATAAATACCTGAGTTTCGCCAGTGGAACTAGAAGGGGACTGGGCAGATGCAGAATCTGAATTTCCACTTGTTTGAGGTGGACTCGACTGATGTGAATCCTGTTGCATCCACGGGTAATCAAGAGAGCTAGCACCAAGATTTGTAGTGACAGGCAACCTTTCTATGTCCTCTATGCCATCGTCTGAGTCAATATAGATGTCATTCAGATCAAAATCATTCATCTTGGTCTGTCCAGCAGTACTATCTCTTGCTTCTGAGTAAGCTGGAGGGCTATTTGAAACACCGGGCTTTGCAGAAAATGTGGTTTGTTGATCAGCAACCCTAGCATCATGTGAATGCATCACTTGATGCTGAATTTCACTAATAGAAACTGTTTGATTCTGTACTGTAACAGTTGGAGAACCTTGAGAACCATTGGTAACTAAAGTAGAAACCATCTCAGACTTCCCCGATAAAGACCCTTCTTTTAACAGATTCTCAGGTTCCCGTAAAAGGTTAGACAAGTTCCTCCCCCCTTGTTCGCCATTCTGATTAGCAAGACTCCTTAAAAGATGAGTAAGCAGATCCTGGTCGGCAGTCTGATTTGACCTGTCAGCTGTAATTCATAAAATAAAAAAATCATTATTCATCCTTCAACTACCTGTCATAGGCTCATAGCAGAAATGCTAAACCAAAGATTGAATACAATGCTCTTGCTCTCAACTACTGGTGTTTCAGCTTGTAAAAATCATGCCCAAGATCACTACCTTTTTAAACTGACATTTATCTTTCTATTATTACAATGTCTTCTCTATGCAATTTCTACTCCATTACAGTTGTTAATTACACTAAGACATATTTGGAAAAGCCGTCTCTTCCTATGAAGCACGGACACCTCCAGGACTAGGCGTGTCGCGGTGTCCGACACTCCTATGACCGGTGTCCTAAATAATTGTTTTTTTCTTTACTTCGTCACTCCTACGATCGGTGTCCGACACCTATGTAACACTCATACGAGCCGTGTCGGACAACCCAGTCAAATATCTAAAACAATTTTTTTTTCTCTCTTGCTTCCACACACCATAGATGATTATATCATTTTTAGCTTTTTTGACAGTAGATGAATAAATAAAGGTCAAATAATATGACATCTTATTGTAGAACTTTTTCTAATGACATAAATTGCTCAAGTTAGTTGTTTATATATGTAACGGTGTCCGTGTCTTATATTTTTTACATTAGCGGTGTCGACGTGTCCGTGTCAGTGTCGTGTCAGGTGTCCGTGTGAGTCCATGCTTCATAGGTCTCTTCTGAGCCATTTTCAAATCAGTTGATCAATCAGACAGTTTTTAAGCAGTTCGTTTTATTATTTATTTGGAAACTGAAGAATACCTTATTACATACTCTGTTCCCCCAAGGTACTGACAAATGCTTCTGAAGGAAACTAGTCGATGTACTCGTGCAATAAGCTCAAGTATAACTAAGTAATGTCAAATAGCACCAAAAAACCTATTGGTTTTTTTTTATTGTGGCTAACTCATCATACAAAACAGGCTTTGTAAGGTGAGGGATGCCACCCGCTTGCGTCCAAAACTATTGGGCTTGGTGAGTGGATATAAGTGGTGGTGGCCCAATGGATAAACTCTAACACAATATTATGTTCTCATATTGAGCCTGATTCATCCTTACAAAACTGACGTGTAGGGTGAGGGAGCACCCAAATAAATTATTATTTTCCTTTGAAGTTCTTAAATGTTAGGTCTCACTCTTGAAAATGAAAGCTGAAAGTCTCTAGATCTCAACTATTCTGCCAATCTTACAGCCTTTGAAGCCTAAATTGAGTTGGATTTGGATCCTCTCGTCTTCTTCTCTCCTTTTCTCTCTCGTGTTAGGAGAGAGATAGACAAACAAACAATTTTGATAAACCTTATACACACAAAAATTGAATAAACAATTGCTTTTGTGTCTATCTCTCTTCTAACATGAGGGAGAAAAGGAGAGAGGAAAAGGAGAGGATACAAATCCGATTGAATCCTCGTGAGCAGTGATGAAAGGTCAAGCACTGTACACTTCTCATGTATCCCATCCGACCCATTATCTTCCATAGATATTAATTGAACAAACTTAAACCAATTCTTCATCATGAAGTGTGATAGAAACTTGAGGAAAATTATGTTGGCCAAGTATTTACAGTCGATTGTGTATGAAAATTATAGATCAAGAACTGGTCTTACGTGTCTATTTCGGGCTACCAAGGTCAAAGTATGAAACCTCTCCTTGTAATAAATATGTCTTCCCCTATATCCTCGACAAGATGTATATTTAGTTAACCAAATTTCAAATGAACAAACAACCTTCCTGCAGCTATTAAGTTAGGAAGTAGGAACTACTGAAATTGCACTACAAATATTGGTGAATAATGCACGTAATTGGGTTTACTAATTTGTTAACAGACACATGGTTTTGATTCTAATTTCTTGTAATATAATGTTAGTTACATTAGAAACTCTTCCTGGGAGACCACAGGAGAGCCAGATTGTTAATTGTCAACTTAGTATATTTGTTGTGAATCAAATTAAATACATTGCACTATAATAACAATAGTACTTTCTTTGTCTCTTGATCAAAGCTCATTTAATGACAATGCATTTTAATATGTATGGGTTGGAGTTCGAACCCCGGACACCCCATTTATTTATCTTAAAAGATGAATTCTATCAATTAGGTTATTTGACAAAAAAAAGTAGTACTTCTTTTTCCAAAAACAATAGTACTTTCTTAAAACTAAAAAAAAAAATCTGGCTCAATGTGCAAATTTAACCATAGGTTTTGCAAAAGGGGATAAAGTTAGGGGTTAAAATAGTTTTTTTTTTAATAGAGGGTCAAAATCGCAACGTTTTGAAACATAGGGGAGAAAGGTACATTTAAGCCTTCTTTTTACTGTGATAGCACCATATGGTGTTGTTCCTTTCCATAACATATATGCACAAACTACTAGCACGTGCTTCATATTCAAACTACAACAAGCCTAGCCTCGGATGACAGCAAAAATGATAAAAAAAATTGCCACTGATTCAGCAACACTCATTTCTTTTTTATGTACACCAGCCTACCTTTGGTGAAAGCAATCTAAGAATAAGAACCTAATGTACTAGCTACCTAATACTCCCTTCCTCCCAGTTTAACTGAGCCAATTTTCCATTTCACACAAATTAAGAAAAGTGTATAAAGGAAAGAGAGAGAAAAATAGTTTTGAGTGCCTTTTTCAAGTATTGGTGCATTCTTCTTTATCATAAATGTAAAGTAGAATATATTGAATTGGGAGTTGTGAAAGTAGTATTATTGTATTGAAAAGTGAAATGGGTCAAGATTCTTGAGACAATATTTTTTTACAAATGGGTCAGTTAAACTGGGATGGAGGGAGTATTATTATTAGAGTGCAACACTGAATTCTTATCAAATTGTTGATAGGATTTTATCAGGCCTTATCACTACATAAATATGAATTGAAGACACTACAATCAAGTAGCAGAAAAACCAGAAAACCAGTAGCATACACATAGCAGAAAAAACCAGAAAATCAGTAGCAAACTTCCTTGTTGCTATCAATTCAACACACCACCAAAAACATTGTTTAACTACTTGAACATGCCTGTAGTAATTTCTGGAACTTCAAGCACAATATTTAGTGCTTAACCTCCCTTTATAACTCTCCCTAAGTTCAATATAATGAAGCCTACCACCAGCAATATAAAAAAGAAAAACATTGACAATTGACAACCACCACAGTCTATGTCCAAGTACAGCGACCAATCATATCTTCATTTATCGACTATAACAACGCACACTATCATATAATATCATATGCATACCAAATAAATCACCATCACACTAAATTGAAACAATTTTTTTCTTAAAAAACTCCAATCTTAAAAATCACAAACTCAAATTTTTTCTTCCATTTAGCTCCTTATGCATAAACCTTTATGTACTAGATCTTCCTATTCTCATTAAAAAACTATATAAAAAGAAAAAGACCTTCAGAAATCATGCAACAACACACATTTGAAAATTTCAATAATTATAACAATATCATTCTTACATTAGGCTAAAAAAGAATTTCAAAAAAGAAAAATATACTTGTATGATCCTTTCAAAACAATGGGTTTCACCATCTCATTTAAAATGGTATGGAATATCAACTTCCAATATTAAAATTCTGATTAATTATCTTACTAAAAAAATGTCTTGATTAATAAGAAAGGGTAAAAGAATTGCACATTAATTACCATTGGTTAAAAGCAAAGTCAACAATGATCCAAAAAATTGATAAAATTGTTCTTGTTGTTAATGTTAAAACATGCAATGTGGCAGGGATACCTTTCAAGCAAACAATGAGAAGAATTGAATGATCATTGATCTAAAAGAAAAAAAAAACATACTAGGTATATATGCCCAAAGAAAGAATTAAAAACTTTTAACAATCATTCCTTTACACATGGAATATTAATTGCATCCATAGCAAACTAAAAGAAGATTGCTCCATCTAGACACCAAAATCATTTACTAAGTCTACATGCTTGACTCGTTTTATAGTTCACAAACACAAAGGTTCTAAATCAATCAACTTCATTTACTAAGAAATACTTACGCTGCATATTTGAAAGTATCTTCAATAAACTTATCAACAGATAACTACTAGTCTGATCATCGTTCGGTGAACTTCCATTAGGAACAGCATCTTGATTTGTTTTTCTCCTCCTTTTATTATGGCCTGCCAAACGTCTTCGACAGCTTCTCTTTCCTTCATCAAACTCTTGAAGCAAGTGAAACCTGTTGACATATAAAAGAATACCATGAAATAACATGAATCTCAATCCAATCTAACTAGTAAAACTGATAAAAAAAACACATTTTTCAGCTATTTGCTACATGAACTAACCTACTACATTGTTGGCAGAACCGCTGCATCGCATTTCCGACAAGGGCTTTACTAGCCTTTGAATGTATCTCACAAACTTTATGACGTCGGTGATAATCTTTCGCGTTGTTAAGATCTGCGCGACAATCCTCCACCTGACAAAATGCTCTACTAGAACTACCTCCACCAGCTACTCTACTTTTCTTCCCATTATTTCCTTCCCATGTAGCAACACCACCACCAAGGTTTAAACTAAGATTACCACCTTCCTTATTCAAACCTAAACCTAGTTCATCTTCGACAACAATAACCCTCCTTTTCCTCTCACCTTCCTTCACTTGACAAATCCCAAGATCTAACTGTTCTGAACAAGATGATGAACTATTTGAGTTAGAACCACCACCACCACCACCACCACCAACCGGAATAGGCAAAAATTGGCGGTGTTCCGGCACCGGAGTCAACTTACTAGTAGCTATGAAAAGATGACTATCCCATTTCCAATTATTCAAATCCCACTCTTTTGAATTTTTCCCCATAGCCCTTAAATCAGATGAACCACCACCATTACCGTACAATTGAAAAGCTTCCATAATCACACGATTCGCAAACTTAATTACAAAGAAGTACAACTAATTACACATACTCTGTTCTTGTTACCTATAGATCAAGTAAGAGTATACCGACACAGCCATAGTTAATTAAAATTAAGTAAAATTAACAAGTGAGCTAATTAAGCATAAGTTAACTACAGAATTGAAGATTATTACAGTTAAAGATTGAAGAAGAAGAAGAAGAAGTTGAGTTGAATTGAATTGAAGAGGTTAATTATGAAGAGTGGATGGATCGAGTGAAATTGGGAAAGTGCGGGAAGTACGGTTGGGTGGAAAAGGAAAATGATGTGTGTGTGTGTGTGTGATGGAGATGGAAGATGAATGAGTGAATGAATGTGATGAATTCTTTGCGTGACAAGAAAAAGGGCTATGTTAATGGAGGGTATGGTACATTGATGTTGATATTCTATGTTATTGCGTACGCACAGAATTTTATTTTACTAATAAACAACTCATTTCCTCAGCAAATAAAAAACGTAACTCAACTGACAGGACTTTGCAGTATGCAAGATCGTATAATGTGGAGAAGTATGGTGTCTAAGGTTTCAACTTCGGTCTTGCATAAATTATGCAATGTCGCTACCAACTCAATATTATATGTAGGTCGTGTTTAAACATCAGATTCCTCGTTTATTTTTCATCTAGAGCTCTTCTTCCATTCATGTTGATATAGAATTTTCTTCCTTTAAGAAACCGAATTTGTCTCTTTGCTTTGTTTTTTTTATACAACCATTTGATTTGTTGTAGAATTGAAGAAGATTAATCACTTCGCACCAAGTTTTTTTTATTACAAAGAGGGTCGAAATTCGAAGAAAGATGAACTACACTGCTACTAAATTAGGGGTAATATTTTCCAACATTTTTTTTTTGAGGGAAACATTTTAATTGTTAGTTAATGACTAAACTAATACGAGCGTGTCTCAAAAAACATCACGTTAGAATCTATCAATCAACCAAAATTAGTTAGGCTCTGTTTGGTAAAAATAGCGGAGAGCTGATAAGTTAGCTGATAGCTTATAGCTGATAAGCTAGCTGATAGCTTTTAACTGATAAGCTAGCTGAAGTGTTTGGTAAAAATAGCGGTTCAACTAGTTGATAAATGTAAAATGACATAAAGGGTATTCTTAATTCATAATAAAAATTATATCATTAATTTAAGTATTTGTAATTTTGTAAACTAATTTTTCTTTAAAAAAATACTTTAAATTTATTAATTTAATATATCCTATGTATTATAAATTAAATTAAATTTTATTCACTAAAATTTTATCTTATATTTATTATCATTTAAGTGTTTCCACTTTATAAAAAAAAATAACATTTACCTCAAAAACAAAAAAAAAAGGTAGCACTAATAGAGTAATACTAATAACAGAGAATAAAGAAAATAACACTTACCTCAAAAAAAAAAAAAAGAGTAACACTAATAGAATAATAGTATTTTGTTTCGTAAAAAAAAAAAAGGTATATATTTTTTCAAAAATAAAAAAAAAAAGGTCAGCTGATATATATACAAAAATTGGAATAAAGGGATAGTAGTCTTTATTACATAGCTTATTATAAAAATTATAATGGATAAAAATACAATTTAAATGAAATAATAAGGGTAAAATTGGAAGAAAAAGTGAGAAGCTATAAGCTAAAAGCTCAAACGCTACTTGGAATAGCTTCTGAAAAATAGCTTATAAGCTCGTGAAATAAGCTATAAGCTCATGGTGAAAAGGTGTTACCAAACAGAACTTTTTTTGTCAAACGAGCTTATAAACTATAAGCTAAAAGCTCTTTTTTGGGGTTAACCAAACAGACCCTTAATGTTTTTGCATATTGATTAACTTTACGATAGAAATTGAGAACCACCATCTTCCACTTTTAAATTTAAATCTACACATTAAAGAAAACTTTAAAATTAATTGTCAATGTACACATTTCTGTTGAAAGTTAACTTTAACCACACAATTCTTTTCCAAGTTTAAATTTAAGTAAAAAATAGTGGTGTTGACTTGAGACCTTAAAGTGTGTTCCTCTCAAGTTTAATTTATCCGATGTCAATTTCGATGAGTTAGTCCATACAAAACCTTGATCTTACTTTACTTTAATTGGGGCTCCTACAAGTGAACAATAAAATTGAACTCATCAAATTAGTCAATCATTGAGTCGAATACCTAATTTTAAAAAAATTAACACAAACATTATAAAGTATCACAAGTAAATAAAATGTTTTGTTAAGAAGAGTACTATAAAAATTAGTCTCGATGGAACTTGACTCAAATTCTAAAATTTTGAGTCTTGTTAAATAAGAAAAGGGTTCAAATCTTGTGGATAAAAAAAAAATGCTAACAATAACTTTGTTAAATAACTCAACGTAAAAATAATTATTATTTTAAAAGTTGTACAATCAACTTGTTAAAAACTTAAAATTAAATTTTTCAACTTTTAAATTTCTTAACGATTCTTAGAACATAAATTACCAAAATCCATAAGAAAAAAATATGGCCAAGAAAGAAGACTTGGTTAAATATGGCCGGTCAGATTCTTGCAAAGATTGATGATCAACAAAACTAATGAATATTATCATCAAAACTTGATTAAAAAAAAGAGTAATGATATATATACATCCTTAGGTGGCAATACATTCTTGAACATCTACACAAAAATCTGACACGTAATCATATTAACCTCATACAAGCGCATTTTCTCTTTCATCTCATCTTCTCTCTTTCAAATATATGGGGTGTACAAAGATGTATGTAAATAAAGGATGTCTATGTGACATTTTTCTAAAAGAAAAAAAGTATAGTACAAGGAAAGGAAAGGACGGAAGGTGGTGGTGGTGGGTACAGTACATCCACCATCAAAATGGTGGGCCACATGTGTTTGTCTCACAACAGTCACGTTATATTTATTATATTTATAACGTACAAAAAAGATAAGATTAAGATACCTTTGGTTTCCTAATCTCATAATCCTGTTTTTTGGAGGAAGTGGGTGCGTTTCCTCAGTGCCAGGTTACTCCTTGTGTTCGTTGATATTGGACTCTCTGTCTAGTTTGTCTTCACAACGTTTTTCATGAGTAAAAACAGTCACATTTTCAATCGACTGTTTTTCTTTTTAGTTTTACTTTTAAGGTGTGTTTGGTTGGGAGATGAAAGTGAAAGAAAAGATAGAGAAAGGAAAGATTGTATGAGAAAAGTAAAAGAGTAGAAAGTGAGAGGATTGTTTTAGTTGTTTGGTATAAGAGAAAGTGAAGTAAAATGTTGTAGGGAAGAAAAATCTATATTTTAATAATTGACTAAAATACTCTTGGAGCAAATATATATATAGAGGATGTATCATGTGAGAATGACAACTTTATATGAGAATGTGAGAACATATTATCAATCACCGGATTCAAAATGAAGGGCTAAGATTAAAACACTCCACTAAAGTAATCATGCGACCAATTTTCACATACTCTCTCGTAACTGTTCAACTATCCAGCACCACCACCGCTTCATCTTTCCAACACCTATCACCGATTCACCATTGACGATGCAAACGTGAACCAACCTGCTACCCTCTTTTATGATACCATCAATCATTTGCTCATCTACATATTAATGGTGGATTTGTTCTTTATATTCTTTTCTATCTTGTTTCAATGGAAAAAAATGTGCAGTTAATTGTAAGTGTTAAAGCAGTTGTAAGACCAAAAAAAAGGCTGTAAATTGAAAAAAAATAAAAAGAAATGACAAGTGAATAGTAAAAAATATGCAATAATGGGTGGGTATTTTTGACTTTTTCATTAAGTATTGGTATTTCTTCAATCTTTCCGTGCAGTTGAGTGTAGAAAGATTTTTTAAGGTGGACTCCACTAAATTATTTCTTTCCTTAACCTTTCTATAGTGTTCTAAACAAGGGAAGATGCTTCTTTCCCTCAACTTTCTCTCCTCCCCACTATCTTTCCTTAGAAACAAACATATGTTAGGTTTCAAGGATTCTCTTCAACATGTGGTACGTGTCACCATCCAAGCCCATACACATGTGAAATGAATCTTCTCACCACACTAATATTTTACTCATCACCTTTTCATTTTTTCAATGCACATTCCTCGTAATCACATTTATTTGCTCACATTATGGACTGATGATGACTATTATTGCCTTGCAGTATGAAAGGGAAACAAAGTATTCAGGAAGAATCCGTCAAAAAAAATATATCTAGGAGGAGAAGAGTATTATGTAAAATATCTAGGAGGAGAAGTGTATTATGTGAAATATCTAGGAAGAGGAGAGTATTATTTAAAATTTATATATAAACAAATTTCTCTCATAATTTTTTTACATAATCAAATGTGCAAGTGTATTTGCTTTTTCGATAGTCTTCCCTCACCGTCACTTCTAGACCACCGCGTCAGCAATGTCGAGATTAAGGCTGTGTTTGGTTCTATAGAGAGATTGCAAGTGGAAAAGAAAGTGAGTGGATGGATTCACCTTCTATAGTTTGTTACCATTTAAAAGAGGAGAGGAAAGAATCTTTCAGCTGGGACCCACATCCAAAAACTTTCCGCAGCAATAAGAGCAGATAGGTTGGGAAAAAACAACTTTTGTTTGAAAAGTCTAAAACACCCCTAATTTTATTGTTTTTGATTTGTTACCATTCTTTGTTGTTTCTCTCTTTTATATTTCAATTTACCGTTCCATATTTTTTTTCCTATCCTAATCAAAATGGTGTACAAATTGAACCCTGCCACACTTTCTTTTTCCACGAGACATAATTATATATATATATATATATGGGTTTGCTAGAACACACCCACTAGTTTTTATGTGGGAGTGTTTTAGCAAAGCTACACCTTAAGGTGTATTTAACCACTTTTTAGTTATTAACTTGCTAAAATACTCCTTCTAAAAAATAAGTGGGTGTATTCTAGCAAATGCCTATAGGATTTGCTAGAACACCTTAAGGTGTATTTAGCAAAGCTACACCTTAAGGTGTATTTAACCACTTTTTAGTTATTAACTTGCTAAAATACTCCTTCTAAAAAATAAGTGGGTGTATTCTAGCAAATGCCTATAGAATTTGCTAGAACACACCCACTTGCTTTTTTTAGAAGGTGTGTTATAGTAACATACACATTAAGGTGTATTTATTAACTTTTTAGTTATAACTTGCTAAAACACTCCCACATAAAAATTAGTGGGTGTGTTCTAGCAAATCCATATATATATATATATATATTTCTAAAGGTGTGTGTATATAAGAGCATTTATGTCAATTACAAAAAATAGATTTTTCTTTCCTTCAATTTTCTAATCCACTTTCTATTAAACCAAACAACCAAAACAATCACTTCACTTTCCACTCCCTTTCTTTCCTCATACCATCTTTCCTTTCACTAGCTTTCCTCTTACTTTCTCATGTCATCCAAACATAGCCTAAAAGTACATGTGTTTCGACCACCAAAAAAATTGATGAACTACAGTGAAATAACTAAGAACATAAAAAGTCACTTCAATATAAGTTACCAATCTTTCAACATTATGATTATGATGTATCCGTGGCCTTCCTCTGGCTGGGTTAGAGTTAAATTAGATTAAACATCTCACAAAAACATAATTTTGACTCGTCTTTTTATTCTACAAATGAAAACCTCAAGCAGATTTAATCAAATATGCATTTCATCCTTCTACATGATATTTTCTCATATAAAGTTAAATATTGTGACTATATAAGTACTTTTTTTTTTAGATAACTATATAAATACTTTTCTCACTCAAATACAATTGAGACGCATAAAGCCTAGATAAATAAAATAGTTAAATTGTGCAAAGACTTAGTAATCAAAGAGATGAATACAAAATTTAAATAAATAGTAAATACACCTCCCACTTTAAACATTTGTTACGAGCTTTTTTCAAAGAACAACTTTAACACGTTCCATTTACTCAAAGCGGAATTTTAACACGTTCCATTTACTCCAAGAGCTTATATACAAAACCGGCAAAGATGCAACCATTTCCGAGGCCTAAGATACCCTTAAGATGAATGATATATTTTTTGTCATATAAAAATTTATCTCTTTATGATGAATAAATGAGATGTTTGAGGTTTAACCCCGATCTATATTATATGAGGTCCATTCCAATTAAGTTAAACTAATGTGGACAAGATAAATAATATTTAAATAGCTAAAAGTTAACAACTTTTGAGATAACCATATATAAATTTTTTGTTAAAAGTATAATTTTAATGTCCTCATAAGATTCCAAAAGTATAATTAAGTTAAAAGTATAATTTTAGTGTCCTCGTGAAATAACCGCATATAACAAACGGACCCTAATTAGATTCCAAAATATAATTTTAAATAATTTATGTCCTCATAATGTTCATTAATAAGACATGAGACCTTTGTTGGATGTTGGCATGATGCCAATTATAGACATTAATTATTCTATAATGTACTCTTTCTCGTAATTCAAATTTTCCATTTGCAAATTGTAAACCATACAGTTGCGTGTGGTACAAAGTTCCTGTAGAAATTGGAAGAGCATTTCCAACGAGGATGTGTCACAAATCTCATCAATCAAACATGATGTGAGCCCACAAATCCAATTAAAGCTCAATAAATATTCTCCACTGCTCTTTCCTTCTAGCCAGCCATGTTCTCAATGGAATAGTGATATTAGTCCAAACAAAGCACACGCATAAAGTGGAGCACAAGACAAGACAAGAAGAAGCTGGCAGAACCAAACAGGAATTAAACCTCAATTTTATGCTCTGTTTTAATTTTTAAATTATTTTTTAAAATAAATATCTCCATGCATAATATTATAAACGAAGTCTTTGAATAACCGAGATCTATTGAAGCAGTTAACATCTCCCAACACATATATATTTTTTAGCCAGAGGTCGAACTTTTAAATTATTAATGGACCCAAATATCTATCATTTGAAAGAGAGACCATGTTGATGATTTAAATTAATTAACATAACATACTACTGCTAATTACGCAGCTGTAGTTTAAGCATATTAATAATATCTAATAATGAGAATGTAATTTAGCAACATGCATAAATCTGCTTCGCTCCCTTCATAGCTAACAACGTTTGTTTTATATGAAGTTTAAAAAATGCACTGGAAAACAGCATTATTGCATAGAACATGTTTTCTAACGCAGAGTCGTATGACCATAGGCATAGCTCACAATTAATTTGCATGACAACAACACAATCATTCATTGTCGGTGAAATTGGCTCCTTAATAATCATCCACGGTCAATGTTTTGTCCCTCTTATCTTAAGTTTCCATCTTAAATTTTAAGCTCAGTGCCAATGGAATGTTATGCTATGCCAATAATTGATCCCTTATAAGTTATAAAAAGGTAAGCTTAATGGACAACATCTATCATATTAAAATTTAAAATGTTTTATATATCTATTCCAATTATGATTTGATAAAACAAATCACGATTTATTTTAAAGGAATGAATTGTGGGAGAGGATCCACAAACGGCCGACTGCTTCAATAGTTTGAATGTTCATTGCATCTTAGCTTAAAATGGAGAAAACTTTTGTAATAATAAAAGTTTTCAAAACAATAGTGAGAAAATTAAACATATAACAAGTTTCTTACAAATAACTTATTTTGTTTACATTGAAAAAGACATTATTAGTTTGCTAAAAAAAAAAAGACATTATTAGTGTATTTAATAATTAGTAGACAACCAGTTATGAATAAATGATCAAAAACACTCATTTTTTTAGACAAAAATTGAATAATTTTTTGTGGTGACTAAACCTAAAAAGTTAAATTTATTGTATTAAAATCAATTTTTTTATTTAAATTTAATATGTTGATTTTAAAAATATTTTATTTTTTCTTTAAATTTAGCCATGCGTATAATTTCTTCTATTAGCTTCGCCGCTGGGTCAGTGCTGGAAGCATATATATAATAAATCTTTTGGTGATAGAAATAACGGGCGAAGTTATTCAAAATTCCTTGATTAACCTTGGTTGAATTCATATATATATATATATATATATATATATATATATATATATATATATATATATATATATATATTAATTTTGGACAAGTAGTATAGTTGTTAAAGCTCATACAATTTAATTATAGATAAGTGGAGTGTCTGAGTTCGAAGTTCGAACCTCGACCATTATATATAGGCTAAAATATGGTTTTGGTCCTTGCAAATATGCCTCGTTTTGGTTTTAGTCCCTGCAAAAAAAAATTGTTGTTTTTGGTCCCTGGCTCCATTTTTGTGATGATTTGCACACGTGGCACATGATGACTGAACCCATTTATTAGAGAAATAGTCCCTGCAAAATCTTTTGATTTTGATAAAGGTCCCTGCAGGGACTATTTCCAAAAACAAAATATTTTACAGGGACCAAAAACAACAAAAAAAATTTACAGGGACTAAAACCAAAACGAGGCATATTTGCAGGGACCAAAACCATATTTTAGCCTTATATATAATATGCAATATTCCTATCAACTCTCCATTTTTTTTTAATGTTATAATATTTTTTTTTTGAAGAAGCTAAATTAGCCCACTTAAATTGACACTGGAGAGAATCGAACCTAAAACCTCAAGAAGAAGCACACTCCTAGGTCCCAAACCAATACCAACAGAAGAACCTAACTGGGTTTAGTGTTATAATGTTATGAATTTAACGATCAACTACAAATTATTAATAATGTCAATCCTTGTCAAACACACCTTGTGTTTTAAGGGAGGTGTGTTAATATATTATTTTGGCCTTTTAAAAAAAAATTAATATTAAATAAAAACTAAAAACTATTTTTTTTAAAAATATAAATTAAGCCACCCAAATTGACATCAATAAAAACTAAAAACTATTAACAAATTTTCTATTCTGTGGAACAAACCTAGCTAATAAATGAGGGAGAATTTGACTAATTAAAGGAATATTATGCAAATGATCACCAGGTCCACATTTTTTTTTCTTCCTTCGACTAATCTATAAAGAGAAAATGATTTGTTATTCATTCAATTGAGTTATACATCACATGGATACCTATATATAGATAGATATCCAAGTAACTAAGCAAAACTAACCCTAATTCTCACTAAGCATGCTTAAAGGATAAGCACTAACTCCTAACAATCCCTTCCTCAAACTGAGCAACATCATAAATCAGTTTACAAAAGAATGCTAGGCTAATCCATCAATAACACCAATTGGTTCTCAAGTTGCAGAAAGTTTCAGGCTTGAGTGGCTTTGACATAATGTCAGTCAGTTGTTGATCTTGTGAATTGCAATGTTTAGAAAGTTTCAGGCTTGAGTGGCTTTGACATAATGTCAGTCAGTTGTTGATCTTGTGAATTGCAATGTTTCAGCTCCATAACTCCATCTTTGGTCAAATCCCTCAAAAAATGAAACCAGACATCTATGTGCTTGCATCTTCCATGCATAACTGGATTCTTAGACAACTTAATTGATGAGTTGTTATCGCAATGTATCACAGCTGCTTCCCTTTGATTTCACTCAAATGATTCAAAATTATTCTCAGCCAAATTCCTTGACAAGAGCATGAAGCTGCTCCAACATACTCAACTTCAATGGTTGAAAGAAACATCATCATTTTTAGATTCTCTTAACACAAAAATCTATTTTTTTTTTTTTTAAGCGGAAACAAACATCATTTCTCAATCAAAAAAGTTTAACTCCCGATAATCATATGATGAGATCATTGAAATCAACTGATACGCAAACATTCAGATAAACAATAAATACCATCTCATGTACTTTTGCCGGAATCGATAGGTAAGGATGGTGATACAAGGCTTTCAGCACAAATCATTACTTCATTGAAAGTAGGAATTCCTTGAACATGAGTAACTTGTTCACTCTTGAAATCATACCAAAACAGCTTCCAAGGATTTACAAACAAGTAACTTGCATGATTTGTTGCCAACAGTACTTTACGTTGATCACTCGAATAACATAAAGGTCTCAAAGATACCAAATGAAAATTGAACCACGATTTAACCAAAGTAAAAAGTTTACACCAACTATCTCTAGAACCATATTCTTTCATCACCCAAACATCATCAATTTTATTAGTTTGATAATTCACAATCATACAAAGACACTCTTCCCAAAACGCCAGTATCAATGTCGAAACAACTCTCAGCGTCAATCTCTGGAAGATTAACCTCGTTGAAAATTTCAAATGTTAGGTTAAATGCTAGGATTAAACACGGCTGAAACAGTTGGTCACGTTCCCGAGTAATAACTACCCAATGAAGAGAATTTTGAACTAGAAAGGCAATGGTATAAGGATAGTGTAGAGCGTAAGGTATACTAGGAAGTGCTTTCCATGAGTTCGTTTTTTGAGCTGAAGATTATCACCTCAGAATGGTAAGCGCTGCCAAAACAAGTGATTCTAACGAGTTTGTAATCGTCAGTGAACTTATCGAAACCGAATCCAACACGTGGAAGTCTTTTTGTTCGGAAAGGGGAGGTTTAGGGATATTCAGATGTTTACAGATGTAGATGTTAGGGTTACAGAAAGTGATGTGATCGGGGAGTATGGAGATGCAGAGGAGACCGTTGCATGAACCGAAGAAAGTGACGCGGTTGCTGTTACACTTCAACATAAGGCAGTCGTGTGAATATTCGATGGTTAGGTTATGGAAATCATCGAGTTTGTAGAGATCTGAGCTGTAACGGACGATGAGGCTGAAGTTGAGGAAGTTTTTGAGGTGAAGGATGGTGAACGAAGTGATTTCGATGTAGATCGAAATCGGAGGAGGGATTCTACAGGTAGCATGGAGAGAATATCAGTGAGTAACTCCGACGGAATATTCGCCATCATTGGGAGGGGATTGCTGATAATAATCGATTTTGAAGTTGATCCGCAGTAAGAGGGAGAGGAATTTGGCGAGAAATTCCTTAAGATGATCAGCCATGGAAGGAGCAGTTTCGTTTTTGTGTGGCGATGTTAGTATTGACGTACGTATTGCAGTTTTGCTGGTGCTGTGCGACAAGCACCACCACGAATAATTGCACGAACAGGAACTAGTTTTTGACCATTCTTTTATGGCTTAATTGCACTTTTGGACCCCTATCTTTTCAAAAGTTACGGTTATGGATCCCTAACTAATTTAAATACAAAACAGCCCCCTATGTTTTGATTCTTTGGCAGTTTTGGACCCTTAAGGCAAAAAAAAAAAAAATTTGACACGTGGCACCTCACTTAGGGTGCCACGTCAGCATTGATCGAGTCAACAATGGATTGAGGGTTCAAAACTGCCAAAGAATCAAAACATAGGGGGCTGTTTTGTATTTAAATTAGTTAGGGGTCCATAACTGCAACTTTTGGAAAGATAGGGGTCCAAAAGTGCAATTAAGCCTTCTTTTATTACGTGGGTTATTGGGGTAACACTTGGGTGACATAGAGTTGGGTGACATTGACCAATCACAATGCCACTTTGTGAAAGAGAGAGAAACAAAAGCATTGTAACATTGTGATTGGCCAATGTCACCAATGTCACCCAACTCTATGTCACCCAAGTATTTTTCGGGTTATTGTTGTGGTTACTCTGTTCCTATTTCTGCTCAATTTATATCCGAGATCTTCTACGGTACACTCATAAGATATGTGTACCGGTACTCTTGCATCTTAATTTTATAAATTAATGATCATTTTTTATGTAATAAATAGTTTTATGTCAATATTTATATTTTATAGAACAACATTTCATAAGAAAAAACATCATTTTTCTGTTTATAAGAATCATAGTAACTTTTTTACCTATTATCGTAAAAAATAATAAATGTTCTCAATTATGAGTGATAAAAATTTAAAAAATAAATAATTTTATTTCGTTGACACTTTTGATGAATAAAATTTAGTTATTATGATTATAAATGATAAAAAAAAATAATATTTTTCTTCAAAAAAAACTCATTTAACTATTAAATTAAAGAATGGGTGTACCAGTACACTCAAATATATTGGGTGTACCATATATATTTTTGCTGCTGCTCAGTCAAAGCACCACTCTCTCATTTTGTCACGTTGTTGTTGTTGTTGTTGTTAACTTTGCCTTTCTAAAGATAAGGAATCCACCTCTCATGTTTCAACTACCTCCTATACTTACGCTATAAGTGGCACAATTAAATTAAAACAAACATAGTTTTCTTTTCTTTATTTTTGCTGATTTTGTTCAAGAGGGACGGTTATATATATACGTATCTATAATCATTTTCCGATGATGGATAACACGTAATTAGGAAGAGAACAAAAATATTTCCTTCTCTCTGCTACACAAACAAACTGTATACAGAAAACTCTAATCTCCGCAAGAAATTCTTGAACTCCTCCACCTTACTCTTACATGTCTTCTCTAGTACTCAAAGAAATTACCAAGCCTCATTCTAAATTTTCCACTCTCTTCTCCAACTTGTTTTATTGGTGAGATTGGGGTCTAGAAACTTGCTCGTGCTTTCGGTGCAGACACAATCTTAGGAATGTCTTGTGAGGAAGAAAAACGTCTCAGGTAAGGTCACTTCCCCATACAACTTAAAATTAGACATTGGATTAGAAGTTTGTCAAGTATTTATATGTTGTTTGTATGCTTAAAGAAAAAGTTATTAATTTTAGAAATAATTATATATATAGTACCAGAAATTCTTGAATAAATTAGTCAAATTCTTATTTTTTTAGTATATACATGGCTATATTATTTCCGGGAGATCAATGCTTATAGTGATATTTTCTTACTTTACGGTCAATAGCTTAGTAAAAGTTCATTTTTTTTTTTGTTTTTTTACAATCTGTAAAAGTCCAATTTGTAGCATATAATGTGACCGGTGGCATTTACAATGCACAAATGTTAAATTTGTGCATGGTACACAAGTATGCTTTTTTGCTTATGACAACAATTTTGAAACGTTCATATATATTAATATTCTATATCAAAGGCTGAGATGTTTTACCTGCTACTTTTAGATGACTTTTTATCGAAAAGTTTGAAAAAAAATAGGTTAAATGTATCTAAAGGTCCTTTAAGTTTTTCATTTTTTCCAAAGTCGTCCTTTAAGTTTCTAAAGTCGCAAACAAGTCCTTTTAGTCCCAAACAAGCTTAAAATTAGGCATGACAAATAGTGGATAATGCTATTTGTTACTATCATTTAAATCATCACCATTATCCTCTAAAAGGACTTGTTTGAAACGATTCAAAAACTAAAAGGACTTGTTTGAGACTTTTGAAACTTAAAGGACGACTTTGAAAAAAATGAAAAATTTAAAGGACCTTTAGATGCATTTGACCAAAAAAAAATGTGACCCACCATTTCCTTAAGTAACAATATTTCATATATCTTTTTTTAAAAGTAGTATTGGGCTATTCATTTGGAACTCATATTCAATATTTGTAGTGATTATTTTGTTAGACTAAAAGTTAAAAAATTGTGTTTAATAACCGAGTGATATTATTTCGAATAAGATGACATTCAATTTGGTTAATAAGAATAATATGAATAATAGGCCACGAAACAAAATAGTAATTATATATTTTTTAAAATTTAAGTGTCTCTTTTATTAATAGTTTTATAGATTAAATTAATTAACGAAAGACATATTTAAATTCTAATTTAACTAGCAAACACACATTAATGCCAAAATAATTGATTAACTAAAGACACATTTTGTAAAAAAAAAAAAAAACTACAGACACATTTAAATACGTTTTTTTTTTTTGTAATTTTGATATTTTTTAAATAATTTTTTTGATACATTTATAAATTATTGAAATAATTTTACAAACAAAAAGAAGACTATTGTAGAAACACATCACACGTTTAAAGAACTTTTTTTTATTAGGGTCCGTTTATTTTAGATTTAAAAAAATGAATTTTCCTTTGTATTTTTAAAAATGGATTTCTTTTAAAATTTACTCAAAAATAGTAAAAGTTATTTCAAACTCATTCGATATAAGTTAAAAAAGAGATCTGACATTCACTAACTTAAATATTTATTGTTCGAGATTTTACATAGTAAAAATTACATAATTTTTCAAAATGACATCTTTCAAATATGATTTTTATGAAAAGCTATTTGAAATAGTTTTTTTTTTTAGAGATTTTTTCAAAATATTAGTATAAAAAAAATTAATACCAAATGATGAAATACTTAGAATGACATTTTAAGATAAACTATTGAAACAAATTTTTCATTCGAAGCTTTCCTTGAAAATTTCTTTATTAAAAAAATTATAACAAAATTACATTACATTACCAAAATCTATTTTGAAAAAAGCTATAATAAACGAGTCTTTAATCAACTTTTCATAATTTTTTTTTTGAAGAATAATGAATCTAAATAAATGTTGAAACTCGAACCGTTTCTGCTTTTGTTTGTTTTGGCTTTATCTTAACCATTTTTATTCAAAATAAAAAACTTAATCATTTTGCTACATGACAAGTTAGTATAAGATAGTATATTAAAAGCTGAATCAACCCATTTGTACCGCTTTATGTCAGAATTTTTTTATATAAAGAAAATGAAAGACCAGCTAGATAGGATTAGGATTCTCTACGTTGAAAATTCTCTCAAGTTTTCTCAAGTGAAATCTCAACCATCAAACATAAGAGAGAAAATGAGAATTAAATTTTAATAAAAAGTGTTGTTGTATTTCAATGATGGAGATTGAAAATGGAGAAAACTTAAGAGAATTTTCAATGAAGATGATCCAAATCCAGTTACATAAGGTTTTGGAGGCATTTGTGTATCATGCACAAATTTAATAGTTGTACATTGTAAACGCCACAATATGTGACTATATATTTCTTGTAGCAAAATGCTTAAGTCTTATTTTATTTCCCTGAACGGTTAAAAAGATTAGTAACAGGCTAAGTTTGTAGTATAGGTATAGCTAATTAATTCTTGCAGCTAACATACAATAGTTCATTGTGTTTTTACCACGGTTAGGATGAAGCCAAAATGGAATTATATATTAAATAGAGCAGTCCCAAACATATAAGATGTGTCTTAGAGACTACCTCAGAAATTAAGAGTTACAACGGTTACAAACAAGACACAGCAGAAAAACAATAGCCAATACCCAAACAAACAAGAGGGCTTGACCACCACGACTGAGTTCCAAAAACAAAGGTAGCTTTTTTAGCATTCAGCCAACCTAAAGACATCGTCTTAATCTTTTCTAATAAACAAGGGATGGGGATAACAACATGATTAAACAAACGGTTATTTCATTCATTCCAAACAACCCAGACACATGGAAGCCATATTAGTTGCATAAAAGAACGTCTAGCAATTCCACCACCTGTCAAATGAGTAAACTGTCAAAAATTATCAGAAATATTATCCGCGTCCACCCCATAGCAACCAATCCAATCTCGCACCAAATGTCACAGAGAACCAAAAGTATTACACAATAAAAAGAGATGTTGTACTGTTTCAGGATGACCACAACCAACAACACACGAGGACATGTCAGGCGACATCACCCGTCTTGCAATCAAATTTATCTTTGTTGGTAAACGATCACGGATGAGCCTCCACGCGAAAACGGAAACCTTCAAGGGAACCTGTTTGTGTCACACCAAATCCAAAGCATAGTCTACGACATGAGGTACCTGAGAGGTTAACAAACTATATGCACCACGAATTGTGTACCCACCAGACGAGTTCGAAAGCCACACCCAACTATCTGAAACAATAGGATTCAAGGAAACATCAAGAAGTAAAGCCCTACAAGTTGATAAACCATTGGAATGAAATTTGTTTATTATTCATGAAAATATATGTGTGGGTAACACTTATTATATAGATTCACGATAAAATTTTGATTTCCTTTCTATGCGAGGGTATATGTTTCGGGCTGTTGAACATAAATTTGGGACTATTACAGAACTAAAATAATAAGATGAGAAATAAATTAAACTTGTCATTAAATAACGAAGGGAAAAAAATCAATTCATATCAAAATTCTTTCTTTAACTTAATTATCTTAATTATTTTTTTTCTTCACACACAATACATTAGAGTAACTTCACAACAATCATGGATGTTCAATCACTCTCCATAGAAGAATAGAGAGTGAATCAAAACATCTTTCATCCATACTCAATTGCATATAAGTAAATGATTTGATGAAAGATTCATACTTGATATGCTATATGCATTGAACGACGATTATTTGATGGTCACTTTAACGTTAATTTACATTGTTGAGGTTAATTTAAATTCAGATTAAGTAGGTTCACTACGAAAAAAACATAAGTTACTTAAACAAGGTTGAAAATGCTAAAGCAAAATTTAACCTTTAGTATATACACTTAAACTCAATTTACAATTTAAGTGACCTACTTTAACTAAGTTTAAATGTGTACACTCATACTCAGTTTACATGACCTACTTAAATTAAATTAAGTTTACACGATCTAGTTAAACTGAGTTTTGGAAGAGGAAAGAAGGAAGAGGCGTATCCAGAAGTCCTAGCTCAACTGGCAAAATGCCGAAATTGTTAGGCCGGATGTCATGACCGGGGTTCGAACCCCGATACCTCCACTTGTGTATGTGAGTTTATAATGGCTTTGCCATTTCGTCTATCTACCAAAAAAAAGAAGGAAGAGGCGTAGGTTTTCTCAGGGAATGGATGAATTTGAAAATTAAATTTTATTTAAAGATAATTTTATCATTTTAAGATATAATCAGGAATATACGGGTATAATTAGAAAATTTTCATACATTATTCTTTGTTTCTTACGAAATTCAACAAGCACATATTATCAAATACATATAACAATATGTATATAAAAGACCTCTAATAAAATGCAGTTGTGTTATTTATTTCAACATCAAATACACCATTGATTCAGAATAAAAATAATAATCAAATACACCATATGTATTTGATATTTTTTTTGGTGGTGGCGGGTTCAAACTCTAATTTTGCATATATTATGTATTATCCATACCACCTGAACTAAACTCATTTGATATCAAAACTTTGATGTCCAAACATCATTTCTCAATAAAGTAAAGTTTATCCCCTTAAAATCCTCTAAAAAAATAATGAAAAGTTTAAGGTGACAACTAAGCTACCCATAAAAGAATGATGAGTAATTTACCCCAACCAATACACATTAACCACATAAGCACATATTCATGAATTATCTTGACCTCACAAATAAATTGCTCATTTTCATTGGTTGGTGGATAAATTACCTATCATTCTTCAAAGGTAATTTAGAAAAAAACCAAAGTTTAAATACCGGATCTCAACGTGTGCTGTGTGCTGGAATCAATAGGTAAGGAAGGAAGGTGGTACAAGGCTTTCAGCACAAATCATTACTTCATTCAAAGTAGGAATTCCTCGAACATAAATAACTTGTTCATTCTTGAGGTCATACCAAAACAACTTCCTAGGATTTGCAGACATGCTAGTTGCATGATTTGTTACCAACAGAACTTTACTTCGATCGCTTGAATAACATAAAGGCCTCAACAATTTCAGATGAAAATTGAAACACGATTCAACTAAAGTAAAAAGTTTACACCAACTATCTCTAGATCCATATTCTTTCATCACCCAAACATCAATTTGAGTAGTTTTTTTGAACGGAATTTCAGTAGTTTGACAATTCACAATCATAGACACTCTCCCAAAACCGCAGCATCAATATTGAAACAACTCTCAGTCTCATTTTCAATCTCTGGAAGAGGAACCTCGTCGAAAATTTCAAATGTTAAATTAAATGCCAGTATTAAACATGGTTGAAATTGTTGTTGGCGTTGCCGAGAAGAAACCACCCAATGAATAGAATTTTTAAGGAAAAAACCAATGGTAAGAGGATAGTATAGAGCATAAGGTATACTAGGAAGTACTTTCCACGAATTCATTTTTGAGGTGAAGAGTATCACCTCAGAATGGTTAAGTGCCGCCGAAAGAAGTGATCCTGACGAGCTTGTAATTTTCGGTGAGCGGATCAAAACCAAAGCCATGATTGCAAATTGAATCGCGGGTGTCTTCTTCTTCTTCTTCTTCTTCTTCTTGTTTTTGTTCAATTAGAAGGGGAGGTTTAGGTAGATTCCGATATTTACGGATGTTAGGGTTCAAAAAAGTGATGTGATCGGGGACTTTGGAGATACAGAGGAGACCGTTGCATGAACCGAATAAAGTGACGCGGTTGTTGTTACTCGTGAGCATGATGCGGTTGCCGGGATATGCGATGGATAGGTTATGGAAATCAAGTTTGTAGAAGTCTGAGTCGCAACGGACGATGAGGTTGAAGTTGAAGAAGTTTTTGAGATGAAGGGTGGTGAAGTTGTAACTATCGATTAAAGAAAGAAGTGAGTTTGAAGTTGATCGGAATCGGAGTAGGGATTCTACCGGTAACATGGATAACATGGAGAGGATTTCGGTGAGTAATTCCGACGGAATATTCGGCATTGGCGGGAGGGGTTCATTGAGAATCATTGATTTTGTAGTTGATTGGAATGGGAGAGGTAAGAGGGAGAGGAATTCAGTGAGCAGTTCCGAAAGAAGATCGGCCATGGGAAGGAAGGAAGGAAGGAAGGAAGGAAGGTTCTAGGGTTTTGATGTTGATCCTGTATCTTGGTGTCTTTTTTCTTTTTTTCCGTTACATGTGTCTTTATTCATTACATTACCAATATATACACAATACAATGACGCCAATCAAGCTACTAATCAACCCATATTAATGTACATTAATATACGTAATCACACTATGCTAATACACATTGATATACAATAATAATTGTAGTTAAAACTAATTACAGCTATTTAAGATTATTCCGTAATCTATAACAATGACAATCATCTGAATGTTCCAGGAAGTAGGAACTACTGAAATTGCACTATAAACAATGCACGTAATTGGGTTTACTATTTTATTTAAAGGAAAATGGGTTTACTAATTTGTTATCATACACATAACACATGGTTTTGATTCTAATTTCTTGCAATATAATGTTAGTTACATGAGAAACTCTTCCCCGGAGATCACAGGAGAACCAGATTGTTAATTGTCAACTAAGTAGTAGAATTTTCATTTTTTTTGCACACACACAACAAAGTAGTATAATTCGTTGTGAATCAAATTAAATACATTGCACAATAATAACAATAGTACTTTGTACCAAAAAAAAAAAAAATAACAATAGTACTTTTCGTCACTTGATCAAAGCTCATTTGATAAGAACAATACATTTTAATATGTATGAGTCGGAGTTCAAATCCGAACACCCTAATTATTTATCTTAAAAGATGAATTTTATCGATCAGACTATTTGACAAAAAATCTAAAAATAATAGTACTTTCTTAAAACTAAAAATTAAAAAAGCTGGCTCAATGTGCAAATTTAACCATCCAAACCAAATGAAGCTCCATTGAAAAATCATTGAATTTAATATAAACTCAAAAAACTTTGACCCCTTTTACTCAGGAGAATTTAAGCACCAAATACTCAACTTACTAACTTATTCACGATTCTTATTATTCCATCCATTTTTTATTTTTGAAACCCTTTTCATTCCATCCATTTTTAATTTTTTTTAATTGTCTAATTACATGCGTGGCATTTCTCTCTCTTTTTTTTAAAAAAATAAAAATAATTAAAAAACACATTTGTTATCCAAATCACTTAAGTGACCTGCCACATAGGCATTGACTCTCCCCTTCCTTCCCGGTGTGGCTTCCAAGATTTTTCTTCTTGTTCTTTGTTTCTTGCAGGTGTTGCTTGTGCTTGGCTCTCGGCTTTTTGGTGCTCTGTTTTTTCTGTTTCTTTTGGTGTTGTCTCCTTTTGACTCCGTCTGTGGGGCCGGAGGTGTTTATTTAGGTGGTGTTTTGTGGGGTTCCGCTTGATGCCTCCTTTTCTGTATATTGTTTTAAACGGTTTCGGTTTCGTTTTCTGTATATTGCCATTCAAAAAAAAAAAAAACATAGACATTGACTTAGTCAAAATCGAGGTTTTGCAAAAGGGCCTAAAGTTAGGAATTAAAATATCTTTTTTTTTTTTTTTTCTTTTTTCTATAGGGGACAAAATCGCAACGTTTTGAAACATATGGGAGAAAATTGCATTTACGCCTTCTTTTTACTGTGATAGCATCAACACAAATTCTATGAAAGTTACCACATATGGTGTTGTTCCTTTCCATCACATATATGCACAAACTAGCAGGTGCTTCATATACAAACTACAAAAAGCCTAGCCTCGGATGACAGCAAAAATGATAATTTTTTTGCCAATGATTCACATCCCTATAACTCCCCATTCAGCAACACTCATTTCTTTTTTATGTACACCAGCCTACCTTTGGTGAAAGCAATCTAAGAATAAGAACCTAATGCACTAGCCACCATACTATTATTATAGAGTGCAACGCTGAATTCTTATCAAATTGTTGATAGGATTTAATCAGGCCTTATCACTACATAAATATGAATTGAAGACACTGCAATCAAGTAGCAGAAAAACCAGAAAATCAGTAGCATACATATAGCAGAAAAACCCAGAAAATCAGTAGCAAACTTCCTTGTTGCTATATCAATTCAACACACCACCAAAAATATTGTTTAATTATAGTTTATAACAATATCATTCTTACATTAAGCTAAAAAAGAATTTCAAAATAGAAAAATATACTTGTATGATCCTTTCAAAACAATAGGTTTCACCATCTCATTTAAAATGCTATGGAATATCAAATTCCAATATTAAAATTCTGATTAATTAGCTTACCAAAAAAATGTCTTGATTAATTCGGCATCCGACTAGTTATGTCAGTTGCCAAAAAAAAAAAAAAAAAGATTCCAGATATTTGTTCAACAATTTTAAACAGGAGCCTATAGACTAGAAGCCCTGTTGGATCTTTCTTGCTTCCATGCAGAAATAAGAAAGGGTAAAAGAATTGCACATTAATTACCATTGGTTAAAAGCAAAGTCAACAATGATCCAAAAAATTGATAAAATTGTCCTTGTTGTTATGTTAAAACATGCAATGTAGCAGGGATACCTTTCAAGCAAACAATGAGAAGAATTGAATGATCATTGATCTAAAGGACAAAAAACATACTAGGTATATATGCCCGAAGAAAGAATTAAAACCTTTTAACAGTCATTCCTTTAAACATGCAATATTAATTGCATCCGTAGCAAACTAAAAGAAGATTGCTCCATCTAGACACCAAAAACATTTACTAAGTCTACATGCTTGCCTCATTTTATAGTTCACAAACACAAAGGTTATAAATCAATCATCTTCAATATTGACATCTAAATTGATGGTGATATGATGCTCAAGCTTCATGTGCCATGCCAAATTTTTTGCAGCGAAAAATAGCTTCTATAAGTTCTATGACATGTTCTAATATACAGAATAATATAAGAATAGAAGATGCATAACAAAATACTAGACTTCATCCTATATTGAAGAAATTTACTAAGATATAGGGAAACATAAGAATTATTAAGAGCAAGCAAACCAAAACCCCATAAAATAAGTTAAGAACAAAATCCTGGAGGTGATCACCCAAGCAAATCTCTAACTTTGAAAGTTCTAAAGCCATAAGAAAGTCAACAAAATCATATTTTATACTTAGGATTTCAATAATTCTTGGGCCACAAAAAAGAACAGATAATTGATCAAGCATGACTTAACCGTGTCACGTGACACAAACAAGGTGTGTCGAAATCACCATATATTCATCCTATATACATACCATATTTAAATTTGATATATTAAACCCAAACAACACTACCGTACAACTAACACAGGTTGAACCAAAATTTATGAAATAGCAGTTGCAGAGTCCTGAGTGGTTTCAACTTTCAAGCCATGCAAGCAGAATTTGAAAATAATACTTAGTCATTCATTCCTTTTAGAAAACCCACAGACAACAAATGGGTTTTCAGGGATAAGGAGAATGTAGATGGGGCGTAGTGACGTACAATATGTACAGAAACTAGGTGTGTTGTTAAGAGATTTCAACAATAAAACAAACCAAAAATACACTTCATGTAACATAGTCAAATGTAAAAGTTTTACTACAATCGATGGTAAAACCATATCGATACACATACATACAAAATCCTAGATAATAATTGTTTTCAACACTTCTTTACACCATACCTAAATGACATATAGGTCGTTTTTCTTTGAGCATCTGGTTTCGACTACCAATCACTGGTTCTTCCTTGGCTCTCTTTCAATGTCAATTTAAATCCCTGGAACAAGAAGTCATCCTAGTAAAATAAAATATGAATCTCATGCTAGTAACCTCAACAATATCACATAAGAATATAGATATAAACAACAACAGCAGCAACCCATTTTAAACAGGAACTGTACATTAATCTGGAGGAATTTCACTATACACAAATTTCTAAACAACATTTTTCTTATACACGGATACCACAGCAGGGTGGAATAGTCTCAACTCAGAAATAAGCTCGTCAAAATGATGATTTAGGAGTGAGGATATATAAAATAACGAAGAGGAAAAAAAATCAATTCATATCGAGGTTCTTTCTTTAACTAAATTTATATGAAAATGAATTG
The DNA here is from genome assembly GCF_003473485.1 of Medicago truncatula. Taxonomy (NCBI): domain Eukaryota; kingdom Viridiplantae; phylum Streptophyta; class Magnoliopsida; order Fabales; family Fabaceae; genus Medicago; species Medicago truncatula. The sequence goes on from NC_053048.1 coordinate 52,258,405, forward strand.
TTGTCTAGCTTAATGCTTTTCTTCGTCACACACACAACATACACTCTTTATTGTTTCTTTCGAAATTCAACATGCAGTCATTTTCAAAATCATGTAAAAATATGTACATAAACAAACGACACAAAAAGTTGATTCGATTTGACCTCTAATAAAATGCAGTTATGTTATTTCGACATCAAAATACATACACCATAAAATATGATACAGATGTGTTTATCCCTATCTCTCTTATTCTTTATCTTCTAGAACTTACAGATATTTTTTTTTAAAAAAAAAAAACATGCAAAAACCAATGGATACAACCTGATATCAAAATTTTGATGTCCAGACATGATTTCTCAATCAAAAAAGTTTAAGTACCGATATCATGTGATGGTATCATTGAAATCAACTGATATGCAAACATTCAGATAAACAACAAGTACCTTCTCTTGTATGTGCTTTCGCATCTCAACTTGTGCAGGAATCAATAGGTAAGGAAGGTGATACCAAGGCTTTCAGCACAAATCATTACTTCATTGAAAGTAGGAATTCCTTGAACATAAGTAAGTTGTTCACTGTTGAGATCATACCAAAACAGCTTCCTAGGATGTACATACAATACAAGTAACTTGCATGATTTGTTACCAACAGAACTTTACTTCGATCACTCGAATAACATAAAGGCCTCAAAGATTCCAAATGAAAATTGAAACACGATTTAACCAAAGTAAAAAGTTTACACCAAATATCTCTAGAACCATATTCTTTCATCACCCAAACATCAATTTCATTAGTTTGATAATTCACAATCATACAAAGACACTCTCCCAAAACCGCATCATCAATATTGAAACAACTCACAGTCTCATTTTCAATCTCTGAAAGAGGTAAGAGGGAGATGAATTTGGTGAGCAGCTCAGAAAGAAGATCAGCCATGAGAAGAAACACTGCTAGTCTGGTTTTTTGGCAACAAAAGGGAAAACTGCTACTAATTTCATCGCTAACCTCTTTGAGTGTGCCTTTTGAGCGTGTTAGTCTGCTCTTAGATTATTGTTAGTGACTCAAAAGATGACTTAATTTGTTAGTGGAATGAATTTGGCCCCGTTTGGATTATCAAGATTGAATATTTATATTGTTGTCAGTCAATGGGTTTAAGATAAATGCATTTTATTTTAGACTTAATTGTACTTTTCGTCCTCTATTTTTTTAAATGTTGCGATTTTAACCTCCTAATTAATTAAAATACACAACAATCTGTATTGATCTTTGGCAGTTTTGACCTCAAATACCACTTTGACTTAGTTTTCTCTGACGTGGCGTCCACAATTGTCGACACGTAGCACCTCACTTAAGAGATGTGGATGCCAATTTTAACATTTTCTTAGCAAGTTGATCTTATAACTTATAGTTTTTTTATTTTATTTTAATATTTTCTTCCAATTTTAACATTATCAAATTAATTTAATTATTTTTTAATAAAACAACTACCCACCTTCATAATTAATAACTGCCACGTTCTATATTTTATAATCAGCCTGCTCACGTTATAACTTATGATATTTTCTTGCTCACTTTCTTTTTGTGACATTGCTCTTAATTTGTTTATTGCCCATTGCTTTATTTTCAGGTTTCATATGATATATAATTTTAAATAACATTTAGAATAAACAATGGAGTAAATAAAATTTCTTAAAAAAAGTTTTGTTAGATAGAAAATATCAATTGGATTTATAAAGTACATTTATCATTTTGAAGATGAAAATAATTTAAAATAAATTAAAATATGTTCTTTTATGTTATTTAATTTTGATAAGTTAGTTTTTCGATTATAAGTTATCGGCTATCAGACATCAACTATCAAATAGTTTTTTAGTTATACTATATAAAAAAATAGCTTTCAACTATCAATTATAGTTATAATTTACTTTTACTTATTAGACGAGAAATTTTTACTTGATCAAAAGTCTAAATATATAGTGTTTAAACACACACAATGAGACACTTGTTTCTATAATGTTAAATTAATTTTATTTGACTTTTCTGAACAAAAATTAGTTTTATTTTTTATTATTAAAAAAAATGTGGCTTTGTATATATATGCCTAAACACTAAAGATATGATTTTGTGACCATAAAAGACTAGCTCCCTATGAAAAGCTATATCATATTTTTCCTTTGAAAGAAAGAAAAGTCAATTTTTATTTTTTGGTACAATAGTTGTCAATTCTTTGATTATGTGGAGTATTATGATTATTTTGATTTGATAAATAAAATGAGTTAGTTAAAAATTTGTGACCGTAAAAAAATAAAATGAAATCGTATCCTGTAAGCATCCGTGAATAATAATAAATAAATTGGATGAAAATCTTTCCTTTCGAGAGAAGTGTTTAAAGACAAAATCTCGGGTTTCTCGTATTCACACCCACTGGGTTCGTTCTTTACAAATTTGTTCTCTATCTGCATTCTCCACCTTTCTGTTTTTCAGATCACTAACTATATTACCATTCCATTACCCGCTAGGTAACATCTCATCTCTTCTAATCTCTCTTCATCTCTTCGTTATTATTATTATTATTATTATTATTATATTTTGTTTTTCTTTCGATTTCTTCTCGTTATTCCCCCACTCTCAATCTCACTTAATTTTTAATTACGATTTTGTTTTCTGTTTTTCTGAATTCAGCATTGTATTATTAAATCGAAGAAACTTTATTCGTAGTTTATAAGCTTTGAATCCACACACATAACGAATCATACAGTAACCTCGTTCCACTTTTAGTTATAAGGTCGCTTGAATGAATGAATGAATGTTGGTCGGTACACATACGTTAGGATTAATGTTTTCAACTATGTTTTTCCTAATTTGAGTTAACCACTTTAGTTCATGCTTTACACTTTTTCCACATTGGTAAATAAAATAAAAATAAAACAAAATCATATAACTATCAAAGCTAAGTAATTCCGCTTGCTGTTGGTAACGAGCTTCCTAGGACGAATTTGCTGTCTATTTGGGTTCCACAAGGCTTGTGGGATTAGTTTACGGCTTTTGCAGTTGTGCGCAGTACACCTAAAAAATAAGCAATTTTTGTTTCTGTCTATTTCATTATTTTTAATGTTTCTTAAAAGTTCTAATCTTTGGTTGAAGTGAGTTTAATTGTTTATTGATTCAAGGATACATGAGAGTAAACGAAAAATTTATTTAAAGGTATGATCATTGCTTTCTCATGTTTTCATCATGATTTTTGTCTCATTCCCTTTGATACTAACATGGGTCTTTGAAGAAAAATTTCATTTTTAATCAAGTCGGTTGTATCACGGTGATAATAATCAGTGATAACTTGTGTTTTTATGTCTGGAGATCTTTCACATACTAGATTGCATTATGTTTTGCAGGATCAATATGCCAGTCATGGCGACATTAATGAGTAGGCAGCATTTGCTGACCTACATCTACCTTCTGGTTTACATTTCCCTTTCCTCAGGTGTTATTTTGTATAACAAGGTAAGGGTTTGTGGATTTTCCAACGAATTCTTTCGATTATGTTTTCTGATTTATCTTCTACTATAACATGTTTTGCTCGTTCTATTTCCTTTTGTGGACATTGGTTTATTGCAGTGGGTCCTCTCCACGCTGTATTTTAATTTTCCATTTCCAATAACACTCACCATGATCCATATGGCTTTTTCTGGTGGAGTTGCATTTTTCCTAATCCGTGTTCTGAAGGTATGAGTCTGTTTGAGTTTGTCAAATCACGACTTTTGACTAGCTTTTTCGTAATATACATCGGCCTTTCTTGAAATATGACTGAATTAACTGGATGATTTTTCTTTTTCATCATTTCAATTTATGCAGGTTGTAGCGCCTGTTAAAATGACAATTCATATGTAAGAATTCTACATAGACACCCTGTTTTATGTTTCGTGTAATACTTCTGGCTTCTCACAAAATGTTTGGTATACAGATATGTAACTTGCGTGGTCCCTATAAGCGCCTTCTTTGCAGCAAGTCTGTGGTAAGCAGTTGATGATATTGACCAAATTTTGTAATTCAAGCAAAGCTATGTGCACGTCTTATACAGTCCCCTATATTGAATTCTATAATAGTGAAAGTTAGTTGATGTCAATGTTAAATTTCGCTGGCATTTTAGCGAAGTTGATGTTCTAGTGTTTTTGTCTCGTTTTTTAATATAAAAGTCGTTTTTTTAATTTCGCTGGCATTTTAGCGAAGTTGATGTTCTAGCGAAGTTGATGTTCTAGTTGCAGCTAACATACTATGGGTCATGTATAATCGTATAATATATTTGTTATTCGTCCCGTTGATTATGATAATGCATTTAGATGGAAATTAGGTGATAGAGCTGGTGATTTCACAACAGTTTTCCTGAAGCTAACAAATCACTTTAAAAATTGCATATCTTTTAGATTAGATTTAATTTGAGATTTTAATGAACTGAATTGTTTTAATATTGCACCATAGGTTGTTTATCTTTGATAAAAATTTTAAGCTGTATTATTACATACCCATTGAAGTGTTTTTAAATAATTTGAAAACTACCTTCCCAATGCATGGCTGTATATTTTATATATTAGTTTAATTGGTTTATTGTCTGTTTAGGTTTGGGAACACTGCTTATTTATACATTTCTGTGGCTTTCATCCAGATGCTTAAAGCCCTGAGTGAGTCAGTTTTTGTTTATCATATTTCCATCTGACATTTATAACATTCCTTAATGGAAGAATTTTTTTCCTTTTTGATTTAGTTTCTTTTTCATTTATAGTGCCAGTGGCAACATTTCTTGTGGCTGTTACTCTTGGAACTGAGAGATTAAGGTGTGACGTATTCTGGAACATGGTGTTGGTCAGTGTTGGAGTTGTCATTTCCTCCTATGGGGAAATTCATTTTAATGTGATCGGTACAGTTTATCAAGTATCAGGAATAGCTGCTGAAGCATTGAGGCTGGTCTTAACTCAAGTTCTTCTTCAAAATAAAGGCTTGACGCTAAATCCCATTACCAGCTTGTATTACATAGCACCCTGCAGGTAGTTATGTTTCTGCGTATTTGAAAACTTGTATGTAGTTCTGCTTATATTTGTGGGCTGGAAAAAAGCTCATTAAAATTAAAGCCGTTATATTGATATTGATTTTGACCTTGTTACTGAAAATGGCGTGGTTAGTTTCCCTCACTAGATTCATCTGACTGTTAATGTACATTTTAACTTTGAGTTAGCTTATTTTGTGTTAAGAGGAGCTTAGAGTCAAAATGCTGCTGATCTCAGTTGATGATAATCTCATTTTTGCCCTTCCAAATAAATAATACGTGTGTCATTTTTTTTTTGTTCTTCACATTCTGTTTGCTCTGTTGCTTCCTCCTTGGGTACTGGTTTATGCTTATTTATACTGCACTCATTTTGACACAAGGGGGAACAGGGCTGAAATACTTCTTTGGATACCTTTGTATTGAAAATGTCAGTGGCTATATGAAAGTTCAAACTTATATCTTTATTTTATCTGCTGAATAATGACTATTTTTTACTCATTATTTTATGCAGCTTTGTATTCCTTTTTATTCCATGGTATATCCTTGAGAAGCCCGAGATGGAAGCTCCACATATGCAGTTTAACTTCTGGATATTCTTTTCAAATGCTCTTTGTGCTTTGGCATTGAACTTCTCAACATTCTTGGTAATTGGTAGAACTGGGGCTGTAACTATTCGAGTGGCTGGAGTTTTGAAAGACTGGCTACTTATCTCTCTTTCAACTGTCCTATTTCCTGAATCAAAGATTACAGGATTGAATGTCATTGGCTATGCTATTGGTATATGTTTCTTTATTACAGAGACATTTTGGCAGTTTAAATTTCATTTTTTGCATGGATTTCTTCCAAGCACCTTTTTATATGAATTATTTTTGAATGGGCAGCTTTAAGTGGCGTTGTTTGTTACAACTACCTGAAGATCAGGGATGTGCGCACATCTCAACTTCAAATTACCCCAGATGAATCAGAAAAGGTAAGCCTTCTCAGTAAATTTTGCTTGTATTGTAATTTGATTAGTATTATGCGTTATTAAAATGTCTTTGTCTGTGTTATCATTTGTTGTGTTTTCTATTCGAATGGTGATTGCATTTTATGCTTTATTTCATTCACATTCTGTTAGGACCCCAAGAATTGGATTGAAAAGAATGAACTATTTTATTAAAAGGCTGAGAAAGGATAAAAAAGAATGGGAGAAAATCTATCCTCCAAGGGTTTCCCCTTCACAATAGAGAATATAACAATATTCAAATATGCTCTCTACCCTTTGTGTTCTTCTATTTATACAAATAACACTATAACAACCTCAACTAACTAACTACCTTTAAGAACTCTTAACTACTCTAGTTAGCCAATATTCCCATCTCTGTTGATAAATAACAATCATGGAAAGATGATTCCATTCCATGAAATGAGATTGCTGATTTCAATTTCTAGAGAGGAGGGATTGCTGATTTCATTGTCTGTGAAATGAGATTTATTTGTTTTTCTTGACACACCTTCACTTATTTCTCATTTTATTAAAAGCTATGATTTTTATTTTATTTCTAAATTTCAATTTCATTTTCAACCCACTCTTTATGTTGTATAAATAATTTGAAATCCCCTTAAAATTTTATGAATAGTATATGAATATACAAAAGAATTATAGAAATTGAGATATTGGGAAACACAGTCACTATTCAATATCATAAAGAAAAATCACAAAACAATGTATTGTATTTTTAATACATTACACATGTGAAGCTTAGGCACTCCAAACATGGAAAACTATCGACGTTTGACACTTATTCCATACCGATATGTGTTTGATACTTTCTAATATGTTCTTAGGAAGGATCCAATTATTCCTCTTATTTTTAAATTTTATCTGAATAATTCTCAGACACGTATATGAGAGTTAGTGCCTTCAACATGTGGAAAAAACATATTCAAACCCAATTCTAATTTTGGTAATGAGTTTTCTTAAAGTGGTCGGAGGGATCATTTATTCCGTTAATTAAAGCAAGATTCACCCTTGTAAGACATTTGGGATGAAAATTAGTAATTGGATGAACCAACTTGTGATTTGGGACTTGGAGGAATCGTTGGATTGCTGGCAATAACCTTTGTCCTTCTTTTGGTGTGTTACTTGAGTTGTGGTTATCCGATTGAGGTGATCTTGGTTGCGTTGGAAAACTACAAAAAAAAAAAAAATCTGTAAGTAGTATTTAGAAGACCAAATTTGACATCTATCATGATAAAAATTGAGCTTGATGCTCAGGACTGAGTTCCGTCCGTCCAGCTTTGCGAACAATGACCTTTTCTCCCATGTTTAGGCTGTATCTTGATTTTTGGTGTTCTAATTTGGGTGTTCTTGGTGGAGTTGAAATGATAACTTGTTAAAGTATACAAAAGTTACATTATACATGCTAAAAATTAACTTTCGTTCTTTCCTTTTGTCGTGAGGGGATTCATATCAAGTTTGACGGATTGATTTTGCTACCATTGAAAAGTATTGATGATATTGTATCATGATAATCAAGGTGTTTTCACATTGCATCAACCCGCCCTAGTCTGTTATAAAAGAACCAAGCATGTGTCGACTCACTATCACTTTCAAGACAGCTTTAAGACATTCTCATAAAATATTTTTGAGGTCATCTCATCGTATTCAGTTCATTTTTAACAAGTTTGGTCTGTATGATTTGTATTCACCTGCTTGAGGGCAGTGTTCTGGGACAAATATAATCTATTTAGCACTATATATATATATATATATATATATATATATATATATATAGTTCCATTAGCTTTTTTTCTATGAAGTTTTCAATTTTAAGTTGTAAATTTTGTGTGTGTGTGTGTCTATATATATATATATATATATATATAAAATCAATTATGACAAGAGATTCCTCAAGCAATTCAGTAACTTTTTCCCATCTCAAGAGTTACACATTTGTTCAATGTGTCAGACAAACTGAATTGATAAGGGTAATTTCATAGCTTTCCATTTTATTTCAATTGCTATTTAGATAGGTCATCATTCTGTGTAAGAAGCGGGGCATTATTTACTTTTTAACTTTAGGCATTTAACCTTTTCTTTTGTGAGTTTTGATAAAATGGTAGAAACTTTTGTATTCAGTAGTTGTTTAATCCGATCTCACCTTTCTGCTGTTATGTTAGAGTTATATCTGTCATTAACATAGATCTTGATTCAAATATGATTACTATTTATACCTGCATGTTCGTTTTTAAGGAAGCATATATATTGGTTCAACTTTCTGTTTGACATTTTCAACTAATATATAGGAGCTGCTGATGGAGAAAAAGGCAGATGATGATGTCAGCAGCAACAAGGAGACTCTATGGAATGATTCATTTTCTGATTCACATTCTCATTCTCATTCTCATTTTGACGAAGAAGCACCTTTAATGTACTCGTCACGGATATCTCATCTTGGAAGAAAGCCAGCATAGCAACAGTCTAGCTTAGAGACAAAAGAACATTCATCTTGGAAGAAAGCTAGCTTATCAACAATCTGAGTTTTAAGAGTCAAGGATCTTAAAGGAACCAAATCAAGTATATGTCTTAACCTTTCTTCCCAAAAGAACGTACGGAGACTCCATTAGAATAGGGAGGAAAATCAAAAGAGGGAAAACAGAGCAGTGGAAACATACATATTCTTTCGGCAGAGTTGATTTCTTTTTATGTTAAAAGTATTCTTTAGTAAATTAATTCATTTTTGTATAGGCTTTGGCTGGACCATGCAATGAAGGTTCTATTTATTCCACATGGACTGATATAACTCGGATCGATGATTATCATCAAGTTGCCAGTGTACTTGATATTTATTTTTACCTATTTTTGCTGACTGTTAATTTAAAATGAAAATGTTTGACAATGATATGACTTCTCATTTTCTTGGTGAATTACATCATCTTAGAACTTAGAATGGAGATTGGAATGTAATAGAATAATTATATTTATCCCCTGAAGCATGTTGATGCAATTAAGTTCATCCAGTTTTAGGGATAGTGATTATTCTTCAACTTAATGATGCTAATTCCCGTATTGCTGCTATGTTGTTCTTTTTTGTTTTGAAGGATGCTGCTATGTTGTTCTTTTGAGGAGAGGGGAATACATATTAGTATCATTTTAGCATTTCATTCCTTTTTTTCTTTCCTAAAAGTTACATTCTTTCATTGGAATGAATCAAATTGGCCTTCGATTTTTTTTTTGAGAAACTTTTCTCCCTCCCTAAAAGCAGTTGGTAAGCACGCATGTGATTTTTTATTTTTTTTTAGGAATGCTATAAGAGTCCACAAAAATAAATTTGAAAAGTACCAAGTTGATTAATTTGTGTACGTTTTTGAAGTTTAAAAACCGTTCTTTCCAATTTTTTCTTTCTTTCTTATATCATTGATCAAATGAGTGTTAAACATAGGAGTTGAATTATGATATAGAAATATTGTATTGAAAATTGTTTATTAAAAGCTTAAAAATGTTTTTATATAGAAAATATTGTATTAAAAGCTTAAATGTTTTTAAAATAAAATTGCCATTTTTTTTATTCTTTAAGTGTTTTTTAAAAGTATATGTTAGCAAATATATTGACATACTCTAGCTTACAACCTCTCAAAAATTCTCTAGCTACACAATGATAAAAATAGTTGCAAATATTTTCTAGGCTAGAGTACTTACACTACTTTGAATGCAAGTATTAAATTGGGAGTGATGTAATATGTGCATCTTTTTTTGAATTAAAAAAGAAAATTCTTTTACAAATATTGGTTGTTGATTCTTGTTCCATTTTTGGTGTTTAAAACAATACTCTAAAAAAAATACTCACAAATTAATTAATTAATACTCGTCATGATTAAGTACAACAATTTAAGAATTTTGAAGAGTATATATATATATTTAAGAAAGAAAGTGAGGTAATGAATGGGTTAGTTAGATGATGGAAGATGGTAGTACATTCTCGTCGGCGAAGATATCCGTTTGGTGGGACATAGAAAACTGTCAAGTCCCACGATACTTCAACGACGCTAATTCCATCGCTCAAAATATCACCACCGCTCTCTTCAACTCCAACTTCCATGGCCCACTTTCCATTTCCTCTTACGGTGACACCACTCGCATCCCCTCCCACGTTCAACACGCGCTTTCTTCCACCGGCATTTCCCTCCATCACGTCCCCGCCGGTATACTATACTATACACCTCTCTAACCCTAAATCACTTTTCATAATCACTTCTGCAATCATAATCACTTTTTCCTTTTGTTTTTTTTTTTTAGGGGCGAAAGATGCTAGTGATAAGAAGATACTTGTTGATATGTTGCTATGGGCTATTGATAACCCTGCACCTGCTAACTATTTGTTAATTTCTGGTGATAGAGATTTCTCAAACGCTCTTCATCAACTTCGTATGAGAAGGTATAACATTCTTCTTGCTCAACCTTTTTGTGCTTCTAAACCTCTTACCGCTGCGGCGAAAATCGTTTGGCAATGGCCTACACTCATTGCTGGTGGTCCTCCTTTCTTAACTGAACCAAACCCTAATTGTTCTAGGAAACTTTTCTATCAACCTAAACCTGAGACTGATCATAACAACAACAATAATGATACTAGTTCTGTTGCTAATTCTGAACAAGTTAAGACTTCAAAGTTGTTTAGATTAGCCCCACATGAATTCTTTTCTAGTAATCACCCTACAATAATCCCAATTAGTAGTACTAATCTCCAAACTCACAATCAGGACTCAACTAAAAGCATTACTGATTTTAATGTTCATAATAATCAATTAATGCTTCCACTTTCTCATGGTAATGATGATGCAACCCATGTTGGAAATGCTAGTTCTGAACAATTGTTGGGTTCTAATGTAAGGAAAGTGAAGAGTATGCCAACAATATCAACTTATGAGAATTTGCAAGGACTTGTGGATGTTATTCTAGTCACTTTGAATACACTGATGAATGAAATGGTTTTTCCTACTGAAGGAAATATAATTCATTGCATTCGTTATGGTGATCCCAAATATGAGACACTTGATATTAGGAAAGGTTTGCATTGTGCAATTGAGCAACAGAAGGTGGTTAAACGAGTATTTGGCACATTGCGTTTGTATATTGTTGCAAATGAGAATCTATGGAAGTGTGTCAACCCTTTACGTGGTTTGCCCAGTCATTTCCCAGATGCAATCTGGGTTAGGATTGAGAAATTTCTTGCTTCATCTTCAGGAAGATCAGCGATTTTGGCGTCTTGTAACAGGTAAAATTATATTGTTTTTCTTAGCTCCTTGAAGCTTTTATTACTTGTTAAGTTACTGATGTAATCACCTTTTGTGTTTTATTAGATATGAAGCTTCATTAATTCTAAAGAAATTGTGTCTTGAAGAGCTTGTGTTGGGTGATGTACTTAAGATTTTGGAGATTATAATCACAATCAAGAAATGGATTATACCTTATCATTCTAGATGGCAGCCGATTACCATTTCACTTACAGAGACTAATGATGATAGTTGATGATACAGATAGTATTTCTGGTCTTAATATAGCAAATCAATGTGAAGTTTGAAATGGATATGAGCTTTTCCATAGTTAGGGATATGCAGAGAAATTCATGGCAATTCTTTGAATCATGAATAGCTTCAAGTCATATACCTTTTCTACATTCCCATCTGCTTACTGGTGGGGACTTTTTGTTGGTATAGAAGATATATAACTTTTTGTACATTTCCATCTGCTTACTGGTGGATTTTTTGATGGTATAGAAAATGAGTGCAACATTGACCTGCCTTTATATGTTGGGGAATTCTCTTCAATCTCAAATCTTTTTCCCTGCAGTTAAGCTAGACTTTAATTCTTTTTTTTTTTTTTGGTTGAACCTACATGTGTCCTTTTATTAGAGACAAATTTACTTGAATCCTTAGACTCTAAATATGAATGTCTCTTTTGAAAGATATATAAATTTATTCTAACAAGCATAACGACGAAACTCACATACACAAATTGTTGAGAAGCGGGACTCTATTAGAAACAAAATTATTTGAAGAATCGTTGGACATTAAATATGAATGTCTAGCGAGATTTAAGTCTAAACCGTAGTCCGCCACTTGATGTCAGATGACCCGTTATGTTATGCTTTTCATTTGTTTGATACTCCTCAAAAGTAAAGATTTTTATAGAACTGAATAAATGTTCTTTTAAATAAATAGTAAAGTTCCATTCATTTTAAAAAAAATATATATATTGTTTTATCACATCACTGTATTTGTAAGTTCTATTCCTTTGTTGAGATGGTTTGGATACTCAACACTGATAACTCCCGTTCTTACAATACTTACCTTTGGAAGTCAAGCATTCCATGTTAAGAAAACAAAGACTAGAAAATAAAAGGAAAATGATCGTCAAAATGCAGAACATAAGTTTTGTCTAAAACTCCAAATTCCAATTTAAACCATACATTCCAAAACCATGGATTTTGAGACAGTAGTGCACTTATACAGGTTAACAATGTTTTTCACCCCTGTAATATAGTAATATATGTCATTTCCGGTTTTCACCCTTATAAAATTTTTGATTTGGTTTCCGTCCTCATAATTTTTTTTTTAATTGGCCGCATTAGATTTTAATATTTTATTATTAAAATATCTTAAATTTAATTTTTAAAAATCCAAAATAATATAAATGAATTTATATTAATTTAAAATTAAAAAATTATAAAAACTAGAAAAAATATTTTATTAAATTTAAGGAATAAAATTTTCGAAAAAATAATTGAATATTTTCCTATATTTGTATCCAGATTTTTAAAAAAATTTTTTTTTTTGTAGAAAAAATTTTCGAAAAAAAATCCGATTATAATTTTAAATTTTGAAAAAAATCTGATTATATTTTCAGATTTTTTTCTAATTTTTTAAATTTGAAAAAAGTTATAGTTATTTTCTGATTTTTAAAATTTTAGAAAAAAAATCTAAATAAAAAAAAATTGGTTTTTCAGAAAAAAAAAAACCTATTACATTCCACAAATTTTAAAAATCGTCATAATTTCGTAAAAAAACTAATTTTTTAAATTTTGAAGAAAAAAAATCTTAATGTTTTTTTCTAATTCTTTTTATTTTAGAAAAAAAATTCTTTTTTTTTGAAAAAAATCTGAATATTTTTATGATTTTTTTTATTATTTAAAATTAATTTTCAAATTTTTTTTAAAATAAAATCTGATGTGAAAATGTTTTTTTTTACATGTGGCTAATTAAAAAAAATAAAAAATGAAAAAAGAATGGCAACTCAGCGCCACATAAGAAAATCTGCTGAGTTAAATGGGGGAAGGGGGTTTTCAGAATTTTTTTTTTTTACGAGGATGAAAACCAAACCGAAAATTTTACAAGGGCGAAAATAAAAAATGACCTATATTACAGGAATGAAAAACACTATTAACCCCACTTATATATAAGGACATGCTAACATTACTACCCTATTAATTAGTCCCCTTGCACTATTCGATAGACTACTCAAAACAAAGGGTCGTCGAATTGAATAGTATATTTTAACACAACAAAGGGTCACCTCATCATTTAGTAATAGAGGATTGATATTTGTACATCTAATATTAGACAACTTTGGTGACAACCACTTTTCTCCTTTTGTGATTGGACAAAAACAATGAAGAGAAAAAGAAGAAGAGGGAGAATAAAAACACATGTGAGTATAAGATTAAGCACTGTTTCAAAAGTTGTCAAAAATTGATTGTCGAAATATTATTTTTCATAGTAATAATAGTATTCATGACAGCAACCTATAAATATATAATGTTGTTGTATTACTTGACAGTCCAATAAATTGCCACACAACAATACAATCCATTATTCATTGGCAGGATTATGTCAAGAATTGCTGTTTACACATTTGATAAGACTGTGCCACATGAGTAATTTACCTAAATGTCCTTCGGCAGTTAATTGTCGAAGTTTTAGTAAACCGGCGGCAGCTAACTCCTGAGGATTTCCTCGGCAGTTAACTGCCGATGCGAACTGAACATAACAGAAGCAGAAACTCAGTTTTCTGAGTATTGCTTCATTGTTCAAAATTTTTCCAAACCATCCAACTTCTCCAATTTCGAATTTTCAGCAAAATCAAGTGCATCATCTCCATTTAATCACAAGTAAGTATCTTGACTCATTTTTAATCATAATGTTAGTTTGGGTAGGTTTTTTTTTAAAAAAAAAAATGGTAGTTTTCATGTGGTTAGGGTTGATGTAGGAATTGAATTTTTTATGAGTGCTTGTAGTTTATAACTGAATGTAGTTGCTTTAATTGATAATTGAATGATGTTAGAGTATAATGTGGTTTTGAATGGTGGTAAAAAACACATTTTGAGTATGTTTGATACTTTGCACACAAAGTGTTTGATAAAATGTGTCAATGACAATTTTATTGATTATTTAGTTAGTTTAGGTATTGGATATGATCTTGATTGTAATTCGAAAAAGTGTATATTGAATTAGGTTGAATGCATATTGAAAAAATGTATATTGAATTATGTTGAATGTGTATATTGAATTATGTTTAGTTTAGGTTGAATGTGTATGATAATGCATTTGATTATTTACGTTTGAATGTTAATGATAGTGTGTATGATAATGTTTAGGTTCAATCAATGTCTTTATTTTGGTAAAGTGGTTAAATGTGAAAGTGGTTATGTTTAGGTTGAATGTGAAAGTTTAAGTTATGTTTAGGTTTAGTGTTTTTGATAAAGTTGTTGAATGTATAAGTTGAATGATATTAATTTTATTATTTTATTATTTAACAAAAAAATAACAAACAATTCGACCACAAAGCAACAATGCAATAGGATTCAAAAAACTTACTTGTTTTTGTGATTGAAATTGGCTTGAAATGACTTCAAATGACTCAAAATCGCACCTTGGATAATCAAAAACGCAACAATGAAGTTTTGGAAACTCCTATGCTGTTTTGTTCTTATAACATTTTCCTCGGCAGTTAACTGCAGCCGTATTTCTAAAATTTATGCAGTTAACTGCCGAGGGGCATTTGAGTAATTTACTCGTGTGGCACAGCCAAATCAAATGTGAGAACAACAATTCTCGATTATGTCGTAGCCTCATTTAGTAACTGGGTCCACAATAAAGTAACTGCAAAAAAGTCTCAGTTTCAAATTCAATGCAAACCCAAAACTTTTACAAAATTACAAAATTGTTCCGTATTTCATTCACCTCCCCCAAGTCCCACAAACAGATACGACAGAAATATTTGATGGATGTGTTTTGATTTTGATGAAAGAGTCGTTGACCAACACACAACAAAAATTAAAGATAACCAAACACTGTCACAAACAAAACTTTTAACTCCAGAAAACAGATTTCTTGCTGCAACCTTACATATCCCAATTGTTTCCAAAATGATGAATGAATGAATACTACTTATCTTCAACAACACACAGGACAAACATAGCTTCTTCCTGCAACTATGTCTACAATCAGGTCCCATATCCCAATTCTTTGCCAAATAGTAAATGAACCTTACAGAATTTCTTGAACCCATAGTCTTTGAACAACAATCGGATACTCCACCAAAGGCAGACATGCAGCCGCATTTTACGGTGCATATGTAATCAAAGCTGTCATATTTCTGCACAGAATTGGAACTGAGACACGACTTGATTGAGTAATGACCACGGAAGGAATCAACAGTTGATGAAGGAATCATGTGTTGAACTTAAGAGTGTTAATTTCATTTTTGTTAGACCGTAGCACGGGTAAGAATCAGTAAGTAGGGATTTAACTTTGTATTTTCAAGCTTAAATGCATTATGACCTCCCTATTTTATTTGAAACAGAATTTCAGTCCCTTAATATTAAAATATGAGTAAATAGGCAATTACCCCCTGAAATTGTAAGTTTCGTCAATTATTCCCTTGAAATTAACAAAACGTCAATTACCCCATGAAATTGCACAACGTTAATCAATTTACCCCCTCCGTCAAATTTTTCTGTCAGTGAACATGAAGTTTTGCACTTATGTGTAAAATGCCCCCCAAACTTAAAAATTTATATGTTTTTTTTTTCTTATCTTGATTCAAAAGATATTAAAGACAAACAATTATAAGTTAACTTTAATATTTAAGCTTAAAATAAGAATATATCTTCTAAAAATAACGCATAATTAATAACTTCATATTACTTTAGCAAAATGCATGTTTAGTTAAATTTTTAAGATAGAATAATTTTATTCAAACTTATCTTAAGAAACTGTCAGAATTAATTATTCATGAGGAATGAGTGTCTCTAGCTTACTTTGTTGTGAATTGGCGTGTCTCTATCTAAATAAGTCATAAGTTATGAAAAATTGAACAACCAAATGGCATAACATAAACAAAATAAAATAACAGACCACTTTAAGAATGAAAGAGTCATGTAAAGTATTAAAGTTAACCGTTAATTGATAGTCTTTAATATCTTTGAGTTAAGGATAAGAAAAAAATATATAAATTTTGAAGTTCGGGGGGCATTTTGCACATAAGTGTAAAACTTCAGGGGGGGTATTTGCAAAACGTCATGTTTACTAACAGAAAAATTTGACGGAGGGGGTAAATTGATTAACGTTGTGCAATTTCAAGGGGGTAATTGACATTTTGTTAATTTTAGGGGGATAATTGACGAAACTTACAATTTCAAGGGGTAATTGACTATTTATTCATTAAAATATGTTTCTTTTTCTTCTCCATTTTCATGCATTGTTGCAATTTTTGATCAAACCAAATCTGTGACTATAAATGGTGATGTTTAGCCCAAAATGTTTTGATTTTTGGGACAAAATAACATCCCTTTTGGGATAAAAGATATGTGGATATATCATAACATTTAGTGGATTTTTTTATCAAATGATTAAAAATAGTTAGGCTTAATTGCACTTTTGGTTTCCTATCTTTTCAAAAGTTACGATTTTGGACCTCTAACTAATTAAAATACAAAACAGCCCCATATGTATTGGATCTTTGACAGTTTTGGTCATCAAAGCCAATTTTGACTTGGTCTTCGCTGACGTGGCACCCACATAGGGGGCCAAGTTTTGACGCCACGTCAGCAAAGGCCAAGTCAAAATTGGCCTTGGGGGCCAAAACTGCCAAAGATCCAATACATAGGGGACTGTTTTGTATTTTAATTAGTTAGGGGTCCAAAATCGCAACTTTTAGAAAGATAGGGAGCCAAAAATGCAATTAAGCCAAATAGTTAAGCACCATACAATACTTACTTGAGTTGCGAGAAAACCCTCTAAAACCTTCTATTCAAATATTAAATATCACCATTTTTAAGTTCAAAAATATGGGTGGTGAAGATCCTCTCCATTTGGCAAAATAAATTGAGTTTTGCAAGTTGGAGAGAGATAGACACAAAAAATAGATTGTGGATCCTACCACTAAGTGGATCCCATCATCATTAATTATATTTTACTTTTTTTAAGATTTTATGTGTCTTTATCTCTCCAAATTGAAGAAATGGAGAAACACATAAATAGAGAGGAATCCTAACCCCAAAAATATGAAGGAGGAACTAAAATTAGAGATTTTAAAATAGAGACTAATTTCATGAATGAGTGAAAATTGACAGATCAAAAGTGTAATTAAGCTTATTTAATATTTGAATTTAGAAGAAAATTAACCATGGAACCGTATTTTTTTTTTTTGTGAGCGATTTGGCAGGCCCGCAACAACTTGAAAGATTAAAGTTCTAGATAACTCTAACCAAATTGGTCATTATGTCATCCATAACATTCTAACTGGTTGTGATCCGATTTTATAAAAAAAAAAAAAAAAAGAAAAAAAAAAAGACTTGTTGTGATATGAATAAAATCACCAAACAATTGGTATGAATGTTTCCAATTGGTTACAATCAACAGCAGTCAGCACCATGCATTGCAAGTAGAATTTTAACATATGGAACACATTACTCGATAAAATCCGACTTGTTGGCACCGCGGACCTATCCCAACTAGGTTGGCACCACTGTCCCAATCCAAAACCACCGGCCAAAATGAGTGGTAGATAAAGATAATGTAGAGATATAGATGGAGTTGCATCGCCAAATAATTGTATCACAAACTCATAGTGTGGGGCTGGCCAGGTGTGGTGGTGGCCGATTAAATAAGGAGGGAAACAAAAGAAGTGAAGAGCATGATTCTTTGAGAAAAAAAGAAACTGGTGTGGGGGTGCACCATAAAAATGTGTAATTGAGATTAATCCAACATACAAAAACTTTGATGCACCTAGAGCTGTCAAAAATGGACCGGGCCTAAAAAACTAACGAAAAAATGCACTCGGGCTTTTTTGGCCCAAGCCTATTTGGGCCATACAAAAGTTGGGCCGGACTGACCCACCGGGCTTTGGCCGGCCCATTGGCCCATATTTCATTTTATTTTTGTTAAAAAACAACATATTTTTTTTTAAAAAATTATCAACTAATTTAAAATTAATTAACAAAAAAATATTTAAATAAATAAACTTAATAAATATGGATGAATTTAGCTTACACTTTTAAAATTTTAAAGTTTATAAATTATTAATTTGATTTAATTGAAAGAATAATCTAGACTTTAATTATTATTATTCAATGTTAATGTAAAAATTATTTATATTTTTATGTCCATTCATTCATATTTTAGCAAAAAAATAATGGTTAATAACTAATACATAAGAAAATACATAAAAAAAAAGTGAATAAATTTTAAAAATAAAACATAAACGGGCCAGGCCGGGCTGGCCCATGGCCCAACCGGGCCCTAGAATTCACGGTCCAATCATAAACGGGCCGGGCCGGGCTGGCCCATTTCTATAGTCGGGCCTCTCGGGCCCAAGCCGGGCTGGGCCGGGCCGGCCCATTTGACACCTCTAGATGCACCATAGACTACTTCCAAATTTGTTATTACCATTTATTGTATAAAACTATCCTATCACCCTCTATTGCACTGCATAACATCCCTTCAAAGAATCAGCTTGTATTGAATCAAGGATGAGTTCATTTTACAATCACTGATCATCTAACTTTTATTGACTCAAATTATTCATTTTCGCTTACATTTAAATATATTGTAGGAGTATATTAAGTATTAGCCATCGATTGCAATTGGAGTGTATGCAGTTCCAGGCATGATTCCTGCTCGGGAGGTCATCAAGGAAGAAATGGATTGTGTGAAGGGTAGTCCTCCTTCTGCCTTTTGTAAGCCCTGCGTGGCAGTAGCAGAAAGGGTATCATTGTTAATGTGCACAGTTCATTAATTTGTAATATATATCCAAAAATAAAGTGAAAGGCAAGCCAAAAAATTGGTAGTTAAGCACCTTGAAGCATTAAACCCTCCAAGTGCAACTGTTCCTAGAATAAGTAAAAGGAATGGAACTTTAATCATGGCATGATTTTTTCTTCCTCCATTGGCCCTTGGAACTCCAGTTCTCACAACTCGCCAATATTCAGCTGAATAACAAAAATGCCACATTTAAATAAGAAAATAAAAATAGAGGCATTGCTTTTAGATGACAAATAGGAGGATTTAGAATAGGAATTCACCTGAAGTTGAAGCTTCTCCTCTACCACCTGTGTTTCAAATTTTATTCAGTACCTTGAAAGAAATTGCAATACAGATATAAATAAAGCAGTAGGATGAGATCAAGGTCCTTCAAAGGGAAGATAAGGGCCTTTTCCTAATCATATAATTCCCCAACGAGTTCACTTTGTTTTCGGAGTTTCTAACAGATGATTTTTTAAGGGAAAAAAAAAGAGTAAAAGAAACGTGGCATTTTTGTAATTAAAAGTGAACATAAAAAACTAAAGTATTGAATGTAAACAGAAATTAAACAGACCCGTATCTATGCTCTAGGCAACCTCATCACACTTTGCCACTACCAAAGAAGATGAAACTTGTGAGACAAAAGGAACAAAGAATTTCAACTGCCAGTGTACTAGGACAACAACCTAAAGATTTTATTTTTCCTTTCAAATTTGGAGCTGGGTAGGAAGGAAAAATAATGAAATATGAGGATTAATATGCTTGATCATTTTTACTTAGCCAGTCACTACATAATAATGCACAATTATGAATAACGTTCAAGCATGAAAATGCCTATAGATACTGATCGTGATCGTTCCCTGGATATCAAAGAAACAAGATAAAACAATAAAAGTGAGCTTTTGGAAAGTTATTTTTCCCTAAAATTTGGTCTTCCAGTCAGAGTACTAATTTGGTCTGACCATATACTATCTAAGGATGCTAATGTTATAAGCATAAAATTGTGAATTCAACTCAAATATCAAAGTGATATTTTGTACGATTAGTGAGCTGAGGAGTTTAATCTCTTTTCATAATTCAATAAACAATACTGAATTTGGGAATGTAATATAATAAGGTTTAGAAAATCATGCATCCCCATTTAGTTTCTTCTATAATTTCAGTTGTCTGTTCAGGAGTTTGCATACCATGAGTGACATTTGGAATATTATTCTGAGTACAAGGACTCTGGAGAATTACCGGGTAATAGACATGTATAAGCTTCGGAAATCTGCAGCAAGACATAAAAGTTCAGTCCCTTCTCACTCTTTCCATTTAACAGAGGGGAATATGACAATAGCCAAATTAAGTGTCAACCATTCTACATGAAATCAATTCACAGTCTAACTTAACACAATACAAAATCAATGCCACACATTGGCGCTCCCTCCCAGTGCCCAGACATAAAATGGGGAGGGGAAAAGAGACGGTAACCAAAGGAAAAGTCCCTCCTTTGTTTTAAGGAGGGAAAATGCTTTCTGCATTGTTTTATGAAGAAGAAAAAGAAACAAATCTCCCACCTAAAATCATATATTATGAAAATTATTTCTTTGACAAAAATATCTAAAACAGATAAACAACTACTATGGGCCTGTTTGGATAAACAACTTATTTGCGGCTTATCACACAAGCGCTTATCATGAAAAGCGCTTACGCATAAGCTTACATAAGCTATTTTTTTATAGAAAAAGATGAAATAAAGTTAAATTGTTTTTGTATATGCTATAAGCTATTTTTATGATATATATCAGAGAACTTAGGAAAATAAGCCGAAAAAAACTCGTGAACTTTGTCATAAGCTGTTTGCAGTGTACACTTTACAATGAGCACACTCTGGAGTAAAACACAAAAATATATTAGCCTTGTAACAAATGTTCTACTTCCTTTATTTTAGTGTATGGATCCGGAACTTACAAGCTCGATCTCTCCCCCTAACAAATTTCCCTCCTCCTAACAAATTAACCATTAAATATTTGCCCATAAAAAACGAATTTCGTATTATAATATAATTAAGTCCCAAAGAGCACCATCACATTATCACAATTCATATCACTAGTTAAAAAAATGCAACCATCACCCAAATTCATATCATAAGATAATAAAGGAAAAAAATAAATTGATTGAAATGCTCTCTCACCAATTTGAACTTGGACTCAGCATGAGGCTTCTCATGAGATGGAAATAAGTCAGGGTGAGATTCCCACACCTTCTGTTTGTAAGCTGATTTAACCTAAACAAAATTAACATCAACATAAACAAATCAATTTTCAAAATTAGGGAAACTAAGCTTGAAGATCAAAATTGGAAAATAATAGTAATGAATTAAAAAGGGTTGGGCTCAAAAATTGAAATTGAGTCGGTGAAGGGGGTGAATTTTGATTGAAAATTAAAAAAAAAAAAAAAAAACCTAAGAACTAACCTGGGAAGGAGATGGATTCGAATTGGGTGGGAAACCAAGGAGAATTCTGGCTTCATTAGCGTCCATTTGTGTCAGCGATACACACACGACACGACGGTGTCAATGATTGTAACACTGACAACATTTAACACCTTAGTTGCAAGAAACAATGGGAAAAAGAGAAACTTGTTCTTCTCGTTATGTTCCTACCACCAATACAAAGCTCACGTAAGGTGGGTTTTGACTTTTGACCACATAAGCATCAAAAAAAAAAAAAAGGTGTGTTTGTTTCAAGTTATAATTGTTGATTCTCGGGAATAAAATGATTGGAATGTATATGCCTATGTTTGTTATAAGTTTACTAAATTTTATTTCCGGGTATAAAATGTTCCTGGGAATAGAAAAAATTTCCCAAGGAAAAGGGTGGGAATAAAGTTCCCATGGAGATGAGAATAAATTCATAAATAGTTTACCTATTATAATCCCTATTTTTATGGTTCCTAGGAATATTATAAAGCTAACCAAACATATTTTTCCTAAATTCCTTGGAATAAAATTCCCATCTTTATATTCCAAGGAATGTTATTCCTAGGAATAAATTTGATAAACTTGAAACAAACACACCCTTAATTCGGGTGGTAAAGAACAATGCATGCAGGATCTCAACAAAAAAACAAAACAAACATAAGTGAATTATATCTTGTGAATGGTGTTGGAACAATGACCTACGTTTTAAAGATATATATATATATATATTTTTTTTTGAACAAATCAAAAATGGGATATATTACCAACACCAAAAGTTGCCTATCTCATACAAGGTGTGTTAAAGTAGAACACACGAAGTTAATACAAGGTCACCAATATATTTTATTTTCTTTTTGGTGTAATATTTGGAATTTGATCCCCTATTTTATATATAATATATTTTGCTATTCAAAAAAATAAATATAATATCTAAACAGTGGGATGGAATCTTTGTTCCATTTCGGTCCATACCACTCCGCTCTATTATGTTCCATTTCATTCCGCTTCGTTATGTTCCATCAATCCAAAGTGAGCCTTAATGTTTTCCCTTATTCAAGTTGTTTAAAGTTGTTTCTTAACATAAGAATATCATCTAAAGACCATCAACTCTTAGCCTCTCAATTCTCTAAAAATTTCCTCATCTGATTTCACGAAATTACTCAACAAAATGATGATAGGATGCTTAAAGAGGGTTCAGAAAATCAGCACAATTGTGCCACGATTGTATACAATCACCTCACGATGGCAAAAGTACATGAAGTCGTTGTCATGTGGATAAGAAATTGCTTTACGATGGTGAGTTAATCGCTGCATGATTTGAAAGTCACAGACATCTATATCTATATTTTTAATCAAACTTTAATTAAAAAAACATCGATGATAGTTTACAAGCATTAACGCAGCGAAAAAAAACAGAAAGACAAGCACGTGGGTGCTCGTCTTTTCTATTAGTAATAATAATAACCATCTATTATATACTATATACAAAGGGGAAAGGAATTTTGTGCTGGCTTTTTATCATCCAAATTATATCTTTAAACAAATTTTTTATAATAATGTTTATTGTTGGTGTTATTAAAAAAGATAAAAAAGTTATATTATATTTTTATTTGTATGTGTCATTGAAATGGATAGAGAAAAAAAAAATGAAGTTAACAGAGCTTTCTTAAGCGGAGCAAATAAAAAATATATTTGTCTGCAAACAAAAAAAGAAAATAGATTTTGTGGAGCAGTTATACAAAGGAATGTGTGCTTATTAGATACTCCTGATTCTCTCTTGAATGAAATTTATTTTTAGTCCCTACGGTATTGTCTTATTTTGTTGTAGTTTTTTTTGATCAAGTTATTTTGTTGTAGTATTTATATTCATGGGACATTATCAATTGACACTTTTGTTGAATTGAAAGATATTATAACATAGATAATTTTCTATAAATTTAACATTAATAAAAAATAATTTGATATGTCAATAAGATACATCAAAATTAATTTGTTTTTTCAAAAAGTTTATAGACGCTAATTTTGATGTATTTCATTTTAACATATTAAATAATTTTTTATTAATATTAAATTTTATAATTAAACTTTAGAGACATAGTCAATATTATAATATATCTTTTAATCCAACGACCAAACTTGTAATAAGGTAATTTGCTAAAGAACACTATGATGTCAATTGATCACGTCCCTATATTCATATCCATGTACAATCGATCAAGCTTTAAATCTCTTGTGGCACTTCTTATCTTGAGATCACGATTATATAAATAAAATAGTCTTTACAAAAAACAATTATCATAGTATGTATTTACTAAGTATAAAAATTAAGAATATTTTTTTAAAAAAATATAAAATTAAGGAAGATATAATTAAGGGGTATGATTTTCGGCCAATTATCAAATTTTGTTTTTTCCTTCACATAAAAAAATAGTATTTTTATGTCCTATAAAATTAGCCTATAAACAATTTTAGTCCACATTATTAAGTCAATATAAAATTAGTATTTTCAAATGCAACCCAAAAACCTGAAAAACAATCCAATCGATTGACTTCGTTAGTTCTCTAATTTATGGGATCAATGTCAAAATATCACATATTTATGGGGATTTAAAACATATTTAACTTAAAATTGATTTTTAGGTTTGAATTTTTGTCACTTTTTTATATTGACCTTTTTTGCTTTTAAAAAGTTCATATTTAATTCATTTTATGTTAAAAAGTTTTAAATTTTTGTGGGAAAACCTTTTATAATGTTTTAAATATGTCCGTCCAAAAATCAATCAAAAATTTAATGTAATTGAAGATATTAGACTTGTTTTGTTTCAGCAAAATAAACATGTACTGTTTGTTTGGTAGCGAAGAAGTTGAAGTGAGAGAGATACGGAAGAGAGAGATAGCAAAGAGAGATCTCATTTCTCTAGTTTGGAGCACGAGAGAAGTGCTGAAGAGAGACCAAAACCTGTAGGCCCCACTCACTTTTTGAATCACCTCAAACCTGCCAAGAAATGGAGATATCCAATTCATTTCCATAATTACCCACCTTTCTCTTGTAGAGTTCAGATATGTTACATTAAAAAAAAATAAAAATATGGTAGATGTTTTTTTTAGTCAGGTAGTCTAGTGATTAAAATTCTTTTTTAAGGAGAATAAGTGGGGTGTCTATGGTTCGAACTCCGACTCCTGCATATAATAATATATGTCTCTGCCAACTGAGCTATGCTCACGGGGACAATATGACAGATGCTTTAAATCAAAACAAAATAAATAATTCAAATAATATATTTACTTTACATACCACTACTAATTTCATTTGTAAAAAAATAATAGTAATTATTTGAATTAATATTAACAAATTTCCCATAGCTAATCAACATTTCTTTCTCTCCTCTTTCTCTTATAACAAACAATACTCCAAATATACTCTATTTATCACATCTTCTCTCTTCTCATATTCTCTCTCACATATTTCTCTGATCTCTACAATTTCTCTTTACAAGCAAACATAGCCGTAGGGACTAAAAAATGCAATTTTTTTGGAAACAAAAACTAAACTTCATAATGTTATAGAGACTTTCATAAAAAAAAAAAAATGTTATAGAGACTAAAAATATAGTTAACAATATAATTAATAATTAATAAGTTTTAAACTTAAAATTAAATCTACTCTACATAACATTTATTTTTTGAGTATACATAACTTTTTTTTTTAAAAAGTCTATAAGACACCTTTATAAAAGGTGTCTTCGACACCTTCATAAAAGATGTCTTTTAACAAAATCCTATATATATATTTGAGTATATATGTTTGAGAAAAACTATATAGTAACCAAATAGTTTGTGTCTAAATTGGCCAGGAGTCCCCTAAAAAAAGTAGCTAGGAGCATAGTTTTAAAATCCGGCTCGGACCGGCCGGTTCAACCGGTTGAACCGGGAACCGGACACCTGACCGGTTCGAGCCAAGTATTGGATCGGGTATGCTATTAAACCGGTGTGAACCGGAAAGAACCGGTTAAACTCGGTAAAAACCGATGACCCGGCGGTTTTTGAAAATCGGCCGGGTCAGTGAACCGCACTTCTGATATTTTAATAAAAAATCTTAAAATTGGCATGGGCAGGAGTTGAACACACGACCAGCAACAACCAAGGCAGAAACCTTAACCATTACACCACATGCTTTTTTGTGATAATTATTACTTTTTATTTATTATATTTTTAATGTTCCCTATACAAAAGCAACACCCTGGCCATTACTCCCATGATTCAAGTAGATGTTAATTTAACTCATAAAAAAACTTAATTTAACTCTATTTTAAATTATAATAAATCGCTAACGTTCCTAGTTTATCATATTTATAAGTAAAATACATACTTTTTTAATATTGTTGTTTATCTCTTTATTAAAAAAAATAAATTGTTGTTTCTCTCTAAATATATATTTTTAATATTCATTTAAATATGGTATGTATTTGTGTATGTATGAAATGTATATAAAGTGATTAATTTTGATGATTTTAACAATTGGTAGGTTTTATGATTTTTTTATTTTTATTTTTGAGATTGAGTGATTAGTTTAATCTAATCCATCTCAGTTTAATACAAGTACACATTTTTTATATAGACCGAGTTATACATCCGAGTTATCCGGTTTAATCCGATTCAGTTATGCGGTTCGACCAATGACTCACTGGTTCGACCATTGACCCAGTGACCCAGTACCTCCGCCGAGTCGATGACCGAGCCGAGTTTTAAAACTATGGCTAGGAGTATCACTTGACTTATCAGTGACGTAATCCTATATATTTCAAGCATCTTTTTTCTTAAATGATCAATTTTATTCATTTGCATTTAATAGCTTCTATTAACAATATGGATTAAGCAAAAAAACGTTTTTGTGTATGAAGCTTGCAGTAACGCTTCTGAATAATATATTTGAATGATCAAATGAAAATTGAAGCTTATACTTTCATTCGAGCAAATTTTCGTTTGTATTTCTGGTGGATCTCCTGTACAAAAACAGGAAAGATTATTACAAAGAATAACAATTTGTCTCCGAGCCATGCATCACATTCACACTCTCTATAGCAGGAGAACCTTTTAATTTATTATGAGCCCAAACGATGGATTCTATAAGTTCTTGCCAATAACCACGCCCGATGAATAGAAACATTAGTTTAATTTTCAAGCTTTGAAGCCAAGGTAGTGAGGAACATGAAGATCGTGCAACCATTCAACTGCAGACTTGGGTGCAGTCTTCGGTCCAGCATCGAGCCATATACTGGCGGTGTATTTGGTAGCCTCGCTCCTGCTAATGACACCCTTATAACCCTTCCACTTGACCCTCCTCGCAACATTGGCACCAGGTCCAGTGTTGGCATACTCTGCAAAGTAACACGTGTTTTCATGATGTTTTTCTGGCTTGTTTTGTTCTTCTGGCCAAGTGGTCCATCCATCTTGATGAATAAAATCACCAATTGTGGATTCCATGATGACTGCCTTTGATTCATTTTGCCATGGTCTGCCCAAGTAAGACCTAACTGTGAATTTTTCAGGGACCAATGCTGCTTCTGGGATGATATTGCAGTCCTGGATAACAATACCAGTATTCATATTCACCAGCGGTGATCCGTCTGCGACAATTACGTTGTATTCATTATGATCATAATTGCCTTTTCTCACGATGATGGTAGAGCTTTGGATCAAGGTGGCAGATGTTCCAAAGATGAAGTCAATGGTACCGGAGATAACACAGTTGCGGTAGAATTGCCTGTTGGTTTGAACGTACAAAGTGTCTTGGTAACCTACGATATGGCAACCCACCAAAGCAGACATATCTCCTATGTTTCTAAATGCCACAGCTTGCATACCGGCAGGACCGGCTGTGTTCTCAAATGTCATTGCCTTTCCAATGAACCCCATTGCGGTGTTGGCTGCATGCATGGATGATCAATTAATTAGTAACTTCTATAACACCGGCTATATATATGTATGTGTCTATATATATATCTTTTCAATGTGAGTTAATGTTTTTTTCAAAAATGAATTTTGAGAGTGATGCTACTATTTCACATCTACTCTCTCTTCATTCATAAGGTACACAATTAATTAAATAAAATAAAAGCTTTGATCGATATAACTGAATTACGTACAAAAGGTGGCAGTGTTCTGTGTGTTGGTACCGGCCATTTGGTTCTTTCTACCAGTGACAATGGTCTTTGCAGGGCCATCACCATACATAAGAATGTTAACAGCCTCCTTGGGGACAGTGATGTATTCGTCATAGACACCGGCCTTAACGTAGATAACATATCTGTCTTTGTTTCCCTTAGGGTAAGAGGCAAGAGCAGCCTGGATGGTTTTAAATTGGCCGCTACCATCATTGGCAACAACAGCATTAGGCCTAATATTTGCTCTCCATCCTTTTCGTTGCATTTTAGCCAAAAGCTTGCGACCAGAAGAAGAGATCCATGAAGGGTATCCTTGATCGTCAACAGTCACCTCAGAATTAAGAAGACGACGGGAAGGAGGTTTGATATCAAAGTTCAAGTTGAATTGCTGGAGGATGTCAGACAAACCAGTCACAATGTCAAGGGCAACGGCTGTGACCTTTTGTACGCTGTACAAACTCTGAACATGGAATTGCTCCTTGATCTTCTTCTCACCATCATTTGCATCGTCAAATCCTTCCATACAACCTTGTTTGTAAGAGATAACTGCACTCAACCAATTCCTCATATCAGCAGTTTGGTCATGAACAGCTTCAATGTTGTTGTCACGAACACAGTTGTTGGAGAGGTCAAGACTGTCCAAAGCGAATTGCATCAAGTCTTTGCAGTCATCAAGAGCCATCTTGGCACCATTTTTCTTTCCATACTCAGTGGTGAGCCTTTCACTCATGTTAAAGGCCTTAATGACATTGTCAGTGGCTGCCTTCACGGCTGCTGCTATGTATGCCTTAGGGTCAGCGGCATCGGCGCCACGCACAGAGCTAAGAGTGTCATGACAGAGTTTCTGGTCTTGTGCGTTTTGGCACATAATTCTAAGATTTCTTTGTTGAGTTTGAACCTTAGGGTCTTCACCATTTTTGCGAATGTCGACAACAACACCGATGATAACACCTACAACGAGAATAAGAGAAACAACGGAGATAATTACCTTTCCCTTCATTTTTTTTACGCTTATAGGAGATTATTGGAGATCCTTGCAGAGTTATGGGATGATGGTATGGTTTTTATAGGTTATCAAAAAAAGTTTCAACCAACCAAAGTAAATTCTATATTTGGCAATTTTTTAGATGATAGGTACGTAATAGTCGTAAACTTCTCGGTTGAAACACTATCTACCACTATTACAGTTAACATTGTGATGAGTAGAAACAATTCTCATTATTGAAATCAATGTGCTAAGTGAATTACAAAGTGGTATTTCATCAAATATATACTCAGCGAAGTCCCTAAAACAGGATAAACTAATTCTGTTATATACAATTATTATTTGACCGTTACTAACTAACTTCTATTTTATTTTTGTGGTGTCCGAGGTTGAACCTCGAACCTTACATATATCATACATTGTCCTTATCAGCTGAGTTAAACTCACGGGGACACTAACTAACTTCTATTAAATTGGACAAGGTTTGTTGTGATGTTTTGCAAGAAAATAACATTTCTATAATAATGTTAATTAATATTTTGAGGTAAATTGGACAAGGTTGATAGACATTTTAACATTTTAATGTCTAAATTAAATTTAGTTGAAGAAGACCGTCTCTAGGATCTCAAGTTCTTTGTTTTTTGAGAAATAAACAGTGAGTTTTTGTGTGTACGTGTGTGGCCTTGATAAGGCTTTATGCTATTACCTTTGTACCATGAGATTCACAGGATTGATATTTTTTTAAGATTTTCCCCCTCTCTTCCCCTCTCTCTTAAAAATAAATAAATAAAAGAGATGTTGAGAACATTGTGATAGAGAGTGAATTATAATCATTTCTTTTTAATGAAACTTTAAAATTCATGAAATTTGAAATCTTATAAATCCATAAAATCTTTTGAAATTGTTTAAAATCTTATGATGTAAATCCATTGAAATCCAAATTATAAATTTTGATAGTCTTTAAAAATGACTAAAGTCATTAAAATTTTATAAAGTCTTCTAATATTCTTAAAATCCGAATTCGATATATCCCCTAAATGTTACTCCGCATAACCTTTTTCTTAAAAAAAGTCTACAAACTAAAGAGATATATAGATTTGTTTGAGAAATATACTAACCAAATAGTTTTTGTCAAAATTAGATAGGTGTGACTCAATGTTAACTATCACTTATCAGTGACGTAATCCTATATATTTGAAGCATCTTTTTTCTTAAATGATCAATTATTCATTTGCATTTAATAGCTTCTATTAACAATATGGTTAAGCAAAAAAACGTTTTTGTGTATGAAGTTTGCAGTAACGTTTCTGTATAATTATATTTGAATGATCAAAGGAAAAATGAAAATTGAAGCTTATACTATCATTCGAGCAAATTTTCATTTGTATTACTGGTGGATCCCCTGTACAAAAACAGCAAAGATTATTACAAAGAATAACAATTTGTCTCCGAGCCATGCATCACATTCACACTCTCTGAGAGTTACACTGAGTAACAGGAGCAACTTTTAATTTATTATGAGCCCAAACGATGGATTCAATAAGTTTATGCCAATAACCACGGCCGCTGAATAGAAACATTAGTTTAATTTTCAAGCTTTGAAGCCAAGGTAGTGAGGAACATGAAGACCATTCAACCATTCAGCTGCAGACTTGGGTCCAGCTTGGAGCCATATACCAGCTGTGAATTTGTTAGCCTCGGCCCTGCTAATGACACCGTGATAACCCTTCCACTTGACCCTCCTCGCAACATTGGCACCAGGTCCGGTGTTTGCATACTCTGCATAGTAACATGTGTTGTGATTTTGTTCTCCTTGCCAAATGGTCCATCCATCTGGATGAATGAAATCACCAATGGTGGATTCCATGACGACAGTCTTTGCTAAATACTTCCATGGTCTGCCCAAGTAAGACCGAATTGTGAATCTTTCTGGGAACAATGCTGCTTCTGGGATGATATTGCAATCCTGGATCACAATACCAGTATTCAAATTCATCGTGTCTGATCCGTCTGCGGTAATTGTGTTGAATTGCCCTTTGCCAGGCTTTCTTACAATGATTGTAGAGTGTTGGATCAAGGTAGCAGATGATCCAAAGATGAAGTCAACGGTACCAGAGACAAGACAATTGCGGTAGTACTGCCTGTTGCTTTGAACATACAAGCTGTCTTGGTAACCCACGATATGGCAACCCACCAAAGCAGACATATCTCCTACGTTTCTAAATGCCACAGCTTGGTGACCATCAGGACCGGCTGTGTTCTCAAATGTCATTGCCTTTCCAATGAACCCTATTGCGGTGTTGGCTGCACGCATGGATAATCAATTAATTAGTAATTTCGATCACACTGGCTATATATGTCAATGTTATATGTATATATTTCTCTTTTCAATGCGAGTTATGTTTTCTTCAAAAATAAATTTTGAGAGTGATGCTACTTTTTCTTATATACTCTTTCTTCAATCATAAGGTATACAATTAATCAAATAAAATAAAAAAAGCTTTGATAGATAATAATTGAATTACGTACCGAAGGTGGCGGTTTGCATGGTCTTGGTACCGGCAGCAAAGTTCTTTCTACCGGTGACAATGGTCCTTGCAGGGCCATCACCATACATAAGAATGTTAACAGCATCCTTGGGTACAGTGATGTATTCGTCATAGACACCAGCCTTAACGTAGATAAAATACCTGCCTTTGTTTCCCTTAGGATAAGAGGCAAGAGCAGCCTGGATGGTTTTAAATTGGCCGCTACCATCATTGGCAACAACAGCATTAGGCCTAATATTTGCTCTCCAATTTTTTCGTTGCATTTTAGCCAAAAGCTTGCGATCAGAAGCAGAGATCCATGAAGGGTATCCTTGATCGTCAACAGTCACCTCAGAATTAAGAAGACGACGGGAAAGAGGTTTGATATCAAACTTCAAGTTGAATTGCTGGAGGATGTCGGACAAACCAGTCACAATGTCAAGGGCAACCGCGGTGATCTTTTGTACGCTGTCCAAACTCTGAACATGGAATTGCTCTTTGATTTTCTTCTCACCATCATTTGCATCGTCAAATCCTTCCATACAGGCTTGTCTGTAGGATATGACTGCACTCAACCAATTCCTCATATCAGCAGTTTGGTCATGAACAGCTTGAATGTTGTTGTCACTAAGACAATTGTTTGAGAGGTCAAGACTGTCCAAAGCGAATTGCATCAAGTCCTTGCAGTCATCAAGAGCCATCTTGGCACCATTTTCCTTTCCATACTCAGTGGTGAGCCTTTCACTCATGTTAAAGGCGTTCATGACATTGTCAGTGGCTGCCTTCACGGCGGCTGCTATGTATGCCTTAGGGTCAGCGGCATCGGCGCCATGCACAGAGCTAAGAGTTTCATGGCAGAGTTTCTGGTCTTGTGCGTTTTGGCACATAATTCTAAGATTTCTTTGTTGAGTTTGAACCTCAGGGTCTTTACCATTTTTGTGAATGTCGACAACAACACCGATGATAACACCTACAACGAGAATAAGAGAAACGGCGGAGATAATTACCTTTCCCTTCATTTTTTTAGGCTTATTGGAGATTATTGGAGATCCTTGCAGAGTTCTGGGATGATGTTATGGTTTTTATACGTTATCAACAAAAGTTTCAACCAACCAAAGTAAATTCTATATTTGGCAATTTTTTAGATGATAGGCACATAATAGTCGTAAACTTCTCAGTTAATTTTAGGAATGAGTTGAAACACTATCTACCACTATTACTGTTATGAGTAGAAAAAATTCTCATTATTGAAATGAATGTGCTAATTGAATTACAAAGTGGTACTTCATCAAATATATACTCAGTGAAGTCCCTAAAACAGGAATAACTAATTCTGTTATATACAGTTATTATTTGACAGTTACTAGTACAAAAAAAGTTGTCAAGTTCAGTCTATGTCTTTTAGCAAATCATCTACACGCTATCGGTTTATGCAAACTTCTCATGCATAAAATTTATCATCTTTAACATATTTATTTTTTTAGGTTGCTAATAAGAAATGTCAAACGACTTCCTGTTGCAAAGGCATTTGATGTATTAAAGCGCCGGTTCAAATCTAACTAACTTCTATTAACTACCAATTCTCTTAATAACCACTATTTTTCTTTTCTGAAATTGCAAGTTTGTTGTGATGTTTTGCAAGAAAATAACATTTCTATAATAATGTTAATTAATATTTTGAGGTAAATTGAACAAGGTTGATAAACATTTTAATGTCTACAATTAGTTGAAGGACACCATTTCTAGGATCTTGAGTTCTTTGTTTTTTGGGAAATAAACAGTGAGATTTTGTGTGTACGTGTGGCCTTTAATAAGAGGCTGCTATTACTTTTGTACCATGAGATTTCATAGGATTGTTATTTCTTTTAAGATTTTCGCCCCTCTCTCTATCTCTCTCACTTCCTCTCTCTCTCTCTTAAAAATAAATAAATAAAGGCTTAAATATGTAGATCGTCCTGTAATTTGGCGAGTTTTTGGTTTTTGTCCCTGTATCTTTTTTTGTTCTAAAACAACCCCTGTAAGTTAATAACTTTTTGATTTTCGTCCCTCCCGTCAACTTCCGTTACAAAAACGCACATGTGGCAAACGGAGGATGACGTGGCAGTGCCTGACGTGGCAAACTTATTGATGAGTCACACAGTGAGAGGGACCAAAACCAAAAAACGAAATTTGTAGAGGGACCAAAGCCAAAAAAATAAAATTCGTAAAGGGACCAAAACCAAAAAGCGAGAAAAAAATAGCTTTCTTCATCTTCTTCCTTCCACCTCTTTTACATCTTCATCATTGTCTTCATAAATTCATCAAAAAACCCAGGAAAAAATACTCAGAAAAGAGATAAAAAAAACTCAAAATCATCATCTCACTCTCAATAGACAACTTCT
Organism: Medicago truncatula; assembly: GCF_003473485.1. Classification (NCBI taxonomy): domain Eukaryota; kingdom Viridiplantae; phylum Streptophyta; class Magnoliopsida; order Fabales; family Fabaceae; genus Medicago; species Medicago truncatula. The sequence continues at coordinate 52,292,227 of NC_053048.1, forward strand.
CACAAACCCAAACAAAATCCCCATTGACAATGGTCAGATTGACATCTTAACACTAAAATCCACAATGTTCATAGTCCCAACTAAAATTTTATTGATAATATCGAAATCAAATTATAACAACAAAATCCTCATTGTGAATGCTCGAATTCCCAATATTGAAAAAATTCACAAAATTCTCAAATTGAAAAACCTAAAGAATGATTTTTTTTCATTACCAACTCTCGTCTCATCATTGATCTCGCATCTCTGTTGTTTCTTGGTCACTCCAGATGCTTTCTTCATCAATTCTTTGAACGCTAATATCATCATTTTTGTTTCGAACATTTGGATCGTGTTCTTTATTTCCGGTTGATTTGGAAGATTGTTGTGTGAAATTGGATTATAAGAGAAAGGTTTAAGTTTGATATGAATATTCTTTTCATTTGAAGTTCTAGAGGGATAATAAATAGAATTGAAAAATATGTTGGAATGTTGAATTGAGATAAGTTTTATTTTAAAGTGTGTGAAATTGGATTGCACGTTGAACAGTGGGTATATTGGTTTAATTTGATTTTGTTGTTTGTGAGAAGAAATAAAAGAGAAGTTATAATTGAATGTGTTGGATTGAGTTTGTTGTTGTTTTGAGTTGATGGATTTTTGGATTTTGAAGTGATGAATTTCTGTGTTTGATTGATGATGATGATGAAGTTTATGAAGACAATGATAGTAATGAAGAAGAAGATGTGGGAAAAAGATGATGAAATGTAATTAAATTTGAATTTTTCGTCTTCTCGTTTTTTGGTTTTGGTCCCTCTACAAATTTCATTTTTTGGTTTTGGTCATGGAAATAGTCAAGTTCATCTACAAATTTCGTTTTTTGGTTTTGGTTTTAGTCCCTTTACGAATTTTGTTTTTTTTGGCTTTGGTCCTTCTACAAATTTCGTTTTTTAATTTTGGTCCCTCTTACTGTGTGACTCATCAATAAGTTTTCCACGTCAGCATCGTCTGCCACGTCAGGCACTATCACGTCATCGTCCGTTTGCCACATGTGCGTTTTTGTAACGGAAGTTGACGGGAGGGACGAAAATCAAAAAGTTATTAACTTATAGGGGTTGTTTTAAAACAAAAAAAGATACAGGGACGAAAACCAAAAACACGCCAAATTACAGGGACGATTTACATATTTAAGCCATAAATAAAAGAGATGTTGAGAACATTGTAATAAAGAGTGAAATATAATCATTTCTTTTCGATGTAACTTTAAAATTCATGAAATTTGAAATCTTATAAATCCATAAATTTTTTTGAAATTGTTTAAAATGTTATGATGTAAATCCATTGAAATCCAAATTGTAAATCTTGATAGTCTTTAAAAATCACTAAAGTCATTAAAATTTTGTAAAGTCTTCTAATATCCTTTAAAATCCTAAATGTTACTCCACATAACATTTTTCTTAAAAAAGTCTACAAACTAAAGAGATATATAGATTTGTTTGAGAAATATACTAACCAAATAGTTTTTGTCTAAATTAAATAGGAGTGACGTTCAATATTAACTATCACTTATCAGTGAAATCCAAAGTCTTGGTCTAGTGGTAAAAAGATAGGTCTTGAATCCGAGATAACCCGGGTTCGAGCCCCGCTAGTGCCTTTGAAGGGAAGTAAATGTAATTATCTTTGTAAGTGCTCTTTAAACCCGAATGTCTTCCCTGCCTTGGACTGGAGCACCATCCCCTCACCCTAAAATTTTTGTAACCAAAAAAAACTATCACTTATCAGCGACGTAATCCTATATATTTGAAGCATCTTTTTTCTTAAATGATCGATTATTCATTTGCATATAACAGCTTTTTTAAACAAGGGAAATATTAACTTGTGACCTTAGGGTACATCTTAAGGATTCCACTAATAGAAATTATGTTTCAAAAATTGCGTTAATTTATTGCTCAAAAAATCTAATATTAATTTTTTTCAATTAATACTTACCAAATATTTAATGATTAACATGTGCCCTAGGGGCACAAGTTAACATGATCTTTTAAACAATATGTGGATTAAGCAAAAACACGTTTTTGCGTATGATAACACTTCTGAATAATTTATATTTGAATGATAAAAAAAAAATGAAAATTGAAGCTTAAACTATAATTCGAGCAAATTTTCATTTGTATTTCTGGTGGATCTCATGTACAAAAATAGGAAAGATAATTACAAAGAATAACAATTTGTCTCCGAGCCATGCATCACATTCACACACGCTGTACAGAGAGAGAAATCAGGATTGGAAATTGATAAGAAGAACACACGCTACAAAAGGAAAAAGAAGAGCTTGGAGTGAAGATTGGAATTGGAGCAAAAATCTGCAATCTTTTGTGGTTATTCTTTACTCTAATTTCATGAATTTTATTTCAATTTTAGTGTTCTTGGTTATGGACAGCTAAGTTATTTTCCAGGGTTTAGGAGAATCTTGTATGTTCAGAGACCTCATTATGTTCTAGTTTATTAATGTGAATTCCACTTTTTATTCAAATCAAATTTGTTATATTGATTTTATCACATTATTAAGAATGATCAAATCTTTGCATGTTAACAATCAGTTAATTGATCAACGATCATACTGCAGTTAATTGAGATTAGAATTATTGCATGATCAAACCTTAATTTTAGTCTTTCAGTCATTCAACCTTTTTGTGCTTTATGCTTTTCTTGAGTTTCAACTCTTTGAATGACAAAACAAAGTGTTAACTTAGGAAAAAGAATATTAATCACGAATGACCAGATGGATTAATAGTTTTACTAAGGGATTGGTGATTGAATAAAAATAAAGGAATTGAATTAGAACTAGACATTAGGGAATCGAAACTTGCAAGTGAAATCGTGACCCTAGACCTCTCTCTATTGATTTACATCTTCGCACTTTTATCCTTCTTCGTCGTTACTTGGTTACCGAAACTATTCTACTACTTGTTCGTCTAAATAATAAATTAATCTTAATTAGTTTAGTACTTGTTAATTAATCCCTGTGGATACGATAATCCCTGTGTACACTTGCTCTAAGTGTGTTTTTAGCGCAACAAAATCCCAACAAGATTTAGAGTCGCACACAACATTTTGTCAATTATGAACAATTGTTTTATGAAATTTTGATTTTGATTAAAAGTATATGTATAGATGTTTGTGATTTTCAAATTATAGCAAACCCAACAAAACCATATTTTTTTCAATGATCCCAGCAATATAAAAAATATAATTTAAATTAGGGAAGTGAAAAGGTCGGCCTTAATTGAATAAACCGAAAAACTTTATGGTGATTTTCACAAGTGTACGAAATCGTTCAAGTAGTAAACTCAAATGGCAATCTGGAGTTATATTGTATGATTACAAATTTATGACTTAATTGAACAAAAAAGTCTCTTTTTTGAGGCGCAATCCCCAGTTCTTATGGGAAAGGAGCCCTAGTAATCCGGAGTTTAACTGTGAGGTAAGTAAAGTCTGACAAAAAATTGTTCAACTCAAGAATCGAATACATATTCTTCTAAACAATTCTTCAAAAGACCTTCAACCCACGTAATGAATAGGTAGGAAGAAACTTTTCGGAGACCTCGACTTAGAATAATCGGGCCACCATACACCCGATTCACCAACATAGAGTGATCTACCGTTTCAACATAAAGCATAATCTAATAAACCCATTGTATAGTAAAACCCATCTTAATCATAATTTGTCTCAGATAATTTCAATCCATTCGTTCATAGGTCTTACTTATATCAAGTGTTAGAGAAACATCACCTTGTTTACCTTTTGTTCATCTTTTTTCTTAAAACGATTAACTCTGAAGCGTCGATACTTCAAAAATGGTGATGAATCCTGTCCGACATGTATCTGATACCATTACGTCCCGATACGCGTATTGGAGAAGTATCGGTCAATTAATATTTATTTTTTTGAGAAAAAAAAATTACCGATACGTGTCAGATACGACTAACTTGTACTCTGACACGGCTAACTTATACTCCGATACTTTGACACCGATACGTCTTTCTTACATATTTCCTTTTAAAAAAAAGAAAAATAAAATAATTAGAAATAAAACTACAAGTCTGGCCGCGCAATAAAAAACATATTGTCTCTTCTAACCCAAAAAAATAGGGTTTCTCATCACCACACAGCGATAGTTATTCCCTCTTCTAACCAATATCACCAATTGTATTCTACTATGTTTCTCTTTGCTCTAATGTCATGTTTCTTCTGTTCTTCTCTCTAATTGAGAAAAAAAATTGTTTGTTTTCGATATAAATTAGTGTTAACTATTTTTTTTTTTTTGAAAGGAAAAATTAGTGTTAACTATTAAGCAGTCAACATTAGACAAATGTGTTTTATTTTTTATATTTTTATAGTACTTATGATGTTCTCCCGTACTAATGATGTTTAGCTATATTCTATTTAATTTGTGCTGAAAAAAATATGTAATTGTCACTTGTTTTGATCATTTTCATTAATGTGAATGTTAGTTTATTATCATTTTTAATTATGTTTATACACTATGCACTTATACTATTAATTTTAAATTTAATTTTTTAATAACATATTGAGGCCGTATCGCCGTATCACTATCGACGTATCAATATCGCATGGTTTCCGTATCGTCGATCAATCATTCATTTTATTTAACTCTTTTATAACTAATATGGATTAGGCAAAAAACGAAAACATTGTTGTGTATGAAGTTTGCAATAACGCTTGTACTCTTACCAAAATAATGGTTATATTCGAATGATAAAAAAAAAATGAAAATTAAAGCTTAAACTATAATTCGAGCAAATTTTCATTTGTATTTCTGGGGGATCTCATGTATAAAAATACGAAAGATAATTACAAAGAATAACAATTTGTCTCCGACCCATGCATCACATTCACACTCGCTGAGTGTTACATGTTTAATTTTCAAGCTTTGAAGCCAAGGTAGTGAGGAACATGAAGACCATTCAACCATTCAGCTGCAGACTTGGGTCCAGCTTGGAGCCATATACCAGCTGTGAATTTGTTAGCCTCGGCCCTGCTAATGACACCGTGATAACCCTTCCACTTGACCCTCCTCGCAACATTGGCACCAGGTCCGGTGTTTGCATACTCTGCATAGTAACATGTGTTGTGATTTTGTTCTCCTTGCCAAATGGTCCATCCATCTGGATGAATGAAATCACCAATGGTGGATTCCATGACGACAGTCTTTGCTAAATACTTCCATGGTCTGCCCAAGTAAGACCGAATTGTGAATCTTTCTGGGAACAATGCTGCTTCTGGGATGATATTGCAATCCTGGATCACAATACCAGTATTCAAATTCATCGTGTCTGATCCGTCTGCAGTAATTGTGTTGAATTGCCCTTTGCCAGGCTTTCTTACAATGATTGTAGAGTGTTGGATCAAGGTAGCAGATGATCCAAAGATGAAGTCAACGGTACCCGAGACAAGACAATTGCGGTAGTACTGTCTGTTGCTTTGAACATACAAGCTGTCTTGGTAACCCACGATATGGCAACCCACCAAAGCAGACATATCTCCTTGGTTTCTAAATGCCACAGCTTGGTGACCATCAGGACCGGCTGTGTTCTCAAATGTCATTGCCTTTCCAATGAACCCCATTGCGGTGTTGGCTGCATTCATGGATAATCAATTAATTAGTAATTTCGATCACATTGGCTATATATGTCAATGTTATATGTGTATCTATATCTTTTCAATGTTAGTTATGTTTTCTTCAAAAATGAATTTTGAGAGTGATGCCACTTTTTCTCATATACTCTTTCTTCATTCATAAGTAAATAATTAATTAAATAAAATAAAAAAGTTTTGATCGATGATAATTGAATTAAGTACCGAAGGTGGCGGTTTGCATGGTCTTGACACCAGCAGCAAAGCTCTTTCTACCAGTGACAATGGTCCTTGCAGGGCCATCACCATACATAAGAATGTTAACAGCATCCTTGGGGACAGTGATGTATTCGTCATAGACACCGGCCTTAACGTAGATAACATATCTGCCTTTGTTTCCCTTAGGGTAAGAGGCAAGAGCAGCCTGGATGGTTTTAAATTGGCCGCTACCATCCTTGGCAACAACAGCATTAGGCATAATATTTGCTCTCCAATTTTTTCGTTGCATTTTAGCCAAAAGCTTGCGATCAGAAGAAGAGATCCATGAAGGGTATCCTTGATCGTCAACAGTCACCTCAGAATTAAGAAGACGACGGGAAGCAGGTTTGACATCAAACTTCAAGTTGAATTGCTGGAGGATGTCGGACAAACCAGTCACAATGTCAAGGGCAACAGCGGTAACCTTTTGTACGCTGTCCAAACTCTGAACATGGAATTGCTCCTTGATCTTCTTCTCACCATCATTTGCATCGTCAAATCCTTCCATACAAGCTTGTCTGTAAGAGATAACCGCACTCAACCAATTCCTCATATCAGCGATTTGGTCATGAACAGCTTGAATGTTGTTGTCATGAACACACTTGGTGGAGAGGTCAAGACTGTCCAAAGCGAATTGCATCAAGTCCTTGCAGTCATTAAGAGCCATCTTGGCACCATTTTCCTTTCCATACTCAGTGGTGAGCCTTTCACTCATGTTAAAGGCCTTAATGACATTGTCGGTGGCTGCCTTCACGGAGGCTGCTATGTATGCCTTCGGGTCAGCGGCATCGGCGCCATGCACAGAGCTAAGAGTTTCATGACAGAGTTTTTGGTCTTGTGAGTTTTGGCACATAATTCTAAGATTTCTTTGTTGAGTTTGAACCTCGGGGTCTTCACCATTTTTGCGAACGGCGACAACAACACCGATGGCAACACCTACAACGAGAATAAGAGAAACAGCGGAGATAATTACCTTTCCCGACATTTATTTTTTATTTTTTATTTTCTACTCAAATTATTAGAAGACTAGTTTCCTCCCCTTAGGTGTTTTAGTAGGGGAGGCTTATTGGAGATCCCTGAAGAGTTATGGGATGATGTTATGGTTTTTATAGGTTATCAATAAAAGTTTTAACCAACCAAAGTAAATTCTATATCTGGCATGTTTTTTAGATGATAGGCACATAATTGTCGTAAACTTCTCGGTTAATTTAAGTAATGTGTTGAAACGCTGTCTACCACTTTTTTTTCTTCCTTCTAAAATTGCAAATTTGTTGTGATGTTTTGCAAGAAAACAGCATTTCTATAATAATGTTAATTAATATTTTGAGGTAAATTGGAGAAGGTTGACAGACATTTTAATGTCTAAAATTAGTTGAAGGAGACCATTTCTAGGATCTCGAGTTCCTTATTTTTTGTGTGTACACGTGTGTGGTCTAAAAAGGGATGCTATTACCATTGTACCATTTGTGGATTAGTATATCATAGCTGATAATAATAATAATTTACGATAGTTATTTGGTACCATATTGAGTTGTGGATTTTTATTTAAAAAACTAATTTTGAGTTGTGGTTGACTCGCATTAATCCATTATCGTTCTAGCCAAGTATAACTTTTAGGAACTACAGTAGTTTAAACTACTTTTGTTATATATTTATACAAATTCAATTTAATAAATGAACTATCAAGCAGCTATGTTAAATATAAACCTTCAAAATACTCTTGATATTTAGAAGTTTAATGACAAGTCCTTCAAAACTAGGAGAAACATTCATCCTAAATGCCGGTTTAGGGGTGCAACAAGGCCTGTAAAACAAGAAAATTGACTGTTAACAGTCACTAAATGTTAATTGTTCATAGATAAAGGTTCATTGATATTCAGGCTATATGTTTTGTTTTAAATCTATCTACCGTCTTGTTTGTAGGTAAAAGCAAAAAACAAAAAATTGATGATTTTTTTAAAATAGAGGATGACTCTTTAATATATTACGTTTTGTCGGGTGTTATATTTTTTTTTGGTCTAATAGTCTAGTGGTTAGAGCTCACACAATTAAATGTTGAGAAGTGGGGTGTCCGGGGTTCGAACCCCGACCCCTGCATAAATTATTCAATGTCCCTATCAACTGAGCTAAGCTCACGGAAACTTGTCGGATGTTATTTACTATTTAAATAGATGATAAAATTTTAAAATTAAAATTGCCCTTTTTTTATTTAGGGTCAATTTTTTATATTTAAATATGGCCTCCAATTTAAACGAGTCTTCTCTTATTAGCTAAATCCTTACATTATAGTTGATGCTAAAGAAATTTAATATATTAGGAAATTAATCAGAAGATTTGTTTGGACTGTAAAGTCATAAATAGAGAGAACTTAACTACCGAACAAAGAGTATTGATGATGGATGTAAAGGTTAAGAGGAGTGTAAAGAGAAGAAGCCATAGTGGGGCTCCGCGAATTAAGTGGTGGCATTTAAAGGGTGAAAAACAACATATTTTCCAAGACAAGATCTTAGAGGGAGGTTTCAAGCAACAACAAAGAAGCACTAATGATATGTGGGACAAGATGGCACATGAGGTTAAAAAAGTAGCAAAAGCGACATTGGGAGAGTTAAGAGGTTTTGGACATAGGGGTAAAGAATCTTGGTGGTGAAATGACATTGAGCAGAGTAGAGTTCGGATCAAAAGAGATTGTTTTACAGATTGGTCTAGGTGTAAAAATGCTCAAACTTGGGATAAATATAAGACAGCTAGGAAAGAGGCTAAGAAGGCAATGAGCAAAGCAAAAATTCGAGCTTTTGAAGGATTATACCAATCTTTAGGTACCAAGGAGGAGAAAAATCTATGTATAAGATTGCTAAGGGAAGAGAAAGAAAGACAAGAGACCTGGACTAGGTGAAGTGTATCCTTGTTTATTAATTTTATTAGGTCCGCAGAAATTTAACCTAATTTTTTTTTGGATTTTTTTTTACTATTTTTTGTTCACTTTCTTTTTTAAGGAAATATTTTGTACACTTATTTAATACTAAAAAAAATGCATTGCTCCAATTTATTCCTATCTTCTTGGCTTGTTTTTTTTTTTGCTATCGTCTTGCCTTTTTTTTGACAATATTTTGTACACAATACTAGAAAAATTCATCGCACTAATTTCATGCCTTTTTTTGATAATATTTTGTACACTTTTTTTTTGAACCAATTTCATGCCTTTATTTCATTCTTATCATGTTGCCTTTTTTTAATACGTTTACAAACAAAATACCCTAATTTTCATGCAAACTCGGCTACTTTTTGAGGAGAAGGTTTATTTGAGTTATGATTCACCTATTCATTGTAACTTAAACGGTGATCATATTGACGATGTTCATACACCCGAATTCCTCAACACCATAACTACTTCTGGACCGCCTAATCACAAATTAATGTTAAAGGTTGGTGTGCCAGTTATTTTGTTGAGAAATATAGATACACGATATGGATTATGCAATGGAACCAGATTGGTTATCACTAGGATGGGAAGATACGTCATTGAGGGGTGGGTCATTTCCGAAACTAATGTTGGTGATCAGGTTTTTGTATCCATGTTATCTATATCGCCTTCAGATGTAAGGATTCCCTTTAAGTTTCAACGAAGACAATTTCCTTTGACTGTATCATTTGCAATGACAATTAACAAAAGTTAAAGGCAGTCGCTTAAACATGTTGGTGTATATCTACCAACACCTGTATTTTCTCACGGACAGTTGTATGTTGTTGTTTCAAGAGTTACATCCAGAGAAGGACTAAAGATATTGATCACTGATGAAGATGATGAAGATACCAATGTAACGTCTAATGTCGTATATGAGGAAGTAAGTAATTCACAATGTGTGATGAAACTACATGCCAATGTACTAAAAATTTCATAATTAAGAAGATGATGAATTTGTTCATCAATAATCCATGTTTTTCTTTACCCTTTTATGTTGACAAAAATCCAATAAGCTTCACCGTTTTTTCTATATTGAATTTGTGTTTTGGATTTGGGGTATTTTGAGGGTTTGATTTTTGTGCTCGGATCTATGTATTTTGTTGGGTTTGATTTTTAATTCTTATCTGATAGATTTTTTTAGCAAGTGTACTAAATACTATCGAAGTAGTAAAAATATCGTTCCAACGAGGACTATGTTAATCTCAATTTAACAATAAGGTTAATATTTAGGATGTGTAAATTTCTTTTAGTTGCCCGAGGCAGTAGTTTTGGTTTGCATAAAATTAAATAAACAGAAAATAAAGATAGAGTTGGAAAGAATAAGAGAGAGATGAGATTAGGTCTTTCGAATCATCTATGTTTCCCTAATTGGTATACTGCACCTATTCTTATGAATGATTTTCTAGTTCCACGATAGTTAACAAAATAGTCCTAATCAATCCCTTGAGTTAGAACCCTCTTCTCAAACTACAGCCCCTAATTCCTTAGGTGGTCTAATAATCTTTGAAGGTTTAAGAACGTTAACCTAGTATCACTAATAAAGGATTATCCATTCCTAGACTAACCATGTTTATTAGAACAATTCAATTAGGTATAAGTCGAAAGCTAGGGTCAGTAGTCATTCGTTCTCACTAAATCATGTTTATATTTGATCAGGATATAAAAAGCATTAAGAACAATTGAATTGAATAAAAACTAAATTGTCATTCACAATAAATAAAGTTTCACAGCAACATGAATCAATTAGGGTTACACAGATTCATCTCAGACCTAATCAAAGGAATTTAGTTAGACATGATAAAAAGAATTAAGCATATAAATAAAAGAAATTACAATGTTTTGATATTGAGAATTTCTTGAACTGATATGCCTTTTTTTCTTTGTGCATGTGTTGAAGCCTTGCTCCTTCTCTGCTCTCGGGAACCGTGCCTCCAAAACCTTCCAAAACGTGAAATATGTATCAGCAGCCGTCCCGTTGTTACCTAATGCCTCTTGCTTTTATAACCTTCTTGTAACCTAGTTTTTCAATTCCAATCAGCATGTTACGTTTCTTTATGCTCAAGAAACATGATAAATAAAGCCCAATTGTATCTTCTTTTCACACCTTCCATATTATGATATTCTTTTGTTTCCTTTCATTCAATTCTCACTTTGTTTTACGTGGCTCTTTTGTATTAATCATATTTTCTCTTGCCACATGTTCCTAAAATCGTGTCACGAAATAGCCATCGTGACACGTTTTAACCAATGTCGAATGAACCTCATCTTATGTTCCAAATCGTGACACGTTTTTCAGTAATTGTGACACGATGCCTTCTTTTCAGTTTCTTCAGCTTTTTCTTGTTTTTCTTGCTGCTTAAGCTTGCTTGTGAACTCAAAAATATCATAAAAAGACTCTAAAAATAGTGAATGACTGACTGTCATCACAACTCCAAACTTGAACCATTCCTTGTCCTCAAGGAATTTACTTGCAATATTGACAATCGACAGTAAAATAACAATTACCTGATCAAGCGATAGTACCCAAAAGTTCAACACCTTACTAGCTAAAGATGAGCTAGTTTGACTTGTTAGCAATCACCAATTCACAACTCCACGCAACAATATGAAAGGGTTCACACACAATCGACATGCAATCTACATATTACCATACGCTTGAAAAGTTTCTAAACGTCAATCAAAATCAATGTCAATGCACACTTTGAGGTCTTAAAGGGTTATAACGGAGCTTAGGTGAAGGTGGGATAATATTTGGATAAGTAGGCTACACAAAATTTGAGTTAGGCATTCCTACGGAAGTTAAGCACAAAATTCAATTCATCATTCATTCACCTTTTGGAACAACAATTCTTGCAAGAGTACTAGAGATTATTTATAACAATTGGGACAATCGAATTTAAAGTTACTCGGTTTTTCAATGTCTTGTCCCTTTTTCATTCTATTCTTTTTTTTTTTTTTAATACACCATTTTGGCATATTGTTTTAATGAGAATGTTCTTTTTTTTTTTTTTTCTTTTCTTTCTTTGTTCTCTAGTACCCCCACCCCAAACTTAATTGGTTGCAAATTCCAATAGCAACCCCAAACTTAATATTTAGCAACATTCTACAATGCCTAACTCGGAAAAACAATAAGGGGTAAATCCTAAAAGTCTCTAAGCTTGTAATGTAGTTTGTCACCGAACAAAAAGATCTAAACCTACCAACTCAATTTGGCTGAAGAAAGGATAAAATTTCAAAACAATCAGGGTAGGCTTTAAAAGGCTCACAGGACCAAGCACTTTTGCCTCAGTGTGTATATGACAAAGATCAATCGACAGCAGAGAAAAATTGCAAGTTCTAGAAATGTAAATGCATGGAACACTCTTTAGAAGTAAATTGGAAAAATAAAATTTGGCCATGAACCTTACATTTTAGATTTCTGGGAGTTGTGACTACCTATCTTTCACTGCCGTACACTTCGCCTTTGAATCACAAGTCACTCCTCCTTTTGAACTTTTGGAATACCACTTGAACACGTATTTGTTACTAAATTGGAAAAAATCAACAAACAAGCAAATTCATCAATAATAAACAAGTTCAGATTCAATCACATAACAGGGGGATACAACCAAAATAAAAATTAAAGACAAATTGTTTGACTCAACAATAGAAATAAATTACTGAAAATAAAGACATAATAAAAAGGATGGGTTGCCTCCCACCAAGCGCTTTCTTTTACGTCATTGAGCTTGACGCTTCAACCACTGTTAGGGTGGCAAAAATGATAAAAGGAATATATCACCCTTCTTCTTCCTCCTGTTTGGTAGGAATTCCATGAATTTGGCGTAAAGAATCAGATACTCCCATGCACTCACTGTTGATCTTTTGGAATTTAAGCTCTCCCACCTTAGAGAAGGACGTGCATCCATTTGCACACGAGTTATTTCCTTAACCTCCGTTGATCCAGACTTCGGAAAAATATCCACACTCCTCACTTTGGGATTTTCTTCCACAACAACCTCGTGACACTCAGTCTCCATCTGAACCAGCTTCTTCTGAGACTCATGTGCTTTCTCAACAAGATCACCACACTGAACATCAAACTTCTCAAATGAAACTTGATTTGACACCAAGAAATCATCTAAAATATTTTGAAGTTGAGTATTGTAATCGATGTTGATCACCTCTTTCTTCTCTTCACAATTACTACATGGTTGATTCGCCTCATAACGACCACATCTCTCATTTAATCTCGAGATTTTTCTGTCCAAATATCATATCTTCAAAGATAGCATATATTTTTCATACTTCAACATACCAATCTCTTCTGTGTCATGGAGGTATAACCTGTCTATCATAACTGCAAAATTTGGATAAACTTTTTAGTAGCACAGTGCAATGAGAAGAAAAATAAGAGCATAAATCATATATTTTTTTTTATTAATTTTTATTTTATTTTTATATATAAACAAAAATATAAATGACAGAAATCCTAAATAAAAACAAAATTACCAAATTGAAATGACTCAACAGTCCCCGGCAGCGGCGCCAAAAACTTGATAGATTTTTTTAGCAAGTGTACTAAATACTATCGTAGTAGTAAAAATATCGTTCCAACGAGGACTATGTTAATCTCAATTTAACAATAAGGTTAATATTTAGGATGTGTAAATTTCTTTTAGTTGCCCGAGGCAGTAGTTTTGGTTTGCATAAAATTAAATAAACAGAAAATAAAGATAGAGTTGGAAAGAATAAGAGAGAGATGAGATTAGGTCTTTCGAATCATCTATGTTCCCCTAATTGGTATACTGCACCTATTCTTATGAATGATTTTCTAGTTCCACGATAGTTAACAAAATAGTCCTAATCAATCCCTTGAGTTAGAACCCTCTTCTCAAACTACAGCCCCTAATTCCTTAGGTGGTCTAATAATCTTTGAAGGTTTAAGAACGTTAACCTAGTATCACTAATAAAGGGTCAGTAGTCATTCGTTCTCACTAAATCATGTTTATATTTGATCAGGATATAAAAAGCATTAAGAACAATTGAATTGAATAAAAACTAAATTGTCATTCACAATAAAGAGAGTTTTACAATCAATTAGGGTTACACACATTCATCTCAGACCTAATCAAAGGAATTTAGTTAGACATGATAAAAAGAATTAAGCATATAAATAAAAGAAATTACAATGTTTTGATATTGAGAATTTCTTGAACTGATATGCCTTTTTTTCTTTGTGCATGTGTTGAAGCCTTGCTCCTTCTCTGCTCTCGGGAACCGTGCCTCCAAAACCTTCCAAAACGTGAAATATGTATCAGCAGCCATCCCGTTGTTACCTAATGCCTCTTGCTTTTATAACCTTCTTGTAACCTAGTTTTTCAATTCCAATCAGCATGTTACGTTTCTTTATGCTCAAGAAACATGATAAATAAAGCCCAGTTGTTTCTTCTTTTCACACCTTCCATATTATGATATTCTTTTGTTTCCTTTCATTCAATTCTCACTTTGTTTTATGTGGCTCTTTTGTATTAATCATATTTTCTCTTGCCACATGTTCCTAAAATCGTGTCACGAAATAGCCATCGTGACACGTTTTAACCAATGTCGAATGAACCTCATTCTATGTTCCAAATCGTGACACGTTTTTCAGTAATTATGACACGATGCCTTCTTTTCAATTTCTTCAGCTTTTTCTTGTTTTTCTTGCTGCTTAAGCTTGCTTGTGAACTCAAAAATATCATAAAAAGACTCTAAAAATAGTGAATGACTGACTGTCATCATTATCCCCATAGTTCTGAACACCATAAGCCATGGATGCCAGGAAAAAAAACAGAGGTTTGCGCATGAACAATCATGGAGTTTTGAGGAAATTTAGAATTTTTTATGTTCATCATGGTTTTGAGTTGTGGATTATGAATTTTGAATTGATGATGAAAATAAAGATAAAGAGGGTAAATCAATTTTGAATTTTGATTTTGAATATGAATATGATAATTTCTAGTCAGATGTGTTGGTGAACATGAGTTTATGTGCACTGTTGGAGAAGATGAGGAATTGGAGGTGCTGGAGAAGATGAAGGAAGAAATTATTTTGGTCCCTCACCTACCAGCAACCTAGTCCCTTGCCAGCGTGGTACGCGAATACAACAGCTGAAGTGGCAAGTATAACAGACATGTCAGCACCGTTAACACTCTGTTAGCGTTTTGGATGTGAATGACTAACGGAAGAGACTTTGAGGGAGTTTTTGGTTCGATTCCTTGATTCAGGGATGTGCCTGATAGCGAGGTACACTTTCAGGGACCCAAATGAGGGTTTACTCCTAATTCTTTAAAATACTCTTGCCCTAATTCCTTAGTTAACGGGTCATTAATTCTAAAATAACCTCTAAATTCTTAGTGAATTTAAGATTAAAATTAAAGTTTTTACTGAAAACAATTGTTATAATATGTATGCACTAAGTAAAATAATTAAGGAAAATATAGTTAAGGGTAAAAAAAAAATCTTCCCTATAGAACTATCAAGTTTCATTTTTCGATATTTTTCGTATAATAAAAACTTAATTTTTAATTAAAAAATGTTATTGTGTTATGTAGTACATAAGCATAATAAACAAAAACGCAAAATTAAATAAATTTCTGAAAAAATAATGAACAATAAATTTATTGAGTCAAATAATGTTATAATTAAATAGCGATGAATAATTCTTATAAACATGCATTCCAATTTAATTTCAAAAAAATAAACAATATATGGCGTAAATATCTCTTCTTCATTGCTATAACCTCACACTCTCGGGCTAGAAAGAGTAGAAAACAATCATCCTCAAATACTAAGTGAGAAACAGTTGGGGCGCTAGTACAAATAATAGCCTCAGATATCTAGGTAGGGAGAAAAAGGGTCGCCTTTTCGGAGACCTCGACCTGGAATAATAGGGCCACCATTCACCAACACGGAGTAATATACCGTTTTCAACACAAAGCATGATCCAATAAACCCATTGTAATGTAAAACCCATCTTAATCATAATTTGTCTAAGATAATCTCAATCCATTCGTTCATACTTACTTATATCAAGTTTAAGAGAAACATTACCTTGCTTACCTTTTGCTCATCTTTTTTCTTATACGATCAGTCATTCATTTGATTTAACTGCTTTTATAACTAATATGGATTAAGCAAAAAAAGGAAACATTTTTGTGTATGAAGTTTGAAATAACGCTTGTACTCTTACCAAAATGGAATGGTTATATTTGAATGATCAAAAGAAAAATGAAAATTGAAGCTTAAACTATAATTCGAGCAAATTTTCATTTGTATTTCTGGTGGATCTCCTGGAAAAATATAGGAAGGTAATTACAAAGAATAATAATTTGTTTATGTGCCATGCATCACATTCACACTCTCTCAGAGTTACATGTTTAATTTTCAAGCTTTGAAGCCAAGGTAATTAGGAACATTAAGACCAGTCAACCATTCGGCTGCGGACTTGGGTCCAGCTTGGAGCCATAAACCAGCAGTGAATTTGGTAGCCTCGGCCCTGCTAATGGCACCGTGATAACCCTTCCACTTGATCCTCCTGGCAATATTGGCACCAGGTCCAGTGTTGGCGTACTCTGCATAGTAACATGTGTTTTCAAAATGTTCTCCTTGCCAAGGGGTCCATCCATCTGGATGAATAAAATCACCAATGGTGGATTCCATGACGACCGTCTTTGCTAAAACCTTCCATGGTCTGCCCAAGTAAGATTTAATTGTGAATCTTTGAGGGAACAATGCTGCTTCTGGGACAATATTGCAGCCTTGGATCACAATACCAGTATTCAATTTATTCACGTATGACCCGTCTGCGGTAATTGTGTTGAATTGATTTGGGGAAGGCATTCTTACGATGATCGTAGAGTCTTGGATCAAGGTGGCAGATGTTCCAAAGATGAAATCAACGGTACCAGAGATAACACAATTGCGGTAGAATTGCCTGTTGGTTTGAACGTACAAAGTGTCTTGGTAACCCAGGATATGGCAACCCACCAAAGCAGACATATCTCCTTGGTTTCTAAATGCCACAGCTTGGTGACCAGCAGGACCGGCTGTGTTCTCAAATGTCATTGCCTTTCCAATGAACCCCAATGCGGTGTTGGCTGCATGCATGGATGATCAATTAATTAGTAACTTCGATCACACCGGCTATTATATGTGTCAATGTTATATTTATGTATGTATGTATGTATGTATGTATGTATGTGTGTGTGTGTATATATAAATCTTTTCAATGTGAGTTATGTTTTCTTCAAAAATGAATTTTGAGAGTGATGTTACTATTTCTCATCATTACCCTTTCTTCATTCATAAGGTACACAATTTATTAAATAAAATAAAAAAGTTGTGATCGATGATAATTGAATTACTTACCGAAGGTGGCGGTTTGCATGGTCTTGACACCAGCAGCACCGTTCTTTCTTCCGGTAACAATGGTCTTTCCGGGGCCATCACCATACATAAGAATGTTAACAGCGTCTTTGGGAATAGTGATGTATTCATCATAGACGCCAGCCTTAACGTAGATAGTATATCTGCCTTTGTTCCCCTTAGGGTAAGCGGCAATAGCAGCCTGGATGGTTTTAAATTGACCGCTACCATCCTTGGCAACAACAGCATTAGCCCCAACATTTGCTCTCCATCCGTTTCCTTTCATTTTAGCCAAAAGCTTGCGATCAGAAGCAGAGATCCATGAAGGGTATCCTTGATCATCAACAGTCACCTCAGAATTAAGAAGACGACGGGAAGCAGGTTTGATATCAAACTTCAAGTTGAATTGCTGGAGGATGTCGGACAAACCAGTCACAATGTCAAGGGCAACAGCGGTAACCTTTTGTACGCTGTCCAAACTCTGAACGTCTAATTGCTCCTTGATCTTCTTCTCACCGTCATTTTCATCGTCAAATCCTTCCATACAAGCTTGTCTGTAAGAGATAACTGCACTCAACCAATTCCTCATATCAGCGGTTTGGTCATGAACAGCTTGAATGTTGCTGTCATGAACACACTTGGTGGAGAGGTCAAGACTGTCCAAAGCGAATTGCATCAAGTCCTTGCAGTCATTAAGAGCCATCTTGGTACCATCTTCCTTTCCATACTCAGTGGTGAGCCTGTCACTCATGTTAAAGGCCTTAATGACATTGTCAGTGGCTGCCTTTACAGCGGCTGCTATGTATGCCTTAGGGTCAGCGGCGTCGGCGCCACGCACAGAGCTAAGTGTTTCATGGCAGAGTTTTTGGTCATCTGCATTTTGGCACATAACTTGAAGAGATCTTTGTTGAGTTTTAACCTCAGGGTCTTCACCATTTTTGTGAACAGCGCAAACCACGCCGATGGCAACACCTACAACGAGGATAAGAGAAACAGCGGAGATAATTACCTTTCCATTCATTTTTTTTATTTTTTGCTCGAATTATTAGAAGACTAGTTTCCTCCCCTTGGGTGTTTTAGTAGGGGAGGCTTATTGGAGATCCCTGAAGAGTTATGGGATGATGTTATGGTTTTTATAGGTGATAAAAAAAAGTTTCTACCAACCAAAGTAAATTCTATATTTGGCAATTTGTTAAATGATAGGCACATAATTGTCGAAAACTTATCGGTTAATTTTAGGAATGGGTTGAAACACTGTCTACCACTATTTTTCTTTTCTAAAACTGGCAGTTTGTTGTGATGTTTTGCAAGAAAACAGCATTTCTATAATAATGTTAATTGGTATTTTAAGGTAAATTGAACGAGGTTGATATACACTGTGGTGTCTAAAATTAGGTGAAGGAGACCATTTCTAAGATCTTGAGTTGCTTGGTTTTTGGGAAATAAACGGTGAGTTTTTTTTTTTTTTTTGTTTGGTTAAGCAATTATAATATCAGTCCAATTAACTAACCGTTCAAAATCAAAATAGTGAATGACTGACTGTCATCATTATCCCCATAGTTCTGAACACCATAAGCCATGGATGCCAGGAAAAAAAACAGAGGTTTGCGCATGAACAATCATGGAGTTTTGAGGAAATTTAGAATTTTTTATGTTCATCATGGTTTTGAGTTGTGGATTATGAATTTTGATTTTGAATATGAATATGATAATTTCTAGTCAGATGTGTTGGTGAACATGAGTTTATGAGCACTGTTGGAGAAGATGAGGAATTGGAGGTGCTGGAGAAGATGAAGGAAGAAATTATTTTGGTCCCTCACCTACCAGCAACCTAGTCCCTTGCCAGCGTGGTACGCGAATACAACAGCTGAAGTGGCAAGTATAACAGACATGTCAGCACCGTTAACACTCTGTTAGCGTTTTGGATGTGAATGACTAACGGAAGAGACTTTGAGGGAGTTTTTGGTTCGATTCCTTGATCCATGGATGTGCCTGATAGCGAGGTACACTTTTAGGGACCCAAATGAGGGTTTACTCCTAATTCTTTAAAATACTCTTGCCCTAATTCCTTAGGGTCCGTTTGGTTCGAGCGTTTTGGAGGGGAGAGGAGGGAAGGGGAGGGGAGATTTTTAATTTGAAGTGTTTGGTTCTATTTTTAGAAGGGAAGGGAAGGGGAGGGGAGGGGAGCAAATCTCTTTAAAATTTTATTGCATTGCCATAATTATCCTTAAATTAATTTCAAATCTCAATATTAACCTTGTAACAACTTTTATTATTATTAGATTATATTATTTTTGTAACAATCTTATTATTATTATTAGGTTATCTTATTCTTGTAACAATTATTATTATTATTTTGTTATATTTTCCTTGTAACAATTTTTATTATTATATAATCTACCACTCTTATTTGTTAGATGTACAAACCGCTCTTACTACTACTTTGTTGTTGTCAACGACTGCTTGAGGCTTCCTCCAAAGTGAATTGTGAGTAATTTCATCATCTCATTGTCTATATCGTAGTATTATTAATTACATCGTTATTGATTCGCTACTTTATTATCCTTGTTTAATCGTTATCGTTGTTGGAACTTTATTGTTTAAATTGTTGCTTTATCCTTACGGTGGCTTGTTTGTTTCATAGTGTGTTTTTTCTTATGGTATTGATCCATTCATTTGAGAGTATTGTTTTTTTTTCACTTTTAAAATCGTTGAAGTCTTTTTTTTTTTTTTTATGAAATCGTTGAAGTTTTATTATTATTATTATTATTTTATTTTAATTCAGCTTATTATACTTGTTGTTGCTTGTTTTTTTTTCACAGTTAATTCACCTATCCATGTCTTGTTGTGTAAAATCTTGACCAAATTTTTTTTTCACTACACAACCTTACTATTATCGGATTAGCTGAATATAACTCGTAATCATTGAATCAAATTGAAAATGAAATTCACTAAAAACGCACATAGTTTTAAAAAAAAAAAAAAAAAAATTTACCATGAGAACAGAAATATACAAATAAAATTTTGCATAAAATAGCTACAGCCTACAGGCAAACGAACAGTAAAAACTCAGGACATGTTTACATTTCACATGTTCCCACTTAAAACCTCTCTCAAGCATGCAGGCCATTTATTTTATTTTTTTAAAGGCTGATGCTGCCTATTGAACTTGTTCCTGTTGGCACACTACATTATCCATCCTCAAAGCTGTGCATTATTTTTATTGATACTTATTGTTGTTGGAGTATCAGATACAGCTTATATAAAATGCAAATCTTCACTTCTAGCTAAAATAGGATAATCACAACCTAGTAGTGTTTTTTTTCACTGTTAATTCACCGATCCTACATGTCTTGTTGTGTAAAATCTTGGCTTTATTTTTCTGTACATTAATCTATATGCTTTGTTTCATTTTTTTTATCTTCCATATATCTATACATTAATCATGATTTTTTTTTTCTTTTTTACGTTCTGCTTTTCTTTCTATATGCTTTGTTTCATTTTTTTTTCTTCCATATATTGATCATGACCTCGTTTATATATAAATATGTTTGTTGTAGTTTATTACATGTCTATATGTAATTGTAGTATAAGAGTTATATAATCTAGAAATTAATTTTATGCGATTAGATGGATCATCAAGATCAGAAAATTGCTATCAATAGATGGTTTGATTTGCGCCGAAGAGCTATAGCTCAGCTTATGTGTGCTGTTGTCTTTTGTTATATTCGAATCTCTCGTAAAAAAAAAAATAAGTTATAGTATGAGCTCTCAGAGAGAAAGGGTGCGTGAAGAAGTAATGTATCGACTTAAAAATAGTGAAACTAGTAGAAATATAATAAGAATGGGTCCTCAAACTTTTTTAAAGTTATGCGATATGTTAGAAAGAGAAGGGGGCTTACGACCTACAAGATGGTCAAGTGTGGAAGAACAAGTTGCAAAATCACTTTACATACTAACCCATAATGCTAAAAATCGTGAAGTCAACTTTTGGTTTCGTCGTTCGGGTGAGACAATTAGCCGTCATCTCCATCAAGTTTTGAAAGCTATTCTTGAATTGGAAGAAAAGTTTATTGTACAACCTGATGGATCAACGATCCCCTTGGAAATTTCTAGTAGCACTAGATTCTACCCATATTTTAAGGTACATTTTTATATTAATAAAATATTAGCAAGACTTGAATAAATTATATATATATATATATATATATATATATATATATATATATATATATATATATTGATAGAAAAATACTATATTGTGTCAGGATTGTGTTGGTGCTATAGATGGAACACATATACGAGTCAAGGTATCTGCAAAAGACGCCCCTCGTTATCGTGGTAGGAAAGAGTATCCAACACAAAATGTTTTAGCAGCGTGCACTTTTGATTTAAAGTTCACGTATGTGCTTGCGGGATGGGAAGGCTCCGCCTCTGACTCAAGAATAATAAAGAATGCATTAACACGAGAAGATAAACTTAAAATTCCTCAAGGTAATATAAGAATCAACATAAAGTTATAACTACTTATATTATATACTTCAAACTATCACATTTATTATTTACCTTTACTATAGGAAAATATTATCTAGTTGATGCTGGTTTCATGTTGACAAGTGGACTTATTACGCCTTATAGAGGAGTTCGGTATCACTTGAAAGAATTTTCGGCAAGAAATCCACCCCTAAATTATAAAGAATTGTTTAATCTTTGGCATGCGTCTTTACGAAATGCAATTGAAAGAGCCTTTGGTGTATTAAAAAAAAGATTTGAGATTTTATCAAATTCAACAGAACCCGCTTATGGAGTCAAAGCTCAGAAATTAATCATTTTTGCATGTTGCATTCTTCACAATTATCTAATGAGCGCAGAACCAAATGAAGACCTTATAGCTGAAGTAGATGCCGAACTTGCAAATCAAAATGTATCCCATGACAATCATGAGGCATCAAGAAGTGATATGGATGAATTTGCTCAAGGTGGAATTATAAAAAATGGTGCAGCGCATCAAATGTGGTCAAATTATGAAAATAATGGTCAAACCTAAATGGATTACATTGCAATTTATATTATTATTTTGATTTTGGTTTTTCTTTGATGAAGTAGTACTGAATTTATTAAATTATGGTGTTTTTTATATATGTGTGTGTTTGGACTAAATGTATATTTGAAATTGATGTCAAGTGAATGATATTGGAACTTCATGTTAATTATATTTATTAATGTAGTTATGTTATAATTGACCATTTTTATAGATTATGACATCGAAAAAGCAATTGTCAACCAACAATGGTAATTCTGGGTCTTTGACCTGGAATAAAGCCATGGATGATGCTCTTGTTGATGCTCTCATGCAAGAATTTGAAAACGGTAACAAAGTTAACGGTACCTTTACGTCAATAGCATATAAAAATGTTACAGATGAACTCGTGAGATTGTTTGGTGACCAAATTGATAAGGTGAAGATACAAAATCGTTGGAAAACTTTGAAAAGAAACTACAGTGAGTATCACGAAAATTTTAAAGGTGGTATGAGTGGGTTTTCTTGGAATTCAACTACACAGTTATGGGATGCGGAAGAACCAGTTTGGGCTGCTCTAATTGAGGTAAATTTTGTAAATCTTGTATTTTGAAATATTTTTTGATTGATCAAAAATTTTACAACTTGTGTCAAACTTACTTTTCAGTCGAAACCAAAAGCAGCACATTGGAGAGTTGATTCATTTCCAAACTATAAAAAGATATCAATACTTCATGGGCCTAACCGAGCTGATGGAGATGAATCTGGAACTTTTAAAGAGACCGGAAAACGAGGGGCATCGATCACTGAGGAAGATTTTGTTGAAACTATTCAAGATATTGATGACCGTGTTGCTCGGAATGAGGTAACTTTGGAGAGCTTTGATGCTCCTGATTATGACTTTACTTTACCTGAAACACAATCATATGATCCTTCAACCATGGCAAGTGGTGGAAAAAGGAAGAGATTGAAAGTGGCTAAGAATAAAGAGACATATAATGATATTATTGAACTTAAAGAGTCAATGAAAGTGGTTGCAGAGGCACTCAGAGAAGGAAATGTTGCAATACGGGAAGGAAATGAAATAACGAGAGAACGTCATAAACACGAGTTGCCTCCAATTTCAGGAGAAGAGACTTGGAATTTATTAGAGGAGTGTGAATGTGACCCAAATTCATTGCCTAAGATATATCGTGTTGTCATGAAAGATGTAGACATACTTAGAATGATTCTTCAGTGTCCACCCAAAGCACGCAAAGCAGTCATAATGGAAACTGTCTTTGGTTCTTCTGATTAATCATACTATGATGGTGTTATGATGTTTATGTGTTTTTTTAGGGAGACTGTTTTGTTATGATGTTTATCATTATTTTTTTTAAGGAGAAATAGTTAACAATAGTCATAGTCACTTTCATGTGTCTTATTTGTTCATATGCAACAAATTTCATTTATCTTACAATTGTTAATTAATAAGCACTATCCATGATTTTGAAAATTCTTATGTCATATATTTAAGAGCTATGCTATTTTTTACAAAAGTAATTGGAAAAAAATGCAAGGATTACAAAGAATTGCTCTTATAAAAAAAATATTACAAAGAATTGCTCCGATAAAAAAAGCCAAAAAAAAAAAACAATATGATGCTTGGAGCAAAATACATGAGCCAGTTTAAGATAAAATAGCGGCTTAGATGTGTGCTTGTCTTTGTCAGTTTCTGAAATCGTAAAAACAAACAGTTTCTTTTATTTAATTAAGTTTAAGGGTAAAACGGTAAAATACAGTTAAAATCCCTCCCCTTGTGAACCAAACACACTTTTAATTAAAAATATCTCCCCTCCACTCCCCTCCGTAAAAATCCCTCCCCTCCCCTCCTAATTCTCGAACCAAACGGACCCTTAGTTAACGGGTCATTAATTCTAAAATTTAGAGAATTTAAGATTAAAATTAAAGTTTTTACTGAAAACAATTGTTATAATATGTATGTACTAAGTAAAATAATTAAGGAAAATATAGTTAAGGGTAAAAAAAAAAATCTTCCCTATAGAACTATCAAGTTTCATTTTTCGATATTTTTCGTATAATAAAAACTTAATTTTTAATTAAAAAATGTTATTGTGTTATGTAGTACATAAGCATAATAAACAAAAACGCAAAATTAAATAAATTTCTGAAAAAATAATGAACAATAAATTTATTGAGTCAAATAATGTTATAATTAAATAGCGATGAATAATTCTTATAAACATGCATTCCAATTTAATTTCAAAAAAATAAACAATATATGGCGTAAATATCTCTTCTTCATTGCTATAACCTCACACTCTCGGGCTAGAAAGAGTAGAAAACAATCATCCTCAAATACTAAGTGAGAAACAGTTGGGGCGCTAGTACAAATAATAGCCTCAGATATCTAGGTAGGGAGAAAAAGGGTCGCCTTTTCGGAGACCTCGACCTGGAATAATAGGGCCACCATTCACCAACACGGAGTAATATACCGTTTTCAACACAAAGCATGATCCAATAAACCCATTGTAATGTAAAACCCATCTTAATCATAATTTGTCTAAGATAATCTCAATCCATTCGTTCATACTTACTTATATCAAGTTTAAGAGAAACATTACCTTGCTTACCTTTTGCTCATCTTTTTTCTTATACGATCAGTCATTCATTTGATTTAACTGCTTTTATAACTAATATGGATTAAGCAAAAAAAGGAAACATTTTTGTGTATGAAGTTTGAAATAACGCTTGTACTCTTACCAAAATGGAATGGTTATATTTGAATGATCAAAAGAAAAATGAAAATTGAAGCTTAAACTATAATTCGAGCAAATTTTCATTTGTATTTCTGGTGGATCTCCTGGAAAAATATAGGAAGGTAATTACAAAGAATAATAATTTGTTTATGTGCCATGCATCACATTCACACTCTCTCAGAGTTACATGTTTAATTTTCAAGCTTTGAAGCCAAGGTAATTAGGAACATTAAGACCAGTCAACCATTCGGCTGCGGACTTGGGTCCAGCTTGGAGCCATAAACCAGCAGTGAATTTGGTAGCCTCGGCCCTGCTAATGGCACCGTGATAACCCTTCCACTTGATCCTCCTGGCAATATTGGCACCAGGTCCAGTGTTGGCGTACTCTGCATAGTAACATGTGTTTTCAAAATGTTCTCCTTGCCAAGGGGTCCATCCATCTGGATGAATAAAATCACCAATGGTGGATTCCATGACGACCGTCTTTGCTAAAACCTTCCATGGTCTGCCCAAGTAAGATTTAATTGTGAATCTTTGAGGGAACAATGCTGCTTCTGGGACAATATTGCAGCCTTGGATCACAATACCAGTATTCAATTTATTCACGTATGACCCGTCTGCGGTAATTGTGTTGAATTGATTTGGGGAAGGCATTCTTACGATGATCGTAGAGTCTTGGATCAAGGTGGCAGATGTTCCAAAGATGAAATCAACGGTACCAGAGATAACACAATTGCGGTAGAATTGCCTGTTGGTTTGAACGTACAAAGTGTCTTGGTAACCCAGGATATGGCAACCCACCAAAGCAGACATATCTCCTTGGTTTCTAAATGCCACAGCTTGGTGACCAGCAGGACCGGCTGTGTTCTCAAATGTCATTGCCTTTCCAATGAACCCCAATGCGGTGTTGGCTGCATGCATGGATGATCAATTAATTAGTAACTTCGATCACACCGGCTATTATATGTGTCAATGTTATATTTATGTATGTATGTATGTATGTATGTATGTATGTGTGTGTGTGTATATATAAATCTTTTCAATGTGAGTTATGTTTTCTTCAAAAATGAATTTTGAGAGTGATGTTACTATTTCTCATCATTACCCTTTCTTCATTCATAAGGTACACAATTTATTAAATAAAATAAAAAAGTTGTGATCGATGATAATTGAATTACTTACCGAAGGTGGCGGTTTGCATGGTCTTGACACCAGCAGCACCGTTCTTTCTTCCGGTAACAATGGTCTTTCCGGGGCCATCACCATACATAAGAATGTTAACAGCGTCTTTGGGAATAGTGATGTATTCATCATAGACGCCAGCCTTAACGTAGATAGTATATCTGCCTTTGTTCCCCTTAGGGTAAGCGGCAATAGCAGCCTGGATGGTTTTAAATTGACCGCTACCATCCTTGGCAACAACAGCATTAGCCCCAACATTTGCTCTCCATCCGTTTCCTTTCATTTTAGCCAAAAGCTTGCGATCAGAAGCAGAGATCCATGAAGGGTATCCTTGATCATCAACAGTCACCTCAGAATTAAGAAGACGACGGGAAGCAGGTTTGATATCAAACTTCAAGTTGAATTGCTGGAGGATGTCGGACAAACCAGTCACAATGTCAAGGGCAACAGCGGTAACCTTTTGTACGCTGTCCAAACTCTGAACGTCTAATTGCTCCTTGATCTTCTTCTCACCGTCATTTTCATCGTCAAATCCTTCCATACAAGCTTGTCTGTAAGAGATAACTGCACTCAACCAATTCCTCATATCAGCGGTTTGGTCATGAACAGCTTGAATGTTGCTGTCATGAACACACTTGGTGGAGAGGTCAAGACTGTCCAAAGCGAATTGCATCAAGTCCTTGCAGTCATTAAGAGCCATCTTGGTACCATCTTCCTTTCCATACTCAGTGGTGAGCCTGTCACTCATGTTAAAGGCCTTAATGACATTGTCAGTGGCTGCCTTTACAGCGGCTGCTATGTATGCCTTAGGGTCAGCGGCGTCGGCGCCACGCACAGAGCTAAGTGTTTCATGGCAGAGTTTTTGGTCATCTGCATTTTGGCACATAACTTGAAGAGATCTTTGTTGAGTTTTAACCTCAGGGTCTTCACCATTTTTGTGAACAGCGCAAACCACGCCGATGGCAACACCTACAACGAGGATAAGAGAAACAGCGGAGATAATTACCTTTCCATTCATTTTTTTTATTTTTTGCTCGAATTATTAGAAGACTAGTTTCCTCCCCTTGGGTGTTTTAGTAGGGGAGGCTTATTGGAGATCCCTGAAGAGTTATGGGATGATGTTATGGTTTTTATAGGTGATAAAAAAAGTTTCTACCAACCAAAGTAAATTCTATATTTGGCAATTTGTTAAATGATAGGCACATAATTGTCGAAAACTTATCGGTTAATTTTAGGAATGGGTTGAAACACTGTCTACCACTATTTTTCTTTTCTAAAACTGGCAGTTTGTTGTGATGTTTTGCAAGAAAACAGCATTTCTATAATAATGTTAATTGGTATTTTAAGGTAAATTGAACGAGGTTGATATACACTGTGGTGTCTAAAATTAGGTGAAGGAGACCATTTCTAAGATCTTGAGTTGCTTGGTTTTTGGGAAATAAACGGTGAGTTTTTTTTTTTTTTTTGTTTGGTTAAGCAATTATAATATCAGTCCAATTAACTAACCGTTCAAAATCATATTAATATCAATTGTTTCTCGTGATCCAATCATATTAATTGGAGCGTCAAACTCAGTATTAATATTGCAATTAGACTCTATAAAAATCAATTATATTCTCATTTTAGCCATAAATAGTAAGAGATGCATCATTAGTCCAAAAAAATAAACAAATACCCCCAGCTTTACCATCACAGTAATATTGCAGTCAACAGTTAAGGAACAAGAGCCATTTAAGGGCTTGACTTCTCATGGTCAGGGGTGTCCCAACCCACGACGGTTTCAAGAAATAAGCTTCATGATTGCTAGCCAAACTCTCCTAGGAGGCTTTCTATCTTTTGTATGTTTGATGAATTTTTGACTAACATCATTCCTTGTGTTGCTGTCATACATGGTTTTCCTCTCCTTATAGAAAGGACTCTTGGGGCCCATGTTACCATATGATTGCTTCTATCCCTGAGGTTATTGAGCTGTAACTACTATAGCTTGTGGACTTTATTGGATTATTGCCAAACCTTTTCTCACTGTGATCCATAATTTTCCTCCCATATTGGGTTGATCATGCTTATTTTTGAAGAACTCTTCCATATGCCCAGTAAGCCCAGACCTAAAGCAGAAACCTAACAATTTTTTCGTAGCGGAAATCAAATCATGAAGTCTCCTCTAAATGGTTGCCCATTTAACATACCTAACTAGTTTTATAGGTTTATGTGTATCAATTATGACTTTGATCTTGATTAGAGTGATTTGTTCGGGTATTAATAGAGATATGCTTCCTCGACTATGCCAATTCTTGCGCCTATTCTTGCACCTCAAATATTTAGCTTACTCCAAGGAGTATTTATGTTAAAAAAAACTACCTCTAAATTTGGTTTCTGGACAAAGAGTGAAGGGAAATCATTTAAGAGATTTGGCAGTCTAGTAAAGGAGATAAATCAAGAGAAAATATATAGGACTCTTCTACATGCACCAGTGGGGATCACAAAAATATGGCAAGTTCAAACAATGCAGAGAGTAAATTAGTTCTGAGTTACTTAAGCTAAATAGCATCCATGCTCCTAATGTTAAGACCATTGATCAAGTAAATATCAAAGAGAAGAAAGAATCAGATGAAATTCGAATCTAGAAGAAAAATATTGGAGTCAAAGAGTTAAGGTCAGATGGCTGAAAGAGGGATATAAAAACACCAAGTTCTTTCACCAAAAGCCTTCCCTAAGAAGGAAGAAGAATTTCATTTCTAAAATTCATACTGATAAAGAACTGATTACTAATAAGGAGGAAGAAATTCATACAATGTTTATGACATATTTATGACATTGTCTCTGTAAGAGAGGTTTAGTGGAAGCATATGTTTCAGGAAGCTGGTCAAATCATTGACGTTTTGTTCAAATATCATCTTCATTTATAGAGTCATTTTAAAGATTTTGATGTTGTTTAGAATTGCATTGTTGCTCTTTAATTTTATTTTTTTTAAATATATCAAATATAGACTTTACTTTCCAAAGTCTTCAACTCTAAAATCCTCCAAAACCCAACTCGAAAACAAAAACTTTTGAGATCTTTTTTTATTTGTTTTGAGATTTTGGCTCCCTTTGCTCACCCAAAAAAAAATAAAAAATCCTGTGTTTTAAGAAATTTTTATATTGATGTTGAATAAAAAAAATGTAATTAGAGTAAATGAATTAATGAATATGAGGAGGTTGAAATTAAGAACAAAAGAAAAGGATAACAATGTAATAATTCTTAAAACAACCGCAGTG
The DNA here is from genome assembly GCF_003473485.1 of Medicago truncatula. NCBI lineage: Eukaryota > Viridiplantae > Streptophyta > Magnoliopsida > Fabales > Fabaceae > Medicago > Medicago truncatula. Next base: position 52,321,689 of record NC_053048.1, read on the forward strand.
GTGAGCCATGTTGGTTTTCCCCATCCAAAATCTGCTTCATATATTGGAAAATTACACCAACTACTAAAACCAATTACATTTTTTTTTCTTAGAATTAGGATCAGTAGCTTGTCTCAAACATTCAGATATCAATGATAAATTATTCCCTCCAAATATTTTTGGATAGAAGTCACAAAATTCAGATAACCCCTGTTTTATTTTGCATACCAAATCTTTCAAATCCATTTCCTCCTTATCAGCGATCACAGACATGTTTCCCAGACACTTTTCTGATAATGGAGGAAACATTCTTTTGCGAAGGTCCACAATCATAGCAAACGACGTCGTTCTGAAATTTAATCCAATTGCTGAAACCGCATGCTTGTGCATCCATGCAGTTACAACTAGTACGCGTGTGGGAGAATACATAAAACTTGAAGTTACCATTTCTTTGAGGAATTTAATCATCGAGGGTTGAAATTCAAACCTTTTACACATCACGTTGTTTTGTCTATTATGAACAGCTTGTCAGGAAACAAAGAGTTCAATGTTTCCTCTGAGGGATTTTGGAGGATGTCGGATAGTTTATTTTTTATCTTTGTCACTATAAACGTCACACCTTGGTCGTTACATTCAATGGTAATTTTATCTTTCAACCTACCAGCGAAAATGTAGTATTTGGATAGAATTTGAGATAAGGATTTTCTGAGTTGTGATATTTTTGAATTTTGGTCACTGTCTTCATTTGAATGGTAAAAGAAAAAGTAATGGCACATTACAAACAAAATGTTGAAATGCTGTCTAGGAAAGAAAGTGGATATATTCTAAGGTGATGAGGAGTTGGCGATGAAGGTTTGATGGTTTCTCTGGAAACTAATTCCATTTCCATCGTTGATTGACTCACTGTGTATGAATTTCGTGCGTACATCGAAAATCTCCAAAATAAAAATTATTTATGTTAAAATGAGTTGTGATTTGGAAAATCTTATTTAATTTTTTTTATTCACCTAAAAATTGATTTGATTTGAATTATTATTTTATTTGTATGAGAAAAAAATAACATATAATTTGTTACACCCTAAATAGGAAGAGCTCTATAGATCTAAACAAGATCTATACATTCGTGTCGCATCATTGATATTCCTAAATATGCAATTTTAAAATGTATCAATGGGTACTACTATAAATCTATAAATGTATATTTGTTCACTTCTAAGAGCTCTCCTCGGTTCAGATAAGTCAAAGTAAGATCATGCAAATTTTGAACGGTTTTCTTAATTCAAAGTTTGAAGTCTTTCATTTTCTTGCTTTAGATCCCCAATCTCTTTTTGTAAATAGTGACATTTGTTTGTCAAAAAACTTTCAATATTTCTAAGATTTTCAAAATCATTTTTAAGTTGTCCATAAAATAGGCAATAACTTAGATTAGTTACCTCATTAATTCCATAATCAAATTTAGCATTGAGGCACATGTTTGCATCTTCATCTTGTTCCAATTTTGAAAACATACCTTTTCTGCTTGTTTCGAGGACATTCATTCTTACAATGTCATAGCTTATCACATTCATAGGACATGACTTGACTCTTGCCATCTCTTTTTGAAAACATACCTTCTCTGCTTGTTTCGTTGTACATCAAGAAGTATTACTTCAGTAAATGACTTCTCAAAGTATGCAAGTATAATGTAGTATAATTTCGTATTGTATCAATTATTATATATACCTATATAAAAATAGACTATTTCTACATTATAATGCGAACTGTGTCGTGAGGATTTCACCACGTTTAACACACCAAACATGACTCGAAACATCTTTAAATTACTTATTTTTAAGTTCTATGTTAACGATTTTTATTGGTGATGTTTCTAGATAACAGAGTTGACATTGAAAAACTGAAGAATATGATATTTAGGTTGATCATCAGTTGTCTAATGTAGAGTATCGTCGTTGCACTAGATCACAGGGGTAGAAGCTCGATGAATTAGGATATTGCTTGGAATCCTCCTGAGACCAATTCTGAATTTGCTACAATTTTCTTAAATGTGATTGAGGCAATGCAGTATAATTAAAGAATGATTAGCTATTAATTAATTATTATTTTATTTGAGGATCAATGTGGCAGTTCCCTGTAAATGTCTTCTGTTTTTTTATTCTCAAATGTATGTTTAATCAGTAGATAATAATTTTTGTACAACTCTTATAAATCAAATTTTTAAATTCGAATTCAAATATAAAAATGTTATAAAAACTAAAACTGACTAACAAAAGAAACATTTATAACAGACAATTTATTGTCCATTAAAATTCATCTCACAAAAGCAACACAAATAACTATTATCTTCATAAAACTGAAGTTCAACATGCATTGTTTTTCTATTATCGTACCCGCGCAAAACTATATAAGAAAGGAAACTTATCCTTGTTGTAATTATCTATCTATTTTTCTCTTGAACTGATTTCATTATATAATCATCACAGATAGAAATAATAGTTTGTAACATACTAAGATATATATAATGAAAACTAAAACATTGCTAGTCTCGTCCTTTTTCCTCATCTTGATTATTAATATTACTTTTGGTATTGTCCACAGTGATAATTTCAATGAGTTTAGAATCCCTAATAAGGTTGTCAAGTCCTTATGCAAAGACACTGATGACCATAAACTTTGCCATGATGTCCTCTACCCCGTGAAAACCTCAAACCCAATAGATTATATTGATGTTGTGGTGAAGAACTTGATGGAAAGCGTAGAAAACGCATTTAATGACATGAGTAATAAACTTAGTTCTATGGAGAATAATGAAAGCAACAATTTAGGTATCAAGATGGCCCTTGAGGACTGCAAGGACATGTTACAGTTCGCTATCAATGAACTTAAGGCATCTAAAGTTATCATCACTGAAAGTAGTAGCATTCGCAGTATACACAATCGTTCGGTAGAACTCAAGAATTTATTTGGGGCTGTCATTGCCTACCAACAATCTTGCCTTGATGGCTTTTCTGATACAAAAAGTGATAATAATAAGGCCATGTTACATTTGCAAACAGATAACTACTTGGACAATGTTGGAAAGCTCACTGGTTTGGCACTTGATGTTGTATCCGAGATCTCTCATTCAACGAATGTTAAATCATTAGTGGATAATGAAGGGTATCCAACTTGGTTTTCCGTTGATGATCGTAAGCTGATGGCTATGGGTCCGATTGGAGCCACTGACAACGACGTTTTAGTAACGGTTGCCAAGGATGGCAGTGGTCAATATAAGACTATTGTTGATGCTATTAATGCATACCCAAATAACCATCAAGGAAGGTACATTATCTACACTAAGAGTGGTGTATATGATGAGTACATTTTTGTTGACAAGGATAAACCAAATGTTTTCATGTTTGGTGATGGCCCTACAAAAACCATTATCACCGGCAGCAAAAGCTTTCTCCAGGGTATCAAGACAATGAGAACCGCCACTTTTTGTAAGTTCAATTAATTACTTTCATTCATTATACGTTTAATTGATTATTTCATTAGTTTTATTCACTTGCTTTAAATTTTGATTTTTGTATTACTCTTATAACCGAATGCGCATTAAGTAAACTGGTTTTGATAATAAAATCAAAAGTTGTTACTATTATAAAAAGGCATATGTTCTTTTTTCAATCCGTTGATCAGTTCCCTTCAAAACACTTGTTGGTTTTATTGCGCATTAAGCAAACTAATAACTTTAAAAAAAAAATAAAAAAAAAAATCTTCATTTCGTTGATGATAATGTTGCAGCAACCGTTGCAGAAGGCTTCGTTGCAAGGGGAATTGCTTTTGAGAACACCGCTGGTCCTCGAGGTCACCAGGCAGTGGCAGTTCGCGTGCAAGGTGATCGTTCAGCTTTCTACGACTGTATATTTCGTGGTTACCAAGACACATTGTATGTGCATGCACATCGTCAATATTATCGTAACTGTGAAATCTCTGGCACAGTAGACTTCATATTTGGTTACTCGTCAACTCTAATACAAGATTCGAAGATAATTTTAAGAATGCCTTATCCACATCAAAATAACACGATAGTAGCTGATGGAACAGAACAAAAGAACATGCCAACAGGAATTGTTGTTCAAAACTGTGTCATTTTGGCAGAGGCTGAATTGTTACGAAACAAGTTGAAAGTAAAGTCTTACTTGGCAAGACCATGGAAGGAATATTCAAGAGCTGTGTTTATTGAGAATGTGATAGGTGATGTTATTCAGCCAGAAGGGTATATTCCATGGACAGGAGAATATCCAAATATTGAGAACTCTTACATGGCTGAGTTTGGGAACAGTGGAGAAGGTGCTGGTGTTGAAAGAAGAGTGGATTGGGCTAAGGGACTCATTAGCAAGGAAGAAGCTTTTCAATTTACTGCTGCTCAATTTATTCAGGCTAACACATGGTTGCCTATAACTGGCATTCCTTTTTATAATGGCTTCATAAGAGAGATTAATTAAAAATAGTGAACAAATTTTATCATTTATTATATTTTTAATTGAAAATTGAATTAAAATTAGAAGCGAAGGGGTATTTTCGTAAACAGGGAGAATAGGCTGGCCCAACGATCAGCTGGTAATACAAACTATCGCGCTTTTTCCATTTTCAGCTTAGCCGAAACGCGAAAGAAGCTTAGAGATTCTTTCAATTCACTACTTCAGTCGAAGATAAAAAATAAAAAAATATGAGAATTAATGGTAGATTTATGAACTTCCGTTATCTTTTTCAGTTGCGGAAGCGATTCGAATCAAAATCCGAACTCTCACTTCCGAATTTCCGGTTTCGTCTTTACTCTTCCGGTAACTTTTCGTTTATCCTATCTATCTATTTATTCAAAATTTTGTAAGTTTTTATCTTTATTTTTTTGAATAATTTTTATAACAGAAGTGGAACCTGAAATTTCACCGGATCTGTTAAAAATAATGGAACAAAGATTCTCTGCTATTAAGCACAGAGCTACTTGTCTTGATAATCTTATTAATCAGGTAATGCAATTTTGATGTTTAATTTTATAATGTTATGATAATGATTTGATGAATTAGTTATCTTATGTTTAATTTATATGTTGTTGATTGAAGACAGCCAGAAACGTCTCAGTCGGAGTATGCAAGAGCTAACAAGGAGCTTCGAAAGCTCAGTGGTTCCGTGCAACTTATTAATCAATTGAAGGCCAAACAGAAGGTAATTTTGAACAGTGAAACGGTTATAGCGCCACCAAGCACAAACACAGACACGTCGACACCAGTAATCATTTGAGTAAATGATTTAATTATACAAAAATGCCGTGTAAGTGTCTCGTGAAATGACAACAAAGCAATGCTAAGCTATGTCTTTGTCTTTGGTTTATGATATTCAGCTAATGATTTGGCTACACTGACTATCTTATTTTGGTAAAGGGCCAATTATATTTTGTTGAAGAATCATTGAATAAGTTTGAATTGAAAGTACGGTGTGGCTTAAGTTTAGATTGGAGTTCAATAAAATTTATCCTTCATATAAGGGGGGAGAGAGTGTTCTTTGTTTTAGATGCCTACATACATCTATGTTTTTTACTTCATTCTTGTGTTCACCTAAGCATATATGTTTAACAAACATATATTTGAATATGTATATACTCTTTGTTTATGTATTTCCAAGATTTAGTTCATGACATGCCACGACAGTGTTGTTTGATTTTTGTAGACAACTCCACTTTGTCGAAATAGGCTGTTGTTATTTCTTCCATGGCATTTTTTTTTTCTGTCTTTAGGTGGTTTACTTCTTATTTACATTACCTATGTGATTTATTTACCATGTATTTTGGAGTTCTAGAAATAAGATTGAAGGTGTACATAATATAGGTTTTTACTTTAGAAGTTAAATTTCGGCAATTAGGGCTGTCTGTAAAGCATAGCTCAACTGACAATGCCGAAATTGTTAGGTTGGACACCTTCACCCAGGTTCGAACCCGGGACCTTGCAGTTTTGTGCGAGTATCAGTGCCACTTTGTCTACAGACAAAAAAATAGTAAAAGAATAATGCTGTCGGGTTTCTTGAATATCATGTGATACAGGTTTTTACCATCTGCAGGAAATTGATGGCTTGAAGTCACTAATGAATGAAAGTTCTGAAGACAAAGACATGCTAAATATGGCAACAGAGGAAATGGGCCAGGCCATAGAGGAAGAAAGGAAACTGCAGAATTTGCTGCTGAAGTCGTTACTTCCTAAGGATGATGCTGATGAAAGAGATTGCATTTTGGAGGTACGAGCAGGTAAATTATCATTGTTGAAGATGGAAATCTATTGTTTGTGTTCGTCAAACAAATCTTTCAATAAATGTTTGCCAGCTTGGCTTAGGTCCTGTTGATCGTTTTTCTTTTTTGCCTGTTTGCTTTTGTCTCCTTACACTTTTTGTGATTCCCATTTTCATTTGTTTATACAATTTTTGCAGGCACTGGTGGGGAGGAGGCTTCCTTGTTTGCAATGAATATCTTTAAGATGTAAGGTTACATTTTATACTTGGGGTCACATTTAGAAACTGTTGTCATAATTTCCTAAAAGAGATACTATCTTGCAAAATGTAGGTACGAGAAGTATGCTCACAACAAAGGCTGGAAGTTTGATGTGGTAGATATAGCTCAATCTGATATGAAGGGATTCAAGGTACGTATCATGCGTACTAAATATGACCTGTTTTTCAGTATGTGGCTGTTCTATTGAAGTGCTTTGAAATTGAATTGTTCATGTCAGCATCCATAATGCATTGGAACCTTCCATCTATAGTGTGTACCACCGTTTTTTCCTTCCGTTTATAGTGTGTGCCACCGTTTTTTTTGTCTATTACTTGATGTATTTTTGCTTTGGACCTCAATTTCTCAGGAGGCTACTGCAGCTATTTTAGGAGTTGGTGTTTTTGGGAAACTAAAATTTGAGAGTGGAATTCATAGAGTACAGGTTATTGTCACTGCCTCTCACATCAAATCTACGAATACGTCTCTTTCAACCATTAGTGACATTCTTTTTTTTATCAGCGAGTTCCTGTGACCGAAAAATTGGGACGTGTTCATACCAGTGCTGTTTCCGTTGCAATTCTCCCACAGGCTGATGAGGTAATTAATAAATACCCTCATGGAACAATGCCTTGTGATATGAAACTTGAATGATTGTTGTGTTTAAGAAATTAAATAGTTTTTGAACTTTGAGATATTCCAAAATAGCGATAAAATAAAAAGCAAAAAGCATCCCATACAAATGCAACTTCTAGCTTTCTGTGGTTTCTTTTGGTTCTGTTAGGTTGATGAATGGAATTTCAAAGGCTGTTTAATATCTTTTACAATCAATTTTATGAAGTTCTTGCTTGAATCTTATATTATTGTCATGCCCCATTTGTAGGTTGACGTTCAGTTAAAAAAGGAAGACTTGAAAATTGATTTCTATAGATCCGGTGGTTCAGGTGGTCAGCATGCAAATAAAACTAGCAGTGCTGTTAGAATGACTCACATTCCAACTGGGATCGTGATTGCTATACAAGATGAGCGTTCTCAGCATATGGTAAATTATTCCAAAATGGCACAATGTACATGTAATTTCTTTTACTGCTAATGTACAGTTATTTTTACTAAAACACTCTCATCTTTTATATTTATAGAATGCCACAGATAACTCCATAAACATTTTCGGTATCTCCACGTTATTAGTAGTGCTACAGGTTGTGTTGATTTACTTCTAATACAAAATTTACGTATACTTTAATATATATATACACACACACACACACTTAAAGCGACACATGGTTATTACTAGTGGGATATGTTCAGCTGTGCTACTGTCTTCTACTTGGTAATTTCTTACAGACATTTTTTGCCTTTAGGCGTAATGACATGAACACACTTCCGACTAGCTGAATTATTCCCCTCACGTTTTCTCTCAGTTCAGCTGAGGAAGGCAGGCAGCTTAGAACTTGGTGTACTACTCTTCATGTGCACTGGATTTGTGTTCATTCATATGTGTGGTGTAGTTACCATTTAGCCTCAAAATTCTGTGTACACGGATAGGTAGACTTGTCAATTTGACGCTGTGAGGTTATTTTCCATTAAGCATGTGCTGTTTCAGTTGTCCAAGATATTGCAAGAGGCATTTGACATAGTTGATGGGGGATTTTGTTGTGCATGACCTGCGATGACTTTATTATTTTGGTTACCCTGTTCTATATTTCTCTTCTTTTTGTTGTTTTTCTTCTCCTTATGTGCCCTCTGCTTTTAAATTTCTGCTCAGAATAAAGCCAAAGCTCTCAAAGTACTGTGTGCAAAGCTATATGAAATAGAAAGAACCAGACTTCATAGTAGTCGATCAAAGCTTCGATCAGACCAGGTAAAAAAGATGAGATCTCTTTGTAATCTCTGTTCAGTTTGTTATATCTTTTTTTCCCTTCTTTTCTTCTGGATTGACTCAAGTTCAAATTGTACAGATTGGTAGTGGGGACAGATCTGAACGCATCCGAACATACAACTTTCCTCAAGGCCGTGTAACTGATCATAGAGTTGGTATCACTTATCACAACATAGACGATGTGATGCAAGGAGAGAGTCTTGATGCCTTCATTGATGCTCTTCTTCTTAAAGAAGAAATGGATGCAATTGCAACTTTTCGTTCTTCTACGTAAGCCAGTGGGTTAAATTTTTGCTTAATATTATTAGTTCAGTGTTTTATTTTTGTAGTTCACATAACAAGAAAAAATTTGTTAATTCTGTTCGAGATGCTGGGCAGAGGAAGAGCATAGCACATAATGATTTGTGTATGACTACATGATAATTACGTGCATTTGGTTTTTCTAAAATAAATTTCACTTTAGAGAGAAAAATATCAAAACGTTTGATCGTTTATAACAAATTTATGATTTATACCATCGTATGCATTCCAAACGCCTTTCTACTAACATTTTTCTTAATGATAAGAAGATTTATTTTAATTTTCTTTACTGTAATCTTTATCAAACCTATGATCTTGTCAACAAAATAAAAAAAATATATCAAATCTATAATTGCCCGTCCACTACTCTGTGTTCTGTGTCATTTTGAGTTGTGACACTGTCGTGCACTACCTCCCCTGCTTTGGACAGCCCCTCTTGTTTTAGAGAAATTCATTTAGACTGTCACTTTTGCTAACGGACCCTCGATTGTGGCATTATCGTCGGGTGCCACATGTTGAGGCTGGCGACCTGGGCCACTTTGCTTTCTGTTCATCTGCCGTAGCTCCTATGTCTGGTCAATTGTGAACCATTTTCTAGGCACTTTAAGTTTGGCAAATTGGCACCATAAATTCTGTTGTTAATACATCATTCTATCGGAGCAGAAAATAATCAGGAGTAGCATGTACCATGGTTCTAACTGTCATTGAGATTTTTTTCCTAAAGATATAAGATCAACATTTTTTTATAAGAAATTGAGAGAGCTTTGGTTGTATGTTTTCTAGGTGGGTCTAATTACATAGCCATTGTACCTTAAACACTCGAAGATGTAATATTGAACGTCTTCATTTCTTTGAGATATTTCTTGAGATGAACAAATGGCTATAACGGTTTTATTTAATTTTTTACGGAAAAAGACTTGTATCATTTCATTGTTGGATACATGAATGATATTAATAAAAATTTGTAAACTAGCCTGTGACCATATTTCATTGTAGTCGGATTTTTAATACTATTCATTCATGTATCCTCAAAGTCAACATCGAACAAATGTAAATTCCTGACCCACTTGAATGCCAATAAGAGACCCATAGCTTCACCCAGTATCAAGAATCAGCATAATCCACTCCGTTTTAGCAAGAAGAAATCGTCCTTGATCATCTCTTATGCATGAACATTGGCGTATTTTATCCATGTCCGAGAAAAGGAGGTGTCAATGTTGCACTTGTTGTACCTACCAACCTCAGTTTTGTCCATCTGACAGTGCCTGCAGCATTGTTAATCGTGTGACGGGTCTGCCTGCTATGTTGAGCATTTCTCCAACCTTCAAGAAAATTCCTTTCTCAATCACACACCAACCTTGTGCTCTCCGCCGTATTACTCCACACCTTGTTGCTCCGTTGTTTCCTAACACTCCATAACAAACTGCAAATAATATTAGTTTGATTGAAAAATCTTGCCCGTCAAATAACATGTAAATGACCTTAAAAAATGAGGCTCGGCAAAAAATAAAACCAATAGTTTCAGTCATCAAATCCCTCAAAAAAAATAAAATAGTTACAGTCATCAAAGTTCAATTTTATTATTGAATGATGAATATAAGTAATCTGATATTGGTCTTCCTACACATAGTAACACTTGAAAAAGAGCCTTTTACAATGGCGTGGAATCTTTAGAAAGGTAAAGAATTGGTAATTTGAACCACAAAAGTCACTTGCTTTTCTTGCAAGGTAAAATATTGAAATAAAATAGACAGCTTGCGTTCGTTCATCTTATATGTTCTAGAAATAAAATGTAATGTAAAAATATAATGTATATATACTTTTCAACATGACGCAGGTTCTTGGTCCACATGACAACAAGATATCCTAATTTCTGCAAGAAATGGGTGATAAGTTATTCTATTGTGTATTTATTTTATTTTTGCTTCCTGTTTCAGTACCTTTCATTATCACAAGTTTCTATCATAACCACTCTACCAGATCTGGCTTAAGATTTGGGGTATTCATCAATCTAATTGAAAGTCTTTGGTTTGTGTTTTTCTTAGTTTGGGCTGAATTCAATTCACTCTTGCCAAATTTAAAGCAATTTGGTTAGGTATTGTAACGAGTTCATGATTTCAATCTTGCAAATATGTTCTACTGAAAATAATTTCAAAATTTTTTATTTTCTAAACGTATTTTAAGAAATTTAGTTTCAGTGCTGAATTTTTTGTGAAATGAAATATTATATATTCTTTTTAGAATTTTTAAAATATAAATTGCTTTGCTTCGGGTTTTGATCGGGTCAGATAGAAAATTTGACTAAACTCGACTCTCTCAAGTCCTTGAAAGGTAAGACTAATTGGCAAGGCTTGTTGTAGACAACATCTGACTCCCCGGGCGTAAAAAGGGTGTCAGATGTTGTTCAAGAGTTTATATAAAACAAAGTGTCAGTAAGATTCTTAGTATACAAGACATTCTCCAAACTCAACATGATGTGGATGAATTACTAGGAAATCCTCCATTTTCTTTTACAAAATCATCATACCATAAAGGGTAGAGTATTAAAAAAAGGTCTATGAACAGCCTTAATCTAAAGTGTGTCATCAAGAGTTTTGATGTCTTTATGATCACAATTGCAATCCAGATTGAGATTGTACCAGTTGTATGTATTTGACTGTAATTCTCTGAAATATCAAGAATCACGACACGAACACAATTTGGAGTGAGTGAAGCTAGTGAGATGAATGATATGGCTTGGAGCTTTTGTGGGTGGAGTTGGAAAGAGAACAAGTTGTTTGAGCTGGCTTTAGCAATGGTAGATGAGAAACACCCGGAACGATGGGAGGTAGTAGCAGCCATGGTTGGAGGTGATAAGAGTGCAGGGGACGTTCAAGAGCATTATGTGATCCTTCTTGAGGACTTGCATGTTATAGAATCTGGAAAAGTGGATCATAAACTTGGAGGAATTCAGCCTAAGGAAGAGTCTTTGTGCTTACCTGATGATGATGAATGATGATTCAAGCTTGTAAGCCCATTTTATTTAGGTCTCTTGGAATATATTGTTATTGTAACATGTTGATTCCAGCTTGTTTGTTCAATTATAGGACATGATATGATATATGCTAAAATTGTGTAACTATTCAAATTTCGTTTTGATGCTACTGTTTGTGGTTTTTCAATTTTATTATGGGAATAGCCAGTGTCTACTGTCTAAGTTGGTTTCTATATGATTAGGATTGTTATCTCAAGAAATTCCTAATCATAATGTTGTATCAAGATTTTAAGCAGTGTCCATTGATAGATTAAAGCTTTTGTATTTAGCAAACTTTATACTGATGTTGAATAAAAAAAAGTAAATAGAGTAAATGAATTAATGAAAATGAAGAGGCTAAAAGTAAGAACAAAAGAGAAAGGAAAAGACTAAAATGTTATTATTAAAAGAAAAGTGTTGAAATCATATTTATCAAATTATGACCCAAGAGTCATGTATCATATCCAGCATTGTGTGGATTTGTTTTTCAAAAGCGAAAGATGAATATTATTATGTGTTAAATAAGTTTTTAATCTCTATAAATATATCAAATTTTGTTTTTTATCCTTATAAAAAAAGTGAGATGTTGAAGTCCCTAGAAAAAAATTCAACAAAGTTTTAGTCCATCCTTAAACTTTTAAACTTTGAATGATTTCTTTTAGACATGTTTAGAACATTTTATAAAAAGAATTCTCCATAAAAAATGAGCTCAAAATATGATTTCTAAATCCAGATTATCGTACTTAAATCTTGAGTTTTTGGAAGTTTGAAAAATTCTAATTTTGTGAAAGAACTTTTTATATAATGTTACTTGGACAGATTCTTGAAAGATTCTAATTTTTTGTGAAAGAACTTTTTAAAACATAATTTTTTTTGGTGATACTGTTTCATGTATATTTTGCAATAACATAATGTTGATCATGCTGCTTATTTTGCTAATTTAATGACATTGTATAATGTATTGCACTTTGGAAGAGTATCACAGTAAAATATGCAAAGATTAAAGAGGTTCAAGGTTAATAAAGGTATATAATTATGTCAAACACTTAAGTTCATGAGTTTATACGTGTAAATATCTTAGCAAACATTATGTAATAGCATTTGTGTCTTGATTATGGTTCGGGAACTTTCCCCACGCCGGTGTCAAACTCATGGTATAATATACAAAACTTCAAAAAAGGATGAGTGGAATTAATATTGATCTATACATAGCAATATCAATTCAAAGATGTTTGCTTGATTATTGAACATCAATGCATGGATATATCACTAGTCTTATAAGAAAAGGTTGCTAAGATATTTACATCAGCATGGAAGGAACAATGAGGAAAAGTACAATCCCCCGTACTAGTAGTCTGAAAAGACCTGTGTTTTGGCGGAGCCTAGAGGAAGGAAAACTAAAAACTCATAATTGCATTTTTAGTTTTCTTCATCAGTATCAAAATAATGTTTTCTGCAAAGATTTTAAGAAATCCAAGCGCTTATCACCTCTGGACATGCACTCACCAGTAAAAGACTTGACTTTCGGAATGTTCAAAGAGCTAAGTTGTGGTGTCGCTGTCCCCTTGTTAATTTCCTTGAGCACAGAACGAGCTGTTGATGCAGCTGCAGCATCTGCCATTGCTGAAGCAATTCTTGAACCACTTGGTAACATGTCACTGTCCACATTTTGTACTTGTGTTTGTCCATGTTCCTTGGTCAGATTCTTAGAAACATCAGGTGATTGATTTGCACCTGATTTTGGCTTGGCGGCTATAGCCTCAGCAACTGTTGCTTTAGCTTTTGCCGCTTCATATTTCTGCATGTCATAGATAAGCTCTTTCTGCAGCTGTTTATCAGCAACCAATATGTCATCAATCTCATTCTTGTAGTCCTTGAGAAGGACCCGAAGGCATTCCATGAGAGAGCCTATGAGGGGACTGTTCTTGGTTTCTAATAGACATTTCAACTCTATGAAGATCGGTATAGTGTTTTGAATGAGGCCTTTCTTGACTGCCTGAGTTATAGCCTTTCTAGTTGAAGATCCATTTTCTCCCCCTTCTTCTTCTAAGTCTGCTGACTCAGATGATACACGAGCTGATTGAATGTGTATCTCTTTACAGCCAAGAATTTGAAAAGTATTCTGATCCCTCAGTTAATGTTATTATTTGAACATAAATTAAGATGTACTTGAATTACCAGCATATGTATATATATTCCTTAAGAGTCAGGACAACTTAATGACCATTGCTGGTAAAGATCAATACCTGAGAACAGACTGCTCAGTTGCGTCTTCAATATTGAGCATACCATCAGAAACTGCAGCTAAAATTTCTGCACATAACTTGGCAAATGTGCATTCTTCTAGACCTTGATTTTTCATCAGCACCCCTACAAAAAAATGATGCAACAGATGTAAGCAATTGCTAATTTGGGACACCTTTACCTGATGGAAAAAAGTTGGCTTTCCGTTCTTGATTCGTTGGACTCATGATGTCCATTATGGGCACGACAGTCATTCAAAACAAAAACAGCCTCAACAAAACTATTATATGCTAAAAGAGGAGCCTTGACTGGTGACAGAACAACACTAATCAAAGTCCGAAAACAAATGTTATTCAACGCTAATCAAAGTCAGAAAATCCGCTAGCTGCCTAATCTTTTCTGATTCATCAACAAAAAGGAAACGAAGAAATAGCACTCCTCTCCACTTCACATAGTCCCTCTAGCATAAAAGAAAAGTAAACTATATTTAGCAAATGATATTCTTACTCTCTCAACCCCAGGGCGGGTTTTGGATAACCAATAAAAAAAGTGTGAAATAGATTAGAAGCAGAGAAGGCTGGGTTTGGACATCAGTTAAAGGTATAAAATAGAAACAGTGTAGTCATAGAAGGAAAAAGAAAAAACAATACCTGCAAGAGTCTCGATAGCAATACGAACGTTTGCCTTCTCACAAGCTCACAAGGATCTAAGAGACACCTTGTGATCTTGGTTATGTAACTGGTAGCTTCAATGAAAAAATAAGTTAGCAAAGAGAGTATTTACTTGACATAATTGAATATATAAATTCCGCATAACGTGAACATTAGACTTCTTCCCCAGCATGAAGTAATAATTCTCCTCAGTATATATAATACTTGTTAATCAATTTGTTAGATTATTTCATTTACATTATTATACTTGTTTAATTGAAAATGACTTCAATGCAGTATCTCTTACAAAGCTTGCCAATCAATAAGAGCAGTGTACCGAACACAAAAGTCTGCCGTTGCAACCACAATATTATTGCGAAGAGCTGCAGAGTCGGCCTTTTCAAGCTCCTGAACAAACAAAGGAATATAGTTCTTTGCAAGCTTCCCATCAGCAAGGCAAAGTTTTCCCATGGTCAGCCACCCTTGAATATAAAATGAAGGGGCTTCTTGTTGTAGAGAGATTGTGGGGCAGGGTAGCTTACTTACTTTCGGGACAGATCTCCCGGAAGTGATGATAGTGTGCAATAATGAAGTTACAGTGCTTATATCAGCACATGGGCAGACAATAACTAAAGACCCAATTGTATAAATTGCTGTAACTGGTTTTGACAATGACTTGCGCTTTCTTACTGATTTCCTGCCTTTACTAGGCCCACTTCTAGGTGGAGTGAAGAAGTCAGTTTGTGCATTTTGCTCTGAATTATCTGAAATAAAAGCTTCAATTATTTGAGAAGCTATCGACAGACTGTCGTGTACCCGTATCAAGACTAATGCTTCTGCCTCGCCTCTGAAGCATTTCACTTGATCATCGTTTTAAGTGCTTTTACATGAGCATCAACCTGTCAGCAAAATAACAACTCATTATAGATTTGTAGTACACTCATTATTAGCAAAAGTAGCACGACATTAAAGTTTTGTAGTACAATATGATATCTTTTTTGTCCTTTTATCTGGAATATTGACTAATATTTTTCTACAAAAACATTTGTTCCACTAACTATGCTTAAGAAATAATTTGATATATATGTATGGACTGTGGGGTTACTGATTGCTTGTGTAACTAAGATTATCATACAAATAATATTTACACGCAAATAATGCTGTCTAAGGATGGTCTTTTTCCTTCTTTGTTGGTGCATGAAGAGTGTGAATAAGATGAAAGCTTAAGCATTAGCATCATCAGATGGAGAAAAGTTTCCAAGGACTAACAGAACGATAGAAGTGATAATTTCAAGAGGACCTCCTGCCCAGTCCATGAAAAACTGTTATCACAGCCATAGAAAGGTTTGATAGTACAATATTATGTGCTAAGAAATTACGAAACATGACGAAAAAAGTGGTAATTGATACAGAGAAACATTCCCGAGAAAGTAGTTGATAAACTTCTTAATCATGCAGAACAAGTAAAATCATATGCTTAACAATGAGATAATATCACAAATTTACGCCATCGAGGGAGCCATTCAAGAATGAGGCAAGATTAAGAAGCACTGGTGTTAGGATTTACTTAGTTATGAATTTAATCAATAATACCATACAACGATTACCTTTGTTGAATGCATATTGAATTTTTTTATCCGATCGAGTAAGTTTTTTTCCAAATCAGTGGCCGCTTCATTTGGCAGCTCCACAGAAACATTAGAGATTGTTTACAAGAGGAAAACTTGGTCACTAGCCCAGGCAACGTTATTGCATACTATGCTTTCTTCGTCTTCAAATGCATTTTTTTTGTACAATTGGACTTCGAAACTCGCCTTTCACTTTATGATTGTCAAGAAGCTGCCAATGATGATGAAGAAAATCCTAGTCCACTGCTTTTGGAAGGAATGCTGACACCTCTGATAAAAGAAACCAAGCACCTGGTGGGGCTGTCCACTTTTCTATTGGCTTGCTATGGTTCAGCCAGATAGACTCGGACACCTCAACTATTTTCTGCAGTGCAGTAACAATTTTGTGATTCAACCGCTTTTGCCAAGGTTTGTGCAAAAAAAAATCACCCAAGGACTCACCTCCCCATTGCAAATCTCTCTAAGAAGGTATAGAATTCCTTGGGGGAAAGGCATATCCATCTCTTTGTCTAAACGTTTCCGCTGAGAATGTTCTGAAAGCCTCAGAAAGAGCTGCAGCAGCCGCTTTCCGAATGCTAACAAGTGAATCGGAACAAGCCATACCCATTGTCTTTAGCCCCACTTCATCAGTAGCACCTCCAAGCAGAGCAGTCAAGTTAGTAACAAGCAAAAGAGCAGCTTTTCTCACAATCGCCTTCTCGTCCACACACCTTCTCCTAAGCATCTCATTGATTCCCTTTCCTCCCACATCCACAACATTCCCATCATCAAAGCCCAAAAACTCTTTCAAAACCACACTAGCCTTATCATTACCTGATAAAAACCTAAGAACCTGCGCCAAACTCGGCAAAGCCTTCGCTCTAATCATAGCACTAAAATCAGAACAACGCTTCACCAACACCTAATAACACCACATTCCCTTCTTCTTCTTCATCCATAGAATTGACCCCTAAAGGATCCTTCAACGAAGTCAACATATTCAAAATTAGATCAACTGCCAAAAGCCTTAAATTCACTTTCCCTAAACTCATCTTCACAGCATACTTCACAAACTCAATCTAATCCCCCAAATCCATAACCCTAACAACCTCCATAATAAAATCAACAGCCAATGCTTTATCCCTCGGCTCAGCTTTATCCGGCGCCTTATTCGCCAAATACCTCGGAAAATTAGCCAACGCTTTCTTCACACCATTCGAACAATCCCTACCCCTACTCAATTTTGTAGTATATATAGTTATGTAGTAGCATTAATTAAGAAATAACAAAAAAAAGTCTTAAAAACTGATGCTCAAAAAATTAAACCGAGGTAGTGTTATCAATTGCCATCAACTTTGGAATCCTACGCAACCATATATGTTTTTCGGCGGGAACATTGGAACAATAATTATGATGTTTTTTTTCTTAAATTAATGTGTTTCTGCGCCTTTTAACCGTGGAAACTAATCTCACGTGACAATTTATATCAGTGTTATATATTCCCTCCGTTCCTTTTCAAGTGTCTCTTTTGGAGAATTTTTTTGTTTCTATTTAACTGTTACTTTCAAAGTTCAATGCTTGAATGATGTTTTATCAATATTACTCTTAATTATTTATTGCGGAGAGAGAAATATATAAAATAAGATATTAAATAAATAAAATCATTATAATAAAAGTATAACTTATTGCATCAAAAATAATAATAATTGATTGTATTGGTTTGTGTAAAATGTTAAAATGCAGCTTTTTTTCATTCATACGAATGAATTTCATAGATTTTGATAACAAAAAGTAGCATTTCGTAAAAGTACATCACAGAAGCTTTGGAATTTGGTTTGGAGAATGAATTAATACTCCCCTTCTTTACAGATTGTAATCATTCGTGCAGTTTTGTATCAAATTTTCTTCAAATTAAGAAATATTTCACTTGTTTTTTTTTAAAGGAAAAAATATTTTACTTTAACATGTTAGGTTTTCTCATATTTTTCGGGTAATATAAGTATTTTTATCTTTTTTTCTAAGAAACTCGTATAATTTTATCTTAGGTTAAATACCTCCTTGGGTCCTTTAAGTTTTACGTTTGTTTCAGATATGTCGTTTAAGTTTCTAAGGTTTCAGATATGTTTTTAAGTTTCAAGTTTGTTTTGGATAAGTCCTTTCTGTCAACATCTGTTAAGTCAAAGTTGTTTTGTCCGTTAAGTGAAAGCTGATATGTCCGTTAAGTGAGTGATGTGGTTTTCTCTAATACTTGGCATCAATTTTTTCCCCAACCAGATCAACTTTGGCTTAACGACAAATCAACTTTGGCTTAACGAATGTTAATAGAAAGGACCTATCTGAAACAAACTTGAAACTTAAAGAACTTATCTGAAACCTTAAAAACTTAAAGGACCTATCTGAAACAAACTCGAAACTTAAAGGACTTATCTGAAACTTTAGAAACTCAAAGGATCTATCTAAAAGAAACATAAAACTTAAAAGACTCAGGGAGGTATTTGGCAATTAAAATAGGAACATGTTTATAAGAGCACTTCACGTGGTTTCTAGTTCTACATAGAAACTTGAATTAAATCTCCTCTAAAAAATTATATAATGGCCACTATATTTTAGATAAATACATTGATTGAACTGTTGTTTATACATTTGGGGTCCAGGGACCTAATTGAATATGTACAAGTTAAAACATAAACGTTTCCATATGCTGGTAGGAAAATATCATTTGCAACAAATTCCATCCAAATAAGAAAACGAATCATTGAAGCTCTTTTATTTGTTAACGCAACAAAAATCCAAAATCAGTTTGTGATTTGGTGAAGTGGGTCGTACCGGACCCACTATGTAGAAGATGGTTAGATTACTTGACCTTTCCTTTAGCACTCGAAGTATTTTTTTTCAATCATTAATTAACAAAAGAAACAAGGATGATAATTGAATCACCATGGATGAAATTTGTCATGAGCATCATTATTAGAAGATTGGAAAATACAAAGAGAAAGATAAAAATTTCCTTTCACATCATTTATTCTTAAAATATATTTTATTTTGTCTTAATCTTTTGGTTATAAAAAAAGAGTTTTGTAATCTAGAGTTCAGTCGAAAAGTTATTGTTAAAGTTCATTAACTACTTGAGCTTAATTGTTTGATTCATTTATACATAAAATTAATCGTTACTTTTTTAGGTGAATACTATCATACCTTTTTTTTTTTATATGGATTAATCGTACCTTGAATTTTGTAGATTATATTATCTTATGGGTATATGTATTTTTTTATGTAGTATCTAGAGTTTGAACCATGGACCTTGCACATATTATACATTGTCTTTACTAACTGAGCTAAGTTCATGGGAACCTTATGAGTGCATGTATCTAACCCTTTCTCTAGGATGTATCTGCTATTTTTTCAGAGGAGGAGGAGGATGTGTCTGCTCCTTTTTTTTTTTTTTTTTGAAAGAAAGGGTGTATCTACTTATAATTTGTTTATATTGATATAGTATGTAATTATTAAATGGAAAGTGTTACATAAACACCTTTTATTCATACATCACATTGTACACCCCATATATTAGGGATATTTTGGTAAGTTCATCTCACAATCACACTTTATCTTCTATTTATGTGGGGTCCAGACTACCACCTGTCAGAATTTTATGTGGGTGTAAATGGTGTATTGTCACATGGGGTGGTACATGTATCACCACTCTTATTAAATTGTTCAAATAAAAAAAATCGCTATGTAAGTGTCAATTTCTTTCTCTTGATGACTTTGTGGTCCTTGCCAATAATAGCATAGGCAAACGTCCATAATAATAATCATCATAGTTATAAAACCAATTCACCAAAGGATAAGAAAATGATTTGTGACTTAACCGGTAGTTGCGAATTATAAAATAAAAAAGAAAGAGATGAAATAATGTTCCTGGTATATATTCATGATAGGTCTCTTTCTCTCCATCTTCTAGTAACATTCTTCATTCTAATTCCAACAATTCTAATTTCTGTACAAAATCTTTCTCCCAACAATTCATGTACATTTTGCTGATTTTTTGCACAATTGATTATGCTTCACCACTAGCTTTTGCACTAAAACAATTAAATGTAAAAAATTTCTGTCACGACCTACCCTCCAAGAGATGAGGTAATGTTATCTTCCCACAGTTAGAGGGGTCAAGCTTCCTGAACTGATCACAAATTTGCATTACATCTTTGTCTTGTATTTTACCCATCTCTTTCAGCTTGAAAATCACATATTCTGACTTACTGAAAACAAAGCAAAGAAGGATGGATATTAAATTTGTAGTGTGCTCAAAAAAAAATATAATCCTTTAATATAATAATTACACCATATGATAAAATAATTGAATAATGCATACATTATTGAATGTCACACTCACACTCTGCCCCTACTTGTGTAATGCATAGTGCATGACTAATTCCACAAAGTGACATTACCAATCACAAGGTTCATAATAAGATAAGCTAAACAGCTCGTCAAAATTAAACAAGAGTATAAAATAATCCCATCTAAGCTAAAGTGAATTAAACAAAGCATAATTATGTCTGCTTATGACTAGGAATATATTGGTATAAATCTAGAAATCATGATTAGTGACAAATGCTTTACAAAAGCCACAGATGTTTATAGCAACTTGTAATTAACTAATAATCTTAAGGGGCAATCAACTTAATTAGAATATCATATTTATGGCATCCAATGTTGTATTCTTGTTTGGTTTGACGACCAAAATTGCTATCAGGCCCCCAACTAGAACTTTACCAGAAGTAGCAATTTCACATTCTCACAAAGACTAGTCTTATTGGTTCTGGACTCAATAGTCAACACTCTTTAGCAAAGTTTTAAAAACTCTATCCACAATTGCAATTGTGGCCGCATCAAGACTTTTTTTATGTTTCTCTAACCGCAATGTAACCATAATAGTGGTCGCATCAGCTGCATTTGACCGTAATTTTTCATAATAGCCGGGATAGCAATGCGATCAAAATGCAACTGCGCAGCCACAATTATAAACATGTCTTGCTTTTTTTATGTTTCTCTAACCGCAATGTAACCATAATAGTGGTCGCATCAGCTGCATTTGACCGTAATTTTTCATAATAGCCGGGATCGCAATGCGATCAAAATGCAACTGCGCAGCCACAATTATAAACATGTCTTGTTTGTGTGTGTATTGCTAACAAAAGAAGTAAAGATTGAACCATGGTTCTAAATTGAAGTCGCGGTTACAGTTGCAGAGATATCTAAATAAATCCTTTACATTGCAATTACAAGAACTATGGATTTGACCTATAATTATAAAGAGGGTAAAGGACTATTAGGTTACCTAATAAAACCAGTATTGTTGATATCAGCAGCAAGCCAATCTTCAATAGTAATTTCTCTATGCAAAACCTTCTTAGCCAATCTCCTATGTCTTCTATCAATTCTAGCTTCAGCTAAATAAAGAAAAGCCCTTGCAACCATCAAAGTAGAAAACAACAACCAAATCGCCGCAAACAATCGTCCCGGAAGTGTCTTAAAAGCTCTATCACCATAACCAACCGTTGTAACAGACATAACAGCCAAATAAATAGAATCAACCCAATCCAAACCCTCAACAAAACACAAAACCAAACTCCCAACACCAATACATAAAACCACAACACCAAGTGCTAAACCAACCTTCAACCTAATTCTCATCCTACCTTTTGCAACATCAACTATATAATCCCTAGCAGTAAACCCTTCTCTAGCACCCATTTGAAGCCCGGTTAAAATCGTATTCTCTTGCAAATCCAAAACAAAATTAACAAGTCCACTTAAGAGTATATCTATGAATCCAAAACCCACTAAAACAAAAACACAAGCAAAGAGTTTAGTCATTGGTGTTAAAGGAGCTATGTCTCCATAACCAATTGTACACATGGTGACTATACAAAAATAAAGAGCATCAACAACAGGGTGAGTTTCAATGCCAGAGAAATTTTTTGTGTTGAAAGAGTATATTATGACACCGACAGAGAGGTATATAAGGAGAAGCCAAATGCCTTGTCGAATGATGGAATTGGTTTGAGGTTTGGGAAGTTGAGGTTGGTCATTGATGGGTTTAAGGTGTGGGAGAATGAACATAGCTGGTGCTGTTTTGCAGCGGCTGAGTTTTTTTTGTTTGTGATGAGAAAATGATTGTTGTTGTGGAGTGAAGTTGATGGATTGTATCTCAGATGATTGTGGTGGTGGTTGTTGTTGTTGTTGTTGTAGGGTGGCTATGTCGTTGAAGGATTTGGAAGAAATGAAGGGTTGTAAATTTTGACGGTTGATCAGAAGAAAGGGTTCGGTTTTTTCCATTGACGAAAAGAAAAACAGGACATGGAACTGAACAAGAGAGAAAAAGATAAATGATGATATTTGGTGTCTTGTGTTGTGTGTGTGGATGTTAAAGTGTTTTGGGAATAGTGTCATAGATTTGGTTTTGAGTTGAGTTTTATGTGGGCCCATGCCACGTGTGCTGAACTTGATTGTTGGTTTGGTGCCTTCTCATCACAGACAACAAGTGATTCCTTCCTAGTTCTACACAAGTTCAGTTCAAACTTCAAAGTACCTTAGCATTAAAAAGAGTATTTTTGATCCTCTTGCGAGTTTATCTCAGTTGGTAGGGACATTGCATAATTTATACAGGATCGGGATTCGAACCTCTGACACTTCCACTTCTCCACATTTAATTGTGTGAGTTCTAATCATTAGGCTACTAAGTCGACAAAAAAAAAAATTAACCATGGGTAAGATGATACACCCTCCGGTCATATTATAAGTAAAGGTTGACATTTTATATTCTTTCATTAAATGTATACTAAAGAGTTCATAAGTCTTAACTCAACTGATAAAAAATTAAAATTGTTAGGCCGGACATTATGATCGGGATTCGAACCCGGATACCTACATTTTATGTGTGTGAGTTTATGATGTCTTTGTCATCTTGTTTATCTATCCAAAAAAATGATATACTAAAGAAAAAACTCAATTTTTTTTAGAGAAAGTATAATGTTGCTTATTTCGCAATTTTCCGCGATTCATATTAATTTATGAATATTAATAAAGTGATGAGATTTGTACAATTATTTGGTGTCATAATTTTTGTACAATTTTTCTATCTAATAATCAGGTCATTGGGATAAATACATATTTATATTTAGATATTCATATAGATTAGATGAAAATATGAATTCTATTTATTCTTGAAATATTAAAATAATCGAAAAATAATAATGACAAATGATCAACAAACTCTTCACGCTTTGTATTTGCTATTTTCGGAGTCCGAGCTTATAGCAGATTCTTGCCGACAAATTGCTCCGCCTACTTAACCATCATCAATGTGGAGGTATGGCTTTATCGGAATTGACGAGACGATAAAAGTTGGGATGAAGAGAAGGATTGATTAAGCCCTATGTGAAATTTCTTTGAAGATGTCGAGAAAAAGCTTAGATCTGCAATTTCTCAATATGAAAGAATTGCTGGCTTTAATTCTTTTCCGATAATCACTGAGTATCCTCCTTATGGGGTAAGTATGGAACTTTTGTTTGAAAAATTTCACATTTTTACATTGTTTGATAAATTGTACAACCTTTTTCTTGTATATCCATACAATTGGTTGCGCAAAAAATCTCTATACTGTTGATTTGATCGTGAAGGACCATAGACCCAAGGTAAATTCTTCTTTTTGATTCTTAATATGCTAAGATGAGTGTCAGTATTGTGCATTTAATAAAGAATTACAACTGAATCTATGTTAAGAGTTATCTATTTTTCATGATTAATTTCAACTAGTATTACAACTGGATCTATATTAAGAGTTACCTATATCAAGACAGACGACGTGTAGAGTATGGTATGTTCATGTATGTGTTGGAAGATAGCTTTGTTGTTTGTTGATTTTATGGTTGTTGGTGGGGATTTAAGGACGTAGCAAAAACCCTGGACATTGCTCGTGCTAAATATTATACTGTCAACCTCACCGTTTTCAAATTTTAGGCACTATACGACCAACTATACAATTTAGGCACTTTAGGACCAACTATACGACTAAATATTTGTCGGTTGATTAGCTAATTTAGTAGCAGTATATGAAAAATAATAACAAGATGATGATTTGACAAAGTAAGAAATTTTGTGGAAAAAAGAGTTACAGTTGCATGTAATGTTACGGAGATAGAGCTTTTGTGTGTAATTTTGATATGCAACGTAGAAATATTGTTCATCTTTTCCTCTTGATGTTATTTAACAGCTAACATGGCACCGACACTAGTGGGTGACGATCCTGCTCTGCAACTTGAAGCGACTACTAAACTGAAAAGTATATAATAATATGGTATGTATAATGTAGAGATATAATAAGACAATTTTGAAAGATGAGAAGACACTTGACTTAACAATATAACATTGTTATATAGGTCAATTACGCGTGCAGTATATCTATTATTTAGAGAAGAACTCTCTTTTATTTACTTATGGTGTGTTTGATTTGGAAGAGAAGTTGTGAAGATGGAAGTAGATAAAGGATTGTGTGAGAAGCGAGAAAGAGGCGAAAAATAAAGTATATTCGATGTAGTGTTTTTGTTATAGAATAAAAAGAAGAGAAATTGAGATTGGCATGGGAATGTAGGAATTGAGTTTGGTTTGGCTGGGTGAACCAGTAAACCCACTCAGTTGGATTTGTGGGAACTGAATTTTGGTTTGCGGAGTGAAATTAATTTTGAGGGACTAGAATGTTTGTTTTTAGAGTGGTGAAAGGATTTAAGAGGAAGATGGTTTGGTTTAAGAAAAAGATAAGATGAACATGATGAATTTTATTGGGTTTGTCGAAGATGGATAGAAGATTGCGATTTTTTTAAATTTCTCTTTTTTAATAAAAAAAAAATTATTTTGTTGTTGTGGACCAATCTGGTTACGAGTTTAACAACTAACACATCATCCTTAATGTAACTAAGTTTTTTTTTTTTTTGAAGGATAACAAAGTTTATTAAAAGGGTAATGATATAAATTGTTAAAGAATTAATTTGAAACTAAAAAATGTAAATGACGAATGTAGTAAAAACATTAAACTTAAAGGGCTGACCCTTTCATAACAACCTAGAAAGAAAGAAAAAAGACATCCAATAACGTGAAATTTCAATATTCAATCAAATAAAAAAGGGTAATGCTTCAATGTTGATGAAAAAAGGGTCAAACATTTTTCTAGAAAAGAAAATTGATGAATTTTATGTTGAAAAAATTGTTTTGTAATATTTCAACGTGTTGATTACATAACTCTCGAGATATAAATTATACGTTCAATTTCTTAACAAGTGAATGACCTTTAAAGTGCATTTTCGAATTAAAAATGTGAATAGGCGTTAATGGCATGAAACAACTACTCCCTCCGTTTCAAAACACATGTATTTTTGCAATATGCATTATTCATATGACTTACTTTGACCATATTTTTTAACACACGTATATATAATATATAAATATGAACTTGTAAGATGTTGTTTGATTTGTCTTGATAAATATTTTCAAAATATTAAATTTTTATAATTTTTTTACTTTAGATGATTAAATATATTAAAAATCAAAGTTGTGCATCGACATGTATGAAATGATTAGTTGCGACATGTATTTTGAAACGGATGAAGCACTGATTTTTTGCAAAACTTGGGTCAAAGTACTCTCAATAGTTTATAATGCACAAGTTGTGCATTGAAATGTATATTGAATGACTTAATGTTAAGTGAGGGTTCAAAGTACTCTCAATAGTTTACAATGGTTCGAAACTTCGAATGACTTAATTGAACCCTCACCTAAAATTCAATTATTTTTTCCAATTTATTAAAAAAATAATTTTTCGTCTCCATCTTCACTTTCTTTTAAAATACCCAAATCAAACTTCTTATGCAATCAAATAAAAAAAATTTGCTCAAAACTTTTTTCCATTGACGCCAAAGCAAATATATATATGCTGATAAGGGAAGACAAGTATGACTCCAAATGTTTAACAAATTAAAATATTCCTCTAATTGGGGGAATAGTTCAAGCCCTACGTTCGCACCAAACATAATTAGGCTTGAAAGCCAAGAAGCTCAAAACATAAAATATTGAGTTTAATCATCTATAAACAATGGCTATCCACAATCAATCAGGATATCAAACAAATTACACATTCCTACCAAGCAACTCTTTAATTCTAGTTTATATACATTATCATGGCAATGTCTGTGACTAGAACAAAACGAGACTTAGTTAAACCTGCCAAGGAGACCCCATTCGTCACACTTGACATGTCAGTAATCGACAATTTACCTGTTCTAAAATGCAATGTTAGAACCTTGCATGTGTTTAGACATGGTCCTAAAGCAGCAAGGGTCATAAGAGAAGCATTGTCCTTAGCACTCGTTCCCTACTACCCCCTTGCAGGACGACTCAAAGAGTCTAATCCGCAGTGTCTCCAAATCAAATGCTCGGGTGATGGTGTTTGGTACGTTGAGGCATCAACTAATTGCACACTTGACTCTGTCAATTTCTTTGATGACATGGAGTCTATTCCATATGGTAGTCTTTTTCCAGATAATGTTCACGAGATCGAATACATCGACCCCCTTGTGCAAATGCAGGTATCAACTTACAAACTTCATGCCAGGCTTGTTCAGTTTTTTCTATCATACAATGACAATAGTCACGTCTATTTCCATAAGCTATGCCAATACTAAATAAATAGAAATTGATGGCAAACACTTAAAAAGTCGTCATTCCAAAAATATTGAGATCAATGATAAAAGAAACAAATTGGAGGAACTGAAAGCATAAACCGTTGTGCTTATGAGAATCAAAATTCTTTAACCTTTAAATTCAATAATGGTTTGTTCAAGCTTAATTAATGTAAGCACAACAATTATTATGTGAATGTATATATCTAGGGATGTCAATGGCTATCCATGGGTACGGGTAATATGATATATGTCCTCGCCTCGTTGGTCGTATATCTGGTGAGGCCAATTGCAAGTTTTTTTTTTGGGAGTGGCAAACACCACCTAAAGACCTACACACACAAACGGGAGATCCTAGTTTCGAACCTGAGTAACCACGAAAAATGTTCAGACTAACAATCTCAAGATTGCTAGTTTGACTAGGCCTTATGGACGATGATTATTATTATTGTTATCATTATTATGTAAG
The DNA here is from genome assembly GCF_003473485.1 of Medicago truncatula. Lineage (NCBI taxonomy): Eukaryota > Viridiplantae > Streptophyta > Magnoliopsida > Fabales > Fabaceae > Medicago > Medicago truncatula. The sequence continues at coordinate 52,349,080 of NC_053048.1, forward strand.
TTGATCCTTTAAAAAATGTATCTTGATTGAGGATCGTTTACTCATGTTTGGTCATGAGAAAATTCTTGTTTCAGGTGACTCAATTTGGATGTGGAGGTTTTGTGATAGGCCTGGTATTCAGCCATAGCATATGTGATGGCCTTGGTGCTGCACAATTTCTAAATGCGGTCGGGGAGCTAGCTAGAGGACTTGACAAACCCACCATCGAACCAGTGTGGCACAGGAACTTTTTTCCCTCTCAAGCACCTGCATTGCCAAAACTACCTCTTACACCTCAATTGCCATGCTACAAGCTAGAGCATTCCAACATAGACATACCCGCGGAACAAATAAACCGGCTGAAGAGGGAGTTTCAACAAGTTACTGGACAAAGTTGTTCTACCTTCGAAATTGTTGCTGCATTGTTTTGGAGCAGCAGAACAAGAGCCATTAATTTTGATCCCAATACCCAAGTGAAGCTCGTGTTCTTTGCAAATTGTTGATACCTCGTAGACCCTCCTCTACCCAATGGTTTCTATGGAAATTGTTTCTTCCCAGTGACAACTACAGCCTCATGTAAGTCACTTAGAATAGCACCAAATATCATTAAAGTGGTGAAGCTTATCCAAGAAGCGAAGACCAAGTTACCTTCAGAGTTCGTTAAGTACTTGAAGGGTGAACATATAAAAGGTGATGATGAGTTTGAGGACCCGTTTGCACCAACACCGAATTACGCCACACTGTTTATGTCTGAGTAGGGGGGGTTGGGATTCGACAATGTGGACTATCAGTGGGGTCCACCTGTTCATGTAGTCCCCATTCAAGGCTCTGTCATTGTGCCAGCTGGCATTGTGTGCTCGCTGCCTCTCCCAAACAGAGGGATTTGTTTGGTTACATGGTGTGTGGAGGAGGCACATCGCCTTCCCTTCATTGATCAAATTCATGGTCTTATATATATAAGCAACTGTTATAATAAGAACTTCACCGTGCCAGATTCTAAAAGTTCGTCTTTTTTACACATAAGAACAATATTTTATTATAATTCAAAGATAACAAGTTGTGTCCGTCAGGAAACTAAAATGCAGTTTCTGTTGTATTTATTGTTATATTTTCTTTTCAAATAAAGTGTATATTTTATATGCAGCCATTCTTGATGTCATTCAAAATCATATATATCTATACAATGACCAATAACCTTCAATGATAAATCTAGTTGACTATAATGGGCATATGAAGAGTAATAAGAATCTTCTCATCATACAGATATCAAACTACAAGTCATCATCACTTTCATCACTATATGAAACAAGGCCAGTTTGAGCAACTTCATTTGACCTATCAGCTATGCCATTCAATGGCTGTACTGGTTCTAAAGGCTTACTCTTATCATTCACATAAGTAATTCCCGCTTTTGGAACGTCTTCCGTATTTCCTTCATCCACCTTGGCTTTTTTAGCTTGAGGCTTGACTTTTATAATCATGTTTAATGGGCGAGAGGCTGGCTTCCTCTTTCCAGCAGCAGGCTTTTCTTCCTGCCGGAGAAAACAGACTAAATGACTGACAAAGAAATAGAAACAGCTAAAACACACATTTATTAGTTCTGATTCAAAATTGCATGCATGGCTGCAATGACTTGGAAATCCCTTCAGGAATCAGCCCAGTCACAGATATTTTAAACTGAGGCAATACTTATTTAATATAAATTTGTAAATTAAAAATATAACAAATTTTTAAAACACATATATATATGCTCTAACACAGATATATGCTCTAACATCATCGTATTGGGCTTTGAGCAATCAAACAAATGTCATTGGACACCACATCTTAGGTCACAACCTTAAGGCATAATGTTTATGGGTTCTCTCACTTATAAAGTGCTCAACATCCATTTTCCATCCAATCTGGGACTCTTACTCACACTTTATATTCCAAAAATATTATGATCCAAAAAAAAGCAATAAAACAGGGTTTAATTACACTAGTCATCATCAAGTGACTTATGAAGTAGAAGGATTTTGTGTTTGTGTGCAACGGAACCTGGGAGGCTTCTGTTTTTGTACCCCTTCCATTCATTAGTGCTGTACTAGTATTATTATTATTTTACAAGAGTAGTGCTGGACTATTTATACTACCAGTATTCTTTTGATCAGTAATAAATATATATGAAAAATGATATTTGTACAACCATTTTTGTACAACTTTTGTACAACTTTCTCTCTCATACTCACATTATCTTCATATTCTCTCTCTTCCTTTTTCTCTCTCTATTGTTTTTTGACCAATAAAAAGAGAGAACAACAAGGTTGTCCCAAAATTTGTACCAAAAGAGTAGTTCAAATATCACTACTCATATTTTTATTATTAATATGTATACTATTTAGGAATTTTTCTTGAAAACTTAGCAACTGCGGTCAGTTTATTGTGAATGCATCAACCACTGGATCATTATACAAAGTAATGCTATGGACAACCTCTCAAACACTCTCCTTTTGACACTTGCTTATTTATTGGCCCACGTCACTCTCTTTGCAAACTCCATCACCGGGTAACCGGCTAAGCCATTGCCTAAAATAGCGTTCTCTCTCTTCTGCCATCTGAAAGGTTTTCTCACCCAATACCTGTTCCCACTGTCTTCTTTGTTTATCCCACCAGCACCAAATTTGCGATTAGGATCTACAGTTCAAGGGTTTAAGATCATCTTCGCTAGATCTAAGAATCTATAATCCCAACAAGTTCAAGGTCATTTTCGTCATCAAGATCGAAGAGATTATGTTGTTATTTTAATTCTATTTGATTTATGGTTGTTATTAGCATGAATCCATAAATTTAGAGCTTGCCTCCATAATTAATTGATGCAGTTCTTCATAAAAAGGATTAATTTAAGGGTCTGAGTAAGAAGAAAAGAAAAGAAACCCAACCACTGTGAAATAGAAACTTGGAATCTTTGATGGGTATATATTGTCTTCTGGATTTAAGGTAGAATGAAAAGAAAGTCCTGTGAATTTTAATTTTTATTCAGTTTTTTTCTAAAAAAATTCTTCTGATTGTTTTTATTTTGCCCTTTAATTTGAGATAAAGTTTGAGACTTGAACAAGCAAGAACCTTACTGTCATTGTGGAGTTATGTCATGTTAATTAGAGTCAATGAGTCATCTTGCTATTGTAGTTGTTCGAAAGGTTCTTTTATTTGGGCAAAGAGTTTGGGGGATTCATGTATTCCTTGACTGTGAAAAAAAAAAATGAAAAACTGGGAATCTGAAGTGATGCGTGTGTGATTTTTTGGTCAACAATAGCATGTCTGGGTTTTCTTCACAAAAGAGGACAATTTAAAATAATAAAAAGTATTAAAATATACTAAACAAGATGGATCGGTTGCCGGTTAGAGGATTAATGAAAATTGATGAAATGGCCCAATAGTTTAGAGAATAGCAAAGAGAGAGTGTTAGAGCGGTTGTGCCTAGCACTCCTCTTATACAAATTATGGCTTCTTTTAAGCTTTAGATGAATAAACACAGAAATCGTACTAAATGATCCTGTGCGGTCTAGAGAGGAAAGGAGGTTCTAATCTAGTAACTGACTAGTAAAAGGAGAGCCTTAACTCGGGAATTTCAAACAACCAAGACTTGTCCTGCCGAGTGGGGTTGGCAATTTGGGACGAATTTTTCGACGAACTTCTCCCCTGGCATTCCATGGGTTCTAATAACTAGTACACTACATCATTCATTATAAAAATTGTTAGCAAAAGAAAGAAAATTTGCTGACCAACCTGGACTGCAAGTACAGAAGCTTTTTCCTTAAGTTCATGCACAGTGTTGGACTGCATTGCTATTGCTGCCTGAGATCAACATGCAAAAGAAATATAGAAACAATCAAACAAAAATCATTGGGCAAATAATGGACACGTGATATGATAATCTCGCCAAATCCATAATTATTCTGAAAGAAAAAGTACAAGGGATGAATTTGTATATTTGTATATAAAAGAGAAGAGTTGTTATCATATAGTACTTGTTATGACTTAACTTGAAAGCTACGTAGTTGTTGGGCTTCCTCATCTGCCAATTTTTGTTCATATTCCCTTTTTGTCTGACAGGTGGATAAAACACAAAAAAAAAAAAAATATGTTAGAAAAAAGAAAGAACAAGCGCGTTCATAAACTTTGCATCAACAATTTCTTCAAGCATTATTTTGTTCTCATATTGTTAAAGTTGATCAAATTGTTTTTGAGAAATGTACAATATCTGTCTGTACAACTGTAGAAGAAAAGGATATATCTAGTCATATCAAATTCCATAATTTGTACTTTCAGTTTCAGGTTCAAGCCATGAAAATGCTGTAAAAATAAAACCAGAAACTTACTGATTCATAATTATCAAGAAACTCGGTCTCATCCTCGTCTAAAGCTTTGGGAGGTCCTGTGATAATTAAAGACCAGCCAAAATTCAACCAAGATTACAGCAAAAGGAAACCATGTAGAGAAGAGAAAAAAGTAAGTGGGTAAAATCTGAACATAATTAAAGCAGTTAGCTTAAACTATGCCCATCTCAAAAGGTACAACACTAAATAATCAGGAGAGAATTAACAGTTGAAAATTGGCATCAATGTTGTCAATGGCAGATTGCAGATGATAAGGGTCTGTTTGGATAAACAGCTCATATGCAGCTTATAGCACAAACATTTATCTTAATAAGCTTGCATAAGTTATTTTCATAGCAAAAAATAAAATAACCTTAAATTGTTTTTGTATATGCTGTAAGTTGTTTTTTAAGCTATATTGGAGAACTGATGAAAATAAGTTGAAAAAAACTAATAAAAATTGTCATAAGTTAAGCAGAAAGAATAAGTTCTCCCAAACAGTCTCAAAAAACTTATGCTAGTGGATAAACTCAAATAAGCCAATCCAAATTCCAAACACTATTTTAAGCTAATTTTGCTATGCAACAACACCACTATAGCCGCTATTGGTCAACACTGGTACTACTAAATTTTGTATTACTAAACAATAGTAGTTTGTTGAAAATCCGCTATGCTATAGCCGACATTTGACAACACTGTTATACATTATCAAATTGAGTTATTTAGAGAAACAAGCTATCCTCCGAAATTGTAAATGGTGGTTGAATTGAATACTCACTATGTTTGAATCTTTCATTAAATTCAGCATCCTTCTTGTCCTTGTTCTCCTTCAGAATCTGCAATGCAAATGCAAGGTTTATGAGTAAGTAATTTTATTTTTTTTTTCTTTCTCATAATCTAAAATTTGGTTTAGCAATGAGAAAGCAAACCTCGAAGAGAGGTCTATCCCTGTGGGCAGTGCCATCTTCAACACGTTCTCCCCTTGTTCTTTTAGATTCTGCCAACTGTTCCAAAACAATGAGGAATTTGGTGACGAAACCCTAATTTATGCAAAATTGACGGATTTGAGATTGAAGAGAGTTTGTTAACTTACTTGCTCTTCGGAGACGAAGTTCATCATTCTGATGGGACGACCTGATTCTTCATCCATGGTTTCAAAACTTGCGAACTGCAACTGCTACCGAACGAAAATTCAATTTCAGAAGAGAAGGTGGAATGGAAAACGTGGGGGAGGAAGGAGGAGATACACTGTAACAAACAGTTGCGGAGCTTTTGGGTCGTTCTGTTGCTTAATATTTAGATTGGGTCATATTTTCAACTCAGCCACCAACTTTTCACACCCCCAATCCCCCCCATTTAGATTTTGCACGGTGGATCCAATTTATTCTGACAACAAATAATAGTCCCTCGCATGACTATTATAACTAAAAAATTATTTTTAAGTTCACTGCATAATCTAATCGATGTATGTGGTTATATTAATGGTCACATACATCACTCATTGAATGAATTTAAAAAATTGTTTTACTTATAAGAGTGATTAGATGGAGTACTCAGATTACTCTTCAATATTTATATACCTAAGAATCAATTGAAGTCATTAACTTTGTTGTAATTATAAAGACTTTCTTGACATTGCGCAATGTTAATTAAATTGTTTTCCATATCACTTTCAATTAAATTGTAACTATTTTGCTAACTGCAATGTATTGAAATATGTAGGGATCGATGTGCAAACATCAAATTTTCCACCTGTTCATTTTAAATTTCAAGAGTGAAATATATATTGTCTTAAAGTCGTTATCTCAAATGTTACACCAAATTGAATGTTTAGAACTTTCCATGGTACAATTTTAATTAAGACAGTTTGTTTGGAATTATTTTGCAATAGCTATTTTTACGGCAAATTAGTTTATCATCTCCAACTTTTTTGAAACCCATAGTATAAAATACATCATGTTAACATAGTTTCATACCTCCATTGAGCTGGTTTGAGCTCGCGTTAAACATTTTCGTATGAAATTGTAGATATCAAGCAATATATCCCTCGTATCTATAAAATGACAATCTACCATGAAATTCAAGAATAATAGTCAACTTCGGCATATTTGAAAGATATACGAAAGAACATTAAAAAAAAAAAAGATATATCAAGGAACTAAGCTGGTTGATCAGTAGGCATAGTTTTAAAAATCGGATCGATAATCGACTCGATAAGGGCATCGAATCACTGGGTCAGTGAACGAACCATTGGATCATTAGTCGAACCACATGACTAAATCGAATTAAATCGAATGACTCGATCATAAGATTCGGCCTCAACGAAAAATTCGTTTTATATTGAATCATAATGATTCATATGACTCGGTCTCTAAAAAAAATGAAAAAATTTAACACTTATAAAATCTTAAAATATTAAATTACAAGTTTGTAAATGTATAAAAGCACCTTGAATTATAGCTACATATAATTTTGTTGATGTGAGTACATATTCAAATAAATATTTAACTCGACATCTACGATACAAATAGAAACAATTGCACTAAAAAAACATGTGATCAAGCAAAATATTGATAAATGTATTATGCATGCATATACTTTTATATTTATTAATTTATAATGATATTGTGTTTAAATATTTTAAAGGGTGTAAAACCGAAAATGACCTATATTATGGGGGGTAAAGCATCAAACCCAATAAAATATTTGAGGATATCCTTATACATGTTTATAACTAATATGTTCATTGTATAACTATCAAAATCCAATCAATTAACACAATTAGCATGTAGCCTAGTGGATAATTGTTGCTTGTCTTATCCAAATGCATCATGGTTCAACACCCACCAATGTCAATTTTTTAACAAAATTTATTTAATTAAAAAATTCAGCTTAGGCATCAAACCGGGCCGGTTCATCAACTATGTTTTTTCGAGCTACCGTTAGGAGGCGGATAAACCCTAAACCCCAAATACAATAAATCATGCAAATAAATTATTTATTCAAACGAGTTTATATTTTAGATGTTACGTCATCATTTTATCAAAAACATGCATAACTTGATTTTCATAAAAACTCGCAACGGAAAACGGCATCATAAATATCTCAGCAACATATAACAAATATCAAAAACCATGTCTCATAATACATCACGGACAATATCTAAAATCTCATACATAAATAAAAAACAATTCGGCAATAATATAAATACATAGCATAAGTCCCAAGCACTCACAAGCAATACGAACTCAAACTTGCACGTCGTCTACACCATTTATAAAAATGGCGAAACGGTCAACCAAACGACCATTGAGGGGTTAAATAGTATTTCACATAATAAAATATAATCAAAGAAATAGCATTCAAGGATTTCAAGTATCACATATACACATGTTCATCATCCCATAATACTAACATCATGTGAATATTATCTTAAAATCAATCATAACACATCAATTTTCATTTCAACATCAAGAGGTCATCACATCACCAACAATTAAATTCATGGTGTCCATACTTTGTCATGTATAAACATCAAATCATATTTTAACATAAGGAAACTCATCAACAAATATCGCACTTTCAATTAGGCATACTGACACATAATTCACTGTGTCATTTCACCTCGTCAAATAATATAATACCATCTTTCACATCTTCAATACACATATTCATCATCAAGATACAATATTCTCATATAATTATTTCAAATAAACACAATCATCATCTCAAGAAAATAAACATGAAATTTATCATCATCAAATGAATCATCAAGCCAAGTACATATGATTCACGCTTCATCACCATTCACCAAAATAATCAGCATCAATTAAAATCATTAAGATATGTTCTCATCATTTTCATTTCATCACCATTATCGTAAGTGTACAAGCATCACCAAAGAATAAACACAATCATGTACATATGTTCACATAATTCACATCATCAAGTATGAGACATTTCACATAGACTCGCATGTAGAGTCATGTTCTAGACATGACTCTACATGCATGTGGTACCATCTGGATGTCAGAGGTAATTTTACTTATCAATCCCTCTACATATAGGACTTGTGAATGCATGGATGTCAAGCATTGACTCGATAATGCACAACACCAATTAACTATTCATATTCTCTACATTTTATCCACATTGCATTATTAAACAATACATCCAACATCAACATTCATCAAATATTCATCTCTACATATTCATCATCAATATTCATATCTGCATATTCATCATCAAAATCATTTATCACCACAAAGAAACAATATATTTTCATAAACCACAATTTGCATAATAGACGAACAATCATCCACACCACGATAACCAATGAGAAGCGCATATCACATCCTATTGATTTCTTGTTCTTAAAATGCTAATTTTAAGAAGTAATCCTAAAAAACCCCAAAAATTAATTCATCGTTTTTGCAAAAAAAGCCAACTTTTTTGATGACGGTTTTCTCCTCTGATATTTTTTCCTTTATTTTTTTTATGTTTTTTTTTCTTTTTACTTTTTTCATATTTTTGACATCATAGTCTTAAATCTCTAAAAAAATAAATAAATCATAGTTTGAAAACTCGGCTCGGTAATCTACTCGAGGAGGGTACTGAGTCAATAGTCGAATTGATGTGTTATTGGTTAAACCGCATGACTAAATTGAATGACTCTATTATATAACTCGGTCTTTTGATTAAATTTGTATAGATATTCACTAGATTAAATTGAATTGAACGAGTGACTCAATCACTCCAAAAATGACACCTATAAAATAAAAAGAAAATACGACAACAAATCACTTTATTAATTCTCTTAAAAAAAAAAATCACTTTATTAATTAATACAAATCAATCCTTAATCATAAAAAAAATTAAACAAAAATGAATAGAATCCCCTGGCAATACACAATAATATTACATTGTTTTCTGCATATTATAAGCATATCACAAACGTGTTCAACGATATTTCAATATTTAAATAATACGTTATACTTATATAAAAACCAAAATTTTTGCGCATCCAGGGAATCGAACCCTGGTCAGTACCGTGGGAGGGTACTATGATACCACTACACCAGATGCGCTTGTTGCTGAGATTTTCCATATTAATAGAATGTATAACATTAAAAGCTTGATTTACTCCATAACAGAGTATAATTTTGTCTCGTTATTAGTTGGCAGTTACACACGCGTTTCCGTGGTTCCCATTGGAAGATTAGAGTGACGTGGCAGCTGTCGTATGCGTAACACGCCAGCTAGGAAACATACAGAAGAACGTAAAAAAACCAAGGTTGATTTGAGTTGAAGAGGTTTTGTTCTGTTTCACCGCGTGTGTGTTTTTCTTTTCTCAAAACAATTGGAGAATTTTGGAGTAACGGGACAGAAGAACACAACATAGTAGTTTGTATTTTTCATCCTCTTCCCCGATCCCTCTTCCCCATTCATCTTTCTTCTTTCTCTCTCAGGTATGTACGTTAATCCCAATTCCTTTCTTTTCTTTTCCATTACTTATACAATTCATTCAATTCTTGATCTCAATTTCCAAAACCCTAGTTATCTTGCCTTCAATTTCCAATCTTTTTCGATCAATTTATAGCTGCTTTAATAATATCTACACATTGGATCTCTGATTTTGATTCAGGAATTCCAATTCCACCGGTGGGGTTTCAACAGGTCTCTGCAAATTCTTTGGACTCAAGTTACAATCTTTAAATAAATATATTTTCTTGACAATCTTGACTCCTCCCAATCGCCAATGCTGTAAATTTTTTAACTTTTTACATAATCTCATTCTGGGTTTGATTGCTTGTAATTGTTTTATTGCGTTACCTTAACCTTTTCAATGTCTAATAACCCAACACAACCTAATGTTGGGTTCATCCCATCAAACCCAGAACAAAAACAGACTCCAATTCCAATTCTTCCCCCTCCTCCGCCTCCTTCAACTAGTATTTTAGCACCACCACCTAGATTTCCTCCACCAATATTACAACTACAGAAAGATCATACTTCATCTGCCAATGGCAGTCCAGTTCCTCACTTGAGTACCCCTCCTGGACCTCCTGTATTTACATCTCCTGTCCGTCCAGCTGCCATTCCTTTTCGAACTTCACCCGCTTCGCCTCAGCCGCCTGCTCGTTCCTCAGCCTCTTCTTTGCCAACCTCGTCGCCACCACGTTACTCAAATGGATCTTTTGACTTACAGTCACAAGTGTCTGGTGGCTTAGAGGATCATATTCCAAATGGAGAGTCATCCTTTGTACTTTTCTCAGCTCATAAGGTGAATCCTGCTTTATTATCTTTACATTGAATTACTTACTATTTGATAAAAGGCTTGTTTCAATTGACTTATTTGAGGAGTTTATCTACTGTCATAAATACTTATCCCAAGAACCTCTCCAGAATAGTTTATAGTTTTTATGAAAACAATTTGACTTTGTTTTATCTTGTTGTAGAAATAGCTTATACATAAGTATGTATATGATAAGTGCTTCATAAGTTGTTTAAGCTAACAGGGCCAAATTATATTTTTTTTATGAATTACCTTTTTTTTTTAATGTATAAAACTTATTCTTTCCATTTGATAAGTAGGTATTGAAGCAGAAGAAACAAGCAAATGTACCCAGTTTGGGTTTTGGGGCTTTGGTCTCTCCTGGTAGGGAGGTCTCAACTGGCCCCCAGGTAATACAGCGTGATCCCCATCGCTGTCAAAGCTGTGGGGCATATGCAAATATATACTGCAACATATTGCTTGGATCAGGCCAGTGGCAGTGTGTTATATGTCGAAAACTGAATGCAAGTGACGGTGAGTACATTGCACATAGCAAAGAAGATCTTCACAGATTTCCAGAACTGTCTTCACCAATGGTTGACTATGTTCAAACTGGGACCAAGCGACCTGGTTTTGTTCCAGTTTCAGATTCCAGAATGTCTGCACCAGTAGTTCTTGTAATAGATGAATGTCTAGATGAACCTCACTTACAGCATCTTCAGAGCTCTTTGCATGCATTTGTTGATTCTCTGCCTCCAACAACAAGATTAGGAATTATATTATATGGCCGTACTGTGTCGGTGTACGACTTTTTAGAAGAATCAGTTGCATCTGCTGATGTGCTTCCTGGGGACAAGTCGCCAAGTGAAGATTCTTTGAAGGCTTTGCTTTATGGTACCGGTATATATTTGTCGCCAATGCATGCTTCACTGGCTGTAGCGCATTCAATATTTTCATCATTGACGCCGTATAAGTTGAACGTACCAGAAGCTTCCAGAGATCGGTGCCTAGGAACTGCTGTTGAAGTTGCTCTTGCTATAATTCAGGGCCCATCTGCTGATCTGTCTCGAGGGGTTGTCAAAAGGTCAGGGGGCAATAGTAGAATTATTGTCTGTGCCGGTGGACCGAACACTTACGGGCCTGGATCTGTTCCTCATTCTTTTAACCACCCTAATTATCCGTATATGGAAAAGACAGCATTGAAATGGATGGAGAATTTAGGTCGTGAGGCTCATCGACACAATATATTGGTTGATATATTATGTGCTGGAACATGCCCTGTAAGAGTTCCTATCTTAAATCCTCTTGCAAAAGCATCAGGTGGAGTTTTGGTTCTTCATGATGATTTTGGAGAAGCCTTTGGCGTTAATTTACAAAGGGCGTCTGCCAGATCGGCAGGCTCCCATGGACTGTTAGAATTGCGCACATCAGATGATATTCTCATCACTCAAGTTGTGGGTCCGGGGGAAGAGTCACATGTAGACACCCATGAAACATTTAAAAACGACGCCGCTCTTTATATTCAAATGCTAAGTGTTGAAGAGACACAGAGCTTCGCTCTCTCTATGGAAACCAAAGGAGACATCAAAAGCGATTTTGTCTTTTTCCAGTTTGCAATTCAGTATTCAAATGTGTATCAGGCTGATGTCTCAAGGGTCGTTACTGTTAGATTGCCAACAGTAGATAGTGTTTCGGGATATCTTGAAAGTGTTCAGGATGAAGTGGCTGCTGTCCTCATTGCAAAGAGAACTTTGTTACGAGCTAAGAACCATTCAGTTGCTGTTGATATGCGGGCAACAATAGATGAAAGAATCAAGGATATTGGCCTAAAATTTGGCTCCCAATTACCCAAATCAAAACTTCATTGCTTCCCAAAGGAGCTTTCTCTCTTACCGGAGCTCCTTTTCCATCTCAGGAGAGGGCCACTATTGGGATGCATTATTGGCCATGAAGATGAGAGGTCCGTGCTGAGGAACCTATTTCTAAATGCATCTTTTGATCTATCTCTCAGAATGGTGGCTCCTCGTTGTCTAATGCACAGGGAGGGGGGAACTTTTGAAGAGCTACCGGCTTATGATCTTGCCATGCAGTCCGATACTGCTGTTGTACTTGATCATGGAACTGATGTCTTCATTTGGCTGGTATGTCTACTTGTATCTGTTCTATTATTACATTTTCTTAGTTGGGACATGGATAAATTATTTGCTCCTTCTATGGTTTAGAGGGTATTTTTGGGCACTAACCTAAATCAATTATACTACATTTGCTCTCCTGCCAGCAATTGTTCATGTTGTTTTTAAATTTACTTCCTGTTGTGTAACCTGTGATAGAAAAAAGGTTTAGTTTTCATGGTAATGGACTTGATATGCCATTGCGTTATGAAATGTAGGAACAGTAGTTAGTCTGGTCACAGTTGTTAATAAGGTGCAGTATTGAGTGGTGCATGGCTGCTTTCTTCCTTGTTTCCTCATTTTTCATCTTCCTTTCATCTATTGTTCTTTTCAATGGAAATACAACCCAGCCTTTTTTGTCACCTGGCCAGCGGCTGCTGGTCCAGAAGCAACTGCGGCTGGTGACAGATGGCCAACAAAGTTGTTGCAACTGGCAACCTGTACTCATGAAAAGAAACTAATTTTTGTCTCTTGACTGTCAAACTTTTTGGTCGACAATTCTAAATAAACTCTTCTGAACTTTTTTATGGTTAAGTTTTTGATGTTGCATTTTTACATTTGGTTTTGGATGATTGTCTAAATCAACGTGACTTTTGTAATGTTTTTTATATAGTGCATTTTATCCTATATATTTGTTATTTTGTTTGAATATTGCCGCCCTTTGCTCTTTTGCATATAATAAAATGTGCTGATTGCCATAAATAACTGGTTCTGATGGCTTAGCAACAAAAAAAAATCTTGTTCCGATGGAGTGACTTTTTTTGCTCAAGGGGCATATGAGTTGGGTCTGTAATTTTTCTTCTTTATCTGATGCTTGAATAAGGCGGTTGTTGAAACATACCTTGTATTTTTTTTTTGGGATACAATACAAGAGGGCCAAAGCCCAAACATACCTTGTATTTAAAGTCTACAGATCTATAGTTCTAATGATTGCCTAAATTACACATTTGGACTTCGATTCTGCTCTTCCCAGTTTCAGTCATAACAAATGCCAAACTTGTAGTGTGTTTGTTTTCACACTGACCACGGCAGCAAATTGTTGCTTTCAGGTTGCACTTGTGAGTGTGTGCTTTGATGTGAGAATTAAACACAAATAGTACTTTCAGTAGCTGTGATTAAGTTTCCTCCTATAAACTTTTGTATATACATCTTCTGGCATGTCAAAGTTTCTTCTGCCTCTGTGGCATCAAATTGATGACAAAATACTTATTTTTTATTTACATCAAGATGGCAATACACAACGCCATGTGGGAAACTATGTTGTAAAATTATAATTAAAACCAGGATATTGATTTGAAACTGTGTTCACAAAATATTACTGTATTTCTTCAGCTTGTGTGGTAGCTCTTGGAACATTTTTGTTGGCCATATTTTTAGTTTCTTTCTCTATTTAGAATTTCCATATTGTTGTTCTGTTTGTTTTCTCCCAATATACATGCATTTTCCTTATATTTTATGGATGGATTTTCTAGGGTGCTGAACTTGTAGCCAATGAAGGAAAAAGTGCTTCTGCTTTGGCTGCATGCAGGACATTGGCTGAAGAGCTGACCGAGTTCCGTTTTCCAGCTCCTCGTATCCTTGCATTCAAGGTCAATTTTCTCCTTCATATTTATTCTTGGTGTCATCTTCTTGTAAAATAAACTAATATATAACTCTGAATTTACATTTGAAAACAGGAGGGTAGCTCGCAGGCTCGATATTTTGTCTCTCGTCTCATACCAGCACACAAGGATCCTCCTTATGAGCAGGTGAACAACACTAGCAAATTTATTATCCTTTGATGTGAGACTTCAGATGTGTTTGTTCTAAATAAATTACATATTTTTTTGCAGGAGGCAAGGTTCCCTCAACTTAGGACATTAACATCGGAACAGAGAACAAAGCTGAAAAGCAGTTTTGTTCACTTCGACGATCCAAGTTTCTGTGAATGGATGCGAAGTTTGAAGGTCGTACCACCTCAACCAAGTTGATGAACCCGGTAGTCTTCTGCATTAGGTGATTTGGTGGTTTAATTTATAAAATCCTAAAAAGATCTTGGTGAAGCCAAGTTTGTTTGGCATGTTTTGTGGAATAGATACATACAGTGAAATGTCGCATATGTCACAAAAACTCTCAAATTCGGAGCCTCTCCCATTCATTTTGTTCACTTTTGAAAAACGTTCATAAAGGTGCAAGTTGCACTTGAAAAAAAAAATGTTTTTCTTTGTTTTTTGGTTTTATTATTCGAAGATGTCCATCGGCAGAAGTTGATATGTTATCATAGAGCAATAAAGGATTTCTCTTTATTTATATTTATAGCATTTGTTGATTGCCATTTTTCACTTATCTCTTTGGTCATGGTCTCATGGAAACTGTTTCGAAAATGACTTGGTTTATATACAATTTCATTTTAAAGATGTGTAAAATATTAGTTTTTATTTAGTTCTTCTGCGTACTAGTAATTGCTTTCTATATGGGAATCAAAATATTAGTTTATCATAGTTTCCAATCTCGATACGATGGTGAGAATCCTTTGTTGTCAGGATATTTATTTTGTGATTGTGATAATATTATCACGATTGAAGAGAGCTTAGTAAGACATAAATTATTTTTTGTTTAATTAATAATTTATGGCACTTGAAAAGAATTTTAAATTATAAATTTTATCTTGTGGTTTGTGCATTCAACACATTGAAACATAAAAAATAAAATTTTAGACATGAAAATTATCAATTATTTTTATTTTTGAATCTTTAATAAATGGACACTTGTTAGCAAGACCCTTGGTTTATAAGGATTTAAACTATTTAAGACTTTTTCAAATAGATCTCTAAAATAAATATTGTAATCACGTATCTAAATCATTTTTTTTAATTAACACAAAAAAAACATTTTTTTTAATTAAGTTATTTTGTTAAATGACTGTTTGATAGTTAAAAAAATGATTTGAGTATTTTTTATATTGAAAAATTTAGGGGGAAAAGATGATGTTCTAGTCTAGGAAGATTTTCGGCCTAAAAAAACTCTTACAAAAAGATTTCACATGTATTTTTCTAAAAAAAACACTCACAAAATAGATTTATATTTACATTTCTTTAAGTATAAAAAAAAAACGATATTCATTAATTTAAATCGATAGAGTACATCAGATACAAATATCGCTAAAAACGTAAAGGGTGAACCTGCGAACAAACTCACAACACCCAAGTTAATAGCATAAAACGGCAAAATGCCTACAAATAATATGATAAAACCTAAATCACCGAAATTCACATGCTTCCAGATCTGCAATGTTGACGCCAAAATCATTGCTTGAATTTGTAATTGACTGATGCCAATCTTTCAATAGGAACTAAACGAACACCGCGACAAGACGCGAAATCAAACGCCACACAAAACGACGAACAACACAACGCCACACTTAGACGACGAAATCACAGAAAAAAAACACAAAAGAAAAAACCTGGTATACGTGAAAACCACTTATTTAAATTGAAAGAAAAAGGAAAAAAGAAGTAGATGGGTGATTCTAGGTCAAAAAATGACCTAAAACCAACCCTCCAGTGGCGGAGCCCTTCATGGGCTGGGTGGGCCACGGTCCACCCGGAAAAATTAAAAAATCAACGATTATAAGTCTATTTTGCGAGATTTTATGCAATTTTGTGTCGGTTTTATGTTTTGGTTGATCCAAATTTCTGCAAAGTGGTGTAATGGCCCATCCGAAAATTTAAATAATTCAATTATAGGTCTATTTTGCGAGATTTTATACAATTTTATGTCGATTTTAGGTTTCGGTTGATTCAAATTCCCGCAAATTGGTGTAGTGTCCCACCCGAAAAATTTAAATAATTCAATTATATGTCTAATTTGCGAGACTTTAAACAATTTTTCAATAGTTAATTTTAGTGGCCCACCCTAACATTTTTTTCTGGCTCCGCCACTGCACCCCTCCTCTATGAACGAAGGAGAAAAAAAGTTTAGAGAGAAGTTGAAGTTTCTCTCACTAGAAAACTTCTGGTCTCACCAAAATGGTGTTAATTTAAATAAAAATTTAAAAATTGTTAAATAATTTATGTAAAAAAATAAATCTCAGGTAGTTTATTCGTGGTAAGAAAAAAAAAATTATAACATTCATAAGTCCTATCTCAACTGACAAAATGCTGAAATAGTTAGTCCGGATGCCATAATCGGGGTTCGAACCCCAACACATCCACTTATGTGTGACTTGATAATGACTTTGTCATTTCATCGATAAAAAAAAAAAAATTACAAACTTAATTTGAGATTTACATTTGAGAGGGGTAGTGACTGAATAGTAAGAACCGTGGGCCACAAGAGTGAGAAAAGATAAGAGAATTGCTGTTTACACATGTTATAAGACTGAGAAACACCAGTAAAATACCAAAATACCCCCTCTGCAGTTAACTGCCGAGGAAAAATAAAACCGGCTGCAGTTAACTGCCGAGGTTTCCTCGGCAGTTAACTACCGAGGAAATTAAAATCCAGAATTACATTATCATCTTCCATGTTCTCTCTGCCGCTCTTCCTCCCTCCATCGTATCCACCCTTACAACTCCACAAACATTTATTATTTGTTTGTTGGAAAATCTCCTTTTATTTAACAATTTTAAGGTGAATTTTTAAAAAGGTGCATCAGATTTGCTTTACATGAATTAGTTTTTGTACACCAGGAACATGAAATAGCTTCTCTCCATTCATTTATGTCAAGCACAAGGAACATGAAGACACTCAAAAGAATCAGCTAAATGAATCTGATGAAGAATCCTTAAATAACGAAACGAGAAGCATTTTCTTGAAACAACCAAAGTCGGAAACACCGACGACCGTGGCGGAGACGAAACAGGTCAAAAATGTCGGCGACGCTGGACACGGTGGCGGCTGTGCACCAAGAACCATGGTCGCCTCTTGTCATCGGAACCACCCCATACGTTACAATCATGAAACCCTCAACCTCCTCACTGTTTTTGTTGACTCAAAAAATAAGGGATTGAAATTGAATAGAGTTCTAAAAAAATTGGTGATAAGAGAGTTTTAGATCTGCATAATTACAAAAGCATTTAAAGGTTTAAAGAATTAACCATGGTGATGATCGTAGCAATGAAACGGTGGATCTTTAGTTGTTGTTTTATTTTACGATTCATAAAAAAAATTCTAACAAATGATGGAACATTTCCTCGGCAGTTAACTGCCGAGGTTTTTCTCAGTGCAGACGATTTTATTTTTCCTCGACAGTTAACTGCAGAGGGGGTATTTTAGTATTTTACTGATGTTTTTCAGCCCTATAACATGTATGAACAGCAATTCTCAAAAGATAAAATCTGAAATCAAAAACCCTAGCTAGTAGCTAGAGAATACACAGAGAGTCTCCTCGCACGCTCCATCGCTCTCGCACGCTCCATTCTGTCTCGCCTTCTTTCCAACTCAACAAGGTAACACCGTTTCTCAATCCACAAACGCTTCTTCTTCTTCTTCTTCAATTCCTCATCGGTAACTCTCTGTTGCAGGATCAGGTGCTCGTCATCCTTCACAATGGCGGGGACCGATGACAACATAACACAACAACAATCCGCTGCAAAACCCCAAAAACAACCAAAACAACCAAAACAACCAAAACCACAACAATCAGGTATTTTCACATTCCCAATCTTCCTTCACGTTCTTAGCACCATTCCACGTTTCAATTTAACGGCCAATGCTTTGTAGGTGGTGGAAAGAAGAAGGAAGTGAAGAAAGAAACTGGATTAGGTTTAACCAATAAGAAGGCTGAAAACTTCGGAGAATGGTATTCCGAGGTACAATTCAATTGATTTTTATTTTTATTTTTATTTTTTTCGTTTTCACCTGATTTGTTTTTAGGTCAAACTTGTTTATCTGGATCTGATTTTCATTTTTGAGTAGTGTGGCTTGCATGTTGTGTTTGACTTTTGATTTGGATTGGTTTTACAGGTTGTTGTGAATGGGGAAATGATTGAGTACTATGATATTTCTGGTTGCTATATTCTCAGACCTTGGTCAATGGCTATTTGGGAGATTATGCAAGTATGTTTTAGATCAGTTACCCAAATGCATTTATTTATAGTTGTTTATCTATACTAAGGTTCCGTCTGGCAAAACCAATTTTCAAGCTTACGGTGGATAGCTTATAAGCCCTTATGACTAAAATAGTCCAGTCATAGCAGAGTTTTTTCTCACGATTTTACAACGTTTTTCTTACTAGTTTAGTGTTATTTGATTTAGCTACTTTAAGAAGCGTTTGAGCTTATAGGTTATATAGCTTAGAATTTTTTCTCAGTTTTACTATGTTATCTCAATTGGAAAAATAATTAAATATCAACTACTATGTAGTCTCAATTGAAAATAAATAAATATCAATTAAAAACAGCTTTATATGTCATTTGATATTTATGAGTTAGCTCAACCGCTAATTTTGTCGAACACTACAAATTCAATCAGCCGGTTTATCTGGTATCTGTTAGTTTATCAACTATCTGCTAAATTTTACGAGAAAGAGCCTAAGCTTAGTCAGACATGGATATAGATATTACATAGTTATTTTTGTGAATATATATGCAGCTCTCAATTTTTTATTTTATTTTAAAAACAAATGTGCAGGCGTTTTTTGATCCAGAAATAAAGAAAATGAAGATCAAGAACTGCTACTTCCCTCTGTTTGTTTCTAACACTGTTCTGGAAAAGGAGAAGGACCATATCGAGGGTTTCGCTCCAGAGGTGAGAGTCATTTAAATGTCGATTGTTCAACGAGTTTGGTTGTGTTTTTACAATAAATGCAACTTTCTCCCTGCATGTCATGCTGATTGATTTGCTCCTTAAAAATATTAGTTTTATGGACCTAGTCCTTCTATCAGCAGCATGCTATGCTGGATGATCTGGCGTACTGACAAAACAAATTACTTAGTAGCAACTTTTGTGCCTGATTTTGCTGTGACTATTTAATTTGTTAAAACAGCTTTTTAATTTTCTGACTAAATGTCTTGCCCTTTACCCAGGTTGCTTGGGTGACCAAATCTGGAGAATCTGATTTAGAGATTCCTATTGCTATTCGTCCAACTAGTGAAACTGTTATGTATCCTTACTACTCTAAGTGGATAAGGGGACATCGTGACTTGCCTTTGAAGCTTAATCAGTGGTGCAATGTTGTTAGATGGGAGTTCAGCAATCCCACACCATTCATCAGGCATTATTTTTTTTTCCTTTAACCATGCTTTCCTTTCTCTGTTATAGCAATTTGTTGGCTGTGGTTAACACATGACTCTGTAAAGCTTAATTCATAATTTTAATATGAGTAGTGTTAGGAACACTTACGTTAACACTCTCTTTTCAACTCTCAATTTCTTATTGGGTGAAATCATGTGGGTGTCTCACCACTTCATGTAGTGTCTATTTTGTGATTATGGTAAGACCCAAATGAATTTCACCCAATAAAATAGACAAATGTCTATTTTGTTGAAAAGTGAGTGTTAAAGTGAGTATTGCTATCATTCCTCTTTTAACATTCAGCATTGTGTATATGTCTTACATAATTCCTTGAATTCTGCATGCTTCCTTTATGAATCATCTGGTGAGGATTCTAGTGAATTGGTCTCCGTGAAGCTGCCTTGCAAGAAACAATAATTGTTATCAACCAAATATTTTATAACTTATTAACATTTTTCAGATGTTGTTTTTATCATGTACATTTACTTCGTATGGCACTTTTGTATAGTCCATTTCAGGGTACTTATACCAATTTTAATTGCAGGAGTCGTGAGTTTCTTTGGCAAGAAGGACACACTGCTTTTGCAACAAAGGAGGAAGCAGATACAGAGGTATTCCATCAAATAGTTATTTCAGGAATTGCTATCTTCTGTCTCTTTTCATTTGTGCATTAATTTTTCATCTTTGGTCTCTGTAAGGCCTTGCATATATCTTGTGCTTTACGAACATTTTTTCGTTTTATATATATATATATATATATATATATATATATATATATATATATATATATATTTTAAAATACCTTCCCTTGTGGTTTGTAGTGCTTAAATTAGCTATTAACGTCCCCTTTGCTTCATGTGCATGCATTTTGCTGGTACTCACATGTTTATTTTTCCACCCACACTCACAGATTTTTTCTATCCTTTGAAAGTACATTTTTCTAAATGTTCTAAACTATAATTGTTTCAGGTGCTTGAGATTTTGGAATTATATCGGCGTATCTATGAAGAGTATTTGGCAGTTCCTGTCGTAAAGGGTAAGAAAAGTGAGCTTGAGAAGTTTGCTGGGGGACTTTACACTACCAGTGTTGAGGTGTGTGTCTGACATTCTTATGCTGTCATTGTCAAGTTTTCTGTATCATAAACACTTGGAAGTTAATAAAAAAATTTGATGTAAATTCTTCCTAGGCATTTATTCCAAACACTGGTCGTGGTATACAAGGTGCAACTTCTCATTGTTTGGGACAAAATTTTGCTAAAATGTTTGAGATAAACTATGAAAATGAGAAGGGAGAGAAAGCAATGGTCTGGCAGAACTCGTGGGCCTATAGTACTCGAACTGTAAGCTTTAATTTCTTCAATATACATGCATTGCAATATTGGTCTAAATATGATTGCATTAACGTTTCTTTGCGCTTTTTCAACAGATTGGGGTGATGGTGATGGTTCATGGTGATGACAAGGGATTGGTGCTGCCACCTAAAGTAGCATCAGTTCAAGTCATTGTGATTCCTGTGCCTTACAAAGATGCTGATACTCAAGGAATCTTTGATGCCTGTACCGCAACTGTGAATATGTTGTTGGAAGCAGGAATTCGTGCTGAGTCAGATGCCAGAGACAACTATTCTCCTGGATGGAAATATTCTCAGTGGGAAATGAAAGGTGTTCCTCTAAGGATTGAAATCGGGCCCAAGGATTTAGCAAATAAGCAGGTCATCAATCTTCGCCTATTGCACTAATTTGCAGAAATGTCATTCCGCTTCTACTCTGTCTATTACTCAACAAAATGAAACACTGAATAAATCTCATTTAATTTTGCACAGGTCCGTGCTGTTCGTCGTGATAGCGGAGCAAAGATCGACATTGGTAATGATGATTTGGTTGTGGAAATAAAGAAGTTGCTCGATAATATTCAACAGAATTTGTTTGATGTCGCAAAACACAAACGAGATGCATGTATTCAGATCATACATACATGGGATGAGTTTGTAGCAGCTTTGAATGAAAAAAAGATGATCTTAGCTCCTTGGTGTGATGAGGAGGTATGAATTGTGTATTTTTTATATAATTACAATAATCCAGATTTTCTGATAGTATGCTTGCCAAGTTTTGTTTTTTTAGGCATTTCATTGTTTTGGAATTTATACCTCTATAATCGTGTCACTCTCTGATTGAGGTTAAATAAGATATATATTTAGCTAAGATGCATTTTTATGTCATGAACTAATACAAAAAATTACATCAAAACTGTCCTTCCCAGTACGCCTGTCTGTCTGTTGGTTTCTGTATCAGGTCTTCATTACCAGTTAAAAAAAAACGCATGTGATTGGACTAATCGGATTTATATTGGTTAAATTCTAATGAATTTATATAGTATAATTTCCTACGATCTTGCACTTTGAATGACACAAGTTCATAATAAAACTGAAGGTCAAGTTTATCAATTACATTCTCTTAACAATCGGTAGTGTTGAATTTTTTAATATCCTATTGTCCAATGTATATTATTATAGTTAGACATACATAGCCTTATGCGTAATATTTTGATATGTCTGCTCATTGGCTATATATTTAAATTTATGGTTTGGTGTTTTCTTGGTAAACTGTTCTTGGTTTATAATGCTTCAGGAGGTGGAAAAAGATGTCAAAGCAAGGACAAAGGGTGAGACAGGAGCTGCAAAGACACTTTGTAGTCCCTTTGATCAGCCAGAACTCCCCGAAGGTATAAGCATTGTTCACTTTGTAGTCACTTTGTGTCATTTGAGTTGTGCATGGTTCCTAAAAAAATGTTTAGTTGAGTTGATTTCAATGATAAAATGACTTTCATTTACTAAAAACTTTAGTAAATGCGACAAGTAAAAATTGCAAATGAGACACTTAGTGCATGCTTGGTATCACGGTTGAGGACCGTGCTTATGATAAATATTCATTGATACCAAACATGCGCTTAATATTCATACAAGTGATGGTTAAAATCTATTTGCTGCTTCATTTGACTGTATGAACCTGCTCTATACTATGTTTAATTTTGATGACCCCCTATATGAATATTTCTCTGTAAATAATCATAATTGATTTTATGTTTCTTATCAAGACCTTGTGTTATTGACTTTATAGGCACCGTGTGCTTTGCGTCAGGCAAGCCTGCAAAGAAGTGGTCATACTGGGGCAAAAGTTACTAGATCTTGATTGTGGTATTTTCTGAAGCTAGTTCACCATTTAATGGTGCCTTGACTGAATTTGTGGATCATGCAAATATTAGTTTCTTGTGCTTGAGTAACACACTTATTTTTCAATTGATAGTTTTACTTTGATTTTATACGGTACAATATTTTATTTATTCAGCTTTAAAGAAGAGTATTGCATCTTTTCCTGTCCAAATATTGTTGGCAGTATAGCGACTGATCTACTGAATATTATGCCTTTTGACCACAGCTTGTTTATGTCGATTGAAAGCCAATGGAATGGAAATTGAATAATCAAATCCTCTGGTTTGCACCAAATGTTACAAAAGAGATACTGTTATTTTTTTTGGGGACACAAAAGTGTTGTGCTAAAATTTATTGAGTGGTACTATATAGTACGGAATGTTAATTGTACGAAAATTCACGGAAATGTGTATTTGAGACACAACACTTGCAATACACGGGCTGATTAGGGGCAGAATTAAATTTTATTAAAAAATTATACTAAAATAGTCTGCATGAATACATGGGTGGTTGTTAACAAAATTAGTCAATTAACGAATTCGTTGGATTTAAAGTTAATAATTGGCTTTTGGTGTATACTAGTTTTATACTTTAGAGCTTTGGGTCGTAATTGTAAATATAGTCAAGTTTATATAGTGAACCTTAAATTATAGTATAATATGATAGAAGTATAAAATTATTTTACCTCGGCATTATATAATTTTTTTAACGAAGTATATATATATTTTTTTCCAAAATCTAATGATGTATGGTAATAAGAGTCTTGAACTTTTTATGCATTGATAATACGTCGGCATTATAGTTCATCTGTCGAATACGGTACAACTCTCAGCATCACATTACTTCTTTTCAAAAGATGGCTTCATTCAATCTTAAACACTTGAGAAAAGGCTTCGTTTAATACAATCACCGTCACGTGTACCCTTTGCACTCTGACCTCTACGCTATTAATAGTAGTTAGTTGATGTGGTATGTTAATCCACGTGTTACACAAGTGTCACTTAAAAAAAAAAATTGAGAGATTTTTTTTAAGGATTGTCACGTAAATAATTAGAACTTCTTAATGTATCATCCTGGAATTTTTTTAACGAGAGAGAAAATAATGAAATTACAAGGAAAAATGGTTGTTGTATTTTAAGGGTGAAGTTTGAAAATGGAGAAAATTTGAGAGAATTTTTAATGGAGAAAATCTAAATCCGTCATTTGCATAGGTTCACATATGGTCTGAAAAGTAAAAAAAATCAAACATTATTTTCAAAATACGATAAAAAAATAGTATGTCATTTTATAACCGTAAATCTAAATACACCTAAATATTTATGAGATATACTTTTGTAGTATTTTCGCATTTCTAAAATGTTGTATGACTTTCTTTTTTTTCATTTTCAACTCTAACTTATATTTTACTTTGTGTGACCGAACAATTATTCTAACAATTTATTTATCACAATATCAAGTAATTCACAATTTTTTCTAAGAGGCCAAACTAAGACCACTAAATTGAATACACAAATTAAATTATTTAAGAATTTTTTCGTGGGGTCGATATTATGTTCTTAGTCTGTCGGGATTTGATTAATTCTATCATTTGTATTACTTGATTTATTATCATTAGGTAGGAGTATTGACAAAGCATGAAATGGTAACCTTATTTAAATCGAATAAATTGGCAAATTACGCAAAACACTCCTACAATGATGCTATGCTACAAATATGTTCAGTACTTATTTCAAAAAAAAAAAAAAAAAGTTCAGTAGTCAGTACTATAACATAACCACGCACACTTTGTGAGAAAAAGTTCATATATAATGAAAGGATAAAATACACAATTACGCGACTGTGCTTAAGTATCCTTTTTTTAATTATGCTGTCAGATTTTCAAGATTTCATTTTCTGGTCAACGACAAGGAGTGCATCTCATGTAATTTAATCAAGTTCAAAGTTTAAGTCACTAAATGTTCTATGAGTAAATTCATTCTTTTTTTTTTAGCAAACTACATTTGTTTCTTAAATACATAATTTTAATTACTAAACTATGTAGATTATTTTAAAAAAAATGATAAAGTCAATAACGACAATAAAAAATTATATCTGTACTATAACTATTTTTTGACAATTTTTTAAACAATTATTTTTTTCTTATTTTATTCGGACAAAAATAATAGAGAGAAAAATATAAAAAGACAGGATAAGAACATTTGTCAGTATGGGAAAGAGTTGTTATTTAAACTTTGAACATTAATGTGTATTTAGCAAACAATATATATATATAGTTGATCATAGTCATACTAGCAGCACTTTATTTATGGTATTATGGTTTCAATCGGGCATAGGATGCCTGACTTTGGAAACCTTAACTTTTCATGTGACAGAGAGCGAGATTTATGACTAAATTTTATGGACTAATACCTTAAATTTGTCCATGAATTTTAAAAAATCGGTCAAATCCGTCCTTGAATTTTGCGAAATATCTATTTAGTCCTTGAATTTTACAGACGTCCATCAAAATGGTCCCTCCATCCAAAAGCTCCGTTAGTGGTGATGACGTGTCCTCTTGCATGCTGTGTTGTCATGTACACGTTTCAAAAAGGCAGTCACGTGTACAAGGACTAATTTGATGGAAATGGTAAAAATTCGAGATTTGACTTTTCAATGTAATTTTTCCTGTGTTCCAATTATACCCAGCTATTACATAAGGATCGATTTGAAACTTACTGACATAATTTGAGGACTAATTTGATGGATTTTGTTATAATTTAAGGGCTGATATGATTGATTTATTTGCAGAGAATGAGTAAAAGGAGATATGACATGAGAGGACCTGTGATTTCAAATGACATGCATAAACAAACATCACTGAGGGTCCTGCTCCACAAAATTCAACTGCTCCTAGAGTTATTAGAGTTCCAAATCGAAATTACGGGCCATCCGCTTATACTCAACCCCAATACATGAAGTGTATCCCAACTCCAGGATTTCCAAAGCATTTATGCTTATTTAAATTATGCTTTTTCAACTTGTTTAGTTTATGCTTTTTTGGATATGTAATCACTTAAGAACATCAAATGATTTATGAACAAATGATTTGATGACTTGATGACTATGTAATGTTATTTTTTTGGCTATGTAATGACTTATGAACATCAAATATATGATTTATGATGGTATGCAAATGTCTGTCTTTTTATAATCAAAGTGTTTATCTTTTAGTTTTTACTTTGTTCAGCAAATGTATGCACCAAGGATCACAGTGATATATGTTGTGAAAATTCAAAGACCTATTTGATGGTATTTTCACTAATTTTAGGATCGATATGATGGATATGCATATAATTCAAGGACCAATTTGATTGAAATTTTTTGACATAAGGGTTTGATTCATTCATTGACAACCTCTTTTCATTACAACATTACATGGACTTGGCACAATCATTAGCATTTTAAACAACTCAATCCAACAAAATACTCCTATCAATATCTTAATCAACCTAAACTCACTTCCTATACAATCAACTTTTTCCATCAACCTTGCCCTCCAAACCTCTTCTCCGCCCCTATCCTTTGACTTCTCCATCAACCTTGCATTTCTTCCATGACCAGCACCATTGTTTTTAAAATAACCTAGTTTTTCAGCTTCATCCACCCACACAAAAAATTTACAATTTTCACCATCATCCTATACAATCAAAAGACAAAATCAGTACTATTTAAACAGACCATTCGCACATCACATAACCATTGTTAAACAAACCTTTGGAAGAGGGCAGACATAGAAAGGCCTTCTTGGGTTATTGACAGTGTTGACTTTTCTTACAACACAAATTCTAGGACACCAACATTGAAGCTCTCTCACCTCATCATTGTACATAGAGCTTGAAGATGAGGACCTACTATTGTAGTTGTTTTTGCCCATACGTCCACCACTCATCATTTATGAACACTGAATCTTCAACAATGACCACTGATTTTTGAATTTTAAATTGAATAAAAAAAATTAGGGTTTTAAGTTTTTTGAATTGGGGAAGAACATTGACATCAATTCTTGTAAGAAATTTGGGGGATTTTGAACTCTAGGTAACAAATTATAACATTAGGGTTCCAAATTTAATATTTGGGGAAGAAAGAGCCGTTAATGAGGGAGAGGAGAAAGAGCTGTTGGCAATTTTCTGAAAATCCATCAATTTGGTCCTTGGCAACGTTGGCAATTTTATGAAAATACATCAATTTGGTCCCTGCTTGCGTGACATCTGACGTGGTAAGCCATGTAAGAGGTTAACGTTACACGTCACCTCCGTTAACAGACCAACTTAACGGAGGGACTGATTTGATTGACATTTTGTAAGTTCAAGGACTAAATAACTATTTTGCAAAATTCAGGAACAAAATTGACCCATTTTTTAAAATTCAAGGAAGAATTTGAGGTATTAGTCAAACTTTATGTCTCTCATCTTGTCTGTTCTGGGACCCTGCCCCCTCTTTCTTGACACACAATTTATTTATTTATTTTTCCTTAAAATTAATTATGAATATTCATTTTCTTTCTTGGGTGAAATGGTTAATATTGATGTTCAGTAATATCTGACAAATATTTTGGTATTAACACTTAACTAAAAAAATTGACAATTACTACTACTCTCTTAAGATTATAAGAATTGTTGTTCCCACATTTGATAAGGCTAAGAAACATGAGTAAAATATGTTTTTGCTCCCTCGGCAGTTAACTGACGAGGAATTAAAAATCCGGCTGCAGTTAACTGCCGAGAAAAATGTTATAAGAACAGAACAGACATAGGAGTTTCCAAAACTCCATTGTTACATTTTTTGATCTCCAAGGTGCGATTTTGAGCTATTTCAAGCCATTCTAAACCAATTTCAATCATAAAAACAAGTAAGTTTTTTTAATTCTATTGCATTGTTGTTTTGCGGTTGAATTGTTTGTTTTTTTTTTTTGTTAAATTTCGATTATATAGGTTCGACTATATTGATTTGTTGATTTTATGATATGTTAGGATAATTTAGGTTAGAATGGTCAGAATTGTTAGAGACCTTTTATTGAATTGTTAGGTTTAGGTTTTGATGAATCATTGTAGAATTGTTTAGGTTTAGGTGTAGGTTTTGATGATAGTTTAAGTTTAGGTTTAGTTTTTGATTTTATGGCATTGTTGATTAGTTAGGTTTTGATCGCCATTTGTTTTTAATGGAGATATGTCTCAGAATCAGAATCAGGGTAACGTTCAGGGAGATGAGAAAAACAAAGAAAAATCGCCTATGACGTGACACGAAATTGTTTGCGATGGTACAGAAAAAAAGAAGGGTTCGAAGGTGCCGGTGTACAATCACTCGAGGTTGAGGAGGAGCGGGAGGACATGCTATTTTGGTCCTCAACCAAAAGAAGGTGCCGCAAGGACTGTAGCAGGAAATCCGATTGACTTGTGTGACGAGGATGAATGAATGAATGCCTAATTGTTTTCGATTTTTTTATGTTTTATTTTTGTGTTCCGCACATTTTGTTTCACATTATGGTATTTAGAATAAAATCGCATTTGGAAGAATTTCGATTAAAGTCGCGTTTTTAATAATTGCGTATTCGAATAAAAACTAATTAAATCTAACGTGAATCCAACTAATTAAAATTGCGTAATGAATAAATAAATTCGAAAAGTGAATAAATAAGATAATTATTGTTCCATTCAAAACAAAATATATGTTATCACATTACATTACATTACGGAATGTACCTTCCAACTGCAACAATCATCTTACCACTGAATGAGGCAAATTCAAACTTGCTAACCAGCAAGACTCCAATATTCGATCAGTATCTTGAGCGCTGGTATTCAAGTGTCAAAAGAATGAGGTGCATTCCTTGACACTTGAATACCAGCGTTCCATACGCTTATCGAATGCTGGAGACCTGCCGATTAACAAGTTTGAATTGCCCAATCCAGAGTAAGACAATTGTTGCAGTTGGAATGTGCATTCTAACTGCAACAATTGTCTTACCTTTAAATGAGATAAATTCAAACTTGTTAAACAACAGGACTCAAACATTTCGCTCGACATTCATGTTTTCCTTTGAAAAGAATAAATTTTTGTTAGGCTTGCTTTAGATGATGGTATTCAAGTGCCAACGAAATGAGGTTGATTCCTTGACACTTAATACCTTCTTCTAAACCAGCCTAACAAGAATTCAATCTTTTCAAAGGAAAAACATGAATGCCGAGCGAAATGCTTGAGTCCTGTTGTTTGACAGGTTTGAATTTATCTCATTCAAAGGTAAGACAATTGTTGCAGTTGGAATGCACCTTACCCTAACTAATGACGATCTTCTGGCGGAATCAAGTTGTTGATGATATCTTCAGTTGATCTCAGCAACGTATCGATCCACTGGAACATGATGTGCTCCCAAAACATGCTCGTCACGTTTTCGTCATTTGTTAATTCCACCCAAGTGAATGAAACTCTCTGCTCGTCGAGCGTTGGACGTTTATACTGAAGGTGTTCCACCCTCCTTGTGTCTCTGGGGTTGACTTCTTGGTTGAATTCAGTCAGTTGATCCTTGAGACCTCTTAACGTTACACCAAGACACCGAACCTTCAACCTCTGAGGTTCTCCGCCGTTGAATTGCGCATGAACGTCGATCCACCCGACCATTATTTCAAATCTACACAATAAGAAATTAAAAACAATCAATGAAAAACTCATTCAAACATTTCATCAAACACTTAATGTGCACATTATACATAGACTCTAAAATTCATAAAAATAACCCTAATATTATAAATCATATACTCTTACTAAAATAAAAAAATTAATCATATAATATAACATAAATCATTCAACTTATGTTTAATCATATAATATAACATTAATCAACTAACATCTAATCTAAAAATGATTTATAACATGTAAGTCTAATTAAAAACTAAAATAAAAAAATAAATATAAAACAACAAAATAATAAATAACCCTAAAATTCTAAATTATAACATAAACATCATGCAAATATTTTAACAACATTAATCAACTAACATCCACCCTAAAAATTAATTATAACATGTAAATCTAGTCAAAAACTAAAAAATAATAAATGTACTCAAAAACTAAAAAATAAAAACATTTATAACAACTAAAATGTAAGTTAATAGCATTATAATTACTTACTTGTGATTTTGTTGAATAAATTTGGTTGTGTTTTTTTAGAGAGATTTGTGAGAGAAATTTGAAGAAGATGAGATGAATAATAGATAAGAGAGCTTCTACCAGATTTGTAGCCGAAGATCCTCGGCAGTCTGCCGAGGAGGTAAAAAGGTAAATTACTCGTGTGCTAAAAAGGTAAATTACTCGTGTGCCACGTCTTTTTCAAATGTGGGAATAACAATTCTCTAATATCATTTTAGTTTTTGGGGTTATTATTTATTTATTTCCTCGTGTGAAGCTCAAAGCTAGTTAGCTAATTAACACAATAAAATCATGCGTTCACTATATTAATAACACTTCTCGTTCTGGTGGAGTGCTAATTGCAGATCTGTTTGTAACCATATAATTGTATGATTGGAAAACGACGAACAGTTCTATTTTCTTTTTACTGGTGTTGGTCAATCAGTAGTATCTAACTTCAATGTCAGATATAATACGTTTTCTGACATTGACAAAAAAACACCACACTTCTTCACACTCACAAACATTGCATATACCGGTTTTGCTTTCTTTGGCAATTTTCCCTTTCATCTTTGCTTGCATATTTGATTAATTATAGCTTCATCTTCTCTCTTCCTCGGTATTCCTACATCTTACAAAGGGCTGGTCCTTTAATTTTAGATGTCTGGGGCGAATTATGAGATGGTGTGCCTGTAAAAAAAATAAAATAAAAAAAATCGCAAGAATAAATGACTTTAAATTAAGATTCATGCTCCAAAGTTTACACTCGACATTTGAGAATTTAGTTAATAAAGATAACATGTTTTACACAATAGCACACATGGATCATATCCTCTAAGGAATAGTTAATTTTTTTACTATTATATCTATAAAAAAAAGGAATTGTATGACTATTTAATAAATAAATAGATCGTTTGAAACCTTTGTTTAAGAGACTTTTATATCCATATGACACTGATACTCATGCTTTTAGTTGTTGTCGAAATGTCAATGACTTATGTTAGCATAATCAAGATTAAGATATTAGAGATTGAAAATTAGAAAGAAAGAATATACATAAACTCGAATAAAATAATATCACTTTTGAGTGTTAATATATAAGAGTTAAAAATATGACTCTTAAGTAATTCATAATTCATATGATTATTCTAATTTTAGTGTTCCAATTGCGAACGTAATTAATTGTTTTTTTTTTTGGATCCAAAATAATTTTATTTAATCGCATGCATTTATTAATATTGATTTTGTAAGGTCCCTGTAACTTTGTTAGCAAGTATATTAAATAATTTAAATAATATAAAATTCTTGTTTAATATACATATATATAGGTAAAAAAAAATTGATGCCCTGGGCTGCCGCCCCCTCGACCAATGCTCAGGGCCACCCCTATTATAAATCACCAAGTTTGTGGAAAATAAACCCATGTCTATTTTTTTAGGGAGCCATTAATTTTTTCTAGTTAGTATACCATAGTTGCAAAATACTCTCTCTGATCATATTTATAAGTAATTTTTTTTTAGGTTTATCGAATACATAATGTATATATACATGATCTTTACATAGACCAAGGGTATTAAATGAATCTAATTTTTTTTCTTCTTCTTATAAATGTGACTGGAAGGAGTATTACAAATTGTTGATAACTTAAATTTATTAAAAATTTAACTAATCACTATTGTACAATATTCTGATGTAGGAGGGCTGACCGCACACATTGAAGATGAAGTTGAGCGTGAGAAAAGTTCGCCCGGAATAGAGCATATTTGGTATTTGATGTCAGAATGACTAATAAAATACCTTTTTAGAAAGGGAATTGACTCACGAGTTCATTTGAAGGCCACAAATTAGATTTTATCATTTCATTCCAATTTTAATAATTTATGTTTTGGATTTTCAGCCCATTAGCATTTACTTAGTACTCAATTTCTAATGGATTCTGAAATCCTATTTTCATAGGTTTGTCGCTAGCAAACTTATTCTTTTCTCTATTTAGATTTAGCACTTGCTAGTTTTCGCTCCCACGTGTCATATTCTTCTCAACCACATTTTGTTATTTTCTCACAAGATTCAAGGATGGATTTAAAAAATTTAATCAATGGAAGAAAATATATTATAAATATGAGAAATGCCAAGGAGTTAAATATTTTCGAGACAAAATAATTATATTTGTCTAAATGCACACATTATCATTTTTCATTAAATATTAATCACTGAGCAAAATCGTAAGAGTTAACTTAAAATCAAGTACTGAAGAAATTGTACCACGGCTGGAAGTATCGATCCATGATTGTTGAAGAAATCAGTGAAGCAAGTTATTGAAAAACTCGTGCCACGATGGAGCACTGAAGTCGAAAAACAGAAACGTATTTTTCAGTGCAGATTTGTTCCAAATTTTAAGGGTTACTTTTACTATAAATATAAACCTTGTATATGAAAACGTGGTAGATAAACAAGGTTTAGAAGTCAACAACAAACTAGAGTTTATAGAGTTTTCTTTTGGCAACAAACACTAGGGTTGTGATTTTCTCCTTGAACAAAACACTGTTATGATAGAGTCTCTTGGTCACGGAAAGAGCTTTGATATCTCTTTGTAAAGAAACTCATCATCACATTGGAACATAGAGCTGCTATCTCCTTCATAGTAGGTAAATATTGAACCGAATTGGATAAACAAATTCTTTTGTGTTCTTCTTCTCTCCTCTCTTAGTGTTTATATTTGCTTGAATTATATTGTCAGCCGCTTGATTTAATTGCTTGGTTTATTTCCTCCACACATCAAGTTTTATTGATTTGATTTTACAACGAATTCACAACAAAAATATTGACGACTATAAAAAGTACCTCATTTTATATCTAAAAATATGAAAGACACATAAATATTTAGGTATTATATTTCCAAATTATTCAATAATTTTTCGTGGATACAACACTAAATTTTCAATAGAGAAAAGTAAAATGATTCCATAACTTAACAAAATAATTAAGTTAATCTGCCCTCAATTTTATGAACAAGTCCTTCCCCTCACTAGACCCATTTCCTCCTCATATATTCATTGTACATGAGTTAATACCCTGTTTAAAAGATTTAATCTCAATACCACTATGACAAACTTGAACCAATTTGGAAAATGATATCACATTTAATCTTTTATGGTAATAATACATTTAACAAATTTTATAATAATTTATTATTATGCTGACTTAAAAGAGTAAAAACAGAACAGAAATGATTAGTCTAATAGTAGTAGTTTGAAGTGGTTAAAGGAAACAAAATATCTAGCTATGATTGTGAGTGAATCTGAGAGTGAGTTTGTTTGTGGAACTCAAGAAGATCAAAAACACATTCACACTGAACTGAATCTTCATACCAACAAAAACATGACCATGCAAATGTTCCATTCCAACCTTAATTAACAGTCAGTTGTCTGAAAACATAGTTGTCTGTGTTGGAAGTCACTGTCTCCACTTTAACAACACTCTTCTTCTCATCCCAACAACAAATTCATCACTTTCACTCACATATTCATATTAATACCATTTTCAGTTACATTTTCTCTCTCTCTCTCTCTCTCTCTCTCTCTCTCTCTTTCTTAGAGAGAGAAAGAAAGAGAAGCAGAGTTATTAAGGGAGGGGGGGTCCTACTGGTGTTTATATTTTTGTTGGCAACAACAGTCTCTATCAATGATTTGGGTGGTGGTGTGTGGTTACTCTCTATGATCAATTGACCCACCCAATCAATATCAATATCACTCTTCTTTCTACCTTAACATTTTTATCTAATTAACCAATACTTCTTCTTCTTCACCTTTTTTCTTTTCTCTTGAGTCTTTTTCATTGCTAGGAACACAATTCAAAAGGTGAAAACGGATCTCATTCATATGAGGAGACCTTCAACTGTAAGTACTTCTCTTTCACTTTTTGCATCAATGTTGTTGTCAATGGAGTAATTAAGTAAGATCTAAACCTACTTTTTATTTTATTTTAGAATAGTACTAGTTTGATCATCTACTTGTTAATTTTGATATAATTTCAGTTAATTCACTTAACTGTTTATGCTGATTCTCAATTAATTTTCACTTGGTTAGAGAAAACAAAAAATGGGTTGTGACTGTTTTTTCAGTTTTGGTTGTTCATTTTTTGATAATGTAACTGATCTGAGTTGAATTGTTTTTAGCTGTCTAGATCCTACTTCAATTTCATAATTTTCATCATGGTTTTTTAGTTACTGTTTGAAGAAGCATGAGAAATAAACTTGTGCTGTTTTAGTTCATGGTTTATTTAATTTGATAGAATCCAAAGTTGGGAAGTTGCTAGTGCTTGTGGTTTCACTGATGGTGTTTTTATTTTAATTTTTTTTTTTAATTTTTTTTTATATATATATTTTTCTGTTTTGCAGCTTGTGGATGTGTTCCTGGTACTTGCATTGTTCTGTTGTAGCTCATGGAAAGTGTGGAGCAGCACACTATGCAAAGAGACAAACTTGGACAAAGTTAGGCCTCATAGTGTTAGTATTACTGAATTTGGTGCAGTTGGCGATGGGATCACTCTCAACACAAAAGCTTTTCAGAATGCGATTTTCTACCTAAATTCTTTCTCAGACAAAGGTGGAGCCAAGCTCTTTGTTCCAGCCGGTCGGTGGTTAACCGGTAGTTTTGATCTCATTAGTCACCTAACTTTGTGGTTGGACAAGGATGCAATAATTCTTGGATCAACGGTAAGCATTCACTCTTTCAAAATAATTTGGAATGTCACTTTCGGTTTCAGCATGACTTTCTTATTCTTACTAATCAATCAATGTAGTGGTGGTTTATTTTAGTTGATAACTATATATAGGTAATTTCTGAGACATGGATTAGTTTACTATAAAAGGATTGAGTATTAATTTTTCAAAATTGGGGTGTAAGTAATCTTTATAGTAAGCCAGATTTGTATTTTATGCATTAGTCTTTAAGTTTGTGTGTATTTGATCCCACTTTTGAAGGAGACAAAATTGATTTCAGAGGTGTAGATTTGATTTTGAGATGTTTGGATGTTCTCAAGTAGAATTGATTTTGCTTCTAGAATTGATTTTAACTTGAAGCTAGAATTCGGAGCTTTTGCCTCTAAAATTGATTTGTAACATTGAATTTTTTTGTTCAGTTCACTTTTACTTGAGTTTATGCAAAACATTATTCACTTTACATTCAACTCACTTGTAGCCATAATCAAGTCATTCAAAATAAATTTTATTACTGTAGAACCAAACACATGCTTAGTCTAATCTGCTAAGATCTTGCAATTCGTTCAATTATGATATGTATATGTTCCTTGTTACAGAACTCTGAGGATTGGCCAGTTGTTGATCCTCTACCGTCTTATGGGCGAGGAAGGGAGTTGCCGGGTGGAAGGCATAGGAGTCTCATCTATGGATGTAATTTGACTGATGTTATCATAACAGGTTGGTGATATAAATATTCCGCAAATAACCGTGGTCTCTATACATGTTGGTTACTTGATTCTATTGTTGTCTAAATGAAGGTAATGAGGGGATTATCGATGGTCAAGGGAGTATCTGGTGGAGCATGTTTAGGAACAAAACTCTGGATTATACGCGTCCGCATTTGGTAGAATTGATGAATTCAACCAGGGTTCTTATTTCAAATTTAACCTTCTTGAATTCTCCATTTTGGACTATTCATCCTGTATATTGCAGCCAAGTTACAGTTCAGAATGTCACGATCCTTGCTCCTCTTGATTCACCAAACACAGATGGGATCGATCCAGGTGAACTTTCTCCCTATTGCTAATATATCTCATTTATCGATAACTTGAATGATAATGAATACAAAAGACTCTATTTATACATATGAGTCCATATGAAAATGAAAAGGATAACAAGGATAACTAATTCTTAACTAACTTTATCTATAATACCCCTTTATACTAGAATGTCATGTTCTGTGTGTAGTTGACAATTTTGAAACCTAGATTCTCACATTTACCATCAAAATGTGTGCAGATTCTTCTGATGATGTGTGTATTGAAGACTGTTATATAAGCACCGGCGATGATCTGATTGCCATCAAAAGTGGGTGGGATGAATATGGAATTGCATTCGGTCGTCCCAGCACAAATATTGTCATCCACAGGCTTGTTGGAAAAACTCACACAAGCGCAGGGATAGCTATTGGAAGTGAGATGTCGGGTGGTGTATCAGATGTTCGTGCTGAAGATATTCACTTTTATGATTCATATACTGCAATCAGAATAAAGACTTCACCTGGAAGAGGTGGTTATGTTAGAAACATCTACGTCACTAACATGACCTTGGCTAATGTTGATATCGCTATTCGGTTCACTGGCTCATATGGTGATCACCCAGATGATGCTTATGACCCAAATGCTTTACCAGTAATCGAAAAGATTACAATCGAGGATGTGATAGGTGAAAATATCACAAAAGCAGGTCTTATAGAAGGTATAGAAGGTGACAATTTCGTCAACATATGCTTATCAAACATCACCCTCAATGTGAGCTCAAACTATCCATGGAACTGCTCTAACATTAGAGGATACTCTGACATGGTTTTTCCGGAAGCTTGTGAGCCGCTCAAGGAGAGGATATTCCCCGACCATTGTTCAGACTGTTACTATTTGTCAAATCACCGACAAAGTTCAAATAATCAAAACAGAGGTGCTTGGTTTATGTCTTGGTAAATTGTGGAGTTTATAGCATTATCATACCATAGTGTACTTCATAGATGAAATTTGATTTGGTTCGTTTTTTCGGCAGGACAAAAATTTCACTTGACATAAGAAGTTGAGTGGAGTTGCTGATTTGTGATTTGCTCATCTGCAGAAAGATATACCGAGAGATGATTGTTTCTTGTAACGTTGTGTGCAGTGACAAATAATTGAGTGATTTATCAGAAAAAAAAAAATAGGAAGTTGAATTATTTCATGCCCTGCTTTTTCTAGCTACCTTTGGCTTTGGTAAAGAGAAAAAAAATGAAAATGTTGTGTCTCTTTTTGGTTCTAAGGGAAAATAGTGTGTTTGTTGGTAAAGGTGAGATATGGTTATTCTTCTGACACAATTCCCTTTTGCGACTATGTTGTTGGACATGGAGGATTTTGGACAAGTTGGAGGCAGGTAGAGTAGATGTTTGTTTGAATAAGGAATCCAATAACTAAACTTCATATAAAGGTGGAATCTAATCAATTACATCCTTTTTTACACATAATAATAAAGAGTTATTTGTTTTCATTTTTTTTATTTTCGGCTGGTAGTTACTTGCTGGTGGTGGCCTCAGGATCTTATCTTGCTGGAAAGCAAAATGAGTGTGTAAAGGCATAAGTTTGGAAATAGAATTAGATTCTCTGCTGTATATGCATTTAAAGATCTCGATTGTCTGATCTCAAATCAATGGTCAAAATAATTTGGAATTAAATTGCTGATTGTGTAATCTGGTGCCACCCCTTCTCAAATCATTACCTGAAATTGATCACCGCTTGTAACTGGAGAGATATTTTTAGAGCAGGGAATCTGAGTCCAAATTTGGATAGTATTTGTGCTAATGATGAAAACCAATGACATTGAATTGAATAGCTTATAATCTCCTTTGTAAAGAAAGAATTAATGTGACAGTGAAAGCCTATGCCTACTGGCCAATGGAAGGTGTACAAATGCTTAAAATTAGTAGCTGGTGATTAAAATCTTGTAAGCTAACATGACTGAATTTGAATGAGAATTATAAGTTGCATTAACTGCCTAACTGTAACTATCTAGTCCAGGTATGAACTAGGTACTCCCTCCGGAGGGAGTATAAATTATAAGGAATCAATGTTGTATAGAGATGAACTTGAATACTTGACTAATGAAAAAGATTTTTAGAATATCTATTTATAAATGTTTTAACTGTCTTGGACATGGTTCACTTCCATCTTTGCTCATAATTGAACCTAGAATAAGTCTTGAAATATGTGTCTCAAGCACATACCTATTTCTGTTGGTCTCAATAAGTCAAAGATGCTTCTATAAAAGCAGGAAAAGTTACTTCTTAAGCTTGAAAATTTTACAATTGATTCCTACTGCTGGGATCTGTTAGTCTCCTTTTGAGCCGAATCCTTCATTGTCCGTATTTCTGTCTGCATTCATCAATGGTCCACACATTTTGTCTTTAACGAAAAAAGTTTCAATGAACTATGCTCTCTTGTCATATATATATATATATATATATATATATATATATATATATATATCAAAGCATCTTCAATATTCATTATAAAAAAGGCATCTCAAATATTGTGTTCTAAAATTTTAAGGATGACTAGAAATTGTGTTTGAATTTTCATCAGCAATAAAATTGACTTGCAACATTGACACTTCTGATCGAAGACGTGTTCGGTGTCGGATACGTTATGCCGACGCATGTGATTATATTCAATATTGTTCTTAAATCACATGTGCCAACTGAGGACCACTAAAAACAACTCAAAAATATCAAGTACTATTGTTCTTTATCTCCTCACATTCAATATGCTCTTGGTGGCTGGTGAGGCTTTCTCAAGTTCAAACTTTATCAGAACCAAAGTCATCGAATCCCAACCCTACAAACAAGTAAACACCCATAGTATCAGAACCACATGAGTAAGGAAAAACTGTCCCCCATAGCTACTGATTTTTTTTTTTTGTTGGGAAAACTGGTCAACTTTAAGCTGTCAATAAAACCAGCAGCGCATGAAGCATTCCGAACATACGAAAACAAAGGAAAATGCTAACTAGTGTTTATGTGGTACTAGTTAAGATTTTTTTTTTTTTGAAAGAGTGGTACTAGTTAAGATGTGTTGTCAAACCCTTAAAAATATAAAAAGTGCTCTTTTCAATACAAAATTTTCCTTTTTTGTTTGCTCAACTAATGACTCCATGACATTAGTTAACATGACCCAAAAAACAAATCAAAAGGCATGTGTTAAATTTAAACTTCAAGTTTGATAGAGAATACAAAAATTGTCCAAAAAAAAATTACAAGATATTTGTTGGAAATATACAATTTTTTTTATCCTGAAGCTTAAGGAAAGTGCACTAAGAAGCATCAACAGGACCAAAATGGTTATAAGAAAAAGAAAAAAGTTCTGTAGTTCCTATTTTGAAAGTTTGCATTTTAAGCATGGTTTATGTTGAGCATAAATTAGATTTCTTTGACACCAGATATTGAAGTTGTACAATACATTTCAATTTTTTTATACAAGTTAAGAAAATATATATATTTTTTTTACTTAGTCAGTTTTTTGTTCTAGTTAAATCATAAATTAATTAGCAAATGTTTTGATATGTCCTTTCTTTTTAATTGCCGTATTAGTTCTGGACTTTACTAGTAAAGAGTAGATTGTATAAATAATTTTTTTTCCTTCCAAAAGATTGTATTCAATTCATTAAAAAAATGCTTCAACTTTTAAAAGGTAAGTTTATCTCAATCGGTAAGGACAATGCACGAACATTCCACTTATTCATATGTTGATATTTAATTTAATTTCCTTACATATATATATAGTGAACAAAGAAAAGTAAAACGCATGCTTAATCATCTCTTCTCTTCCTGTACATACTACATAGAGAAAGCACATATATAGTTATCTAATTGGTAGAGAATGTAGTGCACGATTGAGGAAGCTGAGGTGAACCTGGAACTACGCCTGCAAGATTATTATTACCATCACCACTTCTTTGTGGTCCAATGATTGATGAAATCGCTGCGGCCAAAGCTGTAGTAAAATTTGGATCTGAAGAAATGGCTGCACTAACACTCTCAACCATAGATGAAGGTGGCGGTTGCCCTAGTTGAAGTAATGGTGGTAGCTTGTGTGAGAAGAACAATGGTAGAGGAACTCGGTTATGATGCATGGAGAGGTTATGGTTTTGTGTGAAGTCGAGGGTGATTGTTGGGAAGGGCTGAGAAGCTGATAGGGTTGAGGTTGCCATTGTTGCATAGGGAAATGAATTAGATAAATAACCTGTTGCTGATTCCTTTCTTAGTGTTGATGAGGTTGAACTTGATAGCAGCATTGCTGCAGCTGCTGATGTTGTGTGTGCTATGGCAGTTGCAGCTGGTGGGAGTGGGTGATTGTGGTTGCCTTCATATGTTGTTATTAGTATTGTCTTGTCTTCTGCACATCTTTGGACCTGTTCAAGAAACAAAGTGCACATATACTAGTATATATATATATATATATATATATGATTAATTTATAAAAGAAACTAAGCATATGATTAATTTATTACCTGTTTGCGAACTGGACATCCTACAGCCATAGTGCAACGATAGTAGGCACGAGGACAAGGGTTACCCTTGGCCATTTTTTGTCCATATTTCCTCCACTGACATCCATCGCTGATCTAAAATCATCAATAAATAATTAGTATATTATGTATTGATCTAAGCTATTTAGCATTTTTCTAATATTAATTAATTTCCACATTCATTCATTCATGCATGTGGCCGGCCTAGCTAGCTAGCTATATATCTATCCACCACATGAATTAGCTCTTCAAAAAACAATATGCATGCACCAAAAATAGCTTAGGCCTCACCAAGTTAATATAACTGTACAATGGTGTAATACGGGTGATGATTATTATTATTAATAGTAGTAGGATAAAAAGTGAAAGATATTAATGTATAGTACCAGGGGAGCTTCTGATCTTGCACGTATGGAAACCCTGGCTTTTTTGAAAGGAATTAGGTCTTGTGTGGGTTCTTCTAACTTGGATGAGTGTGAGGAATCTTCTGCAGGATGATCATGAGGACAAGCCTGTTTTCCATCCGAAACCGATGCATTATTATTATTCAAAAAAATTTGTTCTGATACCATCCCATGATTTTCTTCCATATTCTGTTCCACAAATATTATTACCTTTGTTCAGCACTATTAAATGAAATGTGTCAAATTTTTATTGCTTCAGTGTTCTGTTACTTGGTGCCTACTTTAAATTACACTAATTATTCAAAAGATATGTATAAGAAATATAAATTTAATCATTCAAAAGTTTATGATACACCGCAACAAAATCTTGAATAAGCCAATAAAACAACAAAATAAGAAGTTAATGAGTTCAATGACTCAAAAAATATTAGAAACATGAGACTAAAAACTTAAAAAGTGATTTAATTAAATGAGTTGTTTTTCCTCTCAACTCTATGAGTCAAATACAAGAGAAATAAAAAGTTGATTATGACTTATAAATAAAATTAGGAAAATGTTAACCGGTGTCTCCGGACACTAGTTAACGTCTTTAAATGTTAATTTATCATGAAATTATGTGTAATCAAAATATTTAACTTTTTTATAACATAAGTTTCTTCTTTTAGAATCCTTAAAGAGTGCCCCGGAGGCACTCGTTAATAAGACCCATAAAATTAATGGAAAAAAAGATTATTAATAGACCCGACGGACCAACATGCTCCCGCCCAATATCACTGCCTCATTTTTAGTAGGTTTGACCAGACCAACCAATAATGTCATCTTCAAAATTTCAACTTAATCTCGAAAAAAAAAAACGGGTTAAACAGGCTGACATGACCGAAGTCATATATCATAAAACAAAAAAATATGTATTTGAAAAATAATTAATTAAAATTATACCCCTAAAAAAATTAATAAAAATGTAATGTATTAAACGTTTGTTGACTATACTAGTGGAAAAATCCAAAGAAATGAACTGAATAGATATTATAGTAAGAATGAGTTTGAAAAAAGACAGCCAAGGTTTCTAATTTAAGTGAGGCACGCTACCCTTGTTTTCTTTATTGATGACTAAGAAGTTTTTTTTGAAAGGGATGACTAAGAAGTTTATAGAGTTGTAGACATTAAAAAAAAAAAATCCAGAAACAAACAAATCATTATTTCGTTATAGGAGAAAATAAAATTAAAGCATAGAAAAAATATTTATCTGATTGACGATGAAAATTAATAATCAAATGTTGGAAACATGCTTAGATATCAAACATACACACCTGACCATGGTTTGGTTTTTGTTTCTGCAAAGTGATGAACAACTGAGCTTGTAGTTGGCTATAGCTTTTGGTAATTTGTTCTAACATAATTCTTAATTTATGATTCTCTTCTTGCACCCTCCTCAATTCACTTTCAAGTATACTCATCTGACAACACACATATAACAAATTTAAAAGAAAATAAAAATCCAAAATATATATGTTCTTCAAAATATAAATTAACATAAAGTTAAATTTTGGTCTATAGTACACACACAAACCTCAGTTTCAGAATTTTCAAGATTTTCTTCTTTTGAAACTGCAGCACTTGAACACATTAAATTCAATCCAGTCTGTACGAAAAAAATTAATATATAATATAATGAAATATCACAATTGATATGAATTAATTTCCAAAATTTACATTAAAAATATATATAAATATAATTGATATTTAAAACGTTTACGTTAACAGGGTCATGATGAGTGAGTAGTAGTGTTGGTAATGGTGATACTTCTTTGATGATGCTGCCATGTTGATCAAGATCATCTTCTTTATTGTTTTTGTTAGGTGATGATGAGAAGAAATCCATTTCTTTGATCGGAGGATCTATACTGTTGTTGTGGAGGAAGTCGCCGGAGGAGCTTAAGAAGGATAATTCACGGTGGTGGTGGTTTTCCATTACTATAAATAATAATTAGCGGTGTAGAAAGAGGAGAGAAAGTGCTAGGGATTTAGCAATGACGTGGTAGTTAAGCTTGGAAATTAATCACCCTTCTTCAACTTAAATGTTTAATTTAATTTAATTTCAATCTAAATGCTGAAGCGCACGTCCTCCTCCCTCTTTGGACCTTAAGCTAGGGGTCCCACATAGAAGATTAAAATGAAGAGACCTTGAATGGAAGAACTTCTTGTGAAGAAACTAGCCATTTTTGGCTAACAATGACGTCACCATTAGGTTACAAACAAATGGTATCCTGCATGGAAAATTACTATTTAGGCTTACCTTTTTTCTCCTAGCCACCCTAAAATTGCGTTAATACTTTCAAAGCTTCTGGCTTGAAGGATTAACTCGTTGGTTCATTCACATAGATACAAGGATGGTAGAAAGTGTTGAGTATCATCGTCCATCGACCGACTTAGATGGAAGCATTGAGTTCACCCATATGAAGTTCAGGAACAATGATAACATGAAAACCATGTTTTTTATATTTGGTCAGTACAATATTAAATGATTGATCGAGTTGGATGCTTCCTTAGCCAGACCTATCAAAGATATTCAAAAACATTTTATTCGACCCAAAATCTCTTCATCTTGTATGCAGGTACCAGATGAAGAGGTTAGTTTGGCTGATTTGTGATCTTGTGTTTGTTTTATTAGTTGTATTGCAATGTACTTTAGTGAATGTTGTATTATTGTGTTGTTTTATGTTGTATTTGGGTTTGAGTTTAATTAACGTAAGTTCTTGTTGTTGTAGTAAAATTTGATTTAATTAATTGAAATTTATGAAATGTTGGCATTAAAGTACTTTATTTAAACAAAGTATAAGGATTTATTTGTCTTTTTGAGAAAACTCAAAAGAATGGATAGAACATGTTTTGTATATTATTCCTAATGAGCTCTGCAGGTTTTCACATCGAACCCTTCATATATAAGATGAATGGTGATGAAAGAAAAGGTGTTCGAAGATGTTGTTTTGAACTTGATTATGCTCTTATGTCAAATGAAATATGTCAGTTGGATGGACAATAAGTTCAAGCTCAAAACAACATCTTGGAACACCTTCCCTGTCATCACCGCTCATCTAATAATATGAAGGAAATATATATGTCAGTTGACAGAACAACATGATCAAATTCAAAACAAAAACATCTTCCATTTCATCACCACTCATCTTATATGAAAGAATTCGATGTGAGAATCTGCTCAGCTGATTAGGTAGAATACAAACATGTTCTCTCCATTTTTTTGAATTTTCTTAAAGAGACTAGTAAATTCTTACACTAAATAAGGTGTTTCAATGTCAACATTTTTAGAACTACTTCTCATAATAAATTTAATTATTTTTTTATTTAACAATTTAGTCAAATTGAAAGAGATTTCTTATTATCTTATTCAAGTGCATGGTTGAAGTAATTTTAATTATTTTTCATTTAATAATACTATAATTTTTTTAATTCTTGTGAACTAATTGGTGTTAACCTTCGATTTCTAGAGAAATTGAGTTCTAATAATTTGAAGTTCGATCAAGAGATAAATAAAGTTTGATCAATAATTGTTTCATCTAGGAATTAAACTCAAATTATTTTGAATAATTCGTCATTTGATGATGTTCATTAATCACTTGAGCCTAATTGATTGATTATCAGTGAACTAATTTGTTGAAAGGGATTT
Source organism: Medicago truncatula (assembly GCF_003473485.1). Lineage (NCBI taxonomy): Eukaryota > Viridiplantae > Streptophyta > Magnoliopsida > Fabales > Fabaceae > Medicago > Medicago truncatula. The sequence continues at coordinate 52,393,811 of NC_053048.1, forward strand.
ATTTTTTTAGACGTATAAAATATATTTTTGCCTCTTCCAAAAAAAATAAACTACAAGGATGAATAAGGTCAACTTAGTTGACGGCACAGCTATTTCTCTCTCAAACGGTGGTTAGAGCAGTGAGGCCCACAAGATTGGAAAACCTAATCCTACTCCTGCTGACTTTGAAGGTAATAGCAACGTCATTGAGTTCATATGTCCATCTCAACTAAGGCGTATTGAAAGACCCAACCGTGTAAGCCTAACTGCGGGTCTCCAAAGGCAAGGGAAAAAATAACGACTTCATAATCATAACTTGATTTTTAATGATCAACCCAATCAATACCAAACTGTTGTCAATCCTAAAATTATCAATCACTTGCCATTTGCTTGCGTTTGGTCTTACATTGAGTCCTCCAAAGGTTTTGAATATAACTTATCACCAAAATTATTGACTTTAAATTTGTTAAAAAGTTCAACCCATTTGTTTCTCAAAATTCGATTGTCTTTTAGAGTGGATGTTATTACCAATAGAGACTAGAAAATATATATAATTTTTTTTAATCAAATAGTTTAATGGTTAGAAATTCATCTTTTTAGGTCAATAAGTAGGTATTTGAATTTGAACTCTGACCATGTATATATTATGCAATTTCCATAGCAATTGAACTAAGTTAACGAAGACTATATACTAATTTGTATTGAGTGAATAGATATTTTATTATTTATTTTGAACGTCGTTCCTTGATATTATTTTAATTGAACAAAATGAAAATCAAAACTGACCCAGCATCATTAGAGGGCTAAAACAAATTTTTTAACGAGACCTTTAAAAAAAGCAACACAAGAAGATTTAAAAAAAATAATAATCAGGTTTTGCTAAATTCAAGGTTTGAGCTTGGATCAATGAGGATATGAAGGTCTCTCACTTTGACCAATTAATCAAGGCAAGCTATGGATAATTTTAAGGCGATAAAAACAATCCAGGTGTTTTGAGCTTGTCTGAATTTTACTAAGAGTTGTGTGTTGGACATTAATGTTGACCATGGAATCCTTTACTTTATTTCCTACTCACCAATTTTTTTTTTAAAGAAAAAATCAATATAAATAGGAGCAAAGCAATATAAGTTGATGCAATTTCAATGGAAATTAACCCTTACATAGGACCCGATTATGTCCAAACTGCACCACATACACATTACTATGATATTATGTCCAATTGTATTAGTCTATATTAATTTATGTCCAACGAAATAAATTATATATTTCTTGTTGTGTTTTTGAAGTGATATGAGAGAATAAGAGATTGTCATATGTTAATAGGCATGACAATGGGGCGGAGTTTTACATTCCCCATCGCCATACCCGATACTTATATATTTATCTGTTACCCTACCCATATCTAACGGGGATGAGAAATTGAATCTCATCCCCGCCTCATTCCCGTTCTCGCATTGAATAATTTTTTTTTAATAAAAAATAGAAGTTATTTTGCATCCCCAAGAGCAATGTTATAATACATCATCCAACAATACGCTCACTTTAACATTTGTTAGACGAACTGATTTAGTTGATCCTTTAAATATCAATGGTAGTTTTTATTAACATGACAATTATCAAACAAAATAACATGACATGTCAACATAAAGTAATTTTTTTACATTTGGGACGAGTTTAGGTATGGGTTCGGGGTGGGTACCTATATACCCGTTACCCGTCCCATACCCGTATTTTGAAATCGGGAAAAACCCATACCCATATCCAAACCCAGTCAAAACAGGGAAAACCGTCAAATTGGGTTTGGTTCGGACGGGTAACCGTGGGTGTTATACCCTGTTTTTGGACCTAAAAATACTGGGCCCAATTTCATTTCAAACTTTGTCAATTATCAAATTTCAACTGCACAGTTCAATTTGTCTCTGCCTCGCAGTATTTTCAATCACAATTTTACCTATGTTTTTCTTGCATAAAACCTTTTAAAATGTCTTTACTTGTCTTGTAAGTCATTTAAAAGTGTCTCTGAATCATTACATTGCTTTTTTCTACAGTTTATTTCAAAATTTGCAAAAAGTCATACAGAAGGGTATTTTGGTCATTTCCTGCAGTGGGACCCATTTTCATCCTTGTGACTGTCTCTGAGTCTTTTCAAATTCATTTTTAACTTTCCATCAGTAAACTTTGTTAAAATTCATTTCAAACTTGCATCTGAGTCAGTGTCAAGTCAATTTGATTCAGTTTAGGTCGTTTTTAGCCCTAGGGGCATTTTGGTCATTTCACATGAAATTTTGGCATGGGGAGGTTACTTTGAAGTACCTCATTTAAGCCATTGGTTCGTTTTAGTCCGTTTTGTCAGTTTTATTTTTGTTTCACTTTACGTTTGGTCAAATTACGTTTTTTATTCAATTTTATTTTTTAATTACATTTTGGTCCCTCAATTGAGGTCCCAAAATTACATGTCAGTCCAGTTTCTTTTCCAATTTTCATTTTAGTCCTTTTTTGGTCAATTACAGTTTAGTCCTTAAGTGTTGTTTTTTGCAGAAAAGTCCATTTTTTGTACAAGGCCGTGTCACTCTTTTTTTTTCAGGTCCAGGTGTCACTTTCTCATTTGTTCAGAGGCACACATGTCATGCTATAAAAGGTGCACAGTGCCACGCAGAGCGACAATCACACGCCAACTCATAAACACATTCCAAATTTTCTCTTTCTCAGCAATTAGATCAAAAACAGAAAATTCTCAGAATTTCTCAAGAACACCAAGAACATTCAAACCCTAACCGTTTTTCAGAATCACCAGAATCATTGAATCATCAACAAATTCATCAAATTCTCTGCAATTCTCAGAGATTCAATACTGAATCTTCATCATTGAATCGCCTCCTTCACAATACGAGTGCGAATCCATCGCTGTTAGCAACGGACTCAAGCACGATCACGAAGGGGACAGTGAGAAGAAGAGGGAAAGAAAACGAAGAAGACTGAACCGGTGAAGCAGACAAAGGATCACTGATTTATTTTCAGTGTCAAAGCCAAGAATCAACAACACAGAAAGCACAGAATCAAGTTTCCCGGAGAAACTCAACAGAATCTCCATCACAAACATCAGGTAAAACTCAGAACCTCATTTTCAAAATAAAATCATAGTTAAACCTGTAAAAATCACGCAAGCATATCAAATTTTTTCCAGAATCACAAACCGTAACCGTAACCGTAAACGCGTGAACCTCGCTTTTCCCTTTTCAAAAAGCATCAACGTAAGCGAATTGTTACAGATCAAGAAGGATAAAAAGATTTGATCCAAGAAAGTTTCAAAGGAAAAAAGGAGTTTCAAAACCGTGACATAAAACCTCAGATCTATAACGATTCAGACCTTGCATGCAAAATCTAACGCCATATTCTTGTTTAGAACGAAAAAGGATGTCTTAATCTGTAAAAAAATTTTGAAAACGGTGGAATTTCTCGCCTCCGGTGCGGCGGCGCCGCCCTGTTGGGCCGGCAAGCCACCACACCGGAGCGGTGAAGCTCACCGGAGAAGACAACCGGAGGAGAGGAGAGAGGTGAGAGCTTCTCTCACTAGGTTTAGGGTTAGAGAGAGAGAGGAGAAGGAAAAATGGACTGGACCGGTCCTGTAATCCTTTTATAAGCAGCTGAACCGGACCGGTCCAGCTTTGGTTCGTTTCCCTCAATCTAGACCGTTGGATCTAGGGTTCCATCTCCTGGATCAATCCAACGGTCCCTGCGTTTTCCTGTGTTTTGACTTTGGGCTTTGGGTTTGGGCTTAGTCTGTTTTCACGTTTTTTTTTTTTTGTTTTTTTGCTACTTGCACCACTTGCCTGCTGTTTGCACCCGTTGTTCATGCTAATTTTTACCAATAAATTCCAAGAAATTTACTACGTCATTTTACTATTTTTCTTGATAATTTTCAGTGGTATTTTACTTGGAAAAGTTGATAAAAATTTTAGTGTTGTTTTGTCAAGGGTTTTTACTATTTTGAGTCACTTTTCTCGCATTTTTACCCGTTACCTCGTATGCATGATGTTCGTATTCGTCATGTTTGATTTGCATACTATTTCATATGAATTTTGCTACTGATTGCTATGCATATGTCACTGTTTTGGCGTGTTGGGTTTTATTCTTGCATCATACGCATTATTCATCACATATTTCCGGCTCATTTTCATCGTCACTCTACCGTCTTATGCCATACTTTCTTCCATCACTTTATGCCATATTCTTCTTTTACCATTTTCTACTAACATTTCCTTTCATGTTGATCACTTCATAGCACTTCATTATCTTCACTATTGTCTTCTTTAGTTTAGTTTTCTCTTTACAAATTGTAATTCATTTGGTGATGTAATATTTTACCATTGGTTTGTAGCTTGGCAAAGGGGCCATAGAATGTATTTAGGCAATGTTGTAATATGGACTATGGACACTATGGCGCACCGACACGCACACACTCACCTTAGATGTATGCATAGGATTGTATGGTTAGATAAGCGCTTAGGTTTTAAACACTTAGAGAAAATCCATCTTTTTCCAAAAAAAACAATTGAACTTCACTTCAAAATTTTCATAATAAATATGAAGTCAACACTTCATTTTTTTCTTTCCTTTTTTCTTAAGAAAAATTCAATTCATCTTAACCATTTAGACTTTCTTTTCAATCACTAATCAAACCTCACTTTTTGCTAAATCTAATGCCCTTGAGGCCTCTCGTCTCTATTCTTCAAAATCTCTTTTCAAACTTAAAATCAACCAACAAAAACAAAAACTATTTTTGAGCAAGAACTACGCCGGTTTTGATCCCGTAAAACGGTACGTAGGCAATGAGTCAAAACTCATCCAAGCCGAAATAAAAAATCAAAGTCTTGCAACTTCTCTCCCCCCATTCTTAACTAAATAAACCTCCCATTTTCAAAAGTAAGTAAAAATAAGCGTGAATATAGACTTAGGAAAACGGCTCCTATAGAGGACTATAGTTACTCCGGGTGCCTAACACCTTCCCGTAGTAAAACCGACCCCCGAATTCGGAAACTCAAGGGTTTTTCTCCTTTTACCCTTCCCAAGAAAAAAGAGAGATATCAACGGTCGAAAGGTACAAGTCCAATTAATGGCTTGGCACCCAAAAACCATGATAACAGAAATGGCGACTTCACTGGGGATTTTTTTTAAGCGGGTCGCGCCTAGTTTTCCTTAGTTTATATTTATGTTTTATTTTATTGCTTACATATGTGAATATTTGTTTACTTTCATTTGACGTGTGGGGTGAGAATATCAAAAGTCCTATACCCGGGCTGAGTGAACTTATGTTTAGGTAGAGATATAATCGACAATTCGATCCGGGGGTTGCCTCGTGTATTGGATTATGCGATCAATCTCACATAGCTGAGGCATTTTGAAGGTGATATTGTCGGCGTGTGTTGTCATGCTTAGGCACTTCACTTTCAATTGTTCGACGAAGCTATGAACCGTAGTTACCAAACCCATCCTAGCCTTTTTAGGACGTAGTGCGGTGGCTAAATTGAGTGTTGTCTCAAACTTTAGTCGTCACGCGATACTACACTCAAACTAGACCTTCTCACAAATAATCATGGAACGGGTGTCGTCCTGTACTACCATGATATATGTGAGAGAGGTTGCAGTTTGGGAACTGTGTTAGAACCTTGGTTACTACTATCCAAAGCCTTAGTTCACCGGACGCCGTGTCCATCCGTTACTTTGAATCTCAACCCACCTTGTCCTTTGTAAACTAAACAACACCATCATGCATACATGCATTCATGCATAAACATTTTTCATGCATTCATCGAAGGGCTTAAACAAATAGAAATTTTTTGTAAATAATCACAGGTATGAAGAAGACTAAGTGCTACAAGTTCAAGGAAGTGGATCTGGTTGGTTTGAGAGAGTTGGCACTCAAGGTCAAGAGTCAAACAGGGTTCCGACTCCGGTATGGGGATTGCTTACTTTGCTCCGAACCGATGTGGATGAGAAGCTAGTGCACACTCTAGTGCAATTTTATGATCCGAGCTTCCGTTGCTTCACTTTCCCGGACTTCCAGTTGGTTCCTACTCTCGAGGCTTACTCCAATCTAGTGGGTTTACCTATAGCCGAGAAGACGCCTTTCACCGGTCCCGGGACTTCTCTTACTCCTCTGGTTATTGCTAAGGATCTCTACCTCAAGACTTCCGACGTCTCCAACCATCTTATTACCAAATCTCACATCCCGGGGTTCACTTCGAAGTATCTTCTTGATCAGGCTAATCTCGGTACTACTCGTCAGGATACACTCGAGGCTATTCTTGCTTTGCTTATCTACGGGCTCATTCTCTTCCCGAACCTCGACGACTTCGTGGACATGAATGCTATCGAGATCTTTCATTCCAAGAACCCGGTTCCTACTTTGCTAGCGGATACCTACCACGCCATCCATGACAGGACTCTCAAGGGCCGTGGGTATATTCTTTGCTGCACATCTCTTTTGTATAGGTGGTTTATTTCGCACCTTCCGAGTTCCTTCCATGACAACTCGGAAAACTGGTCCTACTCGCAGCGGATTATGGCCCTCACTCCTAATGAGGTCGTCTGGCTCACTCCGGCCGCTCAGGTGAAGGAAATCATTATGGGTTGCAGAGACTTTCTCAATGTACCTCTTCTTGGTACTCGTGGAGGAATCAACTACAATCCCGAGCTTGCTATGAGACAGCTTGGTTTTCCTATGAAGTCGAAGCCCATCAATCTTGCCACATCTCCAGAGTTCTTCTTCTACACGAATGCTCCTACCGGACAAAGGAAAGCTTTCGTGGATGCTTGGTCCAAGGTTCGAAGGAAGAGTGTGAAGCATCTAGGTGTGAGATCCGGTGTCGCTCATGAGGCCTATACCCAGTGGGTGATAGATCGAGCTGAGGAGATTGGTATGCCTTATCCAGCTATGAGATATGTGTCTTCATCCACTCCGTCTATGCCTTTACCGCTACTTCCCGCAACTCAGGATATGTATCAGGAGCATCTAGCTATGGAGAGTCGTGAGAAGCAAGTGTGGAAAGCTCGGTACAATCAAGCCGAGAATCTAATCATGACTTTGGATGGTAGAGATGAGCAGAAGACTCATGAGAATCTGATGTTGAAGAAAGAACTAGCTAAGGCCCGGAGGGAATTGGAAGAGAAAGACGAGCTGCTTATGAGGGATTCCAAGAGAGCTCGAGGACGACGAGATTTCTTTGACAGATACTGTGATTCAGATTCCGAGTCCGATGATCTTCCGACTACTTCCTATGCTTGAGAGCTTTATTTGTTTACCTTGTTGAAAATGTTGTGTAATTTTGATTATTTGCAAGATTTCTAATTTGTTTTAAAATCCTTCGATGAAAAAAATAAGTCTTTTGCATTCGCATTTGCATATCATGCATCATATGCATCATGCATTGGTCACAAAGGCTTCCAAGTGCTCACTATCTCCTGGTTCCTCTGCCGCAGTGTGAAAAGTGGCTCGTGCTCAGAGAGTTTACGAACCAGATAGAATTGATCGAACCAGAGAATACAGAAGAAAGAAAAGGGCTATGGAAGAAGAGAACGCTCAGCTTCGCACCGAGTTAGCCTCTCTAAAGGAGGAATTGGCTAAAGCTAATGACGTCATGACTGCTCTACTAGCTGCTCAAGAGCAATCAGCTACAGCTATCCCTACAACCACAGCTGCACCAGTAACTACAAGCGTGCTCCCTACCACTTCTGCAGACAATCGCTTTACTATGCCAGTGGGGTTTCCGTATGGGCTTCCACCGTTCTTCACTCCCGTTGCTACAGCAAGCACCTCGGGCACTGCTAACAATGTTCTGATCCCTGCAACAAATGCCGCCTCCATCATTGCTACTTTGCCACAAACAACAGCAGCTGTCACTGAGCCTCTGGTACACACTCTGCCTCAAGGTATTAACATCAACACACAGCACAGAAGCATCCCCGTAACCAAGACTATGGAAGAGATGATGGAGGAACTTGCTAAAGAACTCCGTCACGAGATCCAGGCCAATCGAGGGAATGCAGACTCTGTCAAAACTCAAGACCTTTGCTTAGTGTCAAAAGTGGATGTCCCTAAAAAGTTCAAGATTCCGGACTTCGACCGGTACAACGGGCTAACTTGCCCTCAAAATCACATCATCAAATACGTCCGGAAGATGGGCAATTACAAAGACAATGATTCCCTTATGATCCACTGTTTTCAGGATAGTCTGATGGAGGATGCCGCAGAGTGGTATACTAGTTTGAGTAAGAATGACATCCATACCTTTGATGAGTTAGCCACCGCTTTCAAGAGCCATTATGGGTTTAACACTCGACTGAGGCCAAATAGGGAGTTTCTCAGGTCCCTATCTCAGAAGAAGGAGGAAAGTTTCCGTGAATATGCGCAAAGGTGGAGAGGGGCAGCTGCCCGTATCACTCCTGCTTTAGATGAAGAAGAAATGACCCAGACATTCTTAAAGACCTTGAAGAAAGATTATGTTGAGAGGATGATCATCGCTGCCCCGAACAACTTTTCGGAGATGGTCACTATGGGAACCCGTCTTGAGGAAGCCGTCAGGGATGGAATTATTGTGTTTGAGAAAGCTGAATCTTCTGCAAGTGCGTCGAAGAGGTATGGTAATGGACACCACAAGAAGAAAGAAACTGAAGTGGGGATGGTATCAGCTGGAGCCGGTCAATCAATGGCTACTGTTGCTCCTATCAATGCAGCTCAAATGCCTCCGTCATACCCATATATGCCGTATTCTCAGCATCCTTTCTTCCCGCCATTTTATCATCAGTACCCTCTGCCACCGGGTCAACCTCAAGTGCCCGTCAATGCAATTGCCCAACAGATGAAACAACAGATGCCGGTTCAACAACAACAACAAAATCAGCAAGCTAGGCCTACTTTCCCTCCGATACCGATGTTATATGCTGAGTTGCTTCCAACTTTACTCCAGAGAGGGCATTGTACAACTAGACAGGGTAAGCCCCCACCTGATCCGTTGCCTCCAAGGTTCAGGTCTGATCTCAAATGCGACTTTCATCAAGGTGCCCTAGGTCATGATGTCGAGGGGTGTTATGCTTTGAAGTATATCGTGAAGAAGCTCATCGATCAAGGGAAGCTGACTTTTGAGAATAATGTCCCACACGTCCTCGACAATCCTCTTCCAAATCATGCCGCTGTGAATATGATCGAAGTGTGTGAAGAAGCTCCGAGGCTTGATGTCCGCAATGTCGCAACTCCTCTGGTGCCTCTGCACATCAAGCTGTGCAAAGCTTCTCTGTTCAGTCATGATCATGCCAAGTGTCTGGGATGTCTCCGTGATCCTTTGGGTTGTTATACTGTTCAAGAAGACATCCAAAGCCTGATGAATGATAATCTTCTGACTGTCAGTGATGTTTGCGTGATTGTGCCGGTTTTTCACGATCCGCCTGTCAAGAGTACACCTTTGAAGAAGAATGCTGAGCCTTTGGTGATAAGGTTACCAGGACCAATTCCTTATGTTTCGGATAAGGCTGTTCCATACAAGTACAATGCTACTATGATAGAAAATGGAGTAGAGGTGCCTCTAGCCTCCTTTGCCACAGTAAGCAATATTGCCGAAGGGACTTCTGCAGCACTAAGAAGCGGGAAGGTTCGTCCGCCGTTATTTCAGAAAAAGGTAGCTACACCGACCATTCCACCAGTTGAAGAAGCAACTCCAACCGTTGTTTCACCCATTGCTACAGATGTGAACCAGCCTGGCAAATCTATAGAGGATTCGAATTTAGATGAGATTCTGAGAATAATAAAGAGGAGCGACTACAAGATCGTTGATCAGTTGCTGCAGACTCCTTCGAAGATATCTGTCTTGTCATTACTCTTAAGTTCTGAGGCTCACAGGAATACTTTGTTGAAAGTGCTGGAGCAGGCTTATGTTGACCACGAAGTTACGGTAGATCGTTTCGGTGGCATAGTGGGAAATATTACTGCTTGTAACAACCTCTGGTTTAGTGAAGAAGAGTTGCCGGAAGCGGGAAAGAGTCACAATCTGGCTTTACACATCTCGGTGAATTGTAAATCAGACATGATATCAAATGTGTTGGTGGATACCGGTTCCTCTCTCAATGTAATGCCCAAGACAACTCTAGATCAGTTGAGCTACCGTGGGACCCCGTTGAGGAGAAGTACTTTCTTGGTCAAAGCTTTTGATGGATCTCGAAAGAATGTGCTGGGAGAGATAGACTTGCCGATAACCATCGGCCCTGAGAATTTCTTGGTTACTTTCCAAGTGATGGACATTAATGCATCCTACAGTTGCCTGTTGGGAAGACCGTGGATACACGATGCAGGGTCTGCTGAGGGAACTGCTTTCCAAGGTTTGACCATTGAAGGTGCAGAGTCAAAGGAAGCTGGGGCTGCTATGGCTTCATTGAAGGATGCTCAGAGAGCCATTCAAGAAGGTCAGACTGCCGGCTGGGGCAAGGTGATACAGCTCTGTGAGAACAAGCGTAAAGAAGGTCTCGGGTTCTCCCCGTCATCAAGGGTTTCCTCGGGAGTCTTCCACAGTGCAGGGTTTGTTAATGCTATCTCTGAAGAAGCCACTGGATCTGGTCTCAGGCCTGCATTTGTTACACCAGGAGGCATTGCGACAAATTGGGATGCCATTGACATTCCTTCAATCATGCATGTTTCTGAGTAATGTGTCTTGTTGCTTAAATGCTTTGTTTTCAAAATAACAATCCTCTCGCTCTGCCCAAAGCGAGAGTGATATTTTCTGTAAGGGCATGTTTGTTTCGGCATTGCCGTTGATTAATAAAATTTTGTCGTTTCTTCCACGACTACTTTTTTAGTGCTTTTTCCCTTGGAAACAATGGTAATGCCAGAAAAAACCAAAACGTCTGTATTTTCTTATTAATTTCAAAAATCTGCATGAAAAAAAAACTCTTTCTAAAACCATCCAATCATTATATGCAGGTTGAACCATAATAAACCCGTTGAACACAGTAATCCTACGGTTCCTCCAAATTTTGATTTCCCTGTGTATGAAGCCGAGGATGAGGAAGGTGATGATATACCATATGAGATTACTCGGTTACTTGAGCAAGAAAAGAAAGCCATTCAGCCTCACCAGGAAGAGATTGAGCTTATCAACATAGGTACCGAGGAAAACAAGCAAGAAATCAAGATTGGTGCTACTCTAGAGGAAGGGGTTAAACAGAAGGTCATCCAACTCCTCCGGGAATATCCGGATATTTTTGCATGGTCCTATGAAGATATGCCCGGTCTAGATCCTATGATTGTGGAGCATCGGATCCCCACCAAGCCTGAATGTCCTCCCGTCAGGCAGAAATTGAGAAGGACTCATCCTGACATGGCCCTCAAGATCAAGAATGAAGTTCAAAAGCAGATTGATGCGGGTTTCCTCATGACGGTTGAGTACCCTGAATGGGTTGCTAATATTGTGCCTGTGCCAAAGAAGGATGGTAAAGTTCGGATGTGTGTTGACTTCAGGGACTTGAACAAAGCCAGTCCAAAAGACAACTTTCCGTTACCTCATATCGATGTGCTTGTTGATAATACTGCTCAGTCTAAGGTGTTCTCCTTCATGGACGGTTTCTCCGGTTATAATCAAATCAAAATGTCTCCTGAAGATAGAGAAAAGACATCTTTTATCACTCCATGGGGTACTTTCTGCTACAAAGTGATGCCGTTCGGCCTAATCAATGCTGGTGCTACCTACCAAAGGGGAATGACCACTCTGTTTCATGACATGATTCACAAAGAAGTCGAGGTATATGTGGACGACATGATTGTGAAGTCAACGGATGAGGAGCAGCATGTTGAATATTTAACAAAGATGTTTGAAAGGTTGAGAAAATACAAGCTGCGATTGAATCCCAACAAATGTACATTCGGTGTCAGGTCCGGAAAGTTATTAGGCTTCATTGTCAGTCAAAAGGGCATTGAAGTCGATCCTGATAAAGTCCGGGCCATCCGAGAAATGCCAGCTCCACAGACAGAGAAGCAAGTCAGAGGTTTCTTGGGACGTTTGAATTACATCTCCCGATTCATATCTCATATGACTGCAACCTGCGGGCCAATCTTCAAACTACTCAGAAAGAATCAGCCTGTTGTATGGAATGATGAATGCCAAGAAGCTTTTGATAGCATCAAGAATTACCTGCTGGAACCACCTATCCTTGTCCCACCCGTGGAAGGAAGGCCTTTGATTATGTATTTGGCAGTGTTTGATGAATCCATGGGATGCGTGCTTGGTCAACAAGATGAAACTGGAAAGAAAGAGCATGCTATCTACTATCTAAGCAAGAAGTTCACCGATTGTGAAACTCGGTATACAATGCTTGAGAAGACTTGTTGTGCTTTAGCTTGGGCTGCCAAACGCCTGCGTCATTATTTGGTGAATCATACAACTTGGTTGATATCCAGAATGGATCCGATAAAGTATATCTTTGAGAAAGCTGCTGTTACTGGAAAGATTGCACGCTGGCAGATGCTTTTGTCAGAATATGATATTGTGTTCAAAACTCAAAAGGCAATCAAAGGTAGCATTCTTGCCGATCACCTTGCTTACCAACCTCTTGATGATTACCAACCAATTGAGTTTGATTTCCCCGATGAAGAGATCATGTATCTGAAATCCAAAGACTGCGAAGAACCGTTGATTAATGAAGGTCCAGATCCCAACAGCAAGTGGGGTTTAGTCTTTGATGGTGCTGTCAATGCTTATGGTAAAGGAATTGGGGCAGTCATTGTATCCCCGCAGGGGCATCACATTCCTTTCACCGCTCGAATTCTGTTCGAATGTACCAACAACATGGCTGAGTATGAAGCATGTATCTTTGGGATCGAGGAAGCAATTGACATGAGAATCAAACACCTCGACATCTATGGAGATTCTGCGCTCGTCATCAATCAGATAAAGGGTGAATGGGAGACCCACCATGCTAATTTGATTCCTTATCGTGATTATGCGAGACGTTTGCTGACATATTTTACAAAGGTTGAGCTGCACCATATTCCTCGTGATGAGAACCAAATGGCTGATGCTCTTGCTACTCTATCCTCCATGTTTCGAGTAAACCATTGGAATGATGTGCCAATAATCAGAGTGCAACGCCTTGAAAGACCTTCACATGTGTTTGCTATTGGGGATGTGATCGATCAGGCTGGTGAAAATGTGATTGACTATAGACCCTGGTACTATGACATCAAGCAGTTCTTGCTGAGCCGTGAGTATCCGCCAGGTGCTTCCAAACAAGATAAGAAGACCCTGAGAAGATTGGCCGGTAGATTCCTGTTAGATGGAGATATTCTGTACAAGAGGAACTATGACATGGTATTGTTAAGGTGTGTTGATGAACATGAAGCAGAGCAGTTAATGCATGATGTACATGACGGTACCTTCGGGACCCATGCTACAGGGCATACTATGTCGAGGAAGTTGTTACGGGCAGGTTACTACTGGATGGCCATGGAGCATGATTGCTACCAGTACGCCAGAAAATGCCACAAATGTCAAATCTATGCTGATAAGATCCATGTGCCTCCGCATGCTCTCAATGTTATGTCATCCCCATGGCCGTTCTCAATGTGGGGCATCGACATGATTGGAAGAATTGAACCGAAGGCTTCAAATGGTCATCGTTTCATCTTAGTGGCAATTGACTACTTTACCAAATGGGTTGAAGCAGCATCTTATACCAATGTGACCAAGCAAGTGGTAGCTAAGTTCATCAAGAACAACATCATCTGTCGATATGGTGTTCCCAGCAAGATTATTACCGACAATGGTACGAACCTGAACAACAATGTGGTGCAAGCTCTTTGTGAAGAATTCAAAATTGAGCATCATAACTCTTCTCCTTATAGACCTCAGATGAATGGTGCAGTTGAGGCCGCCAACAAGAATATCAAAAGAATTGTCCAGAAGATGGTGACCACTTACAAGGACTGGCATGAGATGTTACCCTATGCTCTGCATGGCTACCGTACTACAGTGCGCAGTTCAACCGGGGCAACCCCTTTCTCTCTTGTATATGGTATGGAAGCAGTTCTTCCTTTGGAAGTGGAGATCCCGTCTCTCCGTGTGATCATGGAAGCAAAGTTATCTGAGGCTGAATGGTGCCAAAGCCGGTATGATCAGTTGAATTTGATTGAGGAAAAACGTATGGATGCCATGGCTCGTGGACAATCATATCAAGCAAGAATGAAGACTGCCTTTGACAAGAAAGTCCATCCTCGAGAATTCAAGGTAGGGGAACTTGTATTGAAAAGGAAGATAAGCCAGCAACCCGACCCAAGGGGCAAGTGGACGCCTAACTATGAAGGTCCTTATGTTGTCAAGAAGGCCTTCTCTGGTGGTGCTTTAATCCTTACACACATGGATGGTGTAGAACTTCCAAATCCAGTGAATGCCGATATAGTCAAGAAATACTTTGCCTAGAAATGTGAAAAGAACAGCGTGGTAGGTCGAAAACCCGAAAGGGCGGCCTAGGCAAAAATGCGCTTCCCGGTGGATCGAAAACCCGAAAGGGCGGTCCAGGCAAAAATAAGGGACAAAAAACAAATATGAAAAGCTCGCTGAGATTGTACGCAACTCAGGCAAGAATGAGCGTCTCGATGAGCCGAAAACCCGGAAGGGCGGTTCATGCAAAAATGAGATTGAAACAAAGGGCAAGTAACTATATCTGGCCAACCACCGTCTCCCTTGGGGCATCTGCAGCTGTTAATGACCGTCTTCATCAAAAAGCTTATGTACTTGTGGATTCAAAGTTTCTAAGAAATGTAGTGATTACTGTGTTCAATGTACCACCAACCAATAAAATTACCATTTTCCAAGCTTTGTGAATCCGTGGAGTCACGCCTTTGGCTGACCACCACTCTTACACATCAATTTGAGCTTGTGCTTTTGTTTAAAACTCTACTTTTCTTCTACTTTCAAAGCTATACACAAATCATTTTCCTTCTATTTTGATAATGACAATGCCTGAAACAAACATTTTTGAAAATTGAAAACTTTTTGTCTATTTTGAAAAGCAAACCTGAGCAACAGGGTACATTCAAATGAAACATGCATGAGCGAGAGTATGGTGATGTCCATTTCAGTATATGTTACAAGCAGGTTCTCCTTCAGGATAGTCTGTGGTCAATGGCAAGAATGAAAAAACAGAATGAAAATGCATGAAAATGAATGAGCTCGCTAAGTTGAAAACCCGAAAGGGCGACTTAGGCAAAAATGAGCACCCCGCTGGATTGACAACCCGAAAGGGCAGTTCAGGCAAAAATGGGGCATTGAAAAGAATTTATTTCCCCGATGGATCGAAAACCCGAAAGGGCGATCCAGGCAAAAATGGGATGGAAAAAATGATGAATGAAAATTGAGAAAATAACATGCAAAAAGCATTGACCACAGATGCGATGTTTACAACTTACCCAGGACTGAAATGCCCAGCACAACGGCGTTTTCCCCAGTAAAGTCTTCCAAGATTCTATCTCCAGCAAGTTGCATAGCTACCTGCCCTCAGCCATGGTTCCGATACGTCTCTCAACGACGTCATCTCCAAAGAGGATTCCCAAGAATGTGTAATATAGCATGAGCCACTACGTGCCCAATATTCTGATGTCTTGTCTTCCCCGTGAAGTCGTGCCTACAAAATGCCAACAGTCATGCATTACAAGCATTCATACATGCATAATCATGCATATTACGTGCCCATGCATTTAATGAAACTGTTATATCATCCGTGCATATTGCATTTCCAATGTCAACATCAGTCTCAATTCGATACTCATGTCAGGTTCTGTCAAAACCTTGTGAGCCAATAATATCGGTCAATTTCTATCTTTCAAATCGAATCGACGTCAAGTCAATCTCAATCTATACTTTGTCAAAACAAACCAATCCCCAGTGAATATGTTTCCGTTTGGTCAAGTGGCTAGCTCAATCCAAGAGCAGCTTGTACCTGTCTATCTGTTTCTGTCCGGTGGAGTAACCAGTTCGAATCCTTAAGAACAACTTGTACCTGCCAATTTTACATGTTTTCAGTCGAGTCACCAGTTCGAATCCATAAGAACAACTCGTACTTGTCAATTTTCTCTGTTTTCAGTCGAGTCACCAGTTCGAATCCGTAAGAACAACTCGTACTTGCCAATTTTCTCTTTTTCCCAGTCGGGTCACCAGTTCGAATCCATAAGAACAACTCGCACTGTCCAATATCCCCAAGTGAGTTACCAATTCGAATCCATAAGAACAACTCATGTTTGTCCAGTAACCTCTATCCCCTGTGAAGTGACCAGTTCGAATCCATAAGAACAACTCGCAGTTGTCTGTTTGTTTCATCCCCGGTCAAGTGGCTAGTTCGAATCCAAGAACAGCTTGTACCTGTCCAACTTGTTTCTAGTTTCCCGTTACTCTGCTATTCACTATCTTTGTCAATGTCTACCAATCCTGCAATGGATACGACATATTTTGTTAATTCCAATCCCCATGAGGTCTTGCATTCATAATCCAAATGATGCATGGCATGCATATTATTTGAAAATGGGTAGGCGTATTTTTACGTCCAAACACAGTGCAAATGCTAATATTTAAGTATCTTCGTCCTGTCAAGCCAAAGACTCCGTCTCTTGACTCTCCAGACAAAGAAACTTAAATAGGGGCAGCTGTTATACCCTGTTTTTGGACCTAAAAATACTGGGCCCAATTTCATTTCAAACTTTGTCAATTATCAAATTTCAACTGCACAGTTCAATTTGTCTCTGCCTCGCAGTATTTTCAATCACAATTTTACCTATGTTTTTCTTGCATAAAACCTTTTAAAATGTCTTTACTTGTCTTGTAAGTCATTTAAAAGTGTCTCTGAATCATTACATTGCTTTTTTCTACAGTTTATTTCAAAATTTGCAAAAAGTCATACAGAAGGGTATTTTGGTCATTTCCTGCAGTGGGACCCATTTTCATCCTTGTGACTGTCTCTGAGTCTTTTCAAATTCATTTTTAACTTTCCATCAGTAAACTTTGTTAAAATTCATTTCAAACTTGCATCTGAGTCAGTGTCAAGTCAATTTGATTCAGTTTAGGTCGTTTTTAGCCCTAGGGGCATTTTGGTCATTTCACATGAAATTTTGGCATGGGGAGGTTACTTTGAAGTACCTCATTTAAGCCATTGGTTCGTTTTAGTCCGTTTTGTCAGTTTTATTTTTGTTTCACTTTACGTTTGGTCAAATTACGTTTTTTATTCAATTTTATTTTTTAATTACATTTTGGTCCCTCAATTGAGGTCCCAAAATTACATGTCAGTCCAGTTTCTTTTCCAATTTTCATTTTAGTCCTTTTTTGGTCAATTACAGTTTAGTCCTTAAGTGTTGTTTTTTGCAGAAAAGTCCATTTTTTGTACAAGGCCGTGTCACTCTTTTTTTTTCAGGTCCAGGTGTCACTTTCTCATTTGTTCAGAGGCACACATGTCATGCTATAAAAGGTGCACAGTGCCACGCAGAGCGACAATCACACGCCAACTCATAAACACATTCCAAATTTTCTCTTTCTCAGCAATTAGATCAAAAACAGAAAATTCTCAGAATTTCTCAAGAACACCAAGAACATTCAAACCCTAACCGTTTTTCAGAATCACCAGAATCATTGAATCATCAACAAATTCATCAAATTCTCTGCAATTCTCAGAGATTCAATACTGAATCTTCATCATTGAATCGCCTCCTTCACAATACGAGTGCGAATCCATCGCTGTTAGCAACGGACTCAAGCACGATCACGAAGGGGACAGTGAGAAGAAGAGGGAAAGAAAACGAAGAAGACTGAACCGGTGAAGCAGACAAAGGATCACTGATTTATTTTCAGTGTCAAAGCCAAGAATCAACAACACAGAAAGCACAGAATCAAGTTTCCCGGAGAAACTCAACAGAATCTCCATCACAAACATCAGGTAAAACTCAGAACCTCATTTTCAAAATAAAATCATAGTTAAACCTGTAAAAATCACGCAAGCATATCAAATTTTTTCCAGAATCACAAACCGTAACCGTAACCGTAAACGCGTGAACCTCGCTTTTCCCTTTTCAAAAAGCATCAACGTAAGCGAATTGTTACAGATCAAGAAGGATAAAAAGATTTGATCCAAGAAAGTTTCAAAGGAAAAAAGGAGTTTCAAAACCGTGACATAAAACCTCAGATCTATAACGATTCAGACCTTGCATGCAAAATCTAACGCCATATTCTTGTTTAGAACGAAAAAGGATGTCTTAATCTGTAAAAAAATTTTGAAAACGGTGGAATTTCTCGCCTCCGGTGCGGCGGCGCCGCCCTGTTGGGCCGGCAAGCCACCACACCGGAGCGGTGAAGCTCACCGGAGAAGACAACCGGAGGAGAGGAGAGAGGTGAGAGCTTCTCTCACTAGGTTTAGGGTTAGAGAGAGAGAGGAGAAGGAAAAATGGACTGGACCGGTCCTGTAATCCTTTTATAAGCAGCTGAACCGGACCGGTCCAGCTTTGGTTCGTTTCCCTCAATCTAGACCGTTGGATCTAGGGTTCCATCTCCTGGATCAATCCAACGGTCCCTGCGTTTTCCTGTGTTTTGACTTTGGGCTTTGGGTTTGGGCTTAGTCTGTTTTCACGTTTTTTTTTTTTTGTTTTTTTGCTACTTGCACCACTTGCCTGCTGTTTGCACCCGTTGTTCATGCTAATTTTTACCAATAAATTCCAAGAAATTTACTACGTCATTTTACTATTTTTCTTGATAATTTTCAGTGGTATTTTACTTGGAAAAGTTGATAAAAATTTTAGTGTTGTTTTGTCAAGGGTTTTTACTATTTTGAGTCACTTTTCTCGCATTTTTACCCGTTACCTCGTATGCATGATGTTCGTATTCGTCATGTTTGATTTGCATACTATTTCATATGAATTTTGCTACTGATTGCTATGCATATGTCACTGTTTTGGCGTGTTGGGTTTTATTCTTGCATCATACGCATTATTCATCACATATTTCCGGCTCATTTTCATCGTCACTCTACCGTCTTATGCCATACTTTCTTCCATCACTTTATGCCATATTCTTCTTTTACCATTTTCTACTAACATTTCCTTTCATGTTGATCACTTCATAGCACTTCATTATCTTCACTATTGTCTTCTTTAGTTTAGTTTTCTCTTTTACAAATTGTAATTCATTTGGTGATGTAATATTTTACCATTGGTTTGTAGCTTGGCAAAGGGGCCATAGAATGTATTTAGGCAATGTTGTAATATGGACTATGGACACTATGGCGCACCGACACGCACACACTCACCTTAGATGTATGCATAGGATTGTATGGTTAGATAAGCGCTTAGGTTTTAAACACTTAGAGAAAATCCATCTTTTTCCAAAAAAAACAATTGAACTTCACTTCAAAATTTTCATAATAAATATGAAGTCAACACTTCATTTTTTTTCTTTCCTTTTTTCTTAAGAAAAATTCAATTCATCTTAACCATTTAGACTTTCTTTTCAATCACTAATCAAACCTCACTTTTTGCTAAATCTAATGCCCTTGAGGCCTCTCGTCTCTATTCTTCAAAATCTCTTTTCAAACTTAAAATCAACCAACAAAAACAAAAACTATTTTTGAGCAAGAACTACGCCGGTTTTGATCCCGTAAAACGGTACGTAGGCAATGAGTCAAAACTCATCCAAGCCGAAATAAAAAATCAAAGTCTTGCAACTTCTCTCCCCCCATTCTTAACTAAATAAACCTCCCATTTTCAAAAGTAAGTAAAAATAAGCGTGAATATAGACTTAGGAAAACGGCTCCTATAGAGGACTATAGTTACTCCGGGTGCCTAACACCTTCCCGTAGTAAAACCGACCCCCGAATTCGGAAACTCAAGGGTTTTTCTCCTTTTACCCTTCCCAAGAAAAAAGAGAGATATCAACGGTCGAAAGGTACAAGTCCAATTAATGGCTTGGCACCCAAAAACCATGATAACAGTGGGTATGGGTTTTATCGCCATGCCTATATGTTAAACTTCATAGGGAGGATTTTTCCATGCTTGCAGACCAATATCACCGAAAACATCAAAAAATTTTGGTTTAATTGATCTGTCGGTCCCTTAACTTACTTCTTTATTTCGATTTGGTCCCATAGCTCTTAACTTTTGCAAACTGGCCCCTCAACTTACCTGATGTTAATAAAAATGGTCCCCTAAAAAAGGAGATCATTGGATAAGGGAGGTTTATCAAATCTTATAGTGTATCACCAACATCTAATTTATTTACTTTCTTCATCTTCTTCCTCATCTTCATCTTCATTTAACCTTCATCAATCTTCATCATCTTAACAAAAGAAACCTAATTTTTTTTCTTTCAAAAATTAAATCTTTACACAACTATATCATCATCATTTTTTTTTTATTTCAATAATTCAATATATTTTTGAAATACACAAAATGAATTTGGGTTGGAATCTCTTCGATCCAAATCTTATTTCGATCTATATGAGCTAACTGAGCTAGATTTTGAGTCACACTATTACCCACTATTTCTAAACTCACGTGTGAAAGCTATTGCATAATTTGAGGATACCATTAACAATGGTAAGATCTCTCCTTTTCCCCTTTCCTATTCCAAAGCTTAATAACTCTATCACAACTCACAATCACCTGTCGAAACTGAGAGTCCCTCACCATCTCTGCGTCTTCACCGTCACTGCACTTTCAAACCCATATCATCATTACACAAGCTTCTCTTCTCCCTCTTTCATGGTCCAACCTCCGTTTTGTCACTCTTTTTACAACTTCACTCTCAAGCTAACCAAATCCAACATCACTATCACCATCAACAACACTAAATTAAAAAAAAAAAAATCAAAAAATGAAGAAACTGAAGCAATCAGATCCAAATTTGTGTCCGTTGTAAAAGGTTGAAACTTGGAGATGTTGTGAAGAAGATTTTTGAAGAAGGAGATAAATTAAAGAAGATTGTTGAAGAGTGAGAGAAAAAAAACGCAGAACATAAAAACTAAATTAAGAAAGGGAAAAACGTGAAAAAGGGAAAAAAACACGGAACATAAATTGAAAAAGAGGAACATAAAAAGCATATCTGGGAAGATTTGACCTCTTCTTTCTCACACTGTTGATATTTACTTATTTGATTAAGAGGGGAAAATGTGATTTAAGCCACTCCTTTTTATGGGTTAAAGTTCATGGGTTTTATGAAAAGAGGGTTAAACCACTATTGTGTTTAATTTCTGGGTTGGACTGCCCTTGATTTCTTGTGCCTTTAATTTTCGTGCTCTTGCAATTGGTGTGAGGTTAACCAATTCAATTTTCTTTAGATCCTTCTTTTGGTTTACGAGTTGATGGATTTATGTGTAGATTAATGGAGTGTGGGGATAGTCAAATTGAATTTTTGAGAGATAGATGATGAAGGATGAATGTAGATGAAGATGAAGGAAGAAGAAGAAGAAAGTAAATAAATTAGGTGTTAGTGATACACTATAAAATCTGATAGACCTTCGTAATCCAACGGTCTCTTTTTTTAGGGGATTAAAATTATCAAAATTGGACCAAAGTAAATAAAAGAAATAAGTTAAGGGACGTGTTTGCAAAAGTTAAGAGTTATGAGACCAAATCAAAATAAACAAATAAGTTAAGGGACCGGCAGATCAATTAAACCAAACTTTTTTTTATAATCTAAAATCTATGTTATTGAGGTTTACACTCCCTGTGTTTGAGTGATGTTTTCCGATGTTAGTGCATATTGGAAGTACTAAAGTTACTCATCATTCATTTCTTTGAGTCGAGATGGGATCATGCTAGAGTCTATAATCTTAAGAGATTGTGGTTTTACGTTTGTAAATTCAAAGTTATTTTTAGTTGTACTATTTTACAATGTTCATTTCAAGATTGTAAAACAAAATTTCTTTCAAAGTTATACTTAAGATTTCAAGTTATTTTCATTTCTTTCGCATTAAGAAAAGTTTTTTCTTTTAATTTTATTGAGAGAAGTTTAAAATGTTACGCCTTACTTTGAGTAATATGATTCCTAAATAAAAGATAACATAGATATTCATTTTTAGTGATTTAACATTATAATTTTTTTATTTTTTTTTAAATATACATTGAAAACGATTTTTATGAGAAGCTACTCAACATAGCTTCTCATTTCCTAGCAAAAGAACCAGACTAACCAATCCATTTTCTTTTAACAACTTCATCAACTCATAAATTAAATAAGGAAAATCAAAATTCCAGCAGCTGCAGCTTAGAAACACTTGGGAGTCGCATAGTTTTCCTCTTACCTTTTGGTATTTGCAGACTGAATTAAGTTACCATTTAATTATAGAGTAAATGCAAAGGCTCAATGTGCAAGACTTGCTTCCGTAAATATTGTGTTTTTATATCTTTGTTAAACGCTCTTAATTTGATTTTTATATCCCTTTTCTTATATTGTAACATAACATTGGTTTTCACTTGATGGCATCAATGACACTCACTAAAAAAGAGGTTAGCAACTTTTTTTTTTAATCAACAAAATTTATTAAGCAATACCCGCACAAGATGCACTAGGTATGGGAAGCAACGGAATACAAAAGGTGCCAGATATACCCGGAGCACCCAACCCACCAAAACACCTAGGAGAAAAAAGCCCAAATTGCATGTGAAAAAACCCGTTAGCAACTATACATACCTCATGATATTTCTTTTATTATTCTATTCAAATTTCCTGTGAAATCTCTGAAGCGATTTGCATGCGTGTGTAAATCTCTGAACTTAATTATATTTTATTTTTGAAACTGAAGCTTGTATCATGTCTTTGCTCCATTACATTTTTTAAGCTTAACTTTTCTGTGTGTGTTTCATATGAATTAGTTATTGTTGTCAAACATATAAATAGTTTGTCTGAAGGTTACTAGTGACATTTTTGAAAAAGACAATGATAGTGATAGTCACAGTGACAATGACAGCGATAGTGATAGTGACAATGATGTTGGCAATGATGATGATAATTATTTTCCTTTGATAGTACCTTAGAAGAATTGAGTAACCACCAACATAGGCTTGTGTACTTACTAATGCAAACTTAACAATGCAGGTAAAATGAGTTAACTGACAAGATTGTAAATTATATTAGACAATCTAGATTACAACTTTTTCAAACCACTGACTTGTGATATAAGTTGATCCAACGATTGAGATTAAAACTGCATGATGTGGTAATTGCACCACATTATCCGAAGTCAAAACTCCAAAACATCCTTACTTAACAAATCCAAATAATTGCAACCATACAGCCACCAAAACCAAATTACAAGTTTACAACCTTCAACCATTTCCTAACGACATCTTAGTGTGTGGTGACTAAAATTGATTACTAAAAACTTTATCAATATATGCTTGATATAACATAACATTTATTTGTCTTTGATCCTAACTTGTAAACCTCTCCAGTACTGTCATGCCATCGGCCAAGTTCTTATTTTGTCACATTATTTGCAGACATTTTGCAGTTTTATGTTATTAACATGGATGATGTGCACGTTTGTTGATGAATTCATTCTTTTCATCTTAACGATGTTAAATTTGAGTTTGTATCTAATATTGTTCTCTACAATTTGAATGAATATCGTTTTTTAGTAAAGTCAATATTATGAGCAAACATTCATTTGGATTTGCTGCGGTAGCAAATTCACATAGTAACGTATCTTGGCCATCAATCTATGGGGTGCAGTTATCATGCATAAGGCATCCTTATGCACCCTGCATAAATCCCAACCCATTAACCGGTAGCCCAACATAATTGCTTCGTACACCCCAACCCATTTTGTCATACACCCCCAAGCGAAACCACAATTTCGTTTCTTCATCTTCTCCGGCACGATACCGTATTTTCATTAATTAATGGCCAATTTATTTCTGCAATTCACGTGTTCACTTTACTGATATGTGGTTATGGCAACACATATATGCACAAATCTTTAATTTTCGGATTAAGCTTTTAGCAAAACAATATATACATATGCTTAACTTGGTAACCGTCAACATTTGCATAACAATCCAGTGTCCACGACGACACCGACACGAACACATCAAATGAGGAACACTCAACAACAACAACACACCACATCAATTTTCATTTTCCATCGTCGTCATACGATACACTTGATTTGCAGAAAGGGTTGTTGCTGAATTGAAACAAACTTCAGGGTATGGATTACTGAAACCATAAGTATGGTTTAATGGTTTTGATAGTCTTGTATGTGAAACCAAGATAATTGTGTAATGATTTTTAATGAAATTATTATTGTTACATGGTTTTAAATAATGATTAAGATGTTATACACTGAAATTATTATTGAAACCATAATTATGGTTTAATGGTTTTGATAGTCTTTTATGAGAAACCAAAATAATAGTCTAATGGTTTTGTAAAGTGTTTATGCTGGGTGCATAAGGAAATAACTTATGCATAATAACTTTTGCCCAATCTATGAACTAACGGTTTTAAATTGACAGCACAAACCTCGACAATTTCGCATAATGTGAGATCTTAGCCGTTAACTTTAGATCAAACGGTGTAGATCAGTTACTAAGTCATGTGTTATATCAAAATCCGTAAAATAAGCGAAATGTTCGTACTTTGAAACTTTCTATTTGTATTCTTGCTTATGCGAGCATCAAATTTTGGTAAAAAAAACTACTAATTGGTTAGAGCTAAAAACATAGAGAATGAACGAAGAATTGTTTAAACACACACATAATGAGTGGAGTATTAATTATATTTTTTTCACGTGTCTCTAGTTTTTGTCTTATTTTGCCTCAAAAAATAGTTTTTGTCTTGTTTACCTAATTACCTTCACTTTATATTTATATTTATTATAATCTTAACAAGTATTGACCATGCCATTCAATTGACGGCACTCATGGCCAAAAGCTCTGCAGGCGGATTCTAATATCTAATTGCACTAGAATTATTCAACAAGTAATAATTATACAAGGTATATCAAAGTATCATGGGATGCATCGTGACACGAGTGGTGTATTAAAAGACATGTGATATTAGGAAACCTTACATATTCACAACCTTAAATAAAAAAAAATTCGAGCACACAAAAAATATAAAAGAAAAGTAATTTAATCACATCATTCAATATCGTTTAATTCTCTTCTCTTTAAATTTTTTATATTTATGTGAGTGTGTCCAATCATATTTTACTTAAAGTTGTATCTAATTAAATAAGTATCTCTCATATCACACTATATATTAGTATATATACAAGTGGGTCCGACCATTAGACAACTTACCTCTTTCTTCACAAGACAAAACTAGACATAGACATTAGTATCCACAATCAAAGTGGGGCGGATACCTACATAAGTGGCTAAGTCAACCCCTCAAACAAGGCCTGTGAATGGGTTAGAAAGTTGAATAATCTTCTTGTCTTAAGGTGGGTTGGTAAGTCAATTTACGAAAATATTGAAAAGTTGACGATGATGAATAACCTTCTTTAATTGCAAGAAAGAGTACACGAGTTATTGAAACCTAAATACATACTTTCAATACTAGAGGAGAATGCACCTAAAATATAAAACAATAACTAGAGAACATGTTCAATAAGAGACAATAACAATTTATATAAGAGACAATAACCAGCCTTTAACCACCGTAGAAATTATTTCCATGATTCAACATTTACATGTTCAATTCAATAATCAAGAGGGTGTCATGTTCAATTTGAGTGCCAAATAATCATAGTTCCTTTTTTCTTTTTAAGTATAAGTGGTAGTCAAACATAGATTAGAAATGAGCTAAATGTATGATATATAAAAGCGACGATTCAAACCCAACACTTTAAAACTTCTGATGTAATTGAAGTATGTAAAACTCTTAATGGTCATTAGTTTATTGTTGCTTACGGCGCTCTTTGAAACACATAAATATTAAGATAAATGTTGAGGTAATAATAGAACCAATTCAAGTCATCTAAATGTGCATTACCAAATCAAAATGACCTACCCTAAAAATATATAATTCACAAAATATTTGCCCCTTTCTCTCTTAAATAAATGTCACATATTGTAAAGATAACATTAACAAAGACAAATAATTTAAACCCTCCGAAAGAAATGGTTCAATCAATTTAGTTACAATACCATGACAAGCACTAAATGCCATGTGAGTCAGATCCACCAAATTAGTACTTCTGCGATACTAGTACAATTACAAGTTTTGTTCCAATGTTTCCCTCTCATCACATTTGTCTATAAAACCCTTCTTGCTTATCTCAATTTCCTAACAAAAACTAACTCTTAATAACATTTAACTGTGCCTTCTTTTTAAAGAAAATGACATTTTCCTTTCTCACCCCCTTATTATTTTGCTTTATTGCTCTTTCCTCCTCCTCTGCATCTTTAGGAGTTGAATCATTTATTGGCTACCCTATTATACCAATCTCTTCTCTAATAAGTAAAAACCTTTATGACACAATATTCCTACACAAAGATGACACTGCATGTCCAGCCAAAAACTTTTATCCTTACCAATCCTTCATTGAAGCTTCCAAATATTTTCCTCAATTTGGTACTACAGGTTGTTTGGCCACAAGAAAGCGTGAGATAGCTGCTTTTCTTGCTCAGATTTCACATGAAACTACTGGTGGGTGGGCCACTGCACCTGATGGACCATTTTCTTGGGGCTTATGCTTCAAAGAAGAAATTAGTCCTCAAAGTAACTACTGTGATTCTACTGACAAAGATTGGCCTTGCTTTGAAGGCAAAACTTACAAAGGAAGAGGTCCTATTCAACTATCTTGGTATACACTAACTACTTGCAAACTATTGATTATTAGATTAAATTAATATATGGTTTATTACCCAATTGTTCTTTGTCCAAATCCACACATCCAAACCAAAAATTGATTCTTTGAGCTCAAATTCAATATGCTATAGTGTACGTAGCAGCGTTAAAATTCTTGACGGTGAGTTTTAATCCATATGATCCTCGGATTGGGAAATAAGTTTTCTGAAAATTTGCTATTTAGAAACCGATTTTGTAATTATTTCGTATCTGTAGTGACCGATTTATAACCGGTCGCTAAATTAGCTTCAAAATCTATTGTAAAATGAGATTTCAGCCGATTTAGAGACTAATTTGCAAAAAAAAACGACTAAACATTTTTGGTCTCTAAATCATTCTCTAACTATATCAGTTTATTTGTCAACAAAAAAAAAAAGGAGAAACTCATTTATGTCAGACAAAATATTCACACATCCAACCATATTATACTTAATCAAGCGATTGAATTCAAGTAGCTAATGAGTTTCAGTTAAAAGCAGTTTGTTCGAGAGAATTCAAGTTCAAATTCTAACTAAAACAATAATAATAAGATTTTACTTGCGTCTCAATCAATCGAATCAGAGTGTTTGTGTATGTATAAAAGTAGTGATTAATTGATTGAGTTATTGTACTAATTGTCATAAACTTTTGTGTAGGAATTATAACTATGGACCAGCAGGGAAGGCCTTAGGATTTGATGGGCTGAGGAATCCAGAGATTGTATCAAACAATTCAGTGATTGCTTTCAAAACTGCTCTATGGTTTTGGATGACAGAGAGAAAACCAATACCTTCTTGTCACAATGTGATGGTTGGAAAATATTTGGCAACAAAAGCTGACATAGCTGCTAATCGCACAGCTGGTTTTGGATTGGTGACAAATATAGTCAATGGTGGATTGGAATGTGGAATTCCTAATGATGCAAGAGTGAATGATCGAATTGGATTTTTTCAAAGATATACTAAGTTGTTCAATGTGGATACTGGACCTAATTTGGATTGTGGATATCAGAAATCTTTTCAATAATTGGTTCTAACTATAATTTAATTCCTTTATGTATGTTTTCGGTTTTTCTTTTTTCTTTTTACTCTGGCAAAAGTTCAATAATCGCTGCAATTTATAATTAGAAAATTAATGAATAAAAAGTTTTTTTTTTTTATTCCTTCTTGTTTGAATTACACGCAGACATGATGTCATTCTACATTATCTTTATCTTATATATATGATAAATGAATTGTTCCATGTATTTGGATCTATCTTGATGTTTTTAGTGGTTGGACACTAGAGAAATCACAATTTAAAGTATGGGAATATATATGTTTTTGATATTTTAACACTCCCTTTGTTAAATACTCGTTATTGGAGTGTTGAGCCAATGATCTTGTTCACAGATACGGAGAGTCTCATACTTAATGGAGAAATGTTAATGTGTCAATTGTGAGTTAAAATTTGACATTTGATGTAAGAGGAGATGTTGAGAAACATATGAGGGAGATTATCCATATACCTAATGCTTTAGGACTTTGGTTGAAGAAGTGATGTCGATCTCACATGTTGTTGCTCTTTGACTAATATGATGAGACATCCCAACGTAGGTTCCCATAGAAGTCGCAACATTATAATAATTTATTTTTATTAGTTTTTGGGTATCATTTGTTTAATTTTTTATCTTAAATTTTAGTTTTAGAATATCTTTCGATTTAATGCATATTAGTCTGTTATTTCAAATTTCTTCACTTTTAATCTTTCGTATGACCTGACAGTGGATAAATGTAGACTTGTTGTGCGAAATTGACAAAATACATGCACGGTTCTATCGAAGTAGTAAAATAGAGTATCGTTCCGTCAGTGAGTTATGAATTCAATTAACTTTAGATAATGATTAGACTAAAGATTTATAAGGTAGAAAAGTTTGGGTTTTTGATTAAAAGCAAATAATAAAAGAAAAGATAAAAGCCTTGAGATTATTGGTTCATCTAAATGACAAGTCCTTCACAAACCAAACTATAAGCTTATAACTTTATGTTAGACCTAATTTCTCAAGACAGTTTCTCTTTTGTTCCTCTAGCAACCAAACCTATTTCGCTGACTTGATTACTATTAGATTTTGGTTCCTCTAACAACCAAGCCTATTTCGCTGACTTGATCATTATTAGTTCCCTTGAAGATCGAAACTATATGTCTCAAAGATTTCAAAGACTATTTCGCTGCCTTTGAAACCCTTGTCTAAATTCACTTGTTCGAATATCAAAGCTCCACTTTCGTTTTATGAATTGATATTTGAGATGATGGATAAACAATTATCAAACCCTCCACTTTCGTTTCCACATTTTGATAATGGTTGATCTATGTTAAAGCGGTGAATTTAGATAAGAAATTAGGGTTACATAAGATTAAGGCTTAGAGCTTGGTTTGATTAGGATTATGTCATTTAGACTTATCCAACAATCTCAAGACAAGAAGAAGTCTACTCACTAATGTTCATCGTAGACAAGGAGAAGAAGAGAGAAAGCATAAAAATAAATAACAAGAAAGTAAAAAGAACTTTTATTAGAAAGACAATTGTCACATATTGAATTCCAAGAAAAGATGAATATTTGTGATGGCTAGCTACTCTATTTATAGTTTACATTCGACTTAAAATTTAAGCAATCACTAGAATGTTCCACAAGTAAACTAAAACAGAGTAGCTTAAAATCTAAGCAAAAGCAGCAAAAGTGGTTCTGGAGGGTGGCACGGCCATGCCAAGCCTAGCACGGGCCGTGCTTCAAATTAAATCACACCATATGTCATTTTACTAGATTAGTATCTTTTTATTTTTTTTAGAGAACTAGATTAGTATCTAAAATATCTAGATTGTGTTATTTGATTGAACGTATATGTAAAAAATTACACTTTTAGTATATATAAAATCAATGACCAGTTTAGTGGGTAGGACTTCCGATTTGAATTTACACTTTCAGTATATTAAACATGTCATGAAGTAACACGAGATTTAGTCACGAGGGAGATAATAGAAGTATGAATATGAGGAGTCAGAATCATCATCATTTATGATTCTCTCAATTTTTTCAATTTGGATAAACAAAGACATAGATAAAATTAGAAGAGAAAAAAAATTTAAAATAATTAATAATTTGGGACTCACTTAGTTGTAAGATCCACTATTTATTTTGTGTTTATCTCTGTTTAAACAATAGAGAAGATTCTTACTCAAATATGAGACATCTTGCAATGTTAATGGCCGATTTGAAATATCCATTATTCTCATAATTTTGAAAGCTCATCACAAAGTCAATGGACTATTTTGGTAGTTTACTGGTGAACTTATAACAATTTTTATTTTTTATTTTATAGATTGTTCGTTACATTGGAATTTCAAAGAATCAGTTGGTCTGAAAATATATTTTACATAAATGATTTTTTGAGAAAATATTTAAATAAACTTAATCTTAGAACACAGTAATTCAAACGAAAGTGAAGTCACTGGTGGGCTTGATGAATAGAGCATGTACAATACTATTCTTTTCCATTTGCTTCTTAGAAATTAAAAAACAAAGTGAGAGCTATGCATTTACATCTATGTTTTTCCGCATACTCCACTAATTAACTAGAGTAAGATTTTTCTACATTACATGATCACATAACAATCACACTCTATTGAGTCTCACTCTAGCTACAGAACAAAATTTGAAATCAAGCACATTTGTTGTCATATACATTTTTAACACCCAAATGTGTCTACCCTTGTGATCTTCAATCTCTTAACAGTCGATAAAAACATCCTACACATTAAAAAAAAAAAAAAAAAAACACAAACACATTAATACACATACATAATGTCTTGTTGTGTTCTTCAAAAACTAACTTACTCCCAAGGAACATCTCCAACCATGACCAAATCCCCTTCTTCATCTTCATAAGTTAACACATGACATCTTTCTGGTTGCACTCCATCCATCTCATTCCCCCCTGTTCCAAATAGTACTCAATAAGTAAACAAAAACATCATAAAATTTACAAGACATTAATAAGAATAGGATCTTACATAGAATGGTAGTGTCAAACATGTGCTCAAGAGTCTTAACTAACTCATGGTAACTTTGATGAGCAAGTATATTCAGTTTTCTACCAATTGGAATTCCTTCCATGTACACCTTCACATACAAGCTATTGTAGTCATAGTTTTGTTGCCATTGCCCCCTAATATAAAAGAATGACAAAAGAAATCAACATAAAATAATTAATGATATATGAATGGTGAATATATATATATATATAGAAATTAACCTTGAAATTGATGAGCCAACATGAAAATGTTGAGTGGGAGAAATGGTGAGTCCAAGACTAAGATCTGTGGGAAGTTGATGTGTAAGAGAGGATGCAGTAGAAATATAAAGATTATGGTTGCTGTTACTGCTAATAGATGAAGAAGAATTTGAACTATTTGTTTTTCCCATTGTGATTGTGAGCTAGATGACATAACAAGCCGCCACCTTAAGGCCTTATATATAAACAAATTTAATTGAGAGATCTATGCTATGCTTATGAAAAAAAAACTCAATTAGACTTCCTCAGCTGTTGTGCCAATTTAACATTTCTTTTTCTTTTTGTTTCTCCTATGTAATTTGGTGGACCATCAAATGTTGTGAATGTAGCCGACAATTACACGTGTCAGTTTAAGAATCCAACTCAGCATCTTTTTATGTTTCAACAAATATTTTCAAGTGTGATGTAGCAATTTCTCCTATTTCAATTTTCAAATACAAGGAAGAAAAGTCAAAGTAATAGATATATTTTGTTCAAAGTTTTAATGAGATACTTGATTTTGTTTTAATATATATATATATATATATATATATATATATATATATATTTGAAACCGTAGTAATATTATTCGTTATGATCTTATCTAAACATAGACGGTTTTTATCAAATATAAAGTTAATTAAACCAATTACTTACAATAGTCAGTTGTTCTTGATAGCTATAATGATTTTATTAATGTATTCTTTGATGTAATCAACATTTTCATTAATCCGACTCTAATATGATGTTAAATCGTGAATTTAAATTTCAATCTTAAAAATTAGTTCACACAAGGGGCTCAAGCACATATGTACATCTTGCAGTTCGAAAGTTTTGATAATATGAGATAATAGCTTAGTTAGCCTCGATAGGTAGAAAAGATTGAGTATTTAATAAACTTCTAAATTTAATATGTGCAACTATTTTATGATAATTTTTGGACAACTCTCTATTATAATTAGTCTTCTTTATCTTTATCTTTATTTTTCATTGTTTTGATAGAAGATTGCCAAAAAAAAGAAAAAAATTGACATATAAATATCATTAATTACTCTTGTTTTACCAACTTAACTTCAATTAAGCAATGTGAATCTTCTTTGGTATACAAAACAATATACTTTGACGCGTGTTATTCCATTAAAAATTGTTCATTATTTGAAACGTCTTTTTATGCACGTCCATGAGAGAGAACCAGTGTATTGTAAGTGCTTATGATGCATGTAAAATAATATGAACACTTTAATATATTTAGAGGAAATATGAAGGAGATGTTGGAGTTACAATAGAGACATGTAATGGACAACGCGTGTGGTGGTTTTTGTTTGAAGGGAATGAACCTAGACTGTGTAGAGAATTGATGGGCAATATTGAGGTGGACAAGAGAACATTGATAACTGAAACCTTGTACACATAGACATAACATAGGTCATATCCAATGGATCAATGTTCAATATTGGATATAATCATCGTGTAGCGCATGAGGGATCTTGATTGCTGAGACCAAATTCTATAAACAAATAAGGTATTGAAACTTGTGATGCTTCCTTCCTTGAAACGCTCCATGAATAGCAAAGAAACTATCAACAGCATGAGAGTATACATATGAAGATAAGTTGCAAGCATTTTTTTAACAAGAAGAATGCTAACTAATGCTCTTGAGATGTTGGTTAAAGTACTAAAATAAGTAACTTTATAACAAAAAGTTATGTAATTATTGTTGAGATAAAAGTAAAAACTTGCATTTCTAAAACATAATTTCTATAAATGAATTCTTTAACCATTGCTCTTAAGATACTTGTTAACGAAACTCTTTTAACAAAGGAATTGTATCTTCCATGCACAACTACAAAAATTAAAACTATTATTGATATTCATTAAATTAAGGGATTTAAATCTTCAAACAAATATTTTACCATGTGCACACCAAAAACTTAAGACCAAATTGTTAGAACATCTACTTGTGACGCACATGTTAACATATGTCTTAAGACATATGTTAAGAATGTGAAATATAGAAATTGTGTATCGAGTTCCCGTGAGCTTAGCTCAGTTGGTAAGAACATTGTATAATTTATGCAGGGGTTTGGGTTCGAACCCCAGACATCCCATTTTTCCACAATTAATTGTGTGACCACTAGGCTATTAAACCAAAAAAAAATATTGTGTATCAAAAATAGTGTAAATTTATTTTTCTAAATACGGAGTATTTTCTATTTGGAAAAATCTTAACATGTGTCTTAGTTAGGGTGTACTTAACTACTTATTACAATTAATTACACATTGAACCTAATTTACTACTATAAGACAAGTGTCCTCCCTTTTGCTTTTCAATAATTTAACTAGACACACTACCAAGCTTGACATCATTTTCCTTGTTTTTTAACCATCGTTGACGTGAATGAATGACATAGTAGTAATTTTTAGGGTTAGAATTATTTACGGCAAATTTGCGAGTTTAATAGAAAGAAGAAGTTAATCTGGTTAATAGCACTACATATTTTTGTAAACTGAGAATTAACGTATTGAATGATGTAAAATGAGTGTACGTTCAAAAGTATTTATAGGTTCGATGTGAAATGATAATATCTCACAAATTTGTTTGAACGCCTATGAGACAAATCATTAGATACAAGTAATGAATTTTATGCAAATTCCTTGTTTTATTTTTTTGATGTAAAAATCCTTGTTTGAACCAAAAAGAAAAATTCGAATGAATTGTGTAAAATATAATAATTCGAACCAAATATATGACATTTTTATTTATATTTAAGATGGGCGGAATATCATTTCATTGTGTGCTTATATATTCATAAAAAATGTGTATGCTTTTTTTAGAGGAAAAAAAGTGTGTATATATGTTGTGCTTAATTTTTGTTGGGTACAATTAATGGCTATTATTATTATTATTATTATTATTATTATTATTATTATTAGTACTACTACTACTACAAACTCCTTATAAATTACTAACATATTTTGTTTATGCATAAGTTTTTTTTAGGAGACTTTTGTTTTAAATAAGTGTCTTTTTTTGAGAGCGTTTAAAATAAGTGTCTGTTAACAAAAGGATTGTGCCACATAAAGCACGGGCATTATATATGTATATACTTGGCCTTTTCTGATAAAGATACTAGAACCCTAAAAAGGAAAAACTCATGCTTGGCCTTTTTTTGCTTGATGGTTCTTTTAGGTGATAGACTCAGACATTGAGAAGTAAGTAAACGTTTCTGTTTTGTGTAATATATCACAGAAGTAAGTAAACGTCACTATAATTTCTTTTAATATTATTGAAACCTTTTATATATTTTCTTAGTCAAAGTCTTCATCAATATCATTCACCGAATATAATGAGAATTATAAAGCAGATAGGTTAACTCCTAACCAAAAAATAAAGATTAGTATTCTTAAATTAGGTTAGCAGTTTTTGTTTAGAGATTAAGAAAATAAAAGACATAATGATAGTATTGGAGAAAAAGAGATTTGATATGAAGGGGAGGGAGCACTAAGCAACAAAAAGACATAATAATCAGAATTGTCGAACAATGTCTAATGACACTTTTTTAATGGTAGTGTGATGCCGAGCTCCTGTCTTGGGGACACAAAATAAATTCAATTTAATTTGTTAACACATCATATTCTAAGTTTCTTCTCCATTCAACACATAGCTCCCACGTGTAATATTTCACGCTTACTAAGCAATTTTATTTCCATGAGCACGTCTTAATTTTTATTTTTATTATTTTTCCTATGGTTCAGAAGTTGAAGAGGGAACAAGAGCTTTAAAAAACAAAATCAAAGAGCAAAACTTGGTACAATTTGCTTGAATGTAAAGAAACGACATGCTACCTAAAGAAGGAGGTATGAGACTACTAAATACTATTCAACCGGGAGAAAAGACAAAAAAAAATGAAAATGTTCCCCACCATACCATTACCAACCATAAGGTTGCTTGAATTAGCCATCAAATTGTCATTTGGTCCCCAGCAAAGTACATGAATATTAAGCAATGTGTAAACCAATTAACGTTTCTGTTTTGTTTAATTGCCGGAGAAAATGTGTCTTGCAACGATAAGGCCAATTTAGTCACCGTTCCTGTTCTTGTACCCCTGGTTTTTCAATGCAAAGTATGTGACCAATATATATAGCTCGATTATTACTGTTTGAGGGTAATTAATAGACGATAAATGTTAACGGATGTCCCAGAGCATTCTTTAAAATGAAAAGTAAAGATAAATGAAAAGTAACATAATCAATCATGTTCGAATTCATATATTAGAGTTTAGAATTTGGAACGTAAAGATGTGCAACTACGCAAGCACACTAGCATATAACATGCATATGCACTTGCATGCAGATACATAAGTTTCAAACAAGCAAAGTCATGAGATGATGGCTGCACTGCAATCACCTCACTACCTCCCACTATACTTTGGTTAAAAAAAACACACCAAGCACACCCTTCGGTTAAATAAAATAAAAAAACTCCAAAGCACACACTTTGGTTAAAAACTCCAAGAATAAGTTTAAAAAATTCTCAAATAATTAACGAAAATCCAAGCACACACGTTGGTTATATAAAAAAAAAAATAAAAAAAAATCAACACCCTTTTGTTATCAGCACTTTCGTCAAACCAGATTTTAAGAATGCAAAGCAGACAACCCAGTTTTATGATAGAAATACTTTCTATTAACACAAGTAAATGACGTTTTTACCCCAGCGGTAGTTAACAACCGTTGGAGAAACCGGCGGCAGTTAACTGCCGCTGGCATCAGCGGTAATTAACTGCCGTTGCAATGTTTATGATATGAACGTAGAAACCTCCATTTTCTGGTTACAGTGTTACATGCAAAACACTTTCATTTTCAATCTAAAATCACCCAAATCTCATTTGCTCGAAAATCATCCTTATTTCTTCAAGTAAGTCATCTTAATCTTATTTACACGCAATGTAGTTTGTTTAGGGTGTTATTTTCATAATTTTAGCAAAATGTTAGTGCTTAGGTTAGGTTTAAAAATTGCAAATTATGTTAGATTTTGATATAATAATGTAGGGTTTTTACTGGCATTGTTGTTTAGAGTAGGTTTAGGTACAATGTAGTTGAATTTGATGTTGAAATAACACTAATTGTGCTAGTATTTTAAAATGCACTTAAAGTGTTTGATGAAATGCCTAAGTGAAATAATCTTGCTTTTTTTGTGATTTTTTTTTTCAAATATGTTAAATTTTATAATGTACATATGTTATAATTTTTATAAGGTTGGATTTTGACATTTTTTGGCAAGTTTAAAAATGACATAATGTTATACGATACGTAATTTTTTTTGATGAAATGCCTAAGTTGAATGATTCTAAGTTTGAATTTTTATGAATGCTTAAGTAAAATTTGTTATATGTTACATGTTACTTGTCTTAGGTTCAATATCTTAGGTTCAATGGCTTGGATTTTTATGATATAATGTTTGGATAATTTTTATGATATAATGTTACATGTTACATAATGTTTGGATTTTTATTTTCATTCTTTTAATTTATTTTTGTACAGATATGACTGGGGCGGAGGATGCGCGGGAGCGACGTATTAGAGAGGGGGGAGGATGCCTTCTTTTATGTACTTTTTGACTATGATCAAGGTGATGTATAATTATGACATGTTCCGTACATTTTTGTATTTCCATGACATTTCCCGACATACCTTTTATATTATTTCTTGCATTTTAATTTTATCCTGTTAAATATTATTTTGTACGTTTTATATTCTTTAATTTGCAATTGGATGCAAAAACAGGTCAAAATTCTTGGAAAAACCATTGTAGAGTGCATTGGTTTTGTTTACTTATGTGAACGGCAGTTAACTGCCGCCGAAGACTATTACGTAATTTTCTTATGTCAATAGGAAGTATTCAATGTCAGAAAGCAATTTTCTTTATGATATGACGTTATTTTAGTGGGCCGGCCCACTTTAACATATGCGGCTATAAAGGAAATGGAGTTTGGAAATTGGTCTTTAGGCATCTACGATTTGCTCACACGCATCTTGAACTATCCAAAATATCCTCAACGAAAAATCACTACCTTTCGCAAGAACGGTAGTTAGGAATAAGTTACAGGGAATAAACAGGGGCAGTAAGAAACTCAGGTGGATGTGTATATTCCATAAACAGGGACAGTAATCATGGGATAGTCTTCCAAAGTGAAGATTGTGCTTTCTAACTGATACGTCTGGTGATCATCTCTCTCTCGCAGCTACATTTGCCAAATTTATTGCTTTGTTATGATGCTCCTCAAATATTTATTTGCTTGAGTCATCCAAATAAGAAGTGATATTAATAATCAACAAGAACAAACAATAATTAATTCCAAAATCAACAAGAGTCAAGAAATTATACTTATGTAGCGCTTAGATGGACAATTTTACTTGTTTGTTACAAAGCAAACAACGCGCACGAAATGCACGACACTGTATTTTTCACCCAATTTCACATGATTTTCGTTAAATGAGGAAGTGCATAAACGGTAGCACATCCACGTGATGGAGAAGCTTTTCACTTGTTCGTGTGTTTCTTGCATGTATTCTCCCGTAACAAATAGCACCTCTCTTTTACTATACATGTCATTACTATATATTTTTTTTTAATTCAAATAAACATTTTAAACACTAAATTATTTTATAGTTACCGACAGAGAAAATATAATTACAGGAAATGGAATTTGCAATAAAGGCATGTGAAGGTGTACATATGTTGAACCATGATAAGTTTGATAACACAAATATTGATACCGTGTTGCAGCCAATTGATGGGTCGTTGTTCAGTTTCAACAAAGAAACAAAAATAGGCAAATTTGTTTTAGAAGATTCTTTTTATAGGGTATATTGAGAATTTAGGGATTTTGAAATTTGAAGACGTTTTGGGATTTTTTTAAGATGATTATAATGGTTTGAGTTTATTAATTTTGATAAAGTTTGATTTTAAATAATCTTGTGTTTATTTATGAAGATGATGATGAATATGATAACAATAAGATGATGATGAATACAATGAATTTTTTAGGTTAAGTAAATGTTATCATTTTTTCAAAGATTAAGGGCCTGTTTGATTTGCTTTTTAAAAGCTCTATTTTAGTTTTCAAAAATTATAAAACTAAAAATCTGTTTGATAAGAATTTTTTCGTCGCCGGCGGCGGCTTTGAAAAACTGTTTCAGAATTCAGTTTTTAAATAGCTGAAAACGAAAACATCTAAAAGATGTTTTGCTTCTGGATTTTCTGTTTTCAAACACACGCGGAAAAGCAAGACTTTTTAATAATGGCACTATTGTAAATATTTGAAACCTTTCCTTCACTATTGTAAAAACTCACCAAACAAGTTTTTTAATTTTTTCTTCTCAAAAATAGTTTTTAAAAGTAGAACTACCAAACAGATTTTTTTATTTACTTCTGAAAACCAGCTTTCAAAAACAGATTTATAAAACAATTTTAAAAAACTAAAAAGCAAAACTGAATCAAACAGGCCCTAAATGAATTGTTTTTAGTTTTAAAATGTTTATTATTGAACTAAAAAATTTAGCAGCAACATGTATGATAAAATTGTCCATCTAGACGCGCCACATAAGTAAAATTGACTTTAAAATACGGTGGGAGACCAGAAATGATGAAAACTAAAAACTAAGGGACTAAAAAGTTGGATTTTAAAATAGAAAACTTATGTGTTTTTGAAAATAGGAGAACAAAAAATGTATTTAAACTGAAAACTTAATAAGATTAGTGTCTTGTGTGTTTCCCTTAAAAAAAAAATTAGTGTCTTGTGTGATTTTATCATAGTTAAATTTGTTTGATCTCAATAATATATTAAATGGCTTTAAAACTTGTCCCGTGAGCATAGCTCAGTTGGCAGAACAATGTATTATTATATGCAGGGGCTAACATATTATGTATTAATACAAAGTTACTCTTTATGGGATGTTTAACATATAAGATCACATGTTTCTATCAACAACAAAAAAAGATCACATGTTAGCATGACCCATAAAATAAAACAATCTTCTTTATTTCTGAAAATTAGGAACTGACGATTTTTTGGATCATGGTTTTGGAAACGCCAAAGTCAATAATGCTCATTCAAACTATGATATTTCATATCCATTGCCTATGAAGTATGAACCACTACATTCAAGTGTGATCTTTCAAATCCAAATCAATAATGCTCATCAAAACTATGATATTTCATATCCATCACCTATGAAGTATGAACCACAACATTAAAGTGTGGTCTTTCAAATCCAAAATTGTTTGGATCACTAAACTA
This sequence comes from Medicago truncatula, assembly GCF_003473485.1. NCBI lineage: Eukaryota > Viridiplantae > Streptophyta > Magnoliopsida > Fabales > Fabaceae > Medicago > Medicago truncatula. Next base: position 52,433,244 of record NC_053048.1, read on the forward strand.
TTGCATGATGCATCCTATCCTACTTATGTAGCAACAAAAGAAAAATTATATTCACGCCCAACAATAAGTCGAATGTTATGTGTTTGCGGTTTGTCTGTCATTCTTGTCTTCGTCTCCCTTGGATAGGGAGATGTCAATGGTACTGCAAGATTCTTATATCAATATATAGCTATAAAAAAATTAATTAGATTGCTATTTAGATAACTATGATAATTGTCTAGTTGATTCGATGGGATTTGGGATTGGCCAACTTGGCCTTCGTTGTTTTTTTTCTCGGCTTTCTTCTTTAGGTTATGTCTCGCACAGTGTAATTATTATTTTTTGTATATTTGACAGGAAGATAACTATGTCATTTCATTGTCAATAATATGCATAATACAGTTAAGAACTTGCTAGATTTTTGACCCGTGCTCCACTCAGTTTTATTGTAAAGGGATTGACATACAAATAATAAAATGCAATATATAATTGATAACGGTGAAAAAATAACATGTGATAATCCATAGTAGACAAAATAAAACACTTCATAAAATGTATGAAATTTGAAAATATTATAAAAGAAAATTCGGTAATCCTATCAATAATTCGTTAAAAGAAGTTTCATCACACATTGTGAAATACTTCCTTATACGACATTGAACGTTACATTGGTATATTCACCATCTTCATAAGTGATCAATATATTTATTTAGTCCTTCGCTGGATGTAACTCTTGAAACAGCAACATACAACTGTCCGTGAGAAAATACAGGTGTTGGTAGATATACATCATCATGTTTAAGCGACTGGACTTGACTTTTGTTAATTGTCATTGCAAATGATACAGTCAAAGCAAATTGTCTTCGTTGAAACTTAAAGGGAATCCTGACATCTGAAGGCGATATAGATAGCCTGGATACAATTTGCTTCAGATGAATTAGTGTGATGAATTAGAGGTTAGGAAATGAAAATAATTTCACTCACCAACATTACTTCTAGAAATGACCCTCCCCTCAATGACGTATCTTCCCATCCTGGTGATAACCAATCTGGTTCCATTGCATAATCCATATCGTGTATCTATATTTCTCAACAACATAACTGACACATCAACCTTTAACCTTAATTTGTGATTAGGCAGTCCAGAAACAGTGATGGTGTTGAGGAATTCGGGTGTATGAACATCGTCAATATGATCACCATTTAAGTTGCGATGAATGGGTGAATCATAACTCAAATAAACCTTCTCCTCACAAAGTAGCCGAGTTTGCATGAAAATTAGGGTATTTTGTTTGTAAACGTATTAAATAAGTGTAGAAAAAATTGTCAAAAACAAAAAAGGCAACAAGATAGGAATGAAATAAAGGCATGAAATTGGTTAAAAAAAAGTGTACAAAATATTGTAAAAAAAAAAACCATGAAATTAGTGCGATGAATTTTTCTAGTATTGTGTACAAAATATTGTAAAAAAAAAAAGGCAAGAGGATAGCAATAAAAAAAGGCAAGAGGATAAGAATGAAATTGGAGCGATGCATCTTTTTAGTATTAAATAAGTGTGCAAAATATTTCCTTAAAAAGGAAAGTGTACAAAAAAATTATAAAAAAAAAAATATAAAATAGAAGGCATCAAACGTGATCATTGATATGCTCATGATTTTTAGAACAAACGTGCAACATCAAATAAGTGTAGAAAATATTTCCTTCAAAAAAAAAAAGGCAAGATGATAGAAATGAAATTGGTGCGATGCATCTTTTTAGATGAAATTTGTTAGGTTAAATAATTGCAAACCTAATAAAGCAAATGAGCTTAAAAAAATTAGGTTAAATTACTGCAGACCTAACAAAATTAATAAATAAGGGTTTCTAGAACAAATGTGCAGCATCAAATAAGTGTAGAAAATATTTTCTTCAAAAAAAAAAGGACAAGAGGATAGAAATGAAATTGGTGCGATGCATTTTTTTAGATGGAATTTGTTAGGTTAAATAATTACAAACCTAATAAAGCAAATGAGCGGAAAAAAAAATAGGTTAGATTGATGCAGACCTAACAAAATTAATAAATAGAGCAATATTATTTGAACAACCATTTCTTTTGACAACCTTTTGGACAACTAAATTATACAAAGAAATTTAGGTAGTGGCACAAAAATCAAAACAATAGAGAGAGAAAGTAAAATGATAATGTGAATATGAGAGAGAAAGTTGTCAAAAAATAGTTGTTCAAATATCATTTCTCTAATAAATAAGGATTCTCATCATATCTAATGATGTGAAAAATTAGACGAAGGTTATCCTAAAAAAAATGCCCCAATTGAAAGCGGACAAAAGGGAGGAATAAATGTTCTATCACTTGACGATGTTACATAACTTTTTATTTTTTTTGCTAATTTTGATTCAACAATTAAAATTAAGGTTTTTTTTTTCTTTCTCAAATATAATTTCTCATGTGATGTGTTCACACACAATTACATGAATCGTATTCTACTAATTTATACCAAACTAATGAGAACAATACTTTTACCAAATTAATTTTGTAAAGTATAATTGATATATTTGTGGATATAGTTTTTTTTGGATATAATAAAGCATAAAATGTTAATTTTAAGAGCGATACACATAAAATTAATTAGATGATATAATTCAAAAGAAGTAGTTACAATTTGATTGAAAATTGCTATTCATTTTTGAACAATTTTTCTTAGTTGATGTAATATTATGGGACCGGAAGAAGTAACTCAACATCCATATTGTGGTTAGTCCACGTCCATTACCATCATGGTGTTTATAAATAAAATTCAACGTACTGACCATAATAATAATACAAAAAAGTACAGACAAGATGACACGGTGGCACGTGAACCCAATGGGATTTTCACGTGAAAGTGGGAGACTCCTCTCTCATTTTTAGTCCTAAGATTGATGACACACGAGGGAGTGTGCGTGCCCTTGTTACCCCTTGAATTGGAGGGTCCTCTAAGCAATCCTACAAAAGCCATCATGTGGCTATTACTTCACCAAAGAACTTGGATTCCATAGTGAGGTTTTCTTTGAATATGACTCATCAATATTCAATACTCCTTTCAAATGAAGGGATCAAAAGCATCTATATACGTGGCTAATTCTCCTTGCTCCATCTAAGCTTCAAATCCGAATAACAAAAAAAGTCATAAATCATAATGTCGGGAACCTATAGGTTGATCTTATCTTTAATTATATGTGGGTCTTTGAAAATGATATACTACTATATTTTTTTAAAAAATAAATATTAAATCTTAAAATAATTGTTGTCCAAATTCCAAGCACACTTAAAAAAGTAATCCATTGTATGTAGTTGGATATCTTTTTCTGATTTGGGAGATATGGTCTTTCATTTTCAGGGTGAAATATTCATAGATAATTTACTCTTTTTTTTCCTACAACAATTGTCACATTTTTCGTGAATTTATCTTAGTTGGTAGGGATATTGCATAATATATGCAGAGGTTGGGGTTCGAATATCAGACACTCAACTTCTAAACAATTTAATTATGCGAGCTCTAACCACTAAACTATTGAAGAAAAAAGTATCTTAAATAATACCACGTTCAATTTTTAATGCTTAATTGATTTTATTTTCTGAATTGTACACTCTCTAATTAATATATTGTATACCACTTTAAAAAAAAAAAAAAAAAAAAAAAAAAAAAAGCAGTTTGTATTTATGATAATAATAAAAAAATACACTTACGATTAATTAGAATAGTTAAGAAAATCACGATTCTTCATATTTTCTTTATGTGTAAAATGGTCATGATGCAACAAATATGAAAAAATAATTTGTTTGATACATTGATTATCATATCATGCGAGAAAAGAATGTACAATAAAAAAGTGGTGGTGAATGAGGATCCACATCCTCTCTTGATACCAAAAAATCAATATCAATACAAAATGACAAATAAGAGCAGTCCAATACATATTAATTTGTGGAAGACCTTTTGTGAGTATCTCTTAAATTATTATTTCGGTCAGTCCTAGGAATTAAAATTGACATGTGCCACCTAAGTGGCCCTGATGACCACATGAATTCTTCTTATATATTATTGCTTCTTTCTTCAATTCATTCATCACATAACATTTTCCTTTACGTACACACAAATCCAACCTAGAAACAATCTTTAGGGACAAAACTTTACTTGTTCTTTCCATTAACTTCATTAGCAACATGTTTGATTCTAGCAACTCAGAGATGACAAAAAGCAATGGCCTAGGTTCCTCTCACATGTTCACATATTTAACTCCTCTCAAAAAACCAAGAGTGGATTCAAACCAAACTGCAACAACAAACTCACAGAAACAGTACTTGATGGGGTGTGAATATCAAAAAAATGGAAAAGTGAACTTCTCAAACTTTTCTATACCTGCAGTGTTTCTCAAATCAAATCAACAAAGAGTACAAGAGAAAGAATCAAAAGCAGTTGCTTGTACAAAATTTCAACAACAAAAACACTTAACTTTAAATGCTGCTACCAAATCAAACTCTGGATATGAAAGAAGTAGAGAATTACTACCAACTGTTGATGAACATTCTGAAGCTGCTGCTAGCCATACCAATGCACCTAGAATTAGAGGAAAGAGAAAAGCTAGTGCTATTAACTTATGTAATGCACAAAAACCATCTTCTGTATGTTCACTTGAAGCCTCAAATGATTTAAACTTTGGTGTTAGAAAATCACATGAGGACACTGATGACTCTCCTTATTTAAGTGATGTAAGTGGAATTCATCAAACCATATGCTATTTTTTCTTTATGTTTGCAGTTAGTTACTATGAAACACGAACACCGGACATGACACGTACCAGACGACACAGACACAGTTTCAATATGAAGTGTTATGTTATATTAGTTGCCATCATTCTTACTAAGCTTGATTGATTTTATGTTGCAGAATGATGAAGAAACACAAGAAAATATAGTGAAAGAAAAGCCAGTTCGAGAAGGAAACAGAGTCAAGAGAAGCTACAGGAATGCAAAAGTTCATAATTTATCTGAAAGGGTGAGGAAAAATTTAAAAATATGGATTAAAAAAGAAAAAAAGAAAAAAAAATACTTGTATTTCTATATGCAGTTTAATTCCATGTAACTGATAAATATTTATTGATATTTTCAGAAGAGAAGAGATAAAATTAATGAGAAAATACGTGCATTGAAAGAGCTCATACCAAATTGCAATAAGGTATGTGAATATTAATTTATTTTTATTTTTGTGACAAGAAACACCTTGTTGAACTTTATTTGTTTTTAATTAATTATATAAATATAAATATAAATATAAATGTTTTGATTTGTATTTGTTATATATAGATGGACAAAGCTTCAATGCTTGACGATGCAATCGATTATCTTAAGACCCTCAAGCTTCAGTTACAGGTAAAATTTTATGTCCTTCAATTTTCTGTAACATTATTTAAATTGAGATTTCACTATATAATCTTATTCTTATATTAAATATAATTTTATGAATTATGACGTTGCAGATTATGTCAATGGGAAGAGCACTTTGTATGCCACTTAATCATTTTATGATGTTACCCGCACATCATATGAACATGAATATGAATATGAATGCACAGCATTTGATGATGGGTTTTAGGCCACACGTACAGTTTCCTATTCCACAAATGGGTGATGGTGTCACAAACAATAACAACGACAGAGTTCAGATGTTTGGTTTCTCCAACCAATTACCACCACAAATGTCAATTCCCAATGCACCTTTCATTCCTCCTATCATTGGAAACTCTTCTTCAACCACACCACCAACACCAACCACTTTTGGTAACCAGAATCAACCTGGAAGGACATGTGGCTAGTCTCATTCCTCATTCCTAAGAATATTATGCAAAGACTCAAAATGTATGCAACAAAGAAATCAGTTTTTGTACATTAAGTACGAGATGTTAAAATTAAAAGAGACATTTGATAAGTTGGGACGTGAGTTTGAACCAGCTATTTCTCAATTCTGTGTAATTAGTGTGTGAGATTCACCACCAGCTTCTTGAAACATTAAAGAAAAGTAAGGTTTTTGAAGCCCTAGCTATCCTTCCTTGATTGGCTCACAACATCAACAGAACATGCCGTCTGACAATGATTTTTAATACAAGGAGTCAGTCATCTTTAATCAAATCACCAAATTTGATACTATTGTAGGGTTGCGAGGGAAGCCTAAAAGAGTGAAGGATCGTTACATTGTGCAAAGAATACTCACTTGCACATGTGGATTAGACACTACATCCTTTTCCGCTCACTTAGTCGTTGTTGCAACATCTATTTTTTTATTTAATGTAGAATTTTTTTCTCACACATGACATGACACACAAATTCATTGCTATTTACCTACCAACAAAAGAGGAAAATTTTCAACATATTTCAAGAAATCTAGTATACACTCTCCCTTGTCTTATGTCTTGAATGAGCTTGCTTACCAATTTTCAACATGGTATTCACGTACAAAACTTGTTACAAAAGTACATATCGAATCATAAAAAATAAAAAAGCCTTCGAGTAAGTGTTTATGAAAAAAGAGTATAAGTTTGAACATGAAAGATCACATAGACTCAAACTTGAATATAATCTAAACGAAAAAAAAAAAGACAAGTCCTGATTAACTTAAACAACTAAGATGGTCAATTTGATTTGAGGGAGAGTGTTTTTGTATTTTAGCTTTGTCCGAAAATATTACAATGTATGTTACTCTCAAATAATTATATTCTTCTATTTAATCATGACAGTAAAAATACTCTAAGAATAAAGATAATTAAGCAAAATTATAACACTCATCAATATAATATTTTTTATCTTTCAAAAAGAAAAATAATAACTTTTTAATTAATACCATTTGCTTTTGAAACTTTCGACTTCCTAGCACCAGATGCCCTTGACCTTCTACACATAATTCAAAGGATCGTGTATAACAATGTCATGTTTGCCATCCAAAAAAATTTAACGACGCAGCTCGTATCCCACTTGCGTTCTATTCATGTGTAAGTTATCCTTATATATTGGATACACTCAAATTTTAGTGTATGAATTAATCCATTGCAAATACACTATTTCCATAATTTTTACAACCCTTTCGACTAATTTGAATAACTTCATGTTCATAGACGATGGCGACCGGAGACGGAGAGCATATTATATTCCTTTTTGTAATTTGTTTGAAAGTTATAATTTTTTTCCAAATAGCCTATTGTTTAGAACATTTCTAGAAAGAAAAAAAAAAGTATTATTGTTTAGAACACCTAATGTAATAAAAGATTTCGCTATGTGTGAATTTAAATAATTTTTTTATTAAAGATGTAAAATTTACAATCCTCATCCACGTCATTTATATTTGCAACATAACTATTTTGAGACGACATCGGGTTGATGTAATCTGTGAAGTTACTATTATGCAAACAATTGTGACCAAGATCAAACTCAAATCTAAAAATAAACGCAAATGACTATGGAGTTTAAGACTTAAAAGTACTACTCCATCCATGTGTGTTTGATTAGATATAATTACTTTTAGAAAAATGGTAAACAATGTCAGTTTAACTCAGTTGATAAAGACAATGCATAATATATGCAAGGTTCGGGGTTCGAATCCCGGCCACCACCAACAAAAAGAATTACAGAGAAGTTTGAACCAAGGGACTCATTCCGCACAAGCATAATCATTACATGCATACTCCCTCCAATCATAAATATAAGTCGCAATCAACCATTTACACGTGCCAATGGATAACTTTACTAAGTAATTAAAGCACGCATCAATTTGCCAAAAATAAAATAATCAAAGCACCCATGCTCCCTCGGTAATACTGACATATAGTGTTGGGACAAGTCAATTTGTCAAAAAAAAAAAAAAAAACTATACTCTAACATATAAACATAGTTTACATAAACTTTCAATCATATTTTAAGATCTTGTGGTGTAGAGATTTTTAGAAATAATATATCATTATTGAACTTTTCTCACTTTCAAACTTACGGTTTATATTGCTAAATTTGCGGTTTTGTGTCCTTCAGATGCCGCATGAGTGGTTCTTGACTTCCCGACTGGACGGTCTGAAAGTTTGAGATTTGAGAGAGTGTCACTAAGTAATTCAGAGGCTTCCAAAGTTGCATTTCCTTCTTCACTGGTGGTAGTCTTTTCCAGTGTATCAACTTGAGCCTCTTTCTCAAGAGCCAGCTCTAACTCTTCAAGTTCCTCTTCAATATCTTCATCGTTGATATCTGTGTATGATGGAGTTTGCTCTGCAGCCCAAAAAAAAAAAAAAAAACGCATGCTTAAAATTACAAATCCTAATTATTGATTTCAGCATAAATGTGAGTCACAAAAGAAATGACAAAATATACCTAGTGCCTTTTCAACTTCCTTCTGCGAATCAATGCTCTCTTGGAGATCTCTTAAACAGATATCAACATCTTCCACACTTATCTTATTTTCTTTGATAGCTCGTGCTCCAATCTGCATAGCTTCAGAAACCTGCTAACAAAGAATGATTACTGGATATAATGAACACAATATGCAGTCCAATGTAATATTTTAAATCTTCTATAAACTGATCAACTTGACACAAAAATTAAAGTTGTACCGTTTTCGTTGACTCTGCATCAACAACAACACCATGTACTTCCTCTACTCTATTCAAAAGTGATGAACATTTTTCTCTACTCTGGGTGACCAACTTCAGCTCCCTTGCATACCTGAGGGCTAATTTTCTGTTCCCAGAATGTAGAGAAGCCACTGCTGATTTTCTTGACCTAAATAGGATCAAAAAGTTAGGCAACTATTTTTTTAAGCAAACATGGTACACTGACAAAGCATCACTGTCAACTGGGAAGACAGTATATGATATGAAATAAACTAGTACCAACAAATTTTGACTGTTAAAAGCATTCCTCGCGTGAATAAATTTGTAAAACTAATCAAATTAATTTGTCAAATTCTTGAAGTAAACTAACATATTACCACCAAGTCTTAATCAGTGGTCACCTTACAAAAGTATAACATCATAAGAATGAGGATCGACCATTAAGTTTATTATATTCTTCTGTACATCAGCAATGTTATTTAGTGTGTTGAGTAACTGTGTTTTGAATTGGCCTTTTATGTGTTAGAACGACTTATAGCCAAAATCCTACTAAGAGGGCTTCGGGCAACTTTTTCCTGAAAATTAATCAAAACCAAATAAACACTTACATAAAATATAATAATCTACTGTGGAATAAGAAAGGGAAAATGTTTCAGTTTACGGAGGAAGCTTTTTATTTTATTTTTTTGAAGAAGAGCTTTTTATTTTCTTTTCATTATCTTTTAATTATTTTAAAAAACCTGTCAGGATATATATACAAGTATAACAATTCATACAATACAATACAATAAACTTACAATTCACAACGCCTGTCAATCACATCTAATTGTTGCTGAAGCTTCTCAATTGTCCAAATCAAGTACAGAACATCACAATCTAAATTAGAGGCACCGGATAATGCTGCTGCTGAGAGTGAAATTTTTACCCCCTGTCAAATTAAAAATGGAAATAAGACAAGCAATCTAGGCATAAGAATCAAATCAGTATTGATCAATGATAATTCTTCCCAAAGTAAGGGAACAATCCTGTCATTTAATATTATCAATTTTACTACCAATTTACCAGAAATGTTAGAAGTTATTGGATGTCCCACACACTGCTACCTAAATGTGATATATTTGAAGAAAAACGCTTGCCCAAATGATAGAATACTAAACAACTGGATTTTTCTGATCGTAAGGTTAACTTTAGAAAGTTTATGTACCTCTACAAATTCGTTCTTAAGGACGGACAGATACTGTGTTGTTCCACACCCTGATAGATACCTCAACATTACAGAAGCTTCATCCGGCCCTCCGCATATCTCCTGAAATTTCTTCATCGTAATGATACATGATGAATTCCAGTGACTTTCTGATAGATGTTTGACAACTTCAGCAGCCTTATCCTACATATGAAGAAACAGAAATGTAAATCGAGGTATAGAATTGAAAGCATCTAGCATACCCAAACAAAGGAAAAGTAGGCCCAAGTCCTGCAAACTAAATTAACTTGCTGGCACCAGCATTGCATGAAAGCAAATATGAACAGTTGCTGATACCAGGTATCATACACCATGGAAATGAACCGATGTACTCAATCCATATGCAGTAGAATTACTAAACAATTTGAGGTGTATCCAACTTAAATACCAGAAATGTATAAGATAATAAACTCCTGCAGAATAAATTTTAAAAGTACCAACCCTGTGCTTCAAATATTTATAAATAATTCATTCACATGAAATCTGTCTGGCACCTATGAAGCACTAACACAGATACGACACTGACACTTCTACAATAGTAATAATTAGAAAAAGTGGAATAACTAAATGTAACTACATGTTTCACTTCAATATGAAGTGTTTGTGCTTCATAGTTTGGAATTATAATAGGCTACAAATTCAAAATTGACCAATCATTTGGGGTGTACTATCTTATTAGAATCTTTGACTTTCTATCTGAAAGTTGTAAGTAAGGGTAACAAATGTCAGACAATTGATATCAAGAATATATTGATCAATGTTAGACGTGTTTGATTTATCAAAATTGAAAGTTATCAAACAATGCCAGATTTCTCAGAGACCCTAGATGCCTCTATTGTGTACAACGCGTAAGAGTATTGACATGGAACCATTCTTCCATGAAAATTTCAAACAAACTCTACAAGGGTGGTCAGGTCCATGAAATATATGTCAGTAAATCTTAATTACAAATGCACAAGGTAAACCAAACACACATGCATAAAATTAAATAAAATAAAATAAAATAAAGGAAAGCAAAAAACAAAAGAAGAAAAGCTCTCGAAATAAATGGATTGCTAACAACCTTAAGCATAGGAATTAGGACCACGGATTCTTCAGCCATGATATCTGGTGTAGCTGGTCTGATTATTAAGTTGGTCATTTTTCTGACTAATTGGGAGAATCTTCCACGCGTTGGATCAACAAGATCCCCAGTTCTTGTGATGTCACCTTCATTATACATTAGAGACTGGAAAATGATAAAATGTAAAGGCAAAAAACAAAACACGAAAAGGGCATGTTTGAATGCAGCATTTTGGAGGGAATGACTTTTTTTTTTCTAAATTAAGAAAGTTATAAATGTTTCCAAAAATAAATTAAGTGCGATCAAAATAATATATTATCATCCACCATGTTATTCTTACAGTTTTTTTGAAGAGTTTAGTGGAGGTTCCTTATCAGTGTATAACTATTTTACACCAGCATCCGATGACAATTTAATTAATATACTTTATCAATGTACAATTATTACACATGCATCCAATGATGTGTTGCTACGTCAATTAATGAATGTGACATCTCATTTATTTTCATATTCATTAATTGACATGGCAACAAATCATTTGATGCATGTGTAAAATAAATATACACTAACATCAGAGTATGCTAATTAAATTCTTATCAATTTACATTTTGAACATAACATCAAATAGTTGATTCTCATTTAGAAAATTTCAGATAAACTTCTACAAAACATACCCTACAAAGCAAAAGAGTGATTTTGGGTATGAAACTAAGTTTAACCAGCACGAATTGTATGTAATTGTAAGAAATAAGTTGTACAAAATCAAAAGAGCATGCTCAAGTAACACTTACCAGTACATCGTCGATACACAAAGGGGTTAATCCTCCTCGATTAAACCAATCATTTTTAACCTAAAAAAACAAATTTCAGGTAAGAATGAAAAATGAAAGAAAAAGAGGGAAAAATGGAAAAACCCTAGGTAGTACCTGGGAAGGTTTTATGAGAAGGAAACCAAAATGGGTAGCGATTTTGATGATTAAATTTCTCCAGAAGATGAAATTGGGTTGCCAATCGGATCTTTGACCGGAAAAGGCTTTGAATCGAGCAACGGCGATAACTTCGTCATTCCAATCGGGAACTTCCTTTGCTATGAAATCCTTTACATTCAAATCCATTTTCCCCTTTTCTTCTCTTTGCTCTGTGTGCTTTGAGAAAAAGAGAGGGAAGAAAGAAAACCAATTGAGATTATATTATTTTACGTTTTTATGATTTTTTTTTTTTTGGAGTTTTTACTGTGCACCTTAAATTAAGGTGTACTAATACACCTGTTTCATAAATTAATAAGTTAGCGGTCATTTTTATGTAAAAAAGAGTTATTTGTTGACTTTTATATTTTAAAAAATATTATTTTATTGTTTATAAGAATCATACTAATTATTTTACATTTTATTGAAAAAATAATAAATATTCACTATTATAAGTAATAAAAAATTAAAAAAAATTGAATTTTGCTTCGCCAACATTTTTAAGAAATAAAATATTGTTATTATAATTGTAAATGATAGAAAATATTTTTTCCTAAAAAAATATAACTTATTAAACTATTAATTTAAATATAGGTGTACCAGTACATTCAAATTTTTCGAATTATAAGTAAACACATAATTTCCAACACAAATACGACACCATGTGCAAAACTGTAATTTTGGTGTGAAATATAGGGGCATTTTGGTAATTTCATTCCTTTTTTTCAATTTCTAAGCCTTTAAACTTTCTTCTCTCTACGACAACCTCTTCTTCTCTCCTGCAATTGCAACTGTAACCCTTGTTCTAACCACCACCACACCCTTCCTTCTAACCACCACCACCACCATTGTCCTCGTTAAACACAACCACCTCCGTCCTCACCGCACCTTCCATCCTAACCACCATTGTACTCGTCAATCACCACCACCCCCGGTCCGTCCTTGCCACCGCGCCCTCCGTCAACGTCACTATCATCATCCTCGCTGCTACGCCGTTACACTGTCCTCACCATTGTTGTCATCGACTCTTTCACTGGCCGCCGTCTATCTCTCTCGTTCGTTGGCCGCTGCGTTGTTGTTCTTCTGTGATTTCAAACAAGTGTGTTTGGGTTTGTTTTTGCAGAGAATATAGAATGGAGAGGAGATCGACAGTGTTAGACGGTGGTCTCGATTGGTCAGACATTTGCAAAGGGGGGAGAAAGTGTAACGGTGATGGTGGAGATGAGCGAAAGGTTGCAAAGACAAGACTAAAATATTAAAAAAAAAGTGAAAAAATATTGTTTGTTCATCTTTGCTCCATTTGTCTTTGCTCAATTTATCCCATTTACCATCATGGATGTGTGACACGTGTTAAAATAATATCCAACGGTTGAAATAAAAAAGGCAACAATAAACAAACACACATGTGATTGCTTTTAGAAACACAATCTCAGTATCTTTTATTCATAAAAAAAAAAAAAAAAAAAAAAAAACTTTGTATCTTTTTGAATTTATAATGCTACAGCGTCTTCTCTGAATTGCAATGATACATCAAAATTAATCATCCACCATTTTTCAGAAACTATAATCATCAACCCATCTTCACCCATTTTCAATTTCTATCTTTTTCCTTTTTTGATTTTATATTCCGATCGGAGAAAAATGAATCCATAAAAGGAATTAATAAAACAACGATGTGATTTGAATAATTTTTTGCAATTGCATCAAGACATGTAACCTGAAAATCAATCACGTATGCATAATAACAAATCTAAGATTTGTAACATGTTTGAATCTAAGATTTGAATCTGGAAAAAGGTTGTGTGTGAATCAGAAAAAGGAGCGTGCTGCCATTTGATGAACGGAGATGCGGAGAGGCGAGGCGAGAATGAGAAGCAGTAGCAGCGAGATGCGGAGATGGTGAAAGGAAGAAGAAAAGCTACCGTGTTGTTTCTGAGAAAGAAGAAAGAGGAAACGTATATTGTGTTTCTAAGAACAATCACATGTGTGTTTGTTTATTGTTGCCTTTTTTATTTCGACCATTGGATATTATTTTAACACGTATCACACATCCATGATGGTAAATGAGTTAAATGGAGCAAAGGCAAATGGAGCAAAGATTGACTCGTCTATATTGTGTCTAAAAAAGTGTTTCCAAATATCATTTATGTTTTTTTTTTTATCGGGGAAGAAAATGAAAGAGAGAAAAAAAAAAGATATTTGTACAACCACTTTGTGACAACTTTATCTCTTATACTCTTATTTTCTCTCTCTTCTTTTTTCTCTCTCCATTGTTTTTGACCAATAAAAAAGAGAAAAAAGAAGTTGTCACATAAGTTGTCTAAAATGAGTTGTTCAAATATCACTACTAAAAAAAATACAAAAACTTACGAGGGATACGTGATTTTGACAATGGTTAGTACTTAGTACAATTGAGTTGTATTTTTAATAGACAATGTACTCAATTTATATATATATATAGAGAGAGGGCATATCAAGTGAGAAGACTATTTAATATGAGAGGGTGAGAGGGTTAATTATTAACCATTAGATTGGGATAAACGGTTGAGATTATATTGGTCACTAAAACAACACATGTATCTCATAGATGTTTGTTTCGAGGCTTTTTCAAGTTGTTTCAAGTCCAACGCTTCTTCTTCCAGCAAAACCCAACATTGGTGATGAAGAGGAAAAACACAGTCAGATTTTTTTATTTATTTCATGAATGCAGTTTTTCTTGTTACTACTAAATTTGTTGAAGATAAGTCTTTGCAAAAGCAATCAAATCCACTTCTCTTTTTATTTTTTCTTTACTCTACGAACCATAATTGTTGGTTAGCTAGAAAATCTATCCTACAAAATTCAAGGTCGAAGAAAGAGGGGACTGTAAATGGGTTTCAACTTGATTGAAAAATTCATGGCTGCCGGATCTGGAATGGAAGAAGATAAGAACGGGTCTTTAGTTGAGAAAACCAAACTATGAATGGGCTTCGAATTGTGGTGTAGATTTTATTAAAATTCCATTGCTGTTGTTATGAAGTTGAAGAAACAAGGGATATAAAGTCCATTGTTGTTGTGATGGAGCAAGAGAGAGAAGAAAGGTGAAAACCAGAGAAGGAGGAAGGATAAGGGAAAATAATCATGTGCAATCAATTTTATATGAAGCTTTTAATCTGATCCATTCAATTTGATCTAATAGCTATTAATGAGTCCTCTCATCCTCTCATTTAAAAAATCCTCTCACTTGAAATGCCCTATATATATATTTTAAAAGGTTAAAATAAAATATATTATCAAGCAAAGTAAGTCCTTCCACATAAGGTGTGGAAGGGAGGACTTATATGTTACTAAGAGTCAAACATCAAATCACTACAAACGAGATATGAATAAAGAAAACATGAAAATTAAAATACAACCTTGTCAAAAAAAAATTAAAATACAACGGTCAAAAAGGAATGGGTTTAAGCCTTCAATATGTTGTTGTGTACAAGTGTGAGTTATATGATCCACATCGGATAAAAGAGTAAAGGTTGAACACCTTATAAGTAAGAGAACTCATAAACCTATTGCCTTAAGATTTTGGGTAAGAGTGTGGTGTCTCTCTTGCTTGTGGGGTTGTTCTAGCCTCGATGTGGTCGGTCCCCCTGGCTCCCCTCTATGACCCTGCAGTATCAGAGCCCGGTTCGACAAAGGGTACGACCGAGGCAGCTGGTCCGTTTGCGCATAAAGCAGCAACGGCGGTTCAAGTAGTGTCGATGATGTAGTATTTTTGCATCAAACAATAGTGAGTATTTATATCGTCTCCTTAGGGTCTAGTGCGATATCACAGACCGTTCGACACCAAATATCATTCTAAGTTAAAAGATAATTTGTTGTTTGTTTTAGTAACTAAGTTTCAAGAGTAAAAGTTGAGAGTAATAAGGCGTAAAAACTTGTTAGGATTAGAGTTCCTTAATCAAGCGTCACACGTAACCTAATGACCATACATGGATTCTAGATTTTCTTTGATATTATCATGTATCCCTCGACAACACCATTCGTGTCCAAACAGTATTGTGAGATCAATTGTACCATTCAATAGTCGATGTCTCAAACTATTGAATGATTCAAGAGTCGGTCTTATCATTTAATCAATGATTTCTCAATTTATTGAATGATAAGAAAGCTTTAAGTTTGGATACAAAAGGTGATTATCAAAACATCAATTCCATGTCTAGAACTTATGTTTTGATAGATGATTATTCTAAACCTAGATTCAAAAGTATTTCTCAATCACAATTAAATCAAACATAAGCAATAAAGTGCAAGAATAACATCAATATCAAATCAATTGCTAGAACCATATTTTATAGATCAAAATATTACATGTTTAGCTAAAATCGAGTACCTCTAATCCCAACAAAGGAGATTTAGCTACTCATTGCCATGGAAGCCTTGCAAGAATGAATTGAAAAAGAAGGATTCATTACAAACTTATGATCTCTAAACAAATGAGGAAGAATCCACTTTCTATCACTCTCAGTCTATGAAGAACAAGCCCTATATCTCTCTCTAAAAGTATTACAAGTTAAAAACTATGAGAAAAACAAAGATCCCTAATGAAATGATTAAAAGGGCTATTTATAGAATTCTTAATCTGCATAAACTCGCCTCGCGAGTAACTCCCTTCTATGACCCAACAGTGGTATCGGAGCCCGGTTCGACAAAGGGTACGACGAGGTAGCCAGTCCGTTTCCGCATAAAGCAGCAACGACGATACAAGTAGTGTCGGTCTGTTTGCGGAGAAACTAGCAACGGCGATACAAGCAAGTAAAAAAGCTTCCGCTTGAAGGGGGAGCATGATGAATTGAAGGACTCACACTTGGGGGGGTGTTGTTGTGTACAAGTGTAAGTTATATGTCCCACATCGGATAAAAAAGTAAAGGTTGAACACCTTATAAGTAAGAGGACCCATAAACTTACTGCCTTAAGGTTTTGGGTAAGAGTGTGATGTCTCTCTTACTTGTGGAGTTGTTCTAGCCTCGATGTGATCGGTCCCCCTCGCTCCCAGTAACCCAACACAATAATGGTAAACAAAGTCGAATGTGACAAATTTTGACTTCAGAAGGTGTCTAGCTTAACTTTTTCGCATAATAATTGCAAATACTCCTCCTTTTACTGAAAAATACATATATTTCTCTCTTTCCATAAGAGATTTTTTCTTTGTATTAAACGCTCTATTATTATTTTTCATATGAAACGAATCTTCATCGCATGCATCTCATAATTACTAGGATGGTATTGCATAACAATTCAGAACGATTCATAAAATAAAGAGTTTGTTACTGAAGATTAAGAATTTGTGTTTTGAAAATGAAGAATTTGCTTTGCAATCTTGTATTCTACATGTAGAGGAAGAGCAACAATTTTCCTCTGCTGCAAGGAACACTTGGTATTCTTGTTTTTGTTTTGGTACGTAATCTTGTTTTAATCCCGATGAAAATATTCATCGCCTATTGATTTATAAACCCTCTAAAATCTTTCTCAAATACAATTTTTTTGTTCAATTAAATTAAAAGATTTTATATTACAGCTGCGATGAAACACAGACCACAAAAAATGCGGTTACATGCCAATAAACACAGAATCTAGATATTTTTTCAATTGAGATATATAATTTTTTTTTTTTAGTACATATTTGATCATAAATTACATAATGTTATCTCTTTATCTAGTTTAGAACTTCAAATTTTTTTTTGACCAAAAAAAGAACTTCAAATTTATCTCCAATTTAAGTTATATTTCCATTACTATTATTATTTAAGAGTTGTGCAATATTGTTATTAATTCACACCGCGATAACTGCAATGTGTAACACAACATTTGTAAAAGCTGAAATCACAAAATCCTATATATTCTTATTGATATTTTAGAATTTCAATGTCAATACAAAGAGGAAAGGAATGAATGGAGGAAATAGTCCTAGCAGCACAATCTCTACAAAATTTATATAAATTCTACAAAATTTACTTAGAGCTCACGTAATTTCAACAAATAAAATTCTCCATGGAGGGAGTAGTAACTAACATTTTCAAAAACTTGCTGAATTAAAAACTCAGCGGCTCTCTATATTCAATTCTTGAGAGAGACCATAAGAGAGGCCATATGATATGACTAACACTAAAAATTAGTGCAAATTAGATCGGCAAAAATAATCACCAGAGAAGTGAAAGCAAATCAAGGACTATATTTTTGTTCAGACAAATATTGCACATGTGATGTGATTATACCATAACCATACCATACAGTGCCGGTGGAATAGTTGTGACGTTAATGAGATTTAATAAACTCATTGTCGTTAGTATTAGACAGTGAAACAACATATGAGCCAAATAGTTAATTAGTTGTCCATAATTAAAGCTTTGTTTTTTTCGGTTACTATTAAAGCTTTGTTTAAAAGTGAAAGAATATATTCTCGAGAAAAATAAAATAAAAATGCATAAAATTGTCATTCAATTGTTAAGAAGTTGATTCATAAATAGTATAGACACGTATTCAATTTTCATTATCAGCGTTAAGACTTTGTTAATGAAAAATTTATATACATTCTTATAAGAAATTTGTATACATAGTATGGACATATGTTCAACTTTCATTATCAACGCTAAGACTTTGTTCAGACAAATATTGTATACTCTGATCCTTATGAATTATTGAAACCTAACTCACATAAACTTTATTTTTCAAAAAATAAAATATTTCAATCATCTAGAAATTTTAGTTTTTTAATTGGTTTGTTGTAATTACAAAAGTGGTTGTATTCCCTAACTGTCATCCATAAAAACTTGTTCTACAATTTAAAAAGGCTATTAAAAACTTATATATATATATATATATATATATATATATATATATATAGTTTTGTTATGAAACTCCCATCAAGAAAATAGAATGTGTGTTTTAGCATTGAACACCTTTTGGTTTGGATAAAAAACTCCAACTTTTCTTTTTGAAATCAAAGTCAAGCTAAAGGGCAAGTTTGTAATTTGATTATTTTTTTTCATTAATGCGTTAATCAAGCTCTGACAGGCTATGGGCCCATATTTTTTTTTTTATATGTAAGGTCCTATAGTAAGTGTTATATAGAGGTGAAAGAGAGAACTTGACAAATTGTTAAGAATACTTCGGTGGTAGAGCGTTACGTACAAGACCGCATGGACAGGGATTCAACTCCCGCTAGGTGTTGGAGTTCTTGAAAATGTGGTTACTATTCAAAAAATGTTGGAAGAGTGGCTCGTTTATTTTGATGTTAGTGATTTGAACATAAAATCACTTTTTGATGTTATTTACATTATTGGGATGTTATCATAATTTACTTTAAAAAATTGTTTTTTTTCTTTCTATTTTTATCCGGGGGCCAATTTATAAGATTAAAACGGGGCCAACAAATTGTTTAAGACGACCCTGATCTCATGCATCGTAGTACCATTAAGTCTTTCCCTTTAAAAAATAAAATAACGTTTATAAAAAAAAAAATGGAAAAAGCATGACGAAATGACCTTCCATTCTATAAACATTTCACTTTTTTATTACATTACAAGATATCTAATCTAATGAACAAATAATTTGATTTTAATGCATGATGTATTCTATTTCACTTGTCATTATACACATTTTAAATAAAAAGATAGAAAAAATAAATAAAGAAACATAAGGACACGTATATTCTCAAAAAAGGAAAAAATAAGATAAATAGAAGGTACCTTAATGACTATATGACATAATTCATGGGGCCTCAACTCATTTTCTCAGCTGCCACTTCATTTTCCATCTTTCACACTTCATAATATAATCTCTCTCTCTCTATCTCTCTCACTCATATTTTACCTGTCACGGTCTTTGTTTATTGCTGCACAAATCCAACAATCTTTCTGTTTATCAGAAACTTTCGCACTTCATTGTATTTTTAAGTTTGAGGGACCAAACCACAAACAAACTACAAATGGGAAGACACTCTTGTTGCTACAAGCAGAAGCTTAGGAAAGGTCTATGGTCACCTGAGGAGGATGAAAAACTTTTGAATCATATTACTAAATATGGTCATGGATGTTGGAGTTCAGTTCCTAAGCAAGCAGGTATATATATTTATATATAATCCAAATTTTAATATTTCAATCTCCTTTTAGCATATAATTATGAGATTAGAGAAGAAACTGTTGTTGATATATAATGTATTTTATTGGCATGGCATGGCATGGCATAGGTCTTCAAAGATGTGGTAAGAGCTGTAGGCTTAGGTGGATTAATTACTTAAGGCCTGATTTAAAAAGAGGTACATTTTCACAAGAAGAAGAAAATCTCATCATTGAACTTCATTCAGTACTAGGGAATAGGTAATTAAATTCAATCCTTCTTTTTTAAGTATGATTTACCAGAGTTTACAACACTCACACACGACACACCAACCACTTGCGTTAGACTCTGGCGTATTTTTTAATTGTTATGTGGTTGTTGGATCATTCTTTTTATTTTTCAAACCTTATTGACATGCATATGATGTGTTTTCTTAGATGGTCACAAATTGCTGCACAATTGCCAGGGAGGACTGATAATGAAATAAAGAATCTTTGGAATTCTTGCTTAAAGAAGAAACTGAGACAAAAGGGTATAGACCCTGTCACTCATAAACCACTTTCTGAGGTAGAAAATGTTGATGAGGAGGAGGGAAAAACTAGAAGCCAAGAGAAAACAGCAGAAATATCAGAATCAGATGAATTGAACATTGTGAGATCAGAAAGTACTTCTAAATCAGATGCTGTTTCATATGAACCAAAACAATCTTCAATTGTCCTAAAAGGTTATGCGACTGAAATGGAAGTGGAAGGTTCTTGTTCCAACTATTTGATGGGAAATTACCCTATTCAGATGAATTACACATCCACTGATAATATTCCAAATAATCCTAACTCTTCTCATTGGTTCAACCAAACAGGATTAAAACCTTTTGATATGAACTCTGAATTTACTTCAACTTCTAACATCATGTCAATTCTTCCACAAACTAATACCTCATTTCTTCCTAATGCTTTTTGCTACAAACCATCAGAAGATGTTTCTATGTCTTCATCTTCTTTCCCTATGAAGAATAGTATCTTATCTTCTTGGGGAATTACAGATTGTGACACCTCTATTAAAGAGAATCAAACAGAAGAAGAAGAAGAAGAAGCCAAGTGGAATGAGTATCTTCACAATCCAATGTTAATGCTACAAAATCAAGCATCTGAATCTTTATGCAATGAAATAAAGCCTGACACAAATTTAGGCCCTGATGGTTTAGGGGACATATTGCCACATTCCAAGCAACAAGAATCTTCTCAATCTTATAATATAGCAGCTTTTGGACAAGTGTAGCAGGCTTTTGACATAAAGAATGATTTTAAGGGGCTTCAAGGAATTTCAGATTGTGCGACCAAATATTTTGTTTCTGTATATAGTTTTTCACCAAACATTTATGTCAGTCTCTTCATATTTGTGAGGCAAATCATTTCTCTTTTTAATTTCTCTGGTGTGGGTACAATTGCAAAATAAGGATTCTTCTTTCTACTCTCTTTGTTTCATTGATGATGCACTTAGGAAATTACAATGGTTCATTTTCCATATCCATAACTAGTTTCCCTTTTCTTTTTCAATTGGGACAATAGTCACTTTTTCTTTGCCATGTCATATGTTCTATGTATCTATCCATTATTGTAATGACTAATCTGTACCGGAAAATTGTGTATGTCACTTTTAGTGAGTTTTTCCTTCTATCCATTTTTTCCATTCACAAATTTTAAAATGAAAATCTTATTAAAAAAAATGAGTTCAATTTCACTCGGAACAATTTAATCGTAAGATAAAAATTTGTTACACTGGTTATTACTTTGCATACAAAGAATCTTCTCTTTGAACTTGCATGATCTTCTCTCACCATACTATCTTTGAGAGTACTCAAAATGACAATAAAGAAAGTTGTGCAACCAACACTTTACCCAATTCAAGATTCTAAAGGTTGGCCATCATTTTCTTGACAGAGGAATAATTTATTCAGTTAGTTTAATCATTAATGCCCTTTGATACTTTCCCATCTAAGTAAGTTTCAATTTTATTTGTATAACGAGGCTGTTGGTCTTGTTCTCTCTATAAAACTACAAGTGAATAATTTTCTTCACTCACCAAGAAAAGGACATTAGGACCATACATTTAATAAATGTAGATAATAGCCAATAGTAGTAGAACTTTATTTAAAAAAAATATATATGTATATTTGACATTTTTGAACGTGTTTATTACTTTAATATTTTTAAAAAAGAGATCTAGTCGTGCGGATCTCCCAATCACAAGTCATTATTAACAATAACATTAACATGATCATGTGCATGTAAGTAGAGTGGAGTGGCACCACTTGAGTTGAGGAGGCCACTGGTGAATGAATTGAAAGTTGATAACTTACGATCCGTACAATGAGAAAGAGACCTTCAAGTAAATGAAAACCATATGATTTTGACCATCTAAATAATTTGTAGATGGTGTCTTGTAGCTAGACCCTTGAACAAATTTGACACGTTATCTTGAATAATGCCTTGCAATTGCAATAGAGAAACTTCCAATAAGAATAAAATAAGTGGTACAAGTGTACACAATTAGCTAGTAATAATCGTAATAGTAAGTACTAAGTAGTAGCTTGGGAGTACTCTATAGCTAGCCAGATCCATGCAAGAGGTGTAACGTCAATATTCCTTTAACTCTCCCGTCTACAATTTCACCCTTTTGTGGGTGTGAATACCTTCTGATTCAGCGATTCCCGTATTTATGTGTTTGTACTGTATAGGCTTTCATTTTTTTTTTCTTCCATTCCATAGAGTGTGTTTGTTTCAGTTTACCAAATTTATTCATAGTAATAACATTTCTTAGAATATAGATGTAAATTTTATTCCAAGATATTTAAAAAAAGATGTTTGATTAACATTATAATATTCCAAGTAACCTTAAAACTAGGGATTATAATAGGTAATTATACATGATTTTTTTCCCATCTCCATGAGAACTTTATTCCCACTACTTTCTTTGGGAAAATTTTTATATTCCGAGGAACATTTTATACTCGGGAATAAAATTTAGTAAACTTGTAACAAACATATGCATGTATGTTTTTTATGATTTTATTCCCAAGAATCTACAATTATAACTTGAAACAAACACACCCATAGAGTTCTTTTAAACTTTGTTATACTTATTTTGTAAAAAAAATAAAATAAAATAAAAAACTTCTGTATGCGAAAGTAGTTATTACTTATTAGTACTACTCCGGTCTTAAATGTAAAGAAAAAAAAGTCAAATCTGTTTTGTTAAACAAAATACATCGTCTTTTTTTGACTTTCTTATTTGTTTATATTTGAGGTTGGAAAGTTAGAATGTTTGTTATAAAATTAAAAGGAGTATTAAAAACACTCTTCTTAACACTCATTCTTTTATTTGATAAAATTATTGTGAATCTCGTAGTTTAGAAATAGATCGCACATAAAATAATGGACTTATATTGACTTTATCCTATAAAAAAATAAGTGTTAGAAAGAGCTTTGTATCAGTTGTGGGTTTGATGTGGATTAAATAATGGTGACATGATTTGTTAATATGTTAACATGACCAAAGAGTAATTAATACTCGCTCCGGTCCTATTTATATGAAATATTTGACTTTTTTGATTTATTGTATAGATGATGTATTTGATCTATATTCTAGACAAGATACACCAATTATTCATTGAATCTAAAAAGTTAATTTTTTTTTATAAAAACAAATATGCATTGCAATCCTTTAAGATATATGTTTGTACGGGATAAAACATTTAGTTTTTCTTTCTTTCTTTCTACAAGTTGTAGTTTAACTTATAAAAATGCAAAAATTGTTATAGTTAAACGTTGTGATTATGATTCAAACTTCGACTCATTCATCTATGTGTGTGGATTTTTAATAATTTGTCATTATGTTTATTAAAAAGACATTTAGATTTAAAAAAACCAATTTTTTAACATTTTCTGATAAAAAAAAAGCTCGAAAAATAAAAACCAAAGTATATCCATCATTATAAGCCACATAAGTTTTTTTTTTTTTAACACGTCAACTTCATTCTTCTCTTGAATTTGATAATGACAATCATCTTGGATTACAAAAGAACCAACTAATTAAAGGGAGTATTGGTGTTTTTCTGAATTGTAATTATAATTAAGTTGAAGATTATACATGTGAACAGCCCCACTAAGCCATATACGTTATCTTTTGACAAATTATATGGTACACCCAACATTTTAAGTGTACCGGTACACCAAACATTAAAATAATAATTAAATTGATTGTTTTTTGAAGGAAAAATAATTATTTTCTATCATTGGCAATTATAATAATTAAATCTTATTTACCAAAAACGTCGATGAAATAAAATTTACTTTTTTTGAATTTTTATTGCTCATAATGAAGAATATTGATTATTTTTATGAGAAAATGTTAAAAATTTAATATAATTCATATAAACAATGAAATGATGTTTTTTCTCATGAGATGGTGTTTTCTAAAATATAAATAATAACAAATAACAACTTATTTCATAAAATGATTATTAATTTATAAATTTATAAAGCAGAATATCGGTACACCTCAATTTATGAGGTGTACCGTAGATACTCCCTTATCTTTAATAGATACTAAAAACAAAAGTCAACGCTGCAAATGTATTGAAGATTAAACGATCTGTGTGGGACAAGAAAAAACTAAAGGATATATCTTACACACAAACACATAATTTAAAGGATGACAACCAATTATGTTTTTTGAAATTAGTCTAACAACTCTAGGATAAATATTGATAATATTTAAAATTTTGGGATGGTTGAACTCAATTTTATAATACCAATTTGGCGTCATGTGGCGGTATTCTTTGAGATGAGGTTGGAAATTTTATGTGTGTTTGCTGCAAAAGTTCCTCCATGTTCTATTTTTGAAGCTGAGTTATGGGGTGTATATTCCATGGGCTTAAAATTGTTTGGAGTAGAGGATTTAAAATTGTTGATTTAGAATTGACGATTAATTTTTTTCCTTAAGGATCTTTTCCTCATTCTCACACGACTCTTTTAGAGGATATTTGTAATATCTATGATGATTCGGGACCCATTACATGGATCCATATATATCGAGAAGTCAATTAAGTTGTATATAAACTAACTAAATATGGATTAAATTTGAGTTCTAGTTCTAGGGTCTTTGAATTTCCTACGACTTTTATTTCAAATATTTTGTTGGCTGATGCCGCTTATACCGTTTTTCCTAGAAGTTTCTAGTATTTTGGTGGGGGCTTAGCCTCTTTTATGAGAAGAAATAATGCCACTCTTTATAAACTAATGGTCAAAAATCTCATCGGGTTCTTTAAGTTTCATGTCTGTTTCAGATAAATCATTTAAGTTTTTAAGGTTTCAGATAGATCCTTTAAGTTCCGAGTTTGTTTCGGATATGTTCTTTAAGTTTCTAAGGTTTCAGATAGGTCCTTTAAGTTTCGAGTTTGTTTCAGATAGGTCCTTTCTATCAACCTCCGTTAAGCCAAAGTTGATTTGATAGAAATGACCTATCTAAAACAAACTCGAAACTTAAAGGACCTATCTGAAACCTCAAAAACTTAAAGGACCTATCTAAAACAAACGTGAAACTTAAAGGACCCAGGGAAGTATTTGGCCTATTTTTTAGACCCTGTTTCATTCAACGTGAATCTTAACATGTATATTACACTCACGATAATATTAAATGGCACATTATGATTAGTTTGAACATATTATGCTTCCGGGTATATTAAAAATATCTAAACTCTCTTAGCAGCTTTGGAGGATGTTCAAGTATTTCTTTTTCGATTGTTTTGTTTTAGGTGTTTTGTGGTTCGGTCTAATGAAGTGGTTAGAGTTTTATACAACTTTCCCCGGTAATGTGTTCTGCTGCCATGCTCACAAAGATAATAATTTTGGCTTAATTGATCGCGTTAAGTTTTGATTTTAGGACACCAGATAACATGACCCAATTTAATTCGTCTTGTTAACCCTTCCATCTCAAGTGAAAATTACAATATGAGAGGATTAAATTCGTGGCATGCTGCTAAGTAAAGGTGACTGCAAGTCTTCCATCAAAATGAACCTTTCCTGCACTAAGCACAGAACCAGAATGACTTTAATCGGTTTATCCAAGGTTTGACAACTAATGAATTTCGAAAAAGCCATTTAGTTTAAAGACAAATAAAGTTCCTATGAAGCCGTCGGTGGAACATGAATGAGCAGATCAGCATCAATCCAATCACTAGAAGCTGAAAATTGGACTTGACAACAATTAATTGATTCTATATATGATTGAGAGGGGTCTTCTTGCATTTCCTTAGACAATCGATGTGCATATATAGCAGCCAAGAATTTATTATCTAAGTTACTTACCTAAGGATATGTCAAATTACACCATGTCCTACTGCTCTTGAGTAGTCCTTAAGAGGAGCTGGACCCACCTCAAAACTTTCCTACTAATAAAAAAAGCATGTGGCTGCTAGTCCTTATATACTCTCAAACAGGACAATGAAATATTATTATTACTCAGTAAGCTTACATTCTATGAGAAATCATTGAAGAAAGAGAGATAGATCAAAAGGAAATTGGCTACGTTCACACATTAGGGACATTGGATTGGAGGGTTTAAAATGACATTTTTATTTTATAATTTAAAATACTAAATTTAAATCTAAACCGTTCGATTTTGATTAAACGGTCGTCATATCTCTAATGTGTGAAATCTAATCGAAGAGGAGTTGAATCCATAGAAAAGTGGTTTCATTTTCTAACAAGTTTCATGAACCAATCAATAGTTTTTTTTATAATTAATTGTGCGAGTTGGTGAATGTGAGAAGAGAAAAATAAAATATTCATTCCGATCACATTTATAAGCAAAAAAACAACTTTTTAAGTTTATTGAATAACTAATGTTTCCGACCTATATAGACCGGATGCATAGATATTCAATGAATCCAAAAAATTACTTTTTATTTATAAATGTAATCGGAAGAAGTATAGATTAAAAAAAAAAAAAAAAAAAAAATCAAAACTGTGTGGGAAACCAAAGTTTAAAATTTTGTTACAATGTTATTGAGACTTTTTTATTCTTAAAATATATTAAATACGGCTTTTTCTAATATGCACAACTAAACTAAATGTCATATACACAATTTTTTTCCATCATTAGATTAAAGAGATCCACCAAATATTATGAATTATCCTCCACTGCCATCAGAGCCTTAGATGAAAGAGAATGAATTTGATGCGTCTAAAGTATTACAAACAACCAGAAATAAATGCCTAAATATTTAAAATAAGTTGGTACAAACTTGATAAATGATTCGAGCATTGTCTTTGTAATCTGCTTCACAATAAATATATATTATCCGATGCTTTCATCATTAAAGATTAGAAACCCTTGCATGAAAATTCTGAGTATAGAAGTGGATCCCCAGCTAGTGGATACCATACTCTCATCAAAAGAATCGAAATAAAAGGCTAGTGAAGATAACAGAAACTCCTGTAGGACGAAGTCAATTCTCGTCGTGTTGGTCGCCAACAAAAACATTTTCTTAACGGTAGATTTTCATTTATCGCTTCCCCATGGGTATTTTACATGAAAATGAAGAAACTATATTTTATAGTTTTTAGAGAAAACGAATGTTAAGCTTGCATTCGCCGCAAAAGCAAACATGAAATTTGTCGATCATGAAATGGATTTAAGGGTTTTGTTGCAAATACCAAGGGAAGCACATTGCTGGTTCGGTTTTCAAAGGTGTTTAATTGTTGTGAACTCAGACAAACTCACACTAATACTATGATATGTGGGGCACAGGGTCGTTCATAGTTTTACTGACCTTAGACATAATATGAGAAAAATGTCCCTTACATAATACATCATTAAATTTTTTAGTTCATTGGTGAGATATGCATTAATTTCGACGGTTGATATCTCAGCTATGCTGGCATCCCAAAACATCGTATGTCAAATGCAGCTGTTTGATAAAAAAAAAAAAAAAAGCAACAAAACAGAAGAAAAAAAACTTAGTGGACCACATGATCTCAAATACGTCTCACATCGGTTTCATGATCACCGTCTCGCATGATCTTGCATTATCAAATTCAATTCTACAATCTTTTTAATTAATTCGAGAAAGCTAACATTACTATATTGATATAATTTTTTTTTTGGAACCTTTGAAAGAAAAGATTAAAATTAATTTCTCTAGTAGGCCAATTTTCAACTAAAATATAATTTGTTTTCTTATAAATATTATTTCAATTTCTTGGATGATAATATGATCAATATTTTTAATATTAAGGAAGTATATATTCGATAATAATTTTTTTTTTGCACATTATTTGCACAAACAAATTTTTTTATGAGGAGGGTGTATATAAAAATCTTTGTGCTATACGGAAGTATATATAGCAAATTGATCCAAAAGGACAAAACATTAACAGACTTCAGCCCAGACCATTATCATGAAATTGTTTGGGGCCTTTTGGTGAACATTGCTATAGATACCCTCCATAAATCAAATATTTTTTATATACACCCCATCCTTAATTTTTTTTTCTTGCCCCTTACTAGCATGAGCCCTAGGTCGTCACACTCGCGGCCTATGGCCTAGGGCCGGCCCTGGTGGGGTATAATTATCATCAACCAAAACAAAGTGATCAAACAAATCATAAATAATAAAATAAGATAAAAGGAGAAGAGGAAGAAGAAGAACACAACAATATTTGTTTACCTAATTTGACCCAAATTTGACCTACAATTGGGGAAGAGCAGCTATGCAGTTAACTGCCGATGAAACCGGCGGTAGTTAACTGCAGAAGTTTTTCTCGATAGTTAACTGCTGTCGGTTTTCTTCCTTGGCAGTTAACTGCCGCCGTGGTATTTACGTCTTTTACTAGTGTTTTTCAACAAAATGTGTGAACAACAATTTTTTATTATTATAGTCTTTATAGAGAGTCCAAACTAAGACTCCAAAAAACATAGGTCAATTACAATTGCTAACTCTAATGTTCTTAGTTGTAATATTGCATTCATACCAAGCATGCATGGTTGTATATGAGGCAAGGTAAAGAGGACGGTCGACCAAGGCATCCAAAATCTGAAAAACGGGTTCGCAAGCATGTAAACGGAGGCTTAAGAATTTAGTCCAATTGTCTTTGGTGATGAATTGGTTCCAATATTGTTGAACAACCTCGCGATCGCTAAGCAAGTGATGGCACTGAGGCCATGTGTCACCATTTGCCAGCCAACTCTCACTGCATTTGTAAGCAAAGATCCATACAAGCAAGCTTTCAAAGAATTGCAAGAATCTGAGTTGGACCTTTCCAATGTCAAACATGATGAAACAAATAATAATGATTATTAGTAGTATCACTATCCAAACCACTAATAGTAATGACATTATAAGCTATTTTTAAACTAAAATTTCCATCATAATTAAGAAAGATCCTGGTTGGGGATATCGTTGTTGTCATTGGTATAAGCCTTCAAGTTCAACTTTGCTATCAGACTGCAAATAGAGACTGAAACTTCATTGTTCATGCACACTAACCAAATTTCTCACCACTACTCCCATCTTGTAGCTTAAAAGTAGTAGATACGGGCGTTTGTCTCATGAAATTACTAACATGGGTCGATTTGCATCTTTACACAGCTTCAAATGAGAAGCTATTAAGAGCAACTTCTTAAAAAATAAATATTTTTTTAGAGGAAGGAGAAAATATGGTTTTAAAAATTGAACTAATTTTGTAAAAAAAAAAAATCTCTTTTATTTAGTTGTATCCAAACAAACTATATTATTTGTTTAAAAAAATGATTTTTATAATGGTAAACAAACACAAAATGGATTTTGATTTTTCATAAAATCACTAAAATATAATCTCTAGATTATTTTATGTTAAAATCACTTTTATTTTAATCTGTGTACCCTAAATACAAATATTATACATGACTTTTAAATTAATGTTTAAATAAATATTTAGCATCAGTGTGATATCTTCACTTAAAATCTTAGTTTAATAGCCTATATCTTAAAATACACACCATCTAACCAAGTTGCTTGGGTTCTAGTGGCAAGGAGCTCCTTCCAAGGACGTACCCGAGAAATACCAGGTTCGATTTCCAGGGAGAACAACGCTTGGCTAGTGCGCATCCCTCTACACACTAGTCAGATTAGTCACCCACCTTTAGTGGGTCGGAAACCGGGCGAAAACCAAAAAAAAAAAAATACACACCCCGTGCATTATGTGACAAAATCCTAGTCACCAAACATTGCTCATGTATTTAGATTACAAATCTAGTGTGTGTGTGTAAGCCAAATATAATTCAAAGATTTTTTTTTCCTAGTTCAACAGAAATTTCTTATTGTAACTTTTGCCATTCCAAGCAAATGATTTGATTTGATTCGTAGAATGGTGAAAATAAGACAAAAAGTAGCATAGAGACTGGGTCTCCAGGTTTGAACTTTGCATACCTCAAAGGGGACACGAGGACACCGGAGATTATGCACAAAAATTAATGTCACTATCACCATTCACTAATGCCATTACCAACTGATCAACTCACCCTTCTTACACAAATTATTTTCGGTGGATGACGTTTGTAATCCAATTTTAAGATCACATAAGCATATGGTTTGCACTTTCCTTCACCGTCATTAACATTTTATATCCACTTTTAATCAAAGTTCAAAAGCCCTAAAATTAGGGTTGTTTATTATTTATTAGTAGGTGGATTGATGTTAAACGCTTTATCGAATTAATTAACAACGGAGATGAAGAGAAAGATAGTGACTTATGGTGTGTTTGTTTCAAGTTTACCAAATTTATTCCTATGAATAACATTCCTTGGAATATAAAGATGGGAATTTTATTCTAAAGAATTTAGGAAAAATATGTTTGGTTAGCTTTATAATATTCCTAGGAACCATAAAAATAAGGATTATAATAGATAAACTATTTATGAATTTATTCCCCTCTCTATGGGAACTTTATTCCCACCCTTTTTCTTGGGAAATTTTTTCTATTCCCAGGAACATTTTATACCCGGGAATAAAATTTAGTAAACTTGTAACAAACATAGACATCTACATTCCTATCATTTTATTCCCGAGAATCAAAAATTATAACTTGAAACAAACACGTGAGCCTTTTTCTTAACTATATAAGGTCAATCTATTGTATCTATTTTAGTTTATGTTTTTAAAAGTTTTTATTATCACATGACAACAGAAATTTTCCCATTGTTTCATGGTCACGGGTGTTGAAAAGTCGGATTCATCTTCTTTTATGTTTGTTTTAATTTTTTTTAAACGGAATAGTTTAAAAAAAATACTTCATCTGTTTTTAAATACATGTCATAGTCTTCATGTATTATTTATAAAACATATTTTGACTATTTTTTTACTTAATATAAAGACAAAGGTTAGCAGATAAAGACAAATTTGATTTTTCTCGATGAATATTATTAAAATATCTAATTTTTTACAATTTTTTATTATAAAAAAATTAATTGTCAAAATTGTGCATTAACATGTTTAAAGTACTGGTTGGTTGTGACATGTATTTAGGAAGAGAAAAAGTATATATTTAAAAAAATCTCAAGAAAATAATGTTTTAAATGAATTGAACTAAACTTGTTTTCTTTTAAAAAATAACCGCACGTGTAAATTTGCGTATTAATTCGATAAAAAAAAATAGGGTTATGGTAACAAGTATTCTTAAGGGTATAAGTCAAAACATTTTTCAAAGTAATAAAAACATCATTTTATGTGTTGATTAGGTTGATACTCAATCCATTAACGAACTGGGTCACCCTGATTAAAGTTGTTAATTATAGAACAGACCATAGTATGTATAGTATACGCTCTAGATACACTCAAGCAGGACTGCAGAACCTACCAGGACGTTTGATTTGAATCTTATTGTGATTATCTACAACCGTCCATATGAACGGTTGTCCAAGCTAGGGTTTTGGGTCCTTAAACCATAATCATTTCACTATAAAGGCTAACTTATGGTCCTTGTCTAGGTACACACTTTTCAAATCCCAAAATCTCACATTCATGACGTTTTCTTACTTGATCATTAAGGCCGACGATCTTAGGTCCGGAAGGATTATTTTCAATACAAAAACTAAACAATACGATATAGACATTTGTTAGCATTTCTCATGTTATTAATGGACATTTGAGTTTAATCAGCTTGAAATTTTCTTTTATATTGATGAGAAAAAACTTAGGGAGAGGGGCTTGAAATTTTATTGTATGTTCATGGGAAATATATATATTCCGAAAAAACTGCAAGTTAGGGTCCCATTTTACGTGAGTTTGCTTAGCAACGTAGCTTTCCTCTAGATTTTGAAGATACAGACCACCGTAAAATATCTTTCACATTTTTGGTTTCTAGCTACTATTCACAATTCTTGATGACATATGTATCCATTGACTTCGATTTTTCCTGAATTCTTGTCGTTGCTCTTTTCTTTCTTATCATTGTGGGAAATGCTTTAATTGGTTCTTGTATTAAAAATACCAGTTGTTTTTACTGGAAATATGAAATGAAGTTGTTTAGAATAATAGTTAGTGGATGTATGGTAATTATAAATTTATAATACTACCGTTGCTTGGTGCGCTTTTTTTCCTTCATGATCTTCAATGCTTACTCATGTGTAAAGTTTTTTTTCTTCCAAAAATGACATATCAAAACTGTATTAGAGAGCACACATAAAACTTTGAGATACAATTATTTGATGAAAATTAAAGAATTTTTTTATGAATTGGCCGAGTATAAGAACCAGTTGTGTTGCCTCGGAAAAGAACTATATATAGTTGTGTAGCAAGATATTAATAATTCGGTTCTAAATGAGAAGAGGTAAGCTACCATGAGTTCAAGTGATTAGGATATAATGCAACAAAAGGTCATGAGATCGAATGCAATTAGTTGGATGCATGAGACATCACAGCCCTATTTAAAGCTGTAAAAAAGTGGTGTATTTATCCGAGCATACAAAGTGGTTAGTGAAATATATATTAAAAAAGTGGTTAACAACATTTAATTTTGTGGTTAACAAAGAAATAAAATTGGTTAACAACTCTATTGAATTTTTTTTTTGAAAGATAAAATGTGACCAAAAAAAGGTATTATGTGTGATACTAATACTATATACGATGAACTGGGTAAGTGTTCCGTATTGGTGTCTAATATATATGTTCCAGCATGGAAGCTGGGCTGGCGGAGCACGTAACTGGTATTCTGTTTAGAGGTAACAATGAACAACAATGTTACCATCACGTTCTGTTGACAGACATAAGACTCCAACTCATCAAACGGGGAGGAACCAACATGTTCAATAAAAGGTCACAAAAATATTATACTCTAGCACTACACTTTAATCTATTTTAACCACCACCACCCCCCTCCTTAATGATAAAACTTATACTCTCCTCCCAATTTTTTTTTTTTACTTAGTTGCAATAAAATTCATGTTTGGATAAGCAAATGTGGCTATTAATGTATTTCATAAAATTCATGTTTGGATAAGCAACTTAATTATTATTTTAAAACTTGATATCTCCTCCAAAGATCGATTAATCCATGAAACCAATCTAACCGCTCGCTATAACAGTCCGATTTTTAGCTAGATTTATTTTAATTACTTTTATTATGTGTTTATATGTGCTTGTGTGTGATTATTCATCATTGGGTGCATTTTCATGGATTTCCGTGTTAGAA
This sequence comes from Medicago truncatula, assembly GCF_003473485.1. Lineage (NCBI taxonomy): Eukaryota > Viridiplantae > Streptophyta > Magnoliopsida > Fabales > Fabaceae > Medicago > Medicago truncatula. The sequence goes on from NC_053048.1 coordinate 52,466,937, forward strand.
GGGTATTTTAGTCATTTTAGACTTGGGGGTATTTTGGTCATTTTGAGAGAACGGGTAAAATTATAAGTTTGGTGAGAATTATTTTTAGTATTGGTTGAGAGCCATTAGTTTTACCGAGTTACTAGAGTAATAGTTGACATTTTACCGTTTAGTGACCGTTGGAGATATTTTACCGTTATTAGTGAATTACCGTTGTGTGTATAGAAACATTTTTGAATTGAATAGAAATGGGTTAAGTCCATTAAGTGGACAGTTAGGCCCTTTAAGGGGACTTGATATAAAAACCTAGTCTTATGAGAAATTTCCTCACACTTTCATTTCACTAAGATATTTTGAGTGAATTAGAGAGAGAAAGTGGGAGCAAGAGGAGAAAAGGGTTAGAGAGAAGGAGGACTTGAAGAATCAAGGGATGAAGAGAGCTAGGAGCAAAATTGAAGCCTAAGCTATAGAGATTAACCTAACTAAGGTAAGGGGGTTAGAATTCATCATAATCATTTATTGCAATTTTCAATTATTTGTATGAAAAGTGCTTAATTGGGTGAATTGATTAATTGTTCATAAGTGATGAAATTCGTGCTCTAATTATGATGACATGTTTAGATGTATGAAGTTATGGATAATTGGATTGTTGTTAGTTGAATTACATGTTCAAAGTATGAAAAATGGGTATGTGTTGAAAATATGCTCAATTTGTGACATGCTATGTTGTTGATGAATTGTGATAAGTTTCATGATCAATTGTCGTTGTTGTTGATATGTCATGTTGTTGATGATAATTCATGGCTTGGGTTGGCATGATTCATGATTTGTGTGGAGAAATGAGATGTTGTTGGTGTTTTGATGAAAAATGGTGAATTGGTCCAATTGTCAAGTGTTTTCATGTTTGATTGAGTCTTTGTGAGTCTTTTAGTCATTTTGACCTGTAAACATCAACTGGAAACACATTTGGGCAATGAGGGATCAAAATTGGGGATTTTGGATAAAAAGGGGGTTCAAACCCGTAACATTTTTTGCTGAACTGTGAACATTCGCTTAGAGGTTCGCTTAAGTGACCAGTAAGCGAACATTCATACTCTTTTCTGAGTTCAGTTCGCTTAAGCGAACTGCGAGCAAACCGGTAAGCGTGCATTTTTGGTAGCTACTGGAACTCGTTCCCTTAAGCGAACATGTGGTCGCTTAAGCGAACTGGTGAGCGACCAGTCAGCGACCAGAAAGCGTGCAAGTGTGTTGGCTACTGGAGCTCGTTCGATTAAGCGAACAAGCCCAGTTTTCAACCACTTTGATCTTTGTTTCGGGTTTTTGGGGGTCAATCCGAACTTTGTAAAATGATCCTTTACACATGTTTAACTACTGTTTAAGCCTCTAAACTCACTGGAACATGATTAGCTTGCATAAACATGAAATTGTTCATTTGAGTCTTAACTTGGAAGTTTTGGGAATTCTAGACTTTTGTCGAAAACAAACTTTTGTAAACAATGGAACTTACAAGTTGAACCTACAACTCATATATACTTAGGTAAGACTTGTAAGAGTGGTCAAACATCTTAATCATGTAAAAAGTGATATTTCGGGTGGGAATGTGAAAGGTTGTGAAATTGGGTTTTTCATACGAACTTAAGTTATTCTTGGATTAAAGTCTAATAGTCCGGAGACGACTCAAGTTCATGAATACATGATTGATTAAGATTGTTTGAGAACTTTCAACTTGTCTATGTTGTTTTGTCTTGGGATTTATCAATGTTGGTCGGTTGCCACTTGATACGGTTTTTGGTCGGAATGTTCTTGAGCCAATTGTCTTATGATTTGTTGTGACCATTCTTATATGACTAAGTAAAGTTGTATGAATGAGTGATTATATTTGGATATGATGTTTATCATGAAATGTGTATATTATCTTACTTAGAATGTAAGGAATGCTTGAATGGGAAAATTATATGTAATAGTTGATGTTGAATGACATTGTTGATTATTGATAATCATGTTAATGTGTGATGGTGAATACTATGAATTATTTGTGTATGGGCATGTTTTCTTGATAATGCAAATGATGTGGAGATGAACAATATAATTGGGAAGTTGTCCTATATATTGTGGTGAAAATTGTGGATTGTTGTCGCATTATCGAGTCTTGTTACATGTCCATGCATCATAGTCATGTTGAGATTGTAGTTGTAAAAGGGTTGAACTCTTTTACTTCGGAGATTATGTAAGACGGATGTGAAATCTTACATACGATTTTGTTGCATCGAAGGTGATGACCTTGAGGTGATCCGGTACCACATGCATTTATGTGTCAATAAGTGCATATCATGACATGAGTCTTATTTGAATTGTGATTGGTGATTGTGTATGAATAGCTGTGAATTGATGATTGTTCATGACACATGTGATTGGTGATTTATTGATGTGAGATATTAGGATTATGATAATATGTAGGCTTATTTGATTAAATGGTCCCCTAATTAATTTCACGTTTTCATTTTGGTCTCATAATTAATAAAACATACGTTTTAGTCCCTCACTTTTTCCTCCGTTTGCCAAATAAATCCTGGGCTGTCAAAACAATAAAAGTTCTGGTAATGACAATCCTTCACTTTTTTAATTTAAGCCGTTTGATCTTTTTAATTAAAAGAGGATCGTTAGATTATGCATATCTACTGTATCTTCCATGAGTCAACAACACTTGATTTTTTTCCCATTTCTTCATCTTCTTCCCCCAATTTATTCTTCATCTTCATAATATTCATAAAAAAAATCCAGAAAATAAAAATAAAAAACCAGAATCAATTCTATTACAATCACCCTAACATTTAAATAACTTATGAGTTATGAACCTTTACCTAGTCTATCATCCTGAATTACCAATTCACGTTTCATCTTCCCAAGCCTCCATTATCTAAAACTTTACCATTCAATCCTTCCCCTCAAATCATCTTCCCAAGCCTCCATGATTCATCCTTTCGAATCATGGAAACTATTTGAATTTTAGGATTTTGTATCAAATATCCAGATAAAAAGAGATAAATTATGGAAACCCCACATTAATTTTAACAATCGAACTATTGGGGATTATATGATTTGAAAATCAACTACTGAAAATTTCAATAAAAAACAGTTTGGATCTTTCGCCGGAACTGTTGGTGGTTGTGGGTTTCGCCGGAATTGATGGTGGAAGGTGAGGGAAAGAAGAAAGTGATGAAGCAAGATGAGGAATATCTGAACGCGCTAAAAGGAAAATGGGTTTTATTTCAACAACGTTGTTACTGTATCTAGAACTCAACAACGACCGTCGAAGATGAATCTGCAACGCCGATTCAGTAATTCTAACATTTGAGTTCCCTTCGGCAGTTGAAACTTTCTCATCCTCATTCATCATATTTGAAGATGACAGGTCATGCATTTTGATTTTTTTTACCCAAGTCTCAAACTACAACCAACGACGATGGCGGAAGAGAGAATTGATGGTGGTGGAAAAAATTGATTTTTTTTTATTGTATGGTTTTAGTTAATTAGAAGAAATTAGGGCTTGATGGGGTTTGGGTTAATTTGATTTTGTGTTTTATGAGTTTTTTTTGTTGGTATTTTTTATGAAGATTGATGATGAAGATGATATATTGATGAAGGAAGAAGATGAATTAATTAGGGCTTCATGATCCAACGCTCCTCTTTTTAAAAAATAAATCGAATGGTTTAAATTAAAGAAATTAATAGGTTCTGCAGTGGACTATATATAATGTTGGTACACTATAGGCATTTAGGGTTAAACTTAACAGCCATGATTTATTTGGCAAACGGAGAAAAAAGTGAGGGATCAAAATGTACGTTTTATTAATTGTGGGACCAAAATGAAAATTTGAAATTAATTAAGGGACCATCGGATCAAATAAGCTTAATATGTATATATGAATATCATTATTGATCAAGTATATGATTTTTGAATTAAATTATTCATGTTAACTGTTATTTGGATTATGATGATGTAATACTTATCCCTAGTGGTTTTGACCGCCTACCTGTCTGTATGGATGGGTAGACGTTGTACAGAAGTAGTTGCTCTGGTGAGTCTTTTGTACTGGTGGATATCGGGAGCTTTCTCCGATATCGGTGTTGTAGAGTCTAGGTGACTCTAATCTAGGCGTCGTCATAGTCTAGATTATCTTTATTTGGATTATTGTTCATGACTGGAGATTTACCCGTATGTTGGGATTTTGAGATTCATCTATGTTGATATAGTATTGATTCATGACATATGTATTTTGAGTACTCTGGTTTATATTCCGCTGCGACTGTTGAAGTTTATATACATGTTTATGATTTTTTAATTTTTGTATGATGACGTAGCCTCTATTTCTTAAATAAATGTATTATTCGCATATTTAATTGGTTAAATAGAAATATGAGTGTTACACTCACTAATATGAGGCTCAATTGAAATATGAGTGTTACACTCTTAACTACTAATCATTCGCCCCTAGGCAACCCTTGAGGTTATAAACAACTTAATATTAAGTTTATACCACAAGCACTTATCATAATAAATGTTTATCAAAATTAGTTATTTCTCTAACAAAATACAAAATATGGTAAAATATTTTTATATAATTTATAAGTTGATTTTCATAGCTATTTGAGAGCTTATGACATTAACCAAAAAGTAATGTACACACAAATTTCATAAGTATTTTTTATAAATTCTATCAAACAAGTGTTTATATCATTAGATCAATTCAAACAAGTAATTCTGATGAACATATGATCACTTGGTAAAGGACCATACATAATATATGTAGGGGTTGGGTTCAAACCCTAAACAACCCACTAATTTATCTTAAAAAAGATAAATTTCTAACAACTAAGTTATTTGACAAAAAAATATTCATATAAGTCAATTCAAAAAAACTTAATTAAAAATGCCACAGCTAAATAAGTATATATATGTGATAGTTGACTTGTATATATTGGTGGAGAAGATATATTGTTAACTGTAGGAAACAAAAACTGATATATAGTTTAGTGTTTTAATAAAAAAAATCCAATAAAAGAAATAGTCACTTTGTCTAAAACAATCGTCATAGTTGGGAAAAATATTGAACAAACAGCCATACGTTAAATTTTTAATGTAGTTTTAATTAAGGCTTAAATGCTCTTTTGGTCCCTTAACTATTTAATTGGTATCGCTTTGGTCCCTTAACTAAAAAAAAGATTGTTTGAGGATTTTAAGTTTTTTTTTAGTCTCGTTTTGGTTCCTTCTGTTAGGTTTCCGTTAGTTTTAATAAAAAATGTTAAGTGTGGACACGTGTCACCTTGTCATTGGCTCTGAGATTATTTTTTTTTACAAAAAAATAATAATTTTTTTTGTAAAAAAAAAAAAAAACTCAGAGCCAATGACAAGGTGACACGTGTCCAGGAGTTAACTTTTTTTTAAAACCCTAACGGAAACCTAACAGAAGGGACCAAAACGAGACTAAAAAAAACTTAAAATCCTCAAACAATCTTTTTTTTAATTAAGGGACCAAAGCGATACCAATTAAATAGTTAAGGGACCAAAAGAGCATTTAAGCCTTTAATTAATTTGTTTTTCTAGTTGTATCATTTAATTTTTTTTTGACAAAAATAAACAATATTGATTCATTCAAATTGATAGAGTACATCGACACAGTACAAATTCAAATTCGCTAAAAACAAAAAGGATGAATCTGTGAACAAACTCACAACATCCATATTAATAGCATAAAACGGCAAAATATATATGCCTACAAACAGGACTAATATGACTATATTCATGTCTCCAGAATACTCATGTCTCCGGATCTGCAACGTTGACGACTCCAAAGTCATTGTCATTGATCGGATCTGCACTTGCTCAAAGCTAATCTTTCAACCTGAATCAAATAAACACCGTACTAAGACGAGAAATCAAAAACACACCGCACAAAGACGGGAAATCAAAACAAACAAAGTCGTTCAGAGACGATGAAATCACGAAAACAAACGAAAGAAAACATAAAATATGTGAAATCACTTATTCAATTAAGATAGAAGGAAAAACAATTCGGAGGAGTGATTTTTGCGTCAAAATTGACCCTAAATCACCCCTCTAAAAAGAAGAAAAAGAAGAAAGGGGTGACAACTAGGGTTTGAGAAGGAGGGAAGAGAGAGGAAGAGAGAGGTTAATTAATACTACAATCTTTAGCCAATTTACCAAAAATTAAACTAATTATGTACATCACTTCCAAGTTATTATTTTTCAATTTTCAATTTTTTGACTATTTATTTTACATTTAAGATAATGTAACTATATAATTGAATAATAAAAATAACTTAGCAAAGTAATTATTTTCTAAACTTCAATTGTTATTTTTTTTATTTTGTGTAAAAGTCAATGTAGTATCTATAAACTTAACTTATTTGATAGGGAAAACAAATCATACCAGTGGGAATCGAACCACTAAGTCAACCTTAAATGAGTTTGTTGATACATCACTTAGTTATAATTCAACTTATTACGCTACTTGATAAAAAATGTCAAATGTGAGAATCATGGTAGGATGAATGAAGTGAAGTATGCAGGGTTGAACTAGTGAGACTTTCTTTTTTGGGTAACCGAGACTTTTTCAGGGATTTTTGTTAATAGACTTTTTTTTAGGGATTTGAGGTTGTTGATAGACTTTAATCTCTTAAAAAAAAAGTTAATGAATAATGCTGCATATATAACATCGATAAATAAAAAAATACATTGATTTAAAGCTGAAAGTGTCCCTAAATTATGACGTGTAATCAAATTAATGGCTGATTTGATGCACTCCAACTATCCCACCTCCCTTATACTAACAAAATAATTAAAATCATTGTAATAAAAAATATATAATTAAAATCAACGGTCGGTGAGCGTCCTAGCATTAATCAACTTTTTTTAGAGAGCATTAATCAACTTTATCTCACCAAAAAGGAGTATAAATCATTAAACTGCTTTCAAAAAAAAGTTTCAACCAGTTTTTTCTTTTTTGTCAAAAAAAAGTTTCAACCAGATTCAACAATAGTCATAAAATTGTACAAGTATTTTTATTTTATTTTTTATCATTTTTCATATATAATAGGGCAAATTCTATGTTACACCCAACAATTTAAGTGTATTGGTACACCAAATCCTTAAATTAATAGAATTTTGATTATTTTTTACAATAAAATGTAAAAAAAATTAGTATGATTTTTATAAAAATGAAATGATGTTTTATCTTATAAAATGATATTTTCTAAAATATATATGTCAACAAACACCTATTTTTTTTTTAACAAGCCAAAATGAGATATATTAACAAAAGTTTTGTACCCTAGCACAAGAAGTGCCAAAGGAAACAAAACAAAGTTACAACAAAGTTTCGATCAAAACAGAAAAGGAAAATAAAAGAGCAAATCAGCCAATCCCCAAACAAGCAAAGGGACGTTGTCACTACATATGATAACCAAATGGAAAGCACACATTTTTTGCTTTCAACCACTTGAGAGATGTAATCTTAACCTTCTCAAGTAATTGCACTGTTGTTCTTGCTGTGTTAGCAACCAGTCTTTGGTTTCTTTCATTCCAAAGAACCCAAATACCACAAAGCCAAATCAATTGAAGAAAATACCTTCTTGAAGTATAACCACCTGAAGAATAAACAAACTGATAATAATGGTCCAAAACCTGTTGGAGGTCCACAGAAAACAGACCAATCCAAGTTTTAATTTGTTGCCATAAGTCGCCAAAAATAGGACAATGAATAATTAAGTGATCAATTGTTTCATTTTTTCCACATCCTGTAACGCATAATTGGGTATCATTAGTAATAACACCTCGCCGCACCAAATTATCCTTTGTTGGCCATCTATTGCGGAAAAGACGCCAAGCGCAAATATAAACTTTCAAAGGAACACTCTTATGCCAAGGAGCATCCGAAATGACGTTGTGGTTGTGCATCTCCTGCCGCATGAGCATTTGATCCACATCACCAATATTAGGTCGCCAAAGCCAGACTTCTGGTTCAGTTTCCTGCAAAGTAACGTTAGTAATCAAATTCCTAATCTCCACCACTAACTCCTCCTCCCAAGCTAACAAACGACGCCTCCACCTCCAAGCCTCCCCATCTTCACCCCACCCTAGCGCGTGCATCTCCCCCACCGACAAATCCTTATGAATTGATAAGTCTTCAAACCAACTACCACCCTCCACACCAATTCCATTTTGAATTTTAACTATCTCCCTCCACCATGCTGACCCCGTCGCACCACCTTCCCTCAACCGACCTCTATGCTCCCCATAACGAGAAGACAACACCTTAAACCACAAGCCCTCCCTATCCATTAAACACCTCCAACACCATTTACCAAGAAGAGCAATATTAAACTCTTGTAATCTTCTTACCCCCAAACCACCAATCCCCTTACTCATACAGATAGAATTCCAGTCTACCCAAGCAATTTTTCTATGATCCTCACCCCCACCCCAAAAAAATTTAATTAAAATAGATTAAATGGTAGAGATTATACCTGCGGGAGCTCTGAAAAAAGAAAGGGCGTATACAGGCAGTGAAGACAGGACAGACTTAAGGAGAGTCAAGCGGCCACCATAAGACAAATTTCTACTTTTCCATTCTGACAGTCTAGATTTAAGGCGCTCTATTACCGGGTCCCAAAAACTTAAACGTCTAGCATCACCACCAATGGGCTACCCCAGATACATAAAAGGAATTTTACCAATTTTACAAGACAATATAGACGCGGCTTCTTGTAACCAAGATTCATCAATGTTAATACCAACCAACATACTCTTGTGATAGTTTACATTCAAACCAGACATATTCTCAAACAGGACCAGGATTGCTCTCAAAGCGCGAACATTCGCCCAACTCTTGACACCTAGAAGAAGCGTGTCATCCGCAAATTGCAAGTGGGAAAGCACAGTGGGATTGTGCATTCCTATAGAGTAACCAGTAAACAGATTCAAATTCACTGCTGAAGTCATCAAAATATTTACACCTTCAGCTGCTAACAAGAAGAGAAAAGGAGAGAGTGGGTCGCCTTGTCGCAATCCCCTTTTCATTTGGAACTCATCCGTAGGACTACCATTGACAAGAACTGAGGCAGTTGTCGTACTAATACATTCCCTTATCCACTTACGCCACAAAGTTGGAAATGCCATTTTCCCCATAACCTCATCAAGATATCCCCAATCAACCGAGTCATACGCTTTTTCAAAATCTACTTTAAACAATAACAATTCTTTCTTCAACTTGCGGGCCTCATCAACCACCTCATTAGCTACTAAAATACCATCAATGATTTGCCAATTTTTTACAAACGCTGACTGAGTATCTGAGATTACCGTTCCCATAACCTGACGCAAACGGTTTGCCAACAACTTCGCCAAAATTTTATATAAGCATCCCACCAAAGCAATGGGGCAAAAATCATTCAGTCGATGCGGGTTGTCAATCTTAGGAATAAGATCAATGAAAGTGCTATTTATTCCTTTCGAGGGACGACCGTTGCGATGAAATTCCAACACAAACCGCATAATGTCACCTTTCAACTCCGACCAAAAATCTTTAATAAAATCCATCGGAATGCCATCCGGACCCGGATTCTTATACCCATCACAATCCCACACTGCAGCCTTAACTTCAATCTCATTGAAAGGATAAATCAAAGTATTTCCTTCCAAAACAGATAGTCTCCGAAAATTCATATCATCCACCCTATGCCTATTAATTTCATGCGCCTGGTAATGATTTTGAAAATAGCTTAAAACTGCTGCTATGACTTCAGATACTCCCTCCACAACATTTCCTTCAACTAAAATAGAAGAAAGGGTATTTCTTCGACGTATGTCTGACATGATAGCATGAAAATATTTAGAATTTGCATCTCCTTCTCGAAGCCATAATGTTCGCGAATGTTGCCACGAAATACTAGCATTGGCCCTGGATAAAGAATATAAATCATCTGACATCACATATAAGTCCGCCACTTCCTCCACAGACAGTTCGTTCACCTCTCCCCTAGCCTCCAAAACATCAATTGGATAGTTAAATTATAAAAATTGTAAGCGAGAGTACCGGTACACCGTAATTTGCAGGTGTACCGTAGAAGTTCTCATATAATAGAACTTATTTTTTATATTTTTTAGGTATAGAAATGATTTTTCAATTACTAATAAGCATTTGAGATTTTCAGGGTGAAAATATTATTAATTTTAAAAGATTTTTATTATATTTAAGCATTGCCTAATATATGATAAATATATACTAAAATATAAATTAATATTTGAATTATACCAGACCGTAATTGATTACAATGAAAACAATGTCACACAAATTATATTAGGATCATGCTCTGAATTTTTAATGTGTTTTCATATCTTTTAGTGGAATTTAATAATTATTTTAATGAAAGGAGTATAATCAATAAAATAGTTATTAACTTTTATCTTAATTAAAATCTCAAAAGGATCCTACTTGACAAAAAAAATCTCAAAAGGATTAATATAAAATGGAATGACAATTATAAATAAATGAACGCAATGTTTGTAATAGATTTTTTTGTCATAAACTATGTATCATCTACGTAAAACTGAAAAATGTTAATCACTAGAGTCGAGTATGATAAGACGTTAACATTCACCTTGAATAATTTTAATAATATTGTATTTATGTGGTTTCATTTGTATAGCTCCCTCATGTAAGTTGAAAATTGCTTCTCAGATAGTGTAACAATTTTTGTTTCAAAGAACTTAGACGAAAAACTCACACACACTTAATTTGGATTGGAGAGATAGTTCGACTTTAAATCTGTATTCAATAAATAAAATATTTATGCATTTTGATTTTCCTTATTGTGATCATTTGCGTTTCCATTCACACTCACACCTGCTGTAATTATGAGATGATGTTTGAAAAATACCAGCTATAAATTTATTTAAAAGAATATAGTGTGATTCTATTTTTTTTAAAGGATATAGTGATTCTATTTGATCTTGTAAAAAGATGTGCTACACTTAATCTAATTTTTTTAATAGAAGAAAAATTCAATAATATTTCGTATTCCAGAAGAGTTTGAATTTGGAATGGGAACTCACCAATCATTGACAGTGACAAATTAAATACAAAATCATATGGAAGAAAAAGGGGTGGCTGAAGAAAACCTCATTAAAAATAACAAAAAATGAAGATCAGTGGCCTGCAACTCCTGCCTTCCGCAACTGTGCACCAACAAGAGTGAATGTTTGGGACCCACTTTCTCAATCACTCAGAATGAATCACATCAATTAATAAGCATAGGATGCACCGATTAATTCCACGTGGTGCACACTTTCTCTAAGAACCTGACACAGTGTCGAAGGTTGTCCTGTTTTTTTTTCTTCTGGTTATTGTGTTAGCTTTGTTATCCACGGACCAGAGTAAGTGAGTATATACAATTATACATATCCATTCATTTTTTTCTTTCTATATGTATTTTATGTGAGTTAATTTTTTACTATTTGAGATGTGTCAAATAGTAAATATGAATATAATTTCAGTCGAGATTTATACATTAGTTGATCATATTGATGGAGTTTTATCTATATAACTTTCTTTGGTAGATATCTTTTCATTTTAATTTAAGCATTGTTTGGATGAGAAAAGAAAGTATAAGGAAAGATTGGTTAAGGAATGAATGTGAGTAGAAAGTGAATGGAAAATATGATGATTATTTTAGTTGTTTGGTATGAATGAATGTGAGTAGAAAGTGAAAGGAAAGATATAAGTGCATTTAGAAAATGACACATATATCCCTGGATAAAAAATTAAAATGAGATACTACAAATTAAAAGTATAAGGGGTGGCGGCGTATTGGTAAAAAAATCCCTGACAATACAAAATAAAATAGAAATTTATTTTTGAAAGAAAAGAAAAATACAACTATTAAAAACATAAAAATGAAAAAAATAAAGAAACACAAACGTTAAACCAAATATCTATCTCCCTCACAAATATATCTATAAATCAAGGGTATATACGTCATTTTGCTTAGAAAGATGCAAGTTCCTAAATTGAGTGAACCATCAATTTCGTCCCTGAATTTTCAGGGGTCGGCCAAATTCGTCCCTAAATTTAACGAAATATCAAAATAGTCCCTGAATTTGTTTGACGTCCATCAATTTCGTCCCTCCGTCCAAAAGGTCCGTTAGTGTGTTGTGTTGGCTTGTACACGTGGGAAAAAGAAAGCCACGTGTACAGGGACTAAATTGATGGAAAATACGAAAATTTCAATTTTCACTTTTTTAACTTCATTTTTCTGCAATTCCTTTTTTACCCCTATGTTTGTCATTACCATACATCCTCATATTTCATACAGAACACATCAACTAAGTCCCTGTCTGTTTTTCTTCCCTCCATTTTCACTTCTCCAAGATCATCATCCTCTCCGGCGATCAAGATTGCATTTTTGAAGGAAGATTTCGTATGTTTTGAAGGTAACTTCGTTCATCTTCTTCTCCTTTTTCTCTATTCATTTTCGCCCATATTTTTTCCATTTTTATGATTTTCGTTTTCATGTTTTTATCATTTAGTTATGACTTATTACTATTTTGATTGGTATCTACTGCCTTTTTTTATGTTGTTCTGCAAATTTATGCCTCAAGGATCAACTTGATTTCTGTTAATATAATTTAGGGACTTTTTTTATGGTTTTTAAAATAATTCAGGGATCGATTTGATAGTAACACAAATAATTCAGGGACTAATCTGATGGTAAAATTATAACAGATATGCAACATTTCATTCATCTTCAACCTCTTTTCATGGTAAAATCATTACAACTCTACACAACCTTAGAAATATACATCAGCATGTTGCAAAACTCAAACAAGCAGATTATGACTATCATAAACTTAATCACCTAAGCTCACTTTCCATCAACCTTGCCCTCCAAACCTCGTCATTGCCACTTTCCTTAGCCTTAAGCATGGACTGAACCTTCTCCATCATTCTTGTCTTTCTTCCATGAGCAGCACAAATTCCATTGTTTTTAAAAGTAACCTAGTTCTTCAGTTTCATCAACCCACACAACATTCAAGCACTCTCACATCACCATTAAACATGGAGGATGAAGATGAAGCTTGACTTTGATAGCTCTTTTTGCCCATATGACCACCTCCCATCATTTTAGATTCAATTTCAACAGTATTGCTTGAATGAATTTTGCAGATTTTGGTTTTCAGATTCAATTAAAAAAAATTAGGGTTTGTAATTTTTTGATTTGGGGAAGAACGTGACCCTTAATTATTGAAAGAAAATTTGGAGATTTTGGAGTGTAGATTACACATTGTAAAATTAGAGTTCCAATTTTATATATTTGAGGAAGAAATAGTCGTTGGAGAAGGAAGAGAGCCGTTGGGGAAGAAGAGCAATTTCCTGTAATTCAATCAACTTAGTCCTTGAAAATTTAGGTCATTATCGGCCAAATTAGTCCCTGCCTACGTGGCGTCTGACATGTGAGAGGTTAACGGCCACGTCAGCCCCGTTAACGCTCCGTTTGAACTGAAGGACTAACTTGATTGACATTTAACAAATTCAGGGATTAAATTGATATTTCGCATAATTGAGGGACGAAGTTGACCGACCCGTAAAAATTCAAGGACGAAGTTGATGATTCACTCTTCCTAAATTTCTTCCCATAACCCCGCGGAAAGTTTTCTTAGCATGGGTCCCACTCAAATCAATCTTTCCTTCCTCAATCTATGGAAACCAAACGATGGAAAGCCCACATCCCAAGAAACTTTCCATCCCATAGGCTTCCATCCCTCCACTTTCTATTGAAACAAACAAGCCCTTAGGGTTAATTAAGTTTGTAGTCCCTAAAAATATTTACAATTTTGTTTGTAGTCCCTACAAAATAAAATCGCACTTTTTAGTTCCTGTGACATTTTCCTTAAGCATTTTAGGGACCAAAAATGTTGATGAAAATTTTTGACAGGGACTAAAAATTCAGATGGAAAAATTTTATAGGGACTAAAAATGTTGATGAAAAATTGTATAGAAACTAAAAACTGTGATTTTATTTTGTAGGGACTAAAAACAAAATTCTGAATATTAATAGGGACCATTTACTTAATTTACTCTTTAATTTATTCATTATTCAATTTTTGGTCCAAGGTCATATTCATCATCATATCAACGATAATTTTATAATAAAGAATGTACTATAACATAAAAAAACGTGGACAGGTGTCTTAAATCGGTTTGGAAATAATGGGCCAAATAAAATTGGAAGAGTTGCACGTGGAGATAAAAGAGGTTTGTTTATCATCATCTGTATTTTGTTGTGGTTAGATTAGATTTGAAAAATTGAAATAAAATACTAAAACCCCTGGGCAAAGGTAAGAGAGTAGCCAATCCCAGTTGGCACCATAAAAATAATTGAATTGTGTTCTTTTGCTGTTGGTTGAATTGAATCATTGTGCCGAAAAGAAAACGGCATCATGCTCACAACGTATTCCCATTTTTATCCTTTTACATCTTACCCAAATTAGTAGTACTATTAAAATATTGATATGGATAAGCCAGCTTCATAAAAGGTTAAAATTTATGGCTGTTTTGGTAAAAGGTTAAAATTGGATATGAATCATCTACTCTCACCGGACGATTATGTAGGATTTGGACAGTTGATTTTAATCAACTACAAATAATCAATAACACAAATTGGTTCATGAATGATTCAGATTCCAAACATGATAAAAAAACATAAAAGAAAAACCGGAGATGATCTAATTTCGTTAATATTTATCACTACAAGTCCCTCTCAAATCGACCTTATAAAAATGATTTACACTGATGTTGTGCATGAGTTAACCGATGCAAATTATTAGAAGGTATTTGATGTGTAGTCTAAATCGATTTTGCGGCAAAACTCATCTTATCCTCCAATTAAATTCGAATTTAGTTTGGTGTGAAGTATCCATCAATTTGGCTTAGTAGAATCTCCTCTCTCAACCATATTTTTTCTACGACTCTGAACTCATGACCTTACTTCCGAGTTCAATTTCATCGAGATAAATATAATGTTGGTTTAAGACCTCATTGTCTATTAATGCGTCATCACTATAAACAATGTAAAAATGAGAAGTCTTTGATACCACGAGTCAAGAGAAACCTATCATTCCTATCGTATCGTATTAAATAAGTTTAATCGTTTAATAACATCATGTAATCCAAATTGATTAACTAATAGTATTCCTTAAGTGTCAGTTTCATCTGTAATCTCCGCGTGAGCTCCGCGTTTTTGGAAAGTAAAAATCATAGCAATATACTATATACTATGTACTCGAATCAGATGTAATCACGTGGTAGTAGTACTAGATAAGAAATGTACACATTGTGTTAAAATTACACATTTATACCCCCAAATTGCTCAACACATTCTCACTTTCACATAATGTAACAATCATCCAAGACTTAATATAACTAACCGCCCCAAAAAATATACTAAAAACTTTTGATGTAACTAACCCAAATCTTCTCAACTTTTCATCAAATGTTTGACCGCCACAACATCACCTAGCAGACGAGCCAAAAAAAAAAAAAAAAAAAACCATGATGCCAATTCAGATGAGATCAACCATAGCTTTTATTTTATTATTAATTAATGTTATAAAAAGAAAAGAAAACGTATCAAAATTTGGCATAAATAGAGTGGTTGATTGAAGATGCCCCTCTACTTCTACTACTACTACTAATTCTCTTCTCTACCTTATCACAAGAAACGAATGATTCACATTCTCTAAACACTCAACACAATACATTAATATAATACACTCTTCTTTCTCTATTTCTTCAATCATCACTAATAAAAACCAAAACAAAATAGTACGTTCTTTTTTGTATATATGGCTTCAGATGAGACCATGATCACAATTCAAGATGAAGACTTTGAAGAAGAAGATGATTATATTAATGATGGGTTTGATCATCATCATAATCAAAATCACCATAACTTGTCAAGGCTTTCAGTTTGTACAAACAGCACTATATGTGATGATGTTGATAATCTAGCTTCCATCTGTATGTCACACTTGTCCATTGAAAGTTTTGAAGCTGATGGTGGTGATGAAGCAGATGGTGAATTTTCTGCTGATGGAAAAGATGATCAGTTACTACAACCAGGTTTGTCCTCTGGCTCTGAAAATGAATCAGGTAGTTGTTATTCGTTACCGGCGACGCCACCAAGACGGAGGAGTTTGGTTCCGATGAGTGTTGTTGGAGTGAAAGATTATGCAAGTGAGAATGAAGCAAGAAAAGAAACAAAGGAAAGTGGTTTGGGAGGTAGGAGAAGGAGGAGGAGAAGGAGAATGAGAAGTGGTGTGTTTGAAAGGGGAAATAGTTGGGAGAATTTATGGGATCAGAAGAAGAAAATGATGAAAGAGAAAGAGAAATTAGAGAATGGTGTGAATAGTGGTGAGAGTGATCAGAGTACTGGGGTGATGGTGATTACTAGGCCTAAAGGTGGGAATAGGAGTTTGTGTATGGATTTGGAAGAAGTTAAAGCTTGTAGAGATCTTGGATTTGAGTTGGAACATGAAAGAATTTCTGCTGTTTCTTTCTCTAATTCAACACTTGATACTAGCAGTGGTGGTAATTCACCTATTGCTAATTGGCGAATCTCCGGTCCCGGTAGGTCTCAATTAGGTCGATTTATTCGAGTTTATTTACTGTCATAAACAATATAAAATTGTATGAAAACAATTTATGATATATGATAAGCGCTCACGTTGTAAGCCTTCGATTAATTCAAAATTTAACATTTTTGTTTTATATTATGTAGGTGATGATCCAAGAGATGTGAAGGCACGACTCAAAGTGTGGGCACAGGCAGTAGCAATAGCATCTGCCACCAAATATGGCTCATGACACCCAATTTTCTTGATAGCTAATACCTACTTCCTTTTTTTGGCGATTGAGACAGTGTACATTATTCTATTATTATTTAACTATGTATAAGCTTTTCTTTCCTTCCACTATGATCGGTTATAGAATGAATTTCATTGTATTTATTTTGGAGTTCTTCTCATAAATTTTTTCCCAAGGGTGCTGGATTTTCGGGTTCATGTGATGGTAGCTTAATTTTCCTCTGTACCGTGGAAGTGTATATGTATTTTTTTTTTTGGTTTAAACTGCTTACAGGTAATAAGATTAAGAAGTTGTGATAGCACTTGAACAAGAGTAATGTGATGTGTTTCCTCTTCTATGAAAAAAAAGAAAAGAAAAGAAAAGAGAGAAATGTAAATAAAAAGTGTATGGTAGAAATGTGAAGGGACAAAAAACATGGAAGCAAATCTTTATGGGATGTTAGGATACCTATAGTCAATTATTAAATACTGATGATGATTTAGTCGGTGAGCACAGTATTTACGAAATCCTATGTTACATGATAGTCTAGTGAAATCTAAGTTGTTGATTTGTTATTAGGCGAGAGAATTAAAAAGACAGAGAATTTGAGAAGGAAAAAGAAAAGTGAAAATAAGTTTCTTAGACCTAGAATTTATGGTTAGCATAATACAACCTCACAAAATCCGATTGCAACCACTTAAAACACTTATGCCATACCACTCTTGTGCTACTATCTTTGATCCATCAAGATTTATCATGACCTATGACATTCTATGCCATTTATGAAAGATTTCAAAAATGGAAAAATCAGTTGTCATTGGATCCAGAAATCCCAATCAAGCAAGAAATTGATGGCTGCACCATCAAGATTGGGAAAATCACGTCTTTACTAGTCTCTGAAAGTGAAATTTCACAATCAAACACCAAGAAGAATAATGTTCTCGTAGATGCAAATATGAAGATTAAAAAAATTAGAGAAAAAGAAACTAATTGTAAAACTGAGTGATTCTTATTCGTCTTCACCTGATGATTTTACTTCTAAGGCCATAAAGCAAACAAAGAAGATTTTCCAAAGACACAAGCAGAGAAACTTTTTACCACTCCTTTGCGATTCAGATCGCTTGAAGTTGCTCTTGAAATTAACAACATTCTATGTTTTGAGCGGGTACTAGAGAACTTAGTTACAAAAATAGAATAGAAATATTTTGTTTAAAAAAAAAAAAAGCCAAAAATTGGTTTTTCTAAAAGATGAATGAAAAATAAAAAAGAAGTTATATGAAATTTCTGAAGAAAAAAAGGTAGTTATCTGTACTCTTGAATTGGCGAAAGCTTGGTAACCGATGATTGTTTAGACAAGAAAATACATTAGATACTTAACTTCAAAAACTAGCCTACTAATAGGGATGGGAATAGACCAGGCCGGCCTACAGGGGCCTACGGCCTGGCATGTTTTAGTCTGGCCTGACCTGGACTGTTTAGTAGATAGGCCTAGGCTTAGGCTTTTTAGAAAGCCTGTTTAGTTAAATAGGCCAAACTTAGGCTTCAAAAAAAGACTGTTAAGCCTAATAAGCCGGCCTATTAATACTTATTTATTAAAAATATTTTTTATATTAAAATAATTGCATATATTAAAAATATAAACATCTTTTTCTCTATCTATTAGTCCCTTAATAGGCTTTGTTGTTATAGGCTTTTATGTAGGATTTAATTTAGTTGAAATCTACTTGTAGTGAAATAGGCTTTTAAGTAGGCTTTAAGACATGTTTAACCTATTTAGTAGGCCAAATGAACTATTTGATGACCTTAATGTGAAGTAGGCCTGTAAGTAGGCTTTAAGGCCAGTCCAGGCTTTTAAATAGGTCAGGCCAGACCTAGAAAAACAGCCTATGATAGGCCATAGGCCAGACTCAGACTTATGATTTATTTCGTAGACCAGACTCAGGCCTATCAATTCCCACCCCTACCTACTAACCTAAATGTATCTCAATTTTACCTAAACCACGTTACCTCACAAGTTTCTGTTTTTGTATCAATTTTGATTAACAACTTAGAATATTTTCAAGCATATGATAAAATGACACTTGCAAGTTGATTGAGCGATTCCTTAAAAAAAACACTTCACAGAAATTTGCGACAGTCTAAATTGAGTGTGGCTGAAGGTTGTGAAAGATCGATCTTGCACGTGTTCTAATTGAAGTATGTGAGAATGGAAATGACATCTAAATAATATATCAAATAACTATATTATGTAAACAAAAGTGTTTACTCTATATATTTGAGATTTACTCTCTTTTTATTAATAAAAATTTAGTGTGAGGGGATAATGTTACAGTATACGGTTCAGAGGATTTCTATTTACATTCCCTAGTAAAATTTACTTTTACAAAAACAATACGCATTTTAAATCTAACAAAAATGAAGAAGAAAATGGTTGCGTGGTGTTGATTATTTTTGTAAACGCAAAAAGATTAATTGAATGATGTAAAGCGCTTTCAATGATAGTATTTGTTATAGGACAGAAATTTATGGCGGATCATTAATGTGATGGCAACTAATTGAGAGCGATCTTCGGTGATGATGTATTATTACTAAAAAGCTTTGGTAAATATGTGCTGACTTTTTCATCAAAAGTATTGTTCATCAAATCAAAGAGGACAAGCTTCCAAAAACATATCCCTTCTTCAATTTTTTTTTAGGAGTTTAACGACAAAACCTAAACATAACGTAAAAGAAAAGGGATATTAATTGTGGATTCAAATAGATAGTCGATTATATCAAATGTTCGTACAATTTTTATACCATTTAAATAGTATTTATAAGACTCTCTTCTTCCCTTTTATTTCATAAAAATACGTTCAATGTATAAATTCATCCGAATAAAATACTTGAATTCGTCTGGATATGATAAGTCAAAATTCATGTTTTTTAAATCAAAATAATTTATTTTCTTCTTAGAAATCATTTTGTCCTATTCATATTGTAATTTTCATTTTATGTTTGATATTCATTGTCCTCTCGTCCCTCCTTTTTACTAACTAGAAAAATTAACTCTCATACTTTCATTATATTCTTACTCCCTCTCTCTATCTCTATTGTTTTTGCCCCGAAAGAAGAAAAAACACAGTTGTCTAAAAAATTGTTAACTTTTAGTTGTTCAAATAGTAAGAACTAAATATTTTTTCAAATTTTGAAAATACATGTACAATGTTAAAAGGTGTCTAAAAGAACCATTACAATGTGTGGTCAATAAATAAATAAACAAACCCATTTGAATTAGTTTGGTGGTATTGGCTTCAAACCTTGAAAAAATAGAGAAATCATCCACATTATGTGTTTTTGTAGATAATAATAAATGAACAGCTTATCATTAATATATTTTTAATTTTGAGAGTATTATTAGATCTGTGTTTTGAAGAAAAATAAACCCTCTAATAAAGTTTGCGAACTATCTTTTCTTTCATTTCTCTTTTCTCCAAAGTCCTTCCCTCGCCTTTAAACTCGCAAACAGAACCATGGATTAGTGTGTGCACTAAGCTGAATGAAATCAATCCAACTCACAAAATTCCATCAATTTTGAGGCTTACCTTAACTCAAGTATCCACCGGATAGGACAGGTTGCAATCCCTAATAAATAGCATATTTGGAGATTAAGCTTCTAGAAAGTGAGCATCTCACTTTTGAAGATCAAGTGAGTATTATGGACCATTGATTAACAAATCAATCGTGCATATTGCAAGTATAACATAAACTAGAAATTTGTTGAAATAACGACTCTTATTATTTTACCTTTACACTTTACTCATTTACAGTAGTAAAATAGGACTATAGACATATCATGTTTGAGAGCATTTGACCTCCTTAAACTTGCTTTTGCAAGGGGCATACATTTTTTTAACATGACCTCTTAATAATCCAATCACACCAACACCACTTGTACATAGCATCATTACTCCAATTTGTTCTCTATCTAATGGTCTCATTATATTAAGTATCTATTCCCAATCCACCACCTACAGGCTACAGCATCAGAATCCTCTAACATAAGAGAATATTTCTATTCCAACCTGGCATACTTACACTTTGTCTCAAGACAAATTTCTTTTCTTTGCTTTCCTTGAATCTTGTAAGTTGCAACTTCAAGCACGAGTTTAAAGTGCTATATATTATATTATATGTAGCACCATAGTGTAATTCGAATTTTAATAACACCAGTGTATTATGAGCATGTAATTGGTAATAAAGCACTTAGTACAAATAAGCCAGCACTAAAAGTCAACCTTGTGGAGCGGGAATATTGCATGGAGGTAGGAATATCATCACTGCAAAGGAGGAATATAAGAATTTCAGTTCCACCATGGAATTACGAAGATGGGAAATAAAATGGAAGGAAGGGTAAGGTAAAAGTCAACCTTGTGGATTGAGAGTCTACCATGGCAGATTTACCAACACTGTAAAGCACGAAAATATGAACCTCAGTGTCATAGCCTGAATTGGAGAAAAGAAAGAAGGTACAATTTCTGGTATTCTTAAAATGGGTCGATGTAGGTATTGGAAAAAGTCCAAGTTTCACATAAAGTAGATGAAGTCTGAAAAGAGTTCATAAAGAGTGACACTTCTCATCTTACAAGCCAGTTTTGTAATGATGAATTTAGCCTAATATCACAACTTAAGATGGTAAATGAGATTATCTATTCGAGTCACCAACCAAATTATCCAGACACCAAACCCAATGCTATTCAACATGATACCAAACACACCAACTCTCTAACTATCCAGTGTTTTGTAGGGATGAACTTGGCTTAATATAACATCTTAAGATGATATCTGAGCCTATCCATTCAAGTCACCCAACAAATTATACACGCACCAAATCATAGTGATGGACGTCATGAAACCAAACACTTGACCTCTCTAACTATCCGCTGTTTCCTGAGTTCTGTCCGAATCACCTACGTGGTGTTGGAAAGGAAAGCAGTGGACTAAGGGATCATGATACAATAGGGGGCGCAAGACAATGAAATTTCACATTTAAATCATGCTTTCAGTACACATACCACAGTAGTTCAACTTCAACCTAAGCCTAAAAACACACGTACTCCCTCCGGACTCACATATAAACAAAAACCAAATTATATTTGATAGACTGAAATATAAACAAATTTCAACTAACTTCACCATTTCAAATGTAATCATTCCAAAAAGTTCTACCAATGAATTGTAATGACTCAAATGGTCGATAAAAGGTCTATCATTGAAATTTATCATAACAATAATAAAAGAGCAAGTTTCAGAACTCAAATCAGATACCTTATGAAAATGAAATTTATCATAACAATAATAAAAGAGCCAGTTTCAGAACTCAAATCAGATGCCTTATGAAAATTGACTCTAATTTTTTAGATGCCAATCTGTAATTTTATTAACTTGAAAAGTGGTGCAATTAAAAAGAAGGTACCACCCTTCAGGCATAGAATGGGGTCCTTGGGAAAATTATAATTGGATAAAAGTATAATATCTTCAAATATAAAAAGGTGGCAGCAAAAATACAGACTCAGTAATTTTGGATTTTCAATCCAAAGAAATTTTATTAAAGCAACCTATAAGTGAATATGATAGACCCAAAGAGTTGTAATGGCCTTAGCCAAGAATGTTTTTCTATAACAATTAAGAATGATAAATTCACAAATGGCAATCACAATGATCAAATTGTGAATAATTACCAAACGAAAGACAATAACTTTGACTCACTTGAAGACCAGATTATGGCAGGTATTATCACAGGGGTAAGCACAATCAATAGCTTTGACAACTTGACGATCGAAAAACCAATTTCCAATGGCAACCGCAATTGGCTGCATGATAAAATATATTACATCATCAGATGATTATTTTCTGAGAACAATAAATAGAAAGGGAGCGGTATGAAACTTGAGTAGTCTTGCCAATTGCCATGTTCTACTAGTTAAGAGCTTTCATCATAGCAAAGGTTTTACCACAAATAGTTTTTAGTCTTTATCCATTATCTCTCTCTCTCAAATAGTATTTCCAATTCTCCGAAATAGAAGAGGAAAAGAGTTAAACAAATTAAACATGTTGTTCCAACTGTACTATTTTAGAAGCATAGAAATCTTAATTCACGCATACCATGTTGTTAAGGAGGGGAGAGTCATCAGCAAACCATGTATCTTGTCTCTCCGATTGGCAATGAGCAAAACAAGAATTTATGAATAATCCAGATTGAGAAGTCGTTGAAAATCCTTTGATGTCATTTAGCATTTGATTTCTGAAGTCTGATTAAAAGAAGAAATGCATTGCAAGGAACTCAGATATTTATTATAGATATACATCAATTGCTATGCATAATTTACACATTAGTATAGAGTGTCAAAATTACTTTGGAGGATCTGAATTTGGGATGAATTACAATTTGCATGATTTGATTTACAATTATTCCAAGATCCATGAGGATCTGCTGAATGAGGAGCTAGACTTTCTTGGAACTAAATAAAACAATTTCAAGAGATTAGTCAATACCACAAACACTAGTCTGTTAAACTGGAAGCTATGGCATCCATACGATAGCACTTTGAGGACACAAAGACAAGTTGTAAGCATATATCATTAACTGAAAACTACAAGAAAGTGAGTATTTATAAATATTACCTGCCATGCATCATAAGCTGCATTCAGCAGAAACAATGGAGTCTGAACATGATCGATCAAATTTTGAGGAAAGAAGCACTGAAAAAAATAGAGTTTATATGCTTAAAATTTGCAAATCTAGCGATTTCAAGCTATGAATAGAATTACATCAAGAATAAGAAAATTACCGAAGTTGGGTCCAGGTGGTTGAGACAACTTTTTGGTAGATTTTTTTGCACTTCCTACAATTTCAAAGACGTCAATGAAGTTACATATTTATACAAGTTTTCTAACAGAAAGGTAAAACCACTAACAGAAGATTTCATTGCAAGATTATATAATCTTTGACTATTACATTAAAGTAAATATTACCTGTAAATTAACTACACCTCCAAACAGATTCCTCAATGTGTGCCCCCCAGATACATCAGTTCTACATGATTGAACAGTTAAACAATTATATCCAAGTTTACAGGCAATGATGCAGGCTAGAGGTCGTATGAAACAAAATATATTACTTACGCATCAAGAAAAAATCCTGCATCACTCAAACATTTCACTTTGGTAGATTTTGGAAACAAGCTTTGGAACTCATCGCAATGTAGTATAGATGCCAGACCACCCGCAGAGCATCCAGATAAAAGAGCCTGAAAAAAAAAAAATCATTAGCATCCATGGACATCTATGATTGAATAAAAAATTATGATATTCCAATATGGAAAACCTGGTTGGCGTTCTTCATTCCCCTGGACATTAATTCTTCCATTGCAGCTAGCCATATTTTCTGTCCTCTAAATTGAAGCTGTGCAGCCTGAAAGGGGTATGAATTCACAAGTCAATTGGAATGATAAATATAGAAAGAATCCTTCTATAAGAAGAGCCCATTCATTAGAAAAGAGATTTCCTCCACACTAGCAAAGACTAATAAGAAAACTAATGGATATGTTTATCTCATATTTTCAAGCTTTAATGCCTTCTTCCTGCCACAAGAAAAATGCACATTTGAAATATGTAGACATTAAATATGTCTGTATATATACTTTCAAATTTATGAATCATTGTATTGCAGAAGTTGATCATATACGATGCAAACATGATTTGTATGACCAGGATAATAGAGTAATCCCACAACCATAGTTTTACCTCTCTCCACCCCAGCAGGCTGCGTGAGATAATATTTCGAATCATGCCACAAAATGAACGGTGTTTTTTGCAGCCACAAATTTCCAAAGAATAATTTGACTAAGTAGTTACTAATCGACATGATGTATGTCAATGATAATAATAATAGGAAAAAGAGAAGAAAAAAAGTTTTGTCATACTATCACTGACCTCGTTTTGACTGTCTCCACTGAAAGAAGCCCCATCACAGTACCGCACTTTGACTCTGTTCCAGTTAAAGAAATCTGTGCACAAGAGATGATGTCAACAAAAATTATAACACATAACTCACAGAGTTCAGTACACATATGGGTGGAAGGGTAAAAGGAAAAAACCAGGATTTTGTTCAGCTTTATTGCTCAATATTCCAGTGAATGGTAGTTGCTTTTCCATGTATTTTGAGGAACCGCGTCGAGTAGTTTTTCTAAAGACACAACTTCTGATGGTATTACACCATCCTCCTCCCTGAAGAAAAGTTTTCAAACAGGTTTACATAACACTCAGCAATCAAGCATTGGTACAAAAATAGTATAGTTTCATAAAGTCTTGAAAATTTATTGATACTGAGACTAAAACATTATGTTACATACCTCCAATTGAATGAGCCAACTATTTGCACCAGATCCAGATCCGGGATGGAAGTGGTAACCAGGTAAAGTTCCATCCAAACATACTGACATTATTGAACAAAAACATAAAGCTCAGTGATATCCATTTGAGGCAAAGTGAGAGATTAATGTATTTGAGACAGCCTTTATAAAATAATAACAAAATAGGTTCCACTACCACACCATGAATAGTGAAGACATAAATTAACCTAAATAAACACACACATTATGATATCCATCCTACTCTACTACATGTATAATGTATTGTGTCAGTTTTAACAACTAATTATAACCAGAGTGACCCTGGTTGAAGGAACATATGTTTTCATAATCTCTATGTATCAAACAATCTGAGTATATCTCACAAGTGAATCGAAACATAGTCTCAATAGGCAATGAGTGACACTAAAATGATAGGTTAATCGTAATGAGAGTAAAAGAGAAACCTGCTCCTTTAGAAACAGCTCCATGAATAAGAGTGAGTGGGATCATGAGAGGTTGAGGCAGCAGGGGAGAGGATGAAACTGAAACGACATCGTTATCGTTCTCCAAGATATACCGAGGAGATAGATTTTGTGTCTGAGATCTAACTGAGGAAAAAGTTACTGTTATTATTATCAGAATAATATTCATTCTTCTCATTATTTCTCAGAACAGAACCGAAGCTTCTTCAACTTCACTCACACTCTCCTATGTATGTATGTATGTATGTATGTGTGGTACTTGAACTGGATCTTTGTCGCTCTCTGATCTTTATTTTCTCGTGTCAAGTTTTTTACTCCAAAAGTAAAGCATTATCAAAGACAATAATACCGCGGTAACCAAAAAAAAAAGACAATAATAATACCTCACGTGTCACATAAAACATTCACGGACTTCTAAAACTTGTCGGTCTATATATCGGCTTCGTTTTTTCCTTTTCTTTCTTTTTTAGGACATCAACGCTCACATCTCGAGTTCATAAAAATACTTCCTCCGTTTCCATTTCATAATGAGGATCACTTTAACAAAAAAAAAAAAAAAACTTTAATTTTTTTATTTTAACTTGGCATAAACTTGTTACAACTTATTAACTTATAGGGCCTAAGTGATAAAAAAAAAAAATTAATGATCAATTTATTACAATTAAATAATTTAAAAGATATGAGGTGTAATTTATCCATTTTTATACTTTATATTTAAGTTTAACACCATATAATATATCTTATTGCCCCCCTTGTTTTTGAGCCGCGGATTGAGAAATTATTCAAGTAAAAAGAGGGATAGACATGTTTAAATAATATCATTTTGAAAAATGGGTATACAAAGATTTCTACCTAAAAAATGAATGAGATATTATATAAATATAAATGAAGAGTACATGTACAAAAGTATTATAGGCGGCTTATATCCCTCTCAAATTGGGGTGCGTGCATAAGAAAATCCTTATACACGCTGCATAAATTCAGAAATGGTTTTGAAGTACAACTCACAGAAACCATTTTCACAGCAAAATAGTTTTGGCATAATTTTATGCAGGGTGATGGAAATTCTATGTAGGGTGCTGGAAACCATTAAGTACATATAATAGTTTTGCAATACAACTCACAAAAACAATTACTGGATTTATGCAAGATGCATAAGGATTTTCTTATGCACCATAACCGCGCCCCTCAAGATGTATGAACAACTTAATTTTCGAAAAAACAAAACAAATCCTTACATGCCAAAGCATTGCTTCCTAACTCATTTTCACGTTTTTGTCAACTTCAATAGCTACGACTTGCCGTTATTTCTTCAGGTCTTCATTATTTCCATAAAAAAAAAATGTATGAAAGTCGGATTTCTTATCATAATCTTCTAATGTCAACTTTTGAAAAAGTAAAAAACCTGAAGGAAAAAAAAACATGAAATTAGGCTAATGCAATTTACTATAGCAGAGAAAAAATTTGTCTAAAAACAAAAGAGGGCATGTGTAATAAGCAGGATCTAAAATTGTTAGTTCTTTCAAATTTCTTGAAAAAGAATTAATCATCAATCATAAGATGCCAAATTTCTTGAAGCCAAGATCAGTCTAGTCTAATAAGCAGGATCTAAAATTGTTAGTTCTTTCAAATCTAGTCTATTGCATTGCATTTCTAATAGAAAAGGCAAACTATAAACTGTAGAGCAGAAAGATGAACTGCTGACACTGATAATCACTTATCTAAGGATCATGATTGTATCACTAATCTGTCACATGATATGCAAATTTTTCATTTTCTAATAGAAGAATATTTCATATATTTAATCAAGGCAAAAAGAACATATAATCAAAAAGATGAAGCTAAAATCTAACCAAGCAAACAGAATGATTATGTGGCAAAAATAATGCTCCAATGTCAAATTTGTAACACATACATTATTAACCACTAAAAACATATAAATATGTCTAAAGCAAGAGCTATTGACTTCAATAGAGCAAAAAGCATGTTATAAATTGATCTCAAAATTACATTTGACAAAACAAACAACAATTACTTATAATATGAAAAAAAATAAAAAAAATAAAAGGTTTAACTTACTTGTAATCATCCTTGTGATTTTTCTTTAATTCTCTCTGCTTTTGATTCGGTTCTTTTAATCATATAGGTGAAGTTGAGGAATCATACAACCTGTTTTTGTTGTACAGTTTTGAAGGAGTATAAAGAAAGATTCCTGAAAAAGTAGCAGTAGCTCAAATATAAAATGTATGAAAAAGATGATCTCTGCTGCTATACTTCTTACCTATTCATAATTTTTTTTTTTTTCCAATTAAAGATAGAAAAAAACAAATAAGAAAATATAATACTAACATAAAATAGAAATGGGAAAAAAATTGGATGAGCTAAAGCCAAGTTAGTGAACAAATTTAGATAGATTTCTGAAACCAACATGAATGGTTAAATCCAACAAAGAAGTGAGTAAATTGGTTTGGTTACAACGACACCAAACAACAAGAAGGTTAGAGTTTTAAAACAAAGTTAGAAGTGTTTTTTATTTTGAAGAAGCAAAATGCAACGAAATAAAGAGGCACACCTAAGATAATCATTAAGTGAGGTGTCACGTGTAATTTTTTGTGGATGCCACGCCAGCGAAGATCAAGTCAAAATTGGCTTGAGGTCAAAACTGGCAAAGATACAATACATAGGGGGCTGTTTTGTATTTTAATTAGTTAGAGGACCAAAATCGCAACTTTTGAAAAGATAGGGGGCCAAAAGTGCAATTAAGTCTTATCATAAATGCAAAATTGAGGATATTGAAAATTAATATTGCATTGAAAAATAAAATAGATCAGTTATTTCGAGACAATATTTTATTGTAAATGACTCTGTTATTGTAGGACAAAGAGAATAGTATATATTTATATTTGAACTACAAATTAAAGATTTAACTTTGGTGTCCAAAAAAACTTCCAAAAGTATTTACATTTTTTCCTTCAACAAAAAAAGTATTTATATTTATCCTCTCCAAAAATATTAATGGGGCTCATATCTAAAACCTCTATTTGCATGTTTGTTATGACTCTATGATGTATCTGGAAGAGGTGGAACAGAAACTTTGTATTGATGTTGAAATTCCTCCATGAGTGGCGGTAAAGTTGGCGCATGAATCATGGCTTGAATGGAAGCAAGTGCGCACTGAAGAGATTAACTCAAAGCATTGAAAGATGACTCAACTTCAGGTTTGGATCGACGACAAATTCCAAAACCGGGGACTTTGAAGTGTAACATCAATGCGACAATCTCGGCGGTATGGTATATAGATGTGTCTTAGGGACGACAAAGGGAACTTCGTAGCAGCAAAGACTTCTTGGCTTAAAGGGTTACCACAACCTCGGTAAGCAAAGGCATGGGGGTTAAAGAACATGATTAGTTGGCTTGGTAACATGAGTTAAATTCGGGTGTTGATTGAATTTGATTACAAGCAAGTGGTTGACGGCATCCACAATAAATTCAACGACAACTTCAATTTTATCTCCCTCCAAAAGTACTAGTGAAGCTTGAATCCAAAACCTCCAGGTTCAAAATGTCTTTTTACCATTAGTCTAAATTTTTGGATCAAGTTTCTAATGCTACCTTTGAAGTGATTTTAAACGAGGCAGTTCTTTCAAGCTTTATTTATGAAAAACTTTAGTTGTTTATGGTTTTGTGTCGTTATTTTTCCAACTCCTTGATTCAATGTCACAACAAAACATATGTATGTTTGCTATGATTCTATGATGTATATAGAAGAAAGTTCGCATCTGAAGAGATCAACACGAAGCTTGGTGAGATGACTCGACTTTATGTTCGAATTGCGTCATAACTTATATGATTCAATGGCAAAGGCCTAAAGTGGGGACGTTGAAGTGTAACGTCGATAAGACAATCTTTTAGGAGCAAGGGCGATATGGTATAAGGATTGTATCAGGGGCGACAAAGGGGACTTCGTAGCACCAAAGACTTATTGGTTTAAAGGGTTACCACAATCTCGGGAAGCAGAGGCATGAGGCTTAAAGGAAACAATTAGTTGGCTGGGTAGCATGAGTTAACCCGGGTGTTTATTAAACTTGATTTCAAGCACGTAGTTGACGACATCTCCGGTAAATTCATCACCAACTCCAATTTTGGTGTCATTTTAAATATTTTATAGCTTTGCTTAGTTCTACGTAAAACTTTATGATAGATTTTATTAGAAGAAAAACAAATAATGTTGCTCCTCGATTAGCTAGTGCGACATTGTTGCACACGCTTGTTCCTAAATTCATAATCATATGTCATCTTCTATTACGACTTAAGTTATGAATGATATGAGTTTAAAAGCACGTTGATTTTTTTAGATGATCTTAAAAGATTTTAATCCATCACTTTTATAAAACCTTTAACCAATATTTTAATTATCAGCCTGTAGATCAAATCATTGAGACCTACAGATCATGATTTAACGATTAAACTCTGGTTGAATTGAATTATTAATAAACAAAATAATAAATGTTTAAATATTTTTTTAAAGAGAATAAAAAAATTCGTAATGATTTTTTCATAAAAATAAATTGATAAAAAAATACATAAACAAAAATATGTTCACAACTCTTCTCTCCTTCTCAAACCCCCGGCCGTCACTCTTTTTTTTTTTCTTTTCTTCTTGTCAGAGGAGTGATTTAGGGTCAATTTTGACCCCAAAATCACCCCTCCGAGCTGTTTTTCCTTCTATCCTAATTAAATAAGTGATTTCACATATTTTATGCGTTGTTTCGTTTGTTTTTATGATTTCGTCGTCTCTGAACGACTCTGTTTGTTTTGATTTCCCGTCTTTGTGCGATGTGTTTTTTATTTCCCGTCTTAGTGCGATGTTTATTTGATTCAGGTTGAAAGATTAGCTTTGAGCAAGTGCAGATCCGATCAATGACAATGACTTTGGCGCTGTCAACGTTGCAGATCCGGAGACATGAGTATTCCGGAGACTTGAATATAGTCATATTTGTAGGTATAGATACTTTGTCGTTTTATGCTATTAACATGGATGTTGTGAGTTTGTTCACAGATTCATCCTTTTTTTTAGCGAATTTGGATTTGTATTGTATCGATGTACTCTATCAATTTGAATGAATTAATATCGTTTACTTTTTTAAAAAAAAAAAAATATATATATATATATATTCACAAATGATATAAAAAAATTATGGTCACAAAAATAAAAGAATGGATCGTGAAAGAGGATCAGGCCCAAAGTTTTTACTTAAAAAGACATAACTATTTGTTTTTAGGTTTTTTCTAGATTACCTTTGAAGAATGGTGGGTAATTTACCCACCAACCAATGAAAATGAGCAATTTGTTGGTGGGGTCAAGATAGTTCATGGATATCACTTAAAAATATGCTTATGTGACTGATGTGTATTGGTTGAGGTAAATTACCCACCATTCTTCCATGAGTACCCTAGTTGTCACCTTGTTTTTATAATTCTAGGTTCTTATTTTTAAACCCTACTCTCTCATAACATAGTAGCTTTCTTCTTCACAAGGTTACCAACCCTTCTATTTCGTTTCTATTCTTATCATCTTATTCGTGTAGTTTAGATTTACATCTATGATTATTATTAGATGATTTGTTTTTTCTATTTGTTATTCAATTTGAATTTGGCTGGAACCTATGTGCATGTTTTATAGCAGTTCTTAAAACAGATGGTGTGTTAATTATTTGAGGCAAGATAATCTTTTTTTGTTTATGAATCGGTAGTTTATTTGTTTGTCATGAAGGCATCGATCTTTTCATCTAGGGTTTTGTATTTTCATACTAGATGCATGTAACAGACATGTATATGCTATATATGATTAAGCTTTTTTATTATTGCAGTTTGTGTTTGTTTTATGATCAGACTTTGTTTGCTACATCTGCGGAAACACACATTCGATCAAGCCTTATATATTATACAGGTTCCTTCAAACCTTGAATAATTCTATAAAGTACATTTTCTTTCTCCCTAGACTCAAGAATTACAACATGAAGAAAGTCAACAAGAATCCCAAAACAATGGTGTGCTCTTACGTAGAATATGACCGATTAAGCAATCTCTCGGACGATTTGATTTATCGTATTTTGTCTTTCCTATCAACTAAAGAGTCTTATAGAACATGTGTTCTATCTATAGATGGAGGTTGATCTACACCAAAATCCCCGACCTTCACTTTGAATTTCCAGAAGAATCAGACCTTGTGTCGTCCAAAGAAATCAAATATGTATATGCTGCTCTCCTAAGACTAACCGAAATCTAAGAAAACTAAGTCTATAGTAGGGATCATGACATTGATAGCTGGCAACCACACGATATGCACATGTGGGTTTCAAAAGCCTTAGACCTCAAGGTTAAGGAACTTGACTTGGGCTTGGAACTCCATGAAAAAAACCTTATTGCCACGTAGGCTTTTCACATATGAGTCACTTGTGGTCTTAAAATTGTGGGGCAGAATTCAACCAAAACTCGATTCTTCTTTTGATGTATATTTAATTTACCATCATTAAAGATTCTTCATCTCCAATCAACTATGTTAAATTGTATCTTTGATGATCATATTGAGTATAGTCTCACTAATTTTCTATCTAGTTGTCCAAATCTGGAAGAACTCTTTTTGGAAGAATCATTTACACAACTCATCAATGTCTCTTTGAACTCATTAAAGAGATTATACATTTGTTTATTTATGCCTATTTCTCATCCTGACTTAAGCATTTATCCACTACAAATTAATGCCCCGTCACTTGAAGTTCTTACTATTATGAATTTTTCATTGAGTCCAAGGAAATATGAGTTTACAAACTTGTCTAATCTAGATCGAGCTGTTCTTTGCATTTGTAAGCATTCAGATTTTAACAGTTCGTATACAATCTTAAAAGAACTTTCTAATGTCAAATCATTGACTCTCGGTCATAAAACTTTTCATGTAAGTTTCATAATCTTTTTTCTTTTATAATGATAAGTTCCATATTATAGTTACCCATGCAATTCTCTTTTCATTTTATAATTTTTGTTTTGCAGTTTCTGAGCATGGAGGACAAACTTGACAACACACATCTTCTCACTTTTCACAATTTACAATTTTTATCGATTGAAATATCTAAGAATTGCAATTGGAATATGCTTGTTAGCTTTCTACATAATGCTCCAAAACTTAAGGATCTTTC
Source organism: Medicago truncatula (assembly GCF_003473485.1). NCBI lineage: Eukaryota > Viridiplantae > Streptophyta > Magnoliopsida > Fabales > Fabaceae > Medicago > Medicago truncatula. The sequence continues at coordinate 52,499,909 of NC_053048.1, forward strand.
CATTAAGGTGCGTATGAAGTCTTTCTATTTTTTACTATATTTGCACACATTTTTATTGGAAAGGTAAAATGTATAAGCTCAAAATTCCTAAGCACAACAAGTGCTGCAAAGACTGAGCAAAAGTGAATAGACGTTAGCATGCATGGTAGTTTAAATAAAAAAAATTTGTTTTTGATAAGGCAAGAAATAGGGGAGGCATCAAGGAGGCCAGAGACATCCCAGTTAGGTTTGCACCCTACTGGAACTCCTATCCTATATCGACTATTCCATATATATTAAAAAGAAAGGAAAAATATATATACAAAGAAGGGGACTAGACCGTTACCTTCAAAAGAAAAAAATGCAAAACGGAAGCAATAAAAAAAAAAATCTAAGGGAAAGCGGTAATTAGGAAAGCCATTTCTATCCCTAGAGAAGTCGAAAGCCAACAGAGGAGGTAATCTGTCAAACCAAGCAGTGTCAGACAAGTCATGTCGGAGGGAGCCAGCCAACGGTTCCAAGACGGAAAGGAATGAGATCCGTGTCCTTGAAAGCAAGAACAGACGCAAATGAATCACTTTCCACCCAGATATTCTAGTAAATAATCTTCATTTGGAATTAGATAGAGGACCTTGGAAGCGGGTTGCATATGTTGCCTTTGCCACCTTCTTTTAAGACATATATTCCATATTAAAAAAGTTATAACAAATTCAGTTATTAACAGCTTTTTTATGATAAGAAGCATCTAATAAATAACATCCATCTCTCAAAAATAAATAACATCCATGTTTTTCTAGGACATATATCCATATTAATTAAACCTTATTTTTTTAATAATTACAATATGTCCATTAAACTTTTTTTTTAGGGACAATCTGTCCATTAATATAATTTGTTAGTTTTTACTAATTAATTTGATCACGCTGACAATAAACGATGAAACTAATGCTAGATGTCAGCTGGAAAATTCTAACGATAATTTTTTTTTATTGTTTTCTTGCAGAAAAATATTAAAAAAAAATCTCAAAGAAAGGTGGTTGGAAATCTGGGTTGGGTGGGACCATCGGTCATCCCAACGTGTCTTTCTACGGGTTTAATTACATTTGAATTTAAAGAAATTCAAAACATACAAACTGAGTTGGACTTTGCACGATATATTATAGATCATTCAAGTAAATTGAAGAAGGTAAAAATTTTCACACCAAATTCAACAAAAACAGTTGAAAGTTTACTCAAGGGGTCAAGGAAATCATTCATAGTATGGGTATGAAGTTTCCACATTTTCTTTTCTTTAATACTCCCTCCGTCCCATAATATAAGCAAAAATAACACATTTTCTTTGTCCAAAAATATAAGCAAAAAAGACAAAATTTTATCTTTTCCAATTTTTTTTTTTTTGTTATTCTCATAAAATTAAATGCAAATTACATTCAATTTTCTCTTTCTTTCATTTTTTCCATAACCAATAGCCAATGAAAATTATTTTTACATCTTCCTATAAAACTTTTTCCAAAGAAAACACAAAAAACTATACTCCAAATTTTTATGTTTTAGTTTTCTTAATAAGTGTGATTTTTGTTTTTTTGCTTATAATTTGGGATGGAGAGAGTACTAAACATACCAAATGTTGATATATAATGTTTATGTTTATAATATTACAATTAATTATTCAATATATTTGTTACAGGATATTAAATCAATTTGAAGATCATTTGGATGCCTTGAAGGATTCAATCAAGACTGCTGGACACTTTTACTTCAGTTATCAAACATGTTAGATATTACATCCAAACATGTTTTTTGTTCTTTGTTAATCTGATTTAGTACCTTGGATTTTATTTTCTTCTTTCAATCTTGTTTATTTAGAATTCCGCAATTGGTTATTTGTTGTTTATTTAGGGTTGGATTGACAATACCAAACTGTTAGCTTATTAGCAGTGGACCGTCATAATATTCCCAAGGGTTTAAAAGCCCTCCAGAAGGGTTTAGGCGCCCTATAGAAGGGACCCTGGAGGTCTAGGCGGGTCCTCCTCAGGACGCCGTCCACCTCGGCTTCTAGAAACCTTTAGAAGTCGCCCTAAACCGCCTAAATAAGCTGAAAAGACTAAAAACATTGCTTTCTTAGAGCTTAAGTCACGCAGGAAAAAGCCCATTAGCAGGCTATAAATAACCCTCTTGGGGTCATTCTAAAAGGATGCAGGATTCAGTCTAAAAACCCTAGATTAGAACCCTAATCTGCGATTCTTAACCCTAGAATCTTTACCGTACTTTTTCTGCGAGTACAAGCAGATATCATATAGCGAAGAAACTCGTATGATTAAAGTAGAGTTGTTTGGTAAAAACTTTCTTTTACAAGTTTATAGCATTTTATCGCGAGTTTATACTTTCTTTAAAAGTGCTATATCAAGTAATGTTTGAGTTTTTTTTTTTTTTTTGCATGAGTTAATTTATGATGTATCATATTTTCTCTCACATTTTTGTCGTTATTATCTTAGTTGAAATTTTTTAAATACTACTTTAAGTATATTTTCATGAGTTAGTTGAATCATTATTTTTAGCAAACGCCTCGTTCATTGTAAGCTACTCCCTCCGGTCTCAAATGTAGGGAGAAAAAAAACACACCAATTAAGAAAATGAATGATTACATTGAAGTCATGTTAAAAAATGTACAACTTTTCAATTTTGCCCTTCTCATGTTTTAGTAATAATTAATGATGGAGTGGGTTTAAGTAATAGTAATTGTTGAGTGGAATGATGACAACTGTTGAACTTCTCAAATAACAGTCCCGTGGTACAATTGAAAATTTGAGCTCCCGCCTAATTAAAATGAATGGACAATTGGAAAAAAAAATTTAAGACCCGCGCCTATTGATCCTAAAATTGCTGGATTCTTTATGTATAAATATAATCAAACAGTTCTCATGTCATTATCATAAAAATGCCTCTAAATATTGATTTAAACACTCCTATTGATCCTGAAATGATAGAATTCAACTTATTATCTTCCATTGATCTAAATGATCCCTCTTCAAGTACTTTTAATGTATCTTCCATTGATTTAAATGTGTATCCATCAAATGAAGAAGAGGAAAAAGAACATGAAGAAATATGTCAAGATGAATTTCAAGATTCATTTTCCAGTAATGATGAAAGTAATAACGACCCCATTTTAGATCAAATTCTAGCAGCCATGGAAGAAGGTATATGAGTTATTATATTTTATTTTTATGCATAAATTTTTTGTTTATATAAATGAGTTTTGTTTATTAAATATGCAGATATTCATTTTGATGCAATTGAAGATGACTTTGAAAATGAAATCGATGATTTATTAGTATCAGAAGCTGAAGACAACTCATTAACTGAATTGAATTATTCAGATTATAAGCAATTTTTTTATTCATGTTATTAACCCACATTTTATATTGCGTGTCTGTATTAATCCACTTTCAATTGCATGTTTCTTTTTACTCCAGTACCTTGCGTGATATTATTAATCCACTACCAATACTACACTTTTTATATATTGCGCGTGTCTCTATGTTAACATGCTATTAATCCACTACCTTGCGTGTACAGTGCCATTCTTGAACATGTGTATACCAACGGTGTGAAATTGCAGTTATCTTACATGTGTTTTTATTTTTTTAATGTTTATTTTTTCATGAAAACTTATTTTTATTTATTGTTTTATGTTTACGTACGTCCACTTTTCTTATTATTAGTGTGTTTTCATGACAGACATGGTTCAACATGGGACACAACAGTCTGATAACGAGCGCAACTTCTTGAACAATGATGAACGAAAAACTGTCTCTCAGTTATTGAGAAAGAACAGTAATGGTGAAAAACTTAACCGCGGGACTGTTAGATGGATTGCTACATCATATTCGGTCTCAATGTCAGCTATTTATCGACTTTGGAAGCAAGTACGTCAAACGGGTGATTCTTCCCATAAAAGAACAAAAAATTGTGGTCGGAAAAGAGTAGAGATACATATTGAGAAAGTGCGCAACATTCCATTAGCTAAGCATAGCACTCAAAGGGGGTTAGCTAAAGCATTGGGCATTAGCAAGACGGCATTGATGAAGTTTATCAAAGATGGAATTTTGCATCGTAATTCAAATACACTAAAGCCACACTTGAAAGATAGTAATATGAAAGCTCGACTCAAATTTTGCTTGTCCATGCTTGATGAAACTAGCATTCCTCATGACCCACAATTTAAGTCCATGTATAATGTTGTGCACATAGATGAGAAATGGTTTTACATGACTAAAAAGACCGCAAACTATTACCTTCTTGCAGATGAGAATAAGCCATACCGCACATCCAACAATAAAAATTACCTTGGTAAGGTAATGTTTTTAGTTGCAGTGGCTAGACCTAGATTTGATGATGAAGGAAAAGAGACATTTTCAGGAAAAATTGGTGTGTGGCCTCTAGTTCATCAAGTTGCAGCAAGAAGATCAAGTGTCAATAGACCCTCGGGTACACTCGAAACAAAACTGATTGGTTCTATCAATAGAGAAGTTACCCGTTCGTTTTATATAAATAAAGTTTTACCGGCCATTAAACAATTTTGGCCACAAGAACATGCAATGGAAACAATTTATATACAACAAGATAACGCGCCATGCCATATTTCTCCTGATGATGAAGAATTTTGTAGAGCAGCTTCTGAAGGTGGGTTTGACATTCGATTGATATGTCAACCACCTAACTCTCCCGATTTGAATGTTTTGGATTTGGGTTTCTTTAGTGTCATTCAATCATTGCAGCAACAAGAAGTTACTATAGATCAGTTGATGAGCTTATCGAAGTTGTGCAAAAATCATATGATGATTTTTCTAGCATAGAGTCAAACAAAATATTTCTCTCACTCCAATCGGGTATGATTGAAATAATGAAGACTAAAGGATTGAATAACTATGATACGCCCCATATGAAGAAAAATGCATTGCTTAATCGAGGCGAACTACCCACAACACTAAAGTGTGATCGAGAATTAGTTGAAGAAATTCTTGAATATTTAAACAATTGATATTTAAGGTATGAACTCGTTAGTTTATAATAGTATTGTGTTCTATATAAAATGATTATCAATATATTGTTTGCTAATTTGGCGAATTTGGTCGACTCATTTTTAAAGTTTTTCAGGAGTTTCTAGTAGACATTGGAGTTTGATGTTGCTGTTCCTTTTGATGAAGTTTCTACTAGACAATAGCTGCCATAGCAAATTTGTAAGCAAGTTGAGCATAGATTTGCAATCACAAAATATACTATATTTTCCAAGTCTATTTGATCGAATCGTGAAAGAGAAATTGCAAAATAATTTTAGAACATGAGACAATATATACATCAAAATAGGCTTGCACCTGTTGACTTTTCCGATAACCATACAGCAGGAATCGTGAAGTCCAACACACCACTTTTAGTATAGCCCCGGTTAGGGTTGGGAATAGGCCAGATCGGCCTACAGGGGCCTACGGCCTTACCTGTTTAAGCCTGGCCTAGCCTAGCCTGTTTATGAAAATGTTAGGCTTAGGCTTTTAAAAAAGCCTATTTAACTAAATAGGTCAGGCTTAGACTATAAAAAAGCCTATGAAGCCTGATAGGCCGACATATTTATGTATATTATTAAATTTTATTTTTTATCTATATTAAAATATAATTTTTATTAGAATAAAAATCAAGAAAAAAAACTTAAATAATAGACTTTTTAAATAGGCTTTGAGGCCTTATAGTGAAATAGACTTTATATTCAAAACGTATTTATATTCAAAACCGTCCAAAAAAACGTATTAAAATTTCACTAACCGGCATAACCTTTGGTGAAACGTCACCGACCAAAATGTTACTGAGGGTTTCCGGATGTTATAATCCGGAATGCATGAAGCTATTCCGGATTTTAAAGTCCAAACTGCATCAGACCCTTTTGTTTGGATCATTTTCGTTGCAAATGTCTTGGAAAAAAATAGAACAAAGGTGCATAACATAAATAGAATCAACATAAGACAAATAAACAGTTGAAAAAAAACCATAATAACATAAATGTTGAATCTTTCGGGAAGATGATTTCAAGAGGATTTCTTTGAGTTCGATCCTGCTATCTTGCCAAATGACATATTCATCTGGCAGGCAGAAGGATCGAACTCATAGAAACCTCTTGATATTTTTGACTTATCTATGTATCAAGGAGGCATCAAGGAGTATCTATATATTTTTGACAGCATGCTGAGGATCTTCATCATGCAGTCAAATAGAGAGCTAAATCATCTATTTGCGACTGCATGAGAAAGATCCTCAGCTTAATGACAAAAATTTGCATGATTTTCTTTGGTGTGTTTGTGTGTTTTAATGGTATTGAAGCTGAGAACCGGAGAGGATGTATTTATAGAGGTCCTTGGATGTTGTGGACCACATAAACTCTTGGTGCAATGTGGTCCATACAAAAGAATCCTATGTTGAGGTATTCCGGATTTCGTTTTCCGGAACACACATACGCCCTAGGCAAATCCGGATTTCGTAATCAACCCTCACCATACTCAAATTCTCAAGTTTCCCTTTCTTCACCCTAACATCGTATGTTTCCGGAATATATGTGTATTCCAGATTACACCAGAAACTTTTGGCCGGTGGTCTGCACCATAAAGAAAACGTTTTTCAAACGTTTTGGACGGTGGTCAAGTTGAAAAATGTGTTTCTACACGTTTTTTTGACCGACATTGATATCTTCCCCACGTTTTTTTAAACCCCCCTCCCCTATAAATATGGTTCATTTCCTCAAACATTTGCACACCTTCTTCTTTCTCCTCTTCTCCTCTACAACGACGTGTTTCCATCGTTGTCCTTTCATAGAAAGAGGCCGCTTTGAAAATCCATTAGGGGTCATATGATCGGTCAATAGGGAAGGAGTCAGTCTGGGTGTGAGGTTGGTTTGCCTGGGTGTCATGTTGACCATCATGGTCTCTTGTTCCCTAGAGGCCCATGTGCCCCCTCCGTCTCCCCACCAACACCAAAGCTACTAGTATGTCCTATCAGGCTCTGGTTTCAACTGAAAAAGTAATCCATCAAGAGGGTGTGCTTGTATTTACTTCCCTACAAATTCATATTACAAGTTTTACATTAACTTAAACAAGCAGGTCATTTTCACATTACAAGAGAAAAATAGCATCAAGAAAATAGGAAGCCGGTCCTTATTTCAATGTCTTTACAAATTTAGAGGAAAAATGTTGCACATCAAACAGAAAATAAAAGTAGATATCAATAAAAAGGCAATAGGAATCAAGAAATTAGTGAGACTATTCCAGAACTTATCAAATAAAGATTTTATCAAACATGTGCAATGAAAAAATGTAAAGGAGTTAACAAATAATCAACATTCTATCAAACCAATAATGGGTACTGCTCTATGAAACCAGGATACTTCAAAACGGAGACGTACCCGTATCGGATACCAATACTCCACGGATATTCGCGGATACATACTCATGAAGTATCGGAATTAATTATTTTAATTTAAAAAATATATATTATCGGATACTTATATGATACTCCATAGGTACACAATGATACTTATAAGATACTTCGCATATATGTATCCTAGAAAAAGATGAAGGGAAATTAAAAAAGTGAGACAATGTTGTAAAAATTCAGGAGAGACGTATATGATTCAATTTTAGATATGCATTAGTCGAATTGTTTCACAGTGAATCACTTAAAATTATACTTCTTGTGGATGAAGGTAATGAGAGAGAGAGAGAGGTGATTCAGTTAATCAACATTAGATAAAATATGTGTTGAGTTCTTTTAATTATTCTTCTCTCGATATCCAAACATATATGAAAGTATAATATGGTTTATAAGAAAAACTTTACATTTTTTTATTTTCATCACATGTATTATTTTTAAAAAATTATGACTTTTATAATAAGATAATAATGAAGAGTAATCAATGTATATTTTCTTCAAGTATTTTACATACAAATAAGTTTTGGTATAAATTTTTTGTTAAAGTGTCTTGGCCTATCGTACCCTAAATTTGTCTTGGCCTATCGTATCCTAAATTTAAAAAATCCGCGTACCCGTATCCGGGCTTCATACTACTACTACAAGGGAAATGAAACAGCTTTTTACAATCTTGTAGGAGTATTTATCATAATACATAAAAAAAAAAAAAATACGTATTTACTTTCAAACCAGTATTTACTTCCATTGGATACGAGAAATTGAATCATTGCTATAGAGCATCCAATCCACTTGAGTTGAGGATGGATACAATGTTAGTATCGAGTAAAATTTGTTTCTCTACCCATGTGAGTTATCCATTGATAATAGGTTATAACCAGAGAGACAGAGAGAAACAAAATCAAAGGCAAAAACCAAACCAGAATATTGTGTTTAAAAAGTCGATGCATGTTTACCTTAATCAACGTATGGTATGTGGCTAACCTCTGCGGACGGTGAGTTTTGAAGCAAAAAGTCGGCTGAGATACGGAACACAGGTATAGAACACAAAGGTACGAATGATTTTACTTTCAGTGACTTCAAATTACGCAAAGAAGGGAACTCGATCTTCAATAAATCAGGTATTGAGGAGAGAACCTAATCAATGAGGGATGAGCAGGAATTAGGATCAATTTAATGTAAGTCATATTTCTGACAAAAATTAGAACTAAAATAGAAAGCATGTTAAGAAGAAAAAAGTTGATGTAAATAATAAAAAGAGAAACTTAAAACAAAACCATGAAAACAAACTATTCAACTTGTTACATGATGAAAACAAACTATTCAACTAGAGACTAATAGAGTATATTGTAAAGTCTAGATATACTAGTTCTATCAAGTTAGTGTAGTTATAGAAGAAGTAACAAACTGTGCTGATGTGGCAAGTTTGTTACTGATTCATTTCATTCCTGCTATACTATATAAGGCTAGCTCTCTGATGTAACAAATATCAATGAATCATAATGAAACACTGAAAAGCTTAGAAGCAATATCTTTCTCATACTTTTCTAATATGGTATCACGATCCTTCACGGTCCTTGACCTTCAAGCTTCTGCATAAGCGCCTTCTTCAACCTTGAGCTTCGTTTTGCTCTTCAATGGCGTCTTCACCGACACAAAACGAATCTGAGCATAACAACTCTACTGATTCTGTTATTCTTCCAGTTACTACCAAAGATTCAACTAGATCTGGATTAACGCATTCTCTCACAATCAAGCTTGATGAGAAGAATTTTCTGCTTTGGAGCCAGCAAGTTAATGGCGTCATTACGGCGCACGATCTTCATCGTTTCGTTCTCGATCCAAAGATTCCACTGCAATTCGCATCTGAGAGCGATTGCCTTCAAAACAAGATCTCCGACGAATATCGCAAGTGGTTAACGAAAGATCAGGTTCTATTCACATGGCTTCTTTCTACGATCTCTGATGAAGTTCTCCCTCGCGTTCTTGGTTGCAAACATGCGTTTCAGGTTTGGGATAAAATTCATAAATTCTTCAATTCTTTTCTCAAAGCAAAAGCACGTCAATTACGATCTGAATTGAAGAACACTAAGAAATTAGGTCGATCTATTAATGAATTTCTACTTCGCATCAAAATGATTGTTAATTCTTTGATTGCAATTGGTGATGTTGTTTCGGATCAAGAACACATAAATGCTATTGTTGATGGATTACCAGAAGAGTACAATTCTTTTGTTCTTATGATCTATAGTCGTCTCGATTCACCTTCCATTGAAGAGGTTGAATCCATTCTAATGATGCAAGAGGCACAATTTGAGAAGTATCGTCAAGAATTAACAAACCCTAGCGTTTCCGCTAATCTTGCTCAATCTGAATTACCTTCTAAATCGGGAAATTCAGAATCTCAAGAAGTTGGAACTAAGTATTACAATGCTGGACGCGGTCGTGGTAGAGGACGCGGCCGTGGAAGAGGAAGGGGCCGATCGAATTCGAATCGTCTTCAGTGTCAAATTTGTGCTAGAAACAACCATGATGCTGCTCGCTGCTGGTTTCGTTATGATCAAGCTAGTTCTTCTCAGGCACATCACAAAGCTCCTCCCTTCAATTCTCACATGCGTCCAATGGCCAATTTTGCTATGCAAGGGTTTCAGGCTCCTCCCTCTGAATATGCTGCGTCTTCCTCATACTCTGAAGCTCCCTGGTATCCGGATTCTGGAGCATCTCATCATCTCACCTTCAATCCTCATAACCTTGCTTATCGCACCCCCTACAATGGTCAGGAACAGGTGTTGATGGGTAATGGTCAAGGTGTGTCAATTCAATCCTTAGGTTATTCTTCATTTACTGCTCCTTTCAATTCCAATGTCAAACTGTCTTTAAATGATCTTTTGCATGTCCCAAATATCTCTAAAAATCTCCTATCTGTCAGTAAATTTGCACAAGATAATAATGTCATCTTTGAGTTTCATCCTTACAAGTGCTTTGTTAAATCTCAGGATTCTAAGCAAATTCTTCTTGAAGGCGTGGTTGGCTCAGATGGACTATATCAGTTCAAGCCTCTGCAGTTTCTGCCTTCAATGTCTAAATCTCCTTCCTATTGCAATAATGCTACAATTTCTTCTGTTGTATGCAATTCTAGTATTTCTTCTAATGATAGTTTCAATAAATGGCATTGTCGACTAGGTCATGCTAATCCTAATGCTGTTAAGTCCATTTTAAACTTGTGCAAAATACCATTTCAGAATAAGCATGTTTTAGATTTTTGTGTTGCTTGTAGTGTTGGAAAATCTCATAAACTTCATGCTCCTTTGTCTAATACCACTTATACTAAACCTTTTGAGGTTGTGCATTGTGACCTATGGGGTCCTTCTCCTTTTACTTCTCACTATGGCTATAACTACTACATTTCATTTGTCGACACTTTCACCAAATACACTTGGATATATTTTTTGAAAAATAAATCTGATGCTATTCAAGCTTTCAAATTGTTTTATCAACTGATACATAATCAGTTTCAAACCTCTCTTAAGGCTCTTCAATCTGATTGGGGTGGGGAATTCAGGCCGTTTACAAATTTACTCAATAGCCTTGGCATCATACATCGGTTAACTTGTCCACATACCTCTCATCAAAATGGTACAGTTGAGCGCAAACACAGACAAATCGTTGAAATGGGACTCACTTTACTGTCTCATGCTTCTATCCCTCTTAAGTTTTGGGACCACAGTTTTACTCAAGCTGTTTCTCTCATCAATAAGCTTCCCTCATCTGCCATACCCCAATTCTATTCTCCTCACCATGCACTATTCCTGACTATACTAATCTCAAAGTGTTTGGCTGTCAGTGCTTCCCTCATCTTAGACCTTTTAATAAGCACAAATTTCAATTCAGGTCTAGTCCATGTGTCTATCTAGGTATGTCTCCTCAACACAAAGGTCACAAATGTCTAGATGCTTCTGGTAGAGTGTATATCTCCAAGGATGTCGTGTTTAATGAATCTGTGTTTCCATATGCATCCATGTTTCCTCACTCATCATCTCCCATATCTACTACATCTCAATATTATCCTGCTACTATATGTTTAGATGATGATAGTGATACTGCCCCTATTATACCTGAACCATCTCCAACATCCCCTAATACCATAACATCTCCTTCTACCTCATCTCAATCTGCCTCACAACCTTCTCCAATAAATAATAGCTCTCAACAGGAACCTCCAGCACATAATTCCTCCCTTCCCCATGAACCTATTCCTCCTAAGAAATATCTTCCTCACCCCATGATCACAAGAACCAAAACTGGAAAATTAAAACCAAAAGTGTTTCTCACTGAACTTGCCCCCAAGACTGTGAAAACTGCTCTATCTGATCCCAGGTGGCTACAAGCTATGAAAACTGAGTACAAAGCTTTGATTGATAACAAAACATGGGATCTTGTTCCTCTTCCTCCACACAAGAAAGCTATTGGCTGCAAGTGGGTTTATAGAGTTAAAGAAAATCCAGATGGATCTGTTAACAAATTTAAAGCCAGATTAGTGGCTAAGGGTTTCAGTCAAACACTTGGATGTGATTACACTGAAACTTTCTCTCCTGTAATAAAACCTGTCACTATCAGGCTCATTCTCACCATTGCTATCACTTATAAATGGGAAATTCAACAAATTGATATCAACAATGCCTTTTTGAATGGTTTTCTTCAAGAGGAAGTGTATATGTCTCAACCTCAGGGATTTGAAGCTGCTAATAAATCTCTGGTGTGCAAGCTGAACAAGTCACTCTATGGCTTAAAGCAAGCACCACGTGCATGGTATGAGAGGCTAACCAGTGCACTAATTCAGTTTGGTTTCACTAAAAGTTGTTGTGATCCATCATTACTTATCTACAATCACAATGGAGCTTGCATCTATCTGTTAATATATGTGGATGACATTCTCATCACTGGTTCCTCTGCATCTCAAGTGCATGAGCTCATTCAAAAACTTAATCACATATTTGCTCTTAAGCAACTTGGGAAACTTAATTACTTCTTAGGCATTGAGGTTCAATATTTGTCATCAGGGGCACTGTTACTTACTCAGTCCAAGTACATTCATGATTTACTATGTAAAGCTGACATGGAAAACTCTAACTCAATTGGCTCTCCAATGGTTAGTAGCTGCAAACTGAGCAAATTTGGTACTGACTCTATGTCTGATGCCACACTTTATAGGTCCATTGTTGGTGCCTTGCAGTATGCTACTTTGACCAGACCAGACATAGCTTTTAGTGTCAACAAGGTTTCTCAATTTATGGCAAATCCATTAGAATCTCATTGGAAATCTGTCAAACGGATTCTACGGTATCTGAAGGGGACACTTGATCATGGTCTGCTCATACATCCCTCTCAAACTGGTCCTCCTTTTTCATTAAGAGCCTACAGTGACTCTGACTGGGCTACTGATCAGGATGATAGAAAATCTGTCTCTGGTTCCTGCATATATTTTGGGCCAAATCTCATATCATGGAGCTCTAAAAAGCAGCAAGTTGTTGCAAGATCCAGTACTGAAGCAGAATATAGAAGCATGGCACACACAACTACTGAATTACTCTGGATACAGTCTCTTTTACAAGAACTCAGAGTTCCTTTTTGCACTCCTACACTCCTGTGTGATAATCTAAGTGCTGTTGCTCTCACACATAACCCCATCCTTCATTCTAGGACTAAACACATTGAGCTAGACATCCATTTTGTGCGAGAAAGAGTCATCTCTAAGCAACTTCAAGTTCTTCATGTTCCTAGCACTGAACAACTAGCAGACCCTCTTACCAAGCCTCTTTCTCCAGCAAAATATGCCTCCATCAGGGACAAACTAAAGGTGTACTCTCATAGAGTCCCACCTTGAGTTTGTGGGGGGTGTAATAGAGTATATTGTAAAGTCTAGATATACTAGTTCTATCAAGTTAGTGTAGTTATAGAAGAAGTAACAAACTGTGCTGATGTGGCAAGTTTGTTACTGATTCATTTCATTCCTGCTATACTATATAAGGCTAGCTCTCTGATGTAACAAATATCAATGAATCATAATGAAACACTGAAAAGCTTAGAAGCAATATCTTTCTCATACTTTTCTAATAGAGACCACCTTAAAGTTTGAAGAATGCAATGTAAGGATGATTCTTCCATCTTTTGGAGAGTATGCAAGTTTGAACGGCGCATTTGGTTTTCAAAAAAGACATAATGTGAAGTAAAACGCAATCAGGTAAATCACTAAGCCTGTCTTCCTCGTAATGAAGATTATGCCTTCTTCTTCCTCTCTTGTTCATTATTTGTAAACGTAAGATAAAATGATGATTTATTTATGGAGAAATTAATTGAAGTGAAAGTACCTCGTTCAGTTCAGAGTGATTTATGCAACTTTGGATGGAATGGAACAGCCAGAACCTCCACCGCCGCAACTCAAGTCGAATTCAGATCTGCACCTCTCGCCGCTCCTCCGCCATCATTATTACAAATCAATAAGTTTGTTTTGTTTAATTTAATTAAAAATAAACTATAACGAGACAACAAATTGGTTATGTTGGGAGTTAACGTTTGTTTATGTTTAATTTAATTAAAAATAAACTATAACGAGACAACAAATTGGTTCTGTTGGGAGTTAACGTTTGTTTAAGCAGAGAAGGATACGAATGTTTTCGGGTTTCTGCAGAGAAGAAGAGGGAATGCGTTTTTTATTTTTTGAGGGGGTGGGGGATGTGTTTAGTTTAAGATTTTTTAAGAATTAATTTTTTTTTTATAATTTTTTTTGTTGAAGAAATTTAAAAATTAATCTTAGAAAATGCTAACAAGCATAGTTTTAAAACTCAACTCGGCAGGGGTACTGGGTCAATGGTCGAACCATTGAGTCATTGATCGAACCGAATGACTGAACCGATTAAACCGGATAACTCAGATGTATAACTCGGTCTATATAAAAATTGTGTACCTGTATAAAACTGAGCTGGATCAGATTAAACTAATCACTCAATCTAAAAAATAAAAATAAAAAAAATCATAAAACCTATCAATTGTCAAAATCATCAAAATTAATCACTTTATATACACATTTCATACCTACACAAATGCATACCATATTTAAATGAATATTAAGATATATATTTAGAGAGAAACAGCAATATCAAAAAAGTATTCTTTCAAAAAAAACAATATTAAAAAAGTATGTATTTTATAACTTGAATAGAGTTAATGTTTTATTATAATTTAAAATAGTTAAATTAAGTTTTATTATGAGTTAAATTAACAACTTAATGTCAAAAAAAAAAAAAAAAAAAACTTAAATCATGGGAGCATTGGCTAAGGCTTGTCTTGGGGAGTATTAAAATATAATAAATAAAAAGTAACAAATATCACAAGAAATCATGTTGTGTATTGGTTGAGCTTTCAGCCTTGGTTGTTGTTGGTCGCGTGTTTAAGTCCTGCCCAAGCCAATTTTAAGATTATTTATAAAAATATTACAAGTGCGGTTCACTAACTCAGCCGATTTTCAAAAACCGTCAGGTCACTAGTTTTACCGAGTTTCATCGGTTCACACCGGTTTAATAACATTCCCGATCCAATACTCGGCTCGAACCGACCAGGTGTCTGGTTCACGGTCGAACCGGCCAGTCCGAGCCGGGTTTTAAAACTATGCTAACAAGGTCCTTAGGTATCGTTAACATCACATCTACCTTAGAAATTACTTCATCCGTTAATGAAGGTCGTTTAAGCTTTTTACACACATATTAAGAAATACATTAATTAAAATAAAGAGATGATGCTATTTTACCAAATTATCCTAATTAACTATTGGTTTGTTTTTCATTAAAGAAAAAAATAATAATACTTTGAAAGTAGTAGTATAATATTAATTGAAAGGCACATTTGAAAAGAAAATATTATTATGGCATTGGAAACTGAAAGTGAAATTCATTTTGAAACAACTACTTTTGGCTAAAACGACACTCATTTTGAAACGGTTGAAGTATGTAGTTATGAATTTTATATGTTTTCTGACTTGTATTTTCCAAGGTAATTGATGTAGTTTTTTACATGTCATAGAACTATTTACACGTGAGTATAATATGATCGTTTCTACAAGGAGTTGCGTATTTCATAAGCATTTTCTCAATATTTGTCACATTAAGTGTTTGGGTATAAATTGTTTGTTTGTGTAAAGCTATTTTCCTAATCGACATAAAAGTAAAACGAGAAGAGATAGGGCTATTTCGCTTGCGGTCAGAGACATCAACCAAGCGTAACAGCTGCAATCTCTCGATCGATTAATGGATTCTAGCTTTTTAAACGATATTATCACAATCACTCGACAATATCATTCATGTCTAAATGATATCGTTATTTCTAAGGGATTGTTTAAACATCGATTTCCCAAACATTTAAACGACCACAAAGTCGATTGGATCGTTTAATCGACGATTTCCCAACCGATTAAATGACCCAAAAACATTAAGTTCTAGATTAAAAGTGATTATCAAATATTAACATTCATGTCTAGAGTGATAACTTAAGATACATTGTTATTCTATTTCTAGATTCAAAAGTATGTGTCCATATCATTTCAAATCTCAATAAAACAATAAAAGCAAGAATAACAACAATATTGAATAAATAACTATAACCATATATTAAATGGTCAAAATATTACATAATAGCTTGTTTGAATACCTCAAAACCACAAGAGTAGATATAACTACATATGTCTGTGATAGCTTTGCAAATGATGAAGAAGAAATGAAGATTCAATGACAAGATCTATGATGTCTCAACAAATCTTGGCTTGAATCTACTCATAACTACCTTGCTTTGTGTTTCTCTCTCTAGAAAAGTCATAGTCTCTCTCTAAAAACCAGAAAAATGTAAATAAAACAGTAATGGAATAAATGGAAAGAGAAGAGAAAACTATTTATATGTGCCATATTCGTGCTCGTTCGCTTAAGCGAAGAAACATTCGCTTAAGTGAACATCAAGAGAATTTTCCATTGTCCATTGAGGAGTTGCCACGTGGTCCTTATCTTCTGAAGTTTGATGATCTTAGATCAAGCGAAATGTAAGCGTACAGGAAGCGAACCATTCTAAAGCTCTCTGAAACTGGTTCGCTTAAGCGAACTGAACTTTTCTCATGAGCGAACGAAGAGCGTGCTTGTAAGCGAACAGACCTTGGTTCATGAGCTTCCTTCTTTTGGTCCTTGCTTGTCATTTACTGCATAAATTGGGTAGAATCAGGCATGTAAAACATAAATGGTATAAATACACTCAAATGATAGCTTTTCCTTAGATAAATTTCAAAACTAAGTCACTAAATTGCCTAGATTAGCACATGAAATATGTTACTTTTGAGCACTTATCAGTAATCAAAACCAGACCAAACATTTATATGTCAAAATTGATATTTCTTTTATGGGTTTGTCTAACATGTGCAACATTGCACATGTTAAAATAACTAATAGTAGTAACTTTTTCTTAAAAAACAACAATTATTTATTCAACAGTTTTATATTTAATATTAAATGTACAAGTTCCAATACAAAATTTCTATTTTAAACTTCTTAAGATGTGCAAATTTGCACATGATAGAAAAACTCTTCTTTTATATACAATTAAGTAATAGAAAAGTGTGTAATGGAGCTTGTTTTAATCTTTGACTTAAATGCACTTTAGATCCTCCTATTTTAACTTAATCGAAATTTTAATACCCTTATTTTCAAAACCACTATTTTAGTCCCCCCTATTTTACGTTTTTTGGGTTTTTTAATCCCAATCAATTTTAATGATTTGTCATTGTCATTAATGATGTGGCAGTGTCTCTTGGCTAAGTAAATTTCTATGTCATTAACCTAAATAATTAATTACATACAAAATGTAAAATCTAGTTGATTAATAATTTAAAAAAAAACAAAAACTGAATTAAATTATAATAAAAAAATGAATTAGGTTTGATATCGTGAACCTTAATTTCTAAAATATCTAATTTCTTCAAACTCCATCTACTTTTTCCTTTCTTATGTTGTAGATTGTATGAAACCTTTCTTTTACCCCATTAGAGCGAACATAACTCTACATTGTAACCTTGTTTTTCTCATACAACCACCAGAGTGATCTTCCAAATCCCAATTAGTTTATGCCTCAATTTTAAAATTTAGGGTTCATGTTATCAAACTTGATTCATTTCCTTACTATAATTTGATCCAATTATTACTTTTTAATTAGTAATCAATTAGTTTTTACATATTGTATGTAATTAATTATCTTTGTTACGTCGTAAATGACAGTGATAAATCACTAAAGTTGGTGGGGATAGAAAAAAAAAAAAAAAAAACCTAAAAAATGTAAAATAGAGAAACTAAAATGGTGGTTTTGAAAATAGGAGGATTAAAATTTCGATTAATTTAAAATATGGATCAAATGTGCATTTAAAATGTGATAATTACATTGCTAAATAAGTGTTGACCAAAAAAAATGTATGAAGTAAAACATTATTAAGCGATGTACCATTAGTTAATGTTAAGTGTCGTTGAAAAAAATTTCTCTTGATATGTAAAATGTGATAGTTACATTGCTAAAAAATTGCTTAAAAAAAGATAAACTAAGTTGATAGGCTTTGTTTATCGGGGCTCAAACCAAATACAAAAAATACTATTTGCACACTAATCGACTGACTTTTGAAGGAATATCGATCATTCCCAACTTACAAATAATAAGTTCACTCAATCTTGCGAAATAAACCCTTCATTTTTGAAGTATTTAGTGAATTAAAAAAAAGTGACAACTAAGGTATCCATGGAAGAACGGTGGGTAATTTACCTCAACCAATATACATTAGCTACATAAGCATATTTTTAAATGGTATCTTGACCCAACTAACAAATTGCTCATTTTCATTGATTGGTAGGTAAATTACTCACCATTCTTCAAAGTTAATCTAGAAAAAACTTAAAAAAAAAATGACTGAGAAACCGATGTGAGAGAGATATATTAGAAAAATAGCATTTTTTAAATAAATACTACCGCTTTCGCTTTGGCTAGAATATTGGTCTTCGTTCTTCTCACACTTCTCAACACACCAACCAACCAAAGCTTCTTGTTGCAGTTAGGTGTGTATGTATCCACTAACCATGGCGTTTTCATCCTCAACTCAACTGCTTCAATCTCACAACCCACTTTCTAATCTTCAGGTTACTCTCTTAATCATCTTTTCACAAACGGCGTTTTCGATCGGTTTTCTATGCTCCAATTGTTTTTCTTCATTAATCATTCTAAATGTTTTGTACCTTTTCAGGGTAATTTTAGCCAAGATGCGTTGTCTATGGTTCAAAGGTCACATACCGTGTCACAAATTGGTTACAGTAAATCATTGTCATTAAAATCACATGTTGCTTTTAGGTTTTCTGCCACGCAACAATTTGGAGCAAGATCAATTTCATATAGTAGGAGAATCACATGTGCAGCAGCTGCTGAAAATGTAAGTTTTTCATTTTGGAATTTGTTAGTACAATAATTGTCCCTGGAGATGTTGAAGGATGTTATGACATGGGCGATAATACTAATGTTTTATCTATTTCCATAACAATCTCGTTTTAAAAATAGTTCCAAAGTGATAATAAATGAGTAAATAGTCATTTTGATCCTTAAATGTTTGACGGGTTGTCACTGATAGTCCGTAAATAATATATATACATAACATATATGTATCTTTCGTTTGTAACATTGGTTCTTAAATGTGTCTTTTGTTAGTTAGTTAGATCTTTGAATGTTTTTCAGTTAGTTAATTTAGTCCTAAAATTACTAACAAAGGACACATTTAGGGATGTTTTTGTAATTTGATAAATTTGATGACTACTTTAGTGCCTCACACATTTGGTATCAACATGACTTTTTACTCGAGAATACTTATAGTCTTATAAAATGTTACTTCTGTAATTTATAAGGAAAACAGAAAACGAGTTGAAAATGTTTTCTTAAACTAAACCTATCTCAAATGATTTTTTATATTTAGACTGCTTGTTTGTTGTTTGATTTCATTAAATGTTTGTATTGTTTACGCGTTTATAATCGTATTGACTATTTGTTAATCACAAAAATCGCTGGCATTGTTCAATAGTTGACTGTGTTGTGATTAAGATGTTGGACGTTTATTATCTTACATGGTTTTATTACTGTTATAAGGTTCAAGAGCTGCAAGCCAAAGTTACTACCAAATGTTTCTTTGACGTAGAAGCTGGGGGTGAATCTTTGGGCAGAATTGTTTTGGGCTTGTTTGGAGAGGTTGCTCCTAAAACAGTTGAAAATTTCCGTGCTTTGTGCACAGGCAAGCAACCATATTTTTCTGCACCTTTGTCCTTGTACTTGGTTTACTTTTTTGAATAAATTGTGTAACATAGCATTTTAAAGTTTGGCTTCAATAATCTTTTTGCAGGAGATAAAGGATATGGTTACAAAGGATGCTCCTTCCATCGTATAATCAAAGAATTCATGATTCAGGGAGGGGACTTCACCGAGGGAAATGTGAGATTTGTTGCATGTGTTTGTTTGCTTGTATATGCGAATAGCCTTTGTTATATTTGTTTATATGTTAATGTGAACATTTACTTCCACTTGCCATGTATTTGTTTCAATGAAGGTAATTATGTTTCTTCTCACTCAAAATGTGTTTCCATTGGCTGCAGGGAACCGGTGGAGTTAGTATCTATGGTTCTAGTTTCGAAGATGAGAGTTTTGCATGTATGTCTCTGTTGCATGTTGTACAGTAGTAATATATCTAGATTTTTAAATAGTGCTTGGTTTTTAAAATTTCTCCTTGGCTTTAATTCCAGTTTACAACAGTGTAATTAATCTCCTAAAAAATTTATTTTCAACACTTCTTGCAGTGAAGCATGTTGGTCCTGGAGTTTTGAGCATGGCAAATGCCGGTCCTAATACCAATGGTAGTCAATTTTTTATTTGCACTGTTAAGGTGAGAGACATGTACTGTCCTGATATTTTTACTTCAAAACTTTATACGCTTTAATGAATGTAAAATTAGAATTTCTGATTAAGCATACAAATCAATAATCACTGATTGGTTGTTTATTTACATGATTGGAAAGCCTCACTATGGCATGGTATATATAGCTCTATCTGTTATGTTGGAATATTAGACTGGAGAACATTCCTTATTTTCTGTATATGCTAAGTAACATGTTTAGTTTACTTACTAATATATTCAAATATTCTGCATATGATCTTAATGTTGTGATTTTATGATGTAGACTCCGTGGTTAGACAATCGACATGTCGTGTTTGGACATGTTATTGATGGAATGGATGTTGTGAGGACACTTGAGTCTCAGGAAACAAGCAGGTTAGATATCCCTAAAAAGCCTTGCAGAATTGTTAATTGCGGAGAACTGCCCATAGATGGTTGATACTTATGCGGGAGTGCATCACATGTTTCCGTTTGAGTACAATTTTCACTCTTTAGAATGTTTCCTAGTGATCATGTTAGCGAGTTTGAATTATCATCGGTTGCTGCAGAATGGATTGTCATTTGGAGACACAGCAGAAATACAACACTGATCTTTTTGTTTTACTAGACTAATGTTAAATCGATAGTTTTGCATTTTTCAGTTGCTTTTATTGTTTACATTTGCAAATTATTCATTTTCATGATCCCCAATTATATGATTTGCATGTTTAAGCCTCATGACTAGTCCATGTTTAGTTTCTAAAGTTTCTGACTAATACCAAACAGTAACTCGGTAAGCACAGCACCAGTCAAAATTCATTCCTGAAATAAAACCTTCCAATTTTTTTTTAGGGAACCTTCCAAATATATACTAAATTAAACACAAGTATAACCAACACAGTGTGTCCCCTAAAAAAAAACGGTGTGATATAAGTGGTGGATGTTTGAATTCCTTAATCATTTGGTCTAGGCTTCAATCTCTCGTTAATGGATAACACTCGTACAACATTTTGGTTGATCAATGTGCATACATTGGTCAACCACAATGTGATTATAGGACGGAGGCAAACTGCAGAAAATTATTTAAATATGTATATGATTCGGATTACATACAATATTACTATACCAAAGTTGGCGGGGGCTTCATCGCAAATAATAAAATATATTGCTGAGCCACAAACAACCACTTGGAATAATTCCTTAGAAGACATTAGCACCATATCTAATGACTGTTAATGTTACATAAAGGACCAAAATATAAGAATGCACAATAATAAAAAGTGGTATCATAATATTATACCAAAAATTATATCATACAGTATAATTTATGTGTTGCTCCCATTAAGTTCAGAACTGAACGTTACTTTTGTAAGACTGGCCAAATCTCCAGTTGGAAGGTGCAACATTAATAGCTGTACGAGTCTTCCCATTTTTGAGTTGAATTCTAAATGATAAGCTTTGACCATTGAGATAGCTTAGGCTTTGCCAATTAGCACCCCAATTCATTGACATTGGTTCCCATTTATTCTTTTTTGATCCTTTTATCCAAACTTTTGAAATCTCTCCACCTCCCCCTACGTTACTTATAAGAACCAACTCAAAATAGTCTCTCCCATTTATAGTAAATCTTATGTTTCCACTTCTTTTGCACCCAACTCTGCATAAATACAACAAAACTTTGCATCAAAAACATATTTAAAGATTTAATTGACATGCAACGGAGTGTAATCACTATAAATATTTGATTGTTTGTGAAAGTGTCAGTTCAGTGATAAGAATTTGACTTTATAGTTTTAAGGGAAGAAATTTAAAACATACCTCCTATACAAAATGGGAACAATTCCAGCTCTGTATTTGGCAATAGTCTGAAAGGCAGGTTGAGACATATCAAAGTGAGGTCTAGGGGGATTACACCAACCACCATTGTCATTAGGGAGTGCAAAGTTTGGTGGACAAAAATTTGTGGCAGTAATAGTGATGGAAGTGCCTCTGAGACACCATTGAGGAACTTGCCTTGCATCACAAACTATCTGATAGCAACCACCACATGACTTCCCATCATTAAACAAAGCAGTACTCAATGCAGCTGATTTTATACCATATCCATCTGTGTACAGATTTCCATAACCACATGCACCACCTACAAGTTAATCAAAATTAAGTTATATACTTAACTATTTGATTATAACACTTGAATAAAGTTAATCAAAAGAAGAAGCAATTTACCCATTGTTCCTGAGGCATCACTTCCACCATAGAAAGTTGCATGAGCTGACTGCCAAACAGCAGATTCTACTCTGAGTTCTGTAGTGACCATATTCATTAACAATATAAGAACACATATAATTAATTTTTCCATTCTCTTAATTTCTCTTTCTCTCTAGTTCTCTGAAAAATCAAATAGGGAATTGCTCTAATTTTTTTTTGTAAATATGACAGACTCTCTTGAGAATTTATAGTACAGTTAGGGGGTTTTAGCCCATAGAAACAAACTAACTGAATTCAATAAATTATTGGGAAAATAAGTGTTGACCAAAAATTTATTCTCCAGTTGTAAATATACTATTGTGTATATAACATGCATTTTGCAAATAGGCAAGGCCGGTCATTAAGGAGACTGGAATAAAATATATTTGATGATAAAAAAATTCTTATTTCAATTTGATAGTCTGTAGGATCCGTGGTACGTTAGTTGAGCTATCAGTACATGCAATAACTAATAATTAATAATAATGGTATATATATTCATAGTCAAAAAAATATAGTATATGTATTCACGATTTATAAATATTTTAAGTTATACGTTACTTGATTGATAGGCTATCAAACCAACTGTTAGAAGGTATACTGATCCGTACTTTTAATTGTTTGTATTTCTTGTATGAGAAGTCAATTCGTACACTCATGATAAGGACGTAAATTATGGGTATAGTGCATAAATATTTGATTTATTTAATGGTAGTAGTAACATGCAACTACCTAACTTGCCTGCTGTGACCTATAATGTTCATCAGAAATATGAAGAAACAGAATTATTTAAGCTCTCACAAGTAGTCACCAAAGAATGGTTTGGTACACATTAGAAAGTCAAATATAAAGATGCTGAATTGAAGTGTGGGACGTTATGCCATATTGCCATGTATTATGCCATCTCTTTTGGAACTGCATACACATGGCTGATGTCAAACCCCTCCATGTACAATAACTGTTTCACACCAGGCCAGCCTGAGTTCGTTGTTCAAAAGGAACTGCATATATTAAAAAATTTAGATTGAGTAAGAGACGGTTTGAAAATTTGTTCATGAGTGGGGTGATCATCTTCTTACAAGCTGGTTTAGTGAAATTGTGTTAGACTCAACGACAAATTTGAAGATGATATTAGAGCATGAATTGGATGAGAGATTGTCGGGCAATATGTTTATACGTTGGTGCAATTGTGACCCGAGTCACACATTAGATGAAAGATGGTCCCACATTATAACAATGTATTATCTATTAAATTAAAGAGAAATGCTATGAACACTCTCTCTAACACTCATTCTTCTATTGGGTGAAACCCACGTGGGTCTCACCACTTTACGTGGGATCCATTCTCAATGTGTCATACCCACATGAATTTCGCCCAATAAGAAAGGGAGTGTTAGAGAGAGTGTTCATAACATTGCTCTAAATTAAAAGTCCAATACCTCATGTGGTCCTTTAAAGTAAGATGTTTGTAACAAATTAGTCCTTTAATTTTCTTTTTTAACAAATTAGTTCTTTAATTTATTTATTTTCTTAAACAAATTGGTTCTTTAAGTCATAAAATATTTACATTGTTACCATTTTTCATCCAACTTAGTTAATTAAATCGTACTTATGTTTTGACATTGAAGTGTGAAAGCCCCAAAAATTACTAATGACATCAAATTTGATTACTTACGTTCATTTTGTCTTTCTTGTTTCCGAATTCAAACATAATTTTACTGACCAACGTTAACGTTTAATGAACAAAATTAGAAATTAAGTAATTGATCAATTTTGTTTTAAATTAAGATTGAATACTACACCTGTAAATCAAAATTTTGAGAGCACTGAACTTGAACCTACCAACTGAGCATTAAACATCCATGCACAAGTTTCAATCGAGTTTGATGAAAATTGGATAATGGTGAAAACCTTATGATTTAAAAGGACTAATTTATTGTAGAAAAAAAAAAAAAACTTGACTAACATTACAAACATCTAACATAAAAGACCGTCATAGTATTTTGCCTAAATTAAAACTCCATATTTCAACCGATGATGCCTTCTAAAAGAAAAAGTGATATCGCAAAAGTTTTTTCTTTTATGACAATAAACTCTATTTGCGACAAATTTTAGTATTCAGGATATATTCCATTAATAGTTTTGGTTTCTAAAAATCAAAATAAATTGAGGACTTTTCGTACTCTATTATGAGTCCACGTGAGTTTAGTTCAGTTGGTAAAAAAAAATGCATAATATATACAAATTCCAGGTTCAAACCCCAGTCATCACAAAAAAAAAAAAAATATATATATATATATATATACACAATGATAGAATGATAAACTGAAGCACTATTTCAAAATTGTATAAAGATTCTAATAATAAAATATTTTATTCATCAAAAAAGAATCTAGGAGTCGAATCATTCAATCCATCTCGATTCAATTCATTAAGTACTTGTTGTTAAGTGGGTTAAATAAAATGTTTTATGTACATCCAATTATTCCAACACTTACAACATATGATTTACATATAAAATATTAGGTATGTGAGTCGTCTTTCTTATTATCATACATTTCTGTGTTCGATAAACGATAAGAGATTTATTGTATCAATTAACGATTATATACATGCTAAGAGATTTTGATGCTGTGAAGAACTTTTAGAATGGGATTTAATTCGGATAAATGGAGCAAATTTTTTACTTTGGATATATGCATTGTTGGTTGGATTGGAATGTTTTCAACAATGATAGAGGTACGTTCAAGTTCAATGGACTTTATTTTTTATCTAGTGGTGTACGAGATTTGGAAAGATGAGAATAATAATGTGTTATCTTGTTCATCATCCTCCATGGGAAATCTTTTATTATTTTGAATCATCGATCAAGCTTGATCCATTGATATGGTTCTTCTTTAGAAAAAACCTCATCAACGTCTAACTAATCATAAAGCCGTGATTTCCTGATTTAAAGTACGACTTAGATTTTGTTTGCGAGTTTGGAGGAGAAGGAAAAGAAGGGGTTTGAAAGGAGAAAAAAAAAAAGTAAAGAGCAAGTAGAAGAAATATATGATACCGAGAGGGGAAAACTTTGGGATTTCATTTTTCTTACTAATACAAAACTATCCTGATTTGGGGAAATTCAAAAATTATATTGGATGAGGGTTTTGGAGGGTTTAGACGAATTCTTCAAATTTAATCTAAGTAGTTATAATATTTTTAAAATTTAAAATATATTAATCATAAACATTAATTTATCATTCTCTAAAAAATTACTCTTTCACAAAATGTGAAAATTTTTACGATCTTCCACTATATTTCCAACCCTCCAAAGCCTTCCCTTCCCCTCCCCTCCCCTCCAAACTCCCAAACAAAACTTTAGATTTAGTCCTCCCTCCAGATTCATTAAATTGGCTCTTTTTGTTATTTAGGCTCTTAGACTTGGCATAAAGGTTGCCAAGCTTCAAAGATTATGTGATGGTGGTCAATATCATGAATCATTTAAGGTCATCTTCAGTTTTGTATCTTCAACCTCTTGATCTCCACTCTCGGGAAACTTAAGTTGCTCATGACTTCAAAGAGGCAATTTGTGCGGATTGCCTTGCATATCGTTGAAAAGTGCCTTTTATATATATATATATATATATATGGGATTTGCTAGAACACACCCACTAGTTTTTATGTGGGAGTGTTTAGCAAGTTATAACTAAAAAGTTAATAAATACACCTTAAGGTGTATGTTGCTATAACACACCTTCTAAAAAAACAAGTGGATGTGTTCTAGCAAATCATATAGGCATTTGCTAGAATACACCCACTTATTTTTTAGAAGAAGTATTTTAGAAAGTGAATAATTAAAAAGTGGTTAAACACACCTTAAGGTGTAGCTTTGTTAAAACACTCCCACATAAAAACTAGTGGGTGTGTTCTAGCAAACCCTATATATATATATATATATATATATATATATATATATATATATATATATTAGTATTCTATCATTTTACGTTTTGGAAGAAGATTTTGCATCCTTGAGCAGGAAGATCTACTAGAGGCATTTTTTGGAGTTGTTGTTTTACGCTCAGGTGTAGGCCGTTTGCGCCCAGTTCTATAAAAATGTAGTTTCAGCACAATTTGAGAGGGAAGTGTGAACAAACTAGGGTTAATCAATTCTTAGGAGATCAAAGGTTAAGAATTGTGTACTTTTAAGGGCATAATCTAAACACCCTAGTGAGTAAAATCATTTAGTATCTTGATAAAGGGAAGAGATTAAGCAAAATGGTACAAATTAGTGTTTGTTCTTAGAGAGTTTGTTGAATGTAAATTTCTTGTAACCCTCTTATCTCTTTGATAGTGGATTGAAGAGATCTCTCTTTTTAAGACGTAGGTTAAATTTAAGTCGAATTAGGTGAACAAATATCATTTTGTTTTTTCTTTTCCTTTATCTTATTGTTTGTGTTTTGTTTAATCACTTTGGTCTAATTGCTGCTAATTTATTTTCACATATAAAAATGTTGATGCTGAATTCACAACACAAGTTACGGTCATTCAAACTCTTCTTTCTATCCGGTTTTAGTACATGATATTTTTCCTTGTTGAAGTAATATAGTATAAGCTAACAATGTAAGACATATTGTGTTGCATTGATTTCGTAATTTAATTTACTTCACATAAAATAGAAATTAAATATATGCTTTGGTTCACCTACACATTACAAATATTATACCAAAGTTGGTGGGCCTCATTGCAAATACTAATATATATTGCTGAGCCACAAACAACTGCCATATGGAACAATTCCTTAGACAAATGAACGCAAGTACCATATAGCTGTTACATAATAAAGAACTGAAATAGAAGAATGCACAATAATAGAAGTGATTCATATCATAACTCATATGTGCTCAGAATCAGAACTGAACGTTACTTTTGTAAGACTGGCCAAATCTCCAGTTGGAAGGTGCAACATTAATAGCTGTACGAGTCTTCCCATTTTTGAGTTGAATTCTAAATGATAAGCTTTGACCATTGAGATAGCTTAGGCTTTGCCAATTAGCACCCCAATTCATTGACATTGGTTCCCATTTATTCTTTTTTGATCCTTTTATCCAAACTTTTGAAATCTCTCCACCTCCCCCTACGTTACTTATAAGAACCAACTCAAAATAGTCTCTCCCATTTATAGTAAATCTTATGTTTCCACTTCTTTTGCACCCAACTCTGCATAAATACAACAAAACTTTGCATCAAAAACATATTTAAAGATTTAATTGACATGCAACGGAGTGTAATCACTATAAATATTTGATTGTTTGTGAAAGTGTCAGTTCAGTGATAAGAATTTGACTTTATAGTTTTAAGGGAAGAAATTTAAAACATACCTCCTATACAAAATGGGAACAATTCCAGCTCTGTATTTGGCAATAGTCTGAAAGGCAGGTTGAGACATATCAAAGTGAGGTCTAGGGGATTACACCAACCACCATTGTCATTAGGGAGTGCAAAGTTTGGTGGACAAAAATTTGTGGCAGTAATAGTGATGGAAGTGCCTCTGAGACACCATTGAGGAACTTGCCTTGCATCACAAACTATCTGATAGCAACCACCACATGACTTCCCATCATTAAACAAAGCAGTACTCAATGCAGCTGATTTTATACCATATCCATCTGTGTACAGATTTCCATAACCACATGCACCACCTACAAGTTAATCAAAATTAAGTTATATACTTAACTATTTGATTATAACACTTGAATAAAGTTAATCAAAAGAAGAAGCAATTTACCCATTGTTCCTGAGGCATCACTTCCACCATAGAAAGTTGCATGAGCTGACTGCCAAACAGCAGATTCTACTCTGAGTTCTGTAGTGACCATATTCATTAACAATATAAGAACACATATAATTAATTTTTCCATTCTCTTAATTTCTCTTTCTCTCTAGTTCTCTGAAAAATCAAATAGGGAATTGCTCTAATTTTTTTTTGTAAATATGACAGACTCTCTTGAGAATTTATAGTACAGTTAGGGGGTTTTAGCCCATAGAAATAACTAACTGAATTCAATAAATTATTGGGAAAATAAGTGTTGACCAACAATTTATTCTCATATTGTAAATAAAATAGAATTGTACCATGAATATGCAAGGTCGGTCATGATTGAAATATGAATTTCTCTTTTTACAAGATAATGTTAACTTGTGCCCTTAAGACACATGTTAAGCACTAATTTCATTCCATTAATGGTAAGAATTTATTGTAAAAGTTAACATTTCCTTTTTTTTTTAAAATATAATTGTTATTTTTTTAGGAAATTGTTATAAGTATAAAGTATTCGCCATCTTTTAACTTGAATTAATCTCTCTAAGAAAACATATTGAATACATAAGATAAAATTTTCTCTTTTAATATTATTTTTTTCATTCACAAGAATTTAAATAATGAACTGTTTACCACTTGTTTAAAGTGTCTGATTCTGTCGTCTTCTTGTTTTTTTTTTTTAAGAAGTTTTTGTTCTCTCAACACGCAAAGGTTGCACCAACCACATGTTGGTAATTAGATTTACACTTTTATAAATGAGACTCTAAAATAATAAAATATATATGATGAAAAAAATAATAACTAAAAATACCTTAATACTCATTTGAACGTCCGTAGGATTCGTGGTACGTTAGTGGTGCTATCAGTACAACATGTATTATAGAATACATATTCATTCATGATTGATAAATTGTTTAAATTATATGCTATTTGAATGATAGGCTATCAAATTAAACGAACCGATAGAATGTTTACTCCGTATGAAAAGTCAATTCGTACACTCAAGATAAGGACATAAATTATGGGTATAGTCCTGAAATATATATTTGATTTAATGGTAGTAGTAGTAACATGCAAGTACCTAACTTGTCTGATTGACCTAGATTGTTCATCAAAAAATAAGGGAAAATAATATAAGCTCAAACAACACAAGTAGCAGCAGCTATGTATGTACTTGTCAACTTAAGAATATGCACGTTAGAATGTCAGCTATAAAGATGCTGAATTAAAAGGTTGATGTTATGCCATTTATTGTGGCATGTCTTATGGAACTTCACATACATGGCACATGGCTGATGTTATCTCCCGCCATGTACAATAACTGATTCACACATACACTGAGCCTGCCATCATTCCATTCTTGAATAAGAACTGCATGTTCTCTATTTACAGAACTGCACATCCTAAATTTTGTACATATCATACAATTATATGGATAGAAACAGTTGAATTAAATATATGTATATGATATAAAATATTTTATCCTGATGCCTTGATGGATAAGTGATACCTTAAAACTCATAAGAGAATTAGGAAATTCAAAGATCGGTGGTATTTTGGACATTGCAAAATATGAGCAGTGGTCGGAGTTCGAACCAAAGACACCCCCACTTATATCATAAGTAGTCGATAAGTTACTTGGAAAAAAAAAAAAAAAAGTAACTGGATGGATCATCTCAGAACATCTCCCCTTAATCTAATGATTCCAAATATTTACCATTTTTCTCAACCCTTTAAACCTTTCAATATTCAAAAAGGTTTATGAATGTTGGTTACGGGCTCTTCTACAAAAAGGGGAATTTTTTAAATTTTCAAGCAACTGGACACTGCAAACAATACAGCTCTCAAAAAATCAAGTTCAACATGGGAAAAGTAGCATATAGATCAAAAGAATCATTTCTTAAGAGATTATTCTCATTAAGGATGAAGTAGTTTACTTGTTTTTATGCAGGAGTGAAGAATATGCAGTTGATATATTCACCAAACACATCAAATTGCATTCGTTTATGAAGTTAAGACAATCCTTTGGCATTTGTATTTCTCTAGTACTCTAGTAAAAGATGTATTTTTTCTGCCTATTTTTTTCTCATGTTGTTTTGTAACAGTAACTTCGGAAAAATGTAACATAACCAACACTCTACATATGTAAACCATAGTGATACATGTATGAATGGTTATATTTTCTTATTTGAAATGTAACATTCAATTAGACAAATAATGTCAACAAATTATTGGCCATTTTGGCTTATAATAACAACGATGAAAATAAAGCTTTAACAGAATTTTATTGCCGGGACAATGTTGTAGCCCTCTCTGTTGAACGAGCCAACAAAAAAAATTCAGACAAACCAATGTATCCTTTATTGATATCCCTGATTGAAGATTCAAAATCTGATACTTGATCCCTTATTTCAGGTAACAGTTTGAGCAAAAGTTTGAAGCTGGTATATATCCCTCCATCTGTGTCTTCTTTGCTGTGTTTTCACATCTCCTGTTGATAACCGTTCATCATTTTATTAAATGATTGTTCCATTGTTTATTACCGAGTTTTTTAACACCACCGTAATGCCTGATCGAATATAAAACCCCTCAGAGGATCTGTCAGCCTCCTGCACATTCTACACCCCAGTACAATTGTCATGGAATTTGATTTTAGAGAAAATTACAACAAAAGGGATGCTTTTTATTTTAATTTTTCTTTCATATGATTGAATAACATAGTACACATGTGATACTCACATCGGCCAACAAAACTATACGCCTAAGTAACTAACCATCATTAATCTATTGCATTCACATAATTGCATTTTTTGTCTATCAGTCTCAGTCATAGACGTGTTTCATTTCAAAACAAAACAAAAAATCTAAGAAATTTTATATTAACAATAGCTAAATGTACACTTGAGTCACCATGGTGTTGAGTGCCTGAATAATTGAAGAACCAAATAGTTACCCACATTATCCAGTGATTAAAAATTTGCTTAAAATGTAAAATACAAGGATTAAATAGCATGTTTATAAGTTTGTAAACAAAAATGCAAGTCATTTCTCAATATGTAACATCCTAACCTTGTGGAAGTATAACCTAACAGTTCTACATCAAAAAGTAAAAACCACAACTACAGATATCACTGTTGCTAATCTTTGTGCGACACAGATCTTCTCATTTACTCGTAAATCAAAACTACTCAATCACCAATTAAATAAACCATTTGCTTACACTTTAGAAAAGAAAGAAAAAAGGCTGTATAAAGTCGAATACAACTTAATTAATACTTACTTCTTTGTTTGCAATTGTTACATTGTTTCCAATTCTTGCGTTTTTGTCAATTATACATTTCCTGCATACGAGATTCGAGTCATGATATATACCAAATCTATAAAAAAAGATGCAACATGAGAGAAATAAACAATTGTAAATCCAACACAGAATATCATACGTATGCCAAGTATAGTATAATTATTTTCATATGCCATGTAACTGAGTTCATATGCATAGTGTTGTATAATGTGAAATTACGACAAAGCGCTTTCAGTTTTTGGGATTCTTACATAATTTTTGTATTTTTGCCTATGCCTATAGGAACGTCTCCCGCTGATAAAAGAGATGCGATTTCAGCCTCTGTTTCGTAATAGTCCGCGCCCATCATCATGGTATCCTATAAAGTGATCGTACATGTGATAACATGGCTTCATGTCAGTCGTTTTAAGAGAAGTTGAGCAGATAGATAGTATACCTTTAGCTGCACTCCAGAATTGAGTCTTGAGCGAATTCCTACAATAGAATGTTCAACCTTGCACTCTCTTAGAAAGCAACCATCTGAAACCAATGAATTAACCACCTACAGTTGATGTTATTGAACACTCACATTAGTCCCCATTAGAATCATATAAGGTTGGCTAGATGGACTAAATTTTGCAGTTCTACCTGGCACTTCTCCAGTTTAGTTGGGGGTAAGAACCGAGGACATGTAAAAATAGGCTTTGACTGATCATATAACTGAAACTTTGGCGGCTTCAACAAGGAAGAACAAAAATCACAACTTGTATAAACTCATTGACTGATGATACCTGTAACTTTTAAATACTAAAAGACCTACCTTATCCATAAGAGCCAGGTTTGCATCAAAGAAAGATTTTATAGTCCCAATATCTTCCCAATAACCATTGAAAAGACATGCCTGTGATGAAATAGAAGGGCCAACCTTGATTGTTTACTATAAAAACAGAATATGATAATTCAATGCATTAATCAAAAGCTACTATAACAGAATATTTGACAAAATACTTCTGCTAAAGCGACTTGTATAACTCGAGTAGTCTCTACTTAAAGCAACTACCTGGACTTTAAAATCTTTTGCAGCCATTGGAATGACCTCAGATCCAAAATCATTTGCATTAGGATAACAACTCCTGAAAATTTATCACCATAGAAAATTAGAAATCACATCATACTTATCTGAGTTGAACTTTGACACAAATCATATGCTAATTACCTGAGAAGTTTGCGAAGAACATCTAATTTAAACACATATATACCCATTGATGCGATGTATGGAAATTTCCTTGCTTCTTGTGCTGATAATCCAAAAACACTCGTATCTACATGCTACGAGAACAAGAAGAGCAATCAGAGACAGGTGATTTCAGATTCAAAACTGAAGTCGTTATAAACTATAGTATAATTACATCTCAATATATTAAGAGGAAATTGGAAGAATAACAACCATAGATCTTAATAAATCTCCCTTGGGTTTTTCCATGAACTGGTGTATCCGTCCTCTTTCATCAACCTTCACTAAACCAAAATCAGAAGCACGGCTGCATGTAAAAAAATAAGAAAAAACTGTAAATATCTCAGGAACCAACTGTGTAAACAGTCTTAGAGGGAACTTTACTTAGAGTACCTGCCATCCACCGGTAGACAAGATACAGATATATCAGCACATGAATTAATGTGCTTCTGCAGATGTGAGATCAGTTGTCATGTTAAACGTTCACAATGAAAGTGAATCCGCAAAAGCTAATCGAACTTAACAGCTAATAAGACTGACCTGCACAAGTTCCATGTAATCCATTCGATAGAGCTGATCACCACACAATACCAGAATGTTCTCTATGTTTCTATGCTCAGCATCCTAATCAAGTTCCAGAAGCTTATTCAGTTTTATAAATGTAAGAATGAATCAAATCCCTTGCCAATTAAATCTTAAACACTTGCATCTGTGACAGTCTTATTTTCTGATCAACCTTAAAAATATATCCTGAAAAATCTGCAATAGTATGAAATATGAAAACTATTAAACTAATTATGGCATACCTCAAACAACCAAAGGAATCGTCTTACAGCATCGGCAGTACCCTGAAACCACTTATTTCCTGATTCGCCGAGTGTTTGAGTTGCTGCCAATACCTACCATAAAAAAGTTTTAGTCTGTATACACCAAAAGTGAGTAAAAAAATAATTCACGGTAACAAAAAAAGGTGTACCTCAATAAAACTCCCACCACAGTTGACGCCACCTCCCAAATTATATGTTCGAGCAATGTGACGGTTGAGGGACTGAGAATTGAATTGTGTAAGGACATAAATTTTATTAATTTCACTATTAATACAATTGCTCATTGGTATGTCCACCAGCCTATAACATCCTCCGAATGGCACCTAAACATCAGATGAAGAACATAAAAAGATATGCACAGATTAGTGAATTCAAGCCTAGTTCTGGAAGAACATAACAAGACAGAGATTAGTAAATTCAAATATGTACAGCCGGTTTAGCCCTTTTTTGAGTAAGAGGGAATAGACGAGTTCCAGCTCCACCACCTAAAATGATCGACGCGACAGTCTTTGGGTTTGCTTCTTGTCCAGCAAAAATTGGGGATTGTAGGGCCTGAAATGCAGCATTGGCTAGCTAAATTCATATTCAATATATAAGTCATCATATACTTGTAAAAAAAGAACATGAGTATGGTGGCTTTCCATGATCATGAATACTTTTTCGAGAAACCAGGTATAACTAAATAAATCATTAGTGATCAAGTTCAACCAAAATCTAAGAAGCTTTCTATGATACAAGATTCTGATACCATGTTGAGAAGCATGGTATAGCCCAACAAAGAGAAAAATAAATTGAGAGAAAGATTGATTATTTGAAATTGATAGAATGAAATCATTACTAAGCTAACTAATCATAACTAACTTGTAACTAACTACCTTAAACATTATTCAACTAATTCTGACAATAACATAACATAGCACTGTCAAATAGCTAAGACATTACTCAAGAAGTGGAATGAAAGTGAATTTACCATAAAATTATTTGCAACATCAGCAAGAGTAGAAGTAGTCACAAATCTATTAGTTTTATTTCTCAGTACAACACTTGAGAATCTTTCATAACGAAAATCAGATGCAGCATTCTTTGAATGCAGCAAGTTCACTTTGCTACCAAAGAACGAGGAAGAAGGAACCCTGTCACGGTCGAAGGATGGCTTCTTTGAACACAACGACATGGAAATTCCATGTAACTCACTTGCCATCATTATTTCTAAATTTCAATAAACCAAGACAACTACACTCTTCGATTTTTCTTTCAAGCAAGTTATTATTTAAAACCCAAAATTTTACTGGTTCAAGATTATCTAAGATATTAAAAATAAACTAATAAACACCAAAGCAAATCAGAACATTTTCTGTACAGACATAAAAGGAAGGGAAACATATGTAAATGAAATTAAGAAACATCAAAAGACCGCTCAATTAAAGCATCAGAATATTTAGTAATGTTGATTTGTTTATTTTATTGTGTTTCCCCTCATGTTTATTATGAATATAAAATATTTGATTAAAGCAAGGTGGGTTTCCTCAAGGTAGAGCAAGGAATGGCTTAATAGCACAAAACCAGCATGGAAACCACTAAATCTTATGATGAGGATCAGACAATCTCGTACAACAACACAAACTGAGTTGTAAGTTTCTAAATATTCTCAGCAGCTTACACTACACTTAAAGCTAAAATGCATCTTTATTATTCCTAAATGCATGTTGTTTCCCTCCTCTTTTCAGGTTTTAGTCTAATTAATTTAAGTATTAAACAATTAATTAAAGGCTCCCATACTTTTAAAATCAATCAAATAGAAACTTGGGACTTTCTTTTACCATAACAATCATAGTAAAAAACTACTTACAAGGGATCCAATTCCTCACTCTCTACCTTGTTATAGGAAGATCACAGCAACAAGGTTAATAGGTTATCAATTCTATTAGAAGAATGAATGTGCATGCAGATTACTTCTTTAAATAGGCTTCGTTTACCAATTCAAATGAAACATCCCAAAGCAAAAAGTATTTGCAAATGTTGGGCTCCTAAGATTCTTTACGGACAGAATGTGCATGTACATGTAACATGTAGTTATCAGCTTTTAGCAGAGATGCATGATACTGGGATAGTCCTGTCGTTGCCAAGAGACAAAAATAAACAAAAAAGAAACGTAAAGTTACTAATTTTCTCCTCCTCGTACAGTACTTTATTTTGCATCTTGCTTTACACCTTTTTTTCTTTAAAATTCTCTCTCCTCACTTTACAGCTTATAGTTATACTTCATTACTTCTAAACTCATTTGTCAACGTGAGGCAAACAAACCTGTAGTTGTAAAAAAAAAAAACCTAACATGCAGTAAACCTCATAAATTATAGAGTAATTATTTTTAACACATACCAGGGGTTCTTATAAATGTTCAAAATTTACAGCTACATGATTTACATACCTTTTACATAATATTTCTTTTTACTTGGTAATTTACTGTGGACTATGTCGTATTTTAGAAAGCTTCTTTTATCCCCCACACCAGAACGGTGAGTCCGGACAAATCCAATTTTTGAGAATAAGAAAATGGGGTGAGGGGAGAATCTCCCCATAATTTATGGTTCAGACTTCAAAAAAATTTACTAGATTATTTTTTTTTTACTGAGCTTGACTAGAATTTTCACACATCTATACTTTGATAGGTTAATTTTGCCATTTATCATTCTCATGAAGTATACTAAGTCAACAGAGAACTAACTGCTTCAAACACTTGTAGAATTTGAGTCAAAAAAATCACAATTTGAGGTTCTTAAGGGCATTAATCAAACTTGTTTATTGAAGAGATAGGGAACTTTTCCTCCCCTCTTCACTAGTGATAACTCCTTCAAAAAACAAAAAAAAACTATAGGAATAAGAATACAAACAGTTGGGAAATATACATATCATCCCTTAGCTGTGCAAGCTAATACCTAACAGGTCTTCCAATGAATACTTTGACCACCAATATTTTCCTTTACAGACTTCAGTTTGGCAATCAGAAATTACTCTTTTGAGCTTTATTATACTATACTCATGCCTTGCATCTGAGCCAACTTCTGATCACATACAGTATTAGATAGAAGCTTACTACGAGATGCTACTCTTGTGGATATAGCAGTTTGCAAAGTAGCGAGTTGTTACACTTGGGGGCTTTGTGTACAAAATAAGGCATTGTGCAATACGGGTAGAAGAGGTTATAGGTGGACAAACTGTAACAGCAAATGCCAACTGTACATCAGCATGACCATAACTTACAAGCATCGGCATACTATTTATCTATTCTTAGATTGTTACATAGATGACTAAGCTCGGGTCTTGCATCCATCCATCCAGCAAATTCTGTATCATCGGGAGAGTTGCAGTAGAGATACGATCTGAATGTGATAAGGAAAAAGTACCGCCTGGAGGAAAACAAATATGATTACAAAAGCAGATAGTCCTTATGGTGCACACCTAAACGTTTTTATGTGATGACTACCTCGCAAATCCAAAAATATGTGTACTTCAAATTTTCTACTTTTTTTCAAAGTTTGATCTAAAGTGCAAGATCACCCATTTTAAGGTGGTTGTGATTTAGTAGTTAAATTGAAAAACATAACACATGAAAATCAACCTTACAAAATAATAACTTTTTCTAAAATGAATTTTATTATAAATTCACCATTTGATTGAAAGTTCGTCAAATGTAACATTTTTCATACTCCATCAAAATACATTTTATATTAATGTTCGACTTTCTTTTCAAAATCAATTTCAATAAACAGTGTGGCTTAAAAGTCTGATTATATTAATTCCTGCATGTGTCAACCAACTCCCACACGCTACCATATATAAGCACCAGCAGCATATGTGAGGGTGTGATCAATTCTTTTTAGAGGATATATACAGATACTCATCAGTAGGTACCAAGAAAACATTTATGTTAGCAAGGCAAGTAAATGTTATGTACCTCAAAGCCTTGATACCCATGTCAAAAAGATATGCACGCTCTTCATCATCATCATCAGTAAACTTCTCAAATTCTCTAATGTAATACAGAATATCATCTCGAATATGTCCTGCGCCTGCACATCTATTAAAAAAAATAGAAAAATTCAGTGCAATCAACAAGCCAATAACTAACATCTTAAGCTATATTGCCACATCAAACTTCCCCGGTGAATAAATAGTGTAAAGGCTATTTTATAACCACAAAAGTGATGACATAATATAGTTGCAAAGAAAAGGTAAATTCAACCGCTGAAAGTACCCCCTTCAAGTCCCCGTCCTTTCCCTTTTTGGGTTGAAGCCTTCCACACAAAAAGGGAAAAAAGACAAGGACAGTGCCATGTTTCAAACAAAATACATTTTTCATCATAGAGAACATAATTCATCCACTGATGTTGAATGCATTTTCATACAGGTAATACAATATGGATGGTAAAGCTTCTAATAAATTTATTTTTATACCTTTCAATGACAATGTCAACATCTGCTTTGCTTTGGGGACCATGTACGAGGACTCTTGTAAGGTTCAAAATGTCCCGATAGTCGCCCATCCTAAGTGCTGTTTCATTAGAAGCTCGAGAAAGTGAATTATCTTCAGTCACTGCATATGTATCAGGACCAAATGATGGCTGCAGTATTTTGGATGCAAAGTTTGCTTCTGCGCCAAGTCTAATACAGATTATGGCCATTGCATATGCGACTCCACCAAAACCTGTGTGCGATACAAAGAGGTAACTCCCTGCAGAGCTACAATAAAGCAATAATTTATAAGTACATTGTAATATCTAAATGAAGAGTAACTTAAGATTAACATATTGAGTTTTCAGTTTCTAGATGGTATGCACAGATATGTGGGGATCATATTCAAAACAACACCACTACAAACCATGACAAGAATCCAATGGCTACAATTTGGAGACAGCAAAGCAGCCAAATTATCAGCAATCATAAGCTGTTAACAATTCTATGATATGATTGATAATAATTCTATGATTCTATTTACATACTGTCTAAAATGGTACAACCAGTGACGCAACAAAAATGTTGGCAAACTTTAGAAGACCCATATACTACCAAGTAAGGAGACTTACTCATCTTGACAATACTGTATTGCATCGACATCAGAGGCTAAGGCATCTCTCTCTCTTGTTAAGGGTATCCTCCGATAGACAATATCATATCCATCATCTTTTAGAAGAGAATAAACTTCTGCTGGTGTCTTCACATCATCTGCCAGAATGTTTTCCCAGTATCCAACCACAGTAGACTGATTTGTTGAGGGATCATATTCTTCACGGTGTAG
This sequence comes from Medicago truncatula, assembly GCF_003473485.1. Lineage (NCBI taxonomy): Eukaryota > Viridiplantae > Streptophyta > Magnoliopsida > Fabales > Fabaceae > Medicago > Medicago truncatula. The sequence continues at coordinate 52,539,021 of NC_053048.1, forward strand.
TAGCATTCGCCCACCAGACTGTCTAATCTCAGCCAGTGTGTCTTCTTTCAGCCGTGCTTCCATGTGTTCAACCTGAATTATAGTTACCATGAGTTGTGCAACACAATACTTACGTAATATGTTCCAATAGACAAACTATTGTACAAGATGGCTCACCACAGGACCGGTGATTCCGACGTGTTTGAGTGTATCAACAGGTTTGTTTAACTCCCTGTGGACAAAGGGAACACAGTTGATATAAACAACTGCTTCTTCTCTTACATCGGTCAATATAACTTTCCGAGCAGTGAACCCAGGTTTAGATTTAGCATCCAGATAGTTTAGCATCTCCTTGGCCCCAGAGATGGTTGGAGTTGCCATGCAACATACAGGGTATCCATCAACCTGAAAAAATGACACTCTCACAGTCATCATACCACACTACATTATATATCAATTGACAATAACATGAGAACTGATAATGCAAAATGCTGTAAGCAAATCCAGTTTATATTTTATCTTTTTTATTGTTTGATGGATCTCAAAGTTACAAGTTAATAAGTAATTGTAAATCTATATATTTGTCGACGCACGCAATTGTCAAACTATGATACAATTAAATAAGAGGCACTCTTTATAAAATTGAAAGTATGAGAATCATATAATACAAACCATAGCATGTTATCTTCATTTCAAATATTGAATGAGTGGAAGCAATATCGACTAAAGTAAATTATCAACTAATGTAAAACGGTGCAATGTACTTGTAAAACTACAAGATAACAAACTAAACAGATGTGCAATCTAGTTCCACACCAGACAGCATTTTTTCGAAATAAACTTACACCATCGGACATATTAAAGATGCTAATTCTACGTATATTTGGATCACTGACGTGTAGCCTTACCTTCTGGCATCACAGATGATGATATTTAGTTTCTTTAGCAATACTTTCAAACACAAACATACCTTGTAAACATGAGGTGCACCATGTATTTGTATATTATTGGAAGTTCTCTGTCCAGGAAAGAAATACATTTTAAGTATGGAGCCCTTCCCCAAAACAGAACCGTTTCTGGCATTGACAGTAGACTCCATCACTGCATCTCCATGCTGAGACTCTTGTGATTCTCTCAATTCCTCCTACAATTTAAACTGACATTATCTAAGCAATCCTTATTTGAATTTTGAAAATAATCATTTGATTAGAAAACACTTACAGGGACAGTGAAAAACCTCCCTGGTCTTGATCTGATGCTCCATTTCATAGCCTGTACCTCTGGCCTCTGATGCAACCAAACCTTAAATGTCATTCTGGAATTCCCTTGTCCACAAAACCCATCGAATGCTTCGCTTCCAAGATACGCTGCAAAAGCAATTAGACGGAAGTACCGCTCCAAGTACTCAGCACCACGATCTAAAGCCACCCTCCTTACCCTTGGCTCGACATGCTGTTGATTGAATACTTTTCTATATTGTAGGACAGCTTGACGAATGTTTTGAAGTGCAGAACATCTATCAATAACAGCATCTAAGGCCTCTCGGCATTCGGCACCATTATCAAATAATGTGGTTATCTTCCATAACAAGAGAATGTCATTTATACCAAAAACACGGTTTTGTTTCTCGTCTATCCTTATTTGTGAAATATTGGAGGTCAGTGCAGTGACACGGCCTAAAGCTTCATCTCCACTTGAAGAACCGCCATTTGATTCTTCTTGGGTTATATCATCACTCAATATTTTAATTGGCCTACCAAAATCCACGCGAAGTTTTACAAGGCAGGCTATCACTGTACCAGTAGTAGTCCTGCCCCTACCCATCTGTGATATCAAAGAGATATTAGCAGCTAGAAATGAAAAGGACAAAAAGACAAGAACCAATGATGAACATATAATGAACGCATTCATAACTGATAAAGCATAAGAGATAAAAGAATAAGAAATGACCTGACAATTGAAAACAAAAGCAGTGTCCTTTGCAGCAGAAGCAATATTATTTGCCAAAATGTCAAAGTCAGAACGCTCGGGAGCTTTTCCATCAGTGATGGGTACACGTGCATACTTAATGGGAAACCCTTCAGCTTCCAAGCTTTTGAAAACTTCAAGTGGTGTTTGAATCAAATCAGAGGTAACATGCTCCCAAGCATCAAATATATGACCATCATCTGTTTCATGAATAACCATTATGGCACTGCTATATTGTTTAGCTTCCCTTAAAATGTCTTCTTTTAATCGAGCTTCCATTTTCTCCACTCTTTCACAGTCAATACCCTGAAAGAACAAATTACAGCTTCCAATTCACCAATAATAAAAGGAAAGAATGCCAAATTAATATGAAATTTAAAGCAGCATTAATGACATCTTAATTTCAGCCTATTAGACAATTAAGCATTAGTTGATCATGAATATATTGATAAAATACCGAGCTGCACAACTCATAGTTAGAGGTTTGACAATATTCAGCAAGCAAGTCGATTATGAGTTTGTGTCATTTCATGTATTAGTTATCTATACCAATGTATAAAGGGAGTCTACTCTTTTTTTTGGGATGAACTTTTTCTTCCATTTTTACACTTCATTTAAACTATTTCATCATTTTTATAAAATCATTTAAATTATCAATTAAAAAAATTAGTTAAACTCCATTAGAATAGGAACAATCCATAACAAAAGGATTAACAACCCACAATAATAGAACGATATTAGACACTAAAAAAACTGTATTTTGATCTTATATAAGGGAATATTATATTTTGGTATAATATTTTTTCTTCCAATATTACCCTTCACTTGATTATTTTTTACCATTTTATCGTTCATTGTATATAAAAGCGTCAAGACGGGCATGGCGCTAGTACCTCACAAAGTAGATACCCTTTTGTAACATTTGATGATCCCACTACTATAATGACATAACAGGTTTTGTGGAATGAACGAAAATAACTCCGTAAACAAAGAAAATACCCTTCCTTTCTCACACGTCTTAACTAGACATACCGCTTCCCAATTAGAATGCTAATTTTCCATGAGATTATTCTTTGGTTGGGAGGGAGTCTGGCTTGGACCACATTGCTAAGAATTTTTTTTTGGCCAATGGTTCCTGCTAACTAGTACAACTTAAATTGCAATATAGATTATAGACATCTTACTGAGAGGCTACAAGAAAAGTTGAGTTACAAACGAAGAGCCAGTTTTTCTGACATCTACTTAGCCATCCCTCTTTCATAACTTCAAATTTATTGAAAAGATATGTCAAATGTAATGCTTACCGTGTACTCCAACATGTTCTTGTATGGTCGTTCAACTTCACGAAGAACAAATGGCTTCCCATTGATGTAAATAACAGGCTCTTCTCTCATATTATGCCAAAGTATTGGGCATCCACCATTAGTACTGCAAATCCTATGAATGACAGACCGAATACCATCAATGGTTGGATTTGCAACACCAAAAACTGGAAATCCAGGAACTTTTCGAAAATTAGGAGCACCATCCACTCTCTCCGGCAAACTCGGATTTTGGCATCCAGGACAGTGATCACTTTTAAGAACAGTTTGACTTCCAAGAACTTCACCTTTTCTCAAGGCAGCAACATTACCCATCTCAGATGGCCGGCCATCAGTTGATTCAGCTATCTTTGTTAAAGATGGTTTCAAACTTGAATATCCAAGTGCACCCATTGGATCTCTCCTGAGTAACCTGCAGTGCCGATTGTTGTGAGTCATGCCAAATAACGGTAGACATTAAAATCAGAAACCCAATTGGTAAATATTGTGCAACAATGTGATGAAAAAATTGACATGAGAAAGTATATCACGGGAGAATGTTAAATAAACAGAGATATATGGAAGCTTCTGGAGTCACACGCAAGGTACATTGTTGGACAATCTTTACCGATTGGGTTTGAAAATTTATTCCATTTTATAAAAGAATCTGGATGCCTTGAAGAATCTATCTTGCAACCACACACAAGAAGCCTTCCTACATACCTAAGCATCATAGCAATTTAAAACACACAACCACTACCAGAAATTAATGTCAACCTTATATGTGTACTAGCACATGTACAAATCTTGATTGTATTTGTAAACTAAATAGCTAGTTGATTGATTCTAGTGAACCTAAAAGCAATAAACTCAAGGATTTCATTAATACTGGAACCAAGTTATATGGGTGATCAGGACCTCGGACTACATATGAAAGATTATTTCTGAAGGTCAAAGCGAGCTCAGTTCAGTAATATTAATGATCATTGCGAGACATACAGTTCACTAGCTAAACTCGTTTAGCTCAATAGATATACATCCACAGGCCTAATGAAGAGAAATCAGAAAAGAAAATTAATAAACATAGACCTCAAAGTTATTAAAATTTTAACCTGCGAATAATGCTGTAAAGTTCAGGCCTTGCTCTCATCCAATTGGAAAAACTACTTTGACCAGCGGTACTAGAAAGGAGTATATCCCTTTCTGAATTAATGTACACGGCAAAACATATTAAAAAGTAGTATCTCTCCAAGTACTCCACAAAAAAGGAAAGCGATGCCTCCTTTTTCATCTCATCTGGCTGTCGCAGAATGCTATTGCGATAGGTACCAATTGCTTCACGCAAATTCTGAAGTTCAAGAAAGACAGATTAAATACGGAAATTTTAGAAATATGAAGATTCAACCCACAAGATACATAGAAGGAAATTCAAATGTTCAAAGAGACTATATAAACAACCAACATAGAAGTTATTTTAGTACCACAAGATTGGAATCATTAAAAACAGATACCTGCATTGAAGCACATTTGTCAATGACTTTGTCGACTTGTCTTTTTCCGTCAACACCACCCTGAAGAATAATTTTAGCAAATTAGAACAACAAGAACAAATTCTTGTCTTACACATGAAATATCAAGTTTAATGTCCGGTACCTCTAACACCCGAACCAAGCTTCTTATGACTGCATATTCTCCCCTACGAATTGCCTCCTCTGAGTTAGGCAAATGGTCGGCAGCATTGGTCATAGATTGAAAAATTCTACCCATAGAATTGCTTCTTGGAATCCCTATCATGTAATAACATAATAATTAGATTTTTGTCAATGGAAAATCCACTGGTACGCCTTATGATTTAAACTTAATAACAAAGGTGTAAAAATAAAATAAAATAAAATAAGATAAAGAAAATCATTAGAAAGAGGTGGGATTTACAGTATACGCTCTAAATTGTTTTTTATGTGTGCATATTTCCAACGAAATTAGTGATTATGTTGCAAGAGTCGAAAGAGCCTCATCACAGTTGTTGGATTAAGAATGGATGCCAAGGAATGTACAACTACAACTATAATTTAGGCCATTGGTCCTCAATTCAATTGTTGCATTGCACTTTTCTCACACTCATTACAGGTCCGTGCTCTCAAGTTATATGTTTGGTTCATACTCACATGCATCCTCCCCTAGAGCACTAGGACAAATGTCCTGTAAATTAGCAATAATATGAATAAAAAAGCACCCTAGGGAGATAAACTAAAGAGCTGTGTTTCTGTTATATATTTTCTTTTTAAAAGTTAGTAAAATGACCTGCTCCTCTTCCAATAAACTCAACTGACACCAACATCATGGTAAATGCTAACAAGTACAGAAAGAATGTAACCATGTGCCTCAAATTGCATTGGTAAGAAAAACTGCCACGCTTATGAAAACCGCCACACATTTTATGTTAACAAAAAACTGGAATGTGTATTCATGTGCTCGGATATTGGTGCATCAAAGTAGTGCTTTTTTGAAGGATAAAAGAATTCAATTATTTTTTAATTAAACAGCTTTCAATAAGATACTGGATGTGCAAGAATCACAATCTTGTATTCAAATTTCTTGGACGAAAATTGGCATAAATGAAAGAAAATAAACAATAAAATTGGAAAAGTTTAATAAGTAAATAAAAGTACCAGAGGCTCCAATTCGATTGAGGTAGACCAAAGTTGCGATAACCATTCCGGTTGTCGTTCGTCCACGCCCCATTTGACAATTAAAAATTATCTCTGTATTTACATCAGCTTGAGAAATTTTATGTACCTAAAATCAAAGATTAAGTGTAGCTAAGATACAAGAAATCATTGGTTTAAGGAAACTTATTAAATAAGTAAGTTTTCTAAGTTAATAAATACTAGGCTTCCCAATAACAAATAAAAAACCTTGAGGATTGTCTATCAGCAGTCCCACCACGACAGGACAAAAAATTAAAGCTAAACTACATAACCCAACTCCTTAATTGTAACAAAAGAATATATGTTCAGATTGTGAAGCTTATGATGGTAGCATAAAACAAAAGAGTGGAAAAAGAAAAAAGCAAGATGAATCATTATATTCTTTCTTTCAAACAAATTCACTCAGAAGCATTTTTTCCACCCAAAAAAATAATTTATGCAAAGAACTCACCAAAATATCAAAATCCAGCTCCTTAGGTGATTTTTCATCAGTTATAGGAACACGTTCATAATCAACAAGGTATCCCTCCACTTGCAATTCCTCGTAGACCTACAAAAAAGAAAAAATGTAATGCAATTTTTAGCAGGAGAAAACTGATTAGTACTCACATTACCATTTTAATCAAGTTTCACACATACCTCTAATGGTGTCTTCACAGAATCACATGATACCGGTTCCCATTGGTCCACCATCTGACCATCGGGCAGTTCATCCGTCACAAGGATCTTATATCCATATCTGTTACGTCAACATTAAAATAAGATTGATAGTAAAGAATAAAAACAACCATGATTTCCGCACGACAAGGTAGCGACAAATACAGAGTAGCACCGTAGAAAGTACCTTTCAGCTTCCGACAGGATGTCTTCTTTCAAACGAGCTTCCATTTGTTCAACCCTTTCCCTATTAATTCCCTGATTGAGTACAAGTCCCAACGTTATGACAAAACAGTTTTATTGAAACAGCAATGCACTCAATTCAACTAAAACAATTCAACCCCCAAATTTCGTGTATCCGCAATTGCAGCCGCAATATATAGATTTTGGCGGCTCATGCATCCAGATGGCAACTGCAATTGCAGCCGCAATATATAGATTTTGGTTCTGTTTGGATAAACAACTTATTTAGCAGCTAACAGCATAAGCACTTATGACTAAGCTTTTTATGAAACACAAGATAAATTAAAATCAAACTGTTTGTGTATAATATAAAAGTTGTTTTCATAATCTATCCGGAAGTGATTATGGAAATTAGCTGAAAACAATGTCATAAGTTATTTTCATAATTTCTCCCAAACAATGTCACAAGTACTACTTAGGACAGTATATAAGCTCAAATAAGTCAATACAAACAGGCCATAAGACCACAATTTAAAATCTCATGTGGTATATGTGAATAAAAGATCTTGATCCCCGGATTAGTCGGTCCATGAACCAGATACAAAGTTTCCAAAAAAAAATAAAAAAATAAATTAAAAATGAAAAAATGAATAACATATATATACCGTATACTCGAGGTTGGAGAATGGTCTCTCAACATCACGCAGAACAAACGGACGGCCATTAATGTACACAAGCTGATTTCAACAAAAAAAAAAAAAAAAAAGTTGTTAATTACTAATTATAGCATTATCATTCATCATTAGCATTAAAAAAAACTTAAATTAAAAATAAATTAGTCCATGAACAATACATATTAAAAAAAGAAAAGAAAAGAAAAGAAAGTATACCGGTTCTTCACGAAGACTAATCCAAAGAACTTGTTGTTTGTTCTGGCGATTACGAATGTGATTAAGAACATTTCTGATTCCATCAACAGTTGGGATAGCAACACCATGAACATGCAAAGAGTCAGCACGACGATAATTAGGAGCACCTTCGATCTGAGGAGAAAGACGTTTATTTTGACAACCAGGAAAATGGTCACTCTTCAGAATTGTCTTCTTTCCAAGCACTGAACCTCCTCGCATTCTCATCACTTCCTCTGGTTCCTTCACTACTCTCGCCATCGCTTCAAAACCACGCGCCACCAATGCAGAATATGCGGAGAAGAAGATGAAGATGAAGATGTAATGTGTATTGTGTAAATGTTTGCGAAGTTACTTTAAACAAGGAAGGAAAGTATTGAGAATTGAGAAAGAGTTAAGAGTTGTTGTTAATCTGTGGTTTATCGTTTTTAAGTGAGTTTATATAACTAACTTGTCAACTTCACATGGATTTTCATTTTTTCGATTAACTAACTAATATTGTAACTGTAAGCATCAATTTTACCTGTATTAATTTATTATTGTAAGTATTTTCTGATGGATTTTTCCGGGAAAAAGAAATGATATTCTGAAACAACCAATAATACCTACCAAAAATCTTTTTTCTTTTTCTCACAACAACGTGAAACGTGTGTGTGAATGTGATGTGATTGATACTTTTTTTTTATATTTTAATTTATGAATTAAATAGTGTAATATATTTAAATATTCTTTTCAAGGAAGCGTAAATATTTAAATATGTTTAGCGTGTGATGTGCTTTTGCACAATTTCTTTCTTTCATAAAGTAGTATTATTGATCTTTAAAAAAAAAATAGTATTATTGTTGTCCATGTCAGCTTAGCGGATAGAACATAGCATGATATATGCATTATCCGATTATTATTATAAATAAAAATTTATATTTTAGATTAATTTAATTACTAATGTATATAGTTTTTATTATACACCACATATATCATTTAATTTGAAATTGTAACCCATTGTCATATGATAAAATTTATTAATCTAAAAGAAAAAAATTGACTATTTTTTGTGTGAAAATAATATTCAACTATAAACACTAATTTCTCAAATCGTCAAGTAGGATTATAATGGACGATAAATTCCTCATAGAGAGATAGAATATGGTTATATTAGGAGGCTGAATTGAAACTCTTGATTTTTTTTGTGTAAATTGAGTATTCTCCGTGCGCAACTGTGGAGACTAATCTCTCAAGCCTTGTGAATCTAAATGGACGGTAAACTTTCCTAAAAGTTTTAATGTTGCTACATACACAAAGCTGAATTCGAACTCATGATCTTGGTTAAGCCAGAGAAGACTCGTGCATTGAACCTCTTATTTGAAAGTCCTTGAATAAAGAGTGGCATTTTTTAATAGTCTTGTGAAACTCCTCCTTAATAATTTATGTAATGTAAAGTGTAAAACCTTGCTTTGAAACCGTGTCAGTAAGTCAAATTAAAAAAGAATAATATTAAAATGAAAACGTGTGTTGTGTTGTCTGTTTTGTTTGGATGAGGTGAGGTTGTATGTTATGCTGTGAATATTCTGTTATCGTTAATGCCAAGTTGGCACATTACTCAGAAAATGGCCATGAACAGAATCAACCCTGAATGGTCCATTTTTCTTTTTCCTTGTAAACTGGAACTGGATCAGATTCTATTTAAATATGCTTTCTGTTTTCTTCTTTCTTTAATGAACGACCATAAAACATACATATACCATGCGATTCGTGGTCGTGGATAAGGTTGAACTAAAATACATGATGATGTGGACGGTGGAGTACAAATTGTCACACTCATTCTTTTCTCGTTTCTTTTTTCACTAATTGTGAAACTCATTCTTTTTTTCATTTTTGAAAGGTGTGACATCTTTTAACACACCAAAAATTTAAAATTTACTTGTTTTTTGTGAAATGATTTAGTGGTTAGAACTCACACAATTTATTTGTAGAGAGGTGGAGTGATCGGGATTCGAACTCCGGCTCCTGCATATAAAATGCAATATCACACCAACTGAACTAGACTCACGGATATAAATTTAAAATTTACTATTGTTGATTACATGGTACTACATTTATGTAAGGGAAGATTACATTATGTACGTATATACTGAGAGCATAAAATTTACTATTGTTGTTTACATAGTAATTCCCCCGGTCCTATTTACTTATAAGAAAAAATTGACTTTTTAGATTCATTATGTAATTAATGTATCTTGTCTAGAATATAGACCAAATACATTATTTATACAATGAATTAAAAAAGTCAAATGTTTCTTATAAATAAGACAGGAGGAAGTACTACATTTATGGATTGTATAGATTCAAATCTACTATGGTTTTATTTTCATGTGCTTGAAGTCTTTAAATTTGTGATCTTCCATTCACGTCCATCCGATGCATCCACTATCATTATTTTGTATCCACCTTTTTCTTTTCGTATAATTTTATTTACTATACATGTTGTTGTAGCATTATAAACATTATTTCCCTAAAGAAAAGCACTATAAACATTATTATTACTCTTGCTCCCGTCGGGATAAATCGGACCCCTTCCTCTATTCCCACCTACGTACGTATATAAGATATTTTAAGAAGTGAACATCTCTCTTAGTAGCGGGATCTGGAGAAAGAATAAGAAAGATAATTTCATTAAATTTCTTCTCAGGAACGGGGCCTACCACAAGAATATATTTTTTTGTGGGATGATAGCTTTTAAATGACAAATTACCATGTTTGCATATGAATCTTAAATTTGAAATTTGAAAATTCATATGCAAATAAAATAAAAGGACGAAAATGATATGGAAAAAAAAAAAAAAATCGTTATATGAAATTTATATTAAGGAATCACAAGTGTAATTTTGCCTTATCTTTTATCTTGTCCATCCGAAAACTATATAATGGTTACCCCATCTTAGATACCACCTAATAAATAATACTAGTCCCCCTGATTCTATTTACAGAAGACTTTTAAGTCAATAAAAATTAACGTACCTATTTTGAACCAAATATAAACTTTTATTGATTTAAAAGCTCTTAAAAATAGGACCAACCTACAAAGTCAACTTCTTTACAGGCGTTATATAAGACCACAATTATATGGTTTAAACCAGAACTCTAAATCATACATTCTCCACGACTTCTGTCAAAAAAAATACATTCTCCATGACTGTTTTTTATTTATATCTACTTCACACGGCCCTCAGGTTATAATATTCCATACAGACAATATGGACCATAAACCATAGCAAATCATGCTGTTCGATTAAAGTTTTTTTTTATCAATGCAATGCTTATTAAATACTATAATCACTACTGCCTTTTCAGAAAGAAAGAAAAAAATACTATAATCACTAATCTATATGTGTCTCACTTAAGTTTTTTTTTTTTTGGGTAGATCACTTGTTTTAAATAAAATATTGGTGATAGATATTTATCTTCCGTTTGATTTTATTAGTTTATTGTACAACCTAACGAAAGCCTTTGTTTAAGTAGAAGCTGAATTTCTTCAACAAAAGAAAAATAGAAGTTAAATTCTTCCCAATTATTATTTATTTATTTATAAATTTGCAGGTTAAAATTTAAAATGCGAAACACTTGAGAAACTTCAAAATGTATATTCTACATTCATATTGATCAAATGCTACTAGATAAATTCACAATGTCATACTCGAAAGAAAAAAAAAATCACAAAGTCAACTTTTTAGAGGTATATAAGACAAAAAATATAGTATGGTTCAAACCATAACTCTAAATCAAATATATCATTTCTTCTTTTAAATAGATTGATTTTCTTGATGCGAGTATAATAATTAAACAAAGAAAATGTTTTTTTTTTAAGAATAAACAGGGAAAAGGTTAACAAGTGTCTCCGAGACACTCTAAACTTAAATGATAAATTTCTATGAAAATTTGTGTTTTTAATATTTTAGAAATTGTAATATTTGATTTTTTAAAAAGATAATTTTGTAGTTTAGAACCCTTAAAAAGCGTTCTAAAAACTCCTTAGTCAAAATGTTCATGTGAAAGACTATAGAAGTAACTTAATTAATGCCAAAAGTTTAAAAAGAACGTGAAAGCCATGGTGGGAGAATAATTATTTGTACTTTTTTCACAATAAAGAAGGTTGATTCCCTTTTGTTTAGTAGAAAAGAATGTTGACTAGCTAATGCATGCTTCACAATCACAATTCACACAAAATAATGCCTTTTTAGCTGGCTTTAGTTTACTTGCAATTAATTAACGTTGTGACAACCGTTTTGTGTTGTTTTGGTGAAACCAACGAGCTATAATATTTGTGCTGTTTTCTCCAACAATTCCTTCCTGTTTTAATTAGAATATTGTTCCAGCATTTTCATTCTTTAATTGAGAATGCAACGTTTTACAAAGAGATTAAAAAGAAAAGCACAAAAAAATTAGGGTTTTGTAGCAACAAAATAAAATTTGCTAGTGTTGTTGACAAAATTCAAGGAAAAGTTATATCTTGTTCAAACAAATGAAGGGAAGATATATCTTTTTTACGACATACGGGACAAGTTGTCTACTCCAAATTCCAATCAAATGAGCGAAGCTGTGCAATTTTATTATTATTATTTTAATAAAAAAGGGCTGTAGCCCAAAAAAGAAACTACATAGCAATAATCCTCGGATGATTCATCCCTACTATATCAGCAAAAAGTAAATGATTTAGTTAAGTAAGAGGTTGCTTGTAGATAATAAAATTAGGATCACTATCAATCATTTATAATCTGTACTATTACACTGTGTAATCTTATGCACCTGAAAGACATGGCGAGGTGTTTCACCCTAGACTTCGTCATTAAGGTAAGAGTACTATATTTGCATTAGAATGAAACATCAGCATCAACATCCATGTCAGTCACCTCTCTCACAATATTTTTGGTAGAAGGCAAACCAGCAGTAACAGCATTTTCAATCCCACATTCGTTTGTCCCTCTCTTAATCTTGAAGTAACCATCCTGCAGTTTAGTAGATTAACTTAGTTCATTAGCTAAGACATATCTTAAGTAACAACTATTCAAGCTGAAAGAATAATTCAAGAAACATACATCCCCCCAATTCGTATTCCACTGATTTGCAAGAAGCTGAAACAGTGAAAATTAACACAGTCAGCGCACATAAAATTCTGAATAGAAGCATGTGTTTGAAAGTGTTGTTCTCTAATATCAGGAACAAGTTTATAAATTGTCAACACACCCAATAGTCCTCCCCTTCATGACTTGTTCCCCACCCAACCAACTTTACTGCATGACCGCCTAGTGCAAAACCTGTGATGTGTTTGTAAACTCCTGATTTGTAATGAGCAAAATCCTGTCAAGGGATCAAAAGAGTCAAGGTTATGCAAAAGGATAGGAGAATGATCCACAAACATTAACAGAAAGGTCGCCGTCTAGTTTCTAACTTGAAAATTGTATCTTCTATCCTATGTCAATCTGCGTCTTCAAAGCACAAGAGATGACAACTGGCCCCGAGTACCGAGAACCAAGGGAAAAACATTAAAAGATAAAGAAATGGAATAAAAGGAATGTAATATAACACAAATCTAATATGTGTGAAGGAGATATATGGCATATCCGATAACATGGCACAGAAGGAAGGAAGGAGCAACATTAAGACAATGGGAGAACTGAGGCTGTAAAGTTTCACAAACCCAAACAATAGTAACAGGGAGAAGCAACAAGGGTGGAAACTTAGCAAGTGTCTCTTACAATATCAAAGAAATGAAACAAAACGAAAGGTCACATATCAACTATTGCAGCTTGTCATTTCTTAATTAGTAGCAACTAGCCTATGGGTATACCGACTCCAGGTTTCTGTTTTGATTGAGTTTCAAATTTCATTGAGAACACTTCATATTATTCCAGTCTATCGGTGCATACCAATGCAAGTTCATGTCGAAGTTGGACTGAAATTCATAATCTGGTTATAGCCTAATTGAACATCTAGATTTTCAAGCAGTTTTTAGTATTATATGACAAAACTGCTGCTTTAAAATCAGATGTGTTACATTTATACAATTCCATCTAATTTGTAACATATGCAATTCAGATAAAAAAAAAATAGAAGGTACCAAAAAAATCAAATATTTATTAGCCTAAATACAAACTAAACAATATGTGAAATTTAATGTAATCTTTGAAGTAAAGACCTGGCTATATTGGAGGATTTTCTATTTTATTCTTTTTATCCCCCCTCCCTTTTCTCTCTCATATTTTTCTTACCAGAGGTTGAATTTTACGTTTTCTGGGGTAACACTGACCAAACGCAATGCATTCTCCTAAGTCCAAATCCAATGTAATATCTGAGACTTTGTTATTGATTCAACTTTTTTTGTGACTAAAATACTGAAATTTTCATGTATCGACTCTCGCTCTTCCCTTTCTTTTATCACTGACTGCCATCAAGCTTGTAGAAATATCTAGTTTTGCTATATTTAGCTGTTGGGATTTAGAAGATTCACATTGCTACACTAAATGGACTTTCAGCTTCATAATTCATAGCTCCTTTATTAAAAATTAGATTTCGCCTTCGGTCTTTGTTCTTGCAAATGCTTTCCCAACTCATCCAATCATATAGGATAAGTTAAGTCCTCTCAATAATAAAAGTGAACTTTAAATAATTTTGAGAATGAGACACAAATTTCCAAAGCAATAGCTAAGCTGGAATGACGGTTAGACTAATTTCAATGTGTGTAAAAGCTTACCAAACCGCTCATTTTTCAACTTTTACCAATACTTCATATAAGGTGTTTTACTCTTCATGGAAAATCTTGAAATACTAATTCTCATATTCAAAATTCCAATGTAAGCTCAATCCACAGTCTAATTTTATAATCCAACATAATATGCCAAAAGAATATATATATATAGATCTTTATCCTAAAAAGGATTATGGTTAAGCAAAATGAAAAGTCTCAAATGATCAAACTCGCTCCTTGATCAGAGCCTCCCACAATCTATTATCATTGTCTTCAAAATTTGATTGCATAAAATTTAATTGCAAAAAGACGGGCAAAATCATCCATTTACCTCATAAACAGTGAATGCAACTTCAACTGGCCCGTTCTTATAAACTTCTGCCATGATATCTTGGGGATCAGAGTTGACCGTATATGCTTTGACACTATAGTGCTTTGAAGTCTCCCAAAGCTGGTTCCCATTTACACACTTTTTAACACACTTTGGAGTTCGGTATGTTGGCTCACAGCCAGGATGAGAACAGCCAATTTGATCAAAGTATGGGTCACACTAGCACATGTAATAAAAAATACAGATCAAAAGAAAGAGCCCGGGATTTTATTCTCTAAGCAAGAATGAAAATTTGTTACCTCTTCAGTGACAACACCATGGTGAGCTAAGTATATCCATGCAGAAAAGGGAGTCCCCCCAGCACAGCCAGCCCCACAAAGAAGGCCACAGCATGCAAGAATGTCATTAACAGAGAGGGATACATTCTGCATTTGAACACACTGAATGTTAGTGTTAGAACAACAACTTAGGTTCAAAAGAAAACAAATAGGAAAAACACAAATAGAGAACACAATTTTGCCTATGTCTCCAACTGTAGAGTGGTTGTAGTGGTGCCTTTCTAGTATTCAAGATTAGGGTTACAGAGAACACACAAACCTCGAGTGACCTACCCACTTATCAGTAAATTATGAGTCATGCCAACAATTAGTTCCTCTTTCAAGAGGTAAGCTCTTCAAGTAGCTTTGTGCATAGAGATAAAGAGGTTTACAAAGCTATGGTGAATATTCACAATCACACACAATAAATAAGAAAAAAAATCCTAATTGCTTCAGCAAGAAGTTTATTTACCATGTCAAAATGAATGCAAAACCGATCTGATAATGATTCAACAGCACCAAATGCCCAACAAGAACCACAGTGACCCTGAATCATCATCAGCACAAGGATCAGATAAGAACTTCATGGTCAAAGAACCATAGTGAATCTTAACATAAAAAAAAAAATTAAAAAAAAGTAGCTAAAAACAGGAAAAAGACAATTACTTGATCTTTAGTGAGAAAATCGGTTCAGCAATCCATGTTGTTTCCAATAACAAAAAAGAAGAGTTAGCACTCTGCAACACCTATTGCAAAATGCAATATGTAATCAAAGTAAAATAATAATGAGGAGCAAATGAATGACCTAGAATTCTCCCAATGGTGCTACATTGCGACCAAGCTGTCCTTGCATCGAAGTCCTTTGGCAATTTTAATGATTTTGGATGAGTTACAACAGGTGCACTACTCAGTTCACTTCGGGGTGTTTGTTTGACTCCAAGAAGCCGCTTAAATTGTCCAACCTGTGCATTGATCAAACACAATGTCTTGCATACTCAAAACATGCATATGTGGACACTAAATTTAATGACTCAGATGCCACACGTGTATTTTATTAATTGGTTAAATTGCACTTTTGGTCCCCCTAACTTATAGGGATTGGCAATTTTGGCCCTCAAATATACTCAAATGCCACGTTTGTATTTTATTAATTGGCTAAATTGCACTTTTGGACCCCTAACTTACACAGATCGGCAACTTTGGCCCTCAAACTTACACAAACCTTTGATTGTGGTCCCCAACACCGGCGTTGAGCCGGTCAAAATCAGTGGGGGCGTCACTTTTGCAAAAGGGCCTAATGTTAAGGGACCAAAAGAGCAATTTAGGCAAAAATAAAATACAACTGAAAACTGCTACAAAAAATGTATAGGGGAATAGTCATTTTGGTCCAAAAAATTCAAAATAGTGATTGTGCACTTTATTGATCAAAATAGTCTCCAACGTTAAAATAGTCCCCTCTATGCTGACAAAAACTCTCTTCTCATAGGGACTTATATAACAATAAGTGAGTATATTGACAAATGATATGACAGTGTTTAACGGACTATTTTGATTAACAAAATGCAAAATCAATAACTATCTTGAGATTTTTGATACATTTAGGGACTATTGTGTCAACTCGTTATACATTTAGGGACCAAAATGATTATTATCTAAAAAAATGTATTTAAAACTTAATAAAAAAATTAAAATGGTATAATTGGAGAAAGTGAAAGTGTAACCGTAAAATTTGAGAAACGAGGATTAATTGTAGCTTCCCATCCTGCCTCTGGGTTTTCGTTAATCTGTCTAGCAATAGACTCCTGCGAGAATAATGATCGTAACATATCGTTCACAAGATTCATAGATAGATAGATAGAATAAAGTCAAGTCAACCATATACATATATTATTGAAACTTGAAACATTAATCATTAGCGAAATAATTGATTACCTGAAGGATATGAGAATTAAGCTTGACTTCACTAAGCTCATATGTCTTCGCCTCACCGAACTGTCAACAATGTTTCTTGTAAATTCAAAACGTCTTTAACAGTCTAACTAACAACACAAGAGTTCAAAATAGAAAGCCAAAAAGAAGAAGAAAAATCAAAAGTAGAAATGAAACTAAAGCAGAAAAAGAAACCCGTAGATAAGGCGCGAAGAAAACTAAAAATAAGGTAGCCAGGGACAGAATTGTTGGAGTCATTTTTATTAGATAGAATGAAAAGGAATCTAAAACTGAGAGCTTATATTTCTTGTTGACAATTTTTTCAAATAAAAATAATTTGATTTTGAGTGCACTCACATAAAAAATTATTATTTTAGAAATATAAATTATTATATTCATTCTTCTTTTACATTTTTTTATCTGATATGTAGGTTGAAATTATTTTTATTTAAAGTTGTTATCAAACAAGTATTTGACATAATGAAAAGCTGGTTGCATAGCGTTTTTTTTGTTGGTTGACAATCTTATATTGTAGTCAAATGAACTTATCATTTGTTGATGTTGCATTCGAGTTAAGGGGTCTCTTTTGTGTGGTGATCGTGTGTAGAATAAAGTCATTTAAGTGAAGGCATCTTTTTATATAGAGGTTGTTCTAAAATAAGTTTCATATAAAGGATGATCTTGCACATGTTAAAGAAACTTCTTTGTTTTACATTGTGTTGGTGGATGCAGTGTACTTGAGAAGTACACTTATTCGCAGAGTATTCAATTTTTGGATTACAAGATGTTAGTATTGTCATGGCAAACACATCTTATATTTTGTGTTGTTTTTATTAATATTTTTTTTCTTCAGTTTATTAACTAATTAATTAATCAATTAATAAACTTTGTTTTTCATAAGATGGAGTAATTATCTTGCGATACCCAACTTCAATTAGTGGTGCAGCCCATAACTCTATAAATAAAATAAGAAAAATGATTATTGTTACAAGATAAGTTTGATAAAAAAATACAAATCATTCGTATCAGAATCAAAGTATAAATAATAACCATTCATTCTTTTATCACCCCTTAAAAAAAAAAATCACTCTTTTATCTACAATTAGTTAGAGTCTGATTTTTTTATCTCCCTTTGAGAGAGAGAAAAAAATCTCTCTTCTTTTTGAAGGACAAAAAATCAATCTTCTATATTAGTTAGAGTCTGATTGGTCAAATTTTCTGTTTTTCTATGTGATTTTCTCTTTCTTGTTTAAATCTTTAGTATTACTCTACAAATAGCAAATTAGCAATGCTCATAGGTAATCAAGATTGCTAGAAAATTGAAACAAAGAAAACAACGTGTGATTTATCAAAACAAAAAGTAGTATTTAAAAAAGTGATTAATCCACATTCTGTTTTTGAGGAGATGGAGTTCGAACCACAAACCTTCCATATATTATGCATTGTCCTAATTCATATCCACATACGATAAAACATGATGGGTCTCACATTGTTTTTAAAAAGATTTATTTTTATTGCTTACCTATACAATCAACCAATTATAATTTGCCACGACTTTTTTTCATTGATTTTAACAAAAATGACAAACTCTTGGATTGATTTGTTAATGGGGCATGTCACAGGCGAATAATTGAGAATGCGTGTGTATATGGACGAACAGTGTGCCTTCTGGCATTTGCTTTGTGTCTAAAAGTCATGAGATTGGCTAATGAAGAAGATTTGGTGCACAAAAAATGTGCATAAGAGGACAAGATCAACACATCCTACTAAATTAGACTTCATTTATTCAAATTCCAAACATAGATTGATTTGTAGATATTTTATTATTTTTACTACATATTGATAAGAATATTCTTTCTTTTTTCATCTTTCTTCAAATTATCCCACATCATGCTTTATGGGTTTAATGTCTGCTGCTCGATCCACACGTTAACCTTAAACTCTAGTCAGATTTTATGTTTATAGTATGTGGAACTTAATTTCTCCAATATTGTTCGTCGGAAAAATATAATTTCTATGGTAAAAACATAAATATTTCTGTTTTTTATCCCCCTAAAAAAATATAATTTTTTTTACCAAGTATAAATATTTTTTTAGTAACAAAAAACACAAATAATGTTTTACAAACATTCATTGTAAACAATTTAATAATTAATAATTCCATGCGTTTCGAACTAGAAATAGAGTCTGCAAAGATACGAGAAAGAAATAAATAAATATTAACAAACTAGTATAAGTATGACAGTTAGCCTCTTATTTCGTGTGACAGAACTCATTGCATAAACCACAAAAGCTTACTGTCTTCCAACATCATAGTCGTAATCTAGATCTTCCCTTAAAAGAGACATACAGATAACAGACAACATTTGGTGCAGATTTTTCAATACCAACACAAATCTTTCTGTTAAGGTAACATTACTACATTCACATTCAGAATGAAACACCAGCATCAACATCCATGTCAGTCACCTCTCTTACAATATTTTTGGTAGAAGGTAAACCCGCGGTAACATCATCTTCAATTCCACATTCGTTTGTCCCTCTCTTAATCTTGAAGTAGCCATCCTGCAGTTTAGTAAATTAGATTAGTTCATTATCTCAGACATATCTTAAGTAATACTAACAACTATTCAAAATGAAGAATAATTCAAGAAACATACATCTCCCCAATTTGTATTCCACTGATTTGCAAGAAGCTGAAACAGTGAAAATTACACAATCAGTATACATAAAATTCTGAGTAGTAGCATGTATTTGCAAGTTTTATCGTCTAAAATCAGGAACAAGTTTATATATTGTCAACATACCCAATAGTCCTCCCCTTCATCACTTGTTCCCCACCCAATCAACTTTACTGCATGACCGCCTAGTGCAGAACCAGTGATATGTTTGTAAACTCCTGATTTGTAGTGAGCGAAATCCTGTCAAGAGATCAAAGGAGTCGGTATTCTTAAGATGTGAGAATGGTACCAAATTTTGTTAGTTGAAAGTTGCAGTCGTAACACACATCACTTATATTCAACACAAAAGAGACAAAGCAACCAAAAATCCACCCTCATCACAGAGTCCCCGTTCTTGAATAGGACTAGTGAGACACAGTCACCGACTAACAAAAATCCTCCTCGCACTTGCCTATGATTTATAAAAGACTACTAAATGTCCGTGTTTTAATAAAGTAAATCCAATGACTCATAAGTTTGCTCAATTTGCTTAAAAGTTGAGGGAATGATCCAAGGAACACACAATTAGACCGATCTTATACAATAAGTTCTGTTTCATTTTAGGACTGGTATTTGTGTGCCCAATAGTTCTGATTCATAATACTGTCTAGTTTCTAACTCAAAAGTTATGTCTACTATTCTAAGTCAAATTACACCCTAAAAGCACAAAAGATGGAAATTTACCCCTTTTTTTCAAAATGAAACGAGCAATGAAAACCAAAGGAAAAAATAGAAAAGATTAAAGTAATGAAAAGAAATGAGAGGAACGTAATAAATATCTCACAAATCTAATATGTGCGAAGGAAAAATATTGCATAATATATGATAAAATGGCACTGAATGAAAGAACAACATTAAGACAACAGGAGAATTGAGGTTGTTATGTGCCACAAACCCAAACAGAAGTAAAAGTGAGAAGCAACAAGGGTGAAACTTAGCAAGTGTCACTTACATAACTAGCTTAGAAGTACACGAGTCCAGGTTTCACTTTCAGTTGAATTTCAAATTTCATCGAGAACACTTCATATTAGTTTAGTCTACCCACCCCCTCCCTTTTCTCTCTCAGATTTCTCCTACTAGTGGTTGGCTTTTATGTTTCAAGCTTATAGTTCGGTAGACTTTTTTTTCTGGGGTTACATGATTGGTGACCAAACAAGATGCATTCTCCCAACCCATTAATGTTTAGCTGTGACTTTGTAATTGACTCAACTTTTCTTGTCGCTAAAATACTGAATTTTTTATGCATTGCTTCTCTCTCCCCCTTTCTCTTATCGCTGACTACCATCAAGCTTGTAGAAATTCCTATTTTTGCTAGATTTAGCTGCTATGTAGACCCAAAGTATGACTTTATCATTGATGCGACTGTGACTACTCACATTACTATGCTACCCTAAAATGAATTTTCAGCTTCACAATTCAGAGCTCCTTTTATTACAAATTAGACATCAGTCCTTGTTCTTGCAAATGCTACCCCAACAACACAATCACATAGGATAATCTTAAAAATGAACTTTAAATAATTCTGAGAATGAGACACAAATTTCCAAGGCAATAGCCTAGGCTATGATGATTGGACTAATTTCAATGTGATTTCAGCTTACCAAACCAGTCACTTTTCAACTTTTATCAATACTTGATATAAGGTGTTTTACTCATACTTCATGAAAAATCATGAAAGACTAATACTCATCTTCAAAATTCCAATGTAAGGTCAATCCTCAATCTAATTTACAATCCAACATAATCTGCCAAAAGCATATATCTAGATCTTTATCATGAAAAGATTTATAGTTGAGCAAAATGAAAAGCATCGAATGATCAAACTCAACCCTTGAACAGAGGCTCCAATATTTACTCTCACTGTCTTCAAAATATGACTATAAGGAGGGGGGATGGATTTACAAAATTTGACTGCAGAAAATTTAATTGCGGATGGGCAAAAACTTTCATTTACCTCAAAAACAGTGAATGCAACTTCAACAGGCCCATTCTTATAAACTTCTGCCATTATATCTTGGGGATCAGACTTGACCCTATATGCTTTGACACTATAGTGCTTTGACCTCTTCCAAATCTGGTTTCCCTTTACACACTTCCTAACGCACTTGGGAGTTTGATATGCTGGCTCACAACCAGGGTGAGAACATCCAATTTGATCAAAGTATGGGTCACACTGTCACATGTAAAACAAAAAATACAGATCATAAGAGCTTGGGATTTTAGCCGCTTAAGCAATGAAGGGAATGAAAAAATTTACCTCTTCAGTGACAACACCATGGTGAGCTAAGTACCGCCATGCATAAATGGGAGTCCCCCCATCACAGCCAGCCCCACAAAGAAATCCACAGCATGCAAGAAGGTCGTTAACAGAGAGGGATATATTCTGCAATTGAACATAGAATGTTTTAAAACAACAACCACGGTTCAAAAGAGAACAGATATGGACAATGCAAACAGAGAATACACATGATTTGATCACAGATTCGGCCAATTTTGCCTACACCTCCGACTGCAGCGTGGCTGCATTGCCTTTCTATTAATGAAGCTTAATGTTACAAATTGCAACTTGTGTTTAAATGTTCTTGCAAGCTAGAGCGACCTGCCCACTTATCAGGAAACTATGAGGCATACCCGTAGTTCCTCTTTCAAGAGGCAAGGCCCTCAAGTAGGTGTGTGAACAGAGATAAAGAGGTTACAAAGTCATGGTGAATATTCACGAAATACACACAATAAGTAAGAAAAAGTCTATTAATTGCTTCAGCAAGAAGTTCACTTACCATGTCAAAATGAATGCAAAAACGATCTTGTAATGATTCAACAGCACCAAATGCCCAACAAGAACCACAGTGACCCTGAATCATCATCAACATGAGGATCAGATTAGAACTTAGTGGCCAAAGAAACACAGTAAACCGCAAACATAAAAAAAAATAGCTGAAATGAGGAAATAAAGGAATTACCTGATCTTTGGTGAGGAAATCGGTTCAGCAATGCATGTCAACAACCAAAAAAAGAGTCAGCATCTATTGCAAAATGCATTATTATTTAATTATATTAAAAAAAATAGGGAGAAGGAGCAAGTAAATGACCTAAAATTTTTCCAATAGTGCTACACTGTGACCAAGCTGTCCTTGCATCAAATTCCTTTGGCAATTTTAATGATTTTGGATGAGTTACAACAGGTGTACTTAACAGTTCTTTTTTAGGTGCTTGTTTGACTCCAAGAAGGCGCTTAAATTGTCCAACCTGTGCATCAAAAAGAATGCCTTTCAATTTTCATACTCAAAAGACATACATATGATGCAACTAACTATGTTAAAGTGAGATACACTTTAAAAGATAATTATTAAAAAGAAGATGCTAATGAGTGCAACCGGACACAAGTTAAGAAAACTAATATAAAAATTTTGTGTCGGAAAGTGTTGTATTTAACATTTTTAGAAGTTTAAAAATTGTTATTTTCAATACAAAATTCTATTTGTAATTTCTCTTACTAGTGCCCTTAGGGCACTTTTTTTGTTGAAGAATAGTGCCCTTAACGCACTTGTTAGTAGAACTCTTAACAAAATTAAAGAAAATGCCCTGGGGCAGTAGTTAAGGAAATAAGTATAGTAAGAATTTCTTTCTCTCAAAAAAATAAATATAGTAAGAATTTCTTGGAACTTGCGTAATCAGATATTGAAAAGTGTAGAAAATATTGTCTTCAATAGAAAACTTACATTTTTTATTTCCTTGACTCGTTAGTATTAGTGCCCTCGGGTACTAGTTAGCATTACCCTATAATTAATTAAGACACAAATATCTTGCTTTTGGCCCAAAATCATTAAAATAGTAGAAAGAAAGAAAGAAAAAAATTGGTCTCTATTATTCTGTCTTAGTCTATCTAATTTTTGTTTGTGAGAAAATTCATACTCAATCTAAAATAAAATATAAGAAAAAAAAATATCATATGTGTTGGGTCTAATAAAAAAAAATTCCTAATCATGTTAGGTCTAAATTTTAGATAATTAGTTTGTTTGACTTATAAAATCATTTTTGGTCATATTTGGTGCAAGAGTACTTATATAGTTGATATGCAAGGATAAAAATCAATATAGTCTACCTGTCACATAAACTGGAACCAACATAAACAAATCGTAGGTGAATTAAAATCAAATTCTTGTATACATCAGACTTTAAAGAAAGAAAAAATGGCGAGACTTTTTTTTCTTCTAAAACAAGAAAGAAATAATGAAACTAAAATGATAGAAAAAATGAAAAGGTTGTATATTTGGAGAGAGTGTGTGTAACCGTAAAGTTGGAGAAACGAGGATTAATAGCAGCCTCCCATCCTGCCTCTGGGTTTTCGTTAATCTGTTTTGCAATTGACTCCTGCGAGAAAATGATGATCATAACGTTGTTAACTAACTAACAATCACATATTCAAATTCAAATTCAAACTTCAAACAATATTATATTGATCATGGTTACCTGAAGAATATGAGAATTAAGCTTGAGTCCATTAAGCTTCTCATCTGTTTCCGCATCACCGATCTGTCAACAACAACAACAACGTTTCTTGTAATTTCAAAACTTGCTCTAACAGCATAAAAAAAGGACCGAACAAACATGATCAACGACAAGACAACATACCGATAGATAAGAAACAGAGAAAGCTAAAAATAAGGTGACCAGGGGCAGAATTGTTGGAGCCATTTTCATCGTTGCTGCTGGATAGAATGAAATGGAATCTTAGACTAGGAGCTTATATTTATAGTATATTAATCAATTAATTAATAATTATCCTTTTTTTGGAGTAATTATCTTGGTACACGCAACTATACGACTACGACTACGACTACGAAACTAAAGATGATTTATCAAACCAAAAAGAATCAACATATGGGTCTCACTTGGTTTTAAAAATATTATACAAAAAACCAATTACAATTTTCCATGACATTTTTCGTTTTTTTTTTTTAAATTAAATACGAATTTTAATTAATTAATTTATTAAAGGGACAGGCTGATAATTAAGCAATGCGTATGTATATGGACGAAAAGTGTGTCTTGTGGCATTCGCTTTGTGGCACACCCAACAAAATTACAACTTCATTGATTTCAAATTCCAAAAATAGATCGGTTTGTAGATATTTTTCCTTTTTTATTTTGATATATCTTCCTTGAAAACATCATGCATCATCCTATCCAAGTCTCCAATCAAGTGGCCGCAGTATGGGCTTAATGCCTGCAGCTCGATCAACACACTACCCAATGATTTTTTTTTCTTCTTAGTATAAAATAAGATAACATGCTGTCAAAATTAATTTGAGTTTTTCATCAAAACATTTAGTCTTTTATGTGTATTGATATTGAAGACTTGATTAGCTATGCATTGGGAAAGAGTTTGCAATTTTGTTTGTCCAAAAATTATATGCAGGAGGGTTTGTAATTTTCTCGGTTTACAAGTTGACTAATGTTAAATTAGTTTGGATCATATTTTTAAAAGTTAATTTAAAGGATGACGAAGGTCAACCAAATATATATATATCCAAAAGTACAATAAGTTTGACAATATGAGACTCTGAAACAATTCCAATACCAACCCCAATGTCTATCGTGCGTCTTGAGGCCAATTTTCATATTGTTGTCCTTAACTTGACATTGATACCCAATTAAATGAGCTTAGATCTCGATATCAACAACTAGTTCATAAGACCATTTACAATGGCTTGTTGAATACCATATTCAACATGTTGAGACTATTGGAGGAGACTATTGAATATGAGGGAAGAGGAGAGAGGTGTTGAAAAGGTTCAACATGTTGAAAGCCTGGCCCGCATTGACACGTGGCTTGTTACGATTGGCTGCTTGGATTTTTATTTTCTTAATAATTTGGACTCAATTATTTCATAGCAAATAAAAAAAATTATTTTTTTTTACCAAAATTCGTGATTTTTTTTTCTCTACAAATAGAAATTTGGATCATTTGATTTGGACACAGAAAAAAAATCAAATTTTTCACTCTCTTAATCTTATTATTATCATTTCTTTTGAAGTTTTAGTCTTTGTTTAGTAAAATGGATCCCAATAATAATCAATTCAAACCCAAAATTCTTCTGATTAATCATTTAGCTACCAAAATCCCTACAATTATCAACAGCCAAATCAATTTCCCAACCAACATCTTCAAAACCCAAATCAATTTTAAGTTATACTTAAATAATTACTTGTGTGTTGTATGCTTAGTTTGTTGTCTTCCATTTTAAGTTATTTGTGTGTCGCGTGTTTAGTTTGTTGTCTTGCATTTTAAGTTATTTGTGTGTCGCATTTTAAGTTAAGAAAATAAAAATAAATTATTTTACAAAATTTTGTTTTTCCAAAAAAAAAAAAAACTAAAAAATAAATAGTTGATTGTATTATTTTAATTTAATTATAATCGATAATTTTAGTTAATTATAAAAACAAAAATATAAAATTAAATAAGAATAAGAAATAAAAGGTGGTGGGGTAGGGTGTTGAATGAAAAAACTATTGGAGAGGTAAAAATTGAATGGGTGTTGAATTATGAGAGAAAAAATGATGTGGAGTGTTGGGAATTGAAAAAGTGGTTGTTGAAGGGTATTGAAATTTTTTTCCCATTGTACATGGTCTAAGATGAAGTTTGGTTGTCCAATCACATACATATGTCCAATATTTAAAATAATAATAATAATAATGTAACACTCTAATACAACTCGAAATCAACAATTAGTTCATAAGATGAAGTTTAGTTGTCCAATCACATACATATGTTCAATATTTAAAATAATGATAATAATGTAAGACTCTAATATAACTTCAATAACATAAATATGAAGCGTCAAACAATATTAAATATACAAGTTGTCTTTTGTTTCATTTTGCTTTTGGTGCGAGTACATTTTTTGCTTGTGCAAATATTTTCTATTGCCTTTTTTTTTTCAATAACTAACATCAGAGACTCATGATTAATGTTTTGATCAAGAGATAAAAAATAAATTGTGTATAATGAAACTATGTGTAAAAGACGAGCATTTAGTTTTTCTTAATTTAGAAATTATTTTTTAATATAAGATTTTTATTTTTGGTTTCTTTAATATGAATTCTCAAAGTATAAGTTAGCAAAATCCTTTGTTAATGTCTATTCAATCTAATTGTAATTATTTGCTTTTGCTAAAGTTGTTTATCTTGATTAATGAAGTTGTTTGTCTAAAAGAAGAAGAAAAAACAATTGCAGCACTTCATATAATGGTGGATAGAGAAATGTTAAGATGGTCTTGATTGTTGTGTGATTAGTGTCTTTATTTATTTTTTTGGTACATGATTAGTTAGTCTTTAAAGGAGCATATTTGGAAGGAAAATAAAGCTACAGTCATTAGGTCTCAAGTTTATACCAATGAAAAAGATAGAGCAGTTGCTCTCAATTATCTTATCTGTGATGGATGAAAATTTTTTGGATTTTAATTTTTTTTTTATAGCATTGACTTTAATTTTGTCATCTCTGAGAAGAAGAATTGACATTTATATATTTGAACAATTAAAAGATAATGTTTGTAAAAATACATGTAAAGTTGATGAACATTTGATGGTTTTTATTTTTAGAATTTTGCGAATAAAAAATAATTTAAAAATATAATTGATTGATTTAAACTTGTGAGCTCATCATCATTACACACACATCGACAATTTAAAAATCTCATATTTTTTAATTAAGTAATCTAGTGGTTAAAGCTCGTAGATTTTAAATGTGAAGAAGTGAAAAGTATGTGGTTCGAACCTCCTCCATGCATAATGTTGTCCTTGCAACTAACAATTGAGTTGCGCTTACATGACACAATCTAATATTTTTTGAATAGAACTTCGTTAAAATTATATATATATATATATATATATATAGGGGTTTGCTACAATAGACCCACTCAATTTCATGAAGGTCTATTTTAGCAACCAACACCTTTTCATTTTGACAAAAAGACCCTTATTTTTTGTTTTTTGTAAAATTAAAACTAAAGGATGCAATCGTAATTTTCATTTAAATGTTGAATTTTTTCTTGTTTTTTTTTTGTCCGAGAACTCTTCAGGTCCAATTCACTCTCTTTCTTCCTTTATTGTTTTTGTTATCCCTCTCCCTCTTAAACGTGTTCACCTTAATCTCCAATTCCCCAGCTTCATTAAAATAAATCAACATACCCAGAAACCAATTCTTTTCATTTCTTCCACAGCCTCATTAACAACAAGTTGTTGCACTTGATTGAAGAAATAGTAAAAAGAATAGAAAAGGGACAACTAAGAAACGTGAAAGAAGAAGCTGTTAATGGAAGAGAGGCAATAGAAGACAAAGAAGAAGAAAGTAACAATAACGACTAATTTCACCTTGATCATTATTCAAAATAAAAAAGATTGAGTTTGATGCTTCATGTTTAAATTGTTTTGATGCCCTTTAATTTCATTGTGTTTGATGCTTGATTGTTCAATTCATTAAGATGCCAATTAAACCTAACTACCAATCCTTTCAATGAAACATCCTCCGGCGGTTACGACGCAGAAAAATAAAACCCAAGGGTTGTGAAAGAAGAAGGATGATAGAGAAGGAGGAAAGAGATTGAGGGTTTCTCGGAAAAGAAAAACAAAAAATCTATCCTTTGAGTAAATTACATTTATGCCCTTCAATTTTATTTGTCCAAAAAACAAAAAACAAGGGTCTTTTTGTCAAAATGAAAAGGTGTTGGTTGCTAAAATAGACCTTCATGAAATTGAGTGGGTCTATTGTAGCAAACCTCATATATATATATATATATATATATATATATATATATATATATATATATATATATATATATATATAGGGGGCATATCAAATGAGAATGAGTATCTTATGTGAGAATGGTGAGAATAAATTACATCTGTTAGATTAAAAATAATGGGTGAGATTAAAGCATCACTTGAATGACTTGTGTGCCAAGCATGTGACCAGTTCTCTCCCTTTTTCCATCATTCACGCTTCATTCATGTGTGTCACTGGTTTTCTTCTCCCTCTTATGGGTTTGTGGTTCCATCTTCCACCGATCCTTCGTATACCATCTTTCATCCCCTTTTGACAGTTTCCATCTAATTTCTTCTAATTTTACTTTTTAGAATTTAGGGATTGGATTTTTTTTCTATTTCAATTTCAATCTGTCCTGCGTTTCAATTTCATCTGCAATCAATCTGCCGCAATCTCGATTTTGATTTTGATGGTTCTGTTGCAAGTAGACAATAACCCTATGACCAATTATAATAACCCTATCACCATTTGAAGACTGGAAGAAAGACAGAAAGAAATTAACAATTTAAAACTTTTGAAGAAGGAATAAATAATAATAACCTTGTCAAAAACAAACAAACAATTGTTACATGTTATCAACGTTTGAGGAAAGGAAAAAGAAAAAACTGTTGAGGCAAAATCCCTAATTAATTTTAAAGATAATAAACTTTAATGATTAAGGATTAAATGGACTTTGATTAATTCCTTGGTATTTAACTTGTGCTCTTGAGTGTTTTCACTAAGACAGTTCAGAAAGTTAGTTCAGAATGTTGATCAGAGAGTTGATCAGAACGTTATGATGAGAGTTCAGAAGGTCGTTCAGAAGCAACCCTGTTCAGAAGCAACCCAGTTCAGAAGGTTGTTCAGAAGCAACCAAGATTTATCAAGAACATGAAGAGCATGCAAGTACACTTGACGTGAATAAAAGGTCCAGAAAAGTACATCTGCATGGATCTATCAACAAATAAAGGCATGGACAAGGATCTATGTCAAAAGGATCTTTAATGTTCATCAAAGACTATGAACATTAAAGTACTAGGAATATTCCAAAGAGAATATTGTCATAGATGATGCATTCACTGCACTTCAGTTGTATCTTACTATTAGGTTTGATTACATTAAAAGTTAAGTCTTATAAATCAACCTAAAGTAAGAACAAATGGAACATTCTGAGATCAGAATGTTCACTTCTGCACATGCTTCCAGCCATGAACAGTGTAGTTGGTGGAAAGATGGAAAAGCTAGCAAAGGAGATCTTGCATCAGAGATAACGTGTACTCTGATATGAATCAAGCAAATCTCCTTGAAGCATGGGCCTGAAGATTACAGATCCACTATCCTCTCTCTCTCTCTCTTGCACCAAATCCAAGACAGATTTGATTCAACTTTATCTTACTTTTTCAAGCAACTTTTGATGCATATGGAGAAGTAACTTTTGAAGGATAAAACTTGAACAAATCTCATGTCACGTATGGAATGGACCCAGAAACTCATCTGACATTCATCCTTGATGAACCCAGATGAAGAACATCGTGAATATCAAACATTCTGATGAAGAACACAACAACATTCTGATGTTCATCCTGGGAACTCAACAACATTCTGATGTTCAGAATGTTCACCCAGATTTTCAAGTAAAAGCTTGTGGGGCCCAGGACACGTGGCATAACACCATTGGTCACCTTACAACGGCTATATGAGCCCAAAGACTCTATAAATAGAGATCAAAGGCTCAGCATTACTTGCACCATTGCAAAGCATACAAGAAAACAACAAAGATTGTTTGAAGCTCTTGCAAAACTGAAATTGATCAATCTCTAAGGCTTTCGTCTACTTACTGCAAATCAATACTTTTTGTTATCTCTTTCAAAGATAACTTCTTCTTCCTCCTCTGTTTGTTTATCAAACATTCAAACTCCACACAAATTGCAAAGCATACAAGAAAACAACAAAGATTGTTTGAAGCTCTTGCAAATTGAAATTGATCAATCTCTAAGGCTCTTGTTTCCTTAGTGTACATCAATACTCTTTGTTATCTCTTTAAAGATAACACTTTATTCCTTTCTTCTCTTGTCTGATTTCAATCATTCAAGCTTCAAACATCCTGTAAAGTCTCATCTAGCTTTAGGGGTACTAAAGTGTTAGTTTGAGCTAAAGGTGCAAAAGTCTAAGTGGGTAACTTAGCAAGAAGAAAAGAAAGTCTCATCTAGCTTTAGGGGTACTAAAGTGTTAGTTTGAGCAGAAGGAGCAAAAGTCTAAGTGGGCAACTTAGCAAGAAGAAAAACAAATCTCATCTAGCTTTAGGGGTACTAAAGTGTTAGTTTGGGCTGAGTTTGTAAAAGTCTAAGTGGTTAACTTAGCAACAAGGTGCAAGCCTGCTGAGACTTAGAGAATACAGAGTTGTAAGTGTTCAGGTGAACACATATTGTAAGGTGCAGGATTTGAGAGGTTATCTCAAGCATCATAGTGGAAACTCTCACAAGATTGTGAGGAGTGGACTAACCTACATTGGGGGAACCACTATAAATTCTCCGTGTGTTGATTCTCTCTTCCCTATACTCTTTACTTATTGCACACACAACACACACAAACACATTTACTTTATTAAACTGTTTTTGCACTCAAACATCAGAACGTTCTGAAGTCTGCTTTTAACTTAACCATTCCAAGTTTGAACTTGAGAATCAATTTTAAGTTACAGGTTTAATTTTTAAAGGGTCACAATTCAAACCCCCCATTCCTTGTGACTATTTTATCTACTTCAAAAACGTGAAGCAGTATTGATGAAGGAAAAAGAAAGTTCAAGCGGTATGAGGATATGAAATGCGCGTGCGTGAACGATTGAAAAGATGGAGAGAATTGGTCACATGCTACATGAGTCATTTAAGTGATGCTTTAATCTCACCCATTATTTTTAATCTGACGGCTGTAATTTATTCTCACCATTCTCGCATAAGATACCCATTCTCATGTGATATGCCCCCTATATATATATATATATATATATATATATATATATATATATATATATATATATATATATATATATATATATATATAACATAAAAGATCAATTTGGGAAGAAAAACAATTTAAAAGACCAATTGGAAAAACTAGTATTAAATTACTTTTATATTTAGTTGTCTTTTCTTGTGGAAGTTAACTTCTAATTTGGGAATGGAAGTTAACTTAAATGAGTATTTTTCTTTATCACTTACTTAAATTTTTGTTACGAGCTTTCACAATGATTGTAAGTTGTAGAGTTTTATTTGTGATTTCAGTTGCTTTGTTTATCGTTGAAACCAAATATTTAACGCCTTTTAAATTATGTTATCGAGATTCTCAAATATTTTTTAAGATTATCCCATGCAACAACATTTTAAGTCCTAAATAGTATGTACAAAGATACTCAATCCAGTTAAGGGGTGGATTTTAAATTGCAACTGACAAGAATGAACGGTTAGAGAACTTATGTTGTCAGATATGAATCCTCTCGTTCATAATTCTACATCTTTCCACTTCTTTACTAAAATAACAAAAAAATGAAAAGAAAGTAAGACTAAGAGATGATTGAGAATTTGAGAGAGATGTAGAAAGAGTATGTAAGAGAGTATCCAAATTAAAATGCTATTAAAGAATAAATGATGAATGAAAGATCTAATAGTTAGACGTATGTTTGAAAAACACTAAAATCATGGTGAACCATACAACAAACATTAGAACTTCTAAATTTTACGGTGAAAGAGCTCCAAACTCATAGTGATGGTTGCACAATGGTCGACCAAACACACATTATCTTTAAGAAAGGGGTCTATATCCATAAACTTATTATATATCATGTCTATCTTTCTCATCATCACTCCAATTTAGACGGTTTAAAATCCGATGTCTCGAGCAAGATAACCAAGTAGTTTGCCGCCGGCTTACATTTAAAGGCACTCTCACCGTTTTTCTTAAAGCTGCAACTGATAGCTTCGTCTCAACGTGCGGGCTTAACGTGGGTCATACCGTAATTTATGAAAGAACCAAACACATCCAAAGTGTAGTAGAAAAAGAGGTGTATTATAGAGAAATGATACATGTACAACTATTTTGTGACAACTTTTGACAACTTTCTATCTCATACTCACATGTTGTTTTTATCCTCTCTCTTTCTTTTTTCTCTCCATTATTTTTGACCAATAAAATAAGAAAAGAACTTGACATGTACAAGTATCATTGCGGGTGCAAATAGTAACTCCACTAACATCACCACCCCTTTCACACTGCACCAAAAAAATTCAAAACTAAAAAGAAAAAACAGAAAAGAAAATGTAAGAAAGGAAGAAGAAAGCTGGAAAAAAAATAAACAAAAAGGAAGAAAAATAGTTTGAAGCATAGATCATTGATCTCCATTTTACTTCACCAAAAGCACAATCACACTCAAACCACAATTCAATCCTCCAAAGTTATATCTCATAAGTACTTATTGTTTCGAATAATCTCATAAGTACTTCACAGAGCAAGTTTATGCTTATTCTCCGTTTGGTTACTCAGAAAACGAGATACATAAGTACTAAAGAGCATGGTTGTTGTAGACGGAAGAGATTTATAACTCCGTTCCGTTAAGGTGCATTTCTCAAATCTAAACGGAGTGTGAATTTTCACCAGATTTGAACAGAATCTGAAACCGCGATTCCGATCTCAACAACTTCTAGAATCAATTTTCTTCACAATCACTTATTTCGTAGAACGAAATGCTGCGTTTAAAAGCATTTCGTCCTTCCAGCGATAAAATCGTTAAGATCCAATTGCATCCGACGCATCCATGGATGGTTACTGCTGATGATTCAGATCGGGTTTCTGTTTGGAATTGGGAACACCGTCAGGTAAACTTGATTCTTCATTTTTCGTTTCGGTTTTGGTTTTTTCTGTTATTTTGTTTTGATTGAAGCGTTTTTCAGGTGATTTATGAGTTGAAAGCTGGTGGAGTCGATGAACGACGGTTAGTCGGCGCAAAATTGGAGAAGCTTGCTGAAGGAGAAAGAGGTATAACTCGAAATTTGTAACTGTGAATTCTCAAATATAGCATTCATAATTGTTATACACTTGGCGATTGTTTGGATTGACTTATTTGAACCTATCAATTGACATCAGTATTTATGAGATTGTTTCGGAGAACTTATGAAAACAACACTTATAGGAGAACATTTTGACGTTATTTTCTCTTTTGTTATGAAGATAACTTATAATAAGCACTTATAAACGATTAGCTCTTATATATGAAAAGTGTTTATGCTATCAGTTGCAAATTAAGCCGTTTATCCAAACATGGCCCTTGCACATTTGCTTTTATCGGATTCGTTTGGAAAAATAGATCTCATTTTCCATGAACATTACTGTGATACTAGTTTTCGTGTATATTTGGTTCCACCCACTAGGGGAAAATTGATTCTGACATATTTGCTTTTGAGTAGAATTGATTTTGCTAGAAGCTAGAATCTGTAGCTTTTAATTCTAGGATTGATTTTTACACACAAATTTGTAGCTCAACTCACTTTTACATGAATGTATCCAAACACAAATCACTTTACCTTCAACTCACTTTTAGTCAGAATCAATTCATTCAAAATCAATTCCTGTCACTGCAAAACCAAACATATCCTCCACAGTAATCGGTTCATTTTTGGCATTCTTATTGTAATTTTCATTTGTTACCGAGTCATTGTTTTTTGGGGATTTGACTAGCTATCAATGGTTGTCATATTGTTTTATTGCTCCCAATGATAAAACCTCAAATCAGGTTAACTTGCTTTATGGGTCTGAATAATACGATAATTTGTAATCATTGGGCATAGTGTTGTTCCTGTTTGGTTATGCTCTTACATTATTAGGAATTTATATTAAAGTAAATTGTAACAAATGAGTTCCGTTTTATGCATAAAGAAAAACAACACTTTTTAAAGCATATTTTGCGGCTTTTTAACATTTTTACAATGATCTAGTATCAGAAATGTGTAACCATTTTTTTTTTTTTTGGTTTGGTAGAGTCAAGAGGAAAACCGACAGAAGCCATTCGTGGAGGAAGGTAGTATAACCTTGTTTTGTGTTTTTATATCCTTTTCTGATTTCCAAGTTTCGCTTGCTTATCATGACTATTTACTCGCCTTGAAGTGTTAAGCAGGTGACTTTTTATGATGATGATGTACGCTTTTGGCAACTTTGGCATAATCGTTCTGCAGCGGCAGAGGCACCAACAGCTGTACATACTTCAGCTTTTAGTTCTCCTGCCCCATCAACAAAAGGGAGGCATTTTCTTGTCATATGTTGTTTAAACAAAGCTATATTTTTGGACCTGGTGACGATGCGTGGCCGTGATGTACCAAAGCAAGAGCTTGATAACAAGTCCCTACACTGGTAAGTTTTAATTATGCTATTGTTGGAAATTAGAGAGAGTTGGGCATGTAGAGAGAGTTGGGGTACCACCTATAGTAGAAAAGTTGGTAGAAACTCGACTTAGGTGGTTTGTGCACGTAGAGAGAATACCTGTGGATTCTGTAGTTAGGAGAGTAGATCAGATGGACCTAGAAAAACGAAAGAGAAACTATTGGGAAGGATCTAGAGATAAATGAGTTGGTGAAAGACATGGTTTTTGATAGAACACTATGGCGTCATTTGATTCATGTAGTTGACCCCGCTTAGTGGATAAGGTTTGGTTGTTGTTGTATTGTTGAA
Source organism: Medicago truncatula (assembly GCF_003473485.1). Lineage (NCBI taxonomy): Eukaryota > Viridiplantae > Streptophyta > Magnoliopsida > Fabales > Fabaceae > Medicago > Medicago truncatula. Next base: position 52,574,278 of record NC_053048.1, read on the forward strand.
ATTGCTTTGCACTATCGATTAAGGCAAGACATATTAACCATCCTATGGCTGCTGGTATTTTGTTTTTTGGTGTAATGCCTATCCATATCAACCTTTTTCTACTTTCTTTTATGACTGTTAAGCTGTCATGGAATAGTTTGATGTTCACCAACTCAAGCAATCCTTTTAAAGGGTGCTATAAAGCCCCCTTCATGTGAGATTAAGAAAATGGCCGGGCCCATTGTGAATCTCTTATTATCAGTCATACCCTGCGTTTGCAAGAGATTAATTCCACGACTCGAATATGTAAACTGTGATCTATTTTCACACATCAACAACTCCAACAATGCGTTTTGTCGGTCTCTAATTATAAGCACCCTTTGAAAGCACTTGCCCCTAAATTGAAGCACTCTTCCAAATTACTAGATGTATTTATTATTTTTTCCAAACATAACTCTAATTAATACTGCCTTTTTTTTAAGGAATTAATACTACTTATTTGTCTTGGAAGATGAAAATGCAATATTAAATATATCTTTACACTATTGGCAAGTTAGTACTTTATACACAAAATGTAGACATTAATTACACTACCAACTTAACCCACTTGGGTTGGCCTAGTGGTATTGGCTTGGAACCTTGGAGTGTGCTCATCTCAAGTTCGATTCTCCCCGGTGCCAATTTTGGTGGGTTAATTTGACTTCTTCAAAAAAAATTACACTATTTCTTAATATACGTGAATAGTGGGAAAGGGGTCAATTAAAAGGATCAGAGGAAGTATCAAACTGTGCCAATATTTATATATTTGCATTTTCCCGATTCATCTGGCTGGAGTCATTTATGTTTATATGTCTTTGAATTAAAAAATAAGCGGAGTCATACGACAAATACTGCAGGATTCTTGAAATTTGATAATTTTCAAGTGTTTTAGTATATATTCCTCCATAAATGGCCTCTACTGTGTGGGCTTATTGCCATATTGTTGTGGATGGCTCTTATTTGAAAAGTGGACAAATGTCGGAGTAGAGCTTAGCGGGAGCCAGATGGGCGAGTTGATTTGTTATCTATACTATAAATGCATTATGTAATAGAGTTGTAAACTTGTAACCCTAATTTGACTCTGAAAAATACAAAGAGGCAGCCACAGTGCTCCCGGAGATGTAGGCACAACTTATCAAACCTCGTTAACTAATCTTTCTCTCATTATTTACTCTTAATCTTTTACTCTGTTCTATATTCCAGTTGCGAGTTACAACACCACTCCCAAATATCTCTTTTTCATTGAGAAATACAGGCACAATAACCGATAGACATGCATATACAAATTGCATATACAGACATCTCTCTTCATTTAGGTTATGGATGTGAGACATGTGGCAAGAAAACATTCAAGGGCTGAGATTTAAAATTAAAAAACAAGTATTTATTTAATCAAAATTACCATCTTCCTCACAGTTCCCTCTTCCTCTGTTCTGACCCATGACCTCCCCTCTCATCATCGTCTTGCCGCCGCCGTAACATACCAATCCATCGTCGTTGCTACTGCTATTGGTCAAGGTATTATGGCTTTTGAAAATTTGGGACATTTAAAATCTCACTTTGTGTTGTTTTTCAAGAACAGGAGGTGTTTGTGTGATGTTTCTTTCATAAGCATCGTGGTTTTGCAAATCTGCAAAAAGTGATATGAATTAAAATTGAATTTGGGATTAGTTATAAGAATAACTACGATTCCAGTTGAGATTTTATTATATTAAATTCTAGATTTGGATATGGCTGATTGCATACAGAATAAGAAAAGAAAATTGCTAGTAGGATATTAATACCTTGACACATAACAGTAGCAGCCACCATGAGTTGGTTAGTGACAGTCTGACAGAGGCGCAAGACGATTATGAAGTAAGAGGGGTAGCCATGTGTAAAGAAGTTGGAACAGAGGAGGAAGAGGGAACGTGAGGAAGATGGTGATTTTAATTTTTTTATTAAATAAAATATTTGTTTTTAATTTTAAATTTCAGCCCTTGGATGTTTTTTTGCCACATGTCTCGCATCCATGACCTAAATGGACTAAATGGAACATTGCCTAAATGGAGCATACCTGAATTCGTGCTTGGGTGGGCATTTCAGCATTTGCATTGATAAATCGCCAAATTCCATATGGAGATCTTGCTTGACAATAGTTCATTTGCCACATTTTTTGCCGTTATTCTGATTATAAATTAAAATCCTTGGTGTGAAAAATCACCACCTTCTGATTTAAATGCACCAAACTTCTTTATCCTGTCTAAATTTTTGGTTGAAATTTTATTGATCCTTTGTGATTTATACGCGATATAGTTTAATTTTATAATCATAAATTTATTTGCAAGAACACATGTTTTTGTTGTGCGTATTGTATTTTTCTTTTGCAATCTTCGTACACGTTACAGGTTGTTTCAAGTTTCTTATTTTTTCTGCTACTGCAGCATGGAGTTCCTTTATAGATCTGGCGTTGGTGACGGTCCTCTTGTGGCTTTTGGTGCATCTGACGGAGTCATTAGAGTTCTTTCGATGATTACATGGAAGGTTGGTAACCAAAATATTAATCTAGTCTCAACTATTAGCATGTTATGATGACGCTCCTATTCCATGCAGCTTGCTAGAAGGTACACTGGAGGCCATAAAGGAACAATCTCTTGCTTGAAGTCCTTCATGGCAGCTTCAGGCGAGGTAGATCTGGATTGGTCATAGATGAGTTTATGCTACATTATTTTATTTTACTAGCATTGTTTTCAGGAACTTCATATTTTTACTTATGGTTTAACAAAGAATAGTGTTTATTTTGAAGAACAAAGAATATTGTTTTCAGGAACTTCATATTTTTACCTATGGTTTAACAAAGAATAGTGTTTATTTTGAAGAACAAAGAATAATGTTAACCCTAACACTTCTAATATATTCTGCATAATTAAGCATTCAATAAGGCTTGTATTAGTTCCAACTCTAATTGCAGAAAATTGCATTTTGTGACTGCTTAGTGTCCATCAAGACAATTTATTGATAATTACAATTGTTTGTTAATATTGTGAATACAAGTGCCACTCTTGCACGGCCACTCTTGCACGATCGATCATCTTTAAATGTTACTTTTATGTGTGAAATACTTGTGACATTTCATTCCGTTTTTCTTTTGGGGGTGTGGTTATGGTTGTATTTCAGGCTCTTCTGGTTTCGGGTGCTAGTGATGGATTGCTCATAATTTGGAGTGCTGATCATGGACAAGATTCACGTGAACTTGTACCCAAGCTGAGTTTAAAAGTACCATTCTTTTCCCTATGATTACTCCACTTTGTCGGCTTGTTCAATAATTGGTGAAAGACAATATGTATCGCTTGAAATGGCTATGAAACACAGACAAGCCATTGTTAAATGTGGCTAAATTTCAGTTGTTATTTCGTATTTGTTCGAGCATGTCCGGCCAAAAGGTGGAAATGAAAATTCAGATTGAGTTGAACAAAACTATATTTTGATCTCTTTCTTCTTAATTTAGGTGCAGCTTATATTTCTTTTTGTTACTCATTTTTCTACCCTATTATTCTTGGTTTATAAAACCACGTGATGCATCTAGGCACATGATGGCGGGGTTGTGGCAGTTGAGCTTTCTAGAGTGATGGGAGGTGCTCCTCAGCTAATTACAATTGGTGCAGATAAGACATTAGCTATATGGGACACAGTCTCCTTTAAGGTATGTATTGGTGCTAGCACCTTTATTTTTATTCTATCAAAATTCCTCTCATGACTAGAAAGACTTAGCATTAGCATGCTTTTAATTCTCAGGAGCTGCGACGTATAAAGCCAGTTCCAAAATTGGCCTGCCACAGTGTGGCTTCTTGGTGCCACCCTCGAGCTCCGAACCTTGATATTCTAACCTGTGTCAAAGATTCTCACGTATGGTATGCGGTTTTCTTTCTTCTGTGGTGACTTTTTGTTTCTAAATTTTTACTTGATTGTGTGATGATGCATTATATCCATATAGTTTTGAAGACTTCTTTGTTTGAATTTTTGTTAGGGCAATCGAACATCCCACATATTCTGCTCTCACTAGGCCATTGTGTGAATTGACAACCGTTATTCCTCCACAAGCTCTTGCCCCTAATAAGAAACTGAGGGTATGTGGTTTAACTAGTTACACTTAATTAATTTTGGCTTTGTTTAGAATGTATTGTTCCCTGTATAACTTCGTGTCAAACCTATCCAACATGGAATAATGATATGAATATGATTTGAAACTTCTAAACACTTTAAGGACGAGTGTGACAGAATCTGTGGAAAACTTTATTTGAATCCTTCATAAGTTTGTGTACATTGCAGCATTTGATTATCATGCCTCAGGGTAATAAATAAATCCTCTTTAATAGAAAAGAAGGGACTTCAAGCCTGCACGACTCCCTGCCGAGTTTACTCTTTTTGTTGACTATACCTGGTAACGGATATGGTCAAACTTATTTTTGCTGCAGGTGTATTGTATGGTTGCACATACTTTGCAGCCACATCTTGTTGCTATTGGAACCAATATTGGTGTTGTTATCTGCGAGTTTGATGCTAGATCTCTTCCACCTGTTGCTCCCCTACCTACCCCATCAGATAGTAGAGAGCATTCTGCTGTATTTGTAATCGAAAGGGAGCTAAAGCTATTAAATTTTCAATTAAACAACTCTGTAAATCCATCACTTGGAAATAACAGCTCCTTGTCAGAAACAGGAAGGCCCCAGGGAGATGCTTTTGAACCATTACCTGTCAAGCAGGGGAAGAAGCACATTAGTACACCTGTTCCTCATGATTCATACTCAGTTCTTTCTGTGAGCAGTTCAGGAAAGTAAGTTACTTTTGCTAAAATCTAATGAATTTTCCCCCATAAAGCGTATCTGTAACTAAAAGCTAACATTTTTTCTTGTAAGTGTACTACTCCTGTCCCTAAAAACAGCCCTTTTAATCAATCTACAAGAATTTAGAAAACTATTTAATCTAGTTATTTCCATTGAATTTGTCAACAATGTGTATTGATTTTTCAAAATTGCTCTTCATTAATTGGGATTCATATTTTTCCACTTAAATAATGATTTTCTTGAGTATTAAATAATTAGGGGTATTTTTTTAGAAAAAAGTTAGGCATATAGCAGTAATTTGGAAAGGGGCTTAAAAGAAGGGACCCTTTTTTTTTTTTTGGCAAAAGAAGCGTATATTTAGACATGGAGGTAGTAGAATTTTGTGGTGTTGTTTTCTCTACAGTAATGCATAAAATTGTAACTTCGGGTATTCCTTTTATAAAGTCACAATTTGCAATTATCAACTTTACTGTGCTTGTTTATGCTGTAGCTTTTATACTGTTATGCAACCTCCTCTTCTAGCATACAGTTTGTTAATTGGATTGCCTTTTGGGCGTTTTCTTACCCCTGTCATATGTTTGCAGGTATTTAGGAATCGTTTGGCCAGATATTCCTTACTTTTCTGTCTACAAGGTCAGTGATTGGTCAATTGTTGACTCTGGAAGTGCCAGGCTTCTCGCTTGGGATACTTGTCGTGACAGATTTGCTATACTGGAATCATCAGTAGTTCCTCGAATTCCTATAATTCCCAAGGGTAGTTCATCGAAAAGAGCAAAAGAAGCTGCTGCAGCACAAGCAGCAGCAGCTGCAGCTGCTGCTGGTTCCGCAGCTTCTGTTCAAGTCCGAATTATGTTGGATGATGGAACATCAAATATGGTAACGAGGTCTGTTGGTGCACGCAGTGAACCAGTAAGATGCTTTCTTATGAATCAAACTTCTGAAAATTTTTAATCTTCGTGGCAATTGTTAAGATTTATTTATCTCATCTTGCATTGTCTTGATTAATACCTACTAAATAGTGTACTCTATTCTTATAGACTAATCATGGCTCTGATAAATTATGATGTATATTAATTGATTGAATAACTAGCACAAGATAAGCACAAGATAGTTGATGTTTGGTTGATAATTGTTTTGCAACTGCCAATTCGGTGCTATAGAAACTAATTATGGGATAATTCGCGAGTGAAAGGATTTTGTGTCTACTGTTTCTTGTAAAATGTTTTGTTGTACATCTGTATGAAATTGGCTATAGTGGTGTTCTAAGAAGTATTAAAAATGTCTTCGATTTTAATTTTTTTTAGGATAAATCCACTTCTATACTGTTGCCAAGAGTCGTCAATCTGTTTGTTTTTCTATGCAAAGATAGTATGACCTCCTGTGCATGTTATTCTTCAAAGAGAGTATCTTTGAAAACAAGAGCGACAATTTGAATGTTAGGGTACCTTTTGAACCGGTGTATCTCTTTTAGGTCATTGGTTTGCATGGAGGGGCACTGCTTGGTGTTGCCTATCGAACATCTAGGAGAATCAGTCCTATTGCTGCTACAGCTATTTCAACAATTCAGTCTATGCCATTATCAGGTTATGGAAGCAGCGGTCTTTCTTCTTTTACTACTTACGATGATGGATTTTCTTCAAATAGATCTCCAGCTGAGGCGGCACCTCAAAACTTCCAGCTATACAGGTGAAATTTATGGTTATTGTACAGTAAAAAAAATCGTTTTTGATAAAGCTCAGAATTTCCTTTTTTCCCTAACCCGGCCTTTGTAAATAAAGTATTGCCTCTTTAAGATTAGAATGCTCATTGCTCACATGTATAAGGGTGCCACTTTTACTCTAGTTTTGCCTTGGGGTAGATTTACGTTTAGGATTCCCTCTGGTGCATGCTCATGGTTGTTTCTGGAGAATTTCCTTTTCTGTTATGCAGAGATAGGCAGCCCTGCTCTGCAATATTTATATATTTTGGTTGATAGAAAGACATATGTTGCCCCAGTTCCTTTACCTAGAAATCATTTTTTCAGCTCTTTATTTGAAACCCAACTGTTATAACTTCTCTTTATGCAAGTATCTCTCTGCAAGGTTGAAGTTCAGCTCCATCGGAGGCGTTCTTTTTTTATTTTATTTTTATTTTTTATAAGGGTACTCACTAGAATTAGACAATTAGTAAAAAGAATCTTTTACATACTCGTGCACCTTGCAAGACTTTCTGTACTCATGTTTCTTAAATGTTATTGGGAATTAAGAGGCTGCGGCCATGCGGCTCGTCACCTATAGGCTAAAATAGGTCTGTCAGTCACTTTGTTTGGCACATGCTTCTGTGCCACTGCCACCTCACCCTCAAATAACAATCAAGGCTTTTGCCTAAACCACATGTCATTTTTTCTCTCAATTCTGTAGTACCTGTCAAACCTTTGATTCACATTAAATTCATATGAAGTTGAATTGCCAGTATTACTTTAATCTTTGTTAGCTTTAATGAGGGTACAAATTCACAAGTTTCCTTTTAATTTGACATTGCATTTTATTGTCTGTGGTTCAGTTGGGAGACATTTCAGCCTGTGGGGGCTCTACTTCCTCAGCCAGAATGGACTGCTTGGGACCAAACCGTCGAGTATTGTGCTTTTGCATACCAACAATACATAGTCATATCTTCTTTGCGCCCACAATATAGATACCTGGGAGATGTTTCAATTCCATATGCGACTAGTGCTGTTTGGCACCGGAGGCAACTGTTTGTGGCAACACCAACTACTATTGAGTAAGCATCTACCGTATTACTCTTTTTTTTCTTTTCTTTTTGGGTTTATTACTCCGCTGTTTTCTGTAAGTTTGCTTTAGTTGTTTAGAAAGTGGAATGAAATCTATAATTTACACAGTTACTTCATTGGCTTTTTGTGAGTAGACCAAAAATATCATCTATTCATCATGACCAAAAAATCCTGATGAACATATATCCAGTTCAGGAAGTAACTAGTAATGGCTAATCCATGTCAGGGTTGAATATTGTGGGTGTAACTGCAGATAGACAAAAGTTCCATCCCTCCTGTTTGTATATGATGTGTGACATCATTATCAATACCTTTGTAATTTTGTTTTTGTAAAAGACCCTAAATCTCTGAAGATCTCAGTTTTGGGTATTTCTTCATGGCTCATGCTCACCTTTTACTATCATATCATATTCACCCCTTTGCTGATCGTACACAAATTCCTTTTATCTTTTGATTTAGTCAAATGGAAGCCCCTTGGTCTCCGGAGTATCTGTCCACAATTCACAGCTTAGCATTTCCCCTATCCTATTGTTTTATTCAGCACGACAATAGCATTGCGAAAAAGCATGCTCTTTGATGCTCATCTTGACTGTATAATGAGTTCTCAGATAGATGAGTTTAATTCGATCCTTTGTGAAAATCTGTCTGTACCGGAAACTCTTCAGTGACGCACTTAATGTTCAGACACTTGTCATCTCTTCTGCATACCATACCATCCCCAAAGAAAAACAAATCTAATTTTTCTGACAAACATCTGCATGTTTATCTTTCTATGTGGGATGCTTGTAAATCTTTAATGTGAAAGTTTTTGTAGTGACTAACTATCCCTAGCATAAGTTGTCGGGTGAAAATTAGTAATTGACATCTGATTAAAATCTCCAACAGCCAAAATTCATAATTTATTTTATGTTCTATGTTTTGATTTCAGAGTTGTTTTTGTGGACGCTGGGGTTACACAAATTGACATTGAAACGAAAAAGATGAAAGAAGAACAGAAATTGAGAGAAGCACAGACAAGAGCAATATCAGAGCATGGAGAGTTGGCACTAATTACAGTTGAAGGTCCTCAATCTACTACAGAAGAAAGAATATCATTAAGGCCACCAATGCTGCAGGTTAAAAGATGTTTACAATTTTTATCATATATGGAAATGATAGATGTTTGCTTGAATGAACTGAAAGAATATTTTAGATGGAATTTTGTATGTAATTAGTTTTTTTTTTCCCTTTGAAACCCGCATTACTATTCTAAACCAGGGCATCTTTGTGTTGACAACATTGATATATTCTACATCTTTGTTCAGCTGTTAGTTTTCTTCAGTATTAGAGGCTGAAAAGAATGAGATTTACGTCTATTTAAATTTGTGTTATTTTTGCATTGATGGGGATAATAATATGCAATTCAAGTCTATGATTCCGGTTTTATATTATACTATTCACCAAAAGTTACGAACTGTGAGAAATTTGAAGCATAGAATACTCCCTGCCAATTGCTTATAAATCTGGTATCTGTTTTTTCACTTTGGTTCAAAAATTGGAATTTTTGTATTTGATCCTCATGTTTCAGTTGTTTCAACACACACCACGAGTTACTTTGTCATCTCATGTACTAATAATAAACATATATTGATGGTTTCCTTTGAGGGTGTCTTATTCCTTGATATAGTAATTTTCCTGTCTACACACACACACACACACACACACACACACACACACATATCAGAGAGAGAGAAATGGATATTTATTTCTTGTTCCTATTCTAGGTGGTTCGATTGGCTTCATTTCAGCATGCTCCTTCGGTGCCACCTTTCCTATCATTACCAAAACAATCTAGAGCTGATGGTGACGACTCTTGGACAAAAGAAGCAGAGGAGAGAAAGGCAAGTGAAGTGGCGGTTGGTGGAGGAGGCGTGTCTGTGGCAGTTACTCGTTTTCCGATGGAGCAGAAACGTCCGGTTGGGCCTCTTGTTGTGGTCGGTGTTAAGGATGGAGTTCTTTGGCTAATTGACAGGTAATTTGGACTTCTTACTTTCGATTGGACGCTTTTAAAGTAGAAAATAGGCTGAGAAAATAACAGAGAAGATCATAGCTAAGTGCATTATATTTTTCACCCAGAAGGCTGTAGTTATATACATCAAAAAATAAAATGCATTAAAGGACAATATGTTTTGAACTATTTCTTATCATCCTAAATTTCCAATCCTACGTGTAGTCCTATTGCCTTTTAATTTCCAGCAGTGACTATTTAACAGCCCTAATAGCTTCACATACTATTTCAACACAACCTCTACTAAATGTTCAAAACATCCATATCCAATGGCTTTTGTATTTGATCTATTTTTTCCTGAACTTTCTGTTCTCTCATTCGCTTTAATGCTTGAAACACATTAATGGCTTTCACATCGGGGGGCTAGATTATATGATTATCTCCTTTGAGGTTGATTCTCTTAATTTTTCAGAAATTAGACTAATCAAATGTCTTTATAAAGAGGGGGAGTCAATGTAATTTAATCAAACCCCAAGAGAGATCATTGTTTATTTTATTGGGATGAATGTTGTCATGGATGAGCAGTCGGCAAAAATTCAAGAAAGCACGTGATTAGGAACAATTGCTTTTGAAACAGAGTTGGAGTGGCTCTTATAAAAAGATCTGTGATGCACTTAATGTGTTTAATTGAGTTTTGACTTTTCTCTGTGTTATTTAACATGGGAATGTTGTATTTATATATCGATTTCAAATTCAAGGTCTTTCATTTTTATTCGATGCTGATTTCAAGAATGATGCTACTAATACCTGGATTGTGGTAGGTACATGCGAGCTCACGCCTTATCTTTGAGCCATCCCGGTATTCGCTGTCGATGTCTTGCTGCTTATGGTGATGCTGTTAGTGCAGTAAAATGGTGTTGATTTCCTTCTCTCTTTTCATATTTATTACTTAGGAGTTCAGATATATATGAATATCTCACATTATATTTTTTCAAACAGGGCAAGCAGGCTTGGAAGAGAACACCACGATGATTTAGCACAATTTATGCTAGGAATGGGCTATGCTACTGAAGCACTTCATTTGCCTGGAATATCAAAGAGGTGTGTTGTATGCTTATGGCCAAGAGCTAGCAATTTTAATCAACATTTGTACAATATTTCTTTACATCTTTCGTTGGCTGTTTATGTTCTGCAGGCTGGAGTTTGATTTGGCAATGAAGAGCAATGATTTGAAGAGAGCTCTTCATTGTCTTCTTACCATGAGTAATAGCCGGGATATTGGACACGATGGTACTGGGCTGGGTTTGAATGACATTCTTAATTTAACAGATAAAAAACAAGATGTAACAGATAAAAAACAAGATGTAGTTGAAGGTGTTCAGGGTATAGTGAAATTCGCAAAAGAGTTCTTGGATCTTATTGACGCTGCAGATGCTACAGCACAGGGTGAAATTGCCCGCGAAGCTCTGAAGAGGTTAGCTGCAGCTGGATCAGTTAAAGGTGCTTTACAAGGTCATGAATTGAGGGGATTAGCATTGCGCCTTGCCAATCATGGAGAGTTGACTCGGCTAAGTGTAAGCAGTCTTTCTTAATATTTTTTTCCAACCCACAAATTTCTGGCTGTTTGGTGCATTTTGGCATACCGATTTAATAGAACTAGATCATAATTAATAGAATAGAATATATTATTCCACTAAAGCCTGCTTGTTCAAAAAAGTTATTCCAGTAAAGCCCAATCCCAAGAACTGGGATCGAGATGGGAAATACAGGAGACAAAAGAAATTCCACCCTAGAATTATAGAAGTTTTTATTCTTATCGTTATACTTATAGAAGAAAGGTTTTAGATTATAGAGATAAAATAAATTTAAGAGAGAACTATTGTTTTAAAGAGAGAGAAATATTGATGGTAATAAGAATGACCAATCAGAAATGAAGGGGTTTAGGGGGTAGGAAAATATGGAAGATTGTTTGTAGGTTTTTTACCAGTGTGAACAGGATATAAAATGAGCAGTCTGTCTAATAGAAACTGAAACCGCCATTGATGAACCTTGAAGGTTGAAGTTTGTTACAGAAGTTTGTTAGAGGAGAGAGAAAGAGAAGAGAGAGAGAAAGAAGAGAAAATAGGAAAAGTATATTCTTTGTATTAAATGAATCTGAGAGATACAAGAGTTTATATAGATGCAAGAGATAAGCTAGAGATATGTGACACATGTCACAATCTGATAGACTAGAGCTTAAGACTAGTTAGATAGTTACAATGTTTAGCCTCTATCTATACTATATTCTAACAGTCCCCCCTCAAACTCATGGGGTCAGACACCCTTAGTTTGTTTCTTAGTTCCAAGAATCTGGAAGCAGAGAGGGGCTTGGTAAGGATATCTGCCACTTGGTATTGTGCAGGAATGTGAGAGACAATCAAGTCCTTGCTGATGACCTTTTCTCTGACAAAGAAAATGTCAAGCTCCATGTGCTTTGTTCTTGAATGAAGAACAGGATTATGAGCCAGTGATACAGTGCTCAAATTGTCACAAAATATCTGAGGAATAGCAGTTGGAACTTTCAGTTCTTTAAGAAGAGATTGTATCCATAAAACTTCAGCAGAAGCTTGAGCCAGACTTCTGTATTCAGCTTCAGCACTGGACCTTGCAACCAGTGTTTGTTTCTTTGCCCACCAAGATATGAGATTTGGCCCCAGAAGTATACAGGCACCTGAGGTGCTTCTTCTATCATCTGGGTCAGAAGCCCAGTCAGCATCACAGAAGGCAGTTAGAGAAAGAGGTTGATGCATAGGTGCAGGATTGATAAGAAGACCATGATGAATGGTGCCTTTTAAGTATCTGAGGATCCTTTTTACAGCCTTCCAGTGATCCTCTAGAGGTGCTGATAGAAATTGACAGACTTTATTAACTGAGTAGGAGATTTCTGGTCTAGTAACAGTAACATATTGTAGGCCACCCACTATTGACCTAAAAAATGTAGGATCAGATACATGATTGGAGCCATACTTTGTTAGCTTTGTACTAGAGGCCATAGGGGAAGCAATTCCATTTGCATTTGCCATATTTGCCTTAACTAACAAATCTTGTATGTACTTTTTCTGAGATAGGAGTAGAGACCCATTTTCTGAATAATGCACCTCAATTCCTAAGAAGTAATCAAGCTTGCCTAGATCCTTTAGAGAGAATTCTGCATTTAACTTTTTAACAAGTTGCTGAATTAAGGAGGCAGAGCTGCCTGTGATGAGTATATCATCAACATAAACTAGCATGAAGGTGCTGTGCTGATTTGCATGTAAGATAAACAGAGATGGATCACATTTACTAGAGCAGAAACCCAGCTTAAGCAGAGTGGATTTTAACCTTTCAAACCAGGCTCTTGGGGCCTGTTTTAACCCATATAAGGCTTTATTCAGTTTACACACCAAAGAGGGATCAACAGCTTCAAAACCAGGAGGTTGTGTCATGTACACTTCTTCCTCTAAATAGCCATTTAAAAAGGCATTGTTTACATCCAGTTGTTGAATGCACCACTTGTTTGTGACTGCTAGTGTCAGCACACTTCTCACAGTTACTGGCTTTACCACTGGAGAAAATGTTTCTTTATAGTCAAAGCCAGGCATTTGATGAAACCCTTTGGCAACCAATCTTGCCTTGTACTTATTGATGCTTCCATCAGGGTTTTGTTTAGTTCTGAACACCCATTTGCATCCTACTGCTTGTCTGTCAGCAGGTAGAGGAACAAGAGTCCAAGTGTTGTTTTTCATCAAAGCTTCATGTTCAAGCTGCATAGCTTGCAGCCACTGAGGCTGTTTCATGGCTTGTCTGTACCCAGTAGGCTCAATATGAGTAAGAAGAAGAGTGGGATGCTTTCTTTTCTGAACAATTCCATGTTTTGCTCTTGTTGCCATAGAATGTGTATTATTAGGATGAATACGATGAGGTTCAGCCTGAGTTGAAGGTTGACTAGTGACAGGTTCAACAGATATACTGTGATAAGTATTATGAGAGTGGGAAGAGGGAGAAGGTGAAGGAGGATGAGTAGAAATAGGTGTGGGATTAAAGATAGGTCCAGGTGAGATATTGTGGTGATTTGAATGAGAAGAAGCATGAGTATCTTGGATGCTATGATGATGATTAGACTGGTTGGACTCAGGAAATGAAGAATGAGGACTGGCAGTATGGAGGGTAGTAGTAGGAGTAGATGATGACTGAGTTGTAGGACATTGTTTGTTATTTAAGGGAAACAAAAATGAAGGTAAAGGAGTATGATCAGAACTGGTAGTAGGGGGTGAGGAAGACTGACCAGAAGTGAACAACTCAGAGTAGGGAAACTTATACTCATTGAATATAACATCCTTAGAGATAAACATTCTGCCTGTAGGATCTAAGCATTTGTATCCTTTATGAGAGGGAGAATAACCAAGAAACACACACTCTTTTGAACGTAATTCTAGTTTGTGATTGTTGTAGGGTCTGGTAAAAGGGAAACATGAGCACCCAAAGCTTTTTAAAAATTTATAATCAGGAATTTGAAGATGAAGCAGGAAAAATGGGGACTTGTTGTTGAGAATGGGTGAAGGCAGCCTATTAATGAGGTAGGTTGCAGTCAAGAAAGCATGATCCCAGTAGTGTAGAGGTAGTTTGGCATTGGCAAGGAGAGTTAGGCCAGTTTCTACTATGTGCCTGTGCTTTCTTTCCACAGAGCCATTTTGATGATGGGTGTGGGGACAGGTAAGTCTATGTGTAATCCCTAAAGTTGTTAAAAACTGAGTAAAGGGACGAAATTCTCCACCACCATCAGTTTGAACGGATTTAATTGGGAGGTTATATTGAAGTTCAACCATAGTTTTAAAATTTTGGAATGTGATGAGAGTGTGGGATTTTAGCTTAAGAGGAAATATCCAGGTATATCTAGAGTAAGCATCAACACAGATTAAGAAATAAGAGTAACCCCCATGTGACTCAACAGAAGCAGGACCCCACAAATCACAAAATATGAGTTCAAAAGGTTTATTATAGACAGTTTTTGATGAAACAGAAGGTAATCTGTGAGATTTGCCCAAACAGCAAGCTGAACAAAAATCAGTGAAACTTTTATTAGGCAATTGTTGATTACACAATTTCATAACACTTCTAACCACCTCATGATGTGGGTGGCCAAGTCTATTATGCCAGACTTTATACAATGAAAGAGAATTAGAACTATCATTGCTGCTACCGCTAGTATGGATAGGAGTGTACACACTTCCATTATTACATTGGGACCTAGATAGGGAAAGACTAGAAGGAGAAAAACAATTATTTAAGGAAAGAGAAGAAGTGGCAACAGAACTTGAAGAAGCAGTTCTTGACACAGAAGGCACATATGGCTGATCAAATTGGTAGAGACCATCATCTCCCAGATGTCCCTTTAGAAGGATCTTAGTAGAATCCTGAGATTTAACATAGCAAATGTTAGAATGAAACTCAAAGAATACATTATTGTCCTTACAAAATTGACTGACACTAACAAGATTTTTGGTTATTGAAGGGACATGAAGCAAATTGTTAAGAGTAAGAGTAGTGTTAGGAGAGAAGGGAGAAGAGAAACTCATTGAGCCTATGGAGTTGATAGCCAAACCTTGACCGTTTCCAATATACATCTGGTCAGAACCTGAGAATGAGGCAGCATCCATGAGGTTATTAGCATCAGGAGTAACGTGATGGGTGGCACCAGAGTCAGGGTACCAACCATTGTTAAATGAGTTAGAACTGGTGGACTCATTTCCAGTTATGTAGGCTTGAGGAGCAGGGGGCCGAGAGTTGCCAAATTGAGGAGGAAAAGGAGCTCTGGGTGCACCATATGAGGGGTTCCTCTGACCAACACCTTGCATCCAAACATTTGAATGAGTACCAAAACCAGTTGCAGGACCATAGCCACTTCCAAGGTTACCTCCAAAATTTCCACCAAGACTACCATATCCTTCATACTGAGGAGGAACAGAGAGCCTGTGATAGCAAATACTGGCATCATGACCAGTCTTATAGCAGATCTGACACTGAATATTTCCTCTGCCAAAATTACGTCCTCCTCTTCCTCTGAAGCGATTACCACGAAAACCTCTGCCTCTAGATCCATTTCTGCCACCAAAATTAGGGTTAAAGTACTGAGATGAATTGTTACCAGTAGGATTACCAGAAATATTGAACTGCTGATCAGGATAAGATCCAGTTTGAGGTTGATTGTGACCATTCTTTTCTCCAGAATTTTCAGCATGTGTCAAATTAACAGAAGCAGTTTCTCCAACTAATGCTTTCTTGAATTTTTCATTGCGTGCTTCTTGAGTAAGAAGCTGAGATTCTAACTCATCCAGAGAAATAACTTCTGTTTGACTATTAACAGTGGCAACGATAGGATTGAATTCCTCAGGTAAAGCCTCAAGAACAGTTTCAATCAGATCACGGTGAGCCACAGGATCCCCTATAGACATGAGAGACTCTGAGATTGAACGAATGCGAGCGATAAACTCAGCAATCGAGCGCGTTCCTTTTGTAATAGTTCTAAGTTCAGAACGAAGTTGTCTTGACCTAGTACGCATCTGAGTGTAGCAGTAATTGTGAATTTCATCCCATACCTGATGCGAAAACCTAAGTCGAACAAAACGCGATAGTAGAGAAGACGAGATCGTGGAAAGAATCCACGTACAGAGCAACGAATCTTGCTCTTCCCATTCAGTATACGCCGGATTCTCAGTTCCAGCCTCACGCGCCGCGTCGTTGAGGAAAACCGGTGGGATCTGCGGTGAAACAACGTGACGCACCATTTTTGTGCCGCGTAACACTCCTTCTACCTGTTGCTTCCATTGAAGATAGTTCGTTTCGTCGAGTTTGACGGAGATGATTTGTTTGAAGTTCTTCGAGGCCGCTGCGGTGACGCGTTGCGTCTCAGAGTTGTTGACTGGTGACGAAGGCGAAGACATGGTTTGGATCGAAGAAAAAGCTCAAGATACCATAATAGAAACTGAAACCGCCATTGATGAACCTTGAAGGTTGAAGTTTGTTACAGAAGTTTGTTAGAGGAGAGAGAAAGAGAAGAGAGAGAGAAAGAAGAGAAAATAGGGAAAGTATATTCTTTGTATTAAATGAATCTGAGAGATACAAGAGTTTATATAGATGCAAGAGATAAGCTAGAGATATGTGACACATGTCACAATCTGATAGACTAGAGCTTAAGACTAGTTAGATAGTTACAATGTTTAGCCTCTATCTATACTATATTCTAACACTGTCATTGTTTGTTACTTTGCAAAGTTAAATCTAGATCCATTGTTCCTATTAGATTTAGACGTGGTTTTATTCTTTGGAATCTATTGTTATCAAATTTGTTGATAAGATCTACCACTACAATATACATGTCATTCATAGTCTTCATTTTAACCATAATTTTGTATCACTTTTGGGTAAGTTTAGTATCCTTTACAACATAGTTTGATTCCTATTATTTGTTGTACAACAATGAGGTTGGAATCTTTCTTTGACTAGGATCCCAATGAATTGCTTTTACAGTATTTCGTTCCTTATAGTGAATAGACAATGCGACCCGTATGCAAAATGGCATTTGTCAGGATTGCGTCTATCATTTAGCTATGACTAGTTATGCCCCTGCTTTTTGTCCATGATTATCTAGTGATATTGGTTTAATGGAAGCACATTGTTTGAGTAAAAGGAACAGACTCGTGATTGTTTCTTTTTAGATCAATTAGTCTTCTCTATCTTATCAATTTTGAAGTTTTTGTTTTAATCATAATCAAAGTATTACATTATGCACTACAGGGTTTGATAAACAACCTAATCACGCTTGGCTTGGGACGGGAAGCTGCATTTTCTGCTGCTGTTTTGGGCGACAATGCTCTAATGGAGAAAGCATGGCAGGATACTGGAATGATGGCAGAGGCTGTGCTTCATGCTCATGTATGATCTGTTATGTACAGCTAGATGACCACTTTATTTAGTATTTGTAGTCTGACCTTATTGTTTTTCAGGCACATGGACGTCCAACTCTGAAGAATTTGGTTCAGGCCTGGAACCAAGTGCTACAGAGAGAGGTTGAGCCTACTCCATCACAAAAGACAGATGCTACATCTGCATTTCTGGCTTCTCTTGAGGAGCCTAAGCTTACGAGTTTGGCAGATGCAGGCAAGAAACCACCTATTGAAATCCTACCTCCGGGGATGATGTCACTTAATGCCCCCATTTCCATTTCGAAAAAACCAGCTTCTGCTGCTCAGAACTCCCAGCCACAACCAATTAAGCCATTGGCACTGGAAGCACCTCCTACAACCACAGCAGCGCCAGACAGTTCTACGCAGCAGCTTGAATCTGCACCTGCACCAGTTAGTGATCCACCTCCATCAGACTCCACACCAACTCCTGAGGCCACTACACCTGAATCAAATTCGGGTGAAACAGCTGTAGCTAATGGAGGTCCTACCCCGGCGTCAGTAAGTGAAGAAAATCCAAATGTTAATGGGGAAACTGTTCAGGCAGAGACTACAAGTGATCCAGCCCCTCCTGAGGCCCCATCACCGGTAGCAGAGGTTTTAGAGACCAATACTCCAAATCCAACTACAGTACCTGCAAGTGGTGACCCTTTCCTATGATTGGAATACCTGCAAGTGGTGACCCTTTCCTATGATTGGAATACCTCCCGCACTGTTGAAGTAAATGAATTTATTTACAATTCAAGATTTGTTTACGTTTGTAAAGAAATTATTTTAGATATAAAGGAAATCTAGTATTAGTTTGTAACAAATGTATAATTTGGTGGTACAATTGTACCTAGCATATGTCTTTCCCTTTTCCCCCCTCAATTTTCCAAGCTGAAGTGTTGTCTCATTGTTGTGATTGTGAGAGATATCGGGACACATGAGTCCTGTTTTTTTCACTTACTATTATTTTTTATTTTTTTGCCGAATATAAATTTCCAGTTGTTTTAAATTTGTACCAGTTAACGGCCAGTCTCTTCTTTGTAATGTGTTTGTAGATTGCATATACTAAACATAACAGCTGCAATCGTTTGTCGTTTTTGATTCGTATATTAGTACCCTTTTTGGCCATTCATGGCGGCATATAAGACCCGGTTGCTTTATTTAAGAATTTAAATAAGAATTTAAATGATATTCGGTTGCCCTTCTTTCGTCTTGGCTACTGGCTTTCTTCTGAATTTGTTTTGATATCTCAGTTGTACATCTATCTCCACCGTACTTTTACCAAGAGGAGAATGGTGTGTCGATGATTTTTTTTGGAGCCGCTGGGTTTTCAACCTCAGCATTGCTTCCTACCACTTCATTCATCAAACTTATAGGTTGTAGAACAACGATAATCGTGATAGAAATAATAATATATTATTTTTCAACAATTTTTATGACAGAATACCCGCTTTTTTTAAACAAACAGAATTGCTATGAATATGCAGTCAAAAATCTATCAGGCATGGACGGGAAATACTTTCGACCTCTTCACGCATTTTTTTAACAGAACATCTGCTTTCTCTATGCATGAGTTTGAATATACACATACATGAAAAGCAATTTTGTTGACGTATAGAAGTATACTTTTTGACAATTGCGTTCCCAAAAGTTTTTTTAAAAACATGGAAGGTGAAAAGTTGCTCCTATTTTTAGCACTGAATCTATTGATAACTATGGATAAAACGCAAGACCAATTTTGGACAGCAAAAACACAATAAGGCTTGATAATAATGCAAATTTGATAATCAGAACAAAATTATAAATACCAGACTCCCAAATACTCTCTCTAGTCACTATTATAAGTAAAATTTCACTTTTTAGATACATTGAACAATTAATGTATATGTTTTTGTCTACATCAGAACTAGCTGTTATTCCATTGTATGAGTCTCGTAGAGTCATCTACCATCTTACAGGAAGTGTAGTACGTTAGCATGGCTAACCAGAGTAGAATATTTTTTGGTAGAAAAACTAAAGTAGAATATAATATTTGTATTAACTAAAAATAGAATTATTCTTGCGAAAACATATAAAAAAAAAAAAAAACATTTTTACAAAACAAGCAAACCTTAAAACTGACTTTCATATATGGTTGGAAGAAATTGGATTGGTACCAACTATTATATAAAAGGTGAAAGAAAATAGACCGAACAAACTGATTAATATGATTTTAAATGATATAATGAAGTTCAAAATTGAGTTTTGCAGGACCCAAGTGAATAAGCTTGAAATGGTGTTAACAGTTAGCACCAAGAGTTGACAGAGATGACATATGTAAAGATGCCTTTGAATTTTAAGAATGAGTCATGCTATTTAGCTCGAACACAGTACCAAACCAGGCTAACCAATCAAAATATGTCACATTGATTCTTCAAATTTTGTTTTGTTACCATTCGTAACAAATAGCATTTTTCTCTAAAAAAATATAATAACAAATCGTGAATTATAATTTATAAGTCATTTTCCTCCTCAATTTTGGATGGGACGAAATAATTCCCTCCAAATTTCCAAAAAAGCAAATGATTTTATTTAAACTCTCTATTTCCCAAACTTAACACCGTTGACAAAATTTATTACAGATTTGTGCTTCACAACAGTAATCTATCATTATGCACAAGGTTGCCTTTAGAGTTCAAAGCAAAAATACAAGAGTGTTTTTATGACAGTAATCAACTAGAAATGAAACCAAAATTTCTTAATGTCTTTCACGTACATAGAAAGGAAGGTGCCTAGTCCGGTATCCGGAATAAATACCATCTACTTACTACTAAGCATGACATATTAGCACTATTTTATTGAAACTTCTACTCTTGGCCAAGGGCAAGATCGTGCCAAGCATCCTTATTAACTTGTTGTGCCTCCTGATCTGATCAACAACAAATCACATGGTGTTAAAAAGTCAACAGCAAAAAGCAGAAACAATCCTCCAACATAAGACCCATCTCATGAACAATAATCAATCCACTATTATAAGTTATGTAGCCCCGACACATAAGTTTGAAAACATGTCCGGTGTCCAACATGTGTCTGTATCTGATCCGAACACATATAGTTACAATCAGTCACTTCAATTTTCTTAAGTTATGACCGTTGTTTACATGCCACACTGTCAGTAATGCATTGTGCATCATAAATTGTAAGAGTGCAATTGCATATCCAAGAACATATTTTCTTTTAAACAACCATATTTTCATTGAAGCAATTCCACTAAATTGCAACTTCTAGAGTAATATTAAATTTTAATCAACAATCGTATAATTAGTTATCTTCCCAACAACCAAATCAACGAGTGCTTCATAAAACAATGTTTTAATAAACTAAGCTCAAGAAAGATAGTATCCACAAATGTAACTGCTTTAGTTAATGAATTAAGAACATACTTGAGTCCTCAGTATCATCTGTCCGAACAACCAGTGTTGGAGGAAGTGGAAGATCTGTAAAAACAAAACACATCAGATTCACATTCCCACATACATTCTCTTCATACTTTGTGGTTCAAGTAAACCAACCATCAATATTTTGTTACATTTGTCCATTTATTCAAATGTGTACCATCAATTCAATTCAGGACAATTTATCAATATACAATATTGCAGGGATGGGTGTAACAAACTGTTCAAGACTACATAAAACAGAATGTGTAAGACTGCTTAAGATTCTCAATACATGATTCAACTTCTTGTTTCGTTTATAATGGTTATGCACCGACAGCATAAACTATTTTTATTTTTACGCAGTTGTCCAATTGGAACTAACCATTTTGCCATGTTTTTTAAAGATAACTATCGAATAATCTATTTGTAGTTGACGTCGGTGTAAAATTAGTATACACTGACGGCACATATCTTTTTTCTCAACAAAATAAGAACAAAATGCATTAAAGATTCAGGAAGACAGAGAGAGAAAAAAAATACCATCTTGAGGAAGAGTGTCTCTCATCCAATCCTCATCAACGATGTCAATTAGAATTCCCAAACTCAGTTCTGCCATTTTTTTCTTCACACTGTTAATAACACAAAATAAAATGACAAGAATTAGGTTTTGGGGGGTTAGGGTTAGGGATTTGAAATTGGTAAATAACGAACGAATGAAGAGAACTGCTGCATATAAGATAATTCGAATCAACAACATAAACAATCAAACGAAATTATATAAAATATTATATATCATGATATATGCTACAACAGATACACACATAATTAACTATCGTTAAACAGGTAAAAGAAAAAACTTGAATAAATTCATGATATTCAAAGTATAAATTGAAATCTACACAGAAGGAAACAATAAGTACCTGCACTTGGAGAGATTCTGGAGAAAAGCTTATTGTGCTGTAATTTACGACTGCTTGCTTGCGATGAAAAATATTAGGATTTCTTCTTAAGCTTTAGATTTATTTATTTATAGTCGTCAGGATTATTGTCATATTATTTTTGTTTGTATGGGCTCGTGCGTTTGCTTTTCACCACGCAATTTGCTATTTAGACCCCTATATTGGAAATTACATTCTCATGCTATGAGAAGTTATCTTCCACTCGTTACCTATCAGTAGATACATTCCCATATGTCCCATAATACCTCATGTGTTATTATTGATTTGAACCTTCATAAACTTGAACTATATGAAGAAAAAAAACACTATTCTTCCTTTAATAGTTGATCTTCATCTAACCGGCGTCAAAAAGATAACATTTTTTTCAACCCAACAAAGTAACTCACAATTTCTCCGATTTTGTGTTTGTTGAAGTGGGTTGTTTAGATGTTGAGCAAATACATTTTGTTTAGCATTTAGGGTAATTATATTTGTTTAAGTATCGTTTATACAGAGATTTTTTTTTTCTAAGGAAATTTATATAGAAATTTAGTTGTTTGTATTCAGTGAAATATAGTATTCAAATTTTGTTTAGGAATGGGAATAAAGTTTTTGTGCTCTAAGGGTCTCTTTGATTCAACGAAAATGGGAGATTTTAATGAAGGGAATGGCATGACATGATTTTTGATGAAATGCTTGAATGATTATTTTATCTTTTTCTATTGGTTGTTCTATATATGACTGACGATGTTGGTAGAACCAGACATGGTATTAAGAGTTTACACAACTTCTTATGTAGAGAGCGTACAACAAATGGGGTTGTAGGAGACTTTGAAAATTTGTTGAAGCCTCTAATTCACATGGACAAGAGGTTGACATTGAGATGTCATTTAATAAAAGCAAGGACAACTTGGTATGACGGTGTACCTTCTCCAATGCAAGCGGAAACATATGATCTAAAGGAAACTATTGACTTGATGAAATGGAGACGTCAGGTGTCTATTGAAATATATTGCAAGCTAGTAATCGATGGCATAGGGGACACATTTACAAACCAATATGAGTTGACAAAATTGCTCTATGATAAATAAATGCTCGTTTTCAACACTTTTCAAACTTTAAGATAAGTTTAGTTAGAAGACAAGTTGATTTCGTTACCCATCACTAACAAAAAACTGTCAAAATTTTATGCTAACCGTCATATCTTTGATTTTATTTCATCTTGTATTTCTCACATCCTGATTAATGAAATAATCTAACAAGATTATTTCATTGAAATACAAGATTAATGAAATAACCTTTTAAAATTTTCATATATATAATATTATGATCATTATTTTTCAATTTTCAGATTAAAATTTTACATCTGAGACAGTCACATATGGTTGGATTTAAGAGGAAGAAAAGAGAATGTGCAGGGTTTTGTCATAATGATTTGAAATATGTGGAATTTCATGGTTGTGTTTGCTCCATTAATGTTATTGAGTTGGCTAATCACATATTGAGGAATGTAAATTCGCTTAAGAAAATGACTTTCAGTCCTCGTGACAAATTCTATGAAGGTGCTGGTAAATGAACTGATGGTAAATGGCCTAATGGTTATGATGGTTGTTGTTGGTTTGTGCAAAATGTTATTCAGGAGATGCTCAAAGACGAAGTAAATGAACCATGTCAACTTATAATTTTGTAGAATTTTATAGTGCGTTGTTTTATCTATTTATTTATATTGAATTTTTACTATTATTATTAGTAATGAATCCATTCGTACAAACATGGTATATTTTCCTTTATTTATGAATCACAATATTAAGTAACTATCCGTTGGGTATTTCTTCTGATATTAAACAACTGCTGTAGTGTTTTTTTTTTTTAATACTCACATCTTGTGTTTTTGGAGGCGCATGGAGTGTTTGATAATAAAGGTGGTGAACTTCCACTAGGATTTAGACAAACATTTATATTGGAACGTTTTAAATTTCATAATCTGAAAAATTACATGCTTTTTAAAAGCTAGGTTTCTAGAACATAAAAGTGGACCCAAAAGATATGTGTCGATTTATATATTCCGAACTATTTTTTCATAAACTTCGTGCAAGCATCAATCTGGTTGAATGTTTGTCTTCGATATATGTTTTTATTTCAAAAGAATTGTTGATGACAATAAAAAAAATTCTTTTAGTTTTAGCGCGGATTTTATATAACAAGTATTTATAATTTTGTTTTCGTGAAGAAACAATAATTTTGAATCAAATAGAATTTTCATAAATTGATATTTGAATGCAAAACATACAATTAATGATTGTGTGACTCATTTATTGAAAGCATTCTTTTTTTTTTTTTGTGTTTCATCTCTCTCCAAATTGTATACTTCATTTACTTTGATAAATAGAGAGAATCCTTTACTCAAAACAAACAAAATGTTATTTATTCCTTGCTTATCATCTTTACCCACATATTAAAATTTTTAATACAATCTAAATAGAAGGAGAAATAATAATATTTTGAAAATAAGTGTAAACAAGGTACAATTGGAAGAAAAAAAATCGTGGATGTTTGTTTGATTCCATGTTTAGATGGCCAAAATATTTTAAAGGTGTATAGTTAATTTTGATATGTATATTTGATTTATTTTCAGGAGAATTTATTTTGTCTCCAAAATTTATTTAAAGTTTAAATTTGTAGCTTTTGATTTCAGAATTATTTTTTACAAATAAGTTTATAGTTTCACTCATTTTTATACGAATGTTTTCATGCACAATTATTTTATCTTTAACTCAATTTTAGCTAGAAACAATTTTACGAAATCAATTTACTCAAAATAAATTATTGTCATAACAAAACCAAACATTTTATCAATATTACATTGAAAATAAAAAATGATATTCATCTTAAAACAATTTTGTTAGTTAAAGTGACATTTATTTTGATAAGATAGTACTATTTTATTTTTTTATTTTTTTGAGGGGAGTACTATTTTATTTTTGAAAACCAGTTTCAAGATGAATATCATTTTTTAATTAACAATATCATTTTGTTAGTTATTCTCCTCTTTGTCCCCCATTCGGGTAAATATATAGGTCTTGAAAAGCTTATGTTAAGTGCTTAATAAGAATTAAATGGGAAGTTCTTGACAAAAAAAATAGAGCAAATAGTCACTTTAGTCCCTGATTCTGCAGTTCGCTATCACATAGGTCCCTGACTCAGAATTAAATACAGATAAGTTCCTGATTCTGCACTTCCGTTATCACTTTAGGTCCCTGAACCAAAAATCAATATCCCCAAATTGAATATCAAATCCCTAAATCTTAAATCCTTTAATGTCATCTAATTATCTTTTTTGATCAAAATCAATCTTCCATTAAACACCAACTTACTGTTAGGTCCCTGACTATGCATACTTACTATCAGTTAGGTCATTGACAATGAATTAGCAAATCGATTAGCATCTATTACTCTTGATTATTGTTATATTCACATGATAATTTATATCTCTACCCCGCAGGTTTGAGCATACAATAATCAAGAGCTCAAGATATATTCAAATCATAATTCATTTCTCTATATATGTAATCATGATGCCATTATATACTAAAGGGAGAAAGAGGTAACAGAACCACAACACTATGACACTACTATAAAACTTCAAACCTTAGCCTAACATATCATTACCTCAAGATCAGCTTTCAAGCCAAAAAGGTCCCTAATAGCCTGGGACTTAACTGATAGTAAGTATGCACAGTCAGGGACCTAACAGTAGGTTGATGTTTAATGGAAGATTGATTTTGATCAAAAAAGATAATTAGATGACATTTAGGGATTTGAGATTTAAGGATTTAGGAATTTGATATTCAATTTGGGAATATTGATTTTGGTTCAGGGACCAAAGTGACCATTTTCTACATTCACTTTGGTCCTTATGACACCTCATATGCGCCACATCATCACTTAACAGATTTTTTTAACGTCAGGGACTAAAGTGATAACGGAAGTGCAGAGTCATTGGCTTATTTGTATTTAATCCTGAGTCGGATAAAATAAAATAATTTGAAAAGTTCTTGACAAAAAAAATAAAATAATAATTAATTGGAAAATTAGACCTTGTTTATTTTAACAGTGTGTTCTTTTCTTCTTTGCAGGTTATGTTTCCATTGAGTGGATTGTCACATTTTATCTATGGGTGTCTTGCGTATGACACAAACAACCTTATCAAGAGGTTCTCCTATGATGGGTACATTAGGGCTTATCTAAACATCATCAACCTCTTTCTGAAATAAAATACTGAAAGAGTGTAGTATATGATAAGGTACAAGTTAATATATAATATCTAAACAACTATTCAAGCTAATGAAAGTCCATTCGAGTACTTGATATGGATGATATTGACAAACAGGTACGTGTGCTTGATGCATCTCAAAACATGAGGTGTTGAATTAAATTTGGTAACTAGCAGTAACAAGATGAGATGCTCGATCAATTGCATTATTTGTTGTCTATGATTCTCCCCGAGTCTGTTTTCAATCCGAGGTAGGGAGCATAATTTTTCTTTATAGACACGTTGGTAAATCCGTGCACACGTCTTTGCACAACTTAGCAATTTCTTTGGAGATCAATCAATATGTTCATTACCTAATGGAAATTTTACTCGGATGGAACGATCATGGCACCTTTACAGTGGAGCATAAATTGATCCAATCTTGTGGCAAATTCAGATTGAAAGAGTGGAAGGCTTTTTGGTAAGTCTTGAATTGTGTTATAGTCAAACATGGTATGGTGATCAAAGTTAAGGTCCATCCTTAATCCCCAATCATGAATCCATTGTTTGGATAATGCACTTGTTTTCACCAAATCCTTCAAAGCTAACTTGGAAAAGATATAAGATATAATATGATCAGGCAACTCATTCTCAAGATTTTCACAGCTCTTCATTGTTCCAGCAAGTAAGCAATAAGATAAATTCCAATTAAAAGCATTATCTTATCAATCAATCAAAACTTTTTAAACAATGAATTAGACAAACAATTAAACTTTTTTAATTCCTAAACTCAACAAGTGACTACAGTTACGCTATTGACTATTACCCATCCCCCACCAATGAATCAAAAGAAACTGTACCTGATTTTATTAAATTTTATGATGATGCTACAACAGATAGACACATAATCAATTATGGTTAAACAGGTCAAGAAACAAAATTGAATAAATTTATCATATTCAAAGTAGAATCAATCAGAGAGACAGTAGAAGAAACAATGGGCACCGGCTCTAAGTGACATGCTTATTGTGTTGTGATGAAGACGATGACGACGGCTTGGATCAAAAGTTCCAAAATTAGGATTACTATTATTATTTTTTGGATGCAACCTTTATTTATAGTCGTCATAATTTCTTGTTGCCTAGGTTAGGTTTAATTCTAACCGGGCCTCCTTTTATTTTCACTTTCAACAATATTAAACATGCATTCCTCTGTATGTAAAAATAAAATAAAATTCATTATATAAACAATTTATTCAATAATTTATCTCTTATCCGTTTTAAGTTAGTGGAGGCAAATGCCTTCAATATTGTATTTGTTTTGTATTCATTCCTACACTCCCCAAGGTTTCTATATATATCATATCAGCTGTAATATATTATTAACTTTTGTTTGGGAAATGTATCAAGGTAAGGAGAATGATTAAGTTTTTTAATTCACTTCTCTCAATTTTTTGGCAACTACAAACTATAATACAGTACTATTGATTACTTATTTTCAATACCTTTGATCAAAATACTTAGGGTTATGTTTTGGCCACTAACACTTTTCAAGTGGTCACACTCCCTACTAACTTAGGAAGCCATAATCTAATTCAAAAGTTTAAAACGTCAAAGTAATAATTATTATTAATTTATGTCTAAATCTAACCCTCCCCCGCCCCCACCCACCACTATTGAATAACATTTGATCCAATTTTATCTAGATGTTTTAGTATGATCAACATAATTAAAAACTAATTAAGCTGGAGTTATCTATAAATAATAATAATAATAATATATAGGTCTTTCGCCCTGCAAATATAGGTCATTTGAATTTTCGTCCTTGAAGTTACTAATCATATGTAATTAGGACCATTTTTCAAATGATTAACATTTGCACTGGCGGATTGGAAGGATTACTAATCATATGAAATTAGGACCATTCTTCAAATGATATACATTTTTTATCAAACTTATTGAGCATTGATGGAGTTCGGTTGTCTAAACTCAATTCTCTCAAATATTATTTCCATCTAAAAGATTGTAAATATGTTGTCAGTATTAACTAATAAGAGAACTATGATTTGTAAATGAAAGAATAAAAATATGATAAGGTTATCTTAATCCGTTTCTGTCGAAATTTAACCCCTTGGCCTGTCTCAAATGTTCCTTAATAATCAACTTCTTCATCCTTTCAGCCTCTTCTGATTTATCACCTATGACATACAAATCAGCAATAAGGCTATAAAGCCCTCTATAATTTTCTGGCTTTGCCATCCTCAGAACCTGCTCAATCACCCCCTCAGCAATCTCAAATTGCTTGTGCTCCTTGCAAGCTGACAAGAAGGAACCCAAGACAACAACATCTGGTTCCACTTTCATCATTTTGATAATCTCATAAGCTTCCTCTAGCATCCCACTTTTCCCAATCAAATAAACCAAGCATGCATAATGTTGAACTCTTGGTTTCAAACCACATTCCTCAATCATTTTGAAATACCTTCTTCCGTCTTCAACAAACCCACCATGAGCACAAGCACTAAGCACCCCGGTGAAAGTCAATTCATTAGGTTTAACTCCATCCATTTGCATCTTCTCAAACACAACCAATGCTTCTTTATTAAAACCACATCGCACAGCACCACAAATCATCAACGTCCAAGACGTAACATCTCTTTCATCCATCAACTCCAAAACCATTGCAGCATTTCTCAAAACTCCACCTTTAGCATACATGTTAACCAAAGCAGCACCTATCTCCACATTCAACTCCCACCCATTTTTCACAATGTAACCATGAACTGATTTTCCACCTAACAATCCATGACGCTCCACGTGAGCGCATCCTGATAAAACCAAACAAGCAATCACCTGATCCGGTTTTATTCCTTCAACAAACAACATTCGTCTAAAAAGATACAAACTTTGCATATAACTTCCAACATTTAAATAAGCAGAAATCATGTTACACCACGAAACAATATCTCTATGCGGCATTTCATCAAACAACTGACGTGCTTTCTTAACATCCTCCAATCTTGAATACCCCAAAATCATGGTGTTCCAAGTGACTGTATCCCTTTGGGGCATTTCATCAAACAGTATACATGCATCAAGAAAAGAGAGAAAAACGTAAGAATTGAGAAGACAAGTTGAAATGTGAAAATGAGAGGTGAAACCGAGTTTGATGATATGGGCGTGAAGGTGATGAATGATGGGTAAACGGGTGGAAGATTTTAAGGTGAAGAGAATGCAGAAAGTGTCTATAGGAACTCCATTGCGATGCATTTTAGAGTATAATTGGATTGCTTTTCTTGGTGATGACGATGAATAAGCTTTTTTAATAGCTAAAGCCCATGAATTCCACATCTTCTAACAAAAGACAACACTGGTAGTAGATATGTTTCATATCAAAATATATTTTTTTTTATTGGTTTGTATTTGAAGAACGTGAACTCGTTTAAATCCACACACCGTTGCCTTTGGTCATTTTTTCAATCTTTTGACTCCAGTTAACGTAACGTATCTGGGTGATCGAAAACGCTGGTAGGTAGTAATAATATCAAATAGTAGTAATAATTTAAGGACTAAATTTGATTACCATTTAAAATTATCTCCATTAGTTTAAAGTGAAATCTCAACCATCAAAGGTGAGAAAATGAAAGTTAAATTATAAAAAAAGAAAAAAAATGATTGGAATGTTTTAATTTTAGAGGTTGAAATGGAGAAAAATTGAAAACAAAAATAGGAGAGAATCGAGATCCACTTGATGATCCGACCTATTTCACAATAATAAACAAAAACAAACCATCAATTTAGTTCATAAATTATCACCCAATTTCTCTTATGTAATCTTAAACCGTCCCTAAATTATCACAAAATCTCTATAATTTAAAGACTAAAGACTAAATTGATTCATTAAATATACTTTAAAAGATTTTATAAGTAGGGGATAAACCAAAGAACGAGTGACAACTTCTACCAAAAAACAAAAAAGGAAAGAGTAACAACCTTAACCGATGATTATTCCACTCAATCGAAAATAAGATAAGATAAAACTGTTTTGTATTGCAGAGATTGGTTACATTGCAATTTACTTATCTCTCTCAATCGAAAATTTCAAATTATTGAAACCCCCGAAAATTTATGACATAAAAGTTTGAAATAGTACACAAAACCGAAAGCAAGAAACATCTAAACTAAGAAAGACCCAAATAACAACAGCATAAAATCCGTGCACTGTGTATGGTAAACTAATAAAAAATTCAATTCTGCATTAATTTAAAAGTATCCCTGTCTATATATGCTTCTAAACTGCTAAGATTGAAAATAAATTACATAACATTAGTAGAGAATACAGGACCATACTAGTATACAACTACCCCTGCTCCCTCCCCTTCTTCCTTCCCCAAAAATAAGAATGCAAAACCATGCTTTTAATTGTTCTTATTGAATACTACTAAATTCTATATCAAGACTTAAAAACACGAGGATCGGGAAAGGAGATGCCTAAGGAGATTCCGCCAACATGTGAGATGCAAATAAATATCAGTTCTGTAATTATTTTGGGATGCATCTTTGAACTTTCCTGACCTCAATAGGCCAACAGCAGTGACCTCAGCTCACTTCATTGGACAAAGCAATGCCCAAAAGTAAATTGATGGGAGGGTTTAAAAAAAGTCGCCTCGCTTGTTTGGACAGTCCGACGCTCGATGCCCAGATTCCCCACAAGTAAAACAGGTCCCTGCAAAGCTTCTGCACGCACATTCAAATGTTATGTCAGTTAAACATGGACTTGATTTCAAGCACATAAGGCTCATTATGTAACTTGGATAGGAAGAAAACTAAGGACACCAATAAAAAGAATTATTTTAACCTGTTCGGTGATGAAGAAGATCTGCTCGATTGTCTGCCTCCAATTAGCCAATCATCCCTACTGCTTCTTTCTGGTTTGGACCAGCTGTTGCCAGATTTATAACTTCTGCCACCCCTCCTAGACGAGTCACCAAAATCATCATCAGAGCCTCGGCCTCCATCCCATCCCCGTGAGGATCTAAAACCTCTCCCATCCCTAGAACCTCCTCTTCGGTTATTTCGTTCTCTATCGGAAAACTTCCCATAGAAATCACTTGGAGGCCCATCATCTTGCAAAGGAGGTAACTGCCAATGCAAAGTGGGACATGTAACATGTTTTTATATAATCAGTAATAATGCAATGAATGGATGCCAAATTATGACATTTAGGTTGAGGGAAGGAATGCCACATGCAATCCACAAAGATTTACAAAATAAAATATTAGCAAATGTTGTAATTTACCTTGGTGACTTTAGAAATAGTGTTTCCAGCTGGTATGTCCTTGTCAAGTAACTCTTTAGCAATGTCCTCTGGAAGATCAAAAACGGCTCCTTGAACCTGATATTAGGCATTGGCAATGTAAAAAAAGTGTCAACAATTTGAACAATGCAGGTGGATTCCCGATAACATTGAAGTTCCAAGAAAGACAAGCACAGAAACGAATTTAACTCAGATACAAACCCTTTCATCCGCAATTAAATGGACTTTTCCAACTTCATCAGCAGCTTTGGAATATACATCAGAAAGAAACCCAGTGACTGATCTTGCTGAAAAATATCTTTGAGAATTTTCTGAATCTCGAGTTAATTGCAATGTAACCCATCCCTGCAATACAAAACAGTTTTAATTAGGTATATGATACCCACACACCTGTTAACTAAAAGAAAGAAAAGCTCGAAAAAAAGAAGAAAAAAACGGACCCACGCATAAAAGAAAAAATACGCAGTAGATAATAAAAGGGAGACAGAAACTAAAGAAAGGAGGCGCATATTGCCAGTGAGAGAGTTGTGAAAGAGGAGGTTGACGGAGAATGGCCGTTGGTGTAGTGCAGTTGCCATAAACAAATGGGGAGGATAGGGTACCATCAGGAAAAATGTTAGAATATTAGAACTTCAATCAGGTCCTTTTTGTCAGGAAGGTAACTCCACCTTCTTTAACTTATTTTCTCTCTTTTTTTCTTTTGGTGAATAACTTATTTTCTCTCTTACCAATCCCAAGTTATTTTTGTGACAGTAGCTTCACTTTTTTTTTAATCAGGTTATTAGAATCTATTTCTTTAAAAACTGTAACAAATAAATGGAAACATTTATAAAATAACTATTTAAAAAAAATGATTCTATAACTAAAAAATCTGTAACAGACAGCCCCTTATTCAGTTAAAACAAATGCAACGGATAGAAGAAATGCAAGCTTACAATTACCTGTTCGTGGGTGATAAGAGACCGGGAAGACGGAGGTTGGGAGAATCCACTCATCTGTGCCAGTGCAGCTGCAAGGGCAGTTGTTCCTTTTTCTTCAATCAGTTTCTGTGCAGTTGGGGTGAAAAATGCAATAGACTCTGGATGAACTCCATTAAGTGTGACAACAACTTGCTCAGCAGATGACTCCAGAACATCTTCCACAGACGGCGCGTTAACAAATTCAAATTTACAACCTACATCACGCTCAAGGGATCTAACTGTTCTCCTCTGGCTACCTGTGAACATCAGAATGGCAGTACCTAGCTTTCCTGCACGGCCAGTACGGCCAGAGCGATGTACAAAAGTCTCGGGATCATTGGGAAGCTCATAATGGATAATCTGAATGAAACATATAAGACCAATAAGTTCATCAATGTTCAATATGTTGAGTACAGATTGCAATTGCATTTCAATACTTGACCAAGGCATAAATAAGAATCTTCAAGAGTCAAATTTAGAATTAAAATAACAGTACTATACAGATTGGGATGAAACAATTAAACAACGACCTTAAAATTCAAATATTTATGTGCACAGTTCACAATTCATTCAAATATAAAACTCTAACTCTAAATCGAGGGTAAGATAACAAAAAAATTCAAACTATTAAACCCTATTCCGAAAAACTGGTAGTTAGATTCTGAATGAACAAAAAAATTATGGACATATGCATATAGAACCAAAAACAGGAATGGAGTGGTAGACTGGACTGCAGAACAACTTATGAACGTACCAAATCAACATTGGGAATATCAAGTCCACGAGATGCAACATCAGTTGCAACAAGCACTGTAAATTTTCCTTGTCTGAAACCATTCAATGTTCTTTCT
The DNA here is from genome assembly GCF_003473485.1 of Medicago truncatula. Lineage (NCBI taxonomy): Eukaryota > Viridiplantae > Streptophyta > Magnoliopsida > Fabales > Fabaceae > Medicago > Medicago truncatula. Next base: position 52,607,575 of record NC_053048.1, read on the forward strand.
CTCTGGTGCTGAGATATATCACCATGCAGTGCTTCAGAAGTGATACTATTTGTTAATGCCAATGATACTTCATCAGCATCTCTTTTTGTCTGCGTAAAAACTATAGTCTTCCCACCCTTTGCATAAACCTAAAAGACACGGTAAGATTTAATAAAATTAGTGAGTTCCTTAGCTTAAAGCATATGGTACAAATGATGCCGTGACAGAAAATAATATCTTTGAAGCACATCAGAAATATTAAACTAATTGACTGATTTAATATATTCAAGATTCCCAACAGCTACATGAGTTGTAGAAGAATAACAGCCATAAACTTATGTGTAGGAAGGAATGGTTACGTGTAACATTGAATCTTGATTGATATAACATTAAATTGTTACAATATATCAAAACTTTTGGTTACAAGAGCGGGTAACTAGCAAAAAGTAAAAAACAATAATGCAATACTATTACACGATGTCATGACTAAACAGAACACACAGAATACAGGGGCTACAGAACATGGAACTATTAAAGAAAAAATTCAACTGGCAACTTACGGTAATAAGATCAGAAAGAATGGTTCGCTTTGAAGTGGAAGTGGCCGATATAGCATATAGTTTTATCCCTTCAGCAAGCTTTTCTTCTTCATCACCAACCTTTTTAAGAGAAAAAGGGAAAGCATCGTGATTATAATCCATTGTTTTTGGATAAAAAAGCAAAAAGCATCATAATTATGATTCAGCTTTTATCCTAAAATGCCATAAATGTTATGCACAATTATGGCACAAACCATTTGATGGCAGGGTCCTGAAATCAACAATATTTAAAGCTATACTTGATGGGGAAAAAAAGAAAAGAAGCAAAGGCAGAATCATGTACAAACAAACAGTTATCAATTGGCTATATTCTATGTATATTCGGAGAATAGAAGCCTGAAGTAAGAACAACGTACCAAATCAATTGTCAACGGATTGTTCAAGTATTTCCTGGCCAATTTCTTCACCCAACTAGGCATGGTTGCAGAAAAAAGCATGCTCTGCCTCTTTGCTGGAAGCTTTTCCAAAATGACTTCTACATCCTCTTCAAACCCAACAGCAAGCATCTGATCAGCTTCGTCGAGTACCAAATACTCAACTTCACTCAACTTAAGTGTGTTCCCATTGATGAGGTCAATCAGCCTACCAGGCGTTCCAACAACCACATCAACACCACGCGAAAGTGCACTCTGTTGAGTAACATAAGAAACACCTCCATATATACAAACAGTTTTGAGATAAGGTGCAGATTCTTTTATCTCCTTCTCCACTTGCTTTGCTAACTCCCTGGTAGGTGCAAGTACCAAAGCTCTAGGAAGACGCCTAACAACAAAGAAACAAACACATCCATATGAAACATACAAAAAATCAAAACTAACATAATAGTATCATTATTTCACATGACATGAAATTACCATTAATTGGCATGTGTTTTTATTGGCTTATTTGAGCTTATCTACTGACTAAAGCACTTGTAAGGCCCTGTTTGGATAAACAACTTATTTGCAGTTTCAAGCACTTATCATGATAACCGCTTATGTATACCCTATTTCTACAGCAAATGGTAAAATTAAATATTTTTTGTATATGCTATAAGCTATTTTTCTAAGCTATCTTGGAGAACTTACGAAAATAAACTGGAAAAAAGCTTATGAAAAATGTCATCAGATGTTTTTATAAGTTCTCCCAAACAGTCTCACAAAGCTTATGTCAGTAATATAAACTCAAATAAGCCAATCCAAACAGGCCTCAAGACTGTTTGAGAGAGCTTATGTTATAGAAAAAGCTTATGACATTTCATAAAATGTTTTTATTTTCAGAAGCTCCAAAAATAGCTTCAGAACACAGCTCCTAACTTATATGAAAACAGTTTGACTTTATTTTATGTTTTGTTACAGAAATAGCTTATACATAAGCATTTATATGATAAACTCTTACACATAAGCACTTAATTAAGCTATTTATCCAAACTTACATTAAAATGATACTATCACATTGCTATTGCATATGGATTACCTGCGACTGTAAGGACCGGAATCTTGACCATCATCTAAACCATTGATAATAGGAATTCCAAAAGCCAATGTTTTCCCTGTTCCAGTCTTCGCACGAGCAATAATATCTCTGCCTTCTAGTGCAGGTACTAACACCGCTCTCTAATTACACACACAAAAAAAAAAAAAATCAATAATTATTCACACTGAACAAAATCATTCAAATTAACATGCTAGGTTTTGTTAACGAACCTGAATAGGAAAAAGTTGAGTAATCCCACGGTCACGTAGCGAATCAACAAGCTGCGAAGGCAAATCGAGTTTAGAAATGTCAAGTTCATCAGCGTTAATAGAAGTAGTTCGTGACGGAAAATCTTCATCTTCAGATTCTCCGTCGAAACTAGAGCCTAATCCTTTAAATGCTTCGTCACTGAGAAGTGAAGAAGATGAAGAATTGGGAGTAGCAACGGCGGAAGGAAGAAACCTATCAGAGGAGTTGAAATTGGCGAGACGGTTGATGTGGCGGGATTTGTTGCCGTCGGAAAAGTGGAATTTAACGGAGGAAGTGGGAATGGAAGTGAGTTTGTGTTTTTTGTAGAGTTCGAGAGAGGGAAGTTTGCATGCGGTGGAAGCACCGATTGAGGTTATGGAAGCCATTTTTATGGTTCTTCGTTCTTCTTCTGAGAGAAAGAAGAAGAAGAATGAAGAAATGAAGAAAGAAGGGAAGGAGTCAGATAATAAAGGATAAGGGGGAAATGGAAGAAGATTTTGTTGGAGAATGAATGTATGGTCTTTTAAACCTCCAACTCGCATTATAGTATAATAACTTAATTAAATTATAAACTCATACTCCTCTTTTTTTTTTTTTTTGTTTTTTTTTTTAATCAACCGGCAAAATGCTGAGATTATTAAGTCGGATGTCATGATCGGGGTTCGAACATTTGTACCTTCACTTGTGTGTGTGAGTTTATAATGACTTTGTCATTTCGTCTATCTATCAACAAAAAAACTCATACTCATACTTTAGATATTTTTACTCGGGTCGGATCTAACTATACATGGATCCTTCCATCAAATTTTTGTGATAGATAGAGAAAATTAATACTCACGTTTGTAAGAGATTTTTACTCGGGTTGGATCTAACTATACATTTTTTTTTTTTTGAAAGGGATCTAACTATACATGGATCGTTCTGGTGTATGGATTTTTATTTGTTTATGGGGTACGTTCTTTGAACTAAGGAATAAGAAATAACGATAATTTTCTAATTTACTTATATTTTTAGTGTTGTTTTCCATCGTTGAAAAATCAAAAGTGTTTTTTAAATAGCTGAGATTTATTAAATATTTAACTTGATTGGCAAGCATCGTTTTAATGTTCTTGAACGTGTTTTTGCAATTAACTTGTGTATTCAAGTAAGCCTTTATTTGTGAATATTTAAAAGCAACTTTGATTGCAAATATACCAAACAAATATATGAATCATAGAATAGTTGTATAAGTACATGAATTCAATATTTTCATAGTTTGGTTTGGTTCTCGAATTCTAATTTTGAGATTCAAATATCCGATAAATCGAACTGATGCTAACATCACTCCCCATTTTAGTAATATTATTCTTTCACACGCACGCGCTCGCACACACACTTGTGATTAAGCTCAAAATTAACATAAAATACTCCTTGATTTATTCACTTTCTCCTATCATCATCTTATCTCATCATCCCTCACATTCTATTTTGTTTCTACTAAAAAGAAACATAAGTCTCACCTGATTTCCTAACTCTCGATGGGATCGTTCATCTCAAATTAGTTTTTTCATGTTAATTATACAAAGTAGTTTGAAAATGAGAGAACATGGAAAACAAAGTTCTATGAATATTTGAGTATGTTGTAGACATGAAGTACAAATTTGTGAAAATATTAATTTTTTAATTGTATTTTCAACCAAACCGATCAACCAAACCGAACCAAACCAACTAGTTTGGTTCGGTTTCTTTTTTGAAAAATAGTAAAAATCGAATCAAACTGAACTGATGAAGATTTCATTGGTTCGAACATTTTTTTACCAAAAATCGATCCAAATCGAACCGTTACATCCCTATGTATTTGTATTTGTACTACACTAATAGATTATTTCTGGCTTTCTAATCTATTTTATTCATTATTACAATGATATGGGTCCAATCCCTGATGTGCACATGCTCCCAACAGAGTCACCAGACGCCTCGTTGTTAAGGACCGTCACAACTTTTGGGGTGGCATTTTGAATGTTGCTCGCTAGTTTCCATGATGCAGTTGAACTTTGTTATTGGTGGTTATCTAAATAATTGTGCAGATATTAGACACTTTTTACTTGTACTTACTGGGTATTCTAGCATACTTATTTATGGTTGTTTTGCGCTGGTTTAGTTGTTGTTTAGTTTTCACTTGTGAATTTGTTATGAACGATGATGTGTTAGTGAGTAATTAAACTGTTATAACAAAATGGTATTGTGTTAGTGAGTGGTTAAATATTACCAATATCACTATTACATAACTCGATATCACAATAAATTGGTTTTTACATAACTCGTTAAAATTAAAATTGTTTATCAATGGTATCATAAGGTAGCACAAACATATTCAGATTATAGGGGAAGTGTTGCATCTCCCATATACATACAAGTAACCATTCACACATACAAGTAAAAGATTCTTGTTATAAAGTCGAGTCAAACATCCAAGTAAAAATATTATAGTATATTAACTAATATAATATTTTTTTAGAGGAACTAATCTAGCGATTGTAACCGTCAAAAAGTAAAAACTAATCTAACAAGATGTGATTAGATATGCACTATTAATTGACCAAGAAATTGTTACAAAATAGTACTCCCTTTTATAAGCAAAACTTTCTTATATTACACGTTAAGAAACTAGTTATATTTATTAAAATAGGCTTAATTGCTATTTTAATCCCTTAACTAATTTTTTTGGTATCGGTTTGATAACATAACTAAAAAAAAGTCCGTTTTGGTATTTTAAGTTTATCTCCATTACATGTTTTGGTCCTTTCCGTCAGTTTAATTCATAAAACATTAGGGTTAATAAAAAAAAACGTTAACTGTTGTACACGTGTCGGTATGTCATTGGTTTTAAAAAAATTTATCATCTCTTTCTCATTTTCATCAAAACCTTCATCATGTTCATCAACTAAATCCATGAAAAAAAACATAAAAACTCAAATGTATGTTCTTCCAGAGCTTCTTGTCTTCTTGGTTCTCTTTCATCAACAAACAACAGAAATTATCAAAAACCACTTTCTTCTTCTTCTTTCACTCAAATCTCAATTTCTCACAGCACAAAAGAAAACAAAATCACCACCAGCAACACTTTATTCAGATTTACGAGGACCCTTTCAATCCTTACAACACAAAAGGAAACAAAATCAACATCAACCTTTCCTTGGTTCTGATGGGGTTGTTGTTAAAATTGGAATTGGAAAGAATAAGAGAGGCCAAGACACTGGCTTTCCAATGGAAACGAAAAATCCATGAGAAAAAATAGAGTGAAAACGACGGCGGAGTTGGGTTTGTGTGTTGTCGGATTCCAGGTGGTTCCACCATCGTTTTCCGCTTCTAATTCATGCGACCTACCACTCCATAATATGCGTGAATCTGATTCAAACCCAAATCAAACACGTTGTTCTTCACATGGGCACTTAGATCCCAATCTAATTACTCTTCAAAACTCATATTTGCAAGCCATGAAATTGTTGTCTGAATTATTAAAATTCAAGTTTGATGTTAGTGATGTTTATTTGAGAAAATGATTATGGTTGTGATAAGATGAATGTTGTGTGAGGGAGAAGAAGAACATATCGAAGAACAAGGAAAGGAGAAATCTTAAGATTATTCTTCTCAACTTTAGCATGAAACAATTTTAAAGACTGAAGTTCTTCATCTACATTGCTCATTCTCTCAGATGCTTGTTTACATTTTGCTGCACACTTTGTTTGATTAGCCTGTAACTGTTGAATACACCTCTCAAAATCAAACTTGTTTTTCTCTAAATTGGTTGCTCTTTCTGCAACCTCCGTAAAAGCAGCATCATGAGATTCATGTAACATCTTCATGTGATTTTCATGGACTTTCCCCTTACTTTGCTACACTGTGAACCATTTTTTTCTCTTCCATAAAGTATATTGTCCTACTTATTCTTTTTCTTCTTCTTCTTCGTTTTACACTGTAATCATTTAAGCAAAGAAAAAACCATAATAAGCAATTACTTTGGCTCGAAAAATAAACTATTTATTATAGGAATATTAACATTTGACCAAATTAAATAATAATTGTTGTACTAATCTAAGTAAATGGCTTTTTTGAGACATTTCAGTTTGGGATCGGGAACTGGGGTCGGGCGAGTTAGATGAGGCGGAAGAGGAAGTGTTTGAAGTGGAAGTCTGTGACAAGTGTTATGAGGGAAATATATAATGCCGGACAGCCAGAAAGAGAATTGGACTTAATTCAATCCGTTGTAAATATTAGGACCTCCAATTCAATGTTTCTAACCCCAGAAACAGCGTGAAATATTAGGATGAAGTATTGTGGTAGATTTTTTTTAAATACCGATCAAAGTATGTTTATGTAAAGATTAATAAATATAAATTATAGAGAAAAATACACAAACATTTACATTTTTTAACGATTTGACAATTAGGCCGGCCAGCGAAAAAAAATGTATATAACTAAAAAAATACAAATTTTTAAGTAAATGTTTGTTACCAAAAAAATAATCTAAGTAAATGACAAACATAATCATAATAAATAACCCATTAATATTGTTTGACCATTCCATCATTTTAGCAAACTACTCCCTCCGTCCTAAAATATAAGCAAAAAAATCTCATGTTCTTTGTCTCAAAATATAAGCAAAAAAGACTAATTTTTATGCTATTATTATGTTTTTTCAAACAAATCATCTTTTCCAATGTAAAATTAAATGCAAATTGCATTCAATTTGTTCTCCTTTTTATTTTCTCCATAATTTTTAACCAATGAGAATTATTTTTACATCTTTCCATGAAACTTATTTCAAGGAAAATACAAAAAAATTATACCTCAAATCACTAAGTGTTAGTTTTCTTAATAAGTGCGAATTACTGTTTTTTTTGTTTATAAATTAGGACGGAAGGAGTAATTATTACTCTATCATTTTCTTAATAAATGTGAAATGAGCATTTTTGTCATAAGACTCAATATTCAAGAGGAAAGAAAAAATGGAAATGACAAAGAAGGGGTATTCACATTAAGCTACAGAAAAATGTGACAAGGATCTGAACAAAAAAAAATGAACCAATTATTTTTTTGCCACATCGTAAAAAATCAACGTGACAAAATTTTATGCCATGTCAATGTCTCTTGTGTGACCGATCGGATAAACAAGACAAGAAGGATATCAAATTATATGAGCATAATCTATGTTTTTCTTTACAACGACCGTTTCTAAACTGTGCATATCACCATGACCATTTCAACAACCAACCCTTGAAAATATAAAGAAAACATGTTTATTTTTTTTTGTTAAAGAGATCTTTATTTCTAAATTAGTAAAGGGTGTAAAGAAGAATCAGCTACACACATGCCTTTGATCCAACTTAATGATAGGGCTATTATATATGTTAAAATGGGTTGGTATAATTGGCAGGTCTTTTAGGCCATAATTTTTTATGGATTGAACCATAAAAAAACACGTTCATAAACAATCGAACCTTTTTGGTCAATTCATATATAAATTGGATCTTCGACAAAAAAAATAAATATAAATTGGATCAAATCAGACCAACTCATTGAATTTCAGTTTGGTCCACTATCAACATCTCTATAAGATTTTTGTAAAAAATCAATAACAAAATATTTAAAAGTTATCATCTAATTTAAAACCGTGCTAATAAAAATATATTTAAATACATAAAATTATTTAAACTAAAACTTTTAATGGAATAAAAAAGTGTTATTGTGAAATATTAGTGTCACAATCTAACATATCAAAATGATTAATCAACCTTTTTCTACAGTCAATGTTTTAATGCATTTTTGTAATCGGTCACCAGTAATAATTTGATCAAGATCAAATGGTCTAAACAAAAAGTATTAAGATCGGACGACTATTAATGATTATGACGGCGTGGGGTGGATCCAATTCCCCACACACAGACACACACGTTTGAGTTATCGCGTGTGGTGGTTTTCTGAAAACTGAAAAAAAAGTAGAAGGCAGCACAACACAACACAGCTGTTAGAAACAAAGCAAAGTAGTAGTAATTTTCAATTTCGGGTCATCGTTGGTTGGCACTTCATTTTCCTTGTTACCGAAGCAAACAACAGTCGTCGTCGTTGTTATTGTTTGTTTCTTCTTCAATCGTTTTCATCATTTATTATATTCGATCTTCTCGGATCTGATTCTGGCTAGGGTTTAGGGTTGAGAGAATGGGGGTACTGCTTCCGCTTTTCTTCTATGTTATCGCTTTCTTTTGCACCGTCGGTGCAATCGCTTTGGCTATTCTTCATATTTACAGACACCTTCTCAATTATACTGAACCTACTTATCAACGCTTCATTGTTCGCATCGTTTTCATGGTTCCGGTCAGTCACTTCTCTTCTTATTTGTTATCTCCTACTAGGTTTTTTTTCATTGGTGTATGTTAATTGGACTGATTAGTTTTTTTTTTTTTTTTTTTTATTAGCTTAGATAATTAAATATTAACCTAACCCTAAATGTGTCACTGTTGAAATGTCAAATTACATTCATTGTTTTTCACTTAGTTGAAGGGGCTTTTGAATTTAGATCACAAGTCAATTATCTTAATATAGAAAGTTGTAAATTGTGGACTGAATTACCCATGTTTTGCCTATTTGGTTCTGTACCAACATTCTCTTATTAGGTCATATTTTTTCTTCTTCATTTTTATACCATAGTGCTCTTGAAAATCTAATGAGATTATCACTATTTTCTTTAATGTGACACTTCTTTTCATGATGCAATTCAAAGTTCAAACAGGCACTAAACTTTAATTTTCTCTGACAGGTTTATGCACTCATGTCTTTCTTGTCCCTTGTTTTACCGCGGCTTTCAATCTACTTTAATTCAATCCGTGAAGTGTAAGTTATCTGTGTTACTACTGTATTTATCAGTTTGCTTTTGTTGTTGCTGATATTTAGACTGAACACCTCTTCCGTATATTTTTTTCCTCCCTGTTTCATGGTTCAACTTGTTGGTTATGATTAAGGTGCTTAAATGATTACCAGTGATATATCATACATTGCTATTGTCATTTTTTAAAAAGCACAACATCATGAATGATTGAAGGTTCTAGCCTAGGTGTATCGTTCTGTTGCGAAAACCCTTCAAGTGTATATGATGAAGCCTCTAGTATGGTAGCATGCTGTAGATAGAGTCCATGTTCGTAGGATAAAAATTGCATCTAGTCCTTCAAGTTCATTGGTTATTCTTTGAAGTATATCTAAAAAATTGTCATTGGGTTTTGTTTATTTTTCCAATGATAGGACTAGCTATTTGCTGCTACAGCTGCAGCAGCTCTTACCCATGCGGTCACAAGAGTGGGAAGGCGATTCCCCCCTTCATTTACTATTTAACATTATTTTATTCTTTTGTATTTTCTTTTGCTAGAGGTAGAGGAAGACCTAGAAAAACTATAAGAGAAACCATTAAGAAAGATCTAGAGATTAATGAGTTGGATCAAAATATGATTTATGATAGAACACTATGGTGTAATTTGATCCATGTAGCTGAACTCACTTAGTGGGATAAGGCTTGGTTGTTGTGGTATCTTCTTTTGCTTTTCAGCTAACTTTAATTCCGTAATCTAAGTTCATCCTGCCAATTGTTGTTTGTCCTGGACTTGAAATTATAATTAATTGAGATATATTGATTAGCTAAGTGCAATTTGTTGACCATTTTCTCTTCTCAACTGTTTCAGCTATGAAGCTTGGGTCATTTACAATTTCCTGTCACTTTGTCTAGCATGGGTTGGTGGTCCTGGATCAGTTGTTATAAGTTTGAGTGGTCGGGTTCTGAAGCCATCAGTCTGTCTGATGACTTGTTGCTTTCCTCCTATACCTTTGGATGGGTAAGTTTGCATCTGATTCATATTTTTGAATTAAAAGTTGTTGTGCCTGAAAGTGGTTATATATACCTTGAGATCTGATCCTTTGAATTTGTTACATAGATGTTTCTAATTACCTGTTTTTTTTTTTTTTTAACTATAAGAGGCTAGGATGACATATGTGGCCCACTGTATGGAAATACACTTTTAATTTCTCACCTCTAAAACTTCTATTGTAGGCGTTTCATACGTAAGTGCAAGCAAGGGTGTTTGCAGTTTGTGATTTTGAAGCCCATTTTAGTTGTTGTCACACTTATTCTTTACGCTAAGGGGAAATACAAGGATGGGAATTTCAATCCAAAGCAGTCATACTTGTATCTCACAATCATCTATACATTCTCATATACAATGGCTCTCTATGCTCTTGCATTGTTTTATGTGGCATGCAAGGATCTACTTCAGCCATTCAATCCAGTCCCAAAGTTTATTATCATAAAGTCTGTTGTATTCCTTACTTATTGGCAGGTAATTTTTATACATCTTTCATTTTTATGGTCTATGCTTTTCTCATATTTTCGGCTCTATCTCTTTGCTGGTTGTATTGTGATGCTAGATGAACAGGAGAAGTATAGCAATTATATTTCTGTTTTATGTTACCATAAAAAGGATCTTAATGTCATATTAAATAAAAAACTAATTTTTATATGGATGTCTTGTTTGATCTTAAGATGATCAGTAACTTGTTTGGATTCAGAACTGCTAGAAATAGAATATATTAATTATTCTTCCATTATCCAAGTAGTGTTAGAATTCATTGCACGTTATTGTTAGGAATTGGAGTTAGCTTATTTACTTTTCTTGTGAATTGTATTTTGTATTTGTTATTGTTTTTTGTATTGTATGTTAAAATCATTCTGCTGAGCTGACCGTCTTTTCAACATTCAAGCTTATTCCAAAAATCCCATCTCATGATGTTATTCTCAAGTTGCTATCGGGGTGGGTTTGATCCCACTTCTCATTTTCACTTCCATTGTATAGTTCATCCCGTCAAGGCTTTGCTCTGTTCTAAATCGCTACTTATCACAGTACAGTCTCAGCTGTGTTACCGTGCCCTCATTCCAGCACACACTACATCTATTGTCAGTCTATTTTCTTGCTGATGTCTACTGCCATCGGGTGAATTTTTATCTGTTAAAGACTGCCATTAGGATTGCCTCTCCATGTGTAGAAGTTTTCAAAAGTCACATCAGTGTGAAAGTCATGTACTATCGTCCCATCACTTGTCTGCCTCTTGAGCCTGTTTTGGGTCTCATGTTCCCATCTCTCTCTATTCTCAGTGGTGGACCTGTGTTTGGATGCTGCTCCCCCAGCATTTGCAACTTCGTGTCTCATTCCCTTTTTTCATGGGGATTTGGGGATCTGATAGGAGTAGAAAGGGTCCCATATCTTTCAATTGCTTCTAAAAAGCTAAATGGAAATGAATTTCTTTGACCCGTGCTCTGATATAACAGAAGGCTGGTTCTTGGACGGGGAATTTTTGGTCATTTGAGAACCCATCTCTCATTAAAGGATGCGTTACGATTAGTTAATTGTCACTTTGTATCCCTGTTTTGGCAATGTATTGATCCATTTCTTTTGGTTCACTACCGATCCTATTAATCTTATGAGATTTGGAGATAAGACAAGAATGTTTATGCTAATGACATCCAATCTCCAATGCTGTCCATAATTAAGCAACTCTTCAAATGCACCATCATGATTTAAATCTCATAATTGAACAAAACATGGTCCCTATCAAAAAAAAAAAAACTTGGTCTATCATTCATCAAGTGAATATATAATCATGACTGATGACAACCCTCGAAAGGTGCTGGATAAATTAGATCAAATGTACACTATTTATCTTTTTCATGACCTGCAATTTGAAATTGTCATACATCAAGTTCCAGCCAACTCAAACATTAATCCAGTGGAGGAGCTGCTTGAGCGTTTATATTGAGTTCCATTTATTAAAACTCTGTCAAGTCCGACTCTTAGTAGTTTTACATACTATTTTAATAATTTTTAACTGGAGGATGAGGATGTCGTGGACATGGAAAGGGTGGTCATGGTAATCATCCATAATGCCTTTTTAGCAAACGAATAAGACACGTTCAATATTGATGCTATCCTTGCATGGTTTTATAGGAAAACATACAAACATGTCACTGGTTCAAGCGCAGGATGTTGAAAAGAAATTTGATATTTTTCAAGAATATACGTTCTTACTTCCTATACGACAATGTGTATGTCAAGTTAAAGGATGCTTCTTCTAGCAGTGTCTCCTCCTCAGTGCCCCAAAATAGTCATTCCTCATTTTGTTTTTCTCAGTTTTTTCCTTCAAGATCTTTGATTTTTTATTCTTGTGTCCTAGATAATATTGCTGCTTTCCTTCCTTTTTATCGAACCGATCTGCCAATAAAATTTCTCATTTTGTTACACTTAAATCAGTTTAAAGTCAAAGCCACTAGCATTACTCGAATTTCTCCTCTCCCTCGAATTTGGACTATGTCCTTGTCATTCCTCGTAGTTCATTCTATTTGGTATCGATTAGTAAACTCACCAACTCTGAATCTTTCAATGACCTTTTTTTTTTACTTGCGTTTTTTCTTATCCACAAGGGGTACTAAACAGATGGTTGACACATTTTGAATCATATGTATTTTATCATCTCTACTTTTGTCCTCCACCATTTGTGTTGTTTGATTATCCATCTTTACTCCATAATTGATTTGGTCATCCAAGTTTAGCATACAGAGAAAAATGTACCTTGGTGATCCTTTTGTTTGTGAAATTCATCAGCCAACTACATTTTTAACTTACCTCCTGTTTTCTATTTCTCAAGGTTTTTACTTAATTTTACATCAAATTTTAAGCTTGTTTATATAGTCATAGTAATAAAAAAAGGAAGTTGACATTCATATGGTCATATGATTATGTATTATTTATTGGCATGCAAAAGGTTTGTTAATTGCTATGTAGTGGGATCAAATTAATTTTTTGAAGATGGTTATAGCCTATATTTTGCTTGTTTCTTATTTTATTGCATTTGCTTTTTACACTAAAGGTTTGAAGCAACATGATTTTTTGTTTTTCATTTCTTAGGGGGTGCTGTTCTTTCTTGCTGCAAAGTCAGGATTCATCCAGGATGCTGACGAAGCTGCTTTACTTCAAAATTTTATCATTTGTGTTGAGATGCTTATTGCTGCTGTGGGCCACTTTTATGCATTTCCATACAAAGAATATGCTGGAGCTAATATAGGTGGATCCCGTGGTTTGACCGCTAGCCTTGGGCATGCTTTGAAGTTGAATGACTTTTACCATGATACAGTCCACCAGGTGAGTCTCACTTTATATGTTCTGTGACTTCTGTCCATATTTTATAGTTCCTTGTGTTGAAATTTCTGGCCTCTGTTTTTTTTCTTCTTCCAATTAATAATCTGATACCCACTCAAATTTGTGGCAGTTCGCACCAACGTATCATGATTATGTTCTTTACAACCACAGTGAAGGGGAAGAAGGAACAAGGAAGTACAGGTCACGAACGTTTGTTCCGATTGGGCCAGAGATGGATAATGTTAGAAAAAATAAGCATATAACTGGAAACAAGGTAGATGACATACAACTAACAAGCTTCTCTTCTGATAGTAGTACTCCCTCAAATTCTGGTTCATTGCCTGATGCTTCAAACTCTGATGCAATCAAATCTTCCTTGCTTGTGGATGTCTCCACTTCTGCGTCCATACCATATGATTTGACGCTTATTGACTTAGATGTATCCAGTTACCCAGAAGAAGTTCCTGCAGCTGATAAAGCTGGTCTTAGGTGATCGATAAGGAACATTGAGAGCTATGTTGGTTGAGTGAATGTTATTGCTATAGAGAGGATACGGGCATCTAACAGTTTTTCTTTTGGCTCGGAGAGAACTATGATCCAAGTGTGGTTTCTTACATTCCAGGAAAGGATTTAAGCAGGTCGTGTGCGAGCATACGTTTGTGTCAATCTATCTTAAAAACCCCGTTGTCAGCCTACAGTCCCAAGCAAACAAAACAGTCCATGTTATTCGTCTTGGTCTTCATATTGTAATTGTCTCCGTTGGTTGTGTCCTATCACCTATGTGCAATTGTAGATACAAAACTTGTTTGCTGACATACAAGAGTTCAAACACGACTGATACCCAAGAAATTTGACTTAGAATTTAATTATTGATTCTTTTCTTCCATGCATTGTGTAGAGTTGGGTTCATATTGGCTTTATGCTTATAGCCATTGTCGTTTTTATTTTACTTATGTTATAGTTATTTACCCCTTTGGCATCTCGTTCTATTAATGTTGGTAATACTGCATTATTGACGATGAGGGTATATTCACAAATGGAAAATTCAATGAAATTTGTCCACGTTGCTTTCTCTGTTTGTTAGGCCTGTCTCGTGCTCTAACTCTCAAGTTTTTTCTTCATATTTTAGAAACTTTATGCTCCTGAAAGATTGCTTTTAAACACTGCTCTATTTACCCATTCTACATTGAACTTCTTTGTTTTTCCATTTATGGGGCTGAGGAGTAAATATAAGGATTAAATAATGTGAAAATATCTCAATATTACGGACCAAATTACTCCCTCTATTTCTAGTTATGAGACCTTTTTTTCTTTTCTTTTTCTTTGCTCCAGTATAAGTATTTTTTTCCACACGCATTAATGGTTTCTTTACAAACATATTTCTATTTAATTTACCATTAAAAAACGTAATTTTTTTCTCTTATTTTTTAAGCAAAATTACGTAGACATCATTTGATTATGCCTAAAAAAAAAGGAATTGATATTTATACAATAACTTTTTTACAACTTTTGGAACAACTATCTCTCTCACACTCACATGATTGTCACAAAAGTTGTCTAAGATTGGTTGTGCAAATATCATTCATAAGAAAAAAGACATCATTTAATTAACGAGAAATGATATTTGTACATCTACTTTGTGACAACTTCTTGACAACTTTCTCTCTCATACTCACATTATGTTTTTATTCACTCTCTTCCTTTTTCTCTCTCCATTGTTTTTGACCAATGAAAAGTGAGAAAAAAGAAGTTGTACCAAAAGTTATCTAAAATAGTTGTTCAAATATCACTACTCTTAATTAACATCGTTATAAAAAGATTCTGACTAGGTTGACACCTCAACTCAACAATCATATGCAGCAATGAGATAAATTTAAATTTAATTCCGTTTGATTTAGAAACTTTCTTTTTGGTGGTGATTTGATTTAGAAACTGTAAATACATGTTTAGGACTTAAGTTTATCATTAAAAAAAGGACGTAAGTTGAATAAATAAGGTTGATGAAATGGTACACCTCAGAGAATCACAAACCAGATGTTTTCTATATTTGGAAGAAAGAGCATAGCAGAGAGGCGCGTAGGAATGCTTGAAATTGCAGTTAATGTAGAAAGTTGGTTGTACCAAATCCAAATACACCTCCATTTTAATTGGTTAAATTAAGATAACTAAGCTCAAATTTGATTATCTAACTTTTTGAACAAGCACACCGTTATATTGTTACGCCACCCACGTTGCGTACCATGTTTACAGACCCAATTGTTATTATTTAATGCACTGCTCATGAATATTATCAAAGGCATTGTTTCTAATTTTTAGTTAGCCATTTCGTTACATATATTTCAGTTATGTGCAAAGATCATGGATACATATTGTGTTCCTTGTATTTATATTGTAAAACGCAATGGGTTAAGTTAGACAGTTTCTAACATTACCAAAGCATTTGGCCCCACAGGATGGGAGAGACAATGGTAATACTAGCTACTACGTACCCCATTGGACAAGCTTCGGATTCTGAAGTAACATGGTAAAACCAAACAATTCAGGAATATCATGAAGGCAACAAAAAGATGATGCAACCATGTGATTGTCTTAATTAGGACTCACGGATGATGCCATGGTTACGCACAGAGAAAAATATAATAATATACATGGCTGAATAATATAGTTCAAAATTGTATATATTCCCTATATATATTAGACAAATTAAAGTAACATCTTTTATAGATAGGATCAAAAAGTTGAGTAATAAAGGTCGAATTAAAATATGAAAATGCAGTAATATTAAAACTCTTCAAAGAATATTTGTCAATCCAAATCAATTTGAGACGGATTAGTCTAACGCCGTTGTATTCGGAGGATTTTGTACCTATGTATATAATAGTATATTAGACTCCAAACAAATATTTACCTGCATATTAATGGCTTGACGAAAGACAATTTTATTTTATGATAAAATAATAAAAAATAATTACTTTGTTTTTCTTTAAAAAGTATTTTTTTTTCTCAACACAATGATGAATGATTAATATCAAAAGAGCATGATTATAAGTACCCTAAGAACATTGTTTAACAAATATACAAAAAGGAATTTCATCTTAGAAATACAAGTCAAATACCAAAATTTTCTATGCAAAAGTTACATATTTTAATTACTTAGACAACGATTAAATTGAATGTTAACATTCCTCATATTAAAAAGACGGAAAATATTTGTTAAACACCCCAAATATGTATACACCATGAGAGAAAACGAAATAAGAGAGAGAAAGATGTGATAGAAAGAGAGAGATATAGAGAAAATTATGGTTGAATGAGTATATGAAATATTGCGGTGAAGAAAGAATTTCTAAAAAAAACATTAAATAGAAAAGAAAACAAACATGTAATAATGGAGAAAGCAAAAGGCACGTCACCTTCATTCCATCTAAAGAATGTTTTTTTATTCGTACAACAATATTTAAGAGATAGATACCGTGCACAACAGGGCAAAAAAAAAAGAAGAAAAAAAAGGACAATGTCTTAAGCCATTGCGACGGCGCACAACAGAAGTTTGGTCGCGTATCAAACAAACAAACAACAAGAAAGGTGCGTGTATGTATAACTTCTACAGTTCAGACCCCCTTTCTTCTCTTCCATGAATCCATTCTAATGTAACATTTTATTGTCTTTATCTTTCACCAAACCGTTTCTTCTATCTACACTATTTAATACAACTCAATTTTCTTATTACTCTAGACACATAAATCTTTATCTGTATTTTTCTGTTTATAACATTTTAGGGGGTGTAACGCCATGACCATTTCTCTAATTCAGAACCAGAAGCGTAGCAACAACATGAATATGAACACTAATCCATTGTTCAGGAGAGATTCATTTGGCTATTATTCTCATGAGCACCATAATTATACATTGATGGAGAAGAGGCAATTGTTTCTTAGAAGCTATCAATTTAGTAGAAAGAAGAGCTTTTCCGAGAGAATCAAAGGCTCTTTTGTCCGTCTCAGAAAAGTTGTAATACGATCTGCTAGGAAACTCAGGAGGTTGGAATTTTCTGTGTTTAAAATCAAATGTGGCTTCTATTACCGAAGATATCACAATAAGTTTCGGAAAAGCCAATTTTCCTCGTGTTTATATTAGTGTCTAAATATGAAATATTGATAGACACCTCAACATCAATGATAATTTGAGGAAATATAAATGATTGAATGTAATTAGATATATCGAAGATGCAAGATACTCAGTCATGCTTGTGCTAGAGTAGGTCCATTACTAATTATCTCTTGTGAGAGAATTGAGAGAAATTTATTTCATTTGTAACTTTTCATTTCATGATTTATCGGTCACTGCTTTTGGAGCCCTTAGACTAAATAGTGTTTATATATAAAAAATCAAATATTGTTAAATGTTAATTTGATTTTGTTATCCTCAAGTGTGCTTCTTCCATTTATTCTATTTTCTTTATAGTCTAAATTTGTAACTTAATTTTTTCTACGAGTTATCTCTTGAACTGGTGCCATTTATTGTTTTGGTAAGTTTGGATGGTGGGATATTTGAAGAAAAAATAGGAGGGACAATAAGTTTTCATATAAATTCTCTCAAAAAAAAAGTTTTCATATAAATTCAATTAATATTTGATTAGAGATCAAGATATTCCATCACAAAAAAAGAAAAAAAAAGATCAGCATATTCCTCTCGATATACATTGCATCAACTAACTTCAAACAAACGTATAATAAGAATAATTAAAATATACCGTCAAAACAAATTATTTAAAATATGTTGATATTATTAAGCTATAAATTTTGTCACTAATCATTGATTTTTAATATGAGAATATTCGACTTAATGTTCATGAATTAGTAAAATCGTGTTGTATTATTCGGAGTCTCAAGATCATCACATTACATAAAATCTTAAGACATCATGTATATATGTCATCTAACTTATATGTTGTTCACCATCTACTTTTTCATTCAATGCGAAACTCTTACTCACACGTTATATACCAACAATCTTCTTCTAACGTGTAAGACCATTCATGAATTGAGATGGTCGCCTGGACCAATGTTAAGTGGCTTTGAACAACCAAACAAGTGGTTCGAACACCACATGATCTCCACCCAAAACTTTAAACATTAGATGTATGAGTCATCTAATTTATATGTTCTTCGATATCAACTTTTTCATCCAATGTTGTACTCTTACTCATACTTAACATACCAATAAATCCAACCTTTTTAATAAGTTATTAAACATAATAACTTGATCTAAAATTATTATAGAAGTAATTTGATTCACTTTCTTTAATATTTTTCATTTTAATAATGATTTGATATTATTTAAGACGGTGGAAACGAAATGATTGATAAATTATCACAAACATAATTCTTTAATAGTTTATTCATTTTTGAGGTAATATCTCTTTCAATTTTAAAATTGAAAAATGTTTGTTAGACATCTCACATGTGTATAGTGTTAGATCATGTATCGAGAGATCGTTAAAAATACTTGAATATAAAGTTGATGAAGAAAACATGTCAGTGATTGCACAAATAATTTCAAAATGTGTGGAAAAATTAAACTTTAGGTTTGATTCGTCTTCAATTTTAAAAAATAAAGTCATTCATTTAGTGTCATACGTTAGATACAAGCGAAAGTGATTTAGACATAATTTTGGTAGAAATTTGACACAAACTATAATTTTTTGACCTCTAGATTGTATCTATATATATAAAAAAATCACATCTCTTGATGAAGAGAAACAACACTCTTGGTTAACTTTCTTCATTGTATCTTTTGTTGCTATAACGTTTAAAGACAATATCTTAGTCATTGCGGCGGCGCACAGCACAACATAGGTCTTCTAGTCGCGTATCAAACAAACCAAAACAACACAACGTAACAACAAGTAATCTCAAGGTGCGTGTATGTTATTATGTGTATATATGCATAACTTGTATTCTACTATTCAGACCCCTTTCTTCTCTTCCATTCTGTAACATGTAACACTTTATTTGTCACGTAACCGTTTCTTCTATCTACCACTATTTAATACCACTCAATTTTATAATTAGACTCATAAATCATTATTCCTGCTTCTAACATTTTAGGGGGTGTCACACCATGAATATGTCTCTAATTCAAAACCAGAAGCGTAGCAATAGCATCAACATGAACACTAGTCCATTGTTCAGGAGTGATTCATTTGGCTATTATTCTCATGAGCAGCATAATTATACATTGATGGAGAAGAGGCAATTGTTTCTTAGAAGCTATCAATTTATTAGAAAGAAGAGCTTTTCCGAGAGAATCAAAGGCTCTTTTGTCCGTCTCAGGAAAGTTGTAATACGATCTGCTAGGAAATTCAGGAGGTTGGAATTTTCAATGTTTAAAATCAAATGTGGCTTCTATTACCGAAGATATCACAACAAGTTTCAGAAAAGTCAATTTTCCTCATGTTTATGTTAGTTAGTGTCTACATATGAAAAAAAAACCAAAGACATTGTGGTCTTGACACCTCAATAGATCACTAATAATTTGAGGAAATATAAGGGATGAATATTGTCTACATTTTAAAATTTCAAAATCAGTGCGATTTCTCTTGAATTCCTCCTATGTCTCCTATTGTCTACAATTTCTCTTGAACCCGTGCGATTTAATTTTTTGGAAAGTTTGGATGGAGGGATTTTGAAGAAAAGGAGGGATTATAAATTTTCATTTAAAATTCATATAATATTTTATTAGAGATCAAGATATTCCTCTCCATAAACATTGTATTTTGCCCATTTTAACTGTTAAATTAATAGTTTTTATTTCGCAAATAATTCTACCAATTTCAAAATTATTCGACAATTCAATTAAAATTAAAAAAACAAATTAATTATTTCACACTTGATCAACTTCAAATATATGTAGTAACAAAAAAAACTTCAAATAAATGTATAACAAATTTATTTAAAAATACTAATATAAGCTATCAATTTTATGTGATTGGTCATTTTTTTTAATGGCAAATGTGAATGATCATTTTTCAAGAATATGAGAATGAAAAATGCTAAATAAATATCTTTAGGCACTTAATAATGAAATAAATATGAAAACATTGTATTGGAAAAGTTTAATTTTTTTATTTTATATTTAATGTTAAATTTCTATATTTTATACGTGTTATTAAGACATTTGTTACTATGATCTTATTAGAATATTCAACTTTATGATTTAGTAGAATCTTGATGTGTCACGAGCGAAGTCTAAGGATCATCACATGACCTAAGATCTTAAAACATAGGTATATATGTCGCTCAACATTACTGTCCCAATTATATGAAACTCTTACTCTCACATATATCAACAATCTCCCTCTCAAGTGTGAGGTCATTAATGAATTTGAGATGCTCACTCTCAATCAATGTTAGGTCATGAAAACCTCAAATATCACCCTATAACTTATATGTTCTTAATACAATACTTATCAACTTTTTTATCCAATGTATAACTTTAACTCATACTTTTTTTTAGGAAACTTCAACTCATACTTAACATGCCAATAAATTCAATATTTTTAATGAGTTATTAAACATAATAACTTTGTGAAAATTCTGAAAGTAACTTGATTCCCTCTTTTTAAAATTTTCCATTTTATGGACTTTGCCCTCATTTTTTTTGACCTATTGTCAGGATAATATCATTTTTTGAGAGAATCAGTATAATATCTATATTCATCAAAAAATACAAACACATTTCTAAATTAATTTTTTTTGTTTTTAATAATATGGATGAAATTTGACCAACCAAAACTACAATTGAAGACTTAATTAACCAACTAAAGACATATTTACTTAAAAACCCAAAAAAAACTTATAAAAGACACATCTTGTTAAAAAAATAAAATTAAAAGACACATTTAAGTTTATTTTTGTAATCTTTTCTTAATATATTTAAAGACTATTATAGTACCATCTCACATATTTTATAAAATAAAATCAAAACACGTAGAGTCACGATCTACAACATAGGTCTTTCTTTCTGTTATAACATTTAACATTATAGTAACATATCGTCTTATGATTCCACTATTTCCTATTGATGAGGTGTGTCCTGTTTATTGTAAGACGTGTATGGATACTTTTGGGGAGCATGCCGTTCATTGTAAGGAACTTCCCGGCTTTCAGTACAGACACGACTTTGTTAGGGATGTACTTTTTGATATATTCAGACGGGCAGGAGTATCAGTGAAGAAGGAGACGTCTGTGAACTTCCTGACTGACCCGCTAGAAAGAAGATCAACACTCAGGCCTGCGGATGTTATGATGTACGAATGGGTAGGAGGAAAACATGCATGTGTAGACTTGACTGGGGTTTCACCACTTGTAGGATTAGGTGTCGGGCCTTTTTCCGTAGGACAGACAACCCTAAAAGTTGCGTCAAGTAAGGTGACCAAACACGGGAAAGTGTGTTCTGACAATCAACATGTTTTTATACCATTTGATTTTGACACTTTCGGTTTCCAAGCACCAGAGGCTGTTAGCCTTCTACATAGAGTTCAAAAGTTCATGCATAACAATGTCAAATCTCCTAGGTCCATGAATGTTGTGTTTACGAGGATTGGTTTTGCCATCCGAAAAGGTCTAGCGGCGCAGCTTGTTGTCCGCTTGCCTTCTATTCAACTGTAAATAATGGTTTATATATATAAATAATAACTTTATTTCTTAAGTAAATTAAGTTATAAAATAATTTGTTTTTCAATATTAACTACATGCTATTGCCCACACAAACAACAACCTGAGTCCGTCCCTGGCGGTCCCTTCGTGGAAGTTTAATATATTTAGTTAAACTCAATTCATCGATATTTAATAACACTTAAATAAGAAGATATAAGTCTCTTCTAATTTAACTAATATTTTAGGTTCGAATTCAACCTTACACATACAACAAGCTTAAAAGTTAAAACTCTTAAATTTTTTTACCATCTATTTGAATACTACAAAACTTGATGGATTCGTTTTTATGCGCATAGAATGCATGATTTACACAAAATAAAGATTCAATTCATCGCTAGAATCAATTCCTTGTTCCATGCGGATGGTAAGTATTATTAGTACTATTTCATATAAGACACTACAAAAATGCGAGGCCTTTTGACATATATATTTACAAAATAATAACCAATTTTGATAAACAAAGAATGATAATATAATTCCTTTAAAGATATATACAATTGATAATAATATTTCGGGGAGTCACTATTTATTTTTATCAGAAGTTGGCCTAAAATTGAATAGTTTTAGTATAGAGAAATAGAATTCGATAATATTTCATTGATAATAGGTGATAGGTGCAAATATATACAGCTAGTTTACAGTACAAATTGGTCAAAATTAATGACGCCTAGTAATGCTAATAATAACAAATAATGTACAATGATATTGCTAGAGTAATTTTAGGAAGGCATATAACTGAACATCAGCACCTATAATGATATGGATCGTTGACTATATACAGCTGGAGATTAGTGTGAATTTAATGCGCCTATATTTAATACTCCCTCCGTTTCAAAATATAAACAAATTTTACTTTAGGTTCACTCAATTAATGATGTATATGATTTTTTAAGTTCACCTAATTAATGATGTATATGATTCATAATATGGACCACATACATCTTTGGAGGGAGAGGTAAATGTAAATATTAAATGTGGTCCTTGTGGGGGAAAAAGAAGAGGTTAGGTTTTTTTATTAATTTGGCAATCTATTATGTGGTACTTGTGGAGATTTTGAAATGCTCACATCTTCTTAGGATAAGAGACGTTTGTGCTCTAGTTGATGGATATGGTTAAATTCACCTCTTGAAAATGATTTTTAGAAAAACTTTTGGTCACACCTATTCCTTCTATGAGTGAGATCATGAACTCATTATGTTTTAGCACCAATAGTATTATGCGGTGGATGTTTGGGGTTGATTGACCGTGGGGTTTTCTCTTAGTTCTCTCCCTGTTTTGAACGGGGTTGGGTTGATTCTGATAGAAGGTTAGATGGTTTTTTTTGTTGTATTTTTTGTATTCGCTCTTGTTTTATTGTGGGAGAGTTTCTTTGTCTCCGTTATTACTTGACTTGAATAGTTGTTGTACTTATGATTTGTAATTGTTTATGCTCTTACAGGAGTTTTCTCCTTTACATTTGTTTATATTTTAAGAAGAAAAAAAGTGCTTCGAGTCTAAGAGGTTTTCTCTCATTTGAAATGAGAAACATGATCCATTCATCCTAAATTTATTATGAGCAAAAAGAGAAGAAAATGGCTTCACAGTAAATTATAGTGGATACCCAAGAAGATTAGACAGTTCATCAATTAGTCAATTTGAGAGGTGAGTGGAATTGTCCTCTCCTGTGTCATTACCTATTTGGAGGAGGTTGTTCAACTCTTTTATGCATATACAATGTCTTCACAAATGCCATAATTATTTATGGTCATATAAAAGAACCTGTGGCTACTCTTTATTTATGCCGCTCTGGAATTTGGACTAATAGCACAGATTATAAGCCATAAGTAGGGTCCATCTAAGAATATAGCTAGGTTCAAAGTAGGATACCAGCTTGCCCTTTTAGAAATAGAATTTTTGAAAAGAAATCATTAGAGAAAATGGTTGGTTAAGTCATCAGTCAAAAATAAGATACTTAAATCATAGACTAAACATTAAGAGTAATTAGTAGGCACTAAAACTTTATGCTAAAAATAAAATAAAAGAACAAATTAAACTAAAAGTTGATTGACTTGATTTTGTGACAGTTTCTATCAAACAAACTTGAATTAAATTAATTAGATATTTCTTTGCTACCAAATTAACAGCCACATACATTCCATAGCTAAACAAATGATTGGCTTTAGCATTATACCACCAATCATTGCACATGCATCAAATATTCCTTTACCCACCAACTATAATTAATTTGGATTTCTAAGAATAACAGAACAAGTTATAGACTCTGAATATACAACGTGATTGATTTATAACCATGTGTTTTCATGTTTAAAATGATGTAATTTTGTCTCTACTCATTGGAACATGGTGGCAACAATGTGTTATATAAGATGTTTAATTCAGCTCTTGCTTGTTCATTAAACCACTAATTAACACTGTCAGTACCATGTTGCAAATGAGTTTGCAGTATTTGGCTACCAAACGCATGAGATTTGGCTATGAAAAGTTAACAAGTAAAAGGATGATGAGAGTAGGAAAACGTTGCATTTGGGTGAAGTCTTTGAATGGAAAACTACGTGGTCTAAGGTTATCACGTTCTAGGAAGTTTTTCTCTACAATGCTCTATTCAACTAGAATTGTAAGAATCTACAATGATATTGTGAACAAAATTATGAACATGGAAAACAGTTATCCAGTTATTGTTCTACCTACTCAATGGGGTCTTCCTGTTCTGTCTCATCCCTCAGTTGTTTGCAGAAGGAGTGTAATGGTCCCTCCAAACAGAAAAGTGACTTTCTATTAGTCCTTTTCAATTCATTCATTTCTGCTCAATAAACTTCTATGCTATTGCTATGGAATATGCATGTTGTGGTTATTGACTTTTATTCTTTTTCATTCATGTTATAGTCTAATTGGATTGGCATTCATCCATTTTGGGAAAAATTACTATGCAAGCAAACGTTTTATTACTAAGTTTTTTGCTTCTTTGATGTGCAATTTTTTCTGTAACTTTATTCATAAATTAGTATATTTTAACGTGCACACTTTAATATCTAGTGTTTTGTTGAGTATGAAACTCAACATCTAATCATTTACTTCATTTTTTGGAAATCTAATAATTAACTTGTATATCTAGAGTAGTTAATTTAAATTTTGAATTAATTTTACCTACAAAATATTGATACCCAACAAAAACTTAAGAGTATAAAAAACTTTTCATATTTAAATGGTTGGTTATTGGCACTTAATTGAGTTGGACCAACAAGTTATATATCCACACGTATCCAACTTAAAATTTATACTTGTATCCAATTACCACCAACTTGTTTGGTTTGATTTTCGGAAGAAAAAAAAAAGTGTCGAAACCGACTTACTCCATTTATATCGATTTGGTTAGGTTCAGTTTTCAATGATTTTTAAAGAGGAGTTGAACAAAACTGAACGGTCAATTTAGTTTGGTTTATTGGTTAATTTGAAATTAAAACTTTCCTTCTTTTTTCTTCCTCATTCTTAAATAAAATATCAACATTCTTCTCTGTTATCATTTTCCTTCTTTTTCCTTCCTTATTCTTAAATAAAACCCGTTAAGAAATTGAAGAAATAACTATATCCATGAAGTTATGAAAAGAAATACAAATTTAAAAAATAAGCTAGACAAAAACCCTTTGCACAAGTACATATAACAGCAATTGATCAATTTTATAAAACAATCACTAATTTTAATAACCCCGTCAACAAACCATGCAAGAAATGTAAGTTCAACTTAATTAACAAAATTATGTTCCAAAACAGCTAGACAAGAAATGTTGCATTTCTCTCTGATCCCACGCAAAAGGAATCAACTACAGCAATTTGTTATTCACACAAAAAAAAAAAAAAAAAAGACTATTCCAATTATACCATAGAATTAGTAGGAAAGCATCTTGGCTATAATTGCATGGTACATACACATATGATTTACTTCAAAACTCCAACCATTTCATAAGTAGGGGTGGACATGTTACGGTTTTGGAAGAAAAACTAACCAAATAGAACTAAACTGTTTCAGCCATTTGAAAAACTGAACCGATCTATATGAGCTTTGTGAGTAACCGAACTTAACCAAAGTTATGGTTTGGTTAACCATTTTGTTGTCTATGAACCAAAAAAGACCAACCTAAAATAATATTTTGAACCAAAATGTATTTTCTTATCCTTTTGAAAACTAAATTGTTTTTTTTCTTTTTGTTCTTTTTCATAAATTGGAATTGTGCCACAGATGTTAAAAATTTTAATCCTCTCAAAATGGTATTAAGATTTTCTATTAATTATATGGAAAATATTAACAAGTGTCCTAAGGGCATGTTTAAGCATATAGAAGTAGCAACTTTTGCATTGAAAATTGTACCGTTGTGACTTTAATAAATATTTGACTTATATTTTCAAGACATAATTTCCTTTTATGGGTTCCTTAAACAATACCCTTAGGGCACTTGTTAATAAGACCCTAATTATATTTAAACTATGACCAAATGTGTGGTTTTACTAGTTGTATTTTAGGAATATCAACAAAAACATCAATAAATTCCAATGATAATGCACGATGATGAAAGGGAAAATAAAACTTCATTATTAAAATATGAAGTTTGTGTTTTGCTAATGGTTTGGTTCGGCTCAAAACATATCAGTTTGGTTCAAAACAGTTCGATTATTGTCCAATAATTGTTATTAAATTGTTGGCTAGGTTCTTCAACCACTTAAATGGTTCGGTTAATTTCAATTTGATTCAGTTTGGTTCGCGATTTGGTTCAGCTTGTGGTTCTTTTGCCCATCCCTACTGTTAAGGAAGTGTGAGATATTTTGATGGACTTGGAGTATCAAAATGTTGCGCTTAAATATGAGGGTGTGAGGAGGGATAGTAGTAAAATATGAGGGTGGTGTTAGTATAAGTTTGGTTCATTGGATTTTAAAATTAAAAATTAAAAATCGAACCCAACTAGTTCAATTTGCTTCGATTCAATTTGGATTTGAACAGAACCGGAGAAGGTCGGATAGTTTTTCGATTTGATTTGGTTTTTCGCTTTCAGTCAAATCTATTAGAAATCAGACACATTAAATGATACATCTAAATTTTTATGGAGAAAACTTAGAAACGGTACCCTATGGTACCGTTTAGCCCGACTTTTTTTCAGCTTTTCTACGTTTTTAAGGAGAAGCTAGGCCAAACACAATATCAATAAAGTACCTTCGAAAAAGAGTACTTTTTTTAGAATGTATAAAATTGAATGGAATGAGCTTTAACCAAAAGTTGTTGAATGCTACTTCAAAAAACTATTTCTCCCCAATTTATTTCACAAGCACCTCTCTTCAACTCCCGCCGGCAACCTTTTGTTTTATTTTTTCAATACGCTTTTTTCATCCATTTTTTTTTTTTTTATTTTTTTTAACCGGTCCATTTAATTTTTTAATGAGGTTCCATTTAAGTTTATTATCTATTTTGTTAAGGAATTTTATTATCTTTTTATCACTTATATATTAATTTCAATATCTTTTGATCATCACAACCACGCAAATATTTGTATTCACGCTGTCAATGAATGACACCGAATATTTTTATTCCCTTTCTTCAACCACGGAAATACACACACACATTAGTGTTTAGAGTAATACTTTATGTTCCTCTTTCTGTTTTTTTTTTTTTTTTTGTTATGCTAATGCGTATAATTTTTGTTAGTGTTGTGTAATGCGTATAATTATTTTTATAAAATTTTGATTTTAATTAAGAGTACAAGTGTAGTTGCCTAAAAAAATTATACTTATATATAATTTACACATTTGTATTGTAACAAGCTATGCATATCTTTTTCTTATTAAAAAAACTAAACATATCTTTTTCAATGACACCAGCAATGTAACAAATATAATATTATATATATAAATTCTTATCTTTTTGACCAACACTAAAAATATGGTATTCTTATAACAAAATTTGTTATAGAGTATAATTGGAAAAGAAAAAACCAATTATTCTCATTATATACACACACATATACATATTATAGATATGATTGAGCGTGACGAAGAAAGCAATATAAATGAAGAAATCAGTTCATATAATCCAGGAAGAGTGCAAGATGGAGGCTACATGAATAAAGTTAGAAATCAAATAGGAGTTGTGTTGATGGAGAGTAGAAATATTTGAGTTTGTGATGATTTATGTCTTTTAAAAAAAAATGATTATTGTTTTTAATTTTCCAAACTACTTTGATATTATTTATGTTATTATTTGAGCCTCCTTAAATTATTTATCATATTCAAATATTTAACAAGTCGTTTATATGATGATACAAATTTGTATTCATGTTACACAAAATAAACGTCATTGAGTAAATATAGTATTGGTAAAAATATATCTTTTATATTTTAAACATTTTTTCCCTTCAAAAAATATTTTAGACATTTTTTTATTTATTATGTTAATTCATAATGAATTCAAAGTTTTTTTATTTATAGACAATGCATAAATATATGCAAGGTCCCGGGTTCGAACCCCAGACACCACCAAAAAATAATAAATTCAAAGTTTTGTACAATATTTTGCCAAACAGCTTTTAACTTAAAAATAACTTTAGAATTAAAAAAAAAATAAAGAAACCAAACAGCTTTAACATTTTTCTTAAAGAGCTTTGTTTTAGAGTAACTTTTAGACCGAAAAAAAGTCTGGCCAAACGGTACCTATATACTGTTTATCATGTTACCCACTAATAAAAGGACAAGTGGATTAAAAATCCAGGTCATAACTTGCGTTAGTTTTTCAATTAGTAGGTTGGTTTCTTCTAGCTCTGTTAACTAACGTCAAATCAATAAAATATCCTTAATTTTCAAGATCAATATCGGATTTTATACAAGATTCTCCATCAATTTTTTTGTTTGATGATCAGTAAAATTGCAGCTCTATAATCCTTAA
Source organism: Medicago truncatula (assembly GCF_003473485.1). Taxonomy (NCBI): domain Eukaryota; kingdom Viridiplantae; phylum Streptophyta; class Magnoliopsida; order Fabales; family Fabaceae; genus Medicago; species Medicago truncatula. The sequence continues at coordinate 52,636,709 of NC_053048.1, forward strand.
TTTTCAACATCATTCTTAGATTTCATTCTTCAATTTTCATAGTTCTTATGCACAGCCACCATCCATTTTGTTTTCTATAGCCACATCAACTGCCAATTTACAAAAATCACATGATTTTTCCCACTGCAATCTTGGATTTGCTTTGAGGGAAACCCAATCTCTCTTTCAACACTAGAAGACACGGTCACAGTAACAAGGAAATTAATCTCAAGTTGCAATACACATGAATATCATTCAGTCCTTGTTGTTTGATAAGCATGAAGCTTCTCCAGTGGATCATGGAGAAGAAAATTTAAGGGGGTGCCAGTTGGAGGTGTTAACCAACACAGATGACTAACTAGTAGTAATAGTAACAGGGTAATCGAGATAAAACGCAGTTAATCTATACCTATTAATAAAGGCAGTACTATTTTTTGATGTAGCCTTTTTTTGTACATCCCAAAATGCCTTTACTTGATGGCAATTATTAAAAAAAAATATATGTTTTACCCACTAATCACACACCAAAACATAACTACCGTGTTTTTCTTTGAAAAAAATCTGACTTAACCACTAATCACACTCACAAAAACATAATTGCTACCTTCTCTTTCTCACAGTTGCAGAAACAATCATAAAAAAACAACTGCTTCCATTCTATTTCTCACAATTGAATGGTTTAGTTCTACACAATTTATTAAACAATTATTCAGAGAAAGGCCCCTCAATGACATTGTTTGCTTCTAACTTCTCCATCACTTTTTGGTACGTCATGTTTAAATTTTGCAATGGAATACTTGATCATTTATTATGATCTTGTTGCTAACTCAAATGGACATCTCTTATATTGCTAATTACAGTAATTTATAAGCACATACTTAATATTGCTCTCATGTCATGAAGAAACAACCCACCAATAGCGGTTTCCTGAATGTTCCATGGTGCATGCATTTTTCTTTTGATTTCAGTTTCAGTGCAATAAACAACTCTTTAGCGAATTTATATTTATCCATTGTTTCTATTATATCCTTCATTTCTTTCCTATTATGTTCTCAACAAAAATTTGTTCTTCAATTTTTGCCTTCATTATTGTAGGGGAGGCGTGGCCTAGATAGTGAGATAGGGAACCAGGGACATCGGGTCGCATTCTTTTTCTAGGGTAATGTGCAACAGGTAAAATACAAACACCAACTTCGGTGCTTGTAGGTCGGGTTTTTATGTACGACACACTTCAGAAAGGATTTGGTGACCGATGATTGGAATTCCTAGAGAAATGTTGTTTCTTTTGAGCAATTAAATGTTGTTGTTGACTTTTGTCATCCACAAAGAATGGTTCCTTAAACAGTTAGTGCTCATAACAGGTTTCTTAATTAGCTTTTCGCTCACTTTTCTATCCTTAATTTTCTTAAGATGCATGGGTACGAAATTGGGGTTTAAAAAATGTGGCCATGAAAAGTATTTCACATAAACCATGGAGTGGCCAAATTGACAAAGGGGTCCTGTCGTCATTGCCCGTCTATTCTCATACTGGATTTTGCAGCTATTCATTATGGAGAATAAAATTGTTAATGTTTTTCTGTTTTTTCTTCCGGCAGGATTAATGAAATAAAAATTGTCCCTTATAGTTATGTGGTCCTATTCATAAGAAATTTTGGATTGTGTTTTTACTTTATGGTACGTTTTCAGGCGTAGCTATTTTAGAACTAAAATGTTTGTGATCTTTTTTCCCACAAAAAAAAAAAAAAAAGATTGTGATCTTTTTATTGTTTTATTCATTTCTACGCCATTTTGCTGTGAAAACCCTAGAGAAGATAAAAACCTGAGAAAATGAGGTTCCGACATACGGTAGGAAAGATTTGCATAAAAAAGTGGAATGTTGAAACATATATTAGTTTCAATTCACCATTGTGGATGAGATTATGGTTGGATGAAGGACTACACAATAAGAAACTTACTCAGTGGTGTTGGCCATTATTTCAAAAGCAAATTAGATGGAAAGATGAAAGTTTTTTTTTTAATGCATGTTTGATGAATGATTAAAATTTGAATGCCTTGATTGGGTTGAACCATCTTTGAAAATGTAAAGTTGTTAAATGTTGTGGCCTATAAATTGTGTTGCATTTATACATGTAGTACGTACTTCAATTTTAGAACACGATTTAAGTACTTCTTTTTAAAAGTTAAAATAAACTACACTTCCTTCTTTAAATAAAGGTTAAACTAAATTCACCTCCCTAAGAAGACACACACAATATAGAGAGGTTGTAACTTTTAATCTATACCTATTAATCTATACCTATTAATAAAGGCAATACTTTCTTTTGGTGTAGCCTATTTTCTTTCCTATTTTACCCCTAATTAATTGCAAATATTCCAAAGACAAATAAACTGTTTGAAGTGAAGTTGGTTACCGAAATTCAAAATAAAAATGTAACTTCTTCTTTTTTGATAAAAACAAATGTAACTTCTTCTGCCTCTTTTCCATTACAACTTTCGATTACAATTTCACCTTCTAACTTTTTTTTTTATTACTACCATTTCTTTCCATTGATACCATTTTTTTATTACTACCATTTCTTTCCATTCATATTCTCAACATGAAATGAGGTGGGCTATTTAAATTAATTCATTCTTTAATCCTTTCTTCTTATAATTGTATACAAATATCTTATAATGGAAAGAGATAACCAAAAAATGGTGCCATCTAGCCTACCAAAGTGCATATTGTTTGGTATGGTGCACAAAAATGAAAATAAATAAAAATACATACAATAACCAGTTTTCCAGGTTTTATTGAGTTTTTGACATTGACCCCTAATGTTGTGTTTAATGTTATTATAGACACACCACAATAGTTTTGATTATTGCACATTTGCCCCACATAATAAACTTTTCTATTATACAATTTGTAAGTTTAAATAAATAAACAGCTTATATTTTTTTCCCTAAATTTTATTTTACGCAAAGTAAATAATAATCATGAGTGTTAATTTACCTTCTTTATTAATTCTGGGCATTAACAACAACATTAATTTACCTTCTTTATTTCAAATTTTTATTTAACCATTGACATTTACTCATTAATTTTATGTGTAATCCTGAAAAAAAAGTGTTGGGATTCATCTTCACAATTCACAATCTTTTTTTTTTAGGGATTCACAATCTTATCAACCCAGAAATTAAAAGCATGAGAAAATCTCAAATTAAATTGATTATTTCTTTACCATTAATACAAAATTCATACAAGGAATTTAATAAATTGCTAATCTCAGCAACAACTCTAGATATGAATCTCTTGCTTCCTATTCCCATATGTTACGCGAATTGATAAAAAAAAAAATGGCAAAAATCAAATTAATGTAGAGTTTCCGCCGTCCAAACTTCATTTCTTCCCTCAAATCTTATGTTACGGTTACAAAATTCGTATAAATATATTCAAAGTTTGAAGAAATTGAGCTCTCAATTGTTTCAGTTTTACCCATAACCCATATTTTGTTGTACAGTTTGAGATTTCTGGTGAGAATAATTAGCTCTCAAATTGATATGGGTTTCATAGATGCTGAATCGAAACTGTTACAGTGAAAAGTAGTCAATTCGGTGATGTAGAATGAATCATTTTTTTTAAAAGAACCCTAAAAAATAAAATCTGCGATTAGCTTGTGGATTTGAAAAATAAGTCTGTGATTTCTTCATGCCATTCAATTCCGATCAAAACTGCGTAAAAATAGTTGAATTTCATTGTGTACCAAGGGAGATCCGGTCGGGTCGTTTCGCGGGTCAAAAAACCCATTTAAAAGACTACGGGCGAAGAAGATGAGTTTAAAAAAAAAACATAAAAATATTAACATCACATGTCTCGAACAGCCGACCTATGACAGAATAACCCATAAATAACACCAACTTCACCACACATTCAATTATTCATTTATTGGATTTTTATTCTACTTATTTCCTATTGCCGGTTTTGAATTGTGAGCAAAAAATTAATGATTAAATTAATTTAATTTTGGGTTTGTATATAAAGCAAGTCAGAATAAAATTTATCTGAACACACATACACTAATGATAAATTTAAAAAAAACGATATTAAGTGATGTGACTAAATTATTATTATTATTTTAAAATTTATCATCATTGTTGTGTGTTTCCGAATTATTTATTTGGGTTTTCCAAAGAGGATTAAGAACGACATACCAATTTAAAATTCGGCAATCAAATTTTTCGTTTTAGTCGTCAGATGAATGGTCTTCCTAGTTGCCTATGTTTCTGTGGGGATAGTTTGTCTTATCAATTTGTCTATAAGAAAAATGTAAGTTCCTATTTCTTTCTTAGTGTATTTAGGACACCTTCTTCCATGGACCAGTTGGTCAATATGTTCCACCATGGATAGTTTTATTAGATTCTTCAAACCATCAGATTAAGCATCCCATTGGAGTTATTTTGTTGCATTTCACATTATATTTATTTCTTTTCTTCTTTTGTCTTTCTTCTCCTCAATATAAAAAAAAAAAAAAACACATTTATTCCAATTTACCGTATTTATTTATTTCCTTATATAAACAATTAAAAAAATTAATGAAATTAATATTGTCTTTTTTTGAGTTTCATAACAACATTTTCTACTTGTTTTTTTATCATACGAATGTTTTGTTCAACGTAACATTTCTCTAAAAGTATGAATTAATCAAACTTTTTTTTTAAAGGGCATAATTTGTCAGATCAACTTACCTTCAGGAACCCTATCTGAAAAATTCAAGTTTCTATATCCTTTTAGGTTTAAGAAGATCATTTTGAACAGTCAGATTGATTGTACTTGTTGTTGTTCAGATGATAAGCACGTTTAAGTCCTGAAGTAAACTAGTTCCTAAGCTGCCTAGTTTCTAAGGGGATAGTTCGTCCGATCGACTTACCTCCAGGAACCCGATATGAGAAATTCAAGTTTCTATATTCTTTTAGGTCTAAGAAGGTCATTTTGAACGTTCGGATTGATTGTACTTATTGTCGTTCATATGATAGGCACGTTTAGGTCCCCCAAGTAAACTAGTTCCTAAGTTGTCTAGTTTCTGAGGGGATAGTCGTCCGATCTACTTACCTCCGGGAACCCAATATGAGAAAATCAAGTTTCTATATCCTATTAGGTCTAAGGAAGCTATTTTGAACGGTCGGAATGATTGTATTTGTTGTCGTTCAGATTATAGACATGTTTAGGTTCCCGGAGTAAACTAGTTCCTAAGTTGACTGGTTTATGAGGGAATAGTTCGTCCGATCGACTTACTTTCGGGAACCCGATCTGAAAAATTCAAGTTTCTATATCCTTTTAGGTTTAAGAATGTCATTTTGAACGGTTGGATTGATTGTACTTGTTGCTATCTAGATGATAGCCACGTTTAGGTCCCGAGAGTAAACTAGTTCCTAAGTTAACGAGTTTTGGAGGGGATAGTTCATCCGATCGACATACCTCCGGGAACCCGATCTAAGAAAATCAAGTTTCTATATCCCGTTAGGTCTAAGAAAGTCATTTTGAACGGTCGGATTGACTGTACTTGTTGCAGTTCAGATTAAAGGCACGTTTAGGTCCCCAAAGTAAACCAATTCCTAAGTTGACTAGTATTCTAGGGAATAGTTGGTCCGATCGACTTCTTGGAACTCGATCTGAAAAATTCAAATTTCTCTATCCTTTTAGTTTTACGAAAGTCATTTTGAACGGTCTGATTGATTTTCCTTGCTACCGTTCAAATTCTAGCCACGTTTAGGTCCTCGTAGTAAACTAGTTGCTAAGTTGACTAGTTTCTGAGACGATAATTCGTCGGATTGACTAACTTCCGAGAATCCGATCTGAGAAATTCCAGTTCCAATATCCTCTTAGGTCTACTAAGGTCGTTTTCAACGGTCTGATTGATTTTAATTGAATTTGTAACAAGTTCTTTCTTAATAGTATCTTATTTGAAGCTCTTTTTGAATTTTCTTTAAATCTAATTTTTTCCAAAAACTGTATCGAACAAATGCAATACTCCTAAAAATATTTTTTTTATTTTTTTAAAAGTGATTTTTTATTAAAAAAAAACTATAGCAAACGGTTGTTAGTTTTCACTAAAACAAAATAAAAAAACTCAAATTCACTAATCCACTTTTTTATGGTCAAAATTACTTTTACTCAATTTCATCTTCCCTCTTCAAATAACCAAATTTCATGAATCATTTTCCCTCTTCTTCCAAAATAACCAAATTTCATTTCCCTCTTTATTTATACGGGAGAAAAGGAGGACTCTTTGAGCGCTAACTTTTTCAATTTTCAGTTTTCATTTTCGAGAAATTCTAAAATGGTCACATGACCAAATAAAAACTGTTTGGTCACACACACATAAAGAAATATTTTTTTTTAATAATATAAAGGAAATTGATAAAAAAAATGATTAAATATTTTAAGGACAATTTTTTTTATGTGTGTGTGTCAAAACACTATTGATTTGGTCCTGTGACCATGGAAGAATACCTTTTCATTTCCCTCTCTCAGATTCGCTGATTTTATTTTCCTTTTTCCCTTCAAATTTGACTCAAATTCAAAATTTGGCCAAATATTTTGATACTCCCGCTTCTGCAATTTCATTCTCCCTCCCATAGTTTCAAAACCCTAAAATCCAATTTTATTCATCAATTTCATTTTCCCCCAATCTGACACCTAAATTTCCACCACTCTCACCCACAATCCACTTTCCCCCAAATTGAAATCCACAATCTCACTCTCCCCTACCAAAGCATCTCGTTCCTCTCCCCCATTCAAACGTGAATCTCAATTGAAGCTTTATGTTCCTAACGCTCAATCTCATATCAAAGCTTTCAGTTCCAACACAAGCCATTTGCTCGGTTCAGTTCCAAGTTAGTCTGCACCATCTTCCTTCATTATGTGTTGCTACAACTTTTGCAAAGAAAGCAATTAGCAAAGGTTCAAAAGGGGACAGAAAAATTAAGCTCAAGCACAACCTGGTGAGTAAGCCTCAATGACAAGAATTGAGAATTTGAGTATAAATGTGAAACAAAAAATGTGTCTGTACTGAGAAATTATGCTTTTGTTGTACATTCAGATACATGACAATTGAAATAATGGAGATATGTGAATGCTGGTATTATTATGCTGCATACATAGTTCATAAATATTTCAAGGGGCTATCAGGGGTTGTTGAGTTTGTACCTTAAAATGAAGAAAAGAAGAATTTGGTGCCCTTTAAAGCTGTTGTGAAAGGTGTTTTGCTTCATCAGCTTGTTCAGGCAATTGCTACACTCATCTTGGTAACTCATTATACATGTGTTAATCTCTATTCTCCAGTAATAATAGTTGTTCACACTTCACATTTGTAGTTAATAGAGTTTATAGTTGAAAATCTTATTCTGTTTTGTAGTTAAGTTAAAAGCACTTTTAGTTATAAGCATTATGTGTTGCTTGATAACTTTTATGCACACTATGTTTTGGGTGTACTCTGTTAAAGCTAAACGGATTTATTAACATACTGTTAAGAATTCAGTTATAGTCATTTCCCACACTATGTAATAGTTTGATTCATCTGCCTCCAAGTCCCAACAATAAACTTTTACCAAAATTCAGTATAACCCATCTTTATTGGATCTTCATTGCATCATTGCATTCTAAAGCCATTCACAATAAGATAAATGACATTTCTATCCATTGGTAATTCATTTTTGTCTTGTTTTGGCATGTCCATTTAATTGTGCTCATAAAATAAAGTTCTCTACAAAATTAAAATAAAATTGTTATAAGCTATAACTGCATTTGGAACAATGTTAACTAGAATATTCAAGTGTCACAAAATATTCAAGTGTTCTAACACTACTAACTTGCCTTTTTTGTATCTCCTATCCTTGGATTTTTGAAAACTTTTTTCCATCTTCTGTTTGTGATAATCTATAATTCTATATTTTTGCAAATTGTGAAGTGAGCTGCTTGCTTTTTATTCAATATTAAATTTAATTAGGTGCTGTTTTGCTATTTCATAATATGTGTCTTGTAGAGTATTTTTGCTAAATATTGGAAAAACCTTTTTAACAAGTTTGAGAAATTGATTACTTTCTATGTCTTCAGGTGACAGCTAGAAATGGCTTGAAGTATTGTATGATCTCCATCTCTACATTAGGGAATGAGTTTGACTGGTTTTTGATTTAGTGTAACTCCCCTTCAACATGTTTGCTTTTTGATACATTGTAATATGAGGTTTTGTAAGAAATAGAGAAGTAACTGCATTGTGTATGAGCATAGTGAAAAATATAAATTAGAATTTATGTTAGAATGCAGTAGCTTTGAGTTTTCAGGTACTTTATATGTCATTCCAATTGAATTAATGGAATGTGCTGCTATTATCACATTCAAGAAAATATGGGGGGTATTTAATTGAGCTGGAAACAGGCTCTTTTCGGAGACATATGTTTGAGGCTTGGGTATGCCTTGAAAATTTGCGGTGATCTGTTGCAGGTTTGGGCAGGAGGGTATATGGCAGCCTCATGTTTTTGTTTGCTACAAAATCGGTTGCTGCTGGTGTTTTTGCTGTCTGTGTTTTTGTTTTGTCTGTCTTTGCGGTGTTCCTGTTCGTTTGTGTGCTGGGTTTCTGCTATTTCTGAGCCCTTTGTAATTCTGTTTGCTTTTTCGCGAGTTTTTTAGTGTGCTTCTCTCACACACTCGGAGTGAATAATATTAGCCGTTTCTAAAAAAAAGAAATGCGATCTTATAACATTTTATTCTTTTTTTAAATTGCCTTAAAATAATTCAAATAAAAATGGAATGTTAAACTTATTTGAAATATATCTAAAATAATATGATTTTATTTAGTTTCTAATATTGAATTTGTCCCAAATTTGTCTCAAACTAGTATTAACATGCTTCTTTGATTCTATATGAAATATGTCTAGAAAAAAAAAGGAAGGAAACTTGGTAAATATGAAAATACCTTTTTCTAATATGTGCCCTAAGGGTACAAGATAACATGACTTTTGATCCAAAACCACCCTCAATGAATAAACTCTAGGAGAAAACGTAGAGAGAGAAAACTAGTGTCGGTTTGTTGGGGAGGGAGATAACTCCTTGGTCTCATTTTAACTTTCATATATTGTTAGTAGAGATTTGGACACAACATAAAATAAAAAAAATATTTGGAGACACATAAATGATAAAATTTATAAGAGAAATAATTTAGTCTCATAATTTAATATAATTTCTATTTTATGTTTTATTATCAATAAATGTGTGTGCAAATAAATTTTATTTAGACTTGTATTTATGTAAGACACAATTCATTTACTGTATTCTTTAAAAAAAAGTCTTATATTGTACATAAAACCATGCTGAAATTGTACAAAAAAAAAAACCATGCTGAAATGAATTAAATTATGCATTAATTGATTCATTAAAAAAAATTGAATTATTTGATCACAATTCAATACATTTAATGGAATTTTTCTTCAAAAAAAAAAAAAACATTTAATGGATTTTAAAACATTTCAAATCCGAAAGTGACACAGAAGTATGCGTGTTTCAGTTGTTAAAATGTCTTTGCTTATTCGTGTATGTGGGTTCGAATCACGTCGTGGTTTTTTTTTTATCTTTCTTAAACTCATCTTCTTTGCCTGTCGATTCTATAACGGGTTGTTTTGACCTGTGATCTGATCCGACTGGATCTCCTTTGATACTCAATGAAATTCAACGATTTTTTCGTAGTATTGATTGGAATTGAAAGTCAAAAAGAAATCACATACTTATTTTTCAAATCAAAAAGCAAATCCCAGATAATTTTTTTAAGGTTCTTGGTATAATAGGGAAAAAAAATATCTGTTTCATTCATGTGGCAGGTCAATAAAAAAAACGCATTTTTTGGAAAGGTTTTCAATACAATTAATTAATAATTAATTTTTTAGGAAGGTTTTCAATTCAATTAAATTAATAATTAATTGGTTTAATGGGCTAAGAAACAAACCGTTTGACAGCTAAAAAAACGCATTTTTTTGGGTTTAAGCTTTTATAACGTTTTTCGAAGTCGGGTCGCGGATCCGACCCGCGTACCCAGAATTTCAAGAAGACGATCAGAAATGGCCGAAACGCACGAGACAGTCGTTTCCACGCGTTTTCGCGGCGATCCTGACCGCACCCACCAATTTCCGATTCCATACCCAATCAAGCACGCAGGTGGTACTCAAGATCGTAGACTCTTACGTTTTTACGAGTCAGATCGCGATTTTGTCTACCATGCCGGTAACAACGTTTTTCACAGTAATTTCACGGCCATATCAATTTGAAAAACAATTATTCACACAGAAATCTCACTCAAATTCAAAACTAAAAAATAAAAATAAAATAGAAACCGAACAACAACGATGCAAGCACAAGCGGCAGATCCGTCGAAGGTGTCCAGAACTCAAAAAGAAAAAGAGAGTAGATAAACAGAGAGATCTCATGAAAGAGAGCAAGGATCTGCTAATCATTTTCCTTGAACAAACTCGTGGTGGTCGTAAACTGGCTGTGAAGCAATAAAGGCAAAAGAAGGTGGGGAGATTAGAGAGTTAGCCATGCGTGGGTTTGTGATTATGCTGGGCTTGATGAACAAATGATTATACTTCTTTCATAATTTTAATGTGAAAGTATATTTCTGCAATTTACAAATTTAATTACATTAATTTGAAAGTTTATTTCTACAATTTATAATTTTAATTACATTAATGTCATAGGATATTTCTGCAATTTCGAATAATATTAGGAAATACCTGCTAGTCAATTACCAGGTGTGCAATCTTGGCCGTTGAATTGTTTAATATTAAATCAATGGTGATTTTGCTATTTGTGCATCATACCAAACAATATGCACTTTGGCATGCTAGATCCAAAAAAATAACTAAAGGGGAAGGAGTTGAAATGAAATGGTAAATTCTATGGCATTTTTAAATCAAAGGTTGTGACTTGAAATCTAATTTCTTTTCTATGATATCTCTTCTTTGTTTCTTTCCATTGCAACTTAATTTTTTACTCATTTCTTTCTGATTTTATTCTTCATCAACAACAACCGTGAGTACTATTGCTGAAAAATGAAGAGACGTATTTTGTCACTAGGACTTCATTCCAGTTGCTACAACGATCCATAACCGGTAACAATTCAATATGGTGCATTTTTTCTAATGTTTTCTCTTATTCATACTGCCTTTTTTTATTTTTCCTATTTTTTTTCACATTTTATTTCCTTATGTTTTTATCACAAAACCATTAATTTACTCATTCATTTGTTCTTTAATAACTAGAGTGACCGTGGCAGTTAAAGTGTCGCCGGTTTGACATTATGGGCTTTTTCCCTTTGTTTCTTTAATTCTTTTTCTTACTCATATTCTTTCTTTTTTATACTTCTGATTTCCTTATTCTTCTTACTCATATTTCTTCTATGGGGGGATGCTCCAAGTTTGAGACTGCATCTGTAACTACTGGCCCATGGATTGGAATGAATGACTTTTTTGACTCAATATTTCTTCTATGGAGTGAAAGACTTAATGCATTCTTTGTTCCTTCCTTAATTTACTGCCTTTATTTATGTCTTTGATATTGTATTTTACGGGTAAGTAGTTGCTCCATTTTTTGTCACGCTGCTAACACAATTTTGAGAAGAGTGTGTTCTACTATATATATGAAGCATTTTAATTATTGAGTTTTTTTTTATTGAGTTGATTAGATTTATTTTTAGTTGATTAATTATTGATTCTGTCACCATATGAATCAGAATAGGTTGTTATGTTCATTTTTATATTTCCATCGAGTTAGATGTTTGTAACAAATTACTTTTAAGTTTTTTTTGTACCAAGTTATTTTTTAGTCCGTAAAAATTTATGACTTTAGCCTTTGAGTATTGAAGTTCATAAATAACAATGTTATTTTCATTTTTTTTTTTACTTAGTTCTTAAATATTCTTTAAGAAGAGACATACAAATAGCGGTTTCATAACTGTAATGATAAGTTTTGCCTCCAACTCTAAGACCAATGTGGAAGGCATGAATTATGTAAGCAAAATGGATATCTTTGAATTTTGTATGATTGATGATTATATTTATCATTTTGAACGATGTTGAACTCTTGGGTCTCATTCCTCATATAGGATAGAGATTTTAGTTTTGCAGTAATCTTCAATACCATCGAGATTTTGTCAAGAGATATTTATTTTCATCATTCTCGATGTCATATACCACACTATTTTTCTGATATGTATTTTTTTGAACATAACTTTTTTATGATATGTTAAACAACATATTTATGTCTTGCAAGACAAAATATTTAACTGGTGAGTCATCATAATTATACTATGTGTGAATAATTATCTTCTCAATAGGCAGGAATGGAAAAAATATCTTCCACCAAAACTTCAAACACCATGTTTTCAAAAAAATCATCGGAATCTTGGGGAACAAGATATGGAGAGGTCCATCTTTCACCAAAGCTTCTTTGATTGTCTTGCTTGGATGTATTAAACAATTTTAATTTGTGTATTAAGGAATTGTAGGTTTCTTCAACCAAGAGAGGAAAGTAAGAGTATAACCACAAAAAAATTTCAGAATTTTTTCGTTTTTTTATGACCTATTAAGGGGGTATTCCAAAAAAAAAAATTTTACAGGAGGGTAAATCAAAAAAAATATTTTACAGGGGGAAACCAAAAATGACCTATATTACATGGGGATAAAGCACCATTAACCCTTTTTATTTTTTGTTTTGTTGCAAGTTGTTTAGGTACCATTGGATTTACCTTTTATAAGCAAATGGTAGAGATTGATCTAAAAGGTCCCACAAGTTGACATGTTAAAATTTGTATTGTTGATAAATATTATGGAATTTATAGTTCCATTTAAAAAGGGTGATTTAGTCGATGAACCAAAAATACTACTGTTGAAAAACATAGTGGAATTATGGCATTTGGATGTTGTGGAAAGCCTTTGAAACAGATGGATTTACACCGTATATAATGAAATCTGGATTTTAAAATTGTTATTAATAATTGTCCTTATGTTTGCCAGCTTACGTGTCTGTCTATTTGTTCTTTTTATTGCGCTAACACGTGTAAATTATGAACGGTATTTTATATGAAATTTTGATTTTGAATAAAACTATAAGTACAAATATTTGTGACTTTCAAATCGTTAAAAACCCAAAAAACCGTGTTTATATTTTTCAATAACAACAATAATTTAGCAAATATAATGTAAATCCCTATCTTTTTTAATAAAACAAATAATATAAAAAAAATTTGGTTGAACGTATAATGTAAATCCCTATCTTTTGATAATCTTACTAAGACGAACTTTCTTTCTAAGAGAATCTTTCTAAGACCAACTTCCGATCTATGTGAATCTTATAAATACCAACTATTGTTCTAGGAGAATCTTTCAAACACCGACTTCAGTTTTATGAGAATCTTCCAAAGAGTAACTTACGTTCTATGATAATCTTACAACGACTAACTTCCATTCTATGATAGGCTTCTTAAGAACTAAGATTCTGTTATACGAGAACCTTCCAAGTACTAACTATCGATCTATGAGAATCTTCCTAAGACTAACTTTCATTCTTTAAGAATCTTTCTAAGACCTACTTCCCTTCTTTGAGAATCTTCTAAATACTAACTATTGTTCTATGAGAATCTTTCAAAGACAGACTTCTGTTCCATGATAATCTTTCAAAGATTAATCTTCGTTATATGAGAAAATTTCAAAGACTAACTTTTATTCTACGAGAATCTTACAAAGACTAACTATCCTTTTATGAGAATCTTCTAAAGACTAACTATCATTATAAGCAAATCTTCTAAAGACAAACTTTTATCCTATGTGAATCTTCTAAAGACTAACTTCCATTATTCGAGAATCTTCCAAAGACATTCTATCATTCTATGAGAATCTTTCAAATACTAAAATATTCAACGTTTAAATCTATGTCACATAGTAGTGTGAATCTAGTATTATAGAAAAGTTAAATTTTTCTTAAATTTTAATTAATGTGAAGTTGAGATAATTTTTATTTTGCTTTACAATTATTAAAAATTATGTGAACAATATTTAAATTATTGATAATTGTTTGTTATGGGAGAGAGTTAAAGTGTGTTAAAAATATAAGAGAGTGACTAACAATTATTAGTTATAAGGAAAATAACACATTAAATTTATTGGACAGAGAAAATGTGTAAAAAAATAGAAATTTATCGGTGGATTAACACGACGTATAATAGAAAGAAAACATGCAAAAATACATTTTTTTTTAATTTTGTGTTACTATTCCAAGGCATTTAAAAAAAACGGAGTGTAATATATATTAAACTAAGAATTAATTTTTTTAACTGAATATAGTTAACATATAAATATAAATAATTGGAAATAATAAACATCTTCAATAAGCCAAGAAAAAGAAGATAGGTGCTAAATATGAATTACCTAAATTGTCCTCTGCATTCAATACGTGAATATTAAAACTCATTACCACTGGAGCAGCTAATCTTGGTAAATTAACTACAATTTCAAGTTAAAGCAGCAACGTGAAAAAAAAAAAATGGCTATAATGCATAACGCACCGTAGGAGACCCATTGAAGCTGCGCACGGGAAATGGCGTTGTATAAGGTATGTATTAAGTTAATCTTTTAGGTTTTTTTAATACCAGATCGATTTTCAAGATATAATTTTTTTGCACTGCTGCCCCTTTTATCCAACTCTATTAGAGGGTGCTTACGTGATCGTTAACCGCTGATATGCAACATTCAAATTAGCAAAAGATTTCATTAATTAATTTTTATTAAAAAAACCCCAAAAAACATAAATTTCACGACAGAGACTTTATATTTTCTACATAATTTATTCCTTAGTTATGGTTTAAATGCTAGCTTTAGGTAATAACTTGTTCTTTTTTTTTTTTTTTTTTTGAAATGAAGGTAATAACTTGTTCTTAGTTCTAAGTTATACTTTGTTCAATGTTTAAAATTGTAGCATGTTAGATCTTCAATAAACAAACAAATTTTTTCGGCAAAAATCAAACTTCTAACCAATTTGTTTAAAGGCTCCAAATTCCTAGCCACGCAAATCAGTGCATTAGAATATTATCCTTTCTTTACTGCACGGAATCAATAATATTATTCTTTACATTACCAGTAATATGTTCATTGTTACCAAATGTTTTTAAGAAAATCAATTGTATCATTATCTATGTTTTGACTCAACTCAAACAATTTTTCACATAATTGAGTTATTTTTCTGTCCATTCTCTCAAGTTTCCCTTTAAACAAACCTTTATCTCTTTCTCTTGCCTTAACACTTGCCAACTTGTGACCAACAAATCAAATGATTTGATCATCTTTTCAAATAAGTAGATTCTCAACATGAAAAGGACTTTAGAAGAATTAGTTCTTTCGAATTTTGTTAGGTCGTTTTGCAAATGAAAAAACTCTTTTTTTAGCGGATCCTCTACGATTTCTCTGCATTTTGTTCTTCAACAAATTTCTTCAAATTTTGAGTTTCAATTTGATAGTGATAAAGCTTATTAGCTACCAACATGTAATTTTTACTAGATCAGTTGTTACATCTCTTTCACTTTAGAAACCAACTTTAGAAATTTTTATTCCCTATCTAGTGGACAAAAAGATGTGATGAACTATCTCTATCATTTGAGCAGTTCACTAATCCCCAATTCAACCTTTGCTTCATTGAATGTAATGTAATTAATGCCCTATCTTTTGCAAAGAAAACTAAAAATCTCTATCAATGTACAATTGATTAACATTCTGAAAAACAAAGTATGAATTGCTATCATTACTTCCCCTTTCAAATTTTGGATGGTGTTGCCGATAACATCTTTGATTGGACTTTGAACCATTTATTTATCGAAAGATAGATCAACAACCTTGTTGATCGCATTGTTCATAACAACTTCAACTTTATTCATCAAACATTTATTGGAAGAGTTAGATGAGAAAAAAATCATTCACTCACAACACATTTTTTTTATCAACTATATTTCGAATAAATCTAAGTAAAGAATGGTATAAATAAATGACTAAAAGATTAATTTAGTAATATAATCATGACTCAAAGATTATCATCCATAATTAATGCCATAATTCATTTGGCTTTATATTAGAATACATAATATGTACAAGACTTCAATCAACAGAATACCTTCTATACATTTTGTCTACATTAAGCTGTTTAAAATATCATTTGCGACAATCAAATGGAGAGGTTGAAATAAGTATGCATTTTAAATAACATTTATTTTGCCTTAAATTTATTAATTGCAAAATTAATGTCATGTTTTTTCTCAAATTGATCGACAATAGAGCTCTTCTATTTTTAAGAAGATGGAGTAGAAGAAAAGATGACCAAGAACCAGAAATCACAATGAGAGGAAGCCGATGGATGGATGGCACTTCTAATCTTAGTGTTGCAAATGCAGTGGAAAATGTTATATAAGCAAATTGTGATGAAAGAAGCTTTTCGGACTATTTCAACCATGGTTGTGACTAAGAATCATATGGAATTAAACAATAATACTTGATTATTTACATAATTGGATTTATATAGTCGTATCGTAGCTTGCATATAAATTGTTTCATTATATTTTTGTTTTATGTTACCATAAAAAAGATCTTAATGTCATGTAAATAAAAATAAGAGCAATGCTATATATCAAGAAAGATTTTATCAAGAAAATTTCAAGAATGACATGGCAGAATAATCACCCTTAGATTTTATCAAGAAATAGTCCTGAAATTAATGCTAGCCAATAAAATCTCAGTCTGGCCGGAAATCATGGGGTGGTGGATGTTATGTATTTTTTTTTATGAAAGATTAATAAATGAGACTGAAATCTAAAGGTGATTATTGTGCCATGTCATTCTTGAATCTTTCTTATAAAATCATTCTTAATATCTAGCATTTTCCTAAAAATAATTAATCTTTGTTTCAAAGATGTCTTTAATTCTTGTAACCAAAAAAAAGATGTCTTTAATTCTAAGATGATTAGCAACTTGTCTGAAACTTTTTTTTTTTTTGAATAAACTTGCCCGAAACTATTTGAAATAGAATGTTTTTTTGACAAGAATTAGAAATAGAATATATTAATTATTCTTCGATTATCCAAGTATCATTAGAATTTATTGTATTGTATTGTTAGCAATGTTGACCTGAGTAGTGAGCACAGTTAGGATGGAGAGTCGTCCCGTGCAAAATTTTAATTAATAAGTATATTTTAAAAGTTATATTATGTATAGATAAATTTATATATATATATATATATATATATATATATATATATATATATATATATATATATATATATATATATATATAGGGGGCATATCACATGAGAATGATATTTATATGTGAGAATAGTAAGAATAAATTGTGGCCATCAGATTAAAAAGGAAGGGATGAGATTAAATGATGGTTTAAATGGCTTGTTGTACCCAATCTCAAAACTAAATTCACGCATTCTCTTCTCCCCCTCAAATTCTTCCCTAGAACAACTCATCTTCTTCCTCTAATTACAACACAAATTCAATCATGCCTCTATTCAACCCATCCCAAAACTCAAATTTACAATACAAATTTGTTTTATCAATTATTATGTTATTTTCTTTTTTTTGGAAAAGAACAAATTAATAAATCTGAAAATTTATTGTTGAATTTTGTATTCTGGGCTCATCTTGCGCCATCCCCACTTACAATCATTGTAATGGATCTGTTCTTTTTTATTCAAATGCAATGAATTTCAACCCAACACATAGAGACAATTGACTAAGTGACGAGAGAAGAAGAAGAAGAAGAAATATTAAGAACAAAGAGTAGCAACGACGGCGGAGGAAAAGAACCGACGGCGGGACTGATGGGAGAGGGGAAAGCGGCGACGTGGAACTGGTGGGGGAGGGGAAAGCGGTGACGAAATTGGTGGTGGATGGTGGGGGAAAAAGAGTCACCGGAAGAGAGGATAACAAGCAGGAAGAGAACGCGTGAATGAATTTGGAGATTGGGTACAACAAGCTATTTAAACCATCATTTAATCTCATACCTTCCTTTTTAATCTGATGGCCACAATTTATTCTTACCATTCTCACATATAAATATCATTTTCATGTGATATGCCATATATATATATATATATATATTAAGAATCAAAATAAAAATAAAAATAATAAATATGTTTTTAAAGATGAGGAATTTAGAAGAAAAAAGTATTTAGAGATACAACATTTTTTTCTTTCAAAAAAAAAAAGAGATACTACATTTTTTATAATAGTATAGATTAGTAATAAAAGAATATCAATTTATGCATGTGTGTAGAAAGAAGAAATAAATGAAAAGAAGAAAATACAAAGCAATGATGAAGATAAATGCAATATTACAAAATTAATTAATGTTTTTGATATTTTTCGTTTAATTTTAAAGTGGTAACTAACTTTATTTATAGTTTGCCCATAAAATAATAGCATGTTAATTTTATTTTATGCGATTATAAAATTAAGGGTTAATGGTGCTTCACCCCCTGTAAAATATTTTTTTTTATTTACCCCCTGTAAAATATTTTTTTTTTGGAATACCCCCCTAATAGGTCATAAAAAAACGAAAAAATTCTGGAAAAAAAAATAAAGTCGTTTTTTTATGACCTATTAGGGGGTATCCCAAAAAAAATATTTTTTACAAGGGGGTAAATGAAAAAAAAATATTTTACAGGGGGAAAACAAAAAATGACCTATATTACAGGGGGTAAAGCACCATTAACCCTAAAATTAAAATATTTATTTGATTGATAATAGATACACAATATATAAATGTAATAAAAGTTATATGTACAATCATTATGTATTTCTAATATATAATATCCATTTTCAAATTAAATGCATGACTCAAAGAGTCATATTCAATACATGAAGAATGAGAGAGATATACATTTTTTGCAAGATATATCTATGGTTAGTGCATGTAGTTGGTGGTATTGTATGTGATTGAAACACATGAATCCAAAATCAATTTTAATTTTGGTCAAGTAGCCTAGTGACTAGAGCTCACACAATTTAATTATAGAGAAGTGGAGTGTCCGGAGTTCGAACCCCAGTTCCTGCATATAATATACAATATCCCTACTAACTAAGTTAAGCTCACGGGGAAATCCAAAATCATTTTTAATTCATGAGAATGAGATCAATTTAATTTGATGTGATATATCTAATATTCAAAATCTATTTTAATTTAAAATTAATGATATTCAAATTGTGATATTATCATTTCTCGATGTGAATCATTTCACAACAAGAATTAATATTGTAATATATTTTTTGAAATAATTGTAATGTCTATTAAACTATTATCTAGTTTTTTTTGTCAAGTAGTCTAATGGTTAGATTCCTGCACAAATCATTCATGTTAACTACCAACTGAACTAAACTTACGGAACTTACTATTACCTAATTTATTGTCATGATTAATTTTTCTTCATTTATAAATGTGTATCCAAATAATTTTATTTGGAGGTGTGATCAAAGTACCCTAAAAAAAAAAAAAAGATCATTTACTCTTTTTTTGTTTGAAAGAATAAAATATCATGTGACAATAATGATAAAAAAACAAAAAACTGAATGAAGGAATGAAAAGACGAAGTTGGCAGCTAATAACGTGGATGGAGTGTTATTTGAATAGAAGGCTCGAAGGAGAAAGAGAGAGAAAATGCGTTTAATTGCGTTTGAAGAGTAACTTCTATTCTACCCTTACCTTCCCCAATTCAACTACGTTCCTTTCTTCCTTTATCGTTTCCATCAAATTCAAATTCCCCAAAATCTAATTTCTTCGAATACAACCAAATGAATTTATGAATCTCCTTCTCATTAGGTCACAAAAACGCGGTTTGAATTCGAATTGATGTCTGCTTCTTCTGACGATGAAGAGATCTCCAATCGAAACGGTTACGAAAGAGGAGGTAGTGACGGTGATGACGAACAAGACGAAGAAGATGCAACTGGAAAGAAGAAGAAGCACCGTACAAAATTTGATTTTGGAAAACGGTTGGTACTTAATCAATTTTCAAAAGCCAAGAATCAAATTCGTAGAGTTAGAAGCAAAAAACATCTTCTTTCATCCTCGTCATCATCAACAACAATAACAACAGCGTCTTTTTATAGGAATGTAAATGTGAGTAGCAGAGGTAAGGTGGTGATTATTCAAGGTGAGGGTCATAATAGTACTACTACTCGAAATGGATTTGGTTGCAAGTTTTGTTTTTCGCGTCCAAATGTATTGGAAAACCCTAATGGGTCAACTAGTAGTGACCCTAATGATCCTAAATTTACTCATTCTATGTTGAAGAGTTTATTAGAGAAGAATGATTTTTGTTCCAAAGAATGCAATCCACATATTGAATCATTGATTGAATGATTGATTAGTAATGTTTGGATATCCATTATTGATTTTATTTTGTTGTGTTCAGATGGAATTTGTCTGTATTGTTGGGTGTTTGTTCTGTCCTGTCTCATTTTGAAATTCAGTGGCATTATGTCTGAGAAGAGAACACTTGCGGTGAATTTATGGGATGTTCAATGAAAATGGTTTAGTTGAGGGGCAAGGCAAGAATAGCATCAGAACATGTAGAGAAACTCATAGTGAGAATATCTGTTGTCATTTTCATTTAGAGCAATGTGGTCCATTAAGTTGTGGTTAAAATATGAAAGGGTGAGAACTGCTTGATCAGCTGTTGGTTTGAAAGAGGTGGATGAAAATTGGAATCCTTGACATTCAGGAACCTCTACTTGTCCTACCTCTTTTGATCGTCCGAGAAGTGGTGTATTGTGTATATAAAAACTGAATTCCCTGCTATATTCATAATCTCTTTGTTAGCTGTTTGAAATTTTTGATTGGTTTCCTCATGTACTCATCTTTTTCATTCATGTTTTGAGTCATTGTTATTTATAAAATTAGCAACTGAAACACAAGTCTTTGTTACTGTCGTTCAGTTGGATTGAGTGGCATGCTCTGATTCTTATGTATATGTTTTTGAGGATATATGTTAATGCCTCACATATTTTAATCTTCATATATTTGGAAAGCTGTAGAGAACTTAGAAACAAAATTTGCATTCTGGATTGTATACTTGGCTCATAGATTGGTATGGCTTATGTTAGTTGCTTTTGTTTTTAACACACTTTGTATGTTTGTTTTATCATGTTTTTGGTTAGACTGATGACATTAAAGGGTTCCAATGATAATAACTATGCAATCAGTATTCTATTGTTCTCTGCTGTTGTTTGTATTATAATTATCGAAAAATGTTGGACCCTCTTCTGTTAATGCTGATGCAGTATTTGGCCAGATTTCTTTTGATGCCATCCCTTTGTTTACATGGTTACGAGGATTATATATGCACTGTTATTCCTTCTCTTGTACGATGAAGTACATTCTAGATGAGCTAGAAAACAAGAAAACCACGGGGAGATGGTGGAAATAGACGAAGAAAAAGATGGGTTTGTTTCCATGTTTTTGAAGCTAAATGTAGTATTCAAAGAATGGTCACCAAAAGTTTTTTTATTTCTATTTGTAATCTTTGTTTCTAGTATTATATTCATCAATTTTTTTAAGTATTCATCATTAATTCATAGGTTACTAATTACTATCCCTGCCCAATAATAGTCTATATTTGTTCTTCTCTTGGGGTGATTCACCTTAGCATTTATAGTTATCAATATACGATAGCTCAGTTCTTATTCTCTGGCAAAGCTTTGCAACTTTGACCAACAGATACAAATATCCCTATCCCATCTAAAGAGAATTTATGCCTATTCGATTCTTTTATCCACAAAGCTTATAGTACTTTTGATTCGGAATTGGGCAATCCAAAGGCAAAAGCTTTTTATTCCATTAGATTAGATGATTCCCAAGCTGGAATCTTGTGCTCTGATACTTAAGTAGATGATTAAAAGTCAACATATAAGATAAGATATGCAAGAGCTTTTGTCAAAAATAATCTAGAATTATGGGAGCAATATAATTGGGATCAAGTGTGATGCTTCCTCCATCATGTGTGCGACGAAAGGTTTGCTACATTCATCTACCTTTTATTTATTGTTCATTTATGAGATAGATATGTACAAATGGTAGATTAGTGGAATCCTCAACCCCACTAATGAGATTTATTAATCTAGAGTATTAGTTATGTCTATGTTTTTCATAATGAAATGTAGATAAATAAATAGAACAAACCCGAACGAACTCATATCATATATCTCTACCCAAACACATTTTTTGTGGACAAAATCTCAATACTAAATCACTTGTTTTTATCCTTCAGAGGATGCTTGTTACTTTAATTAGAAACCTTTCTAATTTAAAAGTTTGTTACTTGTTGCGAGTACAAGTTTACGACAACAACCTACATTACGCTATCGATGAATAAACTAACTTCCAATATAAGATGCACTATGTTGATAATACGAAACTTCCACTTGAGAGATTCTTCTACAAACCTATAGTGTAAAAACATTAAGATTTAAACCAAATAATTTTCTACTGAAAAAGCCACATGTTTTCTATTTATGAGAAACTATCCACTACGTTTAAGATGTATACTATGTACTCCTTTAGGAAAGGATAATTGTATGCAACAGCAGATAACTGCAGAACATAAAAGGTGTGTTGTTACTTGTCAACGTTCTTTTTTCTTCCTATCGTCATTGGAACTTTAGGAGGATTTTTCAACGGATAGAGTCAATAGGATGTTGGACATGGCACTGCAGGGTAAGTATATTTAGTTATGACCATGTAATTTTCTAAATAGTTAGTTGAGCATGAATATTGAATTAATGGGTATGATATCTGTGAGTGTTGTGCTACCGATTTTTCTCATTGCCATTTATGTGGTCATTAATAATTTATCCCTAAGAGCATCAATCAAAACATAGGTTCCTATTTTAAAACCTTATTGAAGCTCAAAGAAGCTCAAA
The DNA here is from genome assembly GCF_003473485.1 of Medicago truncatula. Classification (NCBI taxonomy): domain Eukaryota; kingdom Viridiplantae; phylum Streptophyta; class Magnoliopsida; order Fabales; family Fabaceae; genus Medicago; species Medicago truncatula. The sequence continues at coordinate 52,659,677 of NC_053048.1, forward strand.
ACTAGAAAGTTTCTAATATCGTGGTTGCCTTTTAAATTTATGAGGGGGCCCTTAAAGTTCGCCAGGATTGCCACCTTTAGAGGAGTTTTTCCTTCTAAGAGTCCTCACCACATTTTTTTCACCCACAAAGTTCAAATCCAAAACCTTGCTTAAAGAATCTAATTCAAGTTCCACTAAGAATCTGACTTATGTTTGTGTGCTATTTTAAGAGGCGAATACATAAATTTTAAGATAATTTTACTATTTATATTTGATTTCTTAACAAATGTTTAAAGGAAAATTGTTTTTTGTTTTTGTTGACAAAACTCAAAAGACAATTTTAACATTTTTCTTAAAAAAAAACTTTTTTTTTCTTAATAAGTTGTTAGTTGATTTTATTTGGTTTGTTTTTTGGGGGTCATGCTAACATAGTATGTTAAAAATTCCATTAATAATAAGTAGTATTTATTGAACAAACAATAAATTAATTTTCAACTTTTAAGAAATAAATTGACATAATTTTCTATACATAATTTATATTTTTTACAGGGATATATAATATGTATTGTATTGAAAATTGTGTAGTCAATTTTTCAAAAGTAAAAAAAATGTCATTTTTAATTTAAAATTTTCTTTTTTATTTCCTTGACCAATGCCCGGCCCACCGGTTAGCAACCTTTTTTTTAACTACTTATAATTGATTTCTTAACAAATGCTCAAAGGACAATTTTTTTTTTTTTTTTTTGTTTTGACAAAACTCAAAGGACAATTCTAACATTTTTCCAACCACGTACATCATCAATTGAATGAACGTAAAATGTCAATTTTGCTTATAATTAGAAACGGAGGGAGTAAGTTGTTAGTTGATTTTGTTCAGTTTCTTTTTTGGGTCATGCTATCATAATATGCCCTAAAGACATAGTATGTTAAGAATTTCATTAATAACAAGTATTTATTGAAAAAAAAATTAATAATTTCAACTTCTAAGAAATAAATTGGCATAATTTTCTATACATAATTTAAATTTTTGATAGGAATTTTTTTTATTTACTAAGTTCCACTAAGTGTTTTCGAAAAGAAAATGTCAAAATTAACTACACATATTTACAAAGGACATTTTTGGTATATTTATATATAAAATAGACATTAACTGCACTATCAATTTTTTTTTTTTAATAAAGTGAAAAAGCAATAGTAGGTGTTTATATTAAGGGTTGAAGAAAGTACATAAAATAAAATAAAAGCCGCCCTCATTTTTTTTTTGTTGCGTTTGAGGTTTGAACTTTAGACCTTACATATATTATGTATTGTTCTTATCAACTGAGCTAAGTTAACGGGACACCCTAGTGTCTTTGAGATCAATAGCTTAATGCTCTCAATTAAACTAGAAATATTAATTGTAGTTGGTAATCTCGTACTTGCTAGTTTGCACATGTTAAGGATACTAAAAGAAGCAACTTTTTATTGAAAATCACACTTGTTATAAAAAAGAATATATATTTAATGTAAAATACACAAGTTCCAATATAAACTTACTACTTTAGTATCCTTAACATGTGCAAATTTGCACATGTTAGAAAAATCCATTTATTAAGGCCAGTTTATGGCTATATAATTAATTAAAGTAGTAGTTAATTATTGGTCCATACTTGGTTGTCAGCTTTGTTGGTTGCCCTCTAGAATAAAGATGAATATTTTTTTACAAAAACAATGTAAAGTGATTTTTTTTAATGGAGTTGATGAATAATCATAGGAGTTTGTCATTGCAGTTTCATCTGATTTAAAAGATTAGTTTATGCAGTTACGCACAAATGATATCTCGTTCACAAAAATAATAATAATAAAAACCAAAACGGAATATTAAACTATGGATTTAACTTTACATTGACATAGAAAATGATCATCTTCCAGCATAATAATTATTTGTTGGTAAGTTATATTTTTAGTTTATTTTTGAAAGCCTCCCAAAACAATTTGACCATATTTTTGTTATGAAGATAATTTATGCATAAAATATATAAAAAAAATTATGCCATACACGTTTATTTAAACTGTTTATCCAAACAAGATCTACAATGTGATTGCTTGCTCCACATAATTGCAAAAATAACAAGCACATTTGAATTTGATTACCAAAATAAGAAGCACGCATTAGGGATCTTACAAATTTCAATCATCCAAAGGAAAATGAATATTGAACATGCCCCAATTGTTTTATGAGTTCCAAACATGAATTGTAAATCAACAAAGTTAAATAAAATTAAAACCACAAACAAAATAAGAAACACATGATCATGATCTCACTACTTGGGTGCAAGCCTAGACTTGATTTTCTGAACTTCCTTGGTACCAATTTGGAATGCTTGAGTCAAAATATTATCTGGAACAGGTGGTGTAGAAGCAAACAAAGTAAGAGGAATATTCACTGTTCCTTGCAATTGACTATTGAATCCTGCAATCACTGCAGCAGGTACATAACCACTGTTCTTTTGGAAATGAACCAATCCTTTAGGAAACACAAATGTTTCACCCTTAACAATAGTCTTTGATATCAAAACATTAGCTGTTGTTATGAACCCAACATCTAATTGACCTTCAAGAACATAAACAATCTCAGTTGCACGTGGGTGAGTGTGAGGTGGGTTCAGTCCACCTACAGCATAGTCAATACGTGCCAATGACACACCAAGTGTGTTGAGTCCTGGGATTTTCTGAACATTGGCTAAGGTTACTAAGGAACCAAATGTGTTGTTTGTGGCTCCTGGTTTGGCTAGTACGTTGGTGGAGAAATCAGCTGCGGTTACATTCGAAGCTGGTTTGCATGTGAATCCATTCACTAGAATCGCTGTTAAATTTAATTACCATCATCATCGCAATATTTCAACAATAAGAGTTGCAAGACAAGAAAAAAACTCAACCAATAAGAAATACATGTTGCCAATCATGCTATCAATAATATGCAATGATTTCTTGTATTTGCAAAAAGTACTTAAATCAATTTCAATCAAAGTTAAGGGATTATTGTTCTGAATGATTAAACATATATTAAAGTCAATAAAAAGCCATATCAAAGGTGTTGGTAGGCCAAATTACATGATTGAAAAAAAATAAATTTTATAAAAAGGATTGCATATAATGATTAAGGGGAAAAGTGAAAATGAAAAGGGAACTAATTATTTCCAGCTTATCGATCCTTATAATTAATCTTGCTTATATAAGTAATAATTAGCATGAAAGTTATATGCTCTATATGAAAAAAAAAGTAATATTTCATGAGATTATTATTATTAATGTAATGGTACGTACCAGAAGCAAGGTCTGCAACACAGAGGTCTTGAAGATTATCGGGATCAGCAGTGACAGTGGTGGTTAACACCAGAAGCAGCAACACTGCGATGATCTTCATCATTTGTTAAGATCGGTGACAAACAAATTAACCGGAGACTTTTGAAAACCAATTATATGTTACGGGCAAGACAAAAAAAGGAACAATTTGAATGATGAGTTGGAATGAAGTGGTGGTGGGCATTGATTATTTATACCAAGAGAAGACTTGGAAGGAAGAGAGACAGAATAATTAAAATAGTAGTATTAGGAATTTTCTCACTTAAAATAAAGGGGAAATTATAAGATATAAATTACGGTATTATATCTTGTCAAAAATTAAATTAACTTACGGTATTGTATTTTTTTATTAAGAAATAGTAAAAAAATTATTAAAAATTAAGTTACTTTTTTTTATTTTTAATAAGAAACAATAACAACACATTTTCTAACACACTATTTTTTTGCTTGTTAAATTAGGGAAACCCATACAAAGAATTTTTTGTTTTGTTAAAATAAACGATTCGTTCATTCAAATTGACAAAGTACATTGATACAATACAAATCTATGAAACCCCGATATGGATACAGGTGCAGGCATGATACGATACTGGTACGCGGATACGTGATTTTTTTTTTAAATTTAGGATACGGTACAGTTAGGATACATGAACAAAAATTTATAATAAAACTTATCTATATGTAAAATACTTGAAGAAAATTAAAACTGATTACTGTTCATTATTGTATTATTAAAAAAGTTATAATTTTTTAAAAATAATACATGCGATCAATTTTTTTTGAAAATTTTCTTATAAATCATATTACATTTTTATATGTTGGGATATCAAGAGAAACATCATTAAAAGAACTCAAGACAAATTTTATCTAATGTTGATTAACTGAATCACGTCCCTCGCTATGTTCATCCACAAGAAGTATAATTTTAAGTGGTTCACCGAGAAACAATTCTATTGATGCATATCTAAAATTGAATCATATACATCTATAATGAATTTTTACAACATTGTCTCACTTTTTTACTCCTCATCTTTTTCTAGGATACGTATCTGTGAAGTATCTTAGAAGTATCCTTATGTATCTGTGGAGTATCACATAAGTACCCGATAAAATATTTATTAAAAATTAAAATAATTAATTCCGATACTTCGTGGGTACGTATCCGCGAGTATCCGTGGAGTTTCAGTATCCGATACGGGTACGTCTCCATTTTGGAGTATTCGGGCTTCATAGATACTATATTCAAATCTCCAAAATATTTATATTTCCATATCTGCAACGTTGACGACGTCAAAACTATTGATTGATTCTGCACTTGATTAGAGTAAATCATTCAACCTGAATCCAATAAACACTGAACTATAAGATATAAAATAAAAAACACACCGCATAACTATGAGAATTAAAAATAAAAGTCGTGTTAAGTTGACGGAATCACAAAACAAGCGAAAGAATATTGAAAATATGTGAATATCACTTATTTAACTTAACGAGTAAGGAAGACAAAATTGGAGGGATGATTTCAAGTCAACGTTGTCCAATAAAAAACCACCGTATTGATATACCTATCGATTTTGAAGAACTAATCGGCACTTTTAACAAATTCGACCTTTTTTTTTATAGGGGAATGCTAATACACACCCACTTCAATTTTAGAAGGTGTGTAGTAGCATCCTACACCTAATTGATTTGGACAAAAAAATACCCTTTCTACCTTTTTTAATTGTTATTAAACACATGCCCTCTAACATAATTTCCATGGCTGGCCCAAATTCGACCTTTTTTTATATATTAGTTTTTCAAAATTGACCTTATAATTTCAATTTATCAAGGTTGATAATTAATAATTTTTATTTGTCTCTTTTTATTTATAAGAAAAAGCTTAGAAAAATTGAATTATAGGTCTCATCAAGATCAAAGAATAGACTTATTTCTGAATAGACTTGCAACAAAAGATAATTTGCGTCAAAGAAATGTAATAGATCCCACTCTTATGGCTTGCGTGACTTTGTGTGGTAAGGAAGAGGAAAGGGATCACTTGTTTTTTAATTGTGATCATTATGGGCGTCTTTGGCTTTTAATTTCTCAGTGGCTTGGTATAGTTACAACTCTGAATGGTAATTTATACTCTCATGCTACTCAATTTTGTGCTCTTGGAGGTTTCTCAAAAAAGTCTAGGACAGGATTTACAGTTATTTGGATTTCTGTTTTATTCGTCATTTGAAAAGATAGAAACTGGAGAATTTTTCAGAATCACTCTGATCATCTTGGAGCTCTTCTTGAAAGGATTAAACTTCAAATGTTTTGGTGGCTGAAAGCGAATTACATTTTGTTCGATTTTGATTACCCATTTTGGAGGAACAATCCTTTACTTTGTCTTCAGGCTATGATGTAATGTTTGTTTCTGTTTCTGTTTCTTTGGCTGTCTAACGCCTGCTGCTTTGTAATTAACTTTTTCCAGCTTTCTTAGGCATACCTTGTGCTTGAGGAGCCGGTTGTTTCTTTTATATAATTTTCTTAGTTTCTTAAAAAAAAAAAAAAAAAATACTTGAAACTCAGAGTAGAGTCTGGAGCGTTATTGTACTAAAAAATGAAATATTTTATCGTTAGTGCGATTCAAACTTGATCCTTATAGCATTTGAGTTAAATTCTTTAACTTAGCCGATTGTGTTTTTTATTTTTTTATTTTTTTTAACTACTGCACAATAGTTATATCTCTTAAAATACAATTGGCAATCGGGTCAAATCGATGAATAAATGCAAGTAACATGCTTATTTTCCTATTTTAAGGTTTGTTGAAGTTATTAAAAGAAGAAGAAAAGTCGTTGGGATGATCCGGAAGGAACCCAAACAGAAGGGCACTGGTTTGGTTTGTGCCTTGTTCTTGAAATTTGAGATTTGACTTTCATTTTTATCCAAAAATAAAAAACGAATGTTTTGACTTGCATCTCCAGCAATGCACATCTTGCCTGACCCACGCCGTTGTGAATATGGATATACTTTGATTAATGTATCTATAGAAGTCCCAACTTGCATCCAAATCATAGGTCTGATCACGTTTTTAATTTAAATTATATGCTTGTTATATATTACCTGCTTATTATGACTATTTCTTGTTTTAATTCTCGTCAATTTCTTCCACAGAATATTTTTTCATTTTTTTACAAAGTTTTTATATCTTCTACGGAGTAAGTTATAGATTCGCTGTTTTAAGTAAATCAATTTATAAAACAATTACAATATGAACATAAGAGAGATAATTATCATAAAATGGTTATACAAATACTATATTTCTCCATCTATATATACTAATAAGATATTCTTGAGGTTTTTCCTTATTAATTTTCATACTATTTTTTAAGTGAGATTCATTGCAAAATAAGATAGTATTCTCTCTCTCAATCACACCATGTTGATAAATTTAGCTTTACTTCTAGCAACTATGTTGTTTGTTCTGACGCCAATGACCTATATATTCTTGCAAATTAAACGCTTAGATGCCTTTTAATTTCTTTAGTATATGAACTCATAAACAAAACTTGCTCTTCAATCATTCAAAAGCTTATCCATTAATTATACCGCAGTGACATGTTAACTACTTTTGTTTATAGATTTTGAATATAGAATGAAATAATTAAGAAGCCGCCTGTGAACAACAGTATGCTTATAAGAAGAAGAATGGTACACGTTAGGTATGTGAGTACGTGGGAATGCTTAGAATCTTTGCTAAAGGAAGATAAACACGGGCCATGCTCAATATATTCAAACCTACTCCTTGAATATAGTAGGGATTAGATATCATTTCCTTTCTTTCTTTCTTTCAAGTTTCAATCACTACTTTTTTCTTTCCTTGGCTTTTTCCTCGTTGGTTTGCTTAACCATTTATGCAACGCTGCTAATGATTAAGGCATCATTCAACATTTATTTAGGGACATTAAATAGTTTAAGCAAATAATTAAACAACTCCCTTGATCGATCTATTATCTTCAAATCTCTTATATAAGAACAACAATCTCTATTTGAAAATATATTAGAAGGACAAATTGTTACTTTCAAACTAATACAATTATATAAGAATCATTAAAATAAAATTAATTATATTTTATGTATCATAAACCTTACCGAACCCATAACAACAAAGTAAAACTATAATGAACAAATCGAGAATTGATGAGTCACAATACACAATTCTTTTTATATATTTATTTAATGATCAACTTACAATAGAAGAAGCAATTTTATATGTTGTGTGTTGTTTGAAATGTATCTCTAACTAGTGGACAAATTGGCGTGGGAAATTCACTTCATTATCTTTTATAAGTTTATTTTGCATTAAAAAAAAGTTTACAAGGCGATCTTTAATAGATCGAGATAGATAGTTGGCCGAATTGGAGCAGCGTTTTGTTGATGTTGAAAGTGTGTACGCTACCTGCAGACAGTTTTCAAGTCAATAAGAGAACAATAGTCAATGAATGAGAGGTTTTAGGCCAAAAAATTTGTGTACCTTGCATTGCATTGCATGGTATTTATACTTTTAGGAAGAAGCCCTTGCAGAGAGTAAAATAATAATTGTTGAGAATTGCCCTTCAATGGCTTAGTGTGGTGGCTGTTGGAAGATAAACTCAATCCATAGAGACGTTATCAAGTGGATTGGTTATGAAGTCGGTCCATTTATAAAAGTGGGCCGCAAGAGACGGGGTTGTAGATCAGTCTGAACACAAGGTAAAATTATGTTAAATTTTGTGGTGTGATCTTCCCCGTTCAAAGGGTATCATTTTAAGAAAATATTGAGAATATCAGTAGCTCTCATTTATAATAATGGATCTCTTTGGGAAACAATTACTAGGCATATTGACTTGGTTTGCACATTCGCGATCAAGCTGACAATCATCATATATATTAATGAAAGATTAAATAGGTTTTGTTCTAATCCTAAGTTGTTAGACTGATCTTACTAGATACACTTCATAGTCCCAATCTTATAGAATTTTGGAGTACTAATGACTGCCATTTACACAAATAAAAGGCAAAGCAAACTTAAAAGGTTTGAGCATATTTGAATTCAAGAGAAAGAAGCTTTCAACATTGTTAAAGACATATGATACAAGTATTGAAGACCACAATTTTACACTACTACCGGCCACAACAATATTTAACACCATAATTTTACCATCAGAGGCATAATCATGCATGCATTTCAATGATTCATAGTCTCTAAACAAATGACCATATCCTTATCAGAATATAAACTGTCTCTAAACACAGACACCCTAGTAGTAGTTGACAACAAACCATAACAACCAATTTACTTCAACACTCTCCTCCCCCATTGCAATATATCTGAAGTGGGCCTCTAAAGCAATACATTCTTGTGAAAATATTTTCTTGTACCACCTACAATTATACACCCTCACCCCATATATTTTGACTAAACTGTCCATTTTGCCCTCATATATACAAATTAAAATGCTCAATTTTTTACTTTTTCTAACACATTTTCAAAAACAAGTTCTAGTAGACACGAGATAAGAAGAGAAAGTAAGTTCTATTTTTACAACCCAGATTTTTGGTTCTATCTTTTCCGGTACACAAAGAATTTTGGAAACATCTTCTAAGTTATTCTATTCATAATTTTCTACCAGAAAACTCTCATACAAAGTGTGTTCCGGTTCGCTTATTTTTACCAGAACATTTATCCAATAATTTTCGAGTTTGTTGTCATTGTTGGATAACTCATAACAATAGTTCAGGTGTAGTATTTTTATTTAAAAAAACCACTCAAACGTCTCTTTTGCAAAATTTTCATAGAAATATGCCGAAAAAAATGCAAAAATTTACCTCTGTCAAATGAAATATGAAAAACAATACATCCTTATCGGTATAACATAATGAAATGGACAAAATACTAATAGCTCCAACATACAACTAAAACCAAAAGTTAATTTTTTTTTTTACAAAAACAAAACAAACCGAAAAGTTTAATAAAAGTTTTCCGGTAACCTGTTGAGGAAAACTTACCGGGTTAATAAGTTAACTTAAAAATTACGTTTTTCTAAACCAGAGAACATAAATGAAGTTTTCTTCCCTCAAAAAAAAAATAAATGAAGTTTTCTGGTAAGTTGTTCAAATTGAAAAAAAAAAAAAAATGCTTTTAAATGACGCAAAAATGCTCATGTAATTTGGTTTCATCAAGAAAAAAAAAAACTCATGTAATATGGTATCATTTTGGTTTTAGTCTTTTGAATTTGTCTTTCATAGATTTTAAGAAAATAAGTCCCCAAGATTTTCAATTCACTTAAAGTTATAAGTGTGGTATACAGCCAACTACTCTCTCTGGCAAGGGCGGATCTAGGATTTGTGTTTAGGTGTGATTAAATTTTATTTATATTATTTGATTTTATTATTTATATGGATCAATGTCCACTAAAAATAACCCTAAATTTTTACTATACATTTTCTTTTTTACCTAAAAAGAAAAGTAAAAAACCACTAATAAAGTTATATGATTCATACCTTGTTACCAGCCGCCACTTCTCTTTCTTCTACTCTTTTTTATGTTTTTTTCTCTTCTCATTTCTTTGACGTTCGGGGTTCTCTCTTATTCTTTTAGAATGAAGTTGTGTTTCTCTCTTATTAATCACGGCGTTCGGGGTTCTCATTTCTTTTACCTTCACTTAATTCTCACCTTATTAATCACACCGTTACCATGATTTTTTATGGTGAAAATGCATGTGTGGCTTTAGCCACACCATGCCATACACAAGATCTGTCTGCTCTCTTGTCCTTTTTACAAGAGACAAACAGATCAACAAAAATTTATGTATTTTGTTCAAAATATAGACAAAATAAGGCAATCAAAGAAGGGACACCAACGAAATCATACATGAAAATCAACACAGAGAAACAATCAAAGAGGGAGTAACAAAGAGAATAAGGCAATCAAAAAGAGGAATCAAACATTCCAACAAAGAGAGCTCAAAGAAGAATCAATGAAAAATAGAAAGAAAAAAAAAATCAAACATAATAACCAATAAAGAGAAGTTAGTTTTGATACTATATGCTAAATGAGTTGAATATCATCCCAAAAGCTAAAGATCAAAGGACATTAAGAGTGTCCTAACACATTTACACACTTAATAGTTTGAGAACCTAAGTAATGTAGGACTCTAAACAAATTAAAAAAAAATTTAATACCGACCCTCATGGCTAGCATGGCTCTGAATACAATTTTCACGTTGCTATCCTTAACTCTGATACCATATTAACAATATAGAGAATAATATGATGTTCAAATATCTAAGGGATACACTTGATACCGATAGTGCTTCAAAAGACTAAAAAGGCTACTGTGCATTGATGGATCAATGTAAGGCCGTAAGGGAAGAAAAAAAAAGGAGGAATCCAAAACATAAAGTTAAGGGAGATTTTAATTAATTTTGTATGAATTAAAGTTGAACTGTGATATCAAAAACCCAACCGTGTACTAAGTAGCAACTCGTCCATGTCCCAAAAATCATTCATATTGATTAATGTTTGACCCTCACTTGGTGCACCCGGTGTGTGTCTTGTGGGGAAAGGGATTGTTAAAGATAAGAACGTGTGTTAAAGTTAAATTAAATAGAGGGACAACAAGAAGCCCATGGGAGGTATTGAGATAAATCAATCACTCAAGCACTTTGGAAAAGCATAAACGAATTTATGGGAAAAGTGATAACAATAGCATATGGTATGGAGGGTAGGGTTATTAACTTAAACTTTATTTATAAATTATTATAAGGACCATAACACTTTGTCTTTCAGATTGAGAAACATCGACTACCTCTATGAAAATCTATTCATTAATTAATGGGATTCGACCTCCACGACAAAGATATGCACGATATAGACTGATTGCTACAAAATTTTTTAAGGGGCACATTATCACTATCTCACATCAATGGTTATTACTGACTTGTAATTTGGGCTAGTCGATCCTGAGCAATATTATTATCATGTGACTATGTGATTTTTCTTTGGAAGAAACTTTTCTCACCTCCAAATCACTTGGAATGGATGGATGGGTGTATATCCCAAAAAATAAAACAGTTTGTGTTGTTGGAATGTGTATAAATCAAGAGTTTTTTTTTTTTTTTTTTTTATACAAATGCGTATTTTTAAAATCATGTGTATTCTTTTTCAGATATGTTGAAACTTGTAAAATTAGAATTTGTATTGGATGTAGTCAAAATCTCGTCCATTCATTTAGTGTAGATATTGATACTTATTGGATTAAGATCATACAATTTAGTATTTTAGATTAAAAATGAATAAAATATGCATTTTTCTATACTGTCTAATCTGGATTAACGATTATCTATTTCTCTACTACATGAATGCACAAAGTTTTGACAACATGCAATCAAAATCCATAAAATGGTCGATTTTCTTTTTGACATACAGCAACTTGAAACATGTGTTAACAGGCTCTTTATTTAATACTTTTGTTTCTCTATTTGTAGCTAGGCAAAGAAAACTACCATGTATGGTAACATTAATACATAGTATAAGGATAGATTTAAGGATAGATTTTTGTTGCTCATGGCCCCATGTTTTCAAAGGAATTCACTCCAAAGGTTAAAGTCCCTTAAAGAATGGATGAATGCAGAGCACCAATACCAAACACATCTTTGCTTCATCCACCAATCAAACAAGATGTAACACTTAAAAAAAAAAGTGTGTTTTCAATAGATAGTGAATTTCAAACAAAAAGATTCTGAATGATTGAGATACTAGAAGTTAGACTGCTATTTTGAAAGAGATGGTTCAAAGTTAAAATGGATTTTATCAATAGATTTAGATTACATGGAAAAAGCAAAAAAGCAAAACATCTGTGATATGCATAATAGAAGGAGGAAAGTGACATTCATGGACTTTTATTAAGAAAAGATAGTGCTAATGAACATGGATGAGGCCATATGACCTGTGTACCAGGTGACCCACATAGTTTGAAGATTTAGTCTAACGTGCACACAAGTAAGTAAATAAGCATGCACCATTCACAAATTTGTTTTATAACATTAATTCAATAATTCACATAGGGTTAATTCAATTGTAGAAACAAACTTGTAAATGATGTAAAAATTGTCTCACTCATGTATCATATAATTGGTCTCGTTTAAAATACTTTTTTTCTTCTTATATAGTGAAATTTACATTACAAGAAACACACTCTCATGCAAAGTCAAAAAGAACCACCAAAATAAACCATCAAAGTAGTTTATAACATTTTTTTTAGCGTAAACCATGTACACATGCAATTATAGAGACTAATATCTCGAGATTTGTGAGATCCAAATGGACGACAAATTCTCCATAAGAGTTTTAATATTACTGCATGCTCAATGCTGGATTCAAACCATGACCTTAGTTAAAGTTAAAAGAGACCCGCAACATCTTATCTAAACGCTCGTGTTAGTCTATAACATTTAACATAACACTCTCAAATAGATCTTTTAAGATCATGAATATTTTATAAAGATCCCTTACTCAATTTAACAATTGAAATGGTTCGATCTTTGGTCCATATATTTCAGAAAGATCTTTCCGAAATATTCATATTCTTTCAGTGATCCATTTAAGAGTATAATTTGAATAAATAAAAAAAACTTTTCGAAATAGTCATATTCTTATGATCCCGTTTGAGAGTGCCATATAAAACCAGGGATGAATTAAGTAGTTTATCCCAACCACTAAATTTACAAAATCTCTGCCACCGTCATATTTTTATTTTGGGTAACATCATATACAATTTTATTTTATGACTTATAATTTTATGTGATAAAGTTTCAAATAACACATGATAGTAAATGTTCTTCTTAAAAACATGTTAATAAATGTTATCTATTTTAGAGTAAAAAATTTCACTTTAATTTATTAATTAAAATATATTGAAAAACTATCTACTCCTCATCTTATTAAAAACGTTCTAATTTAAATCCTCATTTTTTATTGAAGAAAATAAAAGAATATAGCAAAGAAAACTATTTAAATAACAAGAAAACTACATACAAAATAAAAAAGTTACATGCAATTTTTTTTCCTAATTAACTTTAATGGTCTGTTTGGTTGAAGAGAAATAAGGAAGAGAGAAAGAGAGAAAGAGGGAAGAGAGAACAACTTTCTCTTGTTTGGAATGAAGAGAAATAGGGAAGAGAGATTAAAAAGTAGTGGGACCCATCATTTTTGGTTTCTCCTTGCAATATAGAAGAAATGGGAGAGAGAAGACTATTCACTTTGTTGTTCCATTATTGCCCTTGCATTAAAATATTATATTCTCAAATTTTTTTTTGAGCAAATTATATTCTCAATCTATTCACTTTATTGTAGTACTTTTATAAATAATCAACACTTCTCTCTCTTCTATTTCTCTCATCTCTCTTATAACAAACAACACATCAAATCTACTATATTTCTCACTTCTTACTCTCCCTCTTTCTCACCTATTTCTCTCTTCACAACTTCTCTTCCAAACCAAACACACCCTGTATGTTTATGTTGAATTCATGAGAGAATAGTTACTACATCAATTTTTTTGTATACATTATATATGTACAAAATGATTTTTTTTTATTTGGTGATGAGTTTAATATGGGTAAAAAATGTCAACAGATTTTATAAATAAGGATGGATGGGTACATGTTTTACAGCCTTGGAGGATGGAAAGTCAGCTTCATAGAAATGGGTGACTTTATGTGGTACATTCATACGCATGGAAATTCTTGTGCTAAAAATGTTTTATTTTTCCTTAGCAAGAAAACTACTATAAGATCTTTTTTCAGTCTGACAATGCTGTCTAACCAAATAAACAAGTTTCAACCTTAGTCCTACAATCTTATGTATCATGAATGATTCATGATGATAATTAATGTTCTAAGCTTTGACACAACACAAGACAATGTTGCTGTCAGCTTTATTCAACATAAAAAATTTCACACACTCAACTTCTTGATTAGTAGTACTATTTAACTTGTTCTTATGTGTACTAATTAAGATCAAAATAATTAGGTAACCACGTGATCGTGATGTATGTATGAGAGTATGATACAGCTTTTAAAGTTAATGAATAGTTGATGAAATTGATGTGACCAATTAATCATATTGATATTGATGCTACGTATCATCAAGCAAGGAAAAGTTTACCCAAATTCTATAACCAGTCTTTTCCTTTCTTTCAATTTGACTCATTACCTTCACTGAAAGCTTCATGGTTTTAGGAAATTGATACTAATCCTACAATGGAATGATGGATTGTTCAGTAATGACAAGCATATATATCAAATAAAGTGGGGTACCTATATGTTTGGTTTGATTATGATACTAATTGATTGATTAAGCATGCATCATTAATTTGCATCCAATAATACAATTTATATTTTTTACTGTTTTGGATTTGAAAATACGAAAAAGGTGAGGTAAGAGAACTTGAAAAAGTAGAGACATAGTGTGTGATAAGTAGGATGGAGAGGACAAGTAGTGAACCACAGACAGAGGCAAACAATTTTGAGCTATTTCTTCACAAACACCATTTCATTTGAACTTTACTATTCTTGTCTAAAACTTAACTCTCATTATCGAGACAATGGTAAGGTTCTACTCATTCATCTCACTCATTTTTCTAACCTTAGCTTGTTTCTATATACATATAGTTGATGAGTTTCAAATCTTTGTAATACAGGCAGATCAAGAGGAAACTGAAGAACTCAAGCTTCTCACTGAATGGAAGAGAAAGAAAGGTGGATTTAGGGCTTCTATGTTTATTTTTGGTAAGCTGAAGTATAAACAAAAACTCTTTGTTGGTTCTGTTTTTTGCTGATTTGAATTTTGATGCAAACTATGTTCTTGTTTTTTGATGTAGTATTGTCAGCATTGGACAACATGGGTTTTGTGGCAAACATGGTTAGCTTAGTTCTATATTTTTATGGAGTGATGCACTTTGATATACCAAGTTCTGCAAATACTCTCACAAACTTCATGGGTTCAACTTTCTTGCTTTCTCTAGTTGGTGGCTTCATCTCAGATACTTACTTAAATAGATTCACCACTTGCTTGCTTTTTGGATCTCTAGAAGTTCTGGTAAGTCCTAAACAATAGACACATGAATGAGATTCTAAACAATATATATAATAATATCTTGATATCTTATTTTGTAGGCTTTGGCATTGGTTACTTTTCAAGCTGCTTCAGATCATTTACATCCAAATGCATGTGGGAAATCAAGTTGTGTGAAAGGTGGAATAGAATTCATGTTTTACACATCACTGAGTTTGTTGGCATTGGGAATAGGAGGGGTAAGAGGATCTATGACTGCATTTGGTGCTGACCAATTTGAAGAAAAGGATTCAAATGAGGCAAAAGCACTTGCAAGTTTTTTCAATTGGCTTTTGCTTAGTTCAACACTTGGAGCAATTACAGGTGTTACTGGTGTTGTTTGGGTTAGTACACAAAGAGCTTGGCATTGGGGATTTTTCATAATAACTATAGCTTCTTCAATTGGCTTTGTCACACTTGCTCTTGGTAAGCCTTTCTATAGAATCAAAACTCCAGGAGATAGCCCCACAATCAGAATTGCTCAGGTCTAATTCTCAATCTCTATTTGATTAATAATTATGAATTAAATATGTTTAGTCCACCACATACATAGATTTTTTATGTTAAAATAATAATAGCATATATTTTATTGAGTACACAGGTTATTGTTGTGGCATTTAAAAACCGAAAGCTGTCACTGCCAGAGTCACACGAAGAACTATATGAAATAAGTGACAAAGATGGAACAGTGGAGAAAATTGTTCACACAAAACAAATGAGGTGACCTTCCAATCTTCCTTCATTCATACTCAAATCAAGTTGCATACACAAACCAAACCAAAACTAATAATAATTGTATTTGTCCTGCAAATTGAAAAGACAATTAAAAAAAATAATAATGGTCCAGCAAATAGGCATGTTAGGATTCTTTTTCATGTAGTACATAGTAGTAGGTAAGGCCAAGGACATTGGACCCACTACTACAAATCTACATAGAAGAAAATGGATGAAATGAAAGATGAAAAATACGGAGTAAATATCTATGCCGTGTATAAATTGCTAAACACAAGATAAAAGTAATAAAAGTTTTCTGACATAACCAAGAGGTGATGATAAACAACAGTACTTGGTGTAATCAATGTTGTGTTTTTTGTTTTTATATCCCTCAAAAATATGCAACTTTAGGGAATAGCATAGCACCACCTTTGTAGCTTCGTTTTTTGTTTGAATCGATTAGTATAAAATATCTTTCACTTTCATTTTTCAGGAAATCATTTTACATATCTCAAATTGATTTTCAAGTGTTTCTATATACATGTTTTTTTAGTTGAAATGATTTTCCACACCAATTCACTTATGCAGCTTGATATATCTAAATAAAAATATATATAAATTTAATCAAATTTGGTTATAAAAAATTATTTCATTCAAAACTAATCTTCAATCAAACTGGCCAAACATGCATATTAAAAGGTTATGGTTTATTGAATCAGGTTTCTAGATAAAGCAGCAATTCCCCAAGAATACATTAAACCTCAACCATGGAAAGTGTGCACAGTGACACAAGTTGAAGAAGTGAAAATCCTAACAAGAATGTTACCAATAGTAGCTAGCACAATCATAATGAACACTTGTTTAGCACAGCTTCAAACATTCTCAGTACAGCAAGGGAATGTAATGAACCTTAAACTTGGTTCATTTACTGTTCCAGCATCATCAATTCCTGTCATCCCTCTTATTTTCATAAGCATTTTGGTTCCAATTTATGAACTTTTCTTTGTTCCATTTGCAAGAAAAATCACTAACCACCCTTCAGGAATCACACAACTCCAAAGGGTAGGTGTTGGATTAGTACTTTCAGTTATATCAATGACAGTGGCTGGGATAGTAGAAGTGAAAAGAAGAGACCAAAGTAGAAAAAACCCATCTAACCCAATAAGCCTATTTTGGCTTTCATTCCAATATGGTATTTTTGGTATTGCTGATATGTTCACACTTGTGGGACTCTTGGAATTTTTTTATAGGGAATCACCTTCAAGTATGAAATCATTGTCAACATCTTTCACATGGTTATCAATGTCTATTGGTTACTTCCTGAGCACTGTTTTTGTCAATTTGATTAATGTTGTTACCAAAAGGATTACTCCTAGTAAACAAGGTTGGTTACATGGGTTTGATTTGAATCAAAGTAATTTGAACCTGTTCTATTGGTTCCTAGCTATACTTAGTTGTCTTAATTTTTTCAACTACCTTTATTGGGCCTCACGCTATAAGTACAAATCTGAAGACCAAAATTCAAGCCCAATAGGTTTGAAGAGTTTGCATGAAATGCCTCTCAAAATGATTGGTGGGACAAAACAAAATTGGGAAGGTAGCATTGGTGGACACACACAAGATTGAAGATTTTGGAAGCATAGAGTGGAGACAAGAATGGAATGGATCAGTGGATGTTTTGGACTGATTATACTGAATAGAATAACCATGAGATTGCTACTATGTACTAAGCTTTTGATAATGGTTGATGTGTGTTTTATAGTACATGTGTGCTTGTATGATTGGTTTGCTATTGTTGGCTCTGGCTTGATCTTGTGTTCAGATTTTAAAGGCCTTCTTTTTTGACTTGTTCTTATAGTTATAAGGTAATTAAGTTGATTCACCTTGATTTGTAATTGGCTGTTTAGTAATTTTCAATAGTAAGCACTACTTCATATAAATACAATTTTGCTCTAGCAAAAGGATGTAACAAGTAACGACACACACTGGTGTTTAAGAGCAATTACTTGGCTCATACTTTCTCATCTCATTTTATTTATCTTGTTCACAAAATATTTTTAGAAAAATGTTAACGAGTGTCTTAAGGGTATTGTTTAAGCATCTAAAAGTAATAATTTTTATATTGGAAATTGCACGGTTATGACTTTAACATGTATGACTTATATTTTCAAACATAATTTCTTTTTATGGGATTCCTTAAACAATACTCTTAAGACACTTGTTAACAAGACCCATATTTTTATCATATTATTTGTTGATTTGGAATATTGATTTATTTGGGGAAACTCATGTCTCACGTTCAAAAGAGATAAGAAGGTCCACCACTGTATTACGGTGCTTTGGAATAATAATTCATCCATCATTTTTAATTACGGTGGTTTCCTGTAAGAAAAGCATAAGAGGTTAGAATGAAGTCAATGTCAATACCACGGTAGTTTAAGAGAATCTCAATACCATGATGGTCTTGAGGTAAGAAATTTAATTTGAAAGCCAATACAATAACTCATTTTTCAATGTGAATAATAAGAGTATAAAAATGTATTGTAAGTGCAACTCGGTTGGTGGCTCCACAAATATTATATATAGGAGATGTAGTTCATACCCAAAAATTATAATGAGTTAGTCTAACTATTATACTACTAGATCCAAAAAAACTAAATAAATAAGAGTATGCAATTCAGTTGGCAGGGGATCTTTTGCTCATAAAAAAAACTTGATGATTACTGTTTCAAGTTGGATAAAAGAACTATTGGGTCGTATAATCCAAGAAATTTTAGTCAGTAAAACGCATTAAAATCTTCTTTTCAATGGGTTTTCTCCGTCAATTGTCTTCAGATTATAGGGGGCTTTTCCAGCAAAAATGGGGGGCTAATAGAGTAATACCAGAAAACGTACACAATTCAAATAAATCAATCAATGGATAGAAAACACTGTTTATGACTGTTTAGGATGGGCCGGCCGAACATTTTCAGGCTAGTAAAAGTTTTTGGAAGTTTGCTGTTTACACTGAAGATTTGCCATCACACCTGAAAATGATCGAAATAACCCAAACAATAGTTAATTGCCGTTTTCTCCAAAAGAAAAATTAAAGAGAGCTACAGTTAACTGCCGTTGAAGGTCATTTTCAAGTGTGTGATAGCAATCTTTGAAGTCTAAAGAGCAATCTTCAAGTTTTTGTTTAGGTTTTAGAAAAACTACTACTATATAATATGTGACCTTTTTTTTTTGTTTTTTAATAAATTGAACTTTTTTTTTTTTACAGAAGAATAAATTGAACTTAAAAAAGAAAGTCTCTTAAATGAAATAAAAAACTACTAACATATTATTTTTGAGAAGATTAAATATGAGTTTGGTGACAATTGGTGTCAAAATTTGTGAATCATGTTGGAAAGTCGATAATGATGGTAATACAACAATACATGGATTTAGTGTTCCGTACACATTATTTATAAAAGATGATGAACCTTAATCAAAAATACATTCTCAATCTCAACTATGATTAAACCTTCAACTTCGTCCTCTACCATGTTAAACCAATTCCGACCGTCATCTTCAGATCCACTCCGATCAATTTTGATTTGTTGGTATGTGGGTATGCATGACTGTATCTGTAAGCCACTTGGAATAAATTAAGTATTGGTAGACGTAGCTGGCCATATTAACGACCAACATTTTGCCCTTCTATTTCGCTGCCTTTTCTCATCTTCTCTTAATTGTGCTGTGTGTGTGCTCTCAACCAACTACCCCTCTAAAAAGAATTATGCATCACGCATGTGATTCGATTCAGTCGATGCTATCACATGCACTACCGTTATCACAAGTACGTACTGTTATAATTATTACTAATTTCATGATTCGGTTGGGACCGTCAATTTTATTTGAGGTTCACATCAATCTTTGTGTCTATTCCACGTGATCAACCAGCATTAACAAATGTTCAAATCAGTTGAGCTTCACTTAATCATGATAAAAATTAAGGTTAAACCAACGTTGACAGATGTATTTGATCACACATAAAAAAGATCCTCATGCGGTAGGAGTTGAAATCACGTCTTACATTTACTACATTTTGATGAGAAATTTCAATTTAAATAAAAAATGAATAAATAAATATTTGGGTATACCTAATTGGGTTAGTAATTCTAAGACATGCTAACCAGTGTTTATAAGACATTGTTAAAAAAAGTATTGAAAATAATTTTTTTTTTACATTTTTAAAAGGGTTGATTACACAAGCTTCAAAGATATATTTACTATATTGGGTTCTCTAAGAATCGTGATAGAGTATAACATTTTTCATAATTTTTAAAGAAATGTAGCGCACTGAGCACAAGCTGCACAACACAAACTAATAGGCACAATTGCAATGGAAATGGTTGAGAACTGAAAGTGATGGCGTAGATACGTATAAGTTGCGTAAACGTAACGATATTACTCTTTTCAACTTGCAATATACCTCAAGTCTCAAGAAGCCATTGTTGTTACTGTTTTATAATGTGCAAGTGTAATAATATATAATAAGATAATCCCGTAAGTGTAGCTCAGTTGGTAGCTACTAGAGATAATGTTTGTAGGGGTTGGGGTTCGAACTTCGGATTTCCACTACTAAAAAAACTAAATTTAGTGAGGGAAATATAGTGAGGGAAAACGTAAAATCCCTCTCTAATTCCGTCACTAAATTTTGCGATCAAGGAATTTGTGAGGAATTTCATTTTTTCTGTCACTAATTTTGCTTTTTCTAGTAGTGTCCCCACTTCTATACACTTTAAAGTGTGTAATCTAGCCATTAGACTATTGAATATATATATATATATATATATATATATATATACAATAAGGTAAACACTCAATAACCTTAGTAAGGGAAATGTGTATTGAAAAGAAAAGCATATTTGATCCCCTGACGTTGAAGTTTGGTATCTATTGGCTATATTGTGCAAAGAACACTGAAAAAATAAAATAGAATAAATGGTATATATATCAACCATGCATATATAAATTAAAAATAAAAGCAAACACGAAATGAGGTGTAAAAAAGGAAGATCAATTTATGGACAATTTAGAACGATGAAAAGAGGTTGATAACAAAACAAATATCTTACTGTAAAAAACAAAACAAATAATACAAAGACTGATCACGGCCTTGTCTCGTGTGTATTCAGTACGTAAATAAGAAAGATCACTTTCAGATTTGGTTGTTTTTTTTTGTTGGTTACGAAACAAAAAAAAAAATGCACAGAAACCAAACACTCTTCAATAATAACATCATATAGCTGCTCATCTCGTTTGGTCCACAGAAAGGATGGTTGACCTCAATCCCATGTATATGTTAATTTGTGAACATACTCCTGACTTCCTATCTTCCATTCAACATCTTTTTTTTCTATCACTCTTGACATATCACGTCTTTTCTCTATTTGTTTCTTTACGGAAAAAAAATACAAGAAATTCAAGAAATACACACCACCCCGATCACGTTTCAACGAAACTACAAAATATAGGTTTGACTTTGATTGAAATCACCAATGTGCAGGTGTAAATTTACTCAACTGATTTAAGCTAAAAATTAAAGAAAGAGTTGGAGATCTATGACTCTGGTCGTCACAACAAAATAAGTAACATTTCAATTAACATACTAACATATACCATTAAAAAAGAACATATCATATTAGTTCGTGTAAAGGGAGTGTTTCGATGTCAAAAAATCATTCTACTGTTTATAATTAGTTTTGTTACCGGTTAATTGTCGTGTGAAGATTATGTCTATGTTTGAAAGAAATAGTGTATAAATATCAGACAAATTAATCAATTGAATTTGTATTGTGTGATAAAATTAACAAATGAACCAACTTATAAAAATTAGAAGTTATACTCTTTAAATATGATATGGTGGTGATTTGATAGAAATAGATAGATAAAGAAAAGAAAAAAACAATATTGAAAAGTTTGGAAGATTCCAAACGTGCCGTGATAATAATAATAAAACTTGAAAGAAGCCCGCCCGGTGCCACTTTTTTTCTTTGCCTTATATATCTTTACTTTGTACCTCTTCCTTAATCACCTCCTAAATTTCCTTTGTTCACATTAATATAGAGAGAAGAAACATTAATTGTCATCGCCAATGGCTAAACTTTTCTGGCTTTTCATTGCAATAGGACTTGTTATCATCAACTTGGTTTATGGTCAACAACATCACTTCTTCAATGAAACTGAAGAACTCTTTCTGTTAGAGGCTCATGAACATGCAGCATCCTTTCTTGAGGAGGGTAATGGAAATCCTCTTCTCGTAGGACTCACCCTTGTTCACAATGCAGCTGCTAAAGGAGCAGGTACTATACTAGTACTAGTACTACCTACAAACAATACAGCACCTTTCTCCTCCTTTCCTCTCAACATTAAATATTTTTTTGTTTCTTGCAGTGTGCTTGGATGGAACATTACCTGGTTACCATTTGCACCGTGGATATGGATCAGGAGCAGACAGTTGGCTTGTTAATTTAGAGGTATTTCTACACCAAATAATAGTATTAAGGTTGACGAGTCTTTCTTTTCTTTTCGTCGTACTTTAATAGCATTTTTTTGTGAATTTTTTGGCTGATTCCCATTTTTGTAACATGCATATATGCCATGGCATATATAATTAACTGAAAATATTTAGAAATAATTAAAGTTTTAGGATTTCTAACTGTCATCATGTGTTGGTCAAGCTACTTTCCCTTTTTTGCTGTAAAAAAGTTATAGTGATACTAAAGAGAAAATACTCTGTCAGGGAGGTGGATGGTGTAACAATGTCAGATCATGTGTTTATCGCAAGAAAACACGGCGTGGATCATCATTATACATGGAAAAGGAGATACCATTCACAGGAATACTTAGTAATAAACCTGAAGAAAATCCAGGTTTTCATTCCATTTATCTATTTATATTTCATTTTCTGCTTTTTTAATTTGTTGTAGGCATTAGTCTCTCTGATCATGTTATTGTTGCTCGTGTTCGCAGATTTTTTCAACTGGAATAGAGCAAAGCTTCGTTATTGTGATGGTGGCTCATTTGCTGGTGATGGTGAAGATCAGGTACTATTAGATGTAAAAACTAATTACACTAGTGTAACTGACTAACAAACTGGTGTAACTAACTTTTACATTTAATATGTAAAATTTGATATTTTGGGTTCTTCAAATGTTACTTGTTTATACAGTAGACCTGTATCGTTTTTTGCATAATTAAAAGTTAGCTTTTGAAACTCAAAATTTTATAGCAGAAACTTGTCAGAGTAAGGTATAAAAGAGAAAAAATAACACCGTTGTTGAGATACACGACTTGAACTTACTTGACATTCATTCATGTGATGAAATGAGTATTTACTACTTTATTTGCATATGTTGTCTGGTAAGATAGGATGCAGAACTGCAATTTAGAGGACAGCGTATTTGGGCAGCTGCAATGGAAGATTTGATATCAAAGGGAATGCATTTTGCTAATCAAGCTCTTCTTTCCGGATGTTCCGCTGGTGGCCTAGCAACTATTATACACTGCGATGAATTTCGAGGTCTCTTTCCAAGGACTACTAAAGTGAAGTGTCTAAGCGATGCAGGGTTGTTTCTTGATTCGTAAGCAACAAACAAACAAACAAACTACATTATTTCATGCTTTCAGTGCCATTTCTACAATCACTACAAAAAAAATTAATCTTTAGTTACTTATTAATTTCTGTTTGCATTGAAATTATAGGATTGATATATCTGGTGAGCGCACCCTCCGGAATATGTACAATGGTGTTGTAGGGATGCAGGTACCGCACACTAACCACAAGGAAACCAATTTATTACAAATAGTTTATATTCTTTCATGGCTATGTTATTTAACAAGGTTGCAACATTTGTAAGGCATGCTGAGAATTATTTGTTTGATCATTGTAGGAAGCACAGAAGAATCTACCGCAGATTTGTACTAATCACCTTGATCCTACATCGGTAATCATAATCATTGATAATTGATTTCAATTTTGTCAACTAGTTAGGGAGTCTTAGTTTCATTCAAAAGAACAGAAAATAGATCTCTCTGCTAATGCTTGCTTATAACTTGAACTTTCAGTGACTGGTTTTATTACTCCTTTTTCAGTGTTTCTTCCCTCAGAATTTGATTGCCAGTGTTAGAACACCACTTTTTCTTCTCAATACTGCTTATGATTCATGGCAGGTAAATATCCTAAGTTTGTCAATTGGTAGTCCTTAGTTTTTGCTTGTGATAAATAAATAATAGTATATGAGATGTGGAAGTAACACAAAATTGGACATAATACTAACACATAGACACCGATAATGAAATGATTAAATGTATCAGTATGTGTCAGTGTTGTGTCAATGCTACATAGTAGTTATCATTAAATTATTATTTGTTTTAAACAACATATTTTCCTACTTGTTATCAGATCCAGTCAAGTTTAGCTCCTCCATCAGCAGATCCCCATGGCTATTGGCATGAATGCAGATTAAACCATGCTAAATGCACAAGGCCACAAATCAAATTTCTGCAAGGTGATGTATGAGAAATAGTACCATCCATTGCAAGTGAAGAAAAATATTCAATAAATTATTATTACTATCATTCAGTTGATTAACACATTTCACTGTCTCTTGAATACAGGGTTCAGGACTCACATGTTGAATTCTATTAAAGACTTCTCAAGATCAAACAAGAATGGATTGTTTATCAATTCATGTTTCGCTCACTGCCAAACTGAGAGGCAAGATACATGGTTTTCAGACAATTCGCCGGTTATTAGGAACAAGGTGAACATTGCAGTTTCACTTACGTTGTTTTAAGTAATAGTTAAATAAAACAAAATGTACACAATAATTAAACTAGAATTTCTTACAATACTCTACAATTAAACTAATAATATGTACATACATTGACTAAATGTAGGTAATTGCTTTAGCTGTTGGAGACTGGTATTTTGATCGAGAAGGTGTTAAGGTCATTGATTGTCCTTACCCTTGTGATAATACATGTCACCATTTGGTTTTCAGTTGAGCCAAAGTTCATACATCATCATCATCAATGGAGGATTATGCTATTCAATTAATATTATGTTACACAAAATGCAAATTTGATCTGTCAAAATTAACTTGCTTTGATAGTCATTGGTGAAATTGAAAGTGTCTTTAACTATTTGGGAATGCTGAGGCAAGTCCTCTTTGTTCCTTAACAGCATAAGTATTCAGCCGTGGGATTGATCTAAAATCTAATGTTAGATTGTTGCTATTTATAGCATTTCCATTTTAGCTTGATTATAAATAAGTATTTAGATTAAAAATATTGAAATAAATAAAAATATGTGGAGTCAATTGTAGGACCCAATAATGTAAGTTAAGAATATAGTAAAAATGGAAAAATGTTCTTAATATATATGTGGCATCTTTGGATTCCACCAAAATGCTTCAAGAACACAAATATTGTTCTAGCATCGTAGATGCTACGATGCTCTAAAGATGTCTATCCAAAGTAACAAATAATAATGAAAAAGGGGGGCAAATTTTTTTTGTTCAGACCAATTTATATATTTTTTTGTCAAGTAGCCTAGTAGATAGAGCTCACACAATTTAATTGTGGAGAAATGGAGTGTCCGGGGTTCGAACCTCGGCTGTTGCATATAATATGCAAATATCTCTATCAATTGAGCTAAACTCACGAGGATTATAATTTTTTTTTAAGGAACCTATTTATGAGAAATACTTATATAGAGACAACACCAAATCAAAATTATTTAGGCACACACTCATTAAAATATCTATCATTTAATTATTTAAAAAAAAAATATTATTTAATTCTTTTCTCTTTCATATTTTTTCTCATTATGTGTGTGTTTAAATGAGTCACTTTTATGCTTGTGACTAAGCAAGTGTTTCTCCCTATTTATAGTATTATAAAGCACATTTTTAAGCGATTTGAATTGTATTTTTATTAAATTGAAACAAATTACTTTCAAGTTTCAAATATGGTTTGCAATTTACCTGAATCTATCTAAAGTGAGATTGTTTAATTTGTGAAAACTGACGCTTACTGCTGTTAAAGGCAATACAATCTTATAATTGTAATCAATCAAGTGAGATAGCACCAAACTACTAAAGTAAATATTACTCCATGGATGCCGTTTTAGAAGGAAAAAAAAATAAAAATTGTCTCCAATTTTAAGTAGTTTTACGAAACTAATAAAATATTAATGTTATTTAAAAAAAAACAAAAATGGTATATATATATATATATATATATATATATATATATATATATTCACACTAACAGAGACGCCTTTCTAGCACAAGGCGTATCAAAGAAGACGCTCAAGAAACAGAGATCCAGTCAAAACAAATACAAAGACAAACGGTCAGCCGATACCCAAACAAACTAACGGGTTCGACCGCCACTGCTGACAACCGAAAACAAAAGTTGCATTATTTGCCTTTAACCACCGGTATGAATGAAATTTGACCTTTTCAATAAGCTCCACATTGGGAGTGTGAGAACTATCAAAAAACCTACTATTACGCTCGTTCCATACTAGCCAAACAGAGAGTAACCAAAGTAATTATTTTTTTTTTATTATACTTTTTAACTCTGAGAAATGCTAATATGTGTCGTTGGGGCATAAGTTAAGAAATTAAATGTATGTTGAAGTTTTTTTTTTAATTGTGCATTCAATGTCTAAAAAAATTTCAAAAGTTATACTCCTTCTATCTCAAAATAACAGTCGATTAAAGTTTGTGCATGATTTTTAAAAGAATTTATAAAGAGACAATTATTTTAAGACATATAAAATATTTTTAATACAAAACTAACTTTTTTTTTTATTTTAAACTTCTTAACTTATGCTCAAGAGTTTAAGAGCACAAATTAGCATAACCTAATTTATATATGAAGGTAAAGTAAACAATTTACCCGAAATGTAAGAGTGAAGGGTTTTAAACTTGTGTTCTTAAATAAGACTATCTGCATCCACTTTCTTTAAACTGTGCATAAATTATTCATCACACAGAAAAAATCACCCTAAAAGTTTATTTTATAGGTTAAAATATGGTTTTAGTCCATGCAAATATGTCTCGTTTTAGTTTTAGTTCCTGTAAACAAAATTTGTTTTTGATCCCTGTACAAATTTTTGTTTTTTAAAATAATCCCTGACCTCATTTTTGTGATGATTTGCATACGTGACACATGATGACTGAACTCATTTTGTAGTTTTTTGTCCTTGTAAAATATTTTATTTTTTAAAAAGGTCCCTGCAAAATTTGTTGTTTTTGAAAATAGTTTCTGGAGGGACTATTTTCAAAAACAATTTTTTTTTTTTAGGGACTAAAACTAAAACGAGACATATTTGCAATGACTAAAACCATATTTTAACCTATTTTATATTACTTCATCAACTTTGGAATTATCATCAGTTCAATCATCATTAAAATTGTTTAGTTTTAGTCTTTTTTTACAAAGCAATTTAAAAGTATTTTATTAGTTAGGTTTATATTTTAAAGATAGATATATACAAGTACATATATAATAAGCATAATGTAACTTGCGCCCTTAGGATACATGTTAAGAAACTTAATAAGAAGAAATGTTTTTTAAAATTTTGTGAATTAATTAATTAAAAAGTTAAATAATAAATGCAATACACATATTTCAATAAGTTATTTCTATATTTGAGTTATTTGTAATAATGATCAGGACATTAAATAAATGTAAAGAATTCAAAACAAGCAACTTTCTGAGGCTTGTGTTTGATTAAGATATTAGTACTAAATTATTGGAGACTGCTTCGCCACCAAGCCCTAATCCCTACCGGAGAGTTTTAATTTGTTGTTAGTACTTAAATTAATTTGTTATTCTTTTGTACACTTATGCTTGCAGGACCCCAGCAAATGGAACGAATAATTTTTTTCACATGCTTAGAGATTATGAACATACAATATTCATAACTGGCTGCATACCCAAAGTTGATAAGCTCTAAACATATGTAAATGGCGGGTGAGAAAAAAATTGAACCATTGAATCACATTTTTACAGTTGAGATCAGTGAAATTGCCTGAAGCGGCGATTTGAGTCCGGTCAGAAGCGCTATTGAATATGGCTCTGTTTGGCAAGGCCAAAAAACGAGCTTATAGTGGATATCTTATAAGCTTGTTTGACAAAAAAATTCAGTTTCGTAACAATTTTTTACAACGAACTTATAATTTATTTTACGAACTTATAAGCTATTTTTCAGACGTTATTTCAAGTAGCGTTTGAGCTTATAGTTTATCATCTTTTATTCCATTTTTACCCATATTGGTCTAACTAAATTCCATTTTCACCCTTTATCATTTATTGTATTATAAAATAAAATACATGTGTTTTAAATAGGCATATTTGAAGTTTTTTTTAATGAAAGTTCTTATAATAATTATTTTTTAAAAACATAATTTATTCCATTGTTTTTTTTTAACCGGAACTTCTAATAATTATTTTTTTTCAGTGCAATAACCTTCCGTTTTTTTTAAGAAGTGCAATAAATAACCTTTCGTTGTTATATCTATTTCCTTCAATTGTTTCTTCAATGCAATATAGTTCTTTTTCTTCATAAATGTTCACTGTCTTCCGATTAAATATTTTTTTCTTCATAAATTACATTATGATTTTTTCATAAAAATGACAATTTTGAATATAATTCTTCATTGCAATGACAACGCATAAATTACGTTATATCTGTTGTTCTTTATATTTTAATAATAATACATAAAAAATATATTAAATTAATAATATTAAATCATTAAATTATAAACACTTAAATATAAATTTTACAATAAATTAATAATGTTTTTTTTATGTCATTTTACATTTATAAGTTAGTTCTACCGCTAATTTTACCAAACACTTCAATTAGCTTATAAACTATAAGTCATCAGTTATTCGTTATAAGCTATCAATCATCAGTTATCAATTATAAGCTATCAGCTAGCTTATCAGATATCCGCTATTTTTACCAAACAAAAACTACGTATATGCACATGGACAATGAGTTAGTACTTTCTTCCATTCTATAGTCCATTAAGATTGGAACTCAATTTGTGTAAAACTTCTTTGCACGTTTCTGAAATATCTATATCTATGAATGAGACAAATATATTTGGTCCACCAAAACAAATATTGATAGTTTTTTCATTTTAAGGTTAAATACGTTTTTAACTTTTTGCTTAAGTTCCTCTAAATATTTTGTTTAACTTTTGGTCCTCAAAAATTTTCATCACTATTTATGTCTCTACTTTTTAGTTAATTCATGTCTAACCTTCGTATTTTCAATGAAATTTTTCAAAAATATGTAGAATATTATGACAATCTCCCCAAAATATTTAGAATTTTTTAACAAAACAAGAATTTAATATTAATTAAGAATTCAATATTAATTTTTAAGCACCAAAAACATAAAAAATCATATTTAATTCATGTTTTGTTAAAATATTCAACTTGAAATAGTGTTTGAAAAATAAGTTATATACTTATAAAATAACTTTAATCTTGTATATTCCCTCAAAAAAAATTATAATCTTGTATTGAATAGACCTTTACCAAACAGATTTTTTTTTTACTACGAGCTTATGAGCTATATACTATAAACTACCTTATTGACTTTGTCAAACATACCCATCAAAATAAAGAGTTTAAGTATCTATTGCCTATCCTCTAAAAAAAAAAAAGATTATTTATGTGTCACGTTGGTGTTTGTGTTCTTATATTAACACTACAAAAATTAAACAAGTTTTTGTTGGGTTTATTGCACATAATTAGTCGGTGGCATGGCATATATTTTCTGAAGTTTTTTTTGTCCTACTACATAAATAGAATCAATTTAATCAATCATCATTGAGCTCATGGGAATTAAAGAATTCAACAGCTTTTGATTGCGTACAATACAATACATTACCAGATTAGAAAGACGTGAATGAAATATTTTTCTTATCTCTGGTCATTAACTGTAAAAGGGAAGTGAGCTCAAATGTGTCCAAAAAGTGAAAACAATCTTTATCGTAGGAGACAATGATAGACACCCATTTAAGAAATATGGTACCATATGACCTTTTGACATACACAAATTATAAAACATCAAATTTCAAAAGTATCATGTGATATGCATGTATTTGAAAAACCATCTTAAATTCCAACATTACTACTTCGTTTTCATTAAGATCAATAAAAACAAGAAAAACATATGTGTCTCAAATTCAATTCATATTTATTTTTCTTAAAATCAAGTCTCTATCATAAGTTGTGATGAGGAAGAGTATCATGACTTTCTACTTTTAAACAAAGTGTGTATGTTTAGTATCGGAGCAATGGGTCCGCAGAAGCTATAAAGTGTAGATCTTGAAAAATCACGATAGGTAGCAGTAATTCTGATAAGTCCAAATGATAACCAATAATTTTATTACACTAATAAAATATAAACTCACTATGTAAACAATAACTGAATGACTGAAGAGAGTAAGAGTTAATGGAAGAATCTGGAACAAGCCTTATGTGTTTGATGAACAAAATAATGATGAAATGAAAGAAGCTTAATTTAGCCAATCATAATGTAACATAATGCTGATAATTTTTTTGATTGTATCAGACACATTTACAATATCAATAGAAAAAGAAAAAGAAAACTTTAAATGAAAAAAATAAAATTTACAGCACACACCTGTGGTCAGAAGTGAGGACAAGTTTCTTCTGACCAAATAATTCACGTTGGAAATGTCGGCATCTCTTTCTTTCTTTTTGGTTGAAACTTGATTTCACGTACGTGTAAAATGAAAATGAAGCTCTAATTAAGTGTTTGTCCAAAAGCCAGTGAAAATCTTTGAAGATCTTTGTTGCTATATATATCTGCTTCAAAATGAGGATGCCATGTACTGCTACTTGATTGAATAGATTCATTTGTATTAATGAACCCTCCCATTTCTTGTTTAACCTCATAGATAGAAGAGTGTGTTGATGTTGTAGTTTGCTGAAATGTGTTGTTGTTTCCAAGAAAAAATGGAGTAGAGTTTATATAATCAGACCATTTAATATCTTCTACTACTTGATGATCAAGGTAATTATTAATGCTGCTTCCATTGCTGCTTTTGCTTGCACCAAATTCCCAGTTTTGAATCCCATCAACTTCACCAGAGGATATAGAATTTGAAGGATGATTTGTGTACATAGAATGGAACATGGTGGAAGAATTTAATTCTGACATCATTTGAGAGCAAGTAGAAGTGGAACCACTAGTACTTGGTATGAAGCAAAGTGAAGTGTTGCTGTTGGAATTTGGAGGAGATAGAGTCATGTTATTGATTCCATAGTTAAGTTGTTGAAAATTGAGATATGATCCTCCTCCTAATCCAACCATATTATCACAAGGTATGAAGCAATTAACCGAGTTGTTGATTTTTGAATTAATTTCAAGGGGATAATTACAATTATCCATTGGAATAGAATTTGGATTTGGTGTATCATCAAATAGATTCTTCACTTCATTGGATCCCACAGAGGTTTTTTGAATCTGAATATTTGGTGTGTCATTGTCATTGTTCTCAGAGAATGGTTGGTGTGTGTTTGGATCAATTCCTTTTTGCTTTAGCTTCTTTTTCAGACTTGAATTCCATAGATTTTTTATCTCATTGTCTGTTCTTCCAGGTAACTGAGCTGCAATCTGCGACCACCTGATAATTCAAAAGGCACCAAAGTATATTAGTCATTGTCGCTTCGATTCGTAGAAAGAAAAAAATAAAAATAATCTTGATGACTTAATTAAAAGCCAAATCTAAATGCAACACTTATCAATTCCTTAATTATTACAATTATTGGTACCTGTTGCCTAGGAGTGCATGAAGTTCAATTATGGAATTCTCTTCTTGCTCTGAGAATGCTCCTCTCTTCAAATCAGGCCTTAGATAATTTATCCATCTCAATCTACAACTCTTCCCACACCTCTGCAAACCTGACATATATGATAATTTTAATTAATTGTGCACTCATTATGTGTAACAATATAATATGATGACATTAATTAACATGATATAATTATTGGTATGTAAGTAATTTGTACCAGCTAATTTTGGAACTGAGCTCCAACATCCATGACCATGTTTGGTGATATAATTCAAAAGCTTTTCATCTTCTTCTGGGGACCAAAGACCTTTACGAAGCTTCTGCTTGTAGCAACAAGAATGTCTTCCCATGTGCACTTTCTTCAATTAACCTCTATCAAATGTTTTTTTTTAAACTCTTTGTGTCAGAACCAACGTGGAAATATTCTGGAGGAAGAGTTAGCTAGCATAGGAACTTTGTTATATGAATTATTATAGTAGTGAAGAAGGGTTAGAACTTAGAAGTTAAAAATGTTTTGAGAAATAAAATGGCAAGTTGATATATAGAAAGTGAAATAAATAGAAGAAGGAAACTTTGGAGAGGAAGAAAAAGTTATGATTGGACATTGTCATTTTGAATTTATATATCTGACTTTCTAATTCACGAGACATTCCACATAATACTACTTTGGGTCCTACCTACCAAAGGTGACACATCATTTTTTTGACGGCCATGATTCATTTCTTCTCATCAATCGGATGGATAAGATAAGATCAAACATAATCACATGGGTTTGACTTATACGTGAATGTCCCACTGGCATAGCAAGACATTTTGTTCTAATTAATTTGTATTCATATTTTTACAACTTTTTCTTTGGAAAAAATATTATATATAGAGTATTAAAACTTGTGTTTATTATTATGCAAGAACTGTGTAGGAGATTATATTATATTTGTTATCTTAAACAGTTGTCAAATTTTTAATGAAGATTTGTCCTCTTGTAAGTTGTAAGACAGTGAGCAAAATCTCACTGATAGCTATATATGTTAATTTTCGTTAAGTATTATTGTTAAGCTAGCTATGAAGGCTTTAAGAGTAAGTTATTTTGGTCCTTAAAATGTGTACACAATTAGTTTTAAATGTTCTAAAATTATATATCTAAAAAAAAACTTTAATATGTCTTTAATTTGTTAATATTTTTGATCTTTTGTTATATTAGATGTGTCTTTTAAACAATTTGGTTTACAAATCTATTAAAAAAAAAAAAAAAAAAAAAGACATTTTGAGATGTGTCTAGATTTTTGATACACTCGCATTATAATTCCCCTTCAAAAAAGTTGCATTATAGATTACATCCTATACATTTATAAATCAAAATCACTATTTTCTTCCGTGAATCAAAATAACTATTTCCTTACATATTAATTTAACTTTTATCACCTATATTTTATTTATGTATGTGACATGCTGCTTAGACCATATAGTTATTATCTCATAATAGTGTAAGGAAATTAAAACAAGAACTTTATATGGAATTTCAAGGAGTGACTTGGCCTTGGCAAAGCCTACTCCAAGATTAGTAATATATTAAGTGCAAATAAACCACAAGCTTTGAGAAGGGAGAATTTTTGGTGGTGAAGTAAAGCCATGAGATGGGCAAGGTAATCAAACGAAGTATAGTGCAATAAATTGACGATAAAATTAACAGAACTTTCTCTAGGTTCTTTTGTTTTCATTGGTGATAACACTTAAAATTTTGAAAACTCTATAGACCTTTCCTTTTCTTGTCTAACTTTTTCTGCCAGAGATACTCTTTGGTAAAAGATTGGCCTTCTCTTCTTTTTGGCTTTTAGGGATGATTTTTCAAAATCATTATCCTTTGGAAAAATTTCATAATTCGGGTACAAATACAAAATTACTTTTGACATCTGAGTGAGATAAGGTCATATTTCTTTTAATAGAAATTGCAGAGAATTCAATCAACTTCCCAAATGATTCACCATATTTACAGTTTGAAAATTACGTATCTTTTCAATTAAATGTAGATTTCTTCGATTTAAAGGAAATTAATGTAATTGGACCCTTAACACTCCAATAGTTTCACAAGTATCTTTACAAACTTAAAAAAAAAAACAGGCTATAAAATTAACTTTAGTTCCAATGCTTAGGTTACAACTTATAGCTCTTTAGTTCCAACTCGATGTTACTTAACCAATTGAATCACACTCGTTGTGTCAATTCTATCTAATACTTTGACTTCATAGAAACTCTTCTTTTGTATAGAAATATATTGTTTTTTTAATTAGGCAGGCTAATAAATATAACCATCGTTCCTTTAAAAAAAGTAAAACCATACCATCATCGTTAATAATAGAAACAAAACTCCATGCAAACGTGACAACTGTACATTTTATTTTCTATTTTGACAAAACTGTCCCTCTTCCCAGTGAAACTCGTATTTTTGAAATATATCATCATCACCATTATATTTGGCATTTGACAATATATACTGTAAATGTTTCAAATGATTTAGTACTGTTATGCTCAAGCAAGTATTACTCGTTTAGATTTGTAGCCACTGTGACCACTTAATCAATCAATTGCAACATACTCCAAGGATCAGAACATACACGTCATATGTACGTATATATCCTATTTACGTTGTTGTACTTGTCCCATTCAGATGAACATAACTCTTTCGAGTCTGTCTTTGATCCGTAATATTTGGGCTCGTGTATGTACAGTTTGCTGAAAAATATTATATTTCCCTGCCTTAACTTGGCCACACTAAAAAGCTCAAAATACTGATTTTTCTTTTATTGTTATTTATATTGTCATATAATGTTAGAATATCATATGCATATTTCTTGTACAAATTAAAAAGAAAAACAAACTACATTTTTCTTTGTTTGAAATATATCATCAAACGTTTAGGCTTAACTATTGTGGAAGGAACTATACCATTATATATATATTTTAATATTTTTTTTTTAATATTTGAACGTATTGAAGTTATTTTTATTCGCCTAAATTTATAGTCTTTATTTTAACTATAGAGAACAATTTTCTCTACCTTATATTTCTAAAATTGCGCACATGAGTGAGTCTAGGAGATCATCACATTGAGTTTAGAACAATCGTATAAGTGAGTTCGATGTTATATTTTAACAAAAAAATTGAAGGTATATAGGGTTTATTATGGTCTTCTCACCAAGTATTCAACATCTACTTTTCATCAAATGTGAAACTTTTACTTACACTTGATATATACCAACAATATTCCCATGATCAACTGTGAATCCATCCATTCTTTATGAGTGTGCTCCCCTTCAAAACGGAAATTTTCCATCCATATCAACTTGCACCGTCGTTGGTGGCCCTCAACGGGACGTGTCACCTAAACACCTTGGTCAGAAAGACTTTCTTCACATTAAGCTTTGAATAATCATATAAATGAATTTGACACCACATTATAACCCAAAACTTTAAGGTATTAAGTTTATAGGTCCTCTCACTTATAAAGTATCCAACATCCATTTTTTCATCCAATGTAGACTTTTACTCACACTTGATATCAACATGTATTTATGGACAACATTAAACTGTGTTTTTTATGTCTAAATATGAAGCGGTTTTGGGGTGAGAAGTGTCATCTCAAACAAAGAACGGTCTAATTAAATCGTTTGTAAGGTTTGGCTCACCACCCATAGGAGGTACATGTTTTCCCTATCAAATAATTTAAAATTAAAGTTTCATCTATAATCTAGCATATGACTATTTTTCAGGGCTCCAAGCTTAAAGAAAAATAATGCGTTTTATAAATTATTATGTTTACCAATCATACAAATCGTATACTATATAAATTGCACTTTTTTTTATGTTATAAAATTTTATTTTTTAAACATAAAATAGAAATTTATATTTTTAAAATATAATGAAACACTTAGTAGTGAGTAGAAATATAATACTTTCTCAGTCCCATTATAACTTTGTTTGTTGTAATTATAACTTTATGTCTTAAAATCTTATATATGCACTAATTCATGTGGTAATTTTCGGTCGATAGAAAAGCTTTCTTTCTAACCAAAACAGAATTTCGTTAGGGGCCGGGTTTGTCCCACTACGAAATACTACCGAATGGGAGACCAAAAATGACTAGGCATTATTCATCTAATATAGCTATGAGATAGATAGATATTGCTAGTCAGCATAATACAATAGTGTAAAATAACCCAATGATTACTATGAGAAAGATAAAAGATTTTGTGTTTGGGGAGTAAATATTCACAGATTTTGGCTAATCCTCTCTATGGATGAACCACGTCCTTTATAGTGTAAAATAACTCCAATTCCGACTTTCGGTAAATTGAGTCAATTTTATTAAAAATAAAAATTGAACGAGATTCGTATCATCAAAGAGGAACCTCTTTTTTATTATGGAACTCGGAACCTCTCTAAATTAGTCTTTCAACCTAGCCGGTATATATATATATTACAGGAGCAATATCAATATCATGGCTACCAAGTTACATATTAAACAGACATATATATAAACTATTAACCAATTGAAATATCTATATCTTAAAGAAACTATATTTAGGGTTATACAGAAGCAGAGAACCGGTCATTTATAGACATTGGCTTCAATAATTTTAAACAACAACAATATAAAATTTAACAATAATTGTCTAAGCTAATTCAGCTTAGTGGTAAGTTTGGTTTGACATTGCATGATTTCAAAGGACATATTTCAATTTCCCTTGAAAATTATTGTAAAACAATCATTATTGTTTCGTTGGAGTCATAATTTATTTCTTACCCAATATTTTAAAAAAGTGATATATTTTTAATATAGAATATTTTTTCCATTCAAAAGAAAATATGGAATATTTTTTAATATCTTGGAATAGAAGTAATTAATGGGACACTGGATGGATGCATATTAAATTAAACTTTTCATTTGTCTTTCTGAGATGGCACAAATTGTACAATATTCCCTGCGAGTTATTCATGACACAGAAACTGCCAAAATAGTAATTTGTCTCCAAGTGCTTTGTTTTTTCATTAACATGTTCTAAACTCAAAGTATCTTCTCTCGTCTCAATATATAACACTTTTTTTTTTGTTAAAAATATTATATTAAATTTATATACTATTGAAATATTTTCTTTGATTGCCTGTTTGTTCTGACATTATGAGCTTCCGGGGACTTAAGTTATGTCCTAATTCAGACATCCAATTGGACGTTGGAATTATATTTAAATTCTCATTAGAAAGATGCTTCTAAAATTCTAATCTCCATAATACATACCCTTATCTTATCTTATACACTTCCCAATCCCATATGAGTTGTTCAGCTAAGTCAAACTCCAAATATTAAAATAAAAATGTAACTTGTATTTTATTGACAGAACAAAAAATGTAATGCTCCATTGCTCTTGCTGTATATATATGCCTATAATATATATCGGCTTCGTTGTCCTATGGATATTCACCGCAAAAATATTCAATTGGGTAAGTATTTAATTATTTGTGACAAAAAAAAAAAAGAATTTGATCAGCTACATAATTGAAGCAATTTTTTTTTTCCTTCCCAGAAAACAAAATTGATGTCTATGTTTCCAGGACAGATGAATTATCAGAATTGTTTTAAGTTTTGACAATAAATAAATATGCTTGCTTATGATTAACGTTTAGTCTGTATATAAATATAGAGATAAAGATTCGCAGCCATAGAGGGTAAGGTGCCACCTTAATTCTTGTTTGAAAAAATGTTGTACAAGAAACATGCATGTATGGGAAGGACTGATTCATGGGATGTATATGCTTTCCTTTTTTTTTTTTTTTTTTTTAATTTAACTGAACCTTAGTCATTGAAGGTAGGAGTCAATAGGTATGTCAAGTTCTCAAATTGAACCGTCCTAATAATCAAATCAAGACAGACAATAGTTGAGACAAATCTAATCCAAAATCACTTGTACAATATGCTGTACAGTATATTATAATTAATTTGTCTTATCAATGCTGAGCTGGGATTGTTTATATATGTGTGTGTGTTTTTGTGTATGTGGAAATTTTAGTAATTGTGGCCCCTGGTCCCCCATTTATATTCTGCAGCCAAGATGACTTACATAAGGAAAGAAATGTGTGGCATTATTGTCCATGGGATTATGTGATATTAATCTTTTGTAGGACATACCTTTAATTAAGCTTATTGTTCAGGTCCAATGCATAGTGCTATAAATTTAATATAATAGTATATAAATTAAATATACAAAGAGATTAAAGAAAGACTATATATCCCTCTTTTCTAAATATAAAATGTATTTCATTTTCTTTAAATGTGTGGATTATATATAAATGTTGAAATAGCCAAAAAGGTCTAATAATACATTTGATCCCTATTGATATGAACTTGGAATTTTTTTTCCCTTTACAATGATTTTTTGATCCAATTTAGTATTTTAATTTATAAATTACTACAATAAAATCCTGCGTCAGTACTTTGACCTAAAAATATTTAATCCTATCTCGTTTTTCGTATTCAAATAACTTTAGGGTTAGGGCAGAAATTGAGTTAAAAGGTTCAACAGCTGAAAAATTAGTGAAAATTCAGAACACCTCAACTGGTTAAATACAAGCAGCAGAGAACAATTCATAACAAGTTAAACACCATAACACTAGAATTGGAATTTGATTGCTTCAATGACATCATGTATGACATGACATGATTGTAATAGGATCAGTTCAGTTATAAAATGTGTCATTGATCTTCGTATTCTTTATTGACTGCATGACGCTAATAATTTGGTTTTATTACATCAAAAATAA
This sequence comes from Medicago truncatula, assembly GCF_003473485.1. Lineage (NCBI taxonomy): Eukaryota > Viridiplantae > Streptophyta > Magnoliopsida > Fabales > Fabaceae > Medicago > Medicago truncatula. Next base: position 52,698,539 of record NC_053048.1, read on the forward strand.
TATTCATATAGTCTTCAAAAAAACTTACTATAATCTTGCATTTATTTTGCAAAGCCTATCTTATCATGTGGGAGGCTTTCATAACTAACAAGCAGTACTAATTAAGTAGAAACTATTTTAATCATTTTAACAATTGTAAACAATGGTATCCAAATAAAGCAAAAGGTGGTTTGAAAGCATTAACGCCTACAACTATGATGATGGGAAATTTGTGAAGTAAAATTCATGAATGGAAATATTTGGAAGATCATAATTATGTTCATTTGAAATAGAGGGAGACATAATCTGTTTGCCCTTGAAAAACTAAGATGCCTCTGCATTATCCTGAAAACAATTGCTTTTCCACATCTAATCCTACATTAATCAAACAACTAATTGACATGAAAGAGCATTGATGTAATTCATAATAATTTCATCATATCAGATCATCTATCTTTGCTTAGTGTAATTGCAATAGTTATCATTTGAGAAATAATTTGATTAAAAATAAGCAACAAGAAACTGTTGAAACAGTTGTAACCACTTTCAAATTAATTCCACTTTTCAAAATTTGGTCACTATCAAAGTTCCCACCAAAAGTGAATTTTTTTTCCTAGAGAAAAGGCCCAAGTAAATCATGAGATTATTCTAGAAGGCATAAAGGTTTTCTTATATCCTTGCAAATTAAGCAGAGCTAGCATTCCTTCATAGTTTTATGAATAAATGTAGGATTTTAATAGTTTCTATGGTTGTTTTTAAAAATGTAGGTCAATTAGTTTTAGCTAAGAATTAAATGGGTTGAAGGTGTTAAGTTTAAGCACAGACGAAGGAAAAAATATTAATATATACGACAAATAACTAATATTGACTATTTAAAAAAGCATATCTTCCTTAGTTGATTAATTACGAAATTCGTAAGAATAGGAGAAATAATACAACTATGATGCAATAGAATTTGTGACCAGCCAATTCCCACCTTAACTTGTTGGATAGATTGATTTTGTAAAAATCAGGGGTGGCCTTAAGCATGGAGTAGATGGACGGCTGTCCAAGACAACATTTTTTAGGGATAGCAAAATTATTATTTTTACTTTCGTGGTTAGTAGTATATACATATATTTTTTAACTCGTTTTTATTAATTCTATTGTAAACATTTTTGAGATTTTTTTTTTTTTTTTACAAATTTAGATAATCTTATTTATGAATGAATCTTTTGAAACAAAAAATATAAAAATAAAGACATTTGATAATTAAAAGGTCGCAACTTTATTGATTCGTCCGACATCAATTAAGTCTTAGGACCAAACCCGGTAAAAATGACTTAAAAATAATTAAAGTGATTTATGTTTATATAAAGATAAAGAAAGGGATTTCCGTTTTCAAAATTTTGGAAACCTCTAATTCTAAAATTAAAAAGGTTTACTCTTTACTCAAGTTATCAATACAGATGAAACAACATTTTATTGATACATTCTTCTTTGTTTCTGAATTATTTATGCAATACAAAATTACGACAGAAATAAATTTAATAGTTGATTGAAAACTAAATTCATAAATTAAAATCATTTGTAGAAGTTAAAAACTACAAATTCTAACTTCAAATTAAAATAAATTTTTGAAGCAAAACCATTTTTGCCCTAGAACATCCAAAGTACCAAACATGTTAAAATCAATTACATAATTGAATGAAGTTAGTCATGTTCACTTAATTTTAATTCAATATAAGAAGACCCTAAGAAATTGATCTTTCTAAATTGGCCAATTAAGAGAGGTTGGAAACACAAGCACATGCAAATTTCTTGTGTTTTAGTTAACAGCAATGCTTGTTTATCTTTTTGTCTTGTCAAAACAATAAGCGATATGATGAAAGAAACATGTGTGTCTCTTTCACGATGTTGCTTTCTACATATAGAAGATTAAGATCCAACTAATAATCATTATTATTAAGTTAAATCTAGATTTCATTCCACATCAGTCAGGGGATTAGTTATTATTTTACCAAGTGAATGACATGCAAGCATTTAAGTATTAGTGTGTGAGCGAGAGGAACAATTAATCAACGAGGAAATTGACATTGACTTCAATAGTAAGGTTAAATTAAAAGTGTTTCTAATGTCATATAAGCCCTTAAGAAAAGCCGATCAATTATATTAAAAAAAACATTGTCTGGTAGAATTGTTCCTTTGTACCCCATCCTTAAATAATTACATTTATCACTTTAGCTTTGTAGTGGGAAATGATAGTCAACTTTATTGCTACATTAACATGATTACTTTTAATTTTGGGAGGGAGCTTGCGCCTCGATATGAACTATTTAGAGATTCTAATAGGCATTACGCATTAGTAATCTACACTTCACGTTGAATGCATGTTTGGTGTATAACACTAACGTGAAATCGATACATGTAGTCATAGCTTTGTCGATATTTACGTATAAATATCTTGTTCTTTTGTGTTGAACTTGGTTCAAAATTTGGTGATGAAGTTATTGAAGAATCGATAAAAAGGAATCGTGTCTCGATTAGATGGAATCGTAGTGCGAATGGGGATTAGGATTTCCAACGATATTGTGTTTGAGTTTCTGATTGGCGCCAGGAAAATCGTTGCACGATTTTGCCTGGGTCTGAGTACTATAAAAGCTTTCGATCTTCAATTTTTTAGTAGTTTTAAGAGAGAGAATCTTGACAGATCAAATGAGAAAACTTTTAGGGAACTTAAAGGTTAAAAGTTGAGTGTCTTTGGGGTGAGATTCTTGGGTTGTGAAACAATTCACAAACACCTTTGATAGTCAGATCTCATCAAAGAAAGGATAAAAAAACTTTCTTTCTTGTTTTCTCTTAGGATTCATTGCGACTTTGAGTGACTTAAAAAATGGATAGAAATTAAGGTTTGTTCTTTGTCAGCTTGAGATCTAAGTTCTTGTAGTTTCCTTGTATAATTCATTTTCATGGTAGATTAGAGAGTGGCTATCTCCCTCAGATGTAGGATAAATTTGTCTAAACTAGGTAAACAGATATTGGTGTGTTGGTTTTCTCTATCCCCTTATCTTTGTTGCTTTGGTTATGTTTGTGGATTGCTTTGGTTACACCTAGATCTAGATTTGTTGTTGTTGTTGATGCTTGAAACTACATTGATTTTGATTACTACTTCATTTTACTTCACACATCTAAGTTTATTGGTGTGACTTTAAGTTCAAATTGGCCTTAGTTTGTTTATGCTTAGGTATGTTTTTTTCTTTTCATATCTTTATTTATTGGTCTAATTGATCAATCTGAATTTAGAATTTGTGCTGAGTCTAAGACATCATCTAATTTGTTCCTATTGCCACCTTTCATATACTAAACAGACTTTGATGAAATAGTTCAAGAAAACTGGTGCTTGGCATCAGACAACTCAGGCTCTGTTTGGTAAAAATAGCGGATAGCTGATAAGCTAGCTGATAGCTTTTAGCTGATAAGCTAGCTGATAGCTTTTAGCTTATAAGCTAGCTGGTAGCTTTTAGCTGATAAGCTAACTGAAGTGTTTGGTAAAAATAGCGGTTCAACTAGCTGATAAATGTAAAATGACATAAAGGGTATTCTTAATTCATAATAAAAATTATATCATTAATTTAAGTATTTATAATTTTGTAAATTAATTTTTCTTTAAAAAAATACTTTAAATTTATTAATTTAATATATCCTATGTATTATAAATTAAATTAAATTTTATTCACTAAAATTTTATCTTATATTTATTATCATTTAAGTGTTTCTACTTTATAAAGAAAATAACATTTACCTCAAAAACAAAAAAAAAGGTAGCACTAATAGAGTAATACTAATAATAGAGAATAAAGAAAATAACACTTACCTCAAAAAAATAAAAATAAAAAGTAACACTAATAGAATAGAATAATAGTATTCTGTTTCGTAAAAAAAAATAAACGAAGGTATATATTTAAAAAAAAAAAAAAAAAAGGTCAGCTGATATATCTACAAAAATTGGAATAAAGGGATAGTAGTCTTTATTACGTAGCTTATTATAAAAATTATAATGGATAAATACAATTTAAATGAAATAATAAGGGTAAAATTGGAAGAAAAAGTGAGAAGCTATAAGCTATAAGCTCAAACGCTACTTGGAATAGCTTCTGAAAAATAGCTTATAAGCTCGTGAAATAAGCTATAAGCTCATGGTGAAAAAGTGTTACCAAACAGAGCTTTTTTTGTCAAACGAGCTTATAAGCTATAAGCTAAAAGCTAAAAGCTCTTTTTTTAGTTTCCCAAATAGACCCTCAATATCTTGCTAAATAATTCTTCTTTGAACCTAGTAACGGTGTTAGTGTTACTTTGCAAAACACCTTAATATATATGTCCAAAATATGCTTGTATGTACTCCTGTTTTTTCTAAGTGTCGGCTTTCATATTTATAACAGTTACATGGGTATTGTGTTATATGTACACACACCTTTTTAGCCCTTAAAAAAAACATATATGCATTTTTAGCATTTTTACGGCCATATATATTTTAGACTTAAAAATAATGTCGGTCCTTCTAAAACATGATTTTAGTCCTTCATTTCAAAATTTAGATTCTTGGTCCTTAATATTACATATTGTTGCAATTTTTGTCTCACGCCAGATTTTTAGCTCACAAATGGTAAATATTGACCCCAAAAGTGGCAACTTTTGAGCTTAAAAACGATAAATTTTGAAATTTTCTTTTCATTTGAAAACTGGAACCAAAACTCCACACTTGTGGGTTCAAATTCACCATCTCTGGATTAGAAACCTAGGTTTGGACTAAATTGTAACAAGGGTTAATACATTTTTACCTCCATAAATATTAGCGATTTCCGGTTTACCTTCTGTAAAAAAAAATTGTTAGATTCCAACCCTGTAATTTGAAGATTCTTTGATTTAGACCTTCATGGCATCAAATTATAAAATTTAAGGTACTTTCACCCCCTATAATTTGAGAGAATTTTGGTTTATCCCCTGTCATATCATCGATTTTGTACGGTCAAAATTCATGAAGGTCTAAAACGAAATAATCTTCAAATTATAAGGTTGAAATCTAAACAAACTTTTCTACAGGGAGTTAAATCGAAAATCGCTAATATTAGAGGGGTAAACATGTATTAACCCTTATAATAATCTACCGCAGGTCGCCAATTTTGTAAACATTAATGAATTTAAAATAAAACCTCATTACAAACTAACGTGTACAGCCGGGTACGTTCGTCCCCACCTGTCATCTCTTTTTATTGTGTTAACGCGTGTAAATTATTGACACTATTTTTTTGCGAAATTAGTTAGATTTTAATTAAATTTATACGTATAAATGTTTGTGATTTCAAATTGTAACATGTTTATTTTTTTCCAATTACACCAACAATATAATAAATATAATATAAATCCTATTATAAATTGTTTTATATTGTTCTTTTTTAGAAGGAGTATCCTATATATATATATATATATATATATAACATCACTATGTGTCTTCCGAAATAATAAAAAAAAAAAAAATTGAGTATGAGTTTTCTCAAAACCAGGGATGTCAATGGTACTCATGGATACAAATAGTATGATATACTTCCCCGTCCCATTGGATAAATATGATATATGTGCCCGTCCTGTACCCTTGTGGATACCCACTATGCGGGTGCTCGCAGATATTGAGGTATCCATGGGTATTCATAGGTACACATGAATCTTTGAATTTTTTTATTTTATGGTATAAAGAATAACTTTTTTTTAATTACCAAAATACTTCAACTTTTTAACATTCATACATAATTCATTAAAAATTTCATAAATCATACACAATCCATAGAAAATTCACGATTCTTACATAATCCATACAAATTCTTGAAGTAAAATAAAAACATCTAAATAAACATCTAAACTTCATATGCATTCCAAACTTCAATAACTTCATTTGACTTCCCAATTCCTGAAATAAAAACATATAAATCTCTAAATCAAAATCCAAATAATTAACATGACAATGATAATGGAAATAAAATCTTTTAACATTTAATAATACTAACATGGCTTAATTGATCTGTCGGTCCCTTAACTTATTTCTTTTATTCAATTTGGTCACATAAGTCTTAACTTTCTCAAACACATCCCTTAACTCATTTGTCGTTAATCAACATGGTCCCCTCAAAATAGAGATCGTTGGATAAGGGAGATCTATCAGATCATAGTGTATCACCAACACTTAATTTATTTACTTTCTTCATGTTCTTCTCCATCTTCATCTTCTTCCTCATCTTCATCTTCATTCATCCTTCATCATCTTTAGTAATTTACTTAGTTTATTATCGGGTATATATGGGTACCCGTGAGTATGGATACATCAAATTCGTGTCCATATCCATATAATAACGGATAGTCAAATACTCGTGGAAACCCGTTTAGCTACTCGTCCCGTATCCATAACAGATTTTATCTGCAGATATCGTGGGCATGGGTATTTTTGCCACCCCTACTCAAAACAAATATTGAACCAGAAAATAGTGGAATAAGTTTTTCAAAAATTATTCTTAAATTGGAAAATTTAATTGAAGATTTTCGGTGTATATTTATATTAAGAGAGGGGGGTGTGTTTTAGAAAAATCATGATTTAGAAAAAAAAAAATCTAAAAACAACTTTAAATGAAAAGTTGTTAAGAGAGTTTAAAAAAAATTGATTTTTTTATTCGAGATAGAAAATAAGGGTCAAAAGATTGAACTAGTTTTGTTATAAAATTCACTTTTATATAGTTGTACCCAAACAAACTAATTTTTTTTCAAAAAAAAAAAAAGAATGATTTTTATGACGGTGAACACACGCAAAATAATTTCTGATTTTTTTATAAAATTTTCAAATTATTCAATATCAAAATCACTTTTATTTTAATCTGTAACAAATGGACCCTTAATATATATATATATACAATGATAAAATTGATAGTTCACATAAAATGTCGGGGTAAGGTTATAATGTAGAGGGTACATGGTATAATTTTCTTACAATTATGGAAGATCCACAAATCCCACAGATCTCCTGCCTATAGGTGTTTGAAAAGTGTTGCTCCCACGTCAAATTTTGCTAAAAAACACATGGAAAATATCATTTAACCCCCAAATGCAGCTAACTACTGTTTGCTCCTTTCAACGGTTGTTAACTACAGTTCGCCTTTTTCCCAATGGTAGTTGGGATAAAATGGTATTTTTCATGTGTTGTTTTAGCAAATTTTGAAGTGAGAACGGCAAATTTCTAGGTTTTTTTTGGGGTGACAACTAGGGTACCCATGGAAGAATGGTGGATAATTTACCCCAACCAATACACATTAGCCACATAAGCACATTTTTAAGTGGTATCCATGAACTATCTTGACCCCACCAACAAATTGCTCATTTTCATTGGTTGGTGGGTAAATTACCCACCATTTTTCAAAGGTAATTTAGAAAAACCCTTTTTTTGGTTTAGGCCATAGATTTTGATACACGAATGATTGGCATAAGTATAATTTTTTTTAGAGGAAGAATAATATTTTCTATACCTCATATTTGGTTTCACCCCGCCTAAATTCATAAGAGTAGACTCCACAAAATATCTTAAACAAAAATCTACTCCGTATATATTTAGTCAGCTAATTTTATGATATGTTTCTCTAAGAAACAAAAATGAATGTTAATCTTTTTTTTTTAAGTAAAATTTATTCCCAAAATAAATTATTCCAAAAAATTCAATTTAACTTTTGCAGAATGTTAACTTTATTTACAATGCAGGGTTTTAAGTTTTATGTTTTAAAACTGAAAAATATATTTACTTTGCAGAATATTTTTCATGAGATGTTAGCTTTTTTTTTTTATATGTTTATGATTGTTATCTTTCCATCCTCATAAATTTGGAAATGGACGGCCTACTCAATCTTCTATATGAGTGGAAAAGCTCATAATTATTTTTGTCTTATAATTTTTTCAAATATGTGATTTATCCTAATTTGTTTCTTTAGTGCATGTAGCTTGTTCGAGAGGTTTTCATGAAATCAAATTTGTATGTTTTTGGTGGTTTTTTCACCCATAATTGTATTGATTATGTATATGTATGCTAGTGGAGAATATTTGAGATTTTATAATTGATTATAGTGATTTGTTGCTCTTGCAACATCTACTTTTTCTCTTTAAATTTGGTCAAATATATGTGATTTCTCCTTCTTTTTTTCCTTTTTTTTTTTTATCTTCCTTTCTATTTTGCTTTGTTTCTTTGGTGTATGGGGCTTGTTTCCGAGGGTTTCATAAATTAATTTACACTTTGCTGTTAATTTTGTTTTTACCCTTATTGCATTAATTTTCTCTTTTAATAGAGGACACATTAGATTTTGGATTGATTACATCAACTTGTTGCTTTTGCAGCCACTACTGCAAAATATGGTGGAATCTTATCCTGCAATTAGTGAAAAGGCTGTCGGAAAGGCTGTTGAAAAGGATGGCGAAAAAAATAAGGTTATCAAAATAATTAGCTGAAGATTTAAAAGGTCTACGAACAAGCTTTGATTAATCAGGAAGTTAAATCAGACCTCAAAAAAGCAGAATATTCTGCTCCAATCAGTATTGAGGAAAAAGTTGCTACAAATGATGATAAGGAGCACTTGATCCTGCTAAAGGATCTTCAAGAGAGGCAGATGATGAAATCAAGAAGATTGAGGCAATGACATCTGCAAATGAAGTGGGCGATGTGAAGGCTGAGAGTGTAAGAGATGATAAACCTTCTTATTACAGCATGAAGAGAATGATACAGCTCAACATCAAACTAAATCATGGTTACTTAGATTGCTTGTATTCCAAGCTACTACTAGTTAGTTAATTGATACAGCTCAGCATGAAGAGGAAAGTGATTCAACAAAAAAATCAAAGGACCTTCCTAAGGAAACCTCAATGAAGGCAACACAAAAGCAAACAAATTACATTATATCACAAGCGAAAGACAGACGATATTAAAATCAAGTAATGAGTAATATGATAGACTTAACAAGTTCCCGTGATTTAGTAACATGCTTTCTTTCTCACCGTTGCGATGCATAGCATTAGCATACTTGCTGGTTTCTATACTGTGTTATTTTCTGTTAATTTTGTTTGCATGCAAAGGGTTGTGCAGTGATGTGAATCACTTCCAAAGAATCTGAATACATGTTGGCAGGAAACATGGATATAATATCTTTTTATGGTATTAATTTGATTATAGTCACTAAGTGAATGAATGTACAGATAAGTATCCACTCCAAAGATGCCAAAACCTGTGCAATTTGGCAAGTCAACAATTGGAATCCCAACCTCAATGACTTTTAAGTATCCTCTTGTACTGTAGAGTCTAGACTGAACTTGCAGAGATGAGATCAAGAGAATTTCGACTCATTTCTGAAAGACTGTATTCTTTTAATTTAGCCGCAATAAGTCATAACCTGCAAGTACAACTGAACGCTAAGTTGTTCCAATAAGACGCTTCTTAACTTCAAATCAAAACCAACATGTATTTGCACACATGCATGCATGCATCTACTGATGCTTACTCATGAGATTTATCAATCTCAATCTCAATGTTGTCTCTTTTGTCATTTTCCAGCAAAGCATGGGCGCTATCGAGTACCACATTTGATTGTTCAAGCCCACCGGTTGTTGCTTCACACTACCATAACAAAAGAAAACAAAAACATCAACAGGTGTATGACTTACCACAAAAATCAAGAAAATGAAATGTTTTAATGATATAGTCGGCTAAATGAAAAGACAAATACAAAAGAACAATTTAGTGGAAACGAATTGTAATAATGTGTGCATTTGTCTACAACTTTTATCTGAAAATTGTATTGAGTTCCCTGTCATAACACTTTGTCAAGAACAAACAATACAGGTTTCAATCTTCATACACTATTCACAATGATATTTAAAGTTCCTACATATTTTTTAGTCTAACAAATCAGAAGTTCCTTTAAATTTGTTTTATTAAATACTCCAGCCCAAAGCGGACAATACTTCAAAAAAACGGTTCAGTGGACTTGAGGTTGGAACATAACAAAAAAAATATGCACAAAAACAGAAAAGGAGATATCTTCGTACAAACTGACCTGGATCGACATTTGATTTGTTGAGCTACATCCCTTGTTGTTTAGCATAACTTGTGAGTTCACATTTGGCATTGGATCCTTTAACTTAGGCATTTGATCCTTTAACTTAGAGGCTGAAGCCGATTCCACGGTTTCCATTAGTCCTGCTGTTCCACTAGCATTTAATTCTACAGCTGATGAGTTCATAACAGGCTCTCCGGGATAAGAAAACATTGAAGCACTTGGCATTGGCATGTGCAGTCCCTGACCAGCTTGAAGCCCAAACATTTGAGGATTTGGTCTTACCATCCCATGTAAAGCAGCAAGTCCAGATGTATGTGCAACAGGAAGGTGAGTTCCTTGAAATTGAGGCACCCCCAATCCCATTTGCATGGCAACACTCATGGGTGAAAAGGGAAACATGTGAGCCGCATGCATGTGCTGCATTCCTGCTGGTAACGTCATAGGCATGTATAAACCACCACCTCCCATTGACATGATCTGTGTAAAAAGATCAGAAAAAATATCGCATTAGAATGGATATAATATAATGTGAAATATCAAAATTCAAAGGATTGAAGGGAAAATGTAAAAGGGAAGAGAAAGAATACTTGCAGTTGGAGTTGAAGTGATTTAAGATACTCAATTGCCTCATCCAGCATTGAAGCTTTATCCGCCTAAGAAATATCAAGTCAGCAAAAACAAAAATATATGAGAAATCTAGTATAGAAACAGGAGTTAACTTTAATCCACTATTAGTGTAAGATCTTTAGTTCTTTCCATTATCAGTTAACCATATGGTGCCAACTCTCAAAAAAAATTAAAACTTGGTGAAAAATATTTTAGTTAGATGATGTGACTCTTTGATATCTATATATATCAAGCATTTTAATAGCTTATGTTAAAGAAATTTGAATTGAACTTCTGCTATTTTTGTTGTGGGAATGGGACATATATTTCATACTCAAATTGAGGATTGAAACCATCCAAACAAAACTTGAGCTTCAGTATTCACATATTCCAATATCATTTGATACAAAAATTCCAAATTTTACCAAAACAAACTAAAATATAACCGTTTGAATCTTAAATACCAAGTGAAAATCAACATTCTATATTGATATATAAGGTTTCTCAGATGTACTTAGAGAACCTGAAGAAAAAAAAGGTCAACCTTGTTGCAATTCGGTATGAGTTCTTGCAATGCACGCATCCTCTCATTGATCCTGTCTCTTCGTCTCTGCACGAGTGAATCGGATAAATCAGAAGCAATATTGCTAAACATACACTTAAGATGGAAAGTTTGTTATTTCTACTTTTCTTAAAAGGCACAAATGGAAGATGATCTTACTCTTACTCACCCTTTCAGATAGATTGTGCACTTCGGTTGAACGATTTTTCTTCGAGCCCGTAACACCTCGTCCATGATCAGTTCTTTTAACACCGATTGATTCATCCTCAAAATCCTATAAATTAACAAAAAAAAATTGATTATAGTAGAACACAATAAAATAAGCCATACTCATAAGATAATTCAAGAAATAGGACAACTTAATTATAAGATATTTACTTCACTGTGCCACTCAGAATCCTCAGAGTCCAGATTTTTTCGCTTCAAATTTTGATTAGCATCATCTGAACTTCTATGCACGCCATTGTCAGAGCAAACAGAGGAAGAGGCTACTGTTAGCTCCGTACATTTTTTAAAAACTTCTTGACCTTTTCTGCTACTCTCACTAAGAACTTGATTGGAAGTTTGATCAACTTTGGATACATCTTCTTTGCAAGCAGAAGTAGAAACAGTAGTGTTTTTCTCAAGAGATTTCGGCTCCAAAGGTTTCAAACCAACCCTGGATGGCTCCACTGACTGATGACAATGTATGGCTGAACTCTTTGGACATTCTACACTTAAATCAACTTTTGATGATTCGCAAGGATTCCTTCCTATTGCAGCTGCATCTTTGTTCTTTGCTCCCACACGTTCTGATCTTGATGAAGAGAAACCAATGTTTTGAAGATTAGCTTTCACAATAGCCGCAGGTTTTGCAAAATGGGTGAAATTCATTACGGTTGAGGAAGATGGAACATGAGAGATTTCTTCACAAGGTGCATGCTGGTTTGCATTACCTTTTGTATTATTCTCACTTAAACCTGATTCTCTAAATCTAATTGATTCGAATGAGGGTTGACATTGTTGCAACAACGATGACATATTTAACTGATTGGTGCTAGTTTTTAGTTCAGAGGTATCAAAATCTTCAACTGCAAGTGAAGAACCCTTGGAAAGGATCCCTTGTTTATGAGAGTCACTAAATACTTGAATACAATTACTTTTTCTATCAAGCAAAGAAAATTTATTTGTGGCAGCAAAGTCATTTGTTCTGGCACCAGGTTCATGTACGAAACAAGAACTATAATGTAAAGAGTGTTCATCATCCATTGCACAATTCAACCAAGGCATCATCGTCATCAAATCTTCATCTTGACTTGAAGAAACAGACCTTGTAATAATTTCATTCAAACCATTATCTAAATCCTCAAACTTTCCTATCCTTGTATTTGTTTCATTAGCATGTTGTCCTGAATATTTATCATGCCCCTTAAGAGTATGAGATGGTAAAGTTGGAGTCATTTTAGCTCTATTGGAATTACTAGATTGACCATGCACTAAAATCTGGTCATTTTGCCAAACCAGCTCAAACAAATCGTTTCTGGGTCTGCATTGAATCACACAAGGACAGTGTTAATAGAAATTAAACAAAATAAATAAACCAATCAAATACATTATGCATACGCAAAATTTCTAACACTAATGAGAGCAATTGAACTTACACAGAAGATTGATCTGGGGCACAAGAATTGTTCATCTCTTTATGATCAACTTTTTCTTTAGACATGTGGTATAACTCATGCAGGGGCATCATAAACAATAATGAAAAACAAAGTTATAAAACACAGAAACTTACGCTACCAACATAAATACGCTACATTGACCGCGAACAATACAAACAAAGTTTGTAGACACAGAAACCTGAAACAAGCCCCACTACTATAGTACTGTCACTATGTGACAAACCGGTCCCTATTTAATAACACTAATAATTGACGACAAAAGTAGATAAAATCAATATTTTTTCGTGACCAAATTCCTTGTTACTTGTTAGCAAAGTACTTTACTTCAAAATTAAATTAAGCTAGTACTATACATCATCATATCATGCACAAATATTGCTAAGTAAAGCAAAAACTTGAAGATAAAATAAAGATTCTGTTTTGCTTAAAGTAGAAAATATACACGAGTTCTATTTGTTTCTATGGACCACATACAATAATAGTGATTCTCGGTTCAGATCAATCACAGTTGAAGCTTCTGTTCAACGGTGTATAGAAAAAGAAACAAAATTTCGTCACCGACAAATTTTCTAGTCTAAGTTTCTTGCGTAACGTAACTCAATAATTTAGTTATGTTAACTCCTTACGAAATTAACCTTGGATAGGAGGAATGAATGCATTATAAGGTAGCGAAATATATATAGTAATATATAATTGTTAAAGAAGATTAATGCAAACAGAACAAATACTTAACTTGTAGAAAGAGAGAATAGATTCAGGTTAATCATAATTCATAAACTAACTATATGGGCCCCGGACTAAAGTTTTCTAAATTTCACTACCAAAAAAACGGTCTTATTCAATTGAAGTCCCACAGTCACAAATACAATCTTCTTGTAACATGAGCATATTGCTTACTATTTGTTGGTTAGCACGTCACATGTACATATGCAATCGTCCAAATATCATGTCGAGATAAGATGTCGTTTTCGTTACTTGGTTGAAAATTAGTTCTTCAATCTTAATGATATAGGTTCTAGTTCTAGATTGATTTTACAGTTTTACAATCCAAAAAAACTTAACGACACGGTTTTTTCTCGTTTATCTTTCATTTATGAGTAATTTTTTATGTGTATATATAAATCATCAAATTTGATCGATGCTTCTTTTGGGGTTGTTGTGGGAAGGATTCCACTAGTGACCAGAAGACCTTAATGACCATATGTTTTCAATTTTATAGGCCATCATTAAAGATGATATGAATGACTAGCAATGCAAACAAAATGTAACATAAATTAAAATAAGAATTCATAAAAAGTAAAAAAAAAATTAAAGACCGACCAAAAAATGGCCAAACTTAAAAAATTACATAATTTTGCCTATTAATTTTGACTAATTTTTGCTCTATTCTACAATAAATTGACTCCTTTTTTTTTTTTTTTTTGCTTTCGTACTGGTTTCCGACCCACCAAAGGTGGACGACTAACCCAACTCATGCGTAGAGGCATGCGCACTGATCAAGTGTTGTTCCCCTGAGAATCGAATCTGATATTCCCCGGATAAATTTACTCCTTTTCCTCGTTAAGTATAAATGAAATAGATTAGACTTATTTCTGGACTAAGTTGAATATGTTATTATGTTAAGAAATAGTAACCCTTCGATTTAAAATATATGTTACATCTCTGCACTATTCACATCATTTAGTTTGATTATATTTTTTAACTAATATATAGTAATTAATAGGCTTAATAACAGTTTTCGTCCCCTAACTTTCTCGAAGTTGCGATTTTGGCCCCCTAAGAAGAAGAAAAAAACTACAAAATTGCCCCATAAATTTTGCAACTGTAGCAGTTTTACTTCAATCTATCCAAACATGAATATAACCAAACAATATGAATTGATAATAATCAATTTTACTTCGATCCATCCAAACATAATCAATTTAAATTCAACTCACTTTTTATCAAATCAACTTTCTCAAATTTAATTCTATCAAACTCAATTTTCGTTGCGCAGAAAGCAGCAACGGCGGTACAAGAAGCAAGTGGCTCCTTGTGTTGGTTCCGTTTCGGAGAAAGCAGCAACGACGGTACAGTAAGTAAGAGCTTCCGCTTGAAGGGGAGCATGATGAATAGATAAACTCACACTTGAGGAGGAGTGTTGTGTGCAAGTGTCATTTATATGTTTCCTTAGCTCCCCTCATGACTCATGTCTCTTTTCTCTAAGAATTGGACGGTGAATGGTAAAAAAAGTCATTATACAAATTATAAAAAGAAATAAATTTGGGTTTTGGGTAACGGTATGCTAATTGTTATGCACACCCAAGAATGGGATTTTAGTCGCATTCAGTGAGCAGTGACCCACAAGTCCAGAGGGCATCCATCTTCTTTGGGAGCATTCATGTATGTACCACAAATGTGAGTGACCAAGTGCAGAGAAATTTGGAGGGTCTTAATTTGACCAACAAAAAAGTGATTATGATCACGCCATGAAGAATTTGAATCTCTGTCTTGTACGTGGGTTGCCGGCGTGAATTTCACGTGGACGGGGGAAATTCACGTGACTCATTCTATCTTGACTTTACCTTTCTTTGTTTGCTAAGATGTGACTCATTATTCCTGTCCAAAATTAAATGTGTCACATTGTTTTCTGGTCCTGTTCCGACTTCATTTAGCCTTTCGATTTACTTGAATACAATTAAAGGTTTTAGAATTTAATACCGTAAAAAAAAAAATTGAAGGTTTAATTATCTATATATTTCTATATTGTTTAAAAAAAATAAAATCAAGAGGTTTTAGAATTAAAAAGTCCTCGTAAACATATAGGTGGAAATTGGATTTGGATTAGGCACATTTTACCAAAAAAACATAAATGAACCAGGAATGTTTTCTTATAATAATAATATGTCGTCTTTAATTTGTTCAGTTAGATTTTGAAGGAGTTGTCATTCAGTTTTAACGGCATAGATTTTTTGTTGGGAAGAAGGGTAAAAAAATGTTAGGTTACCACCATTTGGTTACTGTTTGGTGAGTAACAAATACAAGGAATAAACTATTGTTTATGAGTCACCTTAACGTGGTAATAGTGTGCCTTACATTAGTATCACTTGTGAACTTCAATAGTTTATTTCCAAGCTCGATGTGTTTTTCACACATTCTCCAACATGGAGCTTGTGAGGGGTGTTTGGATTAAAAAAAACAAAGTTATTATTGATTAAAATGTATTTATTTCATGTTCATGACCCGTCTTAAGGTTCTTTGTCTTTGATGAATCAATAAAGTTGTCATACTCATATTGTGTTTTTACTTTCTCTTTATATTTTTTGTTGCCGTATCAATTGTTTTGTAAATAGTTGTTCAAATAACATACCTCCACTAAAACTAATAAATTGTGGTGTCCATAAAAAATTCGCTCAGACGTGGAAATGACTAATTCAACAACTCATGAGTACACCTTATATGAATATATCCACCTGCATGCATGTCGCAAATTATGATATGGAAAAACATTTAGGTTTATGGATTCACTCACTAGACTCCCTTATAAAGTGTTCAACATCAACTATTTCATTTAACGTGAAACTCTTACTCAAAATTAATAATATACCAAGAGAATTTTTGTTTTTGTTTCACAGGTTATGAGTATTTCAGTTATCTTAGTTTGAGCAAATGCTAGCAAGAATTTACTTTCAGAAATTGTTTAGACCTAGCAAAAGGTTATCTTGAGTCTTGACAGAACTTGAACAAAAACAAAAGGTAATGTTAATAATGGTATTTTGTTTCCGGCCTCATAGCCTCATTTCGGCAGACATTAGTGTCTACTAGACTTCTACTCAACAATTTGAACTTGTTGCAGGATCCATCAAGCATGAGAAGAATTTTAATATATCGTCTCTTTTTATCAGAGCAGAAACACATAGGAGGTTGTTGGAAGCAGTCAATCAACATCTTTTTATCATTATTACTATAATCTATGGTGCCTAAGAACAATAATAAACACAATACTTCAGATAATTAATATATATAGCGTGGGCAGATAGAGAAGTACCACCATATTTAGAATTAGAATTGATACATTTGTTATGCATCTAACTACCATATAAATATAAGACCTAAGATTGTCGAGAGTATGAGCACTTTGGAAAATTGTATTATATATATTTCTTCATAATTGCTCAGAAGAATTCAAAAAAGAAATCAAGTATATTAAAGAACTCATAATGTTGAGAGTCCCGCATTTGAGTAAAAAACAAACAACCCACAATTGCAATACATGTCGACCAAAGAGTTGTTCACATAAACCAAAAAAATCAAACACTCCACACGCTCGAAAAAGTTACTTGATCAGGATCAAGAGAATCATGACAAACAACCTCCCTAAAAATGTGACATTTCATCGAACACCTTCTCCAAAAAAAAACATACACCAAGACTTAGCTTACGAGTCAAGTAACGCGGTAGATACAAATGTATCGGTCAGAAACCCGTCTTTAAAAATCAAGGATTTTGGCACAAGAGGGTCAAATGGATGATAAAGTGAATTGGTTTGGGTAAATGCCGGTGGTGTTTTGCATGCTGTTGAAATGAGTTAAGGCTTGGAAGGGTTTGTTGAGAGAAGAGAGTTGGGTGATGAGTGTGGTGCAAGTAAAAACGTTGTTGAGGAGAATTATTAGAATTTTTGAACTGGGTTTCCATAGTTTGTTTGCTTTATTAGTGGTAAACTGATATTTCATAATTTTGTAATCAATAACAACAACATTATGCATGTCACAAACTAAATGCTTTATGCTCCAATTTCTAACTTTCTCGTAGTAAAAGTGGCACTTAGAAATGAGATTTTGAGGGTAAATGTGCATTCTTTCTGTTCGAAAAGAATACTAAATTGTTAATGTCCGGCTATACTTATTTTTAGATTACTAAGACTCTTTTATTTATGGTTTCTTATGAGTAAGATGTGCCAATAGCAATATGGGGTCGTGAGAAAAATTGTAATGGGTAGTTGGGTTAATAAGCAAGGGGTTACTATTAACACCCCTTTTCTAAATAAACCCCAACGTGTTTGATATTAGTTTCTTGTTAGAACATTTTCATTTGAAACTTGAAAGTTTACTTTCAAAATTCAATTTAAATTTACTAATTTAAAGGATATACAATAACAGTAAATTGATTTTACTCAAATTTAACAAACTCTAAATTTAACAGATTCATTTGTTTTCTTAAAAACCTTTTTAATATGAGAAAAACTATATGTTTATAGGGATTAAATTTTATTATTATTATTATTATTGGGAGCTTCTACGGTACACCTCATAAATTGAGGTGTACCGATACTCTGCTTCATAAATTTATAAATTAATGATCATTTTTTGAAATAAGTTGTTATTTATCATTATTTATATTTTAGAAAACATCATCTCATGAGAAGAAAAAAAAAACATCATTTCATTATTTATATGAATTATATTAAATTTTTAACATTTTCTTATAAAAAATAATCAATATTCTTCATTATGAGCAATAAAAATTCAAAAAAATAAATTTTATTTCATCGACGCTTTTGGTAAATAAGATTTAATTATTATAATTGTCAATGATAGAAAATAATTATTTTTTCTTCAAAAAACAATCAATTTAATTATTAATTTAATGTTTAGTGTACCGATACACTCAAAATATTGAATGTATTATGCTTAATTTGTCAACTCCCATGTTAATGCTAGACTAGACTAGACAATCTGTAACGTGTATGAAGAATGGGTGTTCACTTTTGTTTGGGGTTTTATCTCTTTCTTGATTTAATTAAAAAAATGAAAAGGTTGATGTGATGTTGAGGTCGGCAGCTGCCCACATCCCCACCACGGGTTTTGTTTGATACGAAATTCTCGTTGCGTTGTTGCCTATCTGTCAAATGATCTTGTAGGATGCCATAGTGACAGGAGACGGCCTTTCAATTTCAACTAGTCTTTTGTATTCTCTCACTAAACCAAATATTTAGTTTTTCGATCATGTAAGACTCACTAATCTGATGGGTTTTAATTTTATATCATTTATGGCATGCATGGTCAACCTTATGCCTTTGGGTTAAGTTAACAAGATCTCTACTAATCACATTTCGTCTCACGTACTCAATTCATCCAACCGTCCTTCCATGTTAAAAAATGGGTCCATCTATGAACACTCATTTTCTCGTTTTTTAATTGCATTGCATTGCATGGACTAATAATCAAGCGAATGTCACCCACATGTTATGCTGGATCGTGTGCCAGATGGTTTCTTTAGTGAATAAGGACTTAATTTGATCCTATTATTGTCTCTAAATTATTATTCTTTCAGTTAAAAAAAATATTGATAATTTAAAGAACAAATTAACTATTTATGGAGTACAATACAATCCAAGCAAAAGACACGCTTCATTCTTTAGGGGGGAGACTCTGTAAACAAAACAAAAAAATATTGAAGAATATGTTTGGAAAAAAAACATCTTGTTGAAAAACTTAAGTATTTTCCTAAAAATAAATGAGTCATGTTAAAAAGTGTTTTAAGATGATATGAAAGACACTTGTTCTAAGATGATATGTTATGGAGAATTTGACAAGAGCAATGTGTATTTCAAAATCACTTTTAAGTGACTTGTTCAAATATTTTAAAACACACTTTGTTGTCAAAAAAATATATATTTTCTCTTGTACCAAAAAATATGTATATGTATATACTATATATTTTAAAACACACTTAAAAGTTTCCCAATGTTAATCGTATAAATTCAGCCTATTACAAACCATGTTATATACATGCTTCCTATCCCGTTAGGACAAGGAGTAGTTTCCATCTTCCAGCTCTCTTCTTCAAACCATGTTTCACATTCATTAATTCCATTTCAAGATTGTACTGATTTACAATCTTCATAAGTACCCTTATAAAATAATATTTTACCATCGATGCGAAAATCTCATTGTAATCAAATCTCTTAACCCGGGAAAAACCCTTAGCCACAACTCTTGTTTTATACTTTGGTTCTTTAATTCTCTAAATACCTTCCTTGTTCTTGAAGATCCACTTACATCCAAATATCATTTGTTTCTAGCATAGCTCCATAAACTGTCAAGTTAGTTCATCTCCAATGAATGAATTTCCTCATTCATGGCCTTAAACTATTTCAGACTCTCATTGCTCTCAAATGCTTTCTTGAAGGCCTTTGTTTCTAAGTTTTTCAACCTTTCATCCGCATTTAGAGCATAAAAAATATGGACAACAAAGCCATATCTTATTGGTGGAACAATATCCCTATATTCCTCATCTCTATCCAATTGATGGTCAAAATCCGTTGTTGTTTGTCTTCCTCTAGTATATTTGATGGAGGAGTCTCACCCTCTTCTTTGTCTCTTGTCTCACTAGTGGAAGGCTCCAACTCAAACTAAGTTTTCTTCTACTTTGTTTCTGAGTGAATATTCAGTAGGTCCTTGCACTTCATCCACATATTGGTCTCATCAAAAATAATATTTATGCTTATAATAAATCCTGATCCTTCTCTTTTTCCATTATCAGCAACTTGTAATTCTTGCTCGTTCAATATAACCAAATTAAAGAAGACACGTTTTACAACCCTACCATCAATCTTTTCTTGCTTGATATGCATGAACGCCAAAGTTATGAAAACTTTGAAATTATAGCAGTTTGTTGGTTTTCCACTCCAAACATTCATAGTTCTCTTGAAGTTGTGTTGACAGACTTCTATTGATCAATTACGTTGATGTACTCACAACTTCAGACCTGAAACTCTTTGGTTACCTATCTCTCATATGCATACATCTCACACATTTTAAAATGTTAATTTTCATTCATCAAGTGGGTAAATACCTTTGTTACCACAAAACTCATTAAAAGATCCTAAAACAAATTAAACTTGAGGTCGTTGTTAGTTCTTAATACTTTCAATTTAGTTTCTGAGTGATTCTCTATAAGAATATATCATTCCTTAAACTTTTTAAAGGTGTCATTTCTAAGAAATCATCAATCATAATGAGCAAATAGAAACTATTGTCAAGATATGTTGCTATTGTCAGACCCCAAAGTTTGAACGAACATATTCAAAAGGTCTACTAGAATTATGAATGTCACTTACTTAAATGTATGTTGTTTCTTTAATATGCAATTATCATAAAATTCCAATTCCTCTAATTTAACATTCCCTAACACACAATTCAGCTAGTTCAACTAGACAAAATGCCCCAACTTAGTTTTAACTTGAGATGCATGACCAATAACAAGATGACCATCTAATATGTATAAACCAAACATTTTGGTATTTTTAGAAATTGTCAATGCACCATGTGAAATTTTCACCATGTCATGCTCTTAATACTAGCGTAATAGCCTAATCAAACGAACATCTTTATGGATAACGAATTTCGCTTAAGTTTTTCAACATAGTTCACATTGTATAATAGGAACTTGTAGACTGATACCTTCAACCTTACAAGTTTTATTATTTCTCATGCGAAAAATTTCACATTATTTCAGCTCTAAAGTCTCCGGTTATTCATTCCTTGGATACATGTGATAAGAGCATCTATTCTCCATGACCCAACTTACTTCAGTTTTCGAACTAGTTACCACTAATGCACTCGCATTCTCATAACCATTATACTTTGACTCTTTGCTCCCTACTAAATTTTTTGTCTTTGTGGTTTCCTTTACTCTCACCTATTCCTTATTTTTTTTTTTATACAACCCTTATTTTATTTTGGTTATATTTTAGGGAGTTTCTACGGTACACCCTTAAATTAAGGTGTACCGGTACACCTATTTCATAATTCAATAAGTTAACAATCATTTTTATGTAATAAAGAGATGTCTATCGACTTTTATATTTTAAAAAATATCATTTCATAAAAAAAAACACCATTTCATCATTTATAAGAATCATAATAATTTTTTTAACATTTTATTCAAAAAAAATAATCAATATTCAATAATATAAGTATTAAAAATTAAAAAAAAAATTAAATTTTAATTTGCCGACACTTTTAAAAAATAAAATATAATTATTATAATTGTAACTAATAGAAAATATATTTTTTTAAGAAAAAAATATTCATTAAACTAATTTAATATATGGGTGTACCGGTGCAATAGAAATTGCCTATATTTTATTAGCCAAAAATGGATTCGATAATAGTTGGATTCCCTCCTAACGAATAGAAGCCACGTGGTCCCTAAAAGTGATTGAAAATAGTAACGTTAGTTCGATGGTCCACTCCACGTTCTATAAATGGAACCGCGCCTTCATCGTCTTTATCTCACAATACATTGTCTTTAAGCTTTATCATATTTACACCTAACAACAACAACAGCGTGTAAACTAAAGTGTCCTTAAGTATCACTTCTTTCTTTCTAATTTCCTCCTTCTAACTTGTACGCAAAATTAATATCAAAAAATGGGCACAGCTACCTTCGTTGATATCATTCTTTCCATCCTCCTACCTCCTCTTGGTGTCTTCCTCAAATTTGGTTTGGAAGTAAGTAAAACCCTCTTCCTTATTTCTTTTCAGAGTGAGATTTCCTCCTTGTGAAGGGTTATTTTTGTAATTTTTTCATGCTTAATTAATTGTTTGGGATTTTCTGTTATAAATATAGGTGGAGTTCTGGATCTGTTTGGTGCTCACCCTTTTTGGCTATCTTCCTGGAATTATCTATGCTATCTATATTATCACTAAGTGATCCATCATCTTCTATGTTCCCCTCAATTTACCTTTTGTAAGTACCATTTTTTACTCTTTTGGTCTCTACTTGTTCTATTTTTTTTTTTTTAAATTGTCTTAAAATTTGAATGTTGTGCTTATACATAAAATAAATTTAACTAAATCATTAAGCTTAGCTTTTTTATATAACTGAACCCTAATTTTTCTTTGAGAGGTCATTGGTTATAATTTTGAGTTATATAATTAAAGTAAATCATCCTTATAAATAGTCCGAATTTTATTTTAAGTCCCTACAAAATAAAAACACACTTTTTAGTCTTATAAATTTTTTCATGAACATTTTTAGTCTTTATAAAATTTTTCTATCATCATTTTTAGCCCCTGTCAAAAAATTTCATCAACATTTTTCGTCCCTAAAATGCTTAAGGAAAATGTCACAGGGACTAAAAAGTGTGATTTTATTTTATAAGGATTAAAAATAAAACTGTGAATATTTACAGGGACTAAAAACATAATTAACCCTTATTTCTTTGAGATAAATTTTCACTCATTGAATTTGAGGGTAAAGGGTATTTGGCTCTGTTTTAGAGTTATTTTAGAAATATGCTTAAAAATGACACTATAGAGTAATTTTATTGGATAAATGTATAAAAATAAAAATAAAATAAAATAAAAAAAATAAAATAAAAACTTCTCCCTTACCATCTTTGAACCAAGGACCTTAAAATGAGGCACAAACCTCTAACCAAGAGATCACTTGGAAGTGGGGTAGTGTACGGTGTACCAGTTGAATTATATTTTTTTTAACCTGCTCAACCACACCCAAATAATGAAATTCATAATTTTAAATAAGGGAAAATCTCATGGTTATGTAAAGGCCCTACTTCCGTAATTGAAAAAAAAAATATTGCTCCTTTTTTTTCTAGAAAAATTCATCTTAAAGGTAAATAAGTGGTCGATTACAATGTCATAAGTGCCTTTTTTTCTTTAAGTTTCATAAAATTTTTAAATTTTTTAATACATTTATGACATTGTGATTAGTAAATGTCAACAACCACAATATCATTCAAGTATTATCCGTATTTTAAGGACAAGGAAGAAAATATAAAGACGATGTAACGTAAAGTAAAAGGAAGAAGACGCGTGGATTTCATTCGGCTAATAAAGCATTATATGCTGTCTGTCTACTTGCTAAATAATTGTTGTGATGCTTCTACAGCAATGAATCAATTGAACGTTACGTTTTGTTTTGTTAACTTTTTTATTTACCTTCTATTCTATCCTATGTTTCTGTTGACAGGTGGATCATGAATCATCGTTGTGAGGGAAGGGGTCGTCATTCGATTCAGATAACATTTGTTTCGTGTAAAATTGTTATGTCATTCATTTTTTTATATTTTTCGGTGTCAATAGTCTTTTTTTTCTTTTCCTCTGTTTTTAACTTCCGTTTTTGTCCTGTGTGAAAATGAACATTGTGAATTCTATAAATGCTATTAGTCCGGCTCAAGAATCTTGTTCATGTACTCTTGACTTTAATATATATACTCATGGTGATTTTATCAAAAATATTATATATTCAAGGTGAACACTATAGTCGAGCAAAAATATATATTCACAATTAGTAGTTTGGTAGCTTTAAAATTCGTTGGGTACCCTACCTCTCTCAATTCAATTCCACACGAAAATCACCAAATGGGTACCTGGCTTCGTATAATATCATGTATGCTACATTATTATTGTAGAAAAAAATAAAATTGTATATATTATTATTATTCACCCACCTCATCAAAGTTATTCTTATTTCTGGATAATTCCTTTTTAAAATGTCTTTTCACACAACTTCCCACATGGGAAAATTTATAAATTTCAAACATTTAAACCTCAATGTCTTTTAAAGTGGGGAATAATCAAGTTACTCACTGGTGAATTCTAAAACAAGTACTATTAGACTTAATGAATGGTTTAGATTTATTAAACTTGAAAATGAGAACTTCCAAAACATTTTAACACGCAATCTTCTCTCAACTTTCTTCCCATTTGCACTTCTATGTGGCCGTCGAACTGCATAACCAGAAAACTATGCTCGTGGTGTCATAATCGAAGGCCAAACATGTGTACTAACACTCAATAGCTATGAATAGCTACGTAAAGTGTGAATTAAGGTTGTAGAATTAGAAGTTTAGAACCTTTCGTGTTAATATGAATGTTGTTGAGATTGATTGCTAAAAGGTTGTAGAATTAGTATATGAGTGCAGGTTGTGGCATGCTAGATTTAGGAATTAAAGTTTCAAAAGTTTGAATTAATATTACTAGGAAGAGCAAGAAGACTACATACATGAAGTGGTGCACTCAAACATTTATGTTCTGTTTGAAGTAGAATCCATACAGGGAAACTTGTATATTATCTCTTTTGTCGATGAATTCAGTTGCATGATATGGCTATGTTTGATCAAACATAAAAGAGAGTGGCACCTGATATCTTTAAGAAATTCAAAATGTTTTTGAGAAACCAATAAATTGATAACTGATGGAGTCTGGAGATGGAGAGTACACTACCAATCTTTTTGAAAAGTATTGTGAAGAAAATGGCATCATCATACATGTAGTTACAACGCCTTAAAAATTCAAATGAGCCTAAAAGATATTCTAAAGGATAAATGTTTGCCAAATAAATGTACATGTATCATAACTGAATAAATTATAGAAGAGGCTATGAGCAGTTAACATGGAAAGTGAGTTGAGTGCTATTGAAATAAATCAAATATGGTATATGATAGAACTACCTTACGATAAGAAGGAAATAGTAGTCAAACGAATATGCAAATTGAAGTTGAATCTTGATGGTCCAATTGTTAAATATAAAGCTAGATTAGTAGAAAGAAATTTCATGCAAAGATAAGGAGTAGATTATTCTGAGGTGTTGAGATCATTACATCAATGATGGTAGCATTGGATAGTGAAAAAGGTTGACCTTGTGTCAATTTGATGTCAAATCTACATTTTGAAACAAAAGGAAAACAAAGATGGTATAGAGATTGAATAAGGAACTTTATGGATTAAAGCAATCACCAAGTCCAAGAGTATGAAATTAAAGAACTGATTCCTTATTTGTTCAAGCTGGTAATCGCAAGTATAGAGTGGAACATGCATTGTGCTTATACGTGGATGATGTATTGATAAGTGTCAGATTGACCCAAATTAAGTCAATTTCATTATGTTTGTATTTGTGAATTATGTAGGCATTTGTGATTTTTTTTAATGATTTAACGAGACTACTTCGCTCCTAAACAAAATGAACACCCATTTAATTAACGAATTCACACTTTTCTTATAAATAGGCATGGCAACAAAACTCATATACGTGATTATCCGCCCGAATCAAATCCAATTTGATAGATTTTCCTCGTTTTGACTGGGTTTTGGTATGGGTTTTCTCCGATCTCAAAACACGGGTATTGGACGGGTAACGGGTATATAGGTACCCACCCCGAACTCATACCTAAACCCGTCCAAAATGTAAAATACTTTATGTTGATATGTTATATTATTTTGTTTGATAATTGTCATATTAATAAAAATTACCATTGATATTTAAAGGATCAACTAAATCATTTTGTCTAACAAATGTGAAAGTGAGCTTATTGTTGGATAATGTATTACAATGTTGCTCTTGGGGATGCAAAAAAATTTCTATTAACATTATTCAATGTGGGGACGGAGATGGGGCGGTGATACCCGAACCCGTCGAGGACGGGGATGGGATTCAATTTCTCATCCCAGTTGGGTATGGATAGGGTAACATGTAAATATATCATAATCGAGTATGGGGACGGAAAAGGTAAAATCCGTCCCCACCCCACCTCATTGCCATGCCTACTTACAAAGTAATTAAAGCTACTCAAAATAGAATTTGGACGAGGTCTCACATTTTTAAAAGTTGTGAATCCTAATGAATTTAAAACTTGATTATAATTTATAAACATGCTCTGATAAAAATCAAAATTTAAGAAAAACAATTCATAAGACAAAATCTATTAAAGAAAATAACATTTTTAAATGTTAACATTTTTTTTTTTTTGAGGAAGTTAACCAAAAAGCATTAAATTTTTAACCACATAATTTGATTTTACAAATATAGGTATATAATTATTGAATTACTTTATCTATCAAACTTGAATTTTTCTTTTTAGGAAATAATCTTTCAAACTTGAATTTTTTTTTTTAAAGAAGCTAAGTTAGCCCACCTAAATTGGTATCGGAGATAATCGAACCTGAGACCTCGAGGAGGAGCACACTCTCAGATCCCAAGCTAATACCACTAGGCCAACCCAAATGGGTTTCAAACTTGAATTGTTATTATTAGGTTTAATTGTTCATATTGACCCAGTAATATACATGATGTCCAGAAAGGCGATCAAGAAGTTGATTTTTTCATGATTTTTTTTTCAGTCATGTTTAGAAATTTAAAATAAGGTTTTCCACAAAAAAAATGATTAATTATGAATTTTCATTCCTCATTATTAAGAATTACTTAAACAATTTATAATTAATTCTTCCCTCGTTCAAAAACTCTAAAATTTCATGGTGAAGATTCTTATAATGTTCTAACTATGTCTTAATAATTAGGGAAAAAATTTTGACACGTGGATTATATGTGTACTCGGAACAAAATTACAATTTTGTAAGTTTTAATTATAAAAAAAAAAAAAATCAAAATAAATTGAGGCTTATTTGAAATGTTGTAAAATTTTGCAGATTCTTTCTATGTATTTTTATAGATATCTCTACAATAAATCAACTCAAAATTTTCGTTTTATTTTAGATTTAAAAATTCATAATAAATCGGTCTCTCGTCAAATTTCTTTTTTTTTTTGTAAAAAAATCGTATTTTAACATTCTAAACATGTTTGCAAAAAATCATGAAAAAAATTCAATTTCTAAGTCACATTTTTGGACTTTGTTTATATTAGAAGGTCAAAAATATGAAAAATTTCAAATTACAAAATTAAAATACATGTTTTTATTTTTATAAGATCATTTTTCAAACTATACATATATCACATGGTCAATTTAAACAATTAGCCATTGCGTAAATAGTTTTGGACTTTTGGTCTACGTGTATTCTCGGGTAACATTTAGGTATTATGATTGATAACATTAGGATATTAGTCTACCACCATGTCGCAAATGTATAAAAGATACAACATTGTTGTTAGAGAAAAAAGAAATTCATTTGTAACACTCTGATTGATCAATATCACATATATCACCCACGACAATGTCACCAAGAGTTTTTTTTATATATATATAAAACCAAGAGTTATCGGTATATTCGCACAACGAACCGTAACGTGTTGGAAGAATGGGCCAGGTGTTTCCTTTTGTTTGGGGTAATTTTTTGAATTAATTGAATAATGAAAAGATTATTAAATACTCCACATTGTATACAGTTGATGTGATGTTCATGTCGGCTGCGACCCACCTCCCCACGTGCACAAAACAATGGCAACAGAGGGCGAAAAATTGAAACGCGACATACACACGATACAAGAGAGCAGTGATATTATATTTTTTAAGGGTTTTAAATAGATAAAAGTCAACATAAGTTACCGTCTGAACACATATTCATTTGTTGTTTTACTAATTTTTTGTTTTATTTTTTTTTTGAAAAATGTTGTTTACACATGTTATAGAGCTGAAAAACACAATTAAAATATTAAAATATCTCTCTGCAGCTAACGGTCGATGAATGAAAATGTCTGTTTAAGTAATTCTCTCTGTCGCTCTTCCTCCCTCCAACGTGACCCATACAACTCCGCAGACATTTATTATTTGTTTGTTGGAAAATCTCCTTTTATTTAACAATTTTAAGGTGAATTTTTAAAAAGGTGCATCACATTTGCTTTACGAGAATTAGTTTTCGTACACCAGGAATATGAACATAGCTTCTCTCCATTCATTTATGTCAAGAACAAGGAACATGAAGACACCCAAAAGAATCAGCTAAATGAATCTGATAAGGAATTCTTAAAAAACGAAACGAAAAGCATTTTCTTGGAACAACCAAAGTCGGAAACACCGACGACCACGGCGAGAACGAAACAGGTCAAAAACGCCGACGATGGTGGACACGGTGGCGACTATGCACCGAAACCACCCCATACATTACAATCATGAAACCCCCAACCTCCTCACTGTTGTTGTTGACTCAAAAATAAGGGATTGAAAATGAATAGAGTTGTAAAAAAATTGGTGATCTAAGAGAGTTTTAGATCTGCATAATTGCAAAAGCATTTAAAGGTTTGAGGAATTAACCATGGTGATGATTGTAGCAATGAAATGGTGGATCTTTAGTTTTTTTTTTCTTTAATGATTCATTAAAAAAATTCTAACAAACGATGGAAGAATATGATAATTCTGGGTTTTTTTTTATGATGCATAGGGAGTATTTTGGTGTTTTACTGGTGTTTTTCAGCCCTATAACATGTGTGAATAGCAATTTTCTAATTTTCTAAAAAATTTCAATTGACTTTTATTTCCCCAAATATTTTCAATCATTACTTCTAATCTTTATATTTAAATCAACTTATACGTACTTTTCATATTTTTAAATTAAATTTTATAATTATGTTTAAAATATTATAAGAATTTCTTTAATTTTTTGTAACAGAAATTAAATATGATTTTTTTAGTGTCTAAAATATGCTTTAAGTATAATCTCAATTAGCATATAAAAAGTCTCCGCTCAAAAACAATTCAAACGACACTAAAATGTGAGATGCGTTTTTTTTTAATTATTATTACAAGGCTAATAAAAGAAAAAGACAAACATAAAACAAAGAAAAAGAAAGAGGCCTAAGCTCTAGGGAAGAAGGTTCCCATTTAGTCGATCCTGATTAAAGGAAGGAGATCACTTGCAGGAGTAACATGATGGACAAAATCTTCATTAGAGGTGGCACCAAGCTTAGCAAAGTAATCAGCGCATTGGTTCCCTTCTTTAAGGCAATGGTGAAGAGATAAATTTCAAGATTGAGGAAGGTTTTTGATGTCCTGAATTAATACTGCATAGGTGTGATAAGGGGAAACATGCTCTGTGAGAAGCTGGATTGAGAGCAAAGAATCTGAGTGACACACCATATCATCAATGCCTAAATCCATTGCTAGCAGCATGCCATGGTGTATTGCAGTAAGTTCTGTCATTAAAATGTCTGACGTTGAAGCAAGATACCCAGAGAAACCTGATAAAAAGAGATCAGCAGAGTTCCTAAAGATGCCACCATAACCAGCTCGAATTGGAGATCCCAAACAACTACCATCCACATTAAGCACAACACAGTCGAAGTTGTTGTTATTCCAACGCACCAAACGGTCCGGCTGCGGGACAGAAGTGGTATGGAAGGTTGATTGAATCACATTTATCGTATTTTGAATATGGAGATTAATTCGAGTAACGGGCCAGGTTTCATGACTCAAGCACATTTGATTGCGCGCACCAGTAGCATTAACCTTAATCTAGCTTATGGCAGATCCATCAAGGAAGAAATCCTGAGTCGCAAAGTCGAGATTAAGCCAAATGTTTTTAGAGAAAGTGCAGTCACACAGGCAGTGCAATATAGATTCTTCGTCTTCTCCACATCTGGAGCAGGTAGCAGAAGCTGCAATGTTTCAGTGATGCGGGAGAGAAAGAGTATGGACGCGTTATGACCAGCAAGTCAAACCAGCAGCTTGAATTTTTCAGGGATTTTCAAGCTCCATAACCAAGACCAAGAAACCATATCTAGAGGGTTGATACTAGATTCCGATTAGCCAAGAAGCCACAAGTATCCGCTTTTGCCTGTATAAACACCATCAATGTTATGTTTCCAAATGAAATTGTCATCAATCTTCTCGTTAAATCTGAAGTTGTTGTTGTTGATGAATTCTGCAATTGGCTGTGGGAGGATGGTGTAGAGCGCTTGAGTGTAATGGCCATTGAAGTGGAAAACATCTCGCACAGTAAGATGGATATCGATGATGGGCACCAGAGAACCAAGAAGGCCATGGGAGCTCCAATTGTTGAACAAAAAGGAAGAGCAGCCTGAGCCAGCACGCCAAACATATCCATTACGAAGGATATCTTTAGCTTTGATAATAGAGGACCAAGATGGGGAGCTGCTACTATTGTAGGTAGCATGGAGAGTGTTCGGCCAGAAGCGTATTTGCTGGATAGAATGTTTACCCACAGCTTGTTTGTTGATTGAATCATGTCCTAGACAAGTTTTCCTAGCAGACATGTGTTAGCATCTCTTGCCGATTGGATACCCAAGCCTCCCATATGCTTTGGTTTCGTGACTTTTTGCCAGTTGACCAAGTGAATTCCTTTGTTGTCCGTGCCTTTCCAAACGAAATTCCTAGTTGTGTGATCAATACTATCACAGATATTCTGAGGAAGCCAATTTATCTGCATGTAGTAAGTAGGAATGGAGGATAAAACAGATGTTGCAAGAGTTACTCTACCTGTTCTATTTAAGAGTTTATTATTCCAAGATGCCAATCGAGCTTGCATTTTTTCAATGATGAGGTTGAAATCGCTTCTCTTTGATCTACCATGAAGCATAGGAAAACCCAAATACTTTTCGAGAGAAGTAATGCTTTGAATACCGGATATGTGAGATGCGTTTAGAATTAGGGAAATAGATTCTCTACATTAAAGAGAAATCTAACAAATCCTCAACCCTTCAAAATAAATGATACAAATTATTTAATATTAAAAACAAGAGAGAATACATTTAATGATATAGATTTTCACATGTAAGTGATATGTGGGAATCTCGTCCCGCGTTTATTAAGCATGTTAATTGAATGTGATTTTACAAAAAGATTATGACTAACGACCCTTATTTTAAAATTACGTTTTAATATATATTTTTATTGAATAAAATTCATCTAGGTCCATTATTTTGAGAGTGGATTTTGCATAAACAGTGAGATTGTCTGGTATTTTACATATGTGACGTAGTTAATGCATCAAATACAAACGGTGTTACTGAAATTGTTTGACATAAAATTGTGGTTGCTATATACCAAGCTAGTTGTGGAATGGACTGAAGTCTGTAGGATGCTGCTACAGAGACGGGAAGCAACATAGGGCAGCGATAGAGACAGGCGTATACCTTCAATTCCATTTATGTTATTCATCCAAGCTAGAAGATGCTTTGTGGTGGTTAAACTAACCGTCCCCGCCACGTTAGAAAATGGGTCCATCACGTGTGCCAGCTCCTCAACATTCCCTTTCTCGTTTTTTTTTTTTTTTTGTTTTCCTTCCATATATGTGTTTGCATTACATGGAACTACATATGGCCATTGCCAACTGATCAAGCGAATGTCACCCACATGTGAAAATGGATCGTAGACCATATGGTTTCTTTGTTTTTTGGGTTTCTTATTTAATACACTCTTCTAAGTGTTTTTTATTTGCATGTTTAGTTGTACATTCTCATCAAAAGACATGCATCATTCTTTATAGAAGATTCGGAAAGAAAAAAAAAACTCCTCATTCATTTCATTATAATGTTATATTTGCAATAAAATAAATAAATAAATGATATATCTGTAAAAAAATAAAAAAAATAAACAACATATAATTAAAAACTTTAAATATTGAATAAAAAAAATTATGACCTTGTTTGGTAGCCAGGTTAAGAGAGGATAATATATTTTTTTTTTTGTTACAAAGTTAAACAAAACAACAAAAAGAAAAGGAGGAAAGCCAAAAGAAAAAAACAAAGAACTAATTCCTAGGTAAAAAAGTTCCAGTTGCGTCGTTCTTGAGAAGACTCATAATATCAATCGGAGGAGAAGGATGGATGAGGAAGTCCACATTCGATAAAGCTCCAAACTTGGCCATAAAATCTGCAAATTGGTTTCCTTTCTGAAGAGTGTGACGAACAATGATATTGTTTTCCTCTACTAAGTCTTTTATGTCTTGAATCAATACATCATGAACATGATATTTCATAGGAGGACCTTTTATGAGATTTATACCATGTAAGGAATCAAAGTAGCAAACAAGCTCATCAATGTTCATCGATTTTGCTAGCATGAGGTCCTGGTAAATGTCAAGTAACTCAGCTTGGAGAATATAAGAGGAATTGTGAATATAACCTGAAAATCCTGAAAGGTAAAAACCAGCATAATTCTTTAAGACACCACCAAACCCAGCTCAAATAGGGGAACCAAGGCAGCTACCATCAACATTAAGGATGACACTAGAGAAGTTATTATTGTTCCACTTAATGAATCTGATGTCCAAAGTATCATTAGATGTAGGTTTAAAGCAAACTTTGAAGTTCTCAACCATGCTCTGAATGTTGAAAGAGAGATGATGAGTGGACCAAGTTTCATTACTAAGACACATGTTATTTCGGTGGCGCCAAGCCCACCAAAGACAAGCCGCAAACAAAAAACACTGAGGACCCATCAAACCATCTTTAAGCCAATCATGATCAATCAAGTTAGAGAAGAATTATGGATCGTTAAATCTAGAATGCTGCCAAATGTTTTTTGAGTTATGACAATCATGCACACAATGAAGAAAAGTCTCAACATGAAGATTACACCTTGAACAAGTAGCAGTCGGAGCAATGTTTCTATGATTAAGCAAGGAGATGGTGGGCACAGAATTGTGGCAAGCCAACCAAACTAAAAATTTGATTTTTTCTGGGAGCTTTAATTTCCAAATCCAAACCCAAGAGAGGGAAGAATTAGGAAGAGTTACCGGTTGCATTCGGGATAGCAGCCAAAGGTACCCACTTTTAGTAGTGTAGGTACCACTTTTGTAGTTTGTACAAATGAAAGCATCTTAAAGGGAAGCATTGAATTTGAAGTGGGTGTTATTGATGGTTTCAAACACTATGGGAGGAAGTTGAGTGTAGAGAATCTGAGTGTGAGGGGCTAGTGGAGGAGATGACGTCTTTAACCGTTAACTAAATGTCATGAATGTCAATATAGGGTGCAAGAGGCCCTAAGTAACCAAAGGAGCTCCAAGGGCAAGACCAAAAGGAAGAACTACCGGATCATACGCGCCAAGAGAAACCATCTTTAATGATATCTTTAGCTTTGATGATAGAGGACCAGGTGGCTGAGGCGCTGTTGTGGGTAGTAGCATGGAGGATGCGCGGACCGGCAAAATATTTGTCAA
The DNA here is from genome assembly GCF_003473485.1 of Medicago truncatula. NCBI lineage: Eukaryota > Viridiplantae > Streptophyta > Magnoliopsida > Fabales > Fabaceae > Medicago > Medicago truncatula. Next base: position 52,732,315 of record NC_053048.1, read on the forward strand.
ATAGAAGATTAACCCAAAGCTTTCCAAGAAGACTAATGTTAGCTTCCCTAGCTGGTCTGGTACCAAGTCCTCCTAGGTGCTTAGAACAAGCAATTTTGTTCCAACCAACCAGATGAATACCTTTGTTATTAGAGTCGTAAGAGAGGATAATATAACATAACATAATATGATAAAAATAAATAATATGATAAAAAAAAATGTAAAGGAAACATTTGTAAAACAATAAAAAAAAATTAAAGGATACATGTTTTTGAAGGTTTGGAAAAATTAAAGAATAAATGTATTAAAAAATTATTATTTTTAATTAAAATACTTTAAATAATAGATAAAAAATAATGGGTTAAATATGTTTTCTTTTTCATTCCTAAAATATAGAGATTCTAAATTACGTCCATAAAAATAAAAACATGATGTTTTTAATTTTATTTTTGGTCCTTATTATTGAACACATTTTAACATTTTCTTGGACATAACATAGTCATACATATGTTGCACATAATAAATGGAGATAATTTCAACATATTTTAAACACAATATAGTCATAACATTGACATATAAATATAATAAATATAAACTTGCCACTGTTGACCAAAAAAAAATATCTACGAAGGACAAAAACATACAATTTTTATTTTTACCCAAATCAGTCGGTCAGTTTACCGCGATAATGATATATCCTAATTTATTTATAAGAATTGGATTCGATAATAGTAGTTGGATATGTTTGTAACGTATAGAAGCCACGTGGTCCCAAAAAAAAGTGATTGTAAATGGAAACGTTAGTTGGATTGTCCATTCACTCCACGTCCTATAAATGGAACCACTCCTCCCTCGTCTTTATCAACCAACAACTGTGTCTTGTGTTGTAAACTAAATTGTTCTTTTGTAATACTTTCTTTCTTTCAAATTTCAACTCAAAATATTGAAAATGGGCACAGCTACATGCATCGATATTATTCTTGCCATCATCCTTCCACCTCTTGGTGTCTTCCTCAAGTTTGGCTGCAACGTAATATATAAAACCTTCTTTCTTCCTTTTCATTTATTTCTCTCTTGTTTCTTGCTTTTCATGTATGTTTTTTATGCTAATTAATTCTTGTGTTATAAATACAGGTCGAGTTTTGGATATGTTTGATTCTCACCATTTTGGGTTATCTTCCTGGAATTATCTATGCTATCTATGCTATCACTAAGTGATCCATCATCTTCCAATATAAGGTTCGGATTTTTTTTTTAATTATCCTGAAATTTGACTGCCGTGCTTATAAATTAAAGGATTGATAGCAGTTTTAGCCTCCTAATTTTTCCAAAGTTGTGATTTTGGCTCCTTAAGAAAAAAACTACAAAATCATCTCTAAGTTTTGCATCTGTGTCAGTTTTGACCCCTAAGATCAATTTTGACTCGGTCTACGTTGACGTGAGGTGCAACATTTTTTTTTTACCAAAAATTGGCCTTGGGGTATAGTTGCAAAACTTAGGGGGCGATTTTGTAGTTTTTTTTCTTAATTGACCAAATTCGCAACTTCGTGAAAGTTAGGAGGCAAAAATTGCTATTAAGCCTAAATTAAACTAAATTAGGTCCATGTCATGTTTCTTTGTATTTTCATACTGCTATTTTAATTGTTAACTTATAGCTAATGCATCTTAGATCAAGTATATGGAGTTTATTCAATATAAGGACTAAGGGCTACTAAGTTTTTGTGCAAAGTTACGTGTAAAAATAGATTTTGAAAGAGGCTTTCTGTTTCGTAAAGTCATCAGGGAGAGTCACAATAAATTTCGCAAAAGCTACCCTTTAGAAATTCAACAAAATTATGGTATCAGTGTAATTTTGTCAAATACTCACTAAGTGAATTTCTATTGAGCATTTGATCAGTTGTTAGTTGTTACCTTCCCAAACACGGCAAAATAGTGAAATTCACAATCTTAACGGAAAACTAGTTATGTTAAAAAAAGGGGAAACAACAAATCTCATGTTATTGAAACAGGGTATATAGTTTTCAGTAAGTTTCATTCTTGGGACGCTTTCTTTCTGTGAAGCCTTTACCTTGCTTATTATTTTGTCACAATTTCTTCATTAACAAGAAATTAATTGAACCTTAAGTTTTGTTAACTCTCCTTCTACTAACAGTGAACATATTCAATGTTTTTGTTCACAGGTGGATCATGAATAGTTTGTCAGGGGCGTCATTCTAGTATTTCAATTCAGATATTGGTTTCATGTAAAATTGTTCAGTCAAGGACAATAGTTGATTCTTTTTTGTTTTTATCTTTCGGTGTCAATATTCCTTTTTCTTTTCTTTTTTAGTCCTGCGTGGAAATGAAAGAAATGAAAGTGTGAAGCTTGTGAACTCTAGAAATGGTTGTAGATTTGAACTATAGTAGTAGTCCATCTCGGTAATCTTGTTTGTATATCCTTGACTTTAAGATATTCATTAAATATTTATGTGTATGTTTTGTTTCACTTCTAGAGGACTATAATTGATCCTCGAGATATATAATTAATGTTGACATATTTATTGAGTTGAATTGATTTTACTTTTTTTTTATTAAGAAATTAAGCTGATTCATCGAAATTGCTGCAATCGAACATGAAACATTGAGAGGAACACAAGAGGTTCTAAGCACAAATTTATAATTCAACTCACTCTGTATAAATGTATCCAAACAAAAATTACTTCTAATCATAATTACTTTTAACCAAGATCAATTATCTCAACGAGACACACGCTTAGACACAAATTTAACATGTGATCCTTTCAAAAAAAAAAATCTCAAAATATGATTAAATTGTACTTTTCATATTTTACTAGTCGAGATACCCGTACTATAGCGCGGTTGCGCTGCGCAAGGAGGATTTCCATAGTTTATAGATTGTCTAATGGAATAGAAGTTAATTAATAAAGTTTAGTGAACATGTTAATAGTTAGAATAGTCCATGTATGTATATGTAATTAGTTGGATAGATATGTTGATAAAGAATAGGCTTAATATATGCTTTGGTCCTTTAATTTATTTTTGATTTTCAGTTTGATCCCCTAACTATAAAGTGTCTAAATTTGGTCTCATAACTCTTCTGTTGTTTACCATTTTGGTTTTTTTCGTCAGTTTTTAACACTAAATGTCTAAGGTGGACCAACATTATAGGTGCTCCACCATAAACCTTACTAAGTTTTTTAATTTTAACCAATTGATATTTTGATTAAAAAGAGGATCGTTGGATTGTGCATGTCTATTCTATCTTATGGTGTACCATTTACTAACTAATTTTTCCTCCATTCTTCATCCTCTTCTTAATCATCTTCAACATAATTTTTCCTCCATTTTCATACCAGCCCAGAATTTTTTTCTTCTTCTCCACTAAACGTGCTCAAACGCCCAAACCAGCAGCAACATTAACTTGTTCAGAAAACACAAAATTCATCAACTTGTTCATAATGTTCATTACAAACCCATAATTTTTTTATTAAAAATTGTACCAATTCATTAAAAAACAACCCAAACACAGCAATAATACAACAATAGCAACAACATCAAATCCAAAAAAAAAAAAAAACACAAATTAAATTCATTATCTCTTTATCTTCCTTATGTTCTCTTGGTCCTTCTCTTTACTCTCTCTGATATTTTCTCTTCTCTTCTCAACAACAAACACACAACCCAAATTCATTGATTGTGACAACAACAACAACAAACCCTCTCTCTTCCAGAAATCAGAGATCCATTTTCTACACTCTTCTAATTTCATCAAAGATCTATGGATTTTCCGATGAGTTTGTTGTTGTTGTTGTCAAAGACAAAAACCATGGTTGTGGGTCGATTCTAAAATGGGTTGGCAAAACTTGGTTTAATATTCCATGTTTGAATGTTGTAGAATTAAAACGAGATTTTGGAGAAAGAAAAGTGAAGGATTTGAGGTTAGTGTTAAGAGAAGAGGAAGAAGATAAAAGCATATCCATAAATTCTTCAATTGTTGAATGATAAAGCGATAGAGTTTAAGCACTAAAATGAAAGTGTCAAAGAACAAGAACCTAAAGGGTAAAGTGTATGTTGTGTCTGGTTTTTGTTCACACCTCTTCACTATTAACTATAGTTATGTGGTGGCATTTAGGGTGCATAAATGATAAATTTGTGCACCATGCACAAGTTGGAAAAAGCTAACTTTCCACCATTGGATCAAAAAAGAACACATATTTTATTATAGTCTATCAACACCATATCTTTTTTCTTAGTGTCTTCAACCTTGCAATCTTTCACCTCACTATTTCAGCCCACTATACAGTAGACTCGACATCACTAAACCACAATCAACAAGCACCAGAAAAATAAAAATAAAAATCTTCATCTTCATGTCCATGTCCATGTTTGTTTAACCCAGAAAAAGAAAAACTCTTTATCTCCATTATTGAACCAAAAATAAAATATAATAAATCATAAGGGAAAAAGGACTCAATTCATCTTCTTTTTCATGCTTAACTCTAATTCTGCTTTCAATTTTGTCAAGAATGGTAGAGACATATTTTCCATCTTTTGCCTGTGTTTATTATATCTTCTGTTGTGAATTGGGTTTCATATTAGATCTAAAATCTAAAAATTGTTTGCCTAAATTTCCATTCCTATGAGCTTCTCTCTCACAATGTAAAATCTTCTATTTCTCTCAATTTTCCCAGAATAATCTATTTGTGCTTTCACTTCGGGTTCAATGGATTTTAAGAGGATTAGATTGGGTTAGAAGACAACTTTATAACAAAATAAATACCAATATGTGCTTTCACAGTTCTCTTCTCTAGCGCTCTCTCTCACGAAGATTGAAGACAGCTTTGTAAAAAATAAATCCAGTGTGGACAGACCATGTTAAAATCTGTGCTCTTCTTTAATCTTGTGGTTAAAAAACAATTTGTGTATGGTGCACAAATTTATTATTTGTGCATCCTAAACGCCACCTAGTTATGTATATAGATGGATTTAGGTTTTTGAAAAGAAAAAAAATCTGGAAAAAGTTAACGAAGACATGAGGAGGTAGACGGGAGAAGATGATAAAAAGTGAAAAAAATTAGGTACTGACGGTTCATTATTAGATACAATGAACATGCAATCAAATGGTTAAAATCACATAAAAAAATTTAGACATTAAAAAACTAACGGAGAGGATCACATTAGTAAACGGAGGAAAACTTATGGAACCAAATTGAGACACTTTATAGTTAGGGGACCAAAATGAAAACTAAAAATAAGTTAAGGAACAAAGCATGTATTAAGCCTAAAGAATAAATAATTGGGTGAGACGTGATTATTAAGTTAAAACATCTTTGGAAATTGCAATATTAATCGAAAATTTGGTTTTTATAGTTTTGAATTTATTTGTCACAGTAACTTATTTTACTACCTTCGTCCTTAATTATAAGACTCTTTTGAGGAAAAAAAATTATCCCTTTTTATAAGATCTCTTTGGTATTTTCAAGTACATTAATTATTTCTTTACTAACACACCCTTATTTATTTTGCATCTTTTTTTTCAATCAACAATAAATATTATGTTGAAAACATAAATTAACTCTCTCTCTTAAGGATAAAATTGTAAAAATAATGGTAATTATATACAAATTTAATACTACAACCAACTTTCTTAATCTCCGTGTAATTTTGGCAAAAAAACTCCTATATTTAAGGACGGAGGTAGTAATTATATTATATAGTCATAAAGCATCTGACAAATATACTAAAATTGTTCAGTTGGATAACATGATTCAATTTTGAATTCAAATTATCCATTTATGTATGAGTTTTTAAGGAATTTGTCATTTCATCTATTTATAAAAAAAAAATAAAAAAAATAAAAACTACATTGAAGTATACAAAAAAATTAATGTAAGATGATGAAGAGAACCAAGTCCAATTGCAACCTCACATTATAGGTATACAAACCGTTGATCGAAACATTAATCTAATTGGGTGTTTTCTAACCAACAAACCTATCCGTTCTTATATGATGATTGAGAAAACAACCATTTTGAAACCTCCTCTCAAGAAAAAATAAAAATAAATAAATAAAATAAAAATAAAATAAAAAAATAAAAAATAAAAAAGAAACCTCCTCTGAAGCATACAAATTCATCACCTCGACTTGCAAAGAATTCTCAAGAAGATATAATATAATTGGCAAAATGATTTTTTAAACTTTGAAAGAACTAAGACTATGGAAAGAAGTACGATCACTACAAAAATGATTACCGTTCATAATACAAAGAAGTATTAAGGGTGTCTTTATTTCAAGTTTACCAAATTTATTTTTAGGAATAACATTCCTTGAAATATAAAGATGGAAATTTTATTCCAGAAAAAATATGTTTAATTAACTTTATAATATTCCTAGAAATCATAAAAATATGGATTATAATAGGTAACTATTTATGAATTTATTTCTATTTTCATGGGAACTTTATTCCCACCATTTTTCTTGGGAAAATTTTTCTATTCCCAAGAACATTTTATACTCGGGAATAAAATTTAGTAAACTTGTGACAAACATAGGCATATATATTCCTTTTTTTTTTTTTGAAAACTCGATATCCAATCCAAGAATGATAGGCATATATATTCCTATCATTTTATTCTCGGGAATCAACAAATATAACTTGAAACAAACACACCGTAAGACTCGGTTATATGGTACTTCTATGGAAAGAATAAGCTAGTAGTACGATTCAATAACTTAATTGCTAAACAGACATTCATTTATAATATTCATAACAACTTTTATTTTATAAAGAAGGTCAAATGCATCTAAAGGTCCTTTAAGTTTTTCATTTTTTCCAAAGTCGTTCTTTAAGTTTCAAAAGTCTCAAACAAGTCTTTTTAGTTTTTGAATCGTTTCAAACAAATCATATTGTAGATAGCATAATTAGTAATTGTTTTCTTGAACTCATCTTTGGTACCAAATCTGACTCCTAACACCCACTTAAAATTAGTCATCTTTTTAGGCATGACAAATGGTGGATAATGCTCTTTGTTGCTATCATCTAAATAATCACCATCATCCTCTAAAATGACTTGTTTGAAACGATTCAAAAACTAAAAGAACTTCTTTGGGACTTTTGAAACTTAAATGACTTGTTTGGGACTTTTGAAACTTAAAGAATAACTTTGAGAAAAACGAAAAACTTAAATGATCTTTAAATGCATTTGACCTATAAAGAACTATATACGTTGATTTTTTTGTCAAATAACCTAATGGCTAGAAAAAATTCACCTTAAAGGTAAATAAGTGGGGTATCTGGAGTTCGAACACCGACCCTTATATATCTTATGCATTAATCTTTACCAAGTAAACTAAGTTCATGAGAATTATATACATTGAATTGAATTTACTTAATAAAATTTCAAACATTTTTGAAAGGAAAAAAATTGCATTAATTATAAGGTGCAATGAATTCATTTTATTTTCTTTCAAATTAATTTCCCTTTTTTAATGTTATTATGACATTTTTTTGTGATATCTTTATAACAGTTTATATATACATAATTTTTTTCGTGACAATATACATAAATTTCTTTTTATCATAATTTTATTTCATGTTTTTTTTTAAGTAATTTTATTTCATGTTATCTCATATTAAACTGCTAAATAATATATTATTTTCACTTTATTTTCTTTTACATCTTTTCTTCATCTATCAAACAAAGTATAAAGAGGGTAAAGATTAACTTTTCCCGATTTGTATTTCTCAAGGACTAAATTAGGTCTTGCAAAATTTCTCAGGGACTTAAGTGAGAATTTAGTGAGATATGAGTAGCTACGGGATCTTATAGTTAAATATTCAAATATTAACTATAAGATCCTCTAACTAATATTTGATAATATTTTGACTTGTATTTACATTGAATAGAATTTGTTTGATAGGTTTGACTTAGTGTTTAAATTTTATTAATATTCAATGTTTCACATAATTTTTTTTAGTGGCTGGAGTTTGAATCCCAAATCATCTTGCATATTTTATACATTGTCCCAACCATCTGATCTAAGCTCACGAGGACCAATTTATCACATAATCAATAAATACTATATTTTCCTTAAAAATAAATAAAGCAATCTTAAATATAAGAAAAAAAATGTAATTGGTTCAAATTTGAAGTAAATACATTTCAAATTTGAAGTAAATACATTTGACCTTTAAGAAAAACAATATTTTCACTTTGAAAATGTCAAATTAATCATTTTTCACCATTTCCCAATGCAATATTAACCAATTTCCTTCTCTTTAGCATTTTTCTTATTCAAGCGTAAATTAAATGCATTGAACTTTTGATTATATTTAAGATCAAATAAATTACTCTATTCTTTTTAAATTATTTTTATTAATTTTAGTTGGTGGAATAATCAAGTTGGATGAAATTTAATATATAAATGTATTCCTCCGATCACGTTTATAATTTAAACACTATTTTTTTTTGTCAAGTAGTCTAGTACACTATTTTTTTTTTTTTGTCAAGTAGCCTAGTGGCTAGATTTACATACATTATGTGTAGAGAAGTGAGTAATTCGAGATTCGAATCCCGACCCCTGCACAAATTATCTCTTGTTGCCAATTAGGGGCAATTTAGTCTATGTTATATACCTATACCAAATGCATAGGGTATTCTTTATTGAGTAAATAGTCAAAAAACCCCCCGAATTTGCAGGTTTCGTCAATTACCCCCCTGCAGTTCACAAAACGTCAAATACCCCCCCGAAATTGCATAACAATGGTCAATTTCGTCCAGCCGTCCATTTCTGCCGTTTGAATGGTGACGTGGCCGTTAACTGACCAAATGGCACATCCACGTGAGACACTTGATTAAGACACGTCATAGGGGGTTTTTGCCTAGTTTTGATTTTTTTTTTCTTCAGTTTTTTTATCTGCAACGGTAACTTCTTTGTTATATACATAACCATAATTTCATCTTCATCCTCATTCTTCCTCATTCTTCTCCATCTCAATTCAGTTTCTTCCTTCTAAATCGTTTGAAAATGATGGGTGGTGGATTTGGATGTACAAATCAAAGGAAAATGAAAGAAACAAAAAGTTCTCATTCCATGGGTGAAAGCATGAACCTTATTACCCTAAAATGTCACTGTGAACGAGCATCTGTGGTTAGGGTTGCTGGAACTGAATATAATTTTGGTAGAGAATTTTTCTCATGCCCATTTCCAAAGGTAATTGAACCCTAATTTTAGTTTTTCCATTTTTTCCCAAATTCGTTCCATTTCTATAATTTTAGGGATTTACCCCATTATTATACCCAAATTTGAGGTTTATTAAGTTGTTGGTTAATTTTGATATGTTGGGTAACTTTGATTTTGATTTTTAGGATCATAAGTACAATTGTAATTTTTTTGTATGGGTTGATGAGGCTGAGGCTTTGGGGCTGCTTAATGGGACACTTGATCAAGATGTCTGGAAGGTTGGACTGTTGAGGAAGAAGGATAATTTGAAGAAAAGAAATGCATGTAATGATTGTCAAAATGGTGGTGATGATATTTGGAAGGCACCTTTGATGGAGAAAATGCAAATTTTAAGTCAAGATAGAAACAATGAAGAGGTGTGGAAGACAAAGTTGCTGGATAGAATTGATGCATTGATGAATGAAGTCAAGTTATTGAAGTACATGATAGTATTGTTGTGTATCTTGGTAGTTTTGAATAAAATTCTTTGTTCACAATAGTTATATGAAATATGTATTGTTGTTCTAAGTATTTTCTTATAATGTGTACTGAAAACAAATGTAAGAGGCAATTATGCTAAGCTGTTTTTGTTGTTATTGTTCTAAGTTGTTTGTGTTGTTATTGTTCCAACAAATTCGTGTCAAAAAACCCCCTCTAGTTTATCATTAATGGTCAAAAACCCCCTGGAGTATTTAACTTACAATCAAGTTGACACCTGATGTTATCAGGGTATTGGAATATTTAACTTACAATAAAACTTCTATTGAAGCTCATAAACCATAAGTTGTTAAAGTACTTAATACATGATAACTTACAAAATATAAGGTATAACCATCAGGTCATAAAGTACTTAATACATCATCAAAATAGTATAACTTCCAAAATAAGTTTAAACCACAATACCACTAGGTACTTAATTCCAAAAAGGCACAATGGTTGTTGAAATAGCTACTGTGATGGATTTTGATCTCGCATTCCTGGATTAGGGATAAAGAACATGTAATCAGGCTCATTTGTATTAGGACCCGACTTAGGGAATGGAACTCTGATTGGTGGTATTCCTAGACTTGATGTTGCCATAATGTGTGTGGATGCCCGAACTTGTGATGCTCCTCTCATTGTAGATGGCTGGAGTGGTGGTGGTCCTCTCATTTGAGAATTCTGAAATATTGGAGGTCCTCTAATTATAGGTGGCTGAAGTGGTGGTGGTCCTCTGATTGGGGGTGGTCTTGCAGCAAATCCATTAGGAATTACAACTGGGCCTCTTAAGCCGTAAGTATTTCTCTGCAAAATTGAAAATTATTAGTCAAATCAGTCCATGTATTACGAAAAAAAAATCAGATTAGTTGGTGAAACATTTATACTTTCTTGCTAAGCCTTGATGTTTCGGCCTCCTGAGATGGTTGGTCACCTAATGGTCCAGACTGAGATAATGGAATTTCAGTTTGTGTTTCAACTCCTTCAGCTCTTGCTTCCCTTTGTTGGTTTTGCTCTTCTTCTACTGGTACAGATGGCTTATGAGGACATCCCTACTGTTGTGACCTTCTTGTTTGCATATTGAGCACGTCCACGCATTATATGACCTCTTCAACTTTCCACCAACCACATCACATTCATTACCATCCTTCCTTCTATTCTTTTTAGGCCTGCCTGCACTTCTTTTAATTTTCGGTGGAATAGGTTTTACATATGGAGTCTTTTCCCAAAATTCTTGTGAGTTAGTAGGGTTGATAAAAAACTTATAGGTTTTCATGATACGATCCAAAAGATAGCAACCCATCACAATAGTCTTCAGGTTTTCTGCATTGATGTGCAATAGCTGAACATGCATGCATGCAAGGAATACCTAATGCCATATCAGAACAACCAATATAAATGTGTATCAGATTCAAAACATAAACTTGTATCAAAATTCATAAACGTCACATCAGAATACATGCAAACAAAAGTTTACCTGACAGTTGCCAATATCTACATGCACAAGTCATAGCTTTTAAGTCCACATCAACCTTGATGCTTCCATTTTGGACTTGGTACCTTAAACGTGGAGGACCAGTCCAAGTCGGTGTCCACTTGTTGCTTTCAATTATCTCCTTTTCTAAACGACTTGCTTGTATTGGACAAAGAGGCCCAACTCTACCAGCGAACTTAACCTTTCTTGTAGTCATAGTTCTCATGATGTAGCATCTAACCTCTTCAGCCATTGTCAAAATAGGCTTTGATCTGTAGTTCACTATCTTTGCATTAAACACCTCACAGTTGTTGTTTGTAATGTTATCAACCTTTGAGTTTTCTTTGAAGTATGCCCTTGTCCAAGCTTCTTTTGGCCACTTGTTTAAATAATCCCAAGCACTCGAGTTCAGCCTTTTAACTCTATCCATATGCCTATTGAACTGAGACAATGTAGTTGACTTAGCACAATCCCAAACCACACCTCTTAACTCCTTATCTTTCCAGTTCTTTGTAAAGTTTTTCCACAAGTGCATTGCACAGTACCTATGTGCAACACCAGGCATCACTTCCTGAACAGCAGGTATAAGTCCCTGTGCACAAACAAAACAAAAATTTAAAATGGATTGCAGGTACACGAAAATATTATGTCAAAAACCCCCATGTAGTTATTCAGTAATGGTCAAAACTCCCCCTGTAGTTATTCAGTAATGGTCAAAAAACCCTGGACTTATTCAGTAATGAGTTACTATGCGTCAACACATATAGAATTATTTTGCAATGTCATTTATATAGCCTTATGTTATACCCTGTTTTTGGACCTAAAAATACTGGGCCCAGTTTCATTTCAAACTTTGTCAATTATCAAATTTCAACTGCACAGTTCAAATTGTCTCCGCCTCGCAGTATTTTCAATCACAATTTTACCTATGTTTTTCTTGCATAAAACTTTTCGAAATGTCTTTACTTGGCTTGTAAGTCATTCAAAAGTGTCTCTGAATCATTACATTGCTTTTTCTACAGTTTATTTCAAAATTTGCAAAAAGTCGTACAGAAGGGTATTTTGGTCATTTCCTGCAGTGGGACCCATTTTCATCCTTGTGACTGTCTCTGAGTCTTTTCAGATTGATTTTTAACATTTCATCAGTAAACCTTGTTAAATTCATTTCAAACTTGCATCTGAGTCAGTGTCAAGTCAATTTGAATCTGTTTAGGTCATTTTTAGCCCTAGGGGCATTTTGGTCATTTCACACAAAATTTCGGCATAGAGAGGTTACTTTGAAGTACCTCATTTAAGCCATTGATTCGTTTTGTCAATTTTATTTTTTGTTTCGCTTTACGTTTGGTCAAATTACGTTTTTTATTCAATTTTATTTTTAATTGCATTTTGGTCCCTCAATTGAGGTCCCAAAATTGCATTTTTTGTCCAAACAGTTTTTAATTTCATTTCAGTCCTTACTTTCATTTTCCAGTCCTTTTTTATTATTTTTTTTGCAGAAAAGGTCCCAGGGGCATTTTTGTCCAGAATTTTCGCACACTTCAGTCTCAGTCCAGATGGCATTTTCTCATTGGCCCACAAATACACATGGCAGGCTATAAATAGATGTGTCAGATCCAAATAAAAAAATCAGAATCAGTCACATCACAAAAACATAAATTTCTTTCTCTCTCCAAAATCAGTTAGATCCAAAACAGAAAATCACCAAAAAATTCTCCAAGAACACCAAGAACAAATCTTCACAAAATCAACAAATCCGAACCGGATTCACTCAAAACCAACTCAAATCATCACAAAATCAACAAATCCGAACCGGAATCATTCAAAACCACCGCGAATCATCACACCAACACCAAATCCGTACCGGATTTTCGAGCAAAAGCGGCACCACCGGAGCAAATCCGCGCGCGCGCGGCGGAGAGAAGAGGAGGCTCGGATTTTTTTTCTCCGTTTCACGACGACGGTAACACTTTTTTCCCTCGTTTTCGCGCATATACACATGTGAAAAGTTTGTTACGAATCAAGATTTGTAGATCTAGGCTTGTACGTTCGGATTTTTGAAATTTTGAGGCCGGATTCGGACTCTAGAGCGAAAAGGATATCTAGATCCGTAAGCTTTTTTTACAAAAAGAGTGAAAAAATTCCGAAAGTTCAAACGTAGATCTACGACGAATCTCTCACCCCTTTTTAAAACTAGCACCGGATTTGAGTAGAGGAGGAGGAGACGAAGCTTTTGGTATAAAAATTTAAAAAAAAAAAAAAGAAAAAAAATTCCGACGCGGTGGCGCCGCCGCCGGAAACCGGCCGGCCACCGCGCCGGAAAAGCTCCGGCCGCCACCTCCACATCAGCTCCGACCGGCTGTTTTTAGAGAGAAGGGAGAGCTTCTCTCTCTAAGTTTAACTTAGAGAGAGAAGAGGAAAGAAATTGTGAGATTTTTGTGAGAGAAATCCTTTTTATACTCCCTCCGATCCCACGCGCGCGCGTGCGTGTTCTTGTTGTGTTCCCTCGCTCTGTGAACCATCAGATCTGGATTGTTCCAAGATCTGATGGCTGCTGTGTGTTTGATTTTGAATCCTGTGCATGACTTTTTGTGTGAAATATGGTATATCTTCTGTTTGAACCGTTAGATCTTTGATCTAACGGTCACTGTGCTTCCTGCATTTTACACTATCTTTTGTGCCTTTTTCTGGACCCTTTGATCTTTGATCAAGTGGCTGTGATGTGATCTTAAGGGCTAGATCTGGACCTCTGGATTCATCCAACGGTCCAGATTAAATCCTGCTGAGTTTTTTTTTAACTGCTTTTTAATTGCGTTTTAAATACCTTTTTTACACTTTCTTGGTGTTTTATGCTTCTAAAAAATTTTCTAAAAATATTTCCCTATCATTTTAATTTTTCCTCTAAGTATTAGAATTTATTTGCTTATTTTTGCATTTATTTCCTTTACTTCGTTCTTTAATTTTTGCTCATTAAAATTCCATATATGTTCTTGATGCATTTTTACATATTGTGATTGATAAATTCTCATGTTTTTACCCCTTTTTATTGCATATTCATTTGGTGCATTTTTCATCATTTCCATTATATTTTTCCTTGTTTCACTAACATTTTGTTCCTTATGTGACTTCACTCATAGCATTTCACTATCTCCTCCACTTTCTTTAGCTTAGCATTTATTTTTGCAAATTTTAATTCATTCGGTGATGTAATTTGTTATCATTGGTTTGTAGCTTGGCAAAGAGGCCATAGAATGTATTTAGGCAATTTTTGTAATATGGACCATGGACACTATGACGCACCGGCACGCACACACTCACCCTAGATGTATGCCTAGGATTGCATGGTTAGATGAATGCTTAGGTTTAAACACTTAGAGAAAATCCAATTTTTTCCAAAAAATATGCAAACAAATTCACTTCAAATATTTTTCATAAAAAATGGAGTCAAAACTCCAACAATTTTTCCCTTTTATTTTCTTAATCAAATTCTCAAATAAACCTAATCATTAAGACTTTTTTGCAAAATCACTAAACAAACCCTCACTTCTTCATACTCTAATGCTCATGAAGCCTCTCAATCCCTTTCTTCAAAATCATTTTCAAAATTTAAAATCAAACGATTAAAACAAAAAACAACAAGTCTTTTTAGCAAGAACTACGCCGGTTTTGATCCCGTAAAACGGTACGTAGGCAAGGGACTTTAACCCCTCCAAGCCGAAATAAAATCAAATTCTACTTCTTCTCACCCCCATTCTTCACTCAAATAAAACTTCTTTTCTTTCAATAAGTAGGCAATAAAAATAAAGCGTAGAAATCAACTTAGGAGAGCGGCTCTTATGGAGTACCATAATCGCTCCGGGTGCCTAACACCTTCCCGTAGCGAAAACGACCCCCGAACTTAGAATCTAAGGGTTTTTCTCAATTTTGCCCTTCCCAAGAAAAAAATAGAGAATATCAACGGTCAAAAGGTTCAAGTCCAATTAATGGCTTGGCACCCAAAAACCATGATAACAGAAATGGCGACTTCACTGGGGATTCTTTTTAGCGGGTCGCGCCTAGTTTTCCTTAGTTTATATTTACGCTTTGTTTTATTGCTTACATATGTGAATACTTGTTTATTTTCATTTGACGTGTGGGGTGAGAATATCAAAAGTCCTATACCCGGGCTGAGTGAACTTATGTTTAGGTAGAGATATAATCGACAATTCGATCCGGGGGTTGCCTCGTGTATTGGATTATGCGATCAATCTCACATAGCTGAGGCATTTTGAAGGTGATATTGTCGGCGTGTGTTGTCATGCTTAGGCACTTCACTTTCAATTGTTCGACGAAGCTATGAACCGTAGTTACCAAACCCATCCTAGCCTTTTTAGGACGTAGTGCGGTGGCTAAATTGAGTGTTGTCTCAAACTTTAGTCGTCACGCGATACTACACTCAAACTAGACCTTCTCACAAATAATCATGGAACGGGTGTCGTCCTGTACTACCATGATATATGTGAGAGAGGTTGCAGTTTGGGAACTGTGTTAGAACCTTGGTTACTACTATCCAAAGCCTTAGTTCACCGGACGCCGTGTCCATCCGTGGCCCTGTTACTTTGAATCTCAACCCACCTTGTTCTTTGTAACTAAACAAAACAACCATGCATACATGCATTCATGAATAAGTTTTTTTTCACGCATACATCGAAGATTTTTTTAGACAGATCGAAACATTGTAAGACACCGCAGGTGTGAACTTGTATTCATAAGTTTACCATTGTAAAACCTTATTTTGCTTGTTTAACAGTGTTTACAATGTTTCGAATTTGTTTAAAAAGTCCTTCGATGACATTAAAAAGAGTCGTTTTTGCATTTGCATCTGCATATCATGCATCATATGCATCATACATCGGTCACAAAGGCTTCCAATTGCTCACTACTTCCTGGTTCCTCTGCCACAGTTTGAAAAGTGGCTCGTGCTCAGAAGGTCTACGAACCTGATAGAATCGATCGAACCAGAGAGTACAGAAGAAGGAAAAAGGCTATGGAAGAAGAGAACGCTCAGCTCCGTACCGAGTTAGCCACTCTAAGGGAGGAATTGGCTAAAGCTAATGATGTCATGACTGCTCTGCTAGCCGCTCAAGAACAATCAGCTACGGCTATCCCTATAGCCACAGCTGCACCGGTGACTACAAGCGTGCTCCCAACCACATCTGCAGACGCTCGCTTTGCTATGACAGCTGGGTTTCCGTATGGGCTTCCACCGTTCTTCACTCCCAGTACTGCAGCTGGCGTTTCTGGTACTGTCAATAATGGCCAGATTCCTGGGAAGAACCATGTCTCTGTCAATACCACCTTGCCTCAGACAACGGCCACTCTGGATCGATTGAGCTATCGGGGAACTCCCTTGGGAATGAGCACCTTTCTGGTTAAAGCCTTCGACGGATCCCGTAAGAACATTCTTGGGGAGATAGATCTGCCAATAACTATCTGTCCCGAAACCTTTCTGATCACGTTCCAGGTCATGGACATCAATGCTGCTCAGCTACCTCCGTCGTACACGTATGCGCAATACTCTCAGCATCCCTTCTTTCCACCATTCTATCATCAGTATCCTTTGCCATCGGGTCAACCTCAGGTACCCGTTAATGCCGTCGTCCAGCGAATGCAACAACAGCCTCCAGCTCAACAACGACAGCAGCAACAGGCTAGACCTACCTTTCCTCTGATACCAATGTTATATGCTGAATTACTCTTAACTCTACTTCTCAAAGGGCACTGCACAACCAGACAGGGCAAGCCTCCACCTGATCCATCGCCTCCCAAGTTCCGTTCGGACCTCAAGTGTGATTTCCATCAAGGTGCTATGGGTCATGATGTCGAAGGATGCTACGCGTTGAGGTACATTGTAAAAAAACTCATAGACCAAGGAAAATTGACCTTTGAGAATAACGTCCCTCATGTCGTCGACAATCCTCTTCCGAATCACGCTGCTGTAAACATGATTGAGGTATATGAGGAAGCTCCCAGATCGGACGTTTGTAACGTTGCAACTCCTCTGGTGCCACTACACATCGAGTTATGCCAAGCCTCTCTGTTTGACCATGATCATGCCAGTTGCCCAGAATGCTTCCATAATCCTTGGGGTTGCTACGTTGTTCAGAATGACATCCAGAAACTGATGAACGACAATTATCTGACTGTCAATGACATCCAAGAAGGACAAGCTGCTGGCTGGGGCAAGTTAATACAACTCCTTGAGAATAAGCATAAAGAGGGTCTCGGATATTCCCCAACTTCAGGAGTCTCCACATGAATCTTCTACAGTGCTGAGTTTATCAATGCAATTACTGAAGAGGCGACTGGATGTAGTCCTAGGCCTATGTTTGTTATACCAGGAGGCATTGCGAGAAATTGGGATGCCATCATCATTCCTTCAATCATGCATGTTTCCGAGTAATGTGTCTTGTTGCTTAAGTGTTTTGTTTTTCAAAAATAACAATCCTCTCGCTCTGCCCGAAGCGACAGTAATATTTTCTGTAAGGGCATGTTTGTTTCGGCATCGCCGTTATTAATAAAAATTGTCGTTTCTTTCACGACTTTTATTTTTTTTTTTTTTTTTAGTTCTTTTTTTTTTTTTTTTGGAAATAATGGTAATACCAGAAAAAACCAAAACATCTTTATTTTTCTTATCAATTTCAAAGAACTGCATAAAAAGAAAAAAAAACCATTTTCTAAAATCATTCAACCATTCTATGCAGTTTGAACCATAATAAACCCGTTGAACACAGTAATCCTACAGTTCCTCCAAATTTTGAATTCCCTGTGTATGAAGCCGAAGATGAAGAGGATGGTGATATACCATATGAGATCACTCGACTGCTTGAGCAAGAATCGGCCTATTGTATGGAATGATGAATGCCAAGAAGCTTTTGATAGCATCAAGAATTACCTGCTGGAACCACCTATCCTTGTCCCTCCCGTGGAAGGAAGACCTTTGATTTTGTATTTGTCAGTGTTTGATGAATCTGTGGGATGCGTGCTTGGTCAACAAGATGAGACTGGAAAGAAAGAACATGCTATCTACTACCTAAGCAAGAAGTTTACCGATTGCGAAACTCGGTATACAATGCTTGAGAAGACTTGTTGTGCTTTGGCCTGGGCCGCTAAACGCCTGCGTCATTATTTGGTGAATCATACAACTTGGTTGATATCCAGAATGGATCCGATTATCTTTGAGAAAGCTGCTGTTACTGGGAAGATTGCACGCTGGCAGATGCTTTTGTCTGAATATGATATTGTGTTCAAAACTCAAAAGGCAATCAAAGGTAGCATTCTTGCCGATCACCTTGCTTACCAACCTCTTGATGATTACCAACCAATTGAATTCGATTTCCCCGATGAAGAGATCATGTATTTGAAATCCAAAGACTGCGAAGAACCGTTGATTGATGAAGGTCCAGATCCCAATAGCAAGTGGGGTTTAATCTTTGATGGTGCTGTCAATGCTTATGGTAAAGGAATTGGGGCAGTCATTGTATCCCCGCAGGGGCATCACATTCCTTTTACCGCCCGAATTTTGTTCGAATGTACCAACAATATGGCTGAGTATGAAGCATGTATCTTTGGGATCGAGGAAGCAATTGACATGAGAATCAAACACCTCGACATCTATGAAGATTCTGCGCTCGTCATCAATCAGATAAAGGGTGAATGGGAGACCCACCATGCTAAGTTGATTCCTTATCATGATTATGCGAGACGTTTGCTGACATATTTTACAAAGGTTGAGCTGCACCATATTCCTCGTGATGAGAACCAAATGGCTGATGCTCTTGCTACTCTATCCTCCATATTTCGAGTAAACCATTGGAATGATGTGCCAATAATCAAAGTGCAACGCCTTGAAAGACCTTCGCATGTGTTTGCTATTGGGGATGTGATCGATCAGGCTGGCGAAAATGTGGTTGACTATAAACCCTGGTACTACGACATCAAACAGTTCTTGCTAAGCCGTGAGTATCCGCCGGGTGCTTCCAAACAAGACAAGAAGACCCTGAGAAGATTGGCCAGTAGATTCCTGTTAGATGGAGATATTCTGTACAAGAGAAACTATGACATAGTATTGTTAAGATGTGTTGATGAACACGAAGCAGAGCAGTTAATGCATGATGTACATGACGGTACCTTTGGGACCCATGCTACAGGGCATACTATGTCAAGGAAGTTGTTACGAGCAGGTTACTACTGGATGGCCATGGAGCATGATTGCTACCAGCACGCCAGAAAGTGCCACAAATGTCAAATCTATGCTGATAAGATTCATGTGCCTTCGCACGCCCTCAATGTTATTTCATCCCCATGGCCGTTCTCAATGTGGGGCATCGACATGATTGGAAGAATTGAACCGAAGGCTTCAAATGGTCATCGTTTCATTTTAGTGGCAATTGACTACTTCACCAAGTGGGTTGAAGCAGCACCTTATACTAATGTGACCAAGCAAGTGGTAGCTAAGTTCATCAAGAACAACATCATCTGTCGATATGGTGTTCCCAGCAAGATTATTACCGACAATGGTACCAACCTGAATAATAATGTGGTGCAAGCTCTTTGTGAAGAATTCAAAATTGAGCATCATAACTCTTCTCCCTATAGACCTCAGATGAATGGTGCAGTTGAGGCCGCCAACAAGAATATCAAGAGAATTGTCCAGAAGATGGTAACCACTTACAAGGACTGGCATGAGATGTTACCCTATGCTCTGCATGGCTACCGTACTACTGTGCGCAGTTCAACCGGGGCAACCCCTTTCTCTCTTGTATATGGTATGGAAGCAGTTCTTCCTTTGGAAGTGGAGATCCCATCTCTCCGTGTGATCATGGAAGCAAAGTTATCCGAGGCTGAATGGTGCCAAAGCCGGTATGATCAGTTGAATTTGATTGAGGAAAAACGTATGGATGCCATGGCTCGTGGACAGTCATATCAAGCAAGAATGAAGACTGCCTTTGACAAGAAAGTCCATCCTCGAGAATTCAAGGTAGGGGAACTTGTATTGAAAAGGAGGATAAGCCAGCAACCCGACCCAAGGGCAAGTGGACGCCTAACTATGAAGGTCCTTATGTTGTCAAGAAGGCCTTCTCCGGTGGTGCTTTAATCCTTACACACATGGATGGTGTAGAACTTCCAAATCCAGTGAATGCCGATATAGTCAAGAAATACTTTGCCTAGAAATATGAAAAGAACAGCGTGGTAGGTCGAAAACCCGAAAGGGCGGCCTAGGCAAAAATGCGCTTCCCGGTGGATCGAAAACCCGAAAGGGCGGTCCAGGCAAAGTAAGGGACAAAAAAATATATGAAAAGCTCGCTGAGATTGTACACAACTCAGGCAAGAATGAGCGTCTCGATGAGCCGAAAACCCGGAAGGGCGGTTCATGCAAAAATGAGATTGAAACAAAAGGCAAGTAACTATATCTGGCCAACCACCGTCCCCCTTGGGGCATCTGCAGCTGTTAATGACCATCTTCATCAAAAGCGAATGCTTGCGAATTCAAAGTTTCTAGGAAATGTCATGATCACTGTGTTCAATGTACCACCAACCAATAAAATTACCATTTTCCAAGCTTTGTAAATCCGTGGAGTCACGCCTTCGGCTGACCACCCCTCTTATACATCAAATTGAGCCTGTGCTTTTGTTTAAAACTCTATTTTCTTCTACTTTCAAAGCTATATACAAAACATTTTCCTTCTATTTTGATAATGACAATGCTTGAAACAAACATTTTTTTTGAAAATTGAAAACTTTTTGTCTATTTTGAAAAGCAAACCTGAGCAACAGGGTACATTCAAATGAAACATGCATGAGCGAGAGTATGTTGATATCTATTTCAATATATGTTACAAGCAGGTTCTCCTCCAGGATAGTCTGTGGTCAATGGCAAGAATGAAAAAACAGAATGAAAATGCATGAAATTGAATAGGCTCGCTAAGTTGAAAACCCGAAAGGGCGGCTTAGGCAAAAATGAGCACCCCGCTGGATTGACAACCCGAAAGGGCAGTTCAGGCAAAAATGGGGCATTGAAAAGAATTTATTTCCCCGGTGGGTCGAAAACCCGAAAGGGCGATCCAGGCAAAAATGGGATGCAAAAAATGAATGATGAAAGTTGAGAAAATAACATGCAAAAAACATTGACCACAGATGCGACATCCACGGTACATCCGGCATTATTTCCAGTAGAGTCTCCCAAGATTCTATCCCCAGCAAATTGCATAGCTACCGGCCCTCAGCCTAGGTCCCGAAACGTCTCCCAACGACGTCATCTCCAAAGAGGATTTCCAAGAATGTGTAATATAGCACGAGCCACTACGTGCCCAATACTCTGATGTCTTGTCTTCCCCGTGAAGTCGTGCCTACAAAATGCCAACAGTCATGCATTACAAGCATTCATACATGCATAATCATGCATATTACGTGCCCATGCATTTAATGAAACTGTTATATCATCCGTGCATATTGCATTTCCAATGTCAACATCAGTCTCAATTCGATACTCATGTCAGGTTCTCTGTCAAAACCTTGTGAGCCAATAATATCGGTCAATTTCTGCCTTTCAATTCAAATCGACGTCAAGTCAATCTCAATCTATATTTTGTCAACAAAAAAAAACCAATCCCCAGTGAATATGTTTCTGTTTGGTCAAGTGGCTAGTTCAAGTCCAAGAACAGCTTGTACCTATCAATTTGCTTATGTTATCGGTCGAGTGCCCAGCTCAATCCAAGAGCAGCTTGTACCTGTCAATATGTTTCCGTTTGGTCAAGTGGCTAGCTCAATCCAAGAGCAGCTTGTACCTGTCTATCTGTTTCTGTCCGGTGGAGTAACCAGTTCGCATCCAAGAACAAGCTCACACCTGTTTATTTGCCTTTGCTTTCGGTCGAGTGACCAGTTCGAATCCAAGAACAACTCGTACCTATCTACTTTTCCATGACCCCGGTCGAGTTACCAGTTCGAATCCAAGAACAGCTCGTACCTGTCTATGTGTCTATGATTTTGGGTCAAGTGGCTAGTTCAAGTCCAAGAACAGCTTGTACCCGTCTATCTGTTTCTGTTCGCTCAAGTGGCTAGCTCGATCCAAGAGCAGCTTGCGCCTGTCTATTTTGTATTTGTCTCCGGTGGAGTAACCAGTTCGCATCCAAGAACAAGCTCGCACCTGTCTATTTGCCTTGCTTTCAGTCGAGTAACCAGTTCGAATCCATAAGAACAACTCGCGCTTTCCAATATCCCCAAGTGAGTTACCAGTTCGAATCCATAAGAACAACTCATGTTTGTCCAGTAACCTCTATCCCCTGTGAAGTGACCAGTTCGAATCCATAAGAACAACTCGCAGTTGTCTGTTTGTTTCATCCCCGGTCAAGTGGCTAGTTTGAATCCAAGAACAGCTTGTACCTGTCCAACTTGTTTCTAGTTTCCCGTTACTCTGCTATTCACTATCTTTGTCAATGTCTACCAATCCCGCAATGGATACGACATATTTTGTTAATTCCAATCCCCATGAGGTCTTGCATTCATAATCCAAATGATGCATGGCATGCATATTATTTGAAAATGGGTAGGCGTATTTTTACGTCCAAACACAGTGCAAATGCTAATATTTAAGTATCTTCGTCCTGTCAAGCCAAAGACTCCGTCTCTTGACTCTCCAGACAAAGAAACTTAAATAGGGGCAGCTGTTATACCCTGTTTTTGGACCTAAAAATACTGGGCCCAGTTTCATTTTAAACTTTGTCAATTATCAATTTCAACTGCACAGTTCAAATTGTCTCCGCCTCGCAGTATTTTCAATCACAATTTTACCTATGTTTTTCTTGCATAAAACTTTTCGAAATGTCTTTACTTGGCTTGTAAGTCATTCAAAAGTGTCTCTGAATCATTACATTGCTTTTTCTACAGTTTATTTCAAAATTTGCAAAAAGTCGTACAGAAGGGTATTTTGGTCATTTCCTGCAGTGGGACCCATTTTCATCCTTGTGACTGTCTCTGAGTCTTTTCAGATTGATTTTTAACATTTCATCAGTAAACCTTGTTAAATTCATTTCAAACTTGCATCTGAGTCAGTGTCAAGTCAATTTGAATCTGTTTAGGTCATTTTTAGCCCTAGGGGCATTTTGGTCATTTCACACAAAATTTCGGCATAGAGAGGTTACTTTGAAGTACCTCATTTAAGCCATTGATTCGTTTTGTCAATTTTATTTTTTGTTTCGCTTTACGTTTGGTCAAATTACGTTTTTTATTCAATTTTATTTTTAATTGCATTTTGGTCCCTCAATTGAGGTCCCAAAATTGCATTTTTTGTCCAAACAGTTTTTAATTTCATTTCAGTCCTTACTTTCATTTTCCAGTCCTTTTTTATTATTTTTTTTGCAGAAAAGGTCCCAGGGGCATTTTTGTCCAGAATTTTCGCACACTTCAGTCTCAGTCCAGATGGCATTTTCTCATTGGCCCACAAATACACATGGCAGGCTATAAATAGATGTGTCAGATCCAAATAAAAAAATCAGAATCAGTCACATCACAAAAACATAAATTTCTTTCTCTCTCCAAAATCAGTTAGATCCAAAACAGAAAATCACCAAAAAATTCTCCAAGAACACCAAGAACAAATCTTCACAAAATCAACAAATCCGAACCGGATTCACTCAAAACCAACTCAAATCATCACAAAATCAACAAATCCGAACCGGAATCATTCAAAACCACCGCGAATCATCACACCAACACCAAATCCGTACCGGATTTTCGAGCAAAAGCGGCACCACCGGAGCAAATCCGCGCGCGCGCGGCGGAGAGAAGAGGAGGCTCGGATTTTTTTTCTCCGTTTCACGACGACGGTAACACTTTTTTCCCTCGTTTTCGCGCATATACACATGTGAAAAGTTTGTTACGAATCAAGATTTGTAGATCTAGGCTTGTACGTTCGGATTTTTGAAATTTTGAGGCCGGATTCGGACTCTAGAGCGAAAAGGATATCTAGATCCGTAAGCTTTTTTTACAAAAAGAGTGAAAAAATTCCGAAAGTTCAAACGTAGATCTACGACGAATCTCTCACCCCTTTTTAAAACTAGCACCGAATTTGAGTAGAGGAGGAGGAGACGAAGCTTTTGGTATAAAAATTTAAAAAAAAAAAAAGAAAAAAAATTCCGACGCGGTGGCGCCGCCGCCGGAAACCGGCCGGCCACCGCGCCGGAAAAGCTCCGGCCGCCACCTCCACATCAGCTCCGACCGGCTGTTTTTAGAGAGAAGGGAGAGCTTCTCTCTCTAAGTTTAACTTAGAGAGAGAAGAGGAAAGAAATTGTGAGATTTTTGTGAGAGAAATCCTTTTTATACTCCCTCCGATCCCACGCGCGCGTGTGCGTGCTCTTGTTGTGTTCCCTCGCTCTGTGAACCATCAGATCTGGATTGTTCCAAGATCTGATGGCTGCTGTGTGTTTGATTTTGAATCCTGTGCATGACTTTTTGTGTGAAATATGGTATATCTTCTGTTTGAACCGTTAGATCTTTGATCTAACGGTCACTGTGCTTCCTGCATTTTACACTATCTTTTGTGCCTTTTTCTGGACCCTTTGATCTTTGATCAAGTGGCTGTGATGTGATCTTAAGGGCTAGATCTGGACCTCTGGATTCATCCAACGGTCCAGATTAAATCCTGCTGAGTTTTTTTTTAACTGCTTTTTAATTGCGTTTTAAATACCTTTTTTACACTTTCTTGGTGTTTTATGCTTCTAAAAAATTTTCTAAAAATATTTCCCTATCATTTTAATTTTTCCTCTAAGTATTAGAATTTATTTGCTTATTTTTGCATTTATTTCCTTTACTTCGTTCTTTAATTTTTGCTCATTAAAATTCCATATATGTTCTTGATGCATTTTTACATATTGTGATTGATAAATTCTCATGTTTTTACCCCTTTTTATTGCATATTCATTTGGTGCATTTTTCATCATTTCCATTATATTTTTCCTTGTTTCACTAACATTTTGTTCCTTATGTGACTTCACTCATAGCATTTCACTATCTCCTCCACTTTCTTTAGCTTAGCATTTATTTTTGCAAATTTTAATTCATTCGGTGATGTAATTTGTTATCATTGGTTTGTAGCTTGGCAAAGAGGCCATAGAATGTATTTAGGCAATTTTTGTAATATGGACCATGGACACTATGACGCACCGGCACGCACACACTCACCCTAGATGTATGCCTAGGATTGCATGGTTAGATGAATGCTTAGGTTTAAACACTTAGAGAAAATCCAATTTTTTCCAAAAAATATGCAAACAAATTCACTTCAAATATTTTTCATAAAAAATGGAGTCAAAACTCCAACAATTTTTCCCTTTTATTTTCTTAATCAAATTCTCAAATAAACCTAATCATTAAGACTTTTTTGCAAAATCACTAAACAAACCCTCACTTCTTCATACTCTAATGCTCATGAAGCCTCTCAATCCCTTTCTTCAAAATCATTTTCAAAATTTAAAATCAAACGATTAAAACAAAAAACAACAAGTCTTTTTAGCAAGAACTACGCCGGTTTTGATCCCGTAAAACGGTACGTAGGCAAGGGACTTTAACCCCTCCAAGCCGAAATAAAATCAAATTCTACTTCTTCTCACCCCCATTCTTCACTCAAATAAAACTTCTTTTCTTTCAATAAGTAGGCAATAAAAATAAAGCGTAGAAATCAACTTAGGAGAGCGGCTCTTATGGAGTACCATAATCGCTCCGGGTGCCTAACACCTTCCCGTAGCGAAAACGACCCCCGAACTTAGAATCTAAGGGTTTTTCTCAATTTTGCCCTTCCCAAGAAAAAAATAGAGAATATCAACGGTCAAAAGGTTCAAGTCCAATTAATGGCTTGGCACCCAAAAACCATGATAACACCTTATTTCTGCACATATAGCACATTATATATTTAGTCACTTATAGGCACATAGTCACTTCACAGAAGTATTCAAAACTGCACATATAACACATTATATTTAAAACTGAAGCACATAGCCTCTTAACATATAGCACATTATATATTTAGTCACTTGTAGCATTATTCATTAGTAACTAAATATATAGCACATATAACTAATAATAACATAATCACTTTATATAAACTGCACATATAGTTAATATAGTAATAACAGAAGCACTTAGAGCATTATATTTCTTAGTTGATAAACTATATAACAAGAACAAGCAACATATTCAAAACTAGTAATTATTCACTTTAGTCATAAACTATATATTTCTGCAACGTCATTATTCTACACATATTCAAAACAAGTAATAACAGAAGTAGTCAAAACTAGTAATAATATCTTCTGCATATCAGATATAAAGTTCCAACCATGTTCAGTATGTTGACCCAAGTCATCTTGCAACAACGAAAGAAACCATTTCCAATTATCTTTGTTTTCAATATCCACAATTGCATAAGCAATCACATAAATATGATTATTTGCATCTTGGCCAACAGCAGACAACAATTGACCACCATAATAACCTTTTAAAAAGCATCCATCCAAACCTATGAATGGTCTGCAACCAGCTTTAAAACCCCTCTTGCATGCATCAAGACAAACATAGAACCTCTGAAACTGGGGTGGAGAATTAGGACTAGGTATGGTATCTATCTTTAATGTTGATTCCGGGTTGCTCCTCTCTAACTCTTTGGCATAGTCCCAAACTAGACCATATTGTTCTTTTTCAGAACCTTCAACAACTTCTCTAGCTTCCCTTAATGACCTTGTTATTTTTGAGTCAGAAAGAATCACATTAAAAGCCAGCTTGAAGTAATCATATACCTCTTTATGTGAAATAGTTGGCTGAACTCTAACTTTACCCACTAGCATCTTAACCACCCATTTTCTATTTGCTGCCGATATGTAAGAATCCCTACTACAAGTATGGCGTTCATGGTATGTCTTAATCTGAAAGCTTTTTCTTCGATCATTCCTGCAGTAGTATATTTCCCACTGACATCCTTTAACATCCTGCTTGCACTTAGCCCTCGCTCTGTATGACTCATCTTTTACCCAACGTATATCTTTTCCTTTCCAGATTGTGTAGTCCCTAACAGCTTCTTTAAAAATAGCCAATGATGCAAATTCCATACCCACTTCCAAAACAACTTCACCAAATGATGCACCTTCATTGAACTGAGGGAAAATGGTCTTTTTAGTACCGTCACTATCAGAATCTGTACTTATTGGAGACTTCAGCACTTCAGAATGATATGAATCGTCGCCTTCACTTTCACCTTCCCTTCTACCTTGCACAATACCACTTCCACCACCATTCTCATCAGCATCTTCATAATAACTCTCTCTATGACCTGGTGCATCTCTACACTCAACATAGCAATCCTCGTAACCACTATCTGAATCAATATCACTTGGTGGTAACACAGACCTCTTCCTTCGAACCCCTTTCACCTTTTTTTTCCCCTTCCGTTTAACCTCCTTTCTCATCTTTGAAAGCTCCTCATTAAAAGTTTGCTATTGTTGGATTAATTCATCAGCGCATGGAAAATCATCTGGATTTTGATTTTGTTCTGGACCTTCTTGCCTTGCTTGAGACTCTTGACCAGATACATCTTTTGGCTCTAAATCAACTCTTGTTTGAGTACGTGTTTGAACTTCCTTAACAAGACCTTCGACAAATTCCATGTCAACATTCTTCACCGGCTCTTTGGATACTTTACATGCACTTGTCTGAGTTTCAGCCAACATCATCGCTTCTTCAATCTCTTTCCTTTCAGCTTCAGTGATATGCTCCACCTCTACACCCTCCATAACATAATGTGTAACGTATACGTCAACACAATTTCCATTTCGCTTTGCAGCGTCAACCATGTTGATAACGTCACTATCAACGAACAATGGCCTCAACCCCAAATCATAATCTTCACCAAATTCTTTCCTCATCCACTGCATACCCTCAACATTTCCATAATTAGCACACTCCACAGCCATTTTTTTAAGATCAGGTATGCAAACAAGGTCTGGGTCTACATCCCACACACGTCTTCCTTTCCCTGTATATTCACGGTTACCTCTTCCATTTCTTACAAACCTCCCTCCATGATACATGATAAGTGATATGTCCCCATTCATCCTATACATCCAGAAAAATAACATTCAATCAGAATAATAACAGCTTAACCCTAAAAAAACAAACATCTAATAAACATGCAAAATCAAAGAAATTAATAACATTCAAATGCTATAATTTACATATAAACAATAATAGGATGATTAAAATGGTAAAAGAGATCATTTTCATATCAACCTTATTTGTAAAAAAAATCTAATCTTTAACATGCAAACTCATTCAAACGGTAAGATTCATATATAAAACAGTAAGATTTTCACCATTTTGGTAGGTTTTTTTAAAGCAAAAACAGAGCAACAAAGTTTAGAATTATGAGAAGTGTACCTTTCGTACGTGTTGCCTTACGGTGATAGAATGACAACGGTGACACGAGCAAGAATAAACGCGAGCAAAAGCAATTTTACACGACGGCGACGAGCATAACGGCGACGATTACGGTGGTTCCGGTGACTTTTGGTGTACACTGTTGAAAGGGAGAGAAAGGGACAAGGTAATTTTGGAACTTGAAGGGTTTTGTTCTTTTGGAAGTGAAAGGGTGAAAGTAGGGATGTAATTGGGGGGAAAATAATAAAAAAGTATTAAAAGTAACTTTTCACATTAAGTCATTTACCTCCCTGCCAGCAAGTAGTGACACGTCAACATCAAATAGCCACATCATCACCTTTCACAGAACAACTTAACAAATTGACCGACGTTATGTAATTTCGGGGGGTAATTGACGTTTTGTGAACTGCGGAGGGGGTAATTGATGAAACATGCAATTTCGAGGGGGTTTTTGACTATTTACTCATTCTTTATTCAATGGATTTGGTCTATAATGATGGAAAAAAATTATGCCAAAATTGATTAAAAATAATATTAGTTGGCTTTGTTTGCTTAATAACGTGTAGAAGCCACGTGGTTGATGACATAAAAGGAAAAGGTTGGTTCAGTGGGTCCACTCCACGTCCTATAAATGGAACCGTTGCCACCATCGTGTTTATCGCTTTACATTGTCTTTAGGCATTATCGTACCCAACAACACTGTTCTGTTCTTCTTTATAAAAAAAAACACTGTTCTGTTCTGTAAACTAAATTGTCTCTCTCTCCAAAAGATCGAAAATGGGCACAGCTACATGCATCGATATCATTGTTGCCATCATCCTCCCTCCTCTCGGTGTCTTCCTCAAGTTTGGCTGCCATGTAACTAAAAATCTAAAATTCTATTTCTTCATTTTTTTTTTTTGTAAATTTTTCATGCTTAATTAATTAATCAATTGTTTGGTGGTAATGTGTTACATAGGTGGAGTTCTGGCTCTGTTTGGTGCTAACCCTTTTTGGCTATCTCCCTGGAATTCTCTATGCTATCTATGCTATTACCAAGTGATCAATTTAGCTTTTGTAAGTACCGATTTTACCCTTTTCTATCTATTTCTTGCTCTCTTAATAAAATCATAGTATTTTTTTACAGCAACAATATGTTAAAATTTGAGCGATGTGCTTCCATTCAAATAAAATAAATTATCCTTGTGTCGTATGCTTTTTTATGCACGATACCCTGGTTTTGTGGTTTTTCTATTATACTCAATTGTTAACTGACTTATTTCATAGATCCAAGTATGTGATGAATTGTATGAGATTTGTTTGGAGGTGTATTTTACTTACACATTAAAATTCGTTAATCATCCACACCAAATGTATGTGCAAAGTCAAAGTCAAACAAAAAAAGTTTAGTCAAAAAACATTTAAGTTTAGTAAAACAATAGTATTTTAGTCAAAAAATAATTTAGTAAAAAAAAGTGTATGTGTAAAGTCCTTTGTAAAAATAAGGCAAAATTACATGGTTAGTCCCTTACCTTTATTTTAGGTAACACTTTCTTCCTTTATTTATTTTTTGTCACGATTTAATCCTCTATGTTATAAAATAACAACATAGTTATCCTTTTTTATGAAAAAAAAATCAAAAACTCCAAAAAAAAAATCATCAAACTCATAGGCAAACGCAAATCTTCATCATACAAGCCTAGAAAATCAAATTTCTTTGAAAAAAAATCTCATAAAAAATGATAAGATATTGTCATTTTATAACATAAAGACTAAATCGTGACAAAAAAAAGATAAAGGACGAAAGTGTTACCTAAAATAAAATTAAGAAACTAATTGTATAATTTTGCCTAAAAATAATTTAGACGATCGTTTTGGGATTATGAAAAGTGTTTCCTCTTGTATTAAATCTCAAGGCCTGATTAATTAATAATCAATTGGAAGTATGTTATAACGAGATATGTGATTGTTCATAATTGCATTAAAATTCTTGATTTTACAGATAATTGCTTTTTAGTTTATGTTTGGATTCATAGTAAATTTTGTAAAATAGTTGTGAACTTGGTAATTTTGTAAAAGTTATATCTTTAACAAAATCAAATTGTGATTCCAAACCTGGGTTATTTCTATTGAGCATTTACCGGCTCAAAATTAATGAAATTCACAATCTTAGCAAAACACTTTATGTTAAAAAGGGGAAAATATGTGAAAAGGGAATTTATATTTCTCAGTTTCATTATTTGGAAAACGAATAAAAATAGTACATGAAAAGAAGAAGACGTGTGGATTTCATAATTTCATTCGCCCAGATCATTATATGCTGTCTGTTTCCTAAATAATTGTGATGCTTATCTTGCTTTTTGATTTGTTAATTTTCCTTCAATAACATGGAAACGTTACATTTTGTTAACTTTATTCATTGTTTTTGTCACAGGTGGATCATACATAGTTGTCAGGGGCCTCATGCATGTCTTTCAATTCAGATAACATGTTACATGGTTTCGTGTAAACTTTGTTTTGTTTAGTGATGGACCAAAGTTATTCTTTATTATGTCTTTTCGGTGTCAACATTCCTTTTTTTGCTCTGTTTTTGTCTTGTGTGACTGAAGCTTATGAACTCTAGTAATGGTAGACGATTTGAACAATAATATTATAGTCCTTCTCAATAATCTATTCTTGTTCATGAATCTTTTGACTTTTTGTTAAAAAATATGTATCCTTGACTTTATTATTAGTTATAATAATAATAATAATAATAATAATAATAATAATAATAAAGTCAAGGAAATTTCTATCTACAGTTGTAACAAAAAAAATATATATATATATATTCATTTACAGTTCATTTTTTTAATAAGAATATACTCCTTTAAATATTTATTCAATATCCAATCCAATAATAATAATGTCTATCTATTACTGGTGGAGTGAAAGGAAATTTCCTTTTAATCATCTATCGTGACTGCGTGTGTGCTACCATATACTCCTTTTAAATCAATACTCACAACAATTTAAAAGAGAGGTTTTAAATTAGTGTAGTGTGAATTAAGAATGATCTTAAAAATATAGTCAATTTGATAATATATGTCTCTTCGGAATAAAGAGTATTTTTAAGATCAAAGTCTTTTTTAAAGAATAATGTCTCTTCGAATTTAAGAATGATCTTAAAAGTATAATCATTTCAATACTTTCTTCCCTTGGAGAAGTTATAGGTTAGAAGAGTGGAAACACCATATTTGAGTGGTCACAATGCCATAGTTGGAGAAGGTAAAAGTTAGAATGGTGAAAAACACATGTTTGAGCTGTCACAATACCATAGTATAATGGTTGCATATGAGTGATTTTAGTACCATATTTGAAGTATAATTCTCGAACGACGATTTTCTACAGTGCAGTAGTTAATCGCATAGTTGTAGTTGAACTTGTTTTTATATTGTAAGCAACGTGGTTGATTGTTTGGCTTGCACAATTTTAGACAGTGTCACAAAAGGTTTTAAAGAATGCAACCTGATCGTAATTCAATCTAGGAACAACTTACATAAATAAAAATTATATTTTCAACCAATTTGAAAATCCAAAATCCAAAATTTTAAGCCGGACTAAATGCAATCCCAACAATGTCCTTGGTTCGTAGTTCTATACAAATGAGCATCACTAGAGGTAGAGGACTATTTGTGTTGACATCTCATCTCTCTTTCCTGGTTGCCCTAACCTCATTTCCAACCGGTTCGTGTAAGCAAGTATACAATGTTACTTTGTTGTGTATCTCGTGTGGCAGACCTTTTCCTAAAAAAAAGGAATGTTTTTCAAGATAGTTTGTTACAGTGGTTAGTAATGCACTACTCTTTCGAACCCCACCATGTTTGGCATTTTCTAATCAATATCTATGAGTCAAAGTAGAGGGCTTTTAAAGCAATTATACAATAAAGGTAGCAACTGGGGCTGATTTTATCACCAACCCGGCAACCACCAATACCATCGAAGACGTTAACAAGGTAGGAAAGAAAAAAATATATATATTTATACAATCACTATGTGACATTTGAGACAATCTTTTTCTTCTATCTTCTTATTGTCAAAAGCAAAATGGACAAAAAAAAAAAGATGAGAGGATAAGAATAAAATGAGAGCATGAATGTTGTTATAAAACTATCACATATTAATTGTACAAATATCAATTCTCATAAATAAATATTGTAAAAGGCAAAGATACGAATTTAAGTTTCCATGTGTGTTAAGTTGCAACAAATTAAGTTTTTTTTTTTTTTTTTTTTGATAAAGGCAAAAGAAATCAATAAAAGTTAGGAGAGGCTGAACCTGATACAGCCAGCGAATACACAAGAAAGTCTAAAGAAAGGCAAGCCTAAAAGATAAGAAACAAGCAATGAATGAGAAGCAACTATTACAGTGAAGCCAACATTGCTACTGAAACAATAATTCTAAAAATAAAAAGGACAACCAAATTTCCAGCTTCCTAAATCTTCCAAAAGCTTCATTGAATGTCTTTTTTTGCACCTTTTTTCGACCGGGTTTGAATTTCTTCATT
The DNA here is from genome assembly GCF_003473485.1 of Medicago truncatula. Taxonomy (NCBI): domain Eukaryota; kingdom Viridiplantae; phylum Streptophyta; class Magnoliopsida; order Fabales; family Fabaceae; genus Medicago; species Medicago truncatula. The sequence continues at coordinate 52,765,450 of NC_053048.1, forward strand.
ACTATTAACTCTTGTCATTTGCAATTTCTCTTTCTTTTTTTGTCTTTTAGAGGTATATGGAGTGTATTCCTCATCCTTTTCTGTGATGACAACAACATATCTATCACTTCCAACCTCGCTCTCTTGATCATCAGATGATAAGTCCCCCCAAAACTTCTTAAGCACTCTAACACTTTCCATTGCTTTCTTAGAAGGAGCATTGGCCATAGCAGTATGAGCAGCAAAAGGCCTCTTGTCCAAGGTCAAAGCTGAATAGCTAGTGATAGGCATGGCCATAGCAGTACAAGTAACCAAGGAGTCACACATATCATTGTGAGAAGACAAACTTTTCTCTCTAGCTTCCCAACCCTTATCTCTTTGAGTGACCTCAAATTTGTTATGATCCAAAGCCTCAATCTGAGTTGCATTATTAGAACCTTCAATAGGGATTCCTTCGAGAGTAAGTTCCTCTTGCTTTGAGTCTTCAATAGGCTTTCCTGGACCATTCACCTTTGCAGCCTGATCACAGATAACTTTATCAAGCAACACAGTAGAAGAGGGGTAAACAACGGTGCTGAAGAGTTTGTTGTTGGCTTGCAAAATGTTTGTATCAGCTTGTTTTGTTATATTGCAGACAAGCTGCTCTTTGTTTTGAGGAACATGCATAGGGACCGGAGATAAAACAGGCATTGCAGCCCACCTAGATACATCAGCAAGACCCAAAGCTTGATGGACAGAGGCAGAAGTAATCACTGTAGCTGCAGGCCTTGATCCACTAGGGATGGGTACCTCAGAATCAGTGTCACTCACTGGACAAACATCTATAGGAAAAGCCAAATCAATCGTCTGTTTAGCAGCCAACTTCCCTGCAGAGGGTGATTCGGTATTCAGGTCTATCTGTAAAGCCTCCCCATACACATTATCAGTCTCAGGAACAAGCATATCAAATGCATTATGCAAGGTTAGACGAGCTTCATCCTCTATGGCCAAAACATCAAAATCAGTAACCTTTTCAGGATCATTCAGGGATTGGACTTGCTTCTTACCAAGAATCAGATCGGTATTAACCACACCCATAGCAATACTATGAGAGGTTGAGGCTTGATTCTTGGTCGTATGCTTGTTGTATATTTAAATTGAAGGGACTCTATCATTGTTGTGACTTTCTGTGATACCAACAAAACAGAAGCATCCTTGCTTTTCTGAACTTCTTGCTTAGTGAAGTTCTTAGGTTGGTATCCCGAATAAACTTGGGGTTGAGTAGAATTCAGTCGGTGACATTGTTGAATATAGTGACCCAAAAGCTTGCAATGCTGATAGAATGCAAGTTTCCTTTTGTACTCCATTATAACCGGAAAAGCATAACCCTCACATTCAACCACAACAGTTTCAAACAACGTATCTGACATATCCACATCTACCAAAATCCGGGCATAATGACCAAACAGTCGAGACTGCGTTGCTTTATTAATTGAGATAGGAGTACCAAATCCAGAAGCAATATCAAAAAGAGTAGTTTGCCTCCAATATTCTTGGGGGAGATGCATAAGCCTAATCCACAATTGAGCATGTGACTGAGTTTGAGTTAGAGGGTCGAAGTCCTTGGACCAATAGAAATTTTTTAAGATTCCAGACTTAAGATTGACAGAGTTCATCGCCCATACCTTTTTCATATCCTCCATAGATTGGAATTTGAATTCAAAGAACCCTCTGCCTAGAGGAGTCACAAACCAATTCCTTAGTTGTGGCCATATTCCAACCAGTTTTTGTTTCAAGCCTCTTGTAGTGAGCGAAGGATCCCCTTTTTGAAGCGTAACTCGACCGTGAAGATGAAGTTGGCAATCTACAATCTCAGCTTCATAAACCTTCTGTGAGATCTTGATGTAAACCTTGTCCCCCATGCGAATTCTAGGAGGGAGACGGTTTGGCTGAGCTTCATCAGAGGCTGTGACGGCCTGGGCGAAGGATTTCCCCAAGTTTTCCGGTAGCGCCGTCACCAGAGAAGAGAGGAACGACCAGGTACAGATCGGAGTAGACATGACACTACAGCTCCAGTAAGAGCCAAAAAAACCAGAGAAGTTGAAGGAGATCCAGAAACCCTCCTGGAGCTAAGAGCTTCAACGGTGAATCGGGAATAAACAAACTGGAAAAGCAATAGTAACACAGAAAAAGGGTAGATCGACTGAAATAGGTAGGAAAACCAAGAAAAGCGAGGGGATAAACCCCCGTCGGAACCTCACCGGAGCAGATGTACGTCATCAGAGGTTGGGTGTTGAGGAGGGAGAATACGGTTATTTTAAATGCATTTTTATTATAAAAATAAAATGTGGGAATTCGCAACAAATTAAGTTAAGATTAGTGTATTTTTTACTTTGGATTTGACAAAACTTCGTAATTGCATATTTATTCAAAGGAAACTGCTAGATTGAAAAAGTGTCGCATAAGATCTATGTAGGGTTAGTGATTGAAAATCGTTCAAATTTTGACATCGATCAAAATGGTCACATTTTGACAACGAAACATGAGGTACAGATAGCAAAAACAAATGTGGATATATCAAAATTTTACCAATCAGCTTGAAATAGGGCATGATCGCAGCCCAACTTACTTACCTTCAACACACACAAAAAAAAAAAGGTCGGCTTAAATTAATAAAAAAAAGTGTCTATAATGATTTATAATTATTTTTTTTTGAAAGGATTATGATTTAAAATTTATTATGCTTAACTATTGAAAATTTCTTGATCAGCAAAAAAAAATCTTGTGTAACGAACTATAGACACTTGCGTGATCAAGTTTTTTCTTTTTTATTTGGTACAAAAGAGGGCCAAAGGCCCAAAAGAAGGAAACAAAAAACTAAGGAGCTAATCGCATATTTCTAGGCATGCACATTCCAAAAATATCATCAAACATGAGGCTTTGAAGCTCATTAGGAGGAGACTCCAAAGCTACCAGATTCCAAGAATTCAAAGATAAGCTAAAATTGGCTAGCCAATCAGCACATATGTTGCCTTCACGTCAAATGTGAATAACTTGAGAATGCCATTCTCGCCGAAGGAGTAACCATGTCAATAAGCACCTTTGAGTCACTCTCAACAATCAAGTGAGATATACCCTCTCTCCAAGCCATATCCAGCCCTAGATAAAGACCCCACATCTCAGCATGCAGAGCATCACAAGCTCCAATTTTACGACTAAAACCCTTGATCCACGTGCCATCAGATTGTCGGAGGAGCCCGCCACAACCTGCAAGCTCACCATTACCTTTGCATGCTCCATCACAATTAAGTTTCACCCAACCATCCAATGGTCTTTTCCAGTCAATATACACAATTTCCTTATGATGAGGATTTTTCTGCAAATGATCTTGAACAACTTCTTCAATGGCCCTAATGAAATTTTGGATGACATAAGTTGGGTTATTTGGTATTTGAAATCCTTCTTCAAAAATAGTTTTGTTTCTCCAAGTCCAAAGATGTCAGCATGTAATCATGAAAATTGTCTGCCACCTAAACTTAGAAACTCCAATTGATCTTTTGCTAAGGTTTTTGAAAACCCAATATATCCCTGCAATCAACAAAGGAAAAGAAATTAGTTATCCAATCAGAAGGCACAAGTCTAATCCATACCTGAGACGCCGGTCTGCAATCACGAAGCACATGAAGAACAGTTTCGTCGGCATTTCCACAACAGGGCCATGTAGCCGAAACACCCGTACCCCACCTACTACGACGGTAGTTTGTAAGAATACGACCATGAGCTACTAACCACATGAAAGTTTGAATACGATGTGGTCCCCTCCATTCCCAAAGCATTTTCCAATCACCATCCACAGTCGATTGGTCCCGAACAAGCAAATTGTAAGCACTCTTAACTATGAATTGATGCGTACTAGTTCCTCTCCACCCAATGGTGTCAGGACCATCAACCTCAATAGGCGCGGGTAGCGCAATCACTCTAGTTGCAATGTTTTCAGGAAGATTTTGAAACAAGAACTCGTTATCCCAACCAGAACTCGTGATCAAGTTATTTTCTTATGTGACAACCTGAAACCATTGCCAACCAATAATACATCATCACGATTATTCAAAATATAAATATATATATATATATATATATATATATATATATATATATATCATCACGATTGTATTAAAAAATAGCGCTGACAACCTAGTTGGATTAGTTTGATGGTGGATCTTGAAGTGTGTTCATCTTAATATCTCTTATCTCCCTTGCTAATTTTGATAAAAATAATTTGACTTAAAAAAATACACTAATCCTTTTTGTTTGACAAATAAAACGAAACCTTGTTTATTTAATAATCATTTTTCAAGATTAAAAATAAAACGAAACTTGCCTCATGCAAACAAAGAAAAAGAAACGTAGCTAAACTACCTAAAGTTTATAAAAAATAAAATAAAAAAAATAAAAAAATAAAAAAGACATCAATGAGGTGGGTCATAATTTCATCACACCTGTGCTGGCATGATAACAACATATAACGCACATCCATTATTAGTTTATTACCTCTTAGAACTATTAAGATATCCAACAAAACTTCTGAGTAACTAAAAATTTACCTTCTTTTTTTTCCACAATAATTGATGTATTTGACAATTATTAAGCAATTAGAAGGAGCTAGCGTTGATGCTAGCTAGAGTGTCATTCTTTGCTGGATAATATGTTGTTGCAGGAAAATATATTCAAAATAGGTGGGTTTGGAGGCTTAATAGTTAATAGCATTGGCATGTACCGTGTAAGAGGTAAGAGGTTTTATCATATGCTTTCACAAGAAATGATAGATAATTTTTCGGTTTCTACTAAGTTTGTTTGGAACAAAATGGTCCCTCTTAAAGTTGCTCTATTTTTGTTTGGCGACTTTTCTCAAATAGATTATCGACGAAAGATAACTTGATGTGTCGTGGTATTATTGATGTTGATTTTGTATTATGTTTAGGATTGTTGTTGTGTACAAGTGTGAGTTATATGTCCACATCGGATAAAATAGTAAATGTTGAACACCTTATAAGTAAGATGACTCATAAACCCATAGCCTTAAGGTTTTGGGTAAGAGTGTGGTGTCTCTCTTGCTTGTGTGGTTGTTCAAGCCTCGATGTAGCGGTCACTCGAGCTCCCCCAATGACCCAACAGTGGTATCAGAGCCCCGTTCGGCGAAGGGTATGACCGAGGCAGCCAGTCCGTTTGTACAGAAAGCAGCAAAGACGGTACAAAGCAGTGTCGGTCTGTTTGCGGAATAAACTCTAGCCTTAAAATTTTGGGTAAAAGTGTGGTGTCTCCCTTACTTGTGTGGTTGTTCAAGCCTCGATATGACGGTCGCTCGAGATTGTGGAAAATCCTAAAAGGTGGCCATCATCTATTCTTTGAGTGCATTTTTAGTGTTCTATTTTTTTTTTTATATAGACTACTCTAAACTAACACCAACTACCTTTCTACTGCCTCTTGAAATTACTTTTAAATTTTTTTTAATACTTTTATTTGAAAGAAAAAAAACTTTTTTTTTTTTGAAAGAGAAAAAAACTTTTTTTTTTTAAACTTACATATTTGTTTAAATAGTATTTAAGATGTTAAATATTCATCGCAACAAAAAAATTGTCAAATACAAAATTTTAATCAATTATTTCAAGTATATGTGTATTTAATTACAATATTCACAGAATTTATTACAACTTTTGCATAATTTATGTGTATTTAATTACAATACTCACCATAAATTCAAATAATATATTTAAAAGTGATTCCATCAACTACCAACGATAGATTGATCCCATTGGTAAGAGACTTACGCCCCTTAAACATGTGAAGAGGACTTTAATTCATATGTGGCAGCGGTGAAAACTTCAACCATATATGTAGTTAGTGTTATTTTAATATATCCTTAATTATTCCAACAACCACAAAATATGTAGTTAATGTTCTTTTAGTCTATCCTTAATTTTTCTTCAAAGATTAAACAAAAAAAAAAATGATTATATTGTTTTATATATTAAAAAAAAAAAAAAAACTTAACCATATGGTGTTTTTTTTTATCAGAACCATAGATTTTCTCACGTGAAAAAGTAGCACCTCCTGAAAGAATTTTATAGTTAGTCTCTGCAATTGCACACAAATGATATCCGATTTACGTCGGAAAGAATCTCACTATGGCACATCCACACTCTCCTAAAATGAGTAGCACTGCAGTTTGTTTTGCGCTCAGCTAGACTATGTAGAGCCAATATTGTTCCGCATTGGTGCCAATGTTTCTTTTACATGCAACTGAACGAGACCCTCAGATGCACCTAATGATAATAACAATGATAATATTGGTTCAATTGAAGGAGGCTAGTGTTAATTATGAAGCAACGAAACGAAAGCATGGACCAAAAAGTACGAGTTAAATACAATTTAGGCACCAAAATAATTAAATTGTAGGAGTACCAGTTATTGACAATAATAGTACCAATTAGTACAAAGAAGGCATTATATAATAAAGCATGTATGCGTTTGGGTAAATGAAGTTGAAGCACTAATTAAGATCCGAAACGAGTTTCATCTTCTGGCGATGAATGAATTCACCAGCTTTCTTGTTAATTTGTGGATCAGCTGCACCCCATCTTTCTTTGTCATCATAATCACTAATATGCCACATTTTACTTCCACTTTCAAATCCATGATCACACCTCTTAATTCCTACTTTGCTCTTCTTAGATTTGAACATACTAAAAACAAAAAAGAAAGATTTCTTCAGTCTGTTCTTACCCGCCATTATAACTCTACTTGCCTCTAATCAAAACACTCTCTCTTTAATGTATGTTTAATTTAATAATGAAATGAGCACGTTATATTTTCACAAGCCATGATTTCAATTTATAGGCTTCCGTGTTGTAAAAATGGTTGGTAGATGGTATAGTTTGTTTGTTTTCTTTTTTAAAAAATAAATTACAATTTTTTGGTGAATTAATTATGAATAGTAAAGAATCTGATAAAGGTGTGGATGTGTGGTAACATAAAGAGCTCAAATGTGAGTATAACAAAAAAAAAAAAAAAAATTCTTCAAAAAAAACAAAGGACAAAATGGTACTAACAAACTTAAATTTTGGGAAAACATTTGCTATGAATATGATCCGCTAGTCTCGTACAGTCGTACTTGACTGGAACAATATTCTTTTCGATGGTACTTTTGTCAATAATGTTTGGTTCTTCTCACATTAAGATTTCACCTTATTAGATATTCGCATTTTGCCACCATTATTAACTTATTATTACTCTTATTCTTTTTTCTTCTAGATCTTTCGTATCTACTACAAGTAACGTGCTTTTTAAAAAAAATGGTAACATACCACTAATTAGAGTTCCAATGGATTTTTATACGGCAAATTGTTGTATTGACCACCTTGATAAGTTGTTGACAGTAGATTACTACTACTAGTGAATATAGAACATCTTAACATGCATAATATAATATGTTTCCATTATGTTTTGGGCGCATGCACATGCACATAGAATGATGCTTCCTACCTTACATCAATATAAGCTATAGTGGGAGATTTATACGGTCGCATTTTATTTCGTGGAAAGTGATTGATTCCCAAACTCAATTTCCTTGTAACTTACGAATGTTTCCAAAGGCTTCCTTTGGTAAAAAAGGAAAAAAGATGTAAGTGACAAAATTAAAGAAAGGAATAAAGGGCAGGCCAAAAGGAAAGGAAAGCAATATTTAAGATTTGAAGTACTCTCGAGTTGGTAAGAATACGAAAATGCACAACGTACGGTATTTTTTTGCCCCTTAAAGAAACCACAAACTCACACTGTAGGTTAGGATTCCAAGAGCTGGCATTCACTTCGGTGCAACACTTTTTTTCTGAACCACAACAATACAATGCTTAAGCCTTAATGAATAAAAACGCACGTTTATATTTTAGAAAAATGCTTCTCAGACAAAAACATGTACCGTATAAAATACGGTTTCCGTACACTCAATTTCGGTGCATCTTATGCGTTGTTGGATTCATATGTGTTGAATATCACGGTTCTAAGTTGTACTATATGGACAATAAAATAATTTATTTTAATATAAATTGATCAAAATAATTAATGACGCAAAACTTTTACACCATGATGGCAGCTACGGTACACAATGGTTGATTACCGCCTTCACGTTGCTGTTCCGGCACCACACTGCAACCACTATCCAGCCTCAAGGTGGGACACTTGACAATGTTGTCGGTTAGGTCGTTGGTCGACCAAAACATGACGGAAGAGTGAGTTTTGTAGATATCATCTCAAATAAGAGAAGAGCACCGAAGTATTATGATATAGAGCAATGAACAAGTAGAATATATGAGAATTAACCATTTTTGTATCGGTAAACAAAAAATAATTTGTGTACTAATCTATACGTCACCTCACATGAAATAGAGGCAATTGATTGATACATAATAGTTTACCCAAAATTAAAAATCCGATATATAAAATAATAAATAATTTTGTTTTATTTATTTTCACTTGGCGATGAAATGATTAACTTGTTTAGTTAACAATATTTTAAGGCCTCACCAATATCAATGTATCACTTGGCCAGTGCGCATGCCTCTACACGAGTTGGATTAATCGCACACCTTTGGTGGGTCGGAAACCCGTGCGAAAGCCAAAAAAATTATGTTTTGGATAAAAATTTGATTTTTTTTTTTGTGATGACTAAAAACAAATGTTAGTATATTTATAGGGAGAAAAACATATTTAACTCATGTAATATAAATAAAAGAGAATGCTATGTATCGAAGAAAAAACTTTTAAATAATGACTCGCTATTTTTTTTGTGAGAACGAAATGATAAATCATTTAAATTTTGGGTAATATGACCAAGAAAAAGGCATTAGCAAATAATATATGGTTGAGAAATATGACCAAGAAATTTTTTGTGAAGGTTACATAAAAAAAAAAAAAAAAAACTTTTGTGAAGACTGAACAATTTAGTGTACTTCATTAAAAAAAAAAAAAGTGAGTCATGATTTATTTTGATCTTTTTTCATCATTTTAAGAGTTTGGGTAAGGATCATTGGCATGAGAAATCAAATGCAGATATTTAAGCAACCTCAAGAGTTAAACTTTGTGCTCTAAACTCTAAATTGGAAATCCTAACGCATACATGCAAAAACAATTTCCACCCTGCAATATTCAAAGATGATCCCAAGTTCACAACCTCAATAACATTTAATAAATCTAACAAAAAAAACTAACAACGAGGTATTAACAAGGGGAAAAAAGTAGATGAACCATTATGAGATACCAACTGATTATGATAGTAATTAACATGCATATTTCTTGTTATATAGTGAAGATGTTACTGAATACACAGTCCATAGTACAAAATTGACATTGTTCATATCAGACACTAATAGACATTATTAATTGTGGTCAACACGACATATGAATTTATGATCAATACCTATAAAGACAATAAATTAAAGGTACAGTAATGATAGTAGTAATTAAAATTTCATAATCCTGAAAAATTCTAATGCTATGCTTAAGCTTGAAGTTGATGATGAGTTTCTGAGTCCGAAATGTGCTTCTTGTATCGAGCAATAAAAGCTGTAGCTCTCATGTCAATAACAGGATCAGCTACCCCCCATGTACCTTTGTCTTCATCACTAGGCCAAATTTTGGAAACTGGCTTTGGCCCTTCTTCATAAGCTTTGTAATTATGCTTGCTTGATTTGAAAATGTTAAAAACAGATAGAAAAGATGAAGATTTCCTTTGCCTATTTTTGCCTCCCATTATGTGAAGAAAGACACTACTAGTGAGTGAGTTACCCTTCTTTGGCTTATTGGTTAGAATAATGTTAGTGACTTGTAAGGAACTTGAAGTAGTTGTCTCAATTTATAGTTGGAGTCTCAAGGCTCAACATGCAAGCTAGGCCACTTTGAGACTATGAGAATCTGATTCAAACTATTTCTATGATTAATATCCATTGTCTATAAAGCTGACATGGAACATTTGTGTACTGTTACAACTTTTGGTACAGGCACATTTTTTGTGGTCCTCAGATTTCAGTAAGTTATAGGGTTGGTTTGATATTGGCTATTAATGCTATATGTTCTCATTGAGCACATATAGCACACTTCTTATTTTCTATTTGATCATGAAAAATTGACAATTGTTGGGTTTCTATTAGCCCTTCACCAATTTTTGTCTTTGTACGAAACATTTTATTGGGTCAGCATTACTTGGTGTATCTCTTCCACTAGCATGATTTCCACTTCCAATAATTGGGACAATACCAAATAAAATAAAAAATCAATTTGTGTTTTTTTTTTAGCAAACAATTTATGTGTTATGTAATTTACCAATTGGTTTTTGGTACTTATTAAAATTAATCATCACTCTTTTAAATTGATATACCAACCTAATCAACTCACACATTACTTGATGTATTATATAATTGCTTCTATGGTACAAATGTGAAATATTAGAGTGAAGTTTGTTTTTAATTAGGACAGTCCAAATGGACTTTTTGTCTATAGAAGCATGGACATGTAACCTTGACTAAGGTGAAAATGTTTTTGGGGTCCCGAAACAATAACAGACTAATGACCTAGAACAAGAGACCAAAATCAATTCATAATCGTTATTGAACTAAACACTCACATTTGAACCCAACAAATATAATCTTACACTTTTTCTTCATTAAAATCTCTTCACTACCCTTATCCAATCAAACACAAAATATTTTAAAATCTCTCCCTTTTTCCCTTCCTCCAATAAAATCTCTCATCTCCCTTCCTATTTTATAAACCAAACAAACCCTTAATATATTCAAACATAAATTATTTTACATGCAATTTAATTTTAATTAAAATCATTTTTTATCAATGCTATATCAAACACAAACTAAAATGAACTTACAAATAAAACTAAAATGAACAACAAGTTGCGCTTATATTTTATTAAGTGGGGTATCTCACCTACTTACATTAGTAATATGCTAGATAGTGCCCAAAATAATTGTAATTGCATATTATGTAGTAAAGAATGAAGAAAAAGGTAGTCAAAAATAGCTTTATTGATTTGGTTCAACCATGCTCAACATATAGGAGTGTAAGGTTTATGTGTTTCTGAAATTTTTTAATACAAAGTTTATTCTGTTTTTTGTACTAACCTTTTATCTTCAACCATTGAAAGTACTACTTGGTATGATGGTATCTAAGAAGAGAAACGCTGATATTATATATGCCAAATTCACAAACAAAACCACCATTTACAAGAGTAATGTTTTATTGCGTGTGTGCAAGCTGTAAACCTTGTGCAATGTTGATTTGCAAAATATCTCAATTAGAATATCACCCAAAATTAAACTTACACTCTCTTTATATTATTCCCTTTTATTTGTATATCCCTTCTTTAATTGAATTGGAACTTCTATTTTAAGTACTTTTAGATGATGTGATGTTTCCCAAGTTTTAAAATTATGCTGAACATAAGAATAATGCGAGTTCTATATATGTTTCATATTTTTACTACACAAGCTTTGCAATATTCTGAAACAATTTGAGTTTAATTTAGATCAAGAGAAGTGTTATTCAGCATAAATCACGATAGCACCATTTGTCACGAATCGTATTACTCAATTCTTAATTCTTAGTGTGCTTTTTCTAAACACAACTGCTACTTGCAACTGCACGATATGCACCAATGGAGGAGTGGTTTTTGCTTTTTTCAACGAAATATTATTATAGGAAAATGCTTAATGGTTCCAAAAAAGGTACTCCTATCTTTTTGACTGAAACAAGCGGTCGTATTGTTTTCACCAAATCTGTTATTATTATTCTCTCGATTGATCTAATCTAATCTAATAATAATAATGTCTTTGAAGGTGGTTTTCCACTTTCTTTTTCTTTAACAAACCAAACTCAACTCATATTTTTTTATTAAATACAAGGAGGAACATATAATGAGTGATGTTAAGAATTGTCGCCTTTACTAGAATATGGACAATCATATTTGGCTGTGTGGAATGAACTTGACCTAAGTTTAAAATACGGTGGCATTTAGGGTGGGTGAAGGAAAGAATTCCCCATTTTGGTGTTAAAATCAAGAGATTTTCTTTAGGATTTGAAGTTCTGCATGTTCAACCCTTGAAAAGTTTTTGTGGTGACGAGAAGAGAGTTGACACACCCTAAAGTTCAGAAGTTTGTTTCACAAATATTAATAATAAGTGGACTTATTAAACATAACCGATGGCAATGAATAGAGAGTTGGGACGGTGAGTTTGTTGCTGATGGAGTGATGGTGGTGGTGGATGAGTCACTCAGTTGGGATGGAGGAGATAGACGGATAGTGTTAAAAATTATGCTCTTCATTTGATATAAGGGTTATAAATCAACTTTTTTATGGTAGAAAATTCTAGTATTTGTTAAACAAATTTATTTTAGGTGCCCAAAAGTTCACACGCCTTGGATCCAACCCATGAGAAGTGTTTAAATAAACACTCCATGAGCTGCACGAATGCAGCATCTATAATACGTCATGTTTGATGCATGGTAAAAACTCGCATCTTGCACTTGGCAATGCCTTGGTCCCTGGACCACATTTTGCCAGTGAGTGTTGCGACAATCTTGAGTTGTGACAATCTTGAGCTGAATTCCATTAATTCATGCTATTTCACTTGAGCAACATATATAACATATCTCATGAGGCTTTAATATCTTGATTATTCCTATTGTTCTATAAATGTCATCTAACTATCATTAACATCCACTTATCTTCCACAATTAATGTGTACATTTTGGATTTGAAGGGATTGAAACCATCTTCAACCTTGTACACTCCTTCATTACCTTAATTTAGTAACTCGAGTTATATGGCCGAGATTGAGTCAAAAAGGGAAAAGGTTGGAAAGTACCTTGCTTTAAGTACTACCAAACTTTTGCATAGTTAAACCATATTGAAATTCTAATATCCGTCCTATTATTCTAGTAAACAAAATTTGTTTAATTTTATATGTTAATTAATAAATATATCATTAACGTTTATTTTTTAATTATATATATTTTTGGTAGTTATGATTCTCTTCTTTTAACTCTGTCGTAACAGTGATAGAGAATATTTTTGGTCATATGAAATTTAGTAAATTTATACAATGAAGAATACTATTTGAACAACTAAAAAAACAACTTATTGTTGACATTAAACAAAAATATTCCATTATAACAACTATTTTTTTATAGTGTCTGGGGTTCGAACCTCGGATTTTGCATATATTATTCACCGAAGACCATTATAACTTTTGATAGTGTCTGAGATTCGAATCTCGGACTTTGCATATATTATGCACCAGAGACCATTATAACTATTGATTTGAGTGAAAGAGAGGAAAAAAACTCCTTGTGTTTAAATAGGAATGAAAATTACTCCGTAAATAAGAAGATGAAACTCTAGTATGACTATTTTAACCATCAAATGATATTTAAAAGGTATAAATAAATAAAAAAATTAAGACGAGCCGGTATAAATACGTTATTAGAGTTTTTTTTTTTTTTTGAAACAGCGGTATTAGAGAATGAGATTTGCTGTTCCCACATATAGTATGGCTGTGCCACACCAGTAATTTACGCAAATACCCTCTCGGCAGTTAACTGCCGAGGTTTTTAGGAAACCGGCGACAGTTAACTACCGAGGAATTCCTCAGTAGTTAACTGCCGAGGGAAATGTTTCATACGATGAAACAGCTACCTGCTCCCCCTACACACTATTTTTCATCACCCTCATTTCCAACCTCATTTCAATCCCAAAATCCATTTTTTCTATAATCAATTTTTGATCCAAAATCATTCAAGCATCAAGCATAGGAGGTATCAACACACTATTGACGTAAAAAAACAGGTATTGTGCGTTTTATTTGAGTCATTTTTTGGGTGTTTTAGGGGTATCTACGTCAGTTACGTAGAACCCTGTCATGGGAATCCTCGGCAGTTAACTGCCGAGGAAAACCTCGGTAGCTAGGTACCGAGGAACTCTTGGTGAAAATTTTCACCACGAAAAAATGGCAGCCACTGCCAAATTTTCAAAAAAAAATTTCTTTTGTTTTTTTTTTGTTTTTTTTGTTTTGATTCATTATGGCATTGATGTTTATGCATTACTTAGTTGTTAATTCATATTTATGTGTTGTTTAATTATAGTAATGGTAAAGAATGCGAAAGATGTTCCGGGAGAGACAAAAGAAAATTTTGTCGAAAATTCCGGAGATGTCAAACCGCCTAATTTTGAAGCGAAAACAAACATAGATGAAGCTTCCGTCCATGTTGAAGCTTCAAAGTATGTTGGCGGCTCCGGTGTACTCCCACTTCAACCCCACGAGGTCGACACGGCTAAGTTTTTTTCAGACGACGTTAAGTCGAAAAATAGAGATGAATTGCTTGAGTGGGTGCGCCGACAAGCAAATAAGGCGGGATTTACCATTGTCACACAAAGATCAAGCTTGATCAATCCAATGTTCCGGCTAGTGTGTGAAAGGAGTGGAAGTCACATAGTTCCGAAAAAAAAAACCGAAGCATGCGAACACGGGCTCAAGAAAATGCGGTTGCTTATTCATGATTAGTGGATATCAAAGTAAGCAAACAAAGGAATGGGGATTGAACATTCTTAATGGAGTTCACAACCATCCCATGGAGCCGGCTTTAGAATGACACATTCTTGCCGGTAGATTAAAGGAGGACGACAAGAAGATCGTACGTGACTTGACCAAGAGCAAGATGCTTCCAAGAAATATTTTGATACACTTGAAGAACCAGAGACCACATTGCATGACAAATGCGAAGCAAGTGTACAATGAACGTCAACAAATATGGAAGGCAAATAGGGGTGACAAGAAGCCGTTGCAATTTCTAATCTCGAAGTTGGAGGAGCACAACTATACTTATTACTCAAGAACACAACTTGAAAGTAATACTATTGAAGATATTTTTTGGGCTCATCCAACATCCATTAAATTGTTTAACAATTTTCCAACGGTTTTGGTTATGGACTCCACGTACAAGACCAGCATGTATAGGATGCCAATGTTTGAGGTAGTTGGGGTGACTTCAACCGATTTGACATATTCGGTTGGGTTTGGATTTATGACACATGAGAAAGAAGAAAACTTTGTTTGGGTTTTAACAATGTTGCGTAAACTTCTTTCGTCAAAGATGAATATGCCTAAGGTGATTGTTACCGATAGGGATATGTCTTTGATGAAAGCGGTTGCACATATTTTTCCGGAAAGTTATGCATTGAATTGTTTTTTTCATGTGCAAGCTAATGTTAAACAAAGGTGTGTCTTGAATTGTAAATATCCTTTGGGCTTTAAAAAGGATGGGAAAGAGGTGAGCAATCGGGATGTGGTGAAGAAGATAATGAACGCATGGAAAGCTATGGTTGAATCTCCCAATCAACAATTATATGCAAATGCATTAGTGGAGTTCAAAGATTCATGTAGTGATTTCCCAATTTTTGTAGATTATGCCATGACCACCTTGGATGAAGTGAAGGACAAAATTGTGAGGGCATGGACAGACCATGTGTTGCATCTTGGTTGCAGGACCACAAACAGGGTCGAATCGGCCCATGCTTTGTTGAAGAAATACTTGGACAATAGTGTGGGTGATTTGGGTACTTGTTGGGAGAAAATACATCACATGTTGTTGCTCCAGTTGACCGCTATACAAACATCCTTTGGTCAAAATGTTTGCGTGTTGGAACATAGATTCAAAGATGTCACTTTGTACTCGGGGTTAGGTGGTCATGTGTCTAGAAATGCTTTGGACAACATTGCTTTGGAAGAAAAACGTTGTAGGGAAACATTGTGCATGGACAATGACATTTGTGGTTGTGTTCAAAGGACATCTTATGGACTACCATGTGCATGTGAAATTGCTACAAAACTCTTTCAAGAGAAGCCAATTTTATTAGATGAGATATACCACCATTGGCTTCGGTTATCTATGGGTGAACAGAGTAATGAAGATGCTTTTTGTGTCGAGGTTGAGTTGAAGGCTATTGTAGAGCGTCTAAAGAAACTCCCTTTCCAAATGAAGCTTGAGGTCAAAGAGGGTTTGCGGCAATTGGCATTTCCTGAAACCACCTTGATGTCTCCACCACCACGAAAAGTACCAACCAAGGGAGCAAAGAAAAAAGTCGACATTGCGAGGTCTAAAGGAAAAATTACATCGACTAGTCGGATCCCTTCTTCTTGGGAGGTTGTTGATTCCCAAAATCCGGATAGCCAACCGTCACCATCACCAACTACATCATCATATAAAAGGAAAAAAGGTGCTCGTCTTGGTAAAACATCACTTTCCCCACTTCCACCACCTACTCGGTATCCAAAGCCTAAAGCTATCCCGGTTATGCGTCCTATTGATTATATGCCACGCTTCATGCTTCCATTTATTGAAAAAGTGGTGGATGTTATCGGCGATGGACATTGCGGATTCCGGGCTATAGCGGAGTTCATGGGCTTGACCGAAAAAAATCATCTCATGATCCGTACACATCTTATCCAAGAGTTGATGGATCATAGAGATGATTATGTTGAAGTATTTGCGGGTGAGGATCGTTATAACTACATTTTAAACGGATTACATCCTCCCGCAAATACAAAAACTTGTGCACATCTTGTTGATAAGTGGTTGACATTTTCGGACATGGGACACATTGTTGCTAATTATTACAAAATGTGTGTGGTTGTGTTGACAAATCTTGAAGTTGGAAAATCGGAATCGTTTTTCCCACTAAGAGGGCCACCACCGCCGGATAATCAAAAAACTCCCATCTTGTGCCTTGGGGCAATTCCAAATCATTTTGTGCTTATTTCCTTGAAGAATGGTTGTCCACTACCTCCATCATCTACGGAGTGGCACAATCACAAGAAAGAAGATGCGGTGACTTGGGAAGATGAGTATTTGGATCGACATGACTTGTTCCGAAAGCTCATGGCTATTGAAAGTGGAAACAAACCGTGCAAACCACAAAAGGAGTCAAACAAAGCGGCGCCTATTTTGTTGGACACTCCCGAAAAACCAAAGCAACAATTTGAAGTTATTGCGGAAGATGAGGAAGATTCTATGTCACTTGATCTTCTCCAATCACTTGGTCTTTAATGAGTGATTTTTTTGTCGGTGTTAGTTCTTTTTTTTTGGTAGAAATTACACCGATGTATTTTTTTGGGTCGAAATTGTAACGCCAATTTTTTGGTGGCCAATATATAACTAACATTATGTAATTTATATTGATATATATATATATATATATATATATATATATATATATATATATATATATATATATGATAATATGATTTTTATGTGGAGAAAATAATGCAATACTAATTTATAGCTTTTTAATGTTTTCCGCATTTCATTTATTCGTTATTACATTCCATTTAATTTTGTTCTAATATATGATTCTTTTGTTACAAAATTTTTCAAGTGAGACATGTCTGAGGTTGCACAAATTGAAGGGCGGGTTAGGTACTCCGCGTTTAAAAAGACGGTTAAGGTTATGATAACGCCGACGGACTCTCTTGACAATTTGAAAGCACAACTTAACACTTATTTTGAGCATCTTGGTGAAAATCAATATACACGTCACTTGTTTGGTCAAATGTCATGCATAGACCTAGGAGAAGATAGAGATGAATACGCATGGAAAACGGCAAGCTATATGCCTTTGCTTATTCGCGACGACGGCGACGTCGGATTTATGTTTCGGAATATGGTGGAAGACAATATATTATATATGTATGTTCGTTCCATATGTAATTGCATTGAATGTAAGTAGGGATTTAATTTAATGATGTGTAATGAGTAGTTTAATTATGGACACTTTGTAATGTTTTGATGAATTTCAAACGTCTGTTTAATTTTAACCAAATGTCGGTTTAATTTAATTATTAACAATTGTAAAAGATATTGTATTTATCTTCATTATGTCCGAGTTTCAATCATACATATGAATTATATTACCTTTGGAATGCTCTGGTTTAATTACAGGTAAAAACTGGCCGAAAAAATGGCTTGGAAATACTTAGAATTATGCAGAACCTGCTGTCTGCATAATCAAATTTCCTCGGCAGTTAACTACCGAGGTTTTCCTCGGCAGTTAACTGCCGCCGGTTTCCTAAAAACCTCGGTAGCAAACTGCCGAAGGGTATTTTGGTATTTTACTCGTGTGGCACAGCCAAACAAATGTGGGAACAGCAATACTCTTACAGAATTACTTAGTTGTTGAAATAAATTAGTGTAAAATAAAATTGCGTGGGTGGCGGTAACGTAATGATAAGAAAGATTTTACCGATGGGATTGAGAGAAAGGAACAACGCATTTAAAAAAAAAAAACCTAGTAAATAATAAATTAATTCGTTGTGTTGGAGTCGCAGTGAACTCAACGCAGACAAATTGGAAGTCGTCGTCGGCCGGCCGTCTGATACGGTGAGGAAGTCGTCTTTGTTTGTTTTCCTTAATTTTTTTTAGTTTCATTTTCAATTTGATTTGATAATAACAACATATTATGTTCCTCTTAATTAGGTCAAAAATGGATTACCGATGGACCAAAGGTAGCAGCAGCAGTAGTAAGCATGATTCTTCTGGTTCCCGGAGAAACCAATTCAAAAAGGATCAGGTTGGTAATTCTATTTATTTACTGTTCATTATTAATAAATTGAAATTGAAATTGAAATTGAAATTGAAATTGTTTAGGCATACGATGATGATGATTTTCGCTTGCCCAGAAATCAAAGGCCAACTGAAAACGTTGATCTGGATAATGTTGAACAAGCTTCTCTTGACACACACATAACTTCTTCTAATATTGGTTTTAAACTTCTTCAAAAAATGGGTTGGAAAGGAAAGGGTCTTGGCAAAAATGAACAAGGTTTCTTATTTTCTCTTTCATCTTTCATTCAAGATCTTCATTTTATATTATTACTTTCTCCTTTCTTCCTAATCCATGTGTATAATGAAATTAAGATTATCTAATAAGGCTTTACTCATAAACTGACCGTTTTCTGTGACATCTCATTCCATATAAACATGTACAAATTATAATACAAACCTTACCTTTTTATTGTCCGTCTTTGGACCTGCTGCCTTCATAGATTAAATACCTAGTAGTTTGTCATAAGCAATTGCAGAATTGTGTGCAGAATGGACCTCTGCTGTGATGCCTAGTACTGGCATATAGCCGCTGCTATTGCTAGGTTTGGGGAGCAATATGACTACGATGCTGAAATTGTCTTAAATTTCAGCTCATTTGATTTGATATAGTGTTTTTCAGTGGCTTTCTGACCACGACATGGGGTTTTCCGGTGAGCCCCTTCACGTGCAGAAAAGGAACAAAGAAGCATGAAAGAGGGAAAAACATGAAGAAATGAATGCAGCAGAGAAGATGCGCCGCAATGGCAAGTAGGCTGCACCAATAGAATATAAGAGACAATATTTTCTCATGTACAGTATTCATTATTTATAATCTTAATTATTCAATAAATATAAAAACATCATAATAGCGCCCATCCTGCTACATACTATACCGCCATCCCATTTTTGTGGCCAGTCACCCGTGCCCCTATTCGGATTTGATTGCATAGGTGTCTGCCGTCTTCTTCCTGTATAATTGATTTATATTTGTTTACAATTGAGATTGGGATAGTTGGAGATTTGAACTTTATCGCCCTCGCTAATGCTCTTTAAAGTGCCCTGGTTTTATAAAAAAATAATGTCTGAAGAAGTTTTGCATTTTTCTCTAGTCTACTGCTTGATTACTTATTGAATTGCCTCTACATTATGGCAATTAGTTCAAATATCTTATTTCTTTCAGTATTAATTTATACAGTATATTACTATATTATATATACCCATATATGGGAGGGATGCTTTCGCCGAAAGTACTTTGACTTTGGTGTTTTGAATCAAAAATACTTTATTTTGGTTTTTTTTTTTTAATTGACCTTCTGAACATGTATGCAGGAATAGTTGAACCAATAAAATCTGGGATTAGAGATCCAAGACTAGGAGTCGGCAAGCAAGAAGAAGATGATTTTTTCACTGCAGAAGAAAATGTCCAGCGAAAAAAACTCGATATTGAGTTGGAGGAGACAGAGGAGAATGTGAGGAAGCGGGAGGTATGATTTATAACTCTTAACCTTTAGTAGTTACTCTTAGTGCAAAAATCATATAGTAGTTTTGAGGTTGATGTTTTACATTTTCTCAAACCTGCACCTGGTAGCAGAAGGCAGCATATAATATATATGCATGCCTTTTTACCGGATTGGTATGTCATAAGGAACCATCAACTTTGGAAGATCTTGAGAATTTCCTGCAGTTTTTATTACCTGGTGGCTTCTTCTGCCTGCTTCGTGCACAATTTGAAAATTCAGGTGTTAGCTGAACGTGAGCAAAAAATTCAAACCGAGGTGAAAGAAATTCGGAAGGTGTTCTTTTGTGAGCTCTGCAACAAGCAATACAAATTGGCAATGGAGTTTGAAGCACACTTGAGCTCTTATGATCACAATCACAGGAAGGTAAACATATTATATAACACTAACTTGACCCTTTTGTTGACTTGATTCCGATTTGGCTCTTTTTCTTCTCGTACCTAATGCAAAATCATTGATGTTGAATATGCAGCGTTTCAAAGAAATGAAGGAAATGCATGGCAGCAGTAGCCGGGATGATAGGCAAAAGCGAGAACAGCAGCGTCAAGAAAGAGAATTGGCTAAGTTTGCCCAAATGTATCCTTTTGCCTGTTAAATTATTTTAATATTCCTTGTCTGCCCATTTTATTTTGGCTATTGGGGGGGGGGGGGGGGGGGAGTTCTATGTTGGCCACGTAAGGGAATCATTGTTGTAATTTTTAATTCCAACTTTGCTCTTCCCATGATATCTTCCTTTTTGGTTTCCTTAATGCCAATCAGCGCTGATGCTCAAAAGCAGCAACGGCTTCAACTGCAACAAGAGTCTGGATCAGCAGCAGTTTCAGTTTCCTCTGAATCTAAGACTGCTACTGCACTTACAGATCAGGAGCAGCGAAATACTTTGAAGTTTGGGTTTTCTGCTAAAGGCACTGCTTCCAAGGTGTGTCCAACTGGTATCATGGTTTTGAACTGTATTCTTCCTTCTACTACTATGGAGTCTGTAATGCTTACAACAAGACTTCATCGTTTACTTCATGATGTTTTGTTCAAATTAAAGTCTTAGCACCAATGTTTTTAATAACCGAATCAAACCGGCCGGTTGAATTGGGAACCCTCCAATTCGCTGGGTGGTTTGATCCTGTTTATTCTGCAGTCTAGTTGAACCGCAATTGACTCAACCGGTTTTTATTTTTTTGCATTTTTTTATTTTCTAAATATTTGTCATACAGTTCAACAGTGGTTGAACCTAGTGAACCATGATCTAGAGGTCTCACTGATTTGATCTCCGGTCTGATTTTTAAAACATTGTTTTACTTCTTCGACTTTGCCAACCCAGTGCTTGCTTAGTCTAGTACTCGAAGATGCTTTACATTCTTATGAAGACAGATTTGTACCTAAATACTTGCTCCTTTTCATTCTTGAGTATATGCTAACACCCCCTTTTCCGCAGAGCACATTTGGTGTCAAGAAGCAAAATGTTCCGAAGAAGCAAAATCTCCCAGTGGCCTCTATATTTGGAAACGATAGCGATGAAGAGTGATGCGTATTTATTTTTGCAGCTCTTAATCAGTGTAATATCATAACTCCCGTGGTTTCGGTTTGGTTTGTTATACGTTGTGTTTGTGTGTTTGTCGCCGTTGTCAATTTTAAATGGGTAAAAAGTTTGGGATTCTTTTTTACTTTGGAGAATTGAACACAGACCAGAATTGCCTGCTTAATGTATGTGACATTGTGTATTGTAAGGATTGTTTTTATGTAACAGTGCACATAGAACCTTAGAATAAGTTGAGCCAGTCACTGGTATGGCAAAACTCAAGAACACGTTTGTTTTTATTTCTCCGTTTGAACAATAACGTTTAATTTGTAGACACGTGATAGTGATAAATTGGTAGTGAAGCTATTTTAGTGGTGTTTATTGGGGAAGATTAATTATTATTTTGTTACAATCGGGTAAGATTAATTCGAAGAATTTTCTAATATTCTAAATTAAACTGGTTATTTATTTCTTCTCATTTTAATTATCAAATTTATAGTATATTTTAAACTTTGGGAAGTAGCTTGTCCTCTCACTTCGTCTTTTTTTTTTTTTACCTTTTCATTTTGATATTCATTTAGTGTTTATGCCGTTATCTCATGTATTTTTTTTACGTGTTTATTATTCAATTTTGGCAATATTTCGATTACAGAGAACGCTGTTTTAGACATACTAAAGTTTTTATGACGAACTTTTTGAAAACTTGTTAAATGTGATACTTACGGTTTGATAATAACTTAACTAGATTATTTTTTTTTTGGACGGCAAAAAACTTACATATATAAATGATCATGGAAAAGAGTACAAGTATTTTTATTTTTTTTTACCGGTAAAAAACTTACATATAAATGATCATGGAAAAGAATACAAATCAAAAAAATGAGAGTATAAATGGTACTAAATCCACTAACAAAAGAACAATAAAACCCAAAAATATAAGCTACTACTTAACCAAGCTATCAATTCGGTTTAACAAATCACTTGTAAAACAAGCAAGGGTCTCCTTTCTTCTTCTCCAAAAGCCATTGTCAACAAGTGTTTTTGATCACGTCCAACCCGCATTCATCCTCAATGTAATTCTGGAAGGAAAAAAATGGTTGCGAATGCGCTAGAATACATAAAGATTAGAGTGTCAAATCAACAACGAACCCTTTACTAACTTATCTCGCCTAAAGTGGAAACAACAACCTTGGAACCCCTAACCAATAAATTTTTGTATACCAAAGAGTGCTAGCAAAAGGAAATGTACAATTGTGTGATTTGTTCGAATGTTTCACCTTTCTTTCTTGACCGGATTATCCTGTATTGATACTCAGTTATTCCCCTTTCACCAAAGTTTTTCCTTTCGGTAGTTACTTGAATCTTATCCATATGTTTTAGTTTGTTTACTTGGAATAACTCAAAAGTTATTTTCTTCCCCAGTAACCGATGGCTATATATATAAGTATAAACATAATCTCTATTGTATTTTATATCCAATTCCATTTTACAATCAATAAAAGACTTGATGAATCTCCTCAAAAAAAAGAAAAAGACTTGATGAATATTTAGAGAAATAACGTCTCTCTATATCCTAACACTAATTGTGAATACTGTTTCAACGTTCACATATGTGCACACGCACATGGACCTTCACCGTGAATGCTCTAATGGTCCACAACATTCAATGAGAGATAACATGCTAAATTCAACAACTGAGAAAATTACTCTTCACCCTTTTAAAATTGTTCATTCCCATTCAGCGGATGTTAACTCACGCTGACACTTTTTAGATCGGTTCAATCACTTTTTACGCCGGTTCAACCAATCTTAAAAGCGTCAGCATAAGTTAAACTCACACTGAAAAATGCCGAGCATAGGTTAACTCCCACTAGGTCAAGGAAATGAGCAATTTTAAAAGGGAGAAAAGCAATTTGCACAACTGAAAGGGACAAAGGGCCAAACATGATTAACATTGCTCAATGTCAAGAACTATTTTGAAATTTTGACGGAGTTAGAGACTGGCATGCATGAAACAAATGGTAAAAATCAGGGACACGAAGCTAATTACTGCATCAACAAATTACAAATCAGTGACCTTTCTGGAACTTTTTTAAAATCATTTCTACATTTTTATTTCTCCCTTCGGTTCTTTTGGCAAAGAAAATCTCAAAAGGAGGGTCTTTACAATATAGAACTGAACACATAAAAAGAAAATGGTTCTTCACGTCAGAGCATACAAGTTTGAAGTTTGTGAGTGTCTCTCATCGCTCGTGCATATAGTTAAATACATAAACACATGCGAATCCATAAAGTGAACTGGAGCTATATAGTAGTTACAAAGTAGTGCAACAGCTTATTTACAATGCAGAAGCGAAATTATGGAAATATTCCTTAAGATATTCATTCATCCACAAGTGGTAACTAGGCAGCTTCAGCAAAACCAACTTGGAGGTTTCCGTAGTCGAAAACAGTGTGATATGCCCTCATAAAAACATCACCAAGAATCCTGCAGGCATATAGCATATAGGATATTAATTAGTAAAATGGACAAACAAAGCTTTATATCATTTCATGTAACTCTTTCTTCATGGTTGTTCTTCATCATTCATTCAAGTGAGTGCATATATGATTTCAGGTTGATAAATTTTTTGGAGAAAGAATATACCAGAGTGGACCCTTTGGAGGAGGAACATCAAAAGCAATAAACCCACTAAGGCAGACCTGTGTAATGCCTTCTCCGGTTCTTAGAATATACTGAAAAACACAAATAGCGTTTTGATAGTAATAATAGCATAATTTGTTGTTCAGTTAGATATTCAGTTCTGTTTTGGAATGGTAGCTAGAAGGTAATCCGAACCTGTTCTGGTGTGAGGACGAAAGGTTTGTTTCCAATAGTGAATGAAATGTTTGGCATCTTAGAAATATCGTTACAGCTTATCACTGATTCACCGGATGGACTTGGAAGACTCTCACACAGCTGCCAATGATCAACAGAAAAACTCACTACATGTCTAGTCTACACCGTTCAAATTGAAATATAAAACTACAACTTGGCTTGAGAACATGATATATCAAAGGGCTTACTTGATTCACATAGTTGAATACTCTCTCCTTGGTTGCCTTTTGTTTTAGTTGATTCTGGACCCAAAGAACAAGCATCTGACAAGAAGAACACAAAGGAGTATCTTTTGCTGACAACTCACTCTGTTCCTTGTCAGTAACCATCTCAATCCCAGCACTGTTAGAAATAGAATTGTAAGTAAATTTATGAATCTGTTTCACGCCAGAAATGTTCCATAACAACCAAGTAAAGTTAAGACCTAAACTTTCTCATTGACAAAAGAGTAAACTAATAAGCTAGAAATGACAAGTATAAATTATTATCCAATTGATGTGCAATGAAACAAATATGTAAAAACGGCAAACAATGGAAGCAGACAGTAGGGCAAGATCCCTGACCTATTAGATTGATCCCCGCGGATAGAACATAAACCAACTTGTGAACAGACGTCACCAGGTTTTACCTGCAGATCAAGATCAAACTCATTTAGGCAGGTCCAAAGAGTGTAAATGCAAACGGGAAATGATAACAGGCTGCTACGGATCATGTACAACACAGAACTTCATAGAGAAGGCAGGGAAGCTTACCCCTGATACTAGGAGATCCCATATCAACTCTCCATATTGAGAAACAACTTCCTTACATTCTACACTCAGAACTCCTTCAGCTCCGATAGCATGGTTGATTTCAGCCACAACAGGCTGAAGTTAATCAACAGTCAGAAGAAATTATAAATAAAAGTCTAAAGGCAAGAAGTTATGAAAAATTATAGAACATACAGTTGGACCAGCAAGCAAAGATGTTCCTGAGTCCACAATAGCAGCACAGCCACCTTCACAAACACCTAAAAATAACATTTGAAATATTTCAGAATCATATATACTTAATACTTTGGAATCAGTGGGTATACAACAAATAAACATAGAGGTGAAATACACGGACATTCTTAACATATCATATTTTTCAAAGTGAATGGATTTGCTCCTTATACCAAATTCCGAATTCTTTCAATCACTCAATCACTCCCTTATTTTTTAATACATCCTCAAAAGTCTAAGTAATTTCTTATTTCAAAGAACAATGAAGTCTCACCTGTTGACAAGCCTCCAATGAAAAAATCTCCCATTTCAATCTGAAAAGAAAAACTTTGGTATAAATTTTTTTCAGGTAAATAGTTTAATAGGAATTCCTGATCAAACTAATTTATCTCCTAACCTGCCAGTAACCTTTTTCAGTAACCGGAACATAAGTGTGTTTTCCTTTGAAATGCTTAGGGTCAACACCACCAAAAACTAATTCACCACCCTTTTTCGCATTAGGATTCCCATTGAGCCAGAAAGAGAACACCTTCTCACCGATAAGATTTTGTTCCAACATATTGTACCTGTGATTTTATGATATACCAGTAAATTGAAGGCGCGGAAAAGATTCACAACATGTCACTCTAAAATGGACAAATAAGAAAAATATGAAACACCAAAGACTAGTTGAAACTTGAAACATACCATACTGGCAAAGCTCTTTCAACTGAGATCTCTTGAAATCCAAGTCCAAATATTCCATCAAACTTTCCTGCCAGAAAAGAAAGACTTCCTTCGCGGGTAGCCTCAATGAAATCCTACAGTTTATAATAGTGATTTGTAAGTACTGCTGTAATCATGTCCAGTTTATGTTGAAGAGGAAGCTCATAAATAACATACTCACCTGATGCTTGACAACGGAACTGCCAACTTTAACATTATCTTGACTGAAGTAACCAGATATTGATCCGGTTCCATAGCTTATTTTACAAGATGTTCCTGATCAACGAGTAACAAAGTGTAACTAAACTTACATTAAATGACACATAAATATGCATCATGTGCTAAACGAGAAGTACCGTTTTTGTTATATGTCTTGGATTTCTTTGCCTTGTACCAATTATGGGTATAGCAAGCAAGCTGCAAAAGAACAAAAGTCATTGGGATACTCTTATATATGTAACATAGTTTTGGAGACAAGAGTTAAGTTGAAAGCTTACAGAAAAGTAACACTTGGATGATGGAACCCAAAGGTTGGAACTACCGGTATCAAATATGACAGTAAAGGTCTGTGGGGGAGTGCCAATTGCGATCTCACCGAAATATTGAGCGTCCATATAATTCTTCAAAGGTACTATAGCATCATCACTGGACTTATGTGCAAGCATCATTGGTCTTCCTGATCTTAGTTGTTGTTCTCTCACCATTTTAAAAGCATCCATGTTGTGAAGATCTAGAGGTCTCTTCTGCAAACCAATTCTCATCATCCCAAAGGAGAAAGAAGGAAGCAGGGAACATGTAAAAGCCAACAAACAGAACACCACAACAAAATGTGTTTGCACCATGTTGACGGAAAATTTGCCTGACAAGTTAATAAAATCCCAAGTAAGTTCAGCTGCAAAAATTTATAATCTTACACATAAAACAGCTAAGCATGGAACATGAAAGGAAATGGCAAGTTAATCAACGACACTAAGTCCTTGCAGTCTTTTTTTTTTTTTTTTTTTTTTTTTAACAGCAAATGTTAGTATTTTTCCTGAACCTTTGACTCCTCAACTCTTTTAATTCCTTAGCTTAGCTTAAACCAGTTGAGCTACCCAACCCACATAATTCCTTTGTAGTCTACTTTCCACAAGTTCCACCAATAAATATAGAGACTAAGATATTGCTCCTTTAGTTTTCAGTTTGTTTCCATAAGTGATAGCCTACGAAAACAACTTATAGTTTATATGAAAACAGTTTGACTTAATTTTATCTTTTGTTATATAATAAGCACTTATATGATAAGTGTTTGTGCTATAACCGTTTGATCAAGTTGTTTATCCAAACAATACTATAAAGGAAGCAGAAAGTAGATGGTATTACAAAGATCTTCATCATCACAAAGGTTATAACTTATAGGCATGGTTGTTTAAAATTGATTAATTTCCTTATCCACTACACAAGTTAATTCAACTCTCTTTGAACCCATAAATAAATTAAAAAAAATCATACAGATCCCTAATACCCATATGTGAATCACATGAACAGATTAATCAAGATGAAAATCATGTTATTTGAAATCCAGTGGAAATCTGAAAGAAATAAGTCAACTGAGTAGAACCAAAGTATAGGTTAGGTAAAATATAGTAAAAATTACAAGAAAATTATGTTAAAAAGATAAAAAAATAAAAAAATAATCAAGTATGTATGATATGATACTGAGATTTATTGATAGAAATTATACCTTAATTAATAGGTTGAGAAGTTGTTTTAGGTGTGCTGCTAAGAACGAAGGTCTGAAAGGTATAATATAGGCATAGAAGTTGGAAAGTGGTGTCGTGTGATCTTCTACAACTACTAAAATAATGGATTGGATGGTAATGGTGTCTATCACAAGGCATGCTAACCTCCTTTTGTCCCAGCAGCTACCAATTTTTTTTTTTTTAAATATTATTATTATTACCTTCGTCCTTATATATAAGACATTTTTAAAAAAATCACGAAAATTAAGAAAGTTGAAATTTGTATTAAAGATGTTTGTAATCACTATTATTTTTATAATTTTATCTTTTAAGAGAAAGAATTAGTTTATGTTTTCAACATGCTATTTATTGTTGATTGAAGAAAATATGTATAATAAATAAATAAGGGTATGCAAGTAAAGAAATAATTAATGTAGTTGGAAATAACAAAGAGGTCTTATAAAAAGGGACTAAAAACATTCTCAAAATTGTCTTATAATTAGGAACGGAGGAGGTAGTAAATTAAATATATCATAAATTGTACTCATTCTATCTACATCAAATGAATGTGAAAAAGAAAAACCTTGGGAGTATATTCCATTTTATATTTATAATAATATAATATTGGAAAATATATCAGTCATTAATTAATAATGATAACTTGTCAATCATTAATTAATAATGATAAATAATTGTTAAAATTATTAAGATTTGCTAAAAATTATAAGACCAGTTTGATTTTTTTTTTTATACCATGTTTGATTTGGCAATGAACAAAATAGATTTAAGAGATTGGACAAAAACATAATTTTTGTCTTTCACCGAACCACAAAACAAATATTTGTAATGATTATGGATTATGAAAACATAAATGCTAAATGTTACGAGAAATGCATTGACGAGAACCATGTTGGCTAATTAATTCACCCCAGTAACCCTCCCTCGTGTTATCCACCAAAAACGGAGTTATATTTGTTCCTACTGTTTACACGTATTCATTTGTCGTTTTTCGTCTCTAAATCTTTCGTGCTGAATAGCACTCCTCTTATAAAAAATACAAAAATAACTTTTATTTTTCAATATAAAAAATATCAGTTATGCATCCTTCTACAATTTTGTTTTCTCATACAACCTTTTTATTTATTTCCAATGTCATGGGTTCGAATTCAGTCTTGGACATACAACGGTGTTAAAGCTTTTAGGGATTGTTTGTCGTCCGTTTGAGTCTCACAATACTCGAGGGATTAGTCTCCGCAGTTGCGAATGGAGGATACCTGGTTTACACCAAAAAGTTCTCACGGCTTTTTAAATTAACACTTTTTATTTATAATATTATGTAATGAGTAAAGTATAATTGATTTTTTTACAAATAAAAAAAAAGTATAATTGATGATGTAAGCAAAAATTGAAAATATCTGCATCGCAAACAAACGAGAGGCTACGCTCTTGATTAATTTTCCAGAAATGTTATTGAAACAAAACTTCTTTTTTTTTTAGAGATGGAACAAAACTTTTAAATTTTGGGACACAAACATATTTTACTGTTTCAAAAATATCAATTTAAAAAAATATATGTTTTTTCACATTTCTCGGCTACCTCTTTCATCCTCGGCCACCATCCCGACTCCTCTCTCTCTCACGGCCATTGTCCATTGGCATCTCTCTCAACTACGCGCCACAACAGCTTACAGCTTGAATCTGGTGGCGGCGTTAACAAAAAAAGTTCGGCTGGACCAAAAATATAAACTATAATATATATCCATAAAAATTTATGTGTTAATAAACATTAAGCACAAATTTAACCATTAAAAGTAAAATTACATACCTTAAAAATTCAAAATAATTATATATGACTTAAATGTGTGATAGTAACACACACTGAGATAGAGAAGAATATGCATCACAATGTAATTTTATTTAAAAGTCAAGGGTACTTTCATATTTTCATTATAAAAAATGATTATTTTTTGGTGGGGTGGGTCATGGCCCACCCGAGTCCTAAAGGGGCTCTGCCACTACTTGCACTGTTCTCAGCAGCACCACCAATGTTCACATGTCTAGTATCCCATATCGTCACCTGAGCCTCTCTCTCTCTCTCTCTCTCTCTCTCCCTCCCTCCCTCCCTCCCTCTCCCTCTCTCTCTCTCTCTCTCTCCAACCTGCGTTCTTTTTCAATCGTCGACGTCACATGAGATGGTATCCTTTTGTGACCTGCCTTCTTTTTCGACTACCATTGTCATCAACTTCAACAAAAAGGAGGAAAACAACCAAGGCGAATTTTCACCAGTGTCACATCCTCACCATCTTGAAGTAACTCTCTCTCTCTCTCTCTCCCTCCCTCCCTCCCTCCCTCCCTCTCCCTCTCTCTCTCTCTCTCCAACCTGCGTTCTTTTTCAATCGTCGACGTCACATGAGATGGTATCCTTTTGTGACCTGCCTTCTTTTTCGACTACCATTGTCATCAACTTCAACAAAAAGGAGGAAAACAACCAAGGCGAATTTTCACCAGTGTCACATCCTCACCATCTTGAAGTAAGAAGAGAGTGAGAGACCGATAAGGAGAGAGAGAGAGAGAGAGAGAGAGAGAGAGAGAGAGAGAGAGAGAGAGAGATATTTATGTGTAAGTGAAGGAAAAAGAAATAGAGATAGAGAGAAAGAGATAAATAAAGGGAGGGGCAAGAGAAAGGAGATCGGAGAAAAGAGGGTGGTGGTTTTTACAACATATTCTCCTACTTTTAAGGTTGAATTGTTAAATGTACGCTTAGCCAAAAAAAAACTTATTTGCCGTAAATTTTATGTTAAAAAATCAATTTTTTTAAGTTTTAACGTGTTGCATACATAATTCTTAACATTAAATTCCTTTTTTAGATTTCTAAAGTCACACTTGTTAGTATGTACCATAAATTAAATTATACAATACTCCCTCCGTCCCAAATTGTATGACGTTTTGGGCATTTCACACATATTAAGAAATGTAATTAATATTGTGTGGGAAAGAGATATTATGAGTTGTTTTACAAATTTGTCCTCAATAAATGATATGGGAAAGATTGAAAGAAGAGAGAGTAATAAATAGTTAAGGATATAATAGGAAAAGTAACATTAATTTTTCATTGGTATCGTAAAGCGACATACAATTTGGGACAAATATTTTTTCTAAAGTGACATACAATTTGGGACGGAGGGAGTATATGATAAGCTTTCAACCATGACAAATCTGTCGTTTGTCACTTGATGAAAAAATTCTTCAAACATAAGCCTTCTATTCCAGAGTGGGTCAAGGCCCTTTCCATTAATGGCTCAAGTTCCCCGAATCACTAGTTTATAAACGGACCATCACATGGACTTGTAATAGATGCATTGAGTTATGATTGTCTAAGCCAATCTCAATTGCCTATTCTGGATCATATGTCAAGTTTCTCTAATCCGCTCACATGTGCCCCCAAGATAGTTGTCTAAATTAATTTAGTATTACTTTAAACTCTAGTTCATCGCTGTAAATGCTAACCCATAGCCTCCATCATGACACGCATACATTTTACCCAAAAAAAACCGAGATATTCAACACATTCTTATTTGACGGTTGGAGAGTTTACAGGTACACCACCCCTCCGATGAGACGAAGGTGATGCTGCTCAAGTTCACCAACTTCAACTTACTATAGTCACCTTCAAACCGCATATCTCTAACCCAACCGAATTAATGACACCGTATGTGAAAAATATTGTACGCATTTCACAAGATCAAACGATTAACACTCGATTCCAAGTTGTAGTCAACGTTATCTTCAAGATGTTACAAGACTTATGACTTGAGGTGGGGGTGCAACTATTTTGGATTGTCCCAACATGATGTCCTCGTCAACCTCATATCGAACATAAGCCAAACACAAAAGAGGAAGGCCTAATTAAGCACATCTTTGAGCCCCATTGATGTTTATACACCCTTTGTTTTTGTAATGCTTTGTACCGTCATAAGGAGCAACGACCAAAGGTTACAAGACCTCGCCGTCTGTAACCACTTTGCAACGATATACGTCCATAACTCCATGGAACCCAACATCGATGCATATAAAAGAGTAACCTTAACATCATTCAATGTACGATGCATTATACCCTTAACTTCTCACTTATGCCCACATACGAACTTAACTGAACTGCCAGAGTGCTTGTGTATCCCCCCCAATTTGACTTGTACATACACAAAACTTGTCGGACGTTAGTTCTTCTAATCAACACAGAACAACTTTAATTTCAAGGGCTGTGCACAATACATATATGGCTTAAATGCACTTTTGGTCCCCTATGTTTGCCACCGTAGCAATTTTGGCCCCCTAACAAAAACAATGCAATTTTGACCCCCTAATTTTTCCAACTATGTTGAGAAGCCACCGCGTGTCCCAAAAAAGGGGCCATAATCGCAATTTTTTTGTAAAGATAAGGGACGAAAAGAGCATATTTTCCTAACACATGGCAAAATTAAGGGGTCAAAATTGCATTTCTTTTGTTAGGGGGGCAAAATTACTACAGTAGCAAACATAGAGGACCAAAAGTGCATTTAAACCTACATATATTACCTACCACCCTTACATATGATAAGCATTGAATGGTTAAAGTTAATGGAATTAATATTAGCATGTAAACTCTTTAAAGAGGAAAAAACCATCAAATTGTGGTTACAACTTGCATGTATGACGCTTATTATTTTTATTATGTTATATAAATGACAGAAAAATTCCTTGAAAAAAAACGACAGAAAAATTGTTTATTTTACTCGCCAAATCCACTAGCCTGGTGAGACAGGTTAATCACGACAGTCAGAAAGAGTCGAATAAAACAAAGCGGACTTATCCCATTTTACCGTAGTACCTTAACCTTAACAAAACTCAAGTGACATGATCTACAGCATATTTTTTAAGGAAAAAGATAGGTAGACACCCTTTTTTATACACTTTTTATGTACACTCCCATGTGTTAGGGGTATTTTAGTAATTTTACATCATATCATCACCCTTTTTCATCTCTTCTTTCAATGTTTTTGTCACGTGTCACAAATGTGTGTGGGTGTAAAATGATGTATGCCACCTAAAGTGGTTGATGTATAAGAGCTCATTTTTTAAATGTAACTGTTGATTTATGGAATTACTAATTTCTTTCGGTAAAGTCTAGGAAGTGTGGTAGTCAAGTTTTGTCATACCATACCTAGCCTAGGGAATGTTGCCTGACTTCACTCACTTGCAGTCATAGTCATAGTATCCCAATTTATTTAATACAAAAAAACGTAACAAGTTGTTATATTTAATTAGAACCCAAGAAAATAAAAAATAAAAAATGTACTTAGTGTATTGAATGTAACGGGATTGGAGGTGGTGAATTTTGTAGTTTAGTGATTGATATTGTGCGTGCTTATCCCACTTGTCTTCATTTCCTAAACTATAGCATAGCCTTTTCATTTCCACTCAGCTCAACACACGCACTCACTCTCTTTCTCTTATTATTATTATTAACCATCATCCTCATCCCTTTCAGATCTCTCTCTCTCTTTTCTTTCTCCTAAATTTTCACCGTTAATTCAATGGCCTCTGAGAAAAACAATCACCACCGTTCAATCCCAGACATCAACGGCACACACCCCACCCCCAAAAAACCTAAACTCTCTTCTTCTTCCAATTTCATCACCGCTTCAGAAATTCAATCTGAATTCAGCCACCACGACTCCGCCGTCTCTCGCATCAACAACGGCAGCTTCGGCTCCTGTCCTTCCTCCATCCTCTCCGCTCAACAACAATGGCAGCTCAAGTATCTTCGTCAACCCGATCACTTCTACTTCAACCACCTCAAACCCGCCATCAACAACTCCCGCTCCATTATCCAAAACCTAGTCAACGCTAAAGACATCAACGAAATCTCTATCGTCGATAACGCCACCACCGCCGCCGCTATCGTTCTTCAACACACCGCTTGGTGTTTCCGTGAAGGTAAATTCAACAAAGGTGACGTCGTTGTTATGCTTCATTATGCTTACGGTGCTGTTAAGAAATCCATGGAGGCTTACGTCACTCGTGCTGGTGGGAAAGTGATTGAAGTTCCGTTACCTTTTCCTGTGAGTTCCAATGATGAGATTGTGACTGAGTTTAGAAAAGCTTTGGAAAAAGGGAAAGTTGATGGGAAGAAAATTAGGTTAGCTGTGATTGATCATGTTACTTCTATGCCTTGTGTTGTGATTCCTGTGAAGGAATTGATTCAGATTTGTAGAGAGGAAGGTGTTGAACAGGTTTTTGTTGATGCTGCTCATTCAATTGGCTGTACTGATGTTGATATGCAAGATATTGGTGCTGATTTTTATACCAGTAATTTGCATAAGTGGTTCTTCTGTCCACCTTCGATCGCTTTTTTGTATACTAAAAAGAATCCTAAAACTGGTGGTGGTGGTGATTTGCATCATCCTGTTGTGTCTCATGAGTATGGAAATGGATTAGCTGTGGAAAGTGCTTGGATTGGCACAAGGGATTATAGTGCTCAATTGGTGGTTCCTGAAGCTTTGGAATTTGTCAATAGGTTTGAAGGTGGGATTGAAGGGATTAAGAAGAGGAATCATGAAGCTGTTATTGAGATGGGAGAGATGTTGGTGAAAGCTTGGGGAACTCATCTTGGAAGTCCGAAACATATGTGTGCTAGTATGGTTATGGTTGGTTTGCCTACTTGTTTTGGGGTTAGAAGTGATTCTGATGCACTTACGCTGAGGACACATTTGAGGGATGTTTTTGGAGTTGAAGTTCCTATATATTATAGACCGCCTAGAGATGGAGAAGTTGATCCTGTGACGGGGTATGCAAGGATTTCTTATCAGGTTTACAATAAGGTTGAGGACTATTACAAGTTTCGGGATGCTGTTAACCAACTGGTGGATAATGGGTTTGCTTGTACTCTTCTTTCAAAATGAAGAGGTTTGCTTACATTCCCTTTTGACAATATTTGTCCATTTTGTAATAATTGCTCCATGATAGGATGTTTGTTTAGCGTTAATAAATGACAACGGTTAGGTTGGTGATTGAAATAAAGACCGTTTCCATTTATCAAAATAAATGGATAAGTTCGTTCCTATAGTTTTGCAGTTTATAGAGGATATAAAATATATTTTCAACATTGGTGATATTAATTAGGTCTTTAAATGATTCAAATTTGAATTTTATAAGCTGTATGAATTACATTCCTTTAGTGTTGTTGAATTTTGATTATGATGTTTTTTCGTGAACCCGTGATCATGTCGCTTTGTTGTTCTCCTGGCTGGTGATCACTCAGCGTCCTTTTTTTGTTCTTCTTCCAAACTGATAGCTTATTGTTGTTCTATCCATGTCTATTGAAACCAATACATGTGTAAAATAAAATATTTGTCAGGAACATTGAATGATTCAAATTTGATTATGATGATGATGGTTGTCGTAAACCCATGATCATGTCGTTTTGTTGTTCTCCTGGCCGGTGATCACTTAGCATCCTTTTCTTTGCAACTGGATAATAATAACTTATTGTTGTTCTATTCAGGTTTGTTAAAACCAATACATGTGCAATATTTGTCAGGAATATTGAATGATTCAAATTTGAGTTTTATAAGTTGTACCGTTGTATTAATTGCATTCCTTTTTTGTTATTGACTTTTGATTATGATGTTTGTCGTGAACCCGTGATCATATGTCGTGACGCTGGTGATCACTTAGCGTCGTTTTCTCTACAGACTGATAACTTATTGTTTTGTTCTATTCATGTGTGTTGAAACCAATACTTGTCAGGAATATTAAGTGATTCAAATTTGAATTTTATATTGTATTAATTATATCCCTATTGCGTTGTTGAATTTTGATCCTGATGTTTGTCGTAAACTTGGGATCATGCCATTTTGTTGTTCTTGTGGCTGGTGATCACTTAGGGTCATTGTCTTTGCAAACTGATAACATATTGTTGTTCTATGCATGCCGGTTGAAACCCAATACATGTTTAAAAACTTGTCAGGAGTATTAATAGTTTCAAATTTGAATTTTAAAAATT
This sequence comes from Medicago truncatula, assembly GCF_003473485.1. NCBI lineage: Eukaryota > Viridiplantae > Streptophyta > Magnoliopsida > Fabales > Fabaceae > Medicago > Medicago truncatula. The sequence continues at coordinate 52,801,468 of NC_053048.1, forward strand.
GTACTAATTACATTCCTTTAGTGGTGTTGAATTTTGATTATGATGTATGTTGTGAACCTGTGATCGCTTAGTGTCATTTTCTTTGCAAATTGATAACTTATTGTCGTTCTATTCATGTCTGTCAAAACCAATACATGCATAATATATACTTGTCAGGAATGATAAATGATTAAAATTTGAATTTTATAAGTTGTATTAATTACACTCTTTTAGTGTTGTGGAATTTTGATTATGATGTTTGTCGTGAACCCGTGATCGCATCATTTTGTTGTTCTCCTAGCTGGCGATCACTTAATGTCCTATTCTTTGCAAACTGATAAACTATTTTTTCTGTTCTATGCATGTCTGTTGAAACCAATGCTTGTGTAAAATACATGTCTGGAATATTAAATTATTCAAATTTGAATTTTATAAGTTGTACTAATCACATTCCTTTAGTGTTGTTGAATTTTGATTATGATTTCTGTCGGGTTGTTGTTCTCCTGGCTTGTGATCATGTCGTGAACTCGTGATCACTTGGCGTCGCTTTCTTTCAAACTGGTAGCTTATTGATCTGTTCTGTGCTTGTCTGTTGAAACCAATACTTGTGTAGGATACTTGTCAGGGAAACAAGTATGATTCATCGCGGATAATTATTATTCCTTCATAACCAAAACCATCATTGAAAGTAGCTGCTCTGTTCTCATACTTCTAAACATGGGAAAGAGAGATTTTTGTTTTTGTTTTTGTTACCACTGATGAACTTATATACTTGAAACTTCCGTGTGTGATTTGAGTATAGAGGCGGTAAATTCATTTGAAATTGTTAAGAATCCATGTAATAAATTTTGGTTTAACTGTTTTGCTTTTATTCCTTTAGCTGTGTTGTATTTGTTTTTACTCTTATTAGAGCGACATTCTGTTTATTTGCAGTTGAGAAGTATCAGTGTCATCTTTCTGATGAATAAAAGCAATGGTTTAGTGATTGCTTTGTTGCTTGCAGGCTTTGCTAGTTGTGATGGTTTCGGTACCATGGACTGCATGTTTTGCCTGTAAACTCCAGCAATTGCTTATGTTAGCTTTGCTGAGTAGAATTCCCTTGTAGTTGAGTAACATCACTATTGAGATCTATGGATTTATCATTGTAAATACAATTGTGATTCACTCATGGTCTAATGATTCTCACCGTCGTTATACCAAGTTGTCAACTGCTACTTCAGATTTATATCAAATTCCACCAGAAATTCAAGGTTGACATTTCTGTTTGTTTCGATTTTGAAAAAAAAATTGTTGTTAAAAAATGATTTGTTTTGGAAATGATTTTAAAGAGGTAATGTATCTTTTTTCAAAGTTTTATAGGTTGATATTTAGAATTAATTTTAATTATTAAAACAATTTTTTTAATGAAAAATAATTTTGAAAAAGTAAAATGACATATGTTAGTGTTAAAGTGGTAACATCCTTTTAATGACGGGAAACATTTTTTTTATTGAGTCAATAACGACGGGATTTTGGGAACTCGATTGACAAGTCGATTAACTGTCCTGTTTTGTTGGCAAAATTAACTGTTTTATTTTTATTTTCAAAAGTTAAATTAGTCCACTTTGGAATCGAACTTCAGACTTTGAGGAGGAACATATTCTCAGGTTTCAAGTAAATATCATTAAATCAATTCAAATGAGTTTACTCTTTTTGTTATTTACTTATGAAAGGTTGTATTTTACGAGTGTAATGGTTGGGAACTTGGGATCATGGTTATTACTTGCAAATTTATAAGAGATCATTCTATTTTAGATAATTAATCATTTGCATTCAATCTCTTAGTTATTCAAAGTTTAATTAAGTTGTATATTTTATAATTATAATATTATGTTAATTTTGGAAATAATTAGTGATATATTTGAGATGATGTTATTGTCAATTTTTTTAATCAACAAATATTAGTATGGATAGTTTTTATCATGGTGAGGATGTAGATCGAATTTTTGATCCCCTTGTCCCTTCAGTCCTTAACAAAGTATTATCATCATCGTCGTCGTTAATTTTTTTAACGAATAGGGCATGGAAAGACATCACGAGGCGGGGTAATCCAATGGTTGGCACCACATTCCCCATGCAATCATCTGTGAGATGGACTTCTCAAATACAGTTTGAGTTTGGATACAAATTTCAGGATTTTTTGAATTTTCTCCTTTTTTTTTTCTCAATGTTTTGTTGGTAGATGTTGTATGTATTGTTTTTCTTAGAACTTTTCAGCTTTTTGTTTGGGGCTTATCCCTTTTACTCGTAACAAAAAGTACAATCATACGCAACACACTAATAATTTTGATGAATAATAGAAACAGGGGATACAAGAAATCGAAACGACAAAATGCTTAACTAAATCTAACGTTAGATACATCACATATCTGTTTTTAACGAAATTAAAAGTAGTAAATGATAGGAGAACATCCCCACCACTGACGTTGCCAGGATCCTGAGTCAGGGGGTTCAAACTTACGAACTTTAATTAATATATATAATAATATATATTTAAAAATTTAAATTGTATTCAAAGTACATTTTTTTGACAAATTATAAAGTTTAATATGTATCACTTAAAAATTAGAAGATGAGTATTATCAATATTAAGTAATTAGTCTTGGCTAATCTATGAATGTATATTTCATTTTCACGTTGATTCATTTTTTGAAGAGTCTCATTTGATTCATAAATGTATTGAAATTGCGATTTCGTATTTAAATGTATTTTTTATTTGTCAATTTAGTTCATTAAATTATTAAAAAAATAATAATAAATGTTGGGCCACACAATTTTGCCTTCTAAAAAATGAAAGCTTAAAAGCAAGCATTAGTAAAATAAAAGAAGTAAACCTTAAGAACATTTAAAAGCTATAATAATATAAAAAGCTGATCTACTAAGACTATAATAATATAACATGAGGTGAGAAAGACACAGACTTTGGGTCGTTGGTGCATTTAGGTGCAGAACAAATGTGTGAGGGGGATTCATGATAGAAAAACCATAGGATAATAAGTGTAGTTATAAAAGTTGAGGGGGTTCACTTGAACCCCCTGGTTACTACCTGGCTCCGCCAGCCCACCACCAGCAGCCAACATAATTAACAATGTGGTTATTAGAGGAGAAATAGAAATGAAAGAGGTTGCGAATTTATCTTATTTAAGTAAATATATTTTTTTGAGGGGAATTTAAGTAAATATAGTAAATATTTTGGTAGTTGCACATAACAAACATATTTTTATTTTAGTAAATTGATAATTTTCTAACTTTTTTAGTTTGTTGTCAATTAATTTCTTTATTTATCACTACAATTTTCACCATTAAGTGTCTTCTTAACTTATTTTATATGATTTTACCTTTTGCAGTCAGAGTTTTACATGTGAGATTGTAAAACCATTTATAATTATAATAATATAAGAACTTTAAAAAAAAAATATCACTTATCATCCTACTATATTAATCTATCTTTTCATTTGAGTTGTGCATGGTTATTAAGTAAGTGAATAACTTTGTTGATTTCAATTATAAAAATACTCTTATTAATTGTCATTAATAATAACAATAATACTAATACTAATATGGTACATATGTGAGTTGAGATACAATAAATAAGGGCGTATTAATGAAAAATATATATTTATTCACTAATATTCAAAAATGATAATTAATTTGACACAAACAAATATTATAACAAAGACACTTATAATTCCTTAAAAAAAGACAGTCATAACGAGACTTAGGGAGTAGCATGAACTTTTACTTGAAATTAGTGTGTTTAAAAATTGAATAAGATTGAATCCATGGATTCAATTATATGACTCAATCCCTATAAAAAAAATTGTCTTCGTGTTGAATTTTAGTAGACTGAATGATTTGATCTCTTAAACAATTCTAAAAAATATTTATAACTATAAAATGTACAAAAATGCCAACCTTTTTCATAGTGACTATGTAAGAGAAGGAAATAAAAAATATAAATGAAACAAATTCAAAGAGTCAATTTGTCATTGTCAGCCCTACTCAATCTCACAAGAGTGCTAAAATTCAAAGAGTATTTTCTAAGAGTTAATTAACTGTTAATATTATAAAAGAAGGCTTAATAGAATTATGTTTTTATTTCTTCAAAGAAACTTATGTTTTTATTATATATAAAAAATAATTATGTTTTTAGAATTTATTATAAAATATAAACACTTTGTTTGTAAAATTTAAGCTTTTAGTTTAACTCATTTTACAATTTAAGTTGATACTTATTTTTGACAAAACAATTTAAGTTGATATTTAATTGTTGGGTTACGGGCTTATTTGTAAATTAATAACTTGGATAGCAAGTTAGTAGTAACCCACATACGTTCGTTCAGTGCCGCGCAGTCACTTTGAACTCAAATTGGTGGCCGGAGTTGTTCGTCGCCCGGTGAGAAAATCATTCTTGTTTTTATTTTTTATTTTTTCTGAAGTTATGCATAAACCTCTATTATGTAGAATAAAAAAGTTGCTGCGTTTTCAGAAGAGTTTTGGAGAGTATATGGTCGGTTAGTTGTTGTAGTTTAGGGTCAGTTCGAATTGACTTTGACTTATTTGAATTTATCTATTGACATAAGTTTTATGAGTTTCGGAGAACTTATGAAAATAACTTATGACAATTTTTAAAAGCTTTTTCAGCTTATTTTCATAAGTTATCCAATATAGTTTATAAAAACAACTTATAGCTTATAAATAAACAAATTAACTTTAGTTTATCTTTTCCCATAGAAATAACTTATAAGCTTATTCATATGCGCTTATCTTGTGTATAAGCTGCAAATAAGTTGTTCATCCAAAAACAGGCGCTAAAATTATATTAAAAGTGATTTTCATATAACTAATTTGGACATTATTCGAGATTTTTAACAAAAACATAAACATAAACTATGATTAGAAAAACATTCATGTTGAAATACTATACATGGCAAAATAGTTTTTTATTGCTAATATAGTTAAAAATGTATAGACACGAATGAATTATGTTTTTCTCGTTATTCTGTTAAAAATAACTTTCTTCAAAATAGCTATTCTTTCAATGGTGAAGCAAGGCATATTATAAGGTTGAGGCCAAAGAGTTATATTCATTTCACTTCCAGTGTTGTGCCAAGACTTTTATTTCCTTCAAAAACAATTAGCAATTGGAAGGAAATTTGGAATTCAAAAGTTATTTAATAAATTTGTCTTACTTTGTCTTCCACGTGATCATGCTCATGACCATGAAGAAGACAAAAATGCTGTTTTCATTGATCAGTCTCATATCATGCATGAAGTTCCAAGTTCTTCCTGATGCTGGTGACCCCGACGATCTAGGTGGCTCCCCTGGCAACTACAGTTCCAGTTCAGACTCTGATACGTATGAACTTTTATCTTAAAATTTTAAATAGGGATTTCAAGTTTTTTTCTTTTAAATTATACTTTCACACTAATATTAGAGGATTGCGGTTGACACATATGCATTGGCTGTGTCATACTAGTAATTTACTAAAATGTCTTTCGGCAGTTAACTGTCGAATTATGAAACCGGCTGCAGTTAACTACCGAGGAAAACTTCGGTAGTAAACTACCGAGGAAAAGTGAAAACTTCGGCAGTTAACTGTCGATGAAACCTCAAATCTGATTTTTTTTTTTTTTTTTGATAAAAACCGTAAATTATCAACAACAATTCTCAACGTTTTATGCATACGTGTGTGTGAAACTTAACCATTGACTTTTCTGCCTAATTAAACATTTCTTAATATATAAACAAAAATGTTTTGCTTATCAATGTTTTTTATGCGCAATTAAACATTTTCTTATATCAACACAAAAAAAAAAAAAAAAAAAACAAACAAACACTTTCTTATATAGCAAATAAACATGTTAGGTGTACTTTAAATTTTAAAGAAGACATTTTTATTATATAAAGATGACACATGTGATATTATAATTGGTTTAAATAATAAAAGGTGACGATGTAACCAAAAAAAATTGGTTAACATAGTATGTAAAATTATTGAGGAACGAAAAACGTGTTGTCACATATTTTTTTATGTAAATCGAAACAAAAAAAATCAAATTGCCTAAGTTAGTATCAGAGCCTATTCATGATCCATCAGATCATTCACTATCAGCTATCGGATCATTTGAGTCACACTCCAAATGTCCAATTCCAATCGTGAGGGTGTGTGTTGACAGTCCCACATAGTTTGAGATGTGGCTTTAATGTGTTTATAACTTGAAGCATTATTCACTTTACAAACCAGTTTGTAGGGTTTGTTATGGCCAACCCAAATTCTAAAAATTGACATTAGTTTTAACATTTTGAAAGTTTACCTAAACATCATAGACAATTGTTGCTTTAAGCAAATAATTGAGCTTGAAATCTTTTATTCAAGGGCTAAAGGAGAGAAGGCATTTGAACATGCATGAGAATCAGATCAAAGAGCATTTGGTACCTTTCTTGAAATAATTTTGTTTTCATGAACCAGATTAGCCTAAATGATTCTCAGAATATGAACAAAAATGCCATATTATGTCACCCTCTATCTCTAATATGTGGAGATAGTTTATTAGTTGATCAATCAAAATGATTAATCAGAAGTTTGGCTTGGTGGCTCTGTGACCTAGCAGCACCATGAGCTCCTTGAGTAGCCTAGTGGCGAGAGTCCCACACATTAAGTGTGAAGAAGTGGAGAATTGCGGATTTGAACCCGCGCCCCAACACATCAAACTGTTTTTGGGTTTGACCATACAAATATAACTACTAAAAATAATGTTCATACATAATGTGGCCTGTGTAGCGCCGGAACAAAACTGAAAGATCCCACTAATCAAGGCCTGAAACTTTCATCACTTATCCCTGTGCTAATTGTTTTGTTTGTCTCTGCATGCTGCAACTTTATTTCTTTCTAAAGGGATTTGAGCATATAAATTTAGCTTTTTTCTTGGTTTCTAAGAAAAGTTATATCCTGGTTGACAGGTTGTTAATACCCTGCCTTCTCATTCAAATTCCGTTGAGTCAGTTGCATTCGCACCAAGGTATGTTTTAAGAGTGGCAAATTGTTCATAACCTGTTTATATGTTCATTCGTGCACATTTTCATGTATCCTTTTGGTTCATGCATGTGTATGGTGGAAGTTTTATTTGATTCAAAGGTTGTCTGAAGAACAGTAACATACTGAAGAGAAAAAAATAGTCTTGGCACTTGGCAGTGACAAGCAACATAAAATCAGGGTCTGTTGATAAAAATGAAACATGACCAGCTCACTTGATTTATGGTATAACACAAATATTAAAAGTAGTTCCATGTATTTTCAAAGAATAATAGACTGCGAAGTGACCTAATAAACCTTTAATATGAATAGTTTGTACAAGTGAAAACTATGCCATCTTTTCATCATATGCTTAATGCTTTGAATTTCATTGATCTACATTATTTCAACATTTCATTAACTGTGTTTTTTTTAACGCAATGATGATTTGGACCTTGTTCTCCAAATTTAATATGAGCCGCCAGTATGACAGTGGTTCGTGGGCGGCAATTGGAAGCATGGACCAAATGATCATATGGGATGTACAGCACTACTTAGCTCGAAGCACTTGTACGCACGAGGTTTGTTGGAATTTCACTTTGTGCAAGTGACATACTTATGCATTAGAGACTGAATGAACTCTGCAATTACTATACTTTTATTTGGAAATGTGAATTTTCTTTTATATGTCTGATGAGTGAAAATTTCCATCGTGGGCAGTACGGAGCGACATGTTTGACATGGCTTGGCACATCATGTGTAGCTACTGGATCTAATGATGGAGTTGTGAGATTATGGGATAGTCGATCTGGTGAATGTGTAAGAACATTCAGAGGGCACTCTGAACCCATTCAATCTCTTTCTTTGTCTGCAAATCGTGATTACATTGTCTCGGCTTCTATGGATCATACAGCTCGTGTTTTTGACGTTAAAGGATTTTGTTAAGCAATCCATATTTACTCAAGTTATTTTAGATCATACAGCTTCTTTAGATCTCTTTCTATTTTTTAAGGTTATTAATTATGATGTTCATACACACTCAAGTTTATTGTTTTATGGCAACGGGAATCATATATTGTGAATAATCCATATTTATTTACAAGTTAAAATAATAACAAGAAATGATGAAGCTTCCTAAAAGCTCCTATCTGGTTATTTTGTTCCTTCCTAGACCTTGTTTCAGTGACTTAGTATACAACGACCGGAGTCCAAAAGTCAAGCAACAAGTCAAGGCAAAAAATTATGTTTGCTCACAAGTGCTATATGACTATTGTTTAAGCATTTCAAATAAGATAATTATTCATTAAAAATGTAAAATACCTCTTCTCAGTGTATTAAATACACATACTAACTTTGCTAGTATAAAACAATGCTTAAACAATACTCATATTAATATAGTTGGAACATTCAATTTGTGGACAGAATAAATTAACACTGTGACATTCAATTTTTATTTTTTTTTGGTTAAGACTGTGACATTCAATTTAATGACTACTATCCGTCAAATAAATAAAATTAACATTATTCTATTTATGAAAGAAAAAACCAGATTCATATGGAATGCCTGTATTTGTCAACCATTGGTTTGCTTGAATAAACTCAGCAGCTGTAAAACTCATCATTTCACTTTTCCAATTCTGAGAATTTGTTCTATAACTCTCCCAATGAACCCTCATATCATTTCTTGCACCAGGGCCTCTGTTATTATACTCTCTAAACGTTGCTGTATCAATTCCATAGTTATCACTAAATTTACACCAACCTTTTGGACGTACAACATCACCAAGAAATGATTCCATTATGATTGTTCTTGAATATTGGTCACGCGGAGTTCCCAAACATGTCGAACCAACAAGACTTTTATCATTGATTTTGCCTTGTTCTGCTATGATGGTGCAGTTTTGGATCACAAGTCCAGTTTTCTCATATTTGTCTAGTCTTGATTGAACACTCACCACATTTTTTCTCAGAGCTAAGCTAGAAGAATTTCGGTGCTTCACAATTATTTGCGAGTTTTGAATTATAGTTGCTGAGTCTCCTTTGATGATGTCTACACTACCATGAATTTCGCAGTCTCTGTAGAATTGGCGCTGCGCGACTGCGTATAAGCTTCCTTCTCCGCCGTCAATTTTGCAGCTGAAGAATGCTGCATGATCAGAAAGTACAAGGAGTGCTGATGCTCCTGGTACGCTAGCTGGAGCTGTGAAACCCATATCTTTGCAGATGAATCTTTTGCCCTTTACCACTGCATTTCACAAGAGTGAAAATCAAATGTTGTTATATGTGTTGTTTTTAGTACTCGGTAGATATTAATGTTTTTATTTTAGTCCCTGTAAAACTAATTCTTATTATTAATAAAGATGATTATCTTCTTTAGTCTCTGTTGTCGATCTTTGTTTATCAAATGGTCAGCATATATTGAAATGAAATAAAAAATGTGACACTAATTAAAGGCATATTGTTTAGTGTTGAGGAGATTTAAGTTAATTACCAAAAGTAGCTGACCGAAAGGGGGTTGTAACCTTGGGGTCTATTGATTTGATTCCAGTGACAATGGTTTTCATAGGGCCATCACCATACATGAGAACTTGGTCTAAATTCTTAGGTACCGCCACTTTTTCCTCATATTTACCTTTGGTCACATAAATAACACATGAATTATTTCTATTCTTTGCACAATAATTTAGTGACTCAGTTATGGTTGAGAATTGGCCACTTCCATCTTGAGCCACAACTATTCTTGTATGTTGAACCTCAATAAGTTTGTGCGCAGCTCTCAGGTTCAATCTTTGAAACCCATCAAGTTGTTGAACTTCGATTTTCGGCCTCTCGACAAAATTATAGACAATGGCTAATGTAATCCTTGTAAGAAGAATTGGTATTTTCAAAGAATACGCCAAAATCTCATAACTATTTGTTCTTACCAATTCATTTACACAAGTTTGTTGATATGAAATGATAGCACTTAGGCTATTCATAACATCATCTGGATATATTTGGAATATATCTTCAATAGACGAATTTGCCAGCTTATACAAAGATTCTAGTTCATCTTTTCCCATATTCAACAATTCCAAACAATCTCTATATGATTGTGCCTGTAGAGGAGTTAGGATTTTTTCAAGGTATGGTTTTTGCATGTTAACTAACGATAATTCTTTAAGGGTTGCATTAAGAGCAGCTTTTGCATAATCCACAGCCGTTGCGGTTTCACCTACGCGTTTTAAGACATGGAGACAAGATTCTGGTGCTTCTGTTTTTGCACAGACAGAGTTAAGGTTCTTCATAGCTGCTACGTTTTTGGAGTCACCTACGTTGGCAACAACAGCAATGGTTACCAATGCAAGAAGCAACATTGAGACACCCATGATTACTATGTTTGAGACCCATTCCTCATCCTCTTTTGAATCATCATCCATTTCATTATGAACGTTTCCAAGATCCCGATATTTCATATTCAAATTAACTTACGTGATTTTTCAAAAACAAAAACCAACGTGCTTGATTTAATTTACTATACACATAATAATGGTTTTATGATAGCAATATGATTGATCCTGAACTATTTGTTGAAGGATTAAAATGATTATGGGTTTGTTTTCCTCATCATATGCAGAAGTTTGGTGCATTTGTGGTCTTCGCTAGCTACACTGACAGAACAGCTATTTTCAGTTAGTGAAATTTATAAGAATAGACATAAGTTATGTTACTTGAAACTTTTCTGCATGTTTATCTGAGACCAAGACCACTACGTATGAAATTTGTAATCCTACATTGATTGGCTCAAACGATTTGTGTTGTTATTGATTTTTGTTACCAAATGTTGTTATTGATTCAGGAAAATATTGCAACAAACCTTTAAAATTGATTTATAGAAAAAGCCTGTATTAATTTTAGCCAATGGATTAAACATGCGAACAGCTCATGCTAACCAATTCTAAAATACTATGTCCCGTGCATTATAGGTGCATATGGTACAACTTTTAAAAAATAAAAAGTAGATTGTGTTGAAAAAACCTAGAGATTTTCATTTTAGAGTCAAAAATGATTTATTTATTTTTAATCCTAAACAAGCACTTAAAAATAACAAGAGTGATTTTTAGTGAAAAAAATATATTTTCCCTGAAAATAATCTATAAATCAAATACACCCTAGTTTCAAGGTTTGAGATTTACTTTGTTTTAATTGGAACATTGATCTCTTGGGTAACTGAACCATTGGTTGTAAAGAACAATTAGCAAAAGCAAAAGAATGAGTGATTTCTCAAACAACTTAAAAAAATAAAAAATAAAATCAACAATATCAAGAAGTTAGAAGGACTCTCAGTCAGCTAATCAACCTCATATCTTTTTAAATAAATTGATTTGCAAAAAACAAATCTCTATCGTTGAACCATTAACCTGTCAAATGTTGGAGAAGCAATGAAATGAAGATCTCCATGTCCAAACAGCTGGCTTATACCTTTGCAATATCATTACCATGATGCAATGAAAAATTTAGATTGCAAATAACGAAAATGGTACAACAAATACAAGTGAAAACTGATAATGACAAGGTTTTGATAATTGATCCGATCAAACAAATTGATCGCTATTCCAGTTCTGAGTACATCTAAAAAGATATGTCCAATACAAAAAAAGGTGAAAATAAACAACATTAAACAACTTATTTATAAATCCAAAACAAATGTAAATTTAAATACGGATTATACATGCAGCTACCATGACATTAAGAGGCAATAGAAAGCAGAAAGACCAGAGACCAATTTGCGACTAAATCACCAAATTGAGTATATAGAGCCAGACATCCAAAAGCTGTATTTCCGGATAATAATTCAACATCATAACTCTGTAGGTACCATCAGCAACAAGAAATGCAACGGGATGCGCTATTTCACCATTTTGAATCATGTTGAAAACTCAATAACGTGATTTCTCATAATCAAATTCCATCATAATAAACATACCTTGTAATTGTGTTCAGATAGCAAATTAAGAGTTTGATGCAGAAGTTCGAGTGCAGTTCCAATCTTGTGCAATTTTAAGTGTTCTCTTTTCAGTAATTAACCTTCCTGCAACATTTGAAACTTCGAAGACAGTGTCAAATGAACAAATTCTGGACTTCCATTTTACAATACACCCTGAAAAATCTGACTTGGTAGATCACTTAAATGTTAAACAAACAGCTCCAAGGTTGGTCACCAAGATAGATTGAAGGTCCATAACAAATTCGGGAAAACACATTTGGCAAATATCTCGACATATATCAAATATATCACTAAAACGGATCCAAGTAGTTCAGTCTAATAAGGAAGAACTCCCCAAGCAAAATGTATATTTGTAGGAAGACTGAAATTGAGCAGAAGCTTAAGACACAGGAAGGCAAACTAATTCCAAGATAGATCCACTGTGATGTATAACGGGGCATAGTAGAAACCTCAGCAACCATACCAAACTGTAGTATTTGGTATTTTTCGGGTATCGTCAAAACGCTGCTTTCATTTTTCTGTTTTCATTTATCTCCGACGACGAATTGAAGGCATTGAAATAACCAAAAAAGATACTTGTTATACTTGAATACTAGAGTTCAACATTACTACCTATGGTTTGATTCATACGAGAAAAACGAGAATCATTCGAATAATTACTGGTCCAACTGGCTGGTGATATATTCAATTACTTTTATGAGTTTTCTCTGGCTGCCTTTCAAGTTTCCATTACCATAATCAGGGTGCTGCTATGCGTCAGAGGTGACCCCTGAATCGGGGTTTGACTCGGGAAGAGTAAGGATGAGTGGTTGCCAGCCAGACTGCTGATGAACTATCCATTTTTTATGGGTTATCACCATGTTCAATATCTGAAGGACATCGCCCAAAGCAAGATCTTTAAAACACATGCTCTTTATCACAATACCTGCTTCATACCTAGAGAAATAGAATAGACTCATCAGAACGCAGGGACATCTTTTAGGAAATGAATATAGTCTATTTTATTGGTCAATTAATATATTCTAAATTTAAATATTCTTACTTGCACTGTGTATCCATTATTGCCGATCTACCAGCAGGGGTTGTTAGAAAATTTTGAATTTCGTCCCAAATTTCTTTGGAGTGCTGTTTAGGATTTCCACCTAAGGGATTTACACACTTCCAGAGTTTGTCATTCTTACCAACATACAGCGTTAAAGCACCTAAATTTTGTTTTACCACCATCTGCTGCTCCATAGCACTCTCCAGAGCTTTCTTAACATCAGTGTTGCGATGCTTGGGATCTCCATAACGGATGCTATCAGTTATATTCTTCTCAGTTGGCATCATCTTGGCATTTTTTAGTGAGTTCAGGGCAAGTAAAACAACACCTATAAGGCCTTGTACATATTCAGAAGGTTTAGGACAACCTGAAGATCCCCACTTACCATTAGAGGGAAGTTTATTATTACCCATTGCTGTCGAGTGTGTAGGTTGATATTCTGGACCATGTGGATAGCCTTGTGTGGTACTGCTATGCACCATATGTCCATTTTGTTCATTCGTTGATCTTACCGGAAGTGGAGCACTACTCTTAGGATTCGGTTTCAAATCTCCACTCCGTTGCGGAACAGTGCGGGGGTTATGACCATTATTGGGATAACCAGATATGTTCAGATTGCCAATATCTGGCACAGTTCTAGGTGATCCTGTACTGAAATTGTTTCCAACAGTCCTAGGTGGCACCGGTGTAGTTGCAAAAGTATGGGAATTTGGAGAATATGAATTACTAGGTGCAAAAGGAGGTTGCAATGGAAAACCGTTTGGTCTTAATGGCTGGGAATATGGATTTTGATGATTCCCCTGTTGATTTTGATGATTTCCCTGTTGATTTTGATGATTTCCTTGTTGATTACCATTATTGCTCCATAATGGATCAGAATTGGCGCGCTCAAAGTTTGCGGTTGATCCACTTTGAGAAACATTTGGATTATAGTTGCCAGGTCGATAATTGTTTACATTATTACGGTTATCTTGAAGTCCAACTGGGGGTGGATTCATTGCTTTCGGTCCATTTGGTTGACTCGGGTTTCTCCAAGTTGGTCTACCCTGATATCTAGAATCAAATCCCCTTCCTCCGTTTTGAACATTTGAATTTCCAGCATGAATTTCAGAATAGGGACCCCCCTGTTGCTGTGTCTGAGCAGCATTTGAGACAGGAACTTGTAGAGTTTCAGAAGACGGTAAGAAGCTACTATTACTGAGTTGTTGTGTATCACCACTGGTTAGTGGAGGTCCTCCAGCTAAGAGAGTAGTCCAGAGCCATACACTCTTAGCTGCTGCAACTAGTGGTGCAGATGCTTTTTGAGGTTGTGCGAGAAGAATATTATACCTCCTCATTCGCAGTTGATGGAGGGCATTAGAGAAATCTCGATCACCCGAAATCAATAAATAATTCGCAGGTGCAGGGTTGTCCACTGCCCAGAACAGCATGTCGACAAGGATCTTCTTATCACTTGCATCTTTCACACCTATAACCAAACATGAAAAAAGCTTCAGCACAAAAATAACCAAATGTATCAAAATTTCACACTATTGATTTGTGGTATTTACTGTGAACAAATTTCACACTACCACATGTATCAAAATTTCACACAATCAATCAACACAGTAAATAACCAAATTATCAAAATTACACCTCAAAGCTTCGAGAAATGAAGAAAACAAGTGATTTGATACACATGTTTCTAAAAATCTGAACACAAATGTATCTAAAATTTGTTCAAAATTTCATGCTATCAAGCTTCGGCACAAAAAATGTACCAAGTTTATCTAAAATTTGTTCACTTGTTTACGTTACACCTCAAAGCCTCGAGAAAGGAAGCAAACAAGTGAACAAATATGAGATAATTCCACAAATCAGATTTTTAATACCATATAGGCCGTACAGATTGCAAGCCGCATCACGTGATAAATATAATCCCGCGAAATTACAGCAATACACATCGCAAAAACCGCAATAAGTCAGGGCTATAATATTTTATGCAGAATTAAATTCCCGCACAATTACCGCAACACATATCGCAACAGCCACAATGTCTCCTATCACAATAGCCACATCAACCTCGACCACAATCACAATTTAAAATCATGCTTCAAATCAAATCACCTTGTACTGAGAAAAAAATTCAACAGAATTTAATTCTTTTTAATTCAATAACAGTCCACGCTGATGATTCTCGTCAAAACAAGTTCAGTAATCAATCACAGAAATGAACTCATACAAGCATAAATCAATCAACAAATGAATCAATCGCAGAAATCAAAAACCGACAGTTCATAAATCATAACTGAAATCACAATTCCAAAATTCAACAGAATCGAAGTGAGTTCGTTACCGGCGGGAACATGATTAAGCGAAATTCCGGTGCTAGAAAGCGCGTGCTGTACAGAAGCAGGTATACGAGTGGTGTCACCATAGGCGGAGATGGAAACGGGACCACAATAGTTCATACGAACAAGTGCTGAACTGATATTCTGCGCAATTGCATGTGGATCGGAGCCTTTAGGAACATGACAGTTCTCTATATCCCACCATACCGATATCTTCGCCGTCGTATACTGCGCCTCCGCGTTAGTTGTTGCTCCACCTCCGCCCATCTGATCTTATCACCGATCTTATCTCCGATCTTAATTTCACAAAGATCGATTCAAAGTAACTATACAAATTACAAAACCTAATTTATATATATATAAGTATATGTATGTAATAATTGACTTAATTTGATATTATACACTCATTGATTGATCGATGATGATTTATGTGACAGAAGAAACGATAGAGTCAAAGCATAGTATAAAATAGATATGGTGGAGAGATAGAGGGTTTTGTTTTGGTTTGCTTAGTTAACTATATATGGTGGAGAAGTTGAAGAGACTGCACAAGAATCGGTTTTTATGGCTATCATTTTGGTGAATGAAAGATATGTACTTGCTTTGACTCTTTTACCCTTTTTCCAATTGCTGTCGTATGCAACGGGTCAGTCACCGGGTCGGGTTTTCTTCTTGCGTATTGCATGGGTTGGATTGAGAGACTTGAGGTGGAGGAGAGTAGTGTTTGGAATGAGTGACTCTGAAAATTCTTTGTTGATGGCTTTGGGTCAATTTGTCATTATCTTGGACTCGTGGGGTATGGGTAAGGTGCTTGATTCTTTCCCTTTGCTTCCCTTCAGTTACTTCTATTTTTATATATTTTGTTACCTTAACTTCGTACAAGGGACTTAGGATTTATTGTTGTTACAAGGCACCTTCCTAGATATTTCTCCAAAGTATTCATTTTTTACCAATCAATCATTCATACATATTTTTGTTGCCTATGGTTTGTTTGGTGATCAAACAAATCGCGACAACAACCCATAAGAAGGATTTTCGGAAACAATATTAACATTTTCTTTAATATTTATTCTTTTATTAGATGAAACCAATATAAATTTATGTGGAATTCATTTTTACATATTGTAAGATTTACATAGATTTAATCTTATATGAGAATGAATATTATTAAATAAATTATTAAAAAATGGTTTAGTTATCGAGTGTTCTCGGAACACTTTTTAAGGATTCTAAAATAATAAATTATTCCTTAAGAAACTTAAAATATTTTAATTTTTAATGCATTGATTTTACAAAATTTCCTAAAAACTTACTATATAAAACTCTTAAAAAGTGTCGGAGCAATCATTAACACTTTCCTTAAAAAAAAAAATTGTTCTTAGAAGGACATTAAATGTGTTGCAACAACGGTGATCCATCGTATTACCAAGCATGGGTGTTATACGGGGCTTTCCTATCGTTTGGCTTATTCAGAATATAAAGTGCATGTGAGCTATCCTTATTTTACCCTCAATAGTGGTCTCAAACATGGAGACTAATTATCTCATTACCTTTTTATTTTACGTGCATAAGGTTTTTTTAGGCTTAACTATCAAAACTTAAGAGAACAACGTTAGTGTTATTCTTGGGATTAATATTGTTAGCTTAGCCCCTAAACTCCTGTGACTCTTCTTTGCTTATTACACAAGTATCTTTTGTGGGAATAACCCCGTAGAAGCACCAAAGAAAAAATCAAAGCTAGAGAGAGGGAAATTATACCATATACCCCACCACTGCAAATCTTCAAAAATTCTAATTTTATCCTATTTGCTATTTAACCTTTTACACATTAATTTTTCAATTTCAGTTTCAAAATTTCCCATTCAAATTCACCCCACATAATATTTGTTCAGGTATATATTTCTGATTTATTCCTCCTCTACAATATGATTCCTAAATTTTCCCGGAACACTCCTTTTACTTTTCCGAAAGGTATTATACCGAAAAATTCTACTCATCCTTTTCGGAAATAGTTATCATATAAATATACAAGGTTAATTAAGTTTTTAGTCCCTATAAATATTCACAGTTTTGTTTTTAGTCCCTATAAAATAAAATCACATTTTTAGTCCCTGTGACATTTTCCTTAAGCATTTTAGGGACCAAAAATGTTGATGGAAATTTTTTACGGTACTAAAAATGCTGATGGAAAATTTTTATAGGAATTAAAAATACTTATGAAAAAATTTATAGGGACTAAAAATGTATTTTATTTTATAGAGACTAAAAAAAAAAATTTAAATATTTACAAAGACCATTTAATTAATTAAGCCAATATATAATAATGTAGGTTCGGAAGCATCAGGTCATGCGTGATGAAGCACCTAGAGAACAAATAAATTACCAAAACAAAGTGATAGAACAGAGAAAATGATGTAGGTTCTGAAAGGTACTTTACCCTATTCATTAGGTTCTTTCTCTTCTCCTACAAATACACACGTCGACTACAACAGGGAAAATAATTACAAAACTACACCAATGAAATCAATTTTATTTTAAAAGGTAAAACTGGAACTTTGGGGTCAAAATATTAATGTAGGGTTGTGGGTATAACTTCCTAGAGAGAGCTGTCAATTGGGCTGGCCTAACCCAGCCAGCCTCAACCTGGTGACCCAACCTTTAGGCCCTTTCCTTTAAGAATCGATTTATCGAATAAACTCTAACATGGAAATTTTACCTTATACTCCTATGTATATACTTTCACCCTTACAAATCTTTGAAAAATCTAATTTTATCCTTTAACATTTTGCTGATTAATTTTCCACCCTCACTTTCAACATTTCACAAACTATGAGTTCACCCCACATTTTCCGATTTGTATTTTTCTCGAATCAGTATAAACGTTTTTTAATTAAACAAATTTTTGTAACATTCATGATTATATTTTTTAAATCTATACTAGAAGTCTCTACAAATTTTTTTCGGGGCATATGAAATTGGGAAAACTAAGGGCCTGTTTGAAACACTTTTTGTTTTTAGTTTTTAAAATATGTTTTAAAAATCAATTTTAGAAAAGTGATTTTAATAAGAGAAAAGGAAAAAACTTGTTTGGTAATGCGACTTTTCAAAACTGTTTTAGAAATGAAAAAATTAAAAAATCCGTTTGGTAACATAATTTTCAAAAACAATTTTAGAAAATAGAAAATTAGAAAACCTGTTTGGTAATCAAATTTTTTTAATTTATTTTTAATAACCTATATAAATTATATTACCCTTTATATAATTATTCTTTTCTTACAATTTTATCCTTAGTTACCAATCAAATTAAATTTCAAGTACTTTAGTTAAATGTAGAATTTAGTCACAAAATAAATTATTTTTTTAGATACGAAATCAAAATTTGTTCAAGCAATACAAAATTTAAAAATGTAAAACACATCAAAATATTATAGCATATTACTGTCGATAACATAAACATCAAATAACCAAACAACAGTTTGAAGCAACTATGACGAACATTATGACCAATTATGAATAAAAATGCAGCAACTTTCTCTTCAACAAGCACATCCCTTGAGTCCTATGAAGCCCAAATACTCTAAAACGGAGACGTACCCGTATCAGATACCGATACTTCACGGATATTCGAGGATACGTATTCACGAAGTATCGGAATTAATTATTTTAATTTTTTAAAAAATATTTTATCAGATACATATAAGATACTCCACGGATACGCAGAGATACATATAAGATATGATATGCATCATTAGAATTGTTTCCTGATGAACCACTTAAATTTATACTTTTCGTGGATGAAGGTAACGAGAGAGATGATTCAATTAATCATCATCAGATAAAATTTGTGTTGAGTTCTTGGAATTATGTTTTTCTCGACGTCCAGACATACGGAATTGTGACTTTTATAATATAATAATGAATAGTAATCATTTTCTTCACATATTTATACATATGAGTTTTAGTACCCATCCAAACTTCCTCTTCCTCTCATTAGTCATATGGCCATAAACATTTCCCTCCAATCAGGATCCTTAAACTTTTCCAAGGTTTTTTCATAGGCATCATGTGAAATGTCTTCTAGTTCATCTGAAATGTGTTCTAGTTCGTCTGAAATGTCTTCTAGTTCTTCTAGTTCATCAAAAGAAAATAAATAAATGAATAAGAAAGGCACAGTCTGCAATCAGAAATAATACAGTCAGCTTCAAAGAAACCTTCTTTGTTGTTATCAAATTTCATACTTCAATATAAAATATGTTTTCCCAAATACACCACCAGCTATACATATGAAGTTTCAAGCAATGTTCCTAAACATGTTTTCAAAAACAAACTTGTTCTACATACTTGCATGGATCAAAACAGAGCTAAATTTGAAGTGGCTAGAACCAAAAGTTATTAAAAAATAAAACCATAGAATGTATCACAGAAACTGCCATAGTCGAACATGGAATCCTCGCATTCATAAAATCCTATAACATAAGTTTTGCGAGACTCTGTGGCAGAATTTCATGATTAACAACTAGGTAAAACAGTTCAAAGTTCATAGAAAAGTTCATAGAATGTATCATAGAAACTTATGTTATACCTTAAATCAAATAGATATCATACATAGGTAAAACAGGATAAGCCACCCTCATGATTAACAACTAAAAAGGTTGCTAAAACAGATTAACAACTTCAAAGTTTCAAACCTTCGGCACATATCAGAATATATTAAAAAAGGAATGAGAATTTAGGCCACCCTCATGATAAGATGATGTATAGCATACGAAAACCAGTACACTTAAACACATGACGAAACCAATGATAACATGAAAAACGACGAATGAAAAAATGAATCACTTACAAGGATAGGATTCATTGATGGTCCGGTGTAAGCAGAACCGATGAGAATCATAGCTATAACATAAGTGTCTGTGTCACCAAAGTATAACATAAGTTTTGCGAAAAAAGTTCATAAATAGGAATCAATGTGCATACGAAAATAAGTGGGATGACAGGAATGGATGATGTAGGTACTGTGAAGGAACCAAGTTTAAGGTTCATTGCATTCCCTTGTTGTACTGAGAATGTTTGAAGTTGTGCTAAACATGTGTTCATTACAATTGTACTTGCCAATATAGGTAACATCCTTGTTAGGATTTTTACTTCTTCAACCTGTGTCACTTGTTAGGGTTCTTAGCTATCTTAAGTTGTCTTAAATCCTATAACAACTTATAGCAATTAGAAGAACAATTTAACGTTATTTTATCTTTTGCTATAAAAATAGCTTATGCAAGCTTATATATATGACAATTTTCATGAGTTGTTTTCAACTTATATTCACATAAGTTCTTAGTTCTTCAGTGTAGCTTATAAAAACAACTTATAGCAATTAGAAAAACAATTTAACGTTATTTTCTCTTTTGCTATAAACATAGCTTATGCAAGCTTATACATAAGTGCTTATTATGATAAGTGCTTTTGCTATAAGCTGCAAACATAAGTGCTTATCATGCTATAAGCTGCAAATAAGTTTTTTTTTTATCCAAACAGACACTTAATCCAGATCTACTTAACCAAAACAACGACATCAAAATCATAATCAAGCACAAATTTCGAACTCTACCACACAATCTCAAATTTAAAAATTAACCTAATATTGAAAATCATAGATATAAACGCCAATAAACACAGAATCAAGTAAAAAATCGCTACATTAGAAGCAAAATTCTGAATCAAAGAACAGAAATTAATTTAAAAATGAAAAAAATCAGGTGTGAGATGTAACTTGAAAAAACCGCAGAGAAGAAGAAGCGCGGTGGAGAATAAGAAGCGAGGTGTAGATCGAAGAAAAATCACGGCGAAGATCGGAGAAGAATCGCGGTGGAAATCACCATTTTCGCTTCTCAGTGTTCTCGCGTGAGTTTTTCTGCAAAATGAGTGATGATTTTTGATCCAATTTTTTTTGATAAAAAAATGAAAATACCCCTGGACTTCAAACATAATTACAATTTACAACTATGCCATTGAAGAAAACTGGCACTTCTCTCCGTGTTTTCCCTTTTCTTATTTTTACTCTATTTTAAAAACTTAAAACTAAAAATAAAAAAGCAAAACTCATTTTAGCTCTTTCACTGTTTTAGTTCTTAAAACTAAAAAACCCAAAACATTTTTAAAAAATTATATTTTAAAAATAGATAATCAAACAAATTTTTAATTTTTTAATTTTTAAAAACTAAAAAAGTGTTTCAAACATGCCCTAAATATGCCATTTCTGAAACTAGTTTTTTGAAAGAACGTAAAATGGAACATTAACAGGAAGTACATTAATAGGAAGTTCAAGAAACGATTGAATTGCAGAATAAAAGAAGACAAGATTAATAAAAAAAAACAAATAATTAGTAAAAAATAGAAAACAAATAAAAATAAAAAATATGTCAAAAAAAAGTAGATTCAATTGCAGCATGAATCGAAAATCTTGAAGGGAAGCAATCAAGTGTAATGCTGTAATGCTATGCAATCATTTTCCAGGATTCAATAGAGCAGAGAATCTGAAGCAGTGGTATTCCGGAAATTATAATTTTCTAAAACCAAGCAGTCGTAATCGATCATGGCAAACCCAGAAAATTGAGCAATTCTAATTTTCTAAATTCTAGCAGTTGTGAACGTTTTCCAGGAAACTAAATCAATGATTTAGATTTAGGGAACAAAATCGATTCTAATAAAAGAAAAACAAAATCGGAAGTGATGCTGGATTTTATTTTACATAAAAAGGGCAAATTAGTCAGTTTGTGTCCAAATGTTGGGGGGTAAAAGTATAATAAGTGCAGGGGTATGGGTATGTGGTATAACTTCCCCCTAACCCTATTCTAGTCTCCGTATTCTTCTCTTCAGTTGCTCCTGCTCGTGAAATCGCCGCAGGTACGGTACCTCACTCTCTCACCTTCTCCTTTCACATCCCAATCACTACTCTTGCTGCTTTTCTCATCGTAGATCTCAACTTTTTCTATACAATACTCGATTTCAATTAAACCTTTCTGATTTATTATTGTTTTTTGGTTGATATTCGAAGGTAAGGTGAAAAATGGTGAAGCATAACAATGTTATCCCTAACGAACACTTCCGCAAGCATTGGCAAAACTATGTCAAGACATGGTTTAACCAACCTGCAAGGAAGACAAGAAGACGCTTAGGTAGTAATTTTCTCTATAATTCTATTATTTTGATGTATTATTGTAAATTGAAAATAAAAATGTTAACTTTGATGGGTTTTTGCATTTTCAGCTCGTCAGAAGAAGGCGGTGAAGATTTTCCCAAGGCCTACTGCTGGACCTCTCAGGCCTATTGTTCATGGACAGACTCAGAAATACAATATGAAACTAAGGGCTGGTAAAGGGTTCTCCCTTGAGGAGTTGAAGGTAAAATCTGATTTTTGTTTTCGATGTAGTTTATTGAAAGTTTACGCAAACGTGGTTTTGATGCTATATAATTCTAGATATTTACTTTTGAAGATTTATTAAAGAAAATATATAGATGCTGTTGTTTTTGTTTACAAGAGAAGCTACTCAAAACAGCTTCACTTTGATTATTATGCTGTTGTTTATGTAATAAATGGATGAAAACTTTGGAAAGTGAATTTTTTACAAACAAGCTCTATGTGAAATTGTAGGAACTCTACCTGATGATATTATTATAATTTAAAAGATATAATCTAATCTTATTGGATAAAACTTGACGTGCCCTGTGTCCTGGCATTGATTATTAATATCACTATATAGAAACTGGTGTTCATTTGCCTATAGAATCAATTGATGGTTGGCATAGTATTTTCTGTTTGATGTACTTCTGCGTTTGCAATCCACATCAATACATGGAATTGCGTTTGCAAAATTCTCTCTTAATTCCAGGACAAACCTGTTGTCAAGTGGACGAACCTGTCCATATGGAGTATTTTTAACTATAGGATTGGCTAGCCAATTTAATTGAGTGTTTTTTAAGGCCCATGGCTGGCCTTAAATCATATGCCGTTTAGGAACCCCGACCGTTTTAGATCTATGCCCGGTTTTAAGAGTTTTTAGTTTTTATCCAGCATGACCATCAAAATCAGCGGCGAAGCTAACAATATTTTCATGAGGTGGTCACATATAAAGAATTATTTTTTAAACTAATCTAACCCAGTAGGCAAAAAAAAAAAAACCACAATAACTATTACTTATATAAAATGTTCTTCATAAAATATACACTTGATTCAACATGAACGGATTATACCAAAAAAATGCGGCAACAACAGATTGTACCAAAAAAGACACAGTAGAAAAACGGATTGTACCAAAAAAGCTACAACAAAAGAAATAAAAACTAATAGTAGCTATTTATGAAAATTGAACTCGGCGGCCCTTCAAAGACTCAAATTCATCCATAATTGCGTTGAGCTAAACTGACCTGCAATACTTTTTTTTTTTTTTTTTAATGTAAATAACCAAGCTATTTGAAAGAAAATCATCGCTCATTTTGTTTCTTTGTTTTGTCTTGAGATTTTTCATTGATGAGAAAACTCTCTATTGATTATGATACAAGATACTTGGTTGTATCAACTGAATACAAAACATGTACAAGGCTAAGTTGAGTAACTTGCACTACAAGCCTCTAACTAACTAACTAACGAGTTAGTTACCAAGTAACTAACCAACAAACATAGTTGGATTTATCCACAACAATTATTTATTATTTATCTCTTTTGGGTGTTAGTCTTCCGGTTCCTATACGACATGATTAAATAATTTGAAGTTCGACCGGAAGCTAAATAAAGATGGAAAAAATTATTTCACTTAAAATAAAACTTGGGGTAGCCAAATATATATTATTGGGGGTAGCTAAATATAAAAATATACCTACTCGCTAAAAAAAAATAAAAAAAATTGTGGTAGCCATGGCTACCTCCCCCTTGTACTAGCAACCGCCCCTGATCAAAATCTACTTTAGTTGTTACAGTACAATTATACTTATGATATTACACCAATCTCCAATGTATGTAGGTGAACCTCCTTGTATAATCCATGATTTCTGTGCTTATACACCACTGAAAACACTAATCATATTATAGACAGTTTGAGACTGAGTTCTCCGAATATTCCCAGCTGTCACCTGTTTCATATTCAATTCTGTCTAATTTTTGGTTCAAGATGATAAATGAGTAAAAGACCTTAGTTTGAGTGCATCTAGTATAGAGTATAACTATGTATTGTACTTTGATGTTCTGCTTTTTTACTTTACCTTTTCAATGGTTTATTTCTTATTTCTTCTATTTTATAATGTAGTCTGCAGGTATTCCCAAAAAGCTTGCTCCAACTATTGGCATTTCTGTCGATCATCGCCGCAAGAACCGATCATTGGAAGGTCTGCAAGCCAACGTGCAGAGGCTGAAGACATACAAGGCCAAGTTGGTTGTCTTCCCAAGACGTGCACGCAAGGTCAAGGTAATGCAAATTGCGGCTATATTCTTTTAATATATGACCTTTTCCTTAATTTTGGTACTGTCATTGCTAATAAATTTGAAAAAGAAAAAGTTGTGCATTATTCTTAATTTCTTACGGCCCTGTTTTTTATTTCCAGGCTGGTGATTCCACTCCTGAGGAACTAGCAAATGCTACACAGGTTCAAGGTTCATACTTACCAATTGTGAGGGAGAAGCCATCTGTGGAGCTTGTTAAGATTACAGATGAAATGAAGGCATTTAAGGCTTATTACAAGCTTCGTCTTGAGCGAACAAACAAACGCCATTTGGGTGCCAGACTGAAGAGGGCTGCTGAGGCAGAGAAGGAAGACAAGAAGTGAAAACTTCAGGAAGTCTGAGTTCCTAATTTACCCTTATGATAGTTCTTGCAAGACAATTTTTGTTTGAGATTTCGTTAAAAGAATTTGCTTAGTCTAAGACATAGATCACCGTTGCTGTTATTTTGTGAACTATTGCTATTCAAGTTTGTTGGTTTAACTAGCATTCTTGTCAGATTAGCATGTTTTATTTTTCATGGGATACTATCAAGTCTTTTTCCAGACAAAAATCTTGGAAGGGTTGGTAATTTTGCTAGTATTGTCATAACTAGTAATAGTGAATTATATATTGCTTAATATATTAGTGGTTTTAAATAACACATTTTTTTTTTGTTAAAAAAAACATCACACTTCTTTCTTGATTATGGATTTTTTTTTTTCTTTTTATTTGAATCTGAAGTCAAGTTTCTTAGGCCAGATAAATCTCTGTTTGTATTTTGACATCTCTTCGATACAAGTTTTGATTGTGTTGTTTTAAAGGTGTCATCTATGTTTATTGTTTCTCATGGTCAGCCCATCTTTGAATCAAACTTGGGTGTTATAACTTGCTGTTGTGAAATTGCATTGGATTGGAAAATTAAGCAGTACCGTAATTTTCCAGATCATGCGAACATGACTTTATGACTGCGTTATTGTGCTTGATTTGAATAATAAGTTCGATCATACATGGATTATCTGGTTTTAAAGCGAACTCAGTGCTACTCACTACATATGAATATAAGTTCGATCAGTAATTTCTTTCACTCGTTAAGTTTTTTGTTTCAGTACTTGTTTTAATCTTAATCAAAATAAAAAAGTATTACTTTTTTTAATACAAATTTTTACCAGCTAAAACACTGTTAAGGTATATAACTTTATGTTCAAATATGCGCATGTTGAACCGTACTGACTTTTTGTTGTTGTTGAGAGATGACAGATTCTTTTTTGTAAATGGTGGGATCCCTTTCCAGACCCTGCTTATGCAGGAGCTTTAGTGCACGGGTTGCCCTTTTTTATACGTATGGCATGCTTAAATATAGTAAACTACGTATGGTTTCTTCTATTTGTGCAGCTTTTACATTTTTGAAGTCAAATGCTTTGATAATTTTTAACCTGAATTTGTAATTTGCAAAACACAATTACAAATGAGATTTGGTTTCATCATTCGAAACAAAAGCATATTTGTGAATAAACAGGGAAAATCAAATCTAGCAACAAATTTACTGTCAATGGCAATTTTTGTAAAGGAATATAGGATATTGGTCTAACACAATATGCAGTAATACTGACAGCATTGAAATAGAAAATGCATGCATTTAAACTGTTTCTGATTTTGCGAAAATGAAAGGCATGATGTAAAATCGTAGTGGTCTGATACAGTTTGTAGTGATGATTCAGAAGTCTTCCAAATTTTACCAACACCATAGTTGTTGATTTACATATGATTATAATAACAACAGTGACATCATTTCTTAACTCATCTTAATCTAGACAAGCTCTCATACTAGTCTCTTTCTCATGATATGAAATTGTTCTCTTGACCATCTACTAGTTAGTACCATGATTTAAACTCTACCAGTACCCACATAACTTATTTTCTTGAATAACAGTCTATATGCAAATTAATTTCCAAAACAAACAATGCACACACTGATCTACATAAAGTCCTAAACTACTCCAGTTCCTGAATCTGATTATAACCAAGAGGTCCTCAGTTATTTCTGCTGTTGAAGTTCTTTCTTTCACTTAAGCTTGAGTAAACAGATCAAGGAACACATTCAGCTATCATCGCCACAAACTCTCCCTACTACTCTACTGTCTTTCTACACCTGCGTGTAGAATTGTATAACAAACTACGGCGAGGAGATAGAGCATGGAAGCTAACTATGGGCTCATGCCGAGTCTTCCACCGACCAATAATGTCACCACAACCATGCAGCTCAGCAAAGGTCTCAGACCAGTTGAATGAGAGGAATCCAATGGAGAGCTTTGAGGTCCAAACCCTACTGGAGATGAGGTAGTACTAGAGCTGCAAATAAAGACGACCGTGATTAATACTCCGTTGTTCCATATCTATTGATGTTTTAAGCTTAGTGTACACATATTAAGAAATAAAAATTCAACTTACACTTGATAAGTGAGTCTGTTTGGGACTGGTTAATTTGAATTGATCTACTGAGATAAGCAATTCTGAGACTGTTTGAAACATGGACATAAGTTGTTTTCAACTTATTTTCACAAGGCCACCAGGATAGCCTATGAAAAGTGAAAACAACTTATAGATTATATGAAAACAAGTTGACTTTATTTTATCTTTTGGTATAGAAATAGCTTATAAATAAGCACCTATGCTATAAGTGCTTAATAGCATAAGGACTTAATTAAGCTCTTAATCCAAAGAAGGTCTAAATTAGGCTTATTTATCCCTAGTATCTGTCATTGATTGCACTACATATTTTTAAGTTTTCTTTCCATCTACAGTTTGTTACAAGAAAAACATTGATTAGGCCTTAAATTTCTAAAACATAATAGTTTTGAAATAAACCTATAAATCTAAAACATCCATAGATATTTGAATAGAGTTAAGTATCTTATAGGATTAAAAAGGATTCAAAGAATTTTTGCATAATGAAATGAAAGCTTTCCCTTCACGGTTCTGACTTACCCGCCGGATGCGCCTGCGCCAGCTCCTCCTCCTGAAGATGATGGGAAGATGCAGGTACCAGAACCTAGTCACAATTCAAAAGAGAGTTCATCAAAACATATCTTAAAATTTCATCAAGCATAATATGAAAAATTAGGATATAAAACTATTAAAGATCTTACTAGGATTAGTGTTAGTGATGGTAGCAACCCCTCCAAAGTCACAGCTTGTTGCAGCAGGATTCTTTACATAGTAGCTGTTGAATGCAAAAGAAGCATGGTTTTGAAGTGAATTTGGATTGTAACAGATACCACCTTGGTTTATTTGTGAACAATCAGTTCCTTTTGTTCCACAAGCATAGTCCAATGCTGTTTGAAGTGTAGATTGTGGTGTTCCAGGTTTAGCCACACACCAGCTACCTCCTGAAGAAGATGGAGGACTTGTGCTTGAAGGTGGAGGATTTGTGACAGGAACAGTTCCTGTTCCTCCTGATAATGGTGATGGTGGTGGATAAGAATTCACTGGTGTTGTTCCTCCTGGAACAGTTATAGGTGTAACAGGTACCGGTGAATTTGCTGGATTTGTTGGTGATAATGGAACAGATGGTGGAGTAGTAGAAGGAACTGTGACAGGTGTTGCACCTGGATTTGTTGGAGAAACTGTTGTGACAGGATTGGTTGAAGGAACAGTGATGATTGTTGGTGCTGGGTTTGTGTCTTGAAGTTTTCTCCCAATCTTGTGATTTGTAACAAGAAACTGAATCTGAGACTTTGAGATCTTGCTTTTTTGAAGGAATCTTGCTCCAGAAAAAGTTGAAAATGCATTGGTTCCTGAAAAGAATTTGAAAGTAGCATAATTAGAGTGTAAAAACAGCATTAAACAAGGTTCACAAGAAGAATAATGATTGATTAGTGATTAGATTACTTACCAGAACAGAAGAAAATGAGAAAAGATAGGAACAAGAGGCAAGTAGAAGCTTCATTGGCCATGATGAAAGAAATAGTGTTTCTGGAATTTAGAATGGAGCTGTTGGAATGTTAGTGTGATTTATGATGTAGATGATGCAAATGCTTTTAAAAACTTAGCATAGAATAGAACATGACAGAATTTTTTTTAAAGGCCTATCCTTGAACTAAAGGTATAAAGGTTAGGTAAAACAAGAAGTGAGAAATGAGAGAATGAAAACGATGTTTTATGTTGTAAAATGACAAAGAAAAATATGTTTCTTTGATACTAAGGAAATGTTTTTGGTCTGGTTTTTTTCACAGTACCATTTGCACAAAGAAGCAAAATCAAAATGGCTTTATTGTTTCCTTCTTTGTATTTTCTAAAGCTTTAATACTCCTTTATACAAAGTGCATTATCTAGCTGCTTCTCTTTATATAGTTGACACAAATTAATCATGTGCATTGAATTGAACAGATGTTGGTCTACGAGGGACTGGGACACACATGCCTGTTTTTTTTCTCTGTTGAGCACAGAAACCACTTTGTGGCTTATGGTTAATGGTTAATGTTGAGATTTTTTTTGAGTTGCGGTATTTCAACAACCATTTGAGTAACAACTTTTGTGATGACCACTAATTTACAAAGGAAAGTAGATAGTGACACGGAACCCAAAGTAATAGAGAAATAAAGTAAAAAAATAATGTGAGTATGAGAGATAAAGTTGTCACATATATTGTCACAAAATGGTTGTCAAAATATCATTTCTCTTTTTTATATATTTAAGGCTTAATTACACTTTTGGTCCTTGCATTTTGACCAGCTGAAAATGGTCATGCCTCTTTCAAATCGAACAAAACCGTCCCTAAACTATCATGTTTTTTTGCAGTTTTAGTCTTACCTCTTATTCTCTGCGTTTCTGGAGTTGAAAATAAGAGGTAGAACTAAAACTGCAAAAAAACATGATAGTTTAGGACGATTTTGTTCGATTTAAAAGAGGCAGAACCATACGAGACCACTTAATATTTAATATAGAGTATGCACACATAACTATGTTATGTGCCGTTGGATTCCCTTCTGACCCAGTCATGAATGATTACTGGCTAATGTACCAACCTTATGAACAAAGTGGTGGCACGTGTTGAATTAAGACAAAAAGTAAATAAATTCTATTTTGGGGTAATCCTACTCAATAAGAATATGAAATTTAAACTTTTTTTTAGGGATATATGAAATTTAAACTGTTTGTCAAAAAAATGAAAAATTAAACTCTTGAATAATTTGTAATAATAGTTTCGCCATTTTGTATACTGATTTATTTCTTAAATGTCTCACTTGAGTGATATAGAAAACATATAATATAGAAAAAGTAGAAAAGAAAAAGATATGTAATGGGGCGGTGTGGTGATAAAGGAAAAACAAGATAAAAATAAAATAAAATTGGAGAAAGTTTCTATTTTAGAAAATAATTTAATTGAATGATGAGACCTTGATTCATTATAGCATGTGCATTGGTGTCGGTTTAAAGTATCTATTGAGGATTCGATCGAAAAGTAGACAATAATAACTATTGAGGATCTAGTTTGGTCGACATAAAAAAAATAAAAAATAAAAAGTCATATTCGCTCAGCAATCAGTAATTTGCTAACTAGTTCTTGACTTCTTGCTGTCCAAGGGGGTCAATATAGCAAAATTATTTAGAACTAAACTGGTAATATATCATTTTTCTTTCTATCTAAGATGATAAAAATCTTCTACCAAAAATGCATATTGAACGGGGACGACCCACGTGGAATATTCTATTCTACATTTCTGGGGCTGCTCCTTCTAAAAAAAAAAGTGCTACTAGCCGAAAGCAAAGCAAGTGATGGAACCAATGTAGTGGTATATGTATCAATCAAAAGGGTCCACTGAATCCTATAAAACACAGAACAAGGGCAACTATCCATGAATCGTTTTCCTCTTGAGTTAAGCAATTGAAATTGTATGATTATTAAGAAATAAGCCACCACATCTACAAGTCAAGAAAGAAAACCAAGCAAAAGTATTGTCTGAGGGATATCAACACATTCCTACATTAGTTGTAAATATATAATGCCAACTAATTAATAAAGGGAAAAAAACATGAATGAAATACATTTTTTAACACATTCCTACATTAGTTGAAATTTAAATTAATCCCAGTAAATTATGTTGATCCCGTATAAGTTTAAAACCAGGGATGCATATATACAAAAAGATGAGCTAGAAATCTAACAAGTTAACAAAAAAATCACCAGCTCTACTAACTCCTGTCATAATTAACAAGTAAATAGCAGCAGTTTATCTTGTTAAGCCATGTCAGACTCAACAAACATGTTGGTGAAGAAAGGATCAAGAATTGCTTCCTTGGCCGAAGCATACTTGTCAAGACGTTTCTTCAAGGAGCGTAGATCTCTCTCATCCTTTGAAGTTCGTTCCTGCAAATGCAATAACAATTGTTCATTATACACTGCCTTCTTTTTGCTCAATCATTTGCTATCATCAGAAATCAGTTCAGCCACTCTGTTGAGCGACATTGTTTAGTTAATTTAAGACTAGTTTATGAGCACCCAAAAACTTTATTAAACTATCAGAAGACTGATTTTTTCATCATTAACTAATATAACAGAATCATATATTGAAAACGAGTAATGCAAAGTTGTATAACATCAAAATCATGCATGGCATGATTAAGAGTGTTATATCTAAACCTGAAAATTGCAATTCCAAAATGTTCATAGGGAAAATAAGCAAAACAAGCATCATATGGTTTGCTAAAAATAGACAAGACTTACAAATGATTTCTTCGTGAGGAGTATGTCTACCAAGTAGACCAACCATAACACATTTGTTTTAGGGAAACTGCAGATTTGAAAAAGCAACGGAAATTTAGTTTCTGAGAAATACAAAAAACAATAAAGAACATTGCAAATTCTAAACCAAGACTAATGCCAACAATGTGTCGAATATTATAATATCAAAGCAAATTATCATATTGTTGTCGAATAATTCTTGAATCAGTTGAATGGCATGTAAAAATTTTGGTACACAACCAAAAATTTCCATGCAGACAGAATGTCAAAAGAGGGGATTTATCGTCTACAAGGAAGACTTGACTTGAGAAGAATCCCATGTGTACAAGACTACAGTCTACATATACACCACATAGGTATATTCTTTCCCAGAATAGTACAACAAAGAGGTATT
The DNA here is from genome assembly GCF_003473485.1 of Medicago truncatula. NCBI lineage: Eukaryota > Viridiplantae > Streptophyta > Magnoliopsida > Fabales > Fabaceae > Medicago > Medicago truncatula. Next base: position 52,833,466 of record NC_053048.1, read on the forward strand.
TTACACTTAATCACTCTTTTATGTTCAAATGAACAATCCACACGCACGCACACAAAATGGGACTATTATAACCAAGCATTCAAACTATTGTTATCCAAGTAGGGTGAAAACTGGCTATAATAAATAAATATGAGAATCTAACCTTCCTTCCCACCAATCTTCAGTCACCGCCTTCATCCTCCGATATGTTTCCGACTATACATGCGAATGTAATAGTTAGATCCATTAATTCAATCAGATATAACTTTTACAACCCAAAATAAGCATTTCCTACCTGTTTGTCTCCTTTTGGGCCTTTAAATAGGTCAGGATCGGAGGAAAGATCTAAGAACAGTATGCTACCACCTGTGTAAATATGACAGCAGTTAATCATAGCAAGTGACAAATTTAAGGCCCAATAGCATACCTAAACCAAGAATTCCAGCGCTCACCTGTGCTTATTCTTGATAGAGTGAAGTCAATAATAGATATTATTAATCCATACGTTTCGACTAACAAGTTTTTGCCGTCAAGAGTGAACTGCAACGTTGCAGAATCATCACTTCGGCTGACAAGTATATTTCCCCTAACCAATTGAATATTCATAAATTAGTAATCTTACAAATACAAGGATTGCATATATAACGTCATTACATGAACACCCACCAGTGAAGATCTCGATGTTCAAATTCAAATGCAGACTCAGCCACAGCAAGCCCAGCTGCAACCTGTATTTTACAATGGAAATCAAAATAAATAATCCGTCATTAAGCTGCAAGCACTTGACAGGTACAGTAATAATATAACATGTAATACATACCTGAACCAGTAAAGTCCTTGCCTCGTCAATATTAAGGAGCACAAAACTTTCAAGATCCTTGCCCCCATGTTGTTGTACGAAGACCATGTAACACTAAATGTGACCATAAGTTAGTATACTAATGCACATTAAACTGTTAAATGCAAATATTCTTGCTTGGAAAATGTAGTCGCTAGGGCCCACTTTGGTTCCTAATTTACATTAAAAAAAGTTCTGACAAACTTGAATATATTTGAGGTGCAAAAACAGATTTCAACGACGAGAAGCTATTATATAGAAGACTTATAGTCATTGTAATATTTTATTTTTCTCGTCCCGTAATATAAATGTGATGACAAGTTTATCCACACTGGCTCTTAATCTATAGAATAATGGATTATTCGGTAAATACAAAAAATATAGTGAGCAACCAAAGAGCATCCTCATGTCTATTCGTTCAAAACAATATATTACGGCAAGTGAAATTTAAATTAGAAATACACACAAGTCCATAATCAACACGGTAAATCAGGAAACCTGTTGCTCTGGAAACTCCTTTGGGTGATCATTCTCTGAATTATGCTTGCGATCCCAATCTTCCCATGCTCGAATCAGGTCCGCATCATAAAGACCTTGGCACACCCTAAATCTGTCACAGAAGACGAACCACATATAGATGAGACCATAGTACTTATAGGCAAATGAGTAAAAATTTGTGCTCGGGGCATATAGAGCAAAACAACTTTTAAGCTATGCATTATGGAGAAGGCTCTTCTAACCATCACATTTCTATAGTCACCCATGCCGCAATGGCAAAAGTACAAACCCAATGGTGGAAAAGTCAAAAATTATGGTTAGTGGTAAAATTGGAAACAAAATTTTAGTTTTCCCATAGAAAATGGTTTTGATCAGCACCTTAAAATTATTTAAGTCAGATACTCACTCTATGGATTCTATGAATGTTCTGCATAGATTATTAGAAACTCCATCACTTCCTCTTAATTGATTAAGAGTTTGGCTAAGAAACACCTCCTCCAGCAATTCTACCGATCTCTGTAGTACATAAAGCCACATAGTTCATTAACATAACAATACTAGTAGTTTACCTGTGATCACAACATCCAAGATCCAACCACTTTAATCAAATTTAACAATGTATTGATCAAGATGTTTCATCAAATATTCTAACTGAATTAGGGTAAACATAGTTTTATTTAAAAAATCCCTCTTGGGGACAATAATATTACGATATATTACAAATTACAATTACCTTTTGGACTTCTCCATTCACTCTGAAGTCCCCATCAAAAGGAACTATTTTGCATACACAATTCCCAACCTTAAAAGCCTCTCCATATGTTCCTTCACCAACTTTCACAACTGTTTCTGAACCACTGGAAAACGAAAAATGGCTTTCCTATATGAATGAAGACAAAGAATAATAATAAAAACAAACAAAAAATACTTAGGATGGAAGAAAAAATGGGATTTATAGCATTCTTAATTACAATTAAGGAACTTCTCAATTGAAAATGACTAAAGTGGATCTAGTACACTAGATTTGAGGTGCTTTGCATGATTTCAATGAGTGTATTTTCAACTCGCCAAGGGCAATAATGCACACGAATGAACCTTGCACCTTAATGGAAATTACACAAACAGGAAAAATTAAAAACAAATTAAGATCTGTAAAACAGTCCCCCTGTGATCTTGAAGGGGAAAAATGAAATTTATTTCCAGTTTAACAGCTGATGCGTCATCAGAAAACTGTAATGGACATAAAGGAAAATTATATTCACCTAATTAGTTACCCGAACATCAAATCAACTTTGTAATGTCATGTACCAATATTATATTGTAGACAAAATTGTCATGAAACTGAAAACTAATAATAAGAATACCAAGCACCAAAAAAAAGCATCTATTGTGTGCGTGGCATAGGAAGTAGAAAAAAATTGTCTCTCTAAGCACTAACTTACATAAACCTTTGTAGCCCAAAAACCAAGATTAAACCATTACTAGGAAACAAGAAACATACCTATACCGAGAAAACAGATCCTCTAACATGGATGGTGCAGACTGCCCACAAGTTTCTAATAGAACAGCAAACGAATTATTATGGTCATCAAATGAGGATGATGTTGATGTCAGAGAAAGTTTCTTTACACCAGCTTCAATATCTTCGCAGCTTTCACTCCTAATAAGAATTGCATCGTTTGAACTTCTAGTTTCTCTGGTTTTTAAATTCTGTAATTGTGAATTGCTTAGCTCACTTTGATCCATTGATCTCAATCTGAAGTCTGAAGAACTGTGATCAAGATCATAAATAGTTTCGAATTCCATTTCACTTCGATCCAATGATCTCAATCTGAAATCTGAATCATTGCGATCATAAATGGTTTCTAATTTCATTGTTGGGGTGTCAAGGATCTTGGATAGTGTGCTAGAGGGACCGCTTCTGGGGTTTAATCTTCTGGCATGTAACCATTTTTCTAATCTGGAGCATATTGATGGTAATGGGACATCATCCGTCACATTGCCAGCAATCCATGAGCCAACTTTTTTCGGAGAGGGACTCTCCTCCATCAACTCAAAAGCATCAACCTCTTGAAAGTACAATCTCTCCTTATCAAAATTTGCAGGTTTAGCATTATTTCCCTATATATACCAAACCAACAAATAACAATAAACAAATAGTTTAAGACTTCAAAAGTAGAATAGCGTGGATTTGGATATCATCTTACATAATTGTTCTAAATGAGAAGAAATTCATAGTTGTTAAATTCCTCAGAAAAACTAAGATTATTAATTGGAAAACCAGATGCAGAATATAAAGTTAGAAAAGCGTAAGGTAACAAAAGCATACTTTGGGATGAGTAGGTGGTTTGCCTTTTCTTCGGTCTTTCTTTAGCTCAGGTCGGTAAACCAAAGAAGCACCAACTGCTATACTTGTCCTCCCTCTGTTGAAAGGAATTTCCAATAAATTAGAAAGAAAAACAAGAAATAGAGCGAACAAGTTTGGTTCCACAATGAGAAAAACTGATTTTGAATTTAAAATTGATTTCAGTTAAGATAGAGTTTTGAATGAAAAGTGTTTTTGTTTGTATAGATATCTACAGAAGTAAGTTGAACAATAGTTTGAAGTGCAAAATTCATATTTGGAATCAAAAGCTACAAATCATAGCTTCAACCTAAAATCAATTCTACTGGAAAAACATCCAAACATGTTAAAACAATTGTGCACCTCCAAAAGTGGAACAAGCATACACATTCAACAATTGAAATGGGGTTTACTGAAAAATAGGAACTTTTTATAAATTGAGAACAAACCTGGTAGAGAGAGAGCGTTTCCAACTAACTCTCTTAATTGGGTCAGCGAAACTCACTCGACTTGGACGCCGGGGAATATCATGGGAGTTTTTTCTGCAAAAATGAAAAGCAAAAACAGTTTCATAACCCTAAAATAAAATAAAAAACAGTGAAGAAGAGGAAGAATGAGGAGTTAGTTACTAACGAGTTAACATTATTTGGGTCATTGCGAGGTTTTCTTCTGCGGAAAACGATGTCGATTTGATTATCGTAGTGTTGGTTTTCTTCGGCGACGATTTGTGACCATAAATCAAGGGAAGTGGGTGGTGGTGGAGGGTTCTCAAAGTTGGAAGCCGTGCTTTTACTGCTGCTGCTCATTGATGACGATGACATGACATGACATCCGGTTTGAAAGGAACGATACCTGGCTGGGCTGGCGGGAATACAACTCAACGGTCAAACTCTTTGTTCTGCTTGGCAAAAGCAATTTCAAGGTGTTTGGTTCTCCACCAACACTCAACGCCGTCGTACGTTTGTATTTCCAAACTCAATTTTTATAGAATCGATTCTCTCTGCCGTGAAAGTAGACACCCTCATTTGTCTCTTCTACCCTTAAATCTTATCACTTTCTTTCAAATTTCTGTTTATATTTGACAATTAATCCTCCAATTACATGACAAATCAGTTGATTGTTGTATGTGTTATTGCAGAAATCTCAGGCAAAGTTGAAGAAGACACTGTTGAGGATGGAAGAAACGGTGGTTTTTGTTGCGACTGTTTGATTTTTTGGTGCCTATCAAAAAGCCTTTTTTAATGGCACTATATAACTAATAGTTTTTTAATAATCTTTTTTCGTAGAACTTTTTTTAATAATCTTTACACAGTTGTATTAAACTTAAACATATAATTAAATAACTAACTAACAATGGAAATGCACTACAAAACGTAAAAATGGAAATAAGTTTGTAGGAAAAAAATAAAAATAAAATAGATAAAATCTGTTTTAAATGCACATAAAGGAAAAAACCCATTTTGGTCATTTTCATAACTAAAAGCAATTTTGACACAAGATAAACATCTTTCATACTCCCTCCGTCCCAAATTGTACGACGTTTTGGACATTTCACACATATTAAGAAATATAATTAATATTGTGTAAGAAAGAGATATTATGAGTTGTTTTACAAAATTGTCCTCAATAAATGATATGGGAAAGATACAATGAAAGAATTGAAAGAAGAGAGTAATAAATAGTTAAGGATATAATAGGAAAAGTAATATTAATTTTTCATTGGTATTGTAAAGCGACATACAATTTGGAACAAATATTTTTTCTAAAGTGACATACAATTTGGGACGGAGGGAGTATAAATCACTTCTATCGAAAATGTATCCAAACATAAATCACATTTCATTCAACTCACTTTTGATCGAAATCAATTCAATCAAAATCAATTTTTGTCACCGTGTAACCAAACATACGCGAATAAGATATTATTGGAACTTGCACCGTTAATTATTAGTATTTTTTTTTTAAATGCACCGTTAAATTAATGTCTTTCTAAATATTTATTTTTCATATTTCTTTTAGGAAATTTATTTTTCGTTTTTTATCTTTTTAATAAGTTTTTTTTTCTTAACCAAAATTTATTAGATAAAGAGAGAAGTGCATATCATACTTATTTCTAATAGCAATAACATTGCTAAAAATTTATTAGATAAAGAGAGAAGTAATGTTGGAGACAAAGTATATATACCTCGATTATCATTATCACCTTCCGACGTCCGAATTCCTTTCAAATTTTAAAGAAGGTAATTTTTTATTTCTGTGTCATTTGCAATGACTATCAACAAAAGTCAAGGGCAATCACTCGGACATGTTGGTGTATACCTACCAACGCCTGTATTTTCTCATGGACAGTTATATGTAGCTGTTTCAAGAGTTACGTCAAGACAAGGGCTCAAGATACTTATAACTGATGAAGAAAATGAATATACGGATGAGACGTTTAACGTAGTATACGAATAAGTTTTTCGAAATGTAAGGGTATGATTGCGTTGTAATCTATGTTGTTTTGACTATCTCAAACTTTTCGAAATAGTGTTTTTCACCCTGTAATATAGGCCATTTCCGGTTATTGTCCCTATAAAATTTTCGGTTTGAATTGCATCCTTGTAAAACTTTTTTTTTTCCATAAAACACCCCTCCCCCATCCAACTCAGCAAATTCGCTTCCGTGGCGCTGATTTAACATTTTATTTATTTTTTATTTATTTTTAATTGGCCATGTGTAAAAAATATATCCACATCAGATTTTATTTTATTTTTCGATTTTTTTAATTTTTGAAAAAAAAACTTAATATTTTTATGATTTTTTTTATTTTTTAAATATTTTAAAAATAAAATCTGATGTGGATATATTTTTTACACATGGCCAATTAAAAAAAATGTCAAATCAGCGCCACGTAAGCGAATTTGCAGAGTTGGATGGGGTAGGGGTGTTTTCCCGAAAAAAAAAGTTTTACAAGGATGCAATTTTAACCGAAAATTTTATAGGAGCGAAAACCAAAAATATCCTATATTACAGGGGTGAAAAACACTATTAACCCATTATTATTTTTTATTAGTAATACAATAGTATCCAAACATTTGATAGTTTTGGTGTATCAGTTTATTATTTTTGTCAAAATTATATATTATAACTTGTCGGCGTTCTAGTTTCTAATAGCAATAGCATTGCTAACAATTTGTGCCAACCCTAATTCTGATAGTTTTGGCTCCAAATTATTTTGGCGGTTGTTGGATGCATCTGTGTAGATCTCCATTTAATCCATTTGTTCCCAATCAGTTCAGATTCAAATGCTATTAGTAAATGTTGTTCCATTTCCTATGTCATTTACAACCTTTACTCTCTCTATCCCTCTTTTTTTTCTCTCTCTATCGGAAGAAGCTTCTTCCTCTTGTTATTAAGCTTTTACTGTAGAATTGGATACTGGTTAATTGACTTGAAATGTAATTAAATACAAGAGGAAGTAACTGAAAGCTAGAAAATAAAGGAACCACTAATCCCACGTTTGACAATTCCTAATAACATGGGATTCTCCTAAGGAATAAGTAAAAGCAACAGTATTCCTTACAAGTAGGAATTTATTAAGGAAACAAACTACTAAAAACTCAACACCCTCCCTTAAACTGAATCATATCTATGAATCAGTTTAAAACTAAACTTGAACAAACTCCAAGTAAAGCTCGCAGCTTCACAAAAGCTTCTAACTTTAGAGACTTGGTCATGATATCTGCCACTTGGTCTTCACTTCGACAATATACCAAATCTATGGTTCTGTCAGTAACAAGATCACGAAGAAAATGATATCGCACATCTATGTGTTTACTTCTCCCATGTAAAACTGGGTTCTTGGAGAGTTTGATAGTTGAACTATTATCACAGTGAATCACAGTTGGCCTCTCTTGATAAAAATGTAACTCTTCAAGAATTCTTCTTAGCCAAATTGCTTGGCATGCTGAAGTTGCTGCAGCTATGAACTCCGCTTCAGTTGTGGATAAAGTAACAACTTGTTGCTTCTTTGATGCCCATGATACAGCAGCTGATCCCATCATAAACACATGACCTGATGTACTTCGCCTATCATCCAAATCACCCGCATAATCGCTATCCGTGAAACCGGTCAAAACAGATCCTCCATTTTTCTTATAGAAAATACCAAAATCTATTGTTCCTTTCAAGTAACGAAACACCCTTTTTGCAGCTTTGAGATGCAACTCTGTTGGTCTTTCCATATACCTACTAATCAGACACACAGCATACATTATATCAGGCCTAGTGGCTGTCAAGTACATTAAACTTCCAACAATTTGTTTGAAGTAAGTACTGTCAACCCTCTCCCCATCAAGATCACTTGAGAGTTTCAAACCTGGTTCAGTTGGAGTCCCAACTGGATTACAATTCTCCATGTGAAATCTCTCCAAAACCTCTTGAGCATATTTCTTTTGCCCAATAAACAAACCAGCACCTGTTTGCACTACTTCTATACCAAGAAAATATTTCATTTTTCCTAAATCGGTCATGTCAAAATCAGCCATCATAGAATTCTTAAAATCAGAAAACATAGCCTCATCATTACCGGTGAAAATAAGATCATCAACATATAAGCAAACTATCAATATTTTACCTCCTTCTCCGGTTTTGATGAACAAAGTATGCTCATATGGGCATTTTATGAAACCTGCCTTCTCAAAGTGATCTTCTATACGCCTATACCAAGCTCGAGGTGCCTGCTTTAGACCATATAAGGCCTTCTTCAATTTGTAAACTTTATGTTCGTTACCTTTTACCACGTAACCAGGAGGTTGCTCAATGTAAACTTGCTCAAGTAGTTCACCATTAAGGAAGGCGGACTTTACATCAAGTTGGAATATAGGCCATGAGTTTTGTGCAGCTAATGATACCACCAATCGAATTGTATCTTGTCTTGCTACAGGGGCAAAAACTTCTTGATAATCAACTCCATGCTCTTGCTTGTAGCCTTTCACAACCAGCCTTGCTTTAAATTTGTCGATTTCTCCCTTTTCATTCAGCTTTGTCTTATAAACCCACTTCACACCAATGCTTTTTTGTCCTTTAGGAAGATCAGTTAACTCCCAAGTCTTATTCCTCTCTATGGCTTCAATTTCTGAATCCATGGCTTTTTTCCATTTTTCTTCTTTCACTGCTTCTGCGAACAATATAGGATCGGAACCTGCAAATAAAGAAAAATGTGCAGTAGCATCCTCATCAGATAATTCATCGCCACTCACATAATCTATCATCCAAGCTGGCCTTGTCCTTTGTCGTGGTGGTTCTGAAACAGATGGCTGATCTTCATTTGGAATTGAGACACTTGATGAAGGATTTGGCGAAATTTCTCCAAGGGACTGAGTAGGAAGCTGCAATTCTGATTCGGACTCTTGACTTTTCTCGCCATCTTCTTCAACATCAATTAAAGTTTGTTGCTGCTCGGTGATGCTCCAATCCCATTTATATTCTTCATCAAAGAGAACATCTCGACTGATGATTATTTTCTCAGTAATGGGATTATATAACTTGTACGCCTTGGATTCTTCACTAACCCCAATAAAAACACATTTCACACTCTTATCGTCAAGTTTTGTTCTCTTTTCATTTGGAACATGTGCATACGCTCTACATCCAAAAACTCTAAAGTGATCAACTGATGGCCTGACTTCGCTCCAAGCTTCTTGAGGTGTTATGTTTTTCACAGCAAGGGTAGGACTTCGATTGAGTACATGAACGCTCCAATTGACTGCTTCTGCCCAGAAAGTCTTTGGAATACCCCTTTTCACCATCATGCTTCGCACCATGTTCATAATCGTCCGATTCTTTCTTTCAGCCACGCCGTTTTGTTGTGGTGTGTATGCAGCAGTAAGCTGCCTCCGTATTCCATGCGATTCACAGAAACTTGCAAAGTTATGTGAGTTAAATTCACCGCCGCGATCTGTGCGAAGGATCTGAATGTACTTTCCAGACTCTTTTTCAACTCGAGCTTTAAAGCTTTTAAAAACCATAAAAGCTTCAGATTTCTCTTGCAAAAAATAAACCCATGTTTTTCGACTATAATCATCTATGAAGGTAATGAAGTACCTTTTGTTTCCATTCGAGGTTGGATTGATTGGTCCACAGATGTCTGAATGCAACAACTGTAGACGTTGCTCAGCTCTCCATGCTTTCCCTCGCGGGAAAGAGTCGCGATGTTGTTTACCAACAATGCAGTCTTCACACATTTCTATAGGATTGTTGATATTGGGCAGTCCTTCCACCATGTTCTTCTCATATAGTGTTTTTAAGCCTTTAAAACTCAAATGACCATAACGCAGATGCCATAACCATGTTGGATCTTGCCCTCTTGTCGACAAACACTTTTGAACACTATGCTGAATGTGTAGAGGGAACATACGATTGGATGTCATTTCTGCTTCAGCTATCAGACCCTTCTCTGGATGTTGAATTTGACACCTACTTCGTTGGATGATGATGATGTAACCTTTTTCTTGCAGTTGTCCCAGACTGATGAGATTGCTTTTCAAATCTGGGATATAAAACACACTAGAAATTGTATGCACAATGTTGTTTTTCATATGGAGTTTAATATCCCCTTTTCCCATGACAGAAATGCAAGAATTATTACCAAGCTTTACAGTTTCTCTAAATGTTTCATCCAAATCATAAAACAAAGATTTGTTTCCACACATGTGATTGCTGCAGCCCGAATCTAAATACCAAGTATTACCTAGTGAATTGTTCTTGTCAATGTAAGCCATCAAGAGCAACTCTTCTTCAGTTTCAGAAAAATTTACCTTGGTTTCCTTCTCTTTGTCTGGGCATTCATATTGATAATGGCCATTCTTGTGACAATGATAACACTCCACCCTTGCCATGTCAAATCGGGCTCCTTGATTGTAATGTTGACGTCCTCTACCTCTGCCTCTTCCTCGAAATCCCCCACGTCCTCTTCCTGGAGAAATGGTTCCTTCATGAGCAGTGACTTTCAAGGCTTGCTCCTCCACATCATATCTAGTCATCCTTTGCTCATGAACTAGCAACGAGCTTTGCAACTCATCAATCGAAAGACTATCAATGTCATTCGATTCTTCAATGGAACACACCACATAGTCAAACTTGTGTGTCATTGAGCGAAGGATTTTCTCAATGACTGCAACATCATCCAATTTGTCTCCATTAATGCGCATCTTATTTGCAATTGACAATGTTCTTGAAAAATAATCATTGACTGATTCTCCTTCCTTCATGTGAAGAATTTCAAACTCTTTGCGAAGAGCTTGGAGTTGTGCACGTTTTACCCGTGCAGAGCCTTGGTACTTCTTCTTCATTGAATCCCAAATGTCTTTAGCGGTGTCCTTCTTTAGGATGGTCTCCAGTACAGCACGATCTATTGCTTGAAACAAATAATTCTTTGCCTTCAAATCATTCAATCTCTGATCTTTCAACACCTTTTTCTGTGCTTCTGTCAAAGTGGATTCATCTGCAGGTTCAGTGATGCCATTTTCCACAAGAATCCAATACTCTTTGGATCGCAGAAAATTTTCCATCAACATACTCCAATGATCATAGTGACCATTGAAGCGTGGAATAGCAGGTTGAACAAAACTGCTGTTTTCAGAAGTCATTGAAAGAGGAAAGAGAAAACTCTTGCTGCTGCAAGAATGAAAGCTGCGGCTTTTTCAAATCAGGCCCCAGTAGGGAGCTCTGATACCAATTGTTATTAAGCTTTTACTGTAGAATTGGATACTGGTTAATTGACTTGAAATGTAATTAAATACAAGAGGAAGTAACTGAAAGCTAGAAAATAAAGGAACCACTAATCCCACGTTTGACAATTCCTAATAACATGGGATTCTCCTAAGGAATAAGTAAAAGCAACAGTATTCCTTACAAGTAGGAATTTATTAAGGAAACAAACTACTAAAAACTCAACACCTCTACCTCAGCTCTTCTTTTCATTTTCGATTTTCTCTCTGCTCTTCTCCTCTCTCAATCGCTGTTTTTCTTCATCCTCATCGCCTACAGTTCCGGCCACCTCACCGGAAACCACCGCGATAACAGTGAAAGACTCCTAACACACCACTGCTAATATCGGAATCATTCAATCCTTTGGTTTATATGACACGCTCCGTCGCGGCTAGGAGAGCTGGGATGATTTCTTCTCCTTTTCACTCCCATGTGTAAGTTTTTTCTCCTTCTCCTTCTTCGTTGGTATATTTTTTCCCTCATCTTTAAATCCAGATTTGTGTAAGTTTTTCACCTTCAATATCTTCCCCTTTTATGTGTTTGATGAAATGTCTCATTGAATTTCAATCTTTAGTTCTTTAGTTTCATGGAACTAAATGGACATTGACAAAAATTTCTCTATTTTTTCAGTCTATTGAGGAGAGCTTCACTGACAGAAAGTGATGCATTTGCATTTCTAAGGGCCGATAATGAAGATTGTATTACATATTCTGGGTTCTGTGAAGCACTTCGACAGGTTTGTTGCAGCATTAACTGTGCCATTAGCACGCTAAAAGACCATTTAGCGCACATGCTTATCTGAAAATCCACGTGTTTATAAGTTTTTTTTCTTATTTCAATTCTTTGCAGCTCAATTTAATTGGCCATTCTCATGGGTTGAATGAGGAAGAGAAAGGAGTTGTGGGTCCAAGCCGACATATATGGAAATGGTGTTCTTGACTATAAAGAATTTATGGTAAAATATTTCACTTGAATGAATATAATCAACAATAAATCATACAAGAAAAGACTCTGAATTTTGAATTACATTTTTCCTCAGATAAACTATATATATGCAACCAATGACTAGAGGCTTAGTGTCAACCAATGACTATAAACTATATATGTGCTCTGTCTTAACTCCAATATTCATGGCTCTGAACTATGTTGAGATGCTTAATTACTTAGTATCATTAAATTTTCTTAGAAACTTCACCGAAGTAGCTTATTTCATGCCTGAACCATGTGCTTTGAAAAAAAATCATGAGAATTTGGCTAATTCTAAATCCTACAAATTACTGATAATGTGGAGTTAAGATTTATCTAAATAAACTCAGAAATTGTGTATGAGATGTGATTCCAAAATGGATGGTGTTTCTTGCACAAAGGTTCTTACATTTTGCAACGAGTATATATGTTAATCCTACTTCTTTACGAGGTGTTCTTCATGTTTAATTAAGGGACTGTAATTTTTCATATTGAATTGAGATTACAAAATTTTTGAATCATTTTTTAATGTGTTGCTGCAGTTCGAGGATCAATGCCATTTTGTGTTTGATAGATCATAATTCATGACGTTCAGAATGTAGAGGTATGGTATTGTCTACTTTTTTTTAACTTCTAGATTGAATATTATTGCCTTTTGTTATGCAAGCATTTGATGAGAGGAGATGATTTAGTAGAAATTTCCGACAGCACATGTTCCATTCAAATTTGTTTTGATCTGATAAATTTTGTTGCTTTTGATATAGCTACCTCTGAGACTCTTCAATTTTGTTCTGATAATATTGTTGTGTTTGCAAACAAATAATTATCATTGGGCTTTCAGACTTTGAAGGTAATATGTTTTACTATCCTTTAGGTTTATGTATGAGATTTGTTTTTATCTTATGTGGATTTGATATTGAAACACTTGAAAAGTCATCTAGAAGGATAGTTAACACCACCTATGAAGGTTTTTAGAAGAGAGATAAATTGCAAAGGCTATTTCTACTAAAAAATGTAGCAATTAACATGCCAGTGTTTGTATCGTTGTACCATCTTCATAGTTTTAATAGAAAGAGGTAATTTGGTTTTTTAGTGGGAATTGGCGAAAGTTTTCTATGGTTCTATTTTTATGCAGCTTGAAAGAAAAAGCTACAATTAGAAGATATACGAAGAGTTATATCATACTTTTAAGGCTTTGTGATCCTATTGGTTAAGTTCTATGGTTCACATATTCAATTTGGTTTTTGGATTTTCTGTTCAAACTTTTTGTTTCCAATTTATGTATGATATTTACCAAGAAAACAAGCATTTATTCATGAATTTGTCTTTAAGAATTGGAGAGCCGACCTACAATACATGGTCCTCAAAGTGTTACTTTCTTTGTTAAATTTATTGTATATTGTGGTTGATATTTTTTGGTTCTATTATGGGCATAGTGTGTATTTTGGTTCGTTGGCTTTGATTGATTTAGAGTAAACCGCAATTTTTCTCCTTGAATGTGTTATGCGATATCATTATAATCCCTATTTGTATCAAAATTGCAAACACATCCTCAAAAGTATCTTTGCTTAGACATTTTAGGCCTCAAAAGGTACATGCTTATATTGTTCTGATCATATGTTTGACAGTGTTTACATTGATGCTACTGACAATGCTTTTTTCTTTTTAATATTCAGATTCAACGTTTCAGTTATTGTAATGGAAAGAAACAGGATCTGCCACATTTGTGGTGAAAAACAAATAGGGAATTAACTTAGATTATATGGATTCAACAGAGAGTATTCATAGGGATTTTGTGACTTCAAAATGATACAGGTTGGTGAGGGATTGGAATAGTCTTTTTGGAGTATGAAGAAACCAATTAAAGAAGCAATTGCTTTAAAAAATCTGATTGAATTTATGCAAAATCACAGTTTTGTGTCTTTTGACAATTCTATGACATATCTATTGATCTCAGATAAACACTTTCATTAATTCTTTTTGCAGGTTATGTGGTTATGCAGTAGCCAAATTCAATATTGTGAAGCTTGAAAAAAGAATGATTATGCAGCTTGAAAGAAAAAGTTTACAAATTAAAAGATCTATGAAGAATTATATCAGAATTTTTATGCTTTACATAAAATTTGTGAGATTGATATTTGAGATTTGAAAAGTTTCATGTAAACTAAAGTTCCTTAATCTAAAGTCATTAATCATGTAAACTTGATTTGGATTCCAAGTTAGTTGATTTTTTTTTCAATTTTGTCAACAATTGAACCCATCAATCTGGATGTTGGCCTCCCTATTATTAGAGAAAAAAACATCATTGATAAGTAAGTGTTTGACTTTTGCGTTTCTTAATAAGGATTTGATTTTTGTTCTTTATGTTTTGTATGGAGCTGTATAATAATATTTTTTACTTGGGATGGTTTTCAGCAATTAAGGAAACATATTTACTTTTCAACACTGTCTGAAATGGGAGTGTAATTCTTTTTGTTTTATCTTGAGTATGATTCAATTAAAAAGAGAGTGCTCCATTGCCTTTAATTATTTGAAATATAAGTGGTGAATTGAAAAGAGGATAGATTTATTTGTGATTCTCTTTAGTGAAATAAATTTACATAACCTAAGTAGTGAAAGCATTTACATAACCTGAGTAGTGATGGCTTGGTCCTAGCATAAAATGATACTTTTTCAAAGATTATCATTGATTCCTTATGACAGCCTTTGAACTTATTTTGTACTTGACTTTCTTTGACATCAGCAAATATTATATGTTTATATTTTGCTTTCTTTTATTACACATTATATATGACCCGTGCGACAGCACGGGTTGGGGATCTAGTAGTATTTATCTCACAATTCAAAAAAAATTACAAGAGATGTGACTTGATCACTTCTAAGATCTCCTACACCTCCCAAGTTTTGAAAGAAAAAATAACCTTATTACGAACCAATAAATGACTTTTTCAACCCCTTTCCTAAAGCACATAAATCCTTCCACCAAAGGGATGTAAGCTATATTTTTCGGTGTTAGTTTGAACTTACCCCTCCGTTTTTAAATATAAACAAATTTTACTTTTTAGGTTCATTCAATTAATGATGTATGTGGTTCATAATATGGACTACGTACATCATTAATTGAATGAATCTAAAAAGTAAAATTTGCTTATATTTAAAAACGGAGGAAGTATATCTAAATAGAAGATTTGAAGGAAAATCACAATTTCCAACCTATTTTGCCTTTAGCACATCTTTCCACAAAGTTTTATCATCACTTAACAAACGCCATCTCCATTTTACAAGAAGAGGCACATTCAAAATTACAAAATCTTTGATATATAATCCCCCACTATCCTTAGGTTCACATAGCCCCCTCCCGATTTTTTTTTTCCTAAATTTGAACCATTGACTTCCAAACTTTTTTAGGCCTCTATTCCGATTTTCTTCCTTTCTAATATGATTTGATTTTTTTTAGGGAGTGATTTAATATTATCTGTTTGTGAAACTTTTGACTTCCTAATATCATAGATAATTCATCCCTTATAAAAGAGTTCAAATGATCATGCATAGCAATATTGTATCCCATAAATGTAATAATGTTGTTTTCATTAGAATATATTTTGTCATCCAAAAAAATTAACAACGCAGTTTGTTATTCGTTTGCATTCTATATGTAAATATCATATATCTTATATTAATTAGTTTTGAATCTGAACGATTTTTTTTCATGGTTGTACATGTGACACTAAATGGATTAAAAACGAAACACGGTGTATTTATAGAGATAAAAACTTGTTTTAAAATTAAGTTTTAAGTTTTTGATCCTATACAAATATCATCTTTTGTTTTTAATCTTTTTATACAATGACACGTTTACTTATTTTAATACGAGACCAAATTTGCTTAAAAAAAATATTTGAAAGATCATCATTTGAAGAAAAAAAATTATACGACTAAAAACGAAAAAATTATATATTTACAGGACTAAAGTTCACAAAGATCTATATCCCCAAAGGTGAATGAAAGGGAGTCGGCTTGCTGACAACCAAATTGTAAAAATAATTAATATTTCAGATTCATCAAGTACCAAAATCGAGTTTAAGAAAGAAATAAAATGAATTTTAGTGACAAAGTTTTTATTTTTTTAGAGCTTCACAAATCTTATATGACCATCCAAAGCTTTGGCCAAAAATAAAACGTGGATGTGCAGAATATTTTAAAGTCACAGATTTGGTTGTGCCGAAGATAAAAAGGGAGCAAAGCCAGCAATTGAGTTTTTGGAGCTGGTGTAGGACTTAGGAGACAATATCATAATCAAGTTAAAATAAAAAGACAGAAAATATTCCAACTTATACAACAGGTCATACCGTGAAGAAACAATGAAAGGGGATGGGGTGGCTTTTTATTATACAAGTTTGTTTAGAATGTGTGTCAAAAGATGTGACCCTTAGTTTTTTGTTTAAAGAAATAACTAACATTAGGAACTTCCTAAACGAAAAATTAAACATGAACATATTATATCATTATAAAGTTCATCAGTTTTTTGAACAAGTATTTTTTTTTTAAAGAAGTATTTTGAACAAGTGCTAAAACATGAAGAACTTGTATCATACTTTTTGAATGCATTCAAATTGCATAAATGTTAGGATTTAAGCCTATGAAGAAAACTCAACCCAAAAGACTAGTCTATTATGTGGGAGAGCATCATGGCGTAAGTATCATATTGAGCACTTTTATCTACTCAATATGGGACTCCTAACATTGTCACGCCCTATAAGTGTCGATTTTCACGGCAGTTTTCACTCTATCGGCACCAATCCGATGGTAGTCCTTTCCTTTTCGGCAACTTCACTCGCCGGTGAAGCACCTTAATCTAGCTTATAGGTAGTCATTTTCATGGTTCAACTTTCAACGAGGGTACCAATTGTTAGGAGTTAAACTCATGAAGAGAGTTAAACCTAAAATACTAGTCCATTAGGTAGGAGAGTCTCGTGGCTTAAAGACCACATTGAACACTTTTATCTACTCAATGCGGGACTCATAACAATAAATTGTTAGAAAGTTCGCATTCAAATGATGCAAATTTGGTAATTTGTTTACTCCAAAATTAAAAACTAGACATTGATGTTCATCTATAAAGCTAAAAGATGGATCTAAGGTAGATATAAAGTAGAACTGGTCAGTGAGGTTACAAGGTCAAACTTTTACCAATGAGCTGGCACCTCTTGAACAATTAAAAAGAGTTTCACACCAGGCGGAAAAGACAAACAGATTCCCGTCATACTTAGTTAAACTAACCTAAAATTGATTTAGGGTTTGTAACTTTGTTAAGAAAAGGCAAAGTTACGTAGATGATCCAAACCCAAGACAAAAATAATCATCTCATTATAAGATTGACCAAAAAGATAAGCAACAGTTTGGGTTTACAGTACATTATCAATATAAATTACATTTTGAAAAAATTATACAGCGTTCCATACATCTGAATATTGCAGATTCTGATTGATTCATAAAACTAAAAGGGTAACTCCAGAATTTTATCAGACGTTGGCGAAGATCATTGTATAGTCTGCTCTGCCCAATTTTTTTTAAAAGCCAAGTCAGCAAAAGAACCTAAATGGCTGAATAAAACCTATTCCATTTGATCCTATTTTATATGTTTTTAATTAAAAAATAGGGTTAATGCAACAAATTTGAAAAGGAAAAATAAAATAAAAAACCTTGCACATCAGCTGATATACTCAGTATTTTTGAGCCAGTAATTCACAGGTCACTACATCGTCTATGGATGAAGCAGACCGCCCAGCACCTGTAACAGGAACTATGTTGAAGATTGGCTCAGAATTTTTAACCTCCCTCTGACTTATTTGAGAAAGTTCAAAAAGTGCATTGCATAACATAGGTTGTATCAGCTCCACTGACATTTGAAGGCTGACTGGGATGTAGAACCTCAAACTCTGCATGACATGAGAAATGAATTCAAAATGTTAAATTGTTCGAGAAAGATTAGGACCATACAAAACAAAAAGGGGCAGTAGAACAATAAATTTGATCACTGGCCTTTTTATCTCAAGATTATTAAAATTTGCTAGTGTATTTTGTAAATATCCTATATTGTACTCCATCTTCCTTTACTCAGGCCCAAAAATGCATGGATGCCTTTTGAAGGCAAAAGAACACGAGGAGCCATACAAATTATTTGTATCCATAATATCTCCCTCCCCAAAATGATTGAGGAATAAAGTACAATCTAGAACGGAGATTATAAAAATCATTTTAAAAACAGGAAATGGGTTTCATACCGAATGCACAACAAATATATGTTCGAAACAATACAACAACAACAACCGAGCCTTATCCCACTAAGTGGGGTCGGCTACATGGATCAAATGACGCCATAGTGTTCTATCATAAACCATATTTGGATCCAACTCATTGACCTCTAAATCCTTTCTAATGGTTTCTCTAATAGTTGTCCTAGGTCTCCCTCTACCTCATAACCTAACTCTCCTCCATTTGATCTACTCTTCTTACAACGGCATCTACGGGTCTTCTCTCTACATGTCCAAACCATCTAAGCCTATTTTCTACCAACTTTTCTACTATAGGTGCTACCCCCACTCTCTCTCTAATGGTGTCATTCCTAATCCTATCTTGTCTACTCTTACCACTCATCCAGCGCAACATCCTCATCTCCGCTGCACTTACTTGACTCTCGTGTTGGCTCATATGTTCGAAACAATGGAGGAATAAAATTGATCTGGTATGTGATATTTTGATAAATATACTAACCATTATATCTTCCCAGGCAAAGTCGTTATCTATTAGAACTTTGTCAAGAAGATAAATGCAGAACTTTGATAACTGCTCCATTCGTGATTTAGGTAGAGAACATTGACCATTATTATTGACAGTATCAGTAGGCAAAGATTCAGGAGATATCTTTGCAGCCAGATCACTTGTGATTGACAATATAATGGCACATAGCTTTCCGGGAATCACACATTTCTGAAAGCAAGAATCATGCCAACTTTCGTGCTTGAAACCCCAATAACATGATGTCTTTGAACAAGATCTTTCTGTGATGGTCTCAATTTCTACATCTTCACCGTCCTCGACATAAAGAATGGGCTTCACTTCAACATATGCTCTGGAAAGCCATCACAGATATATTCACCCAAAACAATTGTTAGCAACCATGACATAAATATTGAGGAATTATTAAAAAAACCAAGGGACCAATAAAAAATGGAATGCAAAAAAATAAAAAATAAATTCCAGATTACATAACATATGTTTGAAAATGACTCAAATCACACAAACCAAATAGGTGTCCATTTTTCTTTTGTATTTTTTACTTTCTGTTTCTGAGTAGCTTAAAGTGTACTCCCTCCATCCTAAATTATAAGTTACATTGGAGAAAACTTTGTCCCAAATTATAGGGTGTTTTACGGTATCAATTAAACATAAACGTTTCTTATCCTTTTATACCCTTTACTATTTATTACTCTCTCTTCTTCTCATTCTATTAACTTTTCTTTCCCATACCATTAATAAAGGATAATTTTGTAAAGTAACTCAAAGGTTCACACTTTTTTTTTTTTGAGCAAAAAGGTTCACACTCTTAAAATAGCAAAGGAAATTTGCTTTGAATAAAGGCAAATGCTAATTTGTGCCCACAAGGGCACATGTTAAGATACTCATTATAGAAATACACATATCAAACGGCGTGCATTCAACTTATTAAAAGTTGTCATATTGTGTTTTCCAATGCAAAGTTGCTCTTTTTAGATTGCTTAACATGTGCCCTAAGGGCACAAGTTAGCATGACCCTTAAATAAATTATAAGATAGCAAATTATAATCTCTAAACGACTAAACCTATACAAATGGGCCTTCTTGACTAATTGCATATCAATGGAATGATGATCAAACAAGATGCATAGTTAAGAAACTAGAGTACCTTTTTGGTAGATCAGGAACAAGGACATAAAGGAATATGGTTTCTAATGTTTTGCACTTTTTGCCTTCCTGTAATTCAGCTATCTTCATTTGTCTGAGGATTGTTTCTTGTTTCTTCTCGATATCGAGTCTCTCCAGTAAAGTGATATTTTTAGAACAGTAAATAACAAAACCAATTGCAGATGTCGATATTGAACAGTTAAAAGATTTTGCCACTGCTTCACTGTTTTTTAGTGCCTGTTCCAGTTCAACCCCAGGGCCTCCACTGCAAAGATTCATGGTAGGAGGGTCAAGCCCCAGTTGACCAGCCATGTGAAGTATACCCTCATGCAAGGTTGCCTGCAAGTCAAGAAGCATTAGAAATTACAGAAGAGTTACCAGATAGCATTTGAAATTGGATAATTGTATCATAAATTAGATTTGTTATGTTAACAACAGTATGAAGTAAGCAAACCCTAAATTTAGTGAACTTCACTGTTCAATTATATTGTTATTTGTTTATGTTTCCTCCTTTAATAAGAACACCCCAACTCCTAGTTACAATGCCCTAACATATTTAATTTAAGGATGAAGGAATGAAGTACAAAGAATTAAAGTATCATTTTGGGGATCAGCCAAAATTAGTTTAAACACACTGCAGACATATATTTCACCTAAGAGACTTTAACAGCAAACTTCTACATATTCTATGAATTGCTTGAGTGAGAACACTCAAATCCTTGATAGTTATGTACGAAAAAGAATAAATGCATTTTACATTTACACGAACAATAAAAAATAAAATTCAATTAAACTATTTCCAATGATTTTAAATCTTGTCAAATTGTATTATACTAATTGAAACTGACATGATACTGTTTGGACCAGTGCCAGAATATTTCGCATTGATTTCAGTATAGCTAAATCCCACTTCCAAAGAATAAACTGTTCCTATATGAAGCTAATCAAATTAAAGAAACACAAAGTAAAGGTTTGTCCTAAATCAACTTGAATCGACAATAAGCAGCTTCAACAGCTACCAACGATGTCCCAAGTCAATTTTCACAATAATATTAATGAATCAGGATATAGATGATATATGTAATCTTGCTTTTCTGTTGATAAATAATTGGCAACTGCTAGCAGTGCGTGTTTACCTGGCTGTATGGCCCAATGCAGCTAGGTGCCCAACTAGAAATACTCTGCACATGCAAAACCTTTTTACCTTTATTATTTGCTACCAAAACTTCAACGTATGCTCTACTAAAATCCATCTCAAGTAGAGGCATTTCAACTGTACTTCGAGATGGGACGCCAAATGGGCACCTCTCGTGTGTTATAAACTTCACATATGTCTCGTTTGCCTCAGAGAACTTATTCATGTCATCGATGTAAAGGTGTATATAGAGTACATTCTCCCAGCCAAAATCAAACGCTGCTAGTTGCAATTCAATTTTCCTCAAAATAATCTTTAAATCTTCCTGCAAATCTGCTATAAAGAAATAAGAGTGATGTGTCAAAGAATAAAATAATGTGGAAGAGTAAGACGCAACTCAAATCATTAAGAATGTAGAATAACTGTTACCATTGCATGAATCTTGCAACCAGCAACACATGGAGAATGTATTCATGTTATTTGTTCTTGAAATGTTAAATTTATGTTCTACGACGTCAATTGGATAAGTGCAATCAAGAGGCTTGCATATGGCTTCGAAACTTTCTAGACCGTCATGCACTTCAAACACAGATCCCAATTTCTGCATAGAAATCTCATGTATTTTGTCTTGTGTTTTTAAAGAGTGGTCGTCTGCCTTGTTTTCTAAATGAAATGCCAAGGGATGAAGGACTCCCACAGGAGCTATGGAATCTGAAGAGTGCATCACAACTTGATATTTGTCAAGCACAATGCGAGCATTCTGAAAGAAAAAAAATAATATAAGGAACGATTAGATAACAGAAGAAAAATATTGATCATAAGTTTGACGCACAATTAGTAATAAATTTACAAGATTGAATTTTCAAAGATCAGTAGGAACACATATCAGGCATTGAAAATGAACGAGTGTAAATTGAGCCCAGTTTTATGAAAAACTGAGGATCATATGACAATAGCAAAAACATAAGCAATTCTCAGTTAACCACACCAATGGTGGTAGGAACTTACAATAAAGAGCGGGCAATCAAGAGTTAATGTTTCATATTCCCCTCCTTCTCCGCAAACATTTATTCCATATGACCTGTCAAATAGAGTAACACAGAATTCATTTATATGCAGAAACACCATAGAATAATGTCAATCTACATACTTCAAAGAACTTATATATATACACAGAGAAAAGGAAGGTTGAACATATTTGACATACTCTTTCAATTTATGCAAGTAAGCATTTAATGAGGCTAATTCTTTACCCAAGTGCTTTGCAGGATCCAAACCCATGGCAGCTACCTTGTGAAATAGATAAAGAATTAAATTCCAAAATAACAATTATCCAAGTACATAAAATTAAAAAAACAAGTTGAATTCAAATGAAAAAGGAAATGGTTTCACTTGTTTAAGTCTTTCATATTTTAGCTGCATATCTCTCGTACTCAACAACCATATATTCAAAGCAACCCTAATTTTAAGAGTATATAGCCGCATTAGCATATCATGGAACCTTTAAATGTTGTCCATTGATATCGGTTGAGGAGCTCAATATGATCAAAGCAAAAGTAAGATCTCTCTAAATGGCTGATGATTAAGAAGAGTCGTATGATAGGAACATTGGAACTCCTCCCATATACAAATTGAAAAAAGAGAGCAATATAATCAATAAAAGCAAAGTCAAACAAGTTATACCTTCACAGTTACAGCTACTATTCCATTTGCAATCTGGTCAGGACCAAAACAGAGTTAGAATTATTTGAACAACAACAACAACCAAGTCTTATACCACTAATTGGGGTCAGCTACATGGATCAAACGACATCATAATACTCTATATCATATTTCTATCTAAAGCATTTTCTTAATAGTTTCTCTCGTAATTTTTCTAGGTGTTCCTCTGTCTCTAGTGATCTGGCGACTACGCTCCATCTGATTTATGCTCCTTGCTACAAAATGTACAGGTCATCTCACTGCATGCCCAAACCAACTAAACCTAGTTTCCACCGTCTTTTCTATTATAGGTGTTACTCAACTCTCTATCTAATGTTGTCATTTCTAACCGTATCTCTTCTAAGCTTACCACACATTCAACACAACATCTAAAGAAGAAAATATTGAAAACTACATAAACATAAATCCAAATTTACCATTTCATTGAGGAGCAAGGACTGATCTTGTTTCCACAAATAAGCCAAAGAAACAAGACCTAACCTAGAACAAACACTTTCGACGCGCAGTCTCTGATAATCAGATGCAATGGCACCGGAACACACAGCAGTAACAGAGGGGATCTGCCTCTTGACTTCGCGTAACAAAATATACATATCTTCAACTTCATCACCTTGAGTCCTTTTATAACCAAGCTCAAGATGCTTTGATGAACCTTGAATTCTCCTCCTAAATAATGGCAATCCCATACACTCAGCATATTTGATGATAATTTGATGTCCAACAGTTTGATACATGTAGCTATCGAGTTCGTCGACAGAATCATCAACCGGCATCAGATTCGCCAACGCGACGATCTGATGGCCGTATTGAATACACTTCATCATGGCGTAGCAACTGTCTTTCCCGCCGCTAACAAGTGCAACCACCTTCATCTTTGGAAGTTTCTGGTGGCCGGCGTTGAAGTCCGGCGGTGTTTTTGGGGAAGTTGAGTTTAGTGTTACTCCGACTATTACGATGCAACAACGATAGAGCAGCAGGGACGGTCTCTCAGCTTTGTTGTTTTTAGGTTTTAGTCCCTGGTTGAATTAACTGAAGGACTAATCCTGTCCCTCCAATAAAAATGTGAATAAGTTAGTCCTTCATCCACGTTTCAAAATAAATGTCGTTTAAATTTTTACTAAACTATTCTTGTGTTTATTATCGGTGAAATGCTTTGAAAGTGATGTACACTCAATTAATTGCGGTGTTCAATTTTATTATTTATCTAATGACTTTGTTTAAAACCAAAACAATATTATGTATGGATTAGTCGAATAAAATTAGTAACAGAGGAAATCGAACATGATATCTTAAGATAAGCATATTTTAAAGTCAAACCAACACCACGAAATCAACTCAAGTGAGTTGAATTGTTAAAGATTGAATTGACCGTCAAGAAATTATCAAGGGATTAAAATTGATCTTTACTCTTAGGTTTTCAAGTTCACCAAAAAATAACGTATGACTGTTTGTTTCAAGTTGAAGATTTACATTCTTGAAAATACATCGATAGAGAATAAAGTATATTCTTGAGTATGTTGTTCTTGGGAATATTTTTGAGTTCGTGAAACAAACGCTCCCTTATGTTTTTAATTGCTCTTCCCACCCCCTGCAATACGTTGAAACAAGAAAATTCTGTAAAAAAATAAAAGAAGAAGTCTAAGACATGCCCCCTTTAGGTTTTTAATTGCTATTTCATGAATGACTCACAAGTGCATTTTCGTATACATGAACGGTTGGCAAAGTATATTACTAGGTAAATAAAACTTAGAAAGTTTACTGCAATTAAAGTTTGTGGTCGTCGTTTCTTTGCAATAAAGAACTTTTTCCATGATAATAATAAGAGTTATCCGGAGCACTGATTAAACATATAAAAAAAGGAAGTTATTATCATAAAAAAAAAGTTTTGTTGACTTATTTATGAATTAATTAAATAATTTTTAATGCAATAATTAACATATAATTTTCTTTTTTATTATCCCTAACCAGTGCCCCAGAGCACCGGTTAGCATTTCCCTAATAATAAATATGAGAAAATTAGTATTTACTCTCTTGAGGTTTATTAAATGACATTCATATTCCCTCTAGTTTGAAAAAAAACATTCACCTCCACTCATGTTTACTATGTTTGTGACCGTTACCAAACATTCCAACATCCTTCCATGGCCACCTTTAAAATTGTAACCCATTCTCAACTTCCTTACAAGTAATTGAAGCAAAATTCATCGTAGTTCCTCAAATCAGAGCATTGCAACATGAGGTAAAAAGAGATAGTATTTTTAAATTGATAGATTCAGAAATCAACTTGGCAGACCAAAGTAAATCAATTAGTTGAATAAAGATTGCTGTCAAGTGATTTATATTTGCTGTCATGTGCCTTAGTTATTTTTCAAAGTCGGATTTTCTTTCAAAATTTGTAGATTCATTTTTCAATTTGTTAAACAGCATATTTACAAAATTCATATAATAAACAACTTCAAATTAAAATTCATGTTGGAATGAACTTGATACAAAGTTAACGGTGATTAAATGGTGTTAAAGTGGAAGGGTAATGTTTGTCAATTTGATAGCAAAACAAAGGAGGTTTGTGTTTAGTTTAAAACTAGAGGGGTTATTTGTGTTAGTTAACTAAGGGCATTGCAAAATATTAGAGCATATGTTAAAGATTTTATAAATGATAAATATTTATTACAAAATATTAATTTTCAATTTTAAAATAATAAATTGACACAATTTTTTAGATAAAATTTTCACTTTAGGTTCTGTTTGGATTGTTTGGGTATTATACCACGGAGGAGAACAAAATTTTTATTCCGTTGTTTGGAAAGTGAACGGAATAGAATGAGTTATAACGTTTTTATTCCATTTTCACCCTTATTAAAAAATAATACTACTATGTAGATTTAAATCATATTATCTTTTATTTAAATAATTTTTTGAGCTTGTATTAAATTTCTTCTCCTTTCAATTTTTTTTTTTTTTGAGAGCTTCTCCTTTCAATGATTAGCATGGAAATTGAGTGAATACAGTGGATTATACCTGTTTATTCTTTATTTTACTATTATTTTGAATACATTAATATGACATCAAATAAAAAGCATAAATATTTTATAAATTATAGTTCATCAATCGAAAAAGAATTTAACTTGCTTAATTATAAACGTAAATAAATTTGAACCACTTCCAACCCACATATATAGTGTCATGAGTAGACTTGGCTCAATTATATTTCTAATTATAGTACTAACCATAATGTCATACGTGATGTTACCAAACAAATACCTTGAACTTCATGACGATGGACGTAGAAGCTATATATACGAGGATAAAACATCCAGACTCATGTCCAACATCTTCAAGAGGATGAATCTTGTGAGCAACAACCAACAGAAAATGAAAAAAAGGATAGGGATTAAAGAGTAATTTCATAATTTATAAGAAACGAATGATAAATGATTCCATCCTATTCCGCCCAAATTGGAGGGGAAGAAATATTGAAGTAAATGATGGAACGCGATGGAATAGATTCCATTGGATACCATTCCATTCCATCATTTTTTCACAATCCAAACAATAGAACATAACTTTATTCCATTCCAGTTATTGACCGTTTAAAATTTAGACTGTCTAAGTGGAAAAGTTGAAATTTGTCTTATGGGGCCGCTTGATTCCCCTTATACCTGTCATGTCTCCACTGCTTGTCTACGCCCTTTCTTTTTCAGAGCTCCCGCATGTATAATCTCTACCATTGAATCTATTTTAATTAATTTTTTCTCGGGTGGGGGTGAGAAAAATAGGAAAATTGCTTGGGTTGATTAGAATATTATTTGCATGAGTAAGGAGGTCAGTGGTTTGGGGGTAACGAGGTTGAAGGAGTTTAACATTGCTCTTTTGGCAAAATGGTGTTGGAGGTGTTTAGTGGACAGGGACAGTTTGTGGTTTAAGGTGTCGTCCCGTTATGGAGAGGAGAGAGGGCGGCTTAGAGAGGGTGGTAGGATGGGGTCAGAGTGGTGGAAGGAAATTGTAAAAATTCGATAGGGATAGGAGTAGAGGGTGGGAGTTGGTTTGAAAATAATATGTCAAAACGTATAGGTAACTATTTTAATACTTACTTTTGATCGGATTGTTGGGTGGGACGGTCACGTTCATAGAAAGATTTAGGAGGCTGTATGATTTATCGATTCACCAAAACCTAACGGTGGGCGCGATGCACGCATTAGGTTGGGGTGAAGATGGGGAGGCCTAGGGGTGGAGGTGTCATTTGTTAGCATGGGAGGAGGATCTAGTGGTGGAGATTAGGAACTTGCTTTTGTAACATTACCTTGCAGGAATATGTTGAAGATGTCTGGATGTGGAGACCATATACAGGTGACGGCAACACAATTTGTGGTATGTATCAAATGCTCATGAGACAGGAGATGCACGATCGTGACGTTGTTTCGGTGGCACCTTGGCATAAAGGTGTTCCTTAGAAAGTCTCTATTAGCGCGTGGCGTCTCTTTCACAATAGATGGCCGACAAAGGATAACTTGGTGCGTCGAGGCGCTATTATTACTGATGACCAATTGTGTGTATCAGGATGTGGTCAAAATGAAACAATAAATCATTTAATTATTCATTGCCCTGTCTTTGGCAACCTCTGGTAACTTATTAAGTTTTGGATTGGTGTGTATTCGGTGGATCCCCAATAGGTTACGTGTAATGCCCTATTTTAATATTTATTTATTTTACTGAGTTTAAAGTCTATTTTTATGACTTATGTGATTTATATGATTTTTGTGATATGTTGTTGATTTATTAAGTGACTTATTTTATTATTTAATAGAATAAGATTTGAAAATAAAATAAGATTAAGTTGTGGGGGCTGTTTTGGAAATTAGAAGAGTTTAGTGGAATAAGTGGAAATATATGTTATTTGGTGTAGAAATATATGTTATTTGTTGTAGAAATATATGTTATTTTGTGTAGAAACATTATGTTATCTGGTGTAGAAATATATGTTATTTTGTGTAGCAATGTATGTTATCTGGTGTAGAAATATATTTCTTATTTGGTGTAGAAATATATATATGTTTTTTTTGAAAGATATATATATATATATATATATATATATATATATATATATATATTATAGAGATATAATTGTTATTTGTTACATTACGGATCATTTTCACCAATTTGTTCAATCCTCAGGTGGTTACGCTCCGCGTCGGTCATTATTACATTTGATTTGACTTTGTAGTATCTGGGTCCTTTGGAACGAAAGAAACCAAAGACTTTTTGCTAACAAAGCCAATTCGACCGTGCAACTTCTGGAAGAGGTTAAGATGTGGAACGCCCTCTTTGAATTATTTGTTTTATTTGATTATTTTATTGAGTTTAGAGTCTTTTTGAATAATTTATTTGATTTATGATGATATGTGTTATTTTTGTGTTATATGTTGGTGTTTTAGTAGCATATTATATTATAACATATATTATTTGGTGTAGAGATATTATGTTATTTGTTAGTATAATATATATGTTATTTGATGTAGAAATATATCTGTTATAGAAATATATTTGTTATTTGGTGTAGAAGTATTTTATATATATATATATATATATATATATATATATATATATATATATATATTAAAATAGAATATTGAGACTTTGGTGGCTGATTTGGGAATTTATAAGAGTTTAAGAGAATAAGTGGAGTTAAGAGAAAATAGGTAGGTTAAGGTTATAAAAAGAGAAAAGTGAGAAGTCATGATAGTTTTTCACGTACAACCAGTTTTTGGAGAAAAATGGAGAAAACCTAGAGAAGAGGAGGAACGAGAAGAGAACCTTGCAATCGATTTCTTAAGGTAAGGGTGGGACTAACATTCAATAATCTTAAGTCTATGATTCTAAAAATTGGATTCAACATGTTGTAGGTTTTAGTTTTTGAGAATTTGGGAATTAGGGTTAAAAGTGATTAATTGATGATTTTCTAAAATAATGTTTTGGGTCAAGTTTTATATGGTTTTGAGTCTCTTTTAACGTATATAAATGTTTAGACAAACTTTGAGATCAAATTTGGACATAGGGAAGTTAAAATTGGGATTTTGGGGTGAAAAGTGGGTTTTTCCCGAGTTGCTCTCTGACAGCATGTCCTGTTTCATGTTCTTGCGTCTTTTTCACACGTTTCTGTTTTGAATTAGCCTTTGGTGTAAACATGAAAGTTGTAGATAATTGTGTTAACTTTCTAATGTCGTTGGTATGACGTCAAAACGATTTATAGAACTTGAGTTATGGTCAAATTACTGCACGTAGGTCACAGTGAATTTTTATGAATTTCAGCACAACTTTGTCCGAATTTGAAATGAAAACTGGTATTGATTGGTACAGAATTGGTCTTAGGTGTAAACACAAAAGTTGTAGGTATGGATGTTAGCTTTCTAACTCTGTTAGTTTGACTTCAAAATGATTTATAGAACTTGAGTTATGGTCAAATTATTGCACGTAGGTCACAGTGAATAATTGAATATGATTGATGAATTGGTATATGTATGTATATGTCTGTGAATACGATATTGTTCATGATTGATGAAGTGTTATACGAATGTATATGTTTATGAGTATGATGTTGTTTATGATTGATGAATTAATATATGTATGTATATGTTTGTGAATACGATATTGTTCATGATTTACTTTGATGATTAATGTGAGAATATTTATATATTGTGAAAGATGTTGATATGAAGTTGTAATGGTTGTATTAGATGATTATTGTTGATGTTGACTTGCTGTAAATTATTTGATGGTGTTGCCTTGCTGATGTGATGTATTAATATCATTAAGATGCTAATGTTGGTTTAAGTTGTAAGATGTTGATCCAAATTATTGGAGTCATAAGAGATGTCTAAGTTGTTAAGATGCTGAGTCCATTGCATACTCATTTACGTTGGGTGAGGGCTTGATGCTCTGTAATGTATATTTATACATAATATGTGAAGGTTGAGGGCTTGATGCTCTGTGAGCCTATTTACGCTCAATATGTTGGGGGCTTGACGCCCTGGTTGGTACCACATGTATGATTAAGAAGTTGAAGCTGCGTCGTCGTTGTCGTTAAGTTGTCATTTGTCAACGAGTTGTTGATAAAGAACTAAGTGAAGTATTAATATTTATTAATCGTTGTTGTTTAAGTTATTATGAGATGATAAATATGTGTTGTTATATTATTATGAGATGATGATTACGTTCTGTGTTAAAGATGATATTTATGATGTGATGATCTATGTTGGTTATGAATTGGTTATTATGTGCTATATGATGAAGTTTATAATGTGATGAATATGAAGTTAATGATAATTATAAGTTGGTTGAGTTATTAAGAATCATTACATAAAGGATTATTATTACTAATAGATGAAGTTATTTATGTTGTTAAATATAATTAATGAATTATATTCTCGATATTATTGTTTTGTGAAATCTCACCCTTCTGCTTGGAAATGTTGCTCTTCGTATGAGTAACTTGCAGGTGATCGAGTTTAAGTTGCTATTAGATTGCTGTCGTGAGTGGATTATCTCTCATGTGTGTCTTTAGGTGCTCTGATACGTAACGGGATAGGAACTTTGTTGCATGCTTTTCTATTCCTTACGTATTGCTTATGAATTTACATGATTAAGTTGTTAATTGAATTTTTATGAGATACTTGATGAGGCCTTCGTGCCAAAATTATTTTAGATGTTCGAATAAATTCTGCTGCGAAGTATTAAATATTATGTTATTGAATTTTGAAGGATAATTAGTTAATTATTCCGTTTATGATTTTAAGAAAAGAAGTGTGACATTCCGTTTATGTGAATTACTCTGATTAATTAAATGAAATTTTTACGTTGGGAAAACGGGGTGTTACAAGATGTCCTCTCTTAGATAGTTGAAATCAAAAAATGTGCGCTTTCCTTTTGGTTACCATATATATGATGTGGTGGCAACATCCCTTTGTTTGCTTGAAGGTTGATTGATGTTTTTAATTTTCATTGATAACTCTGTTCTTAAGGTCTGATTGTTGTAACTTTGTTTTGTTTCTTTAGGCACTCCTTGTTTTAGGAAGCAAACCTTTTTACCGTTAATATATACATCATTTTGGCTTGTTTAAAAAAAACTTCATTCCATCACATTTCACCTCATTTCATCAATCCAAACATGGCCTTAGATTCCTTAATATGTGCGCTAAGAACAAAAGTTTGCATTTTCCTTTGACTAAACCTCAAGAGAGGTTAGTGTAATTTACCATAGTTTTATTTAGACAATTGGGCATGTCACTTCGATGTAAGCTAAATTTATACTTACATCTAATCAAATTCAAACGTTTTGCATTTACTTTAAAGAGCTATGTTATTTGTACATCTAAAATTTGACAATCAATGCAACAACTTTTAATGTTGTGAGGAGCACATAAATTGAAAATCAAGCAAAATATTATTAAAAATAGCAAATAAATTATTGGTTGTACAATTTGGTTGTTCACGTATCATTCCTCTATTTTAAAAGCATTAGTACAAAAAACACTTATTAAATCTAGGATTTTAAATGGGTTGCTATCCACACGACTTAAAAAGCTGGGTGTAAGGAACACCTCTATACTCAATTAGGAAATAGTGATGTGTATGGTTTCGTTGATCCATTTTTCATTCACGCGGAAAATGATCAAGAAAGTTCTCAGTCTCATATGACCGCAAAGATGTCTGAGGTTAACAAAGCTTGTTATTTTGCACCTTACCTGAAAAAGTAAGTGTATTTGATCTTCATAGTATTAGCTCTATATAGTTAATCACATATATTAGAAAGCCCTAAACTTAACAAAAAAAAAAATCTTTCCAATGTAGTCGCCGTTGGCAATTGCTTATTATTGAACCAGAAAAACAAAATGTCCTTTTCTTATGTTCGATGGGTTGGAAGCCAAATAAAAATCTTGTGCAAATTGTTAATTCGTAAGTATGTATATTTAACTAATTGGATGTAATTTAATAAAGTTTTTTTACACATCAATTTATATGAATGTGTTTTATTATTGTAGTGCTATAGAAGGGTACAACAAGTTGAGTGGTGTGAGAAAGGCGAGAACACCAACATGGGAGATTCCCACAGTAAGTTAAAAATTATATTCATACAATATTACAAGTTTTATATATATATATATATATATATATATATATATATATATATGTATGATATTTACTCAATATAATTTTATATTTATGACAATTGTAGTGTCAAAGAAAACCTTTCAATTATGAGTGAGGCTACTTTATAACGATACATATGTTGAACATTGTATCAGCTGGCATTACCGACTCATGGAATATGGTGTGTAACTACAACCATTTGTGTTTCTAATGTTTTTTTAAAGTTAATTTCATATTCTAATATGTTATCTTAACTTTTTTTTTTTTCCAGATTTTTGGAGATAAAACTCCGTTTACCGATGATGAAATGACAAAAGTTCAAGAACGCTGTGCAAGTTTAATTTTGGAAAGAGTTGATGTAATTTAATTATGTCAATAACTATGCTTTGAAACAATGTTTAGCTTTTGTTTAATTTTATGATATTGTAACTTTGAATTTGTTTGATATTGTAACAATGACATGTCTGATATGAAATTTGCTCATATGATATTTCATATTAGTTGCTAAGTTTATGAAATTTTTGTTATTATATTAAATTCTGGACCATAATCGTGTTTAAAAATAAAATAAAATAGAGAGATTTTAAATGGGTTGAACAGATTTAAATTATGTTTATTAAATCGGATCAAAAACAGACTTAAAATCTAGAATTTTTATGCCCTTGTTCACCCTTTTTAAGTGGGTTTATCCGATTTAAATTAAAAGATTTTAGATGGGTTCAACCGATTTAAATTAAACGATTTTAAATCGGATAAAGGGGGCAGACTTAAAAACAAATACAATTTTTTAAATCGGCCACCTATAAGTTGATTGCGGTGGCATGCACAACCAACCAAACACTCATTAGCATATATGACAATATTTTGAGTTGTGTTATTTGAACATCCATATCTGTCACAATTTTTTTGACAACTAAAATTTTACAAAGGAAATGAAGTGACACAAAAACCAAAGCAATAGAGAAAGAAAGTAAAATGTTAATGTGGGAGAGAGAAAACTGTCATAAAAATTGTTCAAATATCATTTCTCTTTGAGTAATCACTAAATATAAGTGTAAAACTATTTTATATTAATAGTGCGTATCCATTTTAAAATATAAATTCTCCCATTAGCATTTAAAATGGATAAACCAAACAATAAAATACTAATCTATCTTGTCCCTCTCACATACACCGTTGGAGTTAAATTGCAATTCATTCAATTAACTTGTGAAATCCAGGCAGGGGGTTGTATCAATAATCAATAATCATGACAAATACGAATTATTTCATTTGGACAATTATAGTATATGGCAGGAACTTTGGATAATGCCGCATTAATCCCTCTAATGCTTTTGCTTAATTAGTGAGGCCCATAAGCATATTTGGCTTTATTGTTTGTCATAATCTGACAATACACACATCTTTGCGATATATACATTATGAAGCTTCCAAAGTGGAGCAATTCAACAAGCCACATTGTTTTGACATAGATGATTTAATTATGTGATTTGATTACTTAACGATAAAGTATACAGTAATTACAAATCCAAAACCAGTTGTGTCTTGTCACTAAACTTAAATGATTTTGGCTTATAACTTAATTATTTCTTGTTGACAAAATGATTTTGGCTTAATTATAAATTGATTGAGATTGAGAATATATATTTTCAATTAAATTCGTTAAGATGTCTTTTTCAAATTCAAGTAGTGTTAGCAAAAGCAAAACCCACTAATCTTTAATTCATCATACAGTTTTGCAATGACCATTTTGTAACTTTCTTGTTTTGTTAATGGTTTAAGACTTTTTCCCTTGATGTTATGTTAATTTTCCAGAACTTTCAGCTTGTACAACATGGATGATCAATACTCATTCGTTACTGTAAATGTTGAGGGATCCATCCCTAGTGATATTAGAGAATTTATAAATTCCTCTCTAACTTCAAATGCTGGTGGGTCTAAATTTTTAGCTTGTTTCCTTTGGCTAAGGTTAGGCTGAGCCTGCTCGTGATTTTTTTTACTCGTGGTTGAATATTCCCTACTCAATTAACCATATATATACTAGGATAGGAATGGAAGAAAAAAAAACCAAAAAACTGAACCAAGCTGTTGAATCAAACCATTACTGAAACGGACGGAAACAATTTGGTTACAGAACAGTTTAGTGCAGTTTTAAAAGTTCTAAAATTCGGTTTTGTTTGGTTTTTTATATGTTTTCAATATAACAACAATGCAATTTAATTCAAAACAGTTCGATTCAATTCAAAATGTAAATAGTTCGATTTAATTATTTGAATTTAGCAAACAATTTAGTTTAATTCGATTCAATTTTCATCCCGAACCAAACCATACCCACCCTATTATATAACACGCATATGCCGTCAATTTACATAATAAGCATGTAAATGATGGTAATATCATCTCAATTTGCCAAGTTAATTGGATGTAGCGATCAAAGAATAATATAATTGACTTTATTCACACAAAAAATAAATAGAAATAACCAATTTTCTTTGCAACTTTTTTACAAGTTTGTTTTTAGAGGTAATCATATTGAGACACTATAAATTAGACATTTTTCACTGTCACGTATCAAAACTTAATTCATCATGTTGAAGGAGATTGGTCTATTTTGCTAGACCAGGTTTTTACGACTTTTTTTTTCTTTTTAATTCGTCATCATATTCATAAGAAATGATATTTTACACAAGTAAGCGCTTCGATGTACCTCCACGATTTAGATACTTTAGATCTGATGTAGAACGAATCCTCAAGTTAATAAAATATCCATTTTTTTATATATACGAGTTAAATTGTCTTTTAAATAAACAATTCCAAAAGTCGAACTCGTTTTCATTTTCTAGGGAGATATTTATGTCCTTTTTTTTTTTTAACAAATTCAAGTAGGATAGTGACTAAAAATTTATAACTTGTTTTAATTTTTTTTTGGGTCAGGTAAACTTGTTTTAATTTAATTGATGTAATGATGGAATTTCGTTAGAAATATAATCGTACCCAAAAAATGATTTATCTATTTTTCACGAATAGGGTCATGGGTGTATTTTGTATGTAAAGCTAAGCATGACAAAGCTTCCTTTGACCACATAATATGAATATGGACCACAGCGTGAAAGAATTAATTTAAGACCTTACTGGAAAGACATTTCAACCAAACATATATATACTGTTAAGATTAAGATAGTTCACAATTCTTAGAAATAAAGTAAATCGAAATGTCTACCCAAAAAAAAGTCGAGCTATATTTATACTACTAATAAAATGATACATATTTTTTTTTTCTTTCGCACCGATCCACCAAAGATGAACGATTAATCCGACTCGTGCGCAGTGCTCCGTCTCATGCGTAGAGTCATTCATAATGGCCAATCGTTGTTTCCACTGGAAATCGAACTCGGCATTCTCCAAATACGTCCTTGGAAGGAGTTCCTTGCCACTGAAGCCTAAACAAATTGATTTGATACATAATTTTTTTTTTTTTACAAAATAATACATAATTTTTGTGTAACATATTTTCAATATAAATAAATTACCCATGAACAATTTTACTATTAATTCCATTAATTATGATTTCTTCAACAAAAAAAAATTCCATTAATTATGATTGATTCAGTTGCTATAAATATACATTTGTTTGATGTCCATATTTAATAGCATTGGTTGTTGATATTCTAAAAAGGAGAAGAAAAAAAATCTTATTAAAATATATATATATATATATATATATATATATATATATATATATATATATATATATATATATATATATATAATGAACAATCCGCAAATTGCATTTTATGAAGAGGTACTCCTATATTCTAAAAATTAACACACATTGTCTATGTTCACAAAATCACCCTTTTTTCTTTAACAAATGAAAATGATATTAACACACAACGGTAGACTCTCCCGCACAAGGTGTATAATAGAAAAAGCACCGCTAAATATTTACAGAGTCAAAGTGCTGCAAAAGGAGCACCAACCAAAAATAATTAAGATTACACCCTAACACCAATGCAAAGAAGCGGCTGGTTACACCAGTCGTGGTAACTATAAGCAAAATTAATTTGTTTAGTTTTCAACCATAAGAATGTCAGTCGCTGAATCTTTTCAATAGACGTTAATGATTAGAAGCCAAATTTTGGAAGACACGGCTGTTGCGATCCTTCCATATCATCCAAACAGTTGCGAACCAAATAATGAAAAGGTAGTGGTGTGAAAAGTGAGGCATAGCCGCCATCTTGGTAAACTAAATAAAGTGGTGTCGAAGATCACCTGATAGCACTGATGAAATACCTAACCAATTCCACACATTAAACCACAAGTTAGTTGCAAGGGTGCAATGCAAAAATAAATGAGTAGTTGTTTATGATGAATCACAGCCTACGGAGCAAGCCAATTCCGTCGATGCAAGGATACCCCGGCGACCCAAGTTGTCTTTAGTCGGAAGTCTGTTTCGGAGAAGACGCCACACCATCAAAGAGACCTTTGAAGGAATCTACTTATGCCAAATGTCATCAATCGAAGACCTATCGACAATGTCGTATGTGTTTGTCAAGTAGTTGTAGGAACCCCGAACCGTGTAACCATGCTCAGGATCTAACAGCCACTTCCACGCGTCAGGTACATTATCCTACAAAACAAAATTATGCAACATACTTTTGTGGAAGTTCACCTTTAGACTTGACACCTCCTCAAAAAACAACAAAACAGGCCGCATAGATCGAACATTCAACTAAGATTTTTCACCAATAATTAGCGTGTTGTCCGCAAATTGGAGATGAGATAAACAGACTGCGCTGCCATCTCATACACCATAGCCATGAAACATATGCGCCCCC
This sequence comes from Medicago truncatula, assembly GCF_003473485.1. NCBI lineage: Eukaryota > Viridiplantae > Streptophyta > Magnoliopsida > Fabales > Fabaceae > Medicago > Medicago truncatula. The sequence goes on from NC_053048.1 coordinate 52,870,625, forward strand.
ACCACCTCTTGCATGAGGATATTGAACCCTTCGGCTGCCAATAAAAATAAGAACGGTGATAGAGGGTCCCCTTGTTGGAGGCCCCGCTCAATAGGAAACTGATCTGTCGGACTCCCATTAACTAGGACGGAAGTTGCGGCTGTCCCCACACACTCAGATATCCATTTTCGCCAAAGAGTTGGAAAATTCATTTGAACCATTACCTCATCAAGATATTTTAAATCCACCGAGTCATATGCTTTTTTGAAATCTACCTTAAACATCAAAAGTTCCTTCCCCAACCGCCTAACTTCATCAACCACCCAGGGGCGGTTCCCTTCATGATGATGGGGTAGCCCTTGCTACCCCAAAAGAAAAAATATTCTTGAATTGGTCGGTATATATTTATATTTAGCTACCCCAAATAATAAATATTGAGCTACCCCAAATAAGTTTGGTTGTCGAAAATTAACATAAATAAGAAAGTGAAAAAGTACTACATCATTGATAGACTTATTTGTATTGGTTTGTTAGTTTTATTCAGAGAAAATTTCAACAACAATAGTGAGAAACAAATGAAATAGATAATAAGTTCTTACAAATAACCTATTGTTTACATTGAAAAGACATTAGTAATCTTTTATTAAAACAATTAATTATGGATAAAATTGACTTCTTAAAACATGTTTTGTCCATAATTATTGTGATTTTTTTTATGAATCAATTAAGTTTCAGATTAAATATATTTTTAGTATCTACAACACTCGCAATTTTGAAGTTAAGTTCCTAACATTTTGTTTAATTTTAGTCGTTAATTTATTGTTATAGAGATTAATGCAAGAATAAAAACACTTTTTTTTTTTGTTTTTTTTTTTGTAAAATTATAAAAAGATGAGACAAAAATTGAATAAAATTTTTGTAAGGATTAAACCTATAAAATTATAATTTATGAGACAAAAAATATATTCTATCCTTAAATTTCATATGCTGGTTTTTAAAATAATTTTTTTTGTTTATGGTCCCCGCGTAGAATTTTCTCTAGCTTCGTCATTGCAACCACCTCATTTGCTATCAAAATGCCATCTAGAATTTGCTTTCCTTTGACAAACGTCGATTGAGAGTCCAAGACTACACTACCAATAACAATAAGTAATAACTCTCATAAGGACAAACATAGCATAATGATCACTTAAGTACAATACTACACTCAATAAGGACGGACAATGATACTAACTCTCATGTTTGACATAGTTATGATCACTTACACCTTCCTGACCTCTTTAGGATTTGTTGGGGATGCATAAACTCTTCACATGATCATGATGTAAAGCTTAAAGATGTTTCAAGTCTTCAAAAGTTATCTTATTTACAGAAAACGAAAGTAAGCATCTCGATCCACAAACATAGCATAATGGATAAAATTAATTATCCAGTGTTTTCACCGTTTACGTTTTTAACGATGTTTTAATGTGATTTATCAATTTTAAATAGAGTAAATAGGCAATTACCCCTCCGAAATTGTAAGTTTCGTCAATTATCATTAAAATTAACAAAACTTCAATTACCCCATGAAATTGCACAACATTAATCAATTTACCCCCTCTGTCAATTTTTTTTTTGTTAGTGAACATGACATTTTGTAAATACCCCCGAACTTAAAAATTTATATTATTTCTCTTAAAGGCAAATAATTAACCTTATTCTTTCTTAACCATGTTGTATTTTGTAACAAAAAAAACATGTTGTATTTTGTAACAAAAAAAACATGTTGTATTTTTATGGAAGAATACACTATTATAAATAAAGTAAATAGGCAATTAATTATCTAAGTTTCGTCAATTAACCTCTGAAATTAACAAAACTTCAATTACCCTGAAATTGCACAACGTTATTCAATTTATCCCATTCGTCAAATTTTTCTGTTAGTGAACATGATGTTTTGCAAATACCCCCTTAAAGTTTTGCACTTATGTGCAAAATACCCTCCAAACTTAAAAATTTATATTATTTCATTTTTTTTAATTGTGGCTGGATAAAAAAAAGTGGGGTGAAATATGATATCAAATGTTTATATCTTCACCCCACTCTTTTTTTTTTTTGAAAGATAGATGAGAATTTTATTATTTTATTTTCAGGTTTATTGAGAAAATGTGTTTGGTTAATATTTAAAGTATTCATGAAAATGATCGATAAAACGATATTTATGGATAATAATTAATGATTTTATTTCCACATTTATGAGAACTTTATTCCTTCTAATTTTCTTAGGAATAAAACAACATTCCAAGAAAATAAAATTTTAAAAATTTAAAACAAACATAGAATTATATCATTCATACTATCATATTCCACGAATCTTCAAATATGACTTGAAACAAACACTCTCTATAGTATTCTTTCAAATTCAACCATATCAAGCAATATAAAGTTTTTCTCTCATATAAAAAAAAGTTTAATATTATGGAATTTCATTAAACTCACGGGAACTTTTACGGTACACCCGCAAATTAAGGTGTACCGGTACTCTTACTTCAAAAATTTATAAATTAACTATTACTTTTATGAAATAAAAAGCTATTTGTTGATATTTATATTTTAGAAAATATCATTTAATAAGAAAAAACATCATTTCATTGTTTATAAAAATCATACTAATTTTTTTTACATTTTATTGTAAAAAATAATCAAAATTCTCTATTACGAGTACTAAAAATTCAGAAAAATCAAATTTTATTTCGTCGATGTTTTTGATAAATAAGATTTAATTATTATAATTATAGGTGATAGAAAACAATTTTTCTCTTCAAAAAATAACACATTTAACTATTAATTTAATGATTTGGTGTACCAATACACTCATATCTTTGGGTGTACCATAGAATTTGCCTAAACTCTATTACTACTATGATATGACAGCTAAGCGTGATTAGGCAAATTTATTGTGAAACAAAATCACGCATGGCAAAAACATAAATATACTACAGTGTTTGGACTTAACAACAAGCTTCTACAGTTAAGTACAGTAGTTTTTGGCAGTACAGTCCATAGTAATAAATTCACAGCTCACCTCACACCATGCAATCAAAAATCAAAATGGAAATAAAATAAATTAATTACTGATAATGAGTCACATTCATACAAAGAGATGAGATGAGAAAAATCCCAAAGAAGGAAGAGAACCTTATTACTAACCTTACATTACATAATTCTGAAATTGATGTTTCTTTGTTTGTTTATTAGTAACCCATTTTTATGAGTTGTAAGGTATCTATTACCTACCACTGATAACTCCACCCCTTCTTCTTCTTCTTTTTTCCGAATTATCATATATCACACAAAAAAATATGTTTTTTTTTTTTTTTTTTTTTGCATTAGATAGTTCCATTCTATCTTAGATTCATTCACATTTTCCACACCCCACGTAAACAATTTTCACCTATTTAGATATTCTTGTTTTTTCTAACAACTTCCTAGATTTGGGCTGTCAAAAAGATCTAACCTTTATGTTTTGTTCTTTTGTTTGTCTCTCTTCACTTATGACAAAGTTGTTTCTGAGATCTGGGTTTTGAAGGTTTCACTAAAGGTTAGTTTTTTTTGTTAATTTTAATGTAATGTTTGTATTTTATGAATATGTTCAATTATGTGAGTTAATTAAATTGTTTATTGCATGTTTTGTAGGTCAATTATTATCAAGGTTTGTTTTTGAAAAATGGGTTCTAATCTGAATGCTGAATTATCAAAGAAAACTTCTTTTTTTGGTATAAAGGTTTGGGAAATTATTGCAATTGTAGTTGGTTTGTCAATTATAGTTATTCTCACTGTGTTATCAATTTGCCTTACTTCAAGAAAGAAATCTAGAAAAGCTAGAAATGAGATTCCTGTTACTGAGATACCAAATGTGTCAAAGGAAATCAAGGAAGTTAGGGTTGAACAAGTATCAACAAATGGATTTACGCCTCGTGACGGAATACTTTTAACCATTCATGATAAATCCAGTGACAAGGAATCAGACAAAGTTATGGTTCATTTAGGTTTAGGGAAGAAGGTGAAGAATGGTGATAGCAGTAGTCATTCAGATTCATTTCATCAATACATGGAGAGAGATGGGGGTGGAGGGTCACATTCGCAATCAGGTGAAGAAGGTAGTTCGGGAACGGTTACTGTGTACAAACACTCTTCGGCTTCATACCCTTTAACAGCTCCTTCGCCTTTATCTGGCCTTCCGGAATTCTCTCACTTAGGTTGGGGCCATTGGTTTACTTTGAGGGATCTTGAACTTGCTACAAACCGGTTTGCGAAAGAAAATGTACTTGGTGAAGGTGGTTATGGAGTGGTTTATAAGGGACAGTTGATCAATGGAAGTCCAGTTGCAGTTAAAAAGATACTCAATAATATGTGAGTTCCATTAGAATGCTGAGCCTAGTTTACCTTAATTTTGTTTTCCTTAGCGCCTTTTTGGATAGACTTATTTAAGTTAATCTACTTACATAGGCTCTTGTGAGACTGTTTGGAAGAGCTTACGGAAACAACATATGACATGTTCATAGTTGTTTTCAGCTTATTTCTATAAGCTCTTCATGATAGTCTATGAAAAACAATTTTACATTTTGTTCCAGAAATAGCTTATACATAAACCCTTGTACAATAGGCTCTTCTGCGTCTCCTTATTATTAGGCTGAAAATTCAACTTTTAAGTTGTTCTTTTGTTGGTATAACAGCGGTCAAGCAGAGAAAGAATTTAGAGTGGAAGTTGAAGCTATTGGTCATGTCAGACACAAAAACTTGGTTCGACTTTTGGGGTTCTGCGTCGAGGGAACTCACAGGTATCCATATTCTCAATTACAAAAGTATGACTGTATGAGTAGTATATCCTCAACGTATATGATTTTATCATAATCTGCTTAATTTTTGCTGGAATTAATGGTGATCATAATATGAATTGCAAGTTCTTTAATCTGAAATACATTTTCAGGATTTTAGTCTATGAGTATGTCAATAATGGAAACTTAGAGCAATGGCTTCATGGAGCCATGCGTCACCATGGCTATCTTACGTGGGAAGCACGCATCAAGATTCTCCTTGGCACAGCCAAAGCGTGAGCCTCTACATCTATGCTTTTCATTTTCTTTGTAGTCCTTGTATAAAGCAATATACTCGTTTCAGGCTTGCGTATTTGCACGAAGCAATTGAGCCAAAGGTGGTACACCGAGATATCAAGTCAAGCAACATATTAATTGACGATGATTTCAATGCTAAGGTTTCTGATTTTGGTCTGGCCAAATTACTGGGTGCTGGGAAGAGTCACGTCACAACTCGAGTTATGGGAACCTTTGGGTCAGTATTTTCTTGCTCCACCCTTGAGAGTGGTGAATTTTTCCCTTGCTAAGTATTGTTATACTATTTTTAAGAAAAATCAATTCTTATATGCTTTTTCTCTCTAAATTTTTGACAGATACGTGGCTCCTGAATATGCAAACACTGGCCTTCTAAATGAGAAGAGTGATGTTTATAGCTTTGGTGTTTTGCTATTGGAAGGAATCACTGGAAGGGATCCAGTTGATTATGGTCGTCCGACAAATGAAGTGAGTAAACTAATATTATGTCTCTGGGACAAAATCCAGCTTGAAGTATGTGCGTTTGATTGCGTTGATTTACTTAATAATCCTGAAGTGTTAGATGTAAGCTTTATTTATTCAATATTGTGCAGTTGTGGCTTATCTTCACAAATGTTTCAAATAGACTACACCTCATCCTTTTTCCGGTCAATTTGAGAATAAAAGTTGCTTCTATCAATATACTATTAAGAACATATTTGTTCATATTATCAGATACATCGTATACCATTATGTTTTCAATTGTCTGGTGCATGACTGATCTTATGATATTGATACGTGATTTTTAACCATAACCTCATTAGGATGACGTTATGGTTAAAAATTGAGCTGTTAAATCGCAGTTAGGATTCAAAGTTAATCTTCGCTTCTGAAGCATCCCTTTCAAAAACAGGAAACATGAACAACATTATCAGGAATGCTAGTAACTATCATGTCCGTATGTTTTTAGCTGTCCCTACTATTCTACTAGAGTTTGTTCCTTCTTGCTGTATACCTTTCAATGTTCACCAGCTAAGCTTTGTGGGTCACAGCTTCCTTCCTTTTTAACAACATTTTGAGTGTTACAGATAAGGTGGCATATACATTGAATGATACATTGCAATGAATTTTTTTCTTCTGCTCGAACAGCTAAACATTTCTCACTGTTCAACTACTACTATTATTACTATGACTATGAGGCACTCTTCTATGGAACAAAATCCATTACTGTGCACTTTTTAACATAGTAATAGATAGTTGGCATCCTCTAGATTTAGTTTTAATTTGAGTCGTTAATGATTAAATCTAGTTTAACTACGAAGTATGAACTCTGGCCTGGCACCGGCAATTATTATCAGAGGATAGTTTGTATAGAGGATTAATTTTGCTCCATTAATATTTATTATTATTTATTAACAATAAATGTGTTTTTTGTTACTTATTTCTACATGGAAACTTTTTTATCAATGGTTTTTATTGACCTTTACTGTGAAACGTCAATGCTCTTAGGTGAATCTAGTTGATTGGCTGAAAATGATGGTTGGAAATAGGAGATCAGAAGAAGTGGTTGACCCAAACATTGAGGTGAAGCCATCAACCAGAGCTTTGAAAAGGGCTCTCTTAACTGCTTTAAGATGTGTGGATCCAGATTCTGAGAAAAGACCCAAGATGAGCCAGGTTGTACGTATGCTGGAGTCAGAGGAATACCCTTTAGCAAGAGAGGTTTGTTCTCTCCCCACTCCGTCATTAAATCATTAAAAGCTTACTAATGTTACTGTGCTAATACTAAGCCAAGCTAGCATGGCTTGTCGCAAGCGATAGTTTCCGAAAAATTTATGTTGTGGAGGCAACACTCATACAACTTCTGATGGGATACCAACCATATAGTATTAATATCATATATGTTGGCCGCTAATATATGTATGAGAGAGAGAGAGAGAGATCGAAATTGTTGGACGGACAAAAGGCGACCATTATCATGATGGATTTGGATTGTGTGTAGTGTGACTGTTTGCAGTTATCCACATCTGGACTGTTTGATTAAGATTGGACGGTCCAGATTTCAATGCAGATTTTGCTTATGTTTTAAATAAAACATACAGAGCTTGAAATCTGGATCATCCGGTCTTTGATCAGACGGTCCTGATGTGGTGGATTGTGTGCAGTCATGGGATTGTATAAAATTGGTGGAATTGTATAAAATATTGAACCAGCAAGTCAGGTGATCCAACTGTTTATTCATCGTCATAAAATTGTTATGTGAACAGTTTATTAGAACACAAAAGTTGTTATATTCTCATTCAGAAGATTAATCTTATAATTTTGGTTCCTTTTTCAAAATGAATTTACTGGCCTTTTATTTTTTCATTGTGTGGATGTTCAGGATCGAAGGCACAGGAGAAGAAATCAAGGGGGTAGTGCAGAAATTGACTCCCAGAGGGAATTTTCGGACACAGACAGGAGTGAGATTCAGAGTTCTAGAGAAGAGAGCAGAGGGTAACGGCACACACGACTCAAAGGCGGATTCTTTTCGAGAATCAATGGTTTTTACTGGGATGTATAAAGTGGTAGTTTTTGTTTTTTCGAGTAGCATTTTAGATTCTTGTTTTTCCCTTTTATATGCTTGGGTTTTTGTTTTGGTCTGTCCTATTGTTTGTGTATGAAAGGGGGGCTGGTATTGGTAAGATAAAAACCCAATCAACTGGGTGTGTACATAATCGGATTTCTTCTTAAATTTCCATTATTTGTTCCATATATTTGTTCTGCTTGCCAGTTGCCACTGCACAAAGTTCAAGGGTCCAATTTTTCTCATCCTATCATAAGTACTTCGACAGTTTTATTTAACGATAAAAAATTCAATATATCCTTCAATAAAAAAATCCAATAGAAAAAAAAATGCAATGTTCATAGGTACTATTTATTTTCTTGAATATATAGGCTTAATTGCACTTTTGACCCCTATCTTTTCAAAAGTTGCGATTTTAGCTCCCTAACTAATTAAAATATAAAACATGCCCGTTTGTATTGGATCTTTGGCAGTTTTGACCCCAAAAGTAGAAAGATAGGGGGCCAAAAGTGGCCTTGGGGGCCAAAACTGCCAAAGATCCAATACATAGGGGGCTGTTTTGTATTTTAATTAGTTAGGGGGCCAAAATTGCAACTTTTGGAAAGATAGAGGCCAAAAGTGCAATTAAGCCTACAATATACGCACAACTTTTTATGCTCATTTTTTTAGAGGTTTTTATTCTCAAATTAAAAGGGTGAAATTTTTTATTCTCAAGAATAAAACAATTTTTTTTATCTATTAAAACGTAGTAAAACACAACTACCAAATAACTACTATTTTTTAAGTTTAAAAGAAAACCCAATTTCCTCTATTACTTTTACTAGCGCTCCGTGCACGTCTGTCTTTTTTTTCCTGCTTTAACATGTGAAAATTATATGCAATGTTTTTTTTTATGAAATTTTGATATATGTATGTTTGAGAGTTTTAAAGATGTTTGCCAATTTTAAATAGTAATAAACTATATTAATCTTTTCTCAATAATATAAAAAATATAATAAAAATTCCTATCTTTTTTCTTAATAGCAAGTTTGTTTAAGAGTATAATTGAAATAATAAAAAATTTAGTCTAAATCATGTATTTTCTTTATATATTGTAATTGATTATAGATAGGTTAAAGATTCTTGGAAATAAGAAGAATTTACCAAAATATTTGTGTTAGAAAAGCAAACCTCAATAATAAATTTTAAAACTTATATATAAATTTTCCTTAAAAAAAAACTTATTATAAATTTGTTAAGTTTGCTTTTTTTTTTTTTTCGAAATAAAAAACAACAAAACACCTAAAAATTCTTTAAATATGTTTTTGGTCCCTATAAATATACCAACTTTTCATTTTAGTCCCTCTAAATTTTTTTCAACTTTTAGTCCCTATAAAATTTTCAATCACTACTTTTGGTCCCTTTTTTTAAGTTAATGTTTGTATTTTTTAATGAAATTGTGCAGAAATGTGTAGAATATTGTAAAACAATTCTCCAAAAAAATTAGAATTTTTTAACAAAACATAAATTAAATATGAATTTTTAACCGTCAAAAATATAAAAATTCATATTAAATTCATGTTTTGTTAAAAATTCTAATTTTTTTAGAGAGAGTTTTAAAATATTATGAATTTTTCTTCAAAATTTTATTTAAAAATATGAAAAATATATATGAATTTACTTTAAAAGAGGGACCAAAAGTGAAGATGAAAAATTTTTAAGAGATTAAAAGTTGAAGGAAAATTTTAGAGGGACTAAAACGAAAAGTTAGTATATTTATAGGGACAAAAAACATATTTAACCCAAAAACTAAATACCTAAAAATAGGGTTAATAGACCTTTACCCCCCTGTAAAAAAAAGATTTTGGATTCGGTCCTTGTAAAAAATTTTTGTTTTGGAAAAACCCCCTAGACCAGCTGACTGTGCATTTTTGCAGATGTGGCATGCTGCATCACCTCTTTCGGATGACGTGGCGCGCTGACAGTATAATTATTTTTATTTTTTATGGGGTACACGTGGCATTTATGATTTTTTAAAATAAAAAATAAAAAATAAAAAATTCTTAAAAAATTGAAAAAAACGAAAAAATAAAATAAATTCTGGAAAAATAAAAATATTAATAAAAATGATTAAAAAAACGAAAATCATTATGGAAATTTAAAAAAAATCTGGAAAAATTTAAAAATTCTAGTAAAATCTAGAAAATTTAATAAAAAAATCTGGAAAAATAAAAAAAATTAATATATATCGAATTTTTCAAAAAAAATATTAAATAAAATCTGAATTAAATTAAAATTATAAAAAAATCGAAATTCTATTCTTCATGATCTAATGTTATGTTTTTTTAATTATGAATATACTTTCCAATATTTTCATTTTCTGTATAAAAAATAAAAAAACAAACTTTTTAATTTCGAAAGAAAAATCTGAACTTTCATTTTTAATTCTATTCTTATTAGATTCATAAATTTTGAAACATTGTAAGTTGCTGAATTTTTTATAAATTAAAACTTCTTAATTTCGAAAAAAAAATATGATTTTTTTTTTTTTTTTTCAGAATTTTTAAATTTTCCTCTTTTGAAAATATTATGGAAATATGAATTTTTTGAAATATATTAATTTTTCCAGATTTTATTTTATTAAATTTTCTATATTTTTTTCATTTTACTAGAATTTTTAAATTTTTCGAGATTTTTTTTGAATTTTCCAGATTTTTTATATTTTTATTTATTTTTCCATAATTATTTTCGTTTTTTTAATCATTTTTATTTTTTAAAATATTTTTTCGTTTTTTTCAATTTTTTAAGAATTTTTTAATTTTTTTTTTAAAAACAATCATAAATGCCACGTGTACCCCATAAAAAATAAAAAATAAAAAAAATTATACAGTCAGCGCGCCACGTCATCCGAAAAAGGTGACGCATCATGCCACATCAGCAAAAATGCACAGTCAGCTGGTCTAGGGGGTTTTTCCAAAACAAAAAAAATTTACAAGGACCAAATCCAATTTATTTTTTACAGGGGGTAAAACCAAAAGTGACCTATATTACAGGGGGGTAGAGGCCTATTAACCCCCTAAAAATATTAGGCGTTTATCCCCGTACTAGGAGCGAATTTTTTTTTTATTGTTAGTTATAGGTTTATGAATTTCAAACAAAATTATGTTTCTATAAAATCCAATAAAGTCCCCATCCAATATGTGCAACAGAGTTTTTCCACTGACTGCACAACGCAACGCAACACTTGAGTGAGAGTTTTCAATTAGAGATGGAGAAGTCACTTTCTGCAACCACCTCCTTTAATGATCACATATATGATGATGTTGCCTTGGTTATTCTCTCAAAATTGCCTCTCAAATCTTTGATTAGATTCCGTTGTGCACGTAAATCACGGTCTCTTTTATTCGAAAACTCTTATTTCATGGACATGTTTTAAAGAAATTTACTATCTAATGATCATTCTTATTACGATGATACATCTCTTCTATTACATCATTCTACACCATGGCATATCAGTCGCATATATGCACCTGTGTTGTATTCTCTTGCCGGTGAGAGGTTTGATAATATTGTCAAATTGGATTGGCCAAATCCTTTTCAAGAGCAATTTGACTTTAACTTTAATATTTATGGCAATGCAAGTGTTAATGGAATTCTTTGTATTGAAGACACTGGGAGAGTTGGGGGCATTCATTGTATTCAAGAATTACAGAGAGTTGTATTGTGGAATAGAGCTACAAGTGAATTCAAAGTTACTCCTCTGAGTCCTTTTGCGTTTGATTCTCCTTGTTGGCATCTCAGTATCAGTCTTCATGGATTTAGCTATGATCAAGTTAGAAATGACTATAAGGTGATTCGTCATATAGTATTTTTCCCAAAAACCTACGAAGATGAGGTTGAGACATGGAAAGATGGATATCACTCTTCCTTGTGGGAGATATATTCTTTGAAAAGTAACTCTTGGAGGAAATTTGATATAGATATGCCCTACACAATATGATTGTAGTGGGGGTGTTCAAGTGTATGCAGATGGAGTGTGCCATTCGTGGGGTGAAAGTGAAACGCAAGATGAAGTTTATTTGGTTTCATTTGACTTGAGCAATGAGGTATTTGTGAAAACATTGATACCTTCAACTATGGATGATATTGATTCTAGAGTTGTGTTTAGACACTTAAATGTGTTAAATGGATCAATTGAATGTATTTTAAATTATGTAAATACCGGTATTTTTCACATATCAATTTTAGGTGAAATTGGAGTGAAGGAGTCATGGATCAAACTTTTTATTGTGGGTTCTTTGTCTTGTGTCGACCATCCTATTAGAATTGGTAAGACGGGTGATATATTCTTTAGAAAAGAAGATGATGAACTAGTTTCATTTAATTTAAGCACACAGAAAATTGAAGAGCTTGGTGTTAAAGGTTATTCACTTTGCCAGATAATAGTTTATAAGGAAAGCCTTCTACCGATTGCCAGAATCAACAATTAGACTTTTTTCTTTCTTCCTCCGCATTATGATTTTAATATACAAGGATTATTATGATTTTAATTGAAAAGCATTGATTTTCAGCTTTGTATGTTATAACTTAAAATAATGCTATAGATATAAGTGCTGTTTTATTTTATTTTTTTACTTTGTGAGAATATTGGTATGACAACAGTTCACCAGTGTTGATATTGATTATCCATATTATGTGCTGCTATGATGTAATGAACAAGAAGCAACTCATAAAATTATATGCAAGAAGCAACAACTTGAATACTATGTACGGTGAAGAGGAAACAAAAACAAAAGGCAAATAATAAAAAGGCAAAATTACACTTTTAGTCCCTTAACTTAATTTCAAGTAACAGTTTGGTCCTTTATCTTTTTTTCATTTTAATTTGGTCCTTTTTGTCCATTTTCATATGAATTTTTAAGCTTAAAATTCATGATTTTATTTTCTTATGATCTTTCAATCTTCAAATCTATGATCCTCGTCTATGTTTGTATAAGAATATTAGATTTGAAGCTTGAAAATGTATATAAAAATGGACAAAAAAGACCAAATTGAAATGAAAAAAAGATAAATGACCAAACTGTTACCTGAAATTAAGTTAAGGGATTAAAAGTGTAATTTTATCTTAAAAAAAAAAGGTTAATTTACTTATATTTGAGGTCATAAAAGACTAGTTATGAATTAAGCAACCAACACCAAATGAACCGGTTTGCATAGTAGTTCAAAGGCATCAACAATCATGCTTATTTGTTGAGCAAATTTTAACGGTTTAAAAATGGATTGACACCTAATTAGACGTACTAAATGTTCCATACATAATTACGGTTCTCAAAACTAATGAAATCTACATCTCAAAACTAAATGTTCCATACATAATTAACACGACAAAACGCAATTGCTTTTTGATCCATGACACAATTCCGACCACATACTCAGCTCGAAAAAGGAAAAAAATAAAAAATAATTATGCGGTGAGCGTGGATCGAACACGCGACCTTCAGATCTTCAGTCTGACGCTCTCCCAACTGAGCTATCCCCGCAGATGAAAAATTATTCCGTAATGAATTTTAAGTATGATGCATACTTCCACCACGTGAATAATTATCGAAGTCTGGTTTGTCAAATAAAATATGTGATACGTTATCAAATAGATTATTAATTACATATGTCTTTTTTAAAGGTGTTATGTTTTTCTCTTAAGAAAGATTAAATTTAATTACACATATTTTCTTTAAAAATAGGGTTAATATGGTTGATTTGACTCTTTGTGTTAGAAGGAAATGAATAACAAATATTAACAAAGATATCGGTTGTTTGATAAAGTTATGCTGCTATCTTTTTTATAGTTAAATGCAAAGAATTATAATTTTCCTTTTAATTATCATGGGTAGTTGCCGAACCCTTTACCATGCACGAGTTTCACCGTGTAGCTTTTCTTCTTTTCTGCTTCCTTTTGCTTCTTTTTTGGGTTCGGTTGTTTTTGCTATTGTAATTAACTTTTTGTGTTCAACTTTGACACACCTTGCACTAGTGCACTTTTGTCGTTATAATTTATCTTATTTTATCTTGTTAAAAATACATGTGAAGTCTGAAAAATGATAATGTAAAATAAAAAATACACACATAAATTCTAACTTTGTTATCGGAGATTTTTCATGTTTTTATCTCATATTTCATCATGTAGATATAAACTCCAGAAAAGTGACATAAAGATTGAAAAACTTTGTTACCTATAATTATCAATTTCTTAAACATTTCATAATTAATCTGTACCTCAATTAGGAAACTTCAAAATTTCTTTATTTTTGAATGAAGAAACTCCAAAATTTCATTATTTTAATTATTTTGAAGTAGATTTAAATTTTTGCTCTTGCTAACAAGTGTTTTTGGAACACGTTTTAAGGATTCTTAATCAAGTAATTATTCTTTAAAAAAGTCAAATATTTTAGTTTTCAATACATTAAATACATCTATTTTTAAAAATATTTACTATTTTGTGGTCCTTAAACAGTGTCCCGAGACTGTGGTTGGCATTTTCTAAATTTAAATTAATTTTGCTTAGATGTCAAACAAAACTTTAGTGTACCAAAAATTTTCCTAATTCAAAACATTAAAAATGGGAAATTAAAATTTAAACATTTCCAAAATTTGATCAATATTAACGACAAATTTAACTCCCAAAAAACCAAGTAAACGAAAAAAAACTTCTTCCCGATGTGCACAGACATACCCCACGCAATCTGGGAGTGGACCATTCCATAAGAAGCGGGAAGCAAGTATCTTAGCTCTCTCCTTAATTACAAGAATCATTAAGTTTTTCTTTTATCGTTTTTTATAAGAGTTTTTCTATTCACACTATATATATTTTTGATTACACCCAATTTTTTTAAAAAGTTTTTGATAATATTAAAGATGTCCTTTTATATAAATTTTCTTAAAATCTTGATTTCATTCATTGTCACTCTAAAATTCCATTCTTTTTCACCCACCAACGATCAAACAATCGTGATGTTCAATTAATCTCTATGGAAGATTAAAAAGTGAATCAAAATATCTTTCATTCACACTCGATTGAATATAAATAAGTGAATTTTTTCTTCTTTTTTAATAACGTTGGTTTCAATTTTCTTCTTCTTGTTCTACTGCACTGTACGACAGTTTCAGTTTTACATTGTTGAGGTTAACTTAAATTCAGTTTAAGTAGGTTCATGTAAACTTAGTTTACATAATCTACTTAAACTTAGTTTACATAACCTACTTAATCTGAGTTTAAGCATGTACACTTAAACTCAGTTTACACGACCTACTTAAACTAAGTTTACATGTACATACTTAAACTAATATTACCTATAATCATTGAACAAGGTTGAACTTTTAGATGTACACTTAAACTTAGTTTACATACATGACCTACTTAAACTGAGTTTAAGTATATACTTAAACTTAGTTTACATGACCTGCTGAAACTAAGTTTACATGACCTACTTAAACTGAAGAGGGATTTTAGGGTGTAACCAAGAAAAAAGGAAGATGCTTTTTGAAAATTAAATTTTATGGAAGGATAATTTTGTCATTTTGAGGTGCAACCAGAATTAAACATGGTGTAATTAGAAAAACTCTTTTTATAATTTCTCTTATTGTTTTTTATAAGACCCCTTTTAAATTTTAGTGTGCATTAATTATTTCTTTACCATTATATTCCTATTTATATTACATATTTTTCTTCGACATTTAAATTTTCCATAAAAACATTAACTAATTCTCTTTCTTAAAGGATAAACATGTAAAACAATGACAATTGCCAACAAAATTAATTCAACAATCAACTTCCTTAATTTTCATATTTTTTCAAAAGGGTTTATATTTAAAGACCGTGGTATAAAAAGAAAAAGGCCATAGATTTGGATTGACTTTTTCACTTTTGAATTTTACCATTCATTAAAAGTATTTTTCTATATTCCTTAAAAAAAAATTATTTTTCTATACTATTTTTTTAGTTATAATATTATTTAAATATTAATTAAAAAATAGTTTTTTTTTTTAACAGGCAAAAATGAGACGTATATTAACAACAAAAGAGTTGTTTCTCCTGCACAAGGCGTGGTAAAAGAAAACAACGATAATTACAAAGAGAGTTCAGCCAAACACAGAGTAGGACAAGCGAGCCAATTATGAATCCCTAAAACATGAACAACATTTGCTGCCTTCCGCCACCAAAAAGAATGAATTTGAACCTTTTCTAGTAACTGATGAATAGTAGTTTCAGTGTTATTAAACCGTCTATTATTACATTTAGTGCATAACATCCACACACAAGAGAGCCACAAAAGCTGCATAAAGGAGCGTTTAGTTGTATTCTGTCCTATCAAAAAAGTGAACTGAAAAAAATGGTCAGACACCTCAATCGAATCAGCACCGCTCACTCCGATCCACGCACGAACTTGATGCCATAACGCACTGTAAATGGGACAAGAAACAAATAAATGTTGAACTGTTTCCACTCCCCACAACCAGCAACACACAAGTTCGCATCCTGAGCAAGCATACCCCGAGCCACCAAATTCGCCTTAGTAGGCAACCTATTACGAAGGAGACGCCAAGCAAGAATAGACACTTTCAGCGGGACGTGTCTGTGCCAAATCAAATTTGACACCTCATTAACCAAATTACTATCATCAGACGTTAACATATCATATGCCGATCGAACAGAATAGGTTCTTGAAATTTCAAGTCGCCATTTCCATTGCTCTGCAATATTATCCTGCAAAAGAACATTAGCCAACGGTAACCTACACTCCCCTATCATCTCCTCCCAATCCCCCACCACCATCCCCCCCCCCCCCCCCCCCCCCCCCCAATTTTTATCTTTTTTACATTTTTTTTATTAAATATAGATTCAATAGAAGAAATAATACCTGAAGGAGCTTTGAAGAAGGAAAGAGCATAAACAGGTAGAGAAGACAGGACAAACTTAATCAGTATTAAACGACCACCAAATGATAGAAACTTACTCTTCCAAACTGACAACTTCCATAAAATAGTAACAACCTCCCTATTTTGGTCCCCCTACTTTCACAATTTTGCTAACTTGATTTTCTATTTTAAAATTCAACAGTTTTGGTCCCTCTATATAATATTTTGTCTAAAATATGGTGATATAACATGTTTTAAATGAAGTTTTTAAAGTAATTTTCTTATGATTCCGTCGATATTGAGACTTTTTCATCTTCATATCATATTCTAAGACATTTAAAACCTATCACATATCATCTCTTACTAGTTAAAAAATATGATAACCGGGTCAAAATTGTCAAACTTTGAAACAGAGGGACCAATTTCATAAAAAGATGAAAATAAGAAGACCAAAACTAAGATTAAACAATATTATCTATAAAAATGTATAAAAAGGATTAAGAGATTTTGAGTTAGATTATTTATTATTCTAATTTTACCCTTAAATTATTTTTTTCTATAATAATGTTTATATTGTTGTTGTCATTAAAAAATATTGTTCATGATCAAACTAATTTCATGAAAGATATTGTTCATTAATTACACACATTAACGCAATACGCAATAAAGAATTTGGGGAAGACAAAAAAAAAAATTGCAGATAAACACGAGCCGTAATCAGGAAGAAAAAAGTTTCAACACTAATATCAATCAAAATCAAAATACATAACCATCGTCACAAAACAAAATTAAATATTTCGCAGACTGATTTGGACGTGTCATATCTTCTTTCTGTCTATTTTCTTTTTCTACAAAATGAATGAATAACAATAAGCTGACAACAAAAGGAAAAAACTTATCTCACAAGGAAAAATACAGGGAAAATTTTGTTTCTTTACTTCTTTCGCTTCTATCAAGGACTGAACGACATGACAGCGCATTTTAATTCAATCACTATAGTAGAGTTCATCTAATTGACACCTTCAAGGTGGAACCAACAGTCTCTTAGAAGCTTCCTTCTTAGGAGTCACAACCAATTAGCTATGTCAAGAATCCAAGCACCTTAAAGGCTAGATTCAACCTATTCCCGAAGCAGAAAGAAATGGTTCTCACTTATGAAACAGATAACAAGTCTGACAAAACTCTGCTTATCTACCATGGGGAAGAATCTGTCAAAAGGGAATCGGTGTATAAATATATGATTATGTTCAGATCATTATCACTATAAATATAGAACATTCAAACAAAAGATCATACACAAACCCTACCTTCCTAAGCTAGAACCCAAACCCTGCCTTCAAATCACTAAAACAGAAGGTTTAAAGAATTTGCCACAGTTTTCTAGTCAAACACGCGACAAGGTATTCAGAATATTACAATCCGTACCTATATATATTATGAGTGTTGCACTTGTCGGGATATCTGTAGCATCCAATCAACATACCCATTGTTACCACCCATCTGGTCCTCAACAAGGTTTGTAAGGAGGAGGAATCCTTCTTTAGGCTGCTCACCTTGCCTCACAAGGTGGCACAGCTGGTAATATGCACGATCATCATTTCTTAATTTTTCAAGTACCCTCATCAGCCTCCTTGACATTTCATTATTATGCTCATGGAGAGTAGCCTGTTAAAAGAAACAACACAGCAACAGATGAATTTCAAATTTTGTTCAACTAGACAAACGAAGGAGGAAACCGACCCTGCTTAGTGGGATAAGGCTTGGTTGTTGTTATAGACAAGTAAAGGAGGAACAACGAGGATTTTTCAAATTACAAAATTGTCAATTCAAATGATTTTTTCTTGTCTATCACTTCCCAACGGTTGTTCATCCAGCAGTGTGAGAACAACGAGTAGAGAGTTATGTGAGAGGAGAGTTGTTGAACGACTTGCAAGGAATAATTCAAATTGTTTTAGTTTTTCCTTTTTAATTAAATTATTTTAATATGACATGGTAAAAATGTGAGCTCCGATTAGATGAGACTGTAAAAGTGTTTCACTTACTGTGTACGTAAAAAACTCCATAATGTAATATACTTTGAATTCAACAATGGAAAACAAGAATAAAAATTGGCAAGCAAGATCTTTGTGACAATTATTTATCATTCAACAGTTGTATATACACTAGAATACAAAACAAGAATAAAATATATGATGAGTTTTTCTAATTAAGAACCAAAAAGTAACCAAGATAAATTTGAAGATGACAACAGCCTATAATAAACTCTTATTCTCGATCACCCTCTCTCTTCTGCCTAGAAAAATAAACCTATTATGAACCTAGGTTTGTACAGAATGAATAAACAATACCTTTGATAATTCTGCCGCGAAGTCTGCCCCGAGTAAATTCTTTGCTATATCAGGTGAAATCACCCTACCAAACCATATAATAAACCGGAAGCCATCATCAAATAAATAAAGGCCCCTAGAGTCTAAGCTCTCCCCAGTCAAAGGTAACCTTCTCTCGATACTTTTTAAGTCATCAGCTTGTATGGATGGCTACAGCACAAACAAAAATAAATCAGACAGTTTATCCCTATTATTGGTATATACTATCAAGGGCGGGTAAAACATACCTTCAGAAGATATTCATCAAGTCGAATCAAGCTAGGATAAAGAAGTTTCAACAATTTTTTTATCGGTAGAGTCATCATTGTATGTCCTGCTGCACATCGATCATCCAATGAAACATCGCCATACCCTCCACGTAGAGCCGTTGATTTACAAAGAGCTAATCCATACAACTTTAGGAGCCTTAAAGACTCTGGATATATCATCCTGTTGGCCAAGCGATGTTGCACAGCATAAAGATTTCGATACTCCTTGAGGGCTTTCACAATTCTTAGTTGCACAGCATTCCGTGCATCTTCCAGTTTTTGGGACGATGTTTTCTCAATTGCTGCAAATAAGAACCGTATAAGAAGATAGAAACAACCAGATCGGAATATAAGTCCAGAAGTTTGGTTTATCTTACCTAGCCTACAAAATAGAGAGACAACTGCACCAGTATCAGCCAGGCGATAGATATCTGCCAAGTCTGTAACTACTGGCACTGCCATTGTGTGTACTCTGATACGCCTTTCTCCACAAGATGCAGTATAACTATTTTGTTGTTAGGGATACATCAGATTTAAAAGAATTTGCATACTAATCATCCTGACTTACTGAACTTAACTGAATATCAAGCATGGTAGACATTCATACAATTGTTTAAAAGGAGAAGAGAAATAGTAAAAACAAAGCATGATAAAGATGACATCGATGTATTATGAAGAAAAAAAGTATAAATAGCAGACTGGCCTATAAATAAAAAAGAATAAATACGGCTATTTTTTTTTTTAAAATGTCGCCGTTGTTACAGCCCAGTGGTTTGACTGCGAGGACACTTTATGTGGAACCCCAGGTTCGATCCCGAGTCTCCACACTTCCACCTCTTCGTGTGTATTGTTTATTTGAATATATGTTGGCCAATAGGTCAATAGTAAAAAAAAAAAAAAAAATAGTATTTTTTTAAATAAAAGAAAAAATGTAATTTTCAGGAATGATTCAAAAGTACAAACTACCTTTGAAAATAAATCTGATTCTCTAAGAATTACACTCTGTTTTCTTTTTTGAAAATTAATATCATAAAAAAAAGGGTTAAATATGTTTTTGGTCCCTATAAATATACCAAGTACCAACTTTTCGTTTTAGTCCCTCTAAAATTTTCCTTCAAGTTTTAGTCCCTATAAAATTTTCAATTACTACTTTTGGTCCCTATTTTTAATTTAATTTTTTTATTTTTTAATAAAATTGTACAGAAATGTGTAAAATATTCTAAAAAAAATTCTTAAAAAAAATTAGAATTTTTTAACAAAACAAAAATTAAATATGAATTTTTAACCGTAAAAAATATAAAAATTCATGATTTGTTAAAAAATTCTAAATTTTTTTTGAAGTGATTCTTGTAATATTTTGAATTTTTATGGAAAATTTTATTAAAAAATATGAATTCTAGATATGAGTTTACTTTAAAGAGGGACCAAAAGTGAAGATTGAAAATTTTATAGGGACTAAAAGTTGAACAAAAATTTTAGAGGGACTAAAATGAAAAGTTGACATATTTATAGGGACTAAAAACATATATATATATAAACTTAATCATTACCAATAAAGCTCGTCATGAGTATATTAGAATTCATCTTAAGAATTCTTGAAGAAAGGATACAGCAATGCAACTTGAAAGTAAATAGTCTGAGTTGTCAATAATGTCTCTTCAAGTGATAACTGCATGGCGAAGGCCTTATCACAATCTACAGCTGGAAGTGCTAACAAATCTGTGGACCTTAGCATGAAGTTTCCATGATAAGTTGTGAAACGAACACCTAAAAACATAGGCAACGATCATCTACTATATGTGTATGTTTGTTCTTATATATGCTAACCTGTGTATACGCATTGCATGTAACAAAAAGGAGGAAAGGAAGGTAAATATTTCCAACACAAAATGAATGCACAAACCTTTTGCACATCTGATACGCATTACAGCTTCCCATGCAGTCTCTCTGGTGAGGTCTCTCCTTAATTCATGACTCAATTTCTCCCCATGAATGGCTGATTGGAAAGCTGGATAGTAATACACTTGACCAGCAGTGTACTTTGCCAGAGTTCCTACACAGACAGGAAAAAAAAAAAAATATTCTTCAAGTATAAGATCATCAGCACGCAAGACTATATGCTTAGAAGACCGCAAATGCTGACAGAATTACATGGGACACGGGGATACATTGTTTACAGATATAACTACTACAATCAACACATAACTTGTGAATTCTTTTTGAGCATCTACAGACCAGTTCATAGTCAAATAGATCCATGAGTTAGAGTATCAGTTTATAATCAAATCATAGTTGAAGCCCATAAACTCATGTCATTAAGTCACCATAAAACAATGCCACAACTGAAGAATCATCAAATATATCAATCTTCCAGATTCTAATCAAGAGTAACAGGTTTAACAATAGAATGGCATGACGAAATACATAGAAATTGAAGGAAAATAAAATACATAGAAATTGAAGGAAAATAAAATACCTAAGGAGGCTATGTCAGTGTACTTATCACTGAATGCATACACATTTATTGAGATTTGGTACTTAGAAAACTCAGCAGCCATCTGCTTATAAAATGGATCTTCGGGCAGTCTCAGTCCATGTTCTTTATCTGTCCCATAAACACGTGAATCGTCTCCCCTTAATTTCAAGCGACCAACACCAAGAGATGGAAGTGTATTTTGAAAAATTAACAATTTCCCTCCAAGTTGACTCTGCAGAAGCATGGAAAGACCATAACAGAGTAATGCATAAGAAAATGAAATTGTCAAATGCACAAGAAAAAATGCACTCAAAAGTCAACAAATTCAAGGTAGATAGTGTTCTCTTAAGTTTAGATAGCCACATATCACCCCATAATGCAAGGAGTGCAACTTGGTTTATCTAATTTATTAAGTTGACTTTGTGAGCAAACCTCCATCCCCACATTGGAACTTGGAATTCAGCAAGGTATTAAATCTTAGAATATTGAAAGTTTCAGCACACACTTGGTTGTTTTCACACAAGTAAACTTGTTTATTGACAGAACTGGATTAGGGTTGAGGGACAACCTTCACTAGAAAAAGAATGTCTTATGACCAGTATCACTATCAACATGATAATAAGGACATAGATCACGAAAGTATGATGGAATGCATCTCCTCCCTCAGAATCACCCCTCACTCTTCCTCCGCTCCTATTATTTATACAATTTTGATCCCACTCAGACTAATTGTCAAGCTAATTAACTGTTTCAGCTAACTACAGTTGTCTATTCTTTAAATCTTTTTCATGAACCAAAACTCTACATTCTTCATCCTTTATACACTTCACTTGATCCAAGTCTCTTATCTTTCTTTCCCACCCCTTAGCAAGCCTATATATAATTTTTTCTCCCTCCTTGGTGCCGAAGGATTGGAATAACCCTTCAAAAGCTTGAGTTCTTGCTTCGCTCGCTGCGTTCTTGGTCTCTATCTTAGCTTCGTTATCTCACCGCCTTCTTGGTCTCTTTCTTAGCTTCGTTATAATTTTCCCAAGTGTTGATATTTTTTACACTTGGACCAAGCTTTAAAGCATTCCCTTTTGATTCGAACCTTACTTCGAACACTTTCGTTTCACCAACAAGATTCTTTACACCCGGGTCCAAAACATTTTGATTCTCCCAAAGTTTCTTTTGCTACTTTTCTAATCACATGTACCATCTGGTCCCACATATAATTTGCACTTTCTTGTGGCTGCCTGAATCCTCCCTCTAAATCTTGTGTTGGAAAATCCTTTGTTCTTCACCCTTCAAATGCCACCACTTGATTTGAGGATCCCCGTTGTGACTTCTTATCTTTGCTCCCCTCTTAACTCTTGCATCCATAACCAATAATCTATGTTTAATAGCCAAGCTCTCTCCTGGTATGACTTTAGAGTCCAAACAAATCTTTCAGTTTGATTTCCTAATAAGAGAGCAATCTATCTGAGAGCATGTCACCTCACTCTTGTATGTGATAAAATGTTCCTCCCTTTTCCTAAAGCAAGTATTAATCAAAAGACAGCAAAAAATCTAGGATGGATTTAGCCTTTGCATTTATCTTGATACACTCCCTACATGCCCATTTCGATCCCCTTCTGGAAAACACTAGTGGTATATCCTAAATAAAGTTTTCTAAATCCTCTCAGAACTTAAATTTAAGGTGTTTTAACCCTACCTGAGGTGCATAAGCACTAATAACATTAAAAGTGTCTTGTTCCACTACAAATTTTAGGGTCATAATATGATCTCCTATCCTTATTACATCCACAATATCCTTCCTCTCCTCCTCAACAATAATACCTACCGCATTTCTTGAACTAACTTTGCCAGTGTACCAAAGCTTAAATATCGGGCTGTCTAATTCTAATTTGCAATAAGATAAAAGGAAAAAAGGCAGTGTGCGAATATGACAATTCTACATGTTGGACTTCCAATTTGAAATATCAGGTCTCTTATTCTCTCCTAAATAAGACAGAATTTCCAATCACGATCCCAAAGAGATGTGAAACAACTAGTACAGGTAACAGGGTCATACAATTCCCATCACAATGCTTTATAGATTTTAAATCTGGAAGCAACAGATCTGCATTGTTTTTAAAAAAAATTAAAGCACACGACAATATATCTTTCCGCTATTGTTAAAGCTTTGCCTATCAATAAAACTAGGTCTGCAATTGCAACACTCAATATCCCCTTGTAGAGCTTATATCAATACCATAACCATGATCCAATTAAACTATTAGACTATCAATAAAACCAATCTATTAAACTAATATACACAACTCTGGTTCAATTAATAGCAATTTATATCAAATGTATCAAGTTCACTACTTATTATGGGGTTAAAACTAGCAAAGGAAATTATGTTTTAAAAAAGGGAAATGTTAACTAGTGCCCCGGGGGCACAGGTTAAGGAATTATAAAAGGAAATTTTGTCTTGGAAATTGTGTATTCTACTTTTTGAAAGGTAAAAATGTGTTTTTTTCAATACAAAACTTGACTTTTCTTTCTACTTTTGGTTCCTAACTAGTGCCCCGGGAGCATTGGTTAACAAGACCCTTTAAAAAATCACCATAGAAGTTAATTATACACACAATACCATAACCTTGAATCACAATAGAAGTTAATTATATAAACAATACCATAACCATGAAAGCAGCCTTAAGAGCAGGACCGAAAGCTGATTCCAGATTAACATTATCTTGAAACATAGTTGGCAAACTATCTAGGAAGGCTTCCACCACACTTCTTGACTCGGATAAATTAACAAGAAGATCGTCTGGCAGTGGAATAAATATGTCATCCAGATCTGAGACTACCAACATCTGTGGCTGAGCCAAGGTTGACTGCAATAGCATGATACACAGAATGATTAGTACAAATCAAGGCCAAATAAGAGGGAAGAATAGACATATTGACAGCGGTAATGCACTATGCTAATAGTACTACAAAGAACAAACCTTCATGTTATAAAAATGTATAGTGCTGTCAAAAGTGGCAAACCCTATTTGTGTTCGTGGATAGCCAGGCAGCTCGTCTAAACAGGACTTGATTGTTTGGGCCGCAACCTGAATTAAGAACAATAACATAAGAAATCAAGACAACATGTGCCCAACACCTTCAAAATAGTTGGGATAAATAAGTTATTGTGTAACCCCAAATACAAAATGCATTCCATAACTTAAGAGTTGGCAAGAAAAAGTTGTTTACCAAGAAGTAACTGTTACTTTGAGAAAATTTCACTTGTAAGTTTTGAATTTTAGTTATACTGGTACAAATTTGTATATGCAATACATAAGCATAACTCTTCCTGGAAAATTACTTTTGGTAAATAATCCCCAATAAAACATGTATTCTAAAAGTTTTTCCACAAACACACTGGAAAAGCATAGTATGCAATGCAACCCTCAAAGACATAAGACATAAGATACGCCAATAATTATGAGTTCCAGCTATCATGAAATTACTTAAAGAATGGAGGAGTTTTGAATAATTAAAATCACCTAAGAGATATGTATAAAAGTTCCATGAAAAGAAAACCATATTGATGAGTAATTTGGTACACAGACCACTTTCTTCTCTAATTGAACTAGTCTGAGACAAGATACATAAAAACATAACAACTCATGTGACTCTTGTTTATGGTCACTAAAACCAGATTTTATCAAACATATAGATTCATGAATTTTTAACTCCCGACAAAAATAAGTCCATACATTGCACAACAGAAAGAAAAAAATCATTTATTTTTTCATGAAAAAAACGTGAAAACTGTAATGGCTGAGATTTGGTATGCAGTACAAGCATTACATTGAGCCAGAAGTGAGGTGCTTACCTCAATCATACCACTTCTAACAGCAGATATGGAAACGTCGATAAGGAAGAAGTATACTGGGGGCATAGGTGGCCGCACCATATACTCAGCAGGGGCAACAAATTCTACAGTACCCTTTGTAAGCTCAGGTCGTTGATTCAAATCAACTCTTTTTCCGGTGGCATCTAACTGTGCATAATATTCACTAGGAACTGCACATAAAACTCAACAGATTAACATCTTAAGTAAAGCACAAGTTACATGAATATACAGAGTCAGAAAAGTCAGAGAACAAGTTTAGCTTCCATGACATAACACTGAACTATAATCCACATAATATAGTTAAATAAACTAAGTATCTGGATTCTTTTATCAAGTGCCCTTTTGGGCTTATCCAATAGAATGCAATGAATGATACAGAAATTGTTGAATTTTCAGAGCCTCTATGAATATCTTGTCTAAAGTGGTTTGAGTCTTGATTGCTGCCATTTTCTTCCATAATGACTTCTCAGTTAAAAGGCACAAAACAAAGCTATGGGAGTAAGAAGTACCATCATTAAGCAAGGTGCATACATTGCACCGGAACTTTCTTCCAGCTTCTGTAAAAGTCACATAAGGATTCACGTATGTGCGGCATCTTCTACAGCGTACAACACTAGCTGGAGCAAAACTAATTATAGGCACCTCGTCCTGAAAACAATGAACAGTGAACAAAGGTAAATAAGATGCCCACTATATTACGGCTCCTCTAACAGGCAAAAAGAGGCACTAACCTCATCCGGAGATTCAGCAAGTGGACATACAACTGCTCCAAGAGGCAGATGCCACCTTGAAGCTAAGGACTGGGAGCTTGGAATTGCACTGGTAGTGAATCGCAGATATCTGGGATCACAATTCATGGGATAAATCTCAGCCAATTTTTTTGGCTCCACATCACCATCCAACGGCCTTGGAAGTTCTTTAGCATCAAATAGTGGATCCAATGTGCCAGGACGAGTTTGCATTGTGAGCGAACTGAAGTCTTCTGTCAAGCCCTGAATGGTGCCAGTAGGGGGAACATATCCTGGTTGCTGTGTTGGCTGGATACCTATTGGATTACCCACTGGGAGTGATGAAGCATAGCCTCCTTGATGAGGTAAAAAAGGAGATGATGATGCAGGTGGTGGAGGTCCGTAATTTCCTTGATTTGCATGAATAGAGGAATGCATAGGTGGAGCTTGAATTTCTGCACCAGGCTGCATACGGGCATATCCAGGAACAGATGACTGAAATTGAGGAGGAGGAACATTTGAACCCATAGGTGGAGACCCCATTTGAACATAAGGCATCTGTGGTTGAGGTGGAATAGATGGGGGAAAGGGAGGTGGTTGACTTGCATGTTGGTGAATTGATGGTTGTCCCAAGGGTGGAGGCCGTGTAAGAGGAGGCTGAACTGTCGACGAAAAGGGAGGTGCTGGAAAATGCTGAAAAGCTCCAGCAGTTGGCATTGGCGGGACATTGGACGATGGGGGAGGAGGAGGCACTGATGGATCATTAAACCTGCCCGGTGGTGTAGGTCTAAAACTTGGCGCCCCTGGTCTAACAGCAGGTCCAGACGATGAAAACGGTGTGGGGGCTTGAGGAGGTGCAGGGGTAGTAGGTCGGAAAGAAGGAGGCTCTGATCCAGCCACAGGACCCGTCGTTGAAAAAGGTGTCATAGTCTGTGCAGCAGCAGGAGCAGCAGCAAAAGGCGAGGAAGTAGGTCTTGAAGGGAAGTTTGGACGAGTTGGATTTTCAGTCCCCATGATAGATTACAGAACAATCCAAATCAAACTATTTTTCAATAATCAAAACACTTGTTTCATCACCAAGCCTGTTAAAAGACAAACAATAATCAACAAAATGCACTAGAATTCAAACTTCAAAGCACAGTTTCAATCAACATAATTATCAAAATAACTCAAATAAATCCAAAACTCTTTTTGATCACTATTCCTCACTCAACTAAACTTAGAATAGCTTATTCTGCACAAGTTAAAATTGGTAAATAACAATGCAATACATGAAAAAACAACACGTGTAGTAATAAGAATCAAAATAAAACAGAGAATTGAATTAACTTGTGACCAGATTCATATGCATACATAATCATTAGGGTTATGATAACAATTAGTATCAGGTTACACAATTACAAGTGTAACAGATCGATAAAAAGGAAGAAGAAGTTGAAATTGAGATTCACCGAGTTCGGATCGGAGATGCAGATGGTGAATCGTTGATTTGGCGATAGGACCTATGATCGAGAAGAGAAAACAACACTCTCCCAGACTCAAAGTCACAGAGAGGACAAAAGGTGCTAGAAACTGAATTTGTGATCAAACAAACGTGGAGAGTGGTGATTGCGGCGGTGTTATCCGCGGCGTACGGTGTCGACGATGATATGAATGCGTTTGCGGTTTCGTCAGCGACCAAGTCGATAGATCTCTGTGTTTTGTTCTACACGACAGTAGTGAATAAATTTCTACGATTCGTTTCACTCGCAGAAATTTATTTTATTGGCTTATAAATCTTTTGAATGGAGATGGGAGATTAGATAAATGTGAAATCAACCTATCTAATCTAAATATTGAAAAATTAAATCTAATTTCATTACAATTGTTTGTCACGGATTAAAATAAAAAAAAAAAATTGATATAGAACGGTTTAAAAAAAAAAAAATTAAATTTTTTTTTATGAAAAGTGAGAATCTATTTTACGTTTGTTTATTGTAGTAAAAATTACGTTTTTTTAAATAAATAATTCAGTTTATTTGGATACAACTATATAAAAGATTTATTTTTGTTACAAAACTAGTTTAAACCTGCACGCAAACCACCTGAAGAATTAGTAAACTGATATAGATGATCTGAAATACTGTGAGAAGCTGCTCTTAAGAGCTTCTCATTTAAAGTTGTTTTTAATTATTTTTTTCGATTTAGATTTTTTTTTAACCATAACAAACGCATGCAATACTCTTAAAAGTGATTTTTTTAAATGGTTTTTTTCGTAAAAAAAAAAAAACTATAACAAACGGGCTTTAAGTTTAGTTTAATTAGATTTGGAAAAAGTGCACCACCAAAAAAAGTGATTTGGAAAGAGTTAAAAAGAGTATTTTTAGTAGATTGGTTAAGAAAGTAAATGTATAATTTTTTTCGTTATGCTAAAGTGTATAGTAAGTAATATAGTAAGTTGTTTCTAATGAAAAACTATATATGTATTTTCGCTCTTTTTGTTATGCTAAAGTGTATAAATTATGAACAGTAGTTTTTATGCAATTTTGATTTTTATTAGTATTATTTTGACTAGCGTTTTGACAGACACTCGATGTCCGTCTTCCCCGTCTTTTTATTACGTAAATGCGTATAAATCATGAACAATATTTTTTATGAAATTTTGATTAAAATTATACGTATAGATAGATATTAGATATTTTACACTTTCATGATTTAACAAACTATACTTATATGTATTATGTATAGATATTAGCCAAAAATCATTCAAACAAATATAACAAACATAATTCCTTAAATAAAATATAATATAAATTCTTAAAACAACACTAACATATTAACATATTTATAGACAAATTTGTTTAATGATATAATTGAAAATAAAAAAGTCATATTAAAACCATGTATTTTTTTTAACTAAATTTGACTATAAGAATGTTATTTTATCAGTGTTATTAAAAAAGATAAAAATTTATATTTGTATGTTGTCGATATTATTGAAAAAAATAAGTATAGTTTGTTACAATATAAATGTGCAAAATATCTATTATCTATACCTATAATTTTAATCAAAATTTCAAAAAACGAATTGTTCGTAATTTATACGCAATAAAAAGTGCAGATAGATGGGCATGTTAGCGTTTGAACGCCGGTAGATATACAATATGTATCAATGCAAATAAATTACAAGTAGTAGTTTTAATGCAATTTTGATTAAAATTGTTTTGATTTTTATTAAAATTGTTTTGATTTTTATTAAAATTATATGCATAGATATTTTGCATTTTCATGCCGTAACAAGCTATATTTACCTATTTCAACGACACCAATAATACAAACAAATTTAGTTGATACACACATGTTTGATGGTTGTGCTTTCAGATTGTTAACCCGCCAAAAACTTAGGATAAAAATAACAAAGAGGAGTAGGATATGATTAAAAATGGTTTTAAATTATCCATTCATACTGGTGCACTAAACAACATATTGAATCAAGATATGATAATTTTATCATATCCTGTTTTCCTATCATGTGCACCGAACGGACTCTTATAGTTAGTCTTAATCTCAACCCGTTAAATAAACACTATGACTGAATGACAAATAATCCTATAGTGGGGATTGTGTACTTATTCTTTCTGAAAATCAACGGTTGTTGGTGCAAACAAATGTAACCTTATCTCAAGTACATTTAGAATAGATGATACTAGGGGTGACAAAAATACCCATGCCCACGGGTGCCCGCAGGTAAAATCCGTCACGGAAACGGGACAGGTAGCTAAACGGATATCCACATGTATAATAAATGAGTATTTGACTCCCAAAAATTACATGGATACATACACAAATTTGATTATACCCATGCCCACGAGTACCCATACCCGATAATAAATTAAGCAAATTACTAAAATATCCTTATATATTATATTACTTAAAGGGAGTTTTACTGTCTGCCTAAGATTCCTCAATAATAACCTATTGTTATTTTTATTTTTTTAATTCATCTTATTAAGTTTACCGTTTCCACTTATTTTACTCAGGAATTGGGAAGTCAAATGAAGTTATTAAAGTTTAAAATGCATATGAAATTTAGATGTTTATTTGGATATTTTTATGCTTTTATTTTACTTTAAGAATTTGTATGGATCGTGTATGATTTATGAAATTTTGAATGAATTATGTATGGATGTTTAAAAGTTAATTTTTTTTGGTAATTAAAAAAAAGTTATTGTTTGTACCAAAGAAAAAATAAATTCAAAAATCCATGGGTATCCATGAATACCTCAATACCCGCGGGTATCCGCATAGTGGGTATCCACGAGGGTACAGGTGGACACGGGTATCATATTTATCCAACGGGGGAGACATATATCATACTATCCGTACACATGGGTATTCATTGACATTAGGCATGGCAACAAAACCCATACCCGTGGTTACCCGCTCGAACCAAACCCAATTTAACGGGTTTTCTCCGTTTTGACTGGGTTTGGGTATGGGTATGAGTTTTCCCCGATCTCAAAACACGGGTATGGGACGGGTAACAAGTATATAGGTACCCACCCCGAACCCATACCCAAATCCGTCCCAAATGTAAAAAATTACTTTATGTTGATATGTTATGTTATTTTGTTTGATAATTGCCATGTTAATAAAAACTATCATTGATATTTAAAGGATCAACTTAATCATTTTGTCTAACAAATGTGAAAGTGAGCTTATTGTTGGATAATGTATTACAACGTTGCTCTTGGAGATGCTAAAAAACTTTTATTTTTTAATAAAAAAATTATTCAATGCGGGGACGGTGATGGGGCGGGGATACCCGAACCCGTCGGGGACGGGGATGAGATTCAATTTCTCATCCCCGTTGGATATGGGTAGGGTAACAGGTAAGTATATGAGAATTGGGTATGGAGACGGGGAAGGTAAAACCCATCTCCACCCCGCCCCATTGCCATGCCTAATTGACATTCCTAGATGATACATGTTTCTCTAACACAATCAAGGTCTAGGATTCAATTGAGCCTTGAGCAAGCAACAACGATAAAACTCTTATGGAGAGTTTGACGCCCATTTAGATCTCACAAAATTTGAGAGATTAATTTTTATAATTACGTGTAGAAGCTACCCGTTTTACGTAAAAAACCAAATATAACCTTCAAAAAATCAGCGGCTAATTAGAAAAATTTAGTTGTTCATCTTTTTTCTTTTAAGAAAAATGTTAACAAATGCTATAATACATTGTTTAAAGATTTAAAAGAAACAACTTTTATATAGAAAATGATGTAATTATAATTTTAACATGTGTTTAATTTATATTTTTAGTACAAAATTTTCTTTTTAAGTATTTCTTAAACAATGTCCTTCGAACACTTTTTAGCATCGCAAAAAGATGTTACGCGAACACATGCCTTTATTTTATCGTTCAATGTCTTTTTGATTGATCACATACCCATATCTTAACTATTCTCCAAGGAAATATCATAGCACCTATAGATTTAGGAGGTAGAGGAATTGATAAGAAAATAAAAATAATATGTAATACGGTCTTTAGCTTAAAAAAAAAATGCAGTTCAGTCTTGTAGGATTTTGATGTACAACGTGAATGATTTTGAGTCCTCAATAGTACATATTTTGTAATAATAATTGAATTAAAGAGCTTGGCTTAAACAGATACGGTATTAAAATAAAAATACCAAAATTCATGGTCCCGGCGGGGCTCGAACCCGCGACCTTCGGCTCATAAGACCAACGCTCTAACCAACTGAGCTACGGGACCAGCTGATGATTGTTTTATCTTTATATTTTATTTAACCTTTCGAAGCTTTCTAATCTAGAGCTTGGCGCGCGTCTACTGACTCACTCACTTTGTGTGATGCCTACATTTTTTCAAAAACTAAATTGTTCCATGTCAAAAGCATAACCATGATTCTTTCAAAAAAAAAAAAGCTAACCATGATTCTCTCAAAAAAAAAAAAAAAAAAAACATAACCATGATTAAAGACAGGGTGGCGTTTAATTTGGGAAAGGCTAGTTTTTTCCCACCATGGGAAAGCTTTTTTTGACCATTGGATCTAATAAAGAACACATCTTTATCATGAACTCTCAGTATCAAATCTCCCGCACTTTTTCTCTCCACCTCCTCCCAACAACAAACTTCCTTCCACACCATCGGTGGCACCTACTCTTCCACCACCACCACCCCCTTCCCCAATAAATGGATCAACCCAATAAATTCATTTCTCTTGTGGGTGACGCCATCCATTGAAATGGAATTTCAAAGGCCACTCATTTGGATCAAACACATAAGACAATGATGATGGGTTAAAACCAAAAGGTGATGGTTCATAAATGGAATTTGAAATGGGTTTTAGAAAATGAGCCATTCTAAGAGTTGCTTCACTGTGACCAGTTGGTGAGATCATGAAATCTTCCCTCACCTCCATCAATGGCTGCTCATTCATCATGGATACCACTCTGTTCTTGAAAAAGCTTCAACCTTTACTGAGAAACAAGGATGAATGAGATATTTATTGGGTTGATCCATTTATTGGGGAACGGGGTGGTGGTGGTGGAAGAGTAGGTGCCACCGATGGTGTGGAAGGAAGTTTGTTGTTGGGAGGAGGTGGGGAGAAAAAGTGAGGGAGATTTGATACTGAGAGTTCATGATAAAGATGTGTTCTTTATTAGATCCAATGGTCAGAAAAAGCTTTCCCATGGTGGGAAAAAACTAGCCTTTCCCAAATTAAATGCCACCTAAAGACAGATACCAATTTCAAAATAAGAGAAGAGGCTTTAGCGGAATTATTTGGGAAAAAGGTCCAATTAAGAGCTAGAGCTACATACAATGCATGTTCAGGGATAGAGCTTTGTGTGTGATTTTGAAAGCAACATAAAAATATTCTTGATCTTTTTATTCTTAATTTTGTTTAACAGATAAAAGACATTCCTGAAATGTTGATTTACAATATGAAGCAACTTTTTGGTTTAGCCAAAATTATTTCATGTATTTAATTATATGGTTTACCCGTATGTAATATCCTCAAAACAGTTTGTTGGACAATTTCAAATATAACAGCTGTGACTAGAGCTTATATATAGGTAAACCATAATTTGACCCTGCTTTATTTAGCACTGATTCTCTAGTGAGACATTTCTTATTAGAAGTTCATTACAAGTTATTTGCTTGCAAGTTGCAATATTGTTTGTTTGTGTAAAAATGCTTCTTTAAACTTATTTTAAGAGTAAAGTAACCTTGCTTTTCTGTAGAGTTTAAGATTTAACTAGGTTCAATGTGAATCACATTCATTTTTTGAATGCACGACTATACAATGTCGAGAGAATTGAGAAAATGACTTCTTCTTTTCAAATATTTCATTGGAGAAGATATCACGGTCATATTCCGTACTACTCTTCCAATACTTTAAAATGGATCATACTTATCTTACAATATACTTTAAATTATATTTTACAAAGAAGAAAAAAAACTCAAAAGTAATACAAAGTCTGACAAATACAAGTCTGACCAATACAAGAAAAGAACCGTGGCAGTGCATTGCAACTATGGATAATTTAGCTACTCATATCCAATGCCAATTATCCAAGTTACTATGACACAAAAGCATTGGTTAATGTATTACCACCTATTTTGACCGACGATGTGTATGCTCTTACGAACTTAATCAAAATGTTCATATTAGTGGGGGAGGTAGTGAGCAAAGTTTCTCTTTCTGTCCCAACCTCCCTTCATGTGGTTTCAATCTTTTTGAAAGAAAAAAAAAGTACCTAAATACAATTGTTAATATACTAGGTCTCCATGTTAATCCCTCTTTAAGGTGAACTTAGTTTATTAAATGAAATCACGATGGATCACGGATTATTATCTAATCTTGACAATTATTTAACAAGACTTTAGAGTCTTATAGTGTAAACTCAAAATCATAATAAATCCGTAATTTTAACAAAAACAAAAGTTACATTTTATAACATCTACTAAATCAAAGCCACCATAATTTATATAATCTCGCAGTAACACCATGAGTTTGACAAACGCAAGACCCTCCATCCAAGCAAACATACACAAATTGGTGTATCATCGAAAATATTCAGATCAAAGATTAAATTCAGATTTAATGTCATATTAATCTTCTTTTTTTCCTTCTATTTTTATGGCTCTCAAAACCCTCGTTTTCACCAAAATCAATTTCAGAGGACAACTTGCAACAAGTAGGCCTGTAGGAATAATTAAAACAAAAGAAAATGGAAAGCATACTTAAATTAAAATAGTAAGGAAATTGGAGACATGTCAACAAATGCTGGTGACGGCATTTAGAATTAGTTATGTTACGTGTTTGTTTTTTTGGACAAATTACGTGTTTGTTTTATCTCACGTTAATATATGCTCCAATAACCTCGAATTTTTTATGGAGAAAGAGAAGAAAAAAAATAAGAGAAGCCATTGTCGCAAACTTGTGGAATAAAACTGCTCATAATCTCATAAATTTTGGATTATACTTAAATTCACAAGAAAAAAAACCACAAAAAAACAAAATTTAAAGGAGGCTGGTGTCCTATGGTATATTCGTATACGTTATTAGTAGTTGGTTTGAGGCAATACATGCAACTTTCTTTTTTATTTTTCCGTTAGAAATATTGTAAAATTAAATACAGACAAACG
Source organism: Medicago truncatula (assembly GCF_003473485.1). NCBI lineage: Eukaryota > Viridiplantae > Streptophyta > Magnoliopsida > Fabales > Fabaceae > Medicago > Medicago truncatula. The sequence goes on from NC_053048.1 coordinate 52,905,527, forward strand.
ATAAGAATGAAGTTTGAGTCAATGTTCTCATGCAAACTACATCTTCATATACATACACTACTCTAAATTCCACCATATATATATATATATATATATATATATATATATATATATATATATATATACACACACGTTAATTAGTTACATCTAATTTTTAGGAGAGGTTATTAGGGCATATTAAATTAGTTACATCTAATTTTAAAACAACATATTAATACAATATATCTCACACTAATAAAAAAAATAGTATATCTAACCACATTTAATGATAGTCACCAATCACGAACCATCCACCTTAAGGTCTGAGATTTGCTGCAGTCACTAACTACATGTAATCACATATTTAGTGATTATGTGACCGTTTGATCAAAATCAGACGATTCAAATCTCAAGTTTAATATTTTTAACTTTAAAGAAAGGGAAAAGATATTTATAGGGACAAATTAGTACGCGAAATCATCCCGAGAGTACGTGGCATAATGTCTGAAGCCAAATTAGTACCCCACCCAACATATTTTCCGTCCATAAACATTTTCAATTGGTTATGCAATTCTCGTGATTCCTTAAGGTTGTATTTTTCGCTTGATATAGCAACTCTTAAGGAAAATTAAAATTTGGGGGTATTTCAATTTTGTTCAAACCGGCCCGATGAACAACTGCGTGAATCTGTCATGTGTGCGATCGACAAATCCAATTTTTCCACCGTAAATGCAATTTCCTCATTGGTAATCGGTAATACATCCTCATAATTAAGGAAGAATTTAAATAGTGCTATGCACCATATATCTTCATGATTTTTACTTCACCGGGTCCAACTAAGTAAAGTAGTACTCCCTCCGTCCTGAATTAACTGAGTTATTTGTTCATTTCACACGTATTAAGAAAAATGTATAAAAGAAGGAGAGAGAAAAATGGTTTTAAATGCTTTTGTTAAGTATTGGTTGAAAGTAAAATATATTGAATTGGAAATGATGAAAGTAATATTAATTATAGTTATAAAGGGAAAAAATAATTATTATTGTATTGAAAAGTGAAATTGCTCAGTTATTTTGTGACACTTTATTTTAAAAAATGACTCAGTTATTATAGGACGGAGGGAATATTTTTTGGTCAAAATAAAGATACAGTCCATGCACACGAAACTCAACGGCCAAATAAACTGAATTTGAGGCTTATCCTAGAATATGGGGTCCAATAAAAAAATAACTTTTGATTGAATTCAACCAATTACAAACTCTAGTTTTTCGATGGGACCCACTGCATGGCATGAAGCTCATAACTGTTTCTCATGCTAACTTAATTTGTTCATCTCCGTCTCTATATAAACCTCACGACGCTTTTCCATTTTCATACTAAACAAACATACAAAACAACGTTTAGAATCTCTCAAACTTGTGCTTTAATTTGCATATTTGTTCTTTCTTTAACTAGTTTTTATTTTATTTTGTAGCCATGGGCTTCAAAAACTTGGTTATTTTAATTTCTGTGGTGACAATATTGAACGTACTTGTTGGTCAGTATGTGAATTGCAAGGGTACCGATGGTAATCATTATCATCGTCGTACTCGTCATCATCAACATCATCGTAACTCACACACTCACTTAGGCAATAATAAAACTCTTTACGAAAATGGTTTCGTTCAACGAAAGGAAACTAGTTTTGTTCTGAACGGAAAACCTTTGTACTTGAATGGGTTCAATTCGTATTTTTTAATGATTGTAGCATCAGACCCATCAACAATGTCTAAAGTTACTACAACTTTTCAAGAAGCTTCCCAAAATGGTTTAAACTTGGCAAGAACATGGGCCTTCAATGATGGAGGTTATAAAGCTCTTCAAATTTCACCTGGTTCCTATGACGAAGTTATATTCAAGGTATTAATTAGTTGCATCTTATTATAATCAGTCATCTAAATAAATTTATGTTTTGCTTGTGTTGTGTATGTGCATATTAGATTCGCATACACATATTCATATGATGATAGTAACTTAAATTAGATGTTCATAAATATTTTATATTTATTGAAAGTTTAATTTTACAAAATATATATGTACTATTAAACAAAATAAGACGTAACAAAAAAAAAACAAAAAACAAAAACAAAAAATTAACGAAGAAAACTAAAAGCATTCTTTAATTTTGTCTCCACTAAATTTAGTGATGGGTTTAGAGAGGAATTTCTGACGTTTTTCTTTTGTCTAATTCCCCTAGCTAATATAATTTTTTATTAGTGATATATCAACTTAATTGACTTACATCATACGTAAGATTTGCATGGGCTAAACTTAATTCATATATAACTAACTATTAATTTGCGCATGTTGTAGGGATTGGATTTTGTGATTTCAGAAGCAGGGAAGAATGGAGTGCAGTTGATACTAAGTTTAGTGAATAATTGGAATGATTATGGTGGAAAAAGTCAATATGTTAAATGGGCCAAAGAACAGGGTCAAAACATCAACAATGATGATGATTTCTACGTACATCCTATTGTTAAACAATATTACAAAAACCATGTTGCGGTAAGAATATAATGAAGAAAGACAAATACGGATCTTTTCCTACTCATGTTTAATAAATAATCCAAATGACTGAGCATATTGTATGTATTATATATAATATGGAAGATCAATTTTTTTGCATTCTGAAGGTGTTTTTTCAAAAAAGAAAACTCAATAAACTCTAACAAGTGGAGCTACATCCATAACAAGTAGTCTCTAAAATTAAAAAACACCAATAGTCTTGAAACAAAATTAAGGCTAAACCATAAAGAAAAAGAGATACATGCATGATATATATTCACTAGCTATTTACAAAGTTTGATAAATTCTCACGAAAAAATAAATAGACACAAAACTTTAACATAAAGTAATATGTTGAATTTTGAAAAATTTGATTGAAATGTGTCCAGGCTGTTTTGACAAGAAATAATACTATAACTGGATTGGCATATAAGGATGACCCGACCATATTTGCATGGGAGCTTATGAATGAACCTCGTTCTCAAAGTGACTCTTCCGGCAAATCATTTCAGGTTTATTTCCCTACATAGTTTTTGTGTTATTATCTACCTCTTGTCAATAGTAGTTGTCTACATAAATTTACTAGAAGTTGCTAATTAACTATGTTTATTACAGGATTGGGTGAGTGAAATGGCTGCTTATGTGAAGTCTATTGATAGCAACCATTTACTAGAAGTTGGTCTTGAAGGATTTTACGGTGAATCAATGCCGGAAAAGAATCCCGGATATGGAGTTGGAACTGATTTCATTTCCAATAACCAAGTTCCCGAAATTGATTTCACCACCATTCATCTCTACCCTGAATCATGGTAAATCCTCTACATATAGTTCTTATTTTATTATACTATAATTCTTTCTACTTATTTATTCAACATATACTAATTAAAATTATATTGAATTATTAGACAAAAAAAGTATCAAAATCAATCTCTATAAATAAATAATAATCGATAATGTGAATTATGGATGGATGTAGGGTATCAAGCTCAGACGAAGCTGCCCAAAATGCATTTGTTGACAAGTGGGTTCAAGACCATATTCAAGACTCAAAGGACATTTTAAATAAGCCAATTCTTATTACTGAGTTTGGAAAGTCATCAAAATATTCTGGATATAACGTGGAAAAGAGGAACAGTTACTTTGAAAAGCTATTCAATTTCGTATATGATAGTGCTAGTAATGGAGGAGCATGTGCTGGTGGCCTTTTCTGGCAGTTCATAGCTCAAGGATTGGATAGCTTTCGTGATGGATATGAAGTCATACTTGAGGAGAACCCTTCAACTGTTACTGTTATTAGTCAACAATCTAAGAGAATGTCAAATCTCAAATAGCTACCATGATAATGTTAGAAAGAAAGAAAAAAGTTATTCTTTCCGGTTTCTCAAATGATCCGGTATTTCTAGCCAATGCATGGCAATATGTAATTTAATGTTTAAAATAAATGTAATGAAATGTTCCATGGTTTATTGAGAGATTTGATTTATAATTATTGTTTTATATCACTACTCAGGAGTCAACAACTCTATATCTTAACAATGTCAAGTTTGAGCGAGTAATCATAAACCACATTCAATATCATAATGTCAAAATATGCTCAAAGTCTACATTTCGATGTACTTCAAACAAATCTAATTTCTACAATAGACATAATATTCTAGCATCGTAAGTACTTGTAAAATTGAACAGTTTTTTTTTTTTGGTGAAGAGTAAAAGTGAACAGTTTAATTAACCTTTTATACATCCAAAAAATGTGTAGTTTTTTGGTGAAGAGTAAAAGCGAACAGTTTAATTAACCTTTTATACATCCAAAAAATGTGTAGTATGGATATCTTCATTAGGGGAGTCTTTCGTTTTTCATAAATTCCTCATTTGTATACCCAGCATGCATGCGAAGCTTCTATCTAGCTAGTTTACAAGCTACTTTATTCTCCAATAATACCGATGATCTCGTGCCAAAGATTAAATTACTAGTTACAAGAATAGTTTTGGTGATTCGAAGGAAACTAGAGGGCGAGAATGCGAGTAGAAATCATCTTCATACAATAACAGCCAATTTAAGATCAATTTTACAAACTCGTTGTATTTCTTCTTGTGCCATTTATTTTTTCAACATCTAGCTAACTTCAAAAACAAAATTACTAATATCTTTTTTGAGATACGAGTCGTCATTGAAGGTCAGCTACAATCTATAATTTGATTCATCATAAGATTTCAACAGTGTACAGTAACACATTCATACAAGGTGTCCTGGTCAAAATAATACAAATCAAGACATTGTCTGCAGTGTAAGATTTGAATTAGGATCGTTTTTCTCCTTAATGAAATCTGTGTACTTTCATTTCTGTCAGAAGAAATCGGTACAGTGCATGATATAGTTTCATGTTTCAATCAAGAATAAACATTGATCTTTTGAGATCTTGAAACCTTATTTAAGAATAAACGGATTTATGCTTAAATACTAAAGCACTAAATCCTGCATTACGAAGAGAAAAGGATTTTTTTTTTTTGAAGTCATTCCTACAAAACCTTACCAAGTGAATGGCTGATTACTTTTCCATCTACTAAGAATTCTCCCATGAAAATGGAGCATCTCGCTAGTACAATCATTCCCATTTCATACCACCCAACTGTCGAAAACTCATTTGAGACATAAATATAGCAATTGCCGGCAATAGCCAGTACATCCTTTTTAAGCACTAACTGCAACCTTTTCCCGTTCCTTCTTGGCAGATTTTGAAGGCTTTTCAACCAATTCATTAAGAGGTTTCTCAACTCCTTCGATATTGGTTATCCTTAACTTTGTCAACTCCTGAAAATGATAACCATCCATCAAGAAGAATTAATATCAATAACTTGTTATAAAACAACACATGATTAAACAGTTAAGTCCGAACATACCTGACGATGCCCTTTGGTTCTTCGGTAATTCTTCCTTCTCTTTTTCTTGAAAATAATCACCTTTGCATCTAGTGCCTGATATAAAGGGAAAATGAGTAGACATGCAAGTGCATAGATAGAAGGAATGAAAATTCCACTTCAAATCAATCCTTACACCCTCCAAGTTGAAATAAACTTGTATTCTCTTTTTATAGGATAAAGATGAAATTCATTAAAGCAAAGAAGTTTATTAAAAAGAGGAGGGCAATAGATCATCCTTAGGAAATAGTTCATCTAGTTTTGTATATAAGAAGAAACAAAAAACATCAAGACCAAGGAGATACGTCGAATGTTTGGATTTTAAAAGTTCATTTCAAATACATCCCTGACATAAAATGTTTTCACACCACTCATGGAGAATAAATAATTAAGATCATGGAAGATGTGTTGCGATTTAGGGGTTTACATGGTTGTTTATCTCAGTTTTGGCTGTTCTTCAATCTTGTAAGTGTTGGATGCATATTTATCTACCACTCTTCTTTCTTGAACTTTATTATTTTAGCAATAAGATTTCTATCTTTGCTAGGAAATGAAAAAGAGACTGAACTGAAGATTAAGACATGCCATTTAATTTAAATTCAGCAAAGAAACTTTTTACATGCAAATATATACTGCAAAATACAATTAACATTCTTTGGTTTTCTTTACTAGTTCGAAGGTCACCATATTAAGCAGACATGTGTATACATGCAATAATTAAATGCAATACGCATGCAAGAAAATGCAATATACACTTCTTTTAATTTTCTGGTAACATTCCAATATGATTGCAAAGATAGAACGGAAACACAAGCAAAATGCAAACTAGAGTAGATGAAACATAAAACTAAAAGAGGGATCACCACTCTATTCTAAAGCAATCCCATTTCTGTTCTCAAAATTAGAAAGCTGATTCTGCATATCAAATTTATTTTTAACTGGTAATTCTGCACTTACATGCTCCTCAACAACAGCATGAACAGCTCCATCCGGCACTATGGGTCTGCCAACAATTGTCTGACTAGGGGATCCAAGCAACAGAACTTTATTCAGAATCAACTGCAGTGAGCCAAAAAATGCAATGGAATATTTAATTGCTGGTTTGAAAGATACCATGACAAAAAGCAAATAGAAAATGAATTTACTTACTACACAAAAACAAGTCGGCGATTAAGTATTTAATAAGATCAATAGCGTTCTAAACCAATAGAAATATGCTGCAATATTGCAATTACATAGTGTATCTAAAATTGGGTGACAATTTGAAATAGAGCTACACAAAATGATAAGCAACAACTGTACAAAAACAACGACAAGGTAGAGTTTGTACACGGATCAAGTAACCCCACATATCCCATTGTAAATCATGTCTAAATGCAAACCATTTAAATCTGTTCTTAGTAGTTTGGCTTATAGATTTTTGTCTACTACCTCTAACTATTTAATTACCCTCCATTTCACACCTACTTACTTAGCGGGGCTTTAATAGGCCGTCTCCAAATTCCTTAAAACAAGATTCTACCATCTTTTGTACCATACGTGCCACCTGATTTTCTCTCTGACATATCCAATCCTTATTTGTCTTATGTATTCACTAAACCATTCCAATATTCTCATATATAGAACATCGAGCATTTTAGCATTAGCAATGAGTATCAATATCATACAGGTATACAAAATCCAAGGTCATAGAAATTAAAATAAAAGATTTACTTTGGGCATGGTTGATACTTTTCCATAACAGATAACAGCCAAAATACTTAGCGAATAAAAGGATCACTCACCTTATCATTCACTTCGCAAAATTTCAATCTTTCAGTGAAAATGCTGTCCCCATTGCTCACTTTAAATTGATGTGATCCAATCTAAACCAAATGAAGGGGGGAAAATTACCAAAACAAAAATAAAATATGAAACACTGATATACTCAATCAATTAAAGTTTGCAAATTGAACCTGAACAACTGCAAAAGCGGGCTCATATGGCTTAAAAACGTTGTCGTTCTTTTGCAAGGGCCCCACCACTTTGTATCCAATAGCTTCTGCTTCTGCTTCCTTCTCCTCTTCTGTGTACACCTTTTTCCTACTTGATACTGCAACAGTATCATCATCTTCATCTTCATAATCTCCCTCCTCTTCATCATAATCATCATCATCGTCATCGTCATCGCCGTCGCTGTCGTCATCTTCATCTTCTATTTCATGTGTACCGCCTTCTTTGATGTGATCGTCTTGTTTGGAAGAAGAGAAATAGCGTCCGTGGTGCCATTGTCCAAAAGCAGATGTGGGTTTGGAATTGGTGAAAATGGGAAGAAGGGGCGATGAAATGTTATGATTGAGCAAAGCAGCCGAAGAGAGTAAGCGGAGAGATAACGGGTCTTTAAAGAGAGATAATGTTGGTTGTGATTGCCGGGTTAACGCTTGCAGGCACCTCCGAATAGGGGTGTGCATGGTGAATAAACCAAACCTAATGTAACCAAACAATATTTTAGGTTTAGTTTGGCAAAAGTTTATTATTTTGTACACCAGTTTCAAAGCAGTTTAGAACCAGAAAAGTTGCATCATAATACAAGAAAAAATTCAGCAAACCCGAACAAAATGCAAATTGATACCAAAATGAAATAGACTACTCTATCCTCCAACTAGGGGTGTTCAAAACCGAACCAACCCAATAGAAAAACCGCAAACCAAACAAATCCAAACCGAAACCGCAAAAAACCGCACTTGGTTCGGATGAATTCGGATGCTTTTTTATCTCGCGGTTTGGATGACTTTTATGCACAAAACCGAACCAAACCGCACCGCGAACACCCCTACCTCCAACCAAGTAATCATGATTTTGGAATTACAAATATAATAAATGTATGCAATGAATCATGGTTTTGGAAATAAATACGGATATACATTTAAACAACATCTTTGTAAGCAAAGTAATTTGACTAGCACTTAAACAATAACAGCAGCAGGGCCAAATTAAAATGAGATTATTCTTTTTCTCAATTCTACTGGCAAATAACTCTGTCCTATTGGTATGTACCTACAGAATCCCAGACATTGAATAAAAAATTAAAGTTCAGAAGAGGGGGACAAAGAAACATTCAAGTGGGAAGTGCATTGGGTACAATTATTTGCAATCTTATGACAGTACTTCAGCTACAGTGAATGTTACGAACAAGATATAAAGAAAAATACATGTCTTACAGGCGGAAGATCATTTTCAAATAAAAAATTATATCTCCTTACCTGCAAATCCAAAACATATATATATTACTAGTGCTACAAAGTTTCCATTATCAATCACGGCGATGTAATTTTTATCAATCACAATCACGTAATTGATTTTATAATACACGCCATTGTTCCTATGTTATCAATCGCGGTGTGAAATGGGGCTACGAGAGATGAGAAGGAAAATAAATTCGAAAGATAAGGAAGAATTTCTCACTGTTTCTGACCGCGGCGGACGAGTAACTCCGGCTGCGTTGAGACTCCAAAGCTGCTTTGATCTGACGGAGCTACACTCAGCTTTGTTGTTTTTTAGGGTTTTAGTTGTTTCTGATGAAATGAAATGGGTTTAGTTGCTTTTTGACAAGGAAGATAAAAAAATATGTTTTTTTTTTTTTTTTTTTTTTACTTTTTACCAAATATATTTTATTTAAGCTAAAATATATCAGTTGTCGTGGCTTAAAAGACAGAATTTTTTCTAAGGATATATTTAATTTTGTTTTATCAAAATCAAAATTTAAATTGACCACATTTGCAAGGACTTTTGATATATTTTAATCTTTTTTAAGGGTTTTGGACCAAAGACATGGAGGGTATTTTTTTTTAATTTTTGTTGGTAAATTTGTTTATTTTGTCAATCCCATTTTTCGTTATTTTACTTTAGAGGTTTATTAATATAGTTTGTCGATGTAAAATAGTTGTACGTTAAAAAAATATGTTAATTAATTTTTTTATTTTATTACAATCAAAAATAAAGTAAGTAGATTAATTTATATGCATGATAGCATCAATGTTTTCCCATAAATCAAATTATGTCAAATTGATAGAGTTTAATTAGTATGTTTTGACATAAAAAAGGTTTAATTAGTATGCTCTGCTGGTCTAAAATAATTGTATATTGATAAGGTATACTAAGTATTCTAAAGCATAAAACAAAGTCATCACTCATCAACACCTCGCCTACAGAGACGAGATAAAAAGGTGAAAAACTCGACCAAAACAAAAGTTTCATCATCATCACAGACCCGACCCACATACCAATTTATGCATGGTTCCAGACCTGCAAAAAAGAAGCATATATATTCCATTTAAAATTGATATGGAATCAACGTCGTATACTTCTCATGTTCATGGAGTTATTACCGAACAAAAGAAAGAATAAGGATGATGTGTTTTTTGTGTCATATATGTCAGCTTAACACCAGCTTACGTGTCAAGTTAATGATGTTAAAGAAGCGTCGTTTGAGGGGCAACCCATAATTTTAGTGGTTTGATAACTTGTTGTTTTGCTGATTTTTAATGTTCCTCTTGCAACCATTTAAGTTTCACCATCCGATTAAAGTTGATCTCAAAGCTCATAAAATTGTTCTTAACATCAAACCTAAAAGTTAGTTTAGTTGTGAAAGTACAATAGATTGTGATTGAGAAATCTGCAAAGAAAAAAAATTCTCCCGATCACCATCCAATTCTTTATACATGTTTGTCCTCTTTTAAGTTAGACAAAAGTTTTAATTCTTTAGTTTTAACTTAAAATTTAGTTTGAAATTAGTCTTTCCAATTAACATCATTGGGCAATATAGAGAATTAACTAATTAAAAATGAGAAAAAAATGAAGATTAAACTATTAAAGAGCATCTACACAAAAAAAAGAAGAGTTGTGTTATATATATAATCAAAATTGGACAACTTATACAACAACCTTTAATATTATGAGGTGTATGCAAATCAAAATCGGTAAAACAATATTAAAAAATTGTAAAGAAGTTGTTGTATAAAAATAATGTTGATATATCATTCCTAAAAAAAAAAAGAAAAAGAGAGCCTAAATTTGTTGAAGGAGTTAACTTTAATTTGAAGAGAGTCTATCCATAACCGTCAACAGTGTTTGACACGCTGAAGATATCTCAACTTAAAAGCTGAGTTTAGATTTTGAGTTCACAGTTCATACAAGGATCACTTCATCACAACACAATGTCATTCTCTTTCTCTTCAACATCCCTACCATTCTCTGAATCTTCATTCTCACTTCCAAGATCAACACATCCATGCTCAAATTTCAACAATATTACCGTATTTTTTTGTTTCCCCTTAGAAATTTGTAGCCTCTAATACGAACCAGACGCTTAATCTTCTTTTGTTAATTGTTGCAGGTTGCATCAAGCAGCTTTCATTCAGTAGCAAGTGTTGGAAGCTCTTCTTTCTGTCGAAAATTTCGTGGTTTCAAACTGTGGATACTTGATAGACTCAACCTTCAACATCCAAAGCAGTTTAACTGTCGAAATCACTTCAAGAATGTGAAAGGATCAATTTCTGATTCATCTCGTCTACTTAATGATGATGATGCTGGTGTGTTAACTTACCAATCTCTATTTCTATTTATGTGATGTAATGTAACTTACTTGTCTTGAAATTTCTAAAGTGTTTCTTATGTTGAAATCAGGTACTGATTATAATTTACATGGTTAATAAGATATTACCTTGTTTGGATAGCACACTTATATATAACTTATTTCTATAAATAAAGTTGAGCTGTTTTCGTATAAGCTATAAGCTGATTTCATATACTTTGGAGAGCTTATGAAAATAAACTGAAAAAAGCTTATGGACATGTTATAAATTGTTTCACAAGCATTACCAATGAGTCTCACGAATACATGTATCAGCAGTATATAAGCTCAAATAACTCGATTCAAACATATCATAATATCTATGGACTAAGCGTAAAACTTTTTTTTTACATATGCATACATTTAAACCACATCTTCATTCACTTGTTATATTTGTTCTTAAAATATCTTCACGAATATAATATGAAAATCTATATGGTGAGATGTTATAGGATGCATGTGGAAAAAAAATTATAAATAAAAAGAGTGGTGTTTATGAAATTTAATTTTATACTCATTTTTTATTATAATGTTCTCACAGATAGTAAGGTCACTTCTTCCTTGGAGTCTGCATCTTTGCTGCAAACAAGTTCCTTGGCCTTTCCCATGGATGTTAGTAGAGAACCTTCACTTTGTATTGCTGTCATAGGAGCCACTGGTGAGCTTGCGAGGGGGAAGATTTTTCCAGCTTTATTTGCGCTCTACTACAGTGGCTTTCTCCCTGAGGTACAATTTAACAGATTTTCTTGATTTCTCTTGCATGCATATCAAAGATTCACTTCATATGTTGGGACATAATAGTTAATATAGACTCACATTGGACCAAAGTGAATCATCCACCTGCTATATAAACTCATGATATGTAATCCAATTTATTTATTTTTTGTTAGTGGAACATAAGAGTTATGCAGACTAATATTCCTAGTCAATGTTTACCCTTTTAAACTTTTAATATATATTGATTTTGCATTGCATGTCTGCAGAATGTGGCCATTTTTGGGTATTCAAGGAAGAATATAACTGACGAAGACCTACGATCCATTATTGCTTCGACATTAACATGTCGAGTTGATCATCAGTATGGTTTTCTTTTCAATTCCCAAATTACTACCTTCTATATATAGTTTCCATTCATAGACAAAATCTTTAGTAGGTTGCACTGAATCCTTCATATGCCAACTTGGGAAACTGCTTTCTAGGTAGTGATTTATTAAAAATTTACAACCAATTTATAGCAGAGAAAATCTATCAGTAAATTTACAACCAATTCCACTTTTGCAAATAAATTGCCCCATTTCATTTGAAACAGAAAATTATAAAGCTTTCTGGTTTGAAAGTGAATTAATGAAGTCCATCTTCGTTTTTCCCACTGTATACGGTCAATATTGTAGGATACTTCTACCTTTTACTTTACATTAATGTGAAATATAAAATCTTCCAATTTCAGGCAGGATTGTGGGGACAAAATAGAAGCTTTCCTTAATAGAACACACTACATCAATGGAGGTTACGACAACAAACACGGGGTGTCCTTACTGAAGGCCAAAATGGAGCAGATCGAGGTAGCTTCGAACAAATTTCTCTAATTTTAGTAGTATGTATGAAAGTAGTTCTTTTCTTCTCAAGTGAGTTCCTGTAGTGTGTAAACTCTTTACGAGCTGTCCGCCCTTTGATATTTGATTCTACTACAGCTTATTATCTACTTCAGGGAAGATCCAAAACCAATAGGATTTTCTACCTTTCTGTGCCACAAGAAGCACTTTTGGACGTTGCTTCATGTCTTGCAAGCAGTGCTCAGACCCAAAAGGGATGGAATCGCATAATAATTGAGAAGCCATTTGGATTTGATGCTCTCTCTTCCCAAAGGCTGACACAATATCTTCTCTCGAAGTTTGAGGAAAAGCAACTATATAGGTATTCATACCTTCTTCTCCCATTTTCACCCATATGCTCATGCACACAAATGGATGCGTGACTGGTCGGTTGATTTGGTCCGGTATTTGAGAGAAAAATTTAATCCAATAAAAATATTTGGTTCGGATGAACCACTTGGGCACACTCAGAAATACTGTTCATAAACTGATGATTCTCATCAATCTGTTGTCAGGATTGATCATCTTCTAGGAAGGAATCTCATTGAAAATCTCACAGTTCTAAGGTTTGCCAATCTAGTTTTTGAGCCGCTATGGAGTCGAACTTACATAGATAATGTGCAGGTCAGCACCCTTGTTTTATCTGATTGGCATCCCTGAATTTCTAAACTTCAACGAAAAACCAAATGTCTATTCTGAAATTTAATGTTTGTTATCATCTTCTTAATGCAATTTCTGTAGGTCATTTTATCAGAGGACTTGGCTGTGCATCCAGGAAGGTGATCATATTGGTTGTATTGTCATTTGAGTAAATACACTACAACGTGTCATTCTGTACTGAATATGCATAAACAAAATTACAGTCAACGTGTCTTTGCTTGTGATATGATTTCAGCTTAATGCTTTGTTACCCATGCAGGTATTTCGGTGGCTATGGGATTATCCGTGATATTGTTCACAGCCATGTGCTCCAAACAATTGCATTGCTTGCCATGGAACCACCAGTTAGCCTTGATGGAGAAGATATTCGAAATGAAAAGGTACTTGTACAAACTATAATCTATAGCATACTTAGTGATGTGCCTTAACCAACTTACTGAGTTTGATAAGTAATAAATTTATGTAAAATATTGTTGCCATGGTGATTAATGTTACGTATTGAAATCATTCGGATAGAGAAATTTAGCTAAAACATGATTAGTCAAGAAAAGGAAAATAATGCTATGCCTTAAACAACTTACTGAGTTGGATAAGTAATAAATTATGTAAAATATTGTTGCCATGATGATTAATGTCATGTATTGAAATCATTCGGATTGTAACATATGGTTTATGATAGAACACTATGGCGTAATTTGATCAATGTAAGTCAGCGCCACTTAGTGGGGTAAGGCTTGGTTGTGGTTGTATTGAAATGATTCGGATAGAGAAATTTAGTTAAAACACGATTAAAGCATAAAAAAAGAAATAAGGAAAATTGGTGAATTCATGCAAAGGAAATGAACATATGACTGTCTTCCAAGAGTAAGGACTTCCCCCTTCCCAATTAATCGATATTGTACTTTCTACGTAGTCTGTTCACCTGATGATCCGTTCTGTCTTTTTAGATTCATCATACTATCCTTTTATACTGTCAGGCAAAAATAACTATCAGTATAGGCTGTGACATTCCAGCACCGAGGTGTCGATGGCACTGTGGGGTACTTTGAAATACGCAGGCAATGCAAGCATGTGTAAGTAATCATGTGCTGACTGACCAACACTTCGGTGCTGACTATCACACGAGTAATTTGCCTTTTTCCCAGTGCACAATAGGTGCCGGCATTCTGTTGCTCAAATGCTAGAACCATTGTGTGCTTTTGAGTGAATTTGAGTTCTACTAATTCATTTCCTTCGCGTATTAACTACTAAATAAAGAAACAATTGAAGAAAAATTACCTATTTGACATGTCAAAAATGTAAAATCTTAAATTCTACAGAAATTACTCTAAAACATATTTATCCATGCTTAAATCACAAATACACCATTGCTATACATAATAACTGCTTTTAAGGACAACTTCTTAAGATGTTAGAGTGGTTTGTTACGAATGACAGCTTGAAAGATGCATGGTTTCCATTTATCACCTAGTACAAGTAATTAGCTTCTTTCCAGGTCAAGGTTTTAAGATCAATTCGCCAATTGGAGCCCAAGGATGTCATTCTTGGCCAATATAAATCAAGTTGCAGAGACAAAGTTGATAAGTGCTTAGATGGTCCCACACCTACATATTTCGCTGCTGCACTATACATTGACAATGCACGATGGGATGGTGTACCGTTTTTGGTTAAAACAGGCTTAGGACTCATCAAACACCAGTAAAAATTATCATCGTTTTGTCAATTTTATGTACTAGATTATATATTTAGATTCCATGGCATGCCTGTCCCTGTTCCAGTATTTTCTTCTTATTGCTGCGAGTTTAGATCTTCTAGATGGGGTGTGTGTTGAGCTTGTAATAATTGCAAAATTTATGTTGTTTCCCACTCTGACAAAGTGGTCAAATAAAGGGGAAAAGGACTGATTCCTTCTGTCCCTGCCCCCAGGTCTCGCATGAAAGAAATATTGGTCTAGATTTTATTGCTTGCATGCAATAATTTGTTGAATGATGCAATTTATAGGCTTATGTAGAACTAGTCGGAAAATTTGTTGTTCAAAACTCATGTCATTTTTTGACAAAGGTTCAAAATTTTGTATTAATGCAGAATGGAGATACGAATTCAATTTCGACATGTTCCAGGAAATGTTTACCGTGAATGCATCGGGCACAATATTGGCCGTGCCACAAATGAGCTCATTCTTCGTGATGATCCTGATGAAGCCATTCTGGTGAGAGTTAACAACAAGGTTCCAGGATTAGGCTTAAAACTGGACTCTTCAGAATTGAATCTGCTTTACAAGGACAAGTAAGCACTACCGTGTTTGATTATAGTATTTGTTTGCATCATACCTTGACCAAATGCTTCTAACCCGCGTGCTTGATTAAATATCTTTTATCTGCCTAATTTTGTTCATTAATGTTTTTTAAGGTACAACATTGAGGTGCCGGATTCATACGAGCATCTTCTGCTTGATGTCATTGATGGGGATAATCATCTGTTTATGAGAAGCGATGAGCTGGCAGCTGCATGGAACATTCTAACTCCGATTCTGAATGAGATAGACAAGGACAATGTATCAGTGGAGCTTTATGAGTTGGGTGGTCGCGGTCCGGTTGGAGCATACTACCTCTGGGCAAAACACGCTGTCCGTTGGGTAGAGGATTAGCATTTCTATCCCTTAAACTCGTTACTGTGTTCATATTCACCTTCCCAGTTACCTTGGACTACACCACCAAGGCTATAAGTATTTTTTAATGTACTTGAACATATAATTGGCCTAATATTATGATCTTGAAAAGTGAAAACTATAGTTTTTGAGTGATTTTTGGGAGGAAAAGGGAAGAAAAGTAACTAAATAAAAATGGAAAGCAAAGAGATGAAGGCTAAACAACTTTTCTTCTCTTCTTTTAGAGGAGTTTCAAATATGGGATGTCTGAAAGATCATGTTTCAGTATCTGTTAAGGTATTTTACCTTCAGTTACTTTTTTCTTTTATTAGAAGATTGGAGAAGATACACACTAGTATAAAGATTGAAACTCCTATTACATTTACTTGGAGTATAGGATTACGTATCCTATAAAAGTTAAAACGTTTAAGTGCAAGCTAAGCTTTATCTTTCTCTCTTAGATGGCTTTATGAAATTTTCGTTGGTGTTTGTAGTTAAGTTTATATTTACTCCTTTATACACACTCATCTACTTGGAGGTTTTTTTCTACCCTCTTGTTTGCGTGGTGGCTGAGTTATGAGTAGGTCATGTTACTGATCATGTAGGATGATCAAGTATGTCACTCAAATGACGTTTAACTTAGCAGAGAAATGAACAAAAACAAAACTGCATATTAAGCAAGAATGTAAGTGGCGTAGTTCTAACTCAAAATAGTAGTTCTTCACCCAATATTCTAGAATTTCGTGGGAAAAAAGAAGAGGATTGCACGTGGATAATCTCATCCCTGATTTCATTCAACTGTATATATGGACCACAGCAATCAGCATCATGAGTTGTCTTTGCATCCATCCATACCTACGTCACGTGCTAGCACAATTCTGATAACTCTACTACCCTGATGAAAGTATCCTGGCCATTCTTCCTCACCATGATTACCATTAATGACAGTGATTAGTATAATTCCAGACACTATCATTCAAATTCAAAGCCACTTTTAATTAATTATTTAGTCAAGTCATTTAAGACCAACCCTATTTGTCATTGCCTTTGTTTGGTCGCATAGACTTGAAATTGGTCATTTGGTCTACTAATTCAACAATAAATTAAGGGTCTTGTAAACTATGGCCCGGGGCACGGGTTAAGGAATCTATAAATAGATTTTTTGTCTTGTAAATATAAACTGTCACTTTTTATCAAGTAATAATTACATTACTTTTTAATAAAAACTTACTTCTTTTTATGCTTAACCAATATCCCGGGGACACTGGTTAACATTCTCCTTAAATTAATCAATGAAAAACTATTCTTTGTTTTTTTTTACTTTCTTGAATTCCAAGTTGCTAACAAATACTCCCTCCGTCCCTAATTATAATACCCTTTTGAAAAAAAAAATTGTCCCTTTTTATAAGACCCCTTTATTATTTCCAACTACATTAATTATTTTTTTACATGTATGCCCCTATTTATTATACATAATTTTCTTCAATCAGCAATAAATATCATATTGGAAACATAAATCAATTCTCTCTTAAAGGATAAAATTGTAAAAACAATAGTAATTACAAACATATTTAATACAAATATCCACTATCTTAATTCCCGTTATTTTTTCAAAAGGATCCTATAATTAGGAACGGAGGGAGTAATTAAATAAATATCTTGTTTGTCATACACGTTGTAACGCGGATTTCAGAAAAGATTTCAATCTGATAATGATATTGTGTGCCCGGGTTGAGACACTAATTATTCATTAAGGATTCAATTTTCTATGATTAATGTTTTTTATGGGGTCCATTCATGGTATGGTGACCTATACCTATACCTAAAGTATCCTCTTTAGTGGAACCATTTACCCGCAAGATGCTCTGCAAATAGGTAGTCATATAACACATAATAAAGGTCGAAATATTACGTAATGGGGATGACGAAAGATGCTTCTTTATGCTAACTATCTTCTCACCTCAAACAAATTATCTTTTGCACCAACTTACCATTCTACCCTCTCTCTTTCATAAATTATTTTAACTCCTTAGGGGCATATTTGTCAATCCAATAATCTTGACCAAACGCGGTATTGACCTCACACCTCTATTACAAGTCAACATGGTTTTTGGTTCATTGTCCTTTAAAAAAAAATGGTTTTGGTTCATTGAATTCAGTAAACAATTTCATTGTTCATTTGCTGACCTGGCAATTTCAATTCAAGTCGGTTCATTGATCAATTTATTCAATCTCATTGTTTATATAGTTTCAAATTTTTCAATCTATATTCTCAATCAATTTACTTCGCTTTGGTTCTTTCTTTTGTAGTTGGGCTAAAGAAAAAGAGATGAAAAACTAATATTTATGTTCTCTTCTCTTTTTTTTAAATGATTGGCTAGGAATCACATTAAGTGATTTATATTCTGTTGTCTTATTTTATATAGTTATGTTATGAATGAATATACAATATAAATATAAACAACTACCTAGCTAGCTCCATAAGTCTTCTCAATATTATTCTTGTTTTCCTCTACACGGCAAATATAAATATACAAAATATATATAGTTAGTCATATAGGCTAGCTAGTGTGTTGATACAGTAATTGAGGAGCATGGAAGGAGAAAACAGGAAGAGAAAAATGTTGGAAGATGAAGAAGAAAATGATGATGAGAAAATGGAGAAGTTCTTTGCCTTGATAAAGAGTACAAGAGATATCCTCTCCAAAACAGACAAGAAGGTGGGTGAAGAAAAAAAGGAAAAGTGTATTTGGAACCCAACGTTTCAACTTGAAGATTTCATTGCTTGTGAAGAATTGGGAAAGAGTAATGTTTCTGCTGCAGCTGGTCCTTCTTCACGGCAAGAAAAAGAGGTGATGATAATAGAGAAAGAATATGTGCAAGAAGAAGTAGCTGCAAGTGCAACCACTACAACAGTGACACCAAAAAACCAAAATGAAGACAAAGAGAAAGAAAAAGCAAGTGATAATAGCTTAGACTTAAATCTTTCTTTGTAATAATACCATACCATATGAAGGTTTGGCTACTACGTAGTATCGACACTTTAGAATTAAATCGAACATATATCTAGTGTCCGTTTGATTACATTCAATTACTTTCATTTCTCAAATTATTATCCACGTCAACGTGTCTGTGTGACTGTGTCTGTGTTAGTGTTTCATATATTGACTATGTTGATGATAATTTGCTGACGTTAAATGTATTGCCTTTCATGATTGGCCATTTTGTTGGTGTACATTGTAAAAGAGTTATCAAGCTTGTTAATTTGGATTTTATCAATTTTCTCTTATAATTTTTTTTTTTATCATGTGATAAAAATTATGATCAATTTTCTCTTATAATAATTAATTTGTATCATGTGATAAAAATGATTAATGTAACTAATAAGAATTAATGACCTTTTTTTTTTTAGAGATAACGACGGTTAGTTGTACAGAGTTCATAAGCTCATTTTAGATTCTTTTTCTTTCATATTGTGACATTGCCATGTTAGCTGAGAAGGACCGCATAGATTCGGCAAGCATTATATTAATGAATTACTTAAATCCTACAAAAAGGAATGCTATCAACACTATCTTTTGAGCACTCTCCCTAGCATTCACTCTTTTTATTGGGTGAAATCAATGTATGTCCCACCACTTTATGTGGGTTCCATTTCCAAATTGTAGGTCCTACATTGATTTTACCCAATAAAAGAGTGAGTGTTAGAGAGAGTATTCAAAAGAGAGTGTTGCTAGCACTCATCACCCTACAAAACATATAAAATTAAATGTTTTTAATACCTATAATTTATAAAATATTCCCATTTCATTTTAGATCCTACCGTAAAACATTGTCATCCACTTAGAGGGGGAATGTTTGTGTTGTGGATTAATGCAGTGCCTGATATGTATACGCAAAAACTAATATCTTTTTTTTTGAAGGAATAAGCAAAAACTAATTGGTTTAAGAGACAGATCAACTTTGGCTTAACGGAGGTTGATAGAAAGAACTTATCTGAAACAAACTCGAAACTTTAAGGACCTATCTAAAACCATAGAAACTTAAAGGATCTATACGAAACAAACTCGAAACTTGACCCATCTGAAACCTTAGAAACTTAAAGGATCTATCTGAAACAAATATGAAACTTGAAGGATCCGGAGAGGTATTTGGCCTAAATTAATAATAGAGGCATAGCGAAAAATACATCATTTTTTCTCATTTGTTCTTTTACATAATACAACATTACAAAATCAAACACTCTCCTTTGGCAAAACGAAGACACTATCTGAACCTGGCAACAATGCAACATGGGTAAGGCTTCAATTTCATGCTTGAGCATAACCAAATGGCAAAACCTGTTCTTAGAGAAGTACATAGACGGTAAAACAGCAGCTAATGAAATAATAGTAGTTCACTATTTTTCACCCTCTTGCATAGTTTAATCATTGTAAGATATCAGTGACAGAAGAAACCAAAAGGTATGCGTGGCGTGGAATAAGCTGTCGATAGTATCTTTGAAGCTATCCATGTATTTGCAGCCTCGGTATAATGGATTCCATCCCAACTCACATACCGTGATCCTTCATCACAAACTTGATAACCAGGTTGACCGCATGTCACTCTTGCATCAAAATTATAAGGTGGCCCTCCAAAGCCGCAGCATACCATTAGCGGATTTGTGAAACCTATTTGATAATGTATTAACAAACTTCATCACAATCATGATAGTAATAATAATAACACTCAACAATGTTTTTCAGAGGAAAGTGCAATAACTTGATTCCACTGAAGCAGAGATTTCATAAACAGTGTATTGAAAAGCATTTTTTTTACGTGTTCGCTTCCAATGGAACCTAGAACTAAAACAATATGATGTCGTAATAACTTGATTAAGATTAGCATCATAACCCCGAGTCTAATAATAATCAATACTTAATGAGAATAAAGTGCTTGCTTGGATTATTACCATATTTGGTGGCATTTGTGATGAGGTCATTCTTAATGGCATAAATATCAACATAGACTAAGGTAGCATCCTTCAATTCAGTTCTTAATTTCTGACTTGAATGATACAGTGCTTCGTTAAACAATCTTGCAGCAGAATTGTAACTAGAAAGACATCCGAATGAATCCAGATCCTTCTTCTGAGACAGTGCAATTAATTTAGGAAGACAGCCAAAGGGCCCGGTATTGTGAACCCAAAATTTCCTTCCACCTTCATTATACAAACTCTGCATACAGATAAATGAACTAAGCATCAAACCAATGGAGAACCAATAATAAGATCAAGATTTTTTGAACAAAAATGCACATGTCGATGATCTGAATTCAATGAAGAAGTTTGAGTGAATGAGTAGCAAACGTATGGAATAGATATGAACATTGTTCTTCTAAGCTAAAGAAAGTGCAATATCCTTTATCCAATTACAAATGAAGTACCCTGAGTAATAAAAGAATCTACCCTATTGCAGCATCCAAAACGAAAACACACAATAAACTTCTCATGTGTGCATGAGGTCAATCCATGCCAAGAATCTTATCGGATAAACTCATTGTTTGAAATGAGCAAACTGAATTTGATTTACAATGAAATGTATATATATGTAATCAGGTGGTATATGGAACCACTGCCACGATAATGAGTTACAGTGTGTTTTATAATTATTATAAACTAAAGTACCAAACCGGATTTTATTATGTACTGGAGAAACCTTTTATTATAAGTAGGAATCGAACTACCCCAAGGTTTACAACACTCGCACATACTGCACACCAACCACTTCACACTTTTTTATCCTAATTTTGATTTTGGGAGAAAAATTCAGCAGTAGCTACACTTCTTATCTCTCTTATCTATAATCTATCGAAATCAGATAAAGAATTTAAAATCAAGAAATTTAGAGATGGAAACCTTGCTACAAAGTAAAGGAAGTACTCAATAAAAGGAAAAGGGGAAATTTAATTTTCTGTCATAAAGGATGAGCCATAAAAGTGAAAAAAAAGTGGATCCGTTTTCCTCTCAAAAAAAATAGTGGATCAGTTTTATGATCACACACAGACCATTTAGCTATACCTAAATCGCCATTATGAAACAAATAAAATTAGTCGGACTCATAGGTCATGAGCAAATTTAGTCAACAGTTTGAAAGAGCACTAAACTGACCTTAACAGCATTCTCAATTTCAGTGATAACTGTTGGGATCCTCTTGATGACTTGCACATATGACAGATTTTTGGTAAATGAATCAGCAAGGTCATTTTGCCCAATATCAATCAAGTATAGTGCATCCCGGAAGCCTTGGTCGTTGATCATATTTTTTGCACCTATTTGCATTGCAATTTGCAATTAGTTCATTCTTGGATTTAACTTCATAAAATATTTTTAAATGATTTTGCACTTTAACTAGCATAAGAAATTTACTTGAAACTGATAACAATAGTGTGATTCCTCAATTTCATCTATATGTATCAAATTCATCATATCTAGATAGTTTTCTTTTCTTTTCTTTTCTTTGGTTTCATCGATTTTAATGCAACCAGTATGAAATATTTTTTTATCTGTCTTACTCTCCTCTACTTTGCACCAATCACATAACAAAACTCATATATTCTGTTCTATCAAGTTCCAGCATATCTACCAAACGCTATGATGGTTACACGTCCACGATAACACTAATATTATAATCATTAATCAGGAAGAACTCAATGAGGAACTAAGAGGAAAATCAGTGGTGTATGCATACTGCTAAGAGGAAAATATATGTAAGCAATCAAATATTTCAAACAAGGTCAGAAGAACAGGTCTCACAGTTTATTTTACACAATAGTTTCTCTAAGTGAACGAAATAAAAAACAAAGGAAATCAATGTACCTGAGGTAGCAAGTTGAAGACTACGAGCTTTGAAATGTTGGAACTGCATGACCTGTATATTTAAAGAGAAAGGAAGATATTTTGGGAGGGTAGAGGATCCAACCACCGCAAAGTTTGCTCCATTTGTGAATGTGGATCCAGACATGGAGTCCAAGTATGGGGTCAAAAATCTTGTATTCAAACTTTGGCCTGCCAATGGTTTGAAGAAAAATATTTATCAGATTCAAGGTTATTACTAATATTGGAATTACTAACTGTATGAAACTTGCACCCCAATTCCTCCATTAGTAAGTGAAAAATTATTTTCAACGTGTTAAAAATTCGTCATGTTTCCACATGTCTTAGCTCAACCGACTAAAATGCAGAAATTGCTAGGACCTGTGGACACCAGTTCCTCCACTTCCACTTGTCTGTGAGTTTCTAGTGACTATTGTTATTTCGTCTATCTACAAAAAAAAAAAAAAACATCGTACAAATTTAAACCAATAATTTAATGTGTTACCTATTAACCCGGTAACTCTTATGGTATGTCTCTGGATTGGTAGTATGGGTGAAATGAAGTGGAATAATAATCTAGGTACATTTAAAAAATGGATGTTATGACATGTAATTTGACTCCATTCTACCCTATAGAACTAATGCAAACAACTTTTATACTATTACTATTTTTAAAATAAAAATTTCAGAAATTCATTTATTCTAAATAGTGAAAATTTGTCATTTGTCTTCTGTTTATTACCACTTTGTTATTGTCATATATGTCACTAAATAATGAGTGTTTTTGTAAAGTTGAGCTAGGACAGTTTGTTATGTATTGAAGAAAACAGAAACCGCGGGATATATGGAGCCATAATGGGTTAATAATCGATAATTTGAAGACACGGGCCCCACCTACTGCAGTTTAAAGAAAAATGAGTAGATCACACACAGTGAAGATGAACGCGAAGGCGAAGGCGAAGGCGAAGGATGTGGGTCTATATTGTTAATGTATGTATATATCCAGATAGCAAACTAATCTTAGCAAGTAAGAAAGATTTTGATGTGAATAAATAGAAGAAATTAAAATACTTACAGAGAAAGTCGATAACGAGGCGTCCATCAGACAAACGACCAGTGGATCTGTGAAAGAAAGTACGACCATTTGGAAGATTGACAGGGAAACCGAGTCCAGAAACGAGTCCACCCGTATCCGAGTTGGAATCACCGAACACGAATACAACTGCTGGTTTACTACTGCATCCACTACTCACACTCAAAGCTAAAGAAACGGAAGAGAAGAAGATGCATATAGTCATAGATATCCATAGAACACCGCCAAAACTCATACTCAAATGTCGGTACAACAGATTTTCCAATCTACCTTCTGCTTCGCTATACTCATTCGATCCTATGTTATGTTGTACTACGGATCCGGATTCTCTTCATTTCAACCGTCTCATTCATCACACGGTCCAGATTGCTTCAAACCCATCTTGTTTTTCCCACCACAAAGACAGACAATTCAGATACATTGTACTCGAGTTAGTATTTACATCAATCGGTCGTTAAAAAAAAAAAAAAATAACTGCATTTTAAAATTATTCAATTAATAATGTATATAGTCTTTTTTTATGGAGGTCGGGTTTTGAACTCACAACCTTGAATATATTATATATTATGCATTGTCTCTATCAACTAAACTAAGTTCACGATAACCGATCTTTATGATATATACTATAATAAGATGGAGTACATCATTTAATAAATGAATTTAAAATGTTAATTTTTGTTTAGGCTTAAATATGCATTTCATCTCTGTAATTATAGGCCATTTGATTTTTCATCCCTAAGCTTACTAATCTCTCATTTTGCCCTGTAAAAATTAATCATTTAAAATTTCGTCCCTCTTCCCGATTAATCACTGCCACGTCATCAAATTAGCAAAATGACATGGGAATGGACAAAAATACCCTCATCATCCAATTTCCAATTTCTTCTTCCATAGTTCTTCTTCTTCATGCAGTTCAGGTTCTTCTCCTTCCTCTTCTATTCAAATCGTGACAAAACCACCACCAGAGATTCATTTATTCCTCACAAAGTTAGAACTTGGATCCCTAATTCACTTCTTCCTCCATTACAACACAACAACACAACAATAATCCAATCACAATCTCAATCTGAAAACATAGTAAAAGAAAAAAGGGTCAAAGAGGGAGAGAGAAATAACATTAAAAGGGTGGGTTTTTTCTTCTTATGGAAATGGTGATGAGTTTTCACTCCAAAAACAAGTAGAAATGGCATTGTCTCACATAAGATTCTTCCCTCACACACTTCCACTTCCTTCTACAAACTTCACTCCAAAACTCAAACTCAACCATAATTGTTTTCTCTTCTCTCATTCACGCTCTTCTTCTTCTTCGTCAGTACGCAAATCCCTCTTCTCCTCAACAACAACAAGAATTTATGAGACTAATGAATCGATTGTTTCTTCTGGGTTACCGTAGATTCTTCTTGCCACTGCCGGAACCGCCGGAAGAATAATATCATCAAATTTCGATTCACACCAAGTCTTCATTCTCTTAGCAGCTATGTTTTCTTCTTGAGGTGGTGGGTATGCGGCCATTCCATAAGATTGAAGGTTGATGATTGAAGAAGAAGAAGAACCCAAATTGGGATTTTTCTATATTTTGTTAGAGAAATTGGTGAAGTGAATAGATTGGGATTTACCGCGATCTGTTTGTTGATGATTTGTTATGGATTTGTTGTTGTTGTTGTTCAGATTCAGGTTTGGATGGATCCGAATCGGAGGGTGTGTTTGCGATGGATGGTGTTGTTGTTGTTGTTGGGTTCATTGAGAATTTGAGATTGATGAATGAAGGAGAGGGAAGAAGGAAGGGAAAGCCATGGTGTTGCTGGGTTCATCAAGGAGATGTTCTGGACAGGGAAAAAGAGAGGGAAGAAGAAAGGGAAAACAAGGGTATTTTGGTCCATTCATACGAAATAAGTGAATTAGAACTGCCACGTCAGCTAATCAGTGACGTGGCAGTGATTAATCGGAAAGAGGGACGGAATTTTAAATGATTAATTTTTACAGGGGTAAAATAGGAGGATTAGTAAGCTTAGGGATGAAAAATCAAATGGCCTATAATTACAGGGATGAAATGCATATTTAAGCCTTTTGTTTGCAATACCGTAAGTTTTTAAGTTTCATACTTTCGTAAGTGGTGTTTTTTTTTTTTTTTTAAGGATCGTGAATGGTGTTATTAACTACATAAATTATGCATAATGTTTTGATGAAATAAATGGATTTGGCTTCTCTTGGTTCTTTTTTTCAACATTCATATTGTTTGACCAATCATATCCACATAATTAATCTAATAATCTATCACCTCGTCCTTAAAATCCGATAGTTTTTCAAAAAAAAATTTGTTTGACTTTTAATATTATCGGGATATATTAACACTGTATACAATTTAGAAGGATAAGAATGAAAGAATTTTTAATCAAAAGATTGAGCTGCTGACATTTCTTCTCGAAAAAAGTGAAGAACCAAGTGTATCATTGGTAAAAATCGTGTTATGTTTTGTTTAATTTTGATTACCAAACTTTGAGGCAGAATCCTTTGATGTGTTTAAAGGCCGCCTCAAAGTCGTTCCTATCATTTTATGGGCCTTAGCCAAGTTTGAGAAAAAAATCCTTCAAACAATGCTTCAATTTTTCTCCTGATAAACGATTAATGTGACATGCATTAATTATGACAGTTGACCTTTTAACTATGTTGTGTGTTTGTTTCAATGTAAGAAATTACATTCCTTAGAATGATATTCCAACGAATAATATTCCTAGGAATGACACTCCTACCCATGTATTTGGTAAAAATTTAGATTTCCTGAAAATATTTTAGAAATTATTTAATTAAAAAAAATAAAAATGGAAATATATGTGAGTGGCAGTGAGAATTTATAGCAAGTTGAGTTTTATTCGCATGGGAATAAGAATATAAGAGATTATGTGTAGTAATATTCCTAGGACTATAGCATTGTTGGAAACAAATTATCAAAATTTAAAACAAACATGAGAATGTTGCATTTCCAATCTCACATTCCCGAAAATCATATTACAAACCTTGAAACAAACACACTCTTATGTTTTGAAATCCCAACTATGCTAACATACCAAAACATCGTGTGTCAAATGAATCTCATCATATGCATTATTAATAAAAAAGAATAACGAAACAAAAAAGTTGGGGGTCAAACCAAACACAACAAAGCTAAGTAAAACAAAATGTAGGCATATCAAACATATCTAAAAAAAATCAGCCATAATAAAAAACTAAGATATATAGACTACCATTGAGAATATACAATTGTTTTACATTTTTTTTTTTTTTTGGCTTTTATCGGGAAGTCATAAGATTGCGGTTTCTTTGACCATTTTGAGATGCAAATTAAAATCATTTCAAATCTCTTCGATTTCTCAAATCTATTTTTCACAAAAGTAATTGCCATATAAACAACAATAAAAAAAGTTGATTCTTATGAATTCTTGATCAAATATTTTGTTGGAATAAATATTATGTTAATTTAAAGGTATTATGAATTCTTGATCAAATAATAAAATATGTTCAATTTTTAACAATTTATATTATGTCTCTTTAAATTGTCATTTTAATAGTTTATGTCGCTGTTTTGAAAGAAAGAAAAAATTAGTTAATCATATTTCATATTATAAAATTTGAAATACAACAAAGAAGCTTCAAATTATGAAATCCAAATAAAAAAATGATCAATTTAAAGACGCAGACGCTTGAGAAGCCTATAGGGTGAGAAAAGAAATTCCAAAAAAAAGTTGGAGCTCAATTGAATTTGAGTCAATTATTAGGATTTGGGGTTATCTGAAGTAGTTTTTTTTTTTAAAAAAAAAGAGAAGAGTTGTTGGGCTTAAGCCTATTGAGGCCTTTTTATATGTTTTTCTATATGCACCCCAAGAAATGAAGCTTTACTATACACGCCTCCTCCCTACTTAAAAGTTTTTTGGGGCCTACAAGGCTGGATCCTAGGCCATCGCACCCCTGGCCTATGCTCAAGGTCGACCCTGAAAGCCTTGTAAATTTATTTTTTCTTTCTGTTGTTGTGATTTCAGCTGTGCTATATTGTAATACTCTTTGTCTCTCTAGTATCTTGTGTTAGAGAAACATCTTTTGTGGGTTTGATATATTTAATTTTAGCCTTTTAAAAAAAATTGAGGGTTCATTCTAGACAATAAATTAAAGCAAATGACAACATATAATTGTGTTTCCTCACACACATTATCCAAGTAAAGCCGTACATCAACATGTAAGCCATTAAAAAAAACATCAATATGTAAAAATTAAAGGAGGATTACGCAATATACAAATCTTTTACCATCATTGAAAATCAAGAGAAGAAATCAAACAAATTGTGATCTAAAATTAACCACAAAGTTGCTACAATAATATCTTATCTACATTGTTAAAAAAATTACATAAATTATTAGAATAATTTTTTTACAAAATATTAATTTG
Source organism: Medicago truncatula (assembly GCF_003473485.1). Classification (NCBI taxonomy): domain Eukaryota; kingdom Viridiplantae; phylum Streptophyta; class Magnoliopsida; order Fabales; family Fabaceae; genus Medicago; species Medicago truncatula. The sequence goes on from NC_053048.1 coordinate 52,933,859, forward strand.
TTTAAGCTTATCTAATTAGACTCTCTAGCATATTGTTTGATATGCACAAAAGTGGAGCGACGTAAATTTGAACATGTACAGTTTATATCGTTATTGAATATTCTTTCCAATGTTTGGTTGTTACGTAGCACCAACATGGAACCAATGATTTATAGAAATGGGTTTCACATCAAAAATATGATTCTCGTGCAATTTAAAGAGACGAATGACAACGTAAACTTCCTTTTTAGATACGTAAAAAATTTCAATAACACCCTTGCTTCATTGAGTGGTGTATTTGTTGTGTTGCATTGAGTGGTGCATTAGTTGCAGAAAGAATGCATAATTTCTCGAAGTTGGGTGGTGTACTTCCTTACTTCACTGAAGTTGGTTTTTTTTTTTCTTTCAATGCTCCTATAGTTTTGATCAATGCTTTCCACATGGTGCGTATAGTGTGATTAGGGGTGGGCAAAAATAACCATAAACCGAATCGAACCGCGCGAACTGAACCAAACCGTTAATTTATTAACAGTTCTTGAACCATAACCGAACCATCTTGAATCGAACATAACCAAACCACTTGAATCAACATGTAAGCCATTAAATAGCTTATTTTAAAAAGCTTTTTTTTATGCAAAACATCTTATTTTAAAAAAACAGCTTATTTAAAAAACAACTTATTTTATGCAAAATAATTTATTTAAAAAAAAAAACTTATTCAAAACAACTTATTTTATGCAAAACACCTTATTTTAAAAAACAACTTATTCAAAATAGCTTATTTTATGAAAACAACTTATTTTAAAAAAACAGTTAATTTTATGCAAAATAGCTTATTTGAAAAACAACTTATTTTAAAAAAACAACTTATTTTATGAAAAACAGCTTATTCAAAACAACTTATTTTCAAAAATCAACTGATTCAAAACATGTTTTGAATAAAATAAGTTGTTTTGAATAAGCTGTTTTAAAATAAGTTGTTTCATAAAATAAACTGTTTGAATAAGCTATTTTTTAAAATAAGGTGTTTTGCATTAAATAAGCTATTTTAAATAAGCTATTTTTTAAAATAAGTTGTTTTTTCATAAAATAAGCTGTTTTGAATAAGTTGTTTTGCATAAAATAAGTTGTTTTGATTAAGTTGTTTTTAAAAAGAGATCGTAACAAGCTATTTTTAATAAAATAAGCTTTTTTGAATAAGTTGTTTTTCATAAAATCAGTTGTTTTTTAAAATAAGGTGTTTTGCATAAAATAAGCTATTTTGAATAAGTTGTTTTTCAGAAAATAAGTTGTTTATCAAATAAGCTGTTTTGAATAAGCTGTTTTTTTTTATTAAAATAAGGTATTTTCATAAAATAAGCTGTTTTGAATAAGCTATTTTTTAAAATAAGGTGTTTTGCATAAAATAAGCGGTTTTGAGTAAGCTATTTTTAAAAAGAGATCGTAGTAAATTGTTTCAAATCCGAAACAAACTAACCGCGAAAGTAAATATTAATACATATTTTTTTACCGTGTTTAATCTTATATATTACATTAATTTAATCTATATTATTATTACTTCATATCTTTCAAAAAATAATCGATAATAATTTTCATACTATAATTTTTATTTCTTAATATATTTTGCATTAAACTTATTATTTTACTGTGTTTGTGTGATAATAATATTAATAAAAAATTTATTTTCTTAAAAAAAAGTAAATAAAAAAATATTTTGCCTTTTGGATAAAAAAAGGATAAAAAAAACACAATTAAATTCACAAAAGGATAAAAAAAATACATTTCGGTTCAAAATATTGGTTTTGGTTCGGTTCGGTTCATAGGTAAGAAAACGGTTAACCTAACCATAACTTTGGTTCAGTTCGGTTAGCTCCATACCTGAAACGGTTCGATTCAGTTTTCCCGAACCATTTCAAAATTTCGGTTCGGTTTTTTAGGTTAACCGAACCATGCCCACCCCTAAGTGTGATATTCCAAAATGAAAAATAAACCATTACATCAAAATTTTAAATATGTTTAATTCTCTAAAAAATAAAATACGTTTAGAAACATTTTGTAAAAAAAAATTAATATGTTTTTTTTCTTTCTAATATATCATTTCTAATATATCTTTTACCATTCTCCAAAGTTTTATAATATGCAATTTTTAACATCAAGTGTGCAGTTGAAGCATAGGATTTAAAAAAAAATCCTAAAAAAAAATACACAATTCTTTATATCTGATGATATAGAAACAAATCACTCAAAAAATCCATAATTTATTGTGCCACAGTAGGAACACGCCCTAATTAAAGCTTACATATCATTATATCAAGAATAACATTTGCAGAAGTTTGACAAGTTAGAGTCTCTCACTACTGCTTAAAAATATTAGAGAGTACTTTAGCAACCAACACCCACTTATTTTTTTACCAAAAAACCAGTTCACTATTTTAAGTCGTCTGAAATTAAATGATAGTTTTGTAAATTTTACTTCTGTTTTAAAGGAAAACACAATATTAAATTCCGTTAGGTGTCAACTATTATTTCCGTAATTGTTTTTCTTTTCTTTTTATAAAAAAAAAAAAAAAAACATAACCTTAAATTGAATTGTTCTGTTCCAACGAGTTCACTTGTTCTTTACATTAATTGAACTATTTTTTGTCGAATAAAAACATAACCTTAAACTTTAATTGCTATTTTATGTCGAAAAAAAAAACACGTTGTTAAGGCTGTCTCAAAAAAAACGTTGTTACAGCCTTATAGCTTACCGAGTGTTTTAAATTTACTATTGTTTTCCTGAAACTTATAAAACTATCTTTCTATTCAAAATTGATTTGAATAGTGACAACGGGTTTTTTGGGTAAAAAATAAATGGATGTAGGTTGCTAATCTAGTCCACAATATATTTAGGTGGATGTAAATTGGAAAAAAAAAAAAAAAACACACATATATATATATATATATATATATGATAGGATCCGTTGATACCAGGTGTCAAATTTTATATTGACACCAAATCATATCCCTTGATTTCATTTGATCCAATAGCTCCTATTAATTCACTTAACCTTGTACCTATGCGTGATGCACTGAACCACACCGTCGTCTTCATTCTCACGTTATACGTACGCCGTCTGTTATTTGCAGTTTTCGTTCATCTCTTCTCCCCTTGCACACCTTCACAAATGCTTCATCTATATTATGTGTTGCTCCTATCGAAATTAAAACCCACTATTCAATTAGTGGTGGATATGAGTTAAAACCCTCTACGCTAATTCTTCAAATGGATCCTCTAAGATAAATTCCTCAAATTTTTTGATTAGATTTATGAAATCAATAACAATTGGATGACGTTAGGAAACCGATGGACATTATTTATTGATTTGCTTCAATTTGTGTCCGTAGTTAAAAAACCTACTTTCTTACGATTACGAGGTTCATTCGAATACGAAATCCAATCTTAGAAATACAGTATCCCACTCTTTTTTGCTACTCAAGGTTTCGATACATTTCGAAATAGAGAAATTTCTAGTGGAGCAGGTGCTATACGAGAACAATTAATTGATTTGGATTTAAGAATTATTATGGATTTTTCGTTGGTAGAATGGAAAGAATTAGGAGAAGATGTGAGAAAAAGAAATTGCATATGAGAATGCATAATAAAAAATAAAAAATTGTTGGTTTGGTAAAATGAAAAACTATGTAAATTAAAATGAAAACCAAGAGTTGTTTCCTTTGTTTGGGTATGGACAAGGAAGTAGCCAAGATACAAGAGACAACATTTTTCCATTGTTGTTCCTGTTGGAACAAAATGTGTTTCACAAAGAACCTTATTAAGTTTTGATGATAACAAGGTATTAAAAATTGTCAATTGGTTTTTACTAATAATTGTTCAAGTGTACAGGACCAAAGGCTACTCAAGTTATTTCAATAGGTCTTGGAAGAACAATGGAAAGAAAAAGAAATTCTGAGCATCTGAAGAAAACTGCTCCTGAAGCTCAACTGCTCCTGAAGCTAAACTGCTCCTGAAGAGATGACGTCATCAGAAGCAGAAAGTCATCAGAAGCAAAAGTTTTCATCAGAAGCAATATTTTCATCAGAAGCAATATTTTCACCAGAAGCTACATTTGATTCTTTAATCAAACTGAAGATTCAAAGTTGCTGATTCTCAATTCAGTCTTATCAAAGAAGAACGAAGAACTGAAAGGGAGGTATCAACGGATATATGGAAAGCACTGAGCACTTGTCTCTCATTAATAGAGTTGACAAAGTACAAGTGTACAACCACTACCTCCACTACTCTGTTTTCTGTCTACGCTACAAGACAAAACAACAGCCATGCCTGCAGAAGTTGTACAACTCAAGATGGGAATGAATTTGAAGTTTATTCTTCAAAGGACTACACCCAAATCAGGCAAAAGATCACTGGTGGATAATCAAAGGATTTCAAACGACTCTTTAGACGTGCTGATTATCTCAACGTCTCTTTCACGCCTCTATATAAAGGAGTGAAGACTTGAAGATAAAATAGGAATATACGCAAGTTCAAAAGCGCCAAAACTCTGTCAATTTGATTCTAAAAAGCACACTGAATTTCTGCACTGATTTGATACATCTTAGAAATTCAAAGTCTAGAGTCTTTTCTGTATTGTATTGTGAACACCACTGATTGTATATCAAGTGTTCAATTCAAACTCAATTCTCTGTATTTTTGTTTGATTAGAAGTCTCTTGCCTGCGTGTTTGAGCATTAGAAGTCTCTTGCTTAGTGCTTGAGCATTGGAAGACTCTTGCGTGTGTGCTTGAGCATAGTTTTGTGAAGTCTCATACTTAGAAAGTATTGAGCAGTTGTAATCTTGTGATTATAGTGAAATCTCCTTGGAAGTGCAAGGGGGACTGGACTACTTCCGTGTTGTGGAAGGAACCAGGATAACTGCTTGTGTCTTTGTCTTTCTTTTCTCTGCTCTGTTCTTTCCGCTGCATATCTGATTCTGATCATTTCATCAGAAGCACTCTCACTCTGCTTCTGAAGTTTTATCAGAAGAAGAATTTTTTAGACAGAAAAAGAAAACACAATTCAACCCCCCCCTTCTTGTGTTTTTCTCACCTTCAATTGGTATCAGAGCCTGGTTTGTTATCACAGCACTTAACCGTGTTACAGTTCAAGATCTATTAGAAAAACATGTCTGGAGATGAGGAATCAACTACTACAAAATACACAAGTGTCAAGCATGACTATGATACTGCTGACAAGAAAACAGACTCTGGAAAAGCTCCAAAGTTTAATGGAGATCCAGAAGAGTTTTCATGGTGGAAAACTAATATGTACAGCTTTATCATGGGATTGGATGAAGAGCTATGGGATATACTGGAAGATGGAGTTGATGATCTGGATTTGGATGAAGAAGGAGCTGCCATAGACAGAAGAATACATACTCCTGCTCAGAAGAAGCTTTATAAGAAACACCACAAGATAAGAGGAATCATTGTGGCTTCTATACCTCGCACCGAATACATGAAAATGAGTGACAAATCTACTGCGAAGGCCATGTTTGCTTCTCTATGTGCAAACTTTGAAGGCAGCAAGAAAGTAAAAGAGGCTAAAGCTTTGATGTTAGTTCATCAGTATGAACTTTTCAGAATGAAGGATGATGAGAGTATAGAAGAAATGTACTCAAGATTTCAAACTTTAGTTTCTGGATTGCAGATACTGAAGAAAAGCTATGTTGCTTCTGATCATGTTAGTAAGATTTTGAGAAGCTTACCTTCAAGATGGAGACCCAAAGTAACTGCTATTGAGGAAGCTAAGGATCTAAATACTTTAAGTGTTGAAGATCTTGTTAGCTCACTCAAAGTGCATGAAATGAGTTTAAATGAGCATGAAACCTCTAAGAAGAGTAAATCCATTGCTTTACCATCTAAAGGAAAGACCTCAAAGTCTTCCAAAGCCTACAAAGCCAGTGAATCTGAAGAAGAATCACCTGATGGAGATTCTGATGAAGATCAATCTGTAAAGATGGCTATGCTGTCCAACAAGCTTGAGTATCTGGCAAGGAAGCAGAAGAAATTTTTGAGCAAGAGAGGTAGCTACAAGAACTTCAAGAAAGAAGATCAGAAGGGATGCTTCAATTGTAAGAAGCCTGGTCATTTCATTGCTGATTGCCCTGATCTTCAAAAGGAGAAGTTTAAAGGCAAATCCAAGAAATCAAGCTTCAACTCCAGTAAATTCAGAAAGCAAATCAAAAAGAGCTTGATGGCAACCTGGGAAGATTTGGATAGTGAATCTGGTTCTGATAAAGAAGAAGCTGATGATGATGCTAAGGCAGCCGTTGGGTTAGTGGCAACAGTATCATCAGAAGCAGTATCAGAAGCTGAATCAGATTCAGAAGATGAAAATGAGGTATATTCCAAAATCCCTAGACAAGAACTTGTTGATTCTCTAAAAGAACTTTTATCACTGTTTGAACACAGAACCAATGAGTTGACAGATTTAAAAGAAAAATATGTTGATTTGATGAAACAACAAAAATCAACTCTATTGGAACTGAAAGCTTCTGAAGAAGAACTCAAAGGGTTTAACCTCATATCAACAACATATGAAGATAGACTCAAGAGTCTTTGTCAGAAGCTACAAGAAAAATGTGATAAAGGTTCAGGCAATAAACATGAGATTGCCTTGGATGATTTTATTATGGCTGGAATAGACAGAAGCAAAGTTGCTTCTATGATCTACAGCACATACAAGAACAAAGGCAAAGGGATTGGATATTCTGAGGAGAAATCCAAAGAATACAGTCTCAAGAGCTACTGTGATTGTATCAAGGATGGATTGAAATCCACCTTTGTGCCTGAAGGTACAAATGCTATAACTGCTGTTCAGTCAAAACCTGAAGCTTCAGGTTCACAGGCTAAGATCACATCAAAGCCAGAGAATCTTAAGATCAAGGTAATGACAAAATCTGATCCTAAGAGTCAAAAGATTAAAATTCTGAAAAGATCAGAACCTGTTCATCAGAATCTGATTAAACCAGAATCTAAAATTCCAAAACAAAAGGATCAGAAGAACAAAGCAGCTACTGCTTCTGAGAAAACAATACCAAAAGGTGTCAAACCTAAAGTATTGAATGATCAGAAGCCACTCAGCATTTACCCTAAGGTACAAGGGAGGAAAAGTAAAACCTCCAAAACTAACCCAAAAGGACCCATGAAGATATGGGTACCTAAATCTGAATTGGCCAAAAATGCAGGTGTGCTTAAGGGCAAGAGAGAAACAAAGGTCATGGTACCTAGACAGCGGATGTTCAAGGCACATGACTGGAGAGAAAGCTTTGTTCCTTACCCTTACAATGAAAGATGGAGGAGAAGTGAAGTTTGGTGGCAACCAAACTGGAAAGATCATTGGTACAGGTACTATTGGTAATTCCTCCATCTCAATTAATAATGTGTGGCTAGTAGATGGTCTGAAGCATAACCTATTGAGCATTAGTCAATTTTGTGACAATGGGTATGATGTAATGTTCAGTAAGACCAACTGCACACTAGTCAACAAGGATGACAAATCCATTACATTCAAGGGAAAGAGAGTTGAGAATGTCTATAAAATAAATTTCTCTGATCTGGCTGATCAGAAGGTAGTTTGCCTTCTGTCAATGAATGATAAAAAATGGGTATGGCATAAAAGGTTGGGACATGCTAATTGGAGATTAATTTCTAAAATTAGCAAGTTACAACTGGTCAAAGGATTGCCTAACATTGATTATCATTCAGATGCACTTTGTGGTGCATGTCAGAAAGGGAAAATTGTGAAAAGTTCTTTCAAATCTAAGGACATTATATCAACCTCCAGACCCTTAGAATTACTCCATATTGATCTTTTTGGTCCAGTTAACACTGCATCTTTATATGGAAGTAAATACGGATTAGTCATTGTTGATGATTACAGCAGATGGACTTGGGTAAAATTCATTAAAAGTAAAGACTATGCATGTGAAGTGTTTAGCAGCTTCTGCACTCAAATACAATCTGAAAAAGAATTGAAAATTTTGAAAGTCAGAAGTGATCATGGTGGAGAATTTGAAAATGAGCCATTTGAACTTTTTTGTGAAAAACATGGGATTCTCCATGAGTTTTCTTCTCCTAGAACTCCACAACAAAATGGGGTTGTAGAAAGAAAGAACAGAACCTTACAAGAAATGGCCAGAACCATGATCCATGAAAACAATTTAGCTAAACATTTTTGGGCAGAAGCAGTCAATACTTCATGTTATATTCAAAATAGGATCTATATCAGACCTATGTTGGAGAAAACAGCATATGAACTCTTTAAAGGAAGAAGACCCAATATCTCTTACTTTCATCAGTTTGGATGTACTTGTTACATCTTAAACACTAAAGACTATCTGAAGAAATTTGATGCCAAGGCTCAAAGAGGAATCTTTTTAGGTTACTCTGAAAGGTCAAAGGCATACAGAGTGTATAATTCAGAAACACAATGTGTTGAAGAATCTATGCATGTAAAATTTGATGATAGAGAGCCTGGAAGTAAAACTTCAGAGCAAAGTGAAAGTAATGCAGGTACAACTGATTCTGAAGATGCATCAGAATCTGATCAACCTTCTGATTCTGAAAAGTATACAGAAGTTGAATCTTGTCCAGAAGCTGAAATCACTCCAGAAGCTGAGTCTAATTCAGAAGCAGAACCTAGCCCAATAGCACAGAATGAAATTGCTTCTGAGGACTTTCAAGATAACACTCAGCAGGTTATTCAACCTAAATTCAAGCACAAATCTTCACATCCTGAGGAGTTAATCATTGGAAGCAAAGATAGTCCTAGAAGAACAAGATCACATTTTAGACAAGAAGAATCATTGATAGGACTGCTTTCAATAATTGAGCCTAAAACTGTTGAAGAAGCTCTCTCAGATGATGGATGGATATTAGCTATGCAAGAAGAGCTAAATCAATTCCAAAGGAATGACGTGTGGGATCTGGTACCCAAACCTTTTCAGAAGAACATTATTGGAACAAAATGGGTATTCAGAAACAAGCTGAATGAACAAGGAGAAGTAACCAGAAACAAAGCCAGACTTGTTGCTCAAGGCTACAGTCAACAAGAAGGCATTGATTACACTGAAACATTTGCTCCAGTTGCAAGATTGGAAGCAATCAGGTTACTTCTATCCTACGCAATTAATCATGGCATAATATTATATCAAATGGATGTCAAAAGTGCTTTTCTTAATGGAGTCATTGAAGAAGAAGTGTATGTTAAACAACCTCCTGGGTTTGAGGATCTTAAGCATCCTGACCATGTTTATAAACTTAAGAAATCACTATATGGCTTGAAACAAGCTCCCAGAGCTTGGTATGATAGACTAAGTAATTTCTTAATTAAAAATGATTTTGAAAGAGGACAAGTTGACACAACACTCTTCAGAAAGACTCTTAAGAAAGATATTTTGATTGTGCAAATATATGTTGATGATATAATATTTGGTTCTACTAATGCATCTCTTTGCAAAGAATTTTCTAAGTTAATGCAGGATGAATTTGAAATGAGTATGATGGGAGAATTGAAATTCTTTCTGGGAATTCAAATCAACCAAAGTAAAGAAGGAGTATATGTTCATCAAACAAAATATACAAAGGAGCTTCTGAAGAAGTTCAAGCTAGAAGACTGTAAAATGATGAACACTCCAATGCATCCAACCTGCACCTTAAGCAAAGAAGATACTGGAACAGTAGTAGACCAGAAGCTTTACAGAGGTATGATTGGTTCTCTGTTATACCTCACTGCATCTAGACCTGATATTTTATTCAGTGTATGCTTGTGTGCAAGATTTCAATCAGATCCTAGAGAATCTCATTTAACTGCAGTTAAGAGAATCTTCAGGTATCTGAAAGGAACAACTAATCTTGGACTCCTGTATAGGAAATCCCTAGATTATAAGTTGATTGGATTCTGTGATGCTGATTATGCTGGTGATAGGATTGAAAGAAAATCAACCAGTGGAAATTGTCAATTCCTGGGAGAGAATCTGATATCCTGGGCAAGCAAAAGACAAGCAACTATTGCTATGTCTACAGCAGAAGCAGAGTACATTTCAGCTGCAAGTTGTTGCACACAACTGCTTTGGATGAAACATCAGTTGGAAGACTATCAGATAAATGCTAACAGTATTCCCATTTATTGTGATAATACTGCTGCTATTTGTTTGTCAAAGAATCCAATTCTACATTCAAGAGCCAAGCATATTGAAATCAAACACCATTTTATCAGAGACTATGTTCAAAAAGGAATTTTAGATATACAATTCATTGATACTGAACATCAATGGGCTGACATATTTACAAAACCTTTGTCTGTTGAAAGATTTGACTTTATTAAGAAAAATTTGAACATGCATTTTGTGTCTGATTAAAAAAAAAAAAAAAAAAAAAATTTGCTTGCCTCTGAATAAGAAGTTTGGTTCTGAAGTTTATTCAGAAGCATTTTGGTTCATCAGAAGCTCTTAATTGAGGTTCTGAGGAAAATGTGCTTCTGAAGATGACGTCAGCACTAAAACTTCAGAAGTGTTATTCTTTGCTTCTGAATAGCTTGGTTAGTGGGAACGGTGGAAGTTACTTTATGTAACAGCTGTCTCATTACCCAAAAGGTAGTTTTCTGAAGAGTCTCTGACGTGGTTTATTTGTATTGGAGTATAACAAAAAGGGCAATGATGTTTTTATTCGCTTTTTGACGTACTTACACGCGCCCCCAATTTGTCATTAATGCTGTGTTTGTTTGTCCCCTCTGAATTACAAACGTTTTAATAAAAACACTAAGTCATTTCACACACTTCTCACTTCACAACAAACACTTTCTATTTTTCTTCTCAACCCTCTGCGAACGTAAGCGCATTCTCTCATCCTCTCAAAAACTCTTTAGAACCCTAAAACCACTTCATATCAATGGCTTCTTCAAGTTCTGCAACTGGTTCATCATCAAACAAACAACAAGGAGAAGCTCCTGCATATGAGATAAAGGGAAGAACCATGTCAATCGAAGAATGGGAATTAATTATTCAAGCGGAAAATCCAGTGGATTTCGCTTCTCTAACTCACCATGGATGCGACTTGGTAAAATTTTACAAGAAGCAAAAATTGATGGGTTATTTCAGTCTTCTCAATGGTCCCATTTATGAAGTGCTGGTAAGACAATTCTGGGTTAGAGCTTCAGTGTATGACAAAGTTGCTGCTAAACAGGAAGAAGCTCAGATGATTCTGGTTAATCCTACTTTGGAAGGAAAAACCAGAGAAGAGATGGGTCTAAGCGCCTTCAAGGGGACTGAGATTAGATCATCTGTCATGGGCATTCCTGTAACAATCAATGAGCAAGTGATTGCTCAAGCCATGAGAAGGGATGCTTCTGGGACTTATGATGGAGAAGAGATTCCTAACCCCAGAACAAGCCCATGGAAGGAGATAGTAAACTACACTATCTACGGATCAAAGGATGCTAAGTCTTACAGCACCTTAAGCATGGAAAAGAAAATGCTGCTGAAGATCCAGAATGAAAACATTTTTCCCAAAGGTGGAGGAAATGATCAACCCTCTCTTGGTCATAAGGTCTTTCTGCATCACACCATCACTCAAGAAACAACAATGAATGTTCCCAAGTACATGTTTAAGTACATGATCAAGGAACTCAAGAAGAGCCAGATGGAGAACAGAAAGTTCGTTCCTTATGGAAGGCTGCTCTCCATAATTTTCCAGGAAGGAGGAATCTTAAGTGTCCTAAAGGATGTGGGCATTTATGACAATCAGAAGCTGGGAGCAGTCACAGGAAAGATAATAAATGGGGCAACCTTGGTCAAAATGAAGCTGGTCTCAACTTGCCAGAAACTAGATTCAGATATGCATGAATCTGATGTCATATCTGATCTAGTCTCTAATGAGATACACATATGCAAGAAGGATCCTCTGGATGTTCAAAGGGCATACATTTTGGACTTCTACACAACCTACAACAAGAAAATCAGCTTGAAGGATGTTCCTGATGAAATGTATGGTGGTGCTCTGCCTGTGGCCAAAAGCAGAAAGTCCAAGAAGAAGCAGATCACCAAGGAAGAGTATCTAGCTGATGATGCTACTGAGAAGGGTGCTCAGAAGCATCAGAAAGCTATGAAAGAAAAATCTGCTATGTCCACCATTCAGGAAGAAGTGGAGGATTTGGATGATGTCCCTCTTATCAAGAAAAGGACAAGGAGCACTCAAGAAACAGCAGAACAGCCTGCTTCTGAACAAGCTGCTTCTGAAAAGCCTCCAAGTCCCAAAAGGAAAAGAGAAGCTGCTCTTCAGACCATCAAAAGGAAGAGGTCTAATTTTACAAGAAATCTGAAGACAGCTGAAGGAAGAAGGGAACAAATGATGGAAGAACTGGAAGAGAACTGGGATGAAGACTCAAGCCCTAAGAAAGCAAAAAGGACTGCAACTTCTGAGCCCATAGTCATGCCCAGCTTCGAAATGACTGAAGAAATGAAGCAGTATACTAGGGAGGTTGCTGCATCCAAGATAGCCGAGAAGAAAAGGATGAAGATGTTGTATGAAGAAGAAAGGGATGAACGTCTCAAGGCTGCAGGGTATGTGCCTACTCCTGACATTGCTGCTTTATCATCAGAGTTAGAAACTGTTAAGTATGGAGCAACTCTGCTTTCTCAAGCCTTGAAGAATAAGCAAGCTTCAGGAGCAACTTCATCAGAACAAGCTTCAGAAGCTCCAGAAGCAGTTCATCCAGAAGCTCAGTCTTCAGGTAATCCATCTAATGCTCCAACTAATACTCAGATTCCATCTCTACCCTCTTCACCCTCTTCATCATCAACAGAATCAGATGACCAACCCCTTAGCCAACACATAGACAAGCTTCTAAAAACCAAACCTACCAAACTAACAGATTTAGGAACACTTGACTGGGAGCAAACTCAAATAGAATTTTCTAAGAATAGAATTAAACTTTGTGAGAAATTCAATTTGCCTCCTACTCATCCTCTCTATCCAGATAATCCTGAACCTGTTAGTGTACAACAACCTCAACCAAACCCAGAACCTACAACAAACTCACCACATAACTCAACCACACAAAAAGCCTCTGAAGTAGCTTCAGATGCAACTACTTCAGAAACCCCCCAACACCAAGAATCCTCAACCCTTCACAACTTAGAAAAACATCTAGGTGGTGAAATGCAACCAACACCCACTAAAGCCTCTAAGACAGTTCCTGAAAAGACTGTTTTGGAAACCCAAACAGAAACCCAAACCATCCCTGAGCAAACTGTTCAGGAGCAAACTGCCTCTGAACAAGTTGCTTCTGACCAAACAGCTCCTGACCATCAAACAATACCCTCTGACCATCAAACAACAGACCAACAACAACCAAACTCACCCACAATAATAGACTTAACCTCTGACCAACCAACCACATCAAATACAACTCAAACTGAACCTTCACCCATCCCTGACCATATCCTAGAGTCTGAGTATATAGAGGAACAGCTGATCAGACTTAGTGATGAGATTCAGGCACTGATTCTTCGCAGAACAGTTCCTGCACCTCCTATTCACTATTATGATCAGTGGATGGATCTTCAGAAGAGCTTTGATGAGTTGCTGGATCAACTCAGAACCAAATGTGTGTCATCTCACTCTGCAATGCTGAAGAAGCTTTTGGATGATATGCATGAAGCAACTAAGGACAAAGAGCTGAATTATGTACCTCTTCTGGACATCACTCCTTTCTATCCTGAAGAAGAGTATATCACAAGAGCTGCAAGAATTCATGCTGGGCATGTAAGAAGAATGAGGGAAAAGGATGAGCTACTTAAGAAGAAAGATGAACAGATCAAGTATCTCTTAGAACAGCTGTATAAGCAAGCCCAACCTTAGTTGCACACCCAACTCTAGCTTGTTTTTACTTTTGTTCTGTGTAGTCTTATCTTTGTACCTTAACCTTCATTTATAAATATTATGTTCTATTTTTTTTAACTCTAATGATATTTATTGATTTTAATGTCATATGCTCTGATACTTCTTGCTCTGATACTTATTATGTTTTTATTTTGTTTTGCTCTGATACTCTTTCTTTTGTTTCTATTCTTTTTGTTGATGACAAAAGGGGGAGTAAATGTATAGTATTTTTAAGGCACTGAGCCCTACTATAACAACTTCTACATTTCTTTTAAATACTTCTGATTTGATTTTATAAGTATTTTATTGAAATTTAATTAATAAGAATAGAACTTAGGGGGAGCTTACAAACCTCACCTTAAAGATCTATTAGACTCAGGGGGAGCTTACAAACCTCTGTCCCAGTAGTCAACTTATTAATTAGATCAACAACAATTGAACATTTTAAATACTATTGTTTGTCATCATCAAAAAGGGGGAGATTGTTGGAACAAAATGTGTTTCACAAAGAACCTTATTAAGTTTTGATGATAACAAGGTATTAAAAATTGTCAATTGGTTATTACTAATAATTGTTCAAGTGTACAGGACCAAAGGCTACTCAAGTTATTTCAATAGGTCTTGGAAGAACAATGGAAAGAAAAAGAAATTCTGAGCATCTGAAGAAAACTGCTCCTGAAGCTCAACTGCTCCTGAAGCTAAACTGCTCCTGAAGAGATGACGTCATCAGAAGCAGAAAGTCATCAGAAGCAAAAGTTTTCATCAGAAGCAATATTTTCATCAGAAGCAATATTTTCACCAGAAGCTACATTTGATTCTTTAATCAAACTGAAGATTCAAAGTTGCTGATTCTCAATTCAGTCTTATCAAAGAAGAACGAAGAACTGAAAGGGAGGTATCAACGGATATATGGAAAGCACTGAGCACTTGTCTCTCATTAATAGAGTTGACAAAGTACAAGTGTACAACCACTACCTCCACTACTCTGTTTTCTGTCTACGCTACAAGACAAAACAACAGCCATGCCTGCAGAAGTTGTACAACTCAAGATGGGAATGAATTTGAAGTTTATTCTTCAAAGGACTACACCCAAATCAGGCAAAGGATCACTGGTGGATAATCAAAGGATTTCAAACGACTCTTTAGACGTGCTGATTATCTCAACGTCTCTTTCACGCCTCTATATAAAGGAGTGAAGACTTGAAGATAAAATAGGAATATACGCAAGTTCAAAAGCGCCAAAACTCTGTCAATTTGATTCTAAAAAGCACACTGAATTTCTGCACTGATTTGATACATCTTAGAAATTCAAAGTCTAGAGTCTTTTCTGTATTGTATTGTGAACACCACTGATTGTATATCAAGTGTTCAATTCAAACTCAATTCTCTGTATTTTTGTTTGATTAGAAGTCTCTTGCCTGCGTGCTTGAGCATTAGAAGTCTCTTGCTTAGTGCTTGAGCATTGGAAGACTCTTGCGTGTGTGCTTGAGCATAGTTTTGTGAAGTCTCATACTTAGAAAGTATTGAGCAGTTGTAATCTTGTGATTATAGTGAAATCTCCTTGGAAGTGCAAGGGGGACTGGACTACTTCCGTGTTGTGGAAGGAACCAGGATAACTGCTTGTGTCTTTGTCTTTCTTTTCTCTGCTCTGTTCTTTCCGCTGCATATCTGATTCTGATCATTTCATCAGAAGCACTCTCACTCTGCTTCTGAAGTTTTATCAGAAGAAGAATTTTTTAGACAGAAAAAGAAAACACAATTCAACCCCCCCCCTTCTTGTGTTTTTCTCACCTTCAGTTCCTGTATACTTTGTTCAGCAAGATTGAAAAGGAACAAAAAGAAAATAAGAGTGCGCGTTACAGTGAAAAAGGCCTATGTGAGTTGATTTAGTAAATAATTATAAGCTTTTGATTTATAAAAATGGACGATTGAGATTTGGTGTCAACGGATCCGTTGACATATGGTGTTAACGGATCCTAACTCTATATATATACTTTCTATTGATCAATTTAAATAAAGGAGGACTTCGCGCCTTGTATGCACGTTCACTAGTTTGCGTCCATGATTAGTGAATTTTCTTTATGATAGATTAGGGTTGGTCCACTTGATCTGATTTATCACGATGTATCCCGATTAACGTTGTACCTGGGTCAATTCTAATATTTCCCCAGTCTTTGTATTTTTTTATTTAATATAATTTTGCTTTTGACAAAAATAAAAATAAAATAAAGGAGGACAAAAAAAGTTATTTTATTTTTTGTACTTGCCGTTAAAATCGTTTTTTAACTAAGTGATTGAGCTCATGTGGTTAATAAACTCCCTACACTTTAATCTATTTTAAGATAAATAAATATTTTGATAATATCAATTAACTTTGAATCGCCATTTTATGTCAAAAAAACTTCAAGCCAGCACTCAAGAAATCATTTTTTTTTATAACTTCCAATATATATGATAAATAAATTTGAAAATTTTATTATTAATTTTATGATTTTAGAATATAAAATTTAATTTTTAATAGCTTCCAGCTTTAGCAATTTACTCAAAGTTTATTTTATCTTGTATTGCTTTATATATGACAGTGTTTAAAACTAAACGTGTTACTGATTCTTTTTATGGAGCTATGTTAATGATGTGAATCAAAAGTAATTAGAACAGAAAATATGCATTAGAATTTTGGTTATATTAAAATGGAGTAAAATGTATATTAAGAGAGAGATGTGTTTTTTTTTTTGGATACAAAATCTAATTCAACCTTTTCATATGGAAGGAGAGTGTAAGAGAAGAGTGAGCACAAATTGTGTAGGGTAATGTAAATTTATACCATCTCACAAAGAAGAGGAGTGTCCTATAACTTTTTTTATTTTACTATTTTACTTCCCTCCTCACATGCATATAAATACTATATATGACATATATCTCCATATAGCTAGCTACTTGGCTGTATAAGTGTAGTATTACTTGTTGTTACTTGTTACCAAATGAAACCGGCTTAATTCCATCATAAGCATAAGGGTTCGTAGCATTACGTGTAGATTAAGGCCCAGGATTAATTCCGTGATAAATGAAAATATGCCAGAGAGTATCTTCAATAAGCAGCATTGTTATGCATGTGTGCATGATTTGTAATAAAGAATATTTGTTCTTTTTTTTTTTTTGTGTGTGAAACGGGTTTGTTCTACACACAATTAAATACTACATTTTCTTCTCTTAATTTCATTTCACCACGTATATACGTGACAAATGTGATGTGACAAAAAGATATACATATAGACGAAGACTAATTATTATAGGTATACATATAGAGAAGTTTGAAATGTAGACGGAAAAATCATTTTGAAGCAATGCCTTTATGAGTATATAAGTGTAGCTCAATTAAAACGTTTACTCAAAATTAGAAGAAAACATCTCGTGAGGGGAAGTCATGAAGGTGAAGGTGAGATGAGACAAACCCTATGTTTTTTTTCATACATAGAATAGAAGGTACCGGAAGAGTCTCAACTCTTTTTAACAGAAGAGTCTTAACTCTTAACTGCACCCACCCTATGATAATTTACCACTAGCTTTTTCTTCACTGGCTCTACATTCCATTTCCCAATATAAAATTAAATGCCGTAATTAATTTGCATTGAACCTTGAAACAATACTAGCATCTTTGAAAAGCTGAAAATGAAACTTCTCTTATAAATTTGAAAGTTAGCTTAATTCATGGAAGAGAAGCATTAAGCAGCATGCAATGTTGCAAACAGTTGTTAACATGGAATAAGCTAGCCCTTGATAGGGTGGGAAATGCAAGCCATGAATACCATGAATGAATAATGTGATGGGATGGGACCCTTTTATTTATTGTGTTTGTTATGACTTGAATTTCGCATAGATTGCCAGCTATAGATCCTGCTTTCATTTCTGCACCGTTTCCACTCATTGGTTTTCATTCTTTTTAAATCAATTTTAGCAATTACTCCATCCTTCCCCACAATGAGTGAATGAGGAGGGACACGGTTTTTTTTTCCTTCTTCATCACACATGTAGATTCCATTCACACAAAAATTATAGTACAAGTACATGTAAAAAAAGAAGAGAGATTATTGATATTTTAACACAAATTAGAAAAAGAGAGAATAATAGTACTTATACTTCTACTAATTTAACTTAACCAAATTGAAGTCATTAATATTATCGCTAATGCAAAGTGAGAATGTAATTAATACTCCCTCCGTTTTAAAATGAGTGTCGCTTTAGCCACTTGCACACAGATTAAGGAATTGAATAAAATAGTCAAATATCATAGCAATTTTATCAAATTATCTTAATCAACTTTTGGTTTGTTTTTCATTAAAAAAAAATAATACTTTAGAAATAGTGTAACATAGTATTAATTGAAGGGTGCAATTGAAAAGAAAAATTATTGCATTGAAAACTGAAAGTGACATTCATTTTAAAACAATTTTTTTTTTTACTAAAACGACACTTATTTTGAAATAGATAGAGTATTAAATTAAAATTTGAAGGTGTCATTCTATTTCTAGACAATTTAAAAAAAAATATGTCACTCATTATGGAACAAGAGGAGAAAATAAAATAAATAAAAGAGTTTAATTTTTCCAAATTATATTATAAAATCGTAAATCATATATCCAATATTATCATAAATAAAAAAGTGTGAAAAATATTTACTTGATAGTGATGGATAATATTAATGAGAGGATTCAGTCTCATAATGGATGGAGTAAGTTGGTAAGTGTATTTTATTAAAATAAATAAATAAATTAAAAGACTTTACTATAAACTATACTAAATGTCTATTAGCTAGCAAGAATGCATTTGAAATAAAATAATATATAAATGACATGAGAGAAATAAGGATGGATTTGGAAGTATACCTTAGTTAACAAATTAGTAGTTGCTTGAAGACTCTAAATGAAGTGATAGCTTCCAACCTTATACATAAACACAATATGTAGCAAGAAATCGATTGTAACCGTTTCTTTTCCTTAAAAAAATATTAGGAACAACTGTTGCAAACGTTTTTTCGACTCTTTTTCTCACGCACCTTGTATTCTAACAATTCATACCTATCTTCTCTTCTATATATACATCTCTCTTCCACCATTCATATATATGCACTAGTACACATTTTCTCAGCCTTCCTACTTCTTCATTCTGTTTTACACTCTCCAACACAAAGTTCAAAAAAATCTATAGAGTGTGTGAAACAGAAAACTTTAAAGAGATCATGGGAAGTGCTAGTATTATTCCTTTAGTTTTGATGATTGTAATGCAACTTGCATACGCAGGAATGAACATAACATCCAAAATTGCAATTCTTGGTGGAATGAATCCTCTCATCCTAGTTGCATACCGTCAGATCTTTGCGACGGTTTCGATAGCTCCATTTGCGTACTGGCTAGAACGGTAATGTTACATACATACTAATACACTACATGCATGCTAAAAACAATGAACATAATATATATATATATATATAGATTTATATTTTCTCATACATGTTTTGTTTCTTCTTTTCGATTGGTTCTATTTAATTTCATATACATATATAATGCATGCATGCATCAGTGATGTACTTCAATTTTGATCTTTGAGTTCATTGATATTTGGCATCTTGACATTTGAATCTTCTTCTTTGATTATAAAATAAATAAATTCAAATAACGCTACTAGAAAAAGTTAAAATAACATTTTTCCCTCTTAAAAAATTGGTATTCTGACTCTTAACAAATTAGAGATGAATTTCACATTTTTTTTGGTATCTGAATTTCTGCTGCTATTTTAACATTTTGGATTTTTATTGAACAATACAAAAAAGCTTGTTCTATATTCCTCTGTTAAAAATAATTAAGTACATTTTTTGTATATTGAGTTTAATGATTTTCAAGATATTGGAAAATCTCAAGTCAATAGTTAGAGATAGTGCTTAAAAAATGGTTGATAAAATTGGGGTGAAAAAAGGTCATGCATGAGACTCCCTGCTAGCTGAAAATTTGAAATAGGACAAGACCACACCAAGATTTAAGTTAGGGTAAAATAGCTGAAAGTTTAGTTAACCTTAATTAGGAGATTAATCCAAACTTAAAAAATAAAATAAAAACATTTGCACAAACAATCTTAAAACAGAATGCTGATGACATGCATGTTTGACGCGTTATGGGCTATGAGTGTTTTATGTTACGTGCCAGAAACCATCTACCTTTTAAGTGCAATTGAGCTACACGTTTCACATTGTTTCTGAGTATTAATGTGCAAAATGTGTAGAGTTTTAGTTATGCATGATTTGAATAATGTCAATATTTCCATTCACTTTATTTTGTCTTACCTCTAACAGAAAAATGTTCGGTGGAAGTTGTCATGTTGTTAATTAATAGCATGCATACGTTTGTAATTTAATTTTAAGTTTGTACTACTGAATACCAAATATAAACTGCACTATATAATAAGATTCAAATTTTTATGTCACGTTTTATTAAGTCTTCTTTTGTCCCTTCCTCAGGGATATGGTTCCAAGGATGACAAAGCGCATTATGGTTCAGATATTGTTATCTTCCATAACTGGGTAATCTTTTTACATTTCTACCGTTCATGCTCAACTTGCAATTCTTTTTATTTATCAAACATTTGTTAGAAAATATAATTTGTTTGTTAAAGGAAAAATATACATTTGTAGAAGACAAAAACAAAAGATTAAGAACTACTACTAAATGTTGAGTATGAATGCAGAGTAACAGGAAATCAAGTTCTGTACTTTGCGGGGCTAAAATACACAACCGCAACAATTGCATGTGCCCTAACCAATTTGCTTCCAGCTTTTACATTTGTCCTAGCAATCCTCTTCAGGTTGGTATATTAAATATTTAAATTGCACTTGATTGAAGTAATTAAAATAAGAAATTTGATTTTTAATTAATTTGTTTGAATAATTATATATTTGTGTTATAGACAAGAGAATTTGGGAATAAAGAAGAAAAGTGGTATAGCAAAAGTGGTAGGGACAGTTCTATGTGTTGGTGGAGCGATACTTCTATCATTTTACCATGGACAAGTAATTGGTATACCAGAATCAAAAATTCATTGGAGTTATGCTGAGAGAATTGAAGGAGCTGGTGATAACTCCTCTGCTGCCCAATCTAATAATGTGCTTCTAGGCCCTATTCTCTTAATTCTCAGTGCTCTTATTTGGTCACTATGGTTCATCATTCAAGTAAGCATATGCATTATATATATCATATAGTATATTAATATTAATTACTAAGTTATTTTGTTTTGTTTGTTAATTTCAGGCAGATATGAGCAAGAATTTTCCAGTACCTTATACAAGCACAGCCTACATGTGTTTCTTGGCAAGTTTTCAATGTGTGTTCATTGCCTTGTGTTTTGACCATAGAGTCTCATCTTGGTCACTCAGTGATGCTATGAGACTTACCTCTTCTCTTTATGCGGTACATTCATTAAATCTTTTATTGGTTGATCACATAATTTAAATTTGTACTTACTCTATAATATATATATATATATATATATATATATATATATATATATATATGATGGTACTAATTTTGTTTTCAGGGAATAATTTGCACCGGGCTTTCTTATTGTATAATTTCTTGGACCATTGAGAGAAAAGGGCCTCTTTATGTCTCTGTATTTACCCCCTTGCAGCTTATCATCACAGCTTTTATTAGCTGGGCTTTTCTTCGGGAGAAATTATATGTTGGAACGTAAGCAATTTAATTGATTAATTAGTTCATAATTACATATAATTATATTTAGTAGTACTAATTATGGTCTATATTGATTTGGTACTACTATAGTGCATTAGGGTCTCTGCTGATAGTTGGTGGACTATATTCTGTTCTATGGGGAAAGAGCAAAGAGGTTGATAACAACAAAGTGGAGGATGCTACTGATGATGATGATGATGATGATGATGATGATGATGAAGCTATAGTGATGCCATTGCCACCATCAATTAAGAATGATATGGAAATGCAATCCTATATTCCATCATCCAATGGTAACGGCCACTAAGGAAATTGGAGCTGGATGGACAATTGAGAGGATCCAATTGCAGGATCAGTTTATTTAAGTTTTAATTTTTTGTTTGTTTTTCTCTGCGGCAAATTATATATATTATTATTAGTATTAAAATACACACCAAGGTCACATTTGAAATCCAATTTTAGTATTGGCTTCTGTGTGTGTGTGTGTAAGTTGGTGTACTGTCACATTAGAAAGTGATTCATAACCATTTATGTATCAATCAACTATCAACTTCAAATTTTTAAAGCCGTATCAGTTTATTAGCTTATTTACATTACCTTTTGACATCTACCAGAATTTTGTTCACCTAATTAAGTTCATTTTCAATGATGCAAGGAAATTACCACTACATGGTATGAGTTTTAGACTAGTATCTAAATACTAAAAATAGATAAAACTAACGATTTTACATAAATTACATATTAGAATATTAATCAATAACTGTTGTTCAGAATCTGGAGTGCAACTTTTGAACATGAGCTTCTGAAGTGCAGCTTTTGATGTCTTCAAAAGCAGGGTCTAGTAATAAACCTTGGTTAGCGTGTTAACCAAGGTAGTTAGTTAGTTAGAGGAGTTTGTTACAACGTCCAGTTGTATATATACTCACTCATTGTGTAAATAAGTATCAACGATCAATAAAAATTCATTAGTTTTCTCTCTTCAGTTTTTACAACAACTTTATGTTATTTTCATCTTGCTTAGAAACATCTTATTTTTCATAAGCACTTCCGCTGTGCATAGAACATAGGGAATTGTTCTAACAATTGGTATCAGAGGGAAACACGAGTGAAAAGTGAGGGGAATCATCATTGGGAACCACATAGTGAGGTGTGTGTATCGATTTCTATGATTTCCTGAGATTTAGCAAGATGAACACAAACGGTTTTGGATCAAATATCTTGATGGCAAGAACTGGGAACGATGGAGCGCTTTGATGAGATCGTTGTTTGGCGCGCAAGATGTGAGTTATCTTTATTTGAACATTTAGACCGGCACAATATAGGAGGGATGTATAACTCACTTAATTGAGCTAAGGGATTAAATGAATTAATGTTTAGGGTTCGAAATTCAAATAACTTGTAAGAAAATTATCCAATTCCGCAATAACCAAACAGACCAAACGGCACTACACCAAAGAGATGTCTAACCTTCTTAAGTGATTGTTGATGTAAATATCCATTCAAAATGCATCCATACTTTTTAGTTCGTGGGTGGCCTAGTTGGTTGGTGGTCATATGTCATATGTCAATGTTTGTTATTGTTCTTGCGTGGTAGCATATAAACTTATGGTTGCATGTAACAACTATTTTTTGGCAAATTTTATGATACGCTAGCTAGTGTAATCGATAATCATAATCAGATGATCACATATATTTTCATATCAAATGAATAAAAAGGTGACCACTTGTTTAACGGTTTTGGTAATATGTATTTAGTTCAATTTTCTATAAAGTACACCAACTTTCTTTATTTCTTATATTTGAAATTGGAAGGGTATAAATTTTATATTGAAAAAAAAAATTGAAAATTATTTTTAAAAATACACTATTTCTTATACTCATTCTATCCTTTTATAAGAACCTTTATGTCAATGCAAGATGCTTATAAAAAGAGATGGATGGACTACGTATATAGTTTTATATTTGGTTTCTTAACATTTGCTTTATTTGATTATAAATTTAAGCACGTTTTTTATTTACTTTATGTTTTAGTTCTTTAAAAACTGATAGAAAGTGATATATGTTTTTAGAGTCGGCACAAGCATAAGATGGTCTAAATTGATCATTTTAGACCTCTAAATTTTAATATTTGAGGTCAACATTTTTTATTTTTTTTTCTTAATATTTTTGTAAAGGGCGTTGCTATTCATAGCGAGAAGTAATTTCACTAGAGTTAGTGAATAAAAGGTGGTCGTTGGATCTTCTTTACCATATATCAAGGATGGTTGGTTGGAATAAAAGATGACATCATGCTACAATATCAAGGTACATAATACAAAGCTGGTCGTGATAATTTCGTTTGGAATTTTGTCGCGATCTACAACATTTTCCTTTTGTAACTCATGATTTTTATGTAGTTTCTCTAACATAAGAAAAAGTTTACATGAAAGTCAATTTTAGGCGTTAAAATATGTTGGACAAACAACGTATCTTTTTTTTTTTGGTACAATAGTTGCATCACACCGTCAATGATCCGGAACATCCTATTTCAATTGAGCAAGTGAGATAGTTTAAACCTAGTTTTTTTACTGTGGGATATGAGTAGTATTATCCAGGGTTAATGGTTGAGATCATTTGTTACAAGAGATAGTATATTATACTATCCAACATTGTTTACAACTTATTGGTGTTATTATTGTGTTTATTAATACAGATTTTGTTCGTAGCATAACATATGAAAGTTGAGATATATACATGCACTCTACTTTTAAGAATAACTTTTTCAGAAATTATGATTGAGTGAATTTGCTTTAAGAAACAAATTGCTCTAAATGTTGAGATATATACATCCAGAAAACTACATATACATATTTTCCCTGTATATATTTATGTTTTCCGGGATACATTTTCATATATCTAGACATATTTTTTAATTATAAATTATATTTTTAAATTATATAATACTAAATTCCTAAACAAATGATATTTTTGTAAAAAAACAAAAACATATGTATGGCCCATGCAGGTTTCGAACCTGCGACCTTCGCGTTATTAGCACGACGCTCTAACCAACTGAGCTAATGGGCCAATTGTGAACGACAAGTGCGTTGTATTATTTTAAATATAATGGTTTATATTCAACGAAATAATATTTTTCTGGTGGGGGCCAAGAGGAGAGTTGTGTGGATGAGTAACAATGTAACATAGTAGTTTTATTTAAGCCTTATTTACGAGTTTAGAGGGGAAGGAAAAGAAAGGTTTTGATGGGTGCAAAATATGAAGAAAAATAGAGAAATTTTATAATTTTTTTAAAAGAATAGTTTTTTAGAGAATGGTAAATTAATGCATATGATTACTTTATTTTTAATTTTAAAAATATTATAGCAACATAAATTAAATTTGAAGAATTCTTATTAACCCTCCAAAACTCTACTCCAATACAATTTTTTAGTTCCTCCAAATGAGGAGGGTTTTGTATTATGAAGAAAAGTTAACCCCCTAAAGCCCTCATCTCCCATTTTCTTCTATTTCTTCCACTTGTTCATTTCTTTTTTCCCGAGCCTTTCCCACCATTTCCCTCCAAACTTGCAAACAAAGTCTTAATGTTAAGACTTAGCTCTTCAAGATTTTTTTCAAAAGAACTCTTGAGGTGTGTTTGGATGGAAGGTTTAGAAGGGGAAGGGAGGGCAAAGTTTACTTTTTATTTTTATATTACGGACACTATGAAATGTTTTTTACAAAGATAGTATATTAACATAATAAGCGATAATATAATACTTCAATTACATTTAATTTATTTTAGAAAAATATGTTATATAGTCTGTAAAACATGATAAACAAGTATGAAGTGAGCTATTTAGAAAAACATGATAAACTGGTATGCTTGTCTATCTTACAATGTTCCTTCACTTCCACGTGCTTTTTATATTTGTAAATAATTGTTTATGAAAATAAAAAGTGATGACCATTATGTTGCATCTAAGTATTTTTTATCTTTTTTTTAACCTTACTCTTTTTTTTTGAAGGTAACCTTACTATTTTTTAAAACCTTAATTCTAAATACTTAACATTTTGATATAAACTCTTGGATTCTTTTTTTTGGCGCTGATTTTCAGTAAAAAATAGTAATTGTATTCGAAGTTCGACTATGAAGTAAGTAAAGTTTTATTAAGATTTGTTCCACACAGAAATTAATTTAAATTCTCCTGAACAATTCGTATGGAGCTGGTTTTTTTTTGTTTTTTTTTTTTTGTATGGAGCTAGTTAGTCACTTAAATTCAATTATTTGGTTTCTAAATTGTTAGATTTGACAAAAGCAATGTGCTCCCAAATTATTCTTATGATGAGTCGCGCCAGGAAAGAAATAGGTTTTTTTTTTTTTAATCAAAGGTAGAAATGAGTACAAGTGGTACTGAATCTTCTCAAAGAAATTAAGTAGATTAAATTACACTTCCCTCCTCTCAAAGATGTTTGAATTACACTTCCCGCCTCTCTTATGTTAAAATATATATTCCTCTCCTTTGTAAAGTAAAATGTATACTCCCGTCCCTTATAAGATACTTGAATTACAACTCCCTCCCTTAATAATTAAATATGCACTACACTTTAATCTATTTTAACATAAATAAATATTTTTAAGATATATATTAATTTCGAACAACCATTTAAGAAAAATTAATTCATTTCTTTATAATTTAAATGTCGATAGTAATTAAATTCAATTATTTTGTTATTGATTTTATAATTTAAAATATAAAATTAACTTTTAAATTACCATGTTTTATTGTCTTTAGTACTTTTTTACGTATTTTAATTTTATTTTGGGTTGTTTCATATTTTATAATAGGGTTTAAAACTACATGTTAATGAAATTGCGAATAAAAAACAGTGAAAAATATGTATTCAATTTTTGTATTATATTAAAATAGACCCGTAATACTATTTTTTTCGAAAGTGTGTTAGATTATTATTATTTTTTTTACTAGATTTTTATTAAAATGAGTATCATTCATTGATATCTTCCTTCCCAAAAACCACGACCAAGATACTCGTTTTATATCCTTCACTGCCTTCCAAATTAGTCATATAGTTGTGTGCCAACATAACACCTTTTAACCTGTTTTTCTTCTAAGGCAAAGACGCATATGTTTCTCACAAATAAGAGATGTTACCCGGAAGCACAATTTCCACCTCAATCCATTTAGAAACCTCATACCAAATTTTACTTGCAAATTCACACCTGGCAAACAAGTGATCCCCTGTTTCCATCACTCCCAACACTCCTCTTGCAAAGATTTTCTCTCGTTGGGAGACAAAGTAAATATAGCACATCGACGGCAAAGTGGTTACTTAACTTGATGCAATTCAGATGGCTAGTATAGCGAGTGGTGTTTGAAAGTAATTCACAAGTCTTAGACGATTTTATTTATCCATTTAGGTGTCTCTCAGTTTAGCATCATTTTTTCTAGCATTGTCAATATTGTCGTTATATACTATTCCTTTAAGCCAACCTAAAGGCAACATTTTAATCTTATCTAATAAACAAGGGATGGGGGTAACAACATGATTAAACAAATGGTTATTTCGTTCATTCCACACAACCCAGACACAAAGAAGCCAAATTAGTTGCATAAAAGAATGTGTAGCAACACCACCACCTGTCAAATGAGTAAACTGTAAAAAATGATCGGAAATATTATTTGTGTCCACCCCATAGCAACCAATCAAATCTCGCACCAGATGGCACAGAGAGCCAAAAGTATTACACAATAAAAAGAGATGTTGCGCCGACTCAGGATGACCACAACCAACAACACACGAGGATATGTCAGGCGACAACACCCGTTTAGCAATCAAATTAGTCCTTGTTGGTAAACGATCTCAGATGAGCCTCCACGCGAAAACGGACACCTTCAAGGGAACCTGTTTGTGCCACACCAAATTCAGAGCATAGTCTGCGACCTGAGGAACCTGAGAGGTCAACAAACTATATGCACCACGAACTGTGTAACCACCAGATGGGTCCGGAAGCCACACCCAGCTATCTGAAACATTAGGATTCAAAGAAACATCAAGAAGTAAAGCCCTACACTCCTCTAGCAACTCCTCCTCCCACTGCCATAATCTACATCTCCACCTCCACACATCCCTCCACACTATCGGACTTAATCATATGATTATAATCTTTTATTTATTCACACATTCATAATTGATTTACAACACATTTGCAACAGTTATATCGTATGCAGAAACTTAACTTTAACTTGAACAGCCACTTTATTAAGGCGTAACTATAGGATTTTTTTTTAAGACAAATAACAACAAGTGAATCAAAGAAATCCTAGACACAAATAAGTTTTTTTTTTTTTTTGACCGAATAAGTTTATAAGGCAAGAAAGCAGAAGAAGGAAAAAAAAAAAAAACAATCGAGGAAAAAGGAATAAATTGATCAACAAAATCACATAATAATAGTAATAATATTAATATTAATTAAAGATTTATAGATATATCCACAGCACACCACCGTTCAGGTAACGGCTGATTTGATCAAAATTAAAGAAAAAAACTGACTCCTAAAGAAAGTCTCTCAAAAACTATAAGACCCCAAAAACCAAAAAAGTAAAATTAAGACGATGCAAATAATTTGTTGATCGTCGTAGCTAGACTTCATTATTAATTTAATTAGTAACCATTGAAGCATATTAAGCAGCATTTGATGCAGGCATTGACTTCAGACCACCAGCCTCTAACAGAGCAGCTGTGAAACGTTCCACTCTGACATTGTTGTTGTAATCTAATGTCTCATCTTCATATATCTCTTTCCATTTCTTCACCAGCATCTTTATGTCTTCTCTGTCCATGTTCTGTTCCTCTCCGGTATACCTCCAAGGCTTAGAGCCCTGTAATATAACATAATCAAATTAACTGCTATAATTATAATTAGTTAAGCACAAAATTATAAAATAAATGAAAAAACATATAGTTATTTATCAGAGGTAGCAATCTCACAGCAGCACAATAGTGAACAACTTGAACTTTCTCAAGCTCAACATTCTCAGGATGACGCCACATCATGGCCAACACAAGATTGTACACATTAGGTATAGGCTTGTATTTATCCTTGAAATACATGTTCAAAAAGTCCTGTTTAGAAAACATTTACACAATTAGACTATGATTAAGAATAAAAATAAAAATTAATGTATGTATGTATGTATTTATAATTTAATTTAGGTATTCAATTGATATATACCTGCTCAGCAAAGGGGGTTGGTTTGGTAATTTTAACTTTCTCAAGCAGATCATGATATGTTGCAACATTAGGCTGAAAAACGAACATTCCAGCATTGAAATATAGAGGAGGCTTAGGTCCAAAATTAGATGGCCATTGAACCTTATCAGGACATTGTTGACAGTATCCAATCTTATACTGAGGAGTGTGACTCCAAGTCTTTTCACAGAAACAGTCCATCACAGCATAGAAGTAATCATCAGGCAGATCAAATAGATGATCAATGTTTTCAAACACTTGGATGTCACCATCTAAGTAGATCATCTTGCTGTACTCCTCAAACTACAAAATTTCAATCAGAATTATAAGGAAATAAAGATTTTTCTATCATAGGCAAACTTCAAAGTGTTAAGAATTAACTTGTAATTTTACATTTTGGAAAGTTTTATTTCTTCTAATCACAACACTCAACAAATGAAATTTGTGTACTATAAATAACTATTAAATTTATCTTTATTAAAAAAAATTATTTTAAATTTAACTAAAAAATAGAATAATACATGAAAACAAATTGGCGCAGTTACTAATTCAACATAAAATCTATATTAATAATTAAAAAAGGAAATGTTAATAAGTGTGGTGAGGGCTCTTGATAATAAGTTTAAAATAAACTGTTGGATCTGTGTATTCAGATATTGAAACATAAAAAATAACTTTTTGTTTTGTATAAAAAAAAATTATCAATTGTTTCCATTTTTGAATGTTAAACAAGCGCCTAAGAACACATGTTTAGTAAAACCCTAAAAAAATAAAATAAAGGTCGTTAAAAAAAGAGTAATAATTAGCGTGCAACATGATTTTTTTTAGGAGTACATAACTGTGTAATCTGAATTGTTCTGTTAAAATACGCGGTTGCATCAGACATAGAACATAATAGTTTTTTTACAAGAAACAAGTCAACAACATATTACTCCCTCCCTCCGTCTCGTATTATTCCGTGTATTACTAGGAGTATAGGTTTTTGCTCTAAAAAAATATATTATATTTTTTTTTTCTAGTGATCAAATAATTCAGATCCATTTATTTGAGACTTTTATCCTAAAAACAACGTTGGATGTGTTGACCTAAAACTTTATGGTACAGCAAGCATATCTTAGACTAATAAAGTACAAAAACAACATTCCTTTAGTTGAAGAGGTGTAGATTTCTAAAAGGTGCATAATCATGAAACGGTTTCCATGAAACAAGACAGTCCACTGAATAAAAAAACACAAACAAAAAGGTGTCACTGGACCATAACTACGTGTAACACATGCAAAAGCAAAGATATAATAAAAAAGACATTTTACTCAAAGACATGTACCTCGAAGATACGTAGTTTGGAGTAATTGATGACATAATATGCCATAGCAAATTCGGTTTGGTTGGCTGGAGGGTACACAGGAGCAATCTCCTTAACAATGCAACCTTGTGAAACAAGGATCTTACGATGTTCTTCAGGAACATCAGGTAAGATAGCAACAACCAAAGGGTACATGGTTTTGGTTTTTCTCAATCCTTTGGCTAAACCAACAACACCTTTGATGTAATCAGCGTTTCCAGCAAGGAAAGTCACAAAGGCACGGCCTTTACCACCGTCGAGTTTTGGTTTCTCAACGGTAGCATTCACGGCGGTGGTGGTGATTGCAGGTGCCATGATGAAGGAAGGTTTTTTTGAGTGAATAAGTGAATTAGGAGTAGGAGTCATTGAAGGAGAATGGTTTTTTTGTTAAGAGTGTGAGAAATTGTATGGGTGGAGAGCTGCTTAAATAGAAATTTTTTGCTATTTTAATCTGACGGTTTCAAAGCGCTTTTAGGAATCTACGGTTGTTAATGACATTTCATTAAATAATCAAGTAATTACTACTTAATCTATAGTATCTTTTTAGTCCACTTATAATCACCACATGATCTCTAAAAAAATTGAAATCACCACACGTGTGTGCATGCCTTCATTTTTCTTTTTACTATGATGGTTCATTTCAAAAATTGAAATTAAAAAGGTAATATTTATATTAATTTTTTTAGGGAAGTACTTATACTAATTGGTTAAATAATTTTCTAGTATGTACACCTATATTGGAATGTGATTTTCAACAGTATATATATGTCTTTTTTTTAAAGTTAAGTCTTAAACAGTTCTTGAAAAAATAAGTTAAAAGTTTTAACGAATCAAAAAAAGTCTTCTCTTATTTTATGAACCAAAGAAATATACATTGAATGCATCTTTATTTATTTTTTATAGAATATAAATATCGATAATCATGTTTCTTACCGACATGTTAATATTAATTATATGAAACATTCCCTGTTCAAAAAAATATATATATGAAATATTGACTAAACTGATATAGCGACCACCTCACATATCACAATCAACCATACTATATTTTTCATTTTTTTTAGGAAGTAAATATAATATTTTGATATCCAAAAGTCCTAGCTCAACTGACAAAATGCCAAAATTATTAGGCCGGATGCCATTACTGGAGTTCGAACCTCGGTACCTCCACTTGTGTGTGTGAGTTTACAATGGCTTTGTCATTTCGTCTATCTATAAAAAAATATATATATATATATATATATATATAATATTTTGATAGTCTGGTACCAAAAAATGAAATTCATTGTCAAAACTTTGTTTAGTATTATTGTATTATTATTTGCAATCCATTTGAAATGGTCATATAACTTTGGCTTAAGATCTTAAAGCGTGCTCCACCTAAAATTTTAATTTGGGTTCTTCAATGTCAACTACAGTGTGTTAATCCATACAAATATTTGACATGATTTTAAATAAGACGTTAATGTAGAATTAAACTCCAAAAATTAGTCGATTCTTAAACAAATGCGTAAAAAAATTATTGCTACTACAATATTGAGGTGGAGGGACTCCTTCAAAAAAAACTTGAGGTGGAGGGATATGGCGTGAAATAAAAACCTTTTCCTTATTTAAAACTTTTCTTCCTATACAAGCAACCATAGGCTATCCCGAAATATTTCATAATTTAATTCCAAGTTTCACAGACATGATGCGATGCTGTTTTTTCGGACGTGTTTCTTGTCAATGAATGTTTTTCCTGATATCTCTCGCTTTTGCCCTTTTCATTACACGACATTAATTAACCGTTAATTTTGGATTGACATCTCTTATTTTACGGAAACACTGTGAGTAATTATTTTTTTTAGAGGAACACTGCGTGATTAATATTTTGGAGTGCTATTTTATTTATACTCGATCTTCCACATTAAACTTTCGTATCGTTGGCTAATTCTCGGTTCTGGTTTAATTCCAAAAGCGAGATTTGCGAAGTGTTTACTTAGGGAAAATATATAATATTAATTATGGGTTAACTATCACCGCCCAAGAAATAGGAGATATCATCACCGACTGGTCCTACTTACTCTACGTAATTTAGGTAGGTATATCTTTTTTACTTACGAAGTATGAACCTATATTTCCCCACGATAGTCACCTACTGGTGAGGCACGTCGACCGTTACTAAACAACACGTGGCTTTTAGGCTTGTTTGCTTTGAGTGAAAGGTAAAAGGAAAGATTAAGTAAGGATAGAAAGTAGTAGGATTTCTTTGGTTTGGAACCACCTTAAAAAGAGGGAGAAATGGTAATGATGATTGGGCCCACGCCAAAAATGTTTCAGCAAAATTACATAAAGACTCATAAATACAAGTACTTTTCAATGTGACATTAAATTATAATATGGAGTATTAAATTAAAATTAAAATATAATGGTTGTGTTCTATCAAAATTAAAAATCGTATACTTATGTTGTTCTTAACTATAATAAAATTATAACTTTAAATTAGTTATATTTTTTTAAGCAACTTTAAATTAGTTATATATATATATATATCACCTTCTTATAGGGATATTTTAGTCATTTTATTAAATATAAATCTTTTTTCCCTTTTCCTGTCACTTATACCAAACAACTAAAAATTCATCACACTTTTCACTCACTTTTTTTTTACTTTCTTTCCTATAACAATCATACCTTTCACTTTCTTTCCTTAAACTTTCATTTACCATCCAAACAAAGCCTTAATCAAACGACTGTTATTTTCTTACATCACCAATGTTATCTTACACAATACAAACTTTGGTAAAAAGTGTGACCAGACACTCTCTCTTAGGGTATGTTTGGACAACAATAGAAAGTAAAAGGAAAGATACTGAAAGGAAAGATAGATATAAATTTAGCAAATGACGTAAATACCCCACATTAAAATGAACTAATAATCCATCCGTTTTAAAATGAGTGTCGTTTTAGTCAATCACACACATATTACGAAATAGAATAAAGTAGTCAAATGTCATAGCAATTTTACCAAATTATCGTAATCAACCATTGGTTTGTTTTTCATTAAAGAAAAAATAATATTTTGGAAGTAGTGTAACATAGTATTAATTGAAGGGTACAATTGAAAAGAAAAAGTTATTATTGCATTGGAAACTGAAAGTGACATTCATTTTGAAACAATTTTTTTTTTGCTAAAACGACACTCATTTTAAAACGGAAGGAGTATATTTTAACTAAACAATATTTTTTTTCTCGACATCAAGTAAAATTGAAAAAAATAACAAAATAAAAATGAATGGATATATAAAATGAAATGGTAAACATAACAGTAAAAAATTTCTAATATTAATATTATTATTATTAATTTATTGGTTCATTGATATGTAAAAAAAATAGCACTACCCACCATTCAAAGTAAGGTTATATTGGACCTTTCATTGAACAATGTCTTTCCGTGCACTTTCTTAGGAGTTATGGGCAGAAACAAATTTGGCTGTGGATCCCATCAAATGCAATCTTTCCTACCTCAATCATAGGTGATCCAAACAATAGAAGCTCAAGTTTCAAGAAACTTTCTTTCATCTTACCTTTCTTTTTCTACACTGTATGTTGTTCCAAACAGACCCTTAGTCTCCACGTGGGATATTATTCCATAATAATGGAACTACATCGCCACACTTTATTATTTTAAAATATATTATGATAATTTAATTTGCAGTAAAATATATATATATATATATATATATATATATTTTCACAAAACAAACGACATTCATTCATTCAAATTGATAGAGTACATCGATACAATACGAATCGTTAAAAACAAAAAGGATGAATCTGTAAACAAACTCACATCAAGCATAAAACAGCAAAGTACATAAGCCTACAAATATGACTATATTAAAATCTCCGGAATAGTCATGCCTCCGGATCTGCAACGTTGACGACGCCAAAGTCATTGATTGGATCTGCACTTGATCGAAGCTGATATGACAATATCTGAACTGAACAAACACCTAAGCAAGAGGGAAAAGACAACGCCGCACAAAGACGACAAACAAAACAATGTCGCACTAACACGACGAAATCACGGAAGAAAAACCTAATTCGATGTGAAAATCACATATTTAAATAAAAGGGAAGGAGAAAACGATGTAGAGGGGTGATATGGGGTCAAAGTTCACCCGAAACCACCCCTCTTTCGTGGATGAAGACGAGGTTGACCATATATATATATATAACTCAAATTCAATTCTTGAATAGAATTCTTGAATAGAATGATATTTTGTCCGATTATACTTATATCACACACTCGAAATCTAAATTAATAATTTAACATTTTGTCAAAATAATTAATAATAGTAAATGTGATGGTTATTTCTAGAAAAAAATAATAGTAATAATTATGTAAAAGAATAATATAGTAATATTCTAAGCTTTATTAGGTAACCCTATAAATATCCAAAATATTATTTTTAATCATACAAAATAAAATCACATTTTTTTAGAGAAAATAAAATCACACTTCTTAATCTCCATATCATTTTCTTTTGGTTTTATAGGGACCAAAAATGCTTACAATTTTTTTTTTTTACTTTGGCTAAAATGTTGATGAAAAAATCTACAAGGACTAAAAATGATGACCTAAATTTTACAAGTGCTAAAATTTTACAGGTGCTAAAAAGCAAGGTTTTGTTAGTAAGGACTACAAACAAAATTATATATATTTATTGTGTTATATATGTAAGAGTGTTTAAATAATAAAATTTTCACTTATTTATCTTAAAGGTAAAATTTAACAACTATATTACTTAAAAAAATATTCATAATAGAGTGTCGCGATTAGTACATTTAAAGAAGATAAATATGAATATTTTTGTAAACACTCCTTTATCCGAAATTGTTTTCTACCTTAACTTGAAGTATTGCCCATAACAATAAAAAGTCTATTGATTAAATATGTTACGTTCATCATGTTGGTGAGTGTTGCATGGTTATTAAAACATATGGCTAACATAATTTTTTTGAATCAATAGGATTGACTCGTTAAAACGACACTTTAAAAAACATCATCCATAATGCTAATTTTTTTTTTCATAAAATTTTATGTTGCTTTTTAAAAAAATATATCTATATTAATTAATATTTAGTATTATATTATATACTTTATTTATTTGGTGGGACCATAAAATCCATTGCGTGTTTAGTAACACCAAGTGGCTCCCTGTATGGTGGAACAAGTGTCAGCATGATGCTGTAGAAAGGTCTTAATAGAACGCCACATGGCGATTAGTGTACCTTCATTGCACCAACTATGCCTAAACTCATGGTCGTTTTTTCTGGTTTTTGTTAGTTGATCCAAATGTGAAACGCGTTCAAATTAATTAAGCTCATCATCGTACACTTAGCACCATGATTTAGGATAACAAAATTATTATATGCAGTAAAGTGTAACTTAATCTACTACTATCTTAGTGTGGATAATGTTTGGGAACCGTTTCCACTAAACCGACCATTTTAAACATTTTGTTATCCGGGTAGTTATCTTTTTCTTCTAATATGAAAAGTCTACTATTTTTGCCTTTTTGATTGAGATTGTTGAGTTTAGGTTGGACCAACAGAATAACTGTAATTGGCTTAATAGAAAGAAGATAATTTAGAGACTATTTGTAGCAAAAGAAATTGACTGTTTGGCAATTTTATTCTTTGAGAATATTCCGCGGTCTTTATCATTTTTTATTGATTTTTTTTTATAATTCGTTTTTAATTTTATTGATTTGCTTTCCTTATTTATTTTAATTGTATTACTCCTTTAGTCTTCTTCTTTTATGGTTATAACTGCTTGGATCTTCAACAATAGTGAATATTTTATTTCCAAAGAATTTTCACGAAATTTTCTTCTTTTATTTTTTTTCTCTTTGTTTTAGGCTTCATGGTCTCGCTATCATATCCTTCTATGATAAATAATCAGAAAGTTTTTTTTTTTTTTTTTATATAAACAAAGTCATAGGAGTGATTGAGGGAAACTAAAACAATTTTTTCTTTTGAATAAAACTAAAAATAAATTATCTGCCCCCTTTATAATATGATGATGTTGATGATGATGATAACTTTTATTTTTGTGAAGGTATGCGATATAGTAGTATATACATTATTAATACACATAAGTGGGGTACAATACAAACTTTTTTCTTTTTACTTTGACCGGTAAAATTTTCTAGAAATTTCAAAAATGAAGCTAAAAATTATTTTAAAGTATTTAAAATGGTAATAGTCATAAGACCTAGTTCAATTGACAATGTTAGTATTGGTAAACTGAACAATTTTATTCAAATTCGAATTAAAACCTCATAGTTGCATGTTTGCTACTTCGTCTACGGATAAAATAAATCTACACCTTTTTATTTCTTCAAATTATACCCTTAATTTAATCTCCCTAAAACTTATGGTTATATCTCTTGGAGTTTTATAAGAATTGCCTCCCTGAATTGAAGCTTCCTAATCAGTTGATAACTCTTATTATGGATTGTATCAAGTCAATAAAAATCTATTGTGGGAAGTGGCAAGTGACATCAATAGTAGTAGAGGTATATATAGGACAAGGAGACCCTCAATCTCTCTACATTTTTGTTATTTGCATGGACAAACATTCACACATGACAACCGATGTATAGTCAATAACGGTGATTGGAAACCAATGCTTTGTAGAAATGGCCCTCACTCCTCACATTTCTCACATTATGTTTGAAGACAAATTATTCTTCTTTTTGCTGAAGCTAGCACCACCCGTATGAGTTAAATCATCCACATTATACAATACTTTTATAATATTAAGGGATACAACTCTTCCAAAGAAAATATAATTCTTGTACAAGTTTGAATCCGCAATCCAATGATAACATTCCACCAGCATGATAAATTGTAGACAAAAACATTCATTCTATGTGAAATAGTAAAAACTGAAAGAAGATTAATTGATAATAATCACACACTAACAAGACTCTTGCCAAGAATTATATCATCGGTTGAGAAATCAGCCTCTTTGCGGAAAGTTCCTCTACCAAAGTCGAGGTTATACGAATCTGTAAGACCTTCTACAAGCCCGTAGTCAGGTTCTAACCCAAGCACACTTTTTGCCTTCTCCACTGATGCAAAGAAATGCTGCACAAAAATTTTAATAAAACATATCAATGTTTATCATAATTTCACTGATGAAAGAAGAAAAAATTCATACATTTTCTTATGTTGATTTTTCTATGTAGAAGGGGTGTCTAAAACAATATCACCAATGTTTTAATATTGGTTTGTTTTAATTTTGCTGTTATTTCACCTGATCACGAAATGGAAATGACTTCTTTTTTCCAAAATCAAAGTCTTTAGGGTTGTAGTGAATGATCTCTGGCTCAGGGAACCCACCAGCCTGAAATGACCAAATAAACCAAAACGATTTAGTAAAAGAAAAAAAAAAACACTTCCTTCATTGTCAAAATATAAGACAGAAATTTTTAACTTTGCACTATTTTCTACTTGTAACCATAAATATGATATTGATATGGCATGCATGCATTGCTTACCTTAGCACATGCTCTTGCTAATCCATCAAATGTGACATATTTGTCTCCTGAGATGTTGAATATCTGCTTGCTGGCCTTTTCATTTCCAAGAACCTTCAAAAATGCTGTCGCCAAATCCTATCACAATTTAACCATAATGCATAAACTTGCGTACTGTCATGTTAATCTTCAAAAGCAACCTAGAAGGCAAGCATTTACAAAGTTCCTAGTGATAAAAAAGTGATCAATGCATCTGAAGCATGGCCAAAGAGAACCGCTTCAAAATCAGCAGTAACATGAGGACTGTCTACCACTTGTAAACACTTTTTCAGATCATATCTCATCCAATGAAGGACTTCTCAACATGTACAATCTTTCTCATTCCAAGTCTTCAAATCACAAAATTGAACATACTATATGATCTGCTAAAGAACTTCAACATCTAAAGGTTCATTTAATTCATACCTTAACATGGCCAAGTTGTGTTATCTGTATTCCTGAGCCGGGAATAGGAATTGGGCGACCGGCTTTCAATCTGTGGAAAAACCACTCTTCAACAGGGTTGTAATTCAAGGGGCCATAGATATAAACTGGCCTTATAGAAGTCCAATTAACATCCTTTGATTGCAGCAAACTTTCTGTTTCAAGCTTTCCCTTGTGCCTGCTCTTAGGGTCAACTGCATCAATCTATCAACGAGAACCAGAGTTAAAATATAAACAAAACTAATAAAGGTGACAGAATTCTAGAAAGAAACATTTATAAAAGTGACATAATTATAGTAAAACAAAATATAATATGGATCACTACATGCGTCAAACAACTGCATCATGGCAAGACACAACATATTTCTAAAATAATAAAGTGTAAACTGACCTCGGCGTGAGGTAATAAATCAGACTTGAGATAGACACCAGCAGAAGAGCAGTAAATGAACCTGACATTTAGAACCAACATTTAATTATAAACAAAATGGAGCGTATAAAATCTTTACAATGACAGTGCATAGATCAAGTATATCCTAAAAATTTGTGTAATCAAAGTCATTCTTAAACATAATTAACTAATCACTTGTTAATGAATAGACCAATGACAATTGCATTTATATTTGAAATAGACTTTTATAATACATCAGAAAAACTATTGCTACTGCTTACTGTTCAAGATTAGGCAGAGCATCCAATATGGGCTCAACTTCTTCTGCCTCTCGTCCTGTAACATATGCCAAATAAAATCATTAAATTTGAAGAGAGATACATATCATGAAAAATCACAATTCTTAATATGAATAGTAAGAAATGGTATTCAGCACAGAAGGTGTGAAAGTTAAGAATCTAAATACCATTAATGTCATAAACAACATCAAATCCTTCTGCTGAGAGACTAGATTTTACAAAATCATAGTCTTTCCTGTCTCCTTTCAAATGCAAGATCTATGAAATAAAAATAAGTTACATTACATTACAAAAATAGTGAATGAAACAGCTTTGATGTTTACATTTACAATTAACATACCTTGGAAGAAAAATCAGCAAAGTCAGTGTCTGATTCACCTGGCAATTGTTGAGTGATAGGTGCTTTTCCTCTTGTGAATAAAGTTACCTACCAAATTTACAAGTTATTTTCCTAAACCTTAATTCAAAAATATATTATTTCCGGTTAGAGTCAAATAATGAGTAATAATAAAATCATATATACCTGGTGGCCTTCTTTGACAAGTTGCCTTGACAAAAACACACCAATGAATCTAGTACCTCCCATTATGAGGATTTTCTTGGTGCTTGATGCTGAGACAATTAAAGAACCTTTTGGCTGCCATGTTTTTCTTTTCAACTGTAACCAAAATTATTTCGAGAGTATATATAGTCTAGTCAGCTCAACTCAACAAGACAAATTAAAATACAAGTATTGATCAAGCAACGTCGTCTATGTAGCATCAACATTGTGATTGCAATGCATGAAATGAAAGTGATTATGATGTGTAAATAGAGAGAATGAAAAGAGTGTAGAACCTGAATATGAGTTTGAAGTCTTGCTCCATTGAAATCAGAAAGAGAAGAAGCTAAAGGAGGGAAAGATAGTTGATTCTGTTGGAGTGCCACCAATCTTGCCATGTTTGGTTGTGAGGTGTGTATAGGATGAAATTAATTATGAAGTTTGAAGTGTGTTTCATTTCCTCTTATTATGTTGCGATAAGACTAGGACTTACCTCCACCTCACTTCCCTTCAATTCACAGCCTTTCATTTCCCTCCATCTT
This sequence comes from Medicago truncatula, assembly GCF_003473485.1. Taxonomy (NCBI): domain Eukaryota; kingdom Viridiplantae; phylum Streptophyta; class Magnoliopsida; order Fabales; family Fabaceae; genus Medicago; species Medicago truncatula. Next base: position 52,973,875 of record NC_053048.1, read on the forward strand.
TTAACACCTTTTTTAGAATAATAATAATAATAATAAAATCATTTATTAATTATAAGATAAAGAAAATGCACCATCCATCTAATGTGAGGAAAATTCATGCTTCAGATTGTAGACCTATAAAATAAGGACATACACACACAAATTAATGGCTAAGATAATGTCACAAGCTAAGACAATATACATCGGAAATTTAGAAAGGAAGCGTTGTTAGGCTTTTACTTACAATTTTGGTTCCCATATTTTAAAACCATTAGTTTAAATTCATAAGATTTTTGTATTTAAAAATGGTGAAACTAAGTTTTTCATTGGTTTTCTGGTATTACTTTTTAGGGGTGGTTTTCTTGTATTTTGTTGAGCCAGGATCACTCCACAATATCATGTTTTATCCAACGTCATTTACAATATGTCAAATGACCTATTTTATGCACAAAAATCTGATGGAGAGGCCAAAACTGATTGATTCTAAAATGAAAGGATCAATTTCGTGAAAGGAATCAAGTATTTGATTTTTACAACTTTTTATAACATAATTTTTAAGCTTTAGATAAAAGGTTAAATTAAATGTTCTTCTTTTCGTAGTTTTGCATATGTGTTATTTTTACACTCATTTTCCTTTTTTATTTGTCTCTCACTTCATCAACCATGTGTGGTACTGGTAGTGTGAAAAAAGAAGGGAAAATCAGTCACGTTTTAATGTGTGCATTGTTATGTTGATCAACAATGGTGTTTGAAAGAGAGGAATCGAATGACAAAGTAAATTAGTCTCCCAAAACCTTAATAATTTCTCAAAGATGTTGTAGTGCACTTTTCTTCTCTCCGATTCCAGGTGAATAAACTCTTCTTTTTCTCATCTTCGCTTCTGATAACCGGCAAAATAGTTGGTTATCACGTTGCATTTAACTTCCATAATGAACACGAAATTGAGTGATTACATTGTCTAAGACATTTGATCGGTGTCTATTTAGGATTTTATAGTTTTTTGTGTTAATTAGTCATTTAAACTAGTAATGTTTGTTGTGGATGTTTGATGATACAAGTTGAGGAACGATACAGAAGATATGAGAAGCTACATCGTAGATTAGGATTGCTTCGCTAAAGATTTGGAAAGATGCAGCTCCCTGGATCACTAGTCGGGTCGTACAACTAGTACAAACCCATGAGACCACTTCTGACCATTGCTTAAGGAGTAAGAATTATGAGTTCTCACTTCATCTTCTCTTCTCCATAGATGAGCATGAGTGCTAGTTCTTAGGGTATTAGAGTTAGATAACTTGGTGATGCTTTTAGTTCACCACTCTTGTTCAAGGATTGTAACCTTGTACTAATTCTATTTAATCTATCAATTTAGCTTTTCATGTTTTTATTTATGTTTTCCTTCACCCTCATCTCTGAGGTTCAACTCACTATAAGCTAAACCCCTTCTTGTGGTTTAGACATGGTGAGGTTACGATACTCTTTACTTGTGATATATAAAGCTATAACTTCGTGCTTCTTTCAAACAAACTGATTTAATGCAAAATCTTTAGAAGTAAAAATTGATCTCTTTTAGTTCAAATGTTATAGTTCCCAGAGACCAAAAGGGTATAGGAATGGAACATGTTTGTTTGATATGAATTTGTCTCTATGAATCAAAAGGTGAAGGGATCAACATAGACTAATTTTCACGAGTATTAGATCTTGGAAGAGCCTGGAAGCGTTGAGATCTAACCAGGACTCTTGTCATATGCCAAAGGCTAATAATAATAACATTTCAGTGGGAAATGCTAAAATCTTAACCCAGCAACGTTGTGTGTTGAGTTTTGCGTGACTGTACACCGAAAGGTATATGTCTTCACGGGATTAACACAAAGGCTGAGTATACAACACTTCCAGTGACAACTAGGTTGCTAGGAAGCCATAGAAAATTATAACTTTTTTTTTTGGTAGATAGAAGAGATGACAAAGTCTTCATAAACTAACACACACAAAGTGGAGGTACCGGGGTTCGAACCCTGATCATGACGTCCGGTTTAACAATTTTGGCATTTTTGCCAATTGAGCTAGGACTTATGAAACATAAAGTTATAACTCTGTAAATCGTAGTAAAGCTTTGAGAATTTCTAAATCTATTAAATTGTTTTCCCAACCTTTAACGTATACATTTACTATTGTGACAAATGAATCGTTTTATTTTCTTGCAAACAAGTTTTCTACGGGGAAGCTATAGCTCCCCAATCCATGCAAGATCCATATCTTTTTACATTATAACTTGGATAGTGTGTATACTTTGCATCAAGTATTTCCATCTTAAAATACCACCAGATCCAATTCTCAATTTCCATTATCATTCGTTTTAATTTAATCGACGTTTTCACTTTGCGTATAATTTTCAACATTTATATAAAAAAAAATTGTGGGTTAATTATGTTTTAGGTCCCTATAAATAGGCGTGTTTTCAACATTAGCCCCTACTTAAATTTTATTAAATTTTTGGTCCCCCAACATTTTTTTCGTTAGCAAAATAGGTCCTCGCTGTTAATTGTTGCTTATTGAGCAAACATTGAACCACACATGGATGCCACATCTGACTTTTTTTTTGGTTAAATATGTTTTTAGTCCCTGTAAAATTGAGGCATTTTAAGTTTAGTGCTTACTTAATTTTAATAGTTGTTTTAGTCCTTACAAAAATACTATGCACTCAATATTAGTCTCTGCTCAATTCAAATTTGTTCAATTTATGCTTAAACTCTTGTATACTGCCACTAGTTTGCATGAAATGGGAGCATATGGGTTGGTTCGAATTAATATGGAATTATTTTTCCACGCTCATTCAATATTTTGCCTCTGGTTAATGATATTAGGTTCTATTCAAATAATCTATGCTGATTCAACATCTTTTGGTCTAACATAATTTAAAAAAAAATGAATTGCTTATTCTTCGTTATCTCATATGGGTTTCATAATTCTAGGAATTGGTTCTATAAGTGATATTGGGCTCAACGAGGCCGTTTTACAAATAATATCTCACGGATTTATTAGTGCTACCCTTTTTTCTTGGCAGAAACTAGTTATGATAAAATGTCTTCTTTATCTTGACGAAATGGGCGGAATGACTATCCTAATGTCAAAAATATTAACAATTTTCACTATCTTATCGATGACTTCTCTTGCATTGTGAGGCATGAGTGATTTTGTTGCCGAATTGATAGTTTTTTTTTGGAGTAATTACTAGTCAAAAATATCTTTTCATGGTGAAAATACTATCTTAACTAGTTTTAGTAGGTTTTTTAGTCCTTACAAAAAAAATTACTTCTAATTTTAGTTTCTGCTAAAACAAAGTTTGTTTAATTATTTTTAAACTCTTAAATTTTTGAACGATTTTTTTGAGACAAGTTTAGAACACTATGAAAGGTTCAATTACTAAAAGTAATAAAATCTGGACATATAAATCAAATTTTGAAATAATTTTTTGCGGAGGAACTTTTAGTAATGTTATTAACACGTCTACAAAAAAATTGTTAAAAACTTAAGAGTTTAAGCAGAAATTAAACAAATTTGAATTGAACAGAGACTAATACTGAGTGCATATTATTTTTCTAAGGACTAAAACAACTATTAAAATTAAGTAAGGAATAAACTTAAAATGCCCCAATTTTATATAGACTAAAAACATATTTAACCCAATAAAAAAAAGTCAGATGTGGCATCCACGTGTGCTTCACCGTTTGTTCAATCAGCAACAATAAACAAGGAGAACCTAGTTTGCTAACCGAAAAAAACGTTGGAGATCAAAATTTTAATAAAATTTAAGTAGAGACTAATGTTGGAAACGAACCTATTTATAGAGACCTAAAACATAATTAACCCAAAAATAATTTGCGACCCAATTATGTAAACACAACTTTTCATATATTATATAATACTTAATTTGACATCGGTGATACAATTACTGATTATTCACCTATCCTATTTCCACATAAGTTTTTCTTGAACCAAATACTTCTTCATCGTTAGTGTCTGAGCTCCTTCGACAGCCTCCTCTTTTCTTATGATTGTTGAAAATATCTCTCACAAACCTTGTTTGCCTCTAGTTGAGTTATTTTTAAAAGTAACATCTTTAACTTACATCTCAATCTCAATTCCATGGAAATGTTTTTACTTTGTTAGCTTCTTTAACATACCTTATCTTCTTCTTGGTCACTTTAAACTGTAGTCGATTTAGTAGAAAACACCATAAGCTATTCGAGTGTCGATTGTAAAGAAGTTGTGATTATAAAGGTAAAAGAATCAATCTCAATTCTATGGAAATGTTTTTACTTTGTTAGCTTCTTTAACATACCTTATCCTCTTCTTGGTCACTTTAAATTGTAGTCGATTTAGTAGAAAACACCATAAGCTATTCGAGTGTCGATTGTAAAGAAGTTGTGATTATAAAGGTAAAAGAAGTTAAAATATATTCATGAAACATAGTGCTTACAACTTAATATACTATTATTTTGGTTGAAAAAAAAATATTAAAGGAGTATTGATTATCTAAAAATTATTATTATTGTTTTAGTAAATATTTTCATTTGGGTTTTGATTTTATTTTGAAAAACTCAATATTTTTTGGCATTTGCACCGGTTTCCGATCCATCAAAGGTGAGCGACTAATCCGGCTTATGCGTAGAGGCATGCGCACTGACCAAGTGTTGTTGCCCTTGGGAATCAAACTCGGTATTCCCCGATACGTCCTTGGAAAGAGCTCCTTGCTACTGGAGCTCAAACAACTTGGTTAAACTCAATATTATTTTTTAATATACAAAAAAAAAAAGGATAATTGTAAGTTGTTATTAAATTGAAGAAATTTAAAACAATCGAATGCATGGAACCTTAAAAAAATTATGTGATTATTATTAAAAAAAATATATATATACTTATTGGTTATAACATAGATGCATAATACATAATATAATATGAGTTAAAGTTTGTAATCACTTTGAATTTCTAACATATATATTCATTCTCACATGACGTACATAGTACAATAGTCATATTTAATACATAAAGAATGAACAATAATGTTTTTTCTTTCTTTTTTACAAACTATACTAGTGGTGTTTATTGGAATTGAAATGCACGACTCCAACAATCATATTTAATTCATGAAAATGAGAGAAAACCAATTGTTTATGATTTATCTAATATTCAAAATTGATTTAATTTAAATTTAATGATATATTTAATTGTGTTTTTATCTTTTCTTTAATTAATATTTGTAACAAATGAATTTAAATTAGAAGTAAGTTTTATCTCTAATTTAACAATACTTCATACGTTTTTCTTACCTCATAGCTGAATATTAAATTATGGGAGTCTCTTTTCCTTGAGAGTTAGAGGACTTAAATTGTGTTAAATAAATTTTGAATTTTGAACTTATGGAGAGAAAGCTTTAGAGGATAACAAATATGTTCAATAGAGGATTCAAGACTTGGCCTTCATTAAGATTACTTCAAGTGGATAAAAGTATTGGTCATAAGAGGGTGAGCTACCAGAGAGGGATGTATGATATTCCATCATAGGATGAAGAATAGTTGAAATATCGTGGAGAGAATCAACCAAAAATTTCTCTAGCATTATTGCGGTAATGTCTATTATGTTTGAGGATGGATTCCTCTCCATGTCTTCCTCTAGAAATACGTAACGGACAACAAATAACAAGACTCGGTGAAAGATCATGCTAAAGAAAGACTTTTTGAAATGCCATTGAAAATTGAGAAGAAATGAAATTAAATATGTTATATTTTCTCTTTATCTCATTTTATAGTATTTCTAGTATAGATCTACTCAATATATGATCTTTAGTATCTATTTAGTCTTATGAAAAATACCTTATGTAAATAAATAAATTTTTATATTAACTCATAAGTTCTAACTTAACAATCCAAACGGATCCTAGTATCAATTAGAATACTTACAAAAGAATAGAGTTTTTTTTGTTGAATTAACTTTTTCTTTTTTGTTCAATGGTGTGAAGTGATGGAAATAGTTGGAGTCGAATGATAAAGTAATAATTTTTGAGTCAGAGATGTTGCAGTGCATTTTTCTTCTCTCCGATTCCGGGTGAGTTCAGTTAACCCTTCTTCGCTTCAATTCCCAATTTTCAATTTAATCAATTTTCGATCTTGATTTGATTGATTGATTCATTCATTCATTCTACAGAGAGGTAATTCTAGAGAAACAACTCACTGGTCACCGTGTTGATCGCTCCATTTGTAACTGGTTTTGGGATCAACCTCATTCCTTCAAGCAACAACCCGTTATTGCTTCACCAACACATTATCTTTTCCAAGTTTTTCGTGATGGAATCACTTTTTTGGCATGTACTCAAGTTGAAATGCCACCTTTGATGGCCATTGAGGTAATAATTATGCGATTATTTGCAATTCATATGAATCAATGTTATGTTTTTCCTTTAACCATTCATTTTTAGTTCCTTTGTAGGGTAGCTGATGTAATCAATGATTATCTTGGCGGATTGAATGAAGATTCCATCAAAGACAACTTTGTTATTGTCTATGAGGTGAGGCTATTTCTATTCTATGCAAGTGATTGTATGTAACAATTGGGTTGGTTGGTGTCAGACATCGATATGTGTCGATGCAATAGTCACTTGTACTGAAAGTTCAAGAAAGACAGTTAAAGAATTACAACTGGAGAATTCTATCACTAAGTTTTTCCGTCAATATTCTCTGATTTATCTGATTGCTATGTGCTTTCATATAGCACTTGTCGCAACAGAATTTGGCCAGCTCATCATAGGAGGCCAAATCTAATAACAGAATTGTTAAAGAGAAAAAACCGAAGAAATGATGAAAACAGTTTAATTGTAGTTCAACGAGTCTTGTAGTCATTGTGCCATTTGGGCTTGACTTTGTTTCTTTTGGATTTATCGTAAAATCTTCAATCTGAAGTTTTGATGCTACACACCTTTCTTCTACTTTTGACTCTTTGCCCTTGTAATGTTTGCTCCGAAAATGTTGCCTGAGTGCTGTCAGGCTTTTTTAAACCCTACTTTGATTTGTTGTTTTGTTTAGGTGTGATATTAATCTGTTTTTTTTTTTGTTAATGTAGCTGTTGGATGAGATGATAGACAATGGCTTTCCACTAACTACAGAACCTAATATCCTGCAAGAGATGATAGCTCCGCCAAATATTGTTAGCAAAGTCTTGAGTGTTGTGACTGGCAACAGCTCGAATGTAAGCGACACGCTTCCAGGCAGTACAGCATCTTGTGTTCCCTGGAGAACAGCTGATCCAAAGTATGCCAATAATGAAGTTTATGTAGATCTTGTAGAACAAATGGATGCAACAATAAACAGGTATATAAGCTCAAATATGTCTGTTCTTATCTCTCACTTCTTAACTTTGATAATTTTATGGATGATTCATTTATTTTTAAATCATGGTCTTATTTTTAAAAATATCTGGTGAAACTTTTAAAGTTAAAAACTTCAAATTTAGAATCTAAGACAACATGCGACAGAAATAGATAATGTGTTGGACTTCGGTTCCTTTTCAAGGAGGCATTATTATAAATCCTACCTATGTTAGTCCTTCTATGCATAGCTGGTCCCAAGCTCGGATATAAGGAGATAGTTGTGTTAGGGAGTCGACACCCAGCGTAAAACTTAGTCAAGTCCTTACGGCATGAATCAAATACGTAAAGCCGACCCTACTTAGTCGGATAAAGCTTTGTTGTTGTTGTTGTCGTAAAGTTGAAAACTATTTCTCTGATTGGTTACTGTATAACCTATTGGTATTTTTGCACCTCTAATCTGGGTTGGCACTAACTCAATCTTATTCTTACTGGATTGAAGTTCCTTATGTCACTCCTTAACTTGCAAACACAATATTCCTTGAAAGATAGCAATGACTAAGCATATGCAGATGTAGCTCTGTTAAGCTAAGTCTTATACACATTAAATTTACAATAAAGCATCTTAGGCAAAGTTGTAGCCAGCTGAAATCATTCATATATATGTCATTTTGTTTGATAAATGGCAAGGTACACAGTAGAGAAGTGCCAATCAAAGAGTTGGGGGATAACTAAAATTGACACTGACTTTTTTAATTAATGTTTTTTAATTAACTCAACTTCATTTCTAGCAAAGGAAAGAGTTGAAGAAACCGTGATATTTGGTTTCTTTTCTTTCATCTCTCTTTTGTTTTTTCTATTTTTCCTTCTATGCATTTTGCTGGCTTATTGAACAGGATATTACTGATTTTTCAAAGCTTGAACTTGTGAAACCTTATATTGGCTGAACTTTTTTGAAGGATTGTCTTGACCCTTAAGACTTTGCCTTAGTAGTTTGTATTTATGCACCATTTCTTTAAACTTCTTTTATACTTGGTGCTAAAAAATTTGGTTCATTCAGGGATGGTACTCTGGTGAAGTGTGAGATTAATGGTGAGGTTCAAGTAAATTCCCACATCACTGGTCTACCTGATTTAACTCTTTCATTTACGAATCCTTCGATCCTTGATGATGTGAGGTTCCATCCTTGTGTTAGATTTCGGCCTTGGGAATCCAATCAAATTCTTTCATTTGTGCCTCCTGATGGACAATTTAAGCTAATGAATTACAGGTATTGTGTCCAGCTATATTTGATGTCCTAATTAGGATTTGAAACCGTTATTTGGGAAGTCATATTGTATCTGTGAGTGTTAAAATCTGTTTCATGGTATTCCCAAATTTTTATTTTCTTAAAATTCTGGGCATTTCACTTTTTCAGAGTTAGAAAATTGAAGAGCACCCCAATATATGTAAAGCCACAGTTGACTTCAGATGGTGGGACATGCCGTCTTAATGTAATGGTTGGCATGAGAAATGATCCTGGAAAGACAGTTGATTCCGTTAACGTTCAGTTTCAGCTTCCTCCTTGCATCTTATCAGCTGATCTGACTTCAACTCATGGAACAGTTAACATTCTTTCTAACAAGGTACTTGCTTAATAAACAGCAATATCTCTGCTTGTAATTTTATCTGTTGTTGAAACCATTAAGTCTAAATAGTCAGATGAAATTCTTTGTTCTGTTTTCACAATGTAATTTGAAGCTTCCTTTACATCTTGATCTATCAGACATGCACTTGGTCCATTGGTCGGATCCCAAAGGATAAAGCCCCTTCAATGTCTGGAACATTAGTGCTTGAGACTGGAATGGAACGCCTTCATGTCTTTCCCACCTTTCAAGTGGATTTTAGGATCATGGGTGTCGCCCTCTCTGGTCTGAAAATAGACAAACTGGATCTGAAGACTGTACCCTACCGTTTCTACAAAGGTTTTCGAGCTCTTACCCGAGCAGGTGAATTTGAAGTCAGGTCATAATTTTGCATTACCATTAAGTCATCTGAAACTTGTCTTGATTCTGTACATGAGATTTGGTTGCATGTACATGGCTGGTTCAATTTATCATGTAAGTTGATGTATTTTTATCCTGGTTTCAAAGTACTTTAGTAGTGTGTGAAACGGTTTTCCGAGAGTCTTGCCACTTGTATTTTGAATCTAAAATGTTTCCATTAAATATTGGTATTAGTGAGAAAGAACAATTTTTTGGCTTCAAATGCAAGTTAAATTTTAGACATTAAACACCATCAGTTGTGGGTATGCAGAACTTCGATTGTTGGGACTCCAAGTGGGTCAAAGATCATATGAATACGGATGAATTCACACGATGTTTATATTTGGTACATAAAAGCAAATAAGCAATTGATTAAAGCTGAAAAGAGACAATCTAATGAAAAATGAGCTTCTATAATGACCATCGCATATTAATCTTATAAGTTGTTGGGCTTATAACAAAACTGGTCAAGAATAGAAGGTGAATGAATGAATCATCATTTTCATCACCGTCTCAATTCAAACTTTGCTGCATTTGTACAGTTAGTCAAGCTGGACTTCAACTGCTACCATCATTAACAACAGTAATTGACTTGAGATTATTGCAACAAACTCAACCGACTAAAGAAAAAAAAAAAACAGACAAGGACACACCCTTTTGATTTACAACATTCTAGTTCTAACGAACAACCTTATTCGCTCGGAACGAGGCCATGACTTGACGAAGTTCACTTTCCTCTTCCAAAAACACATTTTCTGGCACTTGTAATCTCAACTCATAGAGTTGATTGTTTTCAACTCCTAGAACAGACAGGTACCTCCGATCCCATTCCAAACGCACCACCCTGTCTTGTGGCATAACAGCAAGCTCGTTGTTACTGGCATATGACTTTATGTTCGCCTAGCAACACAACACAGTCAATTAATCATTTAATGTCATTTTGCAACTAGTAGTGTTAAACTACAATGTATGATTCCATTACCATAAGTTTTGTAAAGATTAACTTAAGATCGTATCACAATGCATGGCTAAACATAATTAATCACACAATTTTTTGTGATAAATGTAAACCAACCTCAACTTGATAGTACAATTTGCCATCATCAGCAATTCTCTGAGAAGTGGAGAGAATATTAGATTCACGTTTAACACCAAGTCTAGTGGACATAAACTCAGTAAGATACTGATCAAGAACTTTCTTTCCAGCTTGTTGAGGCGAACCCAAGTCTTGAACAGTCTTGAATTTTGAGGAAGAAGGCGAAGAAACTTCAACAGATATATTTTCATCAAGAATATAAGGATCCCTGAAGAAAATATCAGCACCAGCACCTCGTACTTGAATCCAATTTGATGGATAGTTAAATGAATAACCATCAAATGTATCAACATATTCACGAAACACACGAGGTTGTTGTGCTAATGCTGTACCAATGTCGGAGAGAATGTATGTTGATGATAAGATTAATGATATTGCTTTTCTTCTAGGAACTGCAAAAGCTGCTTTTAGCTAGCAGAGAGAAAAATCAAAGATATAGTAAATAAAATAAAATAAAATAATTGTGAGAAAGGAGAAAGCTTATGAAATGGAATTTACCGAATTGGGTGTGGAAGAAATGGAGCAGCGAGGGGAATGGAAGTGAAATGATGACATGGGTCGGGTAAGAAAACCCGTTGTTGTCATTGTATTGGCCATTGCAATGCGACTAACACAGCAAAGGCAAATGGATTAGATAGAGAATAGAAGGAACAAGAACAAGAGGAGGAGCACCAACTATGCGATTCTTTTCCCTTTCTAAATTACATTTTTACCCCTTCTTAAATTAATTCAATTTCTCTATTCTTTTTTTTTTTTTAGGAGAATTTCTCTCTAAACAAACTTTATAATAAAAAAATGTAGAAATACTTTGATAACTTTAGTCTCGTGTGAATCAACTTAGATTTTAATAAATTTATCAATTAACATTCATTACTATTAATTTTTTTTATATTCGACCTGGTTAGTAAGTTTAAAAGTGGTGGATTGTCAACTCAAAAGCAATAAAAACATTCTTAAGTGGAAGAAGGTAGTTACATCAAATAGCATTACAATTGTTTTCTATTTTTTATTATTAATTTGATGTGGAAATCATGATTGTTTCAATGAATGTTTATTCAAAGTTGCTATGAACCGAATCTACTGCATTTAGTTAGTTTTGAGTGTGTTTGGATAGAAGAATGTTTGGTGGAATTTAAATGTTTTTAGGTGAATTTTATTGTTTGGATGATAATTTTGAGAATTTTTAAAATGATGAAAATTTATGAAATATTTTGTTCAAGTTAAATTTAAAGAATTTCAAACGACAACTAAAAACTAAGAATTTCAAATTTATTCATTCTTATAATTTTTCAAAGTTTGCATTTTGGTTCTCATATTTTCCAAAATTTTCAAATTGATCCCAATAAATATCAAAAAATTGCAAATTGACCCCTCAAAATTTTGAAAATTGACCCTTAATTTAAATTTTCAAATTTGGTAAAAAAAATAATTTATAAAAGTTTCCCAAAAATAATGACAATGAAATTTTAATTTTTTTTATGTCTGGTAGCCTAGTGGCTAGATTCACACACATTATGTGTGAAAAAGTGAGGAATTCGGGGTTCGAACCCCGACCCATGTACATAATATCCACTGTAGCTACCAACTGAGCTACACTTACGGGACTAACAATGAAATTTTTATAACTTTATCCGAACGTTAGAAATCAAGTCAATTTAATTAAATTATTTAAATTGCTTAAAATTTTAAATTCTTTAAAATTTGTCAATTGGTTTAAAATATATACTCCTTCCGATGTCAATTATAAAAAAATTTGACTTTTTTGTGTTTATTTAATTAATGATGTATGTGATTCATAATATGAACAACATACATCACTAATTAAATGAATTTAAAAAGTTAAATTTGTTTATAATTGACAACGGAGAGAATAAACTTACGATTTTAGTGTTCGTTGGAAATGATAACTAAACTGCATCAGATTCATGAATATGTATTGTTGGTGTAAAAAGTTATTTCCATTTACATTCAAGCATAACTCTTTATTTTTTTTCAGGAAGCGTAACTCTTTAATTTTTCAAACAATGACGGGTACATAAAATCTTTTATTACGTTGGGGAATTGTATTTGTTTATATGTAAAACAATTTTACCATGAAAGTGTAGTGTAGATCCTTTAATCTCAAGTTTGAGTATAAGTATTAGATCCGAATGATTCACCACAAAATCTAAAATAAGTTGTTTGCCAAATGGGCAAAAAAAAGAAGAAATTTGAACAGTAGGGATTATGCGGCGAGAAATAGAATCTTGGCCCTCAATGTAAACATTTTCTCTTCCTATACTTATCCATTGACATTTTGTTCTACCTCACATAACAATTGACTATTCTTTTTGTTTTCCAAAATTCGAAACATCATTTCTTGAACATCCTTGGTAGTTGGTAGATATCAACCACCACTCACTTCTCACATTTGGTTCTTGGATAATAATAATATTGCAGTTTTTCAGTTATGACCGCTATCAACCTTATTTGTAATTGTACCATGAAACCATTCTCTAGGTTTCTCGTAATTTGTAGAAATAATTCATCTTTTCTCACAAGATGTCATCATTCTCGTACAATGTCTACATCTATCTCTAATAATCCTCTTTTGCTCAATCTTGATCACAAAACCAAGCACCACCCTTCTTCTATATTGAAGTTTGGACGCATAATGAACGGTTTTCAAAAAGTTTTGCGGTCACCCTCTTGGAGTTTTTGCCATTCAAGAGCGTTTCTTGGTTTAAAAGCAACAAAAACAGAATGCATATCTTCTATTGGTGGAGTATCCTTCAAGGCACGTGAATTCTCAAACTCTTTTGAGACCACACGTGTCTTAAGAATTGACAAAGATGATAACAAGGGTGGAGGGGATGAGGAAGATTTGAAGGAGAAGAATTGTGATAGTTTGAAGAATGTAATTGTGGCAAAGAATGGTGATGAGGAAGAGACAGATGTGGAGAAAGATGCATGGAAGTTATTGCAGAAAGCGCTTGTTACATATTGTGATACACCTGTTGGAACTGTTGCGGCAAATGATGATTCGGGGTCACCCTTGAATTATGATCAGGTCTTTATTCGAGATTTCGTCCCTTCTGCTCTTGCTTTCTTGCTTAAAGGAGAACATGAGATTGTCAAGAACTTTCTCCTTCACACCTTGCAACTCCAGGTAATAATTATCTTCGGTGTCTTTTTTGTGTGTATATTTTGTTAATTTGTTATTTCTTGTTAAATAATGGTCATGGATATGTCAAAAATATATTGTCCTTGCTCATATTAAACTATGTACAAACATATGTTACTTATGTATGGTTTATTCGTTAATATATTGTAACATGATACAAGGATATATGATATAACTTTTCTTCTCTTTTCTATTTTAATAGAGTTGGGAGAAGACAGTGGACTGCTATAGCCCAGGACAAGGCTTGATGCCTGCAAGTTTCAAAGTTAAAACTATGGAATTTGATGACAAAAAGACGGAAGAAGTTTTAGATCCTGATTTTGGGGAATCGGCTATTGGTCGCGTTGCTCCTGTAGATTCAGGTTAGTGGCATTCTTTCTGCGACAATTTTTTTTTGTTGTAATTGTGACATTTATTATAGGACAGAGGGAGTAATAATTATGTAACAGAGAAGTCATTTCCATAATCTATGTTGATCATTGACTTCATAAGATGATTTTTTTTTCTATGGTTGGTTCCTTGATAGGATTGTGGTGGATCATTCTGCTTAGAGCTTATGGGAAACTCACTGGTGACTACAGCTTGCAAGAAAAGTTGGAAGTGCAAACAGGCTTACGAATGATCCTTAACCTATGTTTATCAGATGGATTTGATATGTTTCCGTCTTTGTTAGTAACTGATGGATCCTGCATGATAGATAGAAGGATGGGTATTCATGGCCATCCTCTTGAGATTCAAGCATTATTTTACTCGGCTCTACGCTCGGCACGTGAAATGGTTGTCAAGAACGATGAATCTAAGAGCCTAGTCGGAGAAATTAACAACAGACTAAGTGCATTGTCCTTCCATATTAGAGAGTATTATTGGTTGGATATGAGAAAAGTGAATGAAATATACAGGTATAAAACAGAAGAGTACTCTTTAGATGCAACTAACAAGTTCAACATCTATCCGGAACAAATTCCAATGTGGTTAATGGATTGGATTCCAGAAGAAGGTGGTTATTTGATAGGAAATTTACAACCAGCTCACATGGATTTCAGGTTTTTCATGCTTGGAAATCTTTGGTCTATTGTTTCATCTTTAGGTACACCAAGACAGAACAAGTCTGTTTTGAATCTAATAGAATCAAAATGGGACGATCTTGTTGGTCAAATGCCTCTTAAGATATGCTATCCTGCTCTGGAGCATGATGAATGGCGTTTAGTTACCGGCAGCGACCCTAAGAATACGTATACATTAATTCTTCCTTTCACTTTTCCTTCTGTTTTGTAATGATAAGTTAGTTCCAATATAAAATTTTAATAATTTTCGCAGTTAACTGATTCTCTGGTATTGAATGGTGAACATATTTAACTGAAACTATATATATGCCTATCTTGTGCAGCCCTTGGTCGTATCACAACGGTGGATCTTGGCCTACCCTTCTGTGGCAGGTAATTATGAATGAGTTTCTTTTTCATGTACTGTCAGCACATAACAACTAGTCATGTGTCTGATTTTAGAAGTGGTTATAATAAGAGTGAAACATTTCTAATGATGTGACGATTATGATTAACTCAGTTTACGTTGGCATGCATCAAAATGGGAAGAACGGATCTAGCTGAGAAGGCTGTTGGTTTGGCTGAGAAAAGGCTTCCATTTGATTCTTGGCCAGAATATTATGACACCAAAACAGGAAGATTTATTGGAAAACAAGCCCGACTTTTTCAAACATGGACATTAGCTGGGTTCCTTGCATCTAAGATGCTTCTGAAAAAACCTGAAATAGCAACTTTGTTATGCTGGGATGAAGATCTTGAAATTCTTGAAACATGTGTTTGTGTGCTTAATAAGAGTGGCAGGACAAAATGCTCCCGTCGTGTTGCAAAGTCACACATTTTAGTGTGATGATTCTTAGAGACTCTCTCAATTGTACAGTCTAACTAGTTTAGTGTATATTCATGTATATGTTTGATAGGATCCATTAATATCATCCACACTATTGTGACTATGATGACTGAAGCTTCATTTTTTTAGGAAAGGGAAGTTCATATAGTCATTTTATCTGTAAATTTATAGATACATGTACATATTGATTTTTCACATTATACAATCCTTCTCTGGAGATTTTTTCAGCTGTGTCAATGTACCATTATTTGTGTTTACAACTTTACTTTTCTCGCGACTCATGTTGAGATGAGATCATTGTTTAGTTATCTATACTATCTGTAATCATAATAAAATCTTTTAGCAGCTAATTATGTTTTCAAGAAATTATGGATATCTCAAACCATGAGAGCACAGGTATGAGATAACCAACAAGCACATATAGAATACTTCTTCATAGAGTAAGGACTAAGGAGGAGTCAAAGGAAAGGGCTATTCCCACTCCTGGTTTTATTGAATAAATACTCAATTTCTTCCTGAAGTTGCAATTTTTAATCAACACAATCCTCCATATTACTGATATTTGAAATTGAATAATATCAATAAATTCGTCCTTCCGTTGATATTTACAAGACTATAATGACATTAAGTTTCTAATGTGAGGGATGCATTTGAAACAACTGAATAAGTTCATACATTTATTTGATAATATAGACTCACACAATATGACAAACATGATTAACTTTGAATTATGTTATTTGAACATCAAAATACAAATACCGTATGTGACATCTTATATGTTTATCTCTATCTCTCATACTTTTCATCTTCTATGACTTACAAACGTTTGAAAGATCAGCACTGTAATTTGAGACAATACATCTTTTCGTCGAAAACACTTGAAGCATGACTAGAAATCGTAGCATGACTAAAAATCGGACTGATGTGATAAGTTTCTTTGTTTTCGTCTCATGCCAAAGAGCATTTTTCTTAAAAAATACTTAAAAAAACACTGTATTTAACATCAAAGTTTGGATGTCAAAATATCATTTTTTTTTTTTTTTAACCTTTTATAATTTCAGAGATTAACTTACAATATTACAGTGTCTAGTGAAAAAAATCTTACAATATTACAATGTGATTGTTTAGTACCATTTTATTCAAACATGTTTTTGACGGGTCTTTAAAAATTATTTTATACAGTGAACAAAGTTCATTTTCTATTACAAAGACTCCCTCGTTTTTCAAAACTGATCCATATAAAAATTTAATCTCTCACTTGTTCTTATTGTCTTTCCTTAAAAGTAATTGTCTCAACTAAAAGGGGTGACTCCCGGAACACATAACATCTACCTGAAGTACAATATTAAATTAGATGGGAGCTTCTATGATGAAGTCAGGAAAATGACTTCTTCGGTGAAGTCGTTTGAATGGGCCAATCAGATTTTAAATGATGACACGTCAAAAACCCTAATCATGTTCTAGTGTAGTGCGGTCTACGGTAGCGTAAGTGAAGGAAAACTTTATTTCATGATTTTAATGGTTAGATTTACTTGATCTCTATGTTATTGTGGTACACCATCTACACATGATTTTTCTTCTAGTACCAATTTTCTCTCCTCTTTATTTTTCTTTCTTTATTTATTTATATTCTCTCTCTTCCAGATTTTTATTAAATCAACATCTTCATCTTTCCTTCATCTTCTTCATATCATATCTTCATCAACTTATTCATCATCTTCATGAGAGAGAAAAAAAACCCAAAAAATAAAAAAATAAAATGAAATTACATAATAAAAAAAATGTAGATATAACATGTTTATATATATTATATATAATATATTTCGATTTTAGACATTAAAAGATAGATGATATGGTGGTTACAATTTTGATTTTGCACACCTACTTCCCTCTCAAAGCTCAGACCTCCCTCCCATTCAACACTTCTTTTTGAATTAAATTAAAAATAAAATACTTTATACTCAATATCTTAAATTGTTTTAAATTTTGCATAATTTTTTTTTAGAATATTATAGGTTGCACACAATATTATGGAAACTTATTTATCTTATACAATTTTAAAAAATGTTTATAATTAAGAAAATATATTTAATCATTGTCTAAAAAATTATATTTAAATAAAACATATGATAATAATTATCTTATATTAAAGATATGAATAATATTTATCTTTTTTTTCCATGATTCAACCACATACAATTAATGCCTAAAAAATGTCAATCTCTTACTCTCCAAATTAACTTGTCATTATTTAATATAAAATCTTTTTTTCAAGAAAAAGACTTCCTTTTAAAAATTTAAAAGTGTATAATATATAAAAAAAAACTTATGCATTAAAGTAAATTTTTGTGTGATGTTTTTGATTTTTTTTTCTTTTTCTGAAACGTAAGATGTTTTCGATATCGTTATTAACGCAAATTTCTGAGCTAATTAGCCATTTTCGATACTGTTTTTAAATAAATTTTCGATGCCAATATTTCTTCTTTAAAAAAATATAATAATTTTTATTCTGCAATCACACTTAATACGTATTTAATGCTAGCTGTATAAATTGAATCACACTTAATACGTTTTTAATGCTTTTTTTTAAGAAGAAACGGAAATGCTAGTTTTTTTAAGGGCGTTTTAATGGTAATTATTACTTATTAGTACGTTTTTAATGTTAACATTTTCCTATTAAGCCAAAAAAATAAGTTAGAGTACCTAAGGTTCAATTAAGCCTAAAAACTATTAAGACGAAAACGATGATTATATAAATTGTTTTAAATTAAAATTGAAAAAATGGATTGGGTTAAAGTCACCATGTTTACGATAATTATATTTTTCCTCTCAATTCACGTCGTTGATACTTTAACCAATATTGTTGCCCCATAAACGAGTACTCGCTGAACCAATAACATGATGGACATACTAATTTTCAGCCTGACCACATCACTTCTTTTGTGCATCTAT
The DNA here is from genome assembly GCF_003473485.1 of Medicago truncatula. Classification (NCBI taxonomy): domain Eukaryota; kingdom Viridiplantae; phylum Streptophyta; class Magnoliopsida; order Fabales; family Fabaceae; genus Medicago; species Medicago truncatula. The sequence continues at coordinate 52,992,336 of NC_053048.1, forward strand.
CATAGAGATTTGTCGTCTCAATTTGATAAAAAAATTACTTTTTAATTGCTGGAAATTAACTAAAAGCATAGCTGCTCTTGATTCAATCTGTATAATTCTGCAACTAATCCACTGAGAGTATATATTGTCGCATAGCAGCCGCAATTAACACTCTACTTGTCCATCAAGAGTTGGATTTAAATTAGGGTAATTGACTTTTGTGTTGATTAGAAAATGGAGATGAAGAAAATATTGAGATTCATGTTATTTGGAGATGTATTTGAGTAGTTATTTTGTTTTTTGTTCAATAAAGAAGATGATGAAGGTATGAAGATGGTGATGATGTTCATAATCTTCCTTGGTTTATTTATTTTTAATAATGAAATATTTTTTTATAAAAAGGATTATCATAAAAAGGTTTATTTAAATATTTTTTGAAATAGAAGGAAGAAAAAATCAAAAAGGAGATTATGAACACAATAACACTAGTGAATTGCTTAATCTGATAGTTCAAAAAAGCTAGTCTACGGTGGTACATATTGAGCAGATACACGGTATATACCATACAACAGTCAACACACATGACATCATTCAACAATGTGGCGCATTATTATTGGATGTAGGATAACTTCTCTGAAAAAGTCAATTTAATGACTTCACCATAGAATTTCCCAAATTAGATAGTTACTTATTTTGATTGGCAAATGCTAACCAATAATTTGTCCTAAAAGACCGGTTAAGCAAAAGTATGTTTTGTATTAAGAAAAACTTTTAAAATCGGTAATATGTATAATTATATGATTTTCAATAAAATTTGTCACGGGACTACCTAAGACTTAAAAAAAAAAAAAAAAATATCATTTTCTAAAACCATGGATGTCATGTCTCCTAGGTTCATGAATGTTGTGTTTACAAGGATAAATTTTGTCATCCAAAAAGGTCTAGTGGCGCAGCTTGTTGTCCGCTTGTCTTCTATTCAAGTGTAAATAATGGTTTATATAATTATATATATGTAAGAAAAAATTTGTCACTTGTTTGAATTTTCTAGAATCAAACAGCTATGGTTTTTTAAACATATGGTCAATTGCATTCTTGAAATGCAAATATTGATGGTATAGTTTGTTATAGTAGCTGCCAATTTTTATTTTTATTTTTGGACAGTAAGGGGAAATCCCCTTATTTGGTAAATTGCTACTCATTCGAATGAAAATAGGGTATATGTCACGGGATGGAGAAATTAAGACTCCCCCTTTTGTGATGAAAATTTGGGTTATGAACTATGCCTTTTTAGATAAATATATCCTTACAATAAAATTAATAGTACTTCGAAAAATCTTCTGACATTTTACGTCGGAAAGGTTAATTCTTTTTGAAATTGTGTTCTTGTGTAGCAATCCTTCCTTTTACCCTCAATGTTTGGTTAGTTTTATCTGCCTACATTTCAAATTTTCATGTTCTTTTTTGTGACTCCTAAGTCCTACTTATTATGGTTTCTTTTGGCTGAAAACGGCACTTCATGTCAACATATATGCTTTTATGACCAGTAATTGTGTTGGATGGTATTTGAGTATAAGTTTTTTTTTTTTTTTTGACGGATGTAGTATGAGTTCGTATGTCAAAATAATACATTTTTTTAGCCAAATAAAATAATCCATTTTTTGAACTCATCCATAGTAATTAAAAAAAAGACTGGTACTCATGATCAATATTAAGGACATCTTAATATTTGTTTACTCAAGTTTTAATTGAAAAGTTGATTATTTCATGGATTTGGGTTTGATATGATCACAAATCAGACATCAAATTAATCAGTAGATACATAAAACAACTAATAGATTTGGATTTTTTTTTTTAACTCAAAAAATACAAAAATTTAAAATTTAAACCGTTCAATTTCGATCCAACTGCTATCGATCAAACTCCAGCGTGAATGGAGGTAATTTGTGATTATCTCAAATTCAACTACATTATTCCACTTGTCTAAAGGAAAGGAAAATCTCCATTAGACAGGCTGAAAAGCTAGCGGTGGAGTTTAATAGATTAGATGTCATACCCTCTCTTTATTTTTGGGTACTGTTACTCCCATCTATGACATTTCTTTTTCATGTTGTTATTATTTTGGTCTGGTGGAGCAATTTAATGCGTACCCATATATAAGATGCTACACTTTACGTGCCTAAATTTTCTTGTTATTTTATTAGTATCTTGCATATAGGGGTCCTCATCCGTATAATATAGATGGGGTGTAAAGTGGTCCAAATAAATATTCAACTAACATCCTTTCAAAAAAATAAAAAAATATATTCAACTAACATAACAAATAGACCGCTCGTACCACATTTTTTTTTTCTCTTAATTATTATAAAATTAGAGTAATTTACACTTTAGGTGCTAAGATTTACTAAATCGTAAAATAAGTGAAGTGTATTTTTATCACTCACAAAAAAAAAAAAACAAGAAATCCAACTTAGTTTCTAAGAGAAAAATGTCTATTTATTCTTAGTTCATAACTAATATGTGACTGGACTCACATATTAAAAATAGGAATAAGTAAAAAATTCGAGATTCAAACCTCAACAACTCAACAAATCAAGTGTATATTAATGTGGCATAAATAGGTTTTTTTAAAGGTGTCTATTTTTGCTTGGCGGCTGCTTTGTGATCGCCTTCCTACTAAATCTAATTTGGCGACTCCAGATGTAATTGATTCAGAGGCGTATTTGTGTCTTTCTGGATGTGGTCAGGTGGAGGATGCTCGTCACTTGTTTTTGTCGTGTACTTGCTTTGGGTCATTGTGGCCTTTATTGCGGTCTTGGATTGGTTTCAATGGTGTCGACCATCAAGATATTTCATATAACTTTATTCAGTTTACTAATTATACATGTGATTTGAAATCGCGGAGGTCTTTTCTTCAACTTATTTGGCTTCTTACTGCTTAGATTTTATGGAATGAACGAAACAATAGATTATTTAAACAGAAATAATGCTCTATAGATCAACTACTAGACAAAGTAAAGTATTTTTTTTTTTAAGAAGTTAAATTAACCTACTTAAATTGGCATCAGAGATAAATGAACTTAAAACCTTAAGGAGGAGCACACTCCCAGGTCACAAGCCAATACCACTAGGCCAACCCAAGTGGATTCCATAAAGTAAAGTATTATTTTTTGTGGTGGTTGAAAGTCAAAAAGGCTATCTTTGTATTTGGTGAACACTTTTGGTGGTCGAATCTTTTATCGTGTTTAGGCATTGTATAGCCACTTTTGATACCTTGATTGTGGTGCTTGTTTTTTTAGTAGTTTTTTCGACAAACCTTGTGCTGAGGAGACTATTATAGCAGTGTTAATATAATACATTTTTGCTTGTCGAAAGAAAAAAAAATGTATACCAATGTCCATGAAACCAGCAACCCACCGGCCACCGACACTTACAAGACTCTATTTTAGTTCTATAGCATCGATTTTATTGAGTAAGGAAATATATTAACGGAAAAACTACTCATCGCGAAAGATATGTCAGGGATACAATGTACGACTGCAAGTGACAATGCAATAATCCAAGATCAAAATCAAAACAAAGTCAAAATTAACACCAAACCAACCCATATTCTGCTACAACAAAAAATCAAGCAAAACACTCAAGCCAATGACCTCTTGCGTGAGTAAAAAAAGATGAGTCCACCATTGATGAAGATCCGTATTAAATATTTTCGCAGCCTAAGAGTAATCTTTTTTTTTTTGTTACAACCTAAGAGTAATCTAAATCTCTATTATAAATGCTTCGAAAAAATTGCTTTTGCTTAAAATCAAAATGTCATTTTTTTAGGCAAACAATCTAAATGTCTTTGTCATTAGAAGAAAAAAAAAATATTAGCTATCACTTTTTGTCAAACATTTTACTGATTAAAATTTCACATTTAAGGTGATTAAGTGATGAAAGTTGAAATTGACTCATACGTATTATGTTCACGTGGAACTATAAACAAAACTAAAGTTAATTAGAAAAAGCTAATTATAACAAATTAACCACTAAGTGATTGACAAAAAAAAGTTAATTAAAAAAAATATTATACCTTAGGTATGTCGTCTATAAACAAAACTAATTTCTTGCCTATAAACAAAGCTAATTTATTCACCAAACCAACCCACGATATTAGATTATTCACCAATTAATTAACCACTAAGTAATGGACTTAACGAACTTAACCCTCTTCCGTAAGAAAAGGAGGTTTGGTCCAATTTCATGGGAAGAGTCTCTTTGAAACTGGTTTGGATGGGACAGAGGAAAAAGGTAACTTGAAACAAAATTATACGTAGAAATCACAGGTTACACTCCTTAAATTTGATCTACCTACTTCTTTTGATCATTCATATGGAGATAGTGTCGCCTTATTAGGGAAAGCCTCTAATTGGATAACTTCCTTTGCATTTACGATCAATTCTCGTCACAAATATAATTAGGTTTAGGCATATATATACAAATGAAAATATGCAAAAAAGAGAAGAAAAAAAAATCAATTTATTGTTACTAATATTGAAAACATTGGTTAATTTGTTTCGTTGTGTAATGTGTATGTTTAAATGATTTGGTTTTGTGTTTGTGACTATTTAAGAATTATCCTTCATTATACACTATTGTGTGTACATGTTTTCTTTTATGACATGTTTTTTTTTTTTTTGTCATGTAATATAACGGTTAGAGATCTCCACCTTAAAAATGAATCGGTAGTGTTTTAGATGTTCAAACCTTAAATTTTATATATATTACACATTATTTCTTATCAAGTGAGTTTGCACCAAAAAATGTATACTTTTTTTTAGATAACAAACTTAAATTATTTTACTTAAGAGAATAGTCCGAATCCATATGGAATGGTAGAAAATATATTAAAACAAGTTAATCATAGAACCATTACTTGTTTTTTAATGAACTTTACGCTTAAGTTCGCAAGTTTTATGTCTAACTAGCGTCTATAATCATTAATAATTGTTTTTACAAAAAAAAATGTAGATAAGATACTTATGAGTTTATTTTAATTAAATATGTAGTAACACATATATTTGTCACACGTTATTGATATTTTTTTTTTAAGATTAATGAATGTACATTTTTTTTAATGTACATATAAAGCTATGATATCTATATTATATGTATAATATGAGATTTTGTGTTATTAAAAATATAAGAATATTTTTTTGAAATAGGAAATTTTATTATATCTTATTGTTGTGATTGAAAAAATATGAATATGTTTCTCGTGGGCTTAACTCATTTGATAAAGACAATACATAATATATGCAAGGTCTGGGGTTCGAATCCAAGCCACCACCGAAAAAAGAAAAATATAGATATAATTTGTTAAGTCTGATATATTTGAAAGTCACAAATATCTTTATTATAATTTTAATCAATATCAAAAAATTTGTAACTTCATTTGTGACTGCTTGATTTTCCTCTAGCACACCTAGTGCTTGGGAAGATTAATTTAATACAATTTGGCTTATAAAAAAAAATTATATAAAATATGTTTGTAATTTACATGCAAAATTTATATAATAATATATTATTGATAATCTACACGTATCAGTGCAATAACAAGATCAGAAAAAGAAATATACGAGTGTCCATCTTTTCGCTGAAACTAATAATGTGCTTAATTTAAGAGTTTAATTTTTATATGTTGTCGGTCACGGTAAAAGAAGTTACATAAGATATATATCTATTAATGTGTTGCCACATCAGTTAATGATGTATGATATGTTGTATATTTTTAATTCATTAATTGATGTATTAACATATCATTGGATACATATATACAATTTTGACTATTACATGTCGCGTATATAAATTAAATTCATAACTTTTTTTTGATAAGAAATTAAATTCATAACTTAAATAGTTGATGCACACAGGATAACAAATATAATAGCAAATATATCATAATGAAATGACAAAATTACCCTCATAATTAATTATATGCTTTAACTTTTTTTAAATTAAATATAATTAAGTTATTATTAACTATATAAAGTTATAGGCTTAAAAAAAATTAAACAAAGTTATAAAAAACAAAAAATCAATCGTCTTTTTTTTTACAAAAAAAAGAAAAAAAAATCAATCATCTTCTTGCTTTGTTTTAGGGGTGTCGTCATCTTCTTCTTCACTTGCATAGTACAATTCAAAAAAATTAACGGCGTCTTCAGTTAAAAACAAAATCGTTTACCTTCTTCTTCCTTATTAAACAATAAAATTATACGAAAACCCCCTTATGTGCTCAAACTAATTGTTTTATCCAAGCTCTTAACCAAACAATTGTTGTCTCTGTTGAAGATAATATGAACTTCCTAAACTCTCGGTTTCATCTCTTTTCAAATTTGACTTGAATACAAAATAGATAATCAAGAAATAAATAAACAAAAAATTAAACAGATGGAGGAAGAAGTGATTGTAGGATGGAATTGGAGTCAGATATGTGACAAATAGAAAAGATGGCGTTGAATAGTTATGAAGGAAGAGGTAGAGGTCGATGGATGGAGAGCAGAGAGAACATGAGCGATGAATTGAAAGAGAGGGCAAATTAAGAATTTTAGTGCTAATCATGATAGGATAATTCTACCCACCAAAAAGTAAGGATAAAAATAACAAAGGACGAACAAGATAGAATTAAAAATGAGTTTAAGTTATCTTTTTCTACTGACGTACCAAACAACAGATTGAACTAGGTTTATCATATTTTCTTCTTATCATATGCATCACGGATAAAACGATTGACGTATTGAAGAAGTATTGTTTAAAAGATTTTAAAAATAATAATTTGGAAGAAGTATTGTTTTTAGATGTTAATTATATAAAGAAGTATTGATTAAAAGATTTATAATTAATTATAAATCGTCTTCGATTAAAAACAAAATTATTTGAAAGAAATATTATACAAGGGAAGATAGTTTTATCATATCTTGTCTTCTTATAATTTTCTTTTTTGAAAGGAGTATTAAAACGATTTCAAAACAAAATCATTGTTTGAAAAAAGTATTAACGACTTGACATTTTTGTAAGAGAATTTATAATTAAAGACGGACGTGGTATTGAACTAAAGAAAAAAAGGTAACATTGTGTCTTGCAGTCCTATGAACACAATGTTATTAATAAGTACTTATTCAGATCATATTTATAAGAAAAAATTGACTTTTAAATTCATTGAATAACTCATGTATCTGATCTAGAGTATATACAAAATACATCATTAATGTAATGAATTAAAAAAATAAATATTTTTTATAAGTAGAACGGAGAGAGTATTTGCAATTAATAATTTTATAAAATGTTATTGATAATTTTTTTCAAAAAATATTTGAGATTAATAAATTTTAAAATTTTTAAAAATGTGTCATAAATGCATCGGTTAGCCTCGCGGAAAAAATGAAACTGTGATACCTGTAGTTAATTTAAGAGTAATGATATATGTACAACTATTAATGATAACTTTGATGACAACTTTTACTTTCTCTCTTTTCATTAGTTCAAAACAATATAAAGCAAAGGAAAAAAAAATTATTAAATATTATCATTAATAGTTGTAAATATGACAACTTTTATTTTCTCATAGTTCAAAAAAATATGATTTCTCTTTTGCTTTAATTCAACATCAATCAATTTTCCGTAATCCGTGAATCACCATGCAAATCTGAGATCAGACAGTTGCCGACTTGCCGTCATCAAATTAAATTGCGTTGAAAAGCAAAGGAACAATAAATACTATAAAATTCATTTCATTTCATTTATAATAATGGAAAAAAGAACAATAGAGGATGTTTAATACTGCACTTCAAATAGCACAGCTAAGATTTGAAACTGCCCTACATAAATAATCTAGAAAATAGTAACATAATCCATCAACTTATTAATAATTAATTGAAATTTTAATAGCAGCAGCAACCACATCATCATCATCATAAATCAATAGACTTAGACCTCTTTGACACCAGCAGCAGCAGCAACAGTTTCATTGACCTTGTTAGCAGCAACTTCCTTAACAGCAACACCACTTGATTTCTCTTCTTCAATTTCAAAAGCAGAAACAGGGAAACTTCTAAAAAGTCCAGAAGGTGTTTTGAAAGTGATTTTACCAGTTGGTGGATCATCAATATAAATATCACACAAAGTAACCCAAATCAAAAGCTCTTTGGTTTTAACACCATTCAATTTCTTGATCTTACCATTTTCAACATAAGCAGTTACTTCAGTTGCATAGGAAACAGGTTTCCCAATCTTTTCAAATTTGTGTGTTATGCTTTTCTTCTGTTTCAGCCAAACAAAACCTGTTTCTCTGTTGTAACCAACTTCAGTGATGTCTTTCAATGGTAAAAGACCATTTGGGAGAGATATTTCTTTGAGAAGCTCTTTGGATTTCACCTGACACATTTCGTCTCCATGGTATACTTCGGATTTGGATTTGATTTCTTCTGTTACCAACGACATCGTTTTGGCGTTGTTTTGAATCAAAAACAAAGATTACGCTATCTAAGATTTGTTTAAGATTCTTGATTTGTTTTGTTGTGTGGTTACATTGGAAGCGGTGGGTTTGTTATATAGTTCTTGAGTTCTGAAATTGACCCTTCATTGTAACGTTAATTTCAATAACTGCCACTGCCGTTAATTAATGCGACATTTAATTCTTTATCTTCCACGTCCACTCTCCACACCAGGATTATTATTTTTTCCCTAAAATATTTATTATTTCACATGGTATAAACAAATTTTTTTGTTGCCGGGGTTCGAATCTCAAAACTTGCATATATACATTGTTTATATCAATTGAGTTAAGCTTATGAGGACGGACAAATTTTTATTATTAGAAAATATATTATTAATTAAAAGAAAAATACCTAAAACTTTGATGATTTATTTTTTTGGATTGTTTTTTCGTCTAATTTCTTTTTTTTGGATTGTTTTTTTCGTCTAATTTCTTTTTTTTTGGATTGTTTTTTGTCTAGTTGTTTGGTTGAAAATTCACTTTTTTCGGGTGAATGGATGAGAAGTCTAAAGTTCGAATCTCAACCACAACATATGTTATGTTTTTAGAAATCATGGTTGGCCTTAACATATCGTGACTAAGTCTAACACAATCCCACAAAATTAGATTGTGATGTGAGAATTTTCTCCACTTATAATCACATTATCAGACAATCTCATACCCGATATAAGACTCTTAAGGTATGTATAATGTACTAAATTCAACTTATGAGAATATCATTGTTTCTTTACTTTAATTACTAATTCTTTTTTATAGATATTGATATTTTTAAAACAGCAAAATTTATTAAAAATCATATACCTATTCAAAATAAACATAAGACTGAAACAACAAAGTAAAAGGCGTCGCTACATCTTTTTAGAAGATAAAACCAATGCTAGTAAATAAGACATTCATAGATATAGAAAACACATAATTATTGCATTTTACGAGAAATATTTGTAGAATTGCTAAAAAGTTTATACAGATTATATATACATTCGTTGGTAAAAAAAATTACATGTACATTCTTTTTAGGGTTAATTAAGTTTTTTGTCCATATAAATATCTACAGTTTTGTTTTTAATCCCTATAAAAATAAATCACACTTTTTAGTCTCTACAAAATTTTCCGTTAATGTTTTTAGTTCCTGTTAAATTAAAATTTGTTTAATTATGCTTAAAATTTTAAATTTTTTAATGATTTTCTTCATACTTGTTTAAAACATTATAAAAGGTTCCGCCACAATAAATTAGCTCAAAATTTTATTTTTAAGTCCAAATTTTCGTTAGTTTTATCTTGAATTTTTGGCGTTTTAAAAAAATTATATTTATTTAATTCATTACATGTTAAAAAATTCTATATATTTTATTTGGATGAATTAATTTAAAATTATATATATTTTAAAAGTCGCAAATGTATGCATTAAATTATTGTCCCTTTAAAATTAACGGACAGAAAATAAATATATAATGTCAATTTAATATGTATATAATTTTTTTCCTTTGTAATACTCATTTCCATTTGCGACTAAACTATGAGTTGGATAAATCCGCAATTGATGTCATTTTGTCAAAAAAAAACAATTAATCGTGTAATTTCTTCTTTTTCCTTATAAGAATTAATCGTGTATTTTATGGTTCTGCAATAGCACGTCAGTTTTCATTTTCAACAATGAATCATCGTGTTTTTAACTGTAAGAAAAGACCATATTAATAATGTTGGCCATTTTTTTTGTTAAGAGATAGCATGAGATTTAATATAAACAGATAATTACACGCAACATGAAGATAGAGCAAGAGATGCTTTTCTGGAAGTATTGGTACCCAATATGCTGTGATGCTACCACAATAATTCAAGGTTTGATAGAACTTTTGGTCCCCTTGTTTATGTGTTAGATATGGACCTCAAAATTAAATCAAAATACAAAAAAATTGTGCAGAAATAAAATTTGCTTTCTTTGTTGAGATTGACTTTGAAAACATGCTTGAGTGTGTTTGGATGAAAAAATGTTTTAAGGGAATTCAAATACTTTGAGGTGAATTCAATTGTTTGGATAATAATTTGAAGAATTTTCAAAATGATGGAAATTTATGAAGTATTTTGTTCAAGTTAAATTTAGAGTAGAGAGTTTCAAATGACACCTAAAAACCAAGAAATTCAAAAAATTTAATTGTTTTAATTTTTTAAAATTTGCATTTTGGTCCCAAATTTTCCAAAAAATTCAATTTGACCACAATAAATTTCAAAAAATTGCAAATTGGCCCCTCAAAATTTATAATTTGACCCCTCTTTATTTAAAAAATTACAAATTGACCCCAAATTTTAATTTTCAAATTTGGCCCCAAAAAATTAAATTTATAAAAGTTGTCCAAAAATAATGACTATAAATTTTTTTATTACTCCGTCCAAACAAAAGTATTAAGAAATGAAAGTAATTTAATTGAATCATTTAAATTGCCTAGAATTCTAAATTCTTTAAAATTTCTCTATTACCCCATCCAAACACACTCTTATAGAGAATGATTATTTAAAATTCTCTTGAGGAAATCTTTTCTGAAAACCAAAGATGATATGTTGAAGTTATAAATGTGGAAGGTTCCAACTCCAAAGGTAAGAAACCAGTTGAAGCAACAGAACTGATGAAGCCTCAAAAAACTTCTATCTCCTTGATAGGACACAAGCTATTGGAACAAAGAACTTGGATCAAGACTTTGAAAATAATGCAGCAGATGGTGTTAGAAATGAAGAAATGCAGCATGGCAATATTGAACATGATCAAAACTCCATTGCCTCATATTTTGTGGATGGAACTCAAATTGATAACGAAGAGGAAGCCAGTGAAGAAGATGTTGAAGTTGATCAAGAGGTTAATGCCGCAAAGGATGTTAATCATGATGAAAATGTTAGGTTTAAATGCATTTTGGTTCCTCTATTTTCAAAAAAAATAAATTTTGGTCACTATATTAAAAATCAATCGATTTTTTGGTTTTCCTATTTAACTTTTTTCAAAACTTTTGTCCTTCATCTCATTTTCGGATCACTTTCTTATGACGTGCCTGTTCATTTATGACGTGGCAGCATCTATCAGGTCACACTAAATATTCATGTGTCAACAAAAATACATCATGAATCCAAAAATTCAAAATAAATCAAATGAATCACTTATTTTAAATCTCTCACAAATACATCATCGATCATTATTATAAGCTAAAATCAATATTTTAGGTTTATTTAATTAATGATGTATATGATATTTATTATAGGTCACAAATATCATTTATTGAATAAATTTAAGGGTTAATTAAGTTTTTGGTCCCTATAAATATCTGCAGTTTTGTTTTTAGTCCCTACAAAATATTCTGTTAGTGTTTTTAGTCCCTGTTAAATTAAAATTTGTTTAATTATGCTTAAACTTCTAAATTTTTGAAAGATTTTTTACATACATGTTTATAACATCGTAAGACACTCTTTTATAAAAAAAAATTTAGTTTTTTAACATGTAATGAATTAAATATGAATTTTTCTAAAATCCAAATTTTCAAGATTATATAAATGAAAATTTGGACATAATAATAAAATTTTAAGTTACTTTTTTGCGGGGGAACTTTGTATAATATTCTAAGTAAGTATGTGAAAAATATGTTACAAATTTAAAAGTTTAAGCACAATTAAGCAAATTTTAATTTTACAAGGACTAAAAGTATGTGTTGGTCCCTATTAAATTGAAATTTGTTTAATTATACTTAAACTTTTATATTTTTAAATGATTTTTAACAGACATGTTAAGAACATTATAATAATGTCTTTTATAAAAAAGTAGAATTTTTTAACATGTAATGAATTAAATATAATTTTTTTAAAACGCCAAAAATTCAAGATAAAACTAACGAAAATTTGGACCTAAAAATAAAATTTTGAGCTAATTTATTGTGGCAGAACCTTTTATAATGTTTTAAACAAGTGTGTAAAAAATCATTAAAAAATTTAAAATTTTAAGCATAATTAAACAAATTTTAATTTTACAGGGACTAAAAACACTAACGGAAAATTTTGTAAGGACTAAAAAGTGTGATTTATTTTTATAGGGACTAAAAACAAAACTGCAGATATTTATAGGGACCAAAAACTTAATTAACCCTAAATTTAAAATATTAATTTTTGTTTATATTAGTGACCGAAGTGTGTAATTTGTATGAAACGGTCAAATGAATCGCTTATAACGAGGAAAAGGAGTAACTTGAAAATTATGCATATAGTTTTAAAGGTTAAATATGTTTTTGGTCCCTATAAATATACCAACTTTTCGTTTTAGTCCCTCTAAAATTTTCCTTCAACTTTTAGTCCCTATAAAATTTTGAATCACTACTTTTGGTCCCTATTTTAAAATAAATTTTAGTATTTTTTAATGAAATTGTACAGAAATGTGTAGAATATTGTAAAAACATTTCCCAAAAAAAATTAGAATTTTTTAAGTAAACATAAATTATATATGAGTTTTTAACCATAAATAATATAAAAATTCATATTAAATTCATGTTTTGTTAAAAAATTCTAATTTTTTTTGGGAGAGATTATTATAATATTATGAATTTTTCTAAAAAATTTGATTCAAAAATATGAATTCTACATATGAATTTACTTTAAAAGAGGGACCAAAAGTGAAGATGGAAAATTTTTTAGGGACTAAAAGTTGAAGGAAAATTTTAGAGGGACTAAAACGAAAAGTTGGTATATTTATAGGGACCAAAAACATATTTAACCCTAGTTTTAATTAAAGGATACGATATGAATAACTAAATTAAAACTACATTGAAAATTAGAAGTAACACTCTTTTTACATTTTTTTTCCTAATGTGACCGTCATTACACAAGGCAATATACTTCTTTAATGTTTTCTTATAAATTTGAAATTGTTTCTTTGTAGGACATTTATCAAGTTTTACATGTTTAGACTATTTATAGCATCCAGAGTGATGAGCGATTAACTGAATTAACACCAAATCAAATGGACAACATGTTTATGAATGAATTTTCTTGAGTAGAAAAAAGAAAAAAAAATAGACAACCTGTTGTAGATAATTTTTTTGAGTGTTTATACAGAAGAGTCTCTTTGACAATATCGCTCTTTATTTATTTTAAAATAAGTAAGTGTTTTTTTTTTAACAATCAAAAATGGAATTATATTAACAACAAGAGTCTCAATAGCACAAGATGTGCCACAAAGACTACTACAGAGATTCAGTACAACAACAAAAACAAGTTAGCCAATACCCAAACATTATAACGGGTTTGACCACCAACTAAAAGTGCCAAACAAAAAAGAAGCGTTTCTAGCTTTCAACCAACCTAGAGACAAATATTTAACTTTGTCAAGCAACCTGGGTAAAGGAGTAATAGAATCATTGAAACACATATTGTTACGTTCAGTCCATAAAACCCAGGCACAAAGAAGCCAAATAAGCTGGAGAAAAGACTCAGAAGCCTTATTGCCACTTGTTGAGTGAACAAACTGAACAAAGTGATCAGACAAAACATTAGTGTCCACTCCAACAAAACCAATCCAATCACGAACCAACGACCAAAGTGAAGCAAAATACGAACAAGAGAGAAACAAATGTTGTGCCGATTCCAAGGCACCGCAACCAGAAACACACAAACCAGCTTCTGTTGGAATTACACCTCTATAGATCAGATTCGATTTGGTAGGCAACCGATCACGAAGAAGCCGCCAAGCAAAGACGGATACCTTCAAAGGAACTTGTCTGTGCCAAATCATCTCCGCAGCCGAGTCCACCAACGGTAAATCATTAGAAGTCAACACGGCATAAGCCCCCCGAACAGAGTAACCATGAGAGGGTTCCGGGAGCCACAACCATTGATCTGAAACATTAACAAGCAAAGAAACATCAAGCAGAAAAGCCCTACACTCCACTAACATCTCCTCCTCCCACGCCCACAATCTCCGCCTCCACTGCCACGCCTCACCACCCTCCTCAACACCAAGAGAAAACATATCTGACACTGAAACATATTTATTAACAAAAAGCTCAAACAACCTACGGAAACGAACACACAAAGGAATCGACCCCAACCAAGTATCAATCCAAAAAAGAGTATCAATACCATTCCCCACCTTCTTGCTAACACAATCCTGAAACCAATCCCCCCCAACACCACCATCCCCATCCCTAATCCTCCCCACCTCCCGCCACCAAGAAGAACAACTCCGGCCCCAACCTCCAACCTCCCACACACCTCGCCATAACGGGCGACTAAAACTCTATACCAAAAACCACCCCTATCCACTAACATCCTCCAACACCATTTCCCTAGTAATGCAACATTAAACTCCTTCAACTGTCTAACCCCTAACCCTCCAAACTCCTTCTGGAGACAAACAGAGTTCCAACCTATCCAAGACATTTTCCTATGATCCTCACTCCCACCCCAAAAAAAAATTATTAAATAAAGATTCAAGGGTAGAGATTATACCTGACGGAGCTTTGAAGAAAGAAAGAGCATAGACAGGCAGAGAGGTCAACACAGATTTGAGAAGAACCAAACGACCACCAAAAGAGAGGAAACGACTATTCCAACCTGACAGTCTAGACTTTATACGATTCACAACAGGGTCCCAGAAACACAAACGACGAGGATTACCACCAATCGGCATACCCAAGTATAAGAAAGGCACCTTTCCCACTTTACAATTTAGCACAGACGCTGCCTCAAATAACCAAGAAGATGCAATGTTAACCCCAACCAGCGAACTCTTGTTAAAATTAACTTTCAAACCAGACAAAGCCTCAAAAATAAAAAGAGCCGCCCTCATAGCCCGAACATTGGCCCAACTTTTAGTACCCAACAACAATGTATCATTAGCAAATTGGAGATGAGACACAACCACCGGATTAACATCCCCAATGCTATAACCAGAAAACAATCGAGTCTCAACCAGCGACCTCATCAAAACATTGAGACCTTCCGCCGCCAATAAAAACAAAAAAGGAGACAACGGGTCCCCCTGCCTCAACCCCCTCTTTAACTGAAACTCTTCAGTGGGACTGCCATTCACAAGAACAGAGGCTGTAGCGGTACTAACACACTATCTAATCCATTTTCGCCAGAGAACTGGGAAAGACATCTTAGCCAAAACAGAATCCAAATACCCCCAATCAATCGAGTCATACGCCTTTTCAAAATCCACTTTAAACAACATAAGTTCTTTTTTCTTTTTACGAGCCTCATCAACAACTTCATTGGCTATCAAAATTCCATCTAAAATCTGTCTATTTTTAACAAAAGCCGATTGAGCGTCGGAAACAACAGAGTCAATCACCCCTCGAAGCCTATTAGCAAGCAATTTTGCCAAAATTTTGTACAAACTCCCCACCAAGGAAATAGGACGAAAGTCATTAAGCTTCTGAGGGCTGTCAACTTTAGGAATTAAGGCAATGAAAGTAGAGTTGATACCTTTAGATAATTTACCATTGCGATGAAACTCAGATACAAATCTCATGATATCCTCTTTCATGACCAACCAGAAATCCTTAATAAAGCCAAAATTAATACCATCGGGACTCGGACTCTTGAAACTATCACAATCCCACACAGCTGCCTTAACTTCATCAACCGAGAAAGGCTTAATTAAACTCACACCCTCAGCCACTGATAACGACCGGAAAGGCATATTAGACACCGTGGGGCGGTTAGCAGACACCTCCTGAAAATGATTAGCAAAATGAGTGAACACGGCATTACGAATAGGTTCCACTCCCTCCACCACCACATCATCAACCAAAATAGAACTCAAAGCGTTATGGCGCCTCCTCCTAGACAAAACAAAATGGAAAAATTTAGAATTTGCGTCCCCGTCTCGCAACCACTGGACACGAGACTGTTGCCAACAAATGCTAGTATTAAGACGGGACAAAGAGTGTAGTTTCGAAGAAACACCAAGTAATTCAGCACAATCGTCTTCAGTCAAAACCTCCACTTCACCTTTCCCATCTAAAGTTGCCAAACGCTCCTTAAGATCGAGGATTTTCCTTGGTAAATTTTGAGTATTATTCATTTAATAAATAAATGTTAGGTTGGAGGAGTTAGGTGATTATCAGATATTGTTATAAAAAAAAATTAATGTATAAACATTTCAATAAGCACTTACTTCCTTAAAAAAAAATAAACACTCCTTCCTTTGATCACATTTATAAGTAACTTTTGTTTTTTCATATAGTCAAGATACGTCACTTATTTAATAAATCTGAAAAGGTAAAAATTGCTTATAAATATTATCTGAGGTAGTAAATAGGAAAGTCGTTGTGAACTGAATTGAGACCACTTAATAACTTTTTTAAAATAAAATAAAGACTTAAATGTTCTTTTGGTCCCTTAACTATTTAATTGGTATCGCTTTGGTCCCTTAACTAAAAAAAAGATTGTTTGAGGATTTTAAGTTTTTTTTAGTCTCGTTTTGGTCCCTTCTGTTAGGTTTCCGTTAGGGTTTTAAAAAAAAGTTAACTCCTAGACACGTGTCACCTTGTCATTGGCTCTGAGTTTATTTTATTATTTTTTAAAAATATACTATATTTTTTTAAAAAAACCCAAAGCCAATGACAAAGTGACACTTGTCCCAGAGTTAACACGTGTCACATTGTCATTGGTTTCTGGGAATTTTTTACAAAAAAGTAAAAAATATATTTTTAAAAAAAATTAAATTTTTTTTTTATAAAAAAATATATATAAAAAAAATAATCTTAGAGCCAATGACAAGGTGACACGTGTCTACACTTAACGTTTTTTATTAAAAATAATGGAAACCTAACAGAAGGGACCAAAACGAGACTAAAAAAAAACTTAAAATCCTCAAACAATCTTTTTTTTAATTAACGAACCAAAGCGATATCAATTAAATAGTTAAAGAAACAAAAGAACATTTAAATCTAAAATAAAAAAGTAATCCAGAAACTTCATCGACTATTTATTGTTTGTTCTGTTCATGTAGGTAGTTGGGTACAGTTGAAATTAGTTGAATTGTCCACTTTGACCTTTCCTCTTATAACCCTTGGTTGGAAATTTATGACGCCATGAAGGGGATAGCGTTGAACTGGAGACAGATATCAATGAGAAGAAAATGTAGCTGGCAACATCACCAAAGGTCTGACAAAAAGAAATTAAAAGAGTGAATGTGGTCAAATAATTTCTGTCTCAATTTCATGTAAAGAAAAATTAGGGGCAAACAATTTCATAGTATCTGAATTAATCAAAATCGTCTTTTAGTTAGTTGTTTTGATCTTTAAATTGATCTTTTGTTATTTGGATCCTCAAATATGTTTGTTGATCACTTTAATTTATAAAATTAAAATAAAATAGATATTTAAAAATGTGTTTGCAATTTTAATATATTTAAGGTGTACAATGATTCCTTTAAAAAAAAAAAGTGTACAATGATGCCACTTCAAACATTAGAAATTAAAATGTTTTTTTTTTTAAGAAGAAATTAAAGTAGTTGTTTATTCAATAAATTAGTATTAAAATTAATGAAATGATAATTTGTGCCTTCAAGGTACAAGTTAAGTAACCAAAGATAAAAATATTTTATTGTAAATTGTGTATTTAATATTCTAAAAATTTAAAATTTTATATTTTCAATACTATGATTTAATTTCATTTTTAAATTCGTAACTTATGCAAGAAGTACCTCAATTTTTTTTTTTTTAAAGAAAGTCAATTCAACATTTATGATCGGGTTAGATGATAGATTGATTGAATTTATTGATGACCTGCACCATCAAAACTAATTTATGATAACATGAGTTATAATCTTCTTCATTTATAATTCGTTCTATTTCTTCCATTTAGAGTGATAAAGATACAAATAAGTTTGAAAAAAGTATAAAATAATTAAGTGTCATATTAACCGGTGTCTCCGAGACACCGGTTAAGGAAATAAAAAAAAAAGGTTTTAAATTGAAAAATACACTTTGTTGACTTTTAAAAAATTGACAAAACAATTTCCAACATAGTGTTAACATTTCCCAATAATTAATGATAGTAGGATTCATTTAGTGGTGGAATCTACTATCTATTTTATATGTTTATCTCTTTTGAAATTGTATGCTCTATTTACTTTGACAAATGAAGATGATCTTTACTCGCTAACAAGTTGTCCAAGAACATCCATAACGGAAAAAGCTATTTTAGAGTAAAATGGATTTCACATTTACATATTATTTATTTATAATTTTTCACAATAACATCTAATAAACATTTAATTTTTCCGATCTAACACTTACATAAATTTTTTTAATTCAGATTCATTAATCCTCTATTAATAACTTTATATTATTATATTTTATTAATTTAATTAAAGAGAATTGGAACCCACGGTTAAAGGAAATGCTTATTTTGAGACCCTTTGTCCATTAAACATTAAAAAAAAAAAAAATAATCTCCAATGGTGGAACCTGATAGGTACCTATGCTCATGGATTTAGGTGTATGTTTTGTTCAATTTTTAGTGGGATCATAATTGATTATGGATGTGCATAATTGATTCTTACATGTTTGATTGTTGTCCAGTGTAATTAATTATGTTTCTATAATTGGAGAAAACTTAGGTACAATTTCATATGTGCTTTTTGTATGGTTCTTAACTAAATTCACCATGATTTCCTCAAATCCATAATTTTCTCAAAGTTTATTATATCCAAAAAATATGTATTTTTAGTTAAGAACCATACCTAAAACACCTAAGGAATTGCACCTAGGTTTTCTCCTCTAGAATTTATTCAACTTAAGACTGTGATTTATAGCTTTTGATTCTATAATTTATTTTTACAACACAAATTTATAGTTCAACTCTTTTTTGCATGAATGTATTTAAACACAAATATTTTTTTAGTTAGAATTACTTTTGACCATAATCAATTCTATATAAATCAATCATCACCACTGCAGGTGAAGTGGTTGACAACGACGTATATTTAAAACCAAAGGGAGTAGCTTGTAGGTGGGAAATAAGTCAGGCCAGCCTACAGGTACCTACAGCCTGTCCTGTTTATGAAAAAGGCTAGGCTTAGGCTTTTAAAAAAGTCTATTTAGGTAAATAGTTCAGGCTTAGGCTGTAAAAGAAGCCTACAAAGCTTGATAAGCCGGCTTATTTATGCATATTAAAACTTACTTTTTTATTTATATTAAAGTATAATTTATATTAAACATAAAGTAAAAACTCAAATAATGAACTTTTTAAATAGGCTTTTAAGGCCTTATTGAAATAGGTTTTTTTAAGTCTTATAGTTATAAACAAGCCTTCCAGTGAAATAGGCTTTAGGGTCAATTTTCCATATTTAAAAGTAAACAAAATGAACTATTTAACGACTTCAATATGAAATAGGTATATAGTAGGCTTTCAGGTCAAACCAGATCCAAAAAATAGGCCTACGAAAGGCCATAAACTAGACTCAAGTTTGTGAAAAATTTTGTAGGTCAGACTTATGCCTGTCAAAGTCTGGCCTGACCTATTCCTATCCCTACTTACAAGACTAAAATAGAGTTGTTTGATAGTGGTTTTTTAATGGCTTAAATGTACTCCTTGTAGTGTTTGGTCCCCTATTTTAATTTCAATTTTTATGAGTTTTGGTTCCACACCCATTTTGAGGTCAATTTTGGTAACATGGCCTTATCGATAATGATGTGGCAACGCTTATGTGGACACTTTTAATATCTATGTTATCACTGATTTGTTTAATTCAATAATACAGTTTTATACAATATTTGATTTGTTTAATTCAATAATACTTTTTTATACAATATTTTAATTATTGAACTAAACAAAAAAATTAAATGACCACCTGTGCTTCCACATTATTAATAACAAGGCCATATCATCAAAATTGAGGTGGGAACCAAAACTAAAAAAGAAAAAATGGAATCAATTTTTTTCATGTGATTAGTGTTTTTTTATATGCTACTTCAACTAGCGTCTAAAGCTAGAGCATATAATTTAAATAGTGTTTACAATTTTTCTCTAACTTTTACCCTCATTATTTTAATTAAAAATATATTTTTACTGATTTTATATTTATCGTCCTTGCAAATAACTAACTATACAGGAGTTACTAATTGAGTTAAATTCTAGATTCCTATTTTTATTATACACATTTTTTTTGGTGAGATTTTTTATTTTTTATTATACACATAAAAATTTAACAAGTAATTGCAAAAGTTAATTAAAGAAAGTAAATAAAATGATTACAATAATCATTTATGAAGTTACCAATCAAGATCGTTATAAATCATATGTGAGTCTATCTGCAAAATTTCCTATTTATTTTCTAACATAAAATAAGTTTTTAGTATAAAAATTTCTTGATACATGCAGAATTGCAGATAATATAAAATAAGTTTTTAATTTATAAATTTCTTGATACATGCAGACATACACTATTAAATAAGGAAAATAAAATTCTAGTTCCAATTAAGTTAAAAAAAAAAAAAAAAAAGGTGAACAACCAAAAAATAAAGAGTTTGAATAAACTTACAGTTAGAGAAAGTTTTTGAAGACGCTGAGAAGCCATTACAATATTTAAAATCCAAAAGTAATCCTATCTAGTATCATATTCTCCCTCGACGAATAACTCGAATTGTCTAAGATTTTGAAATCGAACCAAGACCTTTGTTAAATGCTTTATCGGTTTATAACAACAATATTTAAAGTGGATTAAAAGCAACTAGTGGTCAAATTAAAAAGAAACATAGACACTAGACAGTGCTGCAATGCACTATATCGTAGTCTCAATTTTGGAACCAAACGCTACCCGAGATTGGCAACCTATACACAAACAATAAACATACGGTAGCAAACATGGATTTAGACAAACTCACCTGTGAAGGGCTGATGATCATAGCTAAATTCTCAATATGTGGTAATCTTGTAATTGGACCAAAGAGGTGTGGTTTTCTTTCTCTGAGTTGTATTCCAGAAAACCTTCAATAATCGGGGAGCGAAATTTTTTGTTTGGTTTAGACATTCTCAATGATCATAGCTGAATCATTTTTTTTGTTTGGTTTAGACATTCTGAAATCATCTGATATGAAAATTGATTTTTGGATATGGTGTCGTTTGTCCGCGGTCAAAGAGAGTATCAGAGAGGGGACGAAATTGCTTGGTATGCAATAATGAAACGATTATGAGGAATGAGTAAAATATAGCTACTACTTAAATTTATGATAGATTAATGAAGACAGGT
Organism: Medicago truncatula; assembly: GCF_003473485.1. NCBI lineage: Eukaryota > Viridiplantae > Streptophyta > Magnoliopsida > Fabales > Fabaceae > Medicago > Medicago truncatula. Next base: position 53,014,079 of record NC_053048.1, read on the forward strand.
TAATTAGGTTTTAAATGCACATTTGATGATAATTTTGCTTTTAGTATAGAGTTTCTTGATGTTTGATGTTAGAATTTTCATTTGATTTGATCGCACACAAATTCTAAACTGTAGTGTGTAATCTTTAGATCTGGCTTCTGTTTTGGTTTGTCACTTTTGTATGTGGTTCATTTGTGTCTTTATGTTAGAATCAGTTTACATGAATGTGTAGTTTAAAACTATGTAATGGTGAACCTATGGTCTAAATCTCTTTAAATCAATGTGAGCGCACTATCTGCCTAATCAGTTTTTTAGTTTGTTTAATTTAGTCATGTAATCATAGTTGCATATACGTTGCGCCTAAAGGCACTTTTAATGTGCGACACTATTTCTTATTCGAGAAGTGAACGATGAATGGTGATGCCTACATTACCCTTTCATGATATCAATTAATCAAAATGTAATATACATAGATAATATTAAATGTCAAATAAATGAATAGATTTTTTCTTAAAATAAAAGAGTTAATCTTAATTTTTTTTTGAAGAAGAGTTAATCTTAATCATAAGGTAACTTTTAATACTTTTAATTTTTATTTAATTTTTTTTTTGAAACATCAAATGATTTTTTATTTTTTTATATTAAGGTGTTCAATCTTAATTAATTTACACCACAAGACTTATAACAAATAAAGTTTTACATCAAATTTCTTTCATCTGGATGTCCTTAAATTCATCACTTACATTCATAAAATTTCTTCAATTCCAGAACCCCAAACGTGAGAAAAAAAACATTTATTTCATTAAAAATAAAATAAAAATGCAGAAATATGATGAAGATGTTCATCATCTTCATCTTCTTCTTTTGAATCTTCATCATCTTCTTTAAATAAAAAAAATTCTACCAAAATATATCTCCAAATATCGTGAATTAATGTTATATTCACCTCAAATCTTCTTTTAAACACAAAAATCAAAACCTTAATTTCATAAATGTTGCAAGACGGATGGTGGAGGCTTGCCACTAGCGGAAGGGTTAGGCTTTACAAAAGTTAAGATTGTTCTGGAAACAACAAAATTGATGTGCAAAATTGCTCTCAATTTTGGGGTTATTTTTATGACGGGTTTGAATATTGAGTTACAAAATAATAATAATAATAATAATAATAATAATAATAATAATATACGGTGTGACAATTTTTTATTTTTTTCCGATGAAACTAAATTTCTTTCTCTACAGGGTTTTGATTTTTGTGTTTAAAAGAAGATTTGAGGTGAATATAACATTAATTCATGATATTGGGAGATATATTTGTGTAGAAATTTTTTTGATTCAATGAAGATGATGAAAATTCAAAGGAAGAAGATGAAGATGATGGACATCTTCATCATATTTCTGAATTTTTTTCATTTTTAATAAAAATATATTTAAAAAAAATTAAATTATGTATTTAAAAAAAAAATGAGAAAAAAGATGTATATGTGCTTTTATAAGAGATAAAGACCTAAACGAAAAAATAATAAAGATAGAGGACCAAAGTGTTACAAATAAATAAGATAAAGGATCTCTAATGTAATCATGGCTATAATTAAATAAAAATTAAAAGTATTAAAAGTTACATAATGATTGTAATTGATTTTTTTTTTTAGGAAAAATTGACTTATTTATGACATTTAATGTTGTCAATGTAATCCCTGAAGTTTGATGAGATAAATGTGTGTTTATATAACTATCAATGCTGAGATAAGGTTTGTATAGGCTTAGGGAAGAGCATGTCATTTTCAAATGTATATGTAACGCCCCGGATTTGTTTCCCCCGCGTACACGCTTCAAGCAAAACATCAAGCACACATCATATCTCCTTTGGTACCTAAAATGTTGGTTGTAAAGGTTAGTCTTCAACACCCATGAAATAAAATTAACAATAAATTAAGCCAACAAATAAGAATATACAACCATTATCTAGGAATCGTGCTAAGATATTTCTTTTTAGTTTTAAATATTTATCATTCAAAATTCAAAATGTACGATAAAAACAAACACCGACACCACATTTTTAACGAAGACACAATACTCAATTCTAATGCAGATGCATGAAATGCAACTAGACCATGATCTAGATATCGCCCCAATTGGCATAATACTTTTAATCGCCCTATTCGACAAAATAGTTTTAATCACCACATTTGACAAAATGACACATGAATATGAATTGCCCTAATTAGCACATGAATGTGAATCGCCCCATTTGACACTTATGACACTATTATATGCAATGCTATGAATGCAATGTATTTGTTCTCTCCAACTCTTTTTAGTTTTATATTCTCAAGGCACGTAACTTATCAACTCCACAAAATCACCAACACCTCAAATTAATAAAATTTCTCAAAACCTCTGAGGACAAAATCAACAAAGAGTCACCTTTTATCAATAAAATTTACAATTTCACGTATCAACAATCATATACATAAATCAAACAAATTACCAATTTCACAACTAATCAATCATACATATAATTATCAAAATTCACATATTCTTCAAAATCAATAACAAAAATTACTAACCAACAATTCTTATATTTATTAATAACAATTAATCTTTTCACTCATCAATAGAATCAAGAAGCATATACTAACCAACAATTCTTATATTTATTAATAACAATTAATCTTTTCACTCATCCATTGAATCAAGAAGCATATCAAATTCAATATCACAACCTATTATTTTCATTTAAATCATGATCAAGACTAAAACTCTTACCTCTTATACGCTCTACTTCCTTAGCACTACTTTAAGCCTCAAACTCGTGGTTGTACTGTAACCACAATTTCTCTCATTCTAGACATCATGTTGACGATCGGACTGTTGAAAACGAAGAACCACATGTTGTGAACACTCTGTCTAAAAATTAGCCCAATCAAATGGTAAACGAAAGTGCAGTCACAATTCTCCATAGACAGGTTCAGTAAAAACGAAAATGGTTCTTTTCTTTTATTCTTCTATTACTTTCTACAAAAGGTGGGGAATGTAAACTTAGAATGAGAAGGTCAGAGGAGGGGACTGAGTTGTGACCAACATATAGGAGGAGGCTTCATATTTGTTAGTGACGGCAAGGCAAGACGATGAACAAAAATATAGCTCCTAATTAATTAAAAGGCAACCCAATTCATGATAATTAAATGAGATTCGCTAATTCAATAACTGTCTTGACTCTTCAGGCATAGTGAGAGATTTTTAAAAAAATTCTGAAAATTGACATAAGAGAGATTTGAACACGCGACCATCAACTATAGAAAGGTATCAGCTTAACCAATACACCACATATTGTTTTCTGATAAATTGTGCTTTTCATCAATTACATATAAAACATGGAAGTGCAGAAGCAAATTTACACGGCCTGTTGATTATTCACGTATGCCATTTTTTTTTGTTCCACTAACGCTTATTATTTTTTCTGAAGCATGCTTCACTCTTTTTTGACCAAAACTATATGCTTTTTTTTTTTTTTACTAAATCTATATGCGTGTTCAATATATATATATATATATATATATAATTAAAGGATTTTGTTAGAAGCCACCCATGAATGTGTCTTTTAGCAAGTCACATCTTAAGGTGTAATTTTCACTTTTTAGTTATAACTTTGCTAAAAGACACCTTTATAAAAATTAGTTGATGTCTTTTAGCAAATGCTTCATAGAGTAACTTGCTAAAAGACACCTTCATGAAATGTGTCTTCTAGCAAAACCCATAATTAAAATACATATTTTTAATATAATTGTTTGTTTCTAAATTTATGCATTAAAATTGAAATAGACTTTTAATATTTAATGAAATATGGTATGATTTTGTGTAGGTAAGGTATACAATGCAAATATTATGGTTAATTTTGTTGAGTTTTGACAAAGTTTTATGAGTTTCTTATTTTTATTTTTTGAGATCGGGTGATCTAGTTCAATATTATCCAACTCAGTTTATCACACGCACACATTTTTATAGAGATCGAGTTTTATAACCGAGTTATCGGTTTAATCCGGTTCAGTCATGCAGTTCAACCAATGATCCAGTGGTTGAACCAGTGACCCAGTGACCCAGTCATCTTCCCGAGTCAACGACTGATCCGATTTTTAAAACTATGTGTGAAAGAAGGAAAATTTGTGTAATTAAAGATAGACAATATTGGCACTTAAGAGACGGGCGCAGTTATGGTGCATAACGAAATCCTTATGCACTCTGCATAAATCCAGAAATGGTTTCTGTGAGTTGTACTCCAAAACCATTAGCTGTACTTAATGGTTTCCAGCACCCTGCATAAGGATTTCCAGCACCTTGCATAAAATTATGCCAAAACCATTTTGCATGGTTTCTGTGTGTTGTACTTCAAAACCATTTCTGAATTTATGCAGGGTGCATAAGGATTTCCTTATGCACCATAACCGCACCCTTAAGAGACACGTTCAACAACTTTATGGAAGGTTTACTTGTATGAGAAAGAGAAGGAACAGATGATCATGGGTCTGTTGTTGAAAGAAACTGTTTTCTCCTATGTATATGCAAAATTGAATTGGTTTCCTATGCAAATGTTACTATTATTTCTCCTACATTCAAGTACTTGGAGATATTTTGAAGCATATTTGATTAGGCAACGTGTGATACATTAATAGTTATTTTCTGTTACTTTAAAGGTTTAAGAAACCGTTATAATATGATATTTATAACTTGATGTGTTCTTGACAGGAAGCATAGAGTGAATAGATCCATTAAGGTGCCTGCTATCAGCAACAAGCTTGCAGATATCCCTCCTGATTTTTAAGTTTATAGCTGCAGATCACAATTTGAGATTAATTTATGCAACTTGATATAGCAAGTTTAAGTTTTTATCCCCACAAAGCCTTTGATTATTTGTTTGAGTTTTTGCCTTGTGATCATAAATAACTATTATGTTGTGTAGTCATTAGTGTCATATTCTGAAGTTTGCATTATGATATCTCATCCATTATTTTCCTGATTTCCTTGCATCTTTTTTTACAGGTTGTGAGACTGCCAATTCGCAAAATTAGACAACGAAGAATGAAAATTGCTGAACTAGAACAAGTTAGCTCAAGACCTGATGTTGTTGAGGTAGGAGTGTTTTATATTGCAAGATTAGTTTCAAATTGTTGGGTATCCGCTTCTTTTAAGGCCGTTATGCAAATGATATTGCATAATTTCATTTTCAGGTTTGGCTACTGCAGCAGATCCTAAGTTGCTGGTGTTTTTGAAATCTTATCGTAACACTGTACATGTACATGGGCATTGGTCACAAAAGAGAAAATTTTTGCAGGTTAGTCAGCATCCTAACTTGATAGTTATTATAGGTTAATGATGTAAGAATGTCTGATGGTTGTGCCTTGTATGAGTGAAGTAGTAATAGGGTGAAAACGATGAAGTCAATAAGGTTTATCTTATATAAGTATGTATGTGGTTCTTGCAGGGAAGCGGCTGTGGGCATCATTGAGTTGTTTATCTTTTATTATCTTTGTTTGGGAATATGGTGTTTTTGAGGTAAGCAATAGGTCCCTTGATAAAATCTCCACAGTTTTTTGTTTTGTTTTGATTTAGTATTTTGAACAATGTTCATATTTGCATGTAGTCTACTGCTACATTTTATGTTGCGGCTAGATATGGAAGTGCAACCCCCGTGCCACCTTCTGTTATCAGAAATGCAGAATTGGTGTTTTGCATTGTCTTAATTATGACATTGAATATAACCCCTGAACAATTTTTGAATAGACTTAAGTTCAAGTTCATTGCAGGATAATATTGCTAAATATATCTTTCTTTTATTGTTTAACCAATAATCCTAATTTGATGAATGATAGTTTAGTTTTTCCTTTATTGGGAATCAGTTTTTTTGTATTTGTTGATATCTAATGTCAGCAAGCTTTAGTAATATTTCAATCTAAATATGCAATTTTTTTAGCTGAATTCTATGATGGGATACATTTGCGGGGTGAGTTTTGAAGTATAGAATGAATCACAGAAGTTGAAAGATAATTGGCATGTACTTTTTAGTATATTTGGTGGTAAAACATTAATAAAAGGATTGATGTCCTTACCGCATTTTGTACCATGATATGCAAATTTTTGCTGTGTTATTGATTACATAGATGTTGTGGATCCAATCTCTAGAATTTAAGCTTAAAGTTAGTAACTACTAATGTTTTGTTATGTAAAAAAAAAAAAAACTAATCATGTTTTGTTTTATCTATCTGTTTTCTTAAGAAATTAACATGGGAGGAGGAATGATATTTTATTTAGTATTCCTATGTTCCTATAATTTATGTGCTTTAATATTGTTCCTATGACCTACATCACTTTGATTTTAAGACATTTTGTGGGATCATAATTTTTTCCTTTGGAACAATTTTTTTTCCAGATACATTTAAATGTACATGAACATTGCATCTGTGACCAATAAAGAAATCCTTAGCATGACATTAATTTCATCAAGAGATTTTTATTGTCTTTTTTGATACATGATCTTCATGATAGCATATGTATTAAATAATAGGTGATTGCAATTGGATTTTACCAAATCAGAATCAGAAGACCAATTAAATAAGCTCGATTAATTTTGTGAAAATTATGCTATTGTATAAAGTTATTTTGTGTCAAGAAATGTATGTGTAAGGTAGTTGTGTCGAAGAATGAGATGATTAGTAATCTAGCTTATTCTTTCAATTCAGAACAATGAAGATTTCTAATTAATTATGCATGTTGTTGTATCCTCTATTATATATATCTTTGATTATGTTGGTAAATTATACTTTAGGACATAGAAAATATTTCCTCCTTGCAAACTTTCATTTCCTACGTTAGACCATGTGTCAATTGTTATTTTTGCTTTGTTTTGTTTTGATGATAATTTGTTTTTAATTCGTGTAAGAAACTAACATAGGGAGAGTAATTGCTTTAATGAGGTTTGTTTTTTGAATAATTTTCTGATTTGGCTTCTGTGTTTTGTAGATACTGCAAATGCGAGATGCGTTATTACTCGGATGACCTGATCTATTATGTTGAATTTTATATGACTAATCAGCTTTAATACTGCTATAACTCATGCAACTTCCTTTGCTTATTTTAGGAACAGTTGTTGCTGGAATGTTCTGTCATATCTCTCTATTCATGCACCAGTTTGAAATGTGACTTATACCATTAGAAACGTGATTTGTGGAAAGTTTAAACTTGGAAGGAAAATTAGGAGTGGTTCTTTTGGAGATCTCTATCTAGGTTTTTCATCTTTATTCCCTTTTTTTTTGTTTTTAATTCATTTATGTGGGTACATTGTATTGTAATTGTATTGTTTTGTTAATATTAACATGTTGATTCTATTGTTTCTTATATCAGCTATTAATATACAAACTGGAGAGAGGTGGCTGTTAAGCTGGTATGTGAAGTTTTCTTCAATCATTTGACTCATTTTTATTGTTGAATTCTTTCATGAATTTGGTTGATGTTTTTTTCATTGTGGTTCTGGATGTATTTTTAGGATATCAAAGTTTATGATGTAAATTTTTGTTTGATTTTTGTAGGTGGATTTGACACAGTTCATGCTGCTGCTAGGTAAATCTTTGAACATATTTTCAATTTTTTTGTGTAATTGATTTTTTTATTGTTGAGTTGATTCCAAATTTTGAATATCAGAGCCTATGATCAAGCTGCGATTAAATTTAGGGGAGTTGGTGCTGACATAAATTTCAATTTGAATGATTATGATGATGATCTTAAACAGGTTAGAGAATTTTCAAGTATACTTGATGAATGTGAAACTAGATGGATTATATGTAATTTTTTGATATTTTGTTACTTAGACGAAGAATTTATCAAAAGACGAGTTTGTGTAAACTACCTAGGGATATTTGCAGAAGCTGTTTTTATGGCGAAGTTCATAATGTTTGTTGTATATAGGGATGAATGTTTCACTCACCAATTGGTTTGAGTAATATATGTCAAAGTGGTATGTAGCTATGTCATGCTCATTCATGTGTAGTGTAATGCCCAGTTGTGTGCTTATTGTCTATGTATCTTTTAGAGGCACAAGCACACACAAGAGCACTCAACCATTGTTTCTTTTCATACATTTAGATTATTTTCAAAGTTATATGGTTGATCTGGATGAGCATTAGCTTGAACTGTAGCATTCAATTATTTCCTGGCAAGTCCAGTGATAATGTCATTTCTGCCTGAGTTTTATCAGGAAAAGAGTTGTATATGTATGGTAAGCAAGGGAATGAATTGTTAGTTTTGATTATGCATGTTTCGTAATTTATTAGCATGTTTTTATTGGTTGTTTTAAGGAGTTAGCAGGTCTCATTAGTTAAAAGTTTTATTAAGAAAAACCTAAATGTCTTCAAGGAGCTTTTGTTTTTAACTATATCTGTTTTGATAAAAAGGAAGCAATCAGATAAACCAAACATATATTTGCAGAAGCTGTTTTTGTGTTTTAAAGGTGTTATAACTTTGTTTGACATATTTCTATTTTATTCCTAGCTTCCGTGCGATGACTCTTTGCAAAACAGAAAAACATTTCATGGTGCAGTGAGTTTTGCAGCCTCACTTTCCCACTTTGGCTGAATCTATGGCTTTGAGGTGGTGGCTTCAATTGCCTTTAGGTACTGATTTGGACTCACGATTATTGAATCTGACTCTGATTCTTTTGTTAAATTCCTATATGGTAAATTAAGTATTGTATCTATTGAATAAATTATTTTGAAAGATGTAAAAGCTATGTAGTTTATGCATTAGTCAAAGTTGCTTGAAACTATGGTTCTACATTTTGGTTGCTCAATTGATCACCAAGATAAGAATTGATATTCATGTATCATTTTTTTGATGTTTATCTCCACATATTTGCATAGGTGTCCAATTTTCTTGAGATAATGCTCTTTTATGGATGTCTTAAACTATTTTTAACACATCAATTCCACTATCCCTCCTATTTTCATGCTCTCTCTCTTTTTGTTTATGAACAGTTTTAGTGGTAATGTGGTTTTCAAGCCCCGAGCTTCTACACCGACAAGTTCGTTAACATGTTGCACGATTCATATCTTCTGGATATTGAAGGCTGGCGAGCGAAAATGCTGCTCAATCCGAACAGTTTTGTAGGTAATATGATTATGCGCTGATAATCGACTTCTATTGTTTGCTGAATTGGGTTTCTTATGTATGTATCTTATGGATGAAATTAGCTTAACTTCATGTATGACTGTTTTGAGAAGGAAGAAAAGGGTAACTAAATTATAAGGGAAACATACTTTACCATTTTGGGTGGGAATGGACTAAATAAGGGCACATAAATATGTGGTTGAATAAGTGTGTTGAAGATCACTCATACAAAGTTACTTTTGTAGTAATAATTTCATAGGATGAGGCATGGAGGTGACTAGAATGCAATGATTAATCATCATACATTCAGGTCCATGTTTCAATTTTGGTGAATGAATGTACTTTGTTCCAAATCTATTATAAACTAATTTATGTTTTGTTATTCTAAATATTAAGGAGAATGTATTTTGGCCATTATCCAACAACAATCTGTATTTGAATATTTCATCTATATTGAACTTTACCTACTATGATAAATAACTCTTGCAATCCTACTAAAACTGTCAACAAAAAAAAAACAAATGTTTATTGCATAATCTTAAATTCAATGGTCTCTCAATATTCATAAAAGATCACAAGTCACAATTATACTGGCCAGGACTACTACTATATATACCATTATATACGAAAATTAAAAATGAGTTTGATATGCTACATATACAATATTTACATATTCTATTGGGATTTTATATAAAATTTAATGTGAGTTTTACGCAGACATACCAGTTTGTATTCAACAAGATGACACTTCACAATTGTAATTAACAAAACTCTATCAAATTTGAGCCAAATTCATGCAAATTCGATATGGCAACCTAAAGATTCTAAACCCACCCATGTCAACCATCAACAAATCTAACATTAAAAAATAGGAGATAATTCTAAACACGTAAACAGCAAAACTACCACATCCAACAAAATTAAGATTGTTGGGCTACAAAGTGTATGAAATTAATTTAAAAGAGTTTAAATTTCATATTTATTAATTTGACATGAAACTGATTAACCAAACATCTTGAGTACACAAGACTGATTAGTTAACAACTAGATATAACATTTTTTGAGAAATAACTTAACACTACAAAATACAATAACATTTAAGACTTGACCACCAAGATAGGTTGGTCCCACCCATGCACATATATATATATATAATAGAGTAAATTACACTCCCCTCCCCTTAAAGATGCTTGAAACTACACTCCTCTTTCCTCTTATGTTAAAATATACACTCCTCTCTCCTCTTATTTAAAACATATTAGAAAATATTTCACTCCTCTCCCTTGAGAGAAGCTTAAATTACATTCCCCTCCCCTCTTAAGTTAAAATCCACGCTTTAGTCCCTCAATATTTTTTTTTATTTCTAATAGTCTAGCAAAAAAATAATCTAGCACACTTCAATGAAAAATAGCATTGCGGGTTCATTTTAATATAATCAAATTTTGAATACATATCTTTCTCTATTTTTTATTCACAATTTCATTAACATATAGTTTTAAACCCTATAATAAAATATGAAACAACCCAAAATAAAATTAAAATATGTGAAAAATTACTAAAGTAGATCAAGTATGGTTATTTAAAAGTGAATTTTGTACTCTAAATTATAAAATTAATTAAAAAATATTTAAATTTAATTGTGATTGACATTTAGATTATAAAGAAACGAATTTATATTTTTTAAATGGTGATTCAAAATTAATATATATTTATAAAAATATTTATTTATGTTAAAATAGATTAAAATGTAGCCCATATTTAATTATTAAGGGAGGGGGTTGTAATTCAAACATCTTATAGGGGAGGGGAGTATAAATTTTCCTTTTCAAGGGAGGGGAGTGCATATTTTAACATAAGAGAGAAGGGGAGTGTAATTCAAGCATCTTTGAGGGGAGAGGAGTGTAATTTACTATAAATAATATCATTCAAAGGAAAGTCAATCTCACATTCATAACATAAAATATCGGATTGCAAGAATTATAAGATCAAGTTCAAACATTCAATATAAGTTCAGAATTATAGTCATTACTTAATTATAAAGTAAGAGGCGCACAACCACAGTAAAACAAACTAAAAGTTCATAAAAGTAAGTCAAATCAGAAATTTAACCACCAAAGCACAGTTAGGTTCCTCCAGCAGAATCACATCCTCAAACACCTTGACCGCCTCCAGCAGCACCTTGACCACCTTGACCAACTGCATTCAATACACGCATCCAGAATGGAAGATCATCATAATGAATTTGCCCAGGGTTTCTGTAAAGAATGAAAAGGAAATAAGATAATGTTCTTCAACACAACTAGTTCAAAATATAAAAAATTGTCAACTTCAAAAATATTACTAGATAACTAGCCAAGAAAGAAAGGCAAAACATTGGAACAAATCACACAATTGTACATGTCCTTCGGCTAGCGCTCATTGGCACACAAAGATAAAGGATATGAACGAGACAAATAACAGTCGAAACATCTATAGATAACAATTAATAAGCATGAAACTATGCTTATTAATTGTCGAAACATAAAATCAATGCCCACGATCAATAGTCTCATTACACATTTTAATATTTATAACATCTATAGATAACAATTAATATATAAGCATGAAACTATGCTTCATCTTTGGCAAAATTTGAAACTTCATAAAGAAACTCAACGAAAAACAAAACCCAAAAGAGGAATCTTGCAGAGAAATTTAAGATTCTCTTGGAATCATAACACAACATAACGCCACATTTTGTAATTGTCAACCAAAGACTATCTCCCTTTACAACTTTATAAAAGCTGACACAGAGTCATCCAAGATACGATTAATCTATCCCTAGACTTTTATATTCTTATTTATCCACGTACCGACTTAAACGTCAGAGTGTCTCCTGGAAGCACCCCTCCCCTGTTCCCGCCTTTCCAACCATCAACTTACTCGTTGTGTGTCTGTGTGTGTGCGCGTGTGCATGCGTGTGTGTGTGTGTGTGCGTGCGTGTGTGCGTGTGCGTGGTGTGGTGTGGGTGTGTGTGTTATAAAACAAAAATAAGGCTTAAATGCACTTTTTCCCCTTATCCTTCAAAATGCAACAATTTTGATCCCCTGTTGAAAAAAGGTAACAAATGTGTATTTTCAAATAAAAGGAATGCCATATGTATAATATTCAAATAAAAGGAATGCACATGTGTATTTTATTAATTAAAAGAATAAGAAAAAGGAAAGGGAACGGGGTACGCGAGAAACAATTCTTTCTTCTCTCCGACTTAAGTGTCCTGCATGTTAAGCCGTATCCCGAATTATTCCCCCGTATCCCAAACGTATCCAATATATTTTTAATTAAAAATTAAATTAAATCATTCGGATATTTCTGGGATACGTATCCGAGCTTCATAGATCCCGAATTAAGTTTTTTTTATTTTCTAAGAAAATAAAATTCTGGAAAAGGTTTTTGAATATATTTTGAAATAAAATTATGGAAAATTCTGAACAATTTTTTTTTCATTTTTTTAAAAAAAAAATTCTAACATTTAATAAATGAATTACAGAATTTAAAAAAAAAATATCTGAACTTTTTTTTATATTTTTTTAATTTCTGAAAATTAATTTTCAGAATTTTTAAATTGTTGAAAGATAGTGTGAAGAAAAAATCTAGTGTTGAGAGAGCATGTTAAAATATGTTCTTCACTTAATCTAATCATTGAATCCAAAGGGAAAGGATTAACCTCCATTGCATGTTTGATTCAGCTTTTACAAAAATTGATTTTGAGTGAAATTGAAAACTTTTATTCAGAAAAAATTACTTTTGATGTTATGAGATGAGTACGCAAATCCAAGATAAAAATTTCTACTTACCTTCAAATGAGAATTTAGGTGATTTGTGCCACACCATGAGGGCAGAACTCAAGACTCAACAAAAGCTTTTTCAAGCTTCTTGGAGACTACAAAAGTTTAAAATTTATTTGGCAGTAAAGTTCAAAACATTAAGGATTTGGTAACCTGTTAATGGTGTCATCAGGAAGCCTATATCTTTAAAAGCAAGCATTAGCGCTAATTCTATTACCAAGATGTGATCAAAAAGCAATTCGCCTTGGGTCATTTTGAATGACCCTCCCTCTAGTTTAGATAATATTCTTAGCCAATGCTATCGAAATGGTTTATTTCATAGGGAGTAGTTGATTTGCTTTTGCGTGTTTCTTTTTTACTTATTATTGCGTTATCTCTTAAAAAAACAAGATCACAAACCATTATGATGCAACACAAAATAACTCAAGGAGTTTAGCTAACAAACCTAAGCAGAATGCTAAGATGACCATCAACTAAAAATCATGACATGATTTTTAAACACCCCTGGTTCCCGCTAAATATGCTCAGATTTATAGAGAACAAACAAGTTGTAGCATGATTGCCAAACAAACAAAAAACAGTTATTGCATCACAAAATTCAAGAAATTATGCTTCAAAAAAATTGTATTGCAAAATTTTGTCCTTCAAATATAACTGTAGGAGTAAAAATGATCCTGAAAGTAGTTCTGCTACAAGTAAACAGTCCACAATCCCATAAACAGGAACCTGCATCCATCCAAAAAAGTCTGACATTATTTATCGGTATATAGTAGCAGATAGGCTTCAAATTATGGGTTGTGTATCAAACAACATTCAAAAAGGGTGCATTGGTTACTGATCTATAACCATTGGATATACTTAACAGTCAGTCTAGTGCTACAAAATATCAGCCAAAACGTAAAACAGAGATTTTTCATTTTCATGCACACAGCCAACCCTTTGCACATATATCATGGTACATAATACAGGAGGAATAACTTCAACTTCACCCACAAACCTTAACTTCAAGCCGCATCTTCTTAAAACTTTAATCTAAAATGTACCCTATACCTGGTCGATTCACTAACTGAATGATAGAAATAAACAAGAAAAATAGATGATATAAAAATATTAACTTTTTCGGAAAACACTTGTTATTTATAACTTTTCAGAGACACAAAGACTGCTAAATCAGGTGGCATTGGAGAGGTGGAGCCCAATAAGACCATATACTCCAGTGCGGGCAGGCCATAGTGTTCTCTCTACATTTGATCTACTCTTCTTAGGACGGCATCTATGGGTCTTCTCTCTACATGTCCAACCATCTAAGCCTATTTTCTACCAACTTTTCTACTATAGGTGCAACCCCCACTCTCTCTCTAATGGTGTCATTTCTAATCTTATCCCGTCGAAGTAAAGAAAAAAACAATTTTATTTAGGACAACGGTCTTGGTTGTCCGACACATGTCGTACGAGTGTCATAGGAGTTTCGGACACCAACGGGTGTTGGACACTGCGACACGCCTAGTCCTGGAGGTGTTCGTGCTTCACAGACAACAACAACCAAAACAACTAGCACGAACACGAACAACAAATCTACCAACAGATATTTGGATATAAATGATTTCCAAATATGCCACACAAATTTTGAAAAGGGGAGAAGGGCAATTTATCAAAATAAGGGAAATGCTAACTAGTGCCCCGGGGCACTAGAAACCAATATAGAAAGATTGTATTGGGAATTGTGGAAAAATGAAGTATTTAACTTTTGAAAGTCAAAACTTGTTGTTTTCAATGAAACTTTTTCTATTTTTAACTTTTTTAACCAGTTCCCCTAGTTAGCATGACCCTTAAAAATAGATCATAAACCATTGAAGTTTTGGTATATGGACGACAATTCTAAACAAACTGTTATGAACTGAAACCGACATGTGCAATAAAATCCTATTGAGACCCATGGTTTTGAATTGCATCCCAGACACCTGACTACGTCGGAACGTAATGGTTTTGGAGAAGCCATAACCATAACCGTGGCCACATAAGCCACACTTGTCTCCAATTTCATGCAATATCGTGGATCATGACATAATCGCAACTGCAATTTAAATTTCAATGAAACCTATAAACTAAACAATCATGAAGGAAGTCGATTGTAAGATTATGATATACCCCGAACATAAAACAATCCATGTCATAATAACAATGGAAGAAATTGTTTCAGTATGAATGAATCATAAAATATTAAGAAACCCAATATCATTTTCATAAATCAATCAAAAGCCACGCAAACATGTACAACATTTGATAAAACCAAGCATGGAATGGAACTGAGTTAGAAAAATTACCTTTTAAGCTTGACCATCAGTCTTCGTATCTTCCACATCATTGGTAGCGGCAGCAGTAGAAACTTCCTCTGCACCATCAACAGCCTCCTCTGCACCATCTGCATGTGGTTGAACTTGCTCCTCCTCTGGTATTGGCTCCTCTACATAGTCATTCTCAAATGCATCAGCTGGAACCTCATAAATCCTAACCTGTGGCTTAGACGGATCCTTCACAAGAACATATTTCCCTTCATTCAACTTCATGCACAAGTCCACAATAGACTTCACAATCCCCCACATATTGTTTGGATTCAGATTAATTTGTGCCGCAAAGTCCTTAGGTTTATACCCAACCACAGCCAAGATCACATGGTTGAAATGATCACGAGGATGAATACGAGACACATATCCCAACTTCATCATATCAGCACTACCCAAAAGAGCTTGAGCAGTCCACTTAGCCAACTTATTAGCATTATTCTTAAGCTCAGTAGCCAACACAGCACCCCTTTGTGTCTCCAACTTCTGCCTCCAATCAACACCAGAATACTTGGGATCAAACTCATTCAGCGCATTCAAAGTAAGGAAAGACCTCTGGTTGTTAACATCAACAACACTATGAACCTCACACCTAGCAACAAGATACATATCATCAGCAAGCTTCCACCTCCTATACCTATAACCAACAGAAGCAACCTCTTCCCCTTCATTAGCAAAAGGATTTGGCTCATCAAAAGTAACCTTTTTCCCATCCCTAATCAAAACTTGCTGAGAGAAATTCTGATTGATATAAGAAGCCTCCACGCTAAGGGAATGAGCGGAATTAATATCATCTTTAGCCTCAGGCAATGGCTCCTGAGAAGTCTCATGGACAGAAAGCAAATCCAACTGAGACCCATCACGCTTATCAAAGAAAAGCTTGTTCCCAACACGCTGAACAACAATATCCCAAGAGTAAACAGACCTAGAAGCACACATCAGCGTAGATAAAATAGCATCGGTAGCAAAAACCGTAGCTTTATCCTCATTTGCAAGCCTACGAATAACAGGGTCATCAGTGGTGGTAACTTTGAAGAAATTCCTATTCTTAAACCTCTCAAGACGACGTTCATTCTTCGGTGCAATTCGATCGTAGGAACGATCGTAGGATTCAAGGGCACCGCATAGGAGAAGATCTTCAGGCTCTGAGACAGTGAATGACAGTTTGGAGAAAGTTGAAAACGGGATCTGATCATGCATGTTCCATTCGGGTTGAATATCAACTGAAGATTTGAAAAGCTCACGGCGGTGATTGCTAGGGTTTGAGCGGCTCTGGTAATGACGATCACGACGAGCTCTTTCTTTCTCAGCCTCACGTTTCTTGGCTTCAACTTCTTCATCGCGACGTTGAGGAAGCTGAAGTTGGCGTTGGAAGCGCCATTTAGGACCGAATTTTGGACGGGGAGGGGGTTTACCGTCAACGAGACGGAAAGAGGAGTCGTCTTCGGCGAAGTTAGGGAAGGAAGGGTCGGAGGTGAAATCGAAAGCGGTATCGGCGGGGTTTTTAGATCGGTTAGGGTTGTTGTTGTTGTTGAAATTCCGAGTCCAATCGGCGATACGGCCGAGTTTGTCGGAACGTGAGAAAGGAGCGAAGGGGACGTTGGTGTTATCGGCGGTGGATTCGAGTGGGCCCCATCCGTCAGGGTTGAAGGGAACGGCGCCTAGGTCGAATGTTGCAGCTGAAGGCATTTTTGGTGAATGAGAGAATGTGGAAGAACTGAAAGATAAGTGTGGAACAAATGGGCCTGTTTACTGGGCCAATATAAACTTTTTTAACCCAATTAACTGTTTTACTATCTACACCTCCTTTTTAACACTATTTTTAGATTAGGAAACAATAGAATGAGAGAATGATGGATTTGAATTAACCAACACTGAACGTGAATGTGAGCTGAATATCGAACTGTACGTGTTTCGTTTTGTTGAGCAAACATAAAAACAACGGTAAATATGTAATATTCTTCAAAAGAGCAACATCAGAAAATATACGCATGGAGAAGTTAATTTTTTTTTTCAAAAATTTAACTATAAATAATAAATGCATGAGAGTAAAGTGTAATCATTAAATTTTGTTTTTACACGGCTGAATGTATGTATAATCAATCATAATGCAATTTTTACAAGCAAATGACAAAGCAGCCCCAGGCCATCCAACTGCTAGCTAACTGGGTATTATACACATTGACACAATATATATGCTAGTTCTTACTTCTTAGTCTATAGGGTCTTCTACTTATAGTCTTTTATATTTCAATCTAGAGGAGTATATATTGTTAACAGACAGTTTATAACAGCTTCATACTTTTTGCTTACAGGATCTTCTCATTGCACTTAGTATCGAGAAGAATTAAACCAGTATTTTTTGAGTAAGCAAAAAGAATGAACCAAGGGAAATGAAAGTTAATACAGATCATAAAACAGTTTTGCCCTCTTTCTAGCTACATACAACATGAACCATTTGAGAGTAGATCGAATCTTTTGCCAATATTTTTTCAGTTTCAATTTGCTTGATGTTTGCACAACAAAATTGGTGGAAGAATAATGATTGCTCGATCCTGCTCCATCATCATAAACAAAGGACAGAGGATTTGCATTTACTTGTTCCAACGTGTAACTTCCAAATAGACCAACCCGTGATACCTCTTCTCCAGAAAAGTATGGCGACGACATTTCTCCCAAGGCTGCCATTTGATCACAAAATTCAGAACCAACAAGGCCACTTTGTGAGATTGAGGTAGTCGGCCACATTTCTGGTTGGCACGGAAATGGCAGGTCAAAGCTTGTAGAATAAGCACTCAACAGGCCTGAAGGATAGAATTAGGATATCAGCAACAAAAAGTGAAAATAAAAAGTTTTGAAACATAGTTATATACCCTCTTCAAGACTCATCGCCTAGACAACTCAAGACTTTTTCAGTTTTGAAATGCATCCAAAAGTGTTTATGCAGAATATAAGTGTACATATAGAGTACCTTGCTGAGCAATTGGAAAGTCAAACGGTTGCCGGGCTTGATCTTGACCACCATATTGTGCAGTTTGTACACTTGATGATGTCTCCACCAAACCATGAATTGTTGTATCAATTGGCAATGGTTTTAGATCATTCAAATTTTTGTAAGCATGTTGCTTAACTTCTTCTACCAAACGCTGCCAATGACAGAAGTGTTTTGCTGATATCAGGTTAAGAGGTACTAGTACTATATACACAATTATATTCTGGTAAGATATAAATCACTTTAATTTAAGAATCCATATAAAGTTCACTCCAAATATTCACAGCCAAAGGGAGTAGGATACAAATACAAACCTTTTCCTGCGGATTGAGAGATTGTATAGAACGAGAGTTTTGTTGATTATGAAAAGTCACCTCCACAACCTTTAAAATTGAATTAAAGACAAGGGAGGATATTGGTTGTTCTGTTACATAATAGATGTAGCACCCATCATCATCTACATCACAATGTTTAGCATGTGCAATAATTTTCTTCCATAACTTCCCACCAGTCTTGTCTATTTTCTATTTTCCCAAAGCCAAAAATCATATGAAATAGTATCAAACAACCAAATTAATAACTTCAAGATCAAAGTAGAGAATCATTACTGAACACAATAATATTTCAAACAACAGTATATTTTCTTACATTTCTTAATGAATCTTCATTAGTTATCAACAGCTGCAAAAAATCCTTAATAGTGTGTATTCCATCCAAGGCCAACTGCTTGTCAAGTGTTCCATCTCTACGTATTCCTCTCAGACGCCATACCTTATCATTCAATGATGGACGATCGCGCTTCTCGTAAGCTGAAATGATCAAAAGTCAACACATAAAAATGTAAAAATCAAAATCAAGATATCCCATATACATTTTTTAACGATTAATTACTAAAGTTTGTCGGAGATTTAGGACCTTACCCTTTCCTCGAACATCCAGGACCTTAAAAGGTTCGCTTCTACCTTCCCGAATGCACGCTCCAATTGAATTAGATTGAACTATTTTAACCCCTAGCCGAAATTGACCGGTTCTTCTCTTTGATATATCTGTAAACTCAATCTCTATGTTGATATCAGCAACTCCATTTCTTAGTGTAATGATTTTATTTCCTTTCAGTAGTTGTCCTTTTCCAACTCTTGGAGGTACAATTTGAGTATTAAACTCCTCAGCTGTCCAATCCTCTTTTTCAAAGTCACCATATAGGACACATAATTGGATCTTCATCGAGGAACCTTCTTCCCTGACTATGCGTTGCTGATTTCCAGCATCACGCAGTTCAATTTGAAGCGGTTCATCTCCCTCAGCTTTGATTTCGGACATTGTGAAAATTGTTTCAGGCATTTTGTTCATGAAACACAATTGCAAACGTCTCCTCCTCTCATATGTGTTGGCCAACTCGTTAAGGGTCAATCCACAGCTAAATTAGAAACACAAACAACTATCAATACAATTGATTTTGCTTCTTCAAATTTATTCTAACTTAAATTTGAAGTCTTGATTTTTGCCTTTAGGTCTTAAATTTGGCTATTCAATTCACTTTTAATTAAATTCATTTTTACAAAATTTATTTTTGTGGTGGCATATCCATTTTCACCACTCAAAATTAAATCAAAATTCATTTTAAAGGTAAAAACAATTTGTAAACATTTGAAAATCAATGTGACATAACATAATTACTTGAAAAGATACCATTTACATTTTTAACAACTAAAATGCAAAAGTTGCATAAAAAATAAAATACCTTGGGATTAGGTAGTGGTGGAGTTTATGTTGAATCTCCTCTTGCATCTAGTTGAGGAACAAAAGAGAACACCAGTAGTTAATAGCATCAAAGATTGGTATCCATTATTAGAATCCATGAAGCAAGAGTATGAGTGATTAGTTAATTTACCACTTTTCGAAGTAAAGGTTCAAAGTAAAACGCAAAGGTGTTACGGGCGGCGCTAGTAGTGCTGCACAAATAGAAGAAGAAGAAGAAGTCAAGTCAACTAACTAAGAAAGGAAAGTTTAGAGGTACATGCAGAATATTGAATTGTATTGCATTAAATCAAATAAAAATACGTACGGAAATAAAAGGTGTTGGATCTCTTTTTGTTGTTCTTCTGTATTCCCATGTTTTATTCTCTTAGTACTAGTAGAAGGAACATGAAGATCCTTGTCATAACTACTAGTACTACCCACATGAGATGCCCTCTTCGATGCCATTCAATTTTTTGTTGTTGTTGAAAAGCCCAAAAAGTTAATTTATTTATTTATTTATTAACAAAACAACCAAACACAAGAAGCACTAAGATTCTTGCTCAAAATAAAGTCAAGTAGTGGCAAACAAATCAACAATTCCAGGACTGGTTTGTTATCAATTTTGGCTTTAAAGAGTAAAGTTAATATCAGCACACCACATTATATTTATAGTATAGAATATCCTATGGATTCTTTTTAAGGAAAATTCTCCCTCATTACTAGGCCATTGTCTTCTACACGCAAACTACTTCAAAGCCAAAGTAACTGTTTTAAATTTAAATTAAAATACAATTCTCACAAGGAACACAGTGATATCACATGTACATATAATAGTTATGACAAAAGTGGTCCTCCTTTTTGGATACTAGTTAAAGCCAAGGCTACGGTAGGTGACCTCCTTAGATCTTCTACCGTAGAAGACTTTTTTTTTTTGTTTTTGGTAAAATGAGATTTTTTATTTTTTTTTTAAAATAGATATCAATCATTGAATATAGGATGAAGCTTTTGAATGGCTGAGATTTCAGGTAA
Source organism: Medicago truncatula (assembly GCF_003473485.1). Lineage (NCBI taxonomy): Eukaryota > Viridiplantae > Streptophyta > Magnoliopsida > Fabales > Fabaceae > Medicago > Medicago truncatula. The sequence goes on from NC_053048.1 coordinate 53,035,141, forward strand.
TGTGATTCACTAGAATTCTATTTTTTAAACATATAGAATGATTTAAAAAATTCAATTGATTTTGGAATCACATTTAATAAAGGGTGTTTTTGACATTGTTGGAAAAATTATATGACCCAACATGTCAATTTTTTTTTCTTCTAAGGACTAAAAACAATATTCGATATATATATATATATATATATATATATATATATATATATATATTTGGTAGATAGAAGAGATGGCAAAGCCATCATAAACTCACACACACAAAATGGAGGTACCGGGGTTCGAACCCCGGTCATGACATCCGGCCTAACAATTTCGGCATTTTTATCAGTTGAGCTAGGACTTATGAGACCAATATTCGATATATTTATTGGGACTAAAAACTTATTCAATCTTCCTCTCTATTGACCATTCAACTAATGATATTTGGATTGTGTGGAACGAACACAATGATATACTTATTGTCATTAGAAAAAGTATTGTTTACAAATTTAGAAAATACCATTCCAAAGTTATTAAAAAAAGTAAAGTATTTATTGTTATTGTGGCTTAAAGTTAATAAGATCAATTTTGTTTATGGCTCGTGGTTGAACCCGTTTAGGTGCTTCGGTATCGATTAACCTTTTTGTGTATTCCTGGATTGACAGCTTGTAATTTTATGTGGTTTCCTTTATACACTTTGTGCTAAGGAGATTACCATGTCATTGCTAATATAATTTATTGTTAAAAAACCTAATAATATTCAATCATTTAAAAAAAAAAAACTCACATTCAATCTACAGTAAAAACGTTAATATATTTTCAACTACCACTCATTATATAAAGTCATTATATTAATGTCTTATTGTTGAACGAGTTGGAAAATATTGTCTATATACTCTAGGTGGAAAAATATTATTTTATTTAAGAAGGAAATCACAAAATTGACTCTAGAATTATTTAAGAGTTGTGTTATTTGAACATCCATTTATATGACAACTTTTGAGACAACCAAAATTTTATAAAGAAAATGAGGTATTGACACAAAAACAATAGAGAGAAAATAAAAAATTAATGTAAACATGAGAGAAAAAATTGTCATAATAATTATCAAAAAATAGTTGTTTAAATATTATTTCTCATTACTTAAATACAACTAACATGCAGGTAACTCGCTAAAAAAAATAGTGATATTTGAACATCCATTTGAGACAAACAACTTCTTTTCTCTCTCTTTTCATTAGTAAAAATAATGGAGAGAGAAAAAGAAAAAAAAAAGAGCGAGAATAAGAGTATAACGTGAGTATGAGAGAGAATGTTGTCAAAAAGTTGTCATAAAGTGGTTGTACAAATACACCATCTGGTCACTATTATAAGCAAAAATCAACGTTTTAGATACATTCATTAAAGGATGTATGTAGTCTGTATTATGAACCGCATACATCATTTAATGAATGAATCTAAAATGTAGATTTTTTCTTATAATAGTGACCGGATGATGCATCATTTCTAAAAAAAAATAAAAAATGCAACACTAGTATCTATCGTGCCAACCACCAACAAACACATATCAATTTAGTTGCAAAACAAAAAAAAAAAAACCTTTTATATGATCTCCTACGGTATGGGACCTATTGCCCTCTCCTACCGTAAACGCCGCCCTAGTTAGTTATTGTACATAAGTTCTAATCATTCTTTTCTGATAATGAAATTGATCTAATTATTTTTTTAACATAAGTCCTAACTAATTATTGAAGAGAATATACTAAAAGTAGCTTGCCAAAAAGAATAAAATCATATGGTACTACAAAGTGATTCATTGAACTCTTGTATATAACCTTTTCTTGAAATCAAAGGTATATAAACTTGGTGGCATTTACTACGGGAAAGGTGAATTCTTTCTTACCATAGGAAATGTGCCTTTTTATCTACATGTGGCAGTCAATCAGGTCACAAGACCAAATCAATATTGTTTGGACACACACACATAAAAAGATGGTTTTTAAAATATTCAATCATTTTTTTATCAATTTTCTTTTTACTATTAAAATAAATATTTCTTTATGCGTGTATGACCAAACATTTTTTATTTGGTCATCTGACCATATTAGAATTTCTCTTTGTATGGTTTTCTAGTTTGGACAGACATAATTAAATGCAATATTAAACTAAAACATGAATTACACCTCTCTGTTAAAACACATTTCTTTGTACACCACCTTATCCTGTTATCCATCTCACTTTAGGAGAGTAGTAACTCACGTGTGTATCAGGGAGGATTTCATGAAAAGGAAAACATGAGTCTCAAGTGGATTCAATAATTTACATGTCATTATTTTAAACATAACAAAATAAAATTAAAACAAAATAAAGAATTCTTTCAGAAAATTCATCAAGCTTATTCCTCTTGCTACCCTTTTCATTTTGTAAAAAGCTACTTTGTTTTATTACAATTCTTAATTACATCATTCGGTGATCATATGAAATGACTCGAAATGAACAATTAAAGAAGAATATGAACTAAAGTAGGTGAATCATCTTATAAAAAAAAGGTGAATGTTATTTTACAGTGGTTTTTTTTTATTTTTTATTTTATATAAAATGATGCTGGGTTAAATTCAGAACTCGACCATATGTTAGAATAGTAGTGATATTCAAATTCAAACCAATCAAAATTAAAAAAAAAAACGTATATTTAATTTAGAAAATAAAAAACTGCATAAAATCAAATATCATTGAATGCGATTCTATATTTTTTTCTTCTGAAAACTATTTGGTTCATATTATATTTTGGATTGATTTTTCAAAAACAAACCACACGCATACACATATTCTTGGCAAAAGTTATGGTGCACAAGAAAATCCTTATGCACCGTGCATAAACACTTCACAACCATCAGATATAGTGTACACGTGTAATAATCCTAGACTTCTCAAACTACATTAAATCAAACTTCATTTGCTTCAAATATTTCTCTCACTAAAACATAAAGTTCTCCCTCTATCTCTACAATTTTCAACATTTTGGAAAAGAAAACGAAGAACTCAGATTAGTCTTCATCTCTTCCGACCACACATGATGATTCCGGCGCGGTGGTCGCCGGCCAGAGGCGGCGGCGGCGCCGTGACGGAGAATCAGACTCACCCTTTTTAAAAACTAAAGCCATTTTTCAACATCCATTTTCGTTTTAAAGCCAAATCCGAATTCGGATCGCGCAAAAACACAACGAGAAGGAGTAGATCTAAAGATTAAAACACAAACGAAATTTTCTTTGCTTCACTTGTTGTTGAGCCGGTTCGCTCCTCTTCTTCCCTCGCGTTTTCTTCTTCTTCTTCTTCTTCGATCCAGTGGCGCTGTGTTGATTGCTATATGTTACTGTTTCGTCACTGTTTGTGTTCACGGTTTTAGATCTGAAGTTGTTACTGGATTCAAAATCTTTGTGATGTTAGAGGGATTTATGGCTGGAAACTCCCGGAAACCATTAAGTACATCTAATGGTTTTGAAGTACAACTCACATAAACCATTTCTTTCCTCCTCCTCCAATTGTGTCAGTCCAAAACTGAATGATGGCAATGACTCTAGGTCCTTAGTTTTTTTAACCTGCTGGAAACCATTAAGTACATCTAATGGTTTTGGAGTACAACTCACAAAAATCATTTCCACAGCAAAATGATTTTGGCATAATTTTATACAAAACATACTATAATATGGACATTTGTGACTGTCATTGAACCAAATCAACACTCTGAAATCATCATTGAACTAAAATGATGATTTCCGCGGTTGTAGTGTTGTTTCGGTTTGTTTCGTTTGGTTTCGCTTGGGGGTGTAGGAAGCAATTATGTTGGGCTACCGGTTAATGAGTTAGGATTTATGCACGGTGCATAGGGATTTCCTTATGCACCATAACCACTCCGTTCTTCTAATACTTATTTTTTTTTATTGATATGATATATTACATCAATCTATTAATCATTGGATTTTAATCTTTTTAAAATTGTTTATTGGTATTCTTTTAACTATTTTACATGTTTCACGCATATTGGAACATTTTTGTTTCGTAATATTCCCCTAAAAAAAATTATATAACACACCATTAAGTATTTGCGCGTATTTATTTTGTTTTTGAAAGAAGTATTAGCGCATATGGGAGGTAAAAAACACCATGAACTCATAAATCAGTATCTACGCTAAGAAAATAGAACATAAACTATGTTGCATATGCGTTTAATCGTTTTTAATTAGTATTTATCAATTAAATTTTTCTTTCTCCTTAAAAATAATCAATTAATTCTTTTAAGAATAATTATTAACAATTAATTATCAAATTTCAAATTATTTTCGGATTCTCATAAACCTATAAAATAAGGCCCATTCAATAATAAAAAACAGCCCAATCAAATGTATTTTATTTAATTTGTATGTGGGGTCTGAATTTTTGTTTCAATTGCAAAACCAAAAAGTTAGAAAAGGGTAGCAAGTATAGAATCTCAACCATTCAATTTTTTTTTTTGACAAAAATAAACGATATTCATTCATTCAAATTGATAAAGTACATCGATACAATACAAATCCAAATTCGCTAAAAACAAAAAGGATGAATCTTTGAACAAACTCACAGCATCCATGTTAATAGCATAAAACGACAAAGTACATATGCCTACAAATATGACTATATTCATGTCTCCGAATCTGCAACGTTGACAACGCTAAAGTCATTGTCATTGATCGGATCTGCACTTGCTCAAAGCTAATCTTTCAACCTAAATCAAATAAACACCGCACTAAGACGGGAAATAAAAAACACACCGCACAAAGACGGGAAATCAAAACAAACAGAGTCGTTCAGAGACGACGAAATAACAAAAACAAACGAAAGAAAACAAAAAATATGTTAAATAACTTATTCAATTAGGATAGAAGGAAAAACAATTCGGATGTGTGATTTTTGGGTCAAAATTGACCCTAAATCACCCCTCTGAAAAGAAGAAGAAGAAGAAGAAGAAGAAGAAGAAAGTGACGGCTAGGGTTTGAGAAGGAGAGAAGAGAGAGAGGAAGAAAGGGGAAGAATTGAGATAGGACAAACAACCATTCAAATTTTTTATTATTATATCTAAGGTTAAAAGGCCCCTATAAACTTAGGTTAACGAGTTCCTAAAGCATATGTTTTAGTATGAAATTGCTGAATTGGAATTATGAATTTAACTTCTAAAAAAATTTAAAAATTGTTCTATTCAACACGAAAATTATACTTCTCTTATTTCTTTAACTAGTATCATCAGCCTCACCCATAAATTTATTAATGATGTCAATATGTTTTGGTCAAAACTATAAATTTCTATTAAAATATAGGCTTATTCATTAATAAACACATTTAATTGTTAAAAAAAAAAACACATTTAACACACTAATTATGATTTAAATTTTAATAGTATATGCATTGACGTAATAGAATATCTCAATCAACATAAATTAGTCTAATTTTGGTAAGCATTCAACTCAAATCTCACATAAACTTAAGTTTAAGCTCATTGTTGATGTGAGAATCTAGTTGATAAAACCAACTTAGGTTGATATTGTAGTGTTGTTTTAGAACCTTGAAGTGTGCATCTTTCAAAGTCTCTAATTTGATTTCCTCCAATGATAGATTAGTTTGACTTTTTAATAAAAAAATCTGATTGATAAATAATATATGAGTATCTTTATGTGTGTTGCATAAACTTTTCCATCTTGCAGAGTGTTACCTAAACTTTTTCATCTTTGTATAGTATATATGAAATGAATACAACTTCCCTAAAAAAAAAACTTTCGCTATCACTTATTATTCTCCCCTTTATATAAAACTATTTAATTTAATCTTTTTTACAATTTACAAAGCAATCATATTTATACAACCACACCTACTTTTATCATCTTATATTCCTTAGCAATCAAATAACTTATACAAATTTACTATTTCTATCTATAAAAGCGGAAAGACCGACACATTAATTTTCGTTTTTATGCTGGTACAATAACTAGTCACATACTGGTTCACAATTTTTTTTGTTTATTAAAATTATTAATAATAATCGATAAAAAGAAAGAACGCCTCACTACCAAAAAAAAAAGAGAGAGAACACCTGAAGCAGAAATTTCTAAAGAAGTAATGGAAACAACTAACGACCACATCCTTGGAAATTTGGAATGTCGGTGGCCAATTAACCGCGTTGATTATAAGGTTAAGATCATATACTACGTGCATGGCTATCATTCACTCGTATTTATACAACCACACCTACTTTTATTTCACTGATTAATTAATTAACTCATGTGTTGTGGAGAAATTTCTACGAGTAATCCTCGTTTCATCTTGTGCTTACACTCTATACAAGCAGAAATATTATATGGAGTGCTCCTCAAGTTTATATTTTAAAATATAATGACTTGTTCAAGGACTTTACTTACAAACCAAAGCCGTGAAGAGTGACATAACATCATTGTTTACAGTGGCGGAGCCCTTCGTGGGCTGGGGTGGGCCACGGTCCACCCGGAAAAATTAAAAAATCAACGATTATAGGTCTATTTTGCGAGATTTTATGCAATTTTGTGTCGGTTTTATGTTTTGGTTGATCCAAATTCTTGCAAAGTGGTGTAGTGGCCCACCCGAAAATTTAAATAATTTAATTATAGGTCTATTTTGCGAGATTTTATACAATTTTATGTCAGTTTTAGATTTTGGTTGATCCAAATTCCCGCAAATTGGTGTAGTGGCCCACCCGAAAAATTTAAATAATTCAATTATAGGTATAATTTGCGAGACTTTAAACGATTTTTCAATAGTTAATTTTAGTGGCCCACCCTAACATGTTTTTCTGGCTCCGCCACTGATTGTTTAGTTATTACTCTTTTTTTTTTTAATGGCAAAATATAAATATATCAAAACGGAAAAAGAACCACTATACAAATACATCAATAGGATGCCAAAAGACACCCCACCAGAGGGTCAACCCCTAGCCTCACAAACGAGGGAGGAGGAGAAACCCAACGACACCAACAAAATAACACACCAAGAAAAAGAAGAAGAAAACCAACACCAAAATGGCCCCCGGAAAGGGTTCCGTCACAACCAGCACACCCAGCAAGGAAAAGCGCAAGGAGAGACCCAAGAAGACAAGTTGGATAGGTAGAGGCAAAGAACCCCCACCAACACCCCCCACAACCCCAGGAACTCGACCACCACAACACCCTACCGTTGCCAACAAAGAACGGGCTGCACCTCCCACTTATAAAAGGAGTAGAAACTAGCAGGACACTTAGCCAGGAACCACTTCCAAGCTAAGAGTTTCGCTCTATCCACCACAGACCCCTCACTATGGGCACCATCAGAAAAAACAAGGTCATTCCGGGAAGTTCAGATGGTCCAAATAACAGCATGCCAAACAGTAAGTAAACCTATTCTAACACGCTTCCCCCTACCTAACCCCGTAAAGGAAAGGAACTGTCGGGCTAAACCTAAAGGGATCACAAACTCCCACCCCAACCACCTAGAGATCTGGTACCACACAGGAAGGATAGACAGGCACGAGAGGAACAGATGCACCGATGATTACTCATTTTATCTGATTGCATGTAACATGCAAATTATTATTACGATCATTTTTGCACCATAGAGAGATCATGTTTAAGGGTAAAAGATTTAAGAGAGTAACCTTGTTTGGTTAGATGTAACATATTGTGATCATTAAGGAACAAATTGCAAGATTGTTTTTCAAAGTTGCTAGTGGCCAATTAAAACTTTGAAATTAATTAGTTAGATTAAGTTTTACAACTGAGATTTCCTTAAAATATTTAGTTCGTAAATTTGATATAATTGGTTGAAATAATTTTGTCTTTTGTACTCTTTTTCAATATAACATTTTTGCTTATAAAATAGTTATGTTTCAGTGATACTCTAATTTATGACGAGCCTAAACCTCTATGTTTCAGTGACAAAGAATGCAGAGTTGAGAGTCAGAAAAGAAAAAAGTAATAAGTATATATTTAATTCAAGAAAGTTACGTTATCTTCAACATGAACTGCACTTTTTCGATACTTAAACGTTCATGTTATACACAAATTAACTGGGCATGACACCGCCAATACCTCTATTTTTCTTACTTCAATAGGATTAGTGGTTTGAGATTCTTGTAAATTAATGTAGTGTGGCGTACTTATAATAGTAGACTTTGCTTAACTAATTTTCACAATATAAAACTACTAATGTGAATGCGTTCAGAGCATAATACACATGGCTACAACACAGCAGGGTCCAGTTTAATATCTTATGGGATAGATAAATTGAACAAATAACAATTAAAGACAAATGTTTTCCATTTTTCTGCTCCCAAATTAAAAGAAAAAGCACCAGGACAGTAACATAAAACAGTAAGGTTGACTCTGAGGTTTAAACCATCATAAACTATTATCACATTGATATATATGTGTTTGTTTAATAATACATAATGTTTTTTTACATGAAATAAATACAAACTACCAACATCAACATAGAAACTTTGAATGATGATAGACACTGTGTATAAAACTATTTTACAGACAACATCCTACACATTATGTTAGCACTATAATATTGCACAGAAGGACTCCATCTTAGACGTCTCTTTGCTGCAATTTGAACAAGGTAAGCTTCATAAAACACTAACACAACTAATTACTAGTTATTTAAGAAACTTGTAATATCCTATTCACCTAGCAATCAATATCAACATGAAATATGAAACCAGAAGAGTCTAATTAGTTAAAATAAAACAAGTTTGCATTCCTCTTGGCAGCAGCTGCAACCCTTCTTATTGATATGACCCATTTGATAGCAATCCCAACCTTACACCACACTGCTTTTGATTTATCACTGCTTGATATATCCATAGAAGAATCGAGGAAATTAACATGGGTGCTACACTCAGCTACATCAGAGAAACCATATAAGTTGTAATTTTCTGGCTCACATGTTGTATAAATAGGATAGTCATTCATGAGATTCTCCATCGAATAGCGACCTTCTACAACTGGAAAATGTGATCCATAACCATCCCCATCAATGTACATTTCACCTTCCACGTGATTGTTTTGTGGTATTTCTCTTATGTCTGGCATTGGATCAACATAGATCTGGTAATTATCCATTCCCTCATTAACATATGAAGTAGAGATACATGGTTGAACATAACTTTGCCCAATTTCTTTTTGACCTGTACAAGATATAGTAAAATACTAAAATATTAGAGCAAAAGTATACAATATTAAGAACATGATCGACAAAAAGAAGACAAAAACTCACATATATGACAAACAAGAAAGTTTAGTGACTGCCACAGAAAGGTTTGTCAAGTTTAATAATATTGATTTATTGGTTTTCTGGTAGAAATAAATACACATGCCATGACACAACAAAATTTCACCAAATCTAGGTTTTATCTCGGAATTTCTTCATGTTTTTAAATATGAGGGATGCTATACACCAGGTTTATTACTAGTTTTCAGGATAAATAGAAAAGGAAACAATGTGCTACATTTCACTATAATTTCGGTTTTATATATGCTTGAATTGAATACCTTAGCCTACATTTCACAATATTTGTCTTTAACTGTCAAATTTTTATATATCTGCAAGACAAAATGTCAGTCTAGCCCAACTAGTAAAAGAAGCATTTAACGGACCTGACAGATAGAATTAGTCAACGAAAAAAATTGAAAATTAGTAGTTTTTAAACGTAGTTAATATACCCTCTTCAAGACTCAACACCTATACCAACTTGAGACTTTTTCAGTTTTGAAATGCATCCAAAAGGTTTTATGCAGAATATAAGTGTATATATAAATTATAGAGTACCTTGCTGACAAACTAGAAAGTCAGACTGTTGCAGGGCTTGATCTTGACCGTCATATTGTGCATTTTGTACACCTGTCAATGTCTCCTCCAATCCAAGTGTTGTTGTATCAATTGGCAATGGATTCCAATCATTGAAATATTTGTAAGCATGTTGCTTAACTCTTTCCACCAACCGCTGTCAATGACACAAGTGTTTTGATCATATAAGAGATATGAGTACTATACACAACTATATTTTGGTAAGATATGAATCACTAAATTTAAGAATCCATATAAGGTCCACTCCGAATATTCACAGCCAAAGGGATCTACCGACATTATGATATAGGATGCAAACACAAACCTTTTCTTGCTGGTTTAGAGATTGAATAGAACGAGCGTTTTGTTCATTATGAAAAGTCACCTCCACAACCTTATAAATTGCATTAAAGACAAGGAACGATATTGGTTGTTCAGTTGAGTAATAGATGTAGCGCTCATCATCATTGTCTACATCACAATCTTTAGCATGTGCAACAATTGTATTCCATGAATTCCTTGCAATCTTGCCTATTTTCTATTTTCCCAAAGCCAAAAAAATCATATACAACATTAATGTCAAAAGTATCAAACAACCAAATAAAGAATCATAATACCACACATAATATTTCAAACAATAGTATATTTTCTTACCTCTCTTAATGAAGCTTCATTGGTTATGTACAATCTCAAAAAATCCTTAACAGTGTGTATTCCATCTGATGCCAACAGCTTGTCAAGTGGACCATTTTTACGTATCCCTTTCAGACGCCATACCTCATCATTCAACGATGGACGATCGTGTTTCTCGTAATCTGAAATGATCAAAAGTCAAAGCACATAAAAAGTGTAAAAATCAAAATCAAGAGATCACATATATTTCGTCAAAAAAAAAAAAAGAGATCACATATATACATTTTTTAAAACTAATTACTAACATTTGTCGGAGGTTTAGGACTTACTCTTTCCTCGAACATCCAGGACCTTAAAAGGTTCGCTTCTACCTTCTCGAATGCACACTCCAATTGAATTAGATTGAACTATTTTAACCCCTAGCCGAAATTGACCGTTTCTTCCCTTTGATATATCTGTAAACTCAATCTCTTTGTCGATATCAGCAACTCCATTTCTTAGTGTAATGAATTCGTTTCCTTTCAACAGTTCTTCTTTTCCCTCTCTTGGAGGTGCAATTTGAGTATTAAATTCCTCAGCTGTCCAATCCTCTTTTTCAAAGTCACCATATAGGACACATAATTGGATCTTCATGGAGGAACCCTCTTCCATGACTACGCGTTGCTGATTTTCAACATCACGCAGTTCAATTTGAAGTGGTTCATCTCCCTCAGCTTTGATGGTGGACTTAGTGAAAATTCTGTTTGGCAATTTGTTCATGAAACAGAATTGCAAACGTCTCCTTCCAAATGTGTTGGACATAAGCGTCAATCCACAACTAAATTCCAAACAAAAACAAGTATGAATATAATTAATCTTTAGCAGTTTCCATATTATATTCTTCTACTCCGTTATAAAAAAATGTTGAGAGTAAATTGAAACCTCATTCAATGAATGGACTGAAAGAAGCATTAAAGAGACATACCTTGGGTTTAGGTGGAGGTGAATCGCCTCTTGTATCTGATTGAGGAACAAAACAGAACATAGAGAGTTAGTAGTAGTAGTATCAAAGCTTGGTATCCATTAACAAGCAGCAAGAAAGGGAAGAAAGTAAGAGGGTTAGTTTAGTTAATTACCAGTTTTCGAAGTAAGGGTTCCAAGCGTAAGGCTAATGCAGAGGCACTGATAGTGCTGCAAAAACAAAACAAAGTCAAGTCAAATTTAGTAAGAAAGAAAGGAACATTTAAAATAAAGATAAAAACACACACATACGGAAATAAAAGGTGTTGGATCTCCTTTTGTTGTTCTTCTTCTAGATTCCCATGAATATGATGTTGTTTTATTCGCTTAGTACTGGTTGAAGTAACATTGTCATCACAACTATCACTAGTATGAGATGTCCTCTTCGATGCCATCTAATAATAATTCCAATATAATTAATATTAATTTCTTGTAGTGGCGAAAAATCAACAATTCTTCTTTATTACAAACAAACAACTACACTCACGTTCAAATCAATTCCTGCTTTGTTTTAAAAAGGAAATTTAGGAAGAAGATTCAAGGAAAATTCCTACACACTTCGCAAACTACTTAAAAGTCAAAACTAACCATTTTACATTTAAATACAAATCTCACTAGGAATACAACACAATCACGTCTTTTTGGATACTAGTTAGTAACTGTACATACTAGTCCTAACTAATTATAGAATAGAATATACTATAAGTAGATTACCAACTAATCATTCGTGACACCACAACAAAGTGATTTTTTTTATCTATCTCTAGAGTTGAACTCCAATTCATGACATGGTTAAACATATTATTTTTATTGCATCCAAACGTTTTTGGTTGATGACAAAGTGATTTATCCAACTGTAGTATTTTTATTTTTTTTAAGTAGTTTAGTGGTTAGAATTCACATTTTTCAAATCACGTTTTCTTGTCAACTGAACGAACTATGCTCACGGGAACTCAAACCGTATTATTTATAAAAAAAAAAAATTAATTGAGATCAATATATTTTCATGGAAAATGTTACATAGACACCATTTATTCTCATACACCCTTGTACACCCCATACATTAGGAATAGAGAAGAGGAGAGAAAAGAGAAAATATGCTTGTGCGGAGTTCATGTGACCACGTGTCAGATTTTTATGTGGGTGTTAAAGGGTGTATTGCCACCTAAGAATATCTATGTATCATAACTCTACTTTCATTAAGACTATAATTTTCAATCAAAATTTTTTATTCATTAACCGAGGTGTCTAACACGCTAAGTATACCTTTCACAGTATTACTAATTAATTGATATAAAAAGAAAGAGCACTTGAAATTTCGAAAGAGGTTCACATAAAAATGAAATGGAATTTCGTTAGACGTAGCAGAAACAATTTGAGATATCGTAATCAACTAACTAACCGCGTATCACTAACTAGGAGTGAGAACGAGTGTTTTTTTTTTTTTTTGGATAGAAGTAGTGAGAGAGAACGAGTTGATACTTTAAATTTTAATTGATGTGTTGAGGAGATATTGTTAACAATGCATATGGTGGGGACGGGGGATATGAATATGATGGCTTCTATAATGTAAATTGAGGAATAACTATCACTCACTTATCCATAAGTCCTAGTTCAACTGACAAAATGCTGAAAATTGTTAGGCCGGATGTCACACGTGAGTTTATAATGATTTTTCCATTTCGTCTATCTATCCAAAAAAAGAAAAACTATCATTCACTTTTGCTCAATAGAGACAAAAAGATGGTAATGACTATTACCCCTGCCTTCGTGAACATATATAGAAGGAGGGGATCCGTTTCCAAATATTAATTAACCGGTGTTTTGAGTAGAAATTTCTTTTGAGAAATTGACAGGAATCTTCATTTCATGATGTGCTAACACCATACAAGTAGAAATGTGGAGAACTATCTTGGGCTTCAAGTTTACATTTTTTAAATGGTGACTTGTTCAAGTAGTGGAAAATTGAAACCGTGAAAGGTGACATTTTTTCAAGTCACTTTCCATATAATGTTTTGACATATAATAACTCACTTAGATTGATCTAGTGATGTTGGTTTGAGGTCTTAAAATATATTCTTTCTCAAGGTTTCGGTTCTTCTCCTTATTATCAATTTGGGTGGACTAGTTTAAGTTCTTAAAAAAAAAATGTTTAGACATATAATCCATATATGTATGTACGGTGGGGATTTGATGGTACGTATCGTGCAAATGATTATTACTCATTTTTGCACCATAGACATGTTTTGAAGCTAATTGATTTACGAGAGTAGGTCACCTTGTTTAGCTCGATGTAAAATGGTATAAATTTTGTTTTGTGGTCATTGAGAAGAAAAAAAAATATTTTCAAACTAGAGTGGTCAATATAACAACTTTATACTTTTTTTTAATAAGTTATATCAACTTATGCAATTGATGTTAGTTTATTGCAATGGTGGGTACGAGTAGTGGTTGTTTATTTTTATATTGGTTTAGTAATCTATGAGGCTGCCTTCAAAAATTTAGTTTGTAAATTTGATATAATTGATTGAAATACTTTTGTGCTCCTATTTAATACACTACCTTTTTGCTTATAAAAAAAAAAGTGGAGAGTAGAACCAGAAGCTGTGTAAAGAAATCTTGATACTCTAATTTTTTTGATGAGCCTACAAAAATAATGGAAAATTAATCCTCATGTACATCTAATCTACATTAGTAACATTTTCTTTTTCAGACACACTGTAAACAAAAGAATTTAGGGTGTGTATTGGATTAGGATTTTAAAAGACTATTTTAACAAAAAAAGTTTTTTAAGATTTTAAAAGACTTTGTGGAATTGTATTGATTCTGTGAGATTTTAAAAGACTTTAAGGGATTTATCACACTGACTTTTAAGGATTTCAAAGGATTTTATGGGATTTATCACACTGAATTTTAAGGATTTCAAAATTTTTTATGGGATTTTAATATTTCAAAGGATTCAATGAACTTTAGCGGAAAAAGAACAAACTTACAACCGTGAATGATAGAAATAGTAAACAAATAATTATTTTTTTCCGAAACAAAGTGATCTCTAGATTCAAAATCGAGCTTGTACCGGTACATCAAAAAGAGAAAAACAAATAACTGCATAACAAAAAGATAAAACAAAATATATTCGGTAAGTAACAAACTAGGAAAAATGCAAAATATGTCTTGTTGGTAATGAAGTTTCTTAAAACAAGATTATCTTTAGATATTAGCATCTCCCAATATGAAAAGGGAAATGTGATTCACTGAATCACCGTTTAGAGTAGAGTAGTATCACGGTATTTCTTGTACATCTCTCCACATATCTAAACCTATATTAGTCCTCCATATATTTGTATCACTATTAATATACTATAAATATTACAAAAAAAAAAAAAAAATCAATCATACTTTTAAACGATTTTGAACTTAGCTCACCTTTAAGTAATTATTCCATACTTCTTCAGTAGCCGTGTAAGTCTTCGCAACGGAATCCCATCCAAAACTAGAGTTGTTACGCATAAACGTTGACATCTTGTTGTATTGATTTCTAAACCACTTCATTCGGCTCAAGTAATGATTATAAGTTTTATATGATTCAGTTTTGGCATTGAGCTGAGGAATGATAGCTCGCTCTACATTTTGTTTACTAAGGGACCCATTTGCATCACGTAACCCTCTATTTATAGCATCCACCAAGAGGTACAACAACTCATTAGTTTCCTCCATAGTCCAAACTACATAGCCATCTTTATCCTTACCCTTCCCTCTATTATTTTCTTGTTGTGAATCCCCCATTTAATCACTAATATATACATAACAAACTAGTTATTTCACAAGAACAGTTTTTGTTTCCTAATTGCCAAAAGTATAGTAACTATATACCAAAAAAAAATATATATATATATTCAATAGGAGCAAAAAAAAAATGTTTGAGTCTTAATTTGAGAATTATCAACAGTAGCAACTACATATGATTAGTTGTAAAATATCGTACCAATAAACAATTGATGATAAGGAACAAGTTGTAAGATTTTTCTCTTTGACTAACCAAAGGGGTGCTATAGTAAACGAAAATCAAACAAGAATAAACGAAAATAATAAACGAAAATCAAGTATCAAACAAGAATCAGACAAAAAAAAATTAATCGAACAAAAAAAAAACAAAGAATAGTAATCGACATGGATTTTTTTTTACAAGAATCAAACAAAAAAACAACAAAAAGTATCAGACAAAAAAAAGTAATTAAACAAAAAAAAGAAAGAAGCAAGTATGCTAGAATCATAAAAAAAGTAATGGAACAAAAAAGAAAATAGAATCAGACACAAAAGAAATGGAAGTTGAAGAATTTTACAGAGAAAAGAAAAACCTGGCATGGAAGATGACGGCAGATAAGGGTTTGCAAGACAATGAAAAAATCTCAAGGGTTTGTGTGAGATTGTTGGATGAGAGTATTATTTATATTTTTAACTAAAAAGTCTCACAAAATCCATTCCATCCAAGAATCCATCAAAATCTATAGACTTTTGAATACCAATAGACAATTCATAAGTCATGAGAAATCTCAATTGAATACCAACGGATTTTGTTGCCTTAAAAAAAAAGTCATGATTGTCTTGATTGAATATCACAAGATTTGTTTACATTTTATAAAAGTCTTGATTGAATATCACTAAACTTTTTAATTATAAAAAAGTCTTTTAAAATCCCATTAATTCTCAATTCAATACACCCCCTTAATATGTGGTGCAGCTAGTAACATAGTTTCAAAAAATTGGTCATCTTGCAATTTCAAGCACTCTATGTTTCAGTGATAGTAGGGAGTAAGAGAAAAGAAATAATGATATGCATTTCAAAAAAGTTACAAGTTCTGTAACATAAATTGCGCTTTTTCGATACCTAAACCTTCACAGTTATACACAGATTAGCTCGGCATGACACTTTTAGTACCTTTATTTTTGTTACTACAGTAGAATCAGTGGTTTGAGTTGCAATAGTAGTTCAATTTGTTTTAACTTTTAAGGGGATAGACATATTGAACAAGTAACAATAATCTGCATTTAACGACAAACATGTTCAATTTTTCTGCTCCCAAAAGAAATAGCTCCAGGGCACAGTAACATAAAACAAAGAGATGGACTTTTAACAAATAAAAACTATTATCACATTGATCTGTGTTTGTTCAATATTACATAATGTTTTTACGGGAAATAAATACAAGCTACCAACATAGAAACTTTGAATGATGATAGACATTATGTATAAAACTATTTTACAGACAAACATCCTACACATTATGATAACACTAATATTGCACACGAGGACTCGATCTTACACGTCTCTTCACTGCAATTGAAATTGAACAAGGTAAGCTTCAGAAAACACTAACACAAAACTAAGCAATCAAACATCAATATAATATGGAATATGAAACAGCAAGAGTCTAATAAATCCTCCTCGCAGCTGCAACCTTTCTCACTGATATTCCCCATTTGATAACAGCCCGAATCTTACACCACACTGCTTTTGATTTCCCGCTGCTTAATATCTCCATAGCAGAATTAAGGAATTCAACATCAAGAAAATCAAGTTCCCATGTTGTATCAAGAGGAGGAAAATTTGTAAGATTCTCTATTGAATGACCACCTTGTGTAACTGGAAAGCGTGATCCATGACTATCTCCCTCGATGTACATTTCAGCTCCCACATGATTGTTTTGTGGTATGTCTCTTATGTCTGGCACTGGTTCAGGATTGATTTGGTAATCATGCATTCCTTCGTTAACATATGAAGTAGACATACATGGTTGAACATAACCTTGCCCTATATCTGTTTGACCTGTCCAAGATATGGTAAAATATTTCATCAAAATGTCCAACATTAAGAGCAGGATTGGCCAAAATAGGACAAGGGATATAACAAAGAATCACATACATGAGAAACAGGAAGTTTAGTGAATGACACAGAAAGGTCTGTTAAAGTTTAATATGGAAGAATATTAATATTGTGGCACAAATACACATGTCAATGCCATGATACACCAAAATTTCACCAGGTCTATGTTTTATCTTATGGGAATTTATTCCAATATAAAATACAAGGGAGGATATGCACCACTTTTATTAGTAGTTATTGGCACAAAAAGAAAAATAAACAACGGGCCTTTTATGCTTGAATTGAATAATTAAGTTATATTTCATGATATATGTTGCAGACCTTGAACCGGAGCTCCGAACTGTCCTGCTGATTGTATACATGCACCTAGGCTTATGGAGTTCAGAAAAGTTTCATCAACTGGTTTTAAATTACACACATCTTTGTAAGCATCCTGCTTCACAATTTCTACCGAATGCTGCAGAGAAAGAAGAAACCTGCTCACTAATTTTATAAAATATAACATGACACCAAAGTTTATCTTTAAATCTATTTCAAAACATTTTTTGAATATGGTACATGAATTTATACCTTCAGGTTGGGCGTGAGGGTCTCTGGTAAATAGAACTTTTGTACATCAAATGTCACTCCCACAAGTTTGTAGATAGCATTGAATAGCAGTATTGGTTGCCCAATTGTCCCATAACTGTAAAGCTTGTGATCATCCAAAACACATGACTTGGCATGTTCGATAATTGCTAACCAGGACTTTCTCTGAATCTTTTCAAATATCTACATCTCCACATATAAATATCCAATTAACATATGAAATTCATTTTTGTTTCTCTAAAGTGATTATTTCACTTTGGAAAGTAAAGTAAGTAATTTCAATCATTGATGAGCAAAACATCGATTGATACCATATGCACATACATACATACATACATAACCAACTCTTTTTTCTTCATTCATGAGTAATTCACATATGTTAGGAGAACAGTATGTAAAGAGTTGTTACCAGTAACACATAAAAGAAACAATTTTTACCCCATGTAATGAAGATTCATTGATTATGAGTAACTGCAAGAGATCCTTAACAGTGTGAATTCCGTTGGAAGAGAGCCGCTTGTGGAATCTTCCGTCTTTAGCAATTTTCTCCAAACGCCAAACAAAATCATTCAAGAACGGAGGGAAATGTTTCTCGTTGGCTTAAATGACAAAAACATAAAGACATATTAAAAACAAAAACATGGAAACAGTAATAATAGTAATTATGTATTGATTTGAAAAATGTTAACAAAAAACAGAATTGAATAAAAAAAAAAAAAAAAAAACTCACGCTGTCCTCTGTTATCTTTGACCCTAAAAGGTTGACTTCTACCTTCCTTAATGATATCTCCATTTTGCATAGCTTTAACTCCTAACCTGAACATTTTGCTTCTTAACCATCTAGAATTATCAGTAAAGATAGTTTTAGAGATGGAAGCAACTCCATTTTTAAGAGTAATAAACCTCTCCCCAACCAATAATGGCTGTTTCCCATCTCTTTCACGTAAGATATTTGCTTTAAATTCAATTTCAGTCCAATCCTCACTGCCAAATCCACCATCTAGAGCACAAATCTCTATCTTTGTTGAGGAGAAAGGACCAACGTTGACTATTGACTTAGATCCAACATCAAATAGTGCAACTTGAAGGGGTGGTTCATCCTTTGCTATTATGTTTGACTGACTAAAAAATGGACCAGACAACTTGTTGTTATTATTGTTAATAAAACACAATTCCAATGGTCTGGCTCCAGATTTGCCAGCCTCATTAGCCTTTTCACTGCATCAAATAAATAATGTTGAATACATTCGATATGTGCTAAATATTTTTAATATTTAATTACATTATGTTATGATAACAAACCTTGAAAGTAGGCGCTCTTGGAATTTGCTTTCCACCACATCTCTTACCTATTATTATTATTATTATTATTTTAGGAAGATAAATGAATCAAATCAATTTCCTTTTCCTTAGACCCTAGTCATTAACATAACATAACATACTTGAAAATTGTTAAATATAAAAGACTTACCACTCCTCTAATGAAAGATTCCAACAAGATTGAATCGTGACAATTCGTCCTTAGTGTGTTTATCACATATCTAAGGCCACTGTAAAATAACCAAGTAGATTATTAATTTTTTTTAAGTGTTACAACCAAAAACAAAAAAGTATTATGCATATAACACATGTATATACCTGATTGGTCCTTGTTTTGTAACGCCATGACTAGTGCTTTTGTGATTCTTGAGAGATTTCCTGTCCGATACCATCCAAAAAGTTACAATTTAATTTTTCTTTTTGTAAGAATCTATCTTTGTCTTTCAAAGATCTCAACTAAGTGGAAGAAATTGATGTGAGTATTATTATTGGACCCAAAAGTTGCTCATATATATAAATAATGTCAACCCTTAAACACACAAACCGGTTAGTTAACTAACAATGTAGGAAGAAGTCAGGAAGCTTCATCATTGACTAATAGACACGCTGTTGATTTTGATCTCATGAGTATTTTCCATAAAAATTCCCAGAAAGTACTCATAATCATTAAAATAATGCCACTTCTAGATACCTTAAAAACATTTGAACTTTTCACACATCACTTCTTATAATAATTAATATTAGTGTCCACCAGTAATGCCACATCCCATCATTTTTCGTGTGATTTTCAATAGTTATTTATCATTCTGTTTATTTATAAAAATAGTAATGTTGTACAGTGTACACTAGTGTTACAAGGTATCCCAAAAAATTCCAAATTCAAGATAAGTACTAACTAACTAATTATACGCATAGTGACGATGAAGAATTGGAAAAGTAATAAAAATGGGAGAAAACGACCGATGCAATGAATATATATTTTTGAATAATACAATACATGCTCACACTTTTAGAAACTTGAATTTTAAAATTAAGTGATTCTGTTTTTCCATAACTACGCGTTTAGTGGAGAATCACGGCAAATATTCACACCACACATTGATGTAACTCGAGTATTTTCCTATTGTTTGTGACAACACTGATTAAGGATGTGTTTGGTTCCGGAATGAATCAAAATGAATATTGGTTATTCCAATTGCAAACATCGGTCAAAGTAATCATTGATATTTTTAGTATCGCATATCATTGTTAAGATTATAAAGTGTCCTTCAAAATTGTTAGAATTAGTTTATGTTATTTGAAAATTAGTTAGATTAGTGTTTTATTTGTTACTTGTTGTGATCTATATTAACATTTCTTCATTCTACAATACAATTTTATGTCCACTTTTCTCTCTTCATGCTTAATAATAATATTTTGCATATTCTTTCAGAAATAATTCACGGATTAACTTTTATCATATGACATAGCACGTTAATGAAAAATGCGACCCTTTCATGTTGATCACCGTCGTTGCCACCACACTAAGGATTAACTTACGTCTAAAATTTACTTCTTTTATGGACTAACTACATAATTGCAATATCAATAAGTCTATCATTCAACCCTAAAAAATATAAAAATAAGTCTATCATTCAAATGATCGAAATTTCGGACAAATTTAGGCATAGTAATGAGGTAGGGCGAGGACAGGCTTTGCTTCCCCTGAACCCGATGGGGTCGAGTATCCGTGTACTCATCCCTGAATCCAACGAGGGAGAAAAATAGTACTCCGGCCCTATGCCCTATCAAGTTCGAGAATTCTAGTCTCATCTCTGCATGGACATGGACCACATTTTTGTACCTTTTTTATTATTAAAAAAAAAAAAAGTAAAAGTGTAAATTTCAAGAAGTAAGGTAGGTTCAAGTTTGATATTAGTATCCCCAATACTCGCTCATATCTTTTGAAATCAAAGAAAATTCAAACTCGAATCCGAACTCAATCAACTCGGATTTTCTTATCAAAATTGATGAATGTTCGGGTGAGTACACGTGGATGCACTTATGTTGACATGCCTAGACAAATAGATGAACCAATTTTGTTAGATATTTTTACAATTTCAAAAAATTTCAAATCACATAAATGATGAACTATTTTGATCCACGATTTCAATTTCGTTTGAGTATCAATTTATCTATTCACTCTATAAAGGGTCTTACTAACCAATGATCTTAAGGCAATGATTAAGAAACTAAATATAGTATGTTTGCATTGGTTTCAACAACATTTAGACTTTAAAAAAGTTAAATTTATAACTTTTCACCATTTTCAATACTATATTTCTATTTTTATATTCTTATCAAATGTATCAAGGCCACTCTTTAGCATTTCCCTTATCTTAATTATTTATGAACTACCAATGAAGTTTAACGTATACCCTAAAACTATTTTTGGAAAATTAAGTGGACCCTACACGTATTTGAGTGCATTAATCATGCTCTGCATTGTAATTCCCTTCTCTTGTGTGAGCTCAATGACCACAAAACTCGCTTTCTCTTCAATGTGTGAAATTATGAGACTACTTCATTCTAGCTGTTTGTTGTTATTTTATACAGGCAGTCGGGTTTGATATTGTCAACAACATAAACATTCATTCATCTTCACCAACGTAAACTAAACTGCCACGGGTGATCGATCATTGCACGTTTTTTCCACACAATAATTTCCTAGAAAAATCTTTCTTGTACGGAAATGAAATATTTGAGAGCGTGCAACAAAGATTATAGGATTTATTTAATCATGACATTTTAGAGTGTTCTTCTTCTCATATTCAATTCTCTCCAATATTAATTTAAATAGATTATTTAGCTTATTAAAAAGGGTTAATTATGTTTTAGGTTCCTATAAATATGCGCGTTTCCAACATTAGTCCCTACTTAAATTTTATTAAATTTTTGGTCCCCAACGTTTTTCCGTTAGCAAAATAGGTCATCGCTGTTAACTGTTGTTGATTGAGCAAACGGTAAAGCACACATGGATGCCACATCTGACTCTTTTTTGTTAAATATGTTTTTAGTCCCTATAAAATTGAGGCATTTTAAGTTTAGTCCTTACTTAATTTTTAATCGTTGTTTTAGTCCTTACAAAAATACTATACACTCAATATTAGTCTCTACTCAATTCAAATTTGTTCAATTTATGCTTAAACTCTTGTATACTACCACTAGTTTTGCATGAAATGGGAGCATATAAGTTGGTTCGAATTAATATGGAATTATTTTCCCACGCTCATTCAATATTTTGCCCCTGGTTAATGATATTAGGTTCTATTCAAATAATCTATGCCGATTCAACATCTTTTGGTCAACGTAATTTAAAAAAAAAAAAAAGAATAGCTTATTTTTCGGTATCTCATATGTGTTTCATAATTTTAGGAATTAGTTCTATAAGTGATATTGGGCTCAACGGGGCCGTTTTACAAATAATATCTCATGAATTTATTGGCGCTACCCTTTTTTTCTTGGCAGGAACTAGTTATGATAAACTACGTCTTCTTTATCTTGACGAAAGGGGCGGAATGACTATCCCAATGCCAAAAATATTCACGATTTTCACTATCTTATCGATGACTTCTCTTGCATTGTCGGGCATGAGTGGTTTTGTTGCCGAATTGATAGTTTTTTTTTGGAATAATTATTAGTCAAAAATATCTTTTCATGATGAAAATACTATCATAACTAATTTTAGTAGGTTTTTTAGTCCCTACAAAAAAAATTACTTCTAATTTTAGTCCCTGCTAAAACAAAGTTTTTTTAATTATCCTTAAACTCTTAAATTTTTGAACGATTTTTTTGAGACAAGTTTAGAACACTATGAAAGGTTCAATTACTAAAATTTAGAATTTTTTAACATGAAACGAATTAAATATGAATTTTTAAAAATGATAAAAGTTAAAGATAAAAGTAATAAAATTTGGACATATAAATAAAATTTTGCGATAAATTTTTTACAGATGAACATTTAGTAATGTTTTTAACACGTCTACAAAAAATTGTTAAAAAACTTAAGAGTTTAAGCATTAATTAAACAAATTTAAACTGAACAGAGACTAATACTGAGTGCATGATATTTTTATAAGGACTGAAACAACTATTAAAATTAAGTAAGGACTAAACTTAAAATACCTCAATTTTATAGGGACTAAAAACATATTTAATCTAACAAAAAAAAGTTAGATGTGGCATCCACATGTGCTTCACCGTTTGCTCAATCAGCAACAATTAACCACGAGGATCTATTTTGCTAACGGAAAAAAACATTAGGGATCAAAAATTTAATAAAATTTAAGTAGGGACTAATGTTGAAAACACGCTTATTTATAAGAACCTAAAACATAATTAACCCTTTTCAAAAATGTAGAACAGTCCATTATTTTGTCTTCAAAGTGTATGAAAAGTGTTTTTTGTATAGGTTTTTAGTGTCCATTATACTGACATTAATACAATTTGCTTAAGTGTAATTTTGTTAATGTTTGGCCACGTGCTTGAACATACTTTTCTGATTAATGCTTTCCTAAGCATGTATAGATTATACAAGATATATTTTTTTATGTTGGACTCCCCTTTGTTGTAGGAGGTGATTGGAAGACCTTATGGAATTAGAAGGGTCCCCATCGTATTCAAACCTTTATTTGGTTGGCCGCTCATGGAAGGATCCTTACCAATTATCGTCGTAGCAAGTGGGGGGTTGGTATCTCCCCTACGTGTCCTTGTTGTGCGAGAGAGGATGAAACAGTCATTCATGTCCTTCGTGATTGTGTGCACGCTAATCAGGTATGGCTCAGACTTATCCCACATAATTACATAACTAATTTCTTCTCTTTTGATTGCAGAGAGTGGATTTTTAACAACCTTAATAAAAAAGGGATTGGAGATAATCCTGCTACTTGGCAGACTACTTTCATGACAACATGTTGGTATTTATGGAATTGGCGAAACAAATCTATTTTTGAAATAGGATTTCAAAGACCAAGCAATCCAACACTGGTGATTCAAAAGTTTACTAGAGAGATAGAAGACAATACGAAGTTGGTGCATAAAAGTTCGCATCAAAAGGAAACTATATACATCGGTTGGATGCGACCTCCGTTTGGTTGGGTTAAGCTTAATTGTGATGGTGCTTGGAAGGGATCTGGTACTCTTGCAGGGTGTGGAGAGCTTCTTCGAGACTCTGATGGCAGATGGATCAAAGGCTACTTCAAGAAGATTGGAATGTGTGATGCTTTTCATGCTGAAATGTGGGGCATGTACCTTGGTTTGGACATGGCGTGGAGGGAGAATACCACTCATCTTATAGTGGAGAGTGACTCAAAGATTTTGGTCGACATGATTACTGAAAATTGCAATTTTAGCGGAACTACTCCTACTTTGGTCAGGCGTATTCGACAACTTTTGAGTTTGAGTTGGACTGTCAAAACTACACATACTTGGCGGGAAGGCAACAGAAGTGCAGATTGGCTTGCTAATTTCAGCATTTCGACGGATTTTCTAGATTTTCATATTCTGGAGACTCCTCCTAGTGAGCTTCAGAGTCTTTTGTTTGATGATATTTCCGGGGCTTGCATGTCTAGGAACGTCCGTTTAATTTCTTAGTTTTCTTTCCTTTGGGCTTTGAGAGCCCTCTTTTGTACCAAAAAAAAAAAAAAACATAACAACTATAGAGCGATATGATATCCAGTTTTGTGTGCATGTTATAAAGTTCAAGACAGCTATGTATTTAAGTGATGCAATGTAAGGAAAGAATATTAATTAACTATCTTATATTCATTATAATAAGAAGAAGAAAAAAAAACTTATGATTATATACATTTGTAGTTATATATTTAGCATTAAGAAAATATTTTAAAAGATGGTAATATTTCTTCAAAAACTGATGAACATTCGACAATTATATTATATATGGAGAAACTGTAATTAGGTAGATGGTAGTTTCAACTGAGAGGCTTAAACTAAGAGCTAATTATTTACCGGTGGCGCTAATTACGGATATTTCATTATTTTCCTCAAAACACACATATAAAACATTCATAACATTTTAGGCCATCCAAATTCTTCTCTTCCACTGCCTAAGGCAGGCAAAGGGAAGAGAGAAAGACATAATTAAACATAGGAGAAACGAAAAACATAGATATATCAACAAAGATATAGGGTTCAGAGATGGAGGTGCTCCAATACCAGCTAGGTCGGTCAGCTGGTACCAACCTACATGATGCAAATGTGAGAAGCATCGGCAACACCAAATTGTGGGTTGGGAGGAGCGTTAACTCTCCATCTCTGTACTCTAATTATAATTATTATGAGACATCGCGAGAACGTTCTGTGGTGAAAAATTATGAGACGCTGCGAGAACGTTCTGTGGTGAAAAAGAAGAAGAGCATGTCATGGTGGAATGACCCTGAGAGAAAAAGAAAGAGGAGAGTGGCCAGATACAAGTTTTATGGGACCGAAGGTAAGCTGAAACGTTCTTTGAAGAAAGGGTTTCAATGGTTGAAGGTCAAATGCATCAAAATCTCAGCAAGTTTCTAGATGGATATGTATATATGTGCTCAAGATGCATGTGTGTGATGACATATTCAGCACTATCTTTTATATCTTCACCCACTATTTAGAGATATATGCACAAAAATCAGAATTAATTAATTGCATTCGTTCTGATATTGTTAAAATGCATGCTTTTTTTTATATAGCTTTTTCACCCTTTTTTGAATCCTCATTTGTATAAATACATGTGATGCATGTTTTTTCCTTCAATACAATGAGCCCTTACATGCACGTATTTTGGGATTTTTTTTTTTTTTGGTCTTGCATTTTGGGATTTATATCGATGATAAAATGGAAATTTTTTTTTTTCTGCCCTTATTTAATTCCAAAAATACAAAAATGCCCCACTTTTGAAAAAAATTGCATAAATGCCCTACTTTTCAAATTTTTCTGGTAACTTGCAACACCCACTTGCGGGGTACCTTAAAAAAATTTAAAAAATTCACTACCCCGCAAGTGGGACTTGCGGCCTACTATTTTTTTTTTTTTTTTTTAAATTAAATAACTCACTTGCGGGGTGTGAGTTATTATTTTTTTTTTTTAAAAAAATAATACATTGCTACCCCCACTTGCGGGGTATGCATAATTTTTTTTAAAATTTTTTTAATACCCCGCAAGCCCCACTTGCGGGTTTGTTTTTTGTTTTTTTTTTTAATTTTTAAAATAAAAAATAATAATAAAAAAAAAGAAGGAAAAAAAATAATAAACATATTAAATATCATGATATCTACAATTATTATAAATGCCCGGCTGTCCCACACCCTCGTCTTCGACGATTTCTTCCGCGATTTACTTGAGGGTCATGTTGGTCTTCGTCGTTGTTATCTGCAGCTGATTGTATTTGACTACCATAACCCAATGACAATGACACATCGTGTTCCCTTGTTGGCCATCCCATATCCAGAAATTGATCAGTAGAGTTCAACGAAGCCGGAGAAAAGTGAGATAATAGGTTTGTTGGTGTTGGTGGGTGGTTGTAGTTTTGGTTGGTGTACATTGGGTATTGTGGGTTGCTGTAGGGGGGGTAATTGGTGTTGGACGGTCCAGCTTGGTTTGGGTCATTATAGGAGAAGTAGTTGTTGTTGGATGCGCCAGCTTGGTTTGGGTCATTGTAACCATAAGTTGACTGATAATGGGGCTCATATGCATTTCTCGGGGAGGTATATGGTGGTGGTTGGATGATGTTTTGTTGGGGGGTGTCGAGAAATTCATACATTACAGAACCATGAATGTTTTGGGTTGTATGTGGTTGGGATTGATGATCATGTAGTTGAGAAAAAATGTCTTGATCCCAAAAATCATCATGAATTGGTGTTTGGTTGTTGCGAATTTCAGGTTCATGTTCCGGCTCTTCGGCTTCGTCTGGATCTGAATTTGATGGGTTTGTTTCAATTGAAATCCTTAGACGTGGGTTGCATGTGGTTGTCAACCACTCAATATACGCATGAGTGTGGGTGAGTGATCTTGGCCGCATGCGTGGTAAAGTATGGCTCCGTCGGTTGTCCCAATGTTCGCACTCTTCTGGAAAGCGATAACCATTTGATTTGTACCACGTCTTGAACCGTTTGTCTATTACATGGTACTGTGTCATGTCTCGTGGGGGCCCTGGTATTTCTTGTGGCAGACCAAATTGGAGCTTGACCCTATCAGTTGGATGCCATTCAACTTTGTCAAAACATATAAGGTAACTTGTTGCAGTCCACTCCCAATATTCTTCAGGCAAGTTGTGTGGAACATTCTTGTATGGTCTCCATTTAAACTAGCACAAGAGATAAGATGTAGTGTAAGGTTAACAATTTTGATATATATATATATAAAGTCATAATTAAAAAATCAATTATAATATTACATCATGGGGTAGTATGTCATCAAACTTTTTTCGGTAAGAAATAGTGTCATGGCTTGGATTTTCATAATATCTTGAACCTGCACCTGTCCATCTAACAAATGATATAAACAATTTAGTAACTAATTTATCAAATAATAATATTAATAAGAAGTGAGAAAATGTGACGAAATAAATATTAAAAAAAAAAATTGATCACGATTACTTTAATCCAAGCGGCCACTGGAGTGGGTTATCATTTTTCGGAGCGATATAACTCAACCGACAATATCCCCAAACTTGTAACAGGAAATGACATCCTGTTAGTGCTTTTATATTTGGGTGTGATGCCTCACACAAGCCACGATAAAGGTAAGTCAACACTGCCGATCCCCAACTATAGTTTCTTGTTAGATTAAAATCCATTAACAAATACAACCAGGAGTTGTGCACAAATAATCCAGTTGTATTAGGAAACAAGAACCCTCCAAAGAGGTATAGTAGGTACCTCCTAGTGTGTTGTATTTTTACCTCCGGAGGAGATTGTTCACTGAAGTTATTATCGACCAGATTATCCTTTAACCACGACAATGAGAGGGTAAAACCATCAGTTTTATTTGCTGGAGGAGTTATTCCCAACAATTGAGCACAAATGTTCCACGCAAGATTTGGAGGAGCCGTAACAAATGGTCCGCAAAAAGGTAATCCGAGTAACATATATACGTCTTCCAACGTGATTGTGCATTCACCCGTTCGAAAATGAAAAGTATGTGTTTCAGACCGCCACCTTTCTACAAGAGCGGTTACGATGTGTCTATCGATTTTGTAACGCCCTATTTGAGAAACCTCAAAAAATCCGGTTTGACGTAGATACTCTTCAATATGAGGACTTGGTATTATGTGTTGTCTAGTACGGGTGACGAGAGGTGCACCCTGTGCATCCTAACAAAAAAAATAAGAAATGAATACAATTAAAACATAATCAAAATATAAATTTAAATAGTTCAATATATATTGAAATTAATATTGAACTATAATATTAAGAGTAGTATTAATAATTAAAAAATGAAAACGACATTAACAAATTAATATTTATATATACCCATCTTCTGATATGTTCTTCATTGGATCTGTGATCATTTTCCAACCACAAGTATGCCATTACTTTATATAATTTGTTTGAAATATTGGTTGTATGTGAGTGAGTAAGGAAAGGAATGTGAGTGAGTAAGGAAAGGATTGAGATAACTAGAATATGTCTGAAGAGTTAAAATATAGTTCTAGTATTTATAATGTAAAGTTATGTGTAAATAGGGGAAGTAGTTGTGTGGTATCGTAATGAATGAAGTGAAGAATTCAATTCATATCTTTTACTAATTCAACACCTGCAAAGCAACAACACATGCAAAGCAACAGTCTTAAAATA
The DNA here is from genome assembly GCF_003473485.1 of Medicago truncatula. NCBI lineage: Eukaryota > Viridiplantae > Streptophyta > Magnoliopsida > Fabales > Fabaceae > Medicago > Medicago truncatula. The sequence goes on from NC_053048.1 coordinate 53,064,253, forward strand.
AATATAGAAGTGACAACTGCATCAATAAATATAGAAGTGACTACTGCATCAGAAGCACAGAAGCATGGTGTTCAACAAGCATGCTACTCAACAGTATCATATTAATCAAGTAAGATATGACTATTGCATGCAAAATACATTAATTTCTTGGGAGAAATTTTTCACCAAAATGACACATGCATGGTTGATCACGTGATGCATGCAGTCCATGAAAAAGCAGTACCTTTAATCCAATCCAGCTGGCGCGTGGGGCGCGTGCTGTCCTACCTCGCAACTCCAGCTTGCGGGGTACCCTCCAGCTGGCGCGTGGGGGGCCTAACCCGCAACTACAAGTTGCGTGGTACCCTCCAGTTGGCGCGTGGGGCGCGTGGGGGCCTAACCCGCAACTACAAGTTGCGTGGTACCCCAACCATTTTTTTTTTTAAATTTTTTTTAAATTTTACCTCACAAAATATTATAAATGTGGTCCGCATGTTACGAGTATATTGCATCAAACCACTCTACTTCATACACGCTTAGTCATTCTTAAGACCAAACCAAATCAATGGCATCAAATATAAACGTTTTTGTGTACTATAATGGAGAAGTTAAACAAAATGATTCCGGTATTTTTTTTCAAAGTCAGTATACCAAAGGTTTTAAAGTCAGCATGGCTAGTACTTACTTGCATCTCAAAAAAAGAATTGCGGAGAAAATATGTCTCGGACATAATATGGTTGTGTCTGAAATTATGTGTCGGAATCCCATGTTTGTTGGAGCTACCGCAATCCACTACCAGGCGTTAAGAATAACTGATAACGACGATGTCGAGTTTATGTTTAACGTACATAAAAGTCATAGTTCGTTGTCCTACATAGAGCTTTATGTTACGTTTGAGATGAAGAATCCAACATCTAATTTTGAGTTAAATTACCCCTCAAGTTCTAGTCAACACCAAAATCTACCACAACAACAATATAACACACAACACTGCAATCCCTCATCGTCATCGTCCCAACCGCACTACAACCCGTCATCGCAACCGTTTCAATCACAGTGGTCACAAAATGTGTACGAACCACCACAACTAATAACTCAACCTCATCCCTCTCAACCCGAAACTTTGAACGATGAAATCAATATATTCACCTCCCAATTCCAAGACCAACCAACTGATGAAGTTCAAGATGATGAAGACAATGATGATGAAGAACTCCTTGCCGCACAAAACGGTGACGAGAACGAAGAAGACGATGAAGACGATCTGCCACAACTACCAATTTTACCAATTAGAGCTTCTTACAACCCACCAAGGTCCATGCGCAACGTCAACGATGACCACTCAACTGAACTTTACCATTCAATGGCTCTTCCGGTCGATCAAGGTATTGCCCCAGGGATGCAATTTCATAACAAGAATGATTGCATTCTCGCAATTAAATATTATCACATGAAAAAATCAACCGATTATATTGTGAAAAAATCAGATCCTGAAAGGTATGTCATCAAATGTAAAGATACAAAATGTGGTTTCAAATTGCGGGCCTCGTGGAGGAAAAAAACTGATAAATGGGAGATTGGGAACATGAATGATCATACATGTGTCTCAACAGAAATGACACAAGATCATCACAAACTTAGTTACAATGTGATATGTGAAAGTGTTAAATCACTACTATATATGGATGCCTCAATTACAGTGAAGGTTATAATTGCACACATCCGAGAGAAATTTAATTACACAGTTTCATACAGAAAGGCATGGAGAGCAAGGAATAAGGCGATTGAATCAATTTATGGTAATTGGGAGGAGTCTTATGAAGAACTACCACAGTGGTTGATGGTCATGGAAAAAGATTTGCCAGGAACAATAATTGATTTTCAATCAGACCCATCAACAGAAGTGGCAAATGAGACCGTCTTCAAGCGTCTCTTTTGGGCCTTTCGTCCGTGCATCTCAGGTTTCGAATTCTGCAAACCAATTGTCCAAATTGACGCAACTTGGTTGTATGGTAAATACAAGGGAACATTGTTGTTAGCTGTTGCGCAAGATGGGAACAACAAGATATTTCCCATAGCTTTTGCAATCGTGGAAGGCGAGACCAAGGAGGCATGGAGTTTCTTTTTGAAAAATTTAAGGCAGCATGTCACCCCACAAGAGAACATATGCCTCATTTCTGATAGACATGTGTCGATAAAGAGCGCGTATGATGATCCACAGAATGGATGGCACGATGCTCCGACAAGCCATGTTTATTGTGTCCGACACATTGCACAAAACTTTATGAGATCATTCAAGGATGGAGAACTAAAGAAGAAAGTTGAATGCATGGGTAAAAATCATATCTCTTTCCACGTAAATTCGACATTTTATTTGTTTAAAATGACACATCTAACTTTTTTCAAAACAATGCAGGTTACGCCATGAACATCCCTACATTCGAATACTACCGTTCTGAAATTGCTGTTGCAGACCGAAAGGCTTTAGCATGGGTCGACAATATTCCCAAACAAAAGTGGACTCAATCACATGATGATGGTCGACGATGGGGCCATATGACAAGTAACTTGGTAGAGTCACAAAACAACGTGTATAAGGGTATTCGAGGACTTCCGATCACAGCTATCGTGAAAGCATCATATTACAGGTTGGCGGCCTTGTTTGCTAAAAGAGGACATGAGGCAGCGGCAAGGGTAAATTCTGGTGAGCCATTCTCCGAAAACAGCATGAAATATCTCAGGAATGAGGTGATTAAATCCAACAGTCATCATGTCACTCAGTTTGACCGGGATCGATATACCTTTTCCGTCCGTGAAACCATCGATCATAAAGAAGGATTGCCAAAGGGAGAATACAAAGTGGACCTGCAAAATAAATGGTGTGACTGTGGACGGTTTAGAGCGTTACACCTACCATGCTCACATGTCATTGCCGCATGTTCTAGCTTTTGTCACGACTACAAGACTTTTGTCGATAACAAATTCACGAATGAGTGTGTATACGCCGTATACAACATCCACTTCGACGTGGTTCACCACCAGACATATTGGCCTAATTATGAAGGACCGAAGGTGGTTCCCAACAAGTCAATGCGTAGGGCAAAGAAAGGTCGTCCACCAATTACTCGCATTAGGACCGAGATGGACGATGTGGAAACTGAGAGAAGATGCGGTGTTTGTAGGATGCCTGGTCATTCCCGCAAAGATTGCATTAATATTAGACATCAGTAGAAATTTAGTCTTTATTTTGTTTATAGGATGTCTAGTGATTAATATTAATATTATTATTATTATTATTATTATTATTATTATTATTAATAATTACCAGAAAAAATTAAAAAAAAAAACAAAAAACAAACCCGCAAGTGGGGCTTGCGGGGTATTAAAAAAATTTAAAAAAAAAAATATGCATACCCCGCAAGTGGGGGTAGCAATGTATTATTTTTAAAAAAAAAAAAAAAAAACTCACACCCCGCAAGTGAGTTATTTAATTTAAAAAAAAAAAAAAAAAAATAGTAGGCCGCAAGTCCCACTTGCGGGGTAGTGAATTTTTTAAATTTTTTTAAGGTACCCCGCAAGTGGGGGTTGCAAGTTACCAGAAAAATTTGAAAAGTAGGGCATTTATGCAATTTTTTTCAAAAGTGGGGCATTTTTGTATTTTTGGAATTAAATAAGGGCAGAAAAAAAAAAAATTCGATAAAATGACCACAAATGTATTTCTAACAATAATTAAATTTTATCCTTCTTGTCCCGGTGAGTTTAGTTTAGTTAGCAGAGACATGCATGGGTCAGAGTTCGAACCTCGGACAGCCCATTTATTCACATTAAAAATGGTGATTTCTAACCACTAGATCACTTGAATAAAAAAAAATCCAAGAACTGTAGACATCTGAGATTGAAACAAGATAAATATAATAACAAAATTGGTATAAATTAGATCTGGAAAATTTGCCAAATACTTATAAGAGTTGTTTAACCATGCGATCAGGATAAAAATTGAGACTAAGGCTTTGTTTGGGGGTTTGGAGGGGAAGAGAGGGGAGGGCTTTGAGGGGTTGGAAATATATACAAAAATGGACAAAAAATTCACATTTTTTGAAAGAACAATTTTTTAGAGAATGATAAACTAATACTTATGATTAATATACTTTTAATTTTAAGAATATTATAACAACATAGATTGAATTTCATATAAATCCTCCATAACCCCAAAACCCTCCCTCAATACAATTTTTGAATTCCCCCAAATGAGTGGAATTTTTTATTATGAGTAAAAAATTAACATCCAAAGTCATCTCCTCTCAATATCTTCTATTTCTTCCACTTATTTCTTCCTTTTTTCTAAAACCCTCCCTCCAAACTCCCTAACAAAGTCTAAGTGTACGTAATCAAATTTTGAGAACCTTGTCAAAGTCATGGAAATTCTCATGTTCTTTTAGATCATATTTTTATTGAATTCTACAAAGGTTAGATCATATGTGCTTGAAATACTTACTTATTTTTCAAAACTATTTTACGTTTGAGATCGAATAATAAGTCAAGTAACGATGAATAATTTGTATTGCATCTAAAATGTGAAATTGAGAAAAATTGAAAAACTCTCCATTTGAATCAAAGATTAGTAGGCCCTTTTGTCGAAGATGAAGACAAGAAACAGATGACATGAATTTGCATCTGCAGGATTTTTGTGACCGTAGGAAAATAAGAAAAATAGTTTTAGTGTAGGTTTGGTTTCACTTTTAGTGTATGTTTAATTATCATGCTTGGGTTACATGTTTGAGTAGAAATGATTTTGCCTCTAGAATTAATTATATTTGACTTTAAAAATTAGAGATTTTGATTCAAGAAATTGATTTTAACATTCAAAATTATTGTATAACTTAATTATACACGAATGTATCCAAACATAAATTACTTTACATTCAACTTTTTATAGCTAGAATCAATTTACTTAAAATCAATTTTTAAAGCGCACCTTTGTTAGCGATCACTCAGCCTTGAGACATGGCATGACCCTAGTGAGTCCTTGGAGTCTAACCCACCTAAACTTTTATCATAGGAAAAACAATTTTAAAATAAATTTGATACAATAAGAAATTAGATGAATGTGCTTCCTTCTAATTAAACTATAAAATAAAAGATATAGGAGATAGAGAAGATGACACAATGATGTTATCCTGCACCCTAACTGGGCTAGTTTAGTTTCCACAAACTGTGATATTCTTCAATGTGATGCTTGATAGATCTTCTCAAATATTGCACTTTATTTCTTCTTTTTTTTCCTAGGTCTAGATAACAATACAAGTTTTGGACAAACTCTTTACTTTAGAGAATCACACAATTCACTTTTAACAACCTAATCAGAACTTTTCAAATACACTAAAAATGTTATGCCAAAGATATATAGTTTAGACTTGAGTGTATTTGTCATTGTTATCTAATATAGTTGAAAATGAATTTCAAGTTTCCAGGTGATTAAAAAAAAAAATCAAGCAACCTTTCTTCTTTTGATCTTTTTCAGATATGAGTAGTATTTGAGAGTTGTGTATGAGAGATGTATGGATACGAGAGGTATATTTTCTCATATGAATGATGTTTTCTATTTATAGGGGTTTGTCTCGTTGAGCAAACAAACAAATTAGTTGTTCTAGGAAGCTATCTGTTTTTTTTTCTTATATTGTTTTGCCATATATTAGTGGTTGCTGCTTTGCGCTTCGCTTCTCAGCTTCTGATCTATGAGTCATTTAAAATTACGTTTTCTAAATTTCTTATTATGAAGTTTATTTCGATCTTGCTTTTGATCTTCAAGATTTCATTCTTTTGTATTTCTTGAAATGCACTTATGATCTATCTGTATGCAATCTTAAGTACACTTTATTTCAATTCTGATCTTCAAAAACTAGATCTTGACTCATGAAATGAGAATCTTTTTTATCACTAATTCTGGTCTTTATTGAACTAGCCATTCTAAGGTGCTTCTCATCTGCAATATGCTTATCATGAAGTTCCCTTTTATTGAAGAATTTAGTTTATGATATTGACATGAGATCTACTTTTGATCTCCTATTTTCTTGGTCAATCTTGTTCTTCAATCTGTTGTGATCATGAGATAATTATGATCTCATTATGATGTTCTTTTGATCATTTTGAAGTCCTTGTTTGTTATTCAGATTCATATTTCTTTGTATATCTTTGTATTTGTAATATCTTGTTCTAAATAACACTCAAATAAACTTGTTAGAAACCAACACATATCAAAATCAATTTGACCTCTTTGTTCAATTGAGTTTGTAATCATTAAAACATCAATTTAAGAAGAATCCTCAATTGTATGTGTTCATTAAATATAAATATTAAGAGATAATTTATATCAAGATTTTTTTAAAAAAAATATCAATGAAATAAAATATAAATTTGCTTATGAATTAAGAGTTCAGGATGGCTAGAATTTTATGTGGGTCATGTAAACAGTGTTCTAGATGCACAAGTTAAAAAACAAATATAATGTTCAGTAAGTATGGTTTAACTAGTAGCTTGCAGAGACATTATTTACAAAGGTCAAAAATTGAACTTCACGAGTTTCACTTCTCAACACTGTGTGAATCTATCAACTAGACTACTTAATCGAAAAAAAATTGTAGATTTGCAATTAAAACAATTGAATTCATCAACTTCCAACACAATATTTTTATATTGATCTTTTTACCAATACAAGCAAAAATGGAGTTATATTGGACCTAAAGTTTACATTTTTAAAAATGACGACTTATTTAAGTAGTTAAAAATCTAGCCGTGAAGAGTGACCTTTTTTATGTCACTTTCCATATAATGTTTGGACATATAATCCATATATGCATGTATGGTGGCCATTTGATGGTATGTATCTTGCAAATGATTATAACTCATTTTTGCACCATAGAGAAATGTTTTAAAGCTAGGTCACCTTGTTTACCTAGATGTAAAATCATTGAGGACAAAATTATTTTTCAAAGTAGAGTGACCGATATTACAACTTTATACTTTAATTAGTTGGATTAAGTTCTACAACTAATGCTAGTTTATTGGAATGGTGGGTATGAGTAGTGGTTGTTTGTTTTATGTTGGTATAATAATATAATAGGCTTCCATAAAAAATGTAGTTTGTAAATTTGATATACTTGCTTAAAATACTTTGATATTCCTTTTTAATATACTACATTTTTGCATATAAAAAAGTGTTAAGAGTAGAACCATAAACCGTGTCAAGAAATCTTAACACTAAATTATTCGACGAGCCAACAAAAATAATGGAAAAATAATCCTCATGTACAACTACATTAGTAGTGTTTTTCTTTTCATACAAAAGAAGTTAATATGTGGTGCAACTAGCTATTACTATATATTCATTAAACGTTTAAAATTAATTTCGAGTGAACTGATTTTGTAAGGTTGATTATGAGAAGAAATTGGATTGTTATTTATCTCAAAGCATATAAGGGTGGATAAAGAAAAAGTTGTGGACATAAAACCAATTAACACAATCACAATAGAAAGAAATAACTCAAGTACAAACTTACTCAAACAAACGAGAGATTTCAATTGTCGTAAAATTGAAGCAATGCTGCTTGATTCATGTGATCAACATTTTTACTGATGACGTTAGGACCTCTAAATAAGATTGGATTGTCCAAATTTTAAATGCACTCATTGTATAACAAACATATAATATTTGAGTATTTGATTCCAAGCCTATAGTATTAATACATGGTAAGTTGAAACATGAATATACGTTCCTCCATATTGACAATACAAAGCAAGTCACCATAAAGAATTTTCCACAAATCAATACATTTTAGCAAGTTGAAACCACCACGTACATTGATGAGATCTGGACAGCAAAGCCAAATTGAATTCCAGCGCAAGATCATGAAAAGTAAAATAAATGTCCTATTAAAAAAATCACTTTAAATCATTTATCAAACAAAACATACCAAAAATACAAGTCATCTAGATACATAAACAAACAAAACATAGCAAAAAAACAAGTCAACTGGGTACATATATACACAAACAAAACATGACAAAAATACAGGTTGAATGCAACATAGAAAATACATTTCCTACCATCCTGCAACTTGATACTACTACTCAAGTTAGAACTTTATTTGGTGGATAAGAAAGAGGAAGCATAAAACATGGGAAGAGATAAAGAGAGTCCTGTGTCTCATATTATAAATAAAAGAGATAGAGAATAGGAGAGAAAGTTGTGCGTAGTTGTCTTTTAAAAGTAATATAACTTTCTTTATTCTCACATTTCTACCCACCGAACAAAGGGATAGAGAAGAGAACACTTTCTTTTCTCTTACTTTTCTTTCTAACCAAAAAATACAAATAAACTATTGATAAGAAGCAGATAAAACAATTTCGCAGCAAGTGAAATTATATAAAGATTGATCAAACATTTAGTTAAACAAAATAAATGAGAAAGGCATGAAGAACGATTTAAAACAAACTAACATGGGTAGTTCACATATCTTTAGAGGACAAAATGAATTTAAACTTTGGAAATCAACAATGAGCGCAACATGAAAAATTAGTATTCAATCAAGCAAAGAGAAACCACATAAACGAATCATGATGTTTAGAGTAAAATGTTTTCCAAACGTGAATGCCTTTTAGCAAGTTAAAACTATGCACATTGTGAGAAACATCAAGATTGAAAAATAAAACCTCCCAGAGGCACATTGTGAGAATTGTAGGGGTTGTAGAAAGTGTTATTCTATGTCATTATAATATCATCATCGTACTCATACAAGTATGTGTGGTAAATTTCAACCGCTTTATCACTAATCTCAATGTGACATTTAAAAAAAATCATCGTGAACATCGCAAAGGCTATGGAAAGTTGTCCATTATCTAACATGCTCATAAGAACCGCTTGATATAACACGTGCACTATTACTTGCGATATCAAACTCATCATCCTTTTCTTGAAGCAAGCGGACCAAAGGATAAAAAATATCAATTTCAATTACAACTTATTAATTTATCAAGAAAAACATGAATGAAAGTTCTGATATGTACGTGTTATGACCTAAAAGAAAATGTGATAGATAGGAAATTAAGCAAGAATACATAGATTGAAATGGAATGATGATTTAATTCCACTGTTCACTAAAGCAATATATTTGTAGTGTTTCAAAACCAGAACAGAACACAACCACATAACCACTAAACAAAAACATTTGGTTTGAATTTTGTATTATTCTAATAATACCTTTAAACAAATTTTTATATATTAATGTTATATTATTGGTCATATTTAAAAAGATAAGAATTTATATTAGATTGGTTAAATTATTGTTGTCATAAAAACAGACAAACATGGTTGTTGGGTTTTATACAATTTGAAAGTCACGCATATTTATACTTATAATTTTAATTAAAATCAAAATTTAATATAAATACCATTAATAATTTTTACATGTTAGACGTTAACAAGTTAAAACCATCCACATTGTGAGGAACATCAAGGTTGAAATAACCATCCGGATGATAGTAGGGGTTGTAGAAAGTGTTATCCTATGCCATTATCATATCATCATCATCGTACTCGTACAAGTTTGTGTAGTAAATTTCAACCGCCTTATCACTAATCCCATTGTCTTAGCGATCAAGGAAGTCCTTAATTTTTATATGTCGTTCTTCGTCAATATATTGATGTCAAGCATCGCAATTATCTGCACCTGTGCTTAAAAAAATTTCAATTGTTTGCAGACATATTGTCAAGATACTACGACCAAAACATGTGAGAAGATCACACAAAGTTTACAAACAGCCGCAAAGAAAACAGTGTGGCATTTTTTAAACAAATCATTGTGAACATCGTAAAGGCAATGGAAAGTTGTCTATTACCTAACATGCTCATAAGAACCGCTTGATATAGCACGTGCACCATTACTTACGATATCAAACACATAATCTTTTTCTTGAAACAAACGTACCAAAGGATAAAAAAATATCAATTTCAATTACAACTTATTAATTTATCAAGAGAAACATGAATGAAAGTTTTGATATGTACAAGTTATGACATAAAAGAAAATGAGATAGATAGATAATTAAGCAAGTATACATAGGTTAAAACGGAATGAGGATTTAATTCCTCTATTCACTAAAGCAATACACAACCACATCACCACTAAACATACACATTTGGTTTGATTTTTGTATTATTCTAATTATACGCTCAAACAAATTTTCATATATTAATGTTATGTTATTGGTAACGTTAAAAAGATAATTATTAATATTATATTGGTTAAATTATTGTTGTAATCATAGTTTTGAAAACCAGACAGGCCGGTTGGACCGGTCCGACCGTGAAACGGAAGGGTAACCGGTTCGTTTGCCAAGTTGGATCGGTCAATCGGTCATGTTATTGAACCGGTGCGAACCGGCGTGAATCGGCCAAACCGGTTTAAAACCGGCGAACCGACAAATTTCTAAGCGGACCGGGTTAATGTTTTTTATTGAATGAACAACTATTTTATATATTAAAAAAAGATAAAACAGCCCCTGCCATGGATCAAACTTGAGACATGCATATGTCATTGGCTTCTCTTCACCGCTGCAGCATTCGCTTAGTTGTGATTGCTTTTAGGTGTTATTAGCTATATATATTTAAAATACCAAATGCTGTGATTATTATGCCTTTTTTTATTTTTTACATTATGATTATACATGCTTTAATTCAAATTTTAACATGTATATTTTCTCACTTTTTTTATTTCAATTTATTTTTATCTTGATAATATATAGTAAAAATAAGTGTTTCAAATTTATTATACTCATAACTATATTATAATTAATTTATGTGTTTGATAAGATAATTATGTTATAGTCGTTAGACTTAAATTTGAAGAACAAATTTGAGAAATTATCTTAATTTATTTGATGATTTCTTTAATATTTTATTAGTGTTATTTTCATTTGTTTAGACCGAGTCAACTTGTTTAATACAAAGAATAGACCGAGTGAAATGACCGAGTCATCCGATTCTTTCATGCGGTTCGACCAATGACCTAGTGACCCACTACACTCACCGAGTCGATGACCGGTCCGAGTTTTAAAACTATGGTTGTAATGGAAAAGGACAAACATAATTTCTGGATTTGTTACAATTTGAAAGACAAACATATTTATACTTAAAATTTTAATTAAAATCAAAATATAATATAAAATACCGTTCATAATTTACACACGTTAGCACAATAAGTGTTTGTTTTTTCGGTAGTATAAAATATATATTTTTTAATAGAAACGCTATATTAATGTTTATATTATGAAAATAATCACTAGTTTTCAAAATTTTATCGTCTCGACTATATTAGTACATAATAATTTCATTCTGCATATATAAGCATATAAAATCATCAACCAATGTAGTGCAAATATTTAACGATATTTTTAATATAAAATAAAAACTTATTTAATAGAAACACTAGATTAAGGTAGATATTTTGAAAACGATCATGAGTTTTCAATATTTTATCATATCGATTTTCTCGCATATGTATATAAAATTTCTTTCTGTAGATATAAACACAAAATCTGCAATGGGTGAGTTGCAAACATTGAACATTATTTTGAATATAAAATAAAAAGTTATTTAATATAATCACTGCATTAATTTTGTTATTTTTAAAATAGTCAGTTTTCAACATTTTATTATATCGACTTTCTCCTATATATACATAAAAAATTGTTTTCGTATATATAAGTAAATAAAATCCACAACTGACGCAATTCAACTATTTAACAAATTTTTGTATATACAAGAGAAAAATATTTAATAGAAACATTGCACTAATACCAAAAAAAATTATTTAATGTCTTTAGACATTAGACAATATTAACAATCTAATATTTTTTTTTTGTAATTACTGCAATGTTACAAGACCTGTGCAAAAGCACGAGTCTTTTACTAGTTTGATTATGTGAAATTATACAAACAAATAATATTTTCAAAACCTCGTGAAAATGATTGAGCATCAAGAACTGCATATTTCTACATATGTAATAATTGTCAAATAAGTCAAAACAATGTTGACATGTGAGATCAAAACACGTGTTACCGGAGGAAAAGTTGTTTTTGTCCAGAAATTACTTTTTACTAAACAGGCATTTTAGTGGAGCAAATAATTTGGTGAGAGAAAAGCCTTGTGAATTTTATTGGGGAAAAGAGGTTTCTTAATAAACAAAAATGTGGAGTGGGAGTGTCATGTAATGTTGTTTGAGAAGATTATGTGTTTTGTAAGGACCATTTAAGTTAGAGTTCACTAAGTCCTTGTCATAAAATGTGCCCAATTGATTTAATTCAATCTAAATCACAACTTTTGAAGACTTAGCGAACAGAGAAGTTCACAAGCACGAGAGGCAAAATATCTTCTAATAGAAGTTGTTATATGGGTAATCTTTTGGTAATACTAGTATAGTGAAATAAAAAAATTTTTTGATCAAATGTATAGATTTTAAATTCGATATGAAAAAAATATCATCTTAATTTTGTATATATTTTGAAATATCTAAACATTGCATATAACGATAAAAATATTTGGATTATTATACTTGTACTAATTATTTGTAGTATAAGATGCATTCATTGTTAAACTTAGCATATGTAATTTTCTTGCAAAAATACGCCGACGTACTGTGTAATAATATTTGTTGACAAAATGTATTTTATTAATCATAAAAACTAAAAAATATGTATTTTTTTATATAATAGTCATTGTCACATGCATATACGTAGTCGGTAAATGCAAACGTTTAATTTTTACGGGTGTGTATAAATATAGTTTGGGCTACAGAAACACCGATTGTTATTTGTTTTTAATTTTTACAAAACAAATGGTCTAATGTAAATATTGTATTTTAGGGGTAACAACGATGTAAAAAAAAAGGTTCCGCGGATTGTTAAACCTGAAAAATGCATGAATTAATAGTCAATGGCAGAAAGATCTGCTTATATAGAAATTGCATGTCTATAATGACCAGTACGCCTTACAAAGAAATTAAAAAAAAAACAATAACTTTCAATCAATGCGCAACTTTAGTTTTCTAAATTATAGCAACAACAATTCTAAAATATAACCAATGATCATACTTTTTAAAAAACTTTTCTAGAAGTAACTCGAGAGACAGCGACATAGAGTTGCCCATGCGTGAACACGGGCTTAGGAAGATAAACTCCCACTCGAGATAAAGATTGACCCTGAATTTTATTTATTGTCATTGCAAAACAAAGCGTCAATGGAAATTATATGCGCATGAATTTGAAGGGTAGTCCTGGATCACTCGGAATAAGATTCATCCTGGGAATGAATACCTTGGTACCTGCCCTTTTTCCTGTAATTACGGTAGCAGCTATCGTGCTCTTCCCTAGATGTGTAACTGTCAGCCTTGTACCATTACACAGTCCATTGGCCTGATCGATGTTTCTCATCAGCATAACTGGACATCCCACCTTTAGTTTCAACCGGTGATTTGGAATTCCAGAGCTCTAAATACCATTAAGGAATTCAGTTGTGAACCACTCACTTTGGACATCAGAATTTTCACCCGAGCGACAAACAAAATCAGAGTTTAAATACTCTTTCTCTTCACCTGGAATCAGTGACATCATATATTCGTTAACATGTTCAACTGAATCAAGCGTTGGTGCGAGTATTCCCCTTTCTTGGAAAAATAATCTTCAGGAATTTCTACCTTCATTTCACCATTCTCATCCGAACCGTTGTTGCCGTCTCCAATTCAGAGTATCCACTTGCCAAAATTAGCAATTTCTTTCTGCTCTGCAGGTACCAAAGATGCACCCAATCTCATATTAACAGTAAGTCTCAACACATTAAAATAAGCACATATCTTTGATGAATTGATTGATGCATCAACAATATACTGCCTCGTTCCTTTTCGGACAACAGGCAATATCTGCCTGATATCACCACCTAAAAACTATTGTCATTCCACCAAATGGTTTAAACTCGTTTAGGGGATCATTCTTGGACATGATATCACGCATTGATCGGTCAACTGCCTCAAAACACCATCAGTGCATCAATGGAGCCTCATCCCAAATTATCAACTTTGCAGCACGCACCAGGTCTGCCCTAGGACTATCCTTTTCCATCGTAAGCGATGATGCCTCATAATCTCAATAGGGACTGTCAGCGTCGAGTGTGCGGTTCTTCCTTCTGGTAATAGAAGAGTCATTATACCGCTAGATGCAGCATTCAATACAATTAACCCCTTCGATCTAACAGCAGCCGACAATGTTTTCATATAAAGGTTTTTCCAATACCACTGTAACCATATAAGAAAAAGAAACCATCGTCGTCAGAACCAACGGACTCCATGATCTTTTCATGCACATATATTTGTTCATCAATCAGCATCAGTAACATATCAGCATGTGTCTTTTACAGTTCATCTTTGTTGTAATTTAGCTCATCAACGATAAGCTTGTTTGTGAAAGTTGGCATGTCTGCTGCGTTTGGCCTGAGTATAGATTTGAAGTCAGTAAGCGACTCTCCGTTTTCCTGAAGCAACATTTCAATTTCAGTCAAACAAAGGTTCTTAAAGTCATCGTCACCGATACGCAGATCTGTATATTAAATGTAAAGTAACGAAATTAATATTAACACCTTTGCATGCATTTGTGTGCACGTTGAAGAGAAAGAAAAAATATTAGCTTTATATGAGAATCCTTTATATTTAAACTTATCAGCCTAAAAAATGTTGAATGGTATCGTAGAGTTAGTAACTCTTAGTTTTTTCTTTACTATATCCTAAAAAAAGTACCTTTTAACTACTTAAACTACTCTAATCAGCCTTTACTATATCCTAAAAAACACACCCCTCGAAAACAACCCTGTCATCAAGGTTGGAATGTGCTAAATTTCTTAATGTGTAATAGTCTTCATATGTATCACCCTTATCCCTATTTTTTATTAGTGAAGTACTGTTTTGATTCTCACTTTAATTTGAACTCTTTGGTTCCACCAAGATTTTTTACTCCTAGCTAGGTCCAAAACCTATTAATTCTTCCAGTGTCTCTTTTGCTACTTTTCTAATCTCATATGTCATCTTGTTCCACGTATCATTTTCACTTCTATGTAGCTTCACACAACCTTCCTTCAAAATCTTTTGCAGAAAAACACTTTGGTTTTGATCCTTTAAATGTCACCACTTGATCCTTGTTTCCCAATCATGGCCTCTCATCTCCGCTCTTATCTTAACCCTTACATCCATAACCAATACTATATGTTGGATAGTCAAACTCTCTCCATGTAAAACTTTAAATTCAAACAAATATTTCTGTCATAATTCCTAATAAGAAATAAATCTATTTGAGAACATGAAATCCCACTCTTGTATGTAATAAATTTCCTTTTTATTTTCCTAAAGTAAGATTAAAAGACAAAAAAAAAAAAAAAATCTAGGATGAATTTACCCAATGCATTTATCTCCCCAAGGCTATACCCTCATTCAAGCCTTTAAAACTTATCAAGCACTCCTTGCATGCCCATTTAGACCACCTCCTAGAAAAACATTTTCTCCTTGTGGTATATCTTGAATTTAACCTTTCAAATTTTAACTTTAGAATATTCTTCCAAACCTACCTAAGATGGGTAAACACTCATAACATTAAAGATGTCTTATTTCCTTTAAAAAAATAAAAAATAAAGATGTCTTATTAAACTAAAAATTTGTGGGATACAATCAAATCTCACATCCTCTTTACATCCACAATATCCTTTTTCAATTCCTTATCCACAATAATGCATACATCATTTCTCAATCTAACTTTTCCAGTTTATCAATGCTTATATCTTGAACTATCCAATTCTTTCGCCTTTTCACCTACCCACATAGTTTTTTGCTGGCACATAAAATTAATCTTCATTTTAGTCATAGCGTCAACTATTTCCATATATGTGATCTAAAAAAAAAAAAAACTATTTCCATATATGTTCAAATAAGAGTACCTTTATTCCATGTTTTAAAACAGATCATACTCTCATTAACTAACTTGATTACCCACACTCGTTTACAAAGATGTGGAGACCCTTGCTTATTTTTTACTGCATTCAGGCTGCGATGTATCCATCCTTGCTCATTTAACATTGTATTTGAGCTATACAACGCGTTTCTTCTACGCATTGATCCAGTTTCACACTATTATATACCTGGTCCATGTCATAGAGATTTAAAGTGTTTCAATTAAATTCAAGTGTTCAAATTTTAATTAGTAGAATCTAGTCCAAGTCTTGAAATTTTTATAATATAGAATGTAATTTAATTATATATATTTTTAAGATTTGTTTAAAATAAAGTTACGTGTAATTATTTATTGATCAAACCTAATGAAACTTGATTGCATCGGGTAATAGATTATAATGAAAACCGACTCATCCCATGAACACCTGTAGGCGTGGATGCTAAAGCATGTTTGCTTAATTTCTTTTTAAATAGTTACCATCATCCATAATTATTTTTTTTTTATACCCATGACGATCACAAACTTATGTTTGCTTAAATTTAATTTTTTTTATTGAATTATTTTTCTTACAAACGACGAAGGAATTAAATGATTGTATTTCCTATGTTAGTGGTCATTAACTATTGATTGATTTTAATTTCCTCATCAATGAAACTCTCTTCAGTTCATTAAAAAACAATGACATATTGAAAGTGTTCATCCCACTTTTACTTAAAAAAAAAAAAAAGAAGTTATTTTTTAGGACAAAAAACAGGTATATTTTTATTTTATTTTTCAAGAGAAGGAGATGGTTTGCATGGTATAATATGAGTTAGACTATCTGTTGTACTCTCTTTTATTATGTATTAATTTCCTTAATAAAACTCAAACATTTTTTTTTTAACAATTAAAACTCAAACATTTAAATATTCAATTGTCATTCTTTATCTTTTGATAAAATACCTTTTTTAATTATGATTAATGCACATTAGGATTATAGAAATCAATACTTTTTTAATGTTTTCAATAAAAAAAAAAACTATAAAAAAACAATAAAAATCGAAATTACTGTAAATAAAAAACTATAATAATCATTTATAGGTTTGTTTGAAGTCTAATTCGAAATGTTTTTTAGGCAAAATATCATATGATCCAAATATAAAATCAAACACGGTTAACTTTGACTTGGATGAATCTTTTGAAGAAAAAAAAATCCAATCAAATATAATGCACTATAATTAGGATCAATATTTACATATCCAAAATAAAGTAAAAGAAAACTCTTTTAATGTCAATAATATAAAGGAACAATAGATTAATAGGTTTGATAAAAAAATAGATTAAACTAATAAGTATTATTAAAAAAAATTGGAAACCCTTTTCATTTCATTTTATCACAAGTTGATAAAATTTGACACACACACACATAAGAGTAAGATGAAGTATAAAAAAAAAAATTAAAATTAGCAAATAATAGATTAATGTAATAAATTTGTAAAAGTTTAGTCTAGTGGTAAAAAGACATATCTTAGATATTAAAGACATATCACCAAATTAAATCAACTTTTGATAAAATGAAATTAACCGCTTTTTTAAAAAAGATTAATATAATTATTTTAAAAATTTCTTTAGGTTTAAATTTTTTAAAAAGATCAAAGTATTTTTATTCATAAATATTTCATTTTTTTTTTTATAAAAAAGTTAGTAAACAAATTAATCAATTTATTCATAAAAAATTAAATACATTATACATAACAATTATTATTAAAATTTGTCATTAAGGATAATCTTCTCATTAAAGCTAATTATTATTTGAAATCTTATAATAAAATGACTTATTTGAAGACATCATTATTCATTAAGGAAAATATTCTCATAAAAATTAATGTTTATTCAAAATATTACAATTTGATGACTTGTTTAGGATGTTTGTATCACGTTAATATTTTTTTTGGTTACAGAGGGAAATATCGCATTAATATATTTTATTAAATAATTATATTTTTATTATTACTTTGTTACTTGTATTTATTTGATTGGTTGTATATAACTTTTTTTTAAAGAAATATTGATTGTATATAACTATTAATTATTATGTGAGAGTTCACCTTAGAATTTCTTACGTGAAAAGTGTTACCGAGGGTGTCGATAAAAACTCGTGAAAAAATAATCTAAATTCATGCACACATACTTGTATTATTCATGTACATGTGATATACAATAAATTAATAATTACAAATCATGAAGAAAAAGGGGCATTCACGACATGCAGCACAAAAATTTCCAATATAATATATACAATCTTAAGTTTCTTTGTCATTCTTGTATTTGAAAAAAAAAATTAAAGAAATAGTGCACTATTTCTTAATACACTAAATTCAAACGCCTCATTATCAATGTCTTTTGCAATGCTCCATCATATGACTCTTCTTCCTCATAAACGACTTTTTGTGCGTCACAATTTCTAATCACTTTGTCTCCTTATCTAAACTAAAAAACAATAAAAGATATAAAAATAAAAGCTTTATGTAATCTAAATTTAAAATGAAAACGGCAATATATGTTAATGAGAATAAGAGATTAACATTTTTCAATCACATATAAACCAAAGTCTAAAAACAAAAACAATGAAAATTGAAATTATTATTCAAATAGGAGACATAGAAAATAAAGAACAATTCAACAAAAAATTTGAGTTTATAGAGACTTTCAGAAAATTTGTGTTGCATTTTTCATGTGATGTAAAACTTGTGAGTATCATAAACAATATTTATAGGAAAAATCATCATGTAATAACAATAATCACTCCCTTGATTTCTTCAAAAAATGTTTGTAGTCGAAAATAGAAAATCAATAGGTCATAAGGTTGTTTTTTTTTTTTTTTCCGGATTGCAAAGAAAGTTGCTCAATAGGTTGTTTAGTTTAGAAAATTTTAATATTTTAATACCAAATAAATTCCAATAACCCGTATTTATTTGGGTCAGATAAAAAAGCTACAAATCAAGAGCAAATAATATCTCTTGCAATGTTTATTCGAGAAAGTTTCAATTTGATTATAACTAACAATAAATTCCAAAACCTATTTATTTTCGGTCAAACAAAAAGAGGAACACATCTATGATAAACTAAAAAATCAACCTATTTATTTGGGTCAAATAAAAAAGCTGCACATCTATGAGAAAAATATACAATTTGATAGGGTATCAATAGGTCAATGTTACAATAAAATTTTGTATTAGATAAACTATTATTAAATTTATAAAATATAGATTTTACTACTTAATAAAATAAAAAATTCACGGATTGGCAAAAAAAAAATCAATTTGGTAGGGTATCAATATATAGGTCAATGTTGCAATAATATTTTGTATTAGAAAAACTATTATTAAATTTATAGATTTCATTGGTTCACAAAAAAAATCATCGATTGGCCAAAAAAATAACCCGTATAACATTATTTTTGTTTTGTTTTGAATAAACAATATTATACGGTATTGTTTTGAATAATAAGTGTTTTTTTTCTAACATTATTAATAAAAAACAAATATTAAATTTTATATTAAAAGTGTAACTTTTGCAATTTTTAAGAGATTAAATGCACAAATTTTTTTTTTAATTAAATTTTATATTAAAAGTATAACTTTTCCATATTTGTTTTGCAATCATTAAAATTAAAAATATTATAATAGCTCACATTATTATTGTGAATATAAAAATGAAACAATTTTACATTTCATTAAATTATTTCAATATCAATACTTTTAATCAAATCGTATTCTTATTATTTGACATATATCAATGATTTGATCTCTTTGAAATTAAAATATTTAAATTTTATTATTTGTTTTATTATAATACCTGAAATTAAATATTTAAATTTAAATTATTTGATTTAAATCCGTATTATTTGAATTCAAAATGTTTGATTTTTAATTTGATATGAAATATTTGAATTAGAATTGAATATGAATTTGAAAAACTTCCTTTTATTCATAAGCATTAAATACAAATTTGTGAGGTTGAATGTGGTGAGAGTATTTGTGAGGATGAATGTGGTGAGAGTATTTGTAAAAACTCATGAAAATGAATAGGTTGAGAGTGCCACATGTCATATGAATAGGTTGAGAAAAACATTTCCATAAAAAGCTATGAAATAGGTCCTAAATTTATATTATATAGATTAGTTCAACTTAATGAAGAACAATTTCAATATTCATTTTATATAAGGAATATTTGTTTAAAAACCTCTAGTAAAAATAATTTCATTCCCTTTTAGTTGCCTTAGAAATCTTTCTTCTAGTAAATATTCAAATTGCCTCTTAATAAATGATGATCTGGTATAACTCATAAGATAGTGGTTTATTGTCCTCTGAGATGTTGTAACTTTAAATCATTCAAGAGATAACGATCCTCTTATCACAATCCCTCTAAATAGTACATAACTTACTTTCCTCTGGTAAAAAGTACACTCTGACTAATTAAAAATAACTTTTCCTCTGATAACATGTGTTTTGACAATTATTAAATATGAAAAAACATATAATTATTTGTGCTAAATAATTTTCATGAAGTTGCTATTTTTAAAGAATTTATGTTAAAAATTAATTTGTATGATTTTTCTTTAAATATAAAAATTGTATTGTTTTGCTCAAAATAATATATTATTCACATCTCATGTGAAGTTGTTGTAATTGGAGTTACTACAAGAGTTGATGTTAAGAAAAGAAGAATCTAGGGTGTTGGCTTGAAATCTTTGAGTCTGATCCTCTCAAGATCTTAGGTTTTAATCCATTCGCTGCTAATTCATATGGGTTAACTCATTTAAAACTTTGCTTTAGCTTTAAATGGCCACCCCACTAATAAATGGTGGGATTAGTCTTCCAAATTAATCGATCTTTAGATTGAATACTAAGTTTTTTTATTTTATTTTATTTTATATTTTTATAAAAAAATATACCTGTAAATGCATTGAGTTATATGTTATATCCCTCAACCCCCTAAAATAAACACCCACAACGACAATAGGTATCAATTCACAAGCGTCACCATTACGTATAATTTCAGCTTTACATTGTATTTTAATAATGATTTTTTTTTAGCTTATTTTAGGCTCATTTTATACATTGTATTTTAAGTGGATTATGTTGAACAAAAATGGGTTTTCAATAATGTCTTTGAAATTTTAATAATACTATTTAATAATAATAAAATATGAAAGAACAATTAGATAATTGATGACAGAACATTATACAATATTTTATGCTATGTTTTTAATTATTTTTTTTGTATTTGAAGGCAAATAAGATGTCATTTAAAGGAGTTGTCATTGATTTGAGGAACAATTTATATTGTTTTAATTCAAGTCGTTGTAATTTACTTTTATAATAAATCATGCAACTTCATAAGTTTTGAGCCTCTTTAGTTAGAAATTATGTAAATTGGCAAAACAAGACGTCACATAAAGGATTAAAGATATGAAGATTGAAGATTAATGATCTTACAAAGTTGTTGAAGACAATACAAAACGAAAAAGTGTCCGTCATGTATTGGATGGGTACCTTTAGCAGATTAAAAACATATTTAAACTTTCTGTCGTGGAGAAAAAACAAATTTAAACTTAAAAAAAAAAAAAATTTAAAATAGGAACCAATCCAATTACAAGACATAGTAGTAAACCAATCGTTAATCTTACATGGAAATAGGAACAATGATTGTGAAAATATAATTATTTTGGTGAAGAAAAGTTCATTCAATAATAATTTAATTAAGAATTAAGAAAAATAAACGCATGGTGCGGCATTTACATTGATTGAGCTCAATTCTCGTCACTCACTCACTCACTTCACAAGACCCAAGTGACAATAACAACACCTTCACCTCTCTCTCTCTCTCTCTCTCTCCACACAGATCTCTTTGCTCTGAATGTGAGCACAAAAGAAGGGTTATTTACTTGTGTTCGTATTCCCCTTTTCCAAATTTCGATAAATTATTATTATTTGTTTCGATTTGCGGAATAATTATAATAAACTGTATACATTGGATAATGGGTGTTTGGTTTGATTCATGAAAATGTCGCAAAACCTCGTAAAGAACAAGTTTTGCAATTCTGTTTCTGACTGAGTGGAAGGGTTTCTCGTTAAAGGTAAGATCTTGAATCTCTCTATTAACTATTTTATATTCTATTTTCGAATTCGTTAGATTTCAGATTTGGGTTTTGGAGTTGAGAGAATTTAGATGTATAAAAATGTTTCCTTTCACTATTTTGATACTGTTTGGTAATGTTTTGGTTTGACTGTGATATAGGAAAAACAAGAATTGGAAATGGAGAAAAAACGTTCAAAAGGAAGTTTCTTTAGCCTGTTTGATTGGAATTCTAAATCTCGGAAAAAGCTCGTTTGGAACAATCAAACCTTACCTGGTAATGTTAATCATCCGATTTCTCTCTCTCTAATGTTGTTTTTAGTATCACATTTTTTGCCCGCCTTTGTCCACCTATTTAGGTCCTGTTTGATTTGACTTATTTGAAGTTATCTACCGACATAAACGCTTGTGAGAATGTTATAGAGAGTTTACGGAGAAAGCTTATGATATGTCCATACTCCTTAGTATAATGATATGTCCATAATATGTTTTTAGCTTATTTCCATAAGCTCTACGGGATAGCTTATGAAAACAATTTATAGCTTACACAAAAACATTTGGCTTTATTTTATGTTCTGCATAGAAATAGTTTACACATAAGCACTTAAATGATAAATGCTTAATTAAGTTGTTTATCCAAACATGGTCGTATGTTATTCTTCAAATACTTGAGTTTGATGTGCCTATTCTAAATGTTTCTGTTACATCAACTGCAGAAGTTTCAAGGCAGGGAAAGGAAAATCTAGAGACCTTACCGGAATCAAAGTTCTATAGGGTGTGAATTTTCCCCCCACTTTTTGCTGTCTGTTTTTTTTTTTTTTTTGTTGCATTTTTTATTTGATTTAATTTTTTGGTTTGGTTATTGAAATTGTTTTAGATAAAGGTGGATGAGAATGGAGCAAGTCCGAGTAATATAGGAAGTGGCGATTTTTCATCCGTTTGCAGTGATGAAGGGTGTGGGAGTAAAGCCCCTGGGTTAGTAGCTAGACTCATGGGTTTGGATTCTTTGCCAACTTCGGACGTCGGTGAGCTCTCCGGTGCTTCACTATACAGCTCCAACTTCCATGGAGCTTCTCATTATAATGAGGGTGCTCTTCGATCCATGGATGACTTTCGTCGTGCGGACTACTTAAACACACCACTCAAGTCGGAGAAGTCTTCTTGGGATGCCATGGAATCAAGGGCACATAAAATGGAAAACCAGTCAATGAAGAGATTTCAAACTGAAATGTTGCCTCCAAAGTCGGCTAAACCCATTCCAGTTACTCACAATAGGTTATTGTCTCCAATCAAGAGTAATGGTTTTCTGCCACCGAAGAATGCAGCTCACGTAATGGAGGCGGCTGCTAAAATAATTGATGGAAGCCCTCAGCCATACACGAGGAATAGAGTTTTATCAGGTGGGTCTTCATCTGTTCCCTTGAGAATTCTTGATTTGAAAGAGAGATTGGAAGCTGCACAACATGCACCCATGTCTAGAAAGCTAGTCAACCCGAACAATGCCAACCCTTCAAATTGCAAGGCTGGTGAGAGGAGTTCTAATTTTGACAAATGTACATCATCATTCAAGGGTTCAAGTTCAAGAGATTCTGAGAAACGTAATTATTCTCATTTAACAAGTAAAGGAAAATCAGGTTCTCCTGCAATGCAAGCCAAAAACAATGTTCAAAGCAGAGATACATTGGTTTCAAATGGAAATAGGAAATATATGAAGCAGAAAGAACCGAATGAGATTAAGTCAAACCAGCTCCCAAGGAGCCATAAATCAAATACAAACCGAGCATTGCCGCAGAAAACGTGTGCAAACCGTAATGGCAATGTGCTGGTACAGAATAATCAAAAGCAAAATAGCATGACTTCCAGAGGTAAATCAACTTCAAAAATAGATTCCAATAAGTCGATAACACGAAGTTCATCTTCAAAAAGTTCTACTGGAGTCAAAAAGCCAACAAACAAGGGTGCTTCAAATGTCAATGTTCAGCCTAAGAGGTCAAGCTCTAGGGCAACCGATAACCGAGAGGAGTTTCCCCCATCCAAAACACATAGTATTTCTCAAAAGAAAAAGTACGACAGCAGAGGTGTTCCTGAGGCAAGAAGTCCTGATCATGAAAGAAATGATTTTGAAAGCAAGTCCATAAAATGCAATTTTACAACTGATGGAAGTATTGATCAGAATGCATTTAACATGAATGAAAGCAATGATGTTGTTTCATTTACATTTACATCTCCCTTGAAGAGAAGTGTGCCCGAGTCACTATCCTCTGCTGAGCAAGTGATGGAAACCAGAACTAGATTTGGTGTTGACACTCTTGGGCATAATGATAATCTCCATCCCAAAAAACTATCCCTATCTCCAACACATATGATAGATAGTGATGCATTGAGTTTCTTGTTGGACCAAAAGCTGCAGGAATTGACATCGAGACTTAACTTACCTCAGTGTACCCTAATCTCAGAGGAGCCTTCTACTGGTTTGAGATCTAATTTGCAAGACAAAGCATCCAGTATGGTAAACACCAATACTATGGAACAAGATGAAATGTTCATTGATAATTTTAATAGCATGCATAACTATCGCTGTTGTTCAAGTGATGAACCAGTGCTCAACATGAATCAGCAACTGCAGGTATGTTATATCATTTTTTTATACATATTCAGCTTCATATGTAATGGTCTTCATTTCAAGTAGTCTTTCCTGATATATAGCATTTTGCTAGCTTCTTTCCAACACATAGCCTAAAGAATATGTTGAATCCAATTTACTGAGAACAATTGTTTAAGACTGTTCACACGCCATTTACTGAGTCTGATTTTACAAATTAGGTTGTGTGCAGTTTTCAATAATCTGTGAACTAAGAATCATAATGCTTACCTTTGTACTCAATCACTTGAACAGACATCAGAAGTAAGGGAAGATCATAGCTGTAGCAGCAACAATGAAAGTGGAAATGATCTAGGTTGTCAGCATTCTGATGCTGGTAAAAATTTTCAAGCTCCTTCTGTCAGTGAAAGTTACCTGGACAGTGAAGACAGTGCATATGGTAATGTTTATCTTTCCCTTCAACGGGCCTTATTTGTTTTGATCTCAAAGCAAATTCTCACCTGTTTACTTTTTTTTACTTCTTAAATAAGGCATTGCATCAGTTTTCTAAAAACCTTTAGTATTTTATACATTTTTCGAAAATGAGATGTTATTTGTTAAATATCCTTTATGTTGCACCTGTGTGTTACAAACTTGTTAGGATTTAATTTGTATGTACCGTCAGTGTAAAATTATTTTACACATACTCTCTAATGACATCTCATATATGTTAGGAACTTATCTAACAAAGTGAGATCATCATATGATTTGATTGGATGCATGTGTCAGAAAAAGCTTTAGACTTTCATTACATAGAAGTTAATCTTAACTTGTTACATATTTGTTCATCAATGTTTGGTGAAAACGAAATTCCATGCAATTTGTTGCTTTTCCGTAGCATAAGCCCTTACAATACATATAAAATTGTTGTGCCAATCAGTTTCTTCCTGTTTTCAGGCAGCACCGTTTATTCTTCCATGCAAGATGAAGAAGCATCTAATATTTCCCAGATAAACGAATCTGATTCACTTGAAAATGAAGTGATGTGGTCAGAGCAAAGCTCTTCCATATCTATGGGGCAATATGTGGCTGTCGCACAAATAAGTGGAACACCAAACATGGTAGATTTCAAAACATCAAGCAACATGGAACTTGAATATGTACAGAAAATACTTGGCAATGCAGAGTTTATGGCAGAAGAATTTGTCATGGGTCAAACTAATTCAGTCATAATGCCAAATCTCTTTGATCTGTTGGAGAATCATCAGAGTACATCAGGTACATCATATTGTGGAGAAGAACACTATAAGCTTGAAAGGAAGGTTTTATTTGACTATGTGAGTGAGTGCCTAGAGTTGAGATGTGAAAAAGCTTTTGTTGGAAGTTGCAAATCATGGCCTAGATGGGTGACATCAATTCAAATGAAGGACTTTTTGGCAGATGAGTTGTACAGGGAGATGATGAGTTTTAGAAACTTGGAAGATGTAATGGTGGATGAGCTTGTCTGCAATGACATGAGCACTGGATATGGGAAATGGCTTGACTTTGAGATTGAAGTATTTGAAGAGGGGTCAGAGGTTGAAGGGGACATTCTAGAATGTTTGATTGATGAGATGGTTTCTGATTTGCTGCTTGTTTAACTAATAACCCCTTGGCAGCTTCCATTTTTCTTACAAAATGTAGTATGTAGTGGTTATGAAGTAAAATTGTTAATACCATTGATTAAAATTCTGACAAAGAAACACTGAAGTGGAACATAATTTACTCTAGTCCCTCATGTTTTTCCATTGGGTAGTACTACAATATTATTACCACTTATTGGGAGTATAATACTGATAAAGAGGTTATTTATATGGTAACCATTGGCAGATTAATAAGATGGAAGTTACTAATAAAGTTCCCTCCCTGTACAATTGTACTGTTTCCTCTGAAGTATTGTTTTCAATTAGAATAACTACAAAAACATTTAATATCAATTTGTTTGACCTATAAGTTTAAAATATCTCATGACACGAAACCAAAGATAGTGAGTTTTAGTATATATACATTAAGCTCTGCTGGCGATTGGGGTATGGATTCACTCAAGTGTATTCTCCCGCGTTCTTTTCATATTTTTCAACCTCAACCCATAATGTCCTTTCTTCCTTTATTTAATTTTAAACTCTATTTCGTAATTTCGTTCACCATTTTAGTGAAGATGGAGATTTATGGCTTGTTGGATTGACTTATTCGACCGATCAAAATTATCATTTGTGAGACTGTATAAGAGTTTATGAAAACTTCAAAATAGTTTTACCTAAATATGATTAGATGAGATGTATCTTTTCTGCCTTAATTAAAGTCTCAGGTTTGAGTTTGAGTTTGGACATGCTACAACGTTAAAACTCTCAAAGGATAGTTTGCTGTCCATTTGGGTCTCATAAGACTTGTGATATTAGTCTCTACAATTGTGCGTGTAAGATATCTAGTTTACACCAAAGACAACAAATAAAGCTTAGGGAGATTTGTCGTTCATTTAACTCCCACAAAACTCGATGGATTAGTCTCTACAGTTACATAAATAAGATATTGGATTAACACATAAAAAAAAAAAAAAAACTTCTAGTTCATATAAAAATATTTGTGTATCCTATAAACACTTAATTAAACTGTTTATTGAAACATTGCGCTAATGACCTTGAGAGTGAGGCCAATTGGAAATGACAAAATGAGTAGACCAAATGGAAATGGTTAGCACATGGCTCCTCACCTCTCGTGTGAGAGAGAGATATGGTCTTATACAGTACTTTGATGTTAGTGTTGGATGGGAATCCACGTTGTATTATGTATAGGTATGTGTCTTATTGTTTCATCCACAGGTTTTTTTTTATTAACATGATCCACAATGTTAATGAGTCTCATATGCGATAATTATGTGCAGCAGATTTTAAAAACAAACCATGTGGTTTCTAACATTATTTCCTTGTTTTACCTCTTGCGCCCTTCCCTACATGTATCTTAGTCTTAATCACATCATTTTTGCTTACTTGTCTATTCGTCTTTCTTCTCTCAATGATCACATCTAAATTTATGGATAGAAGTGTTAGTAAGATATTACTTTTTGTACATGGAGGATTGTAATTGTAGGCGGTCAATAAAAGTCGCAATCAAAGTATTGGAGGTAACTACAATAATCACCAAATTAAACTGCTATAATATGATTTCTCAACTGAAAGTCTATCATATGCTTTAATTTATAAAGTGATCAATACATGAACAAGGAAAAAAACGTAGGCAAAAGACTACATATTTTAGAGGGCATGGTCATAAGGGTGATAACACTTGCACACTCAGGAATTACACATATCTCCCTATAGAACTTAAAGGCTCAACTATTATATCATCATAAATCAAACAAAGATAGATAAGATGTTCTTCTTGAGGGTGAATTCATCTGCCTTTGCTGCACTTACTGACTGCATCAAAAGAAAATTTTCATAAATGTTCAGATAAGCTGTCCAAATTAACTTGCAAAATAAAAGCTTTTTACATACCATGATATATTGATCTTAAGAAGTTTATTCCAAGATATATTGAGAGGCAGATTGTTAAACCAAAAAAATGTGATTATCTTGTTGCTTTGTGGACAAATAATTTATTGTTTCACATAATTAAAGAGGACAAACCATGCAATTACATGCATCGCCATACTCGTTATCATAACATATAATCTTTAATGTAAGTTTAGGAATAATTATCATTAATGAATTACCTTCCGAAGCATTCCCTCAAGACGTTGAATCTCGTTCTTCGCATAATCTGCACCTTTTACCATACTGCTCTTAGCAAGTTTTAAGTAGAGGTTGCCATATCTGAAATACCACAAAAACCAACATCAGATAATTAATATCAAACAACTTAACTAGGGCCTCACAAAAAAACCAATTCAAATTATAAAACTCAAGCAAACCAGAACAAATCAAGAAATGTGATATCATTCAAACCTTGCAGTAGAACCCTTAAGCGTATTAACTTTCTCTACAAGTCTGGAAAAGACAATCTTCTTCTCATCGTCGTTGGCACTCACAAACTCCTTCACCAAGCCATCTAGAGATGGTACTATACCAGCCTAAAACATGAATAATTGGTTCACTCAGCTATCAAGATTCAAGTATATTATTCTAGTCTCTTATGATGCTAAACATATATTTTAAACTAACTTTAGAAGTAAGTTGACCCTGTTCATCACGGTTAGTGCCACATCTCGCATTAATGAAAAATACAAAATCGTCCATATCACGACCACCAACATAATCTTCACCGGTTTTATTGTTCTTTGGGAAAAACTTGAATGTGGGATAGGAATGAACATCATATCTGTATTAGCAAATAAACCAAATTAGGCACATGCATTTGTTAAATATGATTTTAACCTAGTTTAATAAGACAAATGAAAACATGTCACTGCACTCACTTCTCAGCCAAATCCTTGTACTCGTCAGCATCAAGATTCGCTATAACTACATCTTCCTCTAGCCTAAATGCTGCAGCAACCTTCTCATAAGTCTAAAGAAATTTGTAAAAACAGTATCAGGATCAGTCTCGATACAGTCATAATCAGGGGAAACTCATCAAACTATGATAGAAGTAGTCTTAGACATGAGAACATCCTTACATAAGCAAGGGCCTTGCAATGACCACACCTAAAGATAATAGCAATGAATTTGTTAAAACAAAAGTGTTCAAAAACTTTGAATATGAAAAAAGTATATATTATCATATCATAAAGTATATGAAAAAAGATAATAGCAGAACATGATTATATATTTACCATGGTGCATAGAACTCCACCAGGACATCTTTTGTTTCATCTAAGACAACCTTATCAAAGTTATCAGGGGAGAGAATTACTACACTGGGCGGAAGAGAAGGTATCTTCACATTGGTACCTACATTAATATTATATTTATACTAATGATGAACATATCAAACACCATATGCTAAAATATGCCAACAAAATAATGTTTAAAACACATTCAAAATACTATAGAGAACATAATAGATGAGTAACTACCAATCAGTAAGACATGAATAAAATTGAAAAACAACATAGGAGGGTTAGATTTTACTGCTAAGTATTCATAACATTGACTCAAAAGTCATTGAAACTTTTGGATAAAAAATTCAAGCTCAATCATTCAGAAAAGTGTGAATGCAAGTAAATTGTAAAAATAGTTTTGAAAGGTTGAATTAGCTCCCTTGCCTATGCACAACTACAAAGGGAGAAAAAAAAATCTTATGCTCAAGATTCTTGAAAAAGCATTTATAAGTCTTACATTCCAAAATCCAAACATAGTAAGATTGTTGATACTCAACAAAAATCCTCATCAAATGAATAGATTAATAGTAAGTGTGTAACATGCCAAAATTACTACTCCAAGATTATAGCAATTCCTTTGATAATACACATCTTGACATCATGCACAATAAGAGAATGAATAAATAGAAAGCAAACAACAACATAACTCAATAAGTAGAAAAGTAACAATTCACTTAAATACCTCCTTCAATATTTAGGAAAGCAGCAAGGGCTTCAGCGGTACGTGCGCCTTCAAACCTAAAGAAAACATTCTTTGTTCATGGTTATAGCGGTTGACATTACAATACCAACAAGTAAAGAGCATGAATATCTCTCAAATTTTCTATGGTAAAAAGAGATGTTTGAAAGGAAAGAAAATGGACAAAGTGCTCACTTTTTTGGATTTAGTGATCCCTTGGGAAACCACTTTATTGTAGGGTAACCAGAAACCCCATACTTAGTGCAAACGCTTTTATGTTCATCACAATCAACCTATAGATATGAATAAATATTGGTCAAGGATGGTGATAAAAGATAAAAGATGAAGAATAATTTGAGACATAGGTAACTAACCTTTCCAATCAAAATGGTGTTAGTTTTTCTAAAACTAGTTGCCAATTTTTCATACTCCGGGGCAAGTTTTTTACAATGTCCACACCTGACATTACAAACACAATTCACATTGAGTTGGCATCACACGACTAACAACAATTACTCTAACGTTCTATTTTTAACACAATTTATGTTGTTTCCACAAAGTCCACGTAAAATGTACAGAACCCATATGGATTTAATCTAATTATTGATTGAAATTCATATTGGTCTCGTAACTTTGAATTTAAGCTCCATATTACGCGTGTGAGACTCATACGAATTTAATCTAATAGAAGAGTGAATGTTGATTTGATTGGGATCAAATGATATACAATATATGCATTTTGTATAAAACTGTGTTATGAGATGAGAGAATAAGGATGATTGTTTTACCAAGGAGCATAAAACTCGACAAGAGCACCACGATCCTTGCCAACCTCTTCTTCAAAGGTGTCTTTTGTGAGTACAACGACATCATTGGCTAAAGCAGTTGAGATCAGAAATACAAATGTCATAGCTCCAACACCTAACATTCTTGATATCCACATTGTTCTTTTGGATTAACTTTGTTTCCTCTCTGATTATTACTACAACGTGTTTTCTTCCTTCTTGTTGGATTTGTTGATGAAATCATATTCACTATTCAGTGTCTGAGCAAAACTAAATATAGTATACTTGATTTTGATACACTCCTCAATTAAAAAAAACAAAAGTTAAATAAATAAAATGAAGAAGGGGTGTTGCGAGAATCGAACTCACGACCTCTCGCACCCGAAGCGAGAATCATACCACTAGACCAAACACCCGTTTTGATGTTCGATTTAATGTTGTAAATTATATAATTATTTCAATTAGTAGGAGAGTTTTCATTGTTTTTGTCTTTCTCGCAAAATTTAACTAGGGTTTCACTCCTAAAATCCCCAATTCAAATTTTATTCTGTTTCAAATCAATCAATCATAAACGAACACCTTCACTCATCATCCTAATTCCAATTTTCTCTAGAACTAGAATCGCTTATTTTTCGAACAAAAATGTCTAACACCACAAGCAACAGTGTAAGTTTAATTTTATCTCCCCAATATTGTCGATGTTTTAAAGTTCTTCAAATTATTAATTTGATTCGGTTGAATTAGGCCGCTGGGGTTGACAACACATTCAGAAGAAAATTCGATCGTGAAGAGTATCTTGAACGTGCTCGTGAGCGTGAGAGACAGGAAGAAGAGAAAGCTAAACCTAAAGGTAAACTAATTTCACATTACTTTCAATATAATCGATTACTTTTTGTAACTTCATATTATATATAGGTAGAGGTCCTCCAGTGCAGAGGAAACCATTGAAACATAGAGATTATGAAGTAGACCTTGAATCCCGCTTGGGAAAAACTCAGGTATGTTTTAAGAAGGTTCTGGTCTGTCTGGATTAGTTTCTTTCAGTCTATCTGCTGCTATAACTACTGTTTAGGATAATTTATAAGCGCGCGCTTATTTCTATAGGATTTTAAACAGGGCCTAAGTCAATGTCAAGGATTTATAGGATTTAAAAAAAATTATAAGTTTGCTTTTTGAGTTTGGAAATATGTTTAAGCGTTTTACATTGTAGGCTTTTAGTTCGTGGGGATGCATCCTCCACTGGCACCAAGATTTTGTTATACCATCCATCTTTACTGATAAGAGATATCTTGTCATATTTTGCAGGTTGTAACGCCGGTTGCACCACTAAGCCAACAGGTACTTGTTTTCTATTTTGTCTTTGTGTACTTTGAAATCTGAAAACATGATTCTTTTCTCATCTGTATGTGTTTTTGAATTTTAACCTCCTTGCTCTCTTGATAACCTTTATTTCTTTTGTTGGGGAGGTGTTGGGACTTATGGGTGATTAAGTGTTTTGAGTTTTTCAACTGACTATCAAACTTTGCTTGTTAAAAATATGGGCACGTTTGTCATTGAGTGCCGAAGTTTTCCAAATTCCTGTGGACTTGTCGGTGGGTACTTCATCATGTGTCTCCTAACCGTTGAAGTACCGTGAAAGTTCTCTTTTTCCAAATTATATGTGGGCAAGGCCCGAAAAGACCAAACGAGTGATCTTTCACCATTGGCAGAGCTCCACAATGCTTTGGCTGTGTTTTTTGAGATTTTAATTGTCTTGTGGAAAACCCTTTTTCTAGACATTACAATTTTAATTCAAATTGTGACTTTCTCACTTTTGAAATTAATTTTTGCAAGGATTTCATTAAATTTTAGAAATGATCTTAGGGTCATCATAACTGTGTGATATATTAGGGAAGATCATGGCTTGATTTACAGTCACATGATTTATGTATCTTGATTTTGACAACCTTGCCAAGGATCCTATATGGATAATCTTTTTGTTACAACTTATGCAGTACCTTTGGATTTAATAATGTATATTGCAGGCTGGATATTACTGCTCAGTTTGTGAGTGCGTGGTGAAGGACTCTGCAAACTACTTGGATCATATTAATGGAAAGAAACGTATGTAGTCTTTTTGGCATATTTTCTTTGATTTTTCAGTGTATATATTGCTTTAATTGCCGTCACTTTGCTCATGGTTATTCTTGTATTATTCCACAGATCAGAGAGCGTTGGGCATGTCTATGCGAGCTGAACGTTCTTCTCTCAAACAGGTACAGTGATATAGGTTTCAGAAAATGAAATAAATAACAGAGAAATACCATTTTGATCTCTGCTGTCAAAGCGGAAATGCGGCACGGTGCGGGCGCGTAGCGGGCGCTATTTCGGTGACGCGGACACTAATATATTTAATATTAAAATACTATACTGTTAAAAAAATTACTAAAATACCTTAAACATTACTCAAAATTCATGAAGTATTCCTAATTTGAAATAAAAGTCACAAGTCTTAAGCAAAACATAAAACATATTTGCAAAAAATACTAATAAAATTCAAGGAAACCGACACTTTAAGCCTCTAAAGCTTAAAGTAACAAAACTGCAAAACATTAACAATTAACAAGTTCATCCTCCCAATTAACAAATTGACAAATTAACAATTAACAACTAACAAATTGACAAATTAACAAATTCTGAAATCAAGAGATGAAGAGAGGAGAACAAAGATGGGTTCTGAGATGATGAGACGAGGAGATGGATTTTTTTTGTTGGTACGATGAAGAAGTTGAGTTTGTGGCTGTGTATTTGGTTCTGGTGGAGAAGAGTAATAGTTAGGGTTTTGAAAATTACAAAAATGACACTTAAAACGGTTTTAAATGATGGGAAATCTAGTATTTTACATTTTTGATATTTACAGATTTGGGGTTCTGAAAACAAAAAGAATTGCATGGACAGGTAAAACCATGCATAGACAATAGAGAGTGCCCAGTCCCTAATGTCCCAACTGATTCCAGCCTACCCCTCCTCTCTTCTCATCCCATCCATATACTCTCTCCCTTTCATAGTCCGATCTGGCCACCCCTCCTCTTAGGCCTTATCTTATAGGCTTCTTCTCTAGCCCTCCTCTTGGGCCTCATCTCATAGGCTTCTTCTCTAGTTTGGGCCTTGAGTCTGCACCATTCAGCTCAAGATAGCCTTCTAGTCTATGAATTCTAATGACCATGCCAGTACCTTTGACATTGCTTGAAATAATACATTTTTTGTTCACATCCATGCATGCATGTGTCCATTATGTGTTATTTGGTTTCTGTAGTTTTATATGTGCCTCTGCATGACAGTTGTAAATCTTTGTGATGAACGCAGGTTCAGGAACGGTTTGAAAATCTGAAGAAACGGAAAGACCTAGGAAGCTTTACAGAGCAAGGTAAAGCCTAAGATAATATAAGAGAGTAGGCTATTTGTTAAATAGAACTTTGCAACGTTAACGTCTATTATGGTTTTATTTTATGAGTAGTGCTAGCAACACTCTCTTTTTAGCGCTCTCTCTTAACACTCACTCCCTTATTGGTTGAAATCAATGTATGTTCCACCACTTTATGTGGGTTCCATTTCCGAATTGTAGGACACATTGATTTAACCCAATAAAAGTGTGAGAAAAGAGAGTGTTGCTACTTGCTAGCCCTACTCATTTCTTTCTTGGCCTGAAATTGTAGAAGCTCAATTCAACTGACCTTTCAATTAAGGAGATTGATCTTTAACTAAAGTTTGGGAACAGTCATAACAATTTGCTAATTTTTCAATTAGTAGTGTATCGTATTTTTGACTACTTCTAGGAGTGATATGTAAATTTTGAAAGTATTCATGTTGAAATTTCAAATTTTGGTAGCACAAAGTCCAGTCTACACACTTTGATGTTCTGTCACCTTAATGTGGAAGTTGAATTTTATTTTTTTGCAGATTTTGATGAAAGGATATTAAAACAGCAACAAGAGGAGGAAGAAAGAAAGCGACTGCGTCGGGAAAAGAAAAAAGAAAAGGTCTGATCCGTTTGCAGATTACAGTTTCTTATTTTCAATTAGTATACAAAATCTTGGAAAAATCCTTTTTCTCTCCTCTCATTTCTGTCTAGCTTTCTGATTTGCTTTGAGTAAAATGTCATTACTTAACTGTTAATGAATCCATCTATCTTTCTAAAAATGATTTTATGATATTTTAAAAAGTTAAAGTTCCTTTTTTCACAATGATTTTATGATATTTTAAAAAGTTAAAGTTCCTTTTTTCACAAAGCAGCAATTAACTAATGCTCAATTTTCTTCTTCACAACTAATGCTCAATTTTTGCATTCAGAAGAAGGAAGCAGTAGAAGAACCTGAAATGGATCCTGACGTTGCTGCCTTGATGGGGTTTGGAGGTTTTCGGTCGTCCAACAAAAAGTGACATTCTTCTACATGTGGGATGAGCTGTGTGAAATTTTGAGCAATTTTCTGCAATGTTGAACAGAATCTGGTAGCTAACAGTTTGGTTCTGGGTGGTTTTAGGATGAACCTATGATCAAATGGAAAATAGTTGGGATCAAACAATAGTTTGCAAGCTGTCCATGGTGTTATATTTATTCACAAGATTGGTATGTTTGTTGTACATTTCTTCTGATAGCTAACATGATGTATCATATAATCTTGAAACATGTATTATTTACCATTATCCATGTGGGGAGTGACAGATTGCCATGGCTCAGAGATATCCATTATGAACATTCGATTTAATTCTATAGTGGGCTAATGCTTTCCAAAGGGTGAATATTTTTTGATCGAGGAAGATATACATGCTATTTTTTGCCCAATAATAACTATATACGTGTTTAATTGATGATTTTCTAGCCAGAATAATAATGTTTGTATTTGCGATAGCATATGCACAGCTTGCAGTAAACTATAAGAGTGTGTTTGGATGGGGGAATGTAATGTTTTGAGGGAATTCAACTACTTTGAGGTGAATTCTATTGTTTGAATCCATCTCAAAATAATTGAATTCCCTCAACATTACATTACCTCAAATATTCCCCCATCCAAACACACTATAAGGGTTTGTTGAATAAAAAAATCCTCATAGTTTGCAGTCAAGGAATCATTGGACGAATACAGTTTTCTGTCCATTGCTATTTCATGACTGCTAATGTTGTAGTCCATGATGTTTATCATTGGACCACCTTGCAATTCAGTAACATGTGGACAAGCATTCTTCTGAAATGTGAATTGTTTCTGTTCACTATGTTGATAAATGTTTTTGACAATAAATTTCGCAACTATTTTTTAAATGGTTATTAATTGTGGTTCTAATAGTGGTCAGTTCCGTTCACTGAAATGGCAAACATTCAAATCTATATATAGTTGAAAACTTATAAAAATCGTGGTTAATCACATTCAAATTCGTGGTGAATCACATTCAAATTTGTGGTCAATTATATTCGGTGAGTAGTCAGTCAATAAGTTGACACTTGTATTAAACTTTTTCCTGCAAACACATATACACTAGATTTTTTCAAATACTCAAATACAAATACTCACTCACTCACTCCAGCATATGAATCCTTAGATTTTTTCAAAAAAATACCGAATCTTGATATATAGATACAGCAATGATAACTGGACACAAAAAAGCCTAACACAATTCAGACACCGTATTTGATACAGTATTTTTTTTTTCTTTCTTTCTTCTCTTTCCTTGTTACTCTGTCAGTCTATCTTCTCTCTCACTCCCTCCATTTTCGGCTCCTCTCATAGCTCACACCATCACTGTTAGACACTCTAACCACTCCACAAGTCTCCGGCGACTACCGTCGTTCTTCTCTCCAATCTATTTCATCTTCAAAGAAGAACCCAAAAAACACAGATCTAAAATCACAGAAGCACAACAACACAGCGGCCGGAGAGAGGCGACCGCCGGTGAGAAGTTGTTAATCGCGATGGATTGAGGTCGAATCTGAAAGGATGGTGGTGCTGAGGACGATGGTTGTGGTGGTGGTTGCACCTCTTTACCAAAGTTCACTCTGTTCTGATCTCCCTCGTCGGCGATGGTGATGGATGAGCTGGAGAAGAGGGTTTGAGATGAGGACGGCCAACGGTTTGGACGGCGGGGTGGTAACTGTCAGGACAGCCAACGATGGTGGTGGTGTGGTCTGAAGAGAGAGTGAGGGAGAAAGAAGGAGACGATGAGAGAAAGAGAGAAAAAGTTGCAGCTGAAAATCCAAGTATACCCCTTATGTCAGTGGAAATTACGAAATTGTCCCTGATGTTGTATTTGTGTCTGAAAAAGTGTGTTTAGTTATCATTTCTGATATAGATAATATGATAGGAAGAAATACACTATGTCATCATCGTTGTATTTTGTTGTATATCCGGCACCTATTGTATTCTGTTGCTTTGCATACCTAGTGCATCTTGTTTTTTTTTTTTTTTGGTTACATACCTAGTGCATCTTGTGCGGGTAGTGCCTAATAAATTTTGCTGATTCAAAAAAAAAAATCAATTATTCATCGTTTAACACCCAATTGATCAATTATTTTCGATTAACGTGGATGTGAATTAGCTGATATGGTTTTGGGATAGTTC
This sequence comes from Medicago truncatula, assembly GCF_003473485.1. NCBI lineage: Eukaryota > Viridiplantae > Streptophyta > Magnoliopsida > Fabales > Fabaceae > Medicago > Medicago truncatula. Next base: position 53,101,887 of record NC_053048.1, read on the forward strand.
CCACTTCCCACTATAACTTGATCCTAGATTTCTAGCTACTCCATCCAACAAGGAATTAGCTTATAAAATCTGTGTTGTAAACTACTATGGTATCCTTGAGACACTTTTAGTTCACACTTGTTTTGTTTGAGTCTCTCTCTCGGTACCCCCTCTCCTCTCCCTCCTCACATATCAAAACGCGATTCTCACCTCTCATGGTCTCCCCACGCTTCACCTTCGGCGATGCGACGGACGACGGCAACATAAGTGCATCACGGCAGCAATGTGGAGGCAGCAGCAGCACAGTGCTCCTCTGAACTCTCATATATGTCACTTCAGTTTGTTGTTTTCTTGATTTTCAGTTTAGGTTTGTTCTTCTCCCTGTCATTCTATGTTTCATTCCTTTGATTTTGATTCCTTTCATTTCAGTTTGTTCTCTTAAAAGTTATAATTTCATTCTTTTGATTTGATTCCTTTCACTTCAGTTTGCTTGAACCCTAGAAATACAAAATTGGGGGAAACAAGATCCTTGATTTTCTATGTTGTTTGATTCAATTCTATTTTATTCCTATGTTGCTGATTCAATTCAATTCTATTTTAATTACTTGCTCAAGTCATTGTTCATATTCACCGTTTCTAGTTTGATTTTGTTACTTGTAATTTATGTGTGAATTGTGCATTTTGAAGGAGAGTATGGACAAAGTCAAACATAAGAAACTTGAAGCATTTTATAAAAGAATACTTCCTGTCCCTGAGGAAGATGCAAATTGTATAGCTTCAACATCAAATCTCGAACAGAACCCTTCCGGTGATCAAACAGTTCAACCGGACGAGCAGCCTTGCAAGATTCAAAAAGCCTTGTAAGTCTTTGCTAATTTGTTTAAGCATTTTATTTAGTTGCTCCGGTTGGTTGGTAGGGTTCCAAACTTGCATCATGGAGCATATGTAGCAGTCTGGTGCGATTGTTTTTCTATTTTGCACGTGGCAAGCATCTGAGTAGGCTGGTTTTGATCCTCTAAGTTTAGGATAGGTTATCTCTCTAGTTGGTATATAGTATATTTGGAGCTTTAGTCTCGTGTTTGAGCTATTGCAGTGATATTTTTTTGGATGAAATTGTATATAACTTTTATGAATTTCAATTATAATATTTAGTACATATTTACCGCACCCTCCAATATTTTCGGCAAGATCCACCACTGCGGCAACAAGGCCCATGCTTTTACTTCTTTGAACTAACCAGCTATGTTAAGGATCAACATTAAAGAATGAACAATGATGAAATCAATTGCATCAACTATTAGTATGTTAACTTTTTTGAAAAGAAAATAGAAAAACATGATTCATGAGGTATACATACAAAAACAATTAAATTCAATCAACCACAATTACAAGGAAAAGGACACAGTCTGATTATTATTCAGTTGCTTAAGACCTGCGTTTTTCTATTACTCAATTAACAGTGTAATACTCAACTACTGTCCAGTTGTGTAGTTTTCAACAAAAGATCAGTGGGATATGTACTTCCAATTTGTTGATATTGTTGTTGTCTACAATATATCTTCCAAAAGACAGTGGTACAATAACAAATTTTCAAGGAAATGATATTTGCATGTAATTTAATAGTGAGATCATCTCCTTCACCATCATCCATGACCAAACCAGTATCAACCATTTCTGAACCACAACCACCCACAAATCACACCAGCACCGATATCAAAAATCTTCAGTCCCACCATCTAATGCAAAAGAGCGAGAAACCTCAACCTTTGAAACACACGTATTCCTTTCATAGCAAATGCATCATAAGAATCATTCAAAGCCAGTGCATCACACGTTTTTTTTTTTTTCTTTCTTTCTTTTCATAGCCACACCATCACATGCATCGATAGCGACACTCACGGCCACCACATCACGTGAACTGGAAATGCAAAGACTCACACGTCACAAGAGACATTAATACTAAAAAAATCAATCATGGCAAAGGCAAACCCTAAACCCTATCATCGCCAACATATGTAAAGCAAGAAACCCACAACAAAAGAGATAAGAGAAAACAAAGAGATAGAAGTGATCAAACCAATATCTACGATAACCATATGACCACAAAAGCAAAAAAAAAAAAAAAAAACACAATCAAACCGAACAAAACAACAATTGGACGATTCAGAACAAAGAAAAAAGATTGTTAAAACAACATTTGATGATCCAACGAATTTCTTTAATCAAGAAAATACACTCGAAAAGATGAATGAATGGAGAGGATCCCTCATACTCAATTACTCGAGTGTAATTTTCTTGATTAAAAGAATACAATGGATCAAACAGCACCACCACCACCACCACTCTCTCGGTGGTCAAAACATGAATTCTTTCTAGGAGCAAGCAGGTGTATTTATAAGACAAGGTTTAGGGTTTTACCTCTGCAAGATGGGTTAAACGGGTCCACTTCTTGTGGCCCAAATCTTACTAAATGTAGTCAAGTCTATGCATAGCATAAGATGAACAAAGACCGATATGACAGAAACAATATGACAAAGAAAGTCATATATATAAGCGGAACACTCAAACATAAAAAAACACCACCCAACTACCACCAACGCCAATTAAAAGCTAATCACCAAAGTCAACGCCAAATCTCCACACAACATCATAGACCAAACTCTATACTCCATCTCGAATGAATTTCAAAACACGTATCGTCTGCTACTCGCATCAAAATCCTCCAAAAAACCATCAAACCGACCCAAACCCAATAAACTCCATTCCAGGGACAGACCCACGTTGAAGAGATTGTGTGCCATGGCCCTCACTATATATTTTAGTTTCTCCATACGATGACCATGACCTTGAAATTTGTTTGATAGCATAGTTATATTATTTTTGAAAGAAGCTGGTATATAGTCATATGTAATAAAATATATGATAATTCTATCAAAACATTTTAAATATATAATAATATATGTACACCTTTGAAAGGAATTTTAACAACAAACATTTTAATACACACTTTTTAACACACTTTCTTTAATCGATTAAAATTTACATGGGACCCATTAAATTTATATGGGATCCACGTGATTTGATGGGACTCATGTGAATTTTAACCAATTAAAGAGAGTGTGTTAAAATGTGTGTTGCTAACTTTTCTCTAATATATTTAGTTAGAAATATAGTATATACACATGACCTTCACTATAGGGTATTTCTGGTTCCGTCCCTGCTCCATTCTCTTCACCATAGTTAAGCGTAAATAAACACCAGAAAAAGACTTATTCCAACACACATTTAGATTCCACCACCAATCTATCTCATATTAGATGACATATTTGACAATGTGCATTATTGACCTGACATACGTTGACTGTATTTTTTTTTACTAATATATAAAGATAAATAATATCATATAAGATGTTGTTGGATTCACCTCAATGAATATTTTTAAAATATAAAATATTCATAATTTTTCTAGTAGATAATTAAAGATAAAAAATATACATTGCTATGTGCGTCAGAGTCAACTGTGTCACTTAATATGGAGCAGAGGGAGTTTTTTTTTTTTTTTGAAACAAAATATTTAAAAAGGAATACATGATATTTGTTTCTTCTACTTTTGCCCTTCAATTACCGTGTTTAAATTTTTATTTTTATAATATTTAAAATTTTAATTAAAATCAAACATCATTAAAATTGGAACAATCTACTGTAATATGAACAATATTCTACTAAAAAAAAGGAACAATTTGAATTTATTTCCATTTACTTACTGAAATGATTTAAGTTTGGTATATGCTAAAAACATTATAACAAGATGCAACTACATAAATATCACGTAAAAAAAACATAAATATAGAATTAAGGGCAATAACGTGCTTGACCTTCTACTAGTTACTTTTAAAAAAAAAATTATACATTGTTTTAGATTTATGAAAATCCAAAAATTTCTTCAAATAAAAAGTTGTTTACCTCCTGGGCAGAGGTGCGGTCTTCATGTTAGTGATCTGATGCATCCTGACTAGCTATAACAGAAACTCTTGTGTTAAAGTAAGACGGTGTGCTAGTAGGCAGAAAAGTGAGTAAACAGAAAAGGCAAAAAAATGGAGATGCGGGGTATCGATCCCCGTACCTCTCGCATGCTAAGCGAGCGCTCTACCATCTGAGCTACATCCCCATGTGACATTTTTTGCGCGGATATACTATAAGCAACAACGTCTTCTGTTCCAATAGTAGTTGATATCACGCATGCGGTTCACCTAAAATATGAGTGGACGATTAAAAGACATTAAATAATTGGATTCTTTGGGTTATAATAGATTAGTCCCACTTACTAAGTGAAAATTGAAATTCTTCTTTCAAAAAATAAAAATTTGAAATTCTAGAAGTAGCATTATCCAAAAAAATGTAATATAAATTTAGTTACACTTGCCATCAAATAGCTTTGAGGGACGAAAATTAATAAGGTTGGGGACCTTTTGTTCATTTCTACTAGTACATAATAGTACAATGCTACTACTGATATGTATAACAAAAGGAATAAATTTAGACTGTACATATTATTTCTTTTTTTTTTTTAAGGACGAGTGTAAATATCATTATATGTTTTTGTTATGTATTACTCTATGATATTGCGTTGTTACCAAAAAAAACCTATTATACTACTATTGCGTTGAAAAACATCGAGGTCAAATTGACTCCACTATCTTGTGAGAGTGCATTCATCCCATACAAGCTAGCTGCTGGTAATATTTACCGCAAAAAATAATAATTAAATCAGCAAATCGTGGATAAGTGCAATCACAGCTCAAAATGAATGCGCAGCTTTCTAACATAACATTGCTATCTTTTGCCATATACTATAATTTTATGCATCAGTTCTTCATTGATTCGGTAAGTTTGTCTCGAATCTCTAATTAATAGCTAAGCAACGAAATGTATGAGTTAGTGCTTACTTTTCACAGGTAAGGATGTAAGACAATGTTCAGCATGCGTAAGATTTTAAGTCTCCATATTTTAGAAATGAAAAATAATCAACCAAAAATTAACTGAACTGAAGGTTCCCAGTCATTTTATAGAAATAAAAATTGAAATATACTGCAATTTCTTGAACAGTAATTTCTACCAACAACACTTCCAATTCATAAGTACAGAAACAAACTTAAAAGATATGAGATACCAAGCCATCTCTATTTGATGTACTGAGAAACCCATTTGAAACCATCACCATAACCCATTTTCTTCACAATACTGCACATGAATACCTCCATGGGTCGGACATTTGAGTCTGACAAATTTACCTTACCCTTGCCAGTGGTGAAGTTGCTCAAGCCCAAATGGTGACGCAATTCGTCTTCTGAGGCAGCATATGGAATATCAATTTTGTTTCCAAGGACAAGGAAAGGGACATTTGCCAATGATTCATCAGAAAGGAGAGCATCCAACTCCTTTTTTGACTCAGCAAATCTTTCCTTGTCATAAGCATCAACCAAATAGACCACTGCATCTACCTGCATTGCAAAAAACTCATGATCACAATGAAGTAAAAAATAACGAGCACCAGCACGTAATGTTTCTCGGTTAAAATATTGAACAAATTATACCAAAGTGTTAAACTGTTTCATAGCCAGAAATGTCTTATAATGTACTGTTAAGATTTGAACCAGTCTTGATGACTGGTGCTGCGACATTCAATAGCAGAAAGAACAACAAATAAAGGGAAGAATGGGAAGGGGAAGACCACACTATTTATTGAGGTTCAAAGCAATTTCTCCTACATGTAGCTTTCTATTTCTTGACCAAAAGAATAGAGAGATACAAGAATTTCCCAGCCCAAAGGTCTCTGTTTTGCTCACTCAATTTTCTCTCTTTTCATCTAGAAAACACTACTAAAGGTCATGCTTTGAACAAGCACTAAGCCATGACTTATTTAGCCTTCTAACCCCTTTCACAAATTTAATTATCAACCAATTAACTGCTAAAAAACAGGTATAACAGAAAATTAGACAAAGAAGCTATCACGGTAGCTTTTACAAAACATAGAACTAACTTAGTTGATTAAAACCAATTGATGATTCAATTATTTCACAGGTACTATAAGCATATCCTCTAAAGTGAAATGGCAGCTATCAGTAGGCTATCACCAATTCAACATGTTTGTTTCTCAGTTAAAATATTGAACAAGTTACTGAGTCGTAAATTGATTCAGAGGCAGAAGTGTCTTGTAGGTACTATATACAATAGGTACAATAGGATGGCATAAATCCTGCATTCATTAAATTTGTTAGATATATGAACATTCTGCAACAAGACAGTCATTTTTTTTTTTACACTTTAAAAAACGTAATCGCTATGCTTCCATTATGATACTGAACATGAGAATAAAACTTAATCTTAGTAACAGTTAGAACTAGTTTGTAGATTCTAAGCCAAATTCTAAGTCACGAATTAGCTAGACTAGCCACATAAACAAAATAAAGTTAGATATGAGTGTAATATGTAATATATCTACGGATGCCCAAGTGGCATCCAATTTTTCATAATTAAGATATTCTCTCGCTTGGGCTACCCTAGTTAGAAAAGAGTATTTGAGACATAGAAAAGGAGAGACCTGAGCGTAGTAATCTTTCCAGACTCTACGAGCAATCTGATGACCCCCCAAATCAAAAGCTTTAAACTTGATCTTCCCAATACTCAACTCTTCTGATGTCGGATACTGAGTCGGCTGATGCTGGACTAATCTCTGCAAAACCAATTCTCATGATAAAAGAAACATTACACCAAGACACAGAGATAAAGATATAGACACACGCTTGCTAACTATCAAAATGCATTGCTTGCAGAAACCAGAAAAGATTACGTGGTCGAAACAAAATAATACAGATATGAGCAATCACAATAAAATTTTAAAACAGATGCTAAGTGTCAAGATAAGAGACCGAGAGCAACACACCAGAACAAGTTAAGGGCCTGTTTGGACAAACAGCTTATATGCAACTTAAAGCACAAACACATATCATGATAAGCGCTTATGTATAAGCTTACATAAGTTATTTTTATAGAAAAAGATAAAACAAAGTTAAATTGTTTTTGTATATATGCTATAAGTTGTTTACATAAGTTATAAGCTGTTTTCATAACTTCTCCCGAACAAACCCACAAAACTTATGTCAATAGATAAGCTAAAATAAGCCAATCCAACCAGGCCCTAAACATAGAAAAACATGGCCAATCATGCATGGAGCAAGGTAATGGAAGAAAGCTGAATAATTGAATCACATGTTTATGTCAACAAAGGTGGAAAAACTGAGAAAGTGTAAAATAATTTTAAACTAAGAAAGAGCAAATGAAATTATGTTGATTTGAGCATCTAAGTAACACAGTTGCGAAATTTCTCAGTAATAATAGCATTCAGAGACATGTATAATATATCATATTGATCCTAGAAAACTCCGGTAAAAATCATGAACCCCTTTGACTACAAAATATTAATTAACCACAAAACATTATCAACAGTAAATAAGATCAGAGATCCGTTCCATTCGAAAAGAACAATATCGGTAATAATAATGAAAATAACTGGGAAATTGAAGAACAAACCTCGTCTTTGAGCATGTGAAGCAAGGTGGTTTTGCCAGCGTTATCGAGACCTAAGAATAGGATCTTAGCCTCTTTCTGCCATAATCCAAGCGATGCTAGAACCCCGTAAAACCAATCCACCAAAAACATCGTGTTTTACGATCTAATTCAGTTCAATTTTATGAATCGAAGTGAGACAAATTTCACGTTGTGAGGAATTGAATGACCTAACCTAACCCCAAGAACAGTGATGAGAGAGAGAAGGTTGGTTTATTTATAATCGCGTTCGTTTTTGTTGTTGTTATTTTATTGTTACTATTCACATGTGGGACAGACGTTACTATTCGCATGTGGGACAGACTTGTTAGACGTACACCACTTTTTATTTTATTTTTAAGGAAGACGTACCCTACTTATCCCGATCTTTTGATTTTATCAATGAAGATGATTGAAGTTATAATTTTTATTTGATTGTTTAAAAAAAAAATTAATAGATGATGAATGGTATAATAATAATTGGAAGAAAAAAAAAAGAGTAAACATGATCGTATACTCATTCTCTGATCGGGTAGGGGTGCTTTGATGCTCAAGTATGGGCTCTACTAAGTAGTATGCGAGTAAAAACAGAGTGAGTAATGTGATCATACATGGGGGTAATGCATCACTTATAGTGATCTATTTGAGAGCTCGCTCCGTGGTTGTTCTTATTTCTGCTTCTTAGATTTGTTCATTTTGTAACTAATTTACTCGAGCACTTTGGAGTAAATGAATATGAGATATGTAATGGTGTCTATCTAATTCAAATGAGCCTTCATTAAGTACGAATGGCTTAGTGATTATCTAGTCGTTTGTTAGTGTTTAAGTGGTGGAGTAGGTTAGTACTTTATTTGTTTCTCATGGGAGGAACGAGGGGGTTCCCAAGGTTTCGTATGAGGTTTCTATCATGTGTTGCGCGTTATTTCAAGACATGAGGTATCATGTGGTGATGTAGAAGGTAATATATTGTGATGCACCGTGCTGCAAGACGATATGGTCACCTTGAATGAACTTGGGTCTAGTCTCCTTGTTCGTCATATTCATAATGGACTCTCTTGTTGAACGACTTATATGATAATTAGGTCAAGCCTTCTAGGTTTAGACCATTACATTTGTCATATATTCTTGGTCATTGTAATGAATAATGGGTCTAAGAGTATAAAAGTTAAAAAAAACTCTCAGGTGCAAGAAATTTGTAAAAAAACAAAATTGCGCGTGTGAAATTCTTGAGATGAGATGTTGCTTGCAAATAGTTTCCCTGATCCCCATAAACTTGCAGCTCATGGGTGAGGTGTGAGTCTAAAAGTCTAATTGATATGACTATTCAAAGGTTGGTTGGTTCCTTTATCCAAGTTTTCGGCTCTTGTGTATTGATAATTTACTGATGCAACAATGCGACTGCTATTTTTTTTTTTAGACGTAGTCTGAACGGTTGAATTCTTAGGTGTGAGATCGCACTGTTTCATTACAACTAGTGTTTTTCAATCATTCTAAAAAAAATTGATTAACAGTTCCATCCAACTTACATATAAATCATTTGTAGTTTCCATTTTTATGCATGCTAATATTCCTAATTTGAAATGTATTTGCCCAAATTTTGAAGGTTCTTTAATTCATGTATATAAGGAGGCATCTCAATGTCAACGTGGTGGTGATGGCATACATGGCGGTGATGATGGCAACAATGTCAACATCATCCTATTCAACACATGAACCAGTATCTCCTGCTCCCTCTCGAGCACTCTTACCACGACCATGTCCACGTGTTGGAGGAGTATTTGCCTCCCGCTCTTTATAAACGAAACTATGCAAGGCCTCCTTGCCATGTCTCATCTTACCAACATTATCAGCCATTTCCACAACAAAAAATAAGAAAAAATTATTATCATTCAAGCATTTTGTCGAACACTTACTTGATGTGTTATTGAGGAAATGTGATTTTTTTGAATTAGATTTGTTTCAAATAGAAGAAATTAGTATTTTTTTGGATAATACTTGAAGTTTCACATCTTTTAAACATTTAAAAGGTATATATAAAAACTGTAATTCTATTATGAAATATAAAATGAATTGTTCAGAAGATATCTTCAGAATTGCTTCAACACATATCTCCTGGACGCTAAGTTTAGGTGCAAAGCAAGAATTTTGCGAGGCCTGAAAGCAATGAGGGGGCCAGAAAGAGAATTGCTCTTCTTCCATACGTGAGTTAACTCATGTTGAAAATACGCATGTGTAAGTAAGTTAACTCGCGCTCCGCTATCTGAAAGAAATGAGCAAAAACAGATGAGAGAAGAGCAATTACCGGCCAACAAAGCATACATCAAACTATTAACTGTCCCGGCCCAGCCCATTAGACAGTTGAACTTGTTCGGCACTCCCTGCAGCATAGCATCATAAGTTTGTTCTTCGTTTTCATTCTTTCAGCAAAGCTCGAAGTTGTCTTTTTTTCCTTCTTGGTAGAATATTTTCCTTCCTAAATATGTCGTACTATTTCCTTCGAAGAAGATCACTTAGGATTACTACCACCACCTTCTCTTCGTTTCTATCCAAACTTGTCGGAAACTTGTCCGATTCGCCTTCACCAACGTTGTTTTCCTGTCGCCACTTATCACATGCCCTTCCTTTCTTCTCTTCCACGTGGCTTTCAAGAGACGCTTACTCTCACGGGCTATTATCTCCCACGCAGGCTCGCTTTTGGGCTTCTCAGCCCGCCGCCGCTGAACACTCAACATCTGATGGGCTCACCATCCAAGGAATTCTAGCCAAAAATTGGCCCATTCTTGACGAAAATGACAGTGATTGGAAGAGTCATGCCTCAGCTATAGCTCAATCTATTCATTTGATCAAACGCCGCTTACAGGTAAATTAAACCTTCTACTATTTTCTTAACTAAGCATGATTAAGGTTAATAGGAACTTGTTAATTACCGTTTATCTTTGTTCACGGTGACAGTGGAAGAAGTTGAAGGTTAGGTTGGATATGTTATCAGCCCAGCTGAATAAGGAAGATCTTTGGGATGATCCTGTACGTGCTGGTAAAATTAACCGGGAGCACGGTTCACTACTTGGGAAAATGAAAGAGGTGAATGGATTGGAGCGAGAGTTACTTGACGATATTGAAATGATAAAGCTTGCTCGTGAAGAGAATGATTCAGAGTTGGAATTGGTGGGGACTCCCTTCATCATCTAGGCATGTATTCATTTTTTTTTTTTTTTTTTGTCACCATAGGGTTTGAGTTATATAGAAAAGAGTGTTTATTTAGACTCTGTTTGGATAAGTGGTTTAGTTAAGCGTTTATTGTATAAGTGATTATATATAAGCTATTTCTATAACGAAAGTTAAAACAAAGTCAAAACTGTTTTCATATAAGTTATAAGTTGTTTTCATAGACGCTATTCTGGAGAGCTTATGAAAATAAGCTGAAAACAACTTATGGTCATGTCATAAGTTGTTTTCATAAGCTCTCATTAACAGTCTCAAAATTGTTTATGCCAGTAGGTAAGATCAAATTAGCCAATCCAAACAGGCATAGAGTAATCTCAATGTAGTCAGGATCAAGATCCTAAGTAGGATCGGATCGGTCAGCCGGTGAAGGAACGTAAACACAAGGAACGTAACACGGTTCATATGTAGGATTGCTAGGTTGTTGATAGAGTTGAGAGAAATAAACAGTATGTAGGATTGCTAGTTTGTTGATAGAGTTGAGATAAATAAACAGAGAAAATAGAGGAAAAACAGAGGAAACAAGCAAAAAAAATAGAGAAAACTGAGGAAAAACAACGATAAACAGAGAAAACAGGGGAAAACAGAGCAAAAACGAATCGGAGTAAAGTCGAAGCACGGTTGAGGTGCGGAGGGACATAGAATCGTACGATCCTATGAGCCAGCACTGGATCCTAGCTACATTGAGTAATCTAACTCATCTCCTTGTAATATCAACATAAACTTCAAAGTAAAGAATAATACGACTGAACAGTAGAGCTAGTGAGGACATGGTAATTAATTTTATTGTCATGGTAAGAAAGTTACAAAAGATAATGGATTATTTAATCTTCTAATGAAATTTTACAACAACAATCAAGCCTTATCCCACTAGCGAGGGCATTGTTGTTGCTGTATATTGAAATTTTGATAATAGATAGAGCTCAATATTCTGAGAGATACATCTAATTTAGTGGAAATATGCTTCATTGTGTTGTGTACAGCGTGGACCTCAACATATAAAACATGTTCCATTGTAGTTTCCTACTGATATATGCCGACTCATATTCATGCAGACCATTTCTTCTTTTTCAGGAATCAATGAAAGCATTGCTTAACATGAGAGTAAATGCAAAAGAGAAAGAGCTAGAAGCATTGCTGGCAGATGAGCAAGATTCTCGTTCTTGCTACATTGAGGTTGTACTCATAGATATTTAAAAGTTCCTACAGTTGCATTGTGTTGGTGCTTTTTCGGGAAAAGTGTCCTTACGGATATTAAGCCCAATCTAAGTCTATTAACTTGGTTTTGCATGCTCCACACAAGAATATTTGACAATTTTATTTTTTCCCCTTGTCCAGCACTAATAGATAGTTACACATGCTCTGTGGTTATGTATGTGTGCTCCTATTGACGCTGCTTTATTATTTAACATAGGTTCAGGCTGGAGCTGGGGGTACCGAGAGCATGGACTGGGCTTCTATGATCATGCAGATGTATAAATCATGGGCCCAGCGACGTGGATATAAAGTTACTGTAATGGAAGAAATGCCTGGTGAGATTGCAGGAATCAAGGTTCTTCTTACTATCCTTCATGTCTTACTTATGGCTATTTTAGATTTTTCGAAATTGCTATTACATGCTTCGATTCACGGCCCATGGTTACCTCCCATGTGACTATGGATCTGAGAGGCATCTCAATAAGGAGTTGTAGGAGAAGGGGCAGAGAAGGCCAAAACTGACTTTGGTCAGTTTTGTGGCAGTTATGCTTATGTGTGCAGTTTTTATCATTTGTTTTATGAATTCTAATAAAACGGAAAGGTTGTGGCAACGGGAGGGTCATTCGGTTATTTGAATCAAGGAGAGACCAAGCTCTCAAACATATTGGTGGGCAATTGTTGTCACTGTTTTCCTATACTTTTTCATCAGTTTTCAGAATCATTCTCCAGAAGTTGAAGTAATAAATTTTGTATTTATCCCTTAATATTCTTAATCATAGAGACCAGTTTCTATCAGGTTCCAGATTTTTTACATACATAGTTCATAGTTGCTAAATTTACATTTAAGCTTTGAGAAAATTATTGTGTGGATTTTGTTTCAGTTTGGGTGGGGCCTCTAGTTTAACATATTCTACTGCTCTAGGCTTGTATCTCTCTTTCTGGTAGATTAATTTTATTTTCTATTATTGGGAACTGCTTGTTTCTGAATAAAAATCGATATATCTTATCAGCGAGCTACAATCAAAGTAGACGGTGAATTTGCATTTGGATATGCCAAAGCAGAAATAGGAGTACATAGACTGGTGCGCATATCACCGTTTGACAGTAATAAGCGCCGACATACTTCATTTGCTGCTGTAGCAGTCATTCCAAACCTTGGTGATGAATCTTCCAGTGTACAGATTAATGAATCTGATCTTCGAATTGAACGATTTCGCGCCAGTGGTGCTGGTGGACAGCATGTTAATACTACCGAGAGTGCTGTAAAAATAACGCATATTCCTACGGGAGTTACTGCAACTTGTCAGAATGAAAGGTATGAAACATACATACAAATTCACACATTTGCTCTCATGTTTTTAACTTCTGAGTTTGGTTACTATTTTGAAACAGATCACAACATCAGAATAAGGCTTCGGCAATGGCTGTGCTTCAGTCAAGATTAAACCAGATTGAGATGGCTCGCCAGGCGCAGTTGAATGCTCAGCATACACAGTCTCTTACTGACATAACCTGGGGTAGTCAGATTCGTAGTTATGTGCTCCATGTAGGTTTGAGATTGTACATTTCACCTCTATTCTTGCTAGATTTTGACTTTCTGATCATTACATTAACTATTTTATCTATGATACAGCCTTACCGCATGGTAAAAGATCTCAGAACTAACTACGAGGTTTCAGATCCTGACTCTGTCCTTGAGGGAGATCTAGATGGTTTCATCATGAGCTATTTATCAGCTTCTTTGGATAAAAATGAAGATGATGCTTAAATTAATTAAACTGCCAGATTATTTTGGCACTGGCACAAAGTATGTTTTGCGCTCAAATGGCATTTTTATCAGTTTTGCGCAACTGAAGTTCACTGTCCTACAGTTGCTGTCATTCCTCATTAAGGTATAACGGTGTTACAAGGATACATATTGTTTGGCTTCCTATCAGTATTTTTGTGGTCATAAATAAATGAGTATGTACAATTGAATATGGAAGCACAAAGCTCAGAAGCTTGACTATAAGGGCTTGCACTGTCCAAATAACTCATCAATAACCTATGTTGCTGCTGCTCATGATTCTTGTGCTCTATGACTCACTTGTAAACTGTATACATTAATAACTGTAGATGGATGCTATTTGACTTTTGGATTTTTTTTTCTCCTGATAAAAGATACAAATAGTACTGGATTGCTAACTCTGCTCAAGGAATCATGGCAGCGGATAAATTTTTGTAATTTATTGTTATGAATGAACACGACCTCAGAGAAAAGCATAGTATAAATCTGATTAGGTGTGATCCCTAATGAAATTATTCAATATTTATTGTGAGCTATTTTTCAAGAGGGTTTTTTTTTTCTTTCTTTTTCTTCATATCAATATATAGTGGGTGTTTTTAAGTTGCAAGACGTATGGTATTTGTTAAAATGTTAAAGTTCTTTTATATTACAGTGAGTACTTTTATTTTGCATTGGATTTCAATATTTCTTTTTTGAATAAGATTTCAAGATTTGTTATAAAAGTCTAAGATTAATCTTTTTGCTGAACCGTCCGATCAAGATTAAATGGTTCATATTTTAAGTTAAGCTTCATATTTTTTGGATATGGATCCTTGTAAAGTGTAAATTAAAATAATATTTTTGATTTGTTAATTGAAGTTGATATCATTCACTTCTTTTATATTTAAAAAGAAAATCAAAATGTACATTATTTAGAGCTTCTGATCTTAATCCAAGGGGTTTAAATGGGGTTGACCGCCACACAATCGAAATCCCTTTTTATGGTCGAGAGCCCATTTTCAATTGTGGTGCATTCTCGTGAGAGGATTCTTTTTTTGTTGAAAAAACAACAACAACAACAACAACTTAAGATTCTTACCTATTGTAGAAGCATTCAATGATTCTTTAATTAATTAGTTTGTTTTTAACAGTTGGTTTCTTCCATTCCATGCCAATTGCCATGGATTTTCAGAAGAGGAGAGTTCGGTTTCTTCTATCTGTATCTGCCATCATTGTTCTTAGCATCACAGGTATCTATACCACTTCCCCATTAATACTATTTTTTGAACCTTCGCATCAGACTCAATAATTGTCTTTATAACTTTTTGGGTTCAATTAATGACAGTCCTGATCAGGTTCATCTTATTCAATGCAAATCTCCAAATTATTGACCCCAAAAATTGTCCTAGGATATGAATCTTTCTTTTCTATTCTAGCATGGGTTTTATAGATTGCTTTGAGTTTGTTGTTTGTTAAATGTTTATTATCTGCCATAGTTCGATAAACAACTTTAGTGTTTATTATCTACTATAACAAATTTAGTGTATAAACTATTTCTATAACAAAAGATGAAAACAAATCAAATTGTTTGAGTATATACTATAGGTTGTTTTCATAGGCTATCTTGAAGAGTTTATGGAAATAAGCTAACATATTAAAATGTCATAACATGTTTTCATAAGCTCTTTCAAATAGTCTCACAAATGTTTATACCATTAGATAGATAAATTCAAATAAGTCACAATCCAAATAGACCCGTGCTGTGATGTAGTAATAAATTCTTAACTATTGTTCCCCATATCACTTTTTCAAAAAATTGTTTCGTACATCGAATGTTAAGTACAGTGGTTTCCCTAGCTCTGGGTTCTCATATTTAACTATGGAAGCCATTTTCATTAACTATAATTTCTGTTTATGATCACACACTGTTTTCTCCGTTCAGCTGAAAAATGCAGGGAGCTTGTTGGCGAGAACGCGTCATCCAAAAGTGGGAAGTTTACATTATTAAATTGCTTTGATTTGGGCTCTGGAAGTTTAGCATGTGGGGTTAAAGAAAGTGTGAAGCTCTATGTTAACAATATTAGATCTGCTCATGTTGAAAAAGCAAGACATGATGCAATCCAATCTGCTCTTGTTGATGCTGCTTCACAGGGTATGTCGCCAATTGTTTCAGAAAAACATGCGCAGAAACAAGGTAAAAAAGCGGCGAAATTGGCTACCCGTAAGGCCAACCGCATCACAGGTCCCATCATCTCTTCCGGCTGGGACTTTTTTGAAGCTGTTTACTATGGTGGTACCTTTACAGAGGGATTCCTTAGAGGAACTGGTACGTTGTTTGGGACTTACGGTGTCGGCTTTGTGGGGGAGCAAAGGCTTGGAAGATTTGGTTATCTTGTTGGAAGTCAATTGGGAAGTTGGATTGGAGGTAGAATAGGACTCATGGTATATGACGTGGCTAATGGAGTGCATTTCATGTTGCAGTATGGAAGTAAAATTCAAGAAACATAAGCTCACACTGTCAAGAAAATTCTTAAACTTTAAGTTCTTTTCTTTTCCTTTCCATGAAATTCCTGTTTATGACAGCTCTAGAGGTTCCATTCTTTGTAGATTATGAATATATCTATTAACGGCAAGAAAACATATAAAGATTCTAAAATGATATGAAATACAAAAGTTTATACCAATATTGTTATTCTTTTCACATTATATAATTGGATGTACATGTGTTTTTATTCTCTGTGTCTGCTCCAGTTTTGTATATGCATGGTCATATATATTTTTGTTCTAACAAATACAGTGCACATGCTGTCTTCTCATCTTCTTATTGGAAAACCTTTTGAACCTATATATCGTATGATAACATAAATGTGGGAAAAACAAAACTCAACAACTTTTTAAATGGTTGATGTAACTCACATCCATGGTTAATGAAATGTTGGATTTGGTTAAAAGATATATCAGGTTTTGCAACTTATTAAACCATCTATTGAACTTTATTAACCACACATTTGAACTGGATTAACAATGATTGGGTTAAATGTATATGTAAGTAAAGGATATGGTGTCTAGAAGTGAAGTAGGGGAATGAGGTTGGAGAAGAAATCTATTTGTTGTTTGGGAGGCTGATTTAGAGGATGGGTGTATGGTTGTGTGTAATATTTGTTTGCAGGAAAATATGGAGGACGAATGATTTGAGACCCTAATTCTAATGATGAGTTTTCAGTTAAAGAAGCTTACATGTTGATCTCAAATCTTGAAGCCGTAGCAAGTTTCCCTTTGTAAGATTTGATTTGAAATAATTTGGTATCGTTGTTTGCTTGGAGATTATTTAATAATAGACTTCCTAGTAAATATAATATGATTTATAGGGGGTACAAATTTTTGCATGTTCTATTTATGGGAAATTATGGTCAGGTATCTTGTTTTGGTTAAGATAAACTTGTCCGTTGACCAACAACAACTTTTGTCATGTGGTTGAACCTATAAATTTGATATCTCATTGAAAAAGGATAAGGAATACTTTTATGCGATTTGGTTGCCTTGTGTTTGAATTACTTGGTAGAATCAAAATCTTGTGGTTTTTGTTCGGCAGGTTAGTTTAACAAGTTCTATGATCGATATGATGAAGCTTTTGGTTTGGTCATGAATTAAAATCACAGTGAAGAGCTTCTCTTACGATTACTATCAATTGTATAAACAATCTCTTAGATGCTTAGGTTTGACTTTATCCGACAATTGAATTTTCTTTATTTTGGTGGCATAGTTGTTGTAGAGCCTTCTTTATAATTGACATTTGTAATTTATATAGTTTGTTAATCTTAGCATTGCTTGTGCTTTGGTTATCGTTGAATAATCATTTTTTGGCCTTTCGCGCCCCATGGAAAACCGAAAATACCCCTTCTATTTAAAAAAAAAGGTTCAAAATCGCTTCCCTTTAATGTTGACAGCCCTTTCATTAGTCGTGGCGGATGCACTATGAGTCTATGTGTGGCTAAAGCCACACATGTAATTCCTTTTTTTTGTTTTTTTTTTTTAATAATATAAAAAAACATAATATGTAACAGCAAGCTGAGAATTGTTGTTTACACATGTTATAAGGCTGAGAAACACTAGTAAAAGACAAAAATGCCCCCTCGCCAGTTAACTACCGAAATAATGAACCGGCTGCAGTTAACTCCCGAAGTTCCTTCGGCAGTTAACTGCCGACGAAAAAAGAAAAAAAAATATCGGCACTTAAGTGCCGAGGATCTCAAAACTACAAATTTGGTAGTTAACTGTGTGACTATGTTTGGTTTTGCATGCGGCATAATGCTGTTATTATATCATTCTATTACTATTTTCCTTCCAACACTACAACAATATTGGCCCTTCAAAAAACGAATTGAACAGAAGCTCAGAATAAGAACATAGTGACACAGTAACACCTACAATAATGTACACAATCTCATACGCCATAACTTGGTACTAGTATTACTAGCACCGCACAAGTTCCGAAGTGTGACTGCCCTTATTCAATGAAGGAGTTATGGGGTTGTGGCCCTCTCTCTTTGTGTATGATTCAGAGGAACAATCAGCAGCTTTTGTTTTTGACAAACCAACAGTACTAATTGGTAATGAAGGAGTTTGAGAATTGCTTTTTGACAAACCATACTTTTATTTATTTGTTTTAATTACGGTTCTTTTAATTGTCTAATAGTTGATTTTATAATGCAAAAGAAATCTCAGATACAATTCTAGATGAAGGGAACATAGCAAGTAAATAGGCATATGATTATTTGTAGTTTTGAGATCCTCGGCACTTTTTTTTTTTTTTTCATTTTTCGTCGGCAGGCAGTTAACTGCAGCCGGTTCACTATTTTGGTAGTTAACTGCCGAGGGGGCATTTTCGTCTTTTACTGGTGTTTCTCAGCCTTATAACATGTGTCAAAAGCAATTCTCCAGCAAGCTGAACAACATTGAGTATTCCATATCATTCTTTGTCCCGTAAAGTTATTTGTAACTTTTGATGTGAACAAATTATCGAGGATGACTGAGGTTTACCCAAATAATTTTATAGTTATGTCGGAAGTGGCGTTATGCCATCAACTTAGGAATTATGTAATAATTGTTCAACTTGACCTGAAATTTGCTAAGTTGAAAGGACTTTCAGATTTTGTGCAAAACTTGTGAAAACAAATAAGTGCAACACATTTGCTATGGTTTATAAGCTTTGGAAGTCGGCTTTGCTCTTGCCAGTAGCAACCGAAGTGTTGAACGTGTTTTTTCAACTATGAAAGTTGTGAAGAGTCTACTATGTAACAAAGTGGATGATTAGTGGATAAATGATTGTCTTGTAATTTACTATATATAGAAAGAGAAGTTCTTTTAACAATTACTAAGGATGTCATTTTAATTCATTTTCAACAAATGAATATGAGACGATTTTCATTGTAATGTATCGTACCAAACAATGTTATTTTTTATTTTTAATATAGTTTGTATCATTGTTTCTTTGTAATATTAGTTACACATATATCAAATGTCTTTATCCGCCCTCAACCTATGTAACCTAAAAACTCCGGCCAATTAACAACTGTTGTGCGTTTTACCATTACCAGAAGGGTTGCCTTAACCTCAAAGCAACAATCTGTTGTTCCGACTCTTCCCTCTTGTCAAAGATTAATTAATTAATTTATTGCTGATTATAATTAGGTTATGTTATTTTTAACTGTTTTTTACCATGCCATGGATTTCCAGAAGAAGAAGAAGAAAAGAGATTGGTTTCTTCTATTTGTCTCTGCCATCATTATTCTTAGCATTGCAGGTACTACCTTGTCTTATCTGCCATTTAATAGTTGCAGTTACAATTCAATTTCATTAATGTAAACGAAATTCGAATTACATTTTTTTTGGACCACTTGTGATTTTTAAAATAATATTTGAATATTGTTTAAAAAAAAACTCTTAAATTGCAGACACTGCATGATCTTATACCATGCGACTTTAATTGGATTAAGAAGCTTGGACCCTTCACATTAGAGGCTCAATTCAATACTGAACAATTATTGTTTTCTCATTTTTGTATTTCCTTCTTTTTAACGTTTTGGGGTTAATTAATGCCAGTAATCTTTTTTTTTTTTTGAGAGCAATTAATGCCAGTAATCTAGCTAGTGAAGTTTTTCTAATCAGGTTCATCTTATTTAATATTAAAATTTATCAATTTGGAAATAATATTTCAAAAACTTTTTTTCCTCTTTTGAATTGGCGCGCAACCGCAAAGATTAATATCTTATGTCGGGTAGGACTGCAATAAGTGACAAAATTCTCACTCAAGAGATTTAACACTATTGTATTTCGAGAATAATATTTGAACTCAGAACCTATGGTTATGATGGAATCTCATCCAAGTGCATATATTTCAAAACTTTATTAAAGGAGGTCTAGAGTCAATTCACTGTTGCAATATCTTGTATGTGATGATAGTTCTTGGAGTGAAGAGTATAGTTTGGAAAACTTAAAGATTAAATCCCTTTAGTGACACAAAATTGGCTGACTGATTTTGGAGATGAAAGGTGAATCTTTTTTTTTTTTTTTTTGGTCAGGGATGAATCTTTCTTTTCTAACATGGATTGTTTTTAGTTTGTTGTTTGTAAAAGTTTTTGACTATGTTTGGATAAACAATTTAATGAAGTGTTTATCACATGAGTGCTTATGCATAAGCTATTCCTATAACGAAAGATAAAATAAAATAAAATTGTTTTCATATTTACCATAGTTTGTTTTCAGAAATTATCATGAAAAGTTTATGAAAATAAGTTGAAAACAACGGATGAAAATATAAATTATTTTCATAAGTTCTATCAATTAGTCTCACAAATGCTTATACTATTAGATGAGCTCAAATAAGTTAATCCAAATAGACATTTGGTGTGATGTGATAATTAGTATAACGACTATTTTTCCTTGCATTGGTTTCCCTAGCCTTGGGTACCTATCTTTGACTATGGAGGTCATTTCATTAATTATAATTTTTTGCTTATGCTCATAAAATGTTTTCTCTATTCAGCTAAAAAATGCAGGGAGCTTGTTGGCAAGAATACATCATCCAAAAGTGGGAAGTTTACATTCTTAAATTGCTTTGATATGGGCTCTGGAACTTTAGCATGTGGGGTCAAGGAAAGTGTGAAGCTCTATGCTAACAATATTAGATCTTCTCATGTTGAAAAAGCAAGAGATAATGCAATCCTATCTGCTCTTGTAGATGCTGCTTCACAGGGTATGCCACCAACTGATTCAGAAAAATATGCTCAGAAAGAAGGCGCGAAAGCCATGAAATTGGCTACTCATAAGGCCAACCGCGTCATAGGTCCGATTATCTCTTTCGGATGGGACTTCTTTGAAGCTGTTTACCATGGTGGTACCTTTACAGAGGGATTTCTTAGGGGAACTGGTACATTTTTTGGAACTTATAGTGGAGGCTTCATGGGGGAGCAAATACTTGGAAGATTTGGTGGTTATCTTGTTGGAAGTCAATTGGGAAGTTGGGTTGGTGGTAGAATAGGGCTCATGCTATATGATGTGGTTAATGGAGTGCATTATATTATATGTTGCAGTTTGTTCAACTACACATTTGAACGTGATTAGCTTTGATTTACAAATGTTCATTTTTGCATGTAGTTGAAACATGACCCTTAATTAAATTTAGTTAGTTGATGACCAGAAGAGTTAACCAATCTTAATATATATATATATATATATATATATATATATATATATATTCGTGAGCCCGTTAAAATATGTTAGGTACATTCTTAGATATACCCTGAAGTAATTGAGAGATAACAAACGTATAATATTATATTTTATTTTATTTCATTTTTTTAATATGATAATATGATTACCATTCATATAATATACATCATTATATGAATGTATAAAAGTTGTCGGAATTTTCTAACACTAAACAATGTCAAAGAGTTTGTAATTAAATAATTGCGCACTAGTAGTAGTAGTATCCATTATCACAATTTCCTTCAATCAATGAATAGAGTTTGTATATAGTGTTAATTACTGATTATGTGAGGTTGCGTAGCTTGTTCTGGTTACGAATCAATGAAAGGAGCATATAATTAGTATAAACAAAATTCAGACACTTGGGCCATATAGTCGATATATGTAGCTGTTGTATGACGACAGGAGCATCATTGAGAGGATAAGTGGATTCCTTTGGCCACACGCTATCGTGTGGTTGCCACACATCCTATGCATAAAACAAATTACTACTACTTATTAAGTATATTTGACTTCATATCTTTCACAAAAAAAGAGTATATTTGACTTAATTCATATCCAACCAATGTGCTACCCATTATTTTATGCAATCCTTGTCTTACGTAAAGCAATAAAAAATCGAATATTGCTTAATTATCATAAAAACTTAAATATTTTGATTGATTTGTTTGTAGCAGCATATCTTTGGTTGAAACTTTTTGATTTGATTTGATAACCATGCAAAAGTGTATTTGCACTATTGCCCCATCATCGTCGAGTTATCGCATTTGATGCTGGTACGGGTATAATCATGTAGTGAAAGTGGCCAATTTGGTAACCATATAAAACACATAATAATTCATAGGGGCCAGTTCTAAAAGCTGTAGCTTTTTTTGTTCATAATATGCCATTTACCTCAAACATGTAACTTTCCAATTTGAGTTACCAAGAGGTCCCAATTTCTGAATAACATGTATGTGGACCGGTTGGGGAATTTAGAATGATGTAATACTATTAAAACATTCTATTATTGAGCTGCGGATAATAATGTTTTAGTTAAAGGGGGGGACATGTAATTGGAAATAACAAAAAAGAAAAATAATTATGGCCCCCCTTTTATTTTATTTGACAAATAATACTTCCTTGTCCTTTTTTCAATAAAAAATGTAAACAAAATTTATTATTTCTTGCAAGGAAGTCAATAGTACAAGAGAAATCTACTACAGGCGTGCAAGGCATGGCGTGTTATGAAT
Organism: Medicago truncatula; assembly: GCF_003473485.1. Lineage (NCBI taxonomy): Eukaryota > Viridiplantae > Streptophyta > Magnoliopsida > Fabales > Fabaceae > Medicago > Medicago truncatula. The sequence goes on from NC_053048.1 coordinate 53,124,657, forward strand.
ATTGCTTGCACGAAATAAAGGGAATCAAAATACATTTGCACCATTCATACGAAGTTATGATAAATTATATTATTTTATGCATGGCTTTCCTCCTTATTTATTTTTAAATACTATATTATTACTCTCTTTCTATTCCTTTTTAAGTGTCATTAGAATATGAATGTAACGCTTCTATGTAACAATCATTTTGATAGTTTAAGGATATAATTTGTCAATTATATCATTTCTCAATTACTCTTACTTACTCTTTTTTCAATAAATTCAAAATAATTAATGATATTTATTTGAAAAACTCAAGTTTTTTAAGTTAAACAAAATTTTGTTATCTATAATAATGGTCTTATAAAGAGTTGAAATTCTATAAATTAGATGAGTTAGAAGAAAGTTATTTTTTTCTCAATTGAATAACATAGTTAAATTTTGATTAACTTGTAGTTGAAATAGATTTTATTTTGTCTTACAGTTAATTTTTTTCCTAATTGAATAGCATAGTTAAATTTTGATTAACGTGTAATTGGAATAAATTTTATTTTGTTTTATAATTATTAAAAAGATGTGTGCAATACTTAAACTATTAACAATTGTTTGTTATGTAGTTGAGAAATAATGCGCGCAAAAACAAGAAAGAATTTGTAACTAACAATTGTTTATTATGAGAAAAATGATATATTAAATTTATTAAAAAGAGAAAGTGTGTGCAAAAAGTTAGAAATATATTTGATTAAAATGAAAGTATAATAGAAAAAAAATTCCAAAAATCTACTTCTTTATTTTAACTAACATTATATACAATTAGAATTATTATAAAACTTTGATATATTGTAAGACTATTGTGTATTTGTGTGACTTCTTTTTGCATATTTAAGAAACAAATGATTATTACTCCCGAAAAACTATAAAGATACTGCATATTATAGTTACTTGATTTTTGTGAAAGATTTGACAAAAATAGTAAAAGAACACCATATGATTGATGGCCCCCGAAAAAGGACACGAGTGTGAAACGAACAAGATTATGGAATCAAAGATGAGTCAAAATCCTTCTTCGTCTGTTCTCCAAAATGTTTTTTTTTTTAAAGCAAATTAGGATGGTTTCTTTTAGCTTTAAAAAAATAAAAATGATATTTGAACAATTTTTTTTTAATAATTTTTTCTCTCATACTCATATTATATTTTTATTTTCTCTCTCTATTGTATTGGTTTTTGTGTCAATATCTTACTATTTTCTTTGTATATTTTGATTGTCTCAAAGGTTGTCATATAAATAGATATTCAAATAACACAACTCTAAAAAAATAATAGATATATGTTAGAGAAAATTGGAGATTTTTTTAAAAAAAAATTATAAGATTTTTATAAAAAGGAGAAACTATTAAGAAAAAAAATAAGTTCAATCCTTTTAGAGAAAAATAAGATTGAAGTATTTGTGCTTATTTATTTTACTATAAGTTCATGTTTATTTATTTTTCTTTCTTCAATGCTTAACCTATACTCCCTTCGTCCCGGATTAAGTGAGACATTTGCTAATTTCATACATATTAAGAAAAATGTATAAATAAAGGAGAAAAAAAATGGTTTTGAGTGCTCTTGTTAAATATTTGTGCATTCTCTACTATCATAAATGCAAAGTGAAATATATTGAATTGAGAGTGATAAAAGTAGTATTAATTCCGTCAAAAAAATAAAGTAGTATTAATTAGAGTTATAAAATGAAAAAATTAATTAATATTGTATTGAAAAGTGAAATGACTCGGTTATTTTGGAATTTTTTTTTTGCAAACGACTTAGTTATTATGGGACGGAGAGAGTATATAATGAGATATGTTATTTGAACAACCATTTGCACACGAACATATCTTCTTGAAAACCCATGGGAGCCACTGCACCCCCCAAGTTTCCTATAATTATCATATTATGCATATTATACCATATGTTACATTGGTGTCGCAGTGGATTGATGAGCTCACAAACTCCCAAAGTGCATGGGTTCGATCCTCGGTACCCTTCGATGCGGTCCATAATTTTGCGTGTCAACTATTTCTAATTAAATATGGTTGCAAAACATATTTAATTAGAAATTATAAGATTCAAGCTACATCATGACTCAACATCTTTCAAATGACCTAATTGTTTATGGGTCCGTTGTAGAAGATTCAAGCTTAGAGTGTTTTTTTTAAGGGTCTTGTTAAGAGCTAAAAAGGAAATAAACAATTATGTTTGGTTGGACGGTACAATTTTCACGTTTGGGCAAAAGCATGATAGAAATTCACGTTAACACAGAAGCTACAAATAGAAACTTCTCAAAACAACAACAAAAAGTGCTTTAAACTTGCGGCAGAAAAGGAAAAACGCTGAAGCAAACACATACTTAATGAGTGGTCATTTATCTAGTATGATTAACTTTACACCAAGTCTTACAAGAAAAATTCGACTTTGGATAAAAGGCACATATTAAAAATCATATGCAACTTTAGAAATAAATACGAAAATAAATTTCAATATTTATTTTGGACGAAAAAATTTCTACTATTCATAAAAGAAAAATTTGATGGGTATGATGTGTGTCACCGAGTCTCAACAATATTATGCGATGAACAAGTATAAATTACTCCGCAAGAATATATAGAAATTTCAAGATCAAGATTTACAAAGAATAAACACTAAGTTGAAATTCTCTTAAAGTTTTCTCTGCATATTCTTTCTTGATTAAAAGGTTATTTGATTTTTAAGAACTTTTAACGGTCCTTATTCTAATGTGTTAAAAGCTTTCAAAGCTTTGTGAAATCATTACAAGAACAGCGATAATTGGTAAGAGATCACAACAACTAACCCAAGAATACCGAATGAGATGATAAAAGATATTTGAGAAATGTTAACAAGTAATTTTGGGGCACATGTGAAATATTATCTTAGAAATGGTGCATTCAGTGCATTGAAATTTTAAAAAGTAATTTTTTTTATTTAAAATTTATCAATTATTTTCATTTTTGTATCTTTAACATGCGCCCTAAAGACACTTGTTAGCAAGACTCAAGATATTTTCAAACTTTACCATTAGGTTACTTGAACTTCTTCTTTATAAGAGATCTCTTATAGTTTAATTAGATGTTGGAGTTTGAATTCAATACTAAAAATGCAACAATATTAAATCTTTTGAACGAGAGTTTTTGCGAGTTATTGCGGTCCTACCAACTTGAGTAATTATTCTATGCACTGCACGCAAAGGATAACCGTCCACACCAAAAAAAAGATGTTAGAGTTTTTTAATATTCAATTTTGATTCTGATTCAAAAATCTTTCATCCGCCGAATAAGAATATTTGAAACAAAACTTGTACATTAAAAGAAACTGAACACAAGATGACAATGTTGATGTCTTTAATGTAAATATTCTCAATTTTTTAAATATAAGCATTTTTAACTAACACCACACTTTTTTTGACAATTTTTTTAACATTACTCTAATTAACTTTATTTAAGATATCTATAAATTCATGCTTATAAGACTTATGAAATCGTTATTGTGACACTACCTATAAAATCTTATTGATAATTCCTGAAATATGTTTAAACAACTTAGTTAATATCAAACAATGTTTGAAAAGGTTAAAAAACACCTTCCTAACATAACAATATATTTAATCCAAAAATAGAATAAAAAAAGGCAATACCAAAGTCTCAACTCAAGGGGGTGATCCTTGTGGACCCCACAATTGGCCATAAATATTGACTCCTCCCCATGGCCTAGTTATGTGTTTTCTTGAACCAAGTCTTCCCCATAACCTCATAGTGTCGACATGGGTTGCCAAGAAGAGTTATTGATTGCAAAAGTGATTAACTTGTATGAACAAATTTCAAGCCTTGAAACTCTCAAACCTTGCAAAAATGTCGACATGCTTTTCACCGAACTTGTCCTCACATGCATGCCACCTAGCCCTATAGATGTCACTAAACTCCCAAACACTGTGCAAGGAAAAAGATCCCATCTTATAAGGCTATGTGGTGAAGCTGAAGGGTATTTGGAGAGACACTATTCAGCCATCTTAGGCTCATACCAAAACCCTCTTAATCATCTCCATATTTTCCCTTATTATTCAAACTACATCAAACTTGGTCACCTTGAGTTTTCTATCCTTAGCCAACACTGCACTCATGTCCCTAACAAAATTGCTTTTATTGGTTCGGGACCCCTTCCCCTTACTTCAATTGTCTTGGCATGGAACCACTTACCTTCAACCACTTTTCACAACTACGACATCGACCCTTTAGCCAATTCAAGTGCTAAGCACTTGGTTTCATCTGATCCTGACTTGTCAAACCGTATGGTTTTTCACACCAATGATATATTGGACGTGTCAAATGATTTGAAAGACTATGAAATTGTTTACTTAGCTGCCCTGGTCGGTATGGACAAGGAGGAAAAAAATCGAATCATTGATCACTTGGGGAAGCACATGGCCCCAGGAGCACTTCTTATGTTAAGGAGTGCTCACGGGGCTCGTGCTTTTCTCTATCCAGTGGTTGAAGCTTCTGATCTTCGAGGCTTTGAGGTCCTCTCTGTATTCCATCCTGCAGACGAGGTTATCAATTCAATTGTCATATCGCGTAAGTATCCTATGCCTAAACACTCACATGATCATAGCCTTTGTTCAATGATCCTACCAAACAAGTGTTCTGAGATTCAAGTCTTCAATCCCCTTAGGGGACTCAACCATGGGAATATGATTGAGGAATTGACCATTGATGACCAACTCATGTAAACTATATTTCTCCAGCTGATTTGCTTTATATATCAACTACTTATTATATACTTAATTGACTAGTGTCTCTAGCACATGCTAGCTAGCTTGGCTGAAGATTGGATCATGTCATTACAATTTAGCTGTGATATATTTGTATTTATGTCTCCGAGTGCTTTGTATCTCATGGAGCACAACATATGTGATTTTCATAATGTTGTTTTTAAATTTTCAATAAATACAAAAGATATTATTGTGATTTAGATCGAGTTCCTTTAAGCAAGCCGTATGGGCATACACACTACTAGCATAGCTTGTATACAATTTATTGTGTTCAATCTTGCTCATCCTTTGTTGTTGTAAGAACTCAATTTAAATCAATTAAATTATATGATTTACATTAAGGTCTTCATAGTTGCTTTTAATCGGAGGTTCAAAGTATTATCTTCGAAAAACGAACTTAACTTCTAACTTGCTAACATTTGTATTGGTATATCTTGAAAAATTAAAGATGTTTATTTTTTTCTACACTTTAATTTGTTTGTTTTAACTTCATTAATGTTAATTTCAATCAATCAAAATAATTGAGATTCCCCCATTCTTGTCTATTAAATTTGGGGACATTGCCTATCAAATCAAAAACGTCTTTGTTGGCTTTGAAAGGATGCCTACTTATCTTCCTTTTTCAATAATTGTATTTAGTTGTAAAATTTATGTGGATGACAGTTTTATTAGTTATCTTTGACTTTAGAAAAGAATCAATAGAAGAAGCATTATGGATATCTTAACTTTTCGAACTGTCCTTGTTCATCAAATAGCTAGGCGTATATATCTTCCATTCCACAATTAAGATGCCAATATTGCTATATTGAGGAAAGTTGATGAAGAATCTAGAAAATGTCAAATTTATATGGTGGAGAGATCTTATTATTTTTGTTGGGTTATAATAAGAAGACAATGATCAAAGATATTATTGGTGGCTGGTTCCTTTCATCTATTTGGCCTATTAGTGCATTAATTCGTCACAATGTTATAGTTGCAGTGTGCAACTCCAAAAATGGAATATATCTTGATATTTTCTCCCTCTTTCAAACAAAAGTCAAGTCAGATGGTACTGGATAGAACTGTTTTACACCAGTGCTAGAATTTAAGAATGTACCCATTTTATACTCCTAGTTTCTCTTTCTCATATCAAAGATGTGAAAAGATTTATGTTATGTGTTTTTGGTGAATCTTATCTCACATCAAAATTATGATTTCGAATATGGTGTTCATTTTTGTCTGTATTTTTTAAAAATGTGTAGATAAAGATAAACACATATAATGTATGTATTTTGGTGTTTAATTTTTCAAATGTTATGAATTATTACGTGGGAGTGTTAGTCCATTTCTCTAAATTAAGGTCACGAATCTATAGTTTTGTTAGTTGAAAAATAGGAGTCAGGGGAATTGTGTCATCTTATATAGATTCACCCAACTTGACTCAAATTAGCAATGTTCGAAAAACTAAGCACCTAATAGAATATACAAAGAATAAGGAGTAAATAGTCAATTTCCCCCTTGAAATTGTAAATTTTATCAATTACCCCCCTGAAGTTCACAAAACTTCAATTACCCCCCTGAAATTTCACAACGTTAGTCAATTTACCCCCTCCGTCAAATTTTTCTGTTAGTGAACATTACGTTTTGCAAATACCCCCCTGAAGTTTTGCACTTATGTGCAAAATGCCTCCCAAACTTAAAAATTTATATTATTTTTTTCTTAAAAACAAACAATTAATAGTTAAATATTAAAGCTAACTTTTAATTTTGGAGTTTGGAAAAACTACATGCATATATACATCAAAATAGGGAAAAATGTGTATTTTTAAAGTGACAATAATGGTTATTTCTAATAGACAAATTATTATTTTTAGAGGTTTATAAACAAATTAATAATCAGATTTAAATTTATATTTTCTCCTTCACCATCTTAGTCTTTTAACTCCTCCAACTCCTTCAACAATTTGTTCAAACCATTTAAACTACACAACCCCCAATATTTTCATATGACTTGTTCTTGTTTACACACTTTATAGAAAACTTCATTCTAACTTCTTGTTTGTGCTTCAGGTAGGGACAATCATTCATCGTATACAATATAGCTCACACCACAATACTATCAGACCGACAAATCATATATAGCATATTAAGTAATATTCATCTAAAAAAGACATAAATCATCAGCAAATAAAATATGTGATCGGTATGTATAGAGGAACACTTATTGAAAAATGTCAAACACTTAAAAATTTATTTCTTTACTTTTGAAATTAATCCACAAATCATACCATTATTGTCACTTTAAAAAATACACATTTTCCCCCATTTTGGAGCCTATTTTGATGTATATATGCATGTAGTTTTCCCAAATTCCAAAATTAATAGTTAGTTTTAATATTTAACTATTAATTGTTTGTTTTTAAGAAAAAAATAATATAAATTTTTAAGTTTGGGGGGCATTTTGCACATAAGTGCAAAACTTCAGGGGGGTATTTGCAAAACGTCATGTTCACTAACAGACAAATTTGACGGAGGGGGTAAATTGACTAACGTTGTGAAATTTCAAGGGGGTAATTGAAGTTTTGTTAACTTCAGGGGGGTAATTGATGAAACTTACAATTTCAGGGGGGAAATTGACTATTTACTCAAAGAATAAGATGTGCCAATAATGAAGAGCAGAAAAGAACAAAATGGTAGTTTAAAATCATCTATGAGACATTTTGGCTTTAGTTTTTGTAAAAATATATACTCTCTCCAATAAGAAGAAAAACCAAAAAATATTAAAACTAATACAATCATTAATTGTTGTAGTTTTTTAAATATTTTTACAAATATACCCTTATAGAAAGTTCTTTTTTCTCTTTTCGACAGACCCCTATATAGAAAGTTGTGAAATATTAAGTACATCCACTAATATTAAAATGACAATCATTAAATGAGGGGTAGAAAAGTCTTTTGAGTAATAACTACAACTTAAAAGTTATGACATTTTCTTATAAATAAGACCAATTTTTTTTTTAAAAAACAATTCTTAAATAAAGGACCGGAGGGAGTATATTTTTTTTTGTTTTTGTTCTTGCAAATATAGAATATTTTGTTTTGGTTCTTGGTGTTTTATTTTAGTCACCGTAAAATCTATATTCATATAAAATTTGGTCTAAATAAAATTCATTTTAGTCTTTATTTTAAGAGACTGAAATAAAAATTTATACATATTACAATGAACGAATCCAACATGAACCAATTTTTCAAGGATTAAAACAAAACAACAAAGACCAAAAGTAAACAATTAGATATTGACAAGGAATAAAACCAAAAAAATATAGTTACAAAAATTAAAACTAAAATGTTTGATATTTACATAACAATTTACATATTTAAGTTAAAATATAATTAGGCTTTGAATATAAGCACATATTAAATGATTAGATACATTTATTAGTTTTGAGTTTTTTTAATTACACCCTGCTTAATCCTGATTGCACTTTAAAATGACAAAATTATCTTTCTATAAAATTTAATTTTCAAAAAGCATCTTCCTTTTTTCTTGGTTACACCCTAAAATCCATCTTCACGTTAAGTAGGTCATGTAAACTTAATTTCAGTAGGTCATGTAAACTGAGTTTAAGTGTACATACTTAAACTCAGTTTAAGTAGATCATGTAAACTTAGTTTAAGTAGCTCATGTAAACTGAGTTTAAGTAGGTCATGTAAACTCAGTTTAAGTAGGTCATGTAAACTGATTTTAAGTGTACATCTAAAAGTTCAACCTTGTTCAATGATTATACGTAATATCAGTTTAAGTATGTACATGTAAACTTAGTTTAAGTATGTCATGTAAACTGAGTTTAAGTGTACATACTTAAACTTAGTTTAAGTAGGTTATGTAAACTAAGTTTAAGTAGATTATGTAAACTAAGTTTTCATGAACCTACTTAAACTGAATTTAAGTTAACCTCAACAATGTAAAACTGAAACTGTCGTATAGTGCAGTTGAACAAGAAGAAGAAAATTGAAACCAGCGTTATTGAAAAAGAAGAAAAAAATTCACTTATTTATATGCAATCGAGTATGAATGAAAGATATTTTGATTCACTCTTTAATCTTCCGTAGAGATTAATTGAACATCAAGATTGTTTGATCGTTGGTGGGTGAAAAAGAGTGGAATTTTAGAGTGACAATGAATGAAAGATTTTATGAAAATTTATATAAAAGAACAATTTTGGTATTATAAAAAACTTTTTAAAAAAACTGGGTGTAACCAAAAATATATAGGATGTGAATAGAAAAATTCATTAGTTTTTGTCAACGATATTTTTTATCAGGATTTAATTCTTATACACTGCTGGTATAATTTTTCTTTACATTGATGATCAATCATAATTATTATATCATTAATTTTTTTCTTCACTTTTATCATAACCACAATTAAAATCATGCATATAAATGATTGTGATGCGCTACTGCTGACTAGTGTAAAATACTTTACATCGAGAATGCATGAAAATTATTAATACTACAAATTAAAGTTTAAAGAATTATTTATACATAAAATTACACATTAATAAATGTGCTTGGGTTGACTTGATAATATTGATTTGAGATTTTGGAGTGTACTCATTCTATGCCAATAAGAGTGTGTTAGTTTAGTTTATTAAAAAGAAATTACACATTAATAAATTACATGTTTTTTTTTTAAATATGTAAAATTGTAAAAGATACTAATAAAAAGGTTTTTTTCTTCTTCTAAATTACCTTTGAAAAATGGTGGGTAATTTACCACCAACCAATGAAAATGAACAATTTATTTGTGGGGTCAAAATAGTTCATGAATATGTGCTTATGTGGCTAATGTGTATTAGTTGGAGTAAATTACTCATCATTCTTTCATGGGTAGTCTAGTTGTCACTTTTTTCGAAGCCAAATATTCACCATTGTATAAAAATAATTAATTTTTCTGTACGAACTCAATATTGGTTAAAAATAGTACTCCCTCCGTTTCAAAATACATGTCCAAGTCAACCACTTCACATATGCCAATGCATAATTTTGACTGTTAATATCTTTAATTTTATAAAGTAAAAAATTATAAAAATTTAATATTTTGAAAATATTTGTCGAAACAAATCAAACAACATCTTACATGCTAATATTTGTATTTATATATTAGTTAAAAAGTATGGTCAAAGTAAGTCAAGTGCACATTGTAAAAATTGGACATGTATTTTGAAACGGAGGGAGTAGTAGAATAAATGAGACAACAAAAATTACGCCCAAAAGTAAAAATGAAAATGTGGCCACGAAAAAAATTGGATAAGGCAACCCTTGAAAAAAATATCGCTGGCAGTTCTTTCCCACCATAACATACATACTTGCAAGCGAGAAATTGAAATGAAAACATTAAAAATTGCATGAATGAATTTGGTGGTAATAGTAATACAAAATCAGTTTCGTTAGTAAATCAGCACTCATTCATTCATTCATCATGGCCATGGCCATGGCCTTTCAAACAACACACTCTTATCTAACCACAACAAACTTCATCTTCTCTTCTAGTCTCAAACGACTCACCAAACCTTCTCGATTCTTCCATTCCCATTCTAAACGATTCGTTTCAACTCCGAGACGACTTGCTGTGAAAGCTTGCGCGATTAACGTTGAAGAGAAGAATGTTGCTGCAAAATCACAAGAATGGGGGAAAGTTTCTGCAGTCTTGTTTGATATGGACGGTGTTCTCTGTAACAGTGAAGAACCTTCTAGAAGATCCGGTGTTGATTTCTTCGCCGAGATCGGTGTTCAAGTCACCGTCGACGATTTTGTTCCGTTCATGGGAACTGGTACGTATACTTGTTCAGAGAAATTAATAATTACTTATGTCCAGTTTTAATTTAATTTTGAGATTATACTTAGTTAACAAACCATTACATTAAATTAAATGTGGTAGCTTAGTTTCATAAGTTCTTCAAGATAACTTATGAAAACAGTTTATAGCTTATACGAAAACAGTTTAGATTTATTTTATCTTTTACTATAAGCTATAAGTAAGTTGTTTATCCAAACAGGATGATCTTACTACTTTGTTTGCATTTATCTAATTTTCTTATGTTTGAACTTACTTATTTGAGCTTATCTACCGTCATAAACTCTTGTGATATTGTTTGGGAAAGATTATGAAAACAACTCATGACATGTCAATAAAATGTTTCCAGCTTATTTTCATAAGCTCTTCAGCATAGCTTATGAAAACAACTTATAGCTTATAAATAAGCTCTTCAAGATATCTTTTGAAAACAACTTATAGCTTATATGAAAACTATTTGTCTTTATTTAAAACATGAAAGGAGAAGCAAACTTTTTGGGAGGTGTGGCCTCTGTTAAGGGAGTTGAAGGTTTCAATACTGAAGCTGCAAAGAAGAGGTTCTTTGAAATATATCTGGACAAGGTATAAGGTGTATATTTCGCTTGATGCTATACTTTTTATTTCTTTTACTCTATTTTGCCTAAATACTAAAGTTTTGTTGTTTATTTCAGTATGCAAAGCCAGATTCTGGAATAGGATTTCCAGGTGCCCTTGAACTCATTTCTCAGGTATGTAAGATTTATCATGATCTGATTACCTTGCTGATTCATGGAGGGATTAATGTAGTAATATAGGACATGCTGGCATTTGAGTTTGACAGTGTAAAAGCAAAGGGCTTAAAGTCGCTGTTGCATCTAGTGCTGATCGTATAAAGGTTGATGCAAATCTAGCTGCCGCTGGTTTGCCATTGTCAATGTAAGTTAACATTCTGAGTGACTTGTTGAATGTGCATGAAGATATGGACCTTTAATTGTTATTGATAATACGCACTATATATTATTGGCATTTTCTTTTGAATTTTTTTATGCAATTTCTTCATTTAATCATGACGACACTGAGACATTAAAACAAAATAATCCAAGACGAGTTGTAAGTCCGCTGCATATTATATACTAAACTGTTAGATGTTTATTTTAAATGAAGTGCTAACAGCACCTATTACATTTTACGCATGGCTTCATAAGATTGACTTCAATTGTAATCTGTTGTCTATCAAGGTTGTTAAAATTTTGCAGTTGTATTTATATTTTTATCAGGTTCGATGCAATAGTTTCTGCAGATGCTTTTGAGAATTTGAAACCTGCTCCTGATATTTTCTTAGCTGCATCAAGGATATTGAATGTCCCCGCCAGTGAGGTATATGATATAACGATACTAGACTGAGCATGTGAGAGGGCTAAGTTGTAATTTTTAGGTGATTGACTTTTTAGAGTAGCAATGTTTTATTGTTGTTGGTTATTTAGGATAACAGCAACATGTAGATAATAATTGACAAGCATGTACGTAAAAAATTTCTTGAATGTTTGCTAGTGCTACTATGCAGAAAGTTGACTTGAATTTCTTTCATGTTAACCTAAAACCATTTCTGCTTCTCTAACTATATATGGCAATGCATCTGGATTATGTAATAACTTATGGGAGACTCCGAGTTTAATTCACCCAGTCCCACAAGTAGTTTATCATGCCCACTTTGAATTTCTTATACAAAAGAATTGTTGCATTTCCACTTAAATGTCACAAAGTGATCTCCTTATATGTTGTCCCAGTGTATTGTTATAGAAGATGCGCTAGCTGGAGTGCAAGCTGCCAAAGCTGCACAAATGAGGTAAGCACCGGTGAAAAATGGATTTATAATGGCTGCTTGAACTTACCAACCCTGACTAATTTCTAAACTTTAAAATGACTTTTTGTTTATGGACTATTGAGAATAGAAATAAAAAAATATGTATGCTTTCAATCTTATTATTTGCAGATGCATAGCTGTACGGACCACATTATCAGATGAAGCTTTGGAGCCTGCTGGCCCGACTTTTATCCGAGACGATATAGGAAGTGTTTCACTTGATGAAATTCTCAATGGTGACTCTGTTGGATATAGTATGTAGTCTTGGGAGTTTGTTGTAAATCTATCATTTTCCTTTAAATTTTCTTTATTGTCTTTGATGTAAAATGTTAAACTATATTGTTGTTTAAATAAAAAACTATGAGCAATGGGTACTCCGGGTATTACAAATCCTTCTCCCTTATTGCAATGTGTGCCTTCTCACTTGATACTTCACATTATATTTTAGTTTCTTTAATAAAGTATACTCCCACCAGACTCACACATAAGCAAAAAAAGTCATGTTTGGTGAACCCGAATATAAGGAAATTCCAATTAACTTCACGATATTGAATTCCAAAATTACCCTTCCATTAATGTTCTTATGAAACAAGTTTCCATAGTAAATTAAATCAAGCGAGATAGTAGTTTGGGGCATACAACTTTTTTATTACATCAAGAAAGTTATATGAGATTAACTAATATTATTAATTAGCGTGTATTTGGTTACTTTTGTTTATATTTGAGTCCAGAGGGAGTACCTTTTATTCAGAATAGTTATTTACCTGACAATTGTTGTTTGATAATGCTCTAGAGTACATATATTATGTTGCATGAGGTCTTATCTAGAAATGCCATTGCAGAGAAGAAGATGCAGGGCTCCGAAACTCCAATTAATTTTTCTCTGTCTTCATCCGATGTGCTTGCAGGAGGAGTAGATGGAGTTGGAAGAACTACCAGTGGCACCGATGAGGAAACTCCCTCAACTGGAGGGTAAGACAGTTTTTTGTTGTCTACCTTTTTCTTCTCATTCTATCTTCTGAAATCTAAACATTTTCTTGAATTATGGGTTTTAAGGTAAGCAATCTTAGGATGATTGTCATTGCTTTTTAATCAGCTTTTGTGGTGTTGGCAATGCATACATAACTACTAGCAGATAATCGAAGCTTAGCTTGCAAAGTTACAATATTAGTTCAACTAACCTTTTTGAGGGTTTATGTTTAACTTGGTCCTCTTCTTTTAAATTATCATGCCAAAACTCATTGACCATTCAAAAGGAAAATCTTGCTAATAATGTGCCGGTATTTGGTGCATGATTAGAAAATTGAGTTCACTTTTCCCTTGAATGTAATAACAGGGATTGGTTAAGACAATTTAGAGTTTAGTCCCTGAACTGAACTGGGATTGGCTTTTAATATATATTTTTCGCATTTTAAAAAAGAAATAATATTACGAAATATATAAAAGTCTAAGGTTCACTATTTGGGAAGGAGGAAACAAGTTGTCATGAAATAGTAGTGTTATGCAGTGCTCTCACCACCCTTATTTGATTGGGAAATCACACACATCTCCACTCAGTTCTGTATAAATGGCACACACACCCCTCCCTTACTTTTACATATCAGGTGATATGTGTATAACAGAGGGGAACTCAATATCTGTGTCACTGCCATTTAAACACAAAAAAAATAAAAAATTGTTATATATCACATGCAATATAAAAGAGTGTAAAATATGCTCGGAAGTGATTATTTTATATATATATATTATTTATATGATTATAAAGTTAATATTGTATTTTCATTTTTTATGTTAGAAAAGTGATTCATGAACTACCTATTGGAGAATTCCCATGCAAGCTATTTTGATGTTAGTCATGTTATATTTATAACAAGTTGATGCCATTCTCCTATTTGATGAATAATTGCTTTTCCATGTATGTAATTTTATACCATGAAAATATTTATCGTTTCAATATTTGGTCCATGCATCAAGCAGAGTTTTTGTTGATTTACTATTGTGAGGGTGCAGAAATAATTTGTGGGCAGGTTGCAGGGTTCACGGCGAGATATAGTGCGATATGGAAGTCTTGGGATTGCTATCTCTTGCCTTGCCTTTACCTTAAATAACTGGAAGGTACAATAATATTGTAAGAATATGCTGCAAATTATATGTTCTACATCTCTATTGAACCTTAATTTAATTTTTTTATAAAGAAAGTCGGTCATGTTTAACGGGCTAACTACTATACTACAGGCAATGCAATATACTTCCCCCCAAGCTATTTGGAATCTGTTGTTTGGTGTCACCCAGCCACCCATGGAGTATAAAGCAGGTAACAAACCAATGATGTGCTGGGAAATCAGTCTTCCCTGCTGTTATATACTTCCTGCATTTATCTACTTTCCTATCTTATGGCTGTTTTCTGTTGATGGTGCTATGTATAATTATTAATCTTAAAAGGACTACTCAATCCAAAACTTTAGCATGTTAGATAACTTTATGGCCATGACAAAAAAAGTCATTCAGAGAACTTAATCTGCTAGGTAGCACAGATGAAACTTTTTTTAATCTACTTTCCTATCTTATGGCTGTTTTCTGTTGATGGTGCTATGCTATGTATAATTATTAATCTTAAAAGGACTACTCAATCCAAAACTTTAGCATGTTAGATAAGTTTATGGTCATGACAAAAAAAGTCATTCAGAGAACTTAATCTGCTAGGTAGCACAGATGAAACTTTTTTTTATACTATAATTAGTGCATAAGTTGAGACTCTGGTCAATTATGCTGGTATTGACGCTCTTGGGTTATTTTCATCAATAATTTGGGGTCATGCTTAGAGATGAAATAAGAGTCAGAGTATTTTCCTTTTGTTCTCAGGTAACTCAAGATCTGATAGGATCCCGCAATTTGTGAACTACATAGCTGATCTGGAGAGCAGGTACTTAGTACTTTGATACATTTCTTTCTTTATAACTATTTTATGGTGATTTTAAGTTTAACCCTATACTCTAATTTTATAATATTTAACTGTTTTATCAATACTCTCCAATGATATAGCAAAAAGAGAGTATTTTCTGTTTGTGGGTGTGAAATTAAGTTTAACCCTATACTCTAATTTTATAATATTTAACTGTTTTATCGATATTCTCCAATGATATAGCAAAAAGGGAGTATTTTCTGTTTGTGAGTGTGAAATTATATGTATTACCTCCTCTCTGGAGAGAGAAACAATTGTAGCTTGTAAGCAAGAGGTTGTAATTTGTTATTAAAATACTATGATAAAATCCTTTTCACTGTTAAGGGAAAATGCTCAGCTTGTTCCAGAATTTCCGTCTAAACTTGATTGGCTTAATACAGCTCCGCTTCAGTTTCGCAGGGTACTTTTATTCTTGCATTCAGTTTTAATTTTAATCTGATGAAAACATCTGTGCTCATTAGATTTGTAATTCTTTTAATTTGGCAGGATCTGAAAGGAAAAGTTGTTCTGCTCGATTTCTGGACTTATTGTTGTATAAACTGTATGCACGTGTTGCCAGACCTAGATGCTTTGGAGAAAAAATACGAAGATATGCCGGTAATTTCATGTATGAATATTTTGATTATCAAATGTAGCTTGATGTGTGGCTCTGCTTTATAAAATTTTGTCATACCTATCAGATGGTACTTTAGTGCATGAACGTCAAATTTTTGTATACTTGTCTTGTTTATTGAATATTCTTCTGTATGAAAAATAATTTAGTTGTCCAGATAACATTTGACATAACTAATGGGTTTATATCATATCCCCCAGCAAGAAGGATTAAGAAATATATTTTGATGTAAGTTTTGTTTCTACAGTTCATTGTTGTTGGTGTTCATTCTGCAAAGTTCGATAATGAGAAAGACTCTGAAGCCATCCGCAATGCGGTTCTACGCTATGACATTACTCACCCAGTAAGCTCAAAGCTACAACTCAACCAATATTTTAAATTGGATTTTTTTTTTTTTCTGGATTTTTTTTACATCTGTAAGTATTTTCAATTTTCCTTCTCTTCAGTTATTGACGAGCACATACACTTTTGGTCAGATGGTTTAGGATAGGGCAGTTATTTTATTCTGTAGTTAGGCTTGGAGGACAATTACATATATGGGTGTCAGTTATTTTTATTAGTTATTTTATCAGGTAGCTAGGATAAGAAAAGAAGACAGTTATGCGTGTTTTATATTTTAATTTCTATATGTATGGGTGTCAGTTATTTTTATTAGTAGGCAGTTTTATGAGTTATGATTGTATGTTTGAGAGAGAACTCTCTGTTAGGGCATAGGCCTGTAACTTGTGTTGCTGAACTCTAAATCTGGTTTAATCCACACTTGCTATCAATGAAACTGTCTTATTTATCTGCACAATCTCTCATGGTATAATAGTTATGAAATTTTGTTTGTATGATTGTGTTCTTTACTTTCATTTTTAAATTTATTGACGGTTTAGGGCTCTTGAACCCTTGCTTAATAAACTCTGCTAGATCAGATCTTTTATGCATCCTCTGTAGGTTGTCAATGATGGAGACATGTATTTTTGGCGGAAATTAGGCATAAATTCATGGCCAACGTTTGCTATCATTGGCCCCAACGGTAAGCTCCTTGCCCAACTTGCTGGAGAAGGTCACAAGAAGGTACTGATGACAACCTCTAGTATCATCTGCATGTTTCTTATTTTAAAAATCATTGTGATATTATAAAATTAATTCAAGACTATTCTGGGATTATATGCATTAATTGTCATGTATATTATAGCATTTACACTGTCTTTATATTTTTTCTAAAAATTTAAAACCAACACTGTGAGGCATTAGAGATATGGTGTGGATGAAAAGGAACATGCTCCATAGCCATATGATGAATATTTCCAATTCTCCTAAAAGTGAGCAAGGTTTATGGGCCTACAAAACTGTTGGAAGTGATAATTTTGGGCACATGAAATCATCTTCAACAGGATAATACCCACTACCATATTTGAATTTGTGTTGGACCTAACTCAGTTTTCAGGCATATCACATTCAATTCAATGTGGGTCTCTCAAAATCCCCTCATGCTCAAAACTTTATATCTGGAGCATGACCTGAATGACCATATAGTGGGGGCTCAACAGATCTTTGATAGGCTTATGTCTGGCACATTTCTTATTCACGAAGATATATAGCATGATCTGAATGACCATATAGTGGGTGCCTAAGACATCTTTGATAGGCTCATGTCTGGCACATTTCTTATTCACGAAGATATATAAAAGGATTAAACTATATTTATGTGATTATGGTTACTCATGTTTTGATTTTTGTCAACTTAAAAAATAGTTGTTCTTCTTAGAATGTATTTGACAAGTGCATAATAAATATATTTTCAATTTTTGTTGCTTCATTTTTTCTATCTAATTTGATTATAATTTGATTTTTGAATGATGGCCAATTATGTTTTTTGATGTATGTAACCATAAATGATGCCCAATTATGCCATATTCATTGTAGCCATAAATTAGTGTGGTGATTAAATTTAAAACAAGACTTTTTCTGTTCCTGTTTTTATAAGGATCTTGATGATTTCGTGGCGGCGGCACTTCAATTTTATGGAAAACAGAACATGCTGGACAATACACCGATTCTATTAAATTTAGAGAAAGATAATGATCCCCGCCTATTGACATCACCATTGAAGTTTCCTGGAAAGCTAGCTATTGATGTCCTCAATAATAGGCTTTTTATTTCTGATAGCAATCACAACCGCATAGTGAGTGCTCTCTCTCTCTCTCTCTCTCTCTCTCTCTCTCTCTCTCTTCATGATCATGAACACATGGTGCATAACTGTACAGGTTTTACCTAATACAATAATGAATTAATTAGGCTATGAAGTTTCTAGATTACATCTCATTTTAACTATCTGGAACATGAATGCTGGAATCATTGACCAATAACCGAAATATTCTTATCTGAATTAGATGACTCAAAGAACTCTACCAGCACAAACAATTAATCCTAATCCATAATGGGAAATGAAATCCTGACAGAACTATTAACAATTGATACAATAATCCAAGAGCTGATAAACTAAACCCAACTTTCCCGTATTGCTGGCAATTAAAACTTGAATTCCCAAACAAAACCAATTTAAATCTAAAGCTCTAAATCCCAAGTTGCCATGTATTATAGTTCTAATTTCATTCACCACGCTTCATTTTGACAATACATGCATAATTTATTTTCCTTTTGATTGTAAAAGTAAGTTGCATTTGTTTACGCTGGCCATGTTTGGTATTCAGGTGGTCACCAACCTTGATGGGAATTTTATTTTACAAATTGGGAGCAGTGGGGAGGAAGGTTTGCAAGATGGTTCCTTTGATGAAGCCACCTTTAATCGCCCTCAGGTTCAACATAAATAAGATCGCATTTGAGCTTCTAGTGTACTTCGTATGTGCCTAATTGTGGCATTCATCATATGAGGATTGCAATCACTTTAACACACGCTATACTTATTTGTGGTTCTTGGTTCTCCAGGGCCTTGCTTATAATGCAAAGAAAAATATCCTTTATGTTGCAGACACCGAAAACCATGCTTTGAGGTACAGGACAGCTTCAATCAGTAGTCTGATTTTCATTG